>NC_140402.1:0-9731868 GCF_056956725.1 Heliconius melpomene rosina | reverse complement strand
TCAGTTTTCCCCGCTCGGATTCAGTTGAAACTGGTGACGATCGTTCGGGCTCCGAGGGGCCTTCAAGGTGGAATACAACCCGCGGGAATTCGCGCTCATTTAATATATATATTTTATGAAATCTAACAAAAAGGAATCGAAATGAGAGAATAAAAATGTAAAAAATGTTCAACCTAACCTAACCTAAGAATAAAAATCTTTGTTTATTGAAAACTTCTCATTTAATATATATATTTTTATGAAATCTAACAAAAAGGAATCGAAATGAGAGAATAGAAATGTAAAAAAATGTTCAACCTAACCTAACCTAAGAATAAAAATCTTTGTTTATTGAAAACTTCTCATTTAATATATATATTTTTATGAAATCTAACAAAAAGGAATCGAAATGAGAGAATAAAAATGTAAAAAAATGTTCAACCTAACCTAACCTAACCTAAGAATAAAAATCTTTTGTTTATTGAAAACTTCTCATTTAATATATATATTTTTATGAAATCTAACAAAAAGAAATCGAAATGAGAGAATAAAAATGTAAAAAAATGTTCAACCTAACCTAACCTAACCTAAGAATAAAAATCTTTTGTTTATTGAAAACTTCTCATTTAATATATATATTTTTATGAAATCTAACAAAAAGAAATCGAAATGAGAGAATAAAAATGTAAAAAAATGTTCAACCTAACCTAACCTAACCTAAGAATAAAAATCTTTTGTTTATTGAAAACTTCTCATTTAATATATATATTTTTATGAAATCTAACAAAAAGAAATCGAAATGAGAGAATAAAAATGTAAAAAAATGTTCAACCTAACCTAACCTAACCTAAGAATAAAAATCTTTTGTTTATTGAAAACTTCTCATTTAATATATATATTTTTATGAAATCTAACAAAAAGAAATCGAAATGAGAGAATAAAAATGTAAAAAAATGTTCAACCTAACCTAACCTAACCTAAGAATAAAAATCTTTTGTTTATTGAAAACTTCTCATTTAATATATATATTTTTATGAAATCTAACAAAAAGAAATCGAAATGAGAGAATAAAAATGTAAAAAAATGTTCAACCTAACCTAACCTAACCTAAGAATAAAAATCTTTTGTTTATTGAAAACTTCTCATTTAATATATATATTTTTATGAAATCTAACAAAAAGAAATCGAAATGAGAGAATAAAAATGTAAAAAAATGTTCAACCTAACCTAACCTAACCTAAGAATAAAAATCTTTTGTTTATTGAAAACTTCTCATTTAATATATATATTTTTATGAAATCTAACAAAAAGAAATCGAAATGAGAGAATAAAAATGTAAAAAAATGTTCAACCTAACCTAACCTAAGAATAAAAATCTTTGTTTATTGAAAACTTCTCATTTAATATATATATTTTTATGAAATCTAACAAAAAGGAATCGAAATGAGAGAATAAAAATGTAAAAAAATGTTCAACCTAACCTAACCTAAGAATAAAAATCTTTTGTTTATTGAAAACTTCTCATTTAATATATATATTTTTATGAAATCTAACAAAAAGGAATCGAAATGAGAGAATAAAAATGTAAAAAAATGTTCAACCTAACCTAACCTAACCTAAGAATAAAAATCTTTTGTTTATTGAAAACTTCTCATTTAATATATATATTTTTATGAAATCTAACAAAAAGGAATCGAAATGAGAGAATAAAAATGTAAAAAAATGTTCAACCTAACCTAACCTAACCTAAGAATAAAAATCTTTTGTTTATTGAAAACTTCTCATTTAATATATATATTTTTATGAAATCTAACAAAAAGGAATCGAAATGAGAGAATAAAAATGTAAAAAAATGTTCAACCTAACCTAACCTAACCTAAGAATAAAAATCTTTTGTTTATTGAAAACTTCTCATTTAATATATATATTTTTATGAAATCTAACAAAAAGAAATCGAAATGAGAGAATAAAAATGTAAAAAAAATGTTCAACCTAACCTAACCTAACCTAAGAATAAAAATCTTTTGTTTATTGAAAACTTCTCATTTAATATATATATTTTTATGAAATCTAACAAAAAGAAATCGAAATGAGAGAATAAAAATGTAAAAAAATGTTCAACCTAACCTAACCTAACCTAAGAATAAAAATCTTTTGTTTATTGAAAACTTCTCATTTAATATATATATTTTTATGAAATCTAACAAAAAGAAATCGAAATGAGAGAATAAAAATGTAAAAAAATGTTCAACCTAACCTAACCTAACCTAAGAATAAAAATCTTTTGTTTATTGAAAACTTCTCATTTAATATATATATTTTTATGAAATCTAACAAAAAGAAATCGAAATGAGAGAATAAAAATGTAAAAAAATGTTCAACCTAACCTAACCTAACCTAAGAATAAAAATCTTTTGTTTATTGAAAACTTCTCATTTAATATATATATTTTTATGAAATCTAACAAAAAGAAATCGAAATGAGAGAATAAAAATGTAAAAAATGTTCAACCTAACCTAACCTAAGAATAATAATCTTTTGTTTATTGAAAACTTTTCAGTTTTCCCCGCTCGGATTCGGTTGAAACTGGTGTCGTGGTATACAACCCGCGGAAATGCGCGGGAAGGTGCGGGCGGTAAGTGGCGAAAACCGATTTTACCAGTTTTCCCCCCTCGGATTCAGTTGAAATTGGTGTCGATCGTTCGGGCTCCGAGGTTCCCTCAAGGTGGTATACAACCCGCGGGAATGCGCGGGAAGGTGCGGGCGGTAAGTGGCGAAAACCGATTTTTTCAGTTTTCCCCGCTCGGATTCGGTTAAAACTAGTGTCGATCGTTCGGGCTCCGAAGGGCCTTCAAGTTGTTATACAACCCGCGGGAATGCGCGGGAAGTTGCGGGCTGTAAGTGGCGAAAACCGATTTTTTCAGTTTTCCCCGCTCGGATTCAGTTGAATCTGGTGTCGATCGTTCGGGCTCCGAGAGGCCTTCAAGGTGGTATACAACCCGCGGGAATGCGCGGGAAGGTGCGGGCGGTAAGTGGCGAAAAGCGATTTTTTCAGTTTTCCCTGCTCGGATTCAGTTGAAACTGGTGTCGATCGTTCAAGCTCCGAGGGGCCTTCAAGGTGGTATACAACCCGCGGGAATGCGCGGGAAGGTGCGGGCGGTAAGTGGCAAAAACCGATTTTTTCAGTTTTCCCCGCTCGGATTCGGTTAAAACTGGTGTCGATCGTTCAAACTCCAAGGGGTCTTCAAGGTGGTATACAATCCGCGAGAATGCGCGGGAAGGTGCGGGCAGTAAGTGGCGAAAACCGATTTTTTCAATTTTCCCCGCTCGGATTTAGTTGAAACTGGTGTCGATCGTTCGGGCTCCGAGAGGCCTTCAAGGTGGTATACAACCCGCGGGAATGCGCGGGAAGGTGCGGGCGGTAAGTGGCAAAAACCGATTTTTTCAGTTTTCCCCGCTCGGATTCGGTTAAAACTGGTGTCGATCGTTCAAACTCCAAGGGGCCTTCAAGGTGGTATACAACACGCGAGAATGCGCGGGAAGGTGCGGGCGGTAAGTGGCGAAAACCGATTTTTTCAATTTTCCCCGCTCGGATTTAGTTGAAACTGGTGTCGATCGTTCGGGCTCCGAGAGACCCTCAAGGTGGTATACAACCCGCGGGAATGCGCGGGAAGGTGCGGGTGGTAAGTGGCGAAAACCGATTTTTTCAGTTTTCCCCACTCGGATTCGGTTGAAACTAGTGTCGATCGTTCGGGCTCCGAGAGGCCTTTAAGATGGTATACAACCCGCGTGAATTCGCGGGAAGGTGCGGGCGGTAAGTGGCGAAAACCGATTTTTTCAGTTTTCCCTGCTCGGATTCAGTTGAAACTGGTGTTGATCGTTCGGGCTCCGAGGGGCCTTCAAGGTGGTATACAAACCGCGGGAATGCGCGGGAAGGTGCGGGCGGTATGTGGCAAAAACCGATTTTTTCAGTTTTCCCCGCTCGGATTCGGTTAAAACTGGTGTCGATCGTTCGGGCTCCGAGGGGCCTTCAAGGTGGAATGCAACCCGCGGGAATGCGCGGGAAGGTGCGGGCGGTAAGTGGCGAAAACCGATTTTTTCAATTTTCCCCGCTCGGATTTAGTTGAAACTGGTGTCGATCGTTCGGGCTCCGAGAGGCCCTCAAGGTGGTATACAACCCGCGGGAATGCGCGGGAAGGTGCGGGTGGTAAGTGGCGAAAACCGATTTTTTCAGTTTTCCCCACTCGGATTCGGTTGAAACTGGTGTCGATCGTTCGGGCTCCGAGAGGCCTTTAAGATGGTATACAACCCGCGTGAATTCGCGGGAAGGTGCGGGCGGTAAGTGGCGAAAACCGATTTTTTCAGTTTTCCCCGCTCGGATTCGGTTAAAACTGGTGTCGGTCGTTCAGGCTCCGAGATGCCTTCAAGGTGGTATACAACCCACGAGAATGCGCGGGAAGGTGCGGGCGGTAAGTGGCGAAAACCGATTTTTTCAGA
Organism: Heliconius melpomene rosina; assembly: GCF_056956725.1. Lineage (NCBI taxonomy): Eukaryota > Metazoa > Arthropoda > Insecta > Lepidoptera > Nymphalidae > Heliconius > Heliconius melpomene. The sequence continues at coordinate 9,727,392 of NC_140402.1, read as the reverse complement.
TTTCCCCGCTCGGATTCAGTTGAAACTGGTGTCGATCGTTCGGGCTCCGAGGGTCCCTCAAGGTGGTATACAACCCGCGGGAATGCGCGGGAAGGTGCGGGCGGTAAGTGGCGAAAACCGATTTTTTCAGTTTTCCCCGCTCGGATTCGGTTAAAACTAGTGTCGATCGTTCGGGCTCCGAAGGGCCTTCAAGGTGGTATACAACCCGCGAGAATGCGCGGGAAGGTGCGGGCGGTAAGTGGCGAAAACCGATTTTTTCAATTTTCCCCGCTCGGATTTAGTTGAAACTGGTGTCGATCGTTCGGGCTCCGAGAGGCCTTTAAGATGGTATACAACCCGCGTGAATGCGCGGGAAGGTCCGGGCGGTAAGTGGCGAAAACCGATTTTTTCAGTTTTCCCTGCTCGGATTCAGTTGAAACTGGTGTCGATCGTTCAAGCTCCGAGGGGCCTTCAAGGTGGTATACAACCCGCGGGAATGCGCGGGAAGGTGCGGGCGGTAAGTGGCAAAAACCGATTTTTTCAGTTTTCCCCGCTCGGATTCGGTTAAAACTGGTGTCGATCGTTCAAGCTCCGAGGGGCCTTCAAGGTGGTATACAACCCGCGAGAATGCGCGGGAAGGTGCGGGCGGTAAGTGGCGAAAACCGATTTTTTCAATTTTCCCCGCTCGGATTTAGTTGAAACTGGTGTCGATCGTTCGGGCTCCGAGAGGCCTTTAAGATGGTATACAACCCGCGTGAATGCGCGGGAAGGTCCGGGCGGTAAGTGGCGAAAACCGATTTTTTCAGTTTTCCCTGCTCGGATTCAGTTGAAACTGGTGTTGATCGTTCGGGCTCCGAGGGGCCTTCAAGGTGGTATACAAACCGCGGGAATGCGCTGGAAGGTGCGGACGGTAAGTAACAAAAACCGATTTTTTCAGTTTTCCCCGCTCGGATTCAGTTGAAACTGGTGTCGATCGTTCGGGCTCTGTGGGGCCTTCAAGGTGCAATACAACCCGCGGGAATTTGCGCTCATTTAATATTTATATTTTTATGAAATCTAACAAAAAGGAATCGAAATGAGAGAATAAAAATGTAAAAAAATGTTCAACCTAACCTAACCTAAGAATAAAAATCTTTGTTTATTGAAAACTTCTCATTTAATATATATATTTTTAAGAAATCTAACAAAAAGGAATCGAAATGAGAGAATAAAAATGTAAAAAAATGTTCAACCTAACCTAACCTAAGAATAAAAATCTTTTGTTTATTGAAAACTTCTCATTTAATATATATATTTTTATGAAATCTAACAAAAAGGAATCGAAATGAGAGAATAAAAATGTAAAAAAATGTTCAACCTAACCTAACCTAACCTAAGAATAAAAATCTTTGTTTATTGAAAACTTCTCATTTAATATATATATTTTTATGAAATCTAACAAAAAGAAATCGAAATGAGAGAATAAAAATGTAAAAAAATGTTCAACCTAACCTAACCTAACCTAAGAATAAAAATCTTTTGTTTATTGAAAACTTCTCATTTAATATATATATTTTTATGAAATCTAACAAAAAGAAATCGAAATGAGAGAATAAAAATGTAAAAAATGTTCAACCTAACCTAACCTAAGAATAATAATCTTTTGTTTATTGAAAACTTTTCAGTTTTCCCCGCTCGGATTCGGTTGAAACTGGTGTCGTGGTATACAACCCGCGGAAATGCGCGGGAAGGTGCGGGCGATAAGTGGCGAAAACCGATTTTTTCAGTTTTCCCCGCTCGGATTCGGTTGAAACTGGTGTCGATCGTTCAGGCTCCGAGAGGCCTTCAAGGTGGTATACAACCCGCGAGAATGCGCGGGAAGGTGCGGGCGGTAAGTGGCGAAAACCGATTTTTTCAGTTTTCCCTGCTCGGATTCAGTTGAAACTGGTGTCGATCGTTCAAGCTCCGAGGGGCCTTCAAGGTGGTATACAACCCGCGGGAATGCGCGGGAAGGTGCGGGCGGTAAGTGGCAAAAACCGATTTTTTCAGTTTTCCCCGCTCGGATTCGGTTAAAACTGGTGTCGATCGTTCAAACTCCAAGGGGCCTTCAAGGTGGTATACAACCCGCGAGAATGCGCGGGAAGGTGCGGGCGGTAAGTGGCGAAAACCGATTTTTTCAATTTTCCCCGCTCGGATTTAGTTGAAACTGGTGTCGATCGTTCGGGCTCCGAGAGGCCTTCAAGGTGGTATACAACCCGCGGGAATGCGCAGGAAGGTGCGGGCGGTAAGTGGCAAAAACCGATTTTTTCAGTTTTCCCCGCTCGGATTCGGTTAAAACTGGTGTCGATCGTTCAAACTCCAAGGGGCCTTCAAGGTGGTATACAACCCGCGAGAATGCGCGGGAAGGTGCGGGCGGTAAGTGGAGAAAACCGATTTTTTCAATTTTCCCCGCTCGGATTTAGTTGAAACTTGTGTCGATCGTTCGGGCTCCGAGAGGCCCTCAAGGTGGTATACAACCCGCGGGAATGCGCGGGAAGTTGCGGGCTGTAAGTGGCGAAAACCGATTTTTTCAGTTTTCCCCGCTCGGATTCAGTTGAATCTGGTGTCGATCGTTCGGGCTCCGAGAGGCCTTCAAGGTGGTATACAACCCGCGGGAATGCGCGGGAAGGTGCGGGCGGTAAGTGGCGAAAACCGATTTTTTCAGTTTTCCCTGCTCGGATTCAGTTGAAACTGGTGTCGATCGTTCAAGCTCCGAGGGGCCTTCAAGGTGGTATACAACCCGCGGGAATGCGCGGGAAGGTGCGGGCGGTAAGTGGCAAAAACCGATTTTTTCAGTTTTCCCCGCTCGGATTCGGTTAAAACTGGTGTCGATCGTTCAAACTCCAAGGGGCCTTCAAGGTGGTATACAATCCGCGAGAATGCGCGGGAAGGTGCGGGCAGTAAGTGGCGAAAACCGATTTTTTCAATTTTCCCCGCTCGGATTTAGTTGAAACTGGTGTCGATCGTTCGGGCTCCGAGAGGCCTTCAAGGTGGTATACAACCCGCGGGAATGCGCGGGAAGGTGCGGGCGGTAAGTGGCAAAAACCGATTTTTTCAGTTTTCCCCGCTCGGATTCGGTTAAAACTGGTGTCGATCGTTCAAACTCCAAGGGGCCTTTAAGGTGGTATACAACCCGCGAGAATGCGCGGGAAGGTGCGGGCGGTAAGTGGCGAAAACCGATTTTTTCAATTTTCCCCGCTCGGATTTAGTTGAAACTGGTGTCGATCGTTCGGGCTCCGAGAGGCCCTCAAGGTGGTATACAACCCGCGGGAATGCGCGGGAAGGTGCGGGTGGTAAGTGGCGAAAACCGATTTTTTCAGTTTTCCCCACTCGGATTCGGTTGAAACTAGTGTCGATCGTTCGGGCTCCGAGAGGCCTTTAAGATGGTATACAACCCGCGTGAATTCGCGGGAAGGTGCGGGCGGTAAGTGGCGAAAACCGATTTTTTCAGTTTTCCCTGCTCGGATTCAGTTGAAACTGGTGTTGATCGTTCGGGCTCCGAGGGGCCTTCAAGGTGGTATACAAACCGCGGGAATGCGCGGGAAGGTGCGGGCGGTAAGTGGCAAAAACCGATTTTTTCAGTTTTCCCCGCTCGGATTCGGTTAAAACTGGTGTCGATCGTTCGGGCTCCGAGGGGCCTTCAAGGTGGAATACAACCCGCGGGAATGCGCGGGAAGGTGCGGGCGGTAAGTGGCGAAAACCGATTTTTTCAATTTTCCCCGCTCGGATTTAGTTGAAACTGGTGTCGATCGTTCGGGCTCCGAGAGGCCCTCAAGGTGGTATACAACCCGCGGGAATGCGCGGGAAGGTGCGGGTGGTAAGTGGCGAAAACCGATTTTTTCAGTTTTCCCCACTCGGATTCGGTTGAAACTGGTGTCGATCGTTCGGGCTCCGAGAGGCCTTTAAGATGGTATACAACCCGCGTGAATTCGCGGGAAGGTGCGGGCGGTAAGTGGCGAAAACCGATTTTTTCAGTTTTCCCCGCTCGGATTCGGTTGAAACTGGTGTCGATCGTTCAGGCTCCGAGATGCTTTCAAGGTGGTATACAACCCACGAGAATGCGCGGGAAGGTGCGGGCGGTAAGTGGCGAAAACCGATTTTTTCAGTTTTCCCCGCTCGGATTCAGTTGAAACTGGTGTCGATCGTTCGAGCTCCGAGGGTCCCTCAAGGTGGTATACAACCCGCGGGAATGCGCGGGAAGGTGCGGGCGGTAAGTGGCGAAAACCGATTTTTTCATTTTACCCCGCTCGGATTCGGTTAAAACTAGTGTCGATCGTTCGGGCTCCGAAGGGCCTTCAAGGTGGTATACAACCCGCGAGAATGCGCGGGAAGGTGCGGGCGGTAAGTGGCGAAAACCGATTTTTTCAATTTTCCCCGCTCGGATTTAGTTGAAACTGGTGTCGATCGTTCGGGCTCCGAGAGGCCTTTAAGATGGTATACAACCCGCGTGAATGCGCGGGAAGGTCCGGGCGGTAAGTGGCGAAAACCGATTTTTTCAGTTTTCCCTGCTCGGATTCAGTTGAAACTGGTGTCGATCGTTCAAGCTCCGAGGGGCCTTCAAGGTGGTATACAACCCGCGGGAATGCGCGGGAAGGTGCGGGCGGTAAGTGGCAAAAACCGATTTTTTCAGTTTTCCCCGCTCGGATTCGGTTAAAACTGGTGTCGATCGTTCAAGCTCCGAGGGGCCTTCAAGGTGGTATACAACCCGCGAGAATGCGCGGGAAGGTGCGGGCGGTAAGTGGCGAAAACCGATTTTTTCAATTTTCCCCGCTCGGATTTAGTTGAAACTGGTGTCGATCGTTCGGGCTCCGAGAGGCCTTTAAGATGGTATACAACCCGCGTGAATGCGCGGGAAGGTCCGGGCGGTAAGTGGCGAAAACCGATTTTTTCAGTTTTCCCTGCTCGGATTCAGTTGAAACTGGTGTTGATCGTTCGGGCTCCGAGGGGCCTTCAAGGTGGTATACAAACCGCGGGAATGCGCTGGAAGGTGCGGACGGTAAGTAACAAAAACCGATTTTTTCAGTTTTCCCCGCTCGGATTCAGTTGAAACTGGTGTCGATCGTTCGGGCTCTGTGGGGCCTTCAAGGTGCAATACAACCCGCGGGAATTTGCGCTCATTTAATATTTATATTTTTATGAAATCTAACAAAAAGGAATCGAAATGAGAGAATAAAAATGTAAAAAAATGTTCAACCTAACCTAACCTAAGAATAAAAATCTTTGTTTATTGAAAACTTCTCATTTAATATATATATTTTTAAGAAATCTAACAAAAAGGAATCGAAATGAGAGAATAAAAATGTAAAAAAATGTTCAACCTAACCTAACCTAAGAATAAAAATCTTTTGTTTATTGAAAACTTCTCATTTAATATATATATTTTTATGAAATCTAACAAAAAGGAATCGAAATGAGAGAATAAAAATGTAAAAAAATGTTCAACCTAACCTAACCTAACCTAAGAATAAAAATCTTTGTTTATTGAAAACTTCTCATTTAATATATATATTTTTATGAAATCTAACAAAAAGAAATCGAAATGAGAGAATAAAAATGTAAAAAAATGTTCAACCTAACCTAACCTAACCTAAGAATAAAAATCTTTTGTTTATTGAAAACTTCTCATTTAATATATATATTTTTATGAAATCTAACAAAAAGAAATCGAAATGAGAGAATAAAAATGTAAAAAAATGTTCAACCTAACCTAACCTAACCTAAGAATAAAAATCTTTTGTTTATTGAAAACTTCTCATTTAATATATATATTTTTATGAAATCTAACAAATAGAAATCGAAATGAGAGAATAAAAATGTAAAAAAATGTTCAACCTAACCTAACCTAACCTAAGAATAAAAATCTTTTGTTTATTGAAAACTTCTCATTTAATATATATATTTTTATGAAATCTAACAAAAAGAAATCGAAATGAGAGAATAAAAATGTAAAAAAATGTTCAACCTAACCTAACCTAACCTAAGAATAAAAATCTTTTGTTTATTGAAAACTTCTCATTTAATATATATATTTTTATGAAATCTAACAAAAAGAAATCGAAATGAGAGAATAAAAATGTAAAAAAATGTTCAACCTAACCTAACCTAACCTAAGAATAAAAATCTTTTGTTTATTGAAAACTTCTCATTTAATATATATATTTTTATGAAATCTAACAAAAAGAAATCGAAATGAGAGAATAAAAATGTAAAAAAATGTTCAACCTAACCTAACCTAACCTAAGAATAAAAATCTTTTGTTTATTGAAAACTTCTCATTTAATATATATATTTTTATGAAATCTAACAAAAAGAAATCGAAATGAGAGAATAAAAATGTAAAAAATGTTCAACCTAACCTAACCTAAGAATAATAATCTTTTGTTTATTGAAAACTTTTCAGTTTTCCCCGCTCGGATTCGGTTGAAACTGGTGTCGTGGTATACAACCCGCGGAAATGCGCGGGAAGGTGCGGGCGGTAAGTGGCGAAAACCGATTTTTTCAGTTTTCCCCGCTCGGATTCGGTTGAAACTGGTGTCGATCGTTCAGGCTCCGAGAGACCTTCAAGGTGGTATACAACCCGCGAGAATGCGCGGGAAGGTGCGGGCGGTAAGTGGCGAAAACCGATTTTTTCAGTTTTCCCCGCTCGGATTCAGTTGAAACTGGTGTCGATCGTTCGGGCTCCGAGGGTCCCTCAAGGTGGTATACAACCCGCGGGAATGCGCGGGAAGGTGCGGGCGGTAAGTGGCGAAAACCGATTTTTTCAGTTTTCCCCGCTCGGATTCGGTTAAAACTAGTGTCGATCGTTCGGGCTCCGAAGGGCCTTCAAGTTGTTATACAACCCGCGGGAATGCGCGGGAAGTTGCGGGCTGTAAGTGGCGAAAACCGATTTTTTCAGTTTTCCCCGCTCGGATTCAGTTGAATCTGGTGTCGATCGTTCGGGCTCCGAGAGGCCTTCAAGGTGGTATACAACCCCCGAGAATGCGCGGGAAGGTGCGGGCGGTAAGTGGCGAAAACCGATTTTTTCAATTTTCCCCGCTCGGATTTAGTTGAAACTGGTGTCGATCGTTCGGGCTCCGAGAGGCCTTCAAGGTGGTATACAACCCGCGGGAATGCGCGGGAAGGTGCGGGCGGTAAGTGGCAAAAACCGATTTTTTCAGTTTTCCCCGCTCGGATTCGGTTAAAACTGGTGTCGATCGTTCAAACTCCAAGGGGCCTTCAAGGTGGTATACAACTCGCGAGAATGCGCGGGAAGGTGCGGGCGGTAAGTGGCGAAAACCGATTTTTTCAATTTTCCCCGCTCGGATTTAGTTGAAACTGGTGTCGATCGTTCGGGCTCCGAGAGGCCCTCAAGGTGGTATACAACCCGCGGGAATGCGCGGGAAGGTGCGGGTGGTAAGTGGCGAAAACCGATTTTTTCAGTTTTCCCCACTCGGATTCGGTTGAAACTGGTGTCGATCGTTCGGGCTCCGAGAGGCCTTCAAGGTGGTATACAACCCGCGAGAATGCGCGGGAAGGTGCGGGCGGTAAGTGGCGAAAACCGATTTTTTCAGTTTTCCCCGCTCGGATTCAGTTGAAACTGGTGTCGATCGTTCGGGCTCCGAGGGTCCCTCATGGTGGTATACAACCCGCGGGAATGCGCGGGAAGGTGCGGGCGGTAAGTGGCGAAAACCGATTTTTTCAGTTTTCCCCGCTCGGATTCGGTTAAAACTAGTGTCGATCGTTCGGGCTCCGAAGGGCCTTCAAGTTGTTATACAACTCGCGGGAATGCGCGGGAAGTTGCGGGCTGTAAGTGGCGAAAACCGATTTTTTCAGTTTTCCCTGCTCGGATTCAGTTGAAACTGGTGTCGATCGTTCAAGCTCCGAGGGGCCTTCAAGGTGGTATACAACCCGCGGGAATGCGCGGGAAGGTGCGGGCGGTAAGTGGCAAAAACCGATTTTTTCAGTTTTCACCGCTCGGATTCAGTTGAAACTGGTGTCGATCGTTCGGGCTCTGTGGGGCCTTCAAGGTGCAATACAACCCGCGGGAATTTGCGCTCATTTAATATTTATATTTTTATGAAATCTAACAAAAAGGAATCGAAATGAGAGAATAAAAATGTAAAAAAATGTTCAACCTAACCTAACCTAAGAATAAAAATCTTTGTTTATTGAAAACTTCTCATTTAATATATATATTTTTAAGAAATCTAACAAAAAGGAATCGAAATGAGAGAATAAAAATGTAAAAAAATGTTCAACCTAACCTAACCTAAGAATAAAAATCTTTTGTTTATTGAAAACTTCTCATTTAATATATATATTTTTATGAAATCTAACAAAAAGGAATCGAAATGAGAGAATAAAAATGTAAAAAAATGTTCAACCTAACCTAACCTAACCTAAGAATAAAAATCTTTGTTTATTGAAAACTTCTCATTTAATATATATATTTTTATGAAATCTAACAAAAAGAAATCGAAATGAGAGAATAAAAATGTAAAAAAATGTTCAACCTAACCTAACCTAACCTAAGAATAAAAATCTTTTGTTTATTGAAAACTTCTCATTTAATATATATATTTTTATGAAATCTAACAAAAAGAAATCGAAATGAGAGAATAAAAATGTAAAAAAATGTTCAACCTAACCTAACCTAACCTAAGAATAAAAATCTTTTGTTTATTGAAAACTTCTCATTTAATATATATATTTTTATGAAATCTAACAAATAGAAATCGAAATGAGAGAATAAAAATGTAAAAAAATGTTCAACCTAACCTAACCTAACCTAAGAATAAAAATCTTTTGTTTATTGAAAACTTCTCATTTAATATATATATTTTTATGAAATCTAACAAAAAGAAATCGAAATGAGAGAATAAAAATGTAAAAAAATGTTCAACCTAACCTAACCTAACCTAAGAATAAAAATCTTTTGTTTATTGAAAACTTCTCATTTAATATATATATTTTTATGAAATCTAACAAAAAGAAATCGAAATGAGAGAATAAAAATGTAAAAAAATGTTCAACCTAACCTAACCTAACCTAACCTAAGAATAAAAATCTTTTGTTTATTGAAAACTTCTCATTTAATATATATATTTTTATGAAATCTAACAAAAAGAAATCGAAATGAGAGAATAAAAATGTAAAAAAATGTTCAACCTAACCTAACCTAACCTAAGAATAAAAATCTTTTGTTTATTGAAAACTTCTCATTTAATATATATATTTTTATGAAATCTAACAAAAAGAAATCGAAATGAGAGAATAAAAATGTAAAAAATGTTCAACCTAACCTAACCTAAGAATAATAATCTTTTGTTTATTGAAAACTTTTCAGTTTTCCCCGCTCGGATTCGGTTGAAACTGGTGTCGTGGTATACAACCCGCGGAAATGCGCGGGAAGGTGCGGGCGGTAAGTGGCGAAAACCGATTTTTTCAGTTTTCCCCGCTCGGATTCGGTTGAAACTGGTGTCGATCGTTCAGGCTCCGAGAGGCCTTCAAGGTGGTATACAACCCGCGAGAATGCGCGGGAAGGTGCGGGCGGTAAGTGGCGAAAACCGATTTTTTCAGTTTTCCCCGCTCGGATTCAGTTGAAACTGGTGTCGATCGTTCGGGCTCCGAGGGTCCCTCAAGGTGGTATACAACCCGCGGGAATGCGCGGGAAGGTGCGGGCGGTAAGTGGCGAAAACCGATTTTTTCAGTTTTCCCCGCTCGGATTCGGTTAAAACTAGTGTCGATCGTTCGGGCTCCGAAGGGCCTTCAAGTTGTTATACAACCCGCGGGAATGCGCGGGAAGTTGCGGGCTGTAAGTGGCGAAAACCGATTTTTTCAGTTTTCCCCGCTCGGATTCAGTTGAATCTGGTGTCGATCGTTCGGGCTCCGAGAGGCCTTCAAGGTGGTATACAACCCCCGAGAATGCGCGGGAAGGTGCGGGCGGTAAGTGGCGAAAACCGATTTTTTCAATTTTCCCCGCTCGGATTTAGTTGAAACTGGTGTCGATCGTTCGGGCTCCGAGAGGCCTTCAAGGTGGTATACAACCCGCGGGAATGCGCGGGAAGGTGCGGGCGGTAAGTGGCAAAAACCGATTTTTTCAGTTTTCCCCGCTCGGATTCGGTTAAAACTGGTGTCGATCGTTCAAACTCCAAGGGGCCTTCAAGGTGGTATACAACTCGCGAGAATGCGCGGGAAGGTGCGGGCGGTAAGTGGCGAAAACCGATTTTTTCAATTTTCCCCGCTCGGATTTAGTTGAAACTGGTGTCGATCGTTCGGGCTCCGAGAGGCCCTCAAGGTGGTATACAACCCGCGGGAATGCGCGGGAAGGTGCGGGTGGTAAGTGGCGAAAACCGATTTTTTCAGTTTTCCCCACTCGGATTCGGTTGAAACTGGTGTCGATCGTTCGGGCTCCGAGAGGCCTTTAAGATGGTATACAACCCGCGTGAATTCGCGGGAAGGTGCGGGCGGTAAGTGGCGAAAACCGATTTTTTCAGTTTTCCCCGCTTGGATTCGGTTGAAACTGGTGTCGATCGTTCAGGCTCCGAGAGGCCTTCAAGGTGGTATACAACCCGCGAGAATGCGCGGGAAGGTGCGGGCGGTAAGTGGCGAAAACCGATTTTTTCAGTTTTCCCCGCTCGGATTCAGTTGAAACTGGTGTCGATCGTTCGGGCTCCGAGGGTCCCTCAAGGTGGTATACAACCCGCGGGAATGCGCGGGAAGGTGCGGGCGGTAAGTGGCGAAAACCGATTTTTTCAGTTTTCCCCGCTCGGATTCGGTTAAAACTAGTGTCGATCGTTCGGGCTCCGAAGGGCCTTCAAGTTGTTATACAACCCGCGGGAATGCGCGGGAAGTTGCGGGCTGTAAGTGGCGAAAACCGATTTTTTCAGTTTTCCCTGCTCGGATTCAGTTGAAACTGGTGTCGATCGTTCAAGCTCCGAGGGGCCTTCAAGGTGGTATACAACCCGCGGGAATGCGCGGGAAGGTGCGGGCGGTAAGTGGCAAAAACCGATTTTTTCAGTTTTCCCCGCTCGGATTCGGTTAAAACTGGTGTCGATCGTTCAAACTCCAAGGGGCCTTCAAGGTGGTATACAACCCGCGAGAATGCGCGGGAAGGTGCGGGCGGTAAGTGGCGAAAACCGATTTTTTCAATTTTCCCAGCTCGGATTTAGTTGAAACTGGTGTCGATCGTTCGGGCTCCGAGAGGCCCTCAAGGTGGTATACAACCCGCGGGAATGCGCGGGAAGGTGCGGGTGGTAAAGGCGAAAACCGATTTTTTCAGTTTTCCCCACTCGGATTCGGTTGAAACTGGTGTCGATCGTTCGGGCTCCGAGAGGCCTTTAAGATGGTATACAACCCGCGTGAATTCGCGGGAAGGTGCGGGCGGTAAGTGGCGAAAACCGATTTTTTCAGTTTTCCCTGCTCGGATTCAGTTGAAACTGGTGTTGATCGTTCGGGCTCCGAGGGGCCTTCAAGGTGGTATACAAACCGCGGGAATGCGCGGGAAGGTGCGGACGGTAAGTAACAAAAACCGATTTTTTCAGTTTTCCCCGCTCGGATTCAGTTGAAACTGGTGACGATCGTTCGGGCTCCGAGGGGCCTTCAAGGTGGAATACAACCCGCGGGAATTCGCGCTCATTTAATATATATATTTTTATGAAATCTAACAAAAAGGAATCGAAATGAGAGAATAAAAATGTAAAAAAATGTTCAACCTAACCTAACCTAAGAATAAAAATCTTTGTTTATTGAAAACTTCTCATTTAATATATATATTTTTATGAAATCTAACAAAAAGGAATCGAAATGAGAGAATAAAAATGTAAAAAAATGTTCAACCTAACCTAACCTAAGAATAAAAATCTTTTGTTTATTGAAAACTTCTCATTTAATATATATATTTTTATGAAATCTAACAAAAAGGAATCGAAATGAGAGAATAAAAATGTAAAAAAATGTTCAACCTAACCTAACCTAACCTAAGAATAAAAATCTTTTGTTTATTGAAAACTTCTCATTTAATATATATATTTTTATGAAATCTAACAAAAAGAAATCGAAATGAGAGAATAAAAATGTAAAAAAATGTTCAACCTAACCTAACCTAACCTAAGAATAAAAATCTTTTGTTTATTGAAAACTTCTCATTTAATATATATATTTTTATGAAATCTAACAAAAAGAAATCGAAATGAGAGAATAAAAATGTAAAAAAATGTTCAACCTAACCTAACCTAACCTAAGAATAAAAATCTTTTGTTTATTGAAAACTTCTCATTTAATATATATATTTTTATGAAATCTAACAAAAAGAAATCGAAATGAGAGAATAAAAATGTAAAAAAATGTTCAACCTAACCTAACCTAACCTAACCTAAGAATAAAAATCTTTTGTTTATTGAAAACTTCTCATTTAATATATATATTTTTATGAAATCTAACAAAAAGAAATCGAAATGAGAGAATAAAAATGTAAAAAATGTTCAACCTAACCTAACCTAAGAATAATAATCTTTTGTTTATTGAAAACTTTTCAGTTTTCCCCGCTCGGATTCGGTTGAAACTGGTGTCGTGGTATACAACCCGCGGAAATGCGCGGGAAGGTGCGGGCGGTAAGTGGCGAAAACCGATTTTTTCAGTTTTCCCCGCTCGGATTCAGTTGAAATTGGTGTCGATCGTTCGGGCTCCGAGGTTCCCTCAAGGTGGTATACAACCCGCGGGAATGCGCGGGAAGGTGCGGGCGGTAAGTGGCGAAAACCGATTTTTTCAGTTTTCCCCGCTCGGATTCGGTTAAAACTAGTGTCGATCGTTCGGGCTCCGAAGGGCCTTCAAGTTGTTATACAACCCGCGGGAATGCGCGGGAAGTTGCGGGCTGTAAGTGGCGAAAACCGATTTTTTCAGTTTTCCCCGCTCGGATTCAGTTGAATCTGGTGTCGATCGTTCGGGCTCCGAGAGGCCTTCAAGGTGGTATACAACCCGCGGGAATGCGCGGGTAGAAGCGGGCGGTAAGTGGCGAAAACCGATTTTTTCAGTTTTCCCTGCTCGGATTCAGTTGAAACTGGTGTCGATCGTTCAAGCTCCGAGGGGCCTTCAAGGTGGTATACAACCCGCGGGAATGCGCGGGAAGGTGCGGGCGGTAAGTGGCAAAAACCGATTTTTTCAGTTTTCCCCGCTCGGATTCGGTTAAAACTGGTGTCGATCGTTCAAACTCCAAGGGGTCTTCAAGGTGGTATACAATCCGCGAGAATGCGCGGGAAGGTGCGGGCAGTAAGTGGCGAAAACCGATTTTTTCAATTTTCCCCGCTCGGATTTAGTTGAAACTGGTGTCGATCGTTCGGGCTCCGAGAGGCCTTCAAGGTGGTATACAACCCGCGGGAATGCGCGGGAAGGTGCGGGCGGTAAGTGGCAAAAACCGATTTTTTCAGTTTTCCCCGCTCGGATTCGGTTAAAACTGGTGTCGATCGTTCAAACTCCAAGGGGCCTTCAAGGTGGTATACAACACGCGAGAATGCGCGGGAAGGTGCGGGCGGTAAGTGGCGAAAACCGATTTTTTCATATTTCCCCGCTCGGATTTAGTTGAAACTGGTGTCGATCGTTCGGGCTCCGAGAGGCCCTCAAGGTGGTATACAACCCGCGGGAATGCGCGGGAAGGTGCGGGTGGTAAGTAGCGAAAACCGATTTTTTCAGTTTTCCCCACTCGGATTCGGTTGAAACTAGTGTCGATCGTTCGGGCTCCGAGAGGCCTTTAAGATGCTATACAACCCGCGTGAATTCGCGGGAAGGTGCGGGCGGTAAGTGGCGAAAACCGATTTTTTCAGTTTTCCCTGCTCGGATTCAGTTGAAACTGGTGTTGATCGTTCGGGCTCCGAGGGGCCTTCAAGGTGGTATACAAACCGCGGGAATGCGCGGGAAGGTGCGGGCGGTAAGTGGCAAAAACCGATTTTTTCAGTTTTCCCCGCTCGGATTCGGTTAAAACTGGTGTCGATCGTTCGGGCTCCGAGGGGCCTTCAAGGTGGAATGCAACCCGCGGGAATGCGCGGGAAGGTGCGGGCGGTAAGTGGCGAAAACCGATTTTTTCAATTTTCCCCGCTCGGATTTAGTTGAAACTGGTGTCGATCGTTCGGGCTCCGAGAGGCCCTCAAGGTGGTATACAACCCGCGGGAATGCGCGGGAAGGTGCGGGTGGTAAGTGGCGAAAACCGATTTTTTCAGTTTTCCCCACTCGGATTCGGTTGAAACTGGTGTCGATCGTTCGGGCTCCGAGAGGCCTTTAAGATGGTATACAACCCGCGTGAATTCGCGGGAAGGTGCGGGCGGTAAGTGGCGAAAACCGATTTTTTCAGTTTTCCCCGCTCGGATTCGGTTAAAACTGGTGTCGATCGTTCAGGCTCCGAGATGCCTTCAAGGTGGTATACAACCCACGAGAATGCGCGGGAAGGTGCGGGCGGTAAGTGGCGAAAACCGATTTTTTCAGTTTTCCCCGCTCGGATTCAGTTGAAACTGGTGTCGATCGTTCGGGCTCCGAGGGTCCCTCAAGGTAGTATACAACCCGCGGGAATGCGCGGGAAGGTGCGGGCGGTAAGTGGCGAAAACCGATTTTTTCAGTTTTCCCCGCTCGGATTCGGTTAAAACTGGTGTCGATCGTTCGGGCTCCGAGGGGCCTTCAAGGTGGTATACAACCCGCGAGAATGCGCGGGAAGGTGCGGGCGGTAAGTGGCGAAAACCGATTTTTTCAATTTTCCCCGCTCGGATTTAGTTGAAACTGGTGTCGATCGTTCGGGCTCCGAGAGGCCTTTAAGATGGTATACAACCCGCGTGAATGCGCGGGAAGGTCCGGGCGGTAAGTGGCGAAAACCGATTTTTTCAGTTTTCCCTGCTCGGATTCAGTTGAAACTGGTGTCGATCGTTCAAGCTCCGAGGGGCCTTCAAGGTGGTATACAACCCGCGGGAATGCGCGGGAAGGTGCGGGCGGTAAGTGGCAAAAACCGATTTTTTCAGTTTTCCCCGCTCGGATTCGGTTAAAACTGGTGTCGATCGTTCAAGCTCCGAGGGGCCTTCAAGGTGGTATACAACCCGCGAGAATGCGCGGGAAGGTGCGGGCGGTAAGTGGCGAAAACCGATTTTTTCAATTTTCCCCGCTCGGATTTAGTTGAAACTGGTGTCGATCGTTCGGGCTCCGAGAGGCCTTTAAGATGGTATACAACCCGCGTGAATGCGCGGGAAGGTCCGGGCGGTAAGTGGCGAAAACCGATTTTTTCAGTTTTCCCTGCTCGGATTCAGTTGAAACTGGTGTCGATCGTTCAAACTCCAAGGGGCCTTCAAGGTGGTATACAACCCGCGAGAATGCGCGGGAAGGTCCGGGCGGTAAGTGGCGAAAACCGATTTTTTCAGTTTTCCCTGCTCGGATTCAGTTGAAACTGGTGTTGATCGTTCGGGCTCCGAGGGGCCTTCAAGGTGGTATACAAACCGCGGGAATGCGCTGGAAGGTGCGGACGGTAAGTAACAAAAACCGATTTTTTCAGTTTTCCCCGCTCGGATTCAGTTGAAACTGGTGTCGATCGTTCGGGCTCTGTGGGGCCTTC
Organism: Heliconius melpomene rosina; assembly: GCF_056956725.1. Taxonomy (NCBI): domain Eukaryota; kingdom Metazoa; phylum Arthropoda; class Insecta; order Lepidoptera; family Nymphalidae; genus Heliconius; species Heliconius melpomene. Next base: position 9,711,836 of record NC_140402.1, on the reverse strand, counting down.
AAGGTGCAATACAACCCGCGGGAATTTGCGCTCATTTAATATTTATATTTTTATGAAATCTAACAAAAAGGAATCGAAATGAGAGAATAAAAATGTAAAAAAATGTTCAACCTAACCTAACCTAAGAATAAAAATCTTTGTTTATTGAAAACTTCTCATTTAATATATATATTTTTAAGAAATCTAACAAAAAGGAATCGAAATGAGAGAATAAAAATGTAAAAAAATGTTCAACCTAACCTAACCTAAGAATAAAAATCTTTTGTTTATTGAAAACTTCTCATTTAATATATATATTTTTATGAAATCTAACAAAAAGGAATCGAAATGAGAGAATAAAAATGTAAAAAAATGTTCAACCTAACCTAACCTAACCTAAGAATAAAAATCTTTGTTTATTGAAAACTTCTCATTTAATATATATATTTTTATGAAATCTAACAAAAAGAAATCGAAATGAGAGAATAAAAATGTAAAAAAATGTTCAACCTAACCTAACCTAACCTAAGAATAAAAATCTTTTGTTTATTGAAAACTTCTCATTTAATATATATATTTTTATGAAATCTAACAAAAAGAAATCGAAATGAGAGAATAAAAATGTAAAAAAATGTTCAACCTAACCTAACCTAACCTAAGAATAAAAATCTTTTGTTTATTGAAAACTTCTCATTTAATATATATATTTTTATGAAATCTAACAAAAAGAAATCGAAATGAGAGAATAAAAATGTAAAAAATGTTCAACCTAACCTAACCTAAGAATAATAATCTTTTGTTTATTGAAAACTTTTCAGTTTTCCCCGCTCGGATTCGGTTGAAACTGGTGTCGTGGTATACAACCCGCGGAAATGCGCGGGAAGGTGCGGGCGATAAGTGGCGAAAACCGATTTTTTCAGTTTTCCCCGCTCGGATTCGGTTGTAACTGGTGTCGATCGTTCAGGCTCCGAGAGGCCTTCAAGGTGGTATACAACCCGCGAGAATGCGCGGGAAGGTGCGGGCGGTAAGTGGCGAAAACCGATTTTTTCAGTTTTCCCCGCTCGGATTCAGTTGAAACTGGTGTCGATCGTTCGGGCTCCGAGGGTCCCTCAAGGTGGTATACAACCCGCGGGAATGCGCGGGAAGGTGCGGGCGGTAAGTGGCGAAAACCGATTTTTTCAGTTTTCCCCGCTCGGATTCAGTTGAATCTGGTGTCGATCGTTCGGGCTCCGAAAGGCCTTCAAGGTGGTATACAACCCGCGGGAATGCGCGGGAAGGTGCGGGCGGTAAGTGGCGAAAACCGATTTTTTCAGTTTTCCCTGCTCGGATTCAGTTGAAACTGGTGTCGATCGTTCAAGCTCCGAGGGGCCTTCAAGGTGGTATACAACCCGCGGGAATGCGCGGGAAGGTGCGGGCGGTAAGTGGCAAAAACCGATTTTTTCAGTTTTCCCCGCTCGGATTCGGTTAAAACTGGTGTCGATCGTTCAAACTCCAAGGGGCCTTCAAGGTGGTATACAACCCGCGAGAATGCGGGGGAGGTGCGGGCGGTAAGTGGCGAAAACCGATTTTTTCAATTTTCCCCGCTCGGATTTAGTTGAAACTGGTGTCGATCGTTCGGGCTCCGAGAGGCCTTCAAGGTGGTATACAACCCGCGGGAATGCGCGGGAAGGTGCGGGCGGTAAGTGGCAAAAACCGATTTTTTCAGTTTTCCCCGCTCGGATTCGGTTAAAACTGGTGTCGATCGTTCAAACTCCAAGGGGCCTTCAAGGTGGTATACAACCCGCGAGAATGCGCGGGAAGGTGCGGGCGGTAAGTGGAGAAAACCGATTTTTTCAATTTTCCCCGCTCGGATTTAGTTGAAACTGGTGTCGATCGTTCGGGCTCCGAGAGGCCCTCAAGGTGGTATACAACCCGCGGGAATGCGCGGGAAGTTGCGGGCTGTAAGTGGCGAAAACCGATTTTTTCAGTTTTCCCCGCTCGGATTCAGTTGAATCTGGTGTCGATCGTTCGGGCTCCGAGAGGCCTTCAAGGTGGTATACAACCCGCGGGAATGCGCGGGAAGGTGCGGGCGGTAAGTGGCGAAAACCGATTTTTTCAGTTTTCCCTGCTCGGATTCAGTTGAAACTGGTGTCGATCGTTCAAGCTCCGAGGGGCCTTCAAGGTGGTATACAACCCGCGGGAATGCGCGGGAAGGTGCGGGCGGTAAGTGGCAAAAACCGATTTTTTCAGTTTTCCCCGCTCGGATTCGGTTAAAACTGGTGTCGATCGTTCAAACTCCAAGGGGCCTTCAAGGTGGTATACAATCCGCGAGAATGCGCGGGAAGGTGCGGGCAGTAAGTGGCGAAAACCGATTTTTTCAATTTTCCCCGCTCGGATTTAGTTGAAACTGGTGTCGATCGTTCGGGCTCCGAGAGGCCTTCGAGGTGGTATACAACCCGCGGGAATGCGCGGGAAGGTGCGGGCGGTAAGTGGCGAAAACCGATTTTTTCAGTTTTCCCCGCTCGGATTCGGTTAAAACTGGTGTCGATCGTTCAAACTCCAAGGGGCCTTCAAGGTGGAATACAACCCGCGGGAATGCGCGGGAAGGTGCGGGCGGTAAGTGGCGAAAACCGATTTTTTCAATTTTCCCCGCTCGGATTTAGTTGAAACTGGTGTCGATCGTTCGGGCTCCGAGAGGCCCTCAAGGTGGTATACAACCCGCGGGAATGCGCGGGAAGGTGCGGGTGGTAAGTGGCGAAAACCGATTTTTTCAGTTTTCCCCACTCGGATTCGGTTGAAACTGGTGTCGATCGTTCGGGCTCCGAGAGGCCTTTAAGATGGTATACAACCCGCGTGAATTCGCGGGAAGGTGCGGGCGGTAAGTGGCGAAAACCGATTTTTTCAGTTTTCCCCGCTCGGATTCGGTTGAAACTGGTGTCGATCGTTCAGGCTCCGAGATGCTTTCAAGGTGGTATACAACCCACGAGAATGCGCGGGAAGGTGCGGGCGGTAAGTGGCGAAAACCGATTTTTTCAGTTTTCCCCGCTCGGATTCAGTTGAAACTGGTGTCGATCGTTCGAGCTCCGAGGGTCCCTCAAGGTGGTATACAACCCGCGGGAATGCGCGGGAAGGTGCGGGCGGTAAGTGGCGAAAACCGATTTTTTCAGTTTTCCCCGCTCGGATTCGGTTAAAACTAGTGTCGATCGTTCGGGCTCCTAAGGGCCTTCAAGGTGGTATACAACCCGCGAGAATGCGCGGGAAGGTGCGGGCGGTAAGTGGCGAAAACCGATTTTTTCAATTTTCCCCGCTCGGATTTAGTTGAAACTGGTGTCGATCGTTCGGGCTCCGAGAGGCCTTTAAGATGGTATACAACCCGCGTGAATGCGCGGGAAGGTCCGGGCGGTAAGTGGCGAAAACCGATTTTTTCAGTTTTCCCTGCTCGGATTCAGTTGAAACTGGTGTCGATCGTTCAAACTCCAAGGGGCCTTCAAGGTGGTATACAACCCGCGAGAATGCGCGGGAAGGTGCGGGCGGTAAGTGGCGAAAACCGATTTTTTCAATTTTCCCAGCTCGGATTTAGTTGAAACTGGTGTCGATCGTTCGGGCTCCGAGAGGCCCTCAAGGTGGTATACAACCCGCGGGAATGCGCGGGAAGGTGCGGGTGGTAAAGGCGAAAACCGATTTTTTCAGTTTTCCCCACTCGGATTCGGTTGAAACTGGTGTCGATCGTTCGGGCTCCGAGAGGCCTTTAAGATGGTATACAACCCGCGTGAATTCGCGGGAAGGTGCGGGCGGTAAGTGGCGAAAACCGATTTTTTCAGTTTTCCCTGCTCGGATTCAGTTGAAACTGGTGTTGATCGTTCGGGCTCCGAGGGGCCTTCAAGGTGGTATACAAACCGCGGGAATGCGCGGGAAGGTGCGGACGGTAAGTAACAAAAACCGATTTTTTCAGTTTTCCCCGCTCGGATTCAGTTGAAACTGGTGACGATCGTTCGGGCTCCGAGGGGCCTTCAAGGTGGAATACAACCCGCGGGAATTCGCGCTCATTTAATATATATATTTTTATGAAATCTAACAAAAAGGAATCGAAATGAGAGAATAAAAATGTAAAAAAATGTTCAACCTAACCTAACCTAAGAATAAAAATCTTTGTTTATTGAAAACTTCTCATTTAATATATATATTTTTATGAAATCTAACAAAAAGGAATCGAAATGAGAGAATAAAAATGTAAAAAAATGTTCAACCTAACCTAACCTAAGAATAAAAATCTTTTGTTTATTGAAAACTTCTCATTTAATATATATATTTTTATGAAATCTAACAAAAAGGAATCGAAATGAGAGAATAAAAATGTAAAAAAATGTTCAACCTAACCTAACCTAACCTAAGAATAAAAATCTTTTGTTTATTGAAAACTTCTCATTTAATATATATATTTTTATGAAATCTAACAAAAAGGAATCGAAATGAGAGAATAAAAATGTAAAAAAATGTTCAACCTAACCTAACCTAACCTAAGAATAAAAATCTTTTGTTTATTGAAAACTTCTCATTTAATATATATATTTTTATGAAATCTAACAAAAAGAAATCGAAATGAGAGAATAAAAATGTAAAAAAATGTTCAACCTAACCTAACCTAACCTAAGAATAAAAATCTTTTGTTTATTGAAAACTTCTCATTTAATATATATATTTTTATGAAATCTAACAAAAAGAAATCGAAATGAGAGAATAAAAATGTAAAAAAATTTTCAACCTAACCTAACCTAACCTAAGAATAAAAATCTTTTGTTTATTGAAAACTTCTCATTTAATATATATATTTTTATGAAATCTAACAAAAAGAAATCGAAATGAGAGAATAAAAATGTAAAAAAATGTTCAACCTAACCTAACCTAACCTAAGAATAAAAATCTTTTGTTTATTGAAAACTTCTCATTTAATATATATATTTTTATGAAATCTAACAAAAAGAAATCGAAATGAGAGAATAAAAATGTAAAAAAATGTTCAACCTAACCTAACCTAACCTAAGAATAAAAATCTTTTGTTTATTGAAAACTTCTCATTTAATATATATATTTTTATGAAATCTAACAAAAAGAAATCGAAATGAGAGAATAAAAATGTAAAAAATGTTCAACCTAACCTAACCTAAGAATAATAATCTTTTGTTTATTGAAAACTTTTCAGTTTTCCCCGCTCGGATTCGGTTGAAACTGGTGTCGTGGTATACAACCCGCGGAAATGCGCGGGAAGGTGCGGGCGGTAAGTGGCGAAAACCGATTTTTTCAGTTTTCCCCACTCGGATTCGGTTGAAACTGGTGTCGATCGTTCAGGCTCCGAGAGGCCTTCAAGGTGGTATACAACCCGCGAGAATGCGCGGGAAGGTGCGGGCGGTAAGAAGCGAAAACAGATTTTTTCAATTTTCCCCGCTCGGATTCAGTTGAAATTGGTGTCGATCGTTCGGGCTCCGAGGGGCCTTCAAGTTGTTATACAACCCGCGGGAATGCGCGGGAAGTTGCGGGCTGTAAGTGGCGAAAACCGATTTTTTCAGTTTTCCCCGCTCGGATTCAGTTGAATCTGGTGTCGATCGTTCGGGCTCCGAGAGGCCTTCAAGGTGGTATACAACCCGCGGGAATGCGCGGGAAGGTGCGGGCGGTAAGTGGCGAAAACCGATTTTTTCAGTTTTCCCTGCTCGGATTCAGTTGAAACTGGTGTCGATCGTTCAAGCTCCGAGGGGCCTTCAAGGTGGTATACAACCCGCGGGAATGCGCGGGAAGGTGCGGGCGGTAAGTGGCAAAAACCGATTTTTTCAGTTTTCCCCGCTCGGATTCGGTTAAAACTGGTGTCGATCGTTCAAACTCCAAGGGGCCTTCAAGGTGGTATACAATCCGCGAGAATGCGCGGGAAGGTGCGGGCAGTCAGTTGCGAAAACCGATTTTTTCAATTTTCCCCGCTCGGATTTAGTTGAAACTGGTGTCGATCGTTCGGGCTCCGAGAGGCCTTCAAGGTGGTATACAACCCGCGGGAATGCGCGGGAAGGTGCGGGCGGTAAGTGGCAAAAACCGATTTTTTCAGTTTTCCCCGCTCGGATTCGGTTAAAACTGGTGTCGATCGTTCAAACTCCAAGGGGCCTTCAAGGTGGTATACAACCCGCGAGAATGCGCGGGAAGGTGCGGGCGGTAAGTGGCGAAAACCGATTTTTTCAATTTTCCCCGCTCGGATTTAGTTGAAACTGGTGTCGATCGTTCGGGCTCCGAGAGGCCCTCAAGGTGGTATACAACCCGCGGGAATGCGCGGGAAGGTGCGGGTGGTAAGTGGCGAAAACCGATTTTTTCAGTTTTCCCCACTCGGATTCGGTTGAAACTAGTGTCGATCGTTCGGGCTCCGAGAGGCCTTTAAGATGGTATACAACCCGCGTGAATTCGCGGGAAGGTGCGGGCGGTAAGTGGCGAAAACCGATTTTTTCAGTTTTCCCTGCTCGGATTCAGTTGAAACTGGTGTTGATCGTTCGGGCTCCGAGGGGCCTTCAAGGTGGTATACAAACCGCGGGAATGCGCGGGAAGGTGCGGGCGGTAAGTGGCGAAAACCGATTTTTTCAGTTTTCCCCGCTCGGATTCGGTTAAAACTGGTGTCGATCGTTCGGGCTCCGAGGGGCCTTCAAGGTGGAATACAACCCGCGGGAATTCGCGCTCATTTAATATATATATTTTTATGAAATCTAACAAAAAGGAATCGAAATGAGAGAATAAAAATGTAAAAAAATGTTCAACCTAACCTAACCTAAGAATAAAAATCTTTGTTTATTGAAAACTTCTCATTTAATATATATATTTTTATGAAATCTAACAAAAAGGAATCGAAATGAGAGAATAAAAATGTAAAAAAATGTTCAACCTAACCTAACCTAAGAATAAAAATCTTTTGTTTATTGAAAACTTCTCATTTAATATATATATTTTTATGAAATCTAACAAAAAGGAATCGAAATGAGAGAATAAAAATGTAAAAAAATGTTCAACCTAACCTAACCTAAGAATAAAAATCTTTTGTTTATTGAAAACTTCTCATTTAATATATATATTTTTATGAAATCTAACAAAAAGAAATCGAAATGAGAGAATAAAAATGTAAAAAAATGTTCAACCTAACCTAACCTAACCTAAGAATAAAAATCTTTTGTTTATTGAAAACTTCTCATTTAATATATATATTTTTATGAAATCTAACAAAAAGAAATCGAAATGAGAGAATAAAAATGTAAAAAAATGTTCAACCTAACCTAACCTAACCTAAGAATAAAAATCTTTTGTTTATTGAAAACTTCTCATTTAATATATATATTTTTATGAAATCTAACAAAAAGAAATCGAAATGAGAGAATAAAAATGTAAAAAAATGTTCAACCTAACCTAACCTAACCTAAGAATAAAAATCTTTTGTTTATTGAAAACTTCTCATTTAATATATATATTTTTATGAAATCTAACAAAAAGAAATCGAAATGAGAGAATAAAAATGTAAAAAAATGTTCAACCTAACCTAACCTAACCTAAGAATAAAAATCTTTTGTTTATTGAAAACTTCTCATTTAATATATATATTTTATGAAATCTAACAAAAAGAAATCGAAATGAGAGAATAAAAATGTAAAAAAATGTTCAACCTAACCTAACCTAACCTAAGAATAAAAATCTTTTGTTTATTGAAAACTTCTCATTTAATATATATATTTTTATGAAATCTAACAAAAAGAAATCGAAATGAGAGAATAAAAATGTAAAAAATGTTCAACCTAACCTAACCTAAGAATAATAATCTTTTGTTTATTGAAAACTTTTCAGTTTTCCCCGCTCGGATTCGGTTGAAACTGGTGTCGTGGTATACAACCCGCGGAAATGCGCGGGAAGGTGCGGGCGGTAAGTGGCGAAAACCGATTTTTTCAGTTTTCCCCACTCGGATTCGGTTGAAACTGGTGTCGATCGTTCAGGCTCCGAGAGGCCTTCAAGGTGGCATACAACCCGCGAGAATGCGCGGGAAGGTGCGGGCGGTAAGTGGCGAAAACCGATTTTTTCAATTTTCCCCGCTCGGATTCAGTTGAAATTGGTGTCGATCGTTCGGGCTCCGAGGGGCCTTCAAGTTGTTATACAACCCGCGGGAATGCGCGGGAAGTTGCGGGCTGTAAGTGGCGAAAACCGATTTTTTCAGTTTTCCCCGCTCGGATTCAGTTGAATCTGGTGTCGATCGTTCGGGCTCCGAGAGGCCTTCAAGGTGGTATACAACCCGCGGGAATGCGCGGGAAGGTGCGGGCGGTAAGTGGCGAAAACCGATTTTTTCAGTTTTCCCTGCTCGGATTCAGTTGAAACTGGTGTCGATCGTTCAAGCTCCGAGGGGCCTTCAAGGTGGTATACAACCCGCGGGAATGCGCGGGAAGGTGCGGGCGGTAAGTGGCAAAAACCGATTTTTTCAGTTTTCCCCGCTCGGATTCGGTTAAAACTGGTGTCGATCGTTCAAACTCCAAGGGGCCTTCAAGGTGGTATACAATCCGCGAGAATGCGCGGGAAGGTGCGGGCAGTAAGTTGCGAAAACCGATTTTTTCAATTTTCCCCGCTCGGATTTAGTTGAAACTGGTGTCGATCGTTCGGGCTCCGAGAGGCCTTCAAGGTGGTATACAACCCGCGGGAATGCGCGGGAAGGTGCGGGCGGTAAGTGGCAAAAACCGATTTTTTCAGTTTTCCCCGCTCGGATTCGGTTAAAACTGGTGTCGATCGTTCAAACTCCAAGGGGCCTTCAAGGTGGTATACAACCCGCGAGAATGCGCGGGAAGGTGCGGGCGGTAAGTGGCGAAAACCGATTTTTTCAATTTTCCCCGCTCGGATTTAGTTGAAACTGGTGTCGATCGTTCGGGCTCCGAGAGGCCCTCAAGGTGGTATACAACCCGCGGGAATGCGCGGGAAGGTGCGGGTGGTAAGTGGCGAAAACCGATTTTTTCAGTTTTCCCCACTCGGATTCGGTTGAAACTAGTGTCGATCGTTCGGGCTCCGAGAGGCCTTTAAGATGGTATACAACCCGCGTGAATTCGCGGGAAGGTGCGGGCGGTAAGTGGCGAAAACCGATTTTTTCAGTTTTCCCTGCTCGGATTCAGTTGAAACTGGTGTTGATCGTTCGGGCTCCGAGGGGCCTTCAAGGTGGTATACAAACCGCGGGAATGCGCGGGAAGGTGCGGGCGGTAAGTGGCGAAAACCGATTTTTTCAGTTTTCCCCGCTCGGATTCGGTTAAAACTGGTGTCGATCGTTCGGGCTCCGAGGGGCCTTCAAGGTGGAATACAACCCGCGGGAATGCGCGGGAAGGTGCGGGCGGTAAGTGGCGAAAACCGATTTTTTCAATTTTCCCCGCTCGAATTTAGTTGAAACTGGTGTCGATCGTTCGGGCTCCGAGAGGCCCTCAAGGTGGTATACAACCCGCGGGAATGCGCGGGAAGGTGCGGGTGGTAAGTGGCGAAAACCGATTTTTTCAGTTTTCCCCACTCGGATTCGGTTGAAACTGGTGTCGATCGTTCGGGCTCCGAGAGGCCTTTAAGATGGTATACAACCCGCGTGAATTCGCGGGAAGGTGCGGGCGGTAAGTGGCGAAAACCGATTTTTTCAGTTTTCCCCGCTCGGATTCGGTTGAAACTGGTGTCGATCGTTCAGGCTCCGAGATGCCTTCAAGGTGGTATACAACCCACGAGAATGCGCGGGAAGGTGCGGGCGGTAAGTGGCGAAAACCGATTTTTTCAGTTTTCCCCGCTCGGATTCAGTTGAAACTGGTGTCGATCGTTCGGGCTCCGAGGGTCCCTCAAGGTGGTATACAACCCGCGGGAATGAGCGGGAAGGTGCGGGCGGTAAGTGGCGAAAACCGATTTCTTCAGTTTTCCCTGCTCGGATTCAGTTGAAACTGGTGTCGATCGTTCAAGCTCCGAGGGGCCTTCAAGGTGGTATACAACCCGCGGGAATGCGCGGGAAGGTGCGGGCGGTAAGTGGCAAAAACCGATTTTTTCAGTTTTCCCCGCTCGGATTCGGTTAAAACTGGTGTCGATCGTTCAAACTCCAAGGGGCCTTCAAGGTGGTATACAACCCGCGAGAATGCGCGGGAAGGTGCGGGCGGTAAGTGGCGAAAACCGATTTTTTCAATTTTCCCCGCTCGGATTTAGTTGAAACTGGTGTCGATCGTTCGGGCTCCGAGAGGCCTTCAAGGTGGTATACAACCCGCGGGAATGCGCGGGAAGGTGCGGGTGGTAAGTGGCAAAAACCGATTTTTTCAGTTTTCCCCGCTCGGATTCGGTTAAAACTGGTGTCGATCGTTCAAACTCCAAGGGGCCTTCAAGGTGGTATACAACCCGCGAGAATGCGCGGGAAGGTGCGGGCGGTAAGTGGCGAAAACCGATTTTTTCAATTTTCCCCGCTCGGATTTAGTTGAAACTGGTGTCGATCGTTCGGGCTCCGAGAGGCCCTCAAGGTGGTATACAACCCGCGGGAATGCGCGGGAAGGTGCGGGTGGTAAGTGGCGAAAATCGATTTTTTCAGTTTTCCCCACTCGGATTCGGTTGAAACTGGTGTCGATCGTTCGGGCTCCGAGAGGCCTTTAAGATGGTATACAACCCGCGTGAATTCGCGGGAAGGTGCGGGCGGTAAGTGGCGAAAACCGATTTTTTCAGTTTTCCCCGCTCGGATTCGGTTAAAACTGGTGTCGATCGTTCAAACTCCAAGGGGCCTTCAAGGTGGTATACAACCCGCGAGAATGCGCGGGAAGGTGCGGGCGGTAAGTGGCGAAAACCGATTTTTTCAATTTTCCCCGCTCGGATTTAGTTGAAACTGGTGTCGATCGTTCGGGCTCCGAGAGGCCTTCAAGGTGGTATACAACCCGCGGGAATGCGCGGGAAGGTGCGGGTGGTAAGTGGCAAAAACCGATTTTTTCAGTTTTCCCCGCTCGGATTCGGTTAAAACTGGTGTCGATCGTTCAAACTCCAAGGGGCCTTCAAGGTGGTATACAACCCGCGAGAATGCGCGGGAAGGTGCGGGCGGTAAGTGGCGAAAACCGATTTTTTCAATTTTCCCCGCTCGGATTTAGTTGAAACTGGTGTCGATCGTTCGGGCTCCGAGAGGCCCTCAAGGTGGTATACAACCCGCGGGAATGCGCGGGAAGGTGCGGGTGGTAAGTGGCGAAAATCGATTTTTTCAGTTTTCCCCACTCGGATTCGGTTGAAACTGGTGTCGATCGTTCGGGCTCCGAGAGGCCTTTAAGATGGTATACAACCCGCGTGAATTCGCGGGAAGGTGCGGGCGGTAAGTGGCGAAAACCGATTTTTTCAGTTTTCCCTGCTCGGATTCAGTTGAAACTGGTGTTGATCGTTCGGGCTCCGAGGGGCCTTCAAGGTGGTATACAAACCGCGGGAATGCGCGGGAAGGTGCGGACGGTAAGTAACAAAAACCGATTTTTTCAGTTTTCCCCGCTCGGATTCAGTTGAAACTGGTGACGATTGTTCGGGCTCCGAGGGGCCTTCAAGGTGGAATACAACCCGCGGGAATTCGCGCTCATTTAATATATATATTTTTATGAAATCTAACAAAAAGGAATCGAAATGAGAGAATAAAAATGTAAAAAAATGTTCAACCTAACCTAACCTAACCTAAGAATAAAAATCTTTTGTTTATTGAAAACTTCTCATTTAATATATATATTTTTATGAAATCTAACAAAAAGAAATCGAAATGAGAGAATAAAAATGTAAAAAAATGTTCAACCTAACCTAACCTAACCTAAGAATAAAAATCTTTTGTTTATTGAAAACTTCTCATTTAATATATATATTTTTATGAAATCTAACAAAAAGAAATCGAAATGAGAGAATAAAAATGTAAAAAAATGTTCAACCTAACCTAACCTAACCTAAGAATAAAAATCTTTTGTTTATTGAAAACTTCTCATTTAATATATATATTTTTATGAAATCTAACAAAAAGAAATCGAAATGAGAGAATAAAAATGTAAAAAAATGTTCAACCTAACCTAACCTAACCTAAGAATAAAAATCTTTTGTTTATTGAAAACTTCTCATTTAATATATATATTTTTATGAAATCTAACAAAAAGAAATCGAAATGAGAGAATAAAAATGTAAAAAAATGTTCAACCTAACCTAACCTAACCTAAGAATAAAAATCTTTTGTTTATTGAAAACTTCTCATTTAATATATATATTTTTATGAAATCTAACAAAAAGAAATCGAAATGAGAGAATAAAAATGTAAAAAAATGTTCAACCTAACCTAACCTAACCTAAGAATAAAAATCTTTTGTTTATTGAAAACTTCTCATTTAATATATATATTTTTATGAAATCTAACAAAAAGAAATCGAAATGAGAGAATAAAAATGTAAAAAATGTTCAACCTAACCTAACCTAAGAATAATAATCTTTTGTTTATTGAAAACTTTTCAGTTTTCCCCGCTCGGATTCGGTTGAAACTGGTGTCGTGGTATACAACCCGCGGGAATGCGCGGGAAGGTGCGGGCGGTAAGTGGCAAAAACCGATTTTTTCAGTTTTCCCCGCTCGGATTCGGTTAAAACTGGTGTCGATCGTTCAAACTCCAAGGGGCCTTCAAGGTGGTATACAACACGCGAGAATGCGCGGGAAGGTGCGGGCGGTAAGTGGCGAAAACCGATTTTTTCAGTTTTCCCCGCTCGGATTCGGTTAAAACTGGTGTCGATCGTTCAAACTCCAAGGGGCCTTCAAGGTGGTATACAAACCGCGGGAATGCGCGGGAAGGTGCGGACGGTAAGTAACAAAAACCGATTTTTTCAGTTTTCCCCGCTCGGATTCAGTTGAAACTGGTGTCGATCGTTCGGGCTCCGAGGGGCCTTCAAGGTGGAATACAACCCGCGGGAATGCGCGGGAAGGTGCGGGCGGTAAGTGGCGAAAACCGATTTTTTCAGTTTTCCCCACTCCGATTCGGTTGAAACTGGTGTCGATCGTTCGGGCTCCGAGAGGCCTTTAAGATGGTATACAACCCGCGTGAATGCGCGGGAAGGTGCGGGCGGTAAGTGGCGAAAACCGATTTTTTCAGTTTTCCCTGCTCGGATTCAGTTGAAACTGGTGTTGATCGTTCGGGCTCCGAGGGGCCTTCAAGGTGGTATACAAACCGCGGGAATGCGCGGGAAGGTGCGGACGGTAAGTAACAAAAACCGATTTTTTCAGTTTTCCCCGCTCGGATTCAGTTGAAACTGGTGTCGATCGTTCGGGCTCCGAGGGGCCTTCAAGGTGGAATACAACCCGCGGGAATTCGCGCTCATTTAATATATATATTTTTATGAAATCTAACAAAAAGGAATCGAAATGAGAGAATAAAAATGTAAAAAAATGTTCAACCTAACCTAACCTAAGAATAAAAATCTTTGTTTATTGAAAACTTCTCATTTAATATATATATTTTTATGAAATCTAACAAAAAGGAATCGAAATGAGAGAATAAAAATGTAAAAAAATGTTCAACCTAACCTAACCTAAGAATAAAAATCTTTGTTTATTGAAAACTTCTCATTTAATATATATATTTTTATGAAATCTAACAAAAAGGAATCGAAATGAGAGAATAAAAATGTAAAAAAATGTTCAACCTAACCTAACCTAAGAATAAAAATCTTTTGTTTATTGAAAACTTCTCATTTAATATATATATTTTTATGAAATCTAACAAAAAGGAATCGAAATGAGAGAATAAAAATGTAAAAAAATGTTCAACCTAACCTAACCTAAGAATAAAAATCTTTGTTTATTGAAAACTTCTCATTTAATATATATATTTTTATGAAATCTAACAAAAAGAAATCGAAATGAGAGAATAAAAATGTAAAAAAATGTTCAACCTAACCTAACCTAAGAATAAAAATCTTTTGTTTATTGAAAACTTCTCATTTAATATATATATTTTTATGAAATCTAACAAAAAGAAATCGAAATGAGAGAATAAAAATGTAAAAAAATGTTCAACCTAACCTAACCTAACCTAAGAATAAAAATCTTTTGTTTATTGAAAACTTCTCATTTAATATATATATTTTTATGAAATCTAACAAAAAGGAATCGAAATGAGAGAATAAAAATGTAAAAAAATGTTCAACCTAACCTAACCTAAGAATAAAAATCTTTGTTTATTGAAAACTTCTCATTTAATATATATATTTTTATGAAATCTAACAAAAAGGAATCGAAATGAGAGAATAAAAATGTAAAAAAATGTTCAACCTAACCTAACCTAAGAATAAAAATCTTTTGTTTATTGAAAACTTCTCATTTAATATATATATTTTTATGAAATCTAACAAAAAGGAATCGAAATGAGAGAATAAAAATGTAAAAAAATGTTCAACCTAACCTAACCTAAGAATAAAAATCTTTGTTTATTGAAAACTTCTCATTTAATATATATATTTTTATGAAATCTAACAAAAAGGAATCGAAATGAGAGAATAAAAATGTAAAAAAATGTTCAACCTAACCTAACCTAACCTAAGAATAAAAATCTTTGTTTATTGAAAACTTCTCATTTAATATATATATTTTTATGAAATCTAACAAAAAGAAATCGAAATGAGAGAATAAAAATGTAAAAAAATGTTCAACCTAACCTAACCTAACCTAAGAATAAAAATCTTTTGTTTATTGAAAACTTCTCATTTAATATATATATTTTTATGAAATCTAACAAAAAGAAATCGAAATGAGAGAATAAAAATGTAAAAAAATGTTCAACCTAACCTAACCTAACCTAAGAATAAAAATCTTTTGTTTATTGAAAACTTCTCATTTAATATATATATTTTTATGAAATCTAACAAATAGAAATCGAAATGAGAGAATAAAAATGTAAAAAAATGTTCAACCTAACCTAACCTAACCTAAGAATAAAAATCTTTTGTTTATTGAAAACTTCTCATTTAATATATATATTTTTATGAAATCTAACAAAAAGAAATCGAAATGAGAGAATAAAAATGTAAAAAAATGTTCAACCTAACCTAACCTAACCTAAGAATAAAAATCTTTTGTTTATTGAAAACTTCTCATTTAATATATATATTTTTATGAAATCTAACAAAAAGGAATCGAAATGAGAGAATAAAAATGTAAAAAAATGTTCAACCTAACCTAACCTAAGAATAAAAATCTTTGTTTATTGAAAACTTCTCATTTAATATATATATTTTTATGAAATCTAACAAAAAGGAATCGAAATGAGAGATTAAAAATGTAAAAAAATGTTCAACCTAACCTAACCTAAGAATAATAATCTTTTGTTTATTGAAAACTTTTCAGTTTTCCCCGCTCGGATTCGGTTGAAACTGGTGTCGTGGTATACAACCCGCGGAAATGCGCGGGAAGGTGCGGGCGGTAAGTGGCGAAAACCGATTTTTTCAGTTTTCCCCGCTCGGATTCGGTTGAAACTGGTGTCGATCGTTCGGGCTCCGAGGGGCCTTAAAAAATGGTATACAACCCGCGGGAATGCGCGGGAAGGTGCGGGCGGTAAGTAGCGAAAACCGATTTTGTCAGTTTTCCCCGCTCGGATTCGGTTGAAACTGGTGTCGATCGTTCAGGCTCCGAGAGGCCTTCAAGGTGGTATACAACCCGCGAGAATGCGCGGGAAGGTGCGGGCGGTAAGTGGCGAAAACCGATTTTTTCAGTTTTCCCCGCTCGGATTCAGTTGAAACTGGTGTCGATCGTTCAGGCTCCGAGGGTCCCTCAAGGTGGTATACAACCCGCGGGAATGCGCGGGAAGGTGCGGGCGGTAAGTGGCGAAAACCGATTTTTTCAGTTTTCCCCTCTCGGATTCGGTTGAAACTGGTGTCGATCGTTCGGGCTCCGAGAGGCTTTTAAGATGGTATACAACCCGCGTGAATGCGCGGGAAGGTGCGGGCGGTAAGTGGCGAAAACCGATTTTTTCAGTTTTCCCTGCTCGGATTCAGTTGAAACTGGTGTTGATCGTTCGGGCTCCGAGGGGCCTTCAAGGTGGTATACAAACCGCGGGAATGCGCGGGAAGGTGCGGACGGTAAGTAACAAAAACCGATTTTTTCAGTTTTCCCCGCTCGGATTCAGTTGAAACTGGTGTCGATCGTTCGGGCTCCGAGGGGCCTTCAAGGTGGAATACAACCCGCGGGAATTCGCGCTCATTTAATATATATATTTTTATGAAATCTAACAAAAAGGAATCGAAATGAGAGAATAAAAATGTAAAAAAATGTTCAACCTAACCTAACCTAAGAATAAAAATCTTTGTTTATTGAAAACTTCTCATTTAATATATATATTTTTATGAAATCTAACAAAAAGGAATCGAAATGAGAGAATAAAAATGTAAAAAAATGTTCAACCTAACCTAAGAATAAAAATCTTTTGTTTATTGAAAACTTCTCATTTAATATATATATTTTTATGAAATCTAACAAAAAGGAATCGAAATGAGAGAATAAAAATGTAAAAAAATGTTCAACCTAACCTAACCTAAGAATAAAAATCTTTTGTTTATTGAAAACTTCTCATTTAATATATATATTTTTATGAAATCTAACAAAAAGGAATCGAAATGAGAGAATAAAAATGTAAAAAAATGTTCAACCTAACCTAACCTAAGAATAAAAATCTTTGTTTATTGAAAACTTCTCATTTAATATATATATTTTTATGAAATCTAACAAAAAGAAATCGAAATGAGAGAATAAAAATGTAAAAAAATGTTCAACCTAACCTAACCTAACCTAAGAATAAAAATCTTTTGTTTATTGAAAACTTCTCATTTAATATATATATTTTTATGAAATCTAATTTTATGAAATGCGCGGGAAGGTGCGGGCGGTAAGTGGCGAAAACCGATTTTTTCAGTTTTCCCCGCTCGGATTCGGTTGAAACTGGTGTCGATCGTTCGGGCTCCGAGGGGCCTTAAAAATGGTATACAACCCGCGGGAATGCGCGGGAAGGTGCGGGCGGTAAGTGGCGAAAACCGATTTTATCAGTTTTCCCCGCTCGGATTCGGTTGAAACTGGTGTCGTGGTATACAACCCGCGGAAATGCGCGGGAAGGTGCGGGCGGTAAGTGGCGAAAACCGATTTTTTCAGTTTTCCCCGCTCGGATTAAGTTGAATCTGGTGTCGATCGTTCGGGCTCCGAGAGGCCTTCAAGGTGGTATACAACCCGCGAGAATGCGCGGGAAGATGCGGGCGGTAAGTGGCAAAAACCGATTTTTTCAGTTTTCCCCGCTCGGATTCGGTTAAAACTGAAGTCGATCGTTCAAACTCCAAGGGGCCTTCAAGGTGGTATACAACCCGCGAGAATGCGCGGGAAGGTGCGGGCGGTAAGTAGCGAAAACCGATTTTTTCAATTTTCCCCGCTCGGATTTAGTTGAAACTGGTGTCGATCGTTCGGGCTCCGAGAGGCCTTCAAGGTGGTATACAACCCGCGGGAATGCGCGGGAAGGTGCGGGCGGTAAGTGGCGAAAACCGATTTTTTCAGTTTTCCCCGCTCGGATTCAGTTGAATCTGGTGTCGATCGTTCGGGCTCCAAGAGGCCTTCAAGGTGGTATACAACCCGTGGGAATGCGCGGGAAGGTGCGGGCGGTAAGTGGCGAAAACCGATTTTTTCAGTTTTCCCTGCTCGGATTCAGTTGAAACTGGTGTCGATCGTTCAAGCTCCGAGGGGCCTTCAAGGTGGTATTCAACCCGCGGGAATGCGCGGGAAGGTGCGGGCGGTAAGTGGCAAAAACCGATTTTTTCAGTTTTCCCCGCTCGGATTCGGTTAAAACTGGTGTCGATCGTTCAAACTCCAAGGGGCCTTCAAGGTGGTATACAACCCGCGAGAATGCGCGGGAAGGTGCGGGCGGTAAGTGGCGAAAACCGATTTTTTCAGTTTTCCCCGCTCGGATTCAGTTGAATCTGGTGTCGATCGTTCGGGCTCCGAGAGGCCTTCAAGGTGGTATACAAACCGCGGGAATGCGCGGGAAGGTGCGGACGGTAAGTAACAAAAACCGATTTTTTCAGTTTTCCCCGCTCGGATTCAGTTGAAACTGGTGTCGATCGTTCGGGCTCCGAGGGGCCTTCAAGGTGGAATACAACCCGCGGGAATTTGCGCTCATTTAATATATATATTTTTATGAAATCTAACAAAAAGGAATCGAAATGAGAGAATAAAAATGTAAAAAAATGTTCAACCTAACCTAACCTAAGAATAAAAATCTTTGTTTATTGAAAACTTCTCATTTAATATATATATTTTTATGAAATCTAACAAAAAGGAATCGAAATGAGAGAATAAAAATGTAAAAAAATGTTCAACCTAACCTAACCTAAGAATAAAAATCTTTGTTTATTGAAAACTTCTCATTTAATATATATATTTTTATGAAATCTAACAAAAAGGAATCGAAATGAGAGAATAAAAATGTAAAAAAATGTTCAACCTAACCTAACCTAAGAATAAAAATCTTTGTTTATTGAAAACTGCTCATTTAATATATATATTTTTATGAAATCTAACAAAAAGGAATCGAAATGAGAGAATAAAAATGTAAAAAAATGTTCAACCTAACCTAACCTAAGAATAAAAATCTTTGTTGATTGAAAACTTCTCATTTAATATATATATTTTTATGAAATCTAACAAAAAGAAATCGAAATTAGAGAATAAAAATGTAAAAAAATGTTCAACCTAACCTAACCTAAGAATAAAAATCTTTTGTTTATTGAAAACTTCTCATTTAATATATATATTTTTATGAAATCTAACAAAAAGAAATCGAAATGAGAGAATAAAAATGTAAAAAAATGTTCAACCTAACCTAACCTAACCTAAGAATAAAAATCTTTTGTTTATTGAAAACTTCTCATTTAATATATATATTTTTATGAAATCTAACAAAAAGAAATCGAAATGAGAGAATAAAAATTTAAAAAAATGTTCAACCTAACCTAACCTAACCTAAGAATAAAAATCTTTTGTTTATTGATAACTTCTCATTTAATATATATATATTTATGAAATCTAACAAAAAGAAATCGAAATGAGAGAATAAAAATGTAAAAAAATGTTCAACCTAACCTAACCTAACCTAAGAATAAAAATCTTTTGTTTATTGAAAACTTCTCATTTAATATATATATTTTTATGAAGTCTAACAAAAAGAAATCGAAATGAGAGAATAAAAATGTAAAAAAATGTTCAACCTAACCTAACCTAACCTAAGAATAAAAATCTTTTGTTTATTGAAAACTTCTCATTTAATATATATATTTTTATGAAATCTAACAAAAAGAAATCGAAATGAGAGAATAAAAATGTAAAAAAATGTTCAACCTAACCTAACCTAACCTAAGAATAAAAATCTTTTGTTTATTGAAAACTTCTCATTTAATATATATATATTTATGAAATCTAACAAAAAGAAATCGAAATGAGAGAATAAAAATGTAAAAAAATGTTCAACCTAACCTAACCTAACCTAAGAATAAAAATCTTTTGTTTATTGAAAACTTCTCATTTAATATATATATTTTTATGAAATCTAACAAAAAGAAATCGAAATGAGAGAATAAAAATGTAAAAAATGTTCAACCTAACCTAACCTAAGAATAATAATCTTTTGTTTATTGAAAACTTTTCAGTTTTCCCCGCTCGGATTCGGTTGAAACTGGTGTCGTGGTATACAACCCGCGGAAATGCGCGGGAAGGTGCGGGCGGTAAGTGGCGAAAACCGATTTTTTCAGTTTTCCCCGCTCGGATTCAGTTGAAACTGGTGTCGATCGTTCGGGCTCCGAGGGTCCGTCAAGGTGGTATACAACCCGCGGGAATGCGCGGGAAGGTGCGGGCGGTAAGTGGCGAAAACCGATTTTTTCAGTTTTCCCCGCTCGGATTCGGTTAAAACTGGTGTCGATCGTTCGGGCTCCGAAGGGCCTGTAGGGAACATTACTTATTCTAAATTAATATTATTACATTTACTAAAATCATCCGCACGCAGTGCATTGGAACAATTCAAACCTGTTCCGAGTTTTTTTGCTATGCGTGTCGTAGGCTGCTAGCTAGCATCGCCACGTTTAAAGAGTCGGCTAGAATCGCTTGCGACATTCACTTGTGTATCCATTGCCCTCTTAGCTTGCATTCAATTCTCAACCTTAACTTCTTGCTATTACGTGCTAGTTTAGCTTGTATTTTCTATTGGTATTTATTTAAATTTCTTTATTTCCTTCTGTGATTATTTTCTCTTCACGTATCTGTGCGTTAAATAAATTTGGACAATTTCTCAAAATTTGGATTTTTAATTTTACTCATTTAGTGTAAAATAAATAAGATCATATTAAATAGTGGTATCACATCTCAACCGCTATATTGGTGACCCCTAAATTGGTGAGCACTACAATAAATACCTACGTTTACTGCTGGCAAGAAGATTTAAAACGGCAGGAGGCCATTTTGACGACCTTGGCAAGTGACCTCTGATACAAGATGGAGGACGCGGCTACATCCAACGTGTGCAGAATTGGCGTACGTATTCCACCATTCTGGCCGGAAGAACCAGCCCTTTGGTTTTCACAAATTGAAGGTCAGTTTGCTTTATCTAATATAACAAGTGATACTACAAAATTTTATTACGTTGCCGCTCAGTTAGATAATCAATTTGCTGTCGAGGTGAAGGATATTATCATTTCTCCTCCCGAGACGGATAAATACATCACTCTTAAAACGCAACTGATTAAAAGATTGTCTGCGTCTCAAGAAAAGAAAGTGATGCAGTTGCTGAGGCACGAGCAGCTAGGTGATCGCAAGCCATCACAGTTTCTGCGATACATGATCTTGAGATTTTGCGGGATCTTGCGGGTTCATCTGTCCCCAAGGATTTTTTAAAAACATTATGGTCGAGTAGGTTACCACAAAACATTCAAACGGTTATAGCTTCACAGCCTGATCTGCCTATCGAAAAATTAGCTGACCTGGCAGACAAGGTGCATGAGATAGCACCCTCATCACCACAGGTCGCAAGCACATCTGCGATGGCCACACCCCCTGCATCCTCCATGTTGGAAGAAATGGCCAAGCAGATCCAACTCCTGACCAAGCAGGTATCGGAACTCTCGACCCAGGTACGTCACAACTCGGTCTCATCAAAATTTAAAGAGCGTTCCCGGAGCCATTCCAGACATCGCAGGAAGTCGACTACCCGGCAAAAGTGTTGGTACCATTTTAAATTTGGTTCAAATGCTAAAAAATGTGTGCAGCCATGTAATTACGGAGAGTCGGAAAACTCTCTGGGCAGCCGGAAGTAGCGGCCAACGTCTGCCCTTTACCTACAGGCCGTCTTTTCATTACCGACCGTATTTCAAAAATGCTTTTCCTCATTGATACTGGCTCGGACCTCTGCGTTTTTCCACGGTTGGCTACCAAGGCGCCCTGTACCAAGACAAAGTATGAACTCATGGCGGCAAACGGTACAGTCATTCATACTTACGGTCCTACATTGTTACACTTAGACCTAGGACTAAAGCGTACTTTCACCTGGAAATTTACCATCGCTGATGTTTCAAAGCCCATTATCGGCGTAGATTTTTTGATATTTTACAATCTTCTTGTAGATTGCAGATGTCAGCGACTCGTCGATGGAAATACCACTCTGTCAGTGCAAGCAATAAAAGAAAATATCTCCGATGACCTTGCGTCAGTCAAAGCCATTTCGGGAGAATCAAAATACCATCAGCTGCTTCATGAGTTTCCAGAGGTAACGAGACCATCAGGTACGTCTTCCTTACCTAAGCATAATACCGTGCATTACATCAAAACCATTCCCGGACCACCGGTTACCAGTAGACCTCGTCGTTTAGACTCAGTTAGACTGAAAGCAGCCAAAAAAGAATTTGACGATATGCTGTCACAGGGAACTGCCCGCTCCTCTAACAGTTCGTGGTCGTCCGCTCTGCACTTAGTTAAGAAGAAGGACGACGGATGGAGACCATGTGGTGATTATAGAGCACTCAATGCTCGCACAGTACCTGACAGGTATCCGATACGCCATATCCAGGATTTTTCCTACCAACTCTCTGGTTGTACAGTATTTTCAACTATCGATCTAGTCAAGGCGTACAATCAAATACCAGTACACGTCAATGATATCCACAAAACAGCCATTACAACTCCTTTTGGACTTTTCGAGTTCCCGTACATGACCTTCGGACTGCGCAATGCAGCACAAACCTTTCAGAGGTTCATGGACGAAGTGCTACGTGATTTTGATGACTTTTGTTTTGGTTACTTAGACGACATTTTGGTATTTTCCAGTTCTGAAGAACAACATCAGCGCCACATCAGACTACTCTTCACCAGGCTCAAAGAGTATGGTGTTTTGATAAACACATCCAAGTGTGTCTTCGGGCAGCGACAGGTAAAATTTCTTGGTTACCTAGTGTCAGATTCTGGGACTCAACCTTTAGATACGAACGTAAAGAGCATACAGGAGTGCAGTGTGCCGAAAACTGCTAAGGAATTACGACGTTTCCTCGGTATGTTCAATTTCTATCGACGTTTTATTCCTAACGCCGCAAATATCCAAGCACCATTAGATGCTGCGCTGTTAGGGCCTAAGATGAAAGGAGCTAAGCCGATCACTATGACGCCGGAGATGATGGAAGCCTTTCAAAAATGTAAGACTTGTTTATCTCAAGCCACATTACTGGCTCACCCAGATCCTTCTGCAGAGCTAGCTATTGCCACTGATGCTTCTGATGTCGGAATTGGAGCAGTTCTTCAACAACGTGTTAATAACGTATGGCAACCTCTTGGTTTCTTTTCTAAAAAAATAACATCTGCGCAGAAGAAGTATAGTCCTTACGACAGAGAACTGTTAGCCATTTATGAAGCCATTAAATATTTTCGACACATGGTTGAGGCTCGAAACTTCGTGATTCACACAGATCATAAACCTCTCACTTATGCATTCAACATTAACAGGGAGAAATGCTCGCCGCGCCAATATCGGTACTTTGATTATATTTCTCAGTTCACAACTATTATTCAATACTTACCAGGACGTTTGAACGTAGTGGCTGATACTCTGTCACGACTGGAAGAGGTGAGTCGATCTATTGATTACCAGGCTCTAGCACTTGCTCAAGATACTGATCCTGAACTGCTAGGTCTGCTTCAAAAAGGCTCATCGTTAAAACTGGTTAAGGTAGATTTGCCACACTGTAACCAGAAGTTATACTGTGACGTATCAATGTCTTCTCCGCGCCCGTTCATTACTGAGAAGTTTCACCGACAAGTTTTTGAAACTTTACACAGCTTGAGCCATCCTGGTAGGAGTTACACAGAGATTCGTATGGCCAGGGATTCGCAAAGACTGTAGAGAGTGGACACGAGAGTGTGTACTTTGTCAAAAGAGCAAAGTTCACCGTCATACCCTTGCTCCCTTATCCTCAATTCCAACTCCTACATCGAGATTTGCACACATCCACCTCGACATCGTCGGACCTTTAACTGTTTCGTCTGATTTCAGATATTGCCTTACTGTCATCGACCGTTTCACACGATGGCCTGAGGCATTCCCACTTAAGGACATCACAGCTGATTCCTGTGCTGCCGCTCTTCTCTCTGGTTGGATAGCAAGATTTGGTTGCCCTCTTCGAATTACAACCGATAGGGGTCGGCAATTCGAGTCGCATCTCTTCAAGGCACTATCAACCATGGTTGGTGCACATCACTTTACGACTACTTCGTATCATCCAGCTTCCAACGGCTTGATCGAGAGACTCCATCGGCAGCCGAAGGCAGCTATCATGTGCCATCCCTCTTCGACCTGGACAGAAGCACTTCCCTTAGTGCTGCTGGGCATCCGTAGCGCTTGGAATGATGACATTCAGGCTTCAGCGGCTGAGCTGGTCTACGGGGAGCCCCTTCGACTTCCAGGGCAATTTCTAGCACCCTCGGAAGATTATAGGACAGCAGATAGCACAAATCTGGCCACTCGTCTTCGTGCTGGTATGGCACGACTCTCACCGAAGCCCACGTCATGGCATAGGACAGGTCCTTTTTATATGCCAGCTGACCTCGCAGAGGCAACACATGTTTTTTTACGGCAGGACCACGTCCGCAAACCACTGGAACCACCTTATGCAGGCCCATACAAGGTTCTCAAGAGGACTCCTAAATATTTCAAAATAGACATATGTGGTAAGCCTAATAACGTTAGTGTGGACAGGATCAAGCCCGCATATGTTACGCGAGAGGCCGTTCCTGCATCAAAGAGGATAATAGCAGCACCAAAGGCTATCTCTCAATCTGACGTGGAGCAGACACTTGAGAGGCGGACAAGAAGCGGAAGAAGAGTCAAGTTTCCAGACTACTATCGCCCTTAACCAGGTCTCTGGGGGGGAGTACTGTAGGGAACATTACTTATTCTAAATTAATATTATTACATTTACTAAAATCATCCGCACGCAGCGCATTGGAACAATTCAAACCTGTTCCGAGTTTTTTTGCTATGCGTGTCGTAGGCTGCTAGCTAGCATCGCCACGTTTAAAGAGTCGGCTAGAATCGCTTGCGACATTCACTTGTGTATCCATTGCCCTCTTAGCTTGCATTCAATTCTCAACCTTAACTTCTTGCTATTACGTGCTAGTTTAGCTTGTATTTTCTATTGGTATTTATTTAAATTTCTTTATTTCCTTCTGTGATTATTTTCTCTTCACGTATCTGTGCGTTAAATAAATTTGGACAATTTCTCAAAATTTGGATTTTTAATTTTACTCATTTAGTGTAAAATAAATAAGATCATATTAAATAGTGGTATCACATCTCAACCGCTATAGGCCTTCAAGGTGTTATACAACCCGCGGGAATGCACGACAACCCGCGGGAATGCGCGGGAAGGTGCGGGCTGTAAGTGGCGAAAACCGATTTTTTCAGTTTTCCCCGCTCGGATTCAGTTGAATCTGGTGTCGATCGTTCGGGCTCCGAGAGGCCTTCAAGGTGGTATACAACCCGCGGGAATGCGCGGGAAGGTGCGGGCGGTAAGTGGCGAAAACCGATTTTTTCAGTTTTCCCTGCTCGGATTCAGTTGAAACTGAAGTCGATCGTTCAAGCTCCGAGGGGCCTTCAAGGTGGTATTCAACCCGCGGAAATGCGCGGGAAGGTGCGGGTGGTAAGTGGCAAAAACCGATTTTTTCAGTTTTCCCCGCTCGGATTCGGTTAAAACTGGTGTCGATCGTTCAAACTCCAAGGGGCCTTCAAGGTGGTATACAACCCGCGAGAATGCGCGGGAAGGTGCGAGCGGTAAGTGGCGAAAACCGATTTTTTCAATTTTCCCCGCTCGGATTTAGTTGAAACTGGTGTTGATCGTTCGGGCTCCGAGAGGCCCTCAAGGTGGTATACAACCCGCGGGAATGCGCGGGAAGGTGCGGGCGGTAAGTGGCGAAAACCGATTTTTTCAGTTTTCCCCACTCGGATTCGGTTGAAACTGGTGTCGATCGTTCGGGCTCCGAGAGGCCTTTAAGATGGTATACAACCCGCGTGAATGCGCGGGAAGGTGCGGGCGGTAAGTGGCGAAAACCGATTTTTTCAGTTTTCCCTGCTCGGATTCAGTTGAAACTGGTGTTAATCGTTCGGGCTCCGAGGGGCCTTCAAGGTGGTATACAAACCGCGGGAATGCGCGGGAAGGTGCGGACGGTAAGTAACAAAAACCGATTTTTTCAGTTTTCCCCGCTCGGATTCAGTTGAAACTGGTGACGATCGTTCGGGCTCCGAGGGGCCTTCAAGGTGGAATACAACCCGCGGGAATTCGCGCTCATTTAATATATATATTTTTATGAAATCTAACAAAAAGGAATCGAAATGAGAGAATAAAAATGTAAAAAAATGTTCAACCTAACCTAACCTAAGAATAAAAATCTTTGTTTATTGAAAACTTCTCATTTAATATATATATTTTTATGAAATCTAACAAAAAGGAATCGAAATGAGAGAATAAAAATGTAAAAAAATGTTCAACCTAACCTAACCTAAGAATAAAAATCGTTTGTTTATTGAAAACTTCTCATTTAATATATATATTTTTATGAAATCTAACAAAAAGGAATCGAAATGAGAGAATAAAAATGTAAAAAAATGTTCAACCTCACCTAACCTAAGAATAAAAATCTTTGTTTATTGAAAACTTCTCATTTAATATATATATTTTTATGAAATCTAACAAAACGAAATCGAAATGAGAGAATAAAAATGTAAAAAAATGTTCAACCTAACCTAACCTAACCTAAGAATAAAAATCTTTTGTTTATTGAAAACTTCTCATTTAATATATATATTTTTATGAAATCTAACAAAAAGAAATCGAAATGAGAGAATAAAAATGTAAAAAATGTTCAACCTAACCTAACCTAAGAATAATAATCTTTTGTTTATTGAAAACTTTTCAGTTTTCCCCGCTCGGATTCGGTTAAAACTGGTGTCGATCGTTCAAACTCCAAGGGGCCTTCAAGGTGGTATACAACCCGCGAGAATGCGCGGGAAGGTGCGGGCGGTAAGTGGCGAAAACCGATTTTTTCAATTTTCCCCGCTCGGATTTAGTTGAAACTGGTGTCGATCGTTCGGGCTCCGAGAGGCCCTCAAGGCGGTATACAAACCGCGGGAATGCGCGGGAAGGTGCGGGCGGTAAGTGGCGAAAACCGATTTTTTCAGTTTTCCCCACTCGGATTCGGTTGAAACTGGTGTCGATCGTTCGGGCTCCGAGAGGCCTTTAAGATGGTATACAACCCGCGTGAATGCGCGGGAAGGTGCGGGCGGTAAGTGGCGAAAACCGATTTTTTCAGTTTTCCCTGCTCGGATTCAGTTGAAACTGGTGTTGATCGTTCGGGCTCCGAGGGGCCTTCAAGGTGGTATACAAACCGCGGGAATGCGCGGGAAGGTGCGGGCGGTAAGTGGCGAAAACCGATTTTTTCAGTTTTCCCCTCTCGGATTCGGTTGAAACTGGTGTCGATCGTTCGGGCTCCGAGGGGCCTTAAAAATGGTATACAACCCGCGGTAATGCGCGTGAAGGTGCGGGCGGTAAGTGGCGAAAACCGATTTTTTCAGTTTTCCCCGCTCGGATTCGGTTAAAACTGGTGTCGATCGTTCGGGCTCCGAAGGGCCTTCAAGGTGTTATACAACCCGCGGGAATGCGCGGGAAGGTGCGGGCTGTAAGTGGCGAAAACCGATTTTTTCAGTTTTCCCCGCTCGGATTCAGTTGAATCTGGTGTCGATCGTTCGGGCTCCGAGAGGCCTTCAAGGTGGTATACAACCCGCGGGAATGCGCGGGAAGGTGCGGGCGGTAAGTGGCGAAAACCGATTTTTTCAGTTTTCCCTGCTCGGATTCAGTTGAAACTGGTGTCGATCGTTCAAGCTCCGAGAGGCCTTCAAGGTGGTATACAACCCGCGGGAATGCGCGGGAAGGTGCGGGCGGTAAGTGGCAAAAACCGATTTTTTCAGTTTTCCCCGCTCGGATTCGGTTAAAACTGGTGTCGATCGTTCAAACTCCAAGGGGCCTTTAAGGTGGTATACAACCCGCGAGAATGCGCGGGAAGGTGCGGGCGGTAAGTGGCGAAAACCGATTTTTTCAATTTTCCCCACTCGGATTCGGTTGAAACTGGTGTCGATCGTTCGGGCTCCGAGAGGCCTTTAAGATAGTATACAACCCGCGTGAATGCGCGGGAAGGTGCGGGCGGTAAGTGGCGAAAACCGATTTTTTCAGTTTTCCCTGCTCGGATTCAGTTGAAACTGGTGTTGATCGTTCGGGCTCCGAGGGGCCTTCAAGGTGGTATACAAACCGCGGGAATGCGCGGGAAGGTGCGGGCGGTAAGTGGCGAAAACCGATTTTTTCAGTTTTCCCCTCTCGGATTCGGTTGAAACTGGTGTCGATCGTTCGGGCTCCGAGGGGCCTTAAAAATGGTATACAACCCGCGGTAATGCGCGTGAAGGTGCGGGCGGTAAGTGGCGAAAACCGATTTTTTCAGTTTTCCCCGCTCGGATTCGGTTAAAACTGGTGTCGATCGTTCGGGCTCCGAAGGGCCTTCAAGGTGTTATACAACCCGCGGGAATGCGCGGGAAGGTGCGGGCTGTAAGTGGCGAAAACCGATTTTTTCAGTTTTCCCCGCTCGGATTCAGTTGAATCTGGTGTCGATCGTTCGGGCTCCGAGAGGCCTTCAAGGTGGTATACAACCCGCGGGAATGCGCGGGAAGGTGCGGGCGGTAAGTGGCGAAAACCGATTTTTTCAGTTTTCCCTGCTTGGATTCAGTTGAAACTGGTGTCGATCGTTCAAGCTCCGAGAGGCCTTCAAGGTGGTATACAACCCGCGGGAATGCGCGGGAAGGTGCGGGCGGTAAGTGGCAAAAACCGATTTTTTCAGTTTTCCCCGCTCGGATTCGGTTAAAACTGGTGTCGATCGTTCAAACTCCAAGGGGCCTTTAAGGTGGTATACAACCCGCGAGAATGCGCGGGAAGGTGCGGGCGGTAAGTGGCGAAAACCGATTTTTTCAATTTTCCCCGCTCGGATTTAGTTGAAACTGGTGTCGATCGTTCGGGCTCCGAGAGGCCCTCAAGGTGGTATACAACCCGCGGGAATGCGCGGGAAGGTGCGGGCGGTAAGTGGCGAAAACCGATATTTTCAGTTTTCCCCACTCGGATTCGGTTGAAACTGGTGTCGATCGTTCGGGCTCCGAGAGGCATTTAAGATGGTATACAACCCGCGTGAATGCGCGGGAAGGTGCGGGCGGTAAGTGGCGAAAACCGATTTTTTCAGTTTTCCCTGCTCGGATTCAGTTGAAACTGGTGTTGATCGTTCGGGCTCCGAGGGGCCTTCAAGGTGGAATACAACCCGCGGGAATTCGCGCTCATTTAATATATATATTTTTATGAAATCTAACAAAAAGGAATCGAAATGAGAGAATAAAAATGTAAAAAAATGTTCAACCTAACCTAACCTAAGAATAAAAATCTTTGTTTATTGAAAACTTCTCATTTAATATATATATTTTTATGAAATCTAACAAAAAGGAATCGAAATGAGAGAATAAAAATGTAAAAAAATGTTCAACCTAACCTAACCTAAGAATAAAAATCTTTGTTTATTGAAAACTTCTCATTTAATATATATATTTTTATGAAATCTAACAAAAAGGAATCGAAATGAGAGAATAAAAATGTAAAAAAATGTTCAACCTAACCTAACCTAAGAATAAAAATCGTTTGTTTATTGAAAACTTCTCATTTAATATATATATTTTTATGAAATCTAACAAAAAGGAATCGAAATGAGAGAATAAAAATGTAAAAAAATGTTCAACCTAACCTAACCTAAGAATAAAAATCGTTTGTTTATTGAAAACTTCTCATTTAATATATATATTTTTATGAAATCTAACAAAAAGAAATCGAAATGAGAGAATAAAAATGTAAAAAAATGTTCAACCTAACCTAAGCTAAGAATAAAAATCTTTTGTTTATTGAAAACTTCTCATTTAATATATATATTTTTATGAAATCTAACAAAAAGAAATCGAAATGAGAGAATAAAAATGTAAAAAAATGTTCAACCTAACCTAACCTAACCTAAGAATAAAAATCTTTTGTTTATTGAAAACTTCTCATTTAATATATATATATTTATGAAATCTAACAAAAAGAAATCGAAATGAGAGAATAAAAATGTAAAAAAATGTTCAACCTAACCTAACCTAAGAATAAAAATCGTTTGTTTATTGAAAACTTCTCATTTAATATATATATTTTTATGAAATCTAACAAAAAGGAATCGAAATGAGAGAATAAAAATGTAAAAAAATGTTCAACCTAACCTAACCTAAGAATAAAAATCGTTTGTTTATTGAAAACTTCTCATTTAATATATATATTTTTATGAAATCTAACAAAAAGAAATCGAAATGAGAGAATAAAAATGTAAGAAAATGTTCAACCTAACCTAAGCTAAGAATAAAAATCTTTTGTTTATTGAAAACTTCTCATTTAATATATATATTTTTATGAAATCTAACAAAAAGAAATCGAAATGAGAGAATAAAAATGTAAAAAAATGTTCAACCTAACCTAACCTAACCTAAGAATAAAAATCTTTTGTTTATTGAAAACTTCTCATTTAATATATATATATTTATGAAATCTAACAAAAAGAAATCGAAATGAGAGAATAAAAATGTAAAAAAATGTTCAACCTAACCTAACCTAACCTAAGAATAAAAATCTTTTGTTTATTGAAAACTTCTCATTTAATATATATATTTTTATGAAATCTAACAAAAAGAAATCGAAATGAGAGAATAAAAATGTAAAAAATGTTCAACCTAACCTAACCTAAGAATAATAATAATATATATTAGAAAAGAAAAGAAAATATATATTAAATGAGAAGTTTTCAAAAAACAAAAGATTTTTATTCTTAGGTTAGGTTAGGTTGAACATTTTTTTACATTGTTATTCTCACATTTCGATTTCTTTTTGTTAGATTTCATAAAAATATATATATTAAATGAGAAGTTTTCAATAAACAAAAGATTTTTATTCTTAGGTTAGGTTAGGTTGAACATTTTTTTACATTATTATTCTCTCATTTCGATTTATTTTTGTTAGATTTCATAAAAATATATATATTAAATGAGAAGTTTTTTAAAAACAAAAGATTTTTTTCTTAGGTTAGGTTAGGTTGAACATTTTAACATTTTTATTCTCTCATTTCGATTTATTTTTGTTAGATTTCATAAAAATATATATATTAAATGAGAAGTTTTTAATAAACAAAAGATTTTTATTCTTAGGTTAGGTTAGGTTGAACATTTTTTCACATATTTATTCTCTCATTTCGATTTCTTTTTGTTAGATTTCATAAACATATATATATTAAATGAGAAGTTTTCAATAAACAAAAGATTTTTATTCTTAGATTAGGTTAGGTTGAACATTTTTTCACATTTTTATTCTCTCATTTCGATTTCTTATTGTAAGATTTCATAAAAATATATATTAAATGAGAAGTTTTCAATAAACAAAAGATTTTTATTCTTAGGTTAGGTTGAACATTTTTTTACATTGTTATTCTCACATTTCGATTTCTTTTTGTTAGATTTCATAAAAATATATATATTAAATGAGAAATTTTCAATAAACAAAAGATTTTTATTCTTAGGTTAGGTTAGGTTGAACATTTTTTCACATTTTTATTCTCTCATTTCGATTTCTTTTTCTTAGATTTCATAAAAATATATATTAAATGAGAAGTTTTCAATAAACAAAAGATTTTTATTCTTAGGTTAGGTTGAACATTTTTTTACATTGTTATTCTCACATTTCGATTTCTTTTTGTTAGATTTCATAAAAATATATATATTAAATGAGAAGTTTTGCAATAAACAAAAGATTTTTTTCTTAGGTTAGGTTAGGTTGAACATTTTTTTACATTTTTATTCTCTCATTTCGATTTCTTTTTGTTAGATTTCATAAAAATATATATATTAAATGAGAAGTTTTCAATAAACAAAAGATTTTTATTCTTAGGTTAGGTTAGGTTGAACATTTTTTTACATTTTTATTCGCTCATTTCGATTTCTTTTTGTTAGATTTCATAAAAATATATATATTAAATGAGCGCGAATTCTCGCGGGTTGTATACCACCTTGAAGGCCCCTCGGAGCCCGAACGATCGACACCAGTTTCAACTGAATCCGAGCGGGGAAAACTGAAAAAATCGGTTTTCGCCACTTACCGCCCGCACCTTCCCGCGCATTCCTGCGGGTTGTATACCACCTTGAAGGCCTCTCGGAGCCCGAACGATCGACACCGGTTTCAACTGAATCCGAACGGGGAAAACTGAAAAAATCGGTTTTCGCCACTTACCGCCCTTACCTTCCCGCGCATTCATGCGGGTTGTATACCACCTTGAAGGCTCCTCGGAGCCCGAACGATCGACACCAGTTTCAACTGAATCCGAGCGGGGAAAACTGAAAAAATCGGTTTTCGCCACTTACCGCCCGCACCTTCTCGCGCATTCCCGCGGGTTTTATACCACCTTGAAGGCCCCTCGGAGCCCGAACGATCGACACCAGTTTCAACTGAATCCGAGCGGGGAAAACTGAAAAAATCGGTTTTCGCCACTTACCGCCCGCACCTTCCCGCGCATTCCCTCGGGTTGTATACCTCCTTGAAGGCCCCTCTGAGCCCGAACGATCGACACCAGTTTCGACTGAATCCGAGCGGGGAAAACTAAAAAAATCGGTTTTCGCCAATTACCGCCCGCACCTTCCCGCGCATTCCCGCGGGTTGTATACCACCTTGAAGGCCCCTCGGAGCCCGAACGATCGACACCAGTTTCAACTGAATCCGAGCGGGGAAAACTGAAAAAATCTGTTCGGTCCAAATATTGTTACCGAACACCGCGGTATAGCCTTTGAGCACGTTCCCGGCGCTACTGTTATAAGGCAGTGCATACTCGGAC
The DNA here is from genome assembly GCF_056956725.1 of Heliconius melpomene rosina. Taxonomy (NCBI): domain Eukaryota; kingdom Metazoa; phylum Arthropoda; class Insecta; order Lepidoptera; family Nymphalidae; genus Heliconius; species Heliconius melpomene. The sequence goes on along the minus strand of NC_140402.1, from coordinate 9,679,324 downwards.
CGCGGACCGGTAGCATTCATTAGCGTATTATCATATATCAAGCAATAAAGCAACTTTTATTTAAAATATTATCTTTTATTATCGAGCCGCTAATCTCCAGCTAAATAGTGTAGGCCACGTCCCCTACATTTTGGTCCTTCGAGCCGGATTAGCATCTAGCGAATTTTTTAAGCAATTTTATAAAAAGACATTTTTAGCAAAGACTAGCATTTAGTGAATTATCGTGACTTTACTAATTAAGTGAGTGAGTGGAACGAGCAAGCAGAAGAACAATATTTGGCCACGAGGCTAAAATATATAATCAACAAATAGCAGCAGGACGTAGCGTCACATATCAAGTAAGATCGTTCCTATTTTTTATATATCTAGCTTTATCATCTTTAAAGAATGGAAGACTTATTTAAAACACAAATCGAGATTAGCGAAGCTATTCATAAGATTATAATTAATATCAAAAAAGAAAGCAAGGAAAGAAGATCAGAAACGTCTTTGAAAAGGCGATTAAATAATTTAGAGGCATACTGGTCGGATTACGAGGCCAATGATGATCGTTTACGCGAGTTTAAAAATCTGAGTCATCCGTATTTTCTTAACTCTGAATATGAAAACACAAAGCAGAAATATAATGAAATAAAATCTTTCATACTTAATCAATTAAATCAGTTAGGGGAGCCTCAAGATGAATTTCAAGGAGCACAAGCGGGAACTTCCGCAGCAGGACAGCAAGCGAGCGAGTACGTAAGTACTAAGAAGGTTAGCCAGGGTTCAAATAGCAAACTGGATGACATGCTTAAAAAGCAATTCGTTAACTTCAAAGCATTTTCTAGGACTATATCAGCGATTGATATGGAATCAATATCGGAGAGATGGGAATACGATGATATTCTCAAGCAAATACAAACCCGTTGGACAGCTATAGACACGTTATATTGGGAAATCGATGCTGAATTGAACGGAGAAGACGGAGAGTACGAATATCTATTTAATAAACATGAAAAGGAATATAGCAACATAAAGAAACTTTTAAACTCTAATATGTTTTCGGTGTCGTATCGCGAAAAGTACACACCGCAAATAAATATTCCATCCTTTAATGGAAACTATCAGCATTGGTTGGCTTTTAAAAATCTTTTTACAGAAGCCATACATAAAAACTCTTCTTTATCTAATTCGCAAAAAATGCAGTTTCTTAAAGGTAAAGTTCAAGGGGAACCCGAAAGATTAATACAACATCTTACTATTAGCCATGAAAATTATTTAACATGTTGGGAAATTCTAAATCATCGTTATAATAACAAAAAACGTATTTTTACTGCTCATATTAACACATTATTAAACATAGCGACGGCACAGCAACAATCATTATCGCACATTAAAAAGCTACATGATACAACTTTTGAATGTATCCACGCCGTTCGCAATTTGGGTGTCGATACTAGCTCATGGGATCCACTTATTGTGCATATTTTGTCGCAAAAATTAGATTCAGAGTCGTATACGTCTTATATAGAATCTTTAAAATATCCACAAGAACTGCCGACTTTACAAGATTTTTTAAAGTATTTAGAAGGGAAGTTTTCTACTCTCGAAACAACAAAAAAGAAACAGGAAGCATCTAATAACCATTTTAATACTTTTAATAATAAAAATCATCCTCAGCAGCATAAAAATTATATATTTCGCAGCAACTATTACAAGCCACAAAACTCATCTAGGCCTTTAAAATCTTTACACGTGGCAAGCACAAAATGTCCTATTTGTTCAGAACCGCATGGAATTTTCCAGTGCAAAAAATTCATAGAATATCCATTACAAATAAAACATAAAATCGTTTCACAAAAACAATTGTGTAATAATTGTTTGTATAATCATAACGGAAATAGGTGTATTTCATTGAAAAGATGCCGCCTTTGCAATGGAAACCACCACACGCTGTTACACGAAACCGGAATAAATACGACGCCGAACGGACATCAAACAACAGCCATTGCGCAAAATAATTATGTGGAAAACACTACACTTTACATTTACCTAACAATAATTGTAAAGAAATATTATTATCGACGGCAAAAATAAACGTCATATCTTCAGATGGATCAAAAATCACTATGAGAGCACTTATCGATCAAGGTTCTCAAATCTCTCTAATTTCTGAAAACGCAGCACAAAGGTTAGGCTTAAAGAGATCACAGTGTAAGGGTGTAATTTTCGGAGTAGGTGAAAAGGAAAGCAATTGTAAAGGGATGCTCAATATCACCTGTTGTTCAATACACAATAATTTTTCTTTTGGTACTGAAGTTTATATTATGAATAATTTAATTAAAAATTTGTCGAATAGAAGTTTCATGATGCCAGCGTGGACGCATCTAGAGCACATTGATCTAGCGGATCCAGAATTCTATATAAGCAGCCCAGTAGATCTTTTATTAGGGGCCGATATTTATTCAACCATCGTTTTAGCCGGTATTATAAAAAACAATAGCGAAAACCAACCTATAGCTCAGCAAACTCAGTTAGGTTGGATCTTATGTGGGAATGCTCAATTTTTTAATTGCAACGTCGTTGTAAATAACATTGACGACATACAAAAATTTTGGGAAATAGAGGATATTTCCGAGGTATCAAATATGTCTTCAGAAGATCATGAATGCATAAATAAATATAAATCAACAACAAAACGATTAAAAAGTGGTCGATATGAAGTTCGGCTGCCCTTGAAACCCAAAATTCAGAATTTAGGTTCGTCAAAGCACGTAGCTGTAGCACAATTTAAAAATTTAGAGCGTAAATTAAATAAAAAATATGCCGACGATTACAAGTTATTTATAAATGAATACATTAATTTAAAACACATGGTATTGTGTACAGAAAACACTAGAAATACGATATCGGAGTGTTATTTGCCACATCACGGTGTGGAGCGAGCGGAATCTATCACTACAAAACTACGTGTAGTCTTTAACGCCTCAGCGAAAACTTCGAACGGAAGTAGCTTAAATGATTTCATGTACCGTGGTCCAAATTTACAGCAAGATTTACAGATGATTATATTAAAATGGAGGAAATATGAATACGTTTTTACATCGGATATTGAAAAAATGTTCAGAAATATTTTTGTACACGAATCTGATCAAGTTTATCAAAAAATCGTGTGGCGAGAGTGTCCTGAGTGTCCTATTTCATTTTATCAGCTTAAAACTGTAACGTACGGAACTAAAGCAGCGCCTTTCTTAGCACTTATGACATTAAGGCAACTCGCAGATAATGAAAGGCATAATTATCCCGAAGCAGCAAAAATTTTAGAAAATGATTTTTTTGTCGCCGATCTAGTTAGCGGAGCATATAATATTCAGCAGGGGCAAGAGCTAGTAAAAAATTTGGACATGCTTTTAAGGTCTGAAGGATTTAATTTGAGGAAATGGAAGTCAAATGAAGCGGAATTATTAAGCAATATCGACGAGGAATGTCAGCTTAGCACGGAGTCAAATATATTTAATTTTAAAATAGAAAATACTAAGACTTTAGGCTTATATTGGAATTCGCAACAAGATAGCTTTTCATTTAACAATAATATAACAGAAAAATCACAATCAAAGCCTACTAAACGAATTTTGCTTTCGGAAATATCAAAAATTTTCGATCCGTTAGGCTGGATAGCACCAGTTATACTAAAATTAAAATTAATATTTCAAAAGGTGTGGGAATCGAATTTAGGATGGGATCAAGTAGTTCCCGACGAAATCTTAACTGAATGGATTTTAGTACGATCTGATATAATAAATATAAATAAAATTAATATACCTAGGTGGTTAAATAGTAAAGAGAGCGATTGTATAGAGTTGCATGGATTCTGCGATGCATCTCAAAAGGCATACGCATGCGTAGTTTATGCACGTGTTAACTCATCGGTCACACTAGTCGCCGCAAAAACAAGATTAATTCCTTTTAAAAAACCGATCTCTCTACCTAAACTCGAACTTTGTGGAGCGTTGCTATTATCTAAATTAATTGATAAAATCCTAACTAGCTTAAATAATCATACTATTAAGTTATATGGCTGGTGCGATTCCATGGTAGTGTTAGGATGGCTACAAGGCGATCCCGGTCGTTGGAACGTCTTTGTTGCCAATAGGGTTAAAAATATAATTAATATAATGCCTAAAGAAAATTGGAGATACGTAAAATCGACGGAAAATCCCGCCGATATAGCGAGCAGAGGAAGCTTAGCAACAGAATTACAATTAAACAAATTATGGTGGCAGGGACCACCTTGGCTATTTAACAATGCGATTCCACAATATAAAGAATATTTTACTAATCAAGAAGAGAAGAAATGCCAAGCAAATATTGTACAAAATATACAGAACCCATACGACATAATAACGGAGTTATTAAATAAATTTAGTTCATTTAATAAAATTATAAGAATATTAGCATGGGTCGTTCGAGCTATCCACGGCAAGCGAAAACAATGGAGCGGCGAGTATCTCACATTACAAGAACTCAGATATGCAAGTAAATTAATAATAAAACATGTTCAGCGTACAGAGTTTACTTGTGACATTAATAATTTAAAAAATCATACAGCATTACAATCAAGCAGTAAATTACTAAATTTAAATCCATTTATCGATGATTTTGGGCTATTACGTGTAGGTGGGCGACTACGTCACGCCACTATTAGCTCAGATATGAAATATCCCATATTAATCCCACATAAAGGCCGTTTAACAGACTTATTGATTGATCAAGCACATACACTAACATTTCATGGAGGACCTCGTCTTACATTATCAGTATTACGACAAAAATATTGGATTATCGGGGGAAATCGAGCAACCAAACATTTTATACAAAATTGCGTTACCTGCAGAAAGTGTAATACCACTACCAACAATCAATTAATGGGGGATCTTCCATCAGCAAGAGTAAATTCATCATATCCATTTTATCATACCGGAGTGGATTATACGGGATACGTCGATATCAAAGCGAATAAAGGAAGAACTTGTAAAGGATACATAGCCATATTTGTGTGCATGGTTACTAAAGCGGTTCATTTAGAACTAGTGTCGGGTTTAAGCTCTTCTGCGTTTTTGGCAGCTCTACGTCGAATGGCAGCAAGGCGCGGAGCACCTGCACATATGTATAGTGATAACGGTACGAATTTTGTTGGAGCAAATCGAGCACTAAGGGAAGAATATTACAATATACAGCAAATTTTCGGTAAAGAATGTCATAAAAATATACAAGAACTAGGTATAGAATGGCATTTTAATGCACCAGCATGGCCAAGCGCTGGCGGATTATGGGAAAGAGCAGTACAAAGCTTAAAATTTCATTTGCGGAGAGTTCTAGGAGAACAAAAACTAACTTTTGAAGAATTCTCCACTCTTTTGGCGCGTCTGGAGGCGTGCTTAAATTCGAGGCCACTTTGTGCGCTATCAGAAAGCATCGACGATTTAGATATATTAACACCAGCTCATTTTTTAACTGGAAGACCAGGCTTGTCCATAATAGATACAGAAGAAGATGCCCGAACGAGATGGCAATTAACAACTAAATTATTTCGAGACTTATGGAAAAGATGGAAACAGGAATATCTTTCTCAGCTATCAGTAAGGAGTAAATGGTTAAAAGCTAAACCAGATATTCAAGTAGGAGATATTGTCGTAATCCATGACGACAATCTACCAGCACAACGATGGAGCCTAGGGAGAATAGTAGTAATTTTCCCTGGAACGGATAATCATGTACGTGTGGTCACTCTACGTACCTCAAGTGGATTAATCAAACGACCGATTACAAAATTATCATTCTTGCCGATTAAGTCGGAGACAAATCTAGCATCAAATAGCATCAAAGAGCATAAACAATCTAAAGAAAATCTAACGGAAAGCATACAGAGACCAGCGAAACGCATATCATTTTTATCACTAGCGACTACATTTATCTTATTTATGAATGTTATAAGTCCCACTTCCTGCGAATTTAATATTACATATTTAAAAAATTATAATTCACTGTATTTAAACCCATTATACAATATGAAATTAATTCAAGACAAATGGACACTCGTGGTTTATTATAATACGTCACCTTATTGGCAAGGAATTAAAGCATATAATAAATTGACAGGCTATATGGAAAAAGTATGTGATAGCTCATATTTAAACAATCACTGTAACATTACCTTGCTACAACTGAAACATGAGTACACCGAGCTGGAGTACTACAATGAGCTGCTCATGCGTCAGCGCGGGGACTCCGGCACGCGACGGAGACGCGGGCTTATCAATGGAGTAGGCTACGTTGCAAACAGTCTCTTCGGCGTATTAGACGAACATTTCGCAGAAAAGTATCAACAGGACATTCAACTCATACAAGCAAACAATAATCATCTACTGCACTTATGGAAAAATCAAACGTCTATTATTGAGGGCGAATATAATTTATTAAAACGTACTGAAGTGACTATAGAGAAACAGCATAAAATTATAAATAAGCATATAAATAACATATATAACTCAATAAGCATTATTGATCAGAAATTAAATAATATTTCGTTCAACGAGGAATTTACACTTTCCGCAATTACAGCAAATAACTTACTACAAAATCTACGTCGTATTCAAGATACCATGTTAGACACCATCACCGACGTTCATCCCATGATGAACTTGTTGTCCATACAACTCAACTTTCATCTTATCCAACCGGAACAACTTCGACAACAGTTACACATCATCTCAGGACATTTATCACAAGAACTTACTTTACCGTTAGAAAATTTAGACACCGATTTATTTAAAATATATAGTCTTTTAAATATCAGAGTTAGGATGACTCAGCAATTTTTAATATTTGAGATAAATTTACCTTTGGTACACCGAGACTCATATCTTTATCATCTAATTGCTGTACCTCAACAAGTCCAGAATAACACCGTCAGTGTTATTCCTATAGCAGATTACGTAGCGATCAATTTAAAACGAGATGCCTATTTTACATTGCCTCAGACCGAGTTACAAGAATGCTTAAAAAGCGACCAGTTTTACATATGTAAACAGCAAAATATTATATCAGTTTTATATACTAATGAGCGTTTTTGTATAAAGGATTTAATGACACACACTTGTCAAACAATTAAATCATCATGTGAACATAAATGGATAAAGCTAGCTAAAAATAAATATTTATTTTTCTTTTGTGATTCTTACACTGTGCGTGTTATATGCGATGACAAAATAACAGCACAAACATTGAGCAAGGCCGGTATTGTTACCATGCAGGAAGGATGTCTCATTAAAGGAAAGGATTTTTCTCTATATGCGCAAAGATCCAAAAAGAGTAGCTTAAAGATAATGACAGATATTTTTACGCCTACGATACCCGTTGAAATTAATCATCTTTTAAACATACCTATGACAACACAAGAATTAAATTTTACAAGTTTCGCGAACGATTCACTACACGATCTCGATTTGAAATTGAAGTAGCTTCGAAAAGACAGTGAGTCAGTGGACATCATATCTTACCACGACATACACCAGTATACAATAAGCTATATCCTGGTGGGAGCAGCAATAGCAGCGGTAGCAGTTTTTGCATGGCGCAGGTGGCGACGGCGACGGACCGTGGCCATCTCACCCGAGATTCCTCTTCATAACCGAAGTGCAAGTGTTAGTGATAGTGTCAGTGTCAGTGAAAGTGCGCGAAAGCAGAGCAAGGCTGACCGTCAGCCATATATTTGTGATAGGGTTATATTTAAAAACCAAGCAACATCCCCCATCATTAGTAGCCGAAATCTTTTAGCAAAATAATTTGTTTTAATCAGAGAAAATCTTTATTTTTGTTTTGTATAATTTAGTCTTAACTTAGTTATAAGAAAAATTGTTTATCATCTTGTAATAGTTCTTAAGTTCATCTCATTCATCTCATCATAGCTTATGTATCATTTATCTCTGGCCCGGGAGCATGTTCGGTCCAAATATTGTAACCGAACACCGCGGCATAGCCTTTCAGCACGTTCCCGGCGCTACTGTTATAAGGCAGTGCATACTCGGACCGCGGACCGGTAGCATTCATTAGCGTATTATCATATAGCAAGCAATAAAGCAACTTTTATTTAAAATATTATCTTTTATTATCAAGCCGCTAATCTCCAGCTAAATAGTGTAGGCCACGTCCCCTACAAAATCGGTTTTACAGTTTCAACTGAATCCGAGCGGAGAAAACTGAAAAAATCGGTTTTCGCCAATTACCGCCCGCACCTTCCCGCGCATTCCCGCGGGTTGTATACCACCTTGAAGGCCCCTCGGAGCCCGAACGATCGACACCAGTTTCGACTGAATCCGAGCGGGGAAAACTGAAAAAATCGGTTTTCGCCAATTACCGCCCGCACCTTCCCGCGCATTCCCGCGGGTTGTATACCACCTTGAAGGCCCCTCGGAGCCCGAACGATCGACACCAGTTTCGACTGAATCCGAGCGGGGAAAACTGAAAAAAATCGGTTTTCGCCAATTATCGCCCACACCTTCCCGCGCATTCCCGCGGGTTGTATACCACCTTGAAGACCCATCGGAGCCCGAACGATCGACACCAGTTTCAACTGAATCCGAGCGGGGAAAACTGAAAAATCGGTTTTCGCCAATTACCGCCCGCACCTTCCCGCGCATTCCCGCGGGTTGTATACCACCTTGAAGGCCCCTCGGAGCCCGAACGATCGACACCAGTTTCGACTGAATCCGAGCGGGGAAAACTGAAAAAAATCGGTTTTCGCCAATTACCGCCCACACCTTCCCGCGCATTCCCGCGGGTTGTATACCACCTTGAAGACCCATCGGAGCCCGAACGATCGACACCAGTTTCAACTGAATCCGAGCGGGGAAAACTGAAAAATCGGTTTTCGCCAATTACCGCCCGCACCTTCCCGCGCATTCCCGCGGGTTGTATACCACCTTGAAGGCCCGTCGGAGCCCGAACGATCGACACCAGTTTCGACTGAATCCGAGCGGGGAAAACTGAAAAAAATCGGTTTTCGCCAATTACCGCCCACACCTTCCCGCGCATTCCCGCGGGTTGTATACCACCTTGAAGACCCATCGGAGCCCGAACGATCGACACCAGTTTCGACTGAATCCGAGCGGGGAAAACTGAAAAAATCGGTTTTTGCCAATTACCGCCCGCACCTTCCCGCGCATTCCCGCGGGTTGTATACCACCTTGAAGGCCCCTCGGAGCCCGAACGATCGACACCAGTTTCGACTGAATCCGAGCGGGGAAAACTGAAAAAATCGGTTTTCGCCAATTACCGCCCGCACCTTCCCGCGCATTCCCGCGGGTTGTATACCACCTTGAAGGCCCCTCGGAGCCCGAACGATCGACACCAGTTTCAACTGAATCCGAGCGGGGAAAACTGAAAAAATCGGTTTTCGCCAATTACCGCCCGCACCTTCCCGCGCATTCCCGCGGGTTGTATACCACCTTGAAGGCCCCTCGGAGCCCGAACGATCGACACCAGTTTCGACTGAATCCGAGCGGGGAAAACTGAAAAAATCGGTTTTCGCCAATTACCGCCCGCACCTTCCCGCGCATTCCCGCGGGTTGTATACCACCTTGAAGGCCCCTCGGAGCCCGAACGATCGACACCAGTTTCGACTGAATCCGAGCGGGGAAAACTGAAAAAATCGGTTTTCGCCAATTACCGCCCGCACCTTCCCGCGCATTCCCGCGGGTTGTATACCACCTTGAAGGCCCCTCGGAGCCTGGAGGCAGAGTTCTGGTTTTCTTTTAGGCTAAATATCGTAAAACAACTTATATTCTATTGAAAAATAAAGAGTTCTTGCTTCTGAGCACGATATTCATATTTTTAAAAAAAAATTCTTTGTCTCAAATAATAAATATGATATTTTTCGACAAATTGAATATTCGGGTATGCTCTGCTGGCATTTTTACAGGAGTTCTAGTTTTATAATTAGCTTTTTATAATAGAACTACTCATATTCTAATAGAAACTTAAGAGTTCCCGTGTCTGAACAATTTAAAAAAAATATATTTGGTACTTTAACATATGTAGAGTTAAAATTGTCATTTTTCTACATTTCATATGTTCAACTATACTCTGCTGGCAGTTTTTTCAGAGTTCTGGTTTTTATTCAGGCTAAATATCGTAGTACTACCTGTATTCTGTTGAAAAATGAAGAGTTCTCGCTTCTGAGCAAGATATTCATATTTTAAAAAAATATTTTTGCATCTCAACAAATTAATTTGATATTTTTCAACAAATCGAATTTTCAACTATGCTCTGCTGGCATTTTTACAGGAGTTCAAGTTCTATAATTAGCTTTTTAAAATAGAACTACTCATATTCTAATAGAAACTTAAGAGTTCCGTGTCTGAACACTTTCAAAAAAAATAATTTAGTACTTTTACATATGAAGAGTTGAAATGGACATTTTTCAATATTTCATACAATCAACTATGCTCTGCTGGCAGTTTTTTTAGAGTTCTGGTTTTTAATCAGGCTAAATATCGTAGAACTACCTGTATTCTGTTGAAAAATGAAGAGTTCTCGCTTCTGAGCAAGATATTCATATTTTAAAAAAATATTTTTGCATCTCAACAAATTAATTTGATATTTTTCAACAAATCGAATTTTCAACTATGCTCTGCTGGCATTTTTACAGGAGTTCTAATTTTGTAATTGACTTTTTATAATAGAACAACTCATATTCTGTTAGAAATCAAAGAGTTCTTTTGTCTGAGCACATTCAAAAATAAATTATTTAGTACTTTTATATATGGAGAGTTGAAATGGACATTTTTCAATATTTCATACAATCAACTATGCTCTGCTGGCAGTTTTTTCAGAGTTCTGGTTTTTATTCAGGCTAAATATTGTAGAACTACCTGTATTTTGTTGAAAAATGAAGAGTTCTCGCTTCTGAGCACGGTGTTCATATTTTTTAAAAATATTTTTTGTCGCTACAAGTTAATTTGATATTTTTCAACAAATCGAATTTTCAACTATGCTCTGCTGGCATTTTTACAGGAGTTCTTGTTTTGTAATTGGCTTTTTATAATAGAACAACTCATAGTCTGTTAGAAATCAAAGAGTTCTCGTGTCTGAGCACATTCAAAAATAAAATATTTAGTACTTTTACATATGAAGAGTTGAAATGGACATTTTTCAATATTTCATACAATCAACTATGCTCTGCTGGCAGTTTTTTCAGAGTTCTGGTTTTCTTTCAGGCTAAATATCGTAGAACTACTTATAATCTATTTAAAAATGAAGAGTTCTCGCGTCTGAATTACCTTTAGAAACGAACGTTCTTTTTTTCTTTTTAAAAATTTTTTTCTTCGTGAAATTAACAGAACTATTGTTAAAAATTATCAGGAACTATTTTATTCATCCCTATGAGTGCAGATCTCGCTCCAATTTTTATTTGCAAAAAAATGATCTGCTAAGGGAAGTTAGCAGATCATTTTTTTACATAACTTTTTCAGGGGTAAAAACGACAGAACTATTTATAAAACCTATCAGGAACTATAGAACTCAGGTGCATGCGAAGAGAACTCCATTTTTTTTTTGATCTGCTGGACAATGCTCTGCTAAGTTCACAGACATGCATCGAGCAACCTACCACATCGCAGCCGCCACCAAACACTGCGGAGATCACCATCACAAACCCCGACATGGACTTATGCCCATCCGATTCGGACACAAGCTTGTCAGCCACTGGCTCTGTGGCCTCAAGTACAGTAAGGAGAGTTAGCCTTCTGTACACAACACCCAGAAGAGGCACAGGGGTAGAGATGGATCTGGTAACGGGAGTGGCGAACACCCTCCTCCAGAACGGGAAAGCCGCGCTGGAGTCAGCGCTAAACATGAAAAGAGAGGCGAAAGCGACGGCGACAGAGAGTTTGCAGGGACTCTACGAAACAGTGCTATCGCTCTCCGACTCCAGGAACCGGCACAAATGCAACCTGGAGAAGGAACGCTCTAGACATGCCCCCATGCCGGGGTGCGCAGGGAACTTAGAGCGAACTTAGATTTATGCAGGCAAACCTACAGCGCTCTAAACTGGCGACGGCGGAACTACACAAAATAGCAATCGAGAAGGGCATCTCAGTCGCGCTTGTCCAAGAACCATACGTGGGTAGGACAGGCGAGATGAGACCACAACAGGGTACAACTACTATCCAGTGTACCCTAAACCGGCAAAAACCGGTCAAGGCGGCCATAATCATCTTTGGAAACAGCCTGGAGGTAATCCACGACCCCCAGGTTGTCACAGAGAATGTGGCCGCCGTGCACCTTAAAGCTGGACCGCTGTCGCTGGGGGTGCTATCTGTGTACTTCGAGGGGAACACGAACCTTCCCCCCTACCTATCCCAAATAAGAACAGCTACCACAAAAATGCCTACAAACCACCTCATAGTGGCAGGAGATGTGAATGCTTGGAGCCACTGGTGGGGAAGCGCTTCGGAAAACCACAGAGGGGCGGAGTACCACTCTTTTGCTACAGAAATGGACCTCCATGTTCTGAATACCGGCAGAACACCAACATTCGAGACATATAGAGGAGGCAGACTCTACGAAAGCTGTGTGGATGTGACCCTCATAAATCACACCTACTAATCCTAAATCACTCGGCAAAGCGGAGAACTGGAGAGTGGACCGAAGTCTCTTAACATCAGACCACAACGCGATAACCTTCGCGCTGCGTTTGGAGAGGGCACTGGTGCCACTGAAGCCCATCACCACACGCAGATACAATACGAAGAAGGCAAAATGGTCTGACTTCGCATCCACCTTCAAGGCCGCACTTGCCGAACTAAACATAGATAAGGACAACGTCCACAGAGTCTCAAGCCCGGAGAGGTTGGAGGAGATGCTAACAACCTACACATCTATTATCCACAGCTCATGCGAGAGTGCGATACCCAGAGTGAGAGAGTGGAAAGGCGATCCGAGGCCTCCATGGTGGTCAACCACCCTGGACAAACTGCAATCCGATGTCCTCAGTAAGAAACGCCGAATCCGCAACGCTGCACCCAGACGAAGACAACACACTGTCGAGGAGTACATTCTGGCAAGGGAGACATATAAACAAAAAGCAACAGAGGCTGCCACCCAGAGTTGGAGGGAGTTTTGCACCTCTCAGGACCGCGAGAGCGTTTGGGACGGCATTTACAGGGTAATACGGAAGACGTCCAAAAAGCAAGAAGACACTCTGCTAAGGAACACAACAGGCGAAACACTACTACCAGATCAGTCTGCAGAACTCCTGGCAATGACGTTTTACCCTGACGACTCCGTCGACGCCGAAACCGAACAACACAAACGTCTCAGAGAAGCCACAGAAGGAAGAGCGCTAACGGAGATTCAAGACCTGTCGGACAACGACCCTCCCTTCACGGATGCGGAACTGGAAATGGTCCTATCGAGCCAAAATCCCAAGAAAGCACCTGGACCGGATGGTCTGACGTCGGATATATGTAGCATGGCAATCAACTGTGACAGGGAGGTATTCTTGGCGATAGCAAACAAATGCCTCTCGCTGTCATACTTCCCCAAACAGTGGAAAATTGCCCATGTCTGCATCCTCCGAAAACCGGGTAAAGAAGACTACACCAACCCAAAGTCATATCGGCCCATAGGACTTCTACTAATCCTGGGAAAGACGGTAGAAAAGCTTCTGGTTGGAAGACTCCAGTGGCACCTACTGCCAACACTCCACCCCAGCCAGTATGGTTTCATGCCACAGAAGGGAACAGAAGACGCCCTCTACGACCTGCTACACCATATAAAAAGAAAGACGACACAGGAGAAGAAAATAGTACTCCTCGTCTCCTTAGATATAGAGGGTGCCTTCGACAACGCGTGGTGGCCAGCATTGAAACATCAACTGGTGCGGAAACGGTGCCCCAAAAACCTGTACGCGTTGGTGGCTTCATACCTGCAGAGGAAACGAGAACCTCGACCAGGAAACCCTCGAGGAACATCAAATAGCCGGTCCCCAAATCTTCACCGACGGCAGTAAGATCGAGGGCAAAGTGGGAGCGGCCCTAACCCTGTGGGACCAGGGAAGGGAAAAGAGGTACTCCACTTTCCGCCTGGAGCCGCACAACACCGTCTTCCAGTCGGAGATGTACGCACTCTTCAGGGCAATAGAGTTGGTGGGAAAGTCGAAAACGGGTGTAGTAAACATTCTGAGTGACTCGAGATCGTCGCTGGACCTACTCAGATCTCCATTGACTACCCACCCGCTCGGCCTACAAATGAAGAGTCGCGTACAGGAAATCCAAAGCGAGGGCAGAACCATGCGGTTCTACTGGCTCAGGGCCCATGTAGGAACACCGGGCAATGAAAGGGCGGACGAGCTAGCAAAAAAAGCGGCAACCACAAAGAAGACGGCACCGGACTACGACAAAGTGCCAATTTCGTACGTCCGAAGGCGGATACGCGATGAGTCTGTAAAAGAGTGGCAAGCAAGATACGAGGCCTCCCAAACCGGTTCAGTGACTAAGCTTTTCTTGCCAGATTTTAAGAGGGCATACAAAATAAGCGCGCGCGCATCGCTTATAGCAGTGATTATTACTTGCTCCTCTAAAATAAATCTTAAAGTCAGTTATAATAAAACTTTTAATGATTATTTTTGTATATACACTAAACATTAATGCAGTTGTGTGTTTTCCTGATAAAAAGTGTAGTGAAAGTTTTCGTATTTTACTAATTGTTAAAAGTATAATTTAAATTTGCTAGTGCAACTTCGCTTTGTCATTGCATCAGCGCTTTTAGTGGAAGGTGGTTTGCTGTTGCGTTTGAGAACTGTGCGATTTAAGTAGTGGCAATAAGGTTGAGTTTAGCTAAACCGAATTCATAAAAATGACAAAAATGTGTGCAGGTTGTTCTGCTAATCTACGAAAAGATTATTTAGTTTGTTCCAAATGTAAGGAATTATATGATTTACTGTGTGCTAACTTAACTATAAATAAATATAACCAAATGAGTAAGGATTGTAAAAATATGTGGATTTGTCACGCTTGCCGTTGCAAGATTCCTAAGCGTGCCAATACTAACACACCGGTACGAATGAACGCCTCTCAACCACCAGCCATCTCACCCCCATCTTCACCCGGTAGCACTGGATCTGCCAATATCACAATGCGAAATAAAAATCGACGTGATGCATCATTCCAGTCAACCATGGGTGCAGTCCAGAATACATCACCGAGAGTTTCACAATGTGAGAATAACCTTCTTCTTTGATCGACCCGTCTATGGAGGGACTACGTAGTATAGTAAGAGATGAACTAAGCGCTGTCTTTTCAATATTTGAAACTAGACTGTTAAAAAATATGGAAACAAAAAATGCTGAACTATTAGAGCGAGTACATCAACTGTCCATCTCGCTCAGCTTCATAGAAGAAAAATATGAAGAAATACGCGCTGATGTGCAAAGTAAGAATGAATTATTGAAGAAAGTCCACAATGAAAACAATGAGTTGAAAAAATCTGTTTCCGACCTTAACTCTAGGCTAACTCAAATGGAACACCACTCGAGGGCTAGCAACCTTGAAATCCATTGTCTACCCGAACATAGATCAGAAAATTTAGTCACAGTGATAAAGCAAATAGCAAATGTTACGGAATTTAAACTAAACGAAACAGACATTCACTTATGCACCCGAACATCAAAAATGGATAAGACGAATCCGAAGCCACGTTCTGTTCTCGTAAAATTTGCTAGTCCTAGAATTCGAGACGGTTTTCTTGCATCGACAATGTTTTATAATAAGAAACAAAAAGACCGAAACGAGAAGCTTAACTCAAGTCATTTAGGAATATCAGGTGAAAGAAGGCCTGTTTATGTAATGGAACATTTATCTCCGTCACTTAAGTCTCTTCATGCAGCCACTCGTATAAAAGCCAAAGAAAAGGGCTATAAATATGTATGAATTAAATCAGGACGTATATATGTACGTAAAACTGAGTCATCTGAACATAAGTGTGTAAAAAATATTGAATCTCTCAACAGTTTAAATTAATCATAATTCTTTAATGTTATTAAATATAGTTATATTTATAAAAATTTTTTTTTAATAATGTGTTGGGTTATGTCTCCATTATTTTCGATAATATTTCTTGTTATTATCAGAACGTCCGAGGTCTAAGATCATACGTAAGAGATATTGCACTCAAAATTCAGAATAGTTCTTTTGATATCATAATTCTTACCGAAACGTGGTTAAATTGTACTATTTATGATTCGGAAATTTTTGATAGTAGATATACTGTGTACAGAAGGGATCGCATTAACAAAACACTTGGTGGCGGTGTTCTTATCGCCGTTTCAAATAACTATACTTCATCTAGAGTATTCAGCTGCAACTCAGAATGCGAAGATCTTTGGGTAAAAATAAAAATATCTAGTGAGAAAGGACATGATTTTATCAAAATCTGTGCGATTTACCTACCACCGCCTCTTAATCTTAACTTGTTAGGGAGATTTATTGAGAGCACAAATCGAGTGATGGATGAGTGTATCACTAAATACACACTTATAGCAGGTGATTTTAATATGTCAAATGTTCTTTGGGAACTTCATAGCCCCAGCTCATATCTCCTGCCCTTAATTAACAGCAACAGTTCTATTCATAGTTTACTGACTCAGACTCAGACTTTATGGAATTATATAATTTTAAGCAATTCAATTATGTCAAAAATAATAATGATAAAATTCTAGACTTAGTGGTTTGTAACTCTGAAATAGTAAGTATTAAGGAATGCACTAATCCTATACGAAATGTTGACCCTCACCATCCACCATTAGAAATGTTGATCTCAATTTCCCCTGCCCACTATTCTCCTCATATAAAAATACAAAAAAATAACTATTTTAAGGGTGATTATAATAAAATAACTAAAGCCCTAAGCGAGATTTCGTGGGAAAGTGAACTCCTAAAATATGATAATGTGAACGACATGATTAGCATATTCTATCTAATTCTTTATGAAATAATCATCTTTATGTACCTAAGAGTAATAAGCACAACAATTATCATCCAGTTTGGTTTAACTCCTATCTTATATATTTATTGAAGCAAAAAAAGAAGTTTCATACTAGGTACAAGATTTATAATAATCCCCTAGACCTAATCGAATTTCAATATCTCCGAGATAACTGTGAAATACTGATAACAACGTGTTATGACAAATATATACATACTCTGGAAAATCAAATTGGTACTGATTCTAAATATTTTTGGACTCACATTTCTAATAAACGTCGAAACTCCTCTAGGTACCCATCATCTATGTATTTGGGTAATAAGCATTCGAATGACCTAAGAGAATCTTGTAATCTATTTTCTGAGCACTTTTCCTGTGTTTTTAATCCTCTAGTTGACATATGTGGTGATAAACTTGATTCACATCAGCAGTTATCTGAAGTGCCTAATATATACATATCCCAGGAAACCATAATAAATAAAATAAAAAGACTTGATTTAAAACAGAGTTCTGGACCTGACAATATACCCCCTGTATTTCTATTTAATTGCGTTGATTTAATATCATTTCCATTGCATTTAATTTATAATGCTTCACTTGTGCAGGGACGGTTTCCAGATATATGGAAGGAAGCAAGAATAGTGCCGATTTTTAAAGATGGAAAAAAGGAACTTATATCTAACTTCTTCTTCTTCTTCTTCCTGGCATTAATCCCGGCTATTACCGGGGTCTGCCTTCCTACTTAACCTACTCCACTTTGCACGATCTTTTGCGTCCTCGGTGGTTAGACCATTGGCTCTCATGTCCTGCATCACGACATCCAACCAGCGCTTCCTTGGGCGTCCGGGAGGTCGCGCCCCAGGAACTTGTATAGCAAGGCACTTGCGTCCGACATAGTTCTTAGGCCGGCGCGTAACGTGGCCAAACCATCTCAAGCGACGCTCTTGGAGCTTATCCGCTACGTCACGGACCCCAAGACTACCTCGAATGAATGTGTTGCGTATGCGGTCAGACCGCGTTACGCCGCACATCCACCTCAGCATCTTCATTTCCGTGACGTGAAGCTCCTGAGTGTGCCGAGATAGTGCTGGCCAACATTCGCTGCCGTATAAGGGTCATAATCAGAAAAGTGGACATTTTCGAATTCGTAACGTAACTGATAAGTAACAACACTGATAATGTTTGTTACGAAACTGATGACATAAGGCATTATACACAACAAAATAAGAATATTATATGAATAGAAATATTGTTGTTTTTATTTAATGAGACACAAATTAAAATTTTAAAGATTCAATCGTTGAATTAACAGATTATAAATGTAAGAAAACATAACAAAGTGACAATATTAACAATATAATAATGCTAGTTCGTAATAAACTTATATTTCTAGAGATCACAAAGTTAATGATAAAATTAAATCCACTTTAAAATATATCAAAATTTCAGTCGTTATCACTGGAATTAAGTTTAATTCTTTGTAAGTGTTTATTCCGCATATCTTCATATTTAATAGGATTGGTCTGTTTAAGACGTTCTCTATATCTTTATTGTCTTTCAGCATTTGACATAGGAGCCATGACGGTTACTGAAAATAAAAAAATATGTATCAATAAGTATTTAATAATATTTTATGTTTATTGTTTAGATCTTTAACAACGCTAGTACAGAACGTATTTGTTTTTAATTAAAAGCCTCACCCGCTTGAGCTGCATATTTATTAATTCACTATCTCCAGAGAAAAAAATAGTAATTACGAAATTACAACTAATTTCAGGAAGAATAAAAAAATGTTTTTAACTAAATCGGTTAAGCCGTTTCTGAGATAAGCGTGCACAAACACATTAGACAAACAAGCAAACAGGCAAAAAACTTAAAAATCATTATTTTTAGTTACTTTACGTTATCAAAAGTCACCAATTATTTTTTTCATATGCCAGCAATTTTTTTTTATATACATATCTTCCGATGGTAACGTAATTATGAACTAGGCTTCATATTTTCTCAGTTTCGTTACGTAACGAAATATAACGAAATTGAGAATGAAGTCTGAGAAATTCTAACCTTTTTAAATATTTGCTCATAAGCCACGTGTTGCATGTGCAAGCAATGAAGTTCGTTTTTGAGATTTTGTAAAAAGAAGCAAATAACATAAACGAGAAAACGAAATTATAGAATACTTACCAAAATAAAAGCCGTTTATAACCCTGATATGTAATTTCACGCATTCCCTCTAAAACATTTGAACCCCTCAACTGCTACGAAAAGACCACTTGTTGTAGCTACGATAGCATTGACTTTTACAATTATGGTGCCACAATAAAAACTAATATTAAATACCATTCAAAATAATTGCGTTCATATTTTAATTGTACGTTACTAGCCCTGAGTAACAAAAAGATAATATTTTGGGACAAATTTACTTAATTCATATATATTATTTATTAAATAATGTATCAATAAAAGTAGTTCTATATAATATTATGCATAAAGTAAAGTAATATAAACATATCTGAAATCAAATAAAACCATAAACATTCGTAACAAATCAATTTTTAAAAAGTTAAGTGGTGAATGGGACACGAAAAATTGTATGGAAGCATTTTGAAAAGTTTTTTGCAACTAACAAAAAATACTATTATTAGCCATAATACATTTAAAATATTACAAAAATCTTTAAGTTAATAAGTAAATTTATCTTAAATAGCAAAATATTTAAATAATCTTTAAAATTGTATTTTTAAAACGCATTCAAAGTAGCGGGACAAGAAAAGACACAAAATGTACACTTTTTCTGATTATGACCCATAAAAGAACCGGTCGGACGATGCTCTTGTATATCAGCCCCTTGAGCTTGGGCGGTATTCTGCGGTCGCAGACCACACCAGTGACCTCCCGCCATTTGGCCCAGGCAGCGCTTATCCGGCCATGGACATCGTGGTCGATGCCTCCAGACTCGTGCATAACGGATCCAAGGTACCTGAACTTCTCCGACTTAACGGCTGG
This sequence comes from Heliconius melpomene rosina, assembly GCF_056956725.1. Taxonomy (NCBI): domain Eukaryota; kingdom Metazoa; phylum Arthropoda; class Insecta; order Lepidoptera; family Nymphalidae; genus Heliconius; species Heliconius melpomene. Next base: position 9,659,296 of record NC_140402.1, on the reverse strand, counting down.
CTCAGGACCTATAAGGATGGTGCTCGAGTCCCGGCTCCCGCAGGCCATGTACTCTGTCTTCGACACATTTAGTTTAAGACCGCCGTTCTCAAGCGTACCCTTCCAGAGGTTCACTTTACGCTCCAGCGTCAGTCGGTTCTCGGCAATGAGTGCTATGTCGTCGGCATACATCATCAGCCATGGAGGCTGGTCCTGGATGTGAGCCGAGACAGTATCGAGCACTACATTGAATAAGAACGGACTAAGAGCCGAGCCCTGGTGAACCCCCACCGCAATCGGGAAGGGTCTAGTGTCGCCAACAGCAGTCCTAACCATAGAAGCGGAATCGTGGTACATGCCCCTGATAATCTCAATATAGGCCTCAGGGATCCCTTTGGATCGCAATGCCCACCAGATACACTGACGAGGCACACAGTCAAAGGCCTTCTGCAGATCTAAAAAGGCCACGTGCAGAGCTCTCCTTTTTTCCCTGTATGCCTCCATCAAAGTTCTGAGGGCGAAAATGGCGTCCATGGTGCCCGATCCTGGCTGAAATCCATATTGAGACTCAGAGACAGTACACTCTCGGCGGAGCCTGAGGTCGATCATGCGCTCGAAGAGCTTCATGGTATGACTCATAAGCTTAATGCCCCTATAACTACCACAATCTTGAACACTGCCCCTTCCCTTGTAAATAGGGGTAATAAAGCTAAGCCGCCACTGATGCGGCATCTTACCAGTGTTCAAGATATGGTTAAAAAGGTCAGTAAGCATGAGCACACCAAGAGAGCCCAACGATTTCCACGCTTCGATCGGGATGTCGTCAGGTCCCACCACTTTTCCGTTCTTCATGCGTCGAAGGCAATTACGTGTTTCGTCAAGGGTTATTGGGGCAATAAGTCCGAGGTTAGGCGGTGGGTCGTGATGAAGACTGCATGGGTGCTGAGTATTCAGCAACTCCTGGAAGTAGCTTCTCCACCTCTCCTTCACAGAGTCATGATTACAGAGCAGCGTGCCCTGGGAGTCTCTGACGCAAAGACATTTTGCGATATCTTGCGTCACTTTATCCCGGGAACGTGCCAGTTTGTAAATGAGCTTCTGCCCCTCCACAGTTTCAAGTTTATCATACAATGGTGACAAACTCTCACTGCGGGCTCTGGCTACAGCTCTTTTACTGGCACGTTTAGCTACTGTGTACTCCAGTCTGTCTTCAGGAGAGTTGGATTCCTGCCACTTCTTAAAGGCAGCCTTCTTTTCACGAGTCACCTCCTGGACCTCGTCATTCCACCACCATGTCTCCTTGTCGATGACACGTCCTCCCCTAGAAACGCCAAGAACTCGCCTGCCTGCCGCAATGATTGCCGACTGAGCCCGATCCCAAGCATCCTGAGCAGTCTCGGTGTTAGTCGAAAGATTATGACTTTTCACCTCTGCCAGGAAGTCGGTCTGCATCGGTCCATTCAGCAACCACCACTTGATCCGAGGCCTACGTTTCTCGGCTACTTTCTTCTTCGGAGTGACGTTAAAGTCCATGACAAGAAGACGATGTTGGGCCGTTAGGCTTTCGCCTGGAATGACCTTACAGTTAGTTACCCTGCCCATATGACACCGTCTGGTCAATAAGTAGTCTATTTGAGTTGAGTGGGACCCGCACTTATACGTGATAAGGTGCTGAGAATTCTTTTGGAAGAACGTATTCACGACGGCCAGATCAGACGCAATACAGGTTCTCAGAATGTTTTCTCCCTCTGCATTGCGAAGACCGTGCCCAAAACCCCCGTGAACACGTTCATACGGCTCAGCAGCCCTACCGACGTGCCCGTTCAAGTCCCCCCCAACTAAGACCACTTCGGTACACGGCACAGCAAGTAGCACCCCTTCATACTGCTCCCAGAATGTCTCCTTTTCGGCCGCGCTACATCCCGCCTGGGGAGCATAGGCACTGATTAAGTTTGTGATAACGCCCTCAATCAGTACCCTCACTCGCATCAAGCGGTCGGAGCGACGGTCAACTTCAAGGAGCCCATTCTGAAGCTCTTCAGAAAGCACTACCGCTACACCGTTTCTACCCGAAGGTGACCCAGTGTATATAAGCCGGTAACCCTGTCCGATGTTACGGGACTTATTGCCCTTCCAGCGTGTTTCCTGGAGGAAGGCACACTGGACCCGACGTCTCATGAGTACATCTGCGAGTTCCCTGCATCGTCCGGTCAGAGAGCCAATATTCCACGTTGCAAAGCGGAGTTTCCTTCTGGGTACTAGCGTCTTTAGCCGTGCCCGTACATGACACGGTAGCCCTTGCCCACTTGTCGCAGGTGTAGGGCGATGTGCCTGCGCGTCGTTTTGCGGCGACGCCCTAGCCGTACCCAGTCTGTTGTTTTGTCGGTCCATATAAGTGGCGGTTGGCGGTTTTTAAATGGAGCGACTGCCGTCTGACCTCCAAAACCCCTTTGTGGGGAAAAACCGAGGAAGGGAGAGGAAAATAGAAGGGGTAGGATAGGTAGAAGGAGGGAGCTAAGGGAAGGAGGAGGGGGGAGAGTTAGGACACCATTCTTACGGACTGGATGAGGATGTAAGAGTGGCGGCTCGAGGATCCGGGGTCGCGTACCCGTATGCCCACAAACAAATATCGGACAGATATTAGTCAGGACATCCTCTGGATCACTATAACTTAACTATAACTTATATCTAACTATAGACCAATATCTATACTCTCAACTATGTCAAAGGTCTTTGAATCAATCGTTCACCCCTTCATATTTCATCATATTAAAAACTTACTGCATCCACGTCAATATGGCTTTGTACCTAAGAAATCTACTAATTCTAATTTGCTTAATTACGTCTCATATCTTATCGATTCAGTTGATAAAAACCTACAAGTAGACGTAATTTACACGGACTTCTCTAAGGCATTTGATAAGGTAGACCATGGTATTCTAGTTAGAAAATTATTAAGCTTTGGTATATCTGGTATCCTTCTTGATTGGTGCAAATCTTACCTCTCTAATCGTAATAGCAGAGTAGTGATACATGGTGAGAGCTCTGAGTCTTTTAGTGCTACTTCTGGGGTTCCGCAAGCCTCTAATTTGGGGCCTCTATTCTTTGTGCTATTCATTAATGATATAGCAGATATATTCGAAAATTGTCAGTTTTATTTGTTTGCTGATGACTTAAAAATTGCTAAAATTATAACACAAGAATCTGACGTGGTGGCCTTACAAGGCAATCTTGATAGACTCGTAGAATGGTGTGATTTAAATCGAATGGTCCTCAACCCAAGCAAATGTAGCTTCATAAGATTTTCGAGGAAAAAAAGACCTATTATGAGTTACTACCATATCTCAGGTAAAAATCTTAATGTAACAGACTCTGTTAGGGACCTTGGCGTAATATTTGATAGTAAATTGCGATTTGAAGAGGACGTTAACACTGTTGTGAAAGCTTCCCTCAAGTTACTCGGCTTCATTTTTAGGCAATCAAGGGATTTTAAAAATCCAGCAACAATTCTACGCCTTTACAATAGTTTAATTCGTAGTAAGCTTGAATACTGCTGCCAGGTGTGGTCTCCTGCTTACAGGAAGTATTCTGATAGGCTCGAAAGCGTTCAAAAAAGATTTATTAAATATTTAGTTTATAGGTTTAAGACTCTAAGTCATAGTGAACGATATGAAGACATAATTGGCAGCTTTAAATTGCAATTGCTTTCAAACCGTAGAGATCTCGTAGACATGAAGTTTCTACATAATTTATTCAAAGGAAAGATCGATGATAGTGAACTGTTGAGTAGATTTAATATTAAGATACCTCAGAGAACCCCTCGCAACCCATGTCGGTTTTTCAAGACGGAAAGAACTAGAACGAACCTTGGACAAAATAGTCCCATTAATCGCATCTCTCGTTCATTTAATGAGTACTTGAAAGAAGATGTAACGTTAGACATTGGTTGCGACGGGCTCTCAGTTTTCTTAAGAAAATGCAACCATATACTCAATAAAGTTAATTAATAGAATGAGTTGTAAATTATTTTAACTATTATGTAATATTAAGTAATTTTATATTTTTGCTATTTAATTATTTATTTTTTCTATAGTGTAAATTAATCATTGTTATTATTGATGAGGAATGATGTGTTCTCCTATAATCAGTTGTACATAATAGTATTAGTATATCCTAAGAATGTATGTAATGTAAACCAATATGTACGACAATTGGAGATCCGTATAAATAAATAAATAAATAAATACAATCTAGTGAGAAAAATAAAATTAACACCCACTGACACTCAGCTACTGACCGGCCACGGGGGCTTTGCTGCCTACCTCCACAGATTTAATCTGAAGGAGAGCCCATCTTGCCTCTGCGATCCAGATTGCGAGGAAACGGTGACTCACTTAATCGTGGATTGTCCAAGGTTCGGCTCCGACCGAGCGATGCTGGAGGTCAACATCGGTAAGAACCTAGACCAGCGATCGCTCCACGCCATCCGAGACTCGGAGGCCTCCAGGACACCGTTCCTCACGCCAGGAAAGTCGTCTCTACAGCCAGAAATCGTAACAGCTCGCCACCCGCACCACCGCCACCACCACCACCATCAACCCAACAGGCATCTACGGCATCAGCACCTGCACCGCCTTAATAAGGAAAGAAAAGGAAAAAAAAAAGGAAAAAAAGGGAAAAATTATTAATCTCATTAGAACAAAATCATAAAACAGACACTAAAATTAAATTAATAAATAATAAAACAGAGATAGATTGTATAGTAGAAAATTACATTAAAATTATAAATATAGTTTGTGAAGAATCAATACCAAAAAAGAAAAATATAGAAAAGTTTAACTTACCTTGGTGGAATGAAGAGCTCGCCGCACTAAAACACGGGGTCGTAACGCTGAAACGTCGAATCCGCTGCGCTGCTCCAGTGCGAAGATCCAAAGTCGTGGGTGAGTGCAAAAGCCTGAAACCTGAAAGCAAAAGAAGAGTATCAAGAAAAAGAGAAAAGTGCCCAGTTGGCAAGTTGGAAGAGTTTTTGTGAGAAGCAGGATAGGGAAGGAATCTGGGAGGGGATATATAGGTTATCGGAAGAACAGCAAAGAGGGAACAAGATATCTTGCTGAAGAGCGACGGAAAAACCTGCGGCCCTGAGGACTCAGCCACCCTGTTAGCAGACGTTTTCTACCCGGAGGACGATCCTGCCCAGGATGGAGCCGAGTATAGCCGTATTAGAAAAAGGGCGGAAAGCATAAATGACGGGGAAAAAAGTGAGTGTTTGGACCCACCATTTACCACATACGAGATGCTCGCGGCGGCGAACGGCTTCAACCCGAAAAAGGCACCCGGCTCAGATGGACTGGGAGCGGATATCTGCCAGCAAGCAATAGCCACTTGCCCTGACATATATTTGGAAATTGCAAATAAATGTCTAGAACTTGGGCACTTCCCAAAAATCTGGAAGATAGCGACAGTCGTGGTCCTCCGCAAGCCGGGGAAATCGGACTACACGGCCCCCAAATCCTATCGCCCGATTGGGCTCCTGCCGGTTATGGGCAAAATCTTGGAGAAGCTGTTGATCACACGCATTAGGTGGCATATCCTCCCAGGCTTCAGTACCCGGCAGTATGGTTTTAAGCCCCAAAAAAGCACCGAGGACTCCCTCTACGACCTGATGGGATATATTAACGACAAACTTCTTTTGAAGAAACTAGTCCTAATAGTCTCCCTGGACATAGAGGGAGCCTTCGATAGCGCATGGTGGCCAGCTATTAAAACTAGACTGGCCGAGGAAAGCTGCCCGATTAACCTAAGACGAGTGATCGACAGCTATCTCCAGGACCGAAGGGTCGTCGTAAGATACGCCGGTGCGGAATACGCTAAAAACTCCACAAAAGGTTGTGTGCAGGGCTCGATAGGTGGCCCAACCCTGTGGAACCTTCTCCTTGATCCTCTGCTTCATGGGCTCGTACGTCAACAAATTTATTGCCAGGCATTCGCGGACGACGTTGTTCTCGTGTTCGAGGGAGACACCGGTCTGGAGTTGTCCCTGCGGGCCAACGCCGCTCTTGCCTATGTTCAGGAGTGGGGTACAACAAATAAATTGAAGTTTGCTCCACACAAAACTCAGGCGATGATGGTGACACGTAAGCTAAAATATGATATCCCACGCCTGACCATGGGCGGGATCGGGGTCGAATTTTACAAAGAAATTAAAATACTCGGGCTAATAATCGACGACAAGCTCACCTTCAACTCACATGTCAACAAATTGAATTTAAAGGTGACAAACATTTATAAACAGCTGTCCAGAGCGGCGAAAGCCAGTTGGGGTCTTCAGCCCGAAGTCGTTAAACTAATATACACGGCAGTTGTCGAACCGGTGGTATTGTACGCGGCGAGCGCATGGGCAAAAGAGGCACAAAAGTTGGGAGTTCGGAAGCGTTTGGACGCATTGCAGAGGGACCCAAAATATCGTGAGGGCTCACCGAACTGTCTCCCTGAATGCCTCCCTGGTGCTTGCTGGATTGCTGCCACTCGATCTCAGGGTGCAGGAGGCAGCGGCCCTCTATGAGACCAAGAGGGGGAGATCCGAAGCCTTGCTTGGGGACAGGCAGATCGAGCGGAGAGTTGGGCCCTTCGGATGGCAGCACCCAGCAGAGGGAACAGCCCTCAAATTCTCCAGCCTGGAGGACCGAGAGCAGGTGGATAGGCACAACTGCCAAGCAGTGCGAATGTTTACAGATGGGAGTAAGTTTAAAGAGGGAGTTGTGGCGGCCATATCCGTGTGGAATGGCGACGCGGAAACCAGGGTCTTCAAACTGAAACTTGCTTCGCACTGCTCGGTCTACCAGGCTGAGCTACTGGCGCTGTGTAGGGCCACAGCCCTAATGCTGGAAAATCCGGCCAGCTCCTTTGGTCTATACACCGACTCGAGATCATCACTCGAGTCGGTGATAGGCCAAAAGTCCCTCCACCCACTAGTAGTGCAAATAAGGGACAACCTGAGGCGTTGTCGCACCAAAAATAAGAACGTATGCTTGTTTTGGGTGAAGGCACACGCAGGGCTGGAGGGGAACGAGCGCGCGGACGAGCTGGCCAAGCTAACGACCAAATTGAAGAAAAGGCCAGACTACGACGCGTGTCCGATCTCATTCGCCAAACGACTTCTTCGTCAGAAGTCGATCGGCGAATGGAATCGGAGATACCAGTCTGGCCAAACGGCCTCCGGTACAAAAATGTTCTTCCCAGATGTGGCCGGCGCTTACGGGACCACCAGGGGCCTCAAGATAGATACGGTACCGACTCAAATATTGACCGGCCACGGTGGGTTCTCCCAGTACTTACATAGATTTAAGTGCAGGGAGAGCCCATCGTGCATCTGTGAGCCGGGCACCGCAGAAAGCGTGACTCACATTCTATGCGAGTGCCCGGTCCATAGTATTGAGAGGGCCCAACTTGAGATCCGAACCGGGAAAAGGATAACAGCGGACAGCCTGAAAACACTGATAAGAGACAAGGAGAGCCATGAGGCATTTGTGGATTTCTGTAGGAGCGTGGGCAGCAAAGTAATAGAAAGGAACAAATAAATTAAAAAGTAAATTCAGCGTCAGCAGTTAATTCTTTAAAAGCACATTCAGTTATTCTACACAAGCTATTTAAAATCAGACAATTCTAAAGTTAAGCTCATTATTGGCTTAGTGCCACTTTTTTCAAATTTAAATTAGTTACAATATAATGTATTGCGAAGATAAAATCTCTGATTACGTCAGAGGGACGGATATAAAAAAAAATAATAAAAAAAAAAAAAAACCTAACCTAAACTTAAACCTAAACCTAAACCTAAACCTAAACCTAAACTTAAACTTAAACTTAAACTTAAACATAAACTTAAACATAAACTTAAACCTAAATCTAAACCTAAAGCTAAAGCTAAAGCTAAACCTAAACCTAAACCTAAACCTAAATGAAAAAGAAAACAGATTTCAATATAACATGGAAATTATAATAATAAAAAAAAATATAATAAAAAAAAATATTGCAATTTCGTTTAAAACATTTGTTGAGTTTAATAGTAATTACAAAAAAAAAGTTATCTATTAAATTTGATTTATAATGTTGTAATATTTTTTTTTTATGTTATAAAATTATTAAAGAATTTCGTATTATTTTTTATAAATTTGATTCATTGCCATCTATTAGTATTATATAGAAGTTTTTAGTATCCGTTCGTTCGTTATATTACGCAATGTAATTAAAGTTGACAGCTGTCAAACACTGGTGTTTTATTCGATGATGTTTTTAGTAAATAATTAGAAATAAATAGTGCATATCAATCACTTTTCTCTTATTAAAATAATAGTAATAATAGTTTGTTAGTGAAAGTTAAACTAGATTTATTTTGTTAAATATATTTTAATTCCATTATATGAAAAATTTAAGACTATCACCGCTTAAATTATTATTGAAATGAAGCTTAAAGTTTAATGTATAGTCTGGCAAATATGTTATTGATAATGGGAAGCACGCGCGGTAAATTGCGCAGTATACGTATGCGCAGAGAACGTTCGATCAGTGTTACCTGTTATGTTGTTTTACCTCACGCTTAGCAAATCACATTTACCTATACGATAATTAAAATATCTGATCATGTTTATGTTGTAGTAAATTATACAAAACGAAAATTTAATGAGGATATCTAAATATCGCAAAATAATCAGCTGTTTCATACATTGTTGTCGAGAATAAAATCAAGACTAGCCCGAAAAGTATAATAACATTTTTGACTCAATAAATAATTAATCAATTCTAAGCTTCTGCTTTAACTAATGGCACATGATATTTACGTATATGTGTATATACTATATACACACTTATGTACAACATAAACATTCAGTGTGCATAATACAAGCTTATAAACTATGCAATATGAATAAAGAAATATCTGGCAATATTTAAACTTTTTAAAGATTATATAAAAGAAAATAATATTGGGTAAATTATTTCAATAAATTTTGAGGTACAAAAAATGAGAGTGCGGTATCCCTTTGCCATAGTTTGCCATTTGCGTCAGTGTGAGCGCTACGTCCTTACAGGAAATTCGCACCCACACATCTTTAAAGATACTATCGAGCTCACACTATATTGTTCAAACAAGAATATAATTAATTGTAAACAAAAATGCCTTTTACCGTTTTGATTATTTGCTTTATTATTTGTTAATTTTTATTTTTTACTTTCTTGCATGCATTAATTAACGTTTTAAATAAAACGGTAATAAAATTTTGATTTAATTTGGAGATATAATTTATTAACATAATTTATTTGTTAAGACCTCTATTTCCATTATTTAAAAAAATTTTTACTTACCCATAAGTTGATTTTGCATGTTGCCTAACGCCAAAATCTTGTATTTGTTTGCTTGTTTAAATTTTACTTTTTTTATTGAATTTGGATTGAGAAGATTTGTATGTGGCCTCATTATAATAATTTAATTCAGTTTTTTATTTAATTTTTCAATTTACCATATCTTCATTTTGCATGTTGCTTTGGTGTTTTTTACTAATTTTTATAATATAACTAGATAAATATGCTCTACTACGCCATTCCGTATATATGATGCTATCATATGATATTATATTCATATTTCATAGTAATGAACTGATAGCGTTGCACTCGACTGTACCGTAGCCCGGTCACACCCCGCAACGATTCCCCGCGAGCCCTTACGGGGAATCGGTCCGGCGTGAGGGGATGTCTATGTGCAGACATCAAAATACGCTTTCTGCGCAATTTGCCGCGCGTGCTTCCCATTATCAATAACATATTTGCCAGACTATACTAACTGCATTGTTTAAGTATGTTAAAAATTCTATACAAAAAAAATCTTTTGAACAATTCTAAACCTAAGTAAAATAATGGGTACAAAACTCCATACACTTAATATTCTCTCTTACTGAAGACAACATAAGTGGTATGTACTACTAGTATTATAATAAACATGTACTTCTTTTTTTAATTTAACTGTATAGAATATAGATAAGTACTTCTATAAGATTAGTTTACTTATTAATCATTGTATATTTTAAAGTAAATAAAATTCATAAAGTTTACTTATGATGAAAATCATAATAATTTTGTACATTTTTTAGGGTTTCACTGATGAGGTCAGATTTATTAAAAGTACAGCATTCTCAGCTTGACAGGACATTATCCAGGTATTTAAATAAACATTTAAATGCTTAAAATAATCACAGAATGTTTCCTGCAAGGTAAAAGTAACTTTATTGATATGGCTTTGTCTGTTATTCATAAACTATCAAAAATATTTATTTTACATTGAAGTTAGTCCATTAGAATCATATTAATGTAATTATAAAGAATGCCTTCTCATCATTATGGCTAAAATATGTATAGCTATATGAAAATAGGTTTATATTGTAGAATGTTGGTATGGTTCTTTAAATCTGGCGTTCCGAGCATGCTAGTTGAGCACATATCACTTTGCCAATGTCACGTTGTATGGAGAAGACACGAAGGAGGTTGTACGGTAAAAAATAGACAATGTTACACGATAGGAAAATGCATGTTTGTAGAATGTTTAAATTATTATAAAAAAATCTAAAATAGGAAATGACAAGTTTTAAAATATATTAAATATTTCTTTTTTTTTTCCTATTATTTAGGCGTCATCCCGGGAATCATTGTTACAATAATAAGAAGAAGGTAATAGAAAGAATAATAAGATTATTCCACATTTGTTCGATTTAAATATTTACTTTATTTTGAAATGCTTAAATAATAATATTATTAAATAATTCCTTTTATAATTTAGAATTCTATAAAGCTGATGTACTTTGTCATTACCCATGTTTTAATATTGTTTTGTATATAATTGTAAAAATCTTTGTTTTATGTACTTAATAAGAAACATTCAGATTCATCAAGCTTGATGTATTAGTAAAAATTACTTTGAATTTATTATGCTTTAAAATGTAATAGTATTTTTAAAGCATAAACATTGTACAATTTGTAGAAATAAAGCCTCATACTGTCGGTCTTTTATTTACCCACGTCACTACGTCGCACAAATGTCAAACAAGTGGCGAGTGGCGACATCTGTAGAACTCTACTCTGTAGTCTCTGGATATTGTCTCTATTGAAAATACGCTGCAAGAGAGTTACGTACTCGCACACTTTCCAAAACAGTAGCAAAATTATTTTAATAATTTTTATTTAAGTAACTGGTTAATTAATTTACTTTAATGATTTTATATAGTGCATTATCGCATATTCTTCGTTGGTTTGATGTTAATAATCTAATGTTAAATGTTAAAAAAACAAAATGTATTGAGTTTTGTATACCTAATGTTAAAAAACAATTTTAGTCTAATAATTAAAGGAGAAACTCTCAATTTGTGCGAATCAGCTATTTTCTTAAAAATTACTGTAGATTCCAAACTCCAATCGAACACCCATCTGGAATCACTTGCAACTCAGCTCTGCTGTGTTCGCAATTAAGAAAGTAAAACAAATGACGGACGTCGAAACTAGTAGTAGACTAGTCTACTATAGCTATTTTCATAGTATTTTATCCTTTGGAATGCTGCTATGGGTAGTGTTGCCAAACTATCGATACTTTTAATTTAAAAAAGCCCATCTGATCGATTAAATAGATAGTATCGAAACTATCGATAGTTCAAAAGGGTACAATACTATCGGACAAATGCAATAGTATCGTATCTCCCAGTCAGTAAAGTATCGATACTAATGAATTTCTAGAAAACGATAGTATCGAAAGATGTCGATAGTAATACTTAAAGAGAATATACGGGATTATAAGACACAATTGTGGGCAAATGTAAAGAATTAAGATACGGTTTAAAAAAAATAATATTTTTTTTCAATTCTACAATATTTGGTAATCAATTCAATTAGCAATCTAGAAGCGGAGAAAAATAGTTTTAAATCCTTAATCGATATAATCAATTACAGAACTACGAAAATAAAATATTTGTTAATTTTAATTAATTTAACACTTTTATTAGTGAATATGTAACTGTATAAATAAAGATAATGCTGCTTTTTATCTCAGTAAGTAATCACCTATTTTATAGTAGTTGTATTTGCTACGAACTTAACCTCACTTTAACCTGATCTCTAATAATTCAGCTCTCAGATTGCCAAAACTGACAGAATTTTCAGAGACGGAATGATGTACCTGAATCTATTAAATCATATCATTTTGTATTTTGTATATCATGTATGCCATATATGTGTAAGGTTGACTTTGGTATATCGTCGGTGCGCCTGCCAAAACCGTTATGTGTATTTTTTTGATTTTTTTTTTATTCGATAAATAGCATTAAAATAGTACTCTGCATAGCCTACAAAAACAAATATATAGTATTTCCGCCTGGAAGTCGATTTAACAAAATCGATATGTGCACTTCATTTCTATTTTTGGCAATGACAAATTCGTTATGTGCAGTTATGACCCAGCAGCAATGATCCGATGCGAAATGTTATTACATTATGTAATGTAATACATTAAGGGGAACCGTCACTCGAGCCTTGTGCTACAGATTTTTTTGGTACAGAACTTTTGGAGGATCAGGTTGAGTATGTCCCTTCCACTTCTACCTTATCGATATATAATGAGACAGAGCTCAAATCTCAGCGACTGCCGATGGAAATAGCAGATTCGGAGCGAGCAAGTATAGTATTGGTTGAAAATACGACTCATTTGTACCTAGATGAAGCTACTGGAGAATTTGTAAGCCGGAAGTCAGCCGAACTCGGAACTGGTCACTTCATACTAGATAAACAAGCTGGAGGCTGGAAATTTCAAGGAGATGGATATTAATGAAATATACAACAATAAAAAAAGCGCGACTTCAATGCGAAGCAGAGAGTTATAGGAAAGGCGTACTTAATACAATTGTAGAAGACACTTAACTAACGATACTTTTAATACATGGGTTAAGCAATTGTATGCCACCAAACCAGAATCATCTTCTGAAAGTAAACCAAGAAATCCTTCTTGTAAGTCAGCTTCTGTAAGAAGCCTGTGAGAATGGTTTTAGGCTTATTGCCAAGAGTTCAAGTTTAATCATTACTGCAGAGCAAGTGCACGACACACAAGTTTGAAGTACACAATAAGTATAACAATTAAAAAAAACCGATTTCCACTGGATCCCATAATTAGAACATAGCCAAACTCTCATCAAACTATCCTTAAAGTGTATCCTTTCCAATAAAAAAAGAATCATCGAAATCGGTTAGCATGATATTGTGTTATTCTTCCATTTGCTGTGCACATACTTAATGCAAATTTAAGACTTATATGATTTTGTCATGGATAAAATTGTCAGAAATAGACCAAATCAAAGTAAAGACCAGTCAAAAGTTCTAAGGTAACAAATATAAAAAAAAATACACTCGACGTGATAACGTCCTCTTAGGAGGATACAATAAAGAGAACTATTTACATTCAATTGGAAGCTGATAAAGTTTTAATTTGACATGTGCACCGTATTCAAAGAAAATTTGTCACTAGAAGAATATGAGGTACACAAAGAAAGAAAAAGCATACCAAAACAAGAAGAATGCACATTCTAGAATCCTCTAACATGGCATTGATAATCTGAATAAGCAGCGTAGGGGACAGCACACAGCCTTGGGGGACAGCGTTCACGGGCATGTACTCCAAGCAAAAACCGTCAACAGTTACCTTGAGGCTGCACCCAGTAAGAATGCTAGCGATCCACTTGCATAAACTCTCGGAAAGCCATAGGATGGAAGTATTGCAAGGAGCGCCTCATGCCACACGCGATCGAAGACCTTCGCCATGTCCAAACTAACTGCCAGACCCTATTCCTTGCTTTCAATAGCCGTAGCCTACCGGTGGATTAGGTAAACCAGAAGGTCACTGGTTGAGCGACCATGGCGGAAGACATATTGACTGTCTTTAATCAATCAGTGATTCTCTAGTTAAATCAAAAGCTGGCCATTGATAATGGTCTCCATCACTTTCAAGAGCCAGGGTGGCAATAGGGCTGTAGTTAGATGGATCGGAACCATCGCCTTTCTTGGAGATCGGGTGGATAAGAGCGCTCTTCCACAAGTCTGGGACTATACCGATTGAATAAGAGTACCAAAACAGACCCATTAGCACAGGTGACAGCACAGGAGCACTAAAGGAGAGATGTCATCTGAACCACTCGACTTGTGGATGACCAAAGAAGACAGAGCTCGCCTAACAGCTTTTTAGCGGAACTTAATTTCAGGCATTAAGCTCTGGCACGCGCGCGCGGCGCTATTCCTTGGTCATCCATATTCGAGTTCGAGGCAAAGAGATGTACTGTAGTAACGATAAATACGTCCATGTATATGTGCGGCACGAAAGCGAAAGTGTTACTTAAATTTAGTTTTAGTTATCTTGATAAAGATTATTGCAATACTTATTGAATTCGCTTTTTATTTACTTCAAATTTACTTAGTTATTTAAGGGATAAACATTAAAGGCTTAGTCTGTCTATAAACCTAACAACAATAAAAAAATATTTAATAGAAAACTCGAATAGTTTTCTATTAAACATTTTTTTTGTTAATTATTATTAGTATTAATAACCATAGGACTAATATAACGTACCGTACTGTTTTATCGTTATCATATTAACCATTTTCACGTAAAAAAGCGCCAAACCACAATTCCTTACGTTTATCATTATTATACATTATTGTTTTAAGTTTAATACATTTTTGTTATCCTCATAATAACACTAAATAAATCTGATTATGTTCTTTTACAAAACTGATATGTGCATATTTTTCACTTGTAAGAAATGGTGGCTACAAGACAATTCTGATATGTGCATCAAAATGGTTAATAAAAATTATTACAGATGAAGGGTACATTTTATCATTTTCGCGTGTATCTCAGTTCAAACATAATATATTTTGTCACCATATTGCATTTATAAATTTTTGATAAAGCTATTATTTAATAAATAAGATAGTTTTTTGTCTCTCCTGAAAACTTGACTAAAAACACATAACGGTTTTGGCAAGCGCAACGACCATATACTGTTGATATGGAAAGAGATTAAATTGGCTTTTGCCAAAGGACAAATAGACGTTGAAATGTAATTAGTATTTAATTTATAGTAATTAATACTGAAAAATTGAACTTGTCCGAATAATAATAAATTTATTATTATAACAAAGAACAAAATAGTAAAATTTTATTAATAAATATTACTTTGATTTTAGTTTAGATGTACTTAATCAAATAGACTAATAAAAAAATCTTGGATAAAAGGAATATGATTCCTTTATTTATATTAAGGCCCCCAATTTTGTTTGTGCAAATATATTCAATTTAAAGGTATTTTTTAACTATTTTATTATAATATAGAACATAATACTTTTCATGTTGAAATCTTGAATGTTTGATTTTACAAAGGGAGAAATAAAATTACAGATTTAAACGGAATAATTTATTGCGTAGGTACAATCAACTCTATATCACATGACACGTAAGCAAGCAGCCGACACTTCTGACACCGTCGACACTGCTAACACCGCTGACACCGTCAACACTGCTGACACCGCCGACACTGACAACTCTGCTTACACCACCTGATTTCTGTTGTCGAAATAGAATCTAACTGATCGTTAACACATTGATAAATGAAGTAGTAGTAGTGATAGTTGTGGTATCAGTGGCAGTGCGGAGACGGGGGCGGGGGCGGGGGCCGAGGCCGGAAGCCACCAGTCGAGGGAATCATTACACTACTTTGTTAACAATTACTCTTAAGTACGCTAAAACGAGATGAAAATGGCGACTGCGCGAAATATAATAAAAGCATACAACGATATGTGCGAAGAACAACACAAGTAAACAATACAAATAAAGCAATTATATTAAGTTCGTATAGAATATAGACAAGTTTGAATAAGATAAAAATTCTCTATAATTTCGTAAGATTATCTTAACTAAATAACAAGTGCGCGACGACGAGCGACGAGGCCTAGGACTTCTTCTGGTCGTGGTTGTCGGTGTCGGAGTCATCGAGCTCGGGCTTGGTGCGGCGCTTCTCGTACAGCAGAATGATGGCGCACAGCACGAACACCTCGGCGCAGATGCCCAGGAAGGGCCACAGCGCCGCGTACATGTCCTTGACGCGCAGCACGGTCTCTGCAGGTGCGGAGGCCTGGGGCGCCGTGCAGCGGTAGCGACCCGCGTCCGCGCGCGCTGCCGCCTCCAGCACCAGCGCGCCGTCAGGCACTCCCTGGTCACTAGCGGCCAGTAGCGCACGCGCGCCCAGCGCCGCCTGCACGTCCGTGAAGTTGCCCGCCTCGTCGGATGAGTTGGAGTACAGCCAGGACACGCGCGGGTAGGGCTTGCCGATGACCTTGCATACCAGCTTCAGCTTCTGCCCCTCTACCACGTTGGAGTTAGCAGGCAGTTTGAGGTAGGGACGCCCGCGCACGGCCCAGCGCTGCTCGTCGTCGCGGCCGGCCAGCGCGCAGGAGTAGTTGCCGAAGTCGCCCTCGACGGAGTGCTTCACGTGGAACTCGGCACCGCCGCGCTCCAGCACGTAGCGGCCCTTCAGGTCCTGCGCCGCCTCCACGTCGCTGCCGTTCTTCTTCCTGCAATGGACACCACAAACATACACGTTACATTAAAATGTAAAAGAGTTATAATATAAGTATGAAGTAAGTAAATATATGTATATGCTAGGTCGGGGCAGAAGTATTTTCGTATTTTCAATATATCATTTAGTAATCAATCTCTTTGGTTGTACTGAATGTAACTGTTTGGTTTTAATACAGTCATCGATCAAAACGGCACATACATATTGTAAATAAATAAAAAATTATACCTAAAAAAATATTTTTCTTTGTATGAACAATACGAAAATACTTTTGCCCCGACCTTATATGTTCTTAATAAATAAGTAAATATATGTTCAAGAAAATGGTGAATCCGTTAATTCTATAGAAAACTATCTAGTTAATATCTATTAAAGGTCGGAACCTATGGTCGTCATGTCAAAACAGATCTATAAATATCTCAAAGACGTTTTTAGTCTCATAGGTGAATGTTTCTTAAGCTTATCTGAGATCCCTTTTTGCCTCAAGCACTTGACATATGTAGATAGCTAGATAGCGCAACAACACGCTATCCGAACAATCTCTACGAGAGCGTACTGCCATCTGTCACTGTGCACAGCGGGGAGCGGGGAGCGGGGCGCGGCAGACGTGACGTCGAGCAATTATACGCACGGAAACAGGCAATGAGCTCGTCGCGGGTTATCTAATTGTAAAATATTGATAACTTTAAAATGGCGTACGAATTTTAGCGATTTCATCGACCAACTCCTTATCATACGTGATAAAGCCGTCTGTCTTCAGATCTAACGGAAGACAAACAAATAGTAATGTAACAAATAGAACCCAGAGTTATTAGGCGAAACTATTTGGCCGATGCGAGATAATAGTAGAAAAAATACCGCCGACAGAGAGCCCCATCAAATGGAAAGTAGAAACAGATTTATTCGATAACTAGCGGACGCGCGCAGCTTCGCTTACGTATTTAGGGGTGAATTCTAATTACCCATGAAACATGTGTTCAATGAAATATTTTTAAAAGTCTAAATTTCAAATTTTATAAAAATCGGTGGCGATTTAAGAATTTTTCGATACAAACTTTCAACCCCTTATTTGCACCCTTAGGGGGAGAATTCTAGAAAACGATGAAATACGTATTCAATTAAATACTTTTAAAAATCTAAATTTCAAATTTTATTAAAATCGGTGCCGATTTAAAAAATTTTCCATACAAACTTTGAACCCCTATTTCACCCCTTTAGGGTTGAAATTTTTCAAAATCCCTTCTTAGTGGATGTCCAGATTACGAAAGTAAACAGCTGTCCAAATTTCACGTTTCTACGCATAGCGGTTACGGCTGTGCCTGCGTCTTACCTCAGTCAGTGAGGACAAGTCCTTTTATATATATAGATAAATATGAATGCCGCGTCGCGATAGACGGCATTCATAGTAACAGGGAAGAAATAATAAATTCCCATTTTCACTTTCTTAAGTATTCTGTATTAGGTCGAATACCAAATCAAAGTCAAACATTCGTTGTTTCAAGTCTACTAATTATTTTTTGCTTTGTGGCTTTGTTAAATAAATAGTAATAAGCAGCCCCGAAGTACGTACCAGACGTAAGCGAGGCTGTTCTCGTTGGGCAGCCGGCACAGCAGCGAGATGTTCCCGCGCACCTCGTAGAGCACGTCGGCGAGGTCTCCGGGGGCGGCGGCGGCGGCCGGGGCAGCGCTGGGCACCGCGGCCTGGGGCTCCGGCGAAGCGGGGGCGGCCTCCGAGCCTGCAACATATCACGCTTTAATACTGGCCCTCCGCAAATACTCCACTATCTACCTACTCTACTCGCTACTCTTACATATAACCTACACGATAATATTGAATGCATATATTGTCATTACTTTGGGAGACGCTCAATTACCAACGCTTACGTGCTCCGGATGTAAAAGGTGTATCTAAAAAGTTTCAACAGCTAATAGATAACATTTGAGAACGAACAGTGAATATTTAAATATTGTAAATCTTTAAAATATCCACAGCAGCCTGACAGTGTCCATAGATTCCATAGAGTCCATGGACGGCGGTCTGTGGCACTTTACAAATTTCTTAAGCAATGAAAACTTAAAAATATATAACTGGTTGAGAATATAAACGTGCAAACGATAGTTAGATTACAATTATAAGAAAAAAGACATGAGTAAATAGAATAATTTTGATATTTACAGAAAACGCTGACAATGTCCCTGATACGCGTCCGGGCGCGACACCGGCATTGGCATAGAACACATTATTTCCTTATTATATTCTATTATATTATATTGGAGTTTAGTTTTGTTTTTTCAACATCAAACAATACTTGTGGATAAGACATAACTAGTTAATCTCCTCAATCGAGCTGATGACATACATAACATACATATAAGATACAGATAATGTACATTGATTATGAATCGCAGAATGGTCGTCCGCGTAAAACGAGGACAACAGGTCGGCCGCTGAGTCACAGGTCTACAGGTGTAACATGAACGACGGATGCATGACGAATGATGGTTGTCTACGGGTAGAGGACCTCAGTGCCCCCATTTCATCTTCATGTAGATTCGGCGGATATTTGAGAATTGCGAATTTGGGACCTGACTGTTGAGTCTGCGCTTTACAATAACAAAATATTTATACCTAATAAAAATTGTCTGATTATAGCACCCTGGTAAAAAATGCAAAACAATAATTAAAAAACGATTTAAATGTAATCAATTCTCGTAATAACAATATTTAATGTTATGCTATGAAACTTTCAAAAAATTATTCTATTGTTAGCATATTCGTGTTAAATCTACCCAGATTTAAAAGACAATAAAAGCGGTGAAATTGTGTCTAACGGGAACAGTCGCTTGTAGGCGGAAGCCCTGATTGGAAGGTATCTAGTGATTGATTTCTCGATATATGGTGTTTCGAGCGTGCCAGTTGAGCACAATTCATTTCGCCAATGTCACGTTGTATGGAAAACACACGAAGGAAATTGACCGGTAATAAAAAAGATAAATAGGTATCTAGTGTATAGTGTTGTTAGTGAGTGATACATGTCACTTATTGTAATTATCCTTGTGGAACCTCTGTCCGAGTACGTTGGAAACATATACCTTGACGGTATGCATTTTTATCGTGTTTATTAAAAACGCCAACCGCTTCCGATTTCTAACACTATAATAAAGTTAGTAGTTTTTTAAAATTAGGTACCTACTTCTGGAAAAAAACCACTAGTCATTTTTTTTTCGCTACAGCCCTCGTAAGTTTTTAATAAAATTTATCTTATTCCCGACTGCGAAGGAAGTGCCATGTTTTTCGCGCGTATCTTGTATGTATGTAATATTCTTTATTACCACATATCCCCAGAACCGCTGAACGGATTTACGTAATTATATCTAATAATTAGGTATCGTTAGATTCGTCTTAGCAGCCCAAGTGTTCTTAGATAGGTTACGTTAAAAAAATTATTATGGCGGCTGTGGGACGCCATTAGACATAGTGTAAAAAATTAATTTGGTTTCGAATACCAAAATATGAAAATAAACAAGCCCAATAGTTTATTAGGATGAACAGTCGAGACCTACAAGTTATTCTTCAATCAATAAAATCTTTACCAGGAACACCGCATCATTTAAAGATACAAGTACGTAACCGAGTACAAGGAATTCCCCAATATATTAATCTGCTGCGCTTTAGCCCGAAGTTCCCTTTTAGGTCCCCTATGACATGGAGTTGAAATGGATAGATACTGAGGTCCTCTACCCATAGACGACCGCGATCGCGTTACACCTGTTTATATTAAATTATTATAGTATTCGACTATAAGACGGCCGTTATATATTTGATCTTTTTAGACTCATCGATCGACCTTGTCTTTACAGACTGCAACCGAGTCAAAATACGAAAGTGTAAGGAGCTCTTTTTATCTCCTATCGGCTTCCTAATAGCATTACTTATTACTATTAAGAAATATTTATTGTTATGAGCACTTAAAAGCTACAATTAATTTAATATCAAACCAAAATTGGAAAATTAGAATAGATAAGTTAAAAGAAATTTCAAAAAATATATAAAAAATGGTGATCGGTTAAATACGTGTGGAAGCACTTTTTCTCGTCACGGCCATGAAGCGCGTACTTCAACATAGGCAAGACTAGCTAACAACTGAAGCGCTACTGCTAGATACGACGAGCACTACAGAGGCCGCGGAGATGGCAGAGGTGGCGGGCGGTACCGGCGGCGGGCAGCACGAGCACGCGCACGCGGTGGTCGCGCTCGCGGCTGCATGTGTAGAGGCCGGCGTGCTGCGGGCGCGCGGCGGGCGCGCGCAGGCGAGCGGCGAGGCGCGCGTCGGGCGCCGGCGCCTCGGGAGCGGCGCGCATGTCGGGCGGCGGCGCCTGCCCATCGCGGCGCCACTCGGCGCGCTGCTCGGGGCGCAGGCGGCACTCCACCGTGAGCGGCGCGCCGGCCGCCACGGCCACGCGGCTGTCCTCGGCCTCCGCCTCCGCCGCCGCGAGGGGCACTTTAAAGGACAGATTCCATAGACGGTGCCGAATGCGAGTCGTGAAAGTTACTACTCTATCATTAAGTAATGGAAACTGTCCTCTCATTGGGTGACTACTGACAATGGATAATTGATTCATAATAGTTTAAGGACATTCAATAATGCCTTGTCCTATTTCCATTAACATTAATTAAAGGCAAAACATTAGCGCTCAATATGAATAGAATCTACGGTTTAATTTCTCTTAAGTTGTCTTAAAAAATAAGTTCAAATGAAGGTCATTAAAACAAGTTAAATGTCATTACTTGAATATTTGTATTCGCAACTCGTAAACTAAATAGATGAATTACAACAAGTATTTGTAAATTTAATGTAATTTTCTGGGGAGTATTTTTTGTGTATTTTGTTTTTTTGTTATCTTAAGTTGTGTTAACACAGTAAAAACCCTGGAGTGTAATTATGTACATCTCACGCAGTATAAAGTAATTGCAAAGCTAACAAACAAAGCCAGTTGTGTATTTGTAGAACGATATACAAGATAGGACTATCTCAATACCAGTGTGATAGCGGTTCCACAACCTCAGTGATGGTTTTAACGATTCACAATTAAATTTATTGTCACAAATACTGTAATCATATGAAAATTATGTTTGAAAGTATTGCTTAAAGATAATAGAGATGATAGGGATAGACAAGTATTTTTTTAAAATAAATAAGAACAAATACCAAATCGAACATCATCCAAAAGAAAGGTTCTTATTCTCTCTTAATTAAATATGTATCCTCTTAAGTTATTATTATCCTGATTTGAGGGTTAACTCAATATCAGGATATGATGTTATTACTAAAATGGCTATCAATAGTTACATAATAATAAAAATACCTATAGGCTAAAATGAATGCTTGTATGATTTAAACTATACAAAATATTATGTCCAATATTCTTAATGACATTTTAAAAAGGTTTTTTTTATTTTGAAAATGAAACTTTCTAGAATTAAATTAAGACAAGGTTACTTTCAATAAATAACTAAGTTTTACCTACATGTGTAACATTATCTATATCTTTCATAGTTAAAAATATGAAAATAAAAATATAATTTATTTTTAGGTTTTTGATATCATTTATATTTTAGAACTTTTTTATATTATAACATGCCTTAACAATTTTTATAATATTGTTAACTGTAAGCAGAATATGCAAATGACTTAAATTTAAATAAAATCAAATAAAGTAGATTTATAAATAACAGGTAATGTAAAATTCCTCAAGTATAAAATATTAAAATAACATTTGTAGCTCATATTAACTAATTCGAAACTGGATAGTAACAACAGTGATTAGTTTTCATCATTCTAATGGGGAAAAATGATATTCTAATGCATGGCCTCGGGTGCGACTTATTATTATGAGAAAAGCGACACTACCATGACATCACCATCACAACCCTCAACTAGGACATTGTCGCATTGACCTATTAAATATTGACGCATGCAGGAACACTTCCACTATCTCAAATGAACAGAAAACATTCTCGTCAACCAGGTTCAACGAAAGATATAATTAAATAAAATATAACTACTTACTTTGTGCCTTCGATGGATTTACACTCGCTAAAAATAGAAGTGCCAGTGGCCAACACAAAGCAGTTCGTCTCGTCATGGCGGGGACGACTCCGGCCAGAATACAACGAGAAGTGAAATTTAATTATCAGAGAATCCAATTAGGACTACAACTGATTACAGAATGCGACTAGAGACCACCGGACACCACCAGGCACCAGGCGCGGAGGTACAATGGTGCGCAAAATGGCGCAGCAATAACTACTATGAGCCAATGAAAAGCGAGTAAATGTCCTTATTCTTAGACAGCTGTGCTGTCAGATGTCAATTGATATTTCAGCACAGATTATACATAAAATTTCGTTTGAGTTATTTATTGATCGTCAAACTTCATAGCTTGAAATGTTGCCATATTCATTTCTCATCAATTAAAAAATACTCCCTTTTATCCGCAGCTAAAAGAAGTACTTAAAGATTTTAACAAACATAATCACCCATATTTTATCAGTATAAAGAAAATAAAACTAATTTATTAAATAATATATTATGACTTTTATAAAGCAACAATTTACAGCAGTTCTATGAAATATAAACAAAGAAGCGTTCTAATTAAAGAAAAAAATCTTGAGTACAGACTATAGATTCAACAACTAGTCATTTTCCAATTTTGCGGAGGATAAAATTTTTTTAATTACATTTATTTATTGCCAAATATTAACTGGACCAATGCATATTGCGAAACATATAGGAGTTTAGCGAAATTGTATTTAAATCTCCTACTTCTGAAACATGTTTGGTTTATCACTCTGGGCACGCTTGGATCTGTATTTTAAGCAAGTGTCACGTTGTCAAGGAACTGTATTCTATTGTAAAATGAAAGACGTGGTAGAGGGGTAGTTTATTGGAGGCGGTCGGGATTGTGGAGGGTGGTTACGCCCATATGCGCAGCGTGGTGTCCCAGGAGGCGGTGGCGAGCGCGGTGCCGTCAGGCGCGAGGTGCACGCGCGACACGCGGTGCTCGTGTCCGCACAGCACGCACACGCGCGTCGCGCGCAGCGCATCCCACGCGCACGCCGTGTAGTCGCTGTAGCCCGCGAACACGAGGCGGCCGCTTAGCGACCACTCCACCGAGTTGACACCGAACAGCAGCGACTCCTTGCCATAGCGCGCCACCTCGCGGTCCGCGCGCAGGTCGAAGAGGCGCACGAGAGCGTCGTCGCAGCCCGAGGCCAGCGAGTCGCCCGAGGGGTGGAAGCGCACACTGCTCACGTCCGAGCCGTGCGCGTCAAAGGCCTGCACGGCGTGCCCCGAACGCATGTCCCACACCAGCACGGCGCGGTCGCAGCCCCCGGACACGAAGGTGTCGCCCGTGTCGCAGGGCGCCAGGTCCAGCGCGGACACGTCGGCGGCGTGCGCGTGGAAGCTCTGCAGCAGCGCGCCACTCTCCACGTCCCACAGCGCGCACGAGCCGTCACCGCTGCCCGTCAGCAGCTGGCGTTCCGTGTTAGGGAACAGGCACGCCGACATGTAGGATGTGTGCGTAGCGACAGTGCGCTTGCGCGCGGCGGGCTCCTCCTCGCCACTACCGAGCGGGAACACGGTCACCTTGTTGTCGAGGCCGCCGGCGGCCACCATGTTGCCGGAGGGCGCGTACGCGCACGCCATCACCCAGGTGCTGGGCATGGAAATTGTGAGTTCCTTGGTGGCAGTAAATGCATCCCATATTATCAGCTTACCATCCTGCAAGTAAATGTTTATTTATTTTAGAAAGACATCAGGAATAAAAAGAAAGTCGATATTTGCAGTTTACAGCCAAATTAGTGTTTTTTTCACACTGCATCCCTCACATACATGGTTAGGCAGGGAAAACCTGGAAACCTAGTGTTAAGACACTATGTTCCCATTAAAATACTTTCATTTCCCACTTTCTGCCAAATTCTGGAGAAAATTCTAATGTTGAGTGGCGGAACTCATCGCCGTAAAGTTTGTTTATAATAATTAGCATTGATTTAAGGCCGTCGTAGCTCAGAGACACAAGGACGCAACTACCAACACGACAGGTTGTGACACAATCCCCACTCGAAGGATTGATTGGATTAATTATTTATTAATGTTTTCATTTCTTCGCACTGGAATTGAGGCAAAGGCCCGACGTTGAGTTCCGCTACTCAACACGCAATGCCTCGAAAAACTCGGCAGAAATTGGGACCCTCCCGGTCTTCATACTAGGTTGCCTCTGCCTGCCCTGCTGTATGCAGGGTTCGCATGAGCACACAGAGCGTGAAGCTGATATTATTTTTATTTCCTCAGTCTAATCATAGGGCAGGTACGGTATTGAGTTACGCCATTCAACATGCAATATCTCCAGAATTCAGCGAAAAGTAGGGAACTGATTGTCTTAATACTAGATTTTCTTTACCTACCCTGCTATGTATAGGATAGCATTGACCCAAACAAAAATAAAATGCATTGAAGTACAATTTATCAAAAGACCATATTTTACAATTTATTATCCACTAGTGGCCCCTGTGCGACTATGCCCGCTTGAAATACATGAATGTCTATTTAAATGTATTTAAGAAAAAACCGCCCAAGCGCGAGTCGGACTCATCTCTCAAGCGCTTGTACCAGTTTCAGAATTGTGATTGGGAAATACCTTATACGGTTTGATGATGTGGTGAATAAAGTTAACAAACTTAAATTTGCAGGCATATACAAGTGTATTTCATACAAAATAAGTATTTTGTATGAAATGAACTGCAAATATAAGTTTTGATAGCATAGCCCATTTTATGAAGAATAATAAAATAAAGCAAAAACTACACACATAAATATAAATGCAAATTTTTTTACTGTGTTGTATTTTAAATTTAACTTCTAGATTTAGGTATTTAGGTTTTTAGGTTTATTCTAGATTGATGCCTCAACATGATCACAAGTAAAATGGTCTTAACAGACAGACAAACGGGCTGCAAAGTGATACTTTAAGGGTTCGGTTTTATAATTTTGAGGTACAGAACCCTAAAACTGGATTAATTACTTTACTTTGGTATCTATTTTATTATAAATTAAATAAATCGTAATTAAAGTGTTTTGAGAATTGATTTAATTTTGCTTGCAAATAGCTGTTATAGCAATTATCTAATTTGACAAACGACTTTAAATTGGTATAACTTTTTCATTTATGAACCGATTGTAATAAAACAAGTATATGTTAACGAAAGTTCACCGGAATACAATAGTGAAAACTGCATTCCAATCAGTTAAGCCTATTCTGAGATTAGTTTGTTTATTATTAGTTAGTTTATTAATTATTTGTTGTATAACATTAATATGGGTCCTTCCTTGTTATCTTCCATGTACAAACACCAATCCGTTACAATTTTATTATAAGTAGATTAAAGGAACTACAGTACAAACCTAATTGTCTGAATCCTACTCTCATTCATTTGTGATAGTGTTTGTTATGGCCATCAGTAGAAACTAATGAGTTGCTTAAATTCTGCTATGCTTAATTTTTTATATATACTCTAAAAAAATTGTTTATCCTCTATTTTTATATGAACTAGATAATCAAGAATCTACTGTATATAATTAAACTGACCTGTGAAGAAGAAACAATATGACGCTTATCTGGAGACCAGTCTGAACACAGGACTTTGGCTTGATGTCCCTTTAGTACTCGACGCAGTTTTAGAGTAGGAAAGCTGATAGCCTCTAATCTTTCAGCAACACACGACACTAAACAATTATTTAAAATAATGTAATTAAGCAATATGAATAATATTATGCATCTTCATTGAAGTTCTATTTGTTGAGTATAAAGTATAAGAATTAAGATTAAGAATAGTACATATAACACATAATATTATGAAAATACATCAAGTTAAACCAAAACATTATAATAAACAGAACTGTCAGATGAGTGATATACGATTAGATAATATTTACATGTAACATCATTGAGTTTCTGGCGCTCCTCCTCCAACTTTTGCTTGAGAGCCTCTGCTTCACGCAACAAAGACTCCAGAGTCTCCTCAGGGCTCGCAGACACTGCCGTGTCTGCCGCCATCGTTCCTCTTCTTTTTAGTTTCGATCACAACATTATAGTATTAGGAAATTACACAATCATCTTTAACGTCACCCCGCACCTCACAGCGACTAGCAATTGCTGAAATCGCTACTTCAAAACTCTTATATTAATAACATTTTATCTAAAAATATCAAATCCAGCGATATTCTTCTATTGAATCTAAATTCATGAATCGATAACACTGTTACAGAGACTACAGAGACTGTTGAAACTCCGAGCGAATGTCAAGCGCCGAGCCGGGACTGTTTAGAAATTAGGATAACTCGCCACACACCAGTGTAGTGTCAGCTAAACGTTGAGTTTAATATTTATAATATTTAATGCAAAATATTGTTACATAAATTTCCTTTGTGGCTGTAATGTGTAGATTTATATTGTTAAGCTACCGTAATGTTTGCCACATTTTTAACTTACTTAGCTTGCTTATCTGTCAATTTATGAAAACATAAATGTCATTTGTCACATTTGTCATTCAGTCAGGAATATGTAACTGTCGTACATGTTTTAAATATTTAAACTTAAATAAATTTCCTTTTTTGTAATAAGTAGTGTGTTTGAACAATATTACAGAATAATAATTTTCATAAGGAGAAAATATGAATCTACCTCTACATGTAGAAGTTGTTCAAAAACGACAAAGTCATGAAAGTAAAACTTTCATCAAAGACATTGTTCACGGCTACCTCGCTAACTTTGTTTCAATAACCCCGGGCGCGATAATCACAAACAATGAACTGGATGAACATTTGGAACTAAAGGAGCATGTGCAGTGCATCACGTTCTGCGACGTCGAGCACCAGTCCGACGTAAATGTAACAGAGTGCGAGCTCGTCTACCATGTGTACACTCTGGACAGCTTTGGCGCCGAGACCGACAGTATGACGGACACCGCGTCCGGCGAGGAGCTGGCGTCGGCGGACGTTTGGGCGCTGCCTAGCGAGGAGTTCCACGGCCTATGGGAAAACCTAGTGTACGATACGAAACTGAAAGAGGACACGCTTCGATTCGTAGAGACCGCTTTCGACTTCGCCGACCGCGGCGTAGACCCTAACGTGATTGGCTGGAACCGCGTGGTTCTGCTCCACGGGCCACCTGGCACCGGCAAGACAAGCCTGTGCCGAGCTCTCGCGCAGAAACTGGCCATCCGACTAGGAGACAGGTTTCCGCGCGCCCGTCTACTCGAGATCAACGCGCACGGCTTGTTCTCCAAGTGGTTCTCGGAGAGTGGCAAGCTGGTGGCCAAGCTGTTTGATCGCATCCGCGAGATAGTGGAGGACTCGCGCTTGCTGGCCTGTGTGCTCGTAGACGAAGTGGAATCGCTAGCGCACGCGCGGCGCGCCGCCCTGGCCGGCCTGGAACCCTCGGACTCCATCCGGGCCGTCAACGCCATTCTCACGCAGCTGGACCGCCTCAAGCGGCACCCCAACGCGCTCGTGCTGACCACCTCAAACGTGACGGGTGCCATCGACGTTGCTTTCGTGGACCGTGCCGACATTAAGCGGCACGTGGGTCCGCCCACCGCGCGCGCCACCTACGAGATCCTGCGCGGCTGCTGCGCCGAGCTGATGGCGCGCGGGGCCGTGGCGCCTTGCGAGCGCTTGTTCGCGCTGCGCGTGCTGGAGGGGGCTCGCTTCGCAGACACGGAGGGATCGCGTGCGTCCCTGCGCCTGTGGGCGGTGGCGGGCGAGGCGGCGGCGGCGCACCTGTCGGGCCGTGCGCTGCGCCGCTTGCCCTTCCTGGCGCGCGCGCTGCATGTGCCCGCCGCGCCGCCGCCCGCGCTGCCCGCCTTCTTGGACGCACTGCACGCTGCGCTGCTGCAGCATCTGCGAGACGCCGACGACCTGCTCGATGGCGGCGACTGACAACTAAATGACTGTACTTGTGTGTGCATTTCAGTGTTCAATGTAGTTATTATTACCTAATTAATAAGAAGACAACAAATTTTATATGTATGTGATTTAAAGTTCTGCCCAATGAATAAAAAAAATATTCTAATAAATTATTTCACAGTAACGTTAAATTTATTTTTACTTCTCTATATTTTTTTATTTTCTCTCAGCTGCACGCTGTAAACTGCATGGAGCAGGGTAGGTAGAGGGGTGAGTTCTGGAGGTGTTGAGTGGCGGAGTGGACGCCGGGCTTTTCCTCGACACCAGAGCAAAGAAATTAAAACATTGAATATTTTGTTTCCTGGAGAGGGAGTAGTATATCGCGTCACATATCGCGTTTTTATTAAACGGTTTTATTAAATGCTTGTATTTAGCTCACCCCATTTGTTTATTTATTTGTTTGGGTCAAATTTAGTAATTGAAATTTAACCCTCTTCCCGTTAACCGATTGATCTGAAATTTGGTATACGCCTTTGATTCTGGTGACAATACAATTATCCATATTCAATATTATTGTGAATCCAAGATGGCCGCCGCTACAAGATGGCGGACAACTTAGTTTTTTTCAAACCCATCAATATGGATATCAAATGAAAGGGCTTGTCAAGTAGAATTCAGTGCACTATACAAACGCAAAAATGGCCACTGCTACAAAATGGCGGATAATGTAGTTTTCAATCCCATCAATATGGGTATCAAAATAAAGGGCTTGGTAAGTATAATACAGTATACTATACAAAATTACAATATGAATCTCCTACCCAAGTCAAGATCTGGTATCCTGTCGACGACTGTGCGGCGTTAGGGTGGCTAAAAATGATACGTCGCTAGGGATACACCACCCAACTTAAGGTAAAAGGTAAAAGCGCGCCGAGAACTGTATGGCATTAGGGTGGATAAAAATGATATGTCGTTAGCGTTTTCCCCTCAAGATTCAGGGACATCTTGTTGTACATAGCCTCGCCCCTCTATTGGACCTCTGGGGGGGTCGACCGTAAAAATGTCCGGTACTCGTGGGAACAAAATGGTAACAACAAATTCTATAAAAAACAAAAACCCAAAACAAGCAGAAAAAATACAAAAAACAAAAAACAAAAAAAAAACAGAAACAAAAATAAAAAAGTAAAAATTTTTTTTTAAGTAAAACAGTTTTATATTGGAGATAAATGTACTTAAGTCTAAAAAATAATTTCATGGATACAGTCACGGGTACCAATATGTATACATTGTTATATTTTCAAAATAAAGTAACTTGTAACCTACTCACTTTCTGGAAATATTGTATTGTTATATTGTCACCTAAATTCCTAAAAA
The DNA here is from genome assembly GCF_056956725.1 of Heliconius melpomene rosina. Classification (NCBI taxonomy): domain Eukaryota; kingdom Metazoa; phylum Arthropoda; class Insecta; order Lepidoptera; family Nymphalidae; genus Heliconius; species Heliconius melpomene. The sequence continues at coordinate 9,629,322 of NC_140402.1, read as the reverse complement.
TGCAGTATACATTTATGTAAACACCTATGACAAAAGATGTCATTTTTGAAATATACAAATTTTAAACATATTAAACTAAAATACTAAGTCCAATATCTACAATCGAAAGACATGGCATGTGACTTCACCCACCTAGTAGGCCAAAAATTGTTGGCTATTAGGCCTGCATGAAATGCAATGGAATATGAACCATGATCATTCTTTGTCGGCTCAAAACAGGACATGAGATTTATAATTTGCAATTTTAGTTATAGTATTAGTTCATGTTTTACTATAAAAATACTTTTGTTTATTTGACAACTGTGTTTTATAGTGATTTCGCTTTTTCGATAAATATTTGGAACATCTTATAAGTACCACAATAGCTTAACTAAATTTAGCCTAGCTAAATTAACTAATTATAACAAAAATGAAACTAGTTGTTATAGTGTGCTCATCGAATTTTTATTCAAATATTTAAATTCAATGTAAAGTTTGGACCTGAATATATATTAGAAGGCGGTCACCGGCCGATGATCCAAAGCATGTTGAGGCCTGCGGGCCCGAGGTGCGTGCGTGCGAGCGCGGGCGGGTCGCGGCGCGCCGCCGCCGCCAGCAGCAGCAGCAGCGTATGCAGCAGGTTGTTGCGGCCGCGCCCCGGATCCAGCACCTCCCCCCCGCACGCGAGCGCGTAGTGCGGCGGCTGCTCGCTCACGCGCACCACGCGCAGGCCTCGCTCGCCGGGCGCCACCGCCGCCAGGTACGTAGCCACGAGGTGCTGCAGGATCTCGGCGTCGGCGGGGCGCGGCGGCTCCCAGTCAGGCGCGCCGCCGTCCCAGCAATAAGCGCTGAGGCAGGGCGCGGCAGCCAGCGCGGCGAGGCGGCGAAGCAAGTAGCGCTGGTCGGCGAAGGGCTCCAGGTAGGGCGCTAGCGCGGCGGCGGGGCAGGTGGGCGGAAGCGCACGCAGACGCGCGGGCGGCACGCGGCCGGCGCGCAGCGCGCCCGCCTCGCACAGCGCCAGACGCGCCAGCGCCTCGTCCGCGAGCCGTACTTCGCGCTCCAGGCGCTGCAGCACGGTCACGTGGATCCACTGCACAGAGACGCACACATGTACTGGGCTGGCTGGCGGCGCAGGCACTCACCAGGCGGACATGCACTTACCAGGCGCAGGTTGAGGTTCCACTGTGTGAGCTGCTGCGGGTCGAGGTGCAGGCGGCGCCACACGCGGCCGGCGCCCGCCTCCGAGCTTTCCTCTAGCTTGTTGCTTCCTGCTACTGTTTACGTCGTGGTCATGTAGAATTAATTATTTCATTAAATTGTAGACAACATCATAAAATGATATAATGATATCGACTCGAAGGACCAAAATGTAGGGGACGTGGCCTACACTATTTAGCTGGAGATTAGCGACTTGATAATAAAAAATAATATTTCAAATAAACGTTGCTTTATTGCTTGCTATTTGATTATGATCAATGAATACGCTAATGCAGGGGTTCCCAACCTGTCGCCGCGGCACCCTAGTGCGCCATAGAAAGTAAAAAGGGGCGCCGTGAGTTAGTTCCTAAATCTAAAATCGGAAATCTCAAAATCTCTTGAGAAACTGTGCGGAGACCACCAAGCTCAACCGTCACATTGAATTGACTAAGAACTGTCGTACTTTATTATTGTCTTAATTGTTTTTTTCTCATTTAAATAAATAAAACTCAATTTCATATTAGTGTAGGTATCTATTTCTTTCGATTGTTTTTTTTTCTAATAGCGAACTAGCTTGGGTAGGGTGCCGTCAAAAAATATCAAACTTGTAACTGCGCCGCGAGCTGAAAAAGGTTGGGAACCCCTGCGCTAATTAATGCTACCGGCCCGCGCTCAGAGTATGCACTGCCTTATAATATTAGCGCCGGGAACATGGTCGAAGGCTATACCGCGGTGTTTGGTTACTATATTTGGACCGAATAAATTCTTTTATAATTAAATCAACTCCACGCTCGGATACGGCGAACGGTAGATGCGCTAAAACCGTTACTTTTTTGTGTCAATTGTAATCGACAATAAAAATAATCATTCTTAAAATTTTACTACACTTTCCGCCGTAATCTGGACGTATTGTGTGTTTTATTTGATTCACACAAAGCGAAATGTATTGGCACGTACCCGCATCGAGGGCGGCGAGGTGGTAGGAGGGCGGGGGGGCGCGGGGCGCGGGGGGCGGTGACGGCGCCGCGCGTGCTCTCTCCGACCAGCGCCTGCAGACACACTTGCTGTTACAGCATGCAGGCTTCAGATATAAATTCAATATTTATTCTCCAAAAAAGAGCCGTGAGATATATCCATAACCTAAGAGCGCGAGATTATCTGCGAGATGCTTTTAAAGATGCAGGTATTATTACAGTTGCGTCACAATTTGTATATTATAATATTTAAAATATAAACTATCACAGTAAAAATAGCGATAGACATACGATAGAAACGAGAAATAAAGATAAGATTGTTATGCCAAGTTTTCGCCTCCAAAAAGTTAATAAATCTTTTATGGGTCTGAGTATACGTGTATATAATAAAATTCCTCAGTGTATTCTAAGTTTGCCCCTTCCAAAATTTTAAATATTTGTAAAAAAAATTCTAACAAGTAAAGCTTATTACACTGTACAAGAATATTTAGAGGATAAACATGTATGGAATTAATGTGTACTGAATGTCATGCAGGATAGCTGTCAGCTAATGTAATAATTAAACTAAGTATACCATTGACTTTGAATAGAGCATCTGTTGAGTTTCTTGCCGGCTCTTCTCAGCAGAACTGCCTTTCGAACTTTTTCTGGTAAAGTCAGTTATGTCAGTCACATTAGAGCTCATCAACTAAGCTCTTGTTAGCCAGATGTCAGTCCCTGTGGCCGAAATCGGTCAGGAACTTATCATCAGCATTTTGTTCATATGTTCATTCGACGATTCAAAAGTGCTTATAAAAGTCTATTTGAATAAAGAGTATTTTGAATTTGAATTTAAAGTTAGAGATAAAAAAAGATCAACATTCACATGTCCTTACTTGAGATATTCAGACAGTGAACTCTGATCGGCAATGAAATGATCATGTGATGTGTCCAGCAAGGAGTGTATCGGTGAGGCGGGCGAGGGCGGCGAGGTTGGCGAGGGCGGTGAGTGTGGAGAAGGCGGTGATGGCGGCGTTGACGGGGCGGAACGCCACGAACGCGGGGACAGAGACAACTCCGCATTCGACACCGTCCAGCTCTCACCCTCACTGTCGTTCATCTGCTTGTGGGAGCTGTTGCTCAACACAAATGAGGAGTCTGAAATTATATTCACACATTTATGAATTAAATTATTTAATTTGAGGCCAGTCGTGGTGCAGGGGCACAAAGTGTGACCGTCAAATCTGCTGGTTGTGGGTTTGATCTCCACTTGAAGGGATGAAATATTTATTAAAATATATATTTCCATCTCAACACGCAATACCTCTAGAATATGGCGGAAAATGGGAAATAGAGTGTCTTAACACAAGATTCCCTCTGCCTACCCTGCCGTGTACGAGATACAGCTTGAAGCTGATTTTTTTAGAAAGTATTTTTTGATAAAATGAAAAATAATGTGTGTATACTGAATAATGTAAAGTTAGGTTAATTCAGTATACAAATCTATTAAAATAATTAGCTGTAGTAAAGTAAACAATACAAATTAAGTAAGCAATACATACAGAATTGGTCAAAAAACCAACAATAAAAACCGACTTGGCGTAGAAATGAAATCTCAAAAAATAGTAAATTTTAGTTAAGGGATTCTACGTCACAGACAACCTTACGAAAGAAGAACTACAGAAAAAAAACACTCATCATACCCGAAAATTAAAGAAGCCAGCGGAAAATATGCGAATATAAAAAATTTAAAATTAATATTTCGTGATAAAAGTGAGGCGGAGTAATGCAAAAGAATGCCCTCCTCTCCAGCACCTTCATCTACTCCAAATACTTTCAGCAGTAAAAATCTATTACAACCAGCAAAACTTACTAAAATAAACCCATTCTAAAACATGAAAAATAAAGGCGGCCCTCAAACTATTAGAGAGTCAATGTGGGGTAGTTAACTACCACCCTCCAACTGTTAAAAGAAATAACTATGATAAGAAACATACACAACCAATCCAGAACCAAAAACAAACATTGTACATTGCTTTTCTGAATGTTCTTAAACTAAAAAATGAAGATAATACTTAAAGTGAATGATGGAATCCTAAACATTAAGAGACTTAAATGGAGATGGGCTGGACACACAATCAGAGGCAAAGATAGGTGGCGCAAATTAGTCACACAATGGTACAGTAAAAGCGATGGGATTATAATATAAGACAGGTGGCAGGGAAAATGTGGCACAGAGTTGCAATTGATAGAAGGGAGTGGAAAAGATTGGAGGAGGTCTTTGCCAATTGGCAAATAGATTAACAGACCTTAGTATTAATAATTTATTTTAAGTTAAAATAGTTTGTAAATACCAAATAAAGGCTTTATTATTATTATTATTAAAGTAAACAATACTCCTTACCAACATCTTTATTTAATATTCCAAGTAACTTCTGTTGATTGGGAGATAGAGGCAGCTTCGGAGCTCTGCTGGGCATCAGTGAAAATGCATAATGCACCAAGTTAGCCGCCATTATTGCAGCAGATATCAGTTCTACATAATGTAATATTGAGATATATCCTGGACACTTGCAAGACCTTAAACAAAATATAATTTAAAAAATAGCTAATTTATTCTATCAGTCTTAAATTACAAAAAAAAAATTCTATAAAACTTGCTCACTATTTTGCTTTTGTTAAAGACCAGTGTTATGGTGGATCTAAAATTTATGTCACCAAACGATGAAAGAGTTTTGTAATGTAGGTCATGCACAAAATGTTGTTGAAAAAAGAAATAAATACTTCCAACTAAGTGTAAGGATACTGCTATTGGAAAAATAAAAAAGGGGTAACATACAAAAGGAAAGACATTAAGATCCTCAAACTGTGCATAAGTGCTCTCAAAATCCCCACCTGCAGGGCATTTCCCAGCGATCGTGACCCCTACTCCTACCACTATTACGAGCATCTATCAAAACTCATACTTATTCTTCAGGGGCGAACTACTGTGGTCCCTGTCTTTTGGTGATGCTTAAAGACCATCTCAGGTCAACAGCAGTATAGCCCATTCAAAAAAATAACACAACTACTATAAAGTCACATCTAGCATATTCTTCTATATAGATGTGATGTGTCGTTTGTTTAGCTAAGGATTGGACAAAAAATTGGTAGATTGACATCCTTTCCTTGTTGGACACTATGAGTAGGAGAAGCCAACAGACAGAGTACTATAAGTTGTATTTATAATAACTTTTTTCTTGCATGTTAATAAACGCGGTATATTTTATAATAAAGTATATATAAAAGTATCAATACTTACAAATCATAAACGAAAACCAACAAGAGTACAGCGTTTACAACAATCCATTTTAGAGAACTGGAACGTTTCTTATTTCTGTAGTTCAACTCGATAGTTCGTTGAAGCAGTATAGAGTTTGGACTGGAAGACCTAAAATAAACATAACCTCACTATACATCAGATAGCCGACGTTTAATTCGATTTATAACATCATTTTCTAAATAAGCTTACATGTTTGTAAAGAAATATTAAGACGAAACAGACATTGACATCTTTAAACTTATCCGTGTCCTATAAAATATTGACCACTGTGGTGTATTTTATAAAACCGTGGTCATTATTACAAAGGCGGCAGTTAAACCACGGCGTTAAAATCTAGAAATGCTAAGCCTAAAACTACCATACAATTACTTATACAAAAGTAAAACTTAAAATAAATGTCATTTTGTAACAGACAACTTGAAATGTCATTTACTGGTAATGTCAAACAATTTGGAACGTAATAAACGTTAAGGAACATTGAAATATAGTATATTTGATAAAATAAATTATTACATGTAATTAATTAAATTTTATTTTAAATATTTACATGTAATTAATTTATAAAATTAATGTAATTAAATTTTCATTTTCTTTAAAAAGTACATTTGAAGTTGATTACATTGTAGATAAATTATATATATGTATATATAAAAAAATTAAAAATGTATATAAAATTTTGAACGTAGAGCGCGAACCCGCGCTTGTTGGAAACCGTCCAAGCGCTCTGAACAATTAAGCCATAACGTAGTGACGTAGCTAGGGTATTTGCTGCCCGGTGCGGCTTAGGGGACTTGATGCCATTGGCTACCTTTACAAAAAGATAATCGTCGACTTTGATGCCCCTTTCCTTTTGATGCCCGCTCGCACGCCCCTAGCTACGCCACTGCCATAACGTTCTCATTGGGCTATGTCGTCGTCGAAATTATTATTTAATGCTTGTTACAAGTTACAACTTATTTGTTCTTGTCGTGTGTTGTTAGCATCTCTGTAGCTAGTAGCTACCCAAAGACTCGCGGCTCCACCCGCCTACAACTTATACTACTTTTATTATGCATTTGATACATTCAATCATGAACACATCATCGGCGGCGGCGGGTGGCGGACGCCCCCCGCGAGACTAGAAGTAGGCTAGCGGCCGTAAACAGAGCGTTGAATTATTTTAATTTTACATTTTCTCGCAAAGTATACGTACAAATTACATGCTATAAAAGCCAAACATTATCTTCATTAAATTACCGTCATGATGACAAACCAACAAATCACTCGTAATTTTTCAATATACCTACATGTGAAATAAAAATCAATGAAATCCACCTTACAATTTTCAATTATTTTTCGTCACAAAATGCCTTATCGTCACTTATTTTTAAGAGATAGACATATGGTGTCGCGGACTTTTATTAGATCTAATTAAATTGAATATATTTGTCACACAACATACTGACGTATAATCAACTAAGAACTTATGTGCGCAGGGCACGCACTAAAAGCAATTCGATGTCGTTCCTTATTATTGTTATCAATAATAAGTAACATCATCATGAAGGATTGAAGGAAGAATGCAGCTTTTATACAAAACAAAAATAAAGTAAATCGGACCAGTAGATCCAGAGATCTTAGCGTTTAAACAAACAAACAGACAAACTCTTATTCCAGACTTAGGAAAGAAAAATACTTTTAGGAAAACAAAAAAAAATAACGTAGCGTGGAATTTTACTTTTCTGAAAAAGTATTTTTATTTCCTAGGTGTAGAATAATACTTAAAAAAATATTAGAAAATGTAATGAAATAATATAACAGAGGTATTTTTTGTTTTATATTAAAACACAGTAGATTTTTATATAGGTTTTTATTTCAATAACAACAAAAATACTGTAACTCACATTGTGTCATAATGAAATATTGAAATCAACAGCATTGAACAAAAAAAATTGTAGTACGATTTGTTCATTACCAAAACATAATTACATTTGTAGAACAAATAAATTATATTATCTTTGGATATGTCTTTACATAAGCATTAATGTTTATTTACTTTTACTGTTCGTAACGAACTGTTAAGTGTTTACTATACGAGTATGAAGTGCGACTGGAGGCCGACAATTACCTACTTAAATATTAAACATTAATTTACATTATTCATCTAAATGTAAAAAAAAAATGATTTTTTATACTTATAAAATCTTTTAAAAACATTATATAACAGTTTTATTACAGGCACTTTATTGCTTTTATATGAGTGATAAATTGTGCTAAATAAATAATTTTTCTAAGGGTATTCTATGTACCATTATTTTGTTTAAACAATTTTTTTTAATGCAACAATATTTATTGACAAATAAAGGTCTGTATCCACTATTGACCAATGAGTCGCGCCTACTCTTACCTAGCAGTTTTGTGCTACTTCTATAAATTAAATCATTTATTTTACGTATAAAAAATTTGAATCACGTCATAATGGCACAGTTGAGGCGTGTCAGTATCCATTCACAAGCGCATTATAGACGTCCAGTGGGCGCGAAGATCACAGTCCAACTTCGCTAGAGCTCCATGATGTGTAGGTCCACGCCCCAGCCCGTGCCCGCCGCATGCGCCGGCAGGCCCCCCACCAGTGCTGCATGGGCCCTCGCCAGCCCTGCGCGGCCTCCCGCCATGCCATGCGCTGCCGCGGACACCTGCACCCAGCCTCCCTCCGCCTCTCCAGCCGCCGCCGCGCCCCCCGTGCGCTCCACGCGGCACTCCAGTAGCCAGGGCCGCGCGTGCGCGCGTCGTGCCACATGCAACGCCAGGAAGTAAGTGCGGCGGACGCCCCACGCTGGGCCTTCCTGCGGCGCGCCCAGTCCCGTGCAGTGCACCACACGCGCGCCCTCCGTCGCCGCCAGCACCAACACCGCGTGCGCCGCGCCCGCCGTCGACACGTTGAGCGCCAGCGTGCGCGCCGCGCCCCCTTCCCCCTCACTTGCGGCCGGCAGCAGGCGCGCGGTCACCCGCAGCGCCACGGCGGGTGGCTCGGGCGCAGGGAACGAGTGCCCGCGTGACACCAGAGACAGCACGGGCAGGAAATAGGGCGCGCCACAGTACGCCCAGCGCGTGCAGTCCGCCGCTGTCGTGGCGCGCGCCGCCCGCATCCCGGCCACGTGCGCATCCAGCGAGTGCGGCGTGTTCACGTCCAGTTCCGGGATCCAGTAGAAGTCCTCATGCGCCACGTCGGCGTCGTCGGCCGGCACGTACGGCGTCGCCTCTTGAGCGCGCGAGCGGTGCACCGTGCGCCGCGTGTGGAACACCATGACGCGTTGCGGCCGCTCCGCGCTGTAGGGCTCACCCAACGGCGTGGTCAGCACGAGCGCGGCCGTAAGCGCCGCCAGCGCCGCGCCCGCCCACAGTAGCGGCGCGGGCCGGCGCACCGCCACCACCAGCGGCAGCGCCCAGCTGCAGGCCGCTAGCGTCAGCTGCGATACCAGCAGCGCCATGAGTGCATCCGGCGGCAGCGGCGCGGTGCCGGCACGGCCCATGATGGGCGCGAACATGTGCACGGAGCCCAACGCCAGGTAGGCGGTCTGCAGCGCAGGCAGCACGGCCAGCGCGGCGGCGGCGGCAGGCGCTGCGCGCGGCGGCATGGCGGCGGAGAGCGCGGGCAGCGTCCACAGCGCGGGCAGGAAGGTGGAGCGCAGGCGCAGCGCGGCGCCGGCGGCCAGCAACAGCGCGGCGCAAAGCGCGTGCGCGTCGCGCCAGGCGCGCCACGCCCACCAGCCGCGCGCCAGCGCCACGGGTCCGCCGCGCGCCGCCCACGCGCGCCACGTGTAGCGCGCGTCCGCCCAAGCGCCCACCACCGCTGCGGGGACAACATGTCAAATCAAGTAATGTCTGCTAACGAACAGATGAACTTTCTAACTGAGTTTTAGAAGACTGTCCAATTATCACATCAAAAGGTGGAAGCTTCAACCACCGATTGTAAAAATTCGGATAGAAGCGTTAAAATCCAGAAAAAAAAATTAGATGAAATTGATTAACGTACAAATCTGTCTGGGAAAATAAGAAGCTTTTCTACTGAGGTTGGTGCTCCCTAGGGAGGCTGAAATATTAAGAGTGGTAACCGAACCGGGCAACGCGTAAAGCGGCAGCAGCAGCCACGGGCGCGCGTAGAAGGACAAGCGCGCGCCACAAGTGTGTAGCGTCAGCGCGGAGATGAGCGCCGCCGCGCCGCCCGCAGCCGTCGCTAGCGCCGCGCCCAGCGCCGCGCGCAGCACCACGCCAGCCCACGCGCGCCTTGCCATGTGTAGGCCGCGCGCAGCCTCGCCCGCCGAGCGCCGCAGCACCGCCGCCACCGCCGCCAGCGCCACCAGCGCTGCCAGCGTCGCGCGCCGCGCGTCCAGCGTCACCACGAACGCGCCCAGCACGTCGAAGTACACGGGCTGCTCATCGTAAACGCCATCGTGGTCGTGGTCGTCGTCGGCGGCAAGCAGCGCGCGCGCCGTGGCCAGCACGTTGTCGCCGGTGCGCTGCAGCACGGCGGGCGGCACGCGCGAAGCGTCGTCAAGGCGCGTGTGGTACACGTAGCCGTCGGCGCTCCAGGCGAGGTCGAGGCCGGAGAGGCCTCCGAAGTCGCGGAATACGCGGAAGTCGGTGTCGGCGGGGATGAGGCCGCTCTGGAACAGCTCCTGTGCTAGCGAGGAAGCGTAGGGGTGCGGCGCGGCGGCGGCGTAGGCGGCCAGCAGCGCGCGCGCGCGCGGTCCCGCCTGGAACACAACCTCGCGCCCGCCCGCGCCGCACGCCTCCATGTTGATGAAGGCACGTACAGTCTTGGCCCACCTGCCGCACCACACCACAACTATGTCATATCTTTTTCAATTATATAAGACAACGAAATATGTATGTATGGTAATTACAAAATACTAATAGAATGTGAATTTATGATTTTTTAAATTCTGTTTCTTGTAATGTGGAATGTAATCACTGTCGTTGTAATGTGGAATATTTTGTGAAAAATCAAAATAATTGATGTAAATTTTAATAAATGCAATAAAAAATGTGAAAAAGTGAGTTATTGAGGTAGGTGATTTTGAAATTAAAATAAATGGAAAGTCGCCGTAGAACGGGGGCCTTACGGGTGCTGCGTGACGAAGGCGTGCGAGGCCTGCATGATGTTCTCCTCGGCGCCGTTGAGCAGCAGCAGCAGCGGGCGCGGCAGCGGGCGCGGCGCCGCCACCAGCGCGCGCAGCGTCTCCAGCGCCACGGCGCAGCCCGCCGCGTCGTCGCTGGCGCCTGCGCGGGAGTTACTGTGTTACTAGCCCAGTGCCAATTACGTGGACAGTGGATGCCAACATTGAAAAAAGTTCTTCATTTTACTGTATGTATACGACGTATTTAAGAATACCGAAGTTTATAATTCATCAAGTTTATAGTTCATTCATCAATTTTTTATAAGTTTTCTAAAAAGTATTTTTCTTTCTTAAGTGTGGAATACCATTTTAAAAATGATGAAAATATTTAATAAATAGCATTCTCACTCTCTATGCTAATAACAAAAATAAGTTGTAACAAGCATATAAGAATTTCGACGTAGCTTGGTGACAAGGTATGGCTTAGTGGTCAAATCCCGCTACGTTAATTTTTTTATAAGTGTGGAATAACACTTTAAAATGCCACACTCGATTGGCCTTCTTTCTTCTCCTTTGCTTTCGATAGCTGCAGTCCAGCGGTGGGTTAGGTTAAGCAGAAGTTACGTTAAGAACAAGTTAGTTATTCTGAACAACATAAAATTAGAAACGAGGCCAATGCATTACGTTTTAATTAAATACATAATAAATTGATCAAAATTCTAATTAAATGCGCCGAAGCGGGGACTTCGGGATTTAGTAAAGCGTGGCAGATTAATACACTGGGGGAGTCCTTGCACTCGGTAAGTCTTCTTCTTCTTCCTGGCATTAATCCCGGCTATTACCAGGGTCTGCCTTCCTACTTAACCTACTCCACTTTGCACGATCTTTTGCGTCCACGGTGGTTAGACCATTGGCTCTCATGTCCTGCATCACGACATCCAACCAGCGCTTCCTTGGGCGTCCGGGAGGTCGCGCCCCAGGAACTGGTATAGCAAGGCACTTGCGTCCGACATAGTTCTTAGGCCGGCGCGTAACGTGGCCAAACCATCTCAAGCGACGCTCTTGGAGCTTATCCGCTACGTCACGGACCCCAAGACTACCTCGAATGAATGTGTTGCGTATGCGGTCAGACCGCGTTACGCCGCACATCCACCTCAGCATCTTCATTTCCGTGACGTGAAGCTCCTGAGTGTGCCGAGATAGTGCTGGCCAACATTCGCTGCCGTATAAAAGAACCGGTCGGACGATGCTCTTGTATATCAGCCCCTTGAGCTTGGGCGGTATTCTGCGGTCGCAGACCACACCAGTGACCTCCCGCCATTTGGCCCAGGCAGCGCTTATCCGGCCATGGACATCGTGGTCGATGCCTCCAGACTCGTGCATAACAGATCCAAGGTACCTGAACTTCTCCGACTTAACGGCTGGCTCAGGACCTATAAGGATGGTGCTCGAGTCCCGGCTCCCGCAGGCCATGTACTCTGTCTTCGACACATTTAGTTTAAGACCGCCGTTCTCAAGCGTACCCTTCCAGAGGTTCACTTTACGCTCCAGCGTCAGTCGGTTCTCGGCAATGAGTGCTATGTCGTCGGCATACATCATCAGCCATGGAGGCTGGTCCTGGATGTGAGCCGAGACAGTATCGAGCACTACATTGAATAAGAACGGACTAAGAGCCGAGCCCTGGTGAGCCCCCACTGTAATCGGGAAGGGTCTAGTGTCGCCAACAGCAGTCCTAACCATAGAAGCGGAATCGTGGTACATGCCCCTGATAATCTCAATATAGGCCTCAGGGATCCCTTTGGATCGCAATGCCCACCAGATACACTGACGAGGCACACAGTCAAAGGCCTTCTGCAGATCTAAAAAGGCCACGTGCAGAGCTCTCCTTTTTTCCCTGTATGCCTCCATCAAAGTTCTGAGGGCGAAAATGGCGTCCATGGTGCCCGATCCTGGCTGAAATCTATATTGAGACTCAGAGACAGTACATTTTCGGCGGAGCCTGAGGTCGATCATGCGCTCGAAGAGCTTCATGGTATGACTCATAAGCTTATTTTTTTTTTTTTTTATGGAAAAAGGACAAGGCAAACGAGCGTTCGGGTCACCTGATGATGATCACCGCCGCCCACGACCCCGTGCAGCACCAGAGGAGCTACAGGTGCGTTGCCGGCCTTTGAGGTGGAGATAGACGCGCTTTTTGAAGGTACCCATATCGTACCGACCTGGAAACACTGCCGCGGGTAGGCTATTCCACAGTTCGGTGGCGCGTGGAAGGAAATTCCTACGAAACCGCACAGTAGTGGAGTGCCACGCATCCAGATGGTGTGGATGATATTTAAGTTTGTGACGTGCTGTGCGGTTAGAAAATTCGGCGGCAGGTAACAGGTCAAACAGTTCTTCAGAACACTCACCATGATAAATGCGATAGAGAACGCACAGCGAGGAGACGTCTCTACGCAGAGCCAAAGTGTCAAGCCTTTCACAGCTTACTGGGTCCTTAATGATTCGGACAGCTCTTCGTTGTATGCGATCAAATGGGTCAAGCTGATACTGGGGTGCACCAGCCCAGAGATGAGAACAGTACTCCATGTGTGGCCGAACCTGGGCCCTATATAGAGCCAATCGGTGTTTTGGCGTGAAGTACCGTCTCGCTCTATTGATGACCCCCAGTTTCTTCGAGGCCAACTTGGCCTTGCTTTCCAGATGATCGCGATACTGGCAGTCACTCGAAACATTAAGGCCCAATATGCTGATACTCGGCGCGGCTGAAAGGGGAGTGTTCTGAAAGACTGGCGATACGATAAATGGGGTTTTTTTTGTGGTTAACGCGCAAACCTGAGTCTTCAGGGGGTTAAATTGGACCAGGTTCTTTTCTAGGTAGTTATAGGGGCTTAATGCCCCTATAACTACCACAATCTTGAACACTGCCCCTTCCCTTGTAAATAGGGGTAATAAAGCTAAGCCGCCACTGATGCGGCATCTTACCAGTGTTCAAGATATGGTTAAAAAGGTCAGTAAGCATGAGCACACCAAGAGAGCCCAACGATTTTCACGCTTCGATCGGAATGTCGTCATGTCCCACCGCTTTTCCGTTCTTCATGCGTCGAAGGCAATTACGTGTTTCGTCAAGGGTTATTGGGGCAATAAATCCGAGGTTAGGCGGTGGGTCGTGATGAAGACTGCATGGGTGCTGAGTATTCAGCAACTCCTGGAAGTAGCTTCGCCACCTCTCCTTCACAGAGTCATGATTACAGAGCAGCGTGCCCTGGGAATCTCTGACGCAAAGACATTTTGCGATATCTTGCGTCACTTTATCCCGGGAACGTGCCAGTTTGTAAATGAGCTTCTGCCCCTCCACAGTTTCAAGTTTATCATACAATGGTGACAAACTCTCACTGCGGGCTCTGGCTACAGCTCTTTTACTGGCACGTTTAGCTACTGTGTACTCCAGTCTGTCTTCAGGAGAGTTGGATTCCTGCCACTTCTTAAAGGCAGCCTTCTTTTCACGAGTCACCTCCTGGACCTCGTCATTCCACCACCATGTCTCCTTGTCAATGACACGTCCTCCCCTAGAAACGCCAAGAACTCGCCTGCCTGCCGCAATGATTGCCGACTGAGCCCGATCCCAAGCATCCTGAGCAGTCTCGGTGTTAGTCGCAAGATTATGAGTTTTCACCTCTGCCAGGAAGTCGGTCTGCATCGGTCCATTCAGCAACCACCACTTGATCCGAGGCCTACGTTTCTCGGCTACTTTCTTCTTCGGAGTGACGTTAAAGTCCATGACAAGAAGACGATGTTGGGCCGTTAGGCTTTCGCCTGGAATGACCTTACAGTTAGTTACCCTGCCCATATGACACCGTCTGGTCAATAAGTAGTCTATTTGAGTTGAGTGGGACCCGCACTTATACGTGATAAGGTGCTGAGAATTCTTTTGGAAGAACGTATTCACGACGGCCAGATCAGACGCAATACAGGTTCTCAGAATGTTTTCTCCCTCTGCATTGCGAAGACCGTGCCCAAAACCCCCGTGAACACGTTCATACGGCTCAGCAGCCCTACCGACGTGCCCGTTCAAGTCCCCCCCAACTAAGACCACTTCGGTACACGGCACAGCAAGTAGCACTCCTTCATACTGCTCCCAGAATGTCTCCTTTTCGGCCGCGCTACATCCCGCCTGGGGAGCATAGGCACTGTGACACATTAAGTTTGTGATAACGCCCTCAATCAGTACCCTCACTCGCATCAAGCGGTCGGAGCGACGGTTAACTTCAAGGAGCCCATTCTGAAGCTCTTCAGAAAGCACTACCGCTACACCGTTTCTACCCGAAGGTGACCCAGTGTATATAAGCCGGTAACCCTGTCCGATGTTACGGGACTTATTGCCCTTCCAGCGTGTTTCCTGGAGGAAGGCACACTGGACCCGACGTCTCATGAGTACATCTGCGAGTTCCCTGCATCGTCCGGTCAGAGAGCCAATATTCCACTTTGCAAAGCGGAGTTTCCTTCTGGGTACTAGCGTCTTTAGCCGTGTCCGTACATGACACGGTAGCCCTTGCCCACTTGTCGCAGGTGTAGGGCGATGTGCCTGCGCGTCGTTTTGCGGCGACGCCCTAGCCGTACCCAGTCTGTTCTTGGTTCGTTCCATTTCGTTTATGGCGGTTTGCGGTTTTCGTGGAGCGACTGCCGTCTGACCTCCAAAACCCCTTTGTGGGGAAAAACCGAAGGGAAAGGAAAAAAGAAGGGGTAGGATAGGTAAAAGGAGGGAGTTAAGGAAAAGAGGAGGGGAAGGGGGGGAGTTAGGACACCATTCTTACGGACTGGATGAGGATGTAAGAGTGGCGGCTCGAGGATCCGGGGTCGCGTACCCGTATGCCCACAAACAAATATCGGACAGATATTAGTCAGGACATCCTCTGGATACCAATCCTCTGGATCCTTGCACTCGGTAAGTACCTCCACCAAATATGAGCCGCATATGTATGGCCGTAGTGTATAACAGTGTATGTTCGAAGACACATATACTCTTTTATTGACATGCTATTTCTTGAGCTTTTTAATTGATTACGATCAATGATTTAAAAAAATCTAACGCGCTCGATCAATGTTATGTTTTAACTCTTACGTACGACCATCACCATCACGGAAACGAAGAGTACGGAGGAAGTGGATGATATTCTATAACCGCTCACCCCACAGATTAAAAGATATGTTTTATATGACATTTTTTTTTGTTATCATTTAAGCTAAGGTTGTTAAGGTCTCTATGACGCTCGAGTAAATCCTGATTTTGCATCGTCGGTTCCCGTATTACAGATGCATTTTGTATACTATGTTGAAGCATCCTATATATCCTATCCTATATCTTATAAAACAAAGTCGCTTTTCGTGTCTGTCTGAACTTTCTAACTCTTCTTCTTCTAAACCACCCAACGGATTTTTATGCGGTTTTCACCATTAAGTCGAGTATTTCTCAGGGAAGGTTTATATATAGTTTATTATTTGTACATTCTTATGTAAATTACCATAAATACGATAAATGTATCTAAAGTCCTACCCGTTGAGACACTTTAGCGCATGCGCTGCTTTAATGGTAAGTACTACATGAAAATAATGTACTGGAGTATTGTGCCTCTTAATAAGATCTACAAAAAAGTCCGCGAGAGCATATTCGTATCTTTTAAGGATAACGTGTAGTGATCATATTTCTGTTTAAAAATAATAATTTCAATATATTTTTTATTGTGAGGGAAATTTTTCCATAATGGTATTAATCCTTATCCTTTAAAATACTTTATTAAATTTCTACTTTAAACGAAGATAAAATTAGCTTTTTACACTATTTCGAAATTGCGAATAGTTTTAGAGAAAAACGCATTTAATAGTTAACACATCACGCCGTTCACACAACAGCTGTATCGAGTCAAGTTTCACTTATCCCTTACTCTCAGCATATAAATAAGTATATTAGTTACGTTGGCCATTTAATGTAGATCAAAACTGTCTTTTACTGTTTTTCATTTTAATAAGTACTTTAGAAGTTGTTACAATATCAAAACATCTTTGCTGCGAAACGCACCCCGCGACGTTTTGCTTATACAAGCGCGTCATGAGCAGTCATCGGTGGTTCAGTGGTAGAATGCTCGCCTGCCCCGCGGGCGGCCCGGGTTCGATTCCCGGCCAATGCATTCTATTTAATTTTCCTCACAGGCAGCCACGTCGTGCTTGCTTTTCATCAGGGACAGAATACCCTCTTTAGCATTAACCACAAGCTCGAAAAAAAAAAAACCCGCCTGCCTCCATAGCAACGAAGATTTAGATGCGTTTGCACGTATTGGATAATTGGAGTTGAATGTATTATTTCAGCGCGATATATTTGGTTTCATATTTTTTGTAGTAGTTATTAGTAGGTAGGCTTTTGTTTATAATTTCTTCCGTTTAAAAATAGTCATTTAAATATATTTTTATAAGTACTTGAAAAGATTAGTAGCACAGATTTAAAATTACGGTACCTACTAAAAAATCCTTGCTGTGTAAAACAATTGGAAAATCTTTATTGAAACTACGAAAATGCGGACTGTATTAGGGTTTGATTAATTTTCACATTATCTTAAATGCTTTGCAAACATACGTTATATGAATAATAAGTAGTTGAAGCGGGCGAAGCCGCAAGAGGTCGCTAGTTTATAATATAGAACATTTTGTAATTTCTATGTGTGACATTGTATATAGAAAAAATCGGGGTAAAAGAAATGACGTACTTCCACCCCATTCCACAGCAGATTGCGCAACCGTCCAAAATACTTCGCATAGGCTGAGGGCGGTTGTCACAGTTTATAAGTTTACAGAACGACAGATATGAAACCAGGGACCATCTTTGGAAGAATATCAACTATTTACTTTCAGGTTTATGTAAAGAGAAAGAAGCGTTGCAAGTAAGGGACGAATAAAAAAGCTCGGTTATTAATATTGAGAATTTTCACAAATTATGTTGACATTATGTACTTTTATAATTTTTTTATCTTTTTAAGGTTCCTTACCTCAAAAGGTAAAGAAAGAACCCTTATAGGATGTTCGTTGGTCCATCTGTCAAGACCGCGTGGAGGTATCAAGCTGTATTTGATATCAACTATTCAGGCCTACGGTTCGTTGAAACACTAAAAATCAAGCATCCAAAAAGACACAATCAAAAGATACGAACATTTATGCATCGATTTAACTGTATTTTGTATTAAATTCGCCGCGTAAAAGAACCCTATGGGCCTACACTTATGAAGTTTCGTACGAAGTCAAAACTTACAATATAAACAAAAAAATGAAAATTTATAGGTATTTCATTTAAAAAAATCTTTACAAACTTATATTTATAGTTTGTTTTATACAAAACTAGCGACCCTCTTGCGGCTTCGCCCGCTTTAACTACTGGATTATTCATGTAATGTATGTTTGCAAAGCACTTAAGGTAATGTGAAAATTAATTAAACCCTAATGCAACCCGCATTTTTGTAGTTTTAATAAGGATTTTCCAATTGTTTTACACAGCAAGGATTTTTTAGTAGGTACCGTAATTTTAAATCTGTGCTACTAATCTTTTCAAGTACTTATTAAAATATATTTAAATGACTATTTTTAGATAGTTAAATGACTACTTTTAAACGGAAGAAATTATAAACAAAAACCTACCTACTAATAACTACTACAAAAAATGTGAAACCAAATATATCGCGCTTAAATAATACATTCAACTCCAATTATCCAATACGTGCAAACACATCTAACTAAATCTTCGTTGCTATAGAGGCAGGCGGGTTTTTTTTTTCGAGCTTGTGGTTAATACTGAAGGGGGTATTCTGTCCCTGATGAAAAGCAAGCACGACATGGCTGCCTGTGAGGAAAATTAAGTAGAATTCATGGGCCGGGAATCGAACCCGGGCCGCCCGTGTGGCAAGCGAGCATTCTACCACTGAACCACCGATGCGTGTAAGGCAAGGGCACGAGGCACAAGGATTTTTTTGATATTGTAACAACTTCTAAAGTACTTATTAAAATGGAAAACAGTAAAAGACAGTTTTGATCTACATTAAATGGCCAACGTAACTAATATACTTATTTATATGCTGAGAGTAAGGGATAAGTGAAACTTGAGTAACATACGGCTGATGTGTCAATGGCGGGGTGTGTCAACAATTAAATGCGTTTTTCTGTAAAACTATTCGCAATTTCGAAATAATGTAAAAAGCAAATTTTATCTTCGTTTAACGTAGAAAATTAATAAAGTATTTTAAAGGATAAGGATTAATACCATTATGGAAAAATATCCCTCACAATAAAAAATATATTGAAATTATTATTTTTAGACAGAAAAATTATCACTACACGTTATTCTTAAAAGATACGAATATGCTCTCGCGGACTTTTTTGTAGATCTTATTAAGAGGAACAATACTCCAGTACATTTTTTTTTTATGTAGTACTTACCATTAAAGCAGCGCGTGCGCGAAAGTGTCTCAACGGGTAGGACTTTATACACATTTATCGTATTTATGTTAATTTACATAAAAATGTACAAATAATAAACTATATATAAACCTTCTACGAAAAACACTCGACTTAATGGTGAAGACCGCATCAAAATCCGTTGGGTGGTTTAGAAGAAGAAGAGTTAGAAACAACAGACAGACACGAAAAGCGACTTTGTTTTATAAGATATAGGATGAGTGTATATGCCCGAAAACTTAAGTTTGTCAACTTTTAAAAGTTGGCGATGGAGATATCGAGTTAAAATTCAAACCATATGCGTCCATCTACGGTCCCACGTTTTACTGTAAAACTCGTATTTCTACATTTACTTAAAAAAAAGATATTGCCGTTTATACCGTAAAAAACGTGATTTCGACACTATGAAGGGAATCAAAATTAATAGGTACTTTCGGTTGACCTAGAATTATGAAATTTGACAGCGAGCATTATAACTATATATTTGTGGTTAAATGCTAAAAAATAATAGCCTTTTAGAGGGGGGCAAAATTTGGTATTAAAGCCGTTAGTTTAAGTAAGGTATCAGATGAAAGGGCTAAGCTAGGTTTGAAGTTCATAAAAAACTCGAGACCTCGAACGGAACCCTCGGTGGGCGAGCCCAACTCGCGCTTGTCCGGTTTTTCAGATAATTTAACGTGTCATACTTCGTTTAATCACCTCTAGTTATCATAGATTAGAATCAAAACCTGACGTCTAGTGTAGTATATAATAGGTAGACGGTATACTACACACTGCACATGGTACACGTATGTTCACAAGCACCTAGTGCATAAATAGCTACGTCCCACGCCGCGAGTTCAATTAATGAACGAGGCGTGGTGTAGTATTGTTCACGAGTAAGCACTCACCGGGGCTGTCGGGGACAGTGTCGAAGTGGCAGTTGAGCAGTAGCGCGGCGGGGCGGGCGGAGCGCGCGGCGGGCGGGGCGCCGGCGCCGCGCGCGCGCACCACCACGCTCTGCACGTCACGGTACAGGTTGCTCATACCTGCGGACAGAACACGGAGGGAGACGCTACGGCAGGTTCCGTGACTGATATAGATATTACAGAACCTACTGTAACTGCCTCCACTATTCAGGTTCACACGGAGAAGAGCAGAACTATCATCATATACCCGGATGACTTTTGAAAGGGCTCTTCCAGTCCTTCAAACACCGTAACATCAATTTGACATAAATGAAAACAAGCCAGTGTTCCGAGCTATAGTGTTTTTGTCAGCACCACTTTAAATGAAACTACAGTTTTAAGTACTTTATAAAAGCCTAATATAATTGTTTTTCCCAAAAATGAAAGTTTTTTTTCCAAACAAAATTGAGGTTGAGGTATCTTGATTATTTTATTTAGATGTGGGTTTGAAATATTTTACAATATATGCTGTTATCGTAAAAGGAGCGCTGATACTTCCACCCTGTAGTCAATTTTACTGAGAAACTAATCGACTTTACTTAACACAAACCACAGCAGCAGATTATGGTTTGTGGCATAAAACAACTAATAAATGTAAATAAACAAATTTAAAAAAACCATATGTAAGACAAAGATCAATCGCTATGTAGAAATTAACTTACATTATAAAAAAATATAATCCATACCTATATTATAAATTCGAAAGTAACTCTGTCTGTCTGTCTTTTACGCAATCAGGGCCAAACCGCTAATTTAATCATGATAAAATATTCATATAGGGATGAACATAGGATACTTTTTTTTCTCATATTTGTAATATTTTCGATATATACAAATATATTAAAATACTTATTAATTTGACATGCAATTTATCCCGCCATGTTAATAACAACCGTTGTTATGCGACCGTTGCTAAGCAACGATTTGCAAAGTTTGTTGTTAGAAAACGTCACCCAAATTGAACTTGCTTAACGCATCTCTGTATTGAAAGCTGAAAATAATTTCATAAATATATTTAATAAATTAATATTCGTATAGTTGAAGCGGGCGTAACCGCGTTCGGGTCCACTAGTAACTAATAAATGCTTTATATATTTTTATTTTTCTTAAGTTCATAAGAGCGTAAGACCCATTTGTGTATGTTTATTATATTGTATGTAACTAAAAACATTCAAACATTTGAAGGATTTTTGATAACAGACCATCCAGTTTAAAAATGAGCATTTGTCTTTTGAAAAGTAAATATTGAAACTATTGACTAGTGTGCGAGTTGCGTTTTTACTGCAAACTTGTGACACTAAGATGTCAACTGATCGGGCGATCTGTTTGTATGGCGACGATCGCACAGTGTTTGCCACTAGTTGGCCGATACATTCGATCGTCGGAACAAAATCAATTTAATAACGCTGTTGGCCGATTTTTTTATCATATTTATCGGAGAGTTTCTACACAGTTTTTTGGCATTCTATTGGAATTAAAGTTAATAAATCTTTTATGGGTTTGAGTAAACGTGTATATAATAAAATTCTGCAGTGTATTCTTAGTTTGCCACTACCAAAATTTAAAGTATTTGTAAAAAAAATTCTAACAAACAAAGCGTATTACACTGTTCAAGAATATTTAGAGGATAAGCATGTATGGAACTAATGTCTATTGAATGTAATGCAGGATAGCTGCCAGCTAATGTAATAGATTGTACCATTGATTTTGAAAAGAGCAACTGTTGAGTTTCTTGCCGGCTCTTCTCAGCAGAACTGCCTTCCGAACCGGTGATAGCTTTTTGTTCATATGTTCATTCGACGATTCAAAAGTGCTTATTATAAGTTTATTTGAACAAAGAATATTTTGATATTTGAATTTGAATTCTGGATGAAATGACATGAGAGTTCTTTTAAGAACAGACAAATCAAAATCGTGTAATGTCGGTTTAAGCCACACTCATTTTATTTTTATCTCATTTCAAATTTTAATTTATTCACAAGTGTAATACTTAAATATTTTTGTACATAGGTACTTAATTGTACAAAATTAAACATTTACATATAGTAACTTAAACTAGATGTGTAGTAGTTATTGAGACCGTCGCGTCGTTGCGCAACGGCACAGCTACAGATTATATTTTATTATTATATTTTCATTTATTTATTTTGATAACATGATCAAGCGCGGCGTTGAGTTCGGGCACTCAAGCGGTCTCGAAAAGTCTTAATTAAGTCTTAACCCGCTCCGCCTACAGCGCCGATACCTACTGCACAACGTGAAGTTAAAAGATATCATTAAAATCATCTCCTGCATTACGCTAATAGACAGCGAAAAACGAGTCTTACTTAGTACCTGTACGTACTGGTTACTGACCATCCAAGAAGGTAATTGAGAAGTTCCCGCTGGCCGAGAACACGTCGTAGTCGATGCGGTTGTGCGGCGAGGCTTGCGCCGCGATGCTCTTGACGGCTTCCACCAGCACGCGCACCGCCACCACTTCGTTCTCGTAGCTGCCCGCCACCTGCCACACGCCACACAGCTAGCACCGGTGGTGGTAGTGGTAGTAGTGTCGTAGTAGTGTCGACTCACCCTGGGCCCAATGGACGTGAGGTTGACGAGGTGTTCGTGCGCGAGCGCGGCGCTGAAACGTCCGGGGAGCGCGCGGCGGCCGAGCGGCGCGGGCAGGCGCGCGTCCACGCCGCACGCGGCGCACAGCGCGCCGCCGCACGCCGCCAGCGCTGCCACCAGCCACCATAGCGACAGCACGCCGTCCGAGTACACGTTCTCCTTCACCTCCTCGCCGTACTCTTGCTGCACCACCGGTATTTACACTTTACTTTCACGTCACACTACTGACATTCTTGGTGATTCAGAAATGTTGGTAATGACCTAATTCAATATATAATATTTTGATTTCCTTTCGTCATTCGCATAATTATGGATTCAGGAATATAGAAGTTATAGGACATGTTATAACGTCAGCACAGCTGCGCGTTTGGACGTACACAATGCGGTGTTGGCACCGACGTTGTTATACGGCAGCGAAACGTGATTATTAAGAGAAAAAGAATGAAAGAAAGATGAATGCCGTGGAGATGCGATCTCAGCTCAGCTGATCAACCCCGCAAGAAATACATAGAACGACAGGTATCTACTAGCGAGAATCTCACGATGAGAATGAAGAAGAACGTGTTCAGCTCGTGTGGGTACGTCGAACGAATGACTGATGAAAGAATGACAAAAAAGATTTATGATGTAAAAGTGAGTGGTAAGCGAGGAAAAATGTGAGGAAACACAGTATCAGAGGAACTGGAGGAAGGTCACGAAAAAAGCATGAGGTCCCCCAGAGTACATGTATAAAGAGGTTGATGACGGTGGACGAGGCGAAAGAGGTATGCCAGGGATGAAGCGTGAAGCTACGTTAAGTTGAAACGTCTTTAGATTTGGAGAAGACAATAAATATATCTCATCTTACCATCATTACTATCTTATTCGATACAATTTGTACAAAATTTACAAATTTTATATGATTCGCGCGTAATATTAGGTAAGACATCAGGCAAAGTTATTTTAAATTGTCATGCTTTGCGAAATAGCACTAAATGCCACCTTTGTAAAAATTATAAATTGCAGCATTTTTTATTTTGCCAATTTTATTATTGCTGTATATTGCGCCTACGAGTAGTTGATCGGCATTATTTATATAAGAAAGCCCTGCACGATGTGCTGTTTATAGCTTGCGCCTAATCTTAGTCCTACTAATCTAGTGTCTGAACATAAAATATGCGCGTATACTCAGGATTATAAAAGGAAAAAAAAAAGTACACTGCAAACACGATACAAGGCGTTTGTAATAGAAATAAATATATGATAGAGAAGGTACGTATAACGTACAGAAGTAAACTTCTTGTAGTTGCCTAAGCTAAAAAAATATATAACATCAGCTTCACGATGCATCCCGCACACAGCAGGGTAGGCAGAGAGATACTAGAGTTAAGACAGTTCGTTTCCCGAAATGACCCGTCGAATTCTGAAGGCATGTTGAGAGGCAGAACTCAGCGCCGCGCTTTGCTTTGACACCAGAGCGAAGAAATGTTTCCTAAGTTTATTTAAGTTATTGGATTATAATTTTATAAATCAAAATTTTATTAAGAAACTTAAATAATTATAAGTCACTCGATAATCAAATTTGAATAATGTAAAATATTTAATTTGATTGAAATAACATGTATCTATATTTCTCATTTATATTTAAAGCTTATAAAAAAGTGTAATATTTGTTCTATTCAAGAACTGACTGAAGAAACAAAACGTACCATTTTTTTTGTATATTTGTTGTTCCTGTTTGTAATATGCATTTTAGTTATTTACATAACCTTTAATAAAATGTATTCTACGAGGTTATATATCACTATCACTATTATTTAGTAATTTAAAACAAATAAAACACAATGTTTACGGTACTTCGTCACTCTCACTAGAGATCATTGAAGAAACATAATATAATGAATTATAATTGAAACTGACAGTTGACAGCACTCGCGCTCGCCGCCGCCGTCGCCCTCGTCTGCAGTGCGTCATGCGTCACACCACATGCGTCAACTCACAGCTGTCAAGTGTCAAATACTGCCATTTTAACTTCCATTCAATTTAAACTGTATAATATAACTAGCGACCCCCTTGCGGCTTCGCCCGCTTTTACTACTGGATTATTTATATAATGTATGTTTGCAAAGCACTTAAGATAATGTGAAAATTAATAAAACCCTAATGCAACCCGCATTTTCGTAGTTTCAATAAGTATTTTCCAATTGTTTTACTCGGCAAGGATTTTTTAGTAGGTACCGTAATTTTAAATCTGTGCTACTAATCTTTTCAAGTACTTATTAAAATATATTTAAATGACTATTTTTAGATAGTTAAATGACTATTTTTAAACGGAAGAATTTATAAACAAAAGCCTACCTACTAATAACTACTACAAAAATATGAAACCAAATATATCGCGCTGAAATAATACATTCAACTCCAATTATCCAATACGTGCAAACGCATCTAAATCTTCGTTGCTATAGAGGCAGGCGGGTTTTTTTTTTCGAGCTTGTGGTTAATACTAAAGAGGGTATTCTGTCCCTGATGAAAAGCAAGCACTACGTGGCTGCCTGTGAGGAAAATTAAATAGAATTCATTGACCGGGAATCGAACCCGGGCCGCCCGCGTGGCAGGCGAGCATTCTACCACTGAACCACCGATGACTGCTCATGACGCGCTTGTATAAGCAAAACGTCGCGGGGCGCGTTTCGCAGCAAGGATGTTTTGATATTGTAACAACTTCTAAAGTACTTATTAAAATGAAAAACAGTAAAAGACAGTTTTGATCTACATTAAATGGCCAACGTAACTAATATACTTATTTATATGCTGAGAGTAAGGGATAAGTGAAACTTGACTCGATACAGCTGTTGTGTGAACGGCGTGATGTGTTAACTATTAAATGCGTTTTTCTCTAAAACTATTCGCAATTTCGAAATAGTGTAAACAGCAAATTTTATCTTCGTTTAACGTAGAAAATTAATAAAGTATTTTAAAGGATAAGGATTAATACCATTATGGAAAAATATCCCTCACAATAAAAAATATATTGAAATTACTATTTTTAGACAGAAATATGATCACTACACGTTATCCTAAAAAGATAAAAATATGCTGTCGCGGACTTTTTTGTAGATCTTATTAAGAGGAACAATACTCCAGTACATTATTTTCATGTAGTACTTACCATTAGAGCGGCGCATGCGCGAAAGTGTCTCAACGGGTAGGACTTTAGACACATTTATCGTATTTATGTTAATTTACATAAGAATGTACAAATAATAAAGTATATATAAACCTTCCCTGAGAAATACTCGATCTAATGGTGAAAACCGCATAAAAATCCGTTGGGTGGTTTAGAAGAAGAAGAGTTAGAAAGTTCAGACAGACACGAAAAGCGACTTTGTTTTATAAGATATAGGATAGGATATGTATATGATTTTTTTAAATTAAAAGTTAACTGGGGTGAACTGACACAATAAAAAAGGAAAATTTTTTATATCATAAAATCCAATGATTTTCATTACTAAATGTGATATTTAATTCCTTTTTATTTAAAGAGCAAAATTTATTCATAATGGCTGGTGTTGTTAAAATGACATGGTCCGTGTAAAAAAAACATTATTAGCTTAGTGATTACTTTTTGTATAACGGAAATGAATTACTGAAAGTAGAGAATATTATGAGTACAAAGGAAAATTAAAATCAGCTAAACCGGCTTCATGCTGTATCCCATCTGCATTTAGGTAGGCAGAGAGAGGGAAGTGTTAAGACACATCGTTCTTAGTTTCCACCAAGTTTTTCAAGGAATGGCGTGTTGAATGACGGACTCAACGCCTCGTTTTTTGTCTTTATTCTCCCGAGTGGGGATCGTAGGTACAACTGTATGACGGTTGTGTCTAAAGATTCTTTAAGGGAAAAGTTTAAAGAAATTAATATTGACAGTTGCATCTCCATATATTTTTGAAAATTATGTATGTTAAAAAAAACAATTTATATTATTAACAACAACATCACAAATTAGTGATGCTCACAATATTAATACCGGGAATAGCTTAAACTTAATCTTAGTGCACCTGTAACGCGATTGCATCGAATTCCTAATTCCTTCGTGGGACAGTTCAAAGGCATCATTGCATTGTCACAACTAATTAAATCTGTATTTGCTTAAAATTGATTTTAAAAAATAAGTCCCGCTGAGTTTCTTGCACCGGATCTTCTCAGATCTGAGGCAACTTTGGTGAACTGGTGGTAAATTATTTGATGTTCAAAAAATGAAGCTAGTAACTTTTTATTTTTAATAAAAATATTTGAATGATTTTTTTTGACTTTTAGACCTATGTTGGTATACATCAAAGGGCAGAACGATAGTTTTGCGCCGTTACAAGTTCAGATGTTGACGGGCCAAGGAGGCAATGCTATTTGAATCTTAATTAATATCTGTACAGGTTTAAGCTGAAAGACCCTCCAAACTGTGAATGCCGCAGTACGGCATATATATCTACTCCACATCCTAACTAAATAAAAATTACCAATATTTTTGTATTTCATAATATATTATAAAATATAATATAGTATAAAAATAAAATATAGTATAAAAACATTTTTTATTGTATGGTATGTAAAACCAACCCATACTTCGTTATAGATTATTTTATATTTAAAGAGCAGCATTGTTAAAATGTTACTTAAAATTTAAACCGTTTCTATCCACCCCGCTTAATAGTAATTAAAATTGTTAACTTAAAAAGTTAACTATGTATATTAAACATATAAAATATAAATCCCGAATTCCCGTTTACATCATTATAATTTTATAAGTTTATTGTTTTTTTTTCAGCTTCACACTATAACTGTAGCCCGCATTTAGCAGAGCAGAGGAAGCCTAGTGTTAAGACACTCTGCTCCCTATTTTATTTATAAAAAGTATATAAAAAATTATATATACCTATATAAAAATGCATTTTTTATATTTCAATGGATATGTCAGAAAATAATAAAATAAACAAACAAAAATAAATACAATTTTTTGACGTTTTAAATGTCAAAAGCAAATACAATGTTTGTCGCTCACGTTGAATTATGTTAAACACATTTTTATATTTTTTTAATCAATTACCATTTTTAAGGGAGATTTGTATTGTTAAGAAATAAATATTTGTTTATTGACGCTATTTCATAATTAAAAAGAATATTGATGTAAGGTTATTATAATGTCCAAATGGGTGGGCTACGCCGTGTCCGTGAACTGCGGGGAGCCGCTAGGCTGCTACCAGGGCACGATCCTGGAAGCCGACGGGAACACGATCACACTGACTAAAGCATTTCGGAATGGATTTCCATATCCAAAATCTCAAGTTACCCTAAAGTAAGTTTAACAGTAAATTACATCTCTTTTTGTCTGCCCGCCCGGTGACACTGTCAAGATCAGTCCAGGTCAATAGCAATAAAGCCAATTCGAAAAAAACTTTTTTGTGTGTTTATATTTTTTTTATTAAAAGTTTTCCGTAGCTCTGCTGATATAAAAGATCTAAGGATAATAGAGGAGGCGCGTCCAGAGCCGGCAGAGCAGACTCATAGTACAGTAGCAGTCACAAAAACTAATAAAAAAACTCAAAGAGCCACTGTGTGTGAAAATCTACAAGCAAATCCCTCCCATTCGGGTAAATAGTTTTAATTATATTCCTTTTATACATGTTGGTGACTTGCTTGCTGGAACTTGATAGTTTAGGTGCTGCCACTAAATAATTTTTAGTTGTATATATCTAAACATATATTGAATAGTAAAGTATGTTTCTGATTATGTCTGAAATGATTATTTTATTATTATTTCTCATTCCTTATTTATTGTTCCCATTCGTTAAGAATCTTGGGTTCAAAGTATCCCAATATATCTACAAATATATATATAAAAATGTTTAACTATGTCAATTTAGCTGAGATGCAACTCAGTGTAACCATAGGTCAGGCCTTGAAATGGTGTAGAAACCATGGAAAATGTCTATATTTAGAAAATGACTATGGCATAGAGTTTGGTTGGACTAAATACTGTATTACCCATATAATATTTGTGTCTACTGCTGACTTTACGAAACAGCTCCTTCACAACATGATACAGATTTTGGTCATTCATCATTGACTGCATAAATTACCACCAGATGTAAATTATTATTTCGATTTTTTTTATATTATAAAATTGGATGAATTAGTAAGGCTTTATGTATACCTGAAAGCCTTAATCCCATACAAAGGATGTTTGTTGATGAAGTGAAGTGGCATATTCAAATTATGAGAACTGCCATAGATAAAACAGATAGGATATAGATATAGATAGGAAAGTGGGAAACGGAAGTGTTTTAATGGGGAGCGGAGTGTTGCTACGTAACACTAGGTTCCCAGGTTCCTATTATAATTTTTTTAGTTTCATACAGTGGGTAAGCTTAAAAAGATATAATGTGAAACCTTTGAACTCTGTTAAGAAATATTTATCTTGTCGTTATAAAGGAATTAAAACTTTGCATTAACATCTCTTTATATGAAATATTACAGGAACTCCACCAGTAACCAGCACAAGTAATAAAGCCGCAACTTCTCGAAACGCTGCTTCGGCACCTGTGCGAAGCAAGCCTATTGACATACAAGGAGCAAGGAGTAACAAAAACACCCATCACTCAGGTAATATTTAAAGTATTTTCTTAACTAATAATTTTGTTTATTAGACAAGCCAATGTTAAATACAATATTATAAATAAAACAGACCGCCACCCAACACGCCATGTCCGAAACGGAGGGAGGTGGAGGACGGTGTTATAAATAGCTGCGTGGATCATTAGATGTGATGGATGACAGAGATTTAGATGTTGTTAGTGTGACTGAAATCAAGCGAAAGCAATGACATAACCGATTTACCGGGCATCCGGGTTGCTCTGCCGACAACGTGTAGGTATGTTATTTTCCTGTCGATTGGTTAGTGCAGCAGTTGAATACAAGGCGATCAACTGGAGGCTGTTTTGGATTCGTTTCAAGCTGGAGATAACAAGAGTATCCTTGTTAGCGCCATTATCCTATAGCCAGTGAGATATGCCATCTGGCCCGCTCAACTTGTGGATGTTCAAAAAGG
The DNA here is from genome assembly GCF_056956725.1 of Heliconius melpomene rosina. Classification (NCBI taxonomy): domain Eukaryota; kingdom Metazoa; phylum Arthropoda; class Insecta; order Lepidoptera; family Nymphalidae; genus Heliconius; species Heliconius melpomene. Next base: position 9,599,641 of record NC_140402.1, on the reverse strand, counting down.
ACAGAGCTCGCCTAACAGCTTTTGGCTGAACTCTCAAGCGTCTCGCCGATATGCTCGAACCTTGCTCGGGCAATTTGCCACCTAGAGGCTCGGTTATATTTCCTCTTAGAGGTTTTCACCTTCGGACCCTAAGTAATGAGTGTCTCGGCTCAGATTTGATGATACAATGTGAGCTGATCCTTGCTGCAGGCTGTAAAGTCTCTTTACAGAGATCATCAGCATCACAAAAGTTTTGGTATTTGAAAAAAATGAAGAAAGGATGGCATTCAAGTACAGTGTAAATGGTAAGATATTAGAATAAGTGAATGAAGTGGTATATTTAGGAAGTATGTTTAGTAGAAGTGAAAGATACAAGATGGATGTGGAAAGGCGTATTGCTGCCTGTAACAGGTTTACCGAAGTCGGAGCTGCATTGAGTACGTTTGGCCGTACACAATGCAGTGTTGGTACCGGCGCTGTTATTCGGCAGTGAAACTTGGGTATTATTATTCATATTCTTTATTCAAATTGACTATTATAAACACTTTTGAATCGTCGAATGAACATATAGACAAAAAGCTACTACCGGTTCGGAAGGCAGTCCTGCTGGGAAGAGCCGGCAAGAAACTCAACAGCTCTTTTCAAAGTCAATGGTATACTTAGTTTAATTATTACACTTAAAATTTTGGTAGTGGCAAACTTAGTCTTCGTAGTGTACTGACAGTGGACGAGTTGAAAGAGGTATGCAGAGTTGTATAATGCTGATTCTTAAGTAATAAGATTTTGGGTGGTCACGACGGGCAGGTAGCTACGGCAACGCAGGTTCCACCCCAAAGGCGCGCGGGCCCCCGCACGAGCGTGCGCGGCGCCGCAACGAGGCCTGCTTTGGGGACGCTGCCTCGCCTGCACTGCTCGACGACTTCGACTTCGAGGGCAACCTCGCGCTCTTCGACAAGCGCGCGCTCTGGGAGGAGATGCGCGCCGCCCACGCCGCGCACGCCGCTCGCCCCGACGTCGTGCGCGCCGCCGACGAGGCCTCCTTCCGCCATGACGAGAACGTGCTCGGTGCCGCGCCGCCGCCGCCTACCATCCGCCTGCCCGCCGAGCTGGCCGGGCCCGTGGTGTACAGCGCCGACGACGGCCGCCGCGTGCCATCGGCCGCGCCCGCGCTGCGCCGCGACTTCTGGCGCGCGTTGGCCCGCCTCGGCGCGCTCGACGCCGCGCGCACTCTGCTGGCGCGCGCCGCCGCCGACGTGGCGCTGCGCCTGGCGGGCGGCGTGCGGCGCCTGGAGCCGCGCAACGCGCACCAGGCTCCCGTGGCCGTGGTGCTGGCGGGCCGCCACGGCGCGGGCGCTTGCGGCGTGGCGGCAGCGCGCGTGCTTGCAGCGCATGGTGTGCGTGCGCTCGTGCTACTGGCGGGCGGCGAGGGCGCCCTGGAGGACGAGGCACTGCAGCGCGAGGTGCGCCTGTACGAGCTGGGCGGCGTGGCGGCGCTACGGCGCGCGGAGGCGCTGCCGGCGGCAGACGTGGTGCTGGTGGCGCTTTACGACCCGCTGCAGGACGATGCGCAGGAGCGCTACGGCGCGGCGCTGCGCTGGGCGGCGGGAGCTCGCGCGGCGCTTGTGGCGCTGGAGCCGCCGGGCGCAGGCTGGGCGGCGTGGGGGCTGGGCGCGCGTGCTTCGCTAGTGGCGGGCCTGCCGGCGGCGCTGCCCGCGGCGATGGGCCGCCTGTACCTGGCCAACGTGGCGGCGCCGGCGGCCGTGTTCCGCGACCTGCGCGTGGCATACCGCCCGCCCTTCGGCGCCTCCTCCGTGCTGGCGCTCAACTGAGCCACACCGGGACGCAACTTGGTCAACGACGAATTCGATTGTAAATATTGAAGGATATTTTTTGAAATTGAATAAAATTCTGAATTTACATTACATCTCGCTGATCACTTGCCTCGACCCTTCACTCACCTCCTATCTGGATTCATTGTTATCTAAATGTCATTTCATCATTGAGTTATTCATTGGTCATTCACCTATCTATACTAATATAATAAAGCGGAAGAGTTTGTTTGTTTGTTTGTTTGTTTGTTTGAACGCTAAGATCTCTGGATATACTGGTCCGATTTACTATGTTTTTGTTTTGTATGAAAGCTCCATTCTTCAGAAGTGCTATAGGCTATATAATATTACATTACACATATGTACTAATAAATTAAAATACTTTCTAATTTGACATGCAATTTATTCTGCCATGTTAATAACAACCGTCGTTGCTAAGCACCGGTTTGCAAAGTTTCTTTGTTGTTATAAGAAAACGTCACCCAAAATGAACTTTATTATTTTGATATTCATACTTTTTTATTTTGATATTCATCCTTATAAAAATAAATATATTATATAATAATTAATAAATATTCTTAAAGTTCAAGCAGGCGTAGCCGCGTCTGGGTCCACTAGTAATATAATAAAATAGTAATAAATTGTGTCTCTCGGTTGAACATTTTGCGAAAAAACAATGTAGGAAAACATTATCAGATTAATCTATACTAATATAATAAAGCGGAAGAGTTTGTTTGTTTGTTTGAACGCTAAGATCTCTGGATCTACTGGTCCGATTTACTTTGTTTTTGTTTTGTATGAAAGCTGCATTCTTTAGAAGTGCTATAGGCTATATAACATTACATTACACATATAAACTAATATATTTTAAAGTACTTTCTAATTTGACATGCAATTTATTCTGCCATGTTAATAACAACCGTCGCGTCGCTACGCAATCGTTACCGCGACATTTTGATATTCATCCTTATGAAAATAAATATAATAGTCACTTTCAGCATTTCATCTAGATTGAAATTATAGTTTACTGTATAACATTCTAATAAATAATTAAGGAGATGTCACTGATTCGAAATGACCTAGCCTACGGGCGGCACAGTATGACCGACGCAAAAATATTCTTATAGTACAAGCAGGCGTAGCCGCGTCCGGGTCCACTAGTAGAATATAAAGCTATGACAGCGATTGATTTACTCATTGTCAAGCTCTAGGCTGCCCAGTGTTTGCCGACCTTACCAATACAATAGTCAATTTATATGTTATAATTATTTTATTCAAATTACGAATTCCGTCATATTCAATTACATATTAAAGCAGAGTAAAATATTTACATAATAATATACAACAGATTAATATTTATCTATAGTTGCGCGCACACAGCAGGCTGAACTAACGAATCAAATCCACTGTTAAGACACTTCGTTCCCCATTTTCTATCGAATTCTAAATGAAGGCCGCGATGTGCATCGACACCAGAGCGAAGAAATGGAAATACGAATTAAATACATATTTCATCTCGTCCAATGGGGATCGAACCCACAACCAGGCCCATTTACAGTCGCCCATTGTACCCCTGCACCACGACTGGCCATGTTATCTATATTGCTTTCATACTCACATAGCGAAATCATCAGTTACATCAACCATATTTATTAACTAGTGGACCCTGACGCGGCTACGCCTGCTTCAACTATAAGAATATTTATTAAATATATTCATGAAATTATTTTCAATTCTCAATAGAATTAGTAAGAAAATATAAGCTCAAATAATCAAAAAGAATAATAAGTAGATACACATTATTAGAAAAAAATATCTGAGTTATTGAAATGAACTAACAAAAGGATTAAAAGTAACTAAAGGATAGGTATTCTTAATATTAGAAAAAGTACCTAAAGTTTTCCGTACGTGCGTACATAGATATCGACTCTACGAAATAACTAAACATTTCTCTCTATTAAATAGGATAATTTTAGCGGGCAATATCAAATAAAATAAGAAGAGAATCAAAGTGTATTTTAAATTAATTATAAACAACAAATAAAGTTCGAAAATGTATGAAAATTTATAAAACCGTCAACGTCATCTGCCCGTTCGCGTCGGTCATACTGTGCCGCCCGCTAGGTGGCTAGGTCATTTGGAATCAGTGACATCTCCTTAATTATTTATTAGTATGTTATACAGTAAACTATAATTTCCATCTAGATAAAATGCTAAAAGTGACTATTATATTTATTTTCATAAGGATGAATATCAAAACGTCGCGGTAGCGGTCGCGTAGCAACGACGGTTGTTATTAACATGGCAGAATAAATTGCATGTCAAATTAGAATGTACTTTAAAATATATTAGTATATATGTGTAATGTAATGTTATATAGCCTATAGCACTTCTGAAGAATGCAGCTTTCATACAAAACAAAAACAATGTAAATCGGACCAGTAGATCCAGAGATCTTAGCGTTCAAACAAACAAACAAACAAACAAACAAACTCTTCCGCTTTATTATATTAGTATAGATTTCAATTCTTAACAAAAAACAATTAAGGCATGAAACTATTCTACAAAACATACACCTAGGATATACAACTTTTGTTACGTCTGATGGTATCCATACTAGGTATTCCTCTACCGTGGGTTCCAACATCTCTAAATATAATAAAACAGTAAAAATAATTTTGTATGTACATTTCCTATTTTTAACTGAAATGGATAGAGGGACACTTAAAAAGAATAATAGAAAGCAAAAATATATATATTTTTAATTTCTTGTCTGTCTCTCTGTATGTATGGTGACGCTTATCTTCGAAAGTACTGAACCGATTTACTTAAAAACTTTCACAAATTGCTTTGTTTTAACTCAACATCTAAAGTTTGTTTCATCAAAATCGGTTCATAAAAAAAAGTTATCGGCATTTGAATGAACACAAGGAATGAGTTTGCCTGCAAATATAAAGTAATCCACGTCTATACTTATAGTTATAATAAATCTGTATTTTTAACCGACTTTCAAAAGGAGGAGGTTCTCAAATATGTTATATTCGATGTTAGATTAATTATTTTGGATTCGATTCGATTTGGGTATGTTTCGTAATATGCAATCATTACAGTTGTTATACAAATAATATTATAAATCCCTACCCAAATCAATAATTTAACATTTAAGGCTGTTTAAGAACAAGTGAATCAAATTATTCATTGATATCAATACATTTGACTGTCAGTCAATTCTGTTTATTAAATGAATAATAATGTAGTTCACGCGGGCGAAGCCGCGGGAGGGGGGGCGCTAGTATGATATGAAAGTAACGGAATGGAAATGTCTTGATGGGAACGGGGTATCTTAAGACTAGGTTCCGTACAACCTCCTTTGTGTGTTCTCCATACAACGTGACATTGACGAAGTGATTAGTGCTCAACTGGCACGCTCGAAGCGCCATAAATAAAGAACCGAACCAAAGACTAGGTTCCCAAGTTATCTCTGCCTACTTTGCTTTGTATCTCACACACACATGTTTATTCATCACAAAAACTCCTAGTGATTCTTATCAATCCTAGTATATTTTCTCTATTCACCCCTATGTCGTATGCTTTGACGCCCACTTTCCAGGTAAATTGAAATTGTCTACTTTTCCCTCATTTACAAAAAAAAAATGTTCTTAGAAAATGGAACTTGTCTTTTCTAGACAGGATAAATAAACAATAAAACCGTTATTTAAATCCATTTATTTATTTCCGAAAAATACATGGAGTCTCAAAAAGCACATTTGCAACATGCAACACACATAAACACATTACACAAATGCACACATACATATACAACACAAGTTGATTTACAAAGTATTTGGCTTCTGGTACAACCGGGACTCTCCAGAGGTCGCTTTAAAATATTACCTACAATGAGTAAAAATTGTAAGTGTTTCTAAAATAAACAAAACCGACCTCAGGGACAGAGCTATGCTCTATTGTATTCAAAGTTTAAAGCTGCGGAAGAATGTTTCACACCGTTACTCTAGAGTCCGTCAGTGGAGACCCACTGTCCTGTCAGGGCTTCGCTGGTCTACTAAGACGTTCGAACATTTAAGCATATTACAGTCGCCCGAGTGAGTGTTCACTGGTCTAGGATAATAATTTAAGACATAAAAGTTCATGATTTTCAACTTAATTACTAATATTTGATATTTTACACATCATGTTTACATATCTCTCTCTTTACCACGATCAGTATGTGCCCACAAAATAAATATACAAATACACTCCCGACAACGACCATCGCCGCGCCGCCGGGAACTGATAATGTGCTTTAAATTATATTTACATATAACATCTCTTTAAATACAGTATTTATAATACATAATGACAAAATTAATTTCAGAAATATCTACAATGAAGTATAATATGACTACTCTCCATCTCATGACATTTTGTGTTTGACGTTGAGGTAGGTCAGTACGCGGCAAATCCCAGTTTGATTCAGTATCAGTACTTACTAATTACTAACGACGTAAAAATATTTTGAAGCTTGCACGTTTTATACAAGCACACATTGACAACATTTTTCAATATTTGAATTTATTAACAATATAATAATTTATGGGCTATCAGTGACGTGCCTCTATTATTGTTACATTGCATAAATGCCAGTATATGAGGAATTTTCCACATGAATAGTTTCAACAAGAGTCATTAGCATCAGATGAAGAATGGAGGCCCAATTTTTATGATACATTTACAAAATGCCATTTATTCACAAAAGTGTTTTTTATATGAAATTGTATTTAAAAATGTAGAATCCCACCCTTCACTAAACCTACGTCTATAATAAAAATATGAAACATGTTGATATTTCTCAAAAATACAATTCCGAATAGAGTATTACTTAAGTTTATAGGAGCCATTACAAGTTATAACACTCTTATTATAATAAAACCCACCTATGATTTTGTAAAAGTAAAAGTAGATCAAAATATCTATATAAACATTAATGTATAACTAGTTTGATTGCGGATGCCAACGACGACATCCATACACGCGTCAAGTAAGGAACACCAAGCTCGCACGTCCACACTGCCCACTAGAGACTACTGCTCTAAGTGGACTCGGAGCAGACATCAGCGACACAAAGATGAAGCTATTTACTGCTATTTAGTTATTTGTGCTCTATACAAATACAAGGTCATGTATTAGCTGCCATTTAATAACCACAACTGTCAGTTCAGTCAGTTCAGTTCTTAAGTTATGATTGTGTGGGAACCTCGTATTTAAAATATATGTCTTATTGAGCGCATAGACAACACGCGAAAGAGACTGTATTATAAAAAGATAAAATTAAACAATAAAAGATTGCATATTGAAACGGGAACCCTAGCAACCTCCACTTTCTCTCATTCTTTCACACAGGTTGACAAGTGACAGCTATGGCCGGCGACGACTCGCAATTTATACAACTACATTTTACAAAAGTTTGCTAAATTGGAAGCGATCAAAGGAAGACCATTCATTATGAACAAATCTTTTATAATTAAACGCCTTTAAGTTGCACACAACACCATTAATACTATGTGCCGTCGCCTTAAATATTTTTTGTAAGTAAAAAAGAATTAAGAAAATGTTATTAGGTAACAAGTCGACGGACCAGGTACAATAATTGCAATGTAATTACACTATAAGCGAATAAATAGCGCGGAGATACAAATATTACTGTATAGAGCTTACAAAGCTTACTTTAAATAGAAACAATGTACACAAACACACACACACACACACACCCACCCACACACACACACACACACACACACACACACACACACACACACACACACCCACACACACACACACACACACACACACACACACACACACACACACACACACCACACACACACACACACACACACACACACACGCACCTGACAACGTCGTGTAAATAAAAACATTTTTATTTAAATTTCAATAGAAAGCAATTGTAAAACAAAGGGGAAAAATATATTTCACTAATGGATATGTAAAAACTGATTAAGTACTATATTCTAAAAATCTTTTTGAATACAATTTTTAAAACATAAAAATATTATATTATTTTGTATAGAAATATTTTTTTTAACTCAATTTTACAATTGCTTTGAATAGTAGTTAGTAGTAGTTAGTAGTAGTCGTTCCCCTTGTATTACGCGTCCTTGTCGCGCGCGGCATGGTTGCGGTCGGGAGGGGGCGAGGGCGCGGGCGCGGGCGGAGACGGGGCCGCGAGCGAGCACGCGGCGGCGCGCTGTATGAGCAGGTGTGCGCGCTCGCGCAGCTGCAGCAGCTCGCGCTGGATGCGGTCGGTGATGGCGCGACGCGTGTCTTCCTCGGAGGCGCCGGCGCCGCGCAGCGCGTCCAGCAGCGCACACAGCGCGATGGGCTCGCCCACAGTGAGGTGCACGTCGTTGTGCGCGCGCAGGCGGTAGGGCTCCGCGTTGGGCAGCACGCGGTCGAGCCCCTCGTGCCACACGGGCAGTACAAGCGGCGGGCGGCCGGCGGCGGCGCTGTCAGCCACGAGGCGGCCCACGCCCCACTTGAAGCGGATGCGCTCCTTGTCCACGTTCACGCGCCCCTCGGGAAAGATGTGCACCCATTCGCCGCGGACGAGGCGCTCCACGCAGAAGTCCATTGCGGGCTGGTAAAATCATATCGATATAATAAACTATATGTGGAAGATATTTAAGTACACATTAAATTTGTTTAATAATAACTAAGTATTTATAAGGTTAAAATAAATTAAAACATATAAAAACAAACCTTTAAGAAATACAAAAAATAATAATACAAGGTAGGTATTTATAACGTGTATACAGTACGAGATCCCATTGCATAAATGATACATGATAGTAGAATATATGATACACCACAATTGCCTCGAAACATTGTGCCGCAGTCACCTTCAACTAAATTTATGGTAAAGTTTTTGTTGATGAACTGCATTATTTTTAATGCGAATCCAACATTATTTAAAAGAAAAATAAAGTGTTGAAAAAAAATGGTTGCGAAAAAGAACCTTCGCGTTACTCGAATAGGGCGGCGGCGCGCTTTCTACTCAAGCCGACCGTCGAATTCTGGGAAGGACACAGTACCGCGCTGTGGACTTGTAGACTTTTGTGACACCAGGGGGTCTACACACTAACTGTAATGGCGTCCACCACCATCTTGAGACTGCACGGCCGGCCTTGTTATTTCTGACGAAGACTCAGATAGCCCGATATATTCGACCTCAGCCCAAAAGCTGTTAGGCTCTATCTTTGGACATCCACAAATCGAGCGAGGGAGATGGCATCTCTTCTTTAGCGCTCCGTTCACAAGCTCCTGAGCTGATACCGGCGCTAACGCATTTGTTTCGGCACTCTTACTCAGTCGGAATAGTCTAAGATTAGAAAGAGCGCTCTTATTCATCTGATCCCGAAGAACGGCGATGGCTCCGATCCATCTAACTACAGGCCTATTGCTATTACTTTCCTGTTCTCAAAAGTGATGGAGAGCATTATTGGGCTGCGGCTATTGAAAGCAAGGGAGAAACTTGGCAGTTAGGTTGGACATGGCGAAGGTCTTCGTTCGAGTATAAGGCGTGCCTCGTAAAACTTCCATCCTACGGGCTTCACGAGAATTTATGCAAGTGGATCGCCAGCTTTTTTATTGCGCACAGCATCAAGATCGCTGTCGACAGTTTTTACTCACAAAACATGCCCATGAACGCTGGCCCCCAAGGGTGCCTGCTGTCCCCTACGTTATTTCTTCTGCATAGTAATGAAATGTTAGGATTCGAACATAAATTGCTGGTTCAACTTACCCCCAGAAGACACAAAATTGCACGTCAACCATAAAGAAAATCTCATTTGTCGTTTCACCAGTTTTCGAGAACACTCTTCTTAAAGTAGCGCCCTGTATCTGCATATTGGGCTTTAGAGTCAAGTTAGTCTCAAAGAAACTGAGAGTCATCGGCAAAGCGAGACTGTACTTTACGCTAAAACACCGATTGGCCCTATATAGTTCGGCCTCATATGAAGTACTGTTCTCATATCTGTCTTTTCCATAAAAAAAATGTACAAAATATTATTTCGGTCACTTACATATTACGTACCTAAAATAAATTTTGTGATTCATTTAGTAGATACATGTACTAAGCTAACTTACCTATATAACATTTATTATCTAAATTGAATACCTAATAAGACATTCATTGTTTATTAATACTTATAAAGGATATGTGAAATGAGGAAATGAGAATCCTCTCATTCTACGTAATATTCCAAGTACTTATTACTGCGATTAATTTATAATACCTGATTGCGGTTTCTACTTGATTGAACAATGACACAGTTGTACACCTGTTGTATCTGCATTCTTCATCGCCTACCCACTTCGGTAGGTAGGTAATTCTCACTCTCAGGTCTGTCGTAGTCGTACCATATCATTACAACTACATGTACAATTAAATATAAAAAGTCTACATAGAGGCCGTCCTCCGGTAAATTGAATTCTCTCACGGGCGAATGAAATATTTTATATTTTACACTGTGTTCCGCCGCTCAACACGCACTGGAGTCTCTTAACACTAGGTTCCAAGGTTCCCTCTACCTACCTGGTAGACGCCGGCGCCGCGCACGACGGGCACGCACTTGCCGAGCGCGAAGAAAGCGGAGTGCAGCGCGTTGGTGAAGCAGATGTCGTGCGCCGCCAGCGACCAGCGCATGCGGCCGCCGCGCACCAGCGTGCTCGCGTCCAGCACCCCTGCAACGCACGCACGGAGGAGTCAGTTCATGTTGTGTTACTTCCACCCTGGCACAAGTGCTGCGGAAACGGCTCGAAGGGTCAATGATGTGTATGGCAGTCGTGTAGCAAAAGAAAACACAATGCGTTTTTGGTTCCAAAATTTTTGAAACAAGCCCCGTGGACAGGGCTTTTTAACGTTACCAATTCACATTAAAAAATAACGGTAATTCCATACAGATATTCGAGTATCGTTACAATTTGGTATTGTTACTTGGTAACTTAACGTTATAATAACGTAATAATAAGGTTATAATTTCGATAAGTAGTTAATGTAAATTTTTAAAACACAGGGCGTTGATTGAAGAATAATCAACACTGTGTGTTTCGAAGTAACTTAAAAGGATGAATTTTACGTACATAAATAAGCTTACCAAATAATTTTAATTCATACTATTGACAATTTTCGAAAACCAATAATAATTAATAATACTTTGTCCGACTGAGGAATCGACTTTCGGTCTTTTCGGTCTCGGGAATCGCTTCGGATACTTAACTGACGAGGCAGTTTATTATACCTTTCCATAAAATTAATAACCGTTATAAGATAAATTGTTTATTGACTTAAGGTTCAAATTAAATGTTACTCTGATTGTATGGACGATGAATAATAAAAAACAAACGTGTGCTCTCTGTGATGATTTATTTGCTACTGGCACGGACATAAATATTGTTATAGTTTATAACTATTTTTATTATTATTAACAGCTCCCGCTTGAATTATACGAAAATTTGTATATTATTTAATTTTATTTAGGAAAAAAAATGGTAAATAATTATTCTAGTAGTAGATATTATTCTAGTAGTAGATACTTATATACATAAGTTATTGTATAATATATTTTATATTATATATTTATTATATTTTGAAATCGCAGACGCCTAATTTTTTCATATGTATGGATGTATATTTAACAAGAACAATAATTCTAAATAGCAATGAGGTCACGGAAATAGTAGTACGCACGCACGCACACACGCACACACACGCACACACACACACACACACACACACACACACACACACACACACACACACTTAGCGTCGAAGCAATCTTACATATTTTTGTGATTGGACAACAGCGACGGTAACAGAACTAGCTCATAACGATACCATTTAAACGTTATTGCTGCTTAACGATAAAAGTATCTAAATATAAAGGTAAACATGGTAACCTGGTGTAACGATACCAAAGTTTTAACGTTATTTTAAGCCCTGCCCGTGGACGGCCGAAGAGCCAAGTTGATAATGAAGAATTGAAAGATTGAATTGTGAAAGCGGATCCATTGCAAACCATGCCATAGTTAGCTGCAGTCTGCAGGCTGTTAGTGATAAATCTTGTAAGCGTTTTGTGGAATAGCGCCGGTGTTGTTCATTACAATTTTCTTAAATCTAGCCAGACCATTACGGCAGACGTATATTGTCTGCAAATGTAAACCATGACGGAAAAGCTAGCTCCTAAGCAACCGAGGCTGGTCAATCGCTCTACGCCACTGCTGCTTCACGACAACGCTAGACGGCTACTAGAGGAGGAGGAGAGAGGTTCAATTGGAATGTCTAAGACATTCAAAGTACTCCCCAGACTTTACCCCAACAGATTACCATATAAGTTATAATTTGGATAACTTCTTCGTGGCGCAACGGCACAAGGTGTGACTGTAATGTGACGGTTGTGGGTTCAATCCCCACTGGAGGAAGTGAAATATTTATTTACGTTTATATTTCCATTTCTTCGCTCTGGTCGAGGCAAAGCGCGGCGTTGAGTTCTGCCACTCAACACGCAATGCCTCCAGAATTCGATAGAAAGTGGGGAACGGAGTGTCTTCACACTTGGTACCCTTTGCCTACCCTGCGGTGTGCGGGATTTAGCGTGAAGCTGAAAAAAAAATATTAGATTTTTTGTTCCGCTCATACGCCGAATTCATATCACGGATCTAATTTATTTTTTTACTAGTGGGCCCGTGCGGGGCTACGTCCGCTTGAAATAAAAATATTAATAAAGAAATTGAAAATTAAAGAGATCCAGTTAATTCAGTAAAACAGTTGTATAAAATAACTGTTACGGCAATTAGCAAATTTGTCAAACTAAATACTTTACATAACTTTTTTATTTATGAAACGATTGTAATAAAATAATGTGTGTAACCCTATATGTTTTCGGAAGCTTTCCAGAATCCAATAGTGAAAACCGCATCTAAATCGGTTAAGCCGCTTCTGAGATTAGCGATAACAAAAAATGGAGTTACATTGAAATATTGCGGGAACATTGAATATGCGGAGTTATAGAAATGTTGTTTTTACAAACTCCACATAACCTTATATGTATAAGTTAGATAGGGCTGACCTCTTCACGAGGTCTGTAACGTGTTGTCAGCAGAGTGCTAGTAGTGCCAGACGAGACAGACGCGACTCACATACACCTACACGCTCCACCATCGGTAGCCAGGCGGCGGTCATGTTAAAATTTGCCGAAACATTTTATCAAAGAATTTGTAACTAAAATTTTTAAACAATTCTTCTATTCCGAAACGTCTTTTAAATATATACTACGCAATTGTGAGAATATATATTTTTCAATTAACATATTTTTATTAAGGTTTTTATTAACATTATAATTAACATATTTTTATTAAAATAATTTTATATATATTCTTTACGTACTTAAAAACAATCTGTAAGTATTAAGGGACTGCAAGCGCGACGGACGTGGGTCTGGTAACAAGTAAAGGCGCGGCGCAGAGCTCCGCCATTCAACAAGCAATATTTCGAAAATTTGCGTAAAGTTGGGATCGGACCGTCTTAGCAATATATTCCCTCTGTCTACCCTGCTGTATCCCGCATATAGCGTGAAGCTGATAATTTTTCTTTAATATTCTGTATATTTTGAACGGTTTACTCATTAAGGCAAAATTATATTTAAATCAATAATACATTACGATTGCATAATGTTATGTTTTATGAAATACATTTTTAATGTATATTAAAGTGTTTCAAGTTAAAAAGGTACCGGAAGTAATAAAGCGCTTCCTGTTCGGCTACATATTGAGTCTTTGAGGGAAGGACAGTTGTACGGCGCTGTGGAGTGTAGACAAAGCTAACTGCACGAAACAATACAACCAAAAATATACATCTCTTATCACATCTCTATAAATAAGAGCGGCATTTGGAAAGTTATTTACAGTTTTGTATACATATGTAATACATTCCTTGATATTAGTCAAATAATAGACGACATATCTTCTGTAGATTGGTACAAAAACAAAGTGATTCATTAGCTTCACGCAAACAGCACGCCGGCGCCGGGCAGAAGGAACTTACTGTCTTCGTTTCCTCCAGTTAGACGCTGCCCCAATAGGGCTTTTTATATGTAAACGATAATTTAACGAACTTACTTTACAATGCAAAACTCAAATAAATGTCTATTTCAAAAAGCCATGACTGTGCTCATCAACAATGCTCGTTAGAGACTACTTCAAGTGATTACTTTCGACTCAATCAATCGTTCCCGGAGTCGCGAGGCAGAGGCGGGCAGAGGCGCGCAGAGGCGGGCAAGCGGACGTCGACGATTACTTAACCTATATGCATCAATGCACACTTCTATATATAATGTGCATCACTCTTGTATCTAGCATTAGGTTTTATTTCTGTTCAACACGCTTTATTTGATTGACTTGTAACTGTGTAATAAAATAGACGAATATGACTTGGCCCTACTCGTGATTATTGTATATAAACAGAGTGCCCCTTAAACATGTGTTTTTACTATTTTTAATTTAATTTTGTATATCATAGACAACGGAATATTATTATGTTCTCTCTGTTTACCTAGTTAAATATAAGAGCAAAAATATATACGATATCCTGAGGGATGAGAGTCTACATACGAAATGTATACGTATTCAATTCATGTAACAATCATTATCTTACCCCAGAGGCCGGGGTCGTCGAAGCACGAGTGGTGGTTGGACACGGTGAGGAGCGGCACGTCGGGCGGCCGCTGCACCGCGCGCACCAGCGCCTCGCGGTTGTACACCGTCGTCTTGTTCAGAAACACTGTGGAACAAATGAAAATATGCTCTCACTCTACTCTCCACTCTCTGTCATAAGGTAACATGATACAAAAAAAACCACTGCAATATGTAATAGTATGTACAATAAAAGTTCATGAATCCTGAACATGTGAAATTAGCTGTTGATGGCTGAGCAGATTAGATTTAAGTATTTTTCTTATTTTCTCCCTGGGCGAATAACACACAAAGGTTCAGAAAGCCTAACTTTAGGACAGGTACCAATCCTGTACTGTACTGCACAAATCACCTGTCAATATTAACAATGTTAGTGAAAATCAACCACTTTAAAAAAGGAAATTAAAAATAAATCAGCTTCACATAGCATCAGTGGGAAAGGAATTTCTTCTTTTCCACACTTATTATTCTATTATGGAACAATTAAGTTGTAGGTTAGCTTACTGCACTTCTAACATCCAAGGCAATATTCTTAGATATGCTTTAGTTTTAGATTTATGGATATCCTTTTAAAATTTTATTAAAATACATTAACAAATTAAATATTATTCAAAGTATATATACACACTACACTAGGCACATATAGCAAATAGAATATAGCAAAAAAAACATTATTTGAAAGTAAATCTCTAAATTATACTCATATGTAGCAATTACTAAGTTAACTATAGAATTCCTACCTGACAGCCGCCCCTATCTGATATTACCTTACTCGCCTATATTCTACTAGTACTTGAATGCTATAACTAATGTATGGTTTGTTGCCATTCTAATCTTTTGATAAGAGTAATGCCCACTATCAAGCAATGTATCTACTAAATAGTGAAATATACAAAAACTAGATTAAATACTGATTGTAAAGTATCTAATATCCTACATATAATAAAAACAGTCACAATTTTTTTTTCTAATGTAATCCAAAATGAATAAATAATTATTAGTAGGTATTAAATAGCATATAAAGATTATTTTATACTTTATAATTAAAACATGATTTTTGTTAAAATTATAGAATTGATAAGTTATTATTTCTAACCAATAACTTTTTATTTCTAACCAATGTTTTTAATATAGATTCGTTTATATTATATATTAAATGTTTTAAATTTGTTTATTAACTTTGTAAAGAACTAAATAATGAGCAGGAAGGTTAAAGGTTCCTAATTTAAATTTTCGGTACTCTCAAGGTTGTAACTATATTATATATAATGGTAAGAATGTAAAATACAAATTGTGAACGAGTATTAGCCTATTTGATATTGTAACGACATGCATTGTAAGCAGCTAGTTCAGTTTTTGCCGATGGTAACTCGTTCCGAGTCGTACGTGCTAACCAGCGAAATAGGAAACTATGCAATGTTTCTGTCACATCGAGCAATATGATACGCACAGGCGAGATGTGAGTTAATGAAACCTACCTACAATAAACTTGCTGAACAAACCGACCACTGCCACTGTGATGGAGCTGGCGCAGGACCACAGGCACCCCGGGTTCCGGAGCCTGGGAATGATCCAACCGATGTCGTAAGCCATGTTCTCGCGCGGGCGTCACTTGCTTCTACTACAATAACATGTTGTTTCTTTAACGATTTCTGTCTAAGATTAAGTTTAAGTCCGCCCGTCTTTGTACAGCCTCACTGCTAGTTCGCAATCACATTTATGAATGACAATGACACTAAGCTAACAAGTGACAACTGACACTGACATAACGATTGACGTTATGAAATATGAATACTTCGCGGTGTTGCTATATATATAAAAGGGGTAAAAAAAACCACGACTTGCTTGTCAAAAAATTAAAATACTAATTAAATATTTTGCCTATAAAGTATAGATAATTTTTGGTCGTTCCTTTATTTTGGTATATTTTAAGGGAAAAATTATACTATTTATCTATCAAATTCAATCCACATGACATATTTATTATAAACATTTTTAATTTAACAAAAACTTACAGCTTAGTTAAAATCATTTGAAATATTTTATTGAATACTATTAGTATTGATTTATATCTTACACGCTCTTTATATAATTTGTATAATAACTATAAAAATACTGCTGTAAAATTAATAGTACAACGTAGTAAGTACAAATTAATATTTTACAAATAAAAATAAATATGACTTTAATTTCAAAACATTATAAATTTAAGACTAGACGATACTATTTAAGAATTATTTATAGCTTAAAATGGTTACAAAAAACAAAGAACACAAAAACAATCTCATACAACCAAAGAATGGACATCAAATAAAGCTTTTGTCAGTTATGAAAATAAATCTAATTAGCAATTTGCTATTTTCTTATGCATTAGTAGGTTAGGCAGACAGAACCTAGCGGAATGATAAGTCTCTCTGTTAACCGCTAGATCTTTGTTAAATTAAAATACGATTATCCATTACAATAGGAACTTTAAAAATTAACTCAATTCAACATAATTATATTACAAGGAGAATCATTCTACACACAATATTTGTATTAAATAAAATATCTTCTTCTTCTTCTTTGTCGTTTCGCTCTTGACAGAGCGGTCGTGGTCGTCTTTTTTTTTTTTTTTAAAGGTTGGTGGTGCGCCACACAGTCCGACGCCATTCTACGCGATTGACTGTCTGCCTGGTGCACTCGTAGAGAGGGTCATCGAGGGCTGCCTTCACTTGGTCTGTCCATCGCATGGGGGATCTACCGCGTGGCCTGCTACCCTCAACTTTTCCCTGAATCACAAGGCGTTGCATGGAAATATCTTCTTGTCGAGAAATATGTCCGAAGAAAGTGAGAATCCGTGCTTTGACAATGGAGGACAACCGTTGTTTTACGTCGAGTTCACGGAGTATGGACTCGTTCGTTCTAAATTCCGTCCAGGACACTCCAAGCATTTTCCTCCAGCACCACATCTCGAGAGCGTCTATCTTCTTCTCGTCACTCTTCCGAAGCGTCCATGTCTCGCAAGCGTACATAAATATGGGAAACACTAGAGTCCTGACTAATCGAATTTTAGTAGTTTTCGTGATGTTTCTGCTTCTCCATATGTTCCTTAACTTACTCATCGATGTTCTAGAAATTGCCATGCGTCGCTTGATTTCGTCTGCACAGCTTCCACTATTTGAGATCAGCGCTCCGAGGTAGACATATGATTGTACGACATCACAATTCGCGATATATTTAATCTCTGGCGAGTTGTTATTTGCACGGTCGACAATCATAACTTTTGTCTTATTGCGGTTAATCTTGAGTCCAAAATCGAGACTTACTCGTTCCATTTTTTGTAAAATATCTTACAATAATGCAAAACAAACGAACAAATTATTTTTAGCTAATACTATTTGTTGGGTTTTTTAAGTAGTTCAAATTCGTACTCTACAACTTCATCAAAGATCCTCGTCTCGAACTCGGGGTTTCGACGACGCGAGCTAATTATTATTCGACGTCGATTTAAGTCCGGTAATATTCTGCGGTGCTGATCGTCTATCTCAGGTGCCTTGGTTACAGTCGGCTCGGTTTGTATTTCAAATAGGTCTCCAAAGAGGTCTCGGCTGGTCCTCCTTGCGGGGAGGCAGTGTGTGCCAGCGGACACTAGTACCAACACGATAAAGATGCGCATCTTTAAAAGCTCAATGGGTTACTGATTTTCCCTGTTTTTTTTTTTTTTTTTTTTTTTTTTTCCGGACTTGACTTTAATGCTGTTAGCCTTACTGGCCTTTACAGCGACACCGGGTGGGTAGGGAAGAGGGTACTCTGTCCCTGAAAATATGCAGGCACTGTGTGGCTGCCTGTGGGGAGTGCCGACGACGCAAGGGCGCCCCCTGCGGGGCTCGAACCTCGGCTTGCGGTCGTCGAGCGGGCTGGGAATTTCCCTATTCTAAGCAAAGCCGGCCGCGACACAGAAGCCGCGACCGGGGGATAAAATTAGACTAATCTAAGGGAGCTAACGGTCCCTAACCGCTGGACCCGACGGCGCCGAGGCGCCGCCGGGCCGTGAGATAAGCTAGACTACGTCGTCGATTCCGGCGACGACGGTGTGTGTGTCGTGCGTGTGTAGTGTGTTTCCTACCTACGTACGGGCCGTTTGCTACGGTAATGGCGTCATCGGGGTCTAAGAGGACGCTACGCGGGCGTCTACGAATCGCGTGAGGCGTGTAATTACACGCCTCAGCGACGAGGGGGTTCGCGTGCGAGCCTGCGCGCTCAAAGTAGCGCTTCGCTAAGCGTTTGCAGTGCTCGTGAATCGATTCCAGTTCAAAATCTCTATGTAGGTCGACATTGCGCACGTACCAGGGGGAACCTGATGCGATGCGCAGGAATTTATTTTGCACTTTTTGCAAGGGAGCAAGCTTGGTGTGCGCGAACGCAACGCAAGCGTAAGTAAGGACAGGTCTAATACAAGCTTTGTATAGTGTCAGCTTATTTCTAAGTGACATTTTACTATTCTTGTTTATGAGATAATATAATCTATTGAGAATGTACTTTGCTTTATTGCAGACTTTTGTAATGTGGGGTTTGAAAGTTAATCTAGAGTCTAGAGTGACACCTAGATATTTGACCTGTTTTTCCCAGGGAATGGGTTTGTCTAAGAGATGGATGGTAGAGACTCTTATATTTTTATTGAGAGGGAAGAGTATTGCTTTACTCTTCTCGGGATTGACTTCGATTCTCCATTGGCGGAACCACTCACCGAGTGCGCGGGCCGCTTTCTGGAGTCGATCTTTTAATAGGATAGTACAACGCGAGGTTGTGAAGAGGGCTGTATCGTCGGCGTACATAGCCAGGTGAACACCCGGAGTGAGCGGGATATCACTGGAGTACAACGAGTACAGGATAGGACTAAGCGTAGAGCCTTGTGGCACGCCTGCGCGGAGGAGGCGGGGGGAAGAGAGAGTGCCTTCGACTTTATAGCGAAAGTATCTATTCGAGAGAAAGTCCCGCAGGATGTGTACGAGACAGTCTGGCAAGCCGTAAACGGCGCGCAGCTTGTAAATCAAGCCGTTATGCCAGACTTTATCGAAAGCTTTCGCTATATCGAGAAAAATAGCAGCTGTATTGCTGTGAGAAGGATCCCTAAGGTTGTATCGAGCTATATGCTCTACAACACGGTGGACTTGATGTATGGCGGAATGTTTCTTTCTGAAACCGAATTGCTCATTGCAGAGCAGAGAGTCGGCCTCTACCACCTCTGAGAGTCTAACGAGAATGATTCTCTCGTAAATTTTACCTAAACAGCTGAGAAGGCTGATAGGTCGATAACTGGACGGGATATTCCGCGGCTTATTAGGCTTGGGAATGCCTATGACTATGGCCTCCTTCCATTCGTCGGGGAATGAGCACGACTTAAGAAGGGAATTGAAAATAATGACCAATAGAGATATGAACTGAGCCGGTAGGGACTTGAACATTCTATTAGACAATTTATCGGGCCCCGGGGCCTTCCTATCTTTGAGGTTTTTGATGATGACTTTGACCTCGTCTTCAGAGGTCGGGCGGAGCGGTTCCCCTTGCGGGGGCGTCAGCGCCCATTCTGCGACCGCGGAATCCACACGCGCAATGTGGCTCGGATCGCAGGGCTGACTACTCGGGGTACATTGAGCCTCTAAACTGTCAGCGAGACATTCCGCTTTTTCGGTGTCATCGGCGGCAATTGAACAATCTGACCTAACTAGAGGAGGCATAGTCGAGAGACAATCGACTCTAAAAGCTCGCGACAGCGCCCAGAAGGCCTGGTGCGATGGAGCGAGCCCCTCGAGCTTCTTATCCCACGACTCACCGCGCAGAAGTTCGAATTCGAATCGAACTCTCCTCTTTAATCTGTAAAATTCCCTACGATTGTTGTCAGTCGGGTAGGTATCGTGTCGTCGCATAGCTACGTTCCTGCGTCTAATCAATCGCCTGAGCTTTTCTGAGATATCAAACCTACCGTCGGGCAAGTTTGTTACCTCTTTCGAACAACTCTGGATTGTATTTAAAATATAATCGGTGATTTTCCCTGTGTTTATATCGTGTATATATAGCGCCGTTGGTACAGTCGTCATCTGATATCGCATATAATAAATACTACGTAATGCAAATTATTAGATTTGGTAATTCCAATGTTATTTTATAATTTTTTCCTTGTAACGTCCCTGTTATTTAAAAACCTTGCGATAAATCGAAATATAATAAATAAACCCTGATAATAATTACATTCAGTATTAATATGTAGGTAATAATATGGATCGAACCCACAACCAGTCGCGTTTACGGGCACACACGGTTATCTTTATAAAACAGAAAATAATCATTGACATTTTCGAAGTAGTCAGCAGATCCTTAAGAGAGAGAGCAGGGAGAGAGAGAGAGCCCTAACAGCTCGGCTAAATTATGGGAAAAATGGAAATGTCTGGCTGGTTTTTTACAAGGATGTTTTTGGTGGGTGTCACCTTATTGCTATAATCAAATATTTCCTCAATAATGTTAGAAAGCTGTTGTCGTAGATTAAATTCAAAAGAATAAATAATTCCGAGTGTACGAGCCGATGCGGCGGAAATCCCCAACTGTAAAACATCTGGCACCAGTGCGGGTGGTTTCCGACGCCGCCGCGCTGGAATCTGATTATATATTACGCAATCATTTCAAAGAACAATTGTAAAAACCGCCATTACCGCTGACTTGGTGTCGGTGTAGATGCCTACAGCCACCTAAAGCCTACACTACTCGACGAGTCATTGACTTACGTGCAGTGGATTTATAATTGTACTTATTAGGTTAATATTTCTAAGTTCTTTGTAATATCCTCTCGTACCTGTTGTTGTTGTTTGTATGCTTGAACGAACTAATCTCTGGAAGTACTAGTCGGATTATAGCCACAACATGGCAAGCTTAATTTACGCTAAACTTACTTACGAGTACATTAGCCTTAAATATTGATGCTCGTAAAGTAAGTCCAAGTCTATTTTGTGATGAGAACAGGATATAAGTAATAAACGATCGTCAAACCGCGGGGGAAGTTTACTTTAACATTTATTAGAAAGAAATACTTTAAAGATAGTGTAAGGTACGATTCAGGCTAGGCTAGGTAGTGGGCTATGTACATATATTGTCACATTCAATAATAATAATTGTACTACATGTGTAGTATTTATTCATTTCTCAATACTCGTATATTATACTTTGAGTTCAGTGCGAGCTCTACAGTGTTCAAATATACATATGCGGGTGTGGTTCAAGCGTTGCTTTAACTAAGTAGTTTATTTAATTAGGTAAGTAGCAATTTTACTTGCTACATTCCTTGACAAATATTTAGTTTAGTTTAGAGTTATTGCAATTTGTTACTGCATTGCAGTCAATGTGGCTAAACACTTGCAAAACTCAAAAACAAAATGAAGTATAAATTAGATAATTTGTACTAAAATTTTAAAAAAAAGAAAACAAGTGACACCTACGAGGACAGATTAAAAACAAACAATAATATCGCACCTTTAGAATTATAGACACCTTTTAAAAATATCAAGTTTTAGAAAAAGTCAAATAAAGATGTGTAAAAAATAAGGCTTACAGAGTCTTTTTAGAATTTTTTTCTTTCTCAAAATCATGGTGTTTGTTTTATTAGGTCACTATAATTCTAAAGGTGCGATATTATATGGTGTCTGTAGTCTCTACTCTCTACGTATGGCTCTGCATGCAGATAGGTGGTGACATCTGTTGGGAGAAAGTATCTCAGCCTGGCTCAATACGCACGAAACCTCTCTTAGTTCTGCTCGCTTCCGGTAGAGGCTGACGAACTATAGGTAGAGCAAACAAGTATCCATTCACAATTCTAAAATAAATAAAACATTTTCAAAACATTGCGTGTAGAGTGGTAACGTTGCTAGTAGTGAACTAAATGCCGTCTATTATTTAATAAATAATGTAATTACAAAACGAGTCCTCAAGCTGTTCGTAGTAAGCGATGTACAATATTCGTTCGTCGTCATAACGACTCCGTGGCGCAACGGTAGCGCGTCTGACTCCAGATCAGAAGGTTGCGTGTTCAAATCACGTCGGGGTCATCGTTATGTTTTTCTTATCGTTTTTAGTTTTAAATTTAATATAATGATTATAAATTCATTGATCGTAACTGGACATCATCTAGCTCATATATATAAGTATTTCTAGTGAATTAATACGTATTTTCTATTCATTTGCTGTGTGTGTGTGTTTACTATTTGATTTGTAACAGATAACGAAATTATGTTTCACTTCTTTTAAAATTATATCCACTCCATTCCAATCCTTTTTCCCATCCATTAAATTTATTTTGTTATTTTCATCAATAAAAATAAGTATTTATTTCAAAAATTTTAAATTATATATGGAAAAAAATGCAAAAAGTTGGAGATGCCGGGGATCGAACCCGGGGCCTTTCACATGCAAAGCGAACGCTCTACCACTGAGCTACATCCCCTGACTACATATAAGTTTAAATTGTAAGTAGCATTACTTCTTTAAAGCATATAGTTTAAATAAAAAAAACAAGAAACATCCTTCTCTTCCCCAAGTGATAGAAGTGTTACAGAATGCGCTCGGAGCAACAGCACCAGCTCCTTAATACCATGAGGATACAATTTTTACAAATGGTTCAAATTAGGATTTTTATATTTTATTAAATAGTTAGTCAGACAGCTCGACCTAATAAAACCTAGGACAATATAATGCAGTAAACATATTATCACGTGCATTTTGTACTTCAGGTGACCTTGAAACTGTTATTAATGAGCCTACCGTAAGCTCTGCCCGCCCGTCTGGCCTAATGGAAATAAAGTATAGTATATGACACATGCACCCTAACTAACGGCAGCGGGTTGCTGGGTACCAGGTGGTTGCTGAGATTAGCGTAGCTGACCAATCACTGTCTTTACCTCTATATTATTAGTTTAAATATACATAATACTATGAATAAGTGTAAGGGATAATATGTATTTTTAAAGAGTAAACACAATTTATTATTATTTGAAATAATCGTTATCACTGTACAAGCTAAGGTCGTCGAGAGTCGAGAGGCACTCCTAGTACTGCTATGTTCAATAAGCTACTTGAAAATAACACACTTTTATATACAATATTTTCAAAAACATATACATTTATATAGATATATATTACTTCCGACTCTACCAGAATGGGAAAATCAAGTTACATTTATTTTGTGCTTTTCTAAAAGCCACTTTATTATTTATAAAGAAATATATAAAATATTCTTAATTATTTACTAAGAAATAATAATGGGATTTCTAGCAGGAAAATATAGTGATAAAAGTACAATACATAGTGGAGGTTAACCGATAGGTTTCATATTTATCTACAAATACTTAAGTATATAAAAATATTTTTATTAGTTTCATTACTTAAGTACCTATTTTAAAGCAGGGAAATTATACTTAATGAAGGTTATACAGCAGTAACGTGTTCGGCGTGGTGGATTCTGTCATCAACTAGGATCAGCCTCCATGATGAACTCGGCCATGAGGAGTTCCATGGTGGGCGCGATGCCCTCCTTCTTGCAGGCAACCTTAAAGCACTCCGCAATGCGCAGGATCCGCCAGCAGTGGTCCTCCAGCGCGTCGAACTGCTGCTCGCAGGTGTGGATGATGCTTATCATACGCTTTGAGAGGACCTCACCTACAATATTTTACAAGAGTAGGGAAATTAGCAATAAAATAATATAGTATACTAATTACGTTACGTGTACGTTAGAACTGTTAAAAATGTGTATTTGTTTTAAATTTATCACATAGAATACATAGATGTTCCTGTTTGAATCGACAATTATAGATATTGACAATCTGTTAGAAATGTTGGGTAGTTATCAAGTTTACAGCCTAAGCCTAATAACTACAACATAGTTACCCCATTAGCAAACAACATTACATCAGCTTCACGCTGTGTCCCGCACCCCGCACCCCGCACACCGCACAGGGGGGGAGGCAGAGGGAACTTAGTGTTAAGACACTCCGTTCCCCATTTTCTGCCGAATTCTCTCAGCAGCTCTCCATAAATGTATTAAATAAGAGATAAATATAGAAGTTCTTTTTGAAACTGCTTTAAATATAAAAAATATATTTTAAAGAGACTTTTTTCTGTTTCATTTACATTTATTGAATTGTCTATACGTTATAGACAAGTAACGTTTTGTAATTGTTAAAAATATTGACCATATTTAATAAGAGTAGCCCCGTCCAGGAGTAGATTAAGTGAATTATTTGTTTACTGACCATTCGGGAAAGACTTGATAAACTTATCGGTGTTCTCGTGGTGCATGCGGTGCGAGTCCGTCAGCAGATTGAAGTGGGAGCTCATGCACTTCATGGCGCAGCCGACCTCCCGGTCCTCGAACTTGAAGTCGTCGCGCCAGAAGTGGAAGAACTCCTCCATCTTGTCCTCTGTTAGCTGGCTCTATGCCGACACACAGTGACAGACTGAATACACTGAAGCTTTTATGAAATAAAATGTAGTCCCAAAACGTGGTTCAATAGTTATAAATCGGCTTTACAAGCATAGCCTTTCTCGAATTTCCTAGGATAAATATAATATTCAAGAACCCGTCCTTACCCGACTGCACGACGCAAAAGGGAGAATATTGTTAGGGTCTTTTCGTGATTTCCTATTAAAGAAGCGATTATATTACGATTTGAAGCATTTATTACACGGGGAAGTAACAAGCCCAGTAGTTCATTAGGACTAACAGCCGGGAGCCTACCGCAGTTCAACTTTACAAGGCTCGAGCAAATATAGGTCCCGACTGTTAATGAACTATTAGCTTGTTTTTATAATTCTTTTTGACAATTCAGCGAATGAATGAACCGGATGTAACTTACTTCTTCTCTACAGGTCTGTAGGGCTTCACCGAACCCCAGAGTGACATCTTTCATCACTTCCATAGTCGCGTCCAGGCCCGTCAGGACGCCGCACGCCAGCGACAACGTTAACAACGAAATCATAATCTTTTTAAGAATATTCTTCTGTCCCAGTCTCTCCCACCAGGCTTCTGTATAGAATGACTTAGAGTTGTGAAATGAAACGTTATATAGTGCGTTTGATGGGCAGCCCTCAATGACACGCCGTTGCCAGAGTACACAGAGCACACGGGGGGCGGTCTCTACACGACGATGTCTTCATTATGTTTCGGAAATGATTGTAAAAGACTACTTATTAGGTGAACTATTAAATAAGTAATCATAGGACAGTGGATACAGACCAGCGAGCACCGTCATCTGTCATTACATAGAACAACGAATGGAGCTCGTGCGCTTGTTTTGTTTGCTTGTTTGTACAGCATCAAGGTAGGTATTATGTTTGCATATTTTTTCCAAATAATTTTTAGTAATCTAAATTGAGATATATTTTGTTATTTATACTAATTCCTTTTCATAAAAGTCAAAGTTAAAGTAAAATAAATTAAAAAACCCGTTAAGTGGCAGTCGGTCGGTCTCGCCATCGATCCAGATCGAGGGTTCACTTTCATAATTGTAGTAGGTCGACGGGAACGCGTCTTATAAAAGTTGATAAACTTAAGTTTGTGTATATAAAATATATTTACGTAAAAGTAATCAATCAAAAAATAAACCTATTCCAAATACCTGTCAACTGAAAAGGAACCGAAGTACATTATAAATGTGTCTCAAGTAATGGATCCCTGTCGCACGGCTGGCCTCGTGCGACTGTAAACGCGACAGGCGCGATGGGTTCAGGGTTCAATTCCCGTTGGTGCAAATGAAATATTTAACCTACAACTTGTCGCGGTTACAAACACAAGCTTGTACCAATGCGCCACGAACTAGTCCCATTACAAATTTATTGACGAACGATGTCCAATTCCAATAATGTCGCTATTAAACATGTTAAATTTGTAACCTCCTTTTATTTGAAATCGGTTAAAATACATTTGTATGTGCGCAAATCATAAAACAGTAAAACAGAGTTCTCTGGAACATTTTTTTAAACTACATACAAGTCTAAGGAATCGATCGATTCAGCTCGATTTAATTGTGCTAGCTGTTAACAGCAAGATGTGCGCCACCTCCTACGTATAGGTGCATTGTATAGATACATTCCACGGATCCATGGAATGCTGCTAATGCTAAGGTAGGCACACAGGGAACCTTGCAGTTTGCATTGCATTTGCATTGGTACCAGAG
Organism: Heliconius melpomene rosina; assembly: GCF_056956725.1. Classification (NCBI taxonomy): domain Eukaryota; kingdom Metazoa; phylum Arthropoda; class Insecta; order Lepidoptera; family Nymphalidae; genus Heliconius; species Heliconius melpomene. Next base: position 9,572,871 of record NC_140402.1, on the reverse strand, counting down.
CGAAGAAATGAAAATATTTATAAATAATAATTCATTCCTCCGAGTGGGAATCAAATACACAACCGTCACGTTGACAGTCACAAGCATACGCGTCTGCGCCACGAGACGGCCAAGATTATTCCGATTTATTCTCATCTATCTTTTTCGTCAATACTCAAAATAATTTTAAAGACCTTTCTCAGTATGACTTGTTTATGCAATTATTACAATTATTCTCAGGACGAAAGAGAGGCCGCGTCCGGTTGTTCGCTATAATCGCGATGCGGTGAGTGCCGACTTGACTCGACTATAGCCCGATCAAATTAAACGACAGCGTCTCACGTACGTGTTGCCTTCAAATGGCATATTTTGGATGCGGTCGGTTAATTAACCGATATCATTTTGGTTTTAACACATCAACTGGTTTCTTAGGAACTACTGGTTCGGATTCCGGATCCTGTTGTTTATGGAGGTAGATTATAGTCCACATGTGTCATATGCCATATTACGGTGCCGGTGGCGCTGCTGCCGATGCTGGCTAGGTGTGGACCACTGTCTATATGATAATTGAATATACTCGTAGGTTTAATTACATAATAGTTTTGCTAGATAAAAAGTGGTTATCAAATTTATAATTTTATTTATAATTTCGATTATAAATGTGAGCTTAAAAAGCTTTAAAGCTACAAGAAAATAAAGATACACAAAACAACACGTCCACTTGCGCTTCGTGCAGTAAATTGGCTCAAGCGAGTTTGCTGATAATAATTAGTTAGGGACGGGCTAATGAGTGCTGGCCGTCGGAGAACTCTCCGCTTTCCGCTCCTCTCCGGTCCGCGACCGCGTCCTACCACCTGTGAGGGCGCCTGCGCTTGCACTCTATCTTTGTTAAATAAGAACTGTTTCTTAGCGAGGGATCCTGCGAGCTAAATTTGACTGTGATTATGTATTAGTATTTAGTATCTAGCAGTGGACAGAACCTAGTGCTAAGACACTTGAATTCTGGAGGCTTTGCGTATAGGCACATACGTGATCCCTCACACCTCACACCTCACACCAGCCACGCCACATGCCACTTGTCTTTAATGTTTATACACCTCGTGGCAAGGTACAGTTAAGATACACTCTCCGACTGCTCATTGACTTTACCTATTGCTGTTCATACGAGTACGCCGAGTGGTTCCAGAAGAGCGTGGGAGAGATGTGTGTGTACTGTTATGACGTCACAAACACAGTTGAGCTGGCGAGTGCAAGTTCTTAATATAAAGAACATATTACAGAATTTATATGCACAATTTTAATAACTATTTATTTCTTTCTACGCTGATGTGCAAAATTTCACATAATATGCGCAAATATATAATAAAAATGTTCTTCATGAGTTTTTAAATATAGTTTTGTATGAAAGCTCGCAGTAATGTAAGCTTGTGTACAGTCGGCTGTAGAATGTGCGAGCGCGGCCGGAACTGATATTTAATTAGCTCCAAGATACATCAGGCCGAGTGTAAACTTACATTTTATATTGAATTCCTTTATAAATTATTTTCTTTTGTGATAAATATGTAATAGAGGCCATCGTGCCGCAGTGGCACAGTGTATGACGATTGTGGGTTCGATTCCCATCCCACTCAACACGCAATGTCTCCAAAATTAGGTGGAAAGTGAGAAACAGAGTCACTAGCGGCGTTAGGGTAGGGCGAGCCTGGGCGACCGCCCAGGGGCGCCGGATAAAAAGGGCGCCGTAGACGCCCGTTTAGGGCGCTTTTCGCAAAGATGTCTTAAAATGGTGTAAGATTTAAAAAAAAACAAAGTCACCGTCGTCTTTGATATCAAAAAAAAAAAACGAAGTCATCGTCGTCTTTGATATCTAAAAAAAAAAACAAAGTCATCGTCATTGAAATATTTATCAACTTTGAAAATAAAATTGCAGAAAACATAGACTTTGAATGCTTAATAAAAGAGGTCGCAGATAGAAAGGCTAGAAGAAGTGAAATTTTGTTAGTTTTTGTCATTTTTTTTTAAATACATGGTTATTTCGTTGTACTCATTCCTGTTTTGTATATTATTGAAATGTAGTTAGGGGGCGGCGAAAAAATTTCGCCCAGGGCGCCGGTAGTGCTAAAACCTGCTGTCACCTCTGCTTGCGCGGCCGTATGCAGGATTCAGACTGCTGGTAATATGATATAACCTAGAGCATACAATAATATTCCATTACGTACTTTACAATATTAGAGATGTATAAGTATCCATATTTTGTAGACGGTCAGACGGACAGGAGGCGAGGGCACGAGGTGCTAACTCTGACGCGTGCGAGTATTTCTTTACCTCAATTTGCAGTTTTATTTATGATGTAAAATAACCAACTTACATTTTTTTTAATTTTAAAGCGTCTGACTTTTCCTACTCGAGGGAATGAAGTATTTTCCTTTTTTCGCTCTAGCAATAAGACAATGTTCCAAAAATTGTATTGGAGTCCCTTAACACTAGTCCTCTCTGCGGCCTGCCTCCCCTCCTCCGGCTAGGGAAGTTTCCAATAACCAATACACATGAATTTAATTGTATACTTTACATAATATACACTTTGCTGAACATGTCCACACTATATTTATATCAAAAGAGTAAAAAAAGCTGTATCAAAGTTTCTAAAGGAAACTAATGTAGTTCAGAAAAAAGCCCCATTACACAGTACGTACATGATGTCGGACAATAATTAACATGTTTGTTTCCCATGGACGCGACCTCCTGTTCCACATCAGGTTCCTGCGGGAGACTGCGGAAGGCTGCGCGGTGGTCCCCATGAGTTAAGATGACCTGACTGTCATCAACGAGTTTTTGCTAGCTAATGCATTTAATCTATGAGGAGATGAGGACTAATGACTCGATGTTTATGTATGGACAGACTTGTACGTCTTGCCGTCGTAGTTCCTCAGACATATATTACGCTTTATAGCTGTTTGGTTTGTAAGAAAAACATAAACATATTGTGGGAGGCGTGTTCTATTTTAGTATTTTGTAGAGCCATATTTTATAATGGACTAGTGCTTACTCGCGGCTGCGCCCGCGTGTTTACATGAAGTGACCTGTAAATGCCGGTGTAGTTGGTTACATAGATATGATTGACGTGTTGTAATATCTCGATATATTTTTGTGTAGAATTTCGAACCAATAGTTCCTGAGAGAAACGCGGAAACCAAAGAAACTCTTCAACTTTAGAATATTAAGCATAGAACGTATTTATTGTTTTTGTTTTAAAATATTTTTTTAAATGGACCATTAAGAAAAATAAATTAAAGAGACATCAAAACGAATCGACGTATTTTTGACAAAAGCTTTACAATGAACCGTAAGTAAGATGTGCGAAGCGTCGTTATTGATCCCAAACAAATCTGACATCACCAAGCAAACGAACATTATGAAAATTATAATAAACGTTTATTTTCTTAGATTCGTTACTAAATATATGTTAATATTTTTTAAATAAAGTATCTGCAGCTGTACAGGTTGAGCCCTAGGACGGCATAGGGGTACAAATTCGTGACTGTAAATTCGACGGTTGTGGGTTCGATTTCCATTTGGGGAAGTGAAATAATGAATAATTTCTTGCTCTGGTAACGGGACAAGGCAAGGCGTTGAGTGATCACTCAAAGCGCAATGCCTCAAAAATTCGAGAGAAACTGGAGAACAGAATTGTGTTAATCGGGAACAGAATATTTTAAAATCCTCTCTGCCAACCCTGCTCTGTGCGGGATACAGCGTGCACCGCCATATATACACTGTACGAGACATGTCAAGAAAATGTTTCTTGCTTCCTTCCCATAAACTACAGTAGACTCATAAAGCAATGATTTCAGTTTTTGCTTTTGAGTTACAACGACGTATTACTCCTTCCGCGCTGTATACGTACCTGCCCAGGAACGTTGCCCGGGATACACGCTCTTCATAAATATATCGAACACGGTAGATCCCATAGCACGCACGAGACGTTGGCTTTGTTAAGAGAAAGGTGTAACTGAGGTGCTATCTGATTTATCTTAAATCTTTGTTGATTCTTCTACTTCAAATAAGTATTTTACAGCACAGTTAGATTGACAAGGGCTTAAGGGTTCGGTTTAATGGAATATATAGCAATGCAGACCGTAAAGCGATAAATGATGCCCAGATACAGAACGAGTGCGGAGCTGTCATACAGGGTAGCGGGTAGCGGGTAGCGGGTAGCGGGTAGTGGGTAGTGGGTAGCGGTCGCCGCGGAAATAATATACTTCTACCCAGGTATGCTAACTGAGAGCAAATGAGATATAGATCGTTACTGTAACTGTAGTCGTTAACGTTGAGGATACGAGTGTGTTTTCATTGTGCTCTCCAAGCATGACTGCCAGGTACTTATGGGATGTGTAGTACCCGCTGGTTATGGAATAACATTTTAAGAATGAAACGCCAACGCCACGATTTGTTTTGTTATCAACAGTCTTACCACTGCGCCATCTCCAACACTTATATATAATGTCAATTCAAAAAACGTCTACAAGTTATCATTCCCGCGTCGTCCCCCATACAAGGAACCAATTACAGTGCAAGTGTTAGTATACATCACCTACTCACCAGGTAAGGTGACCTGATGAAGCTGGAGACAGGTTTTTGTAAAGAATAGGTATATGTAAGATACATACAAGTGGAGGTGAGATCACGTAAATTGTGCGAGCACGATCTTAGCCCTGGTTGTTAACGAGTAGTTACAGGCCTCGTAGGTGTCTGCCATTAGTCAATTATTGTAGCTGGAAAATTATAGTGTCTTTATTTATTTGATGATTCTTGAAAATTATTAATTTATAAAGGAAGTTACGTAAATAAAAACTTATAATAGCATTTAAAAAACACATTTTTTTATTTTCAATACGCAGCTTGTTATAATGTTTATGTGTACGAGTATACAATAAGAAATATGAATAAGATTTTTTAAAATTTTTTGTGAGTGTTCATTTAGTGAATCATATATAATACTGAGAGTCAATGAATGATGCAGCGCTGCTGTTAAATAAAAACGCAAACACAAACATTCATTGGACTAAATAACTCCACGCAGAGATTTACTTGATCTGATAGACTTCGTAGTGGATAAGAGCGCTTATGTTCTTACTAAGTCTGTACTAACATTATGAAACTGGAGAATTTGTTCGTCTAAACGCGATTATCTCAAAAATTAGTGGTTTGAATTGAAACAATATTTTGTTGTTGGACAGCAGCTAGTCTCACATAAGAGAAAACCACATGTCATGGCATGACATTCAACAACCACCAACCAAGCTCGTACCAAGCGGACGGTCAGTTCCTTTATTTTTTGGTAGTCTCTAGGGTTATAAATATATACAAGATGCCGTGATCGTCGTCGGTGCGGAACACACAGGGCGTCGGCGACATCAAAGCGTCATGCGTCACGGCCGGCCGCGAGTCGCGAGTGCTCCGCCAGCCTGCCTGCCTGCCTGCCTGCCTGCCTGCCTGCCTGCCTGCCTGCCTGCCTGCCTGTCATCACTGTAACAAGAAACACCTTGTTATATGTAATGCATTTCGCACTGCAATTATGCGATCATAAAGTATAATTGGCAACCGCTTGTTGAGATGAAGCTCTTGTAGGTACCTACAGGTATATGTGGACCAATGAGCGTTACAGCTGCACACCGTGCCGTCTGGCTATAAACGTGAAGATTGTGGGTGGGATTTCTACTCGAGAAAAAATATATTTTTATTTTCTTATCCTGTTACCAACATAAAACGCAGCGTTGAATTCCGTCACTCAACATGCAATGTCTCTAAAACTGAAGGCAGGGGGAAAAGAGTGTTAAAACACTTTATTATGGTAAAAATTGCAATACGATGTTTTGATATCTGTTTTCTTTAGCCAAGAAGCGGGATATCTCCTACCCATCCCGCTAGGAACAAAGCATGAAGCTAAAAAGAAGAAAAAAATTCTTGCGTTTTTAAAAAATACTAACAAAGTTAAAGAAGCTTTCTATGTCCAGTAGTTTGGTCTGTGCGTTGTTTTATATAACAGGCTTTATTTAATTACAATATCTCTATAAGCAGGCAGTTATCTCAGCGGGTGCTCCGCTCAGTGGAGCACCCCCCGTAAGTGACGTTGTCTCGCCACTGCTGCTCTCGCTGCTGACACTGTGCTATATACACACTAGATGACATTTATTTTCACTCTCTCTTATCACTTATGTCAATATTAAATTAATCTCCATCTCCGCCACGCTAATGAGCGCGCGGCCGCCGCTGTCGCCCTGGATAACGATAAATCGTCTGTTTGTCTGTAATTAAGAAAACGACTCCATATCGCTCGTATCTCCAAACCGAGGGGCAGATGCAGAAAGGATTTTAAATTATTGGGAATGGCTGATAAAGAAACTGAATGCCAACGAGGCGCAGGCGCAGGTCGCGAGGATCTTAACAGAATAACATTGTTAAAATACAATTAGAAATATCAATAATTTTTGTAAGTAACTTATAGAGTTTGAAAAGATTATTTAAATACATGTAGCACATGGTACATGTAGCACATAGGTACCTATTGTAAGTAATATAGTTTAACAATAAAACTCCAGATGAAGCTAAGCTTAGTTATTGAATTGAAAATTGAACTTGACCAAAATATTTAATTTGGTAAGCGCCACAGACATGTGTCTCTATGTGTTGAATATATATATAGCAATATATTTAATGTCCATAATTAAAAGTTAATAATTGCGACAAACAAAATTGTCATGTTTTAATTCACATAATTTTCACCATTCTCTCCTTTTAGATTTTGTATTATCCACTCCCAAAACTAACGCGTTACAATAGACTGTGTCACGACGGTCTCAACTTCATGTTACAATGCCAAGCCTGGACGACGGTTCACCTTCCCACATCCCTTATATAATGTTCTTCCTTATAAAGTTCCCCGTCCTCTTAGTGTTCAATGTTTGTTAATGTTTGTGCTTAGTCCTCTATGTAAATTTTTATGTAAATATATTAGATATAATAAATATTAAACTATAAATTAATATATTTGTAAAATACTATTTACTACTAACTCATGTTCATGTATATATTTATTTTATGATTTTTTATTTTATAGGCAACACTTTAACTGGACTCTTTTTGACATGCATTCTCCTATTGTGTAATATAATCTCTTTTTTACCGTACAATCTCCTTTGTGTGTTCTCCAAACAACGTGACATTGGCGAAGTTAATAGTGCCCAACTGGCACGCTCGAAACGCCGTAAATAAAGAACCGAACCGTACAATGCCAAGACAATGACATCCGTTATTATTTATTAGCAACGTGCACATGTGTGGCGTTGCTAATATCGTTGCTGCCTGGATTATATGGTATATTAAATTGGCAATATACTATCCGATACCAGGCGTATCCCGCATATGGCAAGGTAGGGAAATCCTGTGAACCTAGAGGTGACACCGTTCCACATTAAGATAAATACTATTGTTCTCCACTTTCTTTCTTTCTTTTCCGAATTCTTAAGGTACAACTCTCAACAATAATAAAAAACTCAACTTAATATTTTTCAAATAATATGGCTCCTATAAATTCACTAATTCTCTAATGATTTCCCGCACATCTTATTAATTTAATTATTGAAATTTGACACGCAACGGTAAGTCTTCTTATTTTATAGTAGATATTATTGATTCATACAAACAATATGAATTAATAATACGTTAATTTCGTAAAGCAAATAGGTTAAAATATAGCAAGACACGGGTACGTGATACATGCATATGTGCATGGGTGCATGGGTGCATGGGTGCCATTTGTATCAGGAAACTTGATTAACACCTCCGTCACCACCAGACTCTAGTCCAGAGTCCAGACGCACGCTAATGCTACAACACCTTTACTACAATATCTAATTACTAAGCCTGTTTGTTTTACTTGGCACCGACTTCAAAATTATAAATTGTTAGAAGTCGGTTTTTCTTTTTGTTAAAAATTTATTTATTTCATTTCCTCAGAGGAGTTAATTACCATAATTAGTGAGCAACATTGTATTATACACCTTTATTAATATAAAACGTTTCAGGTGTTACGTAGTTATTTTCATAACGATAATGTCGAAATCGGCGTCAAAATATCAGAGTTTTCGTCCAAACATGGCGTTTATTAAACATTGATGATTTACCAAAATTTAAAATATATGTAAAAAAAATTCTAACAAGTAAAGCTTATTACACTGTTCAAGAGTATTTAAAGGATAAGCATGTATGGAATTAATGTCTATTGAATGTAATGCAGGATAGCTGCCAGCAAATGTAATAGATTGTACCATTGATTTTGAAAAGAGCAACTGATGAGTTTCTTGCCGGCTCTTCTCAGCAGAACTGCCTTCCGAACCGGTGGTAGCTTTTTGTTCATATGTTCATTAGACGATTCAAAAGTGCTTATAATAATTGCCTATTTGAATAAAGAATATTTTGAATTTGAATTTGAATTTGATGAATGTCTAGAACTACTACTACGACAAGGAGAAGAAAAGGAGTGTCCAGCGCTATGCATTGTCACCACTATGCTAAGTATGTAAAAGATTTTTATATATATTTTTATTTCTTGAAATTTCAATTAAATGGTAATGTGAAACTGAATTGAATTATTTTAATGAATGTTTCCACTGAGTAGTAACGACGTCTCCTACTTTAATAGGCAAATCGTAAAAGTTGTAACGCCACGTGGTGGTATCGTACAAATGCTAATGTGACACAATTAAAGGTAGTCTTGGAATCTTGAAATACGAATTTAATCATCAAAAACTGGATCTCGACGTGGCCTCGATGGTTTGATCTGTTCTACGAAACGTGCCTCCCTTTGCCTGCTACAGTGATACCACACGGACGTGTCTGCCGCTCCGTGATGCATCATCGACTAGTCATTTGATGTCTATTTAATTTTAACATTAACTATTATATTATGCAGTTACTAACGCAGCCGTCGCCTTTAATTCTTGTCTCGTATGGCGTAGTGGCGTAGTGGTGGTGTCGCGGCGTGGTGCATGTCGTTAACACTGTTAGCCATTTACAACATTTATGTACTGTTCGCGCATATACTCTATTCGGCATATAAAGGCGACCAGGCTGTGAATGTATAATGCGTATAAATGATATTAAGAAAACATAAGTTTTGAAATCATCAATATATCAAGAATTTGGTAGAATTGAGGCATTTATGTAATTAGATATTCGCTGAATATTCTTATTATGACACTAGCGGCCCCCGTGCGGCTATGCCCACTTGAAATATACGAATGTTTATTTAAGTGTATTTAAGAAAAAACCGTCCAAGCACGAGTCGGACTCGTCGAAGTACTACTATAAGCGGTAAATTTCATACAAAATGAAGCAAAAAAGATGTATGAATGCTCATATATTTTGATAACGTTGTATTAGACGCTGCAAAAACCTGTAATCCTGAATATCTGATAGCAGAAGTATAATGGTCTCATCAAGTAATTTAAAGTCTTTTGAGAATTTATTTTATTTTGTTTAGCTACAAATTACTGTACTGTTATAGCAATTAGCAAATTTGTCGAATTAAGTACTTTAAATTGACATAACTTTTTTATTTATGAATTGATTGTAATAAAAAAAAACCCTATATATTTTCGGACGCTTGCCAGAATCTAATGGTGAAAACCGCATATAAATCGGTTATGCCGATTCTAAGATTAGCGATAACAAACGCACAGACACACAGACAAAAATTTTTAAAATCATTGTTTTGGGTTCTTTTACGTTAATAAAGGTTCCCAATAACATTTTTCTTTAAATATATTCCAAGTACAGACACCGACCCTCTTACGATTTTATTATAAGTATACATTATATAATATTTTTTTATTTAAATAAACGACATTTGTTAGTAGAATGTAAATACCGCTGCACACACGTTCACTTCAAAGAAAATGTTAATGTAATAATATATTATCTAATAGTACGCTGGACGCCTCTGGTGAGGGCTATCTGGGTACCGACGGACTGTGGGACCTCATTTACCATGTATAGAAACATAGGCATCCTTTAAAAAGCTAGAATAATTACTTACTAATTCATGGAAGACTTCCTATAAGGTTATAAGGCTTCAACTGTAAACATTTTTCTACATTAAGAATGATAAAATACTCTTAGAAGTACCTACCTATTTGGTGTAACTGTTAAAAATGATATAATTAAAATGTAATCTGATAATAATGAATATAAAGAAGATAAAGAAAATACAAGTACATATATAAAGATTGTATCAATGCTATGCCATTCCTTCAGAATTTGGCAGAGAGTGGAGAATAGAAGGGTCTCAATAATCATCATTTGACACTGACCTTTTCACACATTGTATATTTTAAGCAAAAATCACTGATTTAAGTAAAAAAAACATTAAACAAATGTCTTCAAGTAATAAATGTATCTTTATCTATAATATATACAATAATATAAAGACATGTTTAATATTTTATCGGCTGGATACAACGTCGGCACTTGTGCTAAAGCTTTGCATGACAATTTGATAAGATTTACATCGCTATAAAATTAATTGATATCGCCGATTAATGAGGCTACCAGTTAGTGCAGTAGCGGCCTCCTCCCAGCCACCAGGCAGGTCGGACCAGGCAGGTCGGACGAGGCCGCGCTACTAGGCATACTAGTACCTACTACAGTATACTATTTAACAACTCTATATCTATACTAATATTATAAAGCTAAGAAATTTGTTGGGTTGAACGCGCTATTCTCGGGAATTTGCGTTGTACGAGTATAGTCCGTCTAACGATTAAGGCTATAACATATATTATATAATATTAACGAGGCTGGTGGGCATAAGTGTGTGACTGTAAGCGCGACTGGTGGTAGGTTCAATCTCCACGAGGAAATGAGATATTGATAGATAGATAGTGTCGAGGCAAAGCGCGGCGTTGTGTTCCGCCACTCAACACACAATGCCTCCTGAATTCATCGAAAAGTGGGAAACCAAGTGTCTTAACTTTAGGTTCCCTTTGCCTAGTGAAGCTGATGAAATAAAATGTTAATTGTTTCGTCGTAAATTACTTTGAAATATGGCCACTATCATATATAACTTTAAGTTACTTCAATTTGATCACGCAAGCTCGTGACTTATAGTCCGGTGATGTTTGAAATATATATAATTATGCACATCTTCGTTTTATTTTATTTAAGTCCGTCAATGAAAAATTCCGTTGAATATTCGCCATACAATGTGGAAATAGTGAAACGCCTTATAATGGACTGACATTTCGAAAATAACTGAGCTCAGAATAAATATGTTATCTAAATAAACTTATCTATCATGCAGTTTAATAACCGCGGCTTACTCACGTGCGCCCATTTGATCCCGGTGCCAGGAGACTGTCGTGGCGTCCAAGCGAGCAGCTGGTGTGGGTTCACTGTGTACTGGGGAAATCTACTATTTAATATTTTTACTCCCTGGTTCGGGGAATGACTGTAACAACTAACGAGAAAAGCGCGGCGTTTAGTTCTGCCACTCAACACGCAAAATCTCAATAATTTGGCGGAAAATGGGTAACGAAAATGTCTTGATAGAGAACAAAGTGTCTTAACACAAGGTTGCCTCTGACACTGTTATTTATATGTTTAGTTTAATATTCGAAATAGTGATTTCTTGGGCGACAATGGATATCTATTGTGCATAGAAAAATATGTCAGTAGGACACCAATAAGAAAAAAAAAGACAAAAAATTATCAAAATTAATACATCCACTCCATGCATGTTTTAGTCCAGCGTATACAAAATATACAACATTTATAATTCTATAATAGTTTATTTCATACAAAGTAAGTGCAAACACTCACAAACTTGACCTACAATCCTGAAATTAACACAGAGCGAGTCCGACTCATACTTGATTGTTTTTTTATTTCTTATAATAAATTAACCGTAAATTATCAAAACAAATCGCTATAAGAGTATGTATGTATGTATGTATGGTAGGAAGCGGGCGAAGCCGCGACTTACAGTAACACTACTATTGGCGATGTCCTGTTTTGCATTTCGATGACCATACGTATGCGAGAGGGCCGACAAGCGACATTGTAGAGATGAGATCCGCGATAAGCATTCACATAATTAGTATGATTATCTGACCCATCCCCGAGCGCCGCCCCGGGTCTGTGCCCCGGGCTGCCCGCCGTGACGGTCCACTGACAGTTCCAACTAAATGATATTATTTGCAATACTAAAGGAAGGTGTGGCACAGTGGGCAAGGATCTGCTTGTAAGTACGACACTCAGTTGTAGTGTAGTTCCATTCCCCTGAGCGGAGATTGAATCCCTAACAATTGAGTACACATTACCCTCTAGGGTTTGTTGTATGATGAGTCAAAGTCATCAGACATCAAAATTTTAATTGAATTAACAGAAAATTTCTAGTCTCGGCACGTTTTGTTTTGAAAAATGCAAACATTATAAGTATTCATTATATAATATCACTTTGTTGTCCGTCTGTCTAGAGAATTTATCTCGAGACCGCGTAGATGTATATCTATATATATCTTTACTTCGACACCAGAGCGAACAAATGGAAATATAAATTTAAATAAATTACTTATATATATATATAGCGCGCCGTTGAATTCCACCAGCTCACACGGAATGCCCCCAGAATTCCCTCCCTGTCTACCCCGCTATGTGCGGGACACAACGTGAACATGATTTGATTTTTATTCTTAACTTATATATCTATTCAGTTTTTATTAGAACTCACTGAACTACCTACCTACTGTATAAAGGATATATCCTTCAAGCTAAAAAAAGTTATGAAATTATTACATTTTCTGTCTACATTACATTCAGCTCGACAATGACCCGTATTATTACACTTAAAACATTTAATATTTCTTTTAATTGTAGCATTTCTTTTTACAATAAATGTGGATGATGATGATGACACAATTTCACCCCGTAGTAGTATTATGGTTTGGAACTTCCAAGCATTCCAATTTTTTTACTCCTTCCAGTTTTATTACTGTGCTGTTTCCTTCCATCGCGATTGTTTTTTTGCTTGTTTTTCTTTTTCATTCCTACCCGGCAACTTAACCTCCAAATTTCATTACCAACGCCGAAGCGTCGCGTGAAGTAACGCTGTTTTAATCTCGCCAGTATTTCTAATTTTCTACGATTGATGCAATCTTCTTTATTATTGTCAAGACGTGGTCTGGGCTCATAACCCGTTGTATTTATATGGTTTAGTAAATAGCATTCAGCTATAGTCCGACCCAACTACTATTGCACAGAATGCACGCGCCGCACCGATTCTATGGGAATCCCCGGGAATCGGTGCGGCGTGAGCGGGGTGTCTTTGTGCAGATTTTTAATATTGATTGATTGTTTAATATAACACTATAGTTCATAATAAATGTAGATTATACTTTTTACGCATGATTTGATATTAAAATAATTAATAAAATTATCAATACTATTTACAAGTAATTACTAAATATTAATTTATTTCGTATTGAGTTTTCGTAGGTTCTCGTGTAACATTATAAAACTTTTACTATTTACTTTTTATACGATTTTCTATCAAAATAATTGAACAAATATAAATAATAATGAACTTCTTAATAAAAAATTTAAAAGTATGTTCGAGAAGTATTTTAGTTAGTGGCAACTATTACAATTATCTGTGTAAGAACAGAACTTAGCCGCGGAACGGCTAACGGCTAAGTTCTTTTGTATTTACATTATTTTGTTCGACTTTAGACGTTGAATAATTAAGTGTTTTAAATTATTTGGATGTGGTTTAATATTAATTTTATCATTAATCGGATTCCTAAAATCGTGATGAATGTTTCGTGATCGTGATGATGTGATTACTGAGTATTTTTCTCAAATGTGAAACTATTGTGACAGTATTTGTGTGTACTATCAAAACATACATTCTTTTAAGACATTACAAACAAATGTTGAGTTTTTAATATTACTTATGATGTATGATGAGAATGCGACAACGACGATGTAAAACTAATGTTTAATGTAAGTTAAAAATTTTGAATATAATTTTGTGAGTGGTGCCATGCCAACCATGCATTATTTCTAAATAATTTCATAATAAAGGAGATATAATAAATTGAATTTCTCGTTCGGTTATGTTTTGACGAATGAAAAGTAGAAGTTTGGCAACGCTTAGTAGTATTTTTGTAGTAGTATGTGTATGTGTGCGTCACACGAAATACAGGTATGGAGAAAAATCGTGAAATGAAAAAAAAATATCCTGCGTCCAAACTGTTGAGGCATCTTGATAAATTTTTTTAGCTCCGGGTTTGAAATATTTTACCCTATATGCAGTTTCAGTAAAAGGAGCGCTGCCTCTTCCATCCTGTATAATTTATTATTGGATATTAAATATTTACTACACACGATTTGGGCCAATTAAATATAGATATTACTGCGTCCAATTCTACCACTAATCCAGACAATCGACTAAAATCTACGTTATAAGAAGAGAAAGACATCATTGCCTTTAGAGACAGTGTGCGAGTGTAAACTATCACGCGGGGAAATGCTTGAATTGTTATCATTAATCTCGGTCGAAAGACGGCCTTAGTTCTCTGACTTGTCGCAAGATGCTCCACTTGACCGGGAAAAGGAGAACGGAGTGTCTTAATAGTAGATTGTCTTTACCAACCCTGCTATATACTGCAGTGCTTAACACTGACAAAAGAAAAACAAAAAGAAATAATTGAATTCTAAAATAAAATAACAAAACGAAGCCCTTACAATAAATCTATAATTATAATCAATTTATCGTTTATCTCCAGCATCCGAGCTGTAGCCCGACGCGGCCATGTTGAGATGACTTCCTCTCGTCCGACAAGTTAATGCGCTTCGAGCGTCTCCATTAGTTAGTGCTCAAATGTATGGAACATTTGAATGCGGGCAGGGGGGGGGGGAGCCTAGTACTAGTCAATTATAGAGTAAGCAACAAGTATTGCCGGTAACTTCTCGTAACAGTCCGGTAGACGCATTGGCACACGCACCAACTACTTACTGTTGTTGCACCGTCTACTGTTCACTTGTTTGGGGAAACCATGTGGTTTGTATTAGTACCTACGTAATAAATGCATTTATACATGTTCATTGTTTGGCATATCCCCACTCTGGACGACAAAACGCGGCGTTTAGTTCCGTCCATTAACTCCGTCTCGTAATAGCTTTAAAAGGGTTCTAGATACTTAGTTGCCTTTGCTTAGGTACTCTATACGTATTACATACATGTCGAGTGACGAGAAAATTAAATTAATTGATTCTCCCGATTCGAAATCGAACCCACGACACATTTAATGTTAAAATATAATGTAGTGACATCTTTTTATTATCCAAGCTTAAAGGTCTCAAGCAAGTGGTTCAAAGCTCGATCACCACCCATTAATAAATGTAAGAGCTCATAAAACTATACATTACGATTTCCGTTCTTATCAAACTGCAGTTAACGCTGTAATCGTATGACCGATGGGCACCTGCCTCCTCCTCCCGCCTCCTCTCCCTGCCTCCACGACCAGCTATAAATAAGGAGCTCATAGGAATTTAATCAATATTAAGATGTAAAAACAAATAAAGATAACACACATAAAATATTAATAATTTTAATTTCCCAGGCGCGGTGTGACGCCGTATGTACGCCGCTTACATAATACGTGGGATATGTAGGTACTTATCAGTTATTGTAATTTATTGTCTACAGTACACCCAACGATAAATATGCTAATTTTGTTTAATACATTTTTTGCAACTTTACGCTTTTCCCGCGTAGCAGGGTAGGCAGAGAATCTAGTGTTGAGACACTCCGTCCCCCGCGCAATGTCCAATTTTCAAGACGATATATGCTGAGAGGCGGAATTTTACGCTGCGCTTTATGAGTAACCAGAACAAGCAATTGAAAATAATTGATTCCCCTGACTGGGGCTCAAACCCAGACTCGCGTGAGTTTTATAGTGCCACAACACAACTAGGACCTCTATAAAAAGATAATATAAATCGTCTCTCATAACAAGAACGACAATATTGATAAGAATCTAACAGTTTTTGTTTTATTGTGCTTGTTTTCGTTGTGATATTAATTTGTAGGTAAATTCTTAGTGAGTAGTGAGTTGTGAGTTAACTTCATTTGTTACAAATGACTGACATGAAATGAATTTAAATGAATGAATGATATACGCTGCATCTGACTGTAATATATGGTTTATTAATTAATGTCTAGAAAATATGGAACAGAATGTTTCAACACTACATTCTCTCTGTCCAAGATCAACAGAGAGTGAGTGGGAGATAGGCTGCTTTTTTCGCAATAAAATGACTAAACAGAAGTTGACAATAAATTTTCCTTTTCTTATTTTAATTTTACACAAATAAAAAACAAAACTCTACGCAATCGAATTTTATTTGGATGTTTTTTTTCCCGACACATAAAACAAAAGAGTCCAGAATATTCCCAACATTTATATTCGACGTGGACGAGTCCGGAGTATTAAGTTTAAAGTCATGTTATATTTTCGGGTTGAGCTCCGTTGTGTGTCAGCGCGTAACCTGACACCGCCCGCCTCGCTGCCCTCTCACAAAGCTTACTTGTGTATCTTATAACGAATGCGTACTATATATATATACGTAGATATATCAAGTTCATAGTCAATTATTCTACTAGTTTTGCTAGTTTTATTTACCTTTTGGAGCTCCTTCACGCTGTATCCCGCTAAAGGAGGGTAGGCAGAGTGTACCTTTCCATTCCCCACTTTCTATTTAGTTTTCGGGCCATTGCGGTCATTCGCGGAAATCGACGTGATTGGTATTGTTACTAGAGCAGGAAATAAAAATAAAAGTGCGTTTATAATTCATTCCCCCCAAGGGAAATGGAACCCACTACCGTCGCGTACGGCCGCTCTTCATGGATATGAGTATATCTAACTCTGCAAAAATGAATTATTGTAAATCAGTTTCTTCAATAATTATAATATGAGCTTAAAAGCTTTAAAGTAAAACCTGTTAAGGTATTTAAAATGAACTGAACTAAGTTTATAAGTAATACTTTATTTTTTATTTACATTAATATCGCAGGTACATGCTTTACTAAGTCCATTCTGTAGATCTAATATAACACATACACACAAGGATAGAAACATTTAAAAAAATATTTAAAAAAACGTATAAGAATTTGAAATTGTATTAAAATTTGTTTTTTTTTTAAATATTTTCCTAGTAAATTTATCTCAAGCGATGAAATTGTGAGTTAAAGAAATAAATTAAGATTTTTTTTTAATTTACATAAAAATAATATTTTCGTGTATTAGTTTAGGGATATTAACAAAATTCATAAGATTCTAACAAAACTGCGTTCACAGTAGTATGAAGTAAAGACGACAAAGCTAGTAAGTAGTGCGGTTAAGCGCCGTCTCGAGGCTGCGAGATATCGGGTTACGTTCCGGGCGCTCGGCAGGTTAGCGTGGTGCTCCACTGCAACTGAAGGTGAGGCTTTTTATTAAAAGTATCTACTATGTATCTACTTTGTCTCTAAATTAAGAGCAATAAATATTTTTACACATTATAATATTATCTAACCTTATATTTTTTAAATATTATTTACTTATATATTTATAAGCTTAAATGTAACCACTAACTATAATTATTGTGAAGTAAAAGCTAAGTTTGTGTGTCATTAACAAATTTATTTTGTCTATTTTTTTTTGAAAATAACAAAAAATATTTTGTTATGTTAGTTATTGTTAAAAAAACACATTTTCATTACTGTTATCAGGAAAAAATATTTAAATTTATATTAAAAGTAAGTGTCTTCCGTATTTAATAATTGTATTTCAGTTTTGCCCTAAGACCACACTATCATAACAAGTATTGCCAATGAAAGTTAATAAGCTTTCAAAGTAATACACAACAGGGCTTAAATATCGTTCAGAAGGCGTAAAATGAACGTCAGTGTTGAGTTACTCGACCCCACTGCAGCAACAGCGCGCGCGACAGACGGACGGACCTGTTGCATTTGTAATACACTCACCTGTTACATATTATATACATGTAATGAGTAATTGTACTAACGTAAGTCTATACGTATTAATAAAGATTTGCTTTAAATTCTGCTAAGTTTTACTAAATGGAAGAGACTCAAGTATTTAATAGGTTCAAATCAATCAACCGCGGCATACAACCATTTGACATTTGACAATTGTTGATCAGCTTACAGGTACTTTATGAAAACGTCTTTTGATTTAAGTATTGTTTTACTAATAATATGTTTCTTTATTTTATTTTCTGCTCTTAATGTAAATAAATACTATCAACATAGAAAAACATATGAATTGGTAATAAAAACTATAAAATTAAGCAAAATATTAGCGTAATCAACGCTGTACAATCACAACCATGCAAACCACGCGAGCTTACTGAAAGCTCGCCTCCAAACACACTTCCTACGAAAGAGAAAGTGCAAGACACTGCCAATAATGTAGGGCTGTATAACGAGAGAGTAGGTCTGGCACTGCCACCACTGCCAGCACTGCCAGCACTGCCAGCGTGTTTAGCTTGAGTGCAAGGCAAGCGATGGTTCAGAGTCAACGGTGATTATTTTATATTGAGACCTTCGTTACGCGTCTGACTGTAAGTGCAATGGTTGTTGATTCGATTTTTTCTTTGAATCTAGTTTATCCATAACATCACTAGACGAAGGATAATCTATATCCATCCAAGGTCGAGTGGCAGAACATAACGCCGCACTTTGCCTCGACACCAGAGCGAGGAAATGGAAATATAAATTTAAATAAATATTTCATTTCCTCGAGTGGGGATTGAACCCACAACCAGTCGTACTACACATATTTAATCCTTTATCCTTCACACATAATCAGTAACCTTTAACCAAGAAAACATGTCTGACATGTTTTGTTCTTTTAACTCTTTCATTTATCCTCATTTATAAGGTTTGGTTGTATTGCTTTTCACCTCCTCGTGCACCCGTGCCTGTTGAAAATGTATGAGCAAATAACGATATTATAAAGTAAACATGCCCCCTGCTCCTGCTCCTCATCTCTCGTTGTAAAGTTACAAGCTACGGCTAAAGATCTGTTGGTATAGAAAGCATTGCATCCATGACGTCTTAGATAAATGTTTCCTTTATTAGTATGTATAAGCCAGGTCGCTACACTTGGAGCGCAAGTCCAAGGCGCTGCTTCGAGTTTCTCACCCTGAAACCCGATGGGCAACCGCACACTAAATCTATGGAATGATAGCTTAGTAGCTTCGTCATATGTGAATTGCGAATGCCAAAATTGGAAGGTGGAAAAGAAAAAAATACAAAATGACGTTTATAAGTAGCTTTCATTTCGGATAATCGAAATTAAAACATAAAATACTTCATGATATTGTGGTATTCATATATATGTGGTCGGTCCCACGAGCGGGCGACGCGTGTAATTGTTAATGTCAATATGATGTACGACGACGAGGCCCACATAGTAACTCACTCTGTAATCTGTCCGGTTTCGTTATCCTATCCTATCCTATATCTTATAAAACAAAGTCGCTTTTCGTGTCTGTCTGTTGTTTCTAACTCTTC
Organism: Heliconius melpomene rosina; assembly: GCF_056956725.1. NCBI lineage: Eukaryota > Metazoa > Arthropoda > Insecta > Lepidoptera > Nymphalidae > Heliconius > Heliconius melpomene. The sequence goes on along the minus strand of NC_140402.1, from coordinate 9,553,253 downwards.
TTCTTCTAAACCACCCAACGGATTTTGATGCGGTCTTCACCATTAAGTCGAGTGTTTAGAAGGTTTATATATAATTTACTAGTGGGCCCGGCTACGCCCGCGAAAATATAAGCCTAAATAATTAAAATAAGTTAAAAAATAATAATAAGTGGAGATTTATTATTAGAAAAAATGTCTGAGTAACCGAAATGAACAAACAAAAGAAGTAAAAGTTACTAAAGGAAATTCTTAATATTAGGAAAAGTACCTAAAGTTTGCCGTGCGCGCGTACTAAACATTTTTCTATATGAAATAATTATTAATTTTTGCGAACAATATTAAATAAAATCCCAAATGATTAAAATTACGATATTTTAAGTGTATAACATCGGTATAGATAACCGAACTGAGATAAATTAATTATAAGCAGCAAATAATTACATAAAAAAAAACAGTAATTCGAAAATATATAAAAAATTACAAAATCATCAGTCATCTGCCCGTTCGCGTCGGTCATACTATACCACTCGTAGGCTAGGTCATTTGGAATCAGTGACATCTTAATTATTTATTAGAATGTTATACAGTAAACTGTAATTTCCATCTAGATGAAATGCTAAAAGTGACTATTATATTTATTTTCCTAAGGATGAATATCAGATTATAGAAATCATCTAATTTTTGTTAATGTATAATGTAAAATCTATATCGGCGCGCGCCATGTACGCGTTAAGCAAATTCACTTTGGGTGACGTTTTCTTAAAACAACAAACTTTGCAAGCCGTTGCTTAGCAACGCGTAGCGACGATTGTTATTAACATGGCGGAATAAATTGCTTGTCAAATTAATTATTTGAATATATTGGTATATATCGAAAATATTACAAATATGAGAAAAAAAAAGTATCCTATATTCATCCCGAGACCCTCAAGTATCTCTATATGAGTATTTTATCACAATTAAATTAGCGGTTTGGCCCTGATTGCGTAAAAGACAGACATACAGACAGACAGACAGACAGAGTTACTTTCGAATTTATAATATAGGTATGGATTATTTGTACATTCTTATGTAAATTAACATAAATACGATAAATGTGTATAAAGTCCTACCCGTTCAGACACCTTCGCGCATGCGCTGCTCTAATGGTAAGTACTACATGAAAAAAATGTACTGGAGTATTATTCCTCTTAATAAGATCTACAAAAAAGTCCGCGAGAGCATATTCGTATCTTTTAAGGATAACGTGTAGTGATCATTTTTCTGTCTAAAAATAATAATTTCAATATAATTTTTATTGTGAGGGATATTTTTCCATAATGGTATTAATCCTTATCCTTTAAAATACTTAATTAAATTTCTGCGTTAAACGAAGATAAAATTTGCTTTTTACACTATTTCGAAATTGCGAATAGTTTTACAGAAAAACGCATTTAATTGTTGACACATCCCGCCGTTGACACATCAGCTGTATGTTATTCAAGTTTCACTTATCCCTTACTCTCAGCATATAAATAAGTACATTAGTTACGTTGGCCATTTAATGTAGACCAAAACTGTCTTTTACTGTTTTTCATTTTAATAAGTACTTTAGAAGTTGTTACAATATCAATAAAATCCTTGCTGCGAATCGGCTCGCCACTCGCCATGCGTCCGCCGCGCCCGCCTGCCTTACACGCATCGGTGATTCAGTGGTAGAATGCTCGCCTGCCACGCGGGCGGCCCGGGTTCGATTCCCGGCCCATGCATTCTATTTAATTTTCCTCACAGGCAGCCACGTCGTGCTTGCTTTTCATCAGGGACAGAATACCCCCTTCAGCATTAACCACAAGCTCGAAAAAAAAAACCCGGCTGCCTTTATAGCAACGAAGATTTAGTTAGATGCGTTTGCACGTATTGGATAATTGGAGTTGAATGTATTATTTAAGCGCGATCTATTTGGTTTCTCATTTTTTATAGTAGTTAGTAGTAGGTAGGTTTTTGTTTATAATTTCTTCCGATTAAAAATAGTCATTAAAATATATTTTAATAAGTACTTGAAAAGATTAGTAGCACAGATTTAAAATTACGGTACCTACTAAAAAATCCTTGCTGTGTAAAACAATTGGAAAATCCTTATTGAAACTACGAAAATGCGCGTTGCATTAGGGTTTAATTAATTTTCACATTATCTTAAGTGCTTTGCAAACATACATTACATGAATAATCCAGAAGTTAAAGCGGGCGAAGCCGCAAGAGGGTCGCTAGTTCACATATATAATTGATAATATGATAAGGGTGCGTCTGTCCGTCTGTGTATGTGTAGAGAGGAGAGCTCGCCATATCGGCTTTTATGATATATAATGTATGCAATTATTTATCCGCAGAGCGCAGGATACCACGACGTTAACTTATTAAATGATAAACTAAAAAATTGCGTCGGCTTGTGTTACTTGAGGACAGGCGTGCTTGAAACATTATAAAAAAAAGTTTTAGTTTATCACGCTGTATCTTGCAAATAGAAGAGCAAATAGAAAATTCAAAACCTTGTCTATGAGTGTATTTTACAGAAAGTTAGTAATTATTGTAACGTTACATATATACTCGTGTATAAGTATGTGTGCTAAAAAGACGTTTAATAAATATATTGACATATCAGATTAAGCCTGCCGATTTGCCCTTTTTCATCTTAGATGACAAATAAAATAATTGAAATAATTACTTAAAAAAAAGTCAAACTAATGCGACAAATTGCAAAAATGGCAAAAAAAAATAATAATTAAAAACAAAAGTAAAAACTTTAGTTATGAATAAATGTAATTACTATGAAAAATGAGAGGGAATATTGTAGTGGCTTAAAAAAAAATAAGAAAAGAATTTTAAAAAAGTATGCTTTACTTTTTTTTGCATCTGCTATTTTTCACATGATTTGCTTAATTTATTTAGTCATTTATCAATCAAAATAAAAAATATTTAATTGCACACGTGTAGTGACTCTACTTACTGCTCTACCAGAGCAGAGAGTGACAAACAAATGTAACAAATATAATTTAACAAACATGATGTTCAATTAGAGTCATAAAGTGTGACTGTAATGTTTCTTTATAATTATTATTTAAAATTATATTTTAATTTCTTTGCTCTGGTGTCGAGGCTAGGGGCGGCGTTGAGTTCCGCCACTCAACTCGCAATGTCTCCAAGATTCGGCGGAAAGTGGGGAATAGATTGTCTTAATACTAGGTTCCCTTTGCCGACCCCGCTGTGTGCGGGATACAGAGTGAAGATGATTTTTGATTTTATGACGGTCAATTAAAAATGAACAAGTAAAGTCACAGGCGTAGCTATTACGACTTGCCGGTCGTGGGCGGGACGTGCTGCGACGTGCTGCAACGTGCTGCGACGTGCTGCGACGTGCTGTAACAGTACATCTAGATGAAAGCGTTTATGTAAATGTAATGGACACTTTGCATCGCTCCAGATAGAGCCGATAACTTAGAGCCTTCAACTTCAAACTACACTCGTTCGTGTACGCCGTAGTACATCAGTGTGTGTTATCTTTATCATTTTATTAAAATATTGTTTTCTTTATAATATGATTAATCTATATTAATATTACAAAGCTGAAGAATATTCTTAAAAATATAAATTAAATAAGTGCGTAGTATAAACGCTTAAGTACTATTAATAATAGGAGTCGTCGTGATGAAGTGTGGGTTCGATCACCGTTTTTAGCAATGAATTATATTCGCTCTAGTAAGATAACAAATCGTAGCGTTGGGTTTCGCCATTCAACAAGCAATTTTTACGTAAATTATCTACTAAATTTATGTCAAATGTCAGATTAAGTTTTCATGTATCTACGAGACACACGTAACAATGAGATATAACAAGTGCACACAACCGATATCGGAAGTGGCAAGTAACGAGGCGTGGGAGCGATTTTACTTTTATCTTTTCCCAGTGCCTACAGGTTTACCGCAAAAAGCTTCGAGCAGGTTGGCTCAAGTGAGGCCTCGTCTCGTGCAGCATGCGCGCGCGCAGTCAGTGGCCGCCCGGCCTCTGCCTCGACAGCACGTCGCTCGATCTAACCGGAAGTGCCACCAAAACCGTTACAGTTCAAAATCGTGAGTGATCTTACACGGAGTGATTGTAGTTTAGTGCTTACTTAGTGATGTAGTGAAGTGTCACAAAACAACAGAGCGAGTAGTGATTGATCACTAACCACCACGGAACAGGTTGAACGCCCCGAGTTATGCGAATTACTCCGGTAATTATTTATTAAGCTTTTATACTTGCTGCAGTTAAGCGAGCTTTAGAATAGTTCCTCGAACTCTCTTTTTGTAGCGACAAGTGGATATATTCTATTTTTCTTAAGATAAATCTCTTGTATACGCAAAAAAAACAAATATTTCTATAACTTTTGTATAGACTATAGAGAGTTCATCAAACCGCTTGATTTCTATTTCCATTGACGTTTGTCAATAGTTTTTACCGATATTTGGAGTGATGAGTGGACCCCGGAGCTGCCGCCAGTTGCTATCTTATTACATATCGAAATATATGACTTTAAATAGTGAAAAAAGTAGAATCTATGTTGTAACTGATGGCATTGATAGTTTCAAAGCTTAACGGTTAGTTGTAAAATTCTTTTAATTATATTATGAATAGAAAAATATTTAAATATGGATAATTTTTAAACGATCATTTAATTAACAACAATCAATAACTTAACATATAACAAAAAAGTCACAAAAAGCTATCGAAAACTAAACTAAAAGATAAAAGAAAGTTCTCATTAATGATGGATATCGAACCTCCACCAGTCCACCTGCCTCCGGTCACAGATGACTGGTCCTTAGGGGACAGTTGACAAAAACCCGTCGCGTCACTCAGCGTCAGTCGCCAGGTCAATACTACTCAAGGTTGCCTTCATGCCTTCTTATTTCATCTCGGCTTTTAAACTATTTTTGTATTTTTTCTTAATATTTATAAATTATTGTAAATTTTTACATATTTATGTTATGTAATATAATAATCAAAAAATAATACAAATCTATCCGAAAGTCCAACTTACACGCGTCAGTTGTGGGTTCTTACTCGTAAGAACATTTCATTTTCAGATTCTTGCTCCGGGGAAGTGAAGACAAAATGTGGCGTTAACTTCTAACATTTATTACCTACTATTTAAAATTCATATGACAAGTGGAGATCGGAGTGTCTTGACACTAAGTTTTATATGCGGGGCATAGCGAACTGAAAAACAATTAGAGCTTAAACAAAATAAATGATAACAGAATAATATTGACATTTGTATCTCTTTCTAATAAACTCTACCAGAGTTCTCCCCATATAAGACGTAAAGGTTTTTGTACTCGAGCGCATTTCCTTCAAATGACATCGTTACTGATAGCATTAGGGCCACTGCGCGCTGCGCCCTGCGCCCTGCGCCCTGCGCCCTGCGCCCTGCGCCCTGCGCCCTGCGGACTGAGACTCACTATCTATATAATATGTAAAGCTCTTCAGTTCAGTTCAGTGACTGACAGACGACGGACAGACGAAACTACTGGAGTTAGGGAGTATGGGGAAGTAGTAAGGAAGAACTGGGAACCTAGTGTTAAGATACTTTATTCCTATTGAAATAATTATGGTATACCTATCTCACACGGACGACAAATACTTTTCTTAATAAAACCAGAAATTTCAATCTTTACTTGATATAAAGCAATACAATATCAACCGACGCGAAGAAGCTGTTTGCCGTTATCAATGAATGCGCTTATTACATCAGTAGATATGTAATGAGAATATGAGCAAATGAACAGCAACGAATCTCTCCTCACAAAAGATATAAATAAAAGTGTTCCAAGCGAACAGGTACTTAAGCTGGCCGCGCACGTCCCGCATTCTTGTACGACCTGCGTGCGTGTACGAGTACGCTACAGAGTACACAGAGTACACAGAGTACAGCGCGGTGTACAACTAGTATACGTACATACGAGCTATCTCTTATAAACATTTTTTTTGTATGTGCAACTGTAAATGCGACAGGCTCTGGGAAATCCAACTTGAGGAACAATGTCTCATTGGGGACGGAGTGTCTAGTATTAACTAGGTTCCCAAGTTCCCTCTGCCTACCTTGCAATACTGTAGTTGCTGCACAGTGGGAGTGGGGGGGTCTGTACCTGTATTAGTAAAGTTTGGTTACTTTTACGACGCTAGTGTTTAAGAATCGCTTGTTAATTATTCCATCCGGAGTTATCTTCACACCTACACTCTACGTCTACACTCCGACGAGTATTACATAAGCTAGTACAGGAGGAGTGTAACCTAACGCCGCCTGGACGCCCTGAATAAGAGCGGGTTCATGTGCATTAGGGCTTAGTTACGTACAAGCCTAATTGATAGCAGGACCACGTATCCGCAGTGATCTATTGAACCTAAGTAAAAACTATATAAAACAGACATATCATATTGGATGTAGAGTGAACAAGAGCCCATATATTTTTTGTATAAAGCTGCTAGCGGAACACTCGTTTATGTTAAACGAGGAGATGAAAACAATCCATTCCTGTTTCTTCCGGGCTGGAATCGAACCTAAGTTTATTGCCAGACGACTTTTATATAATTTGCACCGTCTAACACCTATCCACATACAAAATATTTTTATAGTGTTTAACTATTTAACGCGGAAGTGCGATCTAAAGTGTTGGCAGTAGTTTACCTTGACGGCGCGCGGCGTGAGGCGCGAGGCGACCAGGCGCAGGCTGCTAGGGGATCTGTAACGAAATCATCTAATAAGGCATATATTATGTGTGTATGTACGTGTTACTACAATGACATTTATTACTAGTAGCAAATACAAAACACGCATAACAATTATTTTTTATATACATTTCTTGTGTGGTGTGTTTGTGTTGATATTCCCTCTAAATGTTGGGAACTTGGAAACGAAGAATACTAAGATTAGGAAGTCTCAACAGTAGGTTGTTTTGTCTACACGCATCATTTAGGAGATGCGGAAAGCTAAAAAGCAAATAGACAAACCTATCTACAATGAACAGTTCGTCGAGACATTGTCCGGTGTTCGTCGCTACCGGGCGTCGCTGTCGAAACAAATCAATGAATACATTCGAGTGATAATGAAATAATCTCCATTAGAACGTACCCTCGTTCTGCAACCTCACGCCGTGACTTGCGAGTCCGTGCACTTGCTCGTGGACCACACTTTCTATTTTCTTATGAACAATCACTTGTTTACTGTTTTTTCAATTCATGAGTACTTCTTTTATTTAGTTTAAATTGAGCCCCAATTTCATAGAAACGGAGAATGGAGTCTCATAACAATAAAATGTTACAAAACAGTAGGAGATGTCGCTCATTTTATGTAACAATCACCTATTTGCACTTTTTAAAATATCACTAAAATAAAAAAGTAAAAAAAATATTTTAAGTTAAACGATTTTATATTGCAGATAAATGTACTAAAAGCTAAAAAATAATTTCATGGAAATTATGATTACTAAAATTAAATCATGGGGCACGACACTTGCTACTTACCACTAGGTGGGTGAAGTCTCATGCCATGTCTTTCGATTGTAGATATTGGACGTACCCCACGATTTTATTTTAGTAATCATAATTTCCATGAAATTATTTTTTAGCTTTTAGTACATTTATCTGCAATATAAAATCGTTTAACTTAAAATATTTTTTTTTACTTTTTTATTTTTAAGTTTTTAGTTTTTATTTCTCATTCTATTCAATTCGTTGAGTCCCTCATTATTGCAAGGTCAATGGATAATGTTACGGTCGACCCCCCCAGAGGTGCAATAGAGGGGCAAGGCTATGTACAACAAGATGTGCCTGAATCTTGAGGGGAAACCGCTAACGACATATCATTTTTATCGATAATCCATGGCATTCTAATGCCATACAGTTCTCGGTGCGCTTTTACCTTTTACCTTAACTTGCGTGGTGTGCCCCTAGCGAAGTATCATTTTTAGCCACCCTAACGCCACACAGTCCTCGGCAGGATACCAGATCTTGACTTGGGTGGGAGATTCATATTGTAATTTTGTATAGTATACTGTATTATACTTACCGAGCCCTTTATTTTGATACCCATATTGATGGGATTGAAAACTACATTACCCGCCATTTTGTAGTAGTGGCCATCTTTGATTTTGATTTTATATAGTGCACTGAATTCTACTTGACAAGCCCTTTCATTTGATACCCATATTGATGGGATTGAAAAAAACTAAGTTGTCCGCCATCTTGTAGCGGCGGCCATCTTAGATTTTGATTTTGTATAGTTCACTGAATTCTACTTGACAAGCCCTTTCATTTGATATCCATATTGATGGGATTGAAAAAAACTAAGTTGTTCGCCATCTTGTAGCGGCGGCCATCTTGGATTCACAATAATATTGAATATGGATAATTGTATTGTCACCAGAATCAAAGGCGTATACCAAATTTCAGATCAATCGGTTAACGGGAAGAGGGTTAAATTTCAATTACTAAGTTTGACCCAAACAAATATACAAATAAATAAACAAACGGGATGAGCTAAATAAAACCGTTTAAAAATACATGATACATGTAAGTGCTCGCGCAACTCTCACCACAGGTATTGCATCTATAAGTGGAACATTCAAAACTAAAATATTAGTTTAGGGCTTTCAATCAAACAAACTTTTCGAAATAATACAATTTTCATTAATGTTTATATTATCTTAGCAGAACCAATATAACGATAAAATGATAGAAGACTTTACTACAGTACTTAGTTGAGTTACTTCAAGTCGGTTCGTTTAGGAATGCCATTAACGCGGTCAGCTATGAACTAAAGTACCAAGTAGCTTTGCATGCTGCCTGCCGGGGACCTCTACTAGGGTACCTGCTAGAGCAAGCGGAGGTATTTAGTAATTAAAGTGGTCAGGCTAAGTAAGAAATTAGAGACTAATGACGATGTTGCACATCGCTTGCAGTTTCAAACACCTACAGAAATAAATCACTTCATAAAATACACATATGTACATACAAACGTAAGGGCTATTGGGTCAGGGGCCGAATTGTTTTATAATCGATGCCCACTCGGAGAATTGCATTATTTTCATTCCTTCAGTAGCAATAAATAAATTTCCCATATTTTCATTTGATTGTTGACGTTTCTCTTTCTAGAGCGAGTTCTGTTTTTCTCCATTCTCTATTATTTCAGTAACATATTAGATAACTAGCGGCCCCCCCGTGGCTTCGCCCGCTTGAACTACGTTATTAATAATTTAATAAACAGAATTGACTGTCAGGCAAATTTGTTGATGTCAATGAATAATTTTATTTACTCGTTCAGAAACAGCCTTAATTGTTAAATTATGGATTTGGATATGGATTTATAATATTCTTTGAAAAATAACGGTAATGATTACAAAAAATACCCAAATCGAATAGAATAATCCAATATCGAAATCGAATCGAAAATAATTAATCCAAAATATTAAGGAGTATAAGGGAGCACTAAGACAGGATTTCCTGACATTAGTACCGCAACAGGAAAAAACAGGATTTTACTTTCACATAAAATACATATTTATAGTTAGAATTCCTTAGCTATAAGAATTTAGAAATAAAAATAGAGCTCTATACCGTTAGTAAATAGCAATTTCTTACCCAAAAACAATAAATTTCTGCCACGAGACCTGAAAGATAGTTATTTTCCATCAACATCACGAGGCACTGCTCGCGACGACGGGAGATGCAACTCAACAATTTGACGAATCGTTGTCTTCTTATGCGCCTCGGGGTGTTGGAATCCGTTATCCAAATCACTAGTTCCTCTACAAGTATCCCGAATAGGTATAACAGGATATGCGGAGTGAAGTTATTGTTCAGATTTAAAACACTCCGTCCCTTACAAAGCCAGCACAGCCCAGTTTTGAAGACTTTGTATTTTGAGTGGCACAACTCAACGCCGCGGTTTGTCTTGTCACTAGGGCGAAGATTGTCAATAATTCGTTCTCCAGAATGTGAATTAAATACACAATTACGACGGTATCATATATTATTGTTTTATTACAATTATTATTCTTATTAAAACAATGGAGGCCGCCGTGACGCAGCTGCACCACGTGTGACTGCACACAGGACTGTTGTTCAGAGTTGGCTTCTGCCACTCAACACACAATGGCTCAAACGGTACGGTGTACCTTGAAAATATTTTTGTGCAATATTTGTAGTACATCAAAATCCCGAATAGGAATGGAATTAAATTAAAAAGTATATATTAGAAATACCGGTGACTAGACACTTTGTCATCCAATGTCCACCCGAATTCGAGATATTGCGTATATTATGGCGAAACTCAACGCTGTGTTTTGTCTTACTACAATGAGAATGACACACGCGCTAACGACATCGAATCCACGTCTCAGACGTTTTTATGCTTATTCATTTTACATTCACTCCTTGATTTCGTGAACGTGAGAATACGATTCGTTATAGTGTTCAGAGGCAAATTACTTAGGAGGAGGTCTGGAGGGCTTCTTATAGTAATTAAATGAATAGAAATCAAAATAATTTTATTAGATATACGAGTATAGCAGTGCTTTGTTGTTTGAGTGTAAACATGGCGGTTGTGAGTATGATTCCCATTTTGAATAATTGAACATTTATGTTTCGCCGCTTTGGCAATAAGAGCCAAAAGTTGTCTATATACAGCCTGCTATATACAAGATACAGGGTGAGGCTAAATTAAATAAATAGCTATATTTACCTTTTAAAAAATGTATAGCTTTTTCATTTTATGAATATGAACTAGGTAACCGAACACAAATACAGCTTGCAGCAACACCTCACCTCACGCCGAGTGCTCCACAACACGCATTTAGGAGATATACATCATTACAGCTGTTACCGATAGCGGCTCTATCGGCTCCTCGCACCACCGCGCCGCAATGGACGCCGATAGCCTATTATTTTGCTTTTACTTCTTTATTGTATACACTTTTATACTTACCATCGTAGCGTAGTTTGATAGCGTCTGCGTGTTAAAACACTGACTGTCGGTTCGATATGTACTCGAATACCTACTAACACTCGAACTAACTCACTCAAAGTTTGCCTACCCTGATACGTGGGACAAAGCTAAAATTGGAAAAAAAGAATTATGAAGGAATTGAATTATAATAAAAAAATACATTAATTTCACTTTCACACATAAAATAGAAGGTAGAGGGAACCTAATTCCATTCCCCACTTTCCATTTAATTTTTGAGATATTTCATGTTGAGTGGTATAACTCAAAACCACTTTGTATCGTGTTACCAGTGCGAGGAAATCCTCCTCCCGAGTGATACTATATACCACAACGGGCACGAAGACCCCACGACGACCTCGGTGAAGTATATATGAAGAATAACAACTGAACCATACAGATACCTTTAGCAAATATTGGCAAAGTGGAATGAATAAATTACTGAATCACTCAAGCAGTTCTGACAAAGATCTTAATATATGACAAGCTATGGCGAGTCTGAGAAAGCTTATAAAGAAATTAGTTTAATTCGAAGGAAGCGACCACTTAGGCGACTGTGGGTTTGTTGTTGTCCCTCACCCGCTGTCGTCGTTACTATGACATAACGGCGCGTGGTGCGGAACCCGGGACCTACTCTGACGCGTGTCACAGGCACAGGTTGTTTGAGACTTAGAGTAGAAATATCTCCAATTTATGAGGAGTTCTTTGAATCATCCAACTTTGCTACGTAATCGATTAAAGTGGCTTTAAAAATTAAGTTAACTTTAACTTTTAAGTAAACCTTACAGGTATATTAATTTAAGTCCGATGAAGCCTTGTCCCTGACTTTAACGTGATTTTTCTGAGTTCGAGTCCCGTTTTAAGAAAAAAAATGTAACATAACATTTACAAATACGCTATTGACACATGTTTGACACAAAAAAAATTGGATAAATCTTTTTAAGTCTTCGAAGTGATCGCTGGTTGAATATAATTAGCTGTACTATTTTAAGTAAACCATGAATCGCATTGCAACTTCACCACCAGGGCGTCAGAGGGGGTGTTGATAAGTAACATAATAAATTAAGACAGTGATAACACTTCAATAATAATAACAAGGCTTCACTCAGTTAAACACTTACTGAGTTAATTTCCAAAAACATCGAAAGCTCGTCGCTGATAAAGTCCGTTCTCACGAGACTTATCTACCGGCGAGTTCCGACTGACGGTGCATTTGGAGAGGGGTCCTGCACTTATCTTTAAATAAATCACCACAAAAACACACAAAATTAAAGTTATTTCAATATTTTATTCTAAGCGGAAAGGTCAAAAAGTTTTTACATATCGCTTTTTTTAGTTTTTTGGCTTGTATAATACGTAGCCCGTTATACTCTCTCCTATTTAAGGTACAATGTACGAAAAATATAAACGTTCTTAGGCATGCATAAAATAATACTAATAATTCACATAATTTTTTGGATTATTTGATGAATAGTAATGCCCATCAAAGAGATCCCGGTAATAGAAACGGTTGTAGCTCCAATTCCCACTTAAAAGAATTATTATCATTCCTTACATAACGGGATGTTAAGCTCTGCCAACTAAAACGCAATATTTAAAAAATGACGGTGCACGGGGAACAGACTGTCTTAACCCTAAGTTCCCTCTGCCTACAATAGCTACAAATATGGAACAGGTCTTGAACCCATCATCTATACATACAATTACGCACGCCAATAACTGGCGCGCCAATAGCCAGACGGCTTCGACGGCCAATATATATATATACATATAAATATATATTGTTATTCGTATTTTATGTCTGGTCGGTATGTTAATTGCCGCAATGTTCGCCTCGCAAGTGGACCGTGACTGATGTTACATCTCTCAAATTGCTCTGCCTCTGCTGTACTAAACTGTTGTGTTCGTACACTTTAAATTGATATTCCTAAAAAATCGATATAATCGATTATTTAATTATCTATTGCTTGAGGAATTTATGATTTGTTGTGTACGAGTTTATTTTTAGGGTGCCGTATCTTAAAAGAATAAAAACTAAACTAACTCATATCGTCCAACTCGCACTTGACCGGTTTATCTGTAGTATTTAAGAATCGTTGTTTCATAACTTTTAATTATTTTTTTAAATTTCAATTCATATAAGTAAGTTTTATGAAAACAAAACATACAGTCGGATTGATAACTTCCTTTTCTTACAGAAGTCGGTTAAAAATGAATTTTAGTATGACTTTCAAAATCCATTAAGTTATAGCGAAGCTAGTAAACAAAAGCGTAGTATGCTAATGTATAGCGTAATTTACTAAAAATTATAAATGACAATATCAAAAAATATACAATATATAATACATAAATATATAATACACCATTTTTTTCTACAAATGCACTAAGGAAGACGTAACTGCAGTCGCAGTACTAAACTATATTCAAAGGCCTCTAATGTTGCGCGAGCTTTGAAAAGAGCTTTATAGGTGCACGCTCGTTAAAGCTGAGTAAGTGTGAGTGCAAGCTTAGTTGTGAGGGCGATGTGTGCCTTCACTTATTTTGATTGAGTTTCAATTGACAGAGAATGACGATAGAAATGACATTAGTTTTAGATAACTGTTTGAGCTCTCCGATGTATTCATGTTTGTGTGGAGGTTTCGGATTTAAATATTCATTTAAGTTATCGTTTGTTATAATTACCGAAGTGATTGTAATGGGTAAGGTTATTTAATTAATGTAACCATTATTTTTATCTTAATTATCTAACTGTATGTTTATGAAGCTAAAAATACATTTTTCCGTTCAGCATTTTTTATTTCCATTTCGTTTTGAGGGTTCCCTACCTCAAAAGAAAAAAATGGAACCCTTGTAGATTTGTTTTGTTGCCATAAACACCGTTATTATTTTGTTGCTATTTATTCCGTAGAAGTATCAAGTTAAAATTAATATGTTTAGGTCTACAGTCCCTTAAAGCTCATAAAAATCAATGACTAGCATTTATGCATAATTTTTGCTGCATTTTGTATGAAATTCGTCGCGACATCAAAACCTATAGGACACTCACTTCCCGCGGACCGAAGTAAGATGTCACCCGCCCGCTAATGTAAGTTTGTGTGAAGACGGTGTGGTCCTGTGGACATGTATCCTTATTGTGGGGTTGTGGGGGGGAGGCGTGAAGCTGAACATAAAATGTTTGTTCCCCATATTCATTACGTATTCTATCTTCAGTCAATATTTGGTTTTATTTACCTAACGATGTATCTAACGATTTAGTTACAAGATGGACCGGCATATTCAAATAAAAGTTAAACTATCACTGCCTCTTCTGCTATGTGCGGGATAGAGCGTGAAGCAAAAGCAAAAAAAAATCGTGTATGCATTGTCGGACTTTAGACCACTTTAAGTATTTGAGCTTATTGAATAACTGTTTCACGCGTTTGACGAGACTACGGGACTACGGGCGAGAGCCTCTAATATTGTTTGTTCTATAAATATTTGAGTTCAGAGAACATGAGGTGGAAGTGGCTTGAACGTCGAGAGAGCTGGGAAAGTTTTTGTAATTGTAAGCTTATTTTAAGAATCTTTTAAAAATTTGCTTTTTTCGTAGAGTACTTTGTATCGTTTTTGTTTGTTTCTATTATTAAAATACGAGTAATTAGACAATTGGATATGTTGTTTTATATTCCATTGAAAGTTTGCGACGTTTTATAATTGATTAAGGCTTATTATCAAATTTATTATGTAGAATACAAAAATATTTTTAGAAAACATTTAAAAGCGCGCACAGACCGCTTGGTGGATATTCAAGAGGCGCAGGTTCGAGTAACCGCTAGGTTCAAATTCTTAAACGTTTCTTTACATTATTTATATAACAAAACACAATAGTTATACTAAACTGAATAACGCATAAAAATGTTACGTATTTCATATTACACAAACTAAAAATAAATATTTTTAAGACATTTGGTCTGTGTCAGTGTTTGAGCCCGCCGCAGCATTAGTGAGACGTGTTCGGCCGGCGCGGCGCGTCTATATTACGATATCGATATTTGAATAGACAAAGACGAATATCGATTGACCATATATTCATATTATTTAATTTTTGTTATAAACTAGCGACTCCTTGCGGCTTCGCCCGCTTTTACTACTGGATTATTCATATAATGTATGTTTGCAAAGCACGTAAGTAAGATAATGTGAAAATTAATTAAACCCTAATGCAACCCGCATTTTCGTAGTTTCAATAAGGATTTTCCAATTGTTTTACACAGCAAGGATTTTTTAGTAGGTACCGTAATTTTAAATCTGTGCTACTAATCTTTTCAAGTACTTATTAAAATATATTTAAATGACTATTTTTATATAGTTAAATGACTATTTTTAAACGGAAGAAATTATAAACAAAAACCTACCTACTAATAACTACCTACTACAAAAAATATGAAACCAAATATATCGCGCTGAAATAATACATTCAACTTCGATTATCCAATACGTGCAAACGCATCTAAATCTTCGTTGCTATAAAGGCAGCCGGGTTTTTTTTTCGAGCTTGTGGTTAATGCGGAAGAGGGTATTCTGTCCCTGATAAAAAGCAAGCACTACGTGGCTGCCTGTGACGAAAATTAAATAGAATGCATCGGCCGGGAATTGAAACCGGGCTGCCCGCGTGGCAGGCGAGCATTCTACCACTGAACCACCGATGCGTGTAAGGCAGGCGGGCGCGGCGGACTCGCTTGTATAAGCATAACGTCGCGAGGCGCGTTTCGCAGCAAGGATTTTTTGATATTGTAACAACTTCTAAAGTACTTATTAAAATGAAAAACAGAAAAGACAGTTTTGATCTACATTAAATGGCCAACGTAACTAATATACTTATTTATATGCTGAGAGTAAGGGATAAGTGAAACTTGACTCGATACAGTTGATGTGTGAACGGCGTGATGTGTCAATAATTAAATGCGTTTTTCTCTAAAACTATTCGCAATTTCGAAATAGTTTATCTTCGTTTAACGTAGAAATTTAATAAAGTATTTTAAAGGATAAGGATTAATACCATTATGGAGAAATATCCCTCACAATAAAAAATATATTGAAATTACTATTTTTAGACAGAAATATGATCACTACACGTTATTCTTAAAAGATACGAATATGCCATCGCGGACTTTTTTGTAGATCTTATTAAGAGGAACAATACTCCAGTACATTTTTTTCATGTAGTATTTACCATTAAAGCAGCGCATGCGCCAAAGTGTCTCAGCGGGTAGGACTTTATACATATTTATCGTATTTATGTTAATTTACATAAGAATGTACAAATAATAAACTATATATAAACCTTCCCTGAGAAATACTCGACCTAATGATGAAAACCACATCCAAATCCGTTGGGTGGTTTAGAAGAAGAAGAGTTAGAAAGTTCAGACAGACACAAAAAGCGACTTTGTTTTATATAGGAAGGATAGGATAGTTAATACGACACAGGGTAAACACCACACATGTCCCCTGTCTGTACGTGTCAGATACAAGCGCGTGTTAAGTGGCAGAACTCAGCGCTGCGCTTTGTCTGTTTACAGTGAGACATTGTGCCGCCGAGCGAGGGGGGGGGGACCTCAAATATTAGCAGCTATATAGTCTTTGAGCTATATGCTAATATTTAAAATGAAAAAAGTTGTTTATTAACCTTATTATTTATTTGAAGCTCACTACTAACTTCGGAATGAGTTGTTCATCTAAAAGGAATTTATTATAATAACCTAAAATATTTGATTATTATAAAAAAATCAATTACATGAAAATTTTAATTAGGTATAAGTAGGATTTATTGTAGAATAGATATGAGAAGGTCATTGATTCATTAATGTATGTTAGAACCTGTAATAGAATTCTTACATTTTCAAAGAATCATTATCAATTTATATTATACGAGTATATTTATATTTGTAGTAGATTGTTTACATTGCTAGTGTTGTTTTAGTTTTAATATACTGAATATTTTATTAAACCAATGCTAAATGGAAGTAGTTTTATTAAAATATATTTTTATTTCATTTACTTATTATAATAATAATAACTGAAAATAATAATTCTGTCCCCGAGTGGGAATCGAACGTATAAACAACGCGTTACAGTAACACCCTTTGCCCCTGCACCACGATGCCTCTTATATTTGTATCAATACATTAAACAATGTTATATACATTAATTTAGAGTATTGACAGCATATCTGTAGGTACATATCAGGCACGTTAGACCAGGCGAGGTGGCGACGAGGCGCGGCGTGACGAATACGACCTCTTTTTACTACCTTCAATAGCTAATAACGATTACTTTTGTGCTCCGACACACCGTCCATTAGAGCTAATCCTATTAATTGACGAAATTCTTTACTTTTTATTGGATATCTTCGGAGTAAAATAGATTTTGGGTTCTGGTTTATAAGTGACAGGTTAATTAGTTTTTTTATGTTCAATATTAATTAGAAGTGTTCTCGAGTCAGTCTATATCGTCTATTTGAAATAAAGTACTGATATGAAATGTAATTATGTAGAAAGAATCGTTTTTCTCAAGAAAAATAATGCACATGCAGTTAATATAGATAGTGTATTGTACTACATTATTTGTAAGTTACATACAAGGCAACGCGCTGCTTTGAGTTCCACCACTCCACACGCACGTGGTGCGTCGAGAACGAAGCGTCTTGACATTAGGTTCTTCTGCCGACCCTGCTATGCACAGGACATTACAGAAAGCTAAAGAAAAGTATGCAAATTTAGATGATCTTTTATTAGCGATGAAGTATTTATGGTTCGAAATATCATAAAAATACTAATTTAACCGAAAAAGCAGAAGAAGAATACCATATTCCCAGTTTGATTTGTATGTACGTGGTATTGTTGGAACTAGATAATATTTGAAATGAATGAATGTAAAATCTTACATAACCTACCTATGTCTTCAAATAGGCTTCTAAGAACGAGTACAGGATTTTGTAACCGTTTGTATGTATATATATTTGTATGTTAGTTCACAAATTTTTCTAAATCTAAAATGAATATCGAGATGTTCATTTTGATTTAAATATGGCTTATTCCAAATTAGGGAACAAGTTTAATCAACATTGGTTCAGTAGTTTTCAAGCATTTCTGAAGGAATTTACAGGTAAGTAATTGACAAGTGTAAAGTCGGTTTAAACATAAATAAGAATAAATTTGAAAAGAAATTCACAATATTTTTATTGGTGATCTATGCTAGGACTTAGTGTTCACAATGTACATTATATATTATCTATGAATAATCTTTAACATAAAATGATAAAGCGTGTACATTGTACGGCGCTTAATTATAAACAATTGTATGAAGCGGACCTCATAGTCCTAACAACCTTTGGTTTCTGCTTCTTATAAGTAAAATTCTAATATGTAATAAATGAAACAATATTCTAGTACAAATCTCTTCAAGAATACTCAACAATTTTGCGTTGGCAGATAATTATTATAATATTTTTTTAAAAATACTTATTAAAGTAACTGCAATCGCATTCACGTGATGGTTGTGGGTTCGATTCTTAATTTCGGGAATAAATTATTTAATATTTTCATTTATTTAGTTGATCTAGTAAGAAGGCGATAGTGCGGTGTTGAGTTCCGCCACTCAACACGAGAAAGCCTCGAAAATCCAGCGGAAAGCGGGAGCGGACTATCTTTACACCAGGCAGGACACAACGCGAAAGACGAGCTTAAAAAAATCAAAACTAATAGTTACAATAGCAAGTACTAAGGCACCTTTAATACATTTGCAGTCAGGAGTTTACATCTTTGACGTTATCGACTTTCCGTCGTTTCCCGAGAGCTTCCGCCTGTTCTAGCGTATCAGGGAGAGCAGTGTTCGCAGTCTCCGGTACGAAGAGCGCTAACCCTCCCGACAGCAGTGACGCCAGCCCGAACACCAGCGCCGGTAGTCCTGCCCAGTACGCCATCTGTAGAGTGAATGTAGAGTAAACAAGTTGAGGTATACGAGTAAACTTGTAAACTTGTGCGTACAGATAGTTGTATTTTGTTATTGAACGTAAATGGAATAAAAAAAAGTTTATACCATTATAACTTATTTATGAATGTCAAATATTATTATTATTGGGAAGATATTATTATTTTGAATTATATTTTAAAGAATGCTGCATGATTAAACTTAAATACGTTGTTACTTTCTTAGAAATTACATTCTGGATATTAAAATCAATAGTGTATAAATGAAGTCGCCTGTACATAATTAGTGTAGATATTGTCAGACATCATTGTTACTCACAAGAAGCGGCACCTGCGGCGCGAGCAGTGCCCCGAGCCGGCCGGCCGCCGCGCAGAGTGCATGCAGGGAGTGCCGCGTATACGTCGGGAACAGTTCTGACGTGAACATATATACTATATTGTATGAGAACGTCGCCAGCAGCTCGAATGCCATCAGCAAGACTAGACCCAACCACGCGAACTCTGCGAGAGAGGAGAACAATACACCACTTTCAAAACTGTTACATTCTGTTGTATAAAAATAAAGATGGTTGATAACATATTCTTTAGATAACTTAACGCCTACATATCAGCTAGGGTTACCGAGACATAGTATTTTTTTATTACAAATGTTATTTTTTAATCATTCCAACAAGTAATAATTTCCGTAACTAACCTTTGGGCAGGAAGGGTTGTGTAACACAGAACAGACCGCCCACCACGAAAGAAGCTATAAGCGGCATTTTACGCGCGCACTTATCGAGCGCGAGCCAGTACAGCAAGTTAGCAGGGATGTCCATCATCACCAATAACGCGAAGCTCAAGTACTTGTCGCCACCAATGAGCACTGAACTGATCATCATGCCGTAGTTGATCAGGGTGATGGTGAACCACCACACCACGCAAATCAAGAATCTTTGGACCATGACTCGTGACTTGAAGGTCTGCAGTAAAAGCTTCTTGTCGCTCACTTCGTCTGTGCTTTCAGTGTAATTAAGTTTGTCTAGGACTTCATCGTCGATGTGGACTTTATTTCGGGCAGCTATCTTCCGTATGAGTTTTAAAGCGCGACTTTTCTGACCCTTGCTGAGCAGCCAGCGCACGCTCTCGTCGAGGAACAATGCGTAGGAGAGTACCAAGAGGGCGGGCGCGTAGAGCAGGCGCAGGAAGGTCCGCCAGTGCGGTGAGGCCCGCGCTATCCACGGCATCGCGATCTGACCCGCCGTATAAAAGTTCAAGAGGATCATCTGATACAAAACAGCACGTTTTTTCTCCACTATTTCGATACCTGTTCGTAATACTCATATATGAAAAAGATTTATTGTTATCATTTGAAGTTTGTTCAAATAAGTATAAAACGTGTTCTAATTTCTACTAACGTAAAAAAATCTATGTTTAATAACGCACTTAACATAAATATAGGCGACAGCGCATCCCCGATGGCCGCCTCCAGTCCTTCCAGCGCCACGAACAGCCAGTACGAGCTGGCGAAGCTCTTCCCAAGACCGAGGATAGCGCCGGCGCTACCTGCGAGTACCGCCGCCGTCTTTCTACCATATCTGGAAAATACAAATAACTAATGAACTAAGTGTAATCTATTTTTTCTCGTAGAAGCTCGAAAAACTCTACAGCTTTTTTCCTTTATTAAGCTTTAAGTTGCAAAGCGCGGCGTTAAGTTTCACGAGTCAATACACAATGCCTCCAGAATTCGGTGGAAACTAGCGAACCTTCTGCTTAACCTTCTATTTGCGGGAGTTGCACGCTATAAAGCTAAAAAAAAATAATAATAAAAGTAAAAAAAATTGCTTTCTTTTTTAAAAACATCCTAAAGTGGCAAGCAATAAATATATTTCCCTATGTAAGGTATAGTTACACTCGTAGCTAACCTGTCCGAGATCTGTCCCTGTATCAGTTGTCCGACCAAACTCCCAAATAAGTGCGTGGTACCAACCAACGTCACTTTCCATTCTTGACACGCCAAGTTGAACTAAAACAAAAAAATATTATAACAACTTAACATACAACTTAAATCGTATGAACTAAAAATATGAATTTATAATTATATAAAACTAGTTATAGCCCGCAACTTCATTTGTGTCAATTTCACCCCTCCCCTAGACTCCCCGAGGAACCTACACGCTATATTTCAGCGTTCTACACCGCGTAGTATCGGTTGTGTAGTTTCCAATCAGTATGGATTTTTAAAATTTTCATAATTATAAGTTTTGTAAGTGACACGGAAAAAAAATTGTCTTTAATACGAATTAAAGTCCGTTATTTATTCCAAAAATAACGGATTTCATGATGGTACAGTGGACCAGAGTAGTGTATAACTGTAATATGATAAATGTCTAATATAACAACACGTACGAGTAAAATCTCTAAAATTGGGCGATACTTGTGGAACAGTGTCGGAGTGGGTCAATACTAGTTTCCCTCTGTCCTCCACGCCATAGGTGAGAAAAATAATAAAAAAACAAACGTTTAAGCGAAAATCAAAACAAAAAAAAACAAAATAGAACATAGTCTCCACAGTATCCCGACCGCATCTAATGCATACCTCACGTGAACTATGTGCGTACCGACCGGCGCAAGGAACATGCAAATACCTGACCGCGTCGCACCGCGCCGGGCACAGCTACGTACAAATTGCACCGAGCTCGGCTCGGTTCTCTCCTTTTATTGGATACTTCTGATTTTATCCGATATAACTATCTGTTCTTTTTATTAATAGAATTTACAGACTTTGAGAACAATTCTTTATTTCTTTTCAGGGGTTGATTTGCAAAGTGGTAATGTCAGTAAATTTAAATAGATTTTGTGATAAAAGTATTCGATCAGATCGTATTTAGAGTTTGTGGATGGTTGTTGGGTATAAAATCGTAATACTCGAAGTGGAAGTTGAATTCAAACGATTTTATTACGTTCGAGAGGTTTATATGTAAATGTGTTATATGTAATACACTGCACTTCGTTAACTAATACCTACATGGTAACATGCGCTTTCATCTAATTAGTTAAAAACTTGTTCAACGAGACTGGTCACTTGGATTTAAATGTAAGAGTCAATAGAAAATAAAATTGACACAGTGTGTTGATATTGTGCTGGGACTGATTTCATAAAGCAGCAGAGTACACGAAAAGAAACCAGTGTGGCGGAACTCTACGCCGCACTTTGACAAATATTACTTCAATATATGTTAATGTTATGTATAATACGTTTTCTACCCACTCGTCGCATTCTTACCATCGCGCCTTACCGATACAAATTGTAATTCTAATTTGCTATCAGAATATAAACATAAAAGGATATCGTGTTATCTGTCCAGTAGTCACGAACGGATGGCCGATAGTGGCTCCCAGCGTCGCGGACCGTGGACGGTGGACGGTCGCCCAGGCTTCAGGTACTCGTGTGCTACTGTCATTAAATTAGCTCTTATCTATTCTGGAGATGATACTAATAGGCCTGGATTTACGGAAGATAGGTCAGGAATGTACAATATGATACTTGGATGTTATTCCTGCAATTAGTTTGAGATCGACTTTGTATTGTGTGGAAGTGGACGTAGGATGCGCTATCGCTGTTAATATTTACCGCTAATATTGGAACTTTGCTGTAGCAATTTTTTATTTAGCTAATTTAAAAATAACCAAATATTATTACTCATGTTGCAAACTTATATATAACTAATAACTTGTTATCATTTAAATCAGTAAAAAAATAATTTACAATTATAATAAGCCAGAGGCCGACGTGTGCAGCGGCACAGCGCAGCGTCAGCCCTATAAGCGTGACAGTTATGGTTTCGATCTCCTCTCTATGTTTTTTTATTTTCCTCACTCTGACAACAAGATAAAGCGTGAGGTTAAGTTACGCCACTCAACACGCATTGTCTGGCATATTCGGCAGTGCGTGGTTCTCTCTGCCTACCCTGCTATATGCGGAATACAGCGTGAACCTAAAAAAAGTATTAACTAACACTTAAAAGTGTCTAATTATCACAATTTATCATTAATTAAATATGTTTGAAATCATAATATTTACAACATTACGTGTACCAGTGGCGCGCGACCGACACGACTTGATAAGGATCTACAAGTAGGTACTCTACTAAGCTATTAACTTGCTTTTTTTTGCTTTAGCAGCACGGATTTAAATTCAAAATATATTAAAGTATACTAATAAAAATGATTTACTATTTATTTATTTTTTGTATTAAGGATCAATGAAAATAGGCGCTAATAGGCATATCGTGGCACAGTAGGACAGCATCTGATTGTAAACGTAATGGTTATAGATTCGATTCCAACCCGGCGAAGTGAATGTACATACCTATATTAATTATATTCCATTCCACTCGCAATGTCTTGAACTAGAAATCTACATTGATATCAAGTAAGAAATGAAGTGATTTATCACTAAATTTTTTCTTTGTAACATATGGCATATTGGATAAATAGTCTTACTTCTGCCACAAAACTGTTAGGTACTTCGTATGCCCACTCCTTGCATTCCTCCATGACGCTGGTATTGAAGGCGAGGCACGCCGCGTCGGTGGGGGGGTGTCGGTAGCACTGCCTCACTCTGTCGTCCTCTGAAAGGTTCAGCCACGGCACGTTATAGGCGGTAGTAGCAGATTCGCATTCTGGTATTTTACATCTGTTGAGAACAAATAACAAATAGGTATATAATATAGCTTTAACAACCCACTTCAGGTATGTTTTAATTTTATAAAAGTAAGATGAAAAATAAGGTATTTAGCTTCACGCCCTACCCTCCTCTACGACGCGTTTTATCTTGTTGCCAGAGCGAGGATATAAAAATAATATATACCCCGAGCTGAAATCGAATCCACAATCGCCGGCGACTGATCCACTAATCCGCAACGTTGTGATGCATCACTAATCTCCCTCTGATAAAACTATCAACACTTATGTTTAATGTCGTTTCGTTATGTTTAAAGAACCTATATTTAAACCTTGATATCATGTTTTGAGCAGTCTACTTGTATCTATAAATAAACAGTTTGTTAAAATGACATATACGAACTAACTACCTACACGTACGTATATTGGATATAGCGGTGGCGTCGGTGTGGGGGTGATGGTGATGGTGATGTGTTACCATTCGGGAGAATGGTTATATGTTTTATTTTACAAAAGCTATTTAGCATAAATATTTAAATTATTGTCTTGCTCTCCAGTGGTTGACAAGGCATGGTGTTGAGGTCCACCTCAGTCAACTTCTACAAGTAAGGTCTGAAAAATTAGGCGGAAAATGTAAGTGTCTTAACACTGTGGTCCTTGCTATTCGGAAAAGGCGTAAAGCTGTTTATACCAACCTATAGTTAACATCTTCAACAGCGAACACATAATTGACATTGTACATAGAGTTGGTGGCGTAGACCAGCGCCAACATGGCCATAGTGAGGAGCTGGTGTCTCCCGAATGCACCCAGCTTGCCCAGCACGTCGTCCAGTTCCACCACATCCGGGGTCTTTAGTGGTTTCTTACTGTCTTGTGACGCCATTGCTTTTCGTTTTCTTGGATGTAGTGGAAGTTGGTGGCTTTATAAAATGAACATTCGATAGGATAAGGCAAAAATATTTACATCTCTATAAAACGAAGAAAAATATATTCTACGCCTCCGAGACGTATGGTGTTTCCAAATATGTTTCCTCTATCACTGAAATTATGTCATTTTAGTCAATGGTCGAAACTTGTGTGCAATAGTACCTACTCGCAATAAGTAGATCATAGCTTCGTCATTCCTCTACCTGAGATTTATATATTTAATTTGCCATAAAACTTTTACAAGTACTAATTTAAATACTTTATTTTATTCACTGTTAATTATTTATTTCATATTTTTATGTACCAACTATCCAATGATAAAATGAACATGCGTGAAGTGCGTGTTCCCCGGAACTTAAAACTTTGAGTGGAGTGTGTGTATTTAATAATATAAGATGGAGACAGTTATTACAGTTCATTCAAATATAAAAATAATTAATAAGTAAATATCAAAACAAAGATAGAATTTAAAATTTATTTTAGAGAAAATGCGAATTTCTTGTCGGTTTTAATAAAGTTTTAACATTTTGAACATTTTAAACACAAGTATGTAAATAATAACTTGAATCCTTAAACCATAGTGAAAGTACGTGAACTTGATAAAAGCACTTTAAGTAAACCACCACAAGTGTTCCAGGCGTATATTACACTGGTCCACTAGTTGCAGCAGAGATACTAGCTATTACGTTTTAGGATTCGAGCTCTGTTATATTAATATGATACAATACTAAAGTAGGCGAAAAATTTTACAGTTTTTGTATGTAAATATGATTCGTTGAAATTTTGCTTGTTTGTTGGAAATAACATATTTTTTCTCTCAATTAACATAAATATTGCGAATGTTAAAATTTGGAATGGAAGGGAAGAATTGTTTACCAAAATTAATAAACAAAATATTTTTTTCATTAAATTACAGTATTTGTACAATAATAACAACACAATAATACAACTAATAAATATGAATTATTTTTATTATTGCAAGCTCAATAAAAAAAGCGACATACCGTCTCGTTGCAAATGTTCCTAGACGAACTTGACAACCGGATGTGGTCTACTCAATTGAAGTGCTCTCATTTAAAATCAGTTATAATTTAGTACATTGCCGGAAAGTTAAAAGACGTCCTACCGCTAAACCGCACGCGGTAGTAATACGCGGTATTACACTTTATAAGATAACACTTCACAACCCGCGTACAAACTAATAAGTGAGGTGTAAATAAGTTATGAAATATGTAGGTCTGATGCGTCGGTCATTTTACACTGTTCCTAGGTATTATATTGCATCGTTCATATGTGTTTACAATATGCAAATTATTTTTTAATAAATGTAGCACTACGTATAATATACTCGTATAGTAGGACTCGGCACTCGTCAGCTCCAGGTCGGGGTGGTGCGTGGAGTGACATTGGGACCGGTTACGATAGTTTAGTGCATAATACAAATTGAAGGACGCCTACAAGAGCATTTAGGTCGGTCTCTTTATGTTGTCGTGCTGCAGGGTTCACGCGATGGTTGCAGGTTCAATGCCCACTGGGGGGCATCACTATGTATAAATTGTTGTTATTTACCTGCTTTGCTGTAGTAGGTACATAGCGTGACGTTGTATTTGTAACCTCAATATGTATTTAAAAAAGTACCGGAAGATGATAGGATGAGCCGATTCTTTCACTCCCCTTATTTAGTTCATTTAGATACTTTTTGCATAAGTCTAAGGAACACTTCACTCTGTCATTAAAGTTATACCTCTATACATAACATATTGGTTTTATATCAATTTTGTGATTATTTTTATTTACTGATATCTATCTATATGATATTTTTATTCGGTTTATGCCTGCCTGCTTGTATTAACTGTCAAAAGTATAATATAATATTTATTTTAGTATCGTATACTAATATTGGACTACCCGTCATCTCTTATGTACATTGGTTAATGCTGTGTAAGTACCTACTCGTATACATACATAAGTACATATATCTCACGTAAAAGCATTCATTTTTAATTATGATATTAAATGAATGTAAAGATAATAATAATTAGTATCGGCACTACAAGACATTGCGTTGTGGTACGAAATGTCTCTCCGTAAAGGCCGTGGGTTCAAGTCAGTATATTCTTGTTTGTTTACTTTTTAGTGACATAGTGGTATAGTTAGACAGTTTGTACAGTAGTATAAAATATTTTATATTACTATACAAACAGAGTTTCCCTCGGTCTGGGACAGGGCTGTTACACTCGCAGTACTCATACTTACAGACACCTGCTCCGACTGCAGACAAATAGTAAAGTTGACAGCTGACCGTCGTGACTCAGTGGTACATCTTCCGATTGTAAACGTAACGAGTGCAGCTTCAATTAATTGGAATGGGGAATGATTTTTTTATTTATTTATCTTTGTTTTCTCTAGAATGAGACATAACGTAGTGTTAAGTTCTGTCATTCCACTGGCAATGTCTTGAAAATAGGGCGGTGCGTAGGGAACAAATTATATATTTCGTCAAACCCACAACGTGTCGCATTTACAGTAATAACAATAATAAGCGTGTTTAATATTTAACTTGTCACTCCAGACGTCACGCGTCAGATTACATCGGGCAACATGGAGACCGTCGACAAATATAAACAGTTACGAAGTTATAAATACTTTGAACACCGTTAAAGGTATGTTCAAGGTCATGAAGCGGAAATATATGAAATTACAAAAAAATATATCGACTTCCAAAAATGATTCAAGCGAGATTGAATCTACGTACCTTTGTATGTCTTACAGTCAGGTATCCCACTGCGTATCGATGGCCTCAAAACCTTATTTGCTGTTTCGAGTATACTTACCTAATAATATGTTCTATCACGAGGACACATTTGCTGCATTCGGATTAGACGACATCTTTTAATATTCCTATGTCATTAAAATATTAAAAGATAAGATACTTTACTGCTTGTTTAAATATTGTAATAAAGAAAAAAGTAAATGATGCAGTCGATGGTAGAGCCAGGCGCGGCCAGGTTTATTTATTACTATACTTGATTTTATACATATCCTTAAATATTGAAAGTGGAAAATATGTAAAATAATTAATTTTCTTTAATGCGTGCATACGTATTTATAAGTATTATCGAGCATGCTCAAGTCATAGTTCAATACTATTCTATAACTAACAAACTAGGTCAAGTGCGAGTCGGATTCGCTCACTGAGGATTCTGTAGGTCAACAGTACAACTTATGAAAGTCGAGTCATATAAACTATATTTGTTCTACAAGTTTGTAATGTATTATAAATTTTCGCATTTTTTATTCACATTTACTGCAAGTTCACAGTTCTATTCAAGTTTTATAATTGTAGGTCTACGGGAAATACTTCATAGGTTTTGATTACGCTGTAGCGACATATTGTAAGAAATAAATAAACTACAAATATAACGTTCTAATATATTTTTTTATTTAGCTATAAATTTTCACTTTGAATTTGTTTCCTTTACTTGTATTATAAGTGACAATTAACACCGACTTATGATCGAAGTTTGACAAGTCGATCCATGGGAAGTGCCTTATGTGCCGAGGGAGGTGGAGGGAGGTGGAGGGGAGCGAGGCGACCTCGAGGGCCACAGTCAGCAACAATCAGTGTTATAATCCAGACTCCTAACTACGTTTATTAAAAGTCAAATATCCTTTGCGTGATAACCTAATCAATGTGATATGAAGCGAAGTAAACAGACACACACACCATTACACTAAAGTAATAAGATTATATGGCAGTAAATAATCAAACAACATTATCGTAGAATATTTTTTTTATAAAAAACATTGTTACTTCGATATAAATGAATAATTTCTTAGGTATGATATACATAATAATATTATTATCTTCTAAGGAAGTATGTAAGTAAGTTCACGCTATGCCCCGCGGGTAGGCCTAGTGTCCCCGTTCTCCATTTTCCGCCCAATATTTGATACATTGCGAGTTAGGTGGCGCAACTCAACGCCGTGCAGACATACTGTGCTGCTGCTCCACGTTAGTCTCGACTTTCTATATAATATTTCCCATAAACACAGGATCGAAAGCTGACTTGCGGTTTGTTGGTAATTTAGTCGGTGACTGAGGTGAGGTGAGGTGTGGCGTCCGCGGCGACTGATATCGGTAAGTCAAGTGGAAAATTCAAATGAGACGGCGGCGTACAGGCGTACAGGCGTACAGGCGTAGCGTACCGCGGTAGCCCGGCGCGGCGCGGCGTACCTACCCGCTGTTATTCTTAGTATCTATTGATTTTACCTGCGGCTTTGGCGGAATTGTAGTACGTTGTAAGGAGTGCTTAAGACATGCTTGAGTGACGGAATTCAACGCCGTATTTTGTCCACTATAACAGATATATGAAAATCATTTAAATAATTGTATCGCCGAGAGGCAATCGAACTCACAACTCCCGCGATTGCAATCGCATACTGTTCCACTGCTCCACGATAGATACATATACGGCGTGAGAATAGTTGATAGAGTACCTAATGTAGAGGAACTTTAAGTAATATTGAACATTTAAATATATGGCGTACATTTTTTAAAATAAATAATAATAATCATCAAAGATCAATATATGTAGGTACCATCATATAGCACACTCAACCTCAAACATAAAAGAAACAAAACCAAAAATGTTACATTGTAGTTTCAAAATCCGGACTAATTTCGATAATTTTTTACTCAGAACTCGACTTAAGTGGTTTCCGACGCAGTTTATCTCCGCATCTCCATAATGAGCGGAGGTCGGAACCTGTACTTACCCTCAAACCGGAGTGAAGTCGTGACCACGTCTGACAACTAATTATGAGTGCTTGTGCGTCGATTGAGCTGTGAGGTTGTAGAGTAATTACTGGACTACAGTATTGCTTTGTATTTATTAATATTTTAAAGCTAAAGAATTTGTTTGGCTGAACGTAATAATCTCAGGAACTACTGTTTCGAATCGAAAAATGTTATATTGGATAGAGCACATCTATTGAGGTTTCGGCTAGGTTTCGTTATAAATCACCGCAGCATCGAGGATCACCCCTGGCACTTACACTGTGGTATGTGTGAACTTACTATTTATTATTTCCGTAAGGATGGTTTGAACCCGCAATCACCTCGCTGTCCCACGAGTTACTCATATGTCTTTTCTATTAGTTCCAAGAATGCGTACATACCAAATAATTTATTAACGAAGTGCTTTTTGTTACAGGTACATTTGACACGAGTGCAAGCGAATATCGACCCTATACAAACAAAATACAGTGTAAAATCGCTTTCTTTAAAACAAATATTTAATAATAGTAATACTTATTTTCATAATCAAACGTCAAATACTTCAAACACACTTCAAAACTATAGAGCGGTCAAATTAAAAATGCCTTTGCGTTGTACTGTTCGATGATTTCCAAGGTATATTTGCCGTGGCCGTATAATGTCGTCATCAGCACGTCTATTGTTGGGCATCAGGTCAGAGGAGGTTATGTTAGACCGTTCGTTTTAGGGTTCTTTATTTAAAAAATATAAGATTTATAAATGTCATATTTGTTTCCTTCAGTAACATATAAATAAACAAATTTCTAAAATAATATATTTTTTAGCTAATAGCTTAGTAGGCAGACGCCAAGCGCCGTCTCATATTTGAGGTAGGGCCATATTATAAATATTTGATTGAGCGGGAATCGAAGCCGAGGCTTCTGGCTTCTTCTTAGTAGTAAGTTTAATTTTAAATTTAGAATATTTGCAAAAAATATATGTAAGCACCGTATCGGTTGCTTAGTTGAGAGATGGCGCCACTGTCAATAAAGCATTGGAGATAGACGCTTGCCGTGGTTGCCATTTTAAAAATAGTTGTTCGTAACAAACTTTTCTTTTAAATTATTTGACTATAAGAGTTGATGTTAATTATAATTAATTCTTGTGTGTGATTCAGTGCAATAATTGGAAAAAGCATTAACAAGAGGAATAAGTGCATGGACGTTTAATTGTCGATTCTCTTTTTAAATGAATCACATTGTGTTGTGCATTACCAATTCTAATATTGACAACCAATCTTATATATATATTATTGCTGTAAGTAGGTGAAAATACATCGAGAACCTTTTAAAATAACTAAAAATAACAGTGAAATGACTAAATCCATTACCATGGTGTTTTCACAATCATATTATACCGTAGTAACAATTGCTTCACACAGTGTTAATTTTTAGTAACATGGAAATCAAGCATCGAACTCACGCCCCTCCCAACACTGCCTAACGTCAATTATACTCGATGAGATCACAAATTGATTTATGAAACGCGTAATATATTATTTTACAAACTAAATAACTATACATATTTGTAATAAGTATTGCTTTAAAATCGGACCATACCTGTGACATACAAGTAGAGACATACAAAGTTTAAATCGCTGTTGGAATTAGCGCCGTTGTGGTATTTCTACCATAAATAAAGGAGAATTCTACAATAAATTTATAATTTTCTATGTAATTAAACTAATCGTTGCAGATTCCGCATAAAAATAAATATTAAAGATAAATAAAAACATATCTATTAAATACACACAAGTTCTAATAACATAAAAAATAGTTTTGAAGTGCGTTAATGTATGTAGATCTCAATCTCAAAATCTCATATTTAGATGCTTATGATATAAAGCTCTCCATACATAATGAATCAGTGCTGACTTCTAAGCAGTCATCAAACCAGTCCATCAAGTGCCATTTACAGACAATACCATGGAAAAATGTGAGCGTGTTACTTTAAAGTCCAAAACGTAGACGTTCTGTTTAGTGTTTGTGACGTCACAACCTTGTAAAGTTAAAGGTTGAAAAGTGATGTGTTCAGTATGAAGCGAAGTAAATCCTACACTTGGCTCTCTGGGCTTCTGAAGCCTAAAGCTGAAGAAGACGAGTGGGGTGCGGCGCCGTGGGTGCGAGCTGAAGTACTACGACATGACAGGTAGATTTAGTTTTTAAATATTTATTACTTTTGTACTTAGCTGGATTAAACTTAATTAGTATTTTTTTAATTACTACATTTTTGTCTTCTTTTCTAGTGCTTTTTGCATTTGTAAAAGTAAGTTAGAATCCTAGTAATGAGATTTTCAGCCCTTGTTTTTTTGGGAATTAAAGAAACGTTGAATTACGATACTTAATACCATTTAATTTGCTAAAGCCAAAAGAAATAACTCGATGATTTCATATTTTTTTTAAATATTATTATTTTGTTGTATCGTTGATTGTGTTTTGTATTATAAACTAAAAAAAAAGAATTTCTTATATAATACTAGAGCCGCGATGAATGAATACGACGATTATGAAAATTATTAAGTACCTTCTAGAATTAAAAAAAAAAACAATAATAATATGTAAAATATAATATAAATTTCCGTTAAAGCTATGTTAATACTTCACAATACCTTAATATATACCAATAGGTACATACTATTACCTTAAATTACGGCTGTCTATATTGATGTTAGAAAACGAATGTGAAACATGAAGCTAACGTCGATCGAGCATCGTCCAGACAATATGTATTATACGAGCTCGACTTTACCATTAGCCAATTCGAACTCATTTGTAATTACAAAAGCTTTGTACCCTGACTGGCTGGCTGTACTGTAGACACGATTGTAGGGGGGTTCGATCAGGATTACATTTAAATGTCATTTCACCATTCCACATGCAATATCTCAAATATTGGGCGACTGTGCAGGTGGAGTGTTTCAACATTATGTTTCTTACGGTTTACTGTTATCTGGGAAAAAGCGTATTATAATAAATACATAATTTTCTGAATTTGGTCTTTTTTGGCAAGATTCACTTTTATTATCTGTGATGTTGACAATATACAAATAGCTTGCGTCCCATATTTTTTTTAATGATATTTATCATTATCAAAATTGGGTTCAATGAATTGTAATAGTAATTCTAGTTCCACTTCCACGCGCCGCCTCAGGCGCAGTCGGGAGGTCAGAGCGTTGAAAGTATGATGCATACCTACAATGCTTCATGTTCGTCACCTTTGTCTGGACTAACAGCTCATTCTGGAATATTTATTATTTTATACTAAATCACTAACCACTGGTATAGCTGGTACAGCTGGTACAGTATGTGAGCCGGTGGTCGTATATCAAGTGTTAAGCTAAGTTATATATCTCACTATAGTAGAGTACAGAGGTACAGGATCCTACGCAAGGTGTAGTGTTCCAAACGTGTTCTAAACAAACGCGGTTAGCTCGAGATTCCGCATCGAGACTCACGAGAGGGCATTCATACTACACCGTGCACAGTGGCGCTACCATTGAGATGCTACGCCTATAGCGCACAGTGCTTAATGATGATAATGATATATTTTATTATAGAAATACATTAATAACATTACAAATAGCTAAATCCCTGCAGAGTTTGTAGTTGTTGTTGTGGCCAGTCATTGCCTTGCAATATTACGGCGGTATCGTATACTTGTTCTGATGTACTCGTACCATTACTAAACGTACATTCCGATGTCCACCTAGATGGCGACCACCATTCACTGGTTGATAATATTCCTATTTAGTAAGGCGACCGCGGCCCATAGCGGCCAGCAGGGCTGGTGTCGAGCTTCGTAATTGTAATATCAAATATCGAATATCCGTAATCAATAAATATTCGTTAACTCCTGGAGCCCACCTGTAAATAATTGAGCAACTAGAAATAACTTACTTTGTTTTTTCTTTAATGGCATATAATAATTGTATCAATGTTGGTGGGCCTTATAAATAAATAAATGAATAAACTCCCCATTACGAGTTTAAAACTATTGCTATTAAAAAACCCAAACCAACTCACAAAAAAAACATCACAAAATAGAGTCAGATACGAAACAGACAGACTAACACTGTTACAGAAATGTTAAATATAGCTGTCAGTACAGATTTTTGTATAGAAATGTATTTTCTGGAAAATCTGATATCCATTACCTATTGTAATAGTGCGTATTATAAGAATATTATATATACGAGTACTCTATATAATATTCTTATATCCGTATCCATATCCACATCTAAAATAAAACATCCGTAACGTCCCTTGTTACGGGTACTTGTAGATAATTATTTAAGAAAACGAAGATTAACATTATATTTATCAAGACATTTCACTCTCCGTTTATTCTCCAATTTCGAGACATTAGCGTGTCAGTTATGGAGTCTGCCTACTGTGCTACATATGTTAGACATCAAAAAGCTGAGAGCAATTTATTCACTTTTAGCTCGTATTTCACTTTATAGTTTCAATTTATAACTATTTATAGTTGTATTGGAAAGCTATAATTGAATAAGTATTAATGTCTGTCTGTAAGATTTGGTCTGACCGCAGCTGCGGGTTGCGGTAACGGAGTACATAGACGCTCATACTGCAGGTGTAGCTTTCCTTTGATGTCAATGTTATTATATTTCCGTTTCTTTATACTTTTATTTATATTTAAATGTTATTTTACATACTGTATAATTAATATTTTTCATTTCTGCATAACATTAAACAAAAACTCAACGTTGCACTTGATCTTATAACAATATCTCAAAGTAAAATTCTTGAATTAAAAACCAAACAAAAGTAACTTTACATACATAAAGAGAAAACTACATATTAAGACATTCTTTTTTTTTAGTTTGAGTTCCGCCACTGAACACGCAATGTCTCGAAAATTAAGCGTATAATGGAGAACGGAATATCTTAACGCCAGGTTCCAGCCAACAGGTCTACTCTGGGAATTTTTATAAAGATATAATAACACGCCATAACATAAATACAAGTGGCACCGAAATAAACAGAGCTTAGCACATTTTCCTAACACACAAAACCCATAAGGAAAATACTTGAGTAGCTTAAGATTGCGCTCACTGCGAGGATCATGAAGTTCCCCTACAGTTTCTCTAAATTCACACATTTCACCCCTGAAGGCAGTTACCATACGATCATAAATTTTGTACAATAAACTTAGAAACTTAACTCCTATTCTTATTCCAATAAAGGTTATTTTAGTATATGTAAGAAAAAAATCTGGCGAGACGATATTATTCAAAGTAAATGTATTTGACAGTTTTATTCTTTATTATTGGATACTCCAATCCTAATGTACCAAATCATACGGCGCTTTATTATGGCTGAACTAACGACATTTTGTATTTAAGTTTGACACTACAGCATATGTGAAAATTAAAAAACGGGGGTTCAAATCCAAATACGTAATTTTTTTGTATTGTCTCTGTTCAAAGATGAAGAGAACTGACCACGACAGCTAATTGTTAATTTGTTATTGTTACTTTTTACGTTTAACTGTGTCTATGTTTATTAATAACTTTTATATTTTTTTATATCTTACGTGCAACACCGGCCCGCCTTCATCATTGCGGCTGCACTTTGTGTTTTGTTTTAAGATTTGTACTTTTCATTTTTAAGCTTATAAGTATTCGCTGTGTTGATATTCCATATTATTGAATATATAAATAAATAAATAAACAAACATGATAAACTGCGGCGTTGTGTTCTGCAACGCGACGCCCCGAGTTTAGACAAAAAGCTCAGAAATGTGTGGAACAAGCATGAGAGGTACTCACTTACTTCGTTATATTATAGAGATTACTTCAAGTCGTTGTATAACCGGACAACACATATTAATATGTTATTTAACTGAGATATACCGCTCTTTAGTATATTATAAAGATAACTTTATAACATTGATATAGCTTTATTAACTTTCAGTGAGGTTCTTAGTTCTTGACTGTCGACAAACGCGACGGTTGTGGGTTCGATTCCCAAAAGTGGGACCTTGGTAATTAGGTAGGTAGAGCGCGGCGTTTAGTACTGCTACGTCTCAAAAATGGGGGTTACGTGGTAGTATACTAAGTTCTCTTTGCCCTTTTTTATGCGCACAAGGTGCTATAAATAAAAGAAATGATTTTTCTGGTTTAAGGTAATAAATCATAGACGTTATAAGGATCAGCCTCGCAAAAAGATTTATACGAAGAGTGACTTCATTTGAAAAGACATTTTACATAAGCTCATATTTTAAAGTTATATTAGTCTAAATGTAACATATATTTATATAAGTATATAAAGGTTTATTTTTATTTTTATTATTCTTTATTAGAAAAATGTTACCAAAATTACTAATCAATACTTAATATAATAAAGCGGAAGAGTTTGTTTCTTTGTTTGTTTGTTTGTTTCAACGCTAAGATCTCTGGATCTACTGGTCCGATTTACTTTGTTTTTGTTTTGTATGAAAGCTGCATTCTTCAGAGGTGCTATAGGCTAAATAACATTACATTATACATATAAACTAATATATTTTAAAATACTTTCTAATTTGACATGCAATTTATTCTGCCATGTTAATAACAACCGTCGCGTCGCTACGCAACCGTTACCGCGACATTTTGATATTCATCCTTATGAAAATAAATATAATGGTCACTTTTAGCATTTTATCTAGATTGATACTGTTTAACATACTAATAAATAATTAAGGAGATGTCACTGATTCGAAATGACCTAGCCTACGGGCGTCATAGTATGAGTATGACCGACGCGAACGGGCAAATGACGTTGACGGTTTTATAAATTTTCATACATTTTCAAACTTTATTTGCTCTTTATAATTAATTTAACTTGGTTCTCTTCTTATTTTATTTGATATTGCCCGCTAAAATTATCCTATTTAATATATAGAAATGTTTAGTTATTTCATAGAGTCGATATCTATGTACGCACGCACGGTAAACTTTAGGTACTTTTTCTAATATTAAGAATACCTATCCTTTAATTACTTTTAATCCTTTTATTGGTTAATTTCAATAACTCAGATATTTTTTTCTAATAATATGTCTCTACTTATTATTCTTTTTGATTATTTAAGCTTATATTTTCTTACTAATTTTATTGAAAATTGAAAATAATTTCATGAATATATTTAATAAATCATCTTATAGTTGAAGCAGGCGTAGCCGCGTCCGGGTCCGCTAGTCTTATTTTAAAATTAGATATAAGAATTCCATTGGATCGAATTTTTAAGTAATTTATATGATTAGTTGAATATATAATAGTATTAAACTAGTAATACATAAGGATTTATACAGGTAAATTTTGCATGCTTAATTCTTGCTGTAATCGCGATGGTTGTCAGTTCAATCCCCACCAGCGGCGTTTAGTCCCAGCACTCAACTCATAATGTCTCAAAAACTGAGTGAAAAGTTGAGAACGAAGTATCTGTGTGTCACTAGATTGATCTCATACTCAATCAGTGCGGAAAAAAGTATAAAAATGTTTTTTTAGCTTTACACTGTACCCTGCACATCTGTCATATGTTCTCATATGTGTAGGGAGGGTAGGGAACCTGATATTCTAGTGTTTAAACCCCACTTTTTGCCGAATTCTGGAGCAATTGTGTGTTGAGTAGCGGAACTAAGAAATGCTAATAAATATTACATTTCCTCGAGTGGGAATCGAATTTACAACTTGTCTGGTTTAGAGTCGCACGATAGGCCTAAAGGATTATTTAATCTAGCACTACTTATACACATTTAATATCCACCAGGATATCTTTCCCATATAATATGGACACGTTATCACTCCATGCGTGACATAACATCGAGTCATTTAATTGCTCTAATTCAATTTACATAGAGACGACTGTCACGGCGGAGCTGGCTGTATACAGTTTGTAAAGCGATAAGCGACAGCTTTTTTATTTAAATGTTTCTAGTTTAAAATTAAGAGATAGTAGCTTTGGGTTTTTTATCTATACGACGAGATACAAGAATATATGCTTAGATCTTTCACGCTTTTCGATGCATTTTTAATGCAGTATAACTAATAGAGAGAATGATTAAGGAGGAAATTTATGTAATGTTATTACATACTTAGGAAAGAAAAACTATTTATTTAGAAAACGTATAAAAAATCCAGCTGCGTTCAATTATTATATGTTTTCTTAATAATAAGGTTTTGATTAAAACTAAAATTTTAAAAACACAAACAATACAAATCTAATTTTAAGGCCATCGTTGCGCAGCGACCGCTACGTCGAGCGGTGAAAGCGCGGGTTATGGGTTGAATTCTGATTTGAGGGATGATAATTTCGATTCTCTCGCTTTGTTAACAAGCAATGGCAATCTACACGCAATGTCTCAAAAATTGGGCGGGTATGGAGAACGCCTTAACACTAGGATCTCTTAGCCTACCTTGCTATATGTGGGATACACCGTCAAGCATATCTGTAGGGCTTTACTAGTCTAGTTTCAAATTGACGGAAGCGCACAGTGCGGGTTCGGGCGCGGGCTCGGGGTGGCGCCGGCGGCGGGTGAGTGACACGAGCTCAAATGTAAAGTATAAAGTAACATAGCTTACTGCTATAGTCTAGGGGACGACGTTGCCATTTTGGCTTATTCTTTTACATGTGAATATGTGTATAAGTTTGTACTGATATACCGTAATTTGTTTTCAATAAGGTTGTTAAATAATCTTTTTCATTTGAAACAAAATTAAACTTTATTTAAGTATCTGCACAAATATAAGGACTGTAAAAGCGCATTTAAATTAATGAGAGTAATTAAGACAGTAATTATATTAATTGTTTATAAAATGTATTGAAAGTTTAAAGTTTGCCAAACTATTATAAAATTATAATAACCCCTGGCCTACGTGGACGCAAGGCGGCCTCACCCAGCCCTGCGCCAGGGGTCGCTCGGACGAAATCTGATATTTTACGACAGCATAAAGAATACCACGAGTTATTGCGGAGTAAAGTGCGTAGCCCACGTTATATATAGTTTATCATGCTTTTGTAATAATGTCCTATACTCTACACTCCATACGCTTGGAAATGCAGTTTTTTTGTTTGTTTTTGTTGTTCAGGTGAAGTAACATGAGATCGATTATAAAAGTAAATGAACGTTGACTATTTTGCTCGACTGCTTTTTTGTTTATCTTCATATATATTTTACGCTATATAGGCAGAGGAAATTAAGTGTTAATGCACTCCGTTCCCCACACACTGCCCAATTTTCAAGACATTGCACGGTGTGTCGCGGAATTAGACGCCGTACGTTGCCCCAGAATAAAGAAATAAAAATAATTTACAAGTGGGAATTGAATCCATAACCAAAGTCAAAGGCTGCGTATACCACTGCGCGAGGACTGCTTAAGTTCATCTTTATATATTTTTAGTATTTTATAAGATATGCATTAAAGCGGATATATTTTATAACAAATAACTGAGGCCACCGACTGGTGGTGGAGTGCTGGTGGACTACCTGCCGCACTGGACTGTCTGGTCAGTGCGTGATACAACGTAAAGCTAAACAAAACCGCAAATCCCAAACAGATATCGCTACTGGGCTACTGGACTAATGCTCCAAAAAAGAATGAAACTAGCAACGTCACGTTATCGAAATCAAAGTGCTTGCAAGCAGCTACTTCCCCCGCCCTTAGATAAATGAGTTTTCTTTTAAACAAGGATTACGGATCTCTGCCCCTAAACGGCGAACGGAGTTGAAAAATGGAGAATGGGCGATTTTATTGTGAGTGAAATATGGCGAGAATAAGGGGTCTTCGTAATGTTTGAACACCTTGCAAACGTAAAATGTTTCATTTGAATATGAATATCTTAATATAATATAAAAGGGCCCTATATGCGCAGTGTGAAGGTTGGGATTCATTATCAAGTATTTAGTTTTAACTTAATATTAGAAACGCAATGAATGTCCCGTCAATCAGCGAATAGCGACCTACAAAATAACAAAATTAATCTCACAAGCCCGAACTCTATGAATTTATAATAGCTATCAGGGTGTCGTTGTGGTGGTACCTCTGTGCTGGAACGCTGTTCTGGTGATGGAGCACTAGACCAGCTCAATAGTTATATTCTTATATTATCCTGATCAACAAAAAATAGTGTGAATATTTAAATTTATTAGAGAAAATTATATTTTTTACATAAGTATTTCAGAAATTAATTAACCTATTAAGTTTCATTAAAAATCAAAAACTACAAAATCTTAATAAGAATTTTGATCGAATATAAATCTCAAAAAATTTGACGACTTGAAAGTATATATAATGTATACTAATTTCAATAACATTTCCATAGGACTCCGTGGCGCAACGGTAGCGCGTCTGACTCCAGATCAGAAGGTTGCGTGTTCAAATCACGTCGGGGTCAATGCTATATTGTTTTAATAGACGAATTTGTTTACATTTTGGTTCTTTTTTGTATAATAAATGTGACAAATCCCATCATTTCTTTTAATAATAATATTTCGGTTTTATATAAACGTGTCAACCATTCAACCATCGTGCCATTGAGTTTGAGCTAAACGCAATGCTCGTGGGTTCCATCTCCTCCACGGAGGAACACCTACAATATTTTCATTTCGTTGCTCTGGGCAGGTAAACGCTGTGCTGAGTTAAGAGAAATCTATATCGCTTAGTATATGAAATGTAAAGAGAGGATCACAAAAGTGACTTTTAAAATATTTTTTCTTAGCTTCACGTTGCATCCCGCACATAGTAAGACAGGCAAAGGGAACAAGGGAAAGTTTCATATACCTACCAGAGAAAGGAAATGAATATAATTTAAATATAATCATTGTTCCGAGTCAAAAACAAACCCACAAACATCGCGTTCACAAACGGATGCTTGAAGAATGATGATTGAAGAAATCATTAAGAAACTTAAGAATTATTTAATCATATCGTCATTATGATAGTGGTACAGGCAATAATATAATAAACTTTATATCACACTTTTTGTCCCTTGTTTCCATTTTACATACCAGTGTGCCTAGTGCTGGAACAAGAAGGCTGTGGGTTTGATTTCAAAAATGCATTCCTTTCATTTCTTCGCTCTGGTAACAAGGTAAGCGCGGCGTTGAGTTCCGCTCTCATTGCGCAATGCCTTCACAAGTTGGTGGAAAATGGGGACCGGAAGTGACGTTGATTCAACCAGGTCTATGTACAAAGATATCTTCGTGCATAGAACTTGTCTCGTCATCCTGTTATAACAATGCTTTGACATGTATACATTATTCATATTTTTCTTAAGATTTATGTAAAACTAAGGTAATAAAAAAGATAATACATATATTATTATCTTTTGGCCTCTTATTATTTTAATTAAAGTATTTTATTTTAGTGATATTTTAAGCTGGAAGCAGGCGCCGTGGGCGGACCGCTTCGTCATCCCTAACGATATTTGAAATATTATTGACATTTATGCAAATACTCGAAAAGTTAGCTTAATAGCTAAAATTTTTTAGTTTAGAATATATTTAAAGACCATAGGTATATATAGATATTGGTAACCTGTATGGACATCATTTGGAGCAAATTTAATTTGGAAGTAGCATAAAGGTAAATAAACTTATTGTTGTACTTTTTGAGTGCTGGTAGGATAATTAAGTTTTACTGTTTTTGGTAGCTTCACACCTTCACACTCTACTCTCCATAATTCTCCCTATTTTCGAGACATTTGTTGAGTGGCGAAACTTAACATTGTGCTTTGCCACGTAAAACAAAAAAACGAGGACATTAGAATACTTTATTCTCTCATATAGGAATCGAATTCACAACCGTCGCGATTTAAGTCAGAAGTTATAATACCAATAATAATTAACTTAGACAGTAACATTAACTCGGCGTCACGTACTCTCTTTAACGAGCAAGAAGCTATCGTACATACATACATTCATACATCGTCCACTGTTGCCTGTGGTCGGCACGCGAGGGACCGTACCGTTAGTTCGACACTCTCGGCTCATTTACACTTATTAAATCCACCTTGGATAGACTCTGTCAAAGGAAATGCTTTAATAGGTTGGAGATAGCAAAAATATACCAATTAGAGGTATACCTAAGCTCCGCCACTGCACACGCAATGTCTCTTAAATTATTTCTTTCGACCTATTCTGCTATATGCGGCATCAGATCGGGATATACTATATAGTTTCACGTTCAATCCCGCATGTGGCAGGGTAGGCAGCGGGGCTCTGCACTTTCTGTGTACTTCCGGAGGTGTATTGTGTGTTGAATGCGGATCTCAACAGCGCTTTTTGCGGCGACACCAGAACGAAGAAATGATTATATTCAATATGTCATTTACTTGAGTGGAAATCGAATCCTCTACCCGTCGCATTTACTGTCACACGCTAGTGCGACCCTGCGCCCAGCGCCACGAGTATCCTCTATACTGTATAGCGTACCTCAGTCACAAGCTCCGTACATCACGAGGTTAGCTTACGTTTCAAGCTGTCAGTTTCTAGCTTAGTTAGTTTTAATCAAGTTAATTTATTGAAAGTGAGTTTAAGTTTTCCTTGAATATATTTCTAGAAACTTAGACGACAGCGGGACTTTTATCTGATTGTCTAATACCAGGTTGTTCGTAATTTTGAAACGAACTGTGAGGAAACTTGTGTTATATGACTAAAGTACACAACCATCAGTAACACAATAGTTTTGGATGATTGTGAATATAAGTGGAGCTCATATGCGACTTGCTGTGCGTACCCTGAACGAGATGCGAACCTGCGACTAACACGCTTACTCTGATTATATTTTCCTGCGCTTATATTGTTTTTGTTAGTTCCGTGCATCTCTCTACTCAAAGGTTCGATCTCCAGTTAAAGGAACGGCCTGGAATTTTCATTTCCTCGCTATGCTCACACAAAGCGGGGCGGTGAAATCCACCACTTAAGGCTCAATGTGAACGGAGTATCTCAACATAAGGTTCCCTCTGCCTACCTTGCTAACCTATACACCTATATAAGCAATTATTGTGAAATATCTCATCCACTCACTCGCCTTAAAGAGTAAAGAATAAATCGTGTTTCACGAGCACCGACCAACAAAAACTTAAAAGCGGGAGTAATTACAATAAAATGCTATCTGTATATGAAATCTCGTCGGTCGGTTAGTTTTTGCCGTTTCCCTCATTATAGGTCGTCAGTTTGATTCCGGGAAGTGGGAAACTGGATTTATTGTGTATGTAATACAAATTGTTTTCTTCGGACGTCTGTCTGTACAAGTTATTGATGTGAAAAATATTCACAAATATATTTGTAAAGATCATATAAATGTGTTGATATAGATTTCTGACTGTGAACCCGACGGTTGTGGGTTCGATTCTCACTCAGGGGTGTGATTTATTTTCATTCCCTCGCTCTGGTAAAGATAAGACGAAGTGCGGCATTGAGATCCGATAATCAACACGTAATATCTCAAATAAATTACCTGAAAGTGAAGAACGGAATTTCCTAGCACAACATTTTTTCTGCCTTATATATGTTACTATATGAGGGAAGTATATAGTTTTATTAAATTTAAATCAGAAATTGTAACCTCCTTACGACGGACAGGCGGCCTTACGGTACAAGATGTAAAGTAATAGATAATAAACAGTATAGTTTCTAAATAGCGTGCCATAAAAGTGATGAGAGTTCACACCTCTACTCTACTCTTCTCTAGTCTACTCTATTCTATAGCGACTTTACGGGCGCCATGATGTCAATGGTGTGTCAATATTTAATGCAGATAACATGTTATTATGTCATAATCAGCTTCTAATGAAGCTTAATATGTGTGTTTATTTATGTTACTTACTAAATTATAATCGAACTTAAATCTTTTTTAGAAGCTATTCTTTCCGACTTGTTTAATGCTGTATTTGCATAACGCATTTAAACTCTACCACTGAGATATTGAGTATAATGAACATGTGCGAAATACAACACCGTATATTGTCTTACCAGAGCGGCGAAAATAAACAAAAAAAGTCCCGAATGGGAATCAAACACGCTGTTCCAAATTTATTATATATATATATAGCGCAATATTATATATATTTTAAATATATTACCTATATAACCTATACGTAGGTATATAAAACTCTTTCATTACTGAATATTTCTAAATACTGAACTTAGAAAGATAGATCAAAAATTTCGTGTAGAGAAGCATTATCAGGATTTCTCGAAAAAAAAAAAACCTGATTTTTCATTTTATTGCTCAAAGCTCACGTTAATAAAAATGCAAGCGGCGTATAGTATTTTACGAATATACGAGTAGGTATATGTAGTTTGCATAATTTCAAGTTGTTACTGTTACTAATTGGGCAACAGAAAGTTAAGTTATTACACAATTATCTTAAAGATTTTCAAGT
Organism: Heliconius melpomene rosina; assembly: GCF_056956725.1. NCBI lineage: Eukaryota > Metazoa > Arthropoda > Insecta > Lepidoptera > Nymphalidae > Heliconius > Heliconius melpomene. The sequence goes on along the minus strand of NC_140402.1, from coordinate 9,509,491 downwards.
TATTAAGCTTTTAAAATTAAAATTTAAGCGTATTTCATCTATATATCTATATATATAAAATCGAAAGGTCACTCACTCATCACGAAATCTCAGAAACTACATGTGCTAGGAATCTGAAATTTTGCATAGGAGTTACTTATAGGACGTAGGTGCTCGCTAAGACGGGAATTTGTAATATTCGACTTCTAAGGGGTTGTTTTTGGGGTTGAAAGTTTGTATGAAACTTCTTTACTACAAATGCTAGGAGTCTCAAATTTTGCATGGCCGTCACTTATAAGACGTAAGTACACACGGAGACGGGAATTTCCAATATTCTACCCCTAAAGGATTGTTTTTAGGGTTGGTAGTTTGCATGAAACTTCGTTACTATAAGCGCTAGGAGTCTTAAATTTTCTATGGACGTCACTTATAGGACGCAAGTACACACGGAGACGGGAATTTCCAATATTCTACCCCTAAAGGATTGTTTTTAGGGTTGGTAGTTTGCATGAAACTTCGTTACTATAAGTGCTAGGAGTCTTAAATTTTCTATGGACGTCACTTATAGGACGCAAGTACACACGGAGACGGGAATTTCCAATATTCTACCCCTAAAGGATTGTTTTTAGGGTTGGTAGTTTGCATAAAACTTCGTTACTATAAGCGCTAGGAGTCTTAAATTTTCTATGGACGTCACTTATAGGACGCAAGTACACACGGAGACGGGAATTTCCAATATTCTACCCCTAAAGGATTGTTTTTAGGGTTGGTAGTTTGCATGAAACTTCGTTACTATAAGTGCTAGGAGTCTTAAACTTTCTATGGACGTCACTTATAGGACGCAAGTACACACGGAGACGGGAATTTCCAATATTCCACCCCTAAAGGGTTGTTTTTAGGGTTGATAGTTTGTATGAAACTTCGTAACTATAAGTGCTAGGAGTCTTAAATTTTCTATGGACGTCACTTATAGGACGCAAGTACACACGGAGACGGGAATTTCCAATATTCTACCCCTAAAGGATTGTTTTTAGGGTTGGTAGTTTGCATGAAACTTCGTTACTATAAGTGCTAGGAGTCTTAAATTTTCTATGGACGTCACTTATAGGACGCAAGTACACACGGAGACGGGAATTTCCAATATTCTACCCCTAAAGGATTGTTTTTAGGGTTGGTAGTTTGCATGAAACTTCGTTACTATAAGTGCTAGGAGTCTTAAATTTTCTATGGACGTCACTTATAGGACGCAAGTACACACGGAGACGGGAATTTCCAATATTCTACCCCTAAAGGATTGTTTTTAGGGTTGGTAGTTTGCATGAAACTTCGTTACTATAAGTGCTAGGAGTCTTAAATTTTCTATGGACGTCACTTATAGGACGCAAGTACACACGGAGACGGGAATTTCCAATATTCCACCCCTAAAGGGTTGTTTTTAGGGTTGATAGTTTGTATGAAACTTCGTAACTATAAGTGCTAGGAGTCTCAAATTTTGCATGAGCGTTACTTATAGGAAGTAGTTGTTAACTAAGACGAGATTTTGCTAAATTTGATACCTAAGCATATAGTTTTGGGGTTGATATTGTATATGCAATTTCGTAATTACAAGTGCTGGTCAAAAATCTCAAATTTTACATACGAATTATTTTAGTGTCTACGTGCTACCCCAGATGGGATTTTGACATGGATTTTGAAACAAGTTTTTTTTTCGAAATTCGACCCCTAAGGGTGTGTTTTTCGGGATATAAGTTAAAACATCTGTTAACTATATAATGCATTTCATATTCTACACATAATTAAAGGATATAAAAGCGAAATCTGCACTTGAAAAATATAGGCCTTCGTGGCACATGGGCACAAGGGTGTGGGTTCGATTTCCACTCGAGTTAATGCATTATTGTATATTAATATTTATATTTTTTCGCTCTAGCAGCAATTCAAAAGCCAGGCATGAAGTTCGGCCACCCAACACGCAATGCCTCGAAAAATTTAGTGGAAAGTGGGGAAAGGAGTGTCTCAACGCTCGGTTCCCTTTGCCTATACTCTGTGCGGAGTACAGTGCGTGAAGCTGAAAAAAGAAAGATAAAGAGGCCAGACTGGTTGTAGGTTTTATGTCTACTCGAGGAAATGAAATATTTATTTAAATTTATATTTTCATTTCTTCGCTCTGGTGTCGAGGCAAAGCGTGACGTTGAGTTCCATCACGCAATGCCTCCAGAAATGGGCGGAAAATAGGGAACGGAGTATCTTAGCTCTAGATTCCTTCGGCCCACCCCACTGTGCGCTGGATACAGCGTGAAGTTGATTATAAAAATATAAAAACTTAAGAATTAGGTCCATTAATATATAGATAATATAGGCTTAAAACTACTTTTGTCTCCGATCGCGAATCATGCAAAAATGACTGGTATGATGGATGCTGGCAAAACCAAAGTGTCAAGCCTCTTACAGAATATTGGATGCTCACCGATTCAAATGGTTCTAAGTTGTCTGCAAACATATGGTTCCAAATGATACTGGGGCGCGTGCCTCGAGATGAGAACAGTACTTCATATGACGCCGATCTTGGGCTCTTTACATTACCAATCGGTGTTTTGTCGTAAAGTAATGTCTCGCTCTGCCGGTGACTCCCAGTGTCTTTGATATCAACTTGCTCTTGGTTTCCGTATGATCGCGATACTGACTGATAGTTACTCGAAACGTTAAAGCCCAACATGTTGATACTGGGAGTATATGAGAATAATATTTTTTTTGTTTAAATTAATAATACTCTATAACAAAAATTTACATAAAAGTGATAAGAGCCCTATCAGGAATGAATCCCTGTCAAGGCCAGTTATTTCGTCTTTAAGTCTGTTTATGCAATTGTAAATTATTTGAATAGTTCAAATTAATACTTATATTTCTTTTTAACATATGGTGAAAGTAAAAAAAAGTAAAAAAAAAAAAATAACCATATCTTTGCAATATTAACCATAATAAAAAAAATAACCATATCTTTGCGTATATTTTGCAATATACGCTCTAAAAAAAATCGGTCATATATATATTTACAAAAAAAATCTTATAACTGATCTTAAATAGTAGGTAATATAGGTTGCATTCTTTTAAACCATTCGAAATTCTTATAACAATTACGCTAATACGGTACCAAAGTTATTCAAATGTGCATATTAGAAATCACTAAGTGCGCTGCAAACATGAAATATTAGAACATAAAGTAATTCGTATATTGAATTAATAATTGTGTAGTTTAAGCGGGCGAAGCCGCTGGCGGTTGCTAGTAATTGAATAAATTATAGCAAATTTAAAAAATATTTAACTTAAAAAGTAAAGAAAGCCAAAGTTTACCAAATTCTGTAGCCATTGTCGGTATCGTTTTAAATTCCAGAGTGAGAGAGGAATTCTTGGTATTTTGATTTGCTTATAAGATCGTGGTATTTTCTTATTGTTAGCAAAAAAACACAAATTTTCGAGACATTGGAGCGGAACTCCGCGTTTTGTCGTCGTTTTGATTTCGTAGCGCAGAAATGAAATTAATAATCCTCCTGAACGATTGCCAAGAGGCGCGGTTTTAAATTTACGCCATTAGACGATATAGTCATGTGAAGGAAATTAAATAATTAAGCAAAAGCTACTCAATGCGAGACTATAACATGTATCAGAGCAGTGAGAGCTCATACGAGTAGCACCGCGCCCGGGAGGTTCCCAGGCCTTCATAATAGCTCGTATGGGAAGATTATATATAATACTTCATATATTTTGTACGTGTATGGGTGCATAACTTACATAATGAGCTTACTAGAAAATAATTGAACCCGTCGGGATTTGAACCCACGCCTCTTGGAAACCAAGCGCTCAAGGTCCAAGCGCTCTGACCAACTAAGCCATACGTTCTCATCGAGCCACGTCAAAATTCTTATACGCTTGTTTTTGTTGTTAGCATCTCTGTAGAATTTTTTACGAAATTCCGCTACCCAAAGATAATTGCTTAGAATTATCATTTGGCAAGAAAGAATGCAGCTTGTATGGGAATATTATACAATACCGCCCACTCTCCGCCCTAGTTGGAGACATTGCGTGTAGAGTGGCGGAACTCAATATTCGATAAAGAGTTGTACGTTGCTGTACCGGAAAAAGCGGTTGGTTACAAAAAACGTTAATTGGAAATCGAATCCACGACCACACACACTATCTGCACTACAACGGCGTTCATATTCTGTATAATGTACTTCTTTAATGAGATTTCAATCATTAATAATGCTTTACCATAGCACAGAGCATTACAGCGTTTAATTCTGGATTTCATTAAGATAGCGCCACGCCCCCTACGGTATACACGTCTCGAGGTTCTGAGATAAATTTGCTAGGTTATTTCGAAATATTTGCCTTACGTATATAACCAGTTGAAGGAACTTAAAAGTAAGTTATTAATAGTTTTAGCGGACTTTGGATTTAATTGAGTTTAAAATTAGGCTTTTAAAATAATAAAGTTTCTTATTAGTGTTAGCTATTAGATACTCGTATATGAATGAATTGATTGGCAAAAGGGGAAAACAAGGCAAAGCGCAGCGTTGAGTTTCGCCACTCAACCCCGCTATGTGTATGTTAGCATACAGTGTGAAGCTAAAACCATAAAAAAATCAATGACACGCATGTTATAACTTGTATAGAAGTGACACGGCAACGGCATTAAACGCCAAACTATAAACAGTTCATAAGTCATAAAGCGAGCTACAGCCGAGTTCATAAGACGCCGGTACAGCTTACTTTACGACTCGGCCACGTGGCGACACGTGGCGCTCCGCGGGGGGAGTGCGCGGGGGGAGTACGCGTAAATAAACACCCCCGAAAAGGTGAACAGTGTAGAAAAGACTGTGCCACATGATAATAATGTTAAATGTTTTTGTTAAAGATATTTATTTTGTGTATTTTTGTCCTGTACGTAAGAAAAAAATAGAGTCGTTATAAGAGTACTTTTCCTTTTATACCTCGAGTGTGCCGCATTTGTATTACTTTCACCGCGTTATCGAAACCTATAGGGTACTAGCAATCAACACTTACTTCATTTGGACCTAAAATCATGATATTTGGCAAGAAGCGAGGCCAATACAATAGTACTATGTCAGGGGTGGCGGTGTGACTGTCAACGCTACTAGTTGTGGGTTCGAGGAAAATTAATATTTATTTAAATTTATATTTTCATTTTCTTCGGTTTGGTGTGGAGGCAAAGCGCGGCGTTGAGTTCCGCCACTCTACCCCCAAAAAATCGTGGCGCCTTGAGACAGTCATAGGACTGTAATAGTGATGATTGTAGTTGATCCACTCAACAAGCAATATTTCGAAAATAAGGCGGTGCGTGGGGTACGGAGTGTTTTAACACTAGGGTCCCTCTGCCTGCCCTGCTATGCGGGAAAAAGCGTGAAACTCCTAAATATATAATTAAATTGCCAAATTAATATTATTTTCTAATTTAACAAGTTCAAATGCACGTCTCAACGCGAAGTACGCAAATTTTGTGAAGTACGTGAGGCGAGTGTCAAATAACATGACACCTACACGTACCTACAGTACGGTTGACGAGTTGTGGCTGCCATGGACTTAGGCGCTCTGAAGTTTGTGCATTGTACACTCGGGAAGGAAATAATAAAAAGTAAAAAACTTCCTACAATAATAATAATAACTCTTTATTGTACACCCAAGAAAAGACACAAAAATACAATAACATTATATAAACGTACAAAAGGCGGCTTTATTGCTTAATAGCAATTTCTGCCAGGCAACCTTAAGGCAGATGACATAGCAAATTAAGATAGGGGTAGGGTGCAAAAAATATAACTAAGGGTATAAAATAAATAAGAATATATTTACCATACATAACACATACAAAGCATACATAAATAAATATAGCCGTATCAATATACATACATACACATACATATATATATACTACATACATACCTACATAGATAAAGATAAGAACCAATTGGTAAGAATAAAATGTGTAATGGCAGAAAAAAAAAAAGGAAAAGAATCTAAGTCTTAAAGTGACATAAAGTGTAATTTTAAACGACGCTTGAAGGTTAGAAATCAGTTTAACCATCTAAGCTTACTTCGGCGCAGCCACGACTCGTTGACCGCACTATACTAGAAACTGAAATATTTCACGTGCTTTAGCGTACGGCAGATGCGTCAAATGAAATATTTTCTATCGTGTTTTAATATATTTTTTAGGGGAAATTAATTTTTATTCTAAATGTAATATATTAAGAGATTTAGAAGTAGAAATAGTAAACATAACCGCCATTCGCCCAATTTTCGAGACTTTGGCGTTGCGTACTGAGTCGCGGAACTTAACGTTGCACTTTGTCCTGTTACCAGATCGAAGAAATTAAAATAATCAACTCCTTACGGCCCGCTGACTCGCAACTCGCGCGTATTAAACCTAGAGCCCTGTCAATAGCGACCTTTAACGCAAACGGTGTCAAACGCCAAAAAGAGGCTGTGAGCGCCTTCGCGCACGCCCACCAATTAGATATCTTATGTATACAGGAGACTTTTCTTAAACCTGCTGTTCGTAGTCCTGGCATTGCGAACTACAGGATTGTAAGAAATGATAGAGCCACCCACGGTGGAGGCACTATGATTTATTACAAGAAGAATTTACACTGTATACCACTCGACCCTCCGTCTCTCGAAGCAGCCGAGGCGTCGGTGTGTCAGGTATTCCTCACAGGCCATCAGCCTTTAATTATAGCTTCTGTTTATCGTTCGCCGTCTAGGCAATTATTAGAAAGCGACATTTTGGCGCTACTTAGTATGGGAGACTCGGTCCTTCTGATCGGGGATTTCAATTGCAAACATAGACTTTGGAATTCGTCGGTGACTAATGTCAGCGGCAAGAGGCTTCTAGCCTTCACTGAGAAATATAACGCTTGTGTTATAGGCCCGCCTTCTCCCACTCGCTTTAGTGTCCTCGGCACAGGCGATGTACTCGATATTGCCATACTTTCGAACGTTGCACTGTCGCAACGTTCAATAGATACCATTCTCGACCTAGATTCGGACCATCGTCCTGTCATTCTCAAGTTAGGTGACGAGCGCCCCTCTGGCCCTCCCACCAAAACTGTGGTCGACTGGAGGAGATTTGCAAAGCTCCTCCGCTCGAATGAATCCCCTCTTAAGGAATTAATACCTGGCATCGCCGACTCCGCGGCGCTAGCGATAGACGCGGCGAATAAATTTACCGATTATATTTTAAATACAATCCAGAGTTGTTCGAAAGAGGTAACAAACTTGCCCGACGGTAGGTTTGATATCTCAGAAAAGCTCAGGCGATTGATTAGACGCAGGAACGTAGCTATGCGACGACACGATACCTACCCGACTGACAACAATCGTAGGGAATTTTACAGATTAAAGAGGAGAGTTCGATTCGAATTCGAACTTCTGCGCGGTGAGTCGTGGGATAAGAAGCTCGAGGGGCTCGCTCCATCGCACCAGGCATTCTGGGCGCTGTCGCGAGCTTTTAGAGTCGATTGTCTCTCGACTATGCCTCCTCTAGTTAGGTCAGATTGTTCAATTGCCGCCGATGACACCGAAAAAGCGGAATGTCTCGCTGACAGTTTAGAGGCTCAATGTACCCCGAGTAGTCAGCCCTGCGATCCGAGCCACATTGCGCGTGTGGATTCCGCGGTCGCAGAATGGGCGCTGACGCCCCCGCAAGGGGAACCGCTCCGCCCGACCTCTGAAGACGAGGTCAAAGTCATCATCAAAAACCTCAAAGATAGGAAGGCCCCGGGGCCCGATAAATTGTCTAATAGAATGTTCAAGTCCCTACCGGCTCAGTTCATATCTCTATTGGTCATTATTTTCAATTCCCTTCTTAAGTCGTGCTCATTCCCCGACGAATGGAAGGAGGCCATAGTCATAGGCATTCCCAAGCCTAATAAGCCGCGGAATATCCCGTCCAGTTATCGACCTATCAGCCTTCTCAGCTGTTTAGGTAAAATTTACGAGAGAATCATTCTCGTTAGACTCTCAGAGGTGGTAGAGGCCGACTCTCTGCTCTGCAATGAGCAATTCGGTTTCAGAAAGAAACATTCCGCCATACATCAAGTCCACCGTGTTGTAGAGCATATAGCTCGATACAACCTTAGGGATCCTTCTCACAGCAATACAGCTGCTATTTTTCTCGATATAGCGAAAGCTTTCGATAAAGTCTGGCATAACGGCTTGATTTACAAGCTGCGCGCCGTTTACGGCTTGCCAGACTGTCTCGTACACATCCTGCGGGACTTTCTCTCGAATAGATACTTTCGCTATAAAGTCGAAGGCACTCTCTCTTCCCCCCGCCTCCTCCGCGCAGGCGTGCCACAAGGCTCTACGCTAAGTCCTATCCTGTACTCGTTGTACTCCAGTGATATCCCGCTCACTCCGGGTGTTCACCTGGCTATGTACGCCGACGATACAGCCCTCTTCACAACCTCGCGTTGTACTATCCTATTAAAAGATCGACTCCAGAAAGCGGCCCGCGCACTCGGTGAGTGGTTCCGCCAATGGAGAATCGAAGTCAATCCCGAGAAGAGTAAAGCAATACTCTTCCCTCTCAATAAAAATATTAGAGTCTCTACCATCCATCTCTTAGACAAACCCATTCCCTGGGAAAAACAGGTCAAATATCTAGGTGTCACTCTAGACTCTAGATTAACTTTCAAACCCCACATTACAAAAGTCTGCAATAAAGCAAAGTACATTCTCAATAGATTATATTATCTCATAAACAAGAATAGTAAAATGTCACTTAGAAATAAGCTGACACTATACAAAGCTTGTATTAGACCTGTCCTTACTTACGCTTGCGTTGCGTTCGCGCACACCAAGCTTGCTCCCTTGCAAAAAGTGCAAAATAAATTCCTGCGCATCGCATCAGGTTCCCCCTGGTACGTGCGTAATGTCGACCTACATAGAGATTTTGAACTGGAATCGATTCACGAGCACTGCAAACGCTTAGCGAAGCGCTACTTTGAGCGCGCAGGCTCGCACGCGAACCCCCTCGTCGCTGAGGCGTGTAATTACACGCCTCACGCGATTCGTAGACGCCCGCGTAGCGTCCTCTTAGACCCCGATGACGCCATTACCGTAGCAAACGGCCCGTACGTAGGTAGGAAACACACTACACACGCACGACACACACACCGTCGTCGCCGGAACCGACGACGTAGTCTAGCTTATCTCACGGCCCGGCGGCGCCTCGGCGCCGTCGGGTCCAGCGGTTAGGGACCGTTAGCTCCCTTAGATTAGTCTAATTTTATCCCCCGGTCGCGGCTTCTGTGTCGCGGCCGGCTTTGCTTAGAATAGGGAAACTCCCAGCCCGCTCGACGACCGCAAGCCGAGGTTCGAGCCCCGCAGGGGGCGCCCTTGCGTCGTCGGCACTCCCCACAGGCAGCCACACAGTGCCTGCATATTTTCAGGGACAGAGTACCCTCTTCCCTACCCACCCGGTGTCGCTGTAAAGGCCAGTAAGGCTAACAGCATTAAAGTCAAGTCCGAAAAAAAAAAAAAAAAAAAAAAAATCAACTCCTCTGAGTGGGACTTGAAGTGTCCTAACACCGGGTTCCTCCGCCTCCTCCTGCCATATGTGAATCTATACTAATATAATAAAGCGGAAGAGTTTGTTTGTTTGTTTGTTTGTTTGTTTGTTTGTTTGTTTGTTTGTTTGAACGCTAAGATCTCTGGATCTACTGGTCCGATTTACATTGTTTTTGTTTTGTATGAAAGCTGCATTCTACAGAAGTGCTATAGGCTATATAACATTACATTACACATATAAACTAATAAATTAAAATACTTTCTAATTTGACATGCAATTTATTCTGCCATGTTAATAACAACCGTCGTCGCTACGCGACCGCGTTTGTTACCGCGTCATTTTGATATTCATCCTTATGAAAATAAACTTCACTTTTAGCATTTCATCTAGATTAAAATTATATTTCTATAGAAATTATATTCTTATTTTCAAGCAGGCGTAGCCGCGTCCGGGTCCGCTAGTACTATACTATCTATACTCTATACTAATATAATAAAGCGGAAGAGTTTGTTTGTTTGTTTGTTTGAACGCTAAGATCTCTGGATCTACTGGTCCGATTTACATTGTTTTTGTTTTGTATGAAAGCTGCATTCTTCAGAAGTGCTATAGGCTATATAACATTACATTACACATATATACTAATAAATTAAAATATTTTCTAATTTGACATGCAATTTATTCTGCCATGTTAATAACAACCGTCGTCGCTACGCGACCGCGTTCGTTACCGCGTCATTTTGATATTCATCCTTATGAAAATAAATATAATAGTCACTTTTAGCATTTCATCTAGATTGAAATTATATTTCTATAGAAATTATATTCTTATATTTCAAGCAGGCGTAGCCGCGTCCGGGTCCGCTAGTAATATAATAAAGCGGAAGAGTTTGTTTGTTTGTTTGTTTGTTTGTTTGTTTGTTTGTTTGAACGCTAAGATCTCTGGATCTACTGGATCGATTTACTTTGTTTTTGTTTTGTATGAAAGCTGCATTCTTCAGAAGTGCTATAGGCTATATAACATTACATTACACATATATACTAATAAATTAAAATACTTTCTAATTTGCCATGCAATTTATTCTGCCATGTTAATAACAACCGTCGTCGCTACGCGACCGCGTTCGTTACCGCGACATTTTGATATTCATCCTTATGAAAATAAATATAATAGTCACTTTTAGCATTTCATCTAGATTGAAATTATATTTCTATAGAAATTATATTCTTATATTTCAAGCAGGCGTAGCCGCGTCCGGGTCCGCTAGTTAATAATAAAACGATGCGCTGGGTACATATAACAGTTGGTGACGACAAAAAATTATTACATTTATCTCTTTGCATTTCCCATATTAAAATGGAAGATACCTTCAAAATAAAAGAAGCGCGCGATAGTATCGCCCTCGAGTGGGTCAGGGTTAGCGCGGGTTCGATTATCTTCCATCTGCGTATATGATGATACACGTCGTATTTACGTGATGATATTATGTGAGTTTGTGTGAGGTGATATGGGGTTGAACATAAGTTGACAGGAGTCTTTGATGTTGTTGATACATACGCACAGGGCAGGCGCGGGACACTTACTTTTAGGCGTTGCGTTTCCCTCTTTCTGTCTAATTTTCGAGACATTGCTAGTTGAATGACGTAACTCGACGCCATTCTTTGCTTGTTACCATATACCTACATATACCAATAAAAATAGAGTTATTTTCGTTAGCCCAGTGTAAATCGACTCTACAGCTGACATGCGCCACGATAGCTCTTTTATTTTATTTAGTTTTTTTATATAGGAAATGTTCTTTTCTTTTATCTACATAAATTTTAAATTAATTATTTATAAAAAAATATAAATAACAATTCTGCAAAATAACATTTCTATAACGAGACTTAACCTCTAATAACAGTTCAAAGTTTACAATTGTAAAAAAAAGGAAAATTTCAAACTTTTTTTAGAGATCTCTTTCAAAACAACAAAAAAGGAATAGTACCTCAAAATTATTGAGTAAAATATTACTCAGTTTGGGTACAAGTAACTCAGTGTAAGCATTTACAAATACCTGCACGTCCCCAACCGGAGGTACAGTCATCTCCATCACGTCGTCTGACTACATTATATTTATCTAAAATGGTGGATTCATCTAAATTGTCTAAATATTTTAGTCGTCACGTAACGGGCCAGTGTGTGACTGTATGGGCGACCGTTTTAAATTCGATTCCCGCTCGGGGTAATATATTATTTACATTTGTTCGCGGTACACGGCAGAGCAACTCAATGCGCAATGTTTCTAGAATTGAGCAAAAAGCGGGGAACAGTGTATCAAAACTAAATTCCCTCTGCTTACTTTGCGATTTGAGGGATAGCGTAAAGTTAAAAAAGAAAAATATTTTTATATGATTAATAAATTACATAAAAATATTTTATATAAGCATTTTGTAACGCATCTTGCTCAGTTAGAAAGATCCTTCCCCAGTAACATTGAATTTACATCCCTTATGTGTGCAATGGAACATTCCACTGCACCTACATCACCTATATGAATAGAATATTAAATGTAATAAACTAAATTGTACGATATAATGAATTCAAATCCCACGAAAGCAAACATCCAATGCACTAGAAAATATTTATTCAACAGATATTAAAACGGAAAAGATAGAAAACTTGAATTGAGTTCAGAAAGATGTATAAAACTGGGGTTCGAAGCGAGTTCTAATCGCACGCTCGTAAACAACCGGAGAGAACTTTAATGTGGACTTAAACTTAAATAACAGATATCGCTGCCGAATATAAGCTAGCCTCTATAAATATTAGAGAGACGATAAGAGACCTCACAAACTGTTCATAAAATTAAAAGCCTAATGGAACTAATTATATATTTTACGATGTGAGCTTACGCGATACTTGCTTCTTGCTTTTATGTGATTTTAAAATTTGTGACCGACATCCGTTGATTTGTTGAGCTTCCGCTGGAGTCAAGTTTAACTTGACCTGTTATTTATATTTTTTGGGTAGGTATTTTCATGCCTCGACCGTGTCATTGTCAAAATGTTATACTTTGGCGCTACCTCGTTTCTAGGCACAGGTACTGTGTCGCAAATGGATGTCAGTCTGTCAACATTATTTTACGTAAGATCGGATGGAGGTATCAAGTTAAAGATAATATCAATATTAAATATGGTACGGGCACCTTGCTGGGCGGGCCCGACTCGTGCTTAGCCTCATTTTTTTTCCTCCGCGGCAATACGTTTTCTAAAGTCGGTGAAATATGCAGCAAGATGTCAATAGTTTATATTATAAATAAAGCATATAATTATGTTATGAAACTGTTTTTATCTTCCTTAATAGGAACTGAATTTAACACCGCTGGTTTATCGAGGGAACGTAGTATCAGGCGACGGTTGCCTTCAATGGCTTTGGTTTTTGTCGTGTCTTTTTGCTAGAGCGAGAAAGTGGCGATGATTTATTGTCCCAAATGAGAATAGAACTCATAACACTGAGCCACTGCACCACGACGACCTCTATGTGCATACTTAATTGAAAATGAGTTTTTTTTATTAGAACCAAGCATATAAATGAACAAGCGAGACGAAACGTCAAGTAAGATAAATACGATAAGACGATCAATAGATAACAATCTTACGGCAATCTCCTCTAATAGAGGCCGATTATGGAGAGATCCACATACGGTGTGGACTGTGGAGGCAGAGGCGGAGGTGTCACAGTACTTACTCTACAGTAGTTAATTGCTTGAAGACGTAATCTAAGTGTTAATAGAAAGTTTCTTCACATATTAATTTTTTATACTTTAAATTAAATTCTTTTTTAAAATTAAAGTGTTAAAGATAACGCTTTATCGCGTCATCTCGCGTGGAATGTTTTAAATAAGACTTAAAGATTCTCACGATATAACATATTTATATAATGTGTATCTAGGGAAATTTTGTTAGGTTTATATTGAAGGAAATTAAGTCACTTATAATAGTTACTTTCCGGTAAAGATTAGAGATGTACATTTTTATACGGTTTCATTAAGTAACGCGTTTTGTAACGCTTGTAACATTGTATAAAAACTAAAAAAACAGAATTTGACCCAATAATATTGTATCACGGAACTGTTCTGATGATGGAGCCAAAACCTGAATAGCAGAACTCTTCAGAGGTTACTAGGAAATTATCCAAGATTAGGTTTATATAATTTATACTTACGACCTTTTGGTGGCTTGCGTTGCTTTTGCACTTTTTAGTGCACGATAAAAGCGTATTTTTTTTATCTTTGTAATTTATTTTATTTTAAATGTATCCTCTAAGTCAATTTATGTAAGACAATCGTGCTTTACGCACTTTTGTCATACTTCCTGTAGTCTGATTTTCCTATATAAAATGAATTTTTGATGAAAAAAATAGTCAGTGCGTCCATCTCCTATGACAATATAATATTTTAATACAATGAACCTGTCCACTAATATCCAGCCAGGATATTAATGCATGGAAAATTCTACGGAAAGTGGAGAACGGAGTGTCTGAACACTAGATTGCATCTGCCTCTCCTACTATATGCGGGATATAGCGTGAAGCTGATACATTTAAATAAATAATTTTAAATATTTTAATAGGTATTTAAATCAACAAATTTCCAAGTCCATTTTAAAATGTAGTTCAAACTAGTTTGTATATTAACTAAGGCATTAAGTTAAATATTTATTTTAACCAACAGTTTTAAAGCTCAGTCAGTATAAGCGACGAGCGCGCACAACTGGAATATTATCTGAAGTTCGTTTAGTTATTTACGATCCATTTGAATAAAATTTGCATGTTTCAATGGTTCTCTTAATTTTTGGATGTATTCGTAAAATTAAAACAAATATATACCCACGTTTGTTTATTTGAATAATACATTTATAGGATTTTAAAGAGTTATTCCACACTTAAGAAAGAAAAATATTTTTATAGAAACGTATAAAAAATCGAGCTGGAATTGTAATAGAAGTTTAAGAATAACAATGAATGAGGCCGTCGTATCTCTTACCAGCGGAACAGAGGGTATATGACTGTAGTCGCGATAGTTCGCAGCGTTGAGTTCCGCCACTCCGCACGCAATGTTTCCATAATGAGCAGAAAATGAGAAACATTAATGTACAACATCATCATATTTTATATTGAGAGTATTAAAATCTAAAAATAATAAGCTGCTGAAATAAAACACAACAGAGTGTAAGTCGTAAATAAAAATGTTTATGAGTCATAAGAACACTTGTAAACAGTGTTACATCATTCAAAAAGTTTTAGTAGATTTGTTCGTTAACGTCGTCGTCCGTTACTAACGTCCGTACTAATATTATAAAGCTGAAGAGTTTGTTTGGATGAACGCACTAACCTCAGGAACTATTAGGTTTGAATTGAAAAATTCTTTTTGTGTCGAATTGGATTATTATCGACTAAGGTTGTAAGCTATTTTATACGATATACAACCACCACGACGATATACCTACTCATCTCCCACTCAATAAGGTTCTCTTTAACATTTATTTGATAGCACATATTATAACGGTTGTTTTCATTATAGAGACACGATTGTACTAACGTGATAAGAGAAGAGTAACTTGACAGAGAGAACAGAGTGACCACTGTTTACTGATGACACAAATGTTTTAATGTCATATATTATGAATAAATTTTATTGTGGTCCCTACATATACGTACCTACTTGTATATGGTTTAGAATAGCGTTCTGTTAGTTGTGACGATAGAGGCTCTCTTATTGTGGGTTCGATTCCCACTCTAGAGAAAATTATTTTCATTTTATTCCACTAGTAGACAAAGCGCAGTGCAGGGATCCGTCTCGCTACACACAATGTCTCGGAAGTAGGGCGGCGCGTGGGGAACGTAGTGTCTTAATTCAATTCTCTTCTTCTTCTTCTTTTTAATTAAATTCTAATGACATCACGAATATTTGGGATTTTATTACTATTTTATTTTAGTACCAAATGTAAACGATCCTATAATAATCAATAATCATTAATTTGGTATCAAATAAATATAAAAACAATAGTACTAATGCAACATCAATTAATGTTAATTAACCATTCTGAGAGCGATCTAAAGAAACAAATTAGAAACGCAATGTAGAGAAACGTAAATTAACATAACATTATAATAATATAATACGTAACTGAGATGGGCTATTAATTAAATTGATTCTTAATATTAACGCGCAGGCGATTAAAGTTAACGTTTGTTAATTATTCCACTAAAAATTAATATAAATTCTTATGGCCGTCGTGGTGCAACAGCAGTAGAAGTAGGTGACTCCTATTCGAAGGTATAAGGTAAGGCGCGGCATTAGGTAACGTGAACATTCAACAAAAAAAGGCCTGGGGGGTAATAGTTAGGGGGTTAGTGGGGGACACGAAGTTTCAACACTTTTAGTCTCAACAGTTATGCCCGCTACTAACCGAACCGAAGCCATAAAACACAAGTCATCGCTTAAACAATTAAGTATTAACGATGAGCGAGGCGTGGGAAGTGGGAACTTGCAGATGAAACTGGTGAATTATATACATGTATGAATTAGTACAGTAAATTTATTGTCACTTTTGTTATTTACATCTTGGAATGAGATTTTAAGCTGTATATATTTTTTTTAATGAAGCTGAAGCTTGTATCCTGCTTATAGCAATCAAAAAACACATAATGTTAAAATACCGCATTCTCTACTTTTTTTGGCAGTTTCACGCTATATTCCACTTCCGATTCCCGTCCATTGAATAATAGAATCCAAATCACCTTAATTAAAGATATATATATACAGGGTGTCCCAGGAGTCAACGATAAAACGAAACCAGATGATAGACCAAGTCATGACAGTTATGAGAAAAATATAAAAAAAAATCTTTGTCATGTATTTTTCATATAATATTGATTTTAAAAAATTATTAACATGGCGGAATAAATTGCTTGTCAAATTAATTATTTTAATATATTGGTATATATCGAAAATATTACAAATATGAGAAAAAAAAGTATCCTATGTTCATCCCGGGACCCTCAAGTATCTCTATATGAGGATTTTATCACACTTTAATTAGCGGTTTAGGCCTGATTGCGTAAAGGACAGACAGACAGACAGACAGACAGACAGACAGACAGAGTTACTTTCGAATTTATAATATAGGTATGGATATATCATTCAAATATAAGTCTTGAATAGTAGAATAAGCTTTCCTAGTTATAGTAGTTTACAGTAGACTCGAGTATACGTGTGTACTGAGTTATATATAAACAAAACACACGTATATATAAACAATTTAATTACTTTTTGGAAGCGATAGCGAACGAACAAAAAGACGAGAAGCGAACTAAATATTAGATTGAATCTGCAACTGTCATAGGTGAAGTGAGTAAAATAAAGAACAACAATTTTATGTTTAGAGTTTAAAAGCTCCTAGAAAAGAAATTGAACTAAGACTCATAAAATTTCATAAACAACGACTATTTTCATGATTTCATGAAGCAATAGACAAATTATCATACATATTATAATAGTAAAACAAAAACTACCAAGAGAGCAATATAGTCTAGCTACAGACAAGCGTCCGACGTCGCGCGACCTGCCCTTAGAACACCGATATATGTTCTGGAAAACTGTAGAGAAAATGAAAAATTTTAAAAGTGTGTACTAATATAAATCCTGACAATATTGAAATGCCGGTGAGCGCCGTGTTTTCCTTTATCACCGGACCGAATATAATAATATTAATTATTTCATTTCCTCAAGTGAGAATCGAACCCACGACCTGTCGCGATTACAGTCGCACGTTGGGCGCCTGAGGCGCGACTGGTCTCAAAAAACAATTCTATTCTAAAAAGAAATCCTATTAATATTAAGTGCAAGTTTGCAAGTAAATTTTTATATGACCTTTTATTGTAAGACGGATATGAGTGACGACGGAGAGTCGCGCCGCCCACCGTCCCGACGCTTAGATATGTTATTCCTTGAGAAGACAAGTTAAATAAGTACTTACGGCGGCGCAGTGTGCGAGTATGTGACTGTAAACGCGATGCTTCCCATTAGCAGCTTCGAGCTTTAATTTTGGTAATTATTATTTTTATTTTTCTTGTTTCTTTGGTCTGAAATACAAATCCCACTATGGAGTTACGCCATACATCACACAAAGGCCAATTATGTATAATGGAGTGTTTTACACTAAATTCTTACAACAATTATTACTAAAGTTATGGGAGATGCGTGAGAATAAAAATAACAATAAAATATATACAAGTACAAGAACACTCTTTCATACTTTTATAATAATTGTAACAGTTAACCAACAAAAAGTAGTTTTTGGTGGTTAACTCAAACTGCTTTATGGCGAAGATGGTTTTAATTTCTATCGGGATGTAACCTAACACTGCGGAGCAAATCAATTTCAATAATTCCCTAAAAATAATAATATTTTAAATATTAAATCGAACCCACAATGATCGCGCTTACAATGATTACAACTGTGACCCGCCACGCACTGCTCCACTGCGCTCCACTTAGTTACACAATAAATAACAAAAATAATAACTTGACAGCTAAAAACGGACTTTAACTCAGGAATGTGTTGGACAGCATCACGTGCGGGCACATCTCGGCATTCGGGTCTCGTCTCGCGTTGCCATGACGACCAGTTACCCGGAACTGTAAGCTTGTATGAATACTAGCTACGACTGTGGCTTTGTCTCTATATTAATTGTTATGTAACTCTTCAGAGGTAACAAATAAATCACTCAATTCGTATCATTTATAGTTCCGGGCATATTCTAACACAACTAGGTATATGGTATATTTATAAAATAATTTCCATGTAAGATACACTAACTGCGACCAAAGCTACATTGAAAGACAGTTTTATTTATATGAGAAGTTGCTATTACAAAAATACAAGAATTGCTGGGTGGCTTATTATAATATTTATAACTATATTTATTACTTTTATTTTGTTTTCACGCTTATCCTGCATCGTTTTTGTATAAAAACAGTGAACCTAAATTTTATATTATTATACCGATATTTGTTGCTCGCCAGACCGACAAAAGTAAAGTATTTGTTTTAACGACATACGGAAAGTACCTGTATCTACACCGATCGAACTATCGATTTTATATGAAAAGAAAGTAAAGCTGGCAGAGTGAAGGTGAGTTGAGGCTCCAAGTGCGAATAATTAATTCCTCCCAGTAGGAATCAAACCCGCAACCATCGTCGAACGGTGTCCTATTACGCCACGTGAGCTCTAACAATAAAATTCAACGCGATATTGTAGGATTTCGAATATAAAACAGGTTTCCACATCTCGAAACAGAATACTACATATTAAATATCGTTTACAAGTCTACAGAAGTTCAAAGCGGTGGCAAAAACGTATCTTGTTTCTATAAAAACTTATATAAAACGTTAATAATAGTTTTTTTTATAAAATGTTAATAACATATCAACATTTGGTGTTGTTACATATTTTATCGAGGCCGTCGCGGCGCAGCGACACAGCGTGCTACGGTAACCGCGACGTTTGTGTGTTCGATTCCCACTGGGGGGAATAAATTATTTGTCGATGACAAAACAAAATCAATTCCACTCAACACGCAATTTCAGGATTCTGTGGAAAATGAATAACGGAACTAATCATCAAACTACACTTTAAAATTAGATTAGATTAAAAATATTAATTCCGCGATATAAAAACAATAAATGTTGTATATTTGTATTTTATCACAGAAATATATTCATTAAAGTGGTCGAGATATTTTGATTTTAATATAAATTAATATCTGGATGTAATAAATTTTTATTGACATAACTTTTAAATGTTGAAAAGATATTGTAACATAAAAAGTTATTTATTAGGTTGTTTGTGGTCTTTATCTTTACATACTACAAACCTAAGAACAGAAGTAGAGACAGAATAAAACCTTAAAAAAAGTATTTTTTATTAAAGATCTGCAAAAAAAGTAACATAAAAATATTATATCAATTCTTCTATACATAAAAAAAAAACTTGTATAATTATATGCACTAGGTCTTAATAAAAAAATAATCAGCTTCGGCGTATCCCGCACACAGCAGGGTAGGCAGAGGGAACCTCGTATTAAGGCACTTCGTTCCCCACTTGTGTTGAGTGCCAGAACTCAACGCCGTGCTTTGCCTCGACACTGTATAAACGTAAATAAATATTTCACTTCCTCGAGCGGGGATCGAACCCACAGCTATCGCGTTACAGTCACCCTTGTGGCGCTGCGCCACGACGGTAGGTCTTAAAATAATAATATTTCAAAGGAAGCCGCTGTAATATTTTCTCACGTGGTTATTTTATTATTAGTAGATTTACTAAAAATAAAATAACCCGTTCGAGAGATTACAGGGCGGATAAGATCGCGCTTTTATTAAATTAATAAGCAATCAATAACTTTCGATAGGCGTTAACGTAATGTAAGTTTATAGCGACAGGCCTTATCGTGTACATTTATGTTACGAACTAGTCATATTAAATATTATAGATTTTAGAAATACTAACAATTATCACGTGCGTAACTGATATACTAAAAAAATTGATTTATCTTAAGGTATAATAATATTTTTATAATAATTGATAATCGAGTATTAAACTCGACTTTAATACAAAGAATACAAAAATGTGAACGACCTAAAGAAATGCAAATGTAAAGAATGAAACAAATGTAAACCAGCCATGCCCAAATATCACAGCATATTGACTTTAACGTCCAAACGTGATCGTTCTGAGTTTGATTCCCCAAAATCTCTGCCAAGAAGAGCGGAAGAACAAGAGGACTGAGGCATCTGGCAGACGCCTCGCTCGGATTAACCGGTTTACGCAAGCAGGATAGCCAAAGCAAAGATAACTCGCGGTACCTACGTGTATTTTGGTCTTGATCGGATAGACCTTTGCTTTGGCGTAAGGACGGACAAGATCATAACCGTCATCGACAGGCTATATAAGATTGTGAAAAAATCAGGAGCAGAAAGATGCTAGGACGAGAACAGCAGGAAAAGCACAGGCGAAGAAGTTTACGTGTTGAGAGGCGTAATTATTTGAAATAATTTCTCTGTCGTGTGCTCCACATTCATCATTTTATCTGGTTCTCAGGCACTGATAGCCTCAAAAATTAAATTTTAAAACCAAAAATATAAACATTCTACTTTGTATAAACAAAACATTGAATCTAAACTGTAATATAATATGTATAAGCATTTAAGAAAGTTCGTCAATGACCCTCCATAAGTTTAAAGCACGGCGTACATGTTAAAGGCGGTACAGAATACAGATGCTATCGTAGGATTTAGCGCCCGGGAGGGGGGAGTCGCCCGGAGGCGGTTTCTGAGTATATCTGATGCAATTTGGTACATTACCCTATTTGGAGTAAGCCACAGGAGCTGATAGCCAGGAATTTGGGGAGACCGTTTGTAATTCGCCAACTAAGGGAACTTTGTACAGTGTTTTACCGTAACGGGGTCTTGTCGTATGTTTTATTACGAGAAATAGGACGTCGACGTTTGTGGTTAAACATCAAAATCGTCTTTTTAAGCTTAAAATTCATTCTTTGACATATAAAACTGCTAGACTAGGCGCCGGAGGTAGTTAGGAACAAAGTGTAAAAATGCGGTAAAAAGTGAGAAGCCGTTTTATTTTCTTAGAAATTAATAAATGTTTAGGGTATTTTATACGGCTATAGTAGACATAGGTATTCTTCGCTTACGCAGCTAAATACAGAAAACGGTTCAATTGATTGAAAATATAGCAAAAAAATGTAAAAAGATGTATTTGGAAAGTAACGTTCTCCATAATAAATGGTTACAAATGGTCGCCGGGGTGTGTTGGCCGCGTGACGTATGACGCTCCAAGGTACATAGTTGTGTTTCAATAAAGACATTTTAATGTAAATGTTTCAGTGCATTTTATAAATAAAAAAAATGTATATCTATATATATAAAAGGACTTGTCCTCACCGACTGAGGTAAGACGCACGCACAGCCGTAACCGCTGTGCGTAGAAACGTGGAACTTGGACAGATGTTTACTTTCATAATCTGGACATCCACTAAGAAGGGATTTTGAAAAATTTTAACCCTAAAGGGGTGAAAAAGGGGTTGAAAGTTTGTATGGAAAAGAAAAAAAATTGGCACTGATTTTTATAAAATTTTAAATTATCATTTTTAAAAGTATTTAATTGAATACGTGTTTCATCGTTTTCTAGAATTCTCCCCCTAAGGGTGCAAATAAGGGGTTGAAAGTTTGTATGGAAAAATCTTTAAAACGCCACCGATTATTATAAAATTTGAAATTTAGACTCTTAAAAATATTTAATTGAATATGTGTTTCATGGTTTTCTAGAATTTACCCCCTAAGGGTGCAAATAAGGGGTTGAAAGTTTGTATGGAAAACTCTTTAAATCGCCACCGATTTTTATAAAATTTGAAGTTTAGACTCTTAAAAATATTTCATTGAAAACATGTTTTGTGGTTTATTAGAATTTACCCCTAAATAAGCAAGCGAAGCTGCGCGCGTCCGCTAGTTAGAAATAAAATAATAAAATCCCTTTTTAGAAACAAGATTTGTTTTCATTGTGTATTGTATTTTTTACAAATCAAGCCCTTTCATTTGATTAGGTGGATTGTTCAAAAATTGTTATCCTCCAAGGACTAGTGGCGGCTCAAAGGATCTGGTCAGTTTATTTGTCAGATGTAAAATTCCAAGGTCTTTTCTTTTTTCTTTTATCTATTTCTTATGAGTGTTAAATGTTTTAAAATATTTAAACTATTCAACTTACAACCTTATTGCCTACTCTACTACATGCGTGATAGAGCGTAAAGCTACACTTAGAACTATAGTACAAGTCTCAATAAATTCTACTATTTAATTCTCAGTTACGTATCGATTTAATTAAATTATAGGTATAGGCTATCCCATGTCTATAATTGCGTACTGTACGGCGAACTGATCGACATCGAGCAGGTTTGCAGCGAGAGTCTGGAGAAATTACTACTTAATACAGCTTTCCAAGTATTTTACATCGAATGCGTTATTAGTGCAATACGTTACTTATTATCAAGAGAACGTATGAGGTCCGGTTTCAGTGTTTACGCAGAGACACTACGCACAGACGTATGTAATATACTAACAAACAAACAAGTATAAGTAATAGCGGTGGTCTAATAACAACATCTCCCATACATCGGTAGCAGCCCCCCCACCCCCAAATGATCGCTCAAAACAAAGAGGCACAAGATGTTGCGGAACGTGACCGCACTCTCCAATGTAACGTACTCGTCTCCTCTCATACTCGTATTTACTACAGTCGCTACCGTTTAGCGTGAATGTAGTAGAAATTTTGAAACTATTTTGTTTTTGGGAATGTCCTGGCAGGTACATGATGTTATTTTTTAGAACTTGTATATATTATAATTCCCTATTTAAGTTATATAATAAGATAGTTACTCTTACACACGCTGTACTCCTGCGCCACGACTGGCCATGACTGGCCACGATGGGCCACGACTGGCCACTACTCTGTAGGTACAATCCATGAACTCGAACTAGACCAGTACTATCTCAATCAGATAACAATACATTAGCTACGACTCAGTACAAATCAATACTAAATTGGCAACCGCTGTTGGAAGGGATTTTATTTTATGACATAACAATTTAAATTCAAGTCGCACAGTCTCTGAGGAGCGGCGCTCAACTCAAAGTATCTTTGCCATTTAAATTGTTCGTAACAAGTTTGTGCCAGAGAATGGCAAAATAACTGTATTATTATTTCACTGCTTCGAGAATTTTTTTCTAAAACATTCAATTTTATATATATATTCAATCAATTTTATATTTATTGTATTTTCCTTTTTTTTCGAATAACATTTAAAAAAAATGTTCCACAACAATGTCACCGAGTACATTATACTTAAAGAGTATACTCTTAGTACCTTAAAGCCCGCTACAGAGGGCTCGCTTCGCAGCGACACGCCGCAGCAGTAACGGTACCGTTAAGTATTGCAGGTGCAGTTTTTTGCACTAACGAGACGTCCAGCGTCCAGCGGTCGTTAATAAAATTAAATGAACATATAAATGTACTCCTAATAACATGTTACCAAGCATAATTGAAAAAGTCTTCCCAAATAATAGATCTGCTACGTCTTAATGGCATTTAATGAAAGTCTTTTGTAAATGCCACTTTTATTGAGTTTATGATAATGGAAGGTTTGAAGGAATGGGATTTTGATAGGTTTTTATTATTAAGGTGCAATTGCAGTGCAGTTGGCGATTATTGGACTGTATAAAGTGGTTCGAAATATACTTGGTTATGCTTATTGATATTTTTCTTAGCTTTACGCTGTATTCTGTACATAGCAGGGTAAGCAGAGGAAAACTAAGAACGCAGTTTTTACACTCCGTCTCTATTTTTTGTTTAATTTGGAAACTTTTTTATTAAATTATTACGTTATTTGCAGTAATTTTCTAGTTTTAAGCAGGAACCTATAATATCATTCTGATTTAAATTATAATATTACAATTGACACAAGTCTTTTTCTATCTTATATTCTAGACGATGCTCTCCAAATGAGGATTAAAAATGTTTAACACTTATATGTTTATTATCAATGGACAACAAGTCGTCACTGCATTTTATATTCATTTAATTTAAGTGATAAATGACAACGACCCAAAATACAAATGGTCTCTCGTATAGCTCCGTACTTAATTTATTAAATAACATTACTGCTTTACGCCGTCATTAGTTGCCGGATAGGGAATTAAGAGAAGCGTTGAAAACACGATATTTTTTGAAATATTATAACGAGATAAGCATATTTACGTATCTGTGGGAAAGAGGTGCGCTGTTACGATGGACGACCTGCCTCGCTCATATACATCGCGCGATGGCGACGCGGGCCAGACCGGTCCTTTAGTAACGCTAATTGACGTTCGACAGATAAACTGGCACAATCACAGACGGACTGATAAACCTCTTAAACAGAATTTAAACTCTACTCTACATCTATCAGCTCAGAGATAACTTCACATCAAACAAAACTTGCAAAATTCAATGAAGCATTCGACTCCGTGAGCAATAAAGAAAGCTGCGCGAAGTTGAACTCAAAGCTGCGGGACATTGCTCTGTCGTATCGTGGATATAAAACCTATTTTATTGAGTGATCGCTTTGTCCTTGTCACGTTTTATATCACAAGGCACACTGCAACTCATTGTGATGATGCAAGGGAGTACTCTAGGGCCGGTAGTCTTCCTACTTTATGTCTTAATTAACGGTAACAAGGCTGTGATTTAGTTCTGATGGCGAGGAGCTTATCACGTTTGCTGGCGGGTTCTAGTTCTGCGCCGGAATGCCTGCCGCGGAACCTGTCCGTTGACTCAGAAATGCACTCGATGTTGACTTTGTAAAATACACGTCTGATTGCTCTCACTGGAGGATATCTTTTTTTTACTTGAAAAGCGCAGTAAATGTATTTTTGATTTATCTGTCACTATAAAGGCTTCTGGGCTCAATTTATTGCAGTTTGTACATTCCTTCTGCCTAGATTTACTAGATAAAAAATAATATATTACTTTCTCAGTATTACTTCTTGTAATATTATGTAATATTTGAAGTATATGAGCCTGCATAGTGTCGAGTCACACAGTACACCTTATAACTAACAACATAAACGTTAAAAATGTTCCCCAAACAGATTTGAAAATGCTCAATAATTTACAAAATAACAGGCGAAACAATAACAGTACAAATTGTACACCTAATAAAATTCAACCTGTATCCATAAAATTAATTTACGGAAACATCCCGCCTTCCTGCCGAGAACTGAACACGCGTCCCCAGCGGCCACTTCATTTCATTACTAATTCGCTGGACGTACCCACTGAATTAAAATGGTTGAAACTACCCCCAGTCTTCGACCCCAAACTAAAATCGCCCTTATTTTTATACAATATTTACTTCACCTAAATCTATTTTTGCCTATTCGGGCAAGTGGGACGTACGTCTGGTTTCTAATGTATGGGTCTAAATGCCCCGCGTACTGGTTTTTTTAATCCGTAATGGTCGGACGCCGCTGATAACGACTGTCCACTATGACATATAGGCGGGCTAGTATTTAGGGCAAAGCCTTACTTACTTACATATTGTAGGTAGGCACTTATACTTACTGTATTTTGTTTTAAGCGTTTTGTTGTTAATTTAATTGTAATAAAAATAATACATATTTGAAATTAACTTTAATTCAAATAACATAATTGTTAACTAACTCTTGTAACTTCGTTAACGCGGACTTTATTACCTTTCAAATTACAAAATATTTTAGTGTTATTTCTGTAATAGTGTGAATAGTGTGATACTGTGATTTAATATAGCCCACATTCTCCTCGATAAGTTGACTCTACAGCACCAAAAATATATTTCAATTGAAAACCAGTCGCTCTTGATATTAGCGTGTTCAACCAGAAACACTCTTCAGTGATAAATATTACAAGGTATAGATTACGTGTTCCGCAGTAAAAGCTCACATGATAATTGGTAAGTTATCAATTATTTACAATGTAAGACAGTTCCTTTTGGTCTTGAGTTATTCGTAACAGATTTCCATTAGCATATTGAGGACAAGTGCTAAAAGGTGCACTTAGAGCCTAACGCCTGGAGGCAGCCGTCATCTTTAGCTACAACGACGTGCTTTAGATAAAGCCTGCGTGTTAAAATAGCTTCTTCCTACTAGTAGCTGGAAACTTTATATACTTATTATTATTTATATCATATTGTATGTGATGAGTATTGTATAGGATTTTTTTCTCAGAAACGGAAAAAGAACGGGACTTTTTATTTCGCATCTTAAAGTCCACGCAAAGTTAATTTATTTAGATATACTCACTGTTGAAAGCTGTATATTTACTTAAATTACGAAAACTTTTGTAAAAAAAAAAAACATTTATTCTATGTATGAAAACACGCAATACAATCTCTTCAATGCCACAATATCGGTGGCCGTTAGTCTGACAGCTCAGTAATTAATATACCCCCGGCACGGGCAAGGAACCCGCGACCCGCTGTGACTGTGAGCGGTGAGCGATGAAGATGGATGACTTGGAGAATGCATTATTGAAATTATTTACGAAACCATTAGGCAAATGTTTGTGTTATTTTATGAATGGTTTGTATTTTTTATAGTAAAGTAGAACTACGCTTCTTTTGCATGAGAGAGAAATCCTAGTGTCCAGACACTTCGCTCTCCACGCACCGCTTAATATCCGGGACATTATGTGTTGCAATAGTTGACAGGGATCAGGGCGTGTAATTCACTCCCCCGAATAAGAAATGAACTTACTACGGTCGCACTTACCGACACTGTGATGCTGCTACATGATGGCTACAGACAAATTTTAATTTATTTGATGTATATTATTTTTTACATAAATAATGATACATAGACAACGTTTGGTGAAAAAAACAAACAATTGTATTGAGATAGAGAGTATATCGAGCTGGCTGATATAATTGTAGTCTACCCAGATAAATTATACAGTTCTTTTAGAGTAACAATGACGTAATTAAACTTCTTTTACAAAAAAACGCTATTGTTGCGTCAAATAAGCGCTATATACACTCCTGCGTGCACATGCGTGTTAGACACATTCCAACTGTGCTACGAAACACGTTAATATTTCATTTTATAAGATTTTAATCACTTGCTCGAATTTTTGACTTATATTATTTAGTTTCACGCTACTTCTCGCATATAGCAGGATAGGCACAGCAATGTCTGTGAACTTAGCAGAGCATTGTCCAGCAGATCAAAAAAAAAATGGAGTTCTCTTCGCATGCACCTGAGTTCTATAGTTCCTGATAGGTTTTATAAATAGTTCTGCCGTTTTTACCCCTGAAAAAGTTATGTAAAAAAATGATCTGCTGACTTCCCGTAGCAGATCATTTTTTTGCAAATAAAAATCGGGGCGAGATCTGCACTCATAGGGATGAATAAAATAGTTCCTGATAATTTTTAACAATAGTTCTGTTAATTTCACGAAGAAAAAAATTTTTAAACAGAAAAAAAGAACGTTCGTTTCGAAAATAGTTCGAAAGGTAAAGTAATTTTTAAAATTAATAAAATGATACTCAGACGCGAGAACTCTTTATTTTACAATAAAATATAAGTAGTTCTACGATATTTAGCCTGAAAGAAAACCAGAACTCTGAAAAAACTGCCAGCAGAGCATAGTTGATTGTATGAAATATTGAAAAATGTCCATTTCAACTCTTCATATGTAAAAGTACTAAATAATTTATTTCTGAATGTGCTCAAACACGAGAACTCTTGTATTTCTAACAGAATATGAGTTGTTCTATTATAAAAAGCCAATTACAAAACTAGAACTCCTGTAAAAATGCCAGCAGAGCATAGTTGAAAATTCGATTTGTTGAAAAATATCAAATTAACTTGTTGCGACGAAAAATATTTTTTAAAAATATGAATATCTTGCTCAGAAGCGAGAACTCTTCATTTTTCAACAGAATACAGGTAGTTCTACGATATTTAGCCTGAAAGAAAACCAGAACTCTGAAAAAACTGCCAGCAGAGCATAGTTGATTGTATGAAATGTAGAAAAATGACATTTTAACTCTACATATGTTAAAGTACTAAATATTTTTTTTTGAAAGTGTTCAGACACGGGAACTCTTGGATTTCTAACAGAATATGAGTTATTCTATTATATAAAGTCAATTACAAAACTAGAACTCCTGTAAAAATGCCAGCAGAGCATAGTTGAAAATTCGAATTGTTGAAAAATATCAAATTAACTTGTTGCGACGAAAAATATTTTTTAAAACCATGAATATCTTGCTCAGAAGCGAGAACTCTTCATTTTTCAACAGAATACAGGTAGTTCTACGATATTTAGCCTAAAAGAAAACCAGAACTCTGAAAATCTGCCAGCAGAGCATAGTTGATTGTATGAAATATTGAAAAATGTCCATTTCAACTCTTCATATGTAAAAGTACTAAATAATTTATTTCTGAATGTGCTCAAACACGAGAACTCTTGTATTTCTAACAGAATATGAGTTGTTCTATTATAAAAAGCCAATTACAAAACTAGAACTCCTGTAAAAATGCCAGCAGAGCATAGTAGAAAATTCGATTTGTTGAAAAATATCAAATTAACTTGTTGCGACGAAAAATATTTTTTAAAAATATGAATATCTTGCTCAGAAGCGAGAACTCTTCATTTTTCAACAGAATACAGGTAGTTCTACGATATTTAGCCTGAATGAAAACCAGAACTCTGAAAAAACTGCCAGCAGAGAATAGTTGATTGTATGAAATGTAGAAAAATGACATTTTAACTCTACATATGTTAAAGTACTAAATATTTTTTTTTGAAAGTGTTCAGACACGGGAACTCTTGGATTTCTAACAGAATATGAGTTATTCTATTATACAAAGTCAATTACAAAACTAGAACTCCTGTAAAAATGCCAGCAGAGCATAGTTGAAAATTCGATTTGTTGAAAAATATCAAATTAACTTGTTGCGACGAAAAATATTTTTTAAAAATATGAATATCTTGCTCAGAAGCGAGAACTCTTCATTTTTCAACAGAATACAGGTAGTTCTACGATATTTAGCCTGAATGAAAACCAGAACTCTGAAAAAACTGCCAGCAGAGAATAGTTGATTGTATGAAATGTAGAAAAATGACATTTTAACTCTACATATGTTAAAGTACTAAATATTTTTTTTTGAAAGTGTTCAGACACGGGAACTCTTGGATTTCTAACAGAATATGAGTTGTTCTATTATAAAAAGCCAATTACAAAACTAGAACTCCTGTAAAAATGCCAGCAGAGCATAGTTGAAAATTCGATTTGTTGAAAAATATCAAATTAACTTGTTGCGACGAAAAATATTTTTTAAAAATATGAATATCTTGCTCAGAAGCGAGAACTCTTCATTTTTCAACAGAATACAGGTAGTTCTACGATATTTAGCCTGAATGAAAACCAGAACTCTGAAAAAACTGCCAGCAGAGCATAGTTGATTGTATGAAATGTAGAAAAATGACATTTTAACTCTACATATGTTAAAGTACTAAATATTTTTTTTTGAAAGTGTTCAGACACGGGAACTCTTGGATTTCTAACAGAATATGAGTTATTCTATTATACAAAGTCAATTACAAAACTAGAACTCCTGTAAAAATGCCAGCAGAGCATAGTTGAAAATTCGATTTGTTGAAAAATATCAAATTAACTTGTTGCGACGAAAAATATTTTTTAAAAATATTAATATCTTGCTCAGAAGCGAGAACTCTTCATTTTTCAACATAATACAGGTAGTTCTACGATATTTAGCCTAAAAGAAAACCAGAACTCTGAAAAAACTGCCAGCAGAGCATAGTTGATTGTATGAAATATTGAAAAATGTCCATTTCAACTCTTCATATGTAAAAGTACTAAATAATTTATTTCTGAATGTGCTCAAACACGAGAACTCTTGTATTTCTAACAGAATATGAGTTGTTCTATTATAAAAAGCCAATTACAAAACTAGAACTCCTGTAAAAATGCCAGCAGAGCATAGTAGAAAATTCGATTTGTTGAAAAATATCAAATTAACTTGTTGCGACGAAAAATATTTTTTAAAAATATTAATATCTTGCTCAGAAGCGAGAACTCTTCATTTTTGAACAGAATATAGGTAGTTCTACGATATTTAGCCTAAAAGAAAACCAGAACTCTGAAAAAACTGCCAGCAGAGCATAGTTGATTGTATGAAATATTGAAAAATGTCCATTTCAACTCTTCATATGTAAAAGTACTAAATAATTTATTTCTGAATGTGCTCAAACACGAGAACTCTTGTATTTCTAACAGAATATAAGTTATTCTATTATACAAAGCCAACTATAAAACTTGAACTCCTGTAAAAATGCCAGAAGAGCATACCTAAATATTCAATTTGTCGAAAAATATCAAATTAATTATTTAAGACGAATATATATTTTTTTAAAAAATGAATATTGTGCTCAGGCTAAATATCGTAGAACTACTTATATTCTAATGAAAAATGACAAGTTCTTGGTTCTGAGCAAGATATTAATATTTTTAACAAATATTTTTCGTCGCAACAAGTTAATTTGATATTTTTCAACAAATCGAATTTTCAACTATGCTCTGCTGGCATTTTTACAGGAGTTCTAGTTTTGTAATTGACTTTGTATAATAGAATAACTCATATTCTGTTAGAAATCCAAGAGTTCCCGTGTCTGAACACTTTCAAAAAAAAATATTTAGTACTTTAACATATGTAGAGTTAAAATTGTCATTTTTCTACATTTCATACAATCAACTATGCTCTGCTGGCAGTTTTTTCAGAGTTCTGGTTTTCTTTCAGGCTAAATATCGTAGAACTACCTGTATTCTGTTGAAAAATGAAGAGTTCTCGCTTCTGAGCAAGATATTCATATTTTTAAAAAATATTTTTCGTCGCAACAAGTTAATTTGATATTTTTCAACAAATCGAATTTTCTACTATGCTCTGCTGGCATTTTTACAGGAGTTCTAGTTTTGTAATTGACTTTGTATAATAGAATAACTCATATTCTGTTAGAAATCCAAGAGTTCCCGTGTCTGAACACTTTCAAAAAAAAATATTTAGTACTTTAACATATGTAGAGTTAAAATTGTCATTTTTCTACATTTCATACAATCAACTATGCTCTGCTGGCAGTTTTTTCAGAGTTCTGGTTTTCATTCAGGCTAAATATCGTAGAACTACCTGTATTCTGTTGAAAAATGAAGAGTTCTCGCTTCTGAGCAAGATATTAATATTTTTAAAAAATATTTTTCGTCGCAACAAGTTAATTTGATATTTTTCAACAAATCGAATTTTCAACTATGCTCTGCTGGCATTTTTACAGGAGTTCTAGTTTTGTAATTGACTTTGTATAATAGAATAACTCATATTCTGTTAGAAATCCAAGAGTTCCCGTGTCTGAACACTTTCAAAAAAAAATATTTAGTACTTTAACATATGTAGAGTTAAAATTGTCATTTTTCTACATTTCATACAATCAACTATGCTCTGCTGGCAGTTTTTTCAGAGTTCTGGTTTTCTTTCAGGCTAAATATCGTAGAACTACCTGTATTCTGTTGAAAAATGAAGAGTTCTCGCTTCTGAGCAAGATATTCATATTTTTAAAAAATATTTTTCGTCGCAACAAGTTAATTTGATATTTTTCAACAAATCGAATTTTCTACTATGCTCTGCTGGCATTTTTACAGGAGTTCTAGTTTTGTAATTGACTTTGTATAATAGAATAACTCATATTCTGTTAGAAATCCAAGAGTTCCCGTGTCTGAACACTTTCAAAAAAAAATATTTAGTACTTTAACATATGTAGAGTTAAAATTGTCATTTTTCTACATTTCATACAATCAACTATGCTCTGCTGGCAGTTTTTTCAGAGTTCTGGTTTTCATTCAGGCTAAATATCGTAGAACTACCTGTATTCTGTTGAAAAATGAAGAGTTCTCGCTTCTGAGCAAGATATTAATATTTTTAAAAAATATTTTTCGTCGCAACAAGTTAATTTGATATTTTTCAACAAATCGAATTTTCAACTATGCTCTGCTGGCATTTTTACAGGAGTTCTAGTTTTGTAATTGACTTTGTATAATAGAATAACTCATATTCTGTTAGAAATCCAAGAGTTCCCGTGTCTGAACACTTTCAAAAAAAAATATTTAGTACTTTAACATATGTAGAGTTAAAATTGTCATTTTTCTACATTTCATACAATCAACTATGCTCTGCTGGCAGTTTTTTCAGAGTTCTGGTTTTCATTCAGGCTAAATATCGTAGAACTACCTGTATTCTGTTGAAAAATGAAGAGTTCTCGCTTCTGAGCAAGATATTAATATTTTTAAAAAATATTTTTCGTCGCAACAAGTTAATTTGATATTTTTCAACAAATCGAATTTTCTACTATGCTCTGCTGGCATTTTTACAGGAGTTCTAGTTTTGTAATTGGCTTTTTATAATAGAACAACTCATATTCTGTTAGAAATACAAGAGTTCTCGTGTTTGAGCACATTCAGAAATAAATTATTTAGTACTTTTACATATGAAGAGTTGAAATGGACATTTTTCAATATTTCATACAATCAACTATGTTCTGCTGGCAATTTTTTCAGAGTTCTGGTTTTCTTTTAGGCTAAATATCGTAGAACTACCTGTATTATGTTGAAAAATGAAGAGTTCTCGCTTCTGAGCAAGATATTCATATTTTTAAAAAATATTTTTCGTCGCAACAAGTTAATTTGATATTTTTCAACAAATCGAATTTTCTACTATGCTCTGCTGGCATTTTTACAGGAGTTCTAGTTTTGTAATTGGCTTTTTATAATAGAACAACTCATATTCTATTAGAAATACAAGAGTTCTCGTGTTTGAGCACATTCAGAAATAAATTATTTAGTACCTTTACATATGAAGAGTTGAAATGGACATTTTTCAATATTTCATACAATCAACTATGCTCTGCTGGCAGTTTTTTCAGAGTTCTGGTTTTCTTTCAGGCTAAATATCGTAGAACTACCTGTATTCTGTTGAAAAATGAAGAGTTCTCGCGTCTGAGCAAGATATTCATATTTTTAAAAAATATTTTTGCATCTCAACAAATTAATTTGATATTTTTCAACAAATCTAATTTTCAACTATGCTCTGCTGGCATTTTTACAGGAGTTCTAGTTTTGTAATTGGCTTTGTATAATAGAATAACTCATATTCTAATAGAAACTTAAGAGTTCCCGTGTTTGAGCACATTCAGAAATAAATTATTTAGTACTTTTACATATGAAGAGTTAAAATGGACATTTTTCAATATTTCATACAATCAACTATGCTCTGCTGGCAGTTTTTTCAGAGTTCTGGTTTTCTTTCAGGCTAAATATCGTAGAACTACTTATAATCTATTTAAAAATGAAGAGTTCTCGCGTCTGAATATCATTTTATTAATTTTAAAAATTACTTTACCTTTTGAACTATTTTCGAAACGAACGTTCTTTTTTTCTTTTTAAAAATTTTTTTCTTCGTGAAATTAACAGAACTATTGTTAAAAATTATCAGGAACTATTTTATTCATCCCTATGAGTGCAGATCTCGCCCCGATTTTTATTTGCAAAAAAATGATCTGCCAAGGGAAGTTAGCAGATCATTTTTTTACATAACTTTTTCAGGGGTAAAAACGACAGAACTATTTATAAAACCTATCAGGAACTATAGAACTCAGGTGCATGCGAAGAGAACTCCATTTTTTTTTTGATCTGCTGGACAATGCTCTGCTAAGTTCACAGACATGGCACAGCACTAGTCTCAAAAATCGTGCAGAATGAGGAAACGGACAGTCTTAACGCCAGATTTCCTCTGCCTACCCTGATATACAGTAAGTGTTAGAAAAGAAATACAACATATTATTTTCTTTTGAATATGTCTCTGGGAGTACGAGCTCTTAGGAAGCATTACAATCTATGTTGATCCTCCCTTTGTATTAACATACACTTTATGGGTGTCTTTAAAGCGGATCTATGGTTTTATTTCGCCATAAACCGCGGTGCCGTTGGAGAGTACTTACATCGTGAAGTACCACTGTTACTTACTTAGGACTAACTGTTTTATTCATTAGCGCTTAGTAAGTCTTAGATTTGTAGATTTTGTATGTTGACATTTATTATCCTTATGTTATTCTCATTTCTTCTCTCAATTTTGCGTAAATAGAAGAGTCGGCACTGAGCTGGGACACTGCTTGAGCATTGCAAAAACTTTACGTGTTAGGTTGCGGAACTTAAGTTATACTTCGGTTTACCAGACCCGGGATACGACAATAAATTAAATGTGCTATAAATAAAAAAAAAATTGCTGAGTGAGAATTGAACTTGTGGCTACCGCGCGTGTCAGATACTACTACACTACGATTGCCTATTCTTATATAAAAACATTAAATACCTGTAATATGAGCCTCAAGAGAGCTGTGCGCTGTCAACACCATATTTATGTGCTAGTGGCGTGCTCACTATATCGCGTGTGCTATAAAAATTATCATAATTTTTACTTTCATTAAACGCCATTCCATTGTTTTGTTTTTTGGATGGGAACTTTGAAATTATATACGTACATTTTGTAAGTTCACGCTGTATCCAGTATATGGGCCGTTAATGACGGTCCTGGGTTCGGTTCTGACTCGAGGGACAGAATTCTATACATTTCCTCGCCAACGAGGCAAATAGTGCCATCAGCTAATATTAATATCATAAAAATAAAACCAAAGTAATAAAGATAATATTCTACCGATACCATATTTTCAGGAAGCACATAATTTCAGCAACAAAATTGGATAAAAAATAAATGACCGTTAAAGACGATAGCGAAATCTCAATCCGGCTTACGTAATATCTTCCAGACGGCGCGGCGCGGCGTTAAACTCAATTTCCATTTATCCATTATCACTGATATGGGATTTGATTAAGCTATTATCAAGCACCGGGCCCCTCGCGCTGCAGACTCTAAACATCTTGGCGGGCGTGTTTTGAATAGGAAACCCATTACTTGGATATCGGCGCCTGTCTTTGAGTATGCGAGAGGAAAATAAGTGCTATTGTAGGAATGGATGGAATTAGAAAAAGTTTTATACTCGTAAACAGCTTCACGCGTTTTTCCGCATAGCGGTCACGAAAAGAAAAGAAAAAGAAAAAAAAACGAGACGTTGAGATTCATGTTGAGTGGCGGAACTCAACGCCGCGTTTTGCCTCGTTACCAGAGCGAAGAAATGAAAATATGAAATATATAATTTCCTCTTGTGGAAATCGAACTCACAACCTGTCGCCTTTACAGTCGCATGGTAGTTAAACTATACTCATTAATAATATTTGTCAATATAAAACGCTAAAATTACAACAAAGTTATTTCATATCCGACTCTATTTTCTTACCAAATAATATAGAAACTTGTTTCTTAAGTTAATCGTCTACCGCCAGCAATAGGCGATTGTTAACGCTTTATGGGAAGCGCTGGGACGTCAAGGCTCACAGAGTTATGGGCGAGCCGCGAGTGCCAGTAACTGTAGATAGTTATAACTTTTGAGATGACTTCTTTCCAGTTGTTCATATATTTATTGATATCATCTTACCCATTTAGCGTAGTGGGTAAAGAGAACTTATTGTCAAGATATTCCGAGATTTTGATAATATGTTATTTTTTTCTCGTGAATTAGAGATATGCGTGTTGAAATAATCATTCCTCCGAGTGGGAATGCCACTAGTCCGAATGATCCCGACTTTTAGTTTCACGCTCTATCCCGCTAATAATAAGGTTGGCAGAGGGATTCTAATTTTAGGACACTTTGTTTCTTACCTTCCGCCTATTTGTCGGAACATTGAGTTTGAGTGGCACCTAACTTAATCTCGTTCGGTCTCGTGAAATATACACTAGATAAGTGTCTAACATATAATGTATTCTCTCAGCTGGAAATCGAATCCCCAACAACCGCGTCTATATCCAGACAGTGCTATTTTAGTTTACCACGTTAAAGGAAAATAGCATCTAAAAGACATTTTCTAGCAAAAAACATAAAACAAAATAAAGTACTTTTTAAATCGACAAGAAAATCCTACGTATCGAACCCAGAACCTCAAATTGCCCACTTTTAAACATAATATACACAGATTTCCACCACTAAATACAATATTGTTTTACAAATTTATACCTTATTTCCTCATAATTAAAGTAACTTTTGTATTGTTTTAAAGGAACGTGAAATAAATTTCAGTAGATCCAGATGGGTCGCTAAAGTGGTCTAGTAGTTTAAATTGTGCGCACGTTCAGGTTTGTAATTGACGTATCGGATCCGTTTCGTATTTAAATTGGATTTGAATAGCAAATATTATAATATCTACATGTTATATATTTGTATGAATATTTGGAAATAACCAAGAGTTTAATTGTTAACGAGGCAATGCGTTGAATTTTGAACAAAAAAGTTACGTGCAAAACCGAAAAAAAAAACTATTATTACACCTTTAAACCTGCATGGTGGGGTTAAAAAGGCTTATCTTAGTTGAAAACTTTAATTAAAAGTTAGTTATTCGTTACCGTATCGTAAGCCCTAAACGCTAGACAGTTTCATTATCGGCTGTTACAGCCCAGATGGTATCCCAGCAAGTACGGCAGGTACAGGTTCACCTTCGATGGCGACTCGAGCGCACTCTGCGCGGAAAACTTAGTAGGGAAACTTAGTAATTACCACGTTTTTAGACACCGCAGTGGTACAGTAAATAGGATTTGTAAGTGATGGTTGAGGGTTCGACGTCTAATATAATATGTACTATATATGTATTTGTATTAACGATACGAATGGTGTGATTCTGGGAATCGAACCAGCAACCATTGCGATTGACACGACGATCTCATACATCGTTTCTATCCATCCATACCTATATTATAAATTCGAAAGTAACTCTGTCTGTCTGTCTGTCTGTCTGTCTGTCTTTTACGCAATCAGGGCCAAACCGCTAATTTAATTGTGATAAAATACTCATATAGAGATACTTGAGGGTCCCGGGATGAACATAGGATACTTTTTTTTCTCATATTTGTAATATTATCGATAGATACCAATATATTAAAATACTTATTAATTTGACATGCAATTTAAACCGCCATGTTAATAACATCCGTCGCTATGGGACCGTTGCTAAGCAACGATTTGCAAAGTTTATTGTTAGAAAACGTCACCCAAAATGAACTTGCTTAACGCATCTCTCTATTGGAAACTAAAAATAATTAAATATATATATTTAATAAACATTCGTAAAGTTCAAGCGGGCGCAGCCGCGTTCGGGTCCACTAGAGTTAATATAAAATTGCTATTTCCCAGCGTCTATTATATGTATGTGCCATTCATCCGTATTCGTCGCGAAACGCTCCTCGCGCCTCTCACAGGTGTCTCTCACTCTTGTATCGAGGAAATCTTATGAAAAATGTATTCATGTAAATTATAAAAACGCGTACACAATGGGCGGGCATAATTCAATCGACGCGACGCGGGATTGAACCCGCTACTGCTTAGCATATGAATGTGTTCGCACTCCTCCTTATCTTAGATGAGGTGCCTTTGTGTGGAGATCGGTATTTCGTTGAAGTTGTCCAAATTTATTGGTATCATATTTTTTATACTTTTTCGTTTTATAGACATATCCTTACACTAGGTTCCCTCTGCCTACCCCGATTAATGCGGGATACGAACACAGCGAAAGAAAAGACGGGATACCTTGGCTAAACCGGATCGTTGTGTCTTTTGTTAAGAGCTTCCGTTCCTCAGTTTCCGCAGTCAGTTCCAAAGTCAGGAGGCATTGCGAGTTAAGTGGCGGAACTTAACATCGCGCTCTCCCTCGTTACTAGAGCGTACGAGAAATATATTACAATATTTGTGTCTTAATATCGACATTTAAATATGGACCGTTTATTTTGAGAGTGGTGTAAGTCCATTTTCTTTTGTTTCGAGAAAATTAAAGGTTAGTATGTCGATGATTATGCAATTTCATTTACCGACTGATTTTAAGTTGTTCAAAACATGGGTTTTTTTTGAGAAATTAAACACGGACTAGTTATAGGTATATAAAAACACTAGCGGACGAAAACACTAGCACAGCGTCGCTTGCGTATTTAAGGGTGAATTCTAATAACCCATGAAACATGTGTTCAATGAAATATTTTTAAGAGTCTAAATTTCAAATTTTATAAAAATCGGTTGTGATTTAAAGATTTTTCCATACAAACTTTCAACCCCTTATTTGCACCCTAAAGGGGTGAATTCAAGAAAACCATGAAACACATGTTCAATTAAATATTTTTAAGAGTCTAAATTAAAAATTTTATAATAATCGGTAGCGTTTTAAAGATTTTTCCATACAAACTTTCAACCCCTTATTTGCACCCTTAGGGGAAGAATTCTAGAAAACCATGAAACATGTGTTCAATTAAATACTTTTAAAAGTCTGAATTTCAAATTTTATAAAAATTGGTGCCGATTTTAAAAAAATTCTATACAAACTTTCAACCCCTTATTTGCACCCTTAGAGGGAGAATTCTAGAAAACGATGAAACACGTGTTCAATTAAATACTTTTAAAAATCTAAATTTCAAATTTTATTAAAATCGATGCCGATTTAATTTTTTTTCCATACAAACTTTGAACCCCTATTTCACCCCTTTAGGGTAAAAATTTTTCAAAATCCCTTCTTAGTGGATGTCCAGATTACGAAAGTAACTATGTGTCCAAATATCACGTTTCTACGCTCAGCGGTTACGGCTGTGCGTGCGTCTTACCTCAGTCAGTGAGGACAAGTCCTTTTATATATATAGATTACATTAAATTAAGTATGAATTACGTGATAGCTCATTTTTCTCAAAAATAGACTTACACCACTTTCAAAATAAACGGTCCATATATTAATTTGTAGCAGATGCTGTCGCGGTGCAGAAATTACAAAGTTTTTTATTCAAAGGTTTGTTAGTTAACGAGAGTACTGAGAGAAGATTTCTGAAAATTTAACGAGACCGGGAAATACGCTACCTATTTAAAGTTTTACGACTATAAATCCACAGGAAAGTAGTTAGTTACGACCACTAGCTTCAATATGAAACATATCTTGATATGAGCGACAGTGCGCGCTGTGCATGGAAAATGACAATGCTATAAATGCTTGTAACTGATATCGCTTACAAGCTGGCTGGCTGGCTGGTGGTTGAAATGAACTTTACCATGTCGATGTGATTTATTGTTCTGCGTGTTTCATATTTTGCAAATTTGTACCTAATAAACATTATTAAATATTTTTTGTTAATATGCCTCTTCGAATGCATAAAGTCAAGACATTCGTACCGCAGACACTAACCCAACCAATCTCTGAGATTTTACGTGTTGAGTGGCGGAACTCACCACCGCGCTTTGTTATCGAATCTGAGCTGAGAGAGGAAGTAAAAACATGAAATAATGAATTTCTTCAAGAAAAAGGAATCGAACACACAGACGAGGTATGCACACCCAAAAACTGCCACTGCCAGAAACAGCCTCAAAGTGGTATTATATAAAGTATATAACAAACTTGACTAGTTATTACATTGGAAGACAGTACCAACAGTGTACCGGCGCACGCGCATATAAATCCTTCCAGCGCTAGTACTTATCTCGACGTCGACCGCGTCGCTCTGGATACAATGAACCGTTTCTTGTATAGTGACATCTCTGTGTTATTATTTCTTAAGTTCGTCGTGGCCCAGCAGCACATCATTTGATTGTAAGCGTGATGGTTGTGGGTTCCATCTCCGGGAAATTCCAAACAAGTTTGTACAACAAGAACCATAAAGCTTACGTTCACTTGAAGATAACTGACAAGCTCGCGCCGGTGCCGGTGTCGCACTCGCGCTGCCAGGCCCTACGTGTTGTTTAATACTACTAACGTTAAATTATGTTTCTTGCAAATACAGTTTGATTTTTAATCAAGCTATATTAAATTTGATGAGGCTAAAATGTTTTGGTTGAACGTACTAACTAACCTCAGGAACTATCGATTTATTTTTCTTGTGTAGATAGTATATCGATCAAGCTAGGTTACAATAGTCTTCCAAGATAAAGCAGGTTGTTGTGTCAGTACTACTGTCAGCATGCAATATCAAGAAAAAATGGGCAAAAAGTGACTATTTAAATGTCTCTGCCTACTCCGTTATATACCAAAGCCAAAAGCTAAAATGTGTATTACGTCCTTATTTTAGATTTCAATCCTTACTAATTTCGTAAGTTAATAAGTAGGACACTCTACATAACACGACTAGGCACGACCACTGCCAGTTACCCTATAACACTCAGTAATTATAGTATTTTCGTACTATGAAGTATGAAGCTTATTTCTTCTCATTCATCCACGTTCCTCATTCATAAGCTTTCTCCGCCCTACACGAGCTTTAACCATCAGTCGGCTCTGAGCCTTGCGACAGAGAGGCCGCCCCCGCCCTAACGCGCCCGCCCAAAAACACGCGTAATATACGTGCTTTTTTAAAATATTTGTTTAGACAAGTTTTTTTATTAAGTTTAGTGTTTTATCTTTCTTATATATGTAAAGTAAATTAATAAATCGGTAATTGAGTTAAAGTTAAGTGTATTTATCGTGTTTCGTATAGGGCGGTTTGTTTACGTTTATGATTGTCTTCAGAATAAACAGATTATAATTATAATGATAATTTCATTAAATTATTATATTTTACTTTAAAAACATGTACGTAGAGACTTTTCATACTAATACAAAATATTGCAAGACAATAATCTAAATTATATGTTAGTTAAATAACGTTATATTTGAAGCTCATTTGTGTCATGCAAATAACATTTTTAGTAATAACATGTGATTTCGTGAACTATGACAATAACTAGTGTATTCATATATTTTGTTAGTGGAGAGTGCTAAGAAATATTGAAATAACGGAACCCCTTTTTTTAAGGTATTATATTATATTTATGAATATATTTTTAAGATTATTAACTATCAATAATAGTGCTTGAGTTAAAATTGGGCGGTCCACGGGACACAGAATGTTAGGTTTCCTCTGGCTATTCGGTTTTATGAGGACGATACTGTAGAGCTAAAAAAATAAGTAATAAAAATAGTATTTTTAAATATAAAATAAAGAACCACATATAAAAGTTTCATATTAATAAATAGTTGGAGCACAGAGCTTGAATCCTATCACATATACTTCCCATTCCTTTCTATGATTGATTCTACTTAATATGTAACTTGGCTCTCATTTCACATTTTTGTTTGTGATGGGATATTTATATATACTAGTGGACAATTTGACGTTGCTCTAATTGTGTATGTGTTTATGTGTATTTCTAGAACATTACTTAAAAATATGCATTTCTAACACTATCTATATAAACTTTACCAAAACTTCAAATTCGTCCACGTTTTTTTTATATGAAAGTATAAACATTTTCCTTTATAAATGAATATTTATATAAATAACAACCACTGTATACAGTCTCCATATCTCCTGCTGCTTACAATAATTGACAGGAACGCAGCACTTTACAAATATTTGCATCGGTAACGAACACCATTCACAACGTATCTTGGCTCAAGCGGTATTAATTCCTCACTGTCGCTACTGGGATAGTTCATTTTACTTAAAAGTTGGGTTATAAAATTTATGTTTATAATAATTATGATTTAACGAATTATGATAGCATATGAATATAATATGGCGGCCGTCGTTGTTCATCGGCACAAACGCTTGTCCACAAGCGAAGGATATGGGCTCGATTTTACATGGGGGGGGGGGGGGGGAATGAACTATTGTTTTTTTTTTTTCGCTCTGGTGACAAGACAAAGCGCGGCGCAAAATAAATCTCTTGATTAAATTTAAAGACAAATTTTCCCAAGCTTCAACTTTGATTATCAGCTTCGACTACAAAGAACGTCGCTTATAAGCGAACATCTCTAGTACTAGCTTAGTAGCTCAGTTTTCTCTTGGTTCTTATTGCGTAAGCTTAGTATTGAACGTTGAAAAGTTTGTCTTGTACTATCATTGAAGTAAATTTACTTCAATTTATTTCGGCAACTACATGTAAATCTTAGACATTTCTTTGGTCCTGATCTGTATTAAGATTATTTATAAAATATATTTTTGGAGGCCAGTCGTGGCGCAGTGGCACAAGCATGTGGCTGTAGACGCGGATACAAATTGTGAATTCCATTTTTCACTCTGGTGTCGAGGAAAAACCGCGGTGTTGGGGTCCGCCTCTCAAAATGCAATGCCTCTGAAATCCAGCGGAAAATGGGGAGCGGAGGAAACTTAACATTAGGCTTCCACTGCTTATCCTGCTACACGCGGGATTCAGCGTGAAGAAAAAAAATATACTTACAAAAAAAAACATACCCAAATTCTCTAAACATATGAAATTCAGTTGCATTATCCACATCAAAGACAACTGTAATAAAGACCAGTGACAGTAACACGGGCGCGGTAGTCAATTAGAGCAGTAAACATTTAGACACCTCACATGTATGTATATATTTGAGAAACGGAATAAATTATATTTTTT
Source organism: Heliconius melpomene rosina (assembly GCF_056956725.1). NCBI lineage: Eukaryota > Metazoa > Arthropoda > Insecta > Lepidoptera > Nymphalidae > Heliconius > Heliconius melpomene. The sequence continues at coordinate 9,466,707 of NC_140402.1, read as the reverse complement.
AAAATATTTATTCCCAAATTAAACAATTTCAGCTTCATGCTTCTTTTCATATAATCAGAGCGGGGAAGAAAAAAATAATTAAATCATTCCCCCGAGAGGGAATCGAATTCACAACAATCGCGCGCCGCGACCGCGAACCGCGATTCTTATTTTCTCCAAATAAGAATCGCCCCATCAACAATCGGTTTTTCAGTGAGACTGTGTTGCCCCGCCACGACCGCCAGTTTGATAATATTTATATATTTCACAATAATCTTTTGGAATGCAAGTCCATTTGCATCTGTGCGTCGGTCCAGCGAGCCCACTGCACAGAGCACAGTGCACAGTGCACAGCGCACAGAGCACGCAAGTCTATTAATACAGCGGACTGTGTGTAATAAACAAGCGCGGGTTAAATCTGTCACGGGAGAACATGTGCTGCGTTTGAAATAGTGCCACTGACTTTATTATCCGACTGTGCGATGGGAAGGAGGGTAATGAGTGTATCAGTCTGCGTATGTATGCTTGTCTCGCTGTTGTTGTAAAATTTGAATAGATTGATTGATTTTAACGACATTCGATTCATTTTAACACAACAAGTCAAAATTTTGTATGTAAAGTTGGAATCGTTGAATACGTTTTCATTGATCATTTAAGGTTACTAAGAATGAATAATAATCCGAAACTGTTAGGTTTCTGTCACATTTATTGCTCGAGGATAGTATTGGTAATTTTCAATCTTACATTCTTTATAATAAAACTTATAAATCCTGACCAAAAATATCAAATAACTATTAAAAATAAAATAAAAAGAAAAAACTACATTAGGGTTAAAATCGAGTTCTCTATAAAACATGATATATTTAACAATTAATAAATATCTATTATTAATGTTTTATTAAAAATATAGTATTCTTAGAATTTTGGCACTCGTTCTCAAGCAATGATCTCATAGTAAATGCGCATCTGACCCCACGTGGCTATACCGGATATTCGATACATAACTCGCGCCCTCCGACCGGCCACAAACAGACCGACTAGAGCGACGGTAGTTATTTGTTTTTGAATAAAAGAGAGAGAGAGTCGGTACTTTTGTATACGATAGATTATTTTTCATTTGCTGATATTTCGTCAAATGTCTTTATATACATAATACAACAGGGTGGGCAGGCATAGGGAGCATAGTGTTAAGACATTCCACTCCCCATTTTCCGTCCAATCCTGGAGGCATTGCGTATTGAGTGACGGAGCTCGACACCAGAGCGAAAAAATGAAAATATTTCATTTAGTGAGAATCAAATCCACAACCTGTCGCGTTTACAGTCACACACTTGAGCTTCTGCGCCACGACGGGCTTCTAACTCATCATCTTCATTTGTTAGTATGTATAAAATATTAATATTTATTTTCCCTTGTATGGGATTCAAATCTAGAACTACAATACACAATTGGTCACCACTGCGTCCTAATAGCGTATCTTATAAATACAAAGTAAGTAGATATTTATACCCTCTTTCGATAAACATCAAAGGCGTTCAATTTGATTTGTCAACTAAACGCAAGTAGCTGACCGCAACCAAACACTCCTGCGGCCGGATACTGTATACATAACTCTTACCGCCCTTCGCCCTCCGCCCTCCGCCCTACGACGCGACCACAGGAGTCCACTGCTATTATTAATTTTGTAAGTGACATATGATCCAGAGGGAAAAGTGTTTTTTGGCTAGAAACAGTAAATATTATCTGTACCTGTATGATAATATACTCGTATGGCATATATTAAGAATACGAGTATATTTTTTTCTTCATATAATCATAATCACATTATATTAAATAAAGTATTTTATTTAAAATCCAATTAGACTAAGCAGAGTCAAATTTGGTCCCCGAACAAATACATTATTGTACAGAAGTACGAGAGGTACTTGCGCAATAGTTTTGAATCTAAATTTATAACTACAGAGACGTTCTTCACTAAGTGGTATAATAATTAAGGGAAGAACCCTGACAACTTATTTCAACTAAATTTTAAATGATAATTATGAATTTGTAACGCACATGCATACAAATTAATGTAATGAAATCGAACTCCTCGGTCCTTCGAGCCGGTTCGCTTGAAGTTCCAAGTAACAATTAGTAGCGGACTGCAGGTGTGACTTATGACACTCGACTTGTCAAATTCCCTAACACTACCTCACTCACGACAGGACCAATATTAAACTTGGGCAATTTACTTTAACGTTTTATGTGTGTTTATAGTTGGTGAATGCTAAATTAAAGGCAAATATGTAGAGAATACGAAAGTAGGCACAGAATGCGGATGCGGATTCAATTATTAAGTTCCTTTCATCTCAATCCCCATTGGCTGGAAAACTATCAAATTGAGTTATTTTCAATTTCTGATTTCTGAATTTCGCTCAAAATCTCAAAAATTGGGCGGAAAGTGGAAAAGAGAGTCTTAGTTAATGCTTATCTGGTATATTATGTTACGTTACATGGGAAAAACTTGGCGAAGTTGTAAAAAATGTACACACATTATTTAGCAAAAATTATAGCTTAATCTCTTCTTATTTACCACCAGTCCACTATGAGTGATTAAATGTTTAAGAAATATAATGGAGAAATATAATTAAAATAAAATTCTATTTATAACTTTTTTTATGTTCAAATATGTCAATGATCTACTTAATTTTAATCATTTTTTTAATGTATCTACTTTAAATACACGCCAGCCACCATTGCCGTAGTAAACACTCGTCCAACCCTTCAGCCTTCAGTGACAAAGCAAATTCTAGAGGAATCCAATTTCGCCGCTCACTTCTTTATGCAAAGCGCGAGGGCCGCGATATTCTATTAAGATAACGCGCTCTCTCCGCTTTTATTATTCGCTCTGCCATATTTCCGCCATGTTCCCGGGCATCTGTCAACGTGAGATACGATTTTTTAGAGTTTGACGCCGATGAAATTGCTTAGAAGTGACATGAAGTATTTCTTTTCTATAAAAAATGTTTATTTTTTATTTACTAGTTATAGAAATAAAGCTACAACTCAGACACAACTTTTGCGATTATTTTGATTTTCAATTTGTCTTCGATCTTTACATTTATACGAGGAATATTTTTAATTAAGATATTGCCTCGATTTCAGAACACAGAATAAAACAGAGGTTTTTTTCTTTATAATACTTTCCTGTCAATCATATAAGAGAAGGAACTGTTTCTATAAATAATTGACAACTTGTCAAATATATAGAAATTTTAGACATTCTTTACAAAAGAGTACTTCTCGAGTATGAGCGAGGTATTTGCGAGCATATTACTTAGAGACTGCGACAAATTGAATAGGAAGTGTTTTGACAAAAGTGCTGACGTCGTACTCTCTTAGCTCATAACATTTTTATAGCAGTTTTGAGAACAGTTCAATTTTCCGAACTTTTAAAGTTAAGTGTGATTGGTAAAAAATACATAAGTATTCTTCAAATCGCGGAATTAAACGCTGCACCAAGCCGTATATTTGACAACACAGTGCGTGTTGAGTGGCAGAACTCATTCTGTACATAATATCTGTACCTTTTTTATATGATGTGTCTTAGTGATAATGATATAAAAAAAGTAAGACACTCCGTTCCCCAAGTGCCGTTCGCTTACTGGGGCAATGCGAGTTGAAGAACGAAACTCAACGCTGCGTCTGTTTCTATTACAGCGAGGAGGAATTGCCAAAGTTAGTATTTCAAGTTTGCATTTGTTTAGTGGCGGAACTAAACACCGCTTTTTGTAAAATAATATGTCCCCTCAGTTGGAAACAAACTCGCAACCATCGCACTGACCATTTTAACTTTTCCTCTTTTTACAAGTTAAAATAGGTTATTAAAGTTGGTCTAAAACCAGTTACTAACAGAAGTGGTCTGCGAAGTGAACGGTAACGTTCATAATTGAGGTAGTTCGTGTCGTGATGCTCGCGTCGGTGTAGCGGCGCGGCGTACAAGCGCGAATGGAGATTCATCTCGTCTTAAGATTAGTTCCGCCGATTTTACACGAAACGAGGTCAGAATGTTGCACAAACATATAATACGTGTAATAACATTGTAACTTTTATAATGGAAAATAATTAAACAAATTGAGTTTTTTAAATACACTACTTCAGTTTTACTAAAAAATGCCTGTCTAGGCATTATTGCCTTCTTGCAGATCTCACGATATAAAAATAATGTTTAAAAATGTTTACTTGTGTATTTGAGATAACGTTACCAGTTAGTGGTTTTGTTTATTGCGCTTCATTGTTGTTCTGGCAGGCTAGGTTACAGACAACAGATTGAAAAAAAAAACTAATACTGTCGAAATTCGAGATATTGCAATCCAAACGGGGAATCGAACGCACAACAGCATTTACAGTCAAACGCCTTTTATCACTACCATCAAAGTTAATAGTGGATTCTTAATAAAATAAGAAATGTTTAGTTAAATCATGATTAAGAATCCACCTTTCCCCACAATCGAATACCAACTTAGAACTAGCCTGACCAATCACGTCAGTTGCGCCCGGCGTGTTTCCCTCTCCGCGACTGGGCGCGCCTGTTTATTACTACTTAGTTTATATTTTTAGCTGATGCAAGGTTAACGCACTATATGTTGCAATCTAAACTTTGGAATTTTTGTATTAAATACTATATCCGTTAAACTTGACTTTTATAGTCGATGAATATGGCTGATTAGGGTTGTGAAAGGTTGTGGATCCGATTCCTACTTTAAAGAATGAAATTCGGCGGTAAGTGAGTGACGAGCGACTAGGTTTCCAGGTTTCTTCAGTCTACCCAGTTGTGTACGGGATACAGCGTAAAACAAAAATGTTTACATCTATCTCGTATCCTATATAAAGCAAGTAAGTAGAGGGAGTTTTGCGGCAAGACACTCTATTCTCCACTTCCTGATCAACTTTCGAGACATTTGTTAAGAAATATATCTAAAATTAATCAAAGGTCCAAACTAGCAGTGGCTAGCTTCTCATAGTGAGTAACCTGTGCTACAACGGCCTTAACAACATTAAACATAATATATACAATCCTAGTCCCCTATCAACATATTGTGATAGAACCTTTTTGTTTCAGGTAAGCTTGCGCAATTAGTTCGCGTCGGCCCTCTCTAATGTATGCGGCGTCACGTCGAGGAGTGACAGCGCCGGGTGTCACTGCCACTGGCGTGACAGTCGCTTTGGGGTGACAGTGAGTTGCATTTTGTATTTATTTGCTTATAATTTTATTGTTTTTTTGATTTGTAGGAAGAAATGTAAAATGGTTTAATCGAATCTTTTTTTTAGCTTTACATTGGTATTATAAAAATAAATATTTAATAGAAATTTCAAACTGTAAGCGTAATGTCAAACAATCCTATTAATAATATAAATAAATCTAAATCAGCTTCATGCTGTATCCGACACACAACAGGGGAGGCAAAGGGAACCTAGTGTTAAGACACTCCGTTTTTCACTTTCCGCCGAATTTTTCGTGACATTACATGTTGACTGGCGGAACTTAACGCCGGGCTTTACGCCAGGTAAAGCTAAATAAATAATAAATAAGTTAAGCGAGAGAAGCCGCGCTTACGTTGCTAGTATTTTATAAAAACAAAGTAAAGTGCAAAGTAACAACAAGGCATTGTTAGCATAGGACAGCAGATAAGAGCGCCGCGCTCGCACTTTGCATGTTTACTGAATACTACTTGTTGATTGTGCAGCTATCCTCATGTTGCTGTCACGGAGCCGCAGGACTCCGCAGGATCTGTTGCGCGGTGCGGCGCGTGTACGAATATTTACTAAATGCTGAAATAATTATAATAATAATTAAAAGAAAATATTATGTCAAACTTAAATAAGCATAATTCTGGCCTAAAATTTTCGTAACAGTGATAATTATAAATATGCATGTATTATTAAAATGTCTTTGACATTGTGGATAGAAAGCCAACCATGAAAAATTGTAAAAAAGGTGTTTTTTTGATGTTAAATAGGCGGAGTCAAGACACTCCGTTTAGTGCTTCCCGCCGAATACTTGCGAGTTGCGACATTATTTTGTTGCCAGACTGAACAATTTAAAATTATTTGAACTTAATCATTTTCTTTAACAACACTCACTGTAACAAAAACTCAATCAATTTTTTGATAAGAAATCGAACTCATAACCGTAGCGTTTAAAACCGGGCGCTGTCCCACTTTGTCACGACGTCTCTATATTATTCATATGAATATAATATAATATTTTACATATAAATTAAATTCATTGGTCCGCAATAACTACATTCCTGTTTATAACAAAGGCGTAATGTCATTTTAATGGCGCTACGTGTTCTCAGTAGAGATGCAAAATGAACCGTCTAATATCGCGAGAGTGTGGATAATAGAGATATTGAGGTCGATTACGTTTATAATATGCATATTTCATGGATTTTCTCGAGTGGGTTGAGAAAACTTATTGTTAAGTCACTCCGCCCTCCATTACTCAGAGGCGGATCTATCTAATTTCACCTTGGAAAGGAATATATACGTAACTTGTTTATTCTATAGATTATGATAAGACAATAAGAATTTGAAACAAGTAGTAGAAACAAAAAGATGAAATAATAATAATTGTCATCGTCGATATTAAAATATAAAATATCATTTTTCTGAATCGCCTTCACGCTGTATCCCGCACACAGCAGGGTAGGCAAAGGGAACCTAGTGTTAAGACACTCTGTTCCCAACTTTCTGTGGAATTCTGGAGGCTACACTTACGGTATCTTTAAATCGACAATTGATTTTTTATCATTTTAGAAAGGAGTTTTATCGGAATACCCAAAAAAATCCTTTTTAATGCTTCCCTACATTTTATGTATATAGTTTAAGGATGACTGTTTGTATGTTCATATATCTAAGTTAATTGGTATCCGTTCATCTAAATAGATGAAAAGCGGTTATAAGTAGTCTGCTTTTAATGTAAATTAAATTTTAATGTAATAGTCAACATCGTAATAGATTTTCAAGTGCAACACGTGCTCTATTCTAGTACAACTTAAAAAAATTAGAGTGTTAAAAAAATCAATAATTCATTATAGAAAAGCAATAAAAGTTGCATTGTACGCGTGGCGGTAGGGCGCGGGGGGGCGGCGCACTTGCAGCTAATGCTTATATGTAATGTTGGGGGGTTGTCGGGGGTTCGGATAATATGATATATTTACACCCTCATCCTGATTGCATGTGGAGATATTTGGAGAGCATCGAATAACGCAATTTTCTTTAAAAAATATATTTAAATATTATTATATAAATATAAGAAGAAAATAAGAACATTCGGACAGTGCGGGGCTGTAGTCATAAACGTGATGGTTTTACGCTCGATTTCTATAATTGGTATATTAAAGTATTAAATTTAAAGTATTTTAATGTCTGGTAGACGATCATATTTATTTTCAATTAGTTTTAATTATATATCTATGCTATGGCTATTGCTGTGGAAGAAAAACGTTTTTGTTTCTATTTTTGATTTTTTTATATGTATCAATGACATAACAGAATTTGTGCACAACAGAATTAGATACATAATATAGTAATATATAATAATAAGCTAAGCTACAATTCACAAACCACAAGGTCAGAGCTACGGCGTCGCGTGCGTACTGTAGCGACTGTAGTACGAGCACAGCGAGCACAGCGAGCACAGCGAGCACGTAGAGACGTACTGAATGAACGAGGGGCGTCGGACACGGGGTGGCTCTGTGTGCTGGACGAGGGTTCTTGATACTTGTTTACTTATTGCTGGTCATGTTTGATGTTTTGTATAATTATGTTAGTTTGTATTCTATATATTACTTGTCTGGAGTCATTGCTCCGACCAACCATGGTTGTGATTACCAGACCTTGCATCCTGATAAAACATATCTACACAATAGCTAAATGTATTCATGAGCTTTTTAAAAATCTAATTTAATATATTTTAATTCGTCTGTACATAAGAATGTCTGTATATTATAAAAACAATTTTATCTGTTTAAAATAACGTAGAGCTAAATAAAGCGATAAATCACTCACCGAATTACTCATTTCATCAATAAAACTAATATATTTTTATCTAACTCGTACATATATTTATATTTATAAATATGTTTATACAAAAATATAAAACAACAAAAGCAACAATGAGTTGAAATGCCAACAAATGTAAGTTTCAAGACTACTTATCGTATTGTAGAGCAGCGAGCACCACCCCGGCTGCAAGGTTAGGTTAGTTCAACGTGGCCGCCCAGACGCGCCACCGTGTCGGGCTACATTATTAAATATTTAATAAAATACTTTAAAATATACAAATATTCGTATAAAATACGTGTAAAAGTGTTAATAATATGTCAAAAATGTAGCTCTACATATAACATGTATGTGTGTATAAGTGTCAGTGATATTGGTGTTTAAATACGTAAATATACAGGAATAATAATCTAAAATATATTGATGAATGTTCTTCATACAAAAAAGTGATTATAAAATCCAGTTTTAGTTGTAAAATTATCTATAAATCAAACTGACTAGTGATTAAGTTTTTGCTCGAGTCATAATGTTTCTTTTGAACATAAAAATTAAAGCTAAATAAAATGCGACTTTTATTACATATCGAGAATATAATAAGCTGTCCAATTATAATATAAATAAGGCTTAAAATTGTCTTTTAAAAAAATAACATTGAATATGATAGAGACACTATAGTCGCTATCACTAACATTAAAAATCATATCACTATCGCTAGTAGCGTACTATTCACACTAAAAAGATTAGTCTTTTCTACATAAAATGTAACTTATCATTCACGTTTCTATATCTAAGCCAATAAGGGCGGTTTTCCCGTGATTTGACAGATGTAAGGGATGCAGAGTGTTTACAAACAGTGCATCGATTTCACATAAACCGCCGGCACTGTACGTACGCGGGGGTTGGTGCTGTACTGCTTTTTTACTAATATAAAGAAAATATTAATTCAATATCAAAAGTGACAAAGATTACAAAAAATATTGAAACTAAAGAAAAAACAGATAAAATTCACATCTGCTTTACATAGATCTTCAGTATTATATTATATTTGCTTACAATCATGTCAGAAACTTTTGATAAATCACTTTGTTCTCCTTCAGCCAGCCTTCCAGCTGTTCTAGAGACATTGTGTATTAGGCGTAACTTAACACCGCTTACATTATTCATAAACTATATAACATATCGTGATATGGTACAAAATGAACATATTAAATAACATAACATAAAATATATAAATCTCTCCTTCTCTCACTGTGGCCTCCACCTCACTCGGCGCCGTGTGGCTCGGACTTTACTATGACTCACGTTGCAGACGGTTATTGCATTGCAAATTAGTGACATGCAAAAATTTACTATATACCCTCTATTGTAAGATTTAGAATCCCTTGTAAAGGAGTTACTTTGGAAAAATTAAATGTGTTTGTATCAAATTTGCGAATAATGTAAAATACACTCTATTTTTATTGTATCAATGTATAGAATCCTTCGTGTAACTATTTTATTGTAAATTTATTTGAATTATTTTTAACCTTAAGTCGTGAAACATAAGGTTCAATATATGGGTCAGTTTCATACGTTTCACGGGTTTTCCTTGGACTCAATTAATTTTTATTAAATTTTATTGTACTTTATTGAATTTAAGGAATGTAGGATTAGAGTCGTGTCTTAAAAGCTATTAGCGAGACTAGACTTCTTAAGTCCTACAATTGTTTTTAGTTCCACGCGGTATGCCGCGTAAAACAGTAGGCAGAGGGAACCTAGTGTCCGTTCCCCATACACCGCCTGATATTTGAGATTACTTGTTGAGTGGGGGAACCCAACGCCCATAAGTTTCATTCTCTCAATAGGAATGAACTAAGAACATCGCGGTAACAGTCACACGCTGTTACACTAGAAGCGGTCCTAATAATCTAACCAATAAGGGCATTATTTTTGATCATATTCATTATGAATCTAAGATTTCATGTAGTAGGTATGTTTCCATCATTTCTATATAAAAATCTCCTAAATTAAATAAAGCAAGCCGGGAAAATTTTCTATTAATTAAAAAAATAGCTTCACGTTGCATCGTACATACAGAAGGTACCTCAGAGGGACACCACTATTGAGACTTCTCATTACCTTCCGTCAAATTTTAGAAACAGTGAAAATAATAAGCGGTGGAACACTAGGACGCGCTTTGTCTTGTTACTAGAGCAAGAAAATAAAAACAACTCAGCCCCCCGAGTGGGATTTGAACCCACAACTGACACAATTTGATGTATCCATCAGGACGATACATCAAATACATATTTAGTGTATAACATCTTAGGCCAGTCGTGGAGTGGAGAATTCGACGGAATGTGGGGACGGACGGAGTCTTAATGGGAACGGAGGTACTTAACTAGGTTCTCTAGGCTCCTTCTGTTTACCCTGCTTGCTGTGGGATACAGTGTTAAGTCAAAAAGAATAAAAATAAAATAAAATATTCCAATTTTATAGTTATGTTACCTTACCACGTACATTTACTCACTTGAAAATAACAACCGTTAAAACGTATGCAAATGCATTTTTTTAATTTTATCTGCTCCAAACACTGAATTAGGGGTCTCACCCCTTCTTATCTTATCTAAATGATTTTAAATTTTATTTACTGATAATAGGACTTAATTTTGATTGCAGCAACACTTCTTTTGGTTTTATATGTTTGGAAAGTAGCAGTGTTATTGAAAAACCAGACTTATGATTTACAATATAAGATTTTATTTAGATTAAAGAGTAGTAGGATGAATTGTCAAAACAATCAAGTTCAATTTGGACACAATTAAAAGTGTAAAAAAGTTAGCAAAAAGGCATACGTAGGTACTACGTAGTACGCACCTACAGACGTACAGACAGTATTGAACTGCTAAATATATCTAGACAAAAGGATGGCTACTTTTATTGAAGAACTAATAATAAAGTAAAGTGCTTCTTAAAAATGTTTCTTACAAATTAACAAGTGACATACCTGTAAAAACATTATTTTAGCCTTAAAATTCAATTCAATTATATACATTAAGACACCATTACAACCACAATTATTGCTTTTTCTAGCTAAAAAGTAAATAAAAATCTTTCCAATATTAAAAATTGTCTTACACCGTAACAAGTAATCAACAAAAAAGCTCTAAAAACGGAAATAGGAAAGCTTTAAGCTTCCCAGAGTTAATCTTTTTAATTATTTAAAGCTTTATCTTCGTAGATCATAATATATTCTAGTGGCAGTAAATCACTTGCCAAGTGTAGGGAGGGTCCCTTACACGGGGATACTGTTTACGGTTGTTTCATAGTGAACTGAATGCTACGTATGGATTAATTGCAGTATTGATTTAATACTGCGGGACTGTGGAAGTGGCAGATGTTAGACATTATAGGAGTTGTCAAGTAGATTCCTCGTTTTCTCTTTTATTTTTCATATAACGATATGTTTTTGACGTACTTACTTTTGGATTTTTATTAAAATATACTAGCCGTCTATCTTGAATCTCTACCGATTTTTATTTACCTTTCTACAGAGTCAAAACGACCCAATGAATTAACGCAGCTTTCATTAATAATCTGATTAAGCATATTTATTTAAAACCTAATGAAATCTAAAACAAAAAGAAAATTGTATAGTCCACGCGGGCGGGGCACTAGCCGTATATATAATATGTTCAATGAAAATGCAATATGAGAGGACAATTTTCAATAATAATAATTTACTAACTAGATATGAGTATTTGTACGGGAGGGGTGGAGGGGTGCGCCACAATCTACAGAAATAGATCAAATAAACGGCTATTATTACAGCAATCGAAATACAATGCAAGAATCATTTGCTTTGCCGCTATGGAAAGAAAATTGGTAGGATCTTATCGTTATTTAGGATATTTGTTAGGTTCACGCTATACACGGGATAGCAGAGTATGCAGAGGAACCTTCAACCTAGTGTTAAGATACTCTGTTCTCTATTCCGCTCAACGCAACGCCGCGGCTTGTGTTGCTTCCAGAGTGAAGAAATTCATATAATTAATTCCTCTGAGTAGCAATTGAACGCACAACCGTCGTGCTTACAACCAGAAGTTATGATGCTGTGCCACTACGTACTGTAAGAAAAGTACAGAGTACACTAAACAGGAATTATTTTTTTATTAATAAATTGTGAGGAAATGAATTAAAGATGATCGCAGAATGGCTCGTTTTATTAATTAATATAAATTTTGCCGAACTTGGTATTAAAATATTTATACAATTTTCATTTTCCTAAGTCATTGCTAATATTTTCGATCAGGAGAAAAATATGTTATAAATGTATTACGTATCAGACAGATAAAATCCAACATAATTATAGTAGTTTCACTGTGCTAACATTCCAAAAACTGAAAAGTTCCCTAAAAGAATACGAACATTAATTAAATAATTACAACTAGCAGGCCCATCCCTCAAACAGGCAAGTGTCGGCAAACTGCAAACAGTCGAGACACCTACAGAGGGACGTTGATGGTACTCGCGTTAACTGAGAGGGCTTCACTCTCTGTCGACGCTGTGTTGACACCTGTTACCAGATTTGTTAAAGGTTTACTGTTAAATGTGAACTTTTATGTATATAATTAAATAACAGTATTTAATTTAAACATATCAAGATTTGACTAAAAAGTATAATACCTAACACAAAGACGTAATAAATAGTACCTAATTTTTATTAGTCGTCGTTCACAAACTTATCTCTGAGAAATCTATTATAAACTCATTGGAATACAAGTCAAATAATTATTTTGACAATGTTTTCAGATGTTTTGAAAGATAGAAGTAAGTCGCTTTCCGCAAGTCTGTCCGTAACGAGAATATAATAGAAGTGATTGTAAGTTCATCAGTTATAAATGTCGGCAACAGCAAAGGGGCACCGCCCTTACTCTACAATAATGTTTTTAAATTAACTTAGACGTCGCCGTCGTTTTGAAATGAGGAATTATGCTTTATTGCTCAAACGTCAATTTTCTTATTAAATTACTAATATTCTATTGTTACTGTCTGAACAAGGTTATATTTATATACTAATAGTATAAGGTTGAAGAATTTGTTTAAACTCAGGAATTATTGGTTTAAATGATAAAAAAATGCTTGCAAAAAAATCCAAATTTAATCTCAGACGGTCTAAAATACCAAAATTGAATTGTCTATAATTGGACAACAAATGGAATAAAAAGTGTAACAGAAATTTAGCTTCCCGCTGTATCCCGCATAGCTATGTCAGGACAAACGCAGCGATACTTTCAGCTTAATTTTCGAAACATTACATATTGAATAGCAGAACTCAACGCCGCGAATATATGTTACGTTAGCTCAATGTATGTATATTGTGTTATATTAGGTCTAATTAAATTGTAACAATGAACAATCATCAATCTCAAACCCCGTCTACCGTTTAAGCATTCAGTAGGTGGTACAATAAGCACCCCATGAGATGCTTTGTAAATCCCACTAATGTATACAGATTTACGTTTAAAAGCGTGTACATATATGTAGATGAGATAACGTCATTTTTCACCCTTATGGCGAAGTGGTAGTCTGTGTGTCAGCCAAAACTTATGAAATGTAATTAATTTATAACTGTATGTAGCCACAGTGGCTACATTGTAAATATATTGACTAAGCCTCAATCGATAGACAGACTTTCTGATATTATTTTTTCAACTCGAACTATTAGTTTCGATCAGCGCATTCAACCAAGTAAACTCTTCAGCTTTACAATGCAAAAAGAGACTATTGAAAATTATACAAAAATATGTAAAAATTAAACAATACCGCGTGAAAACCTATATCTTACTGTAAGGGGCTTAAGATGTATTACCGTCACACCACCTCTGTGAATGAATGCATCATTTCATCTCTGTCTAACATTTACAATATAAAAGAGATGAAGCACAATCGACGTAGAATCAAAGTGGAAGAGGGTAATAATGTTATTTTCCGAGGGGTTCAAAATTATCGTGAGATATTTTACTGTGAAATATCATAATACGTTTATCAGTATTTTTTAACTTCATGCTGTTTTTCGCATTTAGCAAGGTATACGTAAGATGAGACGTGGTGGTGTTACCTTCCATTTCCTATACACCGATCAACTTCCGGGACATTGCGCGAAGAGTGGTGGAACTCATCATTTTACATATTTTTATTAAAACAAAAATCTACAAAATCCTTCCCGTCTAGCTACTATTTCTTATATTTTTAACCGACTTTAAAAAGAAGGAGGTTATCAATTCGACTGTATTTTTTTTTACAGTTGCATTTTTAATAAAATTATATTTACATTGAAAAACGATGAGAAAGGTATTCTCACGCAAAGCTAAAAATATTATCCCAGTGACCAGTGGGCAGTTTATTATATTCGTTGTTTATTGTATTGATTATGATAAAGTACTTTTTACGGAGCAAACTTTTTAAGCAACTTTAAGCGTAAGAAGTAATATAAAATCTAGTGATTTAAAAATGCTGTACAACTTTCAAAGAATAAAAAAAATCTAATATGAGAACTTTAAACTAAAAAAACAATTTCTTTTGAATAAAAACTATAATTAAAAAAGCTAAAATGACAGAGCACTGGTCCTGGTTGACCGGTGCCAGTGATGGCGACCCCTCAGAGTACACGTACAGTCCTCCAACACGGCCCAGTCGGCCTCCGCACCGGCCTCTCGTGAAGCTCGCTACCAGCGCCCATCTTCACACTATTGGCAGGTAAGATGAATAGAAATTATGAATTTGTGTCACGCTGTATCACGCACACAGCAGGGTAGGCAAAGGGAACCTAGTGTAAAGACACTCCGCTCTCAATTTTCCGTAGAGTTCTGGAGGCGTTACGTGTTGAGTAGTGAAATTCAACACCGCGGTTTATCTTGACACCAGAACGATTTCATGTCCTTGAGTGGGAATTAAACCCACAACCAAATATAATAATACTTTGTGCTTCTGCACGACTAGTTTCAATTAAGTTAAACTTAAAGTGAACAAGCAACTAGGAAATAGCTGATCTTTAAACGGCTCCACACACATATTTTCTTGAATTTTGCCTAAAAACACTTGTTAAAAAACTAGATCAAAATCTGTTCATCTGTTTAAAAGCTACAGATAGATAAACCACTGGTCCTGTAACCGTCACGTGTGTGCCGGTGACGATGATCCCTCGGAGTAGGTACTCCTACAGTCCTCCAGCACAACAAGTTTTATATATTGTTTTGTCTGGTATACTCTTCACTTGTAACAATAAACTTGACGTATCATAGGTAATGCACTCACACATACGAGTAAGTAACTTAGTATATAATTTTAAGCCTTTTTTTGTATTGTAGCAACACTTTAAAGAAAATTTCCATTTTTAGCTACTTAGTATGAAGTGAGGGTGTAGTATTTCCGTTTCCATCGTGCAGACTGCGCTGACAGTTTGATAGATGAATGCAGTTACTTTGGGGAAATCATTAAAGGCACTGAGAGCCTCCGCACCCCCGCGCACCGTGCACCGTGCACCGCCTCCGCACGTCACACCGTTTATTTTGTTTATTGTACTTTTCACCTGTTTTGATGAAAATTTTACAAACGTTGATAGAACAAATGTACATATGTTGTATTCAACAAATAATTATAATATTATTGTATCGTCATTAATTGACTGTGCACACTGTATATGTACGTATCTATAACAGTCTACGTCGGTACCAAATATTAACTTTGTAGGGGTCGTAAAAAAATAGTTTTTTAAAATAAAAAAAAAATCAATAACACATGCAGAGCTAGCAGCTAGCAACGATCCCGTTCCTCCCCCTCCCCGAAGGTCAATTTATGGAGTGAACCGGACGTAATTACTTAATTAGTAATATAAACTTTCATTCTCTAACTTCCATGTATTATATCTATGTCCAGAAATGATATTGATGTACGGTACTTTGTGCTGTATTTTGTTTAATATCCACACAACACATTTTTAAAATTACACGATTTTAGACATATAATAATAGGAAAAAAAAGCAGCTTCATGCGTTTTCCCGCTTACCCTAAGCAGAGAGAACCTGACATTAAAAACAGCGAGTTGTTTGGCGGCCCTCATTGCCGTAGGTACTTATGTCTGGTACAGCGGGCAAAATGAAAATATTTCAAACAAAATCTCCAAGTGGAGATCGAATCCAAAACAACCACTACAACTACACCACACCAACCAACACACACACAACAACGTCTAATTATAAGACGTTGTCTTTTCACGCCGCAACCCTCAATATCAGCTCCCATATTCTCTCGCCAACGAGGATATAGCTACATATTGTCGTTCTCATAAGATTTTTCCAAGTAATCTCAGTGTATACCACCATCAGCACGACACTCGCTTCATTCGCCTCACGTAGAGGTGTCTGGGGAGAGATAAATATTTTCCGCCCAAAATCGCGATCTATTTATATGTAAATTTTTATATTTTTCCAAAGTTGTATGTTTGTCGCGTTCTGTTTTATTGTTTCCCAAGTAATGGCGCTCAGGTGTGGTTTCTTGTATGAAGATTGACACGCATGGGATGTATTTACCTCGGGCAATGTTTATTTATTGTTTAGATTTGTAGAGCAGATGAGACTCCACTTTGTTATTATTTATCTCTTTTTTTTATTTTCACGCTGTATCCCGCATATAGCTTTAGCAGGTTAGGCAAAGGAACCTGTGTCCTGAACAAGTGTCGAGACATTCCATTACCCACGCACTACCAACTTTTTCAAGAAATTACGTCTTAAGCGTCGCTCAACTCTGCACTTTGTTTTTTTTATTAGCGAACCGAACCGCAACCGTTACCCACACCAGCTTAAAAACTAAAAACGTATTTTATGTAACGATTAGATTAGTACCTTACATCAGATTTTTCCAATAAAATACTTAAAAGTTATAAAAATACCTTATTATACAGCACATATTAAAAATAATCCTTCACGTGTCAAAACTTGTATCATTTTTCTCGACCCCAGGCGGCTGTCAGTACCTGACTCATTACAGCTTGACGAATCGTTGCCTAGATGATAAATGATAGAACTTTTTGAAAGAAATAGTTGTTCAGTATGAGCAATCCGTCAAGGGAATTACGTTATCAATTTCAGCCTTGCAATATAGTATGAAGTACATATAAGTATATGTAGTGTAATTAAATTATATAGGCTGTGGTAGTGCTGTAGCACACCGTTTAATTGTAAACACCACAGTTGTGGGTTCCATTTTTCCTTGGGGGGAGTCAGTTATTTTTTATTTCCTAGTTCCAAAAGTAAGATAAAGTGCGAGTGAGTGCGTGCGTGCCCGCTACTCAACACTTTAAGTTACAAAAAAGACATTGTGTGGAGAACGGAGTGTGTTAGGACTAGATTTCCTTTGCCTGCCTTGTACGCCCATACGCCCTGTTATATATTTATATCTCATGCTGTATCACGCACATAGTCTCCACAGGCAGAGGGACCATGGGAACCTCTTCGCCACGCCTGCTCTCACTTTAGCGTGATGTTAAAAAAATAAAACATAAACAGTACTTCAAATGTAAATCACGCATATTTGCACAAAAATTAAACCATTAGCGTCCCCTATCGTCAGTTGGCGGACCACCATGTATCACTGCATGGGAAAGTAATTCGCGAAGTAATGGCCCGTGGGATCGAATACGTGACTAGGAAACCATGGGTTGTACTTAGAACCATTGTTTTTTGTTCAATATTTTACTAACTAGTCATCCACCCGCGGCTTCGCTTGTTTATACAACATAATTGATAATTTACTAACCTTTTTTAATATTAATGAAATATAATTTTGAAAACACCTCATATCTTTATCTAGATTGAATTTTATCCTAGATTGAAAAATAAACTTTCAGCCAATGCAATAAAACAGGCATAGCATATGCCATGTACAAAAGTGAAAATTGCGATTTTATTGGTTAAGCCATTTCTGAAATTCAAGTGAACGAACGCACAGAAAAACACAGAAAACAGATAAAAATTAATAAAATCATGGTTTTGGTTCTATTATGTTATTAAATACTCGTACAACAATAAATGTTATTCTTATACATCCACGTACGGGGCCGACCCGAAATCCGAGTCCAAATCTGAAAATGGGCTTAATATTTTTTGCCATTCATACATAATAATTATATATATATATATATATATATTTAGTCAAAAAATATACATAAACATACTATTAATTTTATAATAGTTTCAAATTATACGTATGTATGTATATTATACTATTAGACATTAAATCAATAGCCCAGCTCGTAATAAAACTTCTATCTAAATTTATGATCGAAACATAAAATGAATATTCAATTAACTACATTACATCCGTTGCTTTTTTAATTGATTGGAAATACAATTTATCTATTTCTTACGACTTGAAGAATTTTATAGTGTTTTAATAGTCAAAAAAGTAAATTATTATAATTATAAAAGTAGAGTCAATTTACTGTTTAATGATTTATTGGCAGCACTACTTTACAAAACAACATACGTTAAATTAAAAATTAAAAATATACTAGATAAATATATTAGCCAAAAGTATGTGTAATCTTAAATTTTGATCGCTCAATGAAAATGAAAGAAGAAAATGAATGAATACATATACCTATTCAAATTTAAAAAATCTAAAAACTAAGACCGTTCCCCGTTTTCCGCAAAATTCTCGAGGCATTGTCTGCTCAGTTGTAAAACTCTACGCCGTGCTTCACCAGAGCGAGGAATTGAAAATATTAAATTTAATATTTAATTATCCCGAATGGAAATGGAACTCCAAACCGTCATATTGTACTCCTATGCCACGACGGACGGCCTGAATTTTTAGTTAATTATTACAAATCTAGTATTAAACAAAAATCGATCCTACACCTACACTATACCAAGTAACCCGCGCACCTAACTATCATTTATCACCAACATATACTTAAGAAATAATCGACCTCCTCAACAGTCAACAGTATGACTTGCTGTTAGAAAATGACTAATAATTACGAATAATAGGTAAGAAGCTAACCTTATTACAGGCCAGAGCAATATTAAAGTAGCTAATATTAATTTTAAACTCTCCGCCTTTGAGATAAAGATCAACAAATTGAATGGAAATGTCAAATAATTACATAAATTACGGAATTTTTAAAAAATATATTCCTTACATATAATATGGAGATCTCCTCATTTAGGCCATTGTGTATTTTGTCGTTGAAATGGCGGTTCGTTGCTACGTTGTCGTATTTCTGGCGCTCCTAGCGCTGGCGACTCTACCGAGGGTCAGGAGTACTGCGGAAGTCATGAGCCATGTCACAGCGCATTTTGGAAAGTCGTTAGAAGAATGTAGAGAAGAAGTAAGTCTATGTTATTATTAAAATATGTTTTAAATTGACGAATTCTTCAAACAATTTAAATGTATTCTTGTCTCTACTTGACTACTCTCAATAAACAATTTTTATTTAAGATCTAGGCAAGCTATACATTTTTTTCCTTAAACCGGTCTTTTTAAACAAAGCAGGCACGCTAGGACATAGGCTCTAACTATGGAAACCAAACTATTGAAAAAAACCCACAATCTTTCTAAAAGTGAACTAACAAAAAAATCTCTCTCTTTTTAGCTGTCTGTCTAGATCTTTATAAGCAAAGAAACTAACAAAAAGTCTTATTTATCACTTGATAATAACCACGAGACTAAATCTACAAACAAGAACATGAAATGGTAACATTCTTTCTTATTCATAGTCAGGACTATCATCAGATATCTTGGACGAGTTCCAACATTTCTGGAGTGAGGAGTTCCAGGTAGTGCACAGGGAACTGGGCTGTGCCATCATATGCATGTCTAACAAGTTCTTGCTGATGCACGACGATGCCAGGATGCATCATGTTAATATGCACGACTATATTAAAAGTTTTCCGCAAGGTTAGGTTTTATTTTATTTATTTTCACAAACACTACATTAACAAACACCTAGGTTGGGTTTTGGTTTGTTTTTTTAATATATTATTTTAGTTAAATTAATTTTTATACCTTGACCTTGAAATATAGTTACGTTTTGGTTTCGTTTCGAAACTCCTATATAACAAGTTTATATTTAAAACTTAAACTCTGTAGATATTTTGTCCGAACCTTTTGCAACATATAATTATAATAATATAGCAGAATGCTAGAAGCATTATTATTATTAACAACATCAGGTTCTATGTAATGTTATAAAAATGTATTCAAGAAACTCTAATAATTTGTCGAATAGACTTCTTTGTTAATAAATTTTACATTGTATTCATTATTATATTTCTTGTAACTTAATTAAAAAAATATAATATCTTTCCGTATAATATTTTTTCCACAAATATCTACATACACTTATTTTATAAATCATTTTAGGTGAACTTCTGTCAGAGAAAATGGTAAATCTCATTCACAATTGTGAGAAGCAGTTCGACGACATTGAAGACGAATGTAGTAGAGTTGTTAAAGTAGCCGCGTGCTTTAAGGAGAGTGCCAAGGAAGAAGGCATCGCACCGGAAGTGGCCATGATTGAGGCGGTTTTGGAAAAATATTAAATTGTAAACGTCACTATAGAAAAACTGGACCAAACTCTACGGCGATGTGTAAATAGGTTTAATAAATTGCAATGAATTGATATAATTTGTTTTATTTTACACATTTTTTTAGGGTTCTGTTACTCAAAGTATAAAACGAATGGTTCCTTTACTGAGTGACTGACAGACAACGCGGACGAAGCTGCTGTTCTTATAAAGTTACCATGCATGGCATGAAGCCTTTCTACAGGCAGCGTATGAAAGCACGTATATAAAGAATTTCTCGAAATTTCTACGGAAACTGAAAGAGGAGAGGCTTTTCTATTTTACGTCTTGAAAAGGAAACAAGCAAAATACGGGCGATGACTAGTATATACATACAATAATACAGTTTTACCGACATCCGTAAAGAATAAAATAACACAATGAAGATGATATGTATATCCTCTACGTGTGTAGCAATTTTTTTATATTCTGTTATGCTACATACAGACAAACTGTGAAGTTATTTTAATTAAATTTCAATTCTATCTTCTCCACCAAATTTGAGAATTGTTAAAGAAATGGTTTAATAACTAAACCTGCAACGATATTATAGCTTATAGCTTCACGAATTTGGATCTAATGTTAAGGCCCACCGCTTACCACTCTGCGCCTGTTTAAAGTCAATATGTATTAAATTAAATACTAACCTAATATTGCACTGAGTCTTACGAAACCATGAAAACCAAAATAGCGTAGGTATCTTTCCTCCGAGTAAGAATAGAACCCGCTAACATCGTGTTTACACTCAAGTCTCTCAACTATACATTATAATGTATTAACACCAGAGCGCAGTGGCCAGTCATGTCACGCCAATCACATTTCTCAAGCACTCATAAGATAATGACTCTACATCAAGACAATGTATAATCAAGCCATCACTGCGCGGGCTGCACTCCTGCACTACCGCGCGGGTCACGAATTCGATAACATCCGTTTTTTATGTTAAATATACACTGTCATATGTAATTCACGAAATTGATGTACTTTTCCTAAGGAAATTGAATGTAGATTCGATTTGTTTAATAGAAATTTTGTAGGTCTGAATGTATGGGGACGTCTTATTAAGGAACAGTTCAACTATCTTTTTTTAACGTACGAGTAGATCTACAATAACTTGCATAAAGCCTTTGCCATAATAAAACAGAAAAATAAAAATAGTTAAATATAGCTATATCCATACTCCCGAGAAAATAGTAAGATAACGGACATTGACATCGAACAAAACTTTTATTTAGATATTTCATTGGCAAATAATAGCTAGTTATAAGTCAAGAAAACGAAAACATTTTAAGCTAAGCCTTGCCCCTGATCGCTTCGCTCGCCAACGTCTGCTCGCTTTTGTTGCTGTAACAACAAACTAAGAGTAAAATGAAATTTTGTAATGATCAATATGATTTTACTAATATACAATATTATTAAACAATACTATAAAAAAAAACATAATGCTATGTAAAAATCTATATAGAAAAACAGTAATCTCATAGTTTCTTTTTGTAATGAAAGACTTTTATGAGAATTTGTTATCAAATGGGGAACTGAACTATCTTAATGGGAAGGCTGTGTTTCCAAGTTCCTAGGTTCCTGCTTACCATGCTATGTGAGAGCTACGTGCGACGTGAACTAAAAAAAGATTTTTATATTTTCCACAGCTTGAATCTAACACAGCCGTCTCTACAGGTAACTGTCAACTGCTAACTGTGTCAGTTAATAATTAACTTAAATATAAAGCTATTAAATGACTAAATGTTACTTCCAGGTGTAATTATGACAAGCAAGGGGGTGTTCTGTAAATGATAATTAGTAATTAAAAAAGTAATTACTTTTGAAAAATTTGAAAATAACCGTTTATAAGACATCGTGAGCATTTTTCTTTTTATTCTGCTAAAGTTACAATAATGTTTAAACGTCTGACCGTAGTTGTCTTAGTGTTCGTCGGTCTTAATAAAGTAACTTCAAATGAAACTTTGAGAGGTATAACGGCGAGCTTTTTGAAAGTTTTGGAAGAGTGTAGGCAGGAGGTAAATGGATTTTTTACAACATTATTTCTATATTTTAAATTGTTAGAATATTAAGTAAAAATGTTATAAATACTTTCAAAAGGTTATGTTTAAAGAGAAAAGCTTTTTTAGCTAAACATAGGCGACAACGTGTTGGCTGATATGTATTATTTTTGGAAACTAGACCGAACTCTGATTCACCGTGACACAGGGTGCGCTATAGTGTGTATGAGTAAGAAGCTAAATCTTCTAGATACTTCTGGAAAACTCCACCATGGAAATGCGGAAGAGTTTGCTTTGCAACATGGAGCTGGTATGTAGAGCTAACAATTAGCGAAGGGATTTTCAACGTATACATCGCCATTACTTAAAGTTATATGAAATTTCTATGAAGCTATTAAAATGTATTTTTATTAATTCTGTAAGCCAAAGTTTTTGTATACTGTACTATATGTTACACGTGGTACCTATATGACACATGAGGAGCTCAAACTGCAAACTTGAGATTAGTATGGGTGACCAAACATATCCATTAGTTTAAGAATATGAGGGCAGCTTCATTTGATAATATACAGTCTAGAGTCAGTGTAGTGTTAAAGACTGTATGGTCTGTATTACATCATTATTTACATAGTTTAGTATTAAATTTAGATCTACAATTTTAGCGGATGACATGGCAAAAAAGTTGGTCACAACAGTCCACGAATGCGAACAGAAGCACGAATTAGAAGAGGACCAGTGTCTTAGAGCTTTGGAAATAGCAAAATGCTTCCGAGGAGCCATGCATGAGATCAACTGGGCCCCCAAAGTGGACGTCGCCATCTCGGAAATACTCACTGAAGTGTAGAGCAATATGTAGAGAAAATAATAAAGTAGTATGTGAAAAATATATAAAGTAATGAACACTATATGATGATATTATTTATTTCTTTAATTTATTAAAGATCAAACCATTCACTTGAATTTATTTAACTTCTCACTCTTTGCAATAATACACTTATGTATGTTATCACCTTGATTAACTTAAACGTAATAAATAATAACATTGGTAAATATAAAGTGTATTAATAAAGTAACTCAATTCATTGTAATTTTAAAATTCAAAAACTACTGAAGGACTCCACACTATTAAGTTATAATATAAGGATAAGTTTAAGGGAGTAGTTTTATATATAAATGTAACTTGTTCATGGAGCCCTCCTATTAATGTACATAATGGCGACACCAGACACGTAAGTCACTGTTGACGGCTAATCCGCAATAAATCTGCACCGCACAGCACCGCACAGAGCTGACTTCGATCCTGGCTAATTTACGGCGACATCAAACCTCAATTAAGAAACACGGCTCTTAACTAGCCAGTGATTGTCCTGTCTCGTTGTAGGGCTAATACTCGTTAATATATTGAATACATCAACAGACTCTAGGATTTTGCTTATAAAATAGTTTTTGTAATAATGACTTCTTCTGGTCTCAGTTTCAAGTTCTTCCACACACACACACACACACACACAGCATGGTAGGCAAAGAAAACTTAGTGTTAAAACATGCCATTCTCCATTTTCTGCTGAATTCTGGAGACTTTGTGTGTTGAGTGGCGGAACTCAACGTCGCGCTTTGCCTTGTCAGTAGAGCGAAGTAATAGAAATATAAATTTAAATAAATATTTCATTTTTGATTGGGCCCACAACTAGTCGCGTTCGCGCCACAACTGACTCCAACTGTTAATCTGCTGTTAAAATGCCAATAGACTACTAAGTGTGAGTGTGAGTAATCGTTCCATGAAAGTAGAGTAGAGTGAGACTACTATCAACACTACCAGCAACCACGACCGACACTGCCTTGCACTACACTATAAAGCTTCCACACTAATCACACATTTAGAAGCGTCTGTGTACATTTCAATTCATCTTAGGAAGGAAGATTGCTCGGAGCCGCAGCATCCCACAATACAAGCAGATTGGCATCCTCCCATACACCTGCGTCTCGTTGCCCGCGTCGTCTACTGTTACGTCACTTGTTACGAACGCTACGATATATTTGTGTTTATGCCTTTGTCTCATTGTTTTCTATATTGAACTTCGTTTTTTGTTAAATAGAGTCTGGCAATATGCCAGACTACCCTGCTATAACTAATTAACTACCCTGCTATATAGCAGGGTAATTCAAAGGGAAAAATGTGTTAAGAAACTGTGATATTGTGTGTTGAATGGCGGAATTGTGCTTATCTTGGCAGTATAAGGTTTCGGTGTAGGTTTCCTCTCAAGGAAATCAAATATTTAATATTTGAATAATTTCCTCTCTCTAGTAACGTGGCGAAGCGCAGCGTTGAATCTGTTACACAATGCCTCCAAAATTGCGCAGCAAGAGAAAAATGAAAGGTGTTTTATTAGGAACGGAGTGTCCTAACGATGCAGGTGCCCTCTGGCTATGCTGCTGAAACAGCATATAGTTACAAAAAGAAAGGAATAGCGGAACTAAACGCAGCACTTACACATACGTACGAAGATTGCTAGGTATTGCAGAATTTCACAGTACGAGGAGATTGGCATCCGCATAATACACCTGCGCTTGTTCGCTCGCATTGTCTACTGTCGTTACGTTACTTGGAACCCTCTGGTGAAACTGTATTTATCCTTCTATATTATTGTTTTCTTTATTTCAATTTGTTTTTCATTATAAAGATTTCTATTGCGGAATAGAGCATGTAGAAGGATAGGTAGAAGCCAGAAGACGAAGCTGGTGTTAAACACTCCACGCTCCATCCTTCGAGACATTACGTGATGAGTGGTGGAACGAGGGTATGTCGCTAGGTATCTCAATATACACTTATGGCGTATTTGCTCGCATAACCTATTGTCGTTATGTTACTTGAAATAATCATTTATTTATTTTTTTATACGATTGTCCTTTTTATTTTATTTGCTTTCCTTAAATTTATTAGTGAATATGATATTTTGAAGTCAAAAGTCATCGTGGTTCATAGAAAAAAGACTTTCGACAGGACTCCACGCTCTTTCTTGAAACTTATTTTTGAATGAACAATGTCAAATAAAGGATATGATGCTCAGAAAAAGATAAATAATTAGTATTTATTTATTACAAACAAACAAGTTATAGCACTATTACTATTAATTTATTGACATCTTAAATTATTATATAACACCCTTATGCGCAGTAAGTACCTTTCCAGAAGCAGCATGTCTTAGAAGAAGTTTTTGAGGATGCACTGACCTACGATTGGAGGAAGCTTATCGAAATCCATTTAAACTTGCCAAATTCATTATTTCTACACTAGCCAAATACTTTATACTTACAGTACTTACATAGGCTTACTTTAATAAGAAAAGAACAAATATTTATATTAAAAATAGACATTTTTCCTTTTTACCCAGCTGTATAAAAAGAAAAATTATATTTCAACTTTTTCGAGCGCTTGTATGAATGTTTTAGTTGTTAATGTTGTTTACAAATTAGTTAGTTTAACGTGTGGTTTTTGCTTAACTATTTTTTCTTTTTTAAGCAACTTCTTTAAGCCCTCAATTTTTTGTTTTAATAATACAAACTTTAGTAAGTTAACTGTAGTCTCCAAAAAGCTGTATTCCTATAAATAGTAAGTATAAATCTCTAGCCCTATACGTCTTTTGGTTATATATCGGTCATGATCTCTTCAAGGATGGTCTCCATGTCGGGTGCCCACTTGAGTTCATGGATTTTAGTACGGAAGCATTTAGCTACCTCCAAGGTCTTCATACACTCGTCTGATACCCCGGCGTTGCTTTTCTCACATTCATGGATCATAGTTACTAGCTGTTTCGCTAACTCGTCATCTGTAAAATATTTTTAGTTGTATGCTATACCCCGCACAACAGAATAGGTAGAGATACGCCTCTCCTACCGCACCAGCGTCCATCGGACGATTAAGGGTTCAAACTCCACTACGTCCAATTTTTTTAAATATCTTTTATTTGTGTTTGGACTAAAGTGGTACAAAATATAAATAATACGTAAAAAGATCATTACCAGCTCCATGAGACTTCGTAAATCCGTGAACTTTTTCATGATGTATACCATCTTCGGTGAGGAGGTCGTGTTTCTGCGCCATGCACATGATGGCGCAGCCGGTGTCTCTGTTCAACAGCTCGTACTCCTCCCGCCAGTAATTCAAGAAATCTTGCATTATATTGTCGCCTAAGTTTAACTGAAAGTTATTTATTTGGTTAATTATATTTTCATAATTTTTTATGTAATGTAGAGATTTCGTACAAAAATTTGAATAATTTCCGAGAAAGACTACCAGGAATTTTCGCCAAAACTATCACTAACTAACAAACTAATATTATATAAATAATATAATAGAGCTTACTTCTTGCTTGCACTGTTCAAAGGCAGTAGCGAATCCTTTAGTCAGCTTGTGCATGATCTCCTGCGACGGCGACACCTTGCAAGCCTGCATCAGGACACACATCACCAGAATCAGTTGCCACTTCTGGACAGCCATCTTGCATGTTACTCTTAATTTTGTAAATTGATGCTTTTATATAGCACAGTGACAGCGTGTGCTATTATACAAAGTATTTAAAAATCACATGAGTAACATAGAATTCACAGAATTTACTAAGGTTCCGTACAAGAAACTGTTTCATGATTCAAACTTATGATTCCACAGATGCATATCACAGGCGCTGTGCCGCTGCTCCTCGGCCCTTTTTTATTATGGAACATCCTTTTTGTAATCCTTCAGCATGTAATATCTCTGTAAAAAAAGTGAAGATTAAACCACTTGAGGATGAAAATGACAAAAAAAATCGATTTGTATAATTATACTATTCCATTTACAAAAATATATTTTGCACCTGCAATGGGATCCATTATACATATATTCAGATATCAGGTATCGCTAAGATTGGGTGGTTTTTTTCAAAAAATCACATTTACCCATCACTAATATTTAAGCATACGTTGTGTTCATTCACTAAATAATAGTCTATCGGAAGTGTCTAATTACACCCTGAACGTAGTCAGCGATGTGCATGTTAATTGTTTACAGGAGGTATCTGTTAATTAGTATCCATAGTTTATAATTAGCATAAGCTTCACGCCTTGTTCCGGCTCTATTCTATCTATTTGTAAGACAAATAGCGGCGTTAATTTCAATAGCGGAAAAATGAATGAACATTCTCCCAAATGGGTGTCGAACTCACAACTGTCACGTTTTCAGTCAGACGACGTATCGACGACCTCGTTGACAAGAATACACTTCATATGGCGTTTTAACTTTCACAAGTTGTATAGGTACTCGGATATCTCGTTTTTTTCATCACGAGTGTAAGTTTTTGTAAATTATTATGTGATAGTGTGTAGTAGTAGTATGAAGTTATTAAAATTGTATTGGTTGTATCTGTTCAGAAGAGCCTCTTACTATAGCCTATTGAAGTCCATGTGGCTTGAAGGCTCTACACAACCCTGAAGAAAAGAAAATCTCATATAGACGTAAACATTAAAGTCTGCTTTTAATACCTTTATGACGTTGATGGCCAGACGTCGTGCATGTAAACACGACACGTTGTGGGTTCGATTCCCACTAGCGTCGTTGAATTATTTAATATTTTCATTTCCTCGTCCTGGGAACGAGGCAAAGCGCGAAGTTGAGTTCCGCCATTCAACACGCAGTGCCTACGTATCTTACTATTCTTTCTTATTTCGTAATTTGTAGTCAAATATGTATTCTTGTATACGTATATATGTTAAAAATGGGCAATTAGCAAGTAAACATCAAAAGAAGGCTTTATAATATAATTGGGACGCGCAGGAACACGACAATGTGTTTAGAGCGCCATTAAGTCAAACAGCGCACTCGCCTCGCAGGTGACAGGGGCGCGAGCTCATTTACTATCATATAATTAATATACGTTATAAATTATACTAGGTATTACCTGCGACTGCGTTTGCATGTGTTACGGGAATAGAGCTGAAGGAAAGTTACATTTAACATAAACATTATAAAGGGGAAGGTTTTGTTGGGTTGATAGCGGTTAACTCGAGAACTAATCAGAATTGAAAAAATGTTTTGCATTGGATAGTCAAATTTTTCGATGCAGACTGAATTACAATTTTGTTATAGCACCGTGACGCCCTACTTCTTGTAACGAATTTACGAAAGGAAAATAATTTTTAACATAATTATTACTAGATACTAATATAATCATTTCACAGCCAAGTTTCCTGTAGTGCAATATCAAGCAATTTAATTAAAAATCTAAATTTCCACAAATTCATTTATGATTTTCATTTATCTTCTAATAGCAATATGTATAATGGAAATAAACTTGGTCCCGTTCATGCAGACTGCGGGACGCGGATTACTCTTCATTAAGTACGTACTAGGTGGTAGGTACACCGCACGGCGGCGGCGGCGGCGGCGCGAGAGACATTTGTCTCTTCTAAACCCCAAATTGTATATAACAATGATTAAGCTCAACAAGCTATTGTAATTAGAATGGTAATCCTAATAATATTATACATGTTAAAGTTTGTGAGGATGGATGTTTGTTCCACTTAAACGCTAAAACTACTCAATGGATTCAGTTGAAACTATTTCTTATTTGAAAAATAGTATTTTCTAAAATCTAATTAACTTTATTTCGTTTCAGGTACGTTTATTAGTGCACCCTTCATTTCAAAGTATAAAGGTAATTTTTTTTTAATTTTTTTATTAATATTATATGTTTGTATGAAGAAGAATTGATATTCAATCAACAATGATGTATGGGGCATATGAAACGATTATCAAATATAGAAAAATCATTACCGATACGAACGAAAGAACCTATAAATCTCACGTTAAGTCCTCGCAGTCGATGTGCAGCGGCACAGCGTCTGGTAACAAGACGGGTGCAGGGTTCGATTACCACTCGGGGGAATGTATAATTAGAATTAAACACTCTTATAACAAGGTATAATAAAAGTACAGCATTAGATTTCGCTACTCCAGAAGCAAAATCTATATCTATCTGAGTATCTTATAACTAGGTTCCCTCTACCTTCCCTGTCGTATGTGAGATACAGCTTTCTAAACTTCCACGTCTACAACGGTAAACGTAATAGATTTAAGCATATTACCCCTTAACTTGAAGTGAAATAGTCGTCTTGTACAATAAAATCAGTGCGTCCACCTGTTCAATCCCGCCCTAATCCCGGTCTGTCGCTGTCGTACAGGCTCTACAGACAGCTGCGTGTTACGGTCTTATCTGAACGATCGCTGGTGATTTGTCCGACTGACCCTTGGACTATAGAGTTAAGAATGTTATTTTAGAGCATTGACATTTTCATACTTGTTTTTTTACTAAAATGTTAGCTTTAAGCTAAAAAGCCAGCTTAATGGAATAAAATATCAATAACTTTGTACTATATACTTTTACTATAAATTTTAGGTATGTAGGTCCCGTAATCGTAGAATAACTAACCAATGAAAAACTAAATAAAATATATTTTTAAATATAGTAAAGTATTAAATTTTACATTTCTTCAGCTGAAGCTAAATTATTTTTTTTTAAATTATAACATTTCGAGACTTTTTACATTACAATTATTAAAAAAAATATTAAATATTAATTGAATAAATATTTCAAATGTAAATACATAACTGGAAAAAAAAAGCTACACCAATATATGAAGTTGTTATTTAGCATGATAATAATAATTTAATATTATAAGTTAGTATTGTCAATTCAATTAAAACAAAAATATGTACATCTAGGCATATTGTAGGTCTGTGACGCTGGCCAAGTAGCCAAACGTCTGAGACGTCTTATCTCGGGACATTAAGACACAAGGATTTGCGGCTCTCGGGCCTAATTGACGGGAGTTGGAAGCGTTTTATTGTACACTGTCCTATACTGTGTAAACTTACTATTTTTTAATTATATGAATAATACTATGAAATAAGATATAATAGGTAATTTTACATAAAGAATGGAAGGGAAGTTAGTAAGAGCCCTTTGTGGCGCAGCGGTACATACAGCAGTGATTGTTAACGGCATGGTTGTGAGTTCGATCTCAACGCAGGAGAATGAATTATTATATTAACATTTCACTAGTCGTAAAGAGCAACTGTTGTGCTTGTCGCGTCTTTTTCTCTTTAATTTTATAAATGAAAAATGATAAAAGCGCTTAGTTATCTTTCAATTATTGTTACAACTTTCATTCCTAATAAACTAGCGCCTTATAGATGGTAACAGCAAATTTAAGATCACATATTTTTACTATAATAAAGTCCAAGTCAACTAATTTTATTCAAAATAAGTAGGAACGTATTATAACTTTATGTACTTATCCTGCTAATATAAGAGAAAAAGCTGCAATGTGCAAGCTGCAGTGAATCTGTTTTTTATATTTTTTTATTTACTTGTATAATTAATAAATAACACTAATAATTTAGCAATAAATATGTAAAAAAAAATAAAAATATAAAATGTCAGATAATCCCAGCTGTGCTTTATAAGATAAAGCCTCGATCCCACGTAACGAGCGCACAATCAATTGGCGTCCTTCCAACACGCGGGTTTAAATACCGCTGTAATGTATTTTATATATTTACTTACGATTCCGTTTCATTTTATTGCAATCTGTATGCATTTTTTATATTGTAAAGTAGGTACCTATTGATAACACAAAACACTCTGAACGCAAGTAAGTTTATACTGGGAATAGTTAAGACTCATTAATCCATTGCCAGAGGTTGCCCAGGTTACCAGGTTCCCTGTGCCCATCGTAGGAATTTGATCTCGATTCAATTCGTTATAAGGGCAAAATAATCAAATACTAAAGTAGATGAGACCTAAGTATTCAATAATAGTTTAAACAATTTTAAATCTTTACATATTCTTAAGCGCTAATTACACCACAGCACGCACTATCTGTAGGCGCATCACTAAACGGATATGAAGTGGAATCGTTTGGTAATATCAGAGCAATAAACATAAATTGCAAACTATTGATTTATAACCTCGAATCATGTAATTGTAGGATGCAGTGAGTTATGGTGCGAGTGCTACTTAGGTGCAGCCTGCAGCCTGCAGGACCGCTAAGGTGCGCTTAGATACTTTTTGCTTATACGCGTATATAGTGTTGTGTGCGGTGGATAATCCTGTTTTGAAACAAGCTTTCTCCATATTTTTATTAATATCATGATATCATTACTTACATAGGATTTTTCTGTATATACTTTGATTGATTTAGATTTATTTATATTATGTGCATACTTGTAGTACCTACCGTACTATATTTTTCTTAATTTAAATTACTAGTGCAATATTATCGGATTCGATATCCACGTGAGGAATTTAAATATCTAATTAATTTTCATTTTAATTACAGGCAAAGCGCGATAAGTTCTGCCACTTAACACGCAATGCCTTCAGAACTCTGCTGAAATTGTTAACGGAAAAGTCTTAATGGGAACGCAGCGCCCTTTGTGTAGGTTGCCGGGTTCCTTCTGCTACCTTTTATATGCAAGATACAATATCAGGCTAAAAGAATTCGCATAATTTCTAACGACTATTATAATTTGATTATTAATAAAACACAAGTATATTTTATATATTATATGAATTATAAAAAGATATATTTAGTACGTTTATTTAAAATGAATATATTAAAAAACATAATATACTTATTTCGAAAAAAGTTGAAAAAGTGAAGAATTGAAGATTAAGTTCAAGCAGCGCCATCTACATTACACAGTAGTAACGTAAGCTATACTGTAGTTGTCGTCCACTGCCCTAGATGGCGCTATAAGAAAGAGAAGTCGCCGCGACGATCCCATACTGTGGAGACAGTGACTTTAAATCTGTCTCGGTTAAATGGAAACCTAGTTCTATCCGTAAAATTTAAATTAAAGGAAAAGTCTCACTCATGTTGATCGTTCAATCCGGACGCAGCGTTGAGTTTCGCCAATCAAAATTTTGCAAAACTGGGGAACGGAAGTGAATCAATGAGGGCGGAGTTTCTTAACACCAGGTTCCCAGGTTCCTCTGTCTACCCTGAATGTTAAAGTGAAGCTGAAAAAAATGTTGATCTTTAAAAATAACCTTTTATAAATCATCAATATATGTAAATAAAAGTTCTCTCTACTTCTACTGAATATGCTCTACTGATATATATAGTAAGGATTCGTTTCGATTTTCGGGGTAGGGGGGGAACGTACAATAAAAATAAATATCTTAAAGAATTTATTAATAAAATAAATAGAGATATTTATTTTTAATGTAGGTATGTGTAGCAAACCGTGCAATAGGAGATATCAACGTCCGCCAGCGAATCATATTATTACCCAACTTCTTCAAATAGCTGTAACGAGTTTACACAATCATAATATCGTAAATCTATTCAAACAAAATATAAACTACTCTACCAATATATTTGTGAAAACGTGGAATTAATTGTTCCTTTATTATAAAGTACCTACATATATAGTGAGAAAGGCAAAAAAGTGCTAAGACAATCTTGCCCCCTTTCCCTAAACTGCGCTGACACTGACACATTGCGTGTTGAGTGATGGAACTCTAAGCCATGCTTTGTCTTGTTATTAGAGCGAGGAAATGAAAATATATTATTCCTCCAAGGTGAAACCACAATGGTCACGACGGCATCTACAATTATAGTAGTAGTTCATTATTTAAAATATACCTAATTATTTGTTAGATTATATACATTTTTTTCTTTTTACTTAATCTAGTCTCATTTTCAGATTTTAACTCACTACTTCCGCTAATAGTAAACAATGAAAGGTTCTTAATAACTGAGACACTACAGTGTCATTAATTTCATAACTTACATACAAATATATCTCTAATAAGTATTATCTCACAAGTTATTCAACTTAAACAATAACTTTGACTCATGGCGCTCATAAACTAGGGTGGTCAGTTTAATTTCCGGTCTGTTATCCCGCAGGATATACAAGTCCTTGTCGTTTTAAGCGATATATAATATATTATATATTTCGTATGTCTGTAAATGTATATTTAAATTAGTTTATCCCCTCGACTTCGCCCCAGTGATAAACGAACGCCCCAGTGAAATGAGAGAATTGCATTCTTACTGTGATAAAAACCTCCTTACACACGTTACGGTGTACACGTTATGGTAGTAGGGAATCGAACCTACTACCATTGCGTGTACAGTCGACGCTCTCCCGCAGCACCACGAGGAGTTCAGTGATATATCAAATTCAAATACTTTAATAACAACTCCAATTGGCAATCTACCTTCTACATTGAATAGTTAGATATAATAAATTGTTATATAGGTACTGTTTATGTACCTCGAGATATGTTATTTAAGCAATTACAACATTAATAAAGTGAAAATTCATACACTTATTATTAAAGTTTATTTTTTGTATTCCACGTACACATCTATATATGTAATATATATATTATATATGCATAATTCGTTGTCATATTGTTAGACGTTTCCTTTTGATAAGCAACAATTTTCATTCGACTTCGCTTCAGGTTAACAATAAAAGTGATTTTTAAAAACTTTAAACATATTTTTTTATATTTTGAAGACATCACCTAAATTTTTGTAATATATATATCTATCTTAGCTTTCCAACTATTTTTATAGACATTGAGTGAGTGATGAATGAGTGTCGCTGTCGCAGCACAGTGTCTGTAGTCTGCTTCTCATCGCGACGGTTGCGGATTCGACTCCGTTCTGGTAAATAAAACGTGACTTTGACTACCATCATTGAACGTACGCAATGTCAAAATTAGGCGAAAAGTGGAGGACGAGGTGTTTTAATAATAGGTTTCCGCCATGCGGGGAACATGATGCGGGGTCTTATATAAGTAATCAGGGTTAACTTTATCTCTTAAGAGTCTCGACACATCGTTTTTTCTGTCAACTAGAAAGACCATTCTTTTTAACTTCTTTTCAATTAAAACTAGCCAAGTGGAATGAGAACATATAATGTACAATCACTGCGCCTGTTGCATTTTCATTATTTTTCCCTTCACATTATAAACAAATGGACAAACAAACAACAAAGCGCAATTATGATATAAATAGGATATTACGCTTAAAAAATCTAATACATATATAATATTTGAAAACCGGATACAATTATATAACGGCATTCTATATCCGTATCCTGTCCGCGTATCCTCAGCCGGATGTGTGGTGAAGCGTGAACGCTGGCAGCAGCAGTCAGTCTGGTCAGGGGATCTCCGTGAAGGCTGATGAGAGCGCTCGGATAATTAAAATGGATATTAAAATTTGTTTAAGGTTCGTTTTTATTAAGTATTTTTTTATTTTTTTTAAGTATTCTATTTTCAAAATATGATTATGGTATATTATAATTCCCATAAAAGCATCATCACGTTATACCTACTCGCTACAAACGCGAAAGTGAACGGCGATCTGTTCTCTAAAGCTACGAAGAGCAAAGCAGATGAGAAGAATTTACAAAACAGCGTGTTCGACTTCATCATAGTGGGCGGCGGGACTGCCGGGTGTGTGCTCGCCAACCGACTGTCCGCCGTGGCTGACTGGAAGGTGAGGCAAAACGTGCTCTTAGTACATATATCAGTCTTTTTTAGCTTTATACTATGACATCATACATTAAGAGAGGATTACTCTAAATATCGACAGGAAAGGAGAAAAATCTTGCTCTTGAGTATCGAAATTGACAAAAAATATTTATTCATCAAATCAGAGGAATCAAGAGGAAGTGGAAGTACCACTTCCTCTTTTTCCCAGAGTGGAGAAGGGAGTATCTGAAACTCATAACACAAATTTCTGTCTTCCTATCCCACTATGCGAGGAAGAACGCGATGCTGATGTTAAAATTCTAAATTTTAACTCTGTAATATTTTGTAATAAGGCGGCAAAAACTTATTACTTTTTTTTCCATTTTTAAAACATAATAATTAATTTCTTAAAGATCCTAGTCCTTGAAGCTGGAGATGAAGAGAACATAGATTACAGCATCCCTGGAGTACCTACAAAGGAATTTCGCCCAATTTTATGGAATTTCCGAACAGAAAGAAATGGCTTTTCATGCTTATCCAGACCTGGAGGTAGTTGTGAAGTAAAAACAGGGAAAGTGCTCGGAGGATCTAGTGTTACTAATGATATGAAATACACAAGAGGATCAAAGAAAGATTATGATGCTTGGCATAGTAATGGAGAAATGGGCTCTTTGGACTGGAAATTTGAAAATTTGATTGAACATTTCAAAACTTCTGAAGATAACGGTGAGAATAAATGTTTCAGCACACACTTTATTCAGTCATAATAAATTTGTATTATAAAAAAATATACCAGAAAACTTGTATCGTGTTATTATATAAGTATAGATGTAAGTATTATGTTTGTTATTGAGGCCAGTCGTGGCGCAGGTACAAGTGTGTGACTAGCACGTGTGTAAACGCAACTGATTGTGGAGTGGATCCTCGCTCAAGGAAATTTAATATTTATTTAAATTTATATTTTAATTTCTTCGTTCTAGTGTTGAGGAAAAGCGCGGCATTGAGCTCCATACTCAATACGCAATACCTTCAGAATTTGGCGGAAAACGGAGGACAGAGTGTCTTAACACTAGGTTCCCTCTACTGTGTGCAGGACACAGCGTGAAGCTGATTTAATATTATGTTTAAAAATATTCAGTACTTAATATAAATAAGCACATTCCTATTTTATATTTTCAGGTGACTACGATGTTCTCATGAATTCTTTCTACCATTCTCGCGGCGGAGAAATGCATGTACAAAGATTTAAATACATTGATCGTTACATGGAACTATTTCTGGGTGCGTTTGCAGAGTTAGGATTTCGATCTGTAGATATCAATACAAATGTACCAGAAGCCGCTGTAAATAATCAATTTGTTATGTATAACAACACCCGCCTGAGTACGTATAGTGCTTTTCTTAAGCCAATTAGGCACAGGAAGAATTTAATAGTGAAGACGAAGGCTACAGTAACAAAACTTATTATTGAGGAACAAGAAAAAACTGTAGAAGGAGTTATATATGAAGTAGAAAAGGGCAAAGAACAAGCGGCATATGCCAAAAAAGAGACTATTTTGACCATAGGGGCGATAAATAATGTACGATTACTTCATTTATCAGGCGTGGGACCTTCAACTGAACTAACTAAAAATAACATAACCGTAAAAGTCGATCTTCCAGTAGGAGCCAATTATCAGGATCAGGTGACAACAGGTGGCCTAGCATTTACTCTAAACGAAGTACCAACATTCAGTGAGAATCAAATCATTGAAGATTTTAAAATTTGGTTTCAAAATAGAGGCGGGCCGTTAGCTTCTCGAGGTATAAACCAAATATCAGCATTTATTCAACTTTTTCAAAATAAAAACGGACCAGATGTGGAATTGTCTTTGGAAGGAAATTATATTAGAAGTGACAAATTTATGCTTACTAACGTATCTGTACACACGGCTGAAGAGTCGAACTTACCACTACCATACTATAATTTAGTCATTATTAACCCAGTATTGTTGAAGCCTAAAAGTAAAGGTAAAGTAACCTTAAACAAGAGAAATCCGAAGTATGGTCGACCTGTTATACAGGCAAATCTTTTGAAAGAATCTGAAGATTTGGATGCAATCATTGATAGCGTTGATATAGCATTGCAAATGCTCGACACAAAGGAGATGAAGAAAGCGGAAATCAAATTAGCTCCTTTAGATGTATTTCCCTGTGACAGATTACAAAATCGTGATCAGTGGAATTGTATCGCAAGACATTATACAAAAGCTTTAGGCAATCCTATAGGTACATGTCGTATGGGGGAGAACAAAACCACCTCCGTAGTTAATTATGATTTGAAAGTACATGGCATTGAAAGACTTAGAATAGTTGATGCATCAGTAATGCCAACACATGTACGTGGTGGTATTTATATACCAACAGTTATGATTGCTGAAAAGGCAAACAAATTAATAATGAAAGACTGGAAAGAGACCAAAAACAACTTTTTATAATATTTAGATAAGAACTTAAAATAATAATACGCTTAGATTTACACATTTAAAATTAAATAAAAAAATTAGTACCACGTTGTTTTTATTAAGTCACTAGCTTTCTCAGCTACCATTATGACTGGAGCTGCAGTTGAACCCCTGGTTATTTTGGGTATTATCGACGCGTCAACTACCCTCAAACTTGCAACGCCATATACTCTTAAATTATAATCGACCACAGATTCAGGGTCCTTCGCTGGACCCATTTTACATGTTCCAACATAATTATGCAGAGGAGCAGTAAATTGTCTCACTATACATGACCAAAATTCTTGTGTAACACGTTCATATTCTTTGCATTCATTATTAAGTATCAGGCGAGGATCAAACTCAAAGTCTGCTGACTTAAAAACTTCAGTGTCAAAAAGTCTGACAACTTCTTGTATCCCCTCTAATATTTTCTTCTCGTCAGTACGATCTTTAAGAAAGTTGGGATAAATTAAAGGCGATCCAAAAATAGGATTTGTCGCATTCAAAACAACTTGCCCCCGACTTTTGGGTGTTAATAAAGATGTGCAAATATCTATTCTATCGTAATACATATTTGAATTATGTCCACGAAATCTAAATTCAATGTCAGGGGTTCCTAAAATTTCGGAGATACTACTTTCGAAGAAAGCAACAACCTGAAAGTTAGCCGATAGAGGTCCTAAGCCTTTAGAATAGTAAGTTGTGATATCTTTTAATTTCTCTGGAAATTTGCAAGTAGTAGCCGTTTTACCCAACTTTATTACGGGCAGACAAACAGATACATGATCTTGAAAATTACCTCCTACGGGCAAATCATATATCACTTTAATATCTAAATATTCTAAATACTCCTTTGGTCCTATACCAGATTGCATTAAAAGTTTTGGTGAATTTATAGCACCAGCGCTTATAATAATTTCTTTCGAAGCTTTCACTATTGTTTTTGTACCATTCTTTATGTATTCTATTCCTACAGCTCTGAAGTTATCTCTGGTGTCTTCAATAATTATTCTAGTTACAAGAGCTTGTGTTATTATGTTGATGTTCGTTCTTAGTTTTCTAATAGGTTCAATAAACGCCGTGTACGCACTCACACGTTCTCCGAAGTACGACATGGTCTGTATCCTCATGAACCCTAACTGATTCCGTCCATTAACGTCAGTATAATTATAGCCGAGTTCGTTTAGCGCACTGAGTAGGACATCAGCGTTCTCGTCGACGTACGGATAGCGTCCCACGTCTAGTGGCCCTTGCGTGGAGTGGAAGAATTTGTTCTTTGATATATCCTTGTCGTAATTCCCCTCGGAGTACTTAAAGTAGGGCAGCACTTGGCTAAAGCTCCACCCTTCATTGCCGTTGAGAGCCCATTCGTCGTAATCCGCGGGACTGCCTCTCATGTACGCCATGTCGTTAATTGTCGACGTTCCCCCGACGACTCTACCTTGTACCACCTCGCAACCGTTTATGTGACGATTTTGACAAAATCTGAAACATATTTAAATAAAATTTATTTAAATTATTATAATATATAAAATATTTTTAATTTAAATTTAAAAAATGTATTTAATTAAATATTTGATTTAGCTTTATATTTAAGAAATATTTGTGGTCATTATTAGTATACATTTAAAATAGTGAAACAATTAAAACTGCCATTTTGTTGTAGTTGTAAGAACGATGTTCACAACTTTTGTGCCACAACGACCTCTCATATTCATCTTGTTCATTATATACTTATTTTTTATTTTTAGAAGAATATATAAGTAGTTATAGGTACCCTTTCTTTGGCCGCATGGAAAATTGCCAGTCCAAGGCAGATCCTTTAAATTCACTAGTAAGGCCTGGGATTATTGTGATTTTGGGTTCCTCAGAGCCAGCTTCAATGAGTAAAACCTGCGAAATTGTTAAACATAATTTTATAACGGTCTATTTTGCTTCACGGTCTATTCCGCATATTAGCATGGTTGGCAGAGAAAACTCAGTGTTAAGACTTGTCTTCTACGTCTGGCTCCATGGCACAGAGCCCGGCGTTGAGTTTTGCCACTCCACACGCAATGCCTCGACAAATTTTGTCGTACGTGGGGAACGGACGGAACTTAGCGTCTTAACACTAGAGGGACCTTGCACTAGAGACTTACTTTACTTAACACCAGACTTCACCAGAGAATCAGAAATGGAAATCTCTGAATTCCTCTAGGTTCCATTTTTCTGAATGCGGGATGCAACGTAAAGCTGATTTATTTTATTTTTTTATATAATTTTTAGAAATTGTATCATTAGTATTTTATAAATATATATATATATTTTTTTCAATTAAATGATTACGTTTCTGTATGGTACGTAATTAAAAGATTTGTGTGAGTGATTTTTATAATTACTTCACGCGCGGGTTGAAGCTGATAGCGAAGTCATCTTGTTAACATATACATAAAACTAATTCACCTTCCATTTCCTATTTTCTGACAGTCTGCTAGCAACCACGCAGCCGGCTGTTCCTCCACCCACTACTATAAAATCATAATCTTCCCTCTCACCATCTTCAATATCATCATTATACACAAATTTATTCCGATAAGCTTTTCTAAGTTTCGAATTTACACTAGTTTTGTCGTCTTTGAGGATTTCCTCGTTTTTATGGAAATAATCTGGCGCAGGTCCAATATGCCCATACAGGGTATGAATCAAAGAGATCAACAGTATAGCAGTGGGTGCGCATTCAATGTGTCCATCGCAGGGATTGCAAAAATCTTCTGTGCTGTTAGTGGATGGATTCATTTCATTTTTATCTTTTGTAATATCTTGAATCTTCTTCTATTCATCATTAATATTATAAATAAATAATAAAAATATTAAATGTATTTTTTACATAATTTCTCACTTTCATTTACGATAACATCATTATTCTGACTCAAAGGATGCGTGCTTACAGTTTGTTTACCATTTGTTCGCACGTACACAAACATACATACTAATTAAAAATATAGTTTGTCTGTCTGGAATAATTTTTTTAGTAACTTCACGCTGCATCCCGCAAATAACAAGAGAAGCAGAGAATACCTACTTTTAAGACTCTCCGTTTTCCACGAACCCGATCAAAACTCGACGCCGCGCTTGGCCTTGTTACAAGAGAAAGAAAAAGAAAATAATTAATTTCCCTGAGTGGGAATCGAAGGTATAACGCTTTGCATTTGCCGTCGGACGTCGTCGTGGCACCGCGTCACGACAATATTTAAAACGAGTGTAAAATGGGAACTCTCTGCCTACTTCTAGAGAAGCCTCAAAACAAAAAAAAATCAGGCGAAGCCATACAAAATCCTTATAGCTCTTTGTTGTTTATACACATTGTTGCATTGTTTCTGTCCCGGAATTTCATTGCTTAATAGTTTCTAATGAATTCTTCGCGTGCGCTTCTTTTAGTTTTCTTAGAAAATATAAAATGGTAATCATGTAAAGTAGGGACTGTATCCAGCTTTTACTAACGAGGTGAGCGAGTCGACTGTGAAATGCGATTAATAAATAAACATGTGGCACGGTGCTAGACTGTAAACTCAAGGACATTATTTCTTCTTCTTTGCACTGGTAAAACGACAGGCGGCGTCGAGTTTCGTTACTCAACACAGAGTGTTTCAAAAATCTATCGCTGCAGATTTGGAGTGGAAAGCGGAGTGTCTTAACACTAGACTATCCCTGCCTCCCGATGTTACGTCAAGATAAAAATAAATAAATTGTTTACAGACTGTGTTAGACTTTGTGTACACAAATTCAGGATTTGAACCCGCTATTTCTAGATTTAAGTGCTCTAGTACTCCAACCATTATATGCTAAAACTTCAGTATATTTACTAAGAAAACAATATAATATATTGAAACACATAATTTAGCTGTTAAATTAGGTACATAATTGTTACTTATAAAGTTGTTTTTCAAGTATTATAAAATTTAAGCGCCTGTTAAAATATTATTGCAAGTACAGAAAAAGGCGTAAGTATCGTGTATGTTTATGAGGATGTATTTACTTGTTTACTCTATCGGCGCAGTTTCATCCATCCCTGTTGATTTCTCAAGTTCAAATTCGAATGCAGGAGATATATAAATATAATTTTGTTTCTTTCGTTTATTAATATTTATGAATGGAAAGGAAACTTGAAAGAGGAATATTTTCCCTATGTACCTATATATAACATACAAATAGATTATACCTAAATAAAATAAATAAAGTGATCGTTGGAGCGCCGAGGTTAATATATTTATATATATTCATTCATATATATAAATATTAATATACGTAACTATATACTACAAACACTCTTTCATACGCCTGAGCAATTTCCAATCTAGTTTCCTGATAAGAATTATCAAAGTACGAAATGTTATACAAAAGTTTTAGTACTTTATAACAGCTAACAACACGAGTGAGGTGTGCAATTTCATGGTAACTTAAATTGTTATAGCTCGATGTAAAGCTGGCTATAAACCTGTAATAACTTCATAGCATACGTTATTAACATTGTTTTAATGAACTTAATCCTTTGAAAAGTTTCATACTGCTAACGCGAAAGTTTCGGCTTCTATTCCCATGGGAAATGATTTGTTTTCCTCTCTTCGCTATGGTAACATGATAAGTACGGCGTTCAG
This sequence comes from Heliconius melpomene rosina, assembly GCF_056956725.1. Taxonomy (NCBI): domain Eukaryota; kingdom Metazoa; phylum Arthropoda; class Insecta; order Lepidoptera; family Nymphalidae; genus Heliconius; species Heliconius melpomene. Next base: position 9,424,412 of record NC_140402.1, on the reverse strand, counting down.
TTACGCCACTCTACACGGAATGTGTCGAAAATTGGACTAAATGTGAAAAAGCGATTTTTTTTCATGTCTCAACCCAAAAATAAAGAAGACCCCCCAAGATAACACTTATCTAATATCTAATCGTCTCTACAATTACAGAGATGATGCCGGTGTCTCCGTGTCTGCGGTCGCACTACTAATTACAATGCAATTTGGTTTGTCACGAACTTATATGACCTATTACAGTACGTTAAAGAGTTGAGTACAGCTTCCTGTGATTTACTTTTATATTTTGTATTGATTTAAGCCTGTGTGTTTGTCTGTAAAGATGTTTATGTTCAACTAAGCGTTCTTACCACGATGAAAAAAAAAAAAAAAACAATTATATCGTATATTAATTTTCATCGATAATGTTATTTTAATACTTTATTTCGTAACTCATTTGAAATAAATTAAAATAATGTATAAATATATTAGTATTAGGAAATTAAAAACCTATTTTTATCTGCAATCTATATTTACTTTTGTGGTCAAATGATAATAACTAAGCGCTCTGTATGAAACATGATACATTCTGTGGTTCCATCAAAAATATAAACGTAACGGCACCGCGTCTGATCGTAAGCGTGACAGTCGTGGGTTTGATTTCCACTCTGGGAAAAGAATTACTTTCATTTCTACGTTCCGGTTAAAATACATTGAGTTCGCGACATTGACGTCAGCTACTTAACACGTAATGTCTCGGAAATTGGGTGGAAAGTGAAGAACGAAGTTTCTTAAGACCAAGTTACCTCTCTGCCTACCGTGCTATATGCGTGAAATAACGTGAAGCGAAAACTTTTTAATTCGAGACAGTAGTTCCTGAGATTAGCGTGTACGAACAAACAAACGCTACAACTTCATAATATTAGTATAGATGTGAAAAAATAGTTCATTTGGGACGTAGTAATTTTTGGTGAGACAAATCACACGAAACTAATCATTTGGAAAACGTTTTGGGACGTCGCGCTCAGTGGGCCGTGAGAAACGGAAACAGTGCAATTATATGAGAACTAGCCCCAAGCGCGGCTTCGCCCGTTTATTATATTATATTATAACCAAATTATTATATCTTTACATAATGTCCTGCTATACATACATATGTGCAATATTACTGTAAAGTGTCATCCAAATCCGTTCAGTAGTTTTTTCGTGGAACAAACACCCATCTTCACAAACTTCCACATTAATAATATAAGTAGGATGACCGCAGCAGAGGTTAGACGCTAATTTTTCTGACGTTATTGCGTAGTGGGTTCGAATCTTAATGATAAAAATTATATTTAATACATATTGAAATCGTTGTTCCACAGTGGGACACGCGTCTGATTGCTGCGAGGCGGTTGCGGGTGCGATTCTCAATTAAATAGTGAATGAACTATTTTAACTTTTCCACTCTGGTAAAAAACAAGGCTTTACGTTGAGCTCCACCACTTAGCACACAAAATTCCAGGAAAAGGATAGAATTTGCAGAAAATTGGGGATAAAGCGTGAACCTATAAAAAGGAATATTCTTTCGTATTTTTTACATAAATAAAAGGAACCAGCAATATATCGTAACGCAGCCGCCCAAATGCGGTGTAAGCCTTTTATTGCCAAAATTTAAACGGCGGACATAAAATTTTAAAGCGATTTTAATCCGCGCAATACGAAACGAACGATAAAATAACAATAAAACGTTGCAATCCTCTCATTATTTTAATAGAGGAATAAGTCGGACCACAGGAGTGTTGCTGGCTCTTATTTTTAATGTGCCATTTGGTTATGATCATTGGAATTGCAGGAGGAAATGTGAGAATAGTCTATTCACAGTTTCAAGCAAATTTCGTGGCAATTTTAATAGAAAAATTATACTCTCTGTTAATTGACTTATCCGTGACTGATTAATGATCTCGTTTTAATTCTCATTGTCACTTATTAAGACACTTCCGTTCTCCACTTTCCGCTGAATTATGTAGGCTTCCCGTCGCGCTTTGTTTTCTTACCAGAGCGAGAAAATTGAAATGTTAAATATTTTATTTCATTGGTAGAGAATCGAACCCACAGCTATCGCGTTTACAATCACACGCTTCATATTCATAGACATGTACAATATGGCCAATATAGCGCTACGGACAGCGGCGGCTCGTCGGGGGCTTCCATTCTAATAAAGTTACATTGCAGAGCTTAGCGCCGTACGGGCCGTGGATTCGTATTGATTTGAAATTATTGTAGTGGGCGTACGCGTCTATTTTGATTTTCAAAAATCTAATATACATATTTAGAGGTCATCGTACTGCAGTGAGATATCCAAGTGGTCTGAATGTGTGTCCGAAGCCCAATTACGAGAATGATTTAGAATAAGTCCGGGGTCCTCTCTTGTCAAATGATGACTTGTAGCAATAATCTTTGAGATGCCCTATCTATGTTTTAGCGGACAGAGGACGCTTGGACGGTTTCCTAAAAGCGTAGTTTCGCATCCCGTTATATTGAAATCCAAGTTTTAAAAAAATATATACCGTTGCAGAGGACCCTGTGGCGTAGTGGGAAAGCGTACTACTGTACCTGTAATCGTGGCCAATGTGGATTCGATCACCACTCAGGAGAATAAATTATTTCCTCGCTCTTGGTAACGAAACAAAGCACAGCATTGAATTCCGCTACTCAATATGCATGAAAGTGGGAAGCGGAGTGTCTTGCCACTAGAATCCCTCTGGATATTTTGTAAAAATGCGAAGTTGCAAATATCAGTTTGTTCGTCTCCAACTTAAACAACGTGGGAGGTCTTCCAAATCATTGAAGATGATGACTATTTATACATTTATATATATTTTTTCTTAAAAACACTTTGTTTAATAAAGAAGTGGTCTCAGAAAGCGACAAATCGGATTTTAATCGATTCTGTCGTCACGCCGCCGTACTTGGTGGAGCGAGTAGTTGACCGATACTCACTTTATTAATGTAAATTAAACTATTAGGTTTGTAATTAAGTCATTTAATATTTTTCATACCATTTAGCACTGTTTATTTGCTTAATTATTGACACCATTGTGACTCAATGAAATAGTTTTTAGTACAAAAAGGCTATGATTATGGCATCGAAATTAATTTGGAAGAACGCAAAAAATATTGATTACTCCAAGAAAACATATAAGACGTATCAATTATATGTTTTCCTAATGTATTTAAGCCAGAGCAATCGCTTTAGGGTTATTTATTATTCGTGTAGAGAATTTCGTCAAGCGCCGCCCACTGAGCGCGTTCTAACGATGTGGGCACATGTGTGATACAAAAGAGCAGAGAAGCTTCACGCTGTAACCTGCATATAGCGGGATACGTATAAGTATCTAAAGTACACTCCGTTCTCCATGCATTGTCCAATTTCCAGACATTGCGTGCTTAATTCGAAACTTAACTCTGCGCTTTGTTCACCTGAACGAACAAATGAAAGTAACTTAAATATAATCATTCCCTCGAGTGGGAACCGAATCCACAACCACATGGCTTACAGTCATATGCGGTACCAAAGTGTATATATTTTACTTCATTCATATATTGTACGTATACAATATGTACTCAGCTTTATATCCACCTAAGAGACCCCGCTGCGTTGCGGATATAGGGGTCGCTGGTTACTGCTTCAATATCTCCACTCGTTTGTACACTGATTGTTACTTTTGTTTATAGCCATTTGCGGTTAAATTAAACCGTTTCACGCCTTTTCCCGCGTAATAGAATAGTAATTCAAAGATAACCTAGTGTTAAGACGTTTCGAGACATGTTCTTTATTGGGACTCAGCACAGCGCCTAGTCCACCACGCCAGCGAAATGAAAAATAAAATGTTTTAATATATAAATGTATACTTTTGTATATGAATGTGCAAATGCAAGCATGCGTGTATGTTTGCAACTTATACAAAAATATATTGTACATACAAGAACAGCATACAATAATGAATGTATCTGCTATCTACCACTAAGAAACCTCAACATTAGTATTACTTACAAACTAGTCGTTTCTTCATCTCCACAGCCTCCATCCCAAATATTACCAAACGATCAACGTTAAACAAAAAATAAAACAATACAAATTCTTCATAGATATAATGGTCCATAATTTTAGGTTGTACCGCTGGAGGCGAGGGCATGCGTGCTTGTAGACCTGGCTGTCAGGTAGAGTCAGTTAGGTGAGGCAATTATACTAATTTCGGTATTCTGATCGTCGGTTCGAGGGTACTGTGTTAGCAGAAGTAGCAAGTTGGCTTCTTGTTTTAAGGTAAATTGTCTTACAATTTGCCAACACTAAGGACTAAATATTCAGACTATAACGGGGAGGAGGGGAGGGGGGTGGGAACTTACTGTTAAGATACTCTGTTCACAAATTTCCGTCTAATTTTATGTCATGGCGAAACTTAACGCCACTTTAAATTATCTCACCAGAGCGAAAAAATAAAAAAAACATCGCTCAACAAACGGGAAACGAACTTGCACCATTAAATTTACCGTTAGATTCTTACCTCTGTAGCAAGTTCAAATAGGCAGGAGAGACAGAAAACAGGCATAGAGTTAAATTATAATAACAATATATGAAGAAATGTATAATAAAAACAAATCATATCGTAAATTAGTTGTAATAAAGCTCTCTAAGCAACAATCAATCACGTGCACAATGTATCAACAAAAAAATTAATTTTCTGTCCGTTGTAGACAACACTAGAGTACTCCGGGCGTTTCTAATCATAACCAAATTAATAAATAAGTAACAGTAAATTTTTCATTTTTATACAAGACTAGAATTTTCATATATATTTTTTATACCTACGCAGACAATAATAAAAAAATATAATTATTAATAATGAAAAAACCGGACGCTATTCAACACACAATGTATCCAGAATCAGGCGGAAAGTGAGGAACGGAAATGTATTAATGGGAACAGAGTGTCTGCTGCTATGTATGGGATAAAGTTAGCTAAAAACAATCCCATTTGAAAATTGCACTACACATGATTAAACAAACGTGGCGACGAAAACACATTCCCTTTATTGCGAAATGAACCAATAACCACCATGTATATTCACTCACCTAATACCTAATTGTAATCAATTATTATTTATTATTTATTACGCAAGTACCCTCAGTACGCGAGAGATGCGCGTGGAGAATGGTGATAGATGTTACCGTTTGACACCGACCACAGTATACGTATTCTGGACATAGTAACGGGGCTCTGATATTATTATTTTTTTAGCCTCACACTGCGTGAAACAGGGTAAGCGATGGGAACCTAGAGGTAAGGTAATCCGTTCCCCTTTAGGACATTAATTGTTGTTGTGTTTCGCGTTGTCTATACGTGCATGCGAAGAAATGAAAATATTAAATACGCCATTACCTGTGAGTGGGAATAGGTTTATAGTAACAGTCTGGCCTCAGTTCGATAGTATTATTGAAAATAATGTAAACTTTTTATTTTAGTGTCACGTTGTATCCCGCATATAGCAGACAGACAGAATCTAATGTCAAAACACTCCATTAACCACGCGGCGTCCAATTTTTGATACATTGCAGGTTGATTGGAATTCAATTGAGCTTTGTCTTGTTATCAAAACGAGGAAATTAAATTGAGAAATGACGTCTATCCACCACAGTGGTTCAATCCACAACCGTCGCGTTCACGTTCAAACCCTGCCACAAAGCTACGACGGCCTTAAATAATGTGAAATTTATGAGAAAGACACATCTTTCTTTTGTATTATTATTTTTTATTTTAAGCTTCCAGAATAGTACGCAGAATAACTTTATAACTTGTAAATGTACTTACAACGCATATTCCGATGTGAATAGAATAAAACTGTTAGTTCCGCGACGACGCGAGGCGTGCTTGTTGTTATTGATCACAAGCATTACGCTGTATCCCACACATAGCAGGGTAGGCAGAGGGAACCTGGAAGCCTACTGTTAAGACACTCAGTTCCCATTAAAACACTTCCGTTCCACACTTTCTGCAGAATTACCAAATACCCAGAATAGATAATTTTAAGTATGTGAAGTAAACTCTATAAAATACGTAGTATGTACGTATATGTAGATAAGTACAAAAAATAACATTTTAAAATCGATTATTCAACAATTTTCAATGGCACACATTCGCTTCGCTTCGAACGAGCACCGTGACAATGGGGCTGTCATTTGTGTATTGTAGTACTTCACAACAATATGACTACTTTGACGAACTGCCCACTAAATGTGAATTGAACGGATTCCATGAAGTACGTTCGAACCCACGACCGTCGCGTTACAGTTACAGTCACACCCATACGCCGCTGCGCCACGACGACCAGAACATCAACTTACGCCTGTATTATGTTCAGAATAAGTTCATTAGCAATAAATCTCTCATAGCTGATTATATCTAGATGTACAGACATAACTACATATAATAAAACACTTTAAATTATCATGCTGTGGAAGGACGGAAGAAATAAGGAGGTTTGGCATGCGAGGACGAACACGCAAGCGCGAGCAGATATCATCGGATTCGAATCCGCGATTAATTAACTAGCCAGGACATGTTCATTTATATGAGGGCTTGTAGGGCAATGGGACATCGTCTCGTATCGCGATAGTTACGAGTTCGATCCCCGTTCGGGCGAGTAAATTATTATTATTATTTTTTATTATCTCTCTGTGAACTGTATTTTTTTTTCTTTTTCAGGTAATATTTAAAGAAGTACGATTCTACACTAGAGCAGTAATGCAAAATATCTGGTTTGTAAAACACATAAAAAGACGTAAGACTTTTTTTACTTTTATTGCAAGACGTTAGCAAAATGACATGAACAGTAAGAAAATTTTGTTTACTTTATAAATATTTGATATTGAACCTACAATCATCACGCTTACAGCTAAATGCTGTATCACTGAACCACGACCGTATCCATATGCATATTAATATACAATTGTTTTGACTTTCGGACGTTCTCCCCTTTTAGATTATGTGTTATCCATTATAAAAGTACCTCAGTACTGATGGAGAAGTTCCTTTGATGGAATGAACCCGTCATTGTCCAAGGCCAGTGGACTGTGTAACTCATCCTTGGTCGCCCGTTAAATTACATACAATTTCAATAATTTAAGCTTAACCTTTGTTTCTATTGTTCTTGTATTTTAATAGACGTTAAAAAATCGTAGTCAAAAAAATATCGTTATTATTTTTTTTACTATAATTTTGAATAATTTCTCATTGAAAGCTGTTGTTTTTCTATGGGAGTTAGTAGAACGATTTGTTTAGGTAAATAGCTTTCCGCTGTACCAGGGAAGTCAATAAGAGCCTGAACGACTATCCTCCATTCTCTTCTCAATAACAAGATTTTGGTAACTACACAAGTCGACTGGTTGCATATTAAATATTGACAATAATTCATATTTCCAAAGCAAAAACTTGGTATAAAAGTACAACATACATATATTTTCTGTAAATGTCACGTACCTAAGTCTCGAATAAACAAATCTTATTCTTTAAACGTTAAGCTGTACAGAAGCGAAGTGGCAATCATCCCGAAGTAATCTTTTGTTAATTATAACTAATACAAGTAACAATAGAGCTCTCAGATAATTCTTTATAAGTCGACTCCATTGTGAAATTGATTTGAAATCATTCGATTACTTTGTCATTGTTTCGTCGGGTTCAATATTCGATAGGAATTAGAGGGAATTGGCGGTTGTACGCTACTGACATTGTATCTAGACCATCATTTTGTAATCAAAAACAATTTAACTAATAGTCCATTTGATGTTCATTATTTCTAAGAATAAAACAAATTATATTAATAAAGTTTAAAAAAACTGGCTTCAAAACTAAAAAAATATATACACAAATAAAATTAAAAAGTAGAAATGTATCAGCTTCACGCTGTATCCCACACGCAGCGGGGTAGGCAGAGGGAACCTAGTGTTAAGACACTCGGTTCCCCACTTTTCACCAATTTCTGGGGGCATTACGTATTAACTCAACGCTTTGCCTCGACACCACAGCAAAGAAATGAAAATATAAATTAAGATCGAACCCACAACCACTCAATTTTGCAAAACACTTTTTTTACGTCAAAAAAGAGGAAATAATGAAATTATCGATAGTTATTTATAACTTACCCTTTATTTAACAGTAAGTCCTAATGTAATGTAAGGTATTTTTTTTATTAAATTAATTTTAAATACTTTTTATTTGAGTCTATTCCGAAGTTTTCTTTTAATGCTATTGTTGCCTCAAACAGGCACATTCTTCTGTATTCAGATATTTTTAATTAAATTTCTATACAATTACCCTTTCTACACATTTTTTACTTTTAATTAATCTTATTAACAAAGTCATTATATTTAAATAGACAACTAAATATCTTATAATCAATAGAAAACACCGCCGGATGTTCTTAATTAATTAACTTCGAAGCTTAATGAAGACTGCTTTAATTAAAGACATCTTCCGGCATATTGGAATGAGGTCTACTAACCACGTAGTGATGTAGAGTCAGTTGAAGTGACGAAACTGTTGACACTTGTAGTTCAGACGAGTTATACTTGATATTTATATTCAATTCAACGGTTTCTAAGGGACACTGGTTCGAATCCCGCTACGTCAAAATTATTATGCGTTTTCTAAAAAAAGGATTATATTATAAAGTGAAATGTATACCAATATTATAAAGATAAAAATTTGCTACCGCCTCGAGCTACTGATTCGAATTGTGTGTTATAGAAGGATACTATATCACGTTAATAGTTCCATTATAACACTGGGCGCAGCGGCACAAGCGGACAACGGCTTGTGGGTTCGGCTCCCACTCGGGGAAATGAAATATTTAATAGTTCCGCAACTCAATATGTAAAAGTTCAACGGAAAGTGGAAATTGTAAGTGTCTTAATGGGAACGGAGTATCTTAAAAGTAGATTCACAGGTTCCCTGTGCCGACTCTGCTATGTGCAGTATACAGCGTTAAGTTAGAAAAAATGTATTCCACTGTATTTGTGGACAAAATGACCTCGGGTACATAGAATGTGTCCATTATACACATTTTTATGGTTGACCAGGCGGGTCTCTACAATTATAGATGTAAGGTAAAAGCTGTAACGTTGTTCACATGGAAAAAATATTTTTTCTCGTCATTCATTAATCATTTCTACTTACATAAAGATGAGCTAAGCTTGGTTTGCAGGAGATGTAGTTGTTACAGTTTTTGTTCCTCGCGTCAGTCGTGTAAGTATAATGTAAGTATAATGTGACTAATGGTTTCCTCGTTCGTACTGTGATTTTTAAATGTCCTCTGAAAAGGAGATGATTACTTGATCTTTTTACATATTAACTGTATGCTGGCACTGGATTAGACTTAGAGGAAGAATTTTTGTATAGAACTACATTAATATAATTTTGAACATCCTTGTAATGTTATAATAGGTGTACAATAAAGAGTATTTTACTTTACTTTATTATAGGTTATTCATAAAAAAATATTTAAGAAAATAAATTTTGAACTATTTACAATACCAACTATAACGTGCGAATAGCAAAGAATATTATTACAATAATCTTTCAATCAAAGAAAATTATTTCAGCCGTTCTAGAAATCACTAGTTTATTTTTAAATACATACTTCGAAAAGCAGTTCTAGTTCCATAATTTCTACCCACACTTAAGTCCCAGGTATTGCTTCAAGCTCCTCTTCCTACAACGCGATGTGCTGAACGCGAACGGTAAATTCATGGAAAACTAAGAAGTTTCTTCTCTTAACAGACTATAAAAGTAACCTAAATATAGGCTACCTTTACATTAAAAGAATAAAAGGCGTCAAGACTAATATTTTAACAACTAACCATCCAATACAGAACATTCCGCTATTTTGAATGATGTTATTATCACACCTACTCCTGCCTACAATCACTTACAACAAGTACAAGATACAACACCGCACAGAGTGAAAGATTTCACTTCAACAATTTCTAATTGGTCTCCTGCGGCGATCAAAGCGAATACCTGTTGCTTAAACACGCCACTTACGAGTAATACCAAAACCTTATAGGTCGACTAGGACTTGCTAAAACCTTAGAAAACATTCGATAAAAAAGAGGCAACTACTTAAGAGGCAGCCACTTTATTCTTAGTACATCGCACTATGCGAGGTACAGAGACAAAGTCTAGTTCTAACGCTTTGATGAAACAGATGGGAGTGCGTGAGTGAGGAAACTACATTTTTTTTATTAGGTCTTTCTCTATCTTGTCTGTTGCAGATTAAGCAATTAAGAAATTAGTGTATCCGTTCTCCGATTTTTGCTCCAATTAAGTTCCGAATATTATTTAAAGTCAGAACTATAAGAGTTAATAAGAAAAAAATTAATAAAAACTTAAAGCATACACTAGAAAGATGATTATAATTATAATAATAAATGTAGGCACATAAATAAAGTTCGTTAAGTTAAAATTAAAGTAAGTCTCGCAAATCAATATTGTAAAAGCATAAGGACGTTTTATCTTAAAAGCAGCTCTACAAGAACAGATAGCGCCATCATATTTATGGCCCCTCGTTTGCACTGAACATATCTACTATAGGACTTAAGTCACTTTTGTCTTTGACTAACTTTTTCATTTCACAATAATAATGTTTAAACATAACTTTTTAAAGTTTAAAAAGTCAGAGTCAAACAGCATTTTTTTTTTCAAGAAAAAAGCAGCGGCTGTCACGATTTCCTCTAATAGGGTATATGCAGAGAAAGCCTAGTGTTTGCAATCAATTTTCCATATATAGTGTGTGAGTGGCAGAACTCAACGTACGCGAAACTCTACTTATTATCTTAAGTTCTAAGATATATGATTCCATTATAAAAAATTAAATGAATTGAAACAGTTCCTTAGAAGACATTTTATAATATGCATATTATAAAATGTCTTCTAAGGAAAAAGCTTGAAGCTATTTTCTATATAATCACTACTTCTGCGGTCAAATAGGGCAGGTGCTGAACAGGTTGGCAGTTGAAAGGGCGCGTTAACGGGAGTTATTTTTTATATTCTCTATTCTTTTTTAAATTTAGAATTTAAAAATAACGAATAGAATTAAAATAAGTATTGAATGAGTATTGAATGAGAAGAATGTATGAGGATGTTGTGGATTATATTTGTTTTGCGATTTTTTCAGTTTCACACACAGTGTTAGGACACTCAGTTTTTTTCGGCTACGACGGTATCATAAAATATTATGTAATTATATGTATAATAATAAATATATAAGTGTTTATTTATGTGTTTTTTACGGTATTTAGGTTATCGTGGCGCAGGAGCATAAGCATGTAAATGTAAACGCAGAGGTTGTAAGTACGATTCCGACTCAGAGCATTTTTTTTTCATTTCCTTGCTCGCATAGCTTCAAAAACGACAAAGTGGATAAGTGAGTGTCTTAACACTAGGTTCCCTCTATCTAGCCTGCTAAAAATGCTAGATACGGCGTGAAGCTCTATATATATTTTTTTTATTATCTCATAAGTTGGAACTTTTAATATTGTTCATCAAAGAATGTTAAATGTTATTATTTCTCATATCACCGTAATATTTTAATGAAGCAAAACAATAAAACGTGATTAAAACATTTTTATAGCGAACTCTACGTTTCCGCGGCAATTAAATAAAAATTTGTATTGTAATTTACATTAACGTTATATTTACAACTATTTTATTGTAGTTATTTAATTTATATTGCAAATGATTTCAATTACAAGATATAATGTGAAAAAAAATCCTATTAAAACGAATATACGTTTTTTCTGGGATATTTATTTATATTTATAAATATTCACGCCGTCTATATATTTACGTATATTATATTAAGTATAAACTAATATATTAATGCTTATTATATGAAGTTTTTGAAAATAATACGAAAAATTGTAATCAGAATATGTACCGAATGTGGCATTCAATATATGTGCAAAACTCTTCTGTTCCTGAGTTACGTACAGACATCAGGCAGCCGAAACTACGCGATTTCTACAAAACCAAAAAAAAACACATGTTTTCAAAGTCCACGCAAAAAAATTTGCAGGCAACGCTAGCGATTCGTAATATCTTAAATATGATAAACCTATATGTCCAACACCAACCATCCCTTATATGTATAATATTTGTACTTTACCGTCGCAATTTTCCATTTTTCAAACACAGAGGAAAACCGTTGTATAGAATAGTACGAGTATAACATAACGTCCTAGAATGTCGCAGGCAGCCAGGCAGCCGTCGGTCGCAATAGATCACCCCTACGAGTATTGTGGGAAGAAACAATGGGTCCTAACTCGGCTGCCGCACTCGCATACTTCCCGAATCTAATGTGTCTATCGGAATTCGAACACGTATTGTATATTTGATTATGTCTGTTCACTTTGTTTTAAGCACTATTTTATAGAGTTATTAGCTCATAACTTATGGATCATGCTTATAGAATATTTATGTTGTCATTTTCATTTGGACATCTTTTTAATCCTGAACATTAGTCAGTAACTTCTTAAACTCTACTTTCTCCAATATTACACAGATTAATTTCTTCGTAAATCTGATAATATTTTTATTACTAAAGCAAAATCTTTCGATTAAAATTAAATGATTTAAACTGAAATCCGTATAGTCATTTGTCTATTTTCGTCAAACACATTTAGGTCAGTGTTCTCGTTCAGCTATATGAATGCTAAATAATTCCTAACGCTTTACAAAACGACTGTTGCGTCGCATCGGACTCAAAGAGAATATAAAATCAATCTTAAATCGTTATCAACCAGCCCACTGTACTAACTGGCTACCAATTGATATTATTGTCAAGCTATTTAGAATCATAATTATATAGTTTTAAAGTCCTAATTACTTTGATAAGAGATTCTTTGCTATAAACAATTTTCCTTTTAGTATTAAATTTTCTCAATTAAAAACGAGCTTTACTGTAATAGTTTAAAGAGGTATTTGGTGGCGTCAGTAGACAGCTGACAGCTAGGTCGGGGCGCGTGCTCTCATCATCCGCGGTGCTATGAATTTAAAAGACACTCGGCGTGTTTCCAACAATCCAGACATCAGATCACGATTGAATTATTGAAATTCAATCTAAAGTTATGTAATTTTAATACTTATATTACTGCGATTGGGAATACTTAGAATATTTCCTGAGCTGTATCTTTTTAATAGTACTAAGCGACACATTCATAAATACATGTGATACGTTACTGGTGTTATTTATATTGTCTCTACGTTACATACATTTATATAGCATAGTATCAAAAAGAAAAAAATATTAAAAAAATATTTACAAAAATCATACGATTTTTTAATTCACAATTTAAAAGCCTATATTTTTTTTTAACTTTAAATAAAGCTTAGGGACTACTAATATAATTACAACTAATATTTTCAGAAATTCATACTATAGACAACAAAAAAAATAGTCAGTATTTCTTTGGACATTTTACACAGGCAGGAGCGCCTTCGCGTAGAGCTATTACGCTGATTGGTAGCAAATCATACGAGAAGCTCGCTCGAGGCGACGAGAGGATCTCTCGCGTCCTGCATTCTTTTCTAAATTACCTCAACCGCGGTTACCAATCAACACAATATGTTGATACCTGTATTTTAATGTCTTTTACATAATTCAATGATACGCTTACATGAGTATGTCTGACATCGGCGAGGTATAGAATAATTTAATTGAAAACCAGGTATAATTATATAGTAATTTGTTTAAGGAAAAAGAAATTATAATATGCAAAGACATGACAAAATTATAAAGTAAGAATAAGACGCAACTTCTATGTGCTGGTCAATGCTAGCTAATAGTGGAGATTTGTTCTTTACATAGATATTATTATTCTTAAGCTTGCACTCTACCATTATGTTATATATAAAATTTTATGCAGTGTTTTCTCTCAATACCTCTCTTTGTCTGTCATTAGAATGAGGAAATGAAAATAATTCAGTCACCCGAGTGGGAATCGAACCCATAACGTCGAGTTGGCAGTCACATGGTGTGCCGCTAATAATACTACTAAGAGTTTGTACCAATAAGTGTCGCTTTCGATATAAAAAAATATATATATATTTTCATAGATATAATATAAACATAAAAGTATGTAATAAATAGAGATGTACCTATAATGTTGTATTGGATTTCTTTATCGAGTACCGTATCTTAAAAAAGAACTCAAAGAGAAGACATATTATCAAGTTTGTTAAGATTTAATGCTTATAACTTCATGTTGGTTTATCTTACACGTAATATATTTTAAATTTAAGTAATATTTCACTAAAATTTTATTTAATCTGTTAATAAAACACGTTATTTTTTACAAAAAGAAATAATTTATACGCAACCTGGTGAAATAAATTGAACATGCAGTCAGAGAAACAAAAAATTATAGAAGAGAAATCAACGTACGTTATAATATATTATCATTGAAGCAATAAAATATAAAACAGAAATGAATAAATTAAGAGTATACATACTATACGTAGATCGATATTCAACTTTCTAGTAATTAAACCGCAAATGAGAGTCGCCGTTTATGATTCAGATTCAATTAAAACCTACGAGTATGAGGTCTGATGAAGGGATGACTCTACAGTGTACATGTCTGTCCTTGTCACGTACACGGATAATACGTAGCGCTATTTCTTTCTCAATGAAGCTCTACACGGTTGGCTGGCGCCATGTCAGTTGCGCGCGCGCAGCCGCGGGATGTAGCTGTATATTTTGGAAATTTTCGCATTTTCCTATATGTTGTGTATCATTGTGAAACTCTATGAATGGACGGGATCATATAGCGTGACATACATATATTTAGTGTCGGCGCATAGAAAGTGAACAAAGGATTACAGTGTTTGGAAAACACGTGGGAAAGTCTAAAATTCACGGTGCTGATTACGTTCAAAGTATAGTGTTTAACGTATTGTGCCATTTCTAAGAAAACAAGTGAGAAAGTTCATAACATTTTGAATTTGGTTACGTTTGGAATGTTTTTAGTAGCTCTACCTATGACGATGACATTATCTAAATAGACAAACAAAGATACTTTTACAATTTGTTGTAAACAAAACGATATAGGGAAACTTGAATATTTGAGAAACTGATATTTTTATTGCCACCTGTATAGAAAGGTGTTCCGTCGTAACGTAATATTGCTAATAACATGTTATCGCGGACCCTTTCTTGACATTTAATAGACTTAAAATGATCGCTGTAGGGAACATCGATCTGAGACTATCATTCATTATATTTTAATGATCTTATGATTATGGGACTAAAAGCCGAATGTTGAGCAACTATGTTTATGTAGGGAAACGTATATTAAAGAAACTAGGTATGTAGAGTCCGTTACTTCATAATTATAAAAATTGGTAAAACACTAACCAATTTTGTAAACGTTAAGAAAATCAAAAATAGCTTGCAGAGTAGTAAATAGTGATACATAATGGCGACCTTGTTTGCATTTATAGATTTTGTGACACTTTAATATTATTTTGCATTTTATTATATTAAAGCAAAAAGTATGTTGCTAACGGGTAAATAAAATTAATTTTATAAAAACCTTGAATAAGATATGGCGGTAATGAGAATAAAAAATCGAATATATAAAATATGTTACTATTCATAGTATAAAATAGAATAGATCTTTGAAGATCTTTCAGGATTATCAAGGCAAATATCTGTCGATAAATATAAAACTTTCGAAGTTTGTAGCTAATTTTTTTTCAGTTTTTCAATTTTACGTCTCGAAGTGCTCACGTCAATTAAACAATAACGATAATTATTAGTAAGTTCTACCACTCACATTAGAGCGGGCGCCAGATGCAGCGAGACTTTCGTTATATGATATGGCCTGAAAGTATGTTTATTTGACAATTTACATCTCCTTCTTCAGCTTCACGCTGTATCCCGCACACATCAGGGTACACAGAGAAAACCTTTCCGCCAAATCTGCATTGCGTGTTGAATAGCATATTTGTATATTTGCCAGGGCGAAGAAATGAAAATATTAATAAATAATAATAACTCATTTGATTGAACCCACAACCATCGCGTTGCAGTCACACTTGTGCCCTTGCGCCACGACGACCTCGAGCTACTTAAAACATAAAAAATCGACATAAAACATAAACAAAATATAAAGAGAGTAATTTATGTAGTTTTTTTTAATGTTCACTAGTATACAGACAGAAATACAATTCTCTCAATAAACAATATGAAAATCAATATTATGATGCGTAATAATGTATTCCGCCAGCACGAGGTGGATGCATTCCAATGTATAAAAGGTACACAATGGGCTCGCTTATAAGCAAAGTGCCAGCATTTTACAAAAATCTCAGACTCCTTTTAAGTACGATTACATGATGTAATCATTTCGCTTAAGAATTGCGTCTTTTTATCGCATTTCTTATCATAAAATCTAATTTTAAGGAAAAAAGCTTTAAACTTGTTGCTGTACAGGTTTCTATATTATTTTAAAAATTCTTGGCTAGTCCTGTTGTAAGTAAAACGTGTTTTTTTTTTCTATTTCATATCGCATATATATTATTACTATTACGTGTACTTTAAGACATAAAATGTAAAATACACGTTTTTATTTTATCGAAAAGAAAGAAAGTCCTAAAATTATCTGATATATACTAGAAGAACATTTATGACAACCCTCACACTATTTCCCTTAACATAACCTTCATATAGCAACGTAGGAACGTATAGGAACGTAGTGATTTGTCTTAATACTTACACTTCACCTTTTAAATTTAAAAAAAATAACAAAATATTGTTTTAATTAATATGATAGCGTAATTTGAAATCTTATTTATATAATTTATTTTACGTGAATTACGAAGTTGTTATAAAGAAAAAACGCAATGAAATAACTAACTTATTTCGTACATTAATTGTGTTTTGTAGTAATTATATATTGTATATAATATATTAAATATATGCATGTGGTGGATTTTACAGGTAGCTTTCTAAGTCCGCAACTTAATAGTACATGAGAGCTATCCTAGATATGAGGCGTATCATTTACACGAGCTCAGTGGATCAGCTTATAATTTTCATGCATAGAAATTTCTCTATGCCATTAAGGGCAAAAGCAATTGGGTCAATTCGATCGATTACCTTCAGAGGAGACACGGGCCAAGATAACATGAGTTATTGAATGTTTCTTGATAACAACTCTTGGATATTATATTTAATTTATTTGTAAAATATAATTCCTATGTAGGAAATGAGGAACTTGGGCAAGGTTCGCTCTCTCTACCATAATATATAGAAGTTATATCCTAGGAAGTAGATCCTAGTAAGTACTTTCGCTTGTTTTTATGTTGCAGTCTGATAGGTATTTATATATTTTTTTAGCTTCACTCTGTATCCCGCATGTAGCGGGGTAGGCAGAAGAAACTTGAGGACCTAGTTTTAAAACACTCCCTTCCTATTAAAGCAGTTCCGTGTTCTTTCCGCTGAGATCGGAAGATATACTACAAATATAAACACAAACAAAATATAATAAAAAAAAGAAATTTAGATTTATTCATAAATATCAAAACTTCCATACGTAGGTAAAGCTTAAAATCTAAAGCTTTTATTACAAACAACAAAAATGCTTATGTCTCTATCTTACCCTACATTACTTATTGCGTTGACATGGATACATTTTTACCATTTACTTTACAACAAATTCTGACACATTACTTCTTATAGTCTATTTGTTGTAATACAACTGACCTCTTCTGAGTAAGCTAATTTGTAAGATATAAAGAAGATTTTTGCAAATTAATATATTTACATACTTTCTGCGTAATCGTAAGTCTGTAGAGCACACAAAAAGTAAACACCATTTGTACATTCTTCCTAAAGAAAACTCAGCTAGCGGCGAAAAACATTTCGACAAAAAACCTTTCTTATGCAATTTTTATCTGAATCCCCTGCGTAACATATTATAATTTGAATCTAATGGAGTCTACCACACTTAATCTTACGTGTTAGACAAACATATATCTTATAAAAATCCTGACTAAGTCCAATTACACAAATACTAACAGCAATCAACATTATAAATCACCTTTCGCTAATGCATGAAAGACGCGAACAACTTTTTCTATGATATCAACATACACCTCTATGCCCTTTTAAAAAACCTATATATCGTATAATTCGATAATTACCGCCATACTTACATGTATGTAGATAAAAAAACGTCTCTACTTTTTAGTACTGACTAGCGAGTTACACAAGAGAGCTAAATTGTTTACGCAGAAACCGGTCGAGCTACCTGTCGCATATGTTATACATTGCTGCTTTAGTATGTAAAGATTTTTCAATATTCTACATTATCACGTAATGTATGCAAAGTATGAAGATGTAAAAAAGGTAGACTAAGGTTTGGCAGGTCCGCAGTCCGCTTGTATTTAATTTGTAGGGCTTTTGTATGGAAAAAATGTTAAAGAAATTGTTTAAATTATGTTATCTTGTAAGATAATCATTTTGAATATTGATACCAACAATGACTTTAAAATTTTTTTGTTTTATAATAGTAGAGAACAGTTAGATAGGGATAGTACTGAGTATACCGTACATAGCACCCTGATGCCTAGCAGGGTAGGCAGACGGAACCTGGGAATCTAGTGTAAAACATTTCTGTTCCCCACTTTCCGCTTACTTCTTCTATAAAATATAGAAGATATAAGCAACCATTTTAATTTACATGTAAACTCATCCTGTATGTATGTTTATATATTTTTGTTGTCCTTATTTCAAAATAACTGCTTTTTCGCCGGTCGCAGCGAGTAGCGGTTTCTGATATGCAAGTTGAGTGTATACTATTTGGCACATCACAGGCTTCGTTGTCGGTTATATCTATAAATAAACCATGACAATATCGAAAAACTATATCATTATCTTTTTATAATATAAAATTGTACTTGTAATGAAACTTAATTTTACTAAAGGATTTTAAGGAAAACTTTAGTGAAATTCAGATACAACCAAATATTAACATGAATTTTAATGCTTTTGAACGCTTAACTCACTAATTACATATTTTGGATTGTTCAATCTATAATACTAAATAGAATACTTATGTTCCCGGTGACGTACGCCAAGTCGCCATCAAGTAGAGTCGACTCTATCAGAAGCTTGTTTTGAAACAACATTAGCGCAATTCCCAAGCAATGTATAATGCACATAAAACTGTTTAATCAAACAACTTGTGAAACTTGTAATCTAAATACTTTACATGTCTCTTGACTGCGGAGGGTTTTTGTACGTTCTTACGCTTAACTTCTCAGCTTATTTTTAATCTATCTTATTATAGTTTTTATATACTATAGTATATACAATAGTGTAATAGTATATTATATAGTATATAAAATCGGCGGAGTTGACTTTCGCTTCTCAACACGCTCTACTACTCTAGATTTTTTTTACTTCATTTTATTTAAACAATATGGGACAGGCATAAATAACTGATTGTTAAAACACTCCGTTCTCCTCTTTAATCTATCACACCACTATCCAAATCCACGAATAGAACCCACACATATGGTGAAATACCACCTGAATATACCATTTCATTCGCTTGGTCAACTCCACTGATGGTTCAAGCTCGATGACGAATTTCCACTTAATCACTTTATAATGTAGCAGTTCTCCGGAATGACTTTGTCTGGTGTAATTTGCTGAATATAATAAAAAGTAGAAAAAACACTGTAGCAGCACATATTTCTTTTTCCCATTACTTAATTAAATCCAATTAAAAAAAACTTAATAAATAAGTTGTATTAAAATTAACAAATTTATTATTCATATATAATATACTAGATTTAACTTTTTCTTATTAATTAACTTCAAGTTTCTGGTGCAGTAAAGTAAGCCGCGGCGTTGAGTTCCACCACTCAACATCCACACACTCTTAAAATGAGACTTAAAATTCCCCACGCAATGGGTTTTCTGTGGCTACTGAGCTGGTATATAACACGTGGTCGTTTTCATTGTTTCACTTATTATGGAAGATACTAGTATTTTTTGGCGTCACGCTGTATCCTGCAGGTAGCAGGAACATCCTAGTATTAATTCCGTTCCCATTAAAATACTTCTGTTTCCCTCTCTCCGGCAAATTCTCATCAGAGCGTGGTAATGAAAATATTAAATATTTCATTCCTCGAATTAAAATCGAACCCACAACCTGTCGCGTTTACATTCTCACACTTGCGCTTCTGCGCCACGACCGACTTCAAACTCGTATAGTATAATTACAATATAGTTTTGCACAATTATGCAAAGCTTAAAGCTAAATCGCTACAAATATAAATAAACAACGGCCCCAAGGCATAAGCAAATGATAAAAAACTGTCGATCTTATCTCCGCAATGAGCCCGAACGAAGTAGGACTTGAAACAAATCGTATGCGTGAGATTTTGTGATCTTTTTATAGGATGCAATTTAGAACCCGTCGCTGGACAGCAATTACTGAGGCAGTAGAGCTTACATTCTCAGTACATGTGTACGTACATATTTGTGGTATAATGTGGAATATGTAAATTGCTTGTCATGTGATCGAGTTTAATACAAATTTTACCATATTCTTGTATTTTGTACTAGCAAATTGGTACTTGTGGTGCAGTGGCCTAGTCTTGACCTAGGATTGCAATACTTTCTCTGCCTACTAAAGTACAGTTTAAAAGCTAACAATTTTTTTATGTGACTTCATTAACTTCAAAAGCCTAGCGGATATTTCTTTGAAAAACCACTTAAAAAAGTACTGAATTGAGTTACACCATTAAATATACAACGTGTTTAAAAACTAAACAAAACTAACGTGCCTATTATCCCAATACGCTAAATATAAAAATCCATCAAAGACCTCTCCTGCCATGTATATATTTAACAATGAATACTTAAGTTTTCTCCACTTCTCTTAAAGGATAATATGATTAGCCACTTGATTAATTTGTACATGTTTCGCTTAAAAAATAAATGTATGAGTCTCTCGGGACACGCATTCATTAAAATGCATGAGCTCAGGGTTCCCTTAAGTGCGCATCATTTACAATCATACTGTATTGGTAGAACAAATTAACGCTACGTTTTATTTACGTTCTGCTTTTTTAAACAAATTAATACTATCACGTCGTATGGTTTGTTGAAAAATGATTGTTTTGGGTCCAAATTGGTTGAACGGAAATGACTAGTTAGTTACATTTAACTTGATTCTTTCTTTCCTTTAAAGACTTTTTTGTTGAGAGGCGTAACTCAACGTGGCCTTTGTTTTGTTAGAGCGGGTAGTACGTAAAACGTAGTTAAATTCCTCCAGTGGTCTAGTCTTGACTGTTTGTCTGTTTGTGACATCAGAGCTAAAAGAATAATTATTATGAACAATTTTATATGCGCACATTATTTCCATATACATTAATTGATTGTTCTTTTGTTATTACTTACTAGATTACATGGATTTCGAGTTCCTAGATAGAGTTTGACCTCATACGAAGTATTTTCATAAATTTTCCTTTAATATCTCATATAAAACAATATCACGTTATTAAGCATATTCATATCCAAGAGAAACCAAGGCAGAGTGCCTAGTACCAACATACATAGCATACGCTGGAGCGTTCAGCGGGCGACCACCTGCCGCTTTTTACTGATAATTGATTTTTAATGGACTCGCCTTCGGTCAACGTGACTTGCCTTGCGTCTATTAAATTACAGCCATCAATAGATGTTTGGTTCTATTTGTAGAAATATTGCTTTTTCCAAACTCTCCTTACTATTAAAAGATTTAGGCCTTCACATCATTTATGATACTGTAAGTAAAATAGTAAAGCTCACGCTCACGCTTCATCCCTAGCATAGCACACAGCAAGGTAGGCAGAGGGAATCTAGGAACCTAGTGTTAAGATACTTCGTTCCCATTAAGACACTTTTGTTCCTCATTTTCTTTTGAATTCTTGAGACATTACGTGCTCGTAGGCGTTACCGGAGCGAGAAAAATAAAATTAAATCTTTCATCATTTGCATTGATAGGAATTGAACCCACAGCCGTTGCGTTTGAAGTCTCGCGCTCGTGTCACGATGGCCCCAGTATTTATTATACAAAAGTTTGAACTTAGTAAGATTCCACACCAAGAAATCATGCTATTCTTAAATTAATTTAAAAAAAAACAAAATATAGATATATTTTTTAACCGTATTCCAAATTCCGTATATGTATTTGCATTTATTTTAATGTCCTTTTTAAAGTATATTCACTTCCTTTATTGCGTTAATTTGTTAATTGATTAGATGGCGATGTTGATTACATTTAATATGAGTAAATTTGCATTCATTTCGTGATGTAGATAGCATTTAAATTAAACTGGGACCTTTTTATTTAGAAACACATTAAAAATATACGTTGGCTTTCTGGACGTTTATTATGTTTTATTATTGAGGAACGACGAAAACGTAGATGTCACTAAGCTACCTTCATTTCAAGTACATGTAACCTAAATGCCTACTACGTATAATATATAAATTAGCTTTACATATATTCAGTAATGAAAAAAATGCCAAGAAATAACATATTTTTGCATAAACCGGTACTTCGTCTTTTTACACTCTAATTTTCACATGAAATATGTATACACAATTTATATAAAAAGCGTAAAAGTAATTTAATGGTCATTAACATCGCTTTGAAATTTTATGCTTGCGCGTACGCAATAAGATTTTGAATTATTTTTTTTAGTAAAATATAATTTATAAGCTTTTATAAAAATAAGCGTTTTAAAGTTAATGTCATGAAAAACAAAAAGAAAACAATAAATTTATACATATACGCATGTATGATGTAATTTTTATTAACATAACTACTTGATATTAAATGTGTCCATTAAGCTTTATTAGGATAAATTTTAATGAGAAGCATATTTTTTTATACATATATTTATACTGCTTTGACAATGAATAAAATATTATTATCGCAAGAAACATACGCAATTTGCTTAACTACGAACTATATATGAAACTATTCTACAATAAGTACAATATATTATTTCAGTGCTATTTCAAATTTAAAATTAACCGGTAAATCACGTAGCGGGAATGAGAAGAAAGATAATAAATAAAGGGAAGTGCAGGAGTGCAAAATTACGGGTAATAGGTTTCAACGCAATAAACTTCATGGCGTTAGATTTAAGCCAAAGTGAACCTTAGCTAGGTCAAATAAGAACGTAAAATATACTGTGCAACACATTGTAATGATTGATGCACTTTAGGAAGTAGAGTAGGGAATGCAGTGGATGCTGCCCTATAATAAACCTGAAATGAAATTGGCAATTTTCCTACTTTAGAATTGGATCTCATATACATTAAAATATTATTTCTAAATATTAATATTTCATTTATTAAAATTATCAATTAATATATATACTGGTTTCTTAAATTATTATTGAAACAATAACTAGTCGACCTTTGTTTTGGTGGAAATAAAATAGAAAAAGTTGAAGTAATTTGTCGTCGCTATCATTCCATACCATATATAACACATAACTTCATTCCAAACGTAACCATCAACAGGTTTAGTGTGAAGTGATAAAAAATAATAAAATGTCGACAACTGCGACGAGGCATGTGAAATCATCGAACTCAGCTAATATATTGATGTGCAAGCAATGGTGGAAAGTGTGCTGGATGTATGGTGACCAGGAAAAGTATTACAGACAGTTGTACGGAAAGCGGAAAGTAAACACACCGACCCACCCGTATTTCGGTGATGTAGACATAAAACGTCACGGTGCCCAAATTACTGAACTGACAGATGATTTTTTTGAAGATAATTTTAACAATATAGAACCTGCACCAGATGAGAAAAATGAATCTCACAATAAACCGGATAAAGAGTGGTTTGGTGCTGAATCGGAACCCATATACGGTTTCGATAAAACCTGGCAAAATGACCAAAGACGACAACCAATACAAAATTATGATGATGATTTGAACGAATTCTTATCATCAAATCTTAGTAGTGATAATATAAAGAGTATGCTGAGTAACGGTCTACCTCTGGAACCTAAGAGTGAATTGATAGATTCTAAAGAAATTGTGCATAAAAATGGTGACATTTTTGGGAAAACGTCTAAAACAGTGAGTAAAACAAAAAAGGGTGCCATGATCACAGAAGAAACGGATATATCAAGTGATGGAAAGACGATGGCGAGTCTAAAGTTTCAAAGATCATCAGTTAAAACTGGGCCAAACAGAATGAAGGAGGTGCTGCAGCCTCTAAAGGAGGACGCAGTCTTGGATCAATGCTCCCGTAAAAAGTGTGTGGGAGATAAGCTAACTACGACCACAACCACTTTGGTCACTGTCACCCAGACCATCGGCACCAGCTGCAATGAGTAAGTATTATAAAATTAAGTTTATTTCGGTTGCTTAATATCTTAAACAATCTACACGTTAATATTTATTAAAAACAAAATCAAATATTTTTTTTATTATAATGCATTTATTTCAAATAAATAAATTTCTTAATGCCTTGAAAGTATTTAAAATTAATTTTGACAACGAAATCGACTCTTTTCTTTCATTCAATAATAATAATTATTAAGCAATGTTCATTATCTAATATCTTGATAAAATAATAGCAAAGCTTTATTTATATTCTAACATACCATTACAAGACACTTGTTCTGTTCCCTTTGTATCATAAATCAAAGAAAATCAAAGACCTTTTGTACCTGCCACTTGTTCTTATTGTGAGCCTTTGAGCTGCCGTACAAAAGACTTCAACGCGCTCGACTTGCTTGTTAGTTTATATTTAGATGTCCTTATGTATGAAAATAAATTAAATAGTAGTTGTTCAAACAACTTTATTTTTTAGTTTATAGTAGTGAAGTACACATATGATTTATAGTGTTTTGTTGTAGTTTATGTATATATTTTTTCTCAGAGTAAAATTCACTTTTATGACTGCATTATGACATAAATTATAATTGATGTAAAAAAGACATTTTTTTTCATATTACTTGATTTTATATGAAATCTTACCAGAATTTAATATTTTAAAATATTTTTCATTACCTTCCTTTGTAAGCTACGGTAGCGGTCGGTACGAGTATTATCGAACGGACGTTTACCGCACTCGGTAATAGACCAACCGACAACACTACAACTTTGCGGTTAAGAGCTTAGTCTAAGTCTCAAATGAAAGCGAATTACAGTAAATAATATAATAGAAAACAAATTTGTGTATTTGTGTAAATACATAATATTCTTATAGTTGATATATGTATATAAATAAACTTAATGATTGAGATTGTAAGTCGTGAAGCAGTGAGACAGGTTCGATCTCACTAACCTTCGGCGACAGCGTGGAATTCCTCCACTCATTATGCAATTTATCGAACATTTTCCAATGGTCATTGGGGATTTCCTCTGCCTACCGCAAAACCATAAAGCTGTTTTTTTCGCAATATACGGCTCTAATATAAGACATTTAAAAATGTTATGTCTAAAATAAACGGAAAAAGATTTTCAAACTTCTACTTTATTACATTTTTTCTATGAAATTATAGTTAGTATCCGCTTTATGTTAAATATTACACCATCTAAGGAAACCCACAAAGCCCGCAACTTGACCGTAGCGTAGTACAATCATGCGGGTAATTTCTTCGCGTCGTATCAGGTTAAACAATTTTATATGCGGTTTTTAAATCATTTATCAATATTATGTATTACTGTAAAAACTGTCGTAAAGAACAAGTTGCTGAAGTCATATTAAGGATCGCCATATAAAATGTGAAATAATAAACATGTAGAATATCGAGTTCTTAAGCTTATAGTAGTCTTCTGAATAAGTCATAATTATGATGTTTCTTTATTAATCCATATATTTTTAAATAACATACATAAATTTATCATTTAAATAAATCAACGTACCTAAACTTGAAGCTGTGTTTGTTTATATGAAGTTATTACTTATCGTCAAACGCCAGGGTGGCCAAATACTTACATGAATATTAAGTTTCACGCGTCTCAATTTCACGCTTTACCTACTCTGTAGTGGTAGGGAGAAAGAACCTATTGCATTACATGTGAATTTTGTGAATTTCTTACATTCCATTTTTAATTTCTGACAAGATGTTGCAATTTTACGTGTTTAATGTATGTGTATGTAACTTAACGATGCGCTTTACTTCAACAAAACAAGAAACATACACAACAATATAATTCAATATTCTGAGTGGGAATCGAACCCATAACCATTAGGTGTTAAGTCAGATATATATATATATATTTATACAAATTACGAGGCAAAAACACGCAAATTTCAATAACATACAGTTATTTTTATAGAAGTTAATTGATGTTAAGAGATCTTACTATCAATCTTTTACATATTATGGCAATTATTGTATTAAATAATTTCTAAAAGTTAAACAGGTTGTCTTAAAAGACTGGAAATACGGCATTGTAACGTTAGATTTAATTTACATATTTTTAATATATTCATTTCATTTTCAAGCGAAACTAAAAGAGCTGGTAGATGTTTTATACCGATATCCAGACGATAGCTCTGGTAGGCCTTAATAACAAAGTTTAACGTAATATCTCAAAAAGTAATAAAACGTGCAGAACGTAGTGTCTAGACACTAACCTAATGTCAAAACTGTCTATTTTTGTGCTCTTACTGGCGATATGTAAAACCAAAAAAAAACAACAATCGACGTTTTTGCTTATATTTAAAACACGTTCATGTATTCTTATAGCTTCTATGAAAACTTTAAACCCCGCTAGTAAAAATTATAATTAAGCGTATATATAATAAAACAACGTATTTTTTACATTATTTAAATGTGTGGTCAACTTACCATCGCACTCTGTTGACCAGAACGAGGACATAGTATTACAATATATTTTTAATACACTAATGATTACTTATAAGAAAAATACGTTCTTTCATCACCATTCCTATATTTTAGGAACCAATATTATACGTCTCAATTTGCCGACTTTTTTCTGATATAATCTTTGTCTCGTTATTATTTTACAAATTTTCATATTTTTTTTATATATTTGCTCTAAAATTGAAACTATATATAAACAAATTACTCTATTATTTCCACCTATACAGAGAAATTACAATCATAATCTAAACGATACTATAAGATCAAACAATTAATGATAGTTGTATTGTTACACAAAAGTTACTCGTTGTTAGCAAGCTAGATAGAACTTACATGAAGTGAGCATGTCAGCTCACCACTCAACTCACTTTTCAAAAGAGCGAAATGTGGTGAATGCGGCACTTTAACGAAGATGAAATAAACGTACAAATAAATTCTTATTTACTTTAAAGCTCGCTTCAAAGCTACGAGCCGGCGTACATTCCTTTATCATTTATTACTACTTTTAATACATTTAAGAAGAAGGAAGTTCTCATACGACATAAATAATTCGTATGAAATCGCCGCATGCGCAGCCATAAATACTAGCGGAAAATGATTTACTGCGTGCGGAGATAGGAATATTATCGTTTAAACTGTTTATAATGAAATAACTGCAGCTATAATTATATTAAAGTATATTATGCTATATGGGGGATGCTATGCTATGTGAGAAAGAATAATAAACTTATGGAACTCCCGTCTCTTTATCATTTTGTTAAAACATATTTTTTTGTTTTGTCTTACAAAAATGTATGTGTATTTATTCCGCTCACTTTTGACCAAATCTAAAGAATCTAATATAATATTATTAAACACTATTTAACTTTGTTGACTATTCATCATTTTTCGTTCATCATCGTTTTTGACAAAACGAACAATATTTTTCCTAGAAAGAATTAAATAAGACCACCGCAGTGCAGTGGGACCATGTTCGAGTGTCGATCCTTATTCGAGGGGAAGAATTATTTTCGTGTACTCGCTACGGTAAACAAAATTGCAATGTTAAGTTCCGCCACACAATACACAGTGCATTCAATTCGAGTGAAAATTGGTGATTGCAGGATTTTGAAGCTGGGTTTCCTTCACCATCCCTGCTATAGGATAGGATAGGGGGTGGCAAATATTTTTTAATTATAAACAATAAATCAAAATGATCACAACTTTAAAGACATACAATAATCATAATTTAATTTTACAAAGTAACGAAGGCTACTTACTTATGAATGTACTCGCAAGAGTGTCTGTTGATTTTCACAGTAGCCTGTGATATTTTGTTCTTGTCTTGCCCACACAAAAATGTAACCCTTAGAAAGGGACAGTGATATTTAGTTTGACAGTAACTTGTGATATTTGTTCAGAACTCAAATTTGGTTGACTTCACAAAGTAAATGATATGCGTTTCTAGTAAGTGGTCCCAATGTTGTGATAGCTGTTCGATTTATTGGGCTCGTAGGAAACTGGTATGTTAGAAAGTATTTTTTTACTTAGCTAAGCCGTGATATGAAATTTGTATTACAAATTATCGAAGTGATTTGGTCCTCTAGAAAAATTTTTTTTTTTTACTGTATTTTTAAAGTAAAGCAGCTCACAGCTCCTGGCATTATATAGCGTATCAAAAGTAGTTATTTATTTATTTTATTTATTTATTTATTTATTTATTTATAACATTTAGCAAATTTAAACAAGAAACAAATTGGACGATAATAACCGCATTAGTGATACACTGTGTCGCGGCTATCAACGCTCACCTCCCTAGCGTTGCTTAGGTACTATCAATATACAACTCACTAACTATTGTAAATATATGAAACAGAGCAAAATTTACAATGAAATACACAGAACAACTCTTATAGTAGAGTTATATTACTATTGTAGTGCTTGCAAAAGTTATTTGCAAATGTACAATGACAAAGTCAAGTGAGGATACTCGTAAGCCTCTGACTGTAAACGCAATAGGTTGTAGATTTGACTCCACTCGAGGAGATAAAAAATACTTAATAATATCAATTCTTAGGTGTGGTGTCGAGCAATACCTCTATAATTAAGCGGAAAGTGTAGAGCGAAAGTGTCTTAATGGAAACGGAGTGTCTGAACACTAATTTGTGTGCTGAATACAGTGTAGAACTGAGAAAAATGGCACATTTTAACTTTAATTGTTTTAATATACGTTTTTTTAAGCTACACTATGACATAAATAACATAATATGTCACGCCGTGCTTTTGCCTCGTCGCAGAGCGAGGGAATGAATATATAAAATATTCAATTTACGCGAGTGAGAACTTTTTTATTTTAAACATGATTATATATCCTCGCGGACGACGTCGCGGGTAAAAGCCACTGATAAATTCTCGGAGCAATATTTTCGCTTTACTTAGAAATTCTCTGCTAATTAGTGCATTCTCTAACAAATAGTCGAGACCAATCGTGTAGATCTAAATTCCAGCGCCGGGACAAGTGCAAGTAAATACACGGCCCCATAGCTTCGAGTTAGTTACCGTTGCAAAATGAAAAAAAAATACGCTTTTTTTATTTTTAGCAAGTGTTATTTCACACTCAGAAAAGAAATATATCGCTAACGACTAATATATATTTTTTGCAGTTTCACTTTTTTTCGCCGAATAAATGTAAAAAAACATTATTAGTTTTGTAAATGAATGAGTAAATGAGTGTCTTGACACTATTATTTCCTTACGGGAGATGTATAGAGGTAATTGATCATTATTAGTATGCTAGTAATATAGTTATGTTTATAAAGTCAACTTGGGGGTGAGGTAGGACAGCATCTAACTATAAAACTGGCCAAGAGCGAACCGGAGAGAAAAATAGCAAAAAAATAACTATTAGCATATTTAAGCCCCTCTTAAAAAATAGTTTTATTTTAATTTCATTATTTATTTTAATGTGAAAACTTGATACACAACGCCTCAAAAATTGAGATGAAGCGGAGAACAGAGTGTCTTAACACTAGGTTCCTGCTTACACTATCGTGCAGCAAAAAGTGTATTTTTACCCATACAAGTAATAAATCTATAGAGCAGATTAAACGACAAATGAATAACTTGCTTCGACGTTCTAGTTACTGCTCTGTGTGAGATTATTAAGCGTTTTAATGAATGTGTGCGAATGAAATATTACGATGGGACCGATATATCTAAAAATAAGAATAACTTTTAAAACTATGCAATTTGTAAGCTTATAACGTTCGGTGTACGGTGTTGAGATAAAAAATAGACTGAAAGTGTAAAACGGAATATCTTAACACTAGGTTCCCCTTGTCCACTCTAAAGCTGAAAAAAAGCCATATTCTGGTAGTAGGTTCATTATTTTACGTATTAAGAAAATAGTAAGAGCTATTCTCTTACTATTTTCTTAATATTATCTTCATCTTATCTTGTACAGTTTTAACATATGCAAATTGATACTTTTCAATGTCGAATAGCCATTTATTGTCGTTTGCAGTAGATGCAGTTGAAGTGCTTACTAAAAATATAATATTGATATAAGAGATAGTATAAAAATGATATAAGTAAGTGTAAGGAACTCAGTCAGAAGTCGTTACATTTAAAGTGTAAATAGCACCAAGCAAAATACACTCTAGCTGGACCTTTCGGTATACAACTATTATAAAAATAGTAGGCCGTTATGGTGCAGCAGCATTATATGTGGCTGTTAATCCGATGGCTCTAGATGTTTATTAAAGCAAAAAAATAGAGTCATTACACTCTTTTCATATAGTATATAAAGAAAAAATACAGCAAATTGCATTAACTTTAAATATATATATATAAATACTCGATACAATTAAAATACAACAAAGCGGCCACAGTCACTAACACTCAAACAGACCAGTCCTTTCGTCATAAAATAAATGGACGATACTGTTATGCAAAATAATAAAACGGGAATGGCGCTGTTAATATTTTAACTGGCTATAAAATAAAGTGAGAATAAGAATGGGACCAATATATAGTTAGAAAATACCTGTATACTTGATTGCTGGGACGTAGATTCAATTACCAGTAAAAGAAATGATTATGTTTAAAAATATTGTCATTTTAAATACGATTTGCAACTTTCGTTCTCAAGGCACCGTACAATTTTCGAGACAAATTTGCAAGTTTTAAAGTGTTGAATGGGGGGACCTAATATAGCACTTATTTAGTTTTATACCCTTTGACACATTCCAACACTATATTCTTCACATTCCACAAGAAACAGAACTTGACTTCCCGCCTTGTATCCAAATTATAGACTTAAAAATAAATAAATTGAGATTGTAACTACTACCACCATATTCATTCAACATACTCTCCGGTCTCCGCGCACCTCACGTTTTGCCAGACATTTCGTGTTAAGTGGCCGAATTTTGTTTTGTTACTAAACGAGAAATATATTTTTGTTCCCGTGACTGGGAATCGAACCCACAATCATTTACGATTATTATATAATAATGATTGTTAAACTTTCAACGGCTAGTTCGGGCGATCACTACGGAAGCGTGTCGGTCACGGTGTGATCCTATGCAAGGTCACTAATCTTTTTAGGGTTCTATGAAATTTTATTACTGTAAATTAAAAAAAATACAAATATCGATAAATTAATTGAATATTACGATACAAATTAATATGACATATTTTTCTTATAAATAGCTAGTCACCCACAACTTTGTTTTGTTATTGTTTGATTTTAAGACTAAATGGATTTTTTTTTCTTACTTACTGTAGGATCGAAGTTCCTATAGGGACGGAAAAAATGGATTATTTTCCTCTCTTAATGCTTTTCTATTCTACTTAACCTGCTTGACATATTTCTTTTAATTAATCTTAGCAGAAAAAAATCTTACTATTCTATTAATAAGATGGCTTTTAAAATTTTCTTGCCATAATAAAAAATATAAATACATATATTTGTTATGCAGAACCACTGTTTTTACAAACAGATCGAACTTGACGATATAATTTAACAGATACGATGGTGTCCGATAGGAAACATTTTGTAGGGCTTCAACGCCGCTTCCTGACAGAGAATACGGTAAAAACATTGTTCGAACTTATTTGAAAGATACGCATCGTTATAATTACTATAAATTATTCTATATTTTACCGCTTACCGTCATTTTTGAATGTTTACTTTTAAGATATTGTAGTGGCAAAGTGGTACAGTAGGCTAGCGCGATGGTTGTGAGTTCGATTCTCACTGCAAGTAAGTATTTTAAACATAAAAAAATCATATTTATACTAAAATAAAAAAAATATTTTCAACATGCATTAGGTACAACTACAGAAGCCTCAAATTTGGGCTTCATAAAATAAAATGAAAGATGGAAAAAAAACAACGAATGAATGAATGAGCCCGTATCGAACGTTTGATTGATGGGCAGCGGTGCAGTGCGCGTTTTCATAATAACACGTTAAAAAACTTTCAAATGACGTATCGTGTGACGTTCCGTTGCGCTTGACGAATTGTTAATTCTACGTTTTTGTAAATTACACCTGGATTTTGTCAAATTATCATTAAATTGTCGGTATCCGTGATAATGTTGATGCTTCCACACTCAGTTCAGGGAGTATTTTAGCTTCCGAAGGTATAATATGGTAGCTTGAATTCAGTATTGAAGTTCTACCAATGCACGGCGTTTGGTCTCGAAAATTTCGCAGAAAGTGGGGAAATGCTATGAGGAAAAAACTTTGTTCTTTATAATACACAATGAGATGGATCGATCATATCAATAGTTCCTTGAGAATATAATTGAGATTTTGAAGCGTTGAGTGTTGCTACTCAACACGAGATGCCTCGAAATTTCAGCGAAAATGAGAAACATCTCTCATCTGCTTAACCTGTTAAAAAATTCTGAGATTGACTCATTTAACTAAGCAAACTCTTATGATTTATAATATTAATGTAGATATATATTCTGAATATAGACGATATTACTTCATGATGTGAAACAATGGAAATATTTTTTTAACACAAAATCGTCCAAGTACCTCTTACACGTTGCTCAATCAACTCAAAAAACTTATTACCGTATGTAATTTGGTAAGTCCGTGTACGGGAATTAATTATTACTTAATAACACAGACATCATATACATAAATAAATATATCTTATAAAATCTTTGATTTATGAATATAATTAATGAATAGAGACGCTATCAGGGCACATTGAAACAATTTTTGTCACGAAACGGTTCGATATCGACGCTTTCTATTTCTTCCTTCGGTAACAAAGAAAACGCGATGTTGATATCAGTAATTTAATATGCAATGGGCAGCAAGTAGGGTACGGAGTGTGTTAACACTGGGTTCCCTTTGCCTACTCTGCTAATCCCGGGACGCAACAAAAAGCTAAAAAAAATCTTATTACAGAAATGCGTAATTACATACATTATATAAAAAGAGCAATTCAATACAATCCCGATGCAACTTAGTTCGCGATGTCATTCGAAAGCTTACGATCGTGCTTAAAGCTTTACGTGGGTTTATACGCGTCATTACACTCGCTACATGTCGATGACAGATTTTATTGGTCCATTTGAACTAATCTCATGAATGCATTCGAGTTTTATTACGTCTTGTATCTATTTAAGCCTTTTTGTTGTATTTAAATGTATGATAATTGTTGTTTATTGCTTATTTTGTATTTTGATGCAGGTGGATGTGGTATAGGGTTTTTTTTAAATTTCGTGCTCTATTTTGCATTACTGTAGGGGTGGCGGAGAGAATGCAGTGTTAAGACACTCCGTCCTCCACTTTTCACGCTAATATAGCATGTTGAGTATTATCTAACTTTAATTTGATTATATTGAAAATTTCTGTGATTTTTAGTTTGTTTTTTTTAACATTACCTTAGTAAAGTGATTTGTAGGTACTCAACAGACGCATACGGAAATCCATCGTGAAAGAACATAAGAGAACTTTGTATATTTATTTAATGTAAAGAAACGAGAAAATACATAAAAAATAAGATGACATGTATGTAAGACACATGACAAGATGTTATCGCAAGAGTGTTAGAATATTACTACTTAAATATGATGAACCGGGTTATTATCAAGACATCGTTAAATTTCCACAGATGAAATACATAAAAGAAATACATACATGTATTTCTGTTGCCGCTATAGCAACCGACACTGACTCGCACTTGGCCGTTTTTTTAAAGCTTTTAATTAAGAATCAACTTTAATAATTAACAGTTACTTTAAAAAAATAAAATTACTAAAATTCATTAGCAAAATCGAAGCACGCTACTAGTTTTATTTGTAACTTAACAACTAAGTACACGCCGCGTGGGCTCCATAGATCGCGATTGCTGAATTTATTCCCTATTGCCAGTGATTTATACGTATTTAATAATATATCATTTTAGCTATCATTTATTAAACCATGAATATATTACATATACTTTATTGTTTATAAATTATTAGGCTTCCTATACTTATTGTAGTTTAACAGATTGAGATATGAGGGTAATATAGTCCATAATTTATTTCGGGCTTGAGTTTTGTTTTTGAAAAACAGAAAGTGGAACCTGGGAAATTGGTGTTGAGACTCTCCATTCCCATTTAAGACACTTCCATTCCCTACTTTTCACCGAATTTTCGAAACATGATATGAGATATTCGTGTCGAAAAACGAAAAGCGTCGCTTCTTCGTGACGAGAACAAAGAAATGAAGTACTTTAAATATTTACCTCCCCGATACCACTATCGAACCCAGAACCCTCGCTTTTACAGCCTCACACTTTCCTGTTTTGTCCTTAATATAAATCTACTATCTAAAACGTAGTTCAAATTGTAAACACATAACAAAAAATAAAATCCAATTAAAGCTCCACAACAAACAAAAAATCAAACAAAAACCCTATTAAAAGAACATGTGAACATATTGCATTATAACGGCAAGCACACTTACCTGTTAAACGCACCTCTACTCTACTCTCCCAGTAGGCGTAGAGGAGATTGAATAAAATTTATTGGCCATTATTGTTATTAGCGCTATTTAAATATCTATAAATTTACTCTTTTGTATTCAATTTCACACATAATTTTGTAGTCATTTATATCACACAGCTCTTGGTGTTGTCATGGCACAAGTGGGAGTGGGTTCGATTCCCAAGAGAAGACTTAATTATTTTTGTTTCCCCGCTTTCTCTAAAAAGACAAAACGCAGCGTTAAGCTCTGCCACATTCCGGAGAATGAAGTGTCTTATCATTAAGTTTATTTACCTATATTACTGTATGAGAGATTAAGCGTGAATGTTAAAAATCATAATATTCTTACATGATTTTTTTTATTGGTATTTCTTATATGCATATTGAAATAAGCTACATTTTTTTGTTTATAAAAAAAATAACTACGATGAAATATAAATATATTAATTAATATGTAAAAAAAATATTGTAATAATATAAAACAACACTATCAGCGCAGTAGTAAATACCTGTCAAAAGTAATAAGGTAGTGAATACAATTAAAAAGAGGCATTTTCATTCGAAACTTCTTTTTGCTTTTACGACCGCGGCCCTCGATTGTGCCGATGGTCTCTTAAGATATTAAATTTCTCAGTTGTCAGCGAGACCGAGATGCAGATATGAAAGTCATTTAGTCCTAATTTATTTTGGGCTTAAGTTTTGTTAGTGGCTTTATGTTAAACCACATATAATAAGGTAACAGAATTTGTCTTTAAGCATTATATGTACATCTCTATACAATACTACTCGTTCGTTTTAAAAAATAAAATGGAAAATTCATAACTCGTTCTTGTAGGATTTTCGAGAAGTCCTGTTTTGGTTCGCCTCCACTCTCTAACCTATATACTTGCCAAATTTCAAATTTCTAACTTCAAAAGTTCCGTCCGTGCGTTGTCTGTCAATAACTCAATAAGGGTAGAATAACAATATAGAACAAGTATATTACTTATATACATAAAGGTCTACGAAATCAATTTATTTCTATACCACTGTCTGTCTGTACATCGTTCAGTAAAGCACGCCTGTTCAATCTCCTTTCATGAACTTGTTGTGTGGAATAAAGTTTAACGTACAAACCTCTTTGTTTGAGATCCAAATGACTCTTTTATAACGTCGGTCTTCAGTTCCGAGATAATCTTTACAAGCCATTTTTTGTTGATGTCAATAAAAATAATTTACCTCTTTAATTACTGAACAAAACAAGGTTGCTTGTTTTGTCTTATAAGATACACTATAAAGTAGTGTCCAGACAGAACGTAGTGATGAGACTCTCTGTTCCTAACTTGTGGCACAAATAATAAATTGACAGTAGGGTTGGAAACTACAACCGTAGCTTGAAATTACATTCAGACGCTATATCATTGCGCCACAATGCTCTTTATTTATATTTCTATAAGGGTTCCGTTTTTACCTTTTGAAATACGGAACCCCAAAATGAAAAAGAAATATATAAATACATACTTTTTACTTTAAAATGTAAAAGAATGGAATGCTGTCGAAGACGGGCTTTCTTTTAACTTCATACGAGTACACTGTATACGAGCCAAGTGGGTGCTGGCCGCGCTACCTTCATTAGCATGGCCGCCGGCGCCGAGCACACCTTACGTCTGTGTATCATTTCTACTCTATAATTACTTCTATCGATTTTTTTTATTATTATATGAGTCTTTTTATATAAACACTTCAATTTGTCTTAGCAGACAAGGATAAAACAAATCTATACTTATATTATAAAACTAGATATTTGTTTAAACGCGCTTATCTCAGGAACTACTCCAAACATCAAGAAACGCTGTAGGCCTTTGCTTAGGTAATTATATAATGGTGTACATTTTAATGTATTTTCTCGTTTTTCAAAACAGAAATATGTTTTCTTTTGCATGTTATTATTACGTCAAGACGGTATAACATTTAGAAATATTTAATTTAGAACATTATACAAGTATATTATAGTAAGCATAACAAATATTTTGAATAGCATATTTTTTTTATAAATACAAAAAAAAATATGCTATGGTCATTTTTCCAAAGAATTTTACAAGTACGTTGATCCCCTTAAAGCCTTTTTTATTTTTGCTTAAAATTTAAAGTAAAGTATACTTTCAATTGTTGAAGCACACAATTTCAAACTTGTGCTAAATTTCACAGTACTTTTTGACTGAACATCGCCGCATTTAAAAACATTAAAAATGTTCACTTATGAGCCTAAAAATATACAAACAAAAGAAATTATGTTCTTTAAAGCGTAAACAATACTTTCAAAAATACAATGCCCAAAGTGATGGAGAAATAGTGTTATTCAACTGCACGCGATGGTCGTGGATTCGATTGTAATAAAATCAATATATAAACAAAAAAAAACTAAATGTATGAGTACACACGACCCAGAATACATTTCTGGTTTTATTTTACTGTCTACTTTGCCAAACATTGGAAAATTATTAAGGAGCAAAAACGTCTACAAAGGTCTCACTAACATTGCCATTACTGTGTGGGAATGAAGTGATAAATAAAGCTCAAAATATTTTGTATTCTCTTTTTCTACCTTTATGACATTAAAGATGTACGGTCCGCAGGTAGTCTTAGATGCAAACTTTGTACACACTTCCATTAACGTTTGCACAGCCTTGCTCTACAGAAAGTATCATATTATTAGTTAATGCACACCGTAGATGTTATATTGTTTTATAGTTTGGGCAGAGGGAATATAGTGTTAAGACACTGTCTCCCAAAGTTCGCTCAATATAAGGATATTACGTGTTAAGTGGCAGAAGTTAACTTAAGAGAGCGACAGAATCTATAAAATTAACAATTGCGAGTGGGAATCGAAACTACAAGCTCCGCCTTCACTGTCAGATGCAAAACCACTACATCACGGCCTCGATGTTATATTTAGAAAAAAGCCAAATGTAAATATATCAATTAAAAATAAAATGGCAAAAAACAACATCGAAATTTACGTTCAGATTAAAAAGTAAAATTATAATCTTATAATTGGAAACATATAAAATTTCAACCAACTGCCATAAATTAACAAAATAATCGCGTATTTTAAATACATTAATTCGTTCAGTTCATATCAAACAATCCAAATACTCCAGTTTCATATAAAACTGTATACAAAATTGCTATAATTATACGAAGATATTACTGTTTGTGCTTAACATAATGCAATAAACTCATATTTACATATAGAACAGAAATTATTAAAGAACAAATTGTATCGCTGTTAAGTAGCACAAGTTTTACTATTTCTAGCACAGGAATGTCGTTTACTTGAACAGTTTCTATGTGAAAAAATGTGTTAAATTTTTTTTTCTAACGGGGTACCCAGAGAGAACGAACGTCAAACGATACGATTTTCGCATTCTTTGCCTCTCTTTCCGCTCACTCTTGAAGTCATGCCCAAAATAATAAAGGGGAAAACAGAGAAACATTGTGACTTGAAGAAACACTTACGTCTACCTACTCAGCATGCCGCCAGAACTGCTTAATACAAGAAATTACATTAACTACTACTACCACTAGCTTTAACATGTTACCAACTTTGGAAGTAACGTCAACTAAATTAAAACATAACATAAATATTTATGAAAAGCATAATTTAAACTACTTTAAAAACGATTCAATAAACGAAATAAAACAAAAAAGTATTTTTAAAAGGTCAATTAATCTAATAAATAAAGGCAAGAAACATATTAATTTACATACAAAATAAAAACCTCACGCTGTGTCATAATGACGCCGTACGTCACTGCGGCGTCGCGCGTCGTCTCACGGACGGGTGTGTCTTAATAGCGCAGCATCGTTATTTATCACCGCGATTAACTCGATACTAATTTATAGTGGGGACGCGAACGTAGCGATAAGAATATGTTAACTTTTTGTATGCGCCGTCGATTGTAAGCGAGGCAGTTGTGGGTTCTATTTCCAGTTGAGAAAATTAATTACTTTAATTTTCATTCACGGTAGTAACAAGACAAAGTACGACGTTGAGTTCCGCCAATGAACTAGCAATGTCTCGAGAATTGGGCGGAAATTGAAGAATGAAGTGCTTTTATACCAGATTCTCTCTGCCTACCCTGCTTTCGAACTAAGCGTAAATCTGCCTTTCTTTTAGCTGTTAACTAAATTAGAAACCACATTCCGAATATACAGTCGAGTTTGTTTTATTTGCGCCGTAACGAAGTAAAAATTTACTTTTTTATCGTTTTATTCACTCTATCTCATAAACTAAAGTGTTTATTACAGGTTCGGGTAAAGAGCCTTATAATTGTAGCGGTATGTATAATGTCCGATAAAATAAACGTTTTCTTACATTTTAATGTTTATTGCACATTTTAATCGACTTAATACGATTTTTAAGCGATTTTATTAAATATATGTTATTTTAATCTTATATTCTAGATTCATTTTATATAGCAGAGCACTTAAGGGTAACCTTAAGACACTCCGTTACGGGAAAAACTTTTATTTAGTAAATTATTTAGTGATTAATTACTGTTTATGATTATTTTTCATCTCAGATATGAACCCAAAATATAAGTTCTAACAACAAAAGAAGTTAAATTATAACTAAAAAACAACCTTATAGCAACGAACTCTGGCAACGAACATAAAACTAAAGAGCACAGATCAAAGATAAATATTAAATGTATGAATAGATCTGAATATGGATGTTACAAAAGGTCGTTCGTTTTGTATAAAGGTCGAATCCGAGATCAATAACAAGTATTTTGTCAGACCATAAAGAGGTGGAGATCGATCTCAGTAGGCGGCACTGTGAGAATAACATTTTAATATTTCTGCAATATTTTATTATATTTATTTTATTAAATTATATTAAATGTAAAATAAAATATCAATATCAAAATATTTTTGAACCAATTTAGATTATATTTCACGAGGGAATTTTTGTATTAAAAATACTCCGTGCCAATTTTCGAAACATTGCGTGTTGAATGGCGGATGTCAACGGCACGCTTAGTTTTGCTTAGAGAGGAGGTCGTCTCAGGTTCATGGTTTTCAAGTTCGGGCTCTATCATCGAGACCAGGTCGATAGATTATTAAATCATCACCCGATCTATGATCCGTATTTATAAATCGCTCTCAAGTCTAAGGTCGATTTTGAAATAGCGTTTTCATTCATAGATATGTAATTAATCAATCAAACCGGCATCTCAAGATCGATTTTAGACTAGGGAACACTTTTTCACAAAAAACGACATACTTGACAGTAATTTAAAAAAGAGATTCCTAAGACATAAACAACAAGTGAGTCCTATTAAGATTTTATTTAGTGCCTATTCATGCGCTTCAATGGAATTCTTAACGTATTTTCTCTAAGAGCTTTTATCTGAATTCTTTATTTATATCAGCTATAATGGTTTTATAAATGTGTTGAAGAGGATGTGAAAATATATGTACAGTAGAAAATAATCTTTGTTCATAAAATAAACATGATATAAACAATATCGTTATAAACGAGGTTTCATTTCAAAGTAATAAATAGTTGCCTTTCGCGTTGTGGCACTCTGGCAATAGGTTAGAGAGCCGGGGAAGTCCGTCACTCAATACGCAAGATCTTGACTTTTGATAGAGAATCAAGTGTCTTAACACTAATTTCTCTCTTCTTTGGCCTGCTTCTTTTTCTAAGTATTATATTTTGTCTTTAAAAAAGCGACAAAATCTAAATATTTCAAGACTTGGCTCTACAATAAATATTTTTTTTTTTTCAGCTACATGTTGTATCGTACACGACTGCTAGTGTTAAACACTCCCTTCCCTATTTTCCACCGAATTCTAGACGTATTGCATGTTGAGTGACATAACTCAAAGCCGCACTTTGCCTAGACAATAGACTAGAAAATATTAAATATTTCCATTTCCTCGAATCGAAATAGAACCCACAACCTGTCGGTTTATAGTAACCCGCCTGTGCCTCTGCGCCGCGACAGCCTCGAACTATAAAAACTTCTCTCATAT
Organism: Heliconius melpomene rosina; assembly: GCF_056956725.1. NCBI lineage: Eukaryota > Metazoa > Arthropoda > Insecta > Lepidoptera > Nymphalidae > Heliconius > Heliconius melpomene. Next base: position 9,383,477 of record NC_140402.1, on the reverse strand, counting down.
ATTTACTGGCAGGAGTCTTTTTCGTTCTTAATTTACATATAATCTTCTTAAAGTTGACCACGCTTGTCAAAGTAAGCGAAGTTTAATTTGTATTTAGTATACCTGCTTCGGTTTACTGACTAACATCATAATATCTAAAAAGATACTGAGTAAAATTCTTATTCGACATTAAAAATTAAAAATATTATATGATTCCTTTTAATTTAAATCAGATATATTTTGACTTGTTCAACATTGATTGAAACTTACAGTTTCATCAAAGTCGGTGCAGGAGTTTAAAAAGGGGCAAGTATAATAGAAGATAATAAATGACAAGTAATGGAAATTATTTTAAATAAAGTAATTATATAAAAAAAATAATAAAAGTTACGGTGTATTTTTTTTCACAAAAAAATATTTATAATTTTATTTAACACCACAACAAAATAGGGAAGGGAAAGTTGTATAATATTATGTATTGATTTTTCCATACCTCTCGGAGGTTTAGAATTAAATATATCTTCAAGTTCTTCAAATTTTTATTAATATTAGAATATTGCACCAACACCAAAGCTAATTCATGAAAATATTTCTTTGACAATTTCCTCGTGTAGGCATCGAACCCACATATTTGTTATTCATATACATATATTAAAAAATAAATATATACTCACTAAAATAGAAATAACCAGCGATACTTTCACTGCCAAATCAAAATGCAAATTGGCTCGAAACGACCACTCGAACAGATATTATTGACAATTTTTGTCAAATTTATTGCTTACAATAAAATATATTTAATTCTTTATTGTCCTTGGCAATCGACTTGAACTTGATTAAAATTAAGAAGATTTTTTATATTTTTCTAAACGAGGACGACAGAACGAATCCAGTGAAAAGTCACTATTCTTCACTAGTTTTATTTAGCGACTTCAAGAGGGAAACTATTGTTATAATACTCCGTTCCAACACATTCAATCTTAGTTAGTTAAACTTAAAAACGCGTTTTATCAACCAGAGCAGAGAAATGAAAACGAATTAATCTTAGTAAGCTCCTATAGTTTGAATTGAACCTACTATCAGTTTGGAATACTTCACTCCCTCAGTGGGAATCGAACGTATAACCATCGCGTTTACTGTCAGGTGCTACGCCACTGCGCCACGACACATATAAATTATAGGAATTCATGTTACATGTACAAATCAACGCTGTATCCTGCATTTAGCGGGTTAGACAGGGAACCTGGGAACCTGATATTAAGACACTCAGTTCCCATTAATACAATTCTGTTACTCATTTTCCGCTGAATTCTCAAGGCGTTACATGTGGAATGAAGGAACTTAACGCCACTTTTAATAATAACAGGTTCAATTTTGATATTTATATATTTTAGTGAACTTAGTGAACCACCCAACATGTCTTTGTGTCATATTAAATTCATTAGAAAAAGAAAAAACAGTTTTACTTAGAGCACAATAAATTTTAAGCTTTTATAATACTTGTTTTTATTATCTTCTTTAATTAGTAACTGTTTTAATCGATTCTTATAAATTAAATGAAATAAAGAAAAGTAGACTTTATTCCGTAAAAATAAGGTTTTATTTTAAATGACTAAATGTATATTGTTTTATAGCTTGATGTCATCATATTTTAGATGGGAATAAAGAAATCTTTTATGGACATGATTTTCTTATTTTTTTATTACTTACTTCTTATTTTTAGGTGGCGTTGAGTTCCGCCCCTCAATAAACAATGTCTAATGCAAAGTTCATAAAATAGGTATAACATAAATAAAAAACTAAATTAACTTCTTAATAACATGTTACTTAAAGAAATTGGCAACAACTAATTTTTGTTAGTCACCTTAATGGAAAAAACAGTATCAATAGATGGGACATTCCATGTACAAAAATATTTTTATATTCGAACGAGCTATTGCGTTCTTGAGATAGTGCGTTAAACTAAACAAGATTAGTCTCAGATTTATAATTCTAGTATAAGTACGTTTAATTCTTAGTTACTATCATAGTACGGTAAATGTAAAAAATAAAACTACCTTCTGTAACCAACTATAATCGCGATAACTGTGGGTTCGATTCTCGGTAGTTTGTTTTTTCATTTCCTCGCTCTGGGGGAACGAAATGCGTTGAGTTCTGACATTTGATCCAGAATTTCTCAATAAGGAGTGAAAGTGGAGTGCCTTGACACTAGAATCTATCCGCCAACTCTACCAAAGACGATAAGACGTGAAGCTGTTTACAAAAATTATAAAAATGATGCCAACATGAAACATATAAATAAAAAATGTATACATATTAAAAAAACACATAGAAACACCTCTAAAGAATTTGTAAATCAATAACAGTACTAGAAAGTAGGATACACATAAATCATCTATGGCCGCGGACGGTCCCCCGCGGCGACGCAGCGCGCAGGTTAACCGCGTTTCTAACAAATTCTACATACTAAACGTGTTAACAGTTATTTTAACCCGTCTCTGTATAAACTTCGGTGGAAAGCAGCTTCACGCTTTTTCCCGCAAAGCAAACAGGCAGTTGCAGAACTCAACGCCGCGTAAGTATGTTAAAAAAAAAGAATGAATATTTCCGACTAAATGTACGCTTTCAAGTTCGTATGTGCTTATACGCTTTCAAGTTGTTATTCTGCCTCTTCGAAATTTGTCTAGGTATTTGTCGGTCGATTACTTAGTAAATTAAATTGAAAATATATTTTAGATTTAGCTCGAACTGTTGTAGATTTGTTTCTCATTTAGGAGAATGCATTATTTTCATTTTCCCTCTCTAATGACACAAAGTACAGCATCGAATTCCACTTTTCAACACTAAATATCCTAAATTTAGGGGAACTAAATATTACGAATAAAATATTACTTGATAATAAAATGGAAGCTGATTACTGCATTGAGGAACGGTTATCGCAAATCGCTTAGCGTATCGACAAAAACCTATTAATGTAGAGAATATATTTATAGTCTTGCAGCCGTTTAGTACGAGTTACAGGGAACATTCGTATCTGGTCAATTACTGTACCTTTATTGTAAAAATGTTAAAAATCTTTTAAAATTATGATTTCAACAAAATAAAGTACTTTAGAGGACCACAATGTATATTTATAGGCCATTAATTTATATTTTCGTTTTTTCGCTCTGTTGTCGAGGCAAGCGTTGAGTTTCGCCACTTTACAGGCAACATTTACAAGATACATACAATATACGTAGAGACTAACTAAGCACTATCCTTTTATAATGTAAGTCACTTACAATTACTACATCAGTAATATTTACAACATACTAGAATAGAGCCTCAACACTTCCTTCTAACACCTAGCCGTTTAGCCGCATACCTGTGTATCGCGTGGACGACCCCACCATTTGAATATATTAATATATTAAGAATATTTTAATTTTCAATCGCCCACTGTCGTCCTACTTGTGATGGCCACCGTACGCTTGTCGTCAGTCGTGTATCTCCACACTCCACACTCTATGTGACAAACACCACTGCATTCCTAATGTATAGAATGAAAAAGTTATATCTTTAAACGTTTTCTTTGAGGCCTTCGTAGCACAGCGACACAGCATTCGACTATAAACGCGTCGATTGTGGGTTCGACTCTCGAGAGAGTATTTTAACACTAAGCGTTCCCTAACATAGTGTCAAGACACTGATCTCCAATGTCTGCGTGAATTCGAGACATCGTGTCATTGTGTGACAATATAATATATTCATTCCATCAATTAGAGAGAAATAGAAATATTTATAGCTTGCATAAAAACTCACTTTTGTATACAAAAGTAATTTAAAATCCCCTTTGAAGAGTCACGACTACCTCATTTAAACCGGAGCTATAAAAGTTTAAGTAAGAGAGCTATTCGCATAAAAGTTTTCAATTGTAGCGATTGTTAGCGAATAAATCATGCTCTAAGCGGTCGCTATCGAACACTTCGTTAGCGAGTGTAGTAAATCATACCTTAAAGTACGTCATAACTCGTGATAGGGGATATCTATATTTATCATTATTATTTATTAATATTTTCATTTCTTCGCTCTGGCACTTAGGGAAAAATCCGCCACTCAACACGGAATGCTTCGAAAATTCGGTGGAAAGTGGGGAACGGAATGTCACTAGGTTCCCTCTGCCTACCCTGCTGCGTGCTTGGTACAGCGTTACATTTGGTCATGCAAGCGAAACCATAGTTATTAACAAGTATATGCCGATAACGAAATTGAAAATAATAAACAACATTATAATATACACCGAAAAAAAAATTAAATTAAAATTATTAAACTCTTCAAAAAGAACTGACCGACTTAATTTCGAGAACACTTTTAATGAACAATTAATAACGCGCTGTAATAGTGTACTATTACAGCGCGCTGAGAGGTTCTTCTGAACAATGGCTCGAAATAAATGTTGTTTTAATTATATGTTATAGATACATCTAATGCTACTTTTCCCATAATCCAATTTAAATTTATGACAAAACAGTGTAACTTGTACACAACTGTTTTAATCAACAATTGTTTTAATGTTGAAACTGTTAACTTTACATTTACAAACGCAGTAAGTCCCACTGCGTCAAAGAAAGTTATAGGAATTATAAGAAAATTTTCCCTTTTTAATTAAAAAAAAATTACAAGCTGTATAAATAAATTTAAAGTCTGCAATTATGTTGTCTTTTTGAGATTAACGTTTTATCCCTAGCAGAGTACCTAGTTAGAGAAAATGTCAACAATGTCCACTGTCTATCCTACTCGGTTTAAAAATATGTTTTAAAGTAAACTCTTAAATCTTATTATGACGACAATTACAAATCGAATGAGTAAAATTACTAAAATTATATAGTCCTGGCGTAGCGGTACTGTGTCTACAATTGCGACGGTATAACCGACATATAGCAGGATAGACATAGAGTTAAGACACTCTGTGACTCACATGTCACGTGAATTTAGATAAGTTGAGTTAAGGAACTAAACGATACTGTCGCATTTTGTTCTTACCAGAGATCGAACCCAAAATCCTCGCGTTGACAGTCACATATCTATAAATAGTTGTTTTAATACCGTAAGAAGTAATAATTTAAGCTGATATTGACCAAAGAACATGGAAAGGTCGTTGTAGTCAGTATGAACCGTTGCTACCATACACATGCGTCTCACGTACGTCTTTGAATGACTGTGTATGTAGACTTGGTGGCTAATGTTTGTATGTTTTACTACTGAATTATTTTAATTTAAACATTTTACAGTATTACGACGCAGGTGGGACGTGTCTAGTTGAAAGATAGTCGTGGATTACATCCCATTTTAGGGTTTTTGTTATATAAATGTCCTGTTATAAAGCACGATTTCAGCTTTGTAATATAAAGCGTAGATGTTCTTCAAATACATCACGTCAATTACAAAGGAATGTGAGATGAAGATATAATTACAAAACGATTATCTCAATAAAATATTTGAGGCTGCAATCCCAGCATCAGGTCATGCATTCCTCGGTCGAAGAGAGGATTGATCTAAAGATATCATGTTTCGATCGAATCGTGACGAGATGCTACCAACTAAATGTATTTGACTAATAGTTTTTTTAGCTTCACGTTGTATCCCCCACATAACAGGGTAGGCAGAGGGATCCTGGGAACCTAATTTTAAGATATTTCCGTTTCTCACTTTCCGCTCCAGATTTTGTTGATTATCGGAACTCAACACCGCTGTTTGCCTTGCGATTGCAGCAATAAATTGTACACTAATATTTCTGTGAAAAAAGTGTATAGGGTAATCTTATCACTGTAGATTGAATGGTTAAAGGAACTTTGACCAGCTTTCTAACTGGGTTTCCTCGAGGCGACGGAGCCCTGCAGGCTATAGCCCGTATTATATCAAGTTAATCGTTTCAATACATCCACTGACCTGGGATCCGGGCCACCTTGTCCATTTAGAAAGGGTCATGTGTTATACTTTACATTTATATACCTCATTCTATTTGAGCACCAAAAACAAGTAAAAACTAATACTAAATATTATATTAATATAATATTCTACTTAGTATATGTAAATAGCTACATCCTCCCATAAAATCGTTAATCTACATACATCACATACAATACCAATGTATACGGAATATATCAGGTTCGAATCCGGTGAAAACTTAGGTTAATTAATATAATCGGTTCCCCCGATGTCCTTTTAAGACGACTATCCGGTAATTACTTTACATAAGTCCATAAGTAATTAGTATATCAATTACAACTCTTCTAGAAGTGCAATTAAACATACATATCTCGAAAGCCCTGGTTTGTACAAAAAGTGTATGTACCAGTTCCTATGCCACTTTTTCTTTGACTTGCTCGTATTACGATATCTTGTATATTTTCTCGTTCTTTTTAAAATATTATATGCAAAAAAACATAATGTTGAGACATTCCGTTTCCTAATTCCTCATCAAATGTCGAGATATTACTATATCATTACTGTGTCATTGTATTTTTTGTCGACTGTATCGTGCCCAATGGATGTCGAACCAATTACCATCATCGCATTTACGGCCAAAAGGTATTTTTCCCACTGCGCTACGACGGCCTCTCCTTTTCGATATATAAAAATGAAAACAAATATGTTTTTAATATTATTACAATGCCACTATGCACTGAATTCTATGCAACTAACTTGGATGAGATCTATATTTTTTGCCATTTTTATAATATTTTAATGAAGATATCCTTGAAGTATCGCTATCGCTGCATTTCTAGATTGTCTTTGACAATCTTGTCAGTGTTCCTTGAGAGTACATTTGCATTATGGCTGAAGGGTGAATTGATTTAATTAAAATATATTTTTTGTGATCAATCTTTATAGAGTAAATATTTTTAATTTATATTAAAAATATAATGATGTGTCATCGGAGTGCGGTTCACAGATCACACACAGTCTAGTATCCACTATATTTAAAAAAGTTGTTCTTCACATTTAGAAATGAAAATAACTTTTTTGAAAACGTTATGTTATTAGCACGTACGTATGGAGATTTTTACAAATTTCTTCCGAAAATTCGAATCCAAATCCATCGCATTTACAGTCGCACACTTAAGCCTCTGCGCCGCGACGGCTTGAGAGTAAAGAACATTTAATAAATTACAAAGTAAACATAAAAACATCAATTTACATGAAATATCTATAAAAAGTTATAATCCAAACAAGCCATGCTAATGCTTATTATCCATGTTAATAGTACCAATATCCTCCAATCAATATCTTGCAGCCAGTTATGTAACGGTTATGATACAAGGAGTTTCTCAGCCAATTTAAACTCATACAAGACCCCGCCTTGTAAAAGCTAATACATTTTATGGTTCCAATCCTTAGGCAAATTATAGGAAACCAGTTACAGCCACTTTCCTCACAACTATTTAGAAATGGTTTACAATGTTACAAGAACTCGTGTTTTAAATTAAACGACTTGGTAACCAACCCCGAGCGTTAAATAACTCTATACATATATTTTATATTTTATTTAGGAATTAACTTTTACTATCTGAAACTGAATTGATTGATGAATTTAGAGACTCGACTCATAACTGTAAGTTATATCAGACATCCGTGTTACTCAGTCTCCTCAAACTACTTAACACTAAGATTTAAAAACAATATAAGAAATCACAAAAATATCAATAAAACAAGAAATGACAAAGGCGCAGACGAAACAAAACTGTGGAGCATCTATATACACCAAAAAAGTCAGTTTTTATAGTTTAAACTTACGTAAACCCATTTTGCCCTTGTTTTCTTTTCAAATGTATCAAATAATCATTTAAATGCAATAGTTTAATAGAGATTTTATTTTTACACTAAATGAGTAACGTCATAGTTTAGCCAAGATTTTTGTCCACCAGATACTTTTTTTTACAGGATTTTTTCTCATGAAGCAGAGCCACGTTAAAGAAGATAGTTTCATTAATTATATTAAGTGATTAATCATAAAATAATGAACCGTAGTAGTTCCCGCTCGTACATCACTGCTACTTACATCTGCAGAACAAATCAATCATATTATAAAGTGGTGCGTCACGATTCTTCATTGTTAAGCGATTATGATATTACAAATATATGTTATTAATCAATAAAGACACCCGTTTCCAAGTTGTCAAGTTTTCATAATAAGTGAACTAAAAGTGTATCTAATATCTCTTTTTCTTTCCAGGCCAGTCTGCCGAAATTGCGTCGTATCGCCAACGGGTTCTTCGCCACCGCCTCTCCATGAGCAGCAGTCATCGCCTCCACCGCCAGCACCAGCATCACCACACCTACCTTCACCACAACCCAGCCACAGTGGATCTTCAATACCAAGTACCTCAAATTCCCCTCACCCTTATTCCTACCCAAACTTTCGGAGAAGTCAACCATATCAAGAATTCAATCTCCTCCACAGTCATAGTGTTTCACAATTAAACCAGCCTGGTCAAAGTTACCATTCCCCACAATCACCCCAATCAGCAATGTCTCTGTCCCCACATCCTGTGCCCCAAGGAAAACTTCGGGGGTTGTTGGAACACGCTGAAAGGTTGATGAAGCCTGGTGATCCTCACAGACATTCGCAAAGTGACGACGATTCAGGCTGCGCATTGGAAGAATATACGTGGGTGCCACCGGGCTTGAGGCCAGAACAGGTATTTTAAGTAGCTGTTTGTATATATATGTATGTATATATATTACCCTTTTTAATTTCGCATTACAATTTTAATTTAGGTATATCCATAAAGATGCCATACGGTTCTGTAAAAGCTTCTTAATAAACGCTGTCAGCTGCATACTGTAAATTGTACAAGCAGAAGCCTTTACGATAAAAACATAATACGCTTTAAAATGAAAATCTTTACTATACTAAATCTATTATGAAAATGAAAATTATTTGCGCAGCGTTGACTCCACTCCACTCAACAAGAACAAAATACAAACAAGCAAAAACAATAATAATGTTATTTCCAAATATCAAAAACAAATTATATAAATATGCTCAATGTCTAAATCGTAAATGGAAAATATTGGTTTTTTTTCGTTCCTGTAAAAAATTGCAAAAATGTTCTTTAAGTGCTCCCCTACACTCCCTAACTACTTGCCAAATATCAACGTTTCCAAGTCCAAGTAGTTACTCTGTGCGGTATCTGTTAGTCAGTATCGAAAGAGTGTTATATTATACATAGATATTAATTATCTTAAAGTGTACACCGGCCATCCAACTCTCCTGCTGGACTAATGGCTGGACTATTGTGCACAGAACAATTGTATTGTAAACATGTGTTCGGGCTATTTCTTTAATAGCCGTCGTCTTGGACAGATAAGAATCTGCCGCCTTCGCTTTATCTCTCCATTAACCAGGCATTTTGTTTTATTGTCATTGCTCAAGCGTCTTGTGCCTGCTTTAAGAACTAAATGATTGTACTAAAAGATTTTGGTTTTCTTTTTATATACCTTTGAGATATGTTTGTGGGATGTATATATGTTTTATTGTTTTGATTTAGTCAGATATAGTAAATATTATAAAACAATACAAATTACTTCCATGGAAAAATAAAGTAAAAATCGATTTTTTCTATACGAAGTGCTTGCTATATAGAAAGTGATCGGAGCTATAAATTATATCAGCCTAAAGTCGAATTGTCTACTAGTAATATTTGAAGGGGGGACCCTATTCAATTCTTGACTCCACCATCAGGCCAGCTCGATGATACCATATGAATATACAACGTTTGACTGAGCACTTGCATGATGATATAATTATTTATTAGTAGTGGCTAATACACATTTTCTTATATTTTTTGCTAAGTTACAAGACAACCTAATAAAATGTCTATCTTATAGGCCATGTAACTCAATGGACTATAAAAAAGATCAAAGAAGCTCAGACTTGAAGTTAAAATTTACTATACAGCTTTATTTAATTTATTTTAGCATTATCAACTGGTCGATGAAAATGTAATATATGTGACGTCTATAGTAATTAATACTGGTTCTCTTAGTTTTTGTTACAACACAATTGGACCGGTTGTACTCTCATTTTTTATTTATTAACTACATATCTGTTTAATAATGACACGAAATTCTTATACTTATTAGTTTTAATGAAAAAAATACGTAGTAGTGCAATTTACATAACAGTGTGTTACTTGGGAGGGATTCAACTTGTTACCAAAGCGAGAAAAATGAAACCAATTTATTCTCCCGAATGGGAATTGAACTCACAACCGTCGCGTGTACGGTCAGACACTGTTCTGCTGTTCCGCCGCGAGGGCAATGGTTAATCTTAATTTATACAAAAAGGAACCTTAATGTTTGTCAGCTAATATTGCTAATTCTTTATTAGCGACACATGGACATTTGTCATTTGTGTGGGACCTACTTTTAACATACTTCATCAATGTTAAACGTGTTAGATAGAACTCAACGGCGCCATTTTATTTTATAAAGCCATGTCAAATAAACTATTTTAATTAATCGTGGCGGACGTGGTGCAGTGGTATATGGGCTCTTAGACTGTAAGCGCAATGCTTGTGGGTTCGATCCCAATTGAGGAATGATTATAATATTTTTAAGTTCCTCGCTTTGATGGACATAGGTATTAGGTGTCCTCTTAGCACAAAATGTCTCAAGAATTGGTAATAGCTGAATGGAGCGTCGTAACGCTAGGTTCCCTTTGCTTACTCTTGCCTGTCTAAAATAACATATTTATATACGTATACGTTCATATGTACTTTCTATGCACACAATACGCCATATGACAATGACGATCGAAAGTAAGCAAACTCTAACGTAACAATAGGTTGTATAGCTCGCTGAAACAATGGCCGTTTTAGAATATCCTAGAAAATGTAGGGCTAGAAATTCTAGGTATTAAACAAAAGGTAAGTAGGAAGACTCTTTAGTTAAAATATGTAGAATATACCTAAAGCCAAGCTTCTAAACGAAATGATTGTAGATACTATCTATATTCAGAGAAAAGAGTTATTTTCACTTACTCGTTCTCAAAAAACAAAACACGTTAGTGTATTCCACCAACAACTTCCTATGTCTTAAATTCTGATTTAAAGTGGAGGACGGAGTTTCCTGACACTCATGAAGCTGAAAAAAAATTAATTTATTATGAATCGTGGAACCAAGCTGTATGTAAGCTTTTATTGTAATTGAAAATTATAAAAATTGTAATTAATCTCCAATAAAATTAAAATAAAACTACAATTTACCAGTCTGTAAAGTCGTAGATTAAATTCTTACTTGGGAAAATAAATTATTTTCTTTTATTCGTTCTCAATTTATACAGCACATTGTCGGGACGTTGAGTTCTCAACATTCAATATAGAAGGTTCCTTCTACCTACTATATGTGAGATACAGGATGAACCTCAAAAAACATGTATTTAAAAACATCCGACGTAAAGAAAGTTCTTAAAGCGTATAGTCTTATTAACTTAACACAAACATTACCAACAAATCTTAAATAACAAATAGCAAAAATTAGGCGTTTTGAATAAATATTCAACCATCTTAAATGCAAATTCTCGAGTGGTTATAATTAAGGTAAAAATAAAGTAAAAGCTTAAAGCTCGAGATCCGGGGGCAGTGGAGCAAAAAATTAAAATGTCTCCCCGAGCGCTCCCTCCTCCCTCCAAATTGAGCTTCGAAACTTTAAGAAATTACAGTGAATAATATAATAAGAGATATTGCGAAATGAGTCACGAAACTTTTGAACAACTTCGACAGCTCTCGTTGGTAATGGAACTACCTGCCGTGCTGAATTATTTTTTCCTATTACAATTATGTGTGAACAAACGTTGCAACCATATCCACAGGAATTTGGTAATTTGAATATTTTATTAAATAAAAAGAAGTTCATTGAATATATTTTATAAAACATTGAAACAAAAATCTTAGCATTGTAAAATATTTTTAGTCCAACACTCTACCATTTATTTAATAGTTAAAGTTATACGATTTTTTTTGCTTTTAAAACATAGATCTAATAATAAATAAAAGAGGAATAATAATAATAAAATAATAATAAATTAAATAAATAACTAGTAAGACACAGACCATTTGTTATATACAAACCCTTATTTTGTCTACTATTTAGCTTCATGTTGAATAAAACATGGATCAACGGCTTGACTCGGATGCCCTTAAAGTAGACTCAATACATTGATTTATTAAAGCCACACCTCGTCCAACAAAAAACGTAAACTAATTGATATAGCGACTCGCACGTTACCATTCTAGTTCTTCTACAATATCTAAATATAGTATTGAGTTAGGTTCTGGATAATGTTTAATTTATAACTAGGGGAATCTTTGTACATATTTGTATTATTTAATCTTTATTGAACCGTTGGTTTCTGTAATGGCGGCACGATGAAATGACATTGTTCAGATAAATAAATAATAAAAAACACAATTTTATATAATAATCTTAATATTTAGGTTCTTAAACTAATATATAACTACAAAAATTTTGAGTCGTAAGTAAATCAATATTTTATGTTTTTAGTGATTATTTAAAAACTGCTAAAGCAATTCCCCGAAAGAGGTTTCTTATAAATTTAATCGCGATTAAACTAAAACAAATATGTACACGTCGCGACTCATGGAACCTACTATAGTTTTTTGTCGATTTAAATATTCAAAAATTAATTAGCATCGAGAGTCTCATTAAAATAAATTAAGACATAAAACAATACAAGTTTTCTAACGCACCCCTGATGTACCTGTCAATTAAATTAATAATACAAATAATATTATAGCCGGTAATATAGTTTGTATAATGGGAAGATGGGAAGGGTAGAGCCACTATAAACGTAATAGTCGTGGGTTCGATTCCCATTTTTACACGACGCTAAGTTCTACTCAACATATTACAATGTCTTGAAATCAAACGAAAATTAAACAATGGAGTGTTTTACAATACAATTTTATGTTCCTACCCTACTACAGGCAGGACAAAACGTGACGCTAAAAATATAATACCAAAACAAACACTATTAGATATAATTGCGAACAATTTGAGAGTATTACCCGCCACCCCGGGGAGCAACAGCGTCAATAAACCAAGCACGTATCAATTTCATTAGCCGTCTTCATTAGAACTGGCAGGATATAATGTTCATTTCTACGTCGGGTGCTATTAGATTAATAATAGTATTAAATAACTTTTATTACTGTTATAAGGGACAGTACCTGTCTGTGAATACGATGGTTGTAGATTATGACGGTTGTGTAAAGACTCTCTGTTCTCAAACTTTCAACACATTACACGTTGAGTGACAGAATTCAACGCCGCGGAACTTTCAAGGAAATGAAAATAGTTCTTTCTTCCAAATTGGAATCGAACTCACAACTGTCGTATTTACAATCACGTACTGTGCTATTACGCCACGACAACCTCTAATTACTTTTTCATATTGAATAATATTGTCCAAAAAGAACATAAAGAAATATCAAAATAATCATAATATATGGAATAAATAAGACCGTGAAAAATTATTCTTTCATAGCACGTACGATTTTCATTAGCTGGTTTCATTATAAGAAGCATAACGGAAGTCTTAATAGAAATGTACGTTTTCATTACATCTTGGCTTACAAATGCAAGGGATCTGTGAGACATACTTACAAGTTATATTTTTGTGAGCTGTATCCCGTACATAGCAGGGAAGAGGGAACCTGGGAACCTAGTGTTAAGACACTTTGTTCCTCATTAAGAAGACATTTCACATTTCGCACTTACTGTTACCAGAGCGAAAAAATGAAAATCGTAAATATTTCATTCCTCCAAGTTGGAATCGAATACACAACTGTCGCGTTTAGAACCATACGCTTCTAGCTCTGTGCTATGATAGTGTCTTTACCTAAGCAATGGATTATATTATACAACTAGACAACCCGCAACTTCGTTTATTTGAACTTTAAGACCTAAAAAGAAAAATATCGTTCGGAAAAATCGAATCGTTTTGTCCCTTTCTCGTAAAAATTTCGAAAATTAAAAAAGAATATTAAGCAATGATGAAACCCCCTTCTATATTCTGTAATAAGGCAATTTGCTTGAACACAATGGTCTCGAATAAATTGCGCAGGTTGCTTGATGATTGGGCAACATTACAAGTATTAGTATTCAACGAGCAACCTGCGTTTTGGTGTAATTTTATAAATATGGTCAAGTGCACTTAAAATTCTTAAAGTTGATGTACACTTTTTATACTTAGACAGTTTCACGCTTTTTCCCGCATAGCAGGATAAGCAGGATAGGCCTAACTGCGGCAGTATTTCGAGGTGGGTACCTTCAAAGGGCGCGTCTGCCTCTACCTTAAAGGATGGCAACGTACCTGTACCCTTTCTGGTGTTACATAGGGTCGTAGACGTTTGCTTTTTACTTTCCATAACAGCCTAATTTAGGAAACATTGCGTATTAATTAGCGGAATTCTACACCTCGTTTTGAATTTAGACGAAGGTAACTCCTATATCATAAAAACCAATTTTAGCTGGCAACTTCATTTACGTAAACTATGTAACGAAAAAAACCAGTTTTTCTTCATTCCCGTTGGAATTTCGAGAAATATTATTTTAGTGCTCCTCTCTACTTCCCAAGGACCATCAAAAGTCAATTTACACATTTTTATGGGCAATAGTTTCGCGTATGCGTAGTATTCATTAACGGAAGAGGTTAAGTACAGTAACGGAAGTTTAGGATTTAAAAATCGAATTGTAAAAATCGTTTTGATTTTATGTTAAGCAAGTTTTAACTGCAAAGTCGCCTAAATTTTAATTGTCAAATTGAAATGTACAGATGTTACAAGCATTCAGTTTAAAAAATAGTGGTTCATTGTTGTTACAACGAGCCACTACTACTGAATAGTTTCATACAATTTATTATTAGCTTCATACATGCTAGAGGGAGCCTGGGAACTTAATGTTAAGACACTCCGTTCCCATTAATACACTTTCGTTCCACACTTTCCACCGCACTATCGAGGCATTGCGAGTGAGTGGTGGAATTCTTGAAGTGGGAATCAAACCCACAGCACAGCCTCAACTTAATTAATGTTTCTACTAAATTAATGTGAATATAATAAACTGTTTCAGGTCCACCTCTACTTCTCAGCGCTGCCCGAGGACAAGGTGCCGTATGTGAACAGCGTTGGAGAGAGGTATCGGCTAAAGCAGCTATTACAGCAACTGCCACCTCAAGATAATGAGGTAAGATTCTATAAAAAATATTGCATTAAAAAACGGAGGAAATAAAGACATAAATATAGTAACATGGATTATGTCAATGACTAGTAAATGGAGCGGAATATCAGTTAAGACACTGCGTCCTCCCCTTACAAATTAAAAGCAAGCTGGTCAGACAGAAATAATTCAGGAACTTCGTGACTCCGTTCCCATTAATACTCTTCCGCTTCTAACACTCGCACAATTTTCGAAACATTTCTAGACAAAAAAAGAAAAATCATCATTACATTCCAGGTTCGTTACTGCCACGCACTCTCCGATGAGGAACGTAAGGAGCTACGGTTGTTCAGCGCACAGCGGAAGAGGGAGGCGCTGGGCAGAGGGCAGGCCAGGCAGCTGCATGCGCCCGCACCTTGTGACAGGGTAAGTCGAATCATTTTACATAAAATTATATTTTTTTTAGTAATTTTGGGTCGGGCTGACCACTGAACTTATTTCAGGATTGTAGATCAACGAGAATTTCCACTTACATAAGTTGATAAACTTTAATTTGAGATCTATACACTTATTTTGTAGGAAATGAAGTACAAATATAAATTTTGTAATGATAATAAATCGATATAAAGAAATATCACCCGATTTCACATATACATACATACCTACATACAAATTAAATCATAATATATAATAGATAATCATAGTTCCGCGAAGCAATCAGCTTTCATAAAAAGCTAACGACAAAGTTCCGTAAGAACAGGCTCGGAGTTCCTCTAATCGTCTAATAAGATCATTTAAATGTTTTACGACTTGACGCTAACTGTCGCTGTTCGCCTTTTTTCCTCTTTATCCACTTCCCACACTACTGAGGCCTCCGGCACACACTGCTGATACTGTAAAGATTTAGGTTCAATTCTCTCTTCAGGAAATGGAAAAAAGACAAGAGAGTTACATCACTCAATACTCACTATGGAATGAAGCGTCTTAACACTAGGTTCCTTCTGCTTACTCTACTAAGTTCGAGCATCCAGAAACCTATTTTAAGTATTACATAAAAGAAGAATCAATATTCTTCCCTAAAATCTGAAAGAACGATAGAAAAAAAGAGCAACAAATAAAAAAAGCCCCTAATTCCAATCCCGCAACACCCTCCTGCACAATACTCGTACAAATATAAATAATAGTACAAGTGAAGTATAAAAATTGCTTCGTTCCTTCGCCGAGCTAATCCCGCCATCCGTTAGATGCAGATGTTAATACTTTCGTTTATCTTTATGTAAATAAAATTAGCTTTTGTCTAAAGCTCGCTCGTTTCGCTTATTTTTTAAGGAAAAAGAATTTCGAATACTATTTCGATTTTGTAACGGCAAAGATGATATATAATTTACTTAAAATAGTTTTATATATTAGAAAGTTTAATTTATCTAAAGCTCACTCGTCTCATTTATTTCCTTTGAACGAAAAGAGTTTTTAATATTATTTCATCGATCTATAACATCAGCCATATGATAGAACATACAAACCTAGGTCCATGTGTACAACACCTGAATGCTCATAAAACCGATAGTAGTGAGTTCGATTCCCAGTCGAGTAATGAATTATTAATGAATTTGGTTACGATACAATAAAATTAGGCGTTTAAACGAAGAACGGAGCATTTTAACACTGGACCCTCTGCCTTCTATATGAAGATAAAAAAACACAGTATTTACCATCACCCGTAACCATTTTAAGTGACTATGAACGGCCGAAGCTTTTTAATTTCCACTAGAAATAAATCATGGAACCCTCCACGCGGTGTTACTGACTACTTGTTATATTGTTTAGAGCGTTTGAATTATTGCTTTATTGGTTAGGAAATGTTACGTATACATATATGTATGTATGTCTATATGTATGTATGTCTTTGTTATTTTATTTTTTAACGTTATTGAGGTTTTCGAGGGATTAATTAGCTCGTATGTGATAGTTGTGATTCATTCCAATATTTACATTTTATCTTTGTCTAAATATAAACTTTTGATCTTATCTTACGCTATATAAGCTGTTGAATGTAAAAATTTGCAAGATAAGTAAAAAATATTTCATATATAAATTAACTAAGTATTTTTTAACTAATATATGTCAATATCATTAATTTTTTACTTATTATTGCATAAATATTAATAAAGTATGTACATTTTATATATATAAATGATAATACATAAAACCGTCAGTGTAGGATCTTGTTTTAATTTGTAAAGATACAAATGGATCGGTCCATCGCCCCTTCTACTCCAGAAGTATCTCCAGAGGACGGTAATGAAACTTTCGGAAAGTAACAATTAGTGAACGCTGACTGCACAGAGTTGCGACAGTACTGTCTTAAGATCGTTTTAACAAAGACTCCTTCTAAAATCCTTCTTTTTATTACTATTATATATTGTATAGCGGTCGTGTTGCGGGGGCACAAGGGTGTGACCCCCACTCGGGGAAGGAATTACTATTTATCAATATTTTAATTTCTTCGCTCTGCTCTTTCTTCTGATTTGCAGAAAAAGGCGTGAAGGTGCTCGTTTTACTCGTATACCGACAATCTTGTCTTATGTCTGTCACATTCCCGCGTCGATACTAACGATTCATTCTCCCTAATTGTCAAAGTTTTTCCTCCAAAACGCTGATCTGTTTAAATTTTTTAATGACCGTATTTTTATAAGTTCCCCTCGTCTTTAAGTTTCTTTTTGTACTTAACGCGAGATTTTTAAATGTTAAATTGCAATTTTAATCAAGATTTGTTTAATCTTTTAAAATTTAAAATATAATGTTATTTTAAGCTTTAAATAAATAAATAAATATTGTATCTCTTAACATGTTCAATTTTTTTAAAGAATGAATACATTAAATAATATTAATAGTGTTATTAGTAGTTTTAGTAGTGTAAATAAAATATTAAATCAGCTTCACACTGTATCTGGCACACAGTGGGATAGATAATAAAAATAATATTTAATTAAATTTTAAATTAAATTTATATTTCATTGTAAATGAAAGAAAATATAATTGTGGCTCGTTGCAAGTCTTAAGCTCACTTAACGCAGTACTAGTGAATTAAAATTTCGCGGAGTAATGTTGGATTTTCTTTCGATTTCTATCTGTTTTCAATAAAGATTTATGCAAAATGTCAAGTGGCGGAATTCAACGCTGCGAGAAATTGCATAAAAGAAATAGAGAAATAAGAACAAGCTTTTAATTAAGAAACCACTAAAACCTCCCCTTCACTCAAATGAAGGCAATTCCGCGAAAGATTCCAAACCGACAATTTTCTAGTCCAATGCTTGTTATGATCGCCGTTATAATTACTGTGTAATGTGACGGAACAACCCTCCTAGCAGGTTCTCTCAAATATTTCTTTCTCTTGCCTGTTGCTAAGCAGTTAGCTGATTTCTAAAATAGAGGTAGTGACTTCGATTACCTATTTGGTGATTGAGAATCGAACCCACGATGATGATCAACTGTGAGTGTGCGAGATTGTTTGTTGGATCTTATTTAGAGTATCGTTTATATTTTAGATATTTCAGCGTTTTGGTTTCTTTGGTCTAATAAATGAAGCGTTCCAATCAGCCACCCAACATGCGTGGTGGGCAGGTAGAAAATGGAACCATCATTTGAGTGTACTTTATGACGTAAAATGGAGAATTTCATATCCTCGTTTCCAAAGAAATTTATAGAAACCGTCTCTTAATGCGCCTGTACACGCCCTAGGAGTTTCGTCTATGCGTTGTCAGTCAGTCACCCAGAAATAGTTAATAACATAGAGTTGTACGTATATTCCTCTAAATATAGATTTTTATTTAATGTAATCTATTTGGAGTAGACCATGTCTGAAAAGCCAGAACTTATGCACTACTAATTGTATGACCACTATAAAAATGCTTAAAATATTAAAACTTTTAAATAAAAAACATGGTTTTCAAGTAAAAATTACTACATTACTAAAAAACCTCTATATTTCATAATTTGATAATAGAATGCTCTAAGTTGAAGTGCACTCATTTCTTGTCGCCAACTTTAATCACCAAACTTACTTTGATCCAGGCTTTTTAGTTTTTGACTTAACTTAAAAGTATTTATTCCTATTTTTTAGCTTCACGCTGCATTCCGCAAATAACAGAAAACAACAATAGTTTCCCAAGCTCCCTGAGAAACTACTAAACTAGTGTTAAGGCACTTCACGCCCACTAACACACTTCCGTTCCTCACTTTTTGGGGAGTCGAACCCATTACTGACGCGTATTAGTTACACGCTTGTGACTGTACGCAACGACTGGCCTAAAATATACACCTAGAATTACCTACCACAAAACGAATTTTACAATTCGAACCATTCCTGAGATTGGCGCGTTCAACCCAACAAACTCTTCTGCTGCATAATATTAGTATAGAAATTATAGATTAAATAAAAAAAGTGTTTGTAAACGCGATAGTTGTAAATTCACTCGCGATTAGAGACTAATTTTAAAAATTTATATTTTAACGATCTGTACTTGTGACTATGAACAACGACGTAAAAATATAATTTTTAATCTATGCGAAGCCGCAAACGGAACACTAGTTTAGAATATATTAATTTCCACCTTATTATATAAGTATATATAGAGACCTATACTTTATTTTCAACAATGTCTGGAAAGTAGAAGACAAGGCTCATCAATTCAAAGAGAAACGGTCGCGTAAAGTGCAGGTGCGTACTCCTGCCGTGTGTTTGTTTAGGGCGCCATTAATGTATTAAAACAACCCCTATACTTCTGTAAGGGTTGCTATTAGATTATTTCAAATCATATTTATTTTGTATTCAAGTTGTTCTTATGTTTAACATTATTGTACAAGTTTGAAGTGGTAATCATAATTTTGAGGTCGACAGGTTTTTTTAATTATAAAATACATCTCGTATATAGGTACGGCCACGATTGATTCTATTTAGATTTAGTCACCAAGGGTGCGCAAAAATATATTTCTTACTTAAACGAAACTGAAACTTCTATAAATTTATTTCCCGTTCATATAGAAGAGTATATAGAGTGGCTCGTGTGGCCGTTATTGTCCACAGTGACCACGCGCTCTCTCTTGCATCAGACACGTACCTATTGACTATACGCTGTAGAAATTTACACCCCCCTTTAATGTTTTTAGATATAGGAAAGACATGTAAAAATATGAAACTTGTTTTAATTTTTTCTTTCACAGAAAACTTTATTTTCAGTTTCACAGTGATAGATTTATTATTTTTGTTTATTAAAAGTATACACTGCAACTCATTTTACTAGGTAACTAGAGAGCGTCGATCAAAAACCACTAAAAATAACAAAATATTTTATTTTAGGTAACGTATAAAATTGTCGTAGAATAATTTTCTGAAAAATATTTTTAAAATATAAATTATATAAAAAAAATATACATAGCGGTATTTACTTTACTTTTATCTCTTGAAAACCGTCTTAATTTCAAAAACGATAAAATCATATAATAACAAATACAGATCTCGACATCCGCTACCATAATGAATATACAACTTAGCTATAAATTATAAAAGAAATGGAATAACTTTTGAAGGTATTTCCGTAAACACTGTTCAGCAAAGAGATATTACGGAACTTGTGTCGCCATCTGTCGTCGCGTGATTTATCTAACGCAATGAACGCGTCGACGCCAGATGTTCACTTGTACGAGATTTATCGCTCAGGGAATGTGAAATAAGGGATGAATTTGGGAAATATGTGTTTATATACTTTTCTTGTACAAAATAAATCGCGAAAATATAACCTAAGTAGCTTAGCATATAGTTTTTTCTAATGATCACCGCTCGGAGGAATTATTAATATTTTACAACAAATGCAACAAAATGTGATTGTAAACACCACTGGTTGTAGGTTCAGCCCTCACTCGAGGAAATGAAGTATTTATTTGGAGGCACAGCGCGTCGTTAAGTTACGCTACTTGACATGCAAGGTCTCAAAAATTGGGCAGAAAGTGGGGAACGGTGACTTAACGCTAGATTCCCTTCACCTATTTGATATGTTACATCTGCTCTGAAATTGATATTTTTCAATGCTCGTCTTGATAGCTTATTTATGACTGAATATAACTTACACTAAGTACTTATAGATTATACTTAATATATTTTATTGTAATGACATTTTTATTTTATAAAACATTGATTGGTTGACATCTATTATCGAAAAATTGTACTGACCACCTTCATGAGTATGATTACAAGTAAAAATAATTTAAATTAAGCTCTTGCCAATAGATGGCGCTGTTACAACCTAAAAAGTATCTCACTCCAACAATAGGCGTCGCTATACTTGTAAATTGCTATTCGTCGAGTCGATCGCTAGATGTCACTTCTTCTAGGCTTTTTCTCTTTTGTCAATAGATGGCGTTGGCTCGTTAGTTTCTCATTCGACCAACAGGTGTCGCTAGGCAACATAAACGAGAGCAAACTAAAGAAAGTTGTGTGATTATACAACATAAACATGATACATACATACACAATAAAATCTCGAAAACCTCGGAGCTCCAACTAAGGTGTGAAAATAATTTTTGTTCTTTGATTTTTTTAATGCGTTCCGCCGTGAGAACGGAACAGGTAGCGAGTTCAGAGAAATAAATGTGTGTCGTAAAGTGTATTGTAGGAGTTGTAGGCACCAGGCAGTGCAGTGCCGCATCACGCGTCACGCGTCACGTCGCCTACGTGTCGCTTATTTTATTACGCACAGTAATCTCTTTTGTCCTCCAATTGTATTTTTAAAATAAATGAAAAGCAACAATTACTAAACAGTAATTCTTAAAGTTAATTTAGATACTATTCACAGTTATTATTATAAGAAACTCTTTTAATCGCACTTCCTTTTAATCGGAAAACTAAATTCTTCAATAAACATACTAAAAATATCTACATTTCACACTCAACCACACTAACACAACACTAACACCAATCAAAACACTAATATTCCACAGTTTCACACACTAAAGGCTCTATCAGACAGCACAAAACCGACGCATTCATCAATGAAAGTCGACCATTTCATGAATGGCCGCTATATTTAGTTCTAAGAACGCATAAACACCAAAGAACCATTCATTCACACACAAATGTGTAAATCATTGTGTTATAAATAACTCTGGAAATGAATCCTAATATAATTATAAATACTATATTAGTTGTGCTTACTGTAAACTAAAAAGTCTCAATGGCACAGCGTCTCTGATTGTAAACGCAATGGTCGTGGGTTCGATTCCCGCTTGGGGAAATTGTAACAAGATAAATAGCAGCGTTGACTTTTGCTTCAATAATACATCAATCATCATCATCAGATGCCTTGAGCATGTTCCGCATATAGCAACCATTTTCCGCCCAATTTTGGAAATGCAACAAAGAAATCAAAATTATTTAAATATAGTCCTTACTCGAGTAGAAATCGAACTGACAACCATCGACATCAATAATTTTTCATTCTATTTCTTGTGTCTCATAAGGAATATATATAAATAAACTAGAACTAAAGTTTTTGAAAGTCGGCTAGCAACCAACCGATGGCCGATAACTTTTTCCGAAGCTTTAACAAAAACTTTACTTATTGTAAGGGCTCGAATAAGCTTTTTGACAAAAAATGTATTACCGCGTCATTTTTTCGATATTCAAATTAAGACACCTGCTGTGTGATGAGATAGGTATATACCACACACATTAATATAGGTACATTTTTTCTATTTTTCAGCTTCACGCTGTATCCCGCACACAGCAGGGTAGGCAGAGGGAATGGAGTGTTAAAACACTCCGTTCTTGATAGTTTCTTTAAACAATTAATCGTCAAAACCAATTTTTATTTCTTAGATTACAGCTTTTTACATCCTGTATTGAATTATAGATAATTTGTGTTATTTTAAATCACTCGACTTAAATCGTTTCAAGGTTTAACTTGTTGATAATAAGAACATTCAAATCCTGGTGCACAGCTAATACCATTCAAGTACATTAATTAAAAAATGAAGGTGATTTTTTAAATTTATAATCGATACAAAGTGTATATCTCAACTAAGAACTAGGTTAAAAGTTCAACCTAGGTAAAAGTTATGTTTCAAGATCCACACTTTCTCCGCATTTAAACAGAGTGAACATAGTTTTCAGACACACCGTTTCTCTTCTCTCCGTCCTCATTCCAGGTATTGGAACACTTTATCTTACTAAAGCGGGAAATTGAGGATAGTTTTTTCCCTTGGTGGAAATCGAACTCACAACACGATTGCTTTAACTTTGTTGGAGATTATTATAGAAATGTCTTATATTATAACAGTAATAAAATAAAATAATTTAATTTCTAATACAATCTGAAGCCTCCCTTAAGTAAATGTTTATAAAAAACCAACCCTTCCAAAGTAATTAATTAACGTTAAGTCATTTTAAATACGTTCTCAACACTATTGATATTTTAACACGTTTTTATGGCTTTAAAATGATATAATAGTTTAGAAACCGCACATCAAACCAGCTCATTGTATAATTTATGGACATAAATTAAGAAAATAATATGAGTTACTTAGAGTGAGAGAGAGAGAGAGAGAGAGAGAGCTCCTTGTACTGTTCTGTCGCACAAATAAAGCGCGGCGTTGAGTTCCGACCTCGAATTCCCAAAGCCCGAAGCTGTTTATTTTTTTTTTGATCTCGGTGTTGATACAGAATCTGATCTGATCTGATCCGTGAATATTTTGAATTAAAATATGTTATTTTCCATATAAAAAAAATTAAATATACAATACTTAATAAGTTTTTGCATTTATCCTATGTTATATAAATAATTCTGAACAGTTTGTTTGGTTAAACACTCATGAAGTACTCGTTCAATTTTTGGGCATAGGCACCAAGCCGCAAGAAAACGCTAGTTTATAATAAGCTTATAATTTAATAACAATATAATACACCGAAAACTTAAAAATTTTGAGTTTCAACCCAAAAAAAAAGTTTAACGACGTCAATAAAAACGCCGTCTACATACGCCGCCCGCGCCGTAGACAAAACTAACAATAAAACGTTTTATACCATGATTACTATTTCATAGCCCATAAACAATGACGGTATCTTCTATAGTATAAAAAAAGAAAAAAAAAAAGAGAAAAAGATATTAAAAAAATAAGCTTATGTATAGATTAAATAAGGATGCAGAAAAAGTTGACGCAATGTGCTCGTAGCACGCGCCGCCATATGCGACGGCGGGGGAAAAAACATTTTTTTTATAGCTTATGTCAAAACCGAATTTTTTTTAATCATCAAACACGCTGGTGCCGGGAAAGAAAAAATGGTAACATAAGCATAACATTAGTAGACGGTAAGTTAAATAAAAACTTGACACAAAAACTTCGTACTGAGGTTAAATAGATGCTTTCGGGAGCTTAGGGTTGTCGCTCTATAAAGGTTACTGGTTTACTAGCATGGAAATATCGTCTCATCATCTTTATAATCATATTAATATTGATTAAGGAATTTATTTAGATTGTTAATTATTTCATATTGTTTACTTACTGCACACAATGTCGTAAAATAATTTCTATTGTTCTGGTATTTGTTGTATCGAGTAGAGCTAAGACACTGCCTACTGCCTAGTTTCATGACGATACAATTATTATAACTAGGTCAAATTCAGTTCCTTAGATTTTATCACATATTACAAAGTTGAACTTTAATAAGTGAACTATAAAAAAAAATCATTTAAATTCACAATTCATAATAAAGTGGCAGCCCTGAGGCAGCGCAAGCGCAGGACATCTGTCGAAATGAAATTTGTTCATCACTCGTTGCGGATCGCGTCTATTTAATATACTAGTGTTAGCACCCGGCGTCGGAGGGATGGAGGGTGGAGAGAGATCGTGACTCTCTTTTTACTATTCTTATCACTACTTATGTCTATTTAAATGGAAAAGTGGACCGATGTCCATAGAACGCGATCCTTATAAAATCATAAATTAGAAGTTGACTTTTATAAATTCTATTACTTTATTATATACAGTTGGCAATTATTCGGGATTAAACCTACAAACCACAAACTTCTCCACTACACCACGGAAATAGTCTCCAAATTCCCCTTACGTACACAATTATATTCTCTTGGAGTCCTAGATTCAAATCTGCTACATTCAAATATCAACACTCTCATTAACACATTAAATAACACTTAAAACCAAATTCACAACTGTTTTCAAGACCAAAGACCGATCGAACTAAATTAACATAGAAATAAAAATATAAGATTTTACATTTATATTTATTTGTATGATAATAAATCATGCTTAACAATAGAGACCTTAGCGCAGCGGCACAGCGTCTGACTGTAAATGTGACTGTTGTAAGTTCGATTCCCACTCGGGCCAATGAATCATTTTTATTTCCTCGCTCTGGTACAATTTACCAGGGCAGAAGAAGAGAAATGAAAACGTTTCCACTAATAGACTATTTTTTTATTCAATTAAGCCATTATATTACAAGCACTTTTGAATCGTTAAATTACATAGAAATGCCAGTAGTCTCAAGTAGCCAGAACCATTTAGTCCACGCAAGCAGAGCCATGAACATAGCACTAATATACAATATAATATTTTAGACATATAGTCGTTACTTGTCAAAATTTCGCGATCCTTACGCGCCGCCAACGCGGGCATTCAACTCGTCTGGGAGATGGCTTAGTGACATTGTTATCGAATACTAACTGCAGCATCTGACACCGCTTGCTTGAAAACACTCAGTTATCCCTTAACTTCCCGCTTCATCCCTAGCGGGGTAACCAGCGTCACAAATTCAACTACCATCCGCACCATCTGAGTACGTGGCACTCCACGTAACAGTGGAATGGCCTAGCAGTGTTTCCAGGTACGACTTGGGTACCTTCAAAAAGCGCATCTATCTCTACCTTGAAGGCCGGCAACGCACCTACAGCTCTTCTGGTGTTGCACGGGGTCGTGGGCGGCGGTGATCAAACGTCACGCCTTTATCTTTAGAATTGATGACAGAATGTAGTCTTAAATCCGTGCATCATTTTTGGCAAACATTTTAGAAACAGTGCTTATTAAATGGAACCCAAATACAACTAAACCTTTTCAAACTGAGAGAATAAAAATATTTAAAATTATAGAAGTGGCTATAGAGAATAATCCGCACTTACAAACAGACTAACTTACTATACATTGCTAATATATGGATAAAAAACTTCCAAGTTTAGCCAGTAAAAGCTCATTAATAGCAAGTAGTTGGCGAAAGCTCAAGTTTAATGTTCACAATTACCATAACAAAGGCTTATCCTTTGATTACTTACTCCATAACCATATGCGTTCCACTGAGCACTTCCCAGTATCTCTCATTCGGTTAAATATCGATAAATATTAGTCAAATGACTAGCTACAAACTTAGCTTTGTCTACATACTAGTATATTTCTTAAGATTCTTATATTATTTGTTGAGTGGACTTAGAGTTTAATTAAGTGTACTATAAAAAAATAAATATTCACAGTTCCCATAGGAATCTCGAGCAATCCTCCTTTTTTGGAACTCCCTTCGTATTGCTTCCCCAAACTCTCCAAGAAACCTAAATGTTTTCTACGTTTAATAATGTCGACTGTGCGCTGTCTGTCAGTCGCTCGGTTTTCCTGTTAGATTAGATTTTCCTATAACATGTTATTGTGAGGACTCGTCTGAGAAAAAACATCGCTATAAATAATGTAGCAAAGATTCTTTTAAAAAATGCTGCGTGTGTGCTGTGTGATATCAATTTTGATATAGAAATGCTATGGTCGCTATATTATTTAAGTAATACAATATTAGTATTATAGTATCGAGGCAAAGCGCGGCGTTGAGTTCCGCCACTCAACATGCAATGCCTTCAGTATTCGGCGGAAAGTGGAGAACGGAATGTCTCAACACTAAGTTCCCTTTGCCTACCCTGCTGTGTGCGGGATACAGCGTGAAGCTGATTTTTTATATTACTAGGCCACTGTAAGTAAGACAATATACGCCGTTGAATTTTGTCAACACACAATGTCCGGAACACTCCTCCTAATAATTAACTATTCTTATAAATCAAAATGAAACTATATATTTTCATCGCAACATGCCGAATCGAGTAGATGCCATTTCCATTTCCTACTTTGTGTCCTTCAAGGGTGCGTATGGGCACCATAGATAGGACACTGACCCCGTTCATGAATAGTTACCATTGAGAAGAAATACTGAATTTGGCAAGGAACTCCATTTTAGATCATTTCTTCCGTCTGAGCCTTGAAAAGATTTCAACAGCTTTTGCTGAAGCTTGTGAAGATATGTCGATATCGATATTGGTTTGGTTATTTCCATGTATCGATGTTATTTTTTTATTTTCATTTCCTATCTTAGCTTTAACAAAACGCGGCGTTGAATACCGCCACCCAACACATAAGGTCTTGAAAATTGGGTAGAAAATAGGGAACAGAATGTTATTCCCTCTACCGATTTCCTATATGGGGAAAACAGTGTGAAGCTAAAAAAAATTTCAATTTCATCGTAGACACATGAACCCAACATTATTAATTAAGGAAATATGAAGTTTTGGCCATATCCCAAACATCCACAATGACCGCTAAACTTTTGTATATGAGAATAAGAGCATTAAGATCGTCTAGCCAGATTTTTTTTTCTAGGCATTTCCCACATTTTGAAGGTCGGCACTGGCAAGGTCGGACTAAATAATTCTTTTCCACTTTTCACACACTTTATAAATAAGGCATGCTGTGAGGTCCAAGAGAACCTAACCGATTGTGGCACAGTGGAACTGAGTCTGACTGTAAAACGCGACGATTGTGTTCGATCCCCGTTCGAGGGAATTAATTATTTTTCTTGATCTGAAGAACCTCTGCCTATATTAACTCCTCCTGTATAAATGGAAAAAAAAAAGGAGAGGTTTAAGAGATTCAAGTGTTTAGCCCAACAATTTCTTCAACCTGAAGATGTTAACATTTACGTCAATATCCTCAGAATAGATTTTGAACCTATAACCATCATAATAAATCAAACACCTCATCTGAGCTAGAACAGAGTTATTAACTTACAACACTGGGTACTCTAGTTGCGCATAATTTTAGTTATAATAATATTATTTATACTTCCGCCTTGTGACATTCCCGTAGTCTAATTATAATCTGTAAGCTATTAATACACGAGACTTCTAAATAAAGACCGGTGGTTCCACCGACGCGACGGGACGATGTTCTTTTCACTTATTTTTTAAGGGTTTCCTTTTTTTTGCTTCACGCTGTATCCCGCATATAGCAGAGTTGGCATAGTTGTGTAGAGATAGGTTCTCCACATACTTAGCCCTCCACGTACTGGCGAATTTACGAAATTTTGCGTGTTGAGAAGGAAGTCAGCGTCGCGTTATCTTTAGCAGAACGAGAAAATGAAAATAATTCTCTCCCTGAGTAGGGGTTGAACCCACAACAATCGCGCTTACAATCAGACGATAGCAATAAAATAATATACGTTTATAATCAATTCACTTCACGTCGGTTTAAAGGTAAGATTCTATATATCGTAATTATAACTTCCAAAGACCCGTAATTCTTTTTTGGGCTTTTGTACTACCGTACATACAAACACCTATTTATACTGGCATCGTCTCACAATATTGTCGTATAAATCCTTCCGCGCATTTCAAAACATTGACGCCAAAACAAAATAAGATCATTTTGCAGAACATTCATCAGAACGTACTGTAATTGATGAAAGATCTTAAAACAAAGTGAAGGATAAAATCTAATAATATAATTGTTTTTATGTTTTCTTTTGCTTCACTCCCTTTTATTTTTGAAAATAAACTTTTCCAAATGCTAGCTCTTTATCCAGTGTATACTCTTTTAAGTACAGATTTAATGCGAGTTTCACTGTGTTGTTCAGTTTCCGTCTAATTTTCAAGACATTTCGTGTGAAGTGGCGGACCCCAACACCGTGCTTTGTCTTGTTACCAAAGCGAGGAAATAACAATATACACAACTGCCGTGCCGTAAAACACTGGGCAACTGCACCGCGACGGTCTCATAAAAATATATTGAAATACAAAACTTTCTTCGAGAACATCGAACTTACTAGTGCTATCACAGTCACTTATTTGGCGCTAAAATAATAAAACAAACGTAGTTAAAATTATTAACAATTAATAATAGTCCTACCTTTGACTTTCCATCATTATCTAATAATTACAAACGAACGAAAGGCCGAAAGTGCGCAAAAAATATTAATTTACTTTTGCAATTTGTTTAACTTATATTTTATATCAATTTGAAGCTCGATAGTGATCTATTCACACGATTAAATATAAATTAATTTTTGTTTAATTCAACACACACTTTGTATTTTGAAAGAGCTTTGGCATTCTAGTTCTTCATATAAGTGCTAAACGTTCAAAATAGCTTTTTGATTTACTCGAGCTTTTACTTGACAAGAAAACTGTCGACTTCGTATCTCGAAAATCTAAGATTGTATGAAAATGACTATTTAATGTGCTCCAACAACTTAATAGTCGTCGAGCGTGATGAGGGTTTTACATATTATTTGTTTAAGTTGATTGGAATGACTGAGCTTTTCGTTTTGTATTGATAGAGTAATGTATAATAATTTAAGTTATAGATAACATAACGACCAAATAGGTAGAGGGAATCTAGTGTTAAGACACTCCGTTTCCCATATTCGCCCAAACTTTGAGACATTGCGCGTGTATTCACCTCGACGCCGCGTCTGTCCACCAGAGCAGGGAAATGAAAATAATTTAAAACATGTCACAACACGTCCACCGCGTTTAGTCAGTCGCTATTAAATATAGTAGTAATATATTTAAATTTAGTAGTAATACATAATATGTTATAAGTAACTGATAATAACAAAAAAGCTCTCAAGAAACTTTCTTTTCAAAATATAAAGGTAACCAATATCTAACACCAGCTTTAATAGGTAACAAAGTCCAATATGTTATTTCACCCATACGATATCCATTTGGCGAGGCACGCGTCCAGCGGCGCTTGCAAATAGCCCGCGAATAGCCCCAGCCCCCCAACAGACTGGCTGGCAGACTTACGAAACTGATGGAACTGACATTTTTAAAATAAACTTACATTATTTACTACATAAAATGAGTTTACATATTTTTATATGCTGTAAATAATTGTACTTATAATTTATATCTTTTTTCATTAATTTTTTTCATATTTCGACTTTTTAGAAGTTATGATTGGTATTTATAGGTATTAGTAAATATATGATTTTCTTGAAATATCCATATCCATCGATGGGGATTACTTCATCGAGTGTGCAATATTCCTAGATATTTACATACATAGATATATAAAATAACGGGTACACTGAATGTTAATAACTATATTATTTTATTTTTGCAAATCTTATTTTATACGGTTTTAAATTAAGTTATTTTATCTCCAAAATAATGAAAAATAATATAAAATATTTCAAATGTGCTCTTAACTAAGATAAATATATTATTTATACCACTTCTAAGCCTGCGATGCGCGTGCGCACATCAAAGCGGGCCAAGCGACGGGATGCGCAGACGACGTCTCGACGTTACCCCTGTCCCCCTCCCCCTCCTCTCTCTGCGCCTTGAATTTACATATGTAATATATACATATATTTAGCTAATATCATTGATGCTTTTCATGTTAAAATGTACTACAGGGAGTTGGAAATATATTTTTTATTTTGTATTTTCAACTAGTAAGTAGTTAATTAAGCACTGGGAAAATGGTAAAGTAAAAAAAATTTTTGAATGGGACTTCTCGTTATAAATAGTAAATACCAATCCACTTGGGTCAGGAGAAACTCTACTATTTGTTGCATGGCGAAACTCAACGCCGCGTTTTTGTCTCCTTACCTGAGCAAGGAAATAATTAATATAGAATTCACATCCGTCATGTTTACGTCACACGTGCCTCTGAGCCACGACGACAGCATCAAATATTATAAATATCCAGTTACTATACTACTCGTATTATAATATCTTTTAAACTATTATTTACATAAGATATTTTTTTTAGTCAAAATATCAATATTTTACTCTAAATATGTATATTTAGGATATTACCCACCAACTTCCCTCAGGCCCCCAAAACTTTGAAAGCGGAAGCCGCAGTGACACAGTGGTCGCGACGGTTACGGAATACAAATCACCGTTGATAGCGGTTACAGTTACGTTCGTCCTACGCGGATTATCGGCCAATTTGAATCCGTGTCGATGACGGCCATCGATACATGGTATCTTCGAATATTTACAATTTTTGTTGATGTTTCAAGATTTTTATCTAATTTTCTAATTGAACGCTATATTTCTCTCTATACATTAGCAGGGTAGGTAGATGGAACGTAGTGTTAAGACATTTCGTTCCTTATTATTTGGCTGATTTTCAAAACATTACTTATAGAATGGCGGAACTGATCCCGGTAATGTATTCTTCCCAGAGGAAATGCTTAAAAGTCATTTCTTCTAGGGAGAATCGAGGCCGAACCTTCCAACACTGTCACCTTTACAATCGAACACTGTCCGACTGCGTCAAGACGAAGAGATCTATTCGTTTTTTAGTCAATACTTCATAAATCTTAAAGACACTTATCAACTTTTTTTCTCTAAATAATGTAAATCTTATTTCATTTATTGAAGGGAGAACCTATTGTCATCTTACGTTTAAATATTTCGAATATTTCATCAATATAAGCCGAGCATTGGTCCACCCTGTATTACCAAGTATACAAAGCAACAAACATATTTAATGTTTGAAGTAACAGTATCTCAAAAAAACCGCTATTAAGAGAAGAAAAAATCTTACATACATATATCTCGAAATCAACTAGACCATCTGGAGGTTGCCGAAATATACACATGTCATTTTTCCAGATGACTTGGCTTATAACACTGTGGATCCAAATCCTTATAAATCTTAAGCTCCAGGGTATAGGATTCAATTCTGGTCGAGACAAAATCGCAAATAACTGTGTCGGCACGAATTTAAGGGTCGTTAAAATTAGTTTTTCGATATTAGGGGGTAAGATTGATTTTTGTTTGGTGCCATTATGATTTTTTGTAAGGAATTTCATATGGTAAGAACTGAGCGGCGTGTCAGGTTTCCCGGCAGATGCATACGCACGCGTCACGTGGCCGCGTATGGCGAATGTTTTTGTTTGTTTGTCTTCGCCTCATTACCTTGAATACTCGGTCAACTCTGATTATGAAAAAATCTTGTGTTTTTTGCCAACATTCAGATGGCAACAGATGGGCTCTATCTTGATATTTTCGTGTCACTATATCAGTATAACTTAAGAGACTTATAATTAAAATAACAATAAGATTTTTTATTTACTGTTGAAAAAACATGATGAAATCTTATAAAAAGTTTAATTTGTGCAAAGCATCTCTACGCGAAGGTTTATTATAAAGAACGCTTATTTGGCTAGAAAATACTATTAATTCAATATTTTGCATTATGTCTAACATAATTTCAAAACAAATCTCTCATAAAAACATTAAATACACAGTTAATTTTCTAACAAGCGTATCACTACCCCCAACCCCGTAGGATACCTTAGAGCATAGATAAAGGGAAACCGCAATTCCTCAAGATGCAAATTCGTGCGCGTGCGCAGCTGCCGCAGCTGCCACTGTCTGCCAGATGGCAGGACCACTGTGCCTTACCAGGATTAATATTGTATATACGATTAATTGTATTTATACTCATATGAATATAATTATATGTAAATTTAGTGTTTTTATAGTTTATCTTTCAGAATTTAAGTTTGTATAAAATTCTAAAGTTTATAAAATTAGTATGTTAATTTATTTTCCGGAACACAAATAAACATCGACACTAACAATCCAAATCGTAAACCTTGATCGACTCTCGTGCTTATAATTTTGCAATCTTTCAAAACATCGCGTGCTCTTGTAGCAAAAGTGTTCCTTTTTTTAAATATTTAAAATATTCTAATATTAAATATATTATTTATGTTATATGAATAGAATATAAATAGAATATTGCAGAATAAAATACTGCAATACAAGTACACTAGCGTTTACGAGGCAACCTAGTGTTAAAACACTCCGTTCCCATTAAAACACTTTCATTTCCCATTAAATTGATTATCCAATACAAAATACTTATTCAATTCAGAAAATTATTATTTCAATTTTCGAACCAGTACTTCCTGAGATTAGCACGATCATGCAATTTTATGTTTATAAAATAAATATATATAAAATATATAAAAGTTACCTGCATATTAACTCTCTGCTTGTTTATTGTGACAAATTAGGTCAAGGCGCAGTGACACGACTGTATACGCAACGATGGTGGGTTCGATGCCCACCTGGAAGTACTATTTTCTTATTATACTGTTTTTATTATAATTTCCTCTTTTAATATGCAAAACCATATAACCACATTGGGCGCACAATGTTTTAACACTAGGTTTCCTCTACTAGACTTAGGAATTACTTCTACGTTTTTTTTTTATTTATTATTAATTACATTGACTGAAATAAGTCTAATTAAATATTTGGAATCTTAAAGAAATTAAAGAATATATTTATGTATGTATATATCATATCTCTCTGTCGTAGAGTGGTCACTCTACATTAAAGTACTATACACCACGAAAACACAACAAGCGTTCCTTGTAATGGCTAACAACACTATACTTAATTTCTTTTTCTGTTTTTAATACATTGATTGTCGGTAGCCACGAAACTTTGCGGGTTTGAGAAATTTTAAATTACATTCTTCAAAACAAAGTTCTTATTTTAGAATGCACTATATTTATACATCTATAAACACGCCATCGTTGAAGTTTTCATAAAACTTTACATGATGGTAGTAAATCCGTATTTGATACGAAGAAACCCATAACAACTTAAGTCCAGGTAAAGAAGTGAGTGTTCTGATACAAGATTTTCTCAGTTTCCCCTTCTATGCGAAAAAAGCGTATAGCTGTTGTTTTGCTAATTATTTAATATAAGTGATGAATCACTCTATTAAACGTAACCCAATTTGAGAAAAACTAAAAAAAACATCAAGTAAACCATTTTTTGAAAAGTTTATACCTTATTGTTCGATCTGATCGATCTACATAGCAAATATAATCACAAACTATCGAACCAAGTAGATGGTCAAAGAACAGGTCGTCGAGTCGATTTGGCGACGAGTACCAATGACACCTGCGCTTGCGCATCGCATTCTACGCGATACATAAATTGCAAACATCTTTTCTTACAAACAATTGTTTATCTTGTTATCTCTTAACGAACTTATTTTGGAAAAATATTTCGCTTGTTTTGTTTATATATAGTTTTATTAGTTTCTTCATTTTATTGAAATGTTACTTAGACCTGTGCTGTACAACCCAATGTACCTACTAGAGTCTCTTAACTCAACGCTCTCTCTGCCTACCCTACAATTAAGTGAGAAATACATGAAGATAAAAAAATCGTTACTATGTTATGAATGGATAACTTCAAGCCTTAAAAGCTCAAATAAGCTTCGCATTCAAAAGGCCAGACCGCAATTTGCGCAAAGTAGATAATAATGAAGGGCACGTAAACGATTTTCGCCGTTTATAACATGCAGTCTTCAATAACGCAAAACTTACGCAAAATTAAACGCGACCGCTTTGTAATTTCCTAACCGCACTTAGGGGTCACGAT
Organism: Heliconius melpomene rosina; assembly: GCF_056956725.1. Classification (NCBI taxonomy): domain Eukaryota; kingdom Metazoa; phylum Arthropoda; class Insecta; order Lepidoptera; family Nymphalidae; genus Heliconius; species Heliconius melpomene. The sequence continues at coordinate 9,348,525 of NC_140402.1, read as the reverse complement.
TGCTAAAAAAATATATATTTAAGGAGTCAATGCCCCGCTGCGCCATCTGGTGCGCGCGAGTTGAAGAAAAACTGCCTTTTTTGTGCCGCACCCCGTAGCAACACAGCACAACACAAGTTTTCAAAATTCTCATTACTAAGCGATTGTACTTCAAATTTGAGCTTTAAGCTTAAACCAATAGAAGTTAGTTACACACCTCGTCATATAAACGGCGTATTTGGCTCAAGTTTTGGGGGGTTGTTTAAACGAAAAGATGTGTTGCTATCGATAAAAAGCATTTAATCCCTAACGTAATTGGTGTAAGACTTGAAATTGCTCATTTAGAAAGCCGTTGGGGGAAATCTGATGGTATTTTACTTAAGAGAGATTAAATTTAGATAATGGGGATAATAACACGCATTCACGCAGCGCGTGCTGCTCGTATGAATAATATTATGTACGCACAAGTTCGAATTTATATTGAATAGCTTGTTGTTTATAGTTTACTAGAAGTTTTGAAATTCTAGTAGTAAAGAAGGGTTTTTAGTAACACATCTCCTGAAATGTTTGGGATTGGTAGAGATAATATAGAACACTATCACTACGTCTTTCGTTTTCAGTGTAAACATCTTCATGGTGAAGCTAAACTATGTCTTGTATATATAGATTACATTTAAATTGCTACCTATTTATTTATAACAGCAACAATTATCACGTGCAATTGCAACCATTGGTTAAATGTCCTATGTTCTTATACAATAGTTACAATAGATAGCAAATCTATGCAAAGCTTGAAGTTCTTTCTTTTTAAAATTATCTGTGAATCTATTTTATTTATTTATAATCATAACAAAAATCTTATAAGAATATTGAATGTTCAAATAGTATTTTGAAAAAGCACGACACCACAGCTTCTCTAAGCATAAGTACATGAAAGTACCTCACGAGCATCGAGAACACCTTGTCGCGTATCGTCTATTCAATCAACAAAAAGGGAGCCTTCGACTAAATATAATTCAATAGACACCCTCTTCCTGCCGAATATGCGCTTGCAACTTACAATATCGTCATACGTTCCTGCCAGTCTCTATTAAAAATGGATAAAGCTCATATTAGTTTGTATATATACAAAATATGTTGTGCTTACCAAGCAGGTGTGCCGCAGGAGTCGCCTCTGGGCCGCTCTTATTCCTGACACGTGGCGGTATCGCAAAAACCCAGCAGCTTTCAACTTCCGTATGGCACAAACATAAACAGAATTAGATTATGTTTTTCCGGTTTGTGATTTAACTCGAGTGGTCTTGTGCCAATTATACTGTAGGCACACGGCCATAATATAGCCTCAGTCGCGGTGAAGTAGTTTACAAACACGAGTATGTCTTTTGTGGATGGGATCAATAGCCATGTTAAGTATAAGTATATATATATATATATTCTTTATAGTTTCAGGCTGTATGTTGCATATAGCTAAGTAACAATGTTAACCAAGTAAGAAAATATTGTTTTTGCAATTTTCCAGACATTGCGTATTGAGCAATCAGATGTACATAATTGTAACCCCATTAAATAGTGGTTTACATCGATGCTTACTCTTGAAAGTTAATCTTAGATCGTTAGATCAACCATAGTAAAAACTATATTGTTATTTTTTTAGTACAATATGTTTCTTACATAAATACGAAGAAACACGAAAGTTGAGAGTTCAATTCCCACTTGGGGAAATGAAACATTTCCATTGTCTTGCCATGGTAACCAGTCCAAGACAAAGTGGGTTGAGTTCTACCATTCAATGTCTCAAAACTAAGTCCACCTATCTACCATTTTATAATTGGGCATCTTAACACATTTTATTGACTAGTTTCTAGTAACTCATTACTCTATTTTCTGCTAATTAATACAACTTCTATATACTGAATTAATCAAAACCGATAAAACTTGGTCTATATTTTAAATATTAGCACGACGTTAATAATTCTAACCACGACAAGGTCAAAAAGGCGTATAATAAAATATAATTAAACATATTTTATTGAAAAATAAAATTATATTTAATATACATGGTAAGAATTTCCCAGTTGGCAAGAAATCCGTAACAAATGAACCAGTAAATAAATATTGTAAATCATTTTAATAGTTTCCTTTCGATTGTGATCGGAAAATTCAGCTTTACTTCGTGTCCGCGTCGCGTGTCGAGTTCTCGACCAAATTTATTATAGTTCGTAAAATAATTCGCTTCTATTATATTTTTGATATACTGAATAATATTCTATATATTAAATAGAAATGAAAAGATGTTGACGATAAAAATATATAGTAGTACTTTTTATTTTATTAATAATTTTCTTCAGATTTATTTAATGGCTCCATTATATGTATCTTTGCGTCCAAGACCCAGGCTCTCTTAGCTCCTTTGCCTGCATCGCAATGGGCATGCCATGATAAGATAAATCAATGGATTGTTTAGAAGTTTCTTCTTTTTCTCATTTATCAGCTCTGAGACACCCGCCGTTCCGTTTTACACCAAATAATTTCATATTTGATTGATATTATACATTAGTTAGATATTACACCCTAGAATATGCTTCTGCAACTTTGAATATATCATTAAAAACATTTCATCATATTTTGACTATAATTCATAATATTTTTTAATAATATATCTCGCACTCAGGTAGGTAATAGGATTTTTTTCAAACCGAAGTCGTAATAAAGTTAAGTGGTAATTATTATACGAATGTCACAATTTTTACTGTTAGCTTTCAACAGTAATTGAACTGCCGTCCTTGGTGCTGACCAGCCGGCCTTCTTTTTGAGTCAGTGGAGCTTGAAATTGTCATATGTCTACATTAGCTTGGCTTCTTCGCGTGGCTTTGTAATGTAACTATATCACACGAGGAGCAGGTGGTGGCATATGGGACCGTCATGCTCAGGTACAGGCACGTTCTACGACATCATGTTCGAAAGAGAGAGTTGAAGAGAGCAAAAGATGTATTAAACATAGAAGTTCTGCCTTAACAACGTGAGGCATCCATACATACGACAATCATTTATATCAAAGGGACTTACTGAACTGATGAAGAATAGGTTGTGACAGATTGCCTGATGAACAGAAATACTGCACTTTGCAGTGCAAACAGTGTATTACTGGTATATGTATGTGTAATACACTACTATGACTGGTACTGGAAAGAGAGACATTGAAGGTTTCATCTAAATTATCGTTTAGTAATTTTTCAGTACAAGAATTTATTATTTTCATGAATTCGGTTTGGTTCATCATCACTATCGTCATCAGACAATTCCAGGTCATTTTAACTGTACTGCAGATCCCAAACATGTTGCTAAAATTATCTGATGATAACATGTATCGTAGGTTGTGCCTAATATGGCACATGAAGCCGACATTCTTAGATCTTTCCAGATACAGATTTTAATGTGATTTTCTTTTATATATTCAGGTTTCTATGAATTATACCAACATATTTTATAAGTAAAGAGCAAACGGACGATGTCACGAGAAGTACACTAGTTTATACATATAAAGGTTGAAAGAGGGTAGAGGGTGTAACGTGGCAGGACAAGTTTATAGGTCGACCATGTTTACGATACTCATTTAGAGCCGTGCTTGACCTCTGTAGTGGGATTTTCTTTAAGTGGGCACTAAATTTATTCTATCTTAGAATAATATTTATATTAGTAATTTGAAATTAAGTTGGGAAGTATCTGACAGTTATACTTCCATATTTGACCCCTAACAAAGTGGTGACATTTATAGTATTTTTATTTCTTCTATTATTTAAATATGAAGATGAGATTTTCTTTAATTTCTACTATTATGTTCCGGAGTAGGAAGTTAACGGAGTTTCTTAACACTTGATTCCGTCTGCTTATATTACTATTTGCTAGATACAGCGAGAAGCTATTAAAATCAAAACATTTAACACAAGTGACCAATACTCGACAGTAAGACAACACGTCGCCTAAACCGGGTTAAGTAAGTAAAACTCACGCCATCTCGTGCGCTCTCTCCACTCAACCCTCTATAAATATAATAAATGAATATACTGACGTCGTCATGGCGCAGTGGAACAGTGTTTGACTGTAAACGGAGTTAAGGATTCTACTTGACACGGGGTTTACATTCAAATTATTTCCATTTGCCCTCTCTCTGGTAGAACATACATGGACATTGAATTTACACGTAATTAGGGAAAAAAGTAGAGAACGCAGTATCTTATAATTAGGTTTTTCCCGCGTACCCTGCCATAAGCGAGACAATTCGTTAATTTTTTTCTTCCATCGCCACGTTCCTCTGAACTCAACGCCGAGCCTTCTTTGCTAGGAAATGAAAATATTAAATATTTCATTCTCCCAAGTAGGAATCGAACCGACAACCGTTGCATCTTACCCTAAATTGAAAGAAAAATAATAAAAAGAAATTTACAAGAAGTACTGTACGGTGGAAAAAAAATATTAGGTAATTTGTTCACCCTGGCTCGGCGCCAGCAACTTGTTTTTCATGAACGCTTAAATTTTATAAGTACGAAAGATAAGATAAGGTAGAACCACTATAATATAGTAGAAGTTTTCTTTTCCTTTTATATTAATTGTGTTCTCTTTAATTTGCCGAAGTTTGTATAAATACATTTATAGTATACACTTAAATTGTATTTAGATAAGTACTTCGTAGAGTTAAATACCAATAAGCAATTAAAAATGCCGTTAAGAGACTTACAAAATAAACAACAAATATGATTTAGACCAAATTCATATAATATATTTATATATATTATACAGCTTGTTTGAAGTACTGGCTCGCATAATGAGAGGAGGCAAGGCAACATTGTTTAAAAAGTAATCCACTGTGTCTACGATCAGCGTCACTTGGGGCACTTTTGAGTTCTACTCTGATTTACTTTCCTAGCGGTGTTAGTAGCAGTATACGAACCTGCGGTTTACGTCTAACAAAGGCCATTCTGTGTAGACCTGCAGACAGTTGTACAGCGTAGCGTATGCCAGCAATCACTCCGATAGCACCAGGTGGTGGCACCGGCCGTGACAGTTAGATGATTTTTTTGCACACAAAAATCGATCTTGACACCTTGAAATATAATTTAACTAAATCAATCAATAATCTATATACAAATACGAACTAAAATCGCTTAAATAACCCAATATTGATTGAAAAATTCCCTTTCTGTATACATTTGTGCACCTTTGCCGATTCCGCCATCTGGGGTCATGGCTTTTTGATCTAATATTGTATTTTTTTTGTTGCAGGTAAGTTTTTACATTGAAAAGTGTCGCAGGTTCGATGCGCACGTGTTGTAGCGACAATGTGCATTGCTAACAGTAAGAGGCAGATGATTGGGGATGAGGTAAAGTACTTTTATACAGGTAAGCCTAAATAACGTAAATCCAAAGGGTTTTTTCCTACTCAAACACGGAAGGACTTATAGATGGGCACTTTTCTAATGTTTTAATTTATAGCAATGTTATTTAGAATAGTTATGACAGGGTATTCCGCATAGAACAGGGTAGACACTAGACAGAGGGCACCTATGTCAGTAATAGTAGTGCAGTGTTAAAACACTCTGTCTTACTTTCCGCCTAATTTTCGAGGCATTGTTTGCTGTGTCGCAACGTCGCCGCGTATTGCCTCGTTCCCAGAGCGAGGAAATACAATAATTAAATACTTTATTTCACAACACACACCCCCTGTTGCGCCGACAGTCTCACGCTTGCCTCTAATAGTTGTTTCAGAGCTCAAAGAGAAGCGCACGCGCAAGCTCAGTGTGTGGTCTTGTAACATAATATCTACAAATATCTAGGAACGCACGTCGCACTTGATTCTCGTCAAAGACTAGATATTACTTCATATTTCAACATAACAATCACTACGGTGTAAATATTACAGATATATATTGTAACAGAAATAATAATGGAGCAAAAAGCAAAGAAATTAAATTATGAAATATTTCATTTTCTCGAGTGGGAGTTGAACCCACTGCCTGTTGCGCTTACAGTTTCTCGCTTGTGCCCCTGTGCCACGATTGGCATCAAAATTTCTATTAATTTTAACTTTTAGTAGATATATATTTAGTATCGCCGTGAAACTAAGTGTCATTTCACTCCGATTTCCCCTTTTTGCCGATTACCACAACATGCAGTGATCTATAGCCATTTAATAAGCTTTCATTAGAACAACTATTCAATCCATATTAATTTATATTCGTATATAAGTTATTTTTAGTTTTACGCCGTATCCTGGAGATAACAGAAGTAAAGGGGATCTAGTATGAAGACCCTCCATTTTCCACCCAATTTTCAAGGCATTACGTATTGAGTGCTCATATATAATTATTTTAAAAAAATGGAGCTTAAAAGTCCAAATCAGTTCAAACAGCATTGCACAACAACTCGGTCGCGCGTGACACAACGGCAGGTGCAGGTTCAATCTGCGCAGTGGACCGCGACATGGTAGGGGTAGAAGGGTTTACTGTTAATAGAGCACGTCCATCGAAACTACCTTTAATAGAGCTTAATATTACAATTTTATAGGATTTAAGTTTGTATTTTGACGCTGCCGTAGCTTCGCTGAATATAACTGTAAACGCGACGGTTATGGGTTCAATTTCCACTCGGGGAATTAATTATTTTCATTTACTTGCTTAATATCGTATCAAGAGAAACCGCGGGGTTCTGCCAATCAATATATTTGTATAGCAGATTAGACAGAAGATCAGATCTGATCAGAGAAGACAGGAACCAAATGTTAAAATCTCCATTCCATTTTGAGAATATATATATTTGAAGTCAAAGCTATATTTGAAGTTTCTGAAGTCAAAGCTCAAAGTTTCGCGATTGCCCTAAGCGTGACGTGAAGTAAAACCTCAAAAGCTCACTCAATGCGGGTATAAGAAATACAATAAATGCCATGTTCACAATCAGTATTGTAATTATTTTTATTGAATTTAATTATATAAAATAAGCAAAATTCGTTTGATAAATAAATAAGAAATATCAGAAAATACACGCAATGATTTGAGCTTATACGCAGCAGAATGCTTTTTTAAATATTTTTGTTTCTACAGTTATTAAAATTATAATATGCCCTAAATAAAATATTATTACTATGTTTACTTATTTATATGAATAGATAAAAAAAATTAAAAACGAATCGAAAGTATCAGGCATATAGCAAGGAGGATAACAAGAAACTTATGTCAAAACTTTTCGCTCAAATTCAAGACATTGCAATTTCGATATTGGAATTTAACGCTGTTCTTTATCTATAGAGAGGAAAGAAATAAAAAAAATTAAGCGAGAGTATCAAAACCACCATCATCGAAGTCAGCCCAAAACAAAAAATATAAAAATTCAAATTATTTCTTTCTAAGCTCACGCAACTACGTAACAAGTGTATAAAAAATGAATTATTATAGGCAAAACGACTTCCCCCTACTTCCCTACGTGTCGAAGCAATTAGCCGGAATATTACACGGAATGAAAATCCGATAACTCATACTTAATGCTCATTAAATAGTAAAGTTATTAATTATGCATGTTTTATACATATTTGGAATTATTTACTTTTATTTCGCCCTCGATTGTTGGTACTGATAACGTAGAACGGCCACTGATAAGAAAATTATTTAGTTATTATAGAAACGGTAATAAAATATTATAAGGAGGTTTTAGATTAGTTTAATTGTTATAATTAATGTTTATTGTTTTCACTGGAAAAGGGCAAAAATTTGCCTTACTAATCTTTAATATGCTTTAAAAATTGTTATAAGACTCTATAGCGGTGGAAGTATGTGTCAGATTGACCTGATGTTAGTTCGAATCTGGCCTACTCAAAGAATTATTAGTTTCTTATTTTAGTTAATAATTTCGTTCTTTCAAAAAAAAACTAATTTATCAAAATCTAGCTTCACGCTTTAACCAACATATCACAAAATAGGCAGAGAATAACTAGTGTCAAAACACTCCATTCTAGGCTTAAGCCCGTATAAGAAACACTGCATATTGGATGTCAAAATTCCTTTTAAATCTCACAATTGAGTTGATAAATATTTCATCAACTTTAAAAACTAACCAAGGACCAATATATATATTTGCAGTTAAAAGACTTAATCGACGCGGGTTCGATCCCGGGAAGGGTAAAGACGAGGTTGTATCGTTATAATGAGTGATTCACGCTGAAATGGGTCAATCCATTATCTGCCGATCTGATAAGGACGCGGCCTTTTGTTTTTGTTTGTTTTTTAACTTTTAATCGACAGTGTTACATTCCGATAGCGAAGTGGAGGTAAGAATCACTTTAAAGTTTTTGTGCACACTTATTTTTATATTGAAGAACATTTATTTTTCTTGTGTTGGCACAGTGGGGCAGCATGTGACTGTAAATATAACCATTATAAATACAGTTCTCTCTCAATTATTTTTATTATTTTATTTAAATTATTGTCGTAGGCATCCCCTTTGGCAGATAAAACACGGTGTTGAGTTCAACCACTCAACACGTAATGTCTTTAAAATTGGGTTCCGTGTGGGAAACAGAGTATCTTATTAGGTATTAGGTAGGTATTACAAAAGCAATTCGTACCAAATGTTTGATAAAAAGTTATCTCATAAATACCACATCCGATCGTACAAGTATATCACATTCACGTCTTTCCGAGAACACAATACAATGATTGTCGCTTAGCATCGAACCCGGGACAAAAAATGAGAAAAAGAATCTTGAAAAAAGTGAAAAAAACCGTCAAATGGTCACTAGGCACCCAAACGTGGAGGCGCCGTGTGAGCGGAACGTAGATCTTTGACCGCTAGATGCGTTATACTTAAAGTTATTTTTTTTTCTTTTTACCCCTCTTGCGTTATTACGCAAGAGGGGTAAAAAGAAAAAAAGAGAGTGGCGCAGCTGCACAAACGTGGTAGTTGTGGATTCGATTCTCACTCGGAAAACACATTTTCACCGTCTTGCTCGGGTAACAAGATCAAGACTAAGTGAAACGCTAATTTCAACCACTCAACAGGATCTCGAAATTATGTTGAAAATAAGGATATAATACTTCTTATCTTAATTATTTTTTATTATTATTTATCTTGTATCCAGTACATGGCACCCTACTATGGTAGATAGATAGGTAGAGAGAAACCTAACCTCCACTTTCCACTACTTAAAAAAATGAAATAATTTCTATAAATCTTAAATTTAATCAAAAATCTGAGCAATTTCTACATCCATGTAGAGGGCAGCGTCGCGGGAGCGGGCGCCAGGCTCTCGGGCGGTCAGGTGAGAATGGAGACACGTACAATTTACGATAACGTTATATATCTATACGCACTAAACGTTGGACAACTCTCTTTTATATTATTCATTATTATTATTTTGGGGCTGTCGTGGTGCAGGGGCACGAGCGTGATTGTAAACGTGAGGGTTGTGTGTTCGATTGCCACTTGGGGTAAAATATTTAATATTTTCATTTCCTCGATTTGGTAACTTGGTTGAGTTCAGCCACTCAACACGCAATGCTTCCTAAATTCGGAAGTGTCTTAACAATAAGTCCTGGTTCCCTCTGCCTACCTCACTATGTGCGTGATAAGCCACGAAGCTATAAAAATAAATAATTATATAATCATTCTCATACAACGGGCATCGAACTCACCACCGTTTATAATCAGGCACTGTCCCACCACGCCGTAACCACCCATTATTTGTATAAGAGACGTCATAAATTTGATAACAGGCCAAAAATTAAAATTTTCAATTCAAAATTATACAAAAAAATCTACCAAATTTATTCAATTTGTATCCAAAACACGAATAAGCACTTTACACCCGAGCATTCGATTCAAGACAACCAATTTTCATACAATATGTATGTATTATATACGACTGTGCAACAGACAGACCTATTGTTTACTTTCATTTTAACTTTTACATTCATATTTAATCCTCGTATGGTTTAATATTAATTGGGCATTCAATTTTACTGTGATGATGCTCCATTGTATCGAATATCCTAAAAAAATGTGTTAGTTTAAAAAAATATCATAATGACGTCAGACCCCAAAAACTTTAAAATTTAATCTATACCTACTGATGTTACAAAGCAAAAGATTTTATTTGATTAAACGCACTAATCTCAGGAACTGCTAAATCGAATTAAAAAAAAATCTTGAATAATTCTTTTAACCATGTTACATGAACTGAAGGCTGTACTAACAGTTAAAACACACCTTTCAGTTATTTTCCTTTCATGAAGTCAGAGAACAAACAGTCCAAGTTTCATCAAAATCGGTTCAACTGATTTTCTGGAGAGGCACATGTACAAAACAATATAGTTATCTAGATAACAGACATTTTTGTTAATTACTTTATTTTTCACATCTTCTGAAAATAATTACATAATAGAATAGAAATATTAGAACAGTACAATATGAATAATTCCAGCTGCGATCGCTTTACAAGTGTACCCGCGCCGCGGTCCCGCGGACGTGACGACGCGATGCAAATGCTTGAACTTCCGTTATGTCGAGGAAGCTGTTGGAACTAAGCTATTTCGAGCATACGAGAAATTTACTCGTTTTGCCCTAACACTAGATGGTGTAGTGAGGAATGAAAGGGAAATAGCCATTGGCGATTGTGGGTTTGATTCACAATCCGGAGGTATGAATTATTTTCTTTTCTTCTCTCAATTCGCTGGTAACAAGACGATGCGCGGAGTCGAGTTCTGAGTCTTGAAAAGACGGTGCGTAGGGAACGGAGAGATTTTCGTGTTAGCTAAGTTTTACTAGGTTCCCTCTGCGTACCTCTTTCCATACCAGGTTCCCAAATCAAATATTATTTTAATATTTCAAATACACACCGTGCTTAAATTATTAACAAAACACAAATCCATTTCACAATCGATACCAAAAAATTTACAAAAATAAACTGGTTCACATATATTGTTTATCTAATTCAATTAATAAACGTAACATTTTTTTTATTTATAAAAAAAACATTTATTAATCAAAAAATACATTTTAACATAAAAATAGACGCCGCGGTGTGGGTTCGACTCCCGCCTCACAGTTCCGGCGTAGTGACGTCATAGCGCCGACGGGAACTGTGCACATTAGTGGAAACAACGTGGAAGTTGCCTCTTATCCTATTAGAAATCGTCTACACCTTGAATTGACTCAGACAATACGAGCGGCATACTCGTACGAGCAAATATTACTATATATCTAGTTCAATTAGCTAATTACATTTTGTGACTGTATTATGTATATACTATATAGTAGATACATACGTGATGGGATCTACACTTTGTTAGACAACGTGCGGCGTTAAGTTTCGCCACTCAATAGCCAAAATTAAATTAAGGTCTTGATAAAGACTTGACACTAGTCTGACTTGCCATTTTATTTCTAAAATCATTTCATCTTTACCCTCTTTACCTATCTTTATCGTTACAAAAGTAACGAATTTAGATTACTTATTACTGTCATTAAACCATATAAAAGAATATTACAAGATTTTTTCCGCCACTCGACACGAAACGGAGTGTTGGTTCCCTCTGTCTACCCTGCTATGTGCAGGATATACAATATGAAGCTAAACAATATATTTTTTTAATCATAATCAAAACTAAAAGAAAATAGTAGACATGATAAACGCTAAGATTAAAATAACATATTTGAAGGAGCTTACAATATAACAACAAATCGATAAGCAAACAGCGGGCACGCGTCCAATCTTGCGGTAAAAACTTATCAACAGTGTTTTCGGGGGTAATTTTACAATGGTGTCGATAAAGAAGGGGCGAATGCGACAAATAATTGATAAGAAGGCGCACGCGCAAGGTGCGGCCGCGATTAGAATGACAAATATTGGTTCCCATTCACTCTGTGGTACCACTGTTGTTATGTTATTTTTTTATATATTATTCGTCGTATCAATGATATGCAGGTGCTTGTGATTCTGTTGTTTGAATTAGTCCAAAAAACCTTCTGTAATCTTTTCAGAAGTAAATTAAGATATGTATAATCAATAAAAACGATGTTATACGTGTATTCCGTATATGTTGTATATCTGTACAAAAAATATGTTGAATTTTAAACACGCTTTTATGAGGTCGGCATTAACCATCTCATCGACCATCGAAAGTGAAAGGCTAGGTCTTCTTAGTTTTTAAAAAGATTTAATTTTTATTTCACCGATAAAGCAGCCGGGACGCAGGAAGAGTAGACAAATATATTGGCTTTTCGCAAATTTAAACTGAAGACGTAACTTAAAGCAAGAGAACCGACAAAAGAACCTAGTGTTAAAACACTCCGTTCACCATGTAACGTTGAATTATCAAGGCGTTGTGTTGTTGAGTGGACTTGTTACCAGAGCGATTCCCTTGAGGAGGGTAGGGTATACAATGGTCACATTTTACAACCAGAACGCCGTGCTTTAGCGCCACTCATTTTTTCACGTTTTTTCCACATTTATATATTTATATATCCACAGTCATTTGTTATAATCGACTTAATTTCATGGCTGATCTTGCAAAAGTGCCGATAATAGCGTACCCAAATTCAACTGTCTCAGTGAACGCTAAGTTTCTACGTAGAATTTGCCACGTTAGACTCCAATTAGGATGAATTTCACGTTGCATTACCAAGAACGGGAAAAAAATTAGAATAAAAGAAGTTTCTTAATTTAGTTTGAGACAGTGGCATTGGTTAAGGTCGAAATGCTCTCATATTCTCCTTTGTTTTGTGAATATTTTGATACTTCAATAATTACATAAATAAGTGGAAAAAACTCTTTCATATTTTTTAAAAGACACTAAGTTTTCCTGTTTCTATCTGAAATCTAGCTATCTTGCGCGATGAGTAGTAAAATTCAATGCCATGCTCTCACTCACCAGACCTGTGGAAATAATTTATTCCCTTAAGTGAGGATCGAACTTACAACCATCGCGTTTACATTCAGACGCTATCCCACTGGGCCACAATGACCTCTATATTTAGTAAGTCATACAACATTAAGAAAAAACGAACTTTTTTAGATAATTTCTTCACAAAAAATCCACTTTAACGCCTTAAAAACAGTTTTAGAACCAAAAGTAAACAAGCAACAAACTCTAAGCGCAGCAATAAAAGAGAAACTTGGAAACAGCAAATGTAGAAATCAATTCTTGTTTTGCATTACTTGTATCGCGCATACGAGCTCGCATCTTCCCACGTCCGTCTGGCGGCTGTCACACAATACTTGGATGTACCTCATTTCACCCAAACGAATTGTTGCAGATATGATTTTATAACATTACTTATAACTCATTAAATTTTCACTGGTATACCTAGTAGCAGGGTAGGCAGAGGGTGGTTCCCCAGGTTACACTAGTAATACTCCGTTCCCCACTTTCTGTCCAATTCTGGAGGCATTGCGTGTTGAGTAGCAGAACTCAACGCCGCGTTTTGCCTCGACACCAGAGCGAAGAAATGGAAATATAAATTTAAATAAATATTTCATCTCCTCGAGTGGGCATCGAACCCACAACCAGTTGGTTTTACAGTCACATTCTGTGTGTCCCTGCTCCATGGCCATTGGCCATCTCCATTGGCCTCTAATGGCTTTGATCCCATCGTAAGTAATAATTAGGTAATTTTTTATAGAAAAGATAAGATTTTACAATGATGATGTCCACATTGTAAAATCTTATCTTGCAGTTGGTGCAGTGGTATACCTATGGTACATCTGATGCTATCTGACAGATGGTGGTAGGTTCGAACCCCACTCGGCGAAATCAATTGTTTTCATTTCCTGATCTGTTAAGGTGAAGTGGAACGTGGACTTTCGCCACCCAACAGGCAGTGCTCAGAGAATTTCAATTCCCCTTCTCTCAAATAAAGCAAAATAACTCTCCTTTCAACATTTGAACAACTAAAGAGACAAATCAATAACGTATTACAGCATTTTTTTCACAGAAAAGAATTTATTAAGGACCCGAAACCCCCGGTGGGCCGTAACGGACCGACGACAAAATACCTTTTGTATTGCAATTCATTACTTTACACCTCTCCACAGCAGGAGAGTGAGTCAATGGCGTGTAACCGATGTCACAAACATCTCTGACAATCCGGAAATGAAGACTTGCTATTTCCGGTCACTACTTATTGTTGAACGTCAAATTGTCTAAATGTTTTATATATATATTTTTGATTAGATCTATTTTAAAGTAGTTAGTTATAATTGTATACGATTTATAAATTTATTATAAAATAACTGTCATATTTATAAATAACTGTACAACTGACTGATGAAAATTGATGGATAAGAGTTTTAAAATAAAACCCTGGAAAATAGACGATATAACGGAAGAACCTAGAGTTAAGACATTCCATTCACCGCCTTCCGCCCGAATTTAAGATATTAGGAATTGAGTGGCAGACGTCAACGCCGTACTTTGTCTCGTCAAAGAGTTTGTTATTGCCTTGTCAAAGTGGTTGTTGGCAGTAAACCTGTTTGTTGGTTATAGATTCGATGCTCAGTTGAGACAATGAATTATTTTCATATGCCGCTTTGGCAAAAAAGTAAATTTTGATACATAATTTATTTTCATTCAAAACACAATCATTTCAAATAAATCACATACAATTTCATAAACACACACAAAGGGGCCATCAAACTCAAATTATATAATAGCAAAAAAAATATAGGACAACTATGTAATTAAATTACAACGGTCGACCAAAACCCTAAAGTAATTGCTATAGGTAAAATACTATCAACGTATAGAGATGCATCAATTGATTTTCACGCTTATTTCACATAAATAGGATTTTTGGTCTAACAAATATAGCTGACAGACGGCGGCGTCGTCACAAAGACCCACTGACGATCCACTCAGGGCCATTATCCCTTGAAATTTCGTGCAAATTTTGTCCACTCCCGTTTGAAGCAATACCTCGCAAAAAAAATACCGTAGTGTGTTTAGAATTATTTGTATACTATTATAACGTAGATACTGTCGTAGGATACCGTCGGCTTGTGGCTGTACGACGGTTGCGGTTGTCGATTCACAATCGTGGGAATACATCGTATGATAGTACTAATATTATAAATGTGATAGTTTGTGAGGATTGATGTTTACTCCACTTTCACACAAAAACTACAGAATGGATTTAAATAAAACTTTGGAGCTTATAGCTAACGCATCACAATAACCCATAGGATACAATTACTGTGAAAATTAGGTATAATTTGGCTAACGAAAAAAATATGCGATTGAAGCCGCGTGTGCCGCTAGTTATTTAATATTTTCATTTCGTCTTCTCGGAAATATGAATGGAAATATTATCCCCACCCAAACCAGCTACATGCGGGATTGAGCGTGAGGCTAGAAAATAAAACAACAAATAATTTTTCCAAATAATTAATGAAAACAAAATATAAATGTACATTATAAATGACCAAATATTCAAAAGCAAATTACACTAACGAGGCACTAAACGCTAAGCAACTTCATCATATTTGGACTAACAGCCATCGGGCTGTATTAAAGTCACTTAATTAAATTATCCACAATACCTGTGGATTCCGGACCTTTTCAATTAAATTCAAACTAAATAACGCTTTTACGTTCATTTATGTGATTTTATCGATACGATTAACATATTATGGGAGTTATTAAAATAAACAATCGTTTTGATTACAATAAGTTAAGTTATACTTAAATGTATTTTTAAGAATGTTTATATCAAAGTTTTAATCAATTTTTAATAGCATTAATAGAATAATCAATTTTTAATAATCAATTTTTAATAGCATTTAGTTGTTGGAGATAAAGAGTAAAATTAAAGCAGCTTCATCCTTTTTCTCGCATGTTAGGATAGGCAAAGGAAACCTAATATTAATCATTCCGTTCCTCACTTTCCGACGGATTTACACGCCGTATTTTGTACTAGGGCGGAGAAAATTAAATATATTAAATACCATCATTCCCCCGAACGGGGACCGAAACCAGTAGCTGTCACATTTACAGTCGGACGTTGTCACACTGACGACGACGGCCTCGTAAAAAGCCTAATTAATTACTAAGCAATTTAGATTAAAGAAGCAATTAGAACGCGACTTTTTGAAAATGTATATGTACCAAAGACATAATAATTTAGAAACATTATTACAAAATGGGAAGCTTTTTGACGGCACCTCTTTAAATCGAACCGATATGTTCAATAAATATACTACAATAATACATATTTAGACTTTAAATTAAAAAAAAATATTTGTTATTATAAACATTATCTATATGAGACCAACCATAGACAACCAAGACATACATAAATAAATAGACCAAAGTATTTTTTCTATTTATCTCAACAGTAGCAAATCTGAAGATTCATCTTGATGTTTCCCCCTTTCCCTTCCGCAAGCGTCCTGATGCAGTTCAAAGCAGTATGCTCTGGTAAAGCATTTACCGCAATACTTACATCGAAATAGACCGACGGGACGTTGAATATTGTCCAAAACATATCGACAGACGCAGCAGTCCCTGTAATAAATTTGATAACGTTAACTAAATTCGGTACCGAGAACTGGATGCGAAGAGCTGAAGATCGAGCTCAGTGGCGTGCCATTGGAGAGGCCAATGTCCAGCAGTGGACGAGGACAGGCTGATGATGATGATGAAGATGAACTAAATTCACATAAATTTATTTAATATCATTCACCGTTTCTTTAGATTCACATTTCTCACATAGAAGCCTGCCTACCCTACAGAGAGAGGGAGAACCTTTTCAGGATTTTACGCGTTGAGTGGTGAAACTCAACGTCTCGCTTTGTCTTGTAGTCAGATCGAGGAAAATAATTCATACTCTCGCGAGGGAATCGTACCGACAACCGCTAAGCTAAAATCCAGCCATTGTGCTGCTACGCCAAGACAGCCTCTTTATTATTCAGTTATATTGATCTATTTTCTATGGAACTATTCTCTTACGAATTAGTAAGAAGAGGTAACCTTTTATTTCCTAAATTATGTTCGAAAACATGATCGCTTAGCGTCGAAGGGTTATCAAAGCCCGTCCCGCATATACTGCAAATGTAACGATGCTGTTCACTTTCAATGTACCGACCAGCGGGTAATAACAAATACGAACAGTAATTTAAAATCGGTAAGCATGACAAAATACTCCTGATAGTATCGGTAGAAAGTCTTAATAAAGCTAAGAAACTAAGTGGATCAGTGTTCACGGCTATCGTTATTTGCTGAAAAATTGGATTATCTTGTCTCTTTGTATTGTTCTCTAAATTTTGACCAGTGAATATAGGTGGATCATTTACGAAAGATTTTGTCAATTCTGTTGAACAATCTCTAGTAGGCTCCTCAAATTCTATTTGGTAAGAGTTTGAAGGCACTTTTTTCATTATATCATTAGTTTTTGGTATTTGGTAAAGCTTACTAAACATATTTTCAGAGCTATTTGTTTCTATTCTTTGATTTACTTTTTCAATATCAGTTGATGCCATAGCATCTTTGCTTTTCAAATTTTTTTCTGCTTTACAGCTGCAAGTGATCGACATTAAATCGTTTTCTTTTATAGATGTTTTATCTATTTTTATCTTTTCTATAAACGTATTTATAGATTCAATCAAAGTAACAAGTTTGTCTTCTACTTTTTGTAAAGAAACTTTATTTATTTTTTTATCAGTTTGTAATTGCTTATTGTCCAAACATATTTTGCCCAATTCTTCTACAATATCCGTCGCTTTATCTTTATGTATATTTTGAGTGAAATTTTTAAATGGTGTCAAATTAGTTTGAGCAGAAGATGTGTTCCTAACACTCAAATTGAAATTATATTTGTTATTATCTATAAATCTGTTTTTATTATATAAATTTCTGTCACTAACATGATCACCCCAATTGCTTCTGTATTGTTTTTGCCGTTGTCTATATAACATAGATAGTCTAGCCTGAGATGAAGTTGGATAGCATATTAAATTCTCACCATACTTAAACAGATTGTATTTTCTTGAAATAACATCATCGTTATTATCATTTAACTGCTTCTTTTGAATATAATTATGATCATAGAATTTTTGTAAAAGTTCCTTACAGAGCCTAGATCGGTTGAGTTGTGGTGATGTCGTCTCATAAACATTATTTATCTCTCCTGGATAATTTGAATCATTTACAGCGTGTTTATTCTTAAGCATATTAATAAAGTTATTCCAAGTAACATTCTCTTTCTCACGTTGCCGAGCCATTACTATTTTCTTTAATAAATCTTTCAGTCTAGCATTCCTTTCCATCGTTTTAAATACAAACTCTTCATTGTTTAAATTATTCACAGGACGGCAATATGTTGCTTTATCATTCATTTCAGTTGATATCAATTCCTCATCAATGAATTTTTGTATCTGGTTATTAACTTCATATGTAAGTTTGTTTTTACAAGTATTATTGATTATGTACGTAAGGGGTTCTTTTTCTTTGCTGCCTCTTGTAAAATTCGCACGAATATCTGCATTGCAAGAAAAATTATCTGTTTTTAATAAAGCATATTCACCTTTGTTTCTGCACAAACTTAGCTCATTACTTTGCTTGCTAATTTTCTTATCTATAAACTCCACCGATTCACAAGTTTTATTAGGACATTCCAAGTTCTTATTAGGTGACGTGTTATCATCATAATTAATTGGTATTGAACAATTCGCATACATTTTTGGATAAATATTAATAATTCACAAAATCATTTTTATATAACTATAAATTCAATTCAGAATTATTATTAATTCAGGAGTTCCAAATTTACACAAAAAATTTTGACCAAAATTTGACACTTTGTCATTTTGACATAAGTTTAAATTCACTCAAAAACAACCTGTTTTTTATCTGTAAATTTGGAACAATAAGACCTTTTGAACATTGAATTTTATAATAAAGTCAAACACGCAAAGAATGCACTATAAATTTCGTTTTTTAAGTTGTAACAAAAATGTAAATAAAGTCGTCAGAATATCAATGCCATCGCTAACGAAACAATGTAATGGAGGTAAGGACCTTTGCGAATTTGGGAGGTGTGTGGCCTCATCGAATTGCTAATCGAAATAAATTGGTCCCGTATAAAATCTTATCTTATCTTTGGGCCGTCGTGGCGCCGCTTCCAACTGTAAACGCGACGGTTGTAGGTTCGATGTCCACTTGATGAAATTAATTAATTTTAGCTTTGGTCACAAGACAAAGCGC
This sequence comes from Heliconius melpomene rosina, assembly GCF_056956725.1. Taxonomy (NCBI): domain Eukaryota; kingdom Metazoa; phylum Arthropoda; class Insecta; order Lepidoptera; family Nymphalidae; genus Heliconius; species Heliconius melpomene. Next base: position 9,329,305 of record NC_140402.1, on the reverse strand, counting down.
GGGGTTAAATTGCGCGAAACAATCATCGGGGAACAGAGTATCTTAACATACAGCGTAAAGCGTAGAGTATCTTATATATACAGCGTAAAGCTATTATTAATAAAAAGTAACAAATTGTTAACACATTTATTACGGTATCCTAATCTTTGATAGCTGGGACCACCTAATATTTCAGCCATAAAATGAAAATAAAATAATAAAAGACAAAAATAACTTATACAAATATTGCAGAAGCGAACTGCCTTAATTATAACATTAAATTAAAATACAATTCTTTTGAATTTTTCCCTCATCACTATTTATATCGATACACATATTCGTACAAAGTCAAAATAAAAAAAAGTATTTTGTTTGTTATTTAAATAGTATGCAAGTTGTAGTTCGATTCCCAGTCGGGCAAAGAATTATTTTCATTTCTCCTGTCTAGAAACAAGACAAAGTATTGAGCTCCATCACTCTACACGCAATATCTTGGAAATTGATCGAAAAGTGGAAAAAAAGTGTAATGACATTATGTTACCTCTCCCTATCCTGCTTTATGCGGGATAATACATGAATGTATCAAATTTACCTTGCCTCTGTCCACATGACGCGTCGCCTCGTACTAACACTAACAAATTCAAACATTTATGACTTGCTGTTTACGAAGATTATCATCTACTCTGCATAACTGACGGTCCCACAAATGTAATACAATCTATTTAGATAATGCATCGACACAACAACAGCTTTTTTAGGTCATTTTTTTATTTAATTTTCAAAATACGTTTGCATTTTTATTAGATGTGTTGGGACGCGCCCGTGCCTCGTTCACAGGTTGTCACTCGATTATGGTAATAATCTTATAGAATATTCATTGGAAAACTACCCTTATATTGTGCATTGGCATCTTGATGTCGGAGTGACATCAGTGCGTGGTAACAATGTAAGGAACATTCATATCCTAGTAATGCAGCCTGTTCCTGATATATTCCGTTATATTAAAAAATATATAGATATCTTCTAAGTTTTTTATATTCACTACTTCACGCTAGGTTATCTAATTTACAAGAAACTAACTGTATATCAAAATTGAAGATTTACAGTAACAAGTCAAGTTCTAAAAAAGTAGATAATTCCAATTAAAATACCTAAAGTAGTAGAGAGTTAAGTAGTATTACAAGTGATTAGAAAAATTAAGACAACGTAATTTAAATAGCTTTCATTTGAATTGCAAATTAGGTATCTAATTCAATAATCCCCTCTATTATACTTTAACATATGGAGCCAAGGTAACTCAATAATTATATAAAAACCCTCATAGCCTCATAGCTTTCCGAACGATTTCCCCTCGACATTTGAATAGTGATTCGATTACCCCTCTGGATGAACGAGATGTAAACAACTCCATGAATAAAGAACGCCCTTCAAAGGGTCACCTTATAAAGTAGATGCCCCAGAAACATACCCTGTAGTACCCCCAAGTCGTTTAAACTACTTACTGTGTTCCTTAATACAATTTATAACATTTAAGAAGTATAATATACATTGCGTTTCTGGTCACCAATGTATCATACGTACTGGCATAAAAGCTTCAATGAAATTGTACATACGCAAGTTGAACTGAGACGAAAGCTTCTTGAAAGTCGTTAACAAATCGTTCCTGGGCAGACGAAGCCGTTAAACCAAGGTGAAGGTCAGGTGCTCAGCCGTTGCCATGGCAGTCTCCAGCTCCTGGTGATTGCTAATCATCGTGTATTCAGTTTAAAATAATAATGTTAGAGTACTCCTCAGTAGTGTGTGAGTACGTTCAATTATAATAATTTTCTTATTGACTGTTACTGTGAACTCTACGGTTTACTAGATTTTCAGTGTTTGTGATGAGAGTACTACTATATATAATTTGATATGTTATTATGTTGCTAGGATATACTCGTATTAAAATACTAATAAATATGTATTTGATATCTTATATTTGGTACTGTATTTTTTTTTAATTTCATGTTTATTTACTGTATCTACTTTGACTACTTGTCGAATACCAATGTTCAAACAGGCTCTATATCGGACTTATTATTAATAATCGACATATATATTATTACAAGTTATTCAAATTCTTCACATTATAAATTATAAGGCAATTTGGCTGAATGAAATGAAAATAAAAACGATTCTTTGTGCAGGCGCGACGTCGTCGGGACGCGGCTATAGCATTGTGTGCACATAATGGTTTGTCTACGCTTACACGATTGAGCCTCGAACTTGTTGGATTTTTTATTTGATCTTATTATTCATGGGCATTATTATTGTGTCACAGAAACTTTTAGGGTTCTGATTTGTTTTATTTATGTCTATGTGCCTTAAATCCAAAGTCAAATAATTTCATTTTAAATGATAAGTAACATACTTAATTTTGTGAACATTAAATCAGACATCACCTTAGTGAACCGTGGTGGGTCCACTGAAATCTGAGAAGAATTGGCACCAAAAACTCAGTGGGACTTGTCAAGCGCATATAGTACAGACGTTAGACAAAAGAGCCTATCGAAGAGTATTTTTTTTATATTTGACTTTTTTAAGGAGACTATAGACCTAATACCAGTTTGTTTAACCTGGCTAAAAGTTATTCTACTAATCAAGGGCATCACCATCGGTCTACTGGCATCTCACTGTACAAATAAAACATATTTTTTATACCAGTATGAAAAATTACATTACATTTTTTGTGTACATTCTTTTTGTGTTCTATTATATACGGAACCATATAAAACGGTCGGCGTTAACAATATTTTTTCTCACTGCGCTTTATGTGAGGAATGCAAAGTTCTGGAGATTAGGTCGGCGCAAGCGCACGTTACGACGCGGCGGCCATTGTCGAACACACTGGCTGGCCCATTGTAGATTGGGTTTTTGCCCAAATGAATAGAAGATATGTATCATAGTACTTTATTAATTGTTCGATCGAATGTACCTACATAGGTGTTTGTTATTTTTATGGACGTTTTATTTGAAAGGAATTTTTATTATCACTATTAAATAGATTATGTTTAGTTAGGAATATTGTGAAAAAACAATTGTTGCCAGTGCAATATAGAATTAATATATCTAATTTTCACCATATGTACCTATATAATTTCAAAAAAATATACATACAGATTCATATATAATTTGGTTGTTGACACTATTATATCACTAGTCTAAGGCTTGGCGTATGCGTCAATGGGATTGTAAAAACAAAAGGAAAATCATCAACAAACAGCGTTATCAGAGATAGCGGTGACGGGCCTCGGCTCCCACGGCCCATTCTATTTGGTAACTATCTTACATAACAATGATATTTTTTGTATATATTATTTTTAAGTAACACGCTTTATTCCGCAGATACCAAAGGCACAGGGAACCTAGGAACCCAACGTTAAGACACTCAGTTCCCAAGAAGACTTGATTTTTTACTTATATATATCCACACGTAATTATACCTAAAGAACGATCAACGGTCGGTCACATAAAACTTTAAAAAAAATCGGGGTAAGGAACCCCGGGGGAAGGAACCCCGGGGGAAGGAACCCCGGGGGAAGGAACCCCGGGGGAAGGAACCCCGGGGGAAGGAACCCCGGGGGAAGGAACCCCGGGGGAAGGAACCCCGGGGGAAGGAACCCCGGGGGAAGGAACCCCGGGGGAAGGAAGGTTTGGCTTGGCTTTACCTTAAAATTTCATTATTTTATAGAGAAACACATAGCTTCATCGAGTCTTGGCTGTTTTTACAGGACGTTTTCGGTGGGATATTTCGGACATACATAATATATCGTATACAAATGGTATACGAAATCAATTAACTTTTTGTAAGAGTCCAAGGACGCAAGTGCATTCTCTCCCATATACCTCTACATATAAATCTCCACCAAATGAAACTTGTTAGACTCGGAGTGCGTCGTAGTCGGTAAACAAAAAGGATATTATAATATATTTGAATACTTCGCTCGCCACGCCCCCACCGGGCCAGGGTTAAGCTTGGATTTAAGAAGCAGTTAGAGACCAAATTTTAATATGAAGATTTAAATATCCATAGTATTTTAAAATATTAATTATTGTATATTTTACCAGTCGTCACCCGCAATATTATTTTGGATATTCCCGTAATTTCCTCGTGCTTCCCTACTCTCCCTATCCTACCTGCATGCCAAATTAGAATTTTTCAAGACCTTTTCGTCTGTGCCTTATCTGTCAGTCTCTCAGTAACGGTATGGTTTTGTATATTATGTATTTACAGGCTCATGTGAAATCTATTGGAAAAATATTAATTACTAGCGACCTGCTCGTGGTTTCGTCCATGTTCTGATAATATCATCATTTTAAAGACAATATCTATACATTTAAAACCGGAATGTAAGCATTTATAGTAGTAAACACTAAATTTTAAGGGAAATTTGCCAAAAGATAATAATGAAAACTGTATCGTACGCACGCACGAACGCACAGACAAAAAGATAAACCAACCAACATTCTAAAGAAATAATTGTTTTGGATTATATTACATTGTTAAATAATATTTTTGTAATAAATACCGTGTACTCAGTTACAATTTTACTACAAGTAAAGATATTTGGCCGTTCTGGTGGGCACTCTGTGTTGGAATTTTATAAATTCAGTGACAGAATTGGAAAAGTTAGAAACCGTTTTTCTTAACACTAGCCTCTCAATGCCTTCCTTCTATGCTTAGCGGGAAAAAGCGTGAAGCTGTAAAAAATAATAAATAAACATTATGATATGTTAGTAAAAAATTATGTGGGAAAGATTTTTTTATATACATATGTAGCAGTGAAACATCAAGAATATTTATAAAGAGGCATTATGTAATTATTATATTTTTACAACGAGCGAAGCGACCGGAGAGCAAAACTCTCTATTGACATACAAATCATATTTTTTGGGAGATATTTGTTTGTACACAATACAAATTTAAGACTTGGCCTTAACAAGGTGTTTCGCAAAAAATCTAAAGAATTTTAACTCGGGATCTTAAAATGTGGACTTCGGAATGTTATTATTACCTAATCTTAGCAAGCTCGTTATGTATGGGCGGATTAATTTTTTAGCTTCAACCTTTATCCCCAGGAGTAGCCAGAGAGAAGAGAGCACCAAATGCTACGGTCTCTACTAAAACTAGAAAAAAAATCTACTGAATACTTAACAAAATGAATAAAATATAAACATAACATAATTTTTTAACCAATCAATTAGTAAAGTAAGAAATTGGATTGGTATAAGAAAATGAAGTCGGGCACAGATACAAAATAAAAATCCAAAATCTTTGGGCAACAAAAAAAGGATGAATGGTGATAGTCTACGCTTTTAATTATCGTTTACCGACCATTGTTTAGAAAAAACTTATAAAAAAAGTGTTTGGACTATAGAGATGTTTGACGCGGTCCGTTTAGACGGTAATCAAAATTAAAAAGAATAGAAAGTGATCAATACTAAAAAAATAAAAATATATTTGTATTAATTTTAGTAGAGTATTTTTTTTATTATTTAGTGACTAACACAGGTGTCAACAGCATAACCTGTTTGAGTCCCACTTACGGGACAAAGTGCGGTATTGGGTTTTTCGTTATACAAAGTCTAAAGAGAATAGAGAACAGAGTGATAGTGACTCGTAGTTCCGCCAAACAACCCACTATGTCTCAAAAAAAATAGGCGGAGAGTAGGGAACGCGTCTTAACACTGTCTATTGAACTATAGGCGAATATAGCGCGTATCTATAAAAAAATACATCATGAAGTTAATCACAATCATTTGAACCAAACTTAATAGAGTACATAAGAAAAATCTAGAATTCAACTTAAAGTAAAAACGTCCTCTCATCGTGATCGTATCGTCATGTCTAAAATTGAAGTAAATGGTATTTTTAGTAAGTGTTGGGCTTGATTTCTCGGCGCTCGGTTCACACGCGACCGCCTGCCATGATTTTTTTTACATCTTGTATTAGTTTTTGATATTTTTTTTTAATTCAGAATTTGTTGATACACTATTCTAGTTATATTTCTATTGTAAAGAGCTCTAAGCTTCGTATTCGGTCATATTGAATAAATATTGTTTATCAAAACCGGCCAATATTTTTCGAATTTTCATACAAATTACGAGAGGAACGGAATATCTTAATGAGAACGGACTGTCTAAACACTAGGTTCCTATTGCCTGATATCATATGCGGGATACAGCGTGAAGGTAAACAAGACTTTCATTCTACGTGTGCGACATAAAAGTACATGCGTTTACTTACCCCGCTTCGAAAGTGACACCATAAATAAACAAGAAAACAATTTCGTCTGAGATCCGAACGATTATTTACACGGTACAAAAATAAGTATATCCACACCAAACAATGTGACGGACATCGAGAATCAATATAATTAGCTTTGTTTAGCTTCGGGTAATAAAGCAGAGCTGGTCTTCCGAAACATTTGTTAAGAGAATATGTTTGATCGAACTCGCAAACCTCAGGAACTATTGATTTGAATTGATCTTTTGAATTAACTTACCAGTAGTTCCTGAGATTAGTGCGTTCAACCAAACAAGCTTTATAATATTTGTATAGATAATTATATATTTAGAATTCTGGCCATTTAAATAAAACGTTATACAGATTATTTTATACGCATTTTCAATAGTCAGCTAACATTCGGTGGATACGGTAAGGTTTCTCGGAAAGTCGACTAACTACGTGACAACCGTTCGACACGCATCATCTCGTGGTGCTATAATGTTCTAGTGATTTGACTTCGTCGTTCATTTACTACTGTATTATACTATATATACTACTATATATAGAAACACAGTGATAAATTACTCTGTTCTTCAATTGCCCTTCAATTTTTATATAATTGTCAATCACTATTTGTATGTAAACACGTCTGTGGTTCTATTCTAACTTGACGGTATAATCCGTCAAGTGAGTCTCTCTGATAGCGAAACAAAACGCACCGTTAAGTTCTGACACTAAACAAGCATATCCTAAATAAGATACTTGTATTGGATAGTATAAGTATACACCCCCCATCCAGGCGTCGTAGGTGGCCGCCATTATCCAAGTCTAATATTTGCGCAATAATTCTCAACAACAGTCCCCTGTCATTACACTGTTTATGCCGAAACCAAAATATTGTTTTTGCCCTCGATCCGTACTTGATTGTTCATTTGTTATATGCGAGTAGTGATTTAGATTTTTGTGTCTGTCGGTGTCTTTGAAAGTCGCTGGCAGGGTCGTCGGGGGCGTGGCGGACGCTATCAGTGTTTGAATTGCCGACTTTTCGACAGATTAACGCCGAAAATGTGATTGGATGCGTGCCTCCTTTATTGAGGCTAAATGCTTCTAGGGCTCGAGTGTGGTCTTGTGAGGTAATGGATTGTGTGTTTTCACTTTTTTATGTTAGTTTGGATTGGTTCTACTCAGAACTGCTTTTTGAGCTGCTGCTGTGGTGTGATGCTGCTTTTTTTGCTGTAGTAATGGTACTGATGATATTTTTATATAACACGAACTAATAAAGTAAATAATAAATTATGTGGAAAAATGTATTTAGAGATGTCCACGTTTTACCACACTCTTAACAGAAGTATTAAAATGAAGTCAACACACAACCAAATATTTACCAGGCAGGCCAGGCAGTTATTATGAAGAAAATTATTTAAAATCAAATTAAAATCACCAAAATTTAGACTTAAAACTAGAGAAAATTAATAACATAATTTTAAACGTTATATAAGAGTACATAATAGTTATATATTTTTTGTAATACTCTATATTAAATTAATTTTCATCTCCCACCACCTGTAAGGTCGTTGTATCTAACACAGACGTACTTTGATATCGAGCCCGCTTATAATTTAAACACAATGAATTAAGACTGAAACGGTAAATTTCTCAAGTCAAAATTCCCATATGATATTGTAAAAAAAACTAAAGTATATAATAGTAATAAAATATATTGTGTACTAAATTAAACAATTTTAATATTTTCTTGAGAACTAAGTATTAAACACTCCCTGTTAAAAAGCGGAATCTAACCCCACCCTTTAATTTATCACATCGAGAAAGTGACAATACACTATACCTATATTACAAAACTAAAACGCTAAATCTCAGGAACTGCTGCTTCAAATTAGTTATGACAAATAGTTTTTTATTAGATCGTGAATTCATAGAGGAGTACTGTATTATATCATGTTAATAATTTCGATTCGTCATAATTCGATAAAACTTTTAGCTATAAAAAAGCTAAAGCGGAAGTTAAAAGTAGTACACAAATATTTTTGATTGTATTTATACAAATCTATGTACGGGTTAGCATTTCATGGATTTATCGTGCGGATGGGTGCCCTTAGCGTTAAAGGATGAGGAGCTCAGAGCAGTGCCTGGGATTTACAACCCAGGTGTAGATTTCAGATTCAACTTCCAAATGTGTATAAACGCTCTTATCCACAGAACTAAATGATGCTAAAAGTCCTCTATCTACCAAACCAAGTCTGAAATTCAAAGGGCCAGGACTCTAGCTTCCACAAGAATAGTCATCGGACAATCGTAAAATCTGATTAAACCTACATCAAAAATCGAGTATAGCATCTAAATAGTAACCTACGGTAACATCCCGTGACGTCACGTCCGTTTCCGCTCAGCTGATCTGTCCGCCCGTCTCGTCTGTCACGTCGCACGTCCACACAATGCCCGGTGCTAGTGAAAGTCAAAGTTAACCTGTGTTAATCATATTCTGGTACTGAATTAATAGTCCTGATGAGCATTTAAAATATCTTTTTAATGTCGTGGCGCAGTGACTGCAAAAGCGATGGTCGCTGGTTGGATTTCTATCCAGGAGACTGTTTCAGTAGTAATATGTCTCGAAAATTAGTGATGCGCATGGAAGGGAGTGTCAGCAGCAGCAGTCAGGCAGCACTAGGTAACCTGTGCCTGTGCCTTATCCTACTATGCGCAAGATACAGTGAGGTCTTAAAAGAACTGTTTATTATAGCAATTTTATCAATTTGAAACAATATAGACTATAATTCAACTTGCCAAATTAACCATAATATTTTAATAGGTTTCAAGTGGCCGTCGAAACGTAGTGGCATGTTATCTGAATGTAAACGCGATGGTTCTGAGATCGATTTCCATTCAGTGCAATGAATCAGTATCATTTCCCTCGCTCTGGTAAAGAGGAACACAACAGAACATATGAAGAAGAGAGAGAGAGTTTTGCCACTAATCTCGCAATGACTCGAAAATTGGGAACAAAATGAGGATCACGATCGGCGGCCTTCTCTGCTATGTGTTAAAGAGCATGAAGCTGTTAAAATCTTTCCACTTTAGTCCAAAGATTTTATAAAATGTTACTTCTTACAGCTCACTGAATATAAATGGTATATGGAATTTAAAGAAGACGAGCCTGATTACATATAATATAATGATAACAAAAGAACGTTAAAAACTCGATTCTGATTAAAATCTACTTGAACAATATCGCATAAAGCTGCGTTATGTGGTCCAAGTGAAATATTTTACGCTAAATGGGTAGGCAGAGGGAACCTAATGATAAGACGCTCCGTTCCTCTATTTCCGTGACATTGCGAGCAGTGGCGGAATTCAACGCCCCGCTTCTTCTACCAGAGAAGAGAAAAGAAAATTAATCGAATGTAATCGTTTACCCTAATAATTAATAGATTAAAAAAACTAAAAACACTTTTTTTTTATAGACCATGCGTGTGACGAGCACAAACTCGATATGCTTACTAGAAAGCAGCTCAGAGTTCCATCAGCCATCTTTCACTTCCATCATGAGACCAGCTCAATGGTATTATAATAATGTATTGTCATATCATCTATTTTATTACATAGTTACAACTCGACCTAATAGAAGCGTAGTAAAAATTAAAATAAAGTAATTATTGTATTTGAACTCGCTATTTCCTATAATTGATACCACAGCGGACGGAACAGTGACTCACGCAGTCTGCGAGCGCAGACAGGCCTGTGAGACCTGAGCGTTGAATAAATACCTTAACTTATGCGAAACGCAAACTCTTAACATTTTAATACCATTCATGATTTCCTATCGGATATACTCATAGATGTACTTCCTGGACTTACGGACGTCACTAGTTTAGTATTCCTTAGAATTAAATGTAATTTGAGATGATACATAGCATAGCATAGCGCTTCACCGTAAACTTGACTGTAGCGGGTTTGGTTCCCACTCGGGGGAACATGGTCAATGGATAAAAATGAAAAAAATATTTTTGTAATTAAGATCCTAAGATCAATATTTCTTAGAGAAAACATATTGTTCAAATTACGTATCTACTTACTCTACAATGAGGGAAATTTAAAAAAGAAAAAGTCTTTCCTTGTATTCAGTTAAATAAAAAAAATATTTTTACAGTTACCTTACCGTCACTCCTCCTCGCCCTCTTACCCTCAGAAACTATTCTGAGAAATGTCATACTGCAATGAATATAATATTCTATTCTGCGTTCAGAACATATTACCCGGTAATCACAGCTCATGGTAATCACAAACTATGAGAAATTGCTGTCTTTATTCAATTGGAAAATTATTGAAAATTACCTTTTCCAGTTTTCATATATTATAGAAGTTAAAATCATTATATGTAACAGTTATACTTGCAGTACATGAGGGTCTGCCTGTAGACAACGACTACTTCTGTTATTTAATAAATATCTCTAAGCATTCACACGACTTAAATTTGAACCTGCAACCACAGGATACAATCATCATATCACATTACATTTGCACTGCAAAAGTACACAAAAGTGAATTTTTCACTATTGCCAAACATAATCAGCTTTCGATTCTTTTATTAAAAGTTCCACAATTTATATCTCCCAAAGCTCGCAAAAGTAACGACCCACGGTCCACAAAGTGAACTAGAAGTATTTATCACTGAGCACTTACAAAGTGACACGTCACTGACACGCCGCCGAGATTGAGTTAAAGTAGAAGTAAATGCTGAACATAACTTTGGTTGGACTCGATCCAAATCGATTTTTTCCGGCGACGCACTTTTTGGTATTAAATTGTTAACATTCTTGATGTAGGAACTTGTTTTTCGTAACGTTTGTCTAATAAACCATAAACAGTTTATTGTAAAAAAGATACTTTTAATATATATAGGCATAATATTTTAGCATCAAAATTTCTAAAATTCCTTTAGTAATCACAAATATATTTGAATAACAGTTAAAAGGACTTCGCCGCGAACGAACGCGGAACGGTCGCAATGAGACCTTCCCAGAAACTACGTGCCGTTGCGTGCTTTGCGAATTGAAATAAAAAATACTTTAGACGCTACCTTTACTTCTATAGGTACGTGCTCGTTGCAATGCCTCGGTTTGGAATTCGATTATTATATTGAGATTTATTTATTTTTTTGAACTTGACTCGTCTGGATTTTATTGAAGAAATATCAGGCTTATGCTTAAGCTTCATGCTTTATCCATCACTTTACCCACAAAAGTATCCTCCACCACTATCTGCTAAAATTTTCAAGACATGTTGTTGTTTCAAGACATATTGAGTTGCCGAACTCAACGCCGCAGATTGTCCACCAGAGCGGGGAAATGAAATTAATTTCCAATTTAATGAATATGAAAATAATGAATCTTAACTGTGGTATGCCACTAATGTGATAGGATAGCTTGTTTAAAATAATAGATCGATATTGATTCATACATTCTTTGTGCTAGGAATAGGAAAATGTGAGTCTATTTAACAATTTTCATTAAGGTACTATTGTTCATTCACTTACGTTACATAAACCATTTTTTTTTATAAAAGCCATTCTTATTTTTTTTTGCCCATATATAGACATTTTGTGGAAGATGAAGCAAATAAAATATCTATAAACATTCCCTCAATTTAGATTTGAAATAACAAAAATCGCTTACGATTAAACAACTGCGCCACAAGTCACGACTTTGCTTTCTTGTAACATTATCATCGACATACTCATATTGTATTGTTAACATACTACTCATATAAGGGGTGAATACATGAATTTTGTATTTATACGTTCAGACATCATATGATAGACAAGAAACATTACGGATAAGTATCTCGTTTCAGCATTTTTCCAAAGTTATTTCTTTAATCTTGTTTTCTATAAGGCAACACGCAATATCTCTAGAAATGTGCAGAAATTTGTGAGAACATTCGGAAATTATAAGTATACGAGTATAACAAACAAAAAAAAACAAATATACATTATTTTAGCTTCACGCTGTACTCTACAAACGGCAGGGTGGGCAGAGAGAATCTAATGTTAAGACGTTCTGTTCTTTATTTTCTGCCGAATTCTGGAGGCGTTGCATATTAAGTGGCGGAACACAGCCAAACCACGACTTACATGAAATAAACAAATATACATTTGTATACGTACAATTATAACACATCAATACATTTTGTCCGTGCAGCAGGGTAGACAGAGGTAACCTTGTGCTAAGACATTTTATTCTCAACCGCGCCGCCCAATTTTTATAATATTGCGTATTCTTGTTACCAGACAATGAGTTGATTTCTGTTAATAATCGAACCCATACCCTTCGTAATTACCATCAGACGCTGTGCCCTATGTCATTAGATAAACATATTAAATGAAATATTTCCTTACAGTGTGAAGAAACCATGTCCTCTGGAGACATGTGCGTGTCAGCAGCGCGAGCTGGCCCCTCAGCGCGGTGGCATCCAGCGTGCTTCGTCTGCAACACCTGTCAGGAGCTGCTGGTCGACCTGGTGTACTTCTGGAAGGAAGGCCGCCTCTACTGCGGGAGACATCACGCTGAGACCTTGAAGCCTAGATGTTCTGCGTGCGATGAGGTAAGGAATAGATGTTTGACTAATTTTGATTATGTAATCTCTTTGATAAATGAACATATTATATATTATATGAATGAACACAAATATATACATATATATACAATTGTAATTAGTTAATAGCTATTTGGCCAGTCGTGGCGCAGAGGAACAACCGTGCAACTGTATATTGCTTCAAGTGACTTCGATTTCACTCAAGGAAGTGAAATATTTATCATCTTCATTTATTTCGCCCTGGTAACGTGGCAAAGCGCGGCGTTGAATTCTTCCACTAATGGGGAATTGAAGTGTTTTAATGGTAACGGCATGTCTTAAAACTAGGTTCTTAGGTTCCCTCTGCCTACTCCGTTATGAAGCAAAAAAAAACTCTATACAAAAGTAATCTACACGTCTATCTACCCTCGCAGCGCAGGGTTCCGCGATGGTATCGCAGTTCCTGCGGATATCGACGGCCAATTATACCCTTAGCATACAATGCAGACAACCACTTGATAAAATTGTTGACACGCGGATTAAACGTGCTAATTTTATTAAGAATATGGTACTTTTTGCACCTTTTATTGGTGATTTTCTTGGTTCGGTCACTGGTTATTTCGAAGCGCTATTAAGTAATTATTAACTCTTCATTTTAAAATAAATTTCAGAGTTTGTTTTCTTGATTAATACTCATCTTTTAGCTCAGAATGTTACGATAATATATTTTCGTACCTTAGCTATAGTTTGACACATAATGTCCATGTACAGAAATATACAAAAACCTCAGGCGTATAACCAGGTTCGGGCAGTTTGCTAAAAATCGATTACAATATTTATTAGGCAGCGCTGAAACTCATTTTCTTGAGTGAGTTGGCGATATTGTGAAAGAAAAATCCTTAACGATATATTCACATTCGTCGTTCTTCGAATGATTCTGAATATTAGACTCGATTATTAGGCGGAAAGTGGGGAACGGAAATGTCTGAGTGGGGAACGGAGTGACTTTACACTAGGTTCCCGGGCACTTACTATCTCCTCCGCTTACTCTATCCGGGATACAGCATCAAGTTGAAAAAATATAATTCAGTCATCAGTTCAGTCAGAAACAAGGAGAATAAATAAATTAGGTTCTCTACTTGTCACTAATCATTGATGTTATGACAGTTAAGAAAACGGTTACATTTTTCCTTAGTCTTGCGATCTCGTCTTCGTCTTTTTCCATTTACGCTCAACCAATAATGATAAAACTATGTGATATCGATTCAATACTTACAATATATGTACATACAATTTACTACGTTTTGCATCAATTATCCGCCATGCGAAAGGCCAACAACCCCAACAGTTGCGAGCCAATATATCAACCGGGCTTATCAAATTGTGCTGAAAAGGGTCTATAAGTGGCCGTGGGGTGGAATCGACCCCCCACCGGAAACGATAAGGATTTAGGCCGAAGGGGTTAGGTTTAAAAGGCTTTCTGGGCATAAATTTGGCAGCTATATAATTGATGGTACCTAATTTTTAGGTAGTTATAGTTTAGATTATTTCTAGGTAGTCTTTTATTACTTTCACTGGTTTTATAAAAAAAATGTGTATTTTTTGTAAGTACAATAGCATTCGTTGATAAATGGACTATTTGATAAATGGACTAATTAATAAAAAGAAAATAAGTTTTAAATTCGGGCCAAAAGTTCCTGACATTAAGGCGTTCGACCAAACAAACTCTGGCTTCTTAATCTATATATATAAAAGGACTTGTCCTCACTGACTGAGGTAAGACGCACGCACAGCCGTAACCGCTAATGGTAGAAACGTGAAATTTAGACAGATGTTTACTTTCGTAATCTGGACATCCACTAAGAAGGGATTTTGAAAAATTTTAACCCTAAAGGGGTAAAATAGGGGTTGATAGTTTGTATGGAAAAAAATTTAAATCAGCACAGATTTTAATAAAATTTGAAATTTAGATTTTTAAAAGTATTTAATTGAACACATGTTTCATCGTTTTCTTGAATTCTCTCCCAAAGGGTGCAAATAAGGGGTAGAAAGTTTGTATGGAAACATCTTTAAAACGCCACCGATTATTATAAAATTTGAAATTTAGACTCTTAAAAATATTTAATTGAATATGTGTTTCATGGTTTTCTAGAATTCACCCTCTAAGGGTGCAAATAAGGGGTTGAAAGTTTGTATGGAAAAATCTTTAAATCGCCACCGACTCTTAAACCACCGACTCTTTTAGACTCTTAAAATATTTCATTGAACACATGTTTCGAGGTTTATTAGAATTCACCCCTAAATACGCAAGCGAAGCTGCGCGCGTCCGCTAGTATTATATAATTAGCCAAATTTTATTTCTTATCAGCACGTTTCGCGTTAAGTAGGTATTTAATATTTCTAACAAACCATAAACAAGGAAATGAATTCCTAAATAAACACCACGATACGGCCAATTCTGATAACTTTTAACAACTTAATTGTATGGAATTTTAAAATTTGCGTACTCCTTATTTAAAAAATTGCAGGGGACGACGACCAGGCGAAACTTAGATACTATCGCTATCAATTTGAATACTAAACAAAGGTAATTTGTATACAAAAATGTTTTCCGGTTATTTAATTAATTTCATCTACGAGTATATTGTACAATTATTACGCCACCCTCATAAATTATTTAATTATTCTTTATAATGGGTTCTAGTATTATAATATTAAAAATTATTGGCAATATTTATGAATTCGTAAGAAAAGAAAGAGTTTTCTTGAAAATTGCAGTTATGGGTGTAGGTTGCCAAGAAAGAATGAAGGAGACATAGAAAATTGGAATTGGCATGTAGGTATGGTTCCTTAGGGAGTGTAGGGGAACATTAAGAAAGGACTTCTCAAAATTTCAACAGGGACAGAAAATTTGTTAAAGTCCACACCAACAAAGCCTAGTTGAGGGTGAAGCCTAGTCTGAAGAGAAAAAATAAATTAAAACCTAAATTTAGTAATAAAAATGGTTGTAGCCTACATCTAACTAATCTTGATAAGGCTCAGGGAAAATGAGTGCGTGTATTGAAATTCTTAGAAAAATATGAAATGTGGCTGAATGCGGCACTACATTGCCCCACATTATTAATTTTGATTGGCAATGGCCGAAATAAACGAAATTGTATATAATTTGACACAATTTTATAGACGTCATATAAATATTATATTAAAAATAAAGTTATACTGAATTTTTTTTTTTTTTTTTAAATCTTTATTTGAAGGACTTGTCACATAAAAGTAACATGTCGTCCTGTAATAGCTACTATACATGCACCTTATCTATATTAAAACTTAAAATCTGACATTGAACATAAAAAAAACACAAAAACTAAACTAACTAAACAAAAGACAACAACTTAACAAAAAAAAAAAAAACATTACAATTCAACAATTCTCTTATCTAAACCTAAATTTACTAATTTATACAATCTAATAGCAGCATTAGAACTAGGGTAAACTAGCATACTATTACAAATACCAACATTCATAGTGTCATCAACAAACGTAAGTTTTCTCAAAGATTCGTTCCGAGTACATTCCATCACCATATGATATACATCTTCTTTTTTTTCCCCACATACTGTACACATTGGCGATGCAATTTTATTAATTGTAAAAGCAAAAAGATTGAGTGGAATGTGCCCGGACCGAATTCTAAAAGCTAGCACAAGAGTTTTTCTACTAAGATTACATAAATCAAACCAAGGAAAGCGAGAAGGCTCAGGACAGAAGGTTCTATACCAAATTCCCTTATCCTGTGATATTTTTCCATAATGCTGCACCCACATTTTACGCACGTGATCTCTCAAAACCGGAAGCAAATCATTAAAAAATGGCGCTATGCTAAGGGGTATTCCGTCATATGCAGCCTCCCTTGCAAGGTTGTCCACAATTTCATTGCCTGCAATTCCTACATGGGATGGAATCCACTGAAGTATCACGTGTTTATTTACTTGTTTCAACTTCTGAATTATTTTCAAAATATTATAAGCTATCGGTGTGCCTCGAAAATTCGAGGTGCACCGAGCTACATGTTGAAGCGCACTTCTAGCGTCTGTTAAAATAACAAATTTTTTGTGACCTATTGTACTAATATAGGAAAGTGCATATGCTATGGCAAACAACTCAATGTACATAATGGAAACACTAGTTTCAATTTTAAATTTGAAACAATTTCTCTGCTGTTGGTCTAAAATAGCTGCCCCCAAACCATTAACTCCTTTGGATCCATCTGTATAAATTTTGTAATAATCCTGGTATTTGGTGTTGATCAGTTCTAAGCACTTATATTTGCAGCTATTAAGTTCTACATATTTTTTTGATTCAATAGTGCCATCAATGAAGCAGAATATATTATTTTCCAAATTTATATTTTGTACCCACGTATCAAGACTAAACATATCTAATTTGTTTGAAGAATGAATAGGTAAAGATTTGAAAAGATTATAAATATCAAATTCAAATTCAAATTCAAATTCAAAATATTCTTTATTCAAATAAACTTATAATAAGCACTTTTGAATCGTCGAATGAACATATGAACAAAAAGCTACCACCGGTTCGGAAGGCAGTTCTGCTGAGAAGAGCCGGCAAGAAACTCAACAATTGCTCTTTTCAAAATCAATGGTACAATCTATTACATTAGTTGGCAGCTATCCTGCATTACATTCAATAGACATTAATTCCATACATGTTTGTCCTCTAAGTATTCTTGAACAGTGTAATAAGCTTTACTTGTCAGAATTTTTTTTACTGATATTTTAAATTTTGGAAGTGGCAGATCTAGAATACACTGTGGAATTTTATTATATACACGTATACTCAGACCCATAAAAGATTTATTAACTTTTTGGAGGCGAAAACTTGGAGTAACAATCTTATCTTTATTTCTCGTTTCTATCGTATGATTGTCACTATGTTTACTATGACAATGTATATTTTGTCGGACAAAGAGAATATTATAGTATATAAATTGGGAAGCAACTGTAAGAATACCTGCATCTTTGAAAACATCTCGCAGAGAATCTCGCGCTCTTAGTTTATAAATATATCTCACGGCTCTTTTTTGGAGGATAAATATTGAATTGATATCTGAAGCACTGCCCCATAGCAGCATTCCATAAGATAAAATACTATGGAAATAGCTATAGTAGACTAGTCGGGCAGTGTCAACGTCCGTCATTTGTCTTACTTTTTTAATTGCAAACGCGGCAGAGCTGAGTTTATCCGCAAGTGCTTCCAGATGAGCGTTCCACTGGAGTTTGGAATCTATAGTTACACCTAAGAAAATAGCTGATTCCGACAAATTGAGAGTTTCTCCTTTAATTAGTAGACTGAAATTATTTTTTTTAACATTTTGTAAAGCAAACTCAATACATTTAGTTTTTTTAGCATTTAACATTAGATTATTAACATCAAACCAACGAAGAATATGCGATAATGCGCTATTCACATCGTCATAGTTTATTTTATTTCTGTCAACCTTAAATATTAAAGAGGTATCATCCGCGAAAAGTACAATATCACATAGGTTCTTCACATAAAAAGGTAGATCGTTAATGTAAAGAAGAAATAAAAGGGGACCAAGAATGGATCCTTGTGGAACGCCCATCTTTAGAGGAGATCCAGATGATTTTACATTATTTATACTAACCTTCTGGATTCTTTGGTTTAAATATGAGGCAATAAGGTCAAGGGCAGTATCCTGTATACCATAATGTTTTAATTTTAATAACAGAGTTACATGGTCTACGCAATCAAAGGCTTTGGATAAGTCACAAAACACTCCAATTGCATTTTGTGACCTCTCCCATGCGTCATAAATGTGCTTTAGGAGTGCAGCACCCGCGTCCGTAGTGGACTTGCCTTTGGTGAAACCATATTGCTCACTATGGAAACACTTGTTAATATTTAAGAAAATTGTGAGCTGGTTGAACATTATTTTTTCAAATACTTTACTTAAGGATGGCAAAACAGAAATCGGTCTGTAATTTCCAGGCTCAGATCTATCTCCACTTTTGTAAAGCGGCACTATTTTGCTATATTTCATTAAATCAGGAAAAGTACCGGATTCTACACAATTGTTAAAAATTAAAGCAAGGTAAGGAGCAATATTAGGTATAATTGAATTAAAAACTTTAACAGACATGCCCCATAAGTCACCAGTTTTCTTTAAATTAAGGCTTTTAAAAGTTTTGACAATTTCTTCTGGTGACACATTCTTAAACACAAAATTTTGTCTACAACTATTTACATGGGTTTTTAGTATTAATTCTGCTTCCGAAGGAGATGATGGCAGTGAACGTGTTACTTCAGTTGATATATCAGAAAAAAAATTTTGAAAAGTATTTGCCACTTCTAAATCTGAATTTAAGATTATATTATTAACTTTTAATTTAATAGGTTCACTGACAGCTCTAGATCTCCCAGTTACAGTAGTAATAGCATCCCATGTAGCTTTAATTTTATTATTAGAGTTTAAAATTTTTGCTCTTATATACATAGACTTAGCCTGGACACATACCTTTTTAAATATTTTTGAAAAATTTCTAACTTTTAACAAGAACTCCGGATTTTGATTCCATTGCCTCATATTATATAATTCGTATAGTGTGTTTCTGCTTCGGTATATACCAACAGTTGCCCAGTCGCTAAAAGTTAATTTCGAGTTTTTATATATTTGTTTAACTTTAAAAATGTTATCAAACTCTGTAGAGAGTAAATTAAAAACTTTACAATATAGCTCATTCGGATTTAATCCGGTTATTTCTAAGTTTGCAATTCTTTCACTCACTCTATTATTAAAGAGATTAATTTTATTTTCAGTAATTGGTCTAATTGATATTTGTTTACGTTCTGCGACTGTTTTATCTATTACCGAAAACATTTGACCACAATGATCCGAGCTAAGATTAGTAATAATTTGTTTTTCTACAGTCTCACAATGACAAAAAACATTATCTATACAAGTAGCGGACGTATTCGTTATACGAGTTGGTTCAAAGAACATATTAAACAAATTAAAAGATTTAAATAAGTTTAGAAGACGGAGGCTTAATGATGTCACCTGTATTATATCTATATTAAAGTCTCCGCATATGATTAAAGATTTACTATTGGAACTCAAATTATTCAGAACATCCTCCATTTTCTCTTCAAATACTTCAAAACTGCCTGAGGGGGGTCGATACACGCATACTATAATATGTCTATTGAATTCAACGCAGGACAATTCAATGGAGCGTTCGTCGGAGAGAGCTACTATATCTGGTCGCGATTTACAACGTATGTCATTTCTCACTAATATAAGCGAACCGCCGCGGATGGCCTTCTCTCTAACGAACGAACTTGACAATTTATAGTTTTCAATATTTACTGTATTGTTACATCTCGAGATCCAGTGCTCAGTTATACACATTATATGCATATTAAATTTTTTTAGAAACAATTCTAATTCCAGTTCTTTGCCTCCTAAGCCTTGTATATTTTGGTGTACAATATTCAATGTAAACGGCCTAGGTGTTGTCTTGTTATCTAGTTTAAACTGGAACTTATTATGTCATTATTATTTTTTAATGAAAAATTATTATTACAAACTATTTCCTTTGTTATACAATGTATAACAGGGTTTCGAATATTATATGCTACTAAAGTAGCAATTTGTTTTTTAAAATATAAAGGTAGATACAATGTATCTTCTGTCAACTTACAACTATTATAAATAAACTTATTTAAATCTAAATAAAAAATCGCGTCACTATGACGTTGAGTCGCATTATACAAGGTCATATTTAAATTATAAATATACCTATTTTGTCTATCTGTAAGGCAAGAAGAATATGGAAAAGAGCATATAACAAATTTACATTTACTTTTACTATGTAATTTAAGCAAGTTTTCTATACTCTTTACCACATCTTGTCTCCTCACTGACAAACTATTTCCATGTAATAGTACAATAGTACTATGCTCATTTACATTCATAGACATTATTTTGTTAATATTAAACTGGTAACTGGCGCCAGGCGAACATGCATTAAAAACATTCGAAAAATGGTAATTAAGTAGGGACCCAAAGCCTTGACCTAATTTATCTGAAATTACTGTAATATTGTTTGGAGAGGAGTGAGAGGAATTTTCTACATGTAAATTCTTATTCAATATAATGTGCATGGCCGAGTCACCCACAACCTCAGAATTACATATCGTTTGAGTGACACTTGACTCAGTGGACTCCGTAACAGCACAACCACAACTATGTTTATTTGTCAAAGATTCAAATCTTTCTACATTATAATTGCACAAGTCAACTAAGTTATTCGCAGCTAGAATATGTTCTCTAATTTCATTCTGTGAGGATTCATACTTCTCACTTAATTCTCTGAGGTAGCTATGTAAGCCATCTATTTCATTCTGCAGCTGAAGTGTGTCTTGGTCATACATATACCTACTTTGCTTTAGTTTATTATTATAACACTCAAGCTTTTTAATTAATGTTGAATTATCATTTCTTAATGTGATCATTTTTTTTGCAGAAAACTTAAAATTTACCATTTTATTTGTTTTTTTTATAAATTTATTTAATTTAATATATTTCTTTAATTTATTATGTGTAGAAAAGTTTATATTTTGCATAGCATATGAGTCATCCTTCGTCAGGTCTATTACAACTGGTTTAAGGAATTGTTGTGGGTTACAATCAACCAGCTCATCATATAAACATGAGGTTTTCTGCGATTCATTACATTCTTTTTGTTTATTTAGTGTAAGAATTGAGGCTTTGGCCTCTTGCAACTCAATTTCAAGCTCTGAAATCCGGTCCAGAGCCCTCTCATGTTCAATGCTGCACTGGTCAAATGAACCCACAACATCATTCAGTTGATCCCGCTGTGCCACTACATCTAAATAGTTTGTATGCAGCTCAGCAAGCTCATTTTTTAAATCTGAGTTCTTTTTAATGATTGTGGTAATTTCCACCTCACTGTCCTCACGTTCCTGGAGAAGCTGCTTACACAGGTCTTGAGAGGATTTTTTTTAGTTATCCACTAGTATAGGCTTCTTTTTAACCTTCCAATATCCATTACGAATACATTGAGAATATAACTGATTAACTAACTCAACATTTCTATTATTACGTAATGCCAGACTTCTAAGCCAAAATTTTCCTCCTAAAAATAACCTTCGAAGAGAGAGTGGATGTAAATAGAGTTCACTTTCCATGACATGCAAAGGAGTCGTTTTGATGAAGCCACCAATAATACGCATACTTTGATTTTGAATTTTGTCAATTTTATATAAATTTATTTTAGAGCTATTGTCGTACAGAAAACAGGCATAGTCTATACGGCTCCGAATCATAGAAACATACAATCTTCTTAAGTGCTTAGGATGAAGGCCCCAAACTGAACCTGCCAAAATCTTGAAAATATTCAAACATCTTTCTGATTTGAGTAAAATTTCATTAACATGTCTAGTCCATTTAAGACCTCTATCCAACCAAAGACCTAAGTACCTTACACATTCGACTACTTGCAACTGATTTCCTTTCAACTCTAAATTAAGATTTACCGGATTTTTATTCTTTCCTTTTCTAAAAATACAGACTTTAGTCTTTTTATTAGATATATTCAGACCTAAAGATTCTATTAAATTACTAAATTTGTCTAAAGCTAATTGTAATTTTGATGAACACTCCTCCAAAGACTTGTAAGAACAATACAAAACAAAATCATCAGCATACTGAGAGATCCAAACATTATCTATCTCTTGACATATAATCATCGTGACCACATTAAATAGCAACGGAGACAAAGGATCTCCTTGAGCAAGCCCACGACCTGCATTTCTTGAAATAGTACTATTATTAGAAAAGCGTATACTCAATTCTCTTGATTTCATAAATTCCCAGAGATAAGAACAAATTTTTGACCCAACACCAAGACTATCCAATTTTGCCAATAAAATTGTGATGTCAACATTATTGTACGCGTTCTCAATATCCACAAAACATCCCACAGTAAACAAATTGTTCCCAAATCCTAATTGTATTTGAGAAACCAAGCTAGTCAGACTATCCAGACATGAGTGGCCTCTTCTAAAACCTATAGTATTCCTAGAAAAACAGTCTGACTTTTCGAAAAACCATTCTAAGCGATTTTTTAACATTGTATGAAAAATTTTACACGGACACGATAAAAGAGCAATAGGTCTTACATCCAGGGATGTCTGTCATCCAGGCTTAGGAATAGGTACTATAGAAGTCTTCCTCCACTGAACTGGGACATATCCAGAAGAAAGAAACATGTTATAAATTTTAATCAAAACCTGTTTCCCATTCAGAGGAAGGTGTTTAATCATAGAAAAAGAAATAGAATCCTCCCCAGGAGCAGTATCCTTATCTTTTATAGCTCTATTTAATTCATGTAAGGAAAATAAACCTTCGAGAGAAGGGTTATTGGAATTAAATGACGGACAACTTGGTAAAACATAGTCTGGAGTTAAACTACACAAAAGACTTTCAGCAGAGGCGTTATCAATATTAATTTTTGGTAAGCGATATCCTTTCAATTTGCATTCGACGACACATTTCGCCCAGAGACAAAACTTCGTTTATACTATCGCAAAACTTTCTCCAAGCTTCTCTCTTAGCATTGCGGATAATTCTTCGTGCAGCAGAAATTTTGGATTGAAGAATACATAAATTATGAGGCGTAGGATTTTTCCTAAAAATAGCTAATGCAAGTCTCCGTTCTGCTATAGATCGAGATATGTCTACAGTCCAATATGGCTTAGGAACAAATTTTTTAAGTCGCATCGGGTCCTGACGTATATTTACTAAAGGTATATATAAATTAGCAGCGGATTCAATAATATCAATGAATTGATTATATGCATCCTGAGGGCTAACTGTCAATATCAAGTGAGAAAAAACATGATGAAGAAAATTTTTATACTCATTACAATTAGCTTTTTTAAAATTCCTCTTTTTGAGGAAAGTAGGGCTATGATTATATTCATTATACAAGGAATGCTTTATGATAAGATGATCACTCCCGAGAGATTCATTTGAAACTTTCCAAGAAAATTTTAATGATATATCACTTGTTGCAAATGTGATATCAGGAGATGACTTTTGAAGATTGCTATTAACCAATTTCATTCTTGTAGGAGAACCGTCATTTAGAGATACGTAATTTTTCTCTAACATTACATCAAAAATCTGGCAACCCCTAGTGTCGGTCTTGTAAGACCAGTTACTATGATGAGCGTTAAAATCTCCAGCAATCAGAGTTTTATTATTAAAACAACTAAAAATGTAATCCCAATCACTATCTGTAGTTCGCACAGATGATGGACAGTAAACAGCGATAATGTTTTCAATTGAAAAGCAATTTAATAATTTTAAATGTAAAAGTTCGATTCCAGGATTTGAGCTACATATAAAAGAATCTATATATTTAATAGAAGAGTGTACCAAAATTGCTACTCCACCATATCCATCATTTCTATCTTTGCGTATCGTATTATAGCCAGAAATTCTAATGACAATATTAGGATTTAGCCAAGTTTCACATAATATTGCGATATGTACTTTCTCCTGACATAGAAATAGCTCTAACTCAGATATCTTTGGGCATATACTTTGACAATTCCATTGAATAATATTAACAGAACGGACCAAATCACAATCCATTTTGAAATAAATTTATAAAGTTAGACCACTGTGGTATATATTCTACAATTGAGTCAATAAGCCAGGTGTAAATAACCTTTCCACACAATTTGAGTTTTTTTAAAAAATTAATTTTTCTCATGAATATAATGTCCTTGATTTTTTTTAACAACTGGTGAACATCAAATTTATTGAATTTTTCTCTTTCTTGGCCATTGATTTCATCGCGTGCCGGCATTTCTAAATCAATATCAGAGTCAAATTCTACGGAAGAATCTTCATCCGATTGGACTCTGCCTTTATTTTCTTTGGGAGTTTTCCTCGCTTTCTTTACAGTCGAATTAGTGGGATTTAAATTAACGTCTTTTGTTTTATATACTTCAGCTGTAGTTTTTAACACTTCCGCGTACGTTGTACCAGTATTAGAGTAAGTTCTTCCAAATTCATTATCATTAATATATTCCTCTTGACGCACTTCATACTGAGGAGAAGGCTGTACATAAATTGTAAGAGCTTTTTTATAAGTACAATTATAATCGGCCATCAATTCCCTTATTCTCCTTTCCTTTTTATAATGAGGACAAATCTTCGCTAAAGCCATGTGCTGACCTTTACAATTCACACATCTAAATTTTGTAGTTTCGCAATTATTATGAAATTGCCCACACTTAGGACATATGATCTTATTTCTTGAACATTCTTTATAATTATGACCAAAGCGCCAGCACTTAGAGCATTGCGTAACGGGAAAAACAAATGGATCTACTTTTATTCGAGTTCCAAACGTATATATGTATGGTGGCAAGGATGACCCCTTAAAACATATCCTTACACATTCACTATCCTCAAATCCACCATTGTCGTAGTTGCGGCGTTTTAAACGTTTCACATTTAAAATTTGAATAGGGCTTTCTAAATCTTCTAAAATATCCGATTCATCTATTCCTATATCAATATTTCTGATGACTCCATAAGAGGCACCAACTTCATAAGTTTTTTGACATCTATATTCTTTATCAATAAAAAATCTGCACTGCATCAACTTCTCTGCGCTTTCGCTATTACTGAACTTTAACATCACTTTAAAGGCATTAATATATTTCACTTCAATAATATCTAAAATATTCTCCTGCTTGAGTATACGGGCTAGTCCTAACTGTTTAGGTAACTTCTCATTCTTCGATGTCATACTTATTTCGACTTCGTCCTTCGGTATTCTAACCATATCATCTGTGGATGCACTGCGCACTATCACTTTTCCTCTTCTTCCAATTTCTGCCCAAACTTCTTCCTCATCTGGCACTCGACTTCTCTTCTCTGCTCGGCTACTTTCCATTTGTTCACAAAAAATTGAACTATTGTCGACACGGTTATTTACAGTTATCTCGTCCAACAAAACATCCACTTCATCCCCTTGGTCTACGTGTAACGAATGAACACTATCCATAGCCACAAAGTAAATAAAACATCACAAACTATAAAGTAACAAATACGCGTACGCTTAGACAGAACCGGTTCCAAACGACCGTCAACAACAAGCGATCGTAAGCCACTGTACTGAAAATTAATTTACGAAATATGTATGTTGAACCTCTTACTTGATGTACTCGTACTATATCTGATATTTAAGAGGAATACACTCCCATTTCTTTTGTTGTTGCTTTTAACGCTTTTCCTGCATAACAGAGCCAGCAGAGAGATATCCCCAATTTTCAGAATGTTACATGTTGACTAACAGAATTTAACTGATTAATTATATCAAGTCGAAAATCGTGTATATGGAAATAATTTAAATAAATTCTTTACATATAGTCCCAAGTTATTATATACACAATAATAATATAGACTAGTTTTACAGACGAAGATTGAATGATGTGTAATTAGATCATAGACGGGAATTGTTTTCTGCACCTGTTAAAAATAAAAGTAAACGAAAGAATAAAATTTACCATAAGTGAACCACTAAACCTAATATCAGAAACGCGTGTAAATAGGACCAACAATTAAATTTTCGCTATGTAAAGGACTAACTATCACCCGCGGCTTCGCCTCCATGGTCGAATAGAAATAATTGTTGAATTAAGAAACAAGTGTTTTGACACGTGACATGTTACACATTCACGAGTTTAAAACGGTTAAAGTAATGCCTATTATATAGATTTCCTTGATAAACCCTCTCACTGTCGATAGTTTTCATTGATAGATTCAGTCAGAAAAACTGTTCAGCTGTTTAATAATTTAGATAATGAATATTATCTTTAATGACTTAACTAAGATTTAATATTACTTTATTGCGAAAATGATAAAAAAAATATTTTTCAAGCGTTAGTGTCATAATACACCTGCAGCAAAGATACCACAGTATGCAGTATAGTGCAGTATGCAGTAGGGGGCAGTGAGTGCCGCACTTCCGGCTAACCTTGTCACTTCTACACTATAGTGTATAATCGCCTTATAATACATCATGTACAGTCGCGAATATTATAGACAAACTTTTTATTTTTATTTAAAAAAAAATTTAGCTTCACGCTGAGTCCTGCAAAGGCAGAGTAAGCAGAGGCTTGTATTAAGACACTCCGTTCTCCGTTCAATAAATTTCTTGCGATATAAATAAATGAGAGTTCAACTTGCATTTGAACGATTTTTATTTGTTTCAAATTACTTTAAAACGTTCTTATTTTGTGCATTGTTTTATTCATCTCGTATTGAGAAAGATCTAGTGTTCTATACTTTCGGCTAGGTGACAAGATATTCCGTAAAATACCTAAGTTACACAATGTAACTGATGAAACTCTACTCTTTAACCTCAGTCACGGAAGTCACTAAGTTATGGATGAGATTAATATATTATGTACTAAGTTTATATCATAAAGTAACAGTAGTAGTGTAGGTGAGTGTACTTTGACCGTTTACTGCATTAACATTGACATTTAGGGTAATTTTAGCAAAAATAGAAACTAAAGTTAAATTTAAATACTAAATGGTTTATTTTAATTTACATATATATCAGTGCCAATTTATTAACATTCAGCACGCAATATCTAGATTTCGGACGGTGCATGGAAGGTGGAGGGCCTTGAGAGTAGGTTTTTTCTGCCTGCCAGGGTATGTGGTACACTCACTCTCTTCTACTGCGCTACAATGGCCTCTATCCTTGATTTATATTCATGTTTTTATGCACATAGCAGGATAGGCAGCATGATGCTGGGAACCTATTGTTAAGATACTTTCTCTGAGCATACGTGTATATAATAAAATTCCACAGTGTATTCTAGATTTGCCACTTCCAAAATTTAAAATATCAGTAAAAAAAATTCTAACAAGTAAAGCTTATTACACTGTTCAAGAATACTTAGAGGACAAACATGTATGGAATTAATGTCTATTGAATGTAATGCAGGATAGCTGCAAACTAATGTAATAGATTGTACCATTGATTTTGAAAAGAGCAACTGTTGAGTTTCTTGCCGGCTCTTCTCAGCAGGACTGCCTTCCGACCCGGTGGTAGCTTTTTGTTCATATGTTCATTCGACGATTCAAAAGTGCTTATTATAAGTTTATTTGAATAAAGAATATTTTGAATTTGAATTTGAATTTGACTCCGTTCCCTACTTTTCATTGAATTCTGGAGGCGGCTCTTGTGTTGAGAGTCACGACTCAACGCCGCGAAGAAATGAAAATATTAAATATTACATTCCCTTGAGTTGAACCCAAAACGTTGCCGTGCGCCTCATAGCCTCAATTATACAAATATTTTTATATATTTTTTCTATAAAATACCCTTTTCAAGTTGCCATTATGTAAATAAGCTAAACAAATAATTTAGCAAAATTAACAAGGTAATATAGACAGTCGCGTGCTTCAGTTCCATAAGGGGGCTATCTCCCCATCAGAGGGCAGACGCCGCGGAATGTGTACATTTTGTGGGAATTATGCATAATATGCCGTAAAAATAAATCTGGGAAAATTATTCGTGAACTGCACTTGGACTTGGTGGTATAACGGAGATTAACTACTAAATGCACTACACTATTACTACACTATTAAATGTGCATATTTATATTTTATCATTTGGATCTGACATACCTATGTCAGATTCTTCATGCATGGCAGGAAAAACGTAGGGAACGGAGAGGAACGGAGTGTCTTAACATTAGGTTCCCTACCCTGAACAGAATTCACAATCAAGTAAAACAAGTCAACAAGATATCAAAATAGTAAATCATTAAATAATGAATAAACTAGCGCTAACAAGTGTCCACATCCGTCTAACGAACGGTCCAAGTGATTCATAGGAATTCCGACAACACGTACCGACTACCTACTACCTCCTCGCACGCACGTTATGTAACACGCGTGTAGTGTTTAGGAAACATGTAACAATAGCTGGGGTCTAAGGATATCGTTATGTCATTGGTTTTAGCTGAAGGAAAGAATTTGCTATCTAGTCTTTTTGATTATTGTTTTTATATTTAACTTTAAAAACATTATTAGCGTCACTGCGTAAGAAAAGGGAAGCTAGTGCCAAGACACTTCATCCTCCACTCTCTTGCCTTACTTTTACTTACAACCTCTATTTCTCAATCATTCCATACATAAAATAATCTAACATACTACACAAAAACGTGCAAACTAATGATGTGATCATATGTAATCTCATCTTCCACACACGATACAATTGAAAATTTTCAGAATTTCTTTACAAATCAGGACAAGTTAATTTCGCGCGTTATCACCGATCTTACAAAAAGACACGAGAGGAATGGTTGAAATTCAGAAAGACAATAACTGTGCGCGATAATGAGTTAGATAAGGCAACTCTCAGGGCAATTGAATCAGTGAGAGCTGGCCGACCCTGGGTAACCTAGGGAACTCTGGCTGTATCACTATGTTAACTAAGTTTTGTAACTCTACATTCAGATTTTATCGAGTTTTACGTTTTAAATATTTCACCGGTGTCTACATTGCCTATATAATCTACCACTAATTACAAAAGAACTGTAATAGAAATTATTATTCACTTATTTCACTTATTAACTATCCAAAATCCAAAATTTATTTTTTTAAAATTAAAATACAATAATGTAATATTTTCAAATCTTTACTTACTGTCATTATGGTCACGTGTTTTCAATGTAACAGATCTCCAGAGTGCAGGGTTCAATGACCTTATTTGGCCCAAAATATTAAAAAATCATACTCATCGCAGATAAACAACCAAAAAATGCCCAAAATCCTTATCGTTTGCTCAACAACGCCCGCATCTACATCAATTACTCCAAAAATGTCCCAAAATGTAAGTTCAACAAAAGTCATCCAAATATTTGAAAGCTCACAGACCACACTTAGTTGCACCTCGCGCCGTCCACCTCTTGATAAGTCAGATATACCGTTTTAAAATATTAATAACGACGTAGTATACTAATGAACGTACAAAATGTAACCGCGGCGTGAGAAACCATTGTAAGAACTTTCCTGGTGCAGTGAACCGCTCTGTGATAGCGTAAAGCCCAATTAAACTTGTTTATACGAGTAATTAATTAAGAGCACCTATGGACGTATATGGATTAATTAGCTGACCTCCCCCTCCTCCCCCCTTCTCCCCCTCCCTCTATATCATTTACTCGATGCCTGGATCTCGATAAGCGAAATGCTAACTACGAGCTGATGCCTAATCTACTCGTAGATTGACTTTCACTTGGGAAAAATTGATCATGCGATTTTTTGAGGTTATTTTATAGAATTTCACCTTTTTTTCTTGGGCTACACGCTGTAACCTGTGCACAGCAGGGTAGACAGAAGGAAGTTAGTGTTAAGTTACTCCAATCCTTATGGACCACCCAAATATTGAAACATTTCATGTTGAGTGATGGTTCAATGTCACGCTTCCTCTTTTTACCATTGCGAGGAAATGAAAGTTGTTAATTCTTCCGAGTAGAAATCGAATTCGTTGTAAGAATCGTAGTGTCTACAGTCAAACACTACACCGCTGCGCCGCGACGGAATTTATTTTAAAAAAATATTTAGTTATTTTCATCATAGTATGTATACATTGTATTGACAAAATCGGTTCTTGCAATAATACAAAAAACAGCATTAGAGTTGATTTTAAAAATCAAATTATATATTATTGTAAAAATCTTCTTTTTAAACAAATAGTTTAATATCTCAAGTAAAAAATACTTACTAACATTATCTAAGACACGCGCAGACGACGTACATTTTAGCGGGTCTTTGCCCTAATTTGTAACTCATAATTAATTATAATTAACCATTATTCAAAGAGAACATATAATCGTAAAATAATATATCTTCCTACTAATTTATGCAATCTTTTTTGTTGCCTGACGCGATCTTTCATTAGCTGTTGCTTAATTGTGTATGAAAAAAAATTAAATTGTTTCTAAACATTGCATAAAAACTTCACAATGTATTCAGAAGATTAATTAAGGCTATTTAGTTAAATTAGTCCTCTGTCAATTATGATTAAGAATAATTGCCGATTTTATATAGATTACTTCTTCCACAGATTATCCTCGCTGACGAATGCACTGAAGCGGAGGGAAGAGCATGGCATATGAAACACTTTGCGTGTGCAGAATGCTCACGTCAACTGGGCGGGCAGAGGTATATCATGCGGGAGGCGAGGCCGTACTGCCTGCCCTGCTTCGATAACTGCTTTGCGGAGTACTGCGATGCGTGCGGTGAACCCATAGGCGTAGACCAGGGCCAGATGTCCCATGAAGGACAGCACTGGCATGCCACGGAACGCTGCTTCGCTTGCCATACATGCCGCGCTAGCTTGTTGGGTCGACCGTTCTTGCCGAGAAAGGGAGCTATCTATTGTTCGATAGCATGCTCGAAAGGTGAACCACCGACGCCTTCAGATTCATCCGGACCAGGACCTCGACCACCGAGGGTTCCACGTCCGCGAAGAATACCATCTCCAAAATCACCACCTAGGTCACCCCAAAGAGAACCATCCCTCCACATAGATGCCGACTCCGAACCGAGCAACTCCCTAGCTCCCGAGTCTCCTCCGCCACACCCGCCGCCGCCGCCACACGCTTGCCTCAGTTTAGACAGAGCGTTAGCAGATCTAAGATTAGAACAATCTATGACTGAACACCAAATACAACCCACGCCCACTTCAGACGAATCAAGCGAGCCTCCTGAAGCGCAGTGGAAGCCTCCGCATCCTGTAGAAGCGCAGACAGTAGTAAATCCTGGTCATTCCACATCGATGCCCGAATTAACGCTAGTAGATGGCAAAGGTTCTCAGAGGAAAGCAAGGGGTGGACGAACAGTTAGATTTTGTGGTGACGATAACGAAGCGTTTGAGCCAGACGAGCCCGTACGGAAAGAAAAAGTTCGGGATGAAGATGCTAATAGTTACTGCAGTACATGTTCATCATCGTCCTCTTCGACAGAATCGTACACGCTACCCACCAGACGGGCGTACGGCGGCGTCAGGATTTCTTACGTGCCCAACGACGCAGTGGCGTGTGCGAAACGAGAAAGACAAAGAAAAAATGCTCAAAATGATAAGAACTGTATCATTTCGTGATCTTGGCTTTTCACCGTGCCTCAAACCTCTCAGTGACACCAACCTCCGAGCGAAAGACTGACTTTTTGATAGTTTTGTAGCCTCTACACGCCATAGTATTATAATAGCAATAAGAAAATGTCTTCCTTGGAATGGAAAAAGGGTGTGAGTAACATGTAAGCAGATGCTTAGTGTCGCTAATTATGTTATGACAGACAGCGCTAATGCCTTTGTGTGAGATGCAATAAATAGGACTTTGGACGAATTTGTCTCCATTTTGCCCTGAATGAAATCCATGAATTACGGACGCGCGGCGCACGCCGATGTATAGAACCGCGTACACCTTTTCTTTTGATGGATTTTGGGGTTATTTAAAAGGGTTTATTTTTTGCAAATGTTATTTTGCAAGGGGTGTATTTCGACTTAGGTGGTCGAAGGAAACAGCTTTAATGTATTAAATATGAAAGCTTGCTAAATTAATTTACATATCTATGCTTGGTTCATATCTTTTGGAGAAATTAACTAAGGACATATCCCACTTTGCCACGTAGCTGTAAGTTAAGATAAGATTAGATAAGATAAGTTATAGAGAGATCAGTACAAAACTGCCTTGTATATTGAATTAATAACATTTTTGTATTTCAGAAATGTGTGTTCAAAATGTATATAGTATAGAAGTTAGCAACAGTTTTAACACTTTGCCTTGAAATATAAAGTTTTGTGTGTCATGTAAATATTACTGGACAGATTTTAATAGAGTTTTGCAGTGTTTAATGACACTTTAGGAGTATCTCAGTATGTTAAGAGATATGTAGTTTTGTACTCATATACAGCATACATGGCCTATGTCTTTGAACTTGACAAATAATAATTATTTAAAACATTTTGTGTCTCGCGACGATTTTTTCTTACTTAGCCCCGTTTCCATTGGCGAAACTTAACGCCGCACTTTGTCAAAAAAGAGCAAAAAAATACAAATAGACCCGAATTAAATTCAAATCTGTGACCCAAATAATTGTTACTTGAATATAATTTCTATAGAGAGAAACATACAATATAAATACCCTAAAAAAACAGGTTGATATTTCATATATGTACTCGTATGTATGTAAAATAATGAACAGTTAGACAAGACAAGCTGTTTCGACGATTAATATGTAATGCAGAAGTCGCTGCAGTCACATTACGTAATGAGAGGTCACGCGTTATGAGAACCACTTGTAAACTAGGTACTGGATTACTTTTTAACCGACTTCAAAAAAGGAAGTTTACAGTCTATGTGATGTCGGAATTGGATAATATTTGGGAATGGTGATCTATTTAGGATTCAATCAAATAGAGCACTTTGCTAAATTTCGAAAAATTATTATGTTTGTCAAATTTCTCGGAAATGATTCTTATTATTTCTATTTTTATAGCAGGGCAGGCTGAAGAAACATGGGAACCAAACTGCAAAGCATTAAGGTACTCCGTTCCCAGCAAGACTTTTGCGTTCCCCGCTTTCCACCGAATTCTGTTGTCGGAATGTTTTTTTAAAAAAACGGTTTAATCGTTCTTAAGCTATGGGTTAATAGTGTAGAAATGAATAATTGACAAGCATTTGAAGTCGGTTAATTTTTTTCATAAATTTTATAGTTATTATTAAAGAAGAATGAGCGTCAAACAAAATTGTAAACTAAACTAATATGTAATGTTTCTAAGTTATTTGTAATTTTGAGAGAATAAACTGGTTTTTATAATATGTATTTCTTTTTATTTTCTCTTTTTTTTCAGCTTTTTCCTGCATAATATAGGACAGAAGGAACCTAGTGTCAAGTCTCTATGTTTCCCATTTGTCGAGACAGAAATTAAAATATCAAATGCTTCATTTGCTCGATTGGGAATCGAACCCACAATCTTTCTTTACAGTCGCCCAGTTGCCTCTGAGCCACGACTGGCCTCAATATATCGACCTGATAAATTTCAAAAGGTGCGTGAAAATAAGATTAATTACCTATAGAAATGAATAAGAGAAAGTTTCAAAATGTATAATAACTATGAAATTTTAAGAAGCTTCACACACTTTAAGCCTAATAAACTTAGAAGTTAACTTGAGTTGGATTTTTTAGCTTACCGCTGTGTACAGCATATAACGAGATATTCAATGGGCACTTAGTGTTTAGACACCCCGTTCTCAACTTAACTCTAAATAGACATTAACACCGCGGTTTGTTTTATTAACAGCACGAGGAAATGGAAATAATTCCTCAATAAAATCGTAAAAATGGAGAAGTCAAATTTCAAATATATAAAAATATAAAAATGCTGCAATTCTGGGTTTGACTTCCACACAGTATCATTTATCAGTATTATCACTCAGCCACAGTCTCTGCACTAGATGCCTTACCCGTACCCTGTTTATGCGGGATGCAACGTGAAATTACATTTAACAGATCGTACCCATAACTACCTCAAAATTACTAACCACTAAACCATACATCCAAGTTGTATGACAATACAGTTTAAATTAAAATAATAAGTAATTTAACTCACTGTCCGCACTAGCTTCCGCGTGTCGGCCATACATACATACATACAAACGCTGTTTTATTGTCATCTATTTCCCAGAGCGCT
The DNA here is from genome assembly GCF_056956725.1 of Heliconius melpomene rosina. Classification (NCBI taxonomy): domain Eukaryota; kingdom Metazoa; phylum Arthropoda; class Insecta; order Lepidoptera; family Nymphalidae; genus Heliconius; species Heliconius melpomene. The sequence continues at coordinate 9,294,607 of NC_140402.1, read as the reverse complement.
CGCATCACAGGACAATCAGACATACAAACATGGCGGTATTCACTTCGCGAACTCTTAGCATTGAGTTTCACTGATTATGGGAAAATTCCTCAGTCTTACCAAGAAATTGGTGATTTAGAAAGTTTATTGACATTCTAAAGTGGCAATTTTAACGTTGTTTTCCGCACATAACAGGATAGGCAGGCAGGAACCTGGGAACCTAGAAGTGAGGCAGTCTGTTCCTTTTGCTACAAGTTGCTTGCTCTGCAATCAACAATATACTTGAAGTACAGTTAGTTAACAATCTATTATACATAAAACTCTAACACACAGATGAAAGGACTGGAAGGATAATGGACTTTGAAAGATGATATTTAACATATTTGAGTATAAATAAGTAGGAAAGGGAGTGTAGAAGACAAAACGAGATTTTTCCATTTTCCATCTTAGTCAGTTAACCGTCGCTCTTACAATCAGACGCTGCCACAACGGCCTCAAATACAAGATATATTTACATAAATTTTATCCTATCCCTAAGTGATATTGGAACTCACAACCAACGTTCAATGAAGCACATCGGGTGTCAAAATAATTTAAGCCATCTATTTCACCCTTACAGTAAACTACCCTCATTAATCATCCGCATATATAATGACATAATGACGCGTGACATATTACAGTAAGCAAAGGGTTACTTTTAATTGACTCTTAAGGGGTTGTCAAGGTCGTTAGGGGTTGGTAACGATTAAAATGTTATTAATATTAGAAAATCGACTAAATTTAGGGGTAACTTTCTTTTTTACGGGTGTTAAATTAATATTTAATGATGGTTTCGCCTTATTAGGGTGTGGTAGCGCAGTGGCACAGTCTCTCATTGAAATAGTGGTAGTTGTGTTTCCAACTGTAACTTGGGAAAGTGATCTATGAGTATTTTCATTTCTTCGCTCTGGTAATAAGACAAAACACGGCGTTAAGTTTCGTCTTGGAATTTGGACGGGACGAGGGGAACGGAGTGTCCTAAAACTAGGTTCCCGGTTTCCTTCAGCCTACTCTGCTGTGTAAGGCATATAAAGTGAAGCTAAGAAAAAAGAATACCTAACTATGATAGTGAAAAAACTTTTTTTACGAAATAATCAATTTATAAAAATATTTTTAGTCTTTCACATCAAGTCATGGATAACCAGCTGCAATGAAATAGCGGCCACTAAACTAATATTTGACTAAATATACAATTTTTAAATATTTAAAATATTAGTAGGTAGTACATACACATAAACTGATAAGATTAGTTCAATAGAGGCCCCTGGCACAGTAGTACACCGGCTGATCGTAAATGCCACGATTATGGACTCAATTCCTGCTCATGACGAATTATTTTTATTTCTTCCCTCTAGTAACAAGACGAAGTGCGGCGTTGACTTCCGCCACTAACCTTAAAGAATGAAGTGTGACACAAGGTTCCCGCTGCGCTGTGCTATAGGTTTTATTTAACTAGTAACTAAAATAATAATTTAGTTTTATAAACAAGGACGTTCAAGGTGCCCCTCGCGATAAAATTCACGCTATAATTTTAGTGAAACGTCAAAATACATTTAAAAAGTTGTAAAAACAAAATACATTTGATAAAGTAATTTTAAAAGAAATTTATAATGTCTGTATTATTATAAAAATGTTGATAACGTTGACTGTAAATCTATTTAATTTAATCTAAACAATGATTTCTAAATTTTATAACGTCTCATTTTGATACACGAAAGTTTATTTTTCTTGGCTTTTTAGAGTTCTTTCGTGGTTTTGACTTCGTGTAATTAAAATATTCTCTGAAGCACGTTTTAAAATTTTTAAATTTACGTATTACGTATATTATTACGTATTTACGTTTATTTGGTCCTCGTAGCGCAATGACACAGAGTCTCACCGTAAAGGCGACAGGTGTAGATCCGATTCCGTTACAACAAATAAAATATTCCTCAAACGGGAATTGAACCCACTACCTGCCACGTTTCCAGTCGCACACTTGCAATCCTGGGCCACGACTGGCGTCTAGTCTATAAATTATCAATTATATAATAAAATAAACATATGCCTTCCAATCCCCCATACCCGATAGTGGAACAAATTTGACATTATTAATGATGCCATCAGCAGCCAGTGAGCGAGCGGAGAGCGGAGAGCGGAGAGCCCCTCGTCAAGCGTGGCCGGCGCTAGCACAGGTGGCGTCACGGTGAGCGCGCGCACCTGATCGATTGTTACTATTTATACTATAAATCATTGCTATGTTTGATACTTACATTTATTAGATTTGCTTTTTACCCTGTATATAGCAGAGCCTTTACGCCTAATGTTCGAGACATCTCCCGAATGGGACACGAACCCACAACCGTCGCGTTTACCGTATAACGTTGTGCCACTGTGCCACGACGACCCCACACTATACTTATGTAAGCATTGGTTTTTTAGTGTCCAAGAGAGGTAAGTTTAGTAGAGAAGACCTTAAATAAGGATAAGCTTTTTGAGGTCTAACTGCCTAAGTGCATCCCTTCTTATCATAAGAATCTTTGAACGGAAGAAAGAATCTGTGAATTGTTCGGTTTCCCACTTTACGCCGAATTCTAGAAGCACTGCGTATTGAGCAGCGCAATTCAACTCCGCAGCTTGTCTAAATATTTCAATGATTTTCTTTGTCTTTAGAAACACATTGACGTAACACTAAGAGCTAATATTAATTTCTACGAAGAATAAAGAATTAAAGCCGACAACCAGAGACATTTAAAATGCACCACAAAGGTTTTATAGGAAACTAATAATTATATAGAATAATTTTATAGGAAAATATAGCAGCCTAGTGCAGTGCTACTATAATTATTTTAAGTTGTTATACAAACAAGGCCATCGTGGTACAATGAAGCAACGCCTGACTTGTGTTGGGGATTCGATTCCCATTGCGGGAGTAATTATTTTCTTTTTCCCGCTCTGGCAACTCCTACGACTCTAGCCTCCAGTAGAAACGAAAGACATCTTATTTGGTCCAAATGAATATTATATAGAGAATGTATATTTTCACGTAGTCTCTAAGTGCTTCATACAAAAAACATTGAAAATATTTTAATTGACGCGTCTCATATAAAAAAAAATTAAGAAATGTGAAGTAAATTTGAAGAGTTACGAGATTTATGAAGCTTGAAGTCGTAAGAATGTGGAATCGAAATGATTGTGCAAAAACCTTACTTTTGTTTAACATTGCCTAAGTGCATTCCTTTTACACGAATTTGAAGATATAATTACGAGTAACTTTAGTAATCTTTTAATATAGTTTTTTGGCATCACAGTGTGTCCCGCACGTAGTAGGGTAGTAGACAGAGGGACCCTGGGAACCTACTGTTAAAAATCTCCGTTCCCATTAAGACACTTTCGTTCCCTACTTCTGTTTCAATTTTGAAGTCATTTTGGATTGACTGGGAGAAGTCTCCGTCTGAGAATCGAACACAGCCTGTCGTTTTTAGTTTCACACTGTTTCCGCATATAGCAGAGTAGGCGGAGAGTACCTTCTAGTAGTTAAACTAAAATAGAAGTAGTAGTAGTACCTAGTAGTAACTGTAAACAACTAGTCGATATATGTACAGTACTGTAGAGAGCTGGTGGTGCTGACCGCAAGTCTCACGTTACCAGGGGTCGCGCGTCGATTCCTGTCCACTCGCCGCTCTCTAATGGCGCTTAATTAGTTGAAATTAGGAAACTATGATGAGAAAGTCCTTTTATTTTATAGTTTAAATCTAAATGTAATATTATTTGTTTAGTTAATATTTTCATTTGCCACAACGGCGCAGTCCTCAGATAGTGTTTAAGCGATTATTAATTGCCTAATAATAAGTTTTTAATATTATCTTAATATGTTTCTAATAAATTATAATTTAATAACTGTTATATGGTTTTTTTATAATTGATTTAGTTTTAAACACGCAACGCCTCCAGAATTCGGCAGAAAGTGGAGAACGGAATGTCTGCTGTGTGCAGGATATAGCGTGATGCTGATTTTTATTTTAGTGACATTCATCCTTGAAGACGGCAGAACCCAACGTAGTGCCCTATCTTACCACAATAATTGAAAATATAATCAATCCTGAGTGGGAATTGAACTTGATTAGGAGGTTAGGCAGACAGACAGAACCGAGTGTCACAACACTCCTTTCTCCACGTGCAGCGTAATTTTCGAGACAATGCGTTTGTTGAGTAGCGGAACTCAACACTGTGCTTTGTCGTAATTCATGAATAACTTAAACATTAGGAATAATATATTAATTATTGGAATAATGGAAACTTTGTGGTTTATGATAAAACAGTTTTACGCACATCCGCGTTCTGAGATACCTCATTTTCAATAACTTGTTCTAATTAATTTTGAATGAAACCAATTAAATTATTCATAACCTTGTGGTTAGTTCACGTACATACCTTCAGACATAGTATGAGACCGTCCTGGCGCTTCGGCACAGTCTGGTGAGTAAACAAGGACAAGGTAGTAGATTCAATTTTCTGTGGGAGCTATAAGTTATTCGGGCAGAGAGCAGGGAGAAAAGTGTTTTGATAATAGGTTGTCTCTATCTAATGACTAATCTTATAATATGTATAGATATTGACATGTTTGGTTGATAAAACACGGCGTTCGGTTCCGCCATTGAAATTAAAAGAGGAAAACAAATTGTCTTTACACTAAATTTTATTTGTCTTTGGTTATTTAAAAATAAAAAAGTAATCAATAAAAACAAACATGCACTTTAGCGCAGTCACCTGTCGCAAGGTCGTCGAAGTGAGACTGTGAGTCAACTGAATAACGAGTTCGTACAGACGGTAAAGCACTTCTAGTTTCACATAAATATATTTGAAAGTAATAATAATATTGTAGCGGCGTTGAGTCCCGCCACAGAACGCGTGAAGCTAAAAAAAATATTATTAAAAAATATATTGTGAAAATATAGTTTATCAAGGCAATGGGACGTAGAACTGTAAACGGTTTTGGGTTCGATTCTCCGCAGGCAATCAATTGCCTACAATGAAGAGACGAAGAGAAGATTTACAATATTGGTACCAGAGAGAGAACACTCTGCTACCAACAAATAGTGTCACTATCTCGGACAGAGTATTTCTCCTCCTCTCAAGCTCCTTCAAGCCTCTCTCTGCCCACTGTGCTAAAATTGAGACACGGCGTGAAGCTGAAAATAATATATATTTACTGTTCAATAGTAGCTTGTAGAGGCCATAGTGGCGTAGTGGCATAAACATGTGACTGCAAACACGATAGTTGTTTGTTCGAGTCCCGCTTGGGGGAAATCTAGCTTTACAAAAACAGTAGCTTAACCGGCTAACTATTGATACGTTTTGAAGTATTAAAGGTACAAAAACATATTATTTTGTTAAGATAGAGTTGTCAATACAGCTTAAATATATTACTTTACTAAGAACGTGATATAAAAGTTTTGAACCCATTACCCATCTACCATTACCCTTCATTCTAACTGACATAATTATGATGGTTATAATGATATATATTATATGATATTTGTTTCGGACTTTCGACCCAACAGCGACCGGAAATCGAATCCGTAGCCGATGTCTTGTGGTAACGGTGAAAATGCAAGGACGCTCACACGACCTTTGTGAGTCACCCTGTATATATGATAATGCGTAATACGTATTGTTCATTAATCAGATATTGTAGGAATGTTGATTATTTGACACTAATGGCCTGGCCTGGTGCGGGGAAACGCGGTCAGACGTAGCGCAAGGATACAAGCATGTGACTGTAAACGGTTGTGGATTCGATTCCCACTTGAAGAAATGAAATATTTGATATTTTCATTTCCTCGCCCTGGTAATAAGGCGAAGCGCGGAGTTGAATTCGCCACTTAACATGAAATACCTCAGAGAATTTGGCGGAGAGTGGGAGACGGGAGTGTCTTAATAAGAACGGAGAGTCTTCACAATAGGTTTATAGGTTCCAGAGGGCAGTAGGCAGAGGTCTACCCTACTATGTGCGAAAGTAAAGCGGCGTGAAGCTATGATAGGATAGAACAACGCACTGCTAAAACAACTCGGCGTATAACGCTGAAATTTTAGTTGTAGGTAAGCTAGAGATTGAGAGAGGAGTACTAAGAGATCATTCCTGGAAATTTAGTAAAAACAATACTAATCTAAGTAAATCCCTTACTCTATTCACAAATATTAAAAGAATAAAAATGTGTAGACATAAGTCCCGCCATTCAATTTGCAGTATTAGGTTCCTATCCAATAATCCAAATACGGAAAATCTCTTGCAAACAAACTCTGTGAAGTAAACTGAAACACACTCCACATTTCAAAACTTAACAAGGTCTCTTCACTTCAATCTCATCTTCATAAATTTAGTTTTTTTGTTTATGATTAACTCTAAATTCTAAATAAATTTTCTAATTTAATGCAAGGGAATGCAACGCAATCTAATTTAATAAAAATATTAAATCATTCAATCATCATCATCTTCCGCCGGATCACCTGTAGTAAGTACACTGCTTACCAAAATTAACGTCTCAACAAAATTTCCAAACAAAACAATTACAAATAAAAGAAACAATATCATTAATTAAATTTTTCCACTACACACTATTCGTTTTAAAAAGCATTTCCTACAATATCGACGTAGCTATAGCATTAAGGAGTATAGACCTGTTTTAGTGAAACCAGTTTCACGTGGTCGTGGTCGTGCCCAATGATATGCTGGGAGCGCTTATTAAAGACAACTACCAGCACGTTGCGGAAGGTAATGAGTGACTTACTAAGTGACTTACTTAACAATTGCGTCATAGATACAAGTATCGATATGTTCAATGCATACGCGGTGCTTGTGGGTTCGATTCTCACTCTGTAGATTCAATAATTTTATATCCTCGATCTGGTAACAGGATAATTAAACGTTGAGTTCCGCTACTCATCACAAAATATTTCGATAATTGCGCGGTTAATGAGGATCGGAATGACACAATATTCTCCATCGACCCTGCTATATGCACGGTACATTGTGAAGCTAAAAAATAAAGAAAAAATATATCCATATATTATTATTCATATTGTTTATTAATAGTCTTTTGTATGTTTTTTTTTTTAGATTAAATAATAAATACAAAACTCTAATAAACTGTGACTATTCTCCTAATGTATACTAAATAACAACTAATTATTTCTCTACAAATAAAAAGAAAAACACGAAATTGAGAGTACTTCGAACCTGTAATTACCGTAACCTGCAATTAGCCTAACTACAGCAATTGATCTATAACGATGTCTTCGAAGACGCCCTTGACCTATCTAAAAGTCAGCGTTGAACGCATCTGCCCAGTATGCCAGTTTAAATGCTGACAGATGAATTTACTTAAGTTTACTTTATTTTGTACAAAGCCACAGTGACAGCTTTGATCTGGTGTTCGAGGGTAAGGGGTTAAAATTTGATAGACAACAAGTAAAATTTGTAAGTAGGTTCACAAATTGACATATTTACAAAATTAAATATATTACTTAATTTTGTTTGTATATACTCTCTCTATTTAAAACAAAACATTATTTTGGTAACTTTAGAATTGAACAAAAAATTAATAGTATATTTTATGCAGTTACCACATATAGTACAAGTATACTTCAATTTCTAGACACATCCAAGTTGAGTTGCGAAACACAACTAAACACTTTGCAAACCGAAGAAATGAAAACAATTTTAATATTTCCCAATTGTAGAACTAACTTACAAAGCTTTATTTCCCTAAAGAAAGGCAAAGAGAAAAGTACAACCACCACCACCACAACCATCGGCTACCTAGGGAAAATTTTTGTATGTCATATCATCAATCTGCTTCACGCTGTACGCTCTACACAGCCGGTAGGCAAAGGAACTTAGTGTTAAGACACTCCGTTCCCCACTTTCCGCCAAACTCTAAGAGGCATTGCGTGTTGAATGATGGAATTCTGCACCGCGCCTCGACACCCGAGAACTGAAAATAAATCTAAATAAATATTTCATTTCTTCGAGTGGGGATCGAACCCACTACCATTCGCGTTTACAGGCACACTCTGTGCCCTTGCGCACGGATTGGCCTCAACTTGTATGTTTCTATAAAATTCTTTCCTTTTCAATTCAGGAGTCATCACTTTATTGAAACATTTTTCCTCTGCCGTGTTCGAGAGCGAAATCGGAAACGCCAGGGAAAACTAACCTTGTATTTATATTTTAATAGATCATTTCCTTAAATGGAAGAACACACAGGAAATTCCTAATAAGTGTAACAAATTAATACGTTGCTTTTTATGTTTGCGTTTTATTTTAAATACATTTTATTGACTTAAAGTTAAGTGAGCAAATTATTAAAATATTGCCAATTTTGTATGTACCTATCTTTACTTATTGAATTACATTCTAATAATAGTAAAATATATGATTTCAGTGCTGGATCGAGCCCACTACGTTCAAATTTACATACGTTTCTAAATATCTTCCTAATGTTGGAAATAAAAGCAGCCACCTAAGGTTGGAGGCCATCTCGGTGCTACGGCACTCCATCTGACCGTAAACGCGATGAAATTAATAATTTTTGATTACTCGCCCTGGTAACAAGATAGAGTGCAGTGTTTAGTTCTGCAAAGTGAGATACAGCGTTAAGATATGATTAAATAAGAGAAATGGTCGGGTCTTCGAATTCCACTCAAGACAAAATATTTTTGAATACATACATTCTCCTGACGTATGTTTCTATAATGGTTCTAAATAAACAGAAAGTTTATACCACTGTGTTTTCATGATATATAGAGCTATTTCAAGAGTCGAATCGTCATAGTTTAGTCTCAAGTACCTAAAAACCCCCTTGACTCACGTAGTGTGTGGAAAACATCAATTTGGTGACCTGTACCGTCCCGAGAAGTTGTTCAAGCTGAGTAGGATTTCCTAGCAACAATCATGTAATCATCAATGATGCGAGATCTCTATTTAGACATTTTCTTTTCTAAGATGTCAGGGTGTAGTAGCAATGTGTTAGGTACCGGCATTCAATTCTTACTCAGGGAAATGATAATTCATTTCCTTTCTGGAAGTAATCTTCTGTATCAAAATAAAGCGCAATTTCACGCTGTATCCCGCACACAGCACACAGCAGTGTAGGCAGAGGGAACCTAGTGTTAAGACACTCCATTCCCCAGTTTCTGCCGAATTCACGTGTGGGTGACTCAGTAATAAAACTTATCTTATCACACACATTTATTTATACATATCATATATATATTTATCACACAATATATATAACAATGCCTCCAAGCATTGCTTGTTGAGTACAAGTTAAAACGCAAAGCTTCGAATATTATATAGAAACTTCGTTTCCTGTGTATCATACACAGGAAACGAAGTTTCTTTTCACTTGGTAACCCTTTGCTTACTCTGCTATATGCGGGATACAGCTAAAACAAATCTTAATAAATTATTTACAAATATATAATTAAAAAATATTTGATCACAAAAATGATGAAGAATATTAATTTTCTCAAACATATCTCGTACGTAACACGTATATGCATATATATATATACATGTACGTATATGTGCGCATGCGCAACGCCGCACCGGTACAGCGATGAGTCGCAGGATGTCCACAAGTGACTGATACTCTGACAGTCCAATCATGTAATAAAACGATCACTCAAGTGGCGCCTCCCGCATCATCAAATAATATACTTTGAATATCCATCATCATAATGTTGTGTTCATTTTGTTTTGGCGGGGAGTGTAATGTAGCGGTCGCGCCGTGTCCTGGCTCAATTTTGATCATTTGTTTTTATTCCTGTTGAATTTTCATTTATTTTTAAGATACATTGTGCTGTGTTTTTGTTTTTAAATCACTTATAATCTAACAGTAAATATAAATATTAAACAGATTTTTTCATAATATTATGAAATATAAATTATTTCATATTATTACATTTATATATTTTGAAAATAGAGCACTATTGACATTTTTCTCTTAGTTTCAATCAAAATCTTATGATCCCAATAGCTCTATAATATAATACTTTACATTCTATAACAATAACATAAACATAAATAGATACTGTCGTGGTAGGACAAACTTGCATCAATGTAAACTATTATTATGTTTGAGGAAAATATGTTTTAATTATAAAATATAATTATAGGTACATACATGCAAAGTATACTTTACATATAATAAAATTGTAACTGATCGATGTTTGTACACAGGAGACAAATGACAATTAATTATTGGGGGTATTTATAAGTATTTATTATATAACGCAAAACAATCACCAATGATGCTAGGTGATTTTTGATGATGATGATGTTGTCTTTAAATTATAATGTTATTAGAGCATGAAAGTGCGCGAATTATAATTTAGACGCCCGCTCTGGTGCGGTGTTGAGTTTCTCCGCTCAATATACAATGTGTTGGAAGTTTGGTGGAAAGTAGGGAATGGAATGTCTTAAGTAGTGTTAAGGAAAAACTAGTGATTTCCTTTAAACATGTAGTTATATAAAAACATAAAATTAATAATATATATTAAACTCTAACTCTGGCAAGAATAGTTTTTATAATTATAAAAAAATGTAGTTATGTAAATTAAGCTATTAAAAAAATATGTAAACACAGAAACATTTGTTTTGTAGTTTATCGAAAGTAATTTTGATATTTTTTTTATTTATAAAAAGATGTTTGAAAGAATTATAATAATAACAAAATAATAACGATGACTCATTACAAGGATGTCTCTACACATTTTTGAGAATACGTGTTATTTCGCACGTTTACAAAATATATCACTTGAGGGAAATACCTTTAAAACATAAACATCGACGAACATTTGCTTTTATAAAAAAGTTGACCAAAAAAATCGAACCCGCGATGTTTGAGGCAGAACTATAATATATTTATAAAAAAAATACCTTTTTAATAAATTTTCTATACTTTTCATGGTGTATTGTATTTTACAAATCAAGCCTTCATTTGATATATAAGCCCCATATTACATAGGTTGTGCAAAAATGTACTATTGGCCATTTTGTTGTGGCGGCCATTTTGGATTGACAACAATAATTAAATGTAACTTCATTATCATCAGAACTGAAGTGGGTCAAACACACACTAACACGGCAAGTGAAAGAAACATTGTGTAATAAGTTATTCCTGTTCGACTAATCAGTTTCACTACATACGGAAGTACCTGCTCAAATTTACTAATATAATATCCGCTATTATTATTATTCAGAATTATCCACGGAAACGCTCTATTTGAAACTGTCTACAGCAAAATTACTCAAATTTTGAGTTATCACCATTTGTAAGAGTGCGTTATGTCTTTTTCATAAAATTCTCCCATTACTAAGTGACTGATCGACAACACACAGCTGGAACTAAGCTGCGTAGAAATGGCGCTAAAATTTAACAATTTACGTTTCAACAGAAGTAATGAAGTAAAATAAAGGAGAAATTGCGAGCTGAGACTATGACTTTTCTATAAGTCATTATAATTTATATGTACTTACGTCATTTTACCATACATAGGTAATATACATATAAGTTCAAAGGTAAATAGCAAAACCAATAGGATATACTACCTTTGAAACAGTTATTTACCTTACTATCAGTTTGCGGGAAAACTAGTGACGTGATAGTGACGTTAGTGATGCACCACGCACTTCTCTGCGAGGATTACTCATAAATAGTGAGATAATATATAAAAATAATATGAAATATTTATAGCGCCATTATGATTCAATTGGCTGTTTAATATGGTGTCTGGATTCAAATCCTAGAAAGAGCAGCTACAAGCTGCTTCCTGCACATAGCAGCAAAGGCAAATAGTACCTCGTAGAGCTAGGAAAAGAAAGAAAATTAAATATGGAGTATATTTTTTTCCTCCGAGTCTGGTTCAAACCCAAAACCATCGTGCTTACACGGAGTGTTTTAACACTAAGTTCCTTCAGTTTACTCCACTATGCGGGAAAAAGCGTGAAAAAAGACGCTTAAGAAAAAAACAATATCTATATCCAATGTGCATGCGCTTGCGCAAGTCATACATCAGCCACGCTTTGCTGCGCCACTAAATGTAACAAAGCACTTTAGATTGGTAAATTGATCGCATTGAATAATATTACTATATTTTAATATTAATTTACTGTTTTGTATAACTGATTTACAATATAACTGAAATTCATATCCAAGTTGTAGATATATTTTTAAGATATCTGAGTGTTTTTCAGTGCGGCGTTAAATTCCGCCGTTTTACATGTAATAATTTAAACGGCCACAAATATGTAAATATTTTTTACGATCAAATAATGTAATGCAAATTTAAATATAACTTTCACTCTTAATCTACTCGCAAAACAAAAAAAAGGAAAAAAGTTGACAGTTTCACAATTTATCCCCACACAGCAGGTTAAGTAATGAGAATCATCAATAGTGTTAAGATACTTCGTTTTCCGATTATTACTATGTGTGGAACTCTTGCCAGAGAGGAAAAACGGAAATAATTCGTAGTTCAAAATCGAACCCACAACCATCGCGCACCCGATTACGTAATAATCCCTTAATATATGAAAAGAATAAGAGAGAAATTAAAAATAAGAACTATCTACATATGAACTCATGTGACACAGCAGTAAGCTAAACGCGTTAGAAAGCTATAAAAACCATGATTATTGAGTCCGATTCATTCACCCATTCGTCTCACTGAGTGGGAATTGATCGAGTTTTGGGTAACGTTTTTATATTATTAATTATCTCTATATATTTAATACTTCGAACTATCTGCTAGCTAGTGGGACTGGCTACAGAACCAGAGGTTAGGACTTCGATTCCCGTCCCAGACTAATTATGTAATGATTACAGATATTTGAATACAAATTAAAAAGAAGAAAGAAGATTTCTTATCATTCCCTAGGTTCATCATACAGTTACCGGAACCCAAAGCATCCATGGTCAGGAGCTTAGAGCATTGCTAGGGACGGTGTAAGTTTAAAGGGCCCCTTAAAATACTCATTAAGGCTCACCTCAAATGTCCCGGCTCTTCTCTCTTCGTAACCAAATTTGAATAATTATTCTATTATTTGCTTTGGTTGTTTTAAAGACAACCCGAAGTAAATGAAAGCTCGGTAAATAATAGAAAAAAAAGCTAATCATTGTTTTGTTTCGTCACTTCTAACAATATAAGGATCAAAAATCCTAATTATACCTTTATGTTGATTCACACCATCACCTTATAGAACAATACACCAGACGGACGAATTCTAAAATTCTTTGTACTTTCGCTAACAGATGTTAATATTTCAAAGATTATTAGAATAAATTTATTTTGCTTAAGACGAGAAGGGAGCTTCTTAAATTTTTTGGGTTTTTCGTATCTACAAAATAGCACAAAAATATATGCTTAACGAGCTCGCACTTGGCTGATTTCTTTTTAATTACAATAAAATCTTTCTCATTTCGTAAGAGGCGCTTCCAAATCCCGCTACGTTGGTTTTTATACGTTTTCTAAAAGAGTGTTTCTAAATATAAATATTATCCTGAGTGGGAATAGAACCTACAATCATTGTGTTTACAGTAAAACGAACTATTACGACGCTGTCTATTTTCAAATTATTTACCGTTATAAGCCAAAACACGTGTTAACACATTTTCTACCGTAGGATTCATTGTATTAGTTCTAATAATTTGTATTGAAAATTAAATTAGTTATTCATTGTCTCAGGTAAAGTCCAACTTCAAAGCGCTAGTTACCTTTAAAAACAAACAATATAATAGTAGTTCTATCTAAATACTGTTTTTGTTAAATCCCAAACATATGTTGTTCTTAGAATGCTGAGTTTAGCGATAAAGAATGTGATTATTAGTCGTGGGTTTGATTCTTGGTTAAATCAAATCCATATTTCGTTATAATTACATATTTTTCCTTTTTTTCAGCTCTAGGCTTTATCCCACACACAACAGAGTAAACAGAGGGAACCAAGGGTCCAGACACCCCGTTCTTCACTTCCCGCCCAATTTACGAAAAATTGTGTAGTGAGCGACGCTCAACGCCGCGCCTTGTATTGTTTACCAGCTTCACGCTGTATCCCGCACACAGAAGGGTAGGCAGAGGGAACCCCACCCCACTTTCTACCCAATTCTGGAGGCATTACGTGTTGAGTGGCAGAACTCAACGCCGCGCTTTACCTCGACAAGAGAGCAAAGAAATGAAAATATAAATGCAAATAAATATTTCACTTCCTCGAGTGGGGATCGAACCCACAACCCCCGCGTTACAGTCATATCTTGTGCCGCTACGCGACGACTGGTCTCAATACATAATAGTTATACATAATAGTTAATAGACTCAAAAAAGAATATCGACAGGACAGCATAGAAACAGAAACGGCAAAGTGCGCCGGCGCACCCAATACGTGACCACACAATGTAATTCCTACATAAACTATTTAAAAATTCTCGTTCCCACTACTTCTCACGCCAAAAATATAGAGAACAATGAGTATTTATTGGCACCCATCCAACGACAGGTGTCGTTCTATACAAGAGGTGTAAATTTTAACGTAACTATGCAGGGAACCTCGTTGAAGCGCTATAAACAATCGAATTTTTGTATGAACGTAAGTTCTGGGAAGTTACGCATTTTTGTCAATGAATGTTACGTACTTGGTGGGCACTGTCTGGTTGGAGGGTGGCCCTTTTTTTAGTAACCGACTCCAAAAAATGGAGGTGTTTGGTTTGGTATATATGTCTTTAATGCTGTTGGAATTAAGTATTTTTTTTGTAGGAATAAATAGTCACGTGTGCTTAATATAGTAAATCTGTGTATATTTGTATACTTGACCACAAATTTTTCGACAAATAAGTGTTTAAAATTAAAAAATTTAAGGCCTTTTTTATCATAATTACAATATTTGTTAAAGAAATAACTACCTATTAAAAAAAAGTTTATATTATAATAAATTATCTTTGAAAAGAAGATCAAAACTATAAAAATCTCACGCTCCCACACTATCCCTCACAATAATTGTTAACTTAAAACATTTTTTCTACAAACTTAAACAATACATTTTTTCAGTTTGTCGGTTAAAAGGCGCAGCCAGTGTTAGTTACCTTCAGCTTAGTTTAGCAAATGAGTTCGAATGAATAGCTTTAGTAGAGATAAGGTGTGTGAATGGTAATACCTTTATTGGTTTCTCACGGTACTATCGGCTAGTCACAACTTAAATGTTAAACTATAGTTTTTTTTTCTTTTCTAGTTTCACGCTGTATCCCGTATATAGTAGGGTAGCTAGAGGGAACCTAATGTTAACGTACTCCATTCCCCACTTTCCACCGAATTCTGGAGGCATTGCGTGTTGAGTGGCGGAAGTCAACGCCGCGCTCTGCCTTGCCACCAGAGCGAAGATATGAAAATATAAATTTAAATAAATATTTCATTTCCTCGAGTGGGGGTCGAACCCACAACCGTCGCGTTACAGTGACACCCTTGTGCCTCGGTGGCCTCAATTTAATTTTCTGTGTAATATATCAGTGTTTCAACTATACTAATCAATATAGTAAAAAAATAAGATTTACTTAATTGAATTTACCTTCTTAGTAAAATAAAATAACAACGTTTAAACATTTGTCGTGACTAAAACAATTCTCATGAACTCCAAGTCTTTAGTAACTAGGCCACTAGCACTAGTTCATTTATTTCAATAAAAAAATCTTTATAAAAGTTATTTTTAGGATGAATGTAGATATATTAAAAATATAGGCTTATTCAGACTCCATGGTGACACAGTAAGACAGCGTACGTGTAAAAGCAATGGTTGTGGATTCGATTGCAATTTAATTAAGTTGTCACTTCTAGCAAATGGTTGCAAGATGCCTAGAGGAAAAAATACAAATATACATTAAATAAAAATATATATAGTTTAAAAACAATTTCTATACAAAATATATTACAATTAACAATATGTACCTATATGTTTTGTATAAATAATATTTTTTGTTTGTATGGAATGCAAATATTTTCCCCCTGTTGAGAATCGAACCCACAATCGTCGCAACAGTCCGACGTGAGCCGTGAGCCACTGCGACTCCCTCAACGACACGACAGTATCTATGATAAAATTACCTATAATGCTTTTATGCCTATAATAAAGAATCATCTTCTTGGACCCCTCCGCAAATATAGGTCAAACTAAAGTGCTATTGAGTTTAATAACATAAGTAGAGTTGACGTCATTTGTATAGAAAAAAAATAACTTTTAACATAAACTTCACGTTGTATCCCTCTTATAGTAGGGTCGGCAAAGAAGACCTAGTGTTAAAACACTCCGTTCCCGCCGCTACACCCAATTTTTGAGACATTGCATGTTGAGAGGCAAAACTCTTGTTCAAGCAGGAGCTTATAGGATATAGGAATATCTCACACATAGTAGGGTATGCAGAGGGAACCTAGTTTTAAAACATTTCTTTCCCATCCCAAAAAAAATATAAGATTCAATAGAATATAGGCGAAAAAAACATAAGCTAAAGACGCTATATTTATATTTAATATTATAAAAATCGAGTAACAATTTATTTTTTTCTATATTTTTATACCTAATGAACATCATTTCCCTAAATAGATTTGAACTCACAACCACCACAGTCAGTACGGCGTATATCTATGTATCTACGGCGCTTAGAACTATGCTATTAGAACTATTTTATAGCTTTATGAAGCCATATTCTATTTATCGTTCAATCATTTATATTTCGGTCATAATACCTCCATATCTGTTAGAACTTCGACAGTAAATTTCTAATAAAACGTAATGCCCATGTGTTTTATTGACCGCTATGACATAATGTGCTCTAGGTATCGAGGAAATCTCTGGTTTATACTATATATTAATTTCACCTCTTCGCTCTGGTAGCAAGACAAAGCGCGGCGTTGAGTTCCGCCACTCAACACGCAAAGCCTCGAAAATTGGGCAGAAATTTGGGGAACGGAGTGTCTTAACACTAGATTTCCTTTGCCTACCCTGCTTTATACAGGATATAGCGCGAAGCTGAATAAGAAGTAATTATATAGTTTGTTATGATATTAAGTCAAATATTATATACCTATGATTCAACGTGACATTGTCACAGTCATGTGCGCTCGACGGGCTCGACCGGCACGTCCGAGACGCCATGATCAAAGAACAAGCAAACGATATTAAACATGACATGAACAATGTTTAAAATAAATTTCGATTGATTTAAATATTTGCAAATTGATAAAATTGACAAATATAATATACCTTTATTATAAATAAAGTCTTCTTTTTAAATATATACCTCCTTTTACCTTGGGATAAGACTAAAAATTATAAATGTAGATGTAAATGTCATTTAACGGAATACGAATATTTGTTAAAAAAGCTTAAATATAATTAAAACAAAATGTCTTGACACTAGGCTCTCTCTGTCCATTCTTATACACTTATTTCAGCTTTATATTGTATCCCGCACATAGCAGAGTATACAGAGGGAAGCTGGGAATCTAGTGTTAAAATGATCCTTTCTAATTAAGACCCTTCCATATCCCATTTTGCGCCGTATTCTGGAGGCATTGCGTGTTGAGTGGCTGAAGTCAACGCCACGCTTTCCCTCATTACCAAATTGAAGAAATGAAAATATTAAATATTTCATTTCCGCGAGTGGGAATCGATCCCATAACTCATTTGTGCCCCTGCTACATGACTGCCCACTTTTTTCTTATATATTTCTACATAAAATATTAAGTTTCGTTTGCTAAAACACTTTGCCGTACCTTAATATCAAAAACCTGATACTCCTACACGCTTCCTATCTGAAGGAAGTGAGCTAGCCGGCCTACATCCACGTGTAGTGCTCAGCACAGGCACACCGATATATCACGTTATAGCTTGTATTACCCAACATTATCCAAAGAAATATCTACTAATATTATAAACCTGAAGAGTTTGTTTGGTTGAATTCGCTATTGTCACAACCTATTATTTTTCAAATCCTATATTTCAAATATTATTAGTTCAAATCGAAAGATTTTATGGTAAAAAAGTTAGGCTAGAAACAGAAAAAAGTTTAGCTTTAAAATTTCATATTCAAGAAATGACATTTCATAAAAAATAACGAGAATAACCAAGCACTATATTCTTTAACCACTACCAAGACAAAAAATACATATCATAATAAAATTAAAAAAAAAAACTAAAAAAAGACATAGATAATACACAAACACCGACGTAGCCCATGTGCGCGTGTCATTTGTCACCGCGCGTCACTTTTGCGCGGGAAGCGCCGCCATCACACCAATTGCCGTAAGTAGGATGCCGACGATTTACTTCACTAATATAACTATAATACTTGTCTATGAATCACATTTTGGCACAAAACATTCGTTAATTGTAATATACATCCGGAAAAACTATGAAAATAACTTCATTATACTTTTCGTTTTTCAATTTTAACACCGGAAGCTTATTAGTGTATGATGAAATATATTGTCTTAAAATAAGCTTTTTGAAATACATTTATCTGAAAGCCTCAACCGTAAACGCGACGATTGTGGGTTCAGTTCCCTTGGGGAAAGTTATTTTCATTTCCTCACTCTGGTAGTTGGGTTTGACCACTTGATAAACTGTTTTTGTTATGAACTACAATTTTTTTTGAAATAAATGAATATTATTATTATATTATTATTATTATTATGATAGCTCGAAAATTACGCAATACATAAAGTGAAGAATAGTAGGTACCTTAACGCTAGGTTCCCTCTGCCTACTCTGCTTTACATATATGAAACTAGCCCCAGTCGAATGGGGGCAATGATTATTACATATGTTTACACCTACATTTGGAACTAATCTCGTGATTATGAAAAATTAACACACATCTAATAAAAGTGTTCATTCGAAAGCCATAAACACAAAAGATTTATGTAATATCAAATTAAAATATTGCTTTAAAACCCAAATATAGCAACATATGATTTTCATATTTATTTACAACCATGTTTGTTATAATTTATGAATTGAACTTGCTATAAATAAATTCAATATTTTTTACGAGAAAACTTACTATAACTTACTTATTTCTATTTATAAATTTGGCTACAGTAGTGTAGGAACAACGGTTTTTGGTTCGATTTCCACTCAGGGGAATGATTTATTTTCGTTTCCTCACTCTGGTGAGAAGATAAAGCGGGGCATTTCGCCACTCAACACGCTATATCAAAATTAGACGGTCGCGTCTGGTATTCTTTTAAATATAGTAAAGCTTGACGTTAAGTTGGAGTAATATGTACAGTATATGTGCAGACAGCACATGTGACATTTCCGAGCTTGATTTCATTCAACAATTATAGCCATTCTCACATCTCATTAGACAAACAACGGCGTTAAATTATACCACCTAACACAAAGACGCACTTCCCCTAGATGTGCCTAACAAAATGACAAAACCCCGTCATTACGTGCCCAGGTTCATCGTCCAACAGGTTTTTAGTGAGTGACGTCTGCACATACACCTAGTACGAGGTCTCCCACGCCGCGTACCACTCGACTCGTGAGATTTGTCTCAGCTGTTTACTCAGTTTTCTAAACGGAATAGTATTCGAATACTTTTCACCTTTTACTTGAAGGCGTGCGAGGTATTCTACGAAAAAATACCAATTTTGTATATATTATCGATTGTTTATTATTGAGTTACAAACCTTTACAGTTTGTATGTAAATAAGTTTGGATATATTGGTTTTCCTTTTTGAAAGATCTTCTTGGGAATCTGTTAACTGATGCTAAATATGGAGCATCTTATATTGGGAGAGTCATTTAATTTTTTATAATATACTTTTAAGTAACGAATATATATAAATTTTACAATACCTTAATAGCGCAGATGTAATTTTTCCGTAGTACACGATGAAAGTCAATTTAAATCGTGCCTGAAGTTTTAAAATATTCTATAATTAGTCAGTAAAATTATTTACTTAAAACAGCAGCATTCCATTTCCACTTGTTGCTTAATTTTTGACATTTTGCGTGTTCCTGATGTTGCTTTGCGGCGTTGATGCAAAAATAAGCCCCGCCACCAATGCCACGCCCTATCTATATAAGCTAGAAAATTAAAATACTTCAAATATAATAATTTCCCCAAATAAGGGAAAATGGGGGAGATCAAAAAGTCGACAAACTGTGTACTCTACAGTACTTTATAGACTTGAATCTATAATTGTTTTAAAGAAAACATATAATATTTTTGATGAAACTCTGAGAAACTGTCCAATTGCCTCTGACTCTCTGAATTTTTTCCACTTTTCTTAAAAAGTTTTATTCCCAAGTCTTTAACAATGTTGAAAACAGTTAAAAGTACAATTTACTAAGTCTGTTAGTTCTACATGAAAACCCTGTCATGACATTATTTCGCAATCGACTCTCGTTTCGCCGTCAGTCCAAACTAATGATACGTGCGTAACAGCTTCTTGCACAGCTATTTGGTGGTGGTGGTGGTGGTATATTTAAAATATAAGAAACCTTGTTAAGATAGCCTTAAGAATTATTATTATTAGTTATTATTAGTATTGACAGTGGTGTTAGAAAGGTCGGAACTGATACGCCATTTTGAGGTGAACTACTTGTGATGTACTTTTTTTTGTATATTTTAAGTAGTTACATCTTAACTTATACTTTTAAAAACAGTTTATTGTAGATAGTATATACTTATTTGAATTATATAATTTTTTACGAACAAAAAAACGTGCCAGTAGTGGACACAAGTATGACACACACGACAGGTAGTGAGTTCGATTCCCAATCGAGGAAATACAAAATGTAATATTTTGATTTCCTCGCCTCATTACCAGAGTAACGTAGTCAAAAGCACGACGTTGAGCTAAGCCACTTAACACGCAATGCCTCAGGGAACGAAAGTGTCTTAATGGGAACGGATTGTGCGGACTACTAGAGCGTATACTACCCCCGAGTGGAAATGAAACCAACAGTCATTGCGTTTAGTCAAACGCAGTAACACCAGGCGACGTACGCGTAACGCGTACGACTGTTTCTAGTCTTGTTATTCTTATTATTGATATCATAGTTTAATTACTAATAAATACTATTATATAAGGAAATCTATATTAAAAACATTAATTCTAAACAAAACATGTTTAGGTTTTGCAATAAAACAATAGTGTTGACGGTGTGTATTGTTGTAAATAAGAGACATATTTTAGTTTGGCGGTCGCCGGTCAGTGGTTGTTTGTTTAGAGGTTATATTGTTTAGATCCCTTGTTTGTACCCGCGGTATCTTCTTACGATATGTATTTTGGCATTTAATAATGTTTTAGGTAGCGGCTTCAATTTCGAATTAGATTTGGATCTAGAAACAAAATATAAAAACAATGTCTACTGTAATCTACTCTAGGACTAATATTTATATGAAATCTCTTCCAGCCAAAAATTAAAAGCGGATGTGTCGATCAATCAATCAAATGGGTCCACTGCGAGTGTTTGGGTTCATGGCTGGACATAGGCCTCCCACAGACTGCGCCAGAGCTCCCGGTCTGGCCTTTATTCGACGCATCCAATCGAAGCCAGCAACCTTTATAGGTCGTCGGTGCTTCGATCCGGAAGGTGCCCTAGGCCTGCTCCAACGGTCCTTGGACAGATGTGTCCAGCCCACTGCACGTCAACATACTAATTCTGCGAGCGATGTCGGTAACTCCGCTTCTTTTTCGGATAACTGCATTAGGTACTGATTTTATTCTTAAAAGAGACTCCGATCTTAACTCGCTCCGTAGTTCGTTAGGCGGCTTAAAACTTAGTGACAGGTTATTAGTGTCTAATTTTGGCACCGTAGTCAAATCTTCAAAATTAATTAAAGCGGCCGGCGAGTACGAATTTGAATTGTCTTATCGAGCAGTCTCTTCAGAAATTAATACGATAATAAATATTATTCAAAATGTAATTATTTACCTAATTAACTGTTCTTAAATCTTATTTTAAAAGCAACTAAAGGAAATTAATGAATAACCTACACCTGTGTGTGTACACCTCCACAAATCCTGTTAGCTTGCGGGTTAGAACTACTCAGAAATTGGGACAGAGCCCAGTGCGACATTAATACATCAATAAGGATAAATATTTAACTTATTCTATTTTTTTATTTATGTAAATAGAATAGGTAATCTTGTTATATATAAGTAGAATTTGAATCAAATTTCATTGGGATGAAAAAAGAACTAAACATGTTACCTATTCTTTTTGCGCAATAGGTTACTTCTGCCTACCCGGGTATATACGGGACACAACATGAAGCTGAAAAGGTCGAGGCGACGGTCGGCAGTCGACGCCCGCATCCAAACAAATCAAAGGATATTTATGCGTATTAAGAAAATATGTTAATTCTTAGGTATTTGAAGAAACTTGCAAATTACAAAGTCGTGTATGCTAACCCTTGTTCGTATAAAAGGGAAATACTTAACATAAAGTTTCACCTAAATTACCTACTAAATGTCTACTAATTTAGGATATGTTTACTTGTTTCTCAATAATTCTCGAATGTTTTTTAAATTACAATAATGTTGTTTTTTTTTTTCTAAATTTGAGTATGATCCACTTCAAGACGAAAATATGAAAGTCTCTGAAAAAATAAGCTAAACACCGAGTGTCATGTAGAACGTTCTCAAAATATAGTTTTATTTTGAACAGGTCGGATGGGATTTAATTTTATTTTTTTAGGATAAATTTTGTTAATAAAATTTCTGGGGTGGGCACAAAACTAATCTGGAGTAGACACATACCGCCCGGCCCCCGATATCACAATACTATCTTCCCGTCTACCAAAAAAATAAAACCTAATTTAGAATTATCCATTAAATATATAAGAAATCGTCTCCTTTGTTGCTTATACAACTTTTGTTTAATGTTTATCCAATGATTATATCTCTGATGTAAAGCCTATCTCGATAGCTTTGTCCTAATTAGGGAGTCGTCGTCACATAGCACGAACGTTAGTATACGTTGTATGACTCATACATGTGGCTACCTATTGTTTGAAAATTACTTAAGGATTACTTAAGGTGTACTATTTTATAATATAGTGTTGGTAGTTAGGCTTTATGACATAACAAGTAGTTCCTATAACGCGTCATTTTCTGAAAAAAAAAATAAACTAAATATACGAATTAAAAGATGTAGAAATGTGAATAAGTCATAAAAACATAAAGTCAAATAAAAACTCTACTTCACATTTTTTATTACTTTTAAGTACTTTACTAACAACAAGATTTTTGATTTAAAGACACCGTTTTCGTACCCGTAATAATTTCCGTTCCCTACTTTCGCGGAACTCAACACGTCGTTTTGCCCCGTTACCAGAGGAAGCAAAATCAAATATGTTATTTCCTCGAGAGGGAATCAAACCTACAACCTGTCGCGCTTAGAGTCACACGCTTTGCTCCTGCGCCACGACTGGCCTTAATATTTATTATTATAGGTTTAATATAATAATCACGTATTATTAGCAAATAAAGCAGGTACCTCCTACAAAAAAAACTACTTCAAAAGAGTTAAAAGAAATACCGATTCGCCAAGTTATCATACTGTCACACACCAGACCAATCGATCAAAGGACCCCGAAGGGAAATCGAAGTGACGCACGAGGGTACCAGTTATTCATTATTATTTAGCTATAAGTACTGACATACCTTTCATAGCCTACAATACTTGTGCCGCTGTTAAGTTCTTAGAAATAAAATGGTAGGCTTATTTTAGGAAAGGAAGCTTTTTTATACACACGCTGTATCCTATTCCGTTTTCCAAGCACCTCCCAGTTCGAGAAATTGCGCCTTGAGTGGTGCTGTCATGCTCACGTCACGATTGCAGTCAGATGCTGCGCCCCCACGGCTTCTATTTTCTCGCTCTAGTTAGAAAGGGCCACTCAAAACGCAAAGTCTTGAATTTGGTCGGAAAGTAGAGAACAGTGTCCTTATGAACGTGAAGTTCAGAAATAAAAACCAATAAGCCTATCCAACAGCTCATGATGTAATAGTAATATAGTATAGAAAAATAGGAACAAGGCGTGAGTGAATGGCTATATTAAAATAATTAGCAAACCCTTTCTTTGGCAAAAGAAATTCACAATAGATTAATAGATCTCCTAGGGCTATCCTAATAGGTACATGCGGGATACAGCGTGAAATTAATATAATTTTTGGGCAAAGAAAACCTAAGATACTCTGTTCCCCAGTTTCCGCCAAATTTTCGAAACACTGCGTGTTGAGTGGTTAAGTAAGAGAAATGAAAGAAGAGTAGAGGAAAGAATTTAAAAATTTTATAATTTATTGCCCCGAGGGGGAATCGAACCCATGACCGTCGTGTTTACAGTCATCAATGTTTAATATGATAATATTATAATTATATTTATCTACAATGATGGCTGGCCATTCATCGCCAACTCTACACGTGGGCAGGTAGCGTAGGTCCGCGGTCGTGGCCGATGCGGCCGGCGACGACCAGGTTACGTCACTTGCACCCAAGCATACCTACTTCATGATGAATAAAATATGCGTTTCCATGGAAATCTGTAGTATTGCTCAAAAAAATATTCTGTGCGCAATTCAACTTATTTTGTTAGGGAAGAATGGAAAAGAAGGTAAATATATATATATATATGTATTTTTAGCGTCACGCCTGTATCCTGTGCATAACAGGGTAGGCAGAGACACTAAGTTTAAGACACTAAGTTCCCTATTTTCCGCCGAATTCTGGAGGCATTGCGTGTTGAGTGGCAGACCTCAAGAAGATCTCCAGATAATAATATTTGAGGTGCACTTTAATAAAAATTAGTAGATGTAATAATCTACTAATTGTTTAGTATCTTAAATAAATTATTTAACTGTCATAATAACTCATTGCGAATCGTGATACATAAAACGCTAAAAGTTTATTCAAAAATACAAGCCAAAAAATAACAGACTACCTTGAAAACAACCTTATTAAAAATCAATGCAGAAATGGACAGAAAATTATAGAAACATATTATGTATAATATTATTTATAAGCCCACGACGCCATTTAGTCTAGAGACAACCAGAATATAAAATAAAATTAATAATTAAAATAAGACTATATTCGAGACATTCCCAACATAAAACTTTATGATCCGATTAAAACATGACAGATTTTTCTTTAAATACACATCACTATAGCGATTTTCTCATGCCAAAAAAGTGTTTGCTAATTATTTTATAACTAAACATATTATAATTAATACGTATATTTATTATAATAATTAAACAAAACAAAATTAATTACTGTGTAGGTACTCTTAATTTGGATAATATATATATTTTTTATTAAATTAGTGATTTCTTTTCTATAAAAGTTGATCATAACACTGTCCGATCAAAATCGATTTACAGCGTGCCTCTGCCTTTTTAATTACAAGTGAAGTAGTCTTCAAAAAAATCGATATCCCGCTCGCGGCTAACAAACAAAAGCCGTGTTCAGCACCTCAGTAGTAAGTACCTGACATAATTACTTATATACCTACTTGATAATTGACTACCAATTAAAATTATTTCGGTAACAACGCACGCCCGACGACAGCCTCTCAGTAAAACAATAGCGAGATAAAAGGCAGGTGACACGTGCGTTTCACTTTTTTTTAGGCCCACCCTCGAACCTAACTTTTTAATAGACAAAAACTGCCACACAGACTATAAATATATGTAATAAAGACTATTAAAATAAAAAAAAATGCAAAGATATGTTATTATAATTAAATATAATGATACATGTTTTATTTAATGAGTATAATTGGAGTATGAGTTTATTTAATTTGACCATTATTATATTTAATAATTATCTACTAATTAGTGTCAATATATGGTAATGAATAGTCGAAATTTGCATGTAAATGTCCAAAATATTAACTATACCTACGTATCATCAAAGTTGCTATTTTTTTCGAGATGAACTCAACAACTCCGAGATACGAGGTTTTTAGTTTAAAAAAAAATAATTCATTTTTTAATAACAAATCTATCTGTCATTCAGAGAATGTCGTGCAAAGATAGCTCACGAGTCGATTTATATTGCAATGTTTTTGTATAACAGCATCGAGCACGTGCCGCCATCTGTCGCAGGAAGCATGGGCTTCCAGCCTGACGGTCACAGGTGCAGGACGAAAAACTGACACGACTGGTTCGCTGTCAACAATATTCTATCCTTGTGGCCTCAAACTGGCCGGGTGAAAGATATGCCGGGGCAAAAACTGGCCTTACTCGACGAGCGTTTAAGATGTCATCTCCTTCGGTGTGTCCACTGGAATGATGGACTTGGAACTGATTATTGGTGTTCATTGTTAATTAAGTTAAGTTTTTCGTTGTTAATTCTTTATTATGCGGCGTTAACTTCCGCTCAAAATCAGGCGGAAGGCGGAGAACCCCTATTTTTGTCTTAATATTAGGTTATGTTTGCATACTGTGCTATGAGCAGAATAAAGCGTACAGCAAAAACGTTTTATTTTCATAATATACCTGTTGTTATATAGCTATTTGTGTTTACTACATACACGATCCGCATCTAAGCAGAACCTATCGATAAGTAACTTCATTTACTAATTACAAAATAATTAAACTTAAAGGTGAAATAAAAAAACCCTCGAACGGGCCTCGATCGTGCAAACATTGCGTCAAATTAATATAATTTATAATCTCTTTTAATTAATTGCTTTACTCTACGACCCCAAAAAATATTTATAAAAATTAATAAGTAAAATATACTATTTTCTTCAATCAACAGTACCCGTAAGTAATTCATAGCCAGGTCCACGGTTTTTCCTACATGGCAGTGTTAAGGCACTCCATTCTCTATTTTCCAACCAACTTCCCAGACACTGTTCCAACCCACAACAGAGACAGTCCCACTGCACCGCGTGAGGAAGTGCAGATTGCCCCATATTTGTCATTTGTGAAGCATTCGCGCTAATGAAATCATTTAGAAATTAACCGAGTGGCATAATTCAATAGTACATCCGCAAACTAAAGGATTAGAAACAGCGCACGCCATTGTCACCACTGGTGCAATGCAACAAGGTGTCAAATTATACGTAGTGATATAGCTACTACAAATTTGTAGTTATATTGTCGGTCTGTGTTATGTACTTAGTGAAATAATATTTATTTTTGAAAAGAAAAATGTAAAATATATATATATATATATATATATTTGGATTAAATTAAACATTATTGTATAGTCTATTTAACCTTTAACCTGTTCTCTATAAACTACTATACTATTTATTTCAATTCCAATAAGTTGTTCCTGAGATTTCACACGTTCAACCAAATAATCTCTTCAGCTTTAGAATATTAGTATAGATATAACAATCTATATTTAAATTATACTAACGACCCGCACGTGGCTTCGCCCGCTGGAACTACACAAATATTTCTTTACTAATCTAAATAACCTTCGTGTTCTAATAACATTATCCATACATTGGAAACTAAGGATTCAGGAAATTCAATAAATTTATTATAATGTTGTCGAATAAAATCATTTATAATAATAAAACTTTTTTTATGAACCGATTTATATAAAACTAACACTTACTAACAATTTAAAGGAAAGTTTTTCAAAATACAATAGCCAATAATAGCTTCAAATCGTTTCTGAGATTTTGCGTGAATAACGCTTTAGAAACAAACCGACAAACTGACAAATCATTTTTTTGGGTTCTATTACATGGGTACATGTCCCCAACAATAGATTTTCTTATATGCCTTCCATGTGCAGACAACGATCAGTTACAATTCTATTATACATATAGAATATATTAGCATTATATTAAAAACAAGCAAACCCAAATAAAACAACTAGCACACCAAAATGAATGAAGTAGGAAGATTTTCGCGGTGTATAATAACAAAGTGGGCCGCCACGTAGGCATGTTAATTGGACGAAATGACCACTACACTGCCATGCCCATAACCGACGAGCGTGGGCAGAGCGACGCTGCGTCTCAAACACCGACCAGACCAAAGAGCCACAGCATGTCCTAACTTTACCCTGGATCTGGTTATCTTGTCTTGAGGTCAGGGGGCGAGGAAGACCAGGTTGTGCTGGTCGACGCTGCACGTCGCCAAATGTTGGGCTGATGTGTTCATTCACAGTTTTGCTTTGTGGACCTAATAAAATAAATTTGTGTTTTATTTATTTTTTACGTTAGGTTTTTTTTTTTAATTTGTTTGTATAGAGATTTATTCCATTAGATTAGTATATTTACACGGAGAACATAATAATACATCACCCCGTTCTTCAATTTACAAGTTGTATAACACAATAATTTGCAATGCCGCAATATTAATCTAACGAAACCGAAAGAAATATTTTAAGATTAACATAAGCATCTCTTTAACAACTACGCCTCAGTCTATGCGAAAGCATAAGGTAAGCAGAGGGAACCGACTGTTAAGACACTCCGCTCCCCACTTTCAACATCCAACTCAACGCCGCCGTTTACCGGAGCGAGGACAATAATTCCTTATTTCTTCATTTAATTATTTTTTTAAAGTGGGAATCGAACCAACAACTAGCTTTTGCATATTTATATCCACCTTAATTAACCAATATGTCGTAAGGATTAACCATATTATTTGTTATACATAAATAACCTAGTTCCAAACTGACAGATACTTAGTTAGAATTTTAAATTAATTGCAGCTTAATCATAGAACAGGAGACTTCGTTATACAATAGGCACTGTTGCGTCACTTTATAATTTCTCAAAGTTGTGAAATTATACAGATCATCGGGTATTTTTAGACTTTTACATTTTTTATGTAAAAAAGTGATGTCAAAATGTGTTAATTTGTGATATTTATTACTTTAGTATGCAATTCAAGGATTTTAAATAAAACTAATCTCCGTAACAAGACATGTTAGTCTAATTAATCATGTATTCTTTAAAAAAATAAATTAAATTAAATCAGCTTCACGCGGTATCCCGCACACAGCAGGATAGGCAGAGGGAACCTGTTAAGACACGCCGTTCCCCACTTTCTGCCGAATTGCGTATTGAGTGGCAGAACTCAACGCCACGCTTTGCCTCGACACCAGAACGAAGAAAATGGAAATATAAACCGCCGCGTTACAGTCACATCCTTGGGCCGACGACACGACAGCCTCAATTATTCTTTATTTATACGTAAAATCATTAAACGTTGTGTAAGAGTGTTTAAGGCCGTCTAACAGTATTCGCGACGATTGTGGGTTCGACTCCCACTCCAGAGTATGAACTATTTTAGTCGTAGTCTTGTTCAGAAAAAAAAAAGATTATTTTATAAACAAAGTATTATATATTTATTTATATATTTATGTTTGTGTGTATGTATGTATTTATGTGTGTGTGTGTAAAACTAGATATCAGCTCTGTACACCCCTTCCCTTTTCAGACCATGTATTCTCTCCTCTACCCAAAGGTTGTCTGGAAGAGATCGCTCTCTTAGCGATAAGGCCGCCAATTGTACTGTTCTATGTATTAATACATGTATATATATGTATCTTTTCTATGGTACAATAAAGAGTATTTTGTTTTGTTTGTTATTTTCATTTTCTCGCTCTGATATTACGACAAAGCGCGGAGTTGAGTACCGCCACTCAGGACGAAACGTTTTTGAAATTGGGCGGATAGAGGAGAGTGTCTTAACATTAGG
This sequence comes from Heliconius melpomene rosina, assembly GCF_056956725.1. Lineage (NCBI taxonomy): Eukaryota > Metazoa > Arthropoda > Insecta > Lepidoptera > Nymphalidae > Heliconius > Heliconius melpomene. The sequence goes on along the minus strand of NC_140402.1, from coordinate 9,264,862 downwards.
GTCCTTCTACCGATATCAGATAAAACCGAAACTAAAAATAGTTGTGTAAAAGCGTGTAAAGTGTTAAAACCGATTTTTTGAAGAACAGCTATATTTCACCATCGCCTCCTCGACCGCGGCCGGCGTCCTGCTCGCGTACAACAGACGAACAGACAACTTAACTATTGAAATCCCAAATACTTAGTTAAATCTAAGCGTCTATTTCTGTCACGATTAGGGTTGCCAGGTCGCCAAACCCAATAGCCGGACAGACCAGCCAGCTTAGCCGGACTTTGAATATAAGGATTTATTTTCTTAGTACTAATACGGCAAAAGAATTATATGTAAAACGAAGCTTTTTTGACTATTTACCATAAATCCTATTAGATTCTAGTGAAATACAGTAAGGTCGACGAATCGTGGCCGCCTGGAATTTGGCTATAGATGACTGCGCCGATTTGATTGTAGTATTTTTCTTACTTTTGATTATTTTTGTTTTATTAGTTCAGAAAACCTTACCTCAAGGCGGCCAAGATTCTTCAATTGTATTGTAAAAACGAAAGCCAAATCAGTAAATACTTACTGTTTATTCAAATTAAGTAATACATTAAATTAAGTCAAAGACCGTTTAGGCGGAAACACAATTAAAAAGCCTAGCTATGTCCTTGTTTATCCTGACGCCTGGCAACGCTAGTGACGGATCCACCGGGATCGCTCTATTCCGGGCGGGGCAGGTTTTCGGGGAATGTCAACACACGGACGGGCGTTCATTCAATGAACTCATGCATACAACGCCGGTGGCGGACCGGTCCGCGGTCCGCGGTCCACGGTCTACGGTCCACGGTCTGCGGGTAACTATTCATAAAAATATGCCCCCCGACTCTCAATGGGCATGACGTTTTTTTTCCTAGGCCCCGCGCTAGCCGCATTGTTCGTTAAAAACACTACGCTACACAACTATAGGTACCTCTACTCTCTCGACGAGAGAAATGGCGGCTTTCAATTGCGTGCGACCCGAAATTAAACGCGGCCTATGCGTAACTTGGCGTGTCAAACGGAAATACTGTACTCGAATTACATTTCATCAATTTGTAAAATTATATTAGCGTATTTTTTTCTTATATTATTATAATTTCAAATCATATTATAATTTATAACCGACAAAATACACGCTTTGTAAATTTAAAGTATTATATTTTTTTATTACAGATTACTCAAAAATGTTAACAAATTGAGTAAAACACGCGAGTGATTGCTAATATCGATTACTGTCGTTCAATTTCGAGCGTGAAAATTGTTATCTTTGGGCTAATTTAAATAACAGGTGGATTGCACAAATGTGGGTGGCCACTGGCAATGCGTGATGCGTACGAGCTCGTCTGCGGCTGTGACGTCGCGCGCGCTGTTACTCAACCTCTCATTAAAATATTTGCACAATTTAGATTATCGATAGAAACCGGTCCGACCGGCGTGCAGCGTACTTCAATTAGCGAAAAGGTAAAAATCTTTCAGTCTTTATGTAAAAGGAGGTCAAGATTAAAATGATTATCGATTACTGACCAAGTTAGTTCTCGCTGGGATGTGTGAACGAGCAGCTCGACGCGTTAACACGGAGCGCCCTCACCCTCACACGGCGAGTACATAAATATTTGGTCAGAGGAGATATTCGATAAATTGTAGAATTCAATGCATCTTTGTCCATTCATGGAAAAATACATGGCGATCATGTGTAGGCGGTGAACTTAAGGCGGCCGTGACGAATGAAAAACATTTCTAAGGATTTAGTTTCGTATAATTTTCTTTTAACAAATGATCAATAGAAAACTGTATAATTAACAATGTAGCATCTTAACAGATATTTCAAAATTATTAGCGATGTAGGTAATATTTTACATATACTTTGGAATGTTCATATAAACAATCTCATATGAATCGATACGACACAGGACTCGACTCGAACGTTAAATCGATTTTGGAACTGAGAAGATGGTGACATCACTCAACAGATACGTCAAAAACATGAAACGGCCACCTAATGGTGCAAAATGGTCTAGAATAAAACAACGCCAACTTATCAGTTCCCAAACTCGCATTACAGTACATACATTTAATACATTTGCTATTTTTTTCATTCCACTCTCGCAGTATAAAGCGGCCGGCGCACAAGTTAGAAGAACATCGAAAATACAGACATAATAGGCAGAAATAAACGGATTATTATTAGTGAAATGTCAACAATGAGATTTAGCGTCGGAAAGGAGAAAAAGAGCTCGGCCGTTTACACTGCGAGAGCGGGTTTACACACTTACACACCATCCAATGTTCAACGAGATTCATAATGAAATTACAGAGGGAATACATCACATACTGGCGGGCAGGCCGTCCTAGCGGGCTTCATAGATGCAACCGTTAATAGTTATTAGGCGAGTCGATGCGGCTGATCATCGAGTTTAACTAAATAAGCAGTCAATAAATAAATGTTTATAAATATCTAATAAATACCTACACAGGCTATATTTACAAATTACAAGAAGCCTTCTCATCAAGGTCACCTCTCAGCCTTTAAACGAATATAATACAGCTCTATCCCAGCGGGATATCAGGTATAAATTAAAAAATAAAGTAAAGCTGCCGGCTTAACATTCGTATTACAAAATAATACTGATACCAAACACTCGCGGATGGAATGTGCGGTAGGAACTGCGCTACTCCACACTTGTAGTTCATCACTTCTAATCTATACAACTATAAATACAAGTAACATTGATACAACACCCGCCGCAGTGGCCACCTGTCACCACCACTCTCCAGGCCCCCTGGGCTCTCTTACTAAACATTTGCTACATTACAAAACAATAACATGCAGTGGAACCTGAGGCACCAGCGGCCACTCCGCTTCTCTCACACTAACATAATGACAAATTACAATTGTAAACAAAGTAGTGTGAACTCCAATAAGAATTTAACATGAACTATAAACAGCTAACAATTATCTAGTATGAGAGGGGCGAAGCACCCACATCCTGCTATATAGTGCCAACAATATACAACATAACAGCTCTAGTTGAAGCGGGTAGCATTAGGTACACAGTTATCGCTGATCTCACCAGTCCATACACTGAATTTCACAAACAACAAGAGAAAGACTGAAATTTGACAATAACACAACACTTCAGAGCGGCTCCAATACGGTATGTACATTTGAAATACATCAAAATAAATTATGAGCTTCATAAAATAATTATCACATAAATTTAACACCTCCCGGTCGGTCCGTCCAACACTATGTACACTGAGGAGTCACTAGGGCACGGCAGGACACAAGTGCACGCGGCCCCGGGGCGCCGCCACGGCCACGAGCTGCACCAGGCCGCGCTCGGGCTGCGGGGGCGCCTTGCCGCGGCGGTGCAAGCGCACCCACGCGCCAAAGCAGACTAGAATGGCCAGGAACACAGCCACGGTGGCGCCGCCCGCGATGGAAGCTGTCTCCATCATGAGGTGGCGGCTGGTGAGCACGTAGGAGTCGTCCAGGTCCTTGAACTCGCAGCGCGGGCCCACGAAGCCGCTGCGGCACTCGCAGTTGTAGATGGGGCTGTCGGAGATGACCACGGTGAAGCAGGCGCCGCCGTTGAGGCAGTAGTACTCGGAGTAGTCGGGCTCGCACTTGAAGGTGGGGAAGGTGACGTTGAGGCGCGGCGCGGGCGCGGGCGCGGCCGGCTGCGGGCGCGCGGGCCGCGCCGGCCGCTTGGAGATGGAGCTGGAGCACGCGTGCGCCAGCGCGGCCGCCGACACCACCGCCCACCACACTACCAACGATCGCATCGCATCGGACACAAGCTCACGCCCAATCCGGATGACATGACCGCTTTCGAATTTCGAACTCGAACCCTTCGCTCGCGGCCGCGGCTCCGGACATGTCGCCCGTCTCTACGAGCGCCCGAGGTGTCGCATCGATCCCTCCGCGGGCATGTCGGCAGTGAAACACTCGTGGCCCGCTACTATCCGCGGAGCACATACACAATGTCCCGTTCGACTGCTATACGAGGTATACAACACACAAAATGGAGCTGAACGGTACGCAGGGGCACTGTTGACCGTTCTCGGCGAGTTGTCTATGCACGACTGACGGAAAGCGTCCACTGCATCCGCCATCTGCCGACGAGAATGACTGCGGTGAACTCCGCCGCGCACTGAGTGTGCGCTCGTCGCACACTGTACACACGCGCAGTTGTATCTGTGTGCGTAGTACGTAGCCGTGTGTGCGTGTACTTTTTTCTTTTGTATGGGACAAAAGAGCTGATGATAAAATCCCATTGGTGTAGGCTTATACAGACATTATATGTTTTTTTATTGTATCAGCAAACTTGAGCCTTATGACGGTAAATTAATATACTTGTTATTAATTTTTAGTTTCGTTTCACATATTTTTTTCAACCAGATAAATAGCTAAATTACTATAATATAAATGTATAACGGTGATAATGTATCTATTTATTATTTGAAAACCCTGCGCTTATATTTTGTGATGGTGTTTGATGACTATGAATTAATAAATATTTCAGCTTGTTATAGAAGTTAGTCTTCTATTTCAAATAATTAATTCCTACATAAATGAACAATTAATAAAAACAAATAAAGCCTGTATAGATCCTAGTTATTTACGATACCTTACCAATATAAAAATCAAAATATATAATAAGAAACACGTTTATTTTGTATCTATATTTTAAAATACATAAGAGAACAATAATTGTCAAAACTTAAATGTCATTGTCACTACATCTGGTGTATATATTTATTAATCCCACAAAGCGGTGTTTCTGTTTATCTCTTAACATTTAAACTTAATATGTATATTTTTATTATTTAAAAGCTTTGTAAAAAAATAGTTTTTATATTTTTTTTATTAATAAGTTCAAAATCTTTCAAATATGTCAGAATCTTCCAAATCAAAATCGTCACTAAATTTAAATCCATCCCCAACACTCCAGTGTAAAGATTTACACGAATATTTAAAAAGTCGTTCGCCTCATTTTTTACAAACTGTGTATAATTATCCTACAATATGTCTAGCAGTCTATCGGTAAATAATAATGTTAGCAATGGTTTATGTTTATTATAAGGTTTCCTTCACTTATATAGGTTACAACATTACAATTTGTAATTTTTGATCGTTATATTTACATCTATGTATAGATAAACCAAGTATATTTGTTACTTTAATCAAGCTAGTAACGCGTTTTTTTTTTAACTACAGTAAATATTTGATTTTTGTTGGCAGAGAACTTCCAGACTTAGCCAGACACTTTGTAATACGCCTCCTCTTCGTAGAGCAACCAGTCCCACAGGCGGTGGTTGCATCATGGGTCACACAAACTCATGCTAAGTATGTAAATTTATGTCTTAATTTGCTGTTTTTAGTACGTAATATATTATTATATAATAATAAAAGCAAGTAATACAAGTGCAATGTAGTGTATATTTTTATTTATAATAATTTTTATTCAAATTTTTAGGAATAATTAGAATTACTGAACACTCAATTATTTTTGATAATGATATAAAATCTTTACCAAAGATATAAACAATATTTTTTATGCTTCATTATTATTTACCACTCAATATATAGTCTCTAAAAATAGGCAATATGTGAAAACTAAAAAAAAGTTTTTTTAGAGAACAAAGTAAAGCATGTGAAGCACTCTCAGAATTATCAGTGTGGCAAGAAGCACCAATACCAGGCGGTTTGCCAGGATGGATCCTTTCACAATCATTTAAGAAGAATTTGAAAGTTGCATTACTTGGAGGGTAAGTTTCTAAAAACTATAATATTAATTTTGCTATGGTTTTTGATTCTAATAGGTACAATAGTTTAATTTCTTGTATATCTGACTGTATAGGCAGATAGAACATAATATTAAGACTATGATTTTCATTATGTCTAAAACATTTTCATCTGAAAATGAAGTGTATCTCTAAATGTAAATTTGGTAACCTAATTTTTTTTACATTTTGCACTATCTAACAAGTTTTTGACATTTTTAAAGTGCTATTCTTGACTTAAGGAATGAAAGAAACATACTTAAAGAGGAAAACTCATTTAAAAACATAAATACTCAACCATCTCTCTACAGAGATGATGACAACATAAACAATTTATAACAAGCATATAAGAATTTGAATATATCTTAATACATATATATGGCTTAGTGATCAGAGTGCTTAAACAGTTTCTAAGAGACAAGGGTTCAAATTCAACTACATTAAAGTTTTTTATGTTTTCTAAATCAAAACTTTTCTTTTCTAAGTAGGGCATAACACTTAATTTTGTTCTTTCATTCAACAAATTCCATTCTACAAAAATATTTTAAATATTCCAGTGGCCGTCCTTGGAGCCTGTCATCATCACTAGAACCAGACGGTAAAGCACGAGATGTGGCATTTTTAGATGCATATGCTTTAGAGAGATGGGAATGCGTGCTGCACTATATGGTGGGATCAGCACAAACTGAGGGTATTAGTGCAGACGCAGTTAGAATCTTGTTACACGCTGGACTAATGACTAGGTAAGCTGTTTTTTCTTGGAGTGTTTAATAATTTATAATTAAATTGTAACAGATATTTTTTCTTTAAATATATGTTAATTATTAATAATGAAAAAAAATTCCTTCATTCTTTTATTGTTATTTTTACTTTAAAATAAAGCCTAAGAAGATGATGATACTTTATTAATAGTATGTATTACTTTTATTACATAAGAGAAATAAATTATACATTCTTAAATATAAATTGTTATTATACAGAATATACTTTTATTAAATAAGCGAATCAATTTTACATTTTTAAATATAAATTATTATAAAAAAGATACATTTAAAAATATAAAAAACCACACTTCCGAGGGCGGGACAAGGGTCCAAGCCATCGGTGGCTAGGGCTCCAGAAAGAGGAACCTCCGCACAATACGTGCCGTCTCAAGTATTACTGCCTTCTGTATCCGGTTCTTGATCCAACAGCTAAGCGATAGCCTCTTAAGGTGTTGGTCGAGGCTTTTCGCTATTAAACCGTTAACCGAAACCACTATCGGCACAATGATAGTCGCATTGACATCCCACATGGCGGTAATCTCATGGGCTAGGTCCAAATATTTAGATTGTTTTTCTTTTTCGGCCTTCACGAGATTTTCATCATGTGGGATAGTAACGTCAACAATCACTGCGCGGCGCGCCGCTCGGTCTACTAGTACTATATCAGGTCTATTGGCAACAATATACCTGTCAGTAATAATAGACCGATCCCAGTAGAGCAAAGCACAGCTATTTTCAAGAACAGACATGGGATTGTACCTGTAGTAAGGCACCTCCAATTCTACAAGGCCATATTGAAGAGCAAGTTGCTGGTGTATTATCTTGGCTACTTGATTGTGTCTATGCAAATACTCGCCATTAGCAAGATGAGAACAACCAGAGACAATATGTCTGAGGGACTCCCCAGGTCGATGACACGCCCGGCAGATGTCGATAGTGCCATCTTTCATAATATGTCTCTGGTAGTTCCGTGTCTTGATAACTTCGTCCATAATTGCACAGACAAAACCTTCAGTTTCTCCGAAAAGATCCCCGAACTGTAACCAAGATAATGATGAAACAGTATCCACGTCCTGGCCCACTAGGGCTCTATGGAATCTACCATGCAGCTCCTTGCTCTTCCATACAGCCATGCGATCAGAAGTAGTAAGTAATACAGGCCGACGCCAGTTCTCTTTGCCCAAGGAAAGAGGAGTAAGGCCTTTGTCAACTGTTACCACATCCTTGTGCATATCCACGTCAATCTTGAGAAAATATTCTCTAAGACTGCATACCTCGTGGTTATGGAGGTTCTTGACATTCAAAAAGCCACGACCTCCACACTTACGCGGGATATACAGTCTCATTACAGACGAACGCGGATGGTGCATTCGGTATGTCGTCAACAATTTACGTATTTGGCGATCTACGGAGTCTAACTCAGTCTGTGTCCATCTTACAATACCAAAAGTATAGGCTAAAAGCGGCATAACCCAACCGTTGAAAGCACGCACCTTGTTGCCACCAGATAAAAGGCTGCCAAGCACTTTTTTCAGGCGGCTAAAGAAACGCTCCTTCACCAATTGCTTTATGCTCCGCTCATCAATACCCAATGCTTCAGACATTCCAAGATATTTATAAGTCTCACCTTCACCAAGAGTTCTGAAGGAAACAGAATCTGAAATGCAAATATTATCAGATCTGATCACACTCCCCCGCACTACATGCATGCTAGCACATTTATTGACGCCAAATTCCATTCCTATATCACTACTAAAGGTTTGAGTTACCTTTAGTAGCCGCATAAGATCAGAACGTTTTGACGCAAATAATTTCAGATCATCCATGTACAGCAAGTGAGATATGACCTTACCCCCCCGGCGAAGACGAAAGCCTAAACCTGAATCCTCTAACAAAGTGCTAAGAGGATTCAGAGCTAGGCAAAACCATAAAGGACTCAGACTGTCACCCTGAAATATACCCCTCTTTATCCTTATCGGTTCAGACGTTGCAGGAATATCACACTCCCCTAGATGACGAAGGACAGTGACCCATTGTCCCATACAAGCCTCCAAAAATGATCTCAAAGTAATATCAATCTTATATAACTCCAAGACCTTCAAGAGCCAAGTATGTGGCACTGAATCATATGCCTTCTTATAGTCTATCCAAGCAGTAGTGAGATTTTTCCTGTTCCGCCTTACCTGTTGGCTTATAGTTGTGTCAATGAGAAGAAGTTCCTTTGTACCACGGCCACCAGCCTTACATCCATTCTGAGTCGGTGCCAAAATTTTGTTACGAACAATATGTCCTGTGATTTTTTTATTCAGAATAGATGTAAGGAGCTTATAGATGGTAGGTAAGCATGTTATTGGGCGATAGTTTTTAGGCTCCGTGGTACATCCGGATTTGTATGACAGGAATGTCACACCTGTTGTCAGAAATGTTGGTTGATGATCCAGAGTCAAGGGCATCCTGGAATTGTGTTACGAAAACGGAATGTGAACTGCGAAACCACTTCAGCCAGAAATTATGCAACCCATCTAGCCCGGGACATTTCCAATTACTAGCATAACGAATAGCAACGAATTGTTATTATTATTATTATGTATTCATTATTATGAATATATTGATTTTTTAATTGTTAAACAAGCTTTAAACTCTTGAGTTTTACTCTTTTTTTTTCTTTTTGAAATTTTTGTCAATTACAGGGATGCAGAAGATGGTTCTGCAGTGATAACGAGAGCAGGCTTTCAATTTTTACTTCTTAGCACTCCTAAACAGGTGAATATATATTCAAGTATTAGTAAAAACGGCTTTTAGTTCCGCAATTCAACACAAAATATATTGAAAATTATGTGGTGTGTGGAGAACAAATTCTCTTCACACTCTTGTCTTTTTATTTATTTTTCATATGATATTACTCCAATTTTTTTTTTTTTAATAAAAATCCAGGTGTGGCTGTTCCTCCAGCATTACCTGCATACGGCGGAGAAACGCAGTCTGAGTGCAGCGGAGTGCCTTGCATTTTTGTATCAACTTAGTTTTAGTACACTTGGAAAGGTATAATTTTTTACTAATTTTCAACACTTATGTAATATCATCATCATCATCATCATCATCAGCCTGTCCTCGTCCACTGCTGGACATAGGCCTCTCCAATAGCACGCCATAAATGTATATGGCTATATATGTAATATAGCCTTCCTCAATAAATGGTCCATCATAGCCAACACAAAAATATTTTATTTCAATTGGAACAAGTACTTCCTGAGATTAGGGTATGGGTAACCAAACAAATTCTTCAGCTTAATAATATTAAGTATCACCTTTCTATTTATTCATAAAATGTATGTGAATAAAACATTTATGTAAAAGTGTTTTTCTCTATATTCTTATAATATTTTTTATTTTCTATTCCAGGATTACAGTACAGAGGGCATGAGTAATAACATGTTAGTGTTTTTGCAACATTTGAGGGAATTTGGACTTGTTTATCAGAGAAAGGTAATTTTTTATATAATATACTAGTCTAATAATGTAAAAGAAAATGCTTAATATTTAGAAAATGTATTAAAATGTTGATTTACGGTACAGAGTGTGATTCGAACCCGTTGTTACCATTTATGTTGGAAGATTTTTATAATTTTTTTAAATTATTTGTATGTACATTTAAAAATTTTTTTTACGTACTTCAACATTTAATTTAAAAAAATAAAAATATATATGTAAAATAAACTAAATTTCTAACAATGTTCTAATGTTATTAAATTTCATATAAACATTATTAAGGAACACATTGTGTATAATTTTTGAAAGGATATTATATTCTGCTTTTTTGAGAAAATATACAGAAATTTGCGCCCACGCCTGTCGTTAACTGTCTAAGCTCTTTGACTACTAACCCATATGTTCCCATTGAACTACAATAATTAATAAAAAAATAACAATAGTTCCTGAGATTAGCGATTTAAAAATATAAAAATATATTTCTTTTCTTTCCACAGCGTAAAGCTGGTCGTTTCTACCCCACTAGTCTTGCGCTCCACATGGCTCGAGTACGAGACGATTCAGGCCCCCTCCAACCCGTATTAGGGGCCCCGACAACAGGCCCAGTGGTATCAGGGACCTCAGGCCAGGGGACTTCGAGTCAGGCGATCTCTGGGACCTCAGGCACTGGTTATATAGTTGTGGAAACTAATTATAGAGTATACGCGTATACGCAAAGTAGCTTGCAAGTGGCGCTGCTGGGATTGTTCACTGAGCTTATTTATAGGTAATTTTTTTGGCTTTTTTTAAGATTTAGTTTTATTAATTTGTTATTTGTATTGGAAATAGTAATAATAATTTGTTTGCCATGAACATTTATAATTTGAATAGGAAGAATATTTATTTTATTGAATTTTGTTAGAAATATTGCGAAAAAATTATAATATAATATAGATATCTTAGTAGATTATAATATAAATATCTTATAAGTAAATAATAATTTGATATTTTTCAATTAAAACAAATTTGCAATTATTTCAATTAACTAGTAATTTTTTTTTTGCGCAATTCCGGCTTATTGTCTAAATAACGGCTTATTGACTGTTTGTCCCAGGTTTCCAAACGTGGTGGTGGGTGTACTGACCCGTGAGTCGGTGCGCGCGGCGTTAAGAGGCGGCATCTCCGCGCAACAGATAGTCAAGTATCTGGAGCAACATGCGCACCCGCAGGTATATATTTATAATATAATATTATTTGCAGCTTCACACTTTTTTTCACGCATATCAGGATAGGCAGAGGGAGGATGTGTTGAGACATTTGGGTCCCCACGCACCATTTATTTTTTGAGTGTTGAGTGGCGGCACTCAACGCTGCGTTTCGTCTACCAGAGCTATATGTTTATGGTTAAATAACCAATATAATATTAAAAGTAAACAAATATTTTTTAAATAATTATGTTTATAGATGCTGAAATCCGAAACAGGCGGTATTATATCCCGATCAGTTCTTCCCCCGACGGTTGTGGATCAGATACAGTTATGGGAAAGTGAACGTAACAGGTTCACATACACAGAGGGGATTATATATAATCAGTTTTTATCTCAGGTACGTATAAATATATGTATATGTACACACAGACACATATCCTACTTGAAATTAATTAAATATTTAGTTAGATAAAAAGATAATGACAATTAAAGTGCATGTTCAAAAAGAATTCTCTCTGCAATTATATAGAGGAATCATGAAGCTTTTGACTGTAATTTTAAGTAATAGAAATGCAAAAAATAATATGTAAAATAAAAGATTGTGACTTCAAACATCACTTGATGTGATTGATAATCAAAGTCAAAGTCAAAGTCAAAATATCTTTATTCCATAAAAATGCTTAACATTTACTTGGACATGTCATAAAGTAGAAAAAAAAATGCAAATTAAAAATAACAAAAAAAAATGTGCAATTTTGACTTGAAAAAAGCCCGTTCAAATGGTTGAGCTCATGAGAAGATACAGGCAAAGAAACTCATGGCCACTCTTTTTAAATGCCAACATTTGTTACAAATTACAATTAACAATTTTAACTTAGAAATAGAGCAACTCATTTCCAAACATCTTTATCGCGAACATAATCTTTAACAGAGTAATATGCTTTTTGGCAGAGCCTGTGCTTTACCACTTTTTTAAATTTGTTCAGTGATAAATTAACCATGTCGTTTGGAAGTTTGTTATAAAAGTGTATACTTTGACCTACGAATGAGTGAGATACTTTATGGAGCCTAGAGAAGGGCACAGCAAGCTTATTTTTATTTCTTAAATTATGTTGATGGAGGTCACTGTTTTTATTAAATTTATTAATATTTTTATGCACATATACTAAGTTATCGTAAATATATTGGGAGTGTAGTGTGAGGATGTTAAAGTCTTTGAATTTATTTCTTAGTGACTCCCGTGGACCCATTTTATAGACTGCTCGGACAGCCCGTTTTTAGAGCACAAAAATGGTATCTATGTCAGCGGCACTGCCCCAAAGTAATATGCCGTAAGACATAATGCTATGAAAATAGCTGAAGTATACTAAACGCGCGGTGTCAACATCGGTCAGTTGACGAATCTTACGGACAGCATACGCTGCCGAACTAAGTCTACCAGATAAAGTTTCTATATGCGGACCCCATTGTAACTTAGCATCTAATGTTATACCTAAGAAAACAGTTTCATTAACTACTTTAAGTTCCTCATTGTTCATCAAAACCCTGGTTTCTACTTGTTGCACATTCTTAGTAAAGAACCTGATACATTTAGTTTTACTACTATTTAAAAGCAAGTTATTGACACTAAACCAGTGTAATATCCTAGAAAGAGCATTGTTTACATCGTCAATTTCCAATTGCCGTCTATTAACCTTAAAAACTAAAGATGTATCATCTGCAAACAACACTATTTCACAGATATCTCTCATAAGGTGAGGTAAGTCATTGATGTACAAAAGGAACAAAAACGGACCCAGAATAGAGCCTTGTGGCACCCCCAATGCTACAGGTGACCCGTGTGATAGTTTCCCGTTGACATTTACTTTTTGAATCCTATCACTTAAATAAAAAGTGAGAAGATCCAAAGCAATGCCTCTTATACCATAGTGGTGTAGCTTCCTGATAAGAGTTTTATGCTGCACACAGTCAAAGGCTTTGGACAAGTCACAAAACACCCCAAAGGCATCACGTGACTCCTCCCAAGCCGCGAATACACTCTCTAATAATTTGACCCCAGCATCAGATGTTGACCTTCCACGAGTGAAACCAAATTGACCTGTGTGCAGTAATTTATTTTTATTAAAATAAGTAAGAAGCTGACTGAGTATCAGCTTTTCAAAAATTTTACTAAACGTAGGTAGTACTGAAATCGGTCTGAAATTTGTAGGGTCTTGCGTACTACCTGATTTAAACAATGGAGTTATTTTACTATATTTCATCAAATCAGGAAACACTCCACAATCAATACATCTATTAAAAATTGTAACTAAATCAGGAATCAAAATATCAATTAAAGAATTTATGATATTAACTGAGACACCCCACAAGTCGGCTGTCTTTTTCATACTAATTGATTTGAAAGCTACACTAATGTCTGAATAATTTACATGACGGAAAACGAAACCATTATAAAATTCGGGAATGTCTTTAATTAACGATTCTGCAATAGTGGTAGAAGAACCTAAATCGTTTGTTAGACTGACTGGGAAAGTAGAGAAAAACTTTTCAAATGCAATGGCCACTTCCAAATCGGAATCAACAATGTGACCGTCAATACTAAGTTTAAAATTAGAATCTTTCACTCTAGTTCTCCCAGTCTCGGCATTAACAACCTTCCAAGTGGCTTCAATTTTATTATTACTATTTCTGATTTTTGTTTTAATAAATAAAGATTTTGCAATTTTGCAAACACTTTTGAAAATTTTAGAGTAAGATTTTAAGTACTCTTTAAACTCTTCACCACTATTAAACTGTTTTTCATAATATAACATATACAGCGTCTCCCTACTCTTATAAATACCTGCTGTGGCCCAGTCACCAAAGATAGGACTATCGGTAATTGTAATCTCTTTGGGAGTAAATATTGAATGAAATTTATTAATAAAAGAGTAAAAAAAAGAATTGTACAAAGAATTAGAAGGTAAAGTTATATCTAAAACTAGTAAATTAGTTAGTAAACTAACTCTCATACGTTCCAAACGACTAGCTGTGACAGGTACAAAAGCAATTTTTCTCTTAGCCACCTGTTTTTTCTTACTAGAGAATTCTACTAGCTGACCAGAGTGGTCAGAATCCAATTTATTAATAATGCTTTTGTAGCATGGAATAATGTCAGTAAATATGTTATCTATACAAGTACTAGTCGTAGGAGTTATTCTGGTTGGCTCCATAAATAAATTAAGTAAATTGTGTGACTTAAAAAGACTTAATAAATTTATGGTGGGACTTAAACTTTCCAAAATATTAACATTAAAGTCCCCACACACTAACAAAGGCTTACCCGACTTGGTAAGTTTGCTTAAGGCCTCATCCATTACTTCTAAAAATAATTTTAAATTGGCGGAGGGAGGTCTGTATACACATATAACAATGAATTGCTCTAGTTGAACACACGCTAATTCGATAGAACATTCTACAGAAAGGGACACAATATCTTTCCGTTCCTTGAACTTAAGGTTCTTGTTTAATATAATAAGCGACCCCCCGTGTATTGTGTTGATTCTGCAGAATGAGCTTCCTACCCGGTGGTTTCTGAAATTAAACATGAGCTGGTTCACCTTTAACCAATGTTCAGTAATACACATAATACTAATTTCCTCCGAGTTCATGAATAATTCCAGCTCTAGCTGCTTGCCCCCCGTCAAGCAACGGATGTTCTGATAAACTAATCTAATAGACTTAACATTTTTATTATTATTTTTGCATGGATATTGTGATGTGCAGTGTGCGTTATCATTGTAATTTAATTGTAAAGCTAGCTGGATCAAAGGGTCATTTAATAATAAATTAGAGCTAGAGGTTGCTACCTCTGTTGTCTGAGAAATTAATTTAAATGTTGAGAAATGTCAACAGAATGTAAATTATTAGACATAATGTCAGAATAAATTGGAATGTCAGTCTGCTCAATAGAAGCAGTTGAAGTAGTAGCCAAGTTCTTGGCTGATAAGTCAAAATAATAGGATAGCACAGAAGCTATCTGTCTCTTAAACCTATGACCAAAGTAATATTTACTTTGAGTCAAAAATAAAGTTTTACTAACTATTTTGTTAGTGTCAATTAAATGTAATTTGTCATTATATGTGCTTATGGTGTGCAGAGTAGAGTTTAGCTTAAATCTGTAATTATTTTCCGCTTCTGGCTGACTTTTACAATAAGGAAATGTAAACAAAATTATTTTACTTATATCTAAGTTTAATAATGACTCACAATAGTCATTTAACTGTTTTTTGTTTAAATTTCCCCTATTACTTGATAATATAACAAGTTTGTCACACTTATTAAATTTATAACTTAAACTTCTCTGCATGAGAACTTCAAAGGATTCTGACGGATAACAAAAACTAACAGCTGACTGTCCCGGTAAACAAGAATTCAAAATTGAACCCATATTCCTTCCAATATCATCACTAAATAAAACTATGTTTTGTGCATTAACTGATGAACTAGGTTCATGAATTGATGCACGAAATGACTGCTGTGACCTGAACCTACTACTACTATTATTATGGCTGTCACACAAGGGGTTGGTCAAGGGGACACACACCGGAGTACTTGCAGGCGATTGCTGTGATGAGCGGGCACAATCACAAGAGTGATTGTTGATTAAAGAATCAAAACGTTCAGTGTTATTTGTGGACAGTGTAATAAGATTGTCCATCGCCTTGGAATACTCTTGTATTTCGTTCAATGAATTGACATACTTTTTATTAAGTATATCAAGGGAGTCTTTTAAATAATTAATTTCACTTTGTAGTGCTTGTGTGTCAGCTTCATAATTTAACCTACACTTATCTAGTTTTTTTGTGCACATTTCTAAATCATCATATAGTTCCAATTTCTCCTTACTTAATTTTGCACACTTGGACATATAACTATGTTGTTTTATTAATTTTTTAGTTTTGACAATAAACTTATTGATTTTTATGTATTTTTTTAGTTTGTTTCTACTGCAGTGAGGCAGACTTGATCCTTTTTTAAGATTGAATAACGATGTGTCATCCTTGGTGAGATCAATAATTGAGTGACTATGTCTGTCCAACGCAGGAGAAACCAACTGCGGGGCACTCTCAACTAACTCATTATACAAGCTAATATTATGTAACACGGTAGCATTCTGAGCATCCTCCTGTAGCTTATTGATGAGTGTGTGAGCCTCTTGCAGCTCCTGCTCCAAGGTTGTTATCCTAGTAAGGGCCTGCTCATATTCATCGCTGCACCGGTCAAACTTATCTACTAAATCTTTGAGAGTATCCCGTTCCTTTACAATTGTTGTTAATTCTATGTGTATAGCAGTCATTTCTTTCTTAAGCCTAGTGTTATTGTCTAATAACTGTAAAAGTTCTACTTCATTATCTTGCCTTTCACACTATAATTGGGCACACAAATCCTTAGTGTTTTTTAATTCTTGTAAAGTCAGTTGGAGTTTGGACTCCTCCTGACGAGATAATGCTCTGCGAGTCATCATTTTGAATAAAGGATTTTTCGAGTAACGTTAAGGATTTGGATTATATGCAAATAACGGGTAGTTTATGCACGACGGAAAACTAAGCTTTAACTACTAATTTACGCAAGTAAACCACAATTAAATCAACGTTATATGGTTTCTATAGTACCTAATAATTAAAAACAATGATAAAAACGCGTACTTACAGTAAAATATACTTAAATATTATGCCGGTACACTACCAGTCACTTACACAAAGAACACTTTACAATTCACAATAAAATCTATTTAAAACATAGAAACTATTATAATTACGTAAGTAACACTATTTGCTTATTAAATTTAGCAATTATTGTGGAAATGGGCTTCAAATTGAATTAAATTAAATTAAATTAAAATTCTCAGTCGGAATCAGCTGTTAGCACCGGGGTTGCCAGAAGCGAAAAAAAAAAAATGATAATGAATTAGGTATGTTCATTTCCTCGATTTGGTAAGAGACAATGCTGCGTTGAGTTCCGCCGTTCCACCGCCGCCTTCGTACTCAGCTGTATCTGTATCGCTTTATGTATATATAATATATATAATACACATTACGCTACATTCGTGTACAAGTCTACACACTGACTTATATTAGTACACACAACCTCCCCTTTACACAGACAAAACACTAATGTCGTTATTGACATTTACATAATCATACATGCTTTCATTTATATTACACACAAAAAGAGAGAGCGACACACATTAATTACCTCCACAGACAGACATACATGCTCTCTATATATGACGTCTCGCAGGCGGAGTACTCGGTGCTGCGCGAGTACGCGTCGCGCGCCGGGTACGTGACGTGGGCCAGCGAGCGCGCGCGCACTCTCGTGCTCACGCGCGCCTCGCACGACGACGTGCGCAAGTTCTGGAAGAGGCACGCCAGGCCGCAGAACTAGTGTCGTAGTGGTGTGCGACGTGCCCGTAGTGAACATGAATTGATGTGATTACTGTTTTATGGAACTATAGTGTGTATAGGGGAAAAGATGTTTGGAAGCCACAAAGCCGCAGAATTGAAGTAACGCCTACTTCTGGGTATGTATGATGATGATAAGATGGTGATGATGTAAAGTTTTGGAAGAGAAGTGAATTAACTTGTCAATGGGACTGCACCGCTACTATAGATGTATTATAGCCCGGATTGCATTTGTAAATGTCAAAAGTTCAAGAAGTTATAGATTTATTGAAATTACCGGTCAATTTCCTTCGTGTGTTTTCCATACAACGTGACATTGGCGAAATGAATTGTGCTCAACTGGCACGCTCGAAACGCCATATACCGAGAAATCAATCGATTTATTGAAAACTGAAGTATTAATTGTTTTAAAATAAAACAATGTGAACTTTAAAATTAATCTTGTTATCTTAATTGAAGGAAATATTTATTTTGTTTCATGCTGTATATGACACTAAGACTAGACAGAGAGAACCTAAAAACCTAGTGTTGAGTCACTCCGTTCCCATGAAACACTTCCGTTCCTCAAGTTATCAGAGCGGGAAAAGTGTTATGCATTTTTATTCCCGTCAGTGCAAATCGAATCTACAACCGTAGTGTTTACAGTCACAATGGTCCACTATGGCCTCGAATCATTGTATACTTTTATATAATTTTCTCTAGTAACAAAATTATGTATAATTTATAAAAACTGTTATTAAAGAAATGAAACAATAAAGTAATATGTACAATTTTTTATTTTAAAGAAATAAACGATTTCATAATTTTTTGACATGTTTTTTTGTAACCAATTATGTATTAAGCATTTCTATATTGATTAAATTTATTGTTCCTTTTTTTAAATGAAAATATAATGTTAGTAAATTGAAAAAAATGACATAACATGTATTTTAAATTAATAAATTTTAAATGAATCTAAATTTCAGTCATAAATTCTTATATTATTTTTTTAAAAAAATGTAGAAAAAATGTTTTAATATTTTTTTTATATAAGAACTTTGAATTAATGAATTTATGAAATGTACAATTGTATGAAATTAAATTATATTTTTTACATTAGACGAATACCTCTATAAAGGTTGTAAAAAATATATTTCAAAAGCCAGCAACATTTTATTTCATTGAGGTTAATAAATCCAAAAATCAGGTTTACAAAAATGAATTTAATAAAATGTTAATATTGCTTCACCTCTGTTCGTGACCTTAAAATTGGTATTTTTGTTTTTTACAAATCCATTGAACTTATCTATATAAGTAGTAGTGTATCCATAGCCGCTGGTAGCACATTGAGAGTAGCTGCGCCTACTCTGTGGGCGGGTGCGGCGCGCGCGCGGGCGCCAGCGCGGCGTGTAGCTGCGACAGCGCCGCCTGCGCCGTGCGCTCAAGGCGCGCGTCCGCGGGGCACGATGCCTCCTGACATGGTAAACAACTCTTTATTCGTATGCCAATCAAAAATTACATTACATTGACTATGACTATGATTATTATAGAAAAAATACAAAACTATTTTTATTTTCAACTTTTTCTCAATTTTGATTATAATGTTATTACCATATATGTATTCAATTAACATAGCAGCAATACTAACAATAGTATAAAAAAAAATCTATTTACCATAGAATTAAGATCGATATGTGCCCTCTTCCCCGCCACGTCCACATACAACTTGTCGCCTTTGAACATCTTGGGTACGGCATCCTCGCCGAACATCTCTTGGAACATCTCGATCACACACTCCTGGAATATATATATCTGTTTAAGAATATGTATATAATAAAAAAAATATTTTAAAAAATCAGCGTTTAGTTACGCTACCCAACACCCACTATATGAAATAGTGTCTTAACACTCCGCTCTCATTGCTCCGCTTGCCTAACATACCATACAAATAAAAAAACAAAAATTAGCTTCACGCTATATCTCGCACACAGCAAGGTAGGCAGAGGAAACCCAGTTTTAAACCAATAATCGCCGCCAATAAGCCTCTTCCGTTCCGCACTTTTTAACGAATTTGAAAGCAATATGTGTTTCGTAACAAAACTCGACGCCGAATAAAAATATTAAATATTTCATTTCCTCAAGTTGGAATCAAACTCACAACCTGTCATATAAATAAAGAAAGACAATATTATATATAACAATATATATTACGCCCATTCTTTTCAACTTACAAACACAAATAAAAACAAAATCGAACCTGAAAATGAATCATATTAATTTTAAAAATCCTTATCACGTTTTAAAGTTTTTAAATTTAACAGACCTTAAAATGCATCCTATCCAATTTGGGTGCAACAGGCACGAGACCACCACTAGCACTACCACCACTCCCTGACGCGGCGATCAACGCCGCCAACACCGCGTCCGCATACATGTCCGCCACAGGTTGGGCCCTCCACTCCAGGGTCAGGGTCGGCAGTTCTACGACCAGGTCGAGGCAGTTGTAGAGCCTCCACCTGGTATCCGAAGGTGAGGGTATTGAGGTGCCGCATATCCGAAGTATGGCGTGCCGGAGTGTGGCTATAGTTCCCGAGAAATGGAGGGAAACCCTCTGACGGACCGACGATTGGGATAGTTCTGTGTATTCTGTTGGATAGATATTATGATTTTTTTATAGCTTCCAAACAAAGCATATTGTGGGGAAGAAGCGTACGACTGTAAACGCGACTGGTTGTGGGTTTGACTCCCACTCGAGAAAACGAAATATTTAATATTTTCATTGTTAGGCCGTCGTGGCGCAGGGGCACAATTATTAGGGGTTCGATCCCCACTCGAGGGAATTAAATATTATTTATTAATATTTTCACTTCTTCGCTCTGGCAACATGGCAAAAGCCCGGCGACTTTCGTCACTCTATTGAGTATTCCGCCGAATTTTTCGATGCATTGCTATTCACAATAGCTATTCGAAATAGCAATGCCTCGAAAAATTCAAAAAGTGGGGAACAGAGTGTCTTAACACTAGGTTCTCTTTGCCTACCCTGCTGCATATGGGATACAGCGTGACGCTGATTCTTTTAATTTTCCTCGCTCTAGTAACGAAACAAAGCGCGATATTGGGTTCCGCTTCTCAACACGCAATATATTCAGAATTCGACGCAAAGTGGGGAGCGAAAGTGGTTTAATAAGATCGGAGTGTCCCAACACTAGACCTGAGAGCCTAGTGTTGGGACACTCCGATCGTAGTACTTTCCTCTGCCTACCCTGCTATGTGCGGGATATAGCGTGACGCAAAAAATGGCATATTTTCTCCAAATATCCAAAACCTAGTTAATCTAAACAATACCTACTGTTAAGGTCCTCCGGCGCCAATATGTGATAATTAAAGTTCCTCTTGACAAGAATACCCTGCAGCTGTGTTCCCGGCACTGGCGCCTCCATTGCTAATGAGCCCATTACCTGTTCACAAACGGGAACAATTATTGTGAAAAATATCAATATTTTTAGGGTTCCGCAGTCAAATGGCAAAAAACGAAACCCTTATAATTTCGTTGGTACCTTGGCGGTCTTGTCGCCACGGAAGGAGAGAGCGAGCTGCTGCGTGTTGCGCGGCGTGTGTATGGCGAGGCGGCCGCGGTGCTCGCGCTGCAGCGCCGCCTTCAACCGCGACATCTCGTTCTGCTCGCCGTGCACCAGCACCTGCACTCATTGGGAGAATTTATTACAGTTTCACTTTGTATCCCGCACATAGCAATGTAGGAGAGGAAACCTGGGAACCAAGTATTACGGACACTCCATTCTCATCAAGACTTTCGCCTCTCTGAAAAAAATTTAAACCTACACCCTTTCACTTTTAGAGTCAGATGATGTCCCACATGATTTTATAATTTTTTTAGCTTCTATTTTCAGCACTTTTGTATCCCACACATAGTATGCATCCCGGGTATGCAGAGGGAATCTAGTGATACGATACTCTGTTCCTAGTACACTGATAAATTTTTCGAGATATTCCATTTTAAATAAAGAAACTCAACACCATACTTAATCTTGTTATCAGAGCGATCATGTAAACATTATCATTTCCCCAAGTGAGAATCGAACCCACAAGCATCGCGTTCACAATCAGATGCTGTGCCATTGCATCACGACAGCCTCAGTTTAATAATTAATAATAAGATATACACAAAATTCTCACCACATGAGGAGGTTTCAATATATTAATAAATTCTGATGTCTGTTGATAATCGGTGTGAGCACTAAACGATATATAATCGACCGACATCTTGAGTGGCAGCTTCTGTCCCGACATAGAGGTTATTTCTTCGGGCTCAGATAGAATCGTCTTGGCTAAGGTGCCTTCTACGCAATAACCTGTAATTATTATTTAGACATTACTAGGGGAGCGGTCCGGGACTGATTACAATAATTAACTCGGCCATGTCTGCATACCTCAACCTATTGGGCCATCTAAGTAACCGCGACCACTCTGTCAAGAATGCACTACTAACTTTGTTATATATTTATTTATTCAATCATAAAAAAATGTCTTTAATTTTGTTTTATTTTCTAAAATATTATCCACCCATTCACTCAGTCATTAATTTGTTCTAAAATATAAATTGATACTATATTGTTAATACTACCTCTATATTTGGAAAATAACAATCTATTATTAATCTTACCAGCTATAATAACTCCATTCTTAGGATCCGTGCACCATGACTCGAAGAGCTCCCTGGATAGACCCGACTGCATCATTCCCGGGGACGCCATTATCACACACGGACCTATGTCTTCGAAGTGATCTATTCCCTGGAATTAGTAATTTAAATTTCGTCAATTATTTTTTTAATTGATTCTTTTAACACCAAAGGAACATTGCCAGCCTTAAAGGTAAAAATAGACCACTTTTTGAAGGTACCCAAATAGTATCGTCTTCCACTTCGATTGCTTGTTGCTTGAGTCGATCTCTGTTTCTGCGTTACGACTATAGCATCTGTACAAGCAAACGTAGAAGCGGACACGATCGTACGAATCAACATGGAGAAAGATAGTTGACCTTCAAAAGGCAAGACGAGGGAAACTCAAGTCCTCCCTTATAAACACAGCGACCCCGGCATAAAACATAATATTAAGCTCTATTTTGTACCCAGGGTGTTGAAAGTAGCCTCTGTCGCTCGGTCGGGCAATCTCAGTCAGGAATTACAACGCCGGCTGTGCAGTCTCAAAATGGTGGTGGACGGCATTCAGGTAGGTGAAATTGATGATGTTACAAGTCTACGTTAAGCGTGGCAAGAGCTGCCGTGTAGAGTACACCTTATTTGTGTTGTCTAAACCGCGTTACTTTGCCGGGTGCCCTCCTCAGAATTCGATGGGCGGACTGAGTCCGTAGAGGCACCGAAGGTGCTGTTAGGTTCCTGGGGTAAAAATGTCTCTAAGAGCCGCTATCATATTCCAGGAAGGAGTTAGGGATCGGCGTCATGGCCCTGCATTATTTAATGCGAAACGCAGTTTCAAAAGCCACTACTTAACGACACCAGACCGAAGAAATGGAAATATAAATATAAATAAATATTTAATTTCCTCGAGTGGGGTCGCACTCACAACCAGTCGCATTTACACACACACACACATACACACACACTTTGAGCCCCTGCGCCACGACTGGCCTCTGTAGAAAATAATAAAATGAAAATTATAATATAAAATAATGTTAAATTATAAAGCTCATTATTTTTTATTTTCTTAGGAACAATATTAGAAATGACGTTTATCCGTTGCCAACACTTAGTATAGTTTTAATCCCCTGCCAGAACCCTAAATTAACTTAAAAGCGATCATAGAAACATAAGCGAAGGGGAATAACCTCGTAATTACTACTACAAATACAAGGTCAAGGACAGTATCATATTTTGGGCATTACAATTTACAACGTTCCGCCTTATGTAAAAGTCATTACACATCTTAAAAAAAAACTATGAAAATGGGCATAAAATAAAAAAAAAATATGGCGTAAATTTATTTTATTAATAAAATTTATATAAATATATACCCACACACTTTTTAAAAGTCATATACCTATTGCACGATAAAAAAAAAGATACATTATCTGTGTAGGTAACAGTGATTGCGGACAGAGCACAGCTGCCAGATACGGTATCTTTACGTTCGTTTATGATTATTCTTTTCTCATTAATTGATTAAATTTAGTTTAGTTTCAATGGCAAGGGCAAAGTGTATAGATTAAAGTAAAAATGTTTGAGGTTAGTATTACAATGATATTTAGTTATTCATAGTATTTTTTTCGTTAGTGTGTTATTTTTTTTATAACAAATAGAAAGAAAAAACATTTTGATAAGTTTCAATTTCATACAATATACATTACTTAATTGAATACATCATATCGAATTTTCTAAGCAAATAGAGTAAGTTTATGAACTTAATTAATATAAAGTTTATGTAATAGCCATGTAATGAATTTGTCGCGAATACTTTTTGAAATTCCAATTATTAACAATATTTTTTAATTTATTTGAAATTCTCAATAAACTTCCTTAATTAAAATTCATAAGCGAGCTTTAAAAACGTGCTTATATTTTTTTTTCTACAAATATAATTTAATTTTCAGTCACTAAAAATATATATATTTTTTTTTTAGCTTCTAATAGCAATGATACCAACATCAATAAAAAATAAAATAATACAATGGCTGGAAGACCACAGGGAGTTTGTCGTGTGCGCCTTTTGTTTGCCGGCGAGCTTTATATTCACTTTGATGTTACGTTTACGAGCTTTCATAAGGAAGCGTAATAGTGATCCTCACAGGCATGCTTCTGCCGTTAGGCAAATACAGAATAAGGTAAGTTAGTTATGATTGTTTTAGCTTCACGCTGTATCCCGCACTTGCACTCCGTTCCCATTAGGATACTTCCGTTTCCCACCATCACCCATTATAGACACACGCTTGTGCCCCTGCTCGACGCCTCGCCTCAATGAATGAATAAAATATATTTCTGATTGTTTTTAAACTAAAAAAAAGTATTAAACTTGTTAACTTGTAGTGTCTACTACACAACGACACTCCCTTCTTCACTTTCCGCACGAATTTTATACATTGCCTTTTGAGTGGCGTGGATCTTGCTAGAAAAGGCGAAATGAAAATATAATTCATTATCCTAGTGACGGCGCAACAGCCTCAATAATTGTATAAATTATAAAAAAGATTTTAAAAAGTTACTTTATTAACAATTTTAGGTACAAGAATGGAACAAGCAACCGGCAAACAAACGAAAACTCCTTTGCACATCAAGGCCTAATTGGCTGTCACTTTCTACCACTTTCTTCCAAAAGCACCTACACCATAAGGTCGAGATTCCTTTATACGATATTTTAGAATTGGATGAAAAAGCTATGGCAGTGAGGGTGGAACCCATGGCTACCATCGGTGATATAACAGAGTATTTGATACCTAAAGGGTACTCTTTGGCTGTCACTATAGAACTCGTGGATGCCACTTTGGGAGGTTTGTGGAAGATCTTTTACTTTAATTCTAATAGACTGAAGGAGAAAGATATGATCGATTTACTAAATAAACTACATGGGTCACCGTGTTATTTTCGAAAAATGTATAACTTTTTGTTAAAGCAGGAATACAGCCTTTTATATCTTTTGTTTTTGGATATACAAATATGCTATTCGTATAATAATTCTAAAACATGTTTTACTAAATTGATATTAAGCTTATTAAAATATTAAAATCTAATTTCAGGACTAGCTCTAGGTACTGGAATGTCAACACATTCTCACAAAGCCGGCCTCTATCACGAGACGATCACCAGCTACGAAGTGGTCCTAGGAGACGGGTCTCTTGTCACGGCTACTGCAGACAACCAATACGCTGACCTCTACCAAGCTTTGCCCTGGTCTCACGGCAGCCTTGGTTTCTTAGTCGCCATGACGTTAAAAATCGTCAAAATTAAGCCATATATCAAAATTAAATACATTCCTGTTGATGGACAAAAAAACTATTGTGATATGATTCGAGAACTTTCTGGAGCTAACGAAGCCAGTCCTAAAGAGCATCCTGATTATATCGAAGGCACTATATTTAGTAAAGATAAGGCTGTAGTCATGACAGGGGAATACTCAGATTATGACAGAAAAATAACTGTTAATCACTGTTCAAGATGGTACAAGCCCTGGTTTTATAAACATGTAGAATCATTCTTAGAAAAAGGAGATAGTATTGAACTGATACCGCTCAGGGACTACTTGTTACGTCACAACAGACCTATATTCTGGGTAGTAGAGGACATGATATCATTTGGGAACGATCCCTTATTTAGATTCTTTTTTGGCTGGCTGCTGCCCCCAAAACCTGCCTTCCTCAAATTTACTACGACCCCTGGAGTACGAGCTTACACTTTCACAAAACAAGTATTCCAAGACATTGTTCTTCCTATCCAAGAATTGGAACAACAGATTGAAGTAGCTAGCGAACTGTTCGAGAAGTTTCCACTCCTAGTATATCCATGCAAGATTATAGACCACGGCCCATTATCTGGTCAATTGAGACGCCCAAAGGGAAAATATTTAATACCAAGAACTAATTATGCGATGTACAACGATTTAGGAGTCTACGGAGTCCCAGGAAAAGTCAAAGAGAAGAAACCTTATAACCCAGTGAATGCGATGAGAAAAATGGAAAAATTCACTCGCGACGTCGGTGGATACTCATTTTTATACGCGGATATATTCATGAATAGAGAAGAATTTGAGGAAATGTTTGATTTGGCGTTGTACGAGGTGGTGAGAAAGAAGTATAAGGCTGAAGGCGCTTTCCCGCATCTTTATGAAAAGGTAAAACCAGAAATAGATGTGTTCGCGATTGGCGAAGAGAATGCAATACGTAGTTAGTATTTTATGATTAAAAAGTATTTTATTTTTTATTATTAATTGTTTCTTTTGTCTAATTAATGATAAATCTAATATAAAAACTAGCAATCTAACCTGCAAAATTTCTTGTTTTATTATAACTAAATTATATTTTTTTTACTTAATTAAATTGCTCATATGTTATTCTAATGTTTAAGCTACATTTCTGTGAAATTTTTGCATTAAAGTGGATCAAACATCCATCCATATAAAAATTCACATTTATAATATTAGTTAAATATTACTTATGAAATTTAAAACACACAATATTTTTGTCTAGTTCTGATGTATTCAACTCAAACTGTATTATTTGAAATAACTTACAACTATACTCTTAAATAAATTTAAAATAAATTTGCACTAATGCAAAATAACAATACAATAATAATAATAATTTAACTAAAATATGGCGTATATGTACTTCGCTATACACTTGTACTAACATATTTTATTAAAGAATCCGATACTATCTAATATTTTTTCTATAGGAGAGGTCCAGGGAACCCAATAAATAAATTACTCCGCTATATTACCACAACCTTTCACTCCTCGTCCTGCAAAAACACACACACAAAAAAATTAAGAAAAACCACAAAAATAATAAAGTAAAAAGTGACATACCTTCAAATTAGATATATGCCGGAACACAAAAGGATTGTTAACAGCAATCTGTCTACGAATGCGATCGTTCATCGCATTCACATAGGTCTGGTAGACCGCCATGCATTTCTTGGCGAGAGAAGACGCGTAGTATATGGGTATGTCTTGTAGCTCCGGGTGTAGAGACCAGTATTCGTCTGTAAAAATCATAATATCAAATGACCTGTTAGTTGTTCATGATAGTTTAATCTATGATTTCCGCGAATTTTATACATTTTAAAAGAATACATACACAACTTTAAGCTTTAAACACAGATAAATCTATTTACTATTTAAAAATCGTTATTGCATATAAGACAAAGAGAAAGGAATGCAAGATCAGTGCAAATGGAAAGATATTAGAACAAGTGAATGAAGTGATTTATCTGGCAAGTATATTTACTAAACACGGAAAATACAAGGTGTATGTGAAAAGTGCACAACACTCACCCAGTATAAGCAACAGCTCCTGCGCCCTGCCCAGCGCGAACACCGGTATGAGGCAGCGTCCGCCACGCAGCACTATGTCGCTCACGAGCCCCGTGAAGCGCGACTCGCGCTCCTCCCTCTTTTCATGGATGTGTGTTCCGTATGTGGATTCCTGTTTAGGTATAGATTATTGTTAATAAAAAATAATTAGCTGTATACCACACCTAGTGGGAACCTAGTGTTAAAACAACAGTTCCGCGGTTTAAACCAAATTTTTCGAAGCATTGTCGTTGTTGAGTAGCCAAACTCAACGCCGGGCTTGTGCCTTGATGCCCGAGCAAAGGAATTAAAATATTTATAAATAATAATTAAATAATATTTCAGTAAATCATCTTGTGTTTATTTTGTTATGTTTTGAAACAGTTTTGACCTGCGCATCCCGTAACCACCGGCGCTGGACCAATTATCACGGAAATCCGTAAAGGAGACCTTACTCCTGGAATGGGCTTTGTTTCGGGTTATTTGAGCAAAAAGTAAATTGGCTACTAACAGTGAAGGAGTCCCACAGGGGTCTACTGGGGGGCCTAGGGGGCCCTTTATTCATTTTGATCTATATCAATTGTGAATTGCATTGATCAATTTCAAGTCAAAACCGAAAACATATAGGCCAAAATAATATAATTTTCGTAGAATATTTGGCAATAATATTGACTCAAAATTACAATGACCTTCATATTAATGAATTGGCGAATTTTCGAGATTTAGATTTCCGCATTCATCATAGTATACATAAAGTAACGATTTACAGCCACAGCGTTTATACCGGCAGAACTACAAAATTACCGTCTATATTTGCTATGTTTAAAGGTGAATTTCAAATTACTTACAGTTATAAGTACGTCAGGGTGAACTGTAGGTATCTCGGCCGCCATCAAATGTCTGTCTTCTTGTCGAGAGAAATCACCAGTGTATAATACCTTTAACAAAAATAAGGTAAATTATTATATATACTTATTATCATTATTAAATTTTATGTTTATATTTTAAAAATATATTAAACTAGCGGCCCGCTCGCGGTTTCACCCGCGTGAACTATGTAATTATTAATTTCTGTCTCCATGACTACGTCAGTGACGTCTATGCAAAATTTGAGACTCCCAGCATTTGTAGTAACGAAGTTTCATACAAACTTTCGACCCCAAAAACAACCCCTTAGAAGCCGAATATTGCAAATTCCCGTCTCAGCGAGCACCTACGTCCTATAAGTAACTCCTATGCGAAATTTGAGATTCCTAGCTCTTGTAGTTTCTGAGATTTCGTGATGAGTGAGTGACCTATCGATTTTATATATATAGATTGTAAAAGAGGTATAAAAACAACACCAAATTACCTTAACCCCAGCAATTTCAATCATAAACATGGCTGCCCCGAGCACGTGTCCAGCGTTGTACGCCCAAAATCTAACACCCCTCACATCCTTCTCTTCATGAAAATTAATAGTTTCTATACGATCCATGGAACCTTCCAGGTCTGATTCAGTGTATAGCATTTGCTCTGTTGATATGTTGCTGTAATAAATATACAAATAAAAAAATAAAAGAGTTAAATAATATATTGTACTAGCTTTTACATTACTTCCAGTGTCTTTTTGTTGCACGCTGCACGCTTGTGCATCTGCGTCACGACTGCCCTCATCCAACATAAATTAATTTTTCAAATCAAACCAGTAGTTCCCGAGATTAGCCCAACAAAACAAACCGACTGGGGTGAAACTGTTCTATATAAGATATAAAATATTACTAATATTTTATATTAAGTTTTGAGATAATGGGTAATAAATATTTTTTATTTATACATTGATTTACTTTATTACATTTAATATAAATAAATAACTAAAAAATAACATGCATAGTACCATAGATGCATAAATATAAAAAAACTTTAATTTATAGTTTCATAAAAAATCACAAATTTTGTTCATTTATATACAAAGAATCTTTAAGAGGCTAGTCGTGGTGCTGGGTCATAAGCGTGTGACTCTAATTGCGATAGGTAGTGAATTCACTAGTTAACATAGTGTTAACTAGGTTCCCAGGTTCCCTCAGTCTATTCTGCTATGTGCAAGATAGAGAGTAAAGCTAAAAAGAAATACTTTTAAAACATACACAAACTCACCTAACTTTAATATAATCAGATACAAGCCACCTATAGATAGCTTTAGTAGCATGTGTCATAAACACCCTGCCCTTGAAGGATGTCTTTGTAAGAAACCAAGGAAGTGCTCCACTGTGATCCAAATGGAAGCTGAAAAAAATTCTTGATCAAAACTGGAATTTGAGGCAGTTACACATTGTGGGTTCAATTCCCAGTTACAAATTATTATATTTTAATTATTTTCATTCTCTATATGCATAGACCCTTTTTATTCATTATACCATTCCCTGTATCCCTGTAGGCATAGACAAAGCAAACATTACTTCAATAGTATTAATAATGGCAATGATATTAAAAATTTAATGAAAAAGGATTTGAACCAGTATATTACTAAGCTATTTCCCCTTACTGAGGCATATCTAATTTATTATAACTTATGTAGAATTATATATACTAATACTATAAATCTAGTAGAGCAAAGAAATGGAAATCTAAATTTAGATAAATATTTAATTTCATCGAGTGGGGATCAAACCCACAACTGCCGCATTACAGTCACTTGTGCCCCTGGACCACAACGGCCTCACACTATTCATGGATCTCTTAGTATTTTTTATTATTACTAAGGTAATACTTACTGTGAGATCAATAATAAATCTACTTCATCTGCTTCTATCAAATCAACAAATGGTAAGGCATCCATTCCAGATAGTCCAGGGTGGATACCACAATCCAACTACAAGCAAGTAGCAGTTATTAGTTACAGTAGTAGTTATTACGACAGTAGTTATTTATGTTCAGAAACATAAAAAATAGCAGGAAATGTGTGTGAATATGCAAAGTGCAAGTTTCGAGTCATGCTACATTCTCATATATTTCTAAATATTTGTCTTGCTTTAGAGTGAGAATAACACAAGAAACTGGTTAAGTATTTAACCAGGCCAATGTTAATATTAAATTAATTATTACATAATATACAAATAAACGGTAAAGATCCTTTGGCTTCTTGAAATTTAGTCTTTATATTCATAAAATAATCTAACGAAATATATAATTTTATTAAAAACATACCATTATTTTCTTTCCTTTGAATTCTAACATGATGCATGATCTTCCTACTTCTTGCCCAGCTCCTCTGAAATTTTTAATTCATTATTCAATACAATATGAATACTCAAAATTTACTATTGCTGTCTTATAATAGGCATTTAATAACATTGCTAAGTTGCAGTACTGCCTGTCGCTTATAAACAATAAATTATAAGTAATTATTTAAAGTTAATCATAAAGTTAATTCTTAAAAACTATTAAATGTACCCGAAACTTGACTAAATATTATTAATAATCAAACAAATAAATACACAAATTTGTTGATATTTACAATGGACGAATAGTAAGTTGATCACTTTCCTCCAAAGGCACCGGATCGGTGCCTTTACGCGGGTTTGTCGTCATTTATATTTTTTGTCTATAAACAATTAACTTATAATTACAAACACTGTTCTAAGATTCAAATATATCTAATTTCTAATAATAAGCAATTATCAATATAGCCGGTTGCAACTTAGGTTAGTTAGTTTTGACAACTAACTAGTTTACTTATCTTTTGCTTATCTTACTATAAAAAAAAAACTATAACTATAGATAAACTATAACTAAGATAAAAAAATGCCACTGATAAATATATAGTATTTCCTTATATTATACTGTACGGTAGGTACGGTATAATAATTGTAATGAAATACCTAAATTAAAAAGACATTTTTCTTATTTAAATGTTAATTAATAATTAAAATAATTTTAGTAATGAAATAAAACTAAATTTAATAAAATATCATATCTATTACTAAAATTAAAATTCATCTCAAATTTTTTCGTTTTTGAAATTGAATACGACACCGTATTGTACATTAAATTAAATAATTTAATCAAATTACGATTCGTAATAATTATTTCAGTTTAATTTCTTAGACAATGACAGATCAACAGATGTCAATTGACATTTATTTTATTATGGATGGCCATGCTTGCAGCTGTATTTACATTTTTGGTTATAAATAATACGTGTCTAATTAAATTAAATGTGGCTTATAAATAACTAAAATGACTAAACCAACATTGTTTGATGAAGATTCGGAGGATGAAGTGGCTCTTAGAACAGAAAATGAATATGCTAAAAAATATGATGCTTGGCGTGAAAAAGAAGAATTACATAAATGTGAGAACATAATAATATTAACATTCTAAGGACTTTAGAATATCATTTATACAATATACCAGATATACTAAAAATACTTTACCTTTAATGTATAAAATTTACACATTAACTTATTTTTTACAGTGGAACAAAAATATGGCCCAAAAGCTCTAAACTCAGATGCCTCTGTATCATCTGATAGTGAAGATGAGAGTGATGAGTCTCCTGAAGAATCAGAAGAAGTTGAAAAACAATTCCTTAAAACTTTAGCACTTTTAAAAACTAAAGATCCTAAAATTTATGATCCTAATTACAAATTTTTTGATGAAAAAGTTGAAAAAGAAAAAGGTAAAAAATATATGTTATAATAACACCTTAATTATGTTCATTTGTTTAATTATTCCATTATTTCAATGCACTTAAACCAATAATTTTAGAAAAGGAGCCTGAAATAAAAAAAGTGACTTTTGGCGACAGCAGTGATGATGATGATGACGGCAATCCCAATATCTTTAGTATAGAGAAGAAAGCTGAAATCGATGAATCTGATGATGAAAACGAAAAAGTAAAATCATCAAAGGTAAAACAATAAATTTAAGAAATACTTTAAAAATATATGAGAGAATGTAAAAATGATAGTAGTGGATTCAGTTTCCGTTCAGAGAATTGATCATTGTCGTTTTTTTGCTCTGGCAAGACAAAATTTGGCAATGAGTTCAGCCAGTCCATATGAATTATTCAAATTGGGCAGGAAGAGAAGAATGGAGTGTCTTAACACAAGGTGCTGTTTGTCTATCCTACCATACAAAACTCACATACTTTAACAAAAAAATCTAGTTGCATAAAAATGGCTTTTGACAACAATATAATATTTATTTCTTCCCTTAAATATATTTAAAACTATAATTTTATACCAATAAGCATAAAAGCTTTTTATAGTTTATCAAATAAAAGTCATATTGATATAATTGCTACTTCTACAGAATGAAAGAATCAAAGACTTTCTTATTGGTAAAGTGGAGCATGTAGACAATGAAGTGGAAAAGGAACTGGCACCACTGAGAGCACTGTGGTCAGATCCATCGCTGAATGAGGGGGAGGCATTTCTAAGAGATTATATTTTGAATAAAAGGTAAATATGCATAAAATAAGTCATCTTCACACTGTACATAATCAACACATACACACAGTGGCGTAGGCAGAAGCATGAGCGTAGTACATTTTATAAAATAAATAGTAGTATAGGTTAGTAAATATAATCTTTTTTTTACTTTTGTTACATATTAAAGATAGAAAAATATCAGAAAACATTTTTTTTATATTATTAAATGTAGCAAGACCTTTTGCAGGTTCGCGGTTGGGTTGAAGATTTTCAACCTTTTATATTGAGCCAAATAACAGTAAATTCGCACATAATGTCACATGATTGAAGCCGGTGTGGGCAAGGGCAGGGGCTATGAGCGCGACGGTTGTGGGTTCCATTATTACTTAGAGCAATGAAATATATGCGTATATATGCATTTGAATATAAATGTGACGGTTGTGAGTTTGATTATCAATTAGAGAAAAAAATATTTTCATGTCATCATTCTAGCGCGAAAACAAAGCGCTGCGTTAAGTCCCGCCATTTATGAAAATGTGTGGAGATCAAGGACAACACTACTATTAAAAAAATCCAGCATTGTCGTTGCAATATCTTGCAGCCATCAAAATTAATATTTTTTATTATTTGAAGTTTAATGTAATTCGGCGGAAAGTGGGTAATGGAGTGTCTTAACACTAGGCTTCCTCTCCCTACCCCACTACATGCAGGATACAGCGTGAAGCTGATTTATTAATGTACCTTTATTTTATAAAAATCTTAAAAAATTTTCTTATTATTGTGAGGCCGTCGTAGCCCACGCGCACAAGCGTACGACTCTTAGCACGACTACGAAGCCGACGGCGGGTTTGATTGATACTTGAATTGTTTTTTTTTATTTCCTCGCTCTGCAACTCTATACGCAATGCTTTAAGAATTCGGCGAAAACTGTGAAACGGAGAGTGTTAACACTAGGCTGTCAAGTTTCTGCGGGATACAACGTGAATCTTAAATAGAAAAAAAACGACAATTATTTCTATTATGTATATGAACCATAAAAATAATATTTTGATCTATCAGATATCTTGAAGAAGGCGACGCGGGGGAGGCTCTAGACAAAATATGTGATGACGATGATTTAGAAGAGGATGAGAAAACTGTGGAGGAACAGGGCAAGTTTGAAAGAGCTTACAACTTCCGTTTTGAAGAACCTGATGAGGAATATGTGGGTATTACAATTTTACATTATTTTAACAGTGTCAAATCGTACATACATGGGTTGTGGATCTCCTTTTGGTTAAATAATAACAATGACATTATTTTCATTTCTCTGATCTGGATAAGCAAAGAATCCCGAGAAATGTTTCCAACTTATAAGAAAAGTTAAATATGAGGTGTTTTGAGACTAGTGGCACTTATCCATACCTCTTTTGTTTTGAAACCAATGCTAAGCTTGTAGAGTTAAGTAACGAAAAGAAAGAAAAGAAATGTATTAGCGCGTGGCTGTGAACGCGACGGTTGGGGCTTCGTTTCGGTGGTTAATAATGTTTTCATTTCTTCACTCTGGTATCACGGCAAAATATGACGTCAAAAATTCGGCGGCAAGTGGGAAACAAAATATCTTAATAGTAGGTTTCCATTGCCTACTCTGCTATATACATGGTACAGCGTGAAGAAGCTGAAAAAGAAAATATTTCTGCTTCTTTCTTTCTAACGAATCTTAAGGAATCCTAGTGTTGAGATACAATGCAACTACTTGCTTGTTATTCGTATCTATCATGACTGATGATCGTGGTTGGAGGTCTTCACACGAGCACGAGTGCATACCTGCAATTTTTTGCGATCCATTGCGCACTTCACCTCATGGAATTTGTGAGAGAGATTTCCACTCTATAGTTGGTAGGTACATCGCGCTGGGGATTGGCCACGTGATCTCTTGCTTTCTGTATTCCCAACTACGACTAACCGTTCCAAAATTTCTTCACCTTTTATCATTATATGGCCAAAATAGCAAATAAACTGCTGCTCAATTATTAAAGAGGCACGCGTCTTTATTTTGAGCTCAAAAAGTATAGACTCATTTGAACGTTTCGCAGTTCAAGGTATTCGTAACCGTTCGTGCGCCTCCAATGCAATGCTTACTTTTTACTTTTGATGGTCCAAGTTTCAGCTCCATAACTAAATATAGGGAACACAAGGGCTCGCATAAGTGGAAATTCCATGATTTTGCCGTGTCATAGCCATCCTTGGCCATACTTATGCGTCTCTTAATTTCCGGAACACAGCTGCCATCGTCAGTGGCGTAGCTGGGGGAGTGCGAGCGGTGCGTTCGCACCGTATATTAAGTTTTCGACGAAATTTGTGCCCTAAATTGTATGTGTCTCAGACAGAAGGCCGGCGCGATCTACTTTCATTAGCTTGGTCTTGCTTCGGTTGATCGTAAGATCAAGTTTTTCGATCTCTTTTAATAGTCTTTGCCTTTGCAAGTTCTTGCATGTCAGATATTGATGATGTCAATAGTATTGTCCAATGCAACTACATACATCACCAAATTGGAAATAACTGTTGAGATAGTGGAACTTAACACCGCACCCGCATGCCAAGATTTATAGTTTGAAAACAAGAATAGTTTTTTAAAATGTTTACTCTTCCTAATGGGAATTGGACTACAATCACTGTCTATCAGATGGGAGTAACCATTGCTTCGTAACAAAATTTTATTTTTATAATTTATTATTGCTAGAAATAGGAATAAAACAACTATTTTTAGTAAATAATTTGTTTACTTTGTATTGTTTCCAGTTAAAAAGATTCCCGCGTACAATGAACTATATACGTCCTAAAGATGACCGACGTTCCCGCAAACGAGCAGAGATACGAGAAAGGAAGGAAGATGAGAAAAAGAAGAAAATGGAAGAAATAGCGAGAATGAAGGCGCTGAAATTGAAAGAGATACAAGAAAAGATTGCCAAGATTAAGGAAGTTACGGGGAATGAAGATTTGGCTTTTAAGGTAATGTGTATAAATTTATTAATATAAATAAAAGAGGAGTATAAAGTTTAATATAAAAAAATATTATAAATATATTTATACTGTTAATATATACTATTTAGTTAGTAATGGGTTGGGATGTACATATCTTTAATACTTAAGTTTTCCAGCTTGCAAGACAATAACACGTATGATCATTATATCTTTTTCTCTTATAGTACTTCAGTACTATAAAGAGAAAGAAGAGAGAGAAAGTGGCCAGTCGTGCGCAAAGGCACGTAATTGTTAATGTGACATGTTGTGGGTTCCATTCGCACTCTGGTAACGAGGCAAAGCGCAGCGGTGAGTTCTGACACTGAAAACGCATTGCGTACAGACTCTGTCGGTAAGTGTCCTAATGGGAACAGAGTGTCTTTAACACCAGATACCCGGGTTCCCTCTGCCTGCCCTGCTATGCAGGATACAACGTTAAGCTAAAAAAAAAAATTACTTGTGAAATAAACTGGTGAATTAATATACCCTCACTTCTACCTTTATTGAATAGGATGAAGACATAGAAGGTGACTTTGATCCAGAAGAACACGACAGGCGGATGAAAGCTCTATTCGATGAACAGTACTACGGAGAGGCCGATGATGAGAAACCTGTATTCCCTGATCTGGATGAGGAATTGGAAATAGGTAGTTTAAATATATTTTTTCAGCTTCACGCTCGCATCTCTCATGTAGCAGGGTAGGCAGAGCCACCATTGGCGGAACTCAACGTTGGGTTCCGTCTCGACACCAGAGCGTATAAATTAAAATATTAAATATCTCATCTCCTCAAGTAGTAATAGAATCCACAACTTGTCGCGTTACAGTCCCACCTTGTGCCCCTTGCGCTACTGGCGTCAAGTTGAAATCTATACTTATAATAAAATCGTAAGAGGGTCGGTGTCTGTACTTGGAAGGTATTTAAAAAAATGTTGTTGGGAACCTTTATTAACGTAATAGAACCAAAAAGAATGATTTTTTAAATTATGTCTGTTTGTCTGTGCGTTTGTAATCGCTAATCTCGGAATCGGCTTAACCTATTTAGATGTAGTTTTTACTATTGGGTTCTGGCAAGCTTCCGAAAACATATAGGTTTTATTTTATTACAATCGGTTCGTAAATATAAAAGTTGTGTCAATTTAAAGTACTCAGTTCGACAAATTTGCTAATTGCCGTAAGAGTTATTTTATACAACTGTTTTACTGAGTTGACTGAATCTTTAGTTTTCAATTTCTTTATTTATATTTCTATTCCAAGCGGGCGTAGCCCCGCACGGGCGCACTAGTAATTAATAATACTTTAAATATCTAAATTGTAATTTTTATATTGAAACAAGCAGCCGTTTAGTTTGCTGCAATCTCTTTCGCTAGATCTGATACCTACACAAAACGAAATATTTAATATTTCCATATTCGTCCCTCTAGTGTAGAAGCAAAACGTGGCGATGAGTTTCACTACTCAACACGCAATGTCTCCAGAGTTCAGTGGAAAATGGGGAACAGGGTGTCCTAAAACTAGGTACCCTCTGCCTACTCTGTTTTGTGAGACTGGCAGCGTGACGCTAAAAAAATTAAAGGGATTTATTTGTGAAACACAAAGCACCATGAAAAATATCCATAAATGTTGTTTTTAAAAAGATTCTTTTCATTAATATTTTATTTCTATTGATATAATAACTTTCCGAAATATATATTTTAAAATAATCAATGAAATGTGTTTTTCTATAACAGAAAATTGGGAAAAGTTTGATGAAGATGACAAATATGATGGACATGATGATGGCAACGCACCACACTGTGAAGATGATAATTTTAATGTATGTATACAACAATAATAAATGTTTTTTTGCTAAACTTCCTGCAGTTTCAGAAGGTCTGCTACATCTAAGTTCTTATATATACCTAAATATATTTTTAAAAGGTCGCCTTGGTTATTGTCTTACACATTATAAATCTAATACAATTAATTTTCTAAACACTATTAAAGATGGACGCCGACTACGATCCAAAGAAAGCGAAAGAGAATCTTCTAGAAGAACTGAAAAGGAACATGGGAAAGAAACGCAGAAACAGAAAGAAAAAATCTAAATTAGCCGAATTATTATCAAATGAAAAGCCTAAATTTGTGCCAGACATTGAAAAAACTTATGCGGACTTTATGGAAGAGTACTATAAAATGGACTGTGAGGATGTCATTGGTGGTGATCTACCGACCAGGTTTAAGTATAGGCAGGTTGTGCCTAACGATTACGGCTTGACTGTTGAAGAGGTAATATTATTTGTAATTTTAGTTAACAAACTAATTAACCATTAATTAGTTAGTAAAAAAAATCTCTTGTCTTCTCTCTTCTTTGGTAAATTCAGATTAAGAGTGTCTACTCTTAATCTAGTCTATACATGTGTAAATATATTTTGACATTATTGGGATAACAATAATACACAAGTTTTACTATCTGCACATAGTTATCTAAAATCACAAATAGGTAACTTTGAGTGTATGTTTCAATAAAAAAAACCTAATATTAGTTATTGAAATAAAAAAATATGCTTTTAATATAAAAATTACTATGGCATAATGCGTAGGTATATTACGCATGTATGTACCTTGTGTAATATTTGTAATGTGTTTAGTAATATTTATACAAGAATTTAACTCACGCCTTTTTAAAAATCAAGAAATAAAATTTCCACACCTTCATATTACTAAAAATACAAATTTTATTAAATTACTCAATATATTCTAGATTCTTCTAGCAGACGACAAAGAATTAACGCAATGGGTGCCATTAAAGAAGATAGTCAAATACAGGCCGGAGAACGTAGAAAAGGGTGAAGTCAAAGTGTATTCACAGAAAGCAGCTGATGTTCGACTGAAGAAGAAAATGTTGCCAAGTTTATTTAAGGAGTTACCGGAGTAATTTTTTTATTTATATGAAATTATGTTTTTGTATTGAATTTGCAGCTAGCATGCATTAACATTAGGTTCCCTCTGCCTTTTCTGATATATGCGAGATATAACGTGAATCTGATAAAAAAATCTTACGAAAATTTTACTTGTATTACAGAGATCCAGAAATAGTGGTGCCACCACAAGAAATAAACAAAAAGAAAAAAAAGAAGAAGAAAAATAAAACTGATACTGAAGAAAACAATGACCATGTAAATATTTTAGAAAATAATGATATTGATGCACCAGTAGCTTCAGAAGAAACGCCTAAAAAGAAGAAAAAACGAAAAAACAAAGTAAATGGCAACATTGTAAATGTTGCTGAACCAGGAAGTAATAGAAATGCAGATGCTACAGAAAGTAAAGAACCTATCAATCAAAATGATGATGAAAATAATGAACATAATGAAGAAAGAAGTGTTAATGATTTAAATACACAAAAAACAAAAAAGAAAAATAAAAATGTTACAAATTCATTCACTATTGATAATATTGAAAATGAAGGTCCTAGTAAAACTGATAGTGGATTAAATAATATTCTTGAAAGTAAGAAAAAATCTAAAAAGTGTAAGAAACAGAAAAAACTTGCAGATGATTCAGAAAATACTGAAAAAAACGAAATTAATCAATCTAATAATTATGATTCCATTAAAGCAAAAGGTAGTCTTAAACGGAAAATAGATTCTGAATCGGATTCAGTGCCAAAGAAGAAAAAAAAGAAAAATAAAAAGAAAGGTACAGATAATAAACCTCTCGCAAATAATACAAAAGATAATAAAAAGAACTTTAAACATAAGAATAAGAATCAACAAAGTGATAAATCAAATGATCCATTAAATAAATTGTCTGATGAAAGACTCAAAGCCTATGGATTAAATCCGAAGAAATATAGAGGTTTCTTAAAATATAAGAAATTTTAATTTATGTCAAGTCTTTTAAGTATATTAAATAAATATTATGTATAAAAAATATCTATTAATTTTTTTTTTATACTATTTTATTTTAATCAAAATAAATAAAACCAAAGTTAGTAGGTAAAAAAGCAGCTTCATGTTTTTTCCTTCCTAGTAGGGTAGGGTAGAGTGGAGACCGCGCTTAGGCAAGCGTAGTGTAGAACGCCATGCAGCACGATGGATGGACGATTTAAAGAAGGTGGCTGGCACCGGATGGATGCGAGAAGCCCAAGACCGGGATGGTTGGCACTTGATGAGGGAGGCGTACTACGTTCAGCAGTGGACGGCGACAGGCTGATGAAAAAAAAAAAGGGCAGGGTAATCAGAGAGAAAATATTAATAAGACACGCTATTCCCTATGTGCCTCTCAATTTTTGAGAAAGCGTATTGAGTGACACAACTTAATGCCTTGATCTTTGTCTTGTTACCTGAGCGAGGAACTTCAAATAAATTACTCTTTCAAGTAGGAATCGAACCCACAACCGTAGTGCTTACAATCAAATGCTAAATTTATATGAGTATAAGAAATATAAATATATGTATATCCTAAATATTTTAAGATAAATATATTAATAGAACAAAAACACAATTAATTCAACCATCTTTACCTAATTATCGATAGAAAACGCGAATTGAACTACAGCACTTATACATTAATATTTTTAGTGTAAATGGAAAAAAATTATAAACGTTTTATATCTTTGTTTGTTTTGTTATTTTTCATATATGTTATAGCAGTCCAATTTTCTTTATATAAATTTATATTTAAGTTTGAAATTCAAGTAAAAATACAATTTTAACATTGAGCTGTACATTTGTTTTTAAAAAAATATTCAAAGCACACATGCAATAATCACTTCAAATATCGGATATATTTCTAATATTCTGTTAATAATAACTTTCTAAGAAAATATAAAAGATAATAGCACAGTAGTTATTGTAATTTATTGCAAAAAAATATTTAACTAATACCATTTTAATCGATTCTATTAAGGACATTGGTATTAAAGAATCGATTTCACATCTCTATTGACATTGACAATTTGTTCATTGACTATCTTCCAGTCTCTTTTTCGGCGGGCCGCGTTGCTGCAAGGTGCGTGCAATAATATTATTAAATTTTGCGTTTCATTTAATAAAATATATTTAATTTCTTTGATTAATTGTTGTATATAAAAGGGTGGTAAGTTACAAATTGCTATAAATTCACTCTATCAAGCGATGATAATGGATTCTATCTTTCATCTAATATAACCTAAAATATTTCTAGTTTTCATGTAGGCCTTGAAGTAGATCATAACAGTCTCGCATTGGTTGTTGTGAGTGGACAAAAAGGCGACATTAATGCCACATGCATAGATTCCCAAACGTATTTTATCCAGGGATACTCCCATCGTCCTTAGTATTCCTGGTAATTTACGATTGCAACGGCTAGTGGCGACAAACCCCCCCCTAAAAAAAAAATCTTTAACAATTATATTTAATCTCAATCTTATTTATTAAAATAGACTATTACAACTATTTTCTATCGTTAATTGCCAGATTAATAAGTAACTAAGAGTTATGAGTATGAGTTTTGGCTTATTATCAAATTATACTCCACAGTAGCTCGCCATCATGGTGAACAACAGAGTACCGTCGGTCTTTTCGAAGACTTATGTCACACCGCGTCGTCCCTTCGAGAAGGCGCGTCTAGACCAGGAGTTAAAGATCATCGGTGAATATGGTCTAAGGAACAAACGTGAAGTGTGGAGAGTCAAATACACTCTCGCCAGGATCCGGAAAGCCGCTCGTGAGCTGCTTACCCTGGAGGAAAAAGATCCTAAACGTCTTTTCGAAGGTGTGGACCAATACAGCTTTTGATTTTTTTTAATGGGCCATGGCCCATGTGGGTTTGTTATACACATGTGTTTTAGGTTGTTTTAAATCTTATTCTTCGTGTTTTTATAATATTGGAGACAGAACTA
Organism: Heliconius melpomene rosina; assembly: GCF_056956725.1. Taxonomy (NCBI): domain Eukaryota; kingdom Metazoa; phylum Arthropoda; class Insecta; order Lepidoptera; family Nymphalidae; genus Heliconius; species Heliconius melpomene. The sequence continues at coordinate 9,222,873 of NC_140402.1, read as the reverse complement.
ACTTGTAAATCTTTAAATCCTAGTACAAAATCATTATTTATTTCGACAGATCAGAAAAATATATGATGTATTTAAGCTAATAAAGTATTTACGTAAATGATGATAAAAATGGCAACCTCTTGTCAGATAACTTCATGGTGATTTTTACAAAACTGACTAATCTTTCATATAAATGGCAAACATTGAGTAAACAATCTTTACTTAAAATAACTTTTCTTTTAGGTAATGCACTCCTACGTCGTCTCGTCAGGATTGGAGTCTTGGATGAGAAGCAAATGAAGCTTGATTATGTGCTTGGCCTCAAGATTGAAGACTTCTTGGAGCGCCGTCTCCAGACCCAGGTGTTTAAGGCTGGTCTCGCTAAGTCCATCCATCATGCTCGCATCTTGATCAGACAGAGGCATATTCGGTAAGAATAGTAGTATCTTTTAATATTTAAGTTTGTACATATTACTGCCTTGAATAGTGAAATGAAAATTAGAGGGAGTAATGTATAACATTCTAAAATCACTCTGAACCATGAAATAAAATGTTCTTTTTTTTCAATTGAATCGGTAACCTAGTTACTGCATTCAACCAACTTTAAAACTTCAGCTTTCTAATTTTGGTATAGATTGTTATATAACATTCAACTATTTCTGTAACATATATAAATATGCTAATCAAAACAAACTACAGGTAACAAGCTGCTATTGCCGGAATGGCTGGTATTGATATGTTCTAAAAGACCACTTGATTTTCACTTTGTGAAATCAATGTCTAGAAAGTTTTATACCCTTTTTGAGCTGAATGCAGGTAATGTATACTTTTTATTTTTATTAAAAAATATTAACATTTACTATTTACCAAAATTTTAAATAATTATTTCCATATCAATATTAATAAATATAATTCTAATAAATTTATTACCATTTTAAATAAGAAATGTATTCAACATAATTGAGATAAGTTATAAATATTTAAGTTAAGTTTTAAAAAAATGTAAAGGAAACAAAATTAAATGGTAAAAGAAATGAAAAAGCTCAGTGAAAAAGTTCTGATACCTGTTGCTATAAGTATCGTTTAGCTTAAAAAATATATAATTATTTGTAAATATATAAGTATTTGTTTGTTGTTAAAAATATATTATAATTATTGGCACTTTCTCATTTATTAGAAGTATAAAATCCTCATTATAAAGTAAAAATTTAACTAAATTCTTATTTCCAGTGTCCGCAAACAAGTTGTAAACATCCCCTCCTTCATTGTCCGCCTGGACTCCGGCAAGCACATTGACTTCTCCCTGAAGTCACCATTTGGAGGCGGCAGGCCAGGACGTGTCAAGAGGAAGAACCTCCGCAAGGGCCAGGGCGGTGGTGCCACCAATGATGAGGAGGAGGATTAGATATTAAATGCTTAATATCTAGTTGTTGTTTTATTTGTTGGATTTATAAAGACAGCTGTTAGATTAATGGTCACCCATATGTAAAGGGACGGATGGGCTCTGGGCCGTACTGTGCTATACATGTATAAGTAATAAATAAATCAGCTTCACGCTGTATATCTTGCACACTGCACGGTAGGCAGAGGGAACCTAATGTTAAGACACTGTTCACCTCTTTCTGGAGACATTGTGTGTTGAGTGGCAGAACTCAACGCCGTGCTTTGCCTCTACACCAGAGCGAAGAAATGGAAATATAAACGTAAATAAATATTTGACTTCCCCGAGTGGGGATCGAACATAACCGTCGCGATACAGTCGCACCCTTGTGCCACAGCGCCACGATGGCCTTTAAGTAATAATTACGGCTTTATAACTGATAATTAAGACTGGAAGATTAATAAGGAGTATAACGTTTGAGCTGTGTCAAATGTTTTGCATGACAGCAATAAAAGAACCAACTTTCATAATAAAATTTATTTAAATTTCTATAAATATATAGAAATGAATATAAATGTCAATACAATAACTTGTACATTGGCTGTAATTATAGTATCCGACCTAAACAATGTATTCAGCCAATATCGACCAAAACCGAAATTTCGTAATACCTACAGGATGTCAAAAGTTTTTTGTTCAAAAAAAGCTGGTATTTAACAGCGGTCGTACGACTCCCAAAACCGATACTTGCATTGGTCACTATCCTAACTCATACCATGACTTCTTATTTTGAAAGTAAATAATAGTAACATAAATCATTGGAATGTCCATTGTCCTGTAAAACAGTAGTATTAAAAGTAAAATATTTTTATAATAACATCAATTTAAAAAAAAAAAAGATAAATAATGAAGAAAAACATCTGCAACTCTACCAAAAAAAACAAAGTAAATTTAACAATATTGAATAATAACCCTGTCAGGAGTCAGGAAAAATATAGACAATTCACCCAAGAATTACCAATGTAACAAGAACAAGAATTAACAATATACTTTTATGTAGCATTACAATTTTAAGTATTCACTCAGTACTTTTAAAGTAAATACTTATGAATTTGAACTAGCTACTAACTAGGAATAGCTGAAGAGATCATTCGGACTTTAAATTAGCATTTTCTAATTTATCAGACAGTTCCTTTGCAGAGTCCATTGCTTTAACTTGTTCCCAGGTTAAGTCTAAAATCCTTTCCAAAGCTTTTGCTGTTTGGTCTGATGGGTAAATGCTGATGTCTGGAACATGAACAAAGAGTGTCCTTGTGTTGTCAACACTTAGCGATGTATAATATATGTATTCACATAGATATCTGAAAGAAACATATTATATATATATATATATATTATTTCATGAATTATAAAAATTATAGCACCTAATTGAAAAATAACAACCATCCCAAAGTACATTCAAACCTAATAACTCTTACAGAGAAAAAACAATTGTTTACCTTCCAGCATCTCTCGATACCACAGCACTAGTATCTGTTAGGGGATCATTTTCATTAAAGTCCTGACAAATTCTTTCTACATCTAATTTAGTGTGAATCCTTATAGCTCCCTCAGCAGTACATGTATGGTTACCAGGACATTTCTCTAGATAGTCCAGCCTTTGGTAGCCTTTTTTATGTGCTTGAGATTCTAATGTGATTTTATTTGCTTGACTTGATACACCAACATGTATCATTAACTGAAATAAATATGTACTAACTGATTTATAAGAAAATATTATAGATATAATTTATATTATAATATTTTTTAGAAAAACATATAGAAACTAGCATTAAGGTTGACTTTTTTTTAGATATTTTTACAGAGGTGAAATTCAGTTTCCGCGTTGTTTTACCAGACCGGGCAACATAAAAATAAAAAAAATTATAATATACCTACTATACTTAGTCCATAAATAAATTACCTTAGGCGTGTGTGTATCCCAGAGTGCTGGAACAAATTCGTCGACGTTTTCATATGTCACGGGTATTTCCAATGCTACGAATTCTACGTTATGTTTCATTTCTATTTCATCTTTATTCATTAATTTAACAGCTTCCCAACTTGCGTTCACTGGATGATTTATAAAAGGACCAAAACCTGTGACAAGTACTATAGGCTTGAAGAGATAGTCCATGTTACTCATTTTTAATTCAAAAATAATTTAATAATATGTATTTTAAAAATGCATAAAAAATTAAAGATCAACTGTCTTAAAGTCTTAAACACAAAATTTTATGTTATGCCTTATCTCTTATCAGTCAATAGGACAACAGACAGTCAGCTGATTTTATTTTTCATGTTGGTATACATTTTTTTTTTTCGAATATTACAAAAATATTTTGTAGTGGTATTTTACACTAAGTAATAAAAAAATACAAGAGGTATAGGTTAAAATCCCGAAAATTCTTTTGTAATTTTCATACGTTTTCTAAAAAGTATAAATATATATATATCTGTGGTAATAATTATTTATCTATATTCATTTATTTATTATCTGTAACAATAATTGTCACTTGAACCATTCAATATTGTTCATTGAATCATCCATTCACAATTCAAAAGGACAATACCGGAGTAAGACAGAAAATGTCGTATGGAAATATTTCCACGGGTTGAAACGCGTTAGGGAATTTGTAAAATATAATGTATTTGTCATAACATTAACTGATAGTTTAATTTATTATAGTTTGTTTTCAATAAAAACGTCGAGGACGACGTTCGAACGAACGACGTGAATTTGTTACAATTTAATTCGCTTTTAGGTTATGTTAGTAACGAGTTCGTATTTATTGTATAAAACATTTAAACGATGACCGAGGGAGAATTTGAGAACAATAGCCGGGTCGTAGCGATACCATGTCCCTTTGTGAAACGGAAAGTAGAATGTGCTGGGGGTACCTTTCTGAGATATTATAACATAAAATGTCACGGCGAAGATACATTACTACTCACTTCGAATTCAAAAGATAAGGCTGAAGAAGTTATATTTGAGGATGACGTGGAGTACCTGCGGAGCTTGGACCCTAAAGAGTGGAAGAAGCAAGACCACTACGCCGTGCTAGGTATAAAAAAATTACGTTACGAAGCAACAGACGATGACATCAAACGTGCTTACAGACAGAAAGTACTTAAACATCATCCAGACAAACGCAAGGCACTAGGCGAGGAGGTGAGAAGCGATGACGACTATTTCACGTGCATCACAAAGGCTTACGAGACCCTCGGAACTCCTAAAATTAGACGATCATATGATTCTGTTGACCCTGAGTTTGACGACTCCATTCCGACGTCCAGTGAAATAAAAAAAGATGGATTCTTTAAATCATTTGCTAAATACTTCGAAATTAATGCCAGATGGTCCGAAAAGAGGAATGTGCCTCTACTAGGTGATGAGAACAGTCCTCGTGAGTTTGTTGAAAAGTTTTACTCATTCTGGTATGAATTCGATTCCTGGCGCGAGTTTTCGTATTTAGACGAGGAGGAAAAAGAGAAGGGATCTGACCGGGAGGAACGGAGGTGGATAGAGAAACAAAACAAAGCTGCTCGAGCAAAACTAAAAAAGGAGGAAATGGCCAGGATACGCAGCTTGGTTGATCTAGCGTATGCCAATGATCCCAGGATACAGCGGTTCAAGCAAGAGGACAAGGATAAAAAATTAGCTGTTAAGAGAGCAAGACAGGTAATTATGATATAAAATTTATAAACTGTGTAGTTTTTTTTTTCTTAAAATTTTTATAATTATTTCCAACTTAAGTAAAGGGCTTTTTGTGAACTTATGTTCTTTAAAGTTAAATAACTGTATATTATAAGGTGTCTGATAGAGTTCTGTCAATCAACATAGTATGTAATTACAAAATCTTGTATGTGTCAATCACTCTAGATATATGCGAGATAAATTGTAAGGCTGTAATAATAATATAAATCAAAGCAAATAATACTGAAGAATGCTTTAACTAGCAGAGTAAAAAAATTTTACAAATTGATTGTACAGTTCTTTTATTCAATAAAGTTTAGCAAACTTTATTTGACATACAAATATTCTAGAAATGGTCAATTTATTTTGATAAGTTAATGTTAAAAGAATTGTAATTTTTATGATTATTTTATGTGTTCAATCATTGCTTCTTCAAGTTCACATTTTATTTGTCACAAACTGAAAACTGTAAAAATAAAATATTATTAAACCTTATAATTTTCATAAAGTAAAAAAAAAAGCTATGGACCACATGTCTGTCTGTATTGTTCAGTTAAAATATATTTTTCTTTTTTTTTCATTTACTTAATATCCTGCTACTAGCAGGGAAATATTAAAGAATAAAATCAGAATCAACAGGCTTGCACATTTAGGCTTGCTCCTGACCACGACCACTGTCCTCAAAGTAAAAATATAAAAAAACTTAAAACCATTGTTTTACAGTCTGATGCTGTTCCATTGTTTCATGATAGCACCTTTATATTTATTAGTCCTTGATTATTTCCTTTAAAGAATAATCTTGTAATATTTGATCATTGATTTTCCTTTACTAACAAAAACTTTTATATTTCAGGATGCAGTGCAAGCTAAGAAAGCTGAAGAAGAAAAATTAATAAAAGAAGCTCAACTTGCGAAACAGAAGGCAGAAGAAGCGGAACGAGCTAGAATAGAAGCAGCCAGAGCTGAAAGAGAATTGCAAAAAAAGAACTTGCGGAAAGAACGAAAATCCTTTAGAGATCTGTGTAAAGCAAATAATTATTATGTTAATAATGATGATGAAACTGTTTCACACATGGCCGCCGTTGACAAAATATGTGAACTGCTCAAAGCAGTTGAATTACAGGAACTAATTAAGGGTTTAGAAAGTAAAGGCCGAGAAGCTTTTGTGGAAGCTCTAAATGAATCTGAAGAGAAACTCGAAGCTGAAAGACGAGCTCTGTTCGAGAATAAGAAGGTAGAGGAACATAAAGCTAAGAAAGGTGCAGCATTAAAGGCACCTTTGGAGTGGTCGCCGGAAATGATGCAGCTTCTTATAAAGGCAGTTAACTTGTTCCCTGCAGGAACAAATCAGAGATGGGATGTTGTAGCCAATTTCTTGAATCAACACGGCACTTTTACAGACGACAGACGATTCAACGCAAAAGAAGTTTTAAATAAAGCAAAAGATTTACAAAGTTCGGATTTCTCTAAGAGCAGCCTTAAAAAAGCCGCAAATGAAGAAGCGTTTGATCAATTCGAGAAAGATAAGAAGAAAGTGATTAACGTAGTCGATGATAACAGCATATCGAAGAATGATGCCCCAAAGTTAGTCAATGGTACAGCGAAACCCAAAGTTAACGGAGAGATCAAAGAAAAGGAGACGAAAGAAGATAAAACCTGGACTAAAACTGAACAAGAATTGTTAGAGCAAGCGATAAAGACATTCCCAGTGAGTACTCCGGAAAGATGGGACAAGATAGCTGAATGTATACCAAATAGATCTAAGAAGGACTGTATGAAGAGATACAAAGAACTTGTGGAGCTGGTAAAAGCTAAAAAACAAGCGGCTAATATTGCTAAATAATGCAGAAATGAAGATATTCTTTTATCAAAGTGTGAAAGCATTTTAGAAAAAGCGAAATGTATAAAGTAAATTTTGTATTAAAATTGTTTTGCCTACCGTTCCACTTAACTAAATTCACTTGATGTCCAAAATTATTATAAAAATGTGTTATTATGATTAAAAAATGTTTGACTTTGATTTTGAGTTTTCAATATAAAATTTACTTTGTAATAATAAAAGATAAAAAAATATAATATTTTTTGGAATTAAAAAAATGAACCAGAATGTTACATGTATAGTTTTGATTCTAAGTATTTATTATAATAGAATTGTCACATAATTATAAATTGTACATTCTATACTGTTCTTTCATTATTATTTATTTATATTCATACATTATTTAGGGCTTGTACAAAAGAAATCTAGTAAAATATGTTTTAAATTGAATATCCTCCAAATTATCCTAGCTAGCTAATAATATATTAAAAAAGTGAAAATATAATTAGTGGTCTAAAGAGAATTTAGTGTTATGTTAGGTTTTTCCACGAACCATTTAACTTTCTGACATTATAAGTTCAGTAGCGGAACTCAACGCCACGTATTTCTTCTGAGTATGACTAGCGCGAAAAACATTAATTGCTCTGGAATGCCTCTGGAAAATTAATGTTTTTCTCGCGCCCATGGTCGTATCTAGAGGCATTTTAAATTTGTTTTATTTTATTTTGCTTGCCGCATGGCGTGAGTCCTACTCCTACGCCCATGGCTATCTTAAAATTGAAAGTGATAAAAGCACAAATAGTAATCTTGCGATAACAAATAACATAGTACAAAATCTTTATGTATTAACAACGCGCTTTATGTAAATCACCCAAGCAAATAAAATAATTTGTTTTTTTAAGCGACACACATCAGGGTAAAGAAAGAGATAAGAAACATTCATCATTTATTCATTCAGCTCATTTTTTAGATATGTACTAGCGGCCTACTCGCGGCTTCGCCGTATACCACTTATAATTCTTTTATTATGCTGGACTTGCCATAAGATGATCAATATACATTATATAATTTATACACTGCGTAGAATTATTTAAAAAAAGTATATGTATAAATGACATTCTATAAGAAAAACATACTTAAATTACTATGTCCATGGGCACAGTGAAATATATTATATATGAATGGCCCTATAATCTCTGGCAGATAGAATCCGCAATGAAGCGATTCGCCAGTGAACCAAAGTCACTGACATTGCACGAAGAGTCAGCACGCTGAAGTGGAACTGGGCCGGCCACGTCTCCAGACGTACCGACAGTCGATGGAGCCGATATGTGCTAGAGTGGAGAGAGCAGCACGATGGACAGACGATTTAAAGAAGGTGGCTGGCACCGGATGGATGCGAGAAGCCCAAGACCGGGATGGTTGGCGCTTGATGAGGAAGGCCTACGTTCAGCAGTGGACGGCGATAGGCTGATGAAGAATGGCCCTACCACTATAAACCACTGGGTGGTTCGTACCAACCCCAGAATAACCAGAGTATCCTAAATTTTTACTATAAAAACTCATATAAAAAGATTAACTCGAAGCTACGATTACGACTGTGTCTATAAGTCTACAACTACAAGTAATATATTTACGTAAAAAGACTATCCACTTTATAGCATTCGAATTTGAACCCGACACAAACCCGTTATACAGGAGTTACGACTTACGGACAGCTCAGGTTCAAGGGTTTTTGTTATCGTGATCTTCAAGTTTTACCGTTTAATTCTACCTATTGTTATTTTAGGAATTTTTAGTTCGTTTTTAACTTTGTTATCAACGAAAAAACTTGGACGACGAAAAACGAGGCAACCACTCAGTGACGTAGCGAGCTTAACTCGCGCACCGGAGCACAATACTTTTAAGCATAGCGCCCCCCAGGCGAAGACAATATAATTTCATATGTATGTTTAAATAGTGTTGCGGACTATTTAGCGCTTCTTAATGAGCGACACCCGGGGCATGATGACCCCCCTTGCCTCGCCCCTCACTACGCCATTGAGGTATGGGTTTAAAATATTAAACCCTATATACTGTGCCCGTAAAAGGAGCGCTGACGCTTCCATCCTGCTTAATATGCCTACTCCTTTTTCTCTATGGTTTTGCTCCCATGGTCAAATGGATATAACTAAGGGTTGTGCAGGTATTTACACATTCTAAGCGAGTTAAAAATAGCTAGTAATTTCCCCCGGAGAGTATACAAGAAGATGATGCATGCAGAAGATACATTGATATGCATAATACAGAAGAGGATGAGAAGTATAGTCTACGAGGCGAGGTAGCGGAGCGCTAAACTCCGTTCGCTCTAGCTATGACGCTAGTGATAAGGCGAAGTTAAATAAAACGTCTTAAACTCCCAGAGTAGGACTTCAAGACCACTGTACTCTATAAAATGAGAACGGTCCATTGCACCACTAGTGCGAAAATCTACTTAAAATGTATGAATGTAAGTATTAATGCATTTATCACTAAACAGACTACATATGAAGCATAATTTGCATACAATTCTGTTGGCAGTATTAATTATAGTTTATAACCGTTGCTCAGTGACCTACTAATAATAATTTAGATCTAACTAGCTGTAGCCTGACTGCACTTAGAAGAGGAAACGTCAATAATCATTTATATTTACATTTGTAGGTATTCTTTATTATCGTTATCAATCACCCGTTTATTGAAATTTATCATAATATAATTCTGTTGTTTCAAACATACTTACTTAGTCATGCAATGCGGATCCCTGACCAGTGACCACCAACTAGTACCAATGCGCACTATGATTGTCCACACGTAGTCAGCAGAAGATAAGGCACGTTCAATTTCATCATACCACCTAGTGGTGCTCTCTATAAGCCAAATAGAATCAAGTAGAGTTTAAGTTACTCTTAAATTCTTAAACTAGCTGTCTAATAAAGAAGTCGTTTTAATAACCAAACTTGTCTTTTTAAAAAATTGCTAGAACTCCGTCGGTATTTGAGTACTTATCTATAATATGTTATAAACAAAAATATAAAGTATTGGTTCGTTTCTCAATCGGTGGAAAGAAATATTTAATATTTTGAAAATATATGAAAACGAGGCAAAGCGCGGCGTTTAGTTCCGCTACTCAATGCGCAATGTCTCCAGAATTCAGCGGAAAGTAGGGAACGAAAGTTGGTATAGGGAACGGAGTGTCTTAACAATAGGTTCCTAGATTCACTTTGCCTACCTTGCTATATGTAGGATACAGCAGTTATATGAGATATTTTACTACCAATAGCGTACAAACCCACGGCATAGCATTAATAAAATGATTTATCTTAAAACTAATAAGGCATATGAAAATAAAACAATTATCTACAATATTATAATTATTTATTATTAAAATTAATAATTCAAGTTTGGTTCGGTTCCATTAAGGCACGTCTAAGGCCGTACATTGCGTTTAAAGCTAAACATTACTTATAGTAATTACCTATTTCAAGTGATTGAATGTAAAATTAACAAAATTTAGAAAAAAAATAATCACAACTGATTACGAGCTGACAATGCAACGAGTTTCTACGTATTTATAAGAAAATAAAAATAAATATAGATGATAAAATTAAGGCCGCGGTGGCGCAGGTGTGAAAAAAAATAAAAGATAATCATTATTTATAATTACTCTAGCTGTCAACTTATTAATTTTACAATCAACATTGAAAAACTTACAAATAACCATTAAAATAAAGAATAAAAATAAATTCGAGAGAGCGTAACTAAGTTATCTTAAGATAATAAATATGAAATGCAATGAGCACCATAAAATTATAAACTATCAAATTAATGAGCCAAATATGAAAAAAGATTCTTTGAAAGATTTTTTTTTAAACAAAGGTTAACTTTTTTTCAGTCTTAAAATATAAATTTGAGTTAAGTACTAGAAATACGTTTTTTTTTAAATGATATATACCTAAAATAATTCTGTTTTCCCTACTTTCTACATAAAAATTGTAAAAATTTTGATAAATGAGATTACTTTTAGTATTTACTGTTAAATATAAAGATTTTAAAATTAAATTCTGTGCTTCTCTTGTAAATGTATCAAAAATCTTAAACATAAGCTTATATAAAAGAAATTAAAAATGTAACAGAAAAATGGGTGCTTGAGAAAAAATCGAGATAAAAAAAATCACAAAATTGGAATGTTAAATGTAAATTAACAATTAAACTTAAGGGCATCTCCGCCCAACAAAAATAATCATTGGTCACTTCCATGCAGGTACTGCCTACAAAGTAAATAAAGAATAAATAAAATCTTAAAATGAACATAAAAAAGTAAACATAGCTTATTATACAATATTTTTTAACTTATTCATTGAAACTTTAACCTACTTATGTTTTTTTTGGAAGATTCAGAAAAAAATACTGTGTCTAATTAAAACAAACTTTCACTGGCTGTATAAATTAATATCTAAGCCACTGATTTATGCACCCATAAAAATCTATTTTTATATTATTAAATTTGAACTTTAAGACAATCAATAAAGTTTAATTTAAATCAATAAGTGGGCCGCCAATTCAAGTGGGAATTGAACCCACAAATCATAAGAAAAATATAATTACTGAATTTTGCATCCCTTTTTCTTTTTTTGCATATCAGCTTGTTTACTTTTCTTTTTAGCAAGTCCTTCTGCAGTAATGTCAGATATAACAGACAGTCTTTTAGAAGGATCTGGTCGCTCAAAGTCTTGTGATGTTATGGAATTGTCGGGTGGATATGTTGAACTATATAAGTTATTATTTTCACTTAGGCTATGTGACATAGAGGTGTTTGTATTTTCCATCCCTGACAGAACATTGTCTGTTGGATAGTGTGATGCTGGTCTGATACTGACAGGATCTGGAAATCGAGGCTTTTTCCCAGTAGAAGGCGGAGGAGGAGGATGTCTGTGATGAATTGAGGAGTTTAGAGAACCAGAATTACTTGAATGGTGGGATTCAAATGATTTTGAGTGCTTGTGTGATATATTTAAATTTGTGCTCGAAGTTCCTGCTTCACTGTTATAATATTGTTTGGATAACTCTTTGGACAACAATGCATTCGCTTTTGACTGTATATGCTCTTTTTCAAATGGCTCCACATAATTGAGGTCAGAGTCAACTGATTTACAAAGTCTTAAGCCATTCTCTCTTATCATATCTCGAGGGTTGCTGTAAGCATCACATAAAGTGGTTTGTGGGGGGTCCGGTAGGGGTATTTGCAGTTGCATAGCTTGCCTTTGCTGTTTTTTTAAAAGGGCTTTTTGTTTCGCCTTCTCCTTAGCTCTTTGTAACTTCTTGTATTCTCTCTCTTGCAGCAACCGTGCCAGTTCCCCATCCTGGGCTTCCACAGCGCATCTCATGTCTGCCAGCAAAGCATCTTGACCTTGACTTTCGTGGCTCAACTCTCTAGCTAACCTTGCATCTTTTTCTTCTTGTTCCATGCGTTTTCTCAATTCTTCTATTTCAGTTGCAGATAGACCTAACTCTTCTGGATCTATATCAGGAGGTTGAGGCGCGGGTGCTTTTGACGAGCACGGCTGAGGTGTCGGAGGGAGCGCATCTCTACTAGGACGACGTCGTTGACGACGAATGTTAATTTCAGCCATTTCTCGAGCTATTTCAGCATCAATTTCAGCCTGGCGACGTCGTGACAGCTCATGCTGGTGAACTTCAAATTCTATATCCCTTTGTTCGTTTAAAGCCACAGGGAAATCTTCTCGTATCTGTTGGTTCCGATACCTGTTTTCGCACAAATGTGAAGATATTTCCCGATCTTGGAGATGATGCGCCAAAGCCCCATCAGCGCGCACCAGCCACTGCTCCCGCAAATCCGTCACATGCCCAATCTTTGGCATTGTATCACTTGTTTTCAAGCCCGACATCCGTGAACAACAGTGTATGATGAGTTACAATTAGTCACTTATTACGTACTATTTTGAAGAGATTCTTGAGATTATTCAATTCTTAACGAGTAGCTAGACGAGATTATAACGTAATGTTATTGGTGATTAGCACGAACACGAACACTCATGTCGGGACAGTCAGTAAGTAGTCACTAGGTGTTATCAACGGCATACAAATACCTTTCACAATAAGCACGAACTTTCTTCGCGTTACGTGAGAATAAGCGTATATTTGTGTAAAGTTTCACAGCGTCGGAAGCGCGAACAATAGCTTTGATAATCTACATAATTAACTGCTGAGCTTGCACCTTGGGGGCCTCGTCTATCCCTCTCTACCTAGTCTTCACAACAATTTAGAATTCCATTCCAATCATTGACATGTACAAGCATGACAGGTGGATTCCTCTCAGTGATGTACAATGGTCAATGAATAATCATCGGGAGCCTGTGACGTCATTATCGATTACACATCATTATCGATTTATATTATTTTAAACCATCTTTTAAAGTGGAAACAAAAGGCGGCATGGTCGTTGTCACGACAAAGCTCTTAAATAAAGTCCTTGCATACACATTTTTTAAGGTATTATTCTTTAACTAAATAGAATGCTGAAATCCGAGAGAATCATCATCTATTCATTAATTTAAATTTATTTGTTTTATTCTACACTGTTGGGCCGTAGCATTTATTTCTTTATTTGTAATATTATGAAATCAACTATCAAATAAGGAATACATTCCTTTGACAAAATTGTCTCTTATAAAAATTTTATAACACAGTTTAAGAGATAAGAAACCGTATAACCGAAGTCAGCAACTCCAACTTGACAATAAAAGTAATTTGATACAAAAATGTATAACGTTGTTGATGTTGTTTGCAAATAAAAATTGACTACGTTATTTGATTCATTTCTATTCATGTAATTTATCATAATATATGGTATGATATATATAGTATGACTATTTTGTGTAATTAGTCCCTATAATAAATTATATTACGTACGAAGATAATTACTTATCAAAGTTTGTCCGCGACATATTACAAATATCGTCCAAACAAAAACATATTTTACTATTCAGATACATTATTCAGCAGTATCCTCGTTTTTTAGTCTTACTGTGACAAAAAGATACAGTTGAATTTTAATAGATTCGAATGCTTATATCACTTTCCGCACTCTGAAAGCTACGTTTGACTCGTGATCAAATATATTTTGTTAAAATGCTGAAGTTTCGTACAATAAAAAGTGATTTGCCTATAAAACTGTTTCAAAATTGTTCTTTAACCAGTATTAGGTAGGTACTATTGGTTGTAAAAATTGATTTTTCATTTAACAATTATCGTAATATTATATTTATTATCACTCTTCATATGACCTGCAGTTATGACGTAGGGGTCCAAGCGTGCGATCGTAAACGTGACAGGTTGTGGGATTCTCGAGCAAATGAAGTATTTAATATTTTCATTCCATGGCTCTGGTAATGAGGCAAATCGGTTAAGCCGTTTCCGAGATAAGCGTGAACTGACAAATTGATACAAAAAAAATTGAAATGACTGTTTTGGGTTATATTATAATATACATTAATAAATGTCCCCAATAATATTTTTTTCTCTTAAATTTTCAATGTACAGACAGCGCTGAGTTACAACTTACAGTTTTATTATATCTATGGATAAAAATGTATTTTAGTATAATATATTAAAACGTTTTGTTTCTTAAATATATAAATATAATGAATGTGGGATTAAATTACAAAAAAATTGCAGAACACTGGCCGTTAAGAAACCTATTCTGTACGGAGATGAAATATCACCGCCTGTAAGGTTTGTTTTGATGACAGCGTCCATTTTGAAAATCGATTTAGATTTTCATAAAATCGATTTATTTAAACGTGAAAATAGAAGTCAGTTTTATAAAGAGGTATTTTTTTTCAAATTATATTCATAAAATGAAAGAATATTTAAAGAGTAATGATAATACTTTACTTCTGTATATTATTAACTTAAGAAACCTTGACAAAACTATTATAGCTCAACTGGCACGCTCGAAAAGCCATAATTAATGAACTTAACTAAACTAAATGTGGATTTGATTATTAATATAAAGAAAATTGTTAAAAAAATCGTTAAAATTTTAATGAAAAAGAGAAGTTCGTTCAAGTTCACCGATATAGTTGCGTGTTGAGTGGCGGTACTCAACGCCGCGCTTTGCCTCGACGACACCGGAGCGAAGAAATGGAAATATAAATTTAAATAAATATTTCATTAGATCGAACCCACAACCAGTTGCATTTACAGTCACACTTTGTACCGCTGCGCCACGACTGGGCTCGATAGATATTTCAAATTAAAGTAAATAGATAGTTTTAATTAATTATATATTTTCAGATAAATCCACTTCAGAAAGTACCGACGTTGACTATAAAAGATACAAGTATATGTGATAGTCATGCGATTGCTATATACCTTTGCCAGCTTGCTAATGATTGTTGCCTCTATCCAACAGAACCTATTGAGAGAGCAAAAATAAATCAAATTTTATTTTTTAACTCGAGTACCTTGTTTCGTATTGATAGTGAACTAATGGTAAGTTTTCATTTACTCGGGTTAAATCTTTTATGTCTCAATAAGTTTTGGTTTATATTTTTTAGAAACTTGCCTATACTCCAACTTAGTTTGAGAGTATTTTAAAATATAATCCCATTTCCATAGGACTTTTGTTGGAAATTCTTGCTTAACGCTCCCATACATGATACAACCTTCAAGAAATCTGTATGTTGAATTTAAATTTATTTGATTGTGTGTCCTTAGATGTAAAAACTAGTAAAATGCTGCCAATATCATCATATGTAATGTACAATAATTGAAAAAACATTTTATTATAGACAAAATACTTTGCTGGACAATGGTCTACGGAAGATTTAGCAATAAAACAATGGTATTCAGCGTTGGACTTCTTAGAGAATCTTTTATGTGAAAACAATTGGTTGGCTGGGGAAAGGGTAAATGTTACTAAATTTAGGAACCAGTATTCAAATATGTAGTTTTATATTTTTTTACATATTATGTTCTAAAATTTCAGATGTATTTATGCGATGTTTGCGCTGTAACAGTTGTAACTTCAATGATGTCCTTGGTACCATTAACACAAAGGCATTTTAGAGTACAACAATGGATAAAGAGTTTTGAAAGCTTACCATTTTATAATATTAACGAAAAAGGTTTATCTTCTTTGAATATACGTATAAAGAAATAAATTTTCAAATATTATTGATTCGGTAAATAAATAAATAATTCATAAGCAATAAAGATTTTAATAACCCTAATAGGTAACACTTCCATAGTCATATATTTATAATAAATGTATATAAATATTAAAAACTTATTTATAAATACATTGACAAAATAGCTCTATAAGTTTCTAATTAGTTTACCTGTTATGTGTAATGATTTTATCAAAAATATTATACAATAATATTACCGATAACAGAAACCATAGATAATACAATAGTGCATTAATTTATTATAAACAGCACTAGTTCAATGTGATTGTCAAATTTTTTATTGTCTATGGACTCTATTGATTGGTCGACGGGGAGATGTAAAAAATGGCTGCCTTGCCTTCTCCTACTCAGGTAGAATTAACGTAAATTCAATTATTTATATAGTGCAGATTAAAGCGATTCGTGAATTTGAACAGAGTTGACTATATTGTCTAATGTTTAGTGAGGTTTTGTTACTGTAGAAGAAGTTGGAACATTACGATATTCGACGTTGAAGTGTCACGAACTATAAACGGATTACGCTGCTGTTTAAACTTATACTTTTACTCGTTATAATTAGTTATTGTTACAGTCAAATAATTTACTACATGGTGTAGTGTAAATTTGTGGTGCTAATTTAAGTTATAGCCTCTCAGTTATTTAATTATCTTTAAAAATCTTATACTATCCGCGAACACTAAATGTCACGAACACTAGATATGTCACACCCATAAAACAACTGAAAATAATCGTGTATAATAAATATAGTGCATATATAGCGTAAAAAATCTTCTCAATATGTGGATTGAACCGTTGCAGGTGGCAGGGACCCACAGTTCTATATACGAAGCGTATTATCACCAAGTAAGTGTGTTACAATGTTGTCACTTGTTCCGAATCCTTTTATGCTTCAAATATGTTTTTAATTGAAGAGTTCTATAGAATTATACATAGTAAAGTATTGTACATCTTCAAAAAACACAAGGTGAATATATATGTCAAATCATCATATGACAGCAAAATCAATATTTCTTTATCAACAATTGTCAACTTAATAATTTATTTAGTTTCTGCCTTAAAATATTATATATTAAACAGATTAAGTTATATTTTCTACATATGATTACACAATCACCAGCAAACATGTGGATTAAATGTCTATTAAATAATCATTTTATGGAATTGTTGATTCCATCGTTAGTCTCTGATTGGAATAATAGACTGATTTGTACCATATTTTTAATATATCATTTATTGTTTACTGTAATCTATTTTATTAGCTACTTTCTGTTAATTTAGCTACTGTTTTCCTATGGATTTATTGAAGCTAATAAAGGGTTAATGAAAATGACCTGTGTGTTTGTATGTATATAATTTTCATCTATTTTAATATCTTCTATCATTCATTTATAGATCTAAATATACATAATCTATTTTAAAAGTACATTTGTGGCTCTTAACAAAATATTTTTTTCTAGTATAGCTTATACAGATTGGATAAATAGCACATTTTTTTTTTATTTTTAAAATTCTTTAGATTATATATTTTCACATTAGTATATAAATATATAAAGAAATAATTGTGCAAACTGAATCTAGAAGCACTCAGTGTCAAGACACTATTCTCTACTTTCCAACAGATTTTTTCCTAGGTATCTGATTCCACAACTATTAGATTTTTAGTCAAATGCTGTCTCTTTGTCCCACATTCTAAATATTTTATTCTATTATTGTCGGTGTCATTCCTACATGAGGAAATGCTTTAAGTGGGAATCAAACCAACAATAATAATCTAATCCCCGCTAGATTATATAGGATACATTGTGAAGCTTATAAAGAAATCTAACTAGCAGGGTCTAAGTGTGATAGTTGCAGGTATAATGATCACATTTGTGAATGAATAAATTAATTTCATTTTTTGATTTGGTAACATAGAGGTTTCTGCCACTGAATAAGCCATGTCCTTGAAATTGGGTAAAGAATGGAGAACTTAAAAAATATGATTTGGTGAGAAAATGGTGGTGTATGTAAGTAATCATTATAATATTTTGTGATTGCTGTTATAATTTAGTAAATATTTCTATATAAATTGCAGGTGGACCCAAATGGTACAGGTGCCATCCAGGCATTGGATGCAGCCCGATTTCTCAAGAAATCACGTCTCAGCGATGTGGTGCTTAGCAAAATATGGGATCTCTCTGACCCCAATGGCAAAGGATATTTGGACAAAGTAAGTAAATATTGGAATTAGAAAGGCTTAACATATTTTTCATCTAGCAACAATATGTATATGAGTTTTTTAAGTTGTTTTTTGTTTAAATAACTTTCAATCACCTAGTTGTATTTATTTTAATGACTCAACAAGATTTTTTTATCTTATCACAATAAGGACTTTATCTTAGTTCAGTTCTTAATTTATGGTGCTTCCAGCGTGCCAAGGTCTTTATCTCTAAGAATGAGAACTAACGTTGTTTGAGATATTTACTATTTTTAAACTATTTTAATAAGAAAAATAATAAGGTACACTGTTTTTTTTTTTAATTATATTATTTATCCATTTTACACGTATATTTTGTTCCGGTTAAATCAACAAAATAAAGTATAATAACTAAATAAAGTCATCAACCACTTCATAGTTGTTGATGACAGTGAATGAGGCGAAAGAGGTATGCAGAGACCGTAGCATTTGACTAGGGCTACTCCATTCCTGCTAGGGAAAGCTAAACCGTAAAGCTTATCTTTACCTTCACGGTTTAAACTTATCTTCGTCATAGTTAAATTACTTTTAATATTAAAAGTTAAGCTAACCTTTTTTTATTTTTCTTCGATATATTTTTTACCCATATTTAACATATAATAGGCTTATATAATTTTATGCGCCCCAATAAAACAAGGCGGCCACAGTTATGAGTCTGGATATCGTAAAATATTTTAGTGCCAAGTAGTTACTCGGATGAGACGACGTTATTATGCAATATTGACTACTTAACTGTTATTTCCAATTTATATGTATAATATGATTATTTTCAGTTATAATTGAATACATTATTATGCATAAGTGACTGTTTTCCCAAAATATTAAACAGCTTTCGACTTAAAAATAACATCCTCTGTACTAAACGATCGTAGATGACATGCTCTAGAACTCGTTTATTTTTTCATAAACTTAAAAAAAATTTACTATTTGATATGTGCTATTACACATAAATATCTTTCGGTTTCATATACATGTGCTATTGTGGGGAAAGTTGTGGATATGTGGCTTATGTTGTGCTTGGCAAGTTTTACCTGAGATGAGAACGTTTTTATACTTTTTGAGCTTTCCTGGGAACCTAGTGTTACGACATTCCGTTGTTCATTAAGACACTTCTTCTGTTCCCTACTCTCCGCCGAATTTTTGAGGTATTGCGTGCAGCTTGTGCCCCTGCGGCACGACCGCCTTTTGTCAAGCATCGCATTAAAGAAGAATGAATCTGTAGTAGAACGTACGTAACGTAAACGTATCTTGGAATTTTTACGGCCAAACGTGAATTTTACGGTCAGAATAATGTTTTCTCGTCGAGTAGATCTGCATAAGTTCGCAAAACGCAAGCAACCAACAAAAGTCGTTTGAATTATTATATGCAAACGAGAGTCTGCAAAATTTCGGCAAATAAGAATTATTGTAATTTGTGAACAAAGAGGGCGAACCTAATAGAATAGATCTATAATCTATATAACATATATAAAGTGGGGAACGGAGTGTCATAACATTAGGTCTCCCCTACCTACCCTGCTGTATGTGGGAAACAGTGTGAACTGTCAATGATTCTGTTACTAAACGATGGATAGACAACGAACAAACGAAATTACTGGAATTAGTAAGTTAAAATATATTAGTAGGTCAGGGAGTGTAGTAGATTCTAAGATCAGACTCCCGACCTATATTAAGTGATAGACACCGCAATTGCGAAACGGATCGTCATTCAATTAAATCGATAAAGAATGGTTATACACCTTTTTTGCACAGTTTTTTTATTCAAATTCAAAATATTCTTTATTCAAATAAACTATTACAAGCACTTTTGAATTGTCGAATGTACATGTCAACAAAAAGCTACCACCGGTTCGGAAGGCAGTTCTGCTGAGAAGAACCGGCAAGAAACTCAACAGTTGCTCTTTTCAAAATCAATGATACAATTTATTACATTAAGGGTTCTAATCAACAACGCAGAAAATTATAATAGTTATTCTAATAAATCCATGCAGATTCATAATTATAGAAAAAGTAGCTTTATGATTTATTCCCAACAGAGCCTAGTGCTACAAACAAAACCCACTAGTGCGGCAAACTGTTTCATCATTCATCAAATCATTCCCCAATCATTCCCCGAGTGGGAATCGAACCCGCAACCGTCGTATTTATAGTCAGACGGCCTCAATTTATGTTTATAATATTATATTTAACTAAAATTGTATAAGGAATATTAAATTGCAGCTGCTGCAGTGAACGATTTTTTGAGTGCCAATTCCATTATGGACAAGTGCCCTTCTAATGAGAGGCGGAGGGTAGCAAGTGGTGTTGCTCATGCGGGCCCTCTGTGCATTACGTTACACTAGCTACCCATATGCGGCTTCGCCCGCTTAATCTTATTGGTATATTATGGTGGGTTTGATTTCCATTCGAGGAAATGAAATATGTAATAATTTCATTGGTGAGTTCCGCCACTCAACACGAAATGCCTACAGAATTCGGCGGAAAGTGAGAGACGGAAGTGTTTTAATGGGGAGCGGAGTGTCTTAACACTAGGTTCCTTCTGCCTACCCTACTGTGTGCGAGACGCTAACAGAAAACATAGTTATCCCTAGTATACTATTTGATAAGCGGAGTTTGTTATTGAATGATTTTTTACTAACTTACCATTTCGCTACACTAATTACGTACATTCGATACATCTCGTGATATACTGATTAAAGTTAAACAAATGAAATACTTCGAGTTAAGCGTACTGTAGAGATTAGTGAGGAGAATTTAGTTTCCGCCTTTTAGCACGCCACGCACTTACAAGGTATGTTATCGTATACGATAATCCCGATTTCGGTTCTCTTTCGGTGGGAGACACTCCGTTTTCCACACAGTGCCTGCGTTGTTTACTTTTTTATTAGAGTGCAGAAACTAAAATAATTATAATTCATTCCCCCAAGTGGGAAATGAATCCACGACTGGACTCGTTTACAGACAGACGCTGTGTCGTTGTGTCACGACAACCTTAAAAATAATAATCATTTACGCGGACCATAAAAATTAAACCTCGTTTTTTACCGTTGCCGTACCTACCAATTCCGAGAATAATTTCTGTAGATGGACCAATCAAATTTAAACTGTAAATATAAGAAAAGCTGTATGAACAGAAATACTCCGTTTCAGTACAAACATTTGTTAAAAATTTTTTTAAACAATAACTTCAACCCTTAATATCAAATGTTTTTTTAAACAAAAACGTAAAGTAATTTAATTGACAAACGTCAATCTTTCGGTTTCATATTTTTTTATTATTATAATCGAAACGCCATATTTCGAGAAATCAATCAATTATTATAATCCTATGTTTAAATTAGATAATGTTAGTTTGTATGACATATTCAAAGAATAACTAAGTATTTAGTGTTGGAACGAAATATTTTCTTAACTATGTTATCCTGGTGAGGCGTGGGTCCTGCCATGAACCTGTAACTAACGATGGTGTCTACAGTTTTATGAAAGAGTTTCAAATTTATAAAAGACAGAAGGGAAAAGATGAATTCGTTTGAAGCAGACAGCCAGCCTGCCTACACAGTTGTAAAGTCGACCCGTCTCCGGCCTGACATTGTTGTGCCTTTGCTGTCTAGACTACCGACGACATTTTTTATTTTCCGTCGTAATTAATAGTAAATTATTATTGCTGTTTTTTTTTTATTTTCAGTTTTATTCCTTTCGTTAGGTTCGGTTCGGTTCTGTTGTTCAAATTCCGTTAAGTATAGCTTAATTAAAACTACCTTTTACTTTTGGCTTCGCCTGCTAAGTCCTATTATACTATAAATTGTGTTTGACGTAATATGACACTCACGAAGTGTCCGTAGTAACTTCGACCGTAGGTATAAAAGGCTCCATCAAAACAATTAACGAGATGAGATGTATTGCCTCATTTGATGAACAGATAGACATTTCTACGTAAAATTTTTGATTTAAATCAGTACTTCCTAAGATTAGCGCGTTCAATCAATCTATACTACAATACAATAAAAAAATATGCCAAAGTAAGTTTTGCTATTTTTAACATTCAGCATTTGTCATAATGACAACTCTTATGGTAATGAGGTCGATGTGTGCTCTCCTTTTATCAATTCTGACCTACTTGTCCCTTATAGTAGTAAATAGTAGTTTCTAGAGGTGGTTACAATGAATTTTCAATAAATACTTGAAGTAGACACGTGAATTCGAACAGTGAAGGTTATTTTTTTTTTTTTTTTTTTTTCGGACTTGACTTTAATGCTGTTAGCCTTACTGGCCTTTACAGCGACACCGGGTGGGTAGGGAAGAGGGTACTCTGTCCCTGAAAATATGCAGGCACTGTGTGGCTGCCTGTGGGGAGTGCCGACGACGCAAGGGCGCCCCCTGCGGGGCTCGAACCTCGGCTTGCGGTCGTCGAGCGGGCTGGGAGTTTCCCTATTCTAAGCAAAGCCGGCCGCGACACAGAAGCCGCGACCGGGGGATAAAATTAGACTAATCTAAGGGAGCTAACGGTCCCTAACCGCTGGACCCGACGGCGCCGAGGCGCCGCCGGGCCGTGAGATAAGCTAGACTACGTCGTCGATTCCGGCGACGACGGTGTGTGTGTCGTGCGTGTGTAGTGTGTTTCCTACCTACGTACGGGCCGTTTGCTACGGTAATGGCGTCATCGGGGTCTAAGAGGACGCTACGCGGGCGTCTACGAATCGCGTGAGGCGTGTAATTACACGCCGCGGCGACGAGGGGGTTCGCGTGCGAGCCTGCGCGCTCAAAGTAGCGCTTCGCTAAGCGTTTGCAGTGCTCGTGAATCGATTCCAGTTCAAAATCTCTATGTAGGTCGACATTACGCACGTACCAGGGGGAACCTGATGCGATGCGCAGGAATTTATTTTGCACTTTTTGCAAGGGAGCAAGCTTGGTGTGCGCGAACGCAACGCAAGCGTAAGTGAGGACAGGTCTAATACAAGCTTTGTATAGTGTCAGCTTATTTCTAAGTGACATTTTACTATTCTTGTTTATGAGATAATATAATCTATTGAGAATGTACTTTGCTTTATTGCAGACTTTTGTAATGTGGGGTTTGAAAGTTAATCTAGAGTCTAGAGTGACACCTAGATATTTGACCTGTTTTTCCCAGGGAATGGGTTTGTCTAAGAGATGGATGGTAGAGACTCTAATATTTTTATTGAGAGGGAAGAGTATTGCTTTACTCTTCTCGGGATTGACTTCGATTCTCCATTGGCGGAACCACTCACCGAGTGCGCGGGCCGCTTTCTGGAGTCGATCTTTTAATAGGATAGTACAACGCGAGGTTGTGAAGAGGGCTGTATCGTCGGCGTACATAGCCAGGTGAACACCCGGAGTGAGCGGGATATCACTGGAGTACAACGAGTACAGGATAGGACTTAGCGTAGAGCCTTGTGGCACGCCTGCGCGGAGGAGGCGGGGGGAAGAGAGAGTGCCTTCGACTTTATAGCGAAAGTATCTATTCGAGAGAAAGTCCCGCAGGATGTGTACGAGACAGTCTGGCAAGCCGTAAACGGCGCGCAGCTTGTAAATCAAGCCGTTATGCCAGACTTTATCGAAAGCTTTCGCTATATCGAGAAAAATAGCAGCTGTATTGCTGTGAGAAGGATCCCTAAGGTTGTATCGAGCTATATGCTCTACAACACGGTGGACTTGATGTATGGCGGAATGTTTCTTTCTGAAACCGAATTGCTCATTGCAGAGCAGAGAGTCGGCCTCTACCACCTCTGAGAGTCTAACGAGAATGATTCTCTCGTAAATTTTACCTAAACAGCTGAGAAGGCTGATAGGTCGATAACTGGACGGGATATTCCGCGGCTTATTAGGCTTGGGAATGCCTATGACTATGGCCTCCTTCCATTCGTCGGGGAATGAGCACGACTTAAGAAGGGAATTGAAAATAATGACCAATAGAGATATGAACTGAGCCGGTAGGGACTTGAACATTCTATTAGACAATTTATCGGGCCCCGGGGCCTTCCTATCTTTGAGGTTTTTGATGATGACTTTGACCTCGTCTTCAGAGGTCGGGCGGAGCGGTTCCCCTTGCGGGGGCGTCAGCGCCCATTCTGCGACCGCGGAATCCACACGCGCAATGTGGCTCGGATCGCAGGGCTGACTACTCGGGGTACATTGAGCCTCTAAACTGTCAGCGAGACATTCCGCTTTTTCGGTGTCATCGGCGGCAATTGAACAATCTGACCTAACTAGAGGAGGCATAGTCGAGAGACAATCGACTCTAAAAGCTCGCGACAGCGCCCAGAATGCCTGGTGCGATGGTGCGAGCCCCTCGAGCTTCTTATCCCACGACTCACCGCGCAGAAGTTCGAATTCGAATCGAACTCTCCTCTTTAATCTGTAAAATTCCCTACGATTTTTGTCAGTCGGGTAGGTATCGTGTCGTCGCATAGCTACGTTCCTGCGTCTAATCAATCGCCTGAGCTTTTCTGAGATATCAAACCTACCGTCGGGTAAGTTTGTTACCTCTTTCGAACAACTCTGGATTGTATTTAAAATATAATCGGTAAATTTATTCGCCGCGTCTATCGCTAGCGCCGCGGAGTCGGCGATGCCAGGTATTAATTCCTTAAGAGGGGATTCATTCGAGCGGAGGAGCTTTGCGAATCTCCTCCAGTCGACCACAGTTTTGGTGGGAGGGCCAGAGGGGCGCTCGTCACCTAACTTGAGAATGACAGGACGATGGTCCGAATCTAGGTCGAGAATGGTATCTATTGAACGTAGCGACAGTGCAACGTTCGAAAGTATGGCAATATCGAGTACATCGCCTGTGCCGAGGACACTAAAGCGAGTGGGAGAAGGCGGGCCTATAACACAAGCGTTATATTTCTCTGTGAAGGCTAGAAGCCTCTTGCCGCTGACATTAGTCACCGACGAATTCCAAAGTCTATGTTTGCAATTGAAATCCCCGATCAGAAGGACCGAGTCTCCCATACTAAGTAGCGCCAAAATGTCGCTTTCTAATAATTGCCTAGACGGCGAACGATAAACTGAAGCTATAATTAAAGGCTGATGGCCTGTGAGGAATACCTGACACACCGACGCCTCGGCTGCTTCGAGAGACGGAGGGTCGAGTGGTATACAGTGTAAATTCTTCTTGTAATAAATCATAGTGCCTCCACCGTGGGTGGCTCTATCATTTCTTACAATCCTGTAGTTCGCAATGCCAGGACTACGAACAGCAGGTTTAAGAAAAGTCTCCTGTATACATAAGATATCTATTTGATGGGCGTGCGCGAAGGCGCTCACAGCCTCTTTTTGGCGTTTGACACCGTTTGCGTTAAAGGTCGCTATTGACAGGGCTCTAGGTTTAATACGCGCGAGTTGCGAGTCAGCGGGCCGTGGGGTAAATCTATTTATGACCGCCATTGGAAAAATTTAAACCGCGACGAAGCCTTGAATGGCTTCGATGAGATCTATATGATCTATAATAACTTGAGCGCGATCGTCGGAACCGTTCGTGTTCCTAAGTTTCGCCGCGAGGACTTTGATTTCTTTGAAATCAAAACATCTAGCGAATCTTAACACAAGTGCTAAGTCGCTAGCGTTAGAAGAGGGGGCGGGCGCGGCGCGGGAATGCGCGGGTGCGGGCGCGGGCGCGGCGCGGGAAGGCGCCGGGCGCAAGGGCGCGATCGCGGTCGCGCCGGAAGGCGCGAGCGCGGGGCGGGGAGCCGCTACCTGAGGGGTAGGCGGCTGTACCGGTGCCGCGGCGAGGGCGACGACCGGTGTAGGTGCGGGTTTAAACCACGCATTCTCTTTAGGGAGAGGGGCGGGCTCGTATTGAGTAGGAACCGGCTCCTTTTTATTGGAGGTGCGCTTTTTGCCTCCGCGCCTAGTGCGTCTGCGCGGCGCGCGGGAACATCCGCGATAGTTCGCGGGATGGCCCTGCGTCTCGCATAGCACGCAGCTTGGGGGCACAGCGGGATCGGGGACTTTGCGGGGACAATCCGCAGTCGCGTGATCGTCTAGGCACTTAACGCACCTAGGCCGCGCGAAACAATTGCGGGCAGAGTGCCCGTATAATTGGCAGCGATGACACTGCCCAATGAGACCCCTCGTATGTGGGGGTTCGACTCTGATGCCGGTGAGAGAACACACCGACCTCAGATTGAATATTTCCTTTCCCTCCTTAGTGAGGTCAAGGATGACTAACACGATATCGAATTTCGCTTTGGTACGCGAATTATAGAGACGGTGCGCCTGGCGCACGGGGTAGCCTTTGCTACGAAGGTCATCTAACACGAGATCGACTTCGATCTCTTTGGGAATGCCCTTGAGAACGACGCGCAATTGGCGCTCGTCCTCCAGGGCGTAAGAGTGGTACCCTATCTGGTACTCACGAAGGAAAGAGGTAAATTGTCGGTGTTCCGACGAAGACCTAACTTGGATTTTGATTCCAACCTGCGTTAAGCGCGCGGTGGAATATTGGACATTGTGGCTATTGAGCCACTGCGACACCTTGCCCCATTTGTGCTTATCTTGCACATAAATGGGCGGCGGGGGTTTAACGCGGGGCGCGCGGGGGGGTACATCCTCTTCCCGCTCAACCGCAGAGGCGGGGGCAGGGGAGGGGAAAACCGTTAAGTCGTTCGCGCGGGAACGCCGGCCGTCGGGTTTGTTCGCCTTTTTGGGCGGGGGGGGGGCCTTAGGGGCCCTGGCCTTACGCTTGGCCGAGCGCGATCCGACGGTCTCGAAACCGTCATCGTCCGAATCGGAGGACAGGCAAGTGCCCTCCTCCATCTCTACCTCAGTCTGGATCGGCGTAGGGGCACGAGAATGCTCCCTCGGCGGGGCGACTCCGAGGTCGCAAGGCCCACCGGAGAACAACGGCTCATCTTCGGCACTCGGGCCGGCAGCTGAAGGCTGCATATCGGCATCCGGGCCGACCTCTGGCGCGCTAGGCGAGCTAGGCGCATCGTGTCGCGTTTGCGCGAACTTCATCACGGCGTTGAATGCCTCCCCGTGGAAGGTCTCTAAGTACCTCAGCAGCTCGGAGCTACTGAGGCCGGCCATGCTTTGTCTCTCCCCTCACCTTGCGGCGAGGGACGGGGTGTGTGCTTTAAAACTAACACTATATATAACAAGCAAAATCTACCGTCGGTGAACAGTAGGTGAGTACCTATCTAATAACAACTGTGTATTCACTTACTGAACAAACAATCCGGACGCTGGAAACGAGCGATGCGGGACTCGGCAACCACAGGGCAACGCAGCGCAGCAGGACGCCACGCAGCTCAGCAGTCGCAGGTATCCGCAGCACAACACTAATATAAATACAGTATCACTTCGACAAGGGATCGAAATAAATATAATAGCCCAATTGTGCGACCTCACCGAAGCAAGGCCGAATCGGATCTGAGTGAAGGTTAGAGTTAATGCGCTTTTTAAGTCCCAGGAACATTTAGATTAGGTACATAGAATGCAAATATTTTTTCTTTATTTTATAATTTTTAAAGAATTAAATTGCTATCCAGATGGGACATTTAGGACACGTTGCATTTGTATTTGTCCTGAGAGTGGAAGTCCAAATTGATTGTGTTTTTTTCTAAATCTCTTTTTCTAAGGCATAATTTTGATGTTTTTTACAAGAGCCTCTAATTTCTACATTTATAGACTAGAGTAGTTGAACTAATACAAAAACGAGGGAAGATAATTTAATTCCTTTATATATGTAAGCGCCCAAATGTCTG
This sequence comes from Heliconius melpomene rosina, assembly GCF_056956725.1. NCBI lineage: Eukaryota > Metazoa > Arthropoda > Insecta > Lepidoptera > Nymphalidae > Heliconius > Heliconius melpomene. Next base: position 9,194,764 of record NC_140402.1, on the reverse strand, counting down.
GAACTAACAAGGGCAGTAGACATTTAAAATTAAATGTTCCCGAAGAATAAACATTAGTAATGACTGTTCTAAAAAGGTTGACAATGACTTTGAAAAAATATATATTTGAAATATGATTACAGCAGTATCTGGTATAAAAACGTATGAAAATACACTTTTTATGTTGACCTGTCTATTGATAATAATTTTCGAGTGCACTCGTCGGTCATGCCACTTTAGAAATACGAGGAAGCAATTGCTACAAACCCTGACCTTTTTGAAAACAATTCGGATGATGGCCTAAATAAAAATTTGCGGCGTTGAGTTCCGCCTTTCAACACGGAGATGCTTGCTGAACTTAACATTAGGCTCTGCCTACCCTGCTGTGTGCGGGATACAGCGTGAAACTGATTTGATTTGAGTTTTGCCTAAATGGCCAAAGTTTATATAATGAAAAGAAATTGATTTCTTTCATATAGCTGTATTATACTGCCTAATGTAATATTAGCCTTTAAAAAGGTCGCCAAGATCTTTGTGTACCTTTTGTCGCCTCCACTCCCTCTCGAATGGTTTTTTAACCGACGTTGAAAAGGAGGTTTTTCTTCTAATTTGAAAGTAGGTATGTTGCGTAATTTTTCCCCCACCGAATGAATATTGATTTTATTTGTCAATATGTTGAAAAGTATTAGGACTTCGTTAATCTTTTAAGTAATTAATTAATAAGTTTGTAAAAAAATGTTTTGTGATTTATTTTAATTTAGGATTTTTTTTATTTTTTAAGTTAAGGTAATGTAATATACAAGATAATTACTTTCACCATTATAATTTGCGTCTTATGCTTTTTTCTGTAGCTGTAGCAGATGGAAGTATCTATCATAGTGTAAAAACGGACAATTCCATAAAGAAAGTATAATTATTAAGAGAGTAAAATTTAAAAAATTATGACTTTTTTAAAAACAAGGTTAAAATTAAACATTAATTTTGTAATAATTAATGTAGTTCTTTCTATGCGTGATAACGAACGGTTTGATAAGTGCAGTGTTGACTCGCAACAGTGTACGATCGGATGTGTGGTGTTCAGTGGCGTTGATAGTAGGTGTCTACTGGTATAATTATATATATATTTTAAATAAAATTTTAACGCTATTATACATCAGCTTCACGCTTTTCCCGCATATGGCAGGACAATGAGAGAGAAGGTATTTTAGTTGAGAAGCCAGACTCCGATTGGCTTTTTCTTCTCTACTTTCTATTTACAGTCTGATGCTGCCCCACTACACCACGACGGCCTGAAAGATATTTTAGATAACTAAAAATTGTGTAACTATTTTCGGAGAGATCTTTCACCAGGTTCCGTCAATATAAACAACATACAATATTATGGTAACGTGTTAAATTGATTATTGTGTTTATGAAGCGTGCGAGGTTAGATCTTATAGAGTTGGAAGTAAAACGCACGTGACCATAAACTAGAACTACCGATATGGAAAATTGTTAAAGCTAGTGAAGTAAACAAAATTGTGTCTCCAAAGTTATCTATTCTTAATATATTCATACCTGCGCCACCTAGGTGTGGAATAATACTTTAAAATTTGCTATACAAACATTTTATTTTAATTTAGTGAAATAAAAACTAAGCCTTTAAAGCTATTAGCATTTAAGATTATAATATTGTTAGAATCAGAATTGGAAAACGTGGTTTAAAAACTAAACAAAAATGCATATCGACTATATTTTCTTTGATTATTCGGAAAGAGACTCTACTTACTTACTCGTAATTGCTTCATACGAGTTTCTTACCAAAAAAGGCTGTTGTCTACATACAACTGCCCAGATTGCCGCAATTTCATTGTTCTTGCAGTCTGTTTCACATACAGGTAGTTACTAGGTACCCTCTTTTACTCGAGTTGCTTACAATATTATACTATTATTTTCCTTGTCCACAGGCGGGTCTGTTCGTGGCGCTGAAGCTGGTGGCGCTGGCTCAGGCCGGCAAGGATATCAACATGAGCAATATAAATTCGGAAACGCCGCCTCCCAAAGTTGTAAGTATCTTTTGTTCACGTTTTATCCTGCATTTAGCAGGATATGCAGAGAGAACACTTAACACATTTTGACTGTCCGCGATAACTGACCGCAGATGCAGTCAGTTACATTGAAACTTACATAGTAGGTACATACGACTACCTAATTAAAAATAATTAACTATCTATACAAATAGAATTTTTCAGTTTACTAATACGAACCAGTACATCTTGAGATCGTCTTCATCGCGTTAAACAAACGAGCCCTTTAGTTTTATTATATTAGTATATTCAAATTCAAAATATTCTTTATTCGTAATGAAATTTTGCAAGCTCTTTTGAGTTGTGCAGTTCTGATGATAAGAGCCGGGAACAAACTTAACAGTTGCTCTCTTCAATACTAATGTTACAAGTTAATTATTACCTACATTGGTAGTTATTCATACATTTTTATCCTTGAAATATTCCTAGACAGTGTAAAAGTCTTTTTTTGTTAGTATATAGTTTGTTTTGAAGGTAGCGCCAAAGCCTTATTTGTTAGTATAGTCATAGTATAAGATACAAATGTCGCATTACCCTTACAAATTATATATAAATCTCGGCTTCTCAGACCCTGTTTATATTTTGGGCACGCAATTTAATAATAAATGAGTCGCTTCTATTTGTCTTTCGGTTCCTACAACTTTGAACGTTCACATTTCTCATCGCTAAAATCTTCACTTTAGCTTTTCAGGTGAATTAAATATTGCTCAACGAAAACATAAGTTAAATATTTATAGGGGAAGACGGCTATTTCGATGATTTTCCTATATTTTTTTTGTCAGCTTCATATTTTTTTCTCGTATAGGGCGTAATCGTAATTTTTTATCGTAATTTTTTTTCGAGTAGCCGAGGAAACCTAGAGTTAAGACACTCCATGAAACGCGCACCGCCCAATTTTACGGGACATTATCGGCGTTGACTTACGCGTATCTTAAATTTGGGCTATACCTGGAGAAATATGTGCCTAAAAACTTTGTTTCCTCTGTTACATGCTGGTGATTGGTGTGAAACTAAAAAATAAATTATTGTACCCATAGATAAAAAATAAATGAAATATCGATATTTGAGTCATTAAGCGTAGACGTCCTTGAACTAGGACTCTTGTATAACACTCGACATCTAACGAGTCCGCCATTCATCGTGTACTGTAGTGTGCCTTGCGAGAATTGCGCCGTTTCATTATTGTAGGTACATGAAGAAAATAGATTCGTTAAGATGACATTAACTGATTTATTTTCTTTATAAGTTATTTATTTTAATGGGCGATTATCACACAAATTAATACACTCAACACACATTGTCTCGGATCTCTCTACGGGTAGAATTCAAGAATGGATGTATCTTAATGTTCTTTTTACCTACTCTGATATGCGGAAAATCTGTGTCTAAGTATATTAAAAGCCACAGGGAAGTCTAGTTTTAGAACACGCCGGTCCGATTAAGACTTTTCGTTCCCCAGTTTACACTAGATTCTGAGGTATTGCGTGTTGGGTGGCGAACTCAACGCCGTTCTTCAATTATCTTCGGAAAAAATAAGTTGTTTAGGAAGTAGTGCTTATGGCATTGTTGTGGCAAGTGGATTCAATTGTCTATCAACGCCACGGGAAAGATCGATATGAAATTTGATGAAGATAAATAACTACGCAATAGTCGATATATTTGTACAGGGTCTTGGCTGTAGTGATAGGATATATCCATGATGGATATTCATATATTAAAAACTTCTGAATCAATTTTGATTAGACTTGGGCTCTTCTCTAAGTTCGAATATACTACGTTTAAATTAAAGATCTTCGCGATCTCGATCAACTTTTAGTTTTCGAAAAAATTCTGGTCAAGCATATTAACATACATAATATACATACACGTTACACGTACTTACTAAATTGTATTTAAAATATTTATACGTTCATTTAAAATAATTTTAAAATTTATTATATTCATAATATTTGGTAATGTAATTGAGGCGTTGTGTTGCGCCATTGCACACGTAAAGCCTTAAAAATCACGGTTTTATTAGGTTGGGCTGTAACTGAGTAACTATGTAATAAAGTCTAAGAATCTGAATTAAACGTATTTCTTTTCTATCATCATGAAACATGGCAATTATATGCAGATTAGATGATAATTTAATATCATACCATCATGGAACTGGTCTGATGATGGAATTGGAAGATGGCTGGTGGAATTTTTTTTCACCTACTAATAAATATATCGGATTTGTGCTCATTATCATTTTCTTATTAAAGTGTTATGTTGAAAAAGACGTATTTCAATCTCGTTAAATAATCTAAAAAAAAATATAGTCTATTTACACTCGAGTGAAGGCTTGTTTCTTATCAGTCTCGGGTTAAGCCTCCAATACACTATGTATGAGTGTTCATTATCTTTCAAATCGGTTCGACGCCTGGCGTAACGCCAAACGTTAAAAGTTACATTTCAAGTGTTATCTCGATATAATTCACGATGTCTGGTTGTAGATGAAATTTAAATGATTTTTTTTTACTATAACCTCCCTATTTTTTAGGAGAACTTGGTGTCAAAAGTGCACTTTTGAATGATTTTGTTATATGCATTATTTTTGCTTTGTAAAAAAAAGCTAGTTAAAAAATATATAAATTGAAAAAAACAGTTGAAACACTTTGTTATCCGCTTTCCGTTCAATTTTCGGAGATATTGTTGGTTTGGTTGTCAGAGGCCAGATTACGGAAATCGATACATTGAATTTATCATCAGGGCACATCCCCATTCCTCCACGATAGTCTAAATTGTTAAGTAATTAATTGTTAACTTATTAAATTTTATTAAATTGGAACAGGATAAATGTAATGCTTCATTTCAATTTAGTAATTTAGTAGGTATTTTTGTGTTTATTAATTAAATGTAAATTTATTTATTCAATAACCTGACTCAATTTTTTTATGATGATTTATCAAAAGTCAAAAACAAATCGTGGCATTACATTTTACATTATCCACTCAATTTAAAAAATATATTACAAAAGTAATTTTTATAAGATAATTATTATTAAGCATTCAAATTGTTTTTTATTTGTTAAAATATTCAGAATTTTAAGTATTACTAAAGGTTCCCTTTGTTCTCCCCAGGGTGAACTCCCAAAGGTACCCCCGCCATCAGCCATGCCGGCCTCAGCGCCCGCGCTCGCGCCTCTCAGCGACTGGAGCGTGAAGCCGGCGGAGCGCGACAAGTACAGCCAGCTGTTTGATTCCTTACAGCCTAGCAATGGATTTATACCCGGGAATAAGGTAGGATTGTTTTTTTTTATGTGCTTCTCGCTATAGGACAGTTAGGGGGAACCTGAGAACCTATATATACAGGGTGGAAGAGGCAGCGCCCTTTTTACTGAAACTGCATATAGGGTAAAATATTTCAAACCCAGAATTAAAAAAAATTATCAAAGTACGTCAACAGTATGGACGTAGGATTTTTTTTTCATTTCATGATTTTTATCCATACCTGTATTTCGTGTGACGCACGCATACGTGTGCGACGTTGCCGCTTTGACAGGTAAGTGTGTGCGTGCCTATGTTATACTTTACAAATGGCGTTTTATTTTAAAACGATAATTTTATTATTTATTTTGTTTGAAAAAATAACTTTTTCATTTTTAGGAATTATTTTTTTTCTGAATTATATTAGGCTTTTATAGAGTAGTTAAAACTGTGGATTCATTTAAAGTGGTGCTGACAATTCCACCCTGTATAAGACACATCCGGTATATAAGACACTTCCGCTCCCCACTTTCCGTAGAATTGAGCGAGTTGAGTTGCGATACTCAATGCTGCGCTTTGCTTCGTTACCAGAGTGAGGTAATTAAAGATTATATATATATGATTTCCTCTAGTGGGAATCGAACCCATAACCTGTGGCTCGCTTGAGCATCTGCGCCACGACTTACGCTGCATCCAGCAAGTACCAGGGTAAGTAGAGGAAGTCTAGTGCAGGTAGATTCAACAGGCAATGCGTGGCAGGCAGCAAGCAGGCACTTTGCCTCGTTACCAGAATGACAAAATGAAAATATTAAATATTTCATTCCATGTATTTCATTATTGTATGATTAAAATGTTTATTTATTAATATTTCAGGTGAAAGGAGTTTTGATGGAGTCAAAGCTCCCCCTGGACACGCTGGGTAAGATATGGGACCTCGCAGACCAGGACAAGGACGGCATGCTCGATAGACACGAGTTTATTGTTGTGAGTATTATATTTATATTATATTGACTTGACTTGACTTTATGTGTGAAAGATATGTAAAAATTTTAATATTTTACTTGGTGTTAAGTTTAGTTTCGTTATTTATTCGATGAAATACGTACGTATATAGATCAATTAATAGAGCTATATACTAGCCGCCCGGTACCTACTAATTCCTCGTAGCAATATAAATTCTCAATAAATTTTAATATAAAGATTTGGAGATTAGTTGTTGGATAAATGGTTTAATTTTAAGATCAGAAACTATTAGATGAACGTTTTGCTATATTAAAATCGGGTTAATTACCAGAATTTCTTCTTAGACCTCATACACACACGGCATACTGCGTTGAAATTTATCTTTTATCTAAAGTTATAATTTTTTTCCCAGGCAATGCACCTAGTGTACAAAGCGCTTGAAAAACATGCAGTTCCAACCACTCTACCTCCGGAATTGCGGGCACGTCCTGCCAGGCCCCCCTCGCGGCCCCCGTCAAGGCCTCCCTCCAGGCCGCCGTCGAGGCCCCCTTCACCTCAACCGAGGATGCCTCCACCGAGGCCCCAGCCTCCTCCCAGTAGTGGGAGCCTGTTGGACGGATTGCTGGACTTGTCTAGTGTAAGTGTCTTTTTTTTTAAACGGTTTTGTTTAGCTCACACCGTTTGTTTGTTTATTTATTTATTTAGTGAAATTTGATGTCATTGTGTGTATTCGACTCCAGAAATATTTGTATTTAAAATGAAATATTATGTGTGCCATTTATTTATTTATTCATATTTAATTGAAATCTTAGTAGTTAACCAGATCAAATCAAATCGCGAAAACCAAAACTAGATGTTATTTTATTATGAACAGTGACAATTTATTCCATCACTTAATAGAAGATGTCTAGAGGACCGGAAATTATTTTCTTATAATGTTTAAAAAGTGCATAAAGATAGATGATATATGTACATATATAACATGTGGATGATTGATGGCGAAGAAAATAAGCTTTTATGCTATGATATATATTTAAATATTTGTTTAACTTTGTTCGTCTAGCCTCCCGCACCATCACCCACACCAGCCGCTTCGTTCGGTGGACTATCCGGACTCACAGGACTAACTGGACCAAACACACTAAGCGGTATGGGTGGGCTATCCGGGCCAACTGGAACAATCGGATCCAATCAATACATAACAGCAGCTGAACGGGCTCAATACGAAACCCAGTTCCTAGCGGCGGACACGGACAGAGACGGCTATGTCAGTGGGCAGGAAATACGTCATGTTTTGTTGGATACAGGATTGCCTCAGCCTAAATTGGCACAGATTTGGTGAGTCTTGGGTTTTGATATTGCTTTTAGGGTTTTTTTACCTGAACCGGAATGGAAAATCTTAGCGGTCACTTTTGCCTGTCTGTTAAAACTATTTTTCTAAAGGTCACGTGAAAGTATGAAGCTGAAATTTATATCAAATATCGAGGTCTACGGTTTTGTGGAGCACAAAGAAATAATGGCTTCTAAGTAAATGCAATCAAAGATACAAGCGTATGTGTATAATTTTGTAAGAATATCATACATCAATAACTACTTTCTGTTGACATAGAAAGTTAAAGCAAGTATAGAATATTGTCCCCTATATTTTCTGTAATTATTTAAGAAGCTTAATTTCAGTCACTTTAAAATGCGTGACGTCCAATGGGTGGCCATATAAAGTGTGTTACTTGATGAATCATCTGTTTTTTTGTCAATTTTAATTGTGTTAAGCTTTATAATATAAAAGATAGTAACCACCAATATATAAGATCCTATCTTATACCTGGATATACAGGTTACTCCAGTGCGTAAAAAATTAACTAAATACAGATTATTAATTATTACAGGGCACTCTGCGATACGGAGAGCTTGGGAAAGCTGACCAAAGACCAGTTTGTAGCTGCCATGTGGCTTGTACAACGTGCACTAAGGGGCCTGCCCTTGCCGACTACGCTGCCCCCTGAATTGAGGGGGCCTTCTCCTGTTGGGGCTTCCCGGGCCCCCATAGTGCCCCTAGCCGCTCCTCAGGTAAGATAGAACAGTCTAGGCAAGTTTGAATATGTAGATTATTACCCTTTTTTGCATAAGTCACTTAATATTATTTTAGTAACTTACAAATATACCATTTCATTGTTGTACATTTGGTGAATAGTGAAACTCAATGTGATGTTTTTTATCAGACTGGGGGTGTAGAAATTTTAAGTACTGTTTTCAGTTAAAATGGAACCTACAACTAGTACCATAGTGTCCCACTTTGACACTATTTTGAAATAAGATGTAATTGATTTGGCTTTGTTTTGTTTTTTTATTACATAACTGCTATGTCTAAATTTCGGTTTCGGTAATTTTTAAGCGAATATCGTAGTTTCGGCCAAACTTAGTACTGTCGGGCATCACTCTGCCTTCTACATTGTGGTAAACGAGTAATAAAATCACCTGATACTGATATACTATAAATGTCAATTATATGCTGTAATATGCTGAGTTTTGATAAAATTTCCTTTTTTGTTGAAGACAAACATGTTCACAATATAACCAATCAATTCTTTATTAATTCCAAAATGAAGAAAAAAAAAATTAAAAGTGCGATCAAATCTGAAATCTTGCGCGGAGAGTTGTAGTGAGTGAAACAATAAAAACTAGTTAAAATTTGATTTGTAGTATAACATATTAAATAAATGGTTGGTTGGTAGTTGTTTGATATGTGACACGATACATATTGAAAACTTATGTATTTATTTTTAAAGTTACGATAGAACTGTTCCTCTAAGAAACATTCCTGATCACTAAGATCACTAAGGCATAAGAGGGGATTCGAGTTCAAATATCTTAAAATTAATAGTTAAAGCAATACTTATTTCGTATCAAATGAAATAAGACAATGCGAGGATGTTCTTGAATGAGGATGTAAACTGATAATGAAGCGAAGGTTCTGTTTTAGTTCCGGCTGAAAATGATGTTTAGTACATTAAAATCAGCTAGTAAGAGTACGTAGTGTTAAGATACTGCGTTCCTCATTTTTCGTCGAATTCTATAGGCATTGCGTGTTATATATATTGTCTAACAGTTTCTTGCTGTACTTTTAAAATTAAGAGTTTTTTAACAGTAGTAGTATTTATTTGTATAGATATACAAAAAAGATCTGAACAACTCATTCGAATATATGAATTACATTTATATATTTTTTTCAATTACATTGTAACTATATCAATTACACTTCAATATAAATTTTATGCCTTCCTCGGTAATTTTACTATTTAATATTTTAATATTAATATTTTTAATTCCCACCAGTATTTCGTGAGATTAGCGCGTCAAAGCTAACGAACTCACATCAGCTTTATAACATTAATATAAAAATTAATCAATGAATCATAAATACAGTATAATGTGTAAAGAAATCAAACACCTCGAGGCTTTTACAGAACTTATATTTCTTCCAGGGCTAAATAACATTAGGCTTCTACAATTTATATCTCAGGACTTTTACAGAACTTATACTTCTTCCAGGGCTAGATACCATTAGGCTTGTACAATGTATATCTTAAATTATAATACAATATTTTATTCTAGAGGATCACTTTCCTCTTCAGCTCCAAATCTAATAATGCGCATCAGAATTTTCAACACATCAAGCGTCGCGCTAGTTCTATGTATAAATTTTCAAATATATCTTTTTATTAAACAAAGAGGTTGATTTACATTTTTCTATAACAAATTATCGTAAATATAAAAACTATTTATATAAAATCATTACAAATGTACGAAGATTATATTTATTGACGGCTAAGACGTAGTCTTGAGTTCAATGCCCATAAATATAGTAGCTATTTACACTGCTTATCTATATTTCTTCTTCCTTAGCTTTACGCTGTATCCGGGTTAGGCAGAGGGAATCTGAGCACCTAGTGTTAAGATACTTTCGTTCCCCAATTTCTTTAGAAATCTGAAGGCATTGCTTGATGAGTGGCGAAACTTAACGCCACAAATATTACTTATATTAAAATAAAAAATAGTTTTTCTTGGCAAATCATTATAAAATCTAAGAATTAAAATATTCTTAAAGATCTATTGCATTAAAAATGTTGTATGAGTTCAATCAAATTTTTGTTTGTTACGATTTATCTGTATTTGCTTTAATGAATTCTTCAATTAATTTATTTTCATTCCCTCGCTCTGGTAATAAAAGTACAGAGTTGAGTTCCGCAATCTCTTGAAAATTAGGCGAGTGGTAACACTAGATTCTCTTTACTTATTCTGCTATATGCTGGATACCGCGCGAAATTGTAAAAAAGACTATTTCTAAAGCTTTGCTTTCACAGTGCGGGTTCAAATTCAACACCATTTATGTTTTTTATTACATTTTCCTCATTTATAGTCAATATGTGAATAACATTTCAAAAGTATTAAATGATTGACTGATTAACTGGAGTTATCATTTTTTATGACTGTTTTGTTTTTAACTGAATTCAACAATGTGTTTTAAATTGAAGGTTATCTACTTTTTGCTTTATATTGTACTATGATAGTACAAAAAATCACAGTTAAATTGTGATTTTTTTAATTACGAACGTGGTTTTAGTTTGATTTATAAGAAGTTTTTTTTGTTATTTGTGTTTTTAAGTTCAATGGATTTATTGGCGACTGAGAGAAACTTAGTTTTGGGAATTTTTATTTTGTTAATAGTCAATATTTGTTAACTAATACATAAAAATTAAGTAAATTTAACAAATTAAATTAATTTAACAAATTAACAAAGTAACTTAAAATAATAATAAAAAAAATTATACATAATTCACAGGAAATTTTAATTTTAAGGTAAAGATAAATTATAATCAAAATATTATTTTATTTTCACATTATAAATAAAATTTTATTACTTAAATTACTCGGAAAGCGTGTCTGTTTACTCAGACGTGTTAAATATAATTATTAAATGCATTTACGTTTTTCATTTTATGAACCCACTTGTACAAATATAAATATTACTTACGTTACATATTCATAATTTAATAAAAAAAAATGCATTTTTAATTGTTTCATAAATACAAATATTTCTTTGAGTGCAGATAGATCTGAAAATCGTTTCATGTAAAATTAAACAGCTCCACTGCACAACAGTGGACTTCGTACTATTTTATAGTTATTGTCTACTTTTTTACTAAGGCGTTAAGACTTAACATATAACATTTCCATTGTAGATCCCAGAACCAGTAAGCCTTGGACCTCAGCCCACACCAGAAATGGATGCAATAGCCCGCGAAGTGGATGCATTAGCTCGGGAGCGATTGGCATTAGAGGCTGAAGTGGGGGCCCGGCAACGCGAGCTCGCTGTGAAGGGGGGAGAGGCTGATAGCTTGCAGGTGAGGGTACACTGACACAGGGCATTGCTGACATAAATATATGATGTGTAGAGACTGTTGACATACATAAGTATAAGTTATACTGACGATATTTACTTTTATCTTAGATCTTTCATCTTATTCTTAGATCTTATACTGGCATCACCTACTATAAAAATAAACCAGAATTAGTTGAGAATTAGTAGCTTTAGGGTGAGGGTATACTGACTTGGAAGTTTATACGGACATTACGGACCTAAGTACAGGTAATATTTACTCTGCTGACATATATGGAGGTCACACTGACCTTGTTTACGATAAAAAACACACTACTGGAGGAAACAATATTAAACACAAAAAATGTTTATACATATCTTAATTTTTTTTCAGAGCGAACTGGACACACTGACAGCGACATTGAAACAGTTAGAAAACCAAAAAGGCGAAGCGCAAAAGAGGTTAAACGATTTGAAATCACAAGTAAGATATTTTTATTTTTCGCTGTGAACATTTATATACGGAATCGAAGCATCTGCGCCTCCTTTTACGCGAGCAACAAATAGGGTATAATATTTTAAACCCATACCTAAAAACATATTAAGATCCGTCAACAGTTTAGACATAGGATTATTATTTCCATTTCTTCATTTTTATCCATACTGTATTAGTGATGCTGTTATGGATACCAATAACGTAAACACATACTACTACCAAAATTATACTAAACATTGCCGATTTGCCACTTTTCATTCTCAATAAACATCAACGAGAAAGGGATATCTCCCGTTATCCGTCTCTATTTTTCTATTAAACCTAAACAACGTTCAACTTCGCCACCAATACCTACTCGACTTCGTAAATGAAGTGTGTGCAGCGTTGTCGCTTTGAAAAGTTTGTGTCTGTGTGTGTATAATTTTATTATTTATTTTGTTTGAAAAAAATCACTGTTTAATTCTTGTCAAAATCTTTTTTGTTCTAATTGTATTAGGCTTTTATATATTTATTTCCTCGATCTCACAACCAGTCGCGTTTATAAGTACACTTTGTGCCTCTGTGCTACGACTGGCCTCGATGTGTATATGCAGTAACATTTTTCTATTAATTTCTTTTCTCAGGTTGAGAAGCTTCGTTCCCAAGTGACGGCTCAGGAGGCGGCCGCGGCGGAGACGGAGGCCGAGGTGGCCGCACGTCGCGCGGCCGCCGCCTCTGCACGCGACCGTGAACTCGACCTCCAGAGGCAGACTGACCTCGCGCGTCAAGAAGCCGACGCTGTCACCGCCAGCCTCAGCCGCACCGTGCTTGCTGTGAGCCAGGTGAGTGATGGTAGAGGGGGACCTCCAGGGGCAGGCCGAAGATGCTGTGACACTAAATTTTAAATACTTTTTTCTATTTTCCAGGCCAATATCAAGCTCAACCACCTAGAGGAGCACGAGGCGGCGTTGGAGGCGGCCCTCTCGGCGCTGACCACAGGTGGCGCGGCGGCGGCGGCGGCGCTGTCCCTGCAGCCGCTACACGAGGCGCAGCACCTGCAGCGCCTCGTGCGGGGCTCTACGCCGCACGACGCTGTGGTGAGGGGTGACACTTGACTTAGCTTCACGCTTTAACCCTTGCGGGAAACTCAGACCTATGTAACCTACCTCCACTGTCTTTGATACTGTGTTTTCGAATATCAACCTGCCCCTTTTACCGTTCACTTTTCCATCATAAATATTTTTTGCCATTCTTACATCACTCCAAACCAGCTGAGCACGTTTTTCATTCTCTCAAAAAATATATATAATAAAATAAAAATTATTTCACATTAATCTCTTTATGAAAATAATGAAGCTAAGAAAAATTAAAATATTTAATTGTCAAAGTTTAGCATGAGTGAAGAAAAAAATGGGTTAAAACTGAGTTTCAAGATAAATAAATAAATATATTTTAACCATCACTTTTCATAACATTAATTGAACATTTTTCTTAATCTTTCAATTAAAACATCACGTTGTTCGATAGCCCGGATAACTGCGAATCCGGATAATTGAAACGTCATTGTAGTATTTTAGTATGTTGAAGTAAGATAAGAGGTAATGGAAATATTGTATTAGTATGTGGTGGGCGTGAATGGTAGAGACAGAGTAGTGATGCCCGATGTTCGATAAAAATGGAAAGAAAAACATCGATGTCAGCCAACATCGATATATTTTTTTGCACATATCGTCAAAAAAAGTTATTGAAAAATTAAAAATTAAAACATTATATATCCCAATGCTTTTTATGTCAATCGACTAAAAAAATAATAATTTCAAAAGCGACTAAATTTCAATTATTTGTCCCTGCTGACATCGATGTTACGATGTTTTAAGATTTATTCGATCGATGTTAAAACATCGATGTTTATCGAAAATCTATCATTATCGGATCTAATTTTGGATTTAGATTTAGTTGACACTAGACTTTTGCCGGAGCCGGTTGTGCATCGTGTCGTCCAAACAAGTGTCCTTACAGCTACTACCAGCACGGTTATACGATAATATTATTATTTCACTCTCCAGGAAGACGAATCTTTTGCTACAAACGAATTTGGTACAATGAACGGTTCAACGGGTTTCGCATCGGATCCCTTCAAGGATAATGCGTTCTCGTCGACCCCACATGACCCTTTCGCGCCTACTAATAACTCTGTAAAGGTTCGTTTCGCTTTTATTTTATATTTATAATTTTTGTGTATGTGTATTTGTCATTCTACATCTCCTAAACGGGTATACCGATTTGAGTGAAATTTTGTGTGTAAGTAATTAATAGGTCCAGGGTTTACCCGAATCCAAATCATTGTGTGGTGCAACTCAACGCTTACATTAAAACGCGAATAATTCGTTTCTTCGAGTGAGCATGGAATCTACAATCATCGCGTTTACATTCAGACACTGTTATGCTGAGACAGAGTGATCCTGGGAACATCATTTTAAGACACTCCGTATCCCTTTTTCCCTTGAATTCTAGAACTCAACGTCGCTCACCGTTTGTGCCCCTGCCCCTCGTCTGGCCTTATTATATTTAAATATATTTTTTAATATTGCAGGATGCATTCAGTGGCGATGCATTTTCGAACTCGGATCCTTTCGCAGGCGACGCCTTTGCCCCAACCGATAATGCGCAGAAACCCGCTACTGATGTAAGCTTAAATAAATAGAAAATTTACACATTTATAAAACTATTAGAGAAAACTACCCGAGTGACCATGGAGTACTATAACTTTAAACTTTATATATATTATATCTTTTTATTACTGCACCATTTGTTACCAGCTTAAATAAAAATAAATTGAAAAATAACTAATTTCCAGCCTGCCTGGGACTCAGACCCCTTTGCAGTACTCCACGCGCCCACAAGGAACTCGGTGAACAATCCCACTGGTCCCACGGGCCCCAGTGGCCCCACTGCAGCTGGCAAGAGGCACAAAACGCCGCCTCCACGCCCGGCGCCCCCTCGCCCTATGCTACCAAATAAGGTAATCATGAGATGACTTTAAAAGGGCATAAAAGTTACCTGACTTAATTGTTTTTGGAAATTACCTAAATTCACGCCCCATAAGGTAACAATAGGATAACGTGAAAAATTTTACCTGATCCATTTAATCCAAGGATTCAATTCCAAGGGTTTGGAAATTGTTAAAAATGTTTGTATAGGATTTGATATAGGTAGCGCAAGGACACAAGCCTGCGACTGTAAACGTGACAGGGTGTGGGTTTGAGCCTTGGGCCTTGAGGTTTGAGGCCTCTCGAGGAAGTAAAATATTTATTATTTTCATTTCCTTGCTCTGGTAATGTGGCAAAGTGCGGCATTGAGTTCCGCCACTCAACACGTACTGTCTCCAGAATTCGGCGGAAAGTGGGGAGCAGAATGTGGTGTTAATGTAAAATGACCTCGAAATAAGTTTTTATTTTAATATTGATAAATATAAAAAAAAGTGAATTCTAGTTTATTTTGGTTATTAGGATATATAAATAAATATTTTTTATTTTATTAAATGTTTTTTTGGGTTTAAAAATAGATTATTTTCAGATTTTTAGTTGGTTATTTTAGCCGTTTATTCCCTCCCACCCTTTTTAAAGTGGCATGTTTCAAGTGATTTTGGTAATTTAGTGCTGTTTTTTTTATTTTTATTCTATTTTTTATTTTAATGCTGCAGAGAAAGTAAAAGATAATAAATGTATGTAAATTTATTTTTTATCTGTAGAACGCACGTCTATAGGAGAATGGCATTTTGTATTACTTTTTCGGTTTTGATAACTTTGCGGCCATTTTGTTTTAACTTTTTTTTTGGTAATATGACGTGCATTTTTTAAGTAATATTTTTTTTTACTTTCTCTGTTGCGCATTATGCCATTCTCGTATGTTTGTGCACATAGAGCCTTAAGGGTATTTTAATTTGATTTGTTTTTTAATTTATAGAACTAAAATTTAAACTTTTAGTTAAATAATTTAATTGAAAAAAAAGTTTGAATTTTATATACCGCCATTTTGTTCCGCTTCGCTTAGCGCTTTTTGGGACGAGCGTTTTATTTGCATTTATTCATTATTTTTATAAACATTTCATTTTTTTATTTATTTATTTATTTGCATGTTAGCTTATCATAATATTTCTATTGCTATTTTTAATTTATTTAGGATTTCTATTTCATGGTATTTTTTATATATTCATAAGTTATCCAGGAAAGACAGGAACAGGAACAAATATAAATTAATGAAATTAGTGCATGCATTAAATTTAGTTAATATATAAAAAAAAAAAGATTTAGTTTAATAATATAATAAATAATAATAAATTTAAAATGCAAATTTTTATGATTTACAGAAAATTTCTTCCTTTTTTTTAATCATACATTATATATGGTATTTGTACAGCAAAAACTAATTAATCCCTTAGTTTTAAAAAAATGCAAAAAAATACATATTTTTTGTTGTTATATTTGGCCTGTTCTATTTAGTTCATTGTAAATTAGCTTGACATGCTAGATGCATGAAATTCCTATCCTTATTTGTTTTATATTTACTCTGGTTATCTTGTTTTTTAAAATATTATTTCACTTTTATTTTCATTAATTAAATAAATAATTCTATGTAAATAATTCTTTTTATAAATATTGTTGTATTTCTGTCACATGACGCCAGCAATCGAAAGAAAAATCTAAAACTATTTAAAAATGTTAAAGACTAACACGTATACCAAAAAAAAACTACATATAATTAAAATGAAACATAAAATAATTTAAATTAAAAAATATGACTAACACCTGGCGTCCTGTATTTGTTTTCATACCATTCTCTCACATATCACTAACATAAAGCTAACACGCTCGCGCTTGTCCCACATTGCAGCGCTAAGCGGATACGGCGGGCGGGAACCTCCCCCAGGCACCTCCTCTCCCCCCTGTCTCCCACATACACACCCCCCGACACCCTGACACACACCCATTCACCGAATCTCTGTTCGCCCAGAAAAAACCCGCCCTCGACTTCCCCGAGGACCCCTTCAAGGACTACCGATACGAGGACCCATTTAATATAGAGGACCCATTTGCGGATGATCCTAAAAAAATCGACCCCTTTGCCCGACCCACATCTGTCGCCGGATTCGAAACAGATGACTTTTTCAACGCATCGGCACTCAACGGAACTTTCTCGAAGCCTGAGAAACAAAGTGGGAGGGTATCAGCACCACCCCTCCCATATGACCCCTTTGCGGCAAAATCCAATAATAATGAAACGTGGACTGCTTGGCCCAACGATAACTGGGCTATGGAGGACGCCTGGAACAAACCTAGCCAAGATGCCTGGGCCAACTCCAGCAAGACCTCTGCAAGCGACTGGAAAACAGACAATTGGGCCAACAAAACTGACAATTGGGCCACCGACTGGGATACCAACGCGAATGCAAACGCTAATTCTAACACTAATAAAAATCTAAACGAAACCTGGCCCACGAGCACGTTGCCCAGCAAAAAAGAGAAATCGCCTAAACCAGTGAAATATGCGAAATCTTTGGTACACACTATCGGGGGTATAGGCAGGTCGAGGCATAACAAGGAGAAAAAGAAACCCACAGAGGCGAAAAGTACTGAGTTTTTGCCCACGGAGGAGCAACAGTGGGCGTGGGCTGCAGCTGAGTCCAAACGATTAGAGGCTGAGGCTGAGGCCAGGAGGAACCGAGAAGATGCCGAATTACAATTAGCGTTGGCTATATCTCGCCAGGAGAAATGACCCAAAAATTCCCTTTTCTTTGGGAAGAAATCGATTTATTAATCGATTAAAATCGGTCGGTTAAAGTGGACGCGAACGGGACTAATTCTTGCCTTACGCAAATAATTCGTATTGGATTCGATTGACGGTTATTGTATTCGCTAGTCAACATGGAATGCAAAATTATTGATTGGGGTCTTCGAACAATTAATTATCTAATAAAAAAGCTATTAAGAGAAATAAGTCGTTCATTCGCTCTTGCATTCATTTACTGACAGTGATGTGGTACAATTCTTAATATTAAATTTTGACCTTTAGTAACCATTTAATAAATAAATGTAATTATTTATATTTTTATCCCATATCCAGAGTATAGATTAAAAATTAATTGTGTCCCTGGCATATTTTTCTCGATAGTTTAATGTGTACATGTAATGTCTTAAAAGGCCTAATGTTGTATTATATAATTTGTACAGTACCTTAGTTTATTGGTTACTTTATAATTTTAATTAAAACTATTTTGGACCTGTTTCAGAAATCATATAAAAAATTACAAAAAAAAAATATCCCGGGTCCTTTACCATTAACTGTTAATATTGTTAATCAAATGATTTTAATGATACTTGTAATGTGAAAAAAAAATAGTTATTATAGAAAAATGATATTTTAATTTTTTTTATCGAATTTATATTTAAAAGAAACAATTTTATTAGTAATTATATAAATTTTTCATTTTACGTTTTTCCCAATTCAAGTGACATTAGAGTTGTGTACGTTTTGTTTTGTTTACAGCTAGTTATTTTGTATATAACGTATCTGTATAATTCCATTCGATGTTGAATTATCATCGAGAAATCCTTGTTTGATTGATGGCAAACATAAAATCGACTTTATTTAATATACTTAATATACTCTTATTTGTATAAAAAAATATCGATTTCTTTTGTTTATTAAATGTCATTGATCAAATGCAAGGTGTTGAGTGCAAAATTTGCATTTTATTGTTATTTATTTGTATGTAATTATTTCCCAGTTATTTTTTTATATTACCTTATTATTGTACAAAACTGTTTAGTTTTGTTAGGTTTTTAAATAATCGCAAATATACCTACAGTATGATTGTTTTTTTTTTAGCCAAGAAGATTTGAAAAATAGTAATCGTTGCATATATAATATATTTGTTAGCGACCTGTATTTTTACCACCGATTTATAAAATGTTTTGTTATTATCATATTTATACATCGCACTATAATTGATAAAATGCCTAAAAACAAAAATAAAAAAAATTGGCTATATTTTTTAAATTGTACAATAGTTGTTTAAATGTTTCAAATACTAATAGTTGATATAAACCTTCTTTTTAACGATTTTTTTTATTTTTATTAAACGTGCGATATATACATCTTTTTATGTATGTTTCTTAAAAACCCTTTTAACTCTTAAATACATAACGTTGTATCCACATCTTCATTTCATTTACCATTTAAAAAAAGCGTCTCCCATACATTAAGTCAAATAATCGACGTATATTAAAGAAATTCATACCAAATTATTAGTTTTAAGCTTAGCAGCGTAACATTGGGCAACACTCGCCGCCGCTAAATACAATAATTATTATAGCTACTCACAACTTGCGGGGGCGCGTTACTGTGACAGTGGCAACACTCTCTTCTCCCCGCGAGGTCATTAGTTAAGTGTAAATGTATGATGATAAAACGTATAATTGTAATATCCTTAAATAAATTGTTATCTGTTAACTCTTTCTTAGGCGCTGTTGTTTATAAATGGAAGATTCGCGCGATTTGTAATTTTTTTTGATTAGTTTTTTTTTAAATTTCATCGTGATGTTTTTTTTTTTCATTTTGTATGTCTAGGTTACAAACCGCGTGAATCGTCCCCAACTGTTATCAATTATATATGTAACGTACCTTCAATAGCGGATTATATGACTCCTTGACGTTGACGTGTATATGTGTATTTAAAGCTATAAATAATAAAAAAAACGTAAAATTTGATAATATTATTAATTAGGTACTAAGATATGCTTCGAATTCCCCTCGACAAGTTTAAATCTGTAATTTTTATCGCATATGTTGCCATATCGCTGGATTATTACCCATATACATAACAATGCTAAGGAAATTGGCTTTTTTATATATAAAAAAAGATTTTTTAATAGTATTAGAAGATTTCAATTTGTCGAGTGGTTTACAAAAGCTGGTAGTGACGGTGCGCGGGCGTTGATTCGTTGAACGGTTGGTACTTCCTTCTCTTTCGCGCACACTGCATTAGAGCGAGATGGCAATATAAATATTATTTTTAACGCTAATCAGTATTATACGGGACCGCGCGCCTAGTGTAGACGACATTATGTTAAAAAACTATTTAAAATATAACTAAAGGCTATTTAATTATATTAAACTGTTGTGTTGAAAATGTTAAGCTTTTCTGCTCATTAGCTTTTTGACACTTTGGTGAAGTGTTGCCAGCTCTAACCCGTTATAGTAGGTTAGTGGTTATAGAAGATATTAAAATTAAACATAATATTATAAAGACATCACATTATTATAATTATAATAGTTAATTCGTTGTTGTAATCTAACGTAATATTAATTGATTAATATATGTATAATATATGCATTTATTGAAGTTTTTATATTTTAAGATAGTTTATTTTCATCTACTATCAGTCTGTCGGTCTGTTTGCCTGTTTCTCGTAGCTTTTTTTATGCAACGAATTGTAAATTCTAGAGTCATTCCAAAATGTTATTTATTCATATATTTAATGATTTTGCAGTGTAAATTTTTTGATTTTCATTGCGTGTTTTTGTTTTAGTAAAAAAATGTAAAGAATATATGAAAGTTATGATTGTATTTCGAAATTTTACTTATAGAGTCTTTAAAGGTCGTCGTAAACGTGCTTGTAATTTACAACATAACATAGCTTGGCTGAACATTGTTGATAAAGCTAATATTTAAAAAAAATCCTTTCTTGTATAAAGAAAATACATAAACCTTATTTTATTGCATTATTTAGGTTGCAAATAAAAGATGAACGAAACTAATAATTAAAAAATTTTCTATTAAAACAATTACCTATATATATTATATTCGGTACAACCACATTTGCTTTTTACTAACAAAGAAAATGAGATTGAGGAAGGATATCACTATAATATTGTGAAGAAATACTCTAATTTTAACTTCAGTTTTAGCACGTATACGCGACAGAAAAGCAGTCCCCTAAAGTTACCTAATTTTGTGCTAGAAATAAATTTAAAAGTACAATATTTCATATCAAATTATCGCGTTCGTTGTATGTTAACTTGTGATTTAGCGTACTTAGGTGTTCTGTATACTGTACTAGAGTGGAGTGTGTTGACTCGTGGCACAGCACATTTGCTTAAAGAAAAGGCGAAATTGATATTTCAATTTGCTTAAAAATTGTAAAAATCGAAAATTTTAAGCTTATATCTATGCAATTGCTTAAAACACGTATAAAACTGCTGTTATCAAGCTCTTTCATATACTTTCCTGAGGTACGAGGTAATGAAGCTGTGTCAACTGAAAACACTTGCCAGATATCTAGATATATCTATATGTATCTAGATTTAGGATATCTTTATGGCAACTCCAATAGAAAAAGGCTTTAAATCGTATTTCATATACTTTAGCAGTAGTTTTCTACTATTCATCGTATAAACAATAATATATGTGTGTTCAATTATCATTACCGTACTATTAAGGTCTAAATTTCCATTTTTTGTTCTTTACTGGTAAAAGAATTATTTTTTCGTCCAAAATCTTTGTAGGCATCAATTTTTTTAATAAATATTCAGAAAAATCAGTACTCTGATTTATAAGCTTATGAATTTTGTTTATATTTAATTAGCGTTTTTTATATTATTATAACAGGGACCCATCTTATGTGCAAATCGTTATTAACCACGATACGATTTAAATTGTTTATGCACTAGATAAATAAAATATAGTGGAGTCTTCTAGTTAAAATGAAAGTTGAATATTTATACGCGTTGTATGTTTGTACCTTAGTGTGTAGCGTTTTGAATGAAACGTCAATTTGACAGATGACATGTGACAAGTGTTGCCATTAGCATCGAAATTACAGAATTTGAGGGAAATTGTGTTAGGTTAAATGCACTACGTCGACCTAAATAAAATGTTTGTCTTAAAACTGTACGCTTTAATTTATTTTATTTTCAAAGAAAAACTGTTAATTTCTGCAGAATATTGGAAAGCTTGTGTGCCTCGATTTATAATATATAGTTGGATCGTATGAACTCGGCCAGCTAAAGTACCGCCATACGTCATTACCCGCTGACATTGTAATGAAACTGATATTATATTAATATGAAAATAACTTCTGAGATAATAAAATGAACAGCATACTGTAATACACTTGTTTTATTGGAATTTTTACCCGATATTTTTTAATTCTTTTATTTTATTAGTCAAATGTCAATTTAGTAGTAAATTAAAAAAAAATAACGTACTCTCAGATATAACTTTAACAATTGATAGACAAAATTAAGTATTTAAAACAAGATTATGTCATATCAATACTTACATACATAGTAATACTTTAATTCACTTATGTTAATGTTGGTTAAGTTATGTATTTAATTTCATATATTAAATTATTGTTCTACAAATAAACGATAATTATTTAAAAATACATTTTAATACAAATTTATCAACTATAAAATTGTATAAGTTTCACAAAATATGTTAAAATATAAGGCGTCATATTGATTTTATTAAACGACAGCAACAGCGGAGGAATAATTTAACAGTTATAAAATGTTTAAATCAATAGAAAATGCTTTTAAAATTACTTGCTTAATAATAAAAAAGAAAGGTAATAATAAAAATAAAAAAATAATAAACAAATAAAATTAATTTTGCATATATTGCTTATATTCGCATAAACAATATAATGTAGTGATATGTTAGTAACAAATAGTTTTCTTTAATTTGTATAATCTCTTATATTTTGACCAGTTACTTCATTTTTAATTTTTATTTTGTTTTAACTGCTTACTTAGCGTTATATTTTGTGATTTGTCCTGTCATTACAATTAAAATTATTTTAAATTTCTTAATATTATTAATTTTTAAATTAAAATAGTCAGTCACATTCACAATTTTGTTATTGCCTTTAAAATCTTCATACAGTAAAATGGTGGTTTCCACATTATATTCAATAAAGTGTTGCCATTACACAAATTACATTATCAAATTACAATTTTCACACTGGCAATTAAGCTAAATATTATCAAGAAAAACGAAATCTTATAATAATAATGTTATTACAAAATTATGTTAAATAATTAAATAATACCCATATCAATGAAATCGTCAACAATGTCGTTCATTCTCTCAACGTACAGAGTGCTGGGACTGACCGCGAAATCCTTTATCTCTATATTTTCATCTACTTTAGGAGCGTCTTCAGCGTCAACGGTCACGATGAGGAGACAGAAGATGCTTTGAATTAAGCCGTAAGGTAATACCTGAAAAGAATATAACAGATTACAGTGTTTTTATTGGTAAATGGTAGTGGGTGGCGAAATCTTTGAGGAAAAAAATATTTCTATAAATTGGAGAACTGGAGAATAGTCTGGTTAGAAAAATAGAAATATTAACATAGATAAGTACTTTCCTTATTATAAATGACATCTTTTAATTTATATTTAATTTAAATGAATTACAATAATAAGTATTGTTTACTGTGTAAAATTATTACTCATAATTTGAATAAACGGTCAAAGTCAAAGTCAAAATATCTTTATTCCATAAAAATGCTTAACATTCACTTGGACATGTCATAAAAGATAAAAAAATGCAGAACAAAATAACCAAAAAAAAATGTGCAATTTTGACTTGAAAAAAGCCCGTTCAAATGGTTGAGCTCATGAGAAGATACAGGCAAAGAAACTCATGGCCACTCTTTTTAAATGCCAACATTTGTTATAAATCACAATTAACAATTTTAACTTAGAAATAGAGCAACTCATTTCCAAACATCTTTATCGCGAACATAATCTTTAACAGAGTAATAAGCTTTTTGGCAGAGCCTGTGCTTTACCACTTTTTTAAATTTGTTCAGTGATAAATTAACCACGTCGTTTGGAAGTTTGTTATAGAAGTGTATACTTTGACCTACGAATGAGTGAGACACTTTATGGAGCCTAGAGAAGGGCACAGCAAGCTTATTTTTATTTCTTAAATTATATTGATGGAGGTCACTGTTTTTATTAAATTTATTAATATTCTTATGCACATATACTAAGTTGTCGTAAATATATTGGGAGTGTAGTGTGAGGATGTTAAAGTCTTTGAATTTATTCCTTAGTGACTCCCGTGGACCCATTTTATAGACTGCTCGGACAGCCCGTTTTTGGAGCACAAAAATGGTATCTATGTCAGCGGCACTACCCCAAAGTAATAGGCCGTAAGACATAATGCTATGAAAATAGCTGAAGTATACTAAACGCGCGGTGTCAACATCGGTCAGTTGACGAATCTTGCGGACAGCATACGCTGCCGAACTAAGTCTACCAGATAAAGTTTCTATATGCGGACCCCATTGTAACTTAGCATCTAATGTTATACCTAAGAAAACAGTTTCATTAACTACTTTAAGTTCCTTATTGTTCATCAAAACCCTGGTTTCTACTTGTTGAACATTCTTAGTAAAGAACCTGATACATTTAGTTTTACTACTATTTAAAAGCAAGTTATTGGCACTAAACCAGTGTAATATCCTAGAAAGAGCATTGTTTACATCGTCAATTTCCAATAGCCGTCTATTAACCTTAAAAACTAAAGATGTATCATCTGCAAACAACACCATTTCACAGATATCTCTCATAAGGTGAGGTAAGTCATTAATGTACAAAAGGAACAAAAACGGACCCAGAATAGAGCCTTGTGGCACCCCCAATGCTACAGGTGACCCGTGTGATAGTTTCCCGTTGACATTTACCTTTTGAATCCTATCACTTAAATAAGAAGTGAGAAGATCCAAAGCAATGCCTCTTATACCATAGTGGTGTAGCTTCCTGATAAGAGTTTTATGCTGCACACAATCAAATGCTTTGGACAAGTCACAAAACACCCCAAAGGCATCACGTGACTCCTCCCAAGCCGCGAATACACTCTTTAAGAGCTGAGACTTTTTGTTTTTTACAATATTGAGATTTAACTTCCAGATATATCCCGCACATAGCAGGGTAGGCATAGAGAACCTGGAAACATAGTGCTGTGACACTTCGTGTCTCCATTAAAACAATTTTGTTTTATATTATCCGCCGAATTTTTGAGGCATTGCCTGTTAAGTATCGAAAATCAACGCCGAGCGTTGTCTTGTTTCCAGAGCGCAGTTTCGTACGACTGCCCCAGCGCCACGATTGGCAACACGTGCTAAGGTAAGGTATAACGCATAAATATTGATACTACCCACACAAGCTAGTCACTTGCAAAATAAATACACATACGTAGATTTAGATACCTACATATTATATAAAATATAAATAAGATTTTATTATATTTTTTTTTTAAACAAGTACAGTACCAAGTACGTCTGTACTTGGTACTGTACTGTTTTGGGTTCTGGCAAGCTTCCGAAAATATCTAGGGTTATTTTATTACAATCGGTTCATAAAAGTCTATTTAAAGTATTTAGTTCGACAAATTTGTTAATTGCCGTAACAGTTATTTTAAACAACTGTTTTACTGAATTGACTGAATCTTTAGTTTTCAATTTCTTTATTAATATTTCTATTTCAAGCGGGCGTATCCCCGCACGGGCCCACTAGTAAGTATATAATAAATTAATGGCTCGACAAAATGACAAACACTTCATCTCACGAAAACCATTTCTTTGCTAGAATCAAATCTACGACCTTAAGCTTAACATTTAGCCACGAAACCAACAATCACTTACCTGCTTTCCCATTGTTTCGCGATAGCACAACTTGTGACTAAATTCGCCGGATGCGGGTTCTATTCCTGTGCAGGGAAATGAATTATTTAACATTTTCATTTCCTCACTCTGGTAACAAGATAAAGTGAGCAGCGTTACTCTTCTTTATGCAGGATACGGCGTGAAGTTTTACCTGTTCCACTTCAAAATCGAAGTCTTCTCTCGGATAAACAGAATCAGGGTCCACGTCTAGCCTCTCCAACGCCTCTCTCAGCTCCCTATAGTAAAGCTCAAGAGTTGCTTTGAAGTGCTTCTTCCTGAACTCCTTATCTGATCCATTGAATATGAAGTACATTAGATCGACTATAGGATTGCCGATCTGGAGTGTTTGATAGTCTAGAGATATGATGGCCATTGTACCGTCCTGCAAGAAATTGTAATAATTTTTTGTTTATAATAATAAATTTACTTTACTGCAAATTAAACCAATAAAAAAACAAACGTAAAAATAATAGAAAGTACAATAGGACAGCCTTTTAAGCCATAAAACGATCTTTCCCAGACAACCTTTGGATGTTGGAGGAGGTTAGATAAATAATTGGGTGTGATTTATATGCACATGTAGGTGTAAAAGTCGAAGCAAGTTTATATTGAAAAAGAAACTATCATCAATGCCGTAAGACAAATAAAAAAGACCATCATTGTCCTGGAAAGACATTTGAGCGAAGGCCGAAGGCGAAGGCTAA
Source organism: Heliconius melpomene rosina (assembly GCF_056956725.1). NCBI lineage: Eukaryota > Metazoa > Arthropoda > Insecta > Lepidoptera > Nymphalidae > Heliconius > Heliconius melpomene. The sequence goes on along the minus strand of NC_140402.1, from coordinate 9,168,222 downwards.
TGTGATTGTGGATTCTCTAATCTGGATAAATTTCGGTATCTAAGGAGCTGTCCTTTCAGCAAACCGCATCCACTCCCGCCACTCAACACGCAATGCCTCGAGAATTCTTCGAAGAGTGTGTCTTATCATTGGGTTCCCAGATTTCATCTGCCTACCCTAAAAAATAATCTAAAAACCTAATCTGATATAGACAATGTACAATGTTAAGTTACGCCACATTACGCGGTATTTTTAAAAATGGACGAAAGTAGGAAAACGGGGCAAATATTTTGTGTTTTACAAAAATAGTGTTATTTTTAACATTTTAAATGTATTATTCTATTCTTAGAAAATGTACTGAATTTGATGCTATTTGCATCAATTATGCAAATAAAATGTTTATTAATTTTCTTATAACAATATGCAGTATAATTTAATTATTATTTACTGTCCTAGATACCGTGAGTATAAGTACTTATATAAGAAGTAATAATACAGCTATGTCAATATAACTTATTATTTAGAAGAGCTGACTTTTAATTCAAGGACTGAGATCTAACATAATATGTTAGTAATATGTTTTTAAGCTGCTCACTATATCCCGTATATAGCTAGCCTAAAATGCATATTCTACGGAAATACCCTTTAGTTTTTGATTACGCGGCGTATCAAATGAACTATAAGTATAAGTTCAGAAACTCCGTTCCCATTAAGACACTTCCCGCCGAGAGGAAGAGCCAAGAGGCATTGCCTCTTAAGTGACGGAATTTAGCGCAACGATTTGCCTTGTTACCAGAGCGAAGAAATGAAAATATCACTTATTATTTTTCAATTTTCTTTACTTTGAAGTAATTATTTTTCTACAATTTAAGTTTTGTTTAAGTTATGGAAGTCGGCTGAAAAGAACCGAGTACCGACCATATACTCGTATAGTTTTTTTATGTTTGTTACTACAGAAGTTTCGACTGGTTGAACCGATTTTGATGATTCTTTTTTATTTGTAAGCTAGCTAACTAGATTCCCGTGTAGTCCCATGTTAATTTGGTCCGTTTCTGACAATGTTATCCATTCAATATCCAATATGTGAAAATTACAAAAATCTTAAATTTGCATTAAATCTGTGCGCACCAAAAGGACAAATCACTCAATATGACGCCGACCGATTTCGATGATTCTTTTTTTATTGGAAAGGATACACTTTAAGGGTAGTTTGATGAGAATTTGGTTCTAATTATGGGATCCAGTGGAAGTCGGTTTTTATTTGATGAAAATTATATTTTCATATTATTTTGGAGATATTGAATGACCGCTTATACGTGTATTCTACTAGACTACTTGTTACTAAGAATGATTTATAGGTAGATACTATAACCCAGTGGCGTAGCTAGGGGGGCGCGAGCGGTGCGGTCGCACCGGGCATCAAAAGGAAAGGGCATCAAAAGGCATCAAAGTCGACGATTAATTTTTTTAAAAGTAGCCAATGTCACATTTCAGTGTCCCTTTTTTTTCACTTTTTTTTTAGACCATTTTAAAGGACATCGAGTCCTAAACCGCACCAGGCAGCAAATACCCTAGCTACGCCACTGCTATAACCCCAAGAGATTTGAATCCACGACCTTCGACAGCCAGGTATGCCTGTACCAACGTACATAAAATACCTATTAATAAATAAATCATTCATTCTAAGTATAATACACTTGACGCCTTTGATGTAATCTCATATGAATAAAAATGCAATTTATTAATTGTTATGTAAAACAGCTATGAGATTTTATATTGAGTCGGATCTCTGGACACGTACGTAATATGTAATTTTTTTAACTTTATGCTGTATCCCGCACAAAGCAAAGTAGGAAGAGGGAACCTGGGAACCTAATATCAAGGCACTCAGTTCCCATTAAGATACTTCTGTTCTCCACTTTATGTCAAATTCTGGAGGCATTGCAGCGTGTTAAGTGGCGGAACTCTAAGCCTTGCCTCGTTACTAAAACGTGAAAACGAAAATATATAAAATATTTCATTTCCTCGAGTGGGAATCGATCCTACAAGCTGTAGCTCCGCGCCTCGACGACTGGTTTTAACATTTGTATCTATAATGTAATTCAAATTTATGTACATCTTTATATAAACTTGTAAATACATATAACAATAAACCAAGGCAGCTTTATGTTGAATCCTGCATGTAGTAAATCCAGTGTTGAGACACTCTGTTCGCTACTCACAGCTCACAGTTGTCACACAATTTTCTTGACATTACGTGATGAGTGGCGGAACTGAACACTGCACTTATATATTTCTTATCTATACATATAAATAAAAATTGGAGGGTCTGTTTGTGATTGCAAGATAACTATATTTTTCAAGAGCATATACTCGTATAGATATTAATTTGCCTGACACCAAAATACAAACGAACATTTTTTTTAATTTACGGGCGAAAACTGCGTTTACCGTATGAACTACTTAACTAGATTTTTCTAAAATCCGAAAAGGTTTAAATTACAGTCAGTTTATTTTTACTGCATTACAGTATATAAAAATTATACTAAAAGTTTTTTAATTACACTTAAATAAATATTTGTATAGTTCAAGCGGACAGGCCCGCGGGGGGGCCGCTAGCCTACAATTAAAAGTATAAAAAATTAACACATATTTTACGAAAGCAAAAATAATCTAATGATAAATTACCTACTTTGTTTTGTTTCCCTCTTTGCGTTAATTCTGAGACCACTACTAACCATTGCTTCGCTTAAAAATATGATTACAAAATATATACGAAAATCTAGACTCATCAAAATCGGTTCACCTAGTTAAAAGTTCTGAGGTAACAAACCAAAAAAAAATACGGTCGGATTGATAACAATATCATTAACAACCAAAAAGATATAGCATAATTAGTTTACCTCACGTTCTTTATGCATCAAGTTGCTCGGTCTGTAGTCTCCGTAAGCGACAACGGGACGTCGCAGTGGCCTTTGAAACTTGCGAAAGTCCTGATCTTCCGAAAAATGCTCAATGAATTTTTGCAACCTCTCTTTATTCTCCTCTCTTGTTGCTTCTAACGCAATTTTCACCACATTTTGAAAATATTCCATCAGAGCCGCATCGTTTTGTTCAGTTTTTAATATATTAGCCGATTCTTCGAAAGCAATAGGATCGTAAACTGACCAAGCAATGGACAAGGCGTGGAGTTTGGCCAAATTTAACACACCTGCTTTAGCATATTCCCTGGTGAATGGCTTAAATCTGTCATAAGATTTATATCCAGCTACGGCCAGGTCCTCTAGAACTAGAGCTTCCTTGTAGCTTTCGTCGTCTGCTGCATAAAATTTGGCTGTAACGATCCTATGTTCAGGGGGTACCATGTGCTTCTCCTCCAAATCTTCGTAGACTTTCTTTATTTTTTTATAAAAAAATGTTTCTATTTGGAATATTCTGATTGGCGTGGCAGATCTCATCTTGTCCCCGATGGCTGCTACCTTCGCAAAAAGTCTAAGGTCATCTTTGTCTGGTGAGGAGATAGTGGCTAAATAAATATGGCTGGTATAATTTGCACCTCCGCTTGAAGTTTTATTAAAATTTATTTCGCAATTTTCATATTTTTGTTCGTCAGCCACTTTTTGTAAGATGTCTTTTAGCACTTTTTCATGATCCATTGTATCTTTAAAAAAAAACGTTAGAAGTGAAATATAACAATAACAATGAACTAGATTGCTGAGATCTAATGTACAAAGTACAAATTCAAAATAAATCTGATTTCTGAATTCTTAGTGGATAAGACAGACAAATGTATAAGATTTTGGTACGGGTACTAAGAAGCCGCTTTAGCCCCTTGCCTTCTGGAAGCGGAAACTCACATTATGGAGGTGATATTTATAAAGCTTTATATATTTGAGGCCAGTCGTATCGTGTCACTCATTCAGTTGTATGACTCAACACGTAATGCCTTCAGAATTCGGCGGAAAATGGAGAACGGAGTGTCATAACACTAGGTTCCCTCTGCCTACACTGCTGTGTGTTAAAAGAATAAAAAATGACATCAAGTTTGAAATTTTAGTATCCCTAAATTTATGTTTTAATCTCGTAAGTTTTTTTTTTGTTTTAAGCATAAGAATTATGATTGTATACTAAGTTGGCTTCCTATTGAATAAATAAATAAACACCGTTGTGCCATTACGTATCCTCATATTATAATAGAATTTGCAATGATATTATAATAATAGATAGTAGGTGCTATCTGTACCAGTAAGATAACAGAGGCTAGTACATACGTTATGCATTTTATCATTATACTTCCTATGTTGACACCGTGGTAGCACTGTGGGTAGTCTGTTGCTTATGAGCGATGATTGTAGGTTTGATTTGTCACGGTACTTGTCACAACTGGTGGTAAGTGCTGTAAACTCCACGGTCCACGCAAACGAATTTGTGGGTGGCCACTAGTTATTAATAGATATAAGTATTGCCGATGCAGGTACGCCCCTCATATGAAAAACTTATACAAAATTTACGTCTATAAACAAGTAATAACCACGAATACCTATTGAAATATACAATAAATCCAATTTGCGTTTCTAGCATAGCAGGATAGGCAAAGAAAATATAGTGGGGATACTCTGTTTGATGATACCTAAGTCCGAAATTCAACACGAACAGAGAGAGTCCGCCGCCCTTTTCTTTCCCAGAATAAAAAAATTAAAAGTTCTTCATTTTCCCGAATGAGGATTGAACCCACAATCATCGGTTTTACAGCCAGACAAAATGCGCCACTGCATCACAATGTCCTAAAAATATATTTTTTTATCTAATAACTGCACGTGTATAGGTAATAGGTATATACGTTACACAACTACTACATGAATGCTCAGAAGGAAATGTCTAATAATATTTTTTTATGTATAGACTAAGATTTCCTTTCCAAGTGCATATATTATCTATCCCTGTTAAAAAGAAACTTCATGGATCGAATTAGGTTCAAATCCAAAAGAGCATGGATTACACAAATACACAAAACTAATGTACAGTTGCAGCTCTGTGGGGATTAGACAATTGTTATTGATTTTAAGAAACTCCGTTTCCCATTAGGACTTTTACGTTCTCCACTTTCCTCCGAATTCTGGAGGCATTACGTGTTGATTGGCATAACTCAACTCCGCGCTTGGTTCCGACGCTAGAGCGAAGAAATGAAAATATACGATTGGAAATACATTTTTTATCAGCTTCATGCTGTATCCCGCACACAGCAGGCAGGTAGGCAGAGGGAACCTAGTGTAATGAGACTTCATTCCCTACTTTCGGCTGGATCCTGGAGGCATTGAGTGTTGAGTTGCGGAAATCACCGCCTCGCTTTGCCTTGATAAAAGAGCGAAAAATGGTAATATACATTCAAATAAATTAATTCCTTGAGTGGGGATCGAACCCACTGCCAGTCGCGTTTTTAGTCACACTTGTTGTGCCCTTATAGACAGGAAAGAGGAGAGACAGAGTCTCTTCTCTACCTACCCTGCTATATGCGGGAGAATTAATTACAATTTAATAAAAATAAATGAAGGTAGATGCATATTTCACGACATATTTTACATAAACTATTTTATAAATTAACGATATAATAGTGTGTTTGTTAAGAATTTCGTTATTATCTTTAAATGATTTTAACATAATAATTCTATCAAGCACAGTTGTATATGATTCGCTATAAATATTTACTTGTGGGAGTTGACTGATGTTAATTTAGAATTTTAACAACAGTATGTATTAAGCTTTTATTAAGCAAATTAATAAAATAATTACTGATATTATACTCGTATAGCATTTAAAATTAATTTAATAGTACTATTTAAAATTTAATTATTTTTTTAATTACTACTGTTATTTAAAAAATATATTAAATATATGTTTACCTACATTAATAAACTTATATGCATATATTTTTCGAATTTTTTATATTTATATGTAGAAAACAAATTTACTTACACAACAAGCGTCCGCGCCAAGAATATGTCAACCTTGAATTAACTCTAAACGTTATACTAGACATAGGACAAATCTAGATAATTAATATGTATTTATAACTTATTGTTAAAAATTATATTTAAATATATTTATTAATAACAATAAATGTCAGAATATATGCTTATTATATTGATTAAATTAACAGAAAATTAAATATTTGATAACCATTTTTTTTTAAATAAGTAATGCCTAGTGGTTGTATATTTTGTACTATTTTTTATCTGTGCTTAATAGACAATTGACAAGTGATGTTTATTTTATTTGTCTAGTAATTTGCACAGATTATATTACTTTTTTTATTTAAATTGAGTCATAATAAACAATACGGAAGTATAAATATTGCATAATATATTTCAATTACTTATTAAGTTTTATTAAATATTTTCATTGTTTTTTGAAATCAGTAGAGTAGACAGAGGAAGTGTTAAGATACTCAGTTCTCTGATTTCTGCCCAAATTTGAAACCCAATGATGAGGAAATTAGTGCTGCACTTTTGTCTACTTGCGTTTTTGTGAGCTTTTGAGGGTAGTCTCTGTCTACCCTCCTATGTGAACTATACAGCGTACCTGGGAACCTAATATTAAGACAATGCATTCCCTATTAATACATTTCCGTTTCTCACTTTCGGCCGAATTTTTGAGGCGTGTTGATTGGCGGAACTCAACGCTGCACTTTGACCTTAGTTGTAAAATGAAATAGTAATAGTTGTTCATTTTCAGGAGTGTAATCAAACCCACAACCGTCTCGTTTAAGCAGTCGCTGTGCGGCTGCGTCATTACGGCCTTGCAATTATCTGTTTGTCTAAAGTAAACATTTTACGCAATAGATCTATTGCATAAAATTAATGATAAAATAGTCATAATACATATGTTAACATTTTTTTGCTTAAAATTTGAACAAAGATTAATTAGCAAAAAAAATTTATAATTTACTAGATAAAATAAAATAAAGTAATTACTTCTTTAGGTTCATTCGATTTAAAATTGTTGCCAAACAAACGATGTTTGGGTAATCTTTGTTATATACGAGTAAGAGTACCTGTATACGTATATTAAAGTCAAATATTGTAGTTACTGCCTTGGTTGCGAGTTCGATATAAATGTGGGGAAAGACGCTCTTCCCACCACTTAGCAGGGCAAGCAGGCGGCACCTGGGAACCTAGTGTTTAGACATTGTGTTGGGCGGTGGAACTCAAAACCGCATTCTACTCGAACCTCGTTACCAGGGTCGAGGTCACCCCCCCGAGTGGGAATAGAATCCACACCAGTGGCACGCTTATGTCTTTAAGCCATGATGGCCTCGTTTTTCCTAGTTTACCTACTACAATACGTGTGGTTTAAAACCAAAGTTGTTTTTATCGGATTCGAGACGTGGCATATAAGTAAGCGCGATGGTTGTGTTTAATTCCCAGTGTATTAATGAATTATTTTAATTCTTAACTAAATAAATTTGCTCTGGTAACAAAACAAAGCGGGGCTTTTAGTTTTGCGACTCAACACGCATTGTCTCGAAATTTAGGGGTCCGTGGGGAATGGGGTGTCTTAACACTAGGTTCCCTTTGCCTACCCTGCTGCGGGATACAGCGTGAAACTAAATAAATATATTGAGCGTTGGGACGGGAAAAAGTGATCTATTATTTGAATATTAAGTGTACGTAAAAATCGTAGGTATAACATATATTTTTTATTCTGTTGTGATTATTTTAACAGATAAATAATAATCTTTGAAATTATATAACTTTAAAGCTTTTTGTTTTATTTTTCATAATTATATGTACATACATGTTTACGTAAATCTTCTAAGAATTTTTCTTTTGAAATTTACTTTGTTTCGATTCAAAAACCGGTACTTATTATCATATTGCGCATTGTTTAAATAAACCGAGAATTTATACTGATTTGTATATATTCAATATATATAAGAATCATAGAAAACAAAAAATATTTTTAAAAAAATTCTTGTCTGTCTGTCTGTTTATCTGTCTGTCTGTATGTATGATCACGCTAATCTCTGAAAGTACTACCGATTTATGTAAAACTTTCACCAATTTCTTTGTTTTAACTTAGCTTAACATCTAAAGTTTGTTTCATCAAAATAGGTTCATTAAAAAAAAAAGTTATTGTCATTTGAATGAACTCAAGGCATGAATTTGCCTGCAAATATAAAGCAATCCATATCTATACTTATACTTATAATAAATCTCTATTTTTTTGTAATTAATCTGTATGTTAAACCGACTTTTAAAACAAGGAGGAGATTCCCAATTAATTATTTTCGATTTTATATTCGATATTGAATTATTCGATTCGATTTGGGTATTTTTTGTAATATGCAATCATTACAGTTATTTTACAAAGAATATTATAAATCATTACCCAAATCAATAATTTAACATTTAAGGCTGTTTCTGAACGAGTAAATTAAATTATTCATTGACGTCAACACATTTGATTGTCAGTCACTGTCTGTTTATTAAATGAATAATCATGTAGTTTAAGCGGGCGAAGTCGCGGGGAGGCCGCTAGTTTGTAAATAAAGGTACTCGTCGGATAACAAATTTATGCGGTAAATGTCTATTTTTCATTAAGGAAGAGAAGTACATAATAAAAATAAATATTGAGTATACTATAAACTTTAATAGTGAAAATATTATAGTTTTAGTGCGCATAGTATAAAATAATACTTAAAATTTATATTTCAGGAACAACATTTTATGTTATTCATACGTTAAAGATTATAATCGAAAAAAAAAAAATTGTAATATTTTTTACTTTCTTAGGAATTCAAATTCTATATATATCGAAGCCTAGTTAAGTAACAAAATATAATAAAAATATTTTTTTGGCGAATTAGTTTAGAGGACGGCCGAACAATGGGACGGAGTGGGAATAGATGGCGCTTTGCGAAGCGGAGCTTCGTGGAGTGGCCCTTCTAGGTGGACCGCCGATCTGGTTGGTCCATGATGAAATTGTTCTGTCCTTCACGTAGATACGAGAGATTCTTATAGTAAGAAATGGTGATGATGTAGAAATCGGTTACGTATGATCAAATAAATATATATACGTTAACTTGTATATGAGAACATATAGCTTAGTGGTCAGACAAGCTGAGAGTATCTAGTGTCAAAATTTGGTACTCTCTGAACTCCATGCTGAGTTATGCCTTACCAAGGAAGGAAAATAAAAATAAAATAAATGTTCCCCAAATCTTGTATTTTCTTTTTTTATTTATTTATATATTATATTACACAATATATATAATATTGTGAGTATATAATTGTAGTATACAGAAATATAAATTTATTTATATGTCTGTGTGTATGTAGTATTTATGTATTTAATATATAATTATTTTTTATTAAATATGTAAATTTTCTATTTTATGCACCGCTCACTTGTATACAACTCCAACATCCAAAGGTTGCCTGGAAGAGATCGGTTTAAACGATAAGGTCGCCTCGTTGTACTTTTTTATTATTTTTTAAAGATGGTATGTTTTTTTCGTTAATGTGCAATAAATTATATTTATAATAATAATTATTATTTATTATTAATATTTTATCAAAGAAAATGACCGTATTTATGATGATGATGAAGCCCTAAAGAAACTTCCCAATTAGTCAACGGAATATAACTAAACAGGTTATCTTATCTTTATAGCCGTATTTTAACCAACGAAATAATATGTTTTTTGAGCAAGGCCGAGGTCTTTCTAGAGACTTTTTCTGAAGACTGGAAGAAATGTGAAAGAAACATTCCCCTGAGTGGAAGATGATCCCAATTATTAAATGAAAAGAAACTAATTAAAAAAGCAAAAGGTGTAATCTTTCCTAAGTATTATATTATCAGATCTGAATGCTATAAGATAGTCGAAGTAGTAAGATAGTCACATCGAGAACGAGACGAGAACATTTTGCCAATATGAAAATTGGTTGAACTGATTTAGCAAAAACGTGATTTTTTTTAACAAATTTAGTTTTTTTTTCTTAATATTGTAGTAAATCTTAAAGAGACACCAAGCAAAAAAAATAATTAAGTAGATATTTACACGATTATGACACTGTATTTCCTACGATAATATTACTAGATATTAGAAAAAAATATTGAATACATAAGTATTAGGTAGGTATGTATAGATAAAATAGATATTAATAATTATTAATGTTTTTTCATTATGTGTATTTTTTTCGTTCCAAGCATGGAGGCTCGGGGTAATTACATCATTTGAATAAATAACAATTTAACGCCATGAGTTCACAATTGGAATATTTCGGATTATGGTTTTATTATCATTATATTTAAGACCCTCGTGGCGCAGCGGTACCGCTTCTGATTGTAAAATCGACGATTATGGGTTCGATTTCCAATCGGAGGTGAAATTATTTTCTTTCTTTCTCTCTAGTAACTATCACACATTGTTTTAAGTTGAGAGGAAAGTGCGGAAACGATTGTCTTAATACCTACTAGGTTCCTCCTGCCTATACGAGTATAACGTGAGGCAAAAAAATCTCAATATATTCAATGCCTTATCTATATATCTGCTGCTGCTGCAAAGAAAAAATAATCTTGAAAGAACAACGAGGTTTTTGTAAGTTAGTGTCCTAAAGCTAACTTCACTCTGTCTAGCCTTCTTACAGGAAAAATCGTAAACCTGCTTTTTAATTCAGAGATACTTGATTGTAGGTACGTCTTACAAATAAAAATATTATGAACAGTATTATCGTAAATCATAAAATAAACTCATTGTTGTTTAATAAGGTTTAATATTGTTTTTATATTTTGCTTAATTTCTACGTACTTCCTGTTTTTTTTTCTATACAAATTAAATTTATATTTATGTTTCCTACATCAAAATTCTATTTTTTTGTAGGATTTTAAGAATTATATATTGTAAATTCATGAAATGCAGTACGTACATAATGGCAAAGTATTTTTGGACCAAAAAAAGAATTAGTAACATCACTATAAGATAAGAAAATTTTATTTAAAAATATTTATCTTTAAAGACGACAGAGGGAATCAGGGAACCTTATGGTGAGATAATCCATTCCTAACTTTCCGCGGAATTCAATACCGCGCTTTGCCTTATTACCAGAGCGAGGAAATAAAAATTATTAAATATTTAATTTTATCGAGTGAGATCGAATCCACAACCAGTCGCATTGGTACCCGCTCGCTTATGGCCGTGTACCACGATTAGAATCGAAAATTTTAGAAAAATACATGAAATTAATAATGTTATTTTCAGAATCATAAGTACCTCATTAATAATGCCAATGACGTAAAAAGATTTTATTGATTATACTAATAAATTGAGTATCGGGTAAATCTCTTCCTTAAAATATAATTAAATAAAAACATTACACAGTTGAAAAATATTTTTAATTTGAGTCATATCATCGTACAATGCCTAAATGATACGAAGCGGAACTAGTTTCGTAATAAAATGTTCGTATTTATGACCTAAGTCTCGCCACGTCATATTCCCGCCATTTTTTCGTTTGATATTAAAAAAGTTTGCCGTATTCTTCATTTATTTGTAACTCTTGGAAACAATAGTACATTAGTCCGTAATTATGTGTTATATTTATTTAGGCTTTACATTTAAATATTTTTCATTTCTCCGTTCTTTTAAAGTCGTCTGTTCTATTAAAGTTATTATTCTATTAAATAAATCAAGAAAGCAAGAAAATGCTACGCTATTGACATAATATATTTGATATTTTGGGTTACAAAATATAATTCAATTTTCATTCAATTAATTGAAATTTCGTAAGCAAAATATCAAAAATATATCTATATATTATTTGTTAATTTTCCGTATATTAACAATTTTAGGATTTGTCAATAAGAAGTAAACTAAAATAATAGTTGACACAAACGTGCACCTCCATGACAGCACAGTAGGAAGAGTTAACGCGGATTTTAAAGGATCCCTTTAACCCTATTTATTGTTAGGATGCTTCCTTAAGCAGAATGTCATGTGCGTGAATTAAAATGGTAAGAAATTTAATTTCATTCGCCATATTTCTTTGTGAGAAAACTAAGTGATTATCACTTATATATCAATATAGGAATATACATACGTACGCTCTGAAACATATAATTAATTATGTTTTCTTAGTTTCGTGCATTGGCTTAGGCACCACTTCATCTTAAATACCGGTCCGGAATGCTGGTCTGAATTCCATATATATCAGGTTAGACAGAAGGAACCTAGTAGCAAACCTGCTACTACCTGCCTAGCCTGTCTAACCAAGCATAGGAAATCTAGAAGACACTCAGTTCCCCATAAATATCGAGACATTGATATTTTTGTCTCGTTACCTGAGTTAGGGCATAATTAAAATAAAATAAGTTATTCCTCCAAGTGAGAAATAAAATCTACAACCATCGCGCTGTGCCGCGTGTGTGTCCTACGACAGCCGCACGCTCTATTTTTTAAAGGAAATGTGTGTAAAGTGGCGGAGTTCAACGCGGTATTTTAGCTATTTGAAATGAAAAACAATTTAAATATATTCTGTCCCTGATGAAAAGCAAGCACTACGTGGCTGCCTGTGAGGAATATTAAATAGAATGCATTGGCCGGGAATCGAACCCTGGCCCTCGACTTGAAAACTTATATACTTATTTATATGCTGAGTGTAAGGGATAAGTAAAACTTGAGTCGGCACAGCTGATGAGTCAACGGCGGGATGTGTCAACAATTAAATGCGTTTTTCTCTAATACTATTCGCAATTTCGAAATAGTGTAAAAAGCAAATTTTATCTTCGTTTAACGTAGAAAATTAATAAAGTATTTTAAAGGATAAGGATTAATACCATTATGGAAAAATATCCCTCACAATAAAAAATATATTGAAATTACTATTTTTAGACAGAAATATGATCACTACACGTTATTCTTAAAAGATAAAAATATGCTGTCGCAGACTTTTTTGTAGATCTTATTAAGAGGAATAATACTCCAGTACATTATTTTCATGTAGTACTTACCATTAAAGCAGCGCATGCGTGAAAGTGTCTCAACGGGTAGGACTTTATACACATTTATCGTATTTATGTTAATTTACATAAGAATGTACAAATAATAAACTATATATAAACCTTCTACGAAAAATACTCGACCTAATGGTGAAAACCGCATCAAAATCCGTTGGGTGGTTTAGAAGAAGAAGAGATAGAAACAACAGACAGACACGAAAAGCGACTTTGTATTATAAGATATAGGATAGGAGGAGGAAAATATATTAAATGTATGTGGAAGTGATTTAAAAAATCAAAGGTCTCTTAAAACACAATAGGAGTCGAAATAATTAACTTATAATAATATTTATCTTTTAGATAATCTCTCTTCAACGTGCAAAATATCTTGTACTAAACTAAATTGCTTGCATTATACGGAAAAGGCAGCCGTAAGATATAATATCTACTTGAACTAGTTTTGTCTTGTGGGTTCGCCTGTGTGCTCTAGAATGTTGGAAATACCTAATATTATAATAACCCTGCGGTAGGCAGAAGAATCTAGTGTTAAGGCATTCCATCCCATACAAATTTTGTAACGCACGCACATCGCGTGTTGAGTCAACATAAAAATAAATAAATGCATATACATAGAAGATACGTATGTACATACTTAATGCTGACATTTAGCACAATATAATTTTTTCCTGCCGTTTTGTTCAATAATATCGAATTGAAACGTAGAACAAGTGTCTCAATGAAAGTAGCTATCTGTATTTTTTAAATCAGTTCACATAACTAATTGATGATTTATTTGCTTGCCCTGAATTCGTCCAGGACAGGCTGACAGTATCTTGCCAAATTGTATGTAATGTATGTTAAATATGTCAAATTCCATTCACTTCAGAGACATCCAGTAGTTTTCAGTATTTTTAACCGACTTCTGTAAGAAAAGGAGGTTATCAATTCGACTGTATTTTTTTTTTTTTAATTATTTTTTTTTTATGTTTGTTACCTCATAACTTTTAACTGGGTGGACCGATTTTGATAATTTTTTTTTTATTTGAAAGGTGTAGCTTCCCGAATGGTCCCATTTTTTTTTTGGTCCATGTCTGACAATGGTATCCATGAGAAAATCACATAAGTCTTAAATTTGCATTATGCATGTGCGCGACTAATAGCCGAATAACTCAATGTCGCGCCAACCGATTTTGATGATTCTTTTTTTATTTGAAAGGATACACTTCAAGGATAATTTGGTGAAAGTTTGGTTAGGTTTCGATTATGGAATCCGGAGAAAATTGAGAAAGTTTGTTTTTTTTGGTCAAAAATTAATTATACTGTAATAGTTACAAGCAAAAACTTTTTAAATTGATGTCAGAAGTGAGATTCCTGATCGTTGCATTTCTTTTCAACCAATCTCAAAAAAGAGGATGTTCTCATTTTCAACCAACTTCAAAAAAGGGAGATTCCGAATTCACCCGAATACTTTTTATGTTTGTTCTTGTCAATATACCAAAATGTAACTTTGCACAAAAATAATACCTAATTAAATGAAGTTTTACATAGAACAATCACAACCACTCGTTGACAACCACTACCACCACCATCACCACTCGTTCAAGAAGCATCATTTTAAGATCTACCCATCACTAAAAATCGCAAAATAAATTAATTTTTAACAAAAACAAAAACCGACTTCTAACAACGAACTAAAAAGTGAAAAATAATTATATAAAGATTTTATAATTTTGAAGTCGGTGTCAAACTAATGCTACAACACCTTTACTACAATATCTAATTACTAAGCCTGTTTGTTTTACTTGGCACCGACTTCAAAATTACAAAATCTTTATATAATTATTTTTCACTTTTTAGTTCGTTGTTAGAAGTCGGTTTTTGTTTTTGTTAAAAATTAATTTATAAGTGATTTGTATTTTCAGTTTTTAATTTTTTACCAAAAACCTGGATGACACCTAAACAAGATGTAGGTACCTCAGTCCAGGCCCTAGGCTATCACCGTAGAAAAAATCATTATCTTTCGACAGGCAGACAGACGAAAATTCTGCTGAGTGATTTTTTAGCTAACTGTAAGTGTTGTTTAACGATGCCATTACCCTATATAGATATTGTTTTAACCGAATTTAGGTTTAATTTTAATGACCAAATCTCGAACACAGCGTCAGCCGGTCAACAGTCTCGTTTGAACTAAGCCCATTTGTTTATCCATCCTAACTATTCTAGAGTCAGTCAGTTTTTTTTTATAAAAAGGCTGTTATTTATTACGAAAGCTCGTCTATAGTTAGTTCAGTTAAGCGTTACCGTCTTTCTTAGTAGCTCGTCTCGTAGTACTGTAGATCTTAATGTCACGATGTGGTCGTGTAGTGTCGTATTTCTCCTTTTTATGTTAACAGAGGGTTTGTGTGTCATTTACTATTTAAATGGTGAGTGATAAAAAATGTTTGTTTTTAAAATGTAAGTCGAAAACTGTTTGTGGAAAATCTGGACTGATAAAAAAAAAGAAAATTACATAACCATTTAATTAACAATAAACCGCTACAGATATTTGATGAAAGGGTTGGAAATTATTTGAAATAATTAGAGTTATTTTTTTACGATTAGGAAAATATATAGTGCCTATGTGTAAATATGATAGACATGTTTGAAAATAAAATACAAATTATTGCAATGGATGGAATAATGATTTTAGACTTTAATGAAAGTGGTTCAAGTATTTAATACATATTATCTATATATATAAAAGGACTTGTCCTCACTGACTGAGGTAAGACGCACGCACAGCCGTAACCGATGTGCGTAGAAACGGGAAATTTGGACAGATGTTTACTTTCGTAATCTGGACATCCACTAAGAAGGGATTTTGAAAAATTTTAATCCTAAAGGGGTAAAATAGGGGCTCAAAGTTTGTATGGAAAAAAAATTAAATCGGCACCGATTGTTATAAAATTTTAAATTTAGATTTTTAAAAGTATTTAATTGAATACGTGTTTCATATTTTTCTAGAATTCTTCCCCTAAGGGTGCAAATAAGAGGATCAAAGTTTGTATGGACAAATTCTTAAATCGCCACCGATTTTTATAAAATTTGATATTTAGACTCTTAAAAATATTTAATTGAACATGTGTTTCATGGTTTTCTAGAATTCACCCCCTAAGGGTGCAAATAAGGGGTTGAAAGTTTATATGGAAAAATTCTTAAATCGCCACCGATTTTTATAAAATTTGAAATTTAGACTCTTAAAAATATTTCATCGAATACATGTTTCATGGGTTATTAGAATTCACCCATAAATACGCATGCGAAGCTGCGCGCGTCCGCTAGTATATAATATACGTATAAACGTTTCCCGCCTTTTCTCGTACCGTATGTCGCGGAACTCATCGCTGCGCACAGTCACGCTGCCAGAACGGGGAAAATAAAGTATAATTTATTATAACTTTATACGATACAAATGTAAGAAGAAAGTCTAAAAAGTGTAAATATACAAAACTAGCGGACGCGCGCAGCTTCGCTTGCGTATTTAGGGGTGAATTCTAATAACCCATGAAATATGTGTTCAATGAAATATTTTTAAGAGTCTAAATTTCAAATTTTATAAAAATCGGTGGCGATTTAAAGATTTATCCATACAAACTTTCAACCCCTTATTTGCACCCTTAGGGGGTGAATTCTAGAAAACCATGAAAGATATGTTCAATTAAATATTTTTAAGAGTCTAAATATCAAATTTTATAAAAGTCGGTGGCGATTTAAGAATTTTCCCATACAAACTTTCAACCCCTTCTTTGCACCCTTAGGGGAAGAATTCTAGAAAACGATGAAACACGTGTTCAATTAAATACTTTTAAAAATAAAAAATTAAAAATTTTATAAAAATCGGTGCCTATTAATTTTTTTTTCCATACAAACTTTGAACCCCTTTTTCACCCCTTTAGGGTTAAAATTTTTCAAAATCCCTTCTTAGTGGATGTCCAGAATATGAAAGTAAACATTTGTCCAAATTCCACGTTTCTACGCACAGTGGTTACGGCTGTGCGTGCGTCTTACCTCAGTCAGTGAGGACAAGTCCTTTTATATATATAGACTAGCGGACCCGGACGCGGCTACGCCTGCTTGAAATATAAGAATATAATTTCTATAGAAATATAATTTCAATCTAGATGAAATGCTTAAAGTGACTATTATATTTATTTTCATAAGGATGAATATCAAAATGACGCGGTAACGAACGCGGTCGCGTAGCGACGACGGTTGTTATTAACATGGCAGAATAAATTGCATGTCAAATTAGAAAGTATTTTAATTTATTAGTATATATGTGTAATGTAATATTATATAGCCTATAGCACTTCTGAAATATGCAGCTTTCATACAAAACAAAAACAAAGTAAATCGATCCAGTAGATCCAGAGATCTTAGCGTTCAAACAAACAAACAAACAAACAAACAAACAAACAAACAAACAAACAAACAAACAAACAAACAAACTCTTCCGCTTTATTATATTAGTATAGATTATATTATAATTACACTATCGTGGCATTACTGTAGTCATGGGTTAAACTTCTAGATACTACGAAATCTCTCTGATCATTTACGGACGAACGAGCGAAGCAGGTAAAAAAAAAACTAGTATACCATCATGGCCAAAATTCAGCACGTAATTTCGACGCTAGACAAGTTGTTTAATCATACAATAACTGCCAATATTTAAATAATAGATGCATTTTTTTTCCAATTTATCGATGTCACGTGGTTCGTTAAAATTGCATTCACCTTTTATTAAACTCACATTTATACATAATTTTCCTATTCATTTTATAAAAAAATATAATAAAAACTTGTAGTAATCCTTTGAGTTGTCGGATTTTGAGGCGGTTGCGACAGGTAGGACAGGTAGACAGGTAGGTGTAGTCGTGGGTTCGATTCATATTTGAGTTATTTTTTATTTATTTCCATTCCCACGCTCTGGCAGAATAAGCGCGGGGTTGAGTTGCGTCAATGAACACACAATGTCTCAAAATTTGGCAGGATGTCGTGATCGGAGTGCTTGAACACTACGCCTCCTCTGTCCCCTGTCACCATGCCATGCGTAATCTATATCCTATATAATTTAAATGTAGTAATATTTATCCTAATATTACTGCAAATGTTGCCTCACGTTTCCAACGGGAATCGAACCCACTACCAGGGCGAGTACAGTAAAACACTGTGCCACTGCGCCACGATGGGCTTATAAGCTAATGATATAAGATATTCTGTATATTGAGTAACTAAATAAAAACAATGTATATGATTAACATTACGTTTATTACATTATTAAATAATTCAATTTTGTTTGTATTTACATCTTATTTAGTTTTTATTTAACTTGCTCTAATCGCTGTATCCCATTCACAGCAGGGTAGGCAGAAGGAACCTCGTGTTAAAACACTCCGTTCCCAACTTTCCGCCAAATCTGCTGCAATCCGCAATACTACTTTCTAGAAGCATTGCGTATTGATTGGCGGAACTTAACACCGCGCTTTTGCCTCGGCACCAGAGCGAAGAATCGATCAAATCAACTTACCTTTGTGCCCTTACGCCACGACTGGCTTCTTAATAGACTTGGCTCTCTGGCTTAATATATAGGTGTCATAATTAAAGAAAATGTGGACATAGTGGCGTTGTATTTTCTATTTTTTTATCCTCTTCTATAAGTCTTAGCGTAGTCTGATATTGTCTTGAAGACATCCTTGACAAATTGACTATCGAACATAAAAATATTTTTAAATCGAATCAATAGTTTACGAGATTAGCCCGTCCAACCAAACAAACTCTCATCCTTTAAAATATTTGTAGGTATTATTATTATGTTTTTTGAATTACAATATTTACTATGGTTCATATAACTAGTGAAGAAAGGCGAACGTTGAATAGCAATTGAGCTACGTAACGCCAATTATTTACAATTTAGTAAATATGTTGTGTAATATAATTAGATATTCTTATGCGCGATGCAATTAACTGATCAGTAATGCGGAAAGACACAAGTTACTCCCGCGTATAACCCAGATACTCCGTTCCCCACTTTCACCTTATACTCAAGTGGCGGAACTTAACGCCGCGCTTTGCAATGGATATCAGAGCGATTAAAAAATCCAACTTCAAACCAAAGGTCACTTCATGATACTGGTACCTGTTTAGATACTATTTAACATCCGTTATTTTAATTGTTTGTGCCAACATGGTATAATGGCTGAGTGGATTTTTTTCACAGTCGTTAAAAAATAACCAGTTATTTAATGATTAATCTAAGAAACTTTTTATTTCAGACACAGAATATGCACGTATGCCACCAAAATATTCTCTCGATGATTACGATGATTGTGTACAACAGCCTGGTGGACGTTACTGCACCGTCGACTTCGAATTGGTCTCAGATAAGCCAAGTGAACTCTTAAATATGATACAGGTATTGGAAATTGTTAAAATTTGTTGTTAAAATTTTAAAATGCTGTCAGGATATTAAGGATAAGAAAAGGAAACGAGGCCAGCTGTGGTGCAATAATGCAACAGGTTGTAGTCTCGATTTCTTCTGGAGGCGGTGAAATATTATTGCTACGCTCTGGTGTCGCGGCAAAAGCACAGCGTTGAGTTCCTTCACTCAACACGCAATGCCTCCAGAATTCGAGTTTAGAATCCCATGCTTGGGCTTCGAATTGCGTGGAATTTTCTTAAGATTACTATAAATTTTTATTTACAATAAAAATATTTAATTCATGTATTTTTCAATTTTAATTAAGTAGTAATAATTTAATTTTAGGAATACTCTAAAGTAAAAGCAACGCACTTCAACCACACCAAATTAAAATATGGACTATGCATAGCGGGTAGATGTCAAAACTATACACAAAATATAACACCGGTGACAAAACACTCCTTCGAGGGATGCCTGAACGATTCTCTTTGGAAAAATTATGAATTAAAGACAAGAGTGACGCGTCTCAGCTGTTTTAGCCTAACTGATAATACTCAAGATATCGATGCTGGTGATTGGGTCGTGGGTCTTATTTTAGGGTTTATTTTAATGCTTAATGTTTTTGGAACTTTGTATGGGCTGTCTAAATCAGATAAATCAAAAGGTAATAAATATTTAATGACTTTTATAACAATAAAATATTTTTAAGCCAAAAGTGGCACCAGGGCACAAACGTGCAAAAGCGTTAGCTTGTCAGTTTGATTCCCACTCTAGGAAATGAAATAATTAATATTTTATAACGTTGAGTTTCTTCACTCACAGCGCAATGTCCCTAGAATTCGGCGAAAAGCAAGGAGTGGAAGTATCTTAACGGGACTAATGTGTTTTAACACTAGGTTCCCAGGTTATCTATATCTATATACTATAAAAATAACAAAAATATAATTTTTAAATTAGTCCGGCGTGAGAAGTGGTTCGTTCTCCATTAGGAGAATATGGTTAAATTTAAATAATTTTTATTTCCCGCTTCATTAGACAAAGCGAGTCGTTTATTTTCCACCACTCAACGCACGATCTGCCGAAAATTGTTTTGTTCAATTTTAATTAAAATGTTTTTCTTTAGATAATTCAGTACTGTTGTGCTTCTCAATTATTGAAAATTGGAAACGGTTGACTTATCAAGAAAGGCCTGATTCTCGCTTATATCACCTAAAGGGGCTAAATGGCATTAAGTAAGTTGTTAAAAAATATTTAAATAATGAAAATGTGTCAAATTTAGATCATTTGAACTTTGAGCTGGATGGCTTTTTATTATATTAAACCATAAAATTGTAACCTTCACATTGAAATAAGTGACTGTTTAATTATTTATATAGAACACCAACATAGCGAAAACTAACAAGCTTTAAAAATAAGAAATATAAATCTAAAAACAACATACAAAATGCAATCGCCATTACAGGTGTTGACGGTGTGCCAGTTTTACACCTATAACATAAATATCTTATAAATATCTTATATGTATGTGAAGTAAAAAAAATAAGTTATTTACAAATATATATACTGATAAACGACAAGTAAGAAATAATCACAAATTAACAATTAGCTTACGTGATCTCAAGGACTCCAATATTTTATCACGACATAAGGGCTGCTAATCAAAGAAAGTTTCAATGTCTACCTTTTTGGATATACTATTAAAATGTGTATTACACATACGGTGTTAATTAATTTATTTTTGTATTTATTTCAGGTCTATAATTCTCGTGGGCGTCGCAATGGCTCACTGTATTTATCCAATATTGATTGTATCGGAAAATTTGCACGGCTTAGAATTGGTACGATTTTTGCAATATTCATTTTTAGTTTAATCAGCTTCACTTCACAAGATACAAAATCTTGTACACAACAGGGTGGGCAGAGGGAATCTTGTGTTAAGACACTCTGTTCCCCATTCCGCCGAATTCTGAAACTGCGTGTTGAGTGGCGGGACTCTACGCCGCGCTTTGTCTCGAGACAATAATATTTAATAATATTTCATTTCCTCAAGAACCCACAACCATTAACAGTTGCACACTTAACCTGCGCCACGACTGGTCTCTAACATTTATTTTTTTTGTAATTAGATTTTAATGTATTCAGTTAATCCTTCTGGAGGTGGTGCTCCTTTATATTTATGTATATTTTATATTTATTATTTTTTATATTATACAGGCCTATTACAAATTGTCACAGTATATTTTACTCAATGGACCTTTAGCTATTCAAGCGTATCTAGTGATCTCAGGATTCCTGCTTGTCTACAAAGTGCTGATATATTCGGAAAAACACGAAGTAAATTGGTCTTTGGTGCCGAAAGGAATTATGTTAAGATATCTACGGTACGTGTAACATTTTATAGTTGTTGTCTAACAAAATTGGGAGAGCTCTTTAAGGCTATACTTAGATCGCAAGTCTCTGGTCTGGACTGCAAAGAATTACTCTGGAGGCACTGCTCTAACTTCTCGCCTTGCAGCGCGATGTGTGCATAGCGTGATATAAATATTATTTATTTTCATTTCAGTTTAACCCCGTCTTGGGCAGTTCTTATAGCGTTGTGGGCGACATGGTTGAGGTTTTTAGGACCCGGCCCGTTTTGGGAAGTAAGGATTCTTTTTAATCTATCTTACTTATCTATCTTAACTCATTTTTTACAGCTCCACTTTTTTCGCCGAATAGCAGGATAGACAGTGGGAGCCTAGTGTTAGGACACTTCGTTCCCAAATTTCCGCCACTGATGACATACTGGGTTGAGTAGCGGAACTTAACACCGCTCTTTGTCTTATGACCAGACTTGAGTAGGCATTGAAAATCCAATTGCGCCACTAATGACTTAATCAGAAAGGGCTGAAATAACGTGTTCCTCATTCTGACAAGACATTCTGTTGAGTTTCTTTTTAACTATTCTGCTTTATGAGAAAGATTGGTGATACTTAAACAATTTAAACAAATACTTAATTGTTATTTATGATCTTTTTTCAGTACACCGGAGCTCTAGATGCAGCAGACTGTCGTAGTAGATGGTGGGCAAGTTTTTTGTTTATTAATAACTACGTACCTAATTGGTCCTGTATGATGCATACATGGTGAGAAATATTTTTTTAAAGCTTCATTCTGTATTTTCCTGCATTTTCAGGTGAGCCAGAGCAAAGAAATGAAAATAATTAATTCCATATTCATTCAAATTGTACCCATCCAAATATTGTACATGTTCGATTTCATTAACCCTTTCAGGACCATAAGATTTTGAGAGGTATTGCAATCATTTTAACTGTTTAAAATAGTTAATTGCCGATCTAAAAAACATATTTTTAAATAAAAAAGTTAAAATTACTTTTACTTTTATGGGACACGGTTGTCCCTATGGTCGTAAGAGGTAACTTTTTATCATAGAAATCATCTTTATTATTATGTTAATTATAAATTAAATAGAGGTTTTAATAAAACTAATCGCTATTATTATTACATGTATTCTTATTTTTAAATGAAATGATATATTACTTTACCTAAATAATCAATTTACTAAACTTTACTGGTTATGAAAGTCAGCGCAACAATTTCTTTCATTTGTACAGTAGATATGAACTTTACAAATAGAACAAGTAATATTTGTACGGTTTTCCTCTTTTAATCTTGGTACAATTTACGCATCTCTTTCTGGCACTGGCCTTTTCCATTGGATGTAGTGGTAACTGGCGCTTTATAGACTTTCGTACGGCACTTGTTTTAGAAGTAAGAACATCTCTGTGTCTGGAAGTAAAGCAGTTGACTAAACTCCGAGCTACGACTTGTCTCAACTGTAGGCTGGTGAAAAGACTTCCTTCCAGTTTCTTTTCATTGTAAACTTATTGTTGAGAGCACTTTGAAACGATGTATTCTAATGTGTTATTATGGGCCTAATTATAAAATTTGCATATAAAAGCTCGATCAAAGTTTGAACTAGCCTTACTATTTCATTATTAAAAAAATGTTGATTTTTACGTATGTCTTCCAATCGAACCCGTCGCATAATATTTCATATAAAAGGTACCGCCATAAAAGGTGGTAAACATAGCCCATAACTAAATTCGTTCCAAGAAAAGCTTTCATCTCATCTATTTCAATTAAAATTTCCCGTCAATTTTGATCCGCGTATCGCACTGATTCTGTTACTATCATTTGAACTAAAATATAAATATTTGTTGTAGAAACAAATATATCAAAATGGGTCAAAATATTGTTTTCAGTATCTTGACAAATTTCCACCTTTCCATATTGATACTCTATATTTGAAAAAACATTCGGAATGTATGATCTCTTCCTTCACTTAAAATCAGGTTGACTGCTGCTTTGTTGTACTATGGTAGGATTTGTAGCAGAAGTTGAAGGCTAAGGTGATTTTCTTCTTATTTCTGGATGTTAACATCAAGTACGCCTTGGTCTTCATCCTGTGTCAATAGTTTTTGTTCTTCTTCGTCGAGCAGTAAATTGTCTTCAACGTCACTATTATCTCCCATCAAAATATGTCAAATTCCATCTTCCTTGAGTTCAAAAATTCCACGTCCCTTTCAAAACATAATCTGCAGTAGTAAAAATATATTATTGAGGGTATATTACCCATTATTATGACTTTTTTTGCAACGAACTTTAATATTGCTCAAAATATTTCCTTCATAGACCATAGGGACACTGCTGTCCCTGTAAATGGGAATGAGGCCCTCTACCGTAGCATTTGTCAAAGTCAAAGTCAAAGTCAAAGTCAAAATATCTTTATTCCATAAAAATGCTTAACATTTACTTGGACATGTCATAAAGTAGAAAAAAAAATGCAAATTAAAAATAACAAAAAAAAAATGTGCAATTTTGACTTGAAAAAAGCCCGTTCAAATGGTTGAGCTCATGAGAAGATACAGGCAAAGAAACTCATGGCCACTCTTTTTAAATGCCAACATTTGTTACAAATTACAATTAACAATTTTAACTTAGAAATAGAGCAACTCATTTCCAAACATCTTTATCGCGAACATAATCTTTAACAGAGTAATATGCTTTTTGGCAGAGCCTGTGCTTTACCACTTTTTTAAATTTGTTCAGTGATAAATTAACCATGTCGTTTGGAAGTTTGTTATAAAAGTGTATACTTTGACCTACGAATGAGTGAGACACTTTATGGAGCCTAGAGAAGGGCACAGCAAGCTTATTTTTATTTCTTAAATTATGTTGATGGAGGTCACTGTTTTTATTAAATTTATTAATATTTTTATGCACATATACTAAGTTATCGTAAATATATTGGGAGTGTAGTGTGAGGATGTTAAAGTCTTTGAATTTATTTCTTAGTGACTCCCGTGGACCCATTTTATAGACTGCTCGGACAGCCCGTTTTTGGAGCACAAAAATGGTATCTATGTCAGCGGCACTGCCCCAAAGTAATAGGCCGTAAGACATAATGCTATGAAAATAGCTGAAGTATACTAAACGCGCGGTGTCAACATCGGTCAGTTGACGAATCTTACGGACAGCATACGCTGCCGAACTAAGTCTACCAGATAAAGTTTCTATATGCGGACCCCATTGTTACTTAGCATCTAATGTTATACCTAAGAAAACAGTTTCATTAACTACTTTAAGTTCCTCATTGTTCATCAAAACCCTGGTTTCTACTTGTTGCACATTCCTAGTAAAGAACCTGATACATTTAGTTTTACTACTATTTAAAAGCAAGTTATTGACACTAAACCAGTGTAATATCCTAGAAAGAGCATTGTTTACATCGTCAATTTCCAATTGCCGTCTATTAACCTTAAAAACTAAAGATGTATCATCTGCAAACAACACTATTTCACAGATATCTCTCATAAGGTGAGGTAAGTCATTGATGTACAAAAGGAACAAAAACGGACCCAGAATAGAGCCTTGTGGCACCCCCAATGCTACAGGTGACCCGTGTGATAGTTTCCCGTTGACATTTACTTTTTGAATCCTATCACTTAAATAAGAAGTGAGAAGATCCAAAGCAATGCCTCTTATACCATAGTGGTGTAGCTTCCTGATAAGAGTTTTATGCTGCACACAGTCAAATGCTTTGGACAAGTCACAAAACACCCCAAAGGCATCACGTGACTCCTCCCAAGCCGCGAATACACTCTCTAATAATTTGACCCCAGCATCAGATGTTGACCTTCCACGAGTGAAACCAAATTGACCTGTGTGCAGTAATTTATTTTTATTAAAATAAGTAAGAAGCTGACTGAGTATCAGCTTTTCAAAAATTTTACTAAACGTAGGTAGTACTGAAATCGGTCTGAAATTTGTAGGGTCTTGCGTACTACCTGATTTAAACAATGGAGTTATTTTACTATATTTCATCAAATCAGGAAACACTCCACAATCAATACATCTATTAAAAATTGTAACTAAATCAGGAATCAAAATATCAATTAACTAGCGACCCTTTTGCGGCTTCGCCCGCTTTTACTACTGGATTATTCATATAATGTATGTTTGCAATGCACTTAAGATAATGTGAAAATTAATTAAACCCTAATGCAACCCGCATTTTCGTAGTTTCAATAAGGATTTTCCAATTGTTTTACACAGCGAGGATTTTTTAGTAGGTACCGTAATTTTAAATCTGTGCTACTAATCTTTTCAAGTACTTATTAAAATATATTTAAATTACTATTTTTAGATAGTTAAATGACATTAAATAATACATTCAACTTGAATTATCCAATACGTGCGAACGCATCTAAATCTTCGTTGCTATAGAGGCAGGCGGGTTTTTTTTTTCGAGCTTGTGGTTGATGCTGAAGAGGGTATTCTGTCCCTGATGAAAAGCAAGCACTACGTGGCTGCCTGTGAGGAAAATTAAATAGAATGCATCGGCCGGGAATTGAACCCGGGCTGCCCGCGTGGCAGGCGAGCATTCTACCACTGAACCACCGATGCGTGTAAGGCAGGCGGGCGCGGCGGACTCGCTTGTATAAGCATAACGTCGCGAGGCGCGTTTCGCAGCAAGGATTTTTTGATATTGTAACAACTTCTAAAGTACTTATTAAAATGAAAAACAGAAAAGACAGTTTTGATCTACATTAAATGGCCAACGTAACTAATATACTTATTTATATGAGAGTAAGGAATAAGTGAAACTTGACTCGATGCAGTTGATGAGTGAACGGCGTGATGTGTCAATAATTAAATGCGTTTTTCTCTAAAACTATTGCCAATTTCGAAATAGTTTAAAAAGCAAATTTTATCTTCGTTTAACGTAGAAATTTAATAAAGTATTTTAAAGGATAAGGATTGATACCATTATGGAAAAATATCCCTCACAATAAAAAATATATTGAAATTACTATTTTTAGACGGAAATATGATCACTACACGTTATTCTTAAAAGATACGAATATGCCATCGCGGACTTTTTTGTAGATCTTATTAAGAGGAATAATACTCCAGTACATTTTTTTCATGTAATATTTACCATCAAAGCAGCGCATGCGCCAAAGTGTCTCAGCGGGAGGACTTTATACACATTTATCGTATTTATGTTAATTTACATAAGAATGTACAAATAATAAACTATATATAAACCTTCCCTAAGAAATACTCGACCTAATGGTGAAAACCGCATCCAAATCCGTTGGGTGGTTTAGAAGAAGAAGAGTTAGAAAGTTCAGACAGACACAAAAAGCGACTTTGTTTTATAAGATATAGGAAGAATTTATGATATTAACTGAGACACCCCACAAGTCGGCTGTCTTTTTCATACTAATTGATTTGAAAGCTACACTAATGTCTGAATAATTTACATGACGGAAAACGAAACCATTATAAAATTCGGGAACATTGTCTTTAATTAACGATTCTGCAATAGTGGTAGAAGAACCTAGATCACTAATAGTGATATGGTCGCCCTTGCATGCTACTCTATGTCTTCTGTCTTACTATTTAGTTATGTGTTTGTTTATGTATGCAATAAAGAGTTTTATCTATCTATCTATCTATCGTTTGTTAGACTGACTGGGAAAGTAGAGAAAAACTTTTCAAATGCAATGGCCACTTCCAAATCGGAATCAACAATGTGACCGTCAATACTAAGTTTAAAATTAGAATCTTTCACTCTAGTTCTCCCAGTCTCGGCATTAACAACCTTCCAAGTGGCTTCAATTTTATTATTACTATTTCTGATTTTTGTTTTAATAAATAAAGATTTTGCAATTTTGCAAACACTTTTGAAAATTTTAGAGTAAGATTTTAAGTACTCTTTAAACTCTTCACCACTATTAAACTGTTTTTCATAATATAACATATACAGCGTCTCCCTACTCTTATAAATACCTGCTGTGGCCCAGTCTCCAAAGATAGGACTATCAGTAATTGTAATCTCTTTGGGAGTAAATATTGAATGAAATTTATTAATAAAAGAGTAAAAAAAAGAATTGTACAAAGAATTAGGAGGTAAAGTTATATC
Source organism: Heliconius melpomene rosina (assembly GCF_056956725.1). Taxonomy (NCBI): domain Eukaryota; kingdom Metazoa; phylum Arthropoda; class Insecta; order Lepidoptera; family Nymphalidae; genus Heliconius; species Heliconius melpomene. Next base: position 9,140,293 of record NC_140402.1, on the reverse strand, counting down.
TAAAACTAGTAAATTAGTTAGTAAACGAACTCTCATACGTTCCAAACGACTAGCTGTGACAGGTACAAAAGCAATTTTTCTCTTAGCCACCTGTTTTTTCTTACTAGAGAATTCTACTAGCTGACCAGAGTGGTCAGAATCCAATTTATTAATAATGCTTTTGTAGCATGGAATAATGTCAGTAAATATGTTATCTATACAAGTACTAGTCGTAGGAGTTATTCTGGTTGGCTCCATAAATAAATTAAGTAAATTGTGTGACTTAAAAAGACTTAATAAATTTATGGTGGGACTTAAACTTAGACTTTTGCACTTAGATACTGTTCCATTGTATCATAATAGTGTATTAGAGTAGTTTCTTATTCAGTAATGAGAAATTTGTAATATCATCTAGATTTACTCATGCCTATATTAGAAAATGTTGTGCTCGTACAAATAATATTACTATACCTTGTTCACAGGTATCTAGCGGTAGATATGCAGCTATACATATTTGGCCTAATACTTTGTGTTTTATTGAAAAATCCAGGTAAAAGACGTATAGTTCTCACTGCTCTCTTTATAATTGGCCTGATTATACCAGCAGCACATATATACTTTCAGGATTTGGATGCCATTTTAATGATTAATTTGGAGTAAGTTTAAATTTCTATTTGTATTGATTTCCGCCACTTAACACCGCCACACAAAGTCTCGAAAACATGCTGGGAAGTGGAAACGTGATGATGTGCTATGAGATGGCCAAACGTCAACAGATGCACGTTTGGCATAATCCAAAGCAATATTAATGCCGACGCTGTTTTACGGCTACTAAATGTGGATATTACAGAAGAAGAATGAAAGAAAAAAATATTTTGTGGAGATAACAGCATAACATCGTCTGGCTATAAACTTGATGATTTTGACTTCGTTACCCTTTCGAGAAAATAATTTATTTTTTATTTCCCAGCCCTGGTAAACAGCCTTTTTCTACCTCATCTCAGCAATTAACTGGAACGGCAATCCGTTAAGGCGAGGGGCCTTAACGGATTGCCGTTCCAGTTTTAAATAGTAAATTCTTAGTCTTTCTATCATCTAACCAAAAAAACCGATTGTCGTTAGTGAAATTATATATGAAATAGACCTGTGATTTTTTAAAATTTATATTTATGTCATTTTTTCTAGAGACACTACGAAACTATTTATTGACGAACCTACTTTCAATGAAGTATACAGACGAGGTCATACGAACATAGCAAGCTATGTCATAGGACTAGCTTTAGGCTATTTGGTATGTGATTGGCAGAAGCAGAATATTGAAAAATATAAAGTAAGTGAATAAAATAATCAAAATTGGTTTTAAACTACATCCCGCATATAGCAGGGTGCCTACCCTGCTGTGTGCAGGAAAGAACCTAGTGTTAAGACACTCTGTTCCCCACTTTCCGTCGAAATCTGGAGGGGGAAGGAAATCGAGGCAAAGAGCGGCGTTGAGATCCACTACTACACGCAATGTCTCCAGATATCGGCGAAAATGGGGAACGGAGAAAGTGAATAGCAGATTCAAACTTAATTGAATTGTTTAAAGAGCATTAAGTCTCACTTTGATTTCTACCCAAAAAAAAAACGAACGAGCACTCGTCGAACAAAGCACCTAAATTAATTTTATAAATATTCTATTTATTTTCCAGAAATACCGCATCCTCTACTGGTTAACATTGCCTATAGTTATCGCCATATTACTGTCCGGCCGTATATTCTTCAGAGACGCGCCAAGAGATTCGGTGTACATACGGATGCTTTATGGAGCATTAGCGAAGCCAATCCTGGGATTTGTTGTCGCTGTTATAATCTGTGGTTCGATTTTAAAGTACGAAGGTAAGTTGACTGATGATTAAAGAATTATATGATTAAATTCGACATATTACATCAGTATTACAAGATAAAGCCGAGAGTGGAGTATCGTGACACTAGGTTCTCTGTGTTTACCCTGCTATACGCGAGATTGCTACATTCTGATGATGACATGAAAACAGATAAAAATGGTATTAAGCTCAATATATTATGCTTACCACTACGGAACCTTCATGGGCCGATCATATTTATTTTCATTCATTCATTTCAGATCAGATTTTTTAAATTTATAATTATAACTTTTTACCTAATAATCGGATTTTCTTTATCGATTTTAAGATTATTACCGCGGATTTTTGGAGTGGAAGGGATGGACTGTTCCTGGGCGTCTTTCCTATTGCGCCTTTTTGATACACTTCTGTTTGCTTTCCGTATATACATCACTACAAACTAAATTAAAAACTGTAGGACCTTATGATGTGGTGAGTGTTATAATGTTTGTTATTATTTTATAGTTGAGGTATCGTTCTTGATTTTTTTTTCTATTTTCGCTACTTACTCCTTTCGCCGTGTCCATTGTCATCAACCCGCACCTCCCAGGGTCCTTACGTAACCCTTCCCTGGCTTCCTATTTTACAACTGACTAAAATAATAACCTAATTATATTTTTTTAGTATCTCGTATCATTCTGGGTAGTAATCGCTATGTTTGCTCTTGCGGTACCCCTGTGGTTACTAGTCGAGTGTCCTTTCACTGAACTGACGAGAAGCAGATCGAAACCAAAGGAAAAGAAAAAAGTGGAAGAGAAGGTTAATAAGGCCTTTAGTATTAATTAATAGTATTGCAATAAAAATTTAAAAGATTATTATCACTTTACATTTCCAATTCGAATCGAATCGACTTTAAAATTAAGAAATATTTCTTTAATTAATTATTCTACCCCATAAGGTTGCTTAATGGTGCCATTACCCTATATAGGTTAATTATTGTAATGCATGAAGTAGTTTAGTCATTTCAATGAGAACTTTAAAAAGTATTTATTAAGTCAAAAAAGTATTTATTAAGTCAAAAAAGTATTTATTAAATCTATCAATTAGCTTCACGCTGTATTCCGCACACAGCAGTGTAGGCAGAGGGTACCTAGTGTTAAGACACTCCGTTCCCCATTTTCCGTCGAATTATGGAGACATCGTGTGTCGAGTAGTGGGGCTCAACACCGCGCCGCTAACAAAGCGAGGAAATGAAAATATTTCAATACATTTTGCATCTTAATACGTTTTTGAAAATACATATTATGTATGTTAAGCCTTTGCTGCATGAATTAATAAAGCGTTGAAAAACCGCTTTGTGGAAATTGGTTTTTTAGAATTATCAACTCACTAAACAACAAAAGAAAATTAATCTATGTCTATTTTGTTTTTTTTTACGGAGCCATGTATGGGCTCTTATGTACTAAGACAATAACTATTACAAACATAGAATTGAATGCAGCGAAACAAAGAATATCAACAAATATGGAATATTATAGAAAACATCATTACTAGGCATGGATTCCTTCACCAGGAATGGAATTAGTGAGATTTTTTCCGTAAAAACACGCGGGGTCCGTTCTGCCTGCTTGAAGCGAACGATGTTTAGATGTAAAGAACTGTCTCACTTTAGAGAGGATGCCAAGTTTCTTATTCAATTGAGCTTCAATGTAGCTTCCAAAGTTAAAAGTTGATGAGAAAGTAATAGCAAGAAGTTCAAGGTGGTCGTTTACCGGCGCCGATACCTTGTGTAACGAGGGAGATAACAACAAAAGTATATATATATTCTTTCAATAATTCATTAAAAATATATTTTAAACATAACACACACTATTTTAGTAATTTTCGACAATATTCACTAACTCACGTATTGTACGCGTCAATTGGTTTCTCTTAGAGAGTTATAGCAGCAAAATAATAATAAGAAAATTATTTTTTACAAATAAGTATTACTATCTATTCGTTCGTAATTTTCACAGTTGGTTTTTTCAATTTGCTTTTTCTCCTGCGGTGAGTTTGAAGTAATATATTTAGTGAGTTCTGTGAAGGGTGCTTCAACGAATAGCCATAGAGGGACCGCAGTCAACAGAGATATTGTTGTAACGCACGTTGCCATCAGAACCTGCGAGGAAGAAAAGTATGTGTTATTTGTTGTTAAGGAATATTCATTATAAATAAAGATGCTTGTAATTAGATTTCAATATTTTCATTAAAAAAGGCTTTCTTGATGCCGTGTAAACACGTGACTGACACAGCGACAGAGCGTGTAACTGTAAGCTTTCGACTATTGCGACTCCGATTCGCACTTTGGGAATAAAATATTTTCTTTTTTTTTTTCTCATAACAGGACAAAGTGTGGCGTTGAATTCCGCCAATCAAAACAAAATGTCTCGAAAATTTTGCGGTACGTTGGGAACAAACCGTCTTATCATCAGGTCCCCTCTGGCTACCTGGCTGTGTGCAAGACACAGCGTGAAGTTGATTTAAAAAAAGGAGTTCTTACCATATGATAAATAGTGATGTACAGCAAATGCGAGTGCATAGCTACGTGTATACGTAGATACGAAAAATGTATTATATACACACAGTATGACAACTTGCTCGGAACAGACCAAATTTTGCTTTCGAAAAATGTGCTGTAAATATCTAAAAAAGAAAGTAAAATACTTTATGTTCGACTCCCACTTTGGAGAATAAAATGCTTAATGTTTACATTTCTTCGCTCTAGTAACAGTAGTCTAGCAAACCGCGGCGTTGAGTTCCACCACTCAACACGCAATGCCTCGGAAATTCGGCGGCAAATAGGGAGTGGAGTTTCTTAACAAAAGGTTCCCTCTGACGGGTAGTCAGTGTTCGATATACGGGATACAGAAAAGCTAAGCTAAGCAAACAACCAAATAAATTTAAAATGTAGTCTGAAATTTCGTTAAAGTCTCTTCATTTAAACTATTATCTTTACCTACTATTTAAAAGTATATTACTCCGAGTACGCTTTTTGATGGTATCTAAATCGACCTGGAAACACTGCAGGTAGACCAGTCCACAGTTGCGTGGATCGTAGAAACAAGTTCCTACGAAACCACGCAGTAGTGTCTTATATTCAGATGATGTGGATGGTATTTGAGTTTGTGACAGTGACCCCAACGATGTGTGGGCGACCCGGTGGCCCTGTGGCCATTAGGTGTTTGGCGTGAAGTATTGTCTCGATCCTCAGTAACCGGTGTCTCAGACCAGATTTGATATCCAACCAAAGCTGTGACTTGCCACCGACTGGTACTACTGAGCTTGCAGAACCACGTAGGCAACAGCAGCGGCACAGCATAGCTATCATTTTTTAAATTTATTAATTTATCAATTTTATTAATTCATATAATTTTGACGTGCGCTTGCAATAGTCAATTTAAATTTTGATTTAAAATTGAAGACTATTAGTAACCACTTACTTTCTATTCTAAAAATCAATCCACAAATAAATATAGCCATTACAAATCCAAATAAGGGTTTTGCTAAGGTCGCATATATAACTCTTATATAGAGCGGTTCTTCTGGCGCATCTTGATAGAAGACACTCCCCGATATAACTATAGCAATGAGGAGAGGAAGCGAAGCCCAATGTATGATGCGGTAGTTCTGAAACAGTCATTTAAATCTTTAAATTTACATCAATGGAGTGTCTTAGCACCAGGATTCTTCATCATGCGCAGTATAGGCAGAGGGAATGTGGGAAATCGTGAAATTTAGTACATATAGTAGCGTAGGTAGGGAAGTATTACCTAGTGTTAAAATACTTCAATCTCCACTCACCATCCTATTTTCGTATCGTCGCGTTTGGAAATAGACTTTTTTTTAGCTTCACTCTGTGTCCCGCACATAACAGGGTAGGCAAAGAGAACCTGGGAACCTGGTTTTTAGACACTCCGTTCCCATTACAATACTTCCGTTCCCTACACTCTGTCGATTTCTCACCGCACTGTGCCAGAGTAAGGAAATGAAAATATTAAGCATTACATTTTCCGTCGCGCTTACGATCAGACCCTAGTGCTACGGGGCTACGATGGCGAAATTATTAGCGTGTTCAACGCACCGAACTCTTTAGATTTATAATATTAGTGTACATATGGAAAAGAACTGTATTCAAGATATAATATCATACCTTAAATAGATTCGTATCTATTTTCCTCTGCTGAAGTCCATAAACGATGTAGCCAAGTGCAATGCCAATTATGAAACTGGCAATATTAGTGTGACCAACCTTATACACCTCATTGAATGTGGGGTCAGTTTCGAATAAATATCGGGCTTCCCTAAAATAATAATTTCTTATTATAAATTATAATCTTCACTTCATTTTTATATATTTTTTTATTTTTTTTTGGGTTTCTTTTTCAATTCTAATCTAAATTATAAATATCCTTACCCAGGTGCTATAAGTAATAAAGCATCGAGATCTTTTAAATACGTAATTATTCCTGGAACCGCCATTCCTACTACAAAAATGGCAGCTAAAATAATCCTTTGATATCTAGATTTATTTAGTAAAACACACAAAACTAGTCCTAGACAGAACAGTTGCATGTCCACTGCTACGTACCTAAAATGAAAAAATAAAACAAAAATATATATAGTAGTCATACTTACGTATAAAATTATAGACTTATATTATGATAATTCTAATAATATTTTGGTAATTCCAAGTAGATTAACGCGCTTAACATTTAAATGTGTAATATTATTTGTTGTCCTTTATTTAAATTTTATTAATTTTGGAGGCCCTCGTGGCTCAGCGGCACAGATTTTGACTGTAAACACGATGGCTGTCGGTACGGAATTATTTTCATTTCACTTTTGTAAAAATACAAAGCCCGGCGTTGACTTCCGCCTCTCAACACATAATCTCTCGAATCAAAACTCAGTGACAAGAGGGGTTTTAAGTGTTTTAACACTACGTTCTCTCTACCTTACCTACTTTATGCGGGATACAGCGTGTTAAGGGTAGTTTACACTTTAGTATTTCCTCTGTGACACAAGGATGTTTGGTGGAAAATAAGTTAATAATAATACTATTTCGCATTGATTAAGAAAAGCTTAAAATAAAAAAAAATAGATAAAATTACCATCCGTGGAGCATACATTGTGAATTATAAACATAATTGTTCAAGTATAAGAGATTCAACCACCAGCGGTTTTGACAATCTGCCAGAGCGGGTTTTGCTGTTACCTAAATTTGAGAATAGCGTTATTAAAACATAATATAAAATAGAAGTAGTTCGTAGTTCAACGAGAGGTACAAATTCTAAAAATTTACAAATGTAAGGTTGCGATCGTTTATACTCATTTTGTACGAAATTAACTACATAATATAATTCCTAGCATATTTCCTTAGATTAGCGTGTTTAACCAAACAAACTCTTCATCTATATAATACTAGTATAGATTAAATAAATTACCTCCCATAAAGCTGATGGTCCTAAAAATTTCAGCCATGTAGCACTCAAAGCTATCACAACTGCGTATGCTGGAGTTAACCTGTTGAAGAAACATGAGTAAGGTTGATATAAATTACAAAACTTGTAAAAAAAGCAGCTTCATCCTTTTTTCCTTACAGTGGGATAGGCAAAGGCAACTTTTTAAGACATTCAGTTTCCCATCGTATTCGTCCAATTTTCAAGACATTGCATATTGAGAGGCGACATCGAGATAGGCTTATAGAGATCAAAATTTTGATCAGAGCGAGGAATTAAAAAGACTTTGTTTCCCTTAGTGGGAATAGAACCCACACCGTCGCACTTACAGTTAAACGACAACAAATAATACGTTAAAATCGTTACCTTAAATAACGCAGGAAAATACCCTTAGGAATAAAGCACCAAGTTATTTGGTGTTTTTCTGCGTATAGCCTCATTTTGTGAGCCAAGAGTAAACCTGATATAACTATATAAGCTTGTATTGCGGTCGAGCCGTTAAAGAACAGGTGAAGGGCTAAGCTGTGAAACATCTGAAAAAATATAAATGAATAATAAATTACAAAAAGATATATTACATTTTTAATGTGGTTCTATATTAAGAAAAAATTTTTTTTTATTATAATTATAATTTGGAATTATATTTATCTATACTTTTAATAAAATGATAACTGATCGGTGTCTGTAGATTTATAAATTTATTCTACAGAGTACCCTCTTCCCTAACCTTTTAGAGTCCCGGCTGAATAGAGCTGCCGGCCCGCTGCCATTACCCTTAAGTAATTCGTACTTCGTAGTGAATGCAAGTGCATTTAAAGTTATAATTATTTTCGCGACCAAAACACAAATCAACAATTTAAACCTTTTTTGTTTGTTTGTCTTTGTCTGTCCGGACTAAGCTTCGGAACAGCTGACCGATTATTATGGGACTAACACGCTAACCAATACTTAATAAATAATAGTATAGAACAAGCGGGTGGAGCTTACCTGTTCTAAGGCATGAGCATTTTTTATCGCCACCAAATATGCCCAAAATGAATGAACAATTATCACTCCGAACAGAATAATACACCTATGATAAAAGAAAAAGAATAAAGGATTCAAATGAATACAATCATATTAAAAACAATTCATTAGAAGCCAGTGCAGGTTTCTTATGCTTATGCGGCTAGACACTTTTAAGTTTACAGTAGCTTCAGTTCAGTGGCTTCGGCTTTGTGTTGTCTGTGAGTCACTCCGTAACAGATAGTTTTATATACATATTTAAGTGGATTTGTATGAAATATATTATAATGTTACCTAATGCCATCTATTCCTTCGAATTTTTGCAGTCTTGGCTCCGTACCCTGAGGTGGCGTTGTTAGCCGTTTCCAATTTCGTTTTAGTGAGAAACATAGTAAGAAGGCTTTGTCTAGAACAAATATTTTTATTTATAAAAGACTTAGGTGTATATTAGTATGTAAGTCTTGTTATGTTGCTTGTTATTTAAATTTCAATTAATATTTTTTTTCTTTAAATTTCTCACTCAGAGGAACGAATTATTTTCATTGCGCATTAACATACGATGTCTCCGACGATAAGGAAAAAGAGTTTCCTGGCACTAATCTCCATCTATCCTCTACATGTGGAGAGAATAAAATAAAAGGAATGAATAAAATATGAACGAATTCTCAAACTTACCCCCCGATTTATTCCAATATTCGTCGTATATACTTCCGATAATATTTAAAACAAATAATGACAGGAGGACAATAAAAACAATTACATCAGCTGCATCTATTTGGACATTGTTATCGGAATCATTGTAACAGACATAATTTTGAACTTTTGCTTTTAATTTATACATTTTCCACATAGTTTTGTTGAGGCATCCCTCAAGGGTGTACTGTGAGACCTCTGATTCATTTCGTATATACTGACAGTTATTTGTGACGCACAATCCGTATCTTAGTTTTGTGTGATTGTAATGCGTTATTAAATGTCGAGAATATTCCTGAAATTATAAACAAAGTTAAATAATAAAAATTGTGTAAATAATTTAAAAAGTACTGTTAATATTACAAAAATATTTTTATTGTCTAAATATTATAGAAAATTATTAACTATAAAGATAGGAAAAATACCTGTATGTTATGAAGAAGTTTATTCGGCTGGTCTGACACGAGGTCAAAGTTTATAGAGCAATACACGTTTTTAGGAGATAAAAAACAGTTTTCGTAATCGTCTATATGATACACGGGAGGCATTTGTCTGTATTCCGTATCTAAAATTTAAAATAAAAACCTTATTGACAATGTAAAACATTATTTGGGTTATGGAATCGATTTCCGCCCGAAGGAATGAATTAAATAATATTTTAATTTCCTCGCTCTGGTAACGTAGCAGATCGCGGCGTTGAGTTCCGAAGCTTAACACACAATGCCTCCAGACGACGTCCAGTGGGGGACAAAAGTGTCTTAATAGGAACCGAGTGTCTTAACACTATTATACTGGATGATGAAGCTACAGGTAGAAAATAAATAATATCTCACCATTCAAATTATAAATAACTGCATAACTGTGATGCACTAAGGAAATAATCAAATATAACGTAAATTTATACATTTTGATGTTTAGCCCTTTAAGTCTTAGTTTAAACCGGGTTTCTGCACATTATCTAAATATAAAATTAAGTTGTGAATATTGTAAAGAACTTGGCTCTATTAACAAATCAATGCAAATGTGAGTTTTACTGTATAAGTACAAGACTATATAACTATTGCCATTGCCATAAAATAGTTAAATTTAACTACTTGAGTTATTACTATAATAACACAATTAGGCTTATACAGGTGATTTAACCTTTAGATATGAAAAAAAAAAAATTAAAATATGTTATACTAGCATTTATTTTTTTCCGAATATAAGCCTTCGCGATTAAATTTATAAAAAAATGTTCATTATTATTATATTTTGTTATACAGTGTCGCGTCGTGGCGCAGGGGCACAAGCGTGCAAAAAAAAGGTTGCCCTTGTGGTTGCCCTGGTGGCAAAGCGCGGCGATAACTTCCGCCCCTCAACACGTTATGCCCCAAAAATTCAGCGGAAAGTGGGAAACGGAAGTGTCTTAATAAAGAACGGAGTGTCTTAACACTAGGTTCCCTGGTTCCGTCTGCCCAACGTACTGTATGCAAGATATAATGCAAAGCTAAAAAATATTTTTGTATTGATGATTCTATGATTCTCGTAACAAGACGGCGGCGTTAGGTTGCGTCACTCAACTTGAAAATTGTTGTTGATTAATTATCTCAAAAATTGAGCAGAAAAAGGGACAAGTGTCTGTACGTCAAGTCAGGTCGTGTCAGGCATTCTATAATTGTGTATATTTATCTTTTTTATTACCGTACAATTTCCTCCGTGTGTTTTCCACACAACGTGACATTGGCGAAATGAATTGTGCTCAACTGGCACGCTCGAAACGCCATATATCAAGAATTCAATTCAAAAGCTAAAGAAAAACTATATGTAGTAATGGTGACATTCAAGAGGATTACCAAAAAAAGGAATAAAACACCTATACGTTACATTTATTACAATAATATTGCACTAATTTTACATTTACTATAACATTCACTCTTTTTTCTTAGTCAATAAAGCTTTAGTGAGTCCAGCGACGGGCGCCTCGACTAGAACCCAGAGTCCAGCTCCACATAAAAATGAGAAGAAGATCGATGCACTAAGCAGAATTAGCTGAAAATAAAAGGAATTATTAAAAAGTTAATCTATTAGTTTAATTTTGAGGCCAGTCGTGGCGCACCCTTGTGCCCATAAACGTGTGACTTTAAACGTGGGTCCAATTTCCATTCGAGGAAATTCCCTAGCTCTAGCAAAGAATGCCTCCAGAATTCCTCCAAAAAAAATTGTCGAAAATAATTCTTCTTACAGACATTTATGACGCAAAATAAATTCTACAACAGTAAAAACAAAAAAAATATAGCCAAACAGTTTTTTTAAGATAAAATCTAAAAGTTAAACAGCAAATTTAGTTTATTGAGGTGATTTAAATATATAATATTTTTTTTATTTATTTTTGACAAAACGTAGTACGCAACATTACAGAATAATGTGCATTAATCTCAACAGAGAATTTCTTAATATTTTGTTTTTTTTTCAGGGTAGATAAAGATAATCTAGTCCATCCATACTACTAGTAGTTGAGTGGCGGAACTTAACGCCGCTCTTTTGTTTTGTCAGGGCAGGAAAATGACGCTGTACACTGCGCTACGATGGTTTTATTTTTTTTAGCTTCACGTTGAATCCTGCACAAACCATAGTAGGCAAAGGGAACCTGGGGACCTTGTGTTGTCGTATTGCATGTTGAGTGGCGGGACATAACAAAGCATTTATTACTTGCTATTTTTTTTTCTAACTAATGAAAAAATGAAAAAATCCCAACTTACCACATTATAATCCGACATAGTTAAAGTGGTAGTTTGACTTCCTATATAAGTCCTTTGAAATATAGTGTGCAGTAAGAACGCGCAATAGGACACTCTGCCCATCCATGAGAATCCTCGCCACTCCACTATACCTCGGTAAACAGCTGAAAAGAACGTATATGAAATAAAAGTGATTTTAGTACTTAGTTGTCCCCGACTACATGGATTCTATCATGGATTCTGGAGGCATTGCGTGTTGAGTGGCGGAAGTCGACACCAAAGCGAATAAATGGAAATATAAATTGAAATAATAAATCACTCCCCGAGTGGGGATCGAACCCACAACCAAACGGTTTTATAGTCACACTTTGTGCCTTTGTGCCACTACTGGCCTCAATGAGAAATAAAATGAAACATACTTACTTTCTAATTTGAATATAACACTTAGTATAAACATAACAACACACAATTGGAACAAGGGTTTGTATAGACACGCGTAAGTAACTGTCACTAGAGTTGATGGTGTGTAGTCGTCGATGTAGAAGAAACCGCCAGATAGAATGATCGCCACGCCCAATGGGAACAGCGACCACACGACGATACGATATTTCTAAAAATTAAAATATTTATAAAGTAATTTCTTTTTTAATAAAATAATTTAAAAAATACAAAGTTGCTACAAAAGTTTCAAGTCGTTATATTTTACCGTAGTATAAAAATTGATACAAATCTGAATAAGTTCTCAAGTCTAACATAATTATCATAAATCGACTCAAAATTGTGCTTTTACAGTATTTTTTGTACTAACCTTATATTTAGACATATCCTTTTCCTCTGTTTGCCACTTGTAGCAAAGGAAGCCCGCGGCGAGCCCTAGCACGTAAGTGGAGAGATTCGTATGTCCTCTAATGTAGACTAGATTAAATGTATCGTCGTGGATGTAAAGAGAACGATATGATCTGAAAAATAGATTATTTTAAATCAGAGATTCTAGAGTATTATCCATGCTCCAATAGATACTAAACTTCAGGTTTTATGAGTAATAGCAGGTTAGGCAGAGGGAATCTAGTGCGAAAACACTCGGTTCCCCATTTTAGAAACACAACACGCCGCCTTGTCTTCCATAACAAGGGAATTTAAAATATTTAAATATGATTATTCTCACTGCAACACGACGGCTTAACAGAAAAAGATAAATAAAAAATATTTCCTTACTCGGGAGATTGTATGACAACCGCATTTAAGTTGTCAAAGTAAGTATGAGCGCTTGTTATCACTATAGACGCTAAAAGAAGCGTTATGAGAGTGAACTTCCTGTAGCGTGGATTTTGGATGAGCACAAACAGGGTAATGGCTAAAATAAAGAGTTGAGTATCTGCTGCTAAATACCTGATGAAAAGAAAAGATAATTTAAATTTAGAGGCAAAACGCGACGAATTTCGCCACTCAATACGCATTGCTTCACAAGTATTAGGCAGAAAATGAGAAACGGGAGTAGAAGTGTTTCTGAATCGAAATATAGTGTTTTAAACCTAGTATAAGATTGCCAGATTCCCTTTGACTTTCAAGTTCAAATTCAAATATTTTTAAGTTGCGAATTATGTACGCAGAGATAGGTCATCGACGAAAAGTATGACACTGTATGAAACTGTAAAGGCAACAATTTTCCCATTCTGGTTAACTCTCCGTTGAATGAACCAGTTCATTCAACGGAGAGTAAGGAGGGATAACTATGTTCCATCTGCCTACCTAATCTATGTCTGCTATGTGCGGATCTTTATATAAAATCTAATAAAAGAGCAGAAAAAAGAGCGGAGGCAGGAGACCTTTTACAGTACTCTCCGTTCTCCTTGCCTATCGTGTTATATTCGGAATAATAGGTAAAAGTAAAATAATAAATAAAACTTACCATCCTTGAGGAAAACAGACATCATTTGGATAAATGTAATTATTGAAATAGAATATGTTCGCCCACCAGTACTGCCTGCATACGTTAGATTCGTATGTCACTATCAAGTCCCAGAGAGGGCCAGTGTTCAAATGCCTCACCCAAGTGCAAATAGATGCTATTATGAAGAAGTAGGTGGGAGTTAGCCTGAAATAATTTTGAAAATAAATAAATAAAATTGTTGCAATTTTTATTAAGGATATTAATTTTTGGTTATATTCGGTTTTCCTGTAGCAGAAGGCTTTTACTAAGGCTTACCCATTGCTATTTATTTATTTTTTTATTACCTAATCCATCTAAATATAATGCCTGTCGGTATATGCGACCACGTCACCTCGCGCTTCTCGGCGAGGACCTGTAAGTTAAACGCCAGCAAGAAACTGGACATTACGAAGAAAGTGTGAGTGACCAAACTGCCGTTGTAGAGAATTTGCTTCAGGGGATCATCGTAAGCCTGAAAATTATACAAATATTAAAATGCATTTAGGATCCTCCATTCAGTTTACGCTGCATTCCGCATGTAGTAACGTAGGCAGAGGGAGTCTAGTGTTAAAACACCTGCCTCCTATTTTCCGCCAAATTCTGGAAGCATTGCGTGTTGCGTGGTGGAACTCAACGCCGCGCTTTGTGTTGTTTCCAGAGCAAGAATAATGACAATATTTAATTTATTTTTTAATTTAATTTATTCTCCCAAGTGCGAAATAAACCCACAATCCTCGCGTTTACAGCCACACAGTCCTTAATTATTTAAAAAATTAATATAGTAAGATATTATAACTTATAAAAAAAGTTACCCTCTCCAAGTATAAGGGATTTTCAACATATGTAACCGACATGATGAGCGCGGTGTGTGAGAAAATGACGCATGCCATTGTCATTGATCTGAAATATAAATATTAATTGCATTTTTTATAATTTTATAATATTTTTGATCCAATATAATAATTTATTTTTTATCTTTTACTTGCTTTTCTAAATTATTAACTGTGAAAGCGTATTATTGCTCTCCTAAAACTAGGCTTAAAAATAAATAAAGAGATAAAAAAATACATAATAATTTAATGGCTGCCCTCTCTCCTATACGCGTGATATACTTGCGACTGTGATTACAGCTTGTATCCTTAAACTGCTCTCAACTCTGTGATCGATCCGCAGATGCCATTTTAATAATCTATGAATAGAAACTTCAGCTCAAGATCGATCTCAGAATTAGGATTACACTTTGTGTTACCACAGTGAAGAAACAAAGCCAATTTAAATAGAGTAATATTCATGAGTCTCTATCAATTTCATAACCATAGCAATTAAAAGAAATGTTTTATTTAAGTACGACAATCTATGTTATTAATTATAATTTCATCAGATATTTCAGATCTTTAATTTTTTAGATTCCCAGGTCCCTATCTATTTTGATATGTACGGGATACAGCGTGAGGCAAAAAAATAAAATTGAATAAGTACCTTAGTCCATTAAATAGTTTCAGTCTTTCAAATCTTGGGTCAGATCCTCTTCCACCAGGCGCCACTAGTTTGGCCCAATTTCTTTTTAGCGAAAACGCTAGTAAATATGGATTGCCTGTAAAAAAAACAAAAAAAAAATTGAGAAAAATAGAATTAGAAAAATTCTATATATTTCACGTTTGTCATCGTTTTGCTGTTTGACTATTGTAGAAATGACTAAAAGACGTTTTTTTAGACAAACAAGCTAGTTCTTTTATGTTTTTTAGCTTTACGCTGACAGACGGGCGAAGCAGGCAGACGGAACTTTCCGCGGAATTCTGGCGAGATTTTGTGTTGAGTGGCGTAAGTAAACGCTGTATTGACTGAGTTAATATGTGTTAAAATAAAAACCAAACGTTTTTATATTTTAATGCGTAAATTATTCGACCGATTCCCATGAAAGTGTTTAAGCGTGATTTACAATAGCGAAGCCGCGGGTCTAATAAATCTATTAACATTACCTTACGTGAGATTTTAATCTGTGATTGGTATCATCAATTAAAACCTTATTATTTGTTATCTATAAGATATATCATTTTAAGTATATAAGTAAGATAGGTAGTGAACTTAGTGAGGCCATCGTGGCGCCGCGGCATTGCGTCTCACTAGAAACGCGACAGGTCTGAGTGCGACTTTCCGGCGGAGAAATGAATTGTTTTTAAAAGTGGCTTTGAGTACTGCCATTTTGCTTGCACGGTTTCGAAGAAAGGAAGAAAGTGAAGAATGAGTCTCTTACTTCTTCTCTGACAACCCTGCTAAATTAGAGAAACGTGAATCTCTTCAATATATTCTTTTCCTTAGTGATGAAAATTTAAATTCAACATAAAGTCAACAAAATAATTGTGCTTGTTTACATTGTAATTAATATGCGTGACGTATGATTTAGCATTTCCAAGATTACAAACATTAACTTTATAATTGTTGTATAATATTTTATTGCGAACGTTTATTATGGTGTTTTTAGATTATTATCATAAAAGCAAAAACATACTCGAATAATATATATAATATAACGAAGAAGAGAACTCTGTAATTAAGTTTAAAAATTCGTAAAAGTTGACTAATAAACTTGTCATCAGCACAGTGAGACGTGTTATCGTATAAGTGACGGTTTTATGTAGGATCTTCTTCTTGAGGGAATGGAATTATTTTTATTTTCCCTCTTCTTAAACAAAGTGGTGGACGTATCACCACTCGACACGCACTAACACTAGGCTGCCTATCATGGTATACCTATGCAGAACAGCTAAAAAAATACTCTGCCTAACCCACTCCTGGATTCGAATCTAGAATCATTTACAGTCATTCAAAATTAACACGCCAATACATGCTTTCATACAATAATAAACAATATTGTATTTATTAATTACCTTTTTTAATATCCTCTTCGCAAATAATAATGTCGTAAAAGCTACCAATTATATTAAGTATTAGTATTATGGCGCATACGGCTGCCATCGCGAAATCTGTCGCATCCAAAATAATTTTCTCATCATATCTCTTACAATAATGGAATTTTGCTAATTTCGCTTCTATTTTATATTTCTCCCATATAGTTTCGTTGACGGATTCTTCGAGGTAGCTCTTTAGGTCCGGTGTTGTTTCCAATGTATGGTTTAGGTGGGTGGTGTATCTGGTGGCGCAGGTACCTCTGTGTATGACTGTGTGGTTGAAGTGTTTTATTTTGTGATCTGAATACTCCTGTAAATTGTTGTAGAAAAAAAATATCATACAATTAAAAATACTTTAAATAAGATAGTCATAGTACATATACATGTAGTTAATAATTATCTTTTTTCGTCGAACTGATCTCTATTTCCAAATTCTTGAGGCATTGCATATTGAGTTGCGCAACTCAACTACGTGGATTGCCTTATTATCAAAGCGAAAAAATGGAAATATTAAATATTTTAATCCCCTGAGTGGAAATAGATCCGTCTCGTTTCGGTTTGTACAATCATCCACTGGTGCCACGACGGCCTTATAATTTTTCAGTCTTAATTCTTTTTAGCAAAAAATTTTGAGTGAGCTCCAGATTATTTTGGATAGGACACGGGCACCCAGTCTTGGTGTAATTGACGACTCTCTTTGTCTTATATTGAAATATAAAATATAAACAAATACATTTTTTTCCTCACTTTCCGCCGAAATTTCAAGACATTGTGCGTTGAGTCAACGCCGCGCTTTGCCTCATTACCAGAGCGAGGAAATGGAAATATTAAATATATATTTTTTAATGATGCGCTTTATATGTTTAAAGTTGTTTTAATTTATGTGTACTTTACGGTTTACATGCACTTTATCAGTCTTACAATCATTAGCCAAAATAAAAACTAGATTTATTGTAAATTTTTGCAAATTTTATGAATTAGCAATAATTAACCATGTATCCTAGCAGTAGTTTATTCAAAACTACAGATTACATTACAATTTTCTTCAGATTAAAGAATATATTTTTATAGTATAAAAATATTTTTTGGATTCTTTTAGAGGCCTGTCGAAGCAAAAGGGAACAGGCGCAGAAACGACATAAAGATTAATATTTCATTTCTTCTAGCGGGGATTCGAACCCACAACCTGTCTCATTTACTGTCTTACTTTGTACCTCTTCGCCACGACTGGCCTCATGAAAACATTTCAATATTTCTATTTCTACGAGTAGAAATAGAAAACAAGTTATCACGAAATTAACAGTCACACGCATCTGCCTCTGCGCCACTAAGATCTCAATATTTTTACAATGTAATTGAATGAAGGAGTCATTTTCCTCCATTAGCTAATTCCTTAATATTTCAAAAAATGTATAAAGATTTTATTGAAAAAGTCTAACTAGGACTTATTCGCGATTGTGAAAAATTATACATTTTTATTTATTCCATAAACAGCAATAAATAAAGTAACCTTGTTGAGGTTACAGAAACATATAATTTTCCAAGAGGTAGATAAGGTCTGGTTCAGTGTTGACGAGTGTTTATTAAATATAATTATATTGTTTTTATAATTATGTAAAAAGAAATATTTATACAAATTATATATAAAAGAAACTCCGATGTAGTCATGAGCACAAGCGTGCAACTTTAAAAGCGATGACTGTGGTTTTGATTCCCAGTCGAGGGCATGAGATATTTAATATTATTGTAATTTCTACGCTCTGGTTATCGGGTTAAGCACGGTGTTAAGTGCCGCCACTAAACACGCAATGTCTTAAGCGTTAAAAATCGACGGAAAGTGGAGAAGCATGTGTCGAATGGCGATTGGAGTATCCTCGGACTACGTTCCCAGCTTCCCTCTATCAACCCTGCTATGTGCAGGTTACAGCGTTATGCTAAAAAAATAAACTCTGCGGAACCCTGCGGATGACCATCGCAATGGAAGTCGAGGAGTTCAGAGAAGTGCTTGCGACTTGGAACAGTTGGATAATATAGATTTAAAGACTCTTTTGAAATTTTTAATAACGTTCACCGCCATTGTCTGAGTTCCTCTCTCTATTTGAAGTCTAAGACTATTTAAAATATGTACATTCTATCTCCTTAAAAGATAATTCTAAGCAATCTTCTTCTTCGTGTCAATGGAATGGAGAATTCATATCATATTTTGCCAGTATTTAGCCACGTCGACTGCGGCATCTGTTGCCTCCATCAGACCGTCATGTGAGCAGGTGATTGGACATTTCGGCCAGGAGAGTAAGTGTGCCATCGTTTGTGAATCCGCGCCACAGTCACAGGGAGACTTATGTCCCCCTTCCCTCAGTGCGTACCCCCATCTCACGAGATGCAAATTATCAAATTCAATTCTAAGCAATTATCTTTGGGTAGAATAATTTAGTAAAAATATTCCCGCAGAGATGCTAACAACATAAATAAATACATTTTATTGAGCAAATCAGAATCTTCAAGTAAATTGATGAAAACGTATACCTTACTAGTCAGAGCGCTTGGAAGGTTTCAAAATTTTATTCGCTTTTGAAATTATATTTTCCTTTCAATCAATTCAATTCTTTCAATTTCCTTATAATGTTAAAAATATCAAACTTAGTTGTTGTTGAAATTGTTTATTTATCTGGGGCTGACTTATTATTAAAAACAATTCTTTTACCATCACGCTATATCCCGCGCATAGCGTGGTACTCGTGGTAGGCAGAGGGTACCTGTCTATTCTGCTCTAGAGGACTGAAGGAATTATTTTACCTATTCAAGAGTCACGTGTGTAGTTTACAAGGATATTCACTTATAAATATAAGCTTGAACTCTTAACACCAATCTTTACAATAGCACTAATAATTATAATATGTGATATAATCACTTAAATGACAACATGTTTAAATATTTTTCTCTCTAAACGGTGATAATTAAAGAAATATTTTTTCTTTAAAATATTTTTTTAGTTAATATGCAAATAAATAAAAAGCGTTAAAGTTTGTATATTTTTGAATATTCATATTAATGTTTTAAATAAACATATTTTAACGTAAAAATATGTGCCGTCAACGTATATTAAAAGTTTCAAAATTAAAACCAACTCAAGATTTTAATGTTACTTTTTTAACTTAACGCTATGTCCCGCACATAGCAGGTTCCTCGGTTTCCTCTCGCTGATACGTCGATTACTTCTACTCGCACTAGTACTTCTTAATAGTTATATCGTACCATACAATAAAACACTAACTGTTAAGACGTGCTTTTTCCTCGACACCAGAGCGAAGAAATGCAAATATGAAATACAAACGCCACGATCACGACTGGCCTCAAGATTGACCATGCTAAGCTTTCGTTATCAACTACCCTGATTCTACAGATTCTTGATGTTCTGTTCTCAGTTTATGGCGTTGATATAATGAAGGGGGATGTATGGTCCAATTCTTGTTTTTTTTTGACTTGTAAATACGTCGACGTATTAAGAAAACCGGTTAAAAATAGAATATATAAATACTTCACCTTTATAAAATTTAATAGTTCAGAGTAGTCTTTGCTGTGGAGCTCGTAATCTGCCAAACAGTACACGCCGCCAGGCTCCATACATGTATCATAGTCGTCCATAGCGAAGAGCGGTGGCATTTTTAAATACTCAGTTTCTGTAATAAGAGTGAATTTGAATCTTAAAATATTTACACTTCTAAAAAACTAAAATTCATACGAAAATATCCTTATTTATGTGCTTGTAAAAATCTATTTGAATAAATAACGTTTTAAATTTATATATATGTACTTTTATATATCTTATAAAGATGAAGAGTTTCAAGGCGCTAATCTCAGGAACTGTGGAGTCGATTTAAGATTTTTTTTTGTCTTTTAGTCTATTTATCGAGGAAAGCTGATAACATCACGATCAAAAGGAGCGGACTGACACAAAAAATTATTACATTTAGTATAATGCACACAGTTTATAGTTCGTTTCTTCGCTTTGACAAAGATTCAAAGTGCAGCGTTGAGTTCTGCCACTCAACACTGCTAGGATTCGGCGGAAAATGTGAAACGGAAGTGTCTCAGTGGAAGTGACGTTACGATTTCAAACTTATGTCAATCAAAGTACACTTTTTACTTAAGAACATGGAAGAAAACAAATCCTTTCTTCTATTTTCTTTAAGACATCTTATCTAGAAATTATAAGTTTTCAAAATGAAACTAACCTAATATAACGAACTTGGGTACTTAAAGGAAATTCAATTATGCCATAGTAATAACTATAATAACATTAACCAAAAAAATATGAAACATTAAAATGATCTCGTTTCTAACAGCTTATCAGTACAAAAGGGTTAATCCGTATATTTCCGTAAGTAATTTGCGGTCACAATTATTAACTTTTTGTTTATAAATTAGATTTTGTTGATGTTGGCTTAATGTATGTTTTATAGCTACACGCTGTATCCCATACATAGCAGACGTACAGAGTAGATAGGGGAACCCTGGGAACCTAGTGTTCCCATCAAGATATTTTAATTTCCCATTTTCTGTGCTCGCACTTAGCGCTGTGCTTTGCCTTGTTACCATATCCTACTTAATGCGTTATTAGGATTTGGTAACGACGTAAGTACGTACATCAATATCGATAAAAGTTTGGAATAATTTTCATTTCCAGCCCCTGGTACGACATAACGCGGTCTAACGTTCCGTTAATAAATAAGAAATTGGAGAATCGTTAGGAACTGGGTCCTGTTTGCCTCCTTAAAAAATAAAATGAAATAAAGAATTTTATCTAGAAATCGACACAACCAGACTCTAACACTTGTCAATCAATGTCATGTGCAACATAGTAGGTCTCAATGATGTCTCGGCTGTTAACATTTTTATTTTGTGGTAATAATTACCATTCTGTATGCTACACTGTAAATAGCAATCGCAGTCCTTAATGCACTATTTGATAAGACAAAATAATATTTAGTACGTACAGGCCAAGGTGTTGAGTTCCGCCGGTCAACACGCCTCTAGAATTCAGCAGAAGTGTCTTAACGATAGTTTTCTAGGCTCCTTCTGCCTATCCTACTAAGTGAGGGATACACCGTGAAGCAAAGAAAAAATATCTATCTATCTATTTAAAGTCTTGTCATTCTTCTCCGTTTAATATTCTTTCACATTATTTCCGCCAATATAATTTTGACCATATAAAAGGTAAAATGGTCATAATAATACGATCTAGATAACACTGACAATAAGGAAAATGTTTATGTCGGTATTATAATAAGCGCAAAGAATTTAAATAGCCTTCTTAAAAGTTTTGGAAACATGTTCATACTATACTTAAGTACTGAGAAAACAAGGGTTTTATATAAAAGACACCAACTGTTGAAGTCGGAAGTAAAAAAGATGTTTGATTTTTAGCCGACTTTTGTAAGAAAAGGAGGTTCTCAATTCTACTGTATATTTCACGATTATTATTCATTGCAAGGCGACGTCGACGTGGCGCAGCAGCCAGAAGAGTGTGACTGTAATACGACGGTTATGGGTTCGATCCCCACTCGAGGTAATTAATTATTATTTATATTTATTTAGCTTTTGACCCCCGATGCTGGGAATACGTGCAGTTGAAATATAACAATTATATTATAACCTATTTCTCATAATCCGTCGACGTTTGTCTCTGCATCACTTTTAGTTTCTGAGAAATTATTGGGCAAACAGACATAGTATAAGTGCATATTTATCTTTAGGGTTTAAAAATATGTATTGTTGATACATACATATCAAACTCTCATTTTTTCACTTTGCCCCGAATTTTTGCGGCATTGCATTGCGTACGTAACTAAACTAAGTTTTGAGAGCTTGCACCCAACACTCAAATAGGTCTAAATTTGCGAAATTAGCTTCTAAGGAAGGCCACTTGTAACTTGTCACTGGACATTACATTGACCTACAGTTCAAGTATACACTTTAAGGAAATGACTTAATAGCACGTATTGTAGACTATACAGGTATAATAATTGTTATTATGGAGCAGTGCAACAGTTTTCGACTTATTGATATGTTTGAGTTCGATTCCTGGTTGTGGAATGGTAATATTTAATTTACAGTGGTGAGTTCCGCCACTCAACACGCTATGTGTTAAAAATTTAGCAAGCAGAGTGGCTTAGCACTACTTTCGACGTCTCAGTGTGTTAACATTAGGTTTTCTCTACCTACCCTGCTATATACGAGATACGGAGTTAGAAAAAAAACCGATGTAATGAATAATAATTATTATATTAGTGTCTTATATTATATTATTATTTATTAAGGTCATGTACCTTAACAAATAAAAATAAATAATAATTATTAAAAGTTAAAGTTTAAGAAAACACGGATTAAATTGTACAATTTTTTATATTAATTATTATTGATTTATTTACGTAATTTCCAAAACTAATGATTATTTAATCTAAAGGATATTTTGTTTATACCCATATACTTATTTCCTTTACAGAATTTAGTTTTTTATATATTTCTAGATACCAAGGCTTACGATATCAAAACTTAAAATTATTTTGCCCTAACTTACTCATCTCTTAATAAGCATATTTAAAATTAGAGTTCGCCTTTGGTTCCTAGATTAGCGCCTTCGCCCTCGTGGGTGCTGAGCGAGTTACATGATAAAGTTTATAGCCTCGATATAAGGATAGTACAACGCAAAAAGGATCTTAAAAATGGGTTTTTCTTCAAAACCCTAGTTTAGTGTGTTCACCAAATAAATTCTTAGACTTTTTAATATTGCTATTAGTATAGAAGTATAGATAAAATAAGATATGTAGTTAATTTTTTGATTTAAGTACATTTAAAATGAATCTATTTTGATCGGATTATTCGCGCATATGAAAATATAATTTAGAAAACTCTCCACTTACGATGTAGATTGGCTACTTGTGACCACGGACTAGACGCAGTAAACCGTTCTAAATATCGTTAACATACTTTTCGTTGTTCCGTTTCCTACTTTTCGCCGAATTCTTGATTAATTTGAGTGGCGAAACTCAACACCGCGTTTTGTTGCCACGGAGCGAAGAAATAATAATATATAACAATTAATTTCCTCTAGTAGGAATCGAACTCAAAACGTTTCTCGCAGACGCAAGCTTGTGCCCTCCGCCGCCACTGGCCTCAATGGTTTTTATACTGATGAGAGGCAAAGATAAATTTCTTTTGAGAAATTATGTCATACACAAAAACTATTATTCAAATTGTAAGAATAAAAATCCGGATGTTAGATATAGTTCAAACATGTCAAGTCGATATTGTTATCATCTATTGAGGTTAACATCAAAGACAAAAGCGGATATTGGATCCCGAACAATATTAAAATTGTAATATCGTGATACTAGTGTTTTACTGCGGCATTTATACGACAATTATTAGCGACGATTATTAAATTATTAAATATATTTCCAATTAGAACCAGTCTTCCTTAAGATCAGCGCGTTCAACAAAGCTTTTTAGATATATAATGTCGGCTTAGACTTCCTAGGGGCATGATAGGTGCAGGATCTAAGTAAACAAATAGAAACATCTTAACCTATATGTATTAATAAAATATTTAGAATTATAAAATGGTCCTCAATAAAAACATTAAAAACTTTTAACTTACCATTAACTTTATAAATGACAGCTAAACTTCCATCGAAGATAAAGAAAAAAAGGAATACTTTCAACATTGTTCCATACATGATGTACGCACGTCCAGTTAGAATGGAGTATATCACGCTTTGTAAGTAACAGTTAAGTTAGTATTGTATATCCTTATTACCATCAGTTGTAGGGTGGCCATGAATTTTATAAGAAACTGACGTGACACACTCGTAAATGATGTATGTAGGTACCACGAATGCTAGTTCGATTTTTGAGTCAGTGTTATTTTGTAGTTTCGTAAAATATTTTTGTTTTAATATGATTTGGTTTTAGGTTCTGCTATTCAAATTCAAATTTGAGATATTTCTTATTTATATACTTAACTTTTACAAGAATTTCTAAATCTTCAATTGAACATAAAGCTAAAGTTAAGCTAGCTTGCGAATGATGAGAGATCAAGGAACTTTGTTTTGAGTACTATTATAATGAATTTTCTATTATATCTTCCATGTAAAGACATAGTTTAATCAATCAACTTCATTCTCAGTTAGAGGGAATCTAGTGTTAAAACACTCCCTGCATTAACACCAGGGCGAAGAAATGAAATTTAATTTAACACGTAAATATTATATACATCGCATAAAATATTTTTCTGTCCGTTTCTATGCGATCATTGTTTTTTCATTAATTCCAATTTAGAGCACAAGTGTGTTTTTTATAAGTTGCATTATAAATCTAAGATCTTATAATTGTTGTTCTAATTTAATATATTATACAAATTATCCTCTCATAAAATTTTGTCTATTAGTAAAACCGTCTCAACATCCGTTATTTACTATCAAAAATCGACGGCGTATATCGGTGGGATGTAACTTTGTATCAAACTTTAAAGATAAACAACCCAAGTGCAGACTTAGATAATGCTATATATATAACACTTAATTTCTAGAAATAGGGGGGAAAAAACCGAATGTCTTCTGCTTATCGCAAGAAAAAACAAAATAATAGTAAGAATTATTGTCGCCCTACAATTATACTATTGGAATATTATATGATTTAATCGCGTGTAACAGATCACAAGTAAGTACGAAGATGAAGTTATTTAATAAACTAATTATATTTTATTTTTTAAGCACTTCTATATGTATATAGAAAATTAAAGTGCGCGACAGATTTTTATTACATTTTTTCTAGCAGAACAAGTGATTGAAGAAGAAAATCACGAACGAATGGTATATTAAAATACTATTTTCATACATTAGGTACGTTTCAGATCAACAAGTAATTAATTAGAGTCGAGTGGAATTCTCTCTCTCCACTCATACTTGATGAGGTGCTGAGGATTCTTTTAAACGAACGTATTCACGATAGCCAGATGAGACGCAATATAGGTTTTTATAATGTTTTCTTCCTCAGATGCGAAGATAATGTCCAAAATCTCTGTGCGTGCATACGTGCCTCCGCTTCCGCAGCATTACCTTCAATAATGTATCAATTATGACTACATCGGTAGACGGTATAGATTTAATATAAACATTTTAAGTAAAAAAGCGGAATTCTTTTGTTAAAAGCGAAAAAAAATAATAATTAGGATTTAATTTATTATTTAGCATTAATTTAAAAATAAAGCTTTCAATAGTAATATATATGATTCAAAATGTTTTTTAACGGAAAAACATCGCTATAACTTAAAAGATGTTGTTTTGGTTTCCACATATTATGGAAGGCAGTTAAGAATTCAGAATAATTATACGTAACTTACGATTACACATCATCATTATTTCAATGAAATTGTTACTCACTAATTAAAATTAGTAATAAAAATTTATTGGCAAAAAATAGAGACGTCCCTCCAACATCGGGACATCTGGCAACGCGGATCTTATCGAGAATAAGGCCGAGGTCTGGCTACCTCCTGCTTGCTCGCTTTAAGTGCCAATGTGTAGAGGAGAGTGTTAGTGCTCCTCGTAAATTAACTTATCATGGAAGAGAGCCGCTTACACTTGATTGGATAAAAATCATCTAGTCCTGCTTCCACAAACATCGTCGACGCACTGTCTGCCGATGCCTCTCAGCTTACAGTCTGAAATAATATTTATTTGCTATTCATCATTACTAATTAAACAAGCAAAATTCCTTTATAAAAAATATAGCACCAGATATTCGATTCAACAAAAAATTGCTATATATTTTCCTGTAGGAGAAGCTCCCTTGATACTTCTCACTATATCCAGCATATAGCAGCGTCGGCAAAGGGTTAAGGCTTAGTACAGTGTAGTTGTAGGTTCGATTGCCACTCGAGGAAACGAATTATTTAATATTTTCATTTATTCCTCTGGCTTCGAGACAAAACGTAGCTTTGAGTTAGTTGACAGCCATTACAAACCTGTACCTGTTGTTCACTTCATACAAAATGAGTGCTCTATATATTCAAACTTTAAATTTGTTGATTTTTATAAGTGGTAGTTCCAGTTGATCTACAGTCTTAAAATTGGTACAGAAAGAGCGGGGCGAGTCCTACTCGCAGTTTTTTTTTATCGAAATGCATCATCGATAAGAAATAGAACCTTTATGCAAGTGTCAAAATTCACCGCAATATATTATATTAATTAAACTGTCATTGTAAAACTCAATAATCCGGAATTACCTAGGTCTGAGGCTTCAAATTGACAAATGTAAGTTTGTTTAAAATGAACTATAATTATATGTTTATAAAAGGTATTCACGGCTTCGCCCGCGTACCACCTATAATACTTTTATTATGCTGCATTTGCAAACGGATTGATACATTCGATCATGAACACTATACTACTGGTATATATGATAGGACGTCATAGGCGGCGAGGGCGATTATCTATAATATAAGTACTATAAACATTGCTTATTTTCATAATTGTAGATCTACACTAATATTTTGCATAATATTTAAAAAAAATGTATTCTTTACAGCTCGTTACCTCCGCTAATCTCAAAATAAATCATTGTCTTAACAGACAGACAATAAAGTAATACTGTAACTACTCTAAGAGTTCCGTTTTTTTATGCGGTACCCTAAAAACACACAAATACAATCAGACATAAATACACTAAATATAAATATTTACTACTCACAGATAAGATATCGATACAATGAGCAGTGGAATGTTACCGACGTGATAATCAGTAATAAATCATCATTATATCATAAGTCGGATATATTTTATTTAATATTAAATATTTTTATTTTTTTTAGCTTTATGCTGTAGGTATCTCTCGCATAAGAGAGATAACCTTAGTATAATATTAGTATAGTATATAAATAATAGTGATAATTACAAGGATCTATAATTGAAAGCCTTTTATTTACTCTTAATAAATAATTATTTTCACTATTTATATTAAATTTAATAATGACCCCCAGCACATAAAGGCGAAAATTAATATTATGCTGGTAACATTATGTTGATAATAAATAGTGTTACAAACATAATGCTTCATAAACACTAATTCAATTTCAAACAGGAGGCTTTGCGTGTTGAGTGAGAACTCAACGCCACGCTTTGCCTAGACACTAGAGCGAAGAAAAGAACGTATCAAATATTTCATTTCCTCGAGTGGGAATCGAACCCACAACCTACCGCGTTCACCGTCAGACGCTTATGCACCTGCATCACGACTGGTCTTACTGGTCTATGGTAAATGTATTCGATTATAGGTAAGTACATATAAAAAAGTGTAACTCATCGCTTTCTGTACATGGAAGATGTTTGAGAAACATTATTATTGGGGACATCTATCAATGTGATAGAATCCAAAACAATAATTTTTTTTAACTAGTTATCAGTGCGCTTGCGCACTGTAAATTCAGAAAAAAACTTAACTTATTCAAGCAAGTTCTTAATGTTGTATTTAGGTAAGTGCCTCTTAATATTTGATATCGATTTTTAAATGAAAATATTATAGAAAATTAAATATTTTATTCTAAAAAAAATTGCTATGATGTAATTGTTTTGATGATAACTAAAAATAACAGTATTCAACATTTTGAAACAAAAGAAGTGAGAAAGGCGTGGGCTATGTTTTGAAAATCTATGATGTAGAGCCATCAAAATAAGACTGATCTATCGAATTCTTCAAATTTACTTTCCCACGCAGTTGAAGTCGCAGAAACAGCTAAATGTTAATATAGATTTTAAACGACTCCCCAAGCGAAACAATCATTTACTATGCCCCTAAATCTTTTAGCGTATAACTCGTTAGCTTCAACAGCAAAGGCTTCCACTTGTATTTCTTGGTCCATTTTGGGAGCTGACTCGGCTTCCACCGTCACTATGGGAAGAACCACCACGCCGAGTAACAAACCATATGAGAGTAACTGTAAATATAATTAAAAAAATATATATCTAAATATAATAGTCATTCGGGGAGTATATTACTTTCATTTTACTTTGGTAACAAGGTAAAGCTTGGCGTTATGATCCGCCATTAAATACGCAATGTCTGGAAATTTAACATTAAGGGAATTGGAAATGACTGGGGAATAGACTTTCTTAATACCAAGTTTTCTCTACCTACCCTTCTATGCCGGAAAGTTTTAAAAAATATATACAATATAATATGTATGTTTATTTATACCAATGTAAAGTCCATTAAATGCTAAACAATAATTCTAGGTGCCTTCCTAGGTGCGGCTCTTTATATTCAAATCAAATGCTCAACTTACCTCTTTGACATCATCATCGAATTTGTTTCTAGGATAAACTTCAACGGCATCTATAGACAACCTTTCCAGCGCTTGTTCTAAATTCTTGTAGTAGTGGTCAAGTAGTTCATTGTAGTGCTCCTTCCTGAACTCTTCATCTGAGCCCAGGAAGATGAAGTACAAGAGGTCAGCCACTGGGTTGCCAGCGTGCACCGTTTGAAAGTCCACTGTGATTGTGTTTAAAGAATTGCCCTAAAAAATATTTTTTTATTTTTATTGGAGAAAAAATAATAATAATATGAAATGTTTTTAACAATTTTAGTCCCTGACATTGCAGCTGTGGCCTTGTAGTTCTCAAATGGTTTTAATTAATTATTTTTGAAAGGTGATTTACTTGAGAGACGAGTTATTTGCTCCAGCTTTTACAGTTGTAAAAGCGACAGTGATTAGTGACAAGCAATAGCTTTTCTTTGTCTTTCTATACATACACTAAATGTAAAATCAACGAACTATAATGAATAAAAGTTCTAAAGACTCTTCTAATTTCTATAATTTCCGTATGTGCTTAAAATTAAAGAATATCCAGTTAAGTTAAAAAGCACAATGTGTTGTTTTAATTGCACGAACCATTTTTAACTTCACTGGTCACTTTGGCGCGTGTCTTGACAATCAATCGTGGCTTATCGTGGCTTATCAATGGTTGTGGATTGGAATGGATTCCTGATTAAGGGAATGATCTTTGTTTATATATGCTTAAAATATTATCTTCTTATAGCTTAAGAAAATTGTAAAATGTCATAAGGGCCACTTAAAAACTACATAAATAAGTTTTCCCTTTTTTGGCATTTTCGAGGTAGGGGAATAATATAATAATGTTAAATCGAAACCACACGGCTTCTGCTTAAGTAAGTAAAATAGACGTAAAACTAATACACATAAATAAACTCACCTCCTTACAAAACAAAAGGTTACTCATTCTATAGTCTCCGTGAGCAATTACTGGTTTACCAATCACTCTGTTATACGTCTGGAGATTGAAATTAGTCTGAATGAATTTACCCACCGATTCCTTTTGCTCATCTTTAATGACATCCAATGATCTTTTGATCATCTTCTCAAATATAGCTTTCGATGATTCGTCTATTTTGTCGGTGGTATCACCTCCGACTTTGTAAGGCATATTTGCTGTTAACTTATCAAACTCTTCCGGTTCATATTTAGCAAAGGCAAAGGATAAAGCGTGAAATTTTGCCAAATTTTCAACAGCCTTACTACCGTGAGCCCAGTCCATGGACAAGAATCTGCTATACGGATTGTATCCTTTCTCTGCTAAATTCTCCATAACAACAATCTCGTTACTAAATTTGGCGTTGCATCCGTAGCACTTTGGGAATGTATATCTGTGTTCTTCCGGTACATTCAGTTTTTCTTCTAAGTCCTTGTATATATTTATTAGTCTACCATAAACGAACCTCTCCGTGTCGAAGAGCCAGTCGGCATTCATGTGCTTCCGCATTTTCTCGTTCACGATAGACACTTTGGCGAATAATTTGAGCTCATCTTTATTTGGAGAAGTTACATTTACTAGGAAAAGAGCTGATGTAAAATTTCCACCACCAGTCGGTATAGCTTCTATATTAGTTTCTCGCGGCTTATAATTTATTTCATCCAATATTTTATTGAGATACTTTCGTAGATTTTGCTCTGCGTCCGCCATGGTTCAATACTAATTTACAAGTGGTTGTATTGAGACCTGAACGAGCAATCAAAGTTGTTATCTTATATTGATACAGTCATTGGGTGTTACGTTTATAGACGACACAGGCGATATTTGTATGTCATAAGTACGTTCATGTTTGCATGTGAATAACAATGCCGTTTTAACAAAACATTCTCGGGTGGTTATCAGTAGTCCCAAGATTTATTTTATTATTAGGAAGTAACTTACTGTCTCCAATTATGAATAAATACTTTATTGTTTACCAAGACTTGAACTTACAAGTTATACGGTTCTTTATTTGAAGACAGCTAATTTTCATAAAAATATTTAATCATATATTTCATTATAATAGATCGAGAGATTTTTTTCCTGCAAAAAAATATATAGCTATTTGTAGCGCCGTTTTAATAAAAATTCTGAAATTTTAAAGAAATGAAGTCCATCCTGGACTGCAAGATCAGAGTAAATGGTAACAACTGAATGAAGGTTTGTTTACAGGTTTGTTTGGGAAGAATGTTTAGTAGAGACGGAAGATACGAAATAAATGTAGAAATGCGTATTGCTGCCGGTAAGAGAGTTCGCGGTGCCTTAGCTGCATTGCAAGTTAAAGTAAAAACATATTACAATCAGTGGAGAGTCATCGTGAATTCGCAATAGTAAAGGCAATGCACGTCATACCTGGTGAAACGCAATTATCTCAGTAATAAATTTTAATTTATAATTTATTACTGAGATATTTTTTTTTTACGTAAAATAAGTTTTGCCTGAAATTATTTTCTTCTGTATTTCATTGACTATAGCTCAGAGAAACTGTCATGGTATACTACGATTTACGAATTATTATTAATTTAGATCTTCACTAGCGCTATGTTACAGCTAAAGTGGTAGTTTTGGCCTGAGACTTAGTCACCATCTCTTATCATACAGACATAGACAATTTAATATTCAAATTCAAATTCAAAATGTTCTTTATTCAAAGCATTATTTCTTTATTTTTTTTATTTTCTGTATCAAAATTTTCCATTTTCTTATCGTATTTGTAGTTTAACAAATTTATTTAATTTGTTTATATTTTTGTGATGAATTTTGGACGTTCTTGATTTTATCGATTGCTAGATTATTTATTGGTTTTTTTATATTATCAGTTGATAAAATACCTGTTCAACTTAATTAGTTGTTGCTAGCTGATGCAAGTCTTTGTTATCGATTTGGCATGTGCCATTTCACTTGAGGAAAAACTTTATTTATATGAACGATTTCGATAAAAAATCGTCATATTTTAAACAATGAATTTTATTTTTTTTTGTGAAATTGTCTGTGCGTTTGTTCTCGCTAATATGAGATTAGCTAAACCGATTAAAATGTGGTTTTCACTATGGGATTCTCACAAACTGCCGTTAACTTATTATATAGTTTGTTTTATTGCAATAGGTTCATAAATAATATATATATATATCAATTTAAAGTACTTAGTTCGACAAAGCAAACATATATTACAGCATGAATGTAATTCAAATTCAAAATATTCTTTCAAATAGACTAATATAAACACTTTTGAATTGTAATTTACTTTATTTGTATTAATTTAATTTACTATAGTTATCTATATATAGGTGTCCCAGGAGTCAACGATAAAACGAAAACAGGAGATAGACCAAGTCATGGTTTGGACGGTACATGGTTTGGTCGGAAAAGGTTTGGACGGTATCCTGCGATCACAGACCATACCAGTGACCTCCCGCCATTTAGCCCAGGCAACGCTTATCCGACCATGGAGATCGTGATCGATACCTCCAGACTCGTGCATGACGAATCTAAGATACCTGAACTTTTTCGACTTAGAGGCTGGCCCAGGACTTATAAGGATAGTGCTCGAGTTCGGGCTTTCGCAGGCCATATACTCGGTCTTTGACACATTGCCAATATGCATTTCATTCATGGAGAAAGGTTATGTAATGCTAATGCTGTAGCTAGAATGTATCGGAAAAGATACCAAAACGTTGAACGTCATCCCGATTATCGTATATTTAGATTTTTCTCTCTTCAACAAAGAAGTCCAGCAAGTATCGTACCATTTCGGAATCCAGATTAAATGCGCCAACTTTTAAAGTTACTTGCAAAAACAGTGTAGTACATTTTTTTTATAGTACAGTCGGTTAAAGTTGGGTGTACTAAATATTTTGAATTTAATGTTTGGCAAAAACACGGAATTTTATTGAAAACCGATGCAGGTATGTTTCAATTTTGAACTGTAATTCACAGAAGGGTTACTCATGATTACATTACAGAAAAAAATAAATAAAAAAGAGTAATATTTGTAGTCTTAAAACTTGAAAAATCATCACAGGTTGTCGGTTTTTCCGATATTTTTTTAAATCAATATAATATGAAAAATACATGACACAATTTTTTTTTATTTTTTTTTCATAACTGTCATGACTTGGGCTATCACCTGTTTTCGTTTTATCACTGACTCCTGGGACATCCTGTATATGAAAGGACTTGTCCTCACTGACTGAGGTAAGACGCACGCACAGCCGTAACCGGTGATGGTAGACACGTGAAATTTAGACAGATGTTTACTTTCGTAATCTGGACATCCACTAAGAACGGATTTTGCAAAATTTTAACCCTAAAGAGTGAAAGGGGGATTGAAAGTTTGTATGGAAAAAAATTAAATCGGCACCGATATTTATAAAATTATAAATTCAGACTCTTAAAGACATTTAATTGAACACGTATATCACGGTTTTTTAGAACTTACCCTCTAAGGGTGCCAATAAGGGGTTGACAGTTTGTATGGAAAAATCTTTAAATCGCCACCGATTTTTATAAAATTTGAAATTTAGACTCTTAAAAATATTTAATAAAACATGTGTTTCATGGTTTTCTAGAATTCACCCCCTAAAGGTGCAAAAAAGGGGTTGAAAGTTTGTATGAAAAAATCTTTAAATCGTTACCGATTTTTATTAAATTTGAAATTTAGACTCTTAAAAATATTTCATTGAACACATGTTTCGTGGTTTATTAGAATTCACCCCTAAATAAGCGAGCAAAGCTGCGCGCGTCCGCTAGTTATTTAAATAATTATGCAGTTCAAGCGAGCAAAGCCGCGAGTGTCACTAGTAAGATATTAAAATAAATATCCAAAATAATGACGTCACATAAATGAATAAAAAAGAGGAAAATAAGTCTTAAATAAATAAGTCTTTGAATTTATTGATTTTATAATATCCATTTTATATATTTACGAGGATTAAAATAATATCGAATAATCACTTTAAAAAATAAAGAGTATTTATGTTTATTAAAAAATACCTACTGGTTTGGTTATTTATTTTTTGTACATATTATTAAAATGACAATATATTCTATATATTAAAAACTAGTGGCTAACACGGCTACGCCTGCTTGAACTATAAGAATATTTATTAAATATTATATAATATATTTAATTTTATAAGGATGAATATCAAAATATAAGTTCATTTTGGGTGACGTTTTCTTAAAACAACAAAGAAACTTTGCAAACCGTTGCTTAGCAACGACGGTTGTTATTAACATGGCAGAATAAATTGCATGTCAAATTAGAAAGTATTATAATTTATTAGTATATATGTGTAATGTAATATTATATAGCCTATAGCACTTCTGAAGAATGCAGCTTTCATACAAAACAAAAACATAGTAAATCGGACCAGTAGATCCAGAGATCTTAGCGTTCAAACAAACAAACAAACAAACAAACAAACAAACTCTTCCGCTTTATTATATTAGTATAGAAGTATAGATAATTGGCTGTCGTTTTGTAAACACTGTCGTGGCGAAGTGGAAGACAGAGACATGTAGGAGAGATACAGCGTGATAATAAACAGGGTTAACAGGTTCCATTCAATATACAGCGTTAAGATAAAATAATAATAATAATATAGTTTTTTTGCACATTTTCTCTTTTCCGTTTTTGTGCTGCTTAAGTCACTACTTAGGTCATACATACATTTACGAGGTTATGGAAAATTGTCAAATTAAAATTAACAAAAGAACGAATGAGTGATTAAAGAATGGCAAAAGATTTTTGATGGAAAAGTGAGTTCTAACAGAGGTAGGGGGAAGCCTCGGTTGACCTTCGAAAACACGGTATCAAAGATACTGGAGGAAGGTTCCGTAAAAAGCATTAGGACCTCCCGGAGGGCATGTATGAAGAGGTAAATGACAATGGACGAGGCGAAAGAGGTATGTAGAGACCGTAGCGTTTGGCGCTCCGATCTCTCTGACTACCCCGCTAGGGATAAAGCGTGAAGATAAGTTAAGTTTCGAAAAACACACATATATATATAAAACATATACGTATAATTTTTATTTCCCAGTTTCGATGCACTACAAAGTATTATATTATGCATATTTTTCATATTGTTGAAAATATGACTAGATATAGAAGGAAAGGCAGAGGGAACCCGCGAATTCAGTGTTAAGATAGTCCTCTTGAACACAAAGCCCTAAAAATCAAGAAACTAATATAAATAAAAGTAAATAAAATGTACCAATATTCATTTACAAAGTTATTGCTCGTCGACCTCGATATGTAAGTTTTACATAAGTACATAATATATTATATAGTAAAATAAAAATTTAATATCGCACATAAATATAAGGTATTACTAAGTATTTATATAGATTTATAATTATAACATGTGGTCAGTCCTCGTTGCTTGCCATTTGAATATACAGGTACAGCAACGGATTTTGAAAAAAATATAATAAAGCTTAATTTTTTTTAACTTTTTTTATATAAAAATAATAATCTTAATTTTTTTAAATATTTTAATGTAAAATAAAAATATATATATTGCAATTAAAAATGTATCAGTTTCTTTTTTATATATTTTTTATATTGATGTGTGATAGATGTTATGGAGTGATACATCATTTAAATGGTGAGTCATTTGGTTTATTATAAACTAAGCTATAAATAAAATAAAAAAAATTGTATATTGGAACTGAGACAGATTAGTGAAAAATTGTCATTCAGTTTTTTTGTTTGAAGGCAGTGATAACGGGGCATGGCAATAAAATAATAAGAGAATTTATAAATAAAAGGAGGATATATAAAATTGACATGAAGTCTATTTCCACTGAAAAAAGCGTGAAACTGAAAAAAAATATGACATAAAAATATGACACTCATATAGACTTCATTTCACATAGTTGTAGATTCAAAGCAAATTGAGTATTCTTTATTATTATTTATTGTATTTAGCAACAATGATTAATAAATAGCCCAGAATATTATTGGGTAATGTTGCTTAAGTTCACTGATAGGGATTTCTTCCAGACATATTTACAGGTGGGGGAGAAAGTTAAAATTTTGCAGGTCTTAAAGTACAAGAGCTAAATGTGTCTGGAGATGGATTATAATGATTCATAAATATAAGTTATACTTTTTTTAATTTGGGTAAGATAAGCTAGCCCTGCTAATTGTTTTTCAGCTTCACGCTAATGCGGAATGCATAGCAGGTTAGGTAGGGATAATCTAGCATGAAGATACTTCGTTTTACTTGTGGTCGTTTTAGGTGTTGTCGGTTTACCCTGCTGTGTGCGAGATACAGCGTGAAGCGGATTTTTTTGATTTAATTTTTAATTATAACCTATTGAATAAAATTAATTTTAACAGAAACTGAATATGAAAAATTGCCGAATCTATTCGAATTAGAAAATTATGAATTATGTCTCGAAAATCCTGAAGCCGTATATTGTGTAGCGAGCGTGGAGTTATACGGGGATTCAAATAGTACAATATACAATACCATACGAGTGAGTGCAAATCATTTAAGTTTAAGTTTCTTGCAAGTAATTTAGACAAATAATAATTTAGTACTGGCACAGAAAGATAAATCAAAGATGAAATTTATTTATATATTTTTTATTACTTTACCATATTTTCTTATTGCAGGAATATTCAAAGCAAAGGTTCAAACACTTCAATTACTCCAACATCGATAGAGGGATATGTGTTACAAAAACATGTGAGAAATACATCCGAAAGTCTAAGCTAGATATAAAAGTGGATCTCGAACACATCCTTGAGGAATGCCTCAATGAAATTATGAAAGAAAAATATGGTTTGAGTTCCAGGATATACAGGTTGAATTGTGATGATGCGGCGGAAAAACAAATGAATATTGATATTTTGGATTATACAGTGGCCATATTATTCGTTATTTTACTTATTATCGTTGTATCCGGAAGTATCTATGACTTACGATATAACTGTACCGCTAATGGAAAGAGAAGTGGAGGTGAGTTTTTTTTCTATATGCGCATACATAAACAAAATAAAAATACTGCGTAGTTGCATGGTCACTAAAATTAATATCTGAGACCTGAAGAATATTTCCTTTTTCTATTTATCTTCAAATGAAATGCTTAAATGTAATATTTGTCCCACGTGGGCATCAAACCCACGACTAACGCACATACATTATAGACAGAGAGTAGTAGACAATATAACTTAAGTTTCCATGTAAAGTGAGCGTAAGTTATGAATATTAAAGTACTGAGTATGTATGTATGTATATGGGTTTTATATTATTTTTATTTTCATGTCATTCACTTTAGACGTCATTTTATAAAAAAATGCGGAAAATTGAAATATTATTATTTAAAATAGGCCAATATTGAGTATTATTAATAATTGTGAATCTGATTGTCGCAATGTATAGATGATTAGGAGGTGAAAAACATATTTAAATGTATGAAAATGCAATAGAGTAATTGCATTGCAATATTGCATCATTGCATCATTGTCAATACAATTTCCAGAAAATAAACAAAATAATGCGCTGCTTTGTTTTTCTGTGTTCCGCAACACGGAGAGATTGATGAGGGAATCCAATATGGATGAAAGACTTCTTGAATTAAAAGGACTTTATGGAGTTAGGTAAGTATTACTATATACATTAAGTTACAAAAGTTAATCTAAGTTTTGTGAAACTAGGTGAAGCTATTTACTGAAGCTTTCTTTATAAACTTCTAGATACAAAACAAATACAATACAAAATATATAGATAAAAATCATATATTTATTTTCAAAGACCTTCAGTTTTGCAGTTATACTTTCTTGTACTAATAATCAAAAATTAATACACTATTTTTTTTAAGGACAATTTGCCAAATTTTAGTAGTGTTTGGTCACTCACTATTTTCCTTTTCTGGATTTATTAGTGATCCTCATAATTTTGAAAAGGTATGGTATACAATATTTTTTATATCAAATATTTCTTTACATTTTTTATACATTTTTAACACTTACTAAAACTTTATTAAATACGCAGTACGGCGTGAAGCTACAAAAAAATTACTCCTGACTTTGTTACTGGATCTTCTCAGCAGAATTATCTTTCTGGACAGTGGTAGCTTTATGTTCATTCAATGATTCAAGAGGAGTTCCCCGAGTGGGAATCGGACCCATGATCGTTGCGTATGAAGACAGATACTAATCCTCTGCGCCACGACCATTTGTGCCCTCACGCTTTTTTATGTACTCGAGTTAGAGAAAATGCAGAATTCATTTTTAGCATCATATTGGTAATTTGGTGGCAATTGCACTACTTAAAATGTTGCAAGAAATACAATCAAAGCTGACTTTCTAAAAAAAGTTAGAAACCAAAAAGTATACCATTCTATACATTCGATAAAGCTTGAAGAAATAAAATATTGTATTTTTCTTTTTCTATCTCGCAGGCGTACGATAGTAAATTTCGAATTATCTTCAGTGCATCAAGTTTAATTCAGTTGTACTTTTTCATGACCGGATTTCTCATGACATATTATTTGCAAATTTATACGGAAAAAAATAAATTGTCTTGGAGAGATATTCTATTATTAATTTTTAACAGATGGTGGAAGTGAGTATTAATATATTTAATATTTTAAGATCAGTTCATGCTATTTCATACGGACCTTATATTTATAGGACAAGATACTACATAAAATAATTTGTCAATTATTTGTAAACAAACCTATTCTACGGTTGACTAGACTCTTTTTTATTTATTTCTTTCTGCTCTTCCGAATAAAAACTTACATCATTTTTTGACATTCAAAAAAACATAGGAAAATCGAAACAGCAGATTTTCTCTATCCACACGCATGTTTCCTTATGAGAAATACGAATAAGTTGCAACAAGCTTATAAGAATTACGAGGTAGATAGGTAGAACTAAGACCTAGCAGTCAAGGCACTAAGATGGTTTTCAAGAGGCGCGGGTTCAAGTCAAACTACGCTTAAATTTTATACATTTTCTAAATAAGTATGCTTCTTTCCTAAGTGGAAAAAAACACCTTTAAAATGCTAAAAATATTTGATAATTTTAATTTTCCAGATTAACCGCCCCATTAGTCTTTGTAATAGCCTTCATAGCGACTTGGCTGCGTCACATGGGGTCCGGACCGCTGTGGAAGTACTTCGTCACAAACGGTGTCAGCGCGCAGTGCAGGGACTACTACTGGGCCCATTTCTTCTATTTCAACAATTTTTTACCAGACGACAAGTTTTGTTTACTACAAACATGGTAAGTACTGCGTAGTTGAGTAAGCCTTCGCCTGTAAATACAATGCCTAGGTTTTCCTTACAATTTTTGAGAGTGTCTCAACACTTTTTTCTTTTCGCCTCAAAAACCAGCTATAAAAACATAAAGACAAAGAAAACATAGATAAAGCATTAAACTAATTTTAACCAATAACTTTCGGGAGCACAAGAGACTTCAAAAACTACTGACATTTATGTAGTCTGTGTAACTAAACGAAAACGACTCGTCAACGACGACAAATTTATGATATTCATCCATTTCTCATGCTTCACCATATATATTTTCAGGCACCTTGCAGTGGACGTGCAGCTTTTCATCATCGGGCTCATTGCTTACTTCATGCTTCGTAACCGAAGTTGGAAGATTAAATGTGCCACGCTCCTTTTGTTAATAGCCATTGGCATCATTAGCCCAATCTTCCACATTTTACAACAAGACTTGGAAGGTGTCACGGCATATAGCCCTGAGTATGTTTTTAAAAAAATGACATTAAGGCTTTCGTGCTGCAGTGACAGCGTCTGACGGTTGCAGATTCTATTACTATTGGGGGGAATGATTACATTTAAAATATTTCTTTTCTCCGCTCTAGTGCGGCGTAGAGTTCCAGAATTAGCCGGTGCGTGAATCTTAATAATAGGTCCATAAAATGTTGAAGCTTTTTTACTTATTTTGTTTTACTTGTTTTTTTTTACTTATTGGTGTAGTATTAGATTTTAATTTACTAACTATGTTACAGAGCTCTGCGTGCATTAACGGATAGAAATTTTCATAACTACCACGTACTTGTACAAAATAATCTACCGTGCTTTATAACGGG
This sequence comes from Heliconius melpomene rosina, assembly GCF_056956725.1. Classification (NCBI taxonomy): domain Eukaryota; kingdom Metazoa; phylum Arthropoda; class Insecta; order Lepidoptera; family Nymphalidae; genus Heliconius; species Heliconius melpomene. The sequence goes on along the minus strand of NC_140402.1, from coordinate 9,100,266 downwards.
TATGGGCAGCGCCTACCTTGGGTATTACTTGAAACAGAGGAAAACAGAAATCCGTTATTTCAAGGTAGTATGAAAAATGCCTTAAGGTATTTTTATTAATGATTAATTATTTTTGGAAAAAGGCTAGTTTCGTTTTAGTTAATATTCTTATGTTTTAATTGCGAAAGCTGTTGAGACAAGTCTATTAGCCAATATAAGTCCTCTTCTTATGCCGTAAAGGTATAGCTTCATGACCTTTGTTGAGTGCTCAACACAATCAAATGTTTTGGACAAATCAAGGATTGTAGTTTCAAACATTTTTAAGGTGTTAGTCCACACTTAAGAAAGAAAAATACTTATTAAGAAAACGTACAAAAATTTGAACATAGCGGGAATAGAGCCCATTTGGAAACCGTTCTAGCGCTCTGACTAACTAAGTCATACTTATTGAGCTACGTGGAAATTCTTATACGGTTATTGCTTGCGTAAAGGTGTGTTTTTTTATATTGCACATATTTACTGTATTTTTTTCTTCCAGCTCGGCAATGTGATGTGCTGGCTCAGCATTGTTTTATTAATCTGTGTATTTCAAAGCATGAGCCTCTCGTTTGAACATCCCTATACACCACCGCCGATGTTTACCTTAATATTCGCAGCGCTACATAGATTTGTGATTGGACTCATAACTTGTGTGTGGACTTTGGGGGTTATATTGAAGTTTAATGGTAATTTCTTTTTTAATAACAAAAGGGCAACTGGTTGGAAATGAAAAACGGAAATAAATTATTATTTATATGCATACTTCTCAGTATGTACGAAACCCAAACATAAGTCAAGAGGTTCGGTTCGGTTCTTTATTTATGGCGCTTCGAGCGTGCCAGTTGAGCACTATTCACTTCGCCAATGTCACGTTGTATGGAGAACACACAAAGGAGGTTGTACGGTAAAAAAGAGATAATATTACACGATAGGAGAATGCATGTAAGTCAAGAGTAAAATGCTTCTAAGTGTACCGGATAGTTAATTGCAGTTTATTCTTTTTTTCGTAATTCAACGACAATATATAATAATGACTGATATCTTTCGATGGCAGTCACTTCTAGCTAATTTACTGTGCTCCATGGAACTGTAGACTACGAGTATATAGATTTCAGTCAGTTTTCAATATTTGGACCTGGACAGACAGATATACGGACGTATAATAAAGTAATTAGAATTACGGTATAGATACGGTCGTACGGTCGGTACGTATCAGCTTTTAACCTCATCATGCTTTATTTGGTTCTAGGTTTATCACAAGCATTATTTGAATGGCACGGATTTGAAATAATGGGGAAACTGTCTTACGGAGTGTTCTTACTTAATATTGACGTGTATAATTTTTTGATAGCTTCAAGAACACATCTAATGCCTGTTTCGTTTTTGAATTTGGTAAGATATTTTTTGTAAATATTTTTTTTATATATTGTTCCAACGACAACTTATAATGAAAATATTCCCTAAAAATAACGCATATTTTTGACATAACTAATTTTAATTAATTTAATGATATTTACATTGTACATAACTATCATGGGGCAGTAGTGAATGATAGTAAATGAAGTGAATGTGTCTATAAGCGCGATCGTTGTGCGTTCGACTCACACGATTACAATTTAAATAAATATTTCCTTTCAAAATAATTAAATTAAAATTATAATAATTATATTATTTGGCATTCTCCTTTAAATATACAATACTCTACATGAGTTAAAAGTAGTGACTTTTCGCTAGATTTTCACTGTTCCTATAAAATATTAAAAATATGAATTATAACACATTATTCCTTACAGTTTTTCTTATTCATTGGAGTGGCGTTCGTCTGTTACGTGTTGGCTTTCATCTTGTACCTGCTGGTAGAGGCTCCAGCTTATCAATTATTCAAAATTTTCTTCGAAAGAGGTCCTATCAAGAATCAAAAAAATAAAGACGCTTAAATTTACTATACTTTATTAATAATATAACTATACCTTATAATTGACTACAAAATGTTAAAATAAATACTTTTACATATACATTTTATTGTTTTGTTTTTAACTTTATATCATTGAGGATCGACATCAGCACGCAACCTCTAAGTTACACTTGATTCATTTACAGCAGATGGGATCAATTAAAATTATAACAACTACATTGTTTGGCGTCCTCCTTTAACCTTTAAGTATGTACGTCGGGTCTGAGAGACCCATCTAGGTCTACGAATTCTACAAATCGGCCACTTCTCGGTCACCTCCGCCACTGAGTCGCTCAGTACCTTTCGTATTAATGACAAAATGAATGTAGATAGCAGTGATTGTGTCTCTGGGTTTAAAACACGTGAGTATTTAACTTTCTAAACGGGGCCTGGGTCTGTCAGACCCGACGTCCATGTTTCCCATTCATGAATGATTTCAAAACGCCATATATTTTTATAATATTACAAAATATACTTTAATATTTTAATTGTATTATTTGTATTCAAATGTTTTTATTGTTATATATCATTTATTATTTTGCATTGTTTGTTATATATTTTAGTAATATAAATATTATTTACCTAAAAAAGATTCAATTTTTTTTGTTTTTTTGATAAAATGGAAAAAAAATGATCGACCAAGCACGTCAGGGACAAAAATATCGGTACTTTATAATCAACATCAAACAAAAGAATTGGACGACGACATTTTATAAAGAAAATAGCACTTTATCAAATAAAAAGACGCGTTTCGTATACTAAACTACTCTAAGAATTGAGAATGACTTTGACTCGCGTTTCGCGATCTGATCTATTATTTATTGAACATTTGTAGTTTTGGGTTCTTGAAAAATATGTACACTTTGTCCCCAAAATATATATAGAAAGACAACTGACGTTGACTGCAATCGTCCTGTTTGCCTACAATGTTGAAAGCCATTATGTATCGATGTTCAATAATACCTTATCTTGAGGTGTTGTCAAAATTTTTATTTTATAACATAAGATGTAATTTGTTTATTTTTTTTATTTGTTAGACTTTATATTTTGTTAAAAAAGTATTTATTTTATTATCTGTCTTTTTTTTATAGTATTATTTTCTTAAGAGTCATCCCATGTGGCCAAAGACTGAAATTGTGACTTTAAGTTACTTAAATCGTTGTGATGCGTAAACTTTAATAAAAAGCGATTTTATTTATATTGATTTTGCTTGATTTGAGGCTATTCATGTAAACTAAAACATAAAATTGTCTTCTTCCTTTAAAAACAGACGGAATATGACCAATAAATACACTGGTCTGACAGACCCGACGTCCATATGTGTGTTATAAAAAAATCACGTCCATAGTTAAAGGTTAAATATGCAATAAAGATATGAATTAAAAGTCGTCACGTGAGAGTACTTACCCAGTTTTGCCACGATTTCTTTTTAAAATACTGTATGAAATACATTTTGTATTTCATACAGTTTTTCGTATCCATTGAAGTGGTTTTCGTCAGTTACACATTGGAAACCGGTTTGTTATGATACATTTAGGAAATAATGTTTATCTGCTTTTTTTGATTTCAATCAATCTTAATAGTGAACTTCATTATGACCTATATGACAAGTCCAAATTCAAATTCAAATTCAAAATATTTTTTATTCAAATAAACTTATAATAAGCACTTTTGAATCGTCGAATGAACATATGAACAAAAAGCTACCACCGGTTCGGAAGGCAGTTCTGCTGAGAAGAGCCGGCAAGAAACAACAATACGTAAATGTGCCTGTTCATTTGTATAGAGCAATGCTCCTTACTTTTGATTTTATATTTCTACTTTTACTACTAAATAATTTCAATTTTTTTTCAAAAAAAAATGAAACAAAAAGAGCAACATGAAGGTGTAAGAGTAGAAAAAACAAAAGATCTATGGGTCATAATCAGAAAAAGTTTCCTTTTTGTGTCTTTTCTTGTCCCGCTACTTTGAATGCGTTTTAAAAATACAATTTTAAAGATTATTTAAATATTTTGCCATTTACGATAAATTTATTTATTAACTTAAAGATTTTTGTAATATTTTAAATGTATTATGGCAAATAGTAGTATTTGTTGTTAGTTGCAAAAAACCTTTCAAAATGCTTCCATACAATTTTTCGTGTCCCATTCACCACTTTACTTTTTAAGAATTGATTTGTTACGAATATTTATGGTTTTATTTGATTTCAGATATGTTTATATTACTTTACTTTATGCATAATATTAAATATAACTACTTTTATTGATACATTATTTAATAAATAATATATATTAGTTAAGTAAATTTGTCCCAAAATATTGTCTTTTTGTTACTCAGGGCTAGTAACGTGCAATTAAATTATGAATGCAATTATTTTGGATGGTGTTTAATATTTTTTTTTTTGTGGCTCCATATTTCTAAAAGTCAATGCTGTCGTAGCTACAACAAGTAGTGTTCTCGCAGCAGTTGAGGGGTTCAAATGTTTTAGAGGGAATGCCTGAAATTACATCTCAGGGTTATAAACGGCTTTTATTTTGGTAAGTATTCTATAATTTCGTTTTCTTGTTTATGTTATTTGCTTCTTTTTACAAAATCTCAAAAAAGAACTTCAGTGCTTGCAGATGCAACACGTGGCTTATGAGCAAATATTTAAAAGGGTTAGAATTTCTCAGATTTCATTCTCAATTTCGTTATATTTCGATACGTAACGAAATTGAGAAAATATGAAGCCTAGTTCACAATTACGGTACCAATGTTTTCTTATATATCTATATTAATATAATAAAGCGGAAGAGTTTGTTTGTTTGTTTGTTTGTTTGTTTGTTTGTTTGTTTGTTTGAACGCTAAGATCTCTGGATCTACTGGATCGATTTACTTTGTTTTTGTTTTGTATGAAAGCTGCATTCTTTAGAAGTGCTATAGGCTATATAATATTACATTATACATATAAACTAATATATTTTAAAGTACTTTCTAATTTGACATGCAATTTATTCTGCCATGTTAATAACAACCGTCGCGTCGCTACGCAACCGTTACCGCGACATTTTGATATTGATCCTTATGAAAATAAATATAATAGTCACTTGCCGGCAGATGACGTTGACGGTTTTGTTTATTTTCATACATTTTCGAATTATTGTTAATTTTTGTGTAATTATTTGCTGTTTATAATTAATTTAAACTACACTTTGATTCTCTTCTTATTTTATTTGATATTGCCCGCTAAAATTATCCTATTTAATAGAGAGAAATGTTTAGTTATTTCATAGAGTCGATATCTATGTACGCACGCACGGAAAACTTTATGTACTTTTTCTATTATTAAGAATACCTATCCTTTAGTTACTTTTAATGATTTTGTTGGTTCATTTCAATAACTCTGATATTTTTTTCTAATAATACGTCTCTGTTTATTATTCTTTTCGATTATTTAAGCTTATATTTTCTTACTAATTCTATTGAAAATTGAAAATAATTTCATGAATATATTTAATAAATATTCTTATAGTTGAAGCAGGCGTAGCCGCGTCCGGGTCCGCTAGTGTTTATAATAAAATTGTATCGAACCGGTGCTTGTATATCTATACTAATATAATAAAGCGGAAGAGTTTGTTTGTTTGTTTGTTTGTTTGTTTGAACGCTAAGATCTCTGGATTTACTGGTTCGATTTACATTGTTTTTGTTTTGTATGAAAGCTGCATTCTTCAGAAGTGCTATAGGCTATATAACATTACATTACACATATATACTAATATATTTTAAAGTACTTTCTAATTTGACATGCAATTTATTCTGCCATGTTAATAACAATCGTCGCGTCGCTACGCAACCGTTACCGCGACATTTTGATATTCATCCTTATGAAAATAAATATAATAGTCACTCTTAGCATTTTATCTAGATTGAAATTATAGTTTACTGTATAACATTCTAATAAATAATTAAGGAGATGTCACTGATTCGAAATGACGTAGCCTTCGGGCGGCATAGTATGAGTACCTATGACCGACGCGAACGGGCAGATGACGTTGATGGTTTTATAAATTTTCATACATTTTCGAACTTTATTTGCTGTTTATAATTAATTTAAAATACACTTTGGTTCTCTTCTTTTTCTATTTGATATTGTTGGCAAAAAATATTTTTAGGTAGTTTTTAGGTACTTTTTCTAATATTAAAAATATCCTTTAGTTACTTTTACTTCTTATGTTGGTTTTCAATTTCTCAGATAATTTTTCTAATAATATGTCTCTAACTATTATTCTTTTTGATTATTTAAGCTTATATTATCTTACTAATTCTATTGAAAATTGAAAATATATTTAATAAATATTCTTATAGTTTAAGCAGGCGTAGCCGCATCCGGGTCCACTAGTGGAAGATATGTATATAAGAAAAAAAAATTGCTGGCATATGAAAAAAACTATTAGTGACTTTTCATAAAGTAAAGTAACCAAAAATAATGAGTTTTAAGTTTTTTGCTTGTTTGCTTGTTTGTCTGTGTTTGTGCACGCTAATCTCAGAAACAGCTCAACCGATTTAGTTAAAAATATTTTTTTATTCTTCCTGAAATTAGTTGTGATTTTGTGATTATTATTTCTTGATAAATATTTTTGTATTTTCAGTAAGCGTCATGGCTCCTATGTCAAATGCTGAAACATAAAAGATGCAGAGAACGTCTTAAAAAGACCAATCCTATTAAATATAAAGATATGCGGAATAAACACTTACAAAGAATTAAACTTAATTCCAGTGATAACGACTCAAATTTTGATATATTTAAAAGTGGATTTAATTTTATCATTAACTTTGTGATCTCTAACTAGAAATATAAGTTTATTACGTTACGAACTAGCATTATTATATTGTTAATATTGTCACTTTATGTTTTCTTCTTACATTTATAATCTGTTAATTCAACGATAGAATCTTTAAAATTTTGATCTGTGTCTCATTAAATAAAAAAAAAACAATAGTTTTATTCATATAATATCCTTATTTTGTTGTGTATAATGCCTTATGACATCAGTTTCGTAACAAACATTATCAGTGTTGTTACTTATCAGTTACGTTACGAATTCGAAAATGTCCACTTTTCTGATTATGACCCCTATAGCTTTTTAAACGACCCCTGCCTGGCTAGATTACTATTAATTGATTTATATAGCGTACTTCGAAAGTGGCAATAGAACAAAAAATTCCAATTTGGAGTCGATAGAGATAGAAATTAGGTCGGACATTTAAGATGTAACAGCGGAGGTGTTATACGCATTATACTACTGCTCTGAGCTCGTCTGCAACGCGATTTGTTCAGCACCTGCATGGTTAATCCATGGAATGTCAAGTATTTTTTTTTCATATTAACTTAATAACCTGCGTTTTATTATATATCAACCAACCAACCAAGACTACATTCATTTTTGAATATATATATTTATCTTTTTACTATATAATTCTATACATCTATTCTATCTAACCTATGTGATATTGTACTTTTCGCGGATGATACCTCTTTAATATTTAAGGTTGACAGAAATATAATAAACTATGACGAAGTGAATAGTGCATTATCGCATATTCTTCGTTGGTTTGATGTTAATAATCTAATGTTAAATGCTAAAAAAACGAAATGCATCGAGTTTGCCTTACCAAATGTTAAAAAACATAATTTTAATGTAATAATTAAAGGAGAATCTCTTAATGTGTCGGAATCAGCTTTTTTCTTAGGTGTTACTATAGATTCCAAACTCCAGTGGAACGCTCATCTGGAAGCACTTGCAGATAAACTCAGCTCTGCCGCGTTCGCAATTAAGAAAATAAGACAAATGACGGACGTTGCAACTGCCCGACTAGTCTACTATAGCTATTTCCATAGTATTTTATCTTATGGAATGCTGTTATGGGGCAGTGCTTCAGACATAAATTCAATATTTATTCTCCAAAAAAGAGCCGTAAGATATATTTATAATCTAAGAGCTCGAGATTCTCTGCGAGATGTTTTCGAAGATGCAGGTATTATTACAGTTGCTTTCCAATTTCTATACTATAATATTCTCTTTGTCCGACAAAATATACTTTGTCATAGAAAAAATAGCGACAGTCATACGATAGGAACGAGAAATGAAGATAAACTTGTTACACCAAGTTTTCGCCTCCAGAAAGTTAATAAATCCTTTATGGGTCTGAGCATACGTGTATATAATAAAATTCCGCAGTGTATTCTTAGTTTGCCACTTCCAAAATTTAAAATATCTGTAAAAAAAATTCTAACAAGTAAAGCTTATTACACTGTTCAAGAATATTTAGAGGATAAAGATGTGTGGAATTAATGTCTATTGAATGTCAGGCAGGATAGCTGCCAGCTAATGTAATAGTAAAATATACCATTGACTTTAAAAAGAGCAACTGTTGAGTTTCTTGCCGGCTCTTCTCAGCAGAACTGCCTTCCGAACCGGTGGTAGCTTTTTGTTGACATGTACATTCGACGATTCAAAAGTGCTTATAAAGTTTATTTGAATAAAGAATATTTTGAATTTGACTATATCTATTGCGGAATACGCAGAGAGAATATCCACCCTTCGCTTTACACTCATTTAGAGACATGAGAGAAAGACCGGACGGGAGAAACGGATCAGACCGGGGTAACGCTAATATTTTAAATATATGTAAACAATTCTTCGAATCCGAATCACGTACAATCACACAAGTATCTTCGAAAGCTGATCAACTTAATAATTTATAAATAGCGATAATGCGCACGCGCACAGAGTACTCACATCGACGCGTCGCGGTTAAAAAGCCATCTTATCATACCCATCTTTAACCTGTCACTAGCGGCTAAATGTATATTGGAGAATTTGGAGACTATATAGAAATTGACTCATTTATTTTCTTCTTTAAATATTAGATCTAGTCGCGTGGTTTGGGTTGAATCTATTTTTAATTTCACCCTTACAGATTATTTGACAAACTGCAGTACAGGAGGTATCTCCAATAATGATGACCTCATAAAGAGCAATCCGAAATTTGACTCGTGGTATTTTTTAAATCCCCTTTTAATCGTGTGATATATAGTCGCCGGAATTGGAAATGACAGCTTGTCACAGAAACGTCAAATTTTTGTGACAAGCTGTCGTTTCCAATTGTTTTCTCAAGGTGCGTGGTGCGCGGCGGTGGGGGTGCAAGTGATGCGGTCGCATCGGGCATCAAAAGGAAAAGGGCATCAAAGGCGACGATCAATTTGCTAGTTATAAAGCGCGTAATGTCCGTTTTCAAATTTTTGCAATAATTTTTACCAAAATCTAATTTTAAAACTTATTTATAGTTATTATAGTTTTGAAGCAATAAAATTTATATATCTACTCTACTGTGTTCTGAAATCTAAAATTATTTTGACCATTATAAAGGGCATCAAGTCCTAAGCTGCACCAGGCAGCAAAAACCCTAGCTACACCACTGCGAATAAGCAAATAGAATATCAGTCTTCGACTCTACTCTAGAGATATCATGTGTGGTGTCGTAACTTAACAACGCGACCTTTCTAGTTTGTCAAACATTTCTCAGAATTGAAATCAAATTTAAAATCGTCAGGTACAGTCATTCACTTATCTTAGAAAGCTGATTATCCTATTCAATAAATAAGCAGTGATAGCGGGCACGTGCACGCATTGCTCATATACTATCTATAATCAATGTTATAAAGCTTAAGAGATTGCTTGCTTGAAAGCATTTATATATAGTATTTTACCGACTTCTCTAAAGGAGAAGTCAAGTTAATATAATAAAGCAATACTATAAGCATGCAATTGTAAACGTTCTAAGTGAGAGAGGAACGAAAGTGAGGACGGAGTGCCTTAAATTAGTTTCGCAGGTTCTTATCTTGCTAAATGCAGAATACAGCTTGAAGCTTTAAAAAAGGAAGTATCATTTACTACCGTCTTCCTTCGTCTTAAATGTTCATCCATTTTTAGACATTGTAGATTCTATTTTGCCTCGAGAAAATATCTCATAAGAAAATCGAATACCACGTGGCCAATGTTAAAATCAAAAAGCTAGTTTATAATACGAGCTCGGTATTCTTATTCCTATCCTATCCTGTCTAACCTCCCAAGCAGTATATCAGGCTATCATATCAATTGAGTATTTAAATATATAGTCAGACTGTTATTTACTGATAAACTAATATTTCAATATACTACAATAATAATCAAGTAAAGATGACATTGAAATAGAATTGATTAGAATAAAAATTCCATTGTTTTTTTTAACCTTTACGCTTGATGCCGGATATAGCAAGATAGGCAGAGGTGACCTAGTGTTAATGCACTCTATTCTCAATTTTTAAAATTTTCGGGACATGCGTATGGAGTGGCGGATCTTAACGCTGCGCTTTGTATTATTACCAGATCAAAGAAATGAAAATAATTCACTATTTCGATTAACCCGGTTCGAAAGGACCAACAACCGCCGCGTTTAGTTCAGTCGCGTTACAATTAGATGCTTTACCGCTGCGCGACGACAGACTCAATTATTATTATATTATATATTTTTTTCTATTTTTATATGTAGGTATAAATATATATTTAATATATGTTTTATAAATTGTTATGATCTGATATTGATATAATTGCGTTCAAAAAGGAAATGACGCGGACGGATTGTATACACTTTTGCGAACTCACGGTGAATTAAACGATCCGAAAATAAATGGTTTTGACACGCACTAAGGGACAGATGGACATACATACCGACAAAGGAGATATAATATAAGGGAACCCTAAAAAGGTATTTTCAAAAATATATTTTCGCTCTCTCAGAGTTGACAGATTAGCTTAATCATTCTACAATTTTATATTGTCACTTTAACTACGTATAACAATAAGTTTCATGAAGATACAATTATTTCAAGTGGCTCGATTTCAGATTTCTATAACAGTCAACCTGGGTTCATTGGGGATGGGTCAGTGTTGTTGCTCTCTGTACAGGTAAATACTTTACTTTAATATAGTGGCAGTTGTACGAGCACAAATTTGAAAATAAAAAAAATCATAATTTATACTTAAAAAATCAAATAATATAAATTTTACCATTTTCATAAATAAAGTATTGCAATAACTGATATCTAAAAATGGGTCTGTGAAACCCATTTCGAAGTCCGTGTATAACTTTTCACCCACATGTCAAAATCGTGTAGTCCACGTGGCAATACTGCTTGTCGTACACTAGTTGAGTATGTGGGCAACGGATATATGGCTATGTTACTAAGGCTAGACCTTATATTCAACTATTTTATTATATATTTAATTTGGTTATTTATACGCTACAAAATAATAGTGGAACATTATTTTACAATTTGTAGCGAATAAATTCAGGGCGCTGATTTAGCGTGTTTATAGAGAATATAATAAGACTTGTGTAATACCCCTACAAGTATATATTTTCCTTGATGGTGTATTTACAATGATATATGCTTATAATTCTACATCTTATTATCATAACAACCTAACAATAGATCATAAAAGCGTGTAAGCTAATGTCACAATATTTACTTTTGTAAATGGTCGTTCCAATAATGTGAATTAAGTCAAAAGAGTAAAAAGCTGACATTCTATAGACAACATTAAGGTAACTTTCTTTCACCTATTTACAGTAAGCGCTCTGCAATGGACATTTTTAAATCTTAAAAAGAAATAAAAGTTGGTAAAAAATAAAGGGTTTATTAGGTTTTTATAAAAACGCGAGCTGAAGCTAGTATTATAACAACACCCAAATGACTTATCACGTATTCTTCCTTTGTTATTATTTATATCTAAACATGGAGCGCACACACTACACACAAATATCGCCTGTATTGCCATTGAGCGTAAATCTCAATGACTGTACCAATAGGAGATAACTACTTTGATTGCTCAGGCGGCTCTCAATAGAACCAGTTGTAAATTAGCATTGAGCCATGGCGGACGCGGAACAAACTCTACGTGAATATCTAAACAAAATATTGGATGAAATAAATTATATACCGCGAGAAACTGACATAAAAGCTATATCGACTGGTGGTGGAAATTTTACATCGGCCATTTTCCTAGTAAATGTAACTTCTCCGAATAAAGATGAACTCAAATTATTCGCGAAAGTGGCTATCGTGAAAGAGGAAATGAGGAAACGCATGAATGCCGATTGGCTTTTCGACACAGAGAGGTTCGTTTATGGGAAACTGGCAAAAATATACAAAAAATTAGAAGAAAAGATGAATGTTCCGGAAGAACACAGATACACATTCCCAAAGTGCTACGGATGCAACGCCGAATTTGGTAACGAAATTGTTGTTATGGAGAATTTAACAGAGAAAGGATATAATCCGTATAGCAGATTTTTGTCCATGGACTGGGCTCACGGTAGTAAGGCTGTCGAAAATTTGGCAAAATTTCACGCTTTATCCTTTGCTTTTGCTAAGTATGAGCCGGAAGAGTTTGAAAAGTTAACAGCAGATATGCCTTACAAAATTGGCGGAGATGCCAACGAGGAAATAGATGAATCAATGAAAGATATATTTGAGAAGATGGTCAAAAGGTCATTGGATGTCATCAAAGACGAACAAAAGGAGTCAGTGGGCAAATTTATTCAAAATAATTTCAATCTACGGACGTATAATAGAGTTATTGGCAATCCCGTCATTGCCCATGGAGACTACAGGATGAGTAATCTTTTGTTTTGTGAAGGGGTGAGTTTATTTATGTGCAATTTATTTATTGCTACTTCACTAACTTACGCAGAGGCCACGTTAGAGCGCAACGGTTGTAATTTGGATTTCAACTCGTATTATTTTATAATCCCTCCTCTGGCAAAAAGACAAATCGCGACATTAAATTCTACTATTCAACACGCAATATCTCGAAAATTGTGGAATGCGTGGAAAACAAAATAAGGATAAAACGTGAAGCTTAAAAAAATCCTTAATATGGATTCGAATCCTGTACAATGAGACATTTTACAACTGTGTCAGCGCCAATAAAACGTTATCACGCCTTCGTAACCATTTAATCTAAACATTATAATGATATCATTAATTTATAAATAAATTGAATTGTTTATCTCTTATTTAAAAGCAAATATAAACTGAACTAATATAATAATATGTCATTGTTTGTTTATAATATTTATAAACATATTAAGTTTTTTTACAATATTCTAATTCTATATTTTGAACTTTTTCTATAAATTGTTCTATAAAAATGATATAATTACTAAAATTAGAAACCTATTGTTAAAAAGTTGTAAATTTTTAAGTTAATTCAATCGGAAGCCCACGCGACGTTTGTCAATTGTTATCTCTCCCAGTGAGAATAGTTGTAGTTGAATTAAGATAAATCTGTATTGAACATACATTCTAAAATAAATGTATTTCATACTAGCGCCCTGCTTGCGGCTTCGGCCGCATGTACTATATATATTATATTTTTTTCTCATCCGAGTTACTTTCGTCCTTTAAAACCTTAGAGTTAGAGATTGCGCCAGCTAATAGAATAATTATAATTAACTGAAATATCATTAAAAAGCACATTTGATGAAGAAGCTATTTCACGACTTTATTTATTTATTTGTCACTTATTAATATTGGATAACGAGATTTGAAAGAGTGCATGTCCACTGTGTCCAACAGTTACTCACGACTTGAGCCCCCATAACTCCTAAAGTAAATACTATTATATCAATTTATTATGCCAATTTTGTTGATTAAAAATATTTAGCGTAGCGTAGCCCCATATATCGATTTATGGCCCTCGCATTGCAGTTAAAAATATTTAACTTCCCCAGTCGAATGACATTCTATGTTTAAAGTTATATTATCCCCTCTAACTCTGGTTAGTTAAAACGTCTTGTTTCGTCGTCGTTCGACTCTTTCACTACACAGTGTTTTGAATTTGAAATTAGAAAATGGAACTCGATGAAGTTAGCATTAATCTCTACCTGCCTACTCTGCTGGAGAGAGGAGAGCCATAGTGGCGATGGAGATCATACCACTAAAAACCTATGTTAGACGTTATAAACGATAAAAAATCAGTAAATTAGTTATGAAATAGCATTGTTCGTATGGAATAGAAAGAATTTTTTTTGGCTTAATGGGTAATCTAGTAACCTAGCGTTAAGACACTTCCCCTTAATTCTCCAGGCAATAGGTGTTGAATGGCAGAACCTTACGCTACGCTTCGCTTTGTTACTAGACCGAAGTAATGAATGGAAATTGAACCTATAACCATTGTGCCCTGCGCCTGCAGCGCCTGTGATTACTTAAAGTAAATATTTGTTCAAATAGACTGCGATCTAATGTTCATATAATTAACCCACTTAACGTGTACACAGTAACATGCCGTATTCATGTAATAAAAGTGACATAACTCTAAATTGTATCTAAATAGTGTTAACACGTTATCTAAAATTATTCCATAAAAATAGAAGTTCGTATTGGTGAAGGCGCAGCGGAACCACTCATGGGAATGCTGTTAATTATGTTTATATTATCTTAATTTTACCACTTATGTAGAAAATAACGCGGCGTTAAAGACTGTCACTCAACACACCATGTCTTAAAATTATATAATTATATTGTTTGGTGTAACTCAACGTCTCAACTTACTTTACCTGAGCGAGGAAATGAGCGCTTTCATTTTCAAATATGATTGCAATATATTTATTATGGATGTTCTTATCAAAACTAAATAATTGTGATAAGGTTTGACCTTTAAATACATCATTATTAAAATAATATCATTATCATACTTATTACATGTTACAATATTACTTGTGTTATCATTAAATCTTTATAAAGAAGTATCCTACTGGGTGGTTTTACATGTCGAGTACTTAACATTATTATTAAAATTTTAAAGCCGTCATGGCTCATTGATCAACGAAGCATATATCTGACTGTACCGAGATGCTTGTGAGTTCGATTTCACTCGGGGGATATATTATACTAGTGGACCCGGACGCAGCTACGCCTGCTTGAACTATAAGAATATTTTTGCGTCGGTCATACTGTGCCGCCCGTAGGCTAGGTCATTTCGAATCAGTGACATCTCCTTAATTATTTATTAGAATGTTGTACAGTAAACTATAATTTCAATCTAGATAAAATGCTAAAACTGATTATTATATTTATTTTCATAAGGAGGAATATCAAAATGTCGCGGTAACGGTTGCGTAGCGACGCGACGGTTGTTATTAACATGGCAGAATAAATTGCATGTCAAATTAGAAAGAAATTTAAATTTATTATTTATAATTTATTATTAATTAAAATAGAAATTTAAAATATATTAGTATATATGTGTAATGTAATGTTATATAGCCTATAGCACTTCTGAAGAATGCAGCTTTCATACAAAACAAAAACAAAGTAAATCGGACCAGTAGATCCAGAGATCTTAGCGTTCAAACAAACAAACAAACAAACTCTTCCGCTTTATTATATTAGTATAGATTATTAATTATAAATTACCAGCGACCCTCCGGCGGCTTCGCCGGCTTAATCCAATTGATTATTTATTTAATTATATGAATAGCGTCCGTGATTTAACTGCTAATATAATATGTATATTTACTGCGCAGTGCGCACTTATAGTGACTACGTCATGTCGGCGAAGTTTTGTAATACCTAGGTTATATTATTATGATTTCCATATAAACTATGCGGATGTAAATAAATTATGAAATAATTATTGTTTATTAATATATTTTAAACATTTGTTTCTTTTCACCTAATTAAATCACACTTCGTACCCCATTTTGCATTGCGTGTTGATTTTCGGAACTCAACGCCGGGATCGAACCTACAATCGTCGCGTTACAGGCACAACCTTGTGCCCCTGCGCCGTTACGGCCCCAACTAAATATAATAACATTCACATCATGTAGAGTTATTATTAATAACATAACAGCTAATAAATTAATTTCTCAAATTTAGTCATTTCTTACTTATGTTTATATCTTCTAAAGTATTCAAAGCGAGAAAGATACGAGTAGTTTACAGGAGATTAAATTATATCTCTTCAGCTCTAATTCCAATAACGATCGCTCTGTAGGACTACAATTACAATTTAATTTTAAATTAATCGGTGCATATATTAGAATTGGATTATTCGAATTAAAATTTTAATTGTGCTAGTGCGGCAATAATTGGCAAGTTAATATAAGTTAACCTTTAAGTTAAATATATAGTAGACATAATAATATATAAAGAAGTAATTAAATACGAAAGCTAAATACATAAGTATATACCTATTAATAATACTGTACCTGCTTTGATTATAGTTGACGATAAACAGACGGTACAAGTACCGGCAGCTTATTATAAGAATAGGGAAACAACAAACAAACAGAATGCAGAGTTCACAAGCATTAGAAATTTTATAAAATAATATACAATCGAATTACATTTCTATATAAAATATACAGAAAAATCATAATAAAGCAAAAGTTAAAAAAAAAACAATAATTTATGACGACTAGCAATAATATACAATAAGATTAAATAGAAAGAAATAGAAATTAAAAATACCTAATAAAATATAATGTTTAAAAAAATGTATTATAAAAAATAGTCATGAATAAAGAAAAAAATCATTAATGGCAGTAAATTGTCATGTTGTATACGTTTCAATTAAAGAGTTGTGAGATAAAAATTTTATACGATCATTACAAACGTTGAGTTCTTAGTCGCTGTTACATGCGGTTTTTTTTTATGGAAAAAGGACAAGGAAAAAGGTTTCGTCCCCGTGACCAAATGAAAGTGACAGATGGTTGCGTTTGACATGATACAGATATCTATCTCTCTCTCTCTCTTTTTTTACTTTTATTAGCACCAGTAGTTCCTGAGCGTCATAAGTTTTGCTCTGGTTCTACTCGGGTCTTAGAAAGTAACTTTAATAGCAGCATGATATAACAAGAAATATTTTATTCATATTTTGAATAAAATTATTTGATTTCGAATTTAACTTTAATATCGGGCCAAAAAACACTGATAGCAAAACAAGCTAACAAATAGTTGCCAAATGATTTCGAGCGTCAAGGCCGAACGAATTAGGCAATGTTTTTAATGTCGATCTCTAGTTCCATTTGACCTTCAATCAAGATATGCGTGTCACCGCGTCTTGTTGAACAACAAAAATAAAATAATTATACTTATTGTTGATTATCATTAATATATAATGTAGGTATGTAAGGGTACGCACAGGGAACCTAGTGTTAAGTAACTTCGTCCTCCATTTGCGGCCTAAATTTGAATAAATTGTGTATTGTGTGGCGGAACGTGTCAATTTCGCACTGTAGGTAAATCAAAGGCAGGAACTGAAAAAGGGGGAATTTCAATATAATAATTTCTCCAAGTGAAGATTGAACGAAGGAGTTGATTGAAATTAATTGAATTATTATATTAACCTTTAAGTATGGACGTCGGATCTGACAGACCCATCTAGTTCTATTCTTTCTACAAATCGACCACTTCTCGGTGACCTCAGCCACTGAGTCGCTCAGTACCTTTCGTATTAATGACAAAATGAATGTAGATAGCAGTGGTTGTGTCTCTGGGTTCAAAACACGTGAGTATTTAACTTTTTAAACGAGGCCTGGGTCTGTCAGACCCGACGTCCATGTTTCCCATACTTGAATGATTTCAAACGCCATATATTTTTATAATATTACAAAATATACTTTAATATTTTAATTGTATTCAAATGTTTTTATTGTTATATATCATATATTATTTTGCATTGTTTGTTATATATTTTAGTAATATAAATATTATTTACCTAAAAAAGATTCAATTTTTTTTGTTTTTATGATAAAATGGAAAAAAATGATCGACCTAGCACGTCAGGGACAAAAATATCGGTACTTTATAATCAACATCAAACAAAAGAATTGGACGACGACATTTTATAAAGAAAATAGCACTTTATCAAATAAAAAGACGCGTTTCGTATACTAAACTACTCTAAGAATTGAGAACGACTTTGACTCGCGTTTCGCGATCTGATCTATCATTTATTGAACATGACGCTAAAAAAATAGTTTTGGGTTCTTGAAAAACATGTACACTTTGCCCCTAAAAGATATATAGTAACAGAAACACCACACATACTTATGTTGACTGCAATCGTCCTGTTTGCCTACTACCTTATCTTGAGGTGTTGTCAAAATTTTTATTTTATAACATAAGATGTAATTTGTTTATTTTTTTTATTTGTAAGACTTTATATTTTGTTAAAAAAATATTCATTTTATTATCTGTCTTTTTTTATAGTATTATTTTCTTAAGAGTCATCCCATGTTGCCAAAGACTGAAATTGTGACTTTAAGTTACTTAAATCGTTGTGATGCGTAAACTTTAATAAAAAGCGATTTTATTTATATTGATTTTGCTTCATTTGAGGCTATTCATGTAAACTAAAACATAAAATTGTCTTCTTCCTTTAAAAAACAGACGGAATATGACCAATAAATACACTGGTCTGGCAGACCCGACGTCCATATGTGTGTGATAAAAAAATCACGTCCATAGTTAAAGGTTAAACTATCTGCAACGACTTCTTAGTCACCTCGTCTACTGTCGTCAATTCTTCCAGAATGAGGTGACTGTATCTTGTCGATAAAATGTAAATTAATATTTTAATATCTCATTCCCTGTAATGGGAATCGAACTCACAACCGTCGCGTTTTCAGTCGCACGCTTATGCCCCTGCACCACGACGTCTTCAAGTCAACTATATTTGTATTTTCTCCGATAATAATAAGAAAACCTTTTCTTTTTCAGGACAATTCTTTAAACACAATCACAGTGGACTATCAAACGGTGCACGCTGGCAACCCAGTAGCTGACCTCTTGTACTTCATCTTCCTGGGCTCAGATGAGGAGTTCAGGAAGGAGCACTTCAATCAACTACTTGATCACTACTACAAGAATTTAGAACAAGCGCTGGAAAGATTGTCTATAGATGCCGTTGAAGTTTATCCCAGAAACAAATTCGATGATGATGTCAAAGAGGTCAGTTTATGAATGATAAACACATATCTCCAAACTGAAAAATGGTAATAAGCGTTTATCTACCAGTAGTATAATAATTATATTATACATATATACGAGTAGCATGTTTTTTTCCAGCTTTGAGCTCTTCACGCTTTCCCGCATAGAAGCGTGGGTAGAAGAAATCCAATGTTGAAATACTTTGTCCCCCATACACTAGTAAATTTTTAAAGACCTTGCGTATTGATCAGATTGATGAAATGAAGATAATATATTCCCCAAATGGGAATCGATTATTTAGCCCTCAATCGTCACATTTACAGTCAGACTGTTCGACTGCAACACGATGGCTGTATTAAATTAGATAAATTAGATTAGATATATATATGTTATTATTTTTACAGTTACTCACATATGGCTTAGTACTCGGCGTAGCGATTCTTCCCATAGTGACGGTGGAAGCCGAGTCAGCACCCAAAATGGACCAAGAAATACAAGTGGAAGCCTTTGTATTTAAAGCTAACGAGTTATACGCTAAAAGATTTAGCGGCATAGTAAATGATTGTTTCGCTTGGGGAGTCGTTTAACATCTATATTGAGAATTAGCTGTATCTACGACTTCGACTGCGTGGAACATAAGAAGAAATCGATGATAGATAGATGTGAAATTTGTTAAAACATAGCCCACGATTTTCTTACTTCTTTAATTTTAAAATCTAAGAACTGTATTCTTTTAATTTATCATCTGTATAATTTTAAGGACATTGAAAGCCAAAGTTAAGCAAAAGAAATTAATTAAGCAACATTATTAATTTTAGCATTTTTTTTAATAAAATGTTTTGTACTTTGTATATTATTCTGTAAATGCGGTTAAAGGTTTTAAAAAGACATAAAATATTTAATGTTTTCATTTTTTCGCTCTGGTCTGGGCGTGACTCAACACGCATGCTTCTAGAATTCGGCGAAAAGTGGGAAACGAAACTGCCTTCCCATTAGGTTCCCTCTGACCACCCTGCTTTGTGCGGGATACAGCGTGATGCAGTGTTGTGGGGGATACAGCGTGAAGCACTGTCACCAACATAATCTTAATTAACATCTCTTGGTGCGGGTGGTAATTATTAAATTTAAGATTAAGTGAAAATAAAAAAATATAAAGACTAAACAAATGGCTTTTCAATTATAAATACCTACTATTATCATTACTGATGTTACTGTTCCCTTTATTACACTTTGTAAAAGTAAAATATATAAAAAAATATCAAATTATAGTCACCCGATAAACCTATCTCTAAGGTATGGGAGAAAATAAGCTTTTTGATAAGAGCTTCTAATAATATTTAAGTGCAAGGGTACTCAAGCATATATAAATAGATGCATACATAATAGAAGTACATAGATAAATACATACAACTATATAAGTAAACTAGAATATTCTAAAACTAGAATAACTAATATTATGAACACAAAAAGCAATGCTAATAATTAAAATATAAAAATTTAGAACATTATTACATAGATTATGCATGAAATTAAAATGGGTATCCATGTATAAATAATAAATCTGGAAAGAGAAAAAATGTAACTAAAAAATTTATTAAATTCTTATAAACTTGAAATCTGCATTTTACGTCATTGTTAGTGTTGGAATATGCCTGGCTGAACATCATGACTATGAATTATGATTTTTCTTCTCGGACACTGGGACACCGGCATTTATTCTAGGCTATTTGGCGACTCTCAACCAGTACGGAAGATTTTTATGTATATATTTCTTTCCTAATATTAATAATTATGGTAATTTTGAAGGCTTAAGGATTTTGAATTTTTAACGAAAATTGTGGATGTGTATTATACTTATATTATTAGTATTTTATACTTAAAGTGAAGAATTAGTGCAGAAACAAAAACATTACGACAGTACATTAGAAATACTTTTAAATAAATATAGCATGCGCTACTTTATGTGTGTCAAACACAAGAAATGTAAAAGTTACAATTGAATCAAAGTTAATATCAAAATTAAATTGATTATTATCTTTTTTCAATCATCTTCTATTATTTAATTAACCTAATATTAGGAATCTATGATCATATTTTTTGGTTAGAAGATATTGTTTCCAGCTCTTCTCAGCAGAGCCACCGAGCCAGTCTATCACTGGCATTAACATATTAGCTTCATTCGATTATTTTAAAATTTGTCAGAATGAAGAATAAGCTTGATAAAAAACCGGTCAAGTGCAAGTAGGACTCGTCCACCGATGTTTCCGTATCCGTTCCGTACAACTTATAAAAGTTGACAAACTTAAATTTGCAGGTGTGTGAAACTCATTTTATATAAAATTAAATATAATTATGTTTAATATAATATAAGTGTGTGGTGATTTTATTCTATGAAATACCTATGAGTTTTTACTACTTGGATTTTCTTATTTATTTGTTTTGTAAGTTCTCAGTTCATGCCAAATTTTAGAAGTGCAGGTCCACGAGAAGTATCCTTTATACACAATGCAAAAAAATTATGCATAAATACTTGTATCTTTTGATTGCGATGACCTATAATTTACTTTTTTTCTGTGCTCCAAGGGACCGTAGTGACTTGAATATTTGCTATTAATTTCAGTTTAATGATACAATCATGAGATAAATGATCTTGACAGATTTGTCCTATTAATTTTATGGTCACTCTATTATTGAGAGTAATAAGGACATTCAATGTTAACTTAAATATTACTTATTAAGCGCGAAATACTCGATTATAACTGGACGTGTGCAAGCATAATGTATGAAATAATGTTTAAAATATTGTTTTTTTTATTAATTTTCGATGGAAGTTCCGGTGTCATTTTTAAAGTTAATGGTGAGTTCATAATATTTTGAGTTTTTAACGTTTTACATTAAGGACAACCAGGTTTATTATTATACCTAGATATATTAGATCATATTAGAGATACCTAGATGTGTGTTGTGGCTTATCACTAAGCATCTTTCGCTTCCCTGCTTTATATGAAGCAAAACATTAATAGCATCTCTTTCTCTCGGTATAGAATTGCTAGCGACCCTGAAATGAGACTATTGAAAGGCAAATCGTAATTTTTCTTCGCATCGGCTTTTGACAAGGTTAAACATGATAGCCTTATTGGAAAGCTACCAGCATATGGCTTACCCGAAAGCTTATGTGCTTGTTCATTGGTTTTCTTAAGGGATTGGCCAATAACACTAGTTCATCATGGATGACTATTAGTCAGATATAATACATATAAAGCTATAATACAAGATATAATACATATAAAGCTCGAGATTCTCTGCGAGATGTTTTCAAAGATGCAGGCTCTTTGTCCGACAAAATATACATTATCATAGAAAAAATAGTGACAATCATATGATAGAAACGAGAAATAAAGATAAGCTTGTTACACCAAGTTTTCGCCTCCAGAAAGTTAATAAATCCTTTATGGGTCTGAGTATACGTGTATATAATAAAATTCCGCAGTGTATTCTTAATTTGCCACTTCCAAAATTTAAAATATCTGTAAAAAAAATTCTAACAAGTAAAGCTTATTACACTGTTCAAGAATATTTAGAGGATAAGCATGTATGGAATTAAGGTCTATTGAATGTCAGGCAGGACAGCCGCCAGCTAATGTAATAGTAAAATACGAGTATACCATTGACTTTAAAAAGAGCAACTGTTGAGTTTCTTGCCGGCTCTTCTCAGCAGAACTGCCTTCCGAACCGGTGGTAGCTTTTTGTTGACATGTACATTCGACGATTCAAAAGTGCTTATAAAGTTTATTTGAATAAAGAATATTTTGAATTTGAATTTGAATAAATGTCGGTGTTCCTCAAGGGTTAGCTTTCTGCAAAAATTTTCCTAATCTTTATAAAATAGTATGCTCAAGCCTGGAATCTTCGGGTACGCAGGTGATAGCACTGTTGTAGAGGACCAAAGCAACTGCAAGTGAGCCTAAAATACAATCACTTATAAATGAAGTAATCACCTAAGAATTCAACCTATGCTTACCTGTCACAGAAACTGAGTATCACAAAATGCCGCCGCTCTTCGCTATGGACAACTATGCAGAGTGCATGGAGCCCGGCGGCGTGTACTGTTTAGCAGATTACGATCTATATAGCAAATATTACTCTGAGCTGTTAAATTTAATAAAGGTAAGATATTTATATGTGTTTCACCATATTTGTTTTAACATGCTTATATCTATTTAACTAAATAAAAGTATCTAAGAAGTGAAGACCCAATTATACAAGCCAAATATATAATAATTTAGTCAGTTATACTCGTAGGTAGCTCAGGTGCTAATATTTTTTTTAGCTTCACGCTTTTTCCGCACATAGCAGGGTAAGCAGAGAAACCCTGGGAACCTAGTGTTAAGACACTTCCGTTAACCACTTTTTGGTGAATTCTAAAGGTATTGCAATTTGAGTGGCGGACTGGCTCGATATCTGAGCGAAGAAGTGAAACTATTAAATATCGTCGAGTAGAAATCGAACCCACGACCCGTCGCGCTTACAGTGACATGCTTGCGTCTCTGCAAAGTTTATTAGGATATTCACATTATATGTCAACTGGCACGCTCGAAACCCCATATATCAAGAATTCAATTCAATTCACTTCACATTATATGAATATCCTAATAAATTTACACATGGCCGTATCCTTATATTTTTTTTATTTCCATACTTTTTCCTGGTCAAATTTAACTTTACAGTTTTTATATATATTCTACGATTCACGTACACTGTTATCAATTTTACGATCATTTAAATGAACAGCCCGACTTATTTCTGATTTTTTGAAAATTTTATTTATAAATTAATTTTAATTGTTTGAGGCCGTCGTGGCGGAGGGGCATAAAATTTGAATAGTTGGCTAGAGTACTTTAATGTCTTCTTTAGGTAGGTACAAATTTTATTAATAAACCTATTTTATGTATTTATATATTTATTTATATTCACATTTTAGTATAAGACAAGTAGGTCAAGGGAGTGGTTGCACTCTTTGCATAAATAAAAACAAGATGCAATATGCTTATCATACTTTAATTTAATTAGAGGCTATCGTGGCCCGGCGACACAGTCAGGTGCCGCAACAGTTCTGGGTTCAGCTTCTTATTTCTATAATAATTTACAGGAATATTCAGATCACAAAATAAAGCACTTCAATCACACAGTCATACACAGAGGTACCTGTGTTACTAAATGCAGCAGGCACTTAAACCATATATTGGAAACAACACCGGACCTAAAGAGACGCCTTGAAGAATGCGTCAACGAAACTATATGGGAAAAATACAAAATAGAAGCTAAATTAGCAAAATTCCATTATTGTAAGAGATATGATGAGAAAATTGTTTTGGATGCGACTGATTTCGTGATGGCGGCCGTGTACGCGATTATAATAATACTCAACATAATTGGTAGCTTTTACGACATTATTATTTGCAAAGGTGACAATAAAAAAGTTAAAGGTAATAAGTTATATTGTTTTTATAGTATGCCAGGATACATATAGAGGTACAAGTTTGCGATTGTAAACGCGACTTTTGTTTGTATTTGTTTACAGGCAATCCATATTTATTAGCATTCTCATTAAAGAGAAATTGGGCCAAGCTTGTAGCGCCTGGTGGAAAAGGTTCCGACCCTAGATATGAAAGATTGAAATTATTTAATGGACTGAGGTACATCTTAACTTTTATCTATAATGATAGGCTGGCCGATACTTGTTTACACGATATTTAAATGCAATCGATGATTATATTTAAAGTATCTTAATGATCTTAACGTTAAAAAATATTAAAATTTGTTAATATGAGAAAATATACTATTCATATTTTAGATCAATGACAATGGTGTGCGTAATATTCTCCCACACCGCCCTGGCGATGTCGATGACATATATTCAAAATCCATTATACATGGAAAGGGTAATATCTTATTTTAATAATATATTTTTTATGTCAAGGCACTTACACAAGGACTTTAAACGCGACCATTGTGGGTTCGATTTCCACTTGGTTAATTTTTAATATTAAAGCAAAATTGTGAATAAAGTTGCTCACAACAACATCAGCTCAATCGGTCAGTTTGTGAGTTCGATTCTCAATCGAGGAAATGAAATATTTGATATTTTCATGATTGTGAACCCGATAGAATGCGGGTTCGATTACAACTCTGAGATTTGAAATATTTCATATTTTTATTTCCTCGCACTTGTAAGGAAGGATTCCGCGGCGATGAGGTATAAATATCTTTAAGATTCGGTGGAAAGTGGGGAGCGGAGTGTCTTAACACTAGGCTGCCTCTGCCTACCCAGCTACCTGCTGTATACAGCGTAAAGCTGAAAAAAATCTTTTTCCAAGTCGACTCAAATCCTAAATACATTTTAAGTTTTGTATAATTTTCAGGCTTACGATGATCCTCTGAAGCAAATCCTCTACAACGGCAGTTTGGTCACTTATACATTCTTCGTAATGTCCAGTTTCTTGCTCGCATTCAACTTGCAGGTTCTCGCCGAGAAGCGTGCTGTCACGTGGTCGCATATACCGACAGGCATTATATTTAGATGGATTAGGTAAATAAGTAATTATTATTTAATTTGTTGGGACCGCAATGGCGTAGGGGCAGATGGCTATAACGGTAAAGCGACGGTTGAGGGTTCTAGGAAACGAATCCCACTCGAGATTCGACACTCGAGGGAATAAATTATTATATATAAATAGTTTCATTTCTTCGCTCTGGCATCAAGGCAAAAAAATCGGCGTTGAGTTCCTCCACTAACACACAATGTCTCGAAAAATTGCGCGTAACGCTGATTCAATTTTTTATTAATTTGTTGTTTATTATTGATAAAAGACAGAGACGCTTTTTGTCGTATATCACCCATTATAAATGTCTCCCATTTTCCATTCACTTTTCAATACATTTTGTGCTTAGTGACGGAACTCAAGGCCGAGCTTTGTTTAAGTTATTTTATTTTTAAGGATTTTATTATTTATTATTATTTTTGTTTCAGGCTAACTCCCCCCTACTTCCTCATAATAGCTTCTATTTGCACTTGGGTGAGGCATTTGGGAACTGGCCCTCTCTGGGACTTGTTAGTGACATACGAATCTAACGTATGCAGGCAGTACTGGTGGGCGAGCATATTCTATTTCAATAATTATATTTACTCCAATGATGTGTGCTTCCCTCAAGGATGGTAAGTCATTTCATTTGTTTTAGAAAATTGCAACTTCACGCTTTTTTCTGCTTAGCAGGGTAAATACAGGTAGCCTATTGTTAAGACATTTCGTTCTCCATGCGCCACCCAACATTCGAAAAGTCTATTATACTATCTATATATTAAAAGAGTCGAAAATAGAAAATATTTTAAATATAACAAGTTATTTTGACATATATTTTGAGTGAAGACATAAAAATATAAGTTATTTCAATTCGTAACAAAAAAAATATTATAAGCCA
Organism: Heliconius melpomene rosina; assembly: GCF_056956725.1. NCBI lineage: Eukaryota > Metazoa > Arthropoda > Insecta > Lepidoptera > Nymphalidae > Heliconius > Heliconius melpomene. The sequence goes on along the minus strand of NC_140402.1, from coordinate 9,073,792 downwards.
AATAATATTTATTTATTAATTTCTTTTCACCAGGTACTTGGCAGCAGATACCCAACTCTTCATATTTGCCCTAATCGTGTTTGTGCTCATCCAAAGTCCACGCTACAGGAAGGTCGCTCTCATTACGCTACTTCTGGCGTCTATAGTCATTACAGGCGCTCATACTTACTTCGACAACTTAGACGCGGTTGTCATACAATCTCCCGAGTAAGAATATTGTTTTTTTCTATCTATTGTCTTTTATATGTATTTTTATTCACTCATTTCGTCCGCTTAAAAGTGATGTAACTTTTATACTTATGAATCATGTAAAGTAAAGCGGTTAAGCCTTTTCGAGGTAAGTGTGCAAGCTTTTTCTTTTTAGAGGGGGTATCGAAAATTATCCACCCCCCTTCCCCAACTATGTTATTTTAATAATAGAGGTAATTAAAATAAAGGGTTGCACTCACCCACTAAAGGTTCCGACCAATTTCAGAAATTAGGTCAACAGGAGCTTATAAAAATTGACGAACTTAAGCTCGGGTAAAATAATGTTTTAATATATAATGTAATATGTTGTTTTTTTCTTTCTACAAAATATCTATTTACAATTTTTGATCTTTTTCCTTAATTGTATGTTGTAAGTTGTCACTTCGTGGTACAGTTACACGAAAAGTAATCTACAAGGGTTCCGTTTTTATGTTTGAGGTACAGAACCTTAAATATGCCAAAATATTTAATTTTATAGAAGAACCATAATCTGGATTCAAAACAAAATATTTTTTAGATCATATCGTTTACTCTACGCCCACGACGACACATTCAATCTAGTTTTCATCAGAGGTCATACGAATCTCTCCACTTACGTGCTAGGGCTCGCCGCGGGCTTCCTTTGCTACAAGTGGCAAACAGAGGAAAAGGATATGTCTAAATATAAGGTTAGTACAAAAAATACTGTAAAAACTCAACATTAAATCAATTTATACGAATATATACGATACTTTGGCGCTTTTTAAGTGTTTCTGACTCGAATGACTTAGAGTCCTAATATTTAATATTTCATGTTCCTTTTTTAAAGTAACGCTTTAAATTTTAATATATTTTGTTAGTGAATTCTGTTATAAGGCATATTATTTATATTAATATCAAAACTATTTTACTAGTGTAGAAATATAAAAACTATATCAAACGTTCGTTTTTTATTAACGGAAATTATTTTAATTTTATTTTATGATGCAATAAGAATGCCGCTGTCCACTGATGTAATTTCAATGAAATGTATATATTTTTGTATGATTTGACTAAAAGTAATATGTACAAATTTTAGTCAAATTATAAAAAAGCGTAATCTTTTTAGAATACAGTCGCGGCGCGGGGGCACAAGCTTGCGATTGTATACACGACAGGTTGTGCAATCGACTCCCACTCGAGGAAATGAATTATTGATTTTTTTTCATTTCCTCGCCCAAAAGCAACACTTTAATATAATATAAAACATTGTTTTAATTTCTAGAAATACCGTATCCTCATCTGGTTGATGTTCCCACTGGCCGTGGCGATCATTCTGTCTGGTGGCATTTTCTACATCGATGACTACACACCACCAGTCTTTGTGAAAGTCATTTACGCGTCTCTATACAAACCCTTGTTTCAACTGTGTGTTGTTCTGATTATACTTGGTGCTATATTTAAATTAGAATGTAAGTAGTAATATTCTTATATGTTTTTTAAGCTCACATCCATAGAGCAAGGTAGGCAGAGATAGAGAGGTAGATCTAGAGTCTGCCTTTTTGGCGATATTCAATTCTACTTTTTACATTTTTTTTTATTTATTCATATTTTATTTTATCATTATTTCCTCCTCTAAATAGGAATCGAACCTATGCCTATGCTAAAATACTAATAAAAAACTTATGGTTTAGCCAAAAACGCACACACAAACAAACAAATATTTTAAAGGCCATAGCTTTGAATTCTGTCACATTGATACATGCCTTAGATTACATGCATTACATACTAGATTTTCTCGTATATCTTCCATATGCAGACAACGATCAGTTCCAATTTTATTTTATATATAGATTAGTATTTTACAAAACATTTTACAGTATACCCTGATTGGGACTGAAACCCACAATTATAACTTACTTACTTACAATTATAGCTTACTAAAACGAAATTTTGGGCGACCACCAGTTTCTCATACATTTTCTTTCATTTCAGCTGTTTACCGAGGTATAGTGGAGTGGCGAGGATTCTCATGGATGGGCAGAGTGTCCTATTGCGCGTTCTTACTGCACACTATATTCCAAAGGACTTATATAGGAAGTCAAACTACGACTTTAACTATGTCGGATTATAATGTGGTAAGTTGGGATTTTTATGGGAAAATAGAATAGAAATATTCTATGGATCGCTCCCTCTGCTACTTTCGTGTAAAAGTGTAAAGCGTGCGCGAGGTAAAATGAAAACTTCTTAACTTTTTTCGCATAAAATTTAAAATATTGTGTGCTGAACGTTTTCTTTCGACAAGAAGAGAGAAGAAACGAAAATAATTCAACTTTCCGAGTAGGAATCGAACTCACAACTTTCATATCACAGTCAAAATTTGAAATTAATTGAATTATAAATAACAAAATATTAGTTTTTTAGAGTTCCTCGAAGATAAAATCCGCCAAACATTTTAATTTAATACTTTCGTTTCCTTTTCAGCTAGTTCTGCTTAGCGTGTCGGTCTTCCTTTCATTTTTATGTGGAGCCTGGCTCTGGCTTCTAGTCGAAGCGCCCGTCGCTGGACTCACTAAAGCATTATTGACTAAGAAAAAAGAATAGGTTAGGTTTACAGTTTTACTGCAACATTATAGTAATAAATAATAATATAAGATGAAATTGAAATCAAAAGACTTCAAAATTATAAAATCTTTGTAAAATTATTTTTCACTTTTTAGTTCGTTGTTAGAAGTCGGTTTTTCTTTTTGTTAAAAATTAATTTATAATTATAATTTGTATTTGTAAAAAATGTTCAAATTATTTATGGTTAATACATAGATAAAATTTGTATTAACCATAAATAAGGAAAATTCCCAATAATTGACATTTAATAAGTGACTGGGACAGAATAAATATATACAAATAGGTTGCTTAAAACAAGTTATCAATAAAATAAAACTGAAAATAATTTTATTACATTTATGGTTCATTTAGTCAAGGGTTATTTAGGGAATTGTAATCTATTCTATTATATATTAATGAAATAAAAAAACTAAAAATAGATCAAAATAATTTTATTGAATTCGAAAAGAATTTATGTCGTGAATGTTTCCGAGTTAGGAATTAGGTTATTTGAATGGCTCTGAATATTAAATGTATTTATAACCATCATATTTCCCAATTAAATACTTATATTTCTTGACTATGAATAGAATTAGACTTCGCTATAATTCCTTATTTACAGCAAAGTCAAAAGTAATGCCCAAAAATAAAACAATATCATTTATTAGACAAACAATTTATTTAATATATTTTTGTAGGTTATGATAAATTACAGAAAATTTAAGTTTTTCACACTTTTTTCTTCTTCATCGGACTTCTTTTCATGTACATTTTGAATAATTGGCTTGCAGGGGCCTCTACTAGCAGGTATAGAACGAAAGCCAATGCGTAACAGATAAGCACCACTCCAACGAATACGAAGAACTGTAAAATATTATTTTTTAGCTTCATGAAACTTGGGAACCTACTGTTACCCACTTCATTCCCCACTTTCCACCATAGTCTTGAGGCATTCTTGGGGGGTGTTGAGTGACGGAACTCAACGGCGCGCTCGTTATCAGAGTGAGGAAACGAAAATATATATATATTTTTTTCCGCCGAGTAGGAATCGAACCCATCGAGTTACAGTCACAAGCTGCGGCACGACTGCCTCGGCAAGAAATATTCTTTTTAATAAAAAAAATATTATTTTGTAGACAATGCAGGAATACTTTCAGCCTATAGAGAAAAAAAATATTTCATGTAATATTATGTAGATAATATTTATGACATTTATGATATATAAACCCGTAATTTCTCTACTCAACCTCGTTTTCTACGGAAAAATTAAATTTTTGTAGTATTTATTTATGTATTATGTATACGGACAGAGGATATCGAACCCACAACCCTCTATAGTCGATACTTGTATGGTTATAAATATAATAATTTGTCGCGCATAGTAGAGTAAGCAGAGAAATCCTAGCTTTAAGACAGACCGAGTTTCCCCATTTTTTTCGTCCAATTTTCTAATCATTGCCTGTTGAGTGGCGAAGCTTAACGCTACGCTTTGTCTACCAAAACAAAATTTATTTATTTTAAGACTCTAAGACTAATCTACGCAAAATTATATTACAAAAGTATATATATTACCAAATTCAGAAACGAAACAGGTACCAGACGAGTCCTCGAAGCCATCATAAAGTTATAAACATCAATATTAAGTAAGAACACTCCGTACGACAGTTTCGCCATTATTTCAAAGCCTCGCCATTCAAGCAACGCGCATAAACCTGAAATAATAAACCTAAAATTAATATTTTTTTTTTATATATATTTTCTACGGAAAAACAATATTTCTCTATCGTTTTTTTAGCTTCACGTTGCATCCCTGGCATAGCAGGATAGGCTGAAAGGGCCTGGGATAGAGTATTATGATACTTCGTTCATATTTGAGACACTTCCGTTCCTCACTTTCCGCCGAATTCTGAAGGCATTGCTTGTAAAGCGACGGAACTCAACACCGCGCATTGCCCCGTTACTCAAAGTGGAATCGAACTCATAACCTATATAAATATGTAGTAAAATTAGAATTATTATTTCATGATTCAAGTTAGTATACTGGGGTAGGCTACATTGACTGAAAACAAGTTCCGCCTCTTAACACGCAATCTTGAAAAATGGGGAACAGAGTGTATTAATAATAGGTTCCCTCTGTCGAGCACGCTACGGGATACAGCGTGAACCTAATAAAAGTAGGTATAAATTTCAATATTATAGGTAATTCAAAATAAAAAAAAAACCAATTACCATTAAACTTCAATATCATCCCCAAAGTCCACACACCCATTATAAGTCCAATCACGACTCTATGTGACGCTGCAAATATTAAAGAAGCCAAGGAGGCTGTTGTGTTAGAGTCTTCAAACCAAAGTGCCAACGTTTGGAAAACACCGAGCAGTAATACAATGTTGAGCCAGCAGAGAATATTGCCGAGCTGGAAGAAAGAAATCGAGAAATTAAATATGACTAATTAAAATATTACTTTATTTAGTAATGTTTACTTAAACAGATGATTTAGGCCCATCGTAACACCACTGAAGAGAGTTTCTTCGAATGGGGATCAAACCCACAACGGTCGCGTACAGTCACACCCTTGCAGCGGCGTAGCTAGGGTATTTGCTGACCGGTGCGGCTTGGGGGACTTGATGCCCCTTTCCTGTTGATGAGTTCAAAAAAAAAAAACAAAGTGATCGTCGACTTTGATGCCCCTTTCCTTTTGATGCCCGGTGCGGCTTAGAGGACTTGATGCACTTTAAAATGGTATAAGGTCTAAAAAACAAAGAAAAAACACACTAATCGTCGACTTTGATGCCCTTTTCCTTTTAATACCCGGTGCGACCGCCCCGCTCGCACCCCCCTAGCTACGCCACTGCACCCTTGCCGCTGCGCCACTACAGCCTCAATATTAACAAATAATAATTCATTGCTCCGAGTGGTAATCGAAATAAATAATCAAAAATAATATTAGTTTAATAACACATAATATTAGTTTAATAACATAGGTTAACAAGTTTAAATTATTAGTCTAAATGAAAAGATCTTATAATACGAATATTAATAGTACCTTGAAATTACGAAGATCTATTTTCCTTTGTCTCAAGTAATACCCGAGGTAACCGCTACCCATACCGATGATGAAGCACGGCAGGTTGTTTTCTACTAGCACATGGTATTTATGGAAATTCAAATCTTTCATTGTACGCAGGGCCCTGTAAAAGTTATTTTAATAAAAAAACCATTCACTCTTTTTCTTTTTTTTTATATGAATTTATATAATATATAAAAATTTTAATTATTGTTTTTGACATTATTATACCGTAGTATAGTAAACAATAAAAGCTCCTGCAGTTTGCGAGACTTAATTAAAACGATTTTTTTGTATTACATTTTTTTGTAACTCTTAGACCGAAAGAAGTTGGCGTTAACTGTTAAGTTACTCGTTTTGCTTTTTCTGGAGATTGTACCCTACACCACCAACGTTCTTCCATTGCGCCCCAACGGCCTTAATAACTTAACTAATTTAACTTAGCTAGCTTTGATAATTTTTAACTGATACATACTCAGGACTGTACACAGCGACTCCCTCTATGTCATGTTGTAAAATGTGATAAATGGGACTCAGAACGCCGATGGCTAGCAACACGAGTAGGGTAGCACATTTAGTCTTCCAGCCTCGGCGACGGATCATGAAGTGGACTATGAGACCGATGATGAATAACTGTATGTCTACTGCAAGGTGCCTGAAAATATGAATAGTAAAGCATAATAAAAATAACAATTAAAATTAATAACTGATTTAAAATATTTACTTATGTAGAAATGCGTGGATAGAGATATATATAAAAAAACTACTAAATCGTTTTTAATGAGACTTGAACTGTACCCTAATTTTAAATACATTTAAATCTAAATGGATTAATATGATTTTTAGTTAACGATAATAGATAATTGTACAAGCATACATACATTTACGAAATTTATCAGACATAACCCTCATTAAATCATCATCTTTTCAAATAGCATCCAATTCCAACTTCATATATAACTCAAATTAATAACGTCCTTTGCCCTTGGGAGTTATATTTAAGTACTTTTAAAAAAATAAACCTTATTAAAAAAATGAAAATAACTTAAATGGGAATCGAACTCACAACCTATTATATATATATATTTAAAGTTAGAGGCTGCACCAAACCACGGTGACGTGCACAATCTTCCGAACCTTTAGTAACTTATGTGCATTCAATAATTCAAAATTAGGTACTTATAAAGGTATATTAAATTAAAAATATTTGTTTAGTATAAACCATACCACGTTTGAAGTACACAAAATTTGTCATTCTGTATAAGATTGTTGAAATAAAAGAAATGGGCCCAGTAGTAGTCCCTGCACTGCGCGCTGACCCCGTTTGTGACGAAGTACTTCCACAGCGGCCCCGACCCGACGTGACGGAGCCAGGTCGCTACGAATGCTATCACAAAGGCTAATGGGGCGGTTAATCTGGAAAATTCAAAATATTATAAATATTTCTTTTTTCACCTAATTTTTGCCAATTTTTCCAGACATTACGTGTTGAGTGGAGGAGCTGGACGCAGTGCCTTGTCACCAGAACGATGAAACGAAAATATACTTCTGATTTAAAATCAAACCTTCCATATCTTTTCCATTTACAGTCAAAAAAGAAAGAAAATATTAAACACTTACTTCCACCATCTGCGAAGAAGTATTAACGGTATATCTTTCCAAGACATTTGTTTCTTTTCCGAAGAGATTTGCAAATAGTATATCATAAAGAATCCGCTCATGTAAAAGAACAACTGAACTAAACTTGTTGAACTAAAGATTAATCGAAATTTACTATCGTATGCCTGGAAAAAAAGAAACAATTTGTTGTTAACATTTTTAAAGTATTATTCCACACTAAGGATAGAAAAATATTTATTTAGAAAACGTATAAAAATTTGAACGTAGCGGGATTCAAATTCGCGCCTCCTGGAAACTGAATGTAGTCCAGGCGCTCTGACCACCAACTCTTAGTGCTTAGTGGTTAAGGGTGACTCAACGCTGCGGTTAATAGTTGGTGGTAGCTTTTTATTCATATGTTCATTCGACGATTCAAAAGTGCTTGTAATTATTGCCTATTTGAATAGAGAATATTTTGAATTTGAATTTGAATCTATCTACTAACTGAAATAGCAGGGTAGACGGGGAAAACCTGACTTTAATATAGTTCATTTCCCGCTGGCCATTCATTAATAAATATTACTTTATTTCTCTGTATAAATATATTAAACAATAGTTTTCGAGAAAATAATATATTAAACGCCATACCTTTTCAAAACTGTGAGGATCGCTAACAAATCCAGTTAAAGTAAATATAGAGTGTCCAAATACTACTAAAATATGGCAGATTGTCCTGAAACATATAGAGAAACTCATAACAAATTGTTACGTCAATTCTTCGACAATATAAAGATGTTGTGGGTCCCATAACAAGACATTGCATTTTCCCCACTTAGCGGAATCGAACCCACATAGATCCTAAGTGTAAGTAGACCCAATTAAATCCTAAACTTATTTATTTTTCAACTTCACCTAGCTTTTTAGGTAGAGCCTAGTGTTAGAACACTCCCCTCCCCACTCCACACTACAATGGAATCCACAACTTGTCGCGTTTACAGTCACACGCTCGACCTGCCTGCCTAGACTACCTAACCTAGTCAATCTAGCTTACCTAACTCCATAGAGCCCTTTTAATTCAAGAAGTCTTTCATCGACATCCAGCTCACGACTCAACATCTCAGTGTTGCGGAACACAGAAAAGCACAGTAGCACATTATTATTTTTATTTTCTGAAAATACATCATAAAATGTTATTAAAATTTATATTATCTTATTCAATATTAAGTAGTTACAAAATTCTCTTTATTATTAAAATAATTTAAATGTAAAAATGGTGTATTTTTTGTTTTTTTTTTCATTAGGTTCACACAGCGCCTTACTTTCCAGAATTGACGTTATAGGTGGTAAAATTTTTACGTTTTGTATTGTTACCAAAGCTAGGAAATAAAAAAATGCATTCCCCCCAGTGGGACGATTCCTCGAAACTTGATAGCTTCACGATGTATCCAGCACACAGCAGGGTAAGCAAATGGAAAATGGGAACCCAGTGTCAAGACACTCCGTTCCCTAAGCATTACCGTTTCCCATTTTCCGCCAAACTGTATATATAGCGTGTTCATTCGAAATGAAAGTCAACGCCGCGTTTTGCCTCATCACTAGAGCAAAGAAATGAATTATAAGAAATATGAACTATTTCATTACTCCGAACGGTAATCGAATCCACAACTAACGCGTTTACAGTCGCAACCTTGTGGCCCTGCTCCACGACGACCTTATGTTATCATCCGTTTTACAAAATATCTAGATAATATCTAGATTCCGTAATCACCATGAAGGTCTTCATACTTGGTTACATTACCGATATTAAAATTTAAATAAAATTTAATACCAACTATGCATTTGCAAATGTTTTTTTTTTTTGATTCCATATATCAAAAGAAAATTCTAAAATTTCATAGTATATGTATATTTTTTGTCCGTCTGTCGGTTTTTTCCGCCCGTCCATCTCTTTTTTTGTTTTCAATAGGATCGTAAAAACGTCAGTATGAATAATTATTATTTATGTAATTTAAATAACTATTATTTTAGATATATGCAAAATAGGAGGAGAGACAAGACACTGAACCAATTCAAATCAAAGCTCAGGAGAAAATGAAAATAGTTTAAATATAATAATTTGTCCTCGTAATTATCAAATTCTCAAAAACCGCGATTACATTAAGTCTTAACTTTAGTACTTCTCTTTATCGATTTATTACATTATTTAGGCACAAATATGAGACATGGTTCGTTCGATCGTCTGTTGAGGAAATGTAGTTATTTAAATTTATAATATTTTCATTTCTTTGCTCTAGTGTCGAGTCAAAACGAGGCGTTGAGTTCCGCCACTCAACAGGCAAAGCGTCCAGAATCCGGCGAAAAATGGGCAACGGAGTGTCTTAACACTAGGTTGCCTCTGCCTACGCTGCTGTATATACAGTGTAAAACTTATATATAAGTATTGAAAATTCTCACCTGCAGTATTTTTTACAGTATTGGTGTCGCGGTTATATCGTAAGTCATAGTAACTACCAGCTACGTTAAAAACAAGTAAAATAGCAAATAATATTGCCACTGTATAATCCAAAAGATCGATATCCACTCGCTCTTCTCCCGCTTCGTCACAGTTCAGCCTGTATATGCGTGTACTCAAGCCATATTTTGTATTCATCATTTCGTTAAGGCATCCCTCAAGGATGTATTCTAAGTCCTCTTTTATATCTAAGTTAGATTTATGGATGTATTTCTCGCAGGTTTTTGTAACACATATCCCTCGTTCGATAGTAGAATAATTGAAATGCTTGAATCCGTGCTCGGAATACTCCTGCAATAAATAAAAAGTTGGTATAGCTATATGAAAAAATACAAAAAATTAAAAATATTTTTTAATAGATCTTCTTTAAGAATGTTCTAAAAAAGCCTTTAGTTAGCTGTTAATATCTGTTTTTATCTATACTTATAATTTAAAATATTTTTGCTTATCTGTTTGGTTAACACTAGAAGTGCCGAAGATTGATACCCTCCTTGAACCGCCGTCGTGACAAATTTGTCCCATTCTACTTATTATGTTGATTGTTGGTATAATACAAAAAAAAAAAATTAAAATAATTCATAAAATATGTAGACCATATTTAATAATCAATTCTTATTCTTTAACAAACATAAAAGTACCAAAAAATTAAACACAAAGAAAGAATCAAATATTTCTAATACGTTCTAAGGTCGTGACAACTAACTGAATAACTCTTACAAAATTATAAGTTATTGAAATTAGTTAATATTATTAGTAGGCCAAGTAATGCATTAATATATTCTTCATCAGTGATACATCACAGATGATTTATAACATTGCGTGGTAATGCCTCCAGAATTCAGCGGAAAATGCCAGCGGAGTGCATAGCACTAGGTTCCCAGGTTCCCTCTACCTACCCTACAATTGCCCACATTTGGTATCAAGTGTTTTTCTGAAATTTTAGCCTAGCTTAGTCATCCTTTCATCTGATACCTCACTTGGACTAGCGGCAAAATTTAGTATTGACACCAATTTTACCCCACTTTTCAGGCTATTATTTTTTAAGATTTATACATAAATGTATAGTTTTCAGATTTTTTCCTGTACTAGTACTACATGTAGATGCTAGCTGCCAAATTTCATAATTCTAAGTTAACTGAAAGTACCTTATTAATTTGATTCCCTTTATAGTGTCGAAATACATGTTTTTTACTATATAAATAGTCATATCTTTTTTTAAGGGCGCTTTTTCAGGAAATCAAGGGACTGTAGATCGTCATATAGTTCATATTCATATACTCATATGAATATCAACTCGATTTCTCCAAGCATTCCTGAGATAAAGGCACAGACAGACGGATGGACAAAAAAATGATCTTATAAGGGTTTTTTTTTCCTTAAAAGCTACAGAACCCTAAAAACTTAGGCATTGACTGCTAAACCTACTATTCAAATTTTTTCCGCCCCCGCATTGCCCTTTCCCCTCCACCTCGTCCCCGAGGCATGGAAATATGTCAAATTATACCCTCAAATAATAAAATAATAATGGCGGGACAAAAATGACCCAGCGGCAGTTCTAGGTAAATCTCATTTTTTTTCAAAAAGTATAACTGCTATAAAATTATTTATATTTTTAATTAAATAAAGGTGTAAAATTGGTAATAGTCAAAAAGTTTCATCTACATACATTAACAAACAAAAAAGTTATAAACAATTAACCTTGCGTTTGGGTCAAAAATGGGACGGCGGCGCTTCTAGTGTTAAGCAAAATGCGTCAAAATGAGTAGAAAAGACTGATATATAGATTTTCTCTTCTATTCCTTAAGAGCGTTAAGAAAATGTTAAAAAATATATTTATTTAATCTTTATAGCATCACGTTTTATTCTGCATATAATAGGGCAAACGGCCCCTAATTTTAAGACAATTTGTACCCACTTTACTTTTATTTACCAGAGCGGAGAAATTAAAATAATTTCATCCTGCTTTTCGAAATGGAACTCACAACCGTCACTTATAGTCACCCTCTGTGCCATAATAGCCTCCAGCCTCCTTTTTACCCACCACCACCGTACCCAAAGGGTAAAATGAGACCCTATTATTAAGACCCTCATATCTGTTTCTCTGTTAGTCTGTTACCAAGCTCATATCTCATGAATCGTGATAGTTAGACAGTAATTTTTTTACAGGTTATATATTTCTGTTTCCGCTATAACAACAAATACTATTTATTGTTATAGTAGCAGCAGAACAAAATAAACATTTATTAAACACCCATACAACAACTTCATTTATACTTACTCGCATAGTATTGTAAATTTTATTATTTGAATCTCCATATAGCTCCATACTGGCTACACAATAAACGGCTTTAGGACGTTCAAGGCACGATTCATAGTTTTCCAATTCAAATAGGCTCGGCAATTTTTCATATTCAATTTCTGTTGAAATAAATTACATTAAATCTAAACAATATTTATGGCAAGACAAAGTATAAAACTTATATAACGTTATAAAAAATAGCAGTTTTATTTAGCTTTATGTATCAATTGTTTTTATCAAGGTGATCATAGAAATATTTGTGAAAGTTGTTCAACCCAGAACTGAACGTCGTGTGTATCTAACATATAATAGTACCCCAGAGCTGGAATTGAAAGCCGAAATATCGTATATATATGTGCCCATATTTAGACATCTCTAAGCTGTTACCACCATTTAAAAAAAACCGGTTAAGTTTAAAAAAAAACTAGTCGCAATCGCCTTCCGAGAGTTTCATAACAATTTAATGATTGCAGGTCAACGGGAAGTACAACGAAAGGTTATAAAAGTTGACACTGACACTGGCCTGCGGGCTTTTACTTAAGGTTGCGATATATACTGATTTTGAGTGAAATTAACTAATAAATACTAATAAAGTTTATAATAGTTTTATCTGTAATCCATACCTCCATGCCTATATTATAAATTCGAAAGTAACTCTGTCTGTTTGTCTGTCTGTCTTTTACAATTTAATTGTGATAAAATACTCATATAGAGATACTTGAGGGTCTCGGAATGAACATAGGATACTTTTTTTTCTCATATTTCTAATACTGTCGATATATACCAATATATTAAAATACTTATTAATTTGACATGCAATTTATTCCGCCATGTTTATAACAACCGCCGTTGCTAAGCAACGATTTGCAAAGTTTGTTGTTAGAAAACGTCACCCAAAATGAGTTTGCTTAACGCATCTCTTTATTGAAAACTGAAAATAATTTCATAAATATATTTAATAAAAATCCGTATAGTTGAAGCGGGCGTAGCCGCGTTCGGGTCCACTAGTTTAAATATAAATTCCTATTTTTCACATACGCTCTCTTACATGCTCTCTCTTTTTACCATTTTTTTTCTTCATTTCATAGTTGTCGGCCTACGTGAGTTTAATAGGTTTTGACTACGTGAAAAAACTAAAATTTGTCCACATTTCCACTCATTTTTCATCGACACCGACTTATTAACAAAAAAAAACTGACTTCAGAAAACGAATTAAAAAGTAAATCAGCCGTAAGGAACTTCGTTCCAAAAATAATGTTACATAAAGTAGGCCGTACTTTTATTTTGTTAAACAAAAATAATTTATAAAATATTTTATAATTTTGCAGTCGGTGCCAAGTATAATATACAGGCTTAAATTATTAAACAACCATACCATAATTTAAAATTGTAGTAAGTTTGTTATAGCATTAGCTAAGAAATGAAGTACAAATAAATTTATAACGATTATTTTTATGAAATACCAATAATTTTTAGGACTTTTTCTTTTATTTGTACGTATAGTACGTTCTCACTTCGTGCCAAACTTTGTAACTGTAAGCTCCTGAGAAGTACCCTATAGATTTCAATTACATACAAGGTACGGAACCCAAGGATAGTCTTTTTTATCGTTAAAATAAAAAATAGACTACTAAATAAGAAAAGTTTAGAGATTTTTAACAAAAAAATAAGTATAAACGTACATTACAAAGCCATAAATATTTTAAAATTAATGTATACGCTTATAAATGTTTAAATTATTCTAATACATATGATAAAAAATAATTATTTAAAATTAAGTAACATTTTACTAACCACATTTATTTAGCAAAATTTTGACGTTACCGTGACTACACTGTCATAGTAAATGTTATCGACGATATGGTTTTTGAGATATGAAACTACAAATATACATAAATTAAACATGTTTAATATTTTTATTTCTTTATCTATATCCCGATTTTAGGATTCCGTAGCTCAAAATGTAAAACCGGGACTACTTTGTTATCCGTCTGTCCGTCTGTCAACACCATTTATTCCGAGATCGCCTGGATCCAATAATCCAGAAAAAGAGAAACCACGCCACGCCCGCCAAACGCTACGCTGGCAACGATGGTAATGCATATGATCGACGATGACAATATGCGTTATGTTCGTATCACGAGATGACGGATGTTCTCGTATTTAGCTATTTCTTAGCAAAATTGTTTAAGACGTAAGACTGTGTCATGTATTCAGTTCTGCGTATATTATACATGACACAGTCTTATGTCTTAAACAATTCTGCTAAGAAATAGCTAAATTAAAAAAAAGATTTGATAATCAGTATTGTGTGTATTGCATGGCAAAGATGATTTCAGAAAAAATGTATTTTAATTTCCGAAACTAACAAAATGTTGAGCAGACGACGGATGTTTTGAAGCAACACGCAAGCGTAAATACCGGCAATATCCGACAGTACGTCACCTTGCCGTCATCAGTTTCTGGGTCTCAGAGCATTCTTCACGAAAAGACACAAGATCCTATGATTGACTTTTTCCCGATCAACGGTTTTTCGATTGGCGTGATATCACCGCTGGAGTATTTTACTTAAAAATGATAAATAACCGGTTCAACGGTTAATGTTGAGATATATACGAGTATATATTATTTTGGCAGGAAATTAATCAAATAATAGTTGCAGAACTGTTCAAAGCAAACTTAATCAAAATATTATCTATACGGATTTTTTATAAAAAAGTAAAAATAAAAAATGGATATGGTAGCATAAATATTGAAGTCTTAGTTTTCAATTTTGAATATTCATGAATCGTGATTGCACAACATTAATTTGACTAATATTATTCTGCGTTTCATCCAAAATCTAAAAAAATATGTGTAAAAAGAACAAAAATCTTCAAAATTAAACGATTACGATAACGATAAAAAAGCTTTGTAAAAATAAATGTGTTGAATTTAAATTTTATTAAATAAAAATGTTATGGTCCAGATCAAGAAAACCGGAATATGCCGCTATTATTATTTATTATATATAATAATAAACTATCAAATATTTAAAAAAACTCACCATTCAAATCATATATTACTCCATAACTCTTATCGCACATAAATAATAAAAATATATAAAAAATAAACTGATACATTTTTAAAATTTTATATATTTTTTCTTTGTATTTTTAAATGAAACTTCTACTAAGATTATATAATTTTGAACATTTGACAAAAAAATAAATTATTATTATTTAAAATTATTTTAAATCAAATAGCAAACTAAGATTTGGTTTAAAATAAAAAAAGCCTGGTTCAAAATTAGTTGCTACACAACTGTATTCAAATCAAAAACAACGAGAACTAACTCAAAGCTATAACCATAAATCTATTTATGTAGTTATCTTATTTTTATGTATGGTATAAATTTATCATTTTTCATTTTAAATTATCTTTAACTAATTAATTTATTATCTTTTAACTGCGTAGAACATTTGTGTAATTCACATGTCAGCTTCACGCTGTATCCCGCGCAAAGCAGGGTAGGCAGAGGGAACCTAGTGTTAAAACAATCCGTTCCACACTTTCTACCGAATTCTGGAGGCATTGCGTGTTGAGTGGCTTTTTCCTCTACACCAGGGCGAAAAAATGGAAATATAAACGTCAATAAATATTTCACTTCCTCGAGCGGGGATCGAACCCACAACTGTCGCGTTACAGTCACCCTTGTAGCGCTGCGCCACGACGGCATACAGCGGATGTAAAAAAAAATTACATATCAAACCTTATATTATAACCTTGATATGTAAATTTTTACTGTAATATGAATATTCTCAAATTTAATTTATTATTATACAGGTGGAATTGTCAGCGCCACTTTAAATGAAACCACAGTTTTAACTACTCTATAAAAGCCTAATATAATTCGGAAAAAAAAATAATTCTTAAAACTGAAAAAGTTATTTTTTCAAACAAAATAAATAATAAAATTATCGTTTTAAAATAAAACGCCATTTAAAGTATAACATAGGCACGCACACACTTACCTGTCAAAGCAGCAACGTCGCACACGTATGTGTGCGTGACACGAAATACAGGTATGGATAAAAATCGTGAAATGTAAAAAAAATCCTACGTCCAAACCGTTGAGGTACCTTGATTATTTTTTTTAATTCTGAGTTTGAAATATTTTACCCTATATGCAGTTTCAGTAAAAGAAGCGCTGCCTCTTCCATCCTGTATATTTTATTTTTAGAATGTTTTTTTAAGCTTACGTTAAAAAATATTTAGAAATTGTTCATGGTATCGGGCGGCAGCCGCCGACCGTCTATGTTAAAACGAGGCGCTCGTGCTTCCTTACTTCCTACTTTGAGCCAAGAATAGTTTTGATGAGGATTATCCTGATAGACGTATCCTTTCAATACTAATCAGGCTCTGCCGTTTTTCATTTGAGAACTTGCAAGTTCAAGTGTGAGTTTGAGTGACGTGAGATTTTTTTATGATGATATATGATCATTTCTGAAAGTGATTTTTTTATTAAAAGGCAAACAAGCGCTTGGGTCATCTGGACCAGGAAGCTTTGCCGCAAATAGGCCATTTCACAGTTGTGTTGTACCACATTTTATATTTGTTACGGAAGTTTGTTTTATATGAGGACCTTGTTTGTGTGTGAAATGGCACTTAACATCAACTAGCTCGGTCGCCTGGTCTTAGCTTTAAAAAAGTGAACATGAATATTTTTTCAAATACACGACAGGTTGTAAATTCGATTCCCACTCGAGGAAATAGATATATTTAATATTTTAATTACTTCGCTCTGGCAACGAAGCAAAACGTGGCGTTGAGTTCCGCCACTCAACACGTAATGTCTCCATGTTTTGGTAGAAAATGGGGAACGGAAGTGTCTTAATGGGAACGGAACACTAGATTTCCAAGTTGCCTCTGGTCAAAGGGCAAGAAATCCTCATGAGTGCCATGCTATACTTGAGCTATCACCGAAAATATAGCAAAGATTCTCAGATGCCGAGAAAAGAATGAACTTTCTAGTTACTGTGGTAACGCCCACAGAGGGGAAGGCCCCGACATTTTGTTGTGACAATTGTGCAAAATCCAATGCAAAAGACATAAACTTGAAACACAAAGCATTTAGCGTTGAATGCACCGAGCGTGCCAGGTGGGATCTGTTCGCACGATCTAAGATAGTGTATTGCTAAAGTCACGCAGGCGGACAAATACGAAGTTTCTCACAATCTATGTAGCCTGAGACGGCATATATAAGCTTCATCCAGGTGAATCTATATAGGGCCAAGATCGCACCTTTAATAAATGGCAAAAGACGCGGGTATAGAGATAGCTCTAGTACAGGAACTATACGTAGGAAGCAGCGGCATCACGTCATCATGCACTACTCACATACAAATACCGGTAAAGGCTACTATTATCATTTTTGGAGATAGACTAAAGGTTGACCTTCAGAACAAGGTCTCAACTAATAACTGAAACAGAAGTTGCGCTCACAGTAATAGCTGGAAGCCTAACAATTGGAGCTCGAAATCGCTTTCAGAAACAATGGATGGACAATAACACACCTACACCTTGACGGCCCCGCTCACTATCTAGTACGCAGACCCAGTGATGATTCATTCATGTTCTCTTACATACCTTTTTGCTATTTGTAGCTCCGTCCTCCATCTCAAACCATTCCGGACATGGCAGCTGGGACGCACTGGTCGCGACGCTGGGAACGCGTCGCCTAGGGAGGACGCCCTAGCAGTGTGCTCTCGCAAGTTGCACGTGCCGGATAGAACGTCACGCCGCCTGTGAAACGTGACGTTTATGAATTATATGCCAACCCGTTAGAATCAGGAATGGAATGTTTTGATCGTGATTCTTCCTTTTTTTGTCGGAACGTGGGAAATAGAGTTTCTTAACATTAAGTTACCTCCTTAGTTAGTTAAGTTATGTACCAATGCGTGCTCGGCCGTACCTATTAAAGCGGTGCAGTAAGTTATCGAACCCAAAACAAAAACGCTCGTCAAAAAAAAGTTTATAAACGCTTTCCTACTTAACTACGACGTATAAGAATAAAATGTCTATCCAATATGATTGTTTTACGTTAAATTGATTACTGGATTGTCAAGTTTTTATGTCTATCCTTAACGTCAGACGTTAGATTAGTAAATGCTGTGTTATGAAGAATATTTAAGTATTTTATGAATTCTAGCGTTTATTATGACATAAAATAAAATAGTATATTCTACAGAGGATAACTGATGTCCTGTATAAAACTGTAATACATCACATTTCATCACGTTAATCGTCTCAGTGTAAAAGAATTTTCAAAATTGGTCCAGTAATTTCAGAATCTACTCAATTGGAAGAAAGATACAAAAACTATAATCTGTTGTCTTTATAATTTTAGTGTAGATATCGACGCACCTGGAAGTGATGTACCAGTGAAGTTGCAGTTATCTAATAGTGAAACAATTTTTGATATTGGTCCGGTAGTTTTTGTGTGAAAACAATAGAAACATACATACAACAATACAAATGTTTCCTCTTTATAATATTAGTAAAGGTAAAATTCCGCAATGAAATTTAAGTTTGCCAACATAAAAATTTTAAGTAACCATAAAAACAATACTAATAATTAAAGCTTATTCTACTGTTCAAGAATATTTACAAAATAAAGATGTATGGAATTAAAATCTATTCAATATCACACAGGGTGACTGCCAGTTTATTTATTTAAGTTTCTTTTTTCAGAATATTTATTATGTTTTATATCCACTCTGTATATTAAACAACTAACATTTTCACTCAAATGGGTGTTTTTAATTTAACGATTCATAGTCCAATGTTTTTAAAACATAAGGAATAGCCCTATATAAAATATTCGCACTTTTTTAAGAAATTTACAACACAGTATCAATGATACTAGAGCAAGATCATATCAAAAGCATGAGGACCACCTGGAAAGCTTCTGTAAAGAAGATGACATTAGATGACAATGTAACGCTTGGCGCTTCGTTTCCTCTGACTGAAAAGGTAAATTTTTGTCTTCATTTTTTATAGAAAAGACAAACCAAACGAGCGTACGTCTTAGCTGATGGCAAGTAATATACATATTTTTTTTTATGGAAAAAGGACAAGGCAAACGAGCGTTCGGGTCACCTGATGATGATCACCGTCGCCCACGACCCCGTGCAGCACCAGAGGCCGGCACGACCCTGTGTTACTAAAATTGGCTACAGCATCCGTTGCCGGTCTTTAAGATCTTTTTTGAAGGTATATACATGCTGTATCAACAAGGAAACACTGCTGCAGGTAGGTCGTTCTACGGCTTTGTGGAATACATAAGGAATTCCTCTCAAACACACAGAAGTAGAGTGCTACGTATCGAAATGTTGGGAATGATATTTAAACATTGGTTCCTGAAACCGTCTTGTATAGTTTCAAAAAAAATCCTTAGTGTGGAATGACACTTAAAAATGTCAAAAACATTCATATAACTTAATTTTTATATTACTCATAAAGCAATTTAAAAAAATTCAAATATATGTAGCTGCACGAAGGAGCTAGTTAATAAACAGATGTATCTATATAAAGGTGGATAGTCTCATTATAGCAGCTTGGCACTAGTGACGCCTGTGGTTACAATGATTTTTTTATATTTGCTACTGTTATTCAATATTTTCAATAATAGTTTAGGTTTCATATTTCATTTAAGTGGTGAGTTTTTTATATTATTTACTTTTTTATTTTTTAACATTACAGATAAAAATATATTTCGAAATAAATTTATACTTATAATTAAATCGTAACTGATCGGTGCATGTGCATGGAAAATATATTAGAAAAACGATTATCTAAGTACTGGGGGCATTTATTAGTGTAATAGAACCCAAAGCAATAATTCTTATAATTTTTGTCTGTGTATCTGTTTGTCTGTGCGTTTGTTTTATTACAATCGGTTCTTAAAAAAACCGATAAAAATTTTAAGTATATTGTTCGACAAAATTGCTACTTGCTAATTAAAATATTTAAAATGTCTTATTGATTTGGCTAGTTTTCGATGTTTCGTTGTTTAATATTGTTTCTAAAATGGTGATTTATGTTATGATAAAAAAATGAGGTTGTGTGATCACCGAGATTTCAAGATATTACGGAAATTTTGAAAGGTTTTTTTAATTTTCTTTTTTTTGTCATATTTCGTTTGTAATGATCTACATCTGTCGAGTCGAAATTTACGCGGAATTGCGTTTGCCCCTAAATAGATGTTAAATAACTAAAAATGTTTTTAAAAATCTCAATAAATTATCGAAAAACTTAAATTAACTTAATTTACTTAGTGCATTGCGGTATAGATAACCATCTACTGGAGTGTTTTTATCATCTCTACTTTAAATGAAACCACAATTTTAACAACTCTATAAAAGCCTTATACAATTAAAACAAAATAAATTTTGCCAAAAATTAAAAAGTTATTAAACAAAATAATTAAGAACGGAACACAAACACAAACCTAACAAAGGTACCCCGCCGCACACGCCTCCTTCCGAAATCGAGTTGTAGGTATTGGCGATAAAGTTCAAAGTTGTTTAACCTCTATTAGTATTTTTGTAGTAGTAAGTGTTAACGTTATTGGCATCTATTCGTACCTGCGTCACACGTATTGCAGGTATGAATAAACATCGTGAAATGAAAAAAAAATACTACGTTAAACTGTTGACGAATCTTAACTTTTTTTATGTGTTTAATGGAATTGAAATATTATATTATTTTCCCTATATGCTGCTCCTGTAAAAGGACCGTAGACGCTTCCATCCTGTAAAAAAATATTTACTGAAATAAATTATTATCTTTTCTTAAGCACTTAAATATATATTCGATTATTTCAAGCGAACGAAATCGAGCTGGAGCCGCTAGTATATAAATATATACATTATAAAAAAAATATTTTAACAACCAGGACGACACCGAGGCCATCGTAGCGCAGCGGCACATCGTCGTGCTGTAAACGTGACGGTATGGACGTCGATTTGATGCCCTTGGAGAATACTTATTCGCTCTGGTAACATGACATAGCGCGGCGTTGGTTTACGCTTCTCAACAAGCATTGTCTAGATAATTGGAACGTAGTATATTAACAATAGGTTCCCTGTGCCTGAAAACAATCCAGACGCCTCACCTACGTTTACTTTTAAATATAATTATAGTTTTAGGTTACAAAGACAACAATAGAATGAATATTTATAAAGGAATCATTGATTGATTCTTTTATAAATATTCATTTTTTTTAATTTAAATTAATGTAACTTTGCAGACAAGGAACATGCCAAAATGCCGCAATTATTCGGACTAGAAGACTATGACGCTTGTTTGCAGGACTCTCATACGTACTGCCTCGCAACTTTCGACCTCTATGGAGAAGATGATAACGAAATATATACACTTATACGAGTAAGCATTTATATTAAGATTACTATATTTTTGTATTTCTAGATTTTTGTTATTTTTTGTGTTCTCATTTAGCGCCTTACATCGAACATACTTTAATTTTATCATCATTATATTTGCCTTAAGTATAATTATTTGCCTCAACTATTATTCATTGTATCACGAGAATGCGAGATTTTTAAGACACACTTGTCACGCATTTTGAAAAAAGAATGTGAAAATAATATTAGACCGAAAAATAATACAGAAGTAAATAAAATGGTATATCTGAGAAGTACGTTTAGTACAGACGGAATTTAAAAAATGTTTTTGGAAATGGAAAAACATACAGCGTTAAACTAAAAAAAACTATTATTCATAAAAAGCATCAAGCTTTTTGTGAGGGTTTAAGTTTTTTTTTATAGTCTATGTCTTTCTCAGGGATACTCAAAATACAACCTCAAGCATTTTAACTACACGAGAGTGAACAGAGGAATATGTGTTGAGACGACATGTCAGAAATACATAAAGAAATATAATTTTGATATAAACCAGAACCTGGAGATGATAATTGAGGGATGCTTTAATCAAACGATGAAGGAAGAATATAATTTGAGTTCACGATTACAATCAAGAAGCTGCGAAGGACCTACTCAAACAAAGCTTTCTGTTGATACTACAGATGTCATTATGGGTGTAGTTGTACTGAGTTTGTGCGCGTCGGTTGTTATAGGGAGTTATTACGACTTACGCCAAAGGAACAATGAAAATGAAAATATTCCTAAAGGTATAGTAAAGTGTGTACCAAAATTAAAACAAGTTTCAAATTGAATAGAAAACACGCGGTTTGTTAACATGAACTTTTAACCTTAAATTTAAGTCCATAACGCGGAATCTAATGTTTTTAAAATAGATGAACCTAGAGATGAATTACATTTTTTTCAAATTTCGACGTTGTTTTTGAAATATCATTCAATAAAAAAACACATTTTGTTTCGTATAGTGCTCTCAACTTCAAAATTATTGTTATTTCAATGTTGTCGACAATGCACTTTAAAATGGCATCTAAATCAAATCTTAGTATCCTATATAGTTTGAAAAATTAACTTTATGATGAATATAGAAGGTAAATGGAACCCAGTGTTAAGACATTCCGTTCCCCAACACACACACTGCCCAACTTTCGAGACGTTACGTGTTGAGTAGCGGAATTCGGAACTGTACTTTGTCTTGTTACTAGGAAATTAAAATAATTGAGAGTGAGAGGGAGAGTCCAATTCACGACCGTCACGCTTATTAACAAATGCTCTGTTGCTGCGCTACTGTTTTGTAGTAGATGTTTAGGATTTGCAAGAAACATTAATTTTCTCAAAATAAATAACCCATTGAGATAAAGGCTTATTATTTTGAGAAAATATTTCAATAAATTTTAGGTTTTCAATTTTTCCTGTGTTTCTCAATATTTCGAAATTTACAAAAATTATCTGAAGTGGAAAAAAATGATGAAAGATTGACAGAGCTGAAAGGAATTCACGGGATTCGGTAAGTTTTACTTACTATAATTTTTAAGTAGTTTTGTGTGAAAATATATTATTAATTAAACAAACATATTGCAACCATAGTAAAACATTAAATTCAAAAGCAAATGAAAATACTAGTACTTCTAGATCAGAGGATAAGCTTTAACAATTCATTTTCAGTGTAATCGTCGAATGTATTATAGTGTACAGTCACAGCTTTTTCATATTAGCGAAATATATCAAGAATCCACACGAATTTGAAAAGGTATGGAAACAATGTAGTCTTTACAATTGATAATCTATATCTATTATATATATAAAAGGACTTGTCCTCACTGACTGAGGTAAGACGCACGCACAGCCGTAACCGCTGTGTGTAGAAACGTGAAATTTGGACAGATGTTTACTTTCGTAATCTGGACATCCACTAAGAAGGGATTTTGAAAAATTTTAACCCTAAAGGGGTGAAATAGGGGTAGAAAGATTGTATGGAAAAAAATTTAAATCGGCATCAATTTTCATAAAATTTTAAATTTAGATTTTTAAAAGTATTTAATTGAACACGTGTTTCATCGTTTTCTAGAATTCTCCCCCTAAGGGTGCATATAAGGGGTTGAAAGTTTGTATAGATTTTTTTTTAAATCGGCACCAATTTTTATAAAATTAGAAATTCAGACTCTTATAAGTATTTAATTGAACATGTGTCTCATAGTTTTCTAGAATTCACCCCCTAAGGGTGCAAATAAGGGGTTGAAAGTTTGTATGGAAAAATCTTTAAATCGCCACCGATTTCTATAAAATTAGATATTTAGTCTCTTAAAAACATTTCATTGAACACATGTTTTATGGTTTATTAAATTCGCAAGCGAAGCTGCGCGCGTCCGCTAGTAATTCTATATTTGTTCACGATAGCTTGAAGTTGGATGTAGATCCAGCATATAGCAGGGTAGGCAATGGCAATTAGCGCACAGTCCAATTCGACCATTACATGTAAAGTAGTAGAATTCAACGGCGCTTTATTTTGTTACAAGAGAATTGGAAATGAAAATGTCTAGTTCATTCTCACTTAAAATCAAACCAAATCTTCTTGATATATCATTTTCACTTGTCGATGAAACTGGAAGGTGACTGAAGATTTTTTTTAAGACAATATTTTTTCTCTCTTATTTTTGACGTATGGCAAAGACAATGTATCTATTCTAAAGCTTTCAGACATGGCAGAATTATAATTGGAATTGACAATTATGACGTCATTTATTCTATCTTTATTTGGATCGCATTCAAAATAGAAATAAAATCCTGGAAATTCCATATATGCGAATATACAGGGTGGAATTGTCAGCACCACTTTAAATGAAACCACAGTTTTAACTACTCTATAAAAGCCTAATATAATTCAGAAAAAAAATAATTCCCAAAAATGAAAAGTTATTTTTTCAAACAAAATAAATAATAAAATTATCGTTTCAAAATAAAACGCCATTTGTAAAGTATAACATAAACACGCACACTTACCTGTCAAAGCGGCAACGTCGCACACGTACGTGCGTCACACGAAATACAGGTATGGATAAAAATCGTGAAAAGAAAAAATCCTACGTCCAAACAGTTGAGGTACCTTGATTAATTTCTTTAGTTCTGTGTTTGAAATATTTTACTTATTTCTATATGCACTTTCAATAAAAGAATCGCTGCCTCTTCCACCCTATATATAAGAGGAATTTAAATCTACATTTCAGAATTAAATAGATCCTGCCAATTAATGACTTATGTGTTATATTTTTCAGACGTTCGAAAATGTTTGGTTCAGAAGCTTTTATACCTACTCAAGCATAGTACAATACTTCTTCTTCATCTCTGGCTTCCTCATGACTTATATAATGTTAATAAAGGAAGAAAAGTTGAAAATGTCCTGGAAGAATTTACCTAAAATCGTATTCATGAGATGGTGGAGGTAAGACAATATTTTGCATCTAAACTGCCTAGGCCATCGTGACGCCGTGGAACCACGCCTTACTGTAAATGCAATGGTTGCTAATTATTGTATTTACAGGTATTATTATATATTATAAATTACCATAATTTTCACGCTCTAGTAGAAAACGCGAGGCTTAGTTCCGCCACTACATACACAATATCTTTAAAATTAGGTGACCATGAGACCATGAAAAGAGTATCGTGACCCTAGTGACACCTCCGCAGCTACGTCCGCTTCTTTTTTATTTTGTATTATTTAAGTATATTTAAAACAAAATTGTAACTCCATCCGCTAAATACTTATTATTGTATATTTTATATAAATTATATAATTTTAATCTTTTTGCGCTAATTCCTATCTCGGAATTCCAGGGTAAAAAGTAGCATATGCATTGCTCCATTACATTTATCAGTCAGTGAAAGTCCCAAAAAAAATCAGTCCAGTTGTTTTGGAATTCTGATGCAAAAGCCTGATACACAGATACACATGTACTCGTACACAAACACGTCATAAGACCTGTCTGCGTACTTGCAGAAAATGCATCCTTTTGCGGAGAGATCGGAGTTGTATATTGCTAAAATTTCTCCGTAAATCTCTTAATTAATTAATAAATCGATAAAAATAAAACTATTTTGTTATCTAATCTAAAATGATTATATTTTACATTTCAGATTGACACCACCGTTTGCCGTCGTATTGGGCATAATGGCGACTCTGTTCCGTCACATTGGGTCCGGCCCCACATGGAAACACCACGTCGTTGATGGAGTGTCGACTCAGTGTAGGACGTATTATTGGACCCATATCTTCTATTTTAATAATTTCATGATTGATGACATCATGTGCTCTATAGAATCTTGGTAAGTAATATTATTAAGTCATATCATAGACTAGCGCACGCGCGCAGGTTCGCTTGCGTGTTTTGGGGGTGAATTCTAATAAATCATAAAACATGTGTTCAATGAAATGTTTTTAAGAGTCTAAATTTCTAATTTTTTAAAAATCGATGGCGATTTAAAGATTTTTCTATAGAAACTTTCAACCCCTTATTTGCACCCTTAGGGGGTGAATTCTAGAAAACCATGAAACACATATTCAATTATATACTTTTAAGAGTCTGAATTTCAAATTTTATAAAAATTGGTGCCGATTTAAAAAAAAATCTATACAAACTTTCAACCCCTTTTATGCACCCTTAGTGAGAGAATTCTAGAAAACGATGAAACACGTGTTCAATTAAATACTTTTAAAAATCTAAATTTAAAATTTTATGAAAATTGATGCCGATTTAAGTTTTTTTCCATACAAACTTTAAACCCCTTGTTTGCACCCTTAGGGGGTAAAATGTAATAAACCACGAAACACATGTTTAATGTTATATTTTTAAGAGTCTGAATTTAAAATTTTATAGAAATCGGTGGCGATTTAAAGATTTTTCCATACAAACTTTCAACCCCTTGTTTGCACCCTTAGCGGAAGAATTCTAGAAAATCATGAAACGTGTGTTCAATTAAATACTTTTAAGAGTCTAAGTTTCAAATTTTATAAAAATCAGTGACCATTTAAGGATTTTTCCATACAAACTTTCAACCCATAATTTGCACCCTTAGGGGGAGAATGCTAGAAAACGATGAAACACGTATTCAATTAAATACTTTTAAAAATCTAAATTTCAAATTTTATAGAAATCGGCGCCGATTTAATTTTTTTTCCATACAAACTTTCAACCCCTATTTCACCCCTTTAGGGTTACAATTTTTCAAAATTCCTTCTTGGTAGATGTCCAGATTACGAAAGTAAACATCTGTCCAAATTCTACGTGTCTACCATCAGCGGTTACGGCTGCGCGTGCGTCTTACCTCAGTCAGTGAGGACAAGTCCTTTTATATATATAGATTAATTAATTATGTTAAAATATGTTTTTATTTAAACCTACAGATATACATATAAGCATAAACTTATAAGGATACCGTGAAGCTAAAAAAGAATAATAATAAAATAAGATTATTTGCATATTGGTTCTTTGCTGTTTCTATCTTTTCTTTGTTTAGGGTCCCGTATCTTAAAAAGTAAATATGGCACCCTAATAGGATCATTTTATTATCCGTCTGTCAAGAGCATTTATCTCAAAATCACGTGGCAATCACATTCACTAAGATATATCAACTGCAACAAATCATAATCAATATAATTTCCAGGCACATAGCTACAGACATGCAGCTGTTCCTCCTTGGCATTGTAGTGTACTTGTATATTCACAAGAAAAGCTGGAGATTCAAAGCTGCGACACTGGGCTTGTTCATAGTGGCCGGTATGCTAAGTCCTGCACTGCATATATGGACGATGGACTTGGACGGACTCTTACTAATCAAACCTGAGTTAGTATTTTATATATCTATCGAAGTGTTTTTACAGCTTCGGGCTTTATCTCGCATGTAGCAAGGAATAATTGTTTCTTATCCAAATAAATACGTTAGTTATGTGCAACTTAAGTAGATCAAAAATGAGTTTTACATCAGATAATGCAAATGATATTTTAGAAGATATCACAGTCTTAAAATACGGAAACTGTGTTGCATACAGGTATGCGTACTCGGATTCTCGAGCCACCATTGTTATACCTCCATCCAGTCCATAAAAGTGATTCTAATAGCCCTGTAGACTCCGTTAACAAATTAATTTTGCTTTGCCCCTAGCAAGAGATATCAAACATCAGAAAAATTCTATATTAGCTTACGTGGATGTAGAATGGGATCTACCAAATGGATTGTAATTGCCCCCGTAATACATTTGTGTGATTACATTTAATTTATTTTGTGTACTATACATTTATTATTTCATATTATTTAAGAGTATTTAAGGAAGTTATGAAAGAAAGTAGATGTGTAGTTATTTTAGTTACTACAATAAAATTAATTGTAATAAATAATTGTATATATCTGACAAATCGCTGGTGGCCCACTAGTATTTAATTCTCTTAAAATAGGCAGAAAATTGAAAACAGAGCATTGATAGATTCGTTTGCCTGAATCAGGAGATGCTTGGAGATAAATTTATATTTTATGTGAATTGGTTGTGTGTTTGGTCTCTTTACGCTCCGGCAAGACAAAAAAATGCGTAGAATTCTGCTACTCAACACGCAGTATTTTGAATTCTGGCTAAAAGTGAAGGGGGCGTCATAACACATAGTTTTAAGTTGGCATTCCTTTACAGATTCTTCAGAACGCTATACGACGATACATTCCGGAAGTACCATGCATTATTTTATAACAACTTAACATGCTTCTTCATGGGAATGGGAAATGGATATTTGATATATTATTTAAAAAAGAACAAAATAGAATTCCCCAACTTTACGGTAAATATAGTGAACAATTATTTACAGTCACACATTCATTGCACCGGGCCATGACGGATTCAATAATTAATATACACTTAATGTTTTACATATTTATATAAATATTCTATTTGATAACCTTTGACTCATCTTTAGACAACTCCAGTATCCAAAAATTTTCTGGAAGAGATTGCTTTAAATGTGTTAACACAATTGTGGAATTATTTACTTTGCAGCGTGCAGCTACAATAATAATCGTAGTAATTCTTCTGGGCTTTATTTATATACCCCGTCGCTCCTAAGAGACGATGAAATCCCGTACACAGCAAAGAAGGCAGAGGGAACTGCCTTTTGCCTTACTAGCAGAGCGAAAAAATGAAAAAAAAAAAAAAATAAATACTGATTTCTAACATATATTATCTTTTTTTTTTCTTTAAGCTCGGTAAAGTCCTATGCTGGCTCACTGTACCTGCGGCTTATGGAGTTTACTTCTACACTGGTTGCACCTTCGATGATGTTGAAAAGGTGTCCCTGACATGGCGTCTATTGTACGCGTCGTTACATCGCTTTGTTATTGGCGTTATTGCGAGCGTTTGGATTTTGGGACTAACTTTGAAATTTCATGGTATGAAACTGCTTCTTATAATCACTATCTTTATCTTGATATAGCCGCATATAGCAGGATAGACAGAACGAAACTACTATTAATATTGAATGACATAGTGTAGACATAAAATGAACACATGTATTCAATTAGGTAAGGAGATACGTTGTGTTGACATAACTAATAGTTTAAAAATATCCTTAAAATATACTTTAAAGGTATCGATCGATCTTAAAAGACTGACAATAAACATATTTTTTCCAGGAAACTCCTACGCATTTTTAGAATGGAAAGGATGGCTAATACCGAGCAAATTGTCATATTGTTTATATTTGATACACGACAACGTTATACACTACATGATAGCCTCAAAAACTAAATTAATGGAAATTGTCATTACAGATTCGGTAAGGTACTTTAACTTCTGTTTCATCTCCAAAGATATTGATTAACTTTCATTTTTCTTAGCTTGACCTATCGTCCCGCTTAACAGAGCAGGGAACTGAAAACAATTCATGACCCCAAGTGGGGATCAAATCCACCACTACCGCGTTAACAGTCAAACGCTGTCCACTGCACCACGATGACCTCTTGGTTGACTTTACACGTATCAATACTGTAGCTTGGAGTGAATAGAACCCGCTTTATTGACAAGTCTTTTTAACGACAAATATTCTCAAGCATTGTCTTTTATTTCAGTTATATATCTTCTTCAGAGTGCTGTTTTTGTCCCAAGTATTGGCCCTTCTTCTACATTTATTCGTAGAAGCTCCAGCAAATGAGATCATCAAAATGTTGATGGAAGGGAAAAGGAAAAAGAAAAAAGATTAGAAAGTATAAATAAATGAAATAACAAAATATTACAATAATTACAATTTTTATTTTTTGCTTCTATAAAATAGTCTACGTATCGAAGAAGAATAGACTATAATAGACTATAATTATAGTCTGTCTTACCTTAAACTGTAATTAAAATTACCTACATACAAATAAATGTAATTACAGGAATACGCAGCTTGTCACTCATTAAACAACAAAATAATATAATATGACATCAGCAAATTATAAATAAATAATATAATTATTATTGTTTTTTATTACCTTCGTAAAGGAAACGAGTTTGTCTTAAAACGACATTAGACAATTTTAATGTAGGTGTAGGTCGTTGTGCCGGCGGCGCGGCGTTTAGCGACGAAGTCCTCGCCTTACTCAGTTTCTGTCTGTCTATATAGCGGCATTTAAATGGAGCGACTGCCATTTAACTTCCAAAACACCAGAACACGGGGAATAGAACAAGGGGAAGGATAAGCGGTAGAAGGGGAGGTTAGGAAATAGGGGGAGGGTTAAGAGGAGAGGAGACTTTTATGGACTGGATGGAGGACTGGACTGGACTGGACTATTATATAGTAGGTGGTGTCTCGGGGATCTGGGATCACGTATGCCCAAGAACAAATATTGGACTATTATTAATTAGTCAAGGCACCCTCTGGATATAAATTATGTTTAATCCTATAACCATCATACAGTTGAATACTAATGTTTTGTCACCATAAATAGAATATTTATTATTTATACTTAAGTCAAACGTGATGCTTAAAAAAACAACATAATTTATTAGAGAACCGATTTATTTTAATTTTTCATAACTTATGATAAATAAAGATAAGTTTAAGTTTTTTATACTTTTTTCTTCTTCACCGGGCCTCTTTTCATGTACATTTTGAATAATTGGCTGGCAGGGGCCTCTACCAGCAGGTAAAGAAAGAAAGCCAACACGTAACAGATGAACACCACTCCAATGAATGTGTAGAACTGTAAAAATGTTTTTTTAGCTTCGCCCTGTAACCCACATAGCAGAGTAGGCAGAGGGGACTTGAGAACCTAATGTTAAGCCACTTTGTTCCCGACTTTCCGTTTGTTTTGTGTTGAGTGGCGAAACTCAACGTCGCGTGTTGCCTCGATACCAGAGCGAGGAAATGAAAATATTAAATATTTCATTCCGCCAGGTGGGAATCTAACCGACCGACAGTCGCACCCTGCCCCACGATAGCCTCGTAATTTTTTTTAAATTAATTTTAAATATTTTGTAGGCAATGTAGGGAAATCTTTCAGCCTATATAGAGAAATTTTATGTATAACCGGTTGTTTCATATTTAATTTCATATTTAAAAATGTCAAATTATCAACTAACGTATTATACAGGATGGAATTGTCAGCACCACTTTAAATGAAACCACAGTTTTAACTACTCTATAAAAGCCTAATATAATTCGGAAAAAAAAATATTCTCAAAAATGAAAAAGTTATTTTTTCAAACAAAATAAATAATAAAATTATCGTTTTAAAATAAAACACCATTTGTATAGTATAACATAGGCACGCACACACTTACCTGTCAAATCGGAAACGTCGCACACGTATGTGTGCGTCACACGAAATACGGGTATGGATAAAAATCGTGAAATGAAAAAAAAATCCTATGTCCAAACTGTTGAGGTACCTTGATTAATTTCTTAGGTGTGGGTTTGAAATATATTACCCTATATGAGTTTCAATAAAAGAAGCTCTGCCTCTTCCACTCTGTATATTTATTAGTTTTGTACTTTATTTTCAGCATTGGTGATATTTAAAGCCATTATCACTCTACTCAACTATGTTTTCTATGGGAAAAGATTTTTGTTAATATTTAGATTCAAGCACCTAGTAGGACAGAGAGAACAAAAATCGAGACAGAATCCAACTCAGAACTCTTTACAGTCGAATGATTTTATGGTTATACTTTTAAATATGGTAATTCTTTACAAATATGTAAATAGTATAGACAACCATTGTTCAATCAAGTTATTTGCAACTGCCTCTCAATGGCTTCTAAATGGGTTTTATGTTTTTACAGGTTCAACATTTTCCTCGCATACTAAGACAGACAGAGGGAACCTAGTGCTAAGATACTCCGGTTTTTGCCCAATTTTCGAGTCATTGACACCACCATTAGTAAACTCTGTGCTGCCCTTTTTACCGAAACAAAATTTGTAGATTCTCGGACTAATCTATGCAAAATTACTTAACAAAAAATATATATTACCAAATTAAGAAACGAAACAGGTGCCAGACGAGTCCTCGAAGCCATCATAAAATTATAAACGTCAATATTAAGTAAGAACACACCGTACGACAGTTTCGACATTATTTCAAAGCCGCGCCATTCAAGCAACGTTCGGGATAAACCTGAAAGTCAATATTTTTTTTTATATGTATGACTATGCCGTGAGGTAAAAAAATATAAATTTCAATATGATAGTGAATAAAAAAACCAATTACCATTAAACTTCAATATAATCCCCAAAGTCCACACACCCATTATAAGTCCAATCACGACTCTATGTGACGCTGCAAATATTAAAGAAACCAAAGAGGCTGTTGTGTTAGAGTCTTCAAACCAAAGTGCCAACGTTTGGAAAACACCGAGCAGTAATACAATGTTGAGCCAGCAGAGAATATTGCCGAGCTGGAAGAACCAAATATAGAAATGAAGCATACTCGTAAATAAAGAAAATCATTATATTATTGGGACCAATCGTGGCGCAGGGGAGCAGCGTGTGAGTGTAAGCGCGACAGGTTGTGGATTAGGAACCTAGTGTTAAGACCCTCCATTCCCCATATTCCGCCGAATTCTGGAGGCGTTGCGTGTTGAGTGGCCGAACTCAAAGCTGCGTTCCGCTTAGACTTAAAGCCAAAGATTCACAGATAGGAACGCAAGCTATAGGGCTATCGATTTGATAAGCATGGGTAGTAAAATTTATGGGAGAAAAATGGAGGCCTGGATCTGGAAGAGGGTATATGGATTAGATCTTTTCCCTCTGCATGATCACAGAAAAATTCTTAGCGGTTCAGCAAAAAGTTTTCTGTGCTTTTCGCAATACAGGTTATTAAGTACAGATTAGGTTAGTTTATTATGTTATAATACTATAAATTATGTTTTCTTATGAAAACCCCACCTACCCTGCACTTAATTACCTGTATTGCGGTAGTTAATACGTAAGTATCCAAATATAATATTCACATAAAGTTTCACATACATAATACTCGCACTTATAGGACAGGTATACAAGCTTAAAGTATTAGCATAATTCAAAATATCTTAAAACACGGGTATTAATAGTACCTTAAAATTACGAAGATCTATTTTCCTCTGTCTCAAGTAGTAGCCAAGGTAAGCGCTACCCATACCGATGATGAAGCACGGCAGGTTGTTTTCTACTAGCACATGATGTTCATGTAAATTCCTATCATTCATAGTACGCAAGGCCCTGTAAAAGATATTTTAATTTAAAAAAAACAGCTTCAAGGCTTTTACCGCATGCATCAGGGCAGATGAAAGGAAAGCGTTAAGACACTTCTCCACTTTCCGTCCGAAATCGAGACATTGCTTATTAAATGTGATGGTTAAGAGTCCCAGCGTGGGTTTGAGGCATCACTCGTTACTCCTCGTTTAGTAAATTAAATATAATACCTACAATATTATGCGACGGTTGTTTTTCAAAATATACATATACTATGTATGTATGAAGAGATAACTTAATTTTCGATTATACAGAGTGTTTTTATCAGCACCACTTTGAATGGGACCACAGTTTTAAATACTTTATAAAAGCCAAAGACAATAAAAAAAACCCAAAAATAAAAAAGTTTTTTTTCAAACAAAATAAATAAAAACAAATTCGTTTCAAAATAAAACGCCATTTGTTAAGGACGATGCACACAGACCTCCCAAAGGGACACTCACGCACCTTCCGAAATCGAGTCGTAGGTATTGGCGGCAAAGTTCAAAGCTTCGACAATATTTCATATTTTTAATTAATACATACTCAGGACTATACACAGCGACTCCCTCTATGTCATGTTGTAAAATGTGATAAATAGGACTCAGAACGCCGATGGCTAGTAACACGAGTAGGGTAGCACATTTAGTCTTCCAGCCTCGGCGACGGATCATGAAGTGGACTATGAGACCGATGATGAATAACTGTATGTCTACTGCAAGGTGCCTGAAAATATAGATAGTAAAGCATAATATCTATTTATTACCTAGGTAGAAATTCGTGGATACAGATACACATATCTCAAAAACTACTAAATCGATTTTGATGAAACTTGAACTGTTTGCTAATTTGAAATATATTATATTTAAAACTAAATTGTTCATCTCAATATAGTTTTTAGTTAATAACTTGAATACGACTCGAACCCCATTGTGTTTAAAATCACAGGCAGCACCAAACACCGGTGGTCTCTTCCGAACCAGTGGTAACTTTATGTTCATTAAATAATTTAAGACTTGCAAAGGTATATTTAACAGAAAACTATTTTGTATTTGAAGCATACCATGTCTGAAGAACGCAAAATTTGTCATCCCGTATAAGATTGTTGAAATAGAAGAAGTGGGCCCAGTAGTAGTCCCTGCACTGCGCGGTGACACCGTTTGTGACGAAGTACTTCCACAGCGGCCCGGACCCGACGTGACGGAGCCAGGTCGCTATAAATGCTATCACAAAAGCCAATGGGGTGGTTAATCTGGAAAATTTAAAATATAATAAATATTTCTTTTTTCAACTAATTTTGTTGAGTGGAAACTGGACGCAGTTCTTTGTCACCAGAGCGATGAAACGAAAATATACTTCTGATATAACATGAAACCCATATCTTTTCCATTTACAGTCAAAAAAGAAAGAAAATATTAAACACTTACTTCCACCATCTGCGAAGAAGTATTAACGGTATATATTTCCAAGACATTTGTTTCTTTTCCGAAGCGATTTGCAAATAGTATATCATAAAGAATCCGCTCATGAAAAAGAACAACTGAACTAAACTCGTGGAACTAAAGATTAATCGAAATTTACTTTCATATGCATGCAAAAGAGAGAAAAAATAAATTATTTTATTCCAGTAGAGTTATTCTTTTGAATTAAAACGCTACTCTATTTCCTTTTATATTTAAAAAAAATTGTGTCTTATGATTTTTCGACATAACAGTACATTTTAAATCATACCTTTTCAAAGTTATGAGGATCGCTAACAAATCCAGTTAAGGTAAATATTGAGTGACCAAACACTACTAGAATATGGCCTATTGTCCTGAAACATATAGAGTATAAAAATATTGAGCTCTCAGAACTGGTTGTTTCTTCAATTCTTCGACCACATAAAGATGTTGGTAGTTACATAACATGACTACTATTAATGGAGCTTTGTGAAGTTAGAATCGAACCCAAAACCATCCTAGTGTAGAGCCGACCAAATGCTGAATAATTTTTTTTCAGCTTCACGCTATATTTCACATGTTATATTGTAGGCAAAGGAAGCAGAGTATCTTAATATTACGCGGAAAGTGTCCGCCGAATTCTGGAGGCATTGTGTGTTGAGTGGCGTAACTCAACGCCACGCTTTGCCTCCACACCAGAGGTCAGAAATAAAAATAGTAATTATTTCAGTTACGCAAGTGGAAATCGAACCCACAACCTGTCGCGTTTACAGTCACACGCTTGTGCCTCGAGTCAATCGAACTTACCTAACTCCATAGAGCCCTTTCAATTCAAGAAGTCTTTCATCGACATCCAGCTCACGACTCAACATCTCAGTGTTGCGGAACACAGAAAAACACAGTAGCACATTATTTTTATTATTTTCCGAAAATGCATCATCACATGTATAAAAATATTATGTGTTGTAATAATTAATATTTATAGCATAATATTTTTAAATATATTTAATAATAAGATAACATAAATTTTAATTTTAATTTATGTTATCTTATTTAATGTTTATAAAATTGCGTGTATAAACTTAATTTTAGTCTTAAGTTTAGTAGTTAAGTTTAGTTAATAAAAATATTGTAATTATCATATTGTATTTTCATTTACTTTTGTACATACAAATGAATTGTGTTTTTCTTTTGTTTTTTTTTTCATTCGGTTCCCACAGCACTTTACCTTCGAGAATTCTACCAAATTCTAAAAACATAGAGTGTTGCAGAGAGAAAGTCACGTTTTCTTCATCACCAGAGCGAAAAAATAAAAATATTAAATATTTCATTCCCCTGAGTGGGAATGGAATATACGACTATAGCGTTTACAGTAGCAGCCCCTATATTTTCTTTCATTCTACAAAATGTCTAGATAATACCGAGATTTTATACTTAATTATCATGAAGGCTAAAACTACGTGTAATATATAAAATGATTTACTATCTGAATATTTAGTTGATAGTTTTACATAAAAATTTAAATAATGTTTATTACCAATTATGCATTTACCGCATTTACGGAATCGAAAGAATAATCTAGAGTTTCATAGTACAGATTTTTTGTCCGTCTGTTCGTCTGTTTTTCTTTTTAATAGAATCGTAAAAAAATTCAGTACTATTATATTCATGACTCGAAAAACCACTCTATTTAAAATCTTTGCTACTTTTAATAACTATTTTTTTAGGTAAGTGCAAAACAGGACGAGAAACCAGGAAACCAAGAAAATTTTATGTTAAGATACTCCGTTCCCCACTTTCCGCCGAAAAAAATATTAACTTAAATAAATATCTCATTTCCTCGAGTTTTTTGGGATCGATCCTACAACCAGTCGTGTTTACAATCACTCACTTGCATTTGCACTTGGCGCAGAGCAACGACTGGCCTCTAGTATCTAATTTTATCGACTTATATATAAGTTTTGATAACTCTCACCTGCACTATTGGTTACAATATTGATTTCACGGTTATATCGTAAGTCATAGTAACTACCACATACAATAAAAACAAGTAAAATAGCAAATAATATTGCCACTGTATAATCCAAAAGATCGATATCCAGTTGTTCTTCTCCCGCTTCGTCACAGTTCAGCCTGTATATGCGTGTACTCCAGCCATATTTAGTATTCATCATTTCGTTAAGGCATCCATCAAGGATGTGTTCTAGGTCTTCTTTTATATCTAAGTTAGACTTATGGATGTATTTCTCGCAGGTTTTTGTAACACATATCCCTCGTTCGATAGTAGAATAATTGAAATGCTTGAATCCGTGCTCGGAATACCCCTGCAATAAATAAAATATGATAAAGCTTTTTTTTGCTTCACGCTATATCTCACACGTAGCATACTTTGCTACGGCAGAGGGCAGAGGGAAACCTGCGAACCTAGTGCTAAAAAACTCCGTTCCCATTAAGAATTCTGAAGATATTGCATGTTGAGTGGCGTTACCAAAGCGAGGAAATATAAAGAAATAAATAATTCCATTTCCTTCGGTGGGAATCGAACCTACAACCTGTGGCGTTTACAGTCGCATGCTTGTGTCCCTGCGTCACGAGTGGCTTCCATACTGTTTAATGGAAAAATATAGATTTTTGTAAGCAAACAAATATCATCAATATTTTGTATTGAAAATACTTTTGCTTGTTACTTTTAATTTAAGAGCCACATTGTTATTTGTAATTAATTTATAGAGTTTAAGTAAAAAAAATATTTCAAATTAATTTATCAATAAAATAGTAATTTCTTTATATTATCGATGTTTTCTTATAACGTTATCACTAAAATTCGGACGATCTGACCGACCTTACAAACAATTCGTTATTTTTAACTCCACCTTTTATTTTGCATTTAATAGGGTTGACAGAAGAAATTTACTCTATTACCCAACATCCTCCTAATTTTCGAGACACTACGTGTGTAGTGGCGGAATATAACCCTCATCTGTCGATTGGAAATCGAACCCACAACCGTCGCGTATATTACGACTGTGTATAAATACTTAGTATCATGGTATTGTAAATTTTATTACTAGAATTTCCATATAGCTCCATACTGGCCACACAATATACGGCTTCCGGATGTTCAAGACATAATTCATAGTTTTCCAATTCGAATAGAGTCGGCAGTTTTTCATATTCAATTTCTGTTAAAATCAATGATATTAAACCTATACATTAATACGGCGAAGTAAAAACTTTTAATCCTTGTTAGGGTTTCCTTACCTTGAAAAAAAATTGAACCATTATAGGATCACTTTGCTATTCGTCCGTCTGTCAAGACCCTTTTTCTCAAAAACGCGTAGAATACTCAAGTCTACTCTCCCTTAGATCTTTTAAAAAATCTTGAAAATAAATCTTCTGAGCCAATGCAATCAAAAGCTGTTTGGCATAAACGGCAAATTTCCGCAAAATTTCGAAACTCGCGAGGGAATCAAATCCTACAGGGTACTTCCCGTAGACCTATCAGTTACAAAATTTAACAAGAAGTGAGAACTTGCAGTATAAATATTTGAAAAAATACGGGAAGTGTAAATTTATGGATACTTAAAAAAAAAAATCAGCTTTACGCTGTATCCCGCACGCAGCAGAGTAGGCAGAGGGAACCTAGTAATTTTGGAGGCTTTACGTGTTGAGTGGCAGAACTCAACACCGCGCGTTGCCTCGACACCAGAGCGAATAAATGGAAATATTAACTTAAATAAATATTTCACTTCCTCGAGTGGGGATCGAACCCACAAACGTCGCGTTACAGTCACACCCCTGTACCGCTGCGCAAACTTATAATTTTAGTTCATTTTATACAAAACTAGCGACCCCCTTGCGGCTTCGCCCGCTTTTACTACTGGATTATTCATATAATGTATGTTTGCAAAGCACCTAAGATAATGTGAAAATTAATTAAACTCTGATGCAATCCGCATTTTCGTAGTTTCAATAAGGATTTTCCAATTGTTTTACTCGGCAAGGATTTTTTAGTAGGTACCGTAATTTTAAATCTGTGCTACTAATCTTTTCAAGTACTTACTACAATAGAATCTGAGTAGAATAGAATTTGAATACATTCATTTATATCGATGTAAATTCATTTGAAAACTAGCCAAGTCAGATATTACACATAGATAAAGTCTCCAAGTTGTAAGAAGAATGGGCATTTTCAGTTGTTATAAAATATTTTATATTGTTAAAAATAAATTTCAGGACTGACCATTGAACTTGGCATACATTTACATCTCACTTCTTTTATCGCTGAAAGCATACGTTTTATTACAAAACTTGGCTTTCATTTTACATTTATGTTTTTGATGGGATATCATTACTTTTTGTTCAGAAATTATAAGTAGGAAGATTCATAATGTAATCAAAATCAAAATATTCTTTATTCAATTTGCCCATTACAAGTATTTTTCCTATAGGAAGCTACTACGGCAAGAAACTCAAGAGTTGCTCTTTTTAAAAGATAGTTTAGAGTAAGCGCTTCATAGGACATTTCTCTTTGCCCAATAAACCAAGTAGGACACCATTGTGATAATACACTTCTATCTTAATATTGTACAAATCTACTGCAGCCTTTATTTCGGAAATAGCTCCGTACGTAGTTAAGCAAAGCATGTCTTCTTTAGAAGAGTAAGGATTCCCGTTTCGAGCGCTAGTGTAGATACTTAAATCATTCCAGTTACGACATACGTACTCTACTATAGTCTCGCGCAATTTATTAGTTTGTTGTATATCAATACGCTCAAACAAAGAATAGAATAGAATATACTTTATTGCACACATAAAAGAAATATATAGAAAGAACAACACAAATAAAATTTAAAGAAAAACACGTATGCATAGGCGGTCTTATTGCTTTCAGCAATCTCCACCAGACAACCTTTGAAACATTACGGAAAAATTGTAATGAGGAGAAAGGGGACAACGTCTCAGTGCAAATCTTATGAAATATAATTAATTATTATATAATATATAATAAACTAAGTCAATAATATAAAATAAACTTACATAAAATGTGTTTAATGTTTATATACTTTACACATACATACATACAAATATTGAAAAATAATATATACTTACACATATATACATACATACATAAAACGTGTTCAAAAATATATACATAATATTAAAAAAAATAAATAAAGATAAACTATTATACTAAATTAAATAAGTACTTTTTTAGACGATTTTTAAAACTGTATAGAGATTTGGAATGTCGAACTTCTGTAGGAAGTTCATTCCAAAGAATTGCAGATTTCATAGTAAAAGACTTGGAATAAAATAGGGTATGGGAAGTTGGTAATTTAAGGAGATTATCACAACGGGATCTAAGGTGGAGGTGAAGAAGTGAATCGGCACCTAGGAAACAAAATCGATCTTTTAAGTAGGAGGCAGAGAGAGAGTTGTACAGGATAGAATAGAGGAGAGTCAGCATGCGGAAATTTCGGCGATGTCGGATAGAAAGCCATCCAAGCTGACGACGATGATCAGAAACATGATCAAATTTACGTAAACCGAAGATAAATCGAATACATAGATTTTGTAACCGCTAGTTTATTTAGTTGTTCCTCAGATAAGTCTGGGTAACACGAATCAGCATAGTCTAAAATCGGTAACAGTAGTGAATGAGCTAGAGCAGTTTTGGTCTTTATAGGTAGGAAATATTTCCATCGTTTGAGCGATCCGATAGTGGCAAATAATTTACGGCTAACCTCAGCTATCTGTACTGACCAAGATAGGGAATTGTCTATAATAATACCAAGGTTCTTAATAGATGGACTCAGGCTCAAATCGACGCCGCCAAACTGTATAGCAGGGAGGCTATTCTGGTCAAGTTTTTTTAGTTGCTTAGGGCCACCAATAATACTGACCTGCGACTTGGCAGGATTGACAGTTAAGCCAAAAGATTTGCTCCACCTACTAACATTCCGCAAATCTTCGTTAAGCTTATGAATAGCCTCACTAACATCATCAAACGGGGCGGCTAAGTAAATTTGAAGGTCGTCAGCATATAGATGAAAGGAAGAGTATAGATTTTGGGAAACTGAATTAATAAAAATGGAGAAAAGGAGAGGAGAGAGGACACCACCTTGGGGAACACCGGCAGAAAGAGAGCAAAGGGAAGATGACTTGTCATTGGCTTGAACGTACTGTTGCCGATCACATAAATAGCTTCTGAACCACTCAGTGGCTTCAGGAGAGATATTTATTGAACGCAGAACAGCAACCAAGAGATCAGTATCAACAGAATTAAAGGCGTTGCTAAAGTCCAGCAAAGCAATGACTGTAAGATTTTGTTTGTCCATGCTAAGTCTGATATCGTCACAAATTTTAATCAAAGTAGTGACTGTGCTATGCCCGTGACGGAATCCAGACTGGAACTCGGATAATATATGGTTGTCAAATAGATATTGATTTAGTTGCTGAAAAACAATACGTTCCAAGACCTTTGACAAGAAAGGAAGGATGGAGATAGGACGGTAGTGAGAGAAGGATTTTGGATCTTTGGTTTTGGGTATGGGGATAACGCGGGCAATGCGCCACAAACTGGGAAAAGTGTTATGGGAAATAGAAAAATTTAGAATATGGGTAATGACTGGAGCTAAGACTTCCAAGGGCAAAATAATCATTTTGCGGTTGATGCCATCATAAAAAGAAGCATCAGATTTGATGGCTAGGATACTGTTTCTTACCTGGGATGGGGTTATAGGAGCAAAGTTAAAAGGAACGATTGTGGGAGACGGCAAGGAGTTGATATAATTCAATGTATTTGCCTTAATTGTGTTGTCCATAGGTGTTATTGAGGCAAAGTGTTTATTCAAGGCATCAACGTCTAGATTGCAATTCAAATCCTTACGTTGCCGGCCAATGCCTAGCGATTCCAGAAATTTCCACAACTTACGTGGGCTTAAGTTTTGTAAGCTCAAGTCAATATAGTTACGTTGCGCGTCCCTGCAAACTCTGGTACATCGGTTACGCAAGCTCTTATACCTTAAAAGATTCTGATCGGTGGGATTATGTTTATATTTGGATTTCGCCACATTTCTTTTAGTCATCAGTGACTTAATATCTGGCGTAAGCCATGGAGCGGGTAAGTGTTTTAATTTAATTGGCCGAAAAGGAGCGTGCTTGTCATAGAGCTCAGTTAAAATAGAATTAAATATCTCCAACTTGTCATCGATAGTTGTTGTGTTAAAAATGACGTTCCAGTCGATGTCATTGAGATCAACCAAGAACTCGTCATTATTAATTTTTTTAAAACTGCGTCGCATGACGACAGATGGCTTGGGCTTAGGGGGACGAACATTATAAGACAAATACATTAAATCATGGTAGGAAAAGGCGTCAGCAGGAAGTTGACCATGGATCATAACATGGTCAACGGAGGAAACAATCATAAGATCGAGTTGGGATGGGGCACAGTTCGGAAAAAAATGTGTAGGATTCGAAGGAAGTAATTTTAAATTTGAGCTATTAATGATGTTAAGGAGGAGCATGGAAGAGACAGCTCCCATCGGGAGGCATTTTAACAATTCGGTGTAAGTTCTTGTTTCAACCACAAGCAATTCTATTGAACGACTCATTGTTCAACATGTCTTGGAAAAAATATAAACAATAAGTTTATTAACCCTAGATAG
Organism: Heliconius melpomene rosina; assembly: GCF_056956725.1. NCBI lineage: Eukaryota > Metazoa > Arthropoda > Insecta > Lepidoptera > Nymphalidae > Heliconius > Heliconius melpomene. Next base: position 9,031,226 of record NC_140402.1, on the reverse strand, counting down.
ATAACCTACGTCGAATCGACGTAATCGATTTTGAAAAATTGATATAACTCGTTTGTTTTTCGCGTCACTAAACTGGCCGTTCCTGTCAACTCATTTGGCCATCGGAGCTTGCAGGACACACCCGTATCCCTCCGGTAAGTGCAATACTTTCGTCAATATTTACCTACCTTACGTCGAAATGACGTATGGTTATCTTTAGTGTTAGTTTTTAGATTTTTAGGAAAATGTGTTATTAAGACTTTTTTCAGAATAAATGTACTTATTTTTTTACTTGCTACAGCTCACGACTAAAAAAAACATCATGTAGTCATATAATCGTATAAACGATGCAAAAATCAGTCGGTTGTTGCATGAAACGAACGATGCAGAGATTCAGGGGTCGGACAGTGAAACTGAAGACAATTTATTAAAATATGAAGTACAGAGTGATGCTGTAGACTATGAGGTGAGTGGTCCACCAGTAGTAAACACATTGCATACTGAAGATGTGTCTGAAAATAACCCTGAAACTCCTGAAAGTGCTTCGGCAAGTATGCCGATTGTCATGCCACAGCGTCAAACTCTTCGAGGCAAAACGATCATCGTTGGACAGCCACTAAAGGCAGAACAAGTGGAAGAATATCATCTGCTAATATTATACGGACGTCAAAGGGTCCCACTCGGACGAATAAATGCCCTTATGAGTCTTTAGAATGTTTCAGTACATTTATTATTGATGACATTGTGGAGGAGATAAAAAAATGGACCAACGCAGAAATCCAACTGAAGATTGAAAACCCTGATGTAAAAGCCACCTCCCACAGAACTCGAAGGTGTAACTGAGCTAAAGATAAGAAAATATTGTGCCTTTTGTCCATCAAACATTAGAAGGATGACAAAGACTATGTGCGGCAACTGTAAAAATCCCATTTGTGGAGAGCACAAGTCCAGCGCCTGTCCTAAGTGCCTTTGAGACGAAGATTAATAAAAAAATATATTTATTTAGGTTTTTAATATTATATAGTTTATAAAAAAAAATATTTTAAAAAGTTTATATCTCAAATTATAAAACTGACGGAGAGATTCCTAAATGTTTAAGTTTTATAAAGTAAAAAGTACCTCCTTTTGTTCTTTTTTTATTTTTTCTAATAAAAATATAAATAAACTCCAATGTTTTTTATTTATACACAACAAAATTACATACATTAAGATATAATATCATATTCATAAACCTAGGATATACATAATCCAAAATATGCTCACTTAAACATTCGCACGTTCAATCGACGTATGGTTATCTTTAGTGTAAAGTGCAATATAGTTATCTATCTAGGATTAAGTGCTGACGGTACCAATCTGAATTGATATGATCCCAAGGTCGACTTCGTTCTCTGCCGTTTTCACAAGTGTTCCTAAAACCAGTAAAATCATGAAACCCAGGCCAAAAAATCCATTAAAATATGAGCGCCTTCGTACAATAAAATATATCTAATATAATTAGATATTTACTTTTTTATTATGATCAATAATATTATGTTTTATTACTCTTAAGACGATATTTAATTATATATGAAAATAGATTATATTTATCTATGAATCTCGACTATAGTTTTTATTTTGTTGATTAAATGACAGTTGTCAGATTAGAAAGTAATTAATGTATGCTGCGTTTAGAAATCTGATATAATAATAATTATTTTTTTCTAATTTTATTATTTTGTTGGAATAACTCAACACGCAATGCCTCCAGAGTTCGAAGGAAAGAGGGGAACTGAGTGTCTTAACACTAGGTTCCCTCTGTCTACCCCGCTATGTGTGGGATACATCGTAAAGCAGATTTATTTATTTTTTATTATTTTGTTTAAGTAATTTTTAATTTTCTTTTTTTTTCTCTTATTTTTTTTATTAACGATTACTTAAATTTTTACTGTTAATAATTACTTTATAATTACTTCTGTTAAGATAGCTGGTAGGCTGCATATATCAAATTAAAAATAAAACCAGCTTCACGCTGTATCCCACACACAGCAGAGTAGACAGAGAGAATCTAGTGTTAAGACACTCAGTAACTCCACTTTCCATCGAATTCTGGAGGCATTGCGTGTTGAGTGGCGGAACTCTACGCCGCGCTTTGCCTTGGTGGAAATATAATTTTAAATAAATATTTCAATTCCTCGACTGGGAATCGAACTCACAACCAGTCTGTTTTACAGACACACTTTGTGCCCCGGTGCCACGACTGACCTTACAGATAGTATATTATTATTAAATTTTATATATATTTCTATCAATATAATTATTTTTTTTATATTTATATTTTAGTGTATTTTTTTCTGTTTTAGGGTTCTGTACCTCGAAAGCAATAAAACAGAACCCTTATAGGATCTTATATAGGACTTAGTACTTAAATATTGTAATAATAATTTAATATCAAATACGTTAATCGACTATGCAAATACTCTTAGTATAATAAGTACTAAAACATATGTTTAAATTATAATAAATAATAATTAAGGATGTTAATCCATTTATTATTTATATACATAAAAGGACTTGTCCTCACTGACTGAGGTAAGACGCGCGCACAGCCGTAACCGCTGTGCGTAGAAACGTAAAGTTTGGACAGACGTTTACTTTCGTAATCTGGACATCCACTAAGAAAGGATTTTGAAAAATTTTAACTCTAAAGGGGTGAAATAGGGGTTGAAAGTTTGTATGGTTTTTTTTTTAAATCGGCACCGATTTTTATAAAATTTGAAATTTAGATTTTTAAAAGTATTTAATTGAATACGTATTTCATAGTTTTCTAGAATTCTCCCGCTAAGGGTGCAAATAAGGGGTTGAAAGTTTGTATCGATTTTTTTTAATCGGCACCAATTTTTATAAAATTTGAAACTCAGACTCTTAAAAATATTTAATTGAACACATGTTTCATGGTTTTCTAGAATTCAACCCCTAAAGGTGCAAATAAGGGGTTGAAAGTTTGTATGGAAAAATCTTCAAATCGCCACCGATTTTTATAAAATTTGAAATTTCGACTCTTAAAAATATTTCATTGAACACATGTTTTATGGTTTATTAGAATTCACCCCTAAATAAGCTAGCGAAGCTGCGCGCGTCCGCTAGTATTTTTATATGTTTACGTGAAGCCCTTGAAGTCCACATGACGACAGGCTTTCTCAGGACATAAATTAGAGTCATTTTCAGCTACAAATGGAGACATATCTTATATTAGAATATACTTGAAAGCATCGTGTTGTTTTAGATGGCTTACGTAAGTAATAGTGAAGTTAGTCTACAAAACAAATAAAATATTTACTAACGTGTGACATAAATAAAAGCAAATATATATAAATAATGCATTGCCCTTATTTTGTTGGCAGGCGCTACACTATAAGTAAATGTTCCTAATTGAATCTATTTATTGAAAAATTATAAGAAAATGTTAAAAAAATACTAGTTTCGGATTTTTTCCTTTACATACACCCAATTACTTAACCGGATGCTAAATTTCACCATTCCAGGTCATCTGGAACTTGGTTAACATTAAGGTCTATAGGTCAGTCACCCCCCTAAAAATTAACGATTTTTGGACGTCATTATCTAAATAACTGTTTGAGCTGTGTTTATGAAATTTTATGCACGTATACAGGTAGGGGGTCTAAATATTTGAGCCAAATATGACAGCTTTAGATGGAATAGTTTTTGAGTTACGAATAGGTAAAAAGTGGCTTCAAATGGTTCGTGTAAAATAACACACGGTGCTGCTCGCCAGTTTTGTTTGTAAAAAAACTTGGCTACGCGCGGCCGCGCGTTTTAGATAAGTGAAACATAGCTGATGTGTCAACGGCGTGATGTGTCAACAATTAAATGCGTTTTTCTCTAAAACTATTCGCAATTTTGAAAAAGTGTAAATAGCAAATTTTATCTTCGTTTACGTAGAAAATTAATAAAGTATTTTAAAGGATAAGGATTAATACCATTATAGAAAAATATCCCTCACAATAAAAAATATATTGAAATTACAATTTTTAGACAGAAATATGATCACTACACGTTATTCTTAAAAGATACGAATATGCTCTCGCGGACTTTTTTGTAGATCTTATTAAGAGGAACAATACTTCAGTACATTATTTTCATGTAGTACTTACCATTAAAGCAGCGCATGCGCGAAAGTGTCTCAACGGGTAGGACTTTAGACACATTTATCGTATTTATGTTAATTTACATAAGAATGTACAAATAATAAACTATATATAAACCTTCTACGAAAAATACTCGACCTAATGGTGAAAACCGCTTCAGAATCCGTTGGGTGGTTTAGAAGAAGAAGAGTTAGAAACAACAGACAGACACGAAAAGCGACTTTGTTTTATAAGATATAGGATGAGAAATGTCCGCAAACTTAAGTTTGTCAACTTGAAATTGTACTTCCCGTTGATATACAATAAATAAAATGGTACGGAACCATCGGTATGCGAGTCGGGCCCGCATTACGATAAGTTATAGAATACAGTTATAGAAACTAAGTGCACAATGGCAATATTTAAAAAAAAAACAATCACATCAAACTTTTACTTCATGTTTTATTTTTGTACTACAAGTAAAAAAAAAATACTCACCATTCAACTCATATACCCCATAACTTCTATCGCACATTAATAATAAAAAAAATAAAAAAATAAGCTTATACATTTTTAAATGTAATATAGTATACTTTATTTTTTTAAATAAAACTTTTTCTAAAAAGAAGACCTTATAATTTTGAGGGCTAGTAAAAAATATTATATTTATAATTATTTTTAATTTTTATAAAAAAACATAAGGCTATTAAGTAGAAACAATAAAAATATAATTTAAGCTTTGTTTTAAGTTTCAAAAAAATCCGTTGCTATACACCTGTATTCAAATCAAAAGTAGCGAGAACTAACCGAAAGCTGTAACTATAAACCTATTTATGTAGTCATCTTATTTTTATGTATGATATAAATGTAAATTTATTACCTTTTATTTTGCTATATATCTTACATATATTTATGTAAATATAAAATTTACATATCGAGGTCGGCGAGCAGTGATACTGTAATATGAATGTTACCTCATTTATATTGTAATTATATATTTAATTCTTTTAATGTTTTCATTATTTGGATTTTGTAATTAAAAAAAAGGGAAGGGAATAGGGGTATATCCCTATTCAACCTTGTTCAACTGGTGATCTTCTTTTGTATCCATCTCATCGTTGGGCAGAAGCTATGCAGGGCTGGAGGAGTGCAGCTTAAAACTTGTCGCCTAAATCAAGGCGTCTTCATAAAACCTAGGTAAGAGTCAAAAGCACGGACGCCTTTTATATCCCTACTAGCGACCATCTTGCGGCTTCGCCCGCTTTTACTACTGGATTAATCATATAATGTATGTTTGCAAAGCACTTAAGATAATGTGAAAATTAATTAAACCCTAATGCAACCCGCATTTTCGTAGTTTTAATAAGGATTTTCCAATTGTTTTACCCAGCAAGGATTTTTTAGTAGGTACCGTAATTTTAAATCTGTGCTACTAATCTTTTCAAGTACTTATTAAAATATATTTAAATGATTATTTTTAAATAGTTAAATGACTATTTTTAAACGGAAGAAATTATAAACCAAATACCACCTACTAATAACTACTACAAAAAATATGAAACCAAATATATCGCGCTGAAATAATACATTCAACTCCAATTATCCAATACGTGCAAACGCATCTAAATCTTTGTTGCTATAGAGACAGGCGGGTTTTTTTTTCGAGCTTGTGGTTAATGCTGAAGAGGGTGTTCTTTCTGTCCCTGATGAAAAGCAAGCACTCTGTGGTTGCCCGGTTGGAATCGAACCCGGGCCGCCCGCGTGGCAGGCGAGCATTCCACCACTGAACGACCGGGCGCGGCGGACGCATGGCGAGTGGCGAGCCGTTTCGCAGCAAGGATTTTTTGATATTGTAACAACTTCTAAAGTACTTATTAAAATGAAAAATAGTAAAAGACAGTTTTGATCAACATGAAATGGCCAGCGTAACTAATATACTTATTTATATGCTGAGAGTAAGGGATAAGTAAAACTTGAGTCGGCACAGCTGGTGAGTCAACGACGTGATGTGTCAACAATTAAATGCGTTTTTTCTCTAAAACTATTCGCAATTTCGAAATAGTGTAAAAAGCAAATTTTATCTTCGTTTAACGTAGAAAATAAATAAAGTATTTTAAAGGATAAGGATTAATACCATTATGGAAAAATATCCCTCACAATAAAAAATATATTGAAATTACTATTTTTAGACAGAAATATGATCACTACACGTTATAAGAATAAAAGATACGAATATGCCGTCGCGGCCTTTTTTTTAGATCTTATTAAGAAGAATAATACTCCAGTACATTATTTTCATGTAGTACTTACCATTAAAGCAGCGCATGCGCGAAAGTGTCTCAATGGGTAGGATTTTATACACATTTATCGTATTTATATTAATTTACATAAGAATTTACAAATAATAAACAATATATAAACCTTCCCTGAGAAATACTCAACCTAATGGTGAAAACCGCATCAAAATCCATTGGGTGGTTTAGAAGAAGAAGAGTTAGAAAATTCAGACAGACACGAAGCGATTTTGTTTTATAAGATATAGGATTATCCTGTACAGTATATGTTGATTTCAGCATAAATTTTTTTTGAGAATATTTTTTATAAATATTAGGACTCTACTAGGATAGCTAGGACAATATCAAAATATTTGCAATCTATAAACTTGGTCCAAGTATAAATTACTGATGAGTAAATTTACTAACTTTCACTTAAGTAAATACCTAAATAAATTAATTAAAAGTTAATCTTCCTGTAACAAGAGTCACTTTTTTTTATTGCTGCATGATTCAAATACATTTTTCAACATGTTGCCTGAAATTTGTGAAAACACAACTTTTTTATTACAGTCCCGTATAGAGTCTGTCCGGTTGTCAATCAGATCAGATCAAAGTCAATACAGACAGTATTGTGTTTTCCATTCAACGTGACATTGGCGAAGTGATTAGTGCTATACTGGCACACTCGGATCGCCATAATTAAAGAACAACAACAACAACAACAGACAGTATTTGCCAATTTTCTTCAAGAATCCGATTTTTTCGCACAAATTCCCATATACCTGATGAACCACTAAAAATAGACGAACATACATGGGGTGAAATCGCCTATCCATTTCACCCCCTTAGGCTTAGCGCGCACTGGTGACTTTTGTCACAGTGACAATAAACTTTTTGTCACTGACATGTCACCATACTTTTCGCCACTGCGCGCACTTGCGATGACAGTGACGAAATTTTTTACATTTGATAAAATAGATCTCGAAGAGATGGTTGTCCTTGCACGAACGAACTAACTAAAAAGTGAAAAGTAATGTGACAAAGATTTTTTAATTTTGAAGTCGGTGTCAAGCTAATGCTACAACACCTTTACTACAATATCTAATTACTAAGCCTGTTTTCTTACTTGGCACCGACTTCAAAATTATAAAATCTTTGTCACATTATTTCTCACCGTTTAGTTCGTTATGTTAGAAGTCGGTTGTTCTTTTTGTTAAAAATTTATTTATCTTGGTCTTAGTTTATAAAAAAAATACTTAATAAAAATTAAACATAAATAATTTTCCAAATAGAAATATTTTAAATACAAACTATTACAAATTGCACAAGGACGTAATAGTTGTACACTCGTACATATATATGTATGCATATATATTTATGTTAATTTTAATTCTAAACTTTTCCATGACTATAGCTTTGACAGATGGCTGTCAGAATAAGTTGTACTTAACATTTAAGTTGGCTCTAATTTCGCATTTATATATTTTTTTGCGTAATGGATAAATTCTTAACAATAACCAGTTTTAATTCAAAGATATTAATTAGTATTACAATATTATGTTTTTAACTTATCTCTTATAAATGTTAATTAATTACTATTTGAGATATCTTTTACGTAAGATTGTTTTTTTCACGCTATATCCACTAAGCCATTTCCGTTCACCACTTTCCGTCGAATTCCTAAGGCATTGCGTGTTGAGTGGCGTAACTCAACGCGATTTGGTGAGATTATTTAATTAGATATTATGTAACATTAATATTATAATATCATTGTATTTATTAATATTTCTTTTATATTATTTGAGGCCGTCGTGACGCAGCGGGACAGCGGAGGTTCGACGCTTTGACATTCCCACTCGAGCTCTTATTCTCATTTGCTAGCCCTAGTCACGAGAATGAGCTCTGCGTTCCACTATTCAATACATAATCTATCGAGAATTGGTAGGAAAATAGGAAGCAGAGCGTCTTAGCATTGGGCTTCATTTACTTACTCTGCTATATAAAGGTGACAATAATTACCAAACAATTTATTGCTATCTAAAGATTATGTTATTACAGTTCGTGCCATTTATAAGTGTTAAAACACTCCATGCTCAGCTTTTCGCTCGAATTCGAAACATTGTGTATAGATTATTATTATTGTTTGTTACGATAGTCTCTTATACTATTTTACTTGTGTTGCCCTCATATTAAAACAGGGCGCGCCGTTGAGTTCCGCTCAAAGTTCCATAAGTCGAATATTTGCCCGAAAATGAGAAACAGGGTTTCTTACCACTAAATTAGCTTTATAGTGATAGATATGATGTAGCGTTAAGACTTGTTTACAACTCTACACACGCAGCACTCCACCACGACGAGTGCAAGAGAGCGACCAATAAAAACGAAGAGGACGAACAAGGAAGTAATCAATATAATTGTTTTACGCTATAAAGTTTATTGTTTAATTTTAAAATTTTTAACATTTATTGTTATCGTCAGATTAGCAAATACTATAATATATTAAGTATTTGTAAGTTTTGTGAATTCTAACGACTAACGAAAACTAATGTTTAGTAATTGTTTATGTCAATGAAAGTTGATTATTACCATTATTTATTAAATTTGTATGTTCGTATGTCATTTATTAAAGTATTTTCTTATTAGTAACAGGTTAGTATCTAGTGCTAAGACACTCCATTCTCCACTTTCCGAATACATAGAAAGATTAGACTTGCTTTTATTAAATACTATCAAATTGTTAATGAAAAAACATCTCTGTCACAAACCATAATTTACTTTTTAACCATCATTTGATTATTTTTTAAAATTTTACTAATCATATTCTTTGGGGGGAAATCGCGTTGAGTTGAGTAGAGACAATCTTGTAAGAACACAGCATCACATCTTTTTTATTTTATTTTATGAAGAGATTGATGGCATTGATCGAGGCTAAAGAAATATGCTGAAACCTCGATGTTTGGCGTTTCTTCTGGCGTTCTTTCTGACTAAAAAATTTCTTTTATCATAAAATTTAAAAAGATCAAATATGAGAAAGCGCCTTATAATTTTATCACCAACGCTTCAATTAAGAGGTTTTGCTATACACTATGTATGTGGCATATCGTAGAGTGGTCAACTAATAAATAATTTCGTCACCCACTCTGGATGAAAAACAACTAACAATTTCATTCTAATTGGTGTCTATAATTTAAATTCAAATTCAAATTCAAAATATTCTTTATTCAAATAAACTTATAATAAGCACTTTTGAATCGTCGAATGAACATATGAACAAAAAGCTACCACCGGTTCGGAAGGCAGTTCTGCTGAGAAGAGCCGGCAAGAAACTCAACAGTTGCTCTTTTTAAAGTCAATGGTATATTTTACTATTACATTAGCTTGCAGCTATCCTGCCTGACATTCAATAGATATTAATTCCATACATCTTTATCTTCTAAATATTCTTGAACAGTGTAATAAGCTTTACTTGTTAGAATTTTTTTTACAGATATTTTAAATTTTGGTAGTGGCAAATTAAGAATACACTGCGGAATTTTATTATATACACGTATACTCAGACCCATAAAGGATTTATTAACTTTTTGGAGGCGAAAACTTGGTGTAACAAGCTTATCTTTATTTCTCGTTTCTATCGTATGACTATCGCTATTTAATTAGAAACAATTCTAGTTCCAGTTCTTTGCCTCCTAAGCCTTGTATATTTTGGTGTACAATATTCAATGTAAACGGCCTAAGTATTGTCTTGTTATCTAGTTTAAACTGGAACTTATTATGTCATTATTATTTTTTAATGAAAAATTATAATTACAAACTATTTCCTTTGTTAACAATGTATAACAGGGTTTCGAATATTATATACTAAAGTAGCAATTTGTTTTTTAAAATATAAAGGTAGATACAATGTATCTTCTGTCAACTTACAACTATTATAAATAAACTTATTTAAATCTAAATAAAAAATCGCGTCACTGTGACGTTGAGTCGCATTATACAAGGTCATATTTAAATTATAAGTATACTTATTTTGTCTACCTGTAAGGCAAGAAGAATATGGAAAAGAGCATATAACAAATTTACATTTACTTTTACTATGTAATTTAAGCAAGTTTTCTATACTCTTTACCACATCTTGTCTCCTCACTGACAAACTATTTCCATGTAATAGTACAATAGTACTATGCTCATTTACATTCATAGACATTATTTTGTTAATATTAAACTGGTAACTGGCTCCAGGTGAACATGCATTAAAAACATTGAACGAAAAATGGTAATTAAGTATCCCTACTTAAACGTTACGTTCCCACACAACCCGGGAATCGCTGACCTAGGACCACCCAGAACATGTCCCACAACATTACGCATAATTTCATTTCTAATTAATACATTGCACAATTCTCTTAAATCTTGGAATTGTTATTTGAATCCCCGCACCTGCTGTTATAATTAAAATTAGAATTAAACGTAGAATATAAAATCATTCTTGTCTCCGACTTTGAGCAAGTCTCACCTTTGTAACCATAAGTTAATTTTAATAAAGTATTTTTAAGTAAAATCGGTTTTTTTGGATCCTACGCTGCCACCGTACATAATTGGGACCCAAAGCCTTGACCTAATTTATCTGAAATTACAATAATATTGTTTGGAGAAGAGCGAGAGGATTTTTTTACATGTAAATTCTTATTCAATAAAGTGTGCATGGCCGAGTCACCCATAACCTCCGAGTTGCATATCGTTTGAGTGACACTTGATTCAGTGGACTCCATAACAGCACAACCACAGCTATGTTTATTTGTCAAAGATTCAAATCTTTCTACATTGTAATTGCACAAGTCAACTAAATTATTTGCAGCTAGAATATGTTCTCTAATTTCATTTTGTGAGGATTCATACTTCTCACTTAATGCTCTGAGGGAGCTATGTAAGCCATCTATTTCACTCTGCAGTCGAAGTGTGTCTCGGTCATACATATACCTACTTTGCTTTAGTTTATTATTATAACACTCAAGCTTTTTAATTAATGTTGAATTATAATTTCTTAATGTGATCATTTTTTTTACAGAAAACTTAAAATTTACCATTTTATTTGTTTTTTTTATAAATTTATTTAATTTAATATATTTCTTTAATTTATTATGTGTAGAAAAAATTATATTTTGAAAAAAGTATATCTTGCCTAGCACATGAGTCATCCTTCGTCAGGTCTATTACAACTGGTTTAAGAAATTGTTGTGCGTTACAATCAACCAGCTCATCATATAAACATGAGGTTTTCTGCGATTCATTACATTCTTTTTGCTTATTTTGCAATTTCAAGCTCTGAAATCCGGTCCAGAGCCCTCTCATGTTCAATGCTGCACTGGTCAAATGTACCCACAACATCATTTAGTTGATCCCGCTGTGCCACTACATCTAAATAATTTGTATGCAGCTCAGCGAGCTCTTTTTTTAAATCTTAGTTCTTTTTAAATATTGTGGTAATTTCCACCTTACTGTCCTCACGTTCCTGGAGAAGCTGCTTACACAGGTCTTGAGAGGATTTTAGTTTATATAAGGCTTGCTTCAGCTTGCTTTCTAGGTCTTTTGTAGAGGCTTTACGGGTCATAATTTGTGATTGCATTGTTAATGTACTGAAAATAAAATAGAGAGCTTAAATATTAACAAAAGGGGCAATATAATAAATATTAAACGTATAAACCAGTTATTTAAGCAATTTCTTTGATCTTTACATGTAAATTAGCAAAGGTAATTTAGTATCACTGTTTTAATATTAATCAAGCAAATTAGCAGTTATATTATTGTATATGTTTATATCACACCCAATACTCATATAATACTGTGAATTATATAGTATTGAGTGGGATTTTTGTCTGAGGCAAATATTTGAGTCTGCAACTAAGCTTCCAGCTTGTCAAGCAAAGTGAGACGGTATGGTGCCTAAGTGTGAGTTACTCACTATAAAAGTGAATTTTGTGTAATTTAGTATGTTGTAAATATATAATATTGAAAGAAATACTCCCCGGGTTTCACAAAGAAATTCAAAGTCCTTCCGTTGGCACAATGACAGACGACAGGTCACGGCGGTTGCACACTTGCACAGTCCAACGTTAGTAATCTTACAGTTAGGAGTATTTATAATACTAATAACACGTATTTAGATGATTTTAGAATATACACAGTGAATCATATGAATTAATATACATTAAATAATCCTTTTTAATAATTTAAATTACGGAGCTACTATATTGACATGTTGCCTTGGCCAGTGTGTCTTAAGAACTAATAATCTAATGTTCTTAGACTATTAGTCGAATAAAGTATAAGGAATAGAGGCCTAGAATTTCTCTAGGAAAATTCGAACTTTATAATTAATTAAGTAATTTACGACACAGTATCGATAAGGAGGACTCCGTTTCCGGTCGCCGAAGTGTCAACAAGTCTGTGCTGCTCGAAACTAAAAAACACTAATTAAAATATTATATAAAGTTATACTTGGGAAACTACATTGCTAAAAACATTAATACATCAGAAGAAATAATTCTGGAATGTTTTCAAGATTAACGAAGCAAACACCAAAAATCATTGAGGTAAAATTTACAACAACATTCAATTGTTCGAAATCTATCGTCAGTTGGCTACTTTGACAGCTACCTTCACAAAATAAATATTTTCTACCAATCTAAATTTACGTTCCGTTCCTCGCATTATTGTATTAATATGGATCAACAATTCCAATTATTATTCGATAATATGAAGATAGAAAGGCAGAAACAGTCAATTGAACTGAAAGAAACTCTTACGAAGAATTTAATGAACCATATAGATAAACAATTATCTCCTATAATTGAAGAAAATGAAAAATTAAAACAATCAGTTTCTATCTTGAAGAGTGAGATTGAGTACTTAAAAAAAGAAAAGAAAAGTAATAATACATGGTTATCTATGGTTTAGAGGAGAGTGAAAATTCGACAATAAAGCTTTTGGATATAGTTAAAAATATTTTCAAAAAAGACTTAAATATATCCGTAACAGAAAATGAATAGACTATACCGTCTAGGAAGAAACAAAACTGAGGGCAAACATAGACCTGTATTACTTTCATTAATAAATTGGTGGAAAAAAGACCATATTATGAAGAATAAAAAAAGTTTAAAGGAAATCTATATATCAGAAGACTATTCTAAAGAAATGATGGAAAAGAGAAAGTCTTTCCTACCACAACTAATAGAAGAGAAAAAAAAGGGGAAAGGGGAACTTTTTTGAAAAATGATAAGTTGATAGTCAAGAACCTAGACAAAAGGAAATAAGAAATATCTACTCCACCACAATTAAGGCCGACAATTAAACCTAAAAAGCAACAGACAATAACTTCTATTAAAACTAATAGGACAAACGCCTACGATTTGATAAGAACTCGATCTAACTCCCTTACTGACATCCACCCACACAAGAACCAATAGCAATTAACAACCGGTAAACGGACTATCCAACTAAATTACGAAAACCAAACAAAAGGATTAACACAATCTTCCCCAAGCCGACTGGTCCTCGTGGGGAAAAGAGACCGCAACCCTTCAACAACAAACACAAAAGAAAAAATTAAAAAATTACAAAAAATCTAAAATCTACGTAGGTTGGAGGAGGCCTTTGCTAACTGGCAAACGGATTTACAGAAAATAAAAAAAAATAAAAAGGATCAAATATACGAATAGTTTTAATAAATATTATATTGTATTAGTATTTACATGCATATGTGTAGTGAAACGACTAGTTAATTGTATATACTGTTATATCCGAATAAAAGGCTTATTTATTTATTTTTTATCGATAAGGATGATGTATGAAGAAGATACCATAACTTCTGGCACTTCGTATCCTCTGGCTTAAAAGGAAATTTTTTGTCCTCTTAAATATCTTTTAAAGTAAATACAAGGCAAACGAGCGTACGACACCTTATGGTAAATAATAGCCGTTGCTCATAATTCCTATGTAACACCAAATAAGCTACAGCTGCGTTATCGGTATATAAGGTGGAGCTAGACGTGTTCTTGAAGATATCCATGTCGTTACGCCAAGGAACCACTGCCGTAGATAGGTCTTTTCATAGTTTTTGCTAAAACAATTCCTGAAGTGGAACGCCACGTATCGAAATGAGAATTATATTTTTAACCGACTCCTGTAAGAAAAGGAGGTTATCAATTCGACTGTATTTTTTTTTTTTTTTTTAAGTATTGGATTCTAAAACCGTCGTATGCGGCTTCCAAGGGGCAGATTTATGTAAGTATGTATGTATTTACGTGATATTTTATCTAAAAAAATATATTTTTAACAACATTTAAAATGTCTAAAATATTCATGTGGCTTAATTTTATCATTTTATTATAGCTTCGAAGTCAACGGTATCGCTCAGGTAGCATTTGGCAGGTTTTACTCGCTCTGCCTCGCATTTGATGGGATGTTTTATTAGTCTGAAAGAAAATACAAATGACGCACGAAGGAATTAGTAAATAAACAGATGTGTCCATATAATGGTGGGTAGTTTCACAACAGCAGCTTAGCGCTAGAGACGCCCGTGGTTACAATGAATTTATTATATTTAATGCTGTTATTCAATATTTTCAAAAATGGTCTGGGTGTCATATTTCATTTAAATGGTGAGTCTTTTTTTTATTTACTTTTTTAACCATACTGGTATGAATATATTTCGGAAATATATTTGACTATACTTAATAAAAAATATGGTTATGGATTCGATGCCCTTGAGGAAATATTATTTTTATTTTCTCGCTTTGGTAACAAAACAAAACGCGGTGTTAAGTTACGCCACACTACGCGCAATCTCTAGTGGAACTGAGTGCCCTAACATTAAAACACAATCCAGACGTCTCGCCTATGTATACAACACAATATACACAATAATATAGTTATATTTTTAGGTTACAAGGACGAAATTGGAATGAAATTCATAAAGAAATCGGTTAATATTTAAAATTTAACATTACAGACACGGAGCATGCTAAAATGCCGCAACTGTACGGACTCGCAGACTATGACGCTTGTTTGCAGGATTCTCATACGTACTGCCTCGCAACTTTCGACCTCTATGGAGAAGATGATAACGAAATATATACACTTATACGAGTAAGCATTTACATGAAAGCTACATTTTTTTAGCCCCGGAGGTCTTGTATGCAAAGGTTGAAGACCGATGCGAAAGAGGTAGAGTAAACACCATTAGGGGGCGTGAAGACAAAAAAAACATTATTCATAAAAAGTGTGAAATTCTTTTGAGTGATTATGTTTGCCATTTAAAAACTATGTCTTCCTTTATTCAGGAATACTCCAAGCACAACCTCAAGCATTTTAATTATACAAGAGTGGACAGAGGAATATGTGTAGAGACAACATGCCAGAAATACATGGAAAATTATAGTTTAGATATAAATCAGAACCTAGAGACGATAATTGAGGGATGCTTCAATCAGACGATGAAGAAAGAGTATAGTTTGAGTTCACGATTGCAGTCAAAGAGCTGTGAAGGGCCAAATGAAGAAAGTATTTCTGTTGATACTTCAGATATTACAATGGGTCTCATTCTACTGAGTTTGTGCGCGTCGGTTATTATAGGAAGCTATTACGATTTACGCCAAAGGAACAACAGACAAGAAAATTATCCTAAAGGTATAGTAAAGTGCGTCCCAGGATTAGCACAAGTTTTAAATTAAATAGAAAACACAGTTATTAGCCTTAAGGTTGTAATTTTTGTATTGGTTCATAAAGTCCATAGGCTAAGGTTGTATGGATTAACACAGCGCGCAAAAAACCTCCACTGCTTACTAATACTTTTGTTGGAATTTTTCATAGGATTTCTGTTTTTGTTCGTGTAGCATTTAATTTTGTCCTCTTTGGCTTTTTAACATGGACCTTTGACTTCAAATAACCTCCACATCCACAAGGAATCCAATGTTGTTTTGAACCGAACGAACATGAAGAGGTGACTTTTAAGTTTTTCAATTATCATTTATTTATTATTTTGTCATTATTCTTCAATATTAAATGTAGTGTTTGTATAGTATAATCTGTCAAATTAAGTTGTTGTTGTTGTTGTTCTTTAATTATGGCGATCCGAGCGTGCCAGTTCAGGTCAAATTAAGTATTCTCGTAAATTCGTAAATTCGTAATAGTCAAATTATTGTTCTTTCAGTGTTGACATTAATGTACAGTAAAAATTTCTCCAAAATCATATTTTGAGCTTATTATGGGCCATCCTATATAATTTGATAAATTAGGTGTGAAGATACTCCGTTGCCCTATTTTCAACACAGTCCATTTTTATGAAGCGCAAAACGAGTGACGTAATTAAAATAATTTCCTCCAAATGGAAATCCAACCCACAGCCATCGTGCTTAATGACAAACACTCTGCTGGTCGTAATCTTTTGCAAGAAATAAACAACCAACTATTGCAATGATTGAATGAGTTTTAGGTTCACAATTTTTCTTGTACTTCTCAATATTTCGAAATTTAGAAAAACTGTCTGAAGTGGAAAAAGGTGATGAAAGATTAACAGAATTAAAAGGAATTCACGGGATTCGGTAAGTTTTATTTATTAACATTGCTAAATGATATTTTGCGTATAATATTTAAAGTAAATTGAATTAAATTTTAAATATTAATAACTAGCGGCCCTCCCGCGGCTTCACGGGAGGAACTTTTTTTAATGAACCGATTTTGATGAAACTAACTTTAGATATTAAGGGAGTTAAAGCAAAGCAATGGTGAAGGTTTCAAGTAAATCGGTTCAGTGCTTTCGGAGATTAGCGTGACTATACACTACACAATATTAAAATATAAATATTTTTACTATTTTATTATAAGTATAGATGAATATAGAATATTATAAGTATAGAATTGGAAATTGTATTATTAAATAAATTTTAAAATAATAATAGTAAATAAAGGCATCGGCATCTTAGAAAAAATAGCAATAATTTTAATAATTAGCATTTATAGGAAGTAGCATTAAAATTTAAATAGTAAATAGTTTTTTATTAATAATATTAAAATAACTAAATAATTAATTTACATAATGATTGATTAATTATGAAATATAGCATTGAACATTTAACATAATCTTTATTAATAGTAATTAAAGGAATTTGACTTTTTTCCCAATACTACGAAACTGTTGTATGTATGTATTATTTACATAACGTAGTAAATGTAATTAATATTTTACTATTGATTTTCAGTGTAATCATCGAATGTATTGTAGTATACAGTCATAGTTTTTTCACATTAGTGAAATTTATCAGGAATCCACATGAAGTTGAAAAGGTAAGAGAATAATGTTATCTTTACAATTGCCTATAATATTTTTTTAGTTTCACGCGGACTAATCGAGATATTGCACATAGATGGCAGAATTCAACGCAGCGCTGTGTCTTGTGTCATGCAACAAGAGCGAGTAAATTAAAATAAATAATTCCCACTTTAATCGAACAATTGCTTAGGCCTGGTATATTATATTAATTTCTCGACGAACTCGCAGTTTACTGAATGTATTTGTTTTTATGCCATTACTTGTTATTTTTGTTCATATTATTTAGTGTTATTCGCCAATTAATTATTTAATTAATAATTTAATTTAATTAATTTATTATAATTAATATACAGGATGTCCCAGGAGTCAACGATAAAACGAAACCAGGTGATAGACCAAGTCATGACAGTTATGAGAAAAATATAAAATAAATCTTTGTCATATATTTTTCATATTATATTGATTTTAAAAAATATCGGAAAAACCGACACCCTGTGATGATTTTTCAAGTCCTAAGACTACAAATATTACTCTTTCTTCATTTTTTTTTTTCTGTAATGTAATCATGAGTAACCCTTCTGTGAATTACAGTTTAAGATTTAAACATACCTGCATCAGTTTTCAATAAAATGTGGTGTTTTTGCCAAACATTAAATTCAAAATATTTACTACACCCAACTTTAACCGACTGTACTATAAAAAAAATGTACTACACCGTTTTTGCAAGTAACTTTAAAAGTTGACGCATTTAATCCGGATTCCGAAATGGTACGACACTTGCTGGATTACTTCTTTGTTGAAGAGAGAAAAATCGAAATACACGATAATCGGGATGACGTTCAGCTTTTTGGTATCTTTTCCGATTCATTCTAGCTGCAACATTTGCGTTACATAACCATTCTTCATGAATGAAATGCATATTGGCAACGTATCAAAGACCGAGTATATCGCCTGCGAGACCCCGGACTCGAGCACTGTCCTTATAATTCCTGGGACATACCCTAAGTTGGAAAAGTTCAGGTACCTTGGATCCATCATGCACGAGTCTGGAGGCATCGATCATGATCTCTATAAGACGGATAAGAGTTTGGACGGTATCCTGCGATCACAGACCATACCAGTGACCTCCCTAAACTAAACACTTAGCCCAGGCAACGCTTATCCGACTTAGGGGCTGGCCGAGGACTTATAAGAACAGTGCTCGAGTGCGGGCTCTCGCAGGCCATATACTGGGTCTTTGAGTAATATTTGTAGTCCTGGGACTTGAAAAACCATCACAGGGTGTCGGTTTTTGCGATATTTTTTTAAAATCAATATAATATGAAAAATATATGACAAAGATTTTTTTTTATATTTTTCTCATAACTGTCACGACTTGGTCTATCACCTGGTTTCGTTTTAACGTTGACTCCTGGGACATCCTGTATATGAATAATAAAATAATTTAATAAAGTAAGACTTAAACCTCCTGCATTTCGAAATTGAATAGATCTTTCCAATGTGTTTTAATTTCAGACTTACGAAAATATTTGGTTCAGAAGCTTTTCTACCTACTCAAGCATTGTACAATACTTCTTCTTCATCTCTGGCTTCCTCATGACATATATAATGTTAATAAAGGAAGAAAAGTTGAAAATATCCTGGAAGTATTTACCTAAAATTGTATTGATGAGATGGTGGAGGTAAGACAATATCTTGCAAGTAAACTGCCTAGGCCATCGCGGTGCCGTGCACAACAAGTGACTGTAATCGCAATGGTCACTGGAAGTATAATTAAATTATCATCATTCTAACGCTCTAGTAGACAAAACGTGACACTTAGTTCCGTCACTACATACACTATATCTTTGGAATTGTGTGACAGTGAGGAAAAGTGTCATGACTCTAACTTTAACTTTTAACTTTTTATTTTATGTTATTAATGTTAATTTATTTAATAAATATATATTTTAGTATGCTTATCTAACTGTTGTTGTATTCTTAATAAATTATAATTCTGATCTTTTGCTATTTAATTAGTTTTTCATCGCAAAAATTGTCACATTTAATAAAAAAATATTTTACTTGCTTCATATACTATCTAAGTAAAGGTAAATCTCTCGGGATTCCGGTGCAAAAAATAACCTGTATGTTGCTCCATAACCCCATCTATCAGTCAGTGAAAATCCCGTAAAAATCAGATCTTATTATGCAACGGATAGATATACTGATACACATTATATACAAACACTAACGGCCCGCCCGCGGCTTCGCCTGCGTGAACTACTTTATTATTAATTTCTCCATGAGTACCTACGTCCTATAAGTGACGTCATAACGCAAAATTTGAGACTCCTAGCATTTGTAGTAACGAAGTTTCATGCAAACTCTCAACCCCAAAAACAACCCCTTAGAAGTCGAATATTACAAATTCCCGTCTTAGCGAGCACCTACGTCCTATAAGTAACTCCTATGCAAAATTTCATATTCCTAGCACTTGTAGTTTCTGAGATTTCGTGATGAGTGAGTGACTTTTCGATTTTATATATATAGATTAAGCTTATAACCTCTCTACTTGCGCCGTGAGTTACAAAATGTGCAAATGGCACAAAAAAAGATTGGGGTTGTATATTACTAAGATTTCCCTGTAAACATCTAAAATAATGGAAAGATTGATAAAATTAGAATTATCTACTTCTATATAAAATAGTAATATTTAACATTTCAGATTGACACCACCGTTTGCCGTCGTATTGGGCATAATGGCGACTCTGTTCCGTCACATTGGTTCCGGCCCCGCATGGAAACACCACGTGGTTGATGGAGTGGCGACTCAGTGTAGGAGGTATTATTGGACCCATATCTTCTATTTTAACAATTTCATGATTGATGACGTCATGTGCTCTGCAGAATCTTGGTAAGTATTAAGTCAACCATTGTTAATTAATTAGTTATGTTTAAATATGTTTTTATTCAGATCTATATATAAATATAAATCTACAGGGAGACTGTGAAGCAAAAAAAACGAACTAACTTTGTTGTTTTTGTTGTGTTTTTTTTTAAATATTACATGATTTTCTTTTCTTTGAATAACTGTTTAAAGCTTTTTAATAAATATTTAATTAAATCACATTCACGTTCACTGAAATATATCAACTGCATCACTTAATAACTATTCGGGAATCAATTCGGGAAATAATTTTCCAGGCACATAGCTACAGACATGCAGCTGTTCCTCCTTGGCATTGTAGTGTACTTGTATATTCGCAACAAAAGCTGGAGATTCAAAGCTGCGACACTGGGCTTGTTCATAGTGGCCGGTATGCTAAGTCCTGCACTGCATATATGGACGATGGACTTGGACGGACTCTTACTAGTCAAACCTGAGTTAGTATTTTATATATCTATCGAAGTGGTTTTACAGCTTCAGGCTTTATCTTGTATATAGGCAGGTAGGAAGAATGATTTCTTATCCAAACACAAGCCGCTCATTATATCTATATATATAAAATCGAAAGGTCACTCACTCATCACAAAATCTCAGAAACTACATGTGCTAGGAATCTGAAATTTTGCATAGGAGTTACTTATAGAACGTAGGTGCTCGCTAAGACGGTAATTTGTAATATTCGACTTCTAAGGGATTGTTTTTGGGGTTGAAAGTTTGTATGAAGCTGCGTTACTAATGACATTTGTCTTTGTCATTCGTTGCTAAATGCTAGGAGTCTCAAATTTTGCATAGGCGTCACTAGGACGTAGCCATGGAGACAGAAATTAATAATAACGTAGTTCACGCGGGTGAAACCGCGAGCGGGCCGCTAGTCTAACATATAGATAATGCAAATGATATTTTAGTTTTAAAACATAGGCCGTAACGAGGAGCGTAGTTTTAAGACGCCCCCTTATCCGGTCTCCGCCTGACTTTGAGTCTTTAAGAGTCGAGTGTTTCATCACTACACTTAACAAATATTTACAAGTATTATTATATATTGTAGTTTGGTCGTGAGTTTGGTCCCTACTCGGAAGAAGATATTCTATTTTCTCGCTCGGGCAAGACAAAACACCGCGTTGTTTGTGCACAAGGTTATTGCTATTTAACATTTTTTTTAATATTTATGTATTGTACATTATATTTCTTTACAGATTCCTCAGAACGCTATATGATGATACATTCCGGAAGTATCACGCATTATTTTATAATAACTTAACATGCTTCTTCATGGGAATGGGAAATGGATATTTAATATATTATTTGAAAAAGAAAAAAATTGAATTCCCCAATTTTAGGGTAAATATAAACAAAAAATAATGAAGAGAAAAGAAAATACCTTATTTTTTTAGGTTAACCATATTATTTCTTATTATATAAAATGAATCTATTAAGCACATTCTTTGCGGATTGTAGTGAAACTAACAATACCAATAGGTTTTGTTATCAACTGATTAATTATTATTTAATTTTTATGGTGTGCCAGAACAAAAATCTGAAAACATAAAAACAGAGCTGATAGGAAAAATTCATATAATAAAAATATTTTTTGCTGCCTCATGTTTCTTCCTCAAGGGTAAGAACTCCAAATTGATTGGCGGCGTTGAGTTCCGACACTCCACACGCAATGCCTCCAGAATTTGGAGGAAACTGGGAAACGGATTGTCTTAACACTAGGTTCCCTCTGCCTACCCTGCCATGTGCGGGATACAGCGTGAAGCAGATTTTTTTTATTTTTATTATAATACAGTTGATAAATAAGTCAATATTTTTAACTCACTTCTAATAAAACTTTACCATACTCATGCAGCAGTTAAAACGTGGCAAATCTTCCTATTCCGATTTCCACTCTTTTTTTCTATTGTTATCAAAAATGGCAGAACGTCTAGTTCACAATTAATTCAGCATATTCATTTCTTCTACACGTTCTCCGTCCTTACCAGAACGAAAATTAAAATATTTAATATTTCATTCTCTCGAGTTGGAATCGAAGGCACAACTGTCACTTTTATAGTCACAGCCTCGTGCTGCTCATTGTACTTAAAGTATTATATAATTATGTTTATATTCTATCTGATGCACCGACCACCTTTATACATCTCCTATATCCAAAGGTTCCCTGGAAGTGATCGCTTTAAGCGATAAGGCCACTTTATTGTATTTTTAAATTATTTTAAAGCTTGTATGTTTTTTTTGTGTAAAAAAGTATATTTATTTATCACAAGTGAAGCCGTTGTAGAGCAGCAGCACAACAACGAACTGTAAACACTACAGTTATTGATTCGATTCCTAATCGAGGTAAAAGAAATATTTATATTGCCTCGTTTTGGCAAGTAGGTAAGCCAAAGCACAGTTTTAATTTCCCTCTAGATTCCTCTGGCTACCCTACTAAATTAGCTTCTCTAGGCTAAGCTAGCTAGCTAGCGTGGCAATTCTTCTGAGTACTGGCGTTATATATTATTCGGGAATTTGTTAAAAAAAAACATAATTAGGTTATTGGAAATTTACAATCAATATTGATTTAATATCTACTGATTTAACATTTTATGTTAGATGTCAAAGAAACCGTTTTCTTTTGATTTTTTTCTTTCCTTTTGTTTTTGTTTAACAGTTCCGGAAGTCAAACAGTTTTATATTTTTATTTAAGCTCGGTAAAGTTCTATGCTGGCTCACCGTACCTGCGGCTTATGGAGTTTACTTCTACACTGGTTGCACCTTCGATGATGTTGAGAAGGTGTCACTGACATGGCGTCTATTGTACGCGTCGTTACATCGCTTTGTTATTGGCGTTATTGCGAGTGTTTGGATTTTGGGACTAACTTTGAAATTTCATGGTATGAAACTGCTTTTTTTAATTATTTTTTTATGATGATGCTATATCCAGTATATAGCAGGATAGACAGAACGAAACTACTATTAATATTGAATGATATAGTATAGACATAAAATGAACACATGTATTCAATTAGGTAAGGAGATACGTTGTGTTGACGTTACTAATCGTTTAAAAATATTCTTAAAATATACTTTAAAGGTATTGATTTTAAAAGACTGACAATAAACATATTTTTTCCAGGAAACTCCTACGCATTTTTAGAATGGAAAGGATGGCTAATACCAAGCAAATTGTCATATTGTTTATATTTGATACACGACAACGTTATACACTACATGATAGCCTCAAAAACTAAATTAATGGAAATTGTCATTACAGATTCGGTAAGTTACTTTAACTTCTGTTTCATCTCCAAAGATATTGATTAACTTGACCTATCGTCCCGCTTAGCAGAGCAGGGAACTGAAAACAATTCATCGCCCCAAGTGGGGATCAAATCCACCACTACTGCGTTAACACGATGACCTCTTGGTTGATGTTACACGTATTAATACTGTAGCTTGGAATGAAGAGAACCTGCTTTATTTACAAGTCTTTTTAACGACAAATATTTTCAAGCATTGTCTATTATTTCAGTTATATATCTTCTTCAGAGTGCTGTTTTTGTCCCAAGTATTGGCCCTTCTTCTACATTTATTCGTAGAAGCTCCAGCAAATGAGATCATCAAAATGTTGATGGAAGGGAAAAGGAAAAAGAAAAAAGATTAGAAAGTATAAATAAATGAAAGGATCTGGGATCGCGTGTGCCCAAGAACAAATATCGGACAAATGTTAATTAGTCAAGGCACCCTCTGGATATAAATTATGTTTAAGCCTGTAACCATCATACAGTTGAATACTTATGTTTTGTCGCCATAAATAGAATATTTATCATTTATACTTAAGTCAAACGTGATGCTTAAAAAACAACATCATTTATTAGAGAACCGATTTATTTAAATTTTTCATAACTCATGATAAATAAAGATAAGTTTAAGTATTTTATACTTTTTTCTTCTTCATCGGGCCTCTTTTCATGTACATTTTGAATAATTGACTGGCAGGGGCCTCTACCAGCAGGTAAAGAAAGAAAGCCAACACGTAACAGATGAACACCACTCCAATGAACGTGTAGAACTGTAAAAATGTTTTTTTAACTTCGCCCTGTACCCTATATAGCAGAGTAGGCAAAGGGAACTTGAGAACCTAATGTTAAGCCACTCCATTCCCGACTTTCGATCGTATTCTAAAAGCATTGTGTGTTGAGTGGCGAAACTCAACGTCGCGTGTTGCCTCGATACCAGATGAAGGAAATGAAAATATTAAATATTTCATTTCGCCGGGTGGGAATCAAACCCACGACCGACAGTCGCACCCAGTAAATTTTTTTTGTAATTAATTTTAAATATTTTGTAGACAATGCAGGGAAATCTTTCAGCCTATATAGATAATTTTCATATTTAAAAGGTTGTTTCATATTTAAAAATGTCACATTATCAACTAACGTATTATATATTTATTATTTTTGTATATTACTTCTAGCATTGGTGATATTTAAACCCATAATCACTCTACCCAACCACGTTTTCTACGGGAAAAGATTTTTGTTAATATTTGTTTTGATTCAAGCACGTAGTAGGACAGAGAGAACAAAGATCGAGACAGAAACTAACTCAGAACTCTTTACAGTTGAATGTTTTATGGTTACACTCGTATATGGTAATTCTTTACAAATATGTAACTAGTAGAGGCAACCATTGTTCAAACAAGTAATTTGCAACTGCCTCTCAATGACTTTTAAATGGGTTTTATGTTTTTACAGGTTCAATATTTTCCTCGCATACTAGGATAGACAGAGGGAATCTAGTGCTAAAATACTCCGGTTTTTGCCCAATTTTCGAATCATTGACACCACCATTAGGAAACTCTGTGCTGCCCTTTTTACCAAAACAAAATTTGTTTATTCTGGAACTAATCTAAGCAAAATTACTTAACAAAAAATATATATTACCAAATTTAAAAACGAAACAGGTGCCAGACGACTCCTCGAAGCCATTAAAATGTTATAAACATCAATATTAAGTAAGAACACTCCGTACGACAGTTTCGCCATTATTTCAAAGCCTCGCCATTCAAGCAACGCTCGAGATAGACCTGAAAGTCATTAAATTATTTTTTTATATACGTATGAGTATGCCGTGAGATAGGGAAAGTGAATATAATTAAAAAAATATTGTACTTTTCAAAGAAAAATGAAACCATTATAAGATCACTTTGTTGTCTATCTGTCTGTTAAGAGCCTTTATCTTAGGAACGCTTGGAGATATCGAATTGAAATTCCTGGAAGAAACTTGTCTGGTTGTTTTTAGCTTGAATTATATTAGTATATTAGTATTCCACAATAACACAATAGACTGAAGAACCTATGATCCCATCCCTAACGGATGAGTAAGAGTAAGAGCTAAGACACACCGTTCTCACTGTCGAATTCTGAACGCATTTCGCGCACTTAGGACGTTTTTTAAAGTTATTTCCATTTATCCACGCGGGTGAAGCCTTAGTTAAAAGCGAGTTTTAGATATTTATACATATTAAACTGTCTTTATAAAATATAAGAATAAAGCGATGTTTGGTTAAGTAGCCTTAACCAAACATCGCTTTATTCTTATATTTTTTTTTTTTTCGCGAATGAACGAAAATGATAAGACGTCTGAGGTTTGTATACGCTACAGATTGTGGGTTCGATTCCTCTTCGTGGAAATGAAATAATTCAAATGTTCCTTTCCTCCCTCCGGCAAGAAGGCAAACCGCAACATTGAGTTTCACCCCTCAACACTCAAGACTTGCCATGCTCCCTCTGTCTATGCCGCTATGCAGGATAAAAATTCAAACTGATAGGTATAAATAAAAACCATTCACCATTAAACTTCAATATAATCCCCAAAGTCCACACACCCATTATAAGTCCAATCACGACTCTATGTGATGCTGCAAATATTAACGAGGCCAAAGAGGCTGTTGTGTTAGAGTCTTCAAACCAAAGTGCCAACGTTTGGAAAACACCGAGCAGTAAAACAATGTTGAGCCAGCAGAGAATATTGCCGAGCTGGAAGAACCAAATATAGAAAAGAAAATCATTATATTATTGAGACCAGTCGTGGCGCAAGGGCAGAAGCGTGCGACTGTAAGCACGACAGGTTGTGGATTAGGAACCTAGTGTTAAGACACTCCATTCCCCGCATTCCGCCGAATTCTTGAGTCATTGCGTGTTGAGTAGCCGAACTCAAAGCTGCGTTCAGCTTAGACTTAAAGGCAAACATTCACAGATAGGAACGCAAGCTATAGGGCTATCGATTTGATAAGCTTGGGTAGTAAAATTTATGGTAGAAAAATGGAGGCCTGGATCTGGAAGAGGGTATATGGATTAGATCTTTTCCCCTTGCATGATCACAGAAAAATTCATAGCGGTTCAGCAAAAAGTTTTTTTGTGCTTTTCGCAATACAGATTATTAAGTACAGGTTAGGTTAGTTTATTATGTCATATCAGTAGTATAAATTTTAATACGTATAAATTTTAATACGTAAGTATCCAAATATATAAATATATCTCAAAACATGGGTATTAATAGTACCTTAAAATTACGAAGATCTATTTTCCTCTGTCTCAAATAATACCCAAGATAAGCGCTACCCATACCGATGATGAAGCACGGCAGGTTGTTTTCTACTAGCACATGATGTTCATGTAAATTCCTATCATTCATTGTACGCAAGGCCCTGTAAAAGATATTTTAATTAAAAAAAACAGCTTCAAGGTTTTTACCGCATGCATCAGGGCAGATGAAAGGAAAGCGTTAAGACACTTCTTCTCCACTTCCCGTCCGTAATCGAGACATTGCTTGTTAAATATGATGGTTAAGAGTCCCAGCGTGGGTTCGAGGCATCACTCGTTACTCCTCGTTTAGTAAATTAAATATAATACCTACAATATTATGCGCCATTGTTTTTTAAATATATACATATACTATGTATGTATGGAGAGATAACTTAATTTTCGATTATACAGAGTGTTTTATGAGCAACACATTAATGGAATCACTGTTTTAATCTATATATATAAAATCGAAAGGTCACTCACTCATCACGAAATCTCAGAAACTAAATGTGCTAGGAATCTCAAATTTTGCATAGGAGTTACTTATAGGACGTAGGTGCTCGCTAAGACGGGAATTTGCAATATTCGATTTCTAAGGGGTTGTTTTTAGGATCGAAAGTTTATATGAAACTTTGTTACTACAAATGCTAGGAGTCTCAAATTTTGCATAACGTCACTAGGACGTAGTCATGGAGACAGAAATGAATAATAACATAGTTCACGCGGGTGAAACCGCGAGCGGGCCGCTAGTTACTTTTTAAAAGCCTAATACAAATAAAAAATATTTTCAAAAATTTAAAAATGATAAAGTTTTTTTTTCAAACAAAATAAATAAAAAAAATATTCGTCGTAAAATTCGTCTTAGGTATTGGCGGCAAAGTTCAAAGTTGTTTAACCTTTAGTAGTGTGTGACGACGGCTTCGACAATATTTCATATTTTTTATACCATACATACTCAGGACTGTAAACAGCTACACCTTCCAAGTCGTATTGTAGAATGTGGTAGATAGAGCTCGTAACTCCAACGGCGAGCAACAAAAGTAGGGTAGCACATTTAGTCTTCCAGCCTCGGCGACGGATCATGAAGTGGACTATGAGACCGATGATGAATAACTGTATGTCTACTGCAAGGTGCCTGAAAATATAGATAGAAAGGTGTAATAATTATTTATTACCTTGGTAGAAATTCGTAGATACAGATACACATATCTCAAAAACTACTAAATCGATTTTGATGAAACTTGAACTGTTTGCTAATTTGAAATATATTATATTTAAAACTAAATTGTTCATCTCAATATAGTTTTTAGTTAATAACTTGAATACGACTCGAACCCCATTGTGTTTAAAATCACAGACAGCACCAAACACCGGTGGTCTCTTCCGAACCAGTGGTAACTTTATGTTCATTAAACAATTTAAGACTTGCAAAGGTATATTTAACAGAAAACTATTTTGTATTTGAAGCATACCATGTCTGAAGAACGCAAAATTTGTCATCCCGTATAAGATTGTTGAAATAGAAGAAATGGGCCCAGTAGTAGTCCCTGCACTGCGCGCTGACCCCGTTTGTGACGAAGTACTTCCACAGCGGCCCCGACCCGATGTGACGGAGCCAAGTCGCTAAAAATGCTATCACAAAAGCCAATGGGGTGGTTAATCTGTAAAATTTAAAATAAAATAAATATTTCTTTTTTCAACTAATTTTGTTGAGTGGAAACTAAAATATACTTCTGATATAACATGAAACCCATATCTTTTCCATTTACAGTCAAAAAAGAAAGAAAATATTAAACACACACTTACTTCCACCATCTGCGAAGAAGTATTAACGGTATATCTTTCCAAGACATTTGTTTCTTTTCCGAAGCGATTTGCAAATAGTATATCATAAAGAATCCGCTCATGAAAAAGAACAACTGAACTAAACTCGTGGAACTAAAGATTAATCGAAATTTACTTTCATATGCCTGCAAAAGAGAGAAAAAATAAATTATTTTATTCCAGTAGAGTTATTCTTTTGAATTAAAACGTTACTCTATTTCCTTTTATAAATTAAAAAAATTGTGTCTTATGATTTTTCGACATAACAGTACATTTTAAATCATACCTTTTCAAAGTTATGAGGATCGCTAACAAATCCAGTTAAGGTAAATATTGAGTGACCAAACACTACTAGAATATGGCCTATTGTCCTGAAACATATAGAATATAAAAATATAGAGCTCTCAGAACAGGTTGTTTCTTCAACTCTTCGGCCACATAAAGATGTTGTTTGTTACATAACATGACTACTATAAATAAACCTTCGTGGAATCAGAATCGAACCCAAATCCATCCTAGTGTAGACCCAACCAAACACATGTTACATTGTAGGCAAAGGAAGCAGAGTGACTTAATATTACGCGGAAAGTGTCCGCCGAATTCATTAGGCATTGTGTGTATGTGACGTAACTCAACGGCACGTTTTGCCTCGACACCAGGGGAAAGAAATTAAAATTTTAATTATTTCAGTTACTCAAGTGAGAATCGAACCCACAACCTGTCGCGTTTAGTCACACGCTTGTGCGCCGCGCCACAACTGGACTGCCTAACCAAGTCAAGCGAACTTACCTGACCCCATAAAGCCCTTTCAATTCAAGAAGTCTTTCATCGACATCAGGTTCCCGACCCAACATCTCAGTGTTACGGAACACAGAAAAGCACAGTAGCACATTATTATTTTTATTTTCTGTAAATGCGTCATCAAATGTTTAAAAATATTATGTTAAAAATTAATATTTATAGCATAATCATTTTTAATATCTATATATATATAAAATCGAAAGGTCACTCACTCATCACGAAATCTCAGAAACTACAAGTGCTAGGAATCTCAAATTTTGCATAGGAGTTACTTATAGGACGTAGGTGCTCGCTAAGACGGGAATTTACAATATTCGATTTCTAAGGGGTTGTTTTTCTGGTCGAAAGTTTGTATGAAACTTCGTTACTACAAATGCTAGGAGTCTCCAATTTTGCATAACGTTACTAGGACGTAGTCATGGAGACAGAAATTAATAATAACATAATTCACGCGGGTGAAACCGCGAGCGGGCCGCTAGTATTTAATAATAAGACAACATAAATTTATGTTAGCATATTTAACGTTTTTAAAATTGCCTGTATATTTTATTTATACCTATATTATTTTATCTTGATTATACGATAAATAAATTTAATTTTGGTAGATAAAAAATATTGTAATTATCATATTGTATTTTCATTTACTTTTGTACATGCAAATGAATTGTGTTTTTCCTTTTTGTTTTTTTTTCATTCGGTTTCAGAATTCTGCCAAATTCTAAAGACATAAAGTGTTGTGGAGAGAAACTCACGTTTTATTCACCACCTATTCATTGCCTGAGTGGGAATCGAATCCACAACTATCACGTTTACAGTAGCAACCTTGTGCCCTAATATTTCTTCCATTCTACAAAATGTCTAGATAATATCGAGATTTTGTACCTATCTGGGGAAGAAACCCAGGAGAAAGAATAATTGTTCTTAATGGCTATCAAACTTTAACGAATTGCGCTTTGATGATCTCGACTTTAGTAGTTCTAATATTATCAGCTGCAGGCTGTATCCCGCACACCTCAGAATAGCCAGAGGGAACCTAGTGTTGAGATATGATTCTCCATTTTCCGCTGAATTCTGGAGGCACTGCGTGTTGAGTGGCGGAACTCAACGTGGCACTTTGCGTCAACACCAGAGCGAAGAAATATATAATCATCAGCTTCACGCTGTATCCCGCACACAGGAGGGTAGATAGAAGACACTTTTATGTTAAGATACTCCGTTCCCCACTTTCCACGGAAAAAATATTAATGTAAATAAATATTTCATTTTCTCGAGTTTTTTGGGATCGAATCTACAACCAGTCGTGTTTACAGTCACTCTATTGAAAAATCTCACCTGCACTATTTTTTACAATATTGGTTTCGCGGTTATATCGTAAGTCATAGTAACTACCAGCTACAATAAAAACAAGTAAAATAGCAAATAATATTGCCACTGTATAATCCAAAAGATCGATATCCAGTTGTTCTTCTTTCGCTTCGTCACAGTTCAGCCTGTATATGCGTGTACTCAAGCCATATTTAGTATTCATCATTTCGTTAAGGCATCCCTCGAGAATGGTTTTTAGGTCCTCTTTTATATTTAATTTTGATTTTTGGATGTATTTATGGCAGGTTTTTGTAACACACACTCCTCTCTCGATAGTAGAATAATTGAAATGTTTGAACTCTTGCTTGGAATAGCCCTTCAATAAAGAAAATATGGTAAAGCCATTTTCTTTTGCTTCAAGCTGTATCTCACACATAGCAGAGTAGGCAGAGGGAAACCTGAGAACCTAGATCATTAAGAATTCTAAAGGTATTGCATGTTGAATGGCGTTATCAAAGCGAGGAAATATAAATATAATGGTGTGGTGTCGTGGGACACCAGGTAGGAACGAAGTTCCTTCGGCTAATGTAGAATCGACACAAATTGCAATAAAAGTCGTGCTCATTTTTATGTGGATTTTTCTCTTAAATTTTGCTGATTAGTTTTTATTTAAGTACAAGAAAGTATTTAGGAAATTCAGTATTTTAGGAAATAATAAATTACTTAAAATAAAAAAACATCGTAATTCAAATTATCAACTAAAAAAAGAAAGAGGGAGAAAGAGAAAGGTATTATACACTACTCGTCTGTGTATGCGACTGTCGCGCCTGCGCACGTCTCATTTAACGGTTTTATTCCACGCATTTTTCTTACGGTTTTACGATCACATTATAAATAAATAAATAAATAATTTATTTTAACACTTTATGACACCATAAAATTGAATTTTTATTTTTTGAAGAATCCTTTGACTTCTTTTTGTATTCAAAATACTTTTATTCGAGATTCTTTTTGTATTCAATTTTCGAGACACTATGTGTTGAGTGGCGCAATTCAATCCTCATCTTTCGATTGGAAATCGAACCCACAACCGTCGCGCATATTACGACTGTGCCACAATATCCTCTTTTTATTACAATTAACTTTATTCATACTTACTCTCATGGTACTGTAAATTTTATTACTAGAATTTCCATATAGCTCCATACTGGCGACACAATATACGGCTTCCGGATGTTCAAGGCATAATTCATAGTTTTCTAATTCAAATAGAGTCGGCAGTTTTTCATATTCAATTTCTGTTAAAATAAATGATATTAAACAAAGTAAGAACTTTTAACCTTTATTAGGGTTCCGTACGTCGAAAAAAATCAAACACTTAAATCGGGCGGGCTCATGCGAGCCAATTATCGTAATGCTACGATAATTGGTACAGTTATAGAAACTAAGTGCACAATGGCAATATTTAAAAAAAAAACAATCACATCAAACTTTTACTTCATGTTTTATAGTTGTACTACGAGTAAAGAAAATTAACTCACCATTCAACTCATATACCACTCCATAACTTCTATCGCACATTAATAATAAAAAAAATAAAAAAATAAGCTTATACATTTTTAAATGTAATATACTTTTAGTAGTATACTTTATATTTTTAAATGAAACTTTTTCTAAAAAGAAGACATTATAATTTTGAGGGCTATTAAAAAATATTATATTTATAATTAATTTTAATTTTTATAAAAAACATAAGGCTATTAAGTAGAATCAATAAAAATAAAATTTAAGTTTTGTTTTAAATTAAAAAAAAATCCGAACAAAATCCGTT
Source organism: Heliconius melpomene rosina (assembly GCF_056956725.1). NCBI lineage: Eukaryota > Metazoa > Arthropoda > Insecta > Lepidoptera > Nymphalidae > Heliconius > Heliconius melpomene. The sequence continues at coordinate 8,998,262 of NC_140402.1, read as the reverse complement.
GCTATACACCTGTATTCAAATCAAAAGTAGCGAGAACTAACCGAAAGCCAGAACCATAAATCTATTTATGTAGTTATCTTATTTTTATGTATGTATAGTATAAATTTATCACCTTTTATTTTGCTATATATCTTATGTATATTTATGTAAATATATAAAATTTAAATATCGAGGTCGGCGAGCAATGATACTGTAATATGAATATTACCACATTTATATTGTAATTATATATTTAACTCTTTTAATGTTTTCCATTTTTTGGATTTTGTAATTAAAAAAGGGGAAGGGGTATACCCCTATTGAACCTTGTTCAACTGGTGATCTTCTTTTGTATCCATCTCAACGTTGGGCAGAAGCTTTGCATGGCTGAAGGAGTGCAGCTTTTAAAACTTGCCAAAATCAAGGCGTCTTTACAAAACCTGGTTAAAAGAGTCAAAAGCACGCCTTTTATGCCTCAACATATTATGCCCCTATTATCCTGTATGGTGTATGTTGATTTCAGGATTTAATTTTTTTTAAAATATTTTTTATAAGTATTAGGAGTCTCTACTAGGATAGCTGTACAATATTACAATATTTGCAATCTACAAACTTGGTCCAAGTATAAATGACGGATGAGTTTACTAACTTACACTTAACTAAATACCTAAACAAATTAATTAAAAATTATCTTCTCGTTTTAATTTTTTTTTATTGTTTCATGATTCAAGTGCATGTTCAAGTGCAGGCTGTATTTGCCAATTTTCTTCAAGAATCCGATTTTTTCGCAGAAATTGCCCTATACCTGATGAACCACTAAAACTCGACCAACATACATGGGGTGAAATGACCTATCCATTTCACCCCCTTAAGGCCCCAAAAGGTGGTTCACCTAATTCCTCAAGAACACAGTAATGGTTCCTTTGGTAGTAATCACTTAACGTCAGGTGACCAGCTGACTTGTTTACTTGGTCTTAGTTTAAAAAAAAAACTTAATAAAAATTACACATCAATAATTTTTCAAATTAATACACAACAATTACAAATTGCACAAGGACGTACTAGTTGTACACTCCTATATATTTGCTGTATTTGCTAATTAATTTTAATTCTAAACTTTTCCATGACCATGGCTTTGACAGCTCGCTGTCAGAATAAGTTATACTTAACATTTAAGTTGGCTCTAATTTCGCATTTATGTTTTTAATGGATAAATTGTTAAAATAAATTTAGCTATACATACGAGTATATTGTCTATTACTCGAAAATAGCATTTGTTTTAATTCAAAGATATTGGTATAATAATACTATGTTTTTAGATTATCTCTTATAAATGCTAATGATTTGAGATATCTTTTACGTAAGATTTTTTTTCCCTGCTATATCCACTAATACATTTCCGTTCACCACTTTCCGCCGAATTCCTAAGGCATTGCGTATTGAGTGGCGTAACTCAACGCGGTTTGGTAAGATTATTAAATTAGATATTACGTAAGGTTAATAATTCAAATTCAAATTCAAAATATTCTTTATTCAAATAAACTTTATAAGCACTTTTGAATCGTCGAATGTACATGTCAACAAAAAGCTACCACCGGTTCGGAAGGCAGTTCTGCTGAGAAGAGCCGGCAAGAAACTCAACAGTTGCTCTTTTTAAAGTCAATGGTATATTTTACTATTACATTAGCTGGCAGCTATCCTGCCTGACATTCAATAGACATTAATTCCATACATGCTTATCCTCTAAATATTCTTGAACAGTGTAATAAGCTTTACTTGTTAGAATTTTTTTTACAGATATTTTAAATTTTGGAAGTGGCAAATTAAGAATACACTGCGGAATTTTATTATATACACGTATACTCAGACCCATAAAGGATTTATTAACTTTCTGGAGGCGAAAACTTGGTGTAACAAGCTTATCTTTATTTCTCGTTTCTATCGTATGACTGTCGCTATTTTTTCTATGACAATGTATATTTTGTCGGACAAAGAGAATATTATAGTATAGAAATTGGGAAGCAACTGTAATAATACCTGCATCTTTGAAAACATCTCGCAGAGAATCTCGAGCTCTTAGATTATAAATATATCTTACGGCTCTTTTTTGGAGAATAAATATTGAATTGATATCTGAAGCACTGCTCCATAACAGCATTCCATAAGATAAAATACTATGGAAATAGCTAAAGTAGATTAGTCGGGCAGTTTCAACGTCCGTCATTTGTCTTACTTTCTTAATTGCGAACGCGGCAGAGCTGAGTTTATCTGCAAGTGCTTCCAGATGAGCGTTCCACTGGAGTTTGGAATCTATAGTAACACCTAAGAAAATAGCTGATTCCGACACATTAAGAGGTTCTCCTTTAATTATTACATTAAAATTATGTTTTTTAACATTTGGTAAGGCAAACTCGATGCATTTCGTTTTTTTAGCATTTAACATTAGATTATTAACATCAAACCAACGAAGAATATGCGCTAATGCACTATTCACTTCGTCATAGTTTATTATATTTCTGTCAACCTTAAATATTAAAGAGGTATCATCCGCGAAAAGTACAATATCACATAGGTTCTTCACATAAAAAGGCAGATCGTTAATATAAAGAAGAAATAAAAGAGGACCAAGTATAGATCCTTGTGGAACGCCCATCTTTAGAGGAGATCCAGATGATTTTACATTATTTATACTAACCGTCTGGATTCTTTGGTTTAGATATGAGGCAATAAGGTCAAGGGCAGTATCCTGTATACCATAATGTTTTAGTTTTAACAACAGAGTTACATGGTCTACGCAATCAAAGGCTTTGGATAAGTCACAAAACACTCCAATTGCATTTTGTGACCTCTCCCATGCGTCATAAATGTGCTTTAGGAGTGCGGCACCCGCATCCGTAGTGGACTTGCCTTTGGTGAAACCATATTGCTCACTATGGAAACAATTGTTAATATTTAAGAAAATTGTGAGCTGGTTGAACATTATTTTTTCAAATATTTTACTTAAGGATGGCAAAACAGAAATCGGTCTGTAATTTCCAGGCTCAGATCTATCTCCACTTTTGTAAAGCGGCACTATTTTGCTATATTTCATTAAATCAGGAAAAGTACCGGATTCTACACAATTGTTAAAAATTAAAGCAAGATAAGGAGCAATATTAGGCATAATTGAATTAAAAACTTTAACAGACATGCCCCATAAGTCACCAGTTTTCTTTAAATTAAGGCTTTTAAAAGTTTTGACAATTTCATCCGGTGACACATTCTTAAACACAAAATTTTGTCTACAACTATTTACATGGGTTTTTAGTATTAATTCTGCTTCCGAAGGAGATGATGGCAGTGAACGTGTTACTTCAGTAGATATATCAGAAAAAAAATTTTAAAAAGTATTTGCCACTTCTAAATCTGAATTTAAGATTATATTATTAACTTTTAATTTAATAGGTTCACTGACAGCTCTAAATCTCCCAGTTACAGTAGTGATAGCATCCCATGTAGCTTTAATTTTATTATTAGAGTTCAAAATTTTTGCTCTTATATGCATAGACTTAGCCTGGACACATACCTTTTTAAATATTTTTGAATAATTTCTAACTTTTAACAAGAACGCCGGATCTTGTTTCCATTGCCTCATATTATATAATTCATATAGTTTATTTCTGCTTCGGTATATACCAACAGTTGCCCAGTCGCTAAAAGTTAACTTCGAGTTTTTATATATCCGTTTAACTTTAAAAATGTTATCAAACTCTGTAGTGAGTAAATTAAAAACTTTACAATATAGCTGATTCGGATTTAATCCGGTTATTTCTAAGTTTGCAATTTTTTCACTCACTTTATTATTAAAAAGATTAATTTTATTTTCAGTAATTGGTCTGATTGATATTTGTTTTATCTATTACCGAAAACATTTGACCACAATGATCCGAGCTAAGATTAGTAATAATTTGTTTTTCTACAGTCTCACAATGACAAAAAACATTATCTATACAAGTAGCGGACGTATTCGTTATACGAGTTGGTTCAGAGAAAATATTAAACAAATTAAAAGATTTAAATAAGTTTAAAAGACGAAGGCTTAATGATGTCACCTGTAGTATATCTATATTAAAGTCTCCGCAAACGATTAAAGATTTACTATTCGAACTCAAATTATTCAAAACATCCTCCATTTTTTCTTCAAATACTTCAAAACTACCTGAGGGGGGTCGATACACGCATACTATAATATGTCTATTGAATTCAACGCAGGACAATTCAATGGAGCGTTCGTCGGAGAGAGCTACTATATCTGGTCGCGATTTACAACGTATATCATTTCTCACTAATATAAGCGAACCGCCGCGGATGGCCTTCTCTCTAACGAACGAACTTGACAATGTATAGTTTTCTATATTTACTGTATTGTTGCATCTCGAGATCCAGTGCTCTGTTATACACATTATATGTATATTAAATTTTTTTAGAAATAATTCTAGTTCCAGTTCTTTGCCTCCTAGGCCTTGCATATTCTGATGTACAATGTTAAATTTAAATGACCTAGGCGTTGTCTTATTGTCTAGTTTAAATTGGAACTTACATCATTATACTTTATAGAAGTATTATTAGTACATTTAATTTCCTTCGTTATACCATGTACAACGGGGTTTTGTATATTATATGCTACTAAAGTAGCAATTTGTTTCTTAAAATATAGAGGTAGATACAATGTATCTTCTGTCAACTTACAGCTATTAAAAATAAATTTATTTAAATCTAAATAAAATAACGCGTCGCTATGACGTTCTGTCGTATTATATAATGTCAAGTTCAGGTTGTATATGTATTTATTTTGTTTTTCTGTGAGGGAAGAAGAATATGGAAAAGAGCATATAATAAATTTACATTTAGTTTTACTATGTAATAATAAATAATATTATAATATTATTTTATTTATTAATATTTTTTTTATATTATTTGAGGCCGTCATGACGCAGTGTGACAGCGGGGGCTCGACGCTTTGGCATTCCCACTCGGACATTAGTTTTTTACCATTGTTTAAGTAAAACACAGCGGACCGTTGAGTTCCACTCAAAGCTCAATAAGTCGAAAATGTGCCCGAAAATGGGAAACAGGGTTTCTTGTCACTAAAAATTCTTTTATAGTGATAGCTATGATGTAGAGGGACCCTATTGTTAAGATGCTCCGGTCATACCCATTATCAACTTGAATTTGCATACATCGCCAATTTGATCGCATACAACGTAGAGCCGTTCGAATCATTGGGAACCTAATGATCTGTGCAAGGCTTGACATTTTGGCTTCGCGTAGAAACGTCTCCTCGCTGTGCATTCTCTACCGCATTTATCATGGGGAATGTTCTGAAGCGTACTATTGTGCGGTTTCGTAGGGACTTTCTTCCACGCACCACGGAACTGTGTAATGGCCTACACGCGGCAGTGTTTCCAGGTCGATATGACTTGAGTACCTTCAAAAAGTGTGACTATCTCCATCTTAAAGGCCGGCAACGCACTTGTAGCTCCTCTAGTGTGGCACAGGGTCATGGGTCGTGTAGGATCACTTACCATCTCAGGTTACCCGAACGCTCGCTTGCCTTGTCTTTTTCCATAAAAAAACTTATTTCGCATTTTTTTTTATTTTAGAGAAAATTTTAATAGAAAATTAAATAGAAAAATAAATGTAATCATTATCTAATGGAGTATCGAATCCACAATCACGGCGTTAATATTGTTCGTCCTCTTCGTTTTTATTTGTTAAAAAACAAGGACGTAATCAATATAATTGTTTTACGCTATATTAAGTTTATTGTTTAATTTTCAAATTTTTAAAATTTATTGTTATCGTCAGATTAGCACATACTATAAATTATTAAGCAATGTACTCGTAAGTGTTTTGTAAATTCTAGCAACTAACGAAAATTAATGTTTAGTAATTGTTTATGTCAATAAAAGATGATTATTGTCATTATTTAATAAATTTGTATGTTCGTTTGTATGTATACATAGTTTATTAAAGTATTTTCTTTTAGCTTTACACTGTATCGAGCATATAACAGGTTAGACAGAGAGTTTGGAAATCTAGTGTTAACATACTCCATTCTCCACTTTCCGAATACATAGAAAGATTAGACTTGCTTTTATTAAATCTTCGCAAATCGTTAATGAAAATACATCTCTCACAAACCATAATTTACTTTTTCATCATATGAAGAATCATATTCTTTTGGGGGGAAATCTCGCTGCGTTGAGTAGAGAGAATCTTCTAGGAACACAGCATCCCATATTTTTTTATTTTACTTTATGAAGAGATTGATGGCATTGGTCGAGGCTAAAGAAACATGCTGAGACCTCGATGCTTGGCGTTTCTTCTGGCGTTCTTTCTAACTAAAAAAGTATATTTTATCATAAAATTTAAAAAGATCAATATGAGAAAGCGCATTATAATTAACCAACGCTTCAATTAAGAGGTTTTATTATACACTATGTATGTGGCATATAATGGCGTAGAGTGTGGTCAATTTAAAAAATATTTCGGCACCCACTCTCGATGTAAAACAACTAACAAATTCGTTCTAATTGATGTCTATAATTTAAGGACTAATAATCTAATGCTCTTAGACTATTAGTCGTATAAAGTATGGGGAATAGAGTCCTAGAATTTTTTTAGGAAAATTCGAACTTTATAAGTGATTTACGACATAGTATCGATAAGGATGATGTATGAAGAAGATGATGTACCATAACTTCTGGCACTTCGTATCGTCTGGCTTAAAGACAAGGCAAACGGGGGTACGACACCTTATGGCAAATAAAAACCGTTGCTCATGATTCCTTTGTAACACCAAATAAGCTACAGCTGCGTTATCGGTATATAAGGTGGAGCTAGACGTGTTCTTGAAGATATCCATGTCGTAACGCCAAGGAACCACTGCCGCAGACAGGTCTTTCCATAGTTTTTGCTAAAACAATTCCTGAAGTGGAACGCCACGTATCGAAATGGGAATGATATTTTTAAGTATTGGATTCTAAAACTGTCGTATGCGGCTTCCAAGGGAAGCTTTTTTTCTAAAAAAATATTTTTAACAATATTTAAAAATGTCTCAAATATTCATGTGGTTTAATTTTATCATTTTATTGTTTATTTATCTAGACCATTTATACAGCTTCGAAGTCAACGGCATCGCTCAGGTAACATTTGGCAGGTTTTTGCTTGCTCTGACTCGCATTTGATCGGATCTTTTATTGCTCTCAAAGAAATACCAAAAAATACAAATGACTCACGAAGGAATTAGTAAATAAACAGATGTATGTTTCCATATAAGGTGGATAGTTTCACAACAGCAGCTCAGCGCTAGAGACGCCTGCGGTTACAATGAATTTATTATATTCACTACTGTTATTCAATATTTTCAAATATGGTCTAGGTTTAATATTTCATTTAAATGGTGAGTCTTTTTTTATTATTTACTTATTTAAGCATATTGGTAGGAATATATTTCGGAAATATATTATAAAAACGGTTATGGATTCGATGCCCTTGAGGGCTAACACTAGGTTCCCTCGGCCTAAAATATAATCCAGACGTCTCAACAGTATACATAGGCGAAGTATATTTTGAAATATAGTTATAGTTTTAGGTCACAAAGACGATAATGAAATGAAAATTCATTAATATTTAAAATTTAATTTTACAGATACAGAACATGCTAAAATGCCGCAACTATTCGGACTAGAAGACTATGACGCTTGTTTGAACAACTCTCATACGTACTGCCTCGCAACTTTCGACCTCTATGGAGAAGATGATAACGAAATATATACACTTATACGAGTAAGTATTTACATGAAAGCTACAGTTTATAAGCTCCGGAGGTCTTATATGAATAGATTGAAGACCGATGCGAAAGAGGTAGAGTAAACCCCGTTAGGGGGCGTGAAGATAAAAAAACATTATTCATAAAAAGTGTGAAATTCTTTTGAGTGATTGTGTTTGCCATTTAAAAACTATGTCTTCCTTTATTCAGGAATACTCCAAGCACAACCTCAAGCATTTTAATTACACGAGAGTGGACAGAGGAATGTGTGTAGAGACAACATGCCAGAAATACATAGAAAATTATAATTTAGATATAAACCAGAACTTGGAGACGACAATTGAGGGATGCTTCAATCAAACGATGAAGGAAGAGTATAATTTGAGTTCACGAATACGGTCAAAGAGCTGCGAAGGGCCAAATGAAGAAAGCATTTCTGTTGATACTTCAGATATTACAATGGGTCTCATTCTACTGAGTTTGTGCGCGTCGGTTATTATAGGGAGCTATTACGATTTAAGAGAAAGAAACAACAAAAAAGAAAATCATCCTAAAGGTACAGTAAAGTGCGCTCCAGGATTAGCACAAGTTTTAAATTAAATAGAAAACACAGATTATTATTATTAACCTTAAGGTTGTAATTTTTGTATTGGTTCATAAAGTCCATATGCTAAGGTTATATGGATTAACACGTCGGGTAAAAAACTTCCACTGCTTACTAATACTTTTGTTGGAATTTTTCATAGGATTTTTGTTAATGTAGCATTTCATTTTGTCTTTTTTGGGTTTTTTAACCTTTCACTTCAAATAACCTCCACATCCGCAAGGAATCTAATGTTGTTAAAACACACGAACCGAACGAACATGAAAGAGGTAACTTTTAAATTTTTCGATTATCAGCCACCATTACTTTATTATTTTGTAATTATTATTCAATACTAAATGTAGTTTTTGTATAGTATAATGTTCTACGAGTATTTTTACAAACCCTAAGCTTTCAACTGTGAAATGATTATTCTTTCAGTGTTGTCAATAATGTACCCTAAAAATTGCTCCAAAATCAAATTTTGAGCTCATTATGGGTCATCCTATATAATTTAATAAATTAGGTGTGAAGACAATCCTTTGCTCGAAACGATACCTCCCAACCGAATTTGAAATACAGCCCATGTTTTTGAAGCGCAAACAGAGTGAGGTAATTAAAATAATTTAAAACGAGTGATGTAATTAAAATAATTTCCTCCGAGTGGAATACCAACCCGCACTCATCGCGCTTAATGACAAACACTGGTGCTCGACTACGGTGGTCTTTGATAAATAAATGAGATGTTAGGGTTTTGCAAGAAATAAACAATCAACTATCGCAATGATTGAATGTATTTTAGGTTCACAATTGTTCTTGTGCTTCTCAATATTTAGAAATTTAGAAAAATTATCTGAAGTGGAAAAAAGTGATGAAAGATTAACAGAACTGAAAGGAATTCACGGGATTCGGTAAGTTTTATTTATTAATATTTCTAAATAATATTGTGTGTGTAATTTTTAAACAAAACACACATTTGAACCCATAGCAAAATATTAAATTGAAAAGACAACGACAATACTAGTACTTCTATATCAGAGACAGAGGTATCATTTTGTTTGTTATATGCCTTAAAAAAATTAACAGTACTTTCGATAAAAATAAATACTATTTTTATAAAAACAGTTATTTTTTCATATTCGCATACAATGTCATACTCCATCATCGCTTCGCAATGCATAATAGAGGGGGAGCCGAAAGCATCCAGACTTTCATTACATTATAAACTTGAAATCTAGGCTTAATAACCCAATGAAACATTGCAGCGGTACGTTTCAATTCAATATTTATTGAAGTGCTGTGGAAAATGGAAAACAAGAAATATTGTGTATATTTCTTTGTTTTCATCTGGTGCGAAAACGAAGAAAGATCATGACACCATCAAATGCATAGTTAACGATTTTATGAAGGACAAACATTCTTTTTTTATTATTAATAATTATAAGTTTGTTTATAACCCTTTACACCCGCGCTTATACGAGCGTGAGTTTCACTTTAAAAAAATTCTGGCGCCAAACCATTTACTATTTTGCGAACGCAACCGGCCTCGATCGTCCGTGAGGATGTCTCGATGCGACATGTAAATCGCGGGGTGCGGGCGGGCGATCAGAGTCCTGTGAGACTCAATGGGAGATGTCGGTGTTTTTTGACCCTCGCAGCGTCACGGGTAAGTACTTGTCTCGCATATTATTTGTTCAGTAATGTATTATATTCTTTAGTAAATTACAAGCTAAATAAACACCAAATAAGTGAGTTATTTTAATTTGATTGATTTCGTTATGATTTCGATACAATTTATTAGTAAAGTTTGTCTGCTACGATCGTGTGGCTTCGGTTGTACATGCATATTAAAAAATTTAAACAACGTAACCGTTATTTGTCGGTTTTGCCTGGATTTAGTCAAAAATACCATTGTTTTTATTGTTTTTAGGACGGAACTTAAATGACGATCAAATATTGCAAATTTTGGGCGATGGCAACCTTTCCGAAATTGAGGATTTTCATGAAGACGACGATGATTTTGCACCAAATATCATGGGTGACCTCAACGACTTATTCTGTGGCATGGAACCTGAACAAGAACCTAAGCTAGATCCTGAGAGATACGTGGACGTTTCTGCTCCGAAAGTAGTTGAGAGGTACAATCAGCACATGGGTGGGGTGGACGTACTCGATCAGCAGATGGAGTACTATAGAACTTTTATTAAAACTAAAAAATGGACGTTGAAGGTACTCATCCACTTTCTTGATTTGGCCATTGTAAACTCTTGGCGGCTGTATCGCAATGATTGTCAAGCAAATAATTTAACCAGGAAAGACATTTTACCCTTGTTGGATTTTCGTTTGAACATAGCTGACGGATTATCGAGTACCCCATCCAGAGAACGCCGAATGTCAAGTGATACTGAATATAATCCACCAATGGAAAATGAGTATCCTATTAGAAGACACTACAGACCGGCAGACAAACCCTCTGATGCAAAAAGATATGATGGGTACGATCACTTTCCAGTGTTTGACGAAACAATAGCTCCAAGAATGTGTCGTCATGAATCTTGTGGCAGTCGCACGAAGATACGATGCGAAAAATGTGATACGTATCTATGTATTGCACGTGGAAAAGACTGTTTTAAATCGTATCACCAAAAAAATAATTTTAATAGTCGTTAACAAAGTACAAACTAGTTAAGTTTTGAAAGTTTTTGTTAAGATTTATAAAACTTTGGCGTACAAATGTTGATTTAAGGTTTCTATCGTAAGTTTTTTTATATAGACTGACAACAAAATGACTGATTAAAGTACTAAGCTCCAAAATGAATAAAAAAATGTTTTATTAATTATCCAAACACCAAGTTAAACGTTCAATTTACATTACTCTCACGATCTTGAGTAGATCAAGTTGTACCTGAAACTCACTATCGTGAGGGTTAACTCCTGGATTAACTATAAACCAAATTTTTTTTTTACTATTTTTTTCGAACTATTTAGACTATGTAGAAAGCAATAAAAACTATGACATAGAGGATTTCGAAAAAAAATACCTTCGGGTGTAAAGGGATAATATATTATTATAAATATTAAATTAATATTAAAAATCTGGATACCGAAGAACCTAAAAACTGGCGCCCGATTGCATGTTTGCCGAGTATGTACAAGCTTCTAACCTCGATATTGGCTGACCAACTTTACAACCATTGTGCTGCAAATAATATCATGGCCCCAGAGCAGAGAGGTTGTCGTCGTGGGGCCCGTGGATGTAAAGATCACTTAATGATAAACAAGACCATATTAGAAGATGCTCACAAAAGTCAAAAAAATTTAAGTATGGGCTGGATAGACTATCAAAAGGCGTTTGATAGTATTTCGCACGAATGGCTTTTGCAAGTATTAGATATCTACAAATGCCCACCAGCTATCAAATTCTTTCTGGAAAGAGCTATGCCAAAATGGAAAGTTGTGATGACGGCAAAGGGCTCTTCAAACTCTTTTACTACTGAATCGATTCAGGTAAAACGGGGCATTTTTCAGGGCGACTCATTGTCTCCAATGCTATTTTGTTTGGCTCTCAATCCGATATCAGTCATTCTAGGGAAATATGACAAAAAGGGATACCATCTGAAGGACAGCGTGTGGGTTAATCACCTCATATATATGGACGACCTTAAAGTGTATGCAAACAACAAAACTAACTTGAAAATTTTACTGAATAGTGTAGAAATTTTTACTGCCGATATAGGTATGTCATTTGGATTTGATAAATGTAATATTCTTCATATAACTGCTGGACATAGGAATTACACCGAAGGTGATGAACATGTACTACTGAATGGAAATAGTTTTAAACAGTTAAATATAGATCAAACATATAAATATTTAGGAATAAACGAATCGGGAAAAATAAACCACAGTAATATTAGAGATCAATTAACAAAAGAGTACTTTAGGAGAGTTAAAAGCATTACAAATTCTTATTTAAACGCAAGAAATTTGATAAAGGGGATTAATACGTATGCTGTTCCAGTTTTAATGTATTCATTCGGAGTGATTAATTATAAAAATAGTGATTTAAAACGAATAGATGTCAAAACACGAAAATTATTAGCAATAAAAAAGGTCCATCGGCAAAAAGCAGATTTAGAGAGACTATATTTACCCGTAACGAATGGCGGTAGAGGTTTAATTAATACAGAAAATTTATATAAAGCTCATATTTTGAAGTACAAACTATATCTAGATCAGAAAAGTGATTATTTAATAGAAACAATAGTGACACACGACCAGAAGAGAGAAAAATATTCAATATACAAAGATTCACTAGAAATAGAAACAGAATTAAAATTAACGTCCGGTAATAATCACACTAAATCTGAAATTAAAAATTGTATAATAAAAAAACAAAACGAAGCTTGGAGAAATAAGAGTTTACATGGACAATTCCCTAAAAAAGTTCTTGATCTTGCCAATATTGATAGGGAACTCTCGTTTAAATGGCTGAAGAAGCAAACTATTTCACCTGCACTGGAATCGTCCATATTTGCTATACAAGATCAGGCAGTAATAACGCGCCAACATGAACGAGATATATTGAAGCGGAATGTTGATGGCAAATGCCGCTTGTGCGTAAGTAAGGACGAGACAGTTCAACATCTTCTTGCAGGTTGTGAGAAACTTGCCGGTACTTATTTTGTAAAACGACATAATAACTTAGTTCAGTATATATTCTGGTGCTTGGCTAGGAAAAGCAAAATGGAGGTTAATAAATTGTGGTGGAAGGAGGAATTAAAACAACCAACTGTAAGAGAAAATAGTGTTGCGAAGTTAATGTGGGAATTACCGGTACAAACAGATGTTACAATAGTACACAATAGACCTGACCTGATATATATAGATAAAACAAACAACCATACTTACCTTATTGACATCTCAGTACCGTCTGACTATAATATTGGAGCTAAGGAACTAGAAAAAATTAGCAAATACCATCCGCTTAAAGTTGAACTCTCCAGATTATGGAACACCACAGTCACAACTATTCCGATAATTGTAGGGGCCACGGGAGTGGTATCAAAAAGCCTTCAGCGATACTGCGATAAATTAGATACATACATAAATATTCAAATCCTTCAGAAACAGGCAGCATTACACTCCTCCACCATAATTAAAAAAGTTCTTGGAGATACCGTTTTCGTAACGCAACCACAGCAATCATCAATAGCGGACACGTAGTCATCATCCACACACACACAAATTGACATACTTCTGAAATTAAACTCACAACTGACATAATTTAACAGTATTTTATTTAAATATATGTATTAATTTGATTTATTTATTTACAAACTTAACAAGGGGTAGGAGGAGGGGGTAATATTAACAAGAATATAGTGAATGCCTTTTTTCCTGAGGGTCTCGGGACGGGGCATTTATTAAAACCGACTAAATCGTGAAAAAGTTGAGAAACCAAGGATATATTATTATAAGAATCCATAGAAAAGAAGAAAAAGAAAAATCATAAGAATATAGCAGGAACTTGAAATATTTAATTTGTAGTAACAATCATTATAACTTAGTGTTAACAATTATAATAATAAAATAAAAAAATAGGAAATTGAATTAAATTTTAAATATTAATAATGATACATTAATATATATTATATTAATGTATTACATTATTATATTATATTTATTTAGCATAGGAAATAGAATTGGAAATTGAATTATTAAATTACTTTTAAAATAATAATATTTAAACTTCGAAAAAAAAATAGCAATAATTTATAAAATTAGCATTTATAGGAAGTAACATTAAAATTTAAATAGTAAATAGTTTTTTATTAATGATAATTGATTAATCATTAAATAAAACATTGAAAATTGAACATTATCTTTAATAATAGTAATTAAAGGTTTTAGACTTTTTTCCCAATACTACGAAACTGTATTTAGAAAGAACAAACAATGCTGTATGTATGTATTATTTACATAACGTAGTAAAATTAAATGTAATTAATATTTTATTATTGATTTTCAGTGTAATCATTGAATGTATTGTAGTATACAGTCATAGTTTTTTCACGTTAGTGAAATTTACCAGCACCCCACATGAACTTGAAAAGGTAAGAGAATAATGTTATCTTTACAATTGCCTATAATATTTTTTTTAGTTTCACGCGAACTAATCGAGATATTGCTTAGTCTTCGCTTCGTCTGCTTATTTGTACCCTTAGGGGGAATGCTAATAATCTATGAAACACGTGTTGAATGAAATATTTTTAAGAGTCTCAATTTCAAATTTTATAAAAATCGGTGGCGATTTAAAGATTTTCCATACTAACTTTCAACCCCTTATTTGCACCCCTAGGGGATGAATTAAAATAAACTACGAAACATATGTTCAATGAAATATTTTTAAAAGTCTAAATTTCAAATTTTATAAAAATCGGTGGCGATTTAAAGATTTTTCCATATAAACTTTCAACCCCTTATTGGCACCCTTAGGGGGTAAATTCTAAAAAACCGTGAAACACATGTTCAATTTAATAATTTTTATAGTCTGAATTTGCTATATTATAAAAATCGGTGCCGATTTATTTATTTTTTATTTCACCCCTTTAAACTTTTGTCCAAATTTCACGTTTCTACTATCAGCGGTTACGGCTGCGCGTGCGTCTTACCTCAGTCAGTGAGGACAAGTCCTTTTATATATATATATATATATATATATATATATATAGATTAATTTCTCGACGAACTGGCAGGTTACTGAATGTATTTGTTTTTAAGCTGTTACTTGTTATTTTTGACCTATAGCAAAGATCTATTCTAAAATTTCAACACATGTCAATTACTGCGTGACCTCTTCTTGATTAGATCACATTATTTAGCGTTATTCGCCTATTCAAAATTAAAATAAACTCCTGGAAATTCCATACATAAAAAATTGAATAAAATAAGATTTGAAACTGCTACATTTCGGAATTGAATAGATCTTTCCAATTAATGACGTATGTGTTTTAATTTTCAGATGTTCGAAAATATTTGGTTCAGAAGCTTTTCTACCTACTCAAGCATAGTACAATACTTCTTCTTCATCTCTGGCTTCCTCATGACATATGTTATGTTGATAAAGGAAGAAAAGTTGAAAATGTCCTGGAACTATTTACCTAAAATTGTATTCATGAGATGGTGGAGGTAAGACAATATCTTGCAAATAAGCTGTCTAGGTCATCGCGGTGCCGTGCCGCAACGACTGACTGTAATCGCAATGGTGGTTAATACTCACTGGAAGTATATTTAAATTATCATCATTTTAAGGCTATAGTAGACAAAACGCACACAATATCTTTGAAATTGGGTGACAGTGAGGAAAAGAGTGACATGACCCTAACTTCAATCTGCCTTTTTCTGAAAAGTAGGGTATTTAGCAGGAAAAAGTGGGAACCTTCTTTTTATAAGCGGCCTATTTCATTTCAATTGTGACTTTCTGCGTGGCTCATCCCCTTCTTTTTTATTTTATGTCATTAACTGTTATGTTATGTATATTTATAAAAAATGGTTGTTTTATTTTATTATGTAGTTTGGTGTTTCTGTATTCTTAACAAATTGTAATTCTGATCTTTTGCTATTTAATTTGTTTTTGATCACAAAAATTGACACATTTAATTAAAAAAATATAGTTATTTCATTACTATCTAAGTACGGGAAAATCCCTGTTTCGGGATTCCGGTGTAGAAAGTAGCCTATGTGATGCTCTATCCATCAGTCAGTGAAAGTATCTATAAAAATTATATATGCTGTTTTGGAGTTAGTATGCAACAGACAGATATACTGATACACATAAATACAAACACATTCAACTTATAACCTCTCCTCTTGCGCCGTGAGTAAAAAAATGCGTCCTTCAATCCAATGATTGAAGGACACAAAAAAAGGTTAAGGTTGTATATTGCTATGATTTCTCTATAAACATCTAAAATTATGGATAGATTAATAAAATTACAATTATCTTTTATGTAATCTAAAATAGTAATATTTAACATTTCAGATTGACACCACCGTTTGCTGTCGTATTGGGCATAATGGCGACTCTGTTCCGTCACATTGGCTCCGGCCCCGCATGGAAACACCACGT
Source organism: Heliconius melpomene rosina (assembly GCF_056956725.1). Classification (NCBI taxonomy): domain Eukaryota; kingdom Metazoa; phylum Arthropoda; class Insecta; order Lepidoptera; family Nymphalidae; genus Heliconius; species Heliconius melpomene. The sequence continues at coordinate 8,981,756 of NC_140402.1, read as the reverse complement.
GGTTAATGGAGTGGCGACTCAGTGTAGAAGGTATTATTGGACCCATATCTTCTATTTTAATAACTTCATGGTCGATGACACCATGTGCTCTATAGAATCTTGGTAAGTATTAACTTTTTTGTTCTTTGTTGTTTTTGTTTGTTTCTTTTAAAATATTTTATTTTGTTTTTTAAATATTACATGGTTTTGTTTGTTTAATAACTGTTATTGTTTAAAGCTTTTTAATAAATATTTACACAATCCACATTCAGTAAAATACATCAACTGCACCATGAGCCATAATCAATATTTTTTTCCAGGCACATAGCTACAGACATGCAGCTGTTCCTCCTTGGCATTGTAGTGTACTTGTATATTCGCAACAAAAGCTGGAGATTCAAAGCTGCGATTTTGGGCTTGTTCATACTGACCGGTATGCTAAGTCCTGCACTGCATATATGGACGATGGACTTGGACGGAGTTTTGCTGCTTAAACCTGAGTTAGTATTCTATGTATCTATCGAAGGTTTTTACAGCTTATCCTTATCCAAATAAATATAACATAAATATAAACCGTTCAATATATCTAACATTTAAAGATCAAAAGTTCCTTTTACAGCATGTCAGTATAATAGTAGGGGCGGCGAAGAGGGGACTTTGTGGAGTCATTCGAGCGCATCAGATTAAGATACTGGGATTCCTTGTACTCGGTTACGTACTTCCACCAAATATGAGCTTCCTATGTATGGCTGCGCGTCTAGGATAAAGGATCAGATTAGTAAAAAAAAATTGATCATCGGACATTCTCGAGCGCGTCAGATTAAGATAGGGTAAGTTAGTTACATGCTAAATCGTGTATATTCCACTAATCTGACAATTTAAGAGTGACGCAAAGGAGGGAGAGGGCTCCAAAGTTGTAAAAAAAAAAACGTTATCTGGACATTCTCGAGCGCGGGTAATTTTTTTTTTTTATTTTGAAGGGAATCATTCAAGGATTACGAAAAACATATAATCTGACAAATTCCACAAACCGAAGTAATAGAAATTGATTGATAAAGTTTAATATACCTAAGAATTGCATATATTCCTCTCACCGTATTTCTATTCCTATCGCACTCTTTTTTTATTTATTGGTCCCTAACTCATCAATGAAGATGATAAATTAAAAAAAATACTTGAAAAAAAAAAATTTTTTTGTACTTTTTTTTTATAAATACAAGTATTCTATTTCAAACATACATTCTTTTAGTTACATTCTATTTCTTGAGCTTTTCTATTGATTGCTTTCAATGAATAAAAAAATTGAGGCCAGTAGTGGCGCAGTGGCACAAAGTGTGACAGTAAAACAGACTGGTTGTGGGTTCAATCTCCATTCCAGGAGATGAAATATTTATTGAAATTTATATTTCCAATTCTTCGCTCTGGTGTCGAGGCAAAACAGTGACGTTAAGTGCTGCTACTCAATACTCAATGCCTTCAAAATTTGGCAGAAAGTGGGGAACAGAGTGTCTTAACCTTAGGTTCCCTCTGCCTACTCTGCTGTGTGCGGGATACAACGTAAAGCTGACTTGTTTCTTGTATTGGTTTAAAAAAATATTAATAATTGTCAGATTAAGCAAGTCCCTTCAGATAATCGTCTGATTTTGAGATATCACGTCTAGGGCATGAAGATGAACCATATATATCTTAATCTGACGCGCTCGAGTATTTCAAGATGACGATTTTTTTTTGCATTTTCAAACAACGATTACGAGCTTGCGTCAGATTATTACATAAGAGCTTTTTTTTAGGTTCACTTAACACCCCCTTAGAAAATCTGACGCGCTCGATAATATTTTTTTTTTGCCATTTTTAACTCTTACGTACGACCACCTCCACCACGGAAATTGTCAGATTAACATATTTTCATGCTTAAGAAGACGTAGGCAATTGATGATATCAATATCTGACGCGCTCGAGTATGTCCATGGAACAGTTTTTTTTTTACATTTTTGAAAATCTATAACCCCTCAACCCACCGGTGAAACGAAATTTTTTATATGCCATTTTTTTCTTGTTATCATCTAAGCTTCGCAACCTATTGGTCTCCATGACGCTCGAGTGACTCCACAGTTTGCTGCTTCGCCTCCCTAACTATAATGGATATTTTAGTTTTAGAACATAGGCCATAGCGAGGTGCTTAGTTTTAAGACGCCCGTTATCGGCTCTCCGCCTGACTTCGAGTCTTTGAGGGTCAAGTGGCTCATCACTACTCTTAATTTTGCTTGGATGGACAAATGATTACAATTATTAATTGGTTTGGTCCGCACTCGGAGGAAGATATTATTCTGTTTTCTCGCTCGGGCAAGACAAAACACCGCATTGAATTCCTCTACTCAACACGCAGTATTTTGACTTCGAGATTAAATTAAGACTGCCAGATCATAAGAGTATTTCTATTAAACATTTTTTAAATATTTATGTATTGTGCATTATATTTCTTCACAGATTCTTCAGAACGCTATATGATGATACATTCCAGAAGTACCACGTATTATTTTATAATAACTTAACATGCTTCTTCATGGGAATGGCAAATGGATATTTAATATATTATTTGAAAAAGAAAAAAATAGAATTCCCCAATTTTAGGGTAAATATAAACAATAAAAACAAAAAAAATGGATACAAAATAAAATACTTTATTTTTTTTAGATTCACCATAATATTGTCTATATATGTAAAAGATACATCTTAATGAAAATGAAAATCTATATATATAAAATCGAAAGGTCACTCACTCATCACGAAATCTCAGAAACAACAAATGCTAGGAGTCTCAAATTTTGCATAGACGTCACTAGGACGTAGCCATGGAGACAGAATTTAATAATAATATAGTTCACGCGGGTGAAACCGTGAGCGGGCCGCTAGTATTTAATATTTCATTCCCTCGAGTGAGAATCGAAGGCACGACCTTCACTTTTATAGTCACACCCTCGTACTGCCGGGCTACGACGGCCTCATTGTAATTAAAGTATTATATAATAATGTTGATATTCTATTTGATGCACCGACCACCTTTATACATCTCCAATATCCAAAGGTTGCCTGGAAGTGATCGCTTTAAGCGGTAAGGCCGCATAATGGTATTTTTAAATTATTTTTAAGTTTGTATGTTTTTTTGTGTAAAAAAGTATATTTATTATTATAAGTGAAACCGTTGTGGAGCAGCAGCATAACAACGACCTGTAAACGCGACGGTTATTAGTTCGATTCCTACTCGAGGTAAAAGAATTATTTACATTGCCTCGCTTTGGCAAGTAGGTAAAGCACAGTGTTAATTTCCCTCTAGATTCCTCTGGCTACCCTGCTAAATTAGGTTATTGAAAATATGCGATTGCGATAGAATTTATGTTTCACTATTTCTTTGACAGAAGTCAAATTATCATTTAGGGTAGTTGTTTAGTTCCAATTCTTTGTTATGGAAAACAAAGATTTGAAATTTCTTTTGTTTTTGTTTAACAGTTCCTGAAGTCAAACAATTTTATATTTTTATTTAAGCTCGGTAATGTCGTATGCTGGCTCATTGTACCTGCAGTATCCGGGGTTTACTTCTACACAAGTTGCACCTTCGATGACGTAGAGAAGGTGTCCCTGACATGGCGCCTACTGTACGCGTCGTTACATCGCTTTGTCATTGGCATTATCGCGAGTGTTTGGATTTTGGGACTAACTTTAAAATTTAATGGTATGAAACTGATTCTTATAGTATTTTTTTAGCTTCATGCTGTATTCCTCATATATCTAGGTAGGAAGTGGGAATCTACTATTGACATAATATGACTTCATTCCCCATTTTTCAGAAGTGAGGAGTTCAAGGGTTTCAGGGTAGTCTAATAAAATCAAATTAGCAATCACAATCAGTCGGTTTACAGTCACACTTTGTGCCTCTGCATCACGACTGGTCTTAGTATTCTATTAAATTATTTTTAAGGGGATTTCAAGGGTTTAAGGATATTTTATTAAATTATTTTTAAGGGGATTTCAAGGGTTTATTTCTCCGCTCTGATAAGATAAAATTCAGTGTTCAGTTCCTCCACTCCACACATTATGTCACTATTTGTAACACGTGAGGATCCTTCACTATTTCGTTCTTTAGTTAAAGGAAATGTTTTTAATTACCTAATTACGCAGTTTGGCACTAATAGTATAAAAATATATTTTAAAGGTGATTTTAAAATAATGATAAGCATTTTTTTTTTCAGGTAATTCCTACGCATTTTTGGAATGGAAAGGATGGCTAATACCGAGCAAATTATCATATTGTTTGTACTTGATGCACGACAACGTTATACACTACATCGTGGGTACGAAAACTAAATTAACGGATATAGTCATTACAGATTCGGTAAGATCATTCTAATGTTTTGGTGATAATTACTTTTTTATTTAATATGTTGGTTGTTTTTTATTTTCCTTAACTTAAGGCATCGTCCCGCATAGCATTCTCCATTTTCGTTGGAATTTGATCATTGTGTCTCCAGTAACGGTTCTCAACGCTGCGCATTGTCTTACCATAGCTTGGAAATGAAAATAATTAATTACACCCAGAGGGAATAATACATAATATATAGGAGGAATAATCCACAACTACTGTACTTGTAGTCATACGCCGCCCCACTGCCTCACGTTGGCCTCTTGGTTGTCTTTATACTTATATAATATTGTAGGTTGACGGGAATTAAACACGATCCATTATATCTATATCAAAGTATATTTAATTACACGGTCTCTCAAGCATTTTCTATTATTTCAGCTATTTATCTTCTTCAGAGTGCTATTTTTGTCTCAAATATTGGCCCTCCTTCTACATTTATTCGTAGAAGCTCCAGCAAACGAGATTATCAAGGTGATGATAAAAGGAAAAAAGGAAAAGAAAAAAGACTAGAAAGTACAAATAAACGAAATAACACAGATTTACAATTTGATTTTTTTTTACTCATTTGAAATGGCAGATTGTGTTTTTTCATGCGTTTTTTCTAATCATCCATCCGCCTTTTAGAGTCCATTGCTAGACATAGGCCTCCCCCGATGCTTCCCACTCCGGCCGGTCGTGCGCCCTTTGAATCCAGCGGGTTCCCGCTGTCTTCTTGACGTCGTCGGTCCACCTGGTTGGAATGCGGCCTGTACTCCTTTTTTTTAAAAAAAATTGTATTAGTACAAATTCGTAATTTAATTTATTATTTCAGATCTTCTGAATTAACGTCTCAAAAACCCCATTGTCTTAGACAAATTTTGTATTAAATAAAAAATTGTGTATTTTTGGCGCTCAAAATTCGTTAATACAAATCGAGTACCACTCCAATACAATATCCTTTATGGCACAAAAACAACAAAATTTTACACAATTTATATACATAATTAACAAAAACATGTACAATAAGGCGGCCTTATCGCTTGAAGCGATCTCTTCCAGGCAACCTTTGGTTGTTGGAATTGTATAAAAAAAGAAGGTGGTGGGTGGTGCATTAAATGATAGTATAAGGAAATTAATAACAATAATAATATAAATAAATAAATAAATATATATAATTAATATAAACTAAAATACACTAAATAAATAACATAATAAATAAATAATACATATAGTACATATAGTATTTAAAGATTTGTAAAAATATTTTGATGCTAAAAACAAAGGTTAAAATTATATATTTAAATAATATTTCATTAATTAAGTTTTAAATTTTTGTAAGCTTTTGGCACGTCTGATTTCAATTGGTAAGGAATTCCATAGTTTAAGGGCAGCTTTAATAGTATAGGAGTTAGACAAAAAAGAAGAAGAGTGAAGAGGAATTTCAAGTAATAGATTAGAGTCAAGTAATAGACAGCACAGAATAGAGAAGATGAAGTATATGAGTATTCCTGCGAAGGCGGATAGAGAGCCACTTAAGTTTATCACGAAATTCAGAAATATGATCATATTTATGAATACCAAATATGAACCTAATGCAAAAGTTTTGAAGTCGCTCAAGTTTATTAAGTTGCTCCTCTTTAATGTCAGTTTAACAAATATCAGCATAATCTAGAATTGGTAATAGGAGTGAGTTTGCCAGCGCTATTTTGGTAGGTACTGGTAGGAAATTGCGCAGCCTACGCAGAGATGCAGAAGAAGCATAAATCTTTCTGCTTACTTCACCTATTTGGGGTCCCCAGGACAAAATGCTTATCCATAATTACACCCAAGTTCTTAACTGAATCCCTAAATGGAATAGCTATCTATAGTGGACATTTGTGATAAATCTATTTTTGACAATAATCTAGGACTTCCGATTACAATTGCTTGACTGAGAAATATTAATCACTTTGGACTACTTACGATATTTTGCTTGAAAAGTGTGTTTCCGGTGTATAGGGACAGTTATGAAATTTGGCACGCAGTGAGAACTTACACTAAAAAAAGAGCAAAGCCGAAAAGTAAAAATGTATATATAAAAGAAATATTACATTACTTGTAATAAGTTATATTTGTAGTTCATTTCATACAAAACGAGTGCTTACGCACGCAAACCAAGTTTGTCGAAATATAGTGTATATGTTACATTTACATAACATAAACGGGCGAAGCCGCGAGCGGGCCGCTAATATGATATATTTTATAACTCTAATAACCTATTATAAGCGCTATTAATTATTTATTAGTTCACTTTTCTTGTGACCTTTGTTTGTATATTGTCATTAATATCCAGCTAACAGTGTTACGATAAGTTTACAATGATGCATAAATAAATTATTTACTTTTAGTTAGCTTCACGCTGTATCCCGCACACAACACGATAGGCATAGGAAAGCTAGTGTTAAGGCCCCCCACTCCCCACTTTTTGCCGAGTACTCGAGGTATTGAGGGTTAAGTGGCAGAACCTAACACGGTACCTTCACTCCAGAGCGAGAAAATTAATATATTAAATATTCCATTCCCTCGAGTGGAATCGATCTCACACCGTGCCGCTACGCTAGTACGCTTGCACTACAACGTGCTTATTTTATAATACTTTTAGGAAATAATAAATATCCTGTCAAAAACATAAATGTAAAATGAAAGCCAAGTTCAGTAATAAAACATATGCTTTCAGCGATAAAAGAAGTGAGATGTAAATGTATGCCAAGTTCAATGGTCAGTCCTGAAATTTATTTTTAACAATATAAAATATTTTATAACAACTGAAAATGCCCATTCTTCTTACAACTTGGAGACTATTTATGTGTAATATCTGACTTGGCTAGTTTTCATAAGAATTTACAGTAGAATCTGAGTAGAATAGAATTTGAATACATTCATTTATATCGATGTAAATTAATTTGAAAACTAGCCAAGTCAGATATTACACATAAATAAAGTCTCCAAGTTGTAAGAAGAATGGGCATTTTCAGTTGTTATAAAATATTTTATATTGTTAAAAATAAATTTCAGGACTGACCATTGAACTTGGCATACATTTACATCTCACTTCTTTTATCGCTGAAAGGATACGTTTTATTACAAAACTTGGCTTTCATTTTACATTTATGTTTTTGATGGGATATCATTACTTTTTGTTCAGAAATTATAAGTAGGAAGATTACTAGTACTTTTCCTATAGGAAGCTACTACGGCAAGAAACTCAAGAGTTGCTCTTTTTAAAACATAGTTTAGAGTAAGCGCTTTATAGGACATTTCTCTTCGCCAAATAAACCAAGTAGGACACCATTGTGATAATACATTTCTATCTTAATATTGTACAAATCTACTGCAGCCTTTATTTCGGAAGTAGCTCCGTACGTAGTTAAGCAAAGCATGTCTTCTTTAGAAGAGTAAGGATTCCCGTTTCGAGCGCTAGTGTAGATACTTAAATCATTCCAGTTACGCCATACGTACTCTACTATAGTCTCGCGCAATTTATTAATTTGTTGTATATCAATACGCTCAAACAAAGAATATGCAATAGCATGGAAGAGACAGCTCCCATCGGGAGGCATTGGAACAATTCGGTGTAAGTTCTTGTTTCAACCACAAGCAATTCTATTGAACGACTCATTGTTCAACATGTCTTGGAAAAAATATAAACAATAAGTTTATTAAGTGCTGACGGTACCAATCTGAATTGATATGATCCCAAGGTCGACTTCGTTCTCTGCCGTTTTCACAAGTGTTCCTAAAACCAGTAAAATCATGAAACCCAGGCCAAAAAAACCATTAAAATATGAGCGCCTTCGTACAATAAAATATATCTAATATAATTAGGTATTTACTTTTTTATTATGGTCAATAATATTATGTTTTATTACTCTTAAGACGATATTTAATTAGGGGAATTGTGCTTAAGATGACATACATTTTGTTTGAAGACAAATATTTCAAATAAATAAAGTCATCTGAGAACAGCATATTGCGTATTATTATATATTTCATAATCAACGAAATTATTTTAGTTTCAGAACAATCATCTTTCAAACATCATAAAAACAAACAAAAATCGCACTTAGGTCGACCAGTGTAAGACGACATATCTACAGGGTAAAATGACATACTTTTTTTTTTTTTAGTATGCCACTTAGTATGTGGCATAAAAACGCCATCATTATATGTCGAGCATAGTTCACAAATAAATAGTTTCTTCTTTGCTGAGGGGCTTTTAAACAGTATTAACGCCAGATTCATACATGTTACAAATTTTATGAGGTTGGATTCCGTTATCAGTCACTTCCTTTTTCAAAAGGGAAATAAACTTCGTCACCTGCGGCTATTGAATGCCTTTGCTCTAGCAGCCTTATCCATGTCTTCTTGTGACCAATATATATTCGTTTGTAATTGCCAGGCATTTTGTACGTAAAGCAAAAAAAATATATCGATTCTATTTATAAGGGTAAGATAGTAAGCCATCTTATACTCACGTTTTGTATGTCATCTTACCCAATAGATATATGAATTTAATTTTAACCGTTGTGACAAAAGTTTATAGGTTAGGATGCGCTTTTAGCGTTAGTTGTGTCATATAATAATCCTATTTTACATTTATAATAAGTTCAAATAGAAAATCTTTATCTTACATATCTTTTCACCATCAAGCAAAAGCGAAAGAAAAATTTGTTGCAATTGAAAAAAACGAAAACATGAATTATTTGCCCATCTGCATTCACTGTATTTGCCCATCTGTATTCAGCCATACTGAATTTAAGCACTAGCTGCATCTACAGACACTCTCTAAAACGTCACAAGATCGCACTTAGCGCTAATAGTTTCATCAATATTGGTAGTGTGTCATCTTATCATAGTATGCCATCTTGAGCACAATTCCCCTATATATGAAAATTTATTATTTTTATCTATGAATCTCGACTATAGTTTTTATTTTGTTGATTAAATGACAGTTGTCAGATTAGAAAGTAATTAATGTATGCTGCGTTTAGAAATCTGAAATAATAATTATTATTTTTTTCTAATTTTATTATTTTGTTGGAATAACTCAACACGCAATGCCTCCAGAGTTCGATGGAAAGAGGGGAACTGAGTGTCTTAACACTAGGTTCCTTCTGTCTACCCCGCTATGTGTGGGGATACACCGTAAAGTGGATTTATTTACTTTTTATTATTTTGTTTAAGTAATTTTTAATTTTCTCTTTTTTTCTCTTATTTTTTTTATTAACAATTACAATACAATACAATACAATATTCTTTATTGCACAAAAACAACAAAATTTTACACAATTTATATACAAAAATGAACAAAAACATGTACAATAAGGCGGCCTTATCGCTTGAAGCGATCTCTTCCAGGCAACCTTTGGTTGTTGGAATTGTATAAAAAAAGAAGGTGGTGGGTGGTGCATTAAATTATAATATAAGGAACTTAATAACAATAACAATATAAATAAATAAATATATATAATTAATATACACTAAATAAATAACACATACATATACGATAAATATACATTACTATACAGTAAAATAAACATAATAAATAAATAATACATATAGTACACATAGTATTTAAAGATTTGTAAAAAAAAAAATGTTGATGCTAAAAATAAAGGCTAAAATTATATATTTAATTTAATAATTACTTAAATTTTTACTGTTAATAATTACTTTATAATTACTTCTGTTAAGATAGCTGGTAGGCTGCATATATCAAATTAAAAATCAAACCAGCTTCACGCTGTATCCCGCACACAGCAGAGTAGACAGAGAGAATCTAGTGTTAAGACACTCAGTAACTCCACTTTCCATCGAATTCTGGAGGCATTGCGTGTTGAGTGGCGGAACTCTACGCCGCGCTTTGCCTTGGTGGAAATATAATTTTAAATAAATATTTCAATTCCTCGAGTGGGAATCGAACTCACAACCAGTCCGTTTTACAGACACACTTTGTGCCCCGGTGCCACGACTGTCCTTACAGATAATATACTATCGTATATTATTATTAAATTTTATATATATTTCTATCAATATATATATATATATATATATATATATATATATATATATTTTATATTTATTTTTTAGTGTATTTTTTTTCTGTCTTAGGGTTCTGTACCTCGAAAGCAATAAAACAGAACCCTTATAGGATCTTATATAGGACTTAGTACTTAAATATTGTAATAATAATTTAATATCAAATACGTTAATCGACTATGCAAATACTCTTAATATAATAAGTACTAAAACATATGTTTAAATTATAATAAATAATAATGAAGGATGTTAATCCATTTATTATTTACATATATAAAAGGACTTGTCCTCGCTGACTGAGGTAAGACGCACTCACAGCCGTAACCGCTGATGGTAGAAACGTAAAGTTTGGACAGACGTTTACCTTCATAATCTGGACATCCACTAAGAAGGGATTTTGAAAAATTTTTACTCTAAAGGGGTGAAATAGGGGTTGAAAGTTTGTATGGATTTTTTTTTAAATCGGCACCGATTTTTATAAAATTTGAAATTTAGATTTTTAAAAGTATTTAATTGAATACGTGTTTCATAGTTTTCTAGAATTCTCCCGCTAAGGGTGCAAATAAGGGGTTGAAAGTTTGTATGGAAAAATCTTTAAACCGCCACCGATTTTAATAAACTTTTTAAGTTTAGACTCTTAAAAATATTTCACTGAACACATGTTTCATGGGTTATTAGAATTCACCCCTAAATACGCAAGCGAAGCTGCGCGCGTCCGCTAGGAATAAATAATAATGAAGGATGTTAATCCATTTATTATATTTTTATATTTTTACGTGAAGCCCTTGAAGTCCACATGATGACAGGCTTTCTCAGGACATAAATTAGAGTCATTTTCAGCTACAAATGGAGACATATCTTATCTTAAAATATACTTGAAATCATCATGTTGTTGTAGATGGCTTACATAAGTAATAGTGAAGTTAGTCTACAAAACAAATAAAATATTTACTAACGTGTGACATAAATAAAAGCAACAATATATAAATAATGCATTGCTCTTATATTATGCCAGGCGCTACACTATAAGTAAATGTGCCTAATTGAATCTATTTATTGAAAAATTATAAGAAAATGTTAAAAAAATACTAGTTTCGGATTTTTTCCTTTACATACACCCAATTACTTAATCGGATGCTAAATTTCACCATTCCAGGTCATCTGGAACTTGGTTAACATTAAGGTCTATAGGTCAGTCACCCCCCTAAAAATTTACGATTTTTGGACGTCATTATCTAAATAACTGTTTGAGCTGTGTTTATGAAATTTAATGCACGTATACAGGTAGGGGGTCTAAATATTTGAGCCAAATATGACAGGTTTAAGTGGAATAGTTTTTGAGTTACGAATAGGTAAAAAGTGGCTTCAAATGGTTCGTGTAAAATAACACACGGTGCTGCTCGCCAGTTCTGTTCGTAAAAAAACTTGGCCACGCGCTCCGCGCGTTTTAAATACAATGTTTTCATGTTTATATTTATAGTTTTTTAATTTCCCCGTTTTAATAGAGAAAGCGCACTGTTGAGTTCCGCCACTCTACGAATAATGTCTCGAATATTGGGCGGGAGTGTTTTAACACTAGAGTCCCGCTGCCCGCCGTGAAACTACTGTGCGGGAAAACGTGAAACTGCTTAACTGCTTTTATATAATCAAAATGTCACGTCCAAAATAATTACTTATGTATAATTTTTTCACCATCGTCCATCGTTGTTAAAATCATAAAAAAAAACCATGTGCTTGGGAAATAAAATTTAAATATTATTTTTTTTAATTATGAAATTTTAACAATCGGTCGTTACGTCTATATAAAGGTTACGTTCCTCGTAAAGAGGTTCAGCGCAAGCAGGTGACCGTAGAGGCAGAGATGTTACTTGTATATTTGTTAGTGTTCTTCAATGTGCTACATAATGGTTTTGGGATTATTTTTCAATTAAATGGTAAGTACATTAAGAATTGTGTCTTTTTTTACAAATTTCAACAAAAATATGGATTTTAACATTCATAAAAACTGCATACGCTCTTGCATTGCATACAGTTTGCAAGCAACCTATTTCTGGACACGTGTCTATAATAAAATTCTGCATTGTATATTCTAAGTTTGCCAGTATAAAAAAATTAAATAAATGTAAAAACAATACTAACATCGTTTTAAAACTATTCCGCGCTTTCTCTCTTATCCTCGAAGCATTGCGTGTTTAGTGGCGGAATATAACGCCGTGCTTAGTCTAAGAACAATACATATTAAACGAAATTATTTTGTAAATGAAATCGATGCAAGGGCAGTCCTGGCGCAGGGGCACAAATGTGAATGTAAACGCGACAGGTTGTAGGTTCGATGCCCACTCTAGGGAATATTCAATATATTCATTTACTCGCTCTGGAAACGAGGCAAAGCGCGGCATTGTATTTCTCCACTTAACGGGCAATGCCTCCAAAATTCTTGGGAAATCGAGAAACGGAAAAGGCTTAATGGGAGCAAAGTGTCTTGACATTACGTTCCCAAGTATCGTCTGCTATGTGCAAGATACAGCGTAGAAGCTGAAAAAAATCAATGTTTCCTGGTTCTAGTTAGTACTCTAAAATAGATAAATAACTATTTTTTGAAAATAATAAAACTTGAGAGGAAACCCTTTAGCTTTATAACATTTTTTTAAATATAACAACTTTTAATTTAAATGTGTGAGTATCCATTTCTTAAAAACTAATGAACCGATTTTGATGAGACTTGGATTGTTCCACAAGTTCCATAACGATAATCTACTTCCCTTTACGAAAAATTTGTAAACAAATAATATTTACGATCTTGCTTGGAAACTTAAATAGCTCATAATACTGAAATATTATCTGATTCGACCAATATGACAAGTATATATAAGCACCCTTACTTCATATTTTTTACGCGTTTGCACAGTGGGTTATATTGAAGCGATTAGCTTCACGCTATATCCCGGATATACCTGGGAACCTAGTGTAAAGACGCCCCGTTACCAGAGCGAAGAAATGAAAATATTGAATATAAGCAATAATTAACTTTATAGTAATTAAAAAAAGACTTCCTAGATAAGTGGACTGTTAAACAAGGAAGGTTCTTTTCAATTGGGACCAATATTTCTCTTCAGCTATATAATATTAGAATCTAAAGATATTTTTATCTACAAATTTATAAAACTTATTTATTAAATAAGTCAAGGTCCAAAATAAATATAATTTTATATAATTCTAAAAATTGTAACTAACGAGATTTAAGCATTTTTTAAATGTTAGTATAACAGTGTAAGTAGCATGTTACATACTTTTTCTCAATGTCAAAAGTAAATTAAAAAAAATGGGACAAAATGAAAATATTTAAATTACCATACAAATTTGGCCCAAAACAATGAAAGATCTCACGAATATTACATGCAAGAAAAAAATTTAATTAATATTTCATTTTAATTAATATATAGACACAGAGCATGCACGATTACCTCAGCTTTTTGGACTCGACGAATATGATACTTGCTTAAAGAATTCCCACACATACTGTGTTGGTAGGTTCGAGCTCAATGGAGGACCCGAAAATGAAAATTATACTCTTATACGGGTAAGTAAAACCAATATTTTTTAGCTTCGCGCTGTATCCCACACATAGCAGGCAGAGGGAACCTGGGAACCTAGTTTTCAGACTAGCCATTTGCCAGAACGAGAAAATGAAAACAGTTCATTCCTCCGACTGAGTTGGAATTGGAGTCTGGAGAGCATCCCAGTTCTTTTTTTATATTAAGCTTAAAAATTGGAAAAACATATAGTTTAATTAAAAAATATTTTAATTCAGATTTAATCTTAATATAATTATGTGAATATTCTGACGCTATTGAATTCGAAGGTCAGCATAAATTACGTACACAATAACAACTTGCATTTAGTGTTCAATTTACATAAATTTAATGTTGTAAACAAATATATTAATAAATCATTTTATTTTTGTATTCTTTCTAAAAAATATGGTTTTTTGGTATTTTGTAATTACAGACAGACACTACAATTTTATTTCTGTAATTTGCACCTATATATATATATATATATGTAGAAGCATCAGAAGGGACCTCATAGCGGTCTTGGCTCTCACTATTCATTTGTGGGAGTTGTAGCAACAGAGATGTTTAAATAAAAGTCGCACTTATATTCTACAATGTCTTATTACTCGTTTACATAACAGTTTTACAATAAATGTCACAAGATTAACAAGATTACAATAGATTAGGAGCCAATAGGTTAGTTGGCGAACATCTCACGCCATAGCTGTCAACCAATGACATCCGCTATTATTCGTGGCTACACCTACTACCCTATTCGGGGTTACCCGCTCCATTTTAAATATTCTTCTAATATAATCCATTACATAAATCAATTAAAATCGAAATGTTATAATTACGAAATTATAATTAAAACTAATACATAGCGGCGCGCCGTCATATGGACCGTTTATTTTGAGAGTGGTGTAAGTCCATTTTCTTTTGTTTCGAGAAAATTAAAGGTTAGTATGTCGATGATTATGCAATTTCATTTACCGACCGATTTTAAGTTGTTCAAAACATGGGTTTTTTTTGAGAAATTAAACACGGACTAGTTATATATAAAAAAATTACATTAAATTAAGCATGAATTACGTGATAGCTCATTTTTCTCAAAAATGGACTTACACCACTTTCAAAATAAACGGTCCATATATATAAATTTAACAAATGATCTTTTCAGGAATACTCGAAGCACATTCGCAAACACTTCAATTATTCGATATTGGAAAGAGGGGTGTGCCTACAGACAACATGTCGGGAGTATTTGCACAATTCTGGCTTAGATGTAAACGAGAACCCAGAAGGGATCCTTGAGGGATGCTTCGACCAAAAAATTAAGCAACAATATGGTTTAAATTCACAACTATCATTAGTGCTTTGTGAAAAACAAGAGCAAGTAGGAAGATCATTTGATATTTCAGATTATTTAATGATTCTTTTACTATTAGGCTTAGTTGTAAAAGTGATTGTGGGAAGCTATTATGACTTATGTCAAAGAAAAAAAAATGAAAGTAATGAAAAGCTTCAAAAAAGTGAGTAAATATTTTATTTATAAAAGAAAAATACTTACTTTTCAATAAATATGCACAAAGAGCACAAAGTGCAAAAAGCAAAATTGTTTAAAAAAACAAAACCCAAATTATTGATACTTATACATATATCTATCTATATTTTTGTTTTCTTAATTATATTTTTAAGTTAAATTTACAAAATTGATGCAATTTTTGCCTAGGCTCTTTTTTTAAAGTGAGTTAAAAATTATTATCATCACATTATAATATTAGTTCGTTGTGACTTAATTATTACTTAATTAAATTGCAGGTCAAAAATTCTGGCTATCATTTTCATTATTTCGAAATTACGAAAAATTAGTACAAGTGGACAAAGGTGACGAGAGATTAACAGAATTGAAAGGAATTCACGGTATTCGGTAATATATATATATTTAATGTTATTTTAAATTAAAATGGGAAATGGGCCAGTGGTGGCGCAGGGGCACAAGCGTGCGACTTGACCTGAGAAGTTGTGGGTTTAATTCCCAATCGAGGAAATGAAAAATTCGTGAATTAAAAAAAAACTCGCTACGACTGGCCTAAATTTAAATAAATGTTTCAATTCTTGTTACGTGCTACTTTTCATATTTTTTTTACAGCAAAATAATTTACTTTCCAGCGTCGTCGTAGAGAGTCTGGTTGTATACGGCCACTGTATGTTCCTGTGGGGAACATATATAGAAGATCCTCACGAATTGGAAAAGGTATAGAACTATATATTTTTATGTAATACGATTAAAGTTATGTATTTAATATTACGGCTCTTAAACGCAATGGCTTCGATGGATTCAACTTCTACTCGGGGGAATGTGTAATTTTCATTTCCTCGATCTTGTAACAAGACAAAGCGTGACGTTGAATTCCGTCACTCAATATGTAATGTCTCCAAACGGAACGTGGGGAACGAAATGTTTTATTGTCTGCAAAATACAGCGAAAAAAATTGTGGTACCTTTTCTAACACTATTCAATTCTGGTAGGTTCATATGGATTTTTTTTTAAATATGCCCTTTAAGTGAACTTTGAGTAGCATGTTTTGAAAATTAGGCTAAATAAGACTGTGCAGAACGCACAGAATGTCCAATCGTCCAAATGCTGCTGCTGAAGTGGAGAAAGGAGTGTCTTAACACCAATTTCTCTGCTACCTTGCTTTGAGCAATAGATGCGTAAATCTACAAGAAATACATATATTTCCTATGATTTTCAGACATTCGAAATAGGTTGGCTTCGAAGCTTGTATTGTTACGGTAGTATTGTCCAGTACTTCTTCTTCATCTCCGGTTTCCTCATGACTTATGTGATACAAATAAAAGAAGAGAAAATGAAGCTTGCCTGGAATCATATACCTAAAATTGTGTTCGCGAGATGGTGGAGGTGAGATAGTTTAATATAAATTATTTATATATTTAATGTTTGTGTAGCTAATATTGAAAACTACCTGCTGTAAAAAAACACTATATTTCTTAACTTTTTCCAACAAATAACAACTACTCTCTCATATATTCTTAATGTTGCCAGAGTCTAAAATCATATTTTTATTAACACACAAATTGTGATTTCGATTCCTACTCGAGGAAATGAAATACATATAGCCAACTGTGTGAATGTGGGCTGGACGACGGTTCACCTTCCCACATACTTTTTTCCTGTCCTAAATTAATTCATCCCTTATATGAAGTTCTTCCTTATAAAGTTCCCCGTCCTCTTAGTGTTCAATGTTTGTTAATGTTTGTGTTTAGTCCTCTATGTAAATTTTTATGTAAATATATTAGATATAATAATATTAAACTATAAGTTAATATATTTGTAAAATATTATTTACTACTAACTCATGTTCATGTATATATTTATTTTATGATTTTTTATTTTATAGGTGAAGGCAACACTTTAACTGGACTCTTTTTGACATGCATTCTTCTATTGTGTAATATAATCTCTTTTTTACCGTACAATCTCCTTTGTGTGTTTTCCATACAACGTGACATTGGCGAAGTGAATAGTGCTCAACTGGCACGCTCGAAGCGCCATAAATAAAGAACCGAACCGAACCGAATTCAATCTTAAGTCTTGACACTGGGTTCTCGCTCTGCCTATCCTGCCAGTATAAAAAAATTGTAAGCATTTTATATTTCAGGCTGACCCCACCATTGGCAGTCGTCATAGGAGTTATGTGCACTCTGTTCCGGCACATAGGCTCCGGGCCGCTGTGGAACATCCATGCAGTAGATCAAGTCTCAGCACAATGCAGACAGTACTATTGGGCCCATATATTCTTTTTCAATAATTTCATGATGCGAGACGTTTTTTGCTCTCTGGAAACTTGGTAAGTTTGTTTTTCTTATTTGTTTTAAACAAACAATATCTTCAGATTTTGGGTGCGTGCTCTTTTTCTTTTTTTAATTTTAGTTATTATTCTTATTTCATTTGATAAGTTAAGAAGGCAGTCGTGCCAAAACATGTACCTGTATGCGCAACGATTGTGGGTTCGATTCCGACTTGAGGAAATGAACAATACATTTTATGATTTCATTTCCTCGGTATGGTAACGTAGTAAAACGTGTCGTTAAGTTTCGCCATTTAACACGTAATGCCTCAAGAATTCAGCGGAAAATGGGGAACGGAAGTTTCTTAATAAAAACAATTTAATCAACTCGAATTTTACACATTTTAACTATTTTTTTTTAACTTTTAAAGAATGTATTTTGTTGTTTTTAGGCACATAGCTACAGACATGCAATTATTTATCCTCGGCATCATCATCTATTTGTTCATTCGTAACAAAAGCTATACTTTTAAAGCAGCTACCTTAGGTTTGATTATACTGATTGGCATAATTAGTCCCATACTACACGTGTGGTCGATGGACTTGGACGGACTTGCCATGGCCAAGCCTGAGTGAGTAAAATACTTGTATATACTTCTACCATTATTTTACTTCAAGTTATATCTCCCGTAGATCGTCCCAACCACGTCAGAGGCCGTCTTGGCGGCGGAGTGAGTCAGCGTATGACTGTAAATATGATCCTCGGGGAAATGTGATAATTGTATCCAAATATTTCAAAAAATTTACAAAAAGTACGGAATAGAGAGTCTGTAGGGAACATTACTTATTCTAAATTAATATTATTACATTTACTAAAATCATCCGCACGCAGCGCATTGGAACAATTCAAACCTGTTCCGAGTTTTTTTGCTATGCGTGTCGTAGGCTGCTAGCTAGCATCGCCACGTTTAAAGAGTCGGCTAGAATCGCTTGCGACATTCACTTGTGTATCCATTGCTCTCTTAGCTTGCATTCAATTCTCAACCTTAACTTCTTGCTATTACGTGCTAGTTTAGCTTGTATTTTCTATTGGTATTTATTTAAATTTCTTTATTTCCTTCTGTGATTATTTTCTCTTCACGTATCTGTGAGTTAAATAAATTTGGACAATTTCTCCACAAAATTTGGATTTTTAATTTTACTCATTTAGTGTAAAATAAATAAGATCATATTAAATAGTGGTATCACATCCTCAACCGCTATATTGGTGACCCCGACGTGATCTAATATAGCGGTTGAGGATGTGATACCACTATTTAATATGATCTTATTTATTTTACACTAAATGAGTAAAATTAAAAATCCAAATTTTGTGGAGAAATTGTCCAAATTTATTTAACTCACAGATACGTGAAGAGAAAATAATCACAGAAGGAAATAAAGAAATTTAAATAAATACCAATAGAAAATACAAGCTAAACTAGCACGTAATAGCAAGAAGTTAAGGTTGAGAATTGAATGCAAGCTAAGAGAGCAATGGATACACAAGTGAATGTCGCAAGCGATTCTAGCCGACTCTTTAAACGTGGCGATGCTAGCTAGCAGCCTACGACACGCATAGCAAAAAAACTCGGAACAGGTTTGAATTTTTCCAATGCGCTGCGTGCGGATGATTTTAGTAAATGTAATAATATTAATTTAGAATAAGTAATGTTCCCTACAGTACTCCCCCCCAGTCTGATGTGGCGCTGATGTTGTTCTTCAGAACTGGAAAATACCAAAATGTCGTCTAAGTAACCAAAACAAAAGTCATCAAAATCACGTAGCACTTCGTCCATGAACCTCTGAAAGGTTTGCGCTGCATTGCGCAGTTCGAAGGTCATGTACGGGAACTCGAAAAGTCCAAAAGGAGTTGTAATGGCTGTTTTGTGGATATCATTGACGTGTACTGGTATTTGATTGTACGCCTTGACTAGATCGATAGTTGAAAATACTGAACAACCAGAGAGTTGGTAGGAAAAATCTTGGATATGGCGTATCGGATACCTGTCAGGTACTGTGCGAGCATTGAGTGCTCTGTAATCACCACATGGTCTCCATCCGTCGTCCTTCTTCTTAACTAAGTGCAGAGCGGACGACCACGAACTGTTAGAGGAGCGGGCAGTTCCCTGTGACAGCATATCGTCAAATTCTTTTTTGGCTGCTTTCAGTCTAACTGGGTCTAAACGACGAGGTCTACTGGTAACCGGTGGTCCGGGAATGGTTTTGATGTAATGCACGGTATTATGCTTAGGTAAGGAAGACGTACCTGATGGTCTCGTTACCTCTGGAAACTCATGAAGCAGCTGATGGTATTTTGATTCTCCCGAAATGGCTTTGACTGACGCAAGGTCATCGGAGATATTTTCTTTTATTGCTTGTACTGACAGAGTAGTATTTCCATCGACGAGTCGCTGACATCTGCAATCTACAAGAAGATTGTAAAATATCAAAAAATCTACGCCGATAATGGGCTTTGAAACATCAGCGATGGTAAATTTCCAGGTGAAAGTACGCTTTAGTCCTAGGTCTAAGTGTAACAATGTAGGACCGTAAGTATGAATGACTGTACCGTTTGCCGCCATGAGTTCATACTTTGTCTTGGTACAGGGCGCCTTGGTAGCCAACCGTGGAAAAACGCAGAGATCCGAGCCAGTATCAATGAGGAAAAGCATTTTTGAAATACGGTCGGTAATGAAAAGACGGCCTGTAGGTAAAGGGCAGACGTTGG
Organism: Heliconius melpomene rosina; assembly: GCF_056956725.1. Taxonomy (NCBI): domain Eukaryota; kingdom Metazoa; phylum Arthropoda; class Insecta; order Lepidoptera; family Nymphalidae; genus Heliconius; species Heliconius melpomene. The sequence continues at coordinate 8,961,161 of NC_140402.1, read as the reverse complement.
CCGCTACTTCCGGCTGCCCAGAGAGTTTTCCGACTCTCCGTAATTACATGGCTGCACACATTTTTTAGCATTTGAACCAAATTTAAAATGGTACCAACACTTTTGCCGGGTAGTCGACTTCCTGCGATGTCTGGAATGGCTCCGGGAACGCTCTTTAAATTTTGATGAGACCGAGTTGTGACGTACCTGGGTCGAGAGTTCCGATACCTGCTTGGTCAGGAGTTGGATCTGCTTGGCCATTTCTTCCAACATGGAGGATGCAGGGGGTGTGGCCATCGCAGATGTGCTTCGACTTCCAGGGCAATTTCTTGCACCCTCGGAAGATTACAAGACAGCAGATATCACAAATCTGGTCACTCGTCTTCGTGCTGGTATGGCACGACTCTCACCGAAGCCCACGTCATGGCATAGGACAGGTCCTTTTTATATGCCAGCTGACCTTGCAGAGACAACACATGTTTTTTTACGGCAGGACCACGTCCGCAAACCACTGGAACCACCTTATGCAGGCCCATACAAGGTTCTCAAGAGGACTCCTAAATATTTCAAAATAGACATATGTGGTAAGCCTAATAACGTTAGTGTGGACAGGATCAAGCCCGCATATGTTACGCGAGAGGCCGTTCCTGCATCAAAGAGGATAATAACAGCACCAAAAGCTATCTCTCAATCTGACGTGGAGCAGACACTTGAGAGGCGGACAAGAAGCGGAAGAAGAGTCAAGTTTCCAGACTACTATCGCCCTTAACCAGGTCTCTGGGGGGGAGTACTGTAGGGAACATTACTTATTCTAAATTAATATTATTACATTTACTAAAATCATCCGCACGCAGCGCATTGGAACAATTCAAACCTGTTCCGAGTTTTTTTGCTATGCGTGTCGTAGGCTGCTAGCTAGCATCGCCACGTTTAAAGAGTCGGCTAGAATCGCTTGCGACATTCACTTGTGTATCCATTGCTCTCTTAGCTTGCATTCAATTCTCAACCTTAACTTCTTGCTATTACGTGCTAGTTTAGCTTGTATTTTCTATTGGTATTTATTTAAATTTCTTTATTTCCTTCTGTGATTATTTTCTCTTCACGTATCTGTGAGTTAAATAAATTTGGACAATTTCTCCACAAAATTTGGATTTTTAATTTTACTCATTTAGTGTAAAATAAATAAGATCATATTAAATAGTGGTATCACATCCTCAACCGCTATAAGTCCTTCTGGGTCCTATCTGCCTACTCTACTATATATAGGATACAGCTTAAAACTGATTGTTTTTTATATTTTACAAATAGCAGTGTCTCTTGCCAGACGATAGTTCTTAAGAATAATGTTCGATATCTGAAATTGATATTACTTTGAGATCATTTTTGAAGGCTTGTATGGGACAATGGGTCACTGTCCTTCGTCATCTAGGGGAGTGTGATATTCCTGCAACGTCTGAACCGATAAGGATAAAGAGGGGTATATTTCAGGGTGACAGTCTGAGTCCTTTATGGTTTTGCCTAGCTCTGAATCCTCTTAGCACTTTGTTAGAGGATTCAGGTTTAGGCTTTCGTCTTCGCCGGGGGGGTAAGGTCATATCTCACTTGCTGTACATGGATGATCTGCAATTATTTGCGTCAAAACGTTCTGATCTTGTGCGGCTACTAAAGGTAACTCAAACTTTTAGTAGTGATATAAGAATGGAATTTGGCGTCGATAAATGTGCGAGCATGCATGTAGTGCGGGGGAGTGTGATAAGATCTGATAATATTTGCATTTCAGATTCTGTTTCCTTCAGAACTCTTGGTGAAGGTGAGACTTATAAATATCTTGGAATGTCTGAAGCATTGGGTATTGATGAGCGGAGCATAAAGCAATTGGTGAAGGAGCGTTTCTTTAGTCGCCTGAAAAAAGTGCTTGGCAGCCTTTTATCTGGTGGCAACAAGGTGCGTGCTTTCAACGGTTGGATTATGCCGCTTTTAGCCTATACTTTTAGCATTGTAAGATGGACGCAGACTGAGTTAGACTCCGTAGATCGCCAAATACGTAAATTGTTGACGACATACCGAATGCACCATCCGCGTTCGTCTGTAATGAGACTGTATATCCCGCGTAAGTGTGGAGGTCGTGGCTTTTTGAATGTCAAGAACCTCCATAACCACGAGGTATGCAGTCTTAGAGAATATTTTCTCAAGATTGACGTGGATATGCACAAGGATGTGGTAACAGTTGACAAAGGCCTTACTCCTCTTTCCTTGGGCAAAGAGAACTGGCATCGGCCTGTAGTACTTACTACTTCTGATCGCATGGCTGTATGGAAGAGCAAGGAGCTGCATGGTTCCATAGAGCCCTAGTGGGCCAGGACGTGGATACTGCTTCATCATTATCTTGGTTACAGTTCGGGGATCTTTTCGGAGAAACTGAAGGTTTTGTCTGTGCAATTATGGACGAAGTTATCAAGACACGGAACTATCAGAGACATATTATGAAAGATGGCACTCTCGACATCTGCCGGGCGTGTCATCGACCTGGGGAGTCCCTCAGACATATTGTCTCTGGTTGTTCTCATCTTGCTAATGGTGAGTATTTGCATAGACACAATCAAGTAGCCAAGATAATACACCAGCAACTTGCTCTTCAATATGGCCTTGTAGAATTGGAGGTGCCTTACTACAGGTACAATCCCATGTCTGTTCTTGAAAATAGCTATGCTTTGCTCTACTGGGTACAGGTATATTGTTGCCAATAGACCTGATATAGTACTAGTAGAACGAGTGGCGCGCCGCGCAGTGATTGTTGACGTTACTATCCCACATGATGACAATCTCGTGAAGGCCGAAAAAGAAAAACAATCTAAATATTTGGACCTAGCCCATGAGATTACCGCCATGTGGGATGTCAATGCGACTATCATTGTGCCGATAGTGGTTTCGGTTAACGGTTTAATAGCGAAAAGCCTCGACCAACACCTTAAGAGGCTATCGCTTAGCTGTTGGATCAAGAACCGGATACAGAAGGCAGTATTACTTGAGACGGCGCGTATAGTGCGGAGGTTCCTCTCTCTGGAGCCCTAGCCACCGATGGCTTGGACCCTTGTCCCGCCCTCGGAAGAGTGGTTTTTTTTTATATTTTTAAATGTATCTTTTTTATAATAATTTATATTTAAAAATGTAAAATTGATTAACTAATTTAATAAAAGTATGTTCTTTTTTTTTTTTTTTTTTTTTTTATTGGTGATAGGCAAGCATTTGTCCGCTATCTCACCTGGTGGTAAGTGACGATGCGGACGAAGGTGGAGCATGCTTGCCTAGGTAGTACCTATTCACTCGTTCCTTAAAGAGGGCCAGGTTATACTTGACGGGGAACAGTTCAGCAGGCAGGGAGTTCCACTCCTTAGCCGTTCGCATTAGGTAGGTGGAGGCGAAGCGCTGCGTACGAAAAGATGGTATATCGACTACGTATGGGTGAAATCCCTGCCTACGTCTACTGTCCCGCAGATAGAAAGGAGAAGAGGGTATTAAGTCATGTAGCGCTGCTGCACACTCTCCGAAATGGATCCTGTAGAAAATCGTCAGGCAAGCTACTTTTCGGCGATGCTCAAGGCTTTGAAGCTTTGCCTCGACAATCGCTGAATTGCCAATGAGCTTCTTGGCGCGATTTTCAATGGAGTCTAGGGTCGCCAGCTGATATTTAGCAGATCCGTCCCAAAGGTGGCAGCAGTACTCCATACTCGATCGGACTTGAGCTTTATAGAGTTGAAGAAGCTGTCCCGGAGTGAAATACTGCCTAACCTTTGATAGGACACCTAGTTTTTTAGCTGCAGTTGTGGCCAAAGACTCGATGTAACGTCCAAAGTTCAAATCTGACGTAAGGTTCAAGCCAAGAAGCTCGAGATGGTCAGCTATCGGCACGGGTACATCTCGGAAAGTCGGAGCAAGATCGAAGGGGCCCCGTTTTGCGGAAAATAAACACGCCTGAGTTTTGGTAGCGTTAAACATGACTAGATTGGCATCGCCCCATTCGGAGACGCGTTGGAGTGCCAGGTTCAGTCGATCGATCATAGACTCTCGACAAGACTGGATTACGATCCGACTGGCCTTTGCATTGGATAGATATCTTTCAACAACCGTGCTGTCATCAGCGTACCCAACGATACCGGGTGTTAACATATCGTTGATGTGCAGCAGGAATAGGGTTGCAGACAGAACGGATCCTTGAGGAACTCCGGCATTTATAGCCTGTTGATCAGATACGCGGCCATCTAGGACCACTTGTATCGATCGCTCACTCAAGAAGTCTGATATCCATTTGCAAAGGTCGGCCGGTAGTCCGTATGCGGGAAGTTTACTTATAAGGCTTGCATGCCAGACCCTGTCAAAGGCTTTGGAGATATCGAGAGACACGGCAAGGGCCTCACCATATTTCTCGATAGCCTCGCTCCATATGTGCGTGGCATACACAAGCAGATCTCCCGTCGATCGCCCTTTACGAAATCCGTACTGGCTATCGCTTACGAGATCATTTTCCTCCAGATATGCCACAAGCCTTTTATTCAGTACACGTTCCATAGTCTTGCAGAGTATAGAGGTGACCGATATCGGCCTGTAGTTGGCAGGGTCTGCCCGACTGCCTTTTTTGGGCACAGGTTGTACATTTGCAAGCTTCCACGATTTGGGCACTACTCCAGTCTCTAGTGAAAGTCGAAACAGGCGTGTCAGAACCGGAGACAGTTCAGGCGCACAGTTACGCAGCACAATTGCAGGAATGCCGTCTGGGCCGCTCGCCTTATTCACGTCTAGATTTTGCAGGGCCACGCGTATCTCTTTTTGGCGAATGCGGACAGCTGCCATAGAGCAGTCGGCGTACGGCAAAGATGGTGGTGATTTACCTGCGTCATCTAGACGCGAATTTTCCGCAAAAAGAGAAGCGAACAAGTTGGCCTTCTCTACCGCAGTGTGAGCAAGCGCACCATCAGGCCTCTGCAAGGGCGGCAAAGAGGAACGACAGAAGTTTGCCTCGACTGCCTTCGCGAGCGACCAAAATGCTTTACTACCCGCTGGGTACGAGGCAAGCTTTGCGCCTATTTTACGAACGTGCTCAAAACGAGCTCTGCGTAATTCCTTTTTACCTATCTTGGAGGCCCTGTTGAAGTTTTTCTTCAGTTCTCGAGTATTCGGAGCTTTGCGCGTGCGAGCATCAGCCCAGGCATTATACGCCTCTTGTTTCCGCGCTTCTGCACGGTTACAGTCAGCGTCAAACCATGGGCGAGCTTTACTGCCAGAAGGAATATCAGAGTATGGTATAAAATATTCCATACCCTGCCGTATGACTTCCGTTATGGCTTCTGCGCAGCTCGACGATTCTCCTGAAGAAAAACAAGATCTCCAAGGATAAGCCGAAAAGAAGTGGCGAATCTCATCCCAGTCTGCTGACTTGTATCGCCACACCCGTCTTATACCACAAGGGCCCTGATCGGGTGGTGAGTACACGGATACAAACTTCACCAGACAGTGGTCAGAGGTGCCCAAAGGGGCCGTAACTGCCACAGAGCATCGGTCTGGGTCCGTAGTCAGCAGAAGGTCTAAGCAATTAGCTGTGTGAGACTCTACATCGGGGACCCTCGTCGCACAGTTGACCAGCTGGGAGAGATTTAGCGATAATGAAAATTTGCGCGCCTCTCGTCCAGCGTGGTCAGTCGTCTGGTATGGGAACAGCCACTCTTTGTGGTGTGCATTGAAGTCCCCCAGAACGAATAACTGTGCAGTTGGGTACTTCTGCTGAGCCTCATCAGCAGCTTCGCTGAGGTGATCAAAGAGCCTGGTTGTCTCCGGATCTCCACTGTGCGAGCGGTAGACACCAGCATACACATTTTGCGTAGCTCCAGTATCGACCAGTACCCAAAGTACAGATAAACCTGGTATCTCAAGGTTTTTGAGACGCTTGATGCAGATGTCATCGCGAACGTACACGCAGACCCCTGCTCGTGGTTCGAACCTATATTCTAAGGAGTAGCCAGGGTAGTTGAGGTACGACGCGTCAGCTGGACATTTGATCTGAGTCTCAGTTAAGAACAGAAGATGCGGTCTTTCGGTCTCAAGGTGGTAGTGGACGGCGTTGATATTTGAGTGCAAGCCTCGAATATTGGTGAGGTGCACTTTCATTGGGAGGACGTGCAACCGCTGTTTAAACTTTTTTCTGTTTTTGTGCTTCATCTATATATATTTTATAATTGAGAAAGAGGGAAGAAGTGAATAGGCAGGAGGAAGGCAGTTGTGCGAGGCATCTTGACTCATTTAGCCAGAGGAGCAAACTGATTGCGACCACACACAGAAGAGGCTGGCCTGGAGACCGCGGGGACGCCCGAACCCCCCCGGGGATGCTCACCTGGTCCTCCCATCCGGTCGCCAACCGGCAAGGTGGAACATCCCGGGATTTTTCGTCAGGTGGCGGGGCAGCCTTTGGTGGCTTTCCCGCTACTTGGGCCCCCAACTGCCTACGGTCGGCCAGCGGTGCACCGTGCTTCGGATCCCGCTAGCCTCCAGAGCCAGACTCCCGGTGCCGCAACAATCAGCTGCTCCAAACCGCTAACTGTCAAGATGCAACTGCACAGACCCAACCTCCAAGTAGGCTACTACTAGCTGCGTACCGGAACGCGGGGATACCGCTTGGCGGCACGATTTAGCTTGTAGGGTGGTAACCAGCCGCGGCCGAAGCCTACCACCGGAAAGAGTGTTGTCCATTTGGCACTGCCCAGGGGTCACGTGTAGGGTATCTAGAGTCATGAAGCCCATATTGGACTTCGCCTACGGACGCGGACAACATTAACCCCCAAAAACAACGATTATTCGATATCTGAATAATCTTTTAATAGTCCTGTTTTAACTATTTTTACAGATTATTTAGAACTTTGTACGATGAAACATTCCGCAAGTACCACGTATTCTTCTACAACAATTTCACTTGTTTCTTCATGGGAATGGCAAATGGATACTTAATATATTACTTAAAGCAAAAGAAAATTGATTGCCCCAATTTTACAGTAAGTATCATTTTTTCATACTTAATAAGATGGATGGGTGGATGAAAAAGAATATGTTCTTAAATTTTTACTCGTTTATTCTCAAAGTAGGAAGTGAGAAGCGTTAGGACCGATGTTCCTTATATTTTTCTCTATTTTCGAAATAACGCATGTTCTACCGCGAACGGAATGGCCCATTAAGGACTACATCGAACTCGCATACTTGTATTTTCACCAATATTTTTTTTATATTCAGACGGAAAGCACCGAGCAGAAAGAGTTCAAATGAACTCTTTTTATTTTAAGTGGAGTGGAGGAGTGGAGCAAAGTAATTACAAAATACAACAATCTTTATAAATGGAAATGTAAATGTCATTTATTTAATAGGAGTCCGTTTCGCCTAAACATTTCTCATTTCTGTTCCGCGGTAGAAGCTGGATCTTGCCTGGGACCAATTGAGGATTGAATCAACAACCATTACGGTGACAGTGTTCCACTGAACTACAATGCCCTCGTTTAGATTGGACCATTGTTCTGTAATTACGATAAACACGCTCTAAACAAACACGCTATTTAACTATACATATAAACAATGATCGTGGCTTCGATTTCCACTCGTAGCAATGAATTATTTAAATTTTTATAAGAAGAAGAAACGCAGAGTAATAAGTTCCACAAGTCAACATGTCATTATAGGGTGTCTTAACTACAGTCTAAGTATTTTAATAAAGTATAAAAGAGAAGGGTAAAAAGAAACCTCAAAGAAATCATACCGATAAATATTTATATTATTGTTTCCCCAGCTCGGTAAAGTCCTGAGCTGGCTCCTCGTGCCTTTGGCAGGTCTACTGTACTACATCTCCAGCGGTACATACGACGACGTTGAGACGGTGCCTCTGTCCTGGCGTCTCATGTATGCTGGCCTACATAGATTTGCTATTGGCATTCTATCAAGTGCTTGGATTTTGGGATTAACTTTAAAGTTTCATGGTATGAAAATTTATATATTTTTATCATTAGCTAGTCATTAACTAGTGACTTTGTTTTGCGTGTACTTTGAGAAGTAAAAAATGTTACTTCATACTCTCTAACTCCAGTAATTTGCCGTGGGTTGTGTGTCAGTTCGAATCCATAACTAATTCGTTTGATCCCCATTGGCGGAATATACATCACTTCACATCTCCACATTTTTATATTCCCAAATATAGCAGGTAAGGCAGAGAAAAACTAGTGTTAAGACATTTGAAACGATGCGTGTTACTAGGGGTAGGCTAATAGAAACTGGGAATCTAATGTTAAGACATTTCGTTACCCGCTTTCCACCGAAACCTAAGTATTATATAAATTCTAAGTATTATACGAAACCATAAAGCACGGCGTTAATTTCTGCCACTCAACACGCAATGGCTTCATATAATTAATTCTAAAATTTCAATGCAACTTTCAGGTAACACTCACGTTATATGGGAGTGGCAAGGATGGGTGGTGCCGAGCAAGCTCTCGTACTGTATGTACTTGATACACGACAACATTCTACACTACATGTTGGCGTCGAAATCAGAATTAACGAGAGTTGTTATATCGGACGCGGTAAGGTTTTCCTCTCTTAGGAAATCAGTGTTATTATTTCTACCTTATTTAGGAAGGGAACCTATAAGAACCTATAAGAAATGTCATTAATATACTTGGGTGTCCCACAGGGGTCTATTCTTGGTCCTTTTTTATTTTTAATATATATAAATGATATACGAACGGCGAATAAACTTAGCTCAACAAGTTTCGCGGTTAAAAAATTTAACTGACATTGAAACGTATCGCATTATGTTCCATGGCATTTTACTTTGGAGTAATGCAGCCTCTCTTGCAGAAACGAGCTAATCACGTAATCTATAACTAAAGATTCCTTAAGGCAAAAAATAGGTTTCCGTTTTTTTATATTATGAAAAATATTAATCCTAGCGCCACTATGCGCCACTGAATCCATTATGTAACGAATGATTTTAAAGTACTTATAATAATTTGTCTTATTTCAGTTTTATTCTTTCGTGAAAGTGCTGTTTTTGTCTCAAGTGCTAGCAGTAGTATTATACTTCTTTGTAGAAGCTCCATCAAATGAGCTCATTAAGATACTTATGCAAGGCACGAAAGAAAAAATGGAAAGCGACAAGAAAGAAACCGACAAGATGGAAGTCGAAAAGAAAGAAGATTAGATGAATAAACTGTTATAATTGTATATGTATTAATAAGGTTAAAAAATGTTTTTTTTTCAAATATATCATGTTTTCATTTTATTTGTTTCTTTTTATACAGTAGCTCCGTCCCCCAGTGCGAGTAAATAAAAATAAATCGAACTCGAAACTGTCACATTTACAGTCAGAGGTTACCACTGCGCCACTGCGGTCTCATATATGTGCACTAAATTAAAATAAATAATACAAAACTATTTATTCATTTCATATTTTTATTTAAAAAAACACCATATTCAAGTAATCATTTAAAAATACTTATTTTACAATATTTTTTCTAGAACGTAAACATTTTCAAAAAAAAACTTTAAATTAATTAAGTAGTTGAAAATACTTTCCGTGTAAATTAAAAATAAGCCCTGCTATACTATAAAAATGCCTTACATTCAAAGCTCTATTTACAATTTCAAGATAATCATACACTTTCATACAGAAGCTTAACCCTTTAAATATTCAAAAGATTGTAATTTTTATTAAGAGGCCAGTGGCGGCACTGGGCCACAAGCGTGCGATTGTAAGCGCGACGGATTGTGGATTCGATTCCCACTCAGGGGAATTAAATATTTTATATTTTCATTCATTCATCCTCGCTTTGGTAACGAGGCAAAAGAGTGGTGTTGAGTTCTGCCACTCAACACGCTATGCCTCCAGAATACGGCGGGAAGTGGGGCACGAAAATGTCTTAACAATAGGTTACCAGGTTTCCTCTGTCTACCTTGCTATGTGCAGAATACAGCGTAAACCTAAAAAAATGTATCAGCCATATAAGTTTGACTTGGAAAGGAAATAAAAGTTTATATGTATTAGACTTGAGTTTGATTTTATCACATTGGCCAAGACACGTGAAATGCATAAAGAAAAACACAAATCTTTTAGTAATTCCCTAACTTATATTTAAAAAATATATTATAATTCAAGCTTTATAATATTTTTTCACGCTGGTATATCTGTCGGTCTGTTCGCATGTAACTTTATAGGTTCTTCGTTTTCCTTATTTTTCCTATCGTTACCTATTATAGCCTTCCATAATTGTACTGCTGGCATTTCTATGATCAGGTATATTGGTATTGCTATTAAATATGATATTACTATACCAAGAATCAGAATGGATATCTGTAAAAAAAGATAGAACACAATTATAGGCACTATTTTGGCCAAATTGTTTTAAAATAATTGAAATAATTCTGTAAATTAATAATATTTACTAAAGCCAACCAAAATTTAGTTCTTACCATGGAATAAACAGACACGTGTCCAATGTGAGTATTGCTAGCGACCGTCAAACGCATTAGTATGAAATGTACTATAAACACCGAGTATGAGAGACGTCCTAGCATGTGGAATCCTCGCCATAACAACGCGTCTTTTAAAATTGCTGAAAAAGAAGAAAACACAAAATATTCCTCAAATTTACTACAGAAACGGAAAAAACCGATTTTTCATTTAAAAAATTGTTATAATACTAAAATAAAAAATATATACTTACATTTACAATTACTAACACATCCCAGTAAAAAGATATTGAAAGACAATGCAACTAGGAATCTGTCCAAAGAAGTGTACAGAATGGTCAAAATCTGAGGCGGTTTCGTCTCAGCGAGGAAGAATACACCAGAGAGCGTCACTATTCCACCGATAATGAGAGACAAGTGAAATAGAACGTTGAACCACTGAAAAAAAAATACTTTATAACCGATTTCAAAAAAAGGAAGTTATGAGATTAACATTCACGTTTATGTTATTGTTAGAATTTCATAATGATAAGATAAGAGTATGATTATTTGGGGTTTAGAGCACTTATGCTACAGTTCGTAAGCCTGTTTATATTCCATAATATGTACGTTTGTCCAAAACGTCTCGGGAACTATATAAAAGTGGGCAGTTTTTTTATCTAAATTCTTACTTAGGGGCCGTTGCAACCTTCATCGAAATTGCTTCAGTAATTTTGGTTCATAAAAACGTTTTGTGTGAGCTTTATATGTCGCAGTATGCGTGGTTTACTGAGAATAGTAGAGTAGCAAAGTTTTGTCATTCAAAGATTTTTTAGAAGCGGTTATTCCTATTTTTAATAGTTAATACTAAGAAGATATGATAACAGAATGCTGTTACCATTAAGACACTTCCGTTCTTCTTTTTCCGACCAATCCAGAGGCATTTCGTGGTGGGTGGCGAAACTCCACCGCACTTTGCGTCTTTACCAGAGCAAAGAAAATGAAAATATCGAATATCCTATAATAGAACCGAACCTAAAATATAACCACGAACCAACCTAAGACTGGCTTCATAAAATAATAATTTTATGAACTATAATCACCTCTGGAAAAAAGTTAAACACCTGAAATCATGCCTTTATACTAAAATAATGCTAAACTAAGATTGAAAGTCATTATGCCTAATATTATGATTATATTATAAATTACCTTTACTTCGCTAAGTTTTATTCCTTTAGTTTGATTATTATAATAAATGAAGGCGGACGCAAGCCCCATAAAGTACCCCGATAGATTCATCCAAAGGGGAAGATAGAGATGTTTTATTACTGAGGAGTTTATAAAGTTGTTGCTAACAATTCTGAAAAAATGTATTATTTTTTTATAATAATTATGTTATTTCATAAAAATAAGGATAAGGATACATCTTTGTATTTTCCATTTCTCTGTTCTATCCTTTAATTATACAGGATATAACAAGGAAATAGAAAATAGTTGTATTGGTAACAAATAGTAAAACTACAAATACAAACGAAATACTGCTCGTGTGAATAGCGGTAAGCTGCGTTTTGTCTACTATAGCGGGAGAATGCAAATAGTTTTCTTTCTGAGTGGGAATTGAACTCACAATCATCAAATCAAAAGACAAACGCAGCACCACAATGGATTCATAATTCTTATTTTATTTTCCAAATAACACAGGGACAAATACGTACTCAGGTGACTGTGCAGTAATTATAGGCATTAGGTCTAACATATAAGTAACCAAGCCCGTCGATATGACAGATCCAAAAAGTATAACAGCTAGAACTGGTTTCACAGTGCGTCTCCATTTTATGAAAATAATCAGAAGTAACAAGCCGAGGACGTGGAGTTGCATATCGACAGCCAAATACCTGAAATATGTATTTATTTATATGAAATGTAATATATATTAATTATAGTCAGTATAGTGTATAGGCGCACTTGCGTGCGGCTATAAACGCGAAAGGATGTACTCGAAGAAATGAAATATTTTTTAGTTTCATTATTTACTTAAATGTATAATATATTTTCATTACTTCGCTCTGGTGTCGTGGCAAAGCACGGTGTTGAGTTCCACCACTCAATTGCCAAGGTAATATTATATAGATTACTGCTAATATATATACAATTAATTTGGAAGGAAGTCGATAACCGTGACAATGTCTGAATCATTCATTTAAAACTACACTCTACTTTTAATGAATCTCTTGCTTGCTTTTTGTATTATATAAAGTTGACATACAAAATAACTTATTTAATTCACGCTGTATCCCACCTTTAGCAGGATAAGAAGAAAATGAATTTCCGTCTAGTGGGAATTTAACATGAAGAAAAAAATCTTGCATATGGGGGCTAGAGGAGCAGTTATCAAATCTTTCATAGTACCGAAGCTACTTACCATGTATGACCCATACAAAATTTACCGAGCGGCAAATAATTATGTATGTAAGCTACGTGATGATACCATCTATATGTGCAGTCCTCAGCTTCGCGTTGTATTAACAGCATCCATAAAGGACCGGAGCCGAGACGAGGGTACCAGGTCATTGTGAACCATAGAGCGAATACTGCTACTGGGGTTATCCTGAAATAATCAACAGATGTTTCATTTAAATAAATGATTACTCGTACTTTATAATCTAAGCTACTTCAAACTCCAAATAATTCTCATTCAAATAGATTTTAGCTTACAACACAAAAAAGTTAAAGTCCTGAATAATTTAGACTCATAAAGAAGAAAAACCATTACCTAATAAATCGATTAATGATACCGAGCAAGCATTTTCCAAAAGTGAATGATGTCTTCTCAGCGTATATCAAGGTAAAGTAGGTGGTGAGGAAACCGGTGATGGAGAAGAACACTTGCATCCACAGCGGAGTGTTGAAACCAGCTTTACCACTGATTGTGTCAAACATCTGAAAATAATATACAAATGTGTTATTTTTTATATTAATTAAATTAATTAATTTTATATTAAAACGGAATGGATGTATTTTTTCTTTTCATATAACAGACAGCTATGACAATATATATGTATATATTCTGTTGATCCAGGAGAGAACGCACAGCGAGGAGAGGTCTCTACGCAAAGTCAAAGTGTCAAGCCTTTCATCATTGGGTCCTCAATGTTTCGAACGGCACTAAGTACGTAGTATGCGATCAAATGGGTCAAGCTGATACTGGGGAGCACCAGCTCAGAGATGAGAACAGTACTCGATTAGACCGAGCACCCCTAGTAATTTATTCCCCAGTCTAATTAAATACAAAACAATGTTGTTTTTTATCTAATTAGATCCTATAATATCAGGTGTTCCGCCCCACAGTGTGGAAATGCATGACAATAAAAATTTATATATTATTATTATCACAATTTACGAAAAAACTGCAAAAAACTTACGTGCTCTATGAACTCGGGATTGTCGATATATGAATCAACATAAACAATGGTCACATGTGTCATTACTACGCATATAGTACCTAAGAATCTGGAAAAGATATTTAAAAATATAGTCAAGTAAATAAAAAATATTATTCGATACTCTTAAAAAAATAACATAAAAATAATCAATTCATTACTACTATTTCTTTATAAACAGGATATGAACGACTAGTAAAGTATACGCCTTACCTAATGCCCTCGAAGCAACCAAGATCACTTAAGCGGTCCCCCTTTGAATGTGATCTTATATGTGACAGCAATTGCCAGTTTTTTTTTAACGAAAACGAAAGTATATATTTATTATCTGTAAAATATAGAAATATATTATTTTTTTAATCACTTCTCACTACCGCGTATATACAGGTGTAACTAAATCGACAGATCAACGGTGGTACATGGATAGGGAACCAAGGTGACAAAATCCACCCCTGCACATTATATATTCAACCAAAAAAATACTGGATGGATGGATAAGTATAGATAAGTTGAAATTTGGCATGTAGGTTTTTCGGAGGAGTATAGGCGACCACTGAGCAAGAATTCTCTGAAGTTCCTACAGGAACGGAATAAAATAGAATTCCACATTTACCACCACAAATTAAAAATATAACAATAGTATTAACAATATTAGTGTCATATTATCTATAATAAATAATTATCTATATATATAAAATCAAAAGGTCACTCACTCATCACGAAATCTCAGAAACTACATGTGCTAGGAATCTCAAATTTTGCATAGGAGTTATTTATAAGACGTAGGTGCTTGCTAAGACGGGAATTTGCAATATTCGACTTCTAAGGGGTTGTTTTTGGAGTCAAAAGTTTGTATGAAACTTCGTTACTACAAATGCTAGGAGTCTCAAATTTTGCATATACGTCACTAGGACATAGTCATGGAGACAGAAATTAATAATATCATATTATAGTTCACGCGGGTGCAACCGCGAGCGGGCCGCTAGTAATTATATATACCTTGCAATCCTCCACAGCGCGGCCCCACTACGTGCAACACAGTGGCCACGATAGTAAGCGCAAACAAACTCATATAAACTATTACGAAGATTTTCGCTGAACCACTTGGTTTTTCTCCTTCCGGTGAGCTGCAGAAACGGACTGATAGGACGTTAGCCTAAAAAAATAAACTTAGAGTTAAGACACTCAGTTCCCCACTCTCCGCCGAATTTTTCGAGCATTTGTTGAATGGTGGAACTCAACGAGCTTATATTAAAATATTTCTGGAAGATTAATTCTTATTTTTTTCCATTCTTCAAATATATTTTGGTATGTAGTTGTTGTATAGAGTTAGGCTTTTTTATTATTATCATTTATTTTAATAGTCATATAATAAAATATATTATTATGTATTTTAATAAACCTATACCCACTTCTAGCCCATATTCCACCAAGTTATTATTAATACACTTCTCTGCTGCATCATGGTATGTATCAGGCCCTTGAGCTCCGCACCGCGTCATACACACTCCTCGATGGACCAACGTTCGATTGTAATGCTTCTGCTTTTGCAATGAATACACCTGAAAAGAGATTCAAATCTTTACAATAATTAATCTATACTAAATTTATAAATATAAACAGTATGTTTGGTTGAATGCGCTAATCTCAGGAACTGGTTCTAATTGAAAAATCATTTAAGTACAAAACTAACAATTGGAGAATATAAGATTGCCTTTTTTTAAACATCTGTGTTGCTACAACGCCCACAAATGTATAGTGACAGCCAGGACCGCTACGAGGCCCCTTCTGATGCTCTTACATGTATAACAAATATCAACATTTATTCAAGTTATTTCAGCAAGTTTTATGTATGCTACTGTTACAGGTTAAGATAACACATCTCTATCATTATTATTTTATAATTTACATTTAGTTATGGATATAAAAATACGTGTGTAATAGTTTTTTATTAGATTTTTGTGGCATTGAAATTTGTTTACTCGTGTATTTAATAAAATGACAAAGACTACAAAGGCTGATCAAAGATATTTTCAGAAACTAATTAAAATATAAAGATATAATTAATCATATAATATTAATTAAATAAATTAAAACGTCTTAGTATCACAATTTATATGTGAGACATGAGGTAAACTTTGCATTTGTGCGAGTTACCCCAAAATTAGAGCGGGAAAAAAACTTACGATTATTATTATTTATGAATAAAAACATCAAACGTAACAAGTCGTAGGTTCGATTTCCATTCGAGAAAACTAAATAATATAATATTTTATTCTTTGTCCTGCCACTTAACACGCAATGCCTCCAGAACTCGGCGGAAACCGGGGAACGGAAGTGTCTTAATGGGCAGAGAGTGCCTTAACACCAGGTTCCCAGGTTCTCTCTGCCTACTAAATTATATAAAGATATGAACACGTGACGTTGCCACCAGTGCATGAGATGGAGTTATGTCAAATTAGGAATTCGCCGCGCCGTTAGTTATAACTAGTCGTTAGTATTTTTTTTTTATTTATAGCCTTAGTTGCATTATAACTAAGGCACTCTACACTTTCTACTCAAGTTTCATCGACATTATGTGTTGGGTAACAGAGTTCAACGCCACGCATTGTCTTGCTGCCAGTGCGAGTAAATGTAAGTATTCCTTCAAGTGGGAATTGAACTCGCAACCGTAGCGCTTGCAGGGAGACACTGCAGGACCTTGACAGCCTCTAAAATTCTTATATAATTAATCACGTACAGTTAAGCATCTTCAACTCTAACTTACGTCAAGAAGTTATAATAAAAATATATGGTAATTTATCATATTTAAACAAAGAAGTCGTCTCTATATGTTTAGATGATATAATAATTAATTAGATTCGTAACCCGGAAATTACTTGTAAAGTAAGTCTTGGAATTTTAATTATAAGTAGATCTACTGAGGCAGTCGTGGCCTAGTGGTGCTAGCGTGTAACTGTAAATGCGACGGTTATGGGTTCGATTTCCATTGGGAGGATTGAAATATTTTAGAATTTTCATTTTCTCGCTCTGAAAACGAGATAAAGCGCGGCGTTCATTTCCGCCACTCAGTACACATTGCCTCTAGAATTCGGCGGAATGTAAGAAACCGAGAGTCTTAATGGAAAATGGAATGTCTAAACACTAGGTTTACAGTTTTCCTCAGCATAAATTGCTATGCCCTAGAAGATAGGTTAAGCAAAAAAAAAAATTATACCCACTAGACTAGTTGTTTATCCCTACACTGCTTTATATGACAAATACATATTTCATACCGTATTACGTTTTAATAACAATACTTTTAATATTAAGCTCATGAACATACATAAATTAGATATATATTAGCAACATAGAGGGGCAGTGTCGTCACTTTCGGATTTTCCTAGCATGAAGTTCCTAGGTTCTATATGCGAGTAAGGTAAAAAATGTAAGTATTTTTTATTATTATTTCAAGTAGATTAGAACAAACCTTCCGCTCCTAACGCACTGTCTAATTTCAAAACATTTTGTGTTTAGTAAACTCAGTTTATTTTATTTTTTACCCCGCACTTTTGAATTTGCATTAGCAAAGAAATGAAAAGAGGTCCTCCTCGAGTGATAATCGAACCCATAACCGTCGTACTTTGTAATCAGTAATAAAATTTACAACTATTTAAAAAGTAAACGTTGCGTCGCTCTGTTTATTATAAAAGTTTTTAATTTTATTTTGTTTCC
The DNA here is from genome assembly GCF_056956725.1 of Heliconius melpomene rosina. Lineage (NCBI taxonomy): Eukaryota > Metazoa > Arthropoda > Insecta > Lepidoptera > Nymphalidae > Heliconius > Heliconius melpomene. The sequence goes on along the minus strand of NC_140402.1, from coordinate 8,943,555 downwards.
TTTCTATTTTTACACTTGAAAATGCCTGTTTATCTCATCAGGGGCTATCAAAGTTGGGGCTCCATAATAAAACAATCTGTAATATCTAGTTTTAGATTATTTTATCAATATATCAATTTGACAACTTTAAAGAAACACAGTAACCAAAAGTACAGACCATGAGTCTGTAATGTAGAAAATAATAATTTAAAAAAAAAACATTTTGATAAAAGCATAATAAAATAAAAAAATATATATTTATTTTTTCCTCAATCTTGAATAATAAATTTAAAACGCGGCCGCAATAAAAACGTAAATGAACAACGCTATCAAAAACCACTCGACATGCGGTCGACCTTAACCCAGTAAGTTCAAATACCTCACACTTCAGAAATGGATTTTAAGTTAAATAAATTGTTTTTATATTTAGAGACTTATTAATTAATTTTCGGTAGTTATAGGCACAGTTGAGATGAACGAACCATACGAGCTGAGTGGCAGAATTTAACACCGCGCTCTGCATGTTAATCACAGCAAGGAAATCAAAATTATTTCCACATCCACGAGTGTGAATCGAACCCACAATCACCGCGCTTATTGCACTGCGCCACATTGGCCTCCAATATATAATAAATAATATGACATACCTTTAGAAAGTCCAATAGTGGTGATGGTGCTGGCGACACCAGCACTGCGTCGACAAGACAATACACGTCATTTGGCCGCTGACACTGTGACCACTCGTCTAAGTGGTAGAGTGGTGGTAGATCAACAAATGATACTGTTTCTGATGACAAGCAAATAAAAAAAATGAATATTGTTAATAATTTACGGTAAGAGGACGTCGTAGCGCCGGGGCTCTGGTGTTCCATAAACGCGGCGTTTGTGGGTTCGATATCCACTCGGAGGATTGAAATATTTATAATTATTATTTCTTTGGTGAAGTGACTTAAAGGAAAACGGAGTGTCTTAACACTAGGTTTCTTATTTCCCTGTATATACTACGTACGGATACATTGTAAAGCTAAAAGAATGTATACAATAAAGAAATATGAATAATAGTTTGATCTGGCACTCAACACACGATCTTACAAATTCATTTAAAATTTGAATGTAGAAATTTAAACCCCTTGCTTTTTGGACACCATCCAAGCCCTCTAGCAACCAAGTTTAAAATTAACTTTGAACCCATTTTTTTATGAAAATTACACGAAAATATATAAATATTATAAAATTCAGTTATGTGAAAGAAAAATATAAAACAATTCATTTCCCCGAATAAGAATCCCAGAAATTAGTAAATTACTTTAATAAGTAAAACTCTTTTTGCTATTAGATATAAATTTCATTAGAATATTGTGTAAGAAATTACATCACAACTATGTCAATGTTAAAAAAACTAGTATGATAATCGAAATGATAGCAAACAATATTTATTATCTCGTCGGCCATTCGTTTACCTATGTATATATAATTTACCTACTTGACCATTTATTTACTTATATTCTTATATAAGTACCTATTATAACCATATAAGCACAGTCGAATTTACCATAAACTTAACAGTTGTGGGTTCAATTCACACTCGGGGGAATAAACGGACTATCTTAACACTAAGTTCCCAGGTTCCCTTTACGTGCTCAGCTATGTGCGGGATACAGCGTAAAGCTATAAACGAGGATTTGTAGTGTGCTTACTTTTTGATGGTGGAACTTTCATACAGCAGATTCACGCATTATCATGTAGACATTCGGGAAGGCTTTGGGAACCTTAAGGCACTCCTATATTCTTCCCAATGTTTCGAGACATTGCGTAATAAATAGCGGAGCTCAACGCTGCACTTAAAAAAAGAAAATAATTTAAACACTTAGGAAACTTCCTACAGCTGTGAAAAACGCCTTCGTGGGAATGTTTTTACAATATTTCGGTTTCTTGATTTGACTAACAATCATTTTCTTATCTGGACATTATATTTTATACTTTTTTTTCTTATTGCCGTCATATAAAAGTAAATAAACTTCACATTTTAATTAAAACATTATATAAACAATATAATTGGGCAGTTCTATTACAATCTTATCCTTGAATTAAATATTTACTTTATTTAAACATATTAATTAGTTAAGGTATAATTTACAGTTTTATATTTATGTATTACAGTCATGCAAATTGTAATACATTAACATAAAACTTTATTATTATTTTTATATATATTCTTTTTATAATTGTTTTATCTGAGGTAATCTTTAGATTAAGATAAGATTGTAGTGTAGTTGGAGTATATTCAAATGGAACTTACTATTAAGGCATTTTGTTTTCGAAACATAGCGCGTTGAGACGCGAAACTTAACGCCGTGCGTTGTCTACTACATATTTATATATTTTTTTTGTAAAACTTCTGAGATATAAATTTATGCTGGATATGCCCTTTCTCGCCCCTCTCCCCTTTGTCCTACTATCAAAACGACATTTTGCCGAAAAAAATTCGTCGTCGATTCCGTCCATGACAGTGTTTGAGTCATATATGTGATGTTGCACCTCTTTACAAGACCGAACTCGCGACCATCACGCTTACAGTATTCGCAATTATGCAGCTCTACGGCCGTAACTATATTTATACTTTTTATTGCATAGTTTTGTGGATGTTGAGTTACGCCACTTAACACGTGATGCCCCGAGAATTCAACGGAAAGTAGGGAACGGTAGTACCTTAATGAAAACGGAGTGTCTTAACACTAGGCTTCCACGTTCCTTCTGCCTACCACGTTTTATGCGGTATACCGCGCGAGGCTAGAAACAGCAGATGTTTATATGTATTTTTTAATAAATGCGGCGTTACATTCCGTTTATTGAAATTATATCTCTTAAATAAATATTATAAACCTTAGTAGTACTTGGAGAACTCATACATAATTATCCACTCCATAATTAGCTCGATGTTTACTTAGAATTAAACGAACAAGCCAGTCAGATCAAATATTTAAAGACGTCTTTAAATTTCAAAAATTTGAATATTATTATGTATTATGTATGTATATTATGTATTGGCCGTTGTGGCAGCGTCTGTAAACGAACGCAACGTTCGTGGGTTCGATGCCGATTCGGAAGAATGAATTATTTTTATTTCCTCACTTTGATAAGTGAACATAGCACAGCGTTGAGTTCTGCAGCAAGTGGGGAACGAAATTTGAATTGAAAGAATTCGAAAAATGTAAGTTAATTTTCTCTACAAAAATATATTGGTCTATCTAGAACGATAATAAAAAAGCTAAATAGAATTTAGAATATGCAAATTCACCGTTTAAAATAATTATAATTTTCTAAGAATGTTATCTTAGTAATAACATAATATGTACGTGTCGACTTAATTGATTCATACAAAAGAGTTCAACGCGTAAGGTCGTCAAACAATAAAACGGGTTAAAACTCAGTATGTCCTACTTTGTAATTTATTGTTCTAGGTAAAATAGAAATATTTTTTAGCTTTAAGCTGTATTCTGCACATAACAGGATGTGCAAAGGGAACCTGGGAACCTATTGCTAAAACACTCACTAGTAATTTATGTAGCGTCACACTATATCCTGGATTTATCAGAGTAAGCAAAGGGTAAGACTAAAGGAATTTACAATTTTTAACGGGTAGTATTGAAATTACCTGATTTTTTTTTTAAAAGTACTCTCTTAATTATACTAGTAGTTACCAACAACTGCTTCAATCGATTTTCTTATAGTAATTTATTAATTATCACATCTTAATGTGTGTCGCTCGGTCAAACATTTTCATCTAACTCCATCATCAATAAAGATCTCGGGAATTATTTTAAAATAATGATGAAACTAAGGCCGTAGTTTGACTAAACCCACTCATCTATAAAAAATAATAATAGATTCAATATATTAATATATTATGTTACGGACGGACAATGCTCCACCTCTAGGCCAAATTGGGACAACAATGTATGAGGACAATCCTGTTATAATTTATGTATTTAACGAAAGTGATATAAATAATATGACTTTTCTATTTACGTTTTTTTTAAAATTAAATCAAATACTGAATGAGAATGTTGTTTAGTTTAACAAGTCCTTAAATTTTAGTCTTCACAAGTGTCTTAAGGGGAACGGAGTCTTAACACTAGGTTCCCAGGTTGTCACTGCCTACCTGGCTATGTGCAGGATATAGCGTGAACCTATATTTCAATTAAAACGTTTTTTCTTAAATTTTCTTACAAGCTTCTTTCGAGTATAAAACGTAGATATTATAAATTGACATAGTATGTAATATTTGTACATCTGCCATGTACGAAGTACTTCAACACTCTCATAAAACGTATCGTAAAATACACAATAACTTATAAACAAGTGTTTAATATACCAAGTTTGGTATTTCATTTTGTTTCTTATATAATCTTGAACTATTTAGATAAATCGTCACGTATTGCATAGTTAATATGTTGATTAGGTGAATAGAACAGAGGTTGTTGTGACTTTGCGGGAAAAAGATTTCTCTTCACATTCTGCCAAAAACGTGATTTATATATTTTATAACATGATTATGTCTTTTCCATTTAGCTTTAGTTACAAATTGCAAATCTCTAAATTTCCAAGTATTGTAATAGATCCCCATAGCCTACTTTACTGAGCTAAAAAATTTACAAGTGCGAGGAAAACTCGCATGATTAGGGTTCCGTACATAGTTTGGCATCTTTTACTGATTTTTCTGTAATATTTATTTAAGTAAGAACTATCTATATTAAATTTTTTCTAAATAATAGCCTTCGAAATAAATTTTGCTGTGACCACGGTGACAAATAAATGAAAAGACAAAAGCGTAATCACACAAAAAGAGATCAAAAACCCTCGATTTTTTTTAATATATTTTTTGCATTCTTCAAAATAAAAAAAAAACATATACTCGTATCTTTGTTAGAAGTGAACAAAAGTACGGATCACTAAAAATGTTATAACACTACCGATCTGGTTCTGCCTGTTTGATCATTGTTGCACACTTAAACTTTAAGCCGAATATTTTTATTTCTTAACCGCCTCGAGTTTTAAGTATTGTGTAATACTTTAAATTCTTACTTACGTCGATCGTAAGACATTGTGAACTGACATTACCTACATACCTCACATTTTATGTGTTTGTTTAATATGTCTCTAGTAATATTTTACCAGGATTGGATTATAGTTTAATTCAAGAAAATTTATACTAATTTTATAAATATTATAAATTTACTTAATTTTATAAAGACTTTTTTATTATGACACTCTCCATTCTCCGTTGAATTCTGGATTCCATGTTGAGTCGCGAAAATCAACGCACAATACACATACGAGTAAATACTGACAATTCCATATACAGTTTTCCATAAATTGTAGAACATACAGAAGAAAATGTTTTTGTCCAGCTTTATCCCTGTCACTCTGTTATCCACTTTCGGCCCAAATTCAAGAAATTTGAATGACGAAACCCAACGTACTTCTTTGCCTTACTCTTACCAGGGCGGGTAGAAGTAAGGCAAAGTGCTGCGTTGCCCCAAATGGGGAAGCAACGCTCTACGACCTTATTTATTACCTATATTTAAATTTCCTATTTTATTAGCGTTTTAACAAACATAATTATATTAATTTATCATATAAAAGTGAAAGTTAATAAAATCAGGCTCAATAGAAATTTTATACAAATTTTACGGTTTAAAATTATATATGGATACTCTTTTTCTCATAGTTGACAGAGAGAACCCACTACCACTAGTTGTACTAGATTGGCGATACTCAACGCCGCGTTTGGTTTACCAGAAAAGCCAGCGCAAGGAAATGAAAATATCAAATATTTCCTTTTCTCATTACTTAAGAGTGAAAATCGAACCCACTATTTGTCGCGGTTACAATCGCCCGCTTGTGCCCCTGCGCTACCATTGGCCTCGTAAATTATGAATATAAAATTATAAATATATTTACCATTTTCCAAAAAACTCCCACACGTACAACCGGTGAATAGTACCAACAACAAACAAACAGTCTCACACTTCATTTTTATTTAATAAAACACTTTATTAATAAATAATTATTATATTATTATTTTTATTTAATAAAAATATATTTTTATAACGTTTAGTACAACAAATTGAAAATAGAATAAACATAAATTTAAACTATAACAAATAAAAATAATAAATATATATATTTTAAATTTAAATTAATATATTATTTAAAATTTAAATTTTAAATTTAAGAAATGTATCAACAGACCCGCAAGTCGTAGTCGACTGGACTTTTGGTATTACAAAAGTGTTGCTTAAGTTCTGGGTCTCGTCCTTCAAACATTAAAACATTTCGTTAGACCACCAAAATATTGTATATTGGTTAACTAAATTAATTGCTAGATGATTTCATTACCATAAGAACCTGTTGATATAGTTGAAAAAAATATATAGAAATACTCGCGATAGAAACGCGGCTTTGCCCGCTTATACTTATGTTACATTATAGCCAGATTATACAAAATCTTTATATAAATTTTAGCTTATATGCTATTTTGATGTACGAGCTATATTACTGTAAAGTTTTAGTTTTTGCGTGAAAGTGGAACGAACATCTATCCTCATTAACTTTCAAATTTATAATATTAGTAGGACTAACCTTCACTTGATTGGAAAATTCTATGAATTCTGTATAAGCCATAGACAATTTTATAGTAGAAAAATATATTTTTTAATTCCAGTGTAGTTCCTGAGATTATCGCGTTTCACCAAAAATCTCTTCAGTTTTATAATATTAGTTACCAACATATAGTGTATGAGAACTAGTTGCTGGTTCAATATATACTAGATTTTTTTTTTTTTTTAATTTTAAGTGTACGGAGTTGAGTTCCGCAGTTTAGTTTACAAATTAAAATCATTTATTAAATGATTAGTGTAAGAGAGAGTCAAGGTCAGTCGTGGGTTCAACTGGTTGTCCCGTTACCAGAACGAGGAAATGAAAATATTCAATATTTTATATTCTCAAATGAAAATCGAACTCACAACCAGTCGAGTCTACAGTCGCACGCTTGGGCCCTGTGCTACGACTGGCCTTACTGTTTCTTTGCGAAAATTAAATAGCTTACTTTGTAGTACTTCTATGAATTATTTATTAGTTACAAAAATCAACTTTGCCCCGTGAAATTTTATAAGGATGCATTACGCTTAGGTTAGTTAATCTCGATCATTATATTGTTAATTACTTCTGCGTTAATTTTGTTTAAATATATATAACTAGTGGGCCCCGCGCGGTTTCGCCCGCTTCTTTCTTACTTTATATTACTTTAGCTTCACGCGGTAACCCACACAACAGGGTAGGCAGAAGGCACCTAGTGTTAAGACACTCCGAAGTTTCTGCCGAATTCTGGAGACACCAGAGCGAAGAAATGAAAATATAAACGTAACTGAATATTACGCTTTCTCGAGTGGGGATCGAACCCACAACCTTCGCGTTACAGTCACACCCTTGTACCGCTGCGCCACAACGCGACGGCCTCTTCTTAGATAGACTTGGTAGATGAAATACCGTCACTTTATTCAACTCAACTTGTCGTATCCTATCCTATCCTATCCTATCCTATATCTTATAAAACAAAGTCGCTTTTCGTGTCTGTCTGAACTTTCTAACTCTTCTTCTTCTAAGCCACCCAACGGATTTTGAAGCGGTTTTCACCATTAGGTCGAGTATTTCTCAGGGAAGGTTTATATATAGTTTATTATTTGTACATTCCTATGTAAATTAACATAAATACGATAAATGTGTATACAGACCTACCCGTTGAGACACTTCCGCGCATGCGCTGCTTTAATGGTAAGTACTACATGAAAATAATGTACTGGAGTATTGTTCCTCTTAATAAGATCTACAAAAAAGTCCGCGAGGGCATATTCGTATCTTTTAAGATCAACGTGTATTGATCATATTTCTGTCTAAAAATTGTAATTTCAATATATTTTTTATTGTAAGGGATATTTTTCCATAATGGTATTAATCCTTATTCTTTAAAATACTTTATTAATTTTCTACGTTAAACGAAGATAAAATTTGCTTTTTACAATATTTCGAAATTGCGAATAGTTTTAGAGAAAAACGCATTTAATTGTTGACACATCACGCCGTTGACACATCAGCTGTATGTTACTCAAGTTTCACTTATCCCTTACTCTCAGCATATAAATAAGTGTATTAGTTGGTCATTTAATGTAGATCAAAACTGTGTTTTGCTGTTTTTCATTTTAATAAGTACTTTAGAAGTTGTTACAATATCAAAAAATCCTTGCAGCGAAACGGCTCGCCACTCGCCATGCGTCCGCCGCGCCCGCCTGCCTTACACGCATCGGTGGTTCAGTAGTAGAATGCTCTCCTGCCACGCGGGCGGCCGGCGTTCGATTCACGGCCGATGTATTCTATTTAATTTTCCTCACAGACAGCCACGTCGTGCTTGCTTTTCATCAGGGACAGAATACCCTCTTCAGCATTAACCACATAGAAAAAAAAAACCCGCCTGCCTCTATAGCATATTGGTTTCATATTTTTTGTAGTAGTTATTAGTAGGTAGGTTTTTGTTTATAATTTATTCCGTTAAAAAATAGTCATTTAAATATATTTTAATAAGTACTTGAAAAGATTAGTAGCACAGATTTAAAATTACGGTACCTACTAAAAAATCCTTGCTGTGTAAAACAATTGGAAAATCCTTATTGAAACTACGAAAATGCGGGTTGCATTAGGGTTTAATTAATTTTCACATTATCTTAAGTGCTTTGCAAACATACATTATATGAATAATCCAGCAGTAAAAGCGGGCGAAGCCGCAAGGGGGTCGCTAGTTTTATTATATTTTATTTTTTTAGCTTGTACTTATTGAAGTTATAAAACAAAAAAGAATATTTGTTATACTTCCCCAAATAATATGTGTTATTCCAGAAAATACGACTACGTTGAATAACAAGCCTGTCATTTATTAGTTTATTTAATAGGAAGCCAACATAATATACAGTGTATTTTATATTTCGTTCGTAACTGAGTATAGAAAAGTTAAAAGCTAACTTAACATGTAACTCATAGATTTGTCACTTATATTATTTTATGAAAAAATAAAGTAATGTAAAAAAAAAAAAAACAAAGATAAACATAATTGCATGAAAATAAAAATAATATATATAAAAAATATGTAAAGTTTTCACACAAAGCTCATATTTAAAAAAGAATACCTATAAAAGTTAAAAACATTTTTTTTTTATTTAATACAATATTGTTATAACAATGTCAACTTAATAACAGTATAAGGATTAAAAGCAAAATGGTAAAAAATAAAAAAAAAGATTTAAAAAAAGAAATGTATAAAATATTAATAATGCCTGTGCACCATTATTGGCCTTTACCACTTTTAAACGTGGGTTTTTTATTAATTAACAATTTCGACACAACTTTCATATAATATAAGATTTTACCTTTAACCTTGTAATCGAGACTAAATTATGCCAATCTTTTTACGTCAGTGTTACATATGAGTTCAAGTTAAAAATGAGTAGGCATAGAGAACTTAGTGTTAAAACACTCCGTTCACCAATTTCCGCCGAATTGCGTGTTTAGTGGCGGAACTCGAAGCCACAATTTGCCTCGAACCAGAGCAAAAATATGAAAAGTAAATGTTTCATTTTTTCGAGTGGGGATCGAACCCACTAGTCGATTTTGCAGCACACTTAATTAAGAGTAGTTCTTGGAGGAGGACACGGAACAGGGGCACAAGCTTGGGTCTGTGACCACGATGTTTGAGGGTTCTCATTTATTCGCTTTACTATCGAAACTAATAACTCTCTGTCTTGTCTTTTTTTCTGTCTAAATGCCCTCTGTGTACCCCGCCATATGCGGGATACTGCGAAAAAATATTTAAAATATATATAGTCAAAAGACTTTGTTTTTATCAAAAAAATAAATCAAATTAAAAGTTTGATTCCATTTTTTATGAAATAGATCTTTTTACGAAATTCCAAGCAACTAACCACTTCTACTAAATTCTTTACCTTTTTTCTTAGGGTGAAAATAGAAAAATAAATAAATAAAATAAAACAAACGATATAATGATTGTTTATTGCATTATACCTCATTAAATAAATTATTTACAATGCTCCAGTACATTTGTAATAAAAATAGTCGTTTAGACAACATCGAATCTAAATTCCAAATCAATATTATACATCTGTTTACTTAAAAGATCTAAACGTATTTTTAAAGGATCTTGATTTTGATTTTGCGATTTTTACACATGTTAAATGAAAACTCTTTAAACGGTTTTTTTTCCAGCTTCACGCTGTATCACATAAAGGAGGGTAGGCAAAGGGAACCTGGCAAAGGGAACAGGTTTTCAGGACCGTTTTCGGGGCATTGGGTGATGAGTAGCAGAACTTAACACCGCCTTTTTGCTTGTAAACTGATTAATCGTCCTTGGAATTTCAAAGTTTTTCATCGCGTTTATTGGTCCAATTAAAGAGTTTCAAATAAATATAAACTCTTTATAAGAATGTTCTTATAAAACCACCAGTCTAAGGGATCCCTAAATGTTGAATGAAATATGTTACAAAAAAAATCGTTTCAAATTATTTAATATTTTTAAATTGCTCGTTTCAGTTATTTATCTCATTGCATGACGTAAAAGAATACATCTTTTGCGTCATACAATTATTATAATAAAATATATTTTAAAATATGATAATATTGCACATGTTTCCACATTAAAACATATTTTAACATGACACTCACAAAAAAGAAGTAATTTACTACCTTATTTTTATGATTAATGTATGTACGTAGCAAAGTAAACTTGCACTTTAGATTTTGGGGCCGTCGTAAACGTAACGGATATGGGTTTGATTCCCCCTCAAGGAATTGATTATTTGGTAATAAGCGAAGCGCGGCGTTTAATTCGCCATTCATACAGCAATGTCTGGGAAATTTCTCGGGCGGTGCCCGGAGAACGTCTTCACCGTGGGTTCCTTTTGTCTACCCTATCATATACGGGATACAGCGTGAAACAAAAAAATGCATAATTAAATATATCTTAATAAACTCAAAACAAAAAAACGTAATTTCGTAATTTTTTTATAATATTAATACAGGAAATAAAATATATTATACTTTGTTCAAGTCACTTTTCACCATTATAGTCCAAGAGCAAACTGCGATGGAACAAACAAAATGATCATCAATCATTTACACTTAATGATTTTAAAATGTTTTTCTATTACATAAAACAATACGTTTAAATCTTTTAAGCGCTTAAAATATTAAAACTATTACAAAAATTATAATTTTAATTTTATATTATATCCACCATTGGGACAAAAGACGCGTAGATCGTTGTTCATTCGTTAAAAAAATTAAATTAATGGAAAACAACTATAATAAGAAAATAATCTAGACATCTCTTGCAGTAACATCTAAAATAATAATATTATTAGTTAAGTATATAATGCTTTCGAAAACTATAATAGTAAATATAAAGCGCCGTTATATATGTATTTAAAAAAAATGATTTTTCGAAAAATCGATCGATATGGACAGCAAAGTCGAAATAATAGAACGAATTAAAAATAATGATAAATAGTATATTTAATTAATAATTATTATAAAAACTAAATTAAAACTAGGCTTTTAAAAAAAATAATAACCTAACTACACGATTTAAGTAAACCATTGTTTTTTTTAATAGTAACTTAAAAATTGAAATACAGTTGTAATAATGGAATAAATACATAAGAGCTTGTTTTTTTTTAATAAATCATTCCATTTAATGGATGAAATTGTTAGTGATTTTTTTTCCTATACATAGTGATTTTTATACACCATACCCTAGACTATATACAGTAGTAGTAACAAATAAGAATACTTGATTAACTTTTATCGTTACTATTGTATAAACGAAATTAATATAAATAATAATATATAAAAAAGATTATTATAACAAATCAAAACATTTATGTATATTGCAGATATTTTTTAAATGTTGAATATATAAAAGAATACAGGGAACCATAACACAGATAATAAAATATTCCACCGGAATGGTTTTTTGTCTAGAAATAAAAGGTCAAAAACACAAAAACTCCAAATCATTATAATCTCAAATCAAATTAATAAATTGAGAAAATTTCCACTTTTTATATATTATTGTTATAAATAAAAAAGTACAGCATTCATCCTCCAAATTATATAATTATAATTAAGTTTCCTTTATTATCTGACATCATTTTTTGTTGAATTAAGTCGATTTATTTTAATAAATATTATATAAAAAAAAGGAGAAGATTGAAAAAGCAAAGAAATTAATTAAAGAAGGAGAGATATTAGTCACTCATTATATATAAAAAAAAGAAACAGCTTAAGTACTTCAAGGCACGCTTGAAAATATAAAATGAGACAATTTTCCATACAAAAAGTAGAAATTTTCCTAATTTGTACCATTTATAAAAATATTGGAATAAAATACAAAGCTGTGACGTCACAAACTCCTAAACAAAACTTTAAACCGTATATTATTTTCAATTGTCTTTATATTGTGTAAAGGCTACTTAATTATCACTCACGTATTGACATGTTAGAATTGATTGGGCATTTGACTTCTTAATAATCAGGATTTAAAAAAAATCATTTTATAAACTGAGAAAGAAAAAATATAGTAATTTAATATATGGAACAAAAGTAAAAGAAAAAACCACACTTACAAAAGAAAAATACTTATTCAGAAAACTTGATTACCATATATTTGAACGGTATTAAAAAGGCGCCGGTTCAAATTTTTATATGTTTTCTAAATAAGTATTTAACCATAGAGATCGTTTGCCGAAATATTATAAAAAAGAAGCGTTTCTAAAGACAAACAATAATATTTTTCTAATGAAAGTAAATAAGCAAAATGAAGAAACAGTGCAATTTAATAAACATGACACGAAATGACATATTCTAATCACAAATATTATTATACCATATTTTTCTAACACATATTAATATAAAAAGAAGTCAAACACCTCTATAGTAATACAATTTTATAATTATACAGCTTCAGCTTTACGCTGTTTCACAAAGCAAGGTAGGCAGAGGGAACCTAGTGTTAAAACACTCCATTCCCATAACTATACAATACTGTAATTAAAACCTTTTCAATAATACAATTAAGTATTAAATACAGTATATGTATATTTATATTTTTATTGTAATGTTCGACACTAGAGATAAATAAAATATTAATAGGAAACATATAAAAATTTTGACGGTGTCAAATAAATTGACGGTATTAAATTTGTTATATGTTTTCTAAGAATTTTTTTTTTATTATTAGTCTATATATCATTTATATAGCACACTGTATTTATCTATTTTATTTAAAGTTTTTTTTTAGTTTATTGCTTATTTAACCCCGTAAAGTAAGTGTTGATTATACAAGAGAATTAATTGGATGATTTTTTAAATAATTTTTTAAGTTTATCATAATTTTCAATAATTTTATTTAGTCTATCTCATTACATATAACTTTTATATATAATAATTAATAAGTATTTTGAAAAACAAAATTATTTTTTACTATTTTTACACTGTACTAAATTTAAATAAAAAAAAGAACTCTTAACATCCAAGTCTTTCTCATGTAAATAAAAAAGTTTTTGTAATATATCATATTATATTATGTAATTTGTAGGTTGATTAACGTATTTTTTTTTGTCTAATGGCACTGTAAATTGTTTTCTCTATTAATAAAGTTATTTAATTATAATAATCGATGTTTGCTTTTGAAGGAACGTTTCAATTTAAAAAAAAACATTTATCTTTTTTTTTCCATGTATTATACATATTTTTAAAAAGTAAATAAGTTGTGAAAATGATAATTAAGTATTAAAATGAAGCTTTTTTTTTCATTATAATAATATAAATTATAAGGCATTTTGAATTGATTGTTGTAATTAATAATTTTATCGTAAGTGTTATCATTAAGCGTATGTATTATTTAATGAAATATAACGTATTTAATTTGGAAAGATATTTATATAAATTTATCAATTTTATTATATAATCATCTATATTGAAAGCGATGGATAGGGTTCCAATTCAAAATACTCATGTTTATTATACAAATAAACAGCGGCGTTGAGTTCCACAACTCAACATATCTAAATAGGCAGAAAGCAGAGAATAAAGTGGTTTATATCTAGCCTCTCTACAAAGTGTTAAAAAATAATACTACAAAATGGAAATTTCTAGAACAATATACAATTTTCATCAACATCGTGAAATGACAACGACTTTACATACATATATATAATATAATAAGGCATTTAGTATGTGTTTTTAATATTTTTTTAAATGTTTAATCGACACCTGCAAAGCCCTGGGACCCTTCTATGGCTTTCACGAGTTTCTCTCTCAATTGTTGATAACTTTCGTATGGCGGTAGATCAATGCGGTTGAAACTGTTGAAAAAACATGATTTATTTAAGACAATTAGAAAAATACTTGTGTTAAGGCAGTCGTGGCGCAGTGAGACAAAGCTTGGCTATAAAGACGAAGGTTTTGGCTTCGATTTCTACTCGGGTAACGTATTTTTTTTCGTCCTTTGATAGTAAGTCAAAGCGCGACGAGTTAGTTCCGCCATGCTTCACACGCAATTTTTAAAAAACTGTGCGTTACGAGGTGTTTTAACACTAGGTTGCCTCTATCTACTCTGATAATTTCGGGATACAGTAACAAATTAAAAACTAAAATCAGCTTCACGCTGTATCCAGCGCACAGCAGGGTAGGCAGAGGGAATCTAGTGTGGAGACACTCCATTCTCTACTTTAATTACATACAGATACTGTATTAAATTTAAACTATATAACTCACCAAGTATGGGCACGCGGATAATTATCGGGCGAACCCCATTTCTCTATAGTGAATAACTGGGGTCCGTTGGACCCGTACAACTCCTTGAACCCATTCATGGGTACACGTGAAGTTCCTGTAACGAATTGAAGTAAACGGGAACGCATTTCGTTGGAGAACGATAGTACTACCTGTCAAAAAGAAAGTTTGTAAATTAATTTTAAAAAGTATTATTGGTTATGGTGTAAATTTTCCAAAAGGACCAGAAATCTTTAAACCTTTGGACAAAGGCAAATAAAAAGAATAATATAATATATGTTTTAACTTATTTTATTTTTTAAATTGAATTTTTAACTTTACACTGAATACCACATATAACATATACACAGAGGGAACACAGTAACAAAATACTTCGCTCCGTCGGCAGTACCCTCGTACTGCCGTCGTTATCGAGACATAGCATGTCTTTGTTACCGAAGAAATAAAAATATTTCCTTCCCCCGAGTAGCAATCCAACTCACAACCGTTACGCTTGTGCCTCCAAAATTCGGAGAAGAATGGGGTACGGAATATTTTAACACTAGGTTACTTCTACATACACTCTGGTGTGTACGGTATACAGCATGAAGTTAAAAAAATAATAATATTCATCTATTTTAAAACTATGTTTCCCCGCACTTGTGTATGAGAAAAACACTAACACATTTAAACTTACCCTCCAAAACCACTGTACAACCAAATGATTCGCGTGATAGTCTCCCTTATACAGCGTGTTCGCGCGCCAGTCTCTCACGTCTATGTGCTGGATGCCACAGAGAAGCAGTTCCAGTTCATTCTCATCAAATATCTTGAGAAGTGGCAAAGGTATGAGACCCCCTAGACCTTCTAGGAACGCGTACATTTGTTCTTGAACACGACTTACAAAACGCCATTGTATTACTAATCTGAAAATGAAATTTAAATGTCTTAATATAAGCCGTTGAATCGTAACCGCTTTAAAGTTTCGGTTTATGAACTTTTGCGCATTGTTCACTCGAGAAGAATATAATCAAAAGTAGAAAAAAATCCTAAAATAAGTAAAACATACTGTTTTAGTGAAACAGTTTTTCATTATACACATGATGGTGCTGGGTTCTATGCATATTGGTTATATTTAATGATTGTTGACACTGTATTCCGGCAACTTATAATGGAATGTCTTAATACTAAGGTATGTCTCAGTGGAACTCAACCCCCCAACCAATCTTACCAAAGTGGGAAAATGACACTATTTTTTCCGGAGTGTTGATCGAAAAAACAGCCAATCCTTCACGCTGTATCCTGTTCTGTTTCGCTGTAGCACAGTTTCCGCCGAATTCTGGAGGCATTGCGTGATGAGTGGCTGAATTCAACGCAGCACTTTGCCTCGACACAAGAGCGAAGAAATGAAAATATAAATTCTTTTTCTGCTAACAAAACAAATCTGGGCGTTCAGTTCCGTCAATCAACACAGTGTTTCAAAAATTAGGTATTGCGTGGGGAACGAAATCTCTTAACACTATGTTTCTTCTACCCCGCTATATGCGGGATACAGCGTGAAAAAAAAAACATAAAAACGCACTTAATATATTCATCCTTGTTTTCATTATCCACAGCTATATTAGCGCCACCCGTCTTTAAGTCCCTTTGAATTGTTTTACCGAATTGTTCCTCATCAACTGAGAATGTTAGATACAGTTCTGATGGATCGTTTTCCTGGAAATAGAAAATATATTAAAATTTGTGTAAAATATAACAAAAAATAAAAAATAAGGGACTATCCATAAATTACGTAATAGAAATTTCGCAATTTTTCCACCCCTTGTCGCGGCTGGTCTTGTTAGTAAGACGCCCAATGACGTCACATATTTTGTAATTGAGAAAGGGAGGATCTCTTCTCAAACAATGACACATTTCGTTCGACACGCTTCGCGTAATTTATGGACAGCCTTCACTAGTGATTTTAAATCCACATTTATTTAATTGGCAAGATAAAGAAAATAACAAAATAAAAAAAAACAAATGCCCCCAAAAGTATAATTTCAATAAAAAACGTTGGTGTCTTAAGTTTCAACAGTAAAGATCTTTGGTGGAATAAATATTCTATATTAATCATGAAATAAAGTGGAGGTTACGAACAGAGAGACAGACATGGCTAAAATACAAGGATTCCATTTATTTATTATATTTTATTCGGCTACGGAACACTAAACAAACTGTCGATCGAAAAACTGATTCGAACCGGCAAAACCATTAAAAAATAATACAATTTTCTACCTTAATCCACATAAGTGAGTTATAATATTCCAAATCTACTGATTCCATGTCTTGTAGCTCAATGGGCTTGCCGAGCATCATCTTGTAGAATGGACGGATGAAGAATGCTAAAAATAAATAAAAAAATAAATTAAATCAGCTTCACGCTGTATCCCGCACACAGCAGGGTAGGCAGAAGGAACCTAGTATTAAGACACTCCGTTTCCCACTTTCCGCTGAATTCTGGAGGCATTGCGTATAGAGTAGCGGAACGCCGCCCTTTGCCTTGACACCAGAGAGAAGAAATGGGTTCTATAAAAAATGGTAACATAAGGAAAAATTAACAAGGTATGGAAAGGAAGAAGAGGGAACATAGATTCCTTACACCTAACTTTTTTATATAGAATTAGAGTAATTCTTCTCATTCACATTATCTGAATAATAAAAACAAGGCACCGAAAAAAACATATCTATGATAAAAAAAATTTTGGAGTCCAGTCGTGGCGCAGCGACACAAGCGTGATTGTAAACCCGACAGGTTGTGGGTTCGATTCCTACTAGAGGAAATAAAATATTAAATATTTTCATTACCTCGCTCTGGTAACGAGCCTACTCAGAACTCGGAACTCGCCAAAAAGCGGGGAAGCAAAACATGTTAACACTAAACTCCTCAACCTATCCTGCTACATACGAGATATAGCGTGGAACAGAGAGAGAGAGAGAGAGAAAATATGAAAAAAAAAACACAGACTTACCATCAAGCAATTTCCCATGATACACGGCCATGCCGGCGACTCTGCCTATGAACTTGAAGTAATTTAGATGTTCCTCATTACAGACACCGCTATTTGGATTAATTTGTAGCGTGTAATTGTCCATGGCTGAATATTCGAATAGACCGTAGTACGGGTTGAACATTTCCTTTGATAGTAGGAAAAACCATTCCCTTGCTAAGCCACCGTAATCTGTTAAAATTGTTAATAAATTATATATTAATTATGTAACATTTATTTTTACCCTCTTGAATATTGCTACGTTCAAATTTTTACATGTTATCTAAAAATATTAAAACATGTAGCAATATGTGCTCAAGGTAAAGTATAAATCTAACAAATATATGGATAAATTTGTTAATTAACTCATTCGGTTAATTTATTCTTTTTACTAAATTATTGTTTCCAATTTTTTATCAACTCGACAAAAAAAATGGTTTTGATGAATTTTGTGATATTTTTTTATATTTAATTTATTGTAGACAATACTAATTATAATTGTTTATAATCCGGCCAATTTAAAAAGCTATAAAAATAGTGTTAATCAAAGTCGAAGGTCAATTGTTTTCTTTTCTTTTTCTTAAAATTTTTATAGACCTCTATCATTTTTTTTGCTAATTAAAATGTTAATATTGTCTGTACTGTGTAAAAATAGATGACAAGCAAACATATCATCTAAGCCAAAAAAAAGAATACATTTATTTGACCGCTAAATATAAAAATATACAGAACTAAAAAAAAATCATTAAGTAACATTTACTCACCAAGACCAACTTCGGACTCGAACTCAACCCACAATTTAGTTTTGAGTAAATCCAATCTACTAACAGAACTTATGATGCGATAAGAATCCTCTAATATGGAATTTCTACGCACTTTGATCTCAAATTTATTGGGGACGTTGCACTGAAAAGAAAAGATATATATACATATATAAGCAATAATTCAGTCCAGCTTCACGCTGAATCCAGCACACAGTAGGGTGGCCTCCCGCCGAAATTTGACGGCATTGCGTGTTGAGTGCCAGAACACAACGCCGCGCTTTGCCTCTACACCAGAGTGAAGAAATAAAAACATAAATTTAAATAAATATTCACCGTTTCCGTTTCCGTTACGTTTATTCGCCATTTAAATAATTTCCTCGAATGGAGATAGAATCCACAACCAGTCGATTTTACATTCACATTTTGTGTCCTTGCGCCACGAATGGCCTTAATAAAGAAATATAAATAATAAATATACATTAAAAGAAGCTAAAATTTTAAAGGCCATCGTTTCACTGTAAAGACGACAGTTGTGAGTATTGTACTGTATCGAAAATTTGGGAGTAGTGTTTCTGCCATAATTCCTTTTGCCTGCTTTGGTAAAGCTAACACAGCCATAACACATCAACAGTGGTGTAAATAAAATAAAACACAAATTGACCAAATACTTACAGGTTTACGCAGTTGACTCTTCAAATATTCATATTTGCGTTTATAATCTCTTGAATATGGCACGGCAGGACCAGCTATTTGAGGGTTCGACAAACGCGGGTCCTCCCATTGGGTTGTACGTGTGTCTGTTTGTTTTTAGACAAGTCAAAATTAAATAATTTCAACGTCAAACGAATAACTTTACTAAAAGCTTTATTAAAAACTTTCACTAAAGTTACTGCCTGTAGTTGCATGCATGCAGTATGTAGTTTTACACACTCACTATGATCAATAAAGAAGATCCGTCCATCTGTGTGTAGCCTTTCTTCCCAACCTTCCGGCAATGGTCCCAGCTCATCCGCCTCAGCACCAGCATTGGGTGCCGCTGCACTTGGCAAGCTGGATGCACAGCCTAAAATAATATTACAAAAACTTAGATACCCTGAGGAAGAAACCAATAAAAGCCATCAATCAAATCGACTAATTGTTGGTTCGATCCCCACTCGAGGATATGAAATATTTAATTACATTTGTATTTTCATTTCTTCGCTCTAGTGTCGAGGAAAAACGCGGAGGAAGAACTCGGCTGAAAGTGAGGAACGAAGTGTCTTAACAATAGGTTCCCTACCCTGCTGTGTGAGACATGCAACATGAAGATGATTTATTTTGAATTATTTATTTTAAAAACTTTGATTACAGATTCAAGATATCAGCAAGACACTCTGAACCCATTTAACAAGTGAATGTAACTCAATGAACGCTAATTAGAAATATATCGATATTCAATCTTCTTTTATTTATAAGTAATATTTAACATAAAGTATAAAATGATATTCGCAAAATCAATCAATAAATAAATATATTTTTTATTAAAAAATTTTTTGCAAAAAAAAAATATACAAAACAACATAAAAAGTATAGATGCAAAATAGCCGTTTTCATTTCAATTTTATTGTATAAAGATAAACACATTACCTGTCCTAGGATCAATCCACGTCGTAGTTTTCTGGTTGTGATCTATGAAGAATACCCGTCCGTTTGGAGCGCGTTGCATGCTCCAGCCAGGGGGTAAGCCTATAAAATAATTAATTTAAATTACGACGTTGAGTTCTGCCACTCACCCTGCAATGTTTGCAGGATTCAGTGGAAAATGTGGAACTTAAAAGCAAAAAAAGATTAGATTTTTTACAATACGATTTTGTTTATCTTCATGTAATTTCCGAATTTTGCTGACTGAGCCGAGAGTATCTAACGATATGTAATTCACTTCTACATTTTCAAAAATATGATCTTTTTTGGAAGAAATAATCTGGTAAAATAAAACTCCTTAATACTTTCGGCATTTTTTATATATATTTGTGTTTCGAAATACAATAAAAACCTAAACCAAACTTATAAGCATCACAAAAACATACAAACCATCACTATTAGGTAAATTTTGACTCTGGCTACTGCTCGAGCTCGAGCTCCTTGTACTCTCAGTGGAACCATCTGTTTCATCCTAAAACACGCCGTGGAAAAATTACCTTATTACACTTACATAAGGTTGTATTTACAATGTAATATGAAAAATAAACCCATTTATTGATAAATACTACTATTGTTTAAACTAAAATGTGACCAAATATTATAAATAAATTATAGTGATCCTCTGTAATTATACATGAAATGACACTAGCATATATTAAAAATATGTTCTTTACTTTAGAGGGCTACTCCAAATAATCTGTATCTCTCTAAAGAAACTGCCACCATATTTTTATTTACAAAAAAAAACACCCAAAATTTACGGAAGAAACTACAAAAACTACTGCATGCAAGACAAAACAAAATAAAAAGAAACTACAGAATCAATAAGCCGCAATAGATTAAAAATTTAGCGCACTTTTTTAATTCACTACATCAAAGCTAAAACCTTAAAGCGTATACGTTGCAAATGTCACAGAAAACTTACTAATAAAATAGAAAATGTAAAAACTGACGGACCTAAGATGAAAAATGGGTGACAAAAATATACTATGTGAAATTTTTATAAAGAAGTTACATAAAATATCTAAGCAAGGCCAGAAATATGAAATCAAAGTAATCAGCATGAAAAGAAAAGAATAAAGTATTTTACTTCTCTATTAAATTTTGATTAGATATAGATAATATAAACAGTTTTTTTATAACTCTGTTGCCCTAAGCCCTAAATCTGAATGCCTAGCAATCGGAACAAAGAATACACGAATAATCGGGTAAATTCGACAAATAGTTCATAATGAAATGCGTAAAGCACAAGACTCAGATAAAATATCGTGGAGACGCTTGAGCTTTAGTAGTGTTAGCTTAGTGTTAGTCTAAAGCGTGGAGCACGGGTATCAACGCCACAGTCTGTTGTCCTTCACATATCCTCATGGACATATAGACAGATAAAATTCATTACAAAAATTGTATAAGACAATTTAGCAAGTTGCCTTCAATATCTATATGTCCATCACGCATAGACAATCGCCCAAAGCACAATCGTTACAAGCGAGTTTATGGGCAATGACACGCAGTGCATAAACTTTTTTTGTTTTAGGGCCATCCATGAATCACCTCAAGGGAAGGGAGAGGATCGAAGAAATGAGACATCGTATGCCAAGGAATGTAATTTAACTTTGAAACTGCTCGATTAATTTAAATTAAAAAATATATGATACAACACTGGGAAAGGAGTCTCGCAAATTTAACTATCCTATACTAGGACGGGAGAGAGGTCAAAAAATCATAATCATAAAATTCCTTTGACATAATTTATAGATAGGCCTTAATTTAAAAAAAATTAAAACTGGAAAGGACGAACACATCATTTTTATACATTACACGTCACGCCCTCAATCCCGCTCGCTGCTTACCTCTGAGTCTTCCATTGAGCTCGTAGTGGCCCTCCGTCTTCTTGACGTGGAGGCCCTTCTTTCAGGAGTGACCCCACCAATGGGCGTGCTAAAGTGGTTCTCATCAAAGGTCAACGATTCACCAGATCCATCACCAGTCTCGTCAGTCAACGTTCGTTCTCTACCGAACTCTATTTCCTCTATTTCTGTTCTCGCGTCATCATCTATAATACCATTAGTGGACTCGTTATCATTATTATCATCCATGTCATTGATATCTTGGAGAGTCATTGAGGCTATCCCTGTTTGTAATTCATCGTTTTCTGGGACGTCCTGTTCAATAGTATCTTGACTAGATTGACTATTAGTAGCTTGAGCATTTTCAGCAGTTTCAGTTTCATTATTGTCTACTTCCGTCGCCGAGGCTTTACTTTCGTTGCCACATACGACATCGTCCTCACCATTTTGATTAACCCTTACATTAGTATCACAGTCGTTGCTTGTATTTGTCGTAGTTTCTGTATGAGCTTGCTCTCTGAGCTCCGGTGAAAGGATGGGTGTGGAATAAGGCGTGTTTTCAGTCGAGTTTTCGGGTCGCCTATCACTCGCATCCTCCTGTTAGATATTGCGAATTGACACTAGCTAACTGTGTTAAATTAAAAGCAATTTCAGTATACGAAATTACTTTAAATATCCCTTATAGTCTTAATGAATTAGGAATTAATTATAACAGTTAACCAGGTGAAAATAGATATTGAATAAATTAATGCAACACTATAGCTATAGTCTCTAAATTTATAAAGATTGTCATTTCAATAATTCTTAATTCTGCACTCAAAAAAATATTAATAAAGAATATTGGCTATATGACAATAGATTAAAAATATAACATTCATTATACAACCTCACCCCCCTATTTAAAAAAAATGTGCCGAACTGTCTATGACCAGTGAGGACAACACGATGTATTCTGAGTACCCCGGTTATTGTAGAAAAAATGGACAAACTGCGAATTATTGCCAAAATATATATATATCTCAATAAACTCCAATTTTAAAAACTCTGCAATATTTCGCAATTCATTATTGAAATTAGTGTGATCTAGAACATGAGGTTTACAGAATAATTATAACCATTCATGAAATATACTTTAAACGGATATATATAAAACGGTACTGAATATGGATCACGATTTTTAATCGATATGATTGTGAGATTTATAAAAAATGCATCTTCACTACTATTACACTATTATTACTATAGACAATAACCACTTTCTTATTTTTTTATTATTTAAGTACATTTATAGTGAAAATGCACTTATTATTACTCATTTTTGTAATTAATTTTAGTTAGTAGTCCCATGTCCTGCAAAAAGCCCATGCTGCAGTTTTCTAATGGATAATAAAGTAAAAATGTTATCAACGTATGATATAGTATATAAATTTTCATAAGCATCCAAGATAACAATTTTCAGAATACAATTTTGATATTATTATCATATTTATTAAAAAAAACTATCATTATAAGAGATATTTTAAATAAATGTAACATATACTTTAACATATCTATATATGCTACCAAAATCAATTAATTTCATTTTCTATATATACCACTGTTCGATAACTCCTACTAATATTTTCTTTATGCATTAAAAATATAAACAAGATAATAGGAACATACATGTTTTTGTTTTTAATAAACTTACTAAAAAAATTTTGTAAAATTTTTGAATTTATTAGATTGTCTTAGGATTCATTGAAATAAAAAATATATTCGTTAAACCTAACTAAATACACGCTACGTATAATATATTCAAAAATAGCATAGCCATATTGGTCAGCCATTGTAGTATATCGCCATATCTTTCTAATAAACTGCCCGAGCAATATTAGTAATCTGTAATATAAGCGGAAATATCTTAAACACAAGCTTCAAGCTTTATCCTGCATAACAGGATAGGCAGAGAGAACCTAGTGTCAAAACACTCTTTACTCCGCTTGATTTTTGAATTCAATACATTATGGTAATATTTATAAAATTGTAATTAATTTTGTTTAATTTTTCTGTAGAATAAATTTAGTCCATTTCTGATAAAACTTTTTTGTCTAATTTTGACATGTTTCATGCAATACCTATTAAAAACCCTAATAATATTCGATTTAAATTTGACATTTTAATATCAATTAAATAAAAATCCCCTAAAGGCTCTATAAAAATAACTAAAAAATAAGCAAAGAGTATAACAACAATAGTAGATTATATATATGCAAATAATTCTAAGCGTACAGATAATAAATCAACTTATTATAAATAATCGCTAAATAACACATGCGTTTTATTCATGCAATATATAAAGTCTATTTAGTTAGACGCCTGCAAAGCTTTTAAAAGCTTCCGAATGACATTTACTTTAATACATGCATATATTTTGTTTTAGTATTTAAAACCTATAAGTATTAATGTAATTTAAATATACAATACTTTATATAGGAGTACGTAATTAAATCATCAACTTTTCCTAACCAAGCTACATAATTATATAATTGTTATTTAATAATATTAGAGAAATATGTATCTATTATTTACTAATAAATATAAATTATTAATATACTTAATAAAAAAACTAATTTTATTCCCAATACACATTGACATTACAATAAAAAAATCTACCCCAATTAAACCAATTTCAAAAAAATCCCTAAAAATCCCTAAATTTTACAGTTTCTAAGCTTTAAAAACTTACCTGATGTTGAGTAGAAGGACTAGCGTGTTCCTCGTCAGCAGAAATGTGGAATCTACGGTGGAACTCCGTGGCCGCCGTTTCCATGCGTTCCGCTTGAGACTCTATACTCATGTTGCGACTGTGGAAAGGAAATATTTTTTTAGCTTCGTGCTGTATTCCACACATGAACACACAGAAAGGACAAAAACACAGAGTAGATATGCAAAGGGAACCTAGAAACCTAGTTCTAAAACAGTCCATTCCCATTAAGACACTTCCGTTCCTCTCTTTCCATTTAGTTCTGAAGACGTGTAAAGTGCTATTTACCTCGTTACCAGAATGATGAAATGAAAATATTAAATATATATTTCCTAGAGTTTCACATTCTATTTAGGTAAGAGAAAATCTAATTAGCATCATAGTCGTTACATAATTGTTTTAGGAAATAAACAATTCAAGTTGAGTGGCGTAACTCAACGCCGTGCATTGCCACATGACCAGAGCATGGAAATAACAATATTAAATAACCCATTGCCTCGATTGGGATCGAACCCACCGACCGTCGCTTTACGCCACGACGGCCACGTTACTTTATAAGAACTTATAACTTACGTGAACGTGGGCCTCTCCCATTGCGTGGACCTCTCTATGTGGTTCACGTAATATGTCCTTCCGTTTGCGTCCTGTCTCTCCTCCCATCCCGCCGGCAGGACATCGCCGCCGATGGCCTGAAACAATATTTAAAATATAGACCGAAATAATACTAACTTTTGTCTAGAAATCAGGTTTATTATTTTATAATGTTAGTTTGTTTGTTTCCAACTTAACTCTGTATACCTAATGTAGAAGGGAAAGGCAGACCGCATACTCCGCTCCCCAATTTCCGCCGTATTCTGAAGGCATTGCTTGTTGAATGGCAGAACTCAACGCCGCGCTTTGCCTCCACACCAGAGCGAAGAAATTAAAATATTAAATATTTTATTTCCTCGAGTGGGAATCGAACTCACAAGCTTCGCCATCATCAACCTGTCGCGTTTGTGCCTCTGGGCCACCCCTGGCCTCAATGGATGTTACATTCTGTTTTTACTTTAATATATATATATTTTTTTATTTTTTATTTATTTAATAATTATATTAAATCCGTTAATATTTATTATAAAAAAAAAATATTTTGTTGCCAGAAATAAAGTTTGCAGATAAAATTAATATTAGTATAATAGCTCTTTTACCAAAAGTTTTTGTTATTTTATATTTTTATATGGCATATATAATACATATACCTAAGCATATAAAATAAATATTGCATAATTATATAACATACACAAAGATTTTTACACATTTCAACATTTTTTTAACTAGATTAATCGAGCATATTTTTAAGCTTCATGCTGTAGTATCGCGCATGTAGCAGGGTAGCCAAAAGGAGCCCAGTGGTAAGACACTCCGCCGCCCACTTTCCGCCAAATTCTGGAG
Organism: Heliconius melpomene rosina; assembly: GCF_056956725.1. Classification (NCBI taxonomy): domain Eukaryota; kingdom Metazoa; phylum Arthropoda; class Insecta; order Lepidoptera; family Nymphalidae; genus Heliconius; species Heliconius melpomene. Next base: position 8,917,178 of record NC_140402.1, on the reverse strand, counting down.
GCATGTCGTATTGAGTGGCGGGACTCAACGCCTCGCTTTGCCTCTACAAATAATCTAAAATGGAAATGTTGAATATTGCATTTGCTCGAGTGGAAATTGAACTTACAAGCTTCGCCCGTTTGTGCTCATGTGCGATTAGCCTCTATCTAAATCTATCTAAAAAATAGTTTTCTTATTAAAAAAAATTGACGTCTTAAACACTTTGCAAGTATTCCGTCGTCAAAGGTAGACTGAGTCCTGAGTCCTCTGTAATCCGCCATAAACCACATCCGCCGCCGTTCGATACATCAATATTTATAAAACGCCGTATATTCCGTATTTAAAAAAAAAAAAAAAAAATTTGTCTTTGCTGTTTTATAGCCTAAATTTGCATTCGGTTAGACAGATCTCACATTAGATTATTATGCTAATTGTGGTTTCTCTTTAGATTTAAGGAAACTTCATGATTACTTCTTCTTCTATTGAAAAGTACCTATACCTCAGAAAGGACGCGAGATTTATTTAAAATAAACTCTGCACAGTGAAAAATCACCACATAGTATTTATATGTTTGTTTGTATTGTTATGTAAAAATAAATAAATATACGAAAAAAGCAAGCAAAATGAACAAAAAAACCTACTCTGCAGTCCATTTCATCCACCACGAGCCAATCCTCGCCATCGTGAGACGGAACCGTCACCTGGTGCCATTCAAAACTATGCTTTACTCAACTACTTTACAAGCATGTGTGAATAATTGAATTGAAAAAATAAAAAAAAACAGTTTCTTATTTACGAAAGTAATGTAAAGAATAGAAATGTAATGTAAAGAATTTAAAAGAAAATAAAGAAAAATAGATATTAGAGATAGCTTAACTACATAATAATATACAGTATATTAAATATATATTATACAGAATAATTTACAGTAACGAATAAAAATATTGATGAAATCTATATATTAGTATTTCTTATAACATTTATTCTTATTGTCGGAGAGGACGTGATTGATGACACCTCTGTATTCATTCGAATTTTTACAATTATTTTGATTCTTTAACATGCAAATCATGTCATTTTATTTTTTATTTTTTCCTGTTTTAAGTTAATTAATATCAATTATGGTGTAATAAAGTATTATAATAAAAAAATAAATAAAAACAATACTATTAATTAATATATTTAATAATATTTTTTAATAATTTTATAAAAAATCCACTTTCATTACAAATCTTGTTAATATCGATTGAACGCATAATTATAAAATAATAAGAAACTGAATTCATGAAAGACAGATAAAAAGCATAGCAAATTCTTAAAAAAGTCAAATACATTTTTTTTATTGTCTAAGCACTGTTGATATAAATGATACTACTGTGTAAATAGCGCACACATAAATATCACACACAACAAAACAAATCTTACTTGTTCCTCATCCATGCTAGTCATGGCAGACTAAAAATTAAATAAAGAAAAATTATAAAAATATTTCTTAAATAGTATTTCATAGTATGAATTTTGTAGCAACTTTACATAACTTTAAAATACATTAAAATAATGAAACTAAGACATCAATCGATTGAAACTACAATGGTTATGTGTGGCCGTCGTAATGTCCTCAGAGACTGTAATTGTAGATTCAAGAACCAGAGTGATTCATTATTACACAAAGTGAACTGATTATCATATAGAATGAAGAAAGATGAATGAAGCAATTTATGGCAACACTGTGTTATTACTCAATGAAAATTGCTATTTTGATTATTATATTGCATTGAGATACTGTACTAGCGGTTAATTTAAAGCCTTTTAAAATAAAGTACGATCTTACGGTCTGTCCATCCACACTGGCACTGCGTGTCTAATATACAATGTAACGTATGAATAAAATAAATAAAATTATAATCTTATTTTTAAACGACTTAATTGCAGTATTCAAAAGTGCTTCTTTAAGAACATAAGTTGAAAACCCTTTTAAACGAAATATATTTATTAATAATTGATAAATAAAAAAAGTCCCACAAAGAAGCTGCCACGTGACACGTCAAACTAATAACACCCCTGTGTTTACTTTGAGGGTTAAAAATTGTATGTAAAAAAAACATAACATATATAGCTTATAAATAAATATTCAGTAAACAGAAAGACTAATTAATAAACCAAAGCGATATTAACCGAAAATATTTATATTTAATAAAAACAAGCCAAAACTACAAAAATAAGATATCTTATTATCTTACAGAATCATCATCCACGCTAGATGTTGCCTGTTACAAAAAAGGCATGCCATATAATAAAAATATTGAATATACAACAAAACACTATAATACATAGTTTATAACATTAAAATCACTTTTTTAACACTAGGTTCCCAGGTTCCCTCTGGCTATCCTGTTATGTGCGAGCTTTTCTTACATTTCTCCATAATAACCAATAGAGACCCACAACTGTTTCCATTCAGGATGGGTTCGAGTCCGGGTCGAGAAAATTTAATCATCTCATTTCCTCGCACTGGTACAAAGCGCGACGTTGAGATGCGCTACACAACATGCAATGAAATTAATTGGGGAACAGAGTGTGTTAGTACTAGGTTCCCTCTGCTACAGCGTGACGCTAAAAAAACTTATCAATGCAAGGAATACTGCGATGCAGTACCATGAATGTTGCGCTACTCAAAATGCAATGCCCGAAAACTGGCATTTATGCCTGGAAACTTTGAAACTGAAAATTGTAATGTGTTTGAGTAGATACTCGGTATAAGTAGATTAACAATAACACTCACAGGCTGAACATTCCCCACTTGCGGTGCAGGTTCCACCATCTCCCAATCGTCAGGTGACTGGATTGGCTCCTCGGTTCCAGGGTCACCAACTCTGCCGACCAGCGCGTGATACACTTCTATGTAGCCACGTACCCGGGACCTGGCACTGAAGATAGATTTTTAATCGTTAAAACTAGATTTATAAGTTGTAGGGAACCTTAAGGCATTTCAATTTTTTTTTAATTAGCTTATTTTAAAACAATTGTAAAGTTAATTAAAATGATGTTATCCTATCATTTAAAACGGGTCTGAGAGTATTTTAGTAGGTATGTTATAAATTATCATTGATAAAAGATGGTGGATCACTGTTGTTTAAGTTAACAACGAGTGGGAAACATAGTGTAAAATCACTCTGTGGCTTTTTATTATAACAGTTTTATAGTCAGTCACAGGATAGATTAAGCAATGTCTCCAGATCATAGACGAATGGAGGAGAACTTTGTCTGGACCCTGAAAGAAAGATAAATCATGAAGTAATAAATTAATCATTTATTTTAAGTATTGCTAATTGAAATTGTTTCTATATCTCAGGAATGGTATTTGAAAATTAATGACTCTTTTATGTTTTGTGAAAATTTATAACATTAACCAACATTTAAAACTGAAGCTGCTTCAACTGAAGGCAAAGACATATTATTTTAAGGATACCTATTGCACACTAAGCAGAAAAAAACACCTTAACATAAAAAAAGTAAAAAAAAATGTATCATGAAAAAAATATATATGATTAAGCTACAAACGAAACGCTACAATAATACTTGTAGGTAAAAGTGACAACAACCACAGTGTACATTCTACATACATAAAATTCGATTTCGAGAAATTTAGAAAAAACTTTTAATTTTTAATTTATTTAAAGATTCTCTTTTTCCATTTACTTAAAGATATTATTTTCATTTCCTCGCTCTCGTAACGAGACAAAGCGTGGCGTTGATTTCTGCCACTTAACACGCAATGCCTCCAGAATGGGGAACAGAAGTATCTTAATGGGAACGGACTGTCTAAACACCAGGTCTCCGGGATTCATCTGCCTACCCTGCCATGCTGATGCAGCTTGAAGCTAAAAATGTGTTAATTGTTTAAAAACAATCATTTTACTATAAATATGTTTGAAGGCATTTAAAGAAAAACATCAATAACAAAATTCATGCACCTAAAAAAACAACATTATAAAACATTTATATAACATCAATCTACAACATAAATTACTTACACATTCATTACTTGTTTGTTGTTACTAGAAAATATCACAATTAGTACCAAAAGTCGTTAAAAAATCTTAAAATTAACGCTACCCTCAAAATATATCTAAGTAGATGTTGATTTTAAAAATGTAAACTAACTTTGAACGTACAGGACCGTCGACGAGTTGTGGCCGCTCTAATGTTAAATTGTATGAACTTTTGTGCATTATTATATCGAGAAAATAGTCATTAAAAGTAAGAAAAACCCTAAAATCTAATCTGCGAACTAGCCAAGTTCACAGCGGTCACGACTTGTCTATCTGCTTACCCGTTACATGTGAAATACACTGTGAAGCTGCTATGTGCTATCCATAATATTTGCCTTTATTTTAACTATTATAATTTTCGCTTATTTTTTACTATTATTTAAATATAAATTACTTTTATACCATTTCTACAAATATATAAAAAAAATAGTAATTAGTCGTAATAAAAGGTTTTATGACAACATTTTTTTTTATATTTTAATAATCTTAAGTATGGATATAAATACTAAAGATTTTTGTTGTTGTAAATAAATCCTCAAATGTCATGCATCTAATATAATTGTAATGGTAAAACAAGACCTAATATTTACACAGACAAAATGGCCTTGGCCAAACTAATTAAGTGACCTAGTCAATATTATGTTAGCCTGTTATGTTTTTGTATGGCTATGTTTTGTATCTACCATTTTTTTTAACTTGTCGTTGTATTCTGCACATAGCAGGGTAGGCAGAGGGTACCTGGGTACATTCCCCATTAAGACACTTCCATTTCCCACTTTCCGCCGAATTCTTGAGGCACTTCGTGTTGATTGGCGAAAGTTAACGCCACGCTTTGCCTCGTTACTAGCTCAAGGAGATGAAAATATTAAATATTTCATACCCCCGAATGCAAACCGTTGCGTTTAAAGGCGCATGCTTGTGCTCCTGCGCCAAGACTGACCTCAACCATAATGACAATTTAATAACCAATTTTTACTCATTACACATTTCCGCACCAGCCATCTCTACCCTATCATACCCTCAAAACTATCTAAAGACAAAAACCAAAAAAATGCCAAAAAAAAACCCAAAAAAAAAAACCAAAAAACATGCAAAATTTAACCACTTACACGGACCTGCGCGGTCGCAGGGGATATTTATTAATGGGGGGCCGAGGTGACGCCGCACTCTCGTACGGAGTGGACGCGAGTGGTATCTCCACCATTCCTAGGAAATCGTCTCGGGTTAAGCGATTCTCATCGAACACTTGTATTAGGAGCTTTTGTTCTTGGGGTTTTACCTGAAAAAAAAAATATGAGATATTTTAATTTAGGTATTAGGTTCTAATCAAAGCTTGTCTTTGCTTTAAGCTATTGTATATAATATAGATACAATTTAAACGAGACAAAGCGCGGAGCTAAATTCCGCCACTCAACGGGTAATGCATCCAGAATTCGGAAGTGTTTTAATGGGACTGGAGAGTCTCTCTCTACCCTACTATAGGCAGGACACAGCGTAAAGCTTCAAAAATATATATGAAAATAGAACATAGCCAAACACACTATACAAAATCATACAAAAAAGATTTGTGATTTTTATAACTGTCAGTCATGAAGTATTAAAAATGACTAATACACTGTTATCATTCCACTACTATAAAACAACTATGTAAACAAAAACCTTGTAAAAACTAGTCAACCAATATTTATTAAAATTATATATTTTTTACGCTTTATCCCATATATTGCAGAATAAGCAAAATACGTATAAGTATTGTCCGCCCACCACTTTTTGCAGGAATTTGAGACATTGCGTGTTAAGTGAGGAAAATCAAGCGTCGCTCTTACCCCATCCGCATTACGCCACAATTAATAAAATAATAGTTAAAAAATCTTACCCTGAATACAAACTCCTGATTCCATACTGGATTTAAGGTCTGAAAAAGGAATATATAATTATATATTAAGAAAATGAAAAGATCAACATAATTATGTTACTATTAATTACAATAACTACAAACTTTATATAAATCTGCTTCCAAAATTGTTCTCCGAGACATTGCCTGTTGAGTGTTGGGGAAACGAATACAATTAATCACGCTGTATCCCGCATAAATGGCGTGATAGGCAGAAGGAACTTAATGTTAAGACACGACAAATTTTCGAGTCAGATCGTTTTTCAGATTCAGATTTCGTGGCAGATCTCAACATCGCGCTTTGCCTCATTCCTAGAGCGAGGAACCGAAAATATAAATATATCATTTTCTCGAGCGGGAATCGAAAACACGACCTGTCGCGTTTACAGTCGCACACTTGTACTCCTTCGCCACGACTGGCCTCTGTTATTATCAATAATGACCAATAATAAACTTATATAGTTCAAGTAACATCACTTTATGACAAACAGATAACGAAAGACGAAACGGAATTAAAGAAATGTATAAGAACACCAAAAGTCATCTATAAAAAAAATATAATCATAGAGTAAAAAAGTAATAAAAGTACCTTTTTCTTAGTTTTCGTGAGCAACGTTTCAACTGTGACGTCGCCATCCACCTGTTGCAACTCCACGCGGACATATGGATCGCTGGAAATTGAAAATATATCGATTTCATTATTTGTCATAACGTTATCAAATTATATTTATATAAGTATTGATAAATGGTAAATAAGTTCTCCAACTACAATTAAAAGGTTAACGTACTCATTAAAACAAAATAGGCTTTCAAATTTACTCGAAAATAACTTTTACTTATGGCTAATAACATTTCACCGGTTGACATGCAATATTATGTTTAATAACATTAACGATGGCGACGTTATCATCACGCGATGGTAGTGAGTTCATTTTAGTTCAGACTTTTCATGATAAGAAATAAGTTTACAAATCTATATAAATATAATAAAAATGTGGCTGATCGATGTCTGTACACGAACGATACATGAGAAAACTAGCATATCTACATATCTACATATTAATTATTAGGGGCAGTCATAAAACTACCAAAATGATTTAAAATTTGTCTGTTCTTCTGTGCGCTTGTACGCAATAATTTCAAACATGGTTTAACCAATTTGAATTCCATTGGCGTACGAATACGGAAATGTGGGGGGAGCTATACCTATTTGCGGGTTATGCTCAATGGCAATGGCTACAAAATCCAGTGGAAAATGAAGAACGGAGGTTTCTCAATATAAACAGAGTGTCTTAACGCTAGAAAACGACGATACAGAACACAAAAGCAATTCAGATTAGTAAACAATAATAGTAGTTCAACTAGATTCTCTTCGCGGAGAAAAAAACTGGAAAAGCGCGAGTCGAGCTCACCCAAAGAAGCTCTTTTGCTGAAAACCATCTTAGCTTAGCTAGTGCCTTTTCATCTGATACTCACTTAATCTAGCGGCTTTAATACCAAAGTTGCTGCCAAAATGCCAAAATTCATAACTCTAGAAATTTAATCCACTTTATAGTGTCGAAATACGCGGTTTTTAAACGGTTTTATTTAGCTCACCCCGTTTGTTTGTTTGTTTGGGTCAAATTTAGTAATTGAAATTTAACCCTCTTCCTGTTAACCGATTGATCTGAAATTTGGTATACGCCTTTGATTCTGGTGACAATACAATTATCCATATTCAATATTATTGTGAATCCAAGATGGCCGCCGCTACAAGATGGCGGACAACTTAGTTTTTTTCAATCCCATCAATATGGATATCAAATGAAAGGGCTTGTCAAGTAGAATTCAGTGGACTATACAAAATCAAAATCCAAGATGGCCGCCACTATAAGATGGCGGACAAGTTAGTTTTTTCAATCCTATCAATACGGGTATCAAATGAAAGGGCTTGTCAAGCAGGATTCAGTGGACTATACAAAATCAAAATCCAAGATGGCCGCCGCTACAAGATGGCGGACAAGTTAGTTTTTTCGATCCCATCAATATGGGTATCAAATGAAAGGGCTTGTCAAGTAGAATTCAGTGCACTTTACAAAATCAAAATCAAAGATGGCCACTACTACAAAATGGCGGATAATGTCGTTTTCAATCCCATCAATATGGGTATTAAAATAAAGGGCTTGGTAAGTATAATACAGTATACTATACACAATTACAATATGAATCTCCCACCTAAGTCAAGATCTGGTATCCTGTCGAGGACTGTGTGGCTATAGGGTGCCTAAAAATGATACGTCGCTAGGGGTACCACCCAAGGTAAAAGGTAAAAGCGCGCCGAGAACTGTATGGCACTAGGTGGATAAAAATGATATGTCGTTAGCGTTTTCCCCTCAAGATTCAGGCACATCTTGTTGTACATAGCCTTGTCCCTCTATTGGACCTCTGGGGGGGTCGTTCGTAACATTCTCCATTAACCTTGCAATAATGAGACATCGAGCCTCATTTCAACGAATTGAATAGCATGAGAAATAAAAACTAAAAACTTAAAAATAAAAAAGTAAAAAAAAAATTTTAAGTTAAACGGTTTTATATTGCAGATAAATGTACTAAAAGCTAAAAAATAATTTCATGGAAATTATGATTACTAAAATAAAATCGTGGGGACACTTGCTACTTACCACTAGGTGGGTGAAGTCTCACGCTATGTCTTTCAATTGTAGATATTGGACGTGCCCCACGATTAAATTTTAGTAATCATAATTTCTATGAAATTATTTTTTAGCTTTTAGTACATTTATCTGCAATATAAAACCGTTTAACTTAAAATTTTTTTTTTACTTTTTGCGATATAAGGGGCCATATCTTTTTTTAAGTAATTTTTCAAACAGTAATCAACCATAATTATTAATAAACGTAATTTATAATTCAAAAGGTGGCGCCAAGATAGTTGGATATTCCCTCATGAGTTACACGCTAATGTCCTAGAGTCCTCGCTATAGAAGTCTTAACGTTCCGTTATTATTAGTATTAGGTATAGGTATTATGACTATATTTTCATATTCTATATTTTCATAGACTTTCGTAACAATGTATATACAAGAACTTTCACACCTTATCTGATTGCTTAAGATTTAAATAACTTGAGTCTAATGCAAATATAAATATAATATCGCAATTATTGCTACATTGACTCACCTAGCACCGAAGATATCTTTCTTAGCCAACGAATAAGCCCCGACTATCTTCAAGCGAAGAAGGAAGCTGTTTTCATCAGTCTGAAACAAAAAACAACTTTTCTCACTTATATTACATTAAATTTTGTTACAATAACTATATATAATAATTTGATGCCCTCATAGCACAAGTCTAACTAGACTTTTAACGTTGATTGAGGTTTTAATTCCCGTCGAATTACTAAAAGCGCCTGAGCTTCGTCACCCAATACGCAATATCTCGAAAATTGAGTGGGGGCTGGGACACGGAGTTTCTTAACAAAAGGTTAATTAAGCCCCCTCTACTATATGACGGATATAGTTTAAAGATCAAAATAATACTCTCTGTTTCTTAAATTGAGCGTAAAGAAAACGTCGGAGTGTGTTAACACTGGATTCTTTTTGCCCAGATTGCTATAGGTAAAATATGCTTGGATACAAAAGTTTATTGTTCGTTCAAGACGATCTAGCAAATTTGACGAGTTTAATACGATTAGCAATGATGTGGAAACAGTTGATCCCTTGTCGTTCACTGATATAGAAACTAAGAATAATAATACGTATTTTAATTTAAAATATCAATATATATTATTATATAATACTAATGAAAGCGATGGTAATACATTCAAATTCAATGCAACAAACCCAGAGCATTTATCTTACATCAGTCTCTTTCTATCATTCATATCATATCATATATCTCTTTAAATCATTTCAATATCATTTCACCATTTCAATCATTTCATCAGTGAAATGATTATTGAATTGAATTAATTAAATCATTGTTTTGCAGTAGCACACGCACCGTACTGTGAGTGTGAACTTGATTTCTTTGGTTCAATTTGTCAAAGTACATTTTAACTATTATTATAATATGTCTCTAAGACGTCACAAATATTAGTAACAAATAATAATATATCAGTTCTAATACTTTTCTGTTCTTGATATATAAATATTTCATTCCCCGAATGGGAATCTAATCTACAACCGTCGTGTTTACACTCGCACGCTTGTGCATCTGTGCTACTACGGCCTCAAAAGGCTTTCGACTTTCAGATCGATCTTGAGAGCAATCTCAGAGTTAAGACTGGTTCATAAAGAAGAATAGGATATTAGAAATATATACAATTATTTTTATAAATTACTTATTATGATGGTGCGTATGTTGAAAAATGTATAATCAATAACTTTGTATTGTACATTTATGCATTCTTTATAAGTATGTGTGAATTTTAACATGAGGCAAATATTTGTTTGCTGTTCCATATCCATTGGAATAGCACATAATTTAAAAATAACATTATTATGTACAATTTTTAAATGTATTCAATATTATAATTTTCGTATTTCAATGATAAAAAGAAAAAATATAAGAGATGAGAATAATTAACAGAGAATATGTACTTTATAGCTTAACATCTTTCAAATCTAGTATAATCATATCACACTACTAAAAATAAAATAAAATATTTCAAAAATGTACAATTGATGAGAATTTGCTCACTATAGAATTAATAAAATAATATAGAAATTAGTTCAGTTTTTAGTAAAATCTGAAATAACAGTCTTTTTTTACTAACATCACTTTTATTTTAAAGATGATCTATCAAATCTTATAACAAAAACACTCTACTCACAGTCAAATCAAAAGTAAAAAGGCAAAAGAAATTTCTACACAATTGAATACAAAGATACCTCAAACCAAGTCGAGTTAAGCTAATAAAGGCTATTTAAAAATAATATTCTAATATGTTACAAAGTCTATACTAATGACAAGACAATGAGACTTAAGTGATCTATTTATATTTCAGACTTACAAAATTGCAGAAAAAAAAACAAAAGAAAATATATTTAATGTATGGAAATATATCTATTGTAATAATATATCATCATTATTTAAAAATTATTGTTTCCGCTTCAAGCTGTATCCCACATATACCAGCACATCCAAAAAAACCTAGTAGCTCAATACTCCGTTATTTACTATTCACCACGATTTTAAATCATTTGTGTTGAGCAGCAGAACTTAACATCAATTTCTGTCTCACAAGATCAACATAGTGAAAATAATTTATTCCCTCGATTAAGGATAAAGCCCATGTCCACCATAATTACTATAAGATGCTATCCACTGAGCCACAATGGCCTTATAAAATATTTTTTTGTTTTTCAAATATTTAATACTTGAACTAGTGCTTAAACAGTAATCAAAGAGGTGTGGTTGGTTGGTCTTGGTACATTAAAATTTTTTTTATTTTTTTTTTTTAATTAAAAATATTAATAACATTACATATAATATTATACAAGTATATATATATAAGAAACCATTTCTGTTAATAAAAAGTGTAGACACTAAGACATGTTATCTAATAATGATTCATCAATTAAAATTAACAGTTACCTTCTACTTTCTGATGAATCATGCATTAAATGTAGTGAATAGTTCCTATATATTCAAGAAAATAAAATTCACTTTTCAAATGATTATGTAGAAATTAGCCAAAAGTAAAAAAAAGACTAATAGCATATAATAATTAATTCTTTTTTTTAAATTAGTATATAATTGTTTATATGAATATTATAAATATCTTTTAAAAGATACTAATTTAGTCTGTGGCAACACCTAGATGATCTTATTAGAATACTTATGAACCAGATGAAACCAGTTTTAATTTATTGAATAACACTTAAAATATATTTAGAAAGGTGACACAGTAAAAATTCTAAATATTTTAAAATTTCTTGTAATCATTCAAAGAAAATAGTCATATCAGAAAATAAATTATAAAGTAGTCTCTGGGATCAGATGTTTGGACTAAACTTAAAAAGCTGTCTTTAAAGATTATAATATAAACATATAAACAAGACTAATTCAAGGCCTCAAGTAAATCAAAATAAATGGCCTATATATTTAGCTTAATTTTTGTATATAAACATTTTATACAACAACATACTTGTATGTTAACACTCTACTTAGGTTTGTAAATAAAAGCAAATACTATTGACACTTTACTTTATCCTTTGTGATTAAAAAGCCATCCAGCCTGGTTATTCCCTCATACATTAATATAATATTGCATTTTTAATAGAACATAACATGCAACCAAGGAATATAAGCGCTGATATAAATACACGAAAAACATTCCAAATCCTATTAACAGGCTTAGTCTAGGCGTGAACACAGTCTGAACAATAACATATACAAACAATTATAATATATTGACATCCAAATAGAACGAAGGCGTTCATTGCGGCGTCTGGCTGCTCAAGTAAACTTCATTTAAATATTAAATCAATGACAAGGACATGTGCAATACAAGTACGTTGTTAAAAACTTAAGTTTTCTTAACTATTTTAAGTAGTATAAGGGTTCAACTTACGCGTGTATCCGACTGCCAAGCCATCACCCATGTGAAAATGTACTAATTTTTAAAGGGAATGCAAAACAATTGGCGTTTCTTTTCTAAGCTCATCGGTTGAAATAAGTTAAAACAATGACACGTTTGCTATACAATTTTCATTAACACCTCCTTAGGGACCTTTCTCGGGTTTAGAGTCATTAGAAAACTTTAAATATGTGCTAAACTATTAAAATAAACACTACTACATAGAACCACTACTACGGTTAAGGAAAAATACAAACAAAAAACTAAAATATCATGGAAAAATATCGTCTGCACCTTCTATGACAGTCGAGTGACAGCGGTTGACAGACTTTGTCATATTGTCACACCAATTTTACGCATTACACTCCTTTTTACGAAGAAAAGTAAATATAGGTGAAAAAACTATTTTTAGTTTATTATTAATAATCATAGCAAACTTAGATAACAATTGAATATAACATATTTTATTAATTTGTAAATTTTTGAATATTTTTTTCGTGATAGGTGTATATACAAAAATATAAGAATAAAAATTAAACTAAAAAAAGTTAAATTAGCGTTCAGATGCGGGGAAAAAAATATATTGATTTCATATTTAAATAAAGTTTAGTTAAAAAGTTTTTGGTGCCGCTTAGAGCTGTGATGTGTTCTTAGAAGTTAGTATTCATATATGCTAAAGAACCAAAAATTGTAACGAGCAACACGCATAACGTAATGGCTTCATAATTCGGCGGAAAGTAGTGAACAAAAGTGTCTTTATGGGAACGAAGTGTCTTAATATTAGGTTCTCAGGTTCCCTCTGCTTATATTGCTATGAGTCGGATAGATCGCGAGCTAAATAAAAAAAACCGGTCAAATACGAGTCGAACTTGCATACCGAGGGTTCCATACTAATTTCTAGATTCAACGGATAATACAAGAAAGTTAACAAACTTAAGGTTGTGGACGAATGCATTCATATTGTATGAAATGAACTACAATTATAGGTTGGCAATTATTTTTGTCTATTAAATACTTTTAATTTTTTCTTTACGCAATTTTTCCTTTATGTATGCTCTAAGACGTTGCTTCGTACAAATTTCAAGATTCTGAGTTGACAGGAAGTATCCCCTAAGTTTTGATTCCTTTGCGAATTTTGCCACAAACAGCTACATATATCTTTTGATTGCGTTGGCTCAGAAGTTCTGTTTTTCACATTTATCATGAATTTCAGCTTGGTACCTCACCACGCTCCTGAAAAAAGGGTCTTGACAGACGGACGCAAAACAAAGTGATTCTATAAGGGTTCCGTTTTTTTATTTTCTAGGTACGGAACCTTAAAAAGGTATTTTTATATAACAAGAATTATATTGAATTAAATAATGTGCTTACAAGAAAATAATATAACAATACATTCTCTGAACTATATTATATGAGATTTTTATTTTTATCTTCACGCAGTAGAACAGTGGAATAAACACCGCACTTTGTCATTTTACCAGAGCGAAGAAATAAAAATAATTCTTGAGAAGGAATCGAATTTACAAAACAGACGCTATGCCATGACGCCCTTTTGTGAAAGATATTACCTACCTACCACAACAAATTCTTGTTAATGCGGAACAGAATAATTTAACACAAGCAATTTCAACATGATAAGACGTTACAATTGATATTGTGGCAATATTCCTTATCTAACACTTATTTAATTATGTAAAAATGTTAAAAAATCTTCACCAAACGATAATGAACTTTACTTATTTTATCTCCCTTACTAATTATAATTCACGTATAGGAGATAGTAGTCTATCTATAGGTAGGTATATGAAATATGAACCCAATGCGTATCTTCGTTGCTGATACCTACATTAAATTACAATAAACCAAATAAATATGCTATAAAATATTGTTAAACTGAAAGTTCTTACTTGATATTGCAAAGAGAATCTAGGCTCTGGGCGTGGAAGGTTATTAGTTCTTCTCCAAGTCCAAGAAGAAGACCGACTCCGATGAGGCTCTATAATACTGGACGAAAAATCAAATGTCCTCGGATTATGCATGACTGCAACTGAACGGATATCTCTCATTTCTCATGAACACAGCACACAAACACCACAACACCATAACTTTCGTTTGAAAAAAGGAAAGAACTACGGCCGAATCAAAAATATTTACAAAATTCTTTTAAGAATCGCATTAAAGATGGCGCTTACTCGCAGACATATGACCGCCGTAATCTTATCAGAATAAGAAATGAGCTGTGATAAAGACGCGACCGCTTGCAATTAGCATTGCTTTGATAACTGGGTTTTGAAGTCATGAAAGCTTATATGCTTTGTTTCGTTATAATTTTCTTAGATAACGGTATCAGTCATTGAAACATTCTTTATAATACCCATTGCTAAGTAACGGGTGGCACACTTTTGGTTATATACTTATGTACGAAAATATAGCAAAATAGTATCCTTATTTACATAATTTATCTTTTGTCCTCATTTTTTCTAAACGTTGGTATAAAATGAACTTTTTTTTTATAGCTCAGGTATAAACGCAATTAACGAATCATATCATAAGAGAATGTTATATAAACTGAAATATACAAATTGTTAGTGTATTGGAGTAATTTCCATAAAATTAAAAATTTATCCTCGTATAGTAGCGCTTCCGTGTGCGCTTCGAGTGCGTTAGGCGAAGGTCGTAACTGTCAATGCTATGCGCATACGCAATAATAATCAATCAGTTACTTATTGGTATTGACTCACTCACAGGGCGCAGTAAGTCTAACATATACTTACAGTGTATGTCGGTGTATACATCAGTATATGTATGTCGGGGGTTTTTATTAGTTTCACGCTGTATACCGTGTATACAGAGTGTTTTTTCATCACCAATTAAAATGGAAGCGCATTTATAACTATTCTATATAATGGGGGATGGGCAGAACTTTCATGAAAGAAATGATGAGTAGAATAACTTCAAGAAAAAAATTGATCATCTTCAATCATCAACGTCTTTTAATCATAAAATTTTGAATTCTCTCATGCTATTCTTTATAATAGTTACTATTTTCCGGCAAGTATGATTAATATTAATATAATCAGATATATATTCCCATTTACGAATTTGTTTGCCTTTTTAGTATTTTTTTTAGTATCTTTCTTTATTATAAGTATCAACAAGATAATTTTAAAAAATTTTCAGAGTTGTCATGATGATGAACCAAAACATTTTTACTTGTCATCATTTAGTAACTAAAAGGTACTAGAGACTAGACTCACATACAAACTTTAGACCGACAGTTGTATTTTTATGTAATTATATGATCTAAAAAGAAATGTTAGATTGAATTAACAATTATAAATGCAACGCTACATAAATTTTTCAAAATGCAAATGAAATAAAGCAGCAATTAAATATTAGCGCTAATTTTCTTAACGCCATCATAACACAGTTCGAAAGTTTTATTGCTTATATTTATTTGTAGGTACATGAATACAAAAAACTGCTCGATACTTAAATAATAAAAAGAATATTTAAATTAAAATAAATCTTATTTGTTAAAATAACACGAGAGTAGATATCTTATGTTAAACTCTATATCACCTGACGCTGATATGACTACACTGTTTAATAAGCAATTAGTAAAGGTTAAATTTTTCGTAAATATATACTTAAAAGATACTTTTCTAATATAGCGGTGTCAATACAATCAATTTTACGCAGTTGGCAGCAACGCAAATCTTATGCTATGTATGAATATTCCAAACATATTATATTCATTACATCTTAGGTCTCTCATCTATCTATCTATCTATATATATATAAAAGAACTTGTCCTCACTGACTGAGGTAAGACGCACGCACAGCCGCAACCGCTGTGCGTAGAGATGTAAAATTTGGACAAAAGTTTACTTTCGTAATCTGGACATCCACTAAGAAGGGATTATGAAAACATTTTTACCCTAAAGGGGTGAAATAAGGGTTCAAAGTATGGAAAAAAAATTAAACCGGCATCGATTTTTATAAAATTTGAAATTTAGATTTTTAAAAGTATTTAATTGAACACGTATTTCATCGTTTTATATAATTCTCCCCCTAATGGGGCAAATAAGGGGTTGAAAGTTTGTATAGATTTTTTTTTAAATCGGCACCAATTTTTATAAAATTTGAAATTCAGACTCTTAAAAGTATTTAATTGAACACATGTTTCATGGTTTTCTAGAATTCTTCCCCTAAGGGTGCAAACAAGGGGTTGAAAATTTATATGGAAAAATCTTTAAAACGCCACCGATTATTATAACATTTTTAATTTAGACTCTTAAAAATATTTAATTGAACATGTGTTTCATGCTTTTCTGGAATTCACCCCCTAAGGGTGCAAATAAGGTGTTGAAAGTTTGTATGGAAAAATCTTTAAATCACCACCGATTTTTATAAAATTTGAAATTTAGACTCTTAAAAATATTTCATTGAACACATGTTTCGTGGTTTATTAGAATTCACTCCTAATTACGCAAGCGGAGCTGCGCGCGTCCGCTAGTTTTATTATAAATTTCTATTTGATTACTACCTATATACCACTACATAGCTTTATTCAATTTTTTTAACTTATAATTTCAAACTTTAGTAACATAATATTACAATAAAACAAAATAAGATGAAATTGTTATATTGGTAGAAAAAAATACTAGGAAAATAGCTTACCGTATTTTTAAACAGAATTTTTAGGCTTTTATAATTACCAAACGTACCTCTACGTTTTATATAAAATTAATATGTCACTGTCAAACGTTATAATCTGAAGTTATTGTGACGTTTTGCATTGTTTGTATGTTTTCGTTAACCAAATAATCAGCGAAATTTATGGATACTAGGCTTAAAAAACAATTACATCCAATATGTCACAACAATTAATTAACGAAAATAGCAAATATATATTAGAGTAAGTTACATATAAATTCTCACATGTAACCTATATTTACTTTTAAGTGTTCATTTCTCATTTATTGAGCTTGTTTTATTATTTTTCAGCTTATTTTCTGAGCAAACAATAGATTCACAAAGTTTGGAGTCGATATGTGCCCAAGTGCAAAAGAGGTTTCCTAAATCAGATCACTTTAATTGTTAGTATATTTTTTGATGTAATATTTTAATATATACACTTATAATAACTATTTGTATTAATACTTACTATTATATGTTTTTTCAGTATGCCTTCTCCTATCTTCCCTTATAACTGGTGGTGATTTATCACTGCCTGGACAGAGAGTTGTTGCAATAGCTCTAATTTTTGACATTTATAAAACAGATAATCCATTTAGTTCCCTTTTCCTACATTTGTTAGAAGGAAAACCAGGGTTACTACCATTAACTCCACAGGAAAGGATATTCATTGGACATTTACATGGATTCATTTCAGTTAACATAAGAGATGTAAGTATTTATTTATTTAGTACTTGTGTATTAATAGCGACACAGCTACAGATTTGTAGTTGGATGTTGCAGAACAGGGGCACAAGTGTGTGACGCGATGGTAGTGGCTCTGAAACTTCAGGGGAATAAAATATTAAAAAAAAAAATTCTTGCTCTGGTAACACTGCTTTGTCTCATTACCAGAGAGAAGAAATGAAAATATTAAATATTTCTTTCCCCCAATTGGAAATCAAAACCAGAACTGTTGTCATATGTACATATTTTAGCACTTTGAAAGTGTCTGTGTTTGGAACAATTAACTTGAAAAATGAAATATTTTAGCAACCTCAATGCCATTTTTAAAGACCTATTACCTATAGACATCTATTTAAAAATACTGAATTGATATTATGTTACAAAATCATTCTAGGTACTAAAAAAATCAGCAAAACAAGTGATCCTAACAGAAGTATTAGCTAAGGACTTGGAGTTTGATTACTCATCCCTCCAAGCATTGACTGCGGAGAGATCTACTGACATCAGTTCTGTTGCAAAAGCCACAGCACCCGCTTTAGTGCCACTTAGTGATGGGTAAGATGCAGTGTCACAGCATTTTTATATAGGAAATGAATTATTTTTATTTACCTGTTCACAACAGAGCACAGTAGTGACTACCGCCACATAGCATGCTATGTCTTGAAACTGGGGCAGAAAGTGAAGAAAAGAGTATCATACCATTAGGTTCCCACTGCCTGCCAAGAGTAAGAAATTTATATGTGTGAAATCATATTTTAGAAAATTTATAATATTTGAATATAGCAGGACCTGAACCCACTCCTCTTGACCTGCCTACTAAGCTATATTTTCTCACATAGTAGTGTAGACAGAAGAAACTTAGAGTTAAGGTATTCCATTTTTCACCTTTTTCATTGCATATTTAGTGGTGGAATACTAAAGGCTTCAAAACCGTGTCTTGTTTTTGTTATTGAAATTGAATAATTAATTCTCCTGACTGGGATATGAACCTACCGTTTTCTGCTTACAGACATGACGGCCTTAATATACATTATATTATTAATAATCCAATATTTCTATATATTTTGCAGAAGCCCCCCAAATCGTATAGCAATGAAGGAACTAATAGAAGCCCTTATGTCCAATGAATATATGCCCTTACATTGCACGCTGAGACCGTCTGGACCTATACCACCACCCACTTTCTTATTGGATACTAATGAAATATCGTTTGCAGATGAGGTATTGTTTAATAAGTAGTTTGTATTATAGTAATATTTATTTTTAATGATTAATCTTTGATTTTCTTTGAAATTGGGTTTCTTAAAATAGTGAGACAGTGTCTTATCCATACTGGGAAAAATAAATTATATTAATTTTCTCATTTTGTTAAGATAAAGTATGAAGTAGAGTTGGGTCAAACTACATGAAAAGTCTTGCAAAGTGGTGAATGGAGTGTCTTAACACTAGGTTCTTTCTTGTAAAAAAATGTATTATTACATAATAATGTATTATTCTGAATAAAAATTTAAGGCCGACTACTTAAACAAATATTTTTTTTAGTAAATCTTACATGAGATTTAAATCTCACACATTTGAAAATTTCATGTGAGTTTTTAAATTAAATTTTTGTCTTCTATTATGTATATAACAACTTTATTTATGCAGGGTGTATGGAAAAACTTAGTTAATCGTGGTACATACGTGCCTATGTATGACACCGACTTTGATGGCCTCCTTGGCTTAAAACCTGCAGAGAAAATTGAAAAGAAAGTTGTACAGAAGGAGACTAAACCTAAAGTTGTAAGTGTATGGCTATTATTATTCCTAGTTAATATTTAAAAAAATATTGATGTATAAACCATTTAAGTGATGTTTAAACATAATCCCTCTAGATTAAAATTGGATATGGTTTGATTTGCTATAATTCACACAAAATAATTTTGTTGATAAAATAACTTCTATTATATAAATGCATAAACTATTTTTTTTTAAGATGAATTTGCAATCAGTTCTTTACTTTTAGCAAATGTGGTTTATGCTGCTGGCTTTTAACGGTGACTCCAATAACCTTATATGCATAAACTTAAACAAAAAAATACATCTTCTATATGAAAACTTAACATTTTTAAAATTTGAAAATTTTCAATTTCAATTTTTTTAAGTGAAGAGTCAGTGTCAATGTGACTAATTTTAAAAATTCATAAGTAACAGTAATGAAACTGACAATGAAATTCTTAACCTCCTCATTTTTGAAATTGATTGATGAATAATTTAATAATACATTTTTGTAATTACTATGCCATAAAAAGATTTTGCTAATTTATTAATGATATTTTAGCATATATTTTAACCCTCAATTTTATACTAATGTTAATAATGTTATTTTTTATATAATATTATTTTTTATACCTGAATAGGTGTTACAAGAAGAGAAAAAAGAGAAGCCAGAAGAGAAGAAAGAAGAGAAAATAACTAACATAACAGCCGAAGCACAAAAACTGACTCAACTAGCACTGAAATCAGCATTAAGTGTGCCTCACCAACAAAAGTTACTAGCCTTATTGGATCAAGAACCGAATATTGTATATGAAATTGGAATTACGCCATATCAAGTATGATGAATTATAATAATTTAAGTAGGTTTTAATAGAAATAGAAAAAAACCAGTAATACTTTGGTATGTAAAACATCAATACTAATTTGGTATGTAATGTGTTGTAATACATTTGGTTGTAAACACAATAGTTGTGAGTTCGAATCCAATCGAGGGATTGGGAATATTTTCATTTCCCTGCTTCGACAAAAGTCTATTTCTTTAAATGGAAATAAAATTTAAAGGAAAACAACAATACTTACTTTTTACAGTCACAAACCTACTAACCATATAATTTCAAAATTATATAGTAACTTTTTTTCTATGTTCAGCTACCAGATCTTGTGGAGAACAACCCTATGGTAGCGATATCCGTGTTATTAAAACTGATACACTCGCAACACATCACTGACTATTTCTCAGTTCTAGTTAATATGGAGATGTCTCTGCATTCAATGGAAGTTGTAAATAGGTAAGAATTTCTTGTAGATAAGTTTTTTTGCAAATTCACGCTGTATCCTGCACATAGCAATGTGGGCAGAGGTAACTTGGGAACCTAGTGTGAAGACACTTTATTCTCATTGAGACACTTTTGTTTTTTGCCGAATTCTTGAGGTACATACAATATTTAATTTCTTGTGTGGGCATCGAACCTACAATCTGCCATATACTTTATTACGGTGGATGTTTGTTCTACCTTCATGCAAAGACTGCTGAAAGGATTTAGATGAAATCACATTAATATAACAAGTATAACATGGCATTGGCAACACTGCGTAAATTTGTCTTAGTTTGTATTATACGAATTTAATTTTGTTTAAAAAGTATAGGGTAATTTAATTATACTATATATCACAAATATATAGTATAATTAGTATAACACACGCAGAGTAGCGACACTCGTACTTGTGTACTCGCACGCCAGTAAACTAACACTAGTGTTTCTAACTTGTGTACTGTTTACTCTCCCCCATCCAGACTAACAACATCAGTGGACCTCCCTGTGGAGTTCGTGCACCTCTACATCAGCAACTGCATCACCACCTGCGAGACCATCCACGACAGGTACATGCAGAACAGACTTGTCCGCCTCGTCTGTGTGTTCCTGCAGTCACTGATACGAAATAAGATTATTAATGTTAAGGTGAGTGAATTATTATTTTTTTAATTTTCATTTAAGTGGCGGAGCTCAACGCCGCGCTTTTGCCTCCTACCAGAGCGAAAAACGGAAATATAATTTCAAGTAAATATTTCGTTTCCTCGAACCGTCACATTACATTCACATCCTAGTGCCTCTGCGCCACGACGGCGAGGATAAATATCTTTTATTATATTTTTGATTCCTACTGGGAGTAAAAATTGTATTTAAAATATTCACTATCCACTTTAAATTAGACCATAGAATCTTCAAATATTTGGATAAAATCAAAATATTTCTTTTCATATTATAATATAATTTTATATATTTCTTTTGTAGGAACTATTTATAGAAGTAGAAGCGTTTTGTGTCGAATTCAGCAGAATTAGGGAAGCGGCGGCTTTATTTAGACTACTCAAGCAACTGGACTCTGGAGAAACACATAAGGAGACTAAAGATGCCTAAAAATAGCGAAAAGTTATTTTTTGTAGTATTAAACAATTTGTTAATTTTATTTCCCATTTTAAAGTTTTAAAAATACTGACGTTTCTTTTGTCGTGGGTATTACAGAAGAAGAATGAAAGAAAGATGAATGCCGTGGAGATGCGATCTCTTCGTAGGATATGCGGAGTCAGCTTAGCTGATTGAATCCGCAATGAAGAGATACACAGAATGGCAGGTACTATCGAGGACGTCACGGTGAGCATGAAGAAGAACGTGTTCAGCTGGTTTGGGCACGTCGACAGAATGAGTGATGAAAGAATGGCAAAAAAGATCTATGATGGAAAAGTGATCGGTAAGAGGTAGGGGAAGACCTTGGTTGACCTTCGAAAACACAGTATCAAAGATACTGGAGGTATATAGAGACCGTAGCGTTTGGCGCGTGAAGCTATGTATGTATGTAAGTTTTTAAAACTTAATTGAACAAACTGCTTGGACTGCTATCCAAAGGCGTGGGTCCTTTTATCCTGACTTTTTATTACTAGATTTTATAAGACCGCAGTTAAAATAAGAACTATGAACACTAAGTTAAAATATGTTTTGAATTTTTTGTGGACTTAACAGTAAAATCTTAATTTATTTATCAGTTTGATTAAAGAACTATTTAAAGATTGCTTTTGTTATCATATTTAATTCAAATAGATTGAATAGATTTGCCTAGAGAATAGGAAGAATGTGATCATCAAATATTGTAATACATAATATTTTAACTTCTCACTGTATTCTGCACATAGCAGGGTAGGCAGAGGGAACCTGGGTACATAGTGTCAAGGCACTCCATTCCTATTAGGGTGCTTCCATGACTTGATTGTACTAACTCCCAGTTACAGTTCATTCAGTCACATTCTTGTGCCCCTACCCATAACTCGCCTTATGGTAATACATAATGTGAATTTTAAAAAAATTGCTTGAGCACAACAACTTAATTTTAATACTTTCTTTTTATTACAATAAAGTAATAGATTATATAGATTTGCAATATTTAAACACTGCAGTTTACCTAAAATTTTAAAGTATTTTTGCACTCATTTTGTACCTTACTGTTAAAATATCCTATTTTTACAATTTTATATATAACAAAAATAAAAATTTATATATTTAAGACTAGAAGACATTGAAAGAGTTCAAAGATTTTGTACGTAAAAGTGTGACAGCTGTTGTAAATAGACTAGTGGTAATACAAATATTTGTTTAATTTTGTTATTCTAAATATATTTACCTTTACTGTTGACATTATACTTATAGTTAGGGTAACCTTGACTTAATGCATTTATGGTTTTGAATATATAACAATGGAATATTTACATTTATCTCTTTTGATTTAGAATTTTATGCATTTTTAATAACTATGCAATATAAAAACAGATATATTAACTGAAATATTTATTCCCAATAACTAACTACATACAGTATATCAATACTAATTAATTTAAATGGCATTGTCATACACCTATTTTGTAGCATTTTCAAGTATTTTTCTCACTTCCACTTCAGTTGCTAAGTCTAATGGAGTACAGCCTTCATTATCCTTAAGGAATAATGCTCCAGCATCTATCAGAATTTGTGTTGATTCAACATGGCCACAACTAGCTGCATAATGTAATGCTGTTTGTTCACAACTATCAACTGTATTTATATCACATCCACCTTTTATTAAAGCGGATAATGCAGATATTGCATCTCGATCAGCAGCCCAATGTAAAGCCGTTAAGCCATCTTCATCCTTTTCATTTTTTACATCGGGATTCTTAGATAGAAGTTCTGTCACTAAATCTCCTAGGTTTTCTCTTGCTGCATCTAGCAATGATAAGTTGTTGTGGCTCAGTTCTGGTTCAGGTGAAAAACGGAGTGATGAAACTGTTACCCAAGCTTCTTTTGTACCAATTTCTGTTACAAGTGAACATTCAGGGTCATATTTTTGTACTAGATCGACATATTTTTGTTTAGCTTCATCGCTTGGCATGTTTTCGAGTACTGTCCATGCTTCCCATTTCTTCCTGCCTTTTCCATCAAACCAGCTAGGTTTTGGTGTACCGCACTGACCTTCAGTACTCTGTTTGTATAGTCCATATAATTCTAAGAGCTGATTATTGTCTAACTTTGAAGTAATCTTTCTGACATGATCAGATGCTTTGTTGAAAGCCTCTTCCAATGGACTTAGCTCATCATCAGAAAAATCTGAACTTGTATTCTCTGGTAATGCCTCTGCCATTATAAAAACTACAAACTACAAGATAATTTAATTGTTTTGTATTTGAACATTCAAATTTAATCCCTCGAGGGTGTGTAACTGCTTGTTAGTCGCATCAGCGGCACCAGAAGGACTGGCAAATTCTACAAAACCATAGCCTTTACTAAGGCCAGTTGATCTATCAAAAATTACTCTAGCACTTTGAACTGGACCAAATTGTGCGAAATATTCTCTAAGCTGACGATGGCCGACTGTCCATGCCAAGTTGCCAACATAGAGGCGTGCTGCTCTAGCTGCGCTGGCCATACCCTATACAGATATTATTTCAAGTAAATGCAAAGATCTCTCGCCTATGAGGGCCCTGTAGTCCACACCCGAGCTCTCACTCAGCGAGTCCAGGTCCAGAAGAGCACCTTTCAACCCCCACTTCTTCAGAAGAGCTTCAATGGACCAGTCCGCGCTCCGCTCCTGGTAAGCACACAAAAATCGTGCGTCAGTACCGTCCAAAAAATAAGCTACAGTGGAAATTACTTCTTCAAACTGAGAGGGTTCGTAAAAGCAGTCGGACGCAAGTAATAGATCTACAGGACGTAAATTATGTACGTCGGCTAAGAATAATCCCCAAGCGAGTCCTAGTACTTGAACGTCTCGACCTGGGACCAGGCTGTTAGCCTCACAACACGCTGACAAATGTCTTAAAGACCGTGGAAGTGCGACACTATCAGTTAATGTGACTCGCGCGCCGCACTTGGCCGCCAATATACCTGGTAGACCTGTACCACAACCTAACTCCAGCACGCGGAGACCATGTAAATTCCTTCTCTGTGTCCACAAATACCAAGCTAAGAGCGGAGCGGAGGGCCACGTGTAGAACGAATACCCCGCCGACAGTAGCTCTGGTATAACGATCTCTAAGTATTCACCTCTATTATCGCCGTTGTTTGTAGATTTCCCGCGGAACACAAACTTCTTCAATTGACCACCAACAGGGCGACCATCGGTCATTGCATAAGCATTTTATTAGTTTTTATCACCGAAATTCTGAAGTCAGAATCACCAAATTTTTGTCAATGACAGATGCACAGATATACAAATCATGACTACAGATTACAGAACAAAAAACAATATTTTTTATTATAGCAAAATATTTTTTAAATATTTACAAATAACCATTATGGTTAACATAATAATATTAATATATTTAATAGCGTTGACATAAAACATTAAAGAATAAATTAAAAAAAAATTGCAACTACATTTATCCTTTCTTATCACGCTCTTTTTAATATTTTACCATTCATTCTATCGCTCCAACTTCACTCAGTCTAATTGAAGTTGTAGATCAAATTAATTAGACTGCTTTATGAAAGAACGAATTAAGCGACAAAATTGAAAAAAAGTTTGGAACGCAAATCGACTTCAGGCATTATAAACCCAATTTACTGTAACAAAATAAACAAAGCGGGCAGAACGACGACAAAATTCGTCATATTTTTTTTTACTTTCACAATGTTTTCTTCCCACACAGCAAAGTAGAAAAGGCGAATCAAGGAACTGAGGTTTAAGACACTATACCCATTAAGACACTTCCGTTCGCCACTTTCCACCGATTTCTCGATGTATTGCGTGTTGAGTGGCGGAACTCAACGCCGCGCTTGCTTCGTTATCAGAACGATAACAGATGACAATATTAAATATTTCATTGCCCCGAGTGGGAATCTAATTTGGTAGCATTTAAATTCACACACTTGTGCTCTTACATTAAGACGGCCTTAAGTAATTCCGTAATTCGAGTTGGCACAAAAATAATTAATGTCCATAGTTAATCTAAATCGTATCTAAGAAATCAATAAATGTGTTTTTTAATAAAGTTGATATTACGATTACGTCACCAAAAATATTTAACATTTATTTTTAAGTTAATTAAAAGTGTGGATTTATGAAGCATAACGAGACAACCCTAAATGGTTTTATTAGTTAAGTATTTTACTTAAAAAACAAATTAAATTAATTTTTATTTCACAATAAGACAAGATCATCGGATCAAAGACATACAAGATCACTTTGTAAAAGTGGTATATTTTTTGTTTAAATTAATGCTTTTCTTTAAAATATTTGGTTTTATTCTTATATTGAACCTAATTTCACCAGAAACAAATCGTGTTAACGATTCAAACGATAATAATATCATAATAATATATTAAGCAAAAAATGGTTTTATAAAAAGTATTACGCCGTAATTAATTCTTAATAAATGTAGTGTATATACACATCTTATTTTGAATTATAAATATAATACACAACATAAAATTGAGCACAAACTGACAATTTTAGCTTTAAAATATTTGAAATTTTTTTTTCAACTTCATTTGAATGTCGCTTAATCTGTTCTCATATAACACTGACCAAACCAATTTCATTCAGTTATCAGCATTCGGCAACTTTAGTCTATACAGAGTGTTGACGTTACCTAAACTTTATTTACTTTTTTAAATTTAATTTTTATATAGTATAATTATTAATTATATTTAATAATCATGTCGGTAGCTGTTAAAGGTTTGTTATTCTTTATTTTATTGTATATATTTTAATTAAAATCAATTGCGTGATTCAATGTTGATTATTTTATATTGGGGTCAAATTCCAGTTTTCTTATAAAGATTGTAATTTGTATTTTTTTAAATAATAATTGTTTCTTATTTATGTAATATTATTAAGAATTAATTAATTTTTAAAAGTTTTAAATTAAAATGTATTTATTAAAAGTTGAGCATATATTTTAAACATAACTATTATTATTATTTTTACATAAAAATGAATAAAATTCGGAAACGAAACATATATTATATTTTCTTTTAAAAAGAAGGTACAAAAGTCAAGGTCAAGATTGCTTAAGGCCATTGACTTTGACGTTTTTGTTTTATAATAACTTTAATTATTTATATTTTATAATTATGTAGTTACTATAAATTATAGTATAAGTACACTTAGAAAGATGTAAATGAAGCGTGTTAATATTAAATACTTATAGTAATCATAATAGTTTTGGGGTCTAATTTCTACTCAGTTCAGATTATTTATATGCTGATATCTTAACTCATGGCAAACGATTATTATTTTATAATTTATACCGAGATATCTACTAGTTTATCTAATGATTGAATGTTTTAAAAGTGTACCTTGATATAGAGATTTTGCAAAACTGGACTTTGTAATACACTGATAATCTTTGAAAAACATCAACCATATATTTAAAATAGAATATTGAGTTAATATTAGTGTAACAATGTCTGATTGGAATTGGACAGACAACGGCAATGGATTCCGTTCCGATTCGATACGAACATATAGGGTAAATCATTGTTTCAATAATTTTAATTTCCACATTTAAAACACCTTAAACAACAACAAAATACTAATTTCTCACAATATTTAGGTATTTTCATCGTGGGTGCGAAACGTACACCGTTCGGTACATTCGGAGGTGTGTTCCGTAACACTTCAGCTACAGAGTTACAAACAATTGCCGTCTCAGCTGCTCTTAAGGAAGCTGGGGTAGCTCCGGAGCAGGTTGACTCTGTTGTAGTCGGACAGGTTATGTCGGTAAGTTGCGTTTGCTTTAAAAAAATATTAAATAACTAGCGGACGCGCGCAGGTTCGCTTGCCTATTTAAGAGTGAATTCTAATAACCCATGAAACATGTGTTCAATGAAATATTTTTAAGTCTAAATTTTAAATTTTATAAAAATCGGTGGCGATTTAAAGATTTTTCCATACAAACTTTCAACCCCTTATTTGCACCCTTAGGTGGTGAATTCTAGAAAACCATGAAACATGTGTTTAATTATATATGTTTAAGAATCTAAATTTCAAATTTTATAAAAATCGGTGCCAATTTAATTTTTTTTCCATACAAACTTTAAACCCCTATTTCACCCCTTTAGGGTTAAAATTTTTCAAAATCCCTTCTTAGTGGATGTCCAGATTACGAAGTAAACTTTTGTCCAAATTTAACATTTCTACCATCAGCGGTTAAGGCTGTGCGTGCATCTTACCTCAGTCAGTGAGGACAAGTCGTTTTATATATATAGATAACACATTAAAAACAATAATAACAATACTACATATTTCTATATCAAACAGGCAAGTCAAACAGACG
Organism: Heliconius melpomene rosina; assembly: GCF_056956725.1. Lineage (NCBI taxonomy): Eukaryota > Metazoa > Arthropoda > Insecta > Lepidoptera > Nymphalidae > Heliconius > Heliconius melpomene. The sequence continues at coordinate 8,888,682 of NC_140402.1, read as the reverse complement.
GTATATACACTCCTCGACATGCTGCGCTAAAAGCTGGTATTCCTCAAGACAAACCAGTCCTGGGAGTCAACAGATTATGTGGTTCTGGATTCCAATCTGTTGTTAATAGTGCTCAGGTTAGATATTTATTTATATTAGTAAGGTTCAAATATATATATACAGAATATAAAACCTTATAAGAATCTTAATATAGCTTAGACAGAATAAGAAATATTTTTAGCTATTCTGAATTATTTAATATATAAACTGAAGTATTTAAATTTTTATCTTCTTATATAGAAAATATTGATAGTCACCATAATTTGATCATTAGTTTTAGCAGGAACCCGCAGCCCTCATCTAGCTTTATAAGAAAGATAAATATATAGATATTAAAGAAAATTTGCAATAACATAATGTAAATCTCTCTATTTACATAAATAAGTTACGTAATATTATAATACAGTATAATTAAGAATTATACTGACGTCAGTTTCAGTTGGTGGTCATAAAAATTCATTAAATGTAATGAAGATACTCAGACAGGATAATATTTATTTAATTATTAAAATTATGCAGTACTGGATAATTTATAATTTTTATATGCACACAAATTATGAAAACATAATTATTATAATAGTGGAGATGTAGACGCTGTTGTGGCGCAGCGGCACGAGGATGTGACTATAACACAACAGTTGTTGGTTCGATCTCAACTCAAGGAAATGAAATATTTATTTACATTTATGTTTTCATTTCTTCGCTCTGGTGACGAGACAAAGAGCGGCATTGAGATCCTCCACTCAACAGGCAATGTTTCCTGAATTCGAAGGAAAGTGGGGAACGGAGTGTCTTAATACAAGGTTCCCTCTGCCTACCCTGCTGAGTGTGCGATACAGCGTGAATCTGATTTGATTTGATTTTATTTATAATAGTGATACTACATAAACACTATAAATATGTATAGTAGAAACTGTTAACCTTTTAGTTTAATGGTAGTTATATTATAAATATTTATTTTATTAATTAATATCTTTTTCCCAATAACTTACTCTCAACACCAGAGCAAAGAAATGGAAACATAAATTTAAATAAATAATTAAATATTTAATATTTTCATTTCCCTGCTCTGATGTGAGAGCAAAACAATGGAGCAATCAATAATTTAAAAGTATGAAAGTGTCTTAACATTAGGTCCCCAAGTTTGTTTTGCTAATTCTGCTATGTGGAGGATACTGTGTGAGGCTAAATATATAAGAAAGATATTCAATCATTTCAATCACTTTCTTATTTTTCCACTTTATGTTAGTTTTATCAAGTTACTATAAAAATGCTTTCAATAAATTATATAAAAATTATCATTCCTTAGGACATTCTATCAGGCTCAGCTAAAATTTCCCTTGCTGGCGGAGTAGAGAACATGTCGCAAGCGCCCTTCGCGGTACGTGGGGTTCGATTTGGTGCAACTTTGGGTAGTTCTTATGCCTTTGAGGATACTTTATGGGCAGGACTCACTGATTCCTACTGTGGCCTCCCTATGGGCATGACGGCAGAGAAATTGGGATCTCAATTTGGTATTACAAGGGAAGAAGTGGACAATTTTGCTTTGAAATCTCAGCAGAAATGGAAAACAGGTAGGGTTTTGGAATTTTTGTCTTAATTTTGGGTAGTTCTTTAGATGATACCTTATAGCCGGATCTCTCGAATTCCTACTGTGGCTACCTATAGGAATGATTGCGGAGAAATTGGGCTCTTAATTCGATATTATTTTTCAAACTTACTTTTATTGAAATAGGACACATCCTACTCCTATGAAGGGACCAATATTTGATTTTGGTAGAAATTAATTGATTTACGATGACAGTTGACCCTGTTTCGGTATTTTATAAAGCGCCTTGGCTTTTATATTCCTCTTATACAGTATAATAGTGAATCTTATACTTTCTTTGTCCCGTAGCAAACGACGCAGGTGTGTTTAAAGCGGAAATCGAACCGGTGACCCTATTAGTAAAGAAAAAGGAGCTTAAAATTGAAGTAGACGAACACCCTCGTCCTCAAACTACTATTGAAAGTTTGAAGAAGTTGCCTCCTGTATTTAAGAAGGAAGGTTTAGTCACTGCTGGATCGGCTTCGGTAAACTTTTAGTTTTTTATTATTATTTCAAGTCATTATTATCTAGTTAGCTTTTTTCAATTTTTTTCAATTTATTTTCTTTTTATATGTAACTTATTATCAATGTTATTAAATAATTAGGTTTAGACCTAAATATTTGTAGGCATATATGTAATTCTTAAGAGAGTCTTATTATTTAGGGGTTTTTAATAATAAAGATATAGGAAAAAACCAATCAAAAAGAGAAGAAACATCACATAAGACTAATGGAATCGTTCTAAGTCCATATCGACTGCGATTATGCTAAAGTTTTAAGTTTTCTGAAAGGGAAACCGACAATTTGTTCCAAAGAGCCGCGCTTTGCGTAGTTACCACAGCAAGGAAATGAAAATATTAAATATTTCATTCCCTCGAGTGGGAATCGTATCCTCAAATTTACAGTCGCACAAGCGTGCGTGCCCCGAGTGCTAGTTTCATAATAATATATAATATCAGATTGTTTTATTGTTTAACCACTATTTGTCTATATATTTATATATAAATCTAGGGAATAAGCGACGGTGCTGGTGCTTTAGTACTAGCAAATGAAGAAGTTGCGAAGAATCTCAAACCCCTAGCCAGGCTAGTGGGTTGGTCCTACGTAGGGGTTGACCCCAGCATTATGGGCATTGGTCCCGTGCCCGCTATTGAGAATTTACTCAAAGTAACCAAGATGACCCTCAACGATATAGATTTGATTGAGGTAGATTTTTATATATTTTTTTGTTTATAATTTAAAGTTACAGTAAATGCTTGGCCTGTACAGTTCAAAAATTTAATTAAATCAGCTTCACACTGTATCCCGCACACAGCAGGGTAAACAGAGAAAACCTAGTGTGTTAAGACACTCCATTCCCCACATTCCGCTGATTCCTGGAGGCGTTGTGTGTTGAGTGGCGGAACTCAAAACCGCGCTTTGCCTCGATACCAGAGGGAAGAAATGGGAAGCGAAGAGAAAATCACAAAATTTATTTAATGTGGGTTACCTCTCTTTACCACCAAAGCGACGATATAATATGTTATGATAATATGTTACAATGTAATGAAATTATCTCAGCTTATTTACCGGAAGTCCTAGGTTTGCTTCCCGTGAGATAAACTCTAAATAACATTTAATCATTACTAATATGCATATTACAATATTGAAAACACTAACATTTGTACTTTGTTTACATTGTTTTATGTAATGAGTAATCTCGAATCTGTATTCAATGGCAGAACTCAACGCGAACATATAATTTAAGGTGTGAATTATATTCATAACACATAACTTTTTCTACCTCATTTTGTAATTTTCCTTATTCTGCCCACTTTTAGGTGACAAACCATATACCCGTATTTTGTCGTTTCAAAGAAAATATGTTATGATCTACGTCGAAAAGATCACAAGTTCAATTCCCACAAATCTCACAGATAAACGCAGCGTTCCAACTAGTATAAAAAAAATATGGAGAAATTAAATATTAATTTAATATAAGAATCGTTTTTATTGTTTGTTCACACTCTTTGAAGTCACAATCCGTAAACTAAGCGTAACTTAACGCCGCATTTATTTTGTTAATCGAAACTAAAAATAATGATATGTTTTTTTTAATATTTTGACTTTTAGATCCTTTTACACACAGATTCACACAGAGTCACAGATTCATTTCCAACTAATTCCTCAGATAAAGGAAGCCAAATTAAACATAAATAAAAATTTTGGTACCTTAAGTTCTCCCCTTTCTATTAAATATTGACACAATTTCTATAAAGGTGAAACACACACCATTTCATTGTATCAAAACAAAAAGGGTCACAGGTTCAATTCCCTTCAATTCAACAGATAAACGAAGCGTTCGTCGCACAAACGTTATCCTGTGCGAAAGCTTTGAAGCTAGATATGGAGAAATTGAACGTAAACGGTGGAGCTACGGCCCTAGGACATCCCCTCGCTGCGTCTGGATCTAGAATTACAGCCCATTTGGTCCATGAATTGAGGTAATGTTGTCGTTTTTGTGTTGTTTTTCTAATATTTTTCATTTATACTGTATGTGTTATCAATATATGTTACATTCTTCACTATTTATTTATATGTGAATGGAGTTTGAGCTTAAAGTTATTAGTACTTACGATACCTAGTTAAGATAGTTATATAATTATAGCTTAGCTGTTTATAGTTTTATGTAAAAAAAGCAAATTTATTTTTTCCCTATAGCTGGGTTGCTAGAGGAAACCTAGTTAAAGACACACCATTCCCCATGCACCTCAAAATTTTGGCAAATGCAAATAATTTAAGTATAATCATTTTTAGGGAGTAAACATCGAACCCACGACCGCTGCGTTTACCATTCTTCTGTTAAATTTATACTTTATCGTAATGATTTTTTTTGTACTATCTAAGCTACTATTTGTCTATTAAAATATATTTATATAGTAAAATCCACAACCACCGTATGTATTCATATTCCTACTGGTCTATGAATATCAATATTTTTTAAATCTTTTTATTGTATTTGGGTAAAGAACATAACGTATTTAATAACATATCTTAACGCCGAGCTTTTCTATCCGTGTTTATTTATTTATATTACATTTATAGACGTCGCGGCCTCAAACGTGCAATTGGTTCAGCGTGTATCGGAGGAGGACAAGGCATCGCATTAATGGTTGAAGCTCTTTAAATTAAATAAATAAACAAAAATACTAAATTAAATCACTTTAAAATTATTAATTTTATATCTCTATAATATTTTATATTTATGTAAATGAAATATGATATTGATTAATAGTAAGAAAAAACAACATATCTAGTTTATATCCTTTTCGAAGTCGTTTAAAAAGTGTTTTTTTTTTGTATTTTTTAAAAATGTGGGATAGGCCATTTTGTCTTTGTCATCTTACTGCCTTGTTTTTACAATATTACTGCTATTTTATATTAAATATTTAAAGTTCTTGTTACATATTAGAGATTAAAAAGTAATATTTAAAATTGTTACACATATATTTTTTCTAAAGAAAGTAAGTAAGTAAGTGCTTTAAATTCTTTTTTTGTATAAACATTTCATACATTGTATTTTTTCACAATGAAAAATGTTCATAGATTTTTTTTTTATTAATTTTACTGATAAAATGGGTCACTATTGTTAAAAGATATTTTATTTTTAAGAATATTAACGTATTATTAATTAAATTATACTCCTATTAAAGAAAGATTTTTACAAACGTAGTTTGCATTATAGAATGTTGGAAGAAATATTCAATCAAAAGACTTTGTAGAGTATTATGTATTTTGATATTATACAATATAAAATTATATTTTTTAATAAACCGTTTTTTTTTCAAAGATATTGTGTTTCATTTATTATTTATTACATAACATCTAATAACACGTAGTATAAATTTCCATTCGATTTTATTTCTTACAATAAAATTGTAAGTACATTTCATATTTAACATCAAAAACACCTAACCTAGTGATAGGACACGCCATTATGATAAAGTAGAGAAACTAGAAGAAACAGTAAAGAACTTCTTGAGTACTGTTATTCCCCTGAGTAGAGATTGACCATCGCGCTCTTAGTGTTAGCTCAGAAAACTTAATTTAGCTCTCGAGGACCCCCCGCCACTAGGAGGTCATGCATGTGTGGATTGGCGATAGTGGACGAGGTGAGAGAGGTATGCAGATTGTAGAGGCCGTAGCTTTTGGCGCTCTATCTTTTCTGGCTATTCCTCTAGGAATAGAAAGTGAAGCTTAAAAAAGTTACGTTCAACTGGGCACTGTAGTATTTCCTTCTAGACGTGGCTATTTTGGGAATTTACATAAACTTTTATTGTGAACAAAAACAGAAAAACAATGAATTATCTTTATATATCTATTATATTATAAAGATTACAATGATAATGACCGGTAGGTACGATACAATGTTTTTAATTTTTCGGATAATTTACAATTTAAAATAAGTACTTACTACATACTAATAATAATTTTAATTTGGACAAAGATAAAAGAATATATGAAATTACCTACATTAACTTTAATGGGTAAATTCATTAACGTTTAAAATACTGACTTGAGTTTATTACTCAATTTAAAAATAAAATATTTTTATAATACCTATTGATGTCATTACGTCATATAAATAATTTCAAACTATAAAATTAAAGTCTAGCGATTAGGAGAGTATGTCTTGTTCGCTTCGCTCGCCAACCCTCTCATTTCGATTTTTTAAATATAATAATAAAAAAAACTCATAACTGACTACGTTATATTTTTTTATAACACTGTATTAAAGACAGTGCTTCTATATAGGGATGCGATATTTAAAAATTTTAAATATTTTTCTAAATTCACTTCTTATACAAGCAGTATAATAGAATTCCGCGTTGATATAAAGAAATTTTATTATATCTCTGCAGTTTGCACAAGAACAAGTATCTACTTACATACATAAACAGACCGGTGTTGAGAGCGGTCGTTCAGTTTGTTTTGTTGTGTTAAGTGATTTTATAAGAAAAATGGCTGTAGCAGTTAAAAAAGGTTTTATATTTTTTATTATCTTGCTTAATAAGTTGTTTTTTTAAATCAATATTCGAAGAAACATTATTTTGAAATTCCATTAATATTTAACTTTATATTTTATACTTATTTGCAAATATAACCTTAAAGAATGAACCGTCATTTCTATAATATTACTTGTTTCGAAGTATTTTATTTAATTTTATATATAAAAATTAATATATTATATATTTTCATATTGGTAAACAATTGTATATGTATGTTGTATGTTTATGTATTTCAATGAGAGGTCAACGTCCAAATGAAGGATTATGATTACGACTGTATGTTGCGTCCTCTTTATTGTTTTTTATTTTAATTTATCGAATAATTTATTATTTTATATTTACCTTGTAAACTGGATTTATAAAAACAACATATGTAAATAAACTTTATTTATCCTATCCTATCCTATCCTATATCTTATAAAACAAAGTCGCTTTTCGTGTCTGTCTGTTGTTTCTAACTCTTCTTCTTCTAAACCACCCAACGGATTTTGATGCAGTCTTCACCATTAAGTCGAGTGTTTTTCGTAGAAGGTTTATATATAGTTTATTATTTGTACATTCTTATGTAAATTAACATAAATACGATAAATGTGTATAAAGTCCTACCCGTTGAGACACTTTCGCGCATGCGCTGCTTTAATGGTTAGTACTACATGAAAATAATGTACTGGAGTATTGTTCCTCTTAATGAGATCTACAAAAAAGTCAGCGATGGCATATTCATATCTTTTAAGAATAACGTGTAGTGATCATATTTCTGTTTAAAATTGTAATTACAATATATTTTTTATTGTGAGGGATATTTTTCCATAATGGTATTAATCCTTATCCTTTAAAATACTTTATTAAATTTCTACGTTAAACGAAGATAAAATTTGCTTTTTAAACTATTTCGAAATTGCGAATAGTTTTAGAGAAAAACGCATTTAATTATTGACACATCACGCCGTTCACAGATCAACTGTATCGAGTCAAGTTTCACTTATCCCTTACTCTCAGCATATAAATAAGTATATTAGTTAAGTTGGCCATTTAATGTAGATCAAAACTGTCGTTCACTGTTTTTCATTTTAATAAGTACTTTAGAAGTTGTTACAATATCAAAAAATCCTTGCTGCGAAACGCGCCTCGCGACGTTATGCTTATACAAGCGAGTCCGCCGCGCCCGCCTGCCTTACACGCATCGGTGGTTCAGTGGTAGAATGCTCGCCTGCCACGCGGGCAGCCCGGGTTCAATTCCCGGCCGATGCATTTAAAAATAGTCATTTAACTATCTAAAAATAGTCATTTAAATATATTTTAATAAGTACTTGAAAAGATTAGTAGCACAGATTTAAAATTACGGTACCTACTAAAAAATCCTTGCTGTGTAAAACAATTGGAAAATCCTTATTGAAACTACGAAAATGCGGGTTGCATTAGGGTTTAATTAATTTTCATATTATCTTAAGTGCTTTGCAAATATACATTATATGAATAATCCAGTAGTAAAATCCGGCGAAGCCGCAAGAGGGCCGCTAGTTATAATATAAATCACTAAGAATATAAATTTAAATTCGTACTGTATACACCAGTCGACTTTTGAGGTCAGTCGTGCCATTATAAAGGCAACAGATTGTGGGTTCGATTCCCATGCGACGAAATGAAATAATTAATATTTGGTAAGCACGATATCGATTTCCGCCACTTCTCTGCTTCAGCCTCAGCAAGATTGGGAGCGGAACCTGGGAACCTTATGACACTTATTATCATTAAGACATGTCCGTTCCCCACTTTCCGCCGAATTCTTGAAGCGGAATTCAATGAAGCTCTTTGCCGCGTTCCCAGAGCCAGGAAATAAAAATATTTCATCTCGCCGCGTAGGTATCGAACCCACAACCCGTTGCATTTACCACCAATGGCCTCACAATTACACATTTTTTCTAGGAATATACATAGTGGCAGCAAAAAGAACGCCATTCGGCAAAATGGGTGGAATGTTGAAAGACATCCATCCGGCCGACCTGTTGGCCGTAACCGCGAAAGATGCTTTGAAATCTGGTAATGTCGCTCCAAGTGCGATAGACACCGTCAACGTAGGAATCGTCAATACTGTAGGTATTATAAACGAAAAATATCCTTACGCTGTATCTCACGCGTATACCTAGCAGGGTAGGCAGAGGCACAGGCAGAGGGAACCCATAACCTTATAGTGTTGAGACAATCAATTGCCAACGAAAAGCCTCAAAAAATTCGGAGGAAAGTCAATAGAGTGTCTTAACATTCTTTTTATCAAGCATTTCGTGTTGGGTTGCGGAACTGAACACTGGGCCTTGGTGCAAGAGCGAAAATATTAATAAATAATTATTTCCTCTGAATGGGAATAGTACTACAACCGCTGCATTACAATCTCACCTTTCACCCATAAAAATATCAAAAGAAGAAAATAATTATCGTATGTGTCACAGCACGGACCTTGTATCTGCTGTGTGCAATGATAAATTAGTTTTGTCGATCAAACACTACTATTTTACTAGAAAGAGAGAGAGAGAAGTGAACACTTTAAAAAGGCAGTTTTTACTGTATAGGTGAGAAAAAGGCGTATTAGAATATACAAATGTATTTAGAAAGTCTTGTACTGTCTTATTGTCTTGTTATGTAAGCTGTAAATAATACAAATAAATAAAAAATAAAAAGCGTACCTATCACTTTAACAAGTCCGGTAAAATTGGTTGTGATCAAGATCCTATCCATAGTGCGACAAATACATAAAAATAAAAAATCTGATATAATAATAAAGTACACTGCTGCACATAGGCCTCCCCTATCGCCATTCGAGGACCTTTCTTCCCCATTGGTTGTCGGTCCTCCTGACAATATGGCCTGCCAATTACTACTACAGCTTGCATAATTAATTAATAAGATATAAAGAAATAAAATATAATAAACTACTCTTTATATTTTTAGCTAAGTGCAAGTTCTGATGGAGGCTTATCTCCTCGACATGCGGCCTTGAAGTCAGGTATTCCTCATGAGAAACCAGCTCTTGGGGTTAATAGACTGTGTGGATCTGGTTTCCAAGCTGTCATTAATAGTGCTCAAGTAAGATTATTATTTACTTTATATTTGAAGAAAATTAATTAAAACGTTAAAAAAATATGAGAATATACAGTTATCAATAAGTTTCAATAAAAACATAACAAAACGTTTCTATTTGTATTAATTAAGACTTAAGTATTTAACCGCACGCGATCGTTCTTAATTATACCTAATCCCATATAATTTCTTCACAATAGTTTCATAAAATCTTTAAATAACAAACATAGTATAACATTGTGTATCAAAACTTCATTTTTTTTCGCTATTTTTAACTGCAAAATGCATTTGTAATATTTTTCATTAATAAATATCAATACATACAAAAATCGAATAAGATAAAATTAAAGTTAAAATATTCATAGTTGTTTTTGATATTATTAGGTCCTCCCCTGACTATTCTAGACCTTTTTTTTATTTTAATGAAATAAATTAATGAAGCAAATGCGTAAAGAAAACAATATGAACATTTTCCAGGATATTCTGACGGGTGGTGCCCAAATATCCTTAGCAGGTGGTACAGAAAATATGTCTGCTGTACCTTTTGTAGTACGAAACGTACGATTTGGTGTTCCTTTGGGAGTTACTACGGAGTTTGAAGATTTATTATTGAAGAGTTCTTTGGACACGTACTGTAACTTCACAATGCCACAAACGGCGGAGAATTTAGCTGACCAATATAACTTGAAAAGAGGGGAAGTCGATGAATTTGCGTATAATTCTCAGCAGAAGTGGAAAGCTGGTATGAAATTCATCTAAAACTACCTAAAGTATCTTTATGGGCATTCTAATGTAGGCAGAAATAGTGATAGGGCTCTTTATTAAGCTCTATATGAAGCAAGGAACTTAATTGAAAATGATTGAAATAAAAATTTCAATATTTAAAAATCTTACTACGTTTTCCCAGACGAGAATTGACGCCATTTGTGTGTAATTTTTGTTTATAGTAAGTATATCTTCATATTTTTCTCTTGCTCAGCTCATGACAGTGGTGTCTTCAAAGCGGAATTAACACCAGTTTCTATTAAAATAAAGAAAAAGGATATTATCATGGACAAAGATGAACATCCTCGCCCAGAAACTACACTTGAAGCGCTACATAAATTGCCAGTACTTTTTAGAAAGGGCGGAGTAGTTACCGCTGGGAACTCTTCGGTAAGACTTTATTTTTTTTGTTCCACTATAATTTTATTAAAACATTTTAAACACACATACGATATGGCCATTTGTCCTATTACTGATTGATAACTTTAAAAACTACTTACTCTTATTAATATATACTAATAAAATATTTTCAGAAATATATCATTAAGTTTCACTGACGAATATTGTCCTCATGTGAATCAATTTTTGTCTGATAAAAGGATATGTTTAGTTTTGCTTGTTAAAATTTTCGATTTTTTTTATTTATATCCCAAATCGGCTAACTGAACTACAATATTTTAAAATAAAGAAATAATTCGACCTTTACCTTACATAGGGTGTGAACGACGGAGCAGGTGCCCTAATACTAGCAAGTGAAGAAGGACTAAAACAGAACAACTTACAACCTTTAGCCAGATTGCTAGGTTGGTCATTCGTGGGGGTGGAGCCCAGGATCATGGGAATTGGACCTGTCCCAGCTATACAGGGCCTACTTAGCGCTGCTAACATGTCGCTTAATGATATAGATTTGGTTGAGGTAAGCTCAAACTTCATTAAAGTTTAGATTTAAATACTTATTTATTTTGTTTCTTATGTCCATTTTTTTGTCTCTAGATCAACGAAGCCTTTGCAGCTCAAACACTATCTTGTGTAAAAGCTTTGGACCTTGACCAGAGTAAATTAAACGTGAATGGGGGAGCTGTAGCGGTAGGACATCCACTTGGAGCATCTGGAGCTAGGATTATGGCGCATCTCACCCATGAATTGAGGTAGGTTAAAGGAAGAAAGAAGTGTCTTGACACTAAGTTTAGTCTGTCTAGCTATATGCAAGAGAAGATTGTGAAGTAATATACAACAAAGAAATGTGATCTTGTTCAATTCAAGCTTTTTTGTTTCAATTCTGTAAAGAAACATAGATTTAACTACAATAACAATAAAAATTGGCTTAGCTACTTATGATGAAAATACGAATGAAAATTACGTTTCATTTTTATCGATTTGAAAAGAATTACATAAATTATGTTGACTTGAATCATTTTTATCTAATTTGGTATGAAGTAAAATTTCCTGCGATAGTGCTTCCCAACGGAGATAAGGTCGAAGATATTAAGAAATATTTATTATAATAAAGAATGTATCGATACTATAGCTTAAAAATATGAAATAGGATTTAGTATAATTATATTAGACTTTTCCCCCAATAGCTTTGTTCATTGTAATAAAAAAATAACACTCTGTGAAGGACAAGAATGTCATTTTTTTACTATAGCACTTACAATAATGCTTAAAATAATATATAACTATAAAAAATAAACAAATAAAACTTTTTTATTGCTGTATTTTATTTATTTATTTTTTTGCTGTATTATTTATTTTATTATTTTATTAAACTTCCCTTACAAGTTGTTTTATTTTAACCGATTCATTAACAAAAAATACATATTAATTTATTTTCCTACCCAGATGAGGTCGAAGATATTACTATATCTTATAAATAATAATAATTATAATAAATTACTTTCATTTCAGACGACGTAACCTTAAACGAGGCATTGGTTCAGCTTGTATCGGAGGAGGACAAGGCATTGCAATACTCATTGAAAAAGTCTGATTTTCTTTATGTATTATTTATTATCAATAAAATATGTATATATTTTTCTTAATTTTTTGTAATGAATTTTATATTTAAATAAGTATTTTTGTTATAAATAATGTGTTTTTATTTACCTATTTCTATTTGTAAGATATTGAAGTTCGATTTCTTATTTGATATAATCAAATTATACACGACAGCTTTGACCTACGGCTTCGTCCGTGTGGTAATCGAAAATATTCTTTTATCGAATTTTTCTATAAATAAACTATCCAACATAGAAAGATTTTCTCAACTTAAGCCGTAGTAGCTTCTGAGATAAGCAAGTTCAGACAAACAAACTCTTAAACTTTGTAATATAGTGCAAATTACTTCACGTACTGAACCCACGACCATTGTCACTAAATCAACACTCAATCACAGCATGATGACGTCAATTGCGATAATATGTTATTAAAATTACTATTATAAGAAGCAAATCAGTCATTATAATATAAATAGATACTATATACTTTCATTATATAAAAATATTATATGCGTATATGAATATACATACCAACTTCCATTTCCCTTTAAAAAATCTAAAACCATAAAATAAAGATAGTATATGATAAAAATTGTTTTGTTCAACATTTAAAATAACAAAAAAAACAATAGCCGTATGTATCTCTTTTAGGTTATTTGCAATCTTAATTCTTAGCGAGTTATCAAATTATCAGTCCGCTGGGTATCGTCATGGCACTCGTTTCTAGAGGTAATATTTGATAAGTTATCTTATTTTCCTTTCTTTTATTAATGTAATTATGTAATATTAATTGATTGTTTTGTTTTTTGTTTGTAATACATATTGTTATTTTCATGTTTAAGTGGTTCAAATATTTATTTTATATATTGTGTTATTTTTTTAATTAAAATAAGTATCCTAACTTACTTGTAAATATTTGAAGAAATATTGTATTTTATAGAATATACTTTTATTAAATTAGTTAATCAATTTTACATTTTTAAATATAAATTATTATAAAAAAGATACATTTAAAAATATAAAAAAAAATATTTATTTTATTATTATTATTAGGTATTTTCGTGGTTGGCGCGAAAAGGACGCCATTTTGCAAATATGGTGGTTCTCTCAGAGATTTGCCAGCATCTTACGCGTTTGCGGCTGCGGCAAAGGATGCATTGAAAACAGCCAATTTCGACAGTTCATTAATAGATGCTACAATCGTTGGAAATATTAATTTTGTAAGTCATTTGTGGTAATTGATGTGATAAATATAAACAAGTTCCCCCCATAGGTACTTATCTCAAAACTATGTAAACATTGTGTACGCGTACAAATTGTGACGCCTTTTGAGCTACCGTTTTTATGCTCACCGAATCATCAGTCACGCGAAGGAGACTCCCGAAGTATACACATATGGCCAACTATTTTTTTGTTTGGAAAGTGAGTTTTAATTTCATTTAGATAATTTCTAATAATCATGTCATCAAATATATTGAATATGCCGCGATATGCTTAGCTGAATTACTTTTTTTATATATTTCAGCTTAGTCAATGCGATGGAGGTAAAACACCAAGGTACTGTGGTACTTATTCCGGGGTTCCCATAGAAAAATCTGCATTAGGAGTAAATAAGGCGTGTGGATCTGGCCTTCAAGCTGTAATTACAGGGGGCATGGTAAAGTAAAAAATTTTTAGTAGTTTATCAAATAAATAATAGCTATGATAAAGATACGCATAGTCTAGAAAAAGGTAGGTAGATTAAAATAATTTTTACTGAACTTACGTTGAAGCTTGTCTTGACTTGACTTTGAAAAATATCTTATAACTATTTATAATATTTTTATTATTAGGAAATAATAGCTGGTTCAGCTCAAGCATGTCTTACTGGAGGAACTGAAGTCATGTCATCACTACCATTTTTGGTGAGAAATGTAAGATTTGGTACTATTCTTGGAAAACCTTATCAATTCGAAGATCATATAAAACATCACTATCCCGACAGTTATACAGGACTGACTGTACAAAAAATGGCCGAAGACATTGGCGACAGATACAAAATAAACAGAGATATGTCTGATGCGTTTGCTTACAAAAGCCATTTAAAAAGAAAAGCGGGTAAATATTTATCTTCTTGTAATATAGAATTTCTAATATTAAATTAGAAATTAGAGTTACATTATGTCACCATTAGCATTTGGCTTGCTTATATTACAGCAACATAAATTAATCTCTTGATATGTATCTAAAAAAATATAATTATTTTGACAGGCGGCTTCGCTTGCTTGACCCAACCAAAATAATTAACAGTTATGCATAATGCTCTCGAAAACACTCTATCTCTCTCTTTTATATAATATTTGTTACGTTATTGGTACATTCTACCTTCCTCGAAAATCTAATACAAAAAGAAATTCAATTCGAAGTAGCAGTTTGTGGTATTAGCGCGTTCAACCAAACAAACTTTTCCGATTTATATTACTAAGTATACCTAGTAAGTATATCTATATTCTTTTAACAAATGAGGCCAGGCCATATTATCTTATGACAAAAATATATACCTACACATGGTTTATAAGTCAAAAATAATCTAATCAATCAAATCTAAATAAAAATCCTAATTGATTAATTATATTATTAAATAAAAATCCGAAATATAAGACAAGAGACCAACATCCCAGTAGATAAAACATGCACTTATTCTAAAGCAATTGTAACATTTCAGCGCAAGAACAAAAACTATTAAAAAGTGAAGTAACAAATTTAGCAGTAACATTAGGTAAGAAAGAAGTTATAGTAGAGAATGACGAATTGGAAGAAGTACCGAATATAGACAGATTTAATACAGAGCCAGTCCTCCTCTCTGATGGACGTATAGTGACTTCTCTTAATTCAGCTGTAAGTTCATAGGTACTTCTTTAATATAGATAAAAGAAAAAAACTATTTAGTATTCCATGGCCTTGAGGGTACCCACCACGTTGTAGGGTGAGGAACTTAGAACAGTGCCTAGGACTTACGAAACAAGGGTAGAATTAAGGGGATCTCACCTGTACGAGCTCTTCTCCCTATCGACACCAAATTCAAAATGATTCTACTAGTGCTGTGCATTTTTAAAATTCAATTGATAAATTAGAAATATATTAATGTAAAAACCCAGACCTTTACTAAACGTAAAATGTGCAAAATGACGTAACGTGTCTGCCATTATATGGGGACGAGGAGGTGGTTAGTGGAGACAGTCTCACAAATGAGACTATATAGAATAAGAAAATTTATAAATTGTTAAGAAAACAAACGGTACTACGGTACTAGTACCCAACAGGTTAAGTACCTGAAAGATACACTATCAAAGCTTAAATATTAAAATTACATTCACCAACTATTTATATAATAGAAAAATAAGCTTACTAAGATCAATATATTTTAGGCTCCAGCAGACGGTGCAGCTGCTATAGTAATAGCTAGTGAAGAAATTATAAAAAATAATAATCTACAACCTCTAGCGAGGATTGCAGGTTGGGCGTGTGTGGGGGTCGATCCTTTAGAGACAGGCGTAGCTGCTGTGCCGGCGATTAGAAAACTTTTAGATCGATTAGAAATCAATATTAATGATGTTGATGTTTTTGAGGTAAGCTTATATTTTGTATTTAAATAATATCTAGTATATGAAACTTGACTTGACTTTTGTAGAACTAGCCATGTATCCCTATCGAAAATCCTTACTTATTATTATAAGATACTTACGTCGTTCTTTCTGTTACTCTTGACATTTGTAAGAAAATAAATAAAGAAATAATGTTAAAATAAATCCTCTATATTTTATAAAATACAGGAAAACTTTGAACTTAAAAAAGTTTGTCAAATCTCATTTATGAATGATTGTTTATAGCTTATATAAAATCGTCTTTGTCTTGATTATACAAAGCGTAGTAGTGGATACCGTCATTCGATGAACATGATGAACTCTAAGATCCGTATTTATAAACCGTTTTCAAGTCTAAGATGGATCTTGAGATCGATCTTAAACTTGAGAGCGATTTATAAATACCCTAAATGAGTGGAAAAAATAACTATTATAGTTTTAGTTAATTTCAATTATTAGTAAGTGATAATTACAGATAAACGAAACTTTCGCAACTCAAGCTTTAGCTATAATAAAGGAATTAAGGATAGATGAGAGTAAAGTAAACACTCATGGCGGTGCTCTAGCACTGGGAAATCCTGTAGCAGCTACTGGCGCGAGGATGGCCGTACATGTTGTACATGAGATTAAGTAAGATGTTTTTTTTATTTATTCAGAGAAACCTATTGTTTCTCTTTTTTATTACTTAAAAACTCTCTCAATTGTCTTTTTCCCCCACATCATTATTGTTCAGCTTCACGCTACCCCGCACACAGCAGGATAGGCAGAGGGAACCAAGCGTTAAGATAAACTTCGTTCCCCACTTTCCAAGCGTGTTGAGTGGTGGAAATCAACGTTGGGCTTTTTACCTCGATGCCAGAGCGGCAAAATGAACATATTAATAAATAATAATTAATTCCCATATGTGGGGATCGTCGCGTTAAAGTCACACCCATGCGCCACGACGTCCTCTATTTATTTTTTGGCTTTTTCAATTGTTTATAAAATATATAGTCGTTGATTGACTTTTTTTTAGTCTTGGAAATGCTAAACGAGCAATCGCTGCGTCGAGCTGTGGAGGAGGTCAAGGAATAGCTGTTATGTTTGAATCCATTTGATTTTTCAAATTTGTAATTACAAATAACATTAAATCTCTGCTTCTACTATGTTGAAGTTGTACCTATTAATCAGAAAATATATGTTTTTTTTTCAAATGTATTTAATGTCATCTTATGTTTGATTATTCTTCCATTTTATAATCGACCTTTGAGCAGAGTGCGTTTACACGACACGGCGCTGGGAGCAGAAACGAAGGTCAGGGAGAGTTGAATACAGCAGTGGAAAAAATAATAATAAAACTATTAAATTATTATGAAGTTGACTCATGATTGCATTTGTGGCTAACAGTGTTGCTAGATTTTGGTCTCGGGGAAAAATTGAATTTTTACGTCTGAACTTGTTAGGAACATATTAAAAAATATTTCTAAAAGAACATGGAATAATCTATGAAAAGCAGAACTATGTCCAGTTGATGACATTTAAATTTTGGGATGTCTGGCAACGTTGGTACTGGCTATGTGTTCACATGTGAGTGAAGAATTCAATCAAACTCTTTAGCTTCATAATAAGTATATAATTTTTAACAGTATTAGAACAAATTGCAATTTGTCTAAAACACATTAAGATAAAAGGAAAGAGTATTTAAATAAAAGCAAGTTTTAATCTTAAATACGTAAAATGTATTTAAAAGGTAAATAAAATTATAGAAAAACTTAAACACATTAAGTTCTTAAAATCTAAGGAAAGGTGGATTGATAGTATGTTTTATTTTAATTTTATTCACACACTAAAACAAAGAAGAATATTCAGAAACAAAAAAAGTACATAGCAGGTCTCAAACTCACACTTTTTCTTAATCATCTTATATAAACATGTATTGCTTAATTTACCTAGAGCGCTTGAATGGTTTCCAAGAGTTTCTAAATATTTGCCTTCCCTAAGTTATATTATATTGTGACATTGAAAATGGATAGTAGAATTTTATTAGTAGTAAGATATTATTTATGTAAGATATTAAGAAATAATAATTACTAAGCACATCCCTTGAATGAGATTTACATCCAGTCATTATATTTTTTTACATTCATACTGTATCCCACAAACTATCATACTGTATCAAAAAAAATGTAATATTTATATAGAATATGTTAAATATGCAATAAATATAAACAATAGTTATCTAGAGTATGTTTATAGTAATGACACTATATTAATAAATGTATTGATAAAATTCTACTTGAAATTGAAAGTCTAAATGCTTCTTGAAGATTTGTTGTGAATGTTTGTTGATTTTCATTTATTATGTTAATGTTTCGCCTTTGGTGACCTGGAAATATAATGAAGCACTTTATAACCATTGCTATCAGTTAAAATTTTACAGAAGGTTTTTCAAATATTTTTAAAAAGAAATTTCAGTATTATAATATAGTGGAGCTTAATTTTTAATCACATTTTCATGTGCTTTACTAATGTATAAGATTTATATAAGATTTATATAAGTTTTATTATTGACTGTTTAAATTGGTATTATAAAAAAAAACCATACACAAGCCTCCAGATAGTCAATTTTTCTTTCTAATGATGTTAACTTTTCGTTTAGAGTAGCAAGTCGAGATCTGCATGACATATCTGAAACAATCAATATAATTTAACAAATGACTACCTAAAAAGATATAAAGAATAGTACAAAATACATAACTAGTTCATAGTTGGTTATTGTTCTTGAATAGAAGCTACACTTTTTTGAGCTTCATACTGTATATGGCATTTAGCAGGGTAGGCAGAGAAAACTTGGGAACTTAGTGTTAAGACAATCTATTCTCCTTAAAATACTTCCTCAGTTTCCATTGAATTCTGGAAGAATTGAGAATTGAGGGGCGGAACTCATCGCCGCACTTTACCTCGACACCAGAGCAAAGAAATCAAAATATTTAATTTTCTCGAGTAGGAATCGAATCCACAATCTGTAGCGTTTACACATACAGTCACACGCCACGACTAGCCTCAAATATGGTTTATTTAGTAATATAATCATTTGATAAGTTGTTTATAGGATTCATCAAATCACTTTGATATTTATAACTACGAAAATATCATTGACAGCAATTTATGCATTAGACATCACTTATGAAAAAACGTAATATGCATGATTAGAAACTAAACTTTCACTACAAGTTGGTCGCTTACCGAAAGAATTGAGGAAATCTGTTATTTTTTTAATGCTTCCTGTAATAACTTCGATGTATTCTCTGTTTGCCCAATCTTGCTGAATCTGTTTTTGTATGGTTTCCCGAGGTGGTGTAGACATTTTAGCAGAAAAAATTATGAAAATCGATTCACTAAAAGATACGCCCAATTATAAAATTGTAAAAATACACAAACAATGACTAAATCCCGTTTTACACAACTTTTAACATTTGACAGTTCATAATTGTCAAAGTTAAGCAAAATTAGTTCGAAAGTCAAATAGAGAGAGAACAAAAATAAAATTATCAATTATCTTAATTTATGTTTTTTCATTTATTTTTTTTAGAATAAAATATAATGTTAAAATCATAACTAAATGAACGGTAATAATTGAAACAAAACATCAACTTCCTCGATATTTTCTTTTACTTCCTTCGAATAGATATAGTTGGGAGACTTCTGTGCTACAAATGTCAACTGTCAAATATAGTACTGCAATGTGTCAATGTCACTGTCAATGTCTTCCGCTCCCGCTCTTTTCATTTTGTTATTAAGTTACTAATTTAAGCGGGAAGACATATTTGGCCCTCATATACTTGAGGTTACACGTGTTGTAGTCGATGTGATTTGTTACTAGGTTGTTAATAGATAATTATTAGCAAGTTATAAAGTAATTTAAATGTTTTAATTAATAAATATTGTGAATTGGTTAAAAGAGCTGCTATAATTAACACTGAGTAAATACCTATATGTGTTTTCGAATGTTGTTGGTGTTTTATATAGGTTTCTAGTTATTTAAACTTCAGTTTATAGTTATTTTGATTTTTAATAAATAAGATTGTATTTGTAACAATAGTGTTGTATAGTTTTCTTTTGATATTTCACTTCTGAAACCTAATTTCAGAAGTGGGATACCTATCTAAGCCCATCAGGCCAGATCCTTGTACCTTATAATTTTGTTATTTTTGTGAAAGCAAATAAAACACCAGTTTCATCATTTCTCTTTTCTTAAATGATTTATTGCCTATATACAATACAGTGTTAGATATGGGTGATGCTGGAAGTAAATAACAAAACAAATCACGTCGACCGGACACGACACGTGGTCGCGGTTAGCGAGATAGGTCATTTGAAAGCCATGATATGGGACTCGAGCGCTAAGGGTGTCTCAAGCGCTCGTGCTGGTGCTTTCTTGGTGCTGTTGCAGGACATTCATGCCGCCGCCGTGCCGCTATGAGGTGCTTCTGCTCCCACGACAAGTGACGCGTCCCCGCGCGTCTCTGTGCACCTCTGCTGGCGATGTGCAACGCTTACCTGGGCGTCTTGGTGTACCTCTGTACGCCGTTCGCTCGCGATGCGCGACGCTTACCTGAGCGTCTTGGTGTGCCTCTGCACGCCCTCAGCTCGCGATGCGCGACGCTTACCTGAGCGTCTTGGTGTGCCTCTGCATGCGCTCAGCTCGCGATGCGCGACGCTTACCGGGGCGTCTTGGTGTGCCTCTGCACGCCCTCAGCTCGCGATGCGCGACGCTTTCCTGCGCGTCTTGGTGTGCCTCTGCACGCGCTCAGCTCGCGATGCGCGACGCTTACCTGGGCGTCTTGGTGTGCCTCTGCACGCCCTCAGCTCGCGATGTGCGACGCATTCCTGCGCATCTTGGTGTGCGTCTGCACACCCTCTGCTCGCAATGTACGATGCGTCTGCGAGACTGCTGCGATGCGGTCCCCGCGCATATCTGCGCGCCACTGCTCTCGATGCGGTTCCCGCGCGTGTCTGCGCGCCTCTGATACTGATGAGCGACGCGTCCCCGCACGTGTATGCGCGCTTCTGCTTGCAATGCGCGACGCGTTTCTGTGTGTCTCCAGGTATCTGAGTGCCTCTACTGGTGAGCATTACAATGCATTTCTTTGGAGATTAGACAAACTTGAAAGAGGTACACAAAATAATATTTCTTCTCATAATTCAACCTGTCATGCTAGTTTGTTAAAAACAAATTTAAATGATTAACTGTTAGATTTGATACTTTTCCCAAAGGTGCATTATCTGAAAGTATGGCCTCTGATACCTCATCACCTTCTCAGTGTACTTCAGGGGTTACCAAGTTAGCCCGTAATCTTTCTGATGCAATAAATTCTTTAAATAGTTGAATAATACAAAACTATTTTATATCAAACTGACTCTGTTATCAATAATATTGAACTATAGTGTGAGGAGGTGGAGAGGGTTAGAAGTACTAATAACTGGAATGATTCAGAATGTTTATCACATGACTCTGGGCGCCTTAAGGGTGATGTTCATGGTTGAATGAGTGAGTGAGTGATTACTGGTGATCATAGGTGGTTGATGTTTCATGCAGGCTGATTCTGAAGAGTCCTGTGGTTGTGCTTAGTGTGCTAGAGGAGAGATGAGTGCCAGTTTGCCTTGAGATGATTCTTGTCAATGTATATAGGGCTTAGTGAATTGAATTGAATTCTTGATATATGGGGTTTCGAGCTTGCCAGTTGAGCATAAATCATAGTGACTAAAAAAAAAAAAAAAAAGAAAGACAAGAGATTCATAGCTTAATAATTGGGCGTCCGTTACACAATTCTTTTAGATTGGAACAATTTTATTGTTTGGAACAATGTTATTGGTGAAGGGGTGTGAGTAACATTGGATAAGGAAACCTAGGAATGGTAGCAGTATGACTTGTAACCTTTGTTTGTTCTGAAATGTTTGTTGTGTGAGGAAGAACCAATAAACTGTACCTTAGAGAGTGAGTAATACTGTTACTTTGTTGGAAGGAAATGGTTTTGTTTCCTTGGCTATTGATGAGCTCTCACTTGGAGGGTGAGTAATACTGTTACTTTGTTGGAAGGAAATGGTTTTGTTTCCTTGGCTATTGATGAGCTCTCACTTGGAGGGTGAGTAATACTGTTACTTTGTTGGAAGGAAATGGTTTTGTTTCCTTGGCTATTGATGAGCTCTCACTTGGAGGGTGAGTAATACTGTTACTTTGTTGGCAGGAAATGGTTTTGTGCCCTTTTGGCTATTGATGAGTTCTCACTTGGAACTGACTTGATAGGTGTTCCGAGATCTTGCATGCCTGTTCTAGCTATTACAGATGCTGATGTTATTGTATGTAGAATGTGTGTGCTGTTATGTACATTTGGCTTAAAGTTGTTTTAAAAAAAAAAGATTTAATCAATTAAAAAGAGATTTGGTAATAATTTAAAACATATTAATTAGTCTCAATCATAAAACAAATAGAATTGAGTCACAGTGGATATAGAAAAATGTGTGGCTGTTAGGAGAGTTTCAGGTAGACTAACTATGTTTTATACTAATGACTTATTAATGCATACATAGTATTGAAGTGATGCAATGCTGCAGATAAGGGTGCAAACCTTGTATATAACTTAGGATTTATTAAATTAAACAAATTAGGATTATTAATATTTTTAATTTATGTGCAATTGCAACAATTGTCTGCTATAAGATTGAAATCAGAATGAGTAGAATTTAATTTAATTGTTGGATTAATTGAACTAATAAATTTTACATAACAAGTAAATATAAAAATTGTAAATTTTATGTTAATAAAACCAAATGTAATATTTTCATGCCTAATGGTAGAATGTATATGGAGACTAAATATTAATAATTAATTAATTACATCTGTAACATATGTTGTAGGTAACATTCTGAGTAAATAAATTCAGCTTCAAAGTTAAAATTCCAGTGTCAAATAAAATTACGTTGAAATCATTGTTATTACAATTAACATGCAATTTAGTAGATTTGAATAAATAAAGACCCATCAATTATTACCTAGTGATTGATAAAAATGTAAATTTCCTAAAATAAAATTTGTTTTACAAATAGTAGGAAGTGAATTAAAAGCCATAACATACATAGACATAATTTCGGTTTCACAAATAGGATTACCGATTACATCAAGTTCATTAAGATTACTACATAAATAATTTTTGCTAAGACTAACTTTACAACTATTACTTATATAACTGAGGATACAATATTTAGATTTACCTCTATTAATAGCTATATAAGTAATTGGGAGGGATTATTGTAGCAAAAGATTTCTGTGTATTACTATTATGAGGTTACAGAGTTTGAATTATTTTAAACAAATTAAAATGGGAAATTGAAACCAGACGAATGTTTATAGTAAATAATAATTTATCGTTTATGATATAGGAGACAATTTCAGACAACTTAAATAGTGAGGAGTAAACAATGCCTAGGAATGTCTATTGAAGTGTCTGTCCTGGTCTGAAGTGTGAAGTGTGTCTGAAGTGTGTGTCTGTATTGAAGTGTCTGTCAGCACATTCAGCGTTTGGCAACACATTAATGTACCACTTAAGTTATTAGCTGGATTCTCTTATGTACATAATAAATAAATTTTCACATTATTTGATCGCCGGTGCCATTAAATGTGCAAACAACGGTAAATATGGGAAAATGCTTATCTTCCATATGGGGTGGGGAAAAGCTTAAAGTACATGAAATTGTCAGCTATCTTGAAGAGAGGAGTGTAGTATGTATGTTGGAGGGTGCAATTCAAAGTGTGTATATGTGTTGATTGAGGGGCACTGAAAGGGTTGAATGTCGGAGGATGCTATCTTCTCCCTTTGATTGATGATCACACACGGATAATTTGGTGGTGGTGGTGGTTATGAATATTTTATGTAAACATGTGTTGAATGTTGTCATATTTTATATAAACACATATTGAATGTGGTCATGTTTTAGAATATGTTGATGACGTGTTGATAATGCGTTATGATGGGATTCAGTTACTATTAATACTCAAACGAGAAACCGATTTTCCCATAAAATTTCGAATATGTTTATTACTCCAACAGAAATTGAACATGTTGGTTGAATTATAAATAGAGGTCAGGTTAGGCCGAGCTCCTATAAGACTGAGGCAATTAATAATTGAGTGGTGGTAGTTAAACCACTCGAGGAGCTCTAACATGGTACAATGGCATGGGGATTAGTAACTGGAAATTTGTACTGCCTTTTTCATTGACAAGTTATTTTAACTGTATTGCACTAATTCTTGCTTTGTTGTCTAGCACAATTTCTTTGTAAATCATTACATGCTTACATACATACAGACCGACATTTTATTTTTATCTTCCTCCATTAATTCTTTTTCTAATTGTTTAATTTTTGTCTGACAACCAAGGTGGGGCTTAGTGTACAATACTGGTGTAATGTGGCAGTTTGTTTATTGAGTTCAATTGGATGTGTGGTCCCTTTGGGCACAGACATGGTGTTGGGTTGGGTGTTTTGACTTTGACTTGTAACAGACGTTTGGTCTGATGAGGCATATGGCCTGAGAAATTTTGACGGGTGTGTGGCCCTGAAAGATTTTGTGAAGAGCGTTTGGCTCTGAAGGACATTTGGTCCTTGCTGACATTATGGCCATGTGGACCATGTGACATTCATGTGGACGTTTGGTCCTTGTGGACCATGTGACGCCCATGTGGACGTTTGGTTCTGGTGGATATTTGGTCAAGGTGGACATTTGGTCCTTGCTGACATTATGGCCATGTGGACCATGTGACATTCATGTGGACGTTTGGTCCTTGTGGACCATGTGACGCCCATGTGGACGTTTGGTCATTGTGGATATTTGGTCAAGGTGGACATTTGGTCCTTGCTGACGTTTGGTCATTGTGGACCATGTGACGTCTATGTGAACGTTTGGTCATTGTGGACCATGTGACGTCTATGTGAACGTTTGGTCATTGTGGACCATGTGACGTCTATGTGAACGTTTGGTCATTGAGGGCCATGTGACGTCTATGTGAACGTTTGGTCATTGTGGACCATGTGACGTCTATGTGAACGTTTGGTCATTGTGGACCATGTGACGACTATGTGAACGTTTGGTCATTGTGGACCATGTGACGTCTATGTGGACGTTTGGTCATTGTGGACCATGTGACGTCTATGTGAACGTTTGGTCATTGTGGACCATGTGACGTCTATGTGGACGTTTGGTCCTGGCAGACAGAGGGGACGCCTTCTGACTGTTCTGTTCACAGGTTCCAGAGTTTGCTGCACCGGACTGAACATACTTGGATATGAAGATTTTACAGGGTTAAAAATGAGAGCTCTCAAAACTTTTTATTTTTATATCTTTTGTCTGTACATTTTGATTGCCTATCCGTTTATGTTGTAATGTTTAGACATTTATAAACTTAAAATTTTAGATGATGAAGACAGCGAATATGGTACTACTGTAGAATTTTCATCAATACAGCCATGAAACGACGCTGATGACTTTGGGGCTAATCGGGATGCACCAGCATGTGATCAGGCAACTGGATCGGCTACGTCGGGGACGACGCAGGGTCAGAATGGCCGAGTTGGGAGACTTCTGTGCTACAAATGTCAACTGTCAAATATAGTACTGCAATGTGTCAATGTCACTGTCAATGTCTTCCGCTCCCGCTCTTTTCATTTTGTTATTAAGTTACTAATTTAAGCGGGAAGACATATTTGGCCCTCATATACTTGAGGTTACACGTGTTGTAGTCGATGTGATTTGTTACTAGGTTGTTAATAGATAATTATTAGCAAGTTATAAAGTAATTTAAATGTTTTAATTAATAAATATTGTGAATTGGTTAAAAGAGCTGCTATAATTAACACTGAGTAAATACCTATATGTGTTTTCGAATGTTGTTGGTGTTTTATATAGGTTTCTAGTTATTTAAACTTCAGTTTATAGTTATTTTGATTTTTAATAAATAAGATTGTATTTGTAACAATAGTGTTGTATAGTTTTCTTTTGATATTTCACTTCTGAAACCTAATTATATTATATTTTTTCAAGTCATTTTATTTTTAATAACTTCTATTGAATAAATATTTTGGATCCTGAAAAGATATAAAAACGATATTAAAAATAATTTAAGTAACAAAAATATTTTACTTTTTAAAACCAAAAATAACACGGTTAGTTAGGTTCTTAAACGAAAACTTTAACGTCACTAACAGCTGTATTTTGTCACTTGCAGCAAGTGAATGACGTTTTTAACAGCTGTGAGCCGGCAATTTCGATTTATTTTTAATAATCTGATTATAAAAACACTAAAACATGGACGAAGTAGAATATAAATTAAAAACAAATAACAGTGTATTAATTGTTAATGCAATAGATAAGTTAATATCGACTATTAAATCAAAATACAAGCCAGCTGAAAGACAAAAATTTGTGCTAGAAAATGAAGAACTGAAATTTCTAAGAGAAAAATGTTCATCAACGGACAGTATGGTCAGCTTGACCGCGTGTCAAGGATTGCTTGCGTTAGTAGAACTGGGAGTTTTAGAAATCGCTCACACTATGTCCACTGTTGTAACCTTACTTCCTACTACACAGTGAGTAAAATCTTTATTACTAAATATTTTTTTTTGACTTTACTACTGATATTTTACTTATAGCAGGGTAGACAGAGAAAATTTAATGTCAAGACATTTTATTCGCCATTCTATGTCTGTCTTTCTGATTTGAGTCATTGTGTGTTGATAAGGCTCAGCACTGCACTTATATTTACCAAAGTGTATGGTATAATTGTTGATGAATTGCTTAAGATGCGCTTCACTTGTCCCTGTGCCTCATAGAGAATAGTTGAGTAAATTGTTTTACTTGTGTGTTTTATAATACAAGACATACCAATAGTCTAGACAATGTAATAAATGTAACGAAAAAAGTAAGAGAATTTCCTTTAATTCACAAAAATAATCAGTTTAGAATGAAAATATATTTATTCCCAACAATGGAAAGTTGATTCATCAATCAACTATCTTACATTCAGAAGGCAGTCTAATGGCCTCTCTTCTTTAAAATGATTGCATAATAATAAACTTAATTCAAAACCAATTTCAGTAACTATTCAGCAATAATATCAACAATGGCTGGGCTCCTCATCCTAGATTTGAAGTCACGACTCACACCCGGCGAGCCCTATAAATGTCAATTCTCTCTACGATCACCACAGCATCCCTTTATTACTGTTTTAGAGAAAAATAAAGATGTTGAAGACAATGTATTGGTACAAATGCAAGCCTTGTGCACACATCCTGAATATACGTAAGTAATTTTATATGCTGTATCCTGCATATAACAGATGAAGATAGAGGCAACCTAGTGGCCAAGATCACAGACATGAGTATTTGATACCTTAATTTGCTAAACTAGCCAACTGCATCTGTGTGCAACTTTGCAAAAGATGCTCAAAATGTTGTTATTTTTGGCAGATAACTTATAAAAAAAATTATATATATTAAATGAAACTCTGTAACTGGATTGATAGTGTAAATTTAGTACTAGATGCCCAAACGGGCCTCACCCGCTTAAACTCACTGTTATATTATTGACAAATGATGATATAAAATCTTGACACAAATTGTAGACTATTTGTTATTCTGATATAGAAGCTATATGACTGTAAAATAGTACCTAAATCCATTCAGTAGTTTTGGCGTCAAATTGAAATAAAAATCCATACTCATAAACTTTCACATTTAGAATATTAGTATGGTTATATGAAATTTGGGTTTCCCAATATTGTATGATACTAAATAATATGATAAATCTGTTTAAAGAGTTTTATTTAAAATCTGTAATAATCCCATGGCTATATTTATAATAATGAAAAATACTTATTTTTCTCTTCAGAGTGGCGTCAAATAGTCTAGAACTATTAAGACCAGTGTTCCTCTGGCTAACATGTAGCCCGCACAGCTACGGGGTAAGACCGTGGCAGCTCTTGCTGAGTTTATCTCAGAGTAACGCTCAGACTAACTTGTTGTTGGCTTGTATTAGTTGTCAGCAGGTGAGTTGATTTTTAACATTTTTAAAATGTAATTCCACATTTAGGAAAGGAAAATACTTATTTAGAGTATGTATAAAAATTTTAACGTATCGGGATATGAACCAGCGTCCCTTGGAAACTGTCTGTTGGAATTGCTCTGACCACTAAGCCATGCATTCTCATCAAGCTACGTCGAAATTCTTATACACTTGTTACAACTTATTTATGTTGTTTGTTTTATTGTCTTGTTTTGTTTTCTAAATATGTATTTGAGGAAATTTTGTTTTAAAGAATAAAGTGTCTCTGCATCTCACATATAGCCGGGTAGACAGAGGAAACCTGGCTTGAAGATCCGCAGCGCCCATTTTTCGACACATTGTAGGTTGTTGGCGTAACTCAACGTCGCGCTTTATCGTGTCCAAGCGAGGATATGAATTTTTTTTTTTTTGAGGTATATTTGCAATCAGTTCTTTACTTTTAGCAAATGTGTGCCAAGTTGCTGGCTTTTAAAGGCGTGACTCCAATGAGCCATCTACCTAATACAATTGTTTTATTACCATTTATGTTATATAGATTATTTATTTTATATAGATATTTATATTAATAGAGTATATCATTTCTTTTTAGTCTTTTGGCATAACTTCGCTTTACAAGGGCAGATGCAAGGTCATTGGGATGTCTTTCCAGTCGGTGTCGATATTTACAGTTATATTTTATTATTTCATCCGCGACAGTGTCCATCTTGAGGTTCTCATGGATTTCCTTGTTGGTAACAAACCACGGTACTTGGCTGATTGTTCGCAGTATGGAGTTTTGTACTCTCTGGATTATTGTGATATTGGATTTACAAGCACTTCCCCAGAGTTGAATTCCATAGAGCCAAACAGGCTTCAGTACAACATTGTATATAAGAAGCTTGTTGTCAAGGCTCAATTTGCTGTTACGCCCTAGTATCCAATGAAGGTTTTTGTAACGGATATTAAGTTCGCACCTCTTAGTTTCGATGTGATTCCTCCACGTGAGGCGACGATCAAGATGGAGACCCAAGTACCTGACACTGTCTTGATGTGAGAGTGTAGTATTTTCCAATTTTACTGGTGGACAGTTTCCTTTTTTTAGGGTGAAAGTGACCTGAATGGATTTGCTTGCACTTGCTTTTATCCTCCAGCTATCAAGCCATGTTGTGATTTTATCCAGGCATCCCTGTAGAATCTGAGATGCAATAACTGGGTCTTCGTGACTGACTAGTACGGCAGTATCGTCAGCAAATGTTGCCGTTGTGACTCCTTCAGTTTGCGGAAGGTCTGAGGTATATAGTATGTACAGTATCGGTCCCAAAACTGACCCCTGGGGTACACCAGCTTTTATTTGGAAGAAGGATGATTTTGCATCCGCTTCTTTCACTTGAAACATCCTGTCTTCAAGGTAAGACTTGAGTATGGTATAGTACTGATGGGGCAAGTTACTCCTCAGTTTAAACAGAAGACCCTTATGCCAAACCTTGTCAAAGGCCTGCTGAATATCGAGGAATACAGAGGAACAGTATTGTTTTTCCTCGAGGCTTTTTCGGATTTTAT
Source organism: Heliconius melpomene rosina (assembly GCF_056956725.1). Taxonomy (NCBI): domain Eukaryota; kingdom Metazoa; phylum Arthropoda; class Insecta; order Lepidoptera; family Nymphalidae; genus Heliconius; species Heliconius melpomene. The sequence continues at coordinate 8,858,914 of NC_140402.1, read as the reverse complement.
CACATACTCTGTGCACTTGTTCAGTGGTGGAGTGCTCTAGCCTGAAACCAAATTGATGGTCGGGTATCACCTTTGCATCGCTAAGAATAGGCAGTATTCTATGCATCAGTAGCTTTTCCAGAACTTTTGAGAGAATGGGGAGCAGACTTATAGGCCGATAAGATGAAACCTCATTAGGATCTTTAATGATTTGGGAGAACTTCCAGGCCAAAGGAAAATACTGGACCCGCAGCACAGCATTAAACAGAGATGTACATAACAGCATAAATAAAACAGCTTTTCGTGGTAACCGTTTCAGTATTTCCTTTGTGATAAGGTCATATCCAGGTGCTTTCTTATCTTTAAGATTGGTTATTACTCTCCATACTTCTGGCACTGTAAAGGGTGGTGGTGACATTTGGAAGTCTTGCAGAAGCACTTCATCTATATATGGTTCATTTCCAGCGCTTCCTCCAGGATTTGGGGAAAATACCTGATCCAGGTGTTCAGCATAAGCATCCACTTTTTCCTGAGATGTACGTGCCCATCCCGACACAGTTTTTAGCGGGAATTTCGTACTTTGTGCTTTGCTATAATTTTTAGTGAATTTCCATAGGGAGTATTTGTTTGACGCAGAGGGTGATAATGATTCCAGCTGAAGTTCTAGAGTATCATCGTGCCACCTCTGCAACATCTCTTTCAGGTCTAAAGCAGCTGTGTTGAATAAGGTCTTGTCTGCCTCCAGTCCACTCTGATGCCAAATCCTCCTCAACCTACGTTTATTTAGTAGCGCATGTTTAATAGCCAGTGGGTAATTTGAATGCCTGTTGTCCGGTTTAGGTTCAGGAGTATTGATCCAACAAGCTGTTTGTATAAGTTCTGTTATATAAAGAGTTGCATCTTCGATGTTATCTGGAGTTTTTAGGGGGATGTTTAACTAGATATTGTCCTCCATATAATCCTTGAAAGATTCCCAGTCAGTCTGTCGGCTGGTTAACTTTTCCTTTTCCTCAAGTTCTATAAGGAATGAACTCATTGTTAGGAGAACAGGAGTGTGGTCAGACGAACTATCATAGCATGACTCTGGTTTCAAGTAGTGTTTAGACAGGCCTTTTGTAATGAAGAAATCAAGAAGGTCTGGTTTTCTTTTGGGGTCTGTGGGCCAGTATGTAGGCTCGCCGGCAGATAATACCAATAGGTTATTATTGTCCGTGCTTAATTTAAGTTGTCGTCCTTTAGTCGTGGTAAGTCTGGAGCCCCATTGAACGTGCTTTGTGTTCCAGTCCCCTCCTGCCACAAAAAGATTTCCAAGACGTTTGAAGTAGTCTGTCCACATGTCCTCTTTTATGTTGTGTCTCGGGGGACAATATGCTGCAGAGAAGTTAATGTGACCTTTGCCATCTTCCACTGAAATAGTTGCGGCTTGTATATGGGGCGTCTTGTATTTTGAGATTAAATGGTGTTTAACGTTATTTTTTACAATGACTGCTGCTCCACCACGCGCTTGATTATCTGCATCAGGATGATTAGTCATATAGCACTCGCAGTCCTTAAATTTTAAGTTTGTATTACTGTTGGCATGTGTTTCGGATACGAGAAGTACATCAATTTTATGTTCCACCATTAGTAATTCAACTTCCAGTTTGTGAGTTGTTAATCCATTAACGTTCCAGGTAGCTACTCTGTAAGTATTCATTTTGTAAGCCGGTCGACGAGCCTGAGTTCCATTAGGGTACTCATTTGTTGTAGGATTTGCTCAAACTTATCGTTTTGTTTTTTGAGAATTTCTTCGATATTGGGAGTCACGTGGTGCTGTTGTGTGTATTCATATGTACTATCCGTTTGTGTCTTATTTGTTTTACAGATATTTGCGTACGTCTCTGTTGTAGATTTTATTCTTCTGATGGGGTCAATATTTGTGGGTGTTACTTCATCGGTTTTAGGTTTCTCAGTCCTGAACTGCTCTTTTGGCAGTGTTTTCTGATGTCTAAGCCTCTTATTAAGAATTTCTCTGTAAACATCGCAACCCTTATAGTTTGCAGGATGGGGGCCATTACAGAGGGCGCATGTCGCAGGTGTATTTCGGTCCTTTTTAGGGCACTGAGAAGTCTTGTGTGACTGTCCACATTTTACACACCTGTAAGGACGCATACAATAATTCTTTGAATGCCCGTATTGTTGGCAGCGTTGGCATTGCACGACTGTTGTTTTCTTCCTGGGTTCTTCTATCACAACAGCCTGGTGATAAATGTATTTCAATTCCTTTATTGCCTTATTTCTAGGTCCAGGTAAAAGGTTGACAAAGAATGTAGAAGTAGGCTTTTTGTCAGGACCAAATTTGACATTTATTATTTCACCAGACACTACATTACCTGTGTTTTTTTTCTATGTCAGACTTTATTTCTTCAAGTGGTGTCGAGTGATGGAGATTTCGTATGACCACTCTGTAGCACCTTTGATCTTTTCGGTTGAATGTGTGTCCTATTAAACCATTCTCTCTAATTGTTGACAATATTTCCTTATAGATGTTAATTTCAGTGCAGTGTATTCTCAGCTGATTTTTATTCACAATCTTGTAAGTGTATTCTTCTCCTTTTGCTACAGCACCAAGCAATTCAGTCAGTTTGTTAATATCGTCAACACCGTATAGGATGATTGGTGGTGGTTTAGACGGCCGTTTCTCTTGTGGTTCTGCACTCTCAACTTGGTCTACGGGTAGTGTATTGAATCTATTGCTTGTATATAGCTTATCAGGAGAAGGTGTTGGAGAAGATTTTTTTCGTTTCTTATTTCGATTGACAGGTACCCTTTGCCATGCTGGCGGTCCAGTTTCAGGCTGTAAAGGTATTGCAGTTTCAAGTGCACTATGGTTGACGGTGAGATCTGTGTCAAGATGATTACCTAGTGAGTGACTTCTAGGTCTTGTAAACAGAGACGGGTGGAACGCCTGTTGCACCATCTTACGTTTTCCAGTAGTATTTTCTTTCACAGGAGCCTGGTCACCTACTCCAGTGGAGACTTCGGTAGCAGATTTCACACTCTCCGGCCCGGGTACCAGAGAGCGCCGGGGGTTAGCCGGATCGCATGACATCACATTATCATTAGCATTCGACATTTCCATAGTTAAAAGGCGGGAGAATACTCGTGACACTTACCCAGGGTGTCAGAGCCACTCTTTTAGAGGGGATTTAATCCCTCATGGTTTGTGGAAACCAGGGTCAGGTTAGTTACCGCCGCCTGTGACTCGGCGTGTCGCTCGTTTAGCACCACCCAGGGGATACGTGTAGGGTGTTCCTAGAAATAGGTGGAGAGTCTTACGGACGCGAGCAACTTCCATCCCCCTAATATAAATATATAGATATGAAAATAATTAAATCTTTTAAGTAGTTTTCGCGTTTACTGTCGCACGCTAGCACCCTTGCGTCACGGCGGCCTTACCAAAATATTTCTATCGTTAATTTATTCCTTACAGATAAGCAATTCAAAACAAATTGAACAAGCGTATTTAGCTTATTCAGCAGTATGCGATACTGCCATATATCAACAGAGAATTGAACATATAGTTGCTTTTGTGCCAATGTTGGCCAGGATATGCGGGGAGCTGGTTAATCATGGGTAAGTATTGAGTATTTTGTAATATTTTTTTCAACCATGGCCTTTGTAGGAGTGCAAAGAAACTCCGTTCCCATTAATACACTTCAGTTCCGGAATTCGCAGCGAATTCGAGCGAAGTTAACATAGGCGAGGAAATTTAAATATTAGATTTCCTCTACTAGAAATCGAACCTACATCCACACATGTGATCTCACATACACTTCCTCGCCGGAACCAACAAATGAAAATAATAAATAAATCATTTCCCCGAGTGGAAATCAAACTCACGACGCCCTCTGCCTTACGACGACCTTTACCTAAAATAAGATATTTAATATTATTTCTCTTATAATTATTTCTTTCCAGACGCGATCCACGGGGTTGTTACAACTTAATAGAAAGATGTTTCGCGTTAGACACACCCGAGCTGAAGGTAGTAGCGGGTTTGACGATCACATTGTTAGCAAAGAACTTAGTTAACACATCAGCTTTATATTTACATGAGTTGTTTAATTTGTGTAAGTAGCCATTTTTTATTAATTTTTTTAAGTTTTGGCAGAGTTGGCAGAGTTCTGTTCTCCGCTTTTCACTAGATTCGAGTAATTTAAATATAATCATACCCCGAGTGGTGTCGATTCCGTCGTCGTGTTTACAATAACATTCGAGTATTGTGTCTTCTCGAATAATATAAATACTTACAAAACACGCGGCGTTGAGTTCCGCCAACGAACACGCAATCCAGAATTCGACGGAAAGAGGGGTGCTGAAATGTCCCAGTTCCCTCTGCCATGTACGGGATACTGCGTCAAAGCAAAAAAGTTATCGCGTTTCATATTACATTATGTACACGTAAAATTATATGTCTATACATATTTCAGGTCTCAACATAATAAGTAAATATGAGTACTCAATAATATGTTTAAATTGTTTCGTTGGACTATCCCTCCAATGGTTACATCTACCCTCATATTTAACTAATAAAGCTTTAAAAGTAGCATCGAAAATTCTAGAAAACTATCAAAGTAATCAAAAAATCGAGACAGGCTTGTACATGGCGAATTTAAAATCTAATACAGTGTTTCAATCTTTATTATACATCGATAAAGATTTGTATATTTATTTCAAATCATTGGAAATTTGGGAAAAATTAAGAGATAATCGAGAAGAATTGGAAAATTGGTTTGAACATTTGGTTAAAAGTAATGATGAGTTGAAATTAGATTTATTCGTGTTCATCGTTGGTGTTGCCATGTTGGAGGATGAAATTAGTTTAAGGGCTATTCGAGTTTTAATCGATTTAGTTCGAGTGAAGAAAGAGATTTCTGTGTCAGTGTTGCCAGTTCTAATGTATAAATTGGCGAATGATAAAAATCCCAAAGTTAAATTGGAATGTTTGAAAGGGTTGCCATTAATGGCTACTACTAAGGTTAGTTTCTTGGATTTTATTATGTTTTTTTTTATTATGCATATTTTTTATATTACAAATGATATATTTTGAGTAGTAGACTTCGAGATCAACACCATTCAATTTGGTGTCTAATATACTTAAGTAGTTATTTATATGGATTTTTTTAAGAGGTTGATGACAGTGGACGAGGTGAAAGAGGTATATAGAGACCGTAGCGTTTGACTCTCCGTTCTCTCTGGCTACTCCACTAGAGATAAAGCGTGAAGCTAAGTTTGTCAAATGACCTTAATTTTATTAGATTTTCGTAAGTTTTTAGTATAGGTTTTTTATTATTAAAAATCGTTTATAGTAGTCAATACAATTTTTATTTTTTGATTGTATTTTAATTCTCTATTAACAATTTTTGTATATGTTTTAGGAAAACGTACCAGCCCTAGTATCGATATTAAATAAATTGAAATCAAACAAAGGAGTACCAACATCTCTATTAATTATGTTATACACAAGTTTAGCTGAAACACAGGTAAATTTTGTTTTTTTTTAATATTTATTTACACCTTCAGTACCCTTCAGTTCCAGCTGAATTCCGAACATACCCAGGCACTCCTTTCCCCATTAACGCTTCCGTTCCCCTGGTAGACAGGTGGAACTTAGTGTTAAGACACTCTCCCAGTTTTCGCCGAATTTCGGCGATTTTTAATGCCGCGGTTTGTCACGTTACCAGAGATAATAATAAACATCTCGTTCCCCCAGTGGGAACCACAACCGTCGCACGCAGTCGCACGCTTATGCCACTCCTTCGATGGTATCTTATTTATTCACTATTACTATTACTTTGCAGGTCCGTTGTTTTCCATATCTACAAGAATTATTGGTCGATACTACAATGAGACCGGACGAGCTACGATGGGAGATTGACGTAGCGAAGGCAGTGGCTGTCAAAAGAATTTGTGAACTTAGGTAATTTTACTAATTGTTCGTATCTGTTTGTTTAGCCTCATCCTGTATCCGCACGGTGTGCCTTAACAGTAGGTACCTAGGTTCCCCCTGCCTATCATGCAATGAGTGGACTGTAGTGTGAAACTAAATTAAAACAAAATATTTATATCTAGAACCTATTAGTTTTGTATAGAAAAGTTGCGAATATGTTTTTTTTTACAGATTGACTAATATTGATTGTCATAATATATTTTTTTATTTCAGACCATCAACAAACGGGCTAGAGCTTGTATCAACAATATCATCCATTTTAAACCGATGTACGGACAAAAACAATGCGATTTCAGCGTCGCTGGTCTTGGATGCTTTGTCGTTCCTATGGAGGGGTAACGCCGTAGCGCCTCCTAGTACTTGGAGGGCTTTGGAGCCAAGGTTGGGAAGGGATAACAGGCATTTGGTGCAAATTAGGTAAGTTTTTAAAACTTTTAAGTGTTATTTCACATATGCGTGGTATGTTTGCTAAGGAAAAGAAAAATTCTTTTTTGGACAACGTATAAAAAATTAAAATGTGGCGGGATTCGGAACCCGCACTTCTTGGGAGGTTGTCGGAACCCGGTTCAGGAGGCGTGAGTATTTGTGACTTTTCTCTAAATTTCTTTGGGAAGAGGAAATACCAGGATTTTAAAGATATTGAAAAAAGTAAACAATCTGTTTTCTTCTCTGCAGTCTCTGCAACCTATTATCAGAGATCCCATCTCTCCGCGTTTCCACACCGGAGTATGATAAGCTGATAACATCCACAGCATCCAAGCTGTGGCTGTTTATAGCTGAGAGCAATCAGCCTTCAGTAATAGAGGCGGCGTGCAGAGCGCTGGCGAAGTATGACATTGAGGATTATAAGTTGAAGGATATACCTGAGGTGATTTTAAATATAGGTTATTTTTATTTTAAAGTATTTTTTTTATAATACATTTTTTTTTTATATTATATTTTATTTTCTAAAGCCCATAAATCAAACTCTTTAATTATTTTTTCATTAATTTATTTACTACTTTTAGTATTATCTTTTGTCTATTTATTATTAATTTATGTGTCATTGCATATTTTTACTTATTTGTATAAATAACTATAATGTGTTATTTATATTTATATTATTTATTTACTCCATTCTTCGCTTCCACTCAAATCAATGAAATTTTATTCGATTAAAACATTACTTAATTTTTTGTCAGTTAAAACAGAACAAAATTTGAACCCCCACCTCTAGTGCACAGTACAAACGCCTTATCCAATTTTTTTTTAGCTTTACGCTGTATCCAACACGTATCAGGGGACAGAGAGAATGTAGTGTTAAGACACTCCGTTCTACTCGTACCGCTCCATTTTAGAGACATTGCATGTTGAATTATAAAAAGTCAAAGCCGCATCTTAATTTGTTACCAAAGCGAGCAACTAATCCCGTTTTGTAATTGAACCCACACCCTAATTGAATCCGCCTCTGCGCCATGGCGGCATTACCAAATTAAGCTATAAATATAACAGTAATAATAGTAATATTTTTCCCAGATATACAGAAAAACAGTCAAATTACCTCCGTCCCACTGCAAGACGCCGGTCGACGCCGCCAGGAAGCCTGAGGACGTGCTTGACTATGTGCCTTGTAAGTAAATGTTTATTTATTTCATGAATTTTGTATTATATAGAAAGGATAACCGGAATTATTCCGTTCCTCTTACTTTATACAGTGTAAAGGAATCCAATGTTATTCCTTCACTTTACTGATTTATTTTATTATCTATGAAAAAGAAAAACCTTGTCTGATATGTATGAAAATAAAATTTGTCTAAATTGGTCTCCCAACTCGATATGAACTATGTATATATAACTAACTATAAATAAATATTTTAAATACGCATTCAAATATACGCCATTGACACTGTGGCGCAAAAAAACATTTCTTTCTTTTAGGTGGAGTTAGTGGTAGATCATAGAGAAATGAGGGACAATACTAGTAATAATTTCCGCGAAATGCGGAACATATTTTAAATAGATGTTTGGATTTGTACCCACAGCCTCACAGCCCACATCCTCATCATATCCTAACATAATTAATGCTATCCAGGTGAAATATGGCCAGAAGTATACAAAAACACGAACCAATCAGCTCTCTCTGCCATCCAGCATCTCGTCTCCACTTTAATGGAGAGAGAGATCAAGGGGTATAGGAGCGGTGTCTACCAGCAGAGCAGGGAGCCCGCCACGTTAAGTCACATGTCCCCCTCGAGTGTTGTTAGAGGGGTCCTCGAGGGGTTCAAGAGACAGGTGAAGTTTATTTTTTCTTTCTACTTATCCTTATGTATATGGGGAAGGGGTACAGGAGAGGAGGGAGAGTGGATATACAAGATTAAAATAACTTCAATAGCAAGGTTTTAACTCGCTTTATTTATAATAATTAAGTACCCTCTATCTATTGAGACCGTGTACATTTTTTGATACTTAAATACATTTAAAAATCTTATATATTAGAAAAAAACTAATTATGAAATCATAAATATATTTCCCATTTTTTTATTACATTCCGTAAAAGAAAAAAAGGAATGTCCACTAGGATTTAATATATTTATTTAAATTTATATTTCTATTTCTTCGTTCTGGTGTTGAGGCAAATGCCTTTAAAATGCGGCAGAAAGAGGGAATGATGTGTCTTAACACTAGATTAGCTCTGCCTACTCTGCTGTGGGGGATACAGCGTAAAGCTGATTTAATATATTTTTTAATTTTTAACAGATAACCACTTCATCATACGATTTCCCTGAAGCCACCCTTCTCACAATTCTCCAGACCCTCGGGTCAGACTTCTCCAAGCCCCTCCCCCCTTTCGACCTGAACTTCCTCCACGAGGTCTTCCATCAAGGACCAGCTTGGAAATCAGGAGTAGTGAAGTTGGCAGCGAGACAGGCCCATACTTCCGGATCTTCCAAACGATTGGCGGAGAACTTCGTAATAAATGTAGTGCCAGGGAAGAGTGAGGTTAGTTCATTGTTTCTTTTATTTATTTATTGTAACCTTTCCCCCGTTTTACTTGAACTTCCTTCACAAGGTCTTTTATTAGGAAATAGCTTGGAAGATAGTTGTGAAGTTAGCAACGAAACATACTATACTTCCGGATCTTCTAAACAGTTGCTAGAGAAGTTCGTGGTTAATTTTGTAGCAGGAAGAGTGAGGTTAATGGTTTTTAGTGTGTTATATTTTTTTCTTATTGCCTCGATCCCGTTTCGACTGCCTCCACGACGTCTCCCAAAAATGCATTTAAAAATATTAAAAAACACTATTCACTCCTCTATTATTAAAGAAATATGACAAAAATTGACCAAAATTTCGTGATTGATGTTGTAGCAGGGAAGAGTGAGGTTAATTGTTTTTTTTATTATTATTATAGCTCTTCTTCCGTTTTGAACTGGACTGCCTCCACGAGGTCTTCCATTAATACATAAAAACACTATTCACTCTATAAAAAAATTACAAAATCAATCTAAAAATAACTTAACCAAATCTTTAAATATTTTATTTTCTTATATGGTTTATTTCCAGCCTATTGACATAACGCTATTCTTCGAGAACCTTCCGATATTCTGTCGTACGTTACCCCCGAACACAATAAGGCCTACTATAGAACGTTGTTTAGCGGATTCCTTCAGTCAAGAATCGAATTTGGAACTCTTCATCCAAGAACTGAACTTAATAAGAGAAAGCTTGGAAAGCGACATACATGATGCGAATAGAACTTTATTGTCTCAAATTGTGGAGAATTATTTTGCTGTTATAGGAGATGAACATGTGGTAAGCTTGTTTTTTGTAATATTTTGTTTTTTTTTGAGATTTTTCAATGTAAATGAAAATATTAAATATTTTATTTCATCGAGTGGGAATCGAACCCCCAAAGCTTTCACGTTTACAGTGGCACGCTTGCGCCCCTGCGCAACGACTGCCTTTTGCAAAAATATTTGAATTTAATATATTTTTTTAGGCGTGGCCTACATACGTAAACACTTGTAGAATGCTCTCAACAAAGTATTTGGAGCGTATGACGTCACCGTCCGGCTGGTGGGAGGTCACGAGTTCACTCCTGCGCAAGACAATTTCGGTTAGGAGCGCTTTGGCGGCGTTAAATGACGTGAAGGCGCCGTTGCTGTGGTTGAATGAAGCTATTGATGCGCATGCTGGATGTATTACGTAAGTTTTGCGGCTTTTTGGGGTTCTTTTGTCAAAGTTATACTCTTTACATTAGTTATATACAATAAATTATTAAAAAAACTTTATACAATCAGCTTCAAGCTGTATCCCGCCCACAGCAGGGTAGGCAAAAGGAACTCCGTTCCCCACTTGCCCCCGAATTCTGGAGGCATTGCGTGTTGAGTGGCAGAACTTAACGCCGTACTTTTTGCCTCGACACCAGAGCGAAGAAATGGAAATGAAGTCGCGCTTACAGTCACACTTCGTGCCCCAGCGCCACGACTGACCTCAATAACAAAAGAAATTATAACCATTAAAATACATTTATATAATAATAAAAGTTTCAGCAAAATCGACTCAGCATTTATTTATAATTTTGTAGGGAACAAGAATATTCACTGCGTTGCATGTTACCGGCGTTGCAAGCCGCTAAGATAGAGGAACAATCAACAAAAGAGTGGTTTCTACAACTACTGGCGAGGACACAAGTTGCTTTTAAAGAGTAAGTCATATAAGTTTTTACACATTTCTCTAAAAAAGTATTCTTCTTTCCTAATTGTGTATATGTATAATGCGGGTTGAAATCCCGCTGTAAAGAAAAACAATAAACAAAAATTGTCTTAATCAACGTAACTAACTGTTACTTACAGATTTACAATATCAGATTCACGCTGTATCTCGCACGCAGCAGGGTAGGCAGAGGGAACTGACACTCCGTTCCTCATTTTTTGCCGAATTCTGGAGGCGTTGCGTGTTGAGTGGCAGAACTCAATGCCGCGCTTTTGCCTCGACACCAGAGCGAACAAATAGAAATAAAAACGTAAATAAATATTTCACTTCCTCGAGTGGGGATCCAACCCACAACCGTCGCGTTACAAGTCACACCCTTCTGCCGCTGCGACACCACGGCCTATATTTACCATAATTAAGGTATTACTTATTATTTCCAGAACAGAAAACGAATCAGCGAAACTCTACCTCTGCGACGTGTTTTTCCTGTCAATAATAATTTTCAGCGGTCACTGGTCCTTCGAGCCTGCACTCCATAATTTAGTTAGTGACCGTACTCTCCGCGTCTCTGCACTACCGCCAGCTGTTCTTAGTATCGCCGGACGATGGAAGGACTGCGTATCGCAGGTATTGTTTTTAGTTTCACGCTTTATCCCGCATTTAGCAGGGCCGACAGAGAACCTAGTGTTAATATGTTTTCTTCTCAACTTCACGACCAATTTTCGAGATATTGCATGTTGAGTATGAGACGGAACTCAGTCTTTTGCTTTGTTAGCAGAGCGAGAAAATGAAGATGATAAATACTTTCTTTTCGCCGAGTGGAAATCTAATTCACAACCGTCGCGTTTACAATCACATGCTGTGCCACGGAAAGTGAGGAGTTTTGCTTCATAAAACGCAAAGACTAGAAAATTGGGCAGCTTGTGGGGAATGGATCGTTTTAATATTAGACATATAATGACAAAAAAAACAAATATTTCCTAAATATTTTTTTTACTATGTCTTCCAGTTACTAGAGTGGTTCATACACACCCGTGACCTCATCCGGGAACCGAACATGGTACGTTGTTGTCAACGAGCGCTACTCGCACTGAGACATACAGAACCATTTGTTAAACAAAAAATATGGACCAGGATGTAAGTATATTTAGAATTAATTTTATACCTCTCTGGTAGACAAAGCGCGGCGGTCGAGTTCTGCTATGATTTCGAAAATATGATGAAAAGCGAAGAATGGAGGGTTTAGACACTAGGGTTTGAACTATTACGGAGAAAAAATCCATATACAGAATGAACCTAGTGTTAATTCCGTTCTCCATATTTTCTAGAACATTAAGTTGAACATTTGTCGGAACCTAACGCTGCAGTTTGAGGAAATAAACAATTTCAGTATAATATTTTTCTTCAGTGGGAGCCAAAGCCACAACTATCGCGTGTACACAACTTGGTCTTGATGGCGTTTAAGCACTTACAATTTATCATAAATTATATAACAGTAAAAAACAAATGACGTCATAATTTATAAATTTATATATTCTAAATAAAAAAAAAATAATCATTGTAAATTGTCAATGATGAAATTTTTTTTATGCTGCATTTAGGAGAGGAATAGAGGAGGTGTAGACGAATGGTTTGTTTTTTTGTTAAATAATATTGATTCACGTAATAATTATATTTGCTTATTATGTATTCTTTCATTTAATGCTTGAAATAATAATTTATTAAAATATATTTTTATTTCAGTGAAAGCAATTTTGAGAATGTAGCCATCTCAATGGAGGATTAGTAATAATTTGATATTCAATGTTGCCATAATCATAATCATTATTTATTGTATAGTAGTAAACTTTTTTGTATGAAACTATGTATATTCTAAGAAATGTGTATTAAATTATTATTGCAATATAATTTAATTATAAAATTTGTTATAATTTCACATTTTTTCTAAATATAAGGAAGAATATTGACAATGAGGCCAGTTGTGGAATGTAAAAATGGAAATATGGACAATGTTCGCTTTATAAGGTTAAAACAAATATGTAATTTATAGTAACTACTTTGTATTACTGTCTGATTTTATTTTTTCATTGTTTTTATGTCTTAAATTAATTAACAAATACATAAGGCAGACATTCAATAAAAAAAATCTCTGAGACTAAAGCTGTTGTTTAATTTCATTCAAGACATATAGTTATTTATACATTAAATATATATTTTTTTCATTTTACATATAAGAAAATGTAACAAGACAACACCTAGGCCGTTTACATTGAATATTGTACACCAAAATATACAAGGCTTAGGAGGCAAAGAACTGGAATTAGAATTATTTCTAAAAAAATTTAATATACATATAATATGTATAACTGAGCACTGGATCTCGAGATGTAACAATACAGTAAATATAGAAAACTATACATTGTCAAGTTCGTTCGTTAGAGAGAAGGCCATCCGCGGCGGTTCGCTTATATTAGTAAGAAATGATATACGTTGTAAATCGCGGCCAGATATAGTAGCTCTCTCCGACGAACGCTCCATTGAATTGTCCTGCGTTGAATTCAATAGACATATTATAGTATGCGTGTATCGACCTCCCTCAGGTAGTTTTGAAGTATTTGAAGAGAAAATGGAGGATGTTCTGAATAATTTGAGTTCCAATAGTAAATCTTTAATCATATGCGGAGACTTTAATATAGATATAATACAATTTTCAGGACATCATTAAGCCTCCGTCTTCTAAACTTATTTAAATCTTTTAATTTGTTTAATATGTTCTTTGAACCAACTCGCATAACGAATACGTCCGCTACTTGTATAGATAATGTTTTTTGTCATTGTGAGACTGTAGAAAAACAAATTATTACTAATCTGAGCTCGGATCATTGTGGTCAACTGTTTTCGGTAATAGATAAGACAGTCGCAGAACGTAAACAAATATCAATTAGACCAATTACTGAAAATAAAATTAATCTTTTTAATAATAGAGTGAGTGAAAGAATTGCAAACTTAGAAATAACCGGATTAAATCCGAATCAGCTATATTGTAAAGTTTTTAATTTACTCTCTACAGAGTTTGATAACATTTTTAAAGTTAAACAAATATATAAAAACTCGAAATTAACTTTTAGCGACTGGGCAACTGTTGGTATATACCGAAGCAGAAACACACTATACGAATTATATAATATGAGGCAATGGAATCAAAATCCGGAGTTCTTGTTAAAAGTTAGAAATTTTTCAAAAATATTTAAAAAGGTATGTGGCCAGGCTAAGTCTATGCATATAAGAGCAAAAATTTTGAACTCTAATAATAAAATTAAAGCTACATGGGATGCTATTACTACTGTAACTGGGAGATCTAGAGCTGTCAGTGAACCTATTAAATTAAAAGTTAATAATATAATCTTAAATTCAGACTTAGAAGTGGCAAATACTTTTCAAATTTTTTTTTCTGATATATCTACTGAAGTAACACGTTCACTGCCATCATCTCCTTCGGAAGCAGAATTAATACTAAAAACCCATGTAAATAGTTGTAGACAAAATTTTGTGTTTAAGAATGTGTCACCAGAAGAAATTGTCAAAACTTTTAAAAGCCTTAATTTAAAGAAAACTGGTGACTTATGGGGCATGTCTGTTAAAGTTTTTAATTCAATTATACCTAATATTGCTCCTTACCTTGCTTTAATTTTTAACAATTGTGTAGAATCCGGTACTTTTCCTGATTTAATGAAATATAGCAAAATAGTGCCGCTTTACAAAAGTGGAAATAGATCTGAGCCTGGAAATTACAGACCGATTTCTGTTTTGCCATCCTTAAGTAAAGTATTTGAAAAAATAATGTTCAACCAGCTCACAATTTTCTTAAATATTAACAATTGTTTCCATAGTGAGCAATATGGTTTCACCAAAGGCAAGTCCACTACGGATGCGGGTGCCGCACTCCTAAAGCACATTTATGACGCATGGGAGAGGTCACAAAATGCAATTGGAGTGTTTTGTGACTTATCCAAAGCCTTTGATTGCGTAGACCATGTAACTCTGTTATTAAAATTAAAACATTATGGTATACAGGATACTGCCCTTCGAGGACGAGAGGACCTTATTGCCTCATATTTAAACCAAAGAATCCAGAAGGTTAGTATAAATAATGTAAAATCATCTGGATCTTTGAGGAAATAAACAATTTCAGTATAATATTTTTCTTCAGTGGGAGCCAAAGCCACAACTATCGCGTGTACACAACTTGGCCTTGATGGCGTTTAAGCACTTACAATTTATCATAAATTATATAACAGTAAAAAACAAATGACGTCATAATTTATAAATTTATATATTCTAAATAAAAAAAAAATAATCATTGTAAATTGTCAATGATGAAATTTTTTTTATGCTGCATTTAGGAGAGGAATAGAGGAGGTGTAGACGAATGGTTTGTTTTTTTGTTAAATAATATTGATTCACGTAATAATTATATTTGCTTATTATGTATTCTTTCATTTAATGCTTGAAATAATAATTTATTAAAATATATTTTTATTTCAGTGAAAGCAATTTTGAGAATGTAGCCATCTCAATGGAGGATTAGTAATAATTTGATATTCAATGTTGCCATAATCATAATCATTATTTATTGTATAGTAGTAAACTTTTTTGTATGAAACTATGTATATTCTAAGAAATGTGTATTAAATTATTATTGCAATATAATTTAATTATAAAATTTGTTATAATTTCACATTTTTTCTAAATATAAGGAAGAATATTGACAATGAGGCCAGTTGTGGAATGTAAAAATGGAAATATGGACAATGTTCGCTTTATAAGGTTAAAACAAATATGTAATTTATAGTAACTACTTTGTATTACTGTCTGATTTTATTTTTTCATTGTTTTTATGTCTTAAATTAATTAACAAATACATAAGGCAGACATTCAATAAAAAAAATCTCTGAGACTAAAGCTGTTGTTTAATTTCATTCAAGACATATAGTTATTTATACATTAAATATATATTTTTTTCATTTTACATATAAGAAAATGTAACAAGACAACACCTAGGCCGTTTACATTGAATATTGTACACCAAAATATACAAGGCTTAGGAGGCAAAGAACTGGAATTAGAATTATTTCTAAAAAAATTTAATATACATATAATATGTATAACTGAGCACTGGATCTCGAGATGTAACAATACAGTAAATATAGAAAACTATACATTGTCAAGTTCGTTCGTTAGAGAGAAGGCCATCCGCGGCGGTTCGCTTATATTAGTAAGAAATGATATACGTTGTAAATCGCGGCCAGATATAGTAGCTCTCTCCGACGAACGCTCCATTGAATTGTCCTGCGTTGAATTCAATAGACATATTATAGTATGCGTGTATCGACCTCCCTCAGGTAGTTTTGAAGTATTTGAAGAGAAAATGGAGGATGTTCTGAATAATTTGAGTTCCAATAGTAAATCTTTAATCATATGCGGAGACTTTAATATAGATATAATACAATTTTCAGGACATCATTAAGCCTCCGTCTTCTAAACTTATTTAAATCTTTTAATTTGTTTAATATGTTCTTTGAACCAACTCGCATAACGAATACGTCCGCTACTTGTATAGATAATGTTTTTTGTCATTGTGAGACTGTAGAAAAACAAATTATTACTAATCTGAGCTCGGATCATTGTGGTCAACTGTTTTCGGTAATAGATAAGACAGTCGCAGAACGTAAACAAATATCAATTAGACCAATTACTGAAAATAAAATTAATCTTTTTAATAATAGAGTGAGTGAAAGAATTGCAAACTTAGAAATAACCGGATTAAATCCGAATCAGCTATATTGTAAAGTTTTTAATTTACTCTCTACAGAGTTTGATAACATTTTTAAAGTTAAACAAATATATAAAAACTCGAAATTAACTTTTAGCGACTGGGCAACTGTTGGTATATACCGAAGCAGAAACACACTATACGAATTATATAATATGAGGCAATGGAATCAAAATCCGGAGTTCTTGTTAAAAGTTAGAAATTTTTCAAAAATATTTAAAAAGGTATGTGGCCAGGCTAAGTCTATGCATATAAGAGCAAAAATTTTGAACTCTAATAATAAAATTAAAGCTACATGGGATGCTATTACTACTGTAACTGGGAGATCTAGAGCTGTCAGTGAACCTATTAAATTAAAAGTTAATAATATAATCTTAAATTCAGACTTAGAAGTGGCAAATACTTTTCAAATTTTTTTTTCTGATATATCTACTGAAGTAACACGTTCACTGCCATCATCTCCTTCGGAAGCAGAATTAATACTAAAAACCCATGTAAATAGTTGTAGACAAAATTTTGTGTTTAAGAATGTGTCACCAGAAGAAATTGTCAAAACTTTTAAAAGCCTTAATTTAAAGAAAACTGGTGACTTATGGGGCATGTCTGTTAAAGTTTTTAATTCAATTATACCTAATATTGCTCCTTACCTTGCTTTAATTTTTAACAATTGTGTAGAATCCGGTACTTTTCCTGATTTAATGAAATATAGCAAAATAGTGCCGCTTTACAAAAGTGGAAATAGATCTGAGCCTGGAAATTACAGACCGATTTCTGTTTTGCCATCCTTAAGTAAAGTATTTGAAAAAATAATGTTCAACCAGCTCACAATTTTCTTAAATATTAACAATTGTTTCCATAGTGAGCAATATGGTTTCACCAAAGGCAAGTCCACTACGGATGCGGGTGCCGCACTCCTAAAGCACATTTATGACGCATGGGAGAGGTCACAAAATGCAATTGGAGTGTTTTGTGACTTATCCAAAGCCTTTGATTGCGTAGACCATGTAACTCTGTTATTAAAATTAAAACATTATGGTATACAGGATACTGCCCTTCGAGGACGAGAGGACCTTATTGCCTCATATTTAAACCAAAGAATCCAGAAGGTTAGTATAAATAATGTAAAATCATCTGGATCTCTTCTAAAGATGGGCGTTCCACAAGGATCCATTCTTGGTCCCCTTTTATTTCTTCTTTACATTAACGATCTACCTTTTTATGTGAAGAAAGCCAAAGAAAAGGGCTATAAATATGTATGGATTAAATCAGGACGTATATATGTACGTAAAACTGAGTCATCTGAACATAAGTGTGTAAAAAATATTGAATCTCTCAACAGTTTAAATTAATCATAATTCTTTAATGTTATTAAATATAGTTATATTTATAAAATTTTTAATAATGTGTTGGGTTATGTCTCCATTATTTTCGATAATATTTCTTGTTATTATCAGAACGTCCGAGGTCTAAGATCATACGTAAGAGATATTGCACTCAAAATTCAGAATAGTTCTTTTGATATCATAATTCTTACCGAAACGTGGTTAAATTGTACTATTTATGATTCGGAAATTTTTGATAGTAGATATACTGTGTACAGAAGGGATCGCATTAACAAAACACTTGGTGGCGGTGTTCTGATCGCCGTTTCAAATAACTATACTTCATCTAGAGTATTCAGCTGCAACTCAGAATGCGAAGATCTTTGGGTAAAAATAAAAATATCTAGTGAGAAAGAACATGGTTTTATCAAAATCTGTGCGGTTTACCTACCACCGCCTCTTAATCTTAACTTGTTAGGGAAATTTATTGAGAGCACAAATCGAGTGATGGATGAGTGTATCACTAAATACACACTTATAGCAGGTGATTTTAATATGTCAAATGTTGTTTGGGAACTTCATAGCCCCAGCTCATATCTCCTGCCCTTAATTAACAGCAACAGTTCTATTCATAGTTTACTGTCAGACTTTATGGAATTATATAATTTTAAGCAATTCAATTATGTCAAAAATAATAATGATAAAATTCTAGACTTAGTGGTTTGTAACTCTGAAATAGTAAGTATTAAAAAATGCACTAATCCTATACGAAATGTTGACCCTCACCATCCACCATTAGAAATGTTAATCTCAATTTCCCCTGCCCACTATTCGCCTCATGTAAAAATACAAAAAAATTACTATTTTAAGGGTGATTATAATAAAATAACTAAAGCCCTGAGCGAGATTTCGTGGGAAGGTGAACTCCTAAAATATGATAATGTGAACGACATGATTAGCAGATTCTATCAAATTCTTTATGAAATAATACATCTTTATGTACCTAAGAGTAATAAGCACAACAATTATCATCCAGTTTGGTTTAACTCCTATCTTATATATTTATTGAAGCAAAAAAAGAAGTTTCATACTAGATACAAGATTTATAATAATCCCCTAGACCTAATCGAATTTCAATATCTCCGAGATAACTGTGAAATACTGATAACAACGTGTTATGACAAATATATACATACTCTGGAAAATCAAATTGGTACTGATTCTAAATATTTTTGGACTCACATTTCTAATAAACGTCGAAACTCCTCTAGGTACCCATCATCTATGTATTTGGGTAATAAGCATTCGAATGACCTGAGAGAATCTTGTAATCTATTTTCTGAGCACTTTTCCTGTGTTTTTAATCCTATAGTTGACATATGTGGTGATAATCTTGATTCACATCAGCAGTTATCTGAAGTGCCTAATATTTACATATCCCAGGAAACCATAATAAATAAAATAAAAAGACTTGATTTAAAACAGAGTTCTGGACCTGACAATATACCCCCTTTATTTCTATTTAATTGCGTTGACTTAATATCATTTCCATTGCATTTAATTTATAATGCTTCACTTGTGCAGGGACGGTTTCCAGATATATGGAAGGAAGCAAGAATAGTGCCGATTTTTAAAGATGGAAAAAAGGAACTTATATCTAACTACAGACCAATATCTATACTCTCAACTATGTCAAAGGTTTTTGAATCAATCGTTCACCCCTTCATATTTCATCATGTTAAAAACTTACTGCATCCACGTCAATATGGCTTTATACCTAAGAAATCTACTAATTCTAATTTGCTTAATTACGTCTCATATCTTATCGATTCAGTTGATAAAAACCTACAAGTAGACGTAATTTACACGGACTTCTCTAAGGCATTTGATAAGGTAGACCATGGTATTCTAGTTAGAAAATTATTAAGCTTTGGTATATCTGGTATCCTTCTTGATTGGTGCAAATCTTACCTCTCTAATCGTAATAGCAGAGTAGTGATACATGGTGAGAGCTCTGAGTCTTTTAGTGCTACTTCTGGGGTTCCGCAAGGCTCTAATTTGGGGCCTCTATTCTTTGTGCTATTCATTAATGATATAGCAGACATATTCGAAAATTGTCAGTTTTATTTGTTTGCTGATGACTTAAAAATTGCCAAAATTATAACACAAGAATCTGACGTGGTGGCCTTACAAGGCAATCTTGATAGACTCGTAGAATGGTGTGATTTAAATCGAATGGTCCTCAACCCAAGTAAATGTAGCTTCATAAGATTTTCGAGGAAGAAAAGACCTATTATGAGTTACTACCATATCTCAGGTAAAAATCTTAATGTAACAGACTCTGTTAGGGACCTTGGCGTAATATTTGATAGTAAATTGAGATTTGAAGAGCACGTTAACACTATTGTGAAAGCTTCCCTCAAGTTACTCGGCTTCATTTTTAGGCAATCAAGGGATTTTAAAAATCCAGCAACAATTCTACGCCTTTACAATAGTTTAATTCGTAGTAAGCTTGAATACTGCTGCCAGGTGTGGTCTCCTGCTTACAGGAAGTATTCTGATAGGCTCGAAAGCGTTCAAAAAAGATTTATTAAATATTTAGTTTATAGGTTTAAGACTCTAAGTCATAGTGAACGATATGAAGACATAATTGGCAGCTTTAAATTGCAATTGCTTTCAAACCGTAGAGATCTCGTAGACATGAAGTTTCTACATAATTTATTCAAAGGAAAGATCGATGATAGTGAACTGTTGAGTAGATTTAATATTAAGATACCTCAGAGAGCCCCTCGCAACCCATGTCTGTTTTTCAAGACGGAAAGAACTAGAACGAACCTTGGACAAAATAGTCCCATTAATCGCATCTCTCGTTCATTTAATGAGTACTTGAAAGAAGATGTCACGTTAGACATTGGTTGTGACGGGCTCTCAGTTTTCTTAAGAAAATGCAACCATATACTCAATAAAGTTAATTTATAGAACTAATTGTGAATGATTTTAACTATTATGTAATATTAAGTAATCTTATATTTTTGTTATATAATTATTATTATTTTTTTCTATAGTGTAAATTAATCATTGTTATTATTGATGAATGATGTGTTCTCCTATAATCAGTTGTACATAATAGTATTAGTATATCCTAAGAATGTATGTAATGTAAACCAATATGTACGACAGTTGGAGATCCGTATAAATAAATAAATAAATAAATAAATAAAGAACCTGTGTGATATTGTACTTTTCGCGGATGATACCTCTTTAATATTTAAGGTTGACAGAAATAAAATAAACTATGACGATGTGAATAGCGCATTATCGCATATTCTTCGTTGGTTTGATGTTAATAATCTAATGTTAAATGCTAAAAAAACTAAATGTATTGAGTTTGCTTTACAAAATGTTAAAAAAAATAATTTCAGTCTACTAATTAAAGGAGAAGCTCTTAATTTGTCGGAATCAGCTATTTTCTTAGGTGTAACTATAGATTCCAAACTCCAGTGGAACGCTCATCTAGAAGCACTTGCGGATAAACTCAGCTCTGCCGCGTTTGCAATTAAAAAAGTAAGACAAATGACGGATGTTGACACTGCCCGACTAGTCTACTATAGCTATTTCCATAGTATTTTATCTTATGGAATGCTGCTATGGGGCAGTGCTTCAGACATAAATTCAATATTTATCCTCCAAAAAAGAGCCGTGAGATATATTTATAAACTAAGAGCGCGAGATTCTCTGCGAGATGTTTTCAAAGATGCAGGTATTCTTACAGTTGCTTCCCAATTTATATACTATAATATTCTCTTTGTCCGACAAAATATACATTGTCATAGTAAACATAGTGACAATCATACGATAGAAACGAGAAATAAAGATAAGATTGAAGATTAAAGATAAGAAGTTTTCGCCTCCAAAAAGTTAATAAATCTTTTATGGGTCTGAGCATACGTGTATATAATAAAATTCCGCAGTGTATTCTACATTTTCCACTTCCAAAATTTAAAATATCAATAAAAAAAAATCTAACAAGTAAAGCTTATTACACTGTTCAAGAATACTTAGAGGACAAACATGTATGGAATTAATGTCTATTGAATGTAATGCAGGATAGCTGCCAATATAATATAATGTAATTGATTATACCATTGATTTTGAAAAGAGCAACTGTTGAGTTTCTTGCCGGCTCTTCTCAGCAGAACTGCCTTCCGAACCGGTGGTAGCTTTTTGTTCATATGTTCATTCGACGATTCAAAAGTGCTTATTATAAGTTTATAAAAGTTATAAATGCACTATATAAAAATAGCTGGGTAGCGAGAAAAAAGTGTGATTGTTGTGGGTTCGTTTTCCACCCGAGTGTCTTCACAAAAAAATATTAATAATATAATGTTTTCACTGAAAACATTTTATTAGAAATAGTCAATATATATTTGACATTAGTTCAAAAATAATGAACTTTTATACTTTCTCAAAACTATTCTTATGAATTCTCTGTACAGATTTAAGATAATCACAATATACATATAGATATAAAATTATTAAGGTTAATAATAATTTCATCCCAAAAAAATATTACAAATTATATACAAATTCGGAAATTAAAAAAAAATAAATGATCCTAAAAGATAAACTAAGAATTTAAATATTTTTAGTATTATCTACTTTTAAATATTACTATAGAGTATAAGTATACTAATTTTATAGTATAATAATAAATGAAGCTGCTAATTTTGATTCATTTAACTACAATTACATAAAAGGAAAGTCATAGCGCAGGGTCACAATCGTGCCACTGTAAACACCATAGATTGTGGATCCTATGCCCACTTGAAGTTTCATTGTCCTTGCTCTGTTACTGGGGCAAAGTGCGCGTTGAGACCCGCCACTCAACTCACAATGCTTCCAGAATCCGGCAAATTAGAATGGAGTGCTCTAACACTAGGTTCCCAGGTTCCCAGAATCTTTACCCTGCTATGTGGGGGATACAGCATGAAACTAAAAAATAATAATTACAATTATAAAAACCGTCACTAATCCAATTACATCAAAATATAATATAGCTAACTATTACAACATTATCCCTAACAGTATAATCACTACACATATTAAATAACAAGACAAAAACGGACACCTATCCAAACAAATCCATTTACCACCACTATGCTAAATTCCTCTACAATTTGACTTCATTAAATAATTATCATTCTAATTTCACTATTGTACACAAAAGTGGTCACCCATCTACCCACATACACAGCTAGGCATGCATTAAGTTAAATATACACTTCTCTTAAGCCTTAATTGTAAATAAGGGCCACCTCAATTCTGAGATTGATCAATGTTGTTTTCATTCACAGATCTTAATTTATGAATGAAAACGGTACCTCAATATCTTAATAATTACAAAAGTGGTTATCCATCCACTTATATCTAAAACAATAGGTGCATCATTTAATTTACATACCTAATTCCAAATTTCACTAAATCTCTTTTCTCTTCTTCTGTAGAAGAATGAGCACTCAATTAAGTTCCACTATAACACTATATTGAAAAATATACATATAATAATAACATAACTTTTACAACACAAAAACGGTCACCCATCCACCCACGTCCATTACAAAAGGTGCTTAACCTAGAGTGTTTGCGCATCCCGCGCCCTCCTATCTCAGAGAGCGGTTTCGTCCGGCCCTTTCAGCTCAACTGGGCTTTTTATTGGTACTCTGATCACATCCTCCTCTATTTTAGCTTCTACTGGCATGTTCTGAAAAAATGTAATCATTATTATAAACAGAAATATATATTTTTAATTATTATAAAAAATACAATTAAATAGTTTAAAAAGGTCGTGGCTCTGTGGCATAAGCGTGCGACTAACGCGACGGGACGTAAATATGAAGTAGTCGTCAAATGGTTGTGAATATGAATCTCACTCGAGATAATGAAATATTTGTGTATGAAGTGTGTTTACTTGCTCTTACTATGTGCGGCTGTAACGCGAAGCTAAAAAAAATGCCTTCCCTTCGTATACATTTCCACATATATAATTAAATACCTCCAAAGCCGTATAGTGCGCGGGTCTGTGCGCCGTGCGAAGTCGCGCCGCGTCCAGGAGACGAGGCCGGCGCTGAGGACTGCGACCGCTTATACAGGACACGGACTTTAAGAGGCGAGCTCTGGAACAATAAATTGAATATTATATAGGGAAAATTATATTAAGTTCATTAATAATAAATTGAAGGCCATCTTGGCCCTGTAGCACAAGGTATCTGTAAACGCGACGGATGTGGGTTTGATACCCACTTGAGGTAAAGTGTGTCGTTGGATTTCGCCACTTTTCACTGTATTATTTATATCTTGTTAAACGAGTGTCAACTTTAAACGTAAATTGTTAAGTCATATGTTGGAACCCATGATACAGGAATACCTACTGTGGGTACCATCAGATGTAACAAAAATTGTACATGTTATTTGTTAATAAATAAATATCTTATCTTATCTTATCAACACGCAATGCCACAACAATACGTCGGAAAGTGGTTAACGGAGGTCCTAACACTAGGATTCCTTTGCCAACCCTGCTAAGCGGGGGAAATAGTGTGAAACTAAAAAAAATTAAAAAAGACTCACGCATCCAAAAGCTTCAACAGCAACCTGCTATACGCCCTATACTCGTCTTCACTAAACTCAGCGGGGTGGTGTCTTGCTGATTCATATGCATCGCAGAACTGATGCACTAACTTTTGACCTCTGCCGTCAAGGGGTGCAGCTAGGGAGGATAGGAGGAACGCTCGGAGCGATTCCTTTGGATGACGCTTGAGATTTGGATCTTGCCGGGATATTTCATCTTCTACAATGGATGCAAACAAATAAATTCAAATTCAAATTCAAATAAACTTATAATAAGCACTTTTGAATCGTCGAATGAACATATGAACAAAAAGCTACCACCGGTTCGGAAGGCAGTTCTGCTGAGAAGAGCCGGCAAGAAACTCAAGAGTTGCTCTTTTCAAAATCAATGGTACAATCTATTACATTAGTTGGCAGCTATCCTGCATTACATTCAATAGACATTAATTCCATACATGTTTGTCCTCTAAGTATTCTTGAACAGTGTAATAAGCTTTACTTGTTAGAATTTTTTTTACTGATATTTTAAATTTTGGAAGTGGCAAATCTAGAATACACTGTGGAATTTTATTATATACACGTAAGCTCAGACCCATAAAAGATTTATTAATTTTTTGGAGGCGAAAACTTGGAGTAACAATCTTATCTTTATTTCTCGTTTCTATCGTATGATTGTCACTATGTTTACTATGACAATGTATATTTTGTCGGACAAAAAGAATATTATAGTATATAAATTGGGAAGCAACTGTAAGAATACTTGCATCTTTGAAAACATCTCGCAGAGAATCTCGCGCTCTTAGTTTATAAATATATCTCACGTCTCTTTTTTGGAGGATAAATATTGAATTTATATCTGAAGTACTGCCCCATAGCAGCATTCCATAAGATAAAATACTATGGAAATAGCTATGGTAGACTAGTCGGGCAGTGTCAACGTCCGTCATTTGTCTTACTTTTTTAATTGCAAACGCGGCAGAGCTGAGTTTATCCGCAAGTGCTTCCAGATGAGCGTTCCACTGGAGTTAAGAAAATAGCTGATTCCGACAAATTGAGAGTTTCTCCTTTAATTAGTAGACTGTAATTATTTTTTTTAACATTTTGTAAAGCAAACTCAATACATTTAGTTTTTTTAGCATTTAACATTAGATTATTAACATCAAACCAACGAAGAATATGCGATAATGCGCTATTCACATCGTCATAGTTTATTTTATTTCTGTCAACCTTAAATATTAAAGAGGTATCATCCGCGAAAAGTACAATATCACAAAGGTTCTTCACATAAAAAGATAGATCGTTAATGTAAAGAAGAAATAAAAGGGGACCAAGAATATTTAAAAAAAGTTAGACCAGCTTCATTCTGTCTTACGGCATTGCATGTTGAGTGGAGGAGCTCAACGCTCATAGCCTTACAGTCCACGGGAAGACATTGATTTCAATATTTATGATATATTTGTAGAGTAACTATTTATAACAAAAAGTATACAGTAAAAAATAATCATATCTCACCTAAAGTCTTAACATCATCAACAGCTCTAAACCTATAATGGTAAGGTTGTTGTGGTTCCAGTATGTAATGTGATGGTTCAGCACACAGTAATCGTGGCTCATGGACTATCCTGGGCACGGCTTCTATGCGTCTCTCTATTTCTTTTTTAAGACACTGTAATATTAAAAATTTTATATTAAAAAGTAGATTTCCTTCAATTTTCCCTCAGTAATCGAGCCATACAGTTTTATCGGATTATGTCAAAATTGTTATATGTTTTGGTGTTTGTTACTAAAGCCAGGAAACGAAAATATCTCTTTCACTCTAGTGGAAATCGAACACACGACCATCGTGTTTTATGCCGCTGCGCCACGATGGTCTCCATTTAATTTTTTATTTACCTTTTTAGCATCTGTCCCAATAGGAACGTGAGGACCTCTTCGAGAGCGAAGAGCGAATCTTGTAATTTGTCGCTTGGCAAAAATAAATAGAATCACGAACGTCAATACGCCACCACTAATTATAAATATGATATTCAAAATACTTGTAAAATCCTGCATTTTTCTGTTAGTATATAAACTTAACAACTTTTTGTTATCTCTTTAATAATGTATTGTTTTATAATAACAAGGAAACAGGAATTGCATTTCTTTTTTGACATTTAGTGTTTGAATTTGAAGTTTTGAACGACATTGAC
The DNA here is from genome assembly GCF_056956725.1 of Heliconius melpomene rosina. NCBI lineage: Eukaryota > Metazoa > Arthropoda > Insecta > Lepidoptera > Nymphalidae > Heliconius > Heliconius melpomene. The sequence goes on along the minus strand of NC_140402.1, from coordinate 8,832,280 downwards.
ACTTGACATTTCTTAATTTCATTGTTGCCAGTAAATATTTTTATATATAAAAAAATATTTTAATGTACTATTAAACGGTCTCTAGAATAAAAATGTCTAAATGTATTTAATTTCAATAAATAAGTTATAATTATTTTTGTTACCTAATATTAGTAAATATATAAAAGGACTTGTCCTCACTGACTGACGTAAGACGTACGCACAGCCGTAACCACTGATGGTAGAAACGTGAAATTTGGACAGATGTTTACTTTCGTAATCTGGACATCCACTAAGAAGGGATTTTGAAAAATTTTAACCCCAAAGGGGTGAAATAATGTGTTTCATAGTTTTCTAGAATTCACCCCCTCAGGGTGCAAATAAGGGGTTGAAAGTTTGTATGGAAAAATCTTTAAATTGCTACTGATTTTTATAAAATTTGAAATTTAGACTTAAAAATATTTCATTGAACACATGTTTCGTGGTTTATTAGAATTCACCTCTAAATAAGCAAGCGAAGCTGCGCGCGTCCGCTAGTCTATATATATAAAAGGACTTGTCCTCACTGACTGAGGTAAGACGCACGCACAGCCGTAACCGCTGATGGTAGAAACGTGGAATTTGGACAGATGTTTACTTTTGTAATCTGGACATCCACTAAGAAGGGATTTTGAAAAATTTTAACCCTAAAGGGGTGAGATAGGGGTTGAAAGTTTGTATGGAAAAAAAATTAAATCGGTACCGATTTTTATAAAATTTGAAATTTAGATTTTTAAAAGTATTTAATTGAACACGTGTTTCATCGTTTTCTAGAATTCTCCCCCTAAGGGTGCAAATAAGGGGTTGATAGTTTGTATGGAAAAATCTTTAAAACGCCACCGATTATTATAAAATTTTAAATATAGACTCTTAAAAATATTTAATTGAACACATGTTTCGTGGTTTTTTTAAAATTCCCCCTAAATACGCAAGCGAAGCTGCGCACGTCCGCTAGTTAGTTATAAGAACAACATTTAATAAGAGCTAAGTGGGAAATATGGTCTATTTTCAAGTTAACCGTTGCGTGTAGTATAAAAATATTAGATATTAAATCTAATATTTTTGCGTAGGCGTTAACTAAATAAATATACAAAGGTGAAAACGGTAGTATAATGTAAATAGAACTATTGTAGGTGTGGGAAGAATCTCTCTAGTGGACACGATGTTGATGACAGGTGAATGGAGAGAAAAAGGTAGCCCGTAACTTTTCAATTTATAAATACATTTTCTGTTTTCCTTTTAGGATTAAATTAAAGTAAGTATCGAGTATTAAGCAAACTAAACATTGGGATTTTCTATGTTCATTACAAATTCTTACCTCGCCATAAAACATGATCTGGTTCTCAATAGAATCTATAATTTAAAGCCTATTAAGATATATTTCGTTTAAAGATTGAGCGTTTGCCAATTCAATGTCACGAGGATCAATTGGCTAGGACTCCAGGATAGCAGTAACAAGTAAGAACATTGTACTTTTAATGTATTTCTAGAAAATTACATTGGTTTAATCAGGTTCATCTATATTATTATACATATTATTGATTTTTTTTTCATCTTCATGCTGTATCTCATATATAGCAGGTTAAGCAGAGGAAATCTAGTGTTAAGACATTTCCTTCCCCAATTTCCACCGCATTTGTCGATACTTTGCGAGTTAAGTGGCAGAACTCAATGCCACGCTCTCGTTTTGTTACCAGAGCAAAGAAATGAAAATATTAATAATTAATAATTCTAAAAAATCCTCCGAGTTGGTATCGAACCCTCAACCGTTGCGTTTAACACACACTTGTGCTACTGCACTACGACAGCCTCACGCTGGAAGCGTTGTCTCGATGGACTAGAAAAAAAAATATTTAAAAATGACTCCAATACTTCAGTGCTAATGTTTTGACTTTCAGAGCAATTTTACTTATTGTACACACATGGCAAAAATTTTAAAAATGAGTCTACAACTAATATCGAGGCAGCCACAAATTATATTAGTCGTAGTAGAGCGTATTGTATAAAATAAAGCTCAAACTTTAATATAACTGAACGAATTTTGCTCATTTGCTGATAAATTGAATTAAAACTTTATTTAATTTTCACAAAATTGTTAAAACCTTCGATTGGTTGTGTTTTCGAAGCCCAACCGAGGTCTCCCCCTATCTCTCATAACGCTCACTTTTCCTTCTTTTAATGATAAAATTATCACTTAATATATCTCACTCACGAATCACATAATAAGTAATATCGAATGCAAAATGCAACATAAAATAATAATATTCCTAGAAACACTTTTATATTCATCGTATATCATACGCGCGCCGAACATTCCTACATGATGATTCCCTCTATCGGTGTCGCTGTTGCCTGTTGGGCGACGCACGAACAGCTTTGGCGGGAAACGTGGCGTGCATACTATATTTGAGGTGGACGCCATGATTGATATGATAGTTTTTTTTTTAATTTTACAAAGTTTTGACTTGACAGTAGCTTAAGTTTAAAAGGTCTAAATTATAGGTTATTTATTTCAATATAAAAATTGAACATACATGTGTGTTTTTGGTTGAATTATTATTGTTTGATTGTTATTAAAATATTTTTTAAATTCATATTTATTACATTTTTTTTTAATAAATGTTACGACTAGTTAGACTTTTAAAGTATAATTTTTATATAACATCAGATTGGATAAGAATTTAGAATACACGCGGTTAAACTAACTATAATCCACTCTGACGAAAGTTACACGTATTGAACATATTATAACGTTACTTAAACCTATATAATCGAATAACTATCTGTGATATGACATTGTTAAAAAAATCATTAACTTTGATAATTATACCAATATGTATAATATAATATTATGTATTTGCCAACCTATAAAATAATTATTACGTATGCACATAGGTACACTAAAGATCGCTATCTCACTCATTCTTTTACATTCAAAATTAATAATTCATAGCGATTGTCGTCCGAAGTTATATATATTTTTCAATATGGAGGGATGACCAATTGTTTCTAAATGGAATTGGATTGGCGTCTCTCATTGGTCACTAAATGTTTTTGTGGACATATTGGGCTCGCAACTGGCAGGAGGTAGATAGCTATAAAATTGCAAATTATGCCTTTGATGAGTCGCGTCGGCCATTCAATTCAATTGCGTCTATTTTTATGATTATTATTATTGTTAGTCATGAAATTACGTTTCTAATGTTCTATGTGTGAATGGAACATTGAAACTAACATAAGGTTTAGATAACTATTTTATCGCTTTATCCCATACATAGCGGGGTAGGAAGGGGAACATGGGAACCTAGTAATAAGACACTCCATTCCCATTAAAACACTTCTGTTTCCCATTTTCCGACGAATTCTGGAGGCATTGTGCTACGACCAAATGAAGATATTGAATATTTCATTTGCCTATTTAATAACTTGTTGCGTTTACAGTAGCAGGCCTGGGTCTCAAGCAGTTTAAGACATTATGAACAATACAAAGACATATACAAATGATACATTTTTTAGTTATTTTTTAATGTTAATTTTAAATATTTATTTTTATTTATTCCCCGCGAAAGCCACAATCATAAGGCTTACAGTCATACATTCTTCCAGAGCGCCACGATGTCTTCAAATAAATAAGAACATTAAATATACCAATTTTAAAATAACATAATTTCACAGACATTTGAAAAAAAAAAAAGTGAATATTTACTTATTCATAATTTGTAACATGTCTTGGTCTTGCTACTGTGGCTGGCGTCAAGGTTAACGATTTTAGCGGGAATACGTCAAAAATAAAAATGGCGGCCCATTGCGATACGTCACAGATTACGCTAAGTAAAGAATCACGAAAACGCGGAATGCCTTTACAATGGTGTTTGAAATTTACTGAAATGTATTTATAAAGCGGATATTTTGTAAGTTTTTAGGTATATAATTTTAAGAAATGCCTTTTTTTTTCAAATATCTACAAAATAATTATATGAGAGTGAAATATTTATTTTATCTGGAATACTTATCTCATATTTATAATCATTAAATAATTTAAAAATATAGTTAATTTATGTCACAAAATCACATCTCGAGGTTATTTTATAAATTTCAAATATATGCTGTGCATCCGATTTCCGCCCCTGGAGTTGAATTAATATTTTCTTGGTAATTATTTAAATGCTATGTCCGGAATACAGTATGAAGCTAAAAAAATCAAGATGCTGTTGCGTAAAACAGTGTAGTTCTATTCAGTGTAATGTATTTTAAAAAATTAACATATCAAAGTTACGAGAGCAAAACGTCCTGCATTTAGATTAATTAAACTCCTAAATCCTAATACATGTTTGCGTGTAATAAATTTTAGGGCAAAAAAAGGCAAATAGTATACATGTATAATACATCTTCCATTTTGAAATAATACAAGCAATATTCTAGCCACGTAGCAACCCCACCGTCGCACGCGGAGATATGCGCACGCGACGTACTACTTGTGATAATTTGGCGATATGGAATATCATTAATGCTATAGGTACCCTCGGTTACCTAAAATTACTTGTATGAAATTATAATTAGCTAATATAAGGTATTGGAAAGTTCTATTCTATTAAAGACCAAGCCTAGTAGTCTGTTAAATGTTTTCAATGCTGTACAGAATGGGGCTTATGGGTTTATAATATTGATTTCGATTTAAGTTGGCACTTGGCAAAAGTTGCGGAAGTTAGACAAAACTATCTTTTTAAAAGATAAATATAATTTGCTGGCTACTATGGCAAATATTATTCATATCTAGGTATTATATTAATTTCAATATATATATATATATGTATTACATTAATTATTTATATTTTATGGTCGTAGCGCACGTGTAAACGGTTCGTTTCGGGTTAACAAGGCAAAGTGCAGCCTCGAGTTCTGTCACTCAACACATAATGTCTCCAGAATTCGGCGGCAAATGATAAACGGAAGTGTTTTAATGGGCACGGAGTTTCTTAGCTGTAGGTTCTCAGGTTCCCTCTGCCAGTCTGGGGTACCCTACTACGTGCGGGATGACGCTAAAAAGTAATAATTATATAACATTATCAAGTTAACGTTGAACTTGTGTTTATGGGACGTCAAGCTAACGTTACTTATTTGCATTTTTACGTGACAGTCGTTACCAAGTTGTCCAATTCTCGTTTTGGAAATATTGTATTTTACACAAGCTTTTATTTATTGTAGAATTGTATAGTATAGAGTACTATGGCCGAGTTTTATTACAATGTACGTATAAATGTGTAGAATATACTTATAGAGAAGTACGAGTATGTCTTGTGACTCGTGACTCACATTACTCTCGTTAAAGTGTGGGAGATGTGTGAGGGTGCACGAAATTAAGAATTTCTTTAACGTGATAGTGGTATAAACAATTGAACTCATAGAACACCAAGAGTCAAACATTTATTATGAGTTCAATTTAATGTCAAAAGAATATATATTATTTACTAATAATTTTGCCCCGGTTTTGGTTAGACATAGTTGTTTAGTATTTCTTTATTCTATTTTTTTTTACTTATGCTATTTGTATGTACTTACTTATAAATAGCTCTCAAGTCTGAGATGGATCTTAAGATGCCGTTTTCATTCGTATATGTGTACTTAATGAATGGAAACGACATCTTAAGATGGATCTCAGATTTGATAGCGGTTTACAAAAACAGACCTTAAAGTATGAAATTGCGCTGTGGAATTAGGTACAACAACTACTTACAAAATACCGTTTAAATGTAAATTAAAATAAAATCAAATAAATGCTGTATCCTGCACACAGCAGAGTAGACAGAGAGACCCTAGTGATAAGAAACTCCGTTCCCCACTTTTCACCGAATTCTGGAGGCATTGTGTGTTGAGTGGCGTACCTCAACGCTGCGCTTTGCCGCGACGCCAGAGCGAAGAAATGCAAATGTAATTTTTTAAATAAATATTTCATTTTCACGAGAGGGGCTCGAATCCATAACCAGTTGCGTTTACACGTCTGGCCTAAACTTAACGTAATTAATGTAAAAACAATGCATTATTCGATATCTCGAATGGCCCGAGTGATGGTCGTGTGTAAGAAAGAGGAGGAGAGGGCGTAATTACACGATCAGCGGGATGAGTCACGCGTTGCATCACTCGACGCCCATTCATGTATCGCGGTTACTCCCACACTGTAGGGTTGCCATGGTGGAGGCAGGTGTATTTTGTGAATTGTTGTTTTTTTTTAATTATAGATTCGGTCGTAAGCCTATAATAAATAATTCTGTAATTAAGGTTTTATTTAAATGTTATTCCAATTAGGCTTGAATCATTAAAGAGGTTTCAAAGAAGTTTGGCGCTCCGCGCTCTGACGACCCCGTTAGGGATATGCTATGTAGTTATGCGTGAAGCTATGTAGTTTCAAAAAAAAATTTATAATTTTATTGAAATTGCTACAAACGACAGAGTTATTATTTTGGAAAATTGAAATTCGTTCTATGAGTTACGTCACTCAACATGAAAATTCGGCGGAAAGTGGGGAACGAAATTTCAACACTAGGTTCCTTGTGCCTAACCTGCTGTGTGCGGGATAAAGTAAAAAGCTAAAAATTATATATTTTTAACATATAATATTGTACATGGTGACCCTACACGAGATAAAACAGCTGTTTCTTACGCCCTTTGTGTTTATTTAAATTATCTATGTACTTAACAAATTATTAATAAACTACAATAGGAGCTTATTGAATAATGAATATGTATTTGGTAATGTGAGCCCAGATTAAAGTTATTTATTTAGATAATATTTTAAATTTATAAAAAGTAATAATTTTACCAAATTCAAGCCTAGTAGCCTTTTTATTTATTTATTTTGTTTTTATTTTATTAACCTCACGTTATATCGACGCACATAGCAGGGCAGGCAGACGGAACCTGGGAACCTAGTGTTAAGGCACGCCGTTCCGTTCACGACACTTCCCTTCTACACTTTTCGTCGAATTCTGGCGACTGACCGCATCATCCTATCTGTTAAAAACATATTAACTGAAATTTATCAAGTTTCCTTCGTTACAAAAAATATTTTCTATTAGAAGCTCAAAATATTCAAAGAATAAAATAAATTATAATCAACATAAGTTTGAATTATGAAATAGCTTAAAATTCTTTAAGACCAAAGTGGGTTTGTTCAATTACAATAGCTTAGAGGTAAGTCCGAATGCAATGAAACGCGCGGAATGTCGAAAAACGACTCAGTTGCTCTATTTAATTATTATCAATGTTAATCTGACCAGCTGGTCGAAAAAAAAGTTATTCTATGTTGTTATTGTTTGTGTGACAGGCGGAAAGGAAATATTTATTTAAATGTATATTTTTATTTGTTCGCTTTGGTGTCGAGGCAAACCCCGGCGTTGAGTTCTGCCACTCAACACGCAATGCCTCCAGAACTAGGCGGAAAGTAGAGAATGGAGTGTCTTAACACTAGGTTCCCTGTGCCTACCCTGCTGTGTGCGGTCTTTTTTCAATCTTTTCAGGATTATGTTAGGTTGGTATATAAACTATTTTGAATGATCTAGTTTCGTAAGATCTCCTCCGACCTTTGGTTACCTCCCGGTTGCATTCCACCACTCAAAATGCTAAATATCATTTTCTAGATTTGTTTAACCATCATTTATTGTTTTTAGTTATTTTAGTGACATAAAAATATTTGATATAAAAAAATCTTAAGAAATTTAACTCTAAACTGAAACATTTAAAAAAATAATTTTCGTTGCCTTAATAATAAATTAATATTTTATCTACGTGCCACAGCGTTATTTTTGTCACCGTCATAAAGCTTATGAACCTATTTGTATGCATCGAACCTACGACTTCCGCTGTGGAAGTTGCCATCGCTTACCTAAATATATGGATAGGTGACGATAGCTTTGTAACTGTAATATAATCTAGGTACACTTAATATTAAAGATAAAGAGTTTATTTGATTTAACACGCTAATCTCAGGAACTAAATATTTTTCTGTTGGATAGTCCATTTATCGAGAAAGGCAATAATATAATATTTGAGTTTCGTCACTTCAGAATGCAATGCTTCCAGAATTCAGTGAAAAGTGGGGAAAGGAAGATAATAAGGTTCCCAGGTTCAATCTCGTGTTCTTATGAATTCTCCAAACATAGACACGAAGAAGAAGAAGAAGGTTCAATCTGTCTACCTATGAGATACAGCATGAAGCTGAAAAATAAGAAAAAAATACCTATTAAACATATCAAAGAAACTATGACATAAAATAGTAATTTCGAAGAAGATTATATATACCTTATACCTACATACCCTTCCCTACTGAGAACATGTTATTAAATTAATTTAGAGATAGGTACTTAGGACGAGGAGCTTACTATAGAATGTTAATGGGCAACATGATCCTACTATTCTACACGTTTCCATATCAGTAAAAAGTAAAAAATAGGTAATTAAATATATTTTGTAAAAATCTTGTTCCAGAAATATTATTTTGATTATTCTGTTTTGAGGTGCAACTTAACGCCGCGCTTTGCCTCGACGCTAGAGGGAAGATAAAAAAGTATAAAAAAAATTTTAAGTTAAACGGTTTTATATTGCAGATAAATGTACTAAAAGCTAAAAAATAATTTCATAGAAATTATGATTACTAAAATTTAATCGTGGGGCACGTCCAATATCTACAATTGAAAGACATAGCGTGAGACTTCACCCACCTAGTGGTAAGTAGCAAGTGTCCCCACGATTTTATTTTAGTAATCATAATTTCTATGAAATTATTTTTTAGCTTTTAGTACATTTATCTGCAATATAAAACCGTTTAACTTAAAAATTTTTTTATACTTTTTTATTTTTAAGTTTTTAGTTTTTATTTCTCATGCTATTCAATTCGTTGAAATGAGGCTCGATGTCTCATTATTGCAAGGTTAATGGAGAATGTTACGAACGACCCCCCCAGAGGTCCAATAGAGGGACAAGGCTATGTACAACAAGATGTGCCTGAATCTTGAGGGGAAAACGCTAACGACATATCATTTTTATCCACCTAGTGCCATACAGTTCTCGGCGCGCTTTTACCTTTTACCTTGGGTGGTACCCCTAGCGACGTATCATTTTTAGGCACCCTATAGCCACACAGTCCTCGACAGGATACCAGATCTTGACTTAGGTGGGAGATTCATATTGTAATTGTGTATAGTATACTGTATTATACTTACCAAGCCCTTTATTTTGATACCCATATTGATGGGATTGAAAACTACATTATCCGCCATTTTGTAGCAGTGGCCATCTTTGATTTTGATTTTGTATAGTGCACTGAATTCTGCTTGACAAGCCCTTTCATTTGATACCCGTATTGATAGGATTGAAAAAACTAACTTGTCCGCCATCTTATAGTGGCGGCCATCTTGGATTTTGATTTTGTATAGTCCACTGAATTCTACTTGACAAGCCCTTTCATTTGATATCCATATTGATGGGATTGAAAAAAACTAAGTTGTCCGCCATCTTGTAGCGGCGGCCATCTTGGATTCACAATAATATTGAATATGGATAATTGTATTGTCACCAGAATTAAAGGCGTATACCAAATTTCAGATCAATCGGTTAACGGGAAGAGGGTTAAATTTCAATTACTAAATGTGACCCAAACAAACAAACGGGGTGAGCTAAATAAAACCGTTTAATAAAGAAATCAGCTTCAGAGAAGCTAGTGTTAAGACACTCCGTTCCCCATTTTCTGCCGAATTCTGGAGGCATTGCGTGATGAGTGGCAAAACTCAACGCCGCGCTTTGCTTCGACATTTCATCTCCTCGAGTGAGAATCGAACCCACAACCAGTCGGTTTTACAGTCATACTCTGTGCCCCTGTGCCGCGACTGGCCTCAATTAGAGATTTTATTCCATAATACTTAAGAAGTAAATGAAATAGATAAAACCAAAACACCCTTTAAACCTACAAAATTCTCATCAGACTAATAAAAAAAGGTAAATCTATTAAACGATGTCGAGGCAGAGGTTGCTCAAAAACACGGACGTGACAGGTGTCATTTGGAGAAGGGATATTTTTGTTCCTAGCCCACAGCCGTACTTCTACGTGATCTGAAACACAATTAACCTAAGTTCATCAAACAATAAATATACCAATGCCGTCTTAAAATTAAATTTAATACTTAAATGTGAATCACGTGTTTCCTGAACCAAAGCGAGGCGAACGGAAATCGACCAGGATGGAGGATATGTATACTTTTAAGGCAACCGTCTCCTGCACTTCCAGGGTACGATGACAGGCTTTGGGTTTCTTATTTTAATAAGGCGGTGCTAGGTGTTTTGTAGTGGATGCGCGTGCGCCGTTTCCTGCGTCCAAAGGAGGACCAACCATTGTTCGCTTGGAGGGGATGTATGTGAGCTGAATGGATATGTCGAACTAAAAAACTTACGTTTAACTTTACTTACAACTGTTCAAATATATATTTTTTATTTTTGTGTCCCGTTTTTTTGGGTAGATTTATGGATTTTTTATTATGATTTTTGTGGTAGTCTTGTAGATTGTCTGGGAAGATTTGATAATATTATTTTATATTGTATAAGTAAATATTCAACCGATATTCTTGTAATATAGCTGATATGTTTTAAGTTAGGAAATCTTATGACAAATTCAATTTAATATCTAATTTTAATACCTAAATAAGCATTGTCTTGACTAAATAAATATTAATATAAATCATTAATTATCAAATAATTCGTAATCTATTGCTAAAATTTTATCGATATTTATGTTAGGTATATACATTCATCACAATATGAGAAAACGAGTAAACTTCCTCGTGGTAAGTATAATTGTATATATAAAAAAATATTTGTTCTATTTATTTAACTAGGTGTAGCAAATAATATAACGATTTCAAAGGAACATGCGTAAAAATATGTTTTAAAATAGTACACCGTCAAATACCTTGTGACCGACCGTACTTACAAGTGTTAAGGAACTCAATGGAAAACTACATCAAAGGTACTCCCGTAAAGGAACCTTACGAGTCCATCTAATGATAAATACCTAAGAATGCCTAATTGTTATTCATCTCAGCGCGTGCAGACCACGTCGCGGTGGGGAAGAGTTAATAGCCGGCGCCGCCTTCGCGCCCAGGCATATTGTACCGAGCCGTGCCCGCGAGCGCCGCTGCGCTGCCTCCGTCCACATTGCTATATAGGATATTTCAAGTTTAATTTACAAGTAAAGCCGGTGGCTGGGAAGGCAAGATGTCGGCATAGCTGATTGATATAATATACGGCTGTGTCACATCGAGCCAGCTCAATCCGCCGGCGTTCGACGTGAGAAGAAAAGAAGAAGACGAAGAATTTGAGGATGCGATCTCCCGCGGGATCATCAACGTATCCGAACGTGCCCGCGACCGTCACCTGACAGCTGTCACCGGCGGACACCGACAGTGCGCAGGCCCACATCTCCGCTACGTAGGAAAAGCGAAAATCTTTATTTATAACACACACGACCATGTTCCCGTAGAGTGCGATCGCGTGTTTTTCCTTTATTCTTATTTAACAAAAAAAAACGAAACGACAGAATGGCGAACGACGAGGTGCTAGGGCCGCGCAAGACGATGTTCGTATTAGTGATTGTTGTGGGATGTTTCGCCGTGCTGTGGCCCAGGATCCTTTCGCCACTCATCCTGGGCCACACCGCCGACCAGCTCAAGCCGAACAAGTACGACCGGGAGGCAGGTAAAGCGGTATTTTTAACTTTAGCTCAATGTCAATATCGCTGGACTGACCAAATCTAATTATAAATATCGTCGAATTAACGCATTTTTGTCATTTGGCTATAATTATGTGTGAAATTAAACGAAGGTTTCCGTAGCTTCATAGGTGAGCGATGTTTGCTGTTCTCAAGAACGAGATATTGCTATGCAAATATGACTTGGTCCAGTTGTTGACTCTGAGCATTAATGTTTACTAAAGATCTGATCGGAATGCGGTCGTTCTTACTTATATAAGGGAAATATATAAATGCATTGTGCATATTACTCATCTTTATTAATTGCGTAGATATTTTTTTTAATGTTCATAGATATATTATTTTAAAATAATAATATAAAACAATATTGTGTATTTATAGATGACAGTCGTTTTTAAATTGTAAACTATACATTCTATTGTCATGCCAGTTGTCTAATAAAGTGCTTTATTTTTTTTATTATATAAAAGTAGTATGTTCTCTGAATAATAATTTATATATATATTGATAAAAAAGTAGTCATAAAAATAATGTTATAATTGAACCATTTGTTAAAATGTTATCAGTTCTATGTAAAAAAGTTTTTATCAATTTCTTGTTGTCTAATCAAATTATTGTATTTGAATATTGTTTGACATTCCATTAATATGTATTTTCCTTTTTTTTAATGTTAATAATATTTTGATACAATCTTAATTATTAAAAGTATGAATAACTTTCTATTACTTAGGTTTATTCTGCTTAAAAAAATATTTTTGTATGAATATATTTTATTTATATGTATAATACATAAAAAAAATTGTCATAATGCAATTGTCTTTATGCAGCTTAGGCAACATACAGGCAGATATTCATAATAACAACAATTATTTTTTGTGAAAAAATTATGTATTTTGTTTGGCAAAATGTTTTTATTAACAATTATCTATTTTATGTCTTTTCCCTAAAAATATGTAATATAAAGAATTTGATCACTTCAATATTTAAATTAGATTTTTTTTCAGAAACTTTAATTATGGTTAAATTAATTTAAATAGCCTTATACATAAATAATTCTATATGTGCATATTAACAAAGTCCTACTCTAGGGTGCTGTGAAGTTATATTCGAAACCGATGTTGCTGTATTAGAATTGGTTAATGAAGTTTGCCATTCAGCACTCGGAGATGGCAAGTTCTCTTCCCATTCAGCCATAGAATGTCGTAAAGCAGTGAATGATACATGCGGAGTGGATATAGCGACTTTTGTGAAACGAAATGAAAATGTGGGAAAAACTACTAAAATGATTGTTGAAAATATGAAAAACAGTAACAGTTCTTGCTTAAGACGACATTTTGGTGTACCAGTGTACAGCCTCGGCAACCATTTTGCCATCAATTCGTGGAATTTACAAGATAGTTAGTTATTTTTATGTTTAAGCCTGGATTTTTGAATTAACAAGTGATACTAATAACTAATTAATGAAATATGTTATTTGGCTTGAAATGCAACTAACAATTACTGATAAATAATACATATTATAGTTTTAAGCTTTAAAATAACATATTTTTAACATTATATTAATTGATAAAACAAACATTTATCAAAAATTTTAACAGTATTTAAAATATACTTGATAATCATTATAAACCTTGGATGGGTTTGAAGAGGAGTGGGTTCGAGTCCCGTTACGTAAAAAGTCTAGTTCATAATTACATAGTAATTGTTCTAGAATTAAAAAAAAAAAGTTATTTTATTTTTATTTTAAAGAGTTTCAAACGTTATTTTTCTAAATGCAATCTAATTAATTATCGAGCCGTCGTCCTTGTACTCTGTCAATCATGTGCGTAGCGTAACGTCGCGTCGATACTAATTTTAGTTACTAATATAATGTGTACAATGAAAATTTGTGATGAAAAATATACTTTAAAACATATCATTTAACACATTTCCTCGCGCTGGTAACGAGGCGCGGCGTTGATGTCCGCCACTCAACACGCAACGCCTCCAGAATTCGGCAGAAAGTGGGGAATGGAGTGTCTTAACACTAGGTTCCCTCTGCCTCCCCGGACACACCGTGAAGCTGATTTAATTAATTTCTTTTATTTTATTATATGTGTTTGATTCAACTAGTCTGGAACGAATCCAAAATATTGCAAAAAAAATATTATTTTTTATATAAAGGTTGTTTCCTATTCAAATTAAAGAAAATGCAATGTTTAGTTCACCATTTACCGCGCTATGTCTATGAAAATCGGTAGATAATTATTAAAGTTTCAAATATATGCTAAATTTCATAAGCGTATATCATCCACGTTAATGTTTATTTCTCGGAAACTAATAGCAATGGAAACAGAAACTAAAAATTACACCAAGATGATTCTTTTTAATTTATATCAGCTATACTTCAAATCAGGACCAGTTCACGTGCTATCAAAATCGGTTCAGTATTTTTTGAGATATGGTACATTTATAATAGTAGTCTGTAGTAGTGTCTGACTGTCAGTTTTTGATTTCAATTAATTTATTGTTTTAACACGCTTTTATTAGGTCGAGCCATAACCAGTAACTATGTACTGAATTCTGATATCTGAAAATTTAAGAATTCTTAGTTGTATCATCATGCAACTCGCCATTTATATGTAGATTTGATGACAATACAATATATTGATACCATCTGGGGTAATGATTGGAAGATGGTTGACAGAGGACTGATGGCCCACTAGTAAACATAACACTCGTCTTATTAGTGTATTCTTCTGAAAAAAGCGTTTTTTTACTTTTTTACTCTATTCATTCAATAATCCATACCTATATTATAATTTCGAAAGTAACTCTGTCTGTCTGTCTGCCTGTCTGTCTTTTCCGCATTCAGGCCCAAACCGCTAATTCAATTGTGTTAAAACACTCATATAGAGATACGTGGGGGTCTCGGGATGAACATAGGATACTTTTTTCTCATATTTGTAATATTTTCGATATATACCAATGTATTAAAATACTTATTAATTTGACATGCAATTTACTCCGCCATGTTAATAACAACCGTCGCTATGACCGTTGCTAAGCATCAATTTGCAAAGTTTGTTGTTAGAAACGCATCTCTGTATTGAAAACTGAAAATAATTTCATAAATATATTTAATAAATATTCGTATACTTCAAGCGGGCGTAGCCGCGTTCGGGTCCACTAGTTTTTAATATATATTTTTAATTCCTTCTTTGTCTAGTGAGTAAGAACTGCTGATATACGAGATAAGTGTGTATACACTGACCGTATTGAATAACACATGTTCTAGATACTCCCAACATATTTAGTTCAAGGGCAACTGCATTATACGAATTAACTAATACAAATTTATTTTACCTAGTTTTGCATATAAAGTTTAGCCTTTTATAGATAATCGGTTGGCTGTTAAAATTTTTATTAGCAATTAACACGACAGTAAGTTAAATATGGGACGGATTGTATTGAAAATGAAATAGGTATATAAAAATATTTTTAAATATCTACCGTTATGTAGCGACTGGCTTAGAAGGGTAGACGAAAAGTAGGGAATGGAAGTGTCTTAATGAGAACAGAGTGTATTAACACTAAGTTCCTAGGCTCCCTCTGCCTGCTATGTGCGGGATACAGTATGAAGCGTGAGTCTATAATAGAGTCTATGTATTACAGAGCACAAAAATATATTTGTGTTTCAGTTAATCTGATAAGGCACAAATGCTATAAAATAATTAACAATCTCTTACAGATTCTCAACTAGTCATTTACATTCAAAATCTTTTGTGCTCATAAGATTACAAAAGTACAGAAATTCCGTAAAAATTTAATGTAGAGCAGGAAAATGGAATGGAATGTGTTGATATTTCATAACCATACCTCAAGAAAACACGGAAATCTTATATTATCACTTTGTTGTCCATCTGTCAATCTCAAGAACTCGTGGCAGTATCCAGTTGAATTTTGTAAAATATTTATTCCCAGATTTTCAGTTGTGACACAGAAAAAAAATTAAACTTCTAAGTCAACGTGATCATAATTTTAAAATTAGTACAGATCCCTCGGGGTGGACGCGTTCGACTCACACTTGGCCAGTTTTTTTATTCATATTCCTGGAAGCCTGGAGTTTAATTTTAATAATATAAAATAGCTTCATTATTCGTACAGTGTTATCGTAAGGTTCCTGTATGACCTCATTTCAATATTTTTTAAACACGTGTTTTTTGTATATTTTAACCACAAGTGTTGGGCTTAAAAACTTTATTTTTTTTTATCTCTAGGAATTTGCCATGTGTCCAGAGTAAAGTTTATATTACGTTACCAATATGACGTAATTGTAATAGCAACTCTGACAATTGACGTCACTTACTATTTTAGTTTATTATCTGTGCATTTTTAATATTTTATCTTTCTCATCTAGCAATACCGATCTCGCGAGATTTAAGGAATAAATAGTCATATTTAAATCTCGTTTTGCTGTTCCAGAGATTAGCCTCGACAAACAGAAAGATAGACTGACAAAAAGTTCAATAGTTTGTGTTTTAGTATGATTACGTTATACGTTATATAGATTTACGTGTTTATAGCGATATTTTCCAAAACTGAAGTTATTTTAAACTCACTCATAGACATGTTCAAGTTTTTATAGTTGATTTCAAATTAATTTTAAAATTTCAAAGGTAAATTATTTCAACCAGATTTCCTAAAGGTCAAATCAAATTCGATATAGAAATTTATTAGCGCTAAACAAATCAATAGATCACACTGAGTAGTGAGTAGGCTGACAGATGCAATACCTTTGCCATGTCTGGATATAACGTTGCCTATTATGTTGACAGCTGCATCCGAAGGCTTAGATTAATTAATTTTAGATGTATAATTATTATTACATATTTTGATTTAAACATAGATAATTCAATGCGATAAATGTGAGTGTAAATACTATTGTCTTAATTTTATTAGAAACCAATGTTGTGTAAATATAGTAATATTTCTTATTTTCTTAAATTAAATCAACTTCACGCTGTATCCCGCACACAGCAGGGTTGGCAGAAGGAACTTAGTGTTAAGATACTCCGTTCCCCACTTTCCGCAGGCATTGCGTGTTGAGTGGGGGACCCTCGACACTAGAGCGAAGAAATGGAAATATAAATTTAAATAACTATTTCATCTCCTCGAGTGGGGATCAAACCCTCAACCAGTCGGATTACAGTCACACTTTGTGCCCCTGCGCCGATCCTGCGACCTGAAAAATGTTTTAATAATTCTAAAAGCCACAGAGAAGACTTATGATAATTGAAATATCTGTCAAAAGATTGACTTTGAAACCTCTAAAACTTCAATTTCTATAATTCTTCTCCTTCTCATCTTCCTGTACAAGATATTTTCATGTTTTTTTGTTATTTGAAACAGATAAAGAATATACTACAATATCTTCACAATTAATTTTTTTTAAACATTTTTAAATAAAAAAAATGACCGTTTTCAAAACCAAATTGACCGGTGGTTTCTAAATTTCAACTGGCACAAGCGCAAACGATGAGATACGGTGACATCATGTTTGTCAATTGTCTAATAGATTGTGTTGTAAATGCAAATACGAGTACAGCTTTCACAACGGAGCGTATGTATGTATGTATGTATGTATGTGCGTTTGTTTGTATGTATCTACGTAACTCGTTTTAAGTGGCCTCTATACTTGGTAATACTAGAACAAAAGTTTTAACGTCCCATTGTCACTTGTTAAGGTCATTTCGTTAAGTGGCCAAAGTGTGAGAGGTAGCGGTTTGTTTGTCCATTTTTATAAAAAAATATTTAAAAAATAATGAGATAATATTTCTTTGAAGCTTTAGTGTTAACACATTCATTCAGACACCAAATATCGCGTAATTTTCAAAATATTAGTGTAAATGACGTTAATTTAAATATAATTCCCCCGAACGGGAATCGAATCCATTATAACTTTTAGAGTTAGGCGATGCACCATTGGGTCACGGTTGTTTACTCCACTCAAAATATGTGTAACTTGCCGGACTTTATCTTGGAATGGGAAGTCCCTTTTTTGTTGTTTTTTGTATATTTTTTGTGTTTTTTTCCTGTTACTGTTAAAGAACCTCGTTCACAAATGTAAAATGGCGACATTAAGATTATAAGCATATTATCTATAAATGCTTTAATTATTACTACTACTTTAGATTAACCTCTTATTTCTAAAGGTATTTCACAATGCGTAAAGTCGTGACTGAGTCGATCTCGTTATCCTGCAGAGCAGCATAAGCAGAGAAAAGCCACGCTTCACCTCATCAGAACGAGAAAATAAAAACAATTTTAAATCCGAACAGACAACCATCATTTTTGTAACTTTTAATACTGTAGATAATGATAAAGTAAATAGTTAAGCTCATCTACAACTAGAAATAACTGGATAAGTTTATATCTTGTTAAAATTCACACTGAAAGCGAGTACTTGTAATTTTTTCCACACACCGCTAATGACACCTAAATATTCTACGTGAAATGTCACTTAAGTCAGTCGTGTTGAAAGGATGATGACTGGAGAATTTGCATAAACAATTTACTTTGAAATTTTGGTACCGATACTCTATTGTTAGTTGTAATATGGTGTTGGTATTTAACAAAATTTCGGACTTTTAAAGTAAATTTTCAAAATTCTGTAGCTATTTAGTATTTTGATTAAAGTAACATTACCAGAGACATAGCTTTACATGAAAACTAGCTTACACTAGCGGCTTTGCCTTTTGTCAAATGAAAATAACTAAGAATTGTATATGAATATTAGACGCCCTTTGCCTACCCTGCCACATGCGGGATACAGCGTGAAGCTGAAAAAAAGTTCTAAATATATGGGAGCTTTTAAAAATAACTAAAATATCCTACTGTAAGCATTGGTATCCCTACAAATGTGATATTATCAATAAGGTTTGAGAGGTTATGTTTTATTTGTTTACATTTTGTCTCATGCCTAAATGAATAGAATATATGTACAATAAATTTTCCTCACAAACGGTAGGTATACGTACACAACATTATTGAATTTCCGCAATACAAGTGTTCACGAGCGTATCGTCCATCAGTTCAGTTTGCTTTGCCGCCGCTCTGTAGAGCTTTCGACCCGCTAAGATAACAGTCCTCGTGCGGTTGTCGGATACACCTTGTTTGTGGGTGTTTTCTTGTATTTTTTGCCTTTGTTTTTCTTTGTTTTTTCTTGTTTCCTTTATTTTTTTACTTTGGGAAGTTGTAGTTTTTAGAATTTAACAGAAAATGTATACTGTTTCTTTCAAATATTGTTCCTATAAAGAATGTTGTGAGTCTAATAAATTTTGGGGTCCTAATTCTATAGAGCCAGGTGGTGCAGGTTCTCCTTCTAGGGTACCTCTATGGCGTCTCCTAAGTCTGCTTAACTAAATTATAGCATATAGCATGTACCTACTATTTTTTCATAATTGTTCATCCAAAAAAAAACATTGCGTAAGGCAATCCAGTCGACACTCACCCAAGCCTGGCGTGTCCATGTACGACTACAACGGCCAACCATCTGCTTGGTGACCTCTAATTCTAGTAAACATCACATATTTGTGTTACAACGATTCATAAAACGTTTCTTAGTGACGTTTCGCTTTGGTGGGATTTGGGTTTACATAAATTAGGCAATATACCAGTCGATCTGGGTCAAATTGTGATGGGTGTAGGGCTAATTGGCACGGCTGGGATGCTTGATGGGATTGTTGCTGGTTTGAATCGTGCTCTCGGGATGGGTTTATGGATATTTTCGTTTTCTCCAATTAACTATAGGTGTTTCTAAATGACAGAAAGTGAAGAATGAGTAAAGTGTCTAAATGACAGAAAGGGAGGACAGGAGTATCCCACTTTCTTCCGAGTTCTTGAGACATTACTTGTTGAATGCGGAACTCAACGCCGCGCTTGAGTGGAAATCGAACCCACGTCCGTCGCATTTATAGTCGCAACTTATCTGTTTGCGTCACGACGGCCTCAAGATACTCCCTAAATATTATAATTCTTAATATTATTTACTCTTCTAACCTATACTAGCCTAACATACCAAAACTCATGATGTAACTTCCATCAAGCACAAACTATACGTATATTGAAGTATCTTAATTCCGTGACTCAGAGTTTAACAGCGCCACTAATTAGGATATGAGTGGATTTCATAGAGAACGCCCATTTTTATCATATTAGGTGGTAGGTACCTAAGGTCTATTTATAACGCAGAGTAGGTAACCTAATATTTTTAAGGTATAAATCTTTTAAAATTACATTGAGATTTTTCTTCAAGTTATTAATGTCTTTACATATAATATGACCAAATCTTTGTTGAGGCCAGTCGTGGCGTAAACAGGTTGTTGATTTTTTTTTTAAATGTTCATTACTTCGCTTTGGTGTTGAGGCAAAGCGGGGAGTTAAGTTGCGCCACTCAAGACGCAATGCCTCCAGAATTAAGCGGAAAGTGGGATCTTAACACTCGGCTCCCTCTGCCTATCCTGCTCTATGTGGAATATTTTTTTAGGAATAAACCTTTTTAAGCTATATTGTGACTTTTATTTTTAACAATTTTTGTGTGAATAGCATTATTTTTCGTCCTATAATAAGTAACTCATTTTTAAATTATAATTATTTTAGGAATAGCCTTTGTCTAACGGAAGTTCTTATTTTAAGATATTAATAAGTAGGGAACGGAGTGTTTTATCACTAGGTTCCCTTCGTGTTCCCTGCCTGCGTGAATGCTTTTTTAGAATTATACCATACCATAACCAGAATGTTAAAATAAATAGATATAAGTAAATTGTGACGTCACTTTGCTTATAACTTTTTCTGTCTTCTTGTTCATTTGTTTGTGCTTACATTATTTCAAAGAATGCCAATTATTAATACATTAATAAATATAAATTAAAGTGTATTTTTTTAATTTTATGCAGTTATTAATTAAAACATCCTCTCCACAGCGATAAAACAAGAACGGCCACCTATCCGCATGGCGCCGCACCCGGCGTTGCGCGAGCGCGGTAGAGCCATCCCACCCGGGGCGCCACCTGCAGTGCGCCCCACACCACTGCCCCCCCACGTCAGGGTACGGTCCCCCCTATCTGTTTACTACGAACAGGATGTTAAGGTATTTACGGGAAGTACTAGCTTGGCTTGGCAGGAATGGCAGGTAGGGTTTTGAAGGTCTATATGATAATTGTACACCTGTATGTAATTTTTTATACACATAAAAGCATAGATTATTGATATGTTTTAAACGTTGAACTAAAAAGAAGTGTCTTTCTGTAACTTTCATAAAGCCGTACTGTGTAAGTTTTGGATAATTACAAATATTTATCTAGTTTTTAACTTGGTACAGGGTAACCTTATGATACATCACTCCTTTCTCTATTTACCTATAAATGCCTCGGTTGTAGATTCGGTTCCCACTCGCAGGAAGTAATTATTTAATATTATCATTTCGATCGTTTTGGTTCTGCAAGTCAAAATTAAAATGTTGTTGTTTTATTTAATACTAGTGGACCCGGACGCGGCTACGCCTGCTTAAACTATAAGAATATTTATTAACTATATTTTCAGTTTTCAATAGAATTAGTAAGAAAATATAAGCTTAAATAATCAAAAATAATAATAAGTAGAGACATATTATTAGAAAAAATATCTGAGAAATTGAAAACCAACATAAGAAGTAAAAATAACTACAAATTAAGTAAAAATATCATAAGAAGTAAAAATAACCCGTACCTAAAAACTACCTACAAGGATATTTTTTGCCAGCAATATCAAATAAAATAAGAAGAGAACCAAAGTGTATTTTAAATTAATTATAAACAGCAAATAAAGTTCGAAAATGTAATAAAACCATCAACGTCATCTGCCCGTTCGCGTAGGTCATACTATACCGCTCGTAGGCTAGGTCATTTCGAATCAGTGACATCTCCTTACTTATTTATTAGAATGTTATACAGTAAACTATAATTTCAATAGATAAAATGCTATAATGTTTATTTTCATAAGGATGAATATCTAAATGTCGCGGTAACGGTTGCGTAGCGACGCGACGGTTGTTATTAACATGGCAGAATAAATTGCATGTCAAATTAAAAAGTACTTTAAAATATATTAATTTATATGTGTAATGTAATGTTATATAGCCTATAGCACTTCTGAAGAATGCAGCTTTCATACAAAACAAAAACAATGTAAATCGGACCAGTAGATCCAGAGATCTTAGCGTTCAAACAAACAAACAAACAAACATACTCTTCCGCTTTATTATATTAGTATAGATTTTAATTAATATATATATTTAATAAAAATGTAGGTTATTTTTTTATTTATTTTTAAACTAAATTCATATAGACCTTCAAAGGAAGATTTAATATTTTTTAATCTCTGAAGCAGCTTCGCGTTACTCAACCGTCGCTATTAATACAAAGGTAAGTAGCATATACATATACTTAATGCTTTTTAGCATAGTTATTATTAATAAATTACATATACTTTTATTAATTAAGTAAAATAAATATTATTTTTTATATGAAAAGTGAATAACAGCTAATTAGTAAAAAAATAAATAATAAAAATGTTTTTGTTGAATTTAATCGAACTTTAACTATTTTAGATATGCATAACAATTATTTATTAATTAAATTCTTGATCACAAACGAAAGTGAGTTTTAGTCATGTAATCGAACCATTAACCCGACCTTTTACAATTAGATACTCTGTCACTGCTGCTACGCCATGATGGCCTCACGGGTATTTATATGACCTAAAAAAATCGAAGTAAAAAGTAACGTATGATATTTGATACAATTGAACTACAAGAGCCAAAGTGAATTCAGTAATCATAAATTTATCTTATATATAACATTATATTGTTTATTTTTAACATTTTTAGAAAAATAAATGTTGAAGCCAGTCGTGGCGCAGGGGCTCAAAGTGTGACTGTAAAATGGACTGGTTGTGGATTCGATCTTTACTCGAAGAGATGAAATATCTATTTAAATTTATATTTTCATTTCTTTGCTCTGATGTGGAGGCAAAGCGCGGCGTTGAGTTCCGCCACTCAACACGCAATGCCCCCAGAATTCGGCGGAAAGTGGGAAATGGAGTGTCTTAACACTAGAGTCCCTGTTGTATGCGGGATTCAGCTTGAACCTGAAGATAATATAACAAATGCGTACTACAATGTCAAAATAAACATAGAGTTACTACTGTCGTCTGCGTGTGCGCAGTGTTGGCGTCCTTCGACTGTAGCGCAATGTATAGGTTGGAGCGGGTTATTTATTTCTTTTATTTGTAGGAATTATATACTGGTATATATGTACGTCCAATTAACTGGATCACAGGAACAATGGATTATATCAAAGCAAACTACGTGATGTTAATTGTGTGAGCGTTTGTTCCTCGTTAAACAGACTCTCCGACGCAAAAATATTTTTTCAATTTGTACAAGTAGTTTCTGAGATTATTGTGCTCAACCAAACCAACTAACTCTTCAGCTTTGTAATATTAGTATAAACATAAATGATATTAGATGTAAACGCCCTACGCTAACACCTTGCGGTGGTGTCAGTACGCATGATGTCATTCTCATTATTTTTGGACCTCGGCTCGGGATGTGACTAGCTGGCGTACATCATGCCCTATTATAATGTTATAAACTTATAATTTATAATGCGTTACGAGACGTCCCCTCGCTGTGAGGAGTGTTCTGGGGAACCTAGAGGAACCCCGTACAGTATTTATTGTTTTATTTATTCCGAAAAATGACAACAAAAGAAAGATTGAAATTCCTGGCCTATAAGACAAGGCACTTTGGAAATCTACTCCTGCCCTGTATCTATGTTATCGTAAAATTTTGCCTCAAACGAATTTCGAACCAGCAACCACCGCCGCGATGACATCGACATTATTAATAGAATGACAAGATTAACATATTCTTCTAATACAAAAGTACTGTAGATCATCCATTACGTTGACTGGCGTTTGTAAGTAACAAGACTTATTGTTTGAGCCAACGCGAGGTGACATGACAAGTGCCACCTGGCGGGCTGTCGAACACCTATATATGGTTTAGATCTGCATATTATGTTTTACATACCTACATTTAATTATTGATCCGTGTGTGTGATGGGAATTTAAATTAAAAAATATAAAAAGAAATCTAAATTCACTTCAAGTTATTGGACAAATGCTCTTGACAAACAGACATACGGACAACGAAATTTATACGCGAAAAATCATATCTTTTTGCTCAATAGAATCTCATTTAAACCGTTGCGTCTGGATTGTTCCAAACGCCAAAGAGACGCGGGTTCAAATCCCTGTTAGTTTAAACTTTTATACGTTTTCTTAAAAAGTATTAATATAACTATTTTTCTCATTTACTTAACAACAAAATAGATATTTAAAAATTAACTTTACCGTTCCACAATGTCAAACACCAAACAAAAATATATTGAACGTAGCATTATGGTCATTTCGGTCAAAGACCGAGTATTTGCATTACAAAGAAGGATTTGGTAGCTTTTGTTATATACTTGCCAGTAGGTATGTCATCACTTGAACTGTTCGTGTTAATTGTGTAAAAAAGGTTATATTGGGAAGTATTTTTTTTATTCAAAAAAAATGTCGCAATGAGTTTCTTGCACGGGTTCCTCGTGTTTGACGCAGAGGGAACCTAGTATTAAGATACAGCTTTAAGTTAACAGAATCACCTCCTCCGTTCCGCACTTTCTGCCGAATTCTGGAGGTATTGGCTCTGACTAGGGATAAAGCGTGAAGTTTAAGTTAAGTAAGTTCCTCGAGTGGGGATCGAACCCACAACCGTCGCATTACAGTTACTCACACCCTTGAGCCGCTGCGCCACGGCAGCCTTAAAGTCGAAACTTACTCGAAAATTAATTTTGCAATTATAATATTACTGATGATTATAATATTTTGGATGGATGCGAGAAACCCAAGGCCGGGATGGTTGGTTTGGCTTGATGAGGGAGGCCTACGTTCAGCAGTTGGCGATGGGCTGATGAAAAATATTACTTATAAATTAATATTTTGAATTTTGTTAATTTCATAATGATTAACAAGACGCTTCTTCTAAGTAAATAGTTAGCGTCTCACAAAAAAGATATTTTCCCCAGAGGGAAAGAGAAGTTATTAACGAAATGCTATACGATTTTTTTTTCTATTTTTTTTTTCGGTCTTTAATGCTGTTAGCCCTATTGGCCTTTACAGCGACACCGGGTGGGTAGGGAAGAGGGTACTCTGTCCCTGAAAATATGCAGGCACTGTGTGGCTGCCTGTGGGAGTGCCGACGACGCAAGGGCGCCCCCTGCGGGGCTCGAAATTTTTTTTCTACATAATCGAATGTACTTATATTTTCAATCTGAACGTAACGATAGCGCGATTTATAGATTATATGTAGATTTATATAGCATAGCAGGGTAGGCAGAGGGAACCTAGAAACTAGTTATAAGACAAACTGTTCCCATTAAGACACTTTTCTTCCCTATTTTCCTCCGAATTTTGATGATATTGCAGAGCAGTAAAACATAACAACGTGCTTTGTCTAGAACTAGTACTAGAACTAGAAAATGAAAATATTAAATATTTCATTTCCTCGAATGGGAATCGTACCCGCAACCTGTCGCGTTTACAATCGCTTCATCTTCTACACCACGACTGACCTCAGGATTTGGTCATAAAGAAATCTGCTATCTTTTATTTAAAACTAGGTATTTTAAACTATTAAAATTATTTTCAATTACTAGAAATTTGTATTTGACTAAAATAATGCAATTTCAAGTAAATTATTATACAAATTAAGTGATATGACATTAGATAATCCATCTCCCGTCCGTCTTGTTACGAAGGTTTGCGGCTTCTTCAATAAATCATGAACATTATATTCATCTAACTCTAAGTGGTTTAGTTTCATCACGTCATCTCTATTTAATTATAAAAGGAGATTTGAGGTCTTAGTGGCGCAGTGACATTACGTCTGAATGTAGGCAAAGGTTATGGGTTCGATTTTTAGTCGTAGAATTAATTATTTCCTCGTTCTGGTAACAAGACAAACTTAGTCAGTCGGTGTCAGACTTAGCCGGGGCGGATTAAGGGAAACGAAGTGTTTTGATGCGTGATAGAGAGTGAAGACAGAAAATAAAAACGAAGGTTTTGAATATTAAGATTATTTATTGAATAAATATTATAATTTAACATTATAAACTATTACATTTAGTTTACCTTATACCTTACGCCTATAAGATGAATTGAATCATTTGATAAGTTTTGCAATCGTGATGTATGTGGGTATGTGGGAGTGTCTTTCACGGTTCGTTTGGCATTGCGTGTTGAGTAGCGGAACTGAACGCCGCATGTTGTTGTTGTTGATATATGATCTAATGTATTGATATGATAGAAATCAATAAAAACGAGAAACATCCGTCCACATTAAAATTTGGTAGCTCCAGTATAAACAGGAAACCGCGGAGCGACGTTTATAAATTTTCAATTTTAGTTTCAGTTCAGTTCACGTCGGTATATCGTCGGTCATTGCTTTTTACGGTTTTTAAAGAAAAAATATTACTGAAAATTAAGTTTTCATTATAAAAAAGTATACTAAGAATTAGTGTTAATTTTTAAGAAACGTGCCAAATGGAACACAAAAAGGTTTGTTTATGTAATCAGTATATTATGAAAAGCTTTGGTTATCGAGTAATTGAGGGAAAAGGCACAAACGAAACTGCTGGACTTGTACGTTGTGTACCTAATTATATTTGCCGAAATTCTTACAGGAATGAATAAAATTTTGAAATATATATTTTTCATAACTTGTGATATACTTATTTTTTTAAGAATATTGAAAAATAGGTTATTACGATTGGTTACAATGAGTTTCCTGTTGAATAATTTCGATTTTTTGGACAATGATCAAGCCAGCTGACACAGTCACTGGGTTTGACACCTTTGTAGCGCGGACTAGGTAATTATGTCTAAGAACTTCAAGTTGCAGGTTCAAAATCGATTTATTATAATCATACCACGTAAATAGTCAACAAAGTGATCCTATAAAAGAGTTTCTTCTTAACTTTTGATATACGGAACCCTAAAAATTGGAAGTATATCAATATAATAAATATTTGGAAACGTTATTTAGGATGAATGTGTAAATTATAAATATATATTCTACAATATACAAACACCTATTGAAGCTCACCTAATAATTGTTTAGAGGTTAACCTAACAGTTTCACAACTAGTTTACAAGGCAACTTTAGTGCTTAGAATTATATGACTGACATTACGATTATATAAATAATGTGGAACTATATACATATTTGTAATGTATTTTATCATTGGGTACCTATATTAAAAATAATAATTCCTGTTTGATTCAATAGGCCTAAATAATTTTCACTTACTAAAAAAAGTATCGGCCAATTGCAAGTCGGATGAAGCATGAAGGGTACCGTAGCAATGGGTTCGATTTCCAGTCGGTGGAATGAGTTATTTTCATTTACTCTCTCTAGTAACAAGACAAGGTGCAGCGTTGTCTCCAAAAATTGGCGGAAAAAAGGGGAGCTGACTCTACGAAATGAACTAATACTATGTCTAGGCCTACCCTGTTGAAGCTTGAAGCGGAATATATTTAAATAACTATTTTTAAATATTACATAATATCATTATTATATGAGATATTTGAAAGCAAATATGAGGCTTTCATTACTCAATATTCAATAACGATGTAAGTAAATTTACACTCGTAAAATTATACCTATAGCCCTAAATTATTGAGAAATGTTCATAAATTACGTAATTCCTACTATGTTTCTGTCAAATGGAAATAACGATGGTACAACACTAGGTCTAGTGATGTTTCGTGTAATATGTATTTGCAATATCGAAGAGCAATTCGTTATTAAAATTTGTAGTTAATATTTTGTTTCATTTACATTTTTAATGCCTTTATTTTTGAAATGTTGCAGGAAGAGATAGCTTAGTGGTACTTACTATCTTTTTCCGTTTAAATAGAATAATTGACTTGAATTCCTTTTAATTATTTAAGAACTCACTTTCGTTTGTATAATGGTATCTTATATTATAATACTTTTTTTCTCGAAACTTTCTTAAGGACTGACATTCCTATCCTGCTATATGCGGAGAAAAGCGTGAAGTTATTTAAAAAAAAATCTAATTATCCACTCTCTTTTCTACAGCCTCCACCAATCCCGGGCATGAGACCGCCTCTAGGTTCCCCCGGAGGTCCTGTCACGGCGCCGAAGTCGTCAATGGGCTTCGTAATGCCTATATACACTATATGTATTTTGATATTCTTCGTGTACACGCTTAGCAAGGTCAGTACGGTTACTATAATTTTATATTTCTTGAGTATTTTTTGGTATTCAAAACAATGAAGGAATTGCAATGCCTACAGAATTGGACGGAAAGTGGGAAACGAGTGTCTAACACACCCCGCTGTGTGCGGGATGCAGCGTGAAGCCAATTATTTTTATTTAAATATATTTATATTCAAATAGATATTCTTCAAACGCGCCGTGTCGCCCTACGAGCATGTAGCACCCGACCCTCAGTTCCGTAGACGCGTGTTCAGAGATGATTCCAGGACTACACCCGATCAATTGGGTAAGATTTTTTTATTATACTTCTTTATACTAACAAGAATAGTTTTGGTTAAAAAAATATATCGTTATCTTATTAGCAGACAAAAACTGGATTATTATTTCGTGGATGAACGTTAATGGTTATATTACGAGTGTATAAATGTAAAAAAATAGTACGATTTAAAGAAAAAAGTTCCGAGTAAATAACAGATATAGAACTCAAAACCATAACGTTTAGTATCAAAAATCACGAGAGATATATATATTTCTAGCACAAAGATCCTGACAGCCTAGTGAAAAAACGCTCTTTTCCCTTTAAGACACTTCCTTTCCCCGCTTTCCGCCGTATTCTGAAAGCGTTGAATAGCGGAATTCAACGCCGCGATTTACCTCATTACCAGAGCGAGGCAATGCAAATATCAAACAATTTTATACCCTGAGTGGGAATCGAACTTATAACCTGTCGCACGCTTGTGTCCCAGCTCCACGACTGGCCTCTGTATATTTTTTTAATTAGAATTATTTTCACAACGCACGCGCAGGTCACAGAGAGGCGGATACAAGTGAGTATATAAATATTATTAAAACACATTAAATATGTACGGTTAACACTAATTAGTTAGAGGAAAAAACTTAGTTGATAAAGGTTTTTGATAACAAAAAAATATTGTAATAACATTATTATGTTAGATTATAATTAAAAATAATAAAATTACTTTATGCCCTTAAAATTGGTAATGTAGACAGATAAATAATAATTTCGAATTCTTTTGAGGGCTTACACCGCAGCTTCTTCTTCCTGGCATTAATCCCGGCTATTGCCAGGGTCTGCCTTTCTAGTCAAACTACTCCACTTTGCACGATCTTTTGCGTCCTCGGTGGTTAGACCATTGGCTCTCATGTCCTGCATCACAACATCCAACCAGCGCTTCCTTGGGCGTCCGGGAGGTCGCGTCCCAGACGCCGCAGCGTCTGTGCTTTAAAGTCTTAAAACACGCAAGTTTTAGGTACGAAAAAAATATTCCAAATGTTTTATAAATTTGCACTTCTGCATATTGTATCATAAAAGTACATCATTTGTTAAGTATTTACGGCAACACCACGTTAAAAGTACATTCGTATAATATCCTACTTATGATATACATTTCTCAAAACATTTTCGGGTAGACGGTAGACTGTCGATGCAGGACTTGGTCAATTTTATGCTATTATTAAACTACATTATCTTAGATGTAAATGTCCTTAAAAAATAGTTATCGACGTTAACTCCTTTAGTTAATGGCTATAGTTTCAGTATAATGATATTACAGTGGTCCCACGATCATTTTAATTTGATATTTTTACAAATATTAGCTTTTTGATTTGTGTTTTCATGGTTTTATCAGGGTAAACAGCGAGAACCTAGTTTTGAAACACTCCGTTCTTAATTAATTTAATTGAAATTGAAATTGAAATTAAAAAATATGAGTTAAACATCATATAATACTTACATATATAAATAATTTGCAAAGGGGACGCCGAGCTCGCCGCCCTGAGAGCCCGTCTGGCGGAAACGGAACGGGCAATGCAAAGAATTGTTGGACAACTCGCGAGGCGCGACGCGGTATATTACTAATCTATACTTTTCGATTTGGTATCCCTTTAATAAAGGTATTAGAAGTACCTAATAATTATTGAATTTACTATATTCGTATAATATAGTCAGTCAAGTCAATGTCTCAGTCAGTCAAGTCAGTCTAGTAACTAAAATAAATGCAAAGAAACAATAACAACTAATAAAACATATAAGTTCCTTAGTAACTCTTACTTACTTTTTCATAATAGTACAAGTTTTACATAACAATAAAACTTGTATTATTGTGGAGAGACGATGCACAGCATCTGTGAGAGGGCGCTGTATACTTCCCTTTGATTATCCAATGATTTTCACTTCCGGTTGCTGTCTTCGACCAATCAGCGATCGCCGGAAGTCACGTGGTCTCAGGTGGTAGGGCGCCGGAACGTATAATAGGCGACACTACGCTTCTTACCTCATAGCAGATTCTCACCAGGAGCCTTAAAATGATGCTGTGCATCGTCTCTCCACAATAATACAAGTTTTATTGTTATGTAAAACTTGTACTATTATTTGGGATGTGACGATGCACAGCATCTGTGAGAGACGTGTTTATAACTCCTGGTGACCACGCACGACGCTATGTGATCTAAATCAGAATGATTGTATAAACTGATTCTGATACATTCAGATAAATTGATCTGTAAAACCACAAAAAACATGAGTAACATTGTTTTATTTATAAGCAAATTGTTAATTGCTTAATTTTTTTAATTCAATTAATAATCGCTCTGCCGGAAGCTGAGCCAAAATAATCTAACTTCAATTATTAGATTTACTTATAATTTGCATACAAACAAATTTTAAAAGATGATCCGCAACTCGCTGATAAGCATGAGTAGGAAAGGAAGCTCGCATAACCGTCTAAATAATAAAGCTAGACGTGCTCACTTCTTTTGATAATAATTTAATAACCTGTTTATATAAGTATTCATTATTATTCATGAAGCCCTTGCGTAGCCTCACCTCTAAGTTACACAACAAAATTGTTACCTTTTGTAGCCTGTTTCCGGTGGTCTAGCTAGTTTCTTAATGTAGAACCTAGAAAAACATTTTTCTTAGGATGACACCACCGTCTCTAGAGCGTAATTTTCGACAGGTCACCTGTTTCACCAAAATATTTCTAAACGAGATATGATGTTAGAAGTACGAGCAGGATCGAAATGACAATGAAAATGTCGTCCGGTCTATTGGAAACCATCTCCGGCTCAGACAGCGGGTCGTAGATAGAACCGGCAACCAACTCCATACTTCCTTTTTTAACAACTATAATAAATTTATAGTAAGTAGACGCGTTCTAGAGTGGACACCACGCCTTGGCAAGCGTAATTAAAGACCGTCTTCCCGCTAGATGGGGTGACGATGTCCGCAAGGTGGCGGCAACGGCCGGATGCAGAGAGCCGAAGATAGAGCCCAGCGGCGCGCCATTGGAGAGGCCCACGTCCAGCAGTGGACGAGGACAGGCTGATGATGATGATGATGAAGTAGTTAGTCAAGTTAATTTTTACCTTGTAATTGATGCCATTAGTACAACATATTTATAACACTAGAGTATTTAATAGAATGCTCTATAAAATATTATGTACTTAGCCCAATAATATATTCTTATACTGGTCAAACCTTTGAACGCATTTGTAAAATTTAAGACTTGATTTCATTATCACATACTTTGAGTATTACAACTTCACAAAAGCATCAGTGAATGCTTACCCGATCCACAACCAGACCGACAATTCATGATATGAATGTCCTATCTGCTACTTAGGTACGGTTTTGAAGCAAACTGTACTTGATATACGATGCGTTAGAAAATGTGAGTTTATGAGCTCATTAGTTTTTCAACAAAATTCAGGCCGACTAATGATTATATCATTCTTCGAAGTGTAATAAAGTTATAAGTAATTGATACTACTATACATTCACATATAAAGGTATCAATTTTATAATATTTCAATTATCGCTTCTTAGCTGTATTTTAGAACTACAATAGTTCACTCTCTGAAATTCGCTTTTAGGAGCAACTTCACAGTGTCAAAATATACGAATTAAATACAGATGCACTCAATTTAAACGTCCGACTTGCCCGGACTTAATGATGTCGTAGACATCCAACATGCTCTCCGCCATATTGGAGTTGTGACTACGTGTATACCTCGCTAGCCAGGTTCAGTTTATGCAAAATTCATGGCAATATGCGGCGGAATATCTACGTTACGCACGTGGATATCGTCAAGGTATATATGTAACTACCTTTACACAGCCCTCATGTCCCATGAAGACGATTATTTTCATTAGCTTTCCTCAGCTTTGGAACCAAAGTTACAAAAAACGAATGCAACTTCTTGATAGTCTTTTTGCAATATTATTGTGTATCATACTTTGTCGTATCCAACAACTTAGTAATAAAAGGTTGTCGTCTGTAATTCTCGCATTTCATATTTTGTCATATCTAACAACTTCAGTAATAAGCCGCTCAACTGGCGACTTTAATTTGGTCTTGATTTGCCTTCTGAATTATTTAGCTGCCTTCTTTTCCTCCTTCTCCTGCTTCTTACTCTTGCTAGATGCAAATTTTACTTCTTTTTCCAAATACTAACATCAGTAGCCGTCGCATTTTATAGCTGGATTCTTTTCTTCTAGATGGATTATAGATTTCTCCCACTACATCAGCTTCAATTCTGATGGCTACTCGAATGCACCAAAGGGATGTACGGTATCTATTATATAGTACGTCAGCTATAAAATACTTTTGCCGCGGCACTCGCGGGGATGTGCACTCACTTGCACGAGGGTAATGCCAAATTAGCCCAAAGAAACTTTTGGCGACTTTTTATAATACTTGAACCCGCTATTTTAGTTTTTTAACTTAGTTTTGACACATTGCTTCTTTTTATCCATTACTCGACCATCCATATCCTATTGGTTTGCTTTATCAGTTGTAGAACGTGAGTCGAACTATTTTCTATCCTTGCTTTCTCGAACCGCTTGAAAATTCTTATTGGATAAAGCCAGAGACGATATGGAGAATGCTCATTATTAAGTCGAAAAGAGTTTTCAGAGCCCCCAAACCATCTACACCCGTTTCCGATATACCCATAGGCAGCCTCCGTATTTCTTAACACCATGTATACAGGAAGATACGGTTACATTTAAATAAAATTATTAACAATCATGCAACACCTTGTACTAAGTTCTGGGCTTGTGTTACCCGTCGGCGGGTTCTCACTCCATACTTCCGATATCCGGTATGCACTGATACTTGACAATTGCTAATGTATAATTAAACGTGCTAGAGTTTCATACTCAACGCATGCTTCTCAATTTTTGATGCATGTACGGTTGACGAAGGTCTAACTGCTTCAAATAATCTTGGAAAAGGATTATTGGTGGCATGGAGGTAAATGGCTAGATGCATTCCCGCGATTAAACCGGGAAGGGCCTACGGAGCCCAAACCATCAGCCACTGCCTCCGATACGCTCAGAGGCAGCCTCCTTATAACTGCCCCCCTCCCGTACAATTGAGAGCATTAAAATAGTACCGAGCTTTTTTAAATTCTAATGTACGGATAAATGCACTTTAAATAGTTGGACATACCTTATGTCAAGTAATAGCCCGAGTCCCTCTTAAGGCAACTAAGATAAGGCGACTGGCTAGAACTTTTGCCGAAGAGGCCATACAGAAGATCCCGTGATTGCTAAATACTATGGAGCCCATTGCTAAATGTTATGACGTTCACAGCGATAGCAGTAACCATGAATAAGCAGCAAATCCACAATTCTTTTATCCTCACTCCTCCAGGATTGAGAAAATGAACCTCCGATATTCCGTGTTTGAAACACTTTTCCTGCCAGGAGGCTTTGAAATTGTCTTCGAATCCTTGTGTCTAATTCTTCCGAGTATTCGCCTGCAATTGTCAAAAGAAGCCAAAAGAAACTCCCACGCAGATTTATCCATTGTTATTCGTTAACTCGCTTAGGATATGCTCCCAGCGATTATAACATTTCAACAACGTTAGTAATTATCCTATTACAAATAAATAAAAAAGATTTATCTAAAAATAGACAGACTTATATATGTCGCAGAATAAGGTGGTTGGGACCGGAGCTTGTTCCGATCCCATTTCTGATTGTCATCGATCGGTGTCACGTCAGAGTGACAGGCAACGCCATCTGGTTTTGACAACTGGCAACTATTAAATAATCCGCTTCCCTGATATATATGAGGAGAACAGAATTTTTTATATATTTGATAACTCGCTCAGGATACGTTCCTAACGAATTTATCGTATTTAAACGAAGGTAGTATATTAATGGATAATACAACTAAGTAAACTCGGTGAAAACCGATTTATTTAGTAAACTCCATTTACATCGCATGACATTATGCCGAGAGCGTTAAACAAGCGATGAGTCCTCTTGCTTTTTGCAATGCCCGTTAGTTGAATAAAATTGGGCCATAACTGCTGAAAATCTGAGACATATACCTAACCTTATTGTAGGTTATAACACAGCCGTGTTCGGTAAGCTCAGAATCCACTACAGTATTGGTATATATAATACCAAGCAATAGAACAGTATTACATGCATGTAGATACTTGTTAAACAAGAGATTCAAATGACTCACCCGTTGTCCATTTTGTTACCTTTGAATTTCACAAAAGCAAATTCTCTTGATGAGGATGAACATCTTTGCTGGAGGCCTTTCCAGGAGTAGGCCCGATATAGAAATCCGGTTCACGATGTGAAGAAATTCCACCTCCAACACTACACTTACCACAGCACTTTCACTTTTAAACGATGTTACTCTGATGGGAAATAACGACGCTATGAGGTAAGAAGCGTAGTGTCGCCTATTATACGTTCCGGCGCCCTACCACCTGAGACCACGTGACTTCCGGCGATCGCTGATTGGTCGAAGACAGCAACCGGAAGTGAAAATCATTGGATAATCAAAGGGAAGTATACAGCGCCCTCTCACAGATGCTGTGCATCGTCACATCCCAAATAATATGGACTTTTTGAATTTTAGCCTCTTAATTTTTGTTAATATCGGCGATATGCAGTGACAACTTCGTAAATGTATAAGATTATTTTTTAAATTTAATTAAAATGCTTAAACATTTCATATCCTACTCAATATCATAATTAACTTACTCTGTATAGATATACTCCCAAAGGTTCTCCCAAAGGATATCTTAGTATTTAATACAATAATTATAATAAGGGATATCAAATTGACTATCGTTATTAGACGTGTCTCACTCTTTCACACTTACAGCATTAGAAAGAGCCAGATGTTCCGAATGTATCCTTAGGTGTTTAATATTCGCTTGCGGCATGGTGACCGTTTTGTTTGGTGGTATTTATAAACATACGTACTAATACCACCACAGCTACAGATTTGGTGGTGGTAGGTGCAGGTCAGGTTATGTCGTTTTATTCAAAATATAAACAAAAAGAAAAGATTATATAAAATGATTTTGTGACATTTGGATCCCTTGTTGCCTTGTTGCTTGTTGATTATTGATACCATTTTTAGTGCTACGATACTATTTGGGATTCAAAGTTTAAGTTAGATTTTGTGTAAAATGATATAAGCCAGCCTGCACTAGAAAACCGAAAAATCTGTAGCTGCAGTGGCGTATGTAAGTACCTGTTTGAATTTTGTTTAGCGTAGTTAGAAAACGAACATTTTTACCCACAGATACTTAATTTACAAAAAAAATGCAATTGCTGTATTCTTGATTTCTGAAATAGTCAAATTTCAAATATCCTAATAATTGTTCTAAAATGATTTGTACTATGTAATATAAAAAAACGTGATGAAAATTAAATTCTAATGGTATCTTAAACTTAAAAAAATCTACCCCCAAAAATAGAAACGTTAGGCATCAACAGCATGTACTTAACTGAAAATTTCGAAATAATTATATCGTAACTAAACAATCTATCAAGAGCTCGGCCTAAAGTTTGGCGGCCATCCAGACAGTATGTATGCACGGTCGGGCTATTTTAGTTTTAGCGTCCTTCGTTATTTTGTTTCTGTCAAAGTTTATTTTTATATTTCATTGCCATTGTTACATAATCTTTGTTTACATTTAAAAAGTGCATTTTATTAGTATCTGTGGCATAAATATGGCTTGAGAATTTGAATAAAGAACTGTCATTTTATATAGCAAGCACAATTACAGATAATAAACAGATTAAATATAGCTAAATTATAATATACTCAAAAATGACGCACTCTTAAATTATTATTACTTTTTAAAAGGAAATAGTCAGGACTGCGATAACACTACATAGATGTATTTTAACTGTCGTAACGTAACAGGATAAATAAATTTTAAAATAAAAATATTGTTAAGAACTCATATTGTACATCCGAGGACTTTACGATCTAACAGTTTAGTTAATTGCAATTGTTGTCCCTTTTCTAGAATAAAAAAGAAAAAGAAATTTGTAACTAATTTGCTTTTCCAATGATATATAATTTTTATCCTACAATGTCTATAACATGATATAATTATGCATTAATACAATGTACATACATTGTCCCTATCAAAAAATCTTAACAAATATATTTAAAAATATATTAACATATGATTTTTTATAAAAATTTAAACTTAGTAAATGAATATGGTTTTCCCTATAAGTGTATTGAAATCTAGTTCTAATTGCTATGACATAAAAATAATGAGAATTATAACAAATTTTAATACAATCTTGTCGGCCGACAGTTGTATCGGCAATATCTGGTCTGGTAGCGGAGGTCAACCAGCAGATGGAGGCGAGCTACACTCAAAATCAACGACAGGTGGCTTTGCATGCACACCCATCATCATGTGGAAATGCTCCTCATAGCTTTACCATGTTTCTTTTCATTAATTTTTATATCATGTCTTCATTTGACATTTTTTCTTTTTTTCTGACTAATAAATCGTCTTTTGTTCTTGTTTATTTGTTCCCATTTTTTGTAGAATAGTAATTGTTTTAGATATGTAGTTTTTTTTAAGTTTTAAACTGTCCAAATGAAGTTGGTATTTTTTTTGCTGGTGGTTATTTAGCTTATCTATGGTAACTTGACTAACGGATAAATTAAAGATGATTAAATTTAAAAATATATATTTATTACAAACCCCTTTTTAGTGAACATAATGGACGTCAATTTACAATTAAATTCAAGTTTTATATATTCAAATTGAGACATCATTCATTATTATGTAGCATACTACAATATATTGATCTTAATCAGACGATTTTTACTTATTCTTTACCACCAAATTTTATTTATCTGTCTTAATTTTTTTTTATGATATACCTGTTTTTTTTAATCACGTTCCTTTTGCAAAATCTTAATTTATCATTAATTCACGATCAACGTTCTTGGCACAGTAAATGTGATTATGAAGGGAATGCCTTAAAATACCTTTTGGCAGTATTAAGTGTAGTAGAAATTTATAAGTAATTCGCTCATTTATTTCTGTTTGCATTTCCATTGCGTTTTCCTTCTATTTGTTTCGTTTCACTATATTTTTTTAACGTTCGCTGTTCATCTGTCTGTTTGTTCTAAGCTACCTGGCTTAACGGCATACTAAACTTAAATATCTTTGAAATCTTAACTAATTGATTTTATTTAAACTCTAAAAAAAATAATATCAAAATTGAAAGAAAATATAACATGTTAAAAAAATAAAATTAGCGTCTCCAAATATAACTAGTTTTTAAGTGTTTTAGTATTTCGCTTGACTGTAAAAGTAAATAGACTACTTTTTAATTTTTATGCTTTTGCAGATTTGGCTGTTTGGTAGATTTGTTAGTGTAACCTGAATAGTATTTGTTATTTATATAGAAACCTTTTTCCGTCCTGATAAATATTTTCTTCATAGTAAAATTTGCGTGTAGATATTTGTTGTACACTTTCGTAAGATCGAAATTAGATGATGTTTTGAGTTGAATTGAGTTTGAGTTGTAGATATTGGCTTTTTGTACATTAGTTTATATTTAAAAAAAACAATGTCAGTGATAGTAATTTTTCCTTTATCTTTTTCTTAGGAAGCACAGGATAATGCTCGCCCATACACCAATGGAACTATTCTTTTGAATAGTGGTCCTGTTCACATAGTCGCTAGCGAATATCGGGAAACTAAAGAATCTCCTGAACCCCAAAAAGAAGCCTCTCCAGAGAAAATTGAATCACAAACAAATGTAGATAAAATTAGCGGAAAGATTGACTTAGAAACTCTCGCAGAAAATTCCCAAAATGAAATAGAAAAATATACCAATCTTATTGAATCAGATAAAGACGATGGAAAAAAAGTCATTTCGCAAGAAATAAATGATGAAAAATCAGCAGAAGTTAAAGAAAATCAAACGAACGAAAATGTGCCACAGGAATCTGTTCAACAATTTGAGCTATCTAAGATAGAAGAAAACGATTTACAGAAAGAGAAAGAGTTAGAGGAAGCTGCTAAAGAATATGACAACTCTGATATAGAAAAAGTACCAAGCGAAAACATTGTTGAGGATATTCAAGAACAAAAGGAACATGAAGAACAACTTGTAATAGAAAATATTGAAGAAATCAATAAAATTGTACAATCAGATGAAGTAGAACCTAAACAGGACCTAGCAAAATCAGTAGACGATTTCTTAAATGAAGAACGAAAAGAAGAAGAAAAGCAAAAAGAAACAACACCAGAGTTACTTGAAGAGGCCATCAAAGAGGACTCACCTGTTGTGGAAGGGAATGTAGAGGAGAATCAAAGTGTAAAGGTATGTAAGGTTAAAAAATTAGATTTCATTATTAGTTATATAATTGGGGCCATTGTGGCTTGAAATAATGTCTGTAAAGGCGCTTGTAGGTTCGAGTCCAACACATGATTTATTATGATTTTCATGCTTTGGTAGGCGAAAAAAAATGAACTGTTCAACATATTGATACGTAAAATCCTTCTCAATTCAGTCGTTAACTATTTATTTACTATCTTACACTAAAGAACTATCTCAAAAGTCGCTTTCGTTTAAATTTGACTTGAACCCAAAAATACGAGGTAATCGGGCACATTATTACAATAACAACATTATTAACATATCCACCAAATACATATAACCAGGTAATCACTAAACCATATATTTTTATTACCACTTATTACCAGGTAATCGGCATGGAGTTAACAGCTCATCCAGCTGATGGTGGTGCCTACAAACCGGAGCTGCCCAAACCTTTACCACCTAAACCGGTAAGACCCTATATCACTGTAGTACACGTGGTTCAAACTTTGTATGATTGATGTTGTGTTTGCATGAAATGTTGCATATGATAAAATAGAATGGTCAAGTGTGAGTCGGTGTCATCCAACGAAGGTTCTGTACCGTTGACCTACAATATTTATATCATAAATATCACTCTTATTCTACCTTCTTCCAATAAAGTAATATTTAATTAGGATTTTTGAATATGATTCCTTTTTGATAATTCAATTCCACTATAAGAGCTAAAAACCTGAAACAGCACGTTGTTTTGTGTTAGAATTCCTTAAAAAATACTTACAGATTGTTCCAATATATATATAATATATTAGACCTACATTATATCAATTTCGTCAACAAAATATGTTTTGACGTTTAATTGAATGTATTTATTAATTAAATTTTATATTGTAATGAATGATATGCTGAAATAAACTAAAAAAAACTAATTTGAATTATAGTTGTTTATTTTCAATAATAGCTGCAATATGTAGAAAATTAATAGGAATATTACATTCCAGTCAGTGATATAGTCTATATTAACACTCGTTTTTGTAATTGTTTTTGTTATATTTGTGGCTGTCGTTAATGTCGTATAGTAAATATATATATTTCTTATATAAAGTATTGTATTTATTCATATTAATATTCTCTAATATACTAACAAAACCATCACTAGCAGTGCACGAAAAGAAATTTAAAATAAAATAGTTTAAATTACTGTGGGAAAAGTGGCATAAAAGACTATTATTACTATATTAAAAAAAAAAACAATTGTAAACTGAAAAAAAAAATAAAAAAAGTGTTCTCTCCGGCGGGGAATCGAACCCCGGTCTCCCGCGTGACAGGCGGGGATACTTACCACTATACTACCGAAGATGTGATAGAAGTGTTGAAATTACGATACACGATAATACTACGAGTCGATAAACGATTTTTATCTCTATGTCATTTATTTTAAGAATTGATAAAATATTGTTTTAAATTATACTAGAGACTCGCACGAGGATTAGCTCGTGTAAATTTATTTCTATATCATTTGCAAAGGATCATAATAATTAAAATATTTTAATAAAATAATTTTTAATACAAAGTATTCAACTTCGTTTCTAAAAAAATCTTTGACAGTTCAAAGATCGAAAATACAACGGTGTAAAAATATTAAAAATAAAAAATAACAGAGTTTAATTACAAGAAAAATAAATATGTCTTTACAGCACGAAGCTGATGATGTGAAGTCAATATTCCTCGAAACGGAGATTCCGCAACAGTCACGTGTTCTGATTGCGGACTTCGAACAGAAGGATGGGGCGAAGCCCGAGCCCAGCGATAGGGCTCCGGTAAGTTTATGTTTATTTTGGTTATTATTGTTTAATTATCGTATATTTTCTTCCTTTTCATTTCTATTAAAAAGTTTCTTTTTATTTCTATTAAACATATATATTTTTTGTAATATTTGTATAAAAAAATACAACCGTAATCAGAAAGAACATTATTTAATTAAGATCATTACTTCACTCCACTTCACTTCTACATTTTTTATATGTACCTATGTCCATATTTTAACCGTTAAAAAATTTATTTTTTCGGCGAAAAATGGGGAACAGACTGTCTTAACACTATGTTCTATCTGCCTACTTTGCTGTGTGCGGGATTCATGAATCTGATTTTTTTATTGTATTTTAAAAATTGCATTAAGTACGGATACTCCACATATTTCTTGAAAAAAATATTTTTCCGTTATTTTGTACACAAGCAAATAATGAATAAAAAATCAACTATTTTACCTATATATATACCTAACAATATATTTTATAGTAAAAGAATACAGATAACAAAAAATCCTTCTTTTTAAATTTATAGTTGGTGGTTAGCGGGAAGATCACACTCTCCCTGATACAAGACGCGCCGCGCGACACACCTGACAGAGACCTAGGTAATATTACTTATTTATCTATAGCAATTATCATTATTAATATATAAAGCCTATGACTCTAAATGCAGGATGTGGCTTCGATTCCCACGAGGAAACCACCAGCACCTCGAGGAAATGAAATATTAAAAACAATAATTCATTCACCTACCTACTTAACCTACTTAAGAGTATTCAAACCTAGTCAAGTAGTTTATTTTAAATATTTCTATTAAATTATAATAAAAAGTCATTGTTGATTCCGAAAAAAGCTTTGTTAACTTTGTAACATTTTAATGCTTTATGTTTTTATTCTTGTTCTTTAAGTTCACGCTGTGTCCCTCATATAGCAGGGTAGGGCAGGGTGCGGGGAAAAAAAATTAAAATACATTTCTACACAATTTTTATTCCAGAATCAACGGTAGATGATTTTACAACGGCGAGTGGGCTCACGCAACCAGCAGCAGAGGTACAGTTTTTTTATGTTGACTCGCGGATCTAAATAATGACCAAAATATTTGTATTTACTAATAGGATGTTTCTTGTATAATTTCGTGGGTAGTTCACTGACTGTCCTTGACAATACATGCATTCTCCTTTTTGACGTGCATTCTCCTATTGTGTCATATAATATCTGTTTTATTTTTGTGATTAATCTAATTCCACTTACTTGGCACTAGCAACTAGTTTTGCCTCACGACTTCATTGTCCGTCACGCTGTCCCTCTCCTCTTCTCCTTGGAACGTCTCCTCTATGATTCCTCGATGTCTATTCGATAACTAAACTTTTGTGTCCGCCTTTTCCTGGTTTTATACTATAAGAAAGTTCCCTCATCATGTAACATAATACAACATCACGACAAAAGGCATGCTCAAAGAGCCATAAATTAAGAACTGAGCTGAACTGTGCGTCGGTAGTGCAGATTCACTTCTGAGTGACTTCCCGACTACACACTGATCATGGCGATGCAAACGACGACTACTATAATATATATTTAAATATAAATATTCTTCACAGAAAGAAGACGATTTATCTGAGGAGGAAGAAATTGAAGAAATCGAGGAAATAGAAGAAATAGAAGAGA
Organism: Heliconius melpomene rosina; assembly: GCF_056956725.1. NCBI lineage: Eukaryota > Metazoa > Arthropoda > Insecta > Lepidoptera > Nymphalidae > Heliconius > Heliconius melpomene. Next base: position 8,790,017 of record NC_140402.1, on the reverse strand, counting down.
TTGAGGAAGAGGAAGAAGAAGAAGAGGAACCAATTGTTAAGAAATGAACTGATAGCGTTAGGAAGGATGGGAGGCTAGTTGTGTATGTTTTGATTACATTTTTTGTACAAACAGACACATACAGACAGACAAACCGACAAACACATGTAAAAAATTGAAATTATATTCTATCTATTCTATGAACATATAGATATTTTTTTTTATTTATGTGATTTTAATCCTATAAATTAAAAAACGATTAGTAATAATGGACAGTAGGGTAAAATATTAAAGTAATTCTTTTTTCTATTATTGTTTTTTTCAATGATAAAATTGTTTATATTCGAATAATAATATGTAGTTGTTTCGTATGATTGATTCATAATTTCAATGTTTTATATAAATTTAAATCAATACATATATCGCTAGCTTCGGTATAGTTTTCTACGTAATGGATATACAATTTTAAATATACGTAGTTTTTATCTTAACTTAGTGGAATATAAATTTATATTATACTCTGTGTAATTAAAAAATATTAACCGCCATTTTGATGATAGAGTACTTATTTTTTTTTATTATAAACTCCTATTAATGTTTATAGATTAATATTCAATATAAAAAGGTAATATAATTATAAATAGATTTATAATAATTTAACAGTTCTAATAATATTAGACTTCTTAGTCTTCTCACAAAAGCATTTTATTATAATTATATTTTTTATCTCCTTGAAAATATAGACAGTTCAAATTAAAACTGAAAACTAATAAAATTAAAACGGTATAAAAAGATTCAAAATCTGTACTATACAGATAATAAATAATATGAAATTATTTTTTCATAAAAAAATTAAGTTACGAATTTATTGCAACTTTGATTGGTGTTCTATTTGTGTGCCAAAGTTATTAGACAAATTTTTATGATAATTTTAAATTAAATAATATTTGACGGTCTTAAATTAAAAAGCAAAATAATATGTCTTTTTCGATTTTTGGACTTAATTATTTAGTTAAAATCTAATATGATTCGTTAAAAAGTTACAGTAATAATTATGAAAACAGGTTTTATTTAATGTGCCAAGTATCAATCTGATTAGCAATTGCTTTTATATTTCATTGTATATACATAATATTTACGACTTCCAAATCTCTATTCTCTTTTTGCACTTTCGTTATCTTTTTTATGACATACTTACTTAATTGAATATAAAAATATCGAATAGACTTTATTTATAATTAAATTTTATTGTATTATAATGAGTGTCGAAATCTCACAAAAAAGAACATTTTTATAGTAGAAAAAAATAATTGTGATTATTTCTAGTCAAGTTATTAAAAGTTGGCATTTTTGTTATTATAATGTCTGTTATATTTGAATGTTATAATGTTTCTTTAAATTTTATAAAATGTATTTTTCTTTATAGTTAAACTTTTGAATAAGAAATAACTGTTTATGCACTTTTGTAAATGTTACATAGATACAAATGTGAAATTCAATTTAGATTATTTTGAATTAAAAGCAAAGAGGCAGTTTCACAGTTTTACCCGCAGCAGAATAGATAAAAGTGACGCATTGTTAAGTCACTCCATTCCCCACAGTTTTAAGAATAATGCGTGTTGAGTAGCGGAACTTAACGCTGCTTTTTTAATTATTTGCATATAAATTTTCATTGCGCGGCGTTGAGTTCTGCCATTCAACACGCAATGCCTCCAGAATTCGGCAGAAAGTGGGGAACGGAGTGTCTTAACACTAGGTTCCCTCTGCCAACCCTGCCGTGTGCGGGATACAGCGTGAAGCTGATTTAAATTAAAATTTTCATTGGCATGCTCTAATAGATGAAGCGTGGCGTTGAATGTTGCCATAGGTAAAAAGGTGAAGCTGCAAAAAAATATTGGATTTATATCATATAGTTAGAACTTACAGCTATTAAATAATAATTACATAAAAATTGCAGGAAATAATAAAAATCAATACCCTATTTTTGTTAATGCTTGGACGATACCAAATATGTTCAAATTTTTACAGATTCATTAATAATTATTATGATTTTCTACTTCCAGTGTGGCTTCTTGAACTTCTGCATTTAATCCTCCTTTTTTCCCCTATTTGCTTCACTTTCACGTTTCAATGCAATAATAGATAATTTGAATAAATCATTTAGTTTTTTTACTTATTTATATAAGAATGCACTATTTTCTTTATAAATTTTTTATTATATTTGTGATTACAAATGTATGGAAATGGAATTATTTCAATGAACACATGGACATTCCTTTTCGTGTGAGCAGAAATTAATAAAAAAATATATAAATAATTTTAGAATGATTTATGAAACATTATTTTTTAGCAGTTTATGGAATTTGTGTGTTGAATTTTAGCATTTTGTTATTTATTGCTTCAGTTTACAGTTGCTTGTTTGATAGTTTTTTAAGAAATAAATGTTTAACAAAGAGAGGTGTTTTATTGTAAATTATATTTATTTTAGCTTTATGCTGAATCTGGGAACCTAGTTTTAAGAGATCTGGGAATCTAGTGTTAATATTGTCTGTTCTCATCAAGACACATCCGTTTCCCCACTTTCAATCAAGCTTCCAAAAGAGGTGAAAGATAATAATAACAAGCTTTTTAATTTAAAAAGATCACTTTAAATTATATTGTTTTGAATTACTATGTACCCAAGGCAGTTAAGTTTTCAAAGTAGAATGTAAGAATATACTTACTTTCTATGAAAGTGTTTGTATCTATTAAAACTATGTCTAATAATCCAGCAAAAGCAGGATTATGCCTGTCCCCATCGGGATATTCAACTTTATGTCTAAAAATCGAAATTTCCTTCGAAAATTGGGTATTTGGCAATGTTGGTAGAGCCATTCCTTTTTGTTGATTTGCAAAACCCAGCACCATTTTTGTTACTGTAGTAACTCTGTAGAGTGATAAAATCAGAATGGGGAGTAAACCCACAATTAGTTAAATATAATAACCTACATCACAATTGTATCATATACAAATTCATAAAATAAATTGAGAATATTTTTAAATCCATATATATGCAAGCTGTGTTTTATATGAGTAACATGGCACATTGAAACAGGATTCAATACTAAGCACAAAAGTTGTGGGTTTGATTCTCACTCATGGCAATTAATTATTTTCAATTGCCTGCTATGACAAAGTGCCAGGTTAAATTCAGGCACCAAACACAACAAATACTCAAATTATGATGAAAGGGGGAGAATGTAGTGTAGCTCGGCACTAGAAACTCTCATTCTACCCTGCTATAAGAGGAAAAAACAGAACAGTATATTAAATATAATTAGTATAAAAAAAATACCACACAATTTATAACAACTTTGATTTATTTCAAGCAGATTTGATTAACTCTTCATTTTATTTACAGTCTATTTGGATTCTACATCACTTCATCCCTTTATTTTAAAATTAGTTTGTACCTGAAAAAAAAAGATTACAGTTATTAGACAAAATTGTTACCATAAACTGATACAGTGTAAAATAACAAAAGATTAAAATTTTTATATTTTTATATATATTTTATCTTGTTACCAAAACTAGGAAATGACAATAATTAATTTCTCAATGAAATCTATAACCGTTGCATATATTCTCAGGTCCTGTGCCACTGTAACACATAGTCCTCAATTTGTTTATTATTTTTGTTGTTTTATTACAAACCTGCAAGAAACTTAATTTTCTACATAACTTTTGAGACAATGTGTTGAGTTCCACCACCCAACACACTATGCCTCCAGAATTCTGTGGAAATGGGGGAACAGAAGTGTCTTAATAGGAACAGTGTTTAATATATTTGCTCTGGTAGACTAAGCACAGTAATGTCTCAAAAACATTAGATAGAAAGTGAGGAATTATGTGTTTTTATAATTTGTTCAATGTTTACCCTGCTGTATAAATCATAGTTTAATTTTATCTTACCCTTAGTCCAAGTTTTCAGTTCCTCAATATCTTTGACTAAAGACCAGTCATGTTTAACAGATTTGATAGACTTGTGAGCAGTGGTGACTGGGGGGAACAGGGTCCAGTTTTCATCTATTGCCGTTTTCTTGATCATCGCTACAACACCAAGGGCTATGGCTGCTGGCACAGCGATCACACCAGACCTCTGCCAAACACTGAATAGAGCACCAGAGACGGCACCTCCAAGGAAGTAATTAAGATTGTCGTTTTTACCGCGAATATTTTGAGCGGTGTTCGCAGTTACAGTAAAAGCAGTCGCCATACCGACCAAGGGACCCACGAAGTAGGCATATCTGTACACAGTGTTGAAAATTCCTTTGGGATGAGAATACATAAGAACATCCATAGTTGCAAACGCGGTTCCACTAAGAGCAGCATATTTTGAAGTCACAAAAACTTTTTTATAAACGTCCTGCCCTTCAGGCGTGTCGTAGTATTTATATGACAACATAGTTTCGTATTTTTAATCGAATATCTTTCCGAAATTATTACACAACAGCCATCAAAAGGAATATAGATCCAGCTGTCAAATTGACAATGACAGTGATTTTTAGCTTTAAAATATTACTATATTAAAAAATTATTACAAAAGACAGGATTCATATCTTAATTATAATTATTAGTATTATTTTACATACTCTATAATATATATTTTAGTGATTATTATAACAATAAAATTCAAATTATTAATGATTTAAAAAATTTCCTAAGTGTCACGACTTGCGGCGCACACTGTATAGTGAGCACTGTACAGCGTGCATAGGGCAGTCTAGTCGCACTTCCTTCCGTCATCAAGTTGTCAGTTGTCACTTGGTGCGGTTGTTGATGGTCGCTCTCGCTGGTGTTCCTCATCTGTGGCGCTGTGCTTGTGTCAAAACTACCAAAAATGGCGGCGGACGGTGACGAAGTGATTAGTGATCAGGAAAAAGTGAGAATTGTTTCGGATTTTATACTGCACTCGCCCCCGGGGGAGTTCAATGAAGTGTTCAATGACGTGAGGGTGCTCCTGAACAATGACACGCTGCTCAAGGAGGGCGCGAGCGGCGCCTTCGCGCAGTACAACAAGGATCAGCTCACGCCCGTGCGCCTCGACGGCTCCGAGCTGCACACGCTCGTCACCGACCACAACGATCTCGGTGGCGGCCGCTTCTTCGACCCGCGCTCCAAGCGCTCCTTCAAGTACGACCACCTTCGCAAGGAGGCGTCCGAGTATGAGCCTTTCGAAGGCGACCGAGCCGCGGAGCCCTGGCGCGCCGCGCTCGACGTAGAGCTGTCTACGTACGTAGCGGAGCATTATAAGCACGGTGCCAGCCTTGTGGTGGGGCGCGCGCTGGAGGGCGGCGCCGTGGCTCTGGTAGCCTGCATCGAGGACCACCAGTTCCAGCCCAAGAACTACTGGAACGGACGGTGGCGGTCGGTGTGGTCGCTGACGGTGGGCGGCGCGGGAAGCGGGGCGGCGGTGGAGCTGCGGGGCATGCTTCGCGTGCAGGTGCATTACTACGAGGATGGCAACGTGCAGTTGGTGAGCTCGAAGGAGGTACGGGCGGCTCTCCCTCAAGGAAGTGGAGGCGAGGCGGCTTGCGCCCGCGAGGCTGTGCGGCTGGTGTGCGAGGCGGAGGATGCGTACCAGACCGCCATCTCGGACAACTACAAGACGATGAGCGACACCACGTTCAAGGCGCTGCGGCGGCAGCTGCCCGTGACGCGCAGCAAGATCGACTGGGCGCGCCTCGTGTCCTACACCATCGGCAAGGAGCTCAAGAGCCAATGACCCCGAGCGCCCGCCACGCCTGTACATAGTCTCGCGAGAGGATATCTTGTTCAAATGTTTACTGGCGGCCGCCCGCCTATTTATCTATGAGTATATAGACAAATCGCTATTGTAACTGTTAAATTTTATTGCATTTTGTTACTCTCATTATGAAAGGATATTGAACGCTTCGCCCGCTTTAAAGTGGAATTATGATAATTTTTATTTCAGAGAGAGTACTGTACTAACTGATGGTTTGGTTGGTGGAGAGACTGTTGTAGGGTAGTGTCCGCTCGTAGCCAACCCTATTTTGTACTAATTTAAATTTTTCAGTTATAAAAGTATTCCTATCGCAGAGTAATTGTTGTGTAAGCAATATAAATCTGATTTTGTTTGTTTGATCTAATGTTGTGTCAATTACAGAGAAGATATATTCTAAAAAAATATCAAATAACTATTGCTTGAGGCGATCACTAGACTTTGGATTTACTTAATAAAGAAAAAAGTATAGAAATATAGAAAAAATGCTCAATTTGCTAAACACTAACTAAGCGTTAGTGAAACTGGTAATTTCACACTATATAAGATATTTTATTAATATTATTAAACAATTTGATCCCATTGAAACCAACGTCTAGGGACGCCGCACCCTCTGGAACATTTCCATCCATTGAATGTGAACATCAGTATTATTTGTATATTAGTTTTGAATATTGCTTGCATGATTAGTACCCATTACTAACAATGTATACTTTGAATGGTGCAAAAGAAAGTACTTTGGATTCCACGGTTTTACCGTACGAATGCCTATCAAATTTTAGATTGAGGAGTTCAAAGAAGTGCCTGGGACTTACGATCTAAGCCTTGGTTTAAAATTATGCTAAATATGTGTTAACCTATATTGTCCGAGCTCCTCTCTTTATCTAACTAAATTTGAAATTATTCTACTAGTACCGAAGTATGTTCTAGAAAAGAATTGATGATAGTTCTAGACAGGCTGAAATGTTTTAGCAAACTATAGAAAGTTCACTGTTACTATTGACAAAGTGGACTTTGGATGGTGCATTTAATAGTTTAAAGATCCATATAGCTTCTATGATAGCGGCAAAGAGCACAATATTGATTTTATTCAATAAAAAATCAAAAGAGGTTTGCTCAAAACATTATGTGGATAGAAATTTATGGCGTCGAGAGTGCGGAGGAGAGCATTAACTTTTTATATATTATGTATGTAAAACACAGTAAGGTTTATTATTTTGTAATTATTATAATTTACAAGATGGTACATTAAATTCAAGTATTCCGTAAAAATTTATGTATGATTGAATTCATTTGAATAAAAATATATATTAAAATGTTGCTAACTATATTTTTTATTTATTTCTGTTTAAATAGTACAGGGATAATGTTATCATTATATAGTGGTGTTGCAAGGACATTTTATAATTATGCATTTACTAGATTATTTAACAACTTATCTTATGGAGCTGAAGTGATTGTTTGGATGAACAAGATTATCTCGAAAACTATTGATTCAAATAGATTTTTTTACATTGGATTTACATTGGAATAGACTGGGCTATATTATAGCTCAATTATGACAATGTAACTTATTACACCTAAGGCTAGTTAACTGGAGCTTAAACTTTTATTAAATTAAGGCAGTTGTGGGTTCGATTCCCACTTTGGGGTATTAACTTAAAAATTACTTTAATATTGTCAGTTCATTTGTTTGTTGACAGGCTGACTCATTACAAGAGAGTGGGTGGGGCATTGTATCAATTATCTTGATAAAAATATTAACTATAGTTGATAACTTAAGTAAATGATAAGACATAAATGACTTATGTAGGGTTGTTTTTACATTTATTATTTATATATTTTCATGAAAAATTAAAACATTTTTAATTTAGACCATGATACAGGTAAAAACTAAATATATTATTCCAAGTTATAATATATAATAATCTTCCTCTTAAACATACAAATTGTTTATTTATATTTAACTAATGCGGGGGAACAGCGCAGTGTAACTGCAAACGCGACGTATGTGGGTTCGATTCCTATTCGCGGAAATATTAACAATATTAATTTTCTCACTCTGGGAACAAGACATCTCGGCGTTGAATTCCGCCACCCAATATGCAATGTCTTGAAAGAGAGTATATCTGAGGAAGCTTAAACCCAGTTTTTTTATGCTTTTGAAATTGGTTAAAAAATTATAATGAAAGTATAATATAGATGGTACATTTTTTAACTTCACGCTGTATCCTATACACATAGCGGTATAGGCTTTGGGAACCTGGGAACCTAATATTAAGAGACTTCCTTTCCCCACTGTCCGCCGAACTCTCGAGGTATTATGTATTGAGTGGCGGAAGTGTGTCCTTGCGTCACGACATCCTCAATACACTGAGAAGAAATATTTATAAAAAATAAAATGAAAGGAAAACGCATCACTGAATGACGTGTCCGCCGCGGTCCAAGCGGGCGAGGTGAGTCACGCCAGCTTAATGAGATATCGAATTTGTATTCTATATTCACTTCGTAATATGTTTCTGGTGATTCTTGTGACGTCTTTTGTTTGTAATTTGTAACTTGTATACGTATGAAGGGAAATGGTTGTGTTTTTGTTTCACGCTATAGTCCGTATGTACATAGACAGTGGGAATATACTTAGTGACAGTTTGATCTGATTAAGTATTTCTAGTTCCCAACCGTCTGCCGAAGGATGCAGTGCGATGGAGGCAGTGTGGGTTTACCAGCAGATTACCAGAGTGAAGAAATGAAAATATTAAATATTTCATTTGCTCGAGTGAGTATCGAACCCGCAACCTGTCGCGTTTACAGTTGCAAGACTGTCTTTCAATGATTATATTTGAAATATTTTTACGACTACTTGGTAGTACAAGGTTAAGTTAATATTTGGTCACATCCACTAGGATAGGCAGACTTGGGAAAAAAACTATACCTTCACGCTGTATCTATATAGCAGGATATTGACATTGCGTGTTAGCGTGTTAAATCAAAAGGCACGTCGAAGATGTCGACGCCGCGATTTGTCCTGTTAAAGAGAATGAGAATATACAAATATAAAAACAATTCATTCCTCGGAGTGGGAATCGAACTCGAAACTGTCGCGTTTACAGTTATTGTTATCTATGGCGCAGTGCCACGACACCAATTAAAAAAAGTCTTCATTCAAAAAATAGAAGCAATGTAAACAACAAAAAATCTATAAACCACTAAAAACAACACAAAAACTTGATTTAACCAGAACTTTGTATTAAAAGTTCTATTTTCACGAATATTCGACAATGCAGAGCAAAACTAAAACAAATATTGAAACTAATCTACTGGACACCGCAAACGTTTGTTTTGAAATTAACTTTTGCAGAGAAAATATGAAGCTCTTTCAAATTATTGGGTAGGTTTAGTTTTGTTTTTAGCTTCACACTGTAACCCGTATATAAAAGGGTACAAATTCGATAACTTATTAAAATAATAACTTAATGGTATTATCGTTCTGAACGTGCAAGGTAAACGCAACAGGTTGTGAATTTGATTCCCACTCAAGGAAATGAAATATTTAATATTTTCATTTTATTCCACCACTAACACGCATTGCCTCCTGAATTCAACGGAAAATTTAAAATAGAAATGTTTTAATGGGAACGGAGTGTCTTAACACTAGCTTCCCAGACGTGTATAAAGCGAGAAGCTGAAAAAAATAGGAGAATATCGAAAAATGGATGTTTAACAATGGAACGTGTAACTAAAAACACCAATCTACTGGACACCACAGACATTTATACAGCGTTGAATCTACAGAGTATTCGGAAAAGCCTTTTTTTATTAACTATTTTTTTAAGCATTGGCCAAACTTTTCTTTTGGATTTTGACAAAATGATATTTTTTTTTAGGATTTTTTTTGTATTTTTATTGTTTAAATTTTTAAAATGGTAACGATAGCTTTTTCTCCAATTTCATGCTGTAATCTCGCATTGAGGCGAGTCGTGGTGCAGGGCCATAGGCGGGCGGCTGTAATCGCGAAGGATTATGGGTTCGATTCTCATTTGAGGAAATTAAATATAAATATTTATATAAATATATTTCTTGCCGGCTCTTCTCAGCAGAACTGCCTTCTGAACCGGTGGTAGCTTTTTGTTTATATTTTATGCGATTTATATGATTATTGTAGACTAAAAGAGCTTAGTGTTAAGCTTAAGACAGTGCATCTGAGTAGAAAGTGTCTTTGTGTAATTATCAATTACCGTATTTTCTATATCATCATCGTCGACATCATCATATCACCTTTCGACGCCCGCTGCCAGACATACTGCCGTGTGCTGCCTGGTTAGTTAATTTATCCTGCTTCCTTTACATATAGGTAGTATGGTAGACAGAATGAACATAGTATTGCGTGTTGAGTGGAGGAACTCAACGCCGTGATTTTTAACATAATAATTTATTTCCTCAAGTGAGAATTCCAAATCCACATCCATCGCTTTATAGTCACATTCTTTTCAACATGAAACCAAGAATTGAAGCTGCATACTTAGCTACACTAGAAAGCATTCAGCAAAACAACTTGAACATTCCTCAAACTAAAGTGGAAAAGTTATTTAAAGAATGATGTCAAGAAACTTGTACGGTATAAATAACGATTTATCAGAAGAGTAAATCTAAATAGGCAGTGCAGTGCTAAAACCGGAAAATTGCATTTAATGTTGCACTCTGAGACCTTAATTACCGTTTAAGTCAGATTAAATCAGCAAACTGATACCGATTTGTACTATACTTATACATTTTATGTTTCAGAATATGAGATGTTGTAGTACTATAACATATGATTATTATAATATCTTTCTTTTTTAGGGTTCCGTATTTAAAGGGTATAAGAGGCTCTAAGATTGTGTTGTTTCTCTGTTTGTCATCAGGCTGTCTCATGGATTTTCACAGATGATATATTTCTGTTTCTGCTATAGTAACAAATGTTAAAGAACAGAATAAATTAAATATTTAAGGCGTCTCCTGTACGACGTTTGTTAGATATTGATGACGGCAAAATGAAGACGCTTAAAAATTTTTAGGTACACCCCATTCTTTCGGTAGTAGTAATAGTTGTAGGTATATATGTGTAATCAATATCGTTATTATCATTATTTTGATCAACACCATCATCATTTTCGTCATCACGTTTAGTAAGATTATCATATATGAGATTTTCTTTTTCTTCTCGTGAGATGAAGTAACTAATAATAACCAATAACCACCAAGAGGGTACTTAAAAAAACTGAAGTAAAATTGCAATTGTCTTTTTAACCTTATGTTTGTCCTCTTATCAAATTCTCATAATATTGACCAATTCCAGTTCTCGTATCACACACTTCCGTTTCAAGTGTAATGTTTATATATTTAATATGTATAAGACTTGTTATGCTCTGAGTTCTGCGATTTTGTTAGTTCTTCGTAAGTTATAAGTTCAAAATCTGAATCTTCTGGCAGACTTGATAACCTGATGTTAAAACATTTCCTCCACGCAGCCCCTGATTTTCGAAACATTACTTTTTTACTGGCGCAACTCAACACCACGTTTGGTCTTATTACAAGACTGAGAAAATAAAAATAATTCAATACCTCAAGTGGGGATCGAACCCACAACTATTATGTTAACTCCCACTGCGACATCCCGGCGTCATTTCAATGTGAAATAAAAAATAAACCTAATATTAAAATACTTTTTTATTAAATCCACGTTCTGTACCACATACTGTAACTTTACATAGATAATAAATTAATTAAATAATATATAATTATAAATTCAAAACATTTTTAAAAATAATATTAAATAACCTTAAATCTGGTTGTAGCCTGCTACTTATATTGAGAGGACTATAAAACGGATAATTTCATTTTTCCCGTTTTCGTAGGATTTTCGGAAAATCCTTTCTATTGCTCCCCTACTCTCCCCAAAGAGTCTACATGACAAGGAACAGCGTTCTACGCCGCATTTGTGCGTTATCCGTTAAACACTCAATAACGGAAGAGTATTGTAAAATTTTTTACCTGTAAACTGTATATAAGCAGATGGAACTTAGGAAACTAGTGACCTAACATGCCGTTCCCATTAAGACGCTTTCGTTCTTCCCGTTCCGCCGACTTCTGGAGGCATTACGACGGGTGTGGCGGAAATCAACACCGAGTTTTGCTTCGACACCAGAGCGGAGAAATTAAAGTTTCAAATATTTCATTTCCCCGAGTGGGGATCAAACCCACAATCTGTCGTGTTTATACTTTCCTTGCGCTACTACTTAGTTAAAATTTAATTCATAATATACTATAACTATGTATTTACAGACATTAGAATTACGTACAAAAAAATTAAAAAAATAATAATCCATAATTCAAAAACAGTGCCTAAAATAATAATATTGGAATTACATACCAATATTTATTTCTATAAGTAAGCCTAGAGCCTACAAGTAGTACTAAATTAAATATGATTTATGTACGGAAAGGTTCCGTACATAGGCTGAAAAAGAACGAGAGAACGCTTAAGAAAGCGTTCTAATTTTGCTACTAACTTGGCAATTTTATGGATTAATATAATACAGTCTTAAAATCTCTTAAATAATAAAAATTAAAAATAAATTTTAAATATAATTCTAATTACCTACAATGTTCCAAAGAATTAAAAAAATAATAAAATTTCCTACAAAAGACAAAAAATTGCTGCTGCAAAAGCTATTTTTATTTTTTTATTTTATTTTATTCGAGCAAACTAGCATTAAGATACACCCCAGATTGGGGATCGAACCAGCAACCGTCGTATGTACACACAAAATTTTTACTTAACAATTATTTAAATGTTATTTTAACTATGAAATTGGTATATTTATATGTTTATTTCTAGTATAAAGATAATTTTTATAATACATAGGCTGATAATATTGGTTAGGAAATGAACGCCACAGCTGCGAATACTGAGGTATTTCTGAAACAAATAAAGATGTGTAAGAAGTTTTTGTTTTAGCTTCACAATGTATATCACACACGCAAGGTAGGCAGAGGGAACCTGGGAACGTAGTGTTTAGACACTCGGCTCCCATTAGACGCTCCCGTGCTTGACACTAAAGCGAGAAAATGATAATATTAAACATTTCATTTAGATAATATTAAACACTAAAGATGATAATATTAAACACTAAAGCGAGAAAATGATAATATTAAACATTTCATTTAGATAATATTAAACACTAAAGATGATAATATTAAACACTAAAGCGAGAAAATGATAATATTAAACATTTCATTTAGATAATATTAAACACTAAAGATGATAATATTAAACACTAAAGCGAGAAAATGATAATATTAAACATTTCATTTCCTCGAGTGGGAATCGAACCCACAACCTGTCGCGTTGACTGTCAGTTTTTTATTATGCAAAGAAATATATTATAAGAATTATCATGTTCTCTTTTGACATGCTTAAAGCAAATATAAAAATCAAAATTTATATGAAATTTCAATATATCAAATAATTATGTCACTTTAAGATATCAGTTTTAGAATAATATTCTAATAAGCAAATAGACTCACCTATATCTCTAGGTATAATATAATTCTTAGGCGGCATCACCACTGCGGGTATCGGCCCTTCAATTCCCGACGGTACTTCTAAATCTCTTTCCGAATCTATTATATGGAAAGAGGAGAAGTGATTGAGAGCTTCTCTATCTTTTTCTTTGTGTATTTCCTTTATTTCTGTTTCTTTTATTTTGTTAGGTTCGTCTATAGTAGTTTTAAGTTCTTCAGAATCATGTCTAACGTGTATTTTATGTTTGATTTCATTAATGATTGATTTATAATTATTATTTGTTCCTTGTGTATTTTTATTTATAAGAGCACTTTCATTTTTACTTATTGTAGGAGATGAATTGATAGCTTCTCCCTTTTTTTCCATTGAGGTATTAGTGACTAGATTTGGGAGAACATTTATTTCATTGCCAGCCTCATTAAAATTAGTTTTGGTTTTTAATGTTTGCTTACTATTAATAATTATTACATTTTCATAATTACTTTCTTGCTTATTATCAACTATAATCTTGTTTAAATCATTTCTATCACTTCCTATATTTATATTAGGAGATTCTGTAACTAAATTTTCTAGCAATATATCGTTTTCAACTCTCAAACCGTTTTCATTTATTTTGTTATAAGTATCATTAATATCATTATTTTTATCTGTATTGTCATTATCTTCTACATTATCACGTTTAGTAAGATTATCGTATATGGGGTCTTCTAACGGAATTCCTTCCGGTATATCGTCTAAAGTATATTCGTGAGAAATAATAATTTCTCCGCTCTCTGTTAGTGATCGCGCTTTGTTGAAAAGATTATCGGTTGCGTTATATTCGTTCACTTCTTCAGCTATTTGGGATGGACAGTCTTCTGGGATTGTGTACATCTGTTGATAGATTATTTAATAAAAAACTTTTAATTATTTATAGAATAATATATAATGTATGTACATACATTTTGAAATCGTAAGGAAAGTTAGAAATACGACTTGGCTATGGGCCCTGATCTAATTTAGAATTATAAGATCACACAAGTACAAGAGACTTGTCGTCTAAATACATTAAAAATTATATGGAAATGTTTGAACTGAAATTGAACTACAGTTCAATGAAAAGTAGAGTATTTCTAGTGATCTATTTCTCCTCTTTTTGCTAATTTTCTTAAATTTTCCTTGAATATAATTAATATATAAATAGAAATCCTTACCTGAGTATCATCAACGTAAGGCCTATAATAGTCCAATATCTTAGCATAGGCAGGCTTCGTCTTAGCGCGCGGCCCGACCGCGTGCACGTTATAGCACACGTGGCCGGCGCGGGGTGTCGTGTCGCTCCCGTCCCGCGAGCCGAGGTAGAGACTCGCCTTTGTGTTGGTCGGCGTCACTTCTATGCGGCGTAGGACTGTTGGTTGAATGGTTAAGTTGGATTTTAAGTAAGAATTAGTATAATTAAGTGGATAGAAATAAGTTTGTATTTATATTTCTGTATTATTTGTATGATATTTATGACAACACTTATTTTTATTGAGTAAAAAGATATAACAGATTTCTTAGGTTATTTTTCAGTTTCACACTGACATCCGCACATAGCAGAATAGATACAGGGAACCTGTGAATCTAGAAATCCTCCCTCCTAGAAGAAAATCCTCGCTCTGGTAACGAGATAAAGCGCGACATTGATTTGTGCAACTTAAAACGCAATGCCTCCAGAATTCGACGGAAAGTGGGGAACGGAAGTATCTTAAACTTCTAAAGTTTCCTTTGCTTACCCTGCTATGGGGAATACAGTGAAACTTGACAATTGCAAAAAAACAAACAAATTTAAACATACAAACATATATAGAAATACAATCATATATACATTAAATGTATGTACATATATTATTATAAAAGAGAGCACGGTACGGCTCGCAATGTATGTATGAAATGGAAAAAAGAAAACCTAGACGTTTCATAGACAACCATTGTTCCATAGGAATGTACTGACCTCTATTTGCATAGGAGTGAATGGAAAAATTATTTTTAAAATATATTTAGCTATGTTTTTGTATTTTACACTATTATGCTTAGGATTCAATTGAATTATTTTATGTGATAGTAGTAGGTTCATATCTCAATAAAGGTAATAGATTATGTAGACTCAATTTCATCCGTTACATACTTAATCACAATACTATTAACTTTAATGGTACAGAAATTAAATAATGAAGTGTCATAATATTACGTTCTCTTTACCTATCTAGCAAAATAAAACAGTAAATAATGCTCAAGTCTACTGAAATAGGTTTACTAAACCCAAAATTTACTGTTTTCGGGAAGTAGCACAGTAGACAGACGGAAAACGTAGTGTAAAGACACTTCGTTCTCATTAAGTGAAGAAATGAAAATATTTAATACTTTCAGTCGAGTGGAAATCGAACCCACGACCTGTCGCGTTTACAGTACGCTTGTGCCCCTGTACCACTAATTTATCTACAAAATATATTTACAATAATCACGTAAACTATAAATAATATATATATTATTTCTGTATGCCTAAGAAGAAATGGCGATCATTTCTTCTATTAAATGATTTAAATCATACTAATACCTACACAATAAAGATTAAATTAAAAGTTGTAAAGTCTAGTTCCCAAAGCTGATATCGTCCAGCAAAAATGTCTTTGCAACTGAATGTGCGCTAGAAAGCGGGTATTTTGGGACACACGTAACTAATAACATGCAATTCTGGGTCATCTCATGGATACTAATATAGATTCTAGCAAAATTATTAAAAAAATATTTTTTTGCCCCCAATGGCGCAGTGGCACAAAGTGTTACTCTAACCGCGACTGGTTGTGGGTTTGATCCTACAGTACGGTTAACGAGTTGTGGCCACATCGAAGCATTTCTGAACTTCTGAAAGCGAAGAAACGAAAATAATTCGTTTCCTCGATTGAGAAACCAGTCCACAACAGTCGCTGTGCCGCTAAGCCAATTCGTCCTCAATATAAACATATTAAATTGCGTAAAACCAAATAACTTAACTAGTATTTAAACAAAAAATATAATTAAAAAATCCCGCTTTCACACAAGTGTAAGAGAAAGATTCTAAAGTATCACATAAAAGCAATTACGTATGTCGCAGTAACAAGGCCCCACTCCACGTGGCGGAATGAGAGAGTGCACCTCATTTTAGTATGAGATTTTACTTTTCTACGTTTCATAGAAGGGGTTTGTAGGTAATTTTATAGGGGTTTTTAGAGTTTAAAAAATAGGAGTAAATCTTGTATAAAGAGCTGACTTAAGACTTAGTTCTCCAGCTCACATTATACTAAATTATTTTTTAATAATAAAATAATAAAGATTTACTTTACGCAGGAATCGAACCAATAATCCTCTTAAATGGAAACAGGGCTATACTCTAAGATCTAAAGTATCAGATCAAAAACAACTTACGTACATTGTTGCGATGACAAGGTCCTCTACTCGACGTAGAGGAGTGAGAGAGTGCACCTCATTTTTATTTTAGTATGAAAACTTTTATACGTTTTATAGAAGGTTTGTAGGTAATTTTATGGGATTTTTTGTTTTAATAAAGTAAGCTTTCAAATTAATATATAAGATTAAATAAGATTAAAATATGTATGATGAGATAATATAACGTAAGAACTTCGTTTTCCAGCTCACATTTTACTAAATTACTTTTTAATACTGAAAATAATTTGAATGCGAGATTTACTTCACGCAGGAATCGAACCAATAATATTTTTAATAGAAACAAGTCTACCAATTCCAACCACCAACCACTGTACGGAACATCTATAACATTTGAGCATATAGGAATGAGTCCATTCATTTCGCCTATTTACAGGTACAAAGCGAGGTAATATTTACACAGCGACCTGCTCGTCGCTAGGTGCGTTTAATAAGCCGCCCTTGACCTGCGGTGGCCTACATTTGTGTGGAATGAGAGATTTTCTATTTAAAATGTTGTTTTTCTTTTAGATTTTCTTGGTTATGGGTTCGATTTCTGAAGTGATTTGTGCAATGGAACCTTTATCTCTAGTTTTAAATAGATATTTTCGGTTTAAAATAATTTTAATTTGCAAGGCTAACTTTTTAGATAAATCCATGTAGAATAGCAAAATTAAACGTTGCCTTGTTCTACCAGAGAAAATAATAAAAAATAATAATTTAAATACAAATAAGTATTTCCTTGAATCTTAATCGAACCGACAACCATCGCGTCTACAACCAGACAGTGTACTGCGTCACTACATCCCCTTAACTAAATTACATAGCGAAAACAGTGAATATATATTTTCCCAGCAATTGCGAAATAGGACCTTCATTATCCTTGACCCAGTTACTGGCATTCGCTCTAGTTCGATAAAAGTTAGGCTCAGTCGATAGAGTCGATAGTTACAGTCGTAATGGAGTCACTCTAAATTAATTATGAGGCAATGATGAAATGATAGGCGTGTCTAAGTTTGGTTATTTAACATTAAAAAAAATGCAAATAACAAATAAATACGTATTTTGTAGAAAGACGGATGGAAGGGAGTTGTTTTCTTTAACTTAAAAAAATATAGTCATATATATTATAGTTGTGAGTTCGAACCACTTCGAGGAATGACTGGTAACCTATATTTAATTAATAA
The DNA here is from genome assembly GCF_056956725.1 of Heliconius melpomene rosina. NCBI lineage: Eukaryota > Metazoa > Arthropoda > Insecta > Lepidoptera > Nymphalidae > Heliconius > Heliconius melpomene. The sequence goes on along the minus strand of NC_140402.1, from coordinate 8,772,064 downwards.
TTTTCATTTTGTCACACTAGTAGACAACCGTGGCGTTAAGTTTTCAAACAAGTTTCAAATGTTTCTCTTAACACGGCTCCCTTTACTAAACTGTATATAATCTAAATTTAGTAAAATCTATGTTATATAAACGAAGCGTAGGCTTCAAAGGCAACGTCCTTGACCCGCGACCGAGATACGCGCTGATGAACTCCCAGCTCTTACCCGCACAGCTCATAATATTGACGTTTTGCGTGTAAACAGTTATAAAAGTATTTTTTAGCTTCACGCTGTATAATGCATATATTAGGATAGGCAGAGGGAACCTGGGAACCTAATGTCAAGACACACACACTGTTTCTATAAAGACACTTCCCTTTCAGTGCTTGGTCGCGTAGTTTTAGAGAAAAAAATCAGAAAACAATTCATTCCGCTGTATGGGAATTAAACCTCCTTGCAAAAATAAACAAAAATACTATAAATTGTGTTATTAAAGCGCGGCGTTGAATCTTGCCACTCAACGTCCAGAAAAAATCGATGGAGAGTTAACAACGGAGTGTCTTGACACCAGGTTCTCTTTGTAATCGTAGAGCGTGAAGCTAAAAAAAAAATTCAACCTCACGATTTTTATACTGGCACTCACTCCCATTCCTATTTAGAGATGACAGTGCCGTGTGTAGCCCCTTTAGAGTATATTTGACCGAATTCCTTTGACGTCTACTTTGCTGTGCACAGCGCACCGTAAACACTTTTATTGCTGGCTTCGTAAAGTTTCTCTTTCTAAGAACAAATCTATACTTGTTTAATTGCAGTTATATGGTTTAGACATTATTACAAATCTGGTGGTTTTAGGAAAATATATTTATTTAATTAATTTATCGATTAAGCTGTTTCTGAGATTATTGTGCGCAAATGCACAGACAAACCGACAAAATGTTTAAAAAATAAAGGTTTTGGTTTCTATTATAGTGATAAAAATTATATAGATTTTTTTCATACATCTTAAATGTACAGACAGCGACCAGTTACAATTTTATTATATGTATAGATAAAATATATTAGATACTATAGTTAATTTAATATTTCTATTTTAAAATTCGCATAATTAATTAACTAACTAAAGAAATGCAAATGCATTTATTTCTTTTACATTTTTAACAATTTTGTATAAAAGAATCATATCATCTGGGCCATTATGAAACTAGAACAAGCTGTTGGTATGAAATACGTTTTAACTTTTAAACACTAATTACTTCGTATTTTAAAGTAAAATATAAGTATTTTACTTTATATTTTGTCAAGTATATTTTTATATTAAGTATTATTTTAAAGCTTAGTAGAAATGTGCTTGAGTATAAGTGATAGTTGTGGATTCAAGTCCCGATTAGATTTGGAGCTTCACGCTGTATCCCGCATATAGCAGGATAGAAGGAACCTAGTGTTAAGACACAAGTTTCTGTGTACTGTCGAATGTTCTGGAAATTGTGATTTTGAAACATCGTGAATTAAGCGGCGGAACTAAACGCCGCACTTGGCTACCAAAACGGAGAAATATCCATATACCCTGACGAGAACCGAAACCACAATTATCATATACGTTATTATCAAATATATACCTATGTATAAGCATGTATAATGTATATCTGGCAACACAGCGAGCTTAGCCAAAGCGCTTGGACGGTTCCAAAGAGAGGCGGGTCCGAATCCCGCTAAACATATTTCTTATACTTTTCTAAACATTTTTAATTACCAGCCAATAAATATACTCACGGTGATCGTGGGTTCGTAGCTGCGCGTATAACGAGGCAGCGTCTAACGCGTAACCACCGGGCAGGGACAGTTCTAGTAGCGCCATCGATGGGAGCTCCGCCCACCATACAGCGCAAACCTAAAGTAAATATAATATTTATATAGTAATAAGTTTTTAGTATATTTATATTGTTAATATTCTGATAATTTTTATAGGAACGAAAGTTCCTTAATGGTAACGAAGTGTCTTAACACTATGTTTGCAGGTTCTCTTGCTCTACCTTGCTATATGCTAAAACTGCGTGAAGCTTAAAGAATAAATAAATAAAAATATTAAGTAGTATTGTAAGACTTACACACGTACCTCTACCACAACGGCACAGAAGCACATATCGCCATCACAATTGAAGGGTCCTTGCGTTTTGGCGCGAACTCGCACTGACAACGTTCCGTCATTTCCATTTTCGTTAATTCCGCCATTTTGTGTATTTCCTCCATTTTGTGTATTTCCGCCATTTAGCGAGCGATATGACCGCGTTACTTGTATTAGGGCGCAGCCTGAGCCTGTGAATATATGAAAATATATGAATATTATATTTAGTAGGGAAATTGTATATTTTTAGGTACAATTTCACGCTGTATCCTGCCTCCAGCAGAGTAGACAGGGGGAAATTAGTGTTAAGACATTCCGTTTCATACTTTCCGCCAAATTCTGGAGGCATTGCGCTTTGAGTGGCGGAACTCAATACTGCGCTTTGTCTCGATACCAGAGCGAAAGATTATGTTATAATAAACATACTAAAGAACATAATAAAGTACGCCCAACGAGTCTTGGTCGTCGTGAATTTAGGCTTTCTGAACTTTTGCTCATTACACACTCACAAGGAAGAAATAATACAAAAGTAAGAAAAAATCACGAATCCGAGAGTGTACTGCTTTTTTTTGCTTAATGTCATATTCAATAGAGTACCTTCCTCGAGTAGCAATCGAACCAACATTCTGTTGCGTTTGCAATCGCACGCTTGTGCCCCTGCACCAAGACGACTTCATATTATGAAAGTTACTTACCTTCCACAGTAACGTTCAATCCTTTAGAAACATTCATATAATCTCCCAAAAACGGTATTCTAGTCACTTTATCATTATCAGTTAGGTAAAGCGTGTGTGATTTTAGACCACTTTGTATGGTGACCGCTGTGTCTGTGTGTGCTGTGTGAGTCCACATTGATAAAGCTTCTAGTGCTATTAGTGTATCCTGGAACGTTTAAAGAGAGCTTAGTGAGTCGTTTTCCCGTTTTTCATTAGATAGACATATCTTTGCCCACTTTCATTTTATTCAGGAGTAGTATTTTGTGGTTTTTCTTGAATTGAACTAAATCAATATTTTACAAGCATGACTGCTAAAAAAAATTACTGATATTATAGTACCCTGTAAAGAGTGTTAAATTACCATTTTTTATTATTTCTCAAAGTCACTCGTAGCGCAGTAGCACACCGTGCAAATGTAAATGTGACAGATTGTTGGTTTGATTTCCATACGACAACATAAAATATTTATTATATTCATTTCCTCGGCGTTGAGTTCCGCTGCCCAACATGCAATGTCTCCCCAATTCGTCTGAAAGTGGGGAACGGAAGTGTTATGGAAACGGAATATCTTCACATTAGGTTCCCGGATTCCCTCTGTATACCCTGGTATGTCTATCCTTTTTTGTACATTGTCTTTGGTTACCTTACAAATCCTTGTAAATGTGTTGTATATGTGGTATATTAAATATCTCCAGTCTCACCTGAGTAGACACGAACCCCCCAGCACCGTCCCTGTGCGTGGACAGCCACTTCACCACGGAGAAGGCGCCTCCCGCGCACAGCGGGCGCAGGTACTCGCTGCACATGGTTAGAGCTTGTAGGGCGTAGGAGGTGGCCTCTATTGAGGTAGCCAGGTTACCTGCAAATTATATTTCATTTTTTTTATATTTTGCTTTTTTAGCTTCATAGCAAGATATACAGAGTGAGCCCGGAAATCTAATGATAAGACACTGCGTTAAAATAGCCGTTATAGTGCAATAGCACACCGTGTGACGCGACGGTTGTGGCTTCAATTCCCATTTAAAGGAATGAATTATTTAATATTTATATTTACTTGCTCAATATTTAAAAAAATCTGCGAAAATAGGGAACGGTATGTCTTGACACTAAACTAGGTTTCATTCACGCTTTTAACTTTCCGCCCAAACTCGACGCACTGCGTGTTGAGTTAACGAAACTCAATGCCGCACTTTAATTAAATATTTTTATAAGTACGTATATAAAAAATATATAATTTTCAACTTACCCGTATCCCACCACATATAACCATCTCGTGACGTCACCATTTGCATAAACTGCAACACTACCATTTCTTCCGCAAAATCTCTTTGACCATTCTCCCCAAAACCTTTCCACTTCTCCCCATTTTTTTCCCCAAACTGCTTCAACTTACTGTACGCGTAAGTTAATAGAGATAATGCGTATATTTTTTTAGATTTTGTAGGAAAAGCGTGGAGACAAGAGAGTGTGTTTTCAATTATTTTGTAAGAGAGTGGAGTGTTTAAGAGAGATGTTAACACGTAAGCTGTTAGTGCTACGCTTGATATGTCACCATCTTCGTTTAGACCTCCCTGTGAAAAATATGTATAATATAAATGTATAAATATGTTTCTTAAGTCACTATATAAAGATAAATTTCGATTCAAATCCTAGTTTACATTTTATTTATCTTTTGTAAAATTAATTATATTTAATAGATTCATCATGTAAAATGACATTGACATGATATTTTCATTTTTTTATAAACAAATTAAAATATTTTAAGCATATCAAATGTACCTAAATTTATAAATTATTATTAAATACAACTAACCTTGAGTTCAGTATGGAACACATGCCCATGATTGCGGAAGCAGCCATTTTCCATTTGTTGATCTTTTAGCCAATTTTCAGCTTTTATTAAAACAGCTGGTGGTTCTGATGATCCTGATATTACCTGATTTTGGAAATTACAGTATATTTTTTTAAACATTTTCTTTACAATATATTTATTTTCATTTTGCTCGATATAAATATTTAGCTAATGCAGAAATAAGTGATTAAACGAGTTACATACAGTTTTTAATTTCAATCTTGTTTCTGTTAAAAATCATAAATGTAAATAACAATTCACATTATTCTTAGAAGTTTTAAAATTTAGAAAAAAATTTACCAAATAATAAAAAAAAACAACAGCATAAGTAAAACAATAATTAAATATAAAAAAAATATATACGACAATCAAATGAAACAAACCTGATAAGCTTCCCTCATATATCTGACGCAGAAAGCTGTCAGCCATGTTGAGGCACTTGCATCAGATGCGCCGAACGCACTGAAACCACCTGATGGATGCAAATATTGGAGCTGGCGAGCGAAACCTGGTAGTAACAGAGTGTATTTTAACATTATTTTGGGTTTTATTTGAGTGAATTATATTATAATATTTATTATTGAGGTCGTCGTGGCGGAGAGGTACGAGTACAAGCGTGTGACTTTAAGCGCTAAAGGTTGTGGCTTCGATTCCCGCTCGAGCAAATGAAAATTAATTATTTCCATTTCCTCACTCTGATAAAGAGCCAAAGCGCTGCGTGAAGTTCCGCCTCTCAATTTGCAATTTTTCCAGAATTCAGCAGAAAAGTGTCTTAATGAGAGCGGAGCATCTTAAAACTAAATTTTGTGTAAAAATATATAAAAATAATCTAGGACTTAATCTTTTTTTTTTAAATCTGCAGTTGTACCAAGGCGACAGCGTCCCGGAGGAGGTGTGGAATGAGGAAGTCTACTCAAATTAAATGTTAGCACCTCTAGCGACATGGTCCTTAGCGGTGAGGTACGCCACAGAGTGTTTGTCCAACAAGCGCAGAGACAGCAGGTTTGTGGCGAGGCGGGCCATGTTCTGTTCCCCGCAGCCGCGCGGCAGCTGCACCAGGGCATCAGCATCCTGGACATGTATGTGATGAGAAAATTTTATATTATTATTCATATTTTATTAATATAGATAAATAAATAAATAAGCTTCACGCTGTATCTCGTACACAGCAGGGTAGGCAGAGGAAACTTAGTGTTAAGACAATTCGTCTTTCACTTTCCGCCGAGTTTTACGAGACATTGCGTGTTGAATGGCGGTACTCAGATAAGTCATGTCAGACTTAAATTACGCAAACTTGAAGCGTAGGGTTTCGCGTATCGTAAATTATATTCTTTATTAGTTATTAGGGATATAATGATAGAGTAGAGTGTTTATCAAACAAATAAATGGAGAGTACATTAATAAAAATTATGAAACACTTACATAAAGTAAAGGTCCCAACACATTTCCAGACGCCCACAGAGAAACTACTTCTGTATCTGTTGCTGTTAGTCCCGGCCACGTCCATGATATTTTAGACATGTCCGATTTTTGAGAATCTATAAAGTATACCACATTGTTTTATAGTATAGGTTTGTTATTAACAATATAAAGGTTATAAGGCGTAATTCAACGCTATGCTTAGTTTGGTTGCAAGCAAAGAAATGAAAAGTATGTCAATATCCGACTTTAAAGACGGTGGCTGTGGGATCCATCCCAACTCTGAGGAATGAATTATATGTATAGTTTATTCATTCTGGTAAAATTTTAAAGATTTATTTTACAGCTATTTAGTAAAATAATTATGGTATATTAATATGGTATATTAATATAATAATTTTGTATTTATGAGTCAATTCAAATAAAACAAACAAATGTTAAGGAAAGTTTGCTAAGATACTATAGTGAAAATTGTATTAAAATTGGTGAAGTCATTTCTGTTGGTGACAAACGCACAGACAAACAGACAAAGAATAGAAAAATATTATGATTTCTATTACATTATTAAATATTAATAACATTTTTTTTCATATTATCTTTTATATAAAAACGTCGATCAATACTGATTTTATTAGAAGTATAAAATACCTGGACCACATAACAAAGCAGATTTGTGCTCTTGTATAGGAATTCCTTCAGGTTCAACTTTAATTTCTATCATCACTTCATCACTGAAATTAAATATTATTCATTAAAATAAAAAAATAATATTTCTTTTGCAATATCATATTCAGAATTTGTGAATTGTAAATGAAATTTTGAATTTTTACTTTTTGAATTTATACTCGTAATGTCAGTAAAGAAAGTAAAATACCTAACACTTCCATTATGTGTTGAACATTTGAAGTCAGGTAGTGACTCCGCTCGTATCCTGACCCGTGTAGTGCCTACTCTCTCCGCTGTCACCTCCATTCTCCTCGCGACTGATGTTCGGGCGGCGATACAAATGTCGGTAGATTGTAGTTCACTTGATATTGTTATTTTTACCTGTTTCATTTATTTAGATTAAAATATATGAGATGGTCGTGGCGCATTGCTACAGTGAGTGACTGTAAACGTGACTGTTGTGGATTCAAATCTCATCAAGAAAATGAATTATTTAATATTATCATTTCCTCCTTCTGGTAATTAAGCTCAATTTAAAGGGCCCCGAAAATTCGATGAGTGAGAAAGTGAGAAACGGAGTGTATTAATAGGAACAGAATTTCCCAACACTATGTTCCCATGTTCCCTTTGCTTAGCTTCCTATGTACGGGATACAACGTGAAGTTAAAAAAACAAAACTATTACTTACATTCAACGGTTGGTATAAATAATTGAATATCCTATAAGGTATTATAGTGACGTCACCGCGCTTCAGCCGCCGAGGACCACTCGCGTGGATGAAAAATTCACGAAATACCTGTATAGGAATTTATATTTGATATAATTAGCTTTATTTAGCTGTTTTGAAGGAGACCGACCTCCCGGACGCCCAAGGGAGCGCTGGTTGGATGTCGTGATGCAGGACATGAGAGCCAATGGTCTAACCACCGAGGACGCAAAAGATCGTGCAAAGTGGAGTAGGTTAAGTAGGAAGGCAGAGATAGAAGGTAGTAAGTGGTAATAGCCGGGATTAATGCCAGGAAGAAGAGCTGTTTTGAAGGAGATAGCCAGATGTTAACACCGCGTATCGTACCCATCTATTAATTATTCAGACCATCGTGGCGCAATGACACAAGTTGCGTAAGTTCGATTCCTATTTGGGGAATGATTACAATTAAATTAATAATATTTCTTTACTGCAGCAAGACGAATTTTCCAGGCAAATTGCTAATCAACACGCTATGAATAAAACTAGAGCGGACAATAAGTAACAGTGTCTCTAAGGTAGGTCCTACTCTGCTAAAAAAAATTAAGAAATAAAAATAAAAAACGTAATAAATAAATGATAATATAATAATAATACCTGTAAAACAGCTCCACTAGCAACAGAAATTCCCGTACGTGAAACACAAATGGCGCTCGCTTCATACCGTGTTATAGAATCCGGGACTCGAGCCCGCACCGACTTGCCTTGTTGGTTGTCTTGGCCTATACCCACTAACCGCCAGAGCCATGACTGTGTTTAATGACCAAAAATATTATTTAACTTTTTAAAGTGTTATTCCACACTTAGGAAAGAAAAATAATTAGTACAAGTTTTTACAATAAATTTCTATAATCGCAACGGTTGTGAATTCGATTGCCACTCATTTGTCATTTCTATTTCCAAAATTACCCGGAAAGTGGGAAACGGAGAGAGTATCCGAGATGCATACAGCGGGATACGAAAGAAACCTAAAAAATGAAATTATAAATAAAAAAATATACTTATCACAACCATTAAAATAAACAATAATCCACCTTAATCAAGTTCAAATATACAGAATTTCAATACTTACTTCAGAGAAATCACTCCTGGGAACCTGTGCATCATCAGTCACAAGGAAATTAGGTGTCGAAGAACACCGTTTTCGATCAGTGCTTGTTAGTAGTCTAACACCGGCTGACGCTAGCCAGAAGGACATCAGTTCAATTCCCGATGTTGGTAAGTCTGGTGTGTCTGATGCTAGCAATTAGAAAAAATAATGTTACATAAAAAAAAATAAAAAAAAGAATTTAAAATACTAGATAATGAACACTTTTAATATAATAAAATTACAATCAATATTAAAGTTGCGAAGTTGTCAAATAGGTAATTTGTGTACTGCGGTAGTGGGGCTCCAAAATCACACTACCGAGATCCCGTAACCAATCCCGCGCGATTTAAGAGTAGAAATATACACACAACCTCTCATAAGTTTTCGTCATTTTAATACAATTAACTTTATAACTTCCGTCAACATCAGTTCAAAAAAGTTTTTAATAGTTATTGTTTTAGTTGTATTCCCGCACATAACGAGAAATACAGGTTGCGGGATAAATATTTTTATTCTCTATTTGAATTAATCATAGTATACAATTTAGCATTGCAAAATTCTCAATGATTTTGGAGGTGTTGGATAGGATGAAGGATCAACAAGATAAAGTGTTGGTTTACCAATATATGGGGCGAGTGGTAAAAACCTATTACTCACCACCAATACTAATCTTTCTAATATGTGTATACAAGATTCCGTAACGCGTATTACACTTCATCCGCAGGGTTAGGAGAGGGCGGGTGATTAGAGTACTTGGATGATTGGACGATAAGAGTTGGCGAAAGGGCTGCGAGTCGAAAGGAAAAGGTTGAGTTGGAAAAACAAATAAGTACTCACTCAAAAAACAATCTCCCGCCGCATCATATAACGTAAGATTTCTATACGCGTGTACAAGATTCCGTAATGCGTACAGCACTCCGTCCCCAGGGTTAGGAGTCGAGAGGTCGGGATTTTGAGGGTTCGGGGTTGGATTGGGGTTAGGTGGCCGTGTGGCGGTGTCCAGAACGCTCAGAGCGCACAGTGCTGGGCCTTGTGTGTTTATGTGTAATTCTGTCGTAGTACCGGGCAGTGTTTGACGGGATGCCCATTTTAATTGTACCTGAAAGTTTTTTTTGTTATATACTATACATATTTATAGGTAGGTAGTATATGATATTAAATGCTGGGTATATCAAAAAATGTGAATATAGTAATAAAAAAAAAAATTAGAAAAATCTTTTCTTAATGTTTAATGTTTTAAAAGTACTCTTTTTTATCATTAATTATTCACTAATAATCTTGCATTTTTTATTAAATAAAATCTGTATGGCTAATTAATACATTTTAATTAGCTAATTAGCTTAGCAGACTCTATTATATGAAAAAAAAAACAAACATAATCTATATATATAAAAGGACTTGTTAATTAGAAAATACTTTGTAAGTATACATACTGTGATACCATATCATTACATACATAATACAAGAATATAACGAAATAGAGCTTAGATTTTTGTTTGTTTAAAAATAAGCATGTGACTGTAAAAGCGATGAATTGGGATTTGATTTCTACATCAGGTAAATTCTTCATATTTTCTTTTCTCAGCTGGCAATGAGTCAAAGCGCAGCGATAACTTTCGCAACTCAACATCAGCTTCCAGATTTTGCGGAAAGTGGTGAGCGAAGTTCAACACATGGTATGGCCTACCTCGGTACAAGCGAGATACAGTGTGAAGCTGTAAAATACAACATAGCAAAACTTACCTTATTAACAAAACAATCATCCATCATAAAGTGCTTGCTAGCGGTCACAATTTCGTCTTTAAATCTAAAATAAACAACAAGATGGCTATCCGGGCACATCTGATGTGTCATCCTAACAGGTAACAATACTCTAGAGAGTCCAGAGAGTTCTCCATCAGTCACAGGTTCTATTCTCGGACAGGGCATGTCACGTTGAGATAAGTGTACTTTGTCAGTGGTAGTGGGGCATTGAGTGGTGGCTCCCCAACGATATATTGTACCACCTCGGGTTATTACCTGGAAAAATAATGGTTAAATGGTTAGGAAGTTTGGTTTTCTTATGGTTAAGGCTAATGACGAATTGGCTTTGAGATGTTTTTTTTTAATAAACTTTGCCTAATCGAAGAGGAATAATTATAATATTGATAATGAACAAATAAACATGGTATTCAGGAAAAAAAGAACACTGCAAAAGAAATTTAAAAAAATATAAACAATGTTATAATTTGAAATTTTTCATACAAAGTTATTACATAAGAGTATATAGTCTTAAATAAATCATGACGTCACTTACAACTTAAAAATTAAAATACGTAGTTACATATTTAAAGCAATTTAAGTAATTCCAATTATAATGTCTCTTATACAGGGTGGAAGAGGCAGCGCTTCTTTTACTGAAACTGCATATAGGGTAAAATATTTCAAACCCAGAATTAAAAAAAATAATCAAGGTACCACAACGGTTTGGACGTAGGATTTTTTTTACATTTCACGATTTTTATCCATACCTGTATTTCGTGTCACGCACACATACGTATGCGACGTTGCCGCTTTGACAGGTAAGTGTGTGCGTGCCTATGTTATACTTTACAAATGGCGTTTTATTTTAAAACGATAATTTTATTATTTATTTTGTTTGAAAAAAAAACTTTTTCATTTTTGAGAATTATTTTTTTTCCGAATTATATTAGGCTTTTATAGAGTAGTTAAAACTGTGGTTTCATTTAAAGTGGCGCTGACAATTCCACCCTGTATATAACAAATACAAACCACAAAATGCACAGTAATTGCATTATATTCTGTTCCCGGCAGTGACAAATACAATGGTAACAACGTCCTTGGTTCCGCTTTCAATGCCCCCAAAGCCGCTGCTGCCACCCCATTGATACCATTGTGCCTATTAGCCCCTGTGTCTCCAGTGACATTTGTCCGAGTACTCCATGCTTGCATGGTTGCTGTCGAATTTTGTAGAACGGCCTGTAATTTAAATTAACTAGGATTTGAACCTGCGCTAACAATAATGCCTCCAAGTGATATTTATACAAAAATTGACATAAAATAATGCATTTACAAAATTTTTTTTGGAACAAATAATCCAAAGTCTAATAAAATTAGTAAAAACTAACCTTAAAATTATAAAATGGGCTTGGATCGTTATCAGCACTGAACATAACCCTAACTAATCCTTTTTCATCAGTCACTGCTTTTACGCAAAGAGAATTAGAAGAGTTAGTAGATTTAGAAGAAATATAGTTAGAAGATTTGGAAGTAAGATTGGAAGAATAAGAAGTATTGGAAGTTAGATCGGAAGAAGTGGAATTCAAGTTATACGATTTGTATCGACACACGGTAACTGTTTCATTGGAGGCCGGCTTATCATCCCATTTTGTTGCTTTTATCTGTGAATATAAAAAAAACTAAATATTTTTTTTAATGTCAAAAAACTAAATATTTTTTTTAATGTTCTTTACTTGAATTTAAAACATGCTTTCTAGAATGTGGATATGAAGTTACTCTGAGCAGGAATCAAAGTCACTACCATCACATTTTTATAATCATTCACGCTAGTCAGACAGTTGTTTCGACGCAGCGAAGCATAATGTCATTTATATAAAAGTATACCACGATTTTATTTCTTACTTTAATCCTATACGGCAACCCGGGTGACACAACAGCAAAGTTACGAGTAAGGAATTCTATGGTAACAGGTTCATTTACCACTTGAGATACAACTGTGGTATTCTGCCATACTCTTGTACCTTCCTCCTGTAATAGAGAATACAAAACAAAATTGTAATAAAGTACAAAGGAAAAATTTCTGTTACTGATAATTTTGATTGTTTTATTGTTAACTTGCTTTGGTTAGATTTTGAAGATTATGTATCCTATCCTATATCTTATAAAACAAAGTCGCTTTTCGTGTCTGTCTGTTGTTTCTAACTCTTCTTCTTCTAAACCATCCAACGGATTTTGATGCGGTTTTCACCATTAGGTCGAGTATTTTTCGTAGAAGGTTTATATATAGTTTATTATTTGTACATTCTTATGTAAATTAACATAAATACGATAAATATGTATAAAGTCCTACCCGTTGAGACACTTTTGCGCATGCGCTGTTTTAATGGTAAGTACTACATGAAAAAAATGTACTGGAGTATTGTTCCTCTTAATAAGATCTACAAAAAAGTCCGCGACAGCATATTCGTATCTTTTAAGAATAACGTGTAGTGATCATTTTTCTGTCTAAAAATAATAATTTCAATATATTTTTTATTGTGAGGGATATTTTTCCATAATGGTATTAATCCTTATCCTTTAAAATACTTTATTAATTTTCTACGTTAAACTAAGATAAAATTTGCTTTTTACACAATTTCGAAATTGCGAATAGTGTTAGAGAAAAACGCATTTAATTGTTGATACATCCCGCCGTTGACACATCAGCTGTATGTTACTCAAGTTTCACTTATCCCTTACTCTCAGCATATAAATAAGTATATTAGTTACGGCCATTGAAGACCAAAATTAGTTACGGCCAATGAAGACCAAAACTGTCCGCCGCGCCCGCCTGCCTTACACGCATCGGTGGTTCAGTGGTAGAATGCTCGCCTGCCACGCGGGCGGCCCGGGTGCGATTCCCGGCCGATGCACTCTATTTAATTTTCCTCACAGGCAGCCACGTAGTGCTTGCTTTTCATCAGGGACAGAATACCCTCTTCAGCATTAACCACAAACAAAAAAAAACCCGCCTGCCTCTATAGCAACGAAAATTTAGATGCGTTTGCACGTATTGGATAATTGGAGTTGAATGTATTATTTCAGCGCGATATATTTGGTTTCATATTTTTTATAGTAGTTATTAGTAGGTAGGTTTTTGTTTATAATTTCTTCCGTTTAAAAATAGTCATTTAACTATCTAAAAATAGTCATGTAAATATATTTTAATAAGTACTTGAAAAGATTAGTAGCACAGATTTAAAATTACGGTACCTACTAAAAAATCCTTGCTGTGTAAAACAATTGGAAAATCCTTATTGAAACTACGAAAATGCGGGTTGCATTAGGGTTTAATTAATGTTCACATTATCTTAAGTGCTTTGCAAACATACATTATATGAATAATCCAGTAATAAAAGCGGGCGAAGCCGCAAGAGGGTCGCTAGTTTTCAATAAATGTATTACTAGTATTTTAAGCAAAAATTAAACATTTTAAATCTGACATGTTATTACTTTTTAGAAGACTATTGTAGTTATTATAATTTTATTTCTAAATTAACGTCTAATGAATATTTTATATATAGTAATAATTTAGTTTTTAAACCTACCCTACCCTAAAGGTCACTTGTATAGGTATACATAACTTCAAGATCCAGACAAATGATTTTAATAAGTACACTCTTTCCTTATTTCCTCTCGTACTTACTTGAAAAGAGAAATCAGCAATAACGATATCGGGCGCATACTGCCCGCGCAGCCCCACGCGCCTTGCAGCGGCCGCGTGTCGATGGCAAGCGCGCGCGCGCAGACGAACCGCCGTGCGCACGCCCCCCGCACCACCTGCACCCACCCCTGTGCCTCCCGCTCCTCTAAGGCGGATTACTAGCATACCCTCTACTGCTTCTGACCATGGGTACCTTAGGAAAGTACAGGAATTTTATAAGTGTTTTTATGATTTGTTTATATATATACAAACGAACTATTAGTGTTTAATAAATGTGTTAGATTAAAACTTCAAAAGAAATAAATCGCACCGCCGCATTGAATCCCTGTATCACTACTACAAACCTGTTCCCGTATTCCCCACGTCATATATTATTTGCTCCGTTCTCCCAAGGTACGAAAAATTAAGCTATTTATGTAGGTCTATTAAATATAAAACATTATATTTCTGCATGAATACCTGACACAAACAGTCCAAACTAGTCTTTCACTGGTCCTCAAAATGCGAGGTGAATGTCGCACTGTCAATTGAAATGGCGGTATTTCATAATTTCCCACCCAAAATGCTGCGGCACCCTGAAAATAACAAAAAAGTGTATTACTAGTAATTTGACATGATAATGTAAAATTTTTATTAACAATTCAAATGTAAAACAAAAAATGTTGTTATGATAAAAATCAATCAATCCTCATTTAAACATAGTCACACCTTAACTGATCGGTTTCATGTCAAATGAAACTAACGATATGAGTAAACATATTTTAGGATTATTTGTACCTTTTAATTAACTCTTCACTTCACTGAAGATACATAAATCAATTATTATAAATTTCAAATATCAAGTATATGAATCATAAAATTGCTTATTTATTAATACTTGCATATATTAAACTCTTCCGTTACTGAATGACTAACACTGAACGGGCAGCCTAAACTACGAAGCGTAGGATGCTGAAATTTGATATGTTGCTTCCTTGGAAAGAATAAATAAGCACTAGTACGCGATTTCCCGAAATTTCTACAGAAACGGAAAACTAAAAATATTTTACGTTTTATAATCCATGCAAACAAAGTTGCAGGCAAAAAAAGAAATCTACTCACCTGCGACCCATCAGCCAATTTGGCTCTAACTGTCCATTTTCCAATCGGCGGAGATTCGTCCAAATTGTGTTGAACCTGTGCTAATCCAAGTCTAGTGCGGACTTTTAACCACTGCGCCATTTTGACTCCGTCGTAAGTACCACGTGGTCCTTCGAGCCAGATTTCTTCTATCTGTATTTTAAAATTACAACTTTAGTAATACATACTTAATACGTAGAATAACGCAAGGAACTTTTTCTGATTAAATTGGGGAATTTTTTTTAATGAGTAGGAAAAAGGAATATTTACACAACATTATGAAGGATGGATTCTTCTTGAAAATATTTTTATAAATAAATCTTTGTCGCAAGAACAGCTTAAAATTACAAAATGAAGTGAAGTTCATCTAAATTATGATTTATTCTGCTTAAATAATGTAATACGGTTTCCTTAGCTTATCTTTATATTTCTCCTGCTATAAAAACTGATAATTTAATTTTAAGAATATTCGTTTCTATTCAAATTTTTTAGTATTTTAACTTTTAACTCCAGCAATTTTTAGTACATTTTTAGCTGTTGATTGATAACGTGATACGAAGCGTTAGGTTAACGAGGATCGTTGTGTCGAGTAGCTTTTAGTTAACTGTGTTTATAGTTCCCGCACAGAAAGGCCTCTATATGAGTTTTATTAGATTAAAATTTGCAGTTATTTTACGAATATATCTATTATAACGAGAACTTAATGTTTAGAGATTCAGTTCTCCATTTTCTTTTCTGAGTTCGAGTAATTGCGTATTGACTGGCGGAACTTAACACTGTGCTTTGTCCTGCTAGAGCATGAGCTCATGAGTAGAGCATGAAGGAAACTAAAATTATTCATTCTTTTTATTAAGGAACTTACTCTTTATAAAGAACCCAAAACCATAGCATCTACAGTCAGACGCTGTTTCATTAGGCTATGATGGCCTCGATGATACGAAATATTATATTATCACTTAAAAAAGTAAGAAAATAATGCAAATTTTCATAACATAAAAAGACAATACAAACAAAGTACAAGTATACAGCGTGTTCCAGTAGGATATGCGGAGTATCTCTTGAAAGCGCGGTCGAGTGTTTCGGGCAATGCACTACGAATATGTGCAGTCTAGTTCATAGAGTACTGTCTAACTATTATAATTTTTATACATTTGTAGAAAAGAAAAAAACGAAATCATTGTGGTACAACTTTAAAGGCGACGATTGTGGGTTCGATTCCAAAGGTGAGATTATTTATTTTTATTTCCTTTTTCTCTCTATTTGGAAACAAAATTTATGTTGCGTTACTCAACACGCCATGTCTCAAATATTGGTAGAATAATTGGACGTGAGGAGGATAGCTTGGAGTCCAAAAGAAGAAAGAGAAAGAAACGAAGTTTTTTTTCATATAGCAGGATAAGCTGAAGAAAACCTTATATTAAGGCACTAAGTCCTCATAGCCCGTCCAGTTTTAGAGACGAAAAATAAACATAAACGACCCCTAAAAATAATCTATATAAACAACTTACATTAGACGGCGTGGGAGTAAGGTCCGCTTTCAACGCGATCGCTCGTATCCGTACTACGTCTCCGGGCTTGTATTTAGCTCTCTCTGTATGGATAACTATTATCCTGCCACTCGCTATCCGTAAGGATATGTGGCGTTCCCAGGTGCAATGATCTTCTGGGTATCTGGGGACATGAATGAAGATCTTAAATAATTATTTCCTACGAGTGGAAATCGAAACCATAACAACACGACGTTCTCTTATTATAAAAACTATATTTTCAGCATAAACTTTATCAAACTAACCTAACATTGACTGTAAGGTTTGCTCTCGTATTTGGTAATTGTGGAACTGAGATATCTATACAGCCACCGTCACCTGAAAAAAAAAATGACATTATTTAATTCTGCTATGGCAGACAGAGTACGAAGTGAACCTAGTGTTAAAATCCACCGTTTCCATTAAAACAGTTCTGTGCTGCACTTTTCGCCGAATTTTGAAGGTATTACCAGAGCGAGCTAATGAAGAAGACTTCAGTTTGATGGAGTGCTTTTAATTTATAAGCATTTTTTAAAAGTTCAATTCCTAAAACTTAAAACAATACTAGTAAGAAAAATATTTTATACTGACCTGCCGCTAAATCCCTCATCGCGGTAACAGTTCCCCCATCAGTCACCAGCGTAAGGACCACATTAGCTGGCCCGTCTGTGTAGAACCTGGATATACAAGACCTGGCCGTACCTCCCGCTGTTAGGACGCCGGGTGCTAGGAATATATGATTGTTGTCTGTACATGGTGTGCTGAAAAGAAATAAAAGAATATATAAATAAAAACTATTTGAAAAAATATGTTGTGAAAAATATGTATGGCAATCGAGGTCTCCTTTTTAAAAGTAATTTCACCAAATATTTTTTTTACACAATCTTTTTAAAATTAATAATTCCTTATAACATACATATATGACATAATTAGATTTTACGACGTTAAATAAGAAAATAAAATAAAATAAATCTTTATTTATTTGTGGGTCAAAGTCGACATGCAAATGTTAAACAAGGTCTTGTATGTTTACTGTACCCTCGTTTTGGAGGTCACGAACGAAATTGAGGATGAGGATCTCTAAAGCAACGGATTGGAGGTCAACGGTAAGTATTTTTTTAGAGTTCCGCATGTTAAAAGAAAAATAACGGAACCCTTGTAAGATGTCTTTGTTGATTATTTGTCCGTCTGTCATTTTTCTTTCAAGACCTCATGTATGTTGATATCTCCGTTGGTCAACTTTTATCAGTTGTACCACCTCCAATCGAGAAGTTCTCGCGGAACCCTCAGTGAGTGAGTCCAGTCCAGCTCCCTTTACTGGTTTTTATATATTATATGTATGAGTAATACATTTCCTCGAGATGGGATTGAATTCACAACTCTCTTCTCTATCATACTTCACAAGTGGACCACGATGGTGTCAATATAATATTTAAATAAATATATTAGTTTTACAGCAGGTAATAAAAATTGCTATTTGACATACAATCCGCAAGGTTATTTAGAATATTTTTATATTATAACATATTATTTATTCAATTATAAATAGATTCTAAGTTAAAAATATATTCAAACTATAGCAGGGTAGGTGGAGGGAACCTGGGAACCTACTGTGAAGATACTCCATTCCCAATAAGAAATTTCCGTCCCCCTTTTCCGCCGAATTCTCGAAGTATTGCGTGTTGTAGAGGAACTCAATGCCGCACTTTGCCTCGTTACCTGAGTGGGAAAATGAAAATGTTAAATATTTCTTTCCTCTAAGTGGGGGGAATCGAACCCAGAACCGCCACCGTACTATGTTTTCATCAATAATAATAACATAATTAATAACTAAAAGTGATTACTAAAGTGACACAGATATATTATACTCACATATGAGTATATACCGACCAGCAATGGGCACGACGAGAAAGTCGTCTTTAAAACACACTTTCTTATCAACGTCCTTATATTAAAACAGGTTGTTTTTAATTAAGGAAATACAAAATGATCGACAATGTTACCGTAATTGAGATTTCTTGGTCCACTAATAAATTTAAGATGGTTTTATATTAGTTTTTATTACATTTTATTTATTATTTCAGCTTCACGCTGTATCCCACATATGGTAAGATATGCAGAGCGAGCCTACAGTGCTACGACACTCTGCTCTTCACTTTTAGCCGAATTCTGGAGGCATTGCGTATTGAGTGGCGGAACCCAACGACACGGTATGCTTCGGCACCACATCGAAGATATTTAATATTTCATTTCATATTTAATATTTTATTTTCATATTTTAATTTCAACATTTTTATAAATCTTAAAATGAACTAAACCGGATCTTTAGAATCATCCATTGTTTTACACTGTAATAGTAATTAACTTTTTTGTTTCATTAAAAGGGTATATAATTATTTATTGCCAGCGACCCGTTAGTGATTGTTCTGTCGTGAGATAAAATATCTTTAGAATTATGATGTGATTTCGAGGAGGTGAGCTAATTCATTTTTTTTGTTTCACGCTGTATCCCGCACGTGGTAGGGTAGGCAGAGGGAACCAGGGAACCTAGGTTTGAGACACTTCGTTTCCCATTAACACTTCCGTTCTCCACTTTTTGCCGAATTGTTTTATGGTTGCTTCGTTACCAAATTGAAGAAATGAAAATATGAAATATTTCATCTTCTCAAGGAGGAATTGAACCCACCTCGAAGCAACTTAATAGTATTTTAGTATGTATGAATCTATACATATCTAGCCGATTTTACCAAATGTTCTTTTAAATATCTGCCTCATAAAACCTCCATTTTCTTACGTGACTCACAAGTCTACCACGTTCCCATCGTATACACTCGTATATCAGATATCAACACTGAAGTATGTTTTGGCATTGTATCGTATTACTGCTTGCTCGAATGAATACTCTTCGCTTTGTTTACCAGTATCAAGTTAAAATCAGCTTCACGCTGAATCCCACAGCAAGGTAGGCAGAGGGAATCTAGTGTTAAAACACTATTCCACATTTTGTGTGCCTGTAAATGCGACTGGTTGTTTGTGGGTCGAATCGAGATAATAAAATATTTATTTACATTGATATTTTCATTTCTTCGCTCTGCTGCCTAGTGGGATCCGCCACTCAATACGCAATGCTTCCAGAATCCAGTGGAAAGTGGGGAACGGAGTGCCTTGACACTAAGTTCCCTCTACCTACCCTGCTGTTTGCGGCACAGCGTGAAGCTGATATTGATTTAATTTTTAAATAAATGTTTCATTCTCGAGTGGGGATCGAACCCACAACCAGTCGTACACTTGTTCCTCTGCGCCACTACTGGCCCAGTATCAAGTTCTTGAACTTCTTGAGCATGTTGTGTGGCGACCGAGTAATGTAAGCACGACCACGTGTCATCTATTATTATACAATAAGTACTTATTTGTATTGTGTATAATATTAAAACATTGTTGTGAAGGTACTTGAGACAGGCTACGTGTTAGGGGGTTCGAATTGCAGTCGTGGGAATATTTTGTAGTTGGCCGTATGTACTTGTATGTGGTGCTGTCATGCAGTGACAGTTTCTGACTGAAAATATTGCAAAAATATGCTTCCATTTTCTTAGTTAAAGTTATTTTAACATACTGGCGTAGCCAGAGGAAAAAGCTTGTTATTTGTGTGGATCTATGATGAATAAATACATATCAATACAGGTACTGTTATATTATAATTAACACTGTTAAAGTGTTATTTCAAGAAAAGAATGTTCTTAGTAAAGAAAAAGCTTAATTAGAAAAATTATAAAAAGTTTGAGAATTTTAACCTGCGCCTCATCTAAACTGTCCAAGGCTGTTGGGTTCAATTCTAATGCTTTTTCTAAGTAGATACTAGTAATATTTTCTCTCATTCTCATCAATCAATTTAGAAAATTTGCGTACTGCCTAGCGAGATCTTACGACGCGTTTTGTTTTAAGACAAACTTCAAAATTCTAATATTATCTATTTGTACAGCTTGTGTCCCTTATACTGTGCAGAATATGACTAATATGACTAAGTAAAATAGCTTGTATAACTTGGCATATTTTTGAGGTACATATTATAGTTTGACGTGGATGGATATCTGTACAATAGCGTTGCCGGATTTAACGTTAGGGAAATAGGGGTTCTTAAATATTTAAAGTCAAAACAAAGAAAAAATATCATAAAATTTGTATCAAATAGAACCAATAAAAATTTTAAACAAGTTTTTCCTACAGCTAAATCCCACCTATGTCAATAATCAAGAACTTTCTTCAAATAAAAACCTTAGTTTACCCAATTAATTAGCACTAACCTTGTAATGTTAAGCGGTGTCTCGACCGACGCCTGCGCAGGTATTATAAACAAAATGAGAAACCACTTCATAGTCACGTATTGTTTACATTTGTTTTACAAACACCCGATATAACACACAATTGACACTCAGATTTGTAATTTATTGTTTTATTTTAAAATTACATTTTAAATTTACACTTATTTATTGTAAATTATTAATTTTAATATTATAAGTAAATGTTTTGTTTTATAAATAAAAACACTATTCACATTTCATAACTGTCAAAACAATTTTGGCGCGAAAGTTAAAATTTGTCAAATTTGACATACATGATCGTTTAATATGCAGCCTAATAAATAAAAATTAAATATATATTTTCTTAATTAAATGTTAATTTACGTGTAATTTTTACTGTTCTAATTAAAAATTTATAATAATATATAGTAAAAGCAAATAGATCTGAGTCTGTAAGAGAGATGCGCTCGACTAGTTGACCGGCGCTCGCGCACTCGCGAATGCGTATGGGCAGATGTTGAAAACGTTTTTTTTAATGCTTATTTTATAATCATTATTTTGAAGTGTTAACGAGATCATCATTGTTTTGTATTAAAAATATTGACAATTGTAAATGATTTTTTTAAATATAGTAAAATAAAAATATACTCCGGCTAAAATATTTGTTATCCATATTTTGAAATAAATATTTTATTTTTTCAAAATCATTTTATATAATTGTTAGTGATACTTAACATAAAAACAAGTTTTATTATTGCTTTTATTTTGAAATCTATTATATACTAGCGGACGCGCGCAGCTTCGCTTGCGTAATTACGGGTGAATACTAATAAACCACGAAACATGTGTTCAATGAAATATTTTTAAGAGTCTAAATTTCAAATTTTATAAAAATCGGTGGCGATTTAAAGATTTTCCATACAAACTTTCAACCCCTTATTTGCATCCTTAGGAGGTGAATTCTAGAAAACCATGAAACATGCGTTCAATTAAATACTTTTAAGAGTCTGAATTTCAAATTTTATAAAAATTGGTGCCGATTAAAAAAAAATCTATACAAACTTTCAACCCCTTATTTGCACCCTTAGCGGGATAATTCTAGAAAACTATGAAACACGTATTCAATTAAATACTTTTAAAAATCTAAATTTCAAGTTTTATAAGAATCGGTGCCGATTTAATTTTTTTTCCATACAAACTTTCAACCCCTATCTCATCCCTTTAGGGTTACAATTTTACAAAATCCCTACTTAGTGGATGTCCAGATTATGAAAGTAAACATCTGTCCAAATTTCACGTTTCTACCATCAGCGGTTACGGCTGTGCGTGCGTCTTACCTCAGTCAGTGAGGACAAGTCCTTTTATATATATAGATTATGAATAATTTAAAAAAAAGCAAGTATTATAATTTTATATATTAATCAAAATACATAATATACATAATACAATAAAATGAGAATAATATCCTTTTTTATTAATTATTTTTTTACAAAGACCATAATTGTGTTTAGCGGAATTATAATTTATAATATTATACAGTTATACCTTTTTGTCTGCGACCTCCTTTAAGTACCGTTTTATATTGTTAGCGAGATGCAGCACATTATCGATGAACCAATAAAGTCTGATTAACCATTATTCATGTTGACAGCTTTTAGAGATCTGCAAGTAATTTTTTTACATCATTGAGATAAATTGTTTTTTACAATTTGTAGATTTTTTCAATTAACATAAATGACAATGTAATTAATAAAAGTGTAGCTTAGAATCCAGAATTTGGTGGAACGGAAGTGATTATAATGGGAGCGGAGTATCTAAACACTATGTTCCTAGATTCCCTCTGCCTACCTCACCATATGTGGGATACAGCGTGAAGCTAAAAAGAGGTATTAAGGACCTACTATACTATGTATATTTTACATAAATGATTTTTTAATAACACAATTGACGCCATGGAGAAATGGGGTCGTAAACTAAATGCGGCGGTTAATTCCGCCGATCAACACGCAATATCACGAAAACTATTGTTAAACACTAAATTCCCTTGCCCACTCTCCCATGCGAAAAAAAATGTGAAACTGTTTTTTTTATTTGTTATTTCTGAAGAAGTTGACAGTGTTTTAAACAAAAGTTAATTGTAAAGGAGGCATAATAATTAACTGACGGTTGATGTTTTCCTTTTAAGGTACATGAAAGTTAAGTAGCGATATTTTTTTGTACCAGACGACACTTGTAATAAGTAGTTAAACAGTTAAATTGACGTATCTGATCAAGAAGAAAACTGGGATACCTAAACGAAAATGTGTCAATAATACTTATTAAATTATCTATACTATAATATAATTCTGAAGAGTTTGTTGGGTTGAATGTGCTGATCTCAGAAACTATAGGTTTTGTATACTATAATTTTTAAGTCCACTATTTAGAATTTTTATTTCTGTGTGCAAATAACTTTATACAGCCTTTCTCAGTGATTAAAAAAAAAATTTCAAATTAGTATTTCCATATTTAATACATAACCCACATATATTTCGATTCATCTGAATTAGGTAAGCTAAAAAAGTAGTGTTTTAAAATAATTTTAATTACAAAATATGTTCCGCCCCACTGGCTAGGTTAACAGGTCGTGCGTTGACCGAGTGAAATAGATTATGATATATAAGCAATAAAAACCGAAGAAGACATCTGATTTCTTTTCATTCATTTGGGTAGGATTTTATAACCAGTCGTTGCCCGCAACTTTGTTTGCGTGCTTTGTTTGTAAACCGTATTTAAAAACCGCTCTCACCTTTGAGAACGATCTTGAGATGCAGTTTTTTTCATAGACTAATTGTTATTTAATTATTTTTTTTAGCTGGCAGGGTAGAAGGCAGAGGGAGAGAGAACGACCCCACGGATCTGAGTTTTTTTTTTTTTTTTATGGAAAAAGGACAAGGCAAACGAGCGTTCGAGTCATCTGATGATGATCACCGCCGCCCACGACCCCGTGCAGCACCAGAGGAGCTACAGGTGCGTTGCCGGCCTTTGAGGTGGAGATAGACGCGCTTTTTGAAGGTACCCATATCGTACCGACCTGGAAACACTGCCGCGGGTAGGCGGCACAGTTCGGTGGCGCGTGGAAGGAAATTCCACGAGTCTTTCCGGAGTCTTCCGGAGGGGAATTGTAATCTATCACCCGCCTTTGGCTTGCCTTTACTGGCCTACAGTATTTTCTTATAATAAAAAATAGATTTTTTTATGCAATATATAATAAAGAAAAGTTGGTTAATTTTTACAATTAAAGTGTTTCCATTTCTCTGACATAGTCTATGTCAATCATGTTTTTTTGTTATAACCGCCATCTTTGTTTCAATAAACTAATGTTAATACTAATAAAATATTTCTTTTTAAAAAATAATAACTTTTACAAATTTTATATAGATGGCGCTGTAGCCTGATTTGTATAAAAATATAATTTGTAGTAAAAAATAATTATATTTTTATAACCTTTTAAATTAAATATTTATCTAAATACACAATGCTTCAAAAATTCGGCGGAAAAGTAGAGAAGTGTCTCAATAGTTAAGGGAGTGTCTTAACACTAGGTCCCAGGTTTCTTCTGAGCTCTCTGCTATATGCGGGAAAAAGCGTGGAATTTAAAAAAGTGTTTAGAATATATACTTTTATTTTAGGTGTATTTGTAAAAATATCATAATAATTTTACAAATACAATAAATCAGTGTCATCTGTAGCCAGTGTTATACAACTCTTAAGAAGTTTATATTTCTCTACAACTACTAAGTTACAGCGATCCTTAATAGGTGGCGTTGTAATATTTTCTAAATATATTATGAATTTATAAAAGTATAATTTTTTTAGCTTCTAGGCAGAGGGAACATAGTGTTAAGACACTCCGTGCCCATTAAGACATTTCCGCTCTCCACTTTTCACAAATTATCCCAGTTTTCAAAATGATGAGTGGTGAAACTCTACGACACACTTTGTTTTGTTAGCTAGGTTACAATCGGATTGAACCCACTACCGTCGCATTCATTATTCTGCTTCATCAGAGTTGTACCCCACATACATGCAAGATAAAAGGAAAAAAAATCAAGCCTAAAAAATATTTACTTATTTTGACACCAGAGCGAAGATATGGTAAATAATTTAAATAAATATTTCATCTCCTCGAGTGGGCATCGAACCCACCACCAGTTAGTTTTACAGTCACACTTTGTGTTTCACCTTTACCTTTGCTTGTTTAGTTTTTCATAATATTAAACTTTTGAACAATTTTTTATTCTACACCTATAATAGGTATATAGGTATATCTTCCTATAGAATTTCATTACAACGGATAGACAAAAACAGATGTGGCACGTGTCTAGTGAAACTATGGACGAGTTTCATTATTATACGAGCTTAATTGGAAAAACCAATCAAACATAAATCAATCAAATCTCTTTATTTTGTATTGAAAAAAAATACGCTATCGTTGCATAGTGGTCTATGGTAGTTATAAGTAGAAAGGATGATTCTGGGTTCGATTTTCCTTCGCAGCAATTTCTGGTTTGCGGTTAAACTAACTGCGTTGTACAGTTACGCCCCCCCAACACATTACTGCGAAGATAATGATATTGATTCCCATTCCGGGAATGAATTATTTTAATTTTCAAAGCTATCGTAATAAGACAACGGCCAGTCGTAGCACATAGGCACATATGCCAATGGTTCTGGGTTCAATTCCCACTGGAGGAAATGAAATATTTAATACTTCGCTCTAGTACCAATACTCGAGGTTGAGTTTCACTAATCCAATAAGTCGAAAATTCCATATAAATTTGGAAATTAATTGATCTGGTTTAAACAACACTAGGTTCCCTCTACCTACCTTGCTACATGCGGGATAAATCTAATAAAAAAAAAAGGATTTAGATTCATAGCCCTATAAAGTATGAATCATGAATTGTAAATTCCATTTCCCATTTTCACTGCTCGCATATTTGTGTTCAAGTTGATAAGTAAATAGTCAACATTCAGCTTTGCACATATTACACATGTATGTATTTATATCGTTCTATAAACTTTTAATGACATTTCTTTTTTTTATAACTATTTTTTTTATGGTAAAAGGACAAGGCAAACGAGCGTTCGGGTCACCTGATGGTGATCACCGCCGCCCACGACCCCGTGCTGCACCGGAGGAGCTACAGGTGCGTTGCCGGCCTTTGAGGTGGAGATAAACGCGCTTCAATCAGTGGGAAGCTGGTGTTATGACATTTCGTTCCTCACATTCCGTTGAATTGTGGAAGCATAGCGTGTGGAACTCAACGCCGAGCTTTTGCCTTAATACCAGAGCGAAAAAATGAAATTAAATTTAATTAACTCGTACTCATAGAAAACTCATACTAAACGGGAAAGAGTGTGAAGGATTTTAAATCAATAAAAATGGTGATAAAACGAGATATTATTCAAAACTACCCTGATTAAACTTTAATACGTGATAAATTATTTAAACTAAATACTGAGGCGGAGGCCACACTTTACCTACTACGGTTACGGCTACGGACCAAAACGTCATCCAACCTGCGTGTCAACTGCACCATAAATTCGCACTTTTCAAACACCTTCCTCTCAGATTACCCTCCGAATTCGAGATATAGCGTCCGTCATTTGTGGAACTTAACGCGGTGATTTATCAAGCCAAAAGCTTCTAGTTAGTATTCCGTTAAATCTATACTAATTACTAATCTATACTAATATAATAAAGCGGAAGAGTTTGTTTGTTTGTTTGTTTGTTTGTTTGTTTGTTTGTTTGTTTGTTTGTTTGAACGCTAAGATCTCTGGATCTACTGGTCCGATTTTTATTGTTTTTGTTTTGTATGAAAGCTGCATTCTTCAGAAGTGCTATAGGCTATATGACATTACATTACACATATATACTAATATATTTTAAAGTACTTTCTAATTTGACATGCAATTTATTCTGCCATGTTAATAACAACCGTCGCGTCGCTACGCAACCGTTACCGCGACATTTTGATATTCATCCTTATGAACATAAATATAATAGTCACTCTTAAAATTTTATCTAGATTGAAATTATAGTTTGCTGTATAACATTCTAATAAATAATTAAGGAGATGTCACTGATTCTAAATGACATAGCCTACGGGCGGCACAGTATGACCGACACGAACGGGCAGATGACGTTGACGGTTTTATAAATTTTCATACATTTTCGAACTATTGTAAATGTTTATGTAATTATTTGTTGTTTATAATTAATTTAAGCTACACTTTGGTTCTCTTCTTATTTTATTTGATATTGCCCGCTAAAATTATCCTACTTAATAGAGAGAAATGTTTAGTTATTTCGTAGAGTCGATCGATATCTATGTACGCACGCACGGAAAACTTTATGTACTTTTTCTAATATTAAGAATATCTATCCTTTAGTTACTTTTAATCCTTTTGTTGGTTCATTTCAATAACTCAGATAATTTTTTCTAATAATGTGTATCTACTTATTATTCTTTTTGATTATTTAAGCTTATATTTTCTTACTAATTCTATTGAAAATTGTTTAATAAATATTCTTATAGTTGAAGCAGGCGTAGCCGCGTCCGGGTCCACTAGTATTAAAATAAAAATGAATCGCTTTAATAAAAACAAAAGAACATTCCAGTCCAATTTCGAAAACAAATGTGTAAACGTTTTATAAATTTAGTAATATACTTCTTTAGTTCTGTTTTTCTCCAGTCAGTGTAGCGCCGGCAGTATTTGTCTTAGTTAATTGCTCTTCGGGAGGCCAGCGATTTACATTCCGGAAGAAATGAACTCAGCTCTTAATGAGTAAAAAGTTGGTGGAAAAAAGAGGTTTTAAGTTGATTGTTCACTTTTTGCTAGCATTTAGCAATTAGTGTTTCATTGGAATATGTATATTTGTAAATATGTATGTAAGTAAGTATTTACATATATGATTCGTACATACTACAAAGTGTAATCCTGGGATAAGCGCATCCAACCAGAAAAATATTTAGCTTTGTAATATTAATACTTATAAAAAACTCATTGTCCTGTCTTTTTCATTTTCTTCTATTTAAAAGACAAAAACAGGTAGAAGCCAAATCTTGCAGTCGCTCCCCGCATCAGTTACCTGTCTTTTTGTTAGTCGACTAAGAGACTAATTATATCAAGCAAACGCCCCGCAAATAGTATTTTGCATTACTACAGACGGCGCACGTTCATTGAAATGCATACAGATTACTGCTTATTTACATATGTGCACTTACCGTTTTAGTGTGTGCATACCAAAGTATGTATGTTTAAAATGAATGAACAATTTCTTTTATAAATTAATTTTTAACAAAAACAAAAACCGACTTCTAACAACGAAGTAAAAAGTGAAAAATAATTATATAAAGATTTTATAATTTTGAAGTCGGTGCTCAGTAGAACAAACAGGCTTAGTAATTAGATATTGTAGTAAGGTTGTTGTAGCAAACTATCCTTGAAGTGTATCCTTTCAAATAAAACAAGAATCATCAAAATCGGTTGACCTGTCATTGCGTTATTCGTCCATTTGTCGCGCACATACCTAATGCAAATTTAAGACTTATGGGATTTTCTCATAGATACCATTGTCAGACGTAGACGACAAAAAAATGGGACCATTCGGGAAGCACTACCTTTCAAATAATTTTTTTTTTATCAAAATCGGTTCACCCAGTCAAAAGTTATGAGGTAACAAACATAAAAAAATACAGTCGAATTGATATCCTCCTTTTCTTACAGAAAAAAAGTCGGTTAAAAAAGTATAGATAATGGCGATAGGTTACGCTTAGCAACTTAAAAAATTTGGAAGTTCGGCAGAAAATAGAGAATAGAATGATTTTTTTAACTCTATGCTGTCTCAACCATACAAATCCTTCAGCTTTATAATATTAGTAAAAGTTAGAGATTTCTCATTTTTCTGTCATTCCTTTCCTATAACAATTTGGATTTCTTCATTTAAAAAGTCAAAACGGTAACATAAATCCCGCACTTGCACCCCGCCTCAGTTACCTGTCTATTTGTCAGTCGACTAAGTGACAAATCGTTTCTAAGCGAACGCCCCGCAAATAGTATTACTACAGACGTTGCAAGTTCATTGAAATGTATATGGATTACTGCATGTTCACGTATTATTTGAGTTTTAGTTCATGACGCAGGGGTACAAAGTGCACTCGGGGAAATAAAGTTTTTAATATTATCATTTCTTCGCTCTATTTCTTTCATCGAGATAAAACACGGCGTTGAGTTTCTTCACTCAACATACAATGCCTCCAGAATACGACGAAAAGTGGAGCGGAGTAACACTAGGCTCTCTCGACCTTTCCTGCTACATGCGGGATACAGCGTGAAATTGAAAAAAAAAAGATTTAAAAAAAAATTAAATACGACTACGATAGTAAAATGCTCGCTCTGGTCTATTTTAAAAATATCATTGTCACTTATAAATAAGTGCAAACCTGTAAATAAGAAAAAAAAGAAAGCTAAAAATATAACGATATTCAAAATGTATGAAAACAGCTCCCAACATCGTTTCATAAAGGAATAAATATTAAAGGCAAGGGGTGTCATTGTACAATAAGTAAAATCTTCAAAAGGGTTATTAATTTTTAATTCATCCCTTAGAGTCGGATCTTAGAACGCAATATCCGCGTAATTATTCATTTAGGGATGTAAAGAAAATGTTTTCTTTTAAGAAAAATAATAAAAAAAACATTATTTCTGTATTACTGCTTATTGCAGTAAAAAAAGATAGGATTTTTAAGGTAAATTATGGTAAAAGTAAGAATCGGAAATCTACAATTATTTTAGTATTATTAAAATAAAAGTAGTTTAGAAGAGACCATAGATTGCTGTAATCTGACCAAAGTGAACTATAGCAAAGAGTTAAATATTTCTGCATATTTTCAAAATATTTCCGTCTAATATAAGTTTAGTAGATATATTCTAATACACATTTCACAAATATACATACACATATTTCAAAACGTAATAAACTCTTCTGAGGCGTCACGGCGACGTTACTTTCATATTAAAGTTCCACATTTGTGGCATTTTTCAAACTTATAAAATTCTCCAAAGCAGGGGTTTCCAAACTATGCTCCCCTAAAAAAAATTAAAACTTCATCTAATATTACTTGGCGTTGAATTGTTGCATGTTGCGTGTAGAGTTTCATTATTTAAATATGCTTAAAATTAAAATAAAAAATTCTGGCGGTTCCCTTGTTTTTCCCTTAGATACCTTAGTTTGAGAACCCCTACACTTATATGGTATAAAATAGTTCAATAATAAAATCCAATGTAAGGCGCTAAAGCTCCAGCGCGATACATTCAGAGGACCTACCTACTACCTACTAGGCAAATATTTAACATTTTGTAGAGCAATACTGAAAAATAATATGTCCATTTAATTTGAATAATATTCACGTTTTCAACGATGGGCACGCAGAAGTTTATTATAAGCATAATATAAACTATATTAACATTATATATTTGAAGATTTTCTTTGGTTGAATGCGTGTATCTCCAGAACTTTTGGTGCGAATTGAAAATTTGTTTATATATCGTTTATTCTATTATTCACTGTATTATTTTTCTTTGTATTAATCACTGTATTACTCTTTTTCGAAGAGAGCTCTATAAAGTCGCGTAATTTTGAAACTTTCCTTGATTTTTTATTTTGTTATCTTTTTACACTGTATTTACATTATAGCAGGTTAAACAGAGGGAACTCACAGGGCACTCCTTCTTCTTCTTCCTCCTGGCATTAATCCCGGCTATTGCCAGGGTCTGCCCTCCTACTTAACCTACTCCACTTTGCACGGTCTTTTGCGTCCTCGGTGGTTAGACCATTGGCTCTCATGTCCTGCATCACGGCATTCAACCAGCGCTTCCTTGGGCGTCCGAGAGGTCTCACTCTAGGAACTGATATAGCAAGACACTTGCATCCGACATAGTTCTTAGGCCGGCGCGTAACGTGGCCAAACCATCTCAAGCGACGCTCGTGGAGCTTATCCGCTACGTCACGGACCCCAAGACTACCTCGAATGAATGTGTTGCGTATGCGGTCAGACCGCGTTACGCCGCACATCCACCTCATCATCTTCATTTCCGTGACGTGAAGCTCCTGAGTGTGCCGAGATAGTGCTGGCTAACATTCGCTGCCGTATAAAAGAACCGGTCGGATGATGCTCTTGTATATCAGCCCCTTGAGCTTGGGCGGTATTCTGCGGTCGCAGACCATACCAGTGACTCCGTTCCCCAAATTCCGAGACATAAGACATAGTCTTAAACGCAATGCCTTGTCTACCAGAGCGGGGAAATGACAATAATTTACACTTTCCGTACATTTTTCTAAACATTATCTTTTGAGTACTTACTTACAAACTTACTTACTTACAAACCTTCGTGGTTTTTTGTAGTGCCTTCATCAATGTAAATATATAGTTGTATGGATATTTGATAGAAATAAATAAAAAAAAAAAAAAGAGTAATTAATGAGAGAGGGAATGTCTTAAGATCAGTGTAACTACTCGGCTAAAGGCGAAATATGGCCAAATTAAACTTTCCAAAGTGAGTAAAATTAAAAGAAATTTCGACAATATATTTCGAAATTTTGACATAATAGCTTGTGATGAAGCAAAATAATATATGTATTTAAAATATAGTCCAGACAAACGTCAGCCGCGCGAGGCGTTAATCAACATGTCGCCGAGTAAGCAACCGTGAAATAATAAATCTTAATTGACACACCGACTCGGACATCAGTGAGTTAAAATTAAATATTAATTTTTAATAGCGAATTCCGATTTTGGTACTGTAGGACCGTTATTGGGTGAAAATGTAAGGGTTGTAGATACGATGTCCGTTTGGGGAAACTATTATATTAGAAAAAAAAACTAGGGTAAGTGCGATTTAGTCACGCTTACCGAGGGTTTCGTACCAAGTTCAGGATTGTAGGTCATCGGGAAGTACAACTTAAAAAAGCTGACGAATATAAGTTTGTAATGTTTTTTTACGGAACCCTAAAAAAACAGCTTCACACTTTTTTTCGCATATATCGGGGTAGTCAGAAACAACCAAGGGTTAAGGCACTCCTCTCACCATGCCTAATTTTTGAGACATTACGTGAGTGACGGAGCCTAACGTCGCAAATGAATTATTAAAATATTGTCATTGAAAAATTGCAAACTAATTTATATTTATAATGGCGGCTGCTTGCTCAAAGTGGAATACAAGAGTTAGTAAAGTGTTCACATAAAGTAGAGTAGGTAGAGGAAACATAGTGTTAAGACATTCCATTCCCCACGTTCCGCCGGACGAAAGGCGAAGTTCAACGCCGCGCTCTGCCTCGCTATCAAAGCGAATTTTTAATGTAGCTAACAAATAAAATTAAATTATAACTTCATTACATTAACATTAAAAACATCATTCGTTTCCAATTTACGCCCTGGCCTATAAAAATGTAGTAATGGATACTTAAAAATACGTTAGTCCTTGGCCTATTTACTAGTTTTTCCTCAATAATAAATCAGCATTTTGTATATTATACGACTTCAGTTGCCGGCATCCGATAACTGAATTAACGAGAGGCGATGGGGAGATTACGTCATCTCGTGGCGTTTGACGTTTTATAAAGTAAAGAAATATATCTATATTGTATAGATATATATTATTAGAGATACAATGCCTCGTAAAATTCGGGAGAAAATGGTGAACGGAGTGTCCTAACACTAGGTTTCCTCTGCCTACCCTGTTGTATGCGAGATACACGTGAGTTGATATATATCTATTCTATCATAAAAACAATTTATGACTGAATCTATACGTGATAGTTGCGGGTTCGATCCTCGGAGAGTGATTCAATACATCGCTTTGGTAGACAAAGCGCGCCGTTAAATTCCGCCACGCTCACGCTCATGTTCTAACACTAGGTTCCCCATGTTTATGTGGACAAACACATAAAATTGAAAATATTATAAATTTAAATTATCGCTGTACTGGGAATCAAATCTATGTCAATCGCTGATATTACAGACATCTTACAATTCACAATGCCGTCTCGAAACGTTCTTTATTTAAGCAAACTTTGTATTCGTTGATTGTACAAAGGGTCCAGTATTATAAATCCCAGGGGCTACAATTCGATTTGGAGGCAGATTTCCTGAATACTGTATACCAAGAATTATTCTTGAAATTTTTACTTAATAGTAATAGAAAGTAGGGGAACGGAGTGTTATAACACTAGGCTCCCTCTGTCTTTAAACCTTTACAATTTTTTTGGAGTTGTAAATTTTTATAAATATAGATACTTTTACTTACTAATGACCCGCTTGCAGTACCAATCGATTTATCTGAATGCCCGCCCGCTTGTTCCCGTTTTCTAATAACATTGTCATATTAAAGACAATATTTATAAATTGAAAACTAAAGTTTTAATTAATTTAATCTAATAGTTATTTCGTAGCAACTTGCTGTAACTTGATATTTATATTATTTTATTTATGAACTAATTGAAATAAAACAAACACTAAATATTAAGGGAAACTCGCCAAAACACAAAAGCGAAAACTGAATTAAAACCGGTTAAGCCGGTTAAAATTAATTAAAGACTTCTAACAACGAACTAAAAAGTGAAAAATAATTATATAAAGATTTTATAATTTTGAAGTTGGTGTCAAGTAAAACAAACAGGCTTAGTAATTAGATATTGTAGTAAAGGTGTTGTAGCATTAGTTTGACACCGACTTCAAAATTATAAAATCTTTATATAATTATTTTTCACTTTTTAGTTCGTTGTTAGAAGTCGGTTTTTGTTTTTGTTAAAAATTAATTTATTTTACGATTTTTAGTGATGGGAAGATCTTAAAATGATGCTTCTTGAACGAGTGGTGATGGTGGTGGTAGTGGTTGTCAACGAGTGGTTGTGATTGTTCCATGTAAAACTTCATTTAATTAGTTATTATTTTTGTGCAAAGTTACATTTTGGTATATTGACAAGAACAAACATAAAAAGTATTCGGGTGAATTCGGAATCTCCCTTTTTTGAAGTTGGTTGAAAATGAGAACATCCTCTTTTTTGAGATTGGTTGAAAAGAAATACAACGATCAGGAATCTCACTTCTGACATCAATTTAAAAAGTTTTTGCTTGTAACTATTACAGTATAATTAATTTTTGACCAAAAAAAACAAACTTTCTCAATTTTCTCCGGATTCCATAATCGAAACCTAACCAAACTTTCACCAAATTATCCTTGAAGTGTATCCTTTCAAATAAAAAAAGAATCATCAAAATCGGTTGGCGCGACATTGAGTTATTCGGCTATTAGTCGCGCACATGCATAATGCAAATTTAAGACTTATGTGATTTTCTCATGGATACCATTGTCAGACATGGACCAAAAAAAAATGGGACCATTTGGGAAGCTATACCTTTCAAATAAAAAAAAAATATCAAAATCGGTCCTCCCAGTTAAAAGTTATGAGGGAACAAACATAAAAAAAAAATAATAATAAAAAAAAATACAGTCGAATTGATAACCTCCTTTTCTTACAGAAGTCGGTTAAAAAGTTATTGTCCTCGCTTTCGTAACAAGATAAATTACGGCGATTGTTGCCATTATTATGCCTATCCTGCTATATGCGGGATATAGCGGAAAATTATAAATAATTTAATAGTAGTAAAAAAACGTACAAAAAAAACAAAAAAATAGATGTAACCTAAATCAAATGACCAAAAAGTTACATATAAAAGTTTATAATAATAATTTCCGTGGCGCACATGATTCGTACAAAAAAGAATAGGATAATGGACATGCGAGTGACAAATATAGCTGTGAGGTGTGATATGTTTCTAGCCCACATAAGGTCGTTTACACACTTCTTCTTCTTCCTGGCATTAATCCCGGCTATTACCGGGGTCTGCCTTCCTACTTAACCTACTCCACTTTGCACGATCTTTTGCGTCCTCGGTGGTTAGACCATTGGCTCTCATGTCCTGCATCACGACATCCAACCAGCGCTTCCTTGGGCGTCCGGGAGGTCGCGCCCCAGTAACTTGTATAGCAAGGCACTTGCGTCCGACATAGTTCTTAGGCCGGCGCGTAACGTGGCCAAACCATCTCAAGCGACGCTCTTGGAGCTTATCCGCTACGTCACGGACCCCAAGACTACCTCGAATGAATGTGTTGCGTATGCGGTCAGACCGCGTTACGCCGCACATCCACCTCAGCATCTTCATTTCCGTGACGTGAAGCTCCTGAGTGTGCCGAGATAGTGCTGGCCAGCATTCGCTGCCGTATAAAAGAACCGGTCGGACGATGCTCTTGTATATCAGCCCCTTGAGCTTGGGCGGTATTCTGCGGTCGCAGACCACACCAGTGACCTCCCGCCATTTGGCCCAGGCAGCGCTTATCCGGCCATGGACATCGTAGTCGATGCCTCCAGACTCGTGCATAACGGATCCAAGGTACCTGAACTTCTCCGACTTAACGGCTGGCTCAGGACCTATAAGGATGGTGCTCGAGTCCCGGCTCCCGCAGGCCATGTACTCTGTCTTCGACACATTTAGTTTAAGACCGCCGTTCTCAAGCGTACCCTTCCAGAGATTCACTTTACGCTCCAGCGTCAGTCGGTTCTCGGCAATGAGTGCTATGTCGTCGGCATACATCATCAGCCATGGAGGCTGGTCCTGGATGTGAGCCGAGACAGTATCGAGCACTACATTGAATAAGAACGGACTAAGAGCCGAGCCCTGGTGAACCCCCACTGTAATCGGGAAGGGTCTAGTGTCGCCAACAGCAGTCCTAACCATAGAAGCGGAATCGTGGTACATGCCCCTGATAATCTCAATATAGGCCTCAGGGATCCCTTTGGATCGCAATGCCCACCAGATACACTGACGAGGCACACAGTCAAAGGCCTTCTGCAGATCTAAAAAGGCCACGTGCAGAGCTCTCCTTTTTTCCCTGTATGCCTCCATCAAAGTTCTGAGGGTGAAAATGGCGTCCATGGTGCCCGATCCTGGCTGAAATCCATATTGAGACTCAGAGACAGTACACTCTCGGCGGAGCCTGAGGTCGATCATGCGCTCGAAGAGCTTCATGGTATGACTCATAAGCTTAATGCCCCTATAACTACCACAATCTTGAACACTGCCCCTTCCCTTGTAAATAGGGGTAATAAAGCTAAGCCGCCACTGATGCGGCATTTTACCAGTGTTCAAGATATGGTTAAAAAGGTCAGTAAGCATGAGTACACCAAGAGAGCCCAACGATTTCCACGCTTCGATCGGAATGTCGTCAGGTCCCACCGCTTTTCCGTTCTTCATGCGTCGAAGGCAATTACATGTTTCGTCTAGGGTTATTGGGGCAATAAGTCCGAGGTTAGGCGGTGGGTCGTGATGAAGACTGCATGGGTGCTGAGTATTCAGCAACTCCTGGAAGTAGCTTCTCCACCTCTCCTTCACAGAGTCATGATTACAGAGCAGCGTGCCCTGGGAATCTCTGACGCAAAGACATTTTGCGATATCTTGCGTCACTTTATCCCGGGAACGTGCCAGTTTGTAAATGAGCTTCTGCCCCTCCACAGTTTCAAGTTTATCATACAATGGTGACAAACTCTCACTGCGGGCTCTGGCTACAGCTCTTTTACTGGCACGTTTAGCTACTGTGTACTCCAGTCTGTCTTCAGGAGAGTTGGATTCCTGCCACTTCTTAAAGGCAGCCTTCTTTTCACGAGTCACCTCCTGGACCTCGTCATTCCACCACCATGTCTCCTTGTCGATGACACGTCCTCCCCTAGAAACGCCAAGAACTCGCCTGCCTGCCGCAATGATTGCCGACTGAGCCCGATCCCAAGCCTCCTGAGCAGTCTCGGTGTTAGTCGAAAGATTATGACTTTTCACCTCTGCCAGGAAGTCGGTCTGCATCGGTCCATTCAGCAACCACCACTTGATCCGAGGCCTACGTTTCTCGGCTACTTTCTTCTTCGGAGTGACGTTAAAGTCCATGACAAGAAGACGATGTTGGGCCGTTAGGCTTTCGCCTGGAATGACCTTACAGTTAGTTACCCTGCCCATATGACACCGTCTGGTCAATAAGTAGTCTATTTGAGTTGAGTGGGACCCGCACTTATACGTGATAAGGTGCTGAGAATTCTTTTGGAAGAACGTATTCACGACGGCCAGATCAGACGCAATACAGGTTCTCAGAATGTTTTCTCCCTCTGCATTGCGAAGACCGTGCCCAAAACCCCCGTGAACACGTTCATACGGCTCAGCAGCCTTACCGACGTGCCCGTTCAAGTCCCCCCCAACTAAGACCACTTCGGTACACGGCACAGCAAGTAGCACCCCTTCATACTGCTCCCAGAATGTCTCCTTTTCGGCCGCGCTACATCCCGCCTGGGGAGCATAGGCACTGATTAAGTTTGTGATAACGCCCTCAATCAGTACCCTCACTCGCATCAAGCGGTCGGAGCGACGGTCAACTTCAAGGAGCCCATTCTGAAGCTCTTCAGAAAGCACTACCGCTACACCGTTTCTACCCGAAGGTGACCCAGTGTATATAAGCCGGTAACCCTGTCCGATGTTACGGGACTTATTGCCCTTCCAGCGTGTTTCCTGGAGGAAGGCACACTGGACCCGACGTCTCATGAGTACATCTGCGAGTTCCCTGCATCGTCCGGTCAGAGAGCCAATATTCCACGTTGCAAAGCGGAGTTTCCGTCTGGGTACTAGCGTCTTTAGCCGTGCCCGTACATGACACGGTAGCCCTTGCCCACTTGTCGCAGGTGTAGGGCGATGTGCCTGCGCGTCGTTTTGCGGCGACGCCCTAGCCGTACCCAGTCTTTTGCTTTTTCGGTCCATTTAAGTGGCGGTTGGCGGTTTTTAAATGGAGTGACTGCCGTCTGACCTCCAAAACCCCTTTGTGGGGAAAAACCGAGGGGAGAGGAAAATAGAAGGGGTAGCATAGGTAAAAGGAGGGAGCTAAGGAAAAGAGGAGGGGAAGGGGGGAGTTAGGACACCATTCTTACGGACTGGATGAGGATGTAAGAGTGGCGGCTCGAGGATCCGGGGTCGCGTACCCTTATGCCCACAAACAAATATCGGACAGATATTAGTCAGGACATCCTCTGGATAAGTCGTTTACACACTTGTGTATTGTATTTGACAATGACAGTAATGCTGCTGACAATGACGATCACGAGTCATCGTGACAAGAAATTAGAGAATCTTTTTTAAATGAGGCCAAAAAGGCGCAGGGCTACAAGCGTAGGACTGGAACCTCAACATGTCGTGGATTGGATTTCTACTCGAGAAAACGAAATATTTATTACTTGCATTTCCTCGCTTTAGTAACTAGGGAAAGCGCGGGGCTTAGAATTCCGCGGAAAGCGGGGAACGGAAGTGTTTTAATAGCAACGGAGTGTCTTAACACTAGATTCCCAAATGTCCTTAACCTACCCTGCTTTGTGCAGAACACAGCGTAAATATGAAAAAAAAAACAACAATTTCGTTCCTCCTCAATTGTTCACACAGATCATCTTTCTCCAGAATTCTTCAAATTGAGTTGCAATATAACAAGTACATTGTATGTCGACCACCGACTTCAATACGTTCGTTCTAGATACCAGACATACGTGTCTGCTCTCGGATCCTTATATCAATACTCTTCATAGTTTGACCAGTGTGGGGCACACCGCATATACGATCTACCCTCATCCTCTAGTACATTCGAGATTCTATAAACATTTTGTCGCTGTGATGGTGAAGCTTCTCTTTACCTATTTTGTAAAAATATAAAAACATTTTTATGTCTTCATAATTCTTGGTTAACCCTGTATTAAGTGATAATTTTCGTGTAATACATATTAGTTATACGTCAATTCTATTCTTCTTCTTCTTTTAATTGCATTGACTTTAGAAACTTTTTTCTTTGTTCTCAGGCCCTGTAGACCTGTGTATTTGATATTAAATTAATTTAAGCTTGATATGTTCAAAAAATTGTCTTGAAAGACGGACAGATACTACAGTGACCGTACGAGAGTTTGTTTTTTTCTTTTAAGGCATTTTTTTTAAGGTAAATAAAATAAATTTTGCGAAAAAATATTCCCCATACGCCGTAACCGCGCCCTAGCCGTCACCGAACCACAAATCACCGAGTGTTGACATATTCCAGAAATATGCATCGATATTCGACGGCGATAAATAACGTAGTGTTGCCAGCTCGCAAACATTCCGGCTTGATTGGGTACATACAACTGCATACTGCACATTTCACGGTTCTCCCGCTATAAGCTGAGTTATGACGCGATTTTGGGGTTTTATAGCCTAGAAATTATTTTATTTGTCACTAAGAAGTAGGCAGAGGGTTCCTAGTGTTAAGACAATCCGCTGTCCACTTGCCGCTGGTTTTTTGAGACATTTCTGTTGAGTGGCGGAACTTAACGCCGCATTTCTATCAAATTAATTTATTAACTAAGTATAACCTTTTTCCCGAGTGAAGGTTACGAACTCACAACCGTCAGAAACTGATCCACTGCGTCACGACCGACGGCACTTTAAAATTATATTTTCACGATAAACTCTCTGGTACTAATAAAATATGACAAACATCCAAATCTCTATTTTCTCTTGTATCGCCGTACCTGTATTTTTCAAGTGAACCGATGAAGTATAATGATGAAATTATAAAAATTATTTCTGGGAACAATTTGGAGAAAGAAAGCAGAAAGGTCGGGCTTTGTAATAATTATACCGCTGCTATGTGGATTGAATCTTTAATTTCGGTTAATGTTTTTTAAAGATTTTTTTAGCTTCACTGTGTATATGCTTCACCGCTTATATACACAGCAGCAGCAGCAGCAGCAGCAGCAGCAGCAGCAGCAGCAGCAGCAGCAGTATAAGGAACGTAATGTTATTATAAGAAGGTCGTGCTTGTCCGGTTTTTAACCGACTTCTG
Organism: Heliconius melpomene rosina; assembly: GCF_056956725.1. NCBI lineage: Eukaryota > Metazoa > Arthropoda > Insecta > Lepidoptera > Nymphalidae > Heliconius > Heliconius melpomene. The sequence continues at coordinate 8,732,093 of NC_140402.1, read as the reverse complement.
TAAGAAAAGGAGGTTATCAATTCGACTGTATTTTTTTTTATTTTTTTTTTTTTATGTTTGTTACCTCATAACTTTTAACTGGGTGGACCGATTTTGATAATTTTTTAAATTAAATCGTAAAATAAAAAAATCGTAAAATAAATTAATTTTTAACAAAAACAAAAACCGACTTCTAACAATGAACTAAAAAGTGAAAAATAATTTTACAAAGATTTTATAATTTTGAAGTCGGTGCCAAGCTAATGCTACAACACCCTTACTACAATATCTAATTACTAAGCCTGTTTGTTTTACTTGGCACCGATTTCAAAATTATAAAATCTTTGTAAAATTACTTTTCACTTTTTAGTTCATTGTTAGAAGTCGGTTTTTGTTTTTGTTAAAAAATAATTTATCTTATACAAATTTATAATATAGTACACTAAAATGGACAAATGAACCATACTTTCCACTTATTGTAGCTTTTAATTACTCTTGGTGTTAGGATTATTAAAAATCTCAATTAAATTTCGTGCTTCTTCTAACAGAGCGAGGATATGAAAATAAATATAGAAATTTCCCCAATGAGGAATCCACATAAACCCACAACCGCGTTAACGTCAAACTGTGCTGCTACCCCCCACTACATTAATAATAATAATTAATAAATAATAATTTAGTTGCAACTAAGCAAAAAATATAAATTATTCTAAATTTCAGACAAAACTATCATATTTCTGTCAAGATATATTTTACCTTTGAGTTTCAACATTTTTTTGCTATTTTAAGGCAATTCTTTGAAACAGTATAATGCAGTCTAATGAAGTGCGGTGTCATGGCGGTCGCCCCGTAATTCTTAGAGGGATCTTGTTAGCGCGACGTGCTGCATTTTTTTAAAGAATTCTATAGTATATTAGTAAGTATTAAATTAAGAATATTCTTAAGATATGAGACATTTTAATAAAATACGATGTGAAATAATAATATTGAGGCGAACTGTAAGGGGGGGGCTAGTGGGTTCGATTCAGTTTCGGTGGAATGAATTCTTTTTATTTCCTCGAAATTTGTGATAAATTTGTTGTTTAGTTTGTGTGTGTGCTAAATTATTTTTTATAGTTTTTTTACTATAAAATTTAAATTTTCACTCGACGGTTTGTTTCCCTTGAAAATATAAAAATATAGTTTTTTAAGCAATTTCCAACAGTTAATGAAGTTAGGTGTCAGAGCGGGGGTGGACAGTAATTCTTAGCTGCGCTTGTTAGTGCAACGTGCTGACTCCATGTAAATTAAGGTCTTGTTATTTTACATTTTTTAAAAAGAATTTTAAGAAATATACTAATTACTTCTCTTAGTAGCATTAAATTGTAATTAACAATGTTTGTTAATTGTTTTTGGTGTTGAGACCGTCGTGGCGCAGGGGCACAAGGGTGCGGTTGTACGTGACGGTTGTGGGTTCGATTCCCACTCGGGGAAATTAAATATTTAATATTTTCAATTCCTCGCTGGTAGAGCGCGGCTTTGAGTTCTTCCGCTCAACACGCAATGTCCCCAGAATTTGGAGGAAAGTGGGAAAAGGTTCTAATTGGAATTTAATGTTTTACTCTTCTTTTCCAGTATCCCTCTGCCTACCCTCTCTGTGCGGGATACCGCGTAACAACAGCGTTCAAGCTAAAAAAATAATGATTATTATATGTTTGTGCTCGCAGGGCTGGTAGACCTGGATAATTGATATCAGTTCAATATCTCTACGAGGTCTGACGAAGAATGGTTTTGACAGACGAGACGAGAGGCGGACAACATAGTGATTGCGTTTTATCTCTTTTATTATAAAGGCACGGAACCCTAAAATTTGTCTAATAGCTATAAATCCACGACTATCGTGAAATTCAAATATTTAACACATCACGGTACTACAAAGGTGATCCAGTTCAATTGAAGCGCAAATTTAGACGAGAATTCCAATTGCAATAATTTTGCTCTGTGAGCACTTTGAATGATAATAATTAGATGGCATTTTACGTATGTGCATATATTATATGTATTTATATGTTATATGTCGATAGTAGTTGTAGTTTAAAAGCTAAAAAGTTTTTTTTATATATTTTAGAAAAGTTATTATTTCTTTGAGAATGGAGTGTCTTCTTATTATTAGGTTACGTCTGACGCAGGATACTGCGATAAAGAGGTTTTTCTTTATACTCATTTTTAACAAATTTCAAATTATTATATCAGTAAATCTTATCTTCCATCACTCAACACGTAATGCCACGAAAATTTCGGCAGAAAGTGGGGAATGGAGTATCTTAACACTAGGTTCCCTCTGCCTACTCTGTTGTGTGCGGGATACAGCGTGAAGCTGAACCTGATATTAATAAAACAATCATATAAAATATCAATAATCATCCAGTTCGTAAGCTTTTCAAGGGGAAATACCATACAAAATGACGGCCGTGTAATGATTTTGAGTAGTGGCGAACAGGGAAGTGGGTGGAGAAACCTCAAGCTAATGGCGCCAGTCATTGGCACGGATTCGCTAACGAACGCCCGCGCCGCGGTCAGCGCGCCTTTGTCAATTACTTTATAGGGTGCCTGCAAATGTTAGACTTTTCAAAAATTATTTAAATTATAGAGGGTGCAGATTCGATTTTTATTTAGGGTAGTGAATTCTCATTTCTCCGCTCTGATGATAAGACAAACAAATAGCTGTGTTGAGTTCTGCTACTTAAGTAAAGAATCTTTATATCTGGTTTCTCTGCCTATCCTGCAATATGCGTGATATATGCGGGCAGATGTAGGCACAGGAATCCTAGTGCGAAGATATTTCCCTTCCTTACTTTTCACTTAATTTTCGAGACATTGTGTCACCTGGTGGATCTCAGCGCTGCGCTTTGTCTTATTACCACAGCAAGGAAATGAAAACATTATCAATTTATTCCCTCGAATGGAAATTAAACTCACAAACGTCGCCTTTGCAATCGTGCCTTAACAAAAATATAATATACTTAAAAATTATATAATACAATATTGTCTTATTTCCGTCGTTAGTTTGTAATACGCCTAACAGATTGATGATGCTGATTGGCGTTTAATGCGTACATTTTGTTGAAAGGCTTCAACGTATAGTCGGGTTGTATAGTTTTGTACTATTGATTGTATATAATATTAATTTAATATTTATTTAATAATTTATATTAAATCTGTTTTTTATACGTTTCTATGATACACGTCGAAAAAAAAGAATAGGCTTTTTTTATAAACTTATTTATTTATTTATTTGATGGCAGTCGTAGCGCAGGAGCACAAGCGTGGGACAACAAACGCAACCGGTTCGGGATTCGATTCCCTCTCGAACAAATAAGATACTTATTATATTAATTTTCATTAAATAAATAAACCTAAATAAATAAATAAATCTATATATATATATATATAATGTATGCAAATATGTCTGTATGTACGTGGAAAGCTACTCATCTGGTAATTGATTAGTGGTTCCAATATCGGGGATTGCGTTCATCATTCTAACTTCTGATTGAGCTTTATACCTGCGCTGTAAATTCATTTCTACAGGTTATAAAACGTTTGACGTCATATATGTGGGTTCGATTCCCACTTTAAAATTATATAAAAAACTGTAAAAAAAATAAAACTTAATGTTAAGACACTCTTTTTCTCATTTCTCTTCTATTTTAGAGGTTTGTGTCGTAAAATTCTGAGCAGCAGTTTGTTTAAATGATCTATAAATGTACATACATATAATATTAAAAATACAGTGACAATATTAAGAAAAAGTCAAGAATCCTCTAATATAAGTGTACTGGCTTCAATCTGCTTTCTCTCAAGAAATTCTAATAAGGTTTAGGGCTAATCTACTTATCTTAATTATCTCCATACCTCCTACTTACGTCTAAGTAAAAAGAAAGTTGTAAAAATTCGTAAAGTTTGAGTTAAATATCCATTATTGTTCTGTACATATGAAATGTACAACTTCATTCGTATAAAGAAGTGTTAAGAATAAGAATTTTCGAGACCTTACGTGTTGTCTTGTTACCAAATCGAAGAAATTAAAATACTTATAAATAATAATTAATTATTTCCACGGCAGGGAATCGAAGACATATCCGTCGCGTTACAATCACGTGCTGGTGCCCCTGCGTCATGACGATCCATGGGACTTCATTATATATGAAAAGATTAATTGTCATTTTCCTGGTTTGTTAAGACGACGGGCGGCGTTGAGTTCCACCACTCAACACCCAATATCTCGAACGTCAGTATGTACGCTCTGCCTATACTGCTAGGGATAGAGCGTGAAGCTGAATAACACTAAAAAATACCATATCACGCTATACTTGGATAAAAGGCAATAATTTTATTAATATTTTTGACACGGAACTCTGAAGCACAACTATGAAAAAACTTTGGAAAGTGCAGCCGTCACATTGAATTTATAACGAATGAATTTTTTATATGAATATAGCATCTAATATTTATAGAAGCATGGCGACAAAGGCAAAAGTTTATTTTTAATACTATTTCATATGAATGAATGAACTTTAAATTAATCTTAAAACGAGGATAAAAATAGCTACGCGCTTGTATCCCATATATAGAGGAAGAGTGGAAACTTCTTTTAAGACACTTTGTTCATCACTTTCTGTTCAATTTTCAAGACGTAGCGTGTTGAACTGTGCCTTGTTACTAGCGTAAGGAAATTTTTGTTTAATATTTAGGAAATGTTTAATATTTTATTTTTTTCTCTCGGCTAAAGAGGCAACGCCCGGCATTGAGTTTCGCCGTTTAATACGCAATGCCTCCAGAATATAGTGGAAAGTGGGGAATAGCAGTGTCTCAGTTGGAATGGGGTCTCTTAACACTAGGTTCGCAGTCCTCAGTCTGACGATGGAGCCAGGACTTACTATCTATGTAAAGCACTAGTAAAGCACTGGAATGCATTAAACATATATAGGTTTTTTATTATTTTTTATAATAACCAAGAGATACCGAGACCGTAACTAGAGATATTTTCTGGGGAAGCTCAGATATGAACAGATATACTTATTCGTGTAAAGATCTTTTTAAAATTTTTCATAGCAAATAGGGTGGGCATAAGACTATTTTGGGGTGGACACGACCCCCCACCCTCCCCTTTCCATATTCTATGCCCATTACAACAACATAACCTATAAAGAAGTGCAGATAGTTACAAGCCCATGCAACTCTATGTACAAACGTAGCAATAAACGTTCGACATCACAAATTCGTTTCCATTGAGTTGAATGCGAACGATTTCACAGAATCTCGTTTAAAATCCATTCTATTTCCTCTCGACATTTGCGGCCTTTATAAAACTTCTATCAGGGCTTGATGGCCAGTGGATTTATAGCGCTATAGCAATAATAGATAAGTAAGAGTATCTTTGAGGAGAGTCCAGACGCTGAAACACTAGTGTGTGACTGTTAACGCGGTAGGTTATAGGTTTGTTATCATTACCTCGCTCTGGTAAAGAGGCACCTAATTTTAAGACACCTCGTTCCCATTAAGACACTTTTGTTTCCCAATTTCCGTCGTATTCTGGAGGCATTGTGTGTTGAGTGGCGGAATTCATATAAAACATTTTATTTCCTCGAGTGGGAATAGCACCCCCAACCTATTGCACTAACAGTCACATACTTGTGCCACTCCGTCACGACTGGCATCACTTATATTTATCTATCTAATATACAATATTTAATGTACTTATCGGTCCGTTGAAAAATAAAAAAAATATTTAAAATATTATTGTACATATATTAGACCCCAGTGGACCATCAGACTAAAGGTCGCATAGCATTAGTCTAATGAAAATGGTTTTCAATTCACATCCAAACCTTTTATGTTCCGCAAAAGCAGTTTATTTAATTTATGATTATTTCAATTATATTGTAATGAGGGATGATACGGTTTATAGGGTTTGTTCAACTTTAACCCCTTTGACCCCTTTGTGTAATATACAAAAATGTATATTTTAGGCCAGTCGTGGCGTAGGCCTCTACGCGCACAAAGTGAGTAAACGATACAGGTTATGGGTTCGATTACCTCTCGAAGAAATGAAATATTCACATATATGTCGGGGTAAAGCACTGTATTGAGTTCCGCTACTCAACACGCAATGATACGGGATACAACGTGAAGCGGGACACAGCTAAGCTACAAAATTAATACGATTCATGATACATTCTAAGAGCACGCTGACCGCAGGTACAGTGAGTTACCTATAAACGATTAATGTGAATAAATAATTATAGGCTTTTTCCATAAATAGATGGGATAAATAAATTATCCCAACGTAAATAGAATTGGAACCAGCAATTCCTGGGACAAGCGCGCTAAATCAAATAAACAACTTTATAATATTGCCATAGATCAGTGTTAATTACAATGAAATTGTATTAAAATATCAAACGCTATTACATTTGCAAGTAAAAATGGCAAAAGTATAAACAAAATTTTATTTTCAAATGAAAAAATATTAAATATTCACATAACCATTTCGAAATAAATTCAATAAATATTGAAACGCGAGCGCAAACAAAGGGAGCGAGAGCTTGGTTTACAAATTCACCTGTTAATTGGGGCGTAGCAACCCTGTAATTAAGTTAGGATTTTTTCTTATAAACTACCTGTATTTTGTAGTTTTACATAAAATTAATTGCTTATCATATTACCATTATTAGATTTTTCATGCAGAGAAAGCGACCTCACTGTGAGTGGCGTAACATAACGCCGGGCTTTGTCTCGCCACCAGAGCAATGAAATGAAAATATTAGATGAATAATTTCCTGGAGTGAGAATCGAACCCACCTGTCGTAAATCCTGTCGCGTTAACAATCAAGACGCTTAGGCCCCCGCGCCACGACTGGTCTCTATATAGGTATATATAAATTTATAAAAAAGATGTTAGTGTCAAGTGGAAAGAACCCAAACGGTAGTCGTCTTAAAATTGGATTCGTTTTTCCACAGTCGTTAAGGACGACACTTACCTATGTATACTTGTAATCTATTATGAATTCAGAGTTTCTGTGATTATACTTGGCTTTGAGTTTTGGAAACATTTTTTTTTACTGTCTATCCCGTTCTTAGCAAGGTAGGCAGAGGGAACCTGGGAACCCAGTGTTAAGAGACTCTGTACTTACTCCCCATTTTTGGAGTTTTTTTTAAGTTATACTCGTTTTGGCGCGTTAGGGAAAAATGATGACAGTAAATATTTATTTCACGAAAAATTGACACCATAAAATTAGATAGTCAACATTTTAGTTTTTTAAGTGGCGGATCTCAACACCACGCTTAAAAAGATTAAAAAACCGAGTACGACTTTTCACACAATTCTATTTATTAACTAGCAAACCTGAACCCAGCATAATTGAATCCAACGACGAAGCAAAGTCAAACAAACTCGAGAAATTAATTGTATTGCTGAAACTTACCTCCAGATAAGTCTAATACTAGAATTAGGAAATCCTGGCTCCTGGAGCACGGCGTCGCGGAAACGGAGAGATAACGCGGACTTAGTGGCAAAGTTCCTGTTACAATGCACTGAACTTGAAGAACTATATGAGTATATCCTTGTGTACAATGAGATTTGGTAGCTTTGTGCTAAACGCGGGTAGTTGTACCTTCATTAAGTTAACTATTTGCTAGTAAATAACGTTTGTAGTTATTGTGCTTGGCTGTACCTACTATTGTAATTTGCAATGCTTCTAGAATTCGGTGAAAAATTGGGAAATTGGGGATGTGTTTTAATGGGAACGATTATCTTAACATTTGGTGCCTAGGTTCCCTTTGCTATGTGCGGGATGCAACTTGAAGGTAAATAAAAAAAATACTTAAAATGGTATTTTTTTATCCTTCTGTTTGTATATCTTTTTTTAGTTTCTAGAAGTCCTCTCTTAGTGTTTCATCACACTCTCTATTTTACCTACATCTCAAAGTTCAAATTTTTAATATCAATGCAGCGACAACGATTTCAATTATGAAAATAACAATTACTTAGATTGTAGGAGAAATGGAAATAAAAAAATATTTTCCATATTATCAACAAATAAAAAAAGAAAAGAAATCAAACAAGCATTGAAATTGAAAGAGAATCCTCATCAAACACCCAGCGTGGGGCAGCTAAGCCTGTTTCGCGTTCCACTCCGAACCAATTATTTGACGAAAACACCGCTCATTTGATAATCTAATATTATTGATGTTCATTTGTTTACCTTCCAGATACCAGCTGGGGTTAGGGGCTCAGCGGCATGATGACTGTCGTGGCTGTTTCCACTTAGTCCGATATTACAGGTTCAATGTTAAATTTAGTTTTTCCAAAATTCTTTAGTTGTGGTAATAAAATCAGTCTTATCAACTGTATCTGTTATTTAAGCAACGTTCAAGATCCTCGTGGTTTATATATAGTTGGTGATTCCACGAATTTAAATGTTACTCATTTCCTCCAATAAAATATATTCAATTATAATTTATTCCGAAAGTAATCATATCTCTATAAATATCCATCCGATAGTGTATCAACAGCCTAATACGGAGAAAAATAAGAAAAATCAAATTATTTTGAGTAATACAATTGTATGGAATGTTAAGAAAATATAATAAAGGCTCTAACTCTGAGATCCAACAAACGATATACGAGTATAGCGAGGAAAGCTGTCGGATGCTATTAGTGCGGAAAGGGAAACGGATTACGACTTTTATGAATCGTGACTTTTGCTGTAACAGAGTTGTTATATAATGTAGGGATATGTATCCTTTTACTGAGATAGGCCTTTGCTTAGGAAATATTTGTAAATTAATCATTTCTATACAATATTTATATTTATACCTACTAATGTTACAAAGCTCAAGTGTTTGTTTGGTTGAATGCGCTATACTAAGGAACTACTGGTTCCAATTGGGAAACATATTTTTGAGAAAGATATGGTTTTCATTAAAGAAAACTATAGGTTATTATTACATCATGTAAATCGTTTTGAGGTAACGCACTAAATCTGCGATCAGAGTTAGTCGAGTTCTTAGAATAAATTATCATCACAATATACAATATCATGTATTATTCTTTTTCATGTCCAAATCTTGAAATCTTGCGGAACTCAACACCGCGCTATACCTTGTTACCAGAATGAAAATGAAAATAATTCATTTCGTTCTAGTGGAAATCGAACCCAACACCATCGCGCTCACAGACAGACTCTATAACGTCCTCAAAATATTAACTATATAATATAATAATAATCATCCGTCTGTCTGACGTTACACAAAATTAATGACAACTAATTTAGTTAATCCAATATTCAGGTAGAGGCGAGCTCATGTGATATGGAACCTCGCTGACTCTATATATAAGTAACTTATGTCAGAGGGGTCAGGAATTTCAACTGGGGTCATTAAATATGTGGGTATTTGTTAATAGAGTATGAAGTTTGTAGTAGTTTTGTAATTACTTTTTGATTTTAAAATAAATTTACGTTTTCTCTTTTGTGAAGTGTTAATTCACTCCGGTGTTCACTTTCAAACTTTACCAAATTTGAACTAAGTGTTAAGGCATGGAAATATAAAATGAAATCACTGTCCATCCAGCTATATGTGGAATATAGCGTTAAGCTAAAAAAATCCAATATCTCTACTTATTTTACCAGTTAATCAGGAACACATGTACCAACGGACACATCTAAACATAAATACATAATTAAATTGATAAAATCTTTTAATTTGTCTATAGGTATCGTACTCGTATATTCAATTATCAGGTAACTTACTTAATAGGGGTCACGGTAATTACAAATGAACGAATTAATTACAACCCTAGCGGGGTATCTATTCAGTCTACGGCTTGGGGCTACTGCAATAAGGCCACACGCGAACCGCACTCATAAGTAAGGTGACTATCATTTGATGAGAAATAAAAACCAAAATAAATAACGAAAACCTTATATGATTAACAAATTAATAGAAGTGAAATATAATATTTTCTGTTTTCGCTTTAGTGTCGTGACAAAGAGCGGCGTTTAATTCCGCGACAACATGCGATGCCTTTTGATGATTCGGCGGGAAGTAAAGTTGCACTTCTTCCTCCATTCTTCTTTCTTCCTCCAGGCTTCCTCTGTGTATCCAGTTTCATGCGGGATATACCTTAAAGTTGAAAAAAAAAAACATTTTGAGAGGCAATGGAAATCGAACCCACAACTCTGTGCCCTTATGGGCATTAGGTTCCTTTTCCGGTTTAAAAATTCGAAACTTTTAGTATCATGATCTTCCAATATCATGGATATACAATTCAAAGCATAGTAAATAGCTGATGTAAGCAATCTAGTGTTAGATCTTATGCTATCGTTGATGCAGCGGCAACGTTTGATCGTTAAAGAAGATAGCACCACCTTCCTGTTAGAGTTTATTTTTAACACTTTCTATTGATGTGACGTCGTGGAAGTGCCCATTAAGGAGAAATGGAGAAATACGCTTTATCTCACTTTTATCAGGATTGGCCAAAAGAAACTAGTGTTAAGACACTGTTCTCTGCTTTCTGTTTGAATTCGTTCTATATTTTTTTTTATTGTATAATTGCTATATATATATATATATATATATATATATATATATATATATATATATATATATATATTGCCTACTTTTTTAATGGAACATCAAGGGGTGAGTTCTGCCACTGAACACAAAATACCTCACGAACTCGTTGGAACGAATAGAAGCGACTTAATAGGGTAATGTCATAACACTAGATTTTCAGGTTCCCTCTACCTACCTGCCTTCGTGATACAATGAAGCTGAAAAAAATTATGAAAAAAAAATCACACAAAAATGTTTACACTTAGTTCATCCACATTCACTCTTTTCATCCACAAATATAAGTTAAACATATTTTAATGATATTTCGAATACGCGACCATCGACCATGTTTTGACAGTCACTAACCAAACCACAAGGTGTTTGTAACTAAAATTAGAATTAATGAAGGTAATTTGCGCCTTCATGTATAAACTTACTCCGTCCACTGGCCAGTGCTCAAGGAACTGCTTCTCTGGTACTCTCATTATGCATATTTCATTTAAACTGAAAAATATTATCATATGTAATCCAATCTATTGAGAAAAATCCAAGTTTCAGTAATTAATCCGTTCTGAAGTTTTTGAGATATGGAAAGATATACAAAGACAAATGAAAAAAAAACTAATATATCTTTAAAAAACATATAAAGATTTGAATATGATCCCGTTTTAAATAGTCAGACGGCACTTTGAGATGACCTGAACTGAGTTCCCATTGTAAACTGAAGAATAGAATATCTAATGTATGGACATAACCGTAACAGCAGGTAGATTAGGCGAGCGCTATCAAGAGTTCTTGATTTATGTTTCAGAGATAATTGAATTTGGAACTATAGTGACATTATCTATCTACTACCTATAGGTAGTAGAGAAGGTAGGTATTATTAATTATCCGTCATGGCGCAGTGGCACAGTGGTGGTTGTCAGGAAGATTCTCACTCCGAGGATTTGGCGGTGAGTGGGATAAACAAGGTGACCAGGAATAGATATAGTGTTAATTTGTACATAATAGAAGTAGAACCGAGAAGTATTATTTCTCTAGAAATTTAGCTGTTATATGGAACATTAAATATTTACTGGGAAATTCTTTCAATTCAGCGGAAAGTGGAAACCAGGGTGCCTTAACTAGGTCCCCTCTCCATATCCTGCTATGTGCGGGATAAAGCGTGAAGCTGATTTGATTTTTAAATAATTTCTACGAAGAATGTGAAATGCTAATGTAGCCATAGTAAAATCATTTAGAATTTAGTTAGGTATGGTTAAAATCCATTTAAATGGTCTAAAAGATAAGCCCACTGTTTCAAGTGCACACTGATTGTTTCTTTTCTTGTTATAAAATCTAATATTGAGAAACTCAAAGAAATACAGAATACAGAATTTTATAAAAGAAAAACACATAAACATACATTTTTACAATTTATAAATCAGAGAAACACAAATAAACACAGTGTCAGGAATCCTTTTTCTAATTATCCAAAAGCAAACGGCCAAACTACGTAGTTTGTTCGGGGTTCAAACACCAATTCAATCACGGCCAGTATACGGGTTAGTTAGTTTAAAAGACTGAAGCGCTAGAGCTTATACAAATAGAACGCGATGGTCGAGCCAATTAAGCTAAGAATTTGTATTGCCTGTATAGACTAGTCTATTGAGGCGGATGGTTGTGGGTTTGATTTCTGCGAGGGATATGAATTATTTAATGTTTTCGTTTCTGCATTCTGGTGACGTGGCCAAGCGTGATTGATACTTCGAGTAACGAATAGTGAGGAGAGGAATGTCTTGGCACGAGGTTCTCTGCATAGCTAGTTGTATTCGGGATACAGCGTAATGCTTAAAAAAAGCAAACCATCTATTTTGGGTTAAAAAACTTTTTAAAATTGAAATTCTTAATACGGCGTTTAGTTCCGTCAATCATAAAAAATATAATACGCAGTGAGTGTTGAATTATAGTACTATGGGTTTATCAGAAAATCGTATTGTATGCGTTAAAATAACAAAAAAACATTTAAGCCAGTTAAATCCGGCTACCAGGTGTCGATTTAAAAAAATCCGGTCAAAAAAAGGGTCCCGTTTAAAATATCCCCTTTCCGGGTCAACGGATTGGGTGAACTGAATGGGCACGAAGAAAGAACATTTTGCCTAAAAAGTTATGTTGGGAGCGTTGGCTCTAACGATTTTGGACGACTTTGCAATTTGTCACTAATTTTATTTATCTGCCTATATTATATACTTGGACTCATTTAGACCTCTAAGGGTGTTTAAGTTAAAAATTCAACTTCCTTAGACTGTATAAGTGTTGATTTTGTGAAAGTGTTGTTTTACGCTGTATCCTGAATATAGCAAGGTAGGCATGAGAAACTTAATGCCAGGACACTCTTTTCTCACCCACAGCCCGATTTTCCAGACCTGGTCTTTAACTGCTTTGCCCCGAATTGTTCATTTAAATAATTATTAAATTCCTATATAATTCGGAATATTTCAAGACAATATAAAAGGAACATCTAACCACTCTAAGTGAAAGGCATAGTACACAACATATTAAAAACTAAACGTTGTTTCAATAAAATTGAACTACAAGCCACCTCTATTCATTACCAAGCCCCCCCATCCCCCCTTTTATGAGCGGACACGGGGTAATAAAGTTCCGAATGTGCTTTGATGTCTCTCATCAGTAGCCTTTGCTATTTTGATTACATACTACGTACTGGACTCTTCTATCGTGCCATGTATGCGTTATAGCGGAAATTCGTTTCGGAAATTCACTTTTGTTAATTTTAGTATACTCTGGGTACTCCCAGAGGTAGGAGGGTGGGTACGGGTAAGTAAAGGTAATTGCAAGTTCATAGTTCAAAAAACTTATAGGTTAAATTTGGAGTAAAATATGTAGGTCCATGTAAACACATTACCTATTTTTTACTTATCATAAACTCGTAGTCTTCGCCCATGTTTTTTTTGCGTAGACCTCAAAGCGGTAAAATGGAAAATCTTTGTGTTTTCTCCATTTCCTCCGTAATTTCAGGAAATCCTTTCTTAGTGCTTCCCTACACTCCCTAATTCACTCACACCTATATTTTTTATTTTTGTATTTGTATGTAAGTTCATTCATTTATTTCTAAGTCAATTGTGAACCGATTTCAAAAATTATTTCCGTTTTTTCCCATTAATATTATTTTCATTTTTTTGCTCTGATAACAAAACATTGTGTAATGTCTTATCACTAGGTACCCTCTGCGTACCCTGTTATATTAGGAACACAGTGTGAGGCTAATTTAAAAATTTACTTCACTCTATGTTATTAAAAATCTCCTAAATTAAACAAATAACTAGAAAAGAGATCAGTTAAGAACATTTTCGATAGAGTCACCTTTGCAACAAAAGAAAACTAAATCAACATCGTTTCATCCTTTCGGGAGTTACGATGTCACAGACATACAGATACGCACATACATAGCATACATGGCACGTCAAACGTATCCAAACCTCCATTTTCGACGTTGGTTAAACATAACGATACATAACTAACATTAAAACACATAATCAAAGTAAAATGTGCATCATTAATGCCGTATAAAGCGTTTAATTAAATACTAGCGCCCGCTCTAGTTGAGAGCTAAGTTCTAAGATCTGTTCGAACTTTGCGCTCCTTTCGAAAGCCGGCGCGCGGCGGTAAACTTTGTAAATTTAACAATACTAGGATTTTTACCTTATTTTTCCTATACCAAGATATTCCCATACAGATATTCCTATAAAAATATCGATATTTCTTGGCCTTTTTTGCAGGTTTGACAAAAGAAACATTGTGTTAAGACACATCGTTTCCCAATTTCACCAAATTGCGAGGGTTTCGTGGTGTGATGATATCCATTCCCCTGAGTAGGAATGGAACCTACGACCATCGCATCTAAAGTTTGTTTTTAGCTTCACGTCTTACATATATGTGAATAAAGCTGCAGGATAGCCACAGGTAACCTGGAGACCGTGTGTTATGACACTCTGTTCACTATATTCCGTTCAATTTGTGAGATTCTCACTTTGTCTTGTTAATAGAGCGAGAAAATGAAAATAATTCATTCCTTCAAATGGGAATCAAACCCATATCCGCCACCTTTACACTATTACACTAATAAAACGATTCAGCTGCATGAAACTTCGCCTATACTGTAATATTATTAAACTACGGTATTCCGATGGAATGTGCAGAATATATAGCACGATCGTTCGCAATGTATGGTAATGTAACATTATGCTGCCATTAAGAGATTATTACGTTCGAGTATCTAAAGCATTTTCCACGTTAGAGTAAACATAGTGGCGTGTCACTATCTCTCTTACAACTTTATGAATCAAAATCAGCTTCACGCTTATCCCGCACTTAGCAGGGTAGGCAGAGGGAACCTCCACCAGAGCGAAGACATGAAAATATAAATATAAATAAATATTTATTTATGAATATTTAGAAATATTACCTCACGCACCGCTTTATTTTGCCTTTTGAGTAGCGGAATTCAACCCTATTTATCTTTAGTTTTCTGTAGTTTCGTAGAAGTCATTGTGTTATATACTTGTTGTTTTTTTGGCTATTGTTCGCAATTGTTGCGCATTTTCAGGTGGCGAAATTCAACGCCACGCTTCTGTTTTGGTACCGGAGCAAAAAAATTAAAATAATAAATAACATTTCATTTTTCCCACGATTGGGAACTGAACTCCAAACCATCGTGTTACAGTCACACGCTTGCGCCAC
This sequence comes from Heliconius melpomene rosina, assembly GCF_056956725.1. Classification (NCBI taxonomy): domain Eukaryota; kingdom Metazoa; phylum Arthropoda; class Insecta; order Lepidoptera; family Nymphalidae; genus Heliconius; species Heliconius melpomene. The sequence goes on along the minus strand of NC_140402.1, from coordinate 8,716,775 downwards.
GATAAATAAAAAAATCTAAATGTGCAGTTTTCCATAGATATATGTTTAACTATAAACAATGGTAAGATTCACTTTCGCTGAAAGGTTGCCTAACTTACTCTCCGAAATTAGATTGTTCATAACTCATTTTGGACTCTTCCTATTCCGTTGTTTTTCCGTTGACTCACTTAATATTTGTACGATATTACGAGTCACCGGAGACGAACCAAAAAAGTATGTATAAGAAAGAATAAGATCACTATTTTTACATCTTTGGTATTTGCAATTATTATTGTTATAGAAAAAAAAATGACTATAAAAGGAAGTAAAAAACACACATAAAGTAACGTAATGGTGTTTTTGAATCCCTTGTTTGAAATTGTTAGCTTTAATTCTATGCATGTGTTTGGTAGTTATCAATTGAGATTATTTTATATTAAATGTATATACAATTAATATAAAATATTGTATATAATACAAGAGATTTACAAATGGTGAATCCTGGTGGGAGCCTGGTCATCTTAAGTGTAAGAGACATCTTCCTTTTGAACTGTGCAATTTTTCTCAACGTTTCGCCTTTGGCTTAAAGGATTTTAGGGAAAAAGTCTCGCAATTCTGGAATTTCATTACTTTTGGTTACATTTTCATTGGAACGCTCATTTAAAATGTAAATCTCACTGAAATTTCCTACTGAAACATTGAAAAAAATATTTGTTTATATTGTATGGCTTAGTAGGTATTAGCTGGGTTAGTCGTAGAAGGCAAACATAATTTATCTCGTGCGTTATCATGTTACCAGAACGAGGAAGTTTCCAAATGGGAATCAAATCCACAACCATTGCCATTTTAACCGAGCTACAAAAAAAGTGCTCATATATTGACTCAGCAATATAAAGTTCGACGTCATATCAAACTGACACGACGTTCTCGTCGTGTCAGTTTGATATGACATGATGAAATACGATGAAGCTAACATGATATGTACATAACATATTTTGGTTTTTAGTTTAAGTGGAGGGAACCTTGGAGCCTAGTGTTAAGGTACTCCGTTACCATTAAGACACTTCGATTCCTACGTTTCGCCGAAATCTTTTCTATTGTCAAAGATATCAACTTTCCAAAACCATCTAAAACAAGTATTCTGTTTTCATCTTACATACATAATTATCTCTAATGAATCAGTTCGTATTCGTACGTCGACAGCGGGGTTGCGGTGAATGGGGAGCTTGCCAAGTTCTTGTGTAGTATTTAAATCTATTACATGAAGTAAGGCGCTTTGTAAATTAAAAAGTTTTATTTTAGTTTCATGGTGTATATGGCACATAGTAGGATAGGCAGAGGGAACCTGGGAATCAAATGTTAAGACACTCTTAGGTTTCTAAAGGAAATAATCTTCTAAGGGAAAGGAAATAAGCTTCACCCATTTAGAGACAAGCCACGTAACGAAACTCAACGCTGCATTTGGTTTAAATAGGGCGAATAAATTTAAAAAAATCTTGTATATTGTGAAAAATGGGGAATTAGTTTCCACAATTCAAATTTAAACAAAATAAGAACCCACAACCGTCTGTAAAACGAACCAGTCGTGTGTCGAAAGCGAAGTTAAAGTAGCGTGGTTGCCAAGTTCTTATGTAATTAAATCTAGTTTCAGTTAAGATCTTTTCTCTTATTTAGTAGTTACATTTCTCGCTCGCTTAGTTGTTTTAACACGTGTCTTATGTTGTCGTATTGTCATTACTATCACTGCTTTATACTGTTGATGTGATTTTGTTATAAATGTATATAAATCCAGCTTAACGCTGTATCCCGCACACAGCAGGGTAGGCAGAGGGAACCCAGTGTTAAGTCATATCAGAATATCTATTTATCATATTGTAATAGAAAAATTGGAATAAAAATTTATAGATACAATGAACTATTATAATCATAAATTTAAATTTTAATTATCACAATCGCTCCTCAATATTGCGGAAATGACAAAATAATTTGCTTCCAACAAAACGTAATATCCCCCGGCGAAGTTTGTTCGTGTCACCGCTAGCGTACCTACACGTGCATAATTTATGTTAACGATGATTTTTTTCGTGAATTGCAGAATAAAACTTTAAAAATGTATAAAATATATATAAATAGCGTTCGTAGCTTTTCTTGGTTCGTGGTATAACCATAAATTTTGTGAAGAAACTACCAAAACCTCGAAAACCAAAGGATTTGTGGATGGTCCACGAATATTACACGTTGGAGTAGATTAAACGAGCTCATTCAAGTCCTTAGTGGATATTCAGATCCTAGTGATAAATTTCGTGCAATATTTAAGTATTTTTTTTATAGTCCTGACAGAAATGAAAAGCGTTTATACTTTGGTGGTTATTCTGTATTACTTTTGGATCATTTTAAAAAAAAAATAGGATTCAGGTCGTACAGCCAAAATTCAAAGTATGTATATAAAGCCTGTTTCGTGATTAAAACTATAAATCCTTATGGCTAAACCTATTTAAAAAAGAAATTTTACCAAAAAAAAACTCGAAAATCAAAGGAATCACCCAAGGTTATTTTACCTTGGAGTAGATTAAACGCGCTCATTCAAGTCCTCAGTAGATATTCGTATTCTAACGATAATTCCTGTAATTTCAGCCATCGTTTGTTCCTGTCACGAGGCGAGTACGTCTCACGAAGTTCACGACGCTGTGAGCTCCACTCATCCGTGTAGAATTAACTGCTTACCAAATTTTTAAGAATGTTAAATGTTTTTTTGGTTGATTTGTTATTGTAAAACTCCGTGATTTAGTTTTTTTGAATGACGGAATTTAACGATTCCCTTTTCTTTGTTACTACAGCGAAGAAATGTAAATATTAAATATTTAATTACCCCGGATGGGAATTGAACCCATAAACATTGGGTTAACAATTGCACACTTGTGACCCTTTATACAATTATTGCCTATATTATACAATTCATAGGGTCGCCATTTAAGCTAGAGGCATAGTGATTAGTCACTTTTATTTTCACTTTAAAAAAACAAAAATTTACATACTGTAGATTATATCATAAATTAATTGAAAAATAATTAATATTCTCTATAAATATTGAAACTAAAATGATTTTGCACAGTTAATCGTGTTACACGTTGTCATCAAGTTTAAATAGCCGTGAGTTATCGCCGGTTGTTGGTTTTATGAATATTTATCGTCGATCTGTCCAGCGTCCATGTCAATTAAGAACGGATAGAATAAATGTATTAAACAAAACATTAATTGATTTTTTTTGAAAAAACAGGCTTTCTAGATGTGTAAGTCATTGATGCCCCGTGCACCCTAGGAGAAACCGTAAGGAACCCTAAATACGAGGGTGGTCTGAAATAGACATGCCTTCCACCGAGGCATGGAATGATGGAGATGCTCTAGCGGTCTTTCGGTTTCCGTTGGGTTCTAGTGGGTAGAATCGGGTTTACCGGTGAATCCCACAGTACCGTTTGTCGGTAAGGTATTTATTTGCTTCTTGCACTGGCTGTCTGTTTGCGTTTCCCATTAAAAAAAGGTGGGTTGTGCAAAAATAAGTAAATCTGTATTTTGTTGCTATGGTAATTTTGTATTAACAACTTTCATATATTTTATCTTTTTATATCGTAGTGGCACCTATATTTTTTAGTTTCCTGAAATAAGAATCGAACCCACAAATGTCACGTATATAAGAAGATTATTTCAGAACAGCCTTGCCTCGTCACCAGAGCGAGAAAATTATAATATTAAATATTTAGATAATTTAGTTTCCTCGACTGGGAATAAAACCCACATCCGTCGCGTCGCCTGTACAGTCGCACGCCTTAATTATTGACCTTATTTATTAACCCTTTAGTACAAAATGATGCAGCATTTATATTAGGTTTTACATGATATATCTATGACGTAGCTCATATTTAGTGGTTACCAGCGATCACCGCTATTAGCATACTGCATGAATAGTACCAACTATGAACATAATTATTGAAATTATACTTCAAAATACATCGCAGCAACTGACTGTGAACGCCACGGTTAAGGGTTCGATTCTCAATTAGGGGAATTAATTATTTTCATTTCTTTGCTTAAAGCCTATTGCGTTGATTTTGCCCATTAAAAACACAATGTCTTAAAAATGGGCAATAATACGGGAACAAATTGACTTAACGCTAGATTCCCTTTGCTTACCCACCTATATATGCGGAATACAAAGTGAAGCTATATAATTCACCTGTACTAAATTATAGCTGGTATCTCAATATGATGACATCAGCTGTACTGCATACATTTTGGAAATATATTCCAAAATTGCATACATTTTATTATAGTAAGCGGTTATTGCAGTATTTAATAGGTTCCCCAGGTTCCTCCTGCCTACTCCTAAAGCAATAAAAACGATAAAAAAGATATAGTTTAGTGTCATATAGAGTTTGATGATATTATCTAAACGAGCTCAAATCCTAGTCAACGTTGCTCTCGTTTGACTAGTCAAATTACAGTGTTAAGTTACGTCACAAGGTGATTGGTGATGTCATCAAGTTTTCTCACCAAAGAAAAAAAAAGTTTAATAGAAACTAATTTCATTCCACCTCGAACTAGTTAGCTCTAGAAGAATTAAAAAGAATAATATCCTCGAGTGCACAAGCTTTATACCATTAATGCCGGAAAGAAGTAATTCCGCTGGAATAAAACTTTAATGATGAAAGTTAAATTGCTCCTGGGCATAAGACGCAAAAAATACCAACAAATTTTCTTGTTTAGCAAATTATAAATTCTTATTGTGTTATATGACTTGAAATTTATATTAATTTATATGTATATGGAATAGTAGATAAATAAAGCAATTTTAGCGGGAGAGATAGGATTTAGTGTTGAGATATTCCGTTATCCATTTTCCGTCTAAACTTTGAAACATTATGGTGCAGTGACGAATTCAACTTTGAGAATTGTTTATCAGAGCCGAAAAACGATTTAAAAAAATCATTTAAATATGTTTTTTTTATTTTCTCGTATGGCCACGCGCATCACTGTAACCACGAAAAATTACGGGTTCGATTAGTGTCGAGGCAAAGGGCGGCGTTGAGTTCTGCCACTCAACACGCAATGCCTCCAAAATGCTGCGGAAATTGGAAGCGATATATTTTAACATTAGGCTCCCAACGAAATACTCTGTGAAGCTGAATCTGGATCTGGATTGTTCTTTGTATGGGAATCGAACTCACAATAATCTTGTTTGAAAGCAGTTCCTACTTCGCTGCATCACGACAGCCTCTCTGATATTCAGAAAGGTCCAAAATATCTCAACATAATAATATACATATAAATCTAAGTGTTTCTGAAGGCAGGTCATAAAGCGACCGTCTAAAACCTTAATTAAACTGAAACTTGTTCTATGGGAGTGATAAATCAGGCTTATTCAAAGGCCCAGTGGTTAGCACCTTGATCCTTTACTCGGAGATAAAGGGAGGTGAAATTTGACGTCTCTTTAAATTTACATCTTAATAGTGATTTCTGGGAGGTTTAGTGAGTAATAGGATGGTTTTCTAACGGGAGGTATAATAATAATAATAAGCTTTATTTCAATTCCATACACATGCAATTACATAACAATGATACATTCATATTTATAAAAATTTTAACATTGACATTTTGTTACATTATATTAATAATTTATTGCAATAAATAATTTGTTACAATTTACATTTTAGATTCCTATATTTAGTTTCGTTTTAAATTATTTATTATTTAAATTGTTTTTAATTGTATGGACCCCTATTGGGTAAAAGCCTCCCCCAAGGCATACCACGATTCTCTATCCTTAGCTGTGTCTAGCCAACCTCCACCCGCTATTGCTACTATTTCATCTGTCCATCTGGCTCTTGGTCGGCCTCTCGTTCTGGAGCCTCTTGGTCCTGACCACCTTACTGACCTTAGGGTCCACCTGTCATCTTGGTATCGAGCTAAGTGGCCCGCCCACCTCCATTTTGCCTTCAGCGAAAAAGTCAAAGCATCGCATACTTTCGTCTTTCTTCGAATGTCGATGTTTTTAACTTTGTCTTTCAATTTTAAACCTAGGCAGCTTCTTTCCATTCTTCTCTGGGTAGTCTGAATTTTATTTCTAGTTTTGACGTCATAGGTCCAAGTTTGGCATCCGTAGGTGAGGCATGGTAATATTGCTGTGTCCATCACTATTTTCTTGGTTGGCAGAGGAAATTGAGATTTGAGTATTTCCTTATGTGCCCAGAACTTGTTCCAGGTAATTGCTACTCGTCGGTTTATTTCTTCACTGTTTCTTTCTTTACTGAAAGATATCTGCTTACCTAGGTATATGCTATGGAGTGCTATTTACTAAGATTGGAGTTTCACTGCGGTTTGTCATAACTTTTGTTTTTTCTAGGTTCATATGTAATCCAATTTTCATGCTGGCCTGGTTTAAGTCATTAACCATTTTATTTAGTTGATATGGGGTTTCTGAGAATAAAATTATGTCGTCAGCAAAACGAAGATGACTTAAAAAGTACCCATTCATATTAATGCCTTGATTGAGCCATGGTAATTTTCCCATTACGTGTTGTAAAACGGCTATAAACAGTTTTGGTGAAATTGGGTCTCCTTGCCGGACTCCTCTCTTTATGTTGATTATTTCGCCCACTCTATCTAGCCTGACTCTACTTGTGCTGTTGTTGTAAATATATTTTAGGATATTGATATATTTTTCTTTTATGTTCAGTGCTTTCAGGGACTCCCAGATGCTTTCATGTGAAATTGAGTCAAAAGCTTTTTTGTAATCTATGAAAGCCACATATAATGGCTTATTAAATTCTAAATATTTTTCAATCACCTGGTCTACCACTTGGATATGGTCAATCGTGCTGAAACGACTTCTGAATCCGGCTTGTTCGATAGGTTGGTGTGCATCTATGACTGGGGCTATTCTTTCAAGGAGGCAGGAAGCAAATATTTTGTAAAAACAAGACATGAGGCTTATGGGGCGATAGTTGCCTATGTCAGCTGGGTCACCTTTTTTATAGAGTAGAATGATTTCAGATTCCAACAAATTGTGTGGCACAGCTTCTTCATCGAGTATTTTATTCCACAAGATAGTAATTGGTGTCAATAGTAATGACTTTGCGACCTTGATGCATTCGTTTGTAACCCCGTCTGGACCTGGGCTTTTTTCCGGCTTAAGCCTCATTAGTTGGGTCAGGATTTCTTTTTCTGTAAACTGTTGTATTGGAGAGGTGTCTGTACAACCGTAGGCAGCCATGTTTTGCATCGGTGTGTCTGGTTCCCTATACAGGTTAGCGTAATATTCGGTAGCAGCGTTTATAATTTCTGGGCGAGACTTACATTTTTTATGATCATTCTGGAGAAAAGGGATCCATGATTTGGATTGATCTAATTCTTTATAAGCTTTTTTAGCTGACCTGGAATTATCAAGGTGTCTTTGTATGGTTGTGGCTCTGTAAGTAGCGTAGCATCTTTTTATTTCTTTATCAGTAAGTTTATACAGAGTTTTTAATTTTTGCTTATCACTTTTATCTAAACTAGGCTTATTTTGTAATATGCTTCTTTCCCTCATGTAATCTAGCGCTTTCGTGGATAGGATTTTGTTCTTTTGTGTGCTTTTAATGTTTTTTAATCTTGATTTGACATAATAATTGATTTGCTGGTAGTACTCCTCCGCATTAAAGCTATGATGAGTCTTTATAAGTTCTGGTATAAACATGTTAAGATTTGTAAGGTACATTTCCTGCTCCGCTAATGTTTTTAGCTTGCTCCTTGTATTAGAATAATTACGTCTACTTTTCTTTATCGACTTTATGTGTATTGTTGCTCTAATTAATCTGTGGTCCGATCCAAACGAGAAAGATTTTAATACTTCATATTTAGAGATCATGTGTTGCTTCGTGGACATAATATAATCTATTTCATTCCTTGTGTTTCTGTCTGGAGAGATCCATGTCCAGCGATTTTTAGGTTTTTGTTTGAACATTGTATTTATTATTTTTAGATTGTATTCTTGGGCATATTGAATTAATCTCGTACCTCGAGCGCTTCTAGTACCATAGCCATATTCGCCTGTAGTGGAATGTTCGTAATTTTTGGGGATTCCTATTTGAGCATTAAAATCACCCATAGAGACTATGTTCTCTGTCGATATGGTATCGTGAGCCTTCGCTAAGTCCTCGTAAAAACTGTCTATTTCCTCCTGTGATGAGTTTTCAGTAGGTGCGTACGCTTGGATTAATGCAAAATCTTGGTTTCCCAGCTTGATTTCTAGTATACACACTCTTTCGGAAATTCCAGTAAATATTATGATGTTGTCTTTGTACTTTCTCTTAACCAGAAAACCTACTCCATGTAACCCTTTCGTTTGGCCTATGTAGTAGAAAATGTATTCGTCGTCTTCTATTATCTTTTCTCCTAGGCGACGAACTTCGCACAAACCTATTATGTCATGGTTAATAACTCGTAATGCTGCTTTGAGCTCAATAAATTTTTGATCAGAGGATAATGATCTTACGTTAAGACTACAAATAAAGAAAATATCATTTGTTTTAGTATTTACTCTCGGGGGGTTTTGGTCGTACTCTCGGGAGGGGAGACGGGAGGTATCGAATTCAAATCAAAGGTTACTTTGAAATTTTAGTTGGGGTTGTCGTGGACTGGTGTGGATTCGATTCCAACTCGGTTAAGTTGGTTTCATTTTCGCTTTGGTGGTTCTGGTGGTTCTTGTAGATGCGCGGTGTTGAGGAATTCGACACGAAACGTTTAGGAAAATAGGTTAAAAGTGCGGAATGGAGTGGTTCTCCACAGTTTTTTAAAATCTAACTTAAGTAATAAATTAGTTTTTAACAAAAAGAAAAACTGAAACTGACTGACTGACTGACTGAACTTTTGTCTATGATATACCTATAAATTTTCTAATTTTTTCGTAACTGTAGGTCCAGAGGAAGTACCGTATAGGTTTTTATTACGCGGTGTATTTCATATAAAATGCATTAAAAACGATGCATAAATGCAATCTTTTGCATGCATTTATTTGTGCTTGAAGAGACTGAATACTTGAATATTAAATTCAATTTGATACCTTCATACAATCTCGAGATGTCTTAACAGGCGAATAGAAGGGTTCCGTTTTACCTCTTGTGGTACGGAACCCTAAAAAACCACGTTAACAACCCGACAAACATGTTAAAACTATTATCACATAATAAATCACTCTTGCGTCTAAACAGAGTAACTCAAATGCACTTTGTATCCAGTTTTATGGTTTTAAAAGTTTGCGCGAACATTTTTCTAGATTCTAACTTGTAAGCTTTCAACAAATAGAAATAATCTTGTTAGTACTTCTAAGTTGAACTTTGTTATTATTTAACAGATTCTTTGACACCGGTTGTGTGCGTGTGCACAAACGTGTGATAGTGAATATGAAAGGTTGTGAGTTCGATTTCCACTCGAGAAAAATGAAATATTTAATATTTTCCTTGAGAGTGTCTCCATGAATACGTAGTGACTTCACAGTAGGTTCCCATGTTCCATTCAGAAAACTTATGGCCACGTTATGATAACAATATTGCAATATACAATTTAGATTAGAATCCACGACTATCACGTCCAATACACAGAACGATCAAATGTTGAGTCAATTTTAATAGCAACATTAGCGACTTAAATATAAGAACATAAAAATTCTATTAAAAATTCTTATAAAAATGAACAGCGATCTAACTAACCGAAGCCCCGATTTTCGACCGTCAAAGAGTATGAAAATAAAATAAAAAAAAAATATAATGGAGCAGCCTTTATAAAGCATGAATAAATTGATTGAAAAATGTAATTTAATTAACTTGTCCAATATATTAGAAATTGCTTTTATATAGGGTGTAGCTGAGATTGACATCGTGTTTATTGTCACTTATGATTTTTAATTTCGTTTTCATTTTGTATAAAGAAATTGTGAATTTTTTTTTAAACTGAACTACTTGTTTCTGAGATTAGCGTGTTAAACCAAACAAACTCTTCAGTTTTCCAATCTTCTTCGGCTTTACAAGATATCCCGCATATAGCAGGGTAGGCAGAGGGGACCTAGTTTTGCCTTGGTACCAGAGAAGAATAAATATAAAACAATAAATATTTTATTTCCTCGAGAAGGAATCGAATCGACGGCCTCCGTTCCATAAAATTAGTATTTAAGCGAAACTTAACTACAATATCGCCCATGAAACTCCAGCTTAGAATATATTAAACGCCCGCATGTCGCTTTATGAAAACTGTCCGGATAATTTATGTAGTACTTACGTAACAAATAACATGGTCACTGGTTTGAATTCCGCTTGAATAACTAAGTATATGAAAGTACTTAACCGTATTTTAGTGGTTTATATAAAATATAACCAAATTTCCCCCTTTTAAGGCTATTATTTTTTAACCCTACAAATAAAAAATGAATCCAGATCCAATAACCAAAAATATAAACATTATCACATATCAGCTATCAAACATCGTAATTGTCAGTAAAGTCAGTAAGCTCAAGCTGAAACTTAACGTCCAGCAGTTTGTGAGCGTCGAGCAAACTTTGTCCTAATATCCTTATAGTTGCATATTATATAACAAATTTCGTAATTTTAGGCCAATGCGGTTGTGTGGATGGTTTTGGGTTCGATACAAAATCGAGCGAATGAGTTATTTTTATTTCCTCGCTCTGGTACCAAGATAACGAAAGGCGCTGAGTTGCGTCATTCAACACGTAGTGTCTCGAAAATTGCAGACCATGGGGACCTAAGTGTGTTAACACTGCACACTTAGGTTCCCTCTGCCTAACGGGCTATATGCGAGAAAGAGCTTGAAGCTAAAAAATATAATTCTTTAAGGTATATTTCACCATAGATACATTGCTTTACAATAAAATAATAATAACAACGCCACGATTAACTTTATTTCATACAGTTTATAGCCTTTGTCAACAAATGGACTATGAAACACGAAAAAAATATTCAATTCGAACCAATAGTTCCCGAGTTAAGTGCATTCAACCAAACAAACTCATATACATCCAATTAAATAGCGTAAACATTCATCTCTAATTAAGTGCAAACATATTTTAAATCACTCTAGTGTTTGCGGCGAAGTCGATGTAGTCTAATAGTGTAGAGGTAAATAAAGTTGAAAGTATTTCTCTATGAATGTTGAGAGTTTTATATGGATTTTTATAGCGATGCCGTCATTTCTGTTATAAACATTAGATGTTTTGGTGGGGACAGTCGTGGCGCAGGAACCCAAGCGACTGTCAACACGACTGGTTGTGGATTGGATTCTCATTTGAGGAAATGAAGTATTTCATATTTGCATTTCTTCGGTCTGGTAACGAGGTAAAGCGCGCTTTGAGTGCCACTAGTAACAAGACGTCTTGAATTCGACAGAATGTAGGGAACGGAAGTGTCTTAATGGGAATAGTGTCTTAGCAATAGGTTCCCAGTTTTCCTCTGCCTACTCTGCTAAGTGCTAGATACGGCGAGCCTCAGCATTACGTCCAGTCTGCTTACCATGCTATGCTCTAAAAACTATAAAAAATTTCAAGCGTAAAGTTCAGATTATTCCCGTTTATTTATTTCACATGGCTGGGTATTCAAAGGAAGCTTGGGAACCTAGTGTTAAGAAACTCTATTCTCTCTCTCTGTCCCATTAAGGCACACACTCACTTTCTTCCTAATCAGCAGGCATTGTCATGTCTCATAAGGTGCATACATAGTATGTAAATTTGTATCGATTTAATTGTATTTAAACGCAGATTCAAAACTGTGAGTAACATTTAGCTAGACATAAGAGATCAGCAATCATGTATGAGAAACTCCTCGTAAGAAATCCTCGCATGCTCATTTACCACCACGCTTTACCCTAACATATCTTAGTTAACTGTATTTTAAAATATTGAAAAATAAACTTTATGCTTAACAGGTTAAGGTTTAATTTACGTTAAAAGGTTTAATTTTCACCAGGTCTTTATTATGAACCTAACAAATTGTAAGACAACAAGATTGCATTCCACGGCTTGTATTAAATGTAGGGATGGAATTTAGTTACTTTAGTTCCTTAGTACTAGAATCTGGTTACTTATGTTGGAAGTAGTTGTATGTAGATCTTTAAATTGGTAAAACTGGAGAGTTTTTTGGGTTAAGTGAGCTGATCTCAGGAACTATACATTCGAGTTTAAAAAAATATTTTTTTCTGGTAAAGAAAAAAAGGTAAAGAAGGTCAAAAAGGGCACCAGTTGTGGCGCATGGCCACAAGTATGTGACAGCGTGAAGCTGAAAGAAAGAAATAAAAGCTTCTAAGCTTTTCTCCAGCTAGCCATCGTGGAGCTGCATGTCACTGTTGATGCGATGATTGTAGGTTCGATTTCCACTAGTAGCAATAAATTATTTCCATTTCCACCATTTAGAAAAGAAGCGTGAAACTAAAAAGTATACAAAAACTTATGAATATATAAATTAACAACATTAAAAGACAGGTAACTCCAGTATTACATAGGAGCACCGTCCCAACGGCCGCCAGCGTGGACCGCAAGCCGATAAATTTCCAGTCCACAGCAAATATTAAGAGCTGGAGAACCTCTTGATTAAACGCAATGGACTACATACGAATTATAAGCTTAGAACACTAGTTTAGTTGTGCCTGTGTGGAATTTTGAGGCAGTTTTTATGTGTATGGTGGTGTTTGCGGGTTCGATTTCTACTTTTATGGCATGGCATGGCATATATTCATTTAGTATGATGAAGCGCGGCGTTGAGTTCTGCAAATTGGAAGGTATCTTGAGAAGTTTTAACACTAGAGAATCCTCTACAGTTCCTTGGATACAATGTGAAGCTACAAAATATTATTTCAAAATAAATGAGTACAGATACAAATCGATTTTTGGTTTTCTATTTTTTCTATTTATCTCTATTCTTTCTTTATTTAATTACTGTATATCTTGTCCCTTCTATGTAGAAATTTTATAACATAATGAAACTAGTGTCGCCGTAAACTGTAATAGCGCAATTTACCTAAGTGTTTGTCTTGGATTATATAAAGTTGAAAACTTATATTAAGCTCTAGGGGTATGTTAGACCTGTGACGGTCGTGAGTTCAATGCTCGTAAGGGTAATAATGAACAAAGTCATTAGGTTAGGTGCGGGTCAAAACAATTAACTATTTTAGATATTATATCTAAATTTCTTAATTGTTTTGTAGCTGTATTTGCAGGTTTTTTATATTATTTTATAGAGTTATTCCTCACTAAAATAAGATATTTTAGTTTGTAAAACGTATAAAAATTTAAAGTTATCGAGATTCGAACTTACTCGTAGATATATTTAATACATAGCATTCTGTCTTGCTAAATAATTCTTAGCAATAATGTTTGGCTATAAAAAGCCCAGCGTTGGTATACGCCACTAAAAACGCAATGCCTCAAAAATTTGGCAGGACGATTAGGTTCCCAAGTTCCCTCTGCCTACAAAAAAAAAAACATAAAATTTCACCATGTTTCTAAAGAAAAGGAACCGCGGCCAAAGTTACTTGCCTCTTAAATCACAACTTGATACAAACGTTTCGAGATAAGGACTCGGAACGTTCCCGACGAGTTCTCACCAAGTTCACTTTGTAAAAACTTCGCCAACTTGATAATATTCATAAATTGCATTTAATTAATTTACCTACTTACAGTTTTTTTCTTTACACTTTGTACTTCATATATGGCAGGGTAGGGAGGGATCCTGGGAACCTAGTGTAATGATATATGGCTCCCATTAAGACAATTAAGTTCCACATTTGTCGGCAAATCCTGGATCCCTTTGAGGCTTCAACTATGTGACTATAAGCGCCACAGGTTGTAGGTTTGATTCCCACTCGAGATTAAATATTTAATATTTTTATTACCTCGCTCTGGTAACACATGGCGTTAAGTTTCGCCAATCAATACGCAATGCCTCCAAAATTCGACAGAAAGTTGAGAACAGAGTGTTTTAATACTAGGTTCCCTCTGCTTACCATGCTGTGTGCGGGATCCAGCGTGAAGCACATTTTTTTTAGTTTAACATACATACATATTTTATTTTGAGTACCAAAAATTATTTTAAATTAATTTTTAAATTTACCCCCATGTTAAAATTCCGTGCGTGTTCGAAACCAATTTGGCCATATTCAGGAGACACTCGTTAAAACTTCAAAGTGCATGCGATACGGAACTACTAACTAGCTTTCGGAATCGCAATAAAAATGAGAAAAAAACACTTAGTTTTTGGTCCCAAAAGGCACTGTAATTAAATGACTGTGCGCTGTTCCGTTTGGATGTATCGACTATTGTGTCCTTGTGACCTTCTGTCTTCTTCTATGGTATGGCTATGGGTCGATTCCTACTAATGTTGAGGCCCGTCGTCCCGACTGGTTGTGGGTTCGATCCCCACTCGAGGATATGAATTATTTATTTAGGTTTATATTTCCATTTCTTCGTTCTGGTGTCGAGGCAAAGCGCGGCGTTGAGGTCCACTACTCAACACGCAATACTTCCAGAAGTGGGGAATGGAAGTGTCTCAATGGGAATGAGGGGTCTTAACACTAGGTTCCCAGGTTCCTTCTACCTTTCCTGCTATATGCAGTTTAGCGTGAAGATAAACAAAAACTTATTTCATACTCATCACATAGTAAATTCAAAAAGATACATTTTAAAAGGCACGTATTACATACACTGTAGTACGAGAGGTGACCCTGTTCCAGGCGAGAGGACAGTTGTCGAGGGAGCAAATGTGGGTTAAAACATACCATGACATGCAGTTAAAAATAACTTTTATATTAATGTAGGCATCTATCTGGCTTGCTTCACACCCTTCCTCTTTTGCTGTGCGCTTTTCATAGAGGAAATGTAATGGAAATTCCTAAAATTCGTAAAATAATTGGGATTTATTTTTCAGCATATAGCATAGTAGCTAGATGGAACCTGGGGACCTAGTTTTAAGACAGTCCGTTCCCATTAAAACACTTACGTTCCCTACTTTCTGTTGAATTCCGAAGGCTCTCATCTCCTCGGGGGGTAATCGAATCCACAATTTGTCGCGTTTACAGTCGAAACTTTTAGTAGCACAGTCTTAATAGAAACGTAGAACGGGAACACTAGGTTCCCAGGTTCCAACTGCCTATCCACAGGACACAGCGTGAACCTAAAACAAAAAAAGAATGTTCCTACAAAGAACTTTCCAACAAATTTGAATGTAACAAAAATAACAAGAAAAAACTTCAAATTTTGGCATCAAAGTTCGTAGGAAATGAGCTCTCGCTTACCGAGATGAATTCGCTGCGGAGACGGCAAGGTGACCCGATTTTATAGACATTTGCCGAGTTGTGCTTTTGGATGACATACGGTCGTGGGTTTGGACTTTGACAGAAATTGTTATTTACCGCTTTATATTAGGAAGAAAATATTTGTTTTATACTTTTGCATTAAACTCGACGTCGGTCTTTTAATTTTGTTTGTGTGGACTTGTAAAATTAAAAATCTTTTTTTTGTTTCCATAGTATCTATAAGAAATAATTCCTTAGTGCTTCCCTACACTTCGTAGACTACCTACATAACATTTTTAACTTACTTCTGTCAATCACTCAGTAAAATAATAATTTTATGAAATTATTTCTTCACAATGATGGAAAGTCGAAGGAAGTCGGCCCATTTGAGAAATTGAAATATTTAGTATTTTCATTCCCCAGCTTTAGTAATAAGACAAAAAGCGTCGTTGAGTTCTACCATTCAACATGTCTTGTATTTGGACCGGCAGAATTGAGAGCGCAGTGTTTTAAAACTGGACTCTATGATATATAGATTTTTCATATTTGCGGAGTTGAGTTTTAGGATAGCTTATCAAATAAATTTTGACAGAAATGTCCCTTTTTTTAGTTTACTGTATTCTGCATATAGCAGGGTAGGCAGAGGGAACCTAGTCCACCAAAGAGAGAGAGAGGGAAATCAAACCCACACTGTACGAAAATTCACTAACTATCATAATGAAACAAGATGTCGCAATAAAACTTAACAGTTATTCCCACGAACTCCTTCATACGAACTTCCTCCATATATCCTCTTGATTATTTCACCAAGTTTCCATTGCTCGACTAATTAAACGTAGATTTAACACAAAATTGTACTATTTGGTTAATGAAGTAGATTAGTTTTGAACTCTTCAGTATGTGATAAGAGAGAATAGTGCTAACTGAGGTTTAACTTAAAGCTTTACAGTATTCTGCTATAATGATGGGTTGAACTTAGTTTAGGAGAAATAGAGTAGATTATATTTAAGATTGTTTGGCATTCCGGCAATCTTGGCGTATGTGCACACGTGGGGTAAACGCGTTGGTTGTAGGCTCCATTCTTACTCGGGGGGAATGAAGCTCTGGTAAGGAGCCAAAAAACGGCGTTGAAATCGGCTACTCAACAAGCAATGTCTCTTGAATTCGGCGTAAAGTGGTGAATTAATGTATTATAATGTGAATAGAGTGTCCGAAAACTATGTTCTCAGGTTCACTCTGCCTACCCTGCTATATTATTCAGAATACAGCGGGACACTAACTTTTTTATGTCACTAAGTAAAATTGACAATATATTCTGTTTCTATACATTTTATACCGTTATACCGTTTAATAATAATGAAGATATTTTCCGTTCCATTGTCTTCTAAGTTTTGCACCCACTTTATTAAAGGCAATACGAGTTTCGAGTAATCTGGTATTTCATTACAAGCAACTTGGCGGCTGTGAGACGTAATCGGTGACTTGTATGTGTTCTTTCTATGAGGGTACACTGGGAGAACCTTATTAGAAAACAATACATTATTATTATTTTTTTAGATTTGAACCTGCGATATTTGGAATCCGTCAAAGCGCTCTGAACACTATGCTATACATTCTTATCGATATAAAAAAAGAACAGAAAGGTATATCAATTTTTATATAATATCTTTTTGTTTTTATTGTGGAATGGCATCTTAAAAATGTTAATAAATTTTCACACTTTCCTCGAATTATTTGTACTTTTTACAATAAATTTGTTAATCAACGCAAAAATATTGAAAAGAGTTTCACCATCAAACAAAAAAGCGATAAAAATATATTAGGATACAGCTAAATCTTCCTGCAGGTGAACATATTTTCTTCTCAAATAAGTCATCTTTTAATAAAAAAAGAAACCGAATCCAAATCGGTTAATCCGTTAGGGATCTACGATGCTACAGCAGACATACATATTTACGTCTAACTTATCTCTCCTCTATTTTCGTTGTTAACGAAACCTAGTGTTAAAACAGTCCGTTCCCCATTTTTCACCAATTCAGGAGGCATTCTGTGTGTTGAGTAATGGAGCTAAACGCCGCGTTTTGCCTCGACACCAGAACGAAGAACTATACTATGAACTACATTCACCTAACTAACTAGTTAATAAAGCCCAGTGTACGTCTGTCGTAACGAGCTCGCTTATTCCACCCAGGTAGGTAGGTGAACAAGTAAATTGGATTTGAAGTTCTTTAATCTTCTAGAAGTTGTACTGCGTAAGATGTTTTATCAATTTGAATGTCGAGCAAGTCTTTACGAAGTGGGCTTACGCTTATCTATGGTTAGCTTTTAACGTGTAGAAGTTGATGATTTAGGTTACATATATTTGTTAGATATAATTGTATAGAAGAATAGATGGATAGTTTGATGGAACTTAACTCACTCAACTCTCAACTCAACTCGACTCAACTCAATTTGAACATACAAGAATTTGAAACTATATCCTTTTTGTCAGTTTAATACTACTTGTACTTTAAAAAGTTTTTAGTAGAAAAAAATAAAGAGATAAATTATAAGTGTATAAAAATTACCATAAGTTTAAAACAGTGACAGTGAAAAAAAAGTTAAAAAAAGTGTTCATTTGAAACTCGGTCTCGGAACGTTAACACAGTTCAAACAGCGGAACTCCATCGGTTTCAGTAAATTCTAGGCGGCAGAGGAAATTAAATGTAAAGCCGGCTGGTTAAATATAAACGGGCTGTTCTAACTTCATCATTATTGTGGTTAGAATAAAACAATTCTAATTCTGGAGATGGGGAGGTGCGGCGTTGAGTTACGCTGCTTATTGAGTTGAATATGGGGGATATAGCTTCTTAATAATTAGTTCTTTCTGCCTAGAGAAACGCGTCGGAAAATGGTAAATGAAGTGTCATAGCACTAGATTCTCTCTGCCTACGTCTGCGTGAAGATGTGTGAGGTCATCATTTCTCTGGAAACATAAAGTTCGGAGAAAAAGCGTAGAACGGAGAGTTTCGTCACTAAGTTATCTCTGCCTATTCTGAATCTAAAAGAAATATAAAGCTGCAACTATCGTCCTATTGACCCAGTTCCTATGCCCCATACATTTACTTCATTAATTATACTCATGTAAATTCGGAAGAGTTCAAACTACCCACATAATGTATTATTTAAGTGAGCCTGTAAGAGTATTATCATTTGCAATTCTGATGCAACGGGAAATGCCTTGGAAGGATTCTTCAAAGTATTTATGGTAAATGTTACGAAAATTATTTATATATAATATAGAGAAGCTCGGCGGCACAGTATTTGATTGTAAATGCAAACGGTGATGGGTTCGATTCCTATTCAGGGTAAGAAATATTTTTTATTTTCTCGCTCTGTTAACAAGACAGTGTGCTAGACAGCTCTGTCATCA
Source organism: Heliconius melpomene rosina (assembly GCF_056956725.1). NCBI lineage: Eukaryota > Metazoa > Arthropoda > Insecta > Lepidoptera > Nymphalidae > Heliconius > Heliconius melpomene. The sequence goes on along the minus strand of NC_140402.1, from coordinate 8,698,063 downwards.
TTGAGTTCTGACACTCAACTTATAATGACTACAAAATTGGGAACCCTAAGTTTTAGAGAAAGGAAATTTACCTACCTACTTGCTATATACAGGATATAGGATTAACAAAAAAAAAACCGTATACAAAATTAAAGAAAAACATAATAAATCGACATTTTATTCAAATTTTAACTTTCCATAGACATCAACACTCGACGTACTACATCTCGTGTTTGATGGGAGAAAAAAATATATTTTCTATGGTGTTATATTTGTTTTTCGCTTCATCATGGTATTAATGTAGCGTTAAGTTGTTATGGCGGTCTGCATACGTTATTTATTGATTAATATACTAAATATGAGTCGCGGTTTTTATTTTAAGTTACTTTGGTATTTGGATGGGGGGAATGGGGCCAGTCGTGGCGCAGGGACTAGCGTGCGACTGTAAACGCAGGTTATGGGCTCTATTTCCACTCGAGAAAATGAAACATTTAATATATTTATATGATAGGGCAATAGCTGCTTCATAGGATTGAATTAAAAATGTCCATTCTATTTGGATGAAATTGGGCGGAGCATGGAGAACAGTGTCTTAACACTATGCTCCTTTTATATAATGTTTAATGTTTTTCCGTGTTCCCATGCAACACGGAAAATCATACCTAGTTTCAATTTTCTAAGTCCAGTAGATACGTCTGTCCGTCACCTGTCATTCAATCATTAACAAAAGAGTTTTCTTTACATTAACATTTATATGAATCCAGACATACATATAAAAATACAAACAAAATAATCATTCCGCAAAACTATGCTCTGACAAAACTACACGTTTCACAATGATGCAGTTAAAATTCTGCGTCTGTATGGCCGTATAGGAACACTCGTTAAAACTTTAAACAACTATATGCATAGGCGTTAGTTAGTAGTTGGGGAAAGTTAAATAAAATCCAATGGAGTTACTTCAATTGGGTATTTTTAGCGTTGTTAAGTTACGTATTTGTTGCCATTACTACTGACTATAATATATATATTTTTGTTTTTAGTGTAAGACAATTGTCAGTGTGAGGGTATTTTACAGAAAATAAAATAATAATACCCACATAATTATTTATAAAAGAGAAAGGGAACGGCTATGAAAAGTGACGTTTTTGATGGATTGAGACAGTACGTCGTTATTTTGCCTTTCGTAAGCTGTAAAATTGTGACGGTGTTCAAGTATTTAAAATTAGTGTCATTGTTGGAACTATGCGTTTTAAAACGTGTATAAGTGTAAAGTGTCATATAGAAACAGTGTTAAGTGTGCTATATAAAGTGTTAGAAGTGTGTATATGTAGAAAAGAAACGATAAATTATGGTTATTAAGTATTTTATTATACTTACTACCTGATATTTTTACACTAGTTAGTTAGTTTAGTTAACCACTATATCGTAGCAGAGTAGGAGGAACGTAGAAAACCTGGGAACATAAAGGTAAGACATTAAATTATCCATTTTCCATCGAGTATGCGAAACATTGAATATTGAGTGCCGGCGCTCAAGGCCGCGCTTTGTCTTATTACCAGAGTGAGAAAATGATAATAATTTATTCCCTCAAGTGGAAACCTACGAGAAAGACACTAGTTCCCTTTAAGACAATTCTGTTCCATTTTCCTCCAAATTCTTGTGACAAAAAATTAAATTCACATTTAAGTGGGACTCCTCGCCGGCGTGCCTCGTTACCTCATTCTCCTAAGTGGCAATGGAACCCACAACCGTCGCTTACTTTTGCACGTGTGTTCTCCTGTGCCACTACGTCCTTAGCCTATTCTAGAGGGGGAAAACTATATACTATATAAAAAGTATATAACAAACATACAAAAATAACATAGAAATTGAGGTTTTTATCTATCATTGTGTAAGTACAGGCACATTCACGGTGTACCCACTCGTGCGTAGCCTCATCGATATTTTCTCCTACATTTAACATTGATTTACTGTTAGAGGAAACCAAAGGCTGTAATAAGAATAAATTCGTGTCCACTAAGTCACTAAGCCTTAAATTTTATTGGCTAGTTTGTTTTATGACATGGAAATATGCTTGATTTGGCTTATTATAATACTAGCGACCTACACGCGGCTTCGCCCGCTTAAATTTATTTTAACATTGTCGCCAAATTATACATAATATTTACATAAAGTGTACATAAACTGTTATTCTTATGTATAAGCTATATTTTTGTAAAATTTCCTCTGAATCTGTTCAGGAACACACATCTTTTCTCACAAGTTTTCACATTTATAATATTAGTAGGATTTTTATTTTCCTTGGTGTATATAAATTTATAATATTTAAATTAATTTATTTTCATTTTTCCGCTCTGGTAGACTAAGCGCGGCGTTGAGTTACGCTATTCATAACAGAATGTCTCAAAAATTATCTTCCTCTTCTGTTATGCGTGTAAAATCGTAAAGCTGCTTTTTAAAATAAAAACAGCATTTAATTTTTTAAAACCTAGGTTTTCTCATTACTTCGAGAGCGCCATTAAGAGGATGCATCATGTATTTGTGGTCAACGATAAGGTGCACCGTTTTAAACCTTGATACGTAGTAATGGAGATAAAAATGTTATTTAAAAATATATGGAGAGTATTCATTTAAAGTTTTTTGAGACTGGTGGTATTGTGGTATAGCATTAAGATGATAGTCTTGGGTTCGAGTTCCATTCCGGGGCATAAATTTGTTTTATTCCCCCGCTTTAGTAATAAAAAAAGGTATGTTTCGCTACTTCGCTTCGCTTCGCCATTCAACAAAGAATGTCTTGCAAATTGGGTAGAAAGTAGAAAATGGTTCATTTCTACTTAACGTCATATAAAAATAACATGCTTTACATTTTTTACATTTTCAACTGTTATTCCATAGACACTAAAATCGTAAAAAATATTTTTATAAACGTATAAACAATTAGACTTAGTGGGACTGAAAATCATATCAAAAAACTACAGATATGGAAAATATAGTTAAAAAACCAAAATAATTCAGCTAAATTATAATAAATGCTACCTTAGCGGAAGTTGTTTCTCAGCGTGATAGCCATTTCTCATTGACATATAAAAATTAAACGCCTGGAAAATCTGACGAAGAATAGACCAGAAAAATTTAAGAAATAAGGAAATATCATGTTCGTTGATAGATAAAAATTGTTAAAAGTTGAAGCAATTCTCACTGAAAACGGGAAGTTTGCAAGTTCGATTTTCATCCGGGGTAGTGATTAATATAAAATTTTTAGCTTTTTTTTCTTCTGTTTTTTATTTTTAGTAAGTGTCGTACGTTTAGTAATTGTAATCGAGTGTTAATACACTCTATTCCTTATTTTAGACACTTCTCTACTTTTTGTTTCATTTTTAAGACATTGCGTATTTAGTGACAAAACTCAACGTCCCGAGTAGAAATCGAACCCACAACCGTCAAATTTTGAATCGCATGTGTGTCGCCTTTGTACCTCAACGTCCTCAATATTTTTGCACCCTAATAATACAAAGGTACGATTTTAAGCTTTTCTACTTACAAATAATATCACGACATTTTGGCTTTAAATTTAATTAAACTATATGAAAGTAGTATGAAAATGGTCATTAGCTCCACGCTTCACATTTTATCCCTAGCGGAGTAGCCAGAGAGTTATAAAGTCCACGCCAACCAACTTTCGGACGGTCGCTAGTTTTAAATAAAAACCTTATAAGGAATTCTAAGAATGAGGTCATGCGTACGAGGTTGAAGACAGAGTCGATGAGACAAAAGACGTACGCAGATACCATATCGTATGGTGATAGCAAAGCGTAAAAAAGAATTGAATCTATAACCACTTCCCAACCCTTCCTAATACCAGGATGCACCGGGAAAGGCGATAAGAAAATAGAATATAACAAAAAGAAGATTGTATTTGTATAGGATCAAAATTATATTTACCACGCACAAATATGTAAGTGGAATCTTTTTATTCTAATATCATGGATAGTGTGGCTTGGTTAAATTTAAACAAGATTGGTTGCAGTGTGTGTATCTTAGTCCCTCTGCTTTCCCGTGCTATTTGCGGGATACAGCGTGAAGTAAAAAACTGCCAAGTGCGAGTCGGACTTAGGCATGATGAGTTCCGTACCATTATCTATCTATAAAAATGGCAAAAAGTTACGTTTGTTGTATAGGAGTCCCTAAAAAGATTTATTTTATTTTGATTTTTCGTAACGGTTGTTATAAAAGCAACAAAATACATAATTGTGAAAACTATCACGATTTGTGAGATACTTCCTTGTGACAGACGGGCAGACAGAAAACTCTTAAAAATTTAACAGGTAAGCTTTTAAGTATAAAGAAAAATAAAAATTGTTTGTACCTGTAGTTAAACAATTCATCATAATATTTTCTATGACTTTTTTAACAAATTTGCGCGCGCGACTTTGCGACTTTTGAATGACTGCAAACGGAAATAGATGTAATTATTGTCTTATTATCAAAGCGGATTAAAAAATAAAAATAAATAAATAATTTCTTCTAGTGGAAATCGGATCTAATAATCTAATCATCCGTCGCGTTCATAGTCAGACGCTTTTCCGATGCGCCACACCAGAAGAAATCATTCATATTTTGTTGTAAGGAACATATGATCCAATAGGTGAAAGATTTTTTAATAAAGACAACTGCAACCTTGACCATACAGAGCATAAAAATACTTGGCAATGTTCCTACAAAGAGAACCAAAAAGTATGCATTTCGACGTTTCGTTTCGTTGTGGCACTATGAGTAATAGCCTGTGCCGATCTGAGTGATGGCGGGAAGGCAAGATGGCGTCCGTCAAAATGGCGGCTGAATGTCGATCATCGTCCATATTAAATATCGATATAGTCATTAAATTTTATGTTTAAATAGAAATATTAATGTTTTTTTAATTAATGTCACATGGTTTAGCATTGTGAAATACTGGCAATACAGAGTATGATAGCTTGTGTTAATCTGAATGATGACAGATGGCGTCCGTTAAAATGGCGATTAATTATTAGGTGAGTAATTTAAGAGTTAAAAAGCAATGGAATTGTTCATGAGATTTGTAAGTTATTGTTGATATGTTAAATAATACATTAGCTTCACGCTGTATTTACATTAGATTACTTAAAAGAAGCCTGGTGTTAAAACACTCCAGTCCCAACTTTTAGCTCAGTTTTCGAAATATTGTGTGTTGAGGGGTGGAACTCAACGTTTTCAGATTTTTTTCCAGAACAAATAAAGAGATAACAGTTCATTCTTCCTAGTGGGAATCGAAGCGACAACCGTCAAAATTGCACTGTAACGAAATGGCCTCAAGTAACTCTTCTTTTTTCAATTTCACACAGGGAAACCTGCTGAACCTGGGAACCTATTATTAAAACATTGCTATTTCTCACTTTCCGCTCAATTCTCGAGACATTTCATATTAAGTGGTAGAACTCAACGCCGCGCTTAGCCTCGTTACCAGATCAAGAAAATAAAAATATTAGATATAATTTATTCCCCCAAGTGGAAATAGAACCCACCACTGTCACGTTAAAGGCCCTACGCCACGACGCTCATGACAAGATAACTACCTCATAATTAGGTAACTCAAATAACAAAAAGTAATAAAGATAACACAAAGCTTTAATTATACTTACAGAACAGAAGTACACTTACACTAACCAGCAAATTCGACATGACTTGAAATTTATAGAAAATGAAATTAGTATTTACAAAGTGGGTTGGCGGTTGTTTTTTTAAATATTTACATAAAATTTTTACTACTCCACGAGCTCTTTGACGAAATGTTCGTGAAAACGTGATTAAAATTTTGTTTTAAAAGAGAAAATCATAAATTGGATAAATCAAAAGCAGGTAAGTACTGTAATAATCATTGAGTTGACGTCATCGTGATGTAATTGGTTGTAGACTTGAATTTTCTCTATTTTCGGAGTTAGTATTCGGTAGAATAGCTTTAGATGTATAAAATAATGTTTTTTTCGCTTCACTATGTATTCCGCATAAAGGAGAGTAGCCAGAGGAGAGAGAACTCTATGCCTTATCTCATACCAAGTTTTTGTGAGTTTGGGTGTTGGGTGGCGGAACTTAACGCCGCCCTCAACTTTCTTAGAAAACTGTACGAAATAGGAAACGAATCGATATACGTTATATATTATAGATGCGTGATATGTGTGTATGTGGTAGACTCGCATTTCTACATATGTACCTAATTTCGTATGTATATTTTAAGCTTAAACGTAAAGCACCTTTTGCATTCTAGTGGCTTCTTAGTTTCAGTTCAAAATTTTAAAAACTAAATCCTTACAAATTATATATAACTTTTTCAATTTAAATTTAAGAGGTTTCTTGTAGTTGCAGTAGGAAGAGTTTAACGCTGTTTCTCGCTTACTAGGATAGACAGAGGGAATCTACTTCATTTGTTAATCAAGTCCAATTTTTGAGACATTGCTTAATGAGCGGCGGAACTCTACGCCGCGCTCTGTGCTGGTTTCAAGGAAATGAAAACAAGGTATTTCCGCAAGTGGAAATTGAATCTGTTTAGAGAGAGAGAGAGCGATGGAGATTTAGACATAAATTTAGATCTAAATAAAATAATTTAATATAATATATCTTCCGAGTGAGATTGATTCTATATCGATTCCCTTTTGGTGGAACATGCATGATATTTGAATTTCCTCCCTCTAGTGAAAAGACGCACGGCGTTAAGTCCCCCCATTCAACAGTCAATATCTCGAAAATTGGGCGGAGTGTTTTAATACTAAGTCTTCTTATTTACTTTGCCATATGTAGGATACAGCGTGAAGTTGAAAAAAAACAAACAAAAAATATCATTTTTCTCACACGTAAGTTATAATGAGAATTGTTGTGGTGCGCTATAATTTTCAAAAGAAATCCTTACCTTTGTGAAGTAAGATGCGTTTTTAGGTTAAGATTCTTTTCTTAGTGCAATAGTATTGTTCATAATTGTGAGGAAGAAGGCGTTGAATAGGTGATACGAGAGGGAAGTACGGGTTCAAATCTTGGATTATACAGGGTGGAATTGTCAGCACCACTTTAAATGAAACCACAGTTTTAACTACTCTATAAAAGCCTAATATAATTCAGAAAAAAAATAATTCCCTAAAATGAAAAGGTGATTTTTTCAAAAAAAAGAAATAATAAAATTATCGTTTTAAAATAAAACGCCATTTGTAAAGTATAACATAGGCACGCACACATTTACCTGTCAAAGCGGCAACGTCGCACACGTATGTGTGCGTCACACGAAATACAGGTATGGATAAAAATCGTGAAATGAAAAAAAAATCCTACGTCCAAACTGTTGAGGTAACTTGATTAATTTTTTTAGCCCTGGGTTTGAAATATTTTACCCTATATGCAGTTTCAGTAAAAGAAGCGCTGCCTCTTCCACCCTGTATACTAATAGAGACACACCCTACGACTTGCGACTGTACAGCGGTGATGATGATGTGATGTATATATAGCTTTCTTCGATAAATTAAAGGTCTAAAGCTGCACGCTGTATCCCGCACACAGTAGGGTAGGCAGAGGGAACCTAGTGTTAAGACACTCCGTTGCCCACTTTCTGCCGAATTCTGGAGGCATTTAGTGGCAGAACTCAACGCCGCGTTTTACCTCGATACAAGAGCGAAGAAATGGAATTTCATATTTGAATAAATGTTTCATCTTTTCGAGTGGGGATCGAAGCCAGACCCAGTCGGTACCCCTACGCCACGATATTATTATAAATTAAAAGTTGTTTCACAAAACACTTTACAGTGTTGGGCCAACACCTAATCTAGTGTACCAAGTATGACCTGAGACGACCTGCTACCATTTTCATAAGCACGCGTGCTCAAGTGGGTGGAAACACAAAAAAAGCGTTTTCCATGTCCAAATGAAGTATTTCTTGAGCATGACCCATTTTTGTAATTTAAAATCTTGTTTAGTTTTAGGAAAATGGTTTCTTTATACATAAGTTTATTGTTGAATTGTTTTGTAATATTTATTTTACATTGATGCCTTCGTGGCACAGTCGGCGATTATCTAATTGAAGGCGATAGTCATCGGTTCAAATTCTAGCTTTATTTTTAGCTTCCCACTGTATCCTGTACATAGCAGGGTAGGCAGAGGGAACCTGGTAACATTGTGTTAGACACTCTCACTATGTTCACATTAAGACACTTCCGTTCTTTACTTTTCACCGAAGGCATGGCGTTTTAACTGACAAAACTCAACGCCACGGTTTGCCTCTTTAGCATAGCGAGGAAATGAAAATATTTTATTCCCCCGAATGGGAATCGAACTCACAATAATCACGGAATCAGTCACACTCTTGTGCACCTGCGCTAATATTGACTCACACGACGACAGACTAAAACACATAATATTAGGGGTACATTATAATAATGAATTATTAAGACATTTTGAACACGTGAGTCGAGTCACTTTAGTGTTTCATACGACGCTTCGTGAACTCTATACAAACTTGCCATACTGGAGCAATTAGGTTAATAGCGCTTAGCAAGTATGGAACTTTGTCTTTACTTATCATCTTTTATATTTCATTTGAGGCTCTTGTGGTACTGGGTACTGGGTTTGTGGTGGTGGGTTTGATTGTAGATACGATGATTGTGAGTTCGATTTTAACACTAGTTTCTCATGTTCCCTCTGCCTATCCTGCTATATGAGGGATATAGCGTGAATCTTAAGAAAGAGAAGTGGAAAATCACTTTTCTTTAGTATTTTTTGCAGAGTAATTTTCTGTACAGTTTAATGGATTTTTTATCTATACCCTTTTTAATTTTGTATCGTTTCTTTTCTCCATTTTGGTAACTTGTTCTCCAATATTTCATATAATTATTTATTTATTAGCTGAAAAGTTTTCTAACTTTAAGCTGGAAACCTAGTGTAAGGTCACTTCGTTCCCATTAAAACACTCCCGTTCCCTACTTTTCGGCATATTCCTGAAGCATTGCTTGTTGAGTGGCGGAACTCAATTCCGCATTTCTTGTTCTAGTATCGGCATTGAAGAACAATGTTATTAATATTGCTTAGAAGAATAATATTACTATGATTTTGTTTATTTTCCGTTCTTTCACTCCTTTGTCCTTCTTTCTCTCAGTTTCGGGGCATTGTGTGTTGAGTGGCAGATTTCAACGTCACATTACATACATATATAATATATAATAACTATCATACAAACTTATCCAACCAATCCATAAATTTGTTCTTTCCGTTACAAAATTCAAGAAATCAAACGTGTTTCAAGTGAAAACCATTTGTAATGTACCGTCGGGAATAGAACCTGTAACGATTTATCTTCATTTGTCGGCTCTCAGTGCTAGAAGAGTAATTGATTGGAGTTAGCGCTTTCTTATGCATATTGTTTTTATTTTTAAGTTTGTTGAATGTATACAGTTTGTTTACTACATACAAAACTACATTTTATGTGTAGCTTTGTTTTCGTGGCCAAATGGATAATAAATAACTTAAAGAGAGAGAGAGAGAGATGCAAAATATTACGTTAGAATAACTGACGGTTTTCCTATTTTTTGTTCATTTTCTCTTATATGTTAAACTTACGAATATCTTGTGCATTGGTTGTATGACATATAAAACATGACAATTGTGGATTTGATTCCCAGTCTGGGAAAGGATTTTGGAAAAGGAAAAATATGAAAAAGGTCTTAAATATAACGTGATAAAAATTCTTCCTCATTTTTTACTAACTATGCCTATAATATATTAAATTTATGACATCTCCATAGTATAATGAAGTCAACGTTCCACTAACATAACATAATGAAGTCGCCAACTTCAAATGAAGTGTACAGTGAAGTTTGAGTAGCAAATAAGAACGTGTGTTTTATCAGACAGGACAGGAGGCCAAACGCGCAAACAGCGGAGTGGAGCCTCATTAAAACTTTGGCGGACAAATTGATGGAAGTCGAGGTAAATATGTTGGGATTTGTTCATACTGGAATTGAAAATTTATTATTATTCTTTTTGAAATTTCTTGTTTTTAGTAGTTAAGTAAAGTAGAAGTAGAGAAGGAGACTGTTTCTGTCTAATAGATTGTTTAGCAGGAAGTAAGTGTTAAAGGTTCACCATTTATCCCGCAAAATAGGGATTCAGCCCGACTTCAAGAGATTTCGTGTTGAGTGATATAACTCACAGCCGCTACTACGCGTCAACATAATAGGGAGATTAATTTATTCTAGAAAATGAGAATCGAATCCGAATTACGCTGCTTTAGCCTCATTTTTTTTTATTTAACTTAACGCTGTATCCCGCACTTAGCGGGCTCAAAAACCTCACTTATCGCCAAATTTGATGACGAGTAAGTGAATTATTCATGAGAGACGGAACCGCGAAACCGCGGCTTGTCCACTAGAGCGGGGAACTTATAATTTAGACACTGCCATACTGCACTACAAAAAATAATATTTTTCTTACAAATATACAATATGAAGACGCCCTTATATCTGATCAAATCATCAAAGTTACCTGATACGATGGCGAATAGCGAACTTCGTGACGGATTACATTTGTAATTAAGGCGGAATTATCTAAAGGAGGCTTAATGGGATATCGATATAACGAATCTGTAACCCTTATACATTTTACTAAGATATTTATATAGTGTTCAGACACTCCATTCCTCGGTAAAAATATCAAATATTTCATTTCCAAGAGTGGAAATCGAACCCACAACCAATCACGTTTACAATCACACGTTGTGCACCTGCGCTACTGAAACTAAATATATTTACATTGAAATGTAAAATTCTATTACACGAGTAAATAGCTGGCACGTTGAAAATTTAATATTATTATTGTATGGAGAAGATTATTTTCCTTTGAAATTTCCTTTCTTAGGTGAATATTAGAGCTCGCTGTTACATAGAATGTTTCCATTTTTATTTTGCGCCTCTAGTGTATTGAAATTCTTACATTCTATTTGCTATTATATTTTATTGGAATATGATTATCTTACTTATATTATAAAGACACTTCCGCTCCTCATTTTGCGCCGAATTCTGGAGACGTGCTGAGTGGCGGAACTCAACGCCGCGTTTTACGTCGCTATCAACGGCGACTTTGCCAGAGCGAAGAAATGAAAATATTTATATAGTTAATTTCCTGGAACGAGATCAAACCCACTACTTGTCGCGCTTACAGTCACATGCTTGTACCTCTGCGCCACAGCTGGCCTCGAACATACAGTCAGTTAATATTAAATTATTATATAAATGTGTCTATTTAAGTTCCCTTTGAATAAAATTGTTCACGCGATTAACAGTTTTTAAATGAATGAACAGCTCTCTCTCTCTAAGCTTAATATTTCATTAAATGTTTATATTTTTGCTATTATTGTGTGCCTGGATTCACTCGTATAAAATGAGAATAATATTTTAAAAAATATTATATTTAATTATTCTTTAAGAAAAAAACTAGAAGAACTAGAAAAAGACTCGAGTCCTTATAATTTTTTTAATTACGTCCTTATTACACTCTCCTCTTCCTTCATGATCCTCTATCAAAGCTATAAGGTAAAAAGTTTTACCTTAACTAAAAGTTTTACAAGCTAACGTATTCAGAACATCGATTGTTAGCGTTAAGGGTTTATTAAAAGTTGCTCAATTGATTCCAAGTTGGACGTGAATTACGTGTTCAATATTTTTTTTATCAAAAAGTATTTTATTGCACATGTAACATATTTTTTTGTTTTCATAGAATTACTATGACGTAATTATATAAAACCACTTTGAAAGGCAGAGACTCCAATGTAAATATACCTCCCTTCTCATTTATCCCATCCTTTATAACAGAATAAATGATAAAAGCCAGATCATATATGATCTAAGAATCTGAGATTTTTAAATTATGTAAAATTATTTTATAACATTTCTATTATTATTTAGAATTTTCATATCTTCGCTCTGGTGCGAGTCCCGCCACTAAACACGAAAAATTAGGCGGAAAGTGTGGAACGGCACTCCGTTCCACACTTTCCGCCTTAGAACGTAGTTAGAACAGTAGGTTCCCTCTGCAAATCCTGCTGAATTCGAAACACAGCGTGAACCTGATTATTTTTTTTAACGACAAATGCGGCTTCGCCCGCTATAACAAATTCTATAATTTATGAGCCACGACGGCCACTATATACGGTACAAAGGTACTATATAAATTAGATAATTTCAATACACTTAACCTTACTTTTGTGGTATACGGAACAAACAAAAACTATTCTACCATACTAATGGAGATCTTTATAGCATTGTTTGGCATAAAGGTATAATGTGAACTACTTTATCTCCTTTGAACTTACTATTGGGGAACCTTTTTATGAATAACGTACAATTACTACTACTTTAATTCTTTCAAAGATATTTAACGATACAGTGCACATCAATGATATAATTTATAAGAGTATTAGCAGGTTAACATACGGCTTCGCCCGCTTTTAACTTATTGCTATTTATATTATACAAAATCTTTTTTTATTTGTAGCCTATGTGTTATTCTGATGTCAAAATAATACATAGGCTACAAATCCGTTCAGTATTTTTTGGGTGAAGGTGAAAAAATGATCTATTCTCATAAGCTTTCACATTTATAGTATTAGTAGGGTTCCGTACCAAACGAGTATCTATTACTAAGACTGAATTTTTTTGGTTATGAATAATTTTTATGTCGATCACGCTAGTCGAAGCATCAAAGAGTTGTGCTGTATATACTTTAATACTCTTCGATATTCTAATTTGACTTGTGAATAGCGTAAAATAAGCTATTTGAAACGGAAACTTAACGGAGAAATATTTTATTATAGTAGCGCCTTAAAATTAATCCTGTTATATGAAATGAAATCCAGAATCTACTAAGTGTTAAAATATGCTATTAAAATGTCAGTATTGTCAGTTTTACAGACCTAATCGAACCCATAACCCTCGCATATACATTCATAGGTATTCTTAACCTGCACCACTACACAGTTCACCTATAACGTGAACTTATAATAGAATTGCACATTAAAAGTATCGTTAAAGTTGTTGCCGGGTCATTAAAACTTAGATCTGGGCTTAACTAAGTAATACGAGCTATACTCGTACACTGGTGGCAATTTTTAAACTTTTATTTTATAAATAAAAGTGAATCCGCTTTATCAGATGGAACCTTGGAACTTAGTGTTATGTCTCCGTTCTCCACTTTCTGCCTTCTTGGAAGCCTTGCATGTTGAATGGGGGTATACATTATTACGCAACGTTACCGGGGCGAGGAAATGAAAATATTAAATATTTTATTAGTTAGGCTGTCGTGACGTAATGGAAAAGGATTTGGTTTTTTACGTGATGGTTGTGAGTTGGCTCCAACCCATTGGAACCAATAGTTTCTACTAGCTTCACGTTATATCCCGCTTACTGGTATATAAGTATCCCCTATTTCCGCCAAAGGGTTCCCCAATTTCCGTACAATTTCCGAGACCATTGCATGGGATCAAAGTAAGTGAGAATCAAACCCACTATCATCGCGCTTTCAGTTGACACCGTTTCGCTGCGCCACGAATGCCTAAATAACCATATTTAGTATTATTTCACTTCTTTGCTCTGGCAAGATAAAATATGCTTAGCCTCACCACTCAACATGCAATGCCACGAATTCGGGCTTCCGTCTGCCTGCTATGAGGGATAATATATAAAGGGATATTATATAAAATAAAAAATATTCAAAAAATATAGTTACACTAAATACACATACTAATATTGCTGCCCATAGAAAAACTGAAAACAAAATAATACCTCAAAATAAAACTTATTCATACAAAAAAAAGTTAATATTGTTTGAAAAAAAAAGCACTGAAAAACACAAAGCAGCGTAATCTTAATAGTCATTGTCTTCATTACCGAGCAAATTACTTCTCATTATTTTAACAGCTACCTATTGAGTATTATCGTTGCATGTTAGGGTTCCCTGTGAAAAAATATACAAGTAAAAAAATCTGCATCGTGCTTTAATAAAATTAAAAAGTATGAAATTCTTTATAATTTCACGCAATATGGCAGCGTAAGTAGAGGGAACCTAGTGTTAAAATAGTCCGTCCTCTCATTTCGAATTTTCTCGAATTTTCGAGACGAGGATATCAAATATTTCATTACCTCGACTGGGAATTGAATCTACAACCTTTAGCAATTACAAGACGAGTTGAAGCCAGTCACGGCAAAAAAATATTAATTGAACTTCCATAGATTTAATACCGAATAAGTATTCGAAGTGGTCCTCTTTCTTAAAGTTGCTTAACAAAACAAGCTGTACCAAAAAACTTTAAATTAGGAAATGTACGGAATTTGTAAATAAAAATAACAATTTAGCTTAACTTAACTATGTATATCGCTATTAGGTCGTTTCAGAGATAGCATCGCAACTTTTATTTTAAGTAGTACGATAGTTGGATATTTTCATTTATTTTTAACAAAAATAATATTATGGGAAAACGTTTTTGAAAGGGAATAATATCTATAGGAATCTGACGTCGACGCGAAGGTTGTGTGTTCAATTTCTATCAGGAATATCGAATATTTTCTTCTCTCTCGTTCTCGTGCGGCGTTGAGTTCCGCTTTTATACTCTAAACTTGGATAGGAAGTGGAGAACAAAGTGTTTTAATACTAGATTCCCTTCAGCTGCTATACGAGGGATACAGCGTGAAGGTAAAAAAAATTTTTGGATGTTATCGGTTGTATCCTGGAAGAAACAAAAAAATAAGCAGCTTGACTTTTTATCTCGTATAGCAGGGTAGACAGAGGGAACCTGGTGCATTTCCTGCTTTATTTAAATTAAGAGTCATTATTGGGAACCTGCTGCTAAAGCAGTCCGTTCCCATCGGGATACCTCCCCTTCCATGATTTTCCCCCAAATTCTCGATAAAAATATCCTGACAGCAAATATAAATATAACTGAAACTTATCTCTATCAATATTTACACTTCAGTACCTACGCAATAAGAAGACAAGTGTGGAGCTCGTCACGTCGTCACGTCCGCTACAGATTGCTTCACGCTGCACGTGTTTAATATATTTATGTATTTATGTTGTCGTCGATACTGATCGTAAAGTTCGCTGTAATAGATAACTGTTGCTATTATTGGTTTAGATTTTATATCTAAATTTAATTGATTTAATTTTGTTTTCGTGTCACGCTATAAGGTAGTGATACAGCGGGTTACATTGTGTTTCTTCTGTCTCTTGCCTATAAATTTCAGCTTCACGCTTGAACGGATTCCAAGATGAGCAGGTTTGAATCCCGCTACGTTTAAAGTTTTATATATTTATTAAATTAGTATTTTTCTTTCCACCTTTTTTCTTCACCATTACCAAGACTGAATCCAATCATATTTTATTATATTTTTTATAATTCTTTCATCGTTTGTATAAGACCGGTTGGCGTGTATTTGTTCAATGCTAACAAAACCCGTTGAGAATTAAACACTCGTTTGTTCCCATATCCCCCGTCGGTTGGATATCTATACAATTTTTATGTTCGTTCGTGACCGCGAATAGGGGAAGTATAAAATTGTATGGAATTTATAGGAAAATAAGAGATTTTGTATAACGGTTTCAATAGAAAAATATTTTTTACGCTTATATTCACGCTTATTCTTGGATTGCAGGATAGAATGCTCGAATGCTCGACTAAACCACGAATGGAACCTATTGTTTAAATACTTCGTCCCCAAGTTGTCGCTCGCTTATCTTGTTACCAGATCGAAGAAATAAAAATAATTAATTCCTCAGAGTGGGAATCGAATCCACAGCAGTCACGGTTACAGCCGCTGCTCTAAGAACGCCTCAAAAAGTTTTACAAAAAATATTAAGTAGATATAAAAATAATATAAAGTATAAATATCTCATAATAATATTAAGTATAAATATCTCTGTTTCCATGCAAAAATCGAAATTGCCATCCAAAACGAAAATATTAAATAACTTCTCGGCCATAATATGAATCTAATAATAAAGTCTAATATAAAATTTCTTAAAAGAAATTGATATTGTATAAAAATTGTACTGAAAATACAAGTACCGTATATGATACTAAGTTGCTTCGCTGCACAAGCATATTAGCTTCGTAAAACTATCTAAGCCTCGACCGCTGTTTTACCGTGAAATATAAGGGAGACTGTATACAGGATTTTAGGGTTATATTTCATTGGTTTTACTTTGCGTACATAGTCAGGGAACCTGGAAACCTAATAATAAGATCCATTCTCATAAAGACATTTCCGTTTCCGACTTTTCACCGAAACCAGAGTGAAGAAACACAACTCGTAATGCTTCCAGAATTTGGCGGAACCTGGGGAATGGAGTGGCTTAGCACTAGGTTCTCAGGTTCCCTCTGTTATATGCGGGATACAGATGTGAAGCTGAAAAAAAAAACCAGATATATTTCACTTATCCTAGTAGGAACTGAACCCACAACCGTAACATTTACACTCGCACCCGGATGCACCTGCCGCCACTTCAGCTTTAAAATTATTTTAAGGATTATTATGAATAGAAAATTAATACCTACTCAAGTTCATACTATTTTTTAGGTTCGCTTAATTTATTTTCGTTTGTTTTCTTTTAAATTTACCTAAAATTACTGCTTTACCATAAATGAGCGGAGAAATGAAAACTTTTTTTATTCATTATTTAAACACTCCTTCGAGTCCCAAAAAATATTGATATTTTAATGTAAAGGATCCCTAATATAACAATCGTGTTAAATCGAAACCTATATATTTATAGCGCTATTGCATTCGTTCACGTCACAATACTGCAAGTATACCTAATACTATTAGAGGATTCTTTTTGATATGTAATCTTTGAATAGATATTGAACGTTTTATTATTTTATAGAAGGGGAATCAGAGGGAACCTGAGGGAACATATTGGATACAATATGAAGTTACAAAATATATTAAGACTTAAAAAAATAATAAAAAAAAATACAATCGAATTGATAACCTCCCTTTCTTATAGAAGTCGGTTAAATATATATTAAAATATTTATACTTCGGCGGAAAGTGGACGATGGAGTGTCTTAGCACGAGGTTCCCTCTGCCTTCCCTCCTGTGTGCGGGATACGTGAAGCTGATCTGAAAATATTTACAGTCGTAGAGATATTGCAACGAGGCGAACTCGAACCTACACCCTCGAATCGCTGTATTATAATTACACTCTTTATCGAGCAACGTCAAAATTCTTATAAAATTTGCTTTCTTTTTTTATTTGATTATAGCACATACCGCATATAGCAGGGTAGGTAGAGGGAACCTAGTGCTTAAACACTGCGTTGTTAAAATATAAAGAAATTTTAAACCGATTTAGAATCGAAGTTATACCCTGTATGTAGAGTTAGATACTTTCCACTAAGCAAGAATGAAGTAATTTATGTAAATAAACATTTACATTCCACACGCATATATTTTAAAGCTTTTAAGCTTAATAAATAAGGTAGTCAAGTGTGAGTCAGACTTTGACACTAAGGGCTCCGTATCCATTTTATAATGGTAAGTCGATGGTAAGCCCAACTTACTAACTTATAGAATATAATAATTTTAAGTATGTGGGGCGTACGCATTAATCTTATATGATACTCAAAATTAACTAAAATTAGCTTAAATTTAACTAATATTTTTAATATTATCTAGTTTATACTGTTACTCACGTAAAAATCATTTTGTTTGGGAATTTATTTGATTTTTCTCGCAAATATTGCCGTATAATAGAAACATCTTTATTTATTTCGCATTTAGTTATATAGGCCGTGCACGCGTATGACAATCGCGGTTTTTCTGCATAAATCCTAATCTCGACGGGATAAAATGTTACCTACAAGTGGCTCCACAACCTTTCAGTGTTAGTGCCTTCAAAAATAACAGCTGTGTTGGAGTTTAGCTTGGACAAACAAAAATACAGACAGGTGAAAACTTTGAAATTATTTGTTTGTGTTTTGATATCGTGTAATTAACTATATGCACTTGAAAAAAAAGAATCTTCAATATTAATTTAATTACGAATTAATTAAAAAGATGCAAGACGGACAGACAGAAGTCTGTATCTCTGTCTGTCTATAAACGGACAGAAAAGTAATTTTATAAGGGTTCCGTTTTCTTCTCAACATACGGAATCCTAAAAATAACAACGGAATTAGATCTTTTCTCTGGATCCCATTAAAAAGATTGTACGGACTTTATTAATGTAAGGAGAAATCTTTCATTACAGAAAGAGCTTACGTTCGTAACCGTGAATAAAAGTCCTCGTTAATCGTCCTATTATTGTTGACTACTTATTTTTATTTGAAAACAGCAAATTATATACATTTTATTAAGGTTCTGTGAACTAAAATTATTAGGGTCGTCGTGGCGTAGTGAGATATAGGACCGACTGATAATATTAATTCGAATTCCTCATCTTTTTATTTTCGCGCTCTGATAATAACAAAAAATGCGGCGTTCAGTTCCGCTACTTGACACACAATGGGCGTGGAGACCATAATAATTGAATGAACAAACAAATACGACAAACACATAAGACGAAACAAATAAGACACTCCAACCCCTACTTATCTGGGCGATATCGAGATATTGAGTTTTGAGTCGCGGAGCCTAACGCCGCGTTTTATGTTATTGCTAGAGCGAGAAAAATGAAAAACTTCATTTCTACGAGAGGGAATCGAACCCAAAACCGTCGCTATTTACTGTCAAACATTATAATATCATTGTGATACGACGACATCAATAAATTTCATCCAAAGTGATATCTCTTAAGAGTATACGAAGTCTTTAGTATATAGCATTTCGATTGCAATAAAACGGAGCTTAGCATTGTTCTCGTATATTTTGTTTAAGCTCTCACATATTTCTAAGGAAAAGTTCAATTTTGTTTGAAAGATACTGTTTGTGCCATTGTGGTCAAGTGGGATTGCGTTTTGAAACGCGATGATTGCGGGTTTGGTTCTCATTGGGGACTAAATTTTTTTTCAATTTTTTTTAGCTTCTTGCTGTATCCTACAGATAGCAGGCTAGGTAGAGGAAAGAAGAAGGAAATATATTATATATATAGTTAAGGGAAGTACTTAAATTATTGTTAGCCAAAAGATATACACCTTACAGGGTAAAGAGAACCTAGAGTTTCATTCTCTGCACTCTATTTCCCATGCATTGTCAAATTTCGGGCCCTTGCATGGCTGGCGGAAGTAAACGCAATTATCTTGGATGCCAAAGTGGAAATCGAACCTACAACCGTCGCGTTGACAATAAAGCTGAAAGTTAAGCTTAAAAAGTATAATATTATGTTTCCTCAAGTCCACAGCACTTGTAGAACCTACTTGGAGACAGCACGTCCATTGTATTTTTATGAAAATCACAAAGTTCCTCGAGCGACGGTCTCTCAGGTTTATTTTAAAACGTTTATCTTTTCCTACCAGATGGTAGTGGACTTTTAAATATATTTTTAGTGACTAACTAACATGGATTCTTGTATTATAAATTATATTACGAATATTAAAATATTTACGAATTTTCCGAATCCCTTGGACAGGAACTGACTGACAATGCGATGGTCAGGGGTTCAATCGCCCAAGGGGCCCAGGGGTTCAATTTAGTGGATAGTGGGGAACGGAGTGTGTTAACATTAGATTTTTCACTGTCTACCTACGCTATGAGGGAAAAACTCTGGGATAACTTTTCTTTACACAAGTGTTGCCTTTTTTATATTTTTCCCCATTGTTCCTAAAAAAGCTACTTGTTGCGAATGTATTATTTCACCTCGTATTTTATACTCCTTTGAACTAAAAGTAAAGGAGCGTAGGGGTGCTACAACGTTTAAGTCCACTTTTTGTTAGCATTGTAAATTTCATTAAACACTTGTAAGTTGACAGAAATTTGGCCCTAAAATAAAAAAAGATATAGTATCTATAAAATATCTTTTTTGTCCTTCTGTCAAAACCATTTATCTCGGGAGCACCGAAAGATATCAAGCTGATACTAATGTTAAATATTCAAATCTAAGGTTACTTTTCAGCACAGAAAAATCAACCTTCTAAGTCTACGCAATCAAAAGATACGAGCATTTCTACGAGTACATCGTTTTTGCTGTATTTTGCATGAAATTCGCGCAAAACCTATACAGTATTTCCTTTTTTTAAATTTATGTTATGAAAATTGGTCCAAAGCGAGAGCTTACAATACAGATAAAGAAAAATATTGAAAAAGTGTAAATCTGTAAATTTATATAAATTATTTGTCCGTAAACTTAAGTAAGTTAATTTTATAACTTGTACTTCCCATTGATTCTGAAATTGGTACGGAACCCTCGGTGTGCGCGTCCGACTCGCACTTGACCGGTTTTATTTTTTAATGGGCACTGTCTGACAAAAGACTCTCTCTCATCATTATTATCGTTTACTAATATAATATCTAAAGATATTGATAGTAATTGGTTCGAATTGAAAAATAATTATGTAATGTTAAGACACTACGAGCCGAATAGTATCCTGGTAAGAAATATCATCTATTAAAGTTAGTATTTAACCACAAAGACCTTTAATAGCATTTACATAAATGTATATGTATATAAGGCAAACAAATTTGCCGTTTGCAATTTCAATTTAACTATGTTGTAATGATATCTAAAATAAAAAGAAAAATAAATAAACAAGTGACTGTTTATTAGCTGTCATTGAAAAGAGATGTTGTTTTATTATAGGTTATGGGCCCGCGCTCATAAATTTCGCGATTTTGTAATTTTAACAAGAATTTTGCATCGCAAGTGTTAAAGGATAATTACAAGTATTTTGCAGATTATAGCAGTGTATATTCCTATTGAAATTTAACAATGTCGACAAACTATTTTGTGAACGTACCAAAGCTAACGGGGCGTAATAATTATAGTGAATGGTGTTTCGCGGCAGAAAATTTTCTAATCTTGGAAGACACTAAGCACTGCGTGTGGCCAGAAGAAGGAAAAGAAATAACTGCAGATGACGCAAAAACAAAAGCCAAACTAATAATGACAATCGACCCGTCTCTGTACGTACATGTAAAAAACGTTAAAACTTCAAGTGAATTGTGGAATAAGCTTAAACAACTTTTCGATGATAACGGATTTTCACGTAGAATAAGTCTACTAAGGAATTTAATTTCGATTCGCCGAGAGAATTGTAATTCGATGACGTCATACGTGACGCAGATTATTGATACTGCACAGAAGCTCAGCGGAACAGGATTTGAAATAAATGACCAGTGGACAGGATCATTGCTGTTGGCGGGATTGCCTGATCGTTTCTCCCCTATGATTATGGCAATAGAGCACTCAGGAATACCTATTACAGCAGATTCCATCAAAACGAAATTGCTGGATATGGATTTGGCAAGTTATGATGAGAATGAAGTTAGTGGTGCTTTTGCAATTCATTCTAAGTACAGAGGAAAACAAAATTCGAATTTATCTATGGCCAGAAAAAGTGACGTAGGCAACACTACTTTACCGACGTCAAACGTCAAACAGATAAAGTGCTATCGATGTAAACAGTTCGGCCATTATAAAAACCAATGTACAAATAATGAAAATAACTCGTCAAATAAGAAAATAAATAAGGAAAGAGTGCAGTCAAATGCTTTTAGCGCAGTGTTTCTGAGTGGAAATTTCTACAAAGATGAATGGTATATCGACTCGGGCGCGAGTATGCATCTTACAGCAAATGAAAGTTGGGTTATAAATGCACAGTATGAACAATGCAAAGAAATTGTTGTTGCAAATAGTGAAAAGGTCTCAGTATCGTGTACTGGCGATGTAAAAATAACGACAGTAACGGACAACCGTGAATACGACATCATAGTGGAAAACGTATTCTGTGTACCAAGTCTTACCACGAATTTGTTATCTGTAAGCCAACTGATTACGAAAGGCAACAGTGTATCTTTCACGGAAGATGGTTGTTCGGTATATAATCAGAAGAATGTGTTGGTTGCCACAGCAGTGTTGATGAACGGAGTGTACAAAGTCAATCTGTTAAAACAAGATTGTTTAGCAGCATCGGTGGTGTCAGGAATAACATGGCATCGCAGATTAGGACATGTAAACAAAGATTATTTGAATAAGATGAAGAATGCGGTGCAGGGTATGAAACTTGATGAAAAAGTTGACATAAGCAAATCTTCATGCACAACATGTTGTGAAGGGAAACAATGCCGGTTACCATTTAAAAGCACAGGACATCGAAGCAGTAATCTACTAGATATTGTGCATACGGACATTTGTGGGCCTATGGAAAATGTATCTATAGGAGGCTCAAGATACTTCTTACTGTTTGTTGATGATTACAGTCGTATGACATTTGTTTATTTTCTGAAACACAGGAATGAGACTTTAAAATGTTTCAAAATTTTTAAATCTCAGGTAGAAAATCAAACAAAGAAAACAATCAAAGTATTAAGAAGTGATAATGGTCTAGAGTATTGCAGCAAAGAATTTGAAGATTACTTGAACAGTGCTGGTGTAATTCATCAAAAGAGCAATCCATACACGCCACAGCAGAATGGATTGTGTGAAAGATTTAATCGTACAATTGTGGAAAAGGCAAGATGTTTACTTTTTGATGCAAATTTAGGAAAAGAATTTTGGGGTGAGGCCACCAATACTGCAGTGTACCTGCAAAATCGAATTGTAGCAACGGCATTGAATAATAAAACCCCATATGAGTTGTGGACTGGCTCCAAACCAGATATTAGTCATATCAGAATATTTGGAAGTACTGTGATGGTTCATGTGGCAAAAGAAAAGCGCAAGAAATGGGACAAAAAAGCAGATCAATGTATCCTGATAGGATTTCCAGAAAATATAAAAGGATATAGAGTCTACAATCCAGAAACTAGGAGTGTGACAACTAGTAGAGATGTGATCATCATTGAGAAGGAATCAAAATCTGAACATCTCATTGAGGTGCATAGTCAGAATATTGATTCAGTGGGGGATAGCACTGATGATACACAACTACAAGAAAGTGAACCAATCCCAAGAGAAGACAGCTCTGTAAGTTCAACAGAAAGTTTTCAAGATGATGATAAGACATACATGCCAAGCGACTATGAAGACGCAGACAGCTCACTAAACGATGATATAAAAATAAGACTGCAAGATCGGCCCCAACGGATAAAGAAGATTCCAGAAAGATATGGGATATCAAACCTGTGTGTAGACAGTGAATTACGGGATGATGTGGCAGGTTTATCTCTTGAGGATGCTTTAAATGGACCAGAAAAGGAGCAGTGGAAGTTGGCTGTAAAAGAAGAGTTACAGTGTTTTAAAGACAATGATGCGTGGGAGTTAAGTGATGCTCCAAAAGATGGTAGGGTTGTGCAGTGCAAGTGGGTGCTTCGAAAAAAGTATGACAGTGAAAATAAAGTCAGATATCGTGCGCGTCTAGTTGCTAAAGGCTTTACACAAGTAGAAGGTGTAGATTTTACTGAAATTTTCTCTCCTGTAGTTAGACATACTACTCTTAGGCTATTTTTTGCATTGTCAGTACAACTAGGTTTGGATACGACACATCTTGATGTAACAACTGCTTTCCTGAATGGTTCTCTTGAGGAAACTATTTATATGCATTTACCTAAAGGTTTTACTGAAAGAACAGTAAAGGGTCAAGTACTTAAATTAAAGAAAGCCATTTATGGGCTCAAACAGTCCTCAAGAGCGTGGTATAGGAAGGTAGATGAATGTTTGTTAAGCATAGGCTATCTTAGATCTAAAATAGAACCATGTATGTATACTAAAATGCTAGGTCAGTTGAAAACTATTGTAGCATTGTATGTCGATGATTTTTTTATTTTTTCTAATAATACTAATGAGACTAAGTATTTAAAGCAGGTTCTTGCTAGTCATTTCAAGCTCAAAGACTTAGGTGAAATAAAAAACTGTCTTGGTGTCAATGTTACTGTTGATAAATGTAAGAAAACAATAACATTAAGTCAGAGAGATTATATTGATCAGTTGTTGCATAAATTTAACATGACACAATGTAAACCTGTTCAGACTCCAATGGAAATTAAGTTAAATGTATCCAAGAATGAACATTGTGTAGGTAGTTTTCCATATCAACAAATAATTGGAAGTCTTATGTATCTTGTAGTTTTAACTAGGCCAGATATTGCATATGCAGTTGGATATTTAAGCCAATTTAATAATTGTTATTCTTATGAACATTGTGCATATGTAAAGCGGTTATTGAGATATTTAAAATATACTAGAGACTATGGTTTAAAGTATTCTGCTGATGGAAACTCAGTAATAGAAGGGTTTGTTGATGCTGATTGGGGTGGAAACATTATTGATAGAAGGTCATATACTGGAGTTTGTTTTTCTTTATCTGGCTGTGTTATATCATGGGAGGCAAAGAAACAGAAAACTGTCGCCTTATCCAGTAGTGAAGCCGAATATATGGCGATAACTGAAGCATGTAAAGAAGCAGTGTATTTGCGAAATCTACAATATGAAATAACACATAAATTGTACAGTATTGATCTTTCTAATGATAATCAAAGTGCTCTAAAGTTAACTGTGAATCCAATTTTCCACAAGAGAACCAAACACATTGACATTAAATATCATTATTGTAGAGAATGTGTAGCAAACAATATTGTGAATGTCAAGTATTTGCCAACTGCTGAAATGCCTGCAGATTTATTTACTAAAAGTTCCATTAAACATTATAAATTTCTAGAAAGGTTGGGTGTACAAATTGTTTAATGGTTTAGTGTATTTGTATTATTAGATATAGTGGGGGTGTTGTAATGATATCTAAAATAAAAAGAAAAATAAATAAACAAGTGACTGTTTATTAGCTGTCATTGAAAAGAGATGTTGTTTTATTATAAACTAATTTGTGTTAGTTTACTTAACATAATTACTAATAATAATAATAATAAATTAGCATCATTAAATATAGTCCGGATGCCTACAGGAGTATATACCATATATTTCAGAGGGAACCTGGTTTATTAGTTAAGTTAAGGACGAAGTATCCGTTTCCATTAAAACACTTCGTTCTCTACTTTATTATTCTTTCGAATTCCGCTTTGCTTCGTTACCAGAACGAAATAATGCAAGTATTAAATATTTTATTTCCTCAAGTGAGAATTGAACCCACAAACCTCAATTTTTCATACGCTTATATCCTTGCGTCACGACTGGCTTAAATAACATGAAAATAATTTACTTTAGCTTTTTTAAAAATGATACATCCTATATCTTATAAAACAAAGTCGCTTTTCGTGTCTGTCTGAACTTTCTAACTCTTCTTCTTCTAAACCACCCAACGGATTTTTATGCGGTTTTCACCATTAGGTCGAGTATTTCTCAGGGAAGGTTTATATATAGTTTATTATTTGTACATTCTTATGTAAATTAACATAAATACGATAAATGTGTATAAAGTCCTACCCGTTGAGACACTTTCGCGAATGCGCTGCTTTAATGGTAAGTACTACATGAAAAAAATGTACTGGAGTATTGTTCCTCTTAAAAAGATCTACAAAAAAGTCCGCGAGAGCATATTTTTATCTTTTAAGGATAACGTGTAGTGATCATATTTCTGTCTAAAAATAGTAATTTCAATATATTTTTTATTGTGAGGGATATTTTTCCATAATGGTATTAATCCTTATCCTTTAAAATACTTTATTAATTTTCTACGTTAAACGAAGATAAAATTTGCATTTTACAATATTTCGAAATTGCGAATAGTTTTACAGAAAAACGCATTTAATTGTTGACACATCCCGCCGTTGACACATCAGCTCTTTGTTACTCAAGTTTCACTTATCCCTTACTCTCAGCATATAAATAAGTACATTAGTTACGTTGGCCATTTAATGTAGACCAAAACTGTCTTTTACTGTTTTTTCATTTTAATATGTACTTTAGAAGTTGTTACAATATCAAAACATCTTTGCTGCGAAACGCGCCTCGCGACGTTTTGCTTATACAAGCGCGTCATGAGCAGTGATCGGAGGTTCAGTGGTAGAATGCTCGCCTGCTACGCGGGCAGCCCGGGTTCGATTCCCGGCCAATGCATTCTATTTAATTTTCCTCACAGGCAGCCACGTAGTGCTTGCTTTTCATCAGGGACAGAATACCCTCTTCAGCATTAACCACAAACTCGAAAAAAAAACCCGCCCGCTATAGAGGTATAACAACGAAGATTTAGATGCGTTTGCACGTATTGGATAATCGGAGTTGAATGTATTATTTCAGCGCGATATATTTGGTTTCATATTTTTTGTTGTAGTTATTAGTAGGTAGGCTTTTGTTTATAATTTCTTCCGTTTAAAAATAGTCATTTAATTTTCTAAAAATAGTCATTTAAATATATTTTAATAAGTACTTGAAAAGATTAGTATCACAGATTTAAAATTACGGTACCTACTAAAAATCCTTGCTGTGTAAAACAATTGGAAAATCCTTATTGAAACTACGAAAATGCGGATTGCATTAGGGTTTAATTAATTTCCACACTATCTTAAGTGGTTTGCAAACATACATTATATGAATAATCCAGTAGTAAAAGCGGGCGAAGCCGCAAGGGGGTCGCTAGTATAATCTAAAACCTGAAAACTTAGTCATTTTGGCTCAACCCTCCTCACACTGCGGTTATAAACTGCGCGTATCTTAAATCCTATAATTGCTTTTTCGACTAAATATTTTACATACACATATTATTCTTTTTATGAAATTGGTATCAGCTTATATTTTTTAGAAAAAAAATTATAATAATATTCTATATGTATGTAATTTCTAAATATAAATGAGGCTTGTCGTTGCGCAGGAGTACAAGCATACGACTGTAAACGGTTCTAGATTCGATTCCTACTTGGGGAAAGAAATATTTAATATCGCCGTTTTGGCAAAACTTACGCAACGGCTCGGGAATTCGGCGAAATGAGGAACGAAAGTATCATAATGGAAACACACTAGGTTCCGTCTGCCTACTTTGCTACGTCAGAAATACAATATAAACCTATAAACATACTTATATAATAGCTGTACAAGATATTCCCAATAGTATTCAATATAACATGTATAAACGTCTTACTCTTAATATCTCAAGACAGGCACTTACTCAGTCATCTCCAGACGCACCTCGGTCTAGATCCAGGCAATAAGCTAGGTATGCTTTGTCTATTTGTCCCACAATCGGTCTAAAGTAATATTTGCTGTAAACACTCAGTTCAGGATCCTTTGAACATGGCTAACTGAACTAAACGATCTAACAAGCTAGAGGCAATAGTTTACGAATGCCATATCTTGTTAGTTGTACTATAATTTATTTGGATTTGGGTAATTTGGTTATAATGTTATAGAATTGAAAAGCTTATTCCTTTTTAGAAACCATATATAGGTAAAGAGAATATACTCTCTTTTTTAATATAGCGTTTCTTTTTTATGACAGACGTCAGATGTTTATATAATTAATTGACAGCCACGTAGAAGGAATAACAGAGTGAATACACATGAAGACAAAAGCAATATAATAGAGAGAGAGACGAATAAAATTAACTGTAATTGTCGTTTCTCTAATTCACATGTAACTTGCAACGTTTGTATATATTGTAATTATGCTAATAATTTAGTTGTATTGATTTAATTATATTGATTATAATATAAACACTAATTTACAGAGAAGCAAATTTAGTTAATTTATTCCAATCACCCCCACCTGATATAAATCATATTATATACATATTAGAACGTAGCTGGATTTGAGTTCACGCCTATTGGTAACAGTCCAGTAGCTCTGACCATTGAGCCATACGTTCTATAAGTTACTAATAAACATGTATGGAACAATACTTTAAAAAAAAAAATAATTAATGATATAAAAATGTATTTGTATTGTATTTTACATATTTAAGGATATTTCAACATTAATCCTTTTAATTTTAGACCAATCGTTTCTGGCCATTAGCTCGCGCAAGAGCACAAAGTGTGATTCAAAGTGCGACAGACGACAGGGTCCGATCCCCCATTCGAGGAATTGAAATATTTAATATTTACGTTTTCTCCGCTCCAGTTTCAAAGCACACGCGGCGTTTAGTTCCGCCAAACGACACGCAATGCTTCTAGAATTCGGCAAAAAGTGGAGAACGGAATGGCTTAACACTACGTTCCCGAGAATTTGGTGAGTAAAATTATGAATTTAGAGTGAACGACCTTTCCAAATAATTATAGGCTCTTTTAAATATAATAAAATAAGGATATTTTTTCTTTAAATTACGTAGTATCTGTAACAATAAAGGCCTACGCCCTGAGTTGACCAGAACTAAATAGTATTATGTTCACAAGTGTATAGGTTACTCAAAGGACTGTTATCGATTGAATCATTTGTGTAGTATTGATTTGTAGAATTTTTATTTTGCAAATATTATAATTGGGGCCATCGGCGCAGCAGCACAGCGCCTTTATGCAATCGCGACGGTTACATGTTCGATTCAAATTCGGGGGAATCAATCATTCTTCCACCACCCAACACATGTGTGTCGAAACTTGGGCGGAGAAACGTAGAGTTGTAGCACTAGGCGTCTTCTACCTATCCTGCTATACGCAGGATACAGGATGGAAATAAAATAAAATATATTTCTGTTAAAAGGTTGGGTAGAGAAAATTTATTGGCAAAATCTTATTTATAGATATAGAGACGTTGATTGGTTCTTTGGTGAAGTTCAATAGGCAAAAAGATTTATTAAAATCATCTTCGCGCATACAGCAAGATGGTCAGAGGGACTCCGTTCCCCATTTCCCGACGAATTCTGGAGGCATTGTATTTTGAGTGGAGGAACTTAACGCCGCGCTTTGCTCCTATACTAGAGCGAAGAAATAAAAATATTAATTTAAATACACATTTAACTTCCTCGAGTGAGGATCAAACCCAGAATCAGTCGCGTTTACCCTCACAATAGTGCCTAAAGAATGTGGAGAAAAAATAATTTGACAATATTTCTTCATAAAACTTCCTTGAAATATAATTTTTCACTAAATGACGGATCTACCTATTCGCGTGACGAATACGCTACGAGCACGATTTATGTCGCTATACTTTTATTTATTGAAAAACAGCAGTTTTTATGTATTTATTATTATAGTTTTCTGTTTCGGTTGCTTTTATTGAAATGTGAGATAAAAATAGGAAAAAGTAATATATTTTTCACCTTTTTTTGTCTGTTATAAGTACCTAAGTATAATTTATAAATTTTTTTTATTTTACATACTGATAACTTTTTATTTCCTCTATTCCTACAGTGCTAAAAAGTTTTTTTTTTAACTTTACTCATATCTAAATAAAGCTGATTTTCATTATTCCACTTTTGAAATACTGCATATTGATTAACGGAAGCGGAACCAAACACCGCGTTTTACTTTATTAGAAGCGAAATATATAATTCTTGAGGCATTGCGTGTTGACTGGCGTAACTCTACCCTACCCTGCTTTGCCTCATTGCCAGAGCGTGGAATGAAAATATTAGATAAATATTTAATTCCCCTAACTGGGAATCAAACTCGCAACCGTCGCGTATTATAAACAAACAGACACTGCTCCACTATGCAACTAAAAGGTCTAACCTTTTATAATGTAAACAATATTTTAACTTAGTTCTAGTAATTTAATCTTTCAACGATCGCGTGCATTTCCTTATCACGCGCCCGCAGGAAATGGCCTATATTTTAAATATAAACATTCCAAAGAATGGGATTTGAACTTATTACTATCGCGTGTGACAAATGCGTTATAATAACATCGTGTTATTTTTAAATTACACGAGGAAATCAGAACCGGATTCATTTAGTAGGTATATGTATATCATTAAAATCTTCATAATAGTTTTTTTTTATTTTGGCTTTAGGCGTGACAACTGTAAGTTCGTTTCCCACTAGGGGTAATTTATAGTTTTCTCTCCTTGTGTAACGAAACAAATTAAGGAAATATACATATTAAATATTTAATTTCCTCGAGTGGGAATCGAACCCATAACCTGTCGCGTTTATAATCGTACGCTTGAAATAAAAATAACTAGAAACAAGAATTGTGTAAGGTTGTGAGCGACGTTACTTTGACTGACTATACAATAAATTATGTCAAAACCTTACCTATAGAATCTTAGAATATAAAGAAAACATAAAAATATTTTATCAACTCGCAGCGATAGTTCCTGAGATTTGCGTGCTTAAACAAACAAACAATAGACGTTTGTTTTTCAAGTGTTCCACCACGAGCATGGCGTCTCCACAAACTTCCAGTATTCCAGTATAATTATATCACATTCAGCAAATTCTTAATCTTGTCCAACAAAACTATTGCGCTAATAAAATCCACTAAAAGCAGATAACAGTAAAGTACTGACTTGTTAGCTTAAATCTATACTTGACTACTAAACTGACACTGAAATGCTCTTTTGTCCTGTCCAAAATTGAACCTTGTACCACCGTCATACAGTCCATAGTGAAAATTCAAAGGGCTTTTATAGTTCATGACAAGGGGCAGTTCTGATAAGAGTTGGTTATTGTGTACACGCACGCTAGTCGCTGGTCGTGACTTGTAAAGTGGCTTTCATCGTTTATACGTGGATGTGGTGATATTAGTTTGCTATTATGAATATTTTAAAGACTAATATCTATATATATAAAATCGAAAGGTCACTCACTCATCACGAAATCTCAGAAACTACATGGGCTAGGAATCTCAAATTTTGCATAGGAGTTACTTATAGGACGTAGGTGCTCGCTAAGACGGGAATTTGCAATATTCGTCTTCTAAGGGGTTGTTTTTGGGGTCGAAAGTTTGTATGAAACTTCGTTACTACAAATGCTAGGAGTCTTAAATTTTGCATGGACGTCACTTATAGGACGTAGGTACACATGGAGACAGAAATTAATAATAGCGTAGTTCACGCAGGCGAAGCCGCTAGTATATATATATATGAAAAGTATATTTTTTTTAGGTTCGTAGTCCCAAGGTAGGCAGAAGGTGAATAGTGTTAGGACAATCCATTCCCAATTTTCCGTCTAATTCTAGAGGTGTGTTGAGTGGCGGAATTGAACGCGAACTTTACCTCAACACTATATCCTAGAAATGAAAATATTAAATATTTAATTTCCTCGAGTGGATATCGAATCCACAATCTGTTGCGTTTACAGTCACGACTGATCTCTATTAATTATTATAGTTATTTAAATCATTATATATACTGTTGAAATGAAAAATCATGAAAGCTCAAAATCATTTTTGAATCCCTACACAACACCTATATCTAAATATATGAATGTAGTTCGTTGCTATTTACATTTATAAGTAGACAAAATCGCGTCTCTGTTGCTGTTTCAAATTTTGAATTAAAATTAGCGATTGCGCCATCCAACACTTAATCTCTTTAATGTGGAGAACGGAATAATTGAACACTACTTTTTTCTGCCTACATAGGATATGCAAGAGAGAAAGCATTGCAATAAACAATACAATATTTTATATACGAAAACAACGCAGTGCGGTAACGATAAATAATGATCATTTCAGATTCCTTGCTTAATAATGTTTTTTATATCAGATTTTTGGCTTACACTCTGCTGACTGCTTTTCGCCAGCGGAAGCCTCTTAAAAGTTGGATTTATTTGTAAAAATGCAGTAAATTTGTTAATATATTACGTATTTTCAAATAAACTACTTTATTTATTAATTGTATTGAGTATCATTAACATCATTGAGGTCGAGGTCGAGGCGCAGAAGCACACGTTGCTGTGTAAGCTTGATGGTCGGGTCTTCGATTCCTATTCGGGGGAATTAATCATCATAATTTCCCAGTGCTGGTGACAAGACGAACTGCGGCGTTAAATTTCGCGATGCAAAACGCGGTCTTGGGTACGGAACCCTAAAAAAATATTTTGAATCTGTACAAAGAAAATAAACGTAAAAAAGTAACACTCTTCCTCATATACCATCCTTCGTTTCATATTTTGCAGCTATAATGGCGTGCAAACGAGAGGCTGCGCGCGGGTTAATTGGGAATCATTAAGTGGCTGGTTTCGATAGAGTTGTTGACTTTGTTTTAAAAACTTGTATTGTAGGCTTTGTTTTTTTTGTATTTAATGTGTATTGTGTATTATAATAATGCACAATATACATTAAATACAAGCAGTGCATTTGGACGCAGTTGTCAGTCAAATAAAAATGATTATATTTAAACCATGTTCACTTCCCAACGTGCCATCATTAGATTGAGTAACGTAACTTGACGCCGCGCTTTGCCTCGTGTAAAGAAATCAAACACCTCGAGGCTTTTACAGAACTTATATTTCTTCCAGGGCTAAATAACATTAGGCTTCTACAATTTATATCTCAGGACTTTTACAGAACTTATACTTCTTCCAGGGCTAGATACCATTAGGCTTGTACAATGTATATCTTAAATTATAATACAATATTTTATTGTAGAAGACCACTTTCCTCTTCAGCTCCAAATCTAATAATGCGCATCAGAATTTTCAACACATCAAGCGTCGCGCTAGTTCTATGTATAAATTTTCAAATATATCTTTTTATTAAACAAAGAGGTTGATTTCCATTTTTCTATAACAAATTATCGTAAATATAAAAACTATTTATATAAAATCATTACACTCGTTACCAGAGATAAATGAAAATTAAATATTTAATTTGCCCGAATAGGAATAGAACCCAAAACAGTCGTGTTTGCCATAGCACGCTTGTGCCACAGCGTTACGACGGCTTCTATAATGATAATGAGTTTGAATAGTCAATTTGAAAATAGTTTAATTTATAATAATTTTACAGAATGTACATCGAACTCACAATCATTATTTTCCCACTAATTTTCCCATCATTTTCTCACTAATTAATCTAGGAAAAATATAATTACAGTAGAAAAAAAAATTATACACTTACAGTCCAGGAGCAAGTGTTAAAACGTACTTTGAATACTAACGAGACGGCACTGCACTTAAGAAGCGCAAAATATAATTATAAAATGTCTGCCTGTGTACTGATGTAGCTAAATGGCCCCTGACGTTAAAGATATTATTTTGAAATAATTTTCTTTAAAAAAGAAAAAGAAAGATATAGAGGAGTAGTGGCTCAACAAGGGAATAATCGTGGGACTGTAAACGCGACCGGTTGGGGATTCGATTCCCATTCGGGGAAGTAAAATGTTCAATGTTTTCATTCAAATTCAGCATTTTCCGAAGCATTTATTGTGAGTTATTATAAATTCGAGTGACGGAACTTCATGCCGAGCTTTACCTCGCTACTAGACCGATGAAAGGATACTATTAAATATTTCAATTCTCCGAGTGGGAATCGTACTCAGAACCGTCGTCTTTACTCTCTTTATATACAAATATTATTTTATAAATGATATTTAGAGATAGTTCTCTACACTACGCAAAAATTAGAAACGAGAGTATCTTAGCTACCTTCTCTATGCATATATTGTACGGGAAAATAAAAAGAAATGTCTCTTTAGCTTTTAAGCTTCCGTTAAGACCGAGACAACTGTACTAAGAGAGCTACAAGAAGTACCAGTGTTCGAGTACTTGGTAATGCGATTATAGGCATGTCGAATTGAGTGCATGCCACAAACTGGGAAGTCGACGGTAGATACCTATGTATCCAGAAATGGATGAGATTTCTTGGTGAATGAGGAAAAAGATGATTATTTTCTTGGTTTTTATTGAGGTAATAGAACAGTTTATTTTATAGCGTTCTTAGTTGTAGAACAGTCGAGGCGTAGAGGTAAGCGTGCGACTGTGAAAGCGAGAGGGTATGGATTCGATTCCCATTCGAGGAAATTAAATATTTATTAGTCAGCTTCACACTGTATCCCGCACAGAGCAGGGTAGACAGAGGGAACCTAGTGTTAAAACACTCCGTTGCCAACTTTACGCCGATATTTTCAAGGTGACGAAAATCAAAGCAGGACGTTCGCCTTGGTGCCAGAGCGAAATAATAAAATATTAATAAATAATAATTCATTCCACCGAGTAGGCATCGAATCCACAACCGTTACGTTACAGTCACAAATCAATATTCGGTTCCTCTATATGTTTACGCTGTAAAGCGTGAAAAAGCGTGAAATTGTTTTTTTTTATTTAAGAAAAAAAATACTTTCATAAACTCAAAATAAATATATTTGATTATAATATTTTAGAAAAACACGACCGAACGTCTTGTTGACCCTTTTAGCTTCTCTCCCTGAGGCGAGGTAAAATTTTGTAGTGGGCGAAGAAAATGTATTTTTTATATACGAGTACATCTATCTATGAATGATTTATTTTTATTTCATTTCGTATAAGATATTAAAATTTGTATTTTTTTTATTATCTCACTGTTGACACGGTGGCAGTGTTCGCGAAGGTTGTACATTCTATTTTATTGCAATTTAGATATAGTGTACATATTACATTGTATTGCTTATTTAGTGCAACGACGAAGTTGAGTGGCAGAACTTAACGCCGCGCTTTTGCCTTGCGAGCCAACCAGAGCGAGTAAATTAAAATATTAATAAAATAATAATTCGTTTTTTCGAGTAGGAATCGAACCCATAACCGTCGCGTTACAGTTTTGGCGCAGGTCACATGTTACATACACAATTATTTAGTATTTCAACAGTATGTTGAGAATTTAGTTAATTTAATTGTTAATATACATTATTTATTGTAGTTACGTTAGGAATTATTGGTTTATGTAGTATTTAAAATATGTTACGTTGTTATACAGCGTGTTTGTATTTGATATATTATTTAAATTGATTTAAAGGTTGAAAATGAAAGATTTAGTTTGTGTTCCTATATACCTACTTCGAATTCGTGAAGCTGATTTAGTTAATTTATTTTATTAATTTATTTAAATAACCAGAATACCTTAAAAAAATGAACCTGCTACCTTCATTTACACATTTTACACCATAAACCCCAATACCATAACCAAAACATCCTGAACACAGAACAACATTAATAATGATCAGATACGTTGTGGGTTATTACCTGTAATTAGGTTATCTAACTCGGTCGGAGCTCCCGCTAAGTAATGCTCTGGTCGAATCATATATTATATAGGGTGTTTGTTGGTTCACACTGTACCTATTGTGGGAATTGTAATGTGGGATTTGGTGGTTTTTGGTTAATATTTTGGTGGTAGAATGTTTAGAGGCCTTGCATGTACGCTTGTGGGTTCGATTCTCATTCAGGGGAATGTATTATTTTTTTTCAAAGTACAGAATACAGTAGAGTACCGCCTTTCTACACGCTATGTCTCCAAAAATTGAAAGTGGATAAAGGATTTAAAGTAGGAAAATGCGTCATAATTAGTTTCCCTCTGCCTACTCTGCTATGTAAAGTTAAAATAATAAAAAAACTAAAGCACATCGCTAGTACATGGAAAGAATTTATATTTAACTTTTTAAAACATTTAGCCTTCCTTGCCTCGCCAGTCCTTGCCGGAGGCTAACACTAAAAGGGTATCCATATTTAAGTTTGAAAGACAAAAATGTCTAAGATTTTTTATTACTTCAAGTTATTTTTGGCATACATAAAATTTTTAAGTAAAATTAGGTGCTCTTAAGTTTTTTAATTGTAAAACATTTTATTGACTTGTTTCTATCGAGAATTTGGTGGAAAGGGAGGAATGGAGGGGGTTAATGGGAATAGAGAGTCTTCACACTAGGTTCCCAGGTTCCCTGTGCGTACCCTGCTATGTACGGGAGCGTGAAGCTATAAAAATTAAAAATTTTCACCAATACCCAAGCCCAATAAAATATCCACAGCGCATATATCCAAAATTTCCACCAGAAATTTTATAAAATGCTCCGAATTTCAACATTTTAAACATTACTATCACAACTAAGATAGTAACGCGCCATTTTTCTCCAGTCGTAGAAATATACGGAGTACGGATTGTTGGAACTCAAGGCGGGTGGGGCGATACGGTTGGGAAATTCCCCCACCACCGCCAGATGTTCGGGCGAATTTGCAGGATAGCTACTAAAAATACGAGCTGAGGATACCAAGTTTGTTATAGTTCATGCTTTAAGCGATAATAGTGTAAAAGTTGTTTTATATGTTTTTATAGCTTCACGCTGTATTCTGTGTTGTTGTGCGTTAAGTAGCGGAGCTGAACTCCGCGCTTTGCCTCGTTACCGGAGCGGGGAATATTAAATAGTTCATTTCTAGAGTGGGGAATCGAAACCACAACCTGTGACGTTTACAGTCCTACGCTTGTGCTTCTCACATTACACCGAAGTATAGAGAGGAACTGTGGGAATATTCTGTTCCTCCCTTTCCGTCTAATTGGTAGCATTACGTGTTGAGTAGCCAAACTCAACACCACTCGGTTATATGATGATTTCACTACTCGCTTAGAGTCACACGCTTGTCTTGCCTTAAATAAAAATTTAAAAAATGAACTTCACGCTGCACACAGCAGGGTAGGCAGAAGTAAGCTAATATTAAGACACTCCGTTCTCCGCCGAATTCTGGCTACCCTACTCTAAGTAATACCCAATATGAACTATAATGCATTTCCAACCAAACATCAATCAATCTAGATGCATCCAAACCCTGTCAGCGATGTACCCAATTAAGGCCATACCCAAAATATTTGCGTTAGCGGTAATTGAGCGAGCACTGGATGACCCGCATGCATACATTTTCTAGTATCGATGGTTTGTATTGGGGAAGCAGTGTACGAATTTTGATGGAAATATGAATAGAAGCTGCAAGAGAGTAAACGAGATGATTGTAGATTCGTTCTTCAATCGAGAATCATTTTAATATCATTTCCTGGGTCTGGTATATAGTAGCGTTGAGTTTCTCCTCTAAATACGCAATATCTCGGATAAAGGTAGCAAGTGGAGAAGAGGGTGGTGAGTCTAAATATATAGCATTTCTCTTACGTGGGATATTAACAATATAGCAGAAGTGCCCTTTCTTCCTAAGAAACTTCCCCTTTTAAGAGAAAATAAAAAAAGATATTTCAGATTCTAAATGGAACGGTGAATGTTTATTTCTTTTAGCTTCATTCTATTGCTGCGCAAGCTAAACTACTTAAGATCTTCCGTCCCACGTACCACCACTTTAGAGACTTTGCATGTCGAGTCGCGGTATCCAACGCCGCGGCCTGTCTTCTTACCAGAACTAAGAAATGAAAATTCATATTTCAATCGGAATTTGAACCTACAACCGATAGTTCAATTTACTGATATTTTTAACAATTTGGAGTGAAAAGCAGTAGGAGTTATTTGAAGTATATTTCTGTTTTAAAAATACTCATTTAACGCTAACGCGTACATATATCAAATATAATATTATGTGAAATAAAAAAAAACATAAACAATATAAAAATAAAAGTAATACAATTTATTTTACATTGAAAGTGCTTCTCAATTTTTCATATTAGTATATTTTTCATAAAGTATTTTAACAAAGTTTTTATTATGGGGCGTGCGTGTCGTTTCAAGAGCTTGTGAAATACCAGTCAAACGTGTATTGAACCCAGCAACTGAGTATTCCGTATTATTATGTAAATAAAATAATATTTGGGTAATATATAATAATATTTTTGAAAGTTGTGGTTGTTCGATATGAGTCGGTAATATAATTTTTTTCAGTCATCCTTAAAAAAAAACAGTTTACATGGTTTCCTTAACTTGCATACTGTACCCTAAAAACTTGAATTTATTGCACTCATGCGCCCTTTTATCCATTTTTTAATTAAAAAGAAAATTGTTCATTAAAGAGAAAGTTACTTTATTATCCAACAATCTATAGTCGGTCGGAGAGCTTTGTTTTAGGTGTTATTTTACATATCATACAATATATATAATTTCTTGGTTTTTTTTTGTAGAATGACAATTTAAAAAAAAATGATAGCAGTCAGAAAAACTCGGTGTTATGTCACTCCGTTCAACTTTTCAACAACATTTTTTTAGAGACATAGTATGTGATGTGTATAGCGTGGTTGTTAGGAGTTCGATCCCGACCTAGGGTAA
The DNA here is from genome assembly GCF_056956725.1 of Heliconius melpomene rosina. Lineage (NCBI taxonomy): Eukaryota > Metazoa > Arthropoda > Insecta > Lepidoptera > Nymphalidae > Heliconius > Heliconius melpomene. The sequence continues at coordinate 8,659,967 of NC_140402.1, read as the reverse complement.
TTAATTTGTTATTTTCCCACTGACTTAGTCAAATTGCGGAGATAATTCGGCTACAAAACACTCAATGATTCCAAAATTGGGCGAAAAGTGAGGAACGGAATATCTTAACACTACCTTATATCTGCCTATTCCGCTTTACAAGAAAAAACGTGGCACTGATTTATTTTATAAATTCTAAAGCTAAAAGTCCATAGCAGAACTTAAGCAAACTTTCTACAGCACTTGTAACGTCGACACTCCTATGTTTTAAATATTCATTCATATTTCACTGTCTTTTGTTAAAAGTTTTTGCTTTTTTAGTCTATTTTAATATTTTTTCAAAGAATGGACAAGTAAGAAGTCGCTGTTCTATTGACATTGTCATATATTAAATGTGGCTTTGAGTGCAATGATAAATATTATTGGTTCGATTCTCATATCAATAAAGTATATTCATTTTCTCGCTCTGAAAACAAAAAAAGCGCGTCGTTAAGTTCCGCCATTCAACACGAAATGTCTCTAAAACCTCGTGCCTTTTGCTACGTTTTCTACTTTCCGCCGAATTCCTAAGGCATTAAAGGCGTTGAATGGCGAAACTCAACGCCATACTTTTGCCTCGGTCAGTATCAGTGAGTAGTATCAGTGAATTCATTAGGAAATTAAAACATTAAATATTTACTTCCCTTGAGTGGGAATCGAACCCACAATCGTCACGTTTACAGTCACAAACCTGTGCCTCTGCGCCACGGTGGCTTCAACATCATAACGCCTATCCTTAAGCTAATAGTGGAATTCGGAGTGTTGAATCACTAGATATTCTCTGTTTATTTAAAAATATACTCATAGTAATATGACGTAGATATTCAATTACTAAAAATGCAAAATTTTTTATATTCCTACAATATTCGTTGGCGGAAAATTTTTAGTATTTTCAAATATATGTTTGTATTTCCTTTGAATTTATACTCGAGTATTTTAGAGAACATATTTTATATGACGCCGTATGTAACGTCATACTGGTGCGGGCTGACTCGATGGTCGCCATATGCGGTTAAACGGTGCGGTCTAAGTTATACGAAGAAAGCGTATTATTTTTGATTCTCATATATTTCTAATTGTAGCAAGGTGTAGATTTGTTAAAGCAGCATCTCTCTTTCCACACAGAGAGAACAAAGTGAACCTTGTGCTAGAACACTTTAGTCTCCATTTTTCACTCAATTTTAGAGAAATTGCTTGTTGGCAGGCGGGGCACGTTTTGTCTTTTTTTATTACCAATATAAATGAGAGTAATTGATAACCCCGAGTAGCAATCGAACTCATAATCTTCCCGTTTACAGTCAGACGATAGCGAAACGCCACAGCGGTTTTTAGGTTGAATATGTTTTAAAAAAAAATCTTTTAAATTGTGAGAAATGTCTGGGCCTGTAACTTTAAGCATTCTAAGTGAAAATCTCATACATTCTGCCGACGTACGTCACAGCTGGTGATACATAAATTCTTTGAAATTTGAAAAGTTTTTTAAGCAAAGATGCCATTTAAGTACGCTTAGTTCAGAAAATTCCGCCCTCAGTCTATGCAGGCGCTAAGTTTGTGCGGTGGAGTAAGACTGTGAAGGAGAGTGTGGTACAAGTTATTGTATAAAAAATAATTTAATATTTAGTTCATTGGAGTTTTTTTTATTACATATTGATGTTCCCACTAACTGAGTTAAACCACTCTTAAAATATTTCATTGGACCCGTGTTTCATGATTTTTTAGAATTCGAGGTGAATTCTAATGGTGCCAATAAGGGGTTGAAAGTTTGTATGGAAAAATCTTTAAGTCGCCATCGAATTTTATAAAATTTTAAATTTAGACTCTTCAAAATATTTTATTGAACACGTGTTTCATGGTTTATTAGAATTCGCCCCTAAGCAGGCAAAGCTGCGCGCGTCCGCTAGTAATATATAATTATGTAAGTGATCTGCACACTCAACTGTGCCCAAGTTACGTTCAAGTTAAGGGAATTAAAAAAACAAGTACAATTTAACTTTATTAAATATATTACGATGTGTATTTTTACAGGTGTATTTCCTCTTTATTTTTTTAGATCTACGTTGTATCCCGCATATAGTAGGGTAGGCAATGGCATTCCCATTAAGATTCTTCCGTTCCCCAATGTCCGCTAAATTCTGGAGGTATATTGATTGGTGGAACCCAATGCCGTGCTTTGCCTCGTTACTAGAGCAAAAAAAAAAATTAATATTTAATTTCCTGAGTAAAAATCGTACCTACAACCTTTCGCATTTACAGTATGTAGCTCTTAGTATTCATTAGATTAACACGTTTGTATTGTATCGACTTGTAACATCTTAGAAACTGAGTCTGGATCAGACTTAATGATTGTATCATTATGAAACTGGGCAGCTATAGGTACATAACTTATGGTAGTGCATTGGGTTGGTCTCCTGATAGAGTTAGGATCGAAATAGTAAATTTTTTCAGAAAATACTAGTAAGCCATTCGAGTTTAGGCTTCTATAATTTATAGCCCCGAGCTTATGGGTAAAATATCGACAAGATGTCAGAATATGTACGATATTAAAAATTAAGAAAAATTTAGAAATACATATTAAAGGAACGTAAAAAAACTATTTACAAGCGGAAAAATAGATCACTACGTGTTTTTTATCTACATATAATAAATAATTTAAAAATAGTATGATAATCATGAAGATTATTAGAATCGTAGATATGAATGTATAGACGATAATAGACACAACAAAAGAGATATTTTGTCCTAGCTCCGGCAGGCATAGCATGCGGTGATGATGCTATAGACTGCCATTTACCAAAAATTTGGTCTGCGTTTTAGTAAAATCGTTATTTGTCGTTGTCATAGGAATTTTGGAAATCCTTTACATTGTTCAAGGAACTTACGTGGCAAATTTCAGTGTTTTATGATGCGACTACAGTTTAGGCTGTGTAGTGCATTGTCAGGCGAATACGTCAGGATCTGACAGACGTATTAGATGTATCTCGAGTTTTCTCTTTTCTGACTTCTCTTTTTCGTTTCGTTTTCTCTTTTAAATGTTCTAAGATGCGACATTTCATCTGTATGTTGTATTGCAATCGCTCAGTAACGGAACATTTTACTATATATGTATTGATATATAAAGATTTAAAAATTCACCCTTCAATATTTATTTTCAATAAAAATTAAGACTCGCATCGGAAACTAATTTCTCATGAAATAAAGCAATTTAAATTTGTACCATAATCAAAGTGCCGAACTTTCCCTCACCAGAACTTGTTGCCGTGAGTTTTGTAAGAACCTCGAGGTCCTCAAACAACGCCGTTTCATGGTTTACAAACTTCAAAATTGAATCGCGTAAAGTAAAGTTTAATTAGTAACTTGTGTATAGAATTTTTATGAAAATATCTGATACATTTGTACAAAGGTGTGGTTGGTTGATTTTTGATTTTATACAGTTTAATAGTGTGTTGGGATAAAAGACAAAATGAATTGCTTCCGAGTTTTGACTTTTCAGTACGTTAAGAGCGTTAACTTAGTTAGGCCACAGCCTTTTATTCCGCACACAGCAGGGTACGTAGAGGGAACCTATTGTTTAGAGTCTCCGTTCTTCAATTTGCATCCAATTTTCGTTATTTATGTGTTGATAGCTCGGTGCCTGGCTCTGTCTTGTTACAAGAGCGAGGAAATGAAAGTAATTCATTTCACGATTGGGAATGGACCACAACGCCCGTGATTAATAGACAGTGCCGCTGAACCACGACGGTCTCTAGCTGCCTCGTCCTTTTCATCTCTTTTCTAAAGAGATTTAGTCAATCCATTAGTCTTCATTCTAATTCAGTCATGGCAGGGGCACCAGCGTGTGACTGTAACGCTGGTTGTGGACCTCCCACTCGAGAAAATTAACATTTACATTTGTTCGCTCTAGTGTCGAGACAAACCACGGCGTTGTGTTCCGCCACTCAATACGCAATGAAGAGCTATTTGCTATTTTTATATAAGCTAGAGAGCTCTAGGCGGAAAATCGGTAACTGAGCGTCTTAGCACTAGGTTTCGTCTGCCTACCCCGCTATGTGTGGGATACAACTTGAAGTTTACAAAAATATCTAAATTAGTTAATATACTACGAATGTTGAGCAAAACTGATCGTAAAATATTCATACAATTTTATTATTGATTTAGCTCAAAGTGTTTTTAAAAGCTTTTTTTGTTCTACATAATATACACATACACACAGCTATAATAATATGAAAATTTCAATAATTTCGCTATATTTTGTATTGAATATAAAATTTTATTGTCATATTGTATTAAGCATTGTATTCAACATAAATTCAACATGAAATAAACTGTTCGAATAATCCAGCTTTTTGTACTATTGTTCCCAATATTATAAATATGATATTAAAATATTAAATCACTTTTTTAAATAAAAATAGCATTTTGGAAATATTATATTATCCGTTCGATTTTCTTCAGCTACCCTCAATCCGGTATAGCAGGATTGGCGGATGGGACTCTACTCCGTTACCCTCTTTCAGACCTAATTTTAAAATAGTCAGTGGAACTAAACGCCGTGCTTCGTCTAACGGAGCGAAGAAATATAAAATAAATAAACAAGATTGAGGCTGACACTTAGAGAACTTTATTATTTTCATTTTCTCGCTTTGCTAACAAGACAGAGTGATGTGTTGCGCCTCAAGCCTCTCAACACGAAAATTTGATGCTGTGTAAGGAACAGAGTGTATTAACACTGGGTTCCTTCTGCCTATTCTTGTATATATTGTACATATATGGGATATAACTAACTAACTACCTGTACTAACTAACTGTATAATAAATCAACTTCTTTTATTTTTCTCTCATGATTTCACAAAGTATTTTTGAGTAAAATATCAAGTTTGAAAAAAATATAAATTTCGCTAACAATATAAAAATCTCATAAACCACGTTAAAATGTTTAAAAATCAAAATATATTCATTTTTGAGGTCCTAACAGAAATGGTTCTCTGTAATCGCTATTGGACGTCATATCAACGTGATTTATAGTTGAACTCTCCAGGTTTTGAAATACGGCCGCGTTCTGAAATGAAGATCGATTTAGTGTGAAAAATTTTAATAATACCAAAAAATAAAGATATTCCGCATACAGCAGAGGGAATATAATGTAAAGACACTCCGTTCCCCTCTTTCTGTCTACTTTTCGATATATAGCGTGTTGAGGAGCGAAACATAACGCCGGGCTTTCACTACCAGAGCCGATTAATTTAAATATTTAAGAAATAATTATGTTCTCGAGTAGCCATCGAACCCATTTTGAAATTTTAAAGTATGAATTGAATCCACAACCAGTCACAAGATCTTGCTTCTCATCACGACGGCCTGGCTATTATACATTTTCTTTTTTATTGAACAATAAAAATGAAAATATATCCCCTTTTTTCACTTTTCACGTTAACAATGTATACGTAGCTAGCTTGAGAGATATAGTGTACGGTATAAGAGCTCTCCAATTGCGTTGAAGTGCGAACACGATTAGTGCCATAGGCCACTACAGGTTCAACCACCATTGAGTTAAGATTTAAGAAAAGAATTTACATTTATATGCATGGTTTAGGATCTGTCTGTAAAAGCGATGGTTATGGGTTTGATTTCAATTCGAGGGAGTTAGAGAAGTCTTAGTGTATTAGAGGGAGGAAATGATGATAATTTAAATATTGAGGGTACCTGGGAATCTAGTGTTAAGGGAATCTAATCTGTTTATATTAAAACTTTTTCGTGTGTTGAGTGTCTCATTGTGTGTTGAGTCACTTCCAATATAGAATAAGAAGACATTGTCATCTTACTATAGCAGGGTAGATAGTTTAGGGTGTGGGAGAGAATTTCTCATCATTTTTACGATATCAGGATAGGATAAGATCCGTCACGAAGGTCACTAGGAGGAACGATTTTTACAGCTCTGGTAACAGATCAAAGCGCAGCGTTAAGTTCCGCCACTCAACACGCAATGCCTTGAAAATTTGGCGGAAAGTTGAGAACGGAGTATTTTAACACTAGGTTCCTCTACCCTCCTATATTCAGGATACAGCATGAAGCTGAAAAAAAAACAACGTCTAAAGTCCACACAAACAAAGTTGCTGGTACTGGAAATACCTTTTATCACGAAACAAAAAATATTTTGATTTCATGCTATATTTTATTTTAATATAGTATTTTATGAATAAACCTCACGACCAAGCAATACGTATTATGTATATAAGTGTTGTTTTTTAGTGCAATTTCTTGTTAGCGAGCAATAATCGTAAATAATACGTTATAGAGAAGGCTTTAAATATGCCTGTTGAGTTCTAAAGGAGGTATTATTTATAGTTCTATATGTTTATTTCATTTTCATTTGAATATTTAGGTATTTAGTTGATTTTTCCGTCGTTCAACTGATTATATTATGCGGCGTTTGTAAATCGCGTGGACTATGTAGTCGCTGTGGTAACAAGAAGAAACGCGGCGTTGAGCGCTTTGACACGAAATGTCTCGTAACTGGGTTGATAGTCGGGATGGAGTGTCTTAACACTAGCAATAAAGCTTTTGAGTTCAGTGGGTCCACAACCTTAGCGTTTCTTTTAGTTCTATCTATCTGGAGCAAAGTGCTGAGACACTCCGTTCCCCAAATATTAAATATTTTACTCCCTGGAGTGGAACTCAAACTCCCAGCTGTCGCGTTTAGCCACACCCTTGTGCCACCGTGTCAACACGGCCTTAAAGTCATTCAAACACATTGTAACTAAAGATAGATATATCTCCAGCATAATGTATAGCGTGTCACAAGCACGTTAGAACTGTTTACATTATTTGTGATATATGTGGACGGGTCACGAGTGCCTGTGGGTGTACGCCCACACCAATTTTTTTCTAAGGCCTCAATATGTTTTATACGAGTATGTACTTTTAGCATAGCATCTCATTGTAAACGCGATGGTTATGGGTTCGATTCTCGCTCGGGGGAATGGATTATTTCGTTTCTATGTTCTGGTACAGACTTTGTTAATACTTGGCTCCCCATGCATGTGCGAGATACAGTGTGAAGTTAAAAAGAAATAAAAAAATGTATTTAGTTAATTTGTAGCTAATTTTAGACGTGATGGTAATGAGTTCAATTTAAGCGTGCTTTATTGCTTGTACCAATTTGTTTAAAGTGTATATGTTTGTATGTTTGTTCTTGTAAATACCAACCGTATTGACCTATCTTAATAACCTTCTTTTCTCCCTTCTCTCATTTCCTTATACTTGCCAGTGCCAAGAAACAAAGTCCCATAATTGAAATTCACATCAGTGGCGATTAGCCAAACCATATTGTCATAATAAAAAATAATTAAAAATCAACAAAAAATGTCAAAAAAAAGGTCTTCACGATTTTACGGTCCTCTCATATTTTCTTTTCATTTTCCGTTTGTTATACATTTAGTATTATATTTTTGCGTTATTACAATAACGATTTATATTTGAGCGTTATTTTTGTAAATTTGCTTAATAGAAGAAAAGTATATTAATTTTCTTAATTCCATCATCATGGATTCAAACTTTATTCGTCATTAGAGCGTGAAAATGCAAATATTGCAGTTTCTCCATTTGAAATCGAACCTACACCATGTCGTGACTGTTGTACGGTTGCGCCACAACCCGCTACATTCAAATATCATCAACATTTAAATAATTATGTATTATATTTTAATAAACTCCCGTGAGAAAGCTAAAGTTTAAAAAAAAAGAAAAGCTCAAAATTCACAATCCTCATACTGTTTCCGCCATTTCAACTTTTCATAAAGCTCACTTTCAATTTGTCACGTCCTTTTGAATCTTACGCGAGTAAATGTATGAGCTTCGCCCGTAAATTGTGTCAACATTTACAACCCCGACGTTTAATTTTATGTCAATAGCGAAAATTTGAAGTGCACTAATGGTTGCGTTACTATTAATTTCAATATTTAAATATCTCTTTTTATATTTATATAAAGAAGTTGTTTTTTTTGTAGTTCCACGCTGTATATACGAAGTAATAGGTAAAGCGGAAAAACTATTATTAATGAAAATTATATTTTTTAAATTGTTTCATACAAAATTAGTTCTTAAAATGATTTAATCACAAGTGTATATATCAATATTCTTTACGGAACCCTCAATCTTAAAATTCAATTTCCATCTATCAATATTTGTCTACCAATATTTGTATACATTCGTTATACATGGTGATACCGTAACAATACAAGCTAATGTCAAACCAAGCGTAACTAAACCCTTATTTGTTCGGCGTCGCGCTCTCACTTACCGTTCATTGGCGATTTTATCGACATTCTTATATTTTTCTCTTTTATTAGATACATTTTGTAGAAAATGTTCAAACAATATTCTCGTTGTGCCAATAAATGTATTTGGAATTAAAAGGTTTTTTTTGTTAAATTATACGTAATATTAGTAGGGTATTGTACGACGAGTTCTAATTGCAGGCAATAATTACTTATTTGACAGTACGATGGTTGCAGATTCGAGACCGGTTTGGGGGAATGATCATTTAAATATGAAACAGCTGTGTCTGGGACTTTTTTTATTACTGAAAAATGTAAATGAAAAATCTAAATGAGACGTCGCAGGATTGCTCACACTACTACGATGGAAGACTGCAGAGACCTAGAGCGTTGCATTCTGGGTTCCCCGGGGTTCGTCCTAGAGAACCCGCTACCTCGCTGGCTTGACCTGTCATAATAATGCCTCTACGGTATGTGGAGTTGAAGAGACACATAGCACATTCCTTCCCTCCAGTCTACGACACCGGAGCTGGTCTGCATCCGTTCCGCGATCTCCTTGATGTGATGACTGGTCTGTGATAGTCTCCTTCTTCATAGACTATCACAGACCAATTGCTTGGAATGTTGAGTATGGTCCTTATCACACTGGACAGCTTGAAGTCTCTACTCTCTATTGCCATCTTTTACCAACGCATTTGCCTTTACTGCTTGAACATAATAAGTTATTTAAACTTAATGTAATTACAATCCTTCCATTTGTCAAATGTATAGTACAGTATTGCTATAACAAGTTAATAGAAATACTTATACTTACCAAAATATTACTTCTTATTATAAAAAAAAATTTTTTTTTCTTTCCTTCGCTCTTTAAATACCTAAATCAAAAAATAGTAAAAAAAAAATTAAAGAAAGACGTCCAAAAATACGTTTAGATTTTTCTTAATTTATTCGATGTGTACGCTAATAATTTAGAGTTAGTACAATACTCGTATTTTTGCCTTCAAAAATTATTATTACAACGAAAACGCCATGAATTTTCCTCTAATTGCGTGCTCTGAATAAATAAAAGTCGATTTGTTAAGAAATAATGGTATAAAAGCAAATTGACCGAGATTACTTTTAAACGTAATAATTCGTAAAAAACACGATATGGGAATGAACTAATTCTTTTCTTAGTTAATACATACATATGTATATTCGATTTCTTATAATTTATACCTAATGTTAAAAATTTAAATAGTTTGTTAAGTTGAACGCGATAATCTCAGGAACTACTGGTTCAAATTGAAATAATGTTTTTTTAATAGGATGTGTTATATGTCATAAATAACTCAGTTATTTTCATTCACCACGGGGAAGTAAGCTATTAGTAAGTGCTATTCTCTTATTCTTTATATAGAAAGAAATATATAGAAAATCTGGAATTAAAACACTCCTTCTTCTTCCTCTCACTTTATTTGTTTACAATGAGGTGTGGCGGTACCTAACGCCGTTTTTTTTTCTTAATAAATCGAGGAAATGGAATTAATTTAAAGAAGAACCTACAACTATCGCTACTGTGCCACAACGGCTTCAAAAATACAGTTAAATTTACTAATTCACAATAACACAGTCTAGTAATAAATTACCCCCTTTATTAACATTATAACTGTTAGTTGTTAACAATTCTTCGTACAATTATTCTTGATTAGGTATAAGCTATGGGTTGGTTGATTTTGTAGAGGTCACGGGTTTGATTTAGGTTTGAGATAAAATTAGGTGAACATATATTTCAAAAAATATATATGTTTTTTTTCTTAATTAATTATATTTGAATGACGTCGAATAATGCCCTTATTCAACTAATATTATAAATGTGAAAACGTGTGAAGATGGATGTTTGTCCCACTTTAACGAAAAACTACTGAACGGATTTAGATGAAACTTTATACAAATACTAGTACTAGTTCAATTTACGGTACATTTTTATTTTTTTACGTTTTCTAAAAAAATAAAGAGAGTCATAATTCGGTTAACAACATTCCATCCAAAGCGAAAGAGAGCTGTTATTTTTTGTCATTTAAAATATAGGCTATAACATAAAAAAGGGGTCAGTGGGAACAGTGGGGATTAATAGTGTCTTAATGAAGAGCGAAGTGTCTTAACTCAAGGTTACCAGGTTCCCTCTGCCCACTCTGCTAAGTATAGGAAACAGCATGAAGCCAAAAAATATATAAAATTCAAATCCACAATTATCGTGTATGATAACCCAGCACGATGCCACGATACTATCAATTGAGCTATAAATAAAAACAAAATGAAACATATCGTGACTATACCTCTAAAGTAATATTGTTATCTGATATTTTAAATTTTACAACTTTTTCAAAGGGTTATATATCAAGGAGCTTGGAGAGAAGAGGCCTAACTAAAATAATCTTTTTTTTTCTAAGCCAAGTGTTTTGTTTCCATTACTGTGTAATAATACTAGCCTTTTTTTTTGAAGCTTCACATATTGCACTGTTAGCACAGGGGATATAGTGTTTAAGAACCTTTAGAGGCAAAGAGATATATATCCTCAAAAATTTCAAAATGTTGTGATTTAAGCAATGCATTCATTCAGAGACATGAGGCGACCTTGTTTGAGCTTATAAAATACAGTATCGATGATACTGGAGGAAGAATATATGTGAAGTTAATGATAGTGGACGAAGCCAAATATATATGGGGAGAGGATAAAGCGTGAAAAAAAAAATTGTAAACTTTTTTGACACTTTATTAAATAATAGCATAAAATATAAGTTATACCCCTTTGCCATACAACCTCCATGCATACATATTATTAAAAATATACTAAAAATAAACAGTGTTACAGTAACGAACAACTTGTTTAGATATTGTACGTGTTAAAAGCAATTCCTAGTGTTGCCTTCTAACTTTATGAGCAGTTTTGGATTTTATAGTATTTTTAGGGCGTTAGTTCACGCGATGGACTGTCAGAAACATAACACCTAGTGCGAAGTTATTATAACGCGATGGTAGTAAAACTTTAACTATGGTAACATTTTAATTTTTAATATATTTTTCATAAAAAATAAATATTTTTGTTCATTTACAAAAATAAATAAGTGATTCCACACGTAGGAAAGAAAAATATATTAATCCCTCCTTTTAATATATAAAAAAAAACTTAAATAATTCGTTATACTGAAATAGGTATGTACATAGACCCTAAACTTTTTACCTCCTTTGCTTGAAGTTGGTTAAAAAGTACATTCATATAATTGACTTAACCAACATGTAAGTAGGTAGGTACTCGTCACTTTCTAATATATCGTTATATGTCCCAAGTGCTGTAGAGGGAGCGATTAGGGCTGATTTGTGGTCTGTTATACTTAATGTAATGTTTCAGGAGAAGATGAAAGTTTAAATTAGGATTTTATAATACACTAGTGGACCCGGACGCGGCTACGCCTGCTCAAACTATAAGAATATTTAAAGTTCAAGTTCAAGTTTAAGAATTAGTAAGAAAATATAAGCTTAAATAATCAAAAAGAATAATAAGTAGAGACATATTATTAGAAAAAATATCTGAGAAATTGAAAACCAACATAAGAAGTAAAAGTAACTAAAGGATATTCTTAATATTAGAAAAAGTACCTAGAACCCGTACCTAAAAACTACCTAAAAAGATATTTTTTGCCAGCAATATCAAATAAAATAAGAAGAGGACCAAAGTGTATTTTAAATTAATTATAAACAACAAATAAAGTTCGAAAATGTATGAAAATTTATAAAATCATCAACGTCATCTGCCCGTTCGCGTCGGTCATACTATGGCGCCCGTAGGCTAGGTCATTTGGAATTAGTGACATCTTCTTAATTATTTATTAGAATGTTATACAGTAAACTATAATTTCAATCTAGATAAAATGCTAAAAGTAAACTATTATATTTATTTTCATAAGGATGAATATCAAAATGTCGCGGTAACGGTTGCGTAGCAACGACGGTTGTTATTAACATGGCAGAATAAATTGCATGTCAAATTAGAAAGTACTTTAAAATATATTAGTTTATATGTGTAATGTAATGTTATATAGCCTATAGCACTTCTGAAGAATGCAGCTTTCATACAAAACAAAAACAAAGTAAATCGGACCAGTAGATCCAGAGATCTTAGCGTTCAAACAAACAAACAAACAAACAAATTCTTCCGCTTTATTACATTAGTATAGACGAGACGAGACTATCATGGTGCCGTGGCACAGGTTGTGACTGTAAATTCGACGATTGAGGGTTTGATACTTACTTGGAGAAATTTTTAATTTAATATTCATTTTCTCGCATTGTTAACTAAGCGCGGTTTTGAACTTCGCCGTTCAACACAATGTTTCGAAAGTTATGTAGGTGAAAAATGGGGGTCCCTTGGCCTAACCAGGTATATGTACGTATCCTGCACATAGCAGAGCAGGCAAAGGGAACCTAAGAAGGAAGGAGTGTTTAGACACATCGATCCCGTGCTACAAAGCGAAGCTAAGGAAAAGCTTCCGTTGACTATGAACACAATGGTTGTGAGTTCAATTCTCATTTGGTAGAATCACAACTACAAAGAGCGGCGTTTAACACAGAATGTCTCGAAAATTGAGCGGAATGTGGGAAATGTCTTGACACTGGGTTCCATCACACAAAAAAAATAGTAGTAATAATAATAAAAAACATTTTCTTCCTTTTTTATCTAGAACCCATGACTACTGATTGCTATTCAGCAGTCCCAACAAAGTTACTACGGAGTATAATTTAGTAATAAATGTTTATCATATTTACCTAAAACATTAATTTACTGGGTGATTAAAATTACACACTATTGAGATAATTAAAATTTATTTGGTTTTTATGTAAATTAAGTCGAAATATAAAATGTATGACCATAAATTGTGTAATCTTTTTATTACAAAACTAGCTTTTACAGCGGCTTCGACACAACGGCAAGTGAAAATGTAATAAAATTGTTTTTTCTTAGTTTCACGCTGTATCCCGCACATCGCAGGTTAGGCAGAGGGAACCCAGGGTTACCGTTAAGACACTCCGTTACTCACGCATCGCCATATTTTCGAAATATTGTGTGCTAATATTATTACATTTTACGTTAATTAAAATGAAAATGTATAAATTTGTATGTATGTATGTAAATAATTTAGTTGCCACAACTCAACATGTTATTAAGTTTGTTATATTAAAATCCTTTGCAGTACCACTAATCTAGGATTATGCTGAAAATACTGCACTGATTTCGCGTTTATTTTCGTTTTAAATATCATTTATGTAACATATTTTGCCTACTTCATTATTATAGAAATATAAGTAACCAGATTTCAAGATATTTTATGTTGAGTAACGTAACTCAACGCTGCGTTATATCTTGCTCGAGCGGGGTAGAGAAAATAATTCATACTTACGGAGAACGAATTCTATATAATAGTAACCTATAGCAAAAAGCGATAAGTAATATTGAGAATATTATGATTGTTGTCAACACTATAAAATAGTAATTAGCTTATTTTTTTACTTTTTTTAGACCATCATGGCTCAGCAACTGACTGACTGTAAGTTCAATTCCCTCTCTGGGGTATAGATTATTTTCATTATTGTGTAAATGTAGCTTATAAAAAGTAATTTAATTGACTCTGGCAAGAAAAACTGGCCTATCTTTAGCTCAGTGGTCAAAGCGCTTTGTTGATTTAAGCGTAATAGGTTCAAATGTTATAAGTTTTCTAAAAATATCTATTTTTAAAAAGTTTCTGTTTAAGTGTGTATTTTAAAAACTTTAAATATATAAATAATTTCAATAATATATTTAGAACGTTAAGCTTCTAGTTTTATTCTACCAACATTCAAACAACTACTGGCAAGCAATTCATTAAAATAACCTACATAGTGACAGTTCACTCCACATTTTTAATAACATGTCTTTCTACACTAGCTCGACACTATAACAAAAGTTTTTTTCTGAATACGGTTTTTTTCCCATTCTCATTTAAATGACGCTGTAAGCGACAAGTAACGACCGACTACACCCTCAATGGGGTCTATTAATTAGTTGTTTTGTTTCCATACAATTTTCTTATTTCATACTTTCATTCTAGTTTAGTTGAAGTTTTTTAATTAAAAAATACTGACTTAGATACATGTTCATATAAATAAAATATACGTAAATTATTTTGGATTTAAAAAAATAATTATTTCGGTATATTGAGGCTAGTCGTGTTGTCGGTTGTGGGTTTGATTCGCACTCGGGGGAATAAAATATATTTTAATTTCCTCGCTTTGCTGATAAAACAAAAGCGCAGCGTTGAGTTCCGCAAGGTAACGGAAGTGTCTATAGATCCTCAGGTTTCCTCTACTTACCTTGCTATATGCAGGATATATGCAGGACTAAATAAATAATAAGTAAAAAATAAAAACACACAATTAGAAATTATTATTAGTTTATTAAAACCCATTACGATAAACAATAAGCTGTCGCCAGTCGATAATTGAATTTGAAATCCCATATCATTGTGAGCACACGCCACTTTCAGTCAGCCATCACCGTGTTAACTTGGCACCTACTGGCAGCTGAGTTCAGTTAAATTAGAGTTCATTATGTTCTGGTCGATCTGGAATTACATGGACTCTACGCCGTTTCGGTTAACGCTTTGTGGGGACGCGTTCAAATTGTTAAATAAAAATTAAACTTGACTAGGTACAGCTGTATTTGGGAGTAAAACTTAAGTTTAAAACTTTTTTTTGTTGACAGAGGGAACCTAGGAACCTGATGTTAAGAAACTCCGTTCCCATTAAAACATTACCATGTCTCACTTTCCATTGAAGTTTAGAAGCAGTGTTTTAAGTGAAACTCAATCCCGCGTTTTGCCTCGTTACCAGTAACCAAATATATTAACTATTTAGTTTCCTCAAGCGGGAATCGAACCTAAATGCTGTTGCGTTTATAGTCACATGCTTGTGCCTCTACTCCACTTTCCTGAAAACGATTAATAAAATAGTTTTAGTATATTTAATTAAAGCCTATAGCCAGTAATCTCTCGGCCTGGCCGAGCGTCATGTCCGGATCTGCGCCATCCAGCCCTATGTAGATTAGTTCTGTTTGATTGTTAGATTTATATCAATTTTATTATTTAAATAGTTGTTTTCCCTTTTGTATAATTGTTTTTAGGCTTATTTGGTTAGTGTATACTAACCCAGTGTATAAGTACAAATATGGGTAGGGATTGATTCTGGGTTTTAATCATATAGGTACTTTCCTTTTAGCTTACTGTATTCCGTACATTTCAAGGTAGGCAGTTCTCTTACATTAACTTTATTTAATATCTTATTGTCAAAATCAATTAGTAAGCGGAACCCATTCGACAAAACGAAATATTTATTTTTTTATTTTTTTCCTTCTGGTGTCGAGGCAACGTTCCGCCACTCAAAATGGAATGTCTCCAGATTTGGAAATCTCTCCGAAAAATGGTGATTGAAGTATTTTAACACTAAGTTCCGTTCGAAGCTTGATGAATGAATTGACAGCATGAAGCTGACTAATGAATTATTTTATTTTTTTTAAAACACAATGAAATTTTAACAAAATATAAACAAAAATTATCAAGGAAAAGGAAACAACTATAGTTAACTAGAAGTACTAAGGTTATATTAAACTGAATTTTAAACTGGTATTTCCGGAAGCTATGTTCCATAGTAACACTTAACAGTGCATACCTTCCCTCTAACACAAATACCTTCCGGTCACATCGGCACTACCTACCTCTGCATTATGCCAAAACTACAATTGTATGGGTATTACAGCTACAATTTAACCGTAGCTGAAATGAGGTTAAGTTAATTCCCCTTTTGAATAGTGACGATAATGTTATATTTATTAAATTTGTTTAAGCTTCACCCTGTATGTGAGGGACGAAGCAGGTTAGTCAGAGGGAACCGGGGAACCTGGTGTTGAGACAATTTTGTTTCCATTAGAGTAATTTCGTTTCCAATTTTCCAACGAATTTTCGTTAGCAATTGTCGATAACAATAAATAACATTTTTATATTGTTTTTATCAAAGAAAAATTGCTTACTAAATCCCATTCGAAGCAATTGTCGTATTTTACGTTTTATTCTGTTACAAGAGCGAGGAACGAAAACTAATTCATTCCCACGAGTTGAAATCGAACCTACAACCATCATGTTTACATTCAGAAGTTGTTTTGCTGGATCTTGGAAAATTTGTATTTAATGTGTAACGAGTTACGCTCAGCTAAGCTCAAATTCAAGTTTTACAATATCCTGTCAAACACCAAACTAGTTAACAGTAGTCACGTCCCAACGTTCATTCCCAATATAGATTGTAATCCAGCCTTATTTTTGGCATGTTCTGTCATTAATTTTGTTAGTTTTGAAGTATTATTAAGAAATTCTATTGTTGAGAACATGTCTCATATAAAATTAAGTTCGGTATAAAAATTTATATATCTTTTAAATTTTCTTTTAGCTTCACGCTGTATTCCGCACATAGCAGGATGGGAAGAGGGAACCTTAGTAGCTGGTGAGCAGACACACCGTTCTCATAAAGGTAATTCTGTTCCACATTTTCCGCCGATTCCGCTTCTCTGAACGTATTTCAAGATATAACTTTACAGCAACATAGATTATACAACAAAATAACACATATTTAAAACTCGCGGAGCGCGTTGGCCAAGTTCTTTTACAAACAGAACTGGCGAGCAGCACCGTGTGTTATTTTACACGAACTATTTGAAGCCACTTTTTACCTCTTCGTAACTCAAAAACTATTCCACCTAAACCTGTCATATTTGGCTCAAATATTTAGACCTCCTACCTGTATACGTGCATTAAATTTCATAAACACAGATCAAACAGTTATTTAGATAATGACGTCCAAAAATCGTTAATTTTTAGGGGGATGACTGACCTATAGACCTTAATGTTAACCAAGTTCCAGATGACCTAGAATGGTGAAATTTAGCATCCGGTTAAGTAATTGGGTGTATGTTAAGGGAAAAATCCGAAACTAGTATTTTTTTAATATATTCTTATAATTTTTCAATAAATAAATTCAATTAGGAACATTTACTTACAGTGTAGCGCCTGGCATAATATAAGAGCAATGCATTATTTATATATGTTGCTTTTATTTATGTCACACGTTAGTAAATATTTTATTTGTTTTGTAGACTAACTTCACTATTACTTACGTAAGCCATCTAAAACAACACGATGCTTTCAAGTATATTTTAAGATAAGATATGTTTCCATTTGTAGCTGAAAATGACTCTAATTTATGTCCTGAGAAAGCCTGCCATCATGTAATAATCACGTAAAAATATAAAAATAAAAATATAATAAATGAATTTACATCCTTCATTATTATTTATTATAATTTAAACATATGTTTTAGTACTTATTATACTAAGAGTATTTGCATAGTCGATTAACGTATTTGATATTAAATTATTATTACAATATTTAAGTACTAAGTCCTATATAAGTTCCTATAAGGGTTCTATTTTATTGCTTTCGAGGTACGGAAACCTAAAACAGAATAAAAATACACTAAAAAATAAATATAAAAAAAATGATTATATTGATAGAAATATATATAAAATTTAATAATAATATACTCTATATCTGTAAGGTCAGTCGTGGCTCAGGGGCACAAAGTGTGACTGTAAAACCGACTGGTTGTGAGTTCGATTCCCACTCGAGGAAATGAAATATTTATTTAAACTTATATGTCTATTTCTTTGCTCTGGTGTCGAGGTAAGGCGTAAGTTCCGCCACTCAACACGCAATGCCTCCAGAATTCGATGGAAAGTGGAGTTACTGAGTGTCTTAACACTAGGTTCTCTCTGTCTACTCTGCTGTGTGCGGGATACATCGATATAAATGAATGTATTCAAATTGTATTCTGTTCAGATTCTATTGTAAATTCATATGAAAACTAGGCAAGTCAGATATTACACATAAATAAAGTCTCCAAGTTGTAAGAAGAATGGGCATTTTCAGTTGTTATAAAATATTTTATATTGCTAAAAATAAATTTCAGGACTGACCATTGAACTTGGCATACATTTACATCTCACTTCTTTTATCGCTGAAAGCATACGTTTTATTACAGAACTTGGCTTTCATTTTACATTTATGTTTTTGATGGGATGCTACTATTTATCACAAAATTTGTATCATTTGTCTGTTATATGGTGTACTGTTCTCATCTCTGGGCTGGTGCACCCCAGTATCAGCTTGACCCATTTGATCGCATACAACGTAGAGCTGTTCGAATCATTAAGGACGCAGTAAGCTGTGAAAGGCTTGACACTTTGGCTCTGCGTAGAGACGTTTCCTCGCTGTGCGTTCTCTATCGCATTTATCATGGTGAGTGTTCTGAAGAACTGTTCGACCTGTTACCTGCCGCCGAATTTTCTAACCGCACAGCACGTCACAAACTTAAATATCATCCACACCATCTGGATACGTGGCACTCGACTACTGTGCGGTTTCGTAGAAATTTCCTTCCACGCGCCACCGAACTGTGGAATGGCCTACCCGCGGCAGTGTTTCCAGGTCGGTACGATATGGGTACCTTCAAGAAGCGCGTCTATCTCCATCTCAAAGGCCGGCAACGCACCTGTAGCTCCTCTGGTGCTGCACGGGGTCGTGGGCGGCGGTGATCACCACCAGGTGACCTGAACGCTCGTTTGCCTTGTCCTTTTTCCATAAAAAAAAAAAAATGGTAATAAGCTAAAGGGGCGAAGCCGCGCTCAGATCGTAGTGTACTATAAACTAACAATTTTCGTCGCCTCGCTCTGGTAATAAGACAAAGCGCGACGTTGGTTTCCGCCATTCAACACGCTGTCTTAAAAATTGGTCGGTAACTGGCAAACGTCATGTCTTAAGATGGGATTTTCTCTGCTTAAATATTTGGCATATTTTTACTTAAAATTATAACTCCAAGGCATATATAATTCGGTTATCTTAAAATGGTATTGTAAATATGGCTTATGTATACAGTAGCAACTAGCTGAGATATAGCAAGGCTGAGCACGTAGGATTATGCAGATTAACACGAATGTCCTCTTCGTTCCCGAGCTATTGTTGTTTATACGTGATTTACATTTATACTATATATATTGGACAATATTTTGTTGTTAAACCCATCTTTGGGGTTAAAATTGAGAAATATGTGGGAAGTATATGGTAGTAAATACTTCCGGTTCAAGCCTAGCCTAGATTAGTATTGCAAATAGTGTTGTCCAATAACTTTAATATGTGTTTTTTTAATTTTTAAGAGTTTTCCACGGTCGGGATGAAATAAATTAGTAAGCGTGTTTTTAAAAAATGGAACGTAGCGGGTTTTAAACAAGTATATAGATAGATAGATAAAATAAATTTATTGCATAGGAAATAAATATTTTACAAGAAAAATAAAAATACAAGTCAAGCTAATTACATTAACACTAGAAGTGCCGAAGATTGATACCCCCCTTGAACCGCCGTCGTGACAAATTTGTCCCATTCTACTTATTACGTTGATTGTTGGTATAATACAAAAAAAATATTATTAAAATAATTCGTAAAATATGTAGACCATATTTAATAATCAATTCTTATTCTTTTACAAACATAAAAGTACCAAAAAATAAAACACAAAAAAAGAATCAAATATTTCTAATACGTTCTAAGGGCGTGACAACTAACTGAATAACTCTTACAAAATTATAAGTTATTGAAATTAGTTAATATTATTATTAGGCCAAGTAATGCATTAATATATTCTTCATCAGTGATACATCACAGATGATTTATAACATTGCGTGGTAATGCCTCCAGAATTCGGCGGAAAATGCCAGCGGAGTGCATAGCACTAGGTTCCCAGGTTCCCTCTACCTACCCTACAATTGCCCACATTTGGTATCAAGTGTTTTTCTGAAATTCAAGCCTAGCTTAGTCATCCTTTCATCTGATACCTCACTTGGACTAGCGGCAAAATTTAGTATTGACACTAATTTTACCCCACTTTTCAGGCTATTATTTTTAAAGATTTATACATAAATTTATAGTTTTCAGATTTTTTCCTGTACTAGTACTACATGTAGATGCTAGCTGCCAAATTTCATAATTCTAAGTTAACTGAAAGTACCTTATTAATTTGATTCCTTTTATAGTGTCGAAATACATGTTTTTTACTATATAAATAGTCATATCTTTTTTTAAGGGCGCTTTTTCAGGAAATCAAGGGACTGTAGTTCGTCATATAGTTCATATTCATATACTCATATGAATATCAACTCGATTTCTCCAAGCATTCCTGAGATAAAGGCACAGACAGACGGATGGACACAAAAATGATCTTATAAGGGTTTTTTTTCCTTAAAAGCTACAGAACCCTAAAAACTTAGGCATTGACTGCTAAACCTACTATTAAATTTTTTTCCGCCCCCGCATTGCCCTTTCCCCTCCATTTTCCATGAAAATATGTCAAACTATATCCTCAAATAATAAAATAATAATGGCGGGACAAAAATGACCCAGCGGCAGTTCTAGGTAAATCTATTTTTTTTTCAAAAAGTATGACTGCTATAAAATTATTTATATTTTTAATTAAATAAAGGTGTAAAATTGGTAATAGTAAAAAAAAATCATCTACATAAATTAACAAATAAAAAAGTTATATACAATCAACCTTGCGTTTGGGTCAAAAATGGGACGGCGGCGCTTCTAGTGTTAATAAGTTAGTGGAAATCGAACCCATAACCTGTCGCGTTTACTGTCACATGCTTGCGCCGCTGCGCCAAGACTGACTTCAATGACTGGCCTCGTAAGGGATGTTTTAGCCCTGAAAGAATAATTACACATTACACAACTATATTGCAAGTTGTTTTTTCTAAGCTGTATCAAATGTAGACGCGATGACTAAGCATGGACCCTGGTTTTTTTCTGAAATGATTAATTACACTTGTAATTACTTTATCTGGACTTGTTTAACAAAAAATATAATTTTAATTTCAACGCAGAAGTTTGTAATTAACTGTAAATCTGTGACAGACAACGCACGGACGTAACTTGTCATACAGAAGTATCTTTATATTTAATCATGTACATGAATAGGTCGTCATAGCGCAGTGGAACTGCATCTGGCTATATACATGACGGTTGTTGGGTCTTTCCTCGTCCTGGTAAAGAAAACGCGGCGTTGAGTTCCGCTACTCATGTTGATCTTTCCTTTATCCTGTTTTGCGGGAAAACGCGTGAAGCATATATATAATTTAACTTAAAAATCAAACGAGAAAATTATAAATACAGTTGATAATTCACATAATTCAACAATGGCTACCACAAACGTAAGCTCCACGAGCGCTGGAGTCACGTATCCGGCAAATAAACGTTTCCGGTCTGCGGAATGCATATGGCGTCACTTCCGGTGGATTTGTTGTAAATGGATACATAAGGGGGGAATTTTTATATTATTTCCACTGAAAATATTTCTGGTTATTCGATTATTGTAATGGTATTCGGACAATTGAATCTGTTCACATTGTTGGTGGACATGTTAAGTATTTAAAGTTGTATATGGAAATGTTGATAGAAAATCCGTTACTGTATTTCCATAGTCTAGTAGTTATATATGAGGTAGCAACCATTTTTAGCAACCATTTTTTTTTCTGCTGCTATGCAGGATAAAACGTAAAGTCGAAAATAATAACTCTGTCATATACATATAACTAACTGAGAAATAATTTATTTTGTAAATATTTCGCGTAACTCAACACCGCATTTTCTCCTACCAAAGCAATGAAATTTAGAAAAAATCATTGTAATGGAGTGGGAATTGAACCCAAATCCATCGCGTTCACAATCAGAACCTGTTCCGCTACGCCACGATGGCCTCATTTATATATATCGAAGAGAATTGATGAACAATCGAAAAGAACAAAAAAAAAGGGAAACGATAGAAAGATTTATTAGAAGGGTTGTAGACTGTAGTAGGTGAGTGCGAAACTGCTTCGTTATTTATGACTTGAGAGCCTTTCGGACTTCTTCTAATGCACGAACGGCCAGTGATGTAATGGACTGATTGAGACGCTCGTGATTGCTTTTCTACTTTATTTTTGGGATTCGTAGTGAATTCTTAAAAATTTTCTTAGAAATTATACTGTGATATTTTGTATAATGCGAGTGGAGATCAGAGAGATCAGATCAGATCAGAGATCAGGTAAAATATTTAATATATGTGTTTCCTCGCTCTGGTAACGTAGCTAGTGCGGTGTTAAGTTCCACCATTCAACACGCAATGTCTCCAGAGTCGCGTGGGAAGTGAGGATCGGAAGTGTGTATGGCAACCATCATGTCCCACTGCGCCGGGATGGTCTCGTTTTATACATATGAAACCATACATTGAAAATATCAAATATATATGGCTATAACGATATTGTACGAGAGTATTCTATCATTTATGGAGTGATTGGAAAGGAAAATATTTTGTTCGAAACGAAATTCTATCATAGAAATGCTTGAAAAGCAATGCGTTGCGGAGAATTTGCATATTGTATGAAATACGGACATGTCGGTCAAACTACTCTTATATTAGATTCCTGTTTGTATTCTAAGTTTAAAAAAAATGATATATAAATAATAATTATGTAAGTTTTTAATATTATAAAGTTGTGGAGTTACCAATCATGGGAGAGAAATACTTTCCACAAGCAGTCCCTCCTGATGAGACGAAAAGTAGGGATTGGAAATATCGAAATGGGAACGTAGTGTCTTAACAATAGGTTCCCAGGTTCCCTCTACAGTACCCTGCTAAGTGTAAAGCTAAAAAAATAGAGAACCAAAAATATAACATTTCCATAACATCTCTGTTTAATCAGCATGTTGTCAATTAAATACTAATCTACGTCTGTGCTTACAGATGTTTAAGCTATCAGAACTGCATTGTGGAACTTCCGATTGCTTGTTATAACTTGTTGTTATTTTCTAGAGCCAGGATGTAAATATATGTATGTATGTATGTATGTATGTATGTATGTACAATACACACGCCCGTGCCCCTCCACCACGATGGCCTTACGGCCATATTTGTTAATTCATGTAAAACAACAATTATTAATTTGCTTAATTATAACTGTATAATTAATAATAATTGGATCATCCGCATACTAAATAATTTAATGTATCAAATTACTCAGTTAATAGTAGCATAAAATACAATTTTATTTTGTGTACTTTTTCAAAGTAAGTATAATTAATATGAGATGTCACAAATCAAAATCATTTAAAAAATCAAACCGACTATCACGCTAAGATTTAATATTTCAACAAAACTGATTTAATTTAAAATTATTTTTTCTTCTTTTAGCTTTACACATAGCGGGGTAGGCAGACGGAACCTGGAAACCTAATGTTGATAACACTTCTTTTTCATTAAGTTACTTCCGATCCCAATTTCCCACCGAATTCTGGAGGCATTGCGCCTCTACGCCGCGCTATACCTCGTTACTACAGCGAGATAATGAAAGTATTAAATGTCGTATTTAATTTTCATGAGTGGGAATCGAACCCCAAACCTCCAATTCCCACTTGGCGGAATCAATTGTTTAATATTATCATTTCTTCGCTCTAGTAACAGGGCGAAGCGAGGCGTTGAGTTCCTTGAGAATCCAAAGGAAAGTCGAGTGTCCTTCCACTAGTGAAGTGGTTCTACCTACTACTATATAGGGAAATTAAATAAAACTATTTTATATAATAGAATATAGATGCTATATATTATTTATAGAATTCTATACAAATACCAGAAATTCACTGGCGCCTATAGAATTGACATCGCACGTAACAATGCAGCGAGCATGTCTAATATAATTTCACACCTATTGTGCAATGTGCATAGCTAATGCAGTTACACACAAACATTTGTTTCGCTATATATCTTTTTTTTTAGCTTCACGCTGTATACTGCACATAGCAGGGTATACAAAGGGAACCTGGGGAACTAGTGTTGAGACACTCTGTTCCCATTAAGACACTTTCGTTTTCTAGTTTCTTTTTCGTGTAAATATTTGATTCTTTAAAAATAAAATAAATATCCTGCTATAAGTCAAAGGGGTAAAACTACTTTTTTTTCAAAAAGTAGGTTGAATTATCTGCATACAAGCATAACCTGGTGAAAAGTCACTCTGTTTCTCCTTTCCCCTTAATTTTGGAGACTGCCTATTAAGTGACGGAACACACGTTTTTGAAAATCAAAGTGGGGCAATGAAAACATTTTAATATATAATATAATAATTTCTCCGTGTGGAAATCGAACCTGTAACCATCGCGTTTATTTTCGTACAGAGCCGTCAAAAGCCTCGAAGCTGTATTTAAAACTAGCGGCCCGCTCGCGGTTACACCCGCGTGAACTATGTTATTATTAATTTCTGTCTCCATGACTACGTCCTAGTGACGTCTATGCAAAATTTGAGAATCCTAGCATTTGTAGTAACGAAGTTTCATACAAACTTTCGACCCCAAAAACAACCCCTTAGAAGTCGAATATTGCAAATTCCCGTCTTAGCGAGCACATACGTCCTATAAGTAACTCCTATGCAAAATTTGAGATTCCTAGCACTTGTAGTTTTTGAGATTTCGTGATGAGTGAGTGACCTTTCGATTTTATATATATAGAAGATGACAAAATGAAGCGCTACAATCAATATATTCAATTGATTCCCCCGACGAAGTAGCAGACGCCCGGCCGTTCAATGGGTGACCCAAATGTACTTATTGCTTACTTTGACTCCTAACGGAACGGAAATTGGTGGGAAGATATACTTACTCGTGTAGAATATAATAATGTGGACTAAAAAAATTATGATTGTTTAAAATTTTATATTATTTTTTATATATTTTTTGCATACGACAAGGAACGCAGAGAGAACCTAAGTTAAGACACTACGTTTATCATATCGCCTAATTTTCGACACATTGTTTGTTGAGTGGTGGAATTCAACTTCGCGTTTTGCCCTACACCAGAGCGAAGAAATGAAAATATGAAATATTTCTTTTCCTGAAATAAATGAATATATGAAATAATTCTTTTCCTGAAATAAATGAAAATATGTAATATTTTTTTTTCTCGACTGGCATTCGAACCCGCAACTGCCGCATTTACAGTCACACTCTTGTGCCCCTGCGCCACGATTCGCCTCTTGTATTGCTTAAGGAGCATTAAAATTAAATAAATTTCTTGCGTCATTTAAGCTTTTGTAACTTACCACTTAAAATTTTAACATAGAGTGACGGAACTCTACTTAAAGAAGGAAAAATTGTTGAATTTCTCAAAGCTGGAGAAAAAGCTACTTTTATTGAACCCTATTTTCCACACTCTACCCTAAGCAACTGGTCCTAAATACGTCTTTATAAGTATCCCTTACTTGAAGGAAAACATATGCAATATATAATTTATGTAAATTCTGGGTACGGGTATAGATATGCTATTCTAATAGATTCTATGGGATTATTGTGTTATCTTAGTAGATCAAGAACTAACTAACTATGATATTTGTAGCGGCGTTAAGTTCCGTGTAAGCTGTTCCACAGTTTCGCAGCGCATGGAATGAACTACCTGCGAAACCGCACATTATTGGAGTGCCACGTATCGAGATAGTGTGGTTTTATTTTCTAGCGCTGCTTGAACAAATAAATGTATTAGATTCTACAAATAAACACGTACGAGTAAATGTCTTTAAACCCAAAGAAAATGGAGAAAGGAGAGCTATAACATGGTATTCTCTCTGCCGACCCAGCTATTTGACCCTTTTAGTAGATCTAAAAAAAAAACATAAATATAATTATTAAATAATAACAATCCAATTTGGCACAAACAGTAATAAACATAGACTAATGGAAAATATATTTCCCGTGAGATATTGGTTGAAATATTATGCTGGAATTATTGAAAGAAAAGCTTCTCGAATATCTAAATTTAGGCCCTATTATTTTTGTTGAAAATTAAGGCGAAGTATGAATTAAGAACAGAGTGTCTAAGCACTGGGCTCTCTCTACCAATTATGCAAAATTCAGAATATAGGTGAAAACGAATTATTGGCACTTGATAAAAATTTTCCACAGGATGGTTGTAGGTTCGATTCCCATGGGGGAATGAAATATTTAATCTAAAATATATATATCTGTGAGTGTGTGTTATAGTGAACTGACTACTACCAATAATTAATTATTAATTTTAACCACTGCACCAGTTAGTTCCAAAATTAGAAACAAAAGCTATCATTAGTGTGTCCTCTAAAATTCAATGATCGCGGCCATGAATGGCGTCTACTATCAATTATATAGTTGTTATACTATACTATAATGATAGGCTGATTTGATTAAACCTATTCAGCCTAATAAATGAGGGGATTGAATAATTTTAAATAATAATATATCAATGTCTGATTATAAACGTGATGTCTAATTTATATCCATTTATGATAGACAAAGCAAAGCGTTGAGCACCGCCAACGAACGCGCTATGTCTTGAAATTGGGATGGTGAAACAGTGGAAATGTCTTAATATCACATCTTTGTGCATACCCTGCTATATTCAAGACTTGGAAGATGAAAAAATCTAATTTTTCGAAGCAGCAGTAGTGCAACGGCACGAAGTCTAATTTTAAGCGCGATGAAAGTAGGGGGTTCGATTCCCATTTCACAGGATGAGTTATTTTCATTTTATGCCTCTAAAAAGTGAGAAACAAAGGGTCTTAACACTAGGTTCTATCCTGCTATATTCAAGATGTAGCGTGAAGCTAAGAAAATAGTTAATTATAACCCATAACACCCATCACCATCACAAATAACGACATTGACTAAAAATTGTCCAAGAAATTAGAAACTCAATTTAACAATACAAAGTTTATGAGAATTTAAAATTTAATTTTCAGTTATTTTCAACGTTTGGACTGTCAAATTGAATGTTAGACCATTATGAATCCTATTGTCATAGAAATAAGAGAGTCGCAGATACAAATTCGTTTTGTCTCCTTAACCATATTGTAGTTATTGCGGGGAGATGGAAATATGGTTGGAAGGAAGATTTAATTTTATTTCGGCTGGAGGTTATTATTTGGCATTCTTGTGCGTTTGCCACGAGGGCTACGTTTCTGTAATAAATTACATTTACTAAAAAAACTAAAGACGCTATGCTGAAATGGGACTGGGCCGGACACGCCTGCCGCATGACTGAAGAGTCTTGGGCCAAATCTTCTACCAGGTGGATTCCAAGCTCTAAAAGGAGAATTGGCAGACCAAAACGGAGATGGCGAGACGAGCTGGACCATTATAAGCCTGACTGGTGCTCAATAGCGCGAAATAGACCAGAATGAAAGAAGAAGAGAGGCCTTTGCCCAACAATGGGATGGTGCAGACTAGGGGAAAAAAAAAACCAATGTCTTACACTAATGTTAACGACATTACATTTATATTAATTTTTTATTAGTCAACTGCTTACTTAGCTTCACGCTTCATCCCTAGCGGCGTAGTCAGAGAGAACGGAGAGCCAAACGCTACTACTTACATATAATAAAAAGCATATTAGTCAACTACTTAACAGTAATTCGGTAAGAAAACTTATAGAAAATTATAGAAAAGTAATCAGTGTATTGCAAAATAAATTATCACACCTCGTTTCTTCATATATCTACGACGTCTATATCGATGTGGTGAACATAAAAATTAGGGAAATAAATTATTTACTATACAGATTATTTTTAATTTACGCATAGTTTTACCATACAACGAGGGGCGTTGAATGGCAGCAGCGGAGTTAAAAACATATGTTTTGTAAAGCTAAAGTTAATTTATAAGAACTTTTGTTTACTATCTAAATCCAACAGACAAACTGACAAAAAATCTTTTCTTTTACGACATAAGCAAATTTCCAAACACAGACCAACTCCAAAATCTATTACGCAATACCAATGCTAGTAAATGAAGATGACATTTCTAAGATTTGTCGAAAGAAATAACAAATAAAAGTCATTCTCTGATTCAGTCGTCATAATATCGTAAATCTTTCATTTCATACAATAATGTGTATAAGAAAATCGCTCATTTTCCTTATTTGTTTCTCTGTTGAGTAATTTCTTCTTGTTTTCAACGTTTTGAAAAATTGGCAATTAAATTGGATTTGTGTTGATGAACTTTGTGGCAATGGTAAAGGGTTTCATTGTAAATTCTACGATTATGGTGTCTATTCCCATTCGGGGAATGATTAATTTCCTCGCTTTAGTAACAAGACGAAGCGCGGCGCTGAGTTCCGTTACTCAATGTGAAATATCTAGGAAATTGAAAGGTGCAATGGGAAGGTAGGGCAGCGTATTTTAACACTAGGTTACTGTCAATGTCTCCAAAATTCGACACAAAGAGAGGATGCTTAACACTAGGTTCCCTCTGCCTATCCTGCTGCATGCGGGATACTTTAATTTTAATTGTCTGATTTAATTTTAGTTTAATATTAAACTTTTTTCAATCTAATCTGCTATTATAACATACAGCGTGCAGCTAAAAAAATTACACTCGTATAACATATTTTTATCCTTCAAAGTTTTAATCTTCACCGCACAGCACACTTAAATCAGTAACCGTCTGTAAGCCACCCGTACGTTACAGCGACCTGATAAACTCGAATTTATTCAACATCTTCCAAAAGTGGCTTTATTAAAAGCACCATGATATTTATTGGTTACCCAATTCAATTGGTTTCATCGTATATTGGAAAGTTTGAATTTTTCTCAACCTGGTTTCTGAATTGTGGGATTTTCGTGTGATAAGAACTTTCTCTTATCGTGATAAGTGGTACTTACAGCATAATTGATTAAAAGTTTTGGATGGACACCTTAATTTGCAAGTTAATATTATGCTAATTATTTATTTAGGAATGGAAGTGTCTAAACGGGAACGGAATGTCTTAGGTTATATACCCTTAAATATATATATATATATACCCTTAAATATTATATTTTCATCTCATTTAGGAATATTTGTGAATTTGTCATAGAAATATGTATGTAACATATTTCCACAGTAAGAATCGAATTCAAAACCTCAACGTGTCATACACAAAAAATCTCAACTGTGCCACAACAGCTACCAGTCCCTGTACACATTTTGTGCTAATTAATTAGTTCTTACCCCACTTTTGTGAGGGAAAAGTAAAATGCCAACTGTTTTGTAGACTTTACAATATTAGCTTCTAGTTATAAACAAAAGTTTTGGACTTTCTCGTTAACATTTCAAATATTTGTTTTACTTAAGTTGATCCTTTGGTGTTTAAATCTGACTTACCGGCGTTGTATTAGCTTGCTAAGGTCGAGGGATCGTGAGAACTGTTGTTTTCTTAAGCTTTATTTTTCATAGCTGAGTAGGAAGAGAGCATGAGGAATTGAGGAAGTGTCTTGATGGGAAGGAAGTGTCTTAACCTTAGTTTCGCAGGTTCCCTCTACTTACCCTTATGTGTGCGAGATACAGTGTGGAATTAAAAAAATACATTTTAATATTAATGTGCAAGTCCTAGCAGTTTCTTGTTCATTTCATCCATACATCATCGTTGTTTCATTTAAAACTTTATAAAATAAAAATATAATATGTTTTTGGGTAAATTGTCTCAGGACTTAAAACTAAATATAATTATTTTTATCAAAAATGTAAAAATCCAGAAATGTTAGTGCAACTTGAATTTTCTAAGGAATATCCTGCTATCTGACATTTTGAATTTTACTATAATCCGTGGTCTTCGCTAGATACTGTCTGAATGAATCCCACTAAACTAGACTTATTTTAACTTCACTAAAATCGCTTGTATTCTCTCTTCTCTCAAGAAATTACAGAAAATTATGAGAAATCCTCAAATTGTAATAAGTGGATTTTATGAAAATATTTTTTAGCTTCATTCTGTATCCCATGTAGCAGAGTAGGCAGAGGGAGCCTAGTGTTAAGACAACTCTCCACTTGCAAGTTTCTTAGCAATCTATGGATTCACATTCTTACTCAGAGTGAGAAGACAAAATCACGGCGTTGGGCCACCACCCACAACACAATTTGGGCGTAAAGTGAAAAATAGAGAGTTTAAATACTAGGTTTTTTTCAAACTAAATTAATATTAGAACGTCAAAAATGGTTACATAAATTCTACAAAACAAAACTGCGAGCTGTAACTAGTCTATATATCAAATAGTACTTTGACACAAAAACACTCTAATATGTACAAGCACGGGAACCCCAAGTAGAAATCCACTCGGATTCGTTTCATCCCATAGAAAACCACGGAGGCGCATAATTATAGAAGATTAGCGAGCTTTTATTAAAGTAAATTAATTAATTTGTGCTAATGGCTCCATGAAATTGTGTTTCTAGGTATTATGTGTTATCTGCGCCAATTATATTACCTTTATAATATGAAGGGGATTATTGAAAATTTCATTTATATATTGATTTTCTCATACATATTCAGTATTTAACCGATTTCATAAACAATAGGTTATCAGTTTGAAATTTACGTGTGTATGTATGCATGTTTGTATGTATATGTTTTTCTAATGAGAATAAAATACTCGTTACAAATTTATTGCAAGAATGTTTTTTTAATTTCCCCGCTTTGATAAGAAGATAAAGCGGCGTTTAGTTCCGTCACTCAACATGTAATGTTTCGAAAGTCCCGTGGAAAGTGAGAAACAGAGTGTCTAAACACTAAAATCTCTTTCCTACACCTCTCAACGTGAGATACAACATTAAACAAATTACTGGGAACTTAAGATCGCAAATTGCAGAAGTCGAAGAAGACCTGCATTTTTTTTACTTTAATCACTTCAGTATATTTGAACTGAACTATTATATTTTATATAGTCCAGTATAGATTTATGAAATGTACATTTTACTTTGAGGTACTAAAGCTAGTAGAAGCAAAAATTTCCATTCCCTTAGAGATTTTCCCTATAGGTAGCTTATCAAATATGCATTACTAAGAATAACAAATCCAATGCAGGTGATCGTTGGTGAATAAATAAGCTATTTACTATGTATGAATGAATGAATGAATGATAGGAAAATCAAAATAATGTTATATAACTATTTATTATGAACTAGTGACCCAGATTGC
Source organism: Heliconius melpomene rosina (assembly GCF_056956725.1). Classification (NCBI taxonomy): domain Eukaryota; kingdom Metazoa; phylum Arthropoda; class Insecta; order Lepidoptera; family Nymphalidae; genus Heliconius; species Heliconius melpomene. Next base: position 8,628,504 of record NC_140402.1, on the reverse strand, counting down.
GGCTTCGCCCGTCTGATATAGATTATTATTTATTTGGTTATTGATTATATAAAATCGTGTTTGTGTAGTATTTGTTTAGCAGTTTTCGTTATAGTTCCCAATCAATTTCTTTAGTCGCTACGACATATCTAGTTACCAAAGCAAAGAAATGAAAATATTTACTTATCCGGAGAGGGAATCAAACCCACCACCGTAGCGTTTGTAGTCAAAGGCTGAGCTGCTGCACCACGACGGCTATTATGAAAATTCTTAGTAGAAGAAATCTTGTAATTACTTGGGGCTTATTAACACTAATTAATTTCTGTATTAATAACGTAACTATATAAACAGATTTCTCTTAAAAAATATTTTTCTAAGGTATAGCAATTTTTCAGTTCTATACAAATAGAAGAAATCCCATAATTTCTCAGAAAATCTCCAACCTAAGCAGATACGGTGTCTATAATAGCTGCAACCTAACTACTTGACTTCTATTCAATACTTCTCTAGAACTCCACAAATAACGTAAAGCCCCTGCAATATAAGGTATCAACAAAGTCGCCGACCGTTTCAAAGAGCTAAATTCCTTTGGAAACTCTTCACTTCGACGTTATTCACATGGACTTAACATGTCTTCTACGTTTCCTAAGAACATAGGTTTCAATTTTGGTCTGCTAAATTTTATGTTACTAAAATCGCTGTCACCTTCTTGTTAAAGATAAAGTGTGACGTTTAGTTTTATATGGAGACTAGCGGACGCGCGCAGCTTCGCTAGCTTATTTAGGGGTGAATTCTAATAAACCACGAAACATGTGTTCAATGAAATATTTTTAAGAGTCTAAATTTCAAATTTTATAAAAATCGGTGGCGATTTGAAGATTTTTCCATACAAACTTTCAACCCCTTATTTGCACCCTTAGGGGAAGAATTCTAGAAAATTATGAAACATTGTTCAATTAAATACTTTTAAGAGTCTGAATTTCAAATTTTATAAAAATTGGTGCCGATTTAAAAAAAATCTATACAAACTTTCAACCCTTTATTTGCACCCTTAGGGGAATAATTCTAGAAAATCATGAAACATGTGTTCAATTAAATACTTTTAAGAGTCTAAATTTCAAATTTTATAAAAATTGGTGGCGATTTAATTTTTTTTCCATACAAACTTTCAGCCCCTATTTCACCCCTTTAGGGTTAAAATTTTTTGAAATCCCTTCTTAGTGGATGTCCAGAATACGAAAGTAAACATTTGTCCAAATTTCACGTTCCTACCATCAGCCGTTACGGCTGTGCGGGCGTCTTACCTCAGTCAGTGAGGACAAGTCCTTTTATATATATAGATGACAAGGCAAATGAGCTTACGGGTAACTGATGATTTCTGACCACAGAGCGCCCACGTCCACGTGTAACACCAGAGGAGCCAAAAAAGGTGGAATTAGACATACTTTTTAAAGTTACCCAAGTTGTGTCGACCTGGAAACAGCTCGCTACCGGCGGAAAGAGCTGCCACAGGCAAGCTATTTGAATTTTGTGTGGTCTAGTGGAAGGAAGTTCCCACAAAACCGCACAATAGTGGAGTGCCACGTACAGATGGTGAGGATGATATTTGAGCTTGTGTACTGTAGTTATAAAATTCGGCTGTAGGTAACAGACCAAACAGTTTTATAGTTACTCTCCATGATAAATGTGGAAGAGAATGCACAGCGAGGAGACATTTCTACGCAATGTCAAAGTACTTCCCAATGCCTTTTACATATTATTGGGTTCCCAACGATTCGAGCGACTCTAAGTTGTATGCAATCAAATGGTTCGAGCTGATACGCCTTAACACTAGGTCCCAGGTTCCCCCTGCTTACCCTGCTATATGCGTAACAAAATCAGGTGCTTAATGACAGAAACAAAATTTCTAAGCATTTAAGCTGACCCATCACATTGTGTAAGCATTAAAAATTGTTTGAACGGTAGCCAAGAGACTTATGTACTTAAAATATTTTTTATAACTTTAAAATTACTTGTTCTAATTTTAGCAACAGAATTCTTAATCTCATATAATTCTAATCTGTATTACTTCTATTTTAATTCCTTGCTCGAAGCCATTTCTGAAGGAGCATCACCAGCAAAATGTGCGGTCTCGTTAAACCACGACACTATTGAATAAAGTATATTTCAACCAAACTGCATTTGTATGGCAACCGACAGATAATACTCTGGAAACTCTATTGAGCCACTTTGAAAACTTATAATGGCAATATTTTTTAAAACTTTAGAAGAAGAAGAATTTATATTAGAAAAACTTGTAGGTTTCTAATCTTAGAAGAAAACATGCAAGTTTTAATAATATAAAACCATCTTGGTGCAGGGGAACAGCGTCTGCCTGTAAACGGGACTGTCAACTCGTTCACGGCTTCAACCACTTCCACTTTATATTTGTTATATTATAACCAAATTATATAAAAAATAAATAAATTGTAGCCTATGCATTAATGTATCGTTTAAGCTATATAACTGTTAAGTTTCATCAAAATTTGTTCAGCAGTTTTTTTCGTGAAAGTGGAACAAAAATCCATCCCAAAAACCTTTTACATTTATCATATTAGTAGGATTAATAGGATTGACGCGACTTTAATGACTCGACTTATGACTTTTAATATTTTGATATACATATATTATAAACTTTCTTTATTAAAGTATTTTATGATATATATTTCTTAATATACCAAGTTAATTTGGCTCTTGGGCTCATCTAAACGCGATAAATGCGGGTTGTTTGCCTAATATCGTAGCCCTCGCTTGTATTTATGGCGGGACTCGCGTAGAATTCTTGATAACCTACTAGAGTATATACACATATAGTACACGTGGAGTTAGTATTAATGTTTTATTTAATAGTTATGTTAGTGATATTGTGATAATGTTGTGAATGTTTAATATTAATGTGTGGATTATTAGCTATTATATACCTATGGCTTCGTCTGTGTTTTTAAATGGAAATTATTAAGAGTTGTGTATGACATAATGTTGATATAACCCTGATACTTGCTTGCCTGCCTGCTGCGTGGTTATTTAAATCAATTAAATTAGAGAATTTTAAGTGACAAATTACAATTTTACGTACATATTAACACTTTTCTTTTTTTTGCGTAAAATTTCAATAATTTCGAAAATCCATCTTTTACTGCTCTCTGGACAAAGACGTCATAAAACATATGTGCTTTTGAACTTTTTATGGCCAATGCGGAACCGGGGCACAAGCGTGTGACTGTAACCGCGACCGGATCTGGATTCGATCCCCACTCGAAGAAATTAAATACTTAATATTTCAATTTCTTCCAACTGGAGTCGAATAAAGCGCGGTGTTGAGTTCCGCCACTCGACACGCAAGGTCTCCAGTCGGCGGAAAATAGAGTGTGGAGTGTCTTAGCACTAGGTTCCATTTGCCTATCCTAGGCACAGGAATCTAGGGTTAAGGTTGACTCTGCCGTGTTCAGGATACAGCACGAAGTTAAAAAAATAACAAATATAAATATATGAAATATAAATGTAATAAATACTTTTGGTCCGAAGTAAATATAATAATCTACCAAAACGATTTTCCCAAATAACAGACAGAAAGGACAATCCTAATAATATAAAAAGATTAGCGTGATTCGTGCAATTCATATCTGTATAGTCACGCTAATTAGTTCTAGTCGGGGAGGCAGATGTTATAGTTTTGTTTTAGTTTTGATATGTTGTAGGAAAACGAAAAAGTTGTTTATGTATTATATATTAAATAATATATATTGCTTTTTTTATTATTTTATATAATACAATAGGCCGTCGTGGCGTAGAGGCAGAAGGGTGTGACTGTAACGCGACGGTTGTGGATTCGATCCCCACTCGAGAAAACGAAATATTTATTTTTTTTATGTTTATATTTCCATTTCTTCGCTCTGGTGTCGAGGTAAAGTGCGGTGTTGAGTTTTCCCACTCAACACGCAATACCTCCAGAATTTTGCACGAAGTGGGCAACGGAGTATCTTAACACTAGATTCCCTCTGCTTACCCTGCTATGTGCAGGATACAGCGTGAAGTCGATTAATTTTTTTAAAATTTTAATTAATATACAGTATGTTATATATTATAATTATTAGAGAAAACACTAAAGAGCAGCCACCTCTCAGACTACGCTTCTACTATATTTCTACGCTATGATTGTGTATTGGGAAATAATTCTTGATAGTACAAAACAGATATCATCATAATGGATTCCGTGGATTAATTGAATTTTGTTAATTTGTATTTGGCGAATGTGTTTGTAATGCATAATTACTTGTTTACAGCAGTGTAGTACAGAGAGCGTGGTAATGTTCTACTTTGGATCGGATAATTATGTTTATTACCTGTGTATATAGGCGTATAGATAAGCATAGGCGTTGTTATGTAATATGTGAAAGGTACGGGTTCAAATCCTTCAAACAATTGTTTATTTGGATCATTGTTGATATTTCTTTAGTTTTATTATTATCGTATCGTAACTAAATTATACACTAGTTATTTGAGAGAAAAATTATACATATTTTTTTATTACGTAGAGAAGAAAAAAGTAAAAAACCTTAACCTCTATGTCTCTGTTTATAATTTTTTCGTTAAACAATTATTTGAAATATAAAGATTAGTATTATTTTATCAACCTAATAATCTTAAATTTCAACTTATTTCGAGATCTTTTTCGTTTATTTATTCGATGAGGCACTGCAGTGCTCTATAAGGATGAACTCCACGCCATCAAAATTCCGGGTAATAACTACTTGCTTATAAAAATATAGTAATATTTATTTTTATTCTTAGTAAATATAAAATTAAAAGAAAATGTATACTGCGAGGTAAACATTTTCCTATTATAAAAATAAGAACAAAATTTTTCAATACTATAAGATCCATTTAATTAATTATTAAGTAATTTGTTTAATTTTGAAGTATACTTTAGTATAAATATAGAAAGATTGGCGTATTTTGTTCTTTTTAAACTGAAAAAATATTTTAAGTATTTTTAAAGACATTCGTGACAGGTTGTAGGTTCGATTCCCATTTGAGGAAAAATTATATTTAATATTTTCATTTCTTTGCTCCAGTGTTCCACAATATTATGGAAGCATTGCATGTTGAGTGGCAGAACTCAACGCCGTAGTGCTAGATCACTCTATTTACCATTTTCCACTGATTTCGACGGATTGGAGGACCTAGGTTTGCAGTGGCGAAACCCAACGCCGTGTTTTGTCTCGTAAGGAAATAAAAATATAAATAAAATGGGAATCGATCCTACAACCGTTGCATTTACAGTCTCACGTTTGTGTCTCTGCGCTATGACGACCACAAAAAATATTAGCAAATAATATTAATGTATTTTTATTTCTACGACGAATTTACTAGAATGTAATCCGTGTCCAAAATCCTTATAAATACTATTGGCATGGCAACAAAGAAAATAGCAGAAAATATGTTGCCATTTTCTGGATCACAACTCATGTTAACGATGGTATATATCTTTTATATAATAATCTTAATTTTCATATTAGTTTGTTCATTGATTTTTATATTATATAGATTTACATTATATATCTCAAATATTAGGGGAATCAAAGTGAAAAGACACACAAACCATAAGACACTCTGTTCCCATCGAAATGCCCAAATTTCGAGACCATCGTCTTAGGAGCGTCTTCAAGGGAGTCTTAGGAGGCGAAAGTACCTAGTATTAGTCACCTGAAAGAGGGAATGAGAATAATTAACTTCCGTTAGTGGGAATCAAATTCACATTCGTCAAGTGTAAATGATCCCAATACAATATATAAGCTTTGTATTTCGCCACTTAACATGGAGTGCCTCGAAAATTCATCGGAAAATGCGTAGCGGTGTCTCAATGGGAACAGAATATCTCAATACTCTAGTGTTCTCACTCATTTTCCGATGAATTTGATTTCCACTAACAGAAGTTAATTATTCTCATTTCCTCTTTCAGGTGACTAATCCCCAGGTTCCTTCTGCCTACCCTGTTATTTGTGTGAAGCTGAAAAAAAAATATAAACTATATACCTAGATAAATACAATGTCTAAATATACAAACAAATGAGAGAAATATCTCCATCTCTCCGCCAAACCAAAAAATATATAAAAAACCCATCTCCCAAGCAAAACCACGTGCAAATACAACATAAAACTATAATCGCCGTACATTTGGCACACATTTCACTTGCTATTTACATATAATATAGCCTTAATGATACCTCATTTTAGTATTCCATATCTGACCTAGGCGATAACAGCGGTTGTGATGTATTTATTATAGTCATTTTGACTTGCTTTAGCCTTATATTATGACTAGATTTTAGTCTAGTTTTCTATGACATATACACATTCGGAGTGGTCGAAGTAATTTTTATTAGTGACATATAAAAACCTTTTCTATTAATAAATCGTTCAACTAAGAGGTCGTGATTCTCACTCGAGTGAATGAAACATTTCATATTTTCATTTCCTCTCTGGAATGTACGGGAAAGGAAGTGGTTTGATAAGAACGGAGTGTCTTTAAACTAGGTTCCCTGATTTTTTTTGCTTTTGAACAACTTTTACGGTTTTCTAATATTTCAATTTCATTATTTTCTCTTAATTAGAGATGAACATCTTGAGTTAAGACACTCTTTCATCATCGTCTTCACGGAAAGAAGTGGATATCCCGCTAGATGTCTCCTTCTCATTAAAGCGAGTTAATAATAAATTTTCTTAGAGAAAATCGAACCCACGACCATCATGTTTACAATCAAACATTCTTAATTCATTTAATATTAAGTAATAAAAAAATAATATACCCACAAAGCTTATCTAAATGTTTTTCTCAACATCTGATATCGAAGTAGGTACTTACATAATATAAAAGGTACTCCATAACCAACAGTGCTACGGAACGCCGCGTCATTGATTCCCAAATCGACTATTTTATAGCCCTCCTTTGAAAATTGAATGGAACACTTACATGGACTCAAAAATCGTAGCCATTCATATTTTAAATCACACAGTCACAATTGTTTGAAGAGAGAGATTCTTTTTTTACATTTAACGTTTCTTTTGTATTTAGGGGGGAAAGGAAAACTGTTTTGCCCGACTACGTCAGAAGGACAGTAATGATTTTCGAACGTATGTGGGTCATAATCAGAAAAAGTGTACTTTTTGTGTCTTTTCTTGTCCCGCTACTTTGAATGCGTTTTAAAAATACAATTTTAAAGATAATTTAAATATTTTGCCATTTACGATAAATTTATTTATTAACTTAAAGATTTTTGTAATATTTTAAATGTATTATGGCAAATAATAGAATTTTTTGTTAGTTGCAAAAAACCTTTCAAAATGCTTCCATACAATTTTTCGTGTCCCATTCACCACTTTACTTTTTAAGAATTGATTTGTTACGAATGTTTATGGTTTAATTTGATTTCAGATATGTTTATATTACTTTACTTTATGCATAATATCAAATAGAACTTTTTTTATTGATACATAATTTAATAAATAATATATATTAGTTAAGTAAAATTGTCCCAAAATATTGTCTTTTTGTTACTCAGGGCTAGTAACGTACAATTAAATTATGAACGCAATTATTTTGAATGGTATTTAATATTAGTTTTTATTGTGGCACCATAATTCTAAAAGTCAATGCTGTCGTAGCTACAACAAGTAGTGTTCTCGCAGCAGTTGAGGGGTTCAAATGTTTTAGAGGGAATGCGTGAAATTACATCTCAGGGTTATAAACGGCTTTTATTTTGGTAAGTATTCTATAATTTCGTTTTCTTGTTTATGTTATTTGCTTCTTTTTACAAAATCTCAAAAAATAACTTCAGTGCTTGCACATGCAACACGTGGCTTATGAGCAAATATTTAAAAAGGTTAGAATTTCTCAGATTTCATTCTCAATTTCGTTATATTTCGTTACGTAACGAAATTGAGAAAATATGAAGGCTAGTTCACAATTACGGTACCAATTTTTTCTTATATATGTTTATAATAAAATTTTATCGAACCGGTGCTTGTATATGGAAGATATGTATATAAGAAAAAAAAATTGCTGGCATATGAAAAAAACTATTAGTGAATTTTCATAACGTAAAGTAACCAAAAATAATGATTTTTAAGTTTTTTGCTTGTTTGCTTGTTTGTCTATGTGTTTGTGCACGCTAATCTCAGAAACAGCTGAACCGATTTAGTTAAAAATATTTTTTTATTCTTCCTGAAATTAGTTGTGATTTTGTGATTATTATTTTTTGATAAATATTTTTGTATTTTCAGTAAGCGTCATGGCTCCTATGTCAAATGCTGAATGATAAAAGATATAGAGAACGTCTTAAAAAGACCAATCCTATTAAGTATGAAGATAAAGAGAAGATAGATTAAGTATGAGATATGCGGAATAAACACTTACAAAGAATTAAACTTAATTCCAGTGATAACGACTCAAATTTTGATATATTTTAAAGTGAATTTAATTTTATCATTAACTTTGTGATGTGAGCGAACTACCATTATTATATTGTTAATATTGTCACTTTGTTATGTTTTCTTCTTACATTTATAATCTGTTAATTCAACGACTGAATCTTTAAAATTTTGATCTGTGTCTCATTAAATAAAAAAAAACAATAGTTTTATTCATATAATATCGTTATTTTGTTGTGTATAATGCCTTATGTCATCAGTTTCGTAACAAACATTATCAGTATTGTTACTTATCAGTTACGTTACGAATTCGAAAATGTCCACTTTTCTGATTATGACCCATGTATGTTATGTCCATTGCTTTAATACGCTTTACAATCCAAATTTCTGCAGTTTTTGACACGTATTTTTTAGCTGTACGCCGCATATAACAGGGTAGCCAGAAGGACACCAATTGTAAAATACTTCACTCTTCAAGCACCGCCCAATTTATATATTGAGTGGCGTAACTCAACGCTGTGTTGTTACCAGAGCGAGAAATATAAATATTTAGTCTATTTCATTTTTATACTTCGAGTGGGAACCGAACATCTTAAGTAATCTAAAAACCCACATAAGTATCAAACCAAATCGTGACATCGATTTAAAAGGAAGTAAGGACAAAGTACCAACAAGTGTTGCCAATATCCACGCAATCCATCTTCATTTGCCGCTGAGCCTGATCTATTGCGTGCGGACGTTATTAGCTTAAGAAAAAATACTACACTAGAAACTTGAAAGGACAACTGGAGGGGAGGAAATAGGTCAGGTATATATGGATTACATTATTTTTCAGCTTGACGCTATAGGCAGAGGGAACCTAGTGTTAAGAAATCCCGTTCTCTCTGTCACGCACTGTCTCAATTTTGAGACATTCCGTATCCCGTAGGTAAGACTGCACCACGATTGTCCTCAGAACTTTTGGAGCGAGGAAAAGCGTGAAGCTGGTTTTTTTTGTTAAACTTAGATCAACTTACCACAAAGCCACCTTTGCAAAATTCTAAAATATGATGCTTAAGATTCAACTTTTAGTTAGACAAATTGAGCTTTAAATTTTTAACCATTTGTTCCGGTGTTGAGTTTTTGGCGGAATGTTCTTCGGTTTTCTCTCGAAAATTGCGTGGATCTTTAATAACAAGTAGGAACAATTCGGCAAATATTTTATAAGCAAAATTAACTTTTTGTTTGTAGGCTTAAACCAAAATTGACTTTGTTTCTTATTTTAAATATTAATTGAGACCGTTCTGGTGCAGGAGCGTGCGATTAAAGAAGCGACGGGTGTGAGTTCGATTCCCACAAGTTGTCCTTTCGCCTTTTGACTACGGAACCGTTCACTTGTACCTTTTGAGTACGGAACCCAAAAAATAGAAAACAATTTGAAACTTACAATATCAGTTCTCTACAAATGCAGGAATAAACCTACCAATAACCCATTATGCCAGGACAAAGTTTCTAACCGAAGTGTGAATTCTCTCCATAAATCAGTAACTTGAAGGCGGGCTCAAGTCCTAAGACTTGCGCCGAACTAACAGTTTTTTTTATTACGAACTTGTGATTTGAATACAAATGTTGTGAAGGAAATTTCTTGGATATTTATAGTTTTATTGATTTTTCCATATTATTTATTTCAAATTTTATTTAGATGTCGGTCGTGGCTTCAGTTCTAATTCGAGGAAAGAAAATATTTTATATTCTCATTTCCTCGCTTTGGTAGCGAGGTAAACTGCGGTGTTGAGCTCCGCCACTCAACACTCAATGCCTCCAGAATTTAGAGTGGGGAACGGAAGTATCTTAATGGGAACAGAGTATCTTAACTATATGCCCAGGTTCCCTCTGCCTATCCTGCTATGATGTACAAGATACAGTGTGAAATTTAAAAATAGCTTTATCTAAAATATATATATAGCAAGGTATAATATTTAGAAGCTTCCCCACAGCGTGGTACGCCACCATGTTGGCTTCAAGAAAAATAGTGACTACATTTTAGTCATAATAGTAAAACTACGGGAAATTCAGAGGAAAATGAACAACGGGGTGTTTTAACACTAGGTTCCCTCTGCCTCCCCTCCTATTTGTGGGATACATACATCCGTGAAGCTGGTTTTTTTTTATCCAAAATCCAAAGAAAACAATTAACACCATAATAAAATGTTTGGCGAATTGAAAAAGGCCGAAGTATTTTATCTGAAATATTAGTTGCAGAAAAACTAAACCTCCCATTCGTTTTCAATAAAGCACGAGTTTACAGGCACGCCGCCAAGTATCAGGCTACATGGACTAAATGCATTTTGCTATGTGAAAATTGGATTTAGGATAATTTAGAATAGTTCAGCTTCACGCTGTATCCCGCTCACAGCAGGGTAAACAGAGGGAACCTAGTGTTAAGACACTCCGTTTCCACTTTCTGCTGAATTCTGGAGGCATTACGTGTTGAGTTACAGAACTCAACGCCGTGCTTTGCCTCGATACCAGATCGAAGAAATGGAAATATGAACGTAAATAAATATTTAGAATAGTTTTTGGTTCAAATACAACAAAATATTTAATTTTCTTTGGTTCCCTCGTAGTACAGTTACGTGCTTTTCCCCTTTTAAATTTTGATTCTATACTAAAAATATTATTAAGGCCTAACAATAATTACTGTCAGTAACTTTAAAACATTGACACGTGACAGTGTGTGACAGTAAGAGGATTAATTAAGTCAGTCATTATTTAAGCTACTTAGCTCTTTGATATATTAAATGCGTATTTTAGCTTTTGTTTTGTTTTTGTTAGCTTTTTATATTTTTCATATAGTATGGTAGGTTGAAGGAACATAGTGTTAAGATACTATAAATGAAAAGAATATAATTATTTCCCATCACCAAGATTGTATGGCGTGTTAGATGGCAGAATAAAATGCCGCGTTTTAATTTTTACCAGACGAAGGAATAAAAACAATATATCCTCCCGAGTGGGAATCGAACCCACAATCATCACGTTTGCAGATGTGTTAGACACTGCCCCGCTGCCCCAACGTGTTATAGCTTATATAACCGATATAAACTAATCCAGATAACGTCACGCTGTCACGTGTCACGTAGAGCTGTACAATGGAGGAATTGCGTGCTATGAGTATTATTGTTAGATGTTAATTACAACTTTTACGCGCAGTTATACAACGTCTGAAAGAAAAAACAATGGTTGCGAGTTCGATTCCCATTCGGAGGAGTTATTAATTTTCATTATTTTACAGTCTCCAATTCGTGTATGAATGATAATATATTCAATACATAAATATTTTAATAGAACAGACTTGTAAACGATTGGTTTTCAGTTCAAATCCTACTTGAAGCTAGTTTCACGGTGTGTCCCGCATAAAATAACATAGATAGAGTCAACCTGAGAACCAAGTACTCTCCGCTCTCTATTGAGACTCTTCCGTTCTTAACTTTCCGTCGAATTCTTGCATTGTTGAATGGCGGAACTTAACGCCGCGCCTTGCCTCGTTACCAGAGCAAGGGTGGCCTCATAAATATGAAATATAATTTAAATTGTTTCCTACAAATAAGCTACTAAAAGTTTAACCTACGATACAAACATACAATTGTAGAGTAGATTTATACTCACCACTGCATCCGGCGTCTGAAGAACAAAGCAGTACGTGCCGCGATAACGTGTATATACATACATACATACATACATATTTGATATTGTTATGTATATAAATTAGAGGCCAGCCGTGGCGCAGGTCTACTGTGAGCGCGACGGGTTCGTGAGTTCGATTTCCACTTGTTAAATATTTAATACTAGCGAAGAGTAATGTAAGCGTAGCGCTTAGTTCTACTAATGAGAACGGTGTGTCTTGAGGTACACTAGGTTCCTAGGTTCCCTTTGCATAGCCTGCTATTTACAGGATACATCATGAAGCAATAAAAAACATTAACTAGTACATTGAAGTACATACTATTTCAAAATTTTAAAGTTCGACCTATTGAAACATTTACTAGAGAATTTTGAGAGAATGTTTTTGAGATACTGTATCGAATTTTGTTTGTTTGTTAGAAACTACTTAAATTATTTTGATGGCGCGTAGGGAAGTTTACCAATCCTTTTAAAATTACAAAGAAATATATAAAAAAATGATTACGAAAAAAAAATCGCAAACACTATAATAATACACTACTTGCCATTTCTTTATAATCAATTTAAAAATACATTGCCATTTCTTTCAACAATTCAACAAAAGTAGCAACCTGAGAACATTTAAAAAGAAAACTGCTTAGACGTCGCTCGAGCGTTTTCTATCAAAAGAAAGGATTGAATCGTACCTTATAACCATTTAGTCGCCTGAATCTATGAATTTACATGGAAAAGGAAAAATTTGAATTCTTGATAACGAGAATCATCACAAATTAAAAAGTTTCCTTCGATTACCATTTCAATTAAACATTCGCTTCGAAGGGAAACAGATTTTACATTTGATTTTTAAGTAAATTTTCGTGGCACAGTATTTTTATGACTAGATGCGACTAGACGGTTGGGGGTTCAATTCCTGTTAGGAGGAATGTTTTGGATGAATTTTCTCGCTCTGGTAACATAACAAAGAGGCGGCGGAAATATATAGAAATATGAGGAAATAAAAATATTAAATTTTTAATTTCCTCAAGTATTTCCTGATATGTTAATTATCAATGAAATAAATTAAATTTCTTTTTATAGAAAAATATCAATTTCCCACATACATTCTCAATAATCAATTGTTCAGACAGTGTGGTTTGCCTACAGAGTTCCGTTCTCATCTTATCAACGCGGTTGGCCGGACGCCAGAGTCGCTCGCACTGGTCAGTAATTCCGTTCTGAGTTTAAAATATACCACGCTGCCCTATTTACTTGATTATGGTCTTAAACACTTGGTAATAAACTGTTTCACGCGGTATCCCGCATTTAGACTTTCTCCCAACTTCTGCCTAATTTTAGAAATGATGCGTATTGAATGGAATATTATAAATATACTAATTAGAGCGGAAAATGAAAATTATTTCATTTTACCTTCATTCTGTATTCTGCACATATCAGTTGTGGCACAGGACAGCTTAAAAGCAATGTTAAGACATTCCGTTCTCATTAAGATTCAGATCCAGAGTGATTAACTTCACGCTGTATCCCGCAGACAGCAGGGCAGGCAGAGTGAACTAAATATTAAAACACTTTATTCCCTATTTTCCACAAAATTCTGAATGCATTGCGTGTTGAGTAACGGAACCCAATGCTACGCTTTATAGCCTAAAGCTTCTCTCGATAAATGGACTATGTAAGCATTTTGTTTTCAATTTGAACGATTACTTCCTAAGGTCAACGCGTTTAACCTAACAAATTAATCAATTTTATAATTATAGTATACATCGGTCTCTAGGAAAGGAACAAAAAATATATATTTTTTAATTTACTGCGCTAAGCGTTACAAGTTTTAGATCTCACTTTATAGATCGCAAATAAACTCTTTTATATTGGCTCAGATACTGTTTTTAGTGTTTGGTGTAAAATAGACAAATAATTTATTTATTAATTATAAAATCATTTTATTAAAAGTGATAATTATAGTAATAATATTTTTTTACTGGCGAGATAAAAAGTGGCGTTTAGTTCCGGCACATAGCAAGCAATTTTTGATTTCTCTCCTCCATGGCGTTGGTGACGTTTTTAAGTAATAAATAAAATATATTCAATATATTGAGGCCGTCATAACGTGAATACAGCTTGGAACTACACAAATATAAGTAAAATCTAACCTATAGATAACTAGGCTTAAAATACTTAGTTGTAGATTTAATAAATAGTTTTTAATTACAACTAAGCTTAAAAATACTATTAGGTTATTAAAAAAATATATCTCACTGTAAGCGTGACTATTATGGGTTCGATTCCCAAGCAAGGGAATGAATTATTCTTATATCTCATTTCCTTACTGTGGCAACAGAAAGGATAAGTGGGGAACGAAGTTTAACTTTAGGTTCCCTTTAATTACTTACTAGATGCGGAAATATAATAAAAATATATCCTATCGCTATATCATACAACTTGGACCAAGCGTTTTCCTCAGAGAAGGCAAGCCAATCAGTCTTTAAAAGCATTGTTCTTTAGACCTTTATAAACGTACGTACAATATTGTTACGATAACAATAACTGTTATTTTTAGTTGGAAATCCACGTTTAATTGTATAATAGGAACAAAATTTATATTTTATACTTGAGTGACTGTAAAATATATTGCTATTGTTTTTCATAATTTCATTCAGTTTATTCTTTACTGGGGTTTTGAAAGTTATTTCATATATTTTTGAAGCATCAATAGTAATGGTAACACCCACACTGTTTTTAATTTAATTTTTTTTTAAGAAAAATAGTATTTTAGAAAACTTAATACAAAATTTTTCTTAAGGTCATCGCAGTGCAGAGGCATAAATATACGAATATGAATGCACCGGTTACGGATTCAATTCCCACTTGAGGGATGAAATATTTTATATTTTTTTAACCTCTGGTAATGAGGCAGAACATTGCGCCTCTAAGCATGTATCCGAACGGGATTCAAACCCAAAACCACCACAACTAAATATAACCACAACGTATATATTAATATGATTTTCTATAATAGCAAAAGGGAAACTCACGGCCGACATAAGCGACGTCCTAATTGTCACGGCGCGAACAACAATAATTTCCCCTCAGAACAAATGTTTATCTCGTTCCTTATAATAATGATAGCGTTTTCATCACGCACGAACGTCCCTTCCACATTAAATGTACTAGGATGTACGAAATGTTTGTGCTTACCCCCAAATACGAATAAGATAATTTTTTTGAGAGGCTGTCACGCTTAGCTACTCAACACCACAGGTGTTCTGGTTTTCGGGAGAAAAAAGGAAACGGAAGTGCTTTAATAGGAACGTAGTGTCATATTTAAATTTCCTCTGCCTGCTATGAGCGGGATAGCGTAGCTTAAGGAAGAGAGTTGACTGTCACAACGTTTTAACATTTCTTTTCTCTTATTTGCACGTAATTTTAAAGAGGACTTTGATTTTACCAGTGAATGTGTGTATACTTGTCAGTTCCCTCATAACTCAAAAAGTAGTAGATAAGATTTAAGATTTAGATGTGTCTGATTGCATACCAATGGTTGTGGGTTCGAATCTTTCCTTTTGGCAGAATATGTGTAACTAGTTTGCTAAGATTATGTATGAAATTTTTATTACCTAAATCAAAATGTCCCCGGGATTATTTTTTTCTTTACCTTTTTTCACTATTGAGAAAAGACAAACACGGGAAGGGAGTAAACTTTTCTCATTTATTGGTCTAGCTAGCTTTTCTTTTCCCAAAAAACTAAATAAAACTACCACATCCATACATTCATACACACAAATAAAGATAATGCGTTAAAGCGACAACGAATTTATACGTGAGTAAACAAAATAATTATCGTCCGCCACAAACGTGACGTATTAACGGATGTGCTGGTAATACCTACTTGCTTGAAGTATGGAGGCTGCTGGAAAAACTTTTTAACCGACTGAAAGGAAAAATGGGTAGTGTGTTTCTAACTACACTATTTGTTTTTATGTTAGAGTCTAAGAAACAGAATTTGACCCACTTATGATAATTGTAAAGATGGAAAAAGTTTCCAGTTATACGTAGTTTAAGTGACAATTTAGTAATATGGTATTATCGAACTGGTCTGATGATGGAGGCTCCATCATCAGGATCTGAGTAGTGGAACTCTTCGCGGGTCATAATATAATTTATATCTTATCGAAGCGCTGTGTATTAACGACGGTATTCGACACCGTCAGGGCACGGCACGGGTTCAAATTCAGGAGTTATATTTTTAGCTTCCCGCGGTCTCACTTACATAGCGTAGTAAGCAGAAGAAATCTAGCAACCTAGTGTTAAGACACTCCGTTTTCATAAAGACACTTTCGACGCCAATAGTACTTTACGCCAATTTGAAGGCATTGCGTGTAGGGTGGTTGAATTCAACGAAAATGAAAATATGAAATACTAGAGGCCCGCTCGCGGTTTCACCCGCGTGAACTATGTTATTATTAATTTCTGTCCTCATGGCTACGTCCTAGTGACGTCTATGCAAAATTTGAGACTCCTAGCATTTGTTGTAACGAAGTTTCATATAAACTTTCGACCCCAAAACAACCCCTTAGAAGACGAATATTGCAAATTCCCGTCTTAGCGAGCACCTACGTCCTATAAATAACTCCTATGCAAAATTTGAGATTCCTAGCACATGAGTGAGTGGCCTTTCGATTTTATATATATATAGATTTATTTTCTTGAAAGGAAATCAAACCCGCAACTACTAGCATTTATATCCGCACGCTTGTGTTTTTTTCTGCGCCACGGCTGGCTATGGCATGCCAAAGTTTATATACGTCTTTTAAAGAAAATATAAAAAAAAAAAACTATTTTAAATATTTTTAAAAATTAAAAAAGATCAAGATATTTATGAACTATTTTGTCTATTTCCATAATACAATTACACTTTGAAACACGAAGTAAGTTGCAAAGTTAGAACTAGTGGCCTCTTATCAACTTAGCTATCTAACTGTTACTAGCCTCGAGCTATCTTGATTGAAATTTTGTACATTCACTACGAAGTAAAACTATTTAAGCACAGCATTACTTAGTCTAACTCAATTATTAATTTTCAATTTAATCTAAATACTATTTGTGGCTAATATTAGTGTGGATGTCTTAAGTAAATTTTCACTTTGAAAGCTATAGGTTGTGGATTCAAATCTATATCGGGAGACTATATAAATACTATACTATATAAATTCATGAATTATTGATGACTACTTTTATTGAATTTTAACTTCATGAAATATGCTGTAATGGAATCTGGTTGCAGGTTCGATGGTTGCAGGTTGCAGGTTGCAGGTTCGTTTGTATAAAAATGCTTGTTAACGGTGCCACGGTGATTTTCAATATAAAGTAAGTTATAACCTCTGTGTTTCTTTTTATATTTAAAAAAAGGTAAAAATTGTTCATAAAAAAAGAGATATAACACGCGTACACACACACACACACACACGCACACTCATATACTCAATAAAGGAAAGGCAGAAAGAACTTAACTAAGACGATTTTAAATTTTCCGCTCATTTTCCAAGACGAGAAGATTTTCCGCTATGTATGAATACGAATGGAAATAGTTTAAATATAATTATTCCCGCAAGTGCGATTCGAACCCACAAACAACCTCTTGTTTAGATGTTATTCCAAAATTAGAAGAAATTCCAAAAAGAAAAGACACAATCATCGGATTTGTTACTAAATATCTATCCAATACAAGTTTATCGTCGGATATATCTCAAGATCATTCCGGCATGTGTTGTGACAGGACCCTTATCAATTCGTTATTTAATTATTCGCCTTTCATTTATATTTTATCAGCCTCTCTGATAACTTGTGATAAGAGGGTGACAGTGATGTATATGGTAGTATTGATTTATTGGTATTAATAGCTTCACGTTATGCGCTGAATGTCTCTGAAGGGTAGGCAATGGGAGCCTAGTGTTAAGATAATTTACAATTACAATTTTTACAATTATGCAAAAATTCGATAAACATTATCTTCTTATCTCTCTTTCTTGCGCAGTTGGGTAAAAATAGTCGAGTAACATGACAAACAAAAGCTGTGTAAGCAGAGATAACCTAGTATTGAGACACTCCATTCTCCTCTTTTTAAAAGACTGGGTGTTAAATGGCGGAACAAAACGCCATTACCAGAGCGAGGAAAACAATTTACTTCCCCAAGTGGGACTGGAAACCACAACCGTCGCGTTTACTGCACGCAACACAAAAGCCTTTTTATAAGTATAATGTATATATTATTTTACATATTTTAAACTAAATATAATTTGAATAGTGAATCACAAGGGTTTTCTACGATTTCTGATCTAGTAAAGTGTGGTTTTGTTAATCGTACTTAATTTTGATTAAGGTCACTGTAATCGGTGTGATGTAGGCACGACAGCCTAACTCCTATGGAAAACCACATTTAAATGGATTTAGAACTTTAATGTTAGTGTTAAATTTACAATTTGTAGGTTGATATTTTTAAAATAGTTAGTCGTTTAGCATATTATTATTATAGAAAGAGACAATTCAAACGAGCGTAGAAGTGATGGTAATATCTAAAGAGGCGTTGCCGTTTTTGAGGTTGGGATAGACACAATTTTTGAATGTACCCAATTCGTATCGACCTGGAAACATTGCCACAGGTAGGCCATTCCACAGTTGCGTGGCGCGTGGAAGGAAATTCCTACGAAACCGCACAGTAGTGGAGTGCCACGTATCCAGATGGTGTAGATGGTATTTAAGTTTGGGAAGTACTAGATAGTACTGCGCGAGGAGACGTCTCTGTGCTTTTTCGACGCCCTAGCAGCGTCCTTCTAGATCCAGACGACCCCATCACAGCCGCAAACGCCCAGCTCATAGGCAGGATTCACTCCTGAGTCCCACGACACAGTCTCCGCTGCCGTAAAAGACAGCGAGGTCAGTCCTGTATCATGGCACGTCCGCACCTCGGCACGACGGGGCCCAACGTTCAAGCCTCTACATATCATTAGGTTCCCAACGATTCGGACGGCTCTACGTTGTGTGCGAAATGGTCAAGCAGTTTTGGTATACATATAATTGTATGATACATATATATTATGGATCACGTCACGTGGGTTGCTGCGGCCCAAAGTGCCGACAACCGGTGATTTCCTAGAACGCCTCTCCCGATACCGATACATGGCCTCTTTTACACTGTTACTGAATAACGAACATTTTTACAATTACAATTTTTTTAGGTTCACATTTCTCCCACCAATGCTTGAGTAGGTGGAGAGAATTTAGTATTAAGACACTTCGTTTGAAACTTTCCGTCGAAATGTCGACATATTGCGTGTTGAGTGGTGGAATTTAACACCGCGTCTTGTACGATCATAATAATCGAAAATCGAGTACCTAAAAGTAAACACGGTGGGATCAATAAATTTCTTAAAACAAGGTTTTTTTAGGCTTTGAAAAACGGCAATTGTGACCAGCGCGATTTATAAACTTAGAACGTTATTTATAGCGCTAATTAAAGGACATAAAAAAATACTGGCACAAAAAAAATATACTTGGAGAGCTCCTGACTGTAATCGCATGTTGCCTGTTCGATTCTTACTTAGGGCAATATACGATAGACGCGCCGTTAAGCTCCGCCATTAAAAAACAATGTCAAAATGCCTTGAACTGCTTTTATTATTTAAATTTCCTATAATTTTGCAATTGATACATATATTACGCATAAAGTGATCTATATCATTAGATATGTATGGCACTTCAACAGGATTACCCTCTTAGAACTGACGCTTTGAGTAATTAATGTTAACTAATACTGTTAATCAAACGATTCATTTAAAATACATATTAACTCTTGATCTTTGAGGCCAGATATGGCGTATGGACACTAGATAGATTGTGGGTTCGAGTCCCACTCGAAGAAATAAAATATTTTTTATTTCCTCGCTCTGGTACAGTGGCTAATCACGGTGTTTAGCTTCGCCACGCGTTGCCTTCAGAATTTCGCCAAAATTGGGGAACCTAGGGTAGGTTCTCAGGTTCCTTTTGCCTAACCTGTAAAGTACAGGATACAGTGTGATTTAAAAACAAAAATTTTGAAAGAAGTGAGCTTTGGTCTTATTTGGATTTAAAAAACATTTTAGCATATGAATTGTGTGGGCAAAGAGAACCTTGTGTCAGGACACTTCCTTCCCCAACAACCAAAAACTAGAAAGGTTAACCCTAACCCAAAACCATGTGAATATTTCTTACATTATAGGTCTAGTTTCCATATATTTATTCAATATTTATTCGAACGGTGTGATAAATCCCTATTTTAATAGACCCCAGCTGCCCCCAACCGGAAATTACTCTTCGCATCGCGACCGCTGGAAAAATTTAACGATCGCTTTATCAGTGAGAGCTCAAAGAACTACTATCGAATTAAACGATAGCGACTGTAGTTAGTATGTAGTAAGCGTTCAGCCAGTTGCTTTAAGAAATCTTTTATTTATAACGTCGTCTCTAGGTTTACATTCTTGTGTGGATTCGCTGAAAAAAGAAGAATGAAAATCTAAGTATTTTTGCTTGTTTTTGTTCAATTAGGTGTTTAAAAGTGGTTTTAAATTGGTTTCTAATTAATATAAATTGTTTGTAAAGTTTAAAAGAATGATACCTTTTATATGTATGGAATATAGTTTATCTGATAATTAATTATTACCAAAGAAATTAACATTAGCTTTTTAATTATATTCTAAAATCTCTCCACTTTTATCTGAATCCAAGACATGGTTCTTTTCACGATATCGATATCGATACGGTCACTGTGCCACGATAGTCTCGATATTTTATAAAAATTATGTTATCTATATATATAAAAGGACTTGTCCTCACTGACTGAGGTAAGACGCACGCACAGCCGTAACCGCTGTGCGTAGAAACGTTAAATTTGGACAAAAGTTTACTTTTGTAATCTGGACATCCACTAAGAAGGAATTTTGAAAAATTTTAACCCTAAAGGGGTAAGATAGGGGTTGAAAGTTTGTATGGAAAAAAATTTTAATCGGCACCGATTTTTTAAAAAAATTAAATTTAGATTTTTAAAAGTATTTAATTGAATACATGTTTCATCGTTTTCTAGAATTCTCCCCCTAAGGGTGCAAATAAGGGGTTGAAAGTTTGTATGGAAAATTCTTTAAAACGCCACGGATTATTATAAAATTTTAAATTTAGACTCTTAAAAATATTTTATTGAACATGTGTTTCATGGTTTTCTAGAATTCACCCCCTAAGGGTGCAAATAAGGGATTGAAAGTTTGTATGGAAAAATCTTTAAATCGCCACCAATTTTTATAAAATTTGAAATTAAGACTCATTATTTAATTGAACACATGTTTCGTGGTTTTTTAGAATTCACCCCTAAATACGCAAGCGAAGCTGCGCGCGTCCGCTAGTATAATAATATTCATTTAATTCTAAATATTCTATTTTGTCATCTCTTATTTTTATCTATAAGTCCACAGATATAGGCCAGTATTATAATAACATAACCACTAGTATATCGACTGCAATATATATGGTACTGATACCGCTAAGGCTTCTGATATACTATTAATAATTGTATAGTAGGGAAATGTTGGGATAAAGGTCCAGAATAAGTTATGAATGATTTTTATCCCTCAACGAAAAAAGGAGGGTGTTATAAGTTTGATGTGTCTGTGTTTGTGTGTGTCTGTCTATGGCATCGTTGCTCCTAAATGAATTAACAGATTTTGATGCGATTTTGATGATGATATAAATTCAAATAAATATTAGAGCTTAGTGTATTCTTAGCTACTTCCATTCGACCAATTGAGCAGAGTCGCATATAAAACTAGTGCGTGAATAAAGCTATGGGATTAAATTATGAAAATGAGCACGCTCAATGCTTTGTATTAAAATTTAAATGGCTAAAGATAAGCATATATTGGCCATTGAGGTGGTTTCATTTGTTTATTTGTGGCCGTGGCGTTATAGAACCTGGCTGGAACAGCGATGGATGTGGGTTCAAATTTCATTCGTGGAAAAGAAACAAATAAATTCATTCTAATTTCATTTGCTTATAATGGTAACAAGTGCGGGGTTGGGTTCCACCACTTAACAGGCACGGTTGGGCGGTACATGGGTAACGGAGTGCCTTAACATTAGGTTCCCTCTATCTACTCTGCTATGCAGGATGTAACATAAAGCTGAAAAAAGAATATTGTATGTATTTAATATTTACTTTATGAAAAATAAATGAAAGTCAGTTTACTGATGCTTATAGTGAAATATTGGTTTAATATATTTCGTAATTAACATCGTTCATATTTAAATGACCATTTGAGTTATATTTATTTTTAAATTCTTATTAAGGCTGATGTGGTGCAGGGGCAAAAGCGTGCGACGGTGAACGCGACAGGTTGTGGGTTCGATGCCCACTTGGAAAAATTAAATATGTCCTCATGGTTTTTAGATGATCTTCTAGTATCTTGGATACTGTGTTTTCGAAGGTCAACCAAGGTCTCCCCCTACCTCTTTTGGCGCTCACATTTTCATCATAAATCTTTTCATTCATTCGTTTGACGTACCCAAACCAGCTGAACTCATTCCTCTTCATTTTCACCTTATTTTTTTATATAAATATAAATACTTCTGAGAAAAAAAAATATTTAATTCAATACACACACAGCTTTTAATTTTGTTATCTTAACTCTTGCACTTACAAGATAAATCGCCATGTTAAATCCGCCACTCGACGAGCAATATTTAGAAAATTGAGCTCTGCGTGGTTAACGAAGTGTCTTAACAGGTTCCCACAGCCTCCCCTACTTATACTCCTAATAAAAATAATACCTACCAGGTACTTATAATATATCTACCTGTCAGTTAAAGGGTAGCAGAATTTACATATATCTAACATTGTCTCTCTGTTGTCACTATATAAACCGGTACGCAGGAATTTCATTTTCGAGCTTTAAACAACATAATAGAGACGAACAATCTTTGCCCCAGTTTTTGAAGTAAATTAAAAGTAAGTTGTGTTAAATACAAGTATGAAATGATGTTTGTGGATTCAATTCCGTCAAGGGTGTTTAGATCATCACAGAAATCATAAGAGGTTAAGACAGTCCATTTTCTCGGCTTATCCAATTTCAAGATGTTGCGTATTGAATAGTATAACGGTATAAACCGAGGAATAAACGGAATTGAACCTACAGTTATAACATTTACAACTTACAGCTCCACTGCGCCATGGTGGTTACGAGGCGTATTATTTAACCCATGAAATATATTATGTACTTATCCATTCGTATTTGTTCGTTCTCGCCGTGGTTTTGTCAACAATAATGCAAACTAACAGTCCTTGCCCCAGTTGTTCAAGTGGATTAAAACAATGAATGTTTTGACATCGCTTTGTCGGAATTGCAATGTGTGTGCTTGTAGAGGTGTACGGTGCGTGGTAGTGAGTTCAATCGTTTTTGGGGGAACGTTTAGGGGAAGTCCGGGCATGATGTTTGCTTTAGGGTAAGTGTTAATGAAATAAAGTAGGGAGTTTCTTAACACTACATTTTCTCTGCTTACCTTTTTATATTATGCGGGATACAGTTTCTTTTGGTAAATTTATTAAGAGTACAACAAAAAAAAACAGCTTTACAGGCTCAGGGAACCTAGGATTAAGATACTCTAATCCTCACTTTCAGCCGAAATTTTGGAGCATTCAATGTTGTAATGCATCATCTTTATTGCATTTTCTATGAAATTTGCCGCGTAATCAAAATCTATAGGATGGGTACTTCCCATCGTAGCACTGTTAGGAAATTTGACATAAAGTGAGACTCGCACTTAACCGGTTTTTTTAAATAAAACTTATATTTTATGATTAAAAAGTTTATATTTCATAACGTTATTCACGCCTTCTATAAAACAGTTTTCATACAAATAAGACTAAATGCCTATAATAGATTTGATTAATAACCTAATTTCTCGCTCGAGACCGTTCTCTTTTAATTATAATAACAGTAAAATCTTTATTTTTACTTAGAGACCTATTTATGAGTGTTTATTTTATGTTTTAATTAAGTTTTTGTGTTTATATTTTCTAGTAGCCGTCGCCCGCATCTTTGTTTGAGTGGACTTTGAGATGTAAAAATGACATAGAATTTTCCATGCTGTACCCGTTCCCGTAAGAATTTTGAGAAATCCTCATTTACTTCACTATAAGTTTGCCAAATTTTAATTATGTAAGCCAAGTAGTTTTGTCTGTGCGTTGTCTGTATGTCTTTCAGTATCTGATTTGATCTATGCAGTGTATAACAAACTATATAGATACGAGTAAAATCAGTTCTAGCACATAAAAAAATATTAAAATATTATACACCTAAATAAAACCGATAAAAATAATATATGTATATAAATTTTATATGAGAACATCATGTTATTTATGCCCGCTTTTACCCAACCGCGATATTTAATAGCGTCTAACAAAAAACTCCACTTACCGAGGATGGCTTTCTTCGCATAAATTCATGGAAATTTAATTTCTGCGCACTTCACTTACTTTAACAGTGTTCTTTTGTGCGTATGTTTATTTAAAATTATATTTTTTTTTGTATGGCAGTTATTTATTTTTGTAGCACCACGCTGTACCCAGGACAATGTGAATGGACAGGCAGAGGGAACCTGAAAACCTTGTGATAAGACACGTTCGCTTCGTTCCGTTCTCCATTAAGACATTTTCGTTCCCTACTTTAAAAAAAGGTTAAGTGTGAGTCGAACTCGCCCACTGAGATATTAAATATTCCATTTCATCAATTGGATATTAAGACTTGGCGTAATTAGAAAAGTTACAAGTGGGAATTGAACCCACACCTATCATACACGATTTGTGCTGCGCCACTACAACCTAACCTAATCCGATTATTAAAAAAAAATTGAATCATAACCCCACTTAGAAAAGAAAAAACTGATACATTGCTAGAAAACACTTCGTAATGAAGATTTCTAAACATTGACGTGGGGCTGACCTGGTTTTGTGGGAAAAATACAGGCCGAAGTTGCATTAGCCGTGGTTGCTAAAGAGATTTTCAACTCATAAAAGGGTGTAGGGTGACCATGATTGTACTTTATTATTGAAAAAACATCAAACGAGTATATATTTTGATTCATATCTCATAAAAATTGTTAGGCTTTTTAGGTTATTCAGCTAGGCTAGTTACGCGGAATCTGAGGAACGGAGTATCTTATCAATAGGTTCCCTAGGGTTCCGCATCTGAAAAAAACGGACAAAAATCTACATATATATATTAAGCTTTAAAGAATAATATAATTACATTCATGCCTGTCCGTCTCTCTGCTTATTTGTCTGTTAGTCTATCCGTTTGTTAAGACGAAAAACAAAGAAGAAAGAAGTATAGTTTTAAGAAACACATTAATTATCAGTTTCAGTTCATATACATACAGTAAAAACTATAAGCAAGATAGCTGACCGGACTAAAGTAAGTTTTGCCCTAGATTTACACGAAATGAGAAGACAGTTCTTGATACCTAGTTCGACTTTGGGATTCAAAGTTTTTATACGTGAGTCCCACGTGATCGAAACTTCGTAACCGTTCTTCCTGTAGATGTTTTTGAAATGTTACAAATAATAGCTTTTAGCTTTACCAGTCATATGTATAACTAGCGACCTGTTCGCGGCTTCGCCCGCTTGAATATAATATTTTCTACTGATATAATATTTTTCAACAGCACATACCAACAAACATGCACACAATCTCTGATAAGCGTATTACTCACAAATACAAACAAATATATCATAATACCTATTCCGTAGAATTATATTTTTTCTAGAATTTCTTACGTACCTACTTCTTGAAACTGTAAAATTCTTTCCACAAAAGGCGCTAACAACAAAAATTGTAACAACCGTATAAGAACTTCGACGCGACCAAAAATAACTTATAGCCTAATTGGATATACTTGAGCAAGTCTAAGAGTCAGGGTTGTAAGTTTTGCTATATGTATCTATTTATATGGAATTTCTCTGTTTTTTTATTAAAATATATTATGTGCATATGTTCATTTGTAGGATTTGAATCTAAAATTCTTTCCCTAATTTCCCGTTTCATTTAATAAATAATTTCTAAAATTTTCTTTTAACTTCCTTTTCTTTCCCTTTCGCTTTGTTTTTGAAGTAGTTCCTTTATTCAAAAACACTGAAATATTTTTCTCCCAATTTTCAATACATTGTGTATTGAATGGGGGATTACTTCGTCTTGTTAATAGAACGAATAAATGAAATAATTCATTCCCCCGAGCGGGAATCGAACACACAGCCATCACACTTACAGTCAGACGTTGTCTCAAAAAATATTATAAAATTTCTTATAAATGATAGTAACCCTATTTCTAGGCTGAAATCAATAGTCAGAAAGGGTGAAGGGATCACATTGGAATGATACACCACGCCGCAACGTTTACCCATTTAGAGGTTCCATTGAAACGCTAAATAATAACGTTTTGATTTTACAATTCCACTTTGCAGTCGGCTTAACCAATTGCTCTAAAAAGAGGGTAATGTGTTTAATGAAGATAACTTGACTATTTTATAGTAATTTATATAATGATATACTTTCACTGTTATATCCTAATTTTGTATGTTAAGTAATATTTTATTCCTTGAATAGGCATCGAACTTACAATCATTCATTTATAGTGAGAGGGACCGTCTCACTGTGCCATGACGGTATTTTAGCTTTTTTTATATGATTTTTAAAATTATTATCCAATATTATATTTCTATTTGCTTATTGAATCAAGCATTCTCAATAAATAAAATGTAATGCGTCTATAGATATTGAATAAAACATTTTCAAATCAACCTTGACTTTCACTTTTGTGTTATTTGCAGAATTATTAGCTATATTTTTTAAAATAAAAGAAAAAAAATGCCACTCGTGGCGCGGTGCCCATTAGAGTGCGACTGTAAATGAGATGGCTGTGGGTTCGATTACCATTTACTGGTAACGAGGAAAATCACGGCGTTAAGTTCCACCACTCAACACGCAATGCCTCTAGAATTCGACGGAGAGTGGGGAAAAGAAGCGTTTAAATGGTAAATAGATGATGGACTGGAACTGAACGCCACGCTTTTTTTGCTACCAGAATGAAAAGACAAAATAATTCATTCTCCACTTGGTCTATCTCGGAAACCAATAAAATTGAAGTAGGTAGCTTCATACCACGAGGAAATTATGAAATTTAGTTCTTTTGTAGAATATATTCCTGAATTCGCTTTATATTTCTAGCATATTTGAGAAGACAAATTTGAAAATTATATGGCGCCTTTGTCTCGAAGATTTCTATAAATACTAAATTATACGTTTCGTGAACGTTATTCGGTTATAATGTCGTTTACTTAACTTCACACAGCTTAACGCTGTATCTTTCATGGAGCAGGGAAGGTAAAGTGCTAAAACTCGTCGTTCTCCGCTTTTCACGCTAATTCGAGATAGCTCAACTCGCAATGTCTTGAAAATTGGGCGTAAATAAGGTGAATGTCTTAACGTAACATTTTTTCTGACTACGTTACTACGAGAGAAAAAGGGTGATGCTCCAATTTTTTTTATCTACTTTTTTATCTTCACATTATATCCCACATGGCAGGGTAGGCAGAGGGAATTGGGAAACCTAGTGTTACTACCCTCTATTCACCATTTAAACTTCTGTTCTCCACTTTCCGCCAAATTCTCGAGGCATTACGTATTGAGTAGCAGATTTCAATACCAGGTTTTGCCTTGTTATCATAGCGAGGAAATGAAAATAATTAATATTTCATTCTCTTAAATGGGAATCGAACCCATAACTGCCTTATACAGGCAGACTAAGTACCGCTACACTACGATGACCGTACCTATCTTGAACTGCCTGTTAAAATGTAAAAACCACTTAATTTAAATTTATAATACTAAAATCTATAAACAACATCAAAATTTATTTATCTTTGATTTACATTTTGTATTTAATGCGAACTCCAGAATCCATTTCAATTCACTGTAGAATTCGCGGGAGACATTTGTATAGACCTCAAAGCTATCAAAGGTATTAACCCTTTAATGCTAACAATTAGTGGTTTTGGACCGAAACCTCGTTGCCTTGGCAACGAAGTCATTTGGATTATGGTGGTATTTTGCAGGTTCTTCTTATTTTTTTAGCTTCAAACTGTATCGTATAGCTATAACTATATCCTGGCTGGTAAAGAAAGCAAAGTGTTGAGACATTCCGTTTCCCTAACATTTACTAAGTATTTTATGAGACATTAAGTGTTAAGAGGCGGAATTTAACGCCTTTCGTTGTCTTTTTACCAGATTGGATTCTTCATCATTTTTTCGCTCTGGTTTCGAGGAAATGCGCGGCGTTGAGTTCCACCACTCAACAGGGTCTTTCTGTCTCCCTCCTGTTTGCTGTTTGCAAGGTATATAACTGTAAATATGATGGTTGTTAGTTCGATTCCCACTCGGGAGAATGAAATTCGCTATTTAACACGTAATACTTGGTGGACAGTGAGGAATGGAGTGTCTCAAAATTAAGATACAAGGTTCCCTCTGCCTATCCTGGAAATAAATTGGGATTTGCATTTTGTAGCTTAATATTTCTTCCTGCAAATGTAGCTGATGCTGTAAAACGGAACCAATTCAAATATACGTTTCCATTGTGATGTCTAATTTTTATTTCATTTTTTGACCATTTCCCGACTGACTGACAACTTTTATTTATATCTATAGTAAAAAAACCTCGTACAAGTTTTTCCAAGTCACGTAACGATATTGTAGGTACACGCTTTACCACTCACCTTAGGCGATGAATGATTTGCAGAATTTACCCGAAGGTTTTTAATTCGAAGCTCTAAACTAAGGACGTGATAAATGAAATGTTTTCACGTGTTTTTTTTCTATTTAGACTTTACTTTTTAAATTATTTATTAAAATTGGGAAATATTAGGCAGTATTGGCACAGTGACTGTAAATGTGAAATCTGTAGATTCAATTCCCACTAGAGGGGAAATACATATGTAATTTTTTTAGTTCCCCGCTCTGGTAACGAAGTACAGTGCGATATTGAGTTTCACAACTCAGCATACATTGAAAATTTTACAGAAAGTGGAAGTGTCTTAATAGGAACATAGTGTCTTAACACTAGGTTCCCAGGTTCCCTCGTGCTACCTTTCTATGTGCGATATACAGCATGAAGCTTTAAAATAAATGGAAAATAGAAATAAGCATTGGAAATAATACCGCCACTTAACACGTACTGTTTGGAATTTGATAGGTAGGATACTACTTGATTTTGATATAAAAATGTCAAAACTTGGACTGGCTGGTGAACCCTAAGATAGCACATACGCTTAAGTCAAAAACTATCATGTTGATACGAAGTTTCATATTCTGATATGCAAACGTACATACACAAATGTAAACTCTAGATTTGAATTCCAAATATCACTTACATACATATATGTAGGTATACCACACCTCGTTCTTTGAAATAGGTTAAAAATAGTTTCATCACTAAGCCAAAGCAACTTAAATCCAACTTCCCTGGTATAATCCAGGTAATGAAGCGACGGATATTCTCTTGATAGTAATTGTCGTGATGGCACATAATAAATGAAGTGTCATTTATAACTTTGCAAAATGTCGTGATGAGGAGAAGCTACTAATAGCTTTAGTACGGTAAATAGTGTAAAAGTTGAGGCTGTCATGGCGTAAGGGTGCAAACGTGTGATGGTAGTGTATTAGATTTTAGATTCAGGGAAATAAATTAATGAATCGCCTTTATTTGGTTGGACTTGTACTTTGTAACATACTTTAATAAATAAATGACGAAATTTAGAATATTCCTTAAGTTAGCCTTATGACTTTCAGTTCCCGAGAAATTTGTAAATAAACATATACGTACTTTCGATTATCGATTTTTTTATTTTGTTATGTTGGTACACTCTTCCCGAACATCTGTACCAAGTTTCAAGTGTATAGCATTTTTTGTTTGGTTGGGAGAGGCGTAAAGGTTATAAGTGTTTTGCGTGCTCGGCGATTTCTTGCTATCGAAAAATATGGATCAAAGGATTTGCATCAAATTTTGTGTAAAAAATAAAATAAAGTGCTCCGAAACACTTAAAATGTTGACAGTGGCATACAGTGAAACTGTTCTGAGTAAAAAAAATGTTTACAAGTGGTACAAACTCTTCCAAGATGGCCGGGAAGATGCCAATGGCGAGCCTCGCTCTGGACGCCCAAGCACGTCAACAACTGATGAAAACGTTCAAGCAGTGAAGAAAATTGTTATGGAAAATTGTCGAATCACTATCAGAGAAGTTGCTGAGGATGTTGGTATATCGCTTGGCTCGTGCCATGAAAGAAAACGAAGAAAACGTCCGGAATTGTGGAAAAACAATTCATGGCTTTTGCATCACGATAATGCCCCTGCTCACTCATCTTTGCTGGTGAGAGATTTTTTGGCCAAAAACAACACCACAATCATGCCTCAGCCACCATATTCACCGGATTTGGCCCCATGTGACTTTTTCTTGTTCCCAAAACTAAAGAGACCTATGAAAGGACGGAGATTTGCAACGATTGAAGAGATAAAGACTGCATCGCTGGAAGAGCTCAAGGCTATACCGAAAAGTGCTTATGAGAAGTGCTTTGACGATTGGAAAAACCGTTAGCATAAGTGTATTGTATCTGAGGGGGATTACTTTGAAGGGGACAACATAAATATTGATAAATAAATAAATATTTTTTCTTAAAAATACAAAGTCACCTTACTTTTTGAACACACCTCGTATACAATATCATACTATTAAGTACATATCATACTATACAAATATCGCCTATTGGCCGTACGAGTAATTTCATAATATGCTAAACTTGGCCCACGTCATTAGAGCAAAGACCCCCCGAGTACAGAACTAATAGAGTTGAGTTTGAATAATAAACCCTGATGTAACGAGAGCGGGATAACTTTTCACCGCAAACCCTCATATTTGGTATAAGTATATGGATACTGTTTAATTGTATCCGAAATTTAATATTGAATAGTAATTTTAGTTACTTATTTAGATATTATGTAATTTTTTTTTTGTTTTCACATTGTCACCTCCTAGCAGGATAGGCACTAGGACCTAGTGACAAAACACTTCGTCCCTCATGCACTGCTTCGTTTTTGCAAATATTACGTGTTGAGTGGCGGAATTCTAAAAGTTCTGTTGCTGTTACTGTTCACTGAAGGTGCTAACTGAGAATCTAAAAGTTCCATAAGTTCCATTTAAAGTTTTATTTTGTCACACTTTTGAGGAATATTTTTTTAATATAAAAAGAAAACAATAAAAGGTGTACAATAAAACAAAATGCAGACGATCAGTAAATTTATTCTCTTAAATAACATCTTAAACATTATATATTTACAATTTTTATTCAGAATAAAATTAAAACAAATATTAAATTCATCTATACTTACAAATCTTATAATAACTATGTATGTCTGTATGGTTACCTTAAAACCGCATTTTATAGTGTAAGAGCTAACGGCTAAATTTTCATTTTGAATCGACAAACTGTTTTTTTTATATATTTCTATAATTTAATTTATAATTCTCTTAGGTGTATAACTATATAGTACATTAAGATATCGCTTAGCGATATTTTTTAAAATAGGTCTTCTTTATTAACGGAATAACCAACCTCATGGATACATTTTTTATTTAAAAAAAAAACGATTTTGCAAAATACGAGGTCCTTTAAAGTGACAAGTATATAATGCTATCTTTTTTAAACGGTTTTTAGTTACTTAAATTTCAAAGACATGTCTAAATAAATTAACATAAGTAATTGAGGCCAGTCGTGACGAATGTAAACGCAATAAGTTGTAGGTTCAATTCCTACTTGAGGAAATGAAATATTTATATTTGGATTTTGCTGTAGTAACGAGGCAAAGCGTAGCATTGAATGCCGCTATTTAACACTCAATACCTCCAGAATTCCGTGGATTGTGGAAAATCAGGAGTTTTAACATTGAGTACTTAGGTTTCGTCTATCTATGTGCAGGATACAGCGTGAAGCTAAAATAAAAGAAACCACCTCAAATAATATACTATGATAAATGTACCTGTACGACCTTAACCTAGAAAATAAATTAATTACATATAAAAAAATCAATAATTATAAAATGATTACAAATATACATGTATATTTATATATGAATAAATATAGTATAGCTTTGCTCTTAGCTTTTTTAATGAAGGTAAAGTTGCTCGTGACATCGTTTTATACGTTACTTACTTTTTAAATATAAAAATGATTTTTGAATATATGAAGCTGACATGGTTAAAATTTATGTAACAACATAATTTTCTTTTAAATATTTTTAAATTATTATTCTATACTGAGGGTAGAATAATATATTATTTAGGAAACGTATAAAAGTTTGATTGTAACGGGACTCGAAGTCATGATTTTTGGAAACCGTCCAAGCGTTCGGACCATACGTTCTCATCAAGCTACGTCCAAATTCTTACATGCTTGTTACAATTTGTTTATATTATTAGAAAAAAATTACAGGACCTTTTTTTTTGTTCAATAAAATTTTGTTCTTCTTATACATCAATATTAAGGGACCGACAGAATATAGTGCTAAGATACTCCGTTCTCCATTTTAGGGTGATATTGCGTGTTAAGTGGAACTCCAATGCCACAACTTTCACATATACCATCAGACGTTATTAAACTTCTCTTTTCTATTCTACAAAGAATATAACTTCATTTCATTTCTCTTCACATCCAGACGGTTGTAACAAAAAAGTAGAACTAGTTCATATCTATATATGTATATATTCACTGTCTATTACCAACACATTACGAATGGTCGAATAACTTTAACAGAGTGCTAAAACGTTTCTCGAAATACCCTCAAAGAATAATATATACAAAATGTAGGCGTCGGTTCATCCATCCAAAAAAGTTCGCCATTCACTAACCCTTACAATTTGACTAAAAGACCGTGTCAATTTTGGTGATTTTCAAGTATCTTAATCCCAAATGGACTTCGGCTAAGCAATTTGGCTGAGCTCGTGAAAAAGGTACTGGAAATATATTGAAGAGATTATGTAAGACTACCTTTTAAGTACAGCTTTGCTCGATGGTCAAGTGGTAATAAGTATATATATATATATTTGTATGAATTTTTTTTATTAGTTTCACACTGTATCCCGCATACAGCAGGGTAAGCAGAGGGATGCTAGTGTTAAGACACTTCGTTCTAAATTTTCCGCTAAACTTTTCGATGCATTGCGTGTTGGTGGAATACAGTGAGTTCCTTTGTAACTATTAAGTCATAATGTTGAGTCCCGCCACTCAATACGCAATGCCTTCATAATTTGCAGAAAAGTGGGCAACGAAAGACGGAACGGACTTAAGTTAACTTAAGTCTTAAGACTAGATTCTTAGGTACCCTTTGTCTAACTTGCTAAGTGCGGGATAAGTGCGGGAAATATAATCATATAAAAAATATATATATAATATGTTTTAGTTTAGTTCAACAAAATATATATTGTATTGAACAAAATCATTAAATTTTATGAAATAAACTGTTATACGTAACAATTTAATCAATCTGTCGATTCAATTATGAAACGAACTACGTCCATATATACATTTAAATATGCTATCATACTGTAACATAAAATGTAAATAAATTCTAAAATGACGACAAAAATATTAATTACTAACTTTTACGTGCGATTTCGCTTGCGTGGTAAAACAGTTAAGAACAGTTTAAAATAGTTAAGCTGTCGATTTGTCAAAGGAGACCCAACGTTTTTTTGTTGTTGCTTCTCGGACTATAAATAATATTTTCATCCTTTACTTTTTAATAAATACAAATTTTACTTTTATTTTACTTCAAATAAATAAACTTTAAAAGTATTAAATAAACTTATGAGTTTAAATAAATCGACGTAATTCCTTCTCTATAAGTGGACTATCTAACATAACAAAAATATTTTTTCAATTTGAACCGAGTAGTTCCTGAGCTTAGCGTGTTTAGCCAAACTAACTATTCCAATTATAATATTAATGTAGATTTTGGACAATTTAACCTTAGAAAATATAACAGTTTAGTCATGTATATATTTTCATGTTTATACCAATGTCATTTATTCAATAATTCTGTAATTGGGCTTACGAATGTAATATCAGGATGTCAAGTAGGGACTGCTCTAGGCGACGTAGTCGTTCGTGTATTATTTTTATATAATTGGATTATAACATATATGTAATTATGTCTAATTATTTGATTAGTAATAAATTGTTTTTCCCGTAATTCATAAAATATATTAGAACAAATACAATAATTTCTTTTTTTCAATGAAGACTTTAGTAAATTCAAAAAAACAAAACTTTCACTTTCTTATTTACGGCAAATATTTCGTTCCAAAGCTTAAAAAGATAACGTAATAAAAAGAAAAGAGGAAGTTATTGCAAATATACGCCATGTTTTTCAAGTGTAGAATCAAACCTCCTACCATCGCCTAACCAAACTGTGCTATTACATCGTTAATATACGTAAAATATTTATATATGTTTAAAATATTATACAAACATAATTTAGCTTTTCCGTCCAAGTTTATCATGTGCAAGCTTAAATTTTCTGCATTAACGTAATTACATCAGGGACCTGTCTATGACATAATTTTATATTCCCATCATGCTTTAATGGCACGATAGTACGTCATCATTTTAGTTACTTATTTTTTTTATTTTTAGATTCACGCTATATCCCGCATGTAACAGGGTCGGCAGAGGGAGCCTAGTGTTAAAACTCTCCGCTACCCACGATCCGCAGAATTCCGTAAGCATTTCGTGTTGAGCATTGACTCAACCCCGTCCTTTGCCTCGATACCATAGCGCAAAAAATAAAATATTAAATTTTTCATTTCCTCGAGTGGGAACTGAACCCACAGACGACACGCTTACAGTTAGACACTGTGCCACGAAGGCCTCAGTACAAATTGTAAAAGGCATACATTTTTTCAAGAAAGTGATTGAGATTTTATAAGAATAAAGATATTTTCAAAGCAAAAAATATTTAAAATGAATATTTATCTTACGGCCATTTTATATAATAAATGATTTCTTAGAAGATAGGCAGGCATCAAAGAAATAATTATAACGTTTTCATGTTGTTTTAAATAATTAAATGTTGCGTATATATTTTCTTTAAACATATTAAATCCTTAGTTTCTGAATATAAGCGTGTCGGCTGTGTGTTCATTTCCTCCTCGAGGAAATTCTTAAATATTTAATATTTTCATTTCTTCGCCCTGGTAACGAGGCAAAAGAGTGGCGTTGAGGACCGCCAGTCAACAGGCAGCGCTTCCAGAGTTCTGTAGAAAGTTGGGAATGGATGTATTACCAATAGGTTACCTGGTTGCCTTTGCGCTATACACAAACATACGTAACAGATGTGTAAAGAAAAACAAATATTATAATCTAAAGTAAAAACAAATATGTGAAAACACTTAAACACTTTACTTGGTTCATATTATATTAAAAAAAAAACTAATTTACGTATTAATGTCGCAAATATATACACATGGTTCTTAATGATTTGTCATTAATTTACAATTAACGAATTAATGACTAGGTACTATTCTCATTATTCTATTTCAATGATCACATTTTAAATCGTAGCTTTTGTTACAAAAAATGCACTCTTACATTTTTCTTATATAATTAATATTCCTTAATTTAAAACTTGGTTAAACAAATACAAGATTAATTTAAAAATCACATGAAATGTTGTTTACATAGCTGAATTCGAACTCAAACCCCCATTGATAGCAACATTCTGCCAAATATTAACCATTCTGTATACTATGTATACAATTTTTAAATTTATATATATTTTATTATCGCGTGTACAAAGGATAATCTTCGTTTAAGATGGATTGGCTTAGCTTAATCTAAACTGACTTTGACTTCAATCACTAGTACTTAAATTTGAATTAGAATGTTGAATTTCTTATCTTTACGTTTATTATTGATCGATGTTCTTTTATTTTTCTGATGAAACCAGTATGACTGCCATTAAGAAACAATTGTCAGGCTAAAAGCATGATGGTTGTGAGTTCGATTTCCACTCAGGAAAAAGTAGGTATATATTTACTTAAAGAAATTTTTGTTTGAACCGTGGTAGTTTAGCAGTGTCTAGATGTACGAGCTGTTAACGCGACGGTCATGGGTTAGATTCCCAGTCGGTGGAATGATTGTATTTAAATTATTTTCATTTCTCTCCTCAAGTGGAGAAAGCATGGCATTGAGTTTATTATTTATTCTACACGTGAAAAATTAACGTAATAATCAAAAATTGTCCAAAATTTTTAATAGAACTTCCATTTTGACTCGGTTACCAAACAAATATGCGAAGATTACAAAAAATACAACTCTCAAACAAAATTAATTACAAACCATTCAATCAATCAAGATCAAACTAAGCCAATTTATCAAAATATGATTACTCTATACTTTAAACATATAAAACAACGTGTAAACCCATACTGGCGTGTTTCAATATAATATCTTGGTATAGTACTAGCACCCCATCAGAGTGACGATGACGCTGAGGAGAGCAGCGGAGAGTGGGTATTGGAGACGAAGTTGGCCTCCGTGCTGCATTGCCGCTGGATGTTCACCTGTTAGTAAGAAATAATTAATTAATGGCTGATAAAGTCTGTTAAATTTAAATTAAATAAATGACAGTTTCAAGATTTATGGTTTTTTTATTTTATCATATATCGTGGTGCAGCCTCATAGCTCGTGACCTAAACGTGATGGTTGAGAATAAATTATTTTCCTTCTCTCGTGTTTCAACACTAGTGAACCCCTCTATTTATCCTGCTAAAAGCGAGATACAATGTGAAGCTAGAAAAGTTTATATTTTTTTTATTTATATATTTTCAATATTTAGTGGTAAAATAAAAAAGCTAAATAAATTACGATTGTTACATTCTAAAAACCTAAATAATAATTAATTTAAAACTATTAAACCAATTCAATAAATATTTCATTCAGAAGAAAAGTCTGCAAAGTAATTACATCCACATGGTGAACTAAGAGAAAAATTTAATAACGTAAAATGTATGCATATTTAAAGGTTCTTAGCCTAAGCTCCTTTAGACGTACGGTAAGTTTAAAACCCTATTAATTTAAACTGCTCTCTTAAAATCCCTAGCCAATAGTTCGGAGGAAATTAAAAATGTCTTAAAAAAATCTTTCATCAGCAGCATATTAAGTTGAAAATGAGAATATTTTACAATTTTAATTTAAGCTGCTGGAGAAAATTACAAATAAGTCTCCAAGACGCATAATTATTAAACTGTACAATATTGGTGCAATCTGCACCAATATTGTACAGTTCAGCAATATCTGGCTTTTGACTGGATAGTTTTGAGTTTGATTCGTACTAGAGATTAAAGTTACGTTGAAAGACATCCAACAAGACTTGCCTCAAAAATGACAATCTTAGCATCAATTTCTTTCTTATTCATGAAGATAACAAAAACGACTAGATCCTCAAATTCGTACTTCATTTACAAAGAAGCCCAACATAAGATGAGGACTTGATTAAAGCTAGCAATATCAGCCTTGCGATATAAAACCCTGAATAAATTATTTTTATGAGTGTGTATTTCAAGATACAAATTTGGCAACATTTTTGGACCATTCTCTGTGACTCTTGGATATCATCCAGTGATAACAACAGGACACCATTCGTAAAGAGCGTTATGGCTATTTATGTTTTCAATTATCTCTGATATCTTTCAAAGGCTCGGCTAAGTAATTTGATAATACAGACGTATTGTTCATATTGAGATCAATATGTCAAGGCGATAGGCTAGACGATATTAAGTAGGTTTGGATTAAATAATAATAATAATGTATATAGTAGAAATTTAAATAATATTAATAAAAAATATGTCTTTATTTGTTATAAAGATATATTGTCATATAATAAGGTCTTATTAAAAAGAAATTATTAACTTTAAAAATGTTTATATGTAACATAAATGTTTCACGAAAATAAGTAAAGGTATCATTTTTTATAAACTAAAGCATAAAAAAAAGAAGACTAACCACTTCTGTTTTATGCTCCAGTTAAAAAGACTTACCACTTAAAACATGGACGAGAACAGATCTTGGGTTAGCGTTGGCTGGTGCACAAGTGTAGTGACCAGAGTCTGGTGTCCGAGCTTTCTGGACGAGGAGATGAGAGGTCGTCATCTCCCCTTTTTCCGTTATCACCGACACTCCACCTCGAGGAGAATCGTAGTTGATTTCCTTTGAAAATAAATTAATTTGGTTATTTTTATACAGAAGGAAGTAAAAATTAAAATTAAAAAGTGTGTAAAGATAAAAGTGAGCTCAAAGTAAAAAGAAATATTAAACATTTTCGAGCTTCCGAAATCTCCAGCAACTATTAATTAATATATGAAAATGACCGAACCGAATTTTTCTTCCTGTCAGTTACAGGCGTTGTGTTTTTTTCCAATTTCCTCCCATGTATATACAAAGATTAGTTTTACACAAGACTTTCGGATAAGCACAAAATCTGTTGTTGAGTATTTTTTGATATCGAAACAGGGAACGATGCAAATAGCGCTTTTATATCCTCGTTTACTTTCATTTAAATTACGCTTCAGTTAAGATTTTTTGCTTCATTTTTAACAAATTACTTTTATATGTTTAAGATAATTATTTAAAAAATAATACAAGTTCTCCAAATATCCAGAAATAAAGAAAAATAAGCGAAAACTCCAATAATATATCAAGATTCTATTAAAAAATCAATCAACTTTCAACTACAACCTAAATCTCAGAATGTCATCTAAGAAATTCGTAATCGTTTTCGACTAAATTTTATCAGCAGTAGCCTGGAGGATACCACGACATAATATTGACAGATGTCACAAACAAATCCCAAGATCTGTGTTGCCTTCAAGACATGTCAATATATTGGGGCAAGTCTGAATTTCAACTAACAATGTATTCGGGCTTTATTCTATTTTCTGGCAGCTCGATTGCAACTCATTCTGGCAGGGAGTCAAATAAGCCGCGAGTTTCTGAATAAATCCAAAGGAACTTTCTTAGACGGTGTACGCCAAATGTTCAGCATCCTTGATTGCGTAATTCTTAGTTCTTACCTAACAGATGTATGGTTTATGCGATGTAAATTTGCACATGTGGTCCATTTGATAAATCTCCTTAACTTGAGTTGGAATTTTCTTAATGCATGTAGGCGTTGCATAATGCGATGCTCCTTGATTCTTTAAAGAATTCAACCTGTGCATTGCAACTCACAAACTTGGGAATAATGGTTTATGAAATTTCTATTTTGTGAGAGCATCTAATATTTTGCTTGAAAGTTCCATATATTATGTGTCCATGACGGCGTGATAGAACGCACTAGAGACACCAAATTATATAGAAGCAAAATTATGTTTTCAAACATTTTATGGACATTTAAAGGATTTTTGGTTTATTTTCTCTAGTATAAAATAACTTGTATATAATTTTAAAACTGTTGAGAATGCTATATTTATTTTATATTATACTTTGTATTGTCTTAATAATAATTGTAATGATACTGTCGTAATAATAAATATCTTCGTAGCTGGGATTCAAATTCCATTCGGTTTTTTTTAATAATTACAAATTATGTTTTTTTTAACCTGGTTTAGCAGCAGACTGTGTCTACATGTAACCACGGGCAGTAGCCCGTACTTTGCAGTAGCAAAGTGTACAAAACATCAGGTTTTCAAAACATTTTCGTCATTTTTTTAAGCTTCTCGCTTATAGGCACCCCGTTCCTACCATCTTGGGAATACAGTACAGTTCCACCCTTTTAAATCCATCATGCTGTATCAATAAATACATGAATTTTATAATGATGTTCTCTTGGCGATACCAGGGTTACAAGGTTACGTAAGTGGCACACAACTCCCAGGGCTGTATTATCATAATATGCTCTCATAGCCTGCTTCAATTTAAATATATTATGTACGTGATGTATTTGTTCAATATACTATGTTAAATATATTCAAGCTATTTATTTTATAAAACAAAATTGTATAATTATTCAATTGATTATATAAATATTTGTATTAAATGTATGCAAAATTCGGCGGAAAGTGGGGAACTAAGTTCCCTCTGTCTACCTTGCTGTGTGCGGGATACAGCGTGAAGCAACGTGAAATGTATTATTCAATTATTTCAGTTTAAGGCCAGTCGTGGCGCAGGGGCAACTGGCGTGTGTCTGTAAACGCGACAGGTTGTGGGTTCGATCCTCACTCGGGGAGATGATATATTTATTTAAATTTATATTTCCATTTCTTCGATCTAGTGTCGAGGTAAAACGCGGCGTTGAATTGTGCCACTCAACACTCAGTGCCCCTGTGCTGGTCTGGTCGCATTTTGGCACTTTTACTTTTGACATTGGTAATTTTTTATTTGTTTTCTTTTAAATTTTAACTCAAAAATCTTTTTCTGTATGTTCGATGTAAATAAACCTTTGTCTACCCTTATGTATGCTATCGTACAAAGGAATCATATCGTCTGTTCCAGCGACAGGAGATGTTTATACCAGATATACTACGGCATATTGTAGATTTAATGAAATACAGTCCCTTTCAAATTATCTGTTGATAATATTATACAAAACAAAAGCTCAAATGAATTTAAATTATCTAAAATTAACTAAATTGAATCAAAGTGTTCTATTCCTACGCTAAGATGTTTTATTTATTTTATTTTCTGCAGGAAGTGGAAAACGAAGGTATTTCAATGGGAACAGAGTGTCTTAACACTAGATATCTATTTATACGCCTATTTGATATTACTTTATTACCTAATATTTTGTATTTTTTTCTGTAAGTGATAAAATCTTTTGAGAAAATATATGTCTCTAACCGTACATAGGAGGTACAAAATATTTTCAATAACCCTTACCTCTTCATTATGAGTCCAGCGTATAGCAGGTGGTGGTTCCGGCGAGTGCTGCACCACGCATGTCAAGTTGATGGTGCTGCCCATGTTGATGAACAGCTCAGGCCCGCCCAGGATAGTTGTTAAGGGTTCTGTGGTAAATGGAGAGTATGAGAAAAGAGAGAATAACACAGCTAGAAAGGGTTAATAATGATGTATTTGTTGTCTGAATTTGTTGTCTTGGTGAAAGGAGGACGGAGAGATTTATCACTAAAATATGGGCACAAATAAGAAATAAGCAAATATTTATGATTTATTCCCTATAAGTATATTTAGTAAAACTATATTACTTTACTATTATACGCGTATATATGTAATTTAGTAAATAGATTTTTTTTATCAAATTTAATGGTCTTTAAAATGCAGAGGTAACCTGGGAACATAGTGTTAAGACACTTCGTTACCATAACGACAATTGCATCTCCCATTTTCTCGTACGTTGCCATTACATTTATTTTCAGTTAATTTTAAGCCAAAATTATTACAATTAAGCATACTTAAGCGCCATCTGTAGCAAAGTGCTTATGTAATAGCATTCATCTTAATTATACCATTCCAAATTTGTAATAACCGTATTTTTAAGTTAATGTTAGCTTTTTTTAGAAATATATAACGCTAATAATTTAATATGTAACGCGACGGTCGCGAGTTCGACCCCACTCAGGGGAACGAACTATTTACTATTTTGATTTTCTCGCTCTAGTAGCGAGCAAAGCACGGCATTGAGTCCCACCACTCGACATATAATGCCTCGAGAATTCGGGGGAAATGAGGAACAGGAGAATATTAACACTAGGTTCCCATGTTCCCTTGGCCTACCCTGCTACATGTGGGCATTAAGCTAAAAAAACCTATACTGATCATTTTAATCACATTATCAAAAAAAGCTACAATAATATTTCGAATTGGGAAATAGATAATCGCAAAACGAACTTCGTATTGAAGTAATTTAAAAACCAGATGAAATTCAATTCATTAACGCGGCTGAAATGGAAATTTTAATCACGATATTTCTTTGGGAATGCAATTTTTAATTAAAAACAATTTTATTATCCTACCGGTCTCAATAACTGTTAAAATAATATCTCGATATGGGTTATTCCTATAAAGTATGTAAATGCGCGAGTAATTTTCATTAGTTCTGTTCTTTTTTTATATATTTTTTAAAAAATATTTTCTTTTTCAGGTTCAAGCTTTATGAGAAAAAAGGCAATGGTTCTAGGACTAAGCAACTTCATTCTCTGCTTTCCACAAGAATTTGAATTTTCGGTGTTAAATAGTAGAACTAAAACCGTTTTGTCTTTCAACTAGAATGAAATAATTCATAACAATTAATAATAATTTAAACGACTTTCATTTTCTAGTATTAAAGCTAAGGCTGACATTAAATTCCATATCTCTCATCCAACGTCTCGGAAATTTTATGGAAAGTGGAGAACGGAGTATCTTAGCACTAGGTCTTACTATACTATAGGGATATATTTCAAAGATAAATAATATACAATTAAACATTAATATAAATACATTATAATACTGCCTATTCAAAATAAAATATGAAATATCCTTTATCTCTTAAGCCAGCAAAAGTAAGTCACTTATAATAATCCTTTCATTGGAGCTATCATGAAAGGGTTCCCATTCATTTAGGATTCGGGGATAAAACGTAAGAACAAATAAATTAGTTCCCCAAAATCAGGTAGAAAGTCGAAAGTTAAATCAATTGAATGCTTAACCTAAAGGAATTGCTTTGTAAGTAGCTATAATTGGGGTAACAATTGGTGTACTTAAAGTGATAAATAATGATGTTATCGCCGAAATGTTGGACTGTTTGAATGGTTTGTGGCTTATCGTGTATAATACGACAACCGTGCCCAAATGAGGACACCTAAAAAGTTTTTTTAGTACTTCTGTTTTTTTATTTCTGCTGTGATATTTAATGGTTAGAGCATACTGACGTATTATTAGCCCAAAAGGAAAAACGAATACTAAATAGTAATTTTGTAGTATATTTTCGGAAGCTGCCAAAGTGAATAAATTTTATTGTTATATGTTTTCTTTACATTGACTAGTTTTCTAACAAATGATATATAATAAGTAAAATATAATTTTAGCGGAAAAGTTCAGTATTATTTACAAAAAGAAAGGACAGAAAAGAAGGTAGAGAGTAGGTTTACAATGGCGCCCCCATTTGGGGACATTGGGAACATCAAAGGTAAATTATTCGTATTTGTCAACAGATCAGAAAAAATCATAATTTTTTAAACTAACATTGAACCTACAGCTATCATACATGCATCCAATCCACTAAAACCTAGATAACCCAAACCCATACATCACTTACCAACAACTGATAGATACATCCGATGTCCGATAGGCGGTGTGGTACCAACTTGGCACTCATAGATACCGGA
The DNA here is from genome assembly GCF_056956725.1 of Heliconius melpomene rosina. Taxonomy (NCBI): domain Eukaryota; kingdom Metazoa; phylum Arthropoda; class Insecta; order Lepidoptera; family Nymphalidae; genus Heliconius; species Heliconius melpomene. The sequence continues at coordinate 8,584,901 of NC_140402.1, read as the reverse complement.
GTCACGGCGTTGCGGGAATCTTATCTGTGGATTTTATGTTTATTAATGGTCAGTTAGAAATTGGCTAGGTTTAGATAGTAAATAACTTAGGCGTTGTAAAATCCTGGGTTTCGGCCAAAAGCCGTGTACGTGAAACGATTTGTGATCTTCTGTTAACAAGTGCTGGTGGTGCTTTCTTGCTTGGATGGTTTGCGAGTTTGGTGGCTTTTGGGTGGGTTTATTGAATAGAAAATATAGGTTACTATGTTAGAATGACATTCGTGATAGTTCTTCTTAGGTTTAATGGTAGCCTTGATGTCTACTTCTTCGTGGTATAAGTGGGAGGCGTTTGTGTTTTTTATATTAATTTTTGAATAAGTTATAAGGAAAGTCTTTGAGCAGAGGGACAAGTTAGCAATTGTAAACGTTACAGGTTGTGGGTTCCATTCTCACCCGAGTAAATGAAATATTTGCTATTTTCATTTCTTCGCTGTATCCCTCACTCAGAAAGGTAGGCAAGGGGAAGCTGAGAACTTAATGTTAAAAAACTCCGTTCCCGTCAAGACACTCCCATGCCCACTTTTCATCACTGACGTAACTTAACGCTGCGATTGCCTCGTTACAAGAGCGAGAGAAATTAAATTATAAAATATTGTTTCCGTGCACCACGACTGGCTTCAATTATATTTACATATTTTTTATTTATCTGAAAATCAACCCACAACCATGTAGGTTAAACAGATTATAAGGACAGGGAAATTATGTCAATCTGGCTCTTGATGGAAGGGAGCTCGAATGAAATATTGTTAATGCAAATAATTCATATAATACAAAGAATCTCTTTCCGAATAATTTAGAAACATATAGACCATTTGTGTTTTTATTTTGTTAGCCACTTCTGATTTCTAACAATATATTATAAAAAGTTAATTAGTTAACAAATATATAATACAGTAGTACATTAAATAAAAGATTATTACGGTACTTGCTTCGAAAACAAATAAAATGGCTCTCGAATAGAATATTAATAGAAATGAAATAATAATAAGTACTTATTAGTACTTGAGCTATTATTGTGTTTTAATTATAATTTTCTATTCAATCCATTGATTATCATATCTCAAAATGTAAACTTGAAACGAGAGCCAAGTTCAATATTGAATAATGCGGATCTCCAGAATTTATGGGCAAAAGAATGGAGAACTCCATACATGCGAGGAAATGAAAATAGTTCATTATCCCGAGTGGGAGCCACAACTTTCGCGGTTTAAATATTTTTTAGCTTCTTGCTGTATCCCGTACATAACTGCAGGGAGATCATGAAAATCTAATATAAGATAGACTGTTGTCCCCATTAAGATATTCCGTTGTTCATTTTCCGCCGAATCATGGAGGCATTGCGTGTTAAGTGGCGGAACACAACACCGCGCTCTGCCTCGTTACCAAAAAATATAAATGTATACTCGTATATAAATTTAAGTTTCAATATATAATATTATATAACATTCAAAACAATAAAAGTTAGTCAAATCTATTCCAACAAACATTCATGGCTGCCATTCAAAATCAAGAATTTAGTTTTCAAGCAACAAGCGACTAATTTGAGTGGAGTTACTAAGAATGAAATTTAACTATCCGAGCGGTCTGCCCGAAGTTAGATAGTTCACGTAACTCCGGCTTCCTATCATTTCCAATTTATATTATATAATCGGATGACAGCCTGACTGATGGGGGTTCCGTTCGGGGGTTCGGGGGTTTCCTGCTTAGGGAAATAGAATAGGTAATCATCTTTTTATTTTTGAGGTAGTATTGGCAGTTTTTAATTGTAGACGCGGTGGTGGATTTTAGGCCTATTCGGGAGAATGAAAAATTAACTGAAAAAAACAATAATTGTAGTTTTCGACGTTGTTTTATAACAGCATATAGAAAATATTTCAAAATAGAAAGAATGTCATTTTAAAATTTTCTTTATTCTTTTTAGATCTTAGGTCAAATAGGAGAGCGATTTGCTCACCAAGTGTTATAAGTTAAAGTTCATTATGCTGGCTGTTGTGAGTCCCGTTTTTAAATTATTTTTTTTTTTTTTTTAACATTATATATGCTTAAAGTTTTCAATTCTTTCTTTTAATTTAACGCTCTTGTCTTTAGATAACGTTGAACTAGGAACTTATTTTTTAATGTGCTCCAAGGACCAAAACTGGGTATTTGATATTAATTTTAACTTAATACCTCCACGCGTACTGACAGACTGACAACAAACTACAGTAAGTTTTTTTTTTACCTACGGAACCCCAATACAACATATTGTAGCAGTGCAGATATTACGAAACTGTACACCGTTTATCTCAGCGTCATCTAGACGTGCTGAGCCAATTTTTGGGATGCTGCAGCCAAAAGGTGAAAAAGGTGTTCCAGCATTATATTCGTATAGAACTAGGCTGTCAAAACAAGTATTGTACACTATACAGTGTTTGCGGATGGTGGTTTTAGAGTTTGTAAAAAAATACCCTTTTTTCTTTGTTCAAAAAGTTTTTCGTTTTATTCGGCTGTCACATTGTCATGTGGACGATAAATATGCGTTATATAGGGGAACTGAGCCCTATGAATGTATTGGCGAAATCAATATAGGTTAAGGCCATCGTGGCGTAGTGACACAACCTGTGACTGTCAATACGACGGTGTTGGGTTCGATTCCCACTCAGGTCATTGAGTTCTTTTCACATCTTTGCTTATTGGTCTAAAAAGGAATCGAATTCACAACTTGCACGTATAATATATCCAGAAATAAAAATACCATACGCAGAAGGCACCATATAATTATATAAACATACCTTTAATATCCAGTCTTCGGTGTGAGGATTGTGTACGCTGATGAACCTCTGGTCTGAAGTGTATGTCATTCGTCCTGACGTCAACAGATGAATGTCTCGATGCCTGATCCATGATACCTGGTGGGAAATTTAATTAAATAATATATATAAAATTAATGTGAAAATGTGTGTGAGTATGTGACATTGGCGTCGTGTACTGTGTCTGGCTGTCATGGCGCTAGGGCCCCCTAGGGTATGACGCGTCTATTATGGGTTCGATTCCCAATCAGGGGAATGAATTATTATTTATTAATATTTACATTTCATCCAGCACCGAGGCAAAATAGCGGCGTTGAATTACGCCACTTAAAACGCATTCCCCCTGCCTAGGCTAGATATACGCGGGATACACTGCATCGTAACCGTTTCACATTATTTAAATTCTAGCGCTCTAACATTTTATAAGAGACATTGGTTCAAATCCCGCTGCGTTTAAATACTTATACGTTTTCTTAAATAATAGTAGGTTTCTTTTAGAAAATTAAAATCTTTAAAAACATGCTAACAAAAAAGAAATTCGGAAAACATATTCAATGTATCTATAAATTTAAAATACCCGTTTTAACGTAGCGTAATCCGGTTAAAGAAGAAAGAGTATTGAATAGGATTTGCAACTTTATTGCACAATTTTCAATATAAAATACTTTTATTATATTTGAGGCATCGTGGTAGGCTCAGCGTCGGACTAAAATGCGATGGTTGTGTGTTCGATTTCCAATCGAGACAATGAATTATTTGCATATCCTGGCTTTGAGGCGATTCATTAAATATTACCATTAAACACACATTGTTGCGTGAGGAAAGGCGTGTTTTATATTTTTTTTCCCTGTGCCTACCCTTCTATATATACATACAGCGTGAAGCTGATTTAATAAATCTCTTCAATAAAATTAACCTTTAGAAATCATTGTAACAAAAAAAAAAGAAAATAAAACGTGGAATTTATATTCAAGGTGTCAATAAACCCGTTAATACGTAACGTAATCCGATTTAAGATAAAAAGTACCAAATAGGATGTGCGACCTCATACCACAATTTTCAATATAAAATTATATGCTTTTATCATTTAAAAACTGCTTTGATATGTAAATTTCAATAGAATTTAATTATTATATGATTTTAATATATATCTGTTTGTCCGTCTTTCAAGACCATCTGCACATCGCGTGGAGGTAACAAACTGAAGTAAATATCAAATATTCTACGAACCTTGAAGAAATAACACATTCTTTTATCGATATTTAACTCCCACAAAGTACGAAGCTTACTTCGTGATAAGTTAAAAAAAATATCGAAAGATATTTGGGTTGCTAGAAATGAAAGAAGCAGATCTCGAATTTTCTTCATATTAATGAGATTTCTTGTAAAAGTAGATTATCTTAGAAATATTACCGGTATTTTGTGTAAGGCTGACGGCCAAATAATAATATAATTACTTTTCGTTATTTCGGTCTAGAAAACGACTAGATGCCTACATCTAAGATGAATTATTTTCGTTTTATTATTTTTCATTTTCATTCCCTCTCTAGTAAAAAGATTATGCGAGTCGTTAACTTCTGCTGATACCTTGCTATATACGGGATCCCGCAACCTGTCTTGCCTCGACCACCACCTCGACCAGAGGAAACATATGAAAATAAAATTTAAAAAAATATTTCCCCATTAGGGAAGTGGGGATCAAACCCATAACCAGTCGATTTTAAAGTCGCATTTTGTTCCTCTGCGCTACGACTGGCCTCATTATATTAATCCTATCCTTATTTTAATAGTCTCTTAAGAAATCCAATTACCGAAACTTTACTCACCGTCCTATTCCCAAGATCGTGGACCCTGCAGTTCAGCTGCGCAGTCTTTCCAACCAGCGCTGTAACGTTCCTAGAGTATTGTAAATCGAAGTGTGGCCCTCGCTGTGTCAGACCAAGGTCTACATCAGTGTACTCCAACTCTTGGACGCCGTCGGAGCTTAGACCATTTGTGTTGTCTGTGCAACCTGAGGATGATTTTAGATTTTAAAAATTATATTATGCTATTTTATTTATCTTATAATATTTATATATAATATCAGTCTGGTTTAAGGGCAGCTTATAGCTTGTGAATTCGATTCCAACTAGAGAAAGTGAAATATTTTCTATTTTAATTTCTTCGTTCTGGGGTCGAAGCAAACCGTTGCGTTGAATTCTGCCTCTCAACACGCAATGCTTTCGGAATTATTTGAAACTCAGAAATAAAAGAGCCTTATTACAAACTGAGTGTCTTAACACAATTTTCCCAGGTTTCCCTGCTATGTGCGGGATACAGCGTGAAGTTAAAAAAAGCGGCGGTTAGAGGCGGTCGTGGTGTAACGGGACGTGTTACTGTTAACGCGACAGTCATGAGTTATACTTTTATGGTAATGTTCCGTCAAGAGTGGGGTCTATAAGTATCTCCATATTTTGTTTACGTTATAATTATAAGTATTTTTTAGTAGCTAGCAGAGGAAACCTAGAGTAAAGACACTCCGTTCTCCGTTTTCTAGAGATAATGCATGTTAAGTGGCGGAAAGTGGAAATATTATTTTTTTCATTTCCTCGAGTGAGAATCGAATCCAAAACCTTTCACACATAAAAACTACATACTTTTGAATAAATATGTACCCACTATAATTTAAGTAGAACTACAAAGAAGCTTTACAGACGAGAAATCGCTGCCAACAGCGTAACCATTCAAAATTAAACCCCAAACAAAAACAGAAGTAGAGAGCAAAATGCATCTAGTTTTAATCAGACCTCGCTGTTTTATTCACTATCTAAATATAGTCAGTATTGGAATAATTTTCATTGTTTTAATTAATATTCTATTGTACTGTGGTGTGTTCTTAGAATTAATCAGAATATCGAATAGAATAAAATTTTCCAATAGTTACCAGTTTCTTTGGAAATAAAAGAAAAGGTCTTAATAAATACCAGATATTTTTAAAGCGCGGTTAAGCTCCGCTACTGAGCACGCAACGATCTGGATTCGCATGAAAAGCGGAGAATTGAGCGTTTCCCTGACTACTCCTATGCGGGATTAAGTATGCGAAAGGTATGAAAATAAATGGAAATGGAATGTTTAATATTTTTATTTCTTTACTCTGGCATCGAGGTAAAGCGCGGCGTTAACTTCCGCCAATCAACACGCATTGCCTCCAGAATTCGGCAAAAAGTGGGGAGTGGAGTGCCTTAACACTAGGCTCTCTGCCTACCCTGATGCAGAATATATATGAAAGTGGAAAAAAAAATATTGTACCTACTCATTATTGTATACCTACGAGTATGGACAAACACATTAATTTTTTCTACGTTAGTACTCAACGAAGTCCTTCAAACTGTAACATAACAAGCTTAACAAGCTTTTACGTTATTTTTTGTACTAAATTTGTTTATTTTTCTACGTACCCTACGGTCAAGTAGCCATGTACAATTGGTTTGTACGGCCGACGATACTTATAAAAAAGTAATTGTTATATTAGAGTTCCTACTAGAAATAATTATTCTTTTATATATGTTTAATACCAGCGACCTGAATGCGGCTTTGAGTTTCGAAACTACGCAACGTAGTGTGTTGAAATCCGTCGAAAAGCGGAAAACGGAGAACTAACAAGAGAATTGACAAATCCAACTACGCATCATCAAGGGAACAAAAAAACGGACTTACAATACGTACGCACGCGCTAATACACACCTTCCTTTCGGGATTCGCAGCAGTTGGTTAAAAATTATAGAATTATCAATATTTTCATCACAATATTTCAGCAAGCCAATCGCTTGGGAAACATTTAATAAAAATCAATGATACATAGCATTTATTAAGCATCTTCACGAAAATAACAAATGAACTCATCCAACTATAAACTAGGATAATAAATTATATTGATATTAAAGAGTGACTTTTGTGTCCGCACTATATTATGGCCGTTTGGGGGTATATTGTGCCCTTGATTCATGGGAGAGTATAATGGGGATGATAACCATCCGGTTAGATATGTATTGTTGATATTTGTTCTACAAACTTGGCTTCCTGTTATCCTTATCCTTATAATTCATAAGGGCTGGAACGTTTGTATGTACTGTTTTAGATAGAAAAAACGTAGTGATTTGGTTATTTCGGCATTGAGTTCATTCATTTCAAAAGTTGATCGGTGTGAAATATGAGTGTTTTAACACAGGGTTCCATAGGTTCCCTTTAGATTGTATTAATACAAAAAAGTAACTATATGTAAAATGTTATAAAATAGTGTAATTATAATAAATATTAAGTTATCAGAATCTGGAGTCTTTAAAGAATTAAATATCTGGTGATAATAATGTCTAGTTATAAGTTTCAGTAGTTGATAAGAACAAAATACAATTAAAGTTGATAACTTTTGAAACATAGAACCAAAGGACGTGTCTGTAGCGTTTAGTTAAAATATAAAAAAAAGAACACCCAAGGTTCCCACTTCTTACCTAGCAATGTGAAGTATAGAGCGTGAAGCTACAAAAAATAAAAGAACAAAACAAACCAACTAAGCAACAAATAGAATTATTTTATCATACATATGTTTACCCCTTTTCAACATAATTATATTTACAAAAGAACGGGTGAACGAACCGCCATTTAATGTAGACGAGATAAGCTAGACAGTCGTAACTCTAGAAAGTGAATTATAAAACATATTATAAAACTGAGATTACTTGGAGGTTTCTTTTAGATAACGACTTAAATTATACATTTATTATTGTAAAATTTTTGTAAAACCGACCGACCGAGGCCAAAAAATTATGATTTATTTTATGAACGTTAGATCAATTTTTGTAAGTTATACCAAAATTTGAACCCACCATTCCTTTTCTAACTACGCTAGAGCAGCGCTATAGCAAATCTTATCTATAAAGGGCTTGTGAAGCCCTTTTTGCTTCCTAGCAAACATTCCTTAAGGGCAAATAAGGAAAACAAAGATATTTCTTTTTCTTATAACATCGATATTATCGTTTATCTAACTTTCGTACGTAACTTTGCATGTAGGCATGGAAAATTTTCCTCCTGCTTTAGATATTGCGTTTAAGTTTACGCAATTTAACGTTGCAGTATGTCTAGACTTAAACTAGACATACATTGTAAAAAATGTATACTTATTTGTGATTTCGAGATATCTCTCAACTATGCTAGATTTTTTATTACTAGCGCGATATACGCGAAAGCATGTCAAGCCAAGTTAAAAAAAACTTTTGAAGCGCTCTTTACAATACGAAAACTATCAAAAACAATAAATAAATAATTAATTTTTCTTAAACGGTTATTGATATAAGGTTTAAAGTCCGGTATTATTATGACCACTTGACCAAAAAAAACCAAGCCAATGACCTTGATGACCTAGAAATTTAATTTTTAGTACCAAAGTAAACTATTATATATATATACACAAGATAAAATCATTCTAATCACCCTTGGCATCTATATAATAAACAGATATTTCTATAGTTTTAGCTGGTAAAGTTGAGTACGACGCGTCATTCATTATTGAACTTGGCTCTCATTTTGCAATTTTCGTTTTGATCGGATTTTCTTATAATACAATAAGGATAATTTAGCTCAAGAACAATCTCCGAAATGATACTTAATTCAATCTCTTGATTAAAGTGGTCACGAATGTAATCCAGCTTTAACGGTTTAAAAGATATCATTTTGGGTGAAAATTCCCTCTCAGAATTTGTTTCTAAGCACAGCTTTACAATAAGTATAGGAATAAACCTAAAATAAGACTATTTTTCTTTGTTTATTTTATTATTAAATACTTCCTGTAACAGTTTTTTTCTCGAGAAAAAGAATTGTTTTCTTGAAGAAAATCTTATTGAATACAATAGAATGCTATCGCGATATTGTAAGAGTTTTTGTTAATAGAAAGAATAAAGATTTTTCAGTGTAAATTATAAATTTAAGTATATACTTAACGTAAAAAAATATATTTATACCTCATGCTGCCTCTCTTACAACTCTTCTCTCATAAATATATTTTGCTAACTTAGACATATTTATATCCAGATTTGTAAAATTTAAGAGAGTTAGCAGCTATTATAACTATACTATTTTACAATATATTATCTTTTTATACCTAAAAATATGTTCTTTTCTTCTTTTTTTCAAGCTTCACGATATATCCCACTCCCACCAGGATAGGCAGAGAAATCACTCACCTCACTCACCTAAATACATAAAAAACATATATTCATTAGATCTAACTCACCTGTAAGGCTCACGAGGGCGAGCGCACCGAAAGCGCTGAATAGAAAAGCTATAGTCATGGCTAGAGTACGGGCCCGTACATAATCCCACTTTAACACTTCACTTCACTTCGGTGTTGCGGACTTCTGCAGTGTGTCTGCAAACAAAAAATACACTTTAACACTTGGGAATTAGGCTTCTATTGGGGTTGTTGTAATGGGGTGAATGCAAAAGTGTTTTTTAGTTGCATATATTATGATCTCGTTTTTCATAAGGCGCAGTAGCGCAGTGGTACAGCGTTTGGGTATCAACGCAATAGTAGTCGATTCCATTCCTAGTGTTGGAAATAATTTTCTTTATATTATTTTACTTTTCCGTAGTATTAAAACTAAACTGGACCTGGAGTACCTGCCAACACATAAACAATGTCAATGTTTTTTTTCACTTTATCTTTACTAGTCTTTCAGAGCTACAAACTACAATTATAGCCGACTTCAAAGAGGAGTAATAGACATGTATATAGATGAACGTATACACGGTAGGTGGGTAGAAACATAATATTAGTTTAGTTTTTATTAAGATATATATTGTATATAGGTATACTCAAAAAGTGTATTAATGCTAGGTAAACAAAATACGAAAACTTCCACTGCTTTTCAATTCTCCGTAATTGTAAGACTTTTTATTTGTTAATGAAGAGCCCATCTTTTGCTGTTGTGACAGAATTTGATTGTAAATGCGGTGGTTCCGGATTCGGTTCCATTTCTGGTAGCAAAACAAAGCATTACGGCGTTTATTTCCGCTACATACGTGCAATGTCTCGAAAATTGAACAAAAAATAGGAAAAAGAGTGTTTTAAAAATAGGTTACCTTCTGCCTACCAACAGAAATTGTAAAGAGGTAACTGTCAGTATGTTGCCTCTAAAGGAAACCTAAATATATAATCTATCTATCTATATACTCGTATATAAAAGGACTTGTCCTCACTGACTGAGGTAAGACGCGCGCACAGCCGTAACCGCTGTGCGTAGAAATGTGAAATTTGGACAGATGTTTACTTTCGTAATCTGGACATCCACTAAGAAGGAATTATAAAAAATTTTAACCCTAAAGGGATGCAATAGGGGTTGAAAGTTTGTATGGGAAAAAAATTAAATCGGCACCGATATTTATAAAATTTGAAATTCAGATTCTTAAAAGTATTTAATTGAACACATGTTTAATGGTTTTCTAGAATTCTTCTCCTAAGGGTGCAAATAAGGGGTTGAAAGTTTGTATGGAAAAATCTTTAAAACGCCACCGATTATTATAAAATTTGAAAATTAGACTCTTAAAAATATTTCATTGAACACATATTTTATGGTTTATTAGAATTTACCCCCAAAAAAAGTAAGCGAAGCTGCGCGCGTCCACTAGTTATGTATAATAAGTAAGAGAAATAATTATATATCTACACAGTACCACAAAAGTCAGCTATTTCGTACAGAGCGATGCTAATTTCGTTCCTAATTATACGAAAATTATAAATTTCACATGTGCTAAGCGTTTTTGTTTCGAAATGTCGTTGAAATTTTAAGCCCAAATAAATATGAATTTCAATTAGCAATATGTTAAAGTGACCTAAGGTACTTTAGTGAGTAAGCCCTTTTTATCTTCACCTATTTCAAATGACCACAGGCCAGTCGTGGCGCAGGGGAACAAAGTGTGACTGTTAACCGATTGGTTATGGGTTCGATCCCCACTCGAGGAAATGAAATATTTATTTATGTTTATATTTCCATTTCTTCGCTCTGGTGTCGAGGTAAAGGGCGGCGTTGAGTTCCGTCATGCAACACGCAATAACTTCAGAAATCGGCGGAAACTGGGGAACGGAGTATCTTAACACTACTTTACGCTGTACCATGCACACAGTAGGCAGAAGAAACCTGGGAACCTATTTGCTAATTTTATTGATAAAGGAAATTTCAGTTTCTTACACTGTTAAGACAAGAGAGTTTCGTCACTCAATACGTAATGTCTTGAATTCGAAATATATCAACACTAAATTCTGTTTACCTTCATGTTCTTTTCACTTTCACGATTTATCCCGCACAGCGCAAAAGAGAAATATTAAATATGCATATAATAAATATTCCAAGAATACCTATATACAGTTTACAGGATATGTGGAATGCAAAAACTGCAGGAATTTTGCAGGTTATTCTAGAAGCGTCAGGAATTTTTATTAACACGACGTCGCTTGTGTTCAGTATAAAGCTTTAACATAATTATACAATGTCATATTATAGTGGCGTAGCGGCATAGCGTGTAAGTGTTAACAAAACGATCGTGAATTCGATTCCCAGTGGAATAAAATAGCAACGGCTTAGAGTTTAAACTTGCTACATCTGTACTTTGTCGTTATGGAGGTACTGGATTTTTTTTATTCCGGTATTGGGAAGTGTATAAAAATTACCTTTATTTTTTTTCATATACTGGATAATATAAATAAATTTTTCGAAATAGTAAAAATCATTTGATAATAGTAATAGTTTTTTTTTAGTTCTTTTTTTTTGTCTCTCTTGAGAATATTTTTCTTTATAGGTTCTTAGCAAGTTTACACACTAAGCTGACCATATTTTCAATTCGTTACTCTGAAATGGTGTATAAGAAACGGAGTGTCTTGACACTAGGTTCATTCTACCTACCCTGCTACAGCGTATTTTTGTGTGTACTAAAAAGTGCTAAAATATTATTTTTTGTTAGACTCAATACACTAAAGGCCGCATTTATTATTCTTTTCTTTAGTAATAGTAAATATTCGCTAAACAAAACACAACGCCCTAATCTCCAAAGATCGCTACAATAGAGCAGGATTGCGTTGAATTGAAAAAGTGTATTAAATTTTTAACTCAAGCTCGTTCTTTTTTTATATTTTTATTTTTGCTGCCGAGTTAATTGAACTACCTTTATTTCTATATAGGTTGTGAATTTTTTTGAAGGTATGAAAATGCTTTAGATTTTTTCTTGTCTTATTTTTTTTATGTTTCATGTACGTACGTGTTTTGTTTCGTTTAAAAATCTTTGAGTTTAAATAAACATATTTAAAAATCTTGGAGCACTGTAGGCAAAATGGAAAGTGGCGTTGTGTCATACGCTATTCCTCATTTTCTCTCGAAACTGGAGGCACTACACGTTGAGTGGCTGAACTCAACGCCGCTTTTGGTCTCGACACCACAGCGAAGAAATATAAAATAAGTGATATAATATTTCCTCGAGTTGGGATCGAACCCACAACCAATCGCGTATACTGGTCACTTGTGCTCATGTACCACGACTGGATTCAAGAAATTATTTCAATGTAACCTTAAATTTAAAAAAAAAACATCAGCGGGAACTAAAGAACGGAAGTATCAACACTGCGTTCCCAGGTTCCCTCTGCCTCAATATATATATATATATATATATATATATATTTATATGTGTATATATATATATATATATATATATTATATATTATGTGTATATATATATATATATATATATATATATATATATATATATATATATATATATATATATATATATATATACATATATATATATATATAGAATACAGCGTATAGCTTAAAAAAAAACAACAAATTATCTAAAAATCAATTGATCATACTTAAAAAAATAAAAGTCTAACAAATTACAACTGTTTTCTATTTGCTTAACTGAAAAATCTTCTTGTTTTTCAATTGAAACAAGTTTTAAAAAACAAACTTTCCCCAGCCACTCGTTCCCCTTAGTTTGACCGTAATCCACTCTGGAAGTTGCCATGGTAAGAGAAAATCGCTTATTCGTTAAGATCTTTATAAGAAAGTCTTAATATTAAGTTTAGAACTGCTTATATCTTATATTAGTTTGTGAAAACGAAGATACTGTAATATATCTACTCATCTCTGATGATTATCAGGGATGAGGAAGGACCATTCGGAAGAATTAAATATAGAAAATGGAGAACGAAAGTGTCTTAATGGGAACAGAGTGTCTAAACACTAAGTTCCAAGTTTCCTTCTGCCTACCCTGCTTAATCTGCTTAATCTGCCTAATATAAATAAAATAATAATAACAAGTTACAACTGTATATTTTGAGAATATGTATATATATACTAGCAATTTTATATTTAAATTCAATGTTCAGAAATCGAACCGAACTGTAAAGTTAATAATAATTTATGCAAGATATTCACTAACTCACTTCTTAGGTCAACACAAAATCAATACAATTGAATAACTAATTCTAGTAACTGACAAATGTAATTAGAAACGTTGCAATGTTGTTAATACAATTTTAAGCTCGACTTTAAGCCTTGTCGTATTGAGACAGCATAATAAATTAAATATTAACTTTATTATTATTTGGTTATTATTATTTTGTAATCGTTATTGGGACTTTTAGTATTAGGAAATTGAATTAGTTAAATCCGGAATTTGAACCCCCCCATGTTTTTTGTTCTTTTTTCAAATTAACTCTACATCTCGCAAGTAGTAGAGTAGGGAGAGTGAGCCTAGTATTAAGACATTCCGTCCCCCTTTAAGCCGAATTCTGGAGGTATTGTTCTGTAGCGGAACTCAACACCGCAGTGTGGCCCGACTAAAAAAGAGATATTTATTCCTGAACACTTTTATAGCGTGTTTTCCGAGATTAAAATTTATTTTCATCTATTCATTCGATGTTTACTTTTTCTATCTGAGATTTTGTCAAATGCAGCAAAACTAGTTAGTTTTATATCTTTTATTTCTTACTCATGTTCGTCCGCTCGAGGGTTACAGTAGAAAAATATTCTTTTAAAATATTACACTGAATTTATTATGAGATTCAGAATTAAAATACTTTTAGCAAAGTGAAGGTTTATTTTCAAAATCTTTCTTTTAACCCTTTTATTCTATGTAATATTTATGTACATATTTAAACTTTTTAATTATATAGCTTCATGTAATAAAAATATTAATTTGTTTATCCTCCTTTGGAAATTAAAAATAATTTCATACTTTTGCTTTTCGCAAGGTACTGAGGGTATAGAACAACTTTAAAAAAAAGAAGTCAATTCGTTCTGTTTTCCACTTTCCGTTAGATTTGCCTTTTGGGCAGCGAAAATAAAAAAAAAACGAAAAAACACAAGGAACAGCGCTAGTTTAGCTTCATCGTCCTCTCGAAGTGGGGAAATTCCTGTAGAATGCAATAGGAGCGGTAGAATGTCGTCTTCACTAAGCTATTTAATAATGGCTCAGAGGCCACTTCATTCCTTATTACTTTGGAGTTCCTGGGTTCCAATTCCGTAAAATATATGCGGTTATACAATTAACCCTTAACTACCTACCATATGTTACTGTCACATAATCCTGATCGTAGGTCTGTGTGACCACAGAATGAAAATATCATTATTTTAAAAGGGATTGTTGGGACACAGTGAGACTGTAAGCACGACAGTGTAAGTTTGATTCCCACAAGGGTATTTATGAAAAAAAAAAAATACATTTCCGAGCGCTAGTTCATAACTGTAGGTCCACTGATAGTATAGCTATTTTGATTATGAGGCGATTTTCATACAAAATACAGAAAAACTAATGCATTATTGCTCGTATCTTTTAATTGCGTTGATTTAAAAGCTTGAGTTCATCTTGATATCTCTTCGAGATCTTGAGATCAATAATCTAGACACACGGAGAGACGGACAAAGTGATCCTATAAGAGTTTAGTTTTCCATTTTTAAAATAGGGAACCCTAAAAGCAAAATAAATCTAAAATCATTTTATACAAACAATTTTGTAAACGTAAATTGATAGGAAAAAGGAAGCTCTTCATCGCATCAACTAATAAGATGAAATCGTATTTGAAACTGTTATAACATAAAAATGTTTGCAAACTTTCTCTTTAAAGTAAATACACTGAAGAATATTATGTTACCTTTCTACAAAACTGTGGTACCGATCATTTGAGTTTAAGAATTTTGTGGGACATTTTATATTGAAAATATTCTGTAATGCTTTAAACGTAGTCGATGAATTAAAAAAAATATATTTGAAGAACTTGTGATTATTTTATTTGCTTTTTTTATATTCCATAAATAATGTTAAGACACTTCGTTCTTAATAAAGCACTTCCGTTATCCACTTTCCGCCGAATTCTGGTGGATTTGCGTGTTTAGTGGTGGAAACTCAACGCCGCACTTTGCCACGATACCAGAGCGAGGAAAAGAAAATAAAATTCATATTTTCAAAAAAAGCTACGCTTCACGCGTCGCGTCACCTATAATTTCTAATTATTATTATGTTTATTCATTAAGTTTTACATTCAATAGAAGTAAGAATCTTTGGTTTAATGATCAGGGTGCTTGAATGGTTTCCAATTCCAACATATATATTTTTTTATACGTTTTCTGAAAAAGTAGTATACTCGTAGTATAGAGAGCCCTTTACCAACAGGGCCACAAGTTAGTCGTTTTTCTTATAAAGGCAATTTCAGCTTATTAGTTTCTTTTTTAAGACCTTAAACTGTGAAATTTTCATTAACAGTTTTATGAAAGCTAAATTGGTGTAGAAAATACCTTTGGGTTGAAGTTTTAATGGGAAAAGTTGGCAGGTATTTCATAATTTTTATAACTGTAACTTCGGGTGTACAGCGCACTACTGGGAAACGTGACGTTGGAATCATTTTCAATGTTTGTATAAAAATATAGATTTTTATCCCAGGAAAGGCAGTAGGAACCTTCTAGGGATAAGACATTCAGTTCTTCATACACCGCCATATTTTCGAGACTTTTAATTGCGAAACAATTTCGTTACCAAAGCGAGAAAATGAAAATAATTTATTAATTCGAGTGGGAATCAAACCCACAATCGTCGGGTATTTTAAAATGAATTCGGGCCGAGTGGATAAAAAGTATATATTAGAAAATTTTGTCATTAAATTGTATAATTCTGAAAACAAATACTCTAACGGTAGCATTTTGAAATCGTATTAGATTTTGCAAAAAAATATTCCATTCTAATTAGATACTTCAACCTCACTCGGCCGACTACTTAATCATTTGTCTACTTAACTGACTAGGGCTCTTCAAAATGTTTCAATTATCGGAATTTTCGACTTTCTAACACGTTTTTATTGGGTCGAGTTAATATGAAAAAAATGTAAGTATTTGAATTACATGCAATTGTTGTATTATTATGAAACTTGAAAATTATAACGACGACAACGAATTTCGTCATTTTATCACGCACCTACCAAATAATTAATCATAGTGTATATATATTTACTCCAAACAGGAACAAAACAGGCGTCCCCTACATATTAGAAACCTTAGCGTTCACTAATAGTAGGTATCAATAGCTATACCGTACAACTTGTAGGAACTTGTCAAACACAATCACCTTCTAATTGGATCCTCTAAACTAGTTCTATTGAACGAGATGCACATATTGATTGAGGTATAGAAAGTTAGATTTCAATTTGAATAATCTATTATAAATACTGTCTTTGTGGTTTAGTGGTTATGTGTGAGAGGTTGCTAGTTCTAGTCCAGGTTGAGACAGTATATTATTTAAAAAAAATAAAAATCAGCTTCACGCTGTATTCCGCACACAGCAGGGTACGCAGAGGGAACCTAGTGTTAAGACACTCCGTTTCCCATTTTCCGCCCAATTAGGAAGCATTGCCTGTTGAGTGGCGGAACTCAACACCGCTATTTGCCTCGACACCAGAGCGAAGAAATGAAAAAATATATGTCAATAAATATATCACTTCCTCGCGCGGGGACAAACCCACAACCATTGTGTTACGGTCACACCTTGTGCTGCTAAGCCACTACGGCCTCAAAAATATTAAATATTTAATTTCCTCGAGCGGGAATCGAATGCACAACCTATCACCTTTTCAGTCACATGCTAGTGCCCCAGCGCTACGACTGCCCTCTATGTCAAATATGTACAAAATAATTTAAAAATAATAAAATGATATATTAAAAATCTGATCTGATTAAATGAGACTTAAGATATTTTACAGTATTCAATAATTCGTATTCCATAGAAACGTCACAACTTTTCATGACAATGGACGTCAAATATTGTTTCTCTAACAAAATTTAGTAACTTTCCTTTTTTATCGTCTTTTGTAACTTATAACAGGCTTGTTTGTTAAACAACTTGTGTTTAATTCGGAATGTCATATAAAAGACTTTTTAACTTTAAGAAATATACTTATAATATTAATGGGATTACTCTTATAGAAGATTAAATATATACAAAAAAACAGCATACATAGTATAGCTTGTTACTACAAACATGATAGTTGTAGGTTCAATTTTCACTCATAGCAATAAGTTATTTCATTCCATCGTTCTGGTAACGAAGAATATAATGAGGAACACTCAACAGGCTATGCCTTCAAAATATATTAGGAAGAAAGAATTTTATATAGATTTAACTTTGAGATTTTGTCTACGTTTTGAGCTTATTATTTTTATTAAAAAGGTAGAGTAAAGTCACTATCTAACATGAAATCTATAAATTGTATAAATCCTCCAAAAATGCAAGGAGATCTAAAACAAATACAAAAAAAACTACTGAAGCGATTTTGATGGAACTTGGAATGTTCTGAGAGAATTTTCACTTTTCATTGAAATCAAAAAAGATTTAGCTTTCTATTTCCGTACAATTAATCGTACACGTTAAAAATTTTACACACCTTGGATGTCTAAATAGATAATCATACTTAAATATCATGCAAAATGTTACTGTTATACAAGTAAGTCCCTGAAACCGTGAAACCTCTTCTTTTGAAATTGGTTAAGAAAATGGTTAGAAAATAGAAAATAAATGAGTATCTTCGTTCTACGTACCTACCTCGTGATGCGAAAGATACATAAAGATTAAAAAATAACATTCTATTCTCGTTCACGAATACCAATTTAAATACATTTTTCCTTATAAAATATTTGTCAAACCTCCCCCCATTCCTCCCCATTTGTCGAACTTGTGTTTAATATTTCAGACAGTATTTCCTCCCCCATCTTATAAGAAAGTGGGACGTGAATTTGCTAACTTATAACAATAAATAAGATAAATCAAAGTATTGTTGTTTTTTTTTTCAACGTTTGTATAATTCTTTTATCAATAAGCGAAGTTGTGGCGCCTTTGGGGCACGTCGAGCTGAAATTATGCGCACGTAGGGCATTTTACTTTTAGCCCTTTATAGAAAAAAGTCTCAGTAGGCAAATACAATAGCTTTCACGCTGTATCCCGCATATAGCAGGGCAGGTAGAGAAAACCAAGTACTAAGACAATTTGTTTCCCACGCACCGCCCTGGAAATGGAAAAAAAATATTTCTCCTAATGAGAATCGATCCCATAACTATCGCATTCATAGCCAGGCATTAAAGCTGAAGCTATCGGGATATCCTGTAGATGTATCGAAAGAGTGAAAGAAAAGGAGAACAGAATAGACGTTCTTAAAATGTAGTGGTGGAGAAGAATTTTTGGTGTATTTTTGACTCTATTTAGAACCAATGAGTCTATCCTACAAGAACATTTTTCTTTTATAGTCTGAGCGCGCGTTCTCTTTCTTCGAACATATCTCTTGCCAGAGAAATAGTTTTATAGAACGGCTTGTAGTTGAAGGGAGAACTATAGGGCATAGGCAGCAGACCACGTGATAGTTCCATTATGCGATAAGCCGACCAAGTGAGGGTTGCCCTTAATGGCCCTCTGTACGAATATACCAGGTAGCGTTGTATCGAATAGATCTCATAGCATTACCTGAGCCTGATTAATGTCCTGAGCCGGTTAATATTTTTTCATTATATTTGTATTTTTTTTCAATAAAAGTTATATAAAAGTTTTTTAAATTTTAATTAGAATTAGGCATGTCGTTTCGAAAGTGTAGATGAATACTAATAGAGGATTTCCTAAAAATCATATGTGAAGGAGAAAAGACTTCATTTTACCATTTATCTACATTCCACACAAACAAGGTAACTCAATAATATTACAATCATGCATATTTTTTATATAATGTATGGATCCTCGTAGCACAGTGAGATAGCGTCTAACTGTAGACGCGACGGTTATAAATTCGATATCCACTTGAGTAAATGATTATAATATTTACATATTTGATATTTCCTTCATATAGTAAGTACACGAAGCGTACACATTGAGTTCGGCCACTCAACACGCAATCTTGTAAAATTCGGTGGGAAGCAGGAAACAGAGTATCTTAACTTAAAGCTATGTAATCTACTATGTATTGAAATAATATATAATTAATACTTATAACATATTTATAAGCTAAATATGACTGCAATGCAGTCAAACGCTTAATGCCTTCCATTCTGCTCGTCTAATGAAGACGTTCATTGTCTTTCTCCAACAATCAAAAGGTGTAATTACAAGTTAGTGCTATCTTAGGTATTATTAGGTATTATTATTGATATAAAATAATTTTCTACCTTTTATATTTCTAGACTACTTTAAAGACTAGATATCATATGGAGAGACGCCGTTGAAACTGTATCGGCAAAAATAATAAAAGCAAATCATAGGCAAATCTAACATTTTACTAAACCCTGACGGGATGATAGTTTAATTTTTTTGCCTTATACAGTTCTGCTTACAGGAGCGTAGGTGTGGTGGAACTCAACGTCAACGGAATTAAGATATTTTAGTTGCAAAGATTTTTTTAGTTTCAAGCTGTATCCTGGAACCTGGGGAAAGTGTTCAGACACTCCGTTCACATTAAGACATTTTCTTTCTTACAAATTCTGAAGGCGTGTTGAGTGCCGGAACATAACGCTGTGTTTTGCCTCGTGACTAGTGAAAATATTAAATACTAGTGGCCCGCGCGCGGCTTCGCCTGCGTAAACTACGTTATTATTAATTTCTGTCTCCATGAGTACCTACGTCCTATAAGTGACGTCCATGCAAAATTTGAGACTCCTAGCATTTGTAGTAACCAAGTGTCATACAAACTTTCAACCCCAAAAACAACCCCTTAGAAGTCGAATATTGCAAATTCCCGTCTTAGCGAGCACCTACGTCCTATAAGTAACTCCTATGCAAAATTTGAGATTCCTAGCACTTGTAGTTTCTGAGATTTCGTGATGAGTGAGTGACCTTTCGATTTTATATATATAGATTTCATTTCGTACAGTGGCAATCGAACCCACAACCGCCGTTTACAGTTGCAGGCTTGTGCCTATGTGGCACGACCACCTCAACAACTAATACATAAATATACTATATTTATATGCAATTTATAATATAAAAATCTTAATCAAAATATTTTAAAAGGAAATTATTTCATATAGCAACCATTTTTATTACAAAACTTTAAACAAAGAAAGCTCTTTATAGAACAACTGTCTCAAGAAATTTCATACAATGTCCAGTAAAAGATCGCACTTTCTTAGCAGTTCTTTAAAACATCTATCATAAATCATGGGAAATATTCATTTTTCGTCGTCTTATAAAAATATTTAATATATCACACAATTTTACATAAAAAAACTTTTTATTTTAAATGTTTTTAAAGCATAAGCAAAGAGAGACTAGTCTCGCAACTCTCCACTCTCCGTTTAATTTTTATTTTAGAAATATTTTTTTAGTAGTTTATAGAACTCTAGCTTAGTGCCTTGAATATAATTAGGCTAGACAAATGGTTTTTTCTTCAAACAAAAACGAATCCACTACTACCGCGTGTGCACCTTCAACTACGCCAGGAGGTCCAGAGGGCCTACAATATTCTTCGACATTAAAAATATTTTACCCCATCTTGAATTTCCATTACTGTCAGTTGAATGGCATTAAAAGAATTTTTGTATATAAAATGCCTAAAGTAAAACCGTAGTGAGATATTTTTATATCTTTATAGTGTTATCTTTTGAACATAGTTATCTTTTGGTAAGCCTTTTTCGCATAATAATAATTATAGTTTTATTATCTAAATTCGCATTATTATTTAGCAGCTAGTTGAGTTCCACCATCCAACATGGAATTTCTCCGGAATTCATCGGATAGGAACGGAAGTGTCTTAATGGGAACGGAGTGTTTTAACGCTAAGTTCCCAAGTTCCCTCTGTCTATCTTGCTATATGTGGGATGAAGGAAAGGCTTTATAAGTATGTCCAAAGCAAAGAGAATTTCATTTCGAACCACTAGTTCCTGAGATTGGTGCTATAAACTAAACCAACTCTTCAGCTTTGCTCTTCTAGCTAGCCAGCTAGCTTGCTTTCCTGCACTCACCCTGTATCACAGAAAGCGAATCTTCTGTACGTACAGTCAACAAAAAAAAAAAGACAATATTTACAGTAGTAACAAATAGTACTCAAATGCACATAAAATATTATTTTATACAGTACGTTCTGAATAAAACAATGGTATAAAAGACTTTTGGTTTCGAATGGGCCCATTATTTAGACAGTCTTACGTTGTACGCCAGCGCGGAGCATAAACACGCGACAATCGTTGTTTCTATGTTTATTCTATTCAAATTCAATACCACTATTGAATGACGTTATGTCATGAATACCTCGGGAACTTATAAATAGTGAGAGATATTCTATTCATATATGTATGTACATATGAGGCCAGTCGTGGCGCAAAGTGGGTGGGTGGTGTGGTTTTGATTCCCAATTGCCTCCTGAATACGGTGGAAAGTGGGAGCGGTAGTGTCTTAATAGGGGCGTTAGGTTCCTAGGTTCTGAGTTCCTACCCTGCTATGTGCAGGATATAGTGTGATGCTACAAAAAAAATAAAATAAAAGCCTTTCCTTGATATGTCAAAGAAAATTTTCAGTGTTAAGTAATAGGTAAATGAATATAATATAAATAAGTGATTTTAGATTACAGGTAACGCTGAAAAAAAGAATGTATAGATTAAAAACACAATGAAATTGTCTATTGAAAGAATCTCTTTGTTCCCCTTAAACATACTCAGAAAAACATATTTCAACTTTATCTCTACCATGTAATCGGCTGTAACAATAACAAAAATAATTCATCGTCGCTATTTAAATACAAAGTTCCCCACAATCTCAGCGGCAGGAACCTTAATGTAAAATCGATACGTAAAAACGATATAATGTACTTACACGATCAAAGCAAATAATATTTTGAGGCAAGATTTCCATACAGCTAATGTATGATACATATAATAGGGGACCAAGGATCGCTCCCTGCGAGACCCTTTTAGTTGAGAGCTATAAATCAGTCCCTAATGGAGTGTGGTTCTTCCTAGGTTTGTGTGTATAATATTTCAGAATTTCTTGACTGACCGAGGAACGGATCTAGGACTGAACGACATGAATCTTAAGTGGGTAAGATATTGTCAATACTGTAGGGCGAGTTATTGAGTATTAAAATTTATGTTTAATTATATTTAAAACAACTTCATGGTTGTTTCTTTGCAAATTCTGGGTTCGATTTCTAATCGGGGTAATGATTTATTTCCATCTCTTCGTTTAAGTAATAAGGCATGCGCGGCATTGAGTTCTGCTATTCACCACGCAATGTCTCGAAAATTAGGCGGAAAAATTGTAATAGAATGTTTAAGGCACTTGAATAGTGAGTGATCATTAGAGTGAGTGCCTGTAACACTAGATTCTCTCTGCCTACTCAGCTATATCCGGAATCTAGCGAGAAGCAAAAATAAAGTATAAATAAATTAAGATTCATATAATATATTACATAACTCCCAACGTTTTTGTGAAAGCTTTATTAGAATAAAATAATAAGAAAATATTATCTTACTTCATCGGCCTTCATCAAAAAATTGTCAATCAAAATTTATTTATAAGAAAAGAAAAATCCATAACAACATAAATAAGACGTCTCACAAATAAATCATGTTCAAAGATTTTCCGTAATTTTTGCTAAATTCAACTGAAATAGAATTGATTGAAAGAGACATTTTAGATTTTTACCTGATAGAGCCCAATCAAAAACATATTGTATTAAATAGATTTTTTTTAGCTTTTTGCTGTATATCGCGCATAATGGGGTATGCAGAGGGAACCTGGAAACCTCGTGTTGAGACACTCTGTTCACGCTCCCCACTTTCCGCCAAAATCCGATTGCAATGTGTGGTGAGTGGCAGAACTCAACAGCGCGTTTTGCCTCGTTACATGAGCGATGAAATGAAAATATTAAATATTTAATTTCCTCGAATGGGGATCGAACCCACAATTTGTCGCATTTGGTGCCACGTCTAGCCTCTATACTAATACTAAACTATATTTTAAGTAGTCAATTTATCAAATAAAAATAATAAAAACTTTAAAGACTATTAAAACAGTGAAGACGAATCTTCAAATAAACCGAATGTTCATTCATAAAACGGAAAGTTTAACGCTTAAATACGAAAGAACTCCTAAAGTGTCTTTACAAGAGAGGTAATGGAACGACTACCTAAAAGATGTTTCATTATATAACACTAGTTGCTGCCGGCAACTCCGTTTACGTGGGACTCTATGATGAAAAATGAAAAATTATCCTTTTTCTCACCGTGTCTTAGGGATACAAGTGAATTGTGTAGAATTAGGTTCTCAGGTTCCCTCTGCCTACCTTGCTATATATGGGATACAACGTAATAAAAAAAAAATCCATTTTCCACTCCCCGTTACAAATTTGGAATGCCGTCTATTATTTAATACTTCGATTCATGATAAAATAATCAAAAGTGTATACTAGAATTCTCAATTTTTATTACATTGTTTTGTAAAAGATTTATGTAAAAAAATTAAAATGGTGTAATATACGGTTCTGTTTGCCTACAAAAAATAAATGGAAGATAAGTTAATAACAAAATACATATTATAAACAAAATAAATGTAAAAAAATATACTTCTTTCCCAATTTAATATAATCTTTGGTTCATGAACCGTGGATTAAATTTAATTGAATTGGAAACAATCCTTATCAATTTTTCGCTTATTTGCTTTCGTTAGCTTAAAAATAATATCGGGGAAGGCCATTAAATTTTATTTCAATAGGTCGAATTTTGTTTATTTATTTTTAAATCATCATATATGACCTAGTGGTAGGTCATTCCGTTCTGCATTTTATTTTTATTTTGGATACGTCTCCTTGAATTAAATAAAAAAGTAAATAAAAAAACGTAATGATCGCCGTGATTTGCCGTGACACCGTATGTATATGCCGTGCTCTAGTGTCGAGAAGTGTCAAAAGGCGGTGTTGAGTTCTGCCACTCAACATGCGATGCCTCCAGAATTCGGTGAAAAATAGGGAACGGAGGGTCTTAAACACTAGGTTCCTTTTGTCTACCCTGCTGTACGTGGAATACAGCGTAAAGTTACATTTAAAACGCGCGGAGCGCGTGCCAAGTTTCTGGGTTTCAGAACTGGCGAGCAGCACCGTGTGTTATTTTACACGAACCATTTGAAGCCACTTTTTACCTATTCGTAACTCAAAAACTATTCCACCTAAAGCTGTCATATTTGGCTCAAATATTTAGACCCCCTACCTGTATACGTGCATAAAATTTCATAAATACAGCTCAAACAGTTATTTAGATAATGACGTCCAAAAATCGTAAATTTTTAGGGGGGTGACTGACCTATAGACCTTAATGTTAACCAAGTTCCAGATGATCTAGAATGGTGAAATTTAGCATCCGGTTAAGTAATTGGGTGTATGTCAAGGGAAAAATCCGAAACTAGTATTTTTTTAAATATTTTCTTATAATTTTTCAATAAATAGATTCAATTAGGAACATTTACTTATAGCACCTGTAATGAAAGCATAGCAATCAAAGTTAATGATAACTGATTTTTAGGCATAGCGCCTGCCAACAAAATAAGAGCAATGCATTATTTATATATATTTGCTTTTATTTATGTCACACGTTAGTAAATATTTTATTTGTTTTGTAGACTAACTTCACTATTACTTACGTAAGCCATCTCAAACAACACGATGCTTTCAAGTATATTTTAAGATAAGATATGTCTCCATTTGTAGCTGAAAATGACTCTAATTTATGTCCTGAGAAAGCCTGTCATCATGTGGACTTCAAGGGCTTCACGTAAAAATATAAAAATATAATAAATGGATTAACATCCTTCATTATTATTTATTACTAGCGGACGCGCGCAGCTTCGCTTGCCTATTTAAGGGTGAATTCTAATAACCCATAAAACATGTGTTCAATGAAATATTTTTAAGTCTAAATTTCAAATTTTATAATAATCGGTGGCGTTTTAAAAATTTTTCTATATAAACTTTCAACCCCTTATTTACACCCTTAGGGGGTGAATTCTAGAAAACCATACAACATATGTTTAATTATATACGTTTAAGAGTCTGAATTTCAAATTTTATGAAAATTTATGAATATTTGCACCCCTAAGGGTTCTCTCTAGGGGAGGAATAATAAGAGGGGAGAATTCTAGAAAACGATGAAACACGTGTTCAATTAAATACCTTTAAAAATATAAATTTCAAATTTTATAAAATTCGGTGCCGATTTATTTTTTTTCCCATACAAACTTTCAACCCCTATTTCACCCCTTTAGGGTTAAAATTTTTCAAAATCCCTTCTTAGTGGATGTCCAGATTACGAAAGTAAACATCTGTCCAAATTTAACGTTTCTACGCACAGCGGTTACGGCTGTGCGCGCGTCTTACCTCAGTCAGTGAGGACAAGTCCTTTTATATATATAGATTATAAAAAAGATACATTTAAAAATATAAAAAAACCACTCTTCCGAGGGCGGGACAAGGGTCCAAGCCATCGGTGGCTAGGGCTCCAGAGAGAGGAACCTCCGCACAATACGTGCCGTCTCAAGTAATACTGCCTTCTGTATCCGGTTCTTGATCCAACAGCTAAGCGATAGCCTCTTAAGGTGTTGGTCGAGGCTTTTCGCTATTAAACCGTTAACCGAAACCACTATCGGCACAATGATAACAAATAACAAATTATTATAACAAATTATTATTACAATATTTAAGTACTAAGTCCTATAAGGGTTCTGTTTTATTGCTTTCGAGGTACAGAATCCTAAAACAGAAAAAAATACACTAAAAAATAAATATAAATAAAAGCTTTTAACACTAGAAGCGCCCCCGTCCCATTTTTGATCCAAACGCAAGTTTGATTGTATATAACTTTTTTATTTGTTAATTTATGTAGATGAATTTTTTTTACTATTACCAATTTTACACCTTTATTTAATTAAAGATATAAATAATTTTATAGCAGTCATACTTTTTGAAAAAAAATTAGATTTACCTAGAACTGCCGCTGGGTCATTTTTGTCCCGCCATTATTATTTTGTTATTTGAGGGTATAATTTGACATATTTTCATGCCTCGGGGACGAGGTGGAGGTGAAAGGGCGATGCGGGGGCGGAAAAAAATTGAATAGTAGGTTTAGCAGTCAATGCCTAAGTTTTTAGGGTTCTGTAGCTTTTAAGGAAAAAAAACCCTTATAAGATCATTTTTTTGTCCATCCGTCTGTCTGTGCCTTTATTTCAGGAATGCTTGGAGAAATCGAGTTGATATTCATATGAGTATATGAATATCAACTATATGACGATCTACAGTCCCCTAATTTCCTGAAAAAGCACCCTTAAAAATTTGTCAATGTTCAATGTTTTGTCGCAATGTTCATCATCATCATCATCATCTGTGATGTATCACTGATGAAGAATATATTAATGCATTACTTGGCCTAATAATAATATTAACTAATTTCAATAACTTATAATTTTGTAAGAGTTATTCAGTTAGTTGTCACGACCTTAGAACGTATTTGAAATATTTGATTCTTTCTTTGTGTTTTGTTTTTTGGTACTTTTATGTTTGTTAAATAATAAGAATTGATTATTAAAGATGGTCTACATACTTTACGATTTATTTTAATAATATTTTTTTTTGTATTATACCAACAATCAACATAATAAGTAGAATGGGACAAATTTGTCACGACGGCGGTTCTAGGGGGGTCTCAATCTTCGGCACTTCTAGTGTTAAAAAGTAATTATATTGATAGAAATATATATAAAATTTAATAATAATATACTATCTGTAAGGTCAGTCGTGGCACAGGGGCATAAAGAGTGACTGTAAAACCTGACTGGTCACTGGTTACTAGTTACTGAGTGTTTTAACACTAGGTTCTCTCTGTCTACTCTTCTGTGTGCGGGATACAGAGTGAAGCTGATTTGATTTTTATTTTGAAACATTGTCAGCCTACCAGCTATCTTAACAGAAGTAATTATAAAGTAATTATTAACAGTAAAAATTTAAGTAATTGTTAATAAAAAAATAAGAGAAAAAAAGAGAAAATTAAAAATTACTTAAACAAAATAATAAAAAAAACAAAATGTGGTGTCGTGGGACACCAGTTAGGAACGAAGTTCGACGAACGACGAGTCCTTCGGCTAATGTAGAATCGACACAAATTGCAAAAAAAGTCGTGCTCAATTTTATGCAGGTTTTCTTGATTTTTCTCTTAAATTTGTTTTTATTTAAGTACAAGAAAGTATTTAGAAAATTCAGTATTTTAGGAAATAATAAATTACTTAAAATAAAAAAACATCGTAATTCAAATTATCAACTAAAAAAAGAAAGAGGGAGAAAGAGAAAGGTATTATACATTACTCGTCTGTGTATGCGACTGTCGCGCCTGCGCACGTCTCATTTAACGGTTTTATTCCACGCATTTTTCTTACGGTTTTACTATCACATTTTTTTCAGTTCGTTCACGCAGCGAAATCCCTATCCCTTCCAAACCTGCCGTAAGGAACTTCGTTCCAATAAATAAATCCGCTTTACGGTGTATCCCACACATAGCGGGGTAGACAGAGGGAACCTAGTGTTAAGACACTCAGTTCCCCTCTTTCCATCGAACTCTGGAGGCATTGCGTGTTGAGTTATTCCAACAAAATAATAAAATTAGAAAAAAATAATCATAAATTTATCAGATTTCTAAACGCAGCATACATTAATTACTTTATAATCTGACAACTGTCATTTAATCAACAAAATAAAAACTATAGTCGAGATTCATAGATATATATAATCTAAATTCATATATAATTAAATATCATCTTAAGAGTAATAAAACATAATATTATTGACTATAATAAAAAAAGTAAATACCTAATTATATTAGATACATTTTATTGTACGAAGGCGCTCATATTTTAATGGTTTTTTTGGCCTGGGTTTCATGATTTTACTGGTTTTAGGAACACTTGTGAAAACGGCAGAGAACGAAGTTGACCTTGGGATCATATCAATTCAGATTGGTACCGTCAGCACTTAATAAACTTATTGTTTATATTTTTTCTAAGACATGTTGAACAATGAGTCGTTCAATAGAATTGCTTGTGGGTGAAACAAGAACCTTACACCGAATTGTTCCAATGCCTCCCGATGGGAGCTGTCTCTTCCATGCTATTGCATATTCTTTGTTTGAGCGTATTGATATACAACAAACTAATAAATTGCGCGAGACTATAGTAGAGTACGTATGTCGTCACTGGAATGATTTAAGTATCTACACTAGCGCTCGAAACGGGAATCCTTACTCTTCTAAAGAAGACATGCTTTGCTTAACTACGTACGGAGCTACTTCCGAAATAAAGGCTGCAGTAGATTTGTACAATATTAAGATAGAAGTGTATTATCACAATGGTGTCCTACTTGGTTTATTCGGTGAAGAGAAATGTCCTATGAAGCGCTTACTCTAAACTATGTTTTAAAAAGAGCAACTCTTGAGTTTCTTGCTATAGTAGCTTCCTATAGGAAAAGTACTTGTAATGGCCAAATTGAATAAAGAATATTTTGATTTTGATAACATTATGAACCTTCCTACTTATAATTTCTGTACAAAAAGTAATGATATCCCATCAAAAACATAAATGTAAAAAGAAAGCCAAGTTCTGTAATAAAACGTATGCTTTCAGCGATAAAAGAAGTGAGATGTAAATGTATGCCAAGTTCAATGGTCAGTCCTGAAATTTATTTTTAACAATATAAAATATTTTATAACAACTGAAAATGCCCATTCTTCTTACAACTTGGAGATTTCATTTATGTGTAATATCTGACTTGGCTAGTTTTCAAATTAATTTACATCGATATTAATGAATGTATTCAAATTCTATTCTATTCTATTCAGATTCTATTGTAAATTCATATGAAAACTAGCCAAGTCAGATATTACACATAAATAAAGTCTCCAAGTTGTAAGAAGAATGGGCATTTTCAGTTGGTATAAAATATTTTATATTGTTAAAAATAAATTTCAGGACTGACCATTGAACTTGGCATACATTTACATCTCACTTCTTTTATCGCTGAAAGCATACGTTTTATTACAGAACTTGGCTTTCTTTTTACATTTATGTTTTTGATGGGATTTAGATTTAAACTATAAAACAATATACGTTTCAAAACCACTTTAAAATTCATATTTTCATAGCAATAAGTACTTATAAGGACTTCCAAGCAGCTTTTATACCGTTTTCCTCATACAAATATGATACGAATATTACAAAAGAAAATAAAAAAAAATACACGCTAGGTAAAACGTCGTCATCGTCTTCGAAGAATTACTAAGTAAGCTCCAATTTGTCTTTCATATTACAAAAATCACAGAACAAATGTGTATTGTTGCTACTACTGTTTCATTCATTATTAAATTCTGTAATATCTTTATTATCTTTCGTTTGTCTTTAGTATTATGTATGTTTATGTTTTAGTTGAAATGATTTTTATTGTCAATGAGACCATTTGCGGCGTTGAGTACTGTAATTGCATGTGTATCGAATTCATTATGGATTGAGTCGGGTGTTTTAACACTAGGTTCTTTTTGCCTATCCTCTTTTGTGGTACCTAACCACAAAACAGCATTTAGCGGTACACAGAATTCAGCGGAAAGTAGGGAATGGACTGTCTTAACCTAATAGGTTCCCAGGTTCCTTTGCTTACAACTTAACTAAAAATCATTGAGTATTTTATGATATACTTAAGCTAATCGCATCTAGCATTTACTTACCTCAGAATGGTAATTTTAGTTCGGATGTCTTCTGTCTAGACAGTCGAAGCCAATCTTTTTTATATCTTTCTCTAACTTTGTATTATTTGTAACAATTGTATATACGAAATTACTTCAATATATATTTTTTTGGAAGATTATCAAAGCAAAAAAAAAAACAACACATGACTTTCATGTAATGCTATATTGTAGAGTTTTCAGTTACTTAAAAAATAAATCTCAAAAATCGAATAATCGTTTCCATAAACGAAGTTGTGAGAAATTAATTATATAATTCTACAGGTATTTGTAACCCAAACCGATACCGATACAGTTGTTCTTATTACCGTATCCAGATCTTAAATTAATAGTTATATCAGTAATATTCCTGCCATTATATCGAAAAAGAAAAATTATATAAAAATACCATCTCATGTATATAATTTTAGGAAAAAAGCCAAGGAATGTCCACCAAAACCAATTTACGACGTTTATCTTATAAAACAACGAGGGTTAGCGATTTGCATAACACGATTTTGTACGGATCTACAGTGTGGCCGTTGTATTTATAGAATATAAATATTTCTTTTTAGTTTTACACTGTATAATACAAATAATAGGGCAGGGGGAACCTAGTGTTAACACACTCCGTTGCCTACTTTCCATCCAATTTACTAGACGTTGTAGTTAGCGAACTTAATGCTGCATTTTGTCTTATTACTAGAGCAAATAATTAATATGTCTATAAACGCGACTGGTTGTGAGTTCAATTTCTACTTGAGGAAATAAAACATTCATTTAAATTTATGTTTTCGTTTCTACGCTGTGGTTTACTTAAAAAAAATATATAAAATTTTTACATGATTTCCATCCACACACAAAAATTTATGTTCATGATAAAATTCCATATCAGATATTCTATATGCTTATAAACCTTATTATGTCAATAAATTTTAAAGTACCTTCTATAAAACTTTATTTCAAATTTAGTTCCTCGAAGAAGAATTTCTTAGAAAAATTGCTTACTCGTTTATTCTATAAATCAGTAACAACGGATACATAAATACGTAATATGTACAATGGAATAGACCATCGTAGCGCAGTTGTCTCACTGACTGACTAAACGCGATGATTGTGGATTTGTTCCTATTCGGGGTAATGATTATATTTATTTGAGGCCAATCGAGGTGTAGGCACAAGCACGCGATTGTAAACACGATAGGTTGTGAGTTGATTCCCACTCGAGGAAATGAAATATTTAATAATTAGCTTTACTCTGTATCCCGCACACAGCAGGGTACGCAGAGGGAACCTAATGTTAAGACACTCTGTTCCCCACTTTCCACCGAATTCTCGAGACATTACATTTTGATTTGTGGAAACTTACAAAAAATTCTAATACCAGAATGAAGAAATTATTCCCCTGAGTGGGAATCGAATCCACAACCGCCGCATTTACAGTCAGAATCAATATTAAATATATCATAAAGTCTCTGTGAATGCAAATTTACTGAAAAAGTCAAATGTTTCAGGTTTATTTGCCAAAGTGAAAAGGCAAATGAATGAATCGTGTTCGAAATCGTCGAGATCGAGCTTGCATCTCAAACAACGTGAGTTCAGTTGTTAAAATTGAAAAAACATTTTCAGTTTTTCAGAAATAAAATGAACGTTTTTGTTTTTGGAAAATTACAAAAAATTGAGGCCGTTATCATTTCGACAGTTTGCGACGGTCTTGGATTCCATTGCCATTCGGGGGGAATAAAAAATATTTTTATATAATCTCTCAAAAATTGGGCGAAATATACGGAACGGAGTGTTCTTTCTCTCTGCTATGTGTGCTAAAGTATAAACTTTCTCAATCATAGAAATTGAACCTACAATTATCGCCTCTCCATTTAACACTTATCAACCACACCAGCACTGTGTCATTAAATTATATTTTATCCAAAAATAAGTCCGGAAGGCATTTTCCTATATTTATAGTTGTATAAGAAGGGTCTGATCTAGTTTACTACGGTTATTCGATATCGAAATGGAGTATTTCATTTTCGTATGAAAATTGGATATATTTTGCGATGTATATTTAAAATTGTAAAAACTTAAATTGTAGCTTATATAAATTTTTATTTTTTAGCTTCATTTATTTTTTTTAACTTGATTATTTTTCTGTATATAACAGGGTAAGCTGAAAAAATCAAAGTATCAACACATTTCTATAATAATTTTTTACCCTATTTCGAGATATTGTGCGCTACGTGGCGGAACACAACGCCGAGCAAATCCGCAGAAAAAATCATATGTTTCTTTCTTCATATTTAAAGAATACACATACAGTATATAGGTTGGGATAGATGGTCCATACCACATATCTTAACCTCACAAAATCCCGCCAGATCTAAATTTACACCCTCGTTCATTCACAATAAGAATATTTTTTAGCTTCACACACACTTTCATTTAGGAAACCTGGGAACCTAGTGTCAATACACTCCGTTCTATATCGACTTTCGTCCCCCAATTTACCCCCCAATTATGGCGGCACTGTATGCTAATAAGAATAATGACAATATAAATATCAGAAGCAATCCACTTTGATGTTTGACGGTAGCTCGATTTAAATGAGTCCGTTAAAACCTTTGAAACTCTCTTAATATTCATCTGTTTGTGAATTCAGATATGGGCGCCGGCGAAATTGTTTCTATTTGGAGTATTCCAAATTGACTAGCGGAAACACCTGATTTTGTCAGTAATCTTCTTATAATATAAATATATATAATTATATATACTACCATAATAGAAGTTCAAGATAAGGTCGATAAGTGAATCGGATTATCTCTAATTGGATAGATTTAAAACTCGTGCAACCTATTTTTAAAATAAAAAATAAAAATATTAAAAGTTCAGAAATTAAATACTTAATATTTTCATATCCTCCATCTGGTAACAATGCAAAGCTCGGCGCTGAATTCCGCCGTGAAAAGTGGGGAACGGAAATGTCTTAAAGGAAACAGGGTGTTTTAACATTAGGTTCCCAAGTTCCCTCTGTCTACTCGCAACGTGCAGGATGCATTGTGAAACTTAAAAATCATAAATAACTAACCTCTATGCAGTGGTAGAAAATGATCTGAAAACAAAAATATTGTATTTGAGATGTGTGGTAAAAATATAGCTAAAAAAATATAATTTCAATAAGTAAATTCTTAAAATATATATCCTATATCTTATAAAACAAAGTCGCTTTTCGTGTCTGTCTGTTGTTTCTAACTCTTCTTCTTCTAAACCACCCAACGGATTTTATTGCGGTTTTCACCATTAGGTCGAGTATTTTTCGTAGAAGGTTTATATATAGTTTATTATTTGTACATTCTTATGTAAATTAACATAAATACGAAAAATATGAATAAAGTCCTACCCGCTGAGACATTTTCGCGCATGCGCTGCTTTAATGGTAAGTACTACATGAAAAAAATGTACTGGAGTATTGTTCCTCTTAATGAGATCTACAAAAAAGTCCGCGAGAGCATATTTTTATCTTTTAAGGATAACGTGTAGTGATCATAATTCTGTCTAAAAATAATAATTTCAATATATTTTTTATTGTGAGGGATATTTTTCCATAATGGTATTAATCCTTATCCTTTAAAATACTTTATTAATTTTCTACGTTAAACGAAGATAAAATTTGCGTTTTACACAATTTCGAAATTGCGAATAGTTTAAGAGAAAAACGCATTTAATTGTTGACACATCACGTCGTTGACACTTCAGCAGTATCGACTCAAGTTTTACTTATCCCTTACTCTCAGCATATAAATAAGTATATTAGTTACGTTGGCCATTTAATGTAGATCAAAACTGTCTTTACTGTTTTTCATTTTAATAAGTACTTTAGAAGTTGTTACAATATCAAAAAATCCTTGCTGCGAAACGGCTCGCCACTCGCCATGCGTCCGCCGCGCCCGCCTGCCTTACACGCATCGGTGGTTCAGTGGTAGAATGCTCGCTTGCCACGCGGGCGGCCCGTGTTTGATTCCCGGCCGATGCATTCTATTTAATTTTCCTCACAGGCAGCCACGTAGTGCTTGCTTTTCATCAGGGACAGAATACCCTCTTCAGCATTAACCACAAGCAAAAAAAAAACCCGCCTGCCTTTATAGCAACAAAGATTTAGATGCGTTTGCACGTATTGGATAATTAGAGTTGAATGTATTATTTCAGCGCGATATATTTTTTGTAGTAGTTATTAGTAGGTAGGCTTTTGTTTATAATTTCTTCCGTTTAAAAATAGTCATTTAACTATCTAAAAATAGTCATTTAAATATATTTTAATAAGTACTTGAAAAGATTAGTAGCACAGATTTAAAATTACGGTACCTACTAAAAAATCCTTGCTGTGTAAAACAATTGGAAAATCCTTATTGAAACTACGAAAATGCGGGTTGCATTAGGGTTTAATTAATTTTCACATTATATTAAGTGCTTTGCAAACATACATTATATGAATAATCCAGTAGTAAAAGCGGGCGAAGCCGCAAGGGGGTCGCTAGTTTTTAATACAAGTACAAGGCAAATAATCGCCACTTCCGGCCCGTAATATCTGGACATCTTAAGTGGCGGAACTAAACGACGCACTTTGTCTTTGAAACGAAATGACGAATTAAAATTAATATATTCCCCTAAAGACAAATCGAACCTACAATCGTCGTGTTGACAGACGAATATTATCGCTAGGAAATTTATGATATTTATCCAAAATCATCATCTTCTGAAAACTTTAACAGTATCATAAGTCAGAAACTATTCTCAGTAACGTCCATAAAAGCTATAAAAGTAGTTTCGATGAAGCCATCTTCGTGTCCCCAATTCCAAGGATATCACATGATTGGAAAGCTCGTCCAAAAAGCTATATACTGTATCATTTTGTTGCTGTATTCTGCATGTAAGAGGATCAGCAGAGAACACCTGGGAAACTAGTGTTAAGACATTCTGTTCCTATTAAGACGATTTCGTTCTCCATTCCCACTGAAGTCCTGGGGCTTTCCGTGTTGGGTGACGGAACTCAGCGCCGCTAACCTCATTACCAGAGTAAAGAAATTAAATGAGTGTGAAGCTATTCTATATTAAAAAGGACTACATTTTAAAATTCTCACAGCCTACTCAAGCACGTGTTGTAATTAAGTAAAATAATATAATATATAAATAATTAACAGGTCTTTATATTTCAAACAAGTCAAGAAGTATTCAAGAGCTGAACGAAATATTAAACTTTAATTAAAGTATAATATATAACTTTAAAACTCCATCCAGAATATTGTGAACTTGAAACGTCCTCCATACAATGAACGTCTCCATTTTACTTTGTAATCTATATGTTTTATTCATATTGCGTGAAACTGATATTTAGAATAGATATTCATTATCGACATTATTGAGATGTAATTTAAATTTGAGAAGTAAGGCTAGCCTAAAATACGTTTTGAATTCTTATTGTTAGGAATAGTAAGCAGAGAGGGATTATTTTTTACGTTCTGTAATTCTTAAAGAAAAAAATTCGGGATGCTGAGAGTTAGAAGCCAGTGCAAGGTGCAAGGGCGCAAGCGTGGGACTGAAAGGGCGACAGGTTGTGGGTTCATTTCTTTTCCAGGGAATAAAATGTTTTCGCGTTGGCATTGAATTCCTTCAAGTAATGGCAAAATTCGGCGGAAAGTGGCGAAACGGGTACTAATCACCTACTACTAAGTCTAAGTTCCCAAGTTTTCTTTACGCTCTCTACACGTTCATTTATTTCATCATTCATCAACATCTTCAGAGATTCACAACATTATCCTTCAAAAATAATGATTTCTTTCTGATATTCACATTGTAGTTCCACCATCGCGAGCCCTACATTTTATACAAGTGGCTAGTCACGAGTAAATCATCAAACAAACAGACAGACAGCACCAGCGGGACATTGTTCCATGGTAGAGTGGTGTTTCACAAAGCCCAGGTCAAACGGCTCCTCATAAATGTCAAAAACCTTTGAGCACGCGGTATGTAAATCCACTGAGCGAACAAGAGCTCTGATTAGCATATAATGTGGATGGGTCGATGTAATCAGTGTTTTTCTTTTTTAAATTTGACCAAAGAAAACATTTCTGTTTTGGAACTTATGTTTGTATGTAGATTCTTCTTCTTGTTTAGCTGAATTTTCTTTTGTAATAAACAATTGTTTTTCGTTTGTGTTTCGTTTATTAGGTTTTGCAATTTAAATTGTGGAACGTGTCATTTGATTTCGTATGTCACGTTGTATGGAGATAACACTAAGGAGATTGATTGGTAAAATAGGAATAGATTTGAGTGACGGAAAAAGCAAGTTCACCACGTAACGCCTCTAGAAATAAGCGGAAAGTGGTAAATGGAACTGTCTTGACAAGAACGGGGTGTCGTAACACTCCCAGGGTTCCTCTGCCTGCCGTGCTATATGCGAGATACACCGTGACGCTAAAAAAGAAAATATTTCTACTGGATAGATAGAGTCGAGCTATTATGCAGCGTAAAAATATTCATATTGAATATTGACTTAAATAACAACAAAGGAAGTAGTTTCTTCCGATACAAAGAATAAAAATTTATAGTGGTAGGTATCTTTTGTATTAAAGATATTCATGAATTCTCGTCTACTTGAACTTTTCGTTATTTTTTGCACTCTCGCCACAAAGAAACAAATGTTTATGCAAATTTCATATATTTTTTACTACTTTAGAAAAAAAAGCTTCAATTTTTTTTTTGGATAGAGCTGACCCTATCTGGAGGAAATTAGAAAAACTAAATAAAAGTGGTAAGATTCGAACTGGAAGTGGTAAAACTGGAAAAACTCGAACTGGTAACAAGGCAAAGCGTGCCTTTGAGTTTCATCACTCAACACGCAATGCCTCCAGAATCCAGCGAAAAGTGGAGAACAGGAGCGAAATGTCTCGAAACTCTCTGCCTACCTTGCTACATACAGTACACACTTCTTACTTCTCCTTTCCAAATGCAAAACAAAGCGTGAAACTGTAAAAAAAATGAAACGAAATCGGAAATTTTATAACAATTTAATATAAATCGTGAAAAGCTTTATTAAATCTTACACCTCACTTCCCAAAAATGTCTCGTTAAAATCATAATAAACGCAACCGTGTAGTACTGTACGTAACTTTTCAATCAAACTTATCAAGTGAGGGGCCCTCGGTGATTAATTGAAATTCCGAATACACTACTCCCGAAAAGTTCCACCCGAAATGGGAGTCGGGTTTTAAAACTTTCTTTATTCGTGTTCAATTACTGTTCAGTGTTCGTGTATTTACGTATTTTCGAGGCCAGCTGAGCGGTACTCGCGTTTCGTACAAATTGTATGTAATTTCTGTTTGTTTGCCATCTCTTGTGGTGTGCTGGTTTCGTTTTAAATTAAGTACTGGTGCAGTAAGTCTGTTGTTTTTTTTTAGTTTCCCGCTGTATTACACGCCGTACTTAACAGGGTAGGCAGAGAGAACCTTGTAGTGAGATATTTCAATTCTCAATGTGATATGGAAGTAATGTCTTGACAGACGAACAACAAAATGATCCTCTAAAGGTTCCATTTTTACCTCCTCAGTTACATACAGAACCCTGAAAATATCTAAGGGCGATAAAACGAAAACTTTAGTTTAAAATGAGTATAATCAAGAATAACGCTTTATACGGCGAAGACATTAATTTCGAGTTATGATCATTAAAATGCTTTTATGTTACTTTTTCGTACTAAAATAACATAAATTCAAATATCAAAATTCCAATTACTTTGACTCTAGACGTTGAAATAAAAAATTTAAATAAAGTAACTGTATTAAATACTTAGGATTTGGAGACAGCATTTAGAATGCTAGCATAATTAAGAATTTCTTTCATAAATTATTAATTTGAGGACAGAAATTCTTGTCAAAACAAAATGTAAGGAATTTTCAGAATTATTATATACTAGTCGTGGCCTACAGCTCTGTCGTTTGAATGAAAAATAAATATTAATAAATGTTATGCTTTACTTACTTAGTATAATGATACTCCGTACTCAAGTGGGGAAATTAATTTCTTTCAGCTTCATCCCGCAGTAGGGTAGCCAATCGGAGCCAAAAAGGCTTCACTCCCCTCTTCCCGTCGAATTCTGGACTTTCAATTCATTCCCCCAAATAGAAATAGTATAATCCTTTAGTTTATTCAACAACGGCCCTCACTACTTAATACCATTTAACACTAGAAGTGCCGAAGATTGAGACCCCCCTTGAACCGCCGTCGTGACAAATTTGTCCCATTCTACTTATTATGTTGATTTTTGGTATAATACAAAAAAATATTATTAAAATAATTCGTAAAATATGTAGATCATCTTTAATGTTAAATTTTTGTTCTTTAACACACATAAAAGTACCACAAAACCAAACACAAAGAAAGAATCAAATATTTCAAATACGTTCTAAGGTCGTGACAACTAACTGAATAACTCTTACAAAATTATAAGTTATTGAAATTAGTTAATATTATTATTAGGCCAAGTAATGCATTAATATATTCTTCATCAGTGATACATCACAGATGATTTATAACATTGCATAGTAATGGCTCAAGAATTCGGCGGAAAATGCCAGCGGAGTGCATAGCACTAGGTTCCCAGGTTCCCTCCACCTAGCCTAAAATTGCCCACATTTGGTATCGAGTGTTTTTCTAAAATTCAAGCCTAGCTTAGTCATCCTTTCATCTGATACCTCACTTGAACTAGCGGCAAAAATTAGTATTGACACCAATTTTACCCCACTTTTCAGGCTATTATTTTTTAAGATTTATGCATAAATGTTTTCAGATTTTTTCCTGTACTAGTACTACATGTAGATGCTAACTGCCAAATTTCATTATTCTAAGTTAACTGAAAGTACCTTATTAATTTGATTCCCTTTATAGTGTCGAAATACACGTTTTTTACTATGTAAATGGTCATATCTTTTTTTAAGCGTGCTTTTTCAGGAAATCAAGGGACTGTAGATCGTCATATAGTTGATATTCATATACTCATATGAATATTAACTCGATTTCTCCAAGCGTTCCTGAGATAAAGGCAAAGACAGCCGGATGGACAAAAAATTATCTTATAAGGGTTTTTTTTCCCTTAAAAGCTACAGAACCCTAAAAACTTAGGTATTGACTGCTAAACCTACTATTAAATTTTTTTCCGCCCCCGCATCGTCCTTTCACCTCCACCTCGTCCCCGAGGCATGAAAATATGTCAAATTATGCCCTCAAATAATAAAATAATAATGGCGGGACAAAAATGACCCAGCGGCAGTTCTAGGTAAATCTAATTTTTTTTCAAAAAGTATGACTGCTATAAAATTATTTATATTTTTAATTAAATAAAGGTGTAAAATTGGTAATAGTCAAAAAGTTTCATCTACATAAATTAACAAATAAAAAAGTTATAAACAATCAACCTTGCGTTTGGGATAAAAATGGGACGGCGGCGCTTCTAGTGTTAAGAAAAAGAAAGGAAAGAACAGAACTATCACAGAAAATTATTAAGTCTGCCCATTAAAAAACTAACAGTAAAGCCGTTTATTCAAAAAATATTTCCAGTTACGTGGAAAATAGCTAATACGATTAACATTAAAAGTTCCGAGCGCTCACTCTATGTTAAGCATCCCGGGATTTTTAAGAACTTTTCTTAATAACTCAAGTTTCGCATTATACGATGTAAAGAGAATTATGAGGGCGTCGTCGTGGCGCTACGGCATGTGGTTTGATTGTAAACCCGTTGGTAGTGGGTTGGATTTCCACCTATTCTCATTTGGAAAACTTCCCTTAACATTTTATTGAATTGGCTGAAATGTTAACTATCAATGTCACGAAAGTAATTCGGATTAGAAAATAAATAATTGTGTAATACATGCGGGCGAAGCCGCGAGCGGGTCGTTTGTATTATATGTATAATGGTATAAGCAAAAACGCGTTAAGCTGTTTTTTTTTCAGTAAGTATTTTAAGTGGAATTCAAACCTATATTTGCTTCTTTAAGTCTACTGTGCTACGACAGCATTTCTTAGTTTCAACTCTAAATAATTGAACTAGGAGCCAAGTTATGTTCGTGACTAGAAAATATGACAAAAGAAATATATAATTATTATGCTTCGTGGGACGTATTTAATTTTATAATATGTTAATTTCATTAAAGCGCGCGTTTCATTAGAATAGTGGAGGGCGACGGTATATGAGGTGCGATATGGAAATGAAATGTGTATTTTTATACCCGAAAAAA
Organism: Heliconius melpomene rosina; assembly: GCF_056956725.1. Classification (NCBI taxonomy): domain Eukaryota; kingdom Metazoa; phylum Arthropoda; class Insecta; order Lepidoptera; family Nymphalidae; genus Heliconius; species Heliconius melpomene. The sequence goes on along the minus strand of NC_140402.1, from coordinate 8,544,509 downwards.
ATATATAAACATGTCAGAGGTGTGTTTTTCGACTGACTACAACAAATAGAAGGTTTTCATTTTGACTGAATTAAAAAAAAATGTTTCACGCTCTATCCCGCTTATAGAAGGGTTAAGACGTTGCGTTATAGGTAACTTTGTGTTAAGAAACTCCATTCTCTACTTTCTCTCCTTCCATTCTTCCTTCCACAATGCGTGTAACTATCAAAAAAGAAAAAAGAAACTGATTTAAAAATAAACAAAAGAAATCTCATAATTATGAACATTTTTCCCCATCAATTTTCTCCTCAACCTCAAAAAAACTCCTGTTAATCATAAACCACAAAGAATTACAATTTAAAAATTCAAATAAATCGCCTGGAAGAAGTGCCGGGTCATCTTATCCCCGGATTTAGTGTCCAAACGTTCCGTTTCACGAACGCGTCGCTATCGTTATGTTGATTTATCACCGAAATTGAGACCGACCCTTGTCTACAGATGCAGGAGAGAGAATTAATGGTTGGCGTGACTTTAGTTCCGAGATGATTTTAATATTATATATAACTCCGTTCTCCATTTTCTGCCAAATTTTTGAGACATTGCGTGTTGAGTGGCGGAATTCAACGCCGCGTTTTGTACCAGAGTTGGGAGAATTGGAAAATAAAAATGATTCATTCCTCCGAATGAGAATCGAATTCACGAGATCCTCTATCTATATATCCCCTAAACTTATAATAAAATTCTATCTGATCGCTGCCTGTACATGGAAGATATTATATGAGAAAATTTGTTATTGGAAAAAATTATCAGTGCAATAGAGCCCAAAACAATATTTTTAAAATTTTTGTCTTTTTGTGGGTTTGTCTGTTTCTATGTGCGTTTGTGCGCGCTAATCTCAGAAACAGCTTCACTATGGTATTTATGCAAACTTCCCTAAACATTCAGTATTTGTTTTATTTAAATTGGTTAATAAATAAAGTAATTATATTAATATAAGTTTAGTTGTTTGATTTAATTGGCTGAATCTTTAGTTTTCAATGTAGATAGACAATAATAATAGAACATGAAAGTAATTCAAATTAATAATAAAAAGAATTAGTACTTCAAGTAGGCGCAGCCGCGAGCGAATCACTAGTATTAAATATTTTTTAAAGTAAAATATTCATTTTCTTCTATTACATACAACTGTATCTCTTGGGTGCAAGAGAGATAGAGTATGACAGTGATATATTTATGGCACTTCTTATCTTAATTACACTATAAGTTCCTATGGGAAAAGCAAAGCGGCATAAAAATGGTTTCCAAATGGAATTGAGAATATTTATACCATAATATTATTACCACTATTTAGGGTATTACAGTTTTAACCATAAAATATTTTTGAATATTTGATTAGAACTTACGATCTGTATAAAATTCCATTATTAAGTGATTAATTCTTGAGAGGCGCAATTCAACGCACGCTTTTGCCTTTTCTTTGATAATTATTAAAAAAATAATATCCTCGAGTGGGAATCGAACTCACAACTTGTCACTTTTACGTTTACACGCTTGTACCACGCCACTACTAGCCTCATTTCATAACGATTACAATAATGTACATTACGCTCATGTTATATGTGCTTTTTTATTAAAAGTTTTTACTTAACCACGAAATCAGCAACCAATATTACTTAAATAACGAACTAGATTAAGAAAATGATCTAAGTGATTGTTTAATCAATATCATTAATAAGTCAAACAAAATAAAGAAATCCCACACTAGAATATTTCTCATAATGTCAAAAATTATTAGATAAAATGTAAATTTTAGTGATAATTCCTCCTTTGTGAATAACGGAATGGAAACTGCGTTTGGTACGCATAATATAATAAAATTAATCTTAGGAATTCGTGTAACTTTTTCGTTTAACATTTATTATATCTGTACTAGGTATATACTCGTATATAGTGGAGTCTACAGTCTACACTAAAATTTGTTTCAGGCCTGAGGGACTGGTTCGTTAATTGTAATTGGCATTCAGAATTTCAAATAAATCATTATTTTAGAACAAGATAATAAAAGCTGAATTGTAATATAATTCTTATTTACGACTGTCTGGCTGGCCAGTGTGCTGATAATACAGTCTACGGTTGAATATATACCTACATAATATAAGTGGATATAAGTGTTTTTTTAAGCGTGTGATGCATTAAGTGACGGAACTTAACTCCGCGCTCTGTCTCCTTACTAGAGCGAATGGGAATCAAATCTACAACCATCGAATTTACCACTGCGCCACGTCGACGTGATTCAAACGAGAGAATCTAATGATAAATATTTTCATCGTCGATAGATTTAAACTTGGAATTAAATGAAATAAAAATAAATCTGTATCCCCATTGTAGCCAGAGGGGATCTAGTTTGGACACTTCGTTCTCCCCCTTCCGCTGAATTTTAGAGGCATTACGTGTTGATTGGACACCAGAACGAAGAAATGAAAATATAAATTGATGTAAATATTTCCTTTGGAGTCGTGGCGCAGAGTTTTAGGGTTTAGTACTTAAAAAAATCTTATATGGTCACTTTGGTCACTAAAGTTACCACTATTTAGAATAGTTTTAAAACATTTTGTTGTATTTAATATTGTCTCCAATAGTCGAAACAATCGAATGTAGAACTGATGTCTAAACTGGGAATTACGATGCTAAATCTTCCCATCTTCCTATATCCCAGTTTATACCAGGAATGCTTTGGTAAAACTCAATTACATCGAAGTTAATATGGAGTTTTGAACGTAGAAGTTGGTTTACTTCTGACTATAAGCGACATAAGTAGATTCAATTCCCACTCGAGGAAAACTATTTTCATTTCCTCGCTCTAGTAACAACACCATATGCAAATCGAAAATTGGTTGGAACATGAGAAACGGAGTGTCATAACACTAGCTTTCCTGCTAACCTCCAGAATGTGGAATAACTTCACAACTAAAAACTAGACCAACTTATCGAAGGCAACCCAACAATTCTACACCAAAATCAATCGTATACAGCCATTACTGCGCACCAATTGACGTAATATCAGAGCCATTGAATCAATTACCGTCCGCCCTCATGAATAGACCTTATTGTTACTAAGTACAATGTCTAACCCAATTCCATTTGTATACTATTTTGGTTTGGTTAACTTTGCCAGTTTAGTTACAAGCGTGTATGGATTTTAGTCCAATTGGTCAAATTACATGTGTCGCCTTTGTAACTGTAGATGAGGAAACCAATTGATCTAGAAAGAAAGAATTTCGATCAATTATGATTTTTGCTTACAATTTTTTTTATATTTTTCATAATTTTTATTACAAACTTTAAACATCAGAAGCAATGTTTCTGTTAATTTCAACAATTCGGTAGTTAATTAGGATTGAACTCACAACCATTCTGATCACAGCGAGACACGTTCTCCATCTTCTTCGTGTCATTTTACAATAGTTGTTTTTATCACTATTGTATTTTATTTTTATATACTTTTACCAAAATTAAAATTATAATTCAATTACTACGTATTTTACAGTATTACATCCAAATTAAACAGAAAACATTAAAAAAAAGGAATATTTTACTGCATAAGAAAGCAATTTAGTTAAGTTATCATGTCTAAGCATAGTTTAAGTAACAGAAAATTAAAAATACTTATTAGAAAGCTAATAATTTAGAAAACTCTACAGACTACGTGTCTATCATCAACTAAAATAATAATAAAAAGAACCAATGCAGGAGAAACTTTTCAACTGTTTTATTATAGCGTCGATAACTTAAGTGGCTTAAGTTATCTCCTCTTACTAGAGGCGTTGGCAGCTTGAAATATTTAGTTAATGGAATACTAATCGTTGATTGTGTTGCATAATTAAATCGTTAATGGGTACGTATCAATAATTAAATAGAAATATCGACTTCAAAATATCAAACTATACAACTAATCTATATTTATGTTAACTTGCAATATTTAACGATAATAATATGTTACGTTTTACTTATTTGTAGTATGCTATAGCTAGTATTCTTTTATTATTATTATTCTTTAAAAATCAGTCAAATTACTAAAATTGTATTAAAGTTGTTTTTTTTCTTTGAGGTCATTTGCTGTATTAGGCTGGAGAAGTGCGGTGCTCGCAAGTCCTAGGCACTACTCCAAGCTCAACAGTATTTTTATATATTCTTTAACTTTATAATTATTAATAACCATGTATATAGTGAAACAACCATAATATGAACTTTATTTTTCATATAAATACATCAAATGAGATCTGAAATTATATTCTGCCTCGGCTATAATCTATATATACTTATTTATGTCTTATATGCCAAAGACAAGCTATAGATAGCCTTGACCTGAACTTTAGAGAACAAAAGGGTAAGTTGGGGTCGAGATAGCAGGTGAGACGATTTCTTATTATAATTTCTATTAAAAATAAGCTATTCTTGTTGGCGGTGTTTTATTTATACTTTATACTTTGATTGATGTTACTGACGCAGTGTAAATTAGCATATCAGGGATCTATTTTGTATAAATCACTGGATTGCCCGTTTTACATACATTGTAGAAAGAATTTGAGCCAACGATGTGTTATGTCCAAAACGTTAAGTAAAAATAAATAAATAAATAAATCTACGAAATTAGACTTAAACTAACAATCATTACATACAAACCAGCGCCATAGTTGTATCATCCTTTACCTTTACCTGTACAAAATGATCTAAGAATTTAAAATATACTATAATATTATCAATAAACAAATACATAACATATATAATATTTCCAAAATCTACAAAAACAGAACTGAATCTGTTATCATCAACAATTGAATCCTTATCAATTCTACCAACATTTCAGACAATCATCATCACTATTCCTTTCCTAGAGCCAAAAAAAAAAAGATAAAACCCACCCAAAAGTACAAAGAAATCTGCACCCACCCATTTACGAGCACATTTTGGAACAAGCCAGACCGATAAAGCATACCGGCGATAGATAAAAAGCCGATTTCCCCATAAATTGTAATGAATGCTGAAACATGACATCTATTTGGTTGGGAAAAATAAATTCGTATTGGCTCCATTGCTTACTTAGTCTCATTCGAATAATCGATTCTGTTCTGTATACGTTCCTATTCGTATCTGGGTTGTTTGTCGTCTAATCTTTTTTTTTATGCTATTCCTTTATTGCGCAAAAAGTTTATATACACCTGTTGCTGTATTGATTTTTAGATGTTTTTTAATTGGTTTTTCTTAATGGAAGCTTGTACATTTTTACTTGTTTTTGAGCCTAATGGTGATATCTCGCATACTGTAGGGTAGGCAGAGGGAACTAGTGTTAAGACACTCCTTTTCCTACTTTCTGCCAAATTTTCAAGGCATTTGATGAGTTCAGTAGCGAAAATCGACGACGCGTTTTAAAAAAAATAAAACCATTACCAAAAAATTGAATATCAGGCATAGAGTTAAAAGGCCTCAAACTTCCCCAACTCCATTAGGGCTATCAGAAACAGAAATAACAAAATTTCGTTCAACCATTTATTTTTACTTAATACTCAACCGTTATGACTATTGTGACAATCCTTGAACGTCTCAGCTAATTTAGAAATAGCTTTCAAAAGTTCAAGTTAAGTTCTTAGATATTTAAACTTTGTAATTTTATGTAAATATTTATTGCAATGTCTTGTTCTAATTCCCGTTTCCGTTGGTTCGCTTTGGATAGCGAAGTTTGTTTACGATTTCATGACTTGCTTGTTTTGGATAAAACTTAAGGTGGCCACGGAATGGGAACGCTGGAGTAATGCTTTTATTTGATTTTGGTAAGAGTTTCTCTTAATGTTTGTCTAAATTGTCATTTATATTAAGATTTTATTTTAAAGAAATAGCAAATTTTCTAGTTTCATATTAGTAGGGAGAACCCTATGGTAATACATTCTATGTTCTATGCTTTTCAATATATTGGAGACATTACGTTTGACAAATAGACAGTGGCAGAACTTGAGGCCACAAGATAGGCAGAGGGAACCTGGGAACCTAGTCTTATGACAGTTCCGTTGCGAACTTTCCGTCGAAATTTCGAAACATTGCGTGCACCGTGGCGGAACTCTACGCCTCGTTTTCCTCATAACGACCAGAGCAAGGAAATGAAAATATTAAATAAGTAATAGGGTAATACAATATCACAACCTGTCGCGTTTACCAGCCTCATCTGACAATACCTCCCAATAGGAATCGAATCCACAACCATTTCACTTTCTATCAAAAGCTCTAAATGAAGATTATTAAATAGCAAACATAATAGACAAAGACAAACACACATGACACATATGACACAAAATTATAGTAAACACGGAACTTAAGCTCGTTGTAAATGAGGCTTGACTCACTTGACAATAGTATTAGTGGATGTAAACACTCCTATAAACCTTAGCTTCAAGCACAGCAATTAGGAACTACTCTAAGCTATAATATACTGTTAGAAACGTCACGTTATTATTATATGAGAAGATATTCGAGATATTGTTATTTAGACGAGATTATAATATTATTATATGAATTCTTAAGGATGTGGAGTTTCCTTCTATATAAATATTATAGTTAAAAGGATCTACTAGGGTAATGTAAGTAGTTCCTAACTTTCTAAAATAAATAATTATTAAAATACAACTTATTCATAAGTTTATTATTATTTAAATTAACACTAAATAAATTAAAAATATAGTTTCAATATAGTGAAAACAAAAAAAATCACCATATTTGTAGATATTCTTTATTTTACATGACAAAAGGTATGGTAAACGCGACCTGCATATTTAAATTGTATTAAACGTACACTGGACAGTACAGAGGTTTTCGAGTTGTATTATTTTATTACAATAACTATATTAGTATACGTGAGTGTGAAAATTTATGTAAAAAACAGCTTCCCGCTTTTTCCCGCGTAGCACGGTACTGTCCAATCCTGTCCAATTTTCGAAATATTGCATGTTGAGTAGCAGAACTTAACGCCGTGTTTTGTCGTAGTACCACTCACTCTGAGTTATCATAAATGAAAATAATTATATTATTTTTTTATTAACATTGAATATTGAATTACGATACCGTCTATGTTTAACTTATACAAACAAAGAACTGTATTTAATAAAAAAATGTTAAGAAAAAAGGAACCCAAAACCATCACTACATTTCAATCAGGCACTTGCAATTGCATCGGAATACCAACAAATATAACAAGTTATAGGAATTATAAAAAAAAGATTTTATTGTCGTACCTCCTATCAGCCTCGGCTTAGTCGGAATGAAAACGATTCTACTACATATATAAAATTTATGACTTTGAAAGAATAGAATGCTTTCGAGTTTTTTTTTAGCTGCACATAACATATAAGGCAAAGAGAACTTAGTGCTGAGACACTCTGTTCCCGTTAAGATATTGTCTTTCCCTTTTTATGCTGAATTCTGAGGCATTGCGTACTGAGGGAAAATTAAAATATTAAATACATACTTCATTTCCTCAAGTGAGAATCAAACCTACAAACATCGCGTTTACACGCATAACCTTGTGCTAGCGGCCCATGGCCTTAAAACGATAATAATTTAGCTATTTTAATTTTTCAATTTTTAGACAACACAAACAGTGTTAAGTTCAGCCAATCAACCCGCAATTCTGACGAAAGGAGTGTCTTAACACTACAATCCTTCTACCAACCAATACCTAATACATTAAATTTCTCCCTAAAGAGTACTCTATTTCAAAATACTGTATAGTGCAAATGTATGAATGTAAATAAATAAAATGTTAGCAAAGACAAAAGATACAAAATTTATTTCCCACAGGATATATTTTATGTAAATAATATTTAACCGACGTAACCATTAGTAAGTGACCTAACTAGAATTTCAAATTAAATTTAGTCATACGTACTGAAATACAGCGGCAACCATAATTAAGAAGCTCCCGGAGTGAGCCAGGGTATTGATCATACACCAATTATATCTTTACTTAAGTTTTGTTTTGAAAAGTCCGTAATCGAACCTAGGAAGACCTTGTAAAATCACAATAAATTATATTATATATTAATCTATATATATAAAATCGAAAGGTCACTCACTCATCACGAAATCTCAGAAACTACATGTGCTAGGAATCTCAAATTTTGCATAGCAGTTACTTATAGGACGTAGGTGCTCGCTAAGACGGGAATTTGCAATATTCGACTTACAAGGGGTTGTTTTTGTGGTCGAAAGTTTGTATGAAACTTCGTTACTACAAATGCTAGGAGTCTCAAATTTTGCATAGACGTCACTAGGAGTGACAGCGTCATGGAGACAGAAATTAATAATAACATAGTTCACGCGGGTGAAACCGCGAGCGGGCCGCTAGTAATAGTATAAATTTGTGGCGTTGAGATCCAATAGTCCAGAATTCGGCGGAAAGTGGAGAACGTAAGTGTATTAAAACTAAGTTCCCAGGTTCCCTCTGCCTACCCTGCTACTTGTGGGATATAGCGTGAAGCTAAAAAAATGGTAATAAAATATAACAAAGCAATTTGTTAAATACATTTTCACGGCCTATTAGAATTGGGTTATATTACCACAAGCAAGAATCAAACGTAGCTACTTTACCGTCAAGTCAAACAAATGCCAACACAGCTATGATGAAGTCAACTGGAAATTCAAATTAAATTTATTATTACAATCCGATTGAAATAGAACAACGATTATTGATTTAACTACTAAAACCGAATCAGGATATTAAACATACATGCAGACAAATAAAATAAATAAATACCGTCATGGTACAGCAAGTGACTAAATGAATGTGGGTTCAAATCCACTCAGGGGAACAAATTATTTTCATTTCGCATCTATTAAAAAGATAAAGTGCGGCGTTCAGTTCCGCCATTCAACACGCGATATCCCGTAAATGAGAAAAGGAATGTATTCATACTAAATTCCCTCTGCTTACCCTGCTATATGCAAAATACAGCCTCAAGTGTGAAAAATAAAGACAGAATATTATTAATTTTCATTTATCCAGACTGTAACTATTAAATGCACTAGCGAAAATTCTATTTTCCATGGAAACGGGAAAACGGGATGGAAATAGCCTAAAATTTAGCAATCTAGACCGAAATACAGACCTTTCTCATATTAAATGAAGTTATGGGCTCAACCATTAAGCTTTACGACGCGATTTAACGTTTTACGAACATAGTAATCCTGCGATATTACTTCACGAACAATTCCCCATTTTTTTTGACGGGTTTGATGAAATCAGTGAAGATAAGGAAATAAACATGTTATATTTGTTTATAGTTAAAACTATAATAGTGGAAGTTGATTTGAGGCCTGTAGTGGCGCAGGGGTACAAGTGTGCGACTGTAATGCTACAGGTTGTGGATTCTATTCCCTTTTCAGGATAGATATTTAATATTTTATTTTTTTTGCTCTGGTGACGAGGTGGAGCGCGACGTTGATTTCACCAAAACACATATTATGTCACCAAAATTCGATGGACAATGGGGAACGGAAGTATCTTAAAGGGAATAAATCCGACTGCATAAACTAAATTAATACATCTAGTACCACAAACGTCATCAAACAAACCAAAGACGTATGTATCATTTATCAAAACCGGTTCACCAGTTTAACAGTAATAAGGGAACAAAAGAACGAACATACATACATACGCGCTAAAAACATAACCCTCCTTTCTGATATCGCCGCAGTCGGGTAAAAAAGTATAATATTAAAATAATTTATCTCTGCATGTTGGTCATTAAAACATCTTTGTAGTCATGTAAAGCCCTCGTCGTCCACTCGTGCTCTCAAAGTACACATTCGCCGGAGTTTGTAAAACAAATTAAATTCATACACTTGCATAAGTATAAATGTGGAAAACATGGCTGAGTGTCTATTTCTTTTTTTAGCTTTACACTGTATCCCGCATGTAGCAGGGTAAGCAGAGGGAACCTAGTGTTAAAACACTCCGTTACTCACTTTCGTGGCATTGCGTTGCGATGATATTTCAAAGCATTGCATGTTGATTGGCGGTTCCCAACGCCGCGTCTTGATTTCGATTAAATATTTCATTCCTCAAGTGGGAATCGAACCTACAACTGTCTGTTTACACAAAGTTTATAAAAATTTCGGCGGAAATGTTTTAATGAATACGGAGTGTTTTAGCACTAGGTTCCCAGAATTCCTCTGCCTATCCTGCAAAGTGCGAGATACAATGTGAAACTAGAAATAATTCTCCAGGATATATAGCACATTTCATATATTATCACGAAAATAAGTAAATCTGTATTTATTAATCTCACTGTACAAACGAAGCGTGAAATGTACTTCACAAGTTTAAATATGTGTTTTACATAATATTTAAATTTCTCAGTACTAAATTAAAACTTATTACAATATAATTAAATTTACAAGCGCTTATAACTTTCAAATATGATGGAAATTCTAAAATTCAATTTAAATTAGAATTACGTGAAAATGAGATATTACCATAACGCAATAAGATAAAATATTTCACAAAATAACATTTTTCTTTTTAGTTGTTAGCGTTCCGAAAGGATAGCCAAGATTATTTGTTTTGTGCTGCCTGTATCCATCAGCTTCCGGTGACCTTGACCATACCATCAATCCACCTAGCAGGGACCTGCCCACTGAGCCTCGTCCGGAAGAACTTTTCCACCCTTTATTTATTATGGGCTCAAATTACACTACGGTCTTACTATGAATTAAAGAGAGTGGAATAATTTACCACCACAATTTTAGATAAAACCGTGAAAATGACGAAGGTTAGGGGGCCCTTAGATTTTAGATTCCTAGTTAACATTAAGATATTAGAGTTCTCCACTCAATAGGTAATAGAAAAAGGAAAAACTAAATTCCTCTAGAGTCTCAAAAAAAAACTAAAAATATATAAGAAATTAGTACCTACAAACAACTTCACCAATTACGGTAATACAAATACCAAAATTTGACATACGAGTGTACCACACGAGATCCCACCCAAATCCCAAAGTCATATTTCGCAATTCGCAAAGCTCTGTTTGTTCTTCGATCTGATAACAGATGGAAGAAGCTTTGTATGGGACATAAATACGCGGTGATAAATTCGAAGGTTTATCTCGCATTGTATCGCACACGTTCCACTTGCTGGTATTTTGATTAAACTTTTTATGTTTTTACATTTGGAATTTGTGAAAAGATTTTTTTTTTGTAGTTATGAAAAATTTCTCGCCAATTTTTTGTTGTGTGGACACTCAATTTTTACTGTTCTATTCAAATACAATTGATTCTTTTGTGGAATAAAAATACGCATGGCTTATTTCGCCGATCCGTTTTACATGCCTGCCTTAATTTTGATGTTAACTATAATCCAGATTCTTTTTTCATAGTCTGTCTATCAAATTGTTGTGAGATTAACAAATTTTATATATATTTTGGAGGTCTTCATGGGACTTAATTAAGTTTATATTATCTTATTTCTTTATCTCCATGCTATATCATGTTCCCATGGCAGGCAGCCTAACTTAGTGTTAAAACACAAGACATTCCGTATCTCACTTTCCGAAACGTTGAGTGTTGGAGCTTAACGCTGCTTTTTGTCTTGAAAACTTTACCTCAAAATGGAAATTGAACCCTTAACCGTCGCGTTAACCCACACACTGTGCTACAAAAGCCTCAATTATTAAGCAATCTAATAAAATTATTACATACAAAACGTGATGCTTGTGCATTTAAAATTTTTCCTCAAGTGGGAATTGATCTCACTCGGGAAATACTTATATTTATTTTTTATTTATTATTCCATTAAGACTAATTAGAGATCCATTTATGGTATAGAAGTATCTAATAATATTTAACTATAACTTTTTTTTGAACTGGTAACATTTTTAGAATTAGCCGGTTAGTTACCGAATTTATGTTTATGATGTCTATATCTGACAGTAGGTTGTAGAAGCTTTCTTGGAAATGGCTGTACTTGTATAACTTATATTTTTTATCGACACTCGCTGTTTATTTAATTGAAGGTTCAGCAAAAAAACTGGCAAAATATATTGATCTAGTGCTATTGATTTTGACATCACATATTAGTTGACTCGAGAACTCGAACTAGAACTCGACACTATAATGCTTACTTTCACAAGAGAAATTAAAATATTTCTGATACAAAGATTCTTCTGCATATAGAATCAAACTAAAGACCTGACCATCATCATCACCTACCATCTGGTACTTAGTTTAAATCGATTTTTTGCCTTAAATCGATAAATGAATGTATGAATATTTATAAATAAAAAATCACGAATTATATAACATTCGTAACGTAGCTCTCTCACGTCACAAAGATACAATCCGTTACAAGGAACCAGTGGTGAAATGTAGGGACGAAGAATTTACGACCATGAATAATGCAAAAAAGTTCGTAACGCGACGAAAGAAAACTTGTTATTTTACGTCGGCACGGATTTTATTTTTGCTTATGCTTTAAAAAAGACGTTGTGTTATATAAATGAGTCTGTTTGACTTTTGTTTAACCTACACTAGAGAAACTATGTAGTCTCTTTCATAATAATGGTTTTTTTTTCAGGTTCACGATGTATTCTGCTTGTAGCTAAGTAGGCATAGGAGACTGTTACGACCCTCCGCTTCTCACTTTCTGCTACTGGCATTGCGTGTTGCGTGGCGGAACTCAACTAATTTTGACTGGACATCAGAGCAAAGGTATGAAAATATTAAAAATTTCATTTTCGCCAGTGGGAATTAAATTCATAACCAGTCGCTTTTACAGCCACATGCTTGAGATTGGCCTCAATCAAAACTATATGCCTTTCATAAAATGATTGATTGTCAAGCAAGTTACTAATTTGAGCTCATTAATACACCCATATTTTATACCTTTATTTCCAGATATTTTTTTCCCAACATCCCTAATACATAATATTATACCCAAAATTCAATAAATATGAAAATACACAATACAAATCGGGATCAAACGACGTCGTTAAATCGAAAACAATCGAAACCAGCATCACAAGTAAAAAAGGCGAAACATATTAATTTTTTCAAATAACATTTCAGCACTCAAATTTGCCAAAGTTATTCTTACCGCGCAATCATACGCCAAACAAAGGAATGACGGGCGTGAAGGCGTCGTGAGAACGGGAAGCAATTATTTCGCCCTATTTCTACACCCTTTACGAAATTCTTGGCCAAATTGTAGATTTTGTAATATGACTAAATATGTACATTACTCCAGTATACGGCAATTCTTTGAAAATGTATTGAATTATTTTGTACGAAAATTCGAGTTTTGCAGGATTTGAATCTGTATTTCTTGGGCACGAAGTTCTGTAATTAATTAAATAGCTATAAACCCCTATTATTCAGCCTAAATAAAAATGTCTAGACTGTTAACATTTAGTTCCATGACACCGTCTAAGAAAAAATATCTTTAAACGTTCTTAAGTCCGTGAGGCCGTCAGGACAGATAATGGAGAACAGAGTGTCTTAGCATTAGGTTTCCTCTGCTTACATTGCTATGTGTAGAATACAGTGTGAATCTGAAAATTAATATGAAACATATTATTAAAAATTCTAGTATACTTAATTATATAATTTCTGTCTTCAATTAACATTATTGAAAATCGAAAAACCTTAGTCTTTTGGACGGCAGTTCCCAAATAAATGAAAACGTCTCAATCTTTCCATTTATGTTTGCTCTGTTTCAAATGTGGTAATGTAATCAGGCCAACCCTTGGCTCATTATCCTATCCCTATCTAGCCAAGGCCGTAAATGAAATGGAGTGTATAAGGTCACTTTCACACTAGCATAATATATAGATAGTAGGGTAGTTCTGCCAAATATGGATATAACGGTTTCATAAATCCTCGTGTAATTTTAATAATGTTTATCATAGCATATTTATATGTTTGGCAAGATAAGCAGCGTATGACCCCATTATGGTTCAGCTAGGAAATTATTACCTCACTGGTTGTAGGTACAAATCGATGATAAACATATTTCGCCCGAATTCAAGACTCTACCTTTTAAAAGGCGGAACTTAACGCCGTTGTTGAATGTTATTAGTTTTTTTCCTACTTTACTAACAACTGGGTGACTAAGTCATAAGCTATTTATAAAAGTGACGCACCACACCTGTATCTTGAAAAGGCGGCGTTTTTCACATTATAATTAATTGACCAATTAGTCGACCAACCCGCACCTAAACTGTTATATTTAACTAATATCGATATGAATCAGTAAGAACAATGTAAAGAAGAATATTTGTTAAATTATGATGAAAATAGAATTAATTAAAAACTAATACTTTAAACTCTCCTCGAAAAATTAAGGCGTAAAGTGGGGAACGGAGTGATCTGTTTGCCTCGTTACAAGGGAGAAGCAATAAAATCCACCCACAATTGTCGCCTTCTCTGTCGAACTCTTGGGCCACGACGGCCTCTATTAGTAAATAATTCGATATTATTGCTATTTTTTACTTGTCTGGCATCCGACTACGCCTAGGGGAATCCCCTTGAGTGAAGAACAAACTCGAATTCACATGTTTCGTTATATTGCTATAATATATATGAAGAGTATTCGTTCGTTTAAGAATTAAATACAATTTTTCAAAACTGCAAGTCCAATATTTTTTTTATATATGTATATGTATAAATAAAAGTACGTTATATATATTCGTAGCGTAGATTTAAGGCTGTTTTTATTTATTCCATATTTATTCCAAATATTTCTATACAGAACCATTGGTCCGGGTAATACCTCAATTATTTAAAGTGTTTGCAATTCAAACTTAATTGCTGCGAATCTACACTAAAATTAAATTAATTGGCTGTATTTTAAATACGTAGGTACTTATGCAAAGCGACGGTATAGGATTCGATTTCCACTTGGGGTAGTTTCATTATAAAGTATGTAACAGCTTTAAATTCACACATACTGTATTATGCTATAACATGTTAACCTGTAAGCTCTTTAGCTCGTAGTGCTAATCCAATATAATTGGGAGACAACCCCTACTTCATTAGAAAACTGGTTAATTAAACATACGGGTCGAGCTTGAGTTCCACTTTCCTGTAAAATTCCATACAGTTTTATCATTTTCTAGTTAATAAGTTATTTAATTATCATGTTCATACTAGATATATAGGTTAGCATAGTTTGGAGGCCAGTTGAGGCACGGGGGCAACAGCGTGTGGCTGCGATAGGTTGTGGGTTTGATTTCCAATAATAAGTACAATTAATATTTAATATTTCCATTTACTCGCTCTGGTAACGAGGCAAAGCGCGACGTTGAGTTTCGCCAAACTACACGCAATGCTTCCAGAATACGGCGGTAAGTGGGAGGCGGAAGTGACTTAATGGGAAATGAGTATTCGGTTCCCTCTGCCTTGCCTGGCTTTTTCCAGCAGAAGCTGTCCCGCTACAATATCACTTAATTATTTAGACAAAATGGGACTACGTGTTCCACAAACACTCAAAATATTTATAAGGGAAATTAGAATGGAAAGTTAAATCACAGTCGTAGTTTTTCATTTTATACTGTTTTTTTTATCATGGTAAACTCCAATCAATAAAATAAATATTAAATGTGTATTAAATGTATTTTATAGTTTGCACAAACAAAGTTGGTTAATGTAGAACGTATTATAATCTATATATCTATATATATAAAAGGACTTGTCCTCACTGACTGAGGTAAGACGCGCGCACAGCCGTAACCGCTGTGCGTAGAAACGTGACATTTGGACAGATGTTTACTTTCGTAATCTGGACATCCACTAAGAAGGGATTTTGAAAAATTTTAACCCTAAAGGGGTGAAATAGAAGTTGAAAGTTTGTATGGAAAAAAATTTAAATCGGCACCGATATTTATAAAATTTGAAATTGAGGTTTTTAATTGAACACGTGAAACACGTGTTTTCGTCGTTTTCTAGAATTCTCCACCTAAGGGTGCAAATAAGGGGTTGAAAGTTTGTATGGAAAAATCTTTAAATCGCCACCGACTCTTAAACCACCAACTCTTTTAGACTCTTAAAAATATTTCATTGAACATATGTTTCGTGGTTTATTAGAATTTACCCCTAAATAAGCAAGCGAAGCTGCGCGCGTCCGCTAGTATCATATAATTATAATTTTGATAGAAAAATACACCCTCCAATATTCATATAATTAACATTGAATGTCTAAATAATTCGGCTACAATCCAGTACGGCGATATAATCAAATCAACTCTGTATCCCATTCACACTTAATGGTATAATTTCCTTAGCTTTGATATCCAGACAGAATTAAAATAACGTTTCCTTGGGACGTGCCGCATTATCTCTTAGGTCTGTAGCGCAGTAAAGGGCATGAGCGTTATAATCGTAATATAGCTTTGGTACCGGTATGAATTTTGATTTTATAGCTAAGGTCTGCCCAATTATGATGTAGAGGCAGCCCTGGTACAGTGGGTACGTTTGACTGTAAGCGCGCTGTAAGTACTAGAGAAAAATTTGTGATACAGCAATCCAATATCGCATACTATTTATTCGCTTTTTCATGAATAGGTAGAGGGACCTAGTGATAAGACACTCCGTTTCCCCCTTTATGCCTAATTAGGGACAACGATCACAGTGCCACTGTCCCATTTTAAATGTAAATATTGTTTAAAGAGACTAAGCCCATAATCACCCTAAACAGTTCAAAATATCCCAATTTTACCAGGGTACCGTCAACAAAACAATAAAGGCAAAACTAAAAGGTATCTATACCGACAGCATTACAGCATTACACAGTGTACTCTCATCTTAAGAGATTTTCTCAACGGGTTCCAATGTTACTAAAATGGGATGCTGTTGAATATGTAGATTTTGAATGTTCTCAGGAATCCTCAGCCTCGAATCGACATCTTGCTAATTGTACGGTGGTTAATTATCTCGTCAATGCTTATATTAGGTTTGAATTATAATTTTACTGCGCACGTACGCGTTTTGAATGATAATGTTATGAAAATAACTTATATTATGTAATATTGGGACCGATAAACTTACGGATTGGGACAGCTTCTGATTGTGAGCGCTATAAATGAATTTTAATGTCCTCTATTGAAGGACTAAGTTTGGTGCTCATTTCTGCCAGTCGGCACGAAATGCCTTGAGAATTCGGTGGAAAGTGGGCAACGAAAGTTTGGTACCATTAGTTTTCTAGGTTCCGGTGTCAGGTTTGGAAATAAAAATTCTCTCGCTCTGGTACCGCCATATTAGTTATATTAGTCCCCGGATTGGGAATCGAATCCACAACCGTCGCGTTTATAGTCACACGATTTTGCCCCTATGCCTCAATAGTGTCACGGATGGAATAATATTTAATCAATTCAATGTCATAGATACGTAAGCAACTATAATGGCGTCGAAGATATTAATATTAGCTTAGCACCTCTAGACATTGTGAAAATTAAGCAATTTCCATATTAGTCAGTCCTATCGATCTCTTTACTCTGTTCAATATTAGGTGTGTAATTAAGAAACGCTATATAGAATTAATATTATGTTATACAAACAATAACGTCGTAAGGCTTGAATCGATTTCAAACATTTTTGGCTCGGTTTAATTATTTCATTTTATGAACACATTAACTAATAAGGGAAGAAATAATTAAGTTTAATAATTTACTCAGTAGATTTCCTTATAATAATAATTAATTTTCATTTTCATTTTTCACAGATTTCGCCTGTACGGTAAAACAGTAAGTTTATAGTGCTAGAGATATCTTATACTAAATAATAAACAGCTAACAGTTTCTTTCATTCTATTAATAAAGATTTTTTTTGTCACCAGATACTATACAAAGCGATGATGCCCGTAGACATTCTAAGAAAATCTATTTGGAAATAACGTAAATAAGACGATTAACTAGAATTTCGAACGAATTAGATACAATCAGTATTCTTTGTGGCATTATGTTCGCTTACTTTGAGGCTATTTATCCATCTCGATTTTTATAATGGTGTTCATTGGAATTTCGATACCAAATCAGTGTCAAAGACAAGCATGTTTTTGAAGGTATTTATTAATTTATTTATAAATACTTTCTAAATCTAGCCGAGCGTTATGCTAGTCCGTCCGTCCGTATTCTGGAGTTTGCGTGTTGATTGGCGGAAACCAACCCCGCGCTTTGCGTCGACATGTAATTTCCTCGAGTGGCAATCAAATCCATGACCTGTCTCGTTTACTTACAGGCGCACGCTTGTGTCACTGTGCTACCCAGAAAGAAGTGTACATAATAGTTCCACAAATAGAAGTGAAATCAGATAAAAACAAATAGTTTTACGTATTAGTAAAACAGAACAAAAAACTCATTCGTTTTTCTTTAACACTTACAATGTCTACTTGTTATGTCTATATTTCTCCCAATATATAGATAAACTCAATGAGAACTGCCAACTCCTTACTTGAATGGAACTCCAGAGATCTTAACTTTCATTTCTTTACAGTTTGATCAAAGGGAAAGTCAGCTTTTTGTCGAGCTACGTTTAATTAGATATTTCTTCTAACTAGGTCTTACGTTTGTTACAGAGAATCCTGTCTTGTTTCTGTCGATTGTCATTTGTTGTATTTGTATGGAGATGTAGGAGATCTGAGAGATGTAAGTCTTAGTTAGTAATGTATTTTTTTTCTATTACATTGTTAATTAAAAATATTTTTACTAAGGAAATTAGACAATTAACTATTATTGTATTTAGAACTAGCCGAAAAAGTCGTCGATCTATTCTGGATACTAGTCCGGACAAACAGAAAGACAGACGGACAATTTTTTGATTATTTTATGAAAAATAATTATACATAATTTTTTCGATAAAAATCCATCTAGAAAATAAAATATAAATATATAACGTTATATAAGTGAAAAAATACATTTCTAAAGTGTTATCCCATTCCATTATGAATGCAACAAAGCGTTTCACGCAGCGTAAAATACGCGACTTTCTTGAAATGAATTCATAATTCACTGTTATTAATAAGAAACCCACCCTATTTACTTACCCCCATAGCGAAAGACACCTGGGGTTGATTAATTAATCTATATTGTTGTAAGGATAAACAAGAAAATGTAACATTGTTAATGAGGGTAGTTGTAGATTTAAGTGTTCTTTTAGCTGATGTTTTAAGTGTTTTCTTTGCATATTTTATGTGTTATTCCTAAAATAGACAATATTTTCATATATTTATATACAAAGGTTTTCGTGAGTTATTTTATAAACCATTTGCACGGAAGTGTCTTCACGAGAATAGAGTGCCTTAACACTAACTTCTTACTTCTCCGTTAGCACTGGTCTCAAGAATTTTATTATATATTTTTTTTTATTTTTTTTATTACTTTTTATTCTAGAGAGAAAGAAAAAAATACACATTTTATTAAAAAATATGGAAATTATTTAAATATAAACATACCAAGTGAATTTCAAAACCACAACCATCACGTGCACGTACCAAGTGGGTACGCCGCGGCGGTGACATTGATACGTGTAATTTACAAATGCACGATGTGTGCTTAGTTTAACTCTGTAATTTGTGGCTCTATCTGTGGTATGGAATTTAGAATGTAAACGTGACAGGTAGTGAGTTCGATTCCTAATAATAATGTTTTTTTATTTTCTCGTTCTGGTAACGAGGCAAAGAGCGGAGCTGAATTCCGTAACTGATTCTGATAAGCACTGCCTGCAGAAATCGGCGGAAAGTGGGCAACGGAAGTATTGAATGGATTTGTAAACAGAATGTCTTAACATGGTTTCCATGTTCAAGAAGCTATAAAAAATACCACCTTTTTCTAAGAAAAAATATATGCATATTCTCTATCATGAAGTGACATATCTCTAAATTCTTCTTTGCCTATTCTACATAATAAAATGCTTGAAGATATAAAAAGAAAAAGTCTTTTATAAGCAAAAAGCAAGTAAGTAATATATTTTACGCATCGTGAATTTCTTAGAGTCGTTGCGGATGAAATGTACTCTTCAGCTTAACTTCTAAAGCGCATTTTATTTTGATGTTTCTTGCGATTTATCTCCATCCACTCATTTATAAATAAGAAAAGTCGTTAGTTTCACAAAGTAGAGAGTCCTTAACAGCTTCGTTAAGATTTTGCATGCGATAGTTATAGGTTCATATTTCAAACGGAGACTTGTTTCAAAGGAAAAATGTGAACTATTCACGAAGTCAGGTCTTGTGTAACACGAAGCACCCAATATTGAAAAATATGGGACATTTGCAAAACGTAAATTAATTATTATTTTGGTTTTTATTAAAGTTAGGTAATCCAGATCAAATTGGGTAAAAGCAGATGAGAGTCCAAAGTCATAATTACAATCAAATAAACAAGAAGATGAGAGTTAGAATCTATAATTACAATCAAATGTAAACAAGTTCTTAATAATCTAAATAAAAATAATTTTCAGATATGATTGCATATACAATATATATGAGTTTAGCTAATTGACTCTGAATGTTAACTAATACTTAAACTAGCGATTACGAATTAATTTCCTGGCTGGCACATACATATATATGTATAGTAAATTTCAATTTGTTTGTTGCTGTTGTTAGGTTTCTATATTGTCTATGAAAGACATATTTATATCAGTAACATTGCCGGTTTTGTTGTTTAGTATAAACTCTTCAATATTATCTTCAGGTTGCTTTTGGGATGTTTATTGCCATTTAATTTAAGTTCTTTTCATATCCTTTAATTTGTCAGTCTCCTGTTCCTTGCACAACAAGCAGGAAACTGAGACCTATAGGTCTGACAAAAAAAGGTACCATAAAAACATCAAATTAATTACAATATCAGTATAATATGCATAATTATACAAATACATCAAGTAATAATCACGCAATATGTGCACATTAGATCGCAGATTAGCATAACTATCGAATCATTGTACCAACTGATGTAATACATCACGACGCCCATATAAGTCACGTGGGAATTGATGGCATTGGAAATGAGTTATGGTATGATAAACATATGTATGTATGTATGTATGTATTATTTGATGTATCTCCGAAATAGTTGTTTATCCCAATATGCTATCTCCAGATAGATGATAGTTTCTCCAGAATTTTACAATGTTAAGCGTGTGACTTCCATCCATTCAACAGCCTTTTGAAGTCTATTACTGGACATAGGACTCCAGTAATATCCACCATTTTATCCGTTTCTGTGCACTTTGGATCCAAAGGGCTTCCTACTGCTTTTTTAGGACGTCAGTCCACCTAGTTGGGTTTCGCGGCAAAAGGTTCTCCTGCCGAGACTTCGAAGACTTCTCTTTCCTGATTCTATCTAGAAATTATCTGATCTTCCTTTTCCTTATTGAGAGACTGATAATAACGAATAAATGAAATTATTCGTTGTTTAGTTTAAGTTGAAAATTGGTAGATTAAGGAGCATAGGGAAGCACTTAGAAATACAGGCATTTTTTATCTTTAAGTCCGTACAAATGAATACACAAAGATAATATTTTCTTAAAAATGTTATCTATGTAGTGGTAAGATGTGAAAACTGTATCACGACAATTTCCTGTCATATAAAAAAATAATTTCAATATCAGTACTCTGTGGAATTGTTAAATCCATCGCCACTGTGCTAAGGAAAAAGCTTTTATTTTAAATATGAATATAGCATGTTTTACATTGAGCTGCCTGTATTTAAGTTATACAAGGTTTAGTACTAACAAGTGCTAAATTTGTTGTAAAATTAAATATTATATAAAAAGGCAGAGCAAAAAACGTTTGTCGTTTACTTGTTTCATTTTTTTCAAATGGCATATTGTTAAAATTATATTTTTTATATTATAATATATACTAGCTTTTACTTCAGGCCTTGCCCTCGGCCAAATAGAAATAACTAGGAATTGTGTTATAAACACAATTACTCAGGTACCTTACCCACTGTACCAGGAGGCACTGGGTAATATTGACATAAAGGGAACCTAGTGTTAAGCCTGCGAGCAGAGCGCTCATTGAGGACTACGTTGACTTGCAAGAATAAACTACATTCTTGTATTATGTTATACACTAAAAATAATCGCATAGGAAGGACCGAGCGAGCAGAAAGAGTTAAAATGAACTTGCTAAGTTCTCGAGAGCGGAGTGAAGTAATAACAGAACTCCGTGTTGATGGAAATGTAAGCCTGTTTTATTTCAAAGAAGTTCGAATAACCAAAGCAACGAAATAATATAGTCCATTTCCTGGCAATTTTTCCAAGTGTCTACCAAGTGTCTTGGTATACACTGGAGATAGACTTCCCGGACGCCCAAGGAAACGCTGGTTGGATGTCGTGATGCAGGACATGACAGTCAATGGTCTACCCAATGAGAACGCTAAAGGCCATACAAAGTGAAGTAGGCTGAGTAGGAAGAGAGACCCTGGCAAAAGCCAGAATTAAAGCCAGGAACAAGGAGACTTACGAAAATTATAAAAACCAATATTTAACAAAATTTACAACATTTGCTATATAAGCTACATTTAAAACAAGGTCAGGTTGACCCAAACATAAACTATTCTGGGGACTCGCCTATCAATATACTGTGTGTAATAAAGCCCGCCGTTAATCCTTATCTAAGTTTATTATAAGTAATATTATATTCTGGACACGTACCGCTCAGTTATTGAAGGAAAGTATTGTCCTGGCTACTTTTCCATCTCGTGAATGAATGTTGTTTGCGTGAGTTTTTGTTCTCATTTTTTTTTGGTTTTGGTCTAGAATTTTATAAATGTTATTTTTTTTCCTTTATGTGCCTAATTGAAGCGTTGAACTTTGACGTTGAATTTTGACTACTCTGCTACGGACAACTTTGAGTGAGTATGTGTCCGTTATTTCCGTCCGTATTTTGTGTTTTTTTCTTTGTAATCGAATCATGATAAGATATTAATAATGCAATGATTAGTCATACAGAATAAGTTTACCGTTCGCAACCTGAAGAGATATTGCATTGTTGAGTGGCAAAATCACCGCGTTTTGTGCAAGTTGATGAAAAAAATATATATTTACACTGCAATCAACTCAATTTTTGTAAAAATAAACGTTTGTACGAGTACGTAAGTATAATTTCGGCACATTAGAGTATCTAAAAGAATATTTTAGCTAATTATTATCTTTAGCTGTAACCCACATATTATAGCAGTGTAGGTATGGGAAACCCAATGTTGAGACATATCGTTCACATTGCTTATGGAGTGATAGAACTCAATGAAGTCTTTTGACTTCTTATCAGAGAGATCAAATTATTAATTTCTCCTAGTGGAAATCAAGTCTACAATACAGCCCGTATCTGTGTGCCACTATTGTATCAATTCTTTTTTAAAATGATACAATAGTACACCACTATTGTATCATTTTAAAAAAGAATATATAAAAAAATACTATTCTAGAATTCTTATTAACTTTTCAAAATAAACTATTCTGTGCTAATACAATTCAACCACGAACCTAAAATTAATATATCACTTTGAAAAAAATCATTTATGTAAACATAACATAAAAATTTGCAATGGCATTTAAATATTTCCTTTTATTTTCATGATGAATACTCAGCACTTACTAATTTCACTGTGTAATTTCCATGTTTTACAATTTTAAACACGACAGCTTTTCCTTTACGAGTTTAAAGCGAATGCCGTTTCTGAACGGAATATAATAGTCACGGATAGTTAACTTAAAACCAACTTCACGTATTTTGATTTTTGTTTTGAAATATTTCTTAGCTTTTTATATTGCTGAGTACTATAACCATAATAATAAAAGATGCCGATTATAAATGCGACGGTAGTGGGTTCAATTTCCACTATGGCTACAAATTTTTTTTTTAAATATCGTGAAGCAATAGAAAGCGTCACACTAAGTAAGCACGATGATTCGGGGTTCGATCCTTCTAGAGGATGGATGGATAATGGATTTTTTATAAAGGCACGGGTGTACAATTTGCTATTGTTGGTCTATCACCGTACCCCAAATTAACTTATAGCACTGCAATTACACAAAATATTGAAATAAGCGGAAATGAAAGTGACGTTAAATAAGTCTTGCTTATACCGGAAAATAGGGAAGACACGTGCAGAAACGAATATAATTAATTAATATTCCTTATAATATTAATTTTAACTTTCACTTCAAGAACTTCTTTCGAGAACTCACGAGAACAATTTCCCTAAAACCGTTCATGTGAACCTTCTTAAATTTCTGGAGTGCAAAGCAGTTTATATCCATTGTTCCAACACGTATATATGCTTGCCAATTTCACAAATGTAACAAGCATGCGTGAGGTTGTTAGTCTGGTGTGCCCCAGGGAACCGTTGTAGGCCCAATTGAATATATTATGTTCAACAATCACATCAAAATATAATGAGCCGGCGTCTGTGTCTTTTACGTTAGTACATCTTTAAAATGGCTCCCCGGTGACAGCGGCGATACAGAAAATAAACTAGCTGCAGAAGGTAAAGCTATTATTTTGAATGAAAACCGTGTTCATACGACAATGAGAAATAATGAAAATATCTACGTGATTCTTCGTATGTATATCATATGTCAAAGCGTTCACAGTTCCTTTGAATTCGTTAACTTTGAAATGTAAAGTCATATTTAATTGGTAGTCGTTTGACTTTTATAATGAGCTATCACATTTTTGTCAGAATATGCACAATTTTGAAATGTATGAAAAAGAGAAGAGAAGTACCTAGTAGTTGATAGGACAAAAAAAACATATTTTTAATATACATGCATAACAAATTATTATTAATAACTAGCGTAATTTATTGGACTTAGGCAAAATATATATATTGATACATATATACATATATCTAGTATCAACTCTAATTTTATAAATTACTTAGAAAATTACATAAGAATCTTATAAAATAACAGTGTGACAAAATGAAAAGTATTATCAAAACTACTAATAAAGTAGTGCAAAGGAGCGTAACAAGCTCTTTTATCAATCTTTCAACTTTATAATTGATATTAATTGTAGTTTTCCTGACACTTTTATTAAATATCAACTCTATAATACAAAGTCTATCAATTTTTCAGTTTCGCACGTATATCAATGTAGGCAAAGATATCCTAACGTAGAGTTACTCTGTCCTCTACTTCTAATAATTCGGTGTTGAAGCGCGGAACTTAACACCGCTTGTCTGCCAAGCCGTGAAAATGACAGTAGTTTATTCCCTAAAATAGGGATTTAATCCATAGCCAAACACGTCTACACTCCTTTATTTAATTATATTTATTTTATTTTTTATACCTTTACACTGTTGAGTGATGAAATTCAATGCCGCGTTTTGCTTCGTTACTAGTAGAAATTTAATAAATATGACGGTTACCTCGAGTGGGAATGGAACCCAGAACCTGTCTCACGTACAGTCACACGTTTGTGCCTCTGCGTCACGACCTTACTTATTAGATTATGCTAGTTTATTTACTATTTTAAGCAACCCAGTGGCTTAGTTAACTATCATTTCCGTTCAATACATTGTTAAATAAGAGGATTAAATTAGAATCTCTTCTAATATTCATAGGGTTATCGTATGTATAATCGGGTTGCTTAATCGCTCGTGTGATACTGTATTTGTAATTATACCCGTATGTTGTTTTAGGTTGATCATTTAAGAATATTTGAGGATTTTAGTTTTGTTTTAATGTTAGCAGCTTAAATGCTATAATGAACTTAAGTTGTGTAAAAATGTTATTTTAATAAAATGTTAATGAGTTTGTGAATATTAAGTGAAATAAACAGTTTTATCCCATTTACAGCAATAATTATTCTATTTAAATGAAGATCTCGAAAGACATTGAGTGTCAAAAAAAATATTTAAGACAAAAACAAATAAAATGTATCACAATTATATATAAATGAAACTACTCACTGGCGTAGTTGTTTCATTTTTTTATTAGACGGTCAATTCTGAATAAAGCAGGTTAGGCACAGGGAACGTAGAGTTAAAATATTCCATTCCTTACTTCCGGAAGAAACGGAGGAGGAAATTTCATTGTAACTCAACGCCGCGATTGTCGTATTACCGCAAACGTCGTGCTTATAGTTACACTTTGTATCACACAACGACCTGAATTGTCGACTTGCACTATAAAAAACTACTTAAACAGAATCTAAACTTAGAAAAAACAAAGAATTTTATATTCCACATACAAAGAAAATCCTCACCTAAATCATATATTACCTTGAACAATATTCTGTAAGCCCCACATCGAGCTTTG
This sequence comes from Heliconius melpomene rosina, assembly GCF_056956725.1. Lineage (NCBI taxonomy): Eukaryota > Metazoa > Arthropoda > Insecta > Lepidoptera > Nymphalidae > Heliconius > Heliconius melpomene. The sequence goes on along the minus strand of NC_140402.1, from coordinate 8,518,229 downwards.
AGCTAAGAAAAGCACCCACATTACAAGGCACAATTAACAAAGCGGTTTGTAATTACGTTGTATGTAAAAAAGGTATAAAGGAATCGTATATACCTGTATTGTGAAGGCACCGGTTTCTATGGAACAGACAATAAGGTATGTATTCCACTGGATTTTCAACTCGATAGCACAAAGGCTGGATGCTAGTCTAATTTGAACGTCAAATTATAGCTTAGCTAAGAGAAATTGAAGCATATGGCGGTCGTTTGATATTTTAGGTTAATTTTGTTATCGAAGGTCTGGTTTTACGGTTATATTTAGTGTTATGTTATGGTTATAGATACGGCGTATGGTAAATATTAACTTGTTATTTATGGAACTTTAGTGGTGGTTGTTATATTTAAATACTTACACGATTATAACGTAATTGAAATAACAGGCTTGGTGTCTTGATAAGTTAGAGTGACTATTTCTGTGAGATAATTATAAGAAAGGAGATGATAAAGCTGTAGATTATGAAAATAGTCGATAAAATAACATATAACTTCAAGTTTTTTAGAGACACACTACGATCTCTGTATGCTACTTTTATCTCATCCATGGTCATCTACGTCTTCATATAGATGTGTATGCAGTCCAGGGGTGCAGTCCAGGAAGGAAAATTTGGCGAAAAATGGAGAACCCCTCTTCATGTAATTTAACGAAGGATCAAAGATGGGACGATTTTAGTAATAAAGTAATTTTACCTATCCTGTTAAATTATGCGTGCCTTAACAATAGATTCCCAAGTGTAAAGGCATTCCGTTCCCATTAAAACACTTCCGTTCCCCATGATTATCATCATGATGCATTTAGAAACAAATTATGGATTTCACAAACCATAATTCGAGCCAGGTGTTATTGCTGGTAGGCATTTACCAATATCCTATATAAGTTACAGATATAGCATGAAGCTTTGGTAATCAGATATAGATAATACCAAGTTATATATGGATTCCAATACGACACACGTATTTAGTTAACGATCGTCGGTTTGATGACCAATAAAGGGTTTATGTCTTAACGGAACGGAACCGTATATGTAATTAAGTCATCTTAGAACCCATTTATACTGAATAAATAACAATAGAGGGCAGGGCCAAGGGTCACTATAAACCTTTTTATACCCCAGAAAACAATATTGTGAATTTGTAAACGAAAATATATTTCCCTCAAATGTTTGCGCGACCCCAAAAATCTACATAATATCCTAAAGGATTGGTAGGTATCTTATAATATTTGGACAAATTTGAATCTTATAACTTCAGCGTACAGTCCATATTAGTTCTGAGCAAGATTTAAGGAATAGTCTTCTAATATATTTTATGTTGGCTTTTTAAACTAAACGTCTTGGGAGCGCGGTTATGTGGTTTTAACTGGATAAATTAAATCTAACAATCTGCTAAATTACTAAGTGCTTTGTTTATAGTATTTTATATTACGGATAATTGTTATCTCCATATGATTTCTTGCTATCTGATTTTAAAATATTTTGTTATTTCCTTGCAAAAGTAAAAGTTAATATTTTTAGCTTTAAAAGGTCGCGTAAAATGCATGAGGACCTCCCAAATGACTTATATGGCGAGTGTGATAACAGTAGGCGATGGGAAAGAGGTATATCTCCACTCCGTTCTTTCTGGGTACTTCGCTAGGGATAAAGCGTGATGCTATACTTCCATATCTTAACATTATGATGAGGCTATTTGTGGCGCAGGGGCACAAGCGTGCTACTGTGAACGCGATAGATTGCGGGTTCGGTTCCCACTCGAGGAAATGAAATGTGGGCAACGGAAGTGTCTTAGTAATAGGTTTCCACGTTACATTCTACCTTGTTATATATGGGATACAACACGAGTCTAGAAAACATCTCAAAAAAAATACTGAAATAAGAAATATAACAGGTAATTTCCGAACAAGTATAAAATATCGTAATATTTGCATATCCCACTGTACTATGTTTATATTTGAAATGAAACCCAAAATTACGTTCTGAATTTGGACCCCATCTAAGTGCGTCTTAAGGACACATCAGAAAGTTGTACAAACATTTTCTCCCTTTGAATATTTATCCCAAGTTGAATAAGTAACAGATGTTCCGAAATATCTCCTTTAATTAAGAGTTCTTTGAACAAGATATTAAAATGATCTCACCAAGCACCGTACTCCAGAGAGCGTACGCATAAATCAAGCTAAATACAACTTATAAACAACTTAATAGCTGGATGAAAGACAACATTATTTATGACTACAATCTATGCCATTAATTATGGAATGGGCTTACAATGACAGATGCCTGATTAAGTTATGGGAAGTATTCAGAGGACCTGAAATTAAGGTCTATGTAATGTAAATGAAATCTATGTTATCCTACGGAAGCCCAGCGTTTAGACACTTCAATCCTCACTTTTTGCGGTATTCCGGAAGCAATGTGTACTCAACGCCGCGTTTCATCTCGACACCAGAGTGAAGTAATAAAAATATAAGGTATTTCATTTCCTCATGTGGGAATCGAATCCACAACCTGTCGCATTTACAGTCACACGCTTGTGCTCCTGGAATTTTATTCAGACAGGGTAGACAAAGATAACCTAGTAGAGACACTCCGTTGTCCGATATACGGCCGAATTAAAAATATTGGACTTACTCATAATTCATTACAGAAACAGAACAGAAATCACTTTATAAATTACAATAATTCTCAATTAAACAGCTGTAAACACTGTGGTACAACAGTGCCCGTCTGTTTTCAGTAATGTATCACAGAAGGTGGCAAGAAATATAGCGGCAACACTACTGTGCCCCAGTTGGAATGACAATATATTCACTAAATTCACAGTGCATTTGATAATAGTTGCAAATCCTACATGTTCACAATAATGAAAACTAATTGTATATGTAATGTATATAACTGATTAAGTATTCAATTTTTTAGGGTTCCATATTCTAATAGGTAAAAACGGAACCCTTATAGGGTCACTTAGTTGGAAAGTAAAGAATGAAGTCTCTTTACACAAGGTTCCCTCTGCCTACTCTAGCTAGAGGGAACCTTGTGCTAAGTTGCTTTTTGAGGACTTATTTTAAACGAACTATTTTCACTCAATCCAACAATTACGCCGCATCGTCTAACCAAAATAAAACTCCCATTTTCCCCCAAATTGTAACTGAGAGTGGAAAAAACAAAGAATTCTCAATTGCCAAAGTAATTTGTGTCTTGATTAAAATTTATTGTTTCGCGCCTGTCCATTTTTGTCCCTTGATGGGTTTTTTTGGGCAAATATAAATTGGGGATAAGCTATGCGCTTTCTTAGGGCTTCAAATTAGAACATTTCGCTGTGCTTATTTACGTCCAAATTACAATCTAACTGGTAATTACTTGCTTGAGATGAACATAAAAGGAATTCTCAAAATTTATTCGTTTGGAAACGGTTTAATTTAGCAAATACGAAGTGAGATTTTAAGAAAGTAATTAATTAGTATCATCCATGATGGAAATAAAACAAATTATAAAATTTGTGTTTCAAAATACAGAAATGTTTATTTTAATTTGGATGAAATACGTATCTATCTTTATAGCCAACAAATTTGATGAAATTTAGATATTACATGTGAAAAAGTTTAAACGTAATAGAAGGAAGTATGGCTTAAATTATGTCACTAGGTTACCTAATTTTTGTGTAATTTTTTAGGTAATTGAATTTGGTTTAAAATTATTATAATTTGATTAAAATTAGGACAGATATCGAATTTAGTGCGTTTTATTTGTATATATTAATTTATTTGTACATGCAGGGTAGGTAGGGGAAACCTGGACACCTAGTGCTGGGACTCTGTTCCCATAAAGGAACTTCCATTTCTCACTTTCCGCCGCATTTTAGAAGCATTGTGTGTTGAGTAGCGAAACTCAACGCCGCGCTTTGCCTTGAGAGTGAGCAAATAAAAACCTTAAACATTTTATTTCCTCGAATTGGAATCGTATCCACAACCTGTCGCGCTCATAGTGGCAAACCTGCGCTCCTGAGCCCCGATTAAGATCTCCATAAAAAGAATCCTTTCTTCATTCTCTAGAATCGTTGCAATATTAGGTATTTTCATAATTGAGTTCATACAGCGTGCAAAGTTTATAAAATAGAAAAAAAAACGAAATACAGAGTGTTTTATCACTAGATCCAAACCACGCCTATAAGAAAAAACCTCGATTTTCCCAGTCTTTTCTGGAAATTACAAAAAAAAATGTTATATGAAAAATGATGAAGAGTAAAATGTTCATGACGACAACAATGCTCTTATATGAACTTGGTCTTGTGTGAACAATCCAACTGAGCGCTTGTGTAAAGCGTTTTCGCTTTTCATACTGTAAAATATTACCAGTCACTATGACTGTACACAATTAGGTATAAGTATGTGGTCGTGGGTTCATATCCTTTTAATATTTTTTTTACTTTTACCTATTAAAACTCTCGTGGAGTGCTTTTACAAACTTGGCTCTAAAGGTAGTTATGAGATGGTTATGAGTTCGATTTCCTCTCGGAACGATGAAATATCTAATATTTGAATTTCCTCACTACGGCTAAGTGCGGCGTTGAGTTTTGTCACTCCGTATGCAATGCTCGAGAAGTAGTCGGGAGGAACGGAAGTGTCATAATGGGAACGGAGCACCTTGACCCTGGGTTACCAGGTTCAGTCTGTCTATCCAGCTTTGTGCGGAGTATGACGTGAAGCTAACGAATAAAAATATATAAATATATTTATTGCGTATAATATGATAGGCAGAGTAACAATAGTAACACAAGGTGTGTTAAAACATTCTGCTCTCTGCTTTTCTTTATAAGAGACCTTAACACATGAGAATAATAAAGTTGAGACCAGATGTGACCATGTGTGACGTTGAGTTCCGCCACTCAGCAAGTGCCTATGGAACGGTATGTTAGGCGGAAAATGGGAAACAGAATGTCTTAATCATACTCAATATTATATATAGCTCAGCTGTACAGTAAAAAAAAACAATTAATACCTATATTATAAATATATATTAAAAGGTTCCCTGTTATATTACGAACATGATGTATAATAGAATATTTTCTTTGTCTTCTACTATTATTAATTACTTACTTTAATCAGAATGTTATTTTATATTTTCCTTTATAACTAACGCTATTTTATTATTTCTATGAAAGAATGAACTAGTGAGATGATTAATATGAGATGTGAGTTTTTGTTCTTTTTTTGGTGAAAATTATATTAATTCTATTAATTTTACGTCATAAAGACCATCGTTGTGCAGTAGGATTGCATCTGGTTATAAAAAATGGTTTCAGGTTCGATTCTGACTCAAAAGATAGAATAATTTTTATTTCTCCGTTCTAGAATAACGAAATGGAGCATTGAGTTCTACCAATAAATACGCAATGCCTCAAATTAAGGCACTAGTAAAACAGAGAAATAAGAACCTATATCTACCTATATTCGGAAGAAAGTGGAAAAGGAAAATGTTCTAGTGGGAACGGAGTCTCTGAGCACTAGGTTCGCAAATTCCCTCTACTCTATGTGCGGTATAAAGCATGAATCTCAAAATAAAGTTTTATCATAATAAAAACTGCTATGATATTCCATAGGCTAGAGCCTTTTTTCAGTTATTTTCTGTCCATTACGACCTAAATTCCTCAGAAATTATGGCTCATCAAGTTCTCTTTTATATTCCACTTTTATTACACTTACATAGACATTAGGTTTATCTCTGGAGGACGCTCGTGTTTTTATATGCTTCAATATATTTTTGTTACTTTGAAAATTTGAAAATAAAAAAAGTGAGAACCGAGCAGTTGTGGGTTCGAATCCCATAGACAATGCACGGCGTTAAACTCGGCACGCTTGCTTAACGCATTAGGTACAGCGATGAAATGTGGAGGACGGAGAGTTTATAATGCGCCTAATTTTCAGGACATTACAAATGGAGTATTGTAGCACAACGCCGCGTATTGTCTACCAGAGCAAAGAAATATAAATAAAGACATTGTGCTACTCTACGACATCCTGTACTAAATTTTGTACTTAAAATTATAAAAAAAAGAAACGAATACCCTTAATTTCTACCATAGTTTATTCCTTTAATAAATTTTCTAACAGATGATGGATTGTAAGGACGAAAGAAGAATTAAAAATAGCATTTTAAAATAACGCGAGTATTGCAAGACTGACCGACAGAGTGAAGAAGATAAATCTATTTTTCTGTCAATGACTCTTTGGTATCTTTTATATTTCGACATATTGGTGTAAAGATACGTATTTAACTGGAGATAGTTCAAATCGAGACATCGTTATTTTATTTATAAATATTGCTTGAACTATACGAATATTTATTAAATATATTTATGAAATTATTTTCAGTTTTCAATAGAGAGATGCGTTAAGCAAGCTCATTTTGGGTGACGTTTTCTAACAACAAACCTTGCAAATCGTTGCTTAGCAACGACGGTTGTTATTAACATGGCGGAATAAATTGCATGTCAAATTAATAAGTATTTTAATATATTACAAATATGAGAAAAAAAAAGTATCCTATGTTCATCCCGAGACCCTCAAGTATCTCTATATGAGTATTTTATCACAATTAAATTTTGCGGTTTGACCCTGATTGCGTAAAAGACAGACAGACAGACAGACAGACAGAGTCACTTTCGAATTTATAATATAGGTATGGATTTTCAAAATTATCTACTATTTTTTACATTTTTTGTGTAAAATTAGACCATTCAGACCATCGCGGGGCAACGGATTACATTGACATGTAGGTTAATTATTTTAATTTCTCCATTCTGGTAAAAAAAGTACAGCGTTGAGTTCCGCCACTCAACATGTAATATCCCAAATTTAGGTTGACTGTAAACGCAACTGTTGTAAGTTCGATCTTTCACTCGAAGTAATGAAATATTTATTTAAATTTATATTTTTATTTCTTCACTCTAGTGTCGAGGCAAAAATGCCTCCAGAATCTTAACAAGAGGTTCCCTCTGTCTACCATACTACATACGGGATACAGCGTAGAGCTGATTTTTTTTTATTGCCATACAAATAACACTAAAAACTTGTCTACACTAAAATGCTTGTAATCATCATAAGCGACACACCATTTCATTGATACCGTAAAGAGTAGATGGTAGCAGTAAAAACTAAATACGTATTTTTGTTCCAAGTAATAAAATTATAGTTCAAAGTTAAAATTGACACCGTCGTTGCGAATTTGAACTGTCTGTCTGTCGGTGAGGTAGTCGATTCTCATTCGTGGTACCTTTTTATATAAAGCAAAGAGGAATGAATCCTCCGAGAGTGACCTTGATTTTATATTTACATTTGGTTGCTCTGGTTTCCTTTTTCTCTAAAATTCGGCGGAAAGTGTGAGATGGAATTGCTTTAATAAGAATGAAATGTCTTAACACTATGTTCTTACTGCCTACTCTAAAAGAAGCTAAAAATATCTTTCTACTAAAAATCTTGCTACCATTTTAGAGATGTCTGAAAAATAAAACAAACATAAAAAAAAAGTTATTTGAAAAATAAAAGATTATTTTTATTTAAGATTTTAACCTCTAAACTACTTTTACGAAGCGTCTATAAATCTTGTTATAGTAGTTCGTTGACTTTACTGTGTATTACAATGAGTAGTTTTTTCTTAAATTTAGTTGATTTACTTTAGAAAAGATTTAATGATAATTATAAAGATATCCAAAGTGCACAGAAGCGTACAACTGAAAGCGCGCTACAGGTTGTTAGTTCGATTCCTAGTGAAGATAATTAAAAATTTAATATTATATACACGTCCAAATACTTACAATTTAAATTAATATTATCTAAGTAGGCGAAGCCAGGAGCGGAGTATGTATCGCTATGGTATAATGCAATCTGAATACGACGACGTCTGGTACGAATCTATGCCAGGTCTATATTGTCCTTAGCAAAGACAAAGTATGACACTTGACAACACCCCATAAAGCCTAAAGTGGTCGTGATATAGTAAAATCGGTGAAGATGAAAATTAATTCCACCCCCATTCAACACCCAATGCGTCTAGAATCAGGGGGAAAGTATGTAATGCTTTCACACTAGGTTCCCAGGTTCCTTTTGTCTACCCTGCTATGTGCGGCATACAGTAAATTGGCAAGAAATCATTTTAGTTGCATAAGCAGAAAAAATCTAAGGTTAAGAAACTCCCTTTTCCAATTTTTATCTAAGTTTGTTCAATTATAAACGTTGAAACAGAACGCATAAAAAAATAATCAATAAAATATTCTTATAATAAGTAAAAAGTCTACCTGGCTTACTTACCTCTTTCATAACGTCGCAGATGTCAGTGATCTGTAAAAGAAATATACACTATGTGAAATAGACACTTGTAAAATTTAAATAAATTAAAAACTATTATAAAAAAAATATTTTTTTGACTTTATTGTTGTTTTTTTTTTATAAAAATAGTTTACAATTAATCATTCTTTAAACATGAATGAATTTCTTCTATTACATTTTAGTAAGATAGATTCAAGAAAATTATATGAATTTATGTAAAAATTATAAGAATTTTTATTTATATATATATGACGGCGCGCTGCTATGTATTAGTTTTAATTATAATTTCGCAATTATAACGTTTGGATGTTAATTGTTTTATGTAATGGATTATATTAGAAGAATATTTAAAATGGAGCGGGTAACCCCGAATAGGGTAGTAGGTGTAGCCACAAGTGATAGCAGATGTCATTGGTTGACAGCTATGGCGTGAGATGTTCACCAATTAACCTATTGGCTCCTAATCTATCGTAATTTTGTTAATCTTATGAGATTTATTGTAAAACTGTTATGTAAACGAGTAATAAGATACTGCAGAATATAAGTGTGACTTTTATTTAAACATCTCTGTTGCTACAACGCCCACAAATGAATAGAAACAGCCAAGACCGCTTTGAGGCCCTTTCTGATGCTTCTACATCAGAAGTGGGATTACCAGCAACGAATAAGGAACAAAATACAGAACAGAGTATTAAAATTTGACAAGATGTGAAAATTGTAAAAAAAATGTGAAGTTGAAAATTTATTTTTGACATGTCGAAACAAAATTTTACGGGAGCCATTGGTATCTGACATTAAGAAAAATAATGTTACGAAAGTTTAATTCTGATGCTGCAGACCACGACGTTCGCAGTTGGTGTGACATATGTTTACAAGAAAAACTTATTTTGGCAGTGATTTGATAATTACAATGAGCAAGGCACAAAAAGAGCTAAGAGAGAATTTGACAAATCCGAGATTGTGAGAGCAAACTCAAATAATAAGAAATTTTGGAAAGTATTAAAAAATAAGTTAAGTATTCGTGACAATAAGAATATCGCTTCTGATTTAATACGGGACTCAAGTTCCCCGCAGGTCAACTGAAACATAGTTAATAAATATTTCGTTAGCATTGGTGGAAATCTTGCCGAGAAGATAAAAAAAGAGTCTCCCAATATCAGTCGAAAACCACAAATAGATAACATTCAATCGTCATTCGTTTTACTTAATACTGATGAAATTGAAGTTGTAATAATTATAAATTCGTTAAAAAAAACTGACTGTGAAATTGGTGTAAGGGGTAACGAACACAAACTATCCGAAAGCTATCGCACGGATAGAATGCAATGCACTAAAATAGAAGAATATACCAGCATAAACCTTCCTATCAAATATGGCATTCCACAGGGAAGTATATTGGGACCAACACTATTTTTAATATTGAATTTACCTATGAACTTTTGAAAAATTGTGTCTTTTGCTGATGACACCGTTTTACTACTAAAAGGAGAACCTGGGAAAAAGCCTTTTATACTGCTCAGGTACTCAAAGGATCGGCGTCATCTTGACTTGTTCAATACTGTTGATACTGTTGAGACTCCAGCTGCAATTTATGGCGATTACTCAATGGTGGTCCAAGAGAAGACGAGTGTTTATCTGCGTATGCCGGGTGCTGCTTATAACACTGTTCAGAAATATTTAGAGGATAAACATGTATGGAAATAATGTCTATTGAATGTCATGCAGGATAGCTGCCAGTTAAGATTATTACCAAATTAATGATGTTATAAATGTTAATTCGCCTTGAGAATGAAATGCTCGCTCCAGTTTGTTTCAAAGAAAAAGTGGACATCCGATTAGTGGGAAGACTACTCTGACTATGGAAGTGAAAAAGCCACTAATAGAATCATCACAGCGATGCTATAACTGTGACAAGCAGGGTCACGTACCCAGTGATTGTTGTGGCAATAGTAGTTGTAATAGCAATTTCTTATTTACGTTGTGAGTTTTCAGATACTACCTCATCTCTATAGTCTAAGGAAGTTGGTGTGCATATGGAGGTGATTACTCCAACTTGCTTCACGTGTGGTAAATGCGGCCACATCGCAATGTGCTGCATTAGTATGGATACCAAGGCATGCGATGAACGGGTTGAACGATGGGTGAATGTTTGCTCCATTCAACTAGCTATGGATCAGTTCTGAGATGAATCTGGTGAGAAGTTTTCATTTTGTTTCGGCTCTGTTGCCGAATGCTCTTTAATAAAGTCAGCTCTGTCGAGATAGATAATAATAAATCATGGTAAGGTGCACTACCTGACAATCAGCTAGCCATTAGCACAGCTATTATGAGTAGGATAACCAGGGCGAGTCCTTTAGAATTATTAGTAGTAAAGGTTTCTATGTCTCTAAACTTAATGTAATTAGCCACGGATGAATTTGATTTGAATCTTATTATCGAGCAATCGACATGAGCAAAAGAAGAAGAAGCTTAGTTTGATAAACGTAAAGCAAAGTTAAAGAATTAAGTAAGTGATTATGTGCTGTAATCAAACCAAGTTTGACCCAAAATTTTAGAGACTCTTAAAAGAGCCCGTAAGCCCGTAGTAATTGGTTTTCAATTCTAGCAGCACGTAGTAGTGCCGGAGATTGCAAACAACAAAATAAAGTCAGAATGTGCCGATGACGGCCATGTTAAATAGTTACATACCCCTTTTACCCTGTAGTAGCCTGTGTGGCTAAGACAAACAAACAAAGCTAAGACAAACAAAACAAACAAAAAAAAAAACCAAAAAAAAAAGAAAAACTAGCCTTTGTGGCAACGACTAGCCCTTGTGGCAACGACTTGCCTGTATGGCGACGAGTAGCCTGTGTGGCGACGAGTAGCCTGTGTGGCGACGAGTAGCCTGTGTGGCGACGAGTAGCCTGTGTGGCGACGAGTAGCCTGTGTGGCGACGAGTAGCCTGTGTGGCGACGAGTAGCCTGTGTGGCGATGAGTAGCCTGTGTGGCCACGAGTAGCCTGTGTGGCAGCAGCTAGCCTGTGTGGCAGCAGCTAGCCTGTGTGGCAAGTACTAGCCTGTGTGGCAATGGCTGGCCTGTGTGGCAGAAACTAGCCTGTGTGGCAATGACTGGCCTGTGTGGCAATGACTGGCCTGTGTGGCAATTACTAACTGTTGTGGCAATGACTTGTCTGTGTGACTGTTAGCCTATGTGGTATTGACATTTGTAAGATTGTTATGTTTGCCTTATACGAAACATTTCGTAGTATTTGTAATACACTTATAAAATTGTAGTCACTATGAGTTCACTGTTACATCCACTAAGGGGAGATATTGTGTGGTCAGGAAGACCGAACGGGACATATTGCAAAGCACTATGTTTATTGTTCACAGAATGAACCTATGCACACGAGGACGTGTGACGATGCAGGACGGCCGTGACGGCGCGCTGCTATGTATTAGTTTTAATTATAATTTCGCAATTATAACGTTTGGATGTTAATTGTTTTATGTAATGGATTATATTAGAAGAATATTTAAAATGGAGCGGGTAACCCCGAATAGGGTAGTAGGTGTAGCCACAAGTGATAGCAGATGTCATTGGTTGACAGCTATGGCGTGAGATGTTCACCAATTAACCTATTGGCTCCTAATCTATCGTAATTTTGTTAATCTTATGAGATTTATTGTAAAACTGTTATGTAAACGAGTAATAAGATACTGCAGAATATAAGTGTGACTTTTATTTAAACATCTCTGTTGCTACAACGCCCACAAATGAATAGAAACAGCCAAGACCGCTTTGAGGCCCTTTCTGATGCTTCTACATATATATATGTACCTATTATAGGTAGGTATATACGTGAGAAGTCAGTTCAAGTAACTCGAAATGAAAATTGACATTCACATAGCTGGTGACACAGACATGCTTAGTAAGGATTCTTCAAAATTCAATTATAAAGGGAGCCAACACCGTTATGGCAACGTCATTAAATTATGCAAGATAGAGCGTGACGGTCGTGGGTTCTATTCTCATTTCGTTTATACTTGTATAGACTAGTTGTAGCCCGCAACTCCGTTCGCATGGACTTTGAAAGTTCTAGGACGCTTCAGAGGAAAGGTTCTGTTAAAAATTTTAATCGTTCTACTATAACAAAGCGAGGAATAAAAGTATTAAATATTTCATTAACCGAAAGGAAATCGAACTCACAACCGACGTACGTTTGTGCCCCTGTACCAGAACGGCCTCCCAGCCTCTTCATTATTGAACATAATATTTAAAGCATTTGGAAAAAAAATATATAATATGTGTATGATTATTCACCCTTCTGTAATACAGCCACCGTTTGAATAATGTCAGCGAATTTTTATATGCACGAATGTACCGGGCGTGAAAAATGACATTTTTAATAAAAATTTAATCATTTTGCGGTGTAATTTAAATTTCAGCTTGACTTGATTTTCTGTTACAGTATAAAATTAAATATTCGTGTGAGAACTAGGGTCTGTGTTTGTTTATCTTCAATTTATTTCTAGAGTTTACTTCGAGGTCGTAGTGGCGCAGAGGCACGAGGGTGTGACTGTAACGCGACGGTTGTGTGATCAATGTATACTCGAGGAAATGAAATACTATTTATTAATATTAGCATTCCTTCGCTCTGGCACCAAGGCAAAAGCCCGGCGTTTAGTTCCGCCACTCATCACGCAACGCCTCGAAAAAATTGGCGGAAAGTGGGAAACGGAGTGTCTTAACACTAGGTTCCCTCTGCCTACCCTATTATACAAAAAAAATACGATTATATAATATAGGTCCATATAAATATCTAAAACAATCACCAACCATCCGACCATTGTCACAAACGTCAAAATTCAATTAACAACCCAATATACCTATAAAATTAATCTTATTTTACATACAATGTATTTTAATTGCTTCCGGATACAAATCCCGGTTTCATAATTAGGCTTTTCATAATAAAATTTGGTAATTAATTTCGGTGAGTATAATTTAGTTAGTAAAGATATCCTGGCGCAGTAGGGAAGTATCTGATTGTATGTGAATGTTGAGGGTTCCTATCCAGCTTTGGTGTATTTGAGAACTCAGTGTCAGTGACATCACTAAAACACAGTAGAGAGCGACTTTCTTTCACACTAGGGTAAAACCGGGATAGATGCCCTACTTTTTGAAATACCCACCTAATTAGATAAAATATATTTTTTATAGGAATAATTTTTATTTATTTAGCTAGCTCAATCCTTTGTGATGAATTACTTATATATTTTTTTAACAAATCAAATATAGATTTTGCAAAAAATAGCTTTTCGTGAAACACTAATTTTGAGGATAGATGCCCACCTATATGGATAGTTGCCCCACTATGAAAATGCTGGGGAGGATAGATGCCTGCAGAGTAAGATAGGTGCACTTTATACCGATTAAATGAAAAAACCAAACCAATTGTTAAATAATTCTAATTTTAAAACAGAAATTTTGTTTCCAACAAACATAATCATAATAATGAAAAGTATATAGTGTTTTTTTAAATCTTATAATTGCTATTAAATTGTAATATCACAAAAATAGCTAACCATTATTAAAATTTTAAAACATTTGTGTAACTAAAATATAATTTTTTAAGTTTCAACATCCATTATCATATTTTTTAAGTTAAATTTTACAACAAAATTACAATTCTTAATATTTTTTGTTGTAAAACACTAAGATTAAAAAGAACAAAATATAATTTTTAGTTATCTATTCTAATCATCTAATCTAATTCTCTAATTATCTCAAATAATAATTATTCGTTATTCCAATTTAATTAAAATTTAGCCAGATAGGGTTTTTATTTTTCCACATCTTGCGCAATAATTTCTGAAAAGTGTACAGGTTTCATGTAGCCAGTTCTGACACATTACACATTGAATCCAGTCGGATTGCGACTTCGTATTTTTATAGTTTTCGAAACATTCTAAACATTCTAATGAAACAGTCTAACTTAGTTTTCAATTGTTTTTACTTTCTCTTAGCTATATCTTTCTTGTGTTTAAAAAATGCTAATTTAATAAATACTTTAAAAAATATTTTAAAAATATATACCTAACTCCATATACTGAGTATAAAGGGATAGATGCCCCTAAGGGCACCTATACCTCGAAAAATCAGGGCAACTATCCTTTGTGATAGGGATAGATGCCAAGGATTTTTTTTATGAAATTATAAACAAAATAGAATCTATAAGCACCTAGATACAGTCTTAATGAACCAGTACATCGACGTAATAAAAAATATAGCGTAATTGATTACAAATTATAAAGTTATACAACGCAAAATATTAACCTATAAATCTTTGACGCGTTCACGAATTTCGCCGCGGAGATATTTACTCAAATGTGCTAAACGCGTCCTCATTGCACGAATGTCCGTGAATAACTTTGGTGCGGGAAGACTGTGGCTCCTGCTTGTACAATTATTTTTTTGTCGCGAGTTCGGGAAGTTAGGTATTTTGAAAATGGGGCATCTATCCCACTGCGGCATCTATCCCGGTTTTACCCTATACTAAGAAAAAAGATGTTCAAAGAGTGTGGGATTTTAAGCGAGATGGTTGCGGGTTCGATTCCCACTTGTGGAATTGAAATATTTCACATTTTTATTTCCTTCCTCTGTGAACGAGGCAAAGTGCGGCGTTAAGCTCCGCTACTCAGCCCGCAATGCCTCAGGCATTCGACAAAAATAAATAAAAGGAAAGAAAGAACTTCTCAACTTTGAAAGAAAAAAGATTTAAAAGAAAAAAGTGTTTTATTATTATCTAGTTTCCTCTATCTCTCTAGTACCTCATATAAACACTAGTACTTATACTGTACATTAGAAATCAAAGCTGGAACCCTCTTCAGCTATCCAAACTAAAAAAAAATGCAGGAGCGCCATTTTTTTTTAATATTTTGCATAGACATGCACAAAGTGACGTCGTAGTGTCTGAAAGAGGTGTTTTTTTTGTAAAAAAAAAATCTACGTACTTTTCAACGATATGAGTGTACAAAAGACCTGTCCCCCGTCGCACTTGCAAAGGCAATCTACATTTCCATTTGAGTATCTCAGTCGAATATACGTTTTTTAAGAAACATTAAAAAAATGGACAGAGCGTTCTCTATGACTGTTGATAGTTTCGGGTTCAAATTCTAGATAGGCTGCTTTTATTTCACACTTTAATTAATAAAAAATTCTGTCTGCTGAGTCAACAGTTCTCAAGTTCCTTCTGTTTTCTCTGCTATGCATAGGATATAGCAAAAAATAATATGTTTTACGTATAGTAGGCGTACGTTTCTTATAGAAAATTTATGAAAAGATTTTTTAGAGCACCAACCTCATATTGTGATAATAAAAGTTCACTATGTTTAGTTCAATATCTATTAGAATATAATACCTATTATGCTTTAGAAATACACAAAGAAAGAAGGTTAAGAATATTTTCAACGGAGCAATCTTTTCTTATAACAAAATGTGAAAGAAATTAACTTAAATATTCTTAAGCTTATTTTGTGAGGAATAGAGGTTATAGTCATATATGTACGTCTTCGTGCTAGGCAGTGCATGTCGATAAACGTGATAGTTGCGGATTCGATTTCCAATCATACAAAAGATTACATTTTAATTATTTTCTTTTTGTTCTCCCTGACTACTCTACGCTAGGTATACAGCGTTAAGCTAAGTTAAGTTTTATTTTCTTTTCATTTAATATTCTCAATTCCTCGCGCTGATCATAAGGCAACAGATCAACAGGCGCACCGTTAAGTGCTACCACTCAACTTGCAATGCCTCAAGAATTTGGAGGAAACTTAATGAGGGACAGAGTTTCTTAACAATAGGTTCCCAGGTTCCCTCTGTCTGCCCTAGTATGTGTGGGACACAGTGTGTAACTAAAAAGCTATCACACTACACACTAAGTTCTTTTTGTTTCTAAAAAAATACTTTTACAATGTATAGCAGTAGGTATAGCAGTCAGAAGGACCTTAGTGTTAAGACACTCCGTTGACCTGGTACCGCCCCATTTTCGAGGCATTCCGTGTTAAATGGCGTATTTCTTACCAGAGCAAAGAAATAAAAATAATTCACTACCCCCAGTGGGAATCGAACCCACAATCGTCACGTTTACAGTCAAACGCCGCTTCTCATGACGACCTCAAAAGTAACATAAAAAAGTAAAGTAAAACAATATTTTAATTCAATAAAACTATAATTGTATCTACAATTTAATTGAATCTAATATAAAGTTTAGAGTAAAATAGAAATGAAAAAGATTTAACGAATCAAACTGTCGCCGACTGGGGAATACTATCGAACATTAGCCGTAAGCGACAGTGACTTGGGAGTTGTATTTTATTTATTAGATAAAAATATCGATATAAGAAATAATTGTAATAATTTTATTGAAGCCGTTAGGTATCAGCACAGTGTGGGTTCGATTACCCGTCGGGGGAACGAATTGTTATCGTGCGTTCTGGTGACTATTGATTCGATTATTCTTATTATCGCAATTTTATTAGAACGGAGAAACTCGTTCCCTCTGCCTAGCCTGCTTTATGCAAGATACAGCAAAAAAAAAAAGAAATGTTTAAAATCAATAACCGCAACAACGAAAAATTATACCTACGTACATAGTATATATTATTTAAAGGGCACCATTCCCATTCGCCCTTTAGCTGTTTTAGATTCATGCGACCCTTTTCTCGATTCCATGAAAGATCATTTCCAGACAGATTCTTGATAGCCGTATCGAAACACATTATGTGGGGTGACCACCAGGATAATTATATGAGTACATTTCTTATATTTTTCGCGATAGGTGTGGGTTCATTTTTATTTTCTCGGTACTAGAAAGTGCATCTGAAAACGTTTAAATTTTTAAACGCCATACCATCGATTATGAAATGCAAAAAATCATTAATGCGATGCGATGATGCGATCAATCATAAATGTTCTTAGAAAAAATGTCTGTTATTTAAAAATCGCAAATTTTTTCACGTAAATACAACATATCAAATATTTAAAAATTAATAAATATAATAATGACAATATTTTTAGTTAACTAATTTACTTATTCTAATAAAAAATATATTAAATTTTCAATTATCTGTTGAATTAATAACTTTACACTTCATTTAAATCAACCAATGTTTAAGAAAACACTTGGTGTTTGTTAAAATTGGAACATTTCATGTTTCATAAGGCCCAGTGGATCGTTCTTCCTTCCGGTAAATGTTTTCCCGGTAGTCCTGCCCCTAAACTACGCCCCGGGCTTGGGTATATTTTAGGTATTATGTTTTTTAAAAATGTTAAGAAAGGAAAAATTGTATACAAAAGACAAATTCATAAAATCAAGAAAAATTATACAATATTTTTTTTATATTCCCATGTTCATCATTGTTACATCATAATCGTAAATCAACAGTATTGTTTTTTCCTAGCCTGTACTATCCCATTGTTGGGCTAAGGCTTCCCTCCACTTCTTCCACTCTGGTCTATTTCACGCTATTGAGCACCAGTCAGGCTTGCAATGGTCCAGCTCGTCTCGCCATCTCCGTTTTGGTCTGCCAATTCTCAATTCAACAGTACTGTTGCATAATAATAATAAATGAAACTAGAATTACATAGCATTGAAAAGAGAAAAAAACAGCTTTGTTCCACATAGTAGTGTAGGCAGAAGTTACCTGCCATATAGACATACTTTCCCAGACACCATCTAATTTTTTGTTGAGCAACGGAACTGAACGACGCGCTTCGTCTGCCAGAGCGGGAATTTCAATACAAATTAAAGAAAAAAATAGAAAACGGAGACTCTAGTTTAATAATTAAGAGTATAAAAAACATTTCCAAGACTGTCCGTCAACCGCTATCGCATTGTCACCATACAGATAAAAAGGACGTTATTTTTCTCATGACAAACGACACAGATCAGTCGCCTATTTGTCGTGTGTCCACACAGACCACGTAGATACCTTAATTTTTTATGATTTTTTTTCTCTAAAGCGAAATGTATTAGACCGCTTATTTTTTGTCTGCGATTTATGCGAGCATTATATCTTGGGTCGTAGGCATTTTAGTGATATACTGTAGAAAATGTGCTATCGTCGTTACTAACTTGTTAGTTTTTTCTACACGCTGTATTCCATACATTGCAGGGTAAGCAGAGAACCTAGTGTTACTACACTCCATCCCCATTAAGATACTTTCATTAGTGTCGGAAATCAACGCCACCCTTGGTCTCATCACCAGAGGAAAGAAATATTTTTTTTAAATATTTCCTTCCCCAGAATCGAATCGAACCCATAACCGTTGTGCTTACAATCGTACGCTATGCTAGAGACTACCTATGTGTAGTTATACGAAATTTATTTCTTCGGATAATAGAACCCAAATTCCTTACAGCAGCGTTGAATTGCACCAATCAACACTCTGTCTCTTGAGAATTGGGCGAAAAAGTGGAGAACAACTCTGCCCATTCTACTATGTGCGAGATAAAACGTGCAGCTACCTTCATAAAATTGAAAATAGATTATTGCGATATCTTTGATTTTCTAGATTTCTTTAGAAAGAATAGTGGCGTTAAGTCCCACTTAGTAATTTGCAATATTCCGAACTAAGCCTTTAGTGGAGAAAAGAGTGGTTATTCACATTTTTTTCTCTTTTCATACCCTCTAAAAATAGCACAACTGTAAATTAGATGCTTAAAGTATAATATTTCAAAGAGAGAGCCAGCTTGTCTATCGTTGCCATTATGAGAAAATTGGCTCAAGATTGTTGCTGCAATGAAAAGAATATCGTTTTATTTTGACCTGTTTTTTCTCTGTTGTTACCGTTTGCTGCAGTTTGTATTCAAAAATTGATTATTTTTTATTTCAATAACGATATTTTTTCTTATAGTCATTACGATTTATTACGCATTTTCCAAATCATGCAGAAAACCGACGTTTAGCAGATATGTTAATTAAATAAATGTTGCCAATCGAATGACAGAACAAAAATTAATGCCTCCAGAATTTGGTGGAAAAGTGAGGAATGAAGTCTACACTAGGTTCCCAGGTTCCCTATGCCCACCCTGCCATGTGCGGAATACAGAGTGAAGCTAAAAAAGTGATAATAGTGAACTCCACCATATCATGACACTCGAATCTACAACTATCGCGTTTATAAACAGATTATTGGGCACAATTTATAAAACAAATAAACGAAGTATTTTTAGTATTTAATTTTAATTGTACCACAAAAATATTCTTAAATTTTACCTCAAATACAGTTAATTACAGTTTGCCCCTAAATAGGATAGGAAATATGGAAAACACGTGTTTATTCTCACATATTTTAGTAGCAAGTTAACATGCATGTTGAGAACCTTGTTTGGACTACCAAAGTGTATTTATATAGGCTATTTGCTGAATTCTCAAAATTTTAACCACGTACAGTATAAATTATGGGTGTTTTTTAAGCGAAATAATATTAGCAGCGTCATGCTTTTTTACGCATAAGAGAGAAAGGGAAAGGCGTTCTCGGAAGCAGAGAAAAATATTGTTCAGAGACTCAATTTTATATGTACCGCTTAATTAGCGAGATATTGCGTGTTAAGTGGCGGAAATCAACGCTGCACACTGTCTTTTTACCAGAGCGCATGAAGATAATTCATTCCCCCAAATGGGAATAGAACCCACAACCATCATGCAAGCAACACAAGCTGTGCCCTTTTGCCATAACCTAATGCCATAACCGAATGCTAAACAATAAGATAATGCTTAATAATAATAAATGTGAATGGTGAAATAAAAAACGGAGTGTCTATACATTACATTTCATTTTAGTTGAAGCTAAAAGAAAGATATAGTACGACTATCTCTACGCCTTAGTTTATAGGCCAATCATAAATCACTACCTATTCCCAAGCATTAATCGACTAATGTAGCTAAAATTTCCACTGAAAATTGGAATATGATATTTCTATGATAATCATAATTTCAAATATAATACACGCCACCATATTTGCATTTATTATTGAACAGCGATTTAATGGTTGCTATAGTTCCTATATAATATTATAGTATTATCAGAATATTATAAGTTATACGAAATAATACCATGTAAGCATAATATTGCTTATTAAGCCTTTCACATCGTAATGTTCATAATCGTGAATGTTCAAACAAAATTATAGCACAGATAATAAATGTTTGTATAGATAATATTGTTTTCTATTTGTGCCTCCTTTCTTTATTTATCTTTTGTCTATTGTAGAGGTAGACAATTATGTCATTTTGCTATAATAATAGGCTATTATGTTGATTTTGTATTAAAAATGTTGTATGTTCATCTAATTGGTGTTTAGTTTGATGTTCGTGGTGTAGGTTTGTGAATATACAAAAGTAATTTATATAATTTTACATCAAGCTTCCGATTGAATAATATTTCTATTTATATAATAAGAATATGAGAAATTTGGAGTTATTGACAGGTGATGGTTTTTGGTGGTTTAACAGCCTGAGGCCAGCCGTGGTGCGTGTTTGTAAACGTGACAGGTAGCGGGTTTGATTGCCACTCGAAGAAATGAAACCAATGCAAGAAATACCCAGAAGTCAGTGAAAGTGGGGAATGGAAATATCTTAATATTAGGTTCCCAGATTCCGCAACTTGATGATTATGGGTCTCATTCTCACATGGAATAATTAAACTGAAATTATTATCAATTTCCCATTCAAGTAGACAAAGCTTGGTATTGAATACCGCCACTCCACATGCCTTTGCCTCAATGCCTTTGATTAGGGCGGAATGTGGAGATAATCACAACATAAGGTAAACAATAGCAGACTATCTCGCTATATGTTCTTTAGTAATGATCATTTTGTTCCTAATCAGTGATGAAAGTTAGAAATCCATTTAGGTTTTAGTCATCATCATCATCAGCCTGTCCTCGTCCACTGCTGGACGGCCTCTCCAATGGCACGCCACTGAGCTCGATCTTCGGCTCTTCCCATCCAGCCGTTTATGTTTTTAAACTATATTCTCTTACTTAACATGAAATTTAATTTTTTTTGGTTGGCGCCCAACGTGGGATCGATATTATGTAAGTACAAATTTCATTTATAAATCTGTCTGTTCTTGTTCAAAATAGTTATTAACGATAGAGAATTTTGTAAATTGATGAGTTTTCTATTAGAGCACCATCTGTTGTTGATTGACAGTTATCATTATAAACTACGGAGATGAGGTGGGGAAATATGGCAACGACATCAATTTCCCGTCGGGGACTTAGTGTCATGAACATTTGTTTCATTCGTTTTTAGAAGCGTTCGTGTTGTTATTTTTTAATTTTTGTGCCAATATTTGAAGATTCGCTGTTTTTAGTAGACTTTCTGAAATTTTCATTTAAGTGGATATATAAAAATGTTAATCGAATTCCAATAGCATACCAGTATTATGATAATATACTGGCCTGGTATACTAAAACGATAATATATTTCTGTAGTATATATACTAGTACTATATACTAGTACTAGTACTTCTGTAGTAGTATAATTCTGTAGTATATATACACGATTATTCTAGCTTAATAAAGAAAAATTAAATATAAGAAATATAATAATTGACACACTTAAGTTATATAATAGCTTCACTTCCGTTTCCCACTTTCCCCCGAACTCTAGAGAATGTCTCTAGAGTTGAGTGATGGAACACAACGCCGCGATTGGTTTCGTTGCCAGAGCTTGTTATTATATAAATAAATCACTAAATATTTATAAAATCTAAACAATTCCACTCAAAATAGCAAACAAACCCACACATAACGTTCCTTAGGAAGTGTTAAATCTAAAATTAAAATTACATACATGATCGCGTGCTCGTATGAATGTTCAAAGTTTAAACGACCGCTGTTAAAACATGCAAACCTGTTCTAATCTCCGCCTCGACTGCCAAGTAGCTACTATAAATATGCAGTTATTTAAATTTCTAGCTATGTATATGAAAACCTGGTAGCGCTGGATACGCTGGATACATCCTTACTTGTAACTGAAGGAACTGCGCATAAATTATGCTGTAGAGTGCCATATAAGTGACAAACACTGTGGATGGATTTGTTTTAGGCTTTGTGTTGAGACCAGTCGTGGTGCAAGGATATAAGCGTGCGGTTGTAAATACGTCAGGTTGTGGGTTCGAATTACACTCGGGAAAATTAATAAATTAATAATTATTCAATATTTTCATTTCCTCGCTCTGGTAAAATGGATAAGTGGCGTTGAGCTCCACCACTCAACATGCAATGCTTTCACGATTCAACGGAAATTGGAGAACGGAAGAATCTTAATGATAACGCAGAAAGAACAAACTTAACAATCCTATGCCTTGCCTATTTGCGGTATACAGCGTGAACTTATGTAGCTTAACGTAACTAAGCTACGTAAAGCTGTATACAAAAATGTGTTAAATAATATTTAGTGTAATTTTCTTAGTAAATTGTGTTTTATCTTTTGGAGTAACGGAGTGTCTCATCACTAAGTCTGCATTCTTTATACAAAAGGCTTTAAAATATGGTGAACATTTTGAAGCACGTTTTGCTTGAAATAAACGGCTACCAATAATAGCTGAATACTGTTAGAAACAGATAAGGTTCTTGCCAATAAAGCTGACATAATCTCATGACATCTTGGATTCGTATCTACTCGCTGAGCTTACAGTGATGCATACAAAAGCATTTTGTAGGGAATTTAAAATTTCTATGATATTTTTAGAGACAGTTAAATGTAATCGAAAAATGTCGAAAGAAAAGAAGAAAAATGGGACACGGAAGCGTCACAACACTACGTTCCCGAGATCTCTCTACCTATCCTGCTATATGCGAGAAAATATATATAAAGTGTGAAGCCAAAAAAAAGGGAGGTAAAAACAGTAGCTATACACATATGTAATGATAGATTCTAATTTCGAGTGACATTAAAACTCAAAATCTGATGATTTTGAGCTGAGAAGTGGTCTTCTTCATCATATAAATAGAAATTTCTGAAGTGCCTTCACAACGCTAAAGTTGTAAAATAAAATTTAAAAGCCCACATCAATTTAGATAGCAGACGTTCATTTTAATAATACTCATCGTTATGTTAAGCATAATATCTAAAACTAAGCCATCTTAACCCACGTTTACGACGTCTCAGGCCATTAACATGTATATAAACTACAGTTGGAATAGACAAAGGTTTCCCGCCATTACTTACTTCCGCTCAAAATGGCCGCTACGACGAAATGGCGGACTCGTCAGTCATTTCCGAAACTCGGATGGATTAAAACTAGGAAACTATGCTAAATTGTGTGAGAGGTCGTTATAATTGAATGTGTTTTTGTTTTGCTACTTCAAATTATTCTTATCTATTTGTTGGACTTAGCGTATTGGTTTTATTATTTATTTATTTAAATTCAAGTTAGGACTTTGCCTATATGTACTTATATGTTTAGATTTAGTTAGGTGTTAGCTACAGTCATTCTACTAATACCTTAAAAATGTCTTAAAATTATCTAAAGAAAAAAAAAAACGAAGTGTTGTATCATAATTTTATCTATTTACTTTGCAGAAAGGAAAAAAGATATACAAGGATAAAAAAAATCTTGGCCATATTTATTATGTTTCTCAAGGCACGATTAAGCGAGGTGATTAGTCGAAGGAGCTTGGAATATAGCTGTCCTTTCTTTTTGCATCAATTATTTTAATTACAAGAGCGACTACCGTAGTCTAGGGAGTATTTTTCATCGTTGGTTCTAAGTCGTAAGCATTTGAATTTATTACATAAATATTTACATATATGTGATGATAACCTATGATTTGGGACTTGCAAAGCATCTAACTGTACACGTGATATTCAAATCCAAGTCAGGAATCGTCGACCAAGTTGATTGTGGTTATCGATCCATCATGTCAACATGTGACCGATTCGAGGAGAGCAGTAGTATCATAAGGCTCAGGAAATGACTTTTGGAAGGGCTCTTCTAGTCGTTTAAATACAAAACATCCATCTGACATTAAGGAGGATTTTCCTAGCCCTCACTAAGCCAAGCTAATTGTCAATTTTCTAAGAGACTGACGTAAGCTCACTTCCATTCAATAACTTAATTAAAAAACTATTAAGCACGCACTATTAAACTCTTTGCATTTTTTCCTTACAAAAATAGAGTCGGAATCGAACCCACAACCTATTACGCTTACAATCATACGCTTGTGCCCCTGCACCTGCACGAATGACCTCTTCATACAGATGTTTTAAAGAAAATATTTCTTCAGGATTTAAAGCATCGGAGTGCTATCACTTTACGAGAGTCAACTCAGCTCAGTTGTCTTTTCAACAGATTTTCAGTCATTGCAGAGTGAAATTGAATTCTACCATCAGAGTAAAAACGTGGTAGTCTTTGGGAATTTAGCCAGCTCCTGCTGATGAATTTTGCGTTAGTGTACACTTTGGTTTGACATGGTTACAAATCTCTTTCGTTTGAAAGAAAATCTATGATTTTTATCACGAAAAATGTCTTGACATGTTTTTTTAAAGTATTATTTCACACTTATAAACGGGATATACTTGTATAAGACATAAATATCTAAACGTAGTGTGTTTTGGATTATTTTAATGTGGCGTTTTCTAAAACTGTATTTCTGAACATTTTCATTAATATTTCGTAATACCATAGTATCGTGGTACTTGTTACAAAAATAATACCAAAATAAACAATCAATCCTACTAATTAAGCCCTACCTTAATTCTTTTAACCATAAATAGAAATTTTCAACAGAAATAGACTATATACATATATATACTTACCCATATGTATTTTTATTTTAACTAACAGTAGGAGAGCCGTAAAAATGTAAAACGAAACCGTAAAGCTAAGTGGCAATACGTCCGCGCCGTGTTCTGACGTAAAAAAATATGTAAATACTTACTCGTGGTATATTATAATAAATTCCAAATAGAATTTTTTATACTTTTTGTCACATGAGGTGTGTTTACTGCCTTTGGCGGAATTTTTAACAAAAACAATCATTTTTTTATATACGCATCTCTGTGAAAGTACTTGGATTTAACACTTAGGTACATTATGTCAAAAAAAATTAAATTTTCTGTTTTGTGTACTTCTTGCGGGTCTTATCAGAAAAGTTGGACGCTAATTCCTATGTTTCTTGCATATCTCTTATCCCTAGTCTACTGTGTCAGCTCTTTCGATATAACTGAGAATTTTTCAGATTTTTACCCTTCAGCAAAGGAAGGGTTATGTTTTATATAATAACATCAAAAATGGCAATGTGGCAGACTATTTAATCCGTTATAATTTATATTATTTTGAACTCTTCACTGGATCCCTCATATAACAGGTATCATATCTTACTTATTTTATAATAGGGAAGGCAGAGGGAACCTGGTGTTTTTATATCCCATTCCCCACGTTCCGTCCAATTTGCGTATTGAGTGGAGTAGCAAATGCCGTAGATAAGATAGAGATCTTACCAAAAATGAAAATAACTCCTTAAGAATGAACCTATAACTGTCGTGTTTAGAGTCATACATTATACAGCCAGACCGTCTTAGATATATATAGTTTAAATATAAACCCTTTACTAATATATCTAAAATACTAAAAAAGAAAGAAAAACATAAAAGATAAAGTAAAATATGGCACAGAAGGGATCTGTCAGAATCTATAACATTCCTAAATGACAGGGGTAAATACAAATTCTTAGTTATTTTTGACATAGAAATACTTTCTGTGATAATATTTTAAAAGGGTATCATAATATACATATATTTATGTTTCATAGATTTGGGTAAAAGAAAACCTTCGTATTATATTTTCTTTAGTTTCTTAGCAAAAAATCATATTTTTGATATATTTGAAATATCCAATATTTTTTGTTTTACGCTGTTATCTCGCATATAGCAATGTTAAAATACTCAAGAACACTCTCTTCCAAATTCGACCAAACTATCGAAATATTTTCTATTGAATGATGGAGCTCAACGTCGCGCATTGTCTAAAAAGACATCTAAAGAATGAAGGATTTTTTTTTATTGTCTTACTAGGTTCACATCAGAGCAAGAAAATGAAAATGAATTTTCTCCGCATGAGATTCAAACCCATGACCGTGGTATTTACGACGCTGTGCCGTTGGTCTAGGTTAGCCTCCTTGGACTTTAACTATAACAACATTAAGAATAATAAATTAAAAACACGTACGAGGCATTTTATTTGAGGAAACAGTCAACAAAGTTACCCTACAAGTGGAAAACCTTACACGTCCGATTATAAGTTTGTAATGACGTTCGAAAAACTTAGACGTAATCCGACGAAAGTTTGATTAGACTTGAAGAAATATCGCCAAATATATTATGCTAGTTGGATTTCTAATAGCATTGTTGCGTTTCAAAAGTTGGAGATCTTAGTCGGTCGCATTTATTTCATATGCAGTTTCAATTCATAACTTATATATATCTATGAATGAAAATGGTATCTCAAGATCAATCTAAAACTTGAGACCGATTTATAAATACTTGCCGTACAGTATCAAAAAAAGTTTTTGGTTTTACTCCTACATATCTTTGGTTTTTTTTAGTGGTTTCATTTTATGTATAGGCTAGTCCTATTTGTCTATATCAATAATTTAAGAGACATTACAAAAGTAAGAAACGGAGTGACTTAACACTAAATTTCTATGTTATATGCAGGCATGAGGCCGAAAAAAAGAAAAACAATTTCTTAAATTTCCAAAATCCAAGTAATTTTACTTGGAAAATATCACAAATGTGAACACGGAAACCAATCCCTAGAACAAAGGACGGAAATTAGGACAAAGCCGTGGCTTAGATGACATAAGATATTTCAATTACTTTTAACAATTAGTAGAGTTCGAAAGATCTATTGTTTGAATTGAAAGATATAACTAATAGATGCGAGAGATATTCGTAATTAATGGTTTAGATCTTTTAAAAGATTTGCCGAAAATAATGTGTGGCCATTGATTTTACGAGCTGTAATTGTAAGGGCTTTATATAAAACTAGCGACCCTCTTGCGGCTTCGCCCGTTTTTACTACTGGATTATTTATATAATGTATGTTAGCAAAGCACTTAAGATAATGTGAAAATTAATTAAACCCTAATGCAACCCGCATTTTCGTAGTTTCAATAAGGATTTTCCAATTGTTTTACACAGCAAGGATTTTTTAGTAGGTACCGTAATTTTAGATCTGTGCTATTAATCTTTTCAAGTATATTTATTAAAATATCTTTAAATGACTATTTTTAAACGGAAGAAATTATAAACAAAAACCTACCTACTAATAACTATTACAAAAAATATGAAAGCAAATATATCGCGCTGAAATAATACATTCAACTCCTAATACTCCTCCTTGGATAATGATCCAATACGTGCGAACGCATCTAAATCTTCGTTGCTATAGAGACAGGCGGGTTTTTTTTTCTAGCTTGTGGTTAATGCTGAAGAGGGTATTCTGTCGCTGATGAAAAGCAATCACTACGTGGCTGCCTGTGAGGAAAATTAAATAGAATGCATCGGCCGGGAATCGAACCCGGGCCGCCCGCGTGGCAGGCGAGCATTCTACCACTGAACCACCGATGCGCGGTGGGACGCATGGCGAGTGGCGAGCCGTTTCGCAGCAAGGATTTTTTGACTTCTAAAGTACTTATTAAAATGAAAAACAGTAAAAGACAGTTTTAGTCTACATTAAATGGCCAACGTAACTAATGTACTTATTTATATGCTGAGAGTAAGGGATAAGTGAAACTTGAGTAACATACAGCTGATGTGTCAACGGCGTGATGTGTCAACAATTAAATGCGTTTTTCTCTAAAACTATTCGCAATTTCGAAACGTAGAAAATTAATAAAGTATTTTAAAGGATAAGGATTACTACCATTATGGAAAAATATCGCTCACAATAAAAAATATATTGTAATTATTATTTTTAGACAGAAAAATGATCACTACACGTTATTCTTAAAAGATACGAATATGCCGTCGCGGACTTTTTTGTAGATCTCATTAAGAAGAACAATACTCCAGTACATTTTTTTATGTAGTACTTACCATTAAAGCAGCGCATGCGCGAAAGTGTCTCAACGGGTAGGACTTTATACACATTTATCGTATTTATGTTAATTTACATAAGAATGTACAAATAATAAACTATATATAAACCTTCTATGAAAAATACTCGACCTAATGGTGAAAACCGCATCAAAATCCGTTGGGTGGTTTAGAAGAAGAAGAGTTAGAAACAACAGACAGACACGAAAAGCGACTTTGTTTTATAAGATATAGGATAGGATAGGATATGCTTAGGCGACGCGACATTTGGGGGTTCCATTCCCACTCTGGAAAAATAATGTTTTGATAACCTTGTTTTAGTCTGGAAAATCACATATCATATCACATCATTGCTCTGGTATCAAAATCCTATTTATTGTTGAGATTGAGGGAAGCAATTGATAAGAAGTCAAATAGGCAATACTTTATTTGCTCCAGATTCATTAAAAAATCTAATATAAGTATTACCCTAAACGTGAATCGAACCTACAACACGCTGAGTTCGGAACAGCAAGTATCAGAATAAAATAGACGCATAAATAATATTCTCATAAAAGCTATAGTATTCAATCAAAGCAACGCCAAAGCTGAAGAATGGGTAATAATATTCGCAGCAAAAAATTCCATAAAATTGATGGCATATTTGCGGTGTTCAGCGAAAGAGGTTTTATATAAAATTGGGAACATAATTTTTGGATATTCATGATATTACTATAATAAGTAGAAGTAAATGTTAAAAAATGTTATTAAAATATTAATTTGCATATTGTGGATGAGTATATCGCTGAATTTTTATTTAAAAGTTGTTTGTAAATAAAATAAAAAACACATAGTAGGGCAGGCAGAGAGAGCATAGTGTTAAGACCTCACTTTTCGTCGTATCTTTCGAGGCATTGCGTGTTGAGTGACAGAACTCAACGCCGGGTTTTTTGCTTCGGTGCCAGAAAAAAAAATAGGATGAAAAATAAAAATAACTGAGGAACTGGAAGTATTCCTTCATATGAAAATTAAAAATAAATCAATCTGTGCTAAATATAAAAAATAATTATTCAACGTTTTTCCACTCTCCTATAAATAAACATTCTAATAATTATTATGTATAAAAACATATTTGTATCTTTTGAGTTAAATGAAGTTGAAAATTAATAAGCCCTCTGTAAGCACTGAAGCTTGAAGTTAATATATATACGTACATATTTTAATATAAATAAATTTATTGATACAATTTATTAAATGTTATATAAGAGGTCAGTCGTGGCGCAGAGGCACTAGAGTAAACGCCACAGCTTGTGGGTTCGATTCCCACTCGAGGAAATGAAATATTTAATAATTTCATTTCCTCGCTCTGGTAACGTGGCATTCATTGAGAAGCATTTCATTGAGTTCCGCCACTCAACACACAATGCCTCTAAAATTCAGTGGAAAGTGTGGAACAAAGGTGTCTCAACACTAGATTTTCGGGTTCCTTCTGCCTACCCTGGTAACCTGATGCCAGGACACACCGATCACATTAAGATACTTCCGTTCCCCACTTTTCCCCAAATTCTGGAATCGTTACATGTTGAGTGAAAGAACTCAACGCCGCACTTGCCAGATTGTTAAAAGGTATTCAGAGCATACAGAATGAAAATTGAAAATAGTTTATTCATTATCACTCTTTCTACAATTCCACCTTCCTCCACAAGCTCCACAAACAGACAAAGTTCTGACAAAAAGAAAATAATGACTATGAGTGGGTTTGAATCCTACTTCGTTTATATAGTACACTATGACACCGTCGCATCGTTTGCTTGTTAAAGAATATTGATATATTATTATTAGAACATCAAAGCCCTAGTTGGAAGTCTAAAAATATATTTTCTATCTTTTTTTTTTGTTTTTTTTTTATCTTTTTATTATTTACTTCCTGCACACAGCAAGGAACCTGAAAACCTAGTGTTAAAAAACTCCTTTCCCACTAAGAGACTTCCATTCCAGAGTTTTCGCCGAATTCTCGATGTATTGTTGTAATATTACCTATTACCTAACCAAGAATAGATAGACATATTTCAATAATTGATATTATTAAAATTTATTCAAATATATTTCATAAAGGAAATCAAAGGCGGCCGCAAGCGAAACAAGCGTGCGAATGTGAACGTGACGGTTGGGTTCGATTCCCACTCGGAGGAATGAAATATTCAGTATTTTCATTTTCTTGCTCTGGCAACGAAAGCAAAGCACGGCAATGACAAACAACAAAAAATATATTATATATAAATTATTTTCCCTCGTTTTGTAGACGAGGCACGACGTTAAGTTCCACCAATCATCACGTAATGTCTTGAGAATTGGGAGGAAATTGGAGAAAGCAGTATTATTTCTTTACAAACGCTTCTATATGAAAACCAACTATTTTATATAGGAAAGAATTAAATTACATACAGACATACGATCTTCCATAGCGAATCGAGACCTGATTGCCAGTATTATGAAAATTCAAAGTAAAACGTACAAGATTCTAGTAAATATTCCGATCGTGTGCAATTTCGACACCGAACATATTTCGTAATGGAATTCGCATCGGGATGCTATGAAATTGAACGTAACGCGACCTCCATATGGTATAAGTAACATGCTTTTACTATCACAGGATGAAATGGTCTTTTAAAATTATTTTAGTAATGTATAGCTTAATAAATAATTTATTATCACAAAAGTAATAATAATTACTTAATTATTTACTTTATAACTTATTATCACAAATATGATAGTATATTTATAGTAATAAATTCGTATAATCTCTTAAGAACATAGAGAAAAAAAAATGGAAAAACTACTGCCGGTTCACATCGCAAAAAGAGGAATTCAGACCAGTGCCGAAGACCTGCAATACAAGGGTAGAGCATAGGGCCCTATTGAATGTCTCATTGTGTGTTGAGTGGCAGAGCTTAACACCGTAGATCTCGCTGCTAACTTCCACGAGGCTTATTTTATCAACCTAAATAATATTGTTTATGAATATATCAGTTTGAATCACGAACTGAACTAAACCTATCTATCTAGAAAGGAGTAAAAGGGGTTCAATAAATCTCTGGCACAGTCCTCTGCCGTTATTCCGTAGCTCAAGTGTTTTTTGCCAGTTTTTTTTATCTGATACTAAATAGGCGTAGCTATCGTATGAAAAAGGCGCCATGGAAGTTGATGTGCTTTTTATGCCGCGGCTTAACCATTTGTCTTCGTTTTACTATTGTTTTTTTATATGGATGGATTGGATGAGGCCTATAAATTATATAGGATTTTGCTTAACTTTAGTTTGTTTTTATTTTTTCAGTATTGAAATTTTATATACTATTACTGTACTGTTTTAAATAGTCTTATAAAATCTGATTTCTTTTGTTGTTTATATACGTTTGGTAGAAATGATGTGTCTAACCTATAGAAAATATACAGCAATCTATTATTAAATTACTCATATCAATTTATTTAAAATCGTTAATTAATTCAGAAGGGAGTGATTGAGTTTCAGCACTCAACAAGCCCCAAGAAGAGATTCTAAATTCGAAAAAGAACTAGTCAGAATATAGTAAAGAACACGGAAACAAGTTTAAAATAAAACTTCTATTCTACCAATTTATCTTGTCAACGCAACCCAAAGTTGTTTAGCGTTAAATTGAAAAACAATCCACCCTATTTCACGGAAGAGTGGACTGGAGTTAACCAGACCCGTTGTACCTACGTCAAAGGAAAACTCTGTAATACGTACATCGTCAAGTAACACAGCTTTTATCAAGTTATCTCCCCATTTACTTGAAGTTTTGGTACGAATCTAATTCGATATTCCAAAACAAATTAGTAATACGGGAAACCGCATGTAGCCGTATACAATGTATGTTTGTTGTGGGCCGTGCCTACCCGGGAAAAGTCTTGTGGCCCCCCCAAAAATTTTACTAATAAAAACTAGCCCTGAAAAACAGTAAAAAAAACCTTTAAACGAACTGATCTGTTCAAAGGAAGGGTCCAGGCCCGTCTAGAAAATATCTTTAGATACACGATAATTTAATTAACTTTAAGCGTTTTTCAAATACTCTGTTTTCCATTTCTGTTTCGAGTGAAAAAGTAAAGTTCATCTAAAGAAATTCATTGATGATTACTTCCAACATTTATTTCATTGAACGTTAGCGACCATTATTTCTTAACAAAATTTACAAAAACATCAACTATTAATAATACTACTGAAAGAAGTTATTAGTATTTGAAATTTTTTAACAGTTTTTTTCACGATGAGCGAGTTCGTTTTAAAAATAGAACTACAGTAAGACTTTCCCAAATCAACATATGCCTATGAGCATAAATTACGTAAATTTGTATAAAATGCAGAAACAACGTTTCACGATCTAAAAAAACTAAAGAACTGGAGCATAACATTCAAAGGGGGACTTTGACCTGCTTGCTTTGGAAGCTTTCAGTGTGCATCATCTATAGCGAAAGCTCATTCAATTTTACGTCTTGTTTCGTGGGATAAAGCTGAGGTGTTGATACCGAGCTTTCTCAGTACTAACCTTTTATGTCCAACCTGTCGTATACAAGCAAATGTAATAGCTATAAATTCTATAGATCAGAAGCTGGTAACACTTGTACAAGACTAGAGCCAGTGGGTTTCATTCGGTTCTCTTACGTTTTCTTCTGAAAAATCTATTACTTTCCGTTTTTTTCTTTGATATATGTATTTTGTACGTAGTAAAAGGATTTTAGAGAAACTTCGAATCTTTTGATGCGACGTTATTTATACGGCTTTCTGAATTTGCAATCCTAGGTTAGCTAGGCTAGGTTTGGGTGCTTTAGTGTAACTATACGTACCTTGGGTAAAAATGTCAGGGAGTAAGTATAAGAAAATACTTAATAACCATAATTTATTGTTCCTCTTTTACATATACACACTTCTAACACTGTTTCTATATAACGCTTTACACTTATACACGTTTTAAAACGCATAGTTCCAACAATGACACTGATTTTAAATACTTGAACACCGTCACAATTTTACACCTTACGACAGGCAGAATAACGACGTACTGACTCAATCCATCAAAAACGTCACTTTTTATAGCCTTCCTCTTTTATAAATAATTATGTGGGTATTATTATTTTATATTCTGTAAAATACCCTCACACTGACAATTGTCTTACACTTGGTATATGATGAAGTATTTAATTCAGCTTCAGAGGCAGAGGTATCCTGTCAACCTAATGTTTAGACATTCCGTTCTGTTTAGATAATAGCCACAATCTGTCGCGTTTACTGTCACACGCATGTGCCCCTGGCCATAAATGGTCTCAAATAAAAAAAATATAATTATTTCATAAAGAGAAAAAACTAATAAAATAATTAAATATTTATGGTAAATTGACATAATTAGCATTATTAATTATGAATTATTTACATATCATATTGAACGGCAATTGTTCGTGTATTGATGCCCGAGAGTCGTAACCGATGTGTAGCATATATAGATAAGGTTGAGCGATCCAGTCAAACGCTTTAGTACTAGGGTACTTTATAAATATGATGCACTGAAAGAATCTTATCAAATATAAAATAAATAAAGTATAATATTTCGTTATCTATAATGGCCCAATGTGAGATCACATTCGTAAGAATGTGTTTCTTATAATGGAAAAACTATATTAGGCGAAACATATTGTAGATCAAAAGCTATAAGCTTTGAACAAAATAACAATATTATTATATTTTGAAATGCCTGTCCTTCTTATGAAATACAAAAGAAACGTAATTTTCATCACATGTTATGAAACTTGTTAAGTTGGCGACAAAACTTATTTTCACATCACTTAGTGCTGTTGTGTAAATTATAACAGCTTGAAATGTTGTTTCAAATTTTCAAGACATTACGTCTTAAGTGGCGGAACTCAACGCCGCACTTTACATTGTTAACAAAGCAAAAATAAAAAGGAAATATTAATAAATGATAATTATTAATAAATTATAATAATTAATTTCCCCGAGTGGGCATCGAACCCAGAACCGTCGCGTTTAGAGTCACCTTATACCACGACGGTCTCAAACATAAATGTATAAATAACCAAAACTAATTTTATTTTATACAAACAAAAACATCGAACTTCAAAAAAGCACACCCCAATCATTTCCAGTTTGCGTTTCATTTTTCGTCGATATCGTATTAAAATCTAGCACAAACTCAAATCAAATATATAGAACAAATAGAACTAAAACATTTCGAACGTTGCCCAATGTTTTTACTTCAATATACTACTGTAGTATAGAAGTGCTGTAATGAAATGTATGAACTTCATCGAATTACTCGAGTACGAGTCACTCAAACAGATTGGATGTGTTCTAAAACATGATATGGTTGAAAATTAAGATTACAACCTCAATATAGAACAGAATGCACTAACCAATATGGTTTTGATTACAAAGTCACTACAAAAGACTTCAGTCGTGTAGGAACGTCAAAGGTATACTGACAATATTTGTTAAATAAAGTGATAGATCTCTTTATATTACATGTCGCCCGAAATATTGTTTGCATGGAAACGGAAGAATCTTAATGGGAACGGAGTGTCGTAACGCAAGGTTCCCAGGTTCCCTCTGCCTAACCTGCTATGTGCTGGATACAAAGTGAAGCTAAAAAACGTATTTATATACGAATACAGTCAATAATTTTCACCTTTCTTTAAAAAACTAAAACATACCAAAATACAAGAAAAAAAGAAATAATTAAAGTTTAAATATGATAAATACACGACTAATAAAAAGAGCACGATTAGCATTCATAGGTTTATTTCATGCCCACACAGCGATACGTTCCGTGAAAAATATGTAAATTGTACCCGATCCAGAAAAGAATACTGAAAGAATATTATTAAGGAAATAAATATATAGCGACAAATTTTAGATTGTTAGGAAGTATAACAATATTTTTTTACAGAATAAGGTGACAGGGGAAACCTAGTGTTAGGATATTCCGTTTCCAATTTCCCGCTGATTTCTGAAGGCATTGCGTGTTGAGTGGCAGAACTCACCACCCCGTTTTGCCTCGACACCAGAGCGAAAAAATAGTAATATAAACGTAAATAAATATTTCAATTTCTAAAATTATTTAATTACATCCAAGGTTATTTCACCAAGTAACATTATTTTCGTGATCCCAACCTTATTATTCACAAATACACCCACAATTACTCACCCAACCTGTCACCAAGAATAATACAGGAAGCTACGAGAAGCAAACTTGTTATACTTAGAATTGCTAATTTATCATTACAGCAGATGTGGTGTCAAAACAATTTTTTCACCTTAAACAAATGTGAGTTTGATTTATGACACCTTCAGAAATCAATAGCATCCATGGGGAGCTTGGTCGTGAATATATAAGGGTAAGATCACTGTAAACGTAACTGCATATAAAATAGATTTAAATATTTCATACATATATGCATGAGACGACTGACTTCTAAGGTGCCTTTTAGGTGAGGCGTAGATTTCAATGTTTTCCAGATAGATATTGAGAATTTTCTATCAATTATGATAAATTACTGTTACACTTACAAGGCAGGCAATGGAAAAGTTGTCAGGACCTATAAGGAACTCTTCAACCAATTAAATCTTTATCAGGAAACCTCTATAATATAAACTGTTAATCCCTATAAACTATTGGAATTCTTTTTTTTTTTAGTTTATGCAGTCGGGATTTTTTTCTTTTTTTAAAATTTTATTCCTTATGGAAATAACAAATAATTTAAAAAATGTTATTTATTTTTAGTATATGGAGAACAAAAGAAATATTGTCGATAATAACTTTTAATTTTAACTAAAACTCCATAATTTTGAATAACTTTCTTTTGCTACTTTATAACAAACACAACTCTTTACTGCTGTCCAGGCCTAGAACTAAAATTACATAACATTGATTGAACTGTAAAACAATATTTGTCACAGCCATCACTATTCTACAACTATGCTATATTCCAGACAAACCTTAGCCAGGCTCAGATTACTAAGCTTACAACGGTGTAAGCAGTTTCCCCCATAAATAAATAGGTAATCTGTATACAGTATGGTTTCAGCTTAGATCGCTTCGCTTCGTCTACAGCTACCTTTAAGTCAGCCCGAGGGAATCATTGTGACACATCAAAGAGAAAATAGCTCTGCGATCGGTCTTTTGTGACGTTTCTCCTTTTATTGTAATGTGACATCACTTTTGGTAATAGATGTTTGGAATTAAGTATAATTGTTTTAAGATATTATTAGGTTATCTCATTTTTCTGCGTGTAGGAGATTAGGCATAAAAAACCTAGTGATAATACACTTGGTTTTGTTTTAACGAACTTAGTCCGATATATTCAGAAAAAACAAATACAAAAATGTACGTTGTAAGTAACAATAGTTATAAATACAATAATTTACGATTTTGAAAAATATAACAAAAAGTTAATGCGGGTGAAGCCCCATTCAGGTCGCTGTTAAACAATGTTTTCACATATAGTCAATATATATATTTTCACATATAATCAATATAGTCATATAGTCAATATTCGTTATTAACTAGATGGACATACAGACAGACATTTCAAGTAACCAATATGTCACCCATTAGGACTATTGAGCGGGATACAAGAGCAAGTGTAGCGTTTCCAGATTTGGTATTGGAATTACCTGAAAGGATTCTTTGGTAAGGTTTGAATGATAAGGCTTGGTAACTTTGAATTAGAATCCTAGATAACCGAGATTAACAAAAAATAACTATTAATATAATATGTAGATATAAAGCTATATGTAACCTATATGAAATAGGTAAATAAATAAATTCTAAACAAACATAAACTAAATATCTTTGAAGCCTATTCTACTAACTACTTATTCAATAAAGTTTATAATTCATTTAAATAATCTACTAAAAGATACAATATATTTTAGTTCTGGGTTCGATTCTCTCTTGAACAATTAATTATTTTTATATTCTCGATTTTTCGGTAACATGACTACACAGAATGTCTTGAAAATTGGGAGGAAAATGGAGAACGAAACGTGTCTTTACCAAAGTTCCCTCTAAAGTGACATAACAAAAAAAATCCAATTTAAAATCCCATTTTTCTATATCCAATTTAATTGTAATCAACTATAGCAACACAGTTGTTTCCACGTTTCCGTTGTATAGGATCGTGCGACAGACATTTATACCCTAAATTGTGTTTTATGATAGAACGTTAACTATAAAATACTGCCCTCTGTTTGGGGCATTGAAAGCCAGTACACCGGAGCTGTTCGAATTTGATTAGAATAGTTAGTTATTTTGTTGAATTAATTACATTTACGTTTTAATAAAGCCTTCGTGGTGCAGTAGTATAAGCACGCGATTGTAAGCGCGATGGTGGTGGGTTCGATCACCACTAAAATTAATAGGGAAATGAAATGCTATTAACATTTTCATTTCTCCGCTCTGGTAATAAGGCAGAGCGACGCGTTGAATTTAGCAACTCTATACACAATGCCTCGAAAATTCGGAGGAGAGTAGGAAACGGAAAGTGTTAACACTAGGTGCACTCTACTCTGCTACATGCGGGGTACAGTAGGAAGCTCAAAAATAAATTATGTAATTTTGAAATGATTGGCTTCTAACGTATTAATATTAATCGTACACCAATGAAAGAAAAATATTTAGACCCGTAAACAAATTTGAACAAATTCCTGCCTCATGTCGTACGTAGGTTCAATTCCTGTTTACGTACAATTTGCTATACTTAAACGGAAATTGAATTGACGACCCACTCCAAGCATAAGCACTGCATAACGCCACCATGAAGTAAGGCAATGTAAATTATAGAGGTAATTGACATTATGTTCGTAAACAATATTATAATCAGAGAGTACTACAGCATAATGATGTTATTATTATATGTAATAGCTCGCGCATGTTGGTATAACTCGATAGAACGTGTGTGCTTGGTTAACCATACGGAGGTAACAGGTTTGAATCTTTAGTTGGGAGTAATTACGAGTATATTTTGATTTTTATTCTTTGTTTAAGGAGAAAATAATAACCTAGTATTAAGGCACTTTAATTGCGGAATTTAACGTCGTGCTAGCGAGACTGCTAGACTGTGATGATAAAAATATTGTATATATTTATAAAATATTTTGAATTAACATTCTACTTACAACAAGCGTGCTGTTAGTCTAGGTTTTTTTTATTCTGCATCAGATAGCAGGGTAGGCAGAGGGAAAGCCTAGTGATAATACATTCTGTTCTACATTTCCAGTTTCTGGAGGCCAGGCCATTTTTGCCAGATTTTGGAAGCATTTTGGAAGCAAGATTTTGCTTCGACACCAGAGTGAAAAACAAAAATATTACATATTATTTAATCTTCTCGGGTCGAACGAAGCCACAACCAGTCGAGTTTACATTCACATACTTGTGCCCCTACTCTAATGTATATGCGGGATATAGCGTGAACCTAAAAAAATATATTACAGTAATTTATCTACTGCAATATTTTTTCCTGTAGAAAATAATTAATAAAACACGTCAAGACAATAAGAATTTATTTCTGTGATAAATTGCTAGGAGATTGGTAGAAATCAGCGAGCACATTCGAAGATATTTAGTGGACTTGCTGTAATTAATCAAATTCCCCAATATTTTTGTTTTTATCAAATGTTATTCTTCAGAGGCCCTCGTGGCGCAGTAGCTTAGCGTCTGTATACACATGGGTGTGGATTCAATTCCCACTCGGAGAAATGCTTATATTAAATTTATGGGAATGTAGGAATGCTTTATTAAATTAAAATAAATAAATATCATATTTTAAAGTTAAAATTATAAAAATTAAACTTTTCAGCTCATCTTTTTAAATCTAAATCACAAACAATTTCAAGAAATCAATCTAAAAACAAATTAAATATTAAAACTAATACCTTAGTGCACATAAAGAGTAAATTGCTTTATTTTATTTATTTTTAATTTAATACGAATTGGACCAATTTACTCTGGAAATTCAATTATCGCCGTCTTTATTCTGGAGCCTGGGTCTTTGACTTGTTGAAAGTCAATCAGTAGTAAGATGGCAGACAGTTGTACATGGTTTTATGCCTTTATGAGGAGAGTTATATTTTTATTGCTTCACGCTGCTATCCCGCTTATAGCAAGATAAGTGGCGGGAAAGCAGTGTTAGTGGTAGATTCAGTTTTAGACAATTCTCGAGATTTATTGGTGGAACTTAACACCGCGCCTTGTATTTGTACAAGAGAAAAATTTAAATATATATAATTCACCTAAAGTTATAAAATTTGAGAATGTAAACAAAAAAATAATATATAAGGTTTTTAATAAAAGAAGCAAAATCCTCGACTAATTTTTAATTACACTTTTTTAATCAACGGTTCATTTGTGTATGACGAACTTTTGCGAGCCAGTACATTGTTGTTAACATCGAGATATTGCTTTTATTTGGACAACCCTTGTAGTCCAGTGGTTAGAAAAAAATATTTAAATTATTGTTTTTTTTTTTAGATGAGTGGTGGAACTCGCTCATTGCGCTTTGAGAGAGATTGGGAAACGAACCCGTAACCATCGCGTTTTATAGTCAGATCCTGTGCTTTAAATAATTCATTAATAGATTATTATTGATTAAAATATTTATGTTATTTCAATTTCCTCGCGTTTGGTTATTTATATAATAGCAATCTAACCTGCAATGATTTTAAAATAGCTAGTGTTAAGACATTCCATTCCCCCAGTTTCCGTGAAATTCTTAAGGCATTACGTGTTGACTGGCGAACTCAAGGCGCTTTGCCTCGTTATTATTGCAAGGAAAGGAAAATACTAAATATTTTTATATTTTTATTTTCTCTATTCAGAATGGGAATTGAACCCACAACCGATTCTTGAATGATTGTGTCCCTGCGCTACGACGGCCTAATGTTAATATCATTTTATATGTAAATATAATTAACCAAATATATATAAAAAAATAAAATAAAACAAAACTGTACAGAAAACGGTAACCGCGATAGTCGTAAGTTTGATTCCCACTGCAAAATTAATAATTTATACTCCTCAATCTGACAAATATCCAAAATTGAAGATTTCGACTGAAACAACCACAACAAAACAAAATCCAACATTAATTACGACAAATCTCGTTCCAACGCTTTTAATCCTCATTTCACTTTTAATGGAATGTTCTTGTAACGCCACCAACAGACACGCCGAAGACCCGCACCGTTCAAACCGCACCAAAATTAATACATTTCAGCATTCGTTATAATGAAAAACCGTATAAAATAAAGTTATATTTAGAAATATATGAATATATTTTTATGTTGTGAACCGCACATAGCAGGGTAGGTAGAGGGAACCTAGTGTTAAGGCACTCCGTTCTTCCGTTGGCTGGCGAGCTCAACGCCGGGCTTTCTTTGGTTCCAGAGCGAAGAAATGAAAATAAAAAATATTTCATTACCTCGAGTGGGAATCGAACCTACAACCCGTCGCTTTTACAATCGCACGCTTGTGCCCCTGCTACACGACTAGGACTAAATGTTGATTATTTACTTTTTTTTATTCACATTATATACTCTATCCTTCATATAGCAAGGTAAGATAAACCTAGTGCTGAGATATACCGTTCTCCACTTTACACTCAATTTTCCTTTTAAACTCAACCAAGCTAGTAAATGAAATTACTGCTAATTCCTGAATGGAAATAGAACCTGCAACCATCGCGTTAAGTCAGTATTTTTCCCTATATAGTATGTATTTCTATAAGAAAAATTGAAGAAGATTTAAAAGGAACGGTCGTCGATAAAAGTAATGTTCTATCAAATTGGGTGATAAAGATAACTTTCAGTTTGCCTTTTTCACAATAACGTCCTGAGGCTTCGAAGGCGATGGCGCATCTAATGCTAAGTAATTTATTTAGGGAATTACTGAAGTCTGCCTGATATTAAGACCTAAATGGTTTAAATTTCTAACTGTAACTGCGACTGGTTGTAGGTTCGATGCCCATTCAAAGAAACAAAATATTTATTTAAATGTATATTTTCATTTCTTCTCTCTGATGGCCAGACAAATCCCGGTGTTATGTTCCGCCACTAAACACGGAATGTCTCCAGAATTCAGAAATCAGTGTAAAATGGGGAATGGTGTGTCTTAACTTTAGATTTCCTCTGCCGACCCTGCTGTCAGCGTTGATAGCTGTAGCTGATGATAACGGGATTATAACCTATTTATATATTATTACTAGTGGGCCCGGACGCGGCTACGCTCGCGAAAATATAAGCCTAAATCATTAAAATAAGTTAAAAAATAATAATAAGTGGAGATTTATTATTAGAAAAAATATCTGAGTAACCGAATTGAACAAACCAAAGAAGTAAAAGTAACTAAAGGAAATTCTTAATATTAGAAAAAAAAACCTAAAGTTTGCTGTGCGCGCGTACTAAACATTTTTCTATATTAAATAATTATTAATTTTTGCGAACAATATTAAATAAAATCTCAAATGATTAAAATTACGATATTTTAAGTGTATAACATCGGTATAGATAACCGAACTGAGATAAATTAATTATAAGCAGCAAATAATTACATAAAAAATAATAGTAATTCGAAAATCTATAAAAATTTACAAAATCATCAAAGTCATCCGCCCGTTCGCGTCGGTCATACTCATATTATGCCGCCCGAAGGCTAGGTCATTTGGAATCAGTCACATCTTAATTATTTATTAGAATGTTATACAGTAAGCTATAATTTCCATCAAGATGAAATGCTAAAAGTGACTATTATATTTATTTTCATAAGGATGAATATCAAATTATAGAAATCATCTAATTTTTGTTAATGATTTGTATAAAGAGATTTGTATAAATCTATATCGGCGCGCACCATGTATGCATTAAGCAAACTCACTGTGGGTGACGTTTTCTTAAAACAGCAAACTTTGCAAGCCGTTGCTTAGCAACGCGTAGCGACGATTGTTATTAACATGGCGGAATAAATTCCTTGTCAAATTAATTATTTTAATATATTGGTATATAACGAAAATATTACAAATATGAGAAAAAAAAAGTATCCTATGTTCATCCCGGGACCCTCAAGTATCTCTATCTATATATATGAGTATTTTATCACAATTAAATTAGCGGTTTGGCCCTGATTGCGGAAAAGACAGACAGACAGACAGACAGACAGAGTTACTTTCGAATTTATAATATAGGTATGGATTACCCTTTTATCATTAAGACAAACAAGACAAACAATTAAGGCAAATTTCGAGGAGTTGCATGTTGAGTGTGGAATCTCGACCCTACGATTTTTTTCTACCCGAGAGACGAACTGCCACGATGGCCTGAACTTATTAATTAACTTTACAATAAAAAGGTATAGATCTTCCCCTATGTTGAAATATGAACCTACACACCTCATGTATTCCTGTCTAACAATACTTAAAGGCACAAAAAGTCCAATATTGAGTTAAACAAGTGTATTGCGGTCGAAAGGACAGACAGATATATAACTTTAAATAGGATTATGTAAAAGGTTCAATTTACCGGAGGGAGCCTCTTTTGCATTACAGATCTTAGAAGAAATATTAGTTCAATTTGGCGCGGACATTATTAGAAAAGTTTATGGCTAGGCTTTAGGGTTGCGGGTTTTAGTATGTTTCTATTATTATTATTATTGTATATATATGTACCTTTTTTATTTAGTTTGGAAATATAGTGATGTATTTGGAACGTAGTATCAAATATCTAATGATTTTAGTCTAAATTTACCTCTATTTTTTTAGAGCGTGAACTTTCTCCCGCATATAGCAAGATAGAAACTAGTGGTAAGACTCTTTGTCGGATTGTCAATCATCCAATTTTTCGAAATATCGAGTTTTAGATGGCGGAAGTCAAGTCCTCTTACCAGAGCGAGGAAATGAATACAATTCATTGCTGCGATTGGCGAAGCGAACCCACATATGTTAAAAAAAGTCCGTTCTCTAAGTAATGCAAAATTTCCGAGACGTATTAAGTTGGCTGCAAAATATATATCCATTTCAAAATTTATTTCCTGTGCTATTCATTTCCAATTCCACACCCATAAATCTCACACATACAAAAAAGCGGTTTCAATATAAAAAAAAATATAATAAAAAACCATACAAATCACATAGCGAGGCAACCCTACTAAAGGGAGTGTAATATCTTCGATATTGTGCTCACATTGTTCCCTAAATACAAAACAGCGTTATATTTGTTCAAAAATTCAAATAACTGGCGGAGTGTATACTGTATGGGTATATCCTTATACAGTCGTTCTTGACTTTGTGACCCGTATACTGTGTACGGTATTATGGGATTATATTTTGAAATTGCTTTAGGGATGCTTAAATATAATGGAAAAATGTATAGGTTGTCAGTTTTAATGCAGCTTGTAATCTATTTTTGGAGTTGCACGTATCGTTAATAGCAGGGTTGCCAGAGGATACTTGGGAATCTAAGGATAAGACACTCCGTCCCTATTGAGACACTTACTGTCTCTGCCAAATTTTGGAAGCAAATATAGCGGAAATATTTGGAAATAACGAAGTTATTATAAAAATTTGCGTTTTTTTCAGCAGGATAGGCCGTGGGAAGTTAATGTTAGTTGAGCACTAATCATTTTGACAATGTTATGTTGTATAGGGAACACACATAGGAGATCAGGTTATAGAGACATAATGGAGAATGCATGGCAAAAAGAAATCTATCTAAAATACTGCCTTCATCTATAAAGAACCAAGCCCAATTTTTTAGACATTAAATGTATATTATACAACCTACATACAAAATTACGAAAAAACCTTACCCTGGACTCCTAATATAATACATTATTTATACAATTGTAATAATTCACATAGCGCCAGGAAATATACTGCACGCTCTGTTCAAATATAAGAGGTTATTCATTCATTCATTCAAATAAATTACTTTTTGAGGCGAAATTTTAATATTATTCAAATACTTCAATACGATATTTTAAATAGCG
Source organism: Heliconius melpomene rosina (assembly GCF_056956725.1). Lineage (NCBI taxonomy): Eukaryota > Metazoa > Arthropoda > Insecta > Lepidoptera > Nymphalidae > Heliconius > Heliconius melpomene. The sequence goes on along the minus strand of NC_140402.1, from coordinate 8,473,735 downwards.
TTGGTTTATTATATTTTTCTTTGCTCTTATTTTAGCGAATTCGAGTGGTGGCATTTGGCTGTGGTGTTTTATATTTTTTTTATAATTTCAATACCTTTAAACGTTAGCTATTGCTTGGACGAAGATCCTACCTCATAATACCTCAAAAATCTAGCCGAAATTGTAGAACGGAGTGCCTTAACACTAAGTTCCTTTTGTCTAGCCCGCTATATGCGAAAAGTGAGAAAAAACACTTGAAATAAAATATTATACAACATTCATTTTCTCCACCGACATTTTTATATATATTTCCCAGTAACAACCGCACTCAAGAGCCACAGCTACAAGCATATTGAGAATCTTCATTGCAGACGCTACTAGGTCACAAGCGTTCACACCGTATTTGCAGATCTTGGCAACCTTACTGGAAATATTTTATACAATATAGAAATTCATGTATTTTGTAATACATTTTTATATAGTATGGAAGTTATATTGAAACATCGGCGTTGAGTTACGCTAATGAATAAGCAAGATCTTCTATTACAAAATATTACATTTTTCATAAAAGCCTCTTAACCTTTTAACCAAAAAGAAATTATTATTTAAACAGTCAATACACTAAAGCGAGCCCTTTCCGCGTGATTTCAGCTTATACAAATAATTCTATACATTTAATATTTATGCCGAAGACACTTTATTACATTTTGTTTGGTCTCTTTAAGTGGCCTCTTTTAAGTATCGTAATAAATCTGAACTGAAATCTTTTTATGTATTATTTGTAGGTAAGGTATGTATTATTTGTAATTTTATTATAGAAGGATTCGCTTTTTTGTGAAAATATTATGAATAAAAGGGTGAAATTGTGACTTGTGTAACAATGGCTGTAGGAATTATTGTACCATAAAAATGATTGTTGATATGGAACATTTAAAATGAAAATCATTTAGTCCTTCGTGAGATTTACATTTATAAATAAAAAATATGAACCATTTTTTAACCGACTTCTGTAAGAAAAGGAGGTTATCAATTCGACTGTATTTTTTTTTTTTTTAATTTTTTTTATTTTTTTTTTTATGTTTGTTACCTCATAACTTTTAACTGGGTGGACCGATTTTGATAATTTTTTTTTTATTTGAAAGGTATAGCTTCCCGAATGGTCCCATTTTTTTTTGGTCCATGTCTGACAATGGTATCCATGAGAAAATCACATTAGTCTTAAATTTGCTTTAGGTATGTGCGCGACAAATAGACGAATAACTCAATGTCGCGCCAACCGATTTTGATGATTCTTTTTTTATTTGAAAGGATACACTTCAAGGATAATTTGGTGAAAGTTTGGTGAGGTTTCGATTATGGAATCCGGAGAAAATTGAGAAAGTTTGTTTTTTTTGGTCAAAAATTAATTATACTGTAATAGTTACAAGCAAAAACTTTTTAAATTGATGTCAGAAGTGAGATTCCTGATCGTTGCATTTCTTTTCAACCAATCTCAAAAAAGAGGATGTTCTCATTTTCAACCAACTTCAAAAAAGGGAGATTCCGAATTCACCCGAATACTTTTTATGTTTGTTCTTGTCAATATACCAAAATGTAACTTTGCACAAAAATAATAGCTAATTAAATGAAGTTTTACATAGAAAAATCACAACCACTCGTTGACAACCACTACCACCACCATCACCACTCGTTCAAGAAGCATCATTTTAAGACCTACCCATCACTAAAAATCGTAAAATAAATTAATTTTTAACAAAAACAAAAACCGACTTCTAACAACGAACTAAAAAGTGAAAAATAATTATATAAAGATTTTATAATTTTGAAGTCGGTGTCAAACTAATGCTACAACACCTTTACTACAATATCTAATTACTAAGCCTGTTTGTTTTACTTGGCACCGACTTCAAAATTATAAAATCTTTATATAATTATTTTTCACTTTTTAGTTCGTTGTTAGAAGTCGGTTTTTGTTTTTGTTAAAAATTAATTTATTAAAACATAAATTAATAAATGCAATTTTAAATTAAAATTGCAGCAAAACTACATTTACATAAATCAATGTTAAAAAAGATTACTATGACATAGCATAGCACAGTAAGCCGACAGAACCTCTTGTCCAGATAATACTTTTTCGACTTTCTGCCTTCAAATTCGAGGGAATCTGGAAACCTAGTACTAATTAAGACGTGTTGCTCTTTTCGCCAAATTCTTGAGGCATAGCGAGTGAGTGTAACTCAACGCCGCGGTTTGCCTCGTTTCCAGAGCAAGGAAATATATGCATACAGTGAGAGGATAAACAAAATTGAAGTACAACATAAATATATTAGCTTATTTCAGTTTTCTTTTATACCTTTTTTTTTCTTTGCCTTTTTTAATTCAATTCAAAAATAAAATGTTTTGTCCCTCCATACATTTTATTATCAGATCGTTTTTTGCTGTTTGTTAAATCATTTACATTTTATTTTTTTCTATACAATTAGTCTTACTTTTCGATCATTATCACTGATAGGATTGTAGGAAAAATGTTGAGTCAACTGTCCCTATTGTGACGAAAATCGCAAGTTTAGCTTTTTCAAGGAAAAAATGAAATAAAATAAGAAGATTGTTGCTCATGAAGGTGAAAAAAAAAAATACATTTTATAACACGAATTCGCACATACCCGCAATATAAGAATGTATGGCTTAGCAGACACTACATTTTTATTGGTTTCCAGTGAGTCTTCCATGCCAATTTAAGGGTTGTACGTCAACGAGAAGTTGAATTTATAATAAAAAAAAAATGACAAACCTAAGTATGCACTCGTATTACGAAAAATATTAAAAAATGGGCAGAAAGTGGAGCGCAGAACACTCTAAACTAGGTTCCCTTTGCCTATCCTGTTGTACGGAGAGAAGCGCCAATAACTTAGTTTATCTTAGTTAAATTTATATCACGAATATTTTGATAGTACAATTAAACTTTTTTAGCGTTAAGCTGTATCCCGCACTTAGCAAGTTAGTCAGAAGGAACCTAATGCTAAGATACTCCTTCCCCATTTTCTTGGATTCTGGATGCATTGTGTGTTGAGTAGTGGAACTCAAAGCCGAACTTTACCTGACAGGCACCAAAGCGAAGGAAATTCAAATATATTTATTTAATTTCTTCGAGTGGGAATCGAATCCACAACCTATCGCGTTTACATTATACTTTGTGGCCCTGTGCCACGCCTGGCCTCAAAACAAATTGAATTATTTTGAAAACAACAAAATATATAGTACTTTCACGAGTATTCATTTTTGGGACACAATTTTCCCTGCCAATCAAGTAGCGCGGTCACATTTTATCTCGCATAACCCATCAAATAAAAATCCCCGCTCAGTTAGCAGTTAGCAGTTAGCTGCGATAAATTCATTTTTAAATTCCATCTACCCGCAGAAACATTCGAGTCTAATATTTTACTTGTTAAGCTTTGTAATAATTTACGACCGTGTGTATATGTTGATATATATGATATTAATAAATATACATATTTTTTCACATAATATGTATATATGTCAGTTGTAGCACAGGAGAACAAGCGTATGACTGTAAAAGCGATGGCTGTGGATTCGATTCCCACTTGTTTCGGAGGAGGAAATAGGAAACGGACATATCTTTATCGGAAAGAAAGGAAATTAACAATAGGTTCCCTCTGTAGTCATATTTCTCTTATAAATATACAGATTTACACAGAGGCCGTCGTGAAGCAGTTCTAGATCCTCTATTTGTAAACGATTGTGGGTTCGATTCCAACTCAGAGGAATTATTTTTTATATTTTTTGCTCTGGCAACAAAAGCACACAACAAAGCGCGGCGTTGAGATCCGTAACTGAACAGATAATGTTTCAAAATTAGGCGTAAGATGGGAAACGGAATGTCTTAACACTTACTTCCCTCAGTCTACCCTGATATATACAGGATACAGGGTTAAACTACAAAAAAAGAACATTTTTCGAATGCGAATCAAAACTATTAACATTACTTAAAGATAAATATCCAAATTTAATTTTTATTTATCTAAAAATAGGGTCTAATGTATGACTCAATTTCGTTATGCACAAACATAAATATTCATATATTTACTTGATATATGTACGTTTGTGTGTATCGTATAATGTTATAAATAAATTGGTTAGTTCTTGACTATTCATGACGTATTACATGTTACTGGCATAATGCATTTTAAGTAAGATAAAGAGTGGTTTTCCGTATTTGTTTCACTTACATATACAAGTAAAATATAATATATATGTGAGACTGTCGTGCACAGTGGAGGCAGCAGGTCTATCTGTACATGCGATAGTAGTGGGTTCTATCCGTAGTCGGAGAGTAATGTTTAAATAATTTTCACTAACTCTAGTAGACTAAGTGCGGCGTTTAATAAACAATGTCTCGAAATTGGGCGTAAAGTAGGGCGCTGAATGTCTTAGTAGTCATCAGTAGGGTAAAGGTACACTAGGTTTCTTTCCAGCTATACACGACAAAATCTAGTGTTATAACACTACTTCTCATTTTCACTTCAAAGCTATTTAGTTAGTTATTCAGTTTTACTATTTGCCAAACGAGTCTAATAAGCTGACGGAACTAAACGCCGTGAAACACAACCTTATCGCACCCATAAACAAGGTGATAACGGAAAAATATTTATATTACATAATGTATACGAAATTGAATACAGTATTGGGTAAACAAAGTGGGGAACTCGAGCGGAATCACAAGGGGAGACGTGGTGCCGGTTAGATCAAATTGTGAATTACTTTAGCTATTCCATGCCTACTATTTGCTGTAGACACATATGTGAATTGGGCTTGTAAATACGTAACATTTAACCAACTTTGATAGAGCTAAGAGAATAATGTGTTGAAAATAATGGTTTTACGGGATCTCCCGTGTTTAACAGTCTCTCTGCCTATCCTGCTGTATGCGGGAATCTCATTCCTCCGAGTGGAAATCGAACTTACAACATATACATCATCATATCAATTATTGAATATTTTCATTTTTCTTTCTAGTATCGCGACAAAGCCTGGTTTCCACCTCTCAACACGCCCGCGTCAATAATTCGGCGGAAAGTAAAGAACGATAGTGTCTAAATGAGAAAGAGAGTCAAGCTACAAAAAAAACTTTTGTAGTGAAGTGATACATCAAATATCTAAAACAATCTAACAAATTAATTCCAATAACTTTAAGACAACCTATAAATTTAGTTATAAAATTTAATTTCATTTGTCTTCAAAGTCCTAAAGTTTTATGGCCACCCTAGTTTGTAGGTAAACAGACTGACAGAGCTAGAACAAGCTTACAGTCATTCCCTAGTTTTATGATTCACGAGTGTATTACTATGTGAATTCTACGCTGACATTACAATGTTACTAGAATTTTATTTTAACTATAGATATAAAGATTAATTTTGATTTTTACAATATTATTTTAAAGAAAATTTTCCATTTTATTTGTAATTTTGGTACATTGGACCACCATTAAATAACTAGGCAGAAATCGGGTAACGTAGTCTTTTAACACTACGTTACCCTTTGTTGTCCCCTTCTTTCAGTTATATGTCAGTACATTAACTTTTTTGGGTATACTTGGCTCTTGTCCATTCTAGGAATTTATGAGAAGTAATATATATTTTACACATATAGAACTTCCCATAAAACCGCTCAGTGTATTACTGAAAACACGTATTTAATCGCAACCGTAATAAATTTTATTGCCGAGCTGTATAAATTTGTTTTATAATATGAAAAAAAGAAAAAGAAATATATTTTATACCATGTAAGAGGATAGGCAGAGCAAATTCTGGAGGCAATGCGTGTTGAGTGGCAGAACTTAACACCGCGCTTGCCCTCAACACCAAAGCGATTCATTTCCTCGAGTGCGAGTCGAACCCATAACCTGTGACGTTTACTGTCACACATTTGGGCCCCTGCGCCACGACTGGCCTCAAACTATCAAGACCCAACATCAACTATTTAACACACAAAACCACAGAATGAACAGCGCTAAAATGTTTAAATTAGAAAGGGATATTCCTTAGAGACTCTTAAGGGAACTTAGGCGTGAATTAGGATGGGATTTTCTGAAATTCAATTTTAAAAGGTCTAAATAGAGAGTTAATCACATAAAGTAGAATGGAGTTAAATCTAAATATTGTAACAATAATAATTATAGTAAATAAGTAAAAGAAAAATATATAAAATGATTAAAATAATAATTAAATGGGCTAAGAAGAAAGCTAAGGTATTAAAATAGAATATTTCTATATAATAATTTTTACAAATATTTTTAAAAGAAACCATCGTTGCCAGACACGGAACGGGAAAGCCGTTCCCCATTTTTTTCCGAACTTTCGAGGCATTGCGTGTTGAGTGGCGGAACTCATCGAAAACGTATAAATATTATATTCCCCTGACTGGGAGTCGAAGCTACAACTCTCACGACCTTTAACACAAGACAAATAGTCTAGAAGATATATAAGAAAATACGATAAACGTCTTGGCGATATCGAAAGCGGTTAGCGCGTGTCATTGGGCAGGATTCCAAATATTTGCTACTCTACGTTTATTCGGTAGAAATTTTTTTGTGAAATAAAATTCACTGTGAAGTACAGTGATTGCTTTTTATTTACTCTCTTTTGTGTGTACGGCACAATTACTTTATTCTCACTTGTTTCGCTGAAAAGAATTAAATGAAATTTCGATTGGTGTACTGACTAACTTAATGAATAGGATTTTTTTTGGCTTGACGCTCTATCCTGCATATTGAAGGGAAGGCAAAGGGAACCTGGGAACCTAGCGTTAAGACACTCCCATTAAACCCCTAGTACTTACCACCAGATAATGAGTAAGTAGCGAAATAATTTTATATATAAATATTGACAGATAAAAAATTATAAAGATGATGAAGAAGAACAGTTATTTTTTTAACTGAGTCCCATGAATGAGAATCAAACCTATAACCGTCGCGTGTACAATCAGTAATATTCCAAAGGATCATTTCTATTTATTAACATTAACATTATAATATTTGAACGCACGATATTATAAATATTATTATATTTATTTCATAATCTATTTTTAAACTGATCTTGACCTATTATAAGAGAGCATTACCGCGTTTATCTTATATTACGTTAGAAGTCAGTGCCAAGTGCTGCTATTCCAAGATTATCAAAACAAAGATTAAAATATTTTCACTTTTCTTAGCATTTTCATCTAATAATTTAGCTGATATATGGATGGGTTAGCATGGGGTAGCGTTTTCTTTTTACCAGCCAGTCATTTTCTTAATAAGTCTACTATAAATCTTATCATCATCTCATGGAGCTGTGTTCTTGAATTCTTTGCTGCGCATACTCTCGTAAGCGTGATGATCGATCAGCCAAGTTAACCCAAGATAAATCCGCCAAGTTCAAAGCAAACTGTAGTGAAAGCGTATATGATACACATACTGCAAAAGAGACGCTAATTAAGGCCTACTAAATTATACAAAGGGTCAAGGTCTTATATGTGATGCATGACATCAAAGATATTTCCATATATAAGTTTAGTACTTTTGATGTAAAGTAGGCTGTCGTCATCATTACAGCGTGTGATCGTAGACACGACGGTTGTAAGTTCGATTCCCAATCGAATACATTATTTTCATTTCCTCCCCCCGGTAATAAAATTAAACGATCGTTGTATTTCGCTTCTTAACGAGTAAAGGTTTAAAAATTGAGCCGAAGTTGGAACGGAGTGTTTTAGCACTAGTTTCCCTCTATCTACTCTTCTATTAAAAGCATGTACGGCGTTAAGTTAATAAACAATTCACCTAATATGAGTATCGAATGAAAGGGCTTGATTTATAAAATAGGATATAGCGTGAAAAAAATACTTAAAATGTAAATAAAATCTGTTTCATATCCCGCACACAGCGGGATAGGCAGAGAAAATTTATCTACTAAAAACACACAAACTTCATTAAAAAACACTATAGAATTTGAAGGCTTAATATAACATAATAGACCCACTTCCGGTGTGTCCATAAAAATGATTTATCCCGCGATAAACTTTGCCCATTAGTAGTCGTTTGCGAACACTACGGGAATTTCCGGCGGAATCACTTTAATGAGTTTACTATCAAACTTCGGTGTTTTAATACAGAATTATAGATTCTATTTGTCTTGCCGTTAAATTGCTCTCGTCAAAGTTGCAATTTTTTTATCAATAATAAGATATTTCGATTTTTTTAGAGAACGACAAAAAATGAGATTAAATATTTCATTTTCTCGAGTGGGAATCGAACTCACAACCCGCGTTTATCCTTTAGCCTCTAGTCGTACATATTTTTGGCTTATCAACTATCAAACCCAATTGAATATGAAAGTTATTACAAGCAGTCGGACGCTTTATTAATTGCTATGACAGATCCAACCACAAGCTTGTGAATAGTTTCAGTAGAGCTGTCTAAGTAGTTAGATAGCATTCATTTATTGTGCAAAATGCAATTATATTGGTATTTCGTACAGAAATTTCCACAGATTGTCATATTATTCTCACTTTCCCCCTAAAATAGTCTCCAGTTGGCGGAACTCAACGCCGCGTAGACTTCATTCAAGTATAAAGGCATTTAGCTACACAGCCTTGTCATACAATATTAAATTTCTTATACTGTTATTACAAATTTTACTATCAGTTAAAAATCAGGTAACTGATACATTAAAAGCTGATTCCAATAACAAAAACTTCAGTAATTTTAACAAGGAAACGAGATTTCTCGTACTTGTAAAAAGGCGTTAAAAAATAGCTAAAAAACGTGTAAAATAGAGAAAAAAATGAGCCAATAAATGAGAGTAATTCGAACTGAGTACGAAAAGTAATTAATCTTGCAACTCAACGTCGTCGTCACGCGATCAAAAACGCCAAGCAATCATTAATAAGACTCAAGTTTAATAGTTTAATAAACGTAACGATGGCTCTATCAAATATAAATGAAACGATTTAAATGGAATTAAAGTGTTGAAATATAATTTGTTTTTTAAAGGCTTTTCTTTCTGATTTCTCTTTTTTTTCGAAACGAAGGTCTTTCTAGTATAGATATTTTAGTTAATTTAATATGTGTATTTAAACATTTTTAGAGGGAAACTATATCTAAACTGTTTTATAAAAATCTATATATCTATTTATATTATTATCTTAGAGCTAAAGAGTTTGTTTGAATATATTAATATCAGAAAGAAAGTCAGAGAGTCTTTCTTTTCCGCTTTCCTCCAAATTTTTGAAATATAAATGACAGAACAAATCCACCCGCTTTTTCTGCTAAATCGGAGAAATGACATAGTCAAATCAGTATATTTCTACAGAATAGCAGATTTTCCAAACCATTAGAACAATAATTTGACTCCGTTTCGTTTCGTAATTATTAACTAATTCTATGGAAAGTCAGCATGACTTGTCTTTTGGCTGTTTCTTTCTTTACTTTAACGGATATTTCTACTAAAAAAAGTAGCTTCACACTGTATCTCGGCTATAGCTTGGTAGACAAAGTTCTCTTGATTTGTATCAAGACAAATCATGGATTTGTCTGCCGGGCGAGGAAATTAAAAGAATTCATTCCCCTGACTGGGAATCGAACCTATAATCAGCGCGTTTACTATCAGAAGCTATACCGTCACAGACAAAGAACGCCTCGTGTAATAAGAATCATTATATATTTTTTAGTTATACGCATTTAGAGAACATAGAAAACCTAATGTTAAATGTTTAATGCCTCTAGTATTCGGAGACAAGTAGAGAAAGGAAATGTCTTAATGGGAATGAAATATTTATATAGTAACACCAGGTTTCAAGATTCCATCTCTCTACCCTGCTATGTGCAGGATACAGCGAATTGACTTTTACAAGCGAGGAATTAAATTAATGTTAATTAATGCTCCTTATAAATTTTTTAAAAACATAGAAATATATGAAAAAGGCAAACCCCAACTACACTTACATTTCAAAATTAAATAATTTCACCCAACAACACTCGTAACATACGGCTTATCCAAAAGAGGATTATAGTAAAAATGTAGAGAGGATCTACAAAATATACTGTAGTTACTTGTAGCTCGCAGATAACCGAGTTCATCATATTAGGGATAGAGCCTTTTGATGAGAGAAGGTGAGATACGAAAGTAAATCTTTATCATTTCTATTTGGTATATCTCATAAATGAATAATAAAATTGTGATACTCTTATTTTTTTCTGTTATTTGAAAAAAATACGTGTGCAAAGTGTGCGACTGTAAGCACGATAGATTGTAGGTTCGATTCTTATTCTAGGAAATAAAAAAAATAATATTTTCATTTCCACACTCTAGTAACGACGCAAGGCGCGTTGAATTCTACCACTAAGCTCACAATGCCTTCAGAGTTCGACGGCGATGTCAGTAATGGAAGTGTCTCAGTAGGAACAGCATGCCTTAACACTAGGTTCCCAGGTTCCCTTTTACCTACCGGAATATATGGGCTGGTTACAACGCAAAGCTGAAAAAACAAATCCAAAAACGAATAAATAGCAGAAAAACATCCAATTTTCGTATAACATTCGTTAGATTTTCACTCGAATGCTTAACTCCGCCGCCCTATATTATGTACTTGACCTAAAAGTCCCTCGAGACAGATTAGACGAAATGCGGGCGCATATCTGTATCATAAAAGGCGTTTAATTTATAGCCATAGGATAAGGAAGGTATTAAATAAAATCGTCGTCTTAGTGTAAATGAGGTCTTACGTAGAGCTCAGTGGATGCAATTTTGTTTGAAAGTATATGAAATTGAGTGAAAATTTACTTTATTATCTTATTTTAGTCTTAAGTGAAGAAAAAAAAAATTTAGACTTAACGTTTTAAAAGTATTTATAATGTTTAATGTAAGTCCCTAATTATGAGACAGGCCCAAATGACCTACACTTGGGTCACAAGTCCCAGATACTATTTTGGCTTTTCACCCTGCAGCACGATCAGAACCACACGATGAAACCATAGAATCTTCTTTATATAAAGAATTAAATTATATTTTACTACTATATCCATTTTCTATACATATGCGGATATACAAAAACAAAATAATTTATAACAAATTTTCTTTTCAATAATAATGTAAAAAGAATAACTTTCGGTACTTTCAAGAACAACTTTGTTACATACTGTTTCAAAGTAAAAAAATTCTTGAAATTCAGTAAACATAATACGCTTGTGGATTGTAAAAATAATATTTGACTAATAAAAGAAATATAACACGACTACGTGTAAACAAAGTGGAAATTTAATATAAAAAAAAATTGGTAAATTGTCACTTTCTATTTATTATCTATATATATATAAAACGTTAAATTTGGACAAAAGTTTACTTTCGTAATCTGGACATCCACTAAGAAGGGATTTTGAAAAATTTTAACCCTAAAGGGGTGTAACAGGGGTTCAAAGTTTGTATGGAAAGAAAATTAAATCGGCACCGATTTTTATAAAATTTGAAATTTATACTTAAAAATATTTCATTGACCACATGTTTCATGGGTTATTAGAATTTTTTTAGAATTCATCCTTAAATAGGTAAGCGAAGCTGCACGCGTCCGCTAGTTTATTATATTTAGATACTGTTTACAGAGTGGTCGAACTTAACTTAACGTAAGTTTATTTATCTAATATACATAAGTAATCCAATATAGTCTTAAAATATTAAAAGCCAACTTACCTTAAAGGGCACTGTAAGGATTATGGGAAAAGTTATGGGACGCCGTGTAGAGCCGACCCTGTCACTTCCTTGTCATAGCGTAAATTCATTATATTTATATTTTTACATGACAAAAATGGCCATTTTACGTTGAATTTTGGGTTAGAATGGCTAAGAAAATTTAAGAAAATGTATTTTTTCTTTCTGAATTTTTTTCCCTAATATAGGTACATACATAGTAGATGTTAAGACAAAGGCAAAAATTATACCGTAAAAAGTAGAAATAGCCTAGAGTTGAGACACTCCGTTCCCACTTTTCCGCTCGAATTAAAGGCGCACTTTCTCTACATGGGGATCCAAATAAGAATGGAACCCACAACCAACAGGAAGTCAGATTTAATACATTATCTTCTTTAAAGTGACCTGCATTTGTATTTATCCTCCATATTATGTACTTCAGTGAATATATTTTGAATATTTCAGTCATAGTGTAGGACTTACGGACCTAAACAAAGTAAGCCGCTCTAACAGAAGGTTTGTTGTTTACATACTATATTTGTTAACTAACTTACATACTATATATCTGAGGAAAAGCTGAAGTGACCTAATATAGGAGCAAAGTGTCTTAAAGATTCCCACAACTAACGAGACGTTGAGTTCCACCACTCAACACGTATTGTCTCGAATTGGGTGGAAAGTAGGGATCAGAGTGTCTTAACATTAGATTTCCTCTTATCCTGCTACATGCGGGATACAGCGTGAAGTTAAAATTACCCAAAAATCATACATAATCTAAATACGTATATAAAAATCTATAAAGAGAATAATATTGGACAAATTCCTTTATCTCAGTTCGATCCTAAGCTGAGAACCAATATAATAGAGTTATCAGTCTAAACGCGGTAATTAAAAAACTTTTTACTATATTAAAAAAGTTTCTGACGCTTGCGATCAAAAAAAATATTGAAATATTACGTTTAATATAAGTAACATGCTTATGATTAAAAATTATATTAAAAAAATATGTAGGTTTTGAACCCACACTTATTACCTCATTAAAAATTATAATATAAATTATAAATCTTCTGCAAATTAAAGGTGACAAACGAGATTTTTAAAGGTAACCATGTCGCATCGACCTGGAAGCACTGCTTCAGTTAGATCATTCCACATTCCATGGCGCGTGGGACGAAGTTCCTACGATACCAATAACTAGTGGTCTTCGTTCTTCTTATGTCCATTATTAAAGAAATTGCTTTATTTTTTCTTAAGTTTCGAAGTAAACGCCGCAAGCATTCTTAACATGGAATCATTTGGAATTACTTGGAATTAATAATAATCACTTGGGTCACTTGGAAGTGAGAAGAGACATGGCCATCACGTGTATTGACAGATATTCCTACACCACGATAAATTCAAATAAAAAGTTCAATGCTATAGTTTCTGGGTTTGATCCAACTTGGTTGAATAAGTTATTAAATCTTTTCATTTTCTCGCCCTGGTAACTAAACACAGCGCGGCGTTATGTTCTGCAACGTAGAGTTGCAATGTCTCTAAAATTGAACGAAAAGTGGAGAACGGAGTGTCTTACTGACTTCCATTTTCCTACCCTGTTATATACGGGTTAGAGCGTGAAGCTTAAAACACTGCACCACTACTGTTAAATACAATCACTTTCTTAGTTAAGACACTCCGTTATCATCGTTTCTTATATATAAATACATTTATAAGTAATCATTTTATAAAATGGTTATAAATTAAATAATTTTTCTTTCCCGTTACATGATAAATTGTTTTAAACTGCATAATATTCTAGTAGTTGTTAATTTTAATTAGGAATTTTACTGCAAAAGTAGTTCTCTATAGCTCTTTGAAGTCATAATGTGACATAGTTTTACTAGTCTATAGATAGAGGAAATATTTTTACGACACCGTAGTGCTATAGGTATATGTTGGTGTAGATATTCCAAGAGGTGTAGGTTCTAATCCCAGGACGTTATTTTTTAAATATTATTTTGTTTATTTTTAGTGTATGAATTAAGTGAAAAGTTGTGAACGGAGTGTCTTAACACTAGGAACCACAGCATTCTGCATGAAGTGTAAAGCAGTCTAAACCAGTTTAGACCCAGCAGGTGACGTTACACCTACACCATATATGTATAAACTATATCAAAAGTAACACTATAAATGGAAATAAATAAATCAGATTCACTGAATGCCACACACAGTAGGGTAGGCAGAGAGAACCTAGTTTTTAGACTCTCCGTTTCCCACTTTCCGCTGAATTTTAGAGGCATTGCGTGATGAGTAGCGAAGCGAAGAAATGAAAATATAAATCCCGTCAAAAACATAAATGTAAAATGAAAGCCAAGTTCAGTAATAAAACATATGCTTTCAGCGATAAAAGAAGTGAGATGTAAATGTATGCCAAGTTCAATGGTCAGTCCTGAAATTTATTTTTAACAATATAAAATATTTTATAACAACTGTAAATGCCCATTCTTCTTACAACTTGAAGACTTTATTTATGTCTAATATCTGATTTGGCTAGTTTTCAAATTAATTTACATCGATATAAATGAATGTATTCAAATTGTATTCTACTCAGATTCTATTGTAAATTCATAAGAAAACTAGCCAAATCAGATATTAGACATAAATAAAGTCTCCAAGTTGTAAGAAGAATGGGCATTTACAGTTGTTATAAAATATTTTATATTGTTAAAAATAAATTTCAGGACTGACCATTGAACTTGGCATACATTTACATCTCACTTCTTTTATCGCTGAAAGCATATGTTTTATTACTGAACTTGGCTTTCATTTTACATTTATGTTTTTGACGGGATATCATTACTTTTTGTACAGAAATCATAAGTAGAAAGGTTTATAATGTAATCAAAATCAAAATATTCTTTATTCAATTTGGCCATTACAAGTACTTTTCCTATAGGAAGCTACTACGGCAAGAAACTCAATAGTTGCTCAATAAAAAACTCATAGGACATTTCTGTTCGCCGAATAAACCAAGTAGGACACCATTGTGATAATACACTTCTATCTTAATCTATCTATCCTATATCTTATAAAACAAAGTCGCTTTTCGTGTCTGTCTGTTGTTTCTAACTCTTCTTCTTCTAAACCACCCAACGGATTTTGAAGCGGTTTTCACCAATAGGTCGAGTATTTTCCGTAGAAGGTTTATATATAGTTTATTATTTGTACATTCTTATGTAAATTAACATAAATACGATAAATGTGTCTAAAGTCCTACCCGTTGAGACACTTTCGCGCATGCGCTGCTTTAATGGTAAGTACTACATGAAAATAATGTACTGGAGTATTGTTCCTCTTAATAAGATCTACAAAAAAGTCCGCGACAGCATATTTTTATCTTTTAAGGATAACGTGTAGTGATCATATTTCTGTCTAAAAATAGTAATTTCAATATATTTTTTATTGTGAGGGATATTTTTCCATAATGGTATTAATCCTTATCCTTTAAAATACTTTATTAATTTTCTACGTTAAACGAAGATAAAATTTGCTGTTTACACTATTTCGAAATTGTGAATAGTTTTAAAGAAAAACGCATTTAATTATTGACACATCACGCCGTTGACTCATCAGCTGTGCCGACTCAAGTTTTACTTATCCCTTACTCTCAGCATATAAATAAGTATGTTAGTTACGTTGGCCATTTAATGTAGATCAAAACTGTCTTTTACTGTTTTTTCATTTTAATAAGTACTTTAGAAGTTGTTACAATATCAAAACATCCTTGCTGCGAAACGCGCCCCGCGACGTTTTGCTTATACAAGCGCGTCATGAGCAGTGATCGGTTGTTCAGTGGTAGAATGCCCGCCAGCCACGCGGGCAGCCCGGGTTCAATTCCCGGCCGATGCATTCTATTTAATTTTCCTCACAGGCAGCCACGTAGTGCTTGCTTTTCATCAGGGACAGAATACCCTCTTCAGCATTAACCACAAGCTCGAAAAAAAAAACCCGCCCGCTATAGAGGCATAACAACGAAGATTTAGATGCGTTTGCACGTATTGGATAATTGGAGTTGAATGTATTATTTCAGCGCGATATATTTGGTTTCATATTTTTTATAGTAGTCATTAGTAGGTAGGCTTTTGTTTATAATTTCTTCCGTTTAAAAATAGTCATTTAACTATCTAAAAATAGTCATTTAAACATATTTTAATAACTACTTGAAACTTGCTTTGCAAACATACATTATATGAATAATCCAGTAGTAAAAGCGGGCGAAGCCGCAAGGGGGTCGCTAGTCTATATATATAAAAGGACTTGTCCTCACTGACTGAGGTAAGACGCACGCACAGCCGTAACCGCTGTGCGTAGAAACGTTAAATTTGGACAAAAGTTTACTTTCGTAATCTGGACATCCACTAAGAAGGGATTTTGAAAAATTTCAACCCTAAAGGGGTGAAATAGGGGTTCAAAGTTTGTATGGAAAAATTTTTAAATTGGCACAGATTTTTCTAAAATTTGAAATTTAGATTTTTAAAAGTATTTAATTGAACACGTGTTTCATCATTTTCTAGAATTCTCCCCCTAAGGGTGCAAATAAGGGGTTGAAAGTTTGTATAGGTTTTTTTGAAATCGTCACCAATTTTTATAAAATTTGAAATTCAGACTCTTAAACGTTTATAATTAAACACATGTTTCATGGTTTTCTAGAATTCACCCCCTAAGGGTGCAAATAAGGGGTTGAAAGTTTGTATGGAAAAATTCTTAAATCGCCACCGATTTTTATAAAATTTGATATTTAGACTCTTAAAATATTTCATTGAACATAAGTTTCGTGGTTTATTTTAATTCATCCCCTAGGGGTGTAAATAAGGGGTTGAAAGTTTATATAGAAAAGTCTTTAAATCGCCACTGATTTTTATAAAATTTGAAATTGAGACTCTTAAAAATATTTTATTGAACACGTGTTTCAAAGTTTATTAGAATTCACCCCTAAGCAATAAGCAAGCGAAGCTGCGCGCGTCCGCTAGTACTGTACAAATCTACTGCAGCCTTTATTTCGGAAGTAGCTCCGTACGTAGTTAAGCAAAGCATGTCTTCTTTAGAAGAGTAAGGATTCCCGTTTCGAGCGCTAGTGTAGATACTTAAATCATTCCAGTTACGACATACGTACTCTACCATAGTCTCGCGCAATTTATTAGTTTGTTGTATATCAATACGCTCAAACAAAGAATATGCAATAGCATGGAAGAGACAGCTCCCATCGGGAGGCATTGGAACAATTCGGTGTAAGGTTCTTGTTTCAACCACAAGCAATTCTATTGAACGACTCATTGTTCAACATGTCTTGAAAAAAATATAAACAATAAGTTTATTAAGTGCTGACGGTACAAATCTGAATTGATATGATCCCAAGGTCGACTTCGTTCTCTGCCGTTTCCACAAGTGTTCCTAAAACCAGTAAAATCATGAAACCCAGGCCAAAAAAACCATTAAAATACGCCTTCGTACAATAAAATATATCTAATATAATTAGGTATTTACTTTTTTATTATGGTCAATAATATTATGTTTTATTACTCTTAAGACGATATTTAATTATATATGAAAATAGATTATATTTATCTATGAATCTCGACTATAGTTTTTATTTTGTTGATTAAATGACAGTTGTCAGATTAGAAAATAATGAATGTATGCTGCGTTTAGAAATCTGATATATTTATTATTATTTTTTTCTAATTTCATTATTTTGTTGGAATAACTCAACACGCAATGCCTCCAGAGTTCGATGGAAAGAGGGGAACTGAGTGTCTTAACACTAGGTTCCCTCTGTCTACCCCGCTATGTGTGGGATACATCGTAAAGCGGATTTATTTATTTTTTATTATTTTGTTTAAGTAATTTTTAATTTTCTCTTTTTTTCTCTTATTTTTTTATTAACAATTACTTAAATTTATACTGTTAATAATTACTTTACAATTACTTCTGTTAAGATAGCTGGTAGGCTCACAATATATCAAATTAAAAATAAAATCAGCTTCACGCTGTATCCCGCACACAGCAGAGTAGACAGAGGAAACCTAGTGTTAATACACTCAGTAACCCCACTTTCCATCGAATTCTGGAGGCATTGCGTGTTGAGTCACGGAACTCTCCGCCGCGCCTTGCCTCGACACCAGTGCGAAGAAATGGAAATATAAGTTTAAATTAATATTTCATTTCCTCGAGTGGGAATCGAACTCACTACCAGTCGGTTTAACAGTCACACTTTGTGCCCCTGTGCCACGACTGACCTTACAGATAGTATATTATTCTTAAATTTTATATATATTTCTATCAATATAATTATTTTTTTTATATTTATTTTTTAGTGTATTTTTTCTGTTTTAGGGTTCTGTACCTCGAAAGCAATAAAACAGAACCCTTATAGGATCTTATATAGGACTTAGTACTTAAATATTGTAATAATAATTTAATATCAAATACGTTAATCGACTATGCAAATACTCTTAGTATAATAAGTACTAAAACATATGTTTAAATTATAATAAATAATAATGAAGGATGTTAATCCATTTATTATATTTTTATATTTTTACGTGAAGCCCTTGAAGTCCACATGATGGCAGGCTTTGTCAGGACATAAATTAGAGGCATTTTCAGCTACAAATGGAGACATATCTTATCTTATATTATAAAATATACTTGAAAGCATCGTGTTGTTTTAGATGGCTTACGTAAGTAATAGTGAAGTTAGTCTCCATAACAAATAAAATATTTACTAACGCGTGACATAAATTAAAGCAACATATATATAAATAATGCATTGCTCTTATATTTTTGTCAGGCGCTAAGTCTAAAAATCAATTATCATGAACTTTGATTGCTATGATTTCTTTACAGGCACTATAAGTAAATGTTCCTAATTGAATCTATTTATTGAAAAATTATAAGAAAATATTAAAAAAATACTAGTTTCGGATTTTTCCCTTGATATACACCCAATTACTTAACCGGATGCTAAATTTCACCATTCTAGGTCATCTGGAACTTGGTTAACATTAAGGTCTATAGGTCAGTCACCCCCCTAAAAATTTACGATTTTTGGACGTCATTATCTAAATAACTGTTTGAGCTGTGTTTATGAAATTTAATGCACGTATACAGGTAGGGGGTCTAAATATTTGAGCCAAATATGACAGCTTTAGATGGAATAGTTTTTGAGTTACGAATAGGTAAAAAGTGGCTTCAAATGGTTCGTGTAAAATAACACACGGTGCTGCTCGCCAGTTTTGTTTGTAAAAACACTTGGCTACGCGCTCCGCGCGTTTTAAATGTAAATAAATATTAGAGAGAACCGAGTAATAAAAAAAAATACATTTAAAGTATACCGCGAAGTATTACCGCCCGTACTACTTACGCTTGTTTTGAACAATGTTAACGTCGTAATGCTGTGTTCGATCCCTATTAGAGGAATCCTCATGATTATATTTTCATTCATTCCCTTGCTCTCGTCAAAGAGCGGTGTTAAGTTCCGCTGCTCAACACATAATGTCCTAAATTTTTAGCCGAAACTGAAGAACAGAATGTGAAAACTGTAATTTTTTATTGGTTTTGCGGGAAAAAGGGAAAATGTTCTTTTTCTTATTACTTATCTAAAATATAAAAAATATTTAGAAAATATATTTTAAGATAAGTTAGATCGATGAAAATTGTTGTTGAATTAATAGAACGAATTCTGTTTTAATATGCTGAGGCTTATACTATCTTAATTTTAAATTACGTTTACTTTAGCTGTTTCGACTTAAAAAACAATTGAGGTATTTTCTATTGATTGATTTTTTGAAAACAATTTTATAATTTGTATAAATACTATATGGAGGAAAACCTGTAAGTGGAGAAAAATTCGTAAAATATTTTCTAAATTAATGAAAGTAACCTCTGAAAATGAAAATACTTTATATAATATAATAATAACAGCACAATTTTATGTAAAATATAAGAATATTACTATATTAATCAATTTCAGAAATTATACAATAGAGTAAAAGTAAAGTCAAGTCAAGTAAAGTCAGGGCAGAATATGAGTGTAAACTACTATTAGAAAATATAAAATAATTTACTATTAACCGATTTCAATTTATTTTAAAACAAAATTTCGCTTCTAACGCAAATTGCTAAGTTAAAAATTCACGACTCTATAAAAACTATATTCGTTATTAACGATGAAAAAAGCTCGACAATTTTATAACACTATATAATATACATATTTTTATTTATATAAATATAGTATAGTATTATAATATAAATATTACTATACAATTAATTATTTTATTATTAAAAATAAATGTATATTCCAAATATAGAAAACCACATTAAAAATTTACATAACACACATCAAACACATAATAAAAAATTCAAACCACCCACAACCACATACTACGAAAAAAAAAAAACCAATTTTTCCATAATCAATTATAATTTTCTATAATATAATATAATATAATACAACTTACACCATAATATTCCGTACACAGCACAAACACACATACACAACACAAACACGTACACTGGACGCGCGCGCCTTGCCACGGCGTGCGGGTGACTGCGGGTGTAGGCGACGATAGCGCCACTGTTGCGAGCTTAAAGCTCTCCTTGGGAAACTATTTTGTTTTCTATAAACTGATTATTATCTATTCAATTCTTTTATAATTAGACGTTTTTTTTTGTTATTTTAATTATTATAATCATTTATTTCTTAAAAGCTACTTTATGGAGATTTTGAATTTCCGAAAATTACTTTATAGTTACTGGAGCGGACTAAATATAGGCGTGGGATCTAATCCCGCTACGTTAAAATTTTTATATGCTTTCAAAAAGTGTTTTTCTTTCTTAATTGTGGAAAAACATTTTAAAATTGTTAAAAAACAATAAATTTCATATTTATAGCTTTACGATTTATCGTTTATGTAGAACGATAGGCACAGGAGACCTGCGAAGCTAATATTAAAACATTCCGTTCCTATTAAGACACTTCCGCCGTATTCTAGAAGCATTGCGTGTTGAGTGGCAGAATTCAACGCCGCGGTTTGCCTCGTATCAGAGCGAGGAAATAAAAATATAAAATATTTCATATCCTCAAGTGGGAATCGAAGCCACACTACGCCACGACGATTCATACTATGACAGAATATAGTGCTATTTCTTATATTTTGTATTAATAATGTAATTCTGTTTACTTAACAATAAAATGCTAGCAACGGCACCCTTAATTGTGTTACAAATGGTTCAGATATCTAAGAAATATTTTAGATATTTATAAGTCTAGAACCTAAATTGGACTAAATTGAAGTGACTCAAATTATAATACCTTTTTCAGTTCAATTATATTAACAAATGTTTTTAGATTATTGTTTTTACTATTATTTACGAAGTGTTATTATTATTTTTTTTTTTTTATTTATTTATTTATAACAAAGTACATTAAAATTAATTATTCTTCGCGGTCTTAAGCCCAATTTTGCTTGTGTGACCACTGCACATTCCTAAGTACATTAAGTTATAGAAAACATAAAAACTATACAAAGATACAAATATTTTTAACAAACACAAACATAAACAAAATTACTAACAAAACAAAAAATAAAAATGTGATTGTGAGGTAGGTTGGAAAAAGATGCGTATTTGTAACTACGCGTACGTTTTAACACTAGAAGTGCCGAAGATTGATACCCCGCTTGAACCGCCGTCGTGACAAATTTGTCCCATTCTACTTATTATGTTGATTGTTGGTATAATACAAAAAAAATATTATTAAAATAAATATATAAATATGTAGACCATATTTAATAATCAATTCTTATTCTTTAACAAACATAAAAGTACCAAAAAATAAAACACAAAGAAAGAATCAAATATTTCTAATACGTTCTAAGGTCGTGACAACTAACTGAATAACTCTTACAAAATTATAAGTTATTGAAATTAGTTAATATTATTAGTAGGCCAAGTAATGCATTAATATATTCTTCATCAGTGATACATCACAGATGATTTATAACATTGCGTGGTAATGGCTCCAGAATTCGGCGGAAAATGCCAACGGAGTGCATAGCACTAGGTTCCCAGGTTCCCTCTACCTACCCTACAATTGCCCACATTTGGTATCAAGTGTATTTCTGAAATTCAAGCCTAGCTTAGTCATCCTTTCATCTGATACCTCACTTGGACTAGCGGCAAAATTTAGTATTGACACCAATTTTACCCCACTTTTCAGGCTAGTATTTTTAAAGATTTATACATAAATGTATAGTTTTCAGATTTTTTCCTGTACTAGTACTACATGTAGATGCTAGCTGCCAAATTTCATAATTCTAAGTTAACTGAAAGTACCTTATTAATTTGATTCCCTTTATAGTGTCGAAATACATGTTTTTTACTATATAAATAGTCATATCTTTTTTTAAGGGTGCTTTTTCAGGAAATCAAGGGACTGTAGATCGTCATATAGTTCATATTCATATACTCATATGAATATCAACTCGATTTCTCCAAGCATTCCTGAAATAAAGGCACAGACAGACGGATGGACAAAAAATGATCTTATAAGGGTTTTTTTTTCCTTAAAAGCTACAGAACCCTAAAAACTTAGGCATTGACTGCTAAACCTACTATTCAATTTTTTTCCGCCCCCGCATTGCCCTTTCCCCTCCACCTCGTCCCCGAGGCATGAAAATATATCAAATTATACCCTCAAATAATAAAATAATTATGGCGGGACAAAAATGACCCAGCGGCAGTTCTAGGTAAATCTCATTTTTTTTCAAAAAGTATGACTGCTATAAAATTATTTATATTTTTAATTAAATAAAGGTGTAAAATTGGTAATAGTAAAAAAATTTCATCTACATAAATTAACAAATAAAAAAGTTATATACAATCAACCTTGCGTTTGGGTCAAAAATGGGACGGCGGCGCTTCTAGTGTTAAATGTCGAGCTACAGTGTGTTACTTTTATTATAAGAAAAAAATATATATTATAATTTTTTTTTTTTTGTTTCATTTCTTAATTGATTGTTTAGAGCTTAGACACTCCGGTCTCTGCTTTTTGTTTGGAAACGAAACATTGGATGTTGTGTGTGTTAGTAGATGGTGGAACTTAACGCCGTGATAATTATAGTAGCTTGTTCAGTTAAATGTTTTAATTGCTGGGCTGCTGCTTTTAAAGTTTTAGAGTGGAAGATAAAACCTACATTGAAGATTGAACATAGATATTCAAAGTTGCGCTTTTGCTCTAACGAGAAAAATAAATAATTTTTTTTTTCTGTGATGAGATCGAACCCACAAACGTCGTGCTTATGCTGACCCCCAATGAACACGGTGGCGTCATAGTAAAAAAAATAAAAAAGCTAAATTAAATTTCATTTAGCGTACTTTCTTCCTCAAACCCTCAGTGGTAATCGAATTCCATAACCCTTTTATTTACAATCACTACTTTATAAGTCAGCACATTAATACCTTATATGTATATAACATACAACGTTCATACATATGTATGTAATAGAAGACGAAACATATTACATTTCGGGTCAGTAATATGATTTTATTTGTAGATCAAGGTTATTACGTACACGTTAACATAGTAACATTATGTCATAATATATATATTACTATGTTTGTGAAATAAGTCTGAGATTTATATGCCATTAACGTATGGCTTAGTGGTCAGAGCGCTTGGACGGTTTTCAAGAGGTGCGGGTTCGAATCCCGGTATATTTAAATGTTATAATTTTTTGTAAAAAACCTTTTTCTTTGGTTAGTTTTTATAATACTCGTAGCAAAAGGTTAGAATATGGTTAGCATATGTATTTATAAACGTTTTGATGACTGAAGGTTACATATATTTATTTCAAATAATTTGGTAGTTAAAAGCTATGTTTTGTTATACATAAATATCATTTTGTTTTTAGTAAATAACACCTATGATTACACAATATACAATTATCAGTCTTTTAAGCAACGAATTTTTGGTTATCGTATACATATATATAGAAACACTACACGGCAAATGTTTTAACGTTATTGTTTTACATGTTAAAAAGATGCTATATATACAGGCTACATTTTTTTAATTTAACGCTATATACCGCACAAAACAGAGTACGTAAAGGGAACCTTGACTTAAGAATCTCCGGTTAAATTACTTGCGTTCCCACAGTTCTGGATGCATTGCATTTTGACTTGGGAAGCTCAACACTGCGTTCGACCTCGTTATCAGAGCGAGGTAATTAAAATATTAAATAATAATTTTCCTTTAACAGGAATCGAACTCATTGCCCCTGCAACCACAACCGGCCTTAATATCGGGCTTAGGCTAAATACTTGGGCTTATATTTCAACTACGAATATTTGAATTTAAATAATATACTAAGAGCTTAATGAATAACTGAAATAAATTTAATGAACTACTAATAGTACTAAATGACATGTTACATTCTAAAGGAAACTCTAACCGCAAGTACAGTGGGCTACTTCGATACGGTTGACGTGACATAGCCCAAAGCCTTCTTTGGATATGAACCATCGACCACACAAAGATTTTTTTTTAACTTGAACCGGTCGGTTTTGATGTCTTCCGTCGTACTATAAATGACCTATAATAACGTTAAAAAAAAAGTAATGCACTTTCAAATGCAATTACTTGTAAAAAACTATAATTTTCATAGAGTTAATTTCCAAAAAAAAGTTACCAAGCTAACCGCCTATTACATAGAATACAAATGTTATATTGTTTTTACATCCTCTTTGAATGTATCGTGTGCTATAAAAAGTTTACGGTGTGACAGCTGGTGGTTTTTATTATGTGGACGAAAGATAAAGAAGGGGTTGTCATGTAAAATGCTATTTTATGTATAACTTATATGGAAATTGTTTTATTTTTCAGAGAATTAGTTCAGGTCAGAAATCTAGTTCATTTGGTTCCTCTATTTTAGCCAGGTTCAAAACATTTCATCATGTCAGAGCCGGTAGCTTCGATACCACGAGTAAGCATCGAACCCACAACCGTCATGACGATTTAATTACACATATACATAATTAAACTTAACATAAAATTTTCAATTAAATTAAAAGCAATTTCATACTCACAAATATCAATTTTTAGTTTTCGGTCTAACAATGGAATATTTTACACGAGGACCACATTATAAACAGAACCTAGTGACAAGACATTCCGTTCGCTAATTTTCGCCAGAATTCCAGACATTACTATTTAAGTGACGGAACTCAACGCCCCATTTTGTTATGTCGAAGTGGGTAAATTTAATTTCTAATTAAACATAGCAATCCCATACAAATGAATGTTTGTTCATTTTTACTCGTATTATCTTTGTTTGGATATAACAATAGAATGTTTTACACGAGGACCGGTGAGGGTGCGGATGGCCCTTAAGTCTGTGGTACCATGTAGTACTTCTTTTGTATGAGTCATTAAAAATTCATACGTTATATTTCGAAATTTACTTTGACTTAGGTTGTAATTAGAATTTTTTTCTATATAATAATAGTGTTTGAGTTGGATGATTTATATATATATATATCTATACTAATATAATAAAGCGGAAGAGTTTGTTTGTTTGTTTGTTTGAACGCTAAGATCTCTGGATCTACTGGATCGATTTACTTTGTTTTTGTTTTGTATGAAAGCTGCATTCTTCAGAAGTGCTATAGGCTATATAATATTACATTACACATATATACTAATAAATTAAAATACTTTCTAATTTGACATGCAATTTATTCTGCCATGTTAATAACAACCGTCGTCGCTACGCAACCGCGTTCGTTACCGCGACATTTTGATATCCATCCTTATGAAAATAAATATAATAGTCACTTTTAGCATTTCATCTAGATTGAAATTATATTTCTATAGAAATTATATTCTTATATTTCAAGCAGGCGTATATATATAGTGAATACGATTTACTGAGAAATTTATAGCTATACATATTTTTTACTTGTGCTATTGGAAAAAAAGATGTGTTATTGTAAAAGGAACATGGGGTCCTAGTGTTAATACTAATTAATAAACGAATTTTATCGATATCCTCATTTACAAGGTGAAGGTGCCCACTCGTGGAAATAAGTATTTTCATTTCTAATTTTCTTCTTTGCGCTCCAGTATTTTCGCAAAGCGCGGCGTTGAGTTGCGTCACTCAACTTGCAATGCCTTCTCCATTTTCAATCAAATCTGGTTTCGGCGGAAAATGGAAAACAGAGTGGCTTGACACCAGGTTCCCTCTGCCTACCCTACTGTGTGCAGGATACAGTGTGAAGCTTTAAAAAGATACTAATAGAAATACCGATAAATGGAATGAAATTCCTGCTTTTAAATGTATAACGTATGATACTTTGACTTTCAATAAAGAAATTTTTCATATGCTTCATATTGAGCTGTTATATTGACTCGTTCCTTTATGATTGGCGTCGTGGCAGAGCTTAAGTAGTTGACTTTAAGCACAATGGTTTTGGGTTCGATTCCCTTTTTGAAACATTAAAAAATATATATGTGATTGAAAGTCGAGTACAAGAGGAAAAAAGTAAAAAATAAATATATAATCATTTCCGCGAGTGGAAATCGAATCTACAACCATGATATTCTCTGTTTCACTACGTCCCGATGACCTCTAATGACCCTAGCTAGATTATTCAATAAATATTTATATTTGTGTTGAATTAAATCGTTCCATGAAACATTCATACACACGATGATTGGAGATTCATACTTTTTTCTGTACAATATCTATAGGGGCGGCTGTCGGGCGTTGGGGCTTAAGCGTGCGACGGTAAACGCGACGGTTGTGAGTTCGATTCCCTACTCGGGGAAATTAAATATTTAATATTTTCATTTCCTCACCATGGTAACGAGGCGAAGAGCGGTGACTGATGAGAAGAGAACACTTCCATATTTAAATTTCGCCGAAATCTTAAGGCTTGTATTACGTGTTGAATGGCGAAACTTAACGTCGCTTTGCCTCGTTACCAGAGTTAGAGTTCGCCCAAGTGGAAATAGAACCTACAGCCATCGGGCTCACAGATGGACTCTTACAATAAAATGATATAACAATAGAAAATATTTGAAGCAAGTTATGTAGATTACCGTTCTTAGAATGCGTTCACGAATGATTGAATAAGACACCTGTCCCAAAACTAAAGAGGGTAGAATCAAAATGAGAAGTAGTTCGACGAATAATTCCTAATAATAACATTGTGAATGTTTACTCGGTTAATATAGAAAATACTTCAATTAGTGTGTTTCAATTTGAATATAGTTCGAAGTTTGTTTCTCCTTCCCAATTTTCTTTTGATTGGCAGAACTTACTTTAAGCTTCAAATATCCTTTCTGCCACGTCGTGATGCAGCGGAACAGCGTCTGAAGATTACGCACTTGGTTCACATTCGAAGAATGAATTATTCTCATTTATCCCTGTACTCGTATGCTTATAGGGAGGAATGAAAAAAATAAAACACGGCGTTGAGTTCCTCGACAGTCAATATCTTGAAATTTAAGCAGAGCTTGGAGGTTGGAGTGTCTTAACACTAGGTTCCGTTGGCCTAACCTGCTTTATACGGAATACTGGCTGAAGCTCAAATAAAGAAAAGAATAAAATCTCAAACGATGACCATCAATACCAAAACCACCTTTAATAACCAGAATTACTTATAACCAATACTAACTAAGGGCCAATACAAATATATCTATTTCTATTTCTATATTCCAGTCTCCCAGCGGCGAGCTCATGAATAAGGACTTGAACCCTGAATTTAGATTTATAGCTCCACTATCTACCATCTAACAAGTTCCAATATTTACAACTGAGCTATCTATTGGAATTAACAGTCAGGCATTGAGGGTTGACCTATTTAACTCAAGATTAGTTTCTCTGGATGAGATTTTGTGGGTATCCTGGCTTAAGTTTTGATTGAATTTCTTTATGTAGCCTATTTTTATGTAACTGCAGTGAAGCCCGAAATGAGAGTTTTGTTTTTAGCGTGTATGTATGTGTGTCTGTTCTCTTGTTCCCTTGTAACTGTTAAACCAGTGAACGGATTTTGACAAATGATAAGTCGTTGGATTTGCCTTGGTAACGCGAATTGTACCGAATATATTAATTAAATTTATATAGTCGGGTTTTTTATTTTCTTTATAATTTACTAACGACCTACGCTCGGTTTTATCCGTCCAAAATTATTGTTATATTATAGCCACATTATAAAAAATTCTTACATAAGTTGTAACCTATGTCTTATTTACAATCCATCTGCTCTATGGTATTGCATATAATATTCGTAATATTCACAGTTTTTTTTGTATTACTTGAGTGACGCAACTCTGCGTTTTATCTTGAAATTATTAATTCCTCTGGGTAAGAATCGAACTTTTACTTTCACAGTCAGACACTACGATCTTAATATATATAAAAATATAATAACTAACAAATACTCCTTCAAGTATTCATAATTCTTCGACAATATAGGACCTTTGGCAGTGCGCATTACAAAATAAATCACAAGACGAGAACTCTTATTGCAACGTTGAAAAGACTATTTTCGATCAGCCACAACTGTTGCCGCTTTATCTCCAGACAAATTTGTGTTTTCTTCTTCAGTAAACTCTTCTGAATATATAATAAGGTCCACATCGGTGTTCCAATCCAAGATAGTTACTCCTTTCAACTAAATCGCTTGGGACGTACTTGATTTGTTACATTAATAGTTTTTAACTAAATGCTGTGTGGTTTGTTTCTATAGAGGTTGTAGTAAGTTTTTTTTCATATAAGGGAAAAATAACTTCTAAATGCTTGGATGGATGAGTTTGGATTTAAATCCAATTAAAATTTAAAATCCTCATAAGAAATTAAACTCAATATGATTAGTTAAATCTGACAAAGAGTTTTTGTTATATTTCTCATTTCTTGTTCTTTTTTAATTACTCTAATTTAATAATACATTCTACCTAAATTGAGTTTAAATCCACAGCAGTAATGTTCACTTGAGCATATTCAATAAATTAATGTTCATTCAAATAAAGTCAATAAAGAAAATCTTTATTATAAGATCAAATGTTGTAAACAAAAATAAAAAACCGACTAAGTGCGAGTTGGACTCGCGCCTTGAGGTTTTCGTATCAATTTTATTGGATTGTAGGTCAAATGGGAAAAGGAAGTACTTAAGTTGATAAACATATTTAGTGTGCACTCATTTTGTATGCACTGAACCACAAATATAAATTTGTAATGATTTTTTTAATAAAATACCTATATCTTTGTTTTCTGGCATTTTACCTTTATCTGTGCTATAAGACGTTGCGTCGTATCAAATTTCAAAAACTTAGAAGTCTCTTTGGACTCTTTCCGTAAACTCTTTTGAGTTCAGTACACTGTGGGATTTGATTGTCTTGCAAGTTTTGAAAATTTGTGAAAATTGGCGGCATAAAAGGCTGTATGTATCTTTTGATTGTGATAGCTCAGAGGTTTGAAGTTTTTCGCTGCTCTAAAGAAAGTAAGACTCATTAAACCTAAATATTTGATATAAATTTCAGCTTGAAACCTCCACGCGTTCCTGAGAAAAAGGATCCTGACAGACGGACGGACGGACAAAAAAGTGATCCTATAAGGGTTCCATTTTTCCTTTCGAGATACGGAACCCAAAAAAACAGTACAAAATATATCTCTAAGAAAGTGAATTTAAAGAAAATTGAGTACAAACGAAATTCCGAACGTTCAAAATGTAATTTTCTTATAAAATCGATCAAGAAATTAACAATTTCGTATTAGCCTTATCATAAATATACGAAATTAACTCATCGCGCTAACTTTGTAAATTTAATTAATCTGTTGAGTGAATGCTATAAGGAAATATCGAAATGAGCTTGAAAATTGGAGGACCTTGTGGCGCAATGGTAGAATGACTGTTAATGATGTGAATGGATAGAAATTATGGCTGTGAGTTCGATTCCTACCTTCGTCAGTAATATATTTCCCTTCTCTTCCCGCCTTTTGGTAAGAAGACAAGTCAGGGTATTGAGTTTGTCAGTAATCAATACGAGTCTCCAAAATTGAGCGGAAGATGAGGATCGCTTAGTAAACTCCCTTTCCCTTCGCCTTTTAACCGTCCTCCTTTACATTCAGTCAAATTATTTAATTTAAAGTATTTACCCTATTCAAAATTCAAACCTGTTAATACCTCACAAGCAATACAAGCTAAAACCCTATAGCGTCAGCTTACAAATAGTTACCTAAAAATTGATTGACGTTATAATTACGAAAACCTAGCCGTGCCTCGGACCCCTAATTGCTTTGTGGAGTGAACTTAAATGGTTGTATAAGTTAGGAAACAAGTTTGATTACTAAATCAAGCTTTTAAGCTTCTAAAAAACTTACAAAAACTACTTTTCCTCGTTAAAATAGGGTAATTTGTTTTTAGAAAGCCAAGTTCTAATCTATGTTTGTACGTTGTTAGGAAAGTTTATGACAGAGAGAATAGTGATTAATTACTTCACTTTTTTTCGTAGCGTATTCTTAATTGGGGAAGAGGGTGTCTTAACACTCTATTCCCCAATTTCCGCTCAGTGATAGAATAACACATTGCATGTTGAACGTTGAGACTTACTTAAGTTCCGAAACAGAAGAAACGGAACGGAACAGTAAGAAGAAACAGAGAGAGTAAAAAAATCATTCATCAAATTGGAATAGAACCTATAACCATCGTTTTTACTATCGGATGATGTAAAGCTGCGTGACGATGTTCCCTGGAAGGTCTTACTCTTAAACCTAATGAAATTATTGAAGTATAAACTTTGGATTCTAGGTGGTTAGTAGTGAACGATAAAGTTTTGTAGAGCCAGATCAATGAAATTAAAGTATTTTGAATCTAAACAATTCCTCTACGGAGATTCAAGCGTTAGCTTCACGCTTAAGGTGAAAGTTAGTGTTAAATCACTAACACTCCTCCTTTCACTAGATTTTGCGTATTGACCCGGATGGACTGGCTCATCGACGTTGTTGTTATTAAACTAGGCGGAGGAAACGAAAATAATTCATTTCCTCAAGTAGAATCGAACCCAAAACCATGCTACAGCAGCCTCTAACATATAAATGCACTTGAATAATTATTTATGCTGATTTAATATTAAATTAATATTATTAAAAGAAACTGAAACTTGTTTAAATGGCCTGCAGAACGGTATACATTTCATAAAAAGGATGTCAAGGGTCTCATTCCGCGTTCTCTTCGGGGCCGTAGAGAAGACATATTATGCTAAAACAAACTTTGTTTTGAATCTTATGAAATATGAAAGAATATTAAAAGAACAGGACTGTTTATTTAAAGATTAGATTTCTAATCAGACTTCTGTATGGACGTTTACACATTTATTATATTTTATTATTGAAATAATGTATATATTCTAGTTCTGTTATTTAAAGGTATTTTTTAGCTTAACGATGTATGCCGTGTGTAGCAGAGTAGGTAGGGGATTGTAGTTATGGCTCGATTCTCACTCGGGGCAATGAAATATTTAACATTTTCTTCTCCTCGCTCTATTAATAAGACAAAAAAATAAATACATAAAACCATTTATTTCTAATGGTTCCCCTCGAGACAATTAATTATTTTCCATTATCCTCTTTAACAAGACCACGTGCAGCGTTAAATTCCGCCGCTAAATACACAATCTTGAATTCAAGCGGAAAGTGAAATTGAAGAAAAACATTTCTTATCGTTCTTACGAAACCATTATCTAGTTGAACTAAAAATTTTTATTCGTGAAAACAATTTTGCTAACATCTTTTATTTTTCAAGCGTAAAAATTGTTAGACAACGGTCTATGTACCTACAGTCTTTTAAAAGAACTGGAAACTTTTAAATAATTGCAACTTCGTTGAATTTCAAGACTGTTATGACAATTTACTAGTAGGATTCTTTTTTTAGAAAATTCAAGAAAACAAATTCATAAATTATAAGATAGGCAGAGGGAACCTAGTGTCAAGACACTCCCCTCCCCCATTTTCCATCAAATTTTAGTCCTCTTTTCAGAGGGAAACTATTGTGAAGTTCTTTTCCTCACTTTCGGCCATAATTCATATAGTTTTTCAAATATTGAAAATATTTCAATACAGATTATCAATGAAATATTCAAGATATTTCAATTTCAAAAATCGATAATCTGTAACTGTTTTCAACTAAATCTTTTCAACAAAAATCACTAGCTTAAAACGCAAGGACGCTTCCACGGGGATAATAAAATTATTAATGTGAACATAAGAAACAAATTTTAATCCTGATATTTTATGTAGCGTCGTAACACGTGATGGATCGTAAATTTATAATGAGAAGAACATTATATCTGTGAAAATAAAGCTATGATATTACTTACATATCTATATTATATGTATTTGAACTAGTGACCCACCCTGATTTTATTTGGCAACTTCAATAAATATTGATAATCAAAATGCCACTTGATGAATATTGGAAACAATGATTTTTTTTCTCGCTCTACACTGATAACAACACAACACGCTGTCACGAAAATTGGATGATAAGTTGGGAGATGGCTATTCTGCATTTAGCGGGATACAGCGTGATGCTAAAAAAGGAGAATATATATTGTGTAAATATAACATGCATATATACAAGATTGATGGATAGATATTTTTTCTCATTCACGAAAAACTACTGAGCGGATTTAGATGTAACTTTACAATAATATCGAGCGTAACGGAGAGTCGTGGTGTAGGGGCATAAGGGTGCGACTGTAACGCGACGTTCGATCTCCAGTCGATAGAATAAATTATTAAAATATATTTGAATAATTCAGTGGAAAGTAGGGGACGGAGTGTTTTAACACTAGATTTCCTTTGCCTACCCTGATGTGTGCAGGATACAGCGTGAAGCTGATTTTTTTACAGTACAGTTAGCACGTCAAAAACACACAAGCTATCATTTATATAAAGACTTTATAAAATTTTGGCTATAACATAACAAAAAGTATAAGCGGGCGAAGCCGCGGCAAACTAAAAATAATTCAAGCAAGGCGAAGGTAGGCGAGTAAGCCCAAACGTCAACACCAGGCAGATGGTCCCAAACCGAACTGCGTTTATTTTACTTGGAGTTTTCGCCGTAAGGGATTACTTTGTTTATATAACGTGTTAACAGAAGGTTGCGAGTAAACTAGAGTTTAAGGGCTTGTGTATATAATAATATATAATAATGTATGTTATAATATGAATGGAGGTAGTAGATTCCATTTTTATATATAGAAATAACAGTATGGCCGTGGTGGTGCAGGAGAACAAACGTGTGATAAACGAGATGGTTTGTGGGTTCAATCCCACTCGGTGCAATAAATTTTAATATTTTATTGAATTCCTCTAACTAAATCGGACCTAAATGCATGGGACTATTCAATACAAAAGGAAATTTTCAATTCGAACTATTAACTTCTGAGAATAACACCTTAACAACTTCACGCTGTATCCTGCACACAGCTACGCAGCATTCCCTCTTCATCGGAGGGGGGAAATGAAAATATTAAATTTTCTCGAGTGGGAATCGAACCCTCAACTTCGAGTTTACTGCGCCAAGACGTTCTTTATATTATCTAAGTTTATACAAGCTTTCTCCGCTTATAACTTACTGCGAGTAAGAACAAATAACTCAAAAAGATGATTGTCCTCCATTTTAATTAAATTCAATCGTAAAGTGTGCGGCGGAAGATTTATAGCACAATCTCGCTTATGAAATGTACGGTATATTAAAGTCACCTTTGTATACTTATCTATTGTTTATATAATTTCTGCTTTTAAGATATAATTTGATACTAGTTCATGCGACAGGTTTTGGGTTCGATTCTCACAACTTATATAACAAATTCCTAGGAAAGACAAAAAAATATCTTTAAAAACCTATGCGTGTATATGAATTATCAGAAGATTTTTACAATTTCGATTAACCTTTATTCTATACGAAATAGAATAAATGCCAATTGTCATAATAAAAATGTATATAACAAAAAATGAATTTAGCAAATTTAGATTCTGAACCGTTGATAATATGTTAATGTATGCGCTCGGGCGCGCGGCGTTTAATTTCACCACTCAACACTCAATGCCTCCAGAATACAGCGTAAAGTGGGAAACGGAGATGTCTTAATCGGAACAGAAGTATTAACACTAGATTACCAAGTTTTAAGAAATTTTTAATATTTAATTCTAGACTAAATAAAATTCTATCACATTTTAGCTAGATTGAATGCGATGAGGTCTTAAATGCGACGCGAGTTCGATTCCCATTCTGATAAATGTATTATTTTTATTATCTTTCTGTGATAAAGATATAAGGACTTATAGAAGGCGGTGCATGGGGAATGGAGTATGTTAAAATTAGGTTAACCCTACCTATCCCGCTATTTGCGGGATACAGGTTAAAAAACACGCAAGATCTTGTACAAATATTTTCAAACGCTAAACAGTTTAGGCGGTCCACTCTCAACAGAAATGTTTCGGTTTATCGTTGCTCTATAAAAAGTTCAACTCATTTATTCATAGAGGCCTGAATGGTGTGTCATGGGACGCCATATTGGATGGCGTATTCAGACGAGATTGGTGCTGTGAATAGCTGCTGCCCAGAGAACTAGCGGTTGAATAGTTTTAATTGAATATAATAATTTAAATAATGTATTTATTTATTTATTTATAAGGCCCATCAACAATTGATACAATTATTACATGCCATTAAAGAAAAAACGAAGTAAATTATTTCTAATTGCTCAATTATTTACAAGTGGGCTCCACATGCAAAAATAAATTTAACGATAACAACAAACAACAACTTAAAAATAAACACAATACAAAAAAAAATTAAATTACACATGCTACACACAAGTTATACATTAATAAGATAAAAAACATTATTAAGATAAACAAATTTAAATTAAATTAATGGTACAATCAATTAAAAATTAAATAAATTAATAAAATAAAATAAATAATTCAAGGCATTTACTAAATATATTCGTATCAAAGATGGATAGACTTTCACCAAGTTTGTGAAAGATTTGTACTGCTACTTTACCATAGGTTGAAGTTGATATGAGTTAAACTGCACAACAAAGAGACTAAAGAAGAATAAATTAGTAAAAAAAGGAAACGAGTTGTTTCTTCCTTCTTATTATTAAAAACTTGTTTAAAACACTATGGGTATATATTATCTAATATTGGAAGATT
Organism: Heliconius melpomene rosina; assembly: GCF_056956725.1. Taxonomy (NCBI): domain Eukaryota; kingdom Metazoa; phylum Arthropoda; class Insecta; order Lepidoptera; family Nymphalidae; genus Heliconius; species Heliconius melpomene. The sequence goes on along the minus strand of NC_140402.1, from coordinate 8,438,748 downwards.
TTCATAATTTCGATTGACATTTATTCAATTTACATAGATTTTTTTTTTTTCATACTTGTTGCTGTATGCGGGATATATAATGAAGTTTATTTCTTTGTTTTAACTAGTCAAAGCATTATTCATCTATATATACAAAAAAATAATGTATTATTTCATACGCTCATTTAGTAGCTCTGCTCCTACGAGCAGGTCTGCCGTGTACAGTATCACTACATTTCTTACTTGAATGTCGGTATTGTGAAATCTATTCTATCAAGTACACCATTGTTGTGTTTTTCTGTTATAAATATGAATAATTTATTAGGTTAAGAACTATTTATACGAATTAAAAAAATATACTATTACCATTGTTTAAAAAAATAATCACGCTGTATCCCGCACACTGCAGGTTAGGCAGAGAAAACCTAATGGAGTGTCCTAACACTAGGCTATATTGCATCTTACATTTATCGTTTTTACGTAACTCGCTGTATCATCGGTCTACTATGAGCACCTATAGTTTATAATATACAGGATGGAAGCGTTTGCTCTCCTTTTACAAAAGCAGCATATAGGGAAAAATATTTCAAACCCACACCTAAAAAAAATTATGTAGACTCCTCAAGAGTTTAGATGTATGATTTTTTTTCATCTCACGATGTTTATCCACACTGTATTACGAGTAACGCAGTACAAATAGATATCAATAACGTAAACACCTACTAAAACAAGAATGTTACTAAGAGTAGCTGCTCTGCCACTTTTAATTCTCACAAACATACCAAAACGAGAGATCTCTCTCGTATTTCTCTCTTCTATTTTACGCAATTCTATTTCTCCGTCAATACCTACAACTCGATTGCGTGAATGAGGCGTGTGCAGTGGTATCGCATTAATAAGTTTTGGTTTTACAGTCACACTTTTTGCCCCTACGCCAGGACTGGCTCTGGTACCTTGATACTCTACCCTCCCATAACTGGGATAAACTGTAAATATGTAATATTTTTATACAATATATATACTATACGTATATATTAGCTTGCGACCTTTTTGAACATTGCATCGTTTCAATTTTCGTAATTTTAGCAAAAATTTTCATCTAGCCAGCCCGAGGGAAATCATTGTTTTTCTAGGTTTTCATAAAATATCTCGAACGTCAATTTTATTATGAAATTCACGTTAAATAATGTTTGATGTAATTATAAAAAACATGACGATAAAAGGCTGAATTTTTTATCAAATCTACCTATGTTAATTTCTTACAGACATAATTTTTCATCTAGCCAGCAATGAACGTGAATTCTATCTAATCACTAGGTTACCAGGTTTCCTATGCCTACTCTGCTACGGGAACTACTGTGTGAAGCTAAAATAAGAAAAAAATGCTGATTAGGTACTCAAAATGCATACAAAACTCTACTACCGTTTCGAATAATTGGTAGTGAACGACACACCACCAGTCCAAGCGTGATTCAGAAATTAGGCCGATTTTACACAGGACTGGTACCAAGTCTGGGAAGTTGAATTGAAAATTTAAATTCGTATGAAGTTCCTGAAATAACGATAGCTATATTCTGGCCGCTGTCTCTATGATAATAAAGAGGAATATTTTCGAAATAATGCATACCGGCATAGTAGTGGGTTCGATTTTTATTTTCAGTCTACTCGGAAAAAAGGATTTTTCCCGCATACAGCGTGTGCGTGATAGGTTTTGTGGTGCAGGGGCACAAGAGTGCGAATGTAAACGTGACAGGTTGTGAGTTCAATCCCCAGTCGAAATAAATGATTTAATACTCTTGCTCTGGTAACCAAAGCAAGACATGCAAACTTCCAGAATACGTCAGAAAGTGGAGAAGGAAATTATCTCAATGGAAACGGAGTGTTTTAACACTTTCCGCAGGTTCCTAGGTCCCTCCCCATTATGTGCGGGAAACAGCGTGAAGCTAATAAGAAGTGTTTAATGTAACAATATTTATTCACTGTATTCTATACGAAAGCATCTCCAACAGTGTCACTGCGGGTTAGGTTAAAAGATCTACAACTAACAGGGTTTGATACTTTCAATATTTTTAATAACACTTACTTTATTTCTTTAAAAATGCTAGAAAGATTTTTTAAAAGTTATCTTAGCGAATTTCTTGCATTTGGTTTAGTTGGTAGCATTTTTTAATGTTATTAGTGGAAATGGACATTGAAAAAACTACTTGTATTTATTTTGTAGTAACTGATGAAATATTCTTTAAGTGATTCTGACAGAAATTTCAATATAATAATTTATTTAAAAGGTAGTAAGTTTAACTTTCTATTTTTGGATATTATCTTAAATATGATTATGTTATTAGAATACTAAAGTAATTTAGATTAGTAAATAAATAATTGGGTAATTCAAGCGGGCGAAGCCGCATGCGTATCGTTACTTACATATAAACGAAGTTTCCTATCATTCCACAGAACTCAACGCCGCGATTTACCTAACCAGAGCGAGGCAAGAAAAATATTTTATATTTTAACAATAAACGTTCTTCAGCTTCAACAATAAAAATCTTCACACCGTATATTAAAAGTCGAAGCACTTAAAAGTAAAAAATAATGTTAAAAAAACCAAATTCCCCTATAACGAGACACCGTCGTGTCGCTGCTCTCATTTCACTTGACAAATTGTGGACTACACGACTACGGAGTTTGGAAATTGAATTTTCATCAATAATAGACGAGAGCTAGTAAGCGATGCTGTGTTTTTATTCTAAGAAATTTTCTTAGTATATTTTATTATAGAAATATTGATATTATTTATTATATTATTGTAACGTTTATTTTTTTATTCATCTTTATGTATGTATTTTATCCTTGTATCTAATGTATTTTTTTCAGATGGCGGAATTCATCGACGCACTTATTTAACAAGGCGTATATGAAAAAGAAAATATTTTTTTAGCTTCACCTGTATTCCATACATAGCCGGACAGCAAAAGGGAACCTGGGAACTTATAGAGTTAAGACACTCTGGTCCTGTTAACACACTTCTGTGTCTCACTTTCCGCCGAATTCTTGAAGCATTGCATTTTGAGTAGCAGAACTCAACGCTAAGCTTTGCTTCGTTAAGAGAGTGAGAAAATTAAATAGTTAATATTTTAATCGAGTTACAATCAAACTCATAACCTGTTCCTTCCCACTCCCACTACGCCACGACTGGTCAAACTGGTAATAAACTTTCGCGAGTGGGCATCGAACCTACAACCATTGCCAATTAGAAACATTTCGAGTCTCAATAGCGGCTTAGGTATTATTATTCTATTTAAATTACTAACATCATATTATGAAAATTTAAATACTATTGATGCTAATTTGGGCAAGCTAATATTTGCTATAATAATTAGCAATTTATAAGTGCTTATTGAATAAAGAGTAATTTTATTCTTTTTTTGGTGTAACGGCTTATCCTTTATATAATAACATAGCAAGAGGAATTCTGATGTCAAGACTGTCCACTTTTCGCTTTCTGAATTCGAAATATTGCGTGTTAAGCGGAACTCAACGCCGCAGCTTGTTTATCACAGTGGCGAACTAAAAATATTAAATTTCTCTAAGTGGGTATTGAACCGAATCATCATGCTTACAACGGATACCATCCTGTGCTACGACGGCCTCTACGAAGCCTTTCAAAATTCAATCTTTTCGGAAAAGATTCGGAATCTTTTCGGAAAAGAAAAACAAATATATTAATAATAGTAAACGTTAATATATCCACACGCAATCCCTCCAGAATTCCACGGGAGGTAGTCAACGGAGGGGTCTGAATGGGAACTAAGTGTCTCAACACTATGTTGGCAGATTCCCTCCGTCTACTCTGCTAAGTGCTGTATACAGCGTGAAAGCTATAAAAACGTCAATATCTTAAACGCTAAAAGCATCAACGGGCCACAATTCAATTCAATTTTGCAATTTTGGAGTCACGTCCAGTTCAGTTGCATTTACATTTTGCGAGGCGACATCTTATTTTAAATATTAAACTAATTGCGTTAGCTCTTCTTTTGCGTTTTATCTCTGTCTCAGAACACTGTCTGATTAATGGCGTATACTTAAGATCTTACTTCATTTTAATACTAGGTGAATAGCGTGGCGTTGTCCGAAATGTAAGAAAAATAAAAATTATAGTTTTTTTGGCTTCATGCCATATACAGCAGGAAGCAGGTTTGACAGAGGGAAACATATGTTAAGACAACTCCATATACCACTTAATCTTTGAGACATTGTAGTGGAACCTAACACCGTTTATCTTGTTACTTCTAATGAGAATGGAACCTATAACTGTCGCGTTTACAATCAAAGGAGGTATCGATGTACCATGACCTTATTATATCTATGAAAAAATCTTTTGTTTATGTGCATTTCCCATTAGAAATTTGAACCTATAACTAACACGTACAATCAGAAAGAAAGTCTATCTATCTGTCTGTCTCTATATAATCAAAAAATTCCAACCAGCAATCTACAAAACCACAACAAAAAGAAATTACCTTACCTCTTTACACATACATTTTATTCTTGTTCAAGATTTTTAATAAGCAGATGATTATTCACAGTACGTGTTGAAACAAGTGTAGGCATACAAATATACTCGACTCGATCTCTTAGGACGTGATGCTGTAATACTATTTCGAGATGAATTTCCAACGATTTTCTTCGTTAATTTATATACATTACCCTTTTTTGTAAGGAAAAGTTAGAAAATCAAGTCAAATTCTGCAATGGACAATAAAATAGCAATATAATGGGTCACTATGTGGTTTATAAACGTAATAGTGTATATATTACTCCCACAAGCTAAGTGTCAAGTCTTACGGCCCGTGCTCGGAATAATAAATAGAGATGCCAACTATTTTGTGTAGTATGACTTTGTTAGACGAGTGGTGGTTTTTTTTTCTTCTATCTTTTGGACGAAAATGCAAAGAGAATCGAGTGTTTTGACACTATGTTCTACTCTTCTTGCTTGTTTAGTATACATTACGATTTCAATAGTGAAACCTAACGCCGTAATATATCTCACACAAGAGAAATTAAATATATTTACAATATACAAATATAACGCATATAAAAAAATGTTCAAACTGTCCATTTATTGAAGAAGATATTTTTTTTATAGCAGAGTTGCAGAGGGAAACTGGGAACATAGTGTTAAGATACTCCGTTCCCCACCCACATTTTAAGTTATGTCAATTTGAATACAAGAACGCAGGCAAAATCTAATTTTAAAATCGAATCAATGACCAAAACGTGAATAGATCCTCCAAGCGCCCCGCAGCGACATCAAATAAGGCCTGTCGTTGAAATTCTAACGTTGTTTTTATACGGAAACCGGGTTCACCATTGGGATATCTATAAAATCAATTTTTATTTATATATTTATTTTTGTTTCCGCATAAAAACTATACGAGTGTAAAATAATCTTATATCATTATAGTTAAATTATTTTTTATTACTATGAATCTAGTATTTTGCAGGTAGTAAAGATAAGTGACTCTGTCCTACTCTCTGTTAACTCTGTTCCATATATTATTTTTATTATAATTTTGTGTAAATAAAAGTGAGGCCGTTATGATTCAGCGGCACAGTATCGGACAATAAGAACGACGGTCGTGTGTTCGTCCCACTTCCCCAATTCTGTTACTGAATGCTCAATGGCATAAAAATTAAGTGGAAAATGTTGAAGTTGTATTTTGATATTTTAATCTGTTTTCCAATTGTTAGTTTGTTTAGTTAGTTAATTTAATTCGTGTAAATTCTTCATCCAGTCAGCGATTATTATTAGATGACATAGGCATAGAAAGACGAATATGTTTTTCAAATATACATAACCATTTTGTATCTTTTCAATTTATTAAAGCCAGTATAAATATATAGAAAAAAAAAGAAGAAAAAATAAAACTTATATTTTTTAAACGTAAAATCATATTCATAGAGCCACAATAGTTTTTAAGTTTGAGTAGTAATTTCCAAGCATTTATTCTCCCACAGTACAATTGTTTCACTCTGTTGAATGGTGGAACGCCCTTCGTAATAAAAGCATTGGCAATAATGTTTAAAAGTTTTATATATACTATGTAATATATAAAGTCGCTTTTTTACCCATTACAAAAAAAGAAGATAAATTCGTAAATGTATGTACATAATATGTTTGTCCATAAACGGAACCTAAAGTCATATCGAGATGATTATTTTTAATTTAAATAATTTGTATCCCTAAAATAAAGCCCAAGTTTGATTAAAATCAGTTCATTAGTTTTTGAGATATTGGTGTTGACGTAGATTTCTACAGAAGGCATGTATGATATAGATGACTAACTAACAGATATTAACATATATTTGAAAACGGTTTAATTTTTTGAATTTATAAGGCTATGGGCGGGTAAAACGCTTCGTTACGTAACGCGTTACGGCGTTAGTCTGTCAGACTTCTCTCTCTCTCACGCATACGGAAGCGGCAGTCAGAATGCTCCTCTCTCACTCTAACCAATAGCGCTATGCGTATTACCGATAGATGCTTCTCTCTCCTCACTTTCCATGACTCAGTGTTTAGTGTGTGATAGTCGTATATAATTGATAGTCAGTATATAAGTCAAAACGACTATCACTCCAAAAATACAAAAACACAATTACTTGACCGTTGATAGGTTTCTCTTATAAATTTGTTCGTTAAATGTTTTGCCATTTTATGTTAAGAAAGTATAAAAATATATTTTAAAGGCCAAACATGATAAATATTCAACACTGACAACTAAAACGCTAGAAAAAATATTAAATGAATGGATATGATAAATTGCTAAATTTGTTCGAAATAAAAATGAAAATGTCCAAATAATCTATTCGTAACATGATAGAGACTCGACGAACTAAGTTAAACAGAACGGTTTGGGAATTTAAATTTTATTGATATTACGTAGGATGTTTTCTTAGCAACATACTGCAACCCGCACATAGTGGAGTAGTCAGAGGGAACCTGGGAACCTAGTACTTAGACCCTCCGATCCTATTAAGAAACTTCCGTTCCCGACACGTAGGACGGCTGATTTAATATATTATGTTTTGTCATACATGAGGGTATTGTATCGCAGCGGGATAACGTTTTTTATAAACGTGATAATTGTGTGTTCGAACCTATTTTGTCTAATAAATCATTTTTGATTTTTGACTCTGAAAATATAAGCTGCGACATAATGTTACATCACTCAACACGTCTTTAATTAAGGTGAAGAACGGAGTCCCAATAATTCATTTATGCATCTCTAAGAAATTTAAATATACATACCTCGGCTACTAGACTACTTAATCTAAATTTAATAAGATTTTTCTAAATTCTGGGAACCTAGTGTTAAGATCTATCTCCGGACCGGTCAGGGCATAGCCCATTCAGGGCCATGTCGGTGAGTGAGGATCGATGCCACTACCATTGAGCTTAGAGACAGATGCTATCCCACTGCGCTACCACGGTGTCCACATTACATCACATTACATATTAAAAGTGATACTGCAAATATATAAAAAAAAAACAAATTTAATTAAATTAAGAAAACAAAAAAAAACACAATTCGTTTCGTTAAATACGAAGGAGCAATGTATTCGCAGCTAGAATACACTTCAATGCCGGACGACTTCGCGATCGAGCTTTTAAAGCTAAACGCTATTGTGAAATACACACTGGTGTTAAAGGAGACTTGTATTTTTTCTTGCTTTATCTATTCTAGCTCTATAATAGTAACAGTTTGACTGTATGTATAGTATGAAAACGATAAAGATAATAAATAACAGCATCAGTATACCGATAAAATTATGTTAATAACGATTAATGGTAACAGCATAACACCATTGATTTAACAGAAATAAAAATGTATTATACATTTAGAATAGCTTGATGATAGTAATTCTTTCTTCTTTCCCTCTTTGTCCTTTATTTGACACTGATAATATTCTCTATTCCTTACTCTTCGCCCAATTTTTGGGACATGTAAATCTAAGCAACGGAACTCAGAGCTAAACTTTGTATTTTTATCAGAAGAAGTATTGAAATTAAGCAATCATTATATTATTTTTAAATGGAAATCGAACCCACAATCATCGTGTTCCACTCAGACGGTATACTGACTTTTTAGGGTTCCGTACCTCAAAAGGAAGAAGCGTAACCCGTATAGGTTCACGTTATCATCGGTCTACCATTTATCTTAAGATTCCTAACAGATACCAAGCTGAACTTAAAATTAAACATATAGGTCTACGGTTTCTTGGAGCACAGAAAATCAAGCTTCTAAGACAACGCAATCAAAAGGTACAAACGAGCATTTATGTATCGTTTTTTGTATTAAGTGTATAAGGCAAGAAGTGACAAACATTCTCTCGAACCGTATGTCACATTGGTTTTGTTAAGCGACTAAGCGTTCGCCGTGTATTCCACTTGTAAACGTAGCGCAGCATTATGTAAATGAAATACAAGATAAGGCGCATATCCAGACAGCGGTGGTTCTTCGATTCATTCCGTTCCGTTGTGCTATCACTTTGCGAATTAGATAAGATTACTTTTTATTTGGAAATCAAATGTTAAGAGATTGATTTTATTTTATACTCTTGCTTAAAGTTAAAATCAAACCCGCAAGTTATCTTATTTTCTTTTAACAATTTCACGCTTAGTACCAACTTAATATTAACACGCTCCTTTTTTCTCATTTCACCTAATTTTCTATTCTTATTACCGTTACGTTTAAATTATACATTTTCAAGACGTAGTTTTCTTTATTAAATGCGGAAATAACAATTTAAAACTATTTGAAAACGATATTTTTCTCTCAACTATTTTTATTGCGACTATAATCTCCCACTGCTACTAATTTTGCATATCGGTTGGCGAATATTAATTAAATATTAACCAAATCAGAGACAGCATATTACGCCAGTGATTTAAGTAGTATATTTGCGTATAATATGCAATGGTTATTTATTTGGCGTGGTGCATGGACGCAGTGTGATACTGTTAACGTGAAGGTTGGGGTTTAGTTCCAGCTCGAACAATGAAATTAATTTCATTTCTATGATCTGACAAGAAGATAAAACGCGGCGTTGATCTCTGCGCTAGTTTCTCTCTGCTGACTGCTAAATTTCATATTTTTTTAAAGAATGTCGTGGTGGGCAAACTTTCAACTAACCATTTTAGGTATATGTATAAATAAATAAAAATAATTTCTCCAAACTGGTCATGAACCTGCGACTATAGTTTACATTCATGTGCAAATCTCACAACGACATTTACATTACAAAAATATTTTGATGTTTTTTCTATTTATTTTTTCATTTATTTTAACTCCACTGTATTTACAAGGAAACTTATTGTATACTAGCGACCCCCTTGCGGCTTCGCCGCTTTTACTACTGAATTATTCATATAATGTATGTTTGCAAAGCATTTAAGATAATGTGAAAATTAATTAAACTCTAATGCAGCCCGCATTTTCGTAGTTTCAATAAGGATTTTCCAATTGTTTTACTCGGCAAGGATTTTTTAGTAGGTACCGTAATTTTAAATCTGTGCTACTAATCTTTTCAAGTACTTATTAAAATATATTTAAATTACTATTTTTAGATAGTTAAATGACATTAAATAATACATTCAACTCGAATTATCCAATACGTGCAAACGCATCTAAATCTTCGTTGCTATAAAGGCAGGCGGGTTTTTTTTTTCGAGCTTGTGGTTAATGCTGAAGAGGGTATTCTGTCCCTGATGAAAAGCAAGCACTACGTGGCTGCCTGTGACGAAAATTAAATAGAATGCATCGGCCGGGAATTGAACCCGGGCTGCCCGCGTGGCAGGCGAGCATTCTACCACTGAACCACCGATGCGTGTAAGGCAGGCGGGCGCGGCGGACTCGCTTGTATAAGCATAACGTCGCGAGGCGCGTTTCGCAGCAAGGATTTTTTGATATTGTAACAACTTCTAAAGTACTTATTAAAATGAAAAACAGAAAAGACAGTTTTGGTCTACATTAAATGGCCAACGTAACTAATATACTTATTTATATGCTGAGAGTAAGGGATAAGTGAAACTTGACTCGATACAGTTGATGTGTGAACGGCGTGATGTGTCAATAATTAAATGCGTTTTTCTCTAAAACTATTCGCAATTTCGAAATATTGTAAAAAGCAAATTTTATCTTCGTTTAACGTAAAAATTTAATAAAGTATTTTAAAGGATAAGGATTAATACCATTATGGAAAAATATCCCTCACAATAAAAAATATATTGAAATTACTATTTTTAGACAGAAATATGATCACTACACGTTATCCTTAAAAGATAAAAATATGCTATCGCGGACTTTTTTGTAGATCTTATTAAGAGGAACAATACTCTAGTACATTATTTTCATGTAGTACTTACCATTAAAGCAGCGCATGCGCCAAAGTGTCTCAACGGGTAGGACTTTATACATATTTATTGTATTTATGTTAATTTATATAAGAATGTACAAATAATAAACTATATATAAACCTTCCCTGAGAAATACTCGACCTAATGGTGAAGACCGCATAAAAATCCGTTGGGTGGTTTAGAAGAAGAAGAGTTAGAAAGTTCAGACAGACACAAAAAGCGACTTTGTTTTATAAGATATAGGATAGGATACTTATCTTGATCATCTCCGAGTTCTCTTAACATAATTGTATTTTTTGCAGATTCCTCTTTACGATATACACTTCTAGGTATTCCGTAATTGCGAGGAAAAAGAAAAATAATAAACTTAGACAGAAGTTCCACTTTAGATATAGCTTTTAAATTTTATTACTTAAGCTGCTACGAGGTCTACGGTACGGTCTACGAATTTGCTACGAATCCATAATTTCAATTTCAATCTATAAAAACGTTGGAATTCTTCAAAGAACATTTCGAACACTAAAACTAAATAGAAATGTAATAAATGTTAGATTCATTAAATAGTAATTCGATTACAATATTCACTCGAGCGGAACGTCTGTTGGTTCATACTGAGTGAACGGAGTAAATTAAAAGCTGAGTGTACACTTGCGTCATATTTCACTTTTAGTGAGTGAGGCGAGGTTCTAAGAGGTCAGACGTGGCACAGTGCTACAAGCCTACGATTGTTAGCTGATAGGTTATGGGTTCAATTATTATTCGAGGAAATTAATTAATGTTTTTTATTTTCTCGTTCTGGTACCAAGACAAAGCGCGGCCTTGAGTTCTGCTCCTCAATTCGCAATACCTCCAGAATTTCGTGGAAGTTGGGGAACAGAATTGTTTTAATAAGTACAAAGTATCTTAATACTAGGTTCCCAGGTTCCCTGTGCCTAGCCTGCCTAATTCCGGGATAAAGCGGAAACCTTAACAAAATTATGTTCACATAGACATGAGTGTACACTATGACTTATTATAGTTCGTCGTTTGATAAATAGTCTACAACCTCACTTGTGCTAAGTTTATTTTTGTTCTTGGCAAACTTTCATATCTGTTTTATTATTTTATCGGTTTTATGAATCTGTAAAGCTTTAACGCCATTGTCATTTACTTGGTAAGTGTTAGCTCTACAGGACAACTCTATATATAGAGAGAGAGAGAGAAAGAGAAAATAAAAAAAAATCATTCCTACGAGTGGAAATCGAGCCCAAACCGCCAAACAGCTAGACAAGACCCATAGAGCTTAAAAATAAAAAGAATATAAAAATATTTCACAGTAATAACATTTATGGGAAACAAATTATAGTATACGCACGCTCTGATTGGTAAAACAATTTTTAAATAAAGCTGCAGTTATCGGAATCTTAATTAATCCCCACTTTGCATGCAGCGCAATTTTACAGCGCAATCTTCTGAGATATAAAAATAAAAACAAAACTATCAATATGAATGCTACTTTGCTAATTAAAATGTGGAATTATATTTGTTTGGTAAATTTTATTGATTTAACAGATTCTTTTTAGAGCTACAAATAATGTTTATGGATTAAAATCTAATAAGAATGGAGGTTATTTAAAATTTTGTGTTCAATTTTGGTATTTCTGGGTGCTCAAATAGTACTAATAGTACAGAGTGACTGACAGAAAACAAATACACAGCGTAGAACGCGAAAATTTTGCTTATACCTTCCTCCTATGAAGAAGAGTAAGAGAAGAACTATTGAAGAATATTTCGAAATTGCTACAGGAACGGAAAAAACAGGAGGTTTTATAACCAATTCAATACGCGGCGTTGAGTTTCGCCACCCAAAACAAGAGGCCTCGAAAATTCGCAGAAAAGTACATGTTGTCGTCGAATATTTTCCCTAAACAAGCATAACCATGCGAAAACTCAATATAATGTAATTATTCAAACTGAAAACATGAAAGGGGCGAATTGGCGAAGTTGGTAAAGTAATTTAAAGTTTATAATCAAATAGATCTAGGTGTTTAGGTTCAAAGATCTCATTTTGGAGATATGATTAAAAACGTTGATTGACGCTTTCGTAGTACAGCTGGATTAGTAGACTCTACATGTGATAGTTGTTGATTCGATTTCCATTTTGTGAAAATGTTTGTATTTTTTTCGTACGCGGCTTCGCCCGCCCTTTTTACTGGCTACAATATCGTATATATTGATAATAATCCCAATGCCGGTTCCGAATGGTAATAGGAAATAATATATTTTTTAATCAGTCAGTATATAAATGCTTAATCATTTTTTTTTAAATACCATTTTTCTTATAATTATACTCGCTTATTTCTGTGGCTTCTCCCATATTTTCAATTTTCATTTTCATTCTAAGAAGCCAGATAACTGACAAAAAGTATTATGGGAATCGAATTAGTTCCTTAGATTAGCGTGTTCAAAGAAATATACACATAATAACATTAGTATAGATTAAAACAAACAAATCTACTTTACAATTAAATTGGCAATACCAAAAGATATAAGATAAAGGCAAGATTGCTTTAAGATACGAAAAGATAGTAAAACGTTTATAAATAGAAACTATTACGGTAATAAACAGTAAATTTTATATTGTACTCGGACTTTATTTAAAAAGTCTTCTATTTCGTTGCTCTTATCTTATTTTGACTTATTTATTTGTTTGTTTAAACTAATGTATACAAAACTATGCTTTATACATACATACCAGTATGGCCCAGGGTCATCAGTGTAAGAATGTAAGCACATAGGTTGTGGGTTCTCTTCCCACTCGAGAAAATGATATATATATATATATATATATATATATATATATATTTCCAATTTCCTTGCTGAAACGCCACTTAACATGCAATGCTTCCATAATTCGGCGCAAAATAGGGAACGGTAGTGTCTAAACACTAGCTTGCCAAAGAAACCACTTAATATAGTAAGAAGAGTACTATATACTGACCATATTTGAGACACCTAGTGTCTTACTGCACTATGAACGTTAAATATTGTGTTACTGTTATCATAGCGTTTCGGCAGTTGAACAAATATGAGTAAGAACTTAGTTGAGACCGACGTGATTGTATGGCTATGAGTTCAATTTACACTTAGGGTTTACTTGGTAATCTTTAAGAATACACAAAACATCGAAAACATAGTGTCTTAACACTCACTTAAAAAAATTGACCACAGAATAAAATAAAAACTTTATTTAACCTAAAACTAATTTTAAGTTTCTTCAAACATTAATATATTTCAGTACTTTTACTATAAAGACAGCAACTCGCTGACTCTACATACCGTTGTCAGCGATTCATCTAGATTCTACTCTAGCTTGTGTTCATAGAGCTTTTCATATTGAAATATAAGCTTGGCTACGTATTGGAATGAAATTGTCAAATGGATAGGTTGATTTAGAGGTAAAATATTCAGGAGATTGTTGGGTCGTTGCAACAAACTAAAAGGTGTTTTTTTATTGTGCTAGCTATCAAGCTTTTGCCCCATATACTCATAGCAGAGAAGGCATAGAGAATTTCGGAAGAAGACGGAGAAGTCTTTTGGAAAAGACAATTAATTGTCATGGTGGCAGAAAAATGGCGAGCGGAAGTGTATTATTGGAAACTCCTTTTCCATTAGGGTACTCTAGTTGCCTTTGCTTCTCAGTATATGATACAGCATGAAGCTAAACAAAATTAAAAAAAGATTGAAAAACAATTCAGTTTTTACAGACTTCAACCCTCTACATTATTTAACTTATAACATTACGTGTGTATAAATAAAATAACATTTCACTGTACGGTCCGCAGAAACACAAAGACATTCGTTTCCATTCATTCATATTGTAATTTTACTGCGTCGTCTCAACAAAATGATTAACACAGTGCTTTTATTGCCCGTGAACGTGTGAACGGTGTTCTGTACGAAGGTGGAATTTTCATGTTATTTTCATAGAGAAAGATTGGTTTGATAAGGATTTGTACCCATAGGCATATTGATAAGACCTAACTATACTTATTATGAAGGTTGAAGAGCTTGTTTAGTTTTACAGGATCTACTAGTACGAGAATTAAAAGATTATTTTTGTGCCCCTACGCCACGACCATCTGAAGGTCCATCCTAATTTTCATATTACATTGAGTAGCAGAACTTAACGCCGCGTTTTATTTTACACCGGTGAGTAGATCAATAATTTACTTATAATAAAGCAGAATAAGCAAATAAGGTCTTATTTGCTATATTAAGTTAAAAAGAAACTTTTTTCGAGTGTCCTTCCTAAGAATTTTGGTATAAGTAAAGCACTTAGGAATTGAATGCGAATGACGTGTAGGGTCAAGTAGTACAAAAGTGGGTTAAAACCATTTCCAGCTTATTCACTACTAGTGGACCCGGACGCGGCTACGCCTGCTTCAACTATAAGAATATTTATTAAATATATTCATGAAATTATTTTCAATTTTCAATAGAATTAGTAAGACAATATAAGCTTAAATAATCAAAAAGAATAATAAGTAGATACACATTATTAGAAAAAATTATCCGAGTTATTGAAATAAACCAACAAAAGGATTAAAAGTAACTAAAGGATAGGTATTCTTAATATTAGAAAAAGTACCTAAAGTTTTCCGTGCGTGCGTACATAGATATCGACTCTACGAAATAACTAAACATTTCTCTCTATTAAGTAGGATAATTTTAGCGGGCAATATCAAATAAAATAAGAAGAGAACCAAACTGTAGTTTAAATTAATTATAAACAGCAAATAATTACATAAACATTTACAATAGTTCGAAAATGTATGAAAATTTATAAAACCGTCAACGTCATCTGCCCGTTTGCGTCGGTCATACTATGCCGCCCGAAGGTTAGGTCATTTTGAATCAGTGACATCTCCTTAATTATTTATTAGAATGCTATACGGTAAACTATAATTTCAATCTAGATAAAATGCCAAAAGTGACTATAATACTTATTTTCATAAGGATGAATGTCAAAATGTCGCGGTAACGGTTGCGTAGCGACGCGACGGTTGTTATTAACATGGCAGAATAAATTGCATGTCAAATTAGAAAGTACTTTAAAATATATTAGTTTACATGTGTAATGTAATGTTATATAGCCTATAGCACTTCTGAAGAACGCAGCTTTCATACAAAACAAAAACAATGAAAATCAGACCAGTAGATCCAGAGATCTTAGCGTTCAAACAAACAAACAAACAAACAAACAAACAAACAAACAAACAAACTCTTCCGCTTTATTATATTAGTATAGATGACTAATAATATGAATACTTTTTATTTAGATTTGGATAAAGGATTGGTTATTTTTATTTAAATTTATTAACAAATAAAAGAGCGAAGCGAAGCGAACAGTCGTAATAATTATCACTAATACTACTAGTTGTTGTGGTGATATTAGTTGAAATAAGCTCGAAAAGTCACTGAATGAATTTGATTTGACTTGATGATATTTTATTTGTTATGAAATATGCGTCACATTTTTGTTCTTTTAGTTTCGCACTATATCCCATACATGATAGAGAAGGTAGAGGGAACCTGGGAACCTACTGCTAAGACATTAAAACATTTCTCTTCATCGAATACTAAAGACAAAGCGTTGAGTGACCGAACTCAATGACGCATGTAATTTGTCGTTTTGTTACCAGAGCGAAGAAATGTAATTATTCTGGAGTAAGAATCGAACCCGAAATCTTTGTATTTATAGTCAGACCCTAATTTACATTAAGTTCCTTTGTGTCTACCCGGCTATGTTAAATTTATATTCTTGCTAAAATTTATTGGGAAGAACCGGCGAAAAACTCAACAGTTGCCTTTTAAAATATCAATTTACATTACAAATAACAAAGCCAATCATAAAATATTAACCTCAACCAGGAACTGAACCTAGAACTAACTAAAGCATCTATACTTCATACAAAAAGTCACACAAAATGAAAATCCGCTTGTGAATTTGAATTTTAGTAAAGTTTTCATCAAAGACTCACACAATGAAGATTATATTGTGACACCGCACATAGTGGGTGCCTAATTATAATAAGCCTTTCGAACGGAACGTGTTTCTCTTGATGTTAGTTCCAAGCTATATAAACACTTGTTTTTACTCACGACTTAGCTCACGTTGTATAATAATGTGAGTTCGATTCCCATTCGAGGACCTTCTAGAATTCGGCGGAAAGTGGAGAATAGAAGCGAACCACGTTACCAGCGTTTTACAGCGTAAAACTGGAGAAAGGAGAACTGAATCAAAATTACCTCTACCTACAAACTATATAGGGTTTACGCGTAAACTTAAATGAACTACCCCTAAGCCACATTACGTATCACACGGTACAAATTTCGTCAAAACTTATATAATATTCTGTAAGCTTACGTCATAATTACAGTAAACGTTCTAACGAGAGTGGTTGCTTGTGTTCGCATTGTTTGCTCGGGGGTGAATTGTGTTGAAATGTATTTTGATTCTGAGATCTGTGATATATATTTCTGACGTCATCGTTTTGCAGTGTAAGAGTAAATACGATGATTGGTGGTTCTTATATCTAAACTTGTATCTTAGAAGTGATTATATTTATATTATTTTTTTTTCAATTTTTTTCTCAGGGGCAAAGTTGGACGTAAAAAAACAACTTTTAGTCATTGATAAAAAAAAAGAGCAGCCCATTTTACATCTAATTTGGTTAAGGTGTTGTGTAACGAATATAATTTTCCTTGCTCTGGCAATAATGCAAATCATTGAGTTTCACCACTCAACACGTAATTTATCTATTATTAGATACTAGCGGACGCGCGCAGCTTCGCTTACGTATTTAGGGGTGAATTCTAATAAACCATGAAACATGTGTTCAATGAAATATTTTTAAGAGTCTAAATTTCAAATTTTATAAAAATCGGTGGCGATTTAAGAATTTTTTCATACAAACTTTCAACCCCTTATTTGCACCCTTATGGAAAGAATTCTAGAAAACCATGAAACACGTGTTCAATTAAATACTTTTAAGAGTCTGAATTTCAAATTTTATAAGAATCGGTGCCGATTTCATTTTTTTTCTATACTAACTTTCAACCCCTATTTCACCCCTTTAGGGTTAAAATTTTTAAAATCCCTTCTTAGTGGATGTCCAGATTACGAAAGTAAACATCTGTCCAAATTTCACGTTTCTATGCACAGCGGTTACGGCTGTGCGTGCGTCTTACCTCAGTCAGTGAGGACAAGTCCTTTTATATACTCGTATATAGATAGAGACACTATTAGTGAGTGGGGAGTGTCATAACACTAGGTTCTCTCTGCCCATTCTGTTATATGTGGGATACAATAACTTTAAAAAAACGACTTTGAAGATATGCCCTTAACAAAACAAGGTTATTCTAAATGACCTTTTAGAAGAATAGCACTTTTTTGTTGTTGCTCGGAAAAAGTAGAATTTGATTTAGTTTTATGACTTCAGATATATAATAAGTTTGGCTAAGAGCAATTGTGACATAGATTTTTAAACATTTTGTTTTTAGTGCCTCAGATCTTTTAGTGCCTGTCGGTAGTCTTTCATCTTTAGAATTTCATAATAAACTTTTTTTCTATAACTTTGAAATTAAAGGTTACATTCAAAATTAAGCTTTTATATATAAGCTTTATATCTAAAATTCCTTCCCTAATATCTTTTGTAAATACTACATTATGGCTCAAGTTTCAAGATTTACCAAATTTCCTAGTAAATTAATTTAATTTCAACTTTAATTCAATCTTTTTAGAGTATATTTTAGCTTGGGTTTAGCACCGTGTTGCTCGTCAGAGTTTGTATGGGTAAATGGGTTGCCTTTTAGTCATGATTTATTGTATAACGGTGGATATCAAAAGATAAAGTGCACTTTTTTTGTACTAAAGAAGAGTAAGATTAGTTATTATATAAAAGTTACTTAATGGATAGGTTTATTATACTTATTATATCATACGTACAAAGAGGCGTAGGGAACCTGGTATCCTAGTGTTAAGGTAACCTGGAAACCTTGTTCAAAAGCACGGCCTCGAGTTCCATCAATTTCAGAAGTCCGCGGAAAATGGGAAACGAAAATATATTAATTGGAATAGAATATCATAACACTAGGTTCCCAGATACCCTATACCTACGTTACATACTACATTATTTTCAAAGTATTTTTTCTTTTTAAAAGCGAATCGAACCGTAGTTTACGAGCGAACAAACAGTGAGCGAAGCCCCTTAGTAATCTAAAACAAAATTTCTCACCGCATACAAACTAACTAAGATGGAATCAAATACAATTAGGTACGTCCGAGCACCAACTACGAGTACATATTGGTGAGTTTTAAGCTCTAAATGTGAGATAAAATAATGTTCCCTGGGTGTTAGTTCAATGTAAGGGCGTTTTCATATTGCTATAGGCTAAAAGTTACAATTTAGACTTTTTTCATTTATAATATCTTAAAAAACTATTTAGTAAGTATTAGTTTATAGTACTCAAATAATTTCTTATTAATTTCTTAGGTCTCATTAGTTAAAAAGAGACGTTAGACGTCATTTAACATGCAATATTCGTCGTAGCGTAGCACCACAGCGAGGTAAAGAGGTAAAGGCGTCGGTTGTAGATTCAATTTCCACCTAGGAAATGAGTAATTATAATTACTTCGGTCTGGTAACAAGACAAAGCGTGAAAAGTTGAGTTCTGCTTCTCAACGTTCAATGCCTCTAAAGTTAAAGTGTTAAAGTTAAGAAAATGGAGAATGTTAATACAAAAAAGAGAAAAACGAATTATAATATAAAATAATGATTATATCGCGTCCCAAACATTACCAAAAATTAAGCAACTGATAAGCAGCCCTCGTTAGTAGTTCTGAATAGCAAGCTATTTTGCTATGTTCATAGAAAAGTTTACGAAATATATATTTTCGTGTTTTTTTTTTTAAATTATCACACAGATTTAAAATTTTAAAGAATAGCTTGTTGGGTGACTATCATTCCTGTTCTTTTGATAAGGCCCAATTTTTACATCTGGGTATCTCGCATTAAGCAGGGCAGGCAGTTAATCTGCTGCTAAGACACTCCGCTCTCCGTTTTCCGCTCAATTTTCGTAAACGCAATATATTGAGTTGTGATTTGTTTCATTTTTTTTTTTTTTTTTTTGTCGCTGGGAAATGCATTTACGCAGACCGCCCATACGGAAGGCGTGCCTTACGGATGAGCGGTACTGTGGGACTCATCGGTAAAACCAATCCTACCCACTAAAACCCAGCGGAAACCCTCACCACCAAAATGAGACGCCGCAGGATCGCTCGCGCATGCTACTACGACGCCTCGGTGGGAAGCCTTTTGCAGGCCATCGTCGCTTTTTGCGTGCCCTGGGGTTTCTCCTAGGGCATCCACAGCCTTGATAACCTGCAGGAAGATCACCCTGACCCTCCCGCGTTAACACCTCTAGGGTAGGGGGAATAGAAGATGCGCATACCGCCTTCTTCTAACCCCTGGCCTACGGCGGCGGAGCGAATCTGCGTTCGAGCTGGACTCGCGCACCCGCTCCGCGGCCTCCTTCAATGCGATTACTGATTCGCAGAAGGAGACCATTGCAGACCAGTTCCTCTCACAGTCCAGCATAGCCCCTACTACACTGGCCAGTGAGAGGTCCCTTCCCACTACCGCCACCAAGGCATGGCGTTGTGGGGCCCAAGCGGGGCATTCAGCCAGAGTGTGATGCGCCGAATCCACGGAGGCATTACACTCATGGCACACCGGCGACATCTCCCGACGTGCAACCTGATGCAGGTACTTACCGAAACAACCGTGCCCCGTCAGAACCTGCACCAGTCTGAACGTCAGGACACCAAACCTCCTTTTAACCCAGCGATCCAAGTGTGGGCGAACTGCCTCCACTGTCGCTAGGCCTGCCGCCGGAGACCCCAGGTCCCCCCTCCATCGCCGGATCAGGGCTTCATCCGCTCTCCTCCTGATCCGTGCGACATCCTCACACGATGGTTGTACGCCTCGCGACCGCTCGCTTGTGCGGAAAGCATGAACTCTGGCAAGCACTTCCGCCTGTAATTCCCAAGGCGGATCGCTCGCCTAGAGAGTTGCCGCCGTCCAGGACACCGTACGGTACCCCCGAATTGCTCTCACCGCTATGAGACGCTGCGCTTTCCGCAATTGGGTCTTATTGCGAACGGTGAGAGAATCTGCCCACACAGGGGCACCGTACAGAGCCATGGATCTCAACACGCTGACATAAAGCTGTCGGCATGGCATAAAAAATGGCATGTTTCATTTTACCCAAACCCCAAAGAAGAGTTGAACCCACAAATGTAGATGCTTGGCTGCCTCAGTAAATTTAAAATAATATTAAAATACAATATTTAAATTTTATTTTATTTTTATTTCGTTCGTATGAATGTACGCACTTGTTCATTATTTAATTAAAGTTTGCTAAATGATATACATATTTCGTAAAACTTTCGTAAACGTATGTACGTAGTTAAATGTTTGTATTTAATTATTATTTAAATGATAGCGTTCATACGTTACTTTATTGTTTTCAATGTTTCACATTTGCATGAATGACAAATATATAAAACTTTACTTTAGTACTATTTTATTTAAATATTATTCTCTGCAACACTAGTAAATGTTCCTAACTTTATCTGGATTTATTTCTTACCAACTAACTTTCTTCTTATTTTTGTTTAAAAAAATAAAAAATATAATTGAAAGATTTTTTAAGCACCAATGAAAAAAAGATATATAATATTTTCACAATTTCAAAGTAGGAATGAATTATTATTTAATAATATTTTCATTTTTCTGCTCTGGCACTAAGCCAAAAGCCCGGCGGCGGCCAGTTCCGCTACTCAACGAAATGGGGAACGGAATGTCTTAGCCATAGGTTCCCTCTGCCTATCCTACTATTAATCCTAATTTTAAATTAAAGATAAATTAGAAGAAAAACTAACCCGGCGTCCTGGGGTTAAAACTCTTCACCCTGATGGGCATACAGAACCCTCCCTCCGTCCTCCACTTTCTGCCCTAATATGAGACATTAGCGCTTGCTTTATTTAATAATAACTAAAAGCAATATTTCACGATGATGACGTCATTTACTAATATTTAATAAATAAATTTTACTGATTCCTTTATTATTTCAGTCCTAGATCGAAATTAATTCAAAACTATACTAAAATGTTTTCATATGAAATAGTAATATAACAAAAAAATGAAATTCAATATCTTTTACAATAAACGAACTGTATTTATTCATTTTATTATTATAACTAGAATAGAATAGTTGTTTCGCAAAAGGAATAACACTAAAATACAATTGTTTTAACCATTGCCCTTTCGCTTGTTTTTTTTATATGTTTGTATAAAAAATAAAAGTTTTGTGTAGCCTTATTGTATGTTTTTACTGTAGGTAAAATAAATACAGATGCTGTAATGCCATAGCTGGTAGTGCCCTAATTGCAAAATCGAGGGTTGTGAGTTCGATTTCCACTTGGGGTATTTAAACTGTTTGCATTTCCTCGCTCTTATAAGAATACTAAACACGGAGCTTAATTCCGCCACTAAGCACTCAATCTCGCGCGATCTCGCAAGTGTCCCAACACTACATTCCCTCTATATCCTGATATATCTAATCAATAACAAAGCTTCCAGATTTAAATAGGTAATAAATATTTTAATATTATACAACTTTCGAGAGACAGAATTGAGACCTGTCGTGGCATAGGGGCACAAGCAAGCGACTGTAAGCACAACGATTGGGGGTTCGATTCTCACTCGTGGGAATGAAATATGTATTTCATATTTTAATTTCCGCGCTTTGATGATGAGGCGAAGTGCAGCATTGAGTTTCTCTAGAATTCGGTTAAAAGTGGATAACCGAAGTGTCTTAATGGGAACGGGAACAGGGAAATGAAGTGATTTATATAAATACCACTAAATAGGAACTGAACCCACAATCATCGCCCTAGCAGACATATCTCTACATGTATACATCACATACGTATGTGTAGAAGTAAATAACTAAACGAAATGTTAAACAAAATTTTTCAATTTCCAGAAGAACTAAGTAAACCAACGAAACCACACATGCCAAACCACACGAGTGTTTTGAGCTTTTTTAGCTTGAAATGTTTTCTAGAAAATACTTAGATTTGCTACTGATATTTTGGTTATACAATGGCTCACTATTATTCGATAGGTTCGATTCTCAGTCATGATTAACATAAATAAACTTCTTTTTTTCTTCAATCTTTATTCCGCGCGGGAGGGTAGGCAGAACATTTACTATCAAGACATTCCGTTTTTCACTTTCCGCCTACATTCAATAAGATAATATAAATTATTAATATTTTTTTTAGATTTCGAATTGTATAAATTATGAACATATCATTATTAACATTGGGGAACGGAA
This sequence comes from Heliconius melpomene rosina, assembly GCF_056956725.1. Lineage (NCBI taxonomy): Eukaryota > Metazoa > Arthropoda > Insecta > Lepidoptera > Nymphalidae > Heliconius > Heliconius melpomene. Next base: position 8,415,908 of record NC_140402.1, on the reverse strand, counting down.
TGTCGTAACACTAGGTTCCTTCTTCCTACTCTACTGTGTGCGGAATACAGTGTGAATTCGATTTACTTTATTATTATTATTATTATTTATAATAACAGAAACAAATAAAAAAAATAAAAAAATATATATTAACAGATATTATTAATACACTATTACCAAAACAACATCACTAACTCTACCACAAATTATACTAAGAACACCACACATCATTATATTATTATAATAACGAACATTTATATGAAATAATATTGAACTATACATATTATAATGAGCGCGGCCATATTTTAAGCTTTAACAGTCCAGCATAGAGCAGGCTGTAACTGAAAACTGCCATATTTCACAAGTGGGCTTTGACGATATTAAATTTCCGCTTTGCAAGCGATAGCGTCCTTTTGGTCGAAAACAAAAAAATCATCACTCAAAGTAAATGGGACATATTTGAGAATACCTGTGCTGGGCGCGTGTGATAAATATGTTTAATGTGTGTGTGTGAATAAACTAGTTGCTGTTTTGGGACTTTGTTTATATTTAAATATGCCTCCAAAATTCGGCAGAAAGTGAAGAACGGAGTGTCTTAACGCTAGGTTCCCTCTGCCTACTCTGTTGGGTGCGGGATACATATCATACGAAATCAGCGGATTACATACGAAATATGAATCTATTTTTTTTTTTGGTGTTCCGTACCTCAAAAGGTAAAAAACGGTTTCCTTATTCGGTTCAACGGTTTTTCACGGTTCACTTTGTCCAGAGTGGCAATCGAAACCGCGATTGTTGTTTCTGATAGGTATGTTCTGTGCTACAACGGCCTGATATCGATTCATAATTATTACTACGTTCTTAAACATATTTATTAAACAGACTTAAAAACGATAATATTATAAATATGAAGTCCTAACCCACATAAGAATCGAACTTACAACCCCCTCAGTCAAGACTTAGTTACAATAAGAAATAGCAAAATCCAATCTTAGAATAAAATATTATAATAATTATAATAACATGAATATTTAGTTAATTCAGTATGTACGAGTATAAACTTAATATTTTCATAAATATTCATCTAAAAGCTATTTCATTAAATGTCCGTAATGAATATGAAGTGCCCTAAATCTATTTATTATTGTCATCCGGTCAGTTATTATGTCATACAAAATTATATGAATTTATGAATGTGTTCTAACTCTGAAAGTATGAAAACTGGATATATATATATATTACTTATATCATTGGGGGCATTTATGGTGCAGGGCACAAGCGTGCGACTGTAGACGCACAGGTTGGGGTTCGATTCCCACTCGACAAAATAAAATATTTAATATTCGCTGTGGTAAAGGGGGAAAGCTTGGCACGAATGATGAATTTAAAACTAGGTTCCCACATTCCCTCTGCCTACCTAAAGTTAAGATAAAAAATATATATGTAAACAATAAATTATATTCCATAGTCCTGTCAGCCGAAAGCGTGTCTCATGCATAACGGAATAATTTTAACTATAATCATTCCACCCATTTTCACAAACGTGTTCTTTTGGAAATAATCTAATTAAGTATTTATTTATTTTATTATTGATTTAAATTTCAACATTATAAGTTTATGTTCAATTGAATTTCTTCTTTAACCTGGGAACCCATTTTTAAGACTTTCAATTCCCTTTCTTGCCAAAACTGACCGCCGCAAAAAAAAAATGATTTTACAGATGTTTTTTACTTATCTTTGTTTCCACTTTAAAAAGATATCGAAAATATAAAATGTAATGTCTTTGACATTACAAACAAAATGCTACGTTTTGCCTCATTGTCAGTGTATGGAAATGATACTAATAAATATTTCTTTCCCCCAAATGGGAATCGAACCCACAACCATCACGGTTATAGTCAATTCTTGTACCCATGCACCATCATGGCCTGAAGGCAGACTTAATTTAGTGTCAAGATATTCCACACTCCACGTTCCTTTTTTATTGTGTATTGAATGGGAGTCAGCGAAAATCAACGATAAGTTTCTTTATCTCAGGGTGAGAAAATGAAAATATTTAATCGATCCAAGTGGGAATTGAACCTACAGTCATCGCGTTTGCTGTCATATATCTCCCTCTTCTATGATTTTTATGTAGAGAAAAATATCTTAATATAAAAGTAAATGAAGATAGGTCAATCTTAACACACGATTCAATAAGAATCAGTTGAAACATTCGCTTAAACGAAAGTACGCAATCTAATTTCTGAACGAAATAAGCGTTTCACATATCCAATAACATTGCCCTTTACTATTTTATTCTATCGTTATTTGATAAGTAAACGATCAAAAATATATTTTTCTTATTATTAAATGTGAGGCCAGTCGTAACGTGGGGGCATAATCGTGTATAAATGCGACAGGTTTTAGGTTCGATTCCCACTCGAGCCAATAAAATACTTAATAGTTTAATAATGAAAAGTAAATGTCCTTTTGCCTACCCTGCTACGTATACTACGTGAAATTGAAAAAAAAAATTTTTTTTCGTCCAAATATCTCCCATATTTTAACTAATATCAATTCTTAATTGTAAACGAAAACTTGAAAAACCAAAGCAAAGCAGCTCCACCCAAAAGGATGAAAAGAAAAATGGACGAATAACATTTCTTCTCGTGGATTTGAACCCAGAACCAGGAACACGCTCCAACTATGCCAAAAGAGCTGTAGTAACGAATTTGCATAATAAATTGCTAGTTCTAATAACCTAGCTATACTTCGAGTATAATAACTTATACTGAATGCTATTCGCGTCAATATGTAAATAATTACTGTGACACCTACCAAAGTGAATTATAGGCTGTAATTTAGAGGGCAATGGTAACGTGGTCAACGTTTGGTATTTCCCAAATATTAATTTATTCTATAGGTACCATAGTGGTAGAACGGGATAGTGTCTAACTGGAAACGCAATGGTTGTGGGTTCGATTCTCACATGAGATATTAATGTTATTAAAATAATATCCACTTCTCCAATCTTGTTTTGAGCTTCCACTGTCTAATAAGTAATATCTATAAGAATATACGAATCGTAAATTTCGGTGAATCTTCACGACAAATACTCTCCGTCCATCATGCTTAAGGGAAATTAGAAAAATCGTGACACAGGGTGGAAAGACCGTTTAAGGGTGGTTGGCTTAATCCCAATCGTGGGAATTAAATATATTATATTTTCATTTAATTGGTCTGTCGAGTCAGAGCGCGGCGTTGAGTTCCACCACTCAACACGCAATGCCGAGAGTTCGGTGAAAATTGGGGAACGGAAATTCCCAAGTTCCCTACCCTGCCGGATACGTCGTGAAGCTTAAAAAAACTCTTAACTATCATGTAATATATCGTAGGAAAACGTATAGAAATGTTAACATTTTGGGATTCGACATGCACTTCTTCGCGTAAAGTAGCGTTTAGCAAAAAGCGAAAAAGAACACGTTGGTTCTTAAAAGCATTACTTAAATAAAACATATTTTTAATACTTTTGGTAAATCGCAATTTACTAACTAAATCACTCCAACAGAACGCAGGTTCAAATCCATCTGTCCAATATTCATAACTAAAATTACATATAACATATTACATAAAACGATCACCAACCCCCTACGGTCAGGGTCACATAACATAATTCACCCCGCAACATTTGCCACGTCGGTCCAATATAACATATATATGTATGTATGTATGTCGGTGGATCATTTATCTCCGCACCCCGCTTGACCAGCTCCGCACGATTGATTAGGCTAAGATGAGATATGTTCGCCCTCAGTTAAGTCAACCGTGGACATTTGGTTTTCTGTCGTTTCCTTAAGAGAAGTCAGAAATGGTGAATATTATTTGAGGATTGGTTAATACCTAAGGTAGTGAAAACTTCTCCTGTTTTACAATTTTTGACCATTTCCAGCCTTATGCTATATTCCACATAGCAGTGTAGGAAGAGGGAACCTAGTATTAAGTAATCCGTCCCCCACTTCCCAACGAAATCTCGAGGCATTCCGTGTTTTGAATATTTCTCCTGTGGCCAATACCAAATGGACAAAGACAAAGACGAAGAATGAATCGAATCTACAACTGTCCTACCATCACATTCCAAATTTACCATAATAATATGCTAAAGTTGAATAGGTCACGTAACACTAGTTTAAATAGCTTATCACACTCATAGAGCCTTGTTTATTTGATAATTAATGTTAAGCTTAATTAACGATAATTGATGTTTATTTGCGTATCATAATTGAATAATCATATTACCGGTTTTAGTTACATACTGAACAACTTAATTATGTAATTGTTATATTATGTAATGCTATTGTCATTTTAAATATAATAAGATATATATATATATATATATATATATATATATATATAGGTGTAATAATATATTTTATTTTAACTTTTAATTTTATAGAAGTATTGCTCTCAGGTTCATCTGTTCTTCTAATTGATGATTTCTGAATTGATGATTGAAGTTGAGGATTTTAACGCCGTGCTTGTTTATTATCAATGCTAAGATAAGAAAACAATAAAACATTACTCCGAGTAGGATTCAAACCCGTCGCGGTTCAGACGGTGATAGTGGTTTCAATTCAAACTTTCCATAATTCTATTCTATTCTATTCTAACCATAATTAGACAAAATTTGCGATAATTTTATCAATAAATAAAAGTGTATTATTTAGGTAATTAAGTTGAACTAAATCAATCCTTTCGTGACTTTTTATAGCGCGCGTTATATACAAAAAGTTTACGAAATTAATTTGCGGTGGAATAGTCGAGTTTTATGCAAAAAGTTCATAATAGCATACGAGTATATATTTATCTTTCGAAACTATTATATATTTGCCTTTGAAACTTCAACAATTTCAGTAATAGATGGTGTGTTGATGATTTGTATGTTTAGTCTATACTATTTGAGAATTTATCTGTAAACCCCATCACATGAATCATCATTCTTTTGATGACGCTGACGAGTAGACGACCCTGATAGCTTGTTCTGATGAACGGCATTCTTTCCCTGATGAAGATAGTCCTCTAGGTGTTTAGTGGAGCAGAGGTGGGCTATTACCATTATCTATCTTTAGCAAAATCGTAATATTTTTACAAAACTTTGAATTTTACTCTAATTCAGGCCTGTCATGGCGTAGGGGGACCAGTTTGTGACTAACGCAGCAGGTTAAGGATTTGATTCACACTAAAATAAATTAAATATTTAATATTTTCATTTTTTCGCTCTGGTATTCAAGCGAAGCGCAGCGCTGAACTCCGCCACTCAAAATAGTAATACATTTTACACTAGTTTATTAGCTATTTCTGTAACAATATCTATATTTTGTAATTTTTACTAAAAAAAGTAGAGATTTGTAAATTACGGAAACAAAAATGTTGTAATAGGAAGAGAGTGGCTGAAAAGTAGGTTCTCATTTCAGGTTCCCCCTAATAAATCAAAAAAAACCTTTAATTTGATAAAAGTCACACAGTTATAAAATAATACAAATAAACGTAAATAAAACAAAAGACATTAACTAAACAGTGCTACTATAGAGGCATAAAGTTGTATTCCAACGTAATAAGGTGTGCCAGCGAAGTTGGTGTTTGTTAGTGCATTTGGTTGTATTAGCTATAAGCTGCATATGCATAAATATGCATGTAAACATTTTTTTTTTTACTTTGTTAGAAACATTCTGTTCTCTTCATTCTCTCTTTTTTATGTTTTTTAATCTGTTGGTGTATTTTTTTTAATTTTAATAACTCACAAACAAGGAATAAAGCTAAAGGCGTAGGCAAGTAGATCATGAATCCTAGAAAATATTATTTACCAATTATATTTTCTGGTTTTTTTTCCGAAATTTCGCTTAATAGAGAAAGACTCTTAGTATTTCAATTTCCATTGAATTGTCGTTCCGTTCCGTTCTGTTTCCGTCATATTGCATGTTGAGTGACGCAGCTAAACGCCACACTTTTTCTTGCCACCAGAGCAAAGAGCCGAAAGTAATACATTCCCCCCCGAATGAAAATCGAACCCCCAGCCATCACATTCACATCCAGACACTGTACCCCTACGCCATAACACCAGGTGAATAGTCAGATGATAAAATGATGCTAATACATCAATGTCAACACAACTTGCCCCTTTGATGGATTATAAGAGAACTCTCCAAGGTGTTTTTCATGTCAATAACTTTTTGTTGCGTTTCTAATAATATATGTTGAAATTACTTGAATTTCTGTAGTTGGAGAGCTTGACGGATTGCTTTTTTTTAATATAAAATAAATAGTTATAAGATTAAAATACATTTTTCTTTAAAAAAAATCTTTTTTCCCTCATATAGCAGGAAGCAAAACTCTCTTTCCGTCCATTGCGAATTAATTAAATGTATACAAAAATTTCCCCGAATGAGAATTTAACATAAAACTATCACAACTACAATCATGATGCAGCATTGAATTCCACCATCATCGACCGCCACTGATGCCCAATGTTTCAAAAATTGAGTGGCAAACGGAAAACGAAGTGACCTCACACTAGGTTCTCTCTACCTACACAGTCTCTAAGTAACTGTAAAGGTTAAACGTTAACATTTATTCATAGAATGTATTGCAAACTATGTGTGGCATTTATGCTAATTCTAAACAAATATTTAAATCAAAATTTCCTCTTGCAACTTTGAGTAAATAAAGTTCTAAAGTAATCCATCAAAGGAACTTGAAATCCGAAGTTTCATAAAGCTTTACAATCCCTTTTCAGTATACTACAGATTTAAATACATAATCTATATATATAATAAAACTGTAAAGGGGGTAAAATCTGTACATTGAATATAAACTAAAAAAAACACTTCAGGGAGACTTAATACAAGTAATAGAAGGTAAAAATATGATTTTTGGAATTCTTGTCTGTCTGTCTGTCTGTTGTGGCTTTTTAACGCAAAAACTACTGGACGGATTTGAATGAAACTTCTTTTGTTGCATAGCTATTAGTCTTCGCCTACATATAGGCTATAATTTATTTTTATGGCCCGAATACCTGATGTGAAACCCTAGCAGCCCGCCTAATCTATAAGAGATATCAATACAACGCTTTAAGAAAAGTTATTCAGCGTGATGAGCATTTTCTGTTGAAATAAAAAAAAAAAGGATCCAACTTTAAAAAATTGCCAGAAAAGATCTAAAAACAACACTTTTCTACATTCCCATACAAAAGATCCGTATTAATACTTAAAAGTCAATTTGGACTTTAATACCGTACTATAAAGTTTAAATGTTAGTCGCTGGATTCCGGGAAGGCAAAACAATTGAGTGACGTTAGTGTCGTATAAATATTATAGCTCCAGATCCCAGAGCCGCCAGACCGACGTCATTTTAGCAAAGCTGAAATTTGGAGGACTATTAATAATAAATAAGGTCAAATATATCATAGAGTAGGTTTTTTGTTATCAGTACCAGATAGCGACTACAAGTCTTAGCAAATTTATTTTATGAAAAATTCTCCACAAGAAATCAACCTACGTTGTGCACGTAACAATTCAGTGAAAAGGTCAATAGTTGAACAATTACAAAATTTATTTCACGAATACAATTAACTAATTATATTTTTCAAAAGTGCTATGTTTTAATGCACCTATTGTCGATGAAGTTGACATTGTTGTAATTGGAAAAAATTTGGAGTCACGTGAAATAAACGATTACAACGAATTAAGGAAACACATCGCTCATATGATGCACTGCAATATCCCATTATATTTTGGCAAGGAGAAGATGGCTATGATTTCCCAATCAAGATGATAAATGTCATTACAGGTAATTGAAATATTTTGATTATGAGATGCTATGTCATCTACTATATCACTTACTAAACACTTGAATTTGTTTTGACAGTTGAATTTAGATAGAAATTTCAAAGATCAACGAAACCACCAAAAATCAATTTGGTGGCGTAATGATTTTATTATCAGGAGGAGGATTATCAGTGGTTCCACTTTCAATGCAAGCTGATGAACTAAATTCATGTTTAAAGTCCACTAAATTGTGGAAACATGTCAAGGTATTACATTTAAGCAGGAATTTGCGTGTCATGTTGCTAAATGATCAATCTGGAAACATATTCTCAACACAACTCATTGATATTGGTAATGGCAAACTTCCTATAGATGGGCTGACTGGCTGCATCACCTTTCCTGATAGTTTCTGTCAGTTAACATAATCAAAAGATGCACTCATTCATAAAGTGTTTTCAAATGTTGCTGAAAATTATTTATTCCATGATTGGTTGAGCGAAAGAACACCGGAATTTTTAAACTCACTTGATGCGCCAGGATTGCCGCCTCGCAGCCTTCAATTAAAGCTTGGGTGTGTATCTAATAATCATATTAAAAGGAATGTATAAAGGAGAAGATTTTTTGATACCCCGCATCCCAATGATTTCGACTGACATACCATTTGAGCTTAAAAGACTACAGTTTCCAGTACGGCTTGATTTCGCAATGACTATAAACAAATCCCAGGGGCAGTTATTAAGTGCTTGTGGTATTAATATAGAAAACTCATGTTTCTCGCATGGTCTGTTGTATGTTGCCTGTTGCCGTGTTGGAAAACCATCTGCTCTGTTTGCTTACGCGCCAGATAACCAAAACAAAAAATAACGTGTACCATAAAGTACTACAATGAAAATGAAACTGAATTTAGAATAAGTAAAAATGAAATAAAATATAATAAATAGTTATCATAAGATATTGTTATTTTTAATGAATATTACAAGAATTTAAAGTGATTTAAGTTTTTTTTGACATTATATAATTGTTAACATGTTAACTTTCTTTATTTTTTTTATCTTACTAGCTGACCCGGTTGTCCGAATAGCAGAATACATATTAAAAAAAAATGAATCGACTGTTAGGCGATACGAAGTTCGCGGGTCTGCTAGTCATATATATAGAGAAGAACAGAAACTTCGCGAGAAGAAGAAGTAAATGCGATAGTTTGTGGGTTCGATTCCCACTCGAGAAAATTAAATATTTAATATTTGCATTTCTTCGCTCTGGTGTCGAGGCAAAGCGCGGCGTTGAATTTCGCCAATCAACTTGCAATACCTTATCCTTCCACCTGGAAAGTAGGGAACTGAATGTCTTAACACTAGGCTCCTTTTGACAAAAAATTAATGAACATTATATACTCTGAAAAAAAAACACATCTAATATAACTTTTAAAAATCTCAACATTTTATAAACACTAATAATATTTTTAAATTGCTGTAAATAGATGTCTTTACATTTAGTACCTCTAATATTAATTAAAAGTACATTCAAAGTAATTGGTTCGGAGCAATACTTTAAAAGGGTCTTCCTGTAAGAAAATGTAGGTTCATTCATACTTGCAATGCTGCTAGTTACTTTGCAGTTGGTTATAAGAGATCGTTAGATTTTTAAATGAAAAATAAATTCCTTTTTTCGCTTCACTCTACTAATATGTGAAATACATTATTCTGCATATAGTGGGTAGACGGAGAGAATCTATTCTTAAGACACTTCCCACTTTCTGTAAAAAAAAAAATCTATATCCTTGTTTCGCTATAAATATTGTAGAAATAAGGTGCTTTTAGGATTTTTTTACGTTACATATCTATTTTGAAGATTCGTAATAATATGGCCACCTTTACTAATCCTTTCTCGCTCCGTTGGTTGTGATGATAAACAATATATTTTTGCTTCCCGCCGCCACAACAGGGCAAGCAGAAGGGACCCGGGAACCACTCTTTCCGCCGAATTCTGGATTGCATATTGATTGGTGGAATCAACGCTTCTCGTCTCATTATCACCGAGGAAACTGAAATTAAAGCTGACCAATTAAAAGTAGATCATAAAAGGTAGTAACTGTTAAAATGTGGAACTCTGCAGAGGTTACTGGTAAATTCGAATATAAGCTTCGAGCACATTCTATCGAATTTTCCATAGAAGTATGAATTCTCCAAAAATATGATTGCTTAAAATATAAGCTTTTTATATATATATACATTCAAAACAAATTAAAAACAGCATTTATTCCATAGCTGTAGCTTTTAAACATAAAACAACTTGCTAAAGCACGTGTCTGCTAATGTGTTTTGTTTTAAAAGTTATATACATAATTATATATGTGTATATAATATATGTTTAATTTCGTTGTATTATGTGTATTTTATCAAATTTATATTTTAAGGATCTCACTTTATCCTGCAAATAATAGGATAGGTGGAGAGAACAGAGGGTATCACTCCATCGTCGTGAATTCAAGAAATTGAATTAAATTCCTGGTTCTGAGCTACTCATCCTAGAATGCTCATTGTTAAAAAATATTAAGGTAAGACAAGATTTACAACTTTTAAAGTTATTTTATGACATTATAATTATATGAACGATATCTAGTACATAGTCATCACATCTGTAAAGATAAAACAAAGCTTTCATTCCTAGAATAAAGCTCAAAGTGAGCTTAGTCATTAGTATACTTATGATGTAAATTCCTCAAAGGAATTACGTTGATTGATAAGTGGTGACGTTTTGAAGACCTTCACGCAATCTATCACCATCATGTTAGGTTTTAGTCAGAAATGTGATAAGCATTGTTTTACTATACACTATTTGTATGGGTAGGCAGAGGGAACCTAGTGCTAAAACACTTTATTTCCCATATTTCGTCTAATTTTTGAAGTGAACCCTTGTTACTAGACCAAATAAATAAAAATGATGCATTCCTCCGACTCGGATTGTACCCAAAACTGTAGTGTTAACTGTAAGTCGTCGTGTCCGTACTCTACTACATCTTTAGTTGGATCATCACTATGGCGAAGAAAAGCTGTCTTAACACTAAATTATTTCTTCTATAAGGTTTTACCACTATGGTTATAGATTCAAAAATAAAAGATAAACACATTTCATTTTTCACAAATTCTTGAATAATAAATTACTCCTAATATTTTTAGCATTTTTTTTTAGTTACTCTAAAAAACAATTTAAAATTATTAAGCTGTAGTTGTATTGTCTCAATTCAGATGAACAAATAAGTTAGCATGATTAAATATATAAGTTAATACATCAATGTCACGGCAAGTCGCACTTTGATGGATTGTCCCGGCGGCGGCGTGTTAATACCGGGAGTAGGTTTTTGTGCGTGTCATTGTGTTTTTTAGTTTAACTTGTTTGTATGGAGAAAGTTTTAAACTTTGCCAATTTTGGATGTTTAACACGCAGCTTCACGCTTTTTCCTGGTTAGGCAGTGGGAAGTATTACGACGATGTCAATGTTAGTGCAAATGATACCCTCATTCGTCGTGGCGGCGAACGTGACAGGTTGAGGGTTTATTTTTAACTCGCTAAATAAATAATAATACATTTCCCACTCGGTGGAATTAATCATTATTTATTAATGTTTTTATTTCTTCGCTCGGGCATCAACGACAAGCCCGGTGTTGAGTTTCGCCACTCAACACGCAATGCCTCGAAAAAATCAGCGGAAAGGGAGGAACGGAGTGCCTTATCACTAGTTTTCCTCTGCCTATCCTGCTATATGCGGGACACAACGTGAGGTACAAGCTAGTTTACGTATAATTTCCACCTCCATTACCATAAATTGTGAAGTTTAAACGTAACATATAACATAATACCTCTTCACCATTATTTAATGGTAACGACCGCCCTAATGAAGACTTTTCAGTCAATTATTCGGTAATTTAACTTTTATTGCTATTTGTAACAGGAGTTGGGGTGATTTAATTCTGCTATCGTTTCTAATGTAAATATTCTAAGTAAGTTTTTGTTGGATTCAATGATAATGATAATACCCATTTTTTTATATATGGTATATGTTAAAGTAAAGAAAGGCATTTAGCGAGAGATTATAGATTCATTCATCAGATTTTGTCTTCATTAAGTCTTGTCCTTCTCTCTTTGTGCCCAGGTTCCCTCGCCTACTCTGCTATGTGCAGGATAACAGCGTGAAGGCTGGCTACCCGCAATTTCGCCCTCGTGGTCACATCGAAATAAGTAAGAGTTATATATAACTTTACTCAGTATCTTGCATACAGCATAATAGGCAGAGAGACAGTAGTGTTGAAACACTCCATTTCCTACCATAACAATATATGCAGAAAATTTTAACCTTTAATTTTAATCCGACGGTTGTGGGTTCCATTCCCATTTGGGGGATTAAAATATTTGATATTTTGATTTCTCAGTTTGATAAAAAAACGCACAAAAACGTGGAACACGCACATATAACAATATATCTGTATCGCACTAAAAATTTCCTGTCAATATCACATTTGGGCTCTCATTATCTAAATAAAGTGTCTATTAAATTTTATGATAGAATAAAATAGAGATTTCACTGACTAACAAAATTCGTAGCACGAAACGTTATCAAAAAGTAATCAACATAAAAATGTGGGATTGGTAAATTTTTATCAGTTCTGCACTAAAAATTTTAAATATAGCAATTTATATTAAATTAAATAGTTTCTCGTTGTATCCCGCATATATGCGGGATAGTCAAAGGGAACCTAGTGCTAACCTAGGCGGCGGAACTTAACACCGCGTTAAATTTGATAAAGCGGGGAAAATAAAATATCAAAATAAAAATAGATTAATTAATAGAAAACAATAGAATCTCAACTAAACAGTAGGTAAGTGAGTTTTCTTAATATTTGAGGGCTTTTCCTTTCTCAGGCAATATTAAAAAATAATTAACTAAAATCATATCGGAGCAAATTATGTTTTCTTTTTGTTTTCATTCCAATAAGAGCCGTTGGCACGTGTCTAACTATTCGTTGTAGTTACTGGTTCAAGCTTATGTCAAAATAAAACTATTGATTTAAATATTTATTTCTTTCATACACTTTAAAAGATGATGATGACAAAGATCTAAATCAGTTATTATCTGATAATGCAAATATTTCGAAACCATATATTCTTGGTAAAGCATGAAGATTAAAAAAAAAAATCTCCCATAAAATCCACCAGCTAAAGTTATCAATTCAAATCCCCAAACGAACCGCTAATCGATCCTGTACTATCATCCCATTTATAAAAGATTCTTATCTTTTACGATTTCATCCCCTCGTTATAGTGTCTATAAATTATTATTTATAGCGTTTTAGACCGTTTGTAATACTTGAGAACCGTTAGCATCTCATCGGGATATTAGAGATATTGCGTAAGTTCTTAACGATGTTTGAAAATGGTTGAGATTCTCTTTTGATATTTACTTAGCTCGTGATCAGGACAAAAAAATAATAATTCAGCTTCACGCTGTATCCCGCACACATCAGGGTAGGCAGAGGGAACCTAGTGTTAAGTAAGACACTCCGTTCTCCACTTTCTGCCGAATTCTGGAGACCCACCCACTTCTGCCGCTGCGTCACGACTGCCCTCAACATAATAAATAACTAAAAATATTATTTTTAACTCAACATTCAGACACAATTCATTAGTGGAACAACTCCTACTGACATTGATATATTAAGTTGCTTAATCAAAGCTATTTATACACCTGCAAAGTAAAACTTAAAAAACTTTGCTCATTCTAGTTTTGAAATTAACTTTTCTTGTTGTACTTTATTGGGTACTAACTACTGAGTGGAGTTCTAAAGGATTTATTAATGAATTAATGTTTTTCCATTCAATGTGGATAGGAAATTGTGGTTTTGGAGAAAGAGAAATCCTTGTGTGCATATTATTAGTTATAATTAAATTAATTCAAATTTAATATTGTTAAAGATACAAAATAAAATTTTAAGGTGTAAAAAGAAGAAAGATATTCTTTTCTATACCAAATGCTACCAGTGCTATAGAATGTTCTCGAAGCCTGCTTCCCTTATTAGAAATATAAAGGATATATTAGGGTATGTCAGCATACATAGAAATATAGTCGCTGATTCAATTCTTACGTCTGTAAAAAAAGTAAAACTACGCAAACAACGAGGCCAACAGCAGAGGCACAAAGAGTTACTGTAAGCACGACAGGTTATGGGTTTAATTCCCACGAGAGGAAATTAAATATTTAATATTTTCATGCCTTCGCTCTGGTGTCGAAACAAAGCGCGGCGTTAATTTCCGCCACACATCAAGCAATGCTTCCAGAATTCGTGGGGAACGGAGTGTCCTAACACTAGGTTCCCTCTACCTACTCTGCTATATGCATGACACAGCTTGAAACTCTAAATAATTAATTCTTAATCACGTTCCTACAATAAATCGAATACATAACATAACATTTGATCTTTTTGAAAATAATTTTCGCCCATATCGCGATATCTCGGTTATATACGATTATTGTCTTTTACGATTATAACCAGAGTAACAATTCCGATTTAATTTTAACACGTCGATGGCAATGGCGGGCGAAATTGTCGATTTAAATGCATACAGTCAAAAATGGTCTTCTACGTAAAGCTCGGGTTACACTGAAAAAGAGAAATGCTTAGGCGGAACGGACTTTTTTAAATAAAATAATCATATATTTTCACCAACAAAGAGTTTTGTATTTTGTAATTACTTCAGTTAATTTCAACTCTTTCTGTCCAGGTGGAAATACAAGTATGCAGTTTACTATTGCGAGTTCAAAGCAGTTTTAATGTACCAGCTCAGCTCGCGGTGGAAACTGGGGTTAAAATTTAGAGTATCACGGTATTTAATGGTAACTTTCTGCAGGGCAACAAAGTGTGATTCTAGAACCGACTAGTTGTGGGTTCGATTCCCACCGAAGATGATAAAATATTTACTTAAATTTCTGTTTCCATTTCTTGAAATTTTATTCTTTCAAAGAATATTACATATAAAATACTTGCGAAAAACATAACTTTTCTTTTACAATCCATACCTATATTATAAATTCGAAAGTAACTCTGTCTGTCTGTCTGTCTGTCTGTCTGTCTGTCTGTCTGTCTGTCTTTTCCGCAATCAGGGCCAAACCGCTAATTTAATTGTGATAAAATACTCATATAGAGATACTTGAGGGTCCCGGGATGAACATAGGATACTTTTTTTTTCTCATATTTGTAATATTTTCGTTATATACCAATATGTTAAAATAATTAATTTGACAAGGAATTTATTCCGCCATGTTAATAACAATCGTCGCTACGCGTTGCTAAGCAACGGCTTGCAAAGTTTGCTGTTTTAAGAAAACGTCACCCACAGTGAGTTTGCTTAATGCATACATGGTGCGCGCCGATATAGATTTATACAAATCTCTTTATACAAATCATTAACAAAAATTAGATGATTTCTATAATTTGATATTCATCCTTATGAAAATAAATATAATAGTCACTTTTAGCATTTCATCTAGATGGAGATTATAGTTTACTGTATAACATTCTACTAAATAATTAAGATGTGACTGATTCCAAATGACCTAGCCTTCGGGCGGCATAATATGAGTATGACCGACGCGAACGGGCGGATAACTTTGATGATTTTGTAAATTTTTATAGATTTTCGAATTACTATTATTTTTTATGTAATTATTTGCTGCTTATAATTAATTTATCTCAGTTTGGTTATCTATACCGATGTTATACACTTAAAATATCGTAATTTTAATCATTTGCGATTTTATTTAATATTGTTCGCAAAAATTAATAATTATTTAATATAGAAAAATGTTTAGTACGCGCGCACAGCAAACTAGGTTTTTTTTTCTAATATTAAGAATTTCCTTTAGTTACTTTTACTTCTTTGGTTTGTTCATTTCGGTTACTCAGATATTTTTTCTAATAATAAATCTCCACTTATTATTATTTTTTAACTTATTTTAATGATTTAGGCTTATATTTTCGCGGGCGTAGCCGCGTCCGGGCCCACTAGTAAAAATATAAAATTGAAATAATAATTCGAAACAAATCTCACCGGCTACTAAGGTATTAATTAAATAAATGGAACATAATTAAGTATTCCAAAGTAGATACTTAGGATCCTTTTGAATAAGATATTTTTAGAAATGTCACCTAATAGCCCAAGATCCTAGGGCCTCCAGACCTACGTCATTTTAGCAAAGCTAAAATTTTGAGGACTGTTAGTTTAATATGTAGACAGTACTTGACGGTGGGGCCCATCATAGGTAGTGCCAAATAAAGATACATCTCTGTCTGAAAGCATAATTGAACTATCGCGATAGCCTGGCTTACGTTTTCCGTATGTATAGTCCGTTTATAGACATAAAATAATAGAACCCAATAGTAAACAGCCTTGAAGACGTCTGACAGTAATAAATGACCTCGTAATGGGTCTGGTAATAATAAATATACATTTTTAAAACGTACCTTAAGTTGGCAATACCTCTGGAAGAGTCTGACTTTCAAGTTAGTAAGTACGCATACAGTCTTAACTACATATTAGACTATTAATCCTTAAAATTTGAGCTTTGCTAAAATGACGTAGATCTGATAGCCCTGGGATCTCAGTCTATAAGGAATATACCTTGCTAAGCACAACGTGTTTCTTTTTGCTCCAAGATTCTATTTTTTTCCTGGCACTTACTTTTATTAAAATACTTTTTTATATCTTTAATATAAAATATGCAGTAAATGTTAGTAGAGTGAATAAAAATTCAGGAGAACGAACTATTTTCATTTCCTATAATATATATATATATATATAAATATATATAATATATGAATATAATATATGAATATATATATATTCATATACTTTCGTACCTGTAAATAAACACAAAATTAACGGAACACGTTCAGTAGCTATAGTTTAAAAGACAAACAAATAAAAGTCAGAATGTACCAATAAATTAACTTGGAGTGTATCGATGTCGTCGACAGAGAGTAATATCCCTTGTCCGTTTGAAACTTGTTGATTTATTCTTACTTTACACTGTAAATTGGGAAATGCTTTACCTCGAATTAGGATATTTCAGTTTCACGCTGCATCTCGCATACAGGATAAACAGATAATATAGTGGTAAAACACTCCGTTATTTACTTTTTTTCCCATTTTTGGTGCTTGTTGAGTAGCGGAACACAACGCCGCGCTTTGCCTTGTTACCAAAGCGAAGTTTACTTCTTCGTTTACACCTGTGTAATTGTGCCGCGAAGACCTTAATTTTGTAGTTTTGGAGTAGCACATGGACTGAATAACTAAGAAATAATAAAGTTAGAGTATATTCTAAGACATATATGCAACACGCTGTGTCCCGTATAAAGCAGGGTCGCAAAGGGAACCTAATGTTGAAATACTCGGTTCCCCACTTTCTAACGATTTTTTAAGGCAATGTTCCCTAACTTAACCTAACTCTGCTATGTATGGGATACAAAAAAGATAAAAAAACATAGATTTGTTAAAAAATACTGCGTAGGTATACAAAAATCGTATTTTTATTACTTTACAAAATAACAACAGGTATCCCATCAAAATAATAGCGGAAACGTAAAAAAGCTAATTTTAAAGGTAAAATCGATTTTCAATCACCTTATTTACTTTAAACTTAACACACCGAAAAATTCTAAATTCATTTTCTTAACATATTTCCACTTAAGCCAAAAATATCTCCGAGATGCATCCCAAGAGACGCGGTAAGAATTTAAATTGTTACTTTATATATGGATCGCATTTGTCTGTCTGTCCACTTTATTAGGGCCCGTCAGATTTACGTTGTTGGAAGCTGGTGCATTAACTTTATTGGCAGTTTAGGTTTAGTTGTTTTGAATGATACTATTCTCGTTTTATTAACAATACTATTGTTGTTTTTGAGGTTTAAAATTACTTTTCGAAGGATTTCAACTAAAATTGCTTCGATTAGCTTCACGCTGTATCCCGCACAGAGCAGTGTTAGCAGAGGAAACCTAGTGTTAAGACACTTTGTTCCCTTTAAGACACTTCCGTCCCCCACTAGCCGCTGGATACCTGAGATCTTACGTATTGAGTAGCGAAACTTAACATCGCGTTAAACAAGTTAAATATTTTATTTTCTCGAGTGGGAACCCAATCCATAACGGAACGTTAACAGTGCCCTTGTTCTACGCATGAGCTCTTTGCTAATCTTAATGGAGAAAAATATTTTACAAACTATTTATTGCCTTGAGTAAAAATAGAACCCCACAACCATCCCGTTAAATAAATATATAATGGTGTTTACCCCTACCTAATAAAATGAAATTTATAATTAACTTTAATGCCACTTAAGTCGCTTTTACTGTAGAATGCGTATTTTATTCACGAATAGTGAAAATGTAACTGGAATGAATTAAAGCTAGACTAGTCTTAGGTAACCACAAAACAATGAAAGGATGCTTTAGAAGGACTAATTTAGCTTAAAGTAAATCTAGGTTTAACTCAGGCCACCTATTTACATGACTGTAGTTAAATGTTAGCGTAATATTTATATACTTTGATATTTTACATACAATGTAAATACATATAAATAAATAAATGTATATAATATAGCAAAGAAATACAATTTCGAAAAAATTGGACTTTAATT
Source organism: Heliconius melpomene rosina (assembly GCF_056956725.1). Classification (NCBI taxonomy): domain Eukaryota; kingdom Metazoa; phylum Arthropoda; class Insecta; order Lepidoptera; family Nymphalidae; genus Heliconius; species Heliconius melpomene. The sequence continues at coordinate 8,397,444 of NC_140402.1, read as the reverse complement.
CACAATTTCACGCTGTATCCTAGATACGGCAGGGTAAACAGAGAAAACCTATTATTAAGACACTCCGTTCTCCACTTTCCGCCGAATTTCAAATATTTAAAACATTTTCATTTCCCCGCTCTAGTATATGCGGCGGCGTTGAATGCGAACACTCTACACCTAATATTTCAAACATTGCGGAAAGTGGGGAACGGAACCTTAAGGATTATAATATTATATTATTATGATGAAATACTTCCAGTATAATAAAATGGATACTCCTGTACTATAAACGAATACCAAACAAGATTTTATCACATGACATGTTCTGGCAGCTAGCCCGAGCTTTGTAAGACCATATAACCCATATGTACTTTACTGTTGAAAAGGAAAATGAAGAAGTACTGTTGTAATACTCAAAACTCAATGTCTTCAGAATTCGGCGAAAAGTGGACAATCGAAGTGTCTTAATGGGAACGGAGAGTTTTAACACTAGGTCCCCAGGTTTTCCTCTGCCTCTGCTATGTGTGGGATACAGCGTAATGCTAAACAACTAGATGGTGGGTTTAAACTTGTAGACAATGGGAACCTAGTGGGTATACATTGAGATTTGAACCCACACCTAGATAATAGGGGTATCAATTTACCTCTCTCTATACTGCTGAACATTACCTTCCCCATTTCAACCCTTAAAAATATAATAATCAAGCTAAAAACCGCTTGTATCGCGATGCTACCCCACTTAAGTCCGGAAAGATGAATTAACAAAAGTGATTTTACCCTAAGAAGGGTAATTTCGGCCGTTCGCGGAGATTTACACTTTAAAACAACTTTTTGGGCGCTTTAATTATTATTTACGGCGTAACTGAAAGATAAATGTAAAATGCACCTGGCGTTGGAGTGCCAAGTTTTTCTTTGTAATGCGATGTGGGGCAAGTTGGTTCGTATAATGTTTTTGGTAGTTTCAGTACGACCAGTTTTAAATTTGAAGCGTCACTCGGGGAAATGGTATATTTTCATTTTCTCGCTCTAGTAATAGGACGAAACGAGGAGTTGAGTTTTGCCACTCGTTTTTGTGTCATTTCGAAAGGGTGAAAAGTAGAGAACGAAGTATTTTATCACCGAGTTTCCCCGCCTACGTAATATACAGCGTGAAGCAAAAAAAAAAATTAAACATATTATTCTTAAGAATATAATACATTTTTCCTTCCTTCCATTTTCATATCATTTCCTTCCATTTTCATCCTTCCATATTTAAATTTAATACAATTTCACGTTGCCAAGTACAGTTTATCTTTATAGATACAAACTGCTAAAACTTTACTTGAGTGAACATCAGTTTGTCTCAAAGTTGTTTAACTAATATTTATTACTTAAATAAAAGACGTCTTAATGCCTGGAGGGTTACTGAATATCACGATTGTGAGTTTGGTAACGAGGCAAAGTGCGGCGTTTAGTTCCGCCACTTAACACAGAATGCCTCAAGAATTCGGTCTTAATGGGAAACAGAGTGTTAAATTTCTAGGTTCCCGTTGAGCTCAAAAATATATTAAACAAAAGTGAATAAAGGTGAAACTACTAGGCACATAAAAATCGAGGACGATATGTATATGAGATTACTTCTAGTTTTACAATATAATGACAAATAAATCTATATATATAAAATCGAAAGGTCACTCACTCATCACGAAATCTCAGAAACTACAAGAGCTAGGAATCTGAAATTTTGCATAGGAGTTACTTATAGGACGAAGGTGCTCGCTAAGACGGGAATTCGCAATATTCGACTTCTAAGGAGTTCTTTTTGGGGTTGAAAGTTTGTATGAAACTTCGTTACTACAAATGCTAGGAGTCTCAAATTTCACATGGACGTCACTTATAGGACGTAGGTAGTCATGGAGATAGAAATTAATAATAACATAGTTCACGCAGGCGAAGCCGCGGGCGGGCCGCTAGTGTATTCATATAAAATAGTATACACGAACACTATACAACTTTCACTATATATAAAGACTTAATACTGCATTTAAAAGACCAAAATAAAAACGAAATCGACCAAAATGAAATAACAATTATCATCCTTAAAAATTGTACAAAACATTAAAAAAATTGTGGCTATCCCCAGACACTCAGTCCTAAATGTTAAATGTGCTGAATGAACGTATGTTGGCGTCATTAGCAAACCGCTAAGTGGTCATTACGACCCATGACGTCACTTCCCATATAATTTTTAGTCTACTTCCTGCCATATTTATTAAAATCCACCATTTTCTCCACATCTTCCTTTGTCCGGCCATCGTTTTCTTAAACTTAAACGATTTCTTTGGCGTTATAATAAACAAAAAAGGACCGGGAAGATCTTTTGAATTTCACTTTTGCCAAACAAAGAATGGACCGTTTTGTTCAAAGGAAACCAGCCATTTAATCCCCTTTGAAATTTCTATACTAAAACAATTCTTTATACTTGATTGTGCCCTCCCATTGTTTTCGATAGAAGCGTTAATCAAAATATTGGGGTATAAATTAAGGTTGCAAATTAAACACGCGATCAGCTCGAGCATTCCCTTTTGTTTGTTTGACGTTTGTTTGAAAAACCTTGGAGGAAACTTATATTACTGAATCATCATTCCCATGCTCATGTTTTCTGTTTATGTTAAAGGACTGTCTTTAGGTATATTAGGTTTTCTCTGCCTACCAAGCTAAAATAAGGCGTCAAAAATATATCTATCTTTCTTGAATTTGGGTCCTGAAATGACTTTTGACGAACTCTACTAAATATTTTTTTTTTTTGTTCTCACCGTATTCATGGGAACCTAGGAATATTCCTAGAATATATTGTCTGAATATATATATATATATAGTGTTCAGACAATATATTCCTATTAAGACACTTTCGTTCCCCATTTTCCACTGAATTTTAGAGGCATTATGTGGCTGAACTCCATGCCGTGCTTTGCGTCGTTGCCTAAGCGAGCGAGCGAGGTTAGGGTAAATATTACGTTTTGCCGAGTGAGAATCGAACCCAGTACCTATTCCGTTTACTTTTACTTTTTTTTTCTATGAATATTGCCCACATAGGAATTGAATAGATAACCACCACACAGCATACAAATGGAGTAAGTCAAACATATTCAAACTTCAGTGCGAAAATGTAATTTATTTACTCTGAAGATTATAGGTGCGAGTACATATTTGTCGAGTTCACACGAACTAAACTAATCATATTAGGAAAAGATGTTCTAGGAATTGGTATAAGGGGCGTCGTGCCTTTGTTCTAGATATAGTAATGTAATATTTAGTATTTCTTCCTCATTTGGTGAAACAATTTTAAAAGGACTGTACTTTGAGACCAGCTTGAGTTCGATTCTAATTCTTGGGAATGTTCAATATCTCAAAAACTCGTTGGTGCTTGCGGAACGGAATTTCGTAACACTAGTTTCACAAAAAACTGGTTAAAAAAAAACGTAGAATGATATGCCAGCAAAAAAAGTCATTCTAATAACGACCTTTTGGAAGTGTAACACTTTATAGTCGTTGCTCCGAAAAAGTAGCCTTTGATGTAGTTTTATGATCTCAGAGGTACATTAAGTTTGGCGAGGAGCCATTGAGTCGTAGATTTTCAAACTTTTAATTATTTCGTTTAGTTTTGTTATCACTTTCTCTATTTTATTACCTCGGTTGATATATTGGAGTCGGTAGCCTTAACCAATTATTTTCATTTCCTCTTTCACGTGAAAATGTTTATTACACTAGATATTATATTCACAATGTAATTTCTTTAAACAATATTGGATAACTTAAAATAATATATATATATATAATATAAACAATATTCCTTTACAATACGAATTCATATAATACTCTTTACATTTTTCATTTCTTTACAAATACATGGAGTCTTGTCCTTTAAAATTAGGTTTTCCAGAGCAAACTACATTGTATATGCAAAACAGGAGGAAACATGCTGTGCATAGCTTTACTTGAGCACTATTTGAAATTCGTACAATAACCTATCGCCAGATGTCGTATTAATAAATAATCTATATTGTCTCATTACATACGATTTAATAAATAAATTTACAGAAGAATAAAATATTATTTAGAAGTCAATTGCGACGCAGCAACTTACTGTAAATGCGACATAATGTGGGTTCGATTCCCACTCGAAATATTTAATATTTTCATTTCCTTGCTCTCACTCATCACTCAACACGCAATGTTTTCAGAATTTGTTGCAAAGTGGACAACGGACGTCCGTTGCTTAGCTTCTTAGCACTTGGTAATCATTTTTTGATTCTGAAAATACCACAAATAAGCAGAGGAAACCTAGAGTCTATATACTCTGTTTAATATTCTTTCCGTCTAAACTGGAGACATTAACACATGATAAGGCTCAAGTCCTGCAGCAAAATGAAGTTAATTATTACCTGCGAGTAGCAACCGAACTTCCAACCATCATGTTAGGTAGGTCAGGTTTGCACCAATTGCCTTATATAATCTAGCTTATTTCCAACCGATCTAGACTTGATTGAGCAGCTATCTAGACCTAATAATAGGCATACAAAGTATCACACATTTAGCACGGGATCAACAGATGAATCAAGCTGGACGCGTCTAACGCGAGCTGTACTCGAGCGATTTGTGGTGTTGCTAATTAATGGCTCACACCGGTGCCATGATGTTCTCAAAGTTCTGGTTAGTTGTCATTTTAGTTAAAATCTGGTTTGAGTAAAAAAGGATTTTTTTAAGTTATTACGTACCCTAAAGAAAAGGAAAAAAAATAAAATTTATTTTTTTAACAAAAGTATATTTTTAGGATAGATTTTTATTGTGGTTTGTTTACTCTTTTTACCATTAATGAGTACAAAATGGAAATATCATCATTAAGCATAAGCAAGTATCAATAAAATCGTTTTTTAACATTAATTCTAGTTCTCTGATTTGCTTCTCATCTAGAAATATTTATGTATCAAATAGGTACTTTTATGTCGCTTTCGAGTTTTATTCAGCCACCCAACATATTGTTACTACAGAGTAAAGCTTATTATGTAGATAATTATTATATTAACATAGAAACAGAAAAAAAAACAAAATAATAATAATAAAAAAATCCATAATAATCAAAAGTTTGACCACCAACGAACCTATGTATTGATTAATTAGAGCTAGCGTGCACCGCCGTCCACCCTTAATGACAGCACTGTACAAATTGTACTGCTGATAGCGCGTTATTTAACTTAAATTTACATAGTAAGTAGATAGAGAATTTGCGAATTGATGATGTGTTCTAAAGTGATATTAGATCACTATGTTTTTCACGCATCACGCTGTTTCCCGCAAGTAACATGGTAAGCAGAGAGAACGTGGGAACATAGCGTTAAGACTATCCGTTTCAAATAACACTATCATTGCTAACTTTCCGCCGATTTCTGGAAGCTTTATGTGTTGAGTGGCGGAACTCAACGCCGTGGCTTATATCGTTACCAGAGCAAATAAAATCAAAATATTTAATATACATATTTGATTATCTCAGTGGGAATGTAACCACATTTATTGTTTACACTCGCATGCTAACGACAACTACCTTCTTTCACTTCATAATATAAAAGAAATACATAGGTAAATTGTACATATCTAATCGAACATATCTAAAAATATATATTATTTAAATGTCTGCCCTCATAGTAATGTCACTAGACGAACATTACTTTTTAGCTATTTAAACTATGTCGGTGTTGAATTGGAGAAATCTACACTGTGCTTTTATTTGTTTTGTTACTAGGGTTAAAAAATTAAAATAATGTATTTCTTAAAATGGGAGTCGAACCCATAAACATAGACGCTGTATTGTATTAGCCACGACAGCCCACCAAGGTGGTGAGCGGTATATCCATGATATAAGTTTACTTTTATTATTTTTTCATAACCCAGCCATCTATTTAAGCAGTATGTACATTTACGTTGTGGGCGTATACTAAAATTACTAAACTAACATTTGCTCTGTCGAAAATTAGTCTTGAAACCTGATAAAGGAAACAGATACTCTTGCAGCCGTACAAGTATAAGTAAAGAGGTCAAATAAAACTTTATTAAAACCTCAAACGATTTTAACACAGATATTTCAATACCTACGGTAATTCTTATTGTTTCTAATTTCTGTTCCTAACTGATTTCCTTTTTTTTGAAAAGAAACAAATAAGCAACACATAGAAAAATGTGAATTTTGCCATTTTTTTTGGTCATCATCATTTCATCATTGGGATCATTTGGGATCGTTGGTTCAAACTCCACATAATAAGGAGAAAAGTAATAATAAACGTCTGACCAAGAACGAGTCTGAAATTTAAATAATTTTCATTCCCTCGCTCTGAGGCAAAGCTCAGCGTTAAGTTACGCAACAAGCAAGGTCTCGTAATGAGAACGTAGAGATCTCAGAGACTTAACTATATCTTCTCCTTACATTGTATTTTATCTTTATTTATCTCTGTCAACTTTACAGCTAAGATATATTACACATCATTCCAGAAGTAGTGTACTTAATTATTTGAATCACAAAATTAGTGTCAATTTGTGTGAAACACGCCCTAATGTATCTTCATTTCTAAATATACATATATCTTATTTACAGAAGCTGTAAAATATCTATACACTTAATTAAACAAGATTGGGGATAAAACAAAGCAGCCGGCGCCACGGGCTTAGTTATTATTGGCTTAATGCATACAGACAGACAGAATTATTAGTAAATATTCTATCGAAAAAAAACATGACTGTTATATGCCGTAACTTAACGCCCTCTAAATCAATTTACTCAATAAACACAAAAAGATCACCCTTGCAAACCTTCGATTATCAAATAAAATATATGAAAAATTTATAATAAAAGCTAAATTTTCTAAGTAATTTTAATTTCCTATTACTTATCTTTGTAACATTTTTAAATTGACATTTTAGAATGAAAGAAAAGTACTATTTTAGAACAAATAAATAAATTGTTTATAATTGTAGCGGGCGTATAAACGTAATAAACGTACAACAAAAAACTAACAAAAGGACCGTGTGTAGTCGCGTTAATTTTATTCCAATGTCATCCAGACAGACGCGGCATGCATCGTATACGCCGTAGTACATTCCTTCCTATCTTATCTAATAATAGAATCATGCTTAATCATGATAATTAAGAGTTCAAATCCCACTGGATATGTATGTAATGTTGATAGTGGCGTATGGGGCACAAGCTTGTAGACACGATGTTTTGGGTTCGATTCCCACTCGGGAGACTATAATATTTAATATTTTCATTTCCTCGCTCTGGCAATGCCGCGAAGCGCTTGGAATTGCTTCAATAACATCGCGCAAAGTGGAGAACGGAGTGTCTTAACTCTAGGTTCCCTGTTTCTAGGCTGTGCGGGATTCAGGGTGAAGCTAAAAAATGTAGACAGAGAGCAACATTACGTCCCAAATTTGATAAGCAACGTAAGTAAATAAATGACGATAAAAAACAATATTTACATTGTTCTTTTAGTTTCGGAAGTGTCTATAGGATACAGGGAGAAACTTTAGGGGAACCGCTGTAAACAAATAATATATTAACTATATCGATTTTCTACATGAACCCCAGTCTGCATATATACAGATATATACTCGTACATATATACATATATAACTCCTTTGTCACACGATAACGCTATCCACAAACAGACATCCGTCGTCATAGCCACCTTCTTTGATGTGTGATACTCCCGATACACTCGATTCTTGTTAATTACCGTCAATCACGTCCACGCTAATTAAATTAAAGTAATTAAATCAAGACAAGTTCAATTACACGAGTCGTTCGTGTTTTAGAATTATATGTAGATATCTCCTTTGATTTAAATTTTATTGATTTTCAGAACAAATAGTAAGTCGAGGCCGAGCGCGGTGTTGAATTCCGCCACTCTAACACTCCAGAATTCAGCGAAAAGTAGAGAATGACATAGTTTTAATGGGAACGAACTTAACACTAGGTTCCCAGATTCCCTTTGCCTACCCTGCCTTTCGTGAAGATATCATATCATCCACACCATCTGGATACGTGGCGCTCCACTACTGTGCGGTTTCGTAGAAATTTCCTTCCACACGCCACCGAACTGTGGAACAGTCTACCCGCGGCAGTGTTTCCAGGTCGGTACGATATGGATACCTTTAAAAATCACGTCTATCTCCACCTCAAAGGCCGGCAACGCACCTGTAGCTCCTCTGGTACTGCACGGGGTCGTGGGCGGCGGTGATCACCACCAGGTGACCCGAACGCTCGTTTGCCTTGTCCTTTTTCCATAAAAAAAAAGATAGAAAAAGATAAGAAAATCGGAGGAAACACGTTTAATATTATTTCTATTAATGTTTCAGATACAAGTTTTATAGCCGTTAATAAAATAGGACAGCTGTCGAACCGTTTTCATTATAGCGTGGGAAATGCTACTTAAATAACTACTTTGTGTGAACATACGAAGGTATATTGCGATAGTGAAAATCTCTTCATCGATCATTGTGAAATAATTATGAAAGTAATATTCTGCAAGGCACGTGATGGTGGTGGGTTCGATTTCTATTAGAGTAAAGAAACTATGATAATTTTCACTTTGGTCATAAGACGAAGTACACCGTCTCGAAAATTAGGCAGAAAAAGGGGATCACCTTAAAAGTGAGGAACTAAAGTGTCGTAATGGAAACAGAGTATTTACACTAGGTTCCCAATTTGCCTCTACCTATCCTGCTATGTACGGGATACAGGACGAAGCTAAAAAATAAATCTTTAGAAAAATCTCTCATTCCCTCTGCCTAACCTACTACATAGGAAATACAGTATGAAACTATATTTTATTCATTTATTTTAAATATATAAGAGCATTTTCCTAAAAATATATATAACGTGAAAACATAGTAAAAATAATAAACAAACTATAAAAGCTCAACGTTCCCCTCGTGTGTACCCTCGAGTACCCTCACACTCAACTTCAATACAAATATCCTGAGAATATTAACAAAATCGTTATTGCCAACTAAGTTGGATGAAGTTTGAAAAAACAACTTGGCAAATGCTTGTTTTTACCTCTTTTACTAACACTTATAGTTTTTGTTTTGGGATGGAAGCGGCGAATTGTTGGGGAAATATGGAATTGCAAAAAAAATATTATTTATAGTTATTTTTATAGCTTCACGCTGTAAGAAATTATTCATCAACATAATTCATTCCCGTTAGTGGGAATTGACCCTACTACCAAGTTTATAGCCAAATGCTTTACCGCTGCTCTACGACGGCCGTAGCTGACAGTCGTAGTAACAATATGTAAACTGCTAATATCGAAGTTATGAATTCAATTCGCATTTAGAATAATATTATTTAATAATAATGGTAATTGATATTTAACCTTAATTGAGAAACGTAGTGATATACCACTAGACGTAAGTTGGATCACATAAAGTCCAAATGGTATCCCCATTTGGACTTACTTTACTACTTTTTAATAAGCAGATATACTACCGTATATGTAAAAAAATGGGACAAGAATTGTGATATTTTATTATTATTTTTTATTTATTTCTGGATATTGAATATTATGCAAAAAATTATATATATTGAAGCTGTCGTGAGGCAAAAGTGGTAGATGATACACTCAAAGGGTGGAAAATTAAGAACTAAAGTATATAACAGAATAGAAAACATGACAAAAAGTAAATCTCTCTCAGAAACATATTGCAGTAACGCAAGTTTTGAGATGAAATACGTCTGCTCTGTAAAATTTATCAAATGTCAGATTCCTCCATGTTCTGCGATTACGAGAAATTGCTCCGATCTGATGCCATAATCCGATAGAGTTTGCAGATTTCAACCAATATCTCTATGTATATACTAAGTTCGATACAATGTGTTTTTTAGCTTTACTCTTTATCCTGCACATAGCAGGGTAGGCAGAGGGAACCTGGGTACGTAGTGATAGGATATTTCTTTCCCAGATCATCATTTTATCTCGATACCAGAATTAGGAAATGAAAATATTAATTAGTTTAATTTCATCGACTGATCGAATCCACAACACACATAATATTTTTGTGTAAGCAAGATGGGAATAAGAGTGATATTTAAAATAAAAGTCCTTGAAAGGATTAAAGGCGTATATTTTAGTATTATTTATATATTTTCGAAAATTCGACGGTTTAAATACTTTGCAGTAGTAATTATATTTAATGAAAAATGAAAGCTATTTTAGCTTTCATTTTCGCGACACGACAAAAGACGGCAATTAGATATCAACGATTAAGATCTAAAACTAGAGAATTAAGTGATTTAAAAGTGAATTCTCTCGTCCTATGCGGGAAAAGCGTGATTTAATATTTGTGGAAAAATATATTTGACGTGACGTGACGACAAAAATATATTTAAAAATGTATAGAAAAACCTTTCGTGCATAACTCTTAAGCCGATACGAACCTTCTCACGTACTCGAAGGGCAAGGGTTTAAAATATGATATTCGTCACAATGACAATAACTCTTTTGTTCTCCAATAAATCGTAGTAGATAACTTCTCTATATGCGGGAAATAATTATATGATATATTTCCCGCATATATCGTTTTAAGCTTAAGTATATTTCCATTTTCTCGCACTGGTAACTAAATAAAGCGCGGCGTTAAGTTCCGCCCTTCAACACGCAACATCTAGGGAAATCACCAAAAACGGAGTGTCTTAACACTAGATTCCTTCAGCCTACCCTGCTATATGCGAGATAAAGCGTGAAAGCATGTTTTTTATTTAATTTTGTTGTTCACGTGTTAGAAAACGACTTGTAAAGGGCTATGATCCAATATCGCGTATTTGAGACAGAAATTGACAGAACACATCACACGTATAAAAGATGCATACAGTGAAACTGTCATTCATATTCGTTCGATCATAACTTCACAACTGACTGAATTTCATTTGATTCAGTTAGTCCTAGGTTTTCGGAATTTTAAATTATTTAGAAAATTTTGTGTGAAAATATCAAATACTAGTGGCCCGCCCGCGGCTTCGCCTGCGTGAACTACGTTATTATTAATTTCTGTCTCCATGAGAACCTACGTCCTATAAGTGACGTCCATGTAAAATTTGAGACTCCTAGCATTTGTAGTAACGAAGTTTCATACAAACTTTCAACCCCAAAAACAACCCCTTAGAAGTGGAATATTGCAAATTCCCGTCTTAGCGAGCACCTACGTCCTATAAGTAACTCCTATGCAAAATTTGAGATTCCTAGCACATGTAGTTCATGAGATTTCGTGATAAGTGAGTGATCTTTCGATTTTATATATATAGATAGACTAGCGGACGCGCGCAGCTTCGCCCGCTTATTTGCACTTTTAGGGGTGAATTCTAATAAACCACGAAACACGCGTTCAATGAAATAATTTTCAGAGTTTAAATTTCAAATCTTATAAAAATCGGTGGCGATTTTAATTTTTTTCCATACAAACTTTCAACCCCTATTTCATCCCCTTAGGAGTAGAATATTGCAAATTCCCGTCTTAGCGAGCACATACGTCCTATAAGTAACGCCTATGCATAATTTGAGATTCCTAGCACATGTAGTTTCTGAGATTTCGTGATGAGTGAGTGACCTTTCGATTTTATATATATAGATTAATAATTAATTCCCCCGAGAGAGGATCGAACCTACCACCATCGCACGTTCAAAAAAAAATCTGTGGTTCCAAATCATCCATTCAAATATACCAACTATGCTACTCAGTACAAAACTAGTATTTCCATTATTCAAACACAAAGGCGACTGTAATAAATACTAATTGCTCACCACATTTTGGGTTTTGTGACCGCGCTCTCTGTTGATGTTTGTAACGCACCATTATATTATGCACCGCCTAATTAAATATAACATAATTAATCAGATAGTGGTTTTCAGATAATGATTGTATTAATTTTCAATGACATTTTGAGGGTATTCGTTAATTGTCTTTATTTATTGACGGCGTTAGGGTTTGTGTTAATTTTTCATTTGCTCACGCCGTTTGTCACTTTTTTTGTAACTTCACGGTGTATTCCTGAGAGAGAGAGAGAGAGAGAAAAAAACCACCTTGTGTTAGAACACTTCATTCTGTTCTCCACTTTCCGCCGCAATATTATAATTTCCTCGCGTGGCAGAACGCGGCCTATCAATGCCTAAAAAATTCGGCGAAAAGTGAGGAAAGGAAGAGTCCTATTGGGTAACTTCTCTGGTAAAATGAGTAACTATGAAATTAATGCTCTATAATTATAATCTTTTATAGCTTTTGTCAATAAATGGACTATCCAATAAAATATATTGATTCAAGTCGAACCAGTACTTCCTTAGATTAGCGCGTTCAGTCGAACATATTCTTTATTTGTATAATAATAGTATAGAAGACTAGATATCAGGCTAAGTTCATATATTTTGTGATCACAGTTGTACACGTTTGGGATAGGGATAAGGTATTTTCTATTGAGCCATTAAGTTTGAAATAATTGCATTGAACCCATTCCTCACGAATACATATCGAGATTGGTATTCCAGTCTGCTTTTACCCTTACACTCTATGCCACATATAGCAGGGAAGGCAGAGCAACCTGGCAACCTGGAAAATTAGTGCTAAGATACTTTGCCCCCATTAAAACAGTTTTGTACCCCACTTTTTGCACAATTCTCAAAGCATTCCATATTGATTGGCGGAACTTAACGCCTGGTCTTGCCAGACCAGCCTTGCCTTTGCCTTGCCTTACCAGAGGGTGAGAATGAAAATATAAAAACTGTAAGTGTTTACAGGCGTATACCTCTGTCCTCCTGCGCTACGACCTTATATTGCTGTCTTTTTTCAGGAATATAAGGTAAAGCTCAAAAAAAGGAATAACAATAACTTGAAAAAAGAAAAGTATAAAAAGATTTATAAGGAAAATTTCAACAAAAAAAAGCAATTTTATAATAAAAATTAAAAATTTACATAATAAAATTATAATTTAACTTCCACTAAAGCTAAAACACTATATTTCACTTCAAAATAACGGTTTCAGTATTAGCATAATTCATAGTAATAGATCAGGGATAAAAATGTTTCTAACGAGTGTTTAGTAACGAACAACCCTCCGGGGAGCTGGCTCGACGAAAATACGAGATCAGTTGGAAATTGGGTGAAAATATATGTGTTAATTATATGAAAACGTATAAAAAAATTAAACGTAATACCAGCGCCTTTTGGCAACTGTCCGAAGCGCGGGTTCAAATCTCGGTATGTTTATTTTTTTTGTTTTCCAAAAAAAATATTTAAACGACACTTTATCTTTTTCTGAAAACTTGATTGTGTTGAGGTCGATTCCCACTCGAGCTAATATATATTTTTTAAATTTTTAACTTTTATATACAAAGCAGGACGTCTTATTCTGTCACTCAACACACTAAAAAATTTGGACGGAAAGTTAGGAACACAGTGTCTTAACACTAGGTCCCCTCTACTTACTCTGCTGTGTGCAGTATTCAATTCCGCCACTCAACATATAATGCCTCCAGAATTGGGCCAAAAATATCTTAATGGAAACGAAGTTAACACTAGGTTCCTAAATTCCCAGTGTCAACCTAGCTACACCCAGGATGTAGCGAAAAGCTAAAATATAACAAAAAAGAAAAAAATACTTGCGAAAAAATGTATTACCTCCCTTTAAAAATTCACCAGACAGCACACCAGCTACGTAAAACTTAACACAATTTCGTATACGACAATTACTAAAAAGTTGTTTGCACCCGTTTATTTGGAAAACGACAGTACAATGGCGCTTATAAAATTTTGTTAAAAGCTTTAAAATGTTTCTAACTTATTTATAAATTGAAAACAAATAAGGGTATAAGGAATTTATATAAATACAGCATCATATTATAGGTAGGACTCAAGTGTTAAAACATTCCGCTCTCCATTTTCCGCAGAATTTTCTAGCTTAAGTATTGAGTGGAACTTAAAGCTATGTCATCTACTATGTAATCATTACCCATGTACGGATTGAACTTACAACCGTTGCGTTTACAACCAATCTTTGTTCTATTGCGCAACGAAGGTCTTATAATATATTATTTAGTTATTTTTGATATTAAAAATTGTAATTTACTAAAAAAACATTTGATAAAGCTATCAAAGTTTATGAATAAAAATATTTTAACATTAAATGAAAGGGTTAATTAAAATCATGAATTTCAAACTGAGGTCAGTGGGTTCGAATAATTAGGGTATGAATAAGATCGTTGTGAATAGGAAAGATAGTTGCGGGTAAACGCTGTAAAGGAAAATGATATTTAAATAATATTAGACTGTATAGATTGATATCGTGCGAAATGAGATAGCGTTTGACTTTAAGCGCGACGCTAAAGGTGTAGGTTCGATTCCCACTCGAGGGAATTAAATATAAATATTTATTTAAATGAATTGAAAAGGGAATTAAATATAAATTGTATTAAAATACTTTAATTTCAGTGCTCTGGTGACGAGGCAAAGCGTTGAGTTCCAGAAGAAGAAGAAATCGGCGGTAAGTGGGAAATGGAATTGTCTTAACACTACGTTCCTAGAATCCCTCTTGCCTATATTTTTATGGGATACAACGAGAAGCTAAAAAAATGTTATTTTCATTTCCTCGCTCTTGTAAGAAAAAAGGTAGCGTTCAGTTCCGACTCACTAATTCCAGTACAAAATTCTGGCGAAAAGTACAAAACGGAGAGTTTTGACATAAGCAGGATAGAGTGAGAGAGTCTACCATGCTATGCAGCTAGAAGTTAATAAACATTTTCTTTTAATAGGATACGTATTTATAAAAATTATACATAGAAACAAACCGCAAAAAAATATTTATTCAGTGGAAAAATTTTAAATATAAAATTTTGTCTAAATAATTTAATTATCACAGTACGTTGTCACGCTTTAAATTTTGATAGTGAAAATAAAGTTACTTTTTTGTTGCTACGTTTATATAGATATTGTTATAATAATAAAAACTGTTAATAATAATATTAGGTCCGTCATGGCGTAGCAGCAAAGCGTCTGATTGTAAAAGCGACGTAGTGGTTTCAATTCCCGCTAGAAAGTATTTAATTATTTTCATTTGTTTGCAGGAAAAATTGTAAAACTAAAATAAAAATATTAAAGAATTGGTACTCAACGTCGCGCTTTGCTTCGTTACCAGGACGAGCCTTTCCCAGAGGGCCTCTGCCTCTACCTACCCTGCTGTGAGCGGGATACAGTGTGAAGCTGATATTTTTTTTTAAATATTTTAAAACTTTATTCAAGATTATTTGAAAATATTTAAAACGACATTCTACGTAGAATTTAATTTTTCGAACTTACAAAATGTTTGCTGACAGAATAAGATAGTGGAGCGGTTTGCAAAAGTATACAAATAAAATTTTAGTTTGTAATCTTACAAAGATACTCCTTAGTAACGGGGATTTAAATGTACAAGATTTAAAACTATTTCTAATATCTTTTATAATGACGCCAGAGCCTGGCGTCAAAACATAGTGTGGCGTTAAGTTCCGCCACTCATCACACAATGTCCCAAAAATTCGGCGGAAAGTGAGGAACGAAAGTGTCTTAATGGGAACTCAGCACAAATTGTCTCAGCACTAGGTCAGGACGTAGTGCTGAGTGTAACAACACTATGTTTACGGGTTCCCTTTGCCTTTACTGCTATTTTTGGAATACTACGAAACTAAAAAGCAAAAAATATATATTATAAGCCTGAACTAAATACTAAATTAAGAATAACAAACTAAGACAATTTACCCCTAAATTAGTTGACGCAGGAAATATTGAAACAAACTTAATTTAAATGGAGTGTGCAAAACTGTAAAGCCTCTTTATCTTTTGTTTTACCATCTCTAGGCTTAGAGGTTAAAATTTGGTATTAGGTACCCTTATTTTAGGTTCACGATGTGTCCCGTTTGATAAGCCGAGGTAACCTAAGAATCTGGTGTTAAGATTAATTCATTAATAATTTCGTTCGAATTAATTTCTACCGAATAATTAGATGCTCTTACTAAACATTTTGAGTTGCAAGCATCTTCACGTTTTTTTCTGTATTCCGTTCCGTTCCGTTAAATTCCATTGCCTTATTTATGCAGAATTTTTGAGAAATTGTATGACTTAACGCCTAGGACTTAACGCCATTTTTACTGTTACCGCCGTTAGATAGCGTCTAACTTCCAATTTGATGGTTGTGTGATCCTCACTCGGAGGAATAAGTTTTTTATCCACTCTGGTAAGACGAAACGAGGCGCTGAGTTATGCTACTCAAAACGGAAAATAGGGACCTAAGTAAGTTTCCGACACAGAGTGTTTAATTATTTTTATTTCTTCAATCTAGTAACAAGACAAATCACGGTGTTGAGTTTCGCCAGAAATTCGATGCTATATTACAGGCTTTATTTGTGCTAGTATATAAAATCTATCTAGTCGTATATAAAATGCATAGAATAAAGCCACAGTGACGAAAAACTGAAATATTTTTCCGAGTCATTGACCCTGACAAGAGATTTATGGAGCATTTTTTGTGGAAAAAATATCCGCCCATGAGTTTAAATATTCCATTGATATCTTTAATTTAGTTATTTTTTTGCTTCACGCTCTATCCTGGATGTATCGCTCTATCCTAATACCAATTCTGTTCCTGAACACTTCTGTTCCTTACATTCCACCAGTTCTCTAGGCTTTGCGCGTTAAGCAGCGAAACTTAACGCCGCGTTTAGCCTCATTTCCAGAACTGGAAATAAAACTACCAATAAAAATTTGACTTTTCATATATAAGAACCTAATGTTAAACATTATAGAAATAAATTTAACTACATTATAGACGAATTTTAACTAATCGGATGTAACCAACAGTTTCATTGTAACAACATGACATACATACATACATACATATATAAGACAGACCGACAGTATAATACCCACATGTATAATATACATGTCGGTATACATGTCGGTATTATACATGTCGGTCGGTCTGTTACGCATATCTTCACGCCTCACGCTTACCGCTCATCAGATTGTGTTACAGTGCGGTATTGTTTAAGCAATATATAGAACAAGTGAATGAAGTGTTTGAATTTTCATTATTTATGCAGGATAGATTTTGTTTGGATAACATGTAAATTTGCGGAATTAATTTCTCGAATGTTTCGAATGTAGGGCGGAAAATGGGGAGCATAGTGTCTTAACTCTATGCTCTCTCGTGAACACATTTATTAAGTCGAGTATACTATATAATAAAATCTAGGAATCTCAATTACACCTGTAATTGTTGTATTTCCATAAAACTTGACAATTATAAGTCTAATATACAACAATATAATATTATCGTATCATCAAGCTGTTCTGATGATGGAATTGGAATATGGCTGACGGAACCCTGGACTGCCTACGAGTGCGCGCGTTTTTAGTCTTTTAAACTATTAATTTATCAAGTTACAAGGTGCATGTTGATAACCTTGTTATTATATTATATTAAATGCACGTCACGATAGTTGCAGGTTCTAATCTCTCCACGGTAAAGTCCTTATATCAGCTTCAAAAGCTTAGTTTGATAGATAGCTCAGATTTGCGCTAGTCATACAGAATTTTAAGCATGAACTCAAGTGGGAGATTAGAGTTATTTATGAGTTAATTTTCCTTTGTGTATCTAGTGTTACCTGACATGTGGGTTCGATTCCCACTCGAGTAAATTAAATAGTTAACATTTTTATTTCCTAGCGTTGGTACCAGACCAAACGCAGAGTTCTTCCGCCCCTCAACACGTTATGCCTTCGGAATTCAGCGAAAAGTGGGTAACGGTGTGTATTAACACTAGGTTCTCTCTACACTCTTCCATATGAGATATTGTAGTTGGAAGGGGATGGTCTCAAAATTAATAATATTTTATCACAAATACAGAATCAAAATAAACAAAACATATGAAAACAAACGCGTGACTAATGAGCTTAGTTTATTTCTAACATCAACAGTAAGTGTAAATAAACGCTCACAAACGGCTTGCTGTATGAAGTTAAAGTGAAATTTTCACCAAATACACGTTGTTCTCTCAAATTATTACTTTTGTATTCGTATTTACTTACCTTAGTTAGTGGATTCGCTTTATTTAAATATAGCTATGAATAGATTACATTAAAATATTATAGATGTCTATAACTCATTATTATTGTAAATCGTATTTAATTTTAACAAAGTGTAATTTAGGAGTGGATTGAGGTTTGGTGATGAAGGAAGAAAGAATAAGAACTGAGGAGTGAGGATTTACGGTTCAGGATAAGGGACTAAGGATTGAGGATTGAAGGTTAATGACAAGGACAAAAGTAAAAAATTACAGATATTTCATAGAAACAAATAATTACAAACCTATATTTGTAATTAATTTCATACAAAATGAATGCATAAGCCTGCAAACTTAACTTTGTCAACTTTTACAAGTGTTACTTCCCGTTGACCTTCGATCCTAATAAGTAATAGGTACGAAAGCCTCGGTGAGCGTCTCCGACTCACACTTGACCGGTTTCATAACCAATTACAAATATTTTCATATAATTAAACAATATAAGAACTGTATAATATCATTATACAAGTACATGAAATTACACAGTATAAATTGTCTAAAGGAAAACCGCGTCTCGTCATTACGCTAGTGCTCCTCTAATTACTAATCACCAGCCCTAGAAAGCGTAAAACAAACCCCTTGAAGTAATTATTCATGAAATCTAGTAATTATTCCGGGAGACGAAATGGCGATAAGCCGGGGAAATTAAGAAGACGTTTACACGTTTATTTAAATTTTCTTTACTCATCTCTCTTCCTTTTCTTTATTTAATGGCTAAGTGATTAATCACTTTGCCTGTTTGACACTTATATAAATTTTGTTTGTGTAGAAGAATTTAGCAATATTATTAGCTATTAAATAAGGATGTTTTAACTCAAGGTTCCCTCAGCCTACTCTGCTAAGTAATATATGTTGGATACAGTACAAAATTTTTTTTTTAATAAAAAAGAAAATCAGTTGCACGCTGTATCCCGCACAAGGCAGGGTACAGGGTATTCTTAGCAGAACTGCCTTCGGAGCCAGTAGCCATTATGCTCATTCGACAATTCAAAAGTGCTTGCAAAAACCCTATTTATTAAAAAAATGCGACTCAATGAAACGGAAAGTCGGAGCACTAAGTTCCCATTAAGCTACTTCGATTCCCCACTTTTCACTAAATTCTGGAGGCATTGGGTGATGACCGGCAGAACTCCGCCCTTTGTCTTGTAAATATTCATTCCCTTGAGTGAGAATCGAACCCACAATAAACGCTGTGCCGCTGCACTATGACGGCTTCATACAATTACTACAAGACGCCTAAAGTTCGCAAAGATATCGCAAAGCTTTACGCTCGACGATTTTAGAAATTGTACTTAATTACGCGTAACAACGCCCCTTGGAAGCTCGATCTCGTTTAGTTTTGTGAAATATAATCTTGTTTTTAAGTTGACGCTTCATATTTGTATAGTATGCTGTTTAATATTTTTAAAGTGTTGCCACACTTTGGAAAGGAAAATACTTTTTTTATAGGGAATCTTATACGTAGTTAGTTTCTCGGACGGGTTCCGAGATGTACAGAATCAAAATAATTCAATTTAGATAATTCAATAATTCAATTTGAGTTTCTATTTAAATTTAATAGTATACTCTTCTATACAAAATTAAGAAAGCTAAAAATATTATGAATGTATATATAAAAATAAATGTTACCGCAAGGGAAAGAAATGAAATATTAGGATTTCACAAGAAATCAAACCGACAACCGTCGTGATAACAGTCGCATGATTGTGCACCTGGATAGATCCGCCTCTTTTCTGATATACCTACATATATATTATATACAATAAGTTGTCACTCTACCTAGTTTCCCTCGAGTGCTCTTTTATATTACAAAATGACCACTCTCATCAACTCGAAAGAGGGACTTTTTAAACGATTAAATATCAATTTTCTTTTATTTCTTCCGCGAAGTCCCGTAAGTCGGCGCGGCGGTATATTTACAAAGTGTCATTATGGTAGATTATTGTTTTTTATCTTTCAAATGAAATTTATAGGAACTTTACGTTGGGTGAGAAATTTTGAAAGATTAAATTTTTGAGCGAAAATGATATGACAATGATATGAAAGCGAAATTCACATTGCATGGTAGACAGACGGAACCTGGGAACCTAGTGTAAGACATTCCGTTCCCCCTTGTGAAACTGGCCAGGAGGCCAGTCGTGTGACTGTACCTGTAACGCGAATGGTTGGGGTTCAATCTCCATTGAAGGAAATTTATTAAAATTTATGGTATACCTACAGCTTAAAGCTGATTTAAAAATTCAGAAAAAAATCCCAATATCTTCATTTCATCTCCTATTCGAACTCAACCCTAACTCTCACATATTCAAATGACAACGTGGCGACTCGTTTAGAAGACGAATATTAAAGTGTATGTATTTGGTTAACAAGTTTTTGTAATTAAAACGTGCTCGTCTCGAGGGCTTGTTTGATAATGACGACTGAGTGGGACTTTGCAGTACTTACGCGCTATTGCTTCGTACTTTATAGTAGCTGGATACATGTATTATGTTAATTAATTATGTAAGAGTAAGTAAGAAAATTCAAAGCACATTTTGGAAGAATATCTATATTTATTAAATGCAGTGGGGCCGTCATGCCACAGCGATACAACTTGTGACAGTAAAATATGAGTCTCATAGCATTTGAGAGCAATCAGAGGCCAGTAACGTAATGTTGAGTCACTCCGTTACCGACTTTTCGAGATATTGGAGGTGCAGTGACAAATTTCACTTCCCGTCGTCTTTATATCGAAAAATGGTAATAACTTATTGCCCCATGTAAGAATCGAACTATCCTCACATTTACTATTAAACGAAGACGTTAGGCTGTGCCACTGCATTACAATAATATTAATAAAATTTACCTACAAAATATATTTTTAAAATATTCTCCATTTCATACATAACGTGAGACTGACCTGCCAAGTCCAGGTACCAGGGTGTCTTCACCGCGATATATCTTAGCGCCACAGCATCCGACGCTAGTAGAACAATTGTACTGTACATTGTAAGGTACAAATGTCACAACCAAGCAAGTTATATGAATGGAAATGAAAATAAAATTGTATTTATTAAGAATATAATATGTATAAATGCGTCGTGGCGCAGCGGCCAAGTAGTTGTAAGTTTGATCCCCACTCGAGGAAATAAAATATATATTTACATTTATATTTTCATTTTCTTCGCTCTGGTGTCCAGGCAAAGAGCGGCGTTGAGTTCCGCCACTCAACACGCGATGCCATCAGAATCCGAAAGAAAGTGGGGAACGGAGTGTCTTAACACTAGGTTCCCTCTACCTACACTGACTGAGCGGAATACAGCGTGAAGCTGATTATGCCAAAACAACATTTACAAATTTTAAACTTATCAATTTGTTAGAATTTCCAAAGGAATTTCTATAGTCGAGTAGAATTTGCATCTGAAGGATGGACAGGTAGATTGACAAGCAAGATAGAATTTTGCAGATCACTGAGAAAATATTCGATGTATCCTGCAAGAATTGTTTTGGCAAGAATTTTTAAATGTAAGAATTTTACCATTGTTACTCAGTAATGTTCCCTGTGGTGACTCTTGTAAAAACAAAAAAATCAAGATTTTTTTAAATAATCCTCCTAGAGTATGAGATATTAGATAGAGTAGGAGGGTTTTAGTTAAAATGTGACATTATGTAAATGACGTACAATAGTAGAAAAGCTAATATTTTCAATTGTACTCTCTATTTTCTCCACGGAGAAGTAACAACAAATATTATTTTTTCATACATAAAACAAACACAAAATAAAAACATTAATACTTTTAAAATCAACCTCTGTTTACTGTATAAAGTAAATTAGGCGAAGAGCTTCTCCATAAAAATACTTTGTAAGAGGCAAAAATAACGAAGTTATTTAGTCTATCTACTGCGTCGCAAAGCTTTAGAGAAACAAGGAAGCAGATCTAGGTTTTCTAATTTACTTGTAATTTTATGTTCATTTGTTCTTCATTTTAAATAATTGTAGCTTAGAAAAATACTTTTAGAGACAAGTTTTGAGGTTCGATTCCCATTCGAGGTAATGAAATCTTGAATATTATAATTTCTTCGCTCTGGTGTCGAAGCAAAACGCAGCGTTGAGAACCGCCACGTAACACATAATACATCGAAAAGTTAGAAACGAAGTGTTTCAACTAAGTTCCCTATACCTATCCTGCTATTTGCGGGATACAGCGTGAAGCTGAAAAAAAAGCTAACCCTATTATAGGTTAAAAAACGTAGACAAAAGTTATCTTTCCCTCTATAATGAAATAAATTAATGAAACATAATATACATTAAATTAAAACACGAACGACCCCGTTTGTGAAACATTAACGTTTTGATTTAATTATCTTAATTTAATTAGTGGAAGCGTGATTGACGATAATTAACAAGGTTTCTTATCTCACACGTAAAGTGTGGTGACTATAGCGACTGTGGATAAGGAAATTTATTTGTTCAATTAATAGACTGGGATCCGACCGTTGAATCCTGCATAAACGAGTTTTCTTAATTAAACCTATATTAATGAATAATACATGATTAGTAGAACAGATTACACCTGGGTTGCCTGGAAGAATCCTGCCGCAATCACCTTTAATTACATTTTTTCGTAACTCGTTTTTGGAGAAAATTGCACCCATACGTTTTTTATATGAATCGCACATCATTTGAAAGATAATCGCATAAGAAATTGGAAAATTGAGGGTTGCCAGCTCTCAGTCTGCCGCAA
Organism: Heliconius melpomene rosina; assembly: GCF_056956725.1. Lineage (NCBI taxonomy): Eukaryota > Metazoa > Arthropoda > Insecta > Lepidoptera > Nymphalidae > Heliconius > Heliconius melpomene. The sequence goes on along the minus strand of NC_140402.1, from coordinate 8,374,566 downwards.
GTCTAGGGTTGCCTGGTTTAAACATGTCACTAAATGTTAATAATTTGCACTCATGTGTTTTTTTAATGAATTATATATCAAATTAAAGCTTTTTTTTTTCTGAACACTATAAAACAGGGTTGCCTGGAAAATTTCTGCCGCAAACAGGGGTTGCCAGCGTTTGAAATATTTTATTCCGGTTCCGTTTGACTATGAGAATAGACGATGAAATGCGCGGTCTGCCTTATGTTTTAAAGTAAAATATTATATAATAGAAGGTCAATCTTAAAATCAATGTTTATTCTAATTGTTCACCTGTTAAATGATTATTTTAATGATATTAAGTACACGCAGAAAACTATTTAAAGATCATAGGGCAGAAGAAATCATCCTTATTTTTCAAGTAAAATAATGAATCTATAATATTGAGTCTTTGCAAAATCTATTTTCTAAATACTAATATTTATTTATTAATTTAAATAACCCTTTTAAAACAACTAAATTATCTAATTAAGTAAATTCATTAACTTAATAAAAAAATTCTATAAACTATTAATATACATACATATACATCTTGTTCCCTTAATATAATGAAGGGTGACCATTATTGCGGATATTTTTTTTATTAATTATATTGAAAAATACATTTCAATAAACTCTCTGTCTCTCTCTTCGTCCTCTACTTGTTTGATTTGATTTGATTTGATTTTTTTTCACGCAATTTTTAATAATTTGCATAGGAAAGAAATATATATAATAGAATTATAATAAACAAAACTAAGTTAGCATAATAAATTCGAAGAAAATCCGACAGTAATGCCGACTAATAAACGCTATTTACGGTTTATGACCAAGAGTCGGCAAATATCAATTAGTTGGCTATTTTTTACTATAGATAAACATTTTGCGGCGCGATACAAAGCAAACCAAATGCAATAAAATTATTTTCGAAGATGTATTGTTTCTAAATGCAATAAAAGTGCAGATGTCCAAATGAGTTGTTTTTGAGCATATTACTTAGTTACTTACCTTTCGTTTTGGAGTAACGACGTTTTTACTTGACAGAAATGAAGATGTGAAAATGTGATAGAATTTAACAAGGAATCTTTCCAAAAGTGTAAAATTATGTTATTGTTTCGCCAAAAAATGAATTTTAAATACAGTGACATTTTTTTAAATAGTGACACAATGCACGGTTATCATTTACAGTGTTACAAAAAGTTCATTGTTTAAAAACAAAAATATAAAGAAGTATTTTTTAATTATTTTCTAATGCAAAACGTAAATATACTTTAATGTTTAATATTATATAGTTTAATAAAATGTGACAATTGTGGCCGTGGGAATTGCCTTAGTTTTGATTACACTAAGTTAGGGACGTGAGTGAGTGATTACGCTTTATTATAATTATAAGAACAGTTCTTTCAGACCTAAATGCCTTAAAAACTATCAGCATAGACGGACAAGTTCTTGCTAGCGACATTTTTTTATCAATATTTTTTAATAGTTTTTATTAGTTGAATAGTTTTCATTTACTTTGCAAAAACGTAAATATTCGTACCAAAAAGATGGGCGCCATAGTTCTTTCTACGGATACGGACGGCGTTGTCAAATCAAACAAGCAGAGGGCGAAGAGAGAGAGAGATTGTTTATTGAAATGTAATTTTCCATATTTTCTTAATTAATAAAAAAATATCCGCAATAATTGTCACCTCTCATTATATTAAGGAAACATGTTGTAATTAATACCTTATAGTAGATCGATATTTGTATACATTTACTTAATTAGATAATTTAGTTGTTTTAAAAGGGTTATTTAAATTAATAAATAAATATTAGTATTTAGAAAATAGATTTTGCAAAGACTCAATATTATAGATTCATTATTTTACTTGAAAAATAAGGATGATTTCTTCTGCCCTATGATCTTTAAATAGTTTTCTGCGTGTACTTAATATCATTAAAATAATCATTTAACAGGTGAACAATTAGAATAAACATTGATTTTAAGATTGACCTTCTATTATATAATATTTTACTTTAAAACATAAGGCAGACCGCGCATTTCATCGTCTATTCTCATAGTCAAACGGAACCGGAATAAAATATTTCAAACGCTGGCAACCCCTGTTTGCGGCAGAAATTTTCCAGGCAACCCTGTTTTATAGTGTTCAGAAAAAAAAAAGCTTTAATTTGATATATAATTCATTAAAAAAACACATGAGTGCAAATTATTAACATTTAGTGACATGTTTAAACCAGGCAACCCTAGACTTGCGGCAGACTGAGAGCTGGCAACCCTCAATTTTCCAATTTCTTATGCGATTATCTTTCAAATGATGTGCGATTCATATAAAAAACGTATGGGTGCAATTTTCTCCAAAAACGAGTTACGAAAAAATGTAATTAAAGGTGATTGCGGCAGGATTCTTCCAGGCAACCCAGGTGTAATCTGTTCTACTAATCATGTATTATTCATTAATATAGGTTTAATTAAGAAAACTCGTTTATGCAGGATTCAACGGCCGGATCTCAGGGTATAATATTATTATTCAATGGTAAAATATTATTGATATATTTATTTATTTTTTCAGCTTCACGCTGTATCCCGCACACAGTAGGGTAGGCAGAGGGAATTTAGTGTTAAACACTCCGTTCCCCACTTTCTGCCGAATTTTGGAGACATTGTGTGCGATACCAGAGCAAGTATATGAAAAAAATACACTTAAATAAATATTTAATTTCTTCGAGCGGGGATTGAACCCACAATCGTTGTGTTAGTTAGTCACCCTTATGCCGCTGCGAGACGACGGCCTTAAAATAATATAACAGACTAGCACGTAATAGCAAGAAGTTAAGGTTGAGAATTGAATGCAAGCTAAGAGAGCAATGGATACACAAGTGAATGTCGCAAGCGATTCTAGCCGACTCTTTAAACGTGGCGATGCTAGCTAGCAGCCTACGACACGCATAGCAAAAAAACTCGGAACAGGTTTGAATTGTTCCAATGCGCTGCGTGCGGATGATTCTAGTAAATGTAATAATATTAATTTTGAATAAGTAATGTTCCCTACACTTGAAAAACATGTACACTTTGCCCCCAAAAGATATATAGAAACACAACACATACTTATGTTGACTGCAATCGTCGTGTTAGTCTACAATGTTGAAAGCCATTGTGTATCGATGTTCAATTGTACCTTATCTTGAGGTGTTGTCAATTTTTTTATTTTATAACATAAGATGTAATTTTTTTATTTTTTTAAATTGTTAGACTTTATATTTTGTTAAAAAAATATTTATTTTATTATCTGTCTTTTTTTTATAGTGTTATTTTCTTAAGAGTCATCCCATGTGGCCAAAGACTGAAATTGTGACTTTAAGTTACTTAAATCGTTGTGATGCGTAAAGTTTAATAAAAAGCGATTTTATTTATATTGATTTTGTTTGATTTGAGGCTATTCATGTAAACTAAAACATAAAATTGTCTTCTTCCCTTAAAAAACAGACGGAATATAACCAATAAATACAGTGGTCTGACAGACCCGACGTCCATATTCCATATGTGTGTTATAAAAAAATCACGTCCATAGTTAAAGGTTAAGAATATCATGAGCATGCATATACTTACCTGTCGGCGCGGCGACGTCGCACACGCTTCTTTCAAGAAATCAGCAAACTAGCGTCGGTATGTAGCTAATGGCGGCGAGCCGATTTTAAATCAACGCAACACTTAGGAATACACTATACACACACTTTTATTGAATTACTTCTATTAGGTTTTTAATTTTACTTTTTTTGCACTACAAACACATTTTTTATTTTCCCTTTTTAAACTAACACTCATTTTTAACATGTTTACAAAATTATTACAATAATAGCATTTTTTCTCACTTTTTTAACAATAAATATAACATTTTCTGTCCACATTACATTCGGCTCAACAATGACCCATATTATTACACTTGAAACATTTAATATTTCTTTTTACAATAAATGCAGATGATGATGATGACACAATTTCACCCCGTAGTAGTATTATGGTTTGGAACTTCCAAGCATTCCAATTTTTTTACTCCTTCCAATTTTATTACTGTGCTGTTTCCTTCCATCGTGATTGTTTTTTACTTGTTTTCTTTTTTATTCCTTCCCGGTAACTTAACCTCCAAATTCCAACATCTACGCCGAAGCGTCGCGTGAAGTAACGCTGTTTTAATCTCGCCAGTATTTCTAATTTTCTACGATTGATGCAATCTTCTTTATTAAAGTAAATAGCATTCAGCTATAGTCCGACACAACTACTATTGCGCAGAATGCACGCGCCGCGCCGCACCGATTACCGAGGGGAATCGGTGCGGCGTGAGCGGGGGTGTCTTTGTGCAGATGTCAAAACTCATTTTTAATATTGATTGATTGTTTTATATAACACTATAGTTCATAATAAATGTAGGTTATACTTTTTACGCATGATTTGATATTAAAATAAAATTAAAAAAATATCAATACTATTTACAAATAGGTAATTACTAAATATTAATTTATTTCGTATCGAGTTTTCGTAGGTTCTCGTGTAACATTATAAAACTCGTTTACTATTTAATTTTTATTCGATTTTATATCAAAATAATTTTACAAATATAAATAACTAGCGGACGCGCGCAGCTTCGCTTGCGTATTTAAGGGTGAATTCTAATAACCCATGAAACATGTGTTCAATGAAATATTTTTAAGTGTCTAAATTTCAAATTTTATAAAAATTGGTGGCGATTTAAAGATTTTTCCATACAAACTTTCAACCCCTTATTTGCACCCTTAGGGGGTGAATTCTAAAAAACCATGAAACATATGTTCAATTAAATATTTTTAAGAATCTAAATATCAAATTTTATAAAAATCGGTGGCGATTTAAGAATTTTCCCATACAAACTTTCAACCCCTTATTTGCAGCCTTAGGGGAAGAATTCTAGAAAACGATGAAACACGTATTCAATTAAATACTTTTAAATATCTAAATTTCAAATTTTATTAAAATCGATGCCAATTTAATTTTTTTTCCATACAAACTTTGAACCCCTATTTCACCCCTTTAGGGTAAAAATTTTTCAAAATCCCTTCTTAGTGGATGTCCAGATTACGAAAGTAAACTTTTGCCCAAATTACACTTTTCTATCATCAGCAGTTACGACTGTGCGTGCGTCTTACCTCAGTCAGTGAGGACAAGTCCTTTTATATATATAGATTATAAATATTACAATCGAAATTTAAAATAATAATAAAAAAATAATATTTACTAACCAAACCTCCACAGCGCTAATGCTCGTGATGTGACATGATAAATCTATTTCTCTCCGTCACGTCAGCTGAAACAATAGCTGGCTGTCACAAAAATACGGTACCTTCGACCTTACCTAACCTTCACTTGCTTTAATAAAGCTGATTTTACTAAAGTAACCTTTTATTCCTATATCTTTTTTGTATAGATATGTATAGATAACCCTTATCACTTTGAAAATGGAATTTAAAGCTAAATATATAGATATATATTTTTATAGAGATATTTTTCTCGACATTCTTTTCGTTTTATAGCCCTCAAAACGAAATAGTAATTCTTTTGTAAATAAAAAAAACTTCTGGCTTAACTCAAAACAAAATTGGATTCGCACAGAATATAAGAATTTCATGCGTGGGAAATGTTTTTTTCAGTAAAATCAATTGATCCAACAATATACTACCAATTCTCGAGGATTCTGAAGTTACGAGACCTATTTACATATTAGGTAGTAAACAAATATGTAGGTTTAATCTATTAAAGTAAATTTAAAAAAATGGAACTCGTAGGGATGAATTATTTTCTTTTTCTCGCTCTAGTAGGTAGACTAAGCACGACGTTGAGTTTTGTCGTACAAGCGATGCTTTGTCGTATTACCAAAGCGATGAAGTAAATATAACACATTCCCCCGAAAGGAAATCGAACCCAGAATCATTGTCTTAATAGTCAGACGCCCACGACGATCTTCATTATACATGTACATATATTTCCTCTGTGCCATATAAGCTATAGTACGTGTACAAAATACAAAATCTATTTGAGAACCCCGTTACCCCCTTCCCCCCTTTCTAAGTCCAGCCACAAAGACGCCACATACATAATAAAATAAACGTTGCAAACATTGTAGCAGATTAATGTATCTAACAATTGGACGATTTCTTAGTAGTATTAGGAAAAGAAATGTTTTTCTTGGATGGATGTGACTTATTATTTGAGATAATATTTGTTTGAAGACCGTCGTGACGCAACGGTAGTGTTTGACTGTTAATTTGATCGTGAGTTCAATTCCCACTTTGTCCCATTTCCAAAGGGTTCCAAGTGGTTCCCTTTGCCTACGTCACTGTGTGCGGGATACAGCGTGACGCAAAAAACATATAAAATACATACTGAACAAATATTCCTTCGAAATCATCGTCACACATTTTTAATTTAATCTACTCATCCCTAGCTCTTTATGTTAAAAAATATTAAATCCGCTTCACGCTGTATCCCGCACATAGCAGGGTAGGCAGAGGGAACCTAGTGTTAGGACACTCCGTTCCCCATTTTATTTTACCATAATATATCCATATATTCCTAGTTCCAAGTTTCGAACTGAAGATTTATAGACAAATCCTATTAAGTATCTATTGGTCGTCATAATAGTTTATAGCTGGAAGTTAGTGTAAATTTATTTTGAATACACACGACAATTATGGGTTCAATTCCCACGCGGGGATTACACTCGAGGAAATTTAATTAGGGAATATTTAATATTTTCATTTCCTTTCCAGAGGTATGGTGATGGAAAGTGGGGAACAGAAGTGTTTTAATGGTTAACGGAGTGCCTTATCTCTAGGTTCCTTCTCCCTAACCTGCTATGTGCGGGATACAGCGTGAATCCGTTCCCCGAAATCAAAATATTGCGTATAACGGAACCCAACGCCGCCATTCCACCCTATTGTGCTATAATTGTGCAAAAATAACTCAAAACAGTTTCCAGGAGCAAAATATCTAGAAATTCATTTTGTTATATCCACACTTAGTATTTTCACTGCGGCTGTTGCAATCTTGTTATCACGTACTTACAATTCGTCTAAAACGAGCTCTCTATTTCGCAACAAGATGGCTGGTGAAAATAACGAGTGAATATATGTTTAAAATGAATTTGTAAAAGATTTTAATATTTATTTTACTGTTGAATGTATTATTGTAGTTATAACTTCGATTTTCATTTAAAGATTCTAATTACAGGATACTCCAGGATTCGGTGAAAATTGGGGAACGGAAGTGTTTTAACACTAGCTTCTGAAGTTCCCTCTGTCTAGGCTGTACATGAAACTAACAAAATATATTTCTAATTATATTTACTGAAAAGGAAACATTTTTTATAGCTTTTCCATGTCAATTATTATTTTTTGAAAAATATTACGTTGAACTAGATCCCTATAAAAATAGGTCGTTTCGCTCTAACAAACATTCACAATATTTCAAAACAGCCCCGTGGATGTCATAATAGGCTGTATACAAAGCAGAAATTAAAATAATAAAAAAAAGAAGAAAACACCTAAAAACAATACTGACGGCGCTCCTCGGCGACCTATAAAAATCGTAAAAAGAAATGTAAAGACAAATTTTGCTTGTACCGTATAAGAGAAGGGTTCTGTTTATTTTATGGAGTAAGAATAAAGGATTTTACGTATAGTTTTGTTTATAACTAGGATTATTTGGTAGAAAATAGAAAATAGAAAATCGAGGAAATGAGAATATTTAATATTCTCATTTCCTCGATCTGGTAATGAACGAAGGTGTAGCGTTGATATCTCCCATTCAACACAAAATGCCTCCAGAATTCGGCAGAAAGTCGGAGAGGGAAGTGTTTTAATTCAGTCAGCGTGAAGCAAAAATAAATAACAAATAAATACATAGAGATAGATATATATTTAAGTTAGATGATTTTTATGTTTTCAATATAGCTGGGCCTAAAATATGCCTAAGACTTAAAAATAACAATATGTATTCACTATATGGCCATTCGCCCTCCTACAAGTCCTCGCTAGGGCCTTAAGCGATTTAATAAATCGGCACCCGGTACTGGGAACGGTGCAGCACTGTATATGAATACGGCAATCTTTTTTTATTTTTATAGTGTTTATTTCGGAGTTCCATATTTTCTAAGAAAATATTTGTGGGAGTTATTTTTTATATTATAGTATAAATTCGTTTTGAGACTCTGAAGAGAAGAAGAATCTATGATATGTGAACGATTGTGTGTTGATATTGCAGAAAACGAACCTGTACCTCTTAATTTTTGACAATTTATGTCACTTTTCGTGCCTTTTGTTTGTATATAAATGTTTTTTTGTCAGTTACATTACAACAAAAGAATTGTAAATATTTTAAAAGGCTCTAAGACAGTCAAAAACAACATGAGTCATGCACGATTTTTAATTTTAAGAACACTTCGTACAATTTAGTCGTAGAACTAACGACAATAAGTGCATTTTTTTATCTTTGGATGATTTTCAAGATACGCGAGTCCCACAGGATTTATGTGCATATTTTTTTTGATTCACTCTGTATCCCGCAGAAAGTAAGGTAGGCTGAGTAGTACTTGGCAAACTTGTGTTAAGATGCTCCATCCCCACTAAGACACTTCTGTCCCTAACTTTCCCCCAAATTCTAGAGGCGTTGAGTGTTAAGTGGCGGAACCAAAAACGCCCCGGTTAGCAGCGTTACCGGAGCGAGGAAACAAAAGTATTAAATATCTCATTTCTCCGAGTGGCGATGGAACCCGCAACCCATCATGACTGGTCAAAACGTTTATTTTTTTTAATTAATCACAAAATTTTCTATTTTCTACCAAATAATCCTAGTTATAAACAAAACTATACGTAAAATCCTTTATTCTTACTCCATAAAATAAACAGAACCCTTCTCTTATACGGTAAAAAAAGATTGCCGTATTCATATACAGTGCTGCACCGTTCCCAGTACCGGGTGCCGATTTATTAAATCGCTTAAGGCCCTAGCGAGGACTTGTAGGAGGGCGAATGGCCATATAGTGAATACATATTGTTATTTTTAAGTCTTAGGCATATTTTAGGCCCAGCTATATTGAAAACATAAAAATCATCTAACTTAAATATATATCTATCTCTATGTATTTATTTGTTATTTATTTTTGCTTCACGCTGACTGAATTAAAACACTTCCCTCTCCGACTTTCTGCCGAATTCTGGAGGCATTTTGTGTTGAATGGGAGATATCAACGCTACACCTTCGTTCATTACCAGATCGAGGAAATGAGAATATTAAATATTCAATTTCCTCGAATAGGAATCAAACTCACGCTTGTGTAAGCCACGACTGGCCTCTAAAAAAAGAATTTTTATATAATCTTTCTTGTAAACAGAAATGACAAGCTATCAGCTCAAATTACGAACATGGCAAGGAAAACATGGGCCCTATTAAATATCGTGTAACGACCTAATGCGTTTACATCAAAATGTATCGCCAAAACAAACCGTCAGGTTTTAGTGGAAGGAAAACAACTGGAAATCCCTTCTTAGTTGTACTTCCGGGATAGATTTTTGGTATTTGTGGTAAGAAATGGTTGAAAGGAAAAAGGTGATAGTGAAATGTATGATTTTTTTATAATATACAAGTATTTGTTTGTTCGAGAATAGAAGACAGATTTTTAAACAAATTTATAAAGAAAGAGAATTCCTAAAATATGGTATTTTGAATAGTAAGTTAAGTCTAAATAAGTAGGTATATTATCATTAATTTAGTAGGTTTCTATAAAGTAAACATAATTTTAAAAATAATATTCTTTTCAAATTAAAATATCTACAATTATTATTTTATTATTTTACGATAATTTCATGGAAAATGTTCAATTTATCTATTTTATTGATAGTAACGTCAATGGTATAGTAAATAATAGCATAGAATTTGCATCCGCGGGAGCGAATTAATTAATAATTTGATCGATGATGGTTCTGTCCATTTTGATCTATCTATAACAGGGAAGTCTGTAAAATCTCCTCTTATTTAAATAAGAATAATATGCAACGTTGTATAATTACTTATGCACGTGTATTATTTTCTTAGTTGACAATGGAAAATCTTCTCAAAATTTTTTACGTTGACGTTTGAAAACGATAAATTTTGGTTACAAGAAAATAATTTTCTTGAAATTGTTCATAAAAAAAGTTTTATTAAAAACTGATTTTCACTCTCTGACTCCATTCTCTTGAGTGGGAATCGAACCTAAAACTAGGCATGCTAGTACTTAGAACTTGGTACACACATATATTATAATTAATTAATAAAATAATAAGTGGAATAAATGAATTCGAAGCCAACGAACACAGTGATTGTTACACAATGAAGGACCGAGTGATGCAAAACGTCGAGTTTTTTCATTGCGCCGAAAATAATTCATTCCTCCAATTGGAAATCGAACCCAAACTCTCATATTTCCAGTCACACACTGTGCTAGGACGGTTTCTAAATAAATAAATACAGAAATTATTTAATAATAAGAAAATGTCTTTACTTTTCGTTACATTTGTTTTATCTTATCTCAGGTTTCCGCGACATTGCGCCCCTGTAATTAGCGGTCGTGTTTCTAAAAATAAATGAATGAATAAATGAATTTAATTTAGTAATAGATCTTAATGAAGAAAATGTTTATTTATTAAATAAGTTATGAAATTCTGATAGCAGGGTTAAGTATGAAAATGAATAGTTATTTATATAGTACATATTTATATAGGTAATTATTAGTGTTTTGGGGAATTTTGGGGGGGCTGAGGTCATTTACTTGGAGGGAATACTGTACAACTCACGAAATGTCAATTTGCTAGTATCCTTACAAATAAGCATAGTATTCACCTTTTGACCATGTCAACGGTTTACTACTGTTACATAATATTTCTTTCATTTATACATTTTATTTTTTTTTAACCCTGTTGGTGAATAATATTTACTAGAAAATCTAAATTGTAAATAAATTACAATAAAAACCTCACAAAATTAAGCAAAATCTTTAAGAAAGTTACAATAAGGCTACAGTCTACAAGGTAAAAGGTTTTCAAATTCCAGCCTAAGAATAAAACTCAAATTGAGGACGCCCTGTCAACTTTAGTGTTTACTAAATACGTAGACTCGGCACCGGCGATAAGATGTTGCGGACTAAATATTGCATAAATAAAATAAATAAATCAGTGTCACGCTGTATTCTGCACACAGCACGTTCTCCATTTTCCGCCGACTTTTGGAGGCATTGCGTGTTGAGTAGCGGAACTCAACACCGCCCTTTGCCTCGAAACCAGAGCGAAGAAATGGAAATATAAATTTAGATAAATATTTCATTTCCTCGAGTAGGGATCGAACCCACAACCGGCCTCATTACTTATTCAAAACAGTAAAGTTCATGTTCTAATATTTCAGCACCTACGTCATATAGACAAGGCCTATGTCAAAATTTAAAACTTCTAACACCTGTAGTTTCTGAGATAAGTGAATGAGTGACCTTTCGATTTTATATCTAAATGAAGAGATTTTTTTTCAGTTCCTCGCTGTTGTAGACAAATGGCGGTTCAAAAGTTCCGCCACTCTGCATGTCATATATACTGGTACAGGTATGTGCCTCAAATTGTGGCAGAAAATGAAGTACCTCAGGTTCTATCTACATTATTTTCACAACCAAAAACAAAAAAAATAATATCTTACCTAAATTACAATTAACAATATTATTCTACACGCTACAGCTTATAACATAGACGTTATAAGAGTATAAAGGCAGATTGGTCCGCGCGAACGCCTCTCTCAATCCATTAGACACGACGCTGTCAGCGTAAAGCGATGTGATAGAAAAATAGATCGTTGTAGCCTTTAGCCTTTGAACATATACATACATATATACATATGTATTCCGTTTTATAAATTTCTAGCCAGTTATTTATATTTTTTATAATTTCACGCTCTATCCCGCATATGGCAGGGTGGAGAGGAAGAACTAACCCAGTGTTGACACACTCCCTTTCCCCCTTTCCGCGCATTGCGTTTTGGGTAGGCAATTCAACGTCACGACTTTTCACCAGAGAAGAGGAAATAAATCTTAGTTATTTTGCAGAATAGGAATCGAACCCACGACTATTTGTGACAGACTGACGCTGTACCGCTGTTTATACTTCCCCATCGCGGGATAGCCAGAGGGTAGCTAGGGTAATGACACTCCATTTACCACTACCCCCAAAATTTTTGATAAATGATACGTTCAGTGGTAGAACTCCGCTTTTTGTCTACCAGAGCGGGAAAATAAAGATAAATTTGACAAATCATAACCTCGACTAGGAATAGAACCTACAACTATTGCACTGACTCCTCGCCCTCTAGAAACACATAATATATGTAACATATGTATGTTGTTAAACATTTCTTTGCAGCCATACATCTTGTGCAGTCACGAGTGTACGTTAACGATCTATGCTCTACCATGATAAATTGCGAATGTCACTCAGAGGTTTAGAAACTATCTTCAGCTTTAAATACATACAAATGCTTATATGTAAGGCGTCAGACTGTAAATTCGATGGTCTAGTATTACTCGGGCAAATTGTTTTTTTTTATTTCGCCACTCCAGCCGGAGAAATTGCGGTGTTAAGTTACGTCCAATTGGGGAATAAATTATTTTCATTTCTCCGCTCTGAAAAAGCATTACACGGTGTTAATCTCGAATTCTTATATATCTTTTTCCAACTGACAATAATAAGATTAAGTTTAAACAGTTTAATAGACTAGTTTAGAATTTTTTGTGCATTTTTACCAAGTGACATTCAATTTCAAGACCTTCTCATCAACTTTGCTCTACTTATTACAGATATTAAAGATTTTTTTTTAACTTCACGCAGTATAGCAGTATAGGCAGGGGCAAGTTATTGTTTAGACGGGTTCACCACATTTCGCCCAATTTTTGAGACATTCCATCCATCAGCCTTTCAACGTCCAATGCTGGACATAGGCCTCCCCTAATTCTCGCGACTCCGTCCGGTCCTGCGCCCTTTGAATCCAGCGGATTCCCGCTGTCCTTTTAAGGTCGTCGGTCCACCTACAAAGACATTACGTATACTTAATACGCGGAACTTAACGCAGCGCTCTGTGACATAAGATAAAAGGTTATAAGAAATAAAATAGGATATCACTAAACCATTTATAAATTGTATTTAACTTCATACCTTTCCACATATTTTAATAACAACCTAATATGTTCTCTGGAACAAAGTTTCCAAGTTAACTCCAAATATACTTTAAGTTGTAAATCTTCTATAATGAAAACTAAAGTTTCTAATCTGCTCTTATTCTATTACATTCACATATAATATAATGGAAAACTTTTACTTAATAATAAGTTAATTTAAATATTAATTAAATATGAGGCCAGCTATTGCGCAATTGCAAAAGCGTTATTGTAAACATGACAGGTTGTAGTTTCGATTCCCACTCGAAGGAATGAAATATTAAATATCTCTTCGCTCTGGTAATGAGGCAAAACGTGACTTCCAGAATTCGGCGAAAAGTGGGGGACGGAAGTATCTTAATAGAAACGGAGTCTGGAGTAACTAAACACTAGGTTCCCAGGCTCCGTCTGATGTATATATACCCTACTATGTGCAAGTTAAGTTATTTATTATTTATTTAGAAAATATTAAAACTAAACATTACCGGAGAACTTATTATATTTTTAACACATAAATCTTTAAAAAAAAAAGGAAACAAGGTTCTCAAAACTCAGGGTAAGTATTTTTTTTTTGAAAAAAAAATAGGATATACCCGCCCCAAATTCCTGTGAATCTGCTGATCGGCTTAGCAAACTTACAATGGTGGGAAATTTCTTCGATCCAAGCGAATCTAACACAGTTGTTGATTTAGGACTTTCGGTTCGTAGCTATTTACCTATAATAATACTGTAAGCCGGTTAGCTCGGCTGTGTATACGTATGTAAATTTGGGGCTTCTACTTCTTGAATTTTAAGTAATTTTACAGTATAGGTAAATATATGCAGGAATTAACTGGATCTATCAGTCCAAGGTGATGAGGTTTAAAGATGGGGGACATCAGTATCTATCTATTGACCACCATTCCCACTCGGAAAATGATGGCAAATCACGTTGTTGAATTCCGCCATTTATTAGCATTAGGTTCCTAGGCCTAGGCTGTAAATTTAATCTTTTTCGGTAATTCAACAGATATTGACAAATTACAATTTTATTCCCATATGGAAATATGACCGTAGCAACATTCTTGAACACGGATACAAACCTTTTTATACTGCATTTTATTTTGTTTAGCAGAAATTAAAAAAAAAAACTTAATAATTCGTATTTTCTAGAGACCCTCCTGTAGTTTTGCTCGCTTGCACTACATGATTATTTATTTCATAAAAAACATTAACTCTAACATGAAAAACACCAGAAACTCTCAAGCTCTTTTGGCCATTTGGCCAAATAAAGTCTTCCACTTTATATAGATAAAGATTGTATATTCTAAACTCATCTACGTAAACACAAGCCATATACATATAGCAAATAACGGTTGTTAGAGTTGTATAGCGTTATATTGCAATTGACTGCACTACCAAATACTGCAAGTGGACATGAAATTAGTCACTAATCTACTAGCTCGAATTTCGCAATTTAACACTCGGTTTCCATACATTAATTACCTTTTATGCCTAAATACTCTCTAAAGGTGACTTAGATACAGACGATTGCGGGTTATATCTGACTAGGTTTTATCACTTAGCTTTACCCGCATGGCCAAATTAAATGTATTATATATATTACTAGCGGCACGCTCGCGGCTTCGCCTGCGTGAACTACGTTATTATTAATTTCTGTCTCCATGAGTACCTACGTCCTATAAGTGACATCCATGTAAAACTTGAGACTCCTAGCATTTGTAGTAACGAAGTTTCATACAAACTTTCAACCCCAAAAACAACCCCTTAGAAGTCGAATATTACAAATTCCCGTCTTAGCGAGCACCTACGTGCTATAAATAACTCCTATGCAAAATTTGAGATTCCTAAAACATGTAGTTTCTGAGATTTCGTGATGAATGAGTGACCTTTCGATTATATATATAGATATAGAATAGAAGTATGTTTTGTAGAGGTGGCATATAAGACAGGGATGTGGAGAAGCATATTGCTGATAGTAACAGGGTTAACTATGCCTTAGATGTATTGACGAGACGAAGAAACGTCAGCAAAGCACGTTTGGCGGTATGCAATCGTACCGAAGCTTTTATACGGCTGCGAAACGTGGATGTCACAGAATGTCCATGTTACAGAAGGAAGGTACGTGTGTAAAAAATATGAGGCCCCCCAGAAGGCATGCAGGAAGAAGTTGACGACAGATACAGAGACCGTGGCGTTTAGCGCTCCAGTCTCTCTAATTTCCTGCTGTGTAGTTTCGGACTACTTTTAGAGAATTATTATGTTTAAAACCTTTCGTTTTTCATAACATTTCAAAATCAAATAAAGAATTCACTTTTAGTACACAAAAATATATTTTCAATACATTGTAAAGGAAAAGCCACGTGTCCCAGTTATTACGTGAGATAGGAAAAATATCGAGGAATTCCGAAGATCAATGGGTTTTAAATTTAATTCGCCCCCTCCCGAAGGAGTTCTACCGCAATCTTAGCTTCATTTTCAGTTATGACGCTTTTAGAGGGGCGTGTGCCATATTGCGGAACGATTTTATACAATTCCTTATTGAACTTTGAAAGCTTATAGAATTTAAAGATTATATTTTAATACTGTCGTATCTTTGTATTTCAATAGGTACTGTAAAGTTGTTTTAAATATGAATTTTCTTTCATTTTATCAAAAAAGCAAAAAAAACATGAGGTTGATGATTTGATGACCACAGTGCCCATGTGTCAATGTAAATGCGACTGGTTGTGAAATTAAATCTATGTAATAAAACTCGAACTAGCAACCATCAATTACACTTCACAACTGAGCCATTATGGACAAAAAATTATTTACAATAACACTTTAAAAGAGATATTTCAGAATTTTATAACAATAAAAGCACTTATGCCCCCTTTCCCTCTTCCCCAGTACTTCTAGGAACGGTTAAAAACTTAGTTTTCAGTATCTCGAAAGGAGTTCAAAGATTCACCTTTGAATCATGAAACTTTGGAATAAACCTTGCAACTTCAACGTGATTTCCTTTAAAACGATGAACTTGTTACATAAGGAATTAAAATATACTGTTTCAATTTTATTTGTATATTTCTTTTTGTTGACTTAGCAGGAAAGCCAACGGGGTGCATTAGTATATGGGTTCGATTTCAACTGACTGAGAAATGTGTACTCGCAGTAACCCTGATAACATCTGACTGTAAACGCGACGGTTGCTGTATTGTAGGATTATTTTAATTTCTCGTTCTGAACACAGCGCAGCGTTAAACTCCGCTATTCAACACGCAAATTGCGCGGAAAATTAGAAATAGAATTTAACTCTAAGTTACTCTGCCTACCTTGCTAATACAGCGTGAAGTAATAAGCATTCACCTTATTGCAAATCGAACCTACAATCATTGCTTACTTTTCAAGTGACATTCTAATCTAACTAAGGGTAGATCTTTATTATTCTCTAATAATAAAGATAAAACAAACCCAATTCCTCATTGTCTATTTAATTAGAACTAAACAGATGTGTTGTTACAATGAGTACAAACAACGGGAGGACCGGGCGCTATACTCGTACAGAAATGTGGATGTAAAGGAATTACATCAATTCAATTTAGGGATTCACATTATGTAGGAAATCGTTTCAAGTTATGAGAAAAAGCGGGTAAGGTAAACATATAAAAAGTCAATAAATTGAGGCCGTCATGGCAAGTGCCAGTAAACGCGACGGTTGTAGGTTCAAGTCCCACTCGAAGGAACAATATATTCACATTTTCATTTGATCGCTCTGATGACGAGGCAAAAATAATGAGTTCTGTCACTCAACACGCAATGCCTCGAGACGCCTTCGTTGGGAAGTGGGGAAGTATCTTAATAGGAACGGAGTGTCTTTAAAGTTCATAACTTGGACCAATTGAGGCTTAAAGTCTTCAGAAATAAAAACGTAACGTCGTACGGTAATCGTAAGAGGTTACGATCGTCCCCAAGGCACTGGCAGTTTAATGTCTTCACTCAAAAGACAACCTCTGTTTCATAGAATTGAATCGTTCTATTGTAATATAGTAAAATTTATGTCGTCAATAAGCAGCAGCATCAAGGCCAGTGGTGGCGCAGGGAGACAAGTGAGGCCGTAAGAGTGACAAGTCGTGGATTCGATTTCCCTTCCGGTAAATGGAATATTTAATATTTCCAGTTCTTCGCTCTGGTAACGAGGCAAAGCGCGACGAAGCCTAACAAAGCGATATGTTATGAGGTCGTTAGGCTTCTGCATAGCGCCTGACCGTAAATATGACGGTTTTGAGTTCGATTCCCACTTGGGGGAATAACTTATTGCCATTTTCTCGCTATCGTAACTGCAGCGTTGAGCTCCTCCACATAACAAGCAACATCTCGTAAACTGATTACGTGGGGAATGCCGGAGTGCCTTAACACTCCCCTCCCTCTACCTACCCAGCTATATTAAGCGAGATACGAGCGTGAAACAAAAAAAACTTTTGTTCTACACGTACAAAGCGAATCACCGCAAAAAGAATTTAAAACAAACGGTCTAGTTAAATTTATTCACTTGTATAATGGCGGGCGATGTTTTAAAAGTGAATGTTGCGAGCAATTTGAGAACAATGTGACGTCTGTATACGAGTGACCGCTTCCGGCGGCCGTGGGGGAAGTGGGGGGGGGGGTGTGGTATTTTTATTTTAGTTTATTTTTGTAAGGCCAGTCATGGCGTAAGTGTGACTACACGCGACAGGTTGTGGGTTCGATTCCCACTCGATAAAATCAAATTGTTACTAGAACTATGATATAAAAATAATTCAATCCCTTGAATGGGAATCAAACACACATCCGTCGCCTTTACAGTCAAACAAAATGCTATATACAGCCCCAAATTCAGTTCACATTAATAAATTATAAATAAATATTCCAAACAATTAATTCTCGGTTCTTTGAATGGAAAAGCAATACTTTACAAAGCTCTACCAAACATTACAGTACCACCATTTAATTATATCGCCATTGAAACAAAGAGGACAAAAATGGACGAGACCTTAGAGTAGTACATAGAAATGTCATTGGTATTTTCCACTTTTATATTTACTTTCCGTCCCATTTCGTTACTGCTGTGTTCTGCACATACCAGGGTAGGTAGACGGAACCTGGGAACCAAGTGTTTAGGCACTCTTTTCCCGTTAATATACTTGCGTTCCCCACTTTTTGCCGAATTCTAACTATATTGCTTATTGAATTGCGAAGCTTAACGCTAAATACAACGATTGTGGTTTCCATTCCCACTCAGGGGAATAAATTATTTGCATTTTCTCGTAAAAAGACAAAATGCGGCTTAGCATCTCGCACACAATTTCTCAAAAATCTGGCAGTGCGTGGAGACCTATGAAAAAAGCAGTAAAACCCATCCCATTTCCACAATTACTCAACGAGACCTAGCTATATCAATGAAAGTAGAATATACACGTAGCACACCCATGTTTGCTCGGTTAATTGCTCGAAGGCGACTTCTTTTGAAGCGGAAAATCAGTCTAAAGAACAGCTTAGCCTCACTTATTTGAAATCTTTTAGGGTGCTTTTACAGAGTAAAGGACGACGTGTGTATAAGTATTTCTTTGTGAGCTTTAAATTTGTTTGTGGACGGTATTTTACTTTTGTTCTACTTATTTAATTGATGTTTATTTAATAATTATTAAGGCCAGTCGTAGTGCAGGTGTATGATTGTGAAAGCGATAGTTTTGGGGTTCGATTACCAATCGAGGAAATGGAATTTTTAATATTTTAATTTCTTCGCTCTGGTAATGAGGCACAACGCAACGCACGCCATTGTGCACCACGCTTAATGCACAATGCCTCTAGAATTCGGCAGAAAGTGCATTTTTTTTATTCCCAGGTTCCCTCTACCTATTCTGCTACGTGCGGGATACAGCGTGAAGCCATGAAAAAAAAATGATTCTAATATTGTAATATCACATATCCTATTTCATTAAAATAAACTAGCAAAACATTGTCAAAAAATTGTTTTTATCATTTCAGGAAGAGTCGCAAGCGGACGTTGGCGAGCCATTCGTTATTAGAACCCCTTGTTTTATTTTTTTTTATTATTTACCACCATTATTGTATATTATACTATGTTTTTCCTACACTTTGCCGCCACAGGGAAAAGGAAACAACTAAGACCGAGTGTGTGACGAATGAAAGTTAACGACTTCTAATATAGCTTATAGGCTATAATCTTCCTTGTTAAATAGTTTAAAAGCACAATAAAAAAAATACACGTTCCTGAGATTAAGACATTTAATCAAACGAATTATTCCGTTGCATAATATAATTATAAGCTATAGAAATTAATAACACGTTTTTTCAACAGAGCACATTAATAAGACAAACATAATAAGCACAAACTCGATATATTTATTAGTAGACAGCCCAAGGTTCCGTCAGCCATCTTCCAATTTCATCATCAGAACAGCTGGATGGCCTTATAATAGTATATTGTAATCTAATATACATATAATTGGCAATTTTCATGATGATACAACAATTAGAAAAGCGTTTTATTTAGATTTTTAGATTTTATAACATAGTTATACTCGACCTAATAAAAGCGTGTTAATTAATTGACAATCTTAGTTAAGTAGCTAGTAGCAATTGAACTTACATTTTTTTAGCTTCGCTCATGGCTGGATGCCAGAGGGAACCTGGGAACCTAGTGTGAGAACACTTCTACAGTTTTCCGATCAATTTTAATATCATATAAATGACCTTATAGTCACTATATTAAACAATAATGCTGCATTACCACAAAATCAATCGTTATATTACTAATATCCATAAATTTCTCTATTTCAACTCGATTAGGCATAACGTGCCGGAATAATATGTTTTAAATATTAATATATGTATGTATTTCAATAGCCCGTCATGGCATAGAGGCACAAAGTGGTATCAATTATTGTAATTATTAAAGTAGATTTATGACAATAGCAACACTAATTCAATTAAAATCGAGAAAACTACTTATATAATGAGAGAAATTTTTGATAATTATGTCTAACAAGACTAAGCGCGACGTTAGCATTAATTACCAAAGTCTGAACACGAAATATTCGAAAAGCGGAGGAAATAGAAGCTTTACAATACATTTAACATATTCCTAAAAAAAATATCTTGTAGTGTAAGCAGAGGGAAGCTAGTGTTTTGACACTCTATTCTACACTGAGTGGACTGCACACTTTTTCTTGTTTTCACAGTGAAGAAAATAAAATTAATTTACTTCCCCTCATAAGAATAAAACCTACAACCATTGTGTTTACAGTCACTAAAATAAAAGCGAGAAAATAATAAAGAAGACTACAATTTCGGAGTAAATTAATTAACAGATCGAGGGCGTCAGCTTTTAATCAAATTAACAAATTGATAAGTTAAATAAATAATTAACTATGGTTGCAAGTGGATTATTTTCTTATTGTTACACGTTGATATAGAATTAACTGATGATAGCCAGTTCTAATACAAAGTTTACCGAGGTTCACCGTTCCTTACCACAAGAGGGAAACGAAAATAATTGATTCCCCTCAATGAGAATCGAACTTAAACCAATCACGTTTCTGATTGTATGTCAAAATAATAAATATTATTTCAACTAATAACTATAAATTACACTAATGATATGGGAGAAGTGAGGTGAGTTCTTTGTTTTCTCCGTCTGTATTTCTCCGAGTGAAAGTCAAACCCACAACCGTCACCTTTACAGTCCCACGCTTGTGCCCCTGCGCCATGACAGCCTCACACGATAATCCCACTTTTACTACAAAAAAGATTCTTCTTCTAATAAATCCCAAAGACAAAATGAATAGGGGAAGATTGATTTCACAACATTAGTCAAGTTGACACCGCCCTATCAGTTCAATTGGAAAATTTACAATTCAATAATGTGATCTCGTTGTACTAAATGTATTTTAAATAAATTCTAAAGTAAGTTTACGTTGTTCAAGAAAGTTTGTTCTCATTAATTTAAAAATATTTTATTATATTATTTTCTATAATACAAAAAAGTGCTATTTAATTACAAGTTACAATTGATAGATGCGTGACAATGCGAACACTGATCGTACCTCTCTATCGCTTATTCTTCTCTCTCGCTTGTACTCGCGGATCAGGCGGAACGTGACAATGAGTCTTGCGGACGTGCAACCAGCTTTAATCGATTTATAAGACTTTATCACGTTAATAAATCATTAAATTAACTATACTTTTTATATATGCTGCCTATTGAGGCCGTGGTGAATCAGGTGAACAACGTCTACGTAACCGTGACAGTTGTGAATGAATTCGGTTGTGATCAGTTGTGAATGAGTGGCGGAAATTAATTCTGCGCTTTGTTTTTTTTTAAGCAAAACTAATAAATTATTAAACTTAATTTACTGAACATTTTGCAACAATATAATAGTGTAAGTGACAATCGTAGCTGCCATAGAGACCATGGTGGTGTAATCCAGTCTGTAGAACTTCAGCGCATGGTAGATGATCGGTCTTGATAGTATTAGATTTTTGAGTTCTTTCAATGATTCTTGGATGTCTTTTGCTAAAAATTGTTATTTAAAATTAAAATTGTTATAATGTTATTGTTACATGATCGACAGACAACGTACAGACGAAAGCAATTTTAAATTTGGCATGTGGGGCCTTTAAGGGCCTTCTTTAAGTATACGGTAGATCACTAAAAGAGGGAAATATAAAGATTTTCCAGTATACGTCTTAAAGTCCATATCCAAATAAAATTGCGAGCGATTGAGAATTATAACATATTTTTGTGTATTTTATGCTTTAAACACTGAAAATTTACTAAATCTTCATAATATTATATTGTAAAAAAAATATGATAATAGAAATATCTCTTACTAGTCAATTTGTTTATCACAAGACGATCAACAGTCAACACAATTCTATCCACTTCCCTATACGTTGCTTCAGCGTGGTACACTCCGCACACCAGCACTAGAGACTCTATCGTCGCTCTCATGAGTGTCGACACTACTGGCAGACAGCTAGAGTTGTAGTGTCCGGCTACCTGAATATGTTTTAGTTAGAAATAATTAATAGACACTTTTAGATACATACATTAGACATACACATATCCCATGTGATAAATTAATTCTATAATATCATGTTTTTTATAATATATTAATTTTTTAATAATTTTTATATCTTTGGTTCAGTTAAAGTAGACGTTGAGTTTGCGTCCTGAGAATATAACTAGCTTCATGAGTGAAATGAAAAATGGTTCCTTTACTAAAGTTAATGAAATATTAGGTTGAACATTCTACCAAAAAATACCAATGTCTATTTATAAAGCAGTCTAGGAGAATAGAGTGAAATATAAATTATTAAAAGGAGAAACACTATCGGATCTAAATAGATTACACATTTACAAATGAATCGGTTCATTATTTTATGTATTGATTTGAAATTTTAGCTTACCAGTGTTGTACCCATTAGGTAACGAATTATCATATTAATCAGAAACACCATATCTATTAAATATAGAGTACTATTAAATATAATCTGAAAGCGAAGAAAAATTAAGTTACACGAAGCCATTTTGTTTCAATGTCATACAAATAGATCAGAGAACTTATATATAAAAAAAAATAGTTAATTAATAAATTACTTACCCTAAACCCATACATTGTGTTTATATATTCAGTCTGTTCGTTCAGAAACAGGTAACATCTACTTAGCCACAATACTATATTTTGTCTGTTGTAACTCAGAAATTTAATGCTTGAAATTTTCTTTCCTTCATCTGTGGTCCAAATATTATTTCCAATATTTTTAAACATATCTACATCAATATCTGTACTATAATAATTTTCAAGTAAATCTCCAATAGTCCTCAGTCTATATATGACTTGCACAACATTCAAAGTGACATCTAAGCTCCCAAGCATCCTAATTCCGAGATAAATGTAGTCCATGAGGTGCAAGAGTGACACAGTCCAGCCAAAGCTCATAGCATATGCCAAATATTCGGCTATGAGACTTACCGAGAGTATTATAATGAAGAAAATACATATATTTCTAAAATCTTTTCTAATATTCTTGTAATATGTCATTCCTATGATTCTGTCAATGTGATCGTAAGTAACGAAATACATAACCGCTGGTTGTCTACCGTATCTATAGACGAAGATTATATCTATAATATATTGTAAATAACCAAGCAAGAAGGCCATTTGATAAATTTCATCAAAATCGATCTTAACACTTCCAGAATTTTGAATCTTGTCATAAACCGTATACATGTTTGCTATGAACAAAAGTACTATTAATATACATATTTTATATAAGGAACTGTTGTACAGTAATATTCCTTTGTCCTTATAAATTCGGGACAGACCAAACAAGGATAAGAAATTATTTAATCCAGATATAGCAGAATAAGCTTCATTGGGCTTACTGTTTTTAATATCGTAGACCTTCATGTTGCGAATGAACAATGGCGTTTGCTGTATTGTCATCACATTACTTATCTATTGATAGTATCTATTAATTTATATATGTACGGTAATAATATAGTCTGAAAATTGCTATAATATAATCATATTTTAAATTATAGTGGAATATTTTCATATAAAACATTAGGTTGATGTAAAAATAATAAGTAAAGAATATAATTGAATTTAATCTACCATTAAAACCATTTCGTGGCATGGGACTGTAAAGACTGCAAACAATGGCAACAGATTCAATTCCCGTTCAGAGGATATAACACAACGTCCTACCACTAGTCAACATTACTAATGAACGAAGGTAGTATATTTGGAAAATATGTGCTGTATTGCTTAGTAGAGACAGTCGCTACGAAATCAATGGAAAGCCTTATTGTCGCGGATAACAGAATTCACGGCTCCTTAGCTGTATTGATAAGATGGCTAAACCTCAGCATAGCTGCAAGTTTGTGCATATGTTGGGTATTTGAGGTCTATAAAAAAGGTAAAAAAAATAGGGAACCCTAGTTATTATATTATAACCTTGATAGAACAATTTGCCTAATATTAAGTTAATATATATTACAAAACGACTTCAAATATGAAATTGTATTATAACGTCGAGTCATAATTCACAGCAATAACTCTACTACTAGTTTAATTCAAGATGAGGGTGTCTATTCCAAAAAAATCTAAACTCGATGTGTTATCCACATACGGTTCATTAAACACCATTCTCAGAATATTTAACCTTTCTTGCGTTTATCGCGAAGGAACTAGTTTAAAGTGGTCGTGGTCGATTTGGAAAATTTCTCTAATCATGACTCTAGTGATTGTTGTCAACAGTTTAACTGTATACATAAAAATTCAAAATTTCAATACCGATTCCCCAAGTCAAATTTTTAAAGAAGTCTTACTAATAGTTTATTTAATTGGTTATCAGCAATATATAATAGACATAAGTTTGGTTTACAAATTTGGAAGGCAGCAATATATTGACTATTTAAAGCAGTACGAAGAGTATGATAATATGCTAGGAACGTACTATTATAGAGAGCTGAAGACTTCTATCAGAAACTTGTGCTACTTCTTCACAGCTATCAGCATCATCACTGAAACAACAGATTATATAGCGTGGTCTGTTTACTACGACTCTACAATACCTGCGATATATATGATAGAATACGTATACATTATAGTGAAAATGCTAAGTATTCTCGACATGATATCCAACTACACCCAAATGTGGTACCGATTAAAAGCACTAGCAGACACACTAGAAGATTACTACTTCTGCTGTGAGAACAGGTGGGGCATTGGAAAAGACCTGACAAATTTAAAGAAGTCTACAATAAAACATTTGGATTGTTTAAAATCGGTTAGGTTTCATCAAATGAACATTATAATGGATTTGCCAAGACTTTATTTACTTTTGATTGAGCAGTTTGATTATTTGAATACAAAACATGGAATAAGGGTAAGATTTATGTTTTCTTTTATCATGATTATTAACTTTCTCTATAAATCTACAGGTCCAAATACAAAAATAGTATTTTTTCTATTTGAGTCAGTTGATTTCTGAATATTATCTGACTCTGTTAATTCTATTATTACTTTATTCCTAAAAAAAATAACTAAATATTATCTTACTAAACCAATCGAAATTTAAAGTAATGATAAAGAGCTACTATTAAGTACTGTAATAAATATAAATAACAGCTAATTCATTTTTATTAGTATAATTTATACTTAATACGTTTTTAATGTAGTGTCACATCTTACAGATTATCGTAAGCAACGTTACTTTGCTCCTGGACTTGGTGATGATGACGAACTTATTAATAAGACTAACAACAGGGACATTGGTAAGACTGCTCTTAGGCCGTTAAGGGCCAAGAGTTAGTTTAGAAAATTTCTTGCTTTTACTAAAATATCAGATAAATTATGTAAAAAAACATTTAAATAGTTTTATTCCATAAATTATATTTATAATTGCAAGGCTGTCGTAGCGCAGTGGCACAAGGGTGTGACTAACGCGACGTTTATGGGTTCAATCCCCACTCGAGGAAATAAAATATTTATTTAATTTATATTATAATTTCTACGCTCTGGTGTCGAGGCAAAGCGCGGCGTTGAATTCCGCCACACACACAGACTTAGCCCTACCGCGCTATGACGGCCATGAAAATTATGTACAAATATTTTAGGACATACCTGAAAATTCTGGAATTATTCCCATCATTTCGACAATTATACGCATCATCAGCTGTTCTCTGGTCCTAGTCACCGGCATCTATAGATGCGAGCAGAGCTATAGACAATATGAGAGGATTGTGCGGTTGATTGACCATTTGATATTACTTAAAAGGATACGTAAGTTATAATTCAATTATAATATTAAGTATAAGAAACTATTGGAAATATTAAATAAAGTGGGAAAGGTAATGAATTAAAACAAGGCTTCAAATAATTATTAAACAACTAAAGGGATTGGCTAGGTTCTTATTTATCGCAACGCTCATTTTTTGTTGTGGTTAACGGATTTACTTCCTATTCATGTAAAATATTTTCTGGTGTACCACAAGGTTCACACCTTGGTCCAATATTGTTCAACGTATTTATCAATGACCTTCCACTATGTTTTAACTATTCCACTCCATTGTTGTTTGCAGACGATTTAAAGTTGTATAAAATAATTGAAACTTGGGAGGATGTAGTAAAATTTCAAAAAGACTAACATGCCCTAGTTAGTTGGTGTCAAAATAATAGTATGGAGCTTAATGTATCGAAATGTTTTCATATTAAATTTACAAGAAAGAATAATATTATACCATCAGCCTACTTCATTAAGAATGCGCAAATCAGTGAGACACAGACCATAAAAGATTTAGGAATCACAATTGATAGATTAACTTTTGTTCCTCATATGGATTTCTTGATAAAAAAAGCTTCAAAAATGTTAGGCTTTGTAATTAGAATTTCTAGATTTTTTAAAAAACCTAAAACGAAAATCATTTTATACAACTGTCTTGTAAGGTCAATGTTGGAGTATGGGAGCGTTGTTTGGCGTCCTCATTTTGCAACACATGCATTGCGTATTGAACGGGTGCAAAAGAGATTTGTTAGACATCTCGCGTTTTCTTTTAATAGAGTTAAACGAGACAAATACTCTTATAGAGAATCACTAGATTACTTTAAAATATCTGACCTTAATACTCGGAGAGACGCCATTGACTTAATTTTCTTATATAAATTAGTAAATTATAACATATATTGTCCGCGTTTTCTCTCTAAACTCTCTTTTACTATACCCCGTAAAATACCTCGAAAACCTATCCGTTTGTTTGCACCACCGCAACGGAGAACAAAATTAGGATCTAATTCTCCTATTACAAGACTTAGCTCACTTTATAATAAGAAATGTAGTGTGTCCACGTATATTGATATCTTTAAAATGTATTTAACAGCTTTTAAGAAAGTAATACAACGTATGTAAATTATATTATTACTGATGGTCCTGGTTATGTACCCATTTGTGTGTATCCCTTAATCTAGTTTTTAGTATATTTTTATGTAATTTTTATACGCGCTTATTTATTAGCAACCCTATGTTTATATAAATTACCATTTCACGATTGTTCACAACCTCTTTATATTGCATGCAGTGTTTATCTTTAAGTGGCAGTACATTAATTGTTTTTAGTTTTTAAGTTAGATTTACTGAAATGTAATAATGTATGAGCCGTTGGTAAACTTAATAAAATAAAAAAAAAATAAAAAAAAATAAAAGGGTATCTAGCAGTCTAATAACAATATCCGGTTCTAAAGAATTCATCGGGCAGAGTGACGTTAGTGATCTTCATAAAAGTGTCAGCCAGTAATTAGAGTCGTTCTTATTTAACCTCTATGGTCATTATTTCTAACAATAAATAATTAACTAATTCGAAATTACATAATTATTATTTTTTTCCTGAGGACTTTACATTTCTTCCTATATCACAGGCTAGGCAGAAGTCTAGTTGAGACACCTCGTTCCCCAATTTTCGAGACATTCTGTTTTGAGTAGTGGAAGTCAACAAAGCATTTATCTTGAGACCAAAGTGAGACAATTAAAACAATTCATTCCCTAAGTGGTAATCAAACCTACACATTCGCGTTTACAATCAAACAAAAAAAGAAACCAATATTTAACTTAATAGTTATTTATGAATATTTTTTTTTTTATAATAATTTATATTTAAAAATGTAAAATAAGTCCCGCTGAGTTTCTTGCGCCGGTTCTTCTCAGTTCTGAGGTACTAACTTTTGTGAACTGGTGGCAAATTATTTGACGTACAAAAAATAAAGCTTGTAACTTTTTATTTTGAATAAAAATATTTGAATTTGAAATTTATTCTCTTGTATAATAAAAGTATACTCGTATAATATCTATTTACTATTTGTTTATAACTTTTCAGCTTATGAAGTCTGTGAAAGTTTGAAGGAGCTAAAGAATTTGCTTCTTACGAGAGCAGTGAGGTACCACGCCATGAACTTTTACCAGCTGGAATATGCAACCTTAGTATCAATATCCTCAGTTGTTGTTACTTACACTATAATATTGATGCAGAGTATTAAATAAAATGTTTTAGATTTAATTTTAAACAAAACTTAATTTTAATAAAGATTTGAATTGGTACCAATATTTTCTTTTATTCTCATTTGAAAAATTGAAGGAATTATCATCACATTCAGCTTATCTATTCGTAATATCTATTAATTTTAATATAGTGCAGTAATAACGTAACGGAAAAATATAATAAATATAACTTCGATATAATTTTTTTAATAAAATTATAGTGGAGTCAATGATTGATGTAAAAGTAATGAGTGATACATTTATACAATTTTATTTAATCTTCTACTAAGTACTACGTACAATCGACAAAAGCGGGGCTTTGAGTTCTACTACTCAACACGCAAAGCTTCCAGAATTCTGCGAGAAGTTGAGAGTATTTACACTAGATTGACTCTGCCTACCCTGTGACATGCCGAATACAAAGGCCTAGTAGAGATAATCTGGTGAAATTTTCCACTCTCCGGCCTTCTCACAAACAGAATACTTATTTGACATATATATTTAAATACGGGGTGAAGTTGAATAATTTTTGATTACGCAAATCAAACATTTGAAATCACCTGTCGTTGGATTTTCACATTAAAGAAATATAAAAAAAAAAAAAAATGTGGTGTCGTGGGACACCAGGTAGGAACGAAGTTCCTTCGGCTAATGTAGAATCGACACAAATTGCAAAAAAAGTCGTGCTCAATTTTCTTGATTTTTCTTTTAAATTTTGCTGATTAGTTTTTATTTAAGTACAAGAAAGTATTTAGGAAATTCAGTATTTTAGGAAATAATAAATTACTTAAAATAAAAAAACATCGTAATTCAAATTATCAACTAAAAAAAGAAAGAGGGAGAAAGAGAAAGGTATTATACACTACTCGTCTGTGTATGCGACTGTCGCGCCTGCGCACGTCTCATTCAACGGTTTTATTCCACACATTTTTCTTACGGTTTTACTATCACATTTTTTTCAGTTCGGTCACGCAGCGAAATCCCTATCCCTTCCAAGCCTGCCGTAAGGAACTTCGTTCCAATATTATTTATATTTAAATTACTTTCTTAATATGCTCGAACGTTTATATAACATGAATTATATGGACATGTCTATTTTCGTAAGTAATAATAAAATCCTAAAAAAAATTGGGAGCTCAAAACATTTTAAGATAATATTTTTAAATCCTTTCAAGAAATGAAATTTGCCGAAGTGCTTCACCGTCTTAAGTTTTTCTCGCAGACTAAATAAAAATATTAAATAAAAAAAAAGATATTTCAAAGCACTTAAAATTAAAAACACTATTTGATGAAATGAAGGTTTGGCATGAGTCATAATTTTTACATATTCCTAGGCATTACAGCCCACTTTGATGTCTATAAAAAAACTCCAATCATTATATTACCAACCTTGATCGAACACGTAATATCCAATTAATATGTTATAAAATTACTTACTTCATATGAAATTACTTTATAACAACAATCACCATTTAGTGCGATAGCTGTCTTACTAATCTATCTATATATATAAAAGGACTTGTCCTCACTGACTGAGGTAAGACGCGCGCACAGCCGTAACCACAGATGTTTACTTTCGTAATCTGGACATCCACTAAGAGGGGATTTTGAAAAATTTTAACCCTAAAGGGGTGAAATAGGGGTTGAAAGTTTGTATGGAAAAAAAATTAAAACGGCACCGATTTTTATAAAATTTGAAACTTAGACTCTTAAAAATATTTCATTGAACACGTGTTTCATGGTTTATTAGAATTCACCCCTAAAGGTGCAAACAAGCAGGCGAAGCTGCGCGCGTCCGCTAGTTTCATCAGAATGAAAGTTTCTATACCAAAAAAATCTAAACTCGACGTCTTATCCACATTTGAATCGTTGAACACAGTTCTCAGAACATTTAACCTTTCTTGCATTTCTCGTGATGGAACTAATTTGAAGTGGTCATGGCCGATTTGGAGAATTTCCCTCATCATGACCTTGGTGGTTGTTCTCAATGGTTTCGCCGTATACATCAAAATCCAGACTTTCAATACCGCCTCCACAACCCATATTTTCAAGGATTTTATACAAATAATTTATTTAATTGGCTATCAGCAATACATAATAGATATGAGCCTGGTATACAAGTTTGGGAGACAGCAGTACGTTGATTATTTGAAGCTATATGAACAATTTGACAACATGCTCGGTACTTGCTATTATAAGAAGCTGAAGATTTCCATCAGAAATTTGTGCTACTCCTTCACAGCCATTGGGATAATTTCCGTGGTAGCAGATTACATAGGGTGGTCTGTTAGCGTTGGCACTATAATTCCTACAATTTATATGATAGATTACTTGTATGTTATAATAAAAATGCTAAGTGTACTCGATATGACATCCAACTATACACAAATGTGGTATCGTTTAAAAGCAGTAGCAGATACATTGGAAGATTATTATTTTCGCTGTGAAAACATGCCGGGTATTGTGAGAGACCTGACAAATCTAAGACTGTCTAAAAGAATACAATTGGAATGCTTTAAATCGACCAGTTTTAATCGGATGGACGTTGTAATGGATTTACCAAGGCTTTATCTACTTTTGATCGAGCAGTGCGAATATTTAAATATAAAACATGGACTAAGGGTAAGATTCAATAAATAGTCAAATGATAAGATTAATTAAGGCCAGTCGTGGCGCAAGGGCACTAAGTGTGACTGTAGAGGCGACAGGTTGTGGATTCGATTCCCACTGAAGAAAATTAAAAATAATAATTCTCTACATCTAATATTTCATTTCTTCGCTCTGCCTCCCTGGATTCAGTGTAAAGCTGACTAATTCTGATAAAATATTAGGTTTATTTTTCCTTTTTTTTGTTTTTGTGTAATCGGACAATTTTAATTTTCAATAATCAAAGTTATATTTTCCAGATAATCGTAAGCAGCTTTACTTTGCTTCTGGACATGGTGATGATGACGAATTTATTAATAAGACTAGCAATGGGAACATTGGTTAGTGGAACACCGTTCACGTTCGTTAGATAGGAGCATCCATAATAATTATGCACCAATATTTTAGGATATACCTTTGAGGAACACTGGAAACATACCCATAATATCAACAGCTGTACGCATCATCAGCTGTTCTTTAATCATAGTCACCGGCGTCTATAGATGCGAGCAGAGCTACAGACAGAACGAGAGAATTTTACGATTGATCGACCATTTTTTATTACTTAAGAGGATACGTGAGTTATTATTATTACAACAATTACATTTATATACTGTTATTGTAACTAGAAGGAAACCTAGTGTTAATACACAACCTACGTTCTCCACTTGTTGCCAAAATCTCCAGGCAATTTGTGTTGAGTGGCAGAATTCAACGACTCGCTGTGCCTTTTTATTAGAACTAGGAAAACGAGAGTAATTAATTCATTCCCCCGAATAGGAATCGAATTCATAACTTCCGCGCTTAGTCATTGTAATGTCATGTCATTTACAGGTTTTTGGTAAAGTTAAAAAAATATAAAATGAAAACAATTATTTCTCAAAAATTTTATACCGTTTGCTCACAACTTTGTTTCAGCTTATGAAGTTCGTGAAAAATTGAAGGAACTAAAGAATTTGCTTCTCACAAGGGCAGTGAGGTACCACGCTCTGAACTTTTACAAGCTGGAATATTCAACTTTAGTGTCATTATCGTCTGTTATTGTCACTTACACTATAATATTATTGCAGAGTATCAAATAAAATATTTAAGATTTGATCGTAAATTAAACCTGTTTTTTAGCGTCACGCTGTATCCCGCGCACAACAGGGTAGGCAGAGGGAACCTAGTCTTAAGAGACTCCACGTCTCATTTTCAGCCTTACGATTGTGTTGTGTTGTGTTAATGAAAATGTAATATATTTAGGAAAATAAAAAAAATAATGCACATTTCATTATTTATTTAAATGAACTTTATTCCTCTAATTACAATTAAAGGTAAAAAAATAAAAACTAAGCTAGAATATTTGCGAAAAAAAAGTGTTCTATTAAAAAAAAACAAACTATTTGTAATGTAACACACATATTGTTTTTCAGGATATAAAAGAATATTTAATATAAGTAGGCAGAAAGAACTTAGTGTTAAGACGCTCCCTTCTCCACTTCCTTTCTGAACGAATTAAAAAAATCTAATTATACAGTGCAAACTCTAAATAACGTCATTATACAACTCTTTAAATTATACAAAATCTTTACATATAAGTATGTAAGGCCACATAAGTATAAAGTTATATATAGGCCAGTCGTGGCGCAGGCAAAGCAACTGGTTGTGGGTTCGGGGTTCGAAATCGAAACTCGAGGAAATTAAATATTTACTGTGGCCCCTTTAGTGTCATATAAAGTTTACATTGTATTTCTAAAATAACACCAGTAACTAACATATGAAGAAAGTGGAGAAGAAGGCCACTTAAGTTATTTATATCTTAGTTTATCATTCAAGTATAATACTTAAGTATATTACCAAAGTAATAAATTTTTAAATAAACAATAAAGAAAACCAAAACCAAAAATATAATAAAATAGTTTTAACTAAATCAACGAAAACTTTCAATTAGTTCTATTTAAAAATATATATTTTAGGCGTAATATTAAAGTCGTATTAATCAAAGTTATATCAAAATTGTTAAAGTACATAAATAGATCAACGAAAATTAAATAAGACTAAAATTAATAAAATAATGAACATCCATTATTTATTTTATTTGTTACAATTTTTAAATTTTGATGTTAGACAGAGCGAACCTAGTGTTGAGACACTCTGTTCTCAACGCACCGCACAATTTTCCAGACATTGAACGTTGAGTGGCAGAACTCAACCCATTGCTCTGTCTTATTAGCAGAGCGAGAAGATAAAAATAAATAATTATTCAATTCACCAACCTTCGTGTTTAAAGTGAGACGCAGTGTCGCCGCGCCACGACCACCTCTAAGTAATTTCCATAAATTTTTCTATAACTTTCATTTCATACGACCTAATAATTCGTTATCTTAGAATGAGGACGATTTTAACAAATAAAAAAACAGTATATAAATTGTATATCAGAGAAAACCTGGGATCCAAGTGTTAAGACACTTCGTTCCCATTAAGACACTTCCGTTCCCCACTTTCCGCTAAATTCTTGAAGCGGAACTCGACGGCTTTGCATCGTTACCAGAAATAGAAAATAAAAAAAAATATTCCACGAGGGGGAATCGAACCCACCACCTGACAGAACCGAAAATAATTGCTACTAAACTTTAATCTAAGATAACGAAAACTAATTACATATTATGTTGTAATAATAAATTCCATTCGCATTAAGTATATTTAAAATAATTAACTCTTTTGATGTTTTATCAAATGATATTCAAATAAAACAATTTTATGTATTAATATTATTTTTTATTTTAGACATAATAGGCACATTAAATCTATGTGTCCTCCATTTTCTCCATACATATGTATTTCATATACAATAACACACAATGAAAATAGTTTAACATTTTTAATGTGCTCTTCCATAGTTAGAAAAGAAAAATTCTTAAATCCGTCATGATCGTTTTTAATAGATAAAGCACAAAATAATTGTAGGTTCAAATCTTAAAAGAGAGTTAACACTAGCACTCACGCGCGGCTTCGACTGCTTATTGATATACTATAGCTAAATTATACAAATTGTTCACATATATTGTAGCCTATGTGTTATACTGCTGTATAAGCTAAATTACTGTAAATTATACACATTACATTTAGTAGTTTTTTCGTGGTAATGGAACATCTATCCTCATAAACTTTCACATTTTATATTATTAGGATGGATATGATAGGATAGGATAGAATTTAAAATTGTGTAGATATAACTTTACTTAAAACATGCATCTAAATAACCAAAAAAGCGGAGAAAATAGAGTGACATCTTAAGAAATTTAAATAAAACAAATAATAAAACAAAATACAGAAATCAAAACACATTTACCACTCATAAACTACAAAAAATAAATTGTTTCTGATAAACATTAAAAGCATTCAATTATTTTACACAACAAATCTAAAAAATATCATATTTTGATAAAACATCAAAAGCGTGTAATCTAATGTAAACTTTATTCTCATACAATTAGAGTTCATATTTATTAGTTAGGTCTGTCAGTTCGCTGTCACTCAGGTTTTCAACCGCTTTACAGTGTGACAGCATGTTGTGTAACACTAGAAAAAGAAATAAATGTGGATATTAGTATAGAATTTTTATTTTAATAAGGCAGTGCATGAAAAAACTCACATGCATCGCCTGATTATAAAAAAGCCTTAAAAAAAATATTATACCATAAACCCCACTAGAGACTGGATTATTATTTCTTAATACCTTTATTTCTTCGTTCTGGCAAGGTAAAGACCCCACGTTGAGGTTCGCAACTCAACACGCAATGCTTCAAATAATTTAGCAGAAAATGGAGAACAGAGTGTCTTAACACAAGATTCCCTCTGCCTACCCTGCTGTATACGGGATACAGCGATATTTAATAAAATAATCCACTCTTAGGATAAAAATAAGGTTCTTTATAAAAGTATTTGCAATAATATTTTTTGTTACTAAATGCAATAATAGTTTGATTGTATTATTTTCATTTCCCCAATCTGGTAACAAGACAAATAACGGCTTTGAGTTTAGCCATAGAACACACATTCAAAACTAAGCAATGGTAGAGAGTGAAAAACAAAAAAAACAAACACTCACATTTCTTATCTTCGCTTGTCAAGAACATAGCTAAAGCGGAGAATCTTTTCACTCTGCATAATGACTTTAAATACGCAGTTATCGTTCTATGTCTAAATTTCTCCTTGTTATTGTTTAATGTGTATATAACTTCTGATAAAACATCACTTTCGAGGGCGTTCTCGAATATTGACGGTAGTTTTGATGGATTTATTATCTGTAAATGAAAATATCATTAAACATTAAAAAATAATAAAATACAAGTATTAGAGGATGCCATAGTGCTGTGGCACTATGTGCGAATGTAAGTGCGACGGTTGTGGATTCGATTTCTATTAGATAATAAGAAAAAGCGCGTCGTTCTCGAAATGTCTCGAAAGTTAGGCAAAAAGTGCAGCAAAGCAGTATCTCAAAGATGTGCCTTGCTTTGTAATTTTGTCGAGTGGGAATCGAACCCACATCCTGCCGCGTTTCCAGTTGAACGCTTGTGCTCGTGCACCACGACTGGTCTCTATTAATAAAAAGAAATGTACATGGTGTTCGTTTGACAAAGTACTATTTTTAAGTGACGTAAACATTGCTTATTGTACACATTAAAAGGTCCTCTAGTATTAGTCAACTAATAAATACTTACACTTAAATAATCACTTCTGGCATTATCATTCCCTTTCAAATATTTCCAGTCGGACATGAACTGTACGCTGTTCATAGGTGGTACAAGGTTCAAATCATTTGGTATAATTTCATAGGGAATGTCATTTTTGTTTGAATCATTATCGTTATTGTTTGTATCATTATAATTGGTAATTTCTAATATTTTCATCTTTTGCTTTTCTAAGAGGGTACGGCCCAATGGTATTTCTTGTATTGTGATGTGTTTTAGAGCTCTCTGAAATAAAAATAAAATAAAATAATACTTATTGTAATATATATTTTTTAATGAGTTGCTTTGGTCCCAGATTGAAGAAATGAAAATTTTAAAAATAATTATTCATTCAGAAGAATAGGCATCGAACCCACAACCATCACATTACAGTGACATACTTGTGCACCTGCACCAAGACTTCAATTATTTTCATTTCCCCACCCTGGAAGAGAAGACGCGGCGTTGAGTTCCGTTCAGTCAATAAGCAATATCTATTTTTAATAATTACCTTAGATCTCAAATGTGGTGGTTTCTTAACAGGTCGTATAACTGTTATATTTTCATTGTGACCGTTCCGCCATTTCTCCGCCGCGCTCATTTCTCTCTTAGTTTCTTCTATTTCGACTATTTTTGGTTGTGTTTTTGGTTTAACTATCGGTTTTGTTTCGGTTGTTGGCGTGGTCGTTGGTGAAGATTTTGATTTTGACTGTAAAATGGTATTATTAATATGAAATTATAGTAATATATACCAAAATAGTAGTAGTTTAAGAAGTTTTTATATGAATTTAATATGTTTTCAGCTACACGCTGTATCCCTTACATAGTAGAGTAGGCAGAGGGAACTTGGGAAACTAGTGTTAAGTTCTCTCTGTCCCATTAAGATACTTGTGTTCCAATTCTTTCGAATTTAGAATCTTTTTTCCGCCGAATTTTGAAGGCACTGCGTGTCCCACTCTGAGGGATGAATTTTAAATATTTTCATTCCTCGCTCTGGTAACACGACAAAGTGCAGTATAGAGTTCCACCGCTAACCAAATGGACCGTGCGTGGGGAACAGTGTATTAACACTATGTTCCCTATACCTACCAGGCTAAATGCAGGATATAGTGTGAAGCCAAAACAAAGAACTTACCCCTTTAGTACCCATCCTAGTTTTAATCGCCTCCAACTGCTTCCTAGCGGCCGCATTATGAGGTTCCAGTTTCAGCACTTCATTTAAATCGTGTGAAGCAGATCTCAGTGACCCAAGTCGCTCTCGCGCTGTGGCTCTACGTTGTAATGCTTTTACGTAAGTTGGATCTAAGTTTAGGGCTTGAGTACAGTCAGTTTCCGCTTGGTGTAGACTGAAATAGTATAAAATTATGAAAAGCTAAAAAAAAAACACAACTTAAATGGTAAAAAAACAACTATAAAATTGGTGATGATCTTCAAACAGATGAACATATATTCTAGAATCATGACTGAAATACTATCAATTAAGTCACCTTTCACATTTAGTAATTACTTTTTTTTCTTCAATATCTAAATATTAAATTAAATCAGCGTCACGCTGTAGCCCGCACATTGCAGGGAAGCCAGAAGGAACCTAGTACTAAGACCCTCAGTTCCCCAAGTTTCGCCAAATTAAGAGAACACCAGAACACCAGAGCTAAGAAATGGAAATATAATTTTAAATGAATATTTAATTTTTAAGTGGGGAGCTTTGTGGTGCTGCACCACGACTGGATTGGACCTAAATATAATTTAAAAAAAAAAAGAAAGCAGAGAGTCACTATACCCTCTAACAACACTCACCTATCCTTCTTCAAGTAGCAAAGTCCTCTGTTAGCATAATAAATGGCGTCATCCTTAACCAATTCTATTGCACGATTGTAACATGATATTGCTTCATCCCATTTCTCTTGTTTCACGAAATTATTACCCTGAAATTATGTAAAGAAATAAATAAATAAATAAGTTCACAATGTATCCGGAAAGAGGGAACCTCTTTGTTAAGGTTCTTCTAAACATTAGGTGTCGAGTCACGAAACTAAGTCCACAATTCATTTCATCGACACAGTATACAGTCAGACGTTGTACCGAAGCGCGTCGTCGTCGCATCGTAAATAAAATTACATATTCCAATGAAAAAAACTGTGCTAAATGCAAATGATAACAAAACAAAGCTGCTGAATGATTTAAAACAACTTAAGACGGGTTTTTTGAAGTAATAGAATCTGTGTCCTCCTTTTTTTCTGTAAAATGAATAAAAATATGCAACATAAAACCAAAATAAAAAGGTATATGAATATATAAATAATGTTTTTAGGCATGGGTTTGAAATATTTTACCCTAAATGCTGTTCCCGTAAAAGGAGCGCTGATGCTTTCATCCTGAATAGTTTTAGCGTACCTGGGAACCTAGTATAGACATTCCGTTTCCATTAAGACACTTCTGTTTCAAACTTGCGTATTGAGTGGCGAAATTCAACGCCACGCTTTGTCTCGTTATGAGGGAATGAAAATTTCAAAAATTCATTTCTTTGAATGAGGAACGAAATGAAAACAATGAATGAGGAATCTGTTGGTTACAATCAAACTCTTGTGCTCTTGCGCCAAGACGGTCCTCTATTATTCATTGTCTAGAAATATGCATAAATAATAATCATAAAGTAAAAAAACTCGATTGCAAAACACTAAAAATATTTTATAAGTATTTTTTTATTTCCCACTTTTTGGTAAGGATTTCATTAAATTAACTTTGTTTACTTCGATTTTCGTAATTTTGTCATATGAAATTAGTCAAGTGAATAGCAAGATTGGTTGTTAAAACTTATTTAAACTGTTATATATCCCAAAGTGTTCCTTAAATTGAATACAAAATTGTGTCTTAACTACGCTTTATGTATATCAACAGCATTAAAACAACCCAGCTATCTACAGTTAACTCAAGGGCAGTCATGACTTGTCAGCTATACTGTAAAACAAAACAGAAAACATATTTTCTTACCCTCTCTTTCTCATACTGTGCTTCTTCTCTCAGTTTCTCTATTTTCGCAGGTTGACTTTTCTTGCTATCAAGGGACACAGGGCCCAGGTCTGCCATATCAACCTCTTCACATGCTTTGTCCTGTAAAATACAATTTTACCTAATAAAACAACAATTTTTAAGAGTTTAAGAAAAGGAAATAAAAATATACAATTTTAGGTTTATTAATTATATATTTAAAGCTACTATAGCAGTAATTATACATTATTTAAAGGATTATATACTATAAATATATTATTAAAAGAAAATAGAAGAAATTTTAAAAGGTACACATTTTGACAATATTTTACAATACACATAAATATAAATAATTTACAGTGGGTCAACAATATTCTAAATTAAGATTTATCAATCAATAAATAAATGCTTCTTTTCAGCATCAGTGCTGGATCTTCTAGATGCAAATATGCAATTTTACAGTAGACAATGAAAACTTGTAGTGTTATATTGATTCAATCTACTTATAATCTAATTTAACATTGTAATACTAGATGCAGGGATACTTTAAGTACTAATTTTAATAAAAAATATAATGCCATAAAATGGTCCTGCACTGATGCCAATTTATATATTATATACAATTCATGCAGATACTTATAATATAATAATATTGATTATAAATCTGAATCTATGCATTGTTTATTTTCTACTTGAAAAGTAAACTTAACAAAAAATAGGATCGACTATTACTATATTTACTGTACCCTGTTTTAAATGCAGCATTTAAAAATGAAGAATAATTAATTAATGAAATATAATAATGAAAATTTAAATGTTACTTTTAACTAAAAAAATATGTTATTTGACATACCACATCAAACTTCTCCCAAGCAGCGTAATCAGACGATACGATCTTTTTGTCTTGTTTTTTCTTGTTTTGAGGTCTTTCTATCCTTTTGCTCCTCACTGGCGGTAGTTCCTATAGTTCCCAAAAGGTCTCAATATTAATATTCCTGATATCCTCAAGCAACGCCCCGATGTAATACAATAATAACAAAAAAAGACCGATACCGGTATGAAACAACATTTGCGATACTGATATTACTAAATACATACTGAATTACGAGTGAAACGACACTAATAGTACACCACTGCTATTTATTTAAGACACTAAGTTGAAATGTTATTGAGTTTAAACCTGCTCAAAGTCACCGTTAAGCGCGGCCTCTTTGCGTTTCATCTCAATCTCCCAGTTTTGTAAGTCGGTTAGATAGGTTTGCAAACTCTTAACATTGTCCCGAGCTTGCTTTTGTATATCAAAAGCTTTGTCCATTTTTATTAGCACGAAAAAAAAACGGATTTCTTTACCTAATACCTGCTAAATCGATAGTAAGCAGTTGTCAACCTCAACTGTTTTCACGTTGTCATGGCGCTCGATGCGTTCGGAAATCTTTCAAGATCAAATAAATTTTTGTATGTTATGATATGTAATTTATGAGAAAAAGTGAAAAATATTTAAATTTTATAAAATTTATACGCTATATTATAATTATTATTTGTAATGTACATAATAATACACATAAAATTTATTTAAATCTATATTAGTGTAATATAACACGCATAGATGCCGCCACTAGTTTTGTAAAAAAAAAAAACAAATAAATTGGTGGCAAAATTCTCAATTTATATAAGTAAAATATACTTACCTACTTAGCAAATAATAAAATATTTAATAAGCCTGCAGCTTTAGTAAGTGCACTAAATTTTAAATATTTTACAGATATTTTAAAACTATAATCTTCTACTAAATGTTATGTAAAATATACCGAGAAATTAGAAACCAAGCGCATCATTAATCATTCTTTAAAAAGCAATAATGGACGCATTGGACTTAGCTCTTAAATTTTGTAATCTAGATTTGTTCGACCCACACGAGAGTGATAAATCTATTACGTTTAAATTTTTATTGTACCATTTGTAGAGTATTAAGAGTTACGACTAAGAAGTGACTGACATTGTGATATAACTTACTTATCTTACTTAATATAATACCAATAAACTTTCAAAAGTCATCCATTTGTTGAACTTTATGTAGTTAAGTCTAGGTACTTAGAAAATGACGCCAGTTCCTACATTTTATACTTATAATATGTTTGTCAAATAGATTGCTCAAAAATTCTATTTGATGTCTTTAGATATCGCAAGATAATTAACCAACCTTATTTAAAATGTCTATTTTCTATCAGTAGTTGTATAGGTAATGATTGTAGTTATTTAGCCATATTCCGCCATCAGATTTTTTTTACTTTACTGCACACTTACACTACTTTACTTTACTCAAAGGAAGTATTTATCACCCTCACCTTACAATCTGGTTTACGTGCAGTTGTGGCCACTTAAAATACCTCATTAGCCTGGTCTTTTAGAAAATAAATAAAAATATTTAAATCAGCTTCAAGCTGTATCCCTCACACAGCAGGGTAGGCAGAGGAAACCTAGTCACTTAAGACACTCCGTTTCCCACTTTCTGCAGAATTCTGGAGGCATTGCGTGTTGAGTGGCAGAACTCAACGCCGCGCTTTGCCTCGACACCAGAGTGAAGAAATGGAAATATAAGCGTAAATAAATATACAAAAATATTTATCGATTTAAATATTTGAAAACTTTATATATGATCATCATGCAAGAGTATCATTAAATATCAGTTTCTAAACAACACTTATATTTAAGTATGATCCAAACGAGTAGTTACTACTTACTGGCTACAATCTAAAGTCATACGGTTATAAATATCCATTCATATTATGTTAGGCTTAAGGCGATAATTTTCTACACCTCATTTAAAAGCGGCGTTAAAAACATAATTTCATAATTTATATCTACTGAGTAAAAACATATTGTTTTCACGCGTTTCATTTTAGAGCTAGAAAGATCGAAGTGTTATAGCCAATCCCTTTTGCGTGTTCTGCAATTTTTAAAAATATTTTTAATATATTCTATAGTACCTACATTTTTTCATTAAGTTTAACTAGGTATATTAGCTCCAGGTAATAATACTCCATCGTGCTCTGAACTTTCAATGGAAATTATTGAAAAATATATTGCCTAAATATATGTTTTGAAGGGTTCACTTAAATATCGTCCTAATTACTTTATGATATTTAAATAGTGTTATTTAGGATCATAAACAAGATTGATTGATCATTTGAGAACATCCTCTCTCGTTAATCGCTTAAGTGGACGCAGGGAATTCTAATTAGTATTTTAAAAATCGTTTTTCAGCTTCAAGGAGGGTAGAGAGAGCGTAGTGCCATGACACTCCGTTTTCCGCTTCCTGCGAATTCGAGACAGTGTTGAGTTGCGAAATTCAGCGCCGCAGGTTGTCGACCAAAGAAGAAATTAAGGTTAGTTAATATGCGATTGGCCTCTTCTACCCTGCTATGCGAGTAAAATTACCGCTTTCCTGTATGATTTTTTAATTTCAACCTATTTCCCACGTATACATATTCAGGGCCATATTTTCCTATAAACGGCTCTCAACTCTGAGATTGATCTTGAGATGCCGTTTTCTTTTCGCAGCGGAAGTGTTGTAATGGAAAATAGAGATAGAGAACTTAATGGGATGTTTGAACACTAGGTTCCAAAATAACCCTGCTATGTGATACAGCACTAAAAAGCGCTAAAAACACAGTAAATATATTAGTAGATTTACCTTCGTACGACTACTCAATCAATGCTGATTTTTTTGATTACTCTCGATACAATTGAATGGCGTTGATGAGTTGTTATTTTTTTATTGGCTTTATTTATACAAGGCTTAAATTGCGACTTTTGTTCTTATTCATTTTTTACAATTTCTTTTATTATGCAATATCTCTATTGTTATTTTAATCTTTTCTCCAGAAAAACTAGTAAATCTAGAAAGATCGTCGGCATTTTGTCTATCTTTATATAACTACCTACATTTTATAACAATAGCAGATTTGAAATAAAGTAGTACTTGTAAAAATCGTTACTATCTACACTTGTTTTAATTATACTAGGCAACATTTATTTTTATTTTAATAAACACACAAAATAATGGTGTTAATTTCCGCCATTCAACACGCAATGGGAAAAATGGGAGACGGAGTCTCATCAGACTAGGTTCCTTCTACCTCCCCTGCTAAATGCAGGATGTAGCGTGAACCTATAATAATTATATAAACAAACGAACAAACAAAAATGTATTACTTACATTTAAAAAAAATATATAAACTAATAAAACAAATACTCCATAACGAATCCCAAGGACGGTATATGATATTTATAAACAATAAAACTAAATATATAATAGTTCACTAAAATGTTGATTGTTAGTGAGATGAGCTTAGTAATAATTGCGGCTATTCTCTATGGCCACTGTAGTATAAAAAAAAATTGAAGTAGATCTTAGAATTGGTTCTTGGAAAAGATAACTATAGAAGATTACTTCGATTTACAACTATAAAAAAGATTTGATTCTTTTAAAG
This sequence comes from Heliconius melpomene rosina, assembly GCF_056956725.1. Taxonomy (NCBI): domain Eukaryota; kingdom Metazoa; phylum Arthropoda; class Insecta; order Lepidoptera; family Nymphalidae; genus Heliconius; species Heliconius melpomene. The sequence continues at coordinate 8,331,387 of NC_140402.1, read as the reverse complement.
ATCTTTTAAAGATTTCGTATATCATGGGGCGGAACCTAACGTCGCATTTTGTTTTAATCCGATGGGAGATCCCAAGGAGGAATTTTAAATATACCTAAGCATACATATCACCAATCACCTCCAAGACTAAAAGAACTAATGGAAAGCTTTCTAGTAGCGGAATCCTACGCTGTGCTCTATCTAATCTAATACGATAAGAAATCCGTAATAAATATTTTAAATATAAACACCTCCCTAAAGGGGAATCGAACCCACAACTATGCCATAACAATCACTTCTACTGTGCTACTATAGTCTTTCTACACTATATTACGTTTATATGTATATTTCTAACGTCTCGGCCTCGCGACTGCAGATTGTAATCGATCGATTTCTCCGATACATCACGAACTCATCGCTTATTCAATTATAATTGCAGTAATTCGAATAAAAAATATTATATTTGATCAATATTGGGAGGAGTTTATTACTGGTGATTGTTTCGACATTTTTTTTTTATTTCTTTATAAAATCTACATTTAGGTACTCACGTATTTAGATAGATATTGATAAAGGATTTAGAGACCATCGTGGCTTAATGGAATAAATTCAACTCTTAACGGGATGGTTATAGATTAGATCCCAGACGAGGGTATTCTTTTATTGTTTTACGCTGTAGTCTCCATACAGCAGGATAAGACAATCCGTTCCCTACCTATCGCCTAATTTACAAGACTTTGCGCGTGGAGGAGCATAACGTCGAGGTTTGTGTCACAAAAGCGAGAAAATGAGAATAACTCTTACGATTATCTCTCCGTTCTGACAAAATAAGGCGCTGCTGTGATATCCACCACTCAACACGTTTTAGTTACAAGTTTCAAATTCGGGCGAAATGTGAGGACGTGAGTGTTTTAGCACTAGCTTCCTTTTGCCTATCCTACTACATGCGAGAAACAGCTGTGAAGCTAAAAAAAAGAAAAGTCTGGAATTTGAACCACCTACTCTAATCGAACACAGAACTCGTAATATTTATATAGAAATCCCATTCTTATGTCTGTAACCTCAAGGACAATGCATTACTTACCATTTAACTTGACTCTCATTTGACGTTCATGTTTTTGATGAGATTTACTCGTAAATTAACTTAAACAATGTAATAAGAGTGACATTTTGCCTTATTTGGGCAATTTGATTAGTAAAATTATTTGCTGTTTCTAATTTATATAGATGTATTGCATTACGCAACGTAATAATAAGTATTGGAGTAATTTGGATTGGGACGAAAGGCCAGGATGGAGTACTTAGTTAATTTTTTAGCTTTATACTGTATCTTTTGTATTAAAAAGTACCTAAGCAGTGGGAACGTAGAAAATATAAGACACTTAAATTCATTCCCTCGGTAATCGAACTCACAGTCGGGTTCAGATTTGGATGCTGTCCCACTAAGCCTCCTCCGTGCTTTGGATTTGTAGGGTTAAAAAAAAGGAACAGCAAGAATCCTTACGTACAGGCCTTAACCGACGGGTGTTAAAGGACAATTAAGTACTGAACTGGATTTATTCTGCCAACTCCTTATGAAAATGTCCATATAGAAATAAAAGAAATAAATACTTTTAAGTAAAATCAAAGAATTATTAAACTAAACTAATTTTAACTAACAATTTACTATACATTCTGATATCTGATCTTATGAAAATACTAAAATATGTTACATATCTATCTATATATTATCAGAAAAATCTAGAAAAAGGACACGTTCATATTTTAATGAAGTAAACAAAACGCGTTCTTATTAAAATTTAATTTCATCATAAGACATGTTCACGTTTTAATAGAAACTGGAGGCATTGCGTGTTGAATGGCAGAACTCATCGCGCTATGCTAACAAGGCAAACCGCGACATTTAGTACAGAAAGAGAAAATTAAAATATTTACATTACTTCGAGGGGGAATCGAACCCACACCCGTCGCGTTTACAGTTACAAGCTTCTGCCTCTGCGCCACGACTACCTCATCTACTTATTTATTATAGCTTATAATAATTAATCAATCTGTAACTAGCCGAGTTCCGTTACGAAATATAATCTCTCTTGTCATAGTAATTATAAATGTTGTTGTCACAGAGATAACAATCGTTAGTTCAGAATCCGTTTTAACGGTTTAATGAGTTATCATTTGGGTTCGTTGACCTTTCACAGGCTATATTTTGTGGCAGCTGACACCATTGTGGCACAGTTATACCGTGATGGTTCTAGATTCAAATATAAGAAAAAAAATGGTTTTCATTTAATGGAAAACAATTATATCCTTTTATACCTATCCATCAACTTTTAAAGATTATTTGAACGTTTATGTTATAAGTAAGGCCGTTATGAAACAGCGGTGTTTGTAGAGGCGACGTTTATGTGTTCGATTCCTAGTCAGGGGGAATGAGCTATTGTTTATTACATTTTCACGCCGAAATTAAAAAATCAAATAATATAAAATAAGTTCAAGCGGGCGAAGCCGCGCTTGAGTCTCTGTGTCTAGTAGTATAATTATTTTATTATATCATACGTCAATTAAAGTAGTACTTAAGTGTCAAGTACTCTTGTATTAAATGAATGAATAGACTCATTATGAGTAGAGAGGTACCCATATTATAATATTCCATCACGAAGACATGAAATCATGACATATTGCTTGTTTCAACTTAGAATTCAATCTGTGACCTCGGTGGTGTAAAAATAAGTTTTATAATTTTCTATCTGCAAATAAATTATCTCTCCTCTCTCTTTTATTAATAACAAATATCAAATTTTTCAAGTTGAACAATTAGTTTCTGAGATTAGTGCGTTCAACCAAACAAGCTCTTCAAATTTATAGTATTAGTACAGATATGATTTGAAAGACATGATAATTATGTAATTCACTATTAGGCTTGAATAATAAATAAGCCTGGAATTATTGCTACTTACGTATAACAGGATACGCAAAAAAGAACCCAGTGTTAAGACATCCTTTTCCCATTTTCCGACCAAATTTCAACATATTGCGTGCAGAGTGGCGGAACATAACGCTGCGCGTCTACTTTTCACTTTCGGAATCCTTATAAATATATTAAGGAAAACAAAGGTAACTTAAATAAATATCATTGACTTGTAAGTTATAATTTATAAATAAGTGGCATTGAAATGAATCTGAAAGTTCGTCGACAAAAGATATGTAAAGACAAAATATTTTTAAATGTCAATTGATTAAACTACGACTAAAATAAATATCATCAAAATTTTTTAAATATCATCAAAATCCCAGGCCAGGCCTCGCTTACGCTTTCCTGTCGTGGCGTACAAGCATGTGACTAAACACGACGGAGTATGGGTTCGACTTCTTTTGATTAATTACCTTTAGTAACGAAGAAAAGTGCGGCGTTTAGTTCCGCCACTTCACGACTAAATTCCTTCCGCCTACCCTGCTATTTGTGGGTTATAGCAGTGTTTCTTAAACTATGGGTCGCGACCCCAAAAGGGGTCGCGTAGCAAAATTCTGGGGTCGCGAGAGATTTTAATGTCAAATATTTATAAATACCATTTTATAACATCACTAGAGTTGGCGGAATACAGTGGACTTGCAGCTTATGACACGCGCATTTTTGTATGTTTCAAAACGAATTCTAAAACTATATATTTTCATATGTATATTGTTACCTAATAAATAAATCATCAAAAAATATTAATTTATTTTTCTTTTATATTTGTATGGGTGGTCGTTAAGAAACTCGCAATCATAAATGGGGTTGTGAATGACAAAAGTTTAAGAAGCCCTGGGTTATAGCATGCAGTTAAAAAACAGAAAAAAAAGAAAAGGTTGCCGTCGTCGCAGTGGGATAGCGTGACACTATGGTTGGCGTATGATCTCCACTCAAAAGGATAAAGGCTTTTGTACACAATACATACAAGCGGGCGTTGAGTTCTGCATACGCATTGTTTCGAACAAAAAATAACCAAGAATTTACTTATATTGATTTTCTTTAAACAGAGTGAACAGACAGAATCTAACTCACATTTGGGGGATTGAATTATTATATACTCTGTACTACTCTACTATTATCAAATTATGTTAATCGATGATAGCGTCTATTTATATTAAAAAGCATAATACATTCATGTTTTGTTTATCATAAAAAACATCAACTATTACAAAGGAAATGAGTAAATAAATGCAATTTTAATACTTTCCACTATTCTATAACGTATACAGAAAATAAATAAAATTAAAAAGTCATATAATTGACTCGTACGCGTAAAAACACGTTAATAAAGACCGAGAACGCCGAGTTCCGCCTGGTGCACGAAAAAAATAATTTTAGTAAACCATTTAAATTCAATACATTATCTTATGTTACTATTAGCAATTGATACATTAAAGCTGGTTATACACTAGGAATTTTTATTGTTGTCGAGGCCATGCGTGGCACAGAGATATAAGAGTGCGACCGTTGTAGATTCCCACACAAGAAATAGAAATAAAAGAGAATACCTATATTTCCTTGATCTGGTAACAAGGTAAAGAGCGGCTTTGAGTACTGCTACTCAACATGCAATACCTACAGAATTTGGCGGAAAGTGGAGAACGGAAGTGAACAAATGGGAAGCTATAAAAAAAATAAAAAATAATGTCCAATATATTTTTTGTTATAGATATACATATACTGTTCTAACTCATAAAAAATCCATCCTGTATTGCCAGGAAAATAAAAAGAATTCAGTCCCCCGAGGGGGAATCAAAACCTCAATGGTTAGTTAGACACTTTGCAGCGCCAACGATCTTCAATTTGAACAATGCTTATCAAAATTTTTAGCTTTTTGTCGACCATCTTCGATGTTTTAAATAATGTTAACCACTTGTTAACATTATTTAAAACATCGAAGTTATTTTAAATGAAGACAAAAATATTTCTATTTTCGTATATAAGGTATCTGATATTGTTATTTCGTTTTACGGTCATGCGAAGATCATTAAATAAAGATTTTAACACTAGTTTTTAAAAACATACCCACGCATGTCGATATATTTAATACTTTTGTAGTATTTAGGTTTTTTTTTATTATCAAGCTGTCCCATATATAGCTGAGTAGGCGTAGGCAACGTAGTGCTAAAACACTTTGTTCCCTATATCCCACTGTCATGAGAACTGGAAACTCATCGCCGATGCGAAAATAATTAATATTATTTATGCAGTTATAGGCCGCTACTAGTGTAAATATATACTTAAACTAGGGACTGCTTGTACTACAACATTATTTAGTTTCTGATATGAATTACTTTTGTGGTATACCTAATAACATTATCATTTTAAAGATAATATCCATATATTGTAAACTAAACTTTCTGCTAATTCAAATAATTGAATAAACATTTTGTAGCAATCTTATCGCTTCCAGTAAGTACTATATTTTTTTATGTTGAATTTTGCACTACATTTAAATAAAAATCAAAATTGTTTTGGGTTCTATTACATTCATAAACGCATAATTAAAGTATCCTATTTCTTCAACGTACAGACAACGACGAACAGTTTTATTATATGAATATGTGTCACAAACTCACAGGTTATAAAGAAACAAGTAAACTTTACATCTACGAGTATATAAAATTAGTAAAAATTTTAGAGATCCGGTTAGCGCATACGATACCCATATTTTATAAATGCTACCGACAACTGAATAAATACTTAATCGATAATACATTTATGTCTTTAATCTTGTATTTTATAGTTTTATGATGTAGAACTATAAAATGAAAGGATTTTATAATCGTGAGGATTAAAGCGAAATGTGGTGCAGTTTGGTAATGAGTGTAGGTGATGTACGTGGGTTCGATTTCAAAGTGGGTTAATATATATTTTTTCTTTTTAGGTTACTGTACTTCAAAAAGACTACTAATAAGAATTTTATCTAATATCAAATATTTAGATATACGGCCACTTGGAGTTCAGAAAAAATCAAGCTTCTATATCCGCCTAACCAAAACTCACTTCACGTGCACCTACAGGTATGAAATATGGCACAAAGTAAGAACTTACGAAAAGTAAAAATTTATAGGTATTTCATTACAATTACATTACAAACTTGTACTTGTAGTCTTCATTTAAAATGAATGCATACGCCCGCTAACTTAAATTTATCAAGTTTTCGAAGTTCTATTATATTTTGAAAATTGGTACGGAACCTTCGAGCGAGCGAGTCCGACTCGCACTTGATCGGTTCCTTTTTAGTGTCACGCTGTACCCGCAATTGGTAGATATTTTCACTCATTTCGCGGCGTTGAGTTTTGCCACTCAACACGCAATGTCTTGAAAATTGAGGAGAATGTCGGAAAGAATCTACTTAACAATAAATTTCCTCTGCTTATAAAAAAACTAGTGGACCCGGACGCGGCTACGCCTGCTTGGACTATAAGAATATTTTCGCGTCGCTCATACTCATACTATGCCGCCCTAAGGCTAGGTCATTTCGAATCAGTGACATCTCCTTAATTATTTATTAGAATGTTATACAGTAAATTATAATTTCAATCTAGATGAAATGCTGAAAGTGACTATTATATATATTTTCATAAGGATGAATATCAAAATGTCGCGGTAACGGTTCCGTAGCGACGACGGTTGTTATTAACATGGCAGAATAAATTGCATGTCAAATTAGAAAGTACTTTAAAATATATTAGTATATATGTGTAATGTAATGTTATATAGCCTATAGCACTTCTGAAGAATGCAGCTTTCATACAAAACAAAAACAAAGTAAATCGGACCAGTAGACCCAGAGATCTTAGCATTCAAACAAACAAACAAACTCTTCCGCTTTATTATATTAGTATAGATATTATTATTAACAGGAACATTTATAAAATATATTATTAACAGGAAGTTCATATTATATACCTAACACCAAAAATACACAAATAAATCAAACCAAAACCTGTATCCATCTTTATCTTGTTTACTTTTTTAATATTGATGAACAGATAAAAGATTAACCTTAGGCCAAAAGCTAATGAGGAGAATAAATAATAATTTAATCGTATTCAATAGAATATCGATTTTGACCCCGACTCGAGTCGACATCGGCTATTGACCTAAGATTTGAGATATACAATTAATTTAGTCAATCGATTACCAATTATATATTATCTATCACAGTAGGTGAGGCCTGTCGTGGCATAGAGGTACGCGTGTTACTGTAAAAGCGACAGATTGTGGGTTCGATTCCTACTCGAGTAAATTAAATATTTAATATTTTCATTTCCTCGTTCTGGTAACGAGGCAAACCGCTGCGCTTATTTCCGCCACTCAACACGAGCTTCCAGAATTCAGGAACTGTCGTAATAAGGACGGGGTGTCTTAATACTAGGTTCCCAGGTTCCTTCTGCTTACCCTGCTTTGTGCAGAATACAGCGTATAGTGTACAGTGGCACAATGGCAGTGCCTTCGGAGTTACTTAAATTTTAGTCTTGTCAAGCCTTCGCATTAGTATCCTATTTATTGTAATTAATGATGATAGACTCCCTAAAGACTCCCTGAAGATATATCATACTAATATTACGTTTATATTTAATTCAACTGTCGCGTTTTAATACATTTCTCTAAGTTGATATCGAACCTGCAACCATCACGACAGGCGTGAGACGACATGCATTCTGCCAAATTGAAATTAATGGAACTCAAACATCATTAAAGTGCCTTTTTAAAATTTAGTCCAATGTATCTTTGTCTCTATATATTTAAAAAAATGTGTCTATAGTCTTCATGGCAACCTTACCTTGATAGTTATATAGGAATGTGATAGTTGTAGAGGAATGTTGTTGATGTTTAAAATATAAGGGATTCCCCGGTCTTTTAAGATGCCAGTGTCACTATATTAATAATTTAAAAAAAAATTAACATTCCATTTTTTTGTGTGGGTAAAATGCTGAATGGAGTGAATTGACACTATTCCTAAAATATACGTACGAGTATAAAGTCCCATGGACTACAATCCTAAAATAGGTACAGAAGCCTGTCAGGTGACAAACACAATTCTTAATTCATTTTACATAATAAACTATTATAATTTCATTTGACCACGGGAACGAAGCCACAGAAAAAAAGCCTAGTTTCTTTATAAATATTAAAAATAAACCGGAATTTGGTCCAACAATAACTATTGAATATCATAAAGGCAACTAGAAAGTCCTCGTTTATGACAGTGGAAGCATATAAATGATGGGGCACGATCAGTCACTGGACTTTCAAAGGAAGAGCTTTCCAAGACGATACATATTTGTCAAGATTGTGCGTGTGAATTGGTTTTAACTGTATATTTTGGATTATATAAGTTGTATTGATGATTCCGTATTATAAGGGAATTCTAGAAATCTATGTATGGATGGCCGCGCTAATCTCAGGAACTGTTATGGCTTCGATTCCCACTCGAGGAAATGAAATATGTAAATTGCCTTGTTAAGTGAAGGGTACAGCATGACGTTTAAAAAAGAATACGAAAGGAAAATCGATGTCTTCATATAATATTTTTCATTTTTCAGCATCAACCTGTATTCCGCATAAAGAAGGGTAAGCAGTGGATACATAGTGTTAAGAAACTCCGTTCTTCGCTTTTCAAATCGAGTGGCGAAAATCAACGTCACGCTTTGTTTTCTTACCAAAACGGAAACATTAAAAAAGCTCTATCCTTCGTGTGGGAATCGCATTCACAACCCTCGTAATAGCATTAAGAGACTATTCCACTGCGCCACTACGTCCTTACATAATATTGTGTTAAATATATTTCCTAATTCCGATAACGATAAATCATAACGCTAAATGAACGCAGTGACATGTCACTGTATTTAATGTTTTATTTGCTTTACATAAAGTTGGGTCATCAAACATTTTGTGGTTCCTTCCTTCCAAAGACCTCAGTCTTTCAGGCTTGGAGACGTCCAACTTATTAGAGACTATGTGTAGTATCTTTATATACATGTAGGCCAGCAAATTAAGAGTGTGGGTTCAAATCCTTGAGAAACTTGGAAGATATATGTCGCTGACGTAATAACTCCTAAACAATACAATTATCGATTGAAAATTAATACCATAGAGGTCGTAGTGGCGCGGTGGCATGTCGTCTAATGATAGGATCGATTCCCACTCGAAACATAAATTGTTAATTCCATTATGAACCTGTTATCAGAGTAACAGGTTCACTCTGCTTACATTAGTATGTGCGGTATACAACAAAATGCAGAAATTCGGAAAATCCTACTGAAAAGGCAAAATACAGGATTTTACGTTTCATAGTCCACGCATACGAAGTTATGGACTACAATTTGTTTTAATATACACTGACCAAAAAAAAAAACAAATGCCTTGACAGTAACTGCCTTATTAAATTTACACTGAAGCTCACGAACCAATAAACTTTGACGATCTTTAACTAGCGCGTTAATTAAAATATATATAAACATGTACATAACATACAATATACATATATATTTGGAGGCCATAGTGGCGCAGTGGTACTATGGTGCGACCGTAAACACGAAGGTTGTGGGTTGATTCCCACTCGAGGGGAAATATTCAATATTTTCATTTTCTCCTTCTGGTGACGAGGCGAACCGCGACGTTGAGTTCAGCCACTCAAATCACAATACCTCCAGAATTCGGCTGTAAGTGAGGAATGAAGGTGTCTTAATAGGAACGGAGTGTCTTAACAGTAGGTGTGTATGTAAGTATCCAGCTAAAAAATGCATAATAAAATAAAATAAGTCAGCTTCACGCTGTATCCCGCACACATCAGGGTAGGCAGAGGGAACCTAGTGTTAAGCCTCACTTTCCTCCGAATTCTGGAAGCATTGCGTGTTGAGTTTTTAACGAAGAAATTCAGCGCCGTTCTTTTGCCTCGACACCATAATATTATAGTAAAGAAAACATAATATTATAGTATATCCATATATATTTATTACTAACTTTTGTGACTTGAACTTGAGTGCATCACAACACCTTTACATACGTTTCTAAAATAGGAAAACTCAACTAATCTCGATCTTATCACCTCGTGATAAGAGAACACAGTGCCCATTTTAAATTATTCCAAAGTAATTCATACCTTGTTTTGGATGTCCTGAGCACGTTTTTTGGGTGAGTATTGTATGAGTATAAAAAGCAAAAGTAGAATCTTGATGTGTCAGTGCGAGTCGTTCCACCAGAGTAGCAGCGTAGACCTATTGCGATCATGTTTCTGGTAAAATTTTCTTATTTTTCTTTCTTGTTTTATATAGGAAGTCTGTACGCAAATCTTGGGCTGGTTTGTAAAATATTAAATGTCAATCTCGTAAGCTTTTAAATTTATTTATAAAATAATTTTGTATATATTTTTATAGCTTCACACTGTATCCCGTACAGAACTGGGTAGGCAGAGGGAACCTGTGAACCTAGTATTAAAACACTCGGTTGAGTAGCAGAACTCAACCCCGCGCTTCGCCTGGTTACCAGCGACGAAATGATAATAAAAAATATTTTATTTCCCCGAGTGGGAATCGAACCCACAACTAGTCGCGTTGTCAGTTGATATATTATAGTTGACGTTCATATTATTAATTGTAAATAAATATTTTAATCTTAATATAATTGATTAAATAAAAGTACTATTTTAGTAATTATTTTTCTTATTTTCAGATTATTTTCGCCGCTTTAATAGCGGCGGGGGAGACCGCTAAGTTAGATCGCACATACTTACCTCCAATATCGGCTGCTACCGCTGGAGGCGGTCCAGGAAGTCTTCAACTACCGTTTTCAAGGTCAAACGAAGGTGCTCCAGAAAACCAAGACATACCAACTGGAGGTTTTGTTAATAACCACCAAGGAGTCGTAGTAGAATCTGCTTTGGCAGGAACTAGAGCATCAGGGCCACAAAGTGCATTGGGTGGTCCAAGAATTTCGTATGGATCATCAGATTCCAAAGTAGGTGATGCTGCATTCAGAGTGACTAATGACCGTTTTCCTCAAGGTCCTGCAAGTGAACTTGGTCCTAATGGAGAACCAGATCTATCTGCCTTCCATAGACCTCCGTCTTTCAAGCCTGGAAACATCCAAATTATAAGAGATTATGTGTCTAACACCGTCAAATACCAAAATAATATTGGTCTTGACAAATTCAACTATGCCTTCGAAACGGATAACGGAATAAAGATGGCAGAAAACGGGATTTCCAGGAACGGAATCCAGGCCCAAGGAGGTTACTCGTATACTGGAGACGATGGGAAAGTGTATAGTGTTGTTTATACTGCTGATAAGAACGGATACAGGCCGACTGGCAACCATTTGCCAACTCCTCCGCCCATTCCAGCGGAAATATTGGAATCTTTGAAGCAAAACGCTAGGGATGAAGCAGCTGGCTTGGTTGATGATGGTAAGTGATTACCCTGATATTGATTATTTAACTATCTATTTGTTGATTTGTTTTTCTTTTCGTTTCTTTAAATGATTTTCTAATAAATTTAATTTTTTATATTATTCAAATAGAGCAAATTTTCGAGTTTTATGACATAATTAAGAAAAATATTCTTTATTTTTATCACTATGACCTTGATCTTTTTTTATTTTTTGGGCGTATCATATTATCCTAATTAATATATGAATGCATAGTAATTCCGATGTTTTAATATTCGTAATGTATACAATTTTTTTTAACTTTTATATTTTCAAACCAGTTCTTCTATTTCTTCCTAGTACTTAACAATAATACCTTAAAAAAATGTCTAATTATCGATTCGAGTTTTATACTGTACCATAAAGATAAAATATTGAAATATCTGTTTTTACAACGACTTTGCGTTTATTAAGTTAAATTAAAACAGCTTGACGCTATATCCCGCAAACAGTAGGATAAGTAGAGCAAACCTAGTGTTAAGTTTTCGCCAAATTCTGGAGGCATTGCAAGTTGAGTGGCGGAACTCAACACCGCACTTTTACCTCGATACCAGAGCAAAGAAATGAAAATATAAGGTTAAATAAATATTTCATTTTCTTGAGTGGGGATCGAACCTACAATCAGTCAGACTGGCCTCTATTTATATAATATATTAAATTATTTTTACATAGATATTTTTTTTTCTCTTTATCAATAATTCTTTTATTATACCTATTTATAAAATAATACATTTGAAACAAAGTTATTATACATCACTAGTTTTATTACACTATATGAACAAAAGACGGCACAAAAATGCTTTAGGTCGTTAACCTTTACATAACGATTTAATAACGGCTACTCGAAGTCGTAAAATGTATTGTGATGATCGTAGGTTCGATAACGAGTGGGTAGGCTCACGTTTGTTTTGCAAATTAAAAAAAATGTTACCGACACTTAGAGATACCAATTAGCGTTTAATTAACATTAAACGATATTAACCTTAATAAAACGATTAATTTATAATTTTTTATAGCGTCACGCTATATACTGGATCTAGAAGGGTACGCAGAGGAACCTAGTGTTAAAACACTCCGTTCCCTATTTTCTGTTCAAAAAGTTTGAGACAGAGAGATGAAAATGAAAATATTTAATTTGCTCGAGTAGGAATCGAATCGTCGTGTTTATTAATTAGAGTTTAATTAGCATTAGTTTTATTTTAACTGTAAATACGACGGTTATTGGTACGATTCCCACTCTAAGAAATGAATAATATTAATATCTTAGCCACTCAACATACAATGTCTCGAACATTGGGCGGAAAGTGGGGAACGGAATAGTCAAATCCGGGTTCCCTCTGCCTACTTGAGTTATAAAAGTTGTTTAAGTTCGATTTCCTCCAAGATAAAAGCAGGCGTGGCGTTAGGTTCTACGACTCAACAAGAAATGAATGGAGAGTCTTGACACTGGCTTAACTCTGGACTGATCTTGACACATTGATTCTGGACATAAAAATGTTGCATCAGAGATGTGACCTCTTTATCGGGATGGGTATTTTTTTTCGGATGTTGATGATTTCAATAAGAAATTAAGAAACTACTTCTCACTCAGAATCATTCATTAACGTCTAATTGTCATAAAGTCAGGTTTAAACTTATAAAAAATAATGATTTGCATACTTTGACATATTACAAACTCTGTTAAATGTTAAATAAAAGCTTATAATAAACATAAATTTTAATAGTCAACAAAATTTTATGACTCTCAAACTAATTTTGTTTTATTTCAATGAAGTTTTCAATTCATAGTTTAAAAAACTAGCTTTAAGCTTTTTCCTGCTTAGTAATATTCAGAACTTAGTGTCAAGACACTCTCGAAAAGTGGGGTTCCAATTTTCGAGATATTTCCGTGTTGAATTGTGGAACTTAACGTCGTACTTTGACAAAACGTAATTTTAAGTGGATTTTTTTTCTAATTATCGAATTCGAATTTTCATAGTAAATTGTTTCATTAATAATTCACTAAACGGATTTAAGTTTTCACATACTGCTATAATTAAATTTACATACATTTATATATGATATAGAATATTAATGTAACTTCGTATTACTTTGCTGACATGTTTCAATTAACTTTAACTAGATATGTTCATCTATAGTAACATTAAAAAGTGTAAGCATTTGTTTGCTTAGACGCGCTAAGCTTAGGAACTAATGCAGGCCTCAAACAGTTCAAATATTTCTTTATAATATAAAACAGTATTATAAAAAGGTCTACAAAATTACCTACGTTATAATATATTGCAAACCTGTTTTGCTTAAGTTCAGAGGCAGAGGTAGTTTAGTGTTAAGATACTCCGTTTTCATTCACGCACAATTTTTTGAGGCATTGCGTGTTGAGTGGCAGAACTCACCGTCGCACTTTGAAAAAAAAATTCATTCCCCTGAGTGACAACCTTCATTCCTTTAAACTCATCATCATATATTTAAATTGTCATTCCTCTAGTTAAAAAGCTATGCTGAAAAAAATATTTTTGAAATATGATGTGATCTCAAATATTATGAATTCGATTCCTTCTCATATATATATATATATTTTGGATAGGTACAACGTGTAAAAAATAATATATTTAAGTGATGTAAATGACTAAATACAAAAACAGCTTAGTAAAAGTAAATATTACACATGTTGATGACAAGTTAGCCTTGTTTAACATGAACGAGTAATTTTAGACATTTAAAAAGTTAATTAATATCAAAAGTTATTCAGACAGGTATAGAGATATGTATGTATTTCCGTGTTTTTATTGACTGCATCGCGTCCACATCTTTTTTACCTATTTAAATTAAAGTTATAAATATTATGGCCTATGTGATTGTAAATGGTTGTGAATTCGATTCTCATTTGGAAAATGTTTTTATTTCTTCGCATTGGTAACAAGACAAAGCGCGGCGTTGAGTTACGCCATTCTACACTACTCTGCTATATGCGGAATACAGAGTGAAACCACTTTATGCTCTTCATTTTCTCATTTTAGAAACACGTTAACCTCATGGTATTTTAACAAACAAAGTAAAATATTTGAAAATACTAGTATTTGATATTGAACTTACAACCATTGAGTAGAGTCCGGTATTTGTCAACTACACCACATTGGATACCCATTGATTACACACTCGTGTATTTTAATTTTAAATATCACATTGTACATACACGCAACGGTTGAGATATTTTGCTTATTGAACCTGGGAAGCTAGTGTTAATTGTTCCCATTAAGATACTTCCGTTCCCAATTTTTAGCCAGCCGTTATGCCAATAGAAATGCCTTCGCAACTAATTTTCTTCTTCTTATGTGGTGTTATATATTTAAATTGAATATAGTCCAAAATTTAAATAATAGTGGGGTTCAATTTCAAATCCTATTAAATTAATTTCGTGGAAAATTTGTATATATTTGTAACTACTAAAAACAAAGACAAAAATACAATTTATTAAATCATAACGTCAATATTTAGATAAAAAATAATTAATATAATAACGCCTTCAAACGCTTAAAGGTTTTTGTTTTTGCTTGAACACATCCCATTCACATTGTAGGTACATTAGAATAACTAAATGCCTATTGTGTACATTGACAGACATATTGCCGACTGACAAATTGTTTGGAGTCATTGACAAATGAATGACAACTTTCATTTTTTATTTACAGGCTCATACGATGCAAAGAAATACAATACAGAAGACAATTACGCAGAAAATGAAGCTAATGATAAATATAATGATAGACAATCGAATAAATTTGGCGATCGACCTGTATTTGCTGGCGGATTCATCAATCAAAACCAACAAGCCTTTGTAGCACCGAGCTTTAATGGGCAATTTGGAGTTAATGACGGTTCCAAGGATACGGCGTTTTCTAAACCTGATTCTTCGAGATTTGGCAGTTTAGTGCAAAGTGATAATAGATTCGGTTCTATAAGAGAGCCTTCTAAGGACAACGCAAATAATTTGCTTAGCAACAAGCAAACAGAAAATCAATTTCCATCCACTGCTATCAGCGCAGCTAATCCAGATATTGAAGCTAAGCCACTGTCGCAGCAAAAGTTACAGGAACAAAAGCCATTTGTGAAACCTTCATTTAATAGGCCAAGCTCATATGACACGTCTAACCTTGGTATACTTTCTTCAAGTGTTGGTTCATCGCAGCCAATTTCTGTTAGCTCATTTGGTCAATCGAATCAAGGACCAGCAAATAACTTTGGAAGTGGAAACAACAAGCTCAGTGGCCAAGCTTTCCAGTATCAACCCACTCAAGGATCATTTAACTTAAATGCCAATCAAGGGTTACCTATTGAACAAAATTCTAACCATAATAAGCCCTTTTCGGTCCAAAGTACTTTAACGTCTAGTCAACCCTCAACCGGTTATTTCACAAGTCAGCCCACACAACAATTTTCTTCTTCTAACGTACAATCTAGTCAAAACGGCCGCTTACCTGGATCTCAATTCTCATCGTTGCCAACAAAATCAAATCAACCTGTATTTACCATTCCTCTGAAACCTTCGTTCCCAACTAAACCGCCTTTAACTACTCTAACAACGCCTTTAGAGTCGTTTAGTGTAACGAATGAAGGTGAATCGTTTTCACAAAGTGATTTAAATAAAAAAGAAGAATTAGATAATAAAAAAATATTAACAACACCTCAAGAATTTACAGCATCTTTAAGTCAATCCAGTCAATCCACTCCAAATATGCAAGGAGATTCTTCTACCAGTTACACTGGATCTGACAGACCTTCATTTATTTCACTAGATAATAGATTTTCAAGCGCTCAGACAACACAATCAACAGACTCTACCCAATTTATTCAACCACAAGCCCCTGATCATTCTTACATCTACAATAGACCTAACAAGCCGTTTAACACGCCATTTGTTGGAACAGGGTCTATTTCTTCTACTAGTCCAAATAGTCAAGTGACGTCCTTATTACCTCAAACGTCTTTCTTCACAAACGCACCTCAGACATTGATATCTTCTATGAAAAACGGAGCTGTAATAGGGCCTCAATCAGCTAACTTAAGTAGAGTTACTCAAGCTTCATTATCATTTCCGTCTAGAGTTTCTGGAGTTTCAACTCATCTAAATACTAAGCCATCCTTTAATACTCCAAGTGCGTCTACATTTTCCCAAATTATTCCAACAGCAATGACTGCCACAGCACAAATATTTTCAATTCCAAATAGTGAAACAATAAGTTCTCAAGGCATTCAAGAAATACAATATCAAGATGGAAATACAAGCTTACCATCACAACAAAATACTGAAGAAGTATATCAGTATCCTAAGCCCACTACGGTTCTCCCTTCTCAAAGTGAAAAGCAAAATCTTCAATCTGGGCAAGAAAATAGCGCTAGCAAAGATTCTTCTTTCCCACAATTTAATGTGTTTGGTACTCGAAAGCCGACAACACAGCAAAGTTCATTTAACATAAAACCTCATTCACAGTTTTTCCAAGGTGCGTTTAATAATAAAGGACCTAATGTACCCCTATTCTCAAAACTTGACCAACAAAATGCACCACAAGTGGATTCAGATAAAACACAAAATCAAGCTTCTGGTCTTAACTCGCAACCTCAATTTGGACAGCAAAATTTCCCAACTTTACCGAAAAATCCTGGTCAATCTTTTGGATCTCAATCTAGACCACAACTACCAGAAATTGGACTTTTTGGTGATAAAGGACAATTAAATCTAAGCTCTGCATCTCAATTTGGTTCCAAACCATTTACAAGTGCATCATCTTTTTCTCAAGGTACTTCTAGTGGTTTTAATACTCCAAGTATTCTTTTACCAACTAAACAAGATACTTCTTTCAAGCCTACTGAGGAACCTACCTCTCAAAATACACAATCTGTTTTCAATAACAAAGAAACAACATCTTCGCAATCACAAGAATCAGTGCAACCTTCTTTTCCTGCATTTACCAAGCCATTTGGATTTGATACTCAGAAACCATTAAGTCAATTTGGACAACAACATTCATTTTCTTCTAGGCACCCAGCAACAGATCTTACTTCACCAGTTATTTCGCAATTCCCATCTCTTACATCTAAATTTGGGAATAAACCTATCTCAGTAGGTACTCAGTTTGGCACATTTAATACGCAAAATAAATTATCTGACTTCAGTGCACAAAACTCATTTACTTCTAAGAAACCGTTCAGTCAAACATCTCCCAATTCACAGGAGAGTACACAGTTTATTCAAAATACCTCAAGTAGTGAACAGACAACCATGTTTGAACAAGCTGGTGATTCAGCGGATGATAAACATTCCACGTTACTTCCTTCATCGACACAATTCCAAACTGGTTCCTTTGACGAACAACGTCCTACCACTCAGTTTGGTCAGTCCAGTTTCTCTATTACTTCACTAAAACCGTCTATTCAATCTCAATTTGGAAGTCAGCAAGGCATTTCAACATTTGGACAAGGAAGTTTTAATGATAAAGAATCTACGCCTTCGCAATTTGATCAATCCACTCAACAATTTGGAACAGATTTAAAAAATAAACTGTCAACACAAATGCCGAGTTCATCTCAAGTAGAATATAATGACTTTAATAAAGAAACGACTAATACTCAATTTAATGTACCTTCTAGCTTTGATCAGTTTCTTTCAACAAATCAACCTTCACAGCTTAGTACGCTGTTTACCGGACAACTCGGACAAGACAATGAATCGAAAACCACGACAAGTATTCAATTTGATAATAAGCAACAAACTATAAGTTCTAATGAGCCGTCTACTTTAATCTCGAGTACATTTGAAATTCAAGCCCCCACTCAAAGTTCTGAATTTGGTCAAATATATGATTATAAGAAACCCGCTCAAGTGCTTCTAACCCCATCTCAAAAACAAGATAGGCCACAATTCCAAGCCAATATACAATTTGGCCAACAAGGCTTATTAAATACCCAAAAAGGAAAACCTGCACAATTTTCGCAGTCATTATTTAACTCTCCGAGCTCACAATTTAACATTGCAAATGAAGACAAAGTAGAATTTGTAACACAGCAAAATAGTTTAGGAACCTTCCCAAGTACACAAGACGGAGCATTTTCAACTTCTCAAAATTCGGATCAAAGTAGTGGAGAGATTTATGACTATAACAAACCAAGCACACAATTTGGCCAGCAAGGTATATTCAATGTTCAAAAAGAAAAGCCAGCGCAGTTCACAAAGCCCTTATTTAACTCACAATTTACAACAAATGAAGATAAAACAGAAACTGCCACTCAGGAAAATATTCTGACAGGCTTCCCAAGTACTCCGGAAGTTTCATCTTCCACGTCACAAAATGCTGGCCAAAATAATGGCGAAATTTATGAATATAACAAATCGAATAAGCAATTTGGTCAGCAACAGTCAGTACCTCTCCAAAAAGAGAATCCTGCACAATTTTCGCAGACTTCATTTAATTTCGCAAGTTCACAATTCTCCACAATTGATGATAAATCAGAATCTGTTACCCAGGAAAATATTTTGACAGGCATGCCAAGCACCCAAGATTTTTCTTCTATATCAGACAAATCTGATCAAAGTACTGGAGAAATTTACGAATATAACAAGCCCGAACAGAGTTTATCTACTTCATCAGAAAATGATGGAACTACACAATTCGGACAAAAAATACAAAGTACTTCTAACGTGAATAGAGAAGATTTCTTTTCAAATCAACACACTGATGATGACCAGAACAAAAATACCGATGAACAAACATCTACTACATCCGGAGAAGTAAATGAACAGCCTCGTCCTCAGTTAGCTTTCCACAGCGCGTGCTGTGGAGGCTTATTCAAAAGACCTTTAGGCTCAAACAACTTGAATCCTTCTTTCAACATATTTAACCGGAATAAGGATTCTATTCCTAATCAAAAACCAAGCGAAGTTGATCAATCTATAGATAAACAGAATATAGAACCGGAAAAAGCCAGTTCCTTTACAGGAGTGGGTGAAAAATTCCCTAGTTCACGAAAACCTCCGAGTTTCGATGTAAATGGATATCACTACTGAGTGCCTTTAGACATTTCCTAATATTATTATTTGGTGAAACAATGACCAAATTGCACTTACAAGCACTTAATTAGGTTAATTTATACGGGAATGCTATTAATAAACTTCGATTGTCTACTGCAATATTTCAAAAAGTGCAAATACGTCTTTGTTGCACCAAATGAGAAATATATAACGTGAATAGTGCTTAGTATTCGTATATAAGTTTCAAGTGATAAAATTAATGTAAGATATAAAGTATGTAATGGTAAATTATTTTGTAAATAAAATGGGAATGATGTAATTTTTACAATAAAAATGGTGAATTTAAAGAGGGGTTTTTTATTTTAACTTTATTTAATCAAGATCAAGTGTTCTTTCAGCTTCATGCTGTATCCCGCAAATAACAAGATAGATAGAGGGAATATTATGTCCCCAATCCCAATTTTCCATCCCTCAAGTGGGAATTGTACCCATAACAGGAGAAAAAGGAGCGGTTTCAAGTGCCGCTACCTCGAAACTTTGATATGTTTTGTAAAATATCTTTTTATGTATTTCTAATATATATTTCTAAAAAATAATATGTGTTTTAATCCTATTATTAAAACACATATTATTATTTTTTAATTTAAGCTGCGTGGCGATCGGGATTCGGGATTGGGGATTCTCCCCAACAAAATGCGGTGTTAAGTTTCTCTGGCACAGCGTGGCGTTGAGTTTCGCCACTCAACAGGCAGGCCTCAAGCATCTGCCGGAAAGTAGAGACCGAATGAAGCACTACGTTCCCAGTTTCCCTCTGCCTACCCTACCCTAAATAAATATTAAGTAAATGTAATTTATATTTATTTAAATATATAAAATAAAGCATGTAATTACATTATTCAAACACGAATGACACCACTATTTTGTTTATACCAATTGATACAGTCCTCATTAGAGGCTCTCGTGATATCCTGTACGATTTCGTTCTAACACGACAGCTGGCAATGGCGTAATTTTAACGCTTACTTAGTAATAAAATAAACAAATATATATAACTAGCCGTAGCCCGCAATTTCGCTTGCTCGAAATTTAAATGTTTCCAAAGAAATTTGAAGAAATCCTTATCCAGTGGTCCTCTATACTCCCTAATCTTCCTCCATGCCAAATTTCAGCATTCTAAGTCGCTTAGTTATGAATTTATTTTTTTAACTTCATGCTGCATCTCGCACACAGTAGGATAAATAAAAGGAACCTGGGAACTTTCGTTCACCACTTTCCGCCGCTTTTTGTTGAGTGGCAAACCAAACGGTATTTGCCTCGTTGCGTTATAAAAATATTAAATATTTTATTTCTTATCCTCCCTTATCCCCTAATATTTCTTTTCCTTGAACGGGAATCGAATTCACAACCTGCGTACTTTCAATCGTACTGCACCACGACAAGCCTTACCTACATTTTATATTCCCTTAAATTGAACATAAGTAGATTTTAATAAAATATCCTAGAGTTCTCTCTACCTCAGTTGTGAAGTAACATAATATTCAAATTCAAATTCAAATTAAAAATATTCTTTATTTAAATAGGCAATAATTATAAGCACTTTTGAATCGTCGAATGAACATATGAACAAAAAGCTACCACCGGTTCGGAAGGCAGTTCTGCTGAGAAGAGCCGGCAAGAAACTCAACAGTTGCTCTTTTCAAAATCAATGGTACAATCTATTACATTAGCTGGCAGCTATCCTGCATTACATTCAATAGACATTAATTCCATACATGTTTATCCTCTAAATACTCTTGAACAGTGTAATAAGCTTTACTTGTTAGATTTTTTTTACAGATATTTTAAATTTTGGAAGTGGCAAACTAAGAATACACTGCGGAATTTTATTATATACACGTATACTCAGACCCATAAAGGATTTATTAACTTTTTGGAGGCGAAAACTTGGAGTAACAAGCTTATCTTTATTTCTCGTTTCTATCGTATGACTATCACTATTTTTGCTATGACAATGTATATTTTGTAACACCATCACTATCCACCATATCACCATCGATGAAATTTAATATAAAAATTTACTACTAAATGCTTCTCTCTAGGGAAAATTACCCATGGCTGAACTCCAGGAGTAATATTAAATATCCCGTGGATAAAAATACTTATACGAGTATTTGTAACAAGAAGAGATATAAGGTCTTTAAATTATTGTAAATTGTTCATATCAATTTAAATCTTTACTTACTCGTACTTCGAAAAATGTGGGAATAGCGTAAAAAAATGTATTAAAAAGTTGGGTAATTAAGATTTCACACATGATTAATTTAATTTTTAAAAGTTAGTCCACAATTATGCAAAAAATACTACAAGAACACGCAATTCAAAGATTTTGATATAAAAATATACATTTAATTTAATATTATTTTAAAAGCTTGAGAATAAAATAAAGATAATGTTAATATAAGCTGTGTATTGTAATAATCTTCACATTTTTTTGTGTATACTAAGAAATCTATATTTTTACTTTTTTTTTTGTAACTAAGAGTACGAATTTAAAAAAATATGTTAGTGTCACAAAATCCATATATCACGTTAATAAGTTTTGATGTAACCCACTGTAACTACCGCCAAGGCTATCATGGATACTTCGAAAATGTCATAGCTCTTAGTTATTTCCATCCCATTCTCGTACTCAGGGTAAAACCCGCAGGAAAAAACTAGTATAATGTAAATTAGAATTTTTTTTAATAAGTGTTACATTTTCTGAACACTCTCTCTCTATGAACGTTATACATCAGTCTTGCTTACCTCATGCAACTGTATCTCGTATATAGCAGGGTAGGCATTAGGAACATAGCGTTTAAACACTCTGTTCCCTAGGCATCACCCAAATTTCGAGACATTGCACATTGAGAGGCGGGGTTCAGGGAGCGAGGATATCCTACGCCGTGATGGCGTCGTCGGCGTAGGGTACCGAAATAGATTTACACTCTATTATTTATTAGCACACTGTGTGGCATTGCTGATATCATTTTAATATCATCATTATCGTCAAATTAGCATTAGTAATGCGCTATTTCATCTAAACCTTGAATTTCAATTTATTTCTTTATAATAAACATTTGTAAAACATAAGTCATTATTAATATTTTTTTTTGTTTTTTTTTAACCTACCTTAGTCATATTTTAGTATTTAATAAATTGTCAATTTTTTATTTGTATTTTATCAAAATTTTGCTATCCTATAAGCTTAAAATCTTGAAAGTAACAAAAATACATTTTTCAAAAAAATTCAAATTTAACAAAATTTAAAAAGGCTGTAGCAAAAAAAATTGTTGGTGATTTTTAATTGTTAGTAACGTTTCATACATGTCCTCCGGGCATTTCTGGCTTTCTTATCTTTCTGACTTTCCTGTCAGGAAGGGAGAAAGAGTAGTAGGGGGATCACTCTTGCATCATAAATCTTTTTTGCCATTTTTTCGTCACTTGTATTCTTCCCCAAACCATCTTTCCACATTCTTCCTACTAACAGTATCCTTCTCTTACACTTCTGTACTTTAATTTAAAATACATTCAAAATATTATATATGTACATATCAAATTATATTTCATAATTCATATCATCCTTACAAGTCACCCTTTCAGTTCAGTGCAAAGGTCATCATAGAAATTACATTAACATATTGACACGTGGTCACGAGTTCGTGTTCCGCTTGACCTAACGAATTTTGACACGTCACGGAACAAAAACAAATATCAATATTGCGTTACAATTGTAGCATATTGGCAGACGTGCCAAAAAATGAAAATATATTTTGCTGGAGAATCCGTCGTGGCCAGCGTGCAATCTGGTTAGGAGAATCTTGGAACTTGTTAAGGCATTCTGTCTCCATTAAGACACTTTCTTTCTCCACTTTTTGCCGAATTCTGGAGGCATTGCGTGTTGGGTGGATGAACTCAACGCCGCGTTTTGTCTTGTTTTGAAAATATTAAATATTTCCTTTCTTCGAGTGCGAGTCGAGCCCACAACGCCACGGCTGGCCTCAACAATTTTTATATGCATATTTATTGTATTCTCAAATGATTCATACACTATAATTTTCTTTTATAATACAGCTTTACGTTGTTATAAATCTTTTTATAGGTGTTTCTAAGTTTTTATATGTATCTGTTATAGTTCTTGCTTATGATTTTTATTGCAATTCCCTTGGAGTAGAAATAGAGCTAAGAATAAGTTAACAATTTAAAGGTTGAAAGTTTTTAAGCTTCACATTGTATCACACATATAGCAAAATAGACAGAGGGAACCTACTGTATAATACCGTGCGAGCTTCAAGACATTGCTTATAGAGTGGCGGAACTATAAGAAATTAAATATTTAAATTTCTTCATTTTGGTAAGAAGAAAAAGCGCGGCGTTGAGTTCCACCATTCACGCAATATAAGCTACATACAATTTATAAAATCATACACTACAAAAACATGATCACAGAATATTACGAAATAAAAACCAAAATAATTTTATTATACGAATATTGTAGGTATATT
This sequence comes from Heliconius melpomene rosina, assembly GCF_056956725.1. Taxonomy (NCBI): domain Eukaryota; kingdom Metazoa; phylum Arthropoda; class Insecta; order Lepidoptera; family Nymphalidae; genus Heliconius; species Heliconius melpomene. Next base: position 8,307,395 of record NC_140402.1, on the reverse strand, counting down.
GTTTACGGTAAATAACTATTAGTTGTAAAGCCTAAGCGATTTCGCAGTCATGATATAGTAATAAAATAATGCGGGAACGAGTTCAATGTTAAGAGCAAGGCTTTTGAATTTTTTTTTAATTTTATATGAAGGAAGAGTGAGTGGTGAGAGAATTAGGGAGAGATTTCGGTTGGACTTCAAGAGCACTATCGATGATAGGGGAGGAAGGTCACGTAAAAAGTATGAGGATCCCCCAGTCGATATGTATGAAGAGGTTGATGAAAATGTACGAGGCAGAGAGGCATTTAGAGACCGTAGCGGTTGTCACTCCGTTCTCGCTGATATCCTCGCTAGGGATAAAGCATGAAGTTAATAGGATGGCGGAACTTAACGCTGTTCTTTATCTTATCAGACTGAGAAAAATTAAGATTACCTATTTATAAAATGGACATTGAAAAGTAAAGTACTTTCATTGCGTGTATATATTTCGTAACTGTGCCACGATGGTGTTTGCCAATTGTTTTACAATAATAACCGGAAGTGGCATGATGGGTCAAACTTCATATGTCACAATAAATAAAATGTCAAATTATTTAAGAAATTAGCGACTAAGTTTCAACTCTAGAATTGAAGTAGGTACTTTATTGTAAGCGTATTCAATTTACCACTTTTTTGCATATATAATTGATTTTAAATTTGGAAAGGTTCTTTATCATCATGTTTTGTCCTACATAATATAGCAGATACTCTCTTTCTATCTCTGCCGCCCAATTTCTAAAACATTTTGTTTGGAGTGGCGGAACTCAATCGGCGCTATTACTAAAGCTTGAAAATTCAAATAAGTGCCCTGAGTGGGAATCGAACCCATAATCATTGCATTTACAGTCAAACGCTGTCCTCTGTGCCATGATGATCTGAAATATCTTATTAAAATATAATTATAATATAGAATTATAAACATACTGAATTTAAAATTATATTTTATTTTAAGAACAAGCAAGGCCGTACATTAGAATCAAAATATAAAAATTCCTTAACTTAACTAACTATAAGTATGTCTGTAAGTGCGTCTATTTGCATAAAAATTACGAAACTTTAAATTTAATTTAAATACAATGGAAAAAATATATATTTCAACGACATTTTTTTTATAAAGATATTTTTGTTCTGTATTATTCTAAAATAAACATCATCGATTTGTGCATGTAAACATTAAGAATCCACTTCCAACTAACATTCCGGCCAATATATGAAACGTTGTGTTTCGGGGGCGGAGCTCAACGCCGCACTTGACCTACCACAGCTGGGTATCAAATAAGTGGGTTTGAACCCATAACCATCAATCCCAATCCCATTACACCATTATCTTAGATTTTATATAACATTAAAATTTTACCAGCACGTATGTGAACATTAACACTTAAAACTATTCTTTGAAATTCAAAGGAATAAAATTTATTACTTCACAATACAAAATACTCGAACAGAAGAGACTGAAACATTCTATTGTACTCCGGTCGTTTACAATCTAGTGCCAAATAGCAAAATATATGCCAAAATATTTATTATTTCATAAAGATTTTAGAGCTAAATCATATATATAGGTAAAAGCGTTCTTGCTGAATTATAAAGAAAATATATTTTTATAGGTCAAGGATTTTCTTATTATAATAATTTTACTAATTTTGTACATCGTTGAGGCCAGTGGGACAAGTGTGTGAGTGTAAACGTGTTTAATTGTGGATTCGATTCCCATTAGAGGAAATTAAATATTTGATACTTTCATTTTCCTACTTTATGTGGGATATAGTAAAGCTAAATTGTATTACTGAAATCAAAAGAGCAAGTTAAAGATTTCACTCTCATGCCTCAAAAAATATATTCCATTATCTATAATCTCAATATTTTATGCAAAGTAGAATGTTCTTTAAGAAGAAATTTCTTACGAACTTTGCCATTATATCAATATACACTCAGCGGAAAGTGGGGAACGGAAGTATCTTTATACTAGGTTCCCAGATTCTAGGTTCCTTCTGTTTGCCCTGCAATATATAGTAAACGTGAAGCTAAAAAAATATAAACATTCCACAGAATGGGAATTGAATCCGCAACTATCATGTATACACATTACAATAAGACATTGTATATGGTGTCTGTCTCAACGGTGACTCTATGTATGCAAAATTAATATGAACAAATAAAAATAAAATAGTCATAGTTATAATAATTGTAATTATTATAGTTAATTTGTAAATTATTTATTTTATAATTATTATTAGTGTTACAGTCGCTCGTTTAAGTTTCATATTTTTTAATTTTATGTGAAATATACGTCGTTTTGGCATAGCGGACAGCGATAGTTGTAGGTTTGATACCCACTCTGGGCAATTAATTATATTTATTTCGTGGTTCTGGTAACAAGGCAAAAAGCGGCGTTTTACTCCGCCACTCAACACAAAGTCTTGATTAGAAGTTGTAATTGAACTTGCATTTCCTCACGTATATATTTACTATATTCTAGGTTTATTAGATCGAATATATATTTTGAAACTTTTTATTTCTCAAAAGATTCGAACCCACACCCCTTTACTAAAATAACTATTCAATTACAAACTCGCCATAAGATCCAAAATCTTCTTACAAAGTTTTAAAACAAGGCTAATGAATGGTTATTATCAAATTGTTTAACGCAATATTTTTTTTCTATAATATACTTATAGCGAATAATTAGAGCCTTTAGGCACCTTGAGATATTGATATGTTATTTAACTAGTGGTTATTAGGGAGTTTGCTCACGATTTTTTTTTAATAGGCAGATATGTTTAGAATTTTTAGAGATATTTTTTTTTAGCTTATGTGCTGTTTCCGCACGTAGCAGAGTAGGCAGAAGGAACTTGAGAACCTAGTGTTGATGTACTCCGTTCCCATTAAAACACTTCCGTTCCCCATTTGCTTCCGAATTCTTGAGGCACTGTGAATTGAGTGACTTGTTATCATTAAATCATTAAGGTTATATTGTCTTAAAAAAATAAAAACACAATTTAAACAAAACAAAAGATTGAAATACAATTTGTTGAAAAATAAACATAATTTTATATATATTTTATATACATGTTTTATAGGTATTTCATTAGGGTAGCAAATACCTTTTATCTCATACATAGCTAAGTTTTTTCAGATTTTTCCATAAGGAAAAGAAATGTCGACAAAACGAGAGAGATCAGCGCTGTAAATTGTCAAATCCGCCTGAAGAAAGGACTCAATTATTAAAAAAAAATCCAAAATGGATTAAAATTCACAACTATATCGTAAAACATATTTCTACGGAACTATGAGGGTGTTAAGCATGATAGAGTAATAAATATATCGCTCGAGGGACTTTTGTTCTAAAACAAAAGATTACACTGTTAAATTGACACTAGTATTTCGCAATTGACACGCAATCATTCTTAAGTGCCGCTTAATGTTATATTATTATTTTATAACTTAACAGAGGGAACCTGGGAACCTAGTTAGGACACTTTGTTCTCATTAAGACGCTTCCGTTTTCCACTTTCCGCCAAATTTTGTACATATATTGCATTTCATCGACTGGGGATTGAACCCACAACCAGTTACGTTTAAAGTCGCACGCTTGTACTCCAGAACCCCAACTGGCATCATTGTTAGGCTGAAAGAATCTAGTGTTAATACACTCTTGTTACGAGAGAAAATTGATATTGTAATTAATTTCATCTAAATTGGCGGAGAATATGCAACTTAGTGTCATGTCACTGTATTTTTTTACTTAAAATTTAAAGAAAAAAAAATTAAGGTAAAATAAAATATTTATAAATAAACGAGAGTGTAGTGAAACGTCAATCAAAACAGTTACGTACTGTACTGTATTTAAATGTTGTAAAATATAATATCTTAATTTAAGTTGCCTAATTAAATCGTGATTCAATGTAATGCGAAGTTTTGAAAACTTTAAAAGAAAAATATTATTTATTAATATTTATTGTAGATTTATTAATTAGTATGTGGTTTGAAAACTAACTTATTCGTATTATGAGTTTTCTTTTTTTTATTTTCGCACATTTTGCTAAATCGGTATATAGCACACCTAGTTATTTTTTCCCATTTAAAACGCTTTCAGCGTGAAAAATAATGAATAACGTACGAACAACGTTCTTTATGCGGGATATATCCCGAATTACGGGCATTGGGGAAGGCCTTGTCTTCTTACCAGAGCGAGGAAATGAAAATATTAAATATTTCATTCTCTTAAGTGGAAATTGAATTCACGACTTATAGTGCTTACAGCCCCTACGCCACGATAGCCTTGGCCTCGTTATATATAAAAAAATATAACTAGAAATTCTATATTTTTCAAAAAAATATATAAAAATGATAATCGAACGGATCACAATAATTAGTGTATCGACAAAATCGATCAAATGTTAAGCAATAAGCACACAAGCGCATCTTCTCCACTCACGAGTCAAAGGTTACCGAGTGCCGATGTGAGGTGAACGAATTCTATATAAATATAGGATGAAACTTCTCAAGCACATTCAGTTTTCATACTTTGGAACAAATACAGCTTTGAAATGAAGCTGGTAATATATTATAATATATATTTTTATTATATATTTGTACTTTTTTCATTTAATATGTGTACTTAGGATTTTGATAAAATTCGATAAAATTATTATAATATGTCATAATTGTTCCACTTTTTGTGATACTTTAAGAACTCATTTTAATAATAAGCATATAAATATAGTTTAAGCTAATTAATTTTATTGATTTTTTTTTCAGCTCATAATCCTATCAATTGTAGCCTGCACTTATGCAGATAAGTTAGATAGGACGTACCTTCCACCGCCTAATGCTGGATCTGCCGGTGGAAGTCCTGGCTCCTTGATCGCTCCAGGCTTACAACCAGCCTCATCTCCCGGCTCATCTGGATCTGCTAACTTTGGGGCACGAGCACCTACAAATTTCAATCAAGGAAGCTCTAATGGGCCAGCCCAGAATGGGCAAAGATTCGGGCCAACAGAATTTGGTAGGCCTTCTGGACCTAGCAAGTTTGATTCTTCAAATGTAGGCCAGGATCGTTCACCTTCGGGTCCACAACCTGGATTTTCAGCCAACTCAGCCCTTAATCAAGGTTTTCAGGGTAAGCCTGGGCAAGGTCAGCAATTGAACTTTGGTCAATCTGGTGTAGGCTCGCAAGGAATAGAATTTGATTTTTCTAAAAATGTGCCGTCATTTGGGTCAGTAGCAGGACCTGTATCAAGTGGAATTGGATCGTCTCAAGGCTCTAGACTGCCTAGTGGTGGTCAATCTAGTTCTTTCAACCAAGGACTTGGCTCTGGGCAGTCTAATGCTTATGCAATTCCACAACCTGAACGTCCTCAAGCAAGTGCTGATAGAAATGCTGAAATTTTGAAATATGATAGTGAGAATGATGGTGAATCTTATAACTACAGCTATGAAACTTCTAATGGTATATCTGCTGAAGAGTCCGGTGTGGCTACTAATGGTGTAAGAGCACAAGGTGGATATGCTTATACTGGTGATGACGGTTATCAATATTCCGTAACTTATACAGCTGACGAAAATGGCTATCAACCCCAGGGAGAGCACTTACCCACTCCTCATCCTATCCCAGAGGAAATTTTAAAGTCTATTGAAGAGAATGCAAAGGCCGCAGCCGCTGGAACTCAAGAAGGTTAGTGTATTATTAAAAACTTGATTTAATATGTGCATATTTTTGAAACAAATAAAGTTCTTAATTTTCTTTTAACAATTTCAGACGCTTACAGACCAGAAGAGTATGAATCTGAAGATTCTTTACAACAATATAAAGCTGGACAATTAGCTTACAATCGCCCACAAGGCCAAGGTCAAGGTATTGGAATCAATCAACCTCAGGGTAATAACATTTTAGGAAGTCAAGGTATATCTGCGCAAGGCTATGGACAGGCGCAATCAAGCCAAGCACCTAATCAATTTTCTTCTGGCCAAAATGGTTTTAAGGGACAAGGCAACCAGTTCCCACAAAATTTCGACAATCAAAATCAAGTACAGCAAGATCAACGCCAACACTTATCTGGACAAAACCGCGGACAAAATGCCCAAGGTGCTCAAAAAAATGGATACCAGTACAATCAACCACAAAATGATTTTGGTTCTCCGTCTCCAGCAGGACAACGTCCATCAATACAAAACCGTCCCCAAATAGCTCCTCAAGCGCCATCAAGCTTTCTTCCAAGTTCGTCTCAAGATTCTGGATTAAGTGGACAAGGTAATTTCGGATTATCATCTAACGGTTTTTCTGATGGATCAAACATCCAGGGCAATCAAAATCAACCGGGTTTTGATAAGTCACGGCCTTCATACCAACAGCCAGGCAATCAAGGCAGCGTGTCAGCTCAAGGACAGCAGCCATCATTTGCCTCTAACCAAGCTGTGTCCGCTGGAGTTTCTAAGCCTGGACAACAATCTGCATTTGGATCAAGCCAATCATTTGGAGCAGGTGGAATTGCTAATCAAGGACAACAACCTCCATTTAGATCCACGCAATCTTCTCTTGGATCCTCCCAGCCTTCATTTGGACCTCAAAAACAATCATTTAGCTCAAATGGTGCCTCTGACCAAGGATATCAATATGGATTAAAAGCTAATCAGCCTGCGTTTGGTAATGGCAATCAAGTTAGACCAGGCTCTCAACCATTTGGCAATAAACCAAGCGTAAATGGAGGATCTAGTCTTAGTCCTTTCCCAGTTCCTGGAGCTCAAAATGGATTTTCCGATGCGGGACCCCGCCCACAATACCAACAAAGTGGAAATCAGCCATCTTTTGGCTCTAACAATCTTAGTCAAGGATCACAACCTGGCGTTAAAGATTTTGGGCCTAGCGGTGTTCAATCTGGATCAAGAGGACCTCAAGCTGGTCAGCAACCGCAATACCAAACTGGTCAACAGCCTTCATTTGGCCCATCATCATCACCAAATGGAAGACCCAGCCAAGCTGGACCTGCAGCCGGATCTCAATTTGGAGGTCCTCGTCAGCCACCGAGCTTCAGTCCACAGGAAGGTTATAAATACTAGACCAAAGTTAGCTAGATCAAATTCCTAGGCATATAAATCGGCATTATTTTTCTAGCCATAAAAGTCAGCATAAGAAAAAATACATAAAAATATAATTTTGTACATATAGACGATATTGTATAAAAACGATGAACCAAATCACTGTGTGATTAAAGCGAAGTTAATAAATGTTAGCAAAATGTATACCTTTTTTTATTTCTTCATATAAATCATTCCCACGGGTAAATAACATTATGGCAATAATAGCTCTAGAGTTAGAACAAAATTGAGTAATTACCCAATTATTTGCTACTAAGAGGTTTAACCTAACAACCTAACCTTTATTAATATAAAGTAGCATAAGAAGCCAGTCGTGGTGCGGGGGCAAAAGTGTGTAAACACGACTAGTTGTCGGTTCGATCTCCACTCAAGGAAATTAAATATTTATTTAAATTTATATTTTCATTTCTCTGGTCTCGAGGCAAAACGCGGCGTTGTGTTCCGCCAACACGCAAGCCTACAGAATTCGGTGGAAAGTGGGAAACGAAATGTCTTAATACTAAATAATGAAAATGTAAATATTAAATTTCCTCGAGTAGCAATCGAACTAAAAATATAACAAAATACACGGATCTGCAGAACGAGAATTTATGTAAATAGAAAAGGAAAATCTATATTATACGTAAAGAAAAATGGTAGAAATAAACTACTACTGAAAAATCATCGGCTCACCAATGAAAATAATTTACAATTTTTATTTACATAAGTTTATTTGAACAGTTTCTGAAATTATTGAATTTTAAATTAAATATATCTTATACTTAAACAATTAAGTTAAACAACTTACACAGCGTAACATCTAGCTTTGTTTCGTTACCACCTTCAAGAAATGAAAAGTAATCTCTGCCTAAACTGGAAATCGAACCCAGACGGTGTTAGCTTAGAATGTTGTTACGAAATTCTCGACCTATTGTACAGAAACAAAGAAATCATCAAAATATTATCGAACATTATATCTAAATTATAGACCAATTACCTAATCTGTATCTCATGTCTAAAATCTAGACCCAGTTTCTATTTAGGCAAAGTCATCCTTCACATTAAGGATTTGTAAACTGAGACATGGATGACCCGTACTCGTTACCGCTCTTAGAAAATAACATTATATCGATTTGTTGGGTTAAATTTTGTTTTAATTTCATTTTTATTATAGAAGTTTATTTGTGTATTAATAGGTATGTTAGGAGACGATGTAACGCAATGATAGGTGGTTCGATTCTCATTCGGGGAAATGAATTATTTTTATTTCTTCGCTCTGGCAAGAATGACGGCGTTAAGTTTCTTAACTTACTTACTTTCCCATTCGAACGTAGAACGATTCCCTCTTGATAAAAATATTATATTAATACACATGTGACTTTTCAATTGATAAATTATTTGCTTATTGCTTTATCCACAAAACTATTTAAGTAACTATAACATTTTTTGTTACTGAAGTTCAAATAAATGGGATATAGAAAATTGTATTTAATTTTCTAAGACTAAGAAATGACAACACTTTGTATGTATCCCATCCATTCAAAATAAATATTTCCTTTATTGAAAATCGAACCCCCAACCGTCGTGTTCACATTCAAGCGCTGCGTCACGACGGTCAAAATATTATTTAACCATACATTTCTAAGAATCATATTAAAATATCATTTTCGAATGGATATATTAGTTTCAAGTTAGAATTATTGACGTGCTCACTCGTTGCCTGTCAAGCGGATGCAACCGATCTAAAGAGGTCATAGCAGCTAGAATACTAAAGTGATTTGTACACAAATGAAATTATTTTTAATTATTACATTTGGTAATGCATAAAAAGGATTTTTTAAATTGAATTTTGCACCTAATATAGATTTTTTTATGTTAGCATGTTTGTAAGAAGATTAAACTAAAAACGCTAAGCCATTTCTCGTATTCTAAAAAAAAAATCCAATTTGCAGATTTGAATCCCACTATAGAGATGAAATAAAAACAAATAAATAATGAATTAAAAAACCCTCGTGGCGCAACGGCACAGCGTGTGATTGCAAACGGGGCGGTTGTGAGTTCAATTACCACTCGGGCGAATGAATTATTTAATATTTTAATTTTTCCCTTTGGCTTAGTGAAACAAAGTTGGGTGAAAAATAGGGAATGCTTAACACTACGCCTATCCCGCTATACGGGAGAAAACTTTCTTTTTTTTCTTCTATTCTTTATTTTCTTTTGTATTCTTTATATGTTATTCAAATTTTATACAACCTCTAATGTGTACCTTACATGTTTAAAGGATCAATTAAAAACATCTAATCATTAGTTCTTACTAATATATACATAAAGTTTATTATTGCTTAAACAAATACTCGACTGTAGCCAGGAAAGGTGGTCACGATTCACCAAAGCGTGGAAATTGTAAAGTTTTCAAATGTCGCGTGTCTCTTTGTTAGCTTGTAGTTTAGGAGGTATTGTTTAAATAGGAAGAATATTTGATATTATTTTTTTGCCTTCACGATGTATACCACACAAAAAAGGTGGGTTCGATTCCTACCTGAAGAAATTAAATATTTAATATATTAAATTTTCACACTTTGGTAACGAGGGAAAGCGCGATGTCGAGTTCTGCCTTACAACAAGCAAAACATTCAGAAATGCGGGAATTGGGAAAAGGAAATATCTTAATGGAAACAGAGTGTAAACGCTGCGAGATACTGCGTGAAGTCTCGAAGTCTTAACGACAAGATAATATAAAAAAAATCATATAAAAAAAATATAACGTCCTCGTACAATTTAGATTCGCGAGGCCCAATTAACTCTAACATAAAACACATCACGTAGATCAAAGCAAGTGGAACATTTATTTAACGAACACTCATTTCGTTAGGTACCTCCGAGTTACCTCCGAGTTACCTCCGAGTCACCTACTACATGTATGTGTTAAGTATAATATTTTGAAATGGTTATCTTAAATTACTCTGTCGAAATATCATTAGAGTAAGGTGCTTCGTGCGAAACTGTCATAATGGCGTAGTTTTAGAGATCTGTCTTAATTTAGAATATAGACATCCATATATCTTCATGTTTTTAAGCGTTGGTCGTGGGTTTGAATCGTGTTTTCTTTTTTTATAGCTTCACCCTGTAAACCTGGGCACTGGGCACTTAGTGTTAAGACACTCCATTCACATTAAAACACTGCCGTTCTCCATTTTTTGCTGAATTCTGGAGGCATTTCGTATTAAGTGCGGAACTCAACGCCGTGCTTTGCTTATTATATTTGCTTATTGATTTAACAGCTTTATTAAAAAGTTTAATAGTAACTAGTATTACTTTAGAAGGCTCGCATCGTTTTCAATAGCCAAATATTTATATGGCACATAACCAATAAAATATTCTAGGCGCTTTAGTTTTGCTAATAACTTTGAAAAGTCGAAAATATTATTAGATTTGAATCAGGAATATTATAAACGTTATGTTCACAGTCACACTGTAAGCGCGACGGTATTAGGTTCGATTCTCACTCTAAGTAATTAATTATTTCCATTTGCTCTAACAAGACAAAACACTGCTCTGAGGAAATCAATTCAACATGCACGTAGATTCAATTCTCACCTAGAGACAGCTTTTTTCTTAGTTTCTAACTGTAATTCATATATATCAAGGTAGGTATGGTAATCCTAGTGATCGAACACTCCGTCCCCACGCTTCGTCTTTTTACGAAAGCGAATAGGTAAATAGCTCATTTCTCCGAGCGCGAATCGAACCCGCAATAGTCCCTTATAGATGCTGTGCCTTCATGTAAGTACTTTATGTAATCTCAAATATTTTTATTACAAGTAATGTTTTAATGTTTTTGCAATACCTATAAATTATTTAATACAGTCTTGTAATCGTATTAGAGTCACTTATTATCTAACATTATTAAGGTTACGATATTTTCGTTCTCAAAAATTAGTTTTTATTTATTTTTTTCAGCTTCAAGCTGTATCCCGCACACAGCAGGTTAGGCAGAGGGAAGCTAGTGTCAAGAAACTCCGTTCCCCACTATCTGCTGAATTCTGGAAGCATTGAGTGTTCATTCATTGGCTGATGAATGATTACTTTCACGTTGCTATCTATGAAATGATAGTGTTAAGACATTCTGTTTCCGTTAAGACATTTCTGTCCCCCACTTTCCTCCTATTTTTGGAGGCTCAACGCCGAGGAACTCAACGCCGCGCTATGCTCGACGCCAGACAGAAATTTAAATATTATACATTTCGTTTTGAAACCTTTCAATCGTGGCCTCAACTTTTTATACGTTTTCTAAAAAGTACCTATTTTGTTTTTTTATTTTTAAAATGATAAAAATATAATAAAATAAATAAAAAAAATTAACTAACATTACTATCGTGTTAAGTCAGTTTTTAATATAGTTACCGTTATAATATTTGCATATTAAGATACATTTAGCATTCCGTGGCAACGTCAGAAGTGTTGAAAAACTCGTTATAAGAATTTGTATATCTTTAAATTTTTCTTATAAAATACTTAAACAACATTTTTATTTATAAAAAAAAACAATATTTTTTTATATTAATATATAAATGTAATTATAATTTTGTTATCATTATTCCTTATAGGTTTTACTTACATTTTTTTAACTTTACGCTGCATCCCGCACATATCAGGGGAGGCAGAAGAACCTGGAAACCTAGTGTTAATACACTCCGTTTCCATTAAGAAATTCTGGGGGCATTGCGAGTTGAGTGGCAGAACTCAATGCCGCGCTTTTGTTTTTGGCCTACTTGTAACAATTTTTTTTTAAATATTATATTTTTTTACTATGCAATAGTTCTATGGCACGAAGGTAGTAAGTAGCACATTAACACAAATTAATTATAATTTGCGAAATAATTATGTACTTTCGTTTTCGTAACGAATACTCGTATTTACATTCTTGTCTCTATTGGATATGAGGAAGTTGAATGACTAACACTTCCGGTTTGATACTATGCTATTTTAAACTATATTGACAGGTTTAAATAAAAAAAAATAATTAGCATTTGAAAATAAATTAAATGCGACTGTAACACGGTTGGTTGGGAGTTCGATTTCTACCTGGGTGACATATTTTTTTTTATTTTACGGCCCTGGCAACCAAAGTTGGATTAAATTCTGTCACTAGAGTGGAGAGTAGGAGAACCACAGACCGGCTATGAAAGAGAGTGTCCAACAAATAATAAAAGAAGGAAAACGAGAGACCCATAGATATATTTTGCGCTGCGCTTTGCCTTATCACCAGAGCAAAGAAATGAAAAGATCAAATATTTCATCCCCCATATGGGAACTGAACTCACAACCAGTGCACGCTTGTGCCCCTGTAGCACGACGATCTCGTATTACAATATTATGCAAAATATTAATTTCTTATTACAATAAAACTAAATCAACACTCTCTTTATCTTACGATATTCTTATATTCACATTTGCATAATGTATATTTTTACTACATTTATTAACATTGCTTAATAATTACAATATTATTTTCTATATCGAGAACAAACGTAGGAAGAGCTAATTCTATTTTAGGCGACACTAATAATGGACAAGGATTGCTTAAATTTTTTTCATTTGCATAATTTTTTTATAGCAAAATTTATTTATTTGTAAAATTGCGAATATAATAAATGGTTATTTGGAAATTTTATTTATTTTTCGCTTCACTCTGTATCCCGCACATACCACGGTAGGTAGAGGGAACCAGGAAATATAGTGTTAAGATATGACGTTCCCATTCTCCCCTTTCCAACGAATTCTGGAGGTATTACGTATTGAGTGGTGGAACCCAACACCGCGTTTTGTTGGTTTACTATAAACTAAGGAAATGAAAATATTAAATATTTTATTCCCTCGAGAGAGAATCGAACCAACAAACTGTTGCATTGTGAGTCGCACGGTTGTGCACTTGCAACACACTGGCCTCATAAAATATTTTTGCATCTTTCGGCATTTTTTAGGCAAAAATTAAATAAGCAAAGGAAGTTCAGGATTTTTATTTGTATTTTTTCTTATTAATATGTATTTTAGCTTCATCCATTTTCTCGCATAAAGAAAGTCGAAGTGTAAGTACACTCCGTTTCTATATTTTACATAATTTTCATTAAAATAATCGAATCTAATTAACTAATATAAATAATTAACATCGTCTTTATGGGAAAGTAGATCGCATTACGTGTTCATTATAGATTGTAGGTGTTTGTCACTTATCTTATAAGTATGACCTGCCAGTTGACACCACCGGTTATGAACTTGTCACTACCGCCCTGTATTCGAGAGCCGCAGGCAAAAAAAATTGAATAATCCATTCTAATTATATTTCACGTAATAATTATATTTCTTGTGGTATAGTTGAAACTTGTTAAGTAAATAATTAAATGATGATTGCAAATTTGAATCTTGTTTATAGAAAGTAATGGTGCTTATGGGTTAGTGGGGAACGAAAGTGTCTTAATGAGAACGGAGAGTTATGACACTAGATTTCTAGGTTCTCTCTGCCTGACCTGCTATATACAGCGTGAAGTTAAGAAAATGGCACATGTTACAAGTTAAAGTATCTATATTAAAAAAATGGCTGTAAAAACAGACAATTTATGAAACCTTAGAGGGTTACCCTACTTATCTGTTTTAGATTATGTTTATATTATAAGTATTAGATATAGTATGAAAATAAATAAAAAACGTACATGGCGTTAACGTAAATGAGACATATTTAACTTGACTTCAACTTTAAGCATTATATCCAAAGTTACTTTAAAACACTATACTATAAGAAAATTATCAATTTCTAGGTACTTTTTTAAAATAACTCAATATGAAAAAAACACCATGTCTCGAAAATTAAGCGGAAAGTGGGGAATGAAATGTCTTAACGCTACGTTCCTTTTGCCCAAATGAAGTAAAAAAAAAACTCCAAAACAAAGACTCGGCTTAACTAAATCGTAACTTGAAATATGCAATTTTCAATACACTTAATTAATAATTGTTTTACTATAGGTATGACGAAAAGGTTAGAAATTGCAAACTGTGCGGCCTCAGTACCATCACGTATTATTTTAAATAAACGATATTTTAATTATCTATAACTTATATTAAATTGAGGTCGGTTACTTTTGGAATGCAACAAGGCCGAAGTTTTACTATGAAGTTCACTTCTGTGCTATGTACGTTGAATCATCTCCGCATTGGAGAAACTTATGTAATAAAGAACCAAAATTATATATACAAATAGATCCTTATAAGGACGTCTTGCTGTATCAATTTACATAAAACTTTTTATGAATTCGTCTAATATGTATCTAGTTTACATGGCAATACATTCTTTTAATTCTTTATTGCTTAAGATTTATTTTTGTTACTATAAATTAGATATATTCTTATCAGTAACTGAACTAAATTGCAGTGTTAAACTCGGCGGTGTGTGCAGGACAGAGTGTCCTATATTTCTGTACACTAAAACTACTTCTACCCTATACAATAAAAGAAATAGCTTAATTTAGAGCAATAATATGCTTTAGATTTTTTTTAAAAAGTAGCATTTTCATAAATATTATTACTACAGGACTAGTGTCTATAAAAATAGAATAAAATTGCAATACATATTTGCATAGAACTGTCCAAGACAATTAGATGCGTCCATCTCCGTATAGCGTTCGATTAGGCAATAGAAGCCACGACTTTTTATATAAAGAGCACCAATATTAATGTAGATCAATAAGTGCAGGATTTTAGTATAAATAAGAAACACGATTATAACATTACATCATTCAATCAGTGGCGTTTGTGTGGTGTATAAGAAAAAGTCAACATGAAATTGGTAAACTGTTTAATTAAAATTAGATTCGCAAATAGAAACTGTTCGTGGGGCATTTGGTCTGGTGGTTGTGCATACGATTCCTATTCCGGGATATTTTAAATTATTTCAGTTTTCCGGGATTTTTAAGTGTTTTTTTTTAGATAAAAGTAGAGACTTAGAGAGATATAATGCAGAAGACTTGGAGGATAATAAAATAAACAGATTTACTCAAATTAAAGCTTTGTAAAAGTAGGACAAATATGTCCTTTTATATAATACTTACATAATTTAAATAATAAATGTATAAAAAAAACATTTCTAACATTCATTACCATAAATATCTCTTATTAAACTAATATAACTTTCCGAATGTATTAATATATGTATATTATCATTACAGATTGCCTTATTGACTATTATAGCTGCTTCCAACGCAGCTAAGTTGGGCAGGGGTTATCTTCCTCCTAATCATGCTCAGTCTTCTGGCGGTTCAGAATTCTTAGAGGCTCCGGTATCCAGACCCATTATTGTAGGGGATTTGCCAGTTTCACAAAAAGCAGTTATAAACAACTTAAATGCCGACCATCAGGAATCTGTTAACGAATTTGTACAATTTAGAAATCAAGCTCATATTTCTGGTCAAAGTGATTCTGAACATAGAGTGAACTACCAAGTGAGATATGTAGAGAGACCTGAGCGTCCTCAGGCAGCTCTTGAAAGACATGCTGCAATTTTGCGTCAAGATTATCAAAATAATGGCGAATCTTACGCATATGCTTATGAAACTGAAAATGGTATTTTCGGAGAAGAAAAAGGCATAGCGGTCGATGGTGTAAGGGCTCATGGTGGATTCTCCTATACTGGTGACGATGGCAAGCAGTACAGCATCAGGTAAATTTCATCAATTTGAGAGTAGGTAATAGCAGTAAATATTAAAATAATTCCCTCGAGTACTTACATATACATACTATATTTATTATTTTCTATCTTACATAATATTGATCTCTATTATCAGATACACAGCTGATGAAAACGGCTTCCGTCCCGAAGGTAATCACTTGCCCACTCCTCCCCCTATCCCAGTAGAAATCTTGCAATCTTTGGAACAAAACGCTCGTGATGAAGCCGCTGGAATTTATGATGATGGTAATATTTTAGTGGCATTCAATAAAATATTTTACTTTTATTTACATTTGTGCATGTTCAAATGTGACTGGAGTAACTGAAAAAAAATAATAGCGGATTCGAATGTCATGTTTATGTTTATAATATCTCGTATTTTTGACCAACTTGGATAAACGACACCAATGCTATCTAATATAATTTATTAATTATCCTAATTAATATTTTTTCTTTTATCAGGATCCTACGACCAGAGAAAGTATGGTGAAGTAGACAGCCAAAAGCACTACATCTCCAGCTCCAATGTCATCAATTCAAACATTGCCAAACAAGCTAAATACGTTCTCGTCAACGAAGAACAGGCTGTAAGCGATGAAGACTCCGTTGTTACCCACTCAGCAGCAATTAGCCAAGGTTTCAGAAATATCGGTGAAAGTGCCCAAAACTTAGACCATGTTCTCAGTAATGCCCATCAAGAAGTTTCAATTGGGGTTAACAACGCATATTTGCCACCTATCGCCCATAAAGTCGTGGAGGATAGATCTTCTCATAATGGACAATTTGGAATCAGAAATCGTAAACCAAGCTTCAGTGCGAAAAGCGGATACCAGTATTAATTCGACGACATAGCTATGTACATCTCCTAATATAGTATTTTATTTATTGTAATTAATATTGATTTTTATTTTTCCCCATTTCCTGTTTGACAAACATTTAAAGGTTGTTAACGAGAAGGACTACAGCCTAAAATAATTATACGTATTTCTTTTATATTTATTTTTGCCATACAGATGTTATTTTTATTTGTTTTAACTTTTAATTTCTAAGCTTTTGAGATTTAAATAACGAGTATCTTCTTTTAATTGCTCTCTTCGAAATAACACATAATAGCTTATTTCTAGTATTGCCGCACTGCAGTCCAAACTGGTGGTAGCTTTATATTCATTCTATAGTTAAAAATTTTTACGGTAGCCTATTTGAAACAAATAATTAATTTGGATTGAATCCTAATTAATTTTCTTCTTTTTAAAAAAATTTCTACACTAGAGTAGCGAATTAGAACATTTAGTTTTATTCATTAAGAACAGCATTCGGGAAAGTAAGAAACGGAATTGTCTTAATGGGAACGGAGTGTCTTAACACTTACCTCCCAGGTCAACTTTGCCCACACTATTATATGCTGGATACAACGAAAAAAAATAGTTTAGGTGCCTTATACTAAATATCATATGTTGTTACTAAATGAGTATTCTATGTATCTATGAGAATAGATGTCATCAATATTGTAGGTCACGGTAATTTTTGCGGTAGTTTGGTAATTTTTGCTGGGCTTAAAAAGCTAACGATGGCTAGAACGAAAAATATGTTTTATTTTCATTTCAAATTATTGGATTAACAGAGCAGCAAATGGACGATTTATTTATTATGGATGGCGTCAAACTAATTTGGAGTTTAACTATTATGTAAATTTTTTTAACACATTATTTAGTGACCATTTATCTGTTTTGGGAAACAAAAAGAATATTTGTGCAATGTGTGCAATTATCATAATGTTTGTTTATTTTATTTTATTATAATATGACATACTTTAGGACCCATTTTATGTAGTCAACTTATTTTTTTTTGGAATTATTTATTATATTTGGTGCTTAGGCTTAGGGTTTTAAAAATATTTCTGGTGATCGTCGAAATTACACCCTTGTTTTATAAGCTTCACGATGTATTCCGCACATTGCAGAGTAGGCATAGGAAATTAATTCCTTAGATACTCTGTTCCCGTTAAGATATTTCCGTCCTTCATTTTCTACCGAATCCTAGAGCGTGTGGCGTAAGTGGCGGAAATGGAAATTTTAAATATTTTATTTCCCCGAGTGAGAATCGAACCTACATCCTGTCGTGTTCACAGTCAGACTCTAGTTTTCTGCGCTACGACTGGCCTCGATTCTCTCTCCACATTCCATAATTTGCAAGACCAAAAAAATCTAATAAGCTTTTTCTAGTATACAATTATATAACTTCAGAACGAGGTTGATTACACCACGACATATCGTCATGAATTGCCGTGAGCTTTGAACCTGTAATTATTGTAAGTTTTGACAATGATACCTTGCACTAGTGATGACTTTTGACGGACACTCTATTATTAACTAGCTTTTACACACGGCTTCGACCGCGTGGTCAATTGAAAGTAGCTAAAAATTGTGTTTGACATATTCTAAGTGGCCGAGTCAGCTCTAATTCTAACAATTACAGTAATATAATTGTAGCCCTTTCCTTCTTCTATAGGTTATTTTATCCACAATACAAAAAAAATATGTTTTCAATTCAACTAGTTTCTTAGATCTTCAGCTCTTAATATTAGTATAGATATAATATTTCACAGTTTATGTTCATTATTTTGTAGGTCATGGATTCATGTGCTTTCATAATTTTCAAACTATGCAGCTTTTTGATTCTTTTTATGTTCACGCGTCAATTTTCTTAAATTTCGTTTATTATTATTAATAATATTACAGTAAATAAAAAAGATGATAGGAATATCGATTTCTATATGTTCCATAATCACTTTCAATTTCTATAGGCTTCATGCGTTATCATTTGGACCGTCCTCAAAAAATGTCAAGGTATTATCGAGATCAACTTTGAACGCTATGGCGTGACTGAATAAAAAAATAACACCTATTAATGGCACCTATGAATTCGACAGCATCGATTACATTTTTGTCACGTTGTATGTCCGTCTGTCACGTAGTGTAAATTAAAAACTTTTAAAGTATTTTAAAGCATAGTATATATAGACATATTTGATGGGATAAGCCACATAGTGTATTTGGTTTTCATCTCTGAAACATTAGTAAAGATGTTTTGGGTAAGTCCACATTTAGTTATATATATATATATATATATATATATGCTAGTAATCGTCTCCTACAATTTTGCTGTCATGGACCATAAGACGTATAATGGGAAATGGCGTTCTTTAGGTTTCCAATGAAATTTCAAGAAATTATCTCGAAAATGAAATATTTATTTAAATTTATTTCCATTTCTTCGCTCTGATGTCGAGGCAAAGCGCGGCGTTGAGTTTCGCCACTCAATACTCAATATCTCCAGAATTGGGGAACGGAGTTCCATCTCAGACGGAGCACTAGGTTCCCACTCAAGGGTAGGCACCCTGCTATATGCAGGACACAGCGTGAAGCTGATTTGTTTTGATCTCTCTAAAATCCATAAACTTTCAAGATAAGTTTAAGATAATTTCAATTATAATTTCAGGTTTTACTAACTCTCAGCCTTGCATGTGCTGATAAATTGGACAGGACCTATCTACCACCACCTGGGTCACAATATGCTGGAGGTAGACCTGAAGACATTCAAGTGCCGTTTGAATATTCTGAAGCCAATTACCCTGCTAATCCTGATTATATTCTTAATAGAGAAATTGCTATTGGAATAGATAGAAAAGGTCCAAAAGAAATTCAAGAAAGTATTAATTCTCTAGAGAATAGAACTTCCCAGCAATCTAAAGATTTTGTTAAGGGACCAGTAATATTTCCAAATAGTGAATATTTTACAAGAAGCTCTATTATTTCTGATAATAAACCGAAATATCCGTCAAGTGAAAGACCCGAAGTTGGTAAATTTCAAAGTGGTCAAATTGGAGACGAATTTATAATTTCAAATGTGCCTGAAAAATATTTATCTAATAATCGAGTTTTCCCTCAGCAGACACCAAATACAATTTTTTATACTAATACCCTTAAACCCACAGCGATTAACAACTATGTGTCTAACTCCCCGTTTAGTGGTGAAAATGCAGCCGATGGCGACTTAAATGGCCTAATTAATCTACCATGCAATAAGTCCTTAACAAATAGTTTTAATAACGACCCTTGTATAGTAAACTCCAATAGCAAGCAATACTTAGCAACATTAAATCCTACTTCAATCGTTATGTCTACTACAATAGCACCTGCAACTAAAATCCCAAATTTCTCTGAACGGAGCTCAATAAAGCCACAGAATAACGACGATATGTCATCTACTACTTCTAATTACTCTACAACTAAAGATCCACTGATATCTTTCAATGTCAAACGTCCTGAAAGAGTACAAGCTAAATCTGACAGAGAAGCAGTTATTCTTAACTATGAAAATGTATTAGCTCCTGAAGGATATGTATACAGTTTTGACACGTCAAATGGAATTCACGGTGATGAAAGTGGGATTACATTGAATGGTGTTAGAGCTAAAGGATCTTATTCATACACTGGAGATGATGGAAAACTTTATCGTGTTATTTATACGGCTGATGAAAATGGATTTAGACCTGAAGGCGATCACTTGCCGACGCCACCTCCTATACCAGATGCTATTCTGAAAGTAATAGAGAAAGCTTATGAAGATAAAAAGGCTGGAATTATTGATGATGGTAAGTCAAATCTACACTTTTTGTTGGACTAATTTTAAGAAAGCTTCAAATTCATTATTTTTTATGATTATATAATTTTTTTTTGTTATTTTAGGTTCCTACGATGAAAATAAATACGGTCACAAAAAATATCAAAAAGATTTTAATAATTTAAATCAATTTATGTCAACACAGAAACAAATGAAATTAAATGAATATTTAAATTCAAACAATATATCTCTCGAGCCAAATCAACATAATACATATTTGAAAAACCCAGAGAATAAGAAAAATGATGATATTTCTAATAAACAAGTGTCGGGTCCAGCATACTCTACTAATTCAAATAATTTTAAGAATTCATCAATATCAGTACCTGATGATTATGAAGAAATAGACAATGGTGATGCTGGAGAAAAAGATTATCAAAAATGGGACAATATCAAACTGATATCTAAAAATGTTGGTAACAAATATAATGAAACTAATAAAGACGTAAAAAATTCACCAATTATTGACTTCAAACAATATAATCAATCGGGCTATCCCTATTATTCTTCCCAAAATGAAAAAGAATTCCCTACACGTTTTTCTGAAATACATAATGATGAAGATGAAGAAAAATTTAATAAAGATGCTCAAATATCACCAAAGCCATTTATGACACCTTACGTATCGAGAAACGAAGATAACGAACTGCAAAATTACGACAGCAAGGAAAAGTTTTACGATGAACCTAGATATCACTCTAATGATAAAATTCATCAAGACAATAACAATGAGAATTACCCGGTCGATGGATCTAATACAAACGAAGAAAGTGACAGTACTACAAGTTTAATAGAAGATAATAAGTTCAAATCTACACATAATGGATATTTTTATCCAAAAGCTGTAAATTATGCAACATACAAACCTTTCGAATTTTCTCCACGGTCATCTATTATTCCCGACGAGGGCAAATATTATTCAAGCACAACAGAAAAAGATTTTAGGTTGAGAACTACTGCCTCACAAACTGAGACATCAATGGAATATCAAACTTCTACCATTCCCTCATATTCTCCTAAAACTTATGAAAATGCATATGAAGAAACGAACGAACCTACTTATTTTAATAAAGGTGTTTCATCGACGGAGAAGAACATTGAAATAAACATTCCAAAATTTGGACCATCGTATTCCCCAAATATTAATGTAATGACTTCAGATACATTTAATTTCCCTTCCAGTACCGAAAAAGTGTTAGGCGAAGACTTTTCTGGACCAAAACGACCCCAAAGTTTCGACCCACTTACTGGCTATCACTATTAACATTGTTCTTTTTATTGTTTTGTTATAATAACTATCATATTATTACGTTTTGAAATAAATTTTGCTTTAAAATAAAAAAAAATGTATATTTAATTGTTCACCTGTCTAGCAAAATAATATACAGGGTGTAACGTGACCGACGGTAGAGAGCCTTAGTACCTATGTATTTCACCCCTTGTATGTTAGTTTCAGTGGTTCGCCAGATATTTGAGAAAATGTGATTTTTTAGGAAAAAATCGGACTCTTGAAGAAAATTGGCAAATACAAACCGACTGTCGAGACTACGTTCGAGATGTTTTATTCTCAATATAGCTCAATAGTATGTTTTTATATAATGTAACATTTCAAAACAATCAGCTTAATTATATAAAAAATATATATTTTTATTTTTTCGCTTTGGTAGCTTTCGCTACCTGGGAAAAGATATATTATATCTATTATATAAATATAGATACGTATATCTTTTCCCAGATGTATACTTTGAACCCATTACTATCGTTTTCAATCAGGCACGCGTTAACTGCCGTTATCTATGTAAATAAAATTTAAATATGTAAATATTGATTAGATAACTTAGAATCAAATTTAAACCCGTTTAGAAATTATTCATGAATAATAAATATGAGGATTATTTATTATATAAATTTATTTGTATTATTATAATAAATTGTTGATTTATTGATTTATAGATATAAATCTCTTATAACTGAGTTTGTATATAAGTGACTTTGTTGTGACTTTTTACAGTTTAATAAGTGCTGCTGTAATTTTGCTTATCTTAATCTAGCTTTTTATTTCCCTACATTGCAATAAGCAAGATAAAATCCGAAGCTAAAAAAATGGAAGACAATTGTGGGTTCGATTCCCACTCGAAGGAATTTACTCACAAGCGGCGACTGCAAATACGACAGCTAGCGGTTTCGATTCTAATTTAAGGAAATGGATGTCCTCGAGTAAGATGGCAAAACATGGCGTTAAGCTCCGCAACTTAAAATGCAATGCCTCCAGAATTCGGTGGAAAATTGGGCATGGAAACGGAGAGTCTTATCACTAGGAGACCAGGCCCCTGCTATGTAAGGGATACAAAGTGAAGTTAAAAAATATATAAATATACCTATACGTATATAAGTTGGAAGCTCCATCTAATCAATATTCACGACAACTTCTAATAAATCGATACAACTTAGCAACTTGTTTTGTTTAGAACATTAGGTGCATTGCTTAACGCCGCTAGATGGCGTACTAATGAAATTAAAATGTATCTATACTTCTAATTTTCAGAGTAAAATTATAAAGCTGAGGTTACTCGTAGTGCTAGGTAAATGCGATGTGTTTTGGGTTCGATTCCCAGTCAAGGAAGTATTTAGGAGTAAAACTTTGAATATTTTAATTTTCTTGCTCTCGTAATGAGGCAAAGCGCGACGTTGAATTGCGCCGTTCAACTCACAATGCCTGAAGTCTGGCGGAAAGTGGGAAACTGAAGTTAAAAAATAAAACTGAAGAGTAAACGGGATAATCTCAGGAACTACTGGTGCAAATTAATATATTTTATCCTTTTTGATTCCTGTCCAAGTTTGTATTTAATTACCCCGGTGTGATACTTAAAAGTTCAGCGTTAGGTTCCGCAAAATACATAACACGACTAAAATTGACGAAATGTCAGAAATCTCAATGTCTAACTATAGACGTGCTTTATAAGGTAAAATTGAGTAAGCTTTGAGCACTGCAATCTTATAAGTCATTATTCTACAAAGTAAATGTCCCTCATATACATTTTATGACATAATGAAATAAATTTTATAAGTCCACATTCTAATTAAGCAAGAAAATATGTTCACATGCATTCCACAGAATACTTGCATATATTTTTTTGGCTTTGTCTATCCCGCATATAGCAGGATAGACAAAGGGAACCTTGTTTTAAGACACTCCGCCAATTTTTTTGAGACATTGCATATTAAGTAGTGGAACTCAACGCCGTGCTTGTGATGGTGATATTTTTATTATATTTTATTTCGGATTATTGAAAATCTAGATGACCTTCTAAGTTCTTATACGTATCTATGTAGGTACTTATTTTTGCAAGCTGTGAACATATTAATGTTAATGTGAAGATATTGTTATACATTTTTTTCTTTTTGGTGTATGCCACAACAGTAACAATTGTAGGACACGCAAAGAGAACTTAGTGTCATAATATTCCATTCTCCACTTTTCTTTGAGTTGCGAGTTGTGATACAAGTTATCTTATTAGAGCTAGAAAATGACAATGATTTTAAAGAATGGAAATCGAACCCACAACTATTGCGTTTAAGTTAGTCACTGTACCACCACGAGGGAGATGCATAAAGAAAAAAATCTCCGCTAGCGTCAGTATGTTACCAGGTGCTCCTCAAATGACTTGCCAAATATTTTTTTTTACTAAAAAAAAACAAAAACTTTATTGCTCTAAATAAAAAAGTTATATTACGTCAAACTACGTTGATTCATTAAGACAGATTGCTAAAAAAAATTGCACGTTATAAAACTATTCGAGTTCCGTGTTGCGGTCAATTAAGCTACTGATGGGCTATCAGTTGAGAAAAAAATGACAGGATGATTTTGTTTTCTATAATAAATTATGGAAATTAATGTAATATAGGTACAGTTGTATGGCATATATAACCGGGTAGATGGTAACCTAGTGATAAGAAACTCCGTTTTCCGGTCTGGCTAATCTTAAACACATTGCGTGTTGAGTGGCGAAACTTAACGCCGCAATTGTCCCCTTTTGTGTCTAGATCAAGGGAAATGAAAATATATCTATAGTTTCAATAGTTGGTTTTAAAAGCCCTCGTAATATAATACGGACCCTCCTAATATAAGGATATTCGTGAGTTACACAAGCAAAGCCGTACTGCGTAGCTAGTTTGCTAATTAAAGTATCATCAAAGATACCTCCATACAAAAGCAATTTAAACCAATTTAAAGGTATATCATTTTCTCTACGCAAGTTAAGATTTATACGTACTTTGTATACTAAGTATTTATTTATGAGGAATTTCCACGATTCATTCGATACGATGCATTAATACATCGGATTTCGCAATAATACAATCTTTGTATATTCGTAGACAGGATTCGATTAAATTAAATCCGTTTGTAACAGAAGGATGTACTCGTACATAAATTGTTTATTATTAGTAATAAAAAAAATAGAGGCAGGCCAGTGCGTAATTGTAAGCGTCACAGGTGGTAGGTTCTATTCTCATTCGAGGCAAATAATATTTTCATTTTTGGCTCTGGGCAATGTAAAACAAATAGCTTTTCAAAACGACAAGTTTTTCTACACCAAGTACTAAAATGTTTTTGAATGTGATTGAAGTTAAAAAATATATGTACAGAAGTTCGGGGAGCTTATTAGTAACCTTTGAACAGGGCAGCTCGATGATAACATTTTATTGTATTAACAAAGAACGGCGTTAAGTGCCGCCACTTAAGCTCAACACGCAAACACGATTCAACGGGTTGTGTGGAATTAAAGTATCATAATGGATGGAGTATCTTTAAACTACGTTCTCAGGTTTCATCTGCCTTTCATTCTATGTCCAAGATACAGCGTGAAGCAAAAAAAAAGAAGAATTGTATTTAATAATAATATTGTAAGTTTTTTTATTCTGAAGTTGCCAATTCTTCTCATCAGCATCACCTTTTTTATAATAATTCTACTGTACCATAGCGGTCATTCAGATTAAATATAATAAATATAATACTTTTCTAGTCTCCTTTAAAAGTAAGGCCGTACTTAGATGAAGGCATTGTGTCGTAATATGTTCTATTGTAAAAATACAAAGAAGATCTGAGATCCTGACCTTATGACCTGAACACAATTTTAAAATTAAAGTAACTGATAAAAAGGTTATCTTTGTTAAATAATACACTTATATATACATATAATTTTCATCGCTAGCCTAACCTATCCCGCACAAAGCAGTATAGATAGAAGGAACTTGGGAACCTTATGTCTCCCAGCCCATTAAAACACTTCCATTGCCTACTTTGGGCCGAGTTTTGGGGCTTATTACCATTAGGAGGAATTAACTATTTTCATTTCTTTATTCTGGTAAGATAAAACGCGGCGCGCCCTAACACTAAGTTCCTTCTATTTGTGGAATATAGTATTTCTTTTGTTATTTTTGCATAGAACCGTAATTGCAGGGATTTATTTCGACCTTGACCAGATTTTCGTATTACTTAAGTATTTAGAGCGATCATCTGTGACCTCGGCGCTTCTCCAGTTGTACTCGTACTATTAAATGAGTTATAAAGTCAAACTTATTAGATGTTTTTCGCCGGAGGTAGAGCGCGTGCTTAGTGCGTCGAGAGTAGACCGGCGATGTTTTGTAATTTTTTTTATATAATATATATTTTTTGCTTTTGTAAACATAGTGATGTAATAATTTGTAAATTTATGTCATAATTTGTTATTTTACAAATTTCATATTATAAATAAAATGAAATTTGTAAAAATTTGTATTCAAACCACTAAAGTAATAACTAATATAGTACAGATTATTACGACAGTAAGAACTTCTTGCTTTTTGCGGATATCAGAGTAGGCAAAGAAAGCCTACCTCGAGCCTCTGCACCACAACTGGCTTCAAAGCCATCAATTGGTTTTCAATTGCCAGCTAAACATCGCAAAGAGAAAGAAGACTTGAACGACAAAACAATCGCAAGTCTACACCGCCTCGTAAACAACCTGCCGTCAATCTAGCGTTACACAATGTAGATCATCAGGGCTGGGGGATAATTCACACAAAATACTGTTTGGCTTGCGTTACATTAATATTATGTTGGTATCGACCGCGATATATTCTCACGATTCGCCTTTCTGTTGAAAATGTTTCAAACTGTGTCATATCTTAGTTCATTTTGTGAAATTTACTGATTTTGTCATTTTTTTTGTTAAAAGAAATTGGAATTATTTATTTGGAATGTTAAAAAAAGTTGTAGTTTCAAGCAGCATGAGTATAGAAAGGTAGGCAGAGAGAATCTATTGTTAATACACTCGGTACCCTACTTTCCCCCTTATCCTTGAAAAACTGCTAGTTAGATGGGGGGACCTAACGTCACGAGAAGACGACAAAACGCCATTGTTTCTGTCACTTACATTGTCTCGAAAATTGAGCGTTGTATAGGGGGAAAACATCGTAAAAAAATGTACCAAAATTCCATATATTAACGATTAAAGTCAATAGCTACTCATATATATCCTTTATATAAAGGCTATATCATAATAAAACTAAGTAAGCTACCAACAAAGTAGACAGATGCAGGTCAAATCACTGTGTCGGTAATTTCTTAATTCTATTGCATTATTAATTCACTTATCGACATGTTCTCACGACGACCGTTCTGTCTGTCTCAATGGGATGATGTTCAATATTGCAAGATATTATTTTATCATTTTTAGCATTATTTTATTAAATTTAATATAAAATCTTATTATTCCTAGGGAATGCCTTAGACCTTGTTTCTCTTGGTCTATTCTGTTATGTGATAGAAGATAAGAGCGCAGCGGAATAGTCTTTGTTAGTGCGACGGTCGTAGGTTCGATTTCCAATCAGAATAAATGATTTTTATTTCTTTGACTCTTTCAGATACTCGACATTCCCGAAAATTACGTAGTAAGTGGGGAAGGGAGTGTTTTGACACTAGATTTCTTTTACCTAGAGGGGTCATAATAGACGAGATGCTATAGTAAGATAATAAAACTGTATAAGCTTTTTGATATTTGATTTCATCCTTAACTTACGTCAATTTTACATTTTTTGTTGAGTACTTACGTACAGTTCATAATTAAGTTGATTATATTTTTTCACGCATTTCCTGCTGTTTGCGTGTTAGGCCGAGATAATCGAGTTTTGCGACACGTCTTTCGACATTTGCATTGCACTCCAAAGCTTCTATTAAATTGTTTCTTAAGCACATGGTCTACCCCATGTTTAACAAGATCTCTTGAGAGGTCTTGAGGCCGTCGTGACCCGGTGGCACAAAGAGTGTGACTGTAAATACGACGATTGTTGGTTCAATTCCTACTCGGGGGAACAAAATATTTCACATTTTTATTTCCTGGCTCTGGTAACGAGGAAAAGGACATTAGTGCAAATAATAAATAATGATGTTTCAAAAACCCCCCAGAATCTGTTTTTTTTACAAAATTTCAGTCAAATTACAACGTAGGCCTATGGGGCGGCGTTGTGTTCCGCCACATAACACAAAATACACAGAGTGATAAAATATTCCTAGTTTCACTCCGTCTTCAATTCGCAAGAGACATGTATGTAGGTATGTAGATTAAGAAGGCACGTCAGCTTCGTGCTTTTCGGTCACGGTTTTTGTTTTCCCATAGATATATCGAGCATAACTTACATTAAGTTTCTTTAGAACTATATGCATAAAATCAATTGACTAGGATCTCTTAGGGTGGTGGTACAGTGGTGTAGGAAATGCTTATTAAGTAGGTAGTCCTAAGTTCCTATAGATACAATCTAGACCTGATTATATAGATATTTCTATAATTATATAATTAGATTCGAGGCCAGTCATTGCGCATAAGCACAAAATGTGACTGAAAACACGACAGGCTGTGGGTTCGATTCCCACTTTAAATTAAATATTGAACGTTTCCATTTCTCTGACTGGCCTCGAGGTAAAGGGCGGCGTTGAGTTCCGCCATTCAACACGCAATAACTCCAGAATTCCGCGGAAAATGGAAGACAGAGTGTCTTAACACTAGGTTCCCTTTACCTACCATGCCATATACGGGACAGCAATAAGCTGAAAAATATACATTACATATAGACATAGCGTGTTGAGTGACTTATCTAAGCACCACATTATTATCGAACCACCTACCACCTTTACGTTCAGACGCTGTCTCAATTTACCATGATGGACCTCAACTTAGTTATATTAGTACTATTTTATATAATGAAGATAAAAAAATATTTTATTTAATATTTAAGTTTCGCAATATTTAACATGAGTTCAAATGATGATATAATTATCTGACAGAATTTGCACCAGTATAAAGGTCATACAAATGTAGAACAAGTTATTGCAAATAGTTTGAAATTATTAATTGCCTCTAATAAGATATCGAGATGTAATGTAATGCCTTAGGGATGTTCTACTGTCTATTAATAATATATTTAATTTGTAGTTCCATGCTGTATTCCTCATATAGCAGGAAAGGCAAAGGGAACCTAGGGAACCCAAAAACCCAAAAAAAAGTGTCCCAATGGAGATACCATTGGGACACTTTTCTCCCATACTGTCCGCTGAATACATGCATTGCGTGTTGTTGGAACTAATAACTTAACCAAGCCATCGTTAACAGAACGAACAAATGAAAATATTAAATATTTCATTTCCTTCAACGAGAATCGAACCTATGTCTAGCTTACAGCCAGACACTTAGTCACTGCGCCACGATAGCCTCAACTAAATAGAAAAAAATAGATTAATTAGGTTGTAATTATAGTTTGTAATTCCTCAGGCGTCACACCTAACCTCAAAACTTACCTTGGATCTGCCGATCCAAATGAACTATCATTTGGGAGTAATACAATTAATCATGAATTAAGAAGAAGAGCTGTCAGCCCTCTGTCAGCAGCTGTGTATGATATACGAAGGATCGTGGGTTCGAATGAAGCTATGTAATCTTAAGGTAGGAAGCTAGGAGTAGGAGCTAAGAAGGTATGTAAGTGTAAGGTAAAGTAAATAAGGAAGGAAGGATGAGCGTAGATTTTTTCTTTTTAGCTTTAAGCTATATCCCGCATGTAGCAAGGTAGGTTCAGATGAGAAATTAAAAAATAACATTAGAAGCGGGCGAAGCCGTAAACGGGTCACTAGCTTAAACTATTTTCATTGTTTCCCACATGTAGGCAGGAACCTAGCGTAAAGACACTCCGTTACACACTTTCCACAAATTTACAGAAACATTGTGTGTTGAGTGGTGGAGCTTAACGCCGCGCTGTCTACCAAAGCAAGGTCATTGAATGCAAGACCTTTACAATATGTTAAAGAATATGTTACTATATTTATGTATTGAATAATTTCAACAAGTTAAATTAGATTTCGATACTTAAGATAAAAATCAGTTCGTGTATTGTTAGATTGACGGACGTTGAAATGATATACAAATTTCAATATGATTACAATTTGAACGTATGTATATATAGTAATTGTTTGAGTGGATGTCGGTTAATGTTGCCTAATCTACAGAATTGGTTGGTTTTGATATATATAATACATGGTTTGCTATTACATAGAAATAAAATACACTTTTTATTTTATTTTTTGCATTATCGAATTTAACGAGGTCATAAAGAGAACTAAGTGCAAAGAAATTCTGTTTTCCATTTTCTGCCTAAATTCGAAATATTGTTACACACACACAAACAAACAAATGCGATGATTGTCGGTTCGATTGCTATTTGGGAGTATAAAATATTTAATAATTTCATTTCCTTGCTCTGAGGACGAGCCAAAACGCGGGGTTAAGTTCCCCCATTCCCGGCAGAAAGTGGGGAATTAAAGTGATTTAAATGGGTTCCCTCTACACCTGCTACGTGCGGGATACAGCGTGAAACTGAAAAAATAAAACAATACAAAAAAAAGTATATACATAGCACTTATATAAATAAATACTAAATAGTTATATAAATAACTAAATGTCAGTATAGAAGGCATCTTGAAACTAGTTATCTATCATTTTTTACTTAACTCATCATCTTGTATTAAGAAATGATAGCTTTGATGTCTGACGTACGATTTACTTATATATTATTACTAGTGGACCCGGACGCGGCTACGCCTGCTTCAACTATAAGAATATTTATTAAATATATTCATTAAATTATTTTCAATTTTCAATAGAATTAGTAAGAAAATATAAGCTTAAATAATCAAAAAGAATAATAAGCAGATACACATTATTAGAAAAAATTATCTGAGTTACTGAAATTAACCAACAAAAGGATTAAAAGTCTGCCCGTTCGCGTCGGTCATACTGTGCCGCCCTCTAGGTGGCTAGGTCATTTGGAATCAGTGACATCTCCTTAATTATTTATTAGAATGTTGTACAGTAAACTATAATTTCAATCTAGATAAAATGTTAATAGTGACTATTATATTTATTTTCATAAGGATGAATATCAAAATGTCGCGGTAACGGTTGCGTAGCGACGCGACGGTTGTTATTAACATGGCAGAATAAATTGCATGTCAAATTAGAAAGTACTTTAAAATATATTAGTTTATATGTGTAATGTAATGTTATATAGCCTATAGCACTTCTGAAGAATGCAGCTTTCATATAAAACAAAAACAATGAAAATCGGACCAGTAGATCCAGAGATCTTAGCGTTCAAACAAACAAACAAACAAACAAACAAACAAACAAACAAACTCTCCCGCTTTATTATATTAGTATAGAAGTATAGATGAAGGTTATATTTCAGTATTATATGCTCTATTTCAAACTAATATAGCTTAGTAGTGAAGGCTTTAAATATATGGGTTGCCGGTTCGAATACGTTTTGGATGCGTTTATAAGAATAATTCAATATTTATTCATTTTTATGCAGAAATCTGATATTTTTTTTTAATCCCAGACACAAAAAGAGGGGTGGTTCTAATTTCACGTGTCAGTCTGTCTGTTTATCTATGTTTTCTATATGTGTGCTTTTAAGTAATTCACTCTCCCGAGTAGGGAACGAACCTAGAACCATCGCGTTTTTGTAAAGGTTTATCTGTTAAGCCGCTGCCGCTGTGCCATGACGAAGGCTCAGGTACCTACTTTATGAAGATATTTAAAACTTGAACTTTAATATAATATTTATATTTAGAGACACGTCATAACCAACAATTGAACAAAATCAGTTCGTGGATTTTTTCACGAACAATAATGTATAACATTTTATTAGGCATCATTATTTTCTTAAGGTAACCGGATACTTCAAATATTTCATTTATATTGAATTATTTTATTGTTTTTGATAGAGATTTTGTGGGTATATCAGAATTAAATTAATTAACTGTGATTGAAAAATTTGTTAATACAAAAAAATTGAAGCCGTCCTGGCTCAGTGGATAGCGTATGACTGAAAACGCAATAACTGTGGGTTCGATTCATACTTCCTTGTTCTTTATTGCCGTTCTTTTGAAATTTTGCCATTAAACACACAATTTCTCGATAATTGAACGAAAAGTAAGGAACCTAGTGATTTAATACTATTTTCCCTAAACACGTCCATTAAAACCGACAACCAATTCCCAACCAAAATTAATTTTATGTTATACTAAATCTATTTTACGTTAAACTCAAACTGTCATAATAAAATTAGCTAGAACCTAGAATTCTTAAACATATAGCGAAATACCTGTTCAATGATGATGATGCCTCTCGCTCTCGTTTTACTAGGCAAAGGTTATCCGATGAGTGGATGCAATTAAAATAATTGAAGATCGAAGAATGTCGTGCGAAGTATTCTTTTATGCCCTATTATGCTCTATAAGTGATGATTGTGTCTTCATTATGACTTTTTTCCTTTAAATACCTTGTATGTATTTGAATTTTAGTTAAGTATATTTGAATAGTTAGAATGGGAACTGTTAAGGCGTCAGGTTCTGGGTTCGACTCCCATAGAGAAAGTCAATTGTTTAATATTTTCACTCGGAGAAATTAGTTATTATTTACTAATATTTTAATTTCTTCATACGCAATGCCTCGAAAACTCAGCAATATGTGAACGGAGTGATGTAGCACTAGGTTGACTAGGTTCCCTTTGTCTACCCTCCTGTATGTGAGATATTGCGTGAGTCTGAAAAAAAATTAATACATAAACTGAATTTTGACGCATTCTCCTATAAAATTTCGTTTAGAGCCCTTAGTAGATTTTGAAATGGGGCAGTCAACCTAAACTAATTTATTTATACTTTACAAGTAATATTTATTATTTAACAACCACATCGTTACTATAAAATAGACTTTAAAATAAATATTGATTTTAATAAAAGCATAACAATTTTGTGACCAAATAATATTTTACTATTATCCTACGCATATTTGGATTCAAAATATCTTGTAGGCTGAACGGAGTATATATCATAATATTTGCTCGCCTCGCTCAGGTAACAATACAAACGGCGGCGTTGAGTTCCGCCACAGTGTTTCGAAAATTGACCCGAAAGTAGAGGACAGAATGTCTTAACACTGCATACCCTATGACCATTCTGCTATATGAAGGAAATATAATTTGTAAAGATCCTTCGCATATTTGGATTAAATATCTTTTGTAGGCTAAATATGAACATACAGAGAGAACCCATATAAAGAAATTAAGTCTATATTTTTGGAGCTTCTTCTAAAAATAATATTTTAAAAGATTCTTCTTCTATTTCTTGAACATTCTTGAACTAATCAATTTATTTTATAGCAATGACAGCACTTTCCGCAATCTTTTGTATTTTTAAAATATGTAAAATGTTTTTCATATTCTTCCACACGTACTTCTTCCTTTTAGGAAGAAGTTAGTGTTTCTCTGTAGCAAACTTTTAGATAAGTAGGTATCTATATTAGGCTAACCGTCATGGAACGTCTGGTTTGCAAAAATAGAGAATAACAAAGTACCTAAACACAACAGGTTGCTGGTTCGATTCTTACTCGAGGACATTAAATATTAATTATTTTTATACTCTCTTACCGAGTTAAAACGCGGCATTAAGATCCCCTAATCAACACGCAACGCCTTCAGAATTCGGCGGAGAGTGTGGAACGGAAGTTTCTTAGTGGGAACGGAGTGTCTTAACACTAGTTTAAGGTAAAAAAACATCCGATGAATTTAACTTAAAACGTCACATACCATTTCTCTAAATATCTTTTATTATCCAAATAAATAACAAAATTAATGAATAATTAACACTAAAACGACGCATCCTCCATAAATTAGCTTGTGTTTATTTACTTAAGAAACGAATTTCTCATTTATAATACCTACATGGAATGCAAGAATTATAGCATTGATATATAGATGCATTAGCGCTGGCCGATCGCTTGGGAAATGTGCAATTCTTGTAACCCCGTGACCTTTTATACAACTTTCCATCACCATACTGAGAATGGACTTGATTGAAAATGGTACATATTTGTTTCCTTCTTTCTAGTTTCGGATAGTAACAATGTTTTTTTTTTCATGAAGAGAAGGCAGAAGGAACCTAGCTTTAAAACTCCGTTCCCACTTCCTATCTCTATTTCCGCCGAATTGTAGAGGCATTGCGTCTTGAGTGGCAGAACTCACCAACGTACTCTTCTAGAGTTTTCGCAAAAAAACTGAAAATAAAAAATATTTAATTCCCCTGAAAGTAAAATTGAAGACACTTCCATACCTTTACTTTCTTAGAGTTCCAGATAATCGATTTAATTAAGGTTGCCGAGTTGCAGTCGTAAACATACATTATTAGTTTGTGATGCGGTAATTACTGAATATTGATACACATCCTTGAATGTCCACTTGTGTTAGGATGAGTATACACGAGCTGATGTCTAGACAAATAAAAATGAAGAAAAGAACCGGTCAAGTGCGAGTCGGATTCTCTTTTCATAGAAACATCAATGAGCGAGTCATCAGATTTCAGGATTGTAGGTCAAGATAGGTTAAAAAGGTTTACAAAGCTAACTTTGCGAGCGTATGTACACATTTTGTATGGAATGAACTACAACTAATATTTTTTTTTTGGTTTGATTACGTAGAAAAGCTTCATAAAAAAAGAAGAATGCTAAGAAGGGGCTATAAACCATGCATGGTATGGGCATATTTAATATTAACTTCAGCTTAATACTTCCATGTGATCTTAAAAAAATTATATTGAAAGAAGGTAGGTATATTCGAAATAATTGTTTATTTTAATTTATAATTTTTAGTCATATTTGTTTCCAAAGGCTAATGGATGATGTAGAAAAATACTATTTTTAAAATGAACTCTAAAAAATAGATAATATAAACCTCAACCTCAATTACCAATACGCAGAAATAAAATGAAACCTCAATATTTTAAATTTCAGGCCTTCCTAGCACAGAGACAGAAACGTTTGACTATAAAAACGCTATTATAACAAGACAAAACACAGCGTTAAGTTCCATCACTTAACAAACACCTCATAAATTAGTGTAGGGGAACGGACTCTCAAGACTAAGTTCCCACTGCCTACTCTCATATATGCAGGATACAGATTCAGCCTGTATAACGCATATAGCAAAAACCCTCAAAGGCCGGCAACATGTAGCTTCTCTGGTGTTGCACGGGGTCGTGGGCAGCGGTGATCACCATCAGGACCCATCATCACCCGAACGCTCGTTTGACTTGTCCTTTTTCCATATAGCATATAGCAGGTAGTTCCTCATACAAAAGAAGATATCATATTAAATATTTACAACTTTAATTACCAATACAGCAAAGATGAAAGGAAGGCCTCATTAAAATAGATAACAATATTTAACGATCACGAATATAATTAAAATTGTTTGCATTTTATGTTCTTGCGTCGCGGTAATTGCTCTCATTTGAATATTGGATTTACTTAACGTATGGTAATATGCGTACATTGGGTTCATTGAGACCACCTGACTGTGAATGATGGTCGTGGGTTCGATGTTGCTTGGAGAATGGAATTAATAATATTTTAATTTCCTCCTTCTGATAAGAAAAACGCGGCGTTAAATTCTGTCACTTAATACTCAATGTCTCAAAAATCGGGCGGTTTATAGGGAACGGAGAGTATCGACATTAGCTTCTTTGACTCATG
The DNA here is from genome assembly GCF_056956725.1 of Heliconius melpomene rosina. Lineage (NCBI taxonomy): Eukaryota > Metazoa > Arthropoda > Insecta > Lepidoptera > Nymphalidae > Heliconius > Heliconius melpomene. The sequence continues at coordinate 8,271,779 of NC_140402.1, read as the reverse complement.
TAGTTATATGAGATATACCTACAGAGTAAAAGTAAAAAAATACATTTATTGAGACCATCGTGGCGTTGTGGTACAGCTTCTGATTATAAAGGCAATGGTTCGGAGTTCGATGCCATTCGCGGGAATTTAGTGTTTTTATTTCCTCCCTCCTGTAGCAAAACCCTGAATTCCATCACTCACTAAGCAAATATCGAAAATCGAAAAGACCAACAGACAGGCGACGGACACCAAAATGATTCTATAAGGGTGCCCTCTTTTCCTTTTGAGATACAAAACTTGAAAGCTTACAAATAAAAAAATGTTTTCTAAATGCCCAATGACGTCATATTTCATGTACCTCTTATAGGCCATCCTAGTTCATTTTAAGCGGATATAATAAAGGATACAAGCGAACAAACTAATTTCTTCGTATTATTAACAACTGTTGACCTTTTACGTTGTCTCAGGTCACTATTGCACAGTCATGAATGAAATAGTCAAAGAACTTAACTAACTATATATTGGTTGTAGCAAAAAGCACTATTATATTTGTAGCTAATGAAGTAATAAAGAAAAAGTTTGTTTTTGTTTCTAAATATCAAATTATTCGTGGCTTCCGTGGCGCAGGCGCATAAGCATAATTTGCGTGCTGTATTGCGGAACTCAACGCTGCGCTTAATAAAGCGGTAATAACCAGAGACAGAAAAAAAATACCGGAGTGGGAATCGAATTCCCAACTGTCGCGTCAATAGTCATTTGGCTGTCTCAGTGCGCCTCTGCCGCCTCTACTGTACCAGTAATATAAGACCGAGAGCAATAATTTCAAATATGTGCGTTGCTTTAAATATGAGTATAGGCAAATTCCTTTCTCTTATTATTTTATGCTTGTTTGTTTCAAAAGTTGCGCACGCGCATATACTAATCTTTAAATATTCTAACAAAATTTTGATTGAACCCACTACCGATCATAATACAAATAATAATAATACAATATACCTACGTATTGTGACGTTAAACTCCGCCGAAAATATCATGGGAAAAGATTGGACAGTGTGTGGAAAACGAAATTACAGTGAGATGCTAAAAGAAAATGCGGAAATGAGAATTTTAATTTGTTTTTTTCAAGCGTGATATATCCTTCATACAGCGCAGGAAAAGAGTTAAAACACTCTGCTTTTAATATTTACCTAAATTAGAAAAATTGCTCTTTGTTATACAAAACTGAAGGAAATAATAATATGAACATGTATAATTGAATTAGACTCTTCATTCTCCAGTTCCATAAATTTAGAACAGCTTTCCGCTTTTTCCACGTAGCACGATAGACAGGGGGAACGAAAATCGAACCCACAATCATCGTTATTACAGTTAGTTTACTTTGCAAGTTGTCATTATATTGTGAGATATGCATAGAGATTTAAAAATGCCGAAGATATTCATATCAACAAATAAATAATTCATAGTACGACATAAGATTCTTTTAAAAATATTTATTTTACTACCTATAATAACTTTTATTTATAAATATAATATGTTAAAACGATGTTTACATTTTATAAAAATTTCGCCTACGGAACCTAACGCCGTATGTTGTATAACAAAATTTTTAACGACAGTTAAGAGAGAGAGAGTAAGTAAGAGAGTGTTACTGAGTAAGAACTACAGCGGGGATATCCACTAATAATTAGGATTCTACATAAGTTCTAAGTAATTTCCACAAGATGTCAGAAACTTGGACAAAAGCCAGCGCTGCTATTGTAAAGCCTTATGAGGTATAATTAAGTTAAATACATTGCTTACATTTCTTAATTTATATTTTCTTTGTACGTTTGTATTCGTATATTATGTTACTTGCAACACTTAATTAACTAAATAAATTAGTTACTTAAATAACTTTTTTTTCAGTATCATGCTGTATCCCGCATACAGCAGAGTAGGCAGAAGGAACCTAGTGTTAAGTGGCGGACGCTGCGCTTTGTCCCAAGCGAAATCAGAGCGAAAGAAAGAAAGAAGACAAAAAGAGAAGAAATGAAAATATGAAATATTTATTTTTCTCGATCTAAAGCCTGTAAAGATTTCCGCTATTCATTCATAGTACTTATGTATAGCCTTATATATAGGTTCTTATATTTAAGAATGTGATGAGAACTATTCAAGCAAAGGAAAACGGACTTAAAGCCTAATTTATGATACTAACAAAATTGTATACTTTCATTAATCATTCAAAATCGTGAATCACGTTCCAAAACAAAGAACAAATTAATTACAAATGTACAAACACATTTAAATTTAAATGATTACTTATATTCAGCATTATAACAATAAATGAAGGAAAATGGTTTTAAATCTTTTGTTACCAGACTCCAAAAAAATCCCTTAGTGGAAATCGGCCCAATTATCTAAAACTACCAACTAAGCCACCACAGCATCTATAATAAATGAAAATTATATAAATAATAAATCAGCTTCAGCACAGAAGGAACCAAGTGTTAAAATCCTCCGTTCCCCACTTTCTCCCACATTTTGATCTTGCCTTGGTGCACAGTGAAGAAATGAAAACATTAATAAATAATAATTAATTCCCCCGAGTGGGGATCGAACCCGCAACCGTCGCGTTACAGTCACTGTCTCCAAATATAATAATAAATGACAAAAATATATTAGGATAACACAGAGAAAGGCTTACCACGAATGCACTAACCTTTTTAAAGCGATTCTCATAATATAACAATCGTGAGGATCATTCCAAAATAAATGAATGTCAAATGTAATTTTTTTTCAATATAAAGAGCAAGGTCGTTTCGATACCATAAGATATTGCTAAAACATGATGCTATTTTTTCCCATTATTCTTTTTTAAAAACAGCTTCTCACAGTATCAGGATAGGCAGAGAGATCGTACACTCTGTTTCCTACTTTCCACGCAATTTTAGTTATATTGTATATCTCTTTCGGCTTCACGCTATAGCTCGCATATATCAGGGATAGGTAGAGAAAAGCTTGTTTTAAGACACTCTATTCTCTATGTTCTACACTATTTTTAAGTTAATTCCAGTGAATGGAAATTGAACCTACAACCGTCACGCTTACAGTACTGTCCCGCAGCGCCATGATGGCTTTTAGAAAGATAATACTATATAGGCGATGACAGTAGGTTCGATCTGTAGTCAAAGTTGTGTTCAAATTTCAAATAAGATAAGACAAATCGCGACTTTGGGTTTTACCTGTTACCAGCACAAGGAAATTATAATAATTAATTCCACCGAATAGAGAACACCGAATCGAACTCACAATAAAAAATATATTTAAGATTTTAATTTTTATAAAAAAATGCTTTGCTTTTATAAAAAAATCATAAAAAATATATGATCTATTTCAAACATGACTCATCTATAGCGTCATAAATTCTGACATTTAATCCCACTTCATGTAAGTGTTCGAACTAAAAGTACCATAATACTAATAAGCGATTATGTAAATAGATTAAACTTATGAATAGTATAATGAGGCCAGTCGTGGCTCAGGCACAAAGTGTGGCTATAGACAGGTTCGACTCCCACTTGAGGAAAAATAAATTTTCAATATTTTCATTTCTCCTCCGCCGTGGCGCAATGGCGATGGTTGTGGGTTCGATCCTATTCGAGGAATTATCTTTCTTTATCTTTCAAGATAAAGAACGGTGTTAAGCTCCGCTGCTTGCTAGCAGACAATCTCGACAATTGGATGGAGAGCGGGCATATAACGATTTTTTGACTTGCCAATTCGATACAATCATTCATGAGATTAGCGCGTACAAACAAACAAACACGTTAACTTTATAATATTAAGTATAGATAACCTCGACCACATTTCTTCACGTACAAAGAATTCGATCGATTGACCCGCCCTTGTTACGAGAGCGGTATTACCTTCGACTCCTCTTTAACCGTAATTAGGTGTACTATATTATTATAATTATCATTAAACGAGCGTCTGGTTGTAATTGGGACGGTTGCCGGTTCAAATCTCATTAAGTCGAGTAAATTATTGCATCACTCTGATGACAAGACATACTGCAGCGTTGAGTTCCACCACTCCTCGCGAAATACGATGAAATTTACCAAAAATAGAGTGGAATGGCGGCAGCAGCAACCCGGAGTTAAGACACTCCGATAAAGACACTTCTGTTACCTACTTTCCGTCGAAGGTATTGCGAGTTGTTTGGCGGAAATCGAACCCGCAACCCGTCGCTTGTGCCTCCATCCTTAAAATTGCAATTTCTAAGTACTTGTGTATATAAATAAATATATATATGTTTACATTAACTTTGTAGTTTGAACTTTAAATTTGACCGCACTGTAGAGCAGTAGTCGCTTGCGGCAACCAATGTGATTTTATTGAGGCACGGAGGCGTGATGCCCGCTATTACTGGCATGTTGCAATTATTTATTATACTATAGAATAGAATTGATGGCTATAGAAGTTTTTAGTCTATTTTAAGATGAAAATATTAAATGGAGACGGAGTGTCTTAACACTAGATACCCCTTGCGTATCCTGCTATATGCAGGATATGTCGTGAAACTAAATTTAAAACTAAAAATATTTAACATATCTTTTTAGTATGACTTTAACTTCATAAATAACATAAAAGGATTAAAAAATACATATAAATGTACATAAAAATAAAAAATGATCGCATTATACTTTGAAAAATACTAATTTCCCCTCTGACATTTATATAATCGTTCGAAACCATTTCAAAGAGATTAAGCTTGTAATAATACCAAGGTTTATATATCGATGCTTTGCAAAAACAATCTTATTTATCGAAATATGTATTATATATCTTTTTAGGGTTCCGTACCTAAAAAGGTGAAAATGAAATTCTTATAGGATCACCTTGTCCTTCGCGTGGAAGTATCAAGCTTCCTTATAGGTTACTTCTCGTGGACCTATATTTTTGAAATTTAGCAAAAAGTGACTTACAATACAAATAAAATACATTGCATAGAAACATAGAGCAAAGTTTGTTCCTAAATGAAGACGAGGGAACGAAAGTGTCTTTATGAAACGAAGTGTCTTAATGATAGGTTTCCAGGTTCTGTTCTACCTATCCCGCTATATGCGGGATATAGCGTGAAATTTAAAAAAAATATGTGAATTTTAAATATTCTTTTTTTACAATTCTACATGTAATCTGTGATATTTTAATGATGACTAAGAGTCAAGTACAGCCAAGTTATTTAAGATTATAAAATTTTTAATTAACTTTGCAGAGATAAAGACGGCTACACATATTACTGTTTTAGTATTATATATTTAAATAGCTTTTACGCGAATATCCAATATTGTATGGTAAATAAATATCAGAATAGTTTAGTGTTTCTTAGTTCGAACTCACTCTATCATTATGATTTTTACAGTCGACGATCAATCTTCATAATTGATCAATGGTCAGGTTCCTCCAGTGCTTTGAGGAACTCAACTCAGCGGACGATGGCCGCTCTGTCTCGAGAATTGGGCAGAAATTGGAGGATGGAGTGTCTTAACACTAGGTTATCTCTACTTGCGTGAAGCTGCTTGATCACTAGCAAAGAATATGTGTGGGACACATGACACATTCCGAGCTAACTCAGATCACTGGATTACATTGAAAGTATTAAAAAAAAATTAAATTAAATTTGGCTTCACGCTCTATCCTGCACACAGACAGGTAGGCAGAAGAAACCTAGTGCCTAGTGTTAAGACACTCCATTTAATAATACAGATACTTATCGTATAGTAGTCGTATCGTACTGTCTAAAGTAAACTGCTCTTCGCTGTCTATCTCTGGGAAATCTCTTTTAGGAAAATTACGACAGCTTTGTAAGAGGAAGACTTATTAGGTGTTAAAATATAATGCTTTACGTAAATTGTAATACCGTTCACGTTCTTAGTTGAAACTTAAGTAACAAGGAATATAATGATTTTCTAAATAGGTATCATTGCGATGCGATTCAGTAATCGACTATATAAGAGACGATTGTAAGTTCGATTCCCACTCCAAAGTAAGAATCGTAGAATCTACAATAAAATCGTGAGGACGTCTTGAAGCAGGAGCAGAACGTTAGACAAAGTGTAAACACTACAGTCGTGGGTTTGATCCCCAGTTGAGGAAATTATTTATTTTCCTTTCTTTTCTTTATCTAGAAAGTTAAGTAAAAAAGTGACAAATAGACATTCTCTGCCTGCTATTTGTGGATACAGCGTATAGCTACAAAAAAAAATTTAAATCAACTTCTTATAGTAACAAAATCTGAAAAACGAATATATTGTGAACATCAACTTTTTCTAGAATGAGCTTTGAACTCACGACCACATGTCGCAAATAAACACGTCCGGATTATTCAACATGAATATTAATATTATTAATTATAAAATGATTTATAACTTCATAAGTGACAATAAAGTATTTAATTAAAACATTTTTTAAATAATTTACTGCACTTAAAGAGCTTGAGAAAAAATTATAATTAACGCACAGATGAGTGAGTGAATATGACTAACAGCAAAATATTATGATTATTTTCTTTACTCTGCACCACTGCACCACGAGGATATTCCTCGTGGTGCAGTGCAGTATTACTGAAAATGTGAGTGTGGGTTTGATTCGATCGGCGGGTACGTTTTCTCGCTTAGAGCCAACCAGCCATTGCCACTTAATGCGTATAAGCCATGGAAAATATGGCAATCTAAACTTGGGAAAGTTATAGGATGAGACTGTCGGACGTCCGCATTTCCAATAGTCCCAAATTGAATTGTTGACAGACAGTAGGTCGCCTCTCACTAGATCGATCCCCAGAAGGCAGAGTAATTATTATATTTTTTGGCCTCTTTACCAGAAGGATAAAATAAAAATATTAAATATTTCATTTTCTCGACTGAGAATCGAACCCAGAATCCGCCGCGTTACAGTCGCAAGCTTGTGCCCTTGCGCCAAGACGGCCTCTTTTTTTTTTACTTTTTCTCTGTTTTTATTTTGGGTTAGACACTATGCATTGCATATTATATGTAGTCCACAGGCGAAGCGGAATGCCAGTAAAATTATGAATATAGTACAATTATTTATAGTTAGTTTTGAAACAGTGACTTAGAAACAAGGAGTGGATGTAAATGTATGATCGCTCCGGCACGTGTTATGTCATCATCGCCTTAGATTACTCATAATTTCTTATTATTTTGATATACGATCTAATATTATTGTAAAATATATGTATTTAATATAGTATTTTTTTTTAAATATTCTATAGAAAGCGGAATACCGTTAGAAGCGGGAAGTGAAGGACCATCGTGAAGACCCTTAGCAGTGCCTTATGTCCAGAAGTGGACATCAAATGGATGATAGATATTATAATATAGCAAAGCTTAAAATTTGTTCAAATAGAGAATTGCAAGAGGCTTTCCTTAAACAGAACGAGGAGAGATACTCCATTTTAGGAATTTCACATGAAGTCGAAGTTTATAATTAATGATGAAGCTCAACGCCGTGATTTATCTTACTAGAACCGGGACATGTAAATAATTAGGAGGTACTCTTAATGGGAACGGAGCACATCACAACTAAAAGAAAATTAAATTATATTAAATCATTTTATATATTTAGGCTAATGTGGCGCAGTAGGAGAACGTCAGACTATAAATACAAAAGTTATGGGTTCAGTACCCACTCTTAGAAATAATTAAATCGAAATTATATTTTTCTTTAGCTCCCCTTTCTTACTCAGCTCTGGAAACAGCATGAACTCGCGCGTAACAAGGTAGGAAGTGGAAACTTGGGAACCCAGTGTTAAGCTACTCCTTTCCCATTAAGATACTACATACAACTATTATCTTTTATATAAGTATGCAAAACATATATTATGGCGACCAGATAAGTGATAAGCTATACATACAGTATATACTATTATATAATAAGTTATTCATTCTTATTATTTATAATTGTTTTCAATGGGAATTGAACCCACTTGAAGCTGTATGCACCTTATATTTTAATTATTTCACGGTGTAATAATTTAAATAATTAATTAAAAATAATTTTCTAATTCGCCTATTGTGCTATGTACAGTAGGAACTAAACTCTAACCTCTAGACGAGTTAAAATTTAAATTGAGTAGTTACAAGAAGTGTTATCATAATAATAACATCAGTAAATTCACTTCTAAATTATACGTTTTTAAATTAACGAAATGAAATCATTCACGAATTACTTCTATATAAGATGGTGTATAAAATTTCAAAACTCCTTGAGATTCTCACGTTAAGTGTGGAATGTACTGTTTGAAAATTTGTCGAGCTGGATGATTTTTTTTTGTATATAATATATTTTTCCAAAATTAAAAAAAAACAAATTACTTAATTTTTCTGATAAACCTAATATTATATTTATAGCAAAGATTATGAGTCCGTCCTTCATTTTGTAGATTTGACATATTTGAAAAAGTAACGGAGTGTTTTGACTGCTCTTTTATGACGGGTAACATATGAATGTGATAAAAACAAACAACATTGCGAAAAAATATATCTTAAATTTTGTAGTGATCCGGCCTGTATAAGAATATATGTAAACTATTATTTTTTTAAATTCACGCTGTATACTTCTTATATAGCTGGGTAGAGAGGAAGAATCTTGTAAACAATAGATTTCCGACTTTCGGACCATTTTTAGTGATTTTTCTTGTTGCATGGCGTAACTAGACGAGGCTTAGTCTTGTTGCCAGAGTAAGAAAATTAAATTAATTCATTCCCCCGAGTGGAAATCGAACCCATAATCTTCGAATTTACAGTCAGATACTGTGCTGCTGCGCCATCTTTACGTCAATTGCGCAATCGTGGCAGATATTTTGAAAAACCTAACTAAAAGAAAAAAAATATAAATGAATGACATAACAATATAAAAATCATCTAGAAAAATTCAGTTGGAATATATTCCATCCCGTGTGTTTTCAGTAGTTCAACAGTAAGAATGTTAGTAATTATTGTCATCACAGTAACATAATAGATGCTATAAAGTCGCATCTCTTCTTTCTTAACGTGAACTATTGCTTATTTTATGATAAAATAACTAAAGATACGTTACTGCTAATAATATTGAGTGGAGAACGGAGAAATTCGTCACAAAATATTGCTCGTTATATTATATAGAGTTATCTAAATTAAATAAAAATTAAATGAGCTTAACGCTGTATTCCGCACGCAGCAGGGTAGGCAGAGGGAACCTAGTGCTACTCCACTCCGTTTTCCACTTTCTGCCGAAATCCGGAGGCATTGCGTGTTGAGTGGCGGCACTCATCACAACTTCTGTGTAATCTTCATGCTCCAGATAAGGCTCAACACATAAAAATCTTAATTTTATGCATTATTTCTAACTGAATAATTCCATGTGTTGTGGTGCAGTGGCATAAAGTATGACTACAAACGCGACTGGTAGTGGGTTCGATCCCCACAAAAAGTGAAATATTTATGTAAATTTATATTTTCATTTCTTCATTCTGGTGTCGAGGCAAAACATGGCGTAGATTTTCGCCAGTCAACACACAGTTTCACTAGAATTCGGCCGTAGATTAGAAACAGAGTGTCTTAACACTAGGCTCCCCCTCCAATACACGACTCTTAAATACATTCCTTAAGAAGCGAAACTAGTCAAACAAACTCTATGGTGTATTTCTATAATTTAAATCTGAAATACACGGGTCAAGAGGTCTACTCCCGCAGGGGTTCGATGCGTTAACAATGTAGATATTATGTTTAGCAAAGTGAAGATAAGATTATTTATAATGGTTCCGTATAAAAGAGTTTTAAGTTTAATTAAAGATACATGAAGCTAAAAGATTAAGAAAAACGTCCGACGTAACGGAAAACGTTTATTGATTTGTAAAACGTAGGCTTGATGAATATTTAGATTATTTTTTTTCACTTTCACATTGTATCCCGTAGATAGCGGGATAGACAGAGGAAACCTATAGTTAAAATACTCCCCTCTTTCCATTCAATTCTCGAAGCATTGTGTGTTGAATGGCAGTCACTCAATATGACTTGAAAAAAATGAAATGAAAAAAAAATGAAAGTATTTTTTTTATACAGTGATATATTTTTAATAATTAAATTATATTTATTTTGAAAAAAAAATGGCTTTAGTAAGTCACCATGGGTTCCCCTACGCATAACACTAGAATATGCACTATATAAATAACAGAGCCACTTAATAGAAAAAAAAAATGCTTAACGCACCACGCATATAACACGGTAGGCAAAAGGGGTTTTTGAGTGGCGGAACACAACGCCGCGCCCCATTCACGAAAGTGAGAAAATGACGCTAAAATTATATTTAATGAAGATAGTACTATTTTCATAAGATAAATAGTATTCATAAAATTAATAATACAAACGTTTGTACATTTTAAAAGCACTCTCACAGAAGGTGTGAATTAGAATAATCACAATAAATCTAATAGCGCGATTTAATCTTAAAGTTTTGCTTAATTAAATAGTACAGGGTTGGCTGTAGTTGCTAATTGGCGCATATATTAGTATTTGTAATGGTAGCTAGTTCAAATCTTATAAATAAATATATACGAATTTTTACATACCTACCTATATTAGTATTTTATATTAATTATATTACATAATATAGTGCAAAATTGAGTTGTTTTAGAGTTAGTAGACACTAATATACGGAAAAGTGATTTTTTTTCTTGCTGAAGTAAGTTTTCGGTTACCAACTCTTCTACCCGTAAAGCTGAAAATAATATCATAATTTACGAGTATGCACATGAGCTGGCTTTTTACGTAATGTGCACAAAGAAATGTATAAAAAATTGAACGTAGCGATGCCCGAATCCGCATTTCTTGGAGGTCTTCAAGAGCTTCCAAGATTTCCAAGAGGTTAGGGACATTTTTGAGTTTTTAAAATTATTTTTCTTTGCTAGTAAATTATAATAATTTAAAAAAAACAATTACTAAAACAATATAATTATTTAAAAATGTTAAAAATATATATTAAGCTTATTTTTTTCTCATTATAATATTGTCTCATATAATAAAAATAGAACGCTAGTCAAACAATAGATTAAGAAATACAAAAAAAAAATATTACAATAAAATAAATTTGAATATAAATATAATTCTATACAAAATACAATATTATAGCAATCATTATACATAATGCTACGAAATTTGAAACTAGCAGTAAAATAGATAGGCTTACTTAATGCATGATCGTGTTATTGACATACTAATATAACAATACGAAAGAAACTATCATTTTATATATGTAAAATATTTTTAAATAATGTACAGGATTATCAAACTACTTAAAACCTTGTCTGATATTGAAGCTTAGCAGGAATCGAACCCATATATTTTAGGTACCTCCTAGGACTTTGGTCAATTAAGATATACTCGTACATTCATATCACATCGATAAGATTATTAATTTTAGCAATAGTATATACATTTCCGTCACTTTCAACTCAATTTTCAAGATATTGCGTAATGAGTGGTGAAACTCATCAGCGAAATAAATCACTACCCCGAGTGAGAATCGAATTCATTCATTCATTCAATCAACCGTTGCATTTACAGTCACACTACATGCCGCTAACCGATGACAATTCAAAAATTATTGACCAAAAAACTAAACGACTCTACATTTATTTAAATCTTAAAACAAAAATTATAATTAAAACAAAAAGAAAAACAATAATTAAAAATTAATTAATACAAAATTAGGAAATAACAGAAAAATATATAGAGACGACGCGCGTTGATCCCTTATACATACTACATACATAGATTTGCGAGACCTTAAGATGCATCGCGGTGGCCGTGATACCTTTTCAGTGAGCTAAGCGTTCTAAGTAAGGGGTATATAACCACCAGAACATCATTGCAGAGCACAGTTCATCTCAAACCATCCAAGGCGCATCAGTTAATATAGAAAACATGAAATTGGTGAGTATTTGGATTTTCAAGTAAATTTTATGGAAAATTAGCTATGGTAGAGACGCCCTTTGAGAAATTCGTGCCAACCCTTTATAGGCAAAAATTTGCACATATGGGTTGTGATAACTAATTTAAAGTTTCTACTTATAATTATATGTAGATATCATTAGCATATATTTTTTTATTTATCATATTATTAATAGCAATTCAAATAATTGAGCAATATTAATTGTTCATTACGTTTAATTGACAACTACACAAAATACTCTATAATCTAGCTTTTCACTGGATCCCGCATATAATAGGGAAGGCAGAGAAACCTAGTGTTAAGATACTTCGGTACCCATCTCGCTGTTTGAGTAATGTTTTTTTTGGTCTCTGTATATAATTTTGTCATCACATTACATTATACTGGCATTATATTTTATTATTAAAAGCTTATTTTGAAAGTTCTATAATTTCACTTATTTATGCATAGTCATTTCTATTCTAAGCTTAACATTTAGCATATTATTTAATAGAGACAGGTCATTTACAAGATCTAAAACCAAGATATATATTGTACCCCCTAGCAAGTTACAACGTAAGAACAATACGCTCTATTCTCTAACATTTAAATAACACTTATCGGTACTAACATTCTAAGTGTCGACATTTTGAAGGAAACATGGTGGTTTGTTCAGCTTTATTATAAAAAAACATTATAAGTTTCCTAATGGATAGTACAATATAAAATTTTCTATTTTTTATCAGTTCATAGTAGCCGCTGTACTTGGTGTCTGCTCTGCAGCCCGTCTTGACAATGCCTACCTCCCTCCTAGAGGAGGAGCTGGTGCAGGCTACGGCGCTGGTTCCGGACCTTCAGGCTTCGGATCTGGTTTAGGAAGAGGAGCAGTTGCAGGTTTTGGAGGCAGTGGAGCTTACAGCGGATCAGGATCAGGATCTGCCTTTGGAAGTGGGTCAGGTTTTGGAGGAGCTGCTGCCGGTGCAGGAGCTGGAAACTATCAAGGCAGTTTCGGAGGCAGAAGCAACTCAGCTGACGCCAATGCTCAAATCCTCAGACTGAACAGCGACGTTACCGCAGAAGGTTTCTCTTATGATTTCGAAACCTCCAACGGAATTAGGGCTGATGCATCTGGTGTTGCTACCAATGGCGTTCAATCTCAAGGCAGCTTCTCTTACAAGGGTGATGATGGCCAAGACTACAGCATCCAGTACACGGCTGACGAAAATGGTTACCAACCTCGTGGTGCTCATTTGCCCACTCCTCCCCCAATCCCTGAAGCTATCTTGAAATCCTTGGAACAAAATGCCCGTGATGAGGCCGCTGGCATCATTGATGATGGTGAGTTTAATTGCTTGTATAACTTTACATCACGATATTATATTCCTTATAACCTGACATACATATGATGCATATTGATTTTGTAATAGTTATGTAATATCGACAGTCATAAATCATACCAAGATGATTGAAGACGCCTCAAATATACACCGAAAGACCTATTTCTGGGTTTCGAGTATTTCTACGCCATATAAAACCAAATTCCTAAGTAAGAAAAAAAATTGGAAAAGCAATTAAAGTCTAAATATTAGAAGATTTGATAAGTTTTTATAGTAACATTTCAACGTTGTTTTTTCATGAATTCAAAATTAACATTATAGCTTATAAACAAAGAAAAAAAATATGAATTACTTTTTACATATGGATGGATTTCACTTACAAAAAATATATAAAACTAATACAATATCATTAAGTACCATCCTCTAACACAATATTTGTGGGGCACTTAAGTTTTTAAAGGCACTAAAACATAGAAACGAGGCATTACTTTTAATGAGAATAACCATCTGTTTATATTCTAAACCACTAAATACGATAATCATGGAACTGAACATGGTAAATGACCACGGTACAGCCTTGATATGGCGATTAGTGATGCTCATTAGAATCTAAGAGTCATTTTGACATCTGATATCTTTCTAATAAAATATCGATTGAATTCATTTCTTTTTTTTATCAAAAAAGCTTCAAAATATAAAGAACAAAGATTTGACTCTATCTATTCTTTATTCGCGATTCTTTTTTCACTACCTTAGTCGTATGTAGGAACGAAGTGATAATTATAAGCATCTCTATAATTTAATAATAAGGAAACATATTTTCCATAATTACATGTTTTAAATAATTACATTATTTACATGACGATCTTATTTGAACATAATATAACAACAGCTAGAGCCAATCGACGCCAGGTGAAAGAGAGTTAAGTCACCAATAATATTTTAATTAGACAATCGGCACATAGAAATAGTTTCGTCAATTAACAATCGATATCTCGAAAATTGGGCGGTCCGTGGAGAACAGAGTGTCTCAACACTAGATTCCATCTGCCTGCCCTGCTATATGCGGGATAGAGCGTGATGCAATTTTTTTTGTGAATGACTTAAAAAAATATATCACTGACTCGAACTTCGTGACCGTTCTGGTGAGGCGTGGCATATCCTTTAAAAGGTTATTCCTGAAAGTGAACGTTAGATGCTGTATATACTTTGGTCTCACTTTAGATTGAACAGACGTGAAGTAACCATAATATTATGATGCTACCGTCTTGAGAAATTGTAAATTATTTCATACTATAGACGTACTCGTATAAATCATAATGACTTTACTTAGTGCTCATTCAAATTAGTGTTGTGCTAGTAGATTCACGCGGCTTCGTTTGTATCTTTTGTTATATTTATGTCAATTAGTGGAGCTGTCAATAAACTTTAGTAGTAAAACTCTAGGTTCTTAGCTTAAAATGGTTACTATTATTATGCTTAGATTATTCTGGTACACCGGCACAGCGTTTAACTCTATCAACGCCTCGGTTGTGGGTTCGATTCCCACTCCGGGGAAAGCAATTACTTTCGTCTCCGCTAGCTCTTCCTTTGTCTTTTTCTTAGAGAGATAAAGCGCGGCGATGAGTTCTGCTAATTATTACGTAATATTTTGAAAACTAGGGATACATCGAAAAAAAGTGTGACATAATTTATTTGCATCTTACTCGTCGCGTCGATCGACAGACAGACAGATCGTTCTTAAGATGCAACGTTTTTAGACACAGTAAAAAATTATCTAATAATAACAGTACATAGTTATATATAATGAGCAAAACTTTTTATTGGATTTTATATATATTAGTTTGAATACTTTAACCAAAAATTTTATGATTTTCATAATTTTTATTTCACCGCCTAAACATACTCGTATATAGTACAAAATCACACAAGAGAGGAACTCAACTGCCAAATGAAAAAAATAATTATAGCCTCAAGTACGAATCGAACCCACTACACATTTACAGTCAAACCTCACAACAATAAATGGAAATTAAATGCTAATTTCAACACATCCGTTTAGTCCTGCGACGAAACCATTGATGGGAAAATTACTTCGCGTTACTGTAACGTATGAGAAATACCAACAAAGACAACATTAGGTTATCTCGAACTAAATAACCACTTAGGGTATATTCCCACATTTGTGTAAGCATCTGGTCATTGCGGGTTCATTGTGAAGAGCTTTCTGAAACTAATATGTAAATGTTAGGTGCGATTGCAAATTTTCTTCACTGACATTGGGTTCGATTAACACTCGACGGAATTAATTATTTAATATTTTGAATTGGCCATTTAATTTTGAACACCTCCAGAATTCGGGGGAAAGTGGAAAAAGGAAGTGTCTTAATGAGAACAGTGTTTCTTACCAATAAGATCCCAGGTTCCCTCTGCTTACCCTTCTATAATGAATTATCATTGGACAGGTTTGTGTAGAAAATCGATGGAAAGACATTTAACTTATTTCATTAACTATTGAAAAATTACAAGAATACACATTTAACCAAAATTAGCAGCATTACCATACAATAATTCGAAGAAAATTTTCAAATAAAAATTCAAATGTAGTACTAAATCGATTTTAATTACAAAGTACGAGCGCGTCTTAGATTCTCCAAAGCGGGTCAAGTCCTTTTATGTAAGAACCCAATGTAACCTTCCGCAAATACATCATTAAGATTGTATAATATTTAATTGAACGCGTTAGTTCATCTCGGTAGCGAAACCATTTTGAAACTTAACAAAAACTGTTTTAAGCTGACTTGAGTAATGAAATTAAGCTCGCGGACTAAATTATGGGTTAAACATAATTTGAAATTTGCAATGTGTTAATGTGAAAGTTGATTGCTTATAGAACTTTTTACGGGTTGCTCTTTAAATGTTCTTCTAATTATGTGTGACTGTAATCGCGACGATTGTGGGTTCAATTCTCACTCGAGGGAATGAAATATTTAATACTTTCATTCCCTCGCTCTCGTAGCAAGGGAAAACGTTGCTTTGGGTTCTGTCTTATTTTTAAAACAATGAAATAAAAGATTTTTTAACTTTAAACTATATACAATTATATTAATACATACAAATTAATTATACAAATCCTTAGAGAATATAAATCTTACTCTATATAAAGTGCGTGTAAAAGGTTCGACTTCAAACTAAAGGTCAGTTAAAGCGAATTCGTTTCCTATCGCAGCCTTGAAAAGCTTTCGGAAGAGACTGTTTCGTGTGGCCAGTAAAGACGCTACTTTCATATATTTTTAATTCTAGTTATGATACTCCGTTCCCATTAAGACACTTCTGTTTCCCACTTCATCGTCGAATTTTGTCGTAACTCAACGCCGCGATTTGTCTAGTTAACAAACCGTGGAAATGTAAATATTAAATATTTCATATTCGGCGAAAATAAATTCAATCAAAATTATTCACAAAGTGGGAAACGAAAATGTTTTAACACTAATTTCTCAGGTTCCCTCGATAGTAGTTAAAATAAATATTATTCAAATATTTAAATATATGTTGTAAACATAATTATAATTATATTTAATTTGAAATTTCAAAGCCACATAGTAATCATAAGAATTTGTATGTATATGCGTGTTTCATACATACAGAATATGATGCAAGTGAAAATTGTATGAGATTACCGCCCCACTTCTGACGGCGCTTATTATTCAATTGTTCACCAAAGGTCGTTTGTACGTTTAACTTACACTAGAATTTTAATAAGAGCTATTATTTATCTGTATGTAGCTGAGGACTGTGGAATACGATAGTGGGTTCGATTCTCACTTGAAGAAATATGTTTAAAATATTCTTCTCTTAAGTATTTTTTGAGTTGTATTGGGTTACTTAATGTTTGATAGACAACGCACAGTTAGAACTGAAATTAGGAAATGGAATAAAAAAATCATCTCATCATCATTAACTTGAAATATTTATTCCAGGCACATACCGCGGAGAAGGTGCAGGTGCGGGCGCTGGCGCATACTCTGGCCAAGGTGGATATTCTGGCCAAGGAGCATACTCTGGACCTTCCAACCAATATGGTGCTCCCGCCCGAGGATTTTCAGGTGCTGGTGCCGGATCCGGTGCTGGTGCCGGATCCGGTGCTGGATACCGCGGCAGCTCTGGTAACGGTTTCGGTGGATCAAGCGGATCGGGCAGTTCCAACTTCGCAGGAGCTGCCTCTCGCCAATACCTCGCCCCCAACGCTGGTCCTCGAGGCTCAGGCAACGGCAACTTCAACGCCCAATCCGGCTACCGCTACTAAATAACGATCTTAAGATATTAGCTTCATTACGATATAAATAGAAAATGACATCATGGATCAACCACCGAATTTTCCTCAAAAATGTTTGGCTAATATTTTTCTTAAACGATTTTGTTGTTATATTTATAGATCTTTCTGTGGGATCGACGAAATATGCTGTGAACCGATTTGTGATTTGTATAAATATGCTGGGTGGTACTACCAAAGTGGTTTTGGTACCACCAGGCGCTGACTTTAATACTCACGTCTATTTACAAAGTCTTTCTTGCCTCTATTCTTCATTAATGATCTCATAACATCATTCCCTTATTTCTTTTCATTTTCTTGTTAGATCTAAGCCCTAGTTTGCAAGACTATGTAAATGGACAGTACTAGGTTTAAGTGAAAATGTATTAAAAAATATAAAAAATAGTCTATTATATTATTGTAAATATGATAATGAATAAATATTGTATAGCAATATATTTTTTTATTTGTTTTTTCCTATTTTTTTTTAAATAATGCGTAAATAATGCCTTGTGGTTATTTTTTTTATATTACTCTGTCTATAATCCCAATACTCCCAAAACAATGGTTAATTTTAAAAATATCCAAAAAATTGTAAATATTGTAAATTGAGATTATATTTTTTAAAATTATGTTTAAATTACAGAAATCAAGTGCTTTTTACATTTTCTTGATTTCATCAAAACTAAGTGGCTTCTGATACGTCATTTGCACCAAATATCGCTCATTTCTTGGCAAATGCCAATATAATGCGACAAGATGGAATTATAAAAATATTTTCTTAATCTTTTCTTCTTTACTTTCTTCTTACATTACACTATGAACCCAAAATGCTTAAAAATATTGTTTTCTAATCTAATATTATAATTATAGAAACAGATTTTGTTTGGCAACACCAGAAATACGTAATCCTACTGAATAATACGTTTCTAAGAAGAGTTTTCTTAAGTGTTATGAATTTATTTAATTTTTTTTTGTTTTTTAAAAATAATTGCATGCTAATTATGCATTTTGAATTTGACAGTACCTTGTTGCTAGTATCAGGTTTATCGATATAATGGAATGGCATAATCAGAAAAAAATCTTTCACTGCTTAAAAAGCCTCTAAATAGATTGAGAAAAATTTACTTAGTACACACTACTTTACCATACAAATTTTGACGAAGTTGTAATGTACATGTATGACTTTTGAATGTAAACCGCAACCAAAATGATGACAGTGGTTTTTCCATTCACTCTTTTGTATATAATCCCAAAAATCATCAATTTTCTTTTTTCAAATCTCTTTATGCAATTCACGATAAAGAAAGACATGAGCCAGACCCTATTATATTCTTTTTTAGCTTCACGCTCTATCCTGTATAGAGCTGGAACAGCTGGGTAGGTAGATGGTACCCAGTGCTATGATACTTCGTTCCAGATTTTCCGTTGAATTCTGGAGGCATTTTGTGATGATTGACCTTGCTATGCCAAGGTATGTGAACCAACCAGAGTGAAGAAATGAAAATATTAAATATTTCATTTCCACGAGCGGCAGTCGCACCCACAACCTATCGCGTTTACCAGTCACACAAGCTGTAAAATAATATTTGCTTAAATAAAATTATAATTGACGCCATTCATCACAGATCACATTCATTTCAGTATCACTAGCAGAGTAGAATTTGTAGCAGTGTCATTTTCTTTTTTTTGCATTTTCGAGTTGGTATAGGTAAATAGTAAAGGAATTGAACCCATCTCCATCACGATTGGTGCTGCACCTGGACAGCCTTGATTTTTTTATATCTTTAATTATTACATTGATATATTTATACTAGCGACCCTCTTGCGGCTTCGCCCGCTTTTACTACTGGATTATTCATATAATGTATGTTTGCAAAGCACTTAAGATAATGTGAACATTAATTAAACCCTAATGCAATCCGCATTTTCGTAGTTTCACATTGGAAACACAGCAAGGATTTTTTAGTAGGTACCGTAATTTTAAATCTGTGCTACTAATCTTTTCTAAGTACTTATTAAAATATATTTAAATGAATATTTTTAGATGGTTAAATGACTATTTTTAAACGGAAGAAATTATAAACAAAAACCTACCTACTAATAACTACTACAAAAAATATGAAACCAAATATATCGCGCTGAAATAATACATTCAACTCCAATTATCCAAATCCACGTGCAAACGCATCTAAATCTTCGTTGCCATAAAGGCAGGCGGGTTTTTTTTTCGAGCTTGTGGCTAATGCTGAAGAGAGTATTCTGTCCCTGATGAAAAGCAAGCACTACGTGCATCGGCCGGGAATCGAACCCGGGCCGCCCGCGTGGCAGGCGAGCATTCTACCACTGAATCACTGATGCGTGTAAGGCAGGCGGGCGCGTCGGACGCATGGCGAGTGGCGAGCCGTTTCGCAGCAAGGATTTTTTGATATTGTAACAACTTCTAAAGTACTTATTAAAATGAAAAACAGTAAAAGACAGTTTTGATCTATATTAAATGGCCAACGTAACTAATATATTTATTTATATGCTGAGAGTAAGGGATAAGTGAAACTTGAGTAACATACAGCTGATGTGTCAACGG
Organism: Heliconius melpomene rosina; assembly: GCF_056956725.1. Classification (NCBI taxonomy): domain Eukaryota; kingdom Metazoa; phylum Arthropoda; class Insecta; order Lepidoptera; family Nymphalidae; genus Heliconius; species Heliconius melpomene. Next base: position 8,251,600 of record NC_140402.1, on the reverse strand, counting down.
CGGGATGTGTTAACATTTAAATGCTTTTTTCTGTAAAACTATTCGCAATTTCGAAATAGTGTAAAAGCAAATTTTATTGTCGTTTAACGTAGCAAATTAATAAATTATTTTAAAGGATAAGGATTACCATTATGGAAAAATATGACTCACAATAAAAAATATATTGAAATTGTTATCTTTAGACAGAAAAATGATCACTACACGTTATTCTTAAAAGATACGAATATGCTGTCGCGGACTTTTTTGTAGATCTTATTAAGAGGAACAATACTCCAGTACATTTTTTCATGTAGTACTTACCATTAAAGCAGCGCATGCGCGAAAGTGTCTCAACGGGTAGGACTTTATACACATTTATCGTATTTATGTTAATTTACATAAGAATGTACAAATAATAAACTATATATAAACCTTCTACGGAAAATATTCGACCTAATGGTGAAAACCGCATCAAAATCCGTTGGGTGGTTTAGAAAAAGAAGAGTTAGAAACAACAGACAGACACGAAAAGCGACTTTGTTTTATAAGATATAGGATATATATGTAAGAAGGAAACAAAACATATCTTTTATTAAATCACCAAACAACCTCACTTCTCAATCATTAGTACAGTCAAAATTATTAATGATAGACCTCGACTCCTTATATCAGTCATGTCCGAGTCTAGATTTAAACAAATTAGGCTTAGCTTATGCAAAATTACCGTAATTACTGTAAATTATTATATTTCTTGGATGTAATCTATATTATCTAGCACAATTGGCTTATTGGATTTAACTTAACTTTTTGGGTTTTGAAATATGTTTTTTAAATTTAAAACTCATTAAGCAGAATAGTATCTAAATATTTTTAAGTGCGGCGTTGAGTACCGTACTCTACATGTAATGAATGTCTCGAAAATTGAAAGGAAACTTGGGAACATATTGCCTTAACACTACTTTTACTTACCCTGCTAAATGAGGAATACAGCGTGAAGTTAAATATAGTGTCTAAATGAACTATATTCTTAGCTTTACAAGTTTGATTATGAGTATCCCTTTTTTTGTTTAGCTGTTCTCGCTTGTATCTCACACGTGCCAGAGTAGGCAGAGGGATCCTGGAAACCTAGTATGAAGATGCCCTACTAAGAAAGAAATTGAGTAGCAGCACTCGACGCCGTGCTTTGTGTAGTTACCAAAGAAAGAGAGAGAGAGAGAGAGAGAGAGACTAAATATTCAAGGTCCTCGAGTTGGAATCTCACATACACCACGACTGACCTCTACAACAATAGCCTACTTAAAAATATCGAACCCAGAACTTCAAATCCACCACTGCACCTAAAAAGGACACAAAGAGATCATCTTTTGCAATATTTAAGCGAACATCTTAAACACTACTTAGCATTCAGACACGTCCAACATAATACTTATTTCGCTTTGGCCTGGATTTGAAAGGATATAATCTTAATGTTTTGTAATGTGAACGCATCAATCAATTTTATTATTTGTTTATTATGTTTTTTTAGTTGTATATATATGTAGATATAATGTAGAGGCTAGTCGTGGGGATTGGTTGTCGGTTCGATTACCACTCGAGGAAGTGAAATATTTAATATTTTCATTATTTTCGCATTAGTGTTTTTCGGTCTTTCCGTTCTGGAGTTACGATGCCATAGACAGACACATAAAGGGGTCAAATTTATAACACCCCTGTTTTTCGTTTCTCGTCGGCGGTTAAGAATTAAAATATTTTATGACTTAACAAAGACGTAAAATATATTTTGACATAACGAAGAAGAATATATGGAGAATATAATAGCGTGAAGCTTAATTATTAATTATTATAATTTTTATTTTTTAATTATTATTATTTCAGCTTAAAATTTTACTCCGCTTAAGGCTAGGTTATGTAAAGATAATCTAATATCAAGACAATTTCTCCACTCTCTGTTTTCGGTCTGAATTTAAGACACTATGATTTGAGCGGGGGAACTAAATACCTCTTTTTGTCTTACTAGACCCACAACCGTTCTCTAAACAACAAATACAGTCGATACAGTAATATATATGTGAATTAAAAACAAAACGACTAAGAACATCGTACATTAGTCAAGGTATTAAATCATAAACGCCTGACGTAATTGTAATGGCAACAATCACAATTAAAATTATAAAGTACATAATAAAGTTCTGATTATTATTTATGTCTTATATCCGTAAATTATGTTATTTATTCAATATAATGATAAACGTCCTATATTGACGCATTATATTGAACTAGCCACCCTCTTGCGGCTTCGCCCGCTTGTACTACACAATTGTTTATTGTATCATCTTTATTTAAGTATCATCAATTATTTTCATGATCTAATGACTATTAATCATTTATCATTTTAATGACAATACCCAATCGATGGCTAAAGAATCATGTAATTAAATAAAATAGATATTTTGTAGCATTATTGTCGCATGCAATTTTCCTTGTATTGACATAACTTTTTCATTTATGAACCGACTGAAATAAAATAAACACTAATTGTTGAAGGAAGTTTATCAAAAATTTTGTTTGTCAAACAATGGAAACTGCATTAAAATTAGTTAAGTCGTTTCTATGATTAGCGTGAACAAACGCAGAGACCAACAGACAAAACAAATTGTTTTGGATTCCATTACATTAATAAATGCTCTAATTTAATGAATACATTTTTTCTTATATATCTCCCACGTACAAACAACGACCAGTTACAATTTTATTATATGTATAGATGAGCTGTATGTTATTTATAATAATAATTCGCAATTAAGACTTCAACTAAACGTGGGCTTAGATTCGAATACCACTTGAGAATATGCTTGTTTTGATAATTTAATTCAGATCTCAGTTGTATAAGTTAGCAAAGGAGGCCATCAGGGCGGGACTGTATCTGATGGTAAGCACGACGGTTATGGGTTCGATTTTCACTTATAGACATGAATTATTGTTTAATTTCCTCAATTCTGGTGACAAGACAAATTGTGGCGATAAGTTCCATATGACATATGTTTTGCATTGTCTCCAAAATTAGGCCCATCATTTTAAAGCAATATTCCGTTTAAATTTAGGAAAAAAAAAGAAAGATTTTTTTAGAAAATTTGAACGTAGCGGAATTTGAACCGGTATTTGAACCCGTGCTTCTTGCAAAACGTCCGCACGCTCGGACCATTAAACCATACGGTCAAAATTCTTATACACACAGCTTACCTATTTACTGTAGGCAGAGGGAACCTAGTGTGCTCGTTCTCCGTTCCCCATGTTCCGCCAAATTCTGGAGGTGTTGATCTGTGGATCCAGAGCAAAGAAATAAAAATATTTAATTTCCTCTAGAGGTATCGAACCCACAACCAGATGTGTTTACAGTGCCCGTATGCCTCTATGCCACGGCTGGCCTTAAAAAAAATCTTATACGCCTGTTTCTATATAAGTATTAACCTATAATGCCATAAAAAGATTCAAATATATAAACAAATTATCTATTTAGTTCAAACGATGATCTGAAGAAGATTCGACCTCAACTCACTCGTAACCAGAGTGTCCATATTAGGTTAGTAATGTAATGTGTTGCCATGACTCTATAGAATATGGGGAGTATATACATTCGTTCGTAATAGAAAATATTTAAATATTTTTCTTTCAATAAATTAGAAGTATTGGTTTTATTTGTATTACAGATTTTGTAGATTGGACTCTCATTGTAAGCGCAACAATTGTAGATTCGAATCCCCATCGGGGTAATGAATTATTTGTATTTTTTCGCTCTGGTAACAAGATAGAATACGTAGATGAGTTTTATCAATCATCAATACTTAGTGAGTAGGAGACCGAATGTTTTAATATTAGATTCCCTTTGCTTGTATTTGTAGGTTAAGTGAAGCAGTGACTTTCTTACCCTGGTTCTTCTTATGTCTCAGGCAGGATATTTACTGGCTTTATCTACATTCATTCAATGTGCTATGTTGTGAGAACAAATTTTCCTGTGATTTATTTAAATAAATATTGTTTATTATACAGCATTTCAGTAAGTGTATATTTGATACATTTACGAAGCTTGTTATCGTAGAATTCTACTTTGTACAGTATACTCCAAGTGCTATGTAAACATTTCTTATACGCAAAGGTACAATATGTGACTGTAAACGCGACAGGTTGTAGATTCAGTCGCTTGAGTAATGAAATATTTAATATTTCCATTTTCTTTGCTTTGGTGTCTAGGCAAAGCGCGGCGTTGAGTTCCACCACTCAGCACGCAATGTCTCTAGAATTCGGCGGATAATGGAGAATGGAGTGTTTTAATATTAGGTTCCCCCTGCCTACTCTGCTGCCTGCTGCTGTTTGTTAATATAAAATATATTTATTCTTATTATATTATTTCTTTCTTTCCTTCGGAACTACTACAGCTTAAATTTCAATAAACACTACCGTTCAAACAACATAATAAACATGTTTACGATCAGTTTTGTATAATATCCCTACAAGGTTGTAGAAAACCATAAGTTCAAACACCACACTATTTGAATTTGTACTTATAACATATGCGAACAAATGTATTGACTCCCCTAACATAACTTAATGGTACATTACATGGATGCTGCGAGCCATCACGCTCGCGCGTAAATCTTGAGAAGCTGAGAGAAGTACGTATGGCGGCACTTTTAATTGCAAATACATTATTTATAACAACAACTACCTACTATAGTCTACTTATAGGATTGACTAAGGTTGTAAATTAAGGTTTATGATCTTTTGTGTATTTTTTATGTTATAGGTATATAATTGGGACCGTCGTAGCACGGAGCACAAAATGGTCCCGCAAAATCATTTCACGCTGCAAAATAGCTTCACGCTGTATCCCGTACACAGCAGAGTAGGCAGAGGGAACCTAGTGTTAAGCCCCTTTGTTCTCCACTTTTTGCCGAATTCTGGAGTCATTGCATGTTAAGTGGCGGAACTCAACGCCGCTCTTTGCCTCGACATCAGATATTGCGAGAGAGATAATGAACAAAAACATCATAGCGAGATAATGAACAAAAACATTCCCCTGAATGAGCATCGAACCCACAGTCGTCACGTTTACAATCAGACGCCGTGCCACCGGAGCGTTTATTCTTTAAGGTTATTTTTAAAATTTCACTCTTATTTAGGCTTTCATTCCGCTCTCCACATTCTTTCTTAAATAAATAATCTCCTTAGAGGTATGAACAATACCCTGAGTTAGAATAGAACACATAATTATTACAGGCAGACGCCGTTCTGATGACGTCATAGGTTCTGATAAAAACAGTATACCAACAGTAATCAAATAGCTCTAATCATTCGTGTCTTAAACACAACAAGTTCCGTTTCTCACAAATCTAACGAAAAGGTCATATTAAATAGAATATCCATACAAATAAGGCTACCTACAAACGTATAACATATTTAGTTATTATTTAAACGCCATCATGGTTGAGGTATGAAATATTTTACTTTATAGTTGTTGTCGATTCAATCCCATTTTGTGGAATAACACTTTTCGCCGAATTCTGAAGGCATTGCTTGTTGAGTGGCGGAATTCAACGCCGCTCTTTGCCTCGACACCAGACCAAAGAAATCAAAATATAAATTTTAATAAATATATCTTGTCCTCAAGTGAGGATCAAACCCACATTCAGTCGATTTCATAGCATATTTTGTGCCCCTGCGCCACGATTGGCCTCTATAAGTAAAAAATTGAACGTAGCAGGACTCTAACCCACATCTCTAGGAACTCGTCCAAAATTTTTATATATTTCTAAAAAAAGTTTTTTTTACATTTTAAAAATGTATCAGTAATAATTACTATTACATGTATTTCTAGTATAAAGACAACCTTACTATAAAAAAGAAAAAAAAACATCAAGGCGTAATTGATTTGTACCGGCAACATCAATTATTTTAACACGAAAACTAATCGGACGTACACAAGTACTTTAAACCACGGAGCAGATGCTTACTTCTTGGTTTAAACAAAGCTATTAAAATAATTATACAGTAGTATTATTTAAAACCAAGCATGGGAAAGGTTGTGGGTTCGACTCCCACTCGAGGAAATGAAATATTTAACATTTTCATCTCCTCGCTCTGGTAACTATGCAAAGCGTGGTTTTGAGATCTGCCACTCAACACGCAATGCCTCCAGAACTCGGCGGAAAGTGGAGAACGGAGTGTCTTAACAATAGGTTCCCTCTGCCTACCCTGCTGTACGTGGGATACAGCGGGAAGCTGATTTATTTAGACCATAGATGCACTTATGTTGATAATAAAAATATGTATACTTTTTAGAGTTCCCTACTCAAATCGTAAAACTGGACCTTAAACACTCCAATGGGCATCCGTCTGTCTGTTTGTCTATCCGTCCGTCTGTCTCCAAGCTTTACCTTATTAGCCGTGATAGTTTAAAAATTGAAATTTTCACAGATGAAATATTTCTGTTGCCGCTTTTTGACAACAAATTCTAAAAAGCAGAATGAAATAAATATTCAAGCGGACTCTCACACTAAAAACGTGTTTTTTTGCCGTTTGTATAGATAATAGTACGGAACACTTTCTGCATGAGTCCGACTCACACTTGGACTTAATTTTAGACTGCAAACTCAATTCCCCATAGCAAGGCAGGAAAACCTAGAATCAAAAAATTATATTCTACAGTTTTCACCAGAATTCTAGACAAAGGATATATAGTGGTAGAAATCACATCATTTCTCCGAATAAGTTATTAGTTCTGCTGTCTGTCTGTCATTGCGTACAAACAGAAATATATAAATAACATTATTAAATATAATATAATCAATAAAAACGAGGTAGCCATAAATACTTCTTATTATTATTTTATATGTTACTAAGAGACTCTTGAATCAGACGGTAATTGCTTAAGTGGATTCATTGAATGATTTTTTTCCAATTTTTTTTATACTTTTAACAAAAATACCTAAACTTATAGTGTTAAGATATTGTATTGAAGATGTTTGAAAAGTTATTTTTTTATTTACATTTATTGATGGATCACTTTAATTTGTATGATGATGCCCATCATCAAATATAATATGTGAATATTTGAATGAAATATTGTTTTATAATCTTTAGCTGTGGTTGGTACTCGTATTCTCTTAGCTGCACGCTATATTTTGGACATAGCGGGGTAGAGGGAACCCGGGAACCTAGAGTTCATACACTTAGTTCTTAAGTTCTTACTACTGTTATGTGTTAATTTTTACAAATGGTACGGAAGCTTCGGTGGGCGAGTCCGACTTGACATAATAGGCTAGACAGAAGGAACTTGAGATCGTAGTGTTAAAACACTTCGTTCCCATTAAGATCCTTCCGTTCTCCACTTTCCACCATGTCGCACTTGGCTTTGACACCAGAGGCAAGAGATAAATGTTATTAAATATTTAATTTCTCGAGTGTGTTACGATGGCCGCATACAACTTTAATAATGATTATTATCTTTTATTGTTGCCCGCTTTGGTAGACAAAGTGCGACGTAGAGTTCCGCCACTAATCTCGTAATATCCTCAAAATAAATTATGCAAAAATTGAGACACAGAGCGTCTACTTCGACAACTTTGCCGTTCGGAAATAAGCGTTTTAGTATACAATTCAAAAGTAACTTTTTTTAATTTTAGGTATACATAACGTGAGACTGTCTCCTTTTTTGCCTCTGTACCCCGGTGTTCCGAAATCAGGTCCGGGACATACAAATTTTTTTTATTGAAACCGCACGTATATTTTATCGATTGGTTGAATTACGTTTCGCCGCGATTATCGAAGTACGATATTGTCAAAAGATAATTGAATGGAAGTGAAAATTGAATTCAAAAAAAAAAATTAAAGCAAAAATGAAAAGCAACCGATGAAAAAGTTTAATGTACTTTCTTAATAAAATTGTTAAAAATATATCAGTAGGCAGAGTGAACCTAGACACTCCGCTCCCACTTTCCGCTGAATATTTATTTAAATTTATATTTCCACTTCTCTCTGGCACCAAGGCAAAAACCCGGCGTTTAGTTCCGCCACTCTACACGCAATGCCTCAGATAATTCTTAAGACTAGATTCCCTCTACCTGTAGGGTAGGTGTGCAGAATACAGCGTGAAGATGATTTAATTTCAGATTTTTTATTACATTAAAGTAACCTTTTAGTCTATTGTACTTATCATAAAAACTTAAAAGCTTTGTTGCTACGGCATTTTTTAAATATTTAAAATAAAACGCGTTATTTAATTATCGTTTTTATTCTATATATACAACACATTTAAAAGTAATTAAAGAATATAACTATAATACTATATTTTAATAGGTTCCGTAGAAAAGCGAAAAAAAAAACTGAAACTTTACAGACAGATATTATTTACTTTATAGGTTTTCTTTGTTCGTCCATCAAAGCCACTGTATTGTTTAGCTTCACGCTGTACACGCACATAGAAGAATACGCAGAGGGAACCTGGGAACCTAGTGTTAAGACACTTCGTTCCCATTAAGACACTTCCGTTTCCCACTTTTGCCTAAATTATAGTGGCATTGCGTGTTGAGTGGCGGTATCACCGCCTACCTTAATAAACCTACCGGTTCCGTTATTTTATATAAAATATGTCACTACATTCTAAAAATACAAGAAATCCGTAAACATAAAAAATAAATATATATTTTTCTTAGAATTGCATCAAATTTGGTTCAACAAATGTCATATGGCTAATTCTTATAAGTCAATGTTGAGTGGATTATAACAATAACATACAGAATATCCGTTTACTTTAATAATACATTTTACTTAATCGATTTACCTTTAGATTTTTAAATTTAGTACGTTTTATAAAAAAATATATCAATAAAAGAAATAAAAAAAGATAATTTAAAATTATTTTCAGTTAAGGTTACCATGGCACAGTGGATCAGCGACTGACAGTAAACATAAAGGCCGTGGGTTACATTTCCACTCGGGGGAATGAATTTTTTTTTTCAGCTTCACGCTGTAGGGTTTCCCGAAAGTAGGGTTGGGAGAGGAAGACTAGTGTTAAGGCACTCCGCTCTACACTTTATGCCGAATTCTGGAGAAGGCAGAACTTAACGCCACGCTGAAAATATTAAATATTTAATTTCTTCGAGTAGGAATAGAGCTCACAACCTGTCACACATGTGTACCTTTGTCGTATACCTAAAATTATGTCCATTATAAATAAATAAAAATTAGAGATAAAGCTATTTTCATTTTATTTTAGATAGATAAAGTGTAGTGTTGAGTTTCACTATTCAACACGAAGTGCCTCGATAGTTGGGCGGTAGGTACTCTACATTACCTCGGCCTGCCCGGCTATGAGGGAAAAATAATGCTAATGTTAGTTTATCAGTTAACTTTAAAGCTCGTGCAATATTTAATTATTTATATATTTATATATTTTCTTCAACCTGATCTGGATCCTCAAATTTTATATTCTATGCAAAAAAAGTATTCAAAGTGTTAGTCATTTTGTGTAACAAAGGTTAACGTTAAAAAAATATTATTTTTCTACAATTTTATTTTATTATATATTCACAGGATATTACTACATTATAGGTAATAGGGTAGGATAGATTCAATAATTTTTATTTGACCTAATTAGTAATAAATGAAAATAATCTCCCATTAATTATCCCAGTGGGAATCGAAATACGCGTTAACAGTCACATATATCGCTGCCACAATTTTAAGACCGACAATCTTATACATATCTAAATTATTAATTATCTTTCGTGAAATGTTAAGAGGATATCCATTGATATTTCACTCTACCTTCACTTACATCATACAATTAAACAAACCTAAATAAATCCAACGAAATTCAGCATTAGCAAAGAGCAAAACACTAGATACGTGACTCCAAAACCCGCATCGCATACTCCAAAAAAAATACCATACGATTGCAAAATGAAATTAAGTTAATTCATAATGCTTCTCTAATCACGAATTCACAATTATAATCACGATCCACAACTAAGGCCTAATAGAGCTTTCATTATATCATTTTCAATTACTTACTGAAATTAATTAAACATCCTTGAATGATGCTTGACAGACGAGGTCGGTTAAAAAAAAGCGCCGGCTAATTATTCGTCCTATCATATCTTGAGGTTTATTATCTTTTTATTACGTCACGAACGATGTTCAGGATTACGATCTGGTCTTGTATATATTAGGTCAGTCTGCCTCCTCTAAGCACAGTTCAACTTGAGCTTCACATTTGGAAGTACCTCCACCGACCTAAAAATGAAATTGGTAATATATTTGGTACCATTTGTTTTAGTCTAGTACAGTAATTTGATTTCTGTGAATTCTTTTTAATAGAGATTTATCGTTTAAGCTCCTTTTTTAATTTACTCAGTAATATATAGTGTTCTTTCAGAAATTATTATCTTATTTAATGAAAACGAATATGTGTTTCAGTTTGTTGTTGCTGCTTTAATCGCTGCTGCGTCTGCTGGTCGTCTTGAACATCTTGAGCGATCTTATCTTCCTCCTGACAACAGCGCCCATGGTGGTTTTAATGGAGCTGCTTCTAAGAGCTTTGGTGCCAATGGAGGTCTTAACTCTGGAAGCTCTGGATTAAACGGCCAAAGCTCTTTTGGGTCCAGTGGCCTGGGATCAAATGGATTCGGTGCTAACGGGCATAGTTCCAATGGATTTGGATCAAATGGAGGCAGTTCCAATGGATTTGGTTCCAGTGGACACAGTTCCAACGGACTTGGATCTAACGATCTTAGTTCCAATGGATTTGGCTCAAGCGGGCATAGCTCTAACGGATTTGGTTCCAATGGAAACGGTGCCAATGGTCACAATTCTATCGGCTCTTCTCAAGGCTCAAATGGCTTGAGTAGCTCTGGTTCTCTCTCCAACCAATATCTGCCTCCTTTCCAAAGATCTTCTGCTGGTGCCTCTAGTGGATTCCCTGGATCTTCTAGCCAATGTAAGTTAAATAACTAATATTTCATTGTTAATGATTAGAATTTTAATAAGCTCCACTAAAAATCATTTTTAAATATATTTAGTCTAGCTTACAATATATACTTGTTGTAACACTATATTTCCTTCGCATAAACTTACTTTTTGAAATAAAATAAGGTATATAAAAAAATAGAATGAAATATTACAAAAAAAAAACAAACTGATATTAATTAAACTTAATCCCTTTTACAGTTGGAGCTAGTCAACAATACAGCCAGGGTTCTCAATACTCTGTACCCAGCAGCAACTACGGTGTTCCCGCTGGTCCATTGTCCCCTGGAGCCTCCAGTGGATCATCTTTCGGTTCTCCAGCCTTTGGCCAGCAAGCTTCTCTTGGCCAACAAGCGTCTCTTGGTCACCAAGGGTCTTTCGGCCAACCTCAAGGAGCTGCCAGCCGTCAATACTTGGCCCCCAAGTCCTCATCTTCCCAAAACATCCCTCAACAACCTTTTGATGAGCAAACTGGCTACCATTATTAATAAGCCAACAATTTTACTCAATTTGTAAATGTGTTCATATATAAAATAACAAATAAAAGATTTTAATCTAATATTTTGTTTCACTTTAATATCTACGAATAGTTATGTTGAGTGCCGGAACTCAATGCCGCGCTTTGCCTCGACACCTGAGCAAAGAAATGGAAATATTTAATATTTCCTCGAGTGGGAATCGAACCTATAACCTGTTGCGTTTACAGTCACACGCATATGCGCCCCTACAGGCCTGAATGACCTGACCTAAACCCTAAAAAAAAGAAATAAAATAGTGCTGAGTGCTATAATCAAACCAGCAGTGGATCAATACAAGCTAATGATGATAAATGGTAAATGAGCTTTAAGCTATTTTTAGTTTAAAGCTCATTTATATCAGAACTTTTGTATCAATTTCAATTATAAACTGTACCACTGTTACTTTTTACACTATATTAACTATGCTGGAAATTCCAATATAATTAATTTAATATTACTTACTATTGCTTTAAAAGTAATTAAAATACTATTAAAATCTACTAAATTTTTTTTTGCTCAAATTGTGATATTCTTCACCAGGAAGTATTTTAACTACAATTAACAATTATTCAAGGTGATCTTTAACAAGTGTTTTTCTTAATCAATATTCAACTTCATTAGATTCAAACAATAAAAATACAAAAAGAATATAAATAGAATAAATATAAGGCAAGAAGAATAATTATAAGCTTGAGATCCAGCACTCAACACATCGATCGAGGACGGAAATGAAAATAATTAATTACCCAAAGTGGGAACCGAACCCGCAACCATCGAGATTACAGTCAGACACTGTACTGCTGTAGCATGGCAAAACCTGTACGATATTATATTTGCCTGCATTCAATATATGAGCAAAAACGAATTGAGTGTGAATTGCTTGTATTTTTTGTTACAAAATACGTATAAAATTATTTATTACACAGTTTCCCTAGTTTATAAAGATAGAGAACCTTCTATTTTTTTCGACGAATTTTGCCAAAACAATACTGTTGAGTGGTAGAACCCAATGCTGCTCATATAAAAATAGGTTTTTTAAATTTAACTTTTAAAATTCATATGCAACATATTACCATTAAATCTAAATTAATTAAAGATTAACCTCAAAGGAGAGGTGTCATCGTATTTTATCTATAGTTATGAAAAATATTGTATTTTTTACAATGTTCTAAAATATAGGATTATTTTTTTAGGTTCACGCCACATACTAAAGAGGAGGCAAAGATAACTAAAGTCAAACACTATTCAAATCGAAATCGAGACGATGCGTGTTGAATGGTATTACTGAATGACATACTATCTCATTAAAGCAGAGAGAAGAGAATTATTCATCCCCACGAATGATACTCGAACAAACAACCATCGCTTTTATAATCCGATTCTCCATTTAAATTATTGCCATTTAATTACTCCGTTACTTTTATAAAAATTTATAAGATTTTCTCATAAGAATTATGAACTCACACCTTCAATCTACCCACGAACTACATGAAACCCTACATTATCAACCAACTAGCAAGAAATAAAAATGACTTCATTTCAAAAATGTTAACATAGTTTTTTTACAAAACAAGTAATATAAATAGAAACGATAACGATGTTTCCCATCACGCTCTCATCACAATTGGCGGCGGCAATTATAATTTTGTTCCAGTTCATTGTTCAAACTGGTTTCGAATTGAGGAAGACAAGGCACCTGTTACGTTTTTTTTTAATTTTTATAAAGCTTTTTTGTGATAGTTATTACTAATTAAAGCTTCTTTTGTTGATTGGGCAAAAAAAATGAGTTGATTGAATACGTCATTGTAATATTAAACAAGTAGGCAGAGGAAACCTAGTGATGAGACACTCCGTTATCCACTATTCTGCCAAATTCTAGATGCATTGTGTGTTGAGAGGCAGAACTCAACGCCGCGCTTTGCGTCGACGCCGGAGCGAAAAAATGAAAATATAAACGTAAATAAATATATCACTTCCTGGAGTGAGGATCGAACCCACTACCGTCGTGTTACAGTCACACCCTTGTGCCGCTGTGGGACGACGGGGTCAATTGATTTATATATATGGGATATCAATATGGTAGTTTAGGAATCTATCGAGGACAAACCAGCCACCCAGCACTCCAGTATGTAATTCTACATGTGAATAAGGGTTCCCAATTTCGGTATTCCGGGAGCTAGAAACATTTATTAATTATTATTATGCAGGTTACCTAAATTTCATATTTTTTATATTTATATATTTTTTTAGTTTCACGCTTGATCCCGCATACTGTAGAGTAGTATTAATATACTCTGTTCTCCACTCTAGGCTCAATTTTCCAGATATAGCATGTTAAGTGACGGAACTCAACGCTGGGTTTTGTCTCTTATGAGAGCGAGGAAATGAAAATAGCACATTCCCCCTTGTGGGAACCATAGGTTCGTTTGGACCGCTACGGTTACAGTTATAATTAAATTATTTACTTCTTTACTGTACAATTTATATAAAAATTTTAGTCGGCAAAGATTCAATTCTGACCTTTTCTTATATAGAAAAATTGATATTTTAAATATATACTATGTTAAAAAACATAAAGTTTTTTTTAAATCAAACAAATAATAATACCATAAAAAATTATTCAAATTTTAACAAAAACATTCATAAAAACTTTTATGAGACGTAAAAAAAATCAATATACCTACCTATTTCATAGAAAAATTAGTAACGTGAGCACGCGCACCAACCGACAAAGCCCTAACAATAGAATATCTACCCTTATGGTGTAAAAGTACCAGGTATGCATAAAAACAAAGGAGTTCGTTCGCTCTATGGGGGTGCAGCTTGGGTTTTTTGCTAGGGGAGCTTTGTGCGAGGGTTCCAGCGGAAGTACGGTCGAGTGAATGTGTGTCATGTTGAAGTCGTTAACATATTTTATGTAAAACAAAATAAATGTGTTAATTTAATTTTATTATTATAAGTAACTAGCGGACGCGCGCAGCTTCGCTTGCGTATTTAGGGGTGAATTCTAATAAACCATGAAACATGTGTTCAATTAAATATTTTTAAGAGTCTAAATTTAAAATTTTATAAAAATCGGTGGCGATTTATAGATTTTTCCATACAAACTTTCAACCCCTTATTTGCACTCTTAGGGGGGTGAATTCTAGAAAACCATGAAATACATGTTCAATGATATATTTTTAAGAGTCTAAATTTCAAATTTTATAAAAATCGGTGGCGATTTAAAGATTTTTCCATACAAACTTTCAACCCCTTGTTTGCACCCTTATGGGGGTGAATTCTAGAAAACCATGAAACATGTGTTCAATGAAATATTTTTAAGAGTCTGAATTTCAAATTTTATAAAAATCGGTGGCGATTTAAAGATTTTTCCATACAAACTTTCAACCCCTTATTTGCACCCTTGGGGGAAGAATTCTAGAAAACCATAAAACACGTATTCAATTAAATACTTTTAAAAATCTAAATTTCAAATTTTATTAAAATCGGTGCCGATTTAAAAATTTTTCCATACAAACTTTCAACCCCTATTTTATTCCTTTAGGGTTAAAATTTTTCGATCCCTTCTTAGTGGATGTCCAGATTACGAAAGTAAATATCTGTCCGAATTTCACGTTTCTACCATCAGCGGTTTTGGCTGTGCGTGCGTCTTACCTCAGTCAGTGAGGACAAGTCCTTTTATATATATAGATAATATGGTTAAAATTTATTTAATTTATATTAAACATTTTCCTTACATAAAAAAAAGCTTTAGCAGCAGAGTATCTATTTTTCAAAACACTATGTTTTCTAGTTTTCTCATCTCTTCTTATCTCTTTATGCAAAGGTTTGCACTACTTATATACTACACCTTTAAACCAGGAGGAGAGAAAGGGGTCACTAAAGCGTAAAGTTAAAAACAACTAGTTCTAGAACGCCAAAAATTTCAAAATGATGTAAGAATATACATATTATAATTGTCGAATTTCCTCGGTCACACGAAACAAGCACCAGCAGTGGCATCGCACGTTCTATGACCTTAACATCACCTTGATATCATTACGTACGTGAGCATCTTATGTAGAGACATTTCTTAATAATTTGTATACACTTGTTTTGACTTGTGACGATGTCTGTATTAGTTTTTATTATTTCTTATTTCTCAGCAGTGACAACTTAGTGTCAAGATTGAATGTTGTTTGGCAGAACTGAACTCCGCGTTTTGCCTTATAAGTATTTCCAATCCTGTGAAAATTATAATGAAAAATATTTTCAATATTTCACTGAGTTGTAGTTTAGGCGTCTTTGGGAAAACTAATATTTGCCAGGTTCAAATCCCATTCGTGGGAAATTTTATATATAAAAAAGCTTTCACTCGAGCTGATGATGATAGATTACTATTATATATAAGTTACGCGTCACGTTGTTTGTCCTCGATGGACTCCTAAACCACTGAACCGATTTTAATCAAATTTGCACACTACGTGCAGTTGACCCAACTTGAAAGATAATATAGCTTAAATCCCAATTTATAATAATTACTATAATATTATTATATTACAAATTATTTGTTTATTATAAGTTACTTTGGATTATCTGTTATCTTCAAACGATTCTAAACAGATGGCGATATCTAATGGCTGTATGGAAATAGGTAAGGATTCAATAGATGGCGCTATGTTAAACGTACAAAAGTTTCATATCTTTCCTTTGAAAAAAATAAAAATAACAAAGCCCTAATAAAACTTATTTCTATATTATTTAGATTTACCTTATGAAAATGAAATCTACATATTAACATTTTTATAGAAAGCATTCGCACCTTCAAGCTCAAGGATCCAGTGACATCGGTGTTAACCGTCTCTTAATTATACTATTACATATTTGTGTTTCATATAAAAACGTATACGAATTCCAAATTACGTACAGTTCGATTGCATTCATTGAAATCAGTGAACAGTGAGAAAAGTTTAATCAAAATGCATTTATTGGTGAGTATTTCTAGTATATCTTTTTAGATATTTTTTATTTAAATCAGCTAGGGTCTAAAATTAAATCTAGCCAATAATAGGCAATAGTAGTTAGTACTTACATAGTTCACTGAATATACTTTTATTAAATATGTGAATAAATTTTACATTTTTAAATATAAATTATTATAAAAAAGATACATTTAAAAATATAAAAAACCACTCTTCCGAGGGCGGGACAAGGGTCCAAGCCATCGGTGGCTAGGGCTCCAGAGAGAGGAACCTCCGCACAATACGTGCCGTCTCAAGTAACACTGCCTTCTGTATCCGGTTCTTGATCCAACAGCTAAGCGATAGCCTCTTAAGGTGTTGGTCGAGGCTTTTCGCTATTAGACCGTTAACCGAAACCACTATCGGCACAATGATAGTCGCATTGACATCCCACATGGCGGTAATCTCATGGGCTAGGTCCAAATATTTAGATTGTTTTTCTTTTTCGGCCTTCACGAGATTGTCATCATGTGGGATAGTAACGTCAACAATCACTGCGCGGCGCGCCACTCGGTCTACTAATACTATATCAGGTCTATTGGCAACAATATACCTGTCAGTAATAATAGACCGATCCCAGTAGAGAGTTCATATTTTTATTTTTTTTTATATAATAGTGTTTTCATTTTATTAGGTTCTCGTTGTATTTCTTATATAGCACGGTAGGCAGAAGGAAGCTAGTGTTGAGTCTCTCGGTTTTCCCACTTTCTGTCGTATTTTCAGGACATTGCGTGTTGGACGGTAGAACTCAACATCGCACTTTATTTTGATAACAGAGCGAGCAAATGGGAATATTAAAAAAATAATTCCAAGTAGGAATAGAACCCACAACCGTATTTAGACATTGTGACAGACTGCACCACGTCGGATTCTAATATTATTCCTAATATTACAATACTTAATTCTAGATAATCGCATCCACAATCCTTGCTGTATCATCAGCAGCTCAACTTCCTTCTGCTACATATCTTCCCCAAGGCAGCTCAGGGTCTGGATCTGGTGGCTTTGGAGGTGGAAGTCTTGGAGCTGGAGGCGCTAGTGCCGGTGGAGCCCTAGGTGGGTCAGGCAACACGAGACAACAGCAAGAAGTGGAGAAGCACGCAGAAATTCTGAAATTAGATCAGGACATACAAGATAATGGTGAGTTACTTCGATAGCTGATATTGATAATTTAAGAAATACTTAATGAATTTTCTCTTTAGCTAAATAAAAATGATTATACAATTTGTATGACTTATCTATTTTAAGATAATTATTTTATTTTAAAGTTATATATATAATATATTTTTTTGTTTTTCCTATAACATCAATACTACTTTTAAAATATTTTATAGTACATTTAAAACTTTCCTCTCTAATAAAAATATATTTTAAATTATGTAGATTGATATTTTATACGTTGTATTTTAAAATATCAAATTTAAAGATACTCCTTTCTCCGCCTAATATTCGGGAAATTGCATGGTAAATAGCGAAACTTAACACCGTACTTTTGTGCTTTTGCGCAACGATGGCCTACTTAATTTAACTTTACATCATTCAAAATATTGACAAATATTCCAGGCTTCCATTACTCATATGAGACATCAAACGGCATCCAAGGTGAAGAATCTGGGGACGTGAGCCAAACTCGTGGTGGATTTGCCTACAAGGGTGATGACGGCAAGATCTACTCCATCACCTTTACCGCAGGAGAAGATGGATACAGACCTCAAGGTGATCACCTTCCCGTGCCACCTCCAACTCCTGAGGAAATCCTCTTGGCTTTGAAGCAAAATGAACGTGATGAAGCCGCTGGTATATTCGATGATGGTAAGTTTCGTCTATTTTTCAATTTTCCAAACTGAAAGTCCATAATGAAAAAAAAAATTAGTAACAAATTCAAACAAACGAAAAATAATAATAAAATCAAATATAATATTGTATGTCTCAATACAAATAGGTAAATACCACCCAGAAAATGACAACCAAGGCAGCCAAGGAAGCTCAGGAAGCTTGGGAAGTCAAGGAAAACCAGGATCTGGAGGTTTCGGTTCAGGCAGCTACAATCCTAGCTCCGGATATTCTTATTAATTATAGTCATCGTGCCATAATTATGTAATCTATAAAAATCTTTTTAGTGTAAATCTTCATTAATATTCTGTATTCTTACTAATAAAATTCTTGTGCCAATTTTTTGTTTTAATTTCTGCATATAAATATCCTAATCTTCCCTTTCTCCTAATCTTATTTACACTTAATTTTGACATCTCGTGGCGATTCTACGTTATTAAGAATTTTAATTCTTTGAAAAATTTCAATATCAATTTCATTTTCTTGCAATTTAAGTGAATGTGAATGATTTTAAATTTTCGGTCATTTTTTGCCACCGAATCAATATTAACTGAAGAACAAATCTAAAAGTAAACATATTGATTTTTGTTGATTTTCTCAAAATGTACTAAACAACTTTCCATAAAATAAAAACAAACTATCTAAAATCGAATTAATCGAAATTCTATATTTTGTGTAATATTTCTCATCTTTATATCTACGTCTATAATATTTTTCTTTCTTGCAATGGACTCTCAAACTTTTTCATAATTCATAGATACTTTAAAACTAAATGTATAATTGGTATAGCGTTTCAATATTTTTGTTTCCAATATTTTAAGACAGCTTTTTAAGCTCTTTAGGCAATACACAAAAGGATTTAATAAAAAAAAATATAAAACATCAAATTACATATAAAAATTCATTTTTTATTCATAGAATAAATAATATATCCATTCACTGGAATCGTAAAACTAAGTACGGATTATTATCACATTTACATTTTGTTGAACATAAGAGTAAGCTAGTATCTAAACACTTGTTCACATCAAGATATTCCTAGAAAATAGATAGAAAGCCTAATTTAGCCTAAGTAAAAACACTTATAAACCAATATAAAAAGATTAGCCTCTTATTAAAGATAAGATAAGATAAAAGATAGTTTTTCACGTGTAAACAAGTCATCAGATATGCTTTTTAGAATTTGTAAGGACGGAATCCAGCTTGGGGACGCGCGAAGTTTGGTTGTGGTACGAATGCAGCGCCGCCACCGTACTTGCCTGGGTTGTATGAACCTGGAAATAAAAGTAAAGAATAGTGTTATTATTCTTTCTGATGATGGGAGCCAGGACCTGAATAGAGGAATTTTTCAGTGGTTCCTAATCCAGCACTTTAAGGCTAAGCTAAGGATCATATAATTCATAGATCCGAGTGCATTATAAATAGCACACACACAATAAAAACTTGTTTTTATTCTTTGCACATAGCAAGACAGGCAGAGGGAACTTGAGAACCTAATGCTAAGCTACTCTGTTCCCATTAAGACACTTCCGTTCCTTAGTTTCCACCGTACTATGGAGGCATTTCGTGTGAGAGAGGAAATGAAAATATTAAATATTTCATTTTCTTTAATGCGAAACGAATCTACGACCTATTTTATTTACAGTGCCCCTGCACCACGATTGAGCATAAAATACCTATAATAACGTCTAAATAAAGAAATGTAAAGGAAACAGTGAAAAAGGTTAAGCAAAAAAATATCTCACGCTACCAGCGATTGCAATTTACAAAAAGCTGTAAAAACTTTTTTACTTTATCCATTATTTAGTCATTCATTCGCTGTGTTTTATTCACACGTTCTTTTTTATTCATAGATTATTATTTACATACAAATGAGCTAATAGCTTGTCTGTAGGTTGGAATATTTTTTAAGTAGGCATCTAAATTGAGATCATCTCATGGTACGAAGAAGGAACTTGGTAAGAAACTGTGGTAAGAAACTTCTATTCCCCATTTTCCACATTCAATCTAAACATTGCATGTTGACTGACGAAGTTAAACGCTGCGTTTTGCCTTATTGCAAAACGAGAATATGAACATAATAAGCAGTTCATTTTCTAGAGTGGGAATCGAATCCAAAACCATTGCGTACATCGTGGTGCAATTGTGGCACTGCGCCATAACGACCTCCAGATCTTTAAAATTGGACAAAAAACGGAGAACTAAGTGTGTTAACACTACGGATACAATGTGAAACTAAAATGTCTCTATTATGTACGAACAAACTTTCTCATGCATATACATTAATGTATGTATGTATAGTAAACGAAATCGTCTAAACTAAACCTTTCCCAGACTCTAGCGCTTGTGTAAAACAGGAAAGGTCATATGTTACGCCGTACAGCTATCTAGCTTGGTATTCAACCTAAAGTATTCATTTCTCTGAGATATATTAGCAATATATTATATTTGATAATATTTGACGTTTGACATTGATTTATTAATGTTGTCAGCTTTTTATGTTGAAGATGCAAGAAGCTTAAATTTAAACATGTTTTTTTTTGTCTGTAAGAAGTCTGTAAGACTACAAACAACGATTGTCGGTTCGATTCCCATTCGGGGGAAATAAATATTATACTATGTATATGCAGGGAACTGAGTTTTTGCTATAAAAATATGAAATATTTTAAATTCAAATACTTTTATTTTTAGACCTTTTAGTGAGTCCCGAAAATTTTAAATTCTTCACTGGAAACTAAAAAAATTAAGAAAATAAACAAATAAAGTAGAATATAAACAAATATGTCCTAACAATTTAATAAAAACGTATGTTTTTGTGCAATTATATGCAAGAACAGGTAATTGAACCTGTAATCACCGAGATAATAGAAGTGCATTTCATAGTAAATTGAATGATTCACGTGAGGTCAAATATTGCGCAATCTTCGATCAAAGACTCAAAGCTAAATTCACATGTATGAAAATATTACGCAAGAAACAAACGATTACTGAACAAAATCTGAATTTAAAAGTCTCTAAACGGCACTCAAAAACATCAATTAACTCTTAATTGTAATTAAAGTAATGAAAATTTACATGAAATCATATTTTCGTGGCCGTTGTGGTGCGTGTGACTGTAAACGCAAGAGTTGTGGATTCGATTCCCTATCAGAAAATTTCTAATTCAAAATTTCCACTCATTTTATCAAACTAAAAAACTATGAATATATTTTAATTTCATTTTCTGAATGAGAATCGAACCTACACCAAATAAAATTACAACATTAAATAAATAATATTAAACTAAATTAAACCTTAATTAACCTTTCTAGGTGCGGCCATAGGAGTTATATGGTGCAATCTTGCTAACAGGTGTTTTAGAATCATCTATCAAGTATTAAGGTCAACGTGTAGTTTTGGTTTGTAATCTTCGCCTAAATGTTAGTCTCTAAATTGATTTCTGCGAAAGGCTTTTAAGGTATTTTATATTTTTTTTTTGTAAACCAACTACCAATTTGATAGATAGATTTGTTTGTGTATTCCTTTTTGAATGTTTCGTAATTTATGGGATGGATGGATGGATGGGATAGGCAAAGCTAAAAGTTTCATTTACCCAAGTGGGAATCGAACCCACGACCTCTCGTTGTAATGTTTGCTTATCTTCATTAATCTCAACCTAAAGCCGCTCCCTACTTTCGAGAACCATGGTCTTGACTGAACGATCAAATTCCTGGTATTTTTTTTTAGCGAGATACTGCGTATTTATTACTAGTACAATAAAAGGAAAATCATTCATTTCCTCCAGTGGAAATCGAATTCACAACCTTCAATTAGATTTGATTGACAATTTAATTAATAAGTTAATTTTCACAACAAAAACTTACCGTCATCAATGATACCAGCAGCTTCATCACGTGCGTTCTGTTCCAAAGCCTTCAGGATAGCTTCAGGAGTTGGTGGTGGGGTTGGGAAGTGAGCACCCTGGGCCTGGACTCCAGCCTGGCCGGCAGTGTAGCTGACTGAGTAGATCTGACCATCGTCACCGGTGTATTGGAAACCGCCTTGAGCTTCTATACCGTCAACCTGGAATTCAATATAAAGGATCTTTGTAAGACTAGTTTCATACAAATTTTGGTGAAAAATGGTATATTATTATTTTGTACAGTAATAACTTTCTTAGCTTCACGCTGTATCCCGTATTTAGCAGGATAGGCAGAGGGTAGGCCGTTCCTTACTTTCCGTTTAATTTTCGAAATGTTGCCTATTGAGTGGTGGGGAACTCATCACCGCTCTATATCTTGTTATCAGAGTTTAGAAATGAAAATAGTTTATGCCCTCGAGTGGGAATCGAACCTCCAACCGTGGTGTCAAAGTACGAAGAAATGAAATTGTGAAGAGTTAATTTCACAATAAAACACATCTCTAACAGTCACTCTAAGGAATTACTGTCATCATAAATTATTATAAAGTAATAATTTATTGCCTATAAAACTTCCATATAAAAAGAAGTGGTGAAATGATTCATTTGAATCACACACAGAAGACACATATTACAAAATATGTTAAATATGTTTTTTTACTGTATATTAGTATTTTACTATATATTAGTATTTTGAGTAATACTTTATATATGATTTAGTACTAAATTTGGCATTATCGTTTATATTATGTTTTTATTTTTTTAGACCCTATAAAAGGTTCCTGGTAGGCTACCTGATGAACTGTCCAAAATAAAAATATTTCTTCAATTAAACAAAATAAAACTAGTACTTCCTGAGATAATATATATTGTATTAAAAGCCTCTGCTTGATCACCAGAGCGATAAAATTAAAATAGTAGGTAAATATTTCATTTCCTCGAGTGGGAATCGAATCCAAAACCTTACGTCTACAGCCTCACCCTTAGACCCCTGTGCCACTACTGGCCTTTATAATGATATTTAACATATAATAAGTAATTTAGTTTACATCTTCACTATAATTAGCCACACGTGTCAAACAAGTTGCGATATATTGATGTATTTGACCTGCATTTTTATGTAAATATTAATTCGAAATATTTTAAGATTAGATGGATAGATGATCTTTAATATAAATGAATATTTAATTTAGTAATTTATAATTAAGAATCTTAAATAAGAAAAGCTGTCTGAGTTTGTTTTTTTTAGATTTAGAAATACGGCGTTAAGATCCGTTGCTCAATAGTCAAGAGCCTGAAAATTGACCGAAGCGTGAGAAATGGAGTGTGTTGCTTCATGTTGTATCCTGAACGGGAACCTGGGAACCAAGTGTTAAAACACTTTGTTTCCCCACTATCCGCCAAATTCTGAAGGCGTTACGTGTTGAATGACGGAACTCTCCCCTGCGCTTTGCCTCGTTACCAGAGCGAATTACATATTTATATAAATAAAAAATAACAAACTAAATTTGTAAATCTTAATAATGTATTTAACATTTAATTTCCTATACATCAATCAACCCATCAATTTATCAAACGAGACAGTGTGGTATATGAAGCAACACTGGGATGGAGCTTTATCTAAAAATATTTACATCAACCTTTGAAATGACCGATGCCCTTTAGGTGAACGTACACCTCATACAAACATACATAAGTCTATGTGTATATTTTATTTTATCATATTTTTTGGCATTTCTCCTACTTTGTCATGTACTGAGAAATAATTAATGTAAAATTGTGAAAATGAATGTTTAATTTGAAAATTTGAACTTGGCTGTAGCAATTTGGTTTTATTATACTTTCACGCTGCATCCTGCACATAGCACGCACGCAATTCTTCGAAAATTGATAGAAAAGAAGTGAAAGGAGTGTCTTAACACTAAGTGCCTGCTTATTCTGCTATATGCGTGATACAGAGTGAATGAATAATAAAAAACAAATATAAATACCTTAATAATTGATTCATTATGACGGAATTAAAAAAAAAAAAAACTTATTTTATATCTCTACCAAAAAGCTTACCTCGCGTCCTTCTTCTTGAGCTTTGATACCATTTTCAGTTTCATAGTTAAATCTGTAGGAATCTTCTTTCACATCAGAGTCGTATGCCAGGATACGCGCGTTCCTCTCGTAGGCCGCTTGGGGACGATTCGACTGTTCCGGGTAGGGAGAGAAGGCGGCGGCGGCGAGGCCGAAGAGAGCGGTGGCTACGATGAACTGGAAAATTATATTGGAATTCAGGTAAAACATCAGGTTTTTAAAAATTAATTTCAGATATGTCTCGTTTTAAGCGTTAAGGTACTCGTTGTTCTTTATACTATGTTTTTTATATATATTTTTATATTTGGGTCAACAAATTTAATTGCTTTTCTTAAAAAAAACACGGCGTTGAGCTCCGCCAATCAATGTCTTTAAAATTGGACGGAGAATCGGCAACGGATTGTTTTAAGGACAGCTTTCTACTGTCTATCCTTATATGTATGCAATTAATTAAAATAGCGCAATTATACGTACACCCATATTACATTAGTCCACCATTGCCAACTTTGATTTAGTTGAAGTGATAAATATTTCAAATTCTAAAATTGTATTTGAGAAACAAACATAAATAACAATTTATATTATGTTTATGTGTGAGAATGTGATTATCTTTCGAAGTTTCTTAAACTTTACGTTACGTTTCAAAATTAACTGTGTAACTAAGTCAATTAACAGACGAAGTTTACTTAATAATAGATAAAAATAATAATTTCGGCATAATGTGAGTTCGATTCCCACTTGAGAAAATTAAATTAAAAATTATTTGAAATTTTAAATTTGAACCCCTCGCAATCGCAATCGGCTACATCACAACTGAGCCGTAATGGTATAAAAAAAGCATAATTAATGAAAAAACCTGCTACCGTTCCCACAATTTATCAACATCTCGCTTTATCTCGAGTGCAATATTCATTGTTAATTTCAACCCTGAAAACTCATATAAAAGACTTCAACGAACGATTTTTGACGTTAACTACTATGGTATTAAGTTGAATTTGAAATTAATATATAAACCATATTTAATACTATTTGATTATACTTAGGAAATACGACACTGACATATGCAAATTATTATTTTTTTCCCAGAGGATTTTTTGTGTATGTAATATCAGTATAATCTTTTTAGATTATTGTATATACTACAAAAATAAGTAATAAATCACTTATGTTTATTTCACATAAATATTTTTTCATAAAGAAAGAAATTAATAAATATCGGTTATTTCAATTTTGTATTCTGACAACTCTTAAAATAAATAAAAATACTATAAAGTCTAATGGAATACTGGAATAGTTTTAGAAAAAAACAGATATTTTAATCGAGCTTACTTCTTAATATGAAATAAATAAATCTTTGAATTTTTTTTTTCACTTTTTTTAAATATAACGCCTTTTACAAAATCATAAGTTTTATGCGACAAGTCTACAAAATTCCTACGACAATTATTATTAAAATATTAATATTTTTTTAAGGCTGGTCCATAATTTAATATCGAAATGGTCCATTAATTATTGTAAAACAATATTAATATAACACATTGTGTTAAATACAGTCTATAGAAAAACAACTCCCGTAACTAGATTGTATATCAACCTTCACAGTTAATTTTAATTCTAGTACAAGTAATAAAAGTTTTATTAAAATCGATTCATCTATTATTATAATAAATTTAAAAAATACCACATAATAATATGATCAATATACTGCCTGAGTGAAATTATTTAAAAAAAACTTCTCACAATTTTCAAAATATAATATGAACTTTTGAAAAAGTTT
The DNA here is from genome assembly GCF_056956725.1 of Heliconius melpomene rosina. NCBI lineage: Eukaryota > Metazoa > Arthropoda > Insecta > Lepidoptera > Nymphalidae > Heliconius > Heliconius melpomene. Next base: position 8,225,488 of record NC_140402.1, on the reverse strand, counting down.
TATCAAAATCGGTTCATCTATTATTATTTTATATTATAATATTAAATCTAACTCACCAGTTGCATGTTTTCTATATGTTAGTTCAGGTCGGAGGTAAGATCACAAGTGTTAGGACCTTACAAACTAGTCACTTTTATATACGTTCGACGATTACAAAATTCATTCAACATTATAATGTAACTTTTCCTAATAAATAAATTGAACTTTAGAAACTTTTTTGCGTAAGTTTTTTAGAAGATGGGACTAAAATTTAGATTTTGATTAGATTTTTTTTTCTTGTAAAGTGTGAGAATCTAGATTTATACCTGGGTTTTGTCTGTGCTTTGATTATTCGATAGGAAGTGATGAAGTTTTAGGTTTTTACAGACTTCAAGGATATATAAATGAAAGATATTTTAAAATTGTTTTTCTAGTTTTGAGAAAAGTATTTTATTAGCTTCACGATGTAGCCTGACTGGAAACCTGGGAACCTAGTGTCAAAACACTTCCTTCCTACTCCCCTCCGTATTCTGGAAGCATTGCGTATTAAGTAAGACAAATTGGAAAAAAATATTTTATATAATTTTTTTATTTCCGAAGGCATAACTAGTATTATTTTTTTGTTGTTTGTACTAATTTTGGACTTGGAGAGGATGTATAATATAGTATACTAGTTGTCACCTACAAATTTGTCTGTATGGTCGCTAAGATGAAAAGAGGGAGGTTTTCGTAGTTATTGCAAGAAATCCTCCTTTTAGAAAAAAACATTTTTTTCCCGTTCATGTAAGACTTCCATGAAAACTTCTCCTATTCCTCCCCTTATAAAAGTAAAGAAGTATAATACAATATTTCGACTTTCTTAGTTGATTTTGTCTGCGCGTTGTCTGTTAGTCAGTTAGTTTGAATATTTCAGCAACAAAAAAAAACGGAAGAAGCAATTACTCTAATAGCCTTTAAAAGGTTAGCTTATATTATAATGATATTTAATGTGTCTGCACATAAATACACACGCTTAGAATATATATATTTTTTATAAATTATAATATGGGAATTATGAATGTATTTAAAAAAAATGTGTATTTTTTTAGCTTCAATATAAGGAATATATCCACACATAGGTAGGTAGAAGGAACTTGAGACCGTAGTGTTAACATTCCCATAAAGATACTTGCATTCCCCAACTTTGGCTGAATTCTGGAGGCACTGTGTGTTGAGAGGCGGAACTTAAAGCCGCTCTTTGCCTTATTACTAAAACGAAGAAATGAAAATATTATGGATTTCATTTCCTCGAGTAGAATTGAATCCACAATCTGAGTCCTTTACAGTCACACGGACCCTAGAGAATGTATTAGGTTGTTTAAGGCAACGACAAGGCGTTATAATTTTACTCGTACACATGTTTCTAAAAAATTAAATTTCTATTATTCCTAAAACAGGTTTGAGGATGCATTAGTTCTAGAGAAGTTAGGAGAGCAGGATTGATGAAAACAAGGTTTTTATAAAATCCCTGTGCGAACGAGAAAGGGCCTAATTTAACATTCACGTCATCAATGACGTGAATTAGACCGTTTCTCGTCCACGTAAAAAAGGCTTGTCGTGGCGGAAGGGCTCAAAGTGTGACAGTGAACGCGACCGGTTGTGGGTTCGATCCCCACTCGAGGAAATTAAACATTTATTTAAATTCATATTACAGTCGATCGCGTTACTCTTTGTATAATATGTATTATCACTTAAATTAGTTATATAAATAAATTGACCAAGGGACTTCGAATCGAATCCACATCTTTCGCCTAGCAGTTAGAATCATTAAGGTTTTTTTTCTTTATTTCCCTGCTTTATTTCTTATTTAATACATCAGGGTAGGCAAGAATATTATATCCGCCATATAGCCGCGTGTTGAATGGCGGAACTCAACGCCGCGCTGTACCATGTATTATATAGACCAACAAAAAATTATTTTAAAGAGACGCTATAGATAAATCCTAGTCATTATAATAATTATTGTAAGATAGGTTAAAGTTTACTATCTATAATTTACCGAATAATAATTGATAGTCCTTTGGTTACCTAATATGGAGTCAAAATGTATTATACTAGAATAGACTACTAGTAGTAGATTAAAACAGTTGGTCCAGACGGTAGTTGTTAGTTAAAAAAAAACACTTTTCTTTTTTTTCAGCCCGCACATAGCAGGATAGGCAGAGAAATCTGAGAACCTAGTGTTAAGATACTCTGTTCTCTTTAAAGACGTTTCCGTTTCCCACTCTCCGCCAAATTCTCAAGGCATGTTGAGTACATGCCTTGAGAGAGTTGTCGGAGATGAACGCCATGGTTTGTTTTGTTATCATCTGACTTTTGATGATGTTCAATATTATGATTGTAGGTAAACGAAATCTAGTGTTAGGACGTCCTATTTTCCCCGTATTAAGTGGAGTTTTCGAGGCATTGTGTCGAATATTGGAACTCAACGCTGCGCTTTTGTCTTAGTAATATTATATACTAGCGGACGCGCGCAGCTTCGCTTGCGTATTTAGGGGGAATTATAAAAAACCACGAAACATATGTTCAATGAAATATTTTTAAGAGTCTAAATTTCAAATTTTATAAAAATCGGTGGCGATTTAAAGATTTTTCCATACAAACTTTCAACCCCTTATTTGCACCCTTAGGGGGAGAATTCTAGAAAACGATGAAACACGTATTCAATTAAATACTTTTAAAAATCTAAATTTCAAATTTTATAAAAATCGGTACCGATTTAAATTTTTTTCCATACAAACTTTCAACCCCTATCTCACCCCTTTAGGGTTAAAATTTTTCAAAATCCCTTCTTAGTGGATGTCCAGATTAGAAAAGTAAACATCTGTCCAAATTCCACGTTTCTACGCACAGCGGTTACGGCTGTGCGTGCGTCTTACCTCAGTCAGTGAGGACAAGTCCTTTTATATATATAGATTATATAAACAAAATATTAATTAATAATAATAACTTTTCCTGGGTGGGAATCGAACCCACAACCACTGCGTTCTGAAGCAACATTCACACTAATCTTATTTATATAGGAAGACATTACTCATATATATTTTTTTAATTAACTAACTAAAACTGAATATTAAATTAACTAGTAAAAGTTAAATTAGTTAATTATTTTATAAATCAGGTTCAAATTTCCTGTCGTACAAATCGATATCGACCGCGAGAGGTCATGCTGTTGAGAAATGATCACACGCCTAGGAACATTTGTATGTTAAATGTTAGATTATAGTTAGCCTTGGATTGGAAAGAAGCTAAAAATTTTGCTGCTGTTGATGATAGCTCGATAAGGGAATTTTAAGGTGTGATATGGAAAATATTGTTTTTTCCCTAAATTATAAAAAATCCCAATCAATACTTCCCTATGTTCCCTAATCTACGTTACAGCTTTGTTAGTGTAGTATTTTCGTTTGTGCTTTGTCTGTCTGTGGGATGTGTGTGTCATAGTGTTAACACACCCCGTTCCCCACTTTCTGCCAAATTCCGAAGGTATTGCGTGTTGAGTGAGCCTCGATAACAGAGCGAAGAAACGGAAATATAAATTTAAGTAAATATTTCATTTCCTCGAGTGGGGATCGAACCCACAACCATTGCGTTACAGTCACCGCTCCCCCCCCCCCCCATGTTACGCCTCTCGAAATAATACTACCTGGTATTTTTTGTAGGTTGATTTTTCAAAAGTGCTTTCATTCAAGCAATTTTGTATAAGACTGAAGCTTAATCAAATAAAATAATATTTTAATATTGCCGAATTTTACCCTGGTAGATCTCAACTATTTACCGCTAGAGACTCAAAGTTAATTATTATTTTTTAATAACTTTTCTTATTTACAAACAAGAATTGAATCCACAACTCTAGTTCAAATACATTTAACTCTAACATAACCCTAACACCATAAATACTTTATGAAACATTAAATTGTCTCAACCTTCACAAAACAATACATTTAAACATAACTGATGACTAACTCGAGGCAAATAGAAAAGGTTACATTCCTTTTAACCATCTTATATGAATTTTTATTATAGTGCATTAGATTTTATGTTATAGACCTTTGGATGAACCATTTCCTTTCTCTATAAGGATTTGTATGGAATCTTCTTATGTCAATTTTTTGTATGGAGGTTTTGTAAACCGATTTCAAGTCTGAGATCGATCTCATGTACTGCTCAATTATTTGAAAATATTGTGTATTAAAAGGCGGACTTTAACGACATGTTTTGCCCTGGAAAAAATTAGAATGAGGAAATAAGAAAAATCACTCACAATCAACACAGTGTGAAGCTAAATCAAGACAAAAAAAAATAATGTAATTATTCTAATTCTAGATAATTTTAGATTTATATTTGTAGGAGGTCAAGAGTCTTGAATCACAGTTCAAGATTGCTCGATGGATATTCTAATATAATTTATCTCCTAATGGACTCGATGAACTTATTATTCGATTATCTATCTATAATCTCTGCTATATGTGGGATACAGTGTACAACTAAAAAATACGAGTCTACACTTTTACAATACGGGTCACGTATTTTAGCGATTCAGTCTAAAAGAACTTAGTGAATCGTCACTCCTTTCTTTGAGCCCAGCTTCCACCGCAAATATACAGTTTACTTTCGGGAGTTCAACGTAGTCCTTAATGAGCCTGCTTGATTTCTTGATATTTTTATCTTCTTGTATTTTTTTTTTGGGAGGGCTGGATGGGCAGAGGACATCCTAGGGGTTTTGTCTTTCATATAGAAGATTATAGAGTTTTATTCGCTGCCTTATAATTATTTTAAGATCGTCGTGCCGCAGTGCCCACATCAGTGCCCACATCTTCATGAAAGTTTTAAGTTTGAATCCCACTCGGAGAAATTAATTATTACTTATTTTTATTTTCTTGCGCTACATTGTCCATTTGTCTCTGAGAAATATCTATTTTCAGGTTGTAGTCTGAAGAGTGAAAGGTTAAGATATGACCATGCATGCCAACCAAATATAGATGAGAACCACATTAAGCAAATTATAATCTTATTTCACATCTAATAAGCGAAAAATACAAGAATATGCATCATTAAGCCACATTATATATAATTATAAAATTCCTTGACTCCTTACAATTCGTTATGAGATAATGATGATCATCTATGGACTATGGCATACTTCAATTACTTTGCCGTTATAAAATATTTTACTATTATTATAATTAATTGAACCATAGTGTTGGATTTGATAGGAGAGCAATCTAACAAAGTTTTATTTGACACTAGATTATTAAAAAAAATATTAAAAGAGCTGAAAGCACTGAAGTGGTGATGATGATGACGAGTGACCTGATGGTGAGAGCTGACCTTGTTCACCAATATTTTTTTATTTAAGAAATTATTTTCTTCCGCTTCACGCTATTCTTGTATATGTTTTTTCTTGAGGAGTTTGAGATTAAAGCTGTTACTCCTATTGGCCTGAATTCGACATACGGTGGGTCTCTACACCACACTTCATCCTCTTAGAGCAAGGAAATTAACGTAATTAATTCCGAGTGGGGAACGAACTCGCATCCATCTTATTTACAATAATTCTACTAAGCAATAATGGACTTTTATATAGCTGAAACTTAAATATATGTATAAATATGTGATAAATATATAAAATGTATAATTATCGGTTACTTGGTTGGTGTATTAACGATAGTAATACAGATCCTGCGTAGTTTAAAATCGGCATCGTGACTTTCACTAGATGTCTAGAGGTCTCATCATACTAAGTATAAGCATCTGCTTAGAGGATACCTCTATACAAATCTATATTTATATTCATACTAGCGGACGCGCGCAGCTTCGCTTGCGTATTTAGGGGTGAATTCTAATAAACCATGAAACATGTGTTCAATGAAATATTTTTAAGAGTCTAAATTTCAAATTTTATAAAAATCGGTGGCGATTTGAAGATTTTTCCATACAAACTTTCAACCCCCTATTTGCATCTTTAGGGGGTGAATTCTAGAAAACCATGAAACACATATTCAATTAAATATTTTTAAGAGTCTAAATTTCAAATTTTATAAAAATCAGTGGCGATTTAAGAATTTTTCCATACAAACTTTCAACCCCTTATTTGCACCCTTAGGGGAAGAATTCTAGAAAACCATGAAACATGTGTTCAATTAAATACTTTTAAGAGTCTGAATTTCGAATTTTATAAATATTGGTGCCGTTTTTAAAAAAAATCTATACAAAGTTTCAACCCCTTATTTGCACCCTTAGGGGGAGAATTCTAGAAAACGATGAAACACGTATTCAATTAAATACTTTTAAAAATCTAAATTTCAAATTTTATAAAAATCGGTGCCTATTTAAATTTTTTTCCATACAAACTTTGAACCCCTATTTCACCCCTTTAGGGTTAAAATTTTTCAAAATCCCTTCTTAGTGGATGTCCAGATTACGAAAGAAAACATCTGTCCAAATTCTATGTTTCTACGCACAGCGGTTACGGCTGTGCGTGCGTCTTACCTCAGTCAGTGAGGACAAGTCCTTTTATATATATAGATTATAAAGGCTAGTTATTATTGAGGCCAGTGTGCAGGGGCACAAAGTGTGACTGTAAACGCGACATGTTCTGGGTTTCATTCCAAGTTGATGATATTTAATATTTTCATTTCTTCGTTTTGAATGTCAAAACCAAAATATATTACAATGCGGTGCCCGTTTTGATGAAACCCGCTGTACTTGCGGTCGGAGTTACCCTTCTTTTATGAAAAAGATAAGGCAAATGAGCGTACGGGTTACTTGATGGTAAGTGATCACCGCCGCCCACGAACCCATGTAACACCAGAGGAGCTACAGGTGTGTTACCAGTTTTTGAGGTGGAGAAAGACGCGTTTCTAGATAACAAAATACAAGAACTACATAGTTCTGTAAGATGTTGTGTTCTGTTCTTTGTGATTATGTCGTTCCAGAAGTGCCATATAAGCAATCTTTTACAAATGTCAGGTTGTATATATAAGCAATCTTTTAACAATGTCAGATAGTATGAAAAACACGAAGAACACAGGAAGGAAAGAAAGAAAAAACAGAAGAAATAGAAAAGCGAAAGATGCAATTGTTATATTAAAGCCTTTATATGAATTAAAGGTAGAAAAATTAACCAAATGTTTGTATAAGTTCAATGAATCGTAACGGCCTACTTACTTTCTCGTTCTATTCAGTCCATCGGCACCGCCCGTCCTAGGGTAACTTACATAACACTTCCGTTTAAGCGATTGAAGGTCATCCTAGTTAACTTATTTATGTACTTTAACTAAGTAATCAAATTGTACGTAAATTGATTATAAACTTTTATTTTCAGCTTCACGCTGAATCCCGCATACATCATTATACGCAGAGATAACAAGGCAAAGTGCGGCGTTGAGTTCCGCCACTCAACACGGAATATCTTGACCAAGAGATTTAGCAGAAAAAGAGAAACGGAGTGTCTCAACACTAGGTTCCATCTATCTATCGTGCTGCGTGCTAGACACAGCGTAAAGCTAAAAAACTACAGTAAAAAAATACAGTAGCGTATTTTTTTAGATAAAGTATTTATTATTAATTGATTTTCAATTACTATACGTGACCATCTAGAGTCTTTAAAGGTTATTTTATCAATTTAATTGATTGTTTTAGAATACAATGAATTATTGATCATTATTTCAAATTATAATTTTTCAAAATACATTAAGGCCAGGTGTGACGCATGGGCATAAGCGGCAGGTTGTGGGTTCGATTCCTACTCGAGGAAATTAAATATTTAAAAATTTTCACTTTTTTGCTCTAGTGTCGAGGCAAAACGCAGCATTGCGTTTGCTTAGAATTCGTCGGAAAGTGAGGAAGAGAGGGTTAACACTAGGCTCCCTCTGCCTACCCTGCTACATGCGGGTTTCAAATTCTACTTGTTTTTTTAGTACAGATTGTATCCTAGAGATGAACTATAGAAATTTAAACTTATGTTCTTAATACACTTTTGATATCGGTTTTAAACGAACATAATTTAGGTATCATCCACATTTTTAAACTACACTTCTAGGAAATACACAGTATATATTACCTTGAATTAATTTATTTCTACAGGATGTTCCACATTACGACTGGACATCTTGGCCTTGACCAGAGCCCTTTACGTGTATAAATCAGAACTAATAGGTAACTAACATTTAAGTTGGTGCGTGATTAATATAGGAGTGGATGATCCGCATACTGTATTGATCATACATTTATTTGCATTATACAAAAATAAACAATAAATAAGTGGAAAATTAAGTATTTAATCCATGGGTATATCTAGAAATATTTTCTGGGAAAGGTCTGGCTAGGGTTTGGAACACATTTCTTCAAAGCTAAAGCCCACGCTTTGGCTTTGGACAGATAATTTGGATGAGCTTTTCTTCAAGTTTTCAGGGAAATTTATTGCTTGTAATATTTCTGGAGTGGCCATTCTTGGCTTGGCTATTCTTGGGTGAACCCGGACCACCCCCCACCCCCACATTTTTACACCTTAGTCCTGAATTAACCCTGAAAATATTATGTTCTTTCATTTAGCTAACAAAATGGTTCTAATAAAGCAAAAGCTGTACCTATGGTTTATAATTGTTTCTAAGATTATAAAATTGAAGGTTACTTTAAAGTAACTGTAGTATAAGACTTCCATGACTAATTTGGATGATACATTAATTGATTTTAAATGGCCGTTTGTTTTTAAATAAAACATTTATTTAAATTTACCTCTGACTAAATATCTTAATAGTAATTGTTACTATTGCACAGTGCTATAGATAGACGCCATCGTTACATAGTTAAAAACTGCTTTTCTGTAGATTCATTGGTTGTAGATTTGATCCGTCTGTTGAGTTAATATTAAAGAGGTAAAGAGTTTGTTTGGTTGATAGAGCTAATCTCAGGAATTACTTACTACTACCATCAACATGGTACTCGACTTTCAGCCCATTTCAGTGGCATTAAGTAACGATGGTGTAACGTAGCGCCTTTACATACAATTTCTTAAATCTGGGAAACGTTAAATTCTGGAAAATTTTAATTTATCCAGACCGACCTACCATTGAATCTCCAGAAAAGCAGATTTTAATTATTTATGTACTAAGAATAATAATGTATAGATAAACAAGTAACTAAAAAACTAAATTAAGTCTCGAAAATAATGCAGTATATGGAAGGGAAGAAACTGAAAAAATATTTCTAGTTTGGCTTTTTATAGCTTAGACTATTTAAATATAATTCTATTATAATTTTGGACATATGTTAAGTCAAAGCCGATCGTTCTACTTCAAATCTATAATTAATTTGCTATTAAAATTGGAACACCCATCCAAAACTAGATAATGTTAACGTTGCACAACTAGTGATGTAACTTTATATTCGCTAATAAGATCAATAGGCGTGTCATACACGCAACACATCACTAGCATTGCAATTATATGTAGATTGTAGACTGACCCCTTAGTTAACTTTAAATAATTATGGCTTTGTGAAATTTTAGTTGCTTAGTTTATAATGACAGAGGTCGTAGATTCATATTTTAATTAAAAACCACCAAACCAGGAATCGAACCCCCAACCACCGTATTTAAAATAGCACGGTTGTGCCTCTACGCCACGACAGCCTCATATTAAAGTATAATAAATATATTTTAATTATAAATATATATAAATCATAAATATATTTTTTTTCTTTTAATTGAATTGGTCAATTAGACTATTGCATTTGAAGGCATTTCACATTCATCACATTGTCTCTTCAGGCTATGACCGCAACACTGTCTAACATGTTTACATGAAATTTTTTCGAAATATTTAATTATTTTTCGAAATAATTAATTGTTTTTGAAAATAATTAATTATTTTTCAAAATAATTAGGTCCCCATTAAGAAACTAATTATTATTCAAAAATCTTGATTTTAAAATTTTATAAGCTTAGATTCCAGTTTCTTCGATAGTGGATTGCAATCTGAAGTCAAAAATAGAAGGTAGTTTATTATTTTGTCGTAATTAGCGTATTGGTTGTTTTGCAATATCAGAAGAATAAATTAGTATTTCTATAATATGTAATCTTAACAAAAAAAATGATGTGGATTAGAATATAAAATTATTTTAATTTCTTTCTTCTCTGAAAGAAATCAATTCTTTGCTTTGCTTTATATTTCTTTAGCCAAAATGTCATAAATCTTTTTTTTTACCTTACGCCTCATGCCCCATTAAGCAGGGAAGGCAGAGGGAATCTAGTGTTAAGACACTCCGTACTCCACTTTCTGTCTCTTGAGAATTTTTTTTTTATGCCGAAGTAAACGCCACACTAGAACGAGAAAATGAAAGTATTAATTCCTCTTATGGAATTCGAACCCAAAACCGTTAACTTTACTGACAATCACAATGTCATAGCATTGTGCAATATATGACAGCCTCTCGAAATGTCTGACAAAACAATAAAAAAAAATTAAGTAGTTACCTAATATAAATATTCAATCCCTCCAATCGTGATTGAACCTATAACAACCGCCTTTATAGTCGGACGCTGTTCCACCTCAAATGGATTAGCAAGATTATCATTTCCAATTCTAATATATCTAAGAGTTGCAGGTCCAGCAAGTGTTTTAATATGATTTAATATAATGATAGTTAAATGTTAAAGATAATTTAATAGTTTATTACTATTAGTGTACCTAGTACCAGATGTAAGGGGTCATGGTGCGATTGCATCGTTGTTTGAGAGAGTGGTGGTTCTGTATGTAGAAATGATTGTTTTGAGGATAGCTTTGATTGTAATAGAGGCGGTTAAGGGTTCGATTCCTATTCGGGGTGCAATTAACCATTTGGCTTTCCTCGCTCTCGTAGTAGAGGGAAGTGTTGAGTTCGAGCTAGAGAAAACTATTATGATTTAGAAAATAAAGTTTTCCTAATCTGGTAAATTATTATATTTTTGATTTATATATACTATTTGTACAGTGTGCTCATTTGAATATCTACCTACAAATCCACATACTGTAGGGTTTTGTCCAATATAAGCTAGAGGTACTGAAAATAATGAAGTTAGAATTAAAAAGTAAAATGTAAGCAAATAAAAAAAACCCTGTAATATCTGCATGGCAGAGTTTTTCTTTTTCATACACACTCAGCCATATGTTTTATACTTAATGCAATCTCAGGTTATGGGTTCAGATCCAAATTTCGCATAAACAAATACAAATAATCTTTTTATTTTTGCTTCATATTTTTGTTTATCTTCACGCTATATCCCACATATACGGCGGAACTTAACGCCGAGCCCGAAACCTCTCAACTGTTCCACTTAAATTCCTATTTTGATATAAAAGTTAAGCTTGAACTTAAAATTATAATTTGTTGCAAGTTAGTGAAATACTTGCGAAATTATAGAAATAAAATATTATTTAAATCCATATATATACATATAATAATCATTAATCACCATATTAGGCTCGGCTTAGGTGATATTTTGTCAGTTTGTTTAGTAATACTTTTGTATATACATATATTTATGAAGGTTAACACTAAAGATCTCTAAGAATCTATTGTGACGCAATTAAAGATAATTTTATTGGGCACTATGCTTGTGACTTTATATTCCGTTTAGGTAGAGAAAGAGTTTGGTTGAATTGTAAATAAAAGTGGAAAAGCGTATTAGAATTCTTCTTAATATGTTTCTCTTTCTTTTTCTCACTTTAATTTCTGTTTTACGATGTATCCTGCAAATAGCAGGGTAGGTAGAGGGAATCTGGAAATCTAGTGTAAAGACACTCCGTTCCCAATAGGACACAACACGTGAGAAACGGAAGTGCCGTTCCTGACGTGTTGAGTGGTGCCTGTCGCGTTTATATTTTATAATCGATAATAGATATTTAGCTAATTAAATTATAAATAATACTCGCAAAAACTCGAGGGATATTAAAAATAATTAATTCCCCCGAGTGTGGATCGAACCCACACTATCCCATTAGGCCACTATTTATGACACCAGGAATATGTAGATTTATTTATGTTCTTACAATATTGAATATAACCACTCAATTCAATTAAAGATGGCATTCAAGAAGTCCATTTGAACTTTATAATATTTTATGTAATACATATAATAAGATACCGCAGGGCAGGTGTATGTTGTAAGGTTAAATTTGTATTCTCTAAGTGATTTTTAATTTGTTTTTATTTTGTTAATGTTGATTTGAACGCAGGGTAGTCGAATCCCATATAAAAAGTATGTAGATTAAAAAAAAAACATTATTTTTTCGTGTCGTTACTCAAAAGCTTCCTTTCAGTTAGGAAGTCTTTTTTTAGTTTAAAACACTCCGTTTTTGGGAAGGCAGGAAGGCAGAGAGATCCTCTATTTTGAGATCTTGTGCGTTATCCTGCGGAACTAAACACCGCATATTGTCTTAAAAATATTAGGAAATGAAAATAATTTATTTACCTAAGCGGAAATTTTTGTTATTATGCTCAAATACAGCCGTAAGCGATAACGTATCATACTTAGAACAAAGATGGAATATTTGCCAGAAAATCGTGAAAGTTCAAAATCAATTGTGATGAATAACATTCCTATACTAATATTTAGGTCAAAGTCAAAAGTTCGCTAGTTTAAAGTTTGATTTATTGTTCTTCCAGAAGACAATCATTATAAACTTCAACTATTTTTTTTTTCATATAAATATATAAGCGCGAATTGGAATAATCCTTGGTAGCTCTCCATTCAGAAAGTAAAACCGACTCCTGGAGGAATTCATCCAACCCATTTATCCATTGGAGCTTTGCCCATTATTAATATACTAAACAAAAAATATTCAGAATATAAAGGCGATGCTAGTGCATTCGATTCCAGGATTTGAGTCCGGAGAGATAGAATGCGGCGTTAAATTCCGCAAATAAACACTCAATGTCTCAAAAAAATAAATGGCATCGATGACAAAAGTTTGTAGAGAGAGAAAAACCTCAGAACTATCTCTTGCACACAAATATGTCTCAACTGCAGCACAATGTGCCTCTCATATAATCAAATTGAAAGTAAAAAAACATACGATCTACGTGAGAATCGAACATGTGACCTTCGCACGAGATACGGCGCCAATATGTGAATGTTTAACCTACTTGTTACAATTGACTTCACTTCATATATTTTTACATTCCTTGCACTAAAATACTTAAGAGATTGTAGTTATTACAATTTGGACTATAGTGACATCTGATCAAATTTATATTTCCATTTCTTCGCTCTGGTATCGAAGCGCGGCGTTGAGTTCTGCTACTCAACAAGCAATGCCTCCTGAATTCGACAGAAAGTGAGGAACAGAGTGATACACTAGGTTCCCTCTGCCTACCCTGCTCTGTGCGGGATACAGCGTGAAGCAGAGATTTTTAATCGATTTATTCATATAAGACAAAACGAAAAGAACAAAAGGAAAGGTTAGTGAAGTTCAAATAGCTGTACAATGACTAATCGGATGTTTCTCATGCTAATGTGGGCTAGAGTCTTCGCCGAATAGTAAAAGTCCTTGAAGGGCGTGATGTATGATACAATCGATCTAATAGTAATGTTCTACTTGCGCTTTTGTAATTGTTATTTGTGTATTTGTTTTTTTGTTTTAGATTTGCATCCCACATATAAAAGGGAGGAGCCTAGTGTTAAGACACTCCAATCCCAATTTTCTGCATCATGCCATATCTCGTTAACAAAGCGAGGAAATGTAAATAATTGGGATCCGGACCTGCAAACCACCGCGTTCACAGTCAGACGGTGTGTCCATGGATCACGATAGCCTCAAATTATATTCTCACTTCTTTCTTTTTCTCAAGGTAGGCAGAAGGAACCTGGAAATTTCATTATGATAGTTTCATTGCACATTTTCTGACTGGAATCATTGCGTGTTGAAAGGCAGATCTTAACGCCGCGCTCTGCCTTGTTACCAGAACGAGGAAATAAAAATATTAAATGTTATATTTTTTCACGTGGCAGTTGATCTCATAACTTATTGCGTGTACTCAGTCGCACACCTACTCGCTACATCACGACTGGCTTAATTTTTTTATCTGCATGAAAAACTAATCTATATATATAAAAGAACTTGTCCTCACTGACTGAGGTAAGACGCGCGCACAGCCGTAACCGCTGATGATAGAAACATGAAATTTGGACAGATGTTTACTTTTATAATCTGGACATCCACTAAGAAGGTATTTTGAGAAATTCCAACCCTGAAGGGGTAGAATGGGGGTTGAAAGTTTGTATGGAAAAAATCTAAATCGGCACCAATTTTTATAAAATTTGAAATTTAGATTTTTAAAAATATTTAATTGAATACGTGTTTCATCGTTTTCTAGAATTCTTCTCCTAAGGGTGCAAATAAGGGGTTGAAAATTTGTATGGAAAAATCTTTAAATGGCCACTGATTTTTATAAAATTTGAAACTTAGACTCTTAAAAGTATTTAATTGAATATATGTTTCATGGTTTTCTAGAATTATCCCCCTAAGGGTGCAAATAAGGGATTGAAAGTTTATATGGAAAAATCTTTAAATCGCCACCGATTTTCATAAAATTTGAAATTGAGACTCTTAAAAATATTTCATTGAACACGTGTTTCATGGTTTATTAGAATTCACCCCTGAGGGTCCAAATAAGCAGGCGAAGCTGCGCGCGCCCACTAGTATCAATATAAAAAACAATTAAATATCCAATTTGTCGTAAAACAGAAAGTTCAAAGTGAAATAAATTCTTTCGAAGATGCTAATATTACACCTTTATATTATTAAATTACAATACTGTCTGGATGTAAACATTTGATACGAAGGCGGTTGGCGGTAGCTAGCTTAAATTATTTAAGACAAAATAAATTAAGATATAACTAAAATGTGACATTGATGTCTATATTACCTTTTTGTGGTGGCCCTTCTATGTCAATTGGTTTATTGGTTTAATATAATATACAATTGTTATATGTTAGGTTCTAGCATAGGCAGAGAAAACCTAGTGTTAAGACACTCCGTTATCCATCTTTTTTATTTTTTAAACTTCGTTCAACTTAGATTGCTTTGTTTTGTCTACAAGGCCGAAGAAATTAAATAATTAGTTCCCCGCCTGGAATGGGAATCCATAACTATCATTTTTACTTATTTAATCAAATATCATATTTTAAAGATCTATACAAGTTTTTTTTTACTTTACGTATGTACTCTGCAGAAATAATAGGTAAATTAATATAATAGGGAAAAAGAACCAAAATCATTATACATAGCAACTTATTTCATTTATTCATAGCAACAACAACAAACACAATTTCGGTAACAACTAACATTTGGACTAGGCTTCAAAACGCAAAGCATCTTAAAAAAATACTAACAAATACACAAAAGTAATAAAAAAAACAAAATATTTAACAAATTATGTAGATTTGTAACTCAATGATGATATCCAGGATTGGATGCTGGAGCTGGAACAAATTCTTGCTTGTAGCCTTCGTACTGGTAGACCTGAGCTGGTTGTTGTTCAGCGTGGTAGCTTTGAGCTGATTGTTGCTCTGCATGGTAATGACCTAATAGAAAAAAGACCGTGGTTTAATTAAAATAACAAAATATTATAATTTTTTCTAGAGGAACATAACGACTCATTATGACAATCAGACCAAAGAAATATGTTATGATATGTTAATATAGAAAAATTACTACTTATTTTTAATGATATAATATGACTTTGTGCTTAAACATACCATCATCATAAACCCCACTGGCTTCAGCCTTTGCATTCTCTTCCAGAGACTTCAGAATAGCTTCAGGGATTGGGGGTGGAGTTGGGAGATGAGCTCCCTGGGGTCTGAAACCATGCTCGTCAGCAGTGTATGTCACTGTATATGTAAGTCCATCATCACCCTTGTAGGAGAACGCACCTTCGGCCTGAGTGCCTTTGATTACTTGACCAACTTCTTGGGCCTTGATACCTGGAAGATTTTTGTATTGTATGTTTTACTTGTAAATCATAAATACTTGTATGTTCTAGTTTTTCTACGAAAATTCATTTAGTATAAAAAAAAAACACTCACCGTTATCAGTTTCATAAGCATAATTATAACCATGATCGTTGCTCTCCGAATGATAAGCCAAAATTTTGGCTGATTTCTCAGCTGAAGGTCTCTGTTCCTTGACTAGTTGTCCGGAATATGCATTTCCAGGGAAGGAATGGGGCTGGCCGGCGTACACTCCTTGGTGTTCCACTGCTGATTGGTAGACATCAGCGGCATTAGCGTAATGGTCTGCTTGGGGTTGGCTGAAGATCTGGCCAGCTGATGCTGCGGCTATGATGGCGGTGAAGGATGTGAACTGGAAGTTTAAATAAAATATAAATAAATAATATATAGATACTTTCAAATTAAAAAAAATGTAGAATTTTATTATGAATTTTCTTTTATTCTGGATCTAGTCGAGCGGGAAAATAATATTCATATTGTAATACAATATTCATGTTTAAAATTAGGTATATTATTAAATCAATTATTATTATTAAAAAAACATTATTCATAATTAAAAATGAAAGTAAACTAATTAGAGCTTTTATATATAAATATAAACGTACCAGTTTCATTTTGTATGTATGTATGTAATTCGCAAAATGTTTGAGTCACGAATGAGTAAAAAAAATTTCACCGCCTGTTTTTATACAAAAAAGTTTCTATATACGCACGTTCTTATTAAGTCACACTTGTTTTGTTATTAGCTGTTTTTGTTTGTACAGTGTGGACTTAGGTTAAATTATAACATATTAGATGTATTCAAATGGGTAATTATGGAGTTTATACCCGATAAAAACAATTATTTAGAAACTCGCTCTGGCTACGAGAGCAGTGTGGAATTGAGTTTCGTTGTTCAACACGGAATGTCTCGAAAATTGGGCGGAAAATATGGAACGCAGTATACCGGATGCCTTCTGTATGCGGGATACAAAGTGAAGCAAAAAAAATTAAATCATTTTTTTAACTACATTTCTTTGTTCCTTAATAAAGTTAAAGAACTTTGTTTTACAAAATAGAAATATAGTAAATGTTTTAAATATAATTTCCGACGAATTTTAGAGGCATTACGTATTGGGAACGTAACGCCGCGCTTTGCCTCGACACCATAACAAAGAAAATGTACATTTAAATAAATATTTAATTTGCTCGAATGGGGATCGAAGCCACAAGTAGTCTTTTTGCGGTCACACTTTGTGCAAATGCGCCACGACTGGCCTCATAAATAAAGACAAAAGACTTTTAAAAATTTAATTGTACATTAAAATGAATTGCATTAATAAACACTAATTGTTTTCACTATTTTGTAAAAGTTAAAATTATCAATATATTAATTTCAAAACTCTACCTAACTCCATAGTTTACGCAGTCAGCATGAGATGCTGGCAAATGCGGGTGAGGTAACAAGTAACGAGATGCACCCGATCACTGAGCAAGTGGAACGCGTGAGATACAGAGCCAAGAAACTATAGACATGACGTCGATATACAGTAATCAGCTTCACGCTGTATCCCGCACACTGCAGGACAGAGGGAACCTAGTGTTAAAACACTCTGTACCCCAATTTTCACTGAACTCTGGAGACATTGCGTGTTGAGTGGCAGAACTCAACGAAGAAATGAAAATATAGATTTAAATAAATATTTCATTTTATCGAGTGGAGATCGAAACCACAACCTGTCAAATTTTACGGAAGTGAAATACTTAATATTTTTATTTCCCTAGTCTAGTTACGAGACAACGCGGCCATATATTTATTATTGTTATTTTGTTCAATTGTGTTTTGCGTAAGAAGAATGGAAGTGTCGTAATGGGAACAGAGTATCTTAATTCTACGTTTCTAAGTCGTCTCTGCCTACCCTACTATGTATAGGAAATACAGCGTGAATTTGAAAAAAAATTAATATAATACTAGAACAAGTTATCCTTTCTAAATTATTCATAACACTACAATTAAATAATCACAATTAAAAATTAATTTACAATTTTAATTGCAATAAGAGACTTAAAGCATCTGTCTAAACGTATATAACTCTATTTACTTTCATAATACGGTCAATATTACTTGTAAGAGAACGAGATCAAGTGTCATTAATGAGAAAAAAAATTAGTACTAGTTTATCTTGCTAATGATATCGTAATCATTTTTTTGGGTTTATTAAAAAAAAAACATTTGTTTCTTGTGACGTAAGGAGAGAAAATTATAGACGTTTCTTTCTGTTTTACTACGGTTGTAAATTCTATTCTCACTCGGGGTAATGAAATATTAAAAAAAAATATTTGCTCGTTCTAGTAACGCGGGGTTGACTGGGAATAGGAAACGAATGTATTATTACTAGTTTTGCTCTGAGTATCCTGCTAAATGCGGGATACACCGTGAAGCTGATAAAAATATTCTGTTAGAAAGAAATATATTTAGTTTAAATTAATTTGTTATTTATTTATGATTCGTGTTCGTCTAAGCCATAGGCTCAGCAAAACTTCATGTGGTTTGACTAGACTTCAAAATCAGGTAATTTCGTTGTCCTCACACCGCCTATATTTAAGACATTACCCCTTGAGTGATGAAAATACCACTGCATCTAGAATCTCTTTCTTTGCTTCAAAACAGCCTCAAAATTTAAAATTAAGTTATTTCATAACTTATTCATATTATGAATTATGACAGCTAAAGAAAGTGCAGAACACACATCTATGTAATGTAAAGTCACTCTTATATAAAGTTAATAATTAAGTAGCAACTAAAACTTTCACACAAACAAAAATGGTAATATATCTTTTTATACTGTAATTCGCCGTGTAATATAACTCAGTGATTAAAAATGTTGTGTATTCTAATAAGAATTGTATTTTCTTTAGATATCTACATACATATAGCACGGCGTTGGGTTCCGCCTCTCAACACGCAGTGTCTTAAAATTTGGACGAAAAGTGGAGAACGAAGTGCTTTAGAACTAGGTTGCCTCTGCCTAACGTATTAAATATGAGAGTCATATTCAATAGATTGTTACTTATTTTCAAAAATATATTAAACACAAATTTCCTTTGCGCAATATGATCTTATAATATAATATAGTATTATTGCCTATCCTGCTGTGTGCAGGATACAGCGGGCAACTGATATTGATTTTTTTAAATAAAATTTATTGATCGATTTATCAGAATAAATTAAAGTAAACGTTCACAAGAGCATTTTTTTTCAAATTCACGCTCTATCCCGCATGTAGGCTAAGGAGAGGGGAAGATAACATTATAGTTCAAACCTATATTCAACGAGCAGCTCATCGTAATTATGTATTAGATTTATCTCAGAGAAACCTGTACCTATTTTCTTTTTATTTGCTTCATATGGAAGAGTAAGCATAGAAAACTAGTGTCAACGCACTCCGTTCCCTACTTCCCACAAAATATCTATACAGTAAAGCTTAAAAAAACATATAGAACTTCATTGAGAATGAACCCAATACCAACTACTAACTAACTTAATCCAAATATATCAAAGACATACAAAGTACATAAATTACAATAGAATTTTGTCCGATTATTTTAATAGTGGCTATTGTTCCTAAAAATACAGACAATACCCTAATCTCATAAGACAATACGAGGCTAAGCCTATTTAACACGGTATGCCTTTACAATGTGAAGTAAGAGGGGGTTTCTTATTTTCTGATGGAAGCAGATTCGATATTTTTAAGGCGGATCCTTAATCCCTAAAATTGGGGGAAAGTACTCTTATGAGATAACTTTGATTTCTGGCTGTAGGTATTAAACTGAAATTAACATTAAGTGTATATATTTACCCAATTCGAGGTAAGTTGGACACAAACGTAAATTGCAAACGTGACAGGTAGTGCGATCGATTCCCATTTGAAGAAATGAAATATTTGATATTTACAAATGTTCGCTCTGATGACGAGACTAAAAAGCACAGAATCGAATTCCGCCACCGAATCCGCAATACCCCCAGAACTCGGTGGAAAGTTGAGAGAGTGTCTTAACACTAGGCTCATTCTGTTTTCCTTCCTACTCTACTACTTGCATAATCACAGAGGGAAGCTTTTAAAGATCAGAATATTAAAATTCTAAGTCATAGCAAATAAAACATACAAGTTTTAATTGTGTGTATCGTTTTTTTTTATATGAATTCGCCGCGTAATTTACTTCCCGTAGTCCTATTACTGGAAAATGTGGTAAGAAATCAATACTAATTTACTTTATATTCTTGAAAAATAAAACCAAAACAAAGAAAAAGATGAATATTGTTGAAAACATATTGAAACGCCTACGACAATAACCGGAGCAAAGTTCACGATAGCTTTTTAAGCAAAGCATTTTGTGAAACGTGTTTCTTTTCTTTCATAACAATAAGCTATTCTCATTTTTTCACTGTAGTAAACGAAACTCTCTGCATTTTCTAATATATAATTATAATATACAGCATGAAAGCAAAAAAATGTGGAAAGCGGAGAAAATAATCAAATGAAAATATTTTATATTGAAATGGACATTGGACTGACAGTTTACTGTTGTCCTGTTCTACTACGCATGACGTAAAAAAAGTACATAAAAATATATAAGAATTTTGAGATGAACATTATCAAGTGCACTGACTTTCGCTGTCAATACGACTGGATGTGGGTTCAATCCTCAAAATTTATATCACTTAAATATTATAATATGGTGTCAAAGCAAAGCTTGGCGTTGATTTCCACCACTCAACACGCAATACCTTCAGAATTCAGCGGAAAGTGGGGAACGGAGTCTAACCTGTGTGCGGGATACAGCGGGAAGCTGATTCATTTTTTTAGAGATCAAAATTTTTAAAAAAATCCAAAATATTCTTTATTCAAATAAACTTTTAAAGCACTTTTGGATCGTCGAATGAACATATGAACAAAAAGCTACCACCGGTTCGGAAGGCAGTTCTGCTGAGAAGAGCCAGCAAGAAACTCAACAGTTCCATCAGATTACCAAAATGTACTAGTATCATTAAATATTTAGGTATACATTTACAAACAATGAAATACAAGATGCTGTAATTTGGTACAGTATTTGTATACAAGAGGAAGATGCTATCTATAATTACATGTCGGAAACGTCAAATTTTTTGAATAAATTAAATTTCATACAAAGTGTATTATCGCACAGTTGCAATAAGTCAATAGAATCTTCTTCTTCTTCTTCCTAGCATTAATGCTAGCGGCTATTGCCAGGGTCTGCCATCCTCCTCAACCTAGAGTTAGAATAAGTTATTGAAAATCCTTATTTTCCAATTTTAGCTGTCTTTTGCAACGAAGCATGTTGTTGAATAAACTCAAACGTCAGTAATATGTATATTAATGCATTATATTAGAAATATACGTAATATAAATACGCCTAGTGGCGCTTTGAAAATATTATAATATTTCCAAGGTGGTCGACGGAGGGCGCCTTGGTGCAAGGACACACGCCCGCGACTGTATTATGCATGGGTTCGATTTCCACTCTAGGAAATGAAATGTTAAATATTGTAGTTTTCTTGCTCTGGCAACAAAGCAAAGCGTGGTGTTGAGTTCAACCACTCAACACGCAATAACTCAAGACTTCGGCGAAAAATGGGGAACGAAATCATTCATTATCTTTATAACAGAGTGTCTTAACACTTGGTCCCCTTTAGCTACCTGTGAAAGGACGACGTGTGAGATACAGCGTGTAGCTATAAAAATATTGATCTTGCCAAGTATGTAATTTTATACTTTTTAAAAATTTGTAATATACTCGTATTTAAAAAAAAATATCTTCGAAAATATCATTGTCATATTTTGCTCTTTAATGTGTTTTATGCTTCCTCTATTTAAAGCCTTTATGTAGATTTTGTGACTATATAAAGGCTTTAAATAGAGGAAGCATCTTTCCGTCTATCAAAACCATTTATGTCGAGATTCCGATGTATGAAGCTGAAACTAATATCAAATATTCAAATCTATATCCATTTCAACCACGGAAAAATGTTTATGTATGTAAAAGTAAGTAATTTCGACGCGTAATCAAAGCCTATAGGGTACTATGACGTAGACTTACAGTAATGGATTTTGACACAGAGTGGCAAAAGCACGAAACACGAAAAGTGAATTTATAAATATTTCATAGAAAAAAAATTAATACAAACTTATACTTATTGTTCACCGATATTTTTTTATTAAGAAGAAAATGTTAATTTTTATTTTTTTTATTTATTAATAAGGTCGAAAAGAATTTTGAAAAAAGGTCAAAACTCAACAATATATTTTTTTAATATAAAACGAACCTAATGAAACTGGCGAAACTTATTAATTATTAATATTAACACGTTTTTATTATGTACACTTGTGGCTATGTCATAAAATCTAATAAACTGAATTTGACCCACTCAATATACATGCAGGGTGAAGCTAAAAAATGTATATTTGTACATTACCACTATTGAACATGGTTGAAATGATGGTGGTGGCAACCACTTAAAAAACAAGAAAACAAAAAACAAAACAAATACAAAATGATAAACACTTTATTGATTAAACATATGCACTGTACACTTATCTAATAGTAGGTAAATTTTATATTTTATTTTTTATATACGAGTATATATATTTATGGCGTTCGTTTAAAATCTGTATGGCTGTCTGAAGGGGGCGATGTATCGCGGGGTAGTGTAGGCGCGAGCGGCGAATACGCCAGGATCGTATTTGCCGGCACGGTAACTACCTGGAAATGGAAAATTAATTATAATTAATTATTTATTACACATAAAACATATAATAATCATCATCATCATATTCACGCTATATTCTGCACACAGCAGGGTAGTCAGAGGGAACCTAGTGTTAAGAGACTCCGTAAACTATGTAAAACCGACTGGTTATGGGTTCGATCCCCACTCGAGGAGATGAAATATGAAGTAATTCTTCAATTGAAACCAATAGTCCCCGAAATTCAACCAGCGAAAATCCTGAGTGCGTTCAACCAAAAAAACATTTTCAGCTTTATAATATAAGTATTAAGTTTAAATTTAATATCAAATATATATCTAGCTTTCTAAGTTGTAATTTCTCGAAATCTGATCTTCCTCGAAACGTCAATACAGATAATCAAAGAAAGACAAAAGGTAATTTCTCTTTAATAGGCTAATAACTATCAGTTAAGAGCTGGCATGCTAACATGTCACGAAGACCTAACATGTCATGAGAGCAACAAATTCGTGACTCGGATGTGGTTAAACGATGAATTGTATAAAATGATAACTAAGAACATCTAAAGTAATAGGATATTTTATTATCATTTTAAGATCAGAATCAGTTCTTACCATCATCATAAATTCCAGCTGCCTCGTCCCTAGCATTCTCTTGTAAGGCCTTGGCAATAGCTTCAGGGATCGGAGGAGGAGTTGGCAGATGAGCACCTTGGGGCTGGAATCCGTTGGCATCAGCGGTGTACCTTACGCTGTAAACCTGTCCATCATCACCAGTGTAGGCGTAGCCACCTGCTGCTTGAATACCGTTGGCTTCACGGCCGGTTTCCTCAGCCGAAATTCCTGAAATCAAGTGTAGATTGGTTAGAGAAATTATTCCAAATGTATTAATTATAATGAAACTCCGAACTTCCCAAATATTTTAGAGACTGAATAGAAATGAAAATCTAAAGAAAAAGACATTTAAATAGAAACGTTTACCTGAAAAACTGTGAATATAAATTTGAAGTTATATACGATGCTAGTCATCGTAGTAGTATTAAGTAAGTCAATAAATAAAAGTTTGACTTATAGAATAGAAGTTATTAAAAAATATTGGTCTAAAATAGTGCAAAAAAATACCGAATTTACAAAACGTTTCTTCATCATTCTTGTAGCACAAAGTACATGCTCTTTAAAAGATTTCAAAATTTAACCTGTTTTTTAAATCTAATCCAATTTCAAAGTAATAGTCATAAATTTCAAGAATCACAAACATATATATGTAAATTATTAATTATTACTTGTGATTGATTTCATTCGTAACCATTTTAAGATGGGCTTAACTATAAGCAATATTATCAGCCTCCTGCTGTTTTTCGTTAATTTTCTTTATATTTCTTCTTAATATAAGATGTACATCAGAAAATATTTTTATATTGATTCCGAAATTTTCGTTCTTGGCATAAGTAATGTCTTCTTTCATTTTTCTATAGAAACACCTATTTGATTTAGATATACCTAAATCCATATTGATCCAAAAAACCACAACACTTTCACATATACACTTTTCTAGAGTTATATATTTCCCTCAACCGAGAATCAAACTCAAACTCACCGTTCTCAGTGTCATAAGCATAATGGTAGCCCTGTTCATTGACATCAGATACGGATCGTAAAATGGCTGCGTTTCTTTCTAACGCAGCACGAGGTCTATCACCATAGTAGGCGCGGTACTGAGGCGGTACAAACGCTGGTATACCAGCCGCTGCGCACGCGCCGATGAGAGCTGTAAGGATGATCTGGAAAGGAAGTTTATATTAGTAAAATACTTTTTTAGGTATACAATAATTCAGATAATAGAATATATTACAAAATATATTGTATTTAAATTTCGATCTGCGATTCAGTTCCGCCAGTTTCGTGTTCCCAGAGTTCTAGCGAAAAATGGGGAACGGCAGTGTCTTAATGGGAATAGAATGTCTTAACACTAGGTTCCCGAGTTTTCTCTGCCTAACGTACTATGTGCGACATACAGAGTGTAGCTGAAAAAAACTATAAAAAAACGAATATATAGTATTTACTTTACTCAGATACATAGGTTTAAAACATTGCCATAGACTAAAGTATTAATAAAAATGACAAAGTAGCTTAATATTATCATATTAAAAATATTAAAAAAGAAATAAATGCAAAAATATATATAAATTTGGTTAAAACATTCTTAGAAACAGAATGACACAAACATTACTTTTTTATGTTCTAAAACATTTCGTATTACAATTGACTATCAAATTTAATTATTGTGAGAGAATAAACAAAATGAATCTGTTATAATTAAATAATGATGCTTGAAATTATGTCGATATTAAATTATCTTATATAATTAGATGCTTCTTGTAGATTAATCATTCGCCGCCATAAAGAGTTAATAAGCTATAGAAAAAACTAAATATTAATACAAAATAAGCTTATCATATTATCCCTTTACACCCGAAGGTATTTTTTTTCGAAATCCTCTATGTCATAGTTTTTATTGCTTTCTACATAGTCTAAATAGTTAGAAAAAAATAGAAAAAAAAAAATTTGGTTTATAGTTAATCCAGGAGTTAACCCTCACGATAGTGAGTTTCAGGTACAACTTGATCAACTCAAGATCGTGAGAGTAATGTAAATTGAACGTTTAACTTGGTGTTTGGATAATTAATAAAACATTTTTTTATTCATTTAGGAGCTTAGTACTTTAATCAGTCATTTTGTTGTCAGTCTATATAAAAAAACTTACGATAGAAACCCAAAATCAACATTTGTACGACAAAGTTTATAAATTTTAACAAAAACTTTCAAAACTTAACTAGTTTGTAATTTGTTAACGACTATTAAAATTATTTTTTTTGGTGATACGATTTAAAACAGTCTTTTCCACGTGCAATACATAGATTCGTATCACATTTTTCGCATCGTATCTTCGTGCGACTGCCACAAGATTCATGACGACACATTCTTGGAGCTTTTATTTCGTCAAACACTGGAAAGTGATCGTACCCATCATATCTTTTTGCATCAGAGGGTTTGTCTGCCGATCTGTAGTGTCTTCTAATAGGATTCTCATTTTCCATTGGTGGATTATATTCAGTATCACTTGACATTCGGCGTTCTCTGGATGGGGTACTCGATAATCCGTCAGCTATGTTCAAACGAAAATCCAACAAGGGTAAAATGTCTTTCCTGGTTAAATTATTTGCTTGACAATCATTGCGATACAGCCGCCAAGAGTTTACAATGGCCAAATCAAGAAAGTGGATGAGTACCTTCAACGTCCATTTTTTAATTTTAATAAAATTTCTATAGTACTCCATCTGCTGATCGAGTACGTCCACCCCACCCATGTGCTGATTGTACCTCTCAACTACATTCGGAGCAGAAACGTCCACGTATCTCTCAGGATCTAGCTCAGGTTCTTGTTCAGGTTCCATGCCACAGAATAAGTCGTTGAGGTCACCCATGACATTTGGTGCAAAATCATCGTCGTCTTCATGAAAATCCTCAATTTCGGAAAGGTTGCCATCGCCCAAAATTTGCAATATTTGATCGTCATTTAAGTTCCGTCCTAAAAAACAATAAAAACAATGGTATTTTTGACTAAATCCAGGCAAAACCGACAAATAACGGTTACGTTGTTTAAATTTTTTAATATGCATGTACAACCGAAGCCACACGATCGTAGCAGACAAACTTTACTATTAAATTGTATCGAAATCATAACGAAATCAATCAAATTAAAATAACTCACTTATTTGGTGTTTATTTAGCTTGTAATTTACTAAATAATATAATACATTACTGAACAAATAATATGCGAGACAAGTACTTACCCGTGACGCTGCGAGGGTCAAAAAACGCCGACATCTCCCATTGAGTCTCACAGGACACTGATCGCCCGCCCGCACCCCGCGATTTTCATGTCGCATCGAGACATCCTCACGGACGATCGAGGCCGGTTGCGTTCGCAAAATAGTAAATGGTTTGGCGCCAGAATTTTTTTAAAGTGAAACTCACGCTCGTATAAGCGCGGGTGTAAAGGGTTATTATATTAAATACCCACAGAATTAAATGTGGGTTTGATTCCCACTACCAGAAACTAAATATTTACATAATTGTCATTTCCCAGAAAAATACGTTTTTTAGAAAACGCATAAAAGTTTTAACGTAGCGGAATTTGGACCTTCTGCTCTTGGAGCTACGCCAAAAGCATATACTTATTAATAAAAGGATTCTTTTACTGACTGACTGACAAAAATAAGAGCATTCTCCTCGCAGGATGTACGCACTAAGAGAACATTAAATAAGTACTTATATATGCAAAGCTTATATTAAAAATGGCATTGAACATGTAAGGATGGAAGATTAATTACTAATTTGATACCATCATATGTGGGTGTGGGTTCAAATATATCATTTATTATGATATTACCTACTGGTTTATGAAATAATTAATTTCATTACAACACGAGGAAAATTATATAAGTTGAATGATATTATTGTTTTCAGGTTATTTCACGAAACCAATATATTTACATTATTCTAAAGTATCATAAAGTATTATTTATTAGTTAAAAAATCATAACTCCCTCAAATTTGATTTGACTGACAATTGAAATTTTTACTGACATTTGAAATTTCTTTGAACTGACACTTACAACTTTTTGGAACAATCAAAAAGCTAATATATATTATAAGAATATAATAAAGTGTTAGTTAAGTATATATTAATAATACACGTTAAGTTAATAAAGCAAATTACTGTATCAATTATGATAATGTTTAAAAATTTTCCAAAACAAGACGTACCAATTGCATGTTGCTGGTTGAACTACCGATGTACGAATGCTGTATGATCATCCCGATGTGGCTTATATACGTTATTCTATATCACCAAAGTCAAGGCTGTTATAGAGGATCTCAGTAAGGCGTATAATATACTGCATAAGCTTCATTTATATGTTAATTTTAAGCTTACAGTACTGAGATGGGTTGATGAAAGGCTAATGTTTTGACTAGCATCTACGGTGGGAGAAGGTACAAACCAGGTTTACAAAAAAAGGCCAAAGAATGTACTAGGTTTTTATATATTCTTTTAAAGGAAGATATAGATAACTCAGTGTAAAATCATTCAGCTTTCACTTTCAGCTGAAAGAAGAAGAATTAGAATTAAGAATTAAAGAAAAATACTGGACAACTCTATATTTAATCACAAGTTTCTTGATCGCAAGAAAACTTAAAGCTTCTGATATATTGCTGTTTTAAATATTGTCTGGTTAGACACTAAACAGATTCTTTCGGTTAAAGAAAAAAGAAAAAAAGTTCCGCCACTCAACATGCAATGCAAATTTCGCCTCCAGAAGTTGGCGAAAGAAAATTTAAAAAAACGTCTTATTGTGAACTAAAATGTCTTAATGGTAACGTGAAACTTAAAAAAAACTAAATAACTTAACTTGTATGTTGCAATAATTTTTTTTATTGTTACATAATTACGAGACAGACTGAAAAAAAAATCTGATAAATTATATTATAGAGACATTCCATATTAATGTCGAAACGTATCTCCTTATTTAAAACAACGTCTACTTTCCTCACATTCAAAATTTAGATCAGTTGAGTAAGCAATAGACACTATAAATTTATGTTAAATAATAAGTATTTTACATAAATTTATAGTATTTTATATGATAATTTAATCTATAAATTACTTTAGCCACCAATTTTGACAAATTTGAAGCCCTTTTACATATAATAATTGAGTAACAAATAAGAATGGTAATGTACTGATTTCGAATATTAGATTATAATGAAATTCAATATATTTTTTTATTTATGGCCTCTTTGGCGCAGTAGGACAGCGTCTGTAAGGGTTCAATTCCGACTTTGGAGATTTTTTTTTATTTCCCCATTTCAGGTACCTATAAGACAACACACAATGCCTTATCAATTCGGCGGTGCGTGGACGATGCATGCTTAGCTTTTCTCTCTCCACTCTCTCGTCTGCCTGCTGTAAGAAAGAAGCGTCAGTATTAGATACCATCCTTATTCTCTCCTTAAAAATGAAGAAAACCTGTTTTATACGAAATAAAGTTAAGGCAGATTAAAAGAGGCGGATTAAATGAATGAAATTTTCAATTCCTTTTTTCATTTTCTTCTTCTCAGGTATTAACATATTTTATACTGTTCATTTTCTGTAGCAGTAAAAGGTGCGGAGGACAATAGTGCTGTACAAGGGATACGGAGTGTATTAGCACTACACCCCCCGCCTACCTTGCTCTTTGCGTATCTTATCTTTAGTAATAATTAATTAATAATTAATCCATCCTCTAAATACAATAAAAATAGCTGTTCTAATTTCAAAACCCTTGTAAAGTAGTTTTTACACAATAAAAAGCAAAATGAATACAATTAATTACGAGTCGTTTAATATTATGGCGGTATTTTGTTGCAAGTTGTTGTTAGGCCTGTATGTTTAGATAGAAAGAAAAAAAATTATAATAAAATATTATCATTAACTTTTATCTCTCTATCGAGGCCGTAGTGGTTCAGACGGCAGCGTATGACTATAAACACGATGATTGTGAGTTCGATTCCCATTAAGGGGAATTAATTATTTTCAATTCCTCGCACTAGCAAGACAAAGTGCAGCCATTTAAAACGCAGTGTCTTGAATTCATTTCTCTCTCTTTCAGGTTCTCTCTATTAATCTTTCCATCCGGGATAAACGAGAAGTTACTAATTTTTATATAGTTTCTATAGGTCTTATTAAATAAAACATGACGATAAAGTTTTGTGACGCACCACTGCTTTATAAATAAGTTAAAATTATTTTGTAATAATGCTTCAAACATACGAATATCCGCTTGCAAATGTACTAAAATATTATATTAATCGCAAAGAACAATACTAAATATAGAGAAGACACGGAAGTAGGTATACTTGGATGTATTATACAATATAGAAACAAATTATATATTTGTTTCTATATTGTATAACAAATATATAATTTGTTACACATTTGTTACTTGTTATTATACAATATAGAAACAAATATATAATTTGTTTCTATATTGTATAATAACAAGTAGTGGGGATCGAACCCGCAACCGTCGAGTTAAAGTCAGAACCTTCAGCTCAATATACGCTTTATATAGCAAAAACGCGTATTTAGACACTATAAAGAAAATCAAAATTAATAGGGTACTTCCGATTGACCTAGAATTATGAAATGGCAGCTAGCATCTACAGGTAAGTTCAAGTTTAAGAAAAATCCGAAAACTATACATTTTTGGTTAAATCCTAAAAAATAATAGCCTTAATAAGGGTTTAAAATTTGATATTTTTGCTAGTTCCAGTAAGATATCAGATGAAAAAACTCTGGTGAAGCTAAGCTTGAAATTCAGAAGAAGCTTGACATCTCTAATTTTTATGCAGAACCCTCCGTCTGCGAAACCGACTCACGCTTGTCCGGTTTCTTTTTCATCATATTTATTTAACAAAATAATTGATAAAATTAACATGTAAATATTTAAAAAGTTTCATTTTAAAAAAACAATGTTACAAACACAATATTAAGAGATAGATATCTTTTGCATAAACACATCTCAATAATAATTTGCTTATAACATTTTTTATCAAGTTTTGCTCTAAATAGATCAATTAAAGGTCGTAAACATATATTAAATTATAGATACAATTTGAATATATTTTTTGCACGTAATAGATAAAAACATGGATTTTTTTAATAGTTCGTAACTCGTCGTTTAATGTCCCGCTCGTAGCAAAATAGACAGAGGAAACCTGGGAGCCGTGTTAAACCAATTCGTTCCCATTAAGACACCTTCATTCCGCACTTTCAGTCAAATTCTCGAGGTATTGCGGTGAATGGTGCGCCAACACCGCGCTATGCGTAGATACCAGATTAGAAAAAATTAAAATATTCCATATTTCATTACGATAAGTGGGAATCGAACCCTTGCAGTACACGTGGTTGTGCCCCTGTGCCACAACGACCTCAAAATGGTAATTGATTTTAAATTTATATCTTTATCTTACAGGCAAATTAGTATTTGTATAATTAAAACCTACGTGTCTACAGAGTGCTAGATATATAAGGATTGTCCTTAATTATTGGGATATTCGATCCAAGAATAATACAAAAAAAAATTTTTAGTTTAATTAGGTAATGAGAGAAGCTTAGATATTCCTGGCTGCACGTTCCAGACGCTGCTCTGGACTCCACAGCCTCCACAGCCAGGTGGTCAGTGACTCAATGGAATTCTAAGTAATATCGTCTCTTTCTATATCAATATGATTTCCAATTACTGTCAGAATTAAGCGTACATTCAAAACAAACAAAATTCTGATATATTTTTATTTATAGACAGCTATCTCTATCTAGAGAGCTCTCTCCGTAAATATGATAGTTGTGCGTTCGATCCTACACGGTAGAATTATTAAAGTTCAATAATAGACCAAACGTGGCGTTCAGTTACGCCATTCAATTCATAATGTCTCGAAAATTGAGTGGAAAACCTGAACCTTCTTTATATGTGATGGGTACCTATGTTAAAATGAAATAAAAAATATTTATTTGGGAATATTTTCTAGTATAATAGCTAATACGAAGTCACCTTGCATAGTAAATAACTCAATCATGTGTCAGTAGCATAGTATTCCTAAAGCATTGTGTCTCCCACGCCCGTGTCAAGGAGAGTGAATCATTTAGGAAGTTTGGCTATCATACATACATACATTCCTAACTTAGCATAGATTTTTAGCTTGCTGGGGACCAAGTGTTATAACACTCCGTTTCCATTAAGACACTTCCATTCTCCACTTTCCACTGAATCCTCGAGACAAGGAAATGGTGAACCACAGCAAGGAAATGTTCTCCTTATCGAACCCCCAACCCTCGTGTTTATGTTTGCGCCAGCGCCCACTACACACAGCCAGAAAGACATCCAAACTATTTAGTTAATAGTATGAGATACATTTGACCTATAAGTGATGTGTATTTGACTTTTCATATTGTTAGTTGTATTGAAGAATCTTATTCAAATAATAGATACATGATCTCAGTCACGACATAAATTAATATTTTAATTTTTTTTGTAAGTACAAATGGAGAGCACATCATCCTTATGATTTTTTGAGCATCACCTGTGGGATACATGTACAGCTTGAGTAAGCAGAGGAAATCCAGTGTTAAGATATTTTGATTCCCATGCATAGCTTAATCTTGGAGACATTGCGTATTAAATGTAGTTGCCAGAGTGGAGAAATAAAGATAATAAATTCACCAAGTGGAACCCATTATCGCACCTCACAATCTAAAATGCTCATCTATGAGGCAGTGACATAATTCAATAGAAGTTGCGAGAGGTCGCATCATTGAATCCCACATGCATTACAGTATTTTAAGGATTTAGTCAAATTAGCTGCTAGCTGAAGAATATAATGTATGTATAATACAATTAGCTACCATTTGTGGCCAATAGAGACACAGGGATTGAAACGTACAATACGCAAAGGTTGTGGGTTCGATTCCCACTCGCTACAATAAAGACAAAAAAGGCAAAATGCGGTGTCGATATCCTCCACTGAACACGCAATACCTCCAGAATTCGTTGGAAAGTGGCGAACGGTCTTAATAAGAACAGAGTGTCTTAGTTAGTTTCCCTCTACATACGAATACTTTGCTATATGGAGCAGCGTGAAGCTTAAAGTCCCAATCCCCTTTAAATCCCATCATTGTTTTAGACGAAAAACGAAGTGTATTAACACTATTATCTCTCCTCATTTTCTAAGTAAATTTATAATATTTTTTCAATAACAAACAATATCAACATGATATATGAGGTATAATCATATAATTGTGTGAGTGGGCGGGAGCATTACTTAGATACGCGATTCCTAATAGACAGACAGACAGATGGAATTGACTTCATGTTTAATGCTAATGAATTATTCATAACAATAATATTGATGAGTACTTTATATACGGAAATGCCTTAGATTTTTTTTGTTTAGAATAGATTTTAGGAAACTTTTAGAAAGTTAAATACTATACTAATCCTAATATAGGCTTGAGGTCAGTTGCCGCGACTGATTGCAGGTTCGATCCTCGCTCGAGGAGTAGGATATTTTATTCTTTTACGAGATACAACATGAAGCTGAAAAAAAAATGTACACTATAGAGAGAAAGGAAATCCAAATGATAAGGTCTCGTCGCCTTATCAATTGTCATCAACTTTTGTTTACATTTTTAGCAAATATAAGTATAGAAGGTCTTGAATGAATTGAATAATTTCTCGAGAAAATGAAATATTTTATATTTCATCATATTCTCGCTATACTAGCGAACAAAGTGCTTCGCTAACTTCCGCTATAGGTACAATACGCCTCCTAAATTAGGCGGAATTGGGGGACGAAAATGTCTTAACAGGAACCCCAACACTAAACTTAACACTAGGCTCTTAGACTCTCTCTGCCTACTATTATGTGCAGGACTATAGCATGAAGCTTAAAAAATATAAATATATAAGAATATAAATAGGTAAACAGATAATAAAATCGTGGGATACCTAGATCATAGTGCTTGCATACCATATTTCTATTAAACCTATGAACCTAGTAATTACTCGCTCGATTCCTAAATAGCTACGTAATCAAATAAGAATACTTCATTATATCCAAAGACGGATTTTGTTCGAAGTAAATTATGGCATGTCAATCATAGTGGATTGGTCCTATTATGTTTACTATATCTATATATATAAAAGGACTTGTCCTCACTGACTGAGGTAAGACGCACGCACAGCCGTAACCGCTGTTAGTAGAAACGTTAAATTTGGACAGTTGTTTACTTTCGTAATCTGGACATCCACTAAGAAGGGATTTTGAAAAATTTTTACCCTAAAGGGGTGAAATAGGGGTTCATAATTTGTATGGAAAAAAAATTAAATCGGCTCCGATTTTTATAAAATTTGAAAATTAGATTTTTAAAAGTATTTAATTGAATACGTGTTTCGTCGTTTTCTAGAATTCTCCCCGTAAGGGTGCAAATAAGGGGTTGAAAGTTTGTATGGAATTTTTTTTAAATCGCCACCGATTTTTATAAAATTTGAAATTTAGACTCTTAAAAATATTTCATTGAACACATGTTTCGTGGTTTATTAGAATTCACCTAATTACGCAAGCGGAGCTGCGCGCGTCCGCTAGTCTTATATATTGCTAAAGGGATATACACTGTGGAGTTTGTGCATTTATGCTGCAACTGTATAGAATTTAATTTTAATATAATATATGTTGTAAATTGTTATTAAATTTGAAGTATTTCAACGCCTTAGTGTTGGATTTGAAAAGAGATTTGATGACTTGGTCTCTGATGATATACGGATGGTCTCCACATATTACCCCAACACTCTATAGATTGTATAATTCATAATGGACAAGATATCTTGTCCATATGACCGCGCACAACGAGACACACTTAAAGATGTATCCACTGCTCTGAGCCTGGGAACCTAGTGTTAGAACACTCAGTTAGCAGAACGAGAAAATTGAATTATTCAATATTTCATATCCTCGAGTAGGAATTGAACCCAGAACCTTTCGCGTTCACAGTCAAACTCTTGTGTCCCTCTTCCACAACTGGCCACAATAATATGTTAAATTAATAATATTTTAGAACTGTAATATAGTGAAAAATATAAATACTTAAAAAGAATTTGTGCCTTCCTTTGTTCGACCACAAAAAAATATTTCATAATACTATAACAAACTCTGTCAGAATTCACATTAAAGGATGAAATGAACTTTTTCAAAGGTTACTTGTTCAACTATAACGTGCCTGTCATTGTGGGTCTTAATAGATAGGACTGGTGTAAACCATGGCCGTGGTGGCGCAGTGGCGCAACGTCTGGCTTGAAACACGATGGTAGTGGATTCGAACCCAACTGGGGGGAATGGATAGTTTTAACTTGCGCTGATTATGCTCGTTACGCTCGTATAACGAGAAAAACCGTTGATTTCCACAATGCGTCGCAATTTCCGCGAAAAGTGGGGAACGGAGTGTCTCAACACTGTGTTCCCTCTACCCACACTACACTACTATATACAGAATACAGCGTAAAGTTGGGTTTTTTTTAATAATATTTGTTTTATAAAAGGATTCAAATTTTATCTATCAGTTTTAAAGCTAACCAACCTTAAAAGCGAAGCTTTAAGCATAAGCATTCATTTAACTTGTTCAGAATTTCGACTGACCTCGAAAATTACTAGCAAAATAGAGAATACTATTTTTTGTATTTATTGTTATCATTTTCTTTTTGCTTTGGCAACAAGACAATAGGGCAGCGTAGAGCGCCCCACATCCGATATCTTGAAATTTAGGCGGAAATTGGGCAACGTAATGTCTCAACACTAAATTCCCATTCTTCATGGGATTCTTACCATTGAACCATAACATACAAATACTAAAATATTGACAAGTTACTATTTAGAAAGACAAAACAGTTATTTCAAAACAGTTTTGCAGCATTAAGTTTGACGAGAAAAACGGTTTGTGATTATCTCCAAAGATGGTTTTGAGGATTGCGTTAAGAGGATTGCTCTCGTGACCCAGATATGGATGGGGAGATTTTAAAATAAGTCATAATACATGAAGATTTTTGGCTTGAGTCTCTGTTTATTAGGGACCGCAAAGGTCTGCTGGATTCCGCTGTACAGCACATATAGCAGAGTAAGCAGAGAGTATAGACACTCCATTCCCCTCTTTCTGCCAATTGTTAGAAACCTTATATCCCAGGTGGCGTAACTCTACGCTGTGCTCTTTATTTTATCAACAATAACCTTTCATAAAAGTATTATTTAATAAAAATATTTTAAAAAAATCCTTTACTTATTACAATTTTAATTACAATTGTTATAGCAGACAGTTAGATGAAAACGTGTGTTGCACGTTTCCAATTCACGCTCTCTTGATTAGCTGTATAACAGCTTAGGTTACTATGCTAGTTAACCATTGAATGTAGAGAAGCTATATAAAAAAATATATTTATAAACCATTTTATCACAATGAACCGGTTTTTTGGTCGTAGTGGTAAAATGGTTTATAAATAGTTGACCAACGCGGTTTTTTGGGTTCATCTGCTGCGGAGATTAATCCGGACAAACAGAAAGACAGACAGTTATTTTTTTTAAATTGAAACAGCTGTTTTCCAATATAATAAAGGCACATTAATTTTATTTAAATTATAGATTGAAATAATTCTTTTTATTTAATAACTATAAACTTTATATTATTATTTTTTTAATTTTTAAAAGAAATTGCCACTCTAAATGTCAATGGAGGATCCTGACGCAATTACCTCGCTTGAGAACGTCTTGTTCAAACTTAGATCGATAATTGTAAGTTAGATTCCCACTAGACAGAACAAATTATTTTCAATTCCTCGCTTCTGGTGATGACGTAGCCTGATATAGAGTTGTGGTATTTAATAAAATAGCATGTACAAATATATAGCAAAGCTATAGATGGTGTCATACTTTAGCTACTACGTCAAAATGAAGTGCTCTTTGAAATGCTCCCAACTAATTTTTAGCACTTCTAAAATCATTTATCATTTTATGAGACATTACTAAAAATGTGATGTCAGATTTGTATTAATTAATGAATTGCTTTAATTTAAGACATTTGTTTTTATTGTATTGTAAAATGTCAATATTGAAGGTTGTGGACCAAAAGTACCAAATTAAAATACAGAGGTTATTTGGTTCAATTTTTTATTACTTTTACTGTAACGCGACGGTTATGGGTTCAATCCCCACTCGAGGAAGTGAAAAAAATATTTATGTTTATATTTCCATTTGTTCGCTCTGGTGTCGAATTCGGCTCCAGAATTCGACGGAAAGTGGGCAACGGAGTATCTTAACAAAAGATTATCTTGAAAAATTTTGCTAAAAGTGGGGGGCCCAGTGTCCTAGGTTCCTTTTGTCTACACCGTTACAAGCGAAATACGGGAAAATTAAATAATAAGAAATATATATATATATATAAGAAAAAAATATCTTTTGATTGAAGGTATGTACGTACATGCGTGTTACGTAACATGAAGTTCTAAACGAAAACTGTTATAATATTTTCTATACATTATACTAGTAGTAGTAGGTATCCGTGAAGTAATATTGCAAAACGTTATACAAGATTTGCGAACATAGTAGAGTTAATTATATATTAATATAATGTGGTTTAAATTAACTCAAGTATCGTCGTTGTTAAAAATTAATAATATTTCTTTTTGTATACTAATATTTATTTATAGAAGCCTTCGAAGCAGGGGCTGTAAACACGACGATTATGGGTTCGATTATCACTGTTCATGTTCATCCTAGTGACAAACGAAATGACAAAAAAACTGTGGGGTCTTAATGGGTTCCATTTTACCCATGAAAACTTGAAAAAGGACTTTTTCGATCTAATTGAAATATGAAAATTAAAATTATAATATTAAATAGAAATTATTAACTAAAGTTGGATACATCTGTACCAAACGCGTCCAAATCTAATAACATAACGTAAGGCGATTAAATCTGAACATTTAGAGTGAAATTTATTAAATCGTGACTAGGGATCCTCGCTCTGGGTATTAATAACAGCATTAGTTTACTGATAATATTGGGGTGTTGGGTAATGTATACGCCTTCGTGAAATATTTTCGTAATAGTGTTCAATTGGGTAGGATGGTTGTAGGTTCAATTCTCATTTAAAGCATAGATCGTAAAAAAGTAGTTTTTACTTTTCTGCTCTGATAGGATATACAACGGCGTTTGGTTTAGCATTAAATTGAAAAAGACATGTCTTAAGGCTAGATTCCATCTGTCTACCACGAAAATGCGAGAACTAATTAGTATTTACTAAAATGTATTAAAACTCAAACTCATCGTTTGAATTTATTTTGACAGTCACAATAGTCCTTATATTTTTGAGCTTTATGTTATACGCTGTTTCCCGTACATCCTCCTTACCAGATCGAAGTAATTAAACTATCAGATATGCAATTACCCCGAGTGGAAATCGAGCCCACGAGCGTCACGCTGCGCCATGATGGACTCTCTCTTGTCCTTAGTAACATTATTTAAACGTTTACTTAAGCCCGATACGGATATATTTACCTTATCCGCTTACAAATCTATAATTTTAAATATAAAATTATGAATAAATGTTGTTTGCGGTTTTAACTTTCATGATTTTTTAATTCCATTAATAGAACAAATAAATGTTATGCATGGATAAATAAAACCCACTGTGGCACGGTGCGGATGTGGAACTTGGTAATAGGTTGAGATCCTGCTGAATACTTTCGTCTCAAAATGAAAATTGTAAAAAATAAATAAGAACTTGTTATTCAAGTTAATTAAAAAATCGGACAAGTGTGAGTTGGACATGCCAACCGGGCGTTCCGTGCCAATTTCAGGTATGTAGTTCCAGGGGAAGTACAGGTTTTGGTTAAGAAGCTAATTCCATGCTAAATGCGGTAAAAACGACATATAGATACACAACCCTCATATTTTTTTAATTGCGCTTACTTGGAAAAAATATTTTTTCTGTGTTTCAAGAGACCATAGACTAATATTTGATATTAATTTCAGCTTGATAGCTCAGCGTGTTCTTGAGATAAATATAGACGAACAGACGGATAAAATTGTGATCCTAGAAAGGTTCCGTTTTGTATGAGACACGAAACCCTAAAAAGAATAAATCTTTGAGCAGAATTTTTAAGTAAAGAATTAGTAAATCATATTTTAAATATAATATGAAAAAGTAAATGTACACAAGTAAAGGTTATGACATTTAAATGCGTTGATGGGACGGCTGTGTGATCCAGTTAATTTATGAACTTTATAGAATACTTTACGTAACTATTTATTATTAATGGAATAAGTAAGATCATTATAGCGCAGTGCAAAAGTTTTAAATTTCATAACCCCGATGGTATTCAGGTACGAGTAAAATATTAAAACTTATTTTATGCCCGTTTTGTATGAACTCTTCTCTCTAGCTTACCAAATTTCGTTGGTAATGTAGCTTAACCTTACTTGCAAATATTTTTTCACATTCCAAACTTCCTGTAGTTTTTAAAAGTTTACCTTAAAAGAAACCCTTTAAAACCTTCAAAAGCTTATATTTTCATATAAAATTTTGAATGTTACATAAAGGATCTGTAAGATGATCCGAGACTTCTAAAGATATTATCAACAACCGGTAGCAATAAAAAAACAAATTACAAAAAAAATTAAGTTAATAAGAAAAAAAATAATTAAATAAATTTATAGAACTTGACATAAAAGGTTTTTTAAAAAAATATTATTTTATTAAATTATGCATATTAAAATACACCGTCTTTGTATCGAGGATCGCTAATTGACCATTATGAAGCGGTCGGTAATGTTTGTACATCGTTGGAGAACAGATTGTGGACTTTTGGAAGTGACATCGTATTCCATAGGTTTGCTAGAGAATAAAAAAAAAACAAATTTCTTTTTTTTACCAGCTTCGTCTACTACGCTGTATGCCGCAGATAGTAGGGTGGGCAGAGGGAACCTAGTGTTAAGACACTCCGTTCCCCACTTTCCGCCGAATTCTGGAAGGAAATCAACGCCACGCTTTTCCTCGACACCAGAGGAAGAAATGGGAATATAAATTTAAATAAATAGTTCACTTCCTCGAGTGGAGATGAAACAAACCAGTCGCGTTTACGGTAGAGAGGAAATGTAACGTGAAGACACTTCGTTCTCCACTTTTTGTCCTAATTCGAGACATTACGCGCTGAGTGGCAGAACTCAACGCGTCACATTGAATAATCAATTTATCAAAGCTCTTTTGTTTGTAGATGATTTGATCCTGATGATTGATGATGATTTGATCTTAAATTAATGTAGGGTTGTAACTTAAATCCAAAATTATATAATTAATTGTAATTTAAATAAATTTTTACATTTGTGATCTTCATGAGTTACCTTTACATTTAAGAGCATTTACTTGATACAGCGTGCAAATAATACCTTTACACAGCTCTTGACACCGTCTCCTTCCTCCTGGCATTAATCCCGGCTATTGCCAGGGTCTGCCTTCCTCCTCAACCTACTCCACTTTGCACGGTCTTTTATGCCCTCGGTGGTTAGGCCATTGGCTCTCATGTCCTGTATCACGACATCCAACCAGGACTTCCTTGGGCGTCTGGGAGGGGGAGCTCTTGACACCACCTCCAGTACAGTAACAATCTATGAACACATTGGCGATACAAATTTATGATAGACAGTGATTATTTTACAATTACCATCTCATCTGTAGCGGCGCAAATAAAAAGGTCGACTACATTCAAAAGGATCCACACTTTGATGGTACAGAATGCGGAATTAATAGTTAAGTACAGTTAAGCTATTTTCCACTTACATAACTAAGCTATATGAATTATTCTTAGTACTAATATTTGAGGCTCATGGCGCAGTGGGACGTCTGGATGGAATGAAGACAGTTGCGGGTTCGATTTTAAATTCGAGGAATTAGTTTTTTTTATTTTTAATCATCATCACTTAAAAACGCAATGTCTTAGCTATATGGCGATAGCTTAGAACTTAGAGCTAAGCTTTTAAGCTTTTTGGATAAAGTTTAATTTTACTACTAAGCTTATTCTATGTCGTTGTTTTTTAATAGTCTAAACTTACTAAATATTGCTTATGTACATGAGGATATCGAAGATATTAAATTAAAAATATGTTCTCTCCACATCCTCCACATAGCAGCTTAGGTAGGAGGACCTGGGAACTTACTGTTAAAACAGACCGTTCCCATTAAGACACTTCTGCCCCACTAAAAACAAACAACAATAAAATACAATTTTTAGAAACTATAAATTAGTGCTTGGTAGCGGAGCTATACAATTATTTATTTCATATTTTTTTCCAGGCAGAATTCGAACCCCATATGACTTCCTTTAGCGACATATTTTCAAATATTATTCAGTCTGAACCCAGCCGCCTTGCACTACAAAATTACAAATCAATTAATTATAATGCTTTGCCTTGCTTCTAATTGAACTTCCAATAAATAAAATGTATATTATTATGCATACCTATTACGGTAATGTTAACCAGAGAAATAATGACTAAAAGGCATAGTCTTTTGAAATCTTTGAAATTGTTATGGCAATTTGGAATTGAAGATTTTTTCACTAGCGTGTGTGTAAAAGCGGTAAGTTGTGAGTTCGATTTCCAATTGAAAATTTTAAATTGGACAGAAAACGAATAAACTGCATATTGTGTAAACATTTTTTTAGAGGGAACCTGGGAGCTTAGTGTTTAGGCACTCCGTTCCTATTAAAATACTTCCGTTTGCCAGTTTTCGCCAACTCTAAATAGAAATCTAGATTTATAAATATTTTTTTCTTAGTGGAATTTTAACTTCGCCCCTGTTTGCTTCATCGGGCATAGGGAACCTATTGTTAATACACTCCGTTCGCGACTTTTATTCCAATTTTGATAAATTCCGTGTTGAGCATAACTCAACGCCGCGGTTTGTCATAATACCAAAGCGAGGAAATAAAATAATTTTTAGACCCCGGTTGGGATCGAACCCACTTGCTGTGTC
Organism: Heliconius melpomene rosina; assembly: GCF_056956725.1. NCBI lineage: Eukaryota > Metazoa > Arthropoda > Insecta > Lepidoptera > Nymphalidae > Heliconius > Heliconius melpomene. The sequence continues at coordinate 8,184,055 of NC_140402.1, read as the reverse complement.
CCTGCACCATAATAGCCATCAATTTTCAATAAAATTTGAACAAATTTAGAAACAGATGAAAGTAAAATTCTTCAACTCATCACTATGTAATACAATTGTAATTATTACATCATTTGGCCTACAAAATTCAATAAAAGCGAAAGTTGAAACTGTTGCTGTCTTCGTCTAAAGAACCGTTTATAGTTTAAGACATCTAGAAATATTAAAAATATTTGCCTAAAAAGGAATATGCAAATAATATACGAATAAATAAAAATAAAAACAATTATTCGCTATATGTTAGGTAAAATACTTAAGTTTTATTATAACACATTTGATAACAATCTGTGCATCTCGCATGATTAATAGAAGAAATATTAGTTTTATTAATATTTCTTTTATTAATCAGAAGCTGATTAAACATGATTTATTATTTAGACATTTTATAGACTATTTTATTCAGTACATTTCTAACCAAAAGTTATACATTTCTCAAAAATATAGTATTGTATTGTATAATATTGTGGTTTCATATAAGCACTCAATTCTATCGAATAAATAAAAAAAACACTTATTAATTTACAAAATCTTTAGTTATAAACGATCTTTTTTCCTTCTTAAGTTTGTAAGAAAGAGACAGCAATTCGACAGTGTACAATGTTTTAAGAAGCTCGAAATGTATGTATAAACTTAATATTCTGTGTTCAATATTTTTATCATTCCACACTTACGAAAGAAAAAATACTTTTCAGTAAACGCATAAAAATTTAAACGTAGCAGGATTTGAACCCGCGCCTCTTAGAAACCGTTCAAGCGTTCTGACCACTACGCCATACGTTCTCATCAAGCTAGGTCGAAATTCATATACGCTTGTTATAACTTATTTATGCTATAAGCATCTCTGTAGGGAGATTTTTACAAGTTTCCGCTGCCACCTGCAAGACACCTCTAAACTCTAATAAATTACAAGCACCTACAAATCTAATATATAAAGTGTAAAAAATATTATTTGCTCCTAATTTGTTTGTAGGCGCTTCTAGCTTATAAGATTGACGAAGGTTCTACTATTGGCTCTGTCTCTATTATGTATTGTATTGTATTGATAATTTCGATAAGATTTTAATACTTTTTGTATGTTAAATGTTTTTTACAATACAAATTATCAATAATAATAAGCAATAATATATTGAATGGATCAATTCTGAAATTGGTACAGAACCCTCCGTCAGCTAATTATTAAGACCTAATTTACGATTCTATGGGATAAAACTACAAAAACAAATTTCAATGAACAAACATACTTTTATCATTTATATAGAAAAAACAGCTTAAGCAATTCATAATGATGTAGTTCAATCTCACGTCCCCAACCTTAGAGATGAACCTAAGTGTCTTAAAAAACTCGCTAATTGAAATGAAGAAATATGTTAGAAAATATTTTGCAATCTCACTGCTAATGTATGGTAGGTTAATTATTGTTGAAAAAATATATTTTTAAGGCACTAACCGCACGTAGTGTTAAGACACTCCATTCCATTCCACTACTGCTTCACATTACATTTTCATAATAAAATGAGATTAAATATATAATAAACTGTATCGACCGGGATTCGAATTTACAACTATTGCGAGTACAGCCAGCTAGCGCCTCTATGATAGCATTTGTATGATTTATTAGTTATCTAAACATATTTACTCATACAAGGTACACTTAAGATATTACGGGTCCGCCTGTAAATAGTTGCTAACCATCATAGGTTAGTTGTAATGGGTGTGGGTTCGATTCCCATCAAAGGACCACTCATGTCTGGAATATGTCTGGAATTCGGATGTTGATAATTAATTGTCTTAACGCTACGTTCTAAAAGGTTTAGTATAAAAATATGAATGTGGGAACCTGGGAACCTGCACACCTAGCATACTAATTTAGGCTACAACAGTTTAAGTGACCTAATGCAATGACATAAAGGTCACTAAAATTAACGAGGAGCCAATGACAGCAGATCGTTCTAATGAAGCTCCCACAGTGAAGTGCATACGAAAGCAATCATATCCAATTAAAGTATATCCAACTGATGTGTGTGGTACAAGTTATAAGCTAAATGTTGTAGGTACTTTTTTTAGTAGGCAAAGTAGGAACCTATAACTAAGACTTCTATCCAATATTCGAGATATTACGAGTTGAATGGTGTAACTCAACACTGCAGAACTGCACTCTTGTTGCCAGAGCTAATATTAGATATATAAAGTTCCCTCAAATGGAAATTAAACCTATAACACTCGCGTTTACGCCACGATTGTCTCGTATTATTTGATTAAAGAAAAATATTTTTCAGATTCACGAAGCAGGGTAGGCAGAGACACTCCGTTCCCCACTTTAAAATATTTATATTATTTTATTAGTTTAATTATTTCAGTCGTTAAAGATTTTTAAAAAAATAAATTTAATTTAGTCTTAAGTAATCATTTAGAAAACGCATAGAAATTTGAACCTTTTCTAAATAAGTATATTTCTTTTCTGTGTGGAGAAACACTTTAAAAAATGTCAAAAATAGATTTTTTTTTATTTATGTAAATACCTACGAGAAGCACTGTTTTTCTTCTTCTCCGTTCTTCTGTTGAGATTGGATGTTGATTAGTAGAACTGATAGTCGCGCTTGTCTTAGTAGTTAGGGGTAGAATGCTTAGTACCTACTAGAGAAAATGATAATAATCCGTTTCTCGAGCCGAAATTGAACTCATAGCCATCTCATTTACATTCAAAAAACTCAAAAAGCTTTATATCTTTTAAATTATACCACACGTTAAAGTCAAGGCCAAAGTTAATTTCTGAGTACCCTCGATTTACTAATAAAGCGCTACTTAAACATTTTGTAATACCCACAGGTATTCCACTCTCGTTACTTACCGTTCTTAACGAATGTACTAACCACTATTTTGCACAAGTTTTAAATTATATCATACATTTTATTAGAATCTTTGATTTTGTTAATGGTAATTGTAGATAGACTTGCTTTTTTTATTATGTAAGCCAAATAAAATAAAGTGACGCATCACTTCACTCAGCATATAATACAGTAGAGACAGAGATATAGAGAGAAAAAGAGAATATAATAAATAAACCATACAGTTATAGAGTTTAATTAAAAACCGTAATATTAGTAGGTTAGCAACAGGCTAACTACTGTAATTAAAATCACCAATTTGTTTCTCTATCTGTCAATATTTATATAATCTAAGCTGTATGAAAGTTAACTATCCTGCTATGTGCGGGATACACCGTGAAGCTATAAAAAATGGATTTAATCAGATGGTCGATCGATCAGTAATTATAGTTTAGGTATCGGACTCTACTTTCAATTTTCTGATTTTTACTAATAAAAAACTTAATAAATCATCTTCACGCTGTATCTCGCATACAACAGGCAGAGGAAAAATCTAGTGATAAGACACTCCTTCCCACTTTCCGCAGATTTTTTCGAGGCATTGAGTGTTGAGTGGCGGAACTTAACGCCGCCTTGGTTCTAGAAAATTCGAATTTTTAATTTTGGGACAACCTACGTAACTCAATTTCTTAGTAATACACTATACGTTTAGTACTTTACTACGTTTTCTTAGTACATACCTACTTATTTTAACTTCAATATATTTCACACACGTCCATACAAACAATTTGAAAGGCATATCTCTATAATATGTTGTAATTAGAATTACATTACATGCTCTCTACTAAACTACTCATTTCATAAACCACTCCATGACATCTCAAAGAAGATGCTGTAAATCAGATCTGGGTTAAAAAGAATTCAATGCTTCAAGTTAGTTAGTATAGAAATAATTATATAACTATACAAAAAGTAAATGTTTTTAAAGGTTTTATACTGAGACACTATTATATTCTTTCTATATTTTATATATTTTTGTATAGCATTATATGGTAATAATAATATTAAAAAGGAAGAGAGGTTTTTCTTTAGCTTCACGCTGAATCCCCCAATTGCCTGCCTGCTCTACAACTGGCATGGGACGAAGGTGGGGATGCTATGGGATGAAGTTTGTTACTTAATATATCTTAATATAATTCCTCGAGAGAGAATCAACTTCATAGTCGTCAATTTACAATCAGATACTGTTCCACTACGCCTTTGTGGAAAATTCTATGCTTTTCCCCCTCTCCGTCTATTAAGAAACACTGGGTATCCTCTTTCTCTCTTTCTCTCACTTATATTTCATACAAAGTGTAAATAACTCTTATTATATCTCTTTTTCCTACTTTTAGTTCAGTATAAAGAACTCATGTTTACGTACAAAAAATTCCCGAATGATGAGCCCCGGACTAAATCTACACCCTAATAAAATAGTAAAAACAATGATCTCAATTAAATCAATACAAATTCCGCTGAACTAACAGATCGTGCCAACAAGTGATATTCATCCAGATCATCTGAAGGTTCCGGAGTAACCTACCTTTGGTATGCGTTTTAAGTTCAAATTAAATTTCAATCAAAAATCAGCTTTAATACATAAGAATAAGGTTCAAATTGAAGCAAACAAAAATATATTTTCATAAATTAATTGTCTATCAAAAATAAGCTGTAATATACTAACTTAGAGTCTAGTTTTCTCAAAACTAAATTTTTCTTTCATATTACAGTAAAATTTGAATCGTAATGTATAGAAAATAGGGTTGTATTTACAAAAATCTATTTAGTATAAAATAATTATATAGAAGCTTGCACTTTTCATCTTTGATTGTAAACGTTTATTTCTGAACGTTATGATTGTAGTGTATCATTACATATAAATATAGATCTATCCTAATATTAGTAAATCCATACCTATATTATAAATTCGAAAGTAACTCTGTCTGTCTGTCTGTCTGTCTTTTCCGCAATCAGGGCCAAACCGCTAATTTAATTGTGATAAAATACTCATATAGAGATACTTGAGGGTCCCGGGATGAACATAGGATACTTTTTTTTTCTCATATTTGTAATATTTTCGTTATATACCAATATATTAAAATAATTAATTTGACAAGGAATTTATTCCGCCATGTTAATAACAATCGTCGCTACGCGTTGCTAAGCAACAGCTTGCAAAGTTTGCTATTTTAAGAAAACGTCACCCACAGTGAGTTTGCTTAATGCATACATGGTGCGCGCCGATATAGATTTATACAAATCTCTTTATACAAATCATTAACAAAAATTAGATGATTTCTTATATTCATCCTTATGAAAATAAATATAATAGTCACTTTTAGCATTTCATCTAGATGGAAATTATAATTTACTGTATAACATTCTAATAAATAATTAAGATGTGACTGATTCCAAATGACCTAGCCTTCGGGCGGCATAATATGAGTATGACCGACGCGAACGGGCGGATGACTTTGATGATTTTGTAAATTTTTATAGATTTTCGAATTACTATTATTTTTTATGTAATTATTTGCTGCTTATAATTAATTTATCTCAGTTCGGTTATCTATACCGATGTTATACACTTAAAATATCGTAATTTTAATCATTTGAGATTTTATTTAATATTGTTCGCAAAAATTAATAATTATTTAATATAGAAAAATGTTTAGTACGCGCGCACAGCAAACTTTAGGTTTTTTTTTCTAATATTAAGAATTTCCTTTAGTTACTTTTACTTCTTTGGTTTGTTCATTTCGGTTACTCAGATATTTTTTCTAATAATAAATCTCCACTTATTATTATTTTTTAACTTATTTTAATGATTTAGGCTTATATTTTCGCGGGCGTAGCCGCGTCCGGGCCCACTAGTACTACTATATATTAGACTTGGTCATTTTTTGAAATGTCAAATAATATAAGAATACGGCGTTTCAAGGTTTAAAAAATACTTATTCTTCTTTTTCCCGTATCGTAGGATATGCTAAAATTTGTGCTTAGACTCCGTTTTGTGTTTTCCGCCTGAATTCGAGAGGATGTTGTATGGCGGAACTTAACGCTGAGCTTTGTCTTGTCAGAGCGGTTAAATAAAAATAATTCATTTCTTTGAGTGGGTTTTTTTTATATACCATGGTTAAATTATAACCTCCTGTAATTATAATTTTATTCTGTAAATTTCTGTAAGTCACGTCATATATAGGCATGTGTTTTAAGAAAATCTTTCAAACTTTGAAATGGTCTGCTGCTGTAAAGTGAAATCAAAATAAAATTTGTCACAAACAAAGTCAAATGTTAAAGTCAGTTAATACAGAGTTTACTTCTTAACTTAATAAAAAAACAATATAAATAGACTATAGAATAGTCATAAAAAGCCTATATAATAATAACAATGTTATTTAACCCTGGCAGAGATATAGGCGTGAAATTGTAGGTATTTGTGAATCAATTGCCCGCCTTTTAGTGAATCACGAATATGTTATGTAAATAATAGATATATTTTAACCAAGAAATAAATATATTTTAACATAATTTTTTTTTTGTTGTTTCACGCTGTATCCCGCGTGTAGCATATTAAACCTAGTGTTTAGACACTCCATTCCACGAACTGTTCTATTTTCGAGACATTGCGTGTTGAGTAGTGTAACCTAATGCAACGCTATGTCTTGTTACCAAAGCCAGAAAATGAACATAAAACTTTTTCAAATGAGAATCGAACTCACAACCGACACGCTTACAGTCGAAGAAGTGAAATATTCAATATTTTCTTTTCTTCGCATCTGGTGTTTTAGAACTAGGCTCTGGGAGCCAAGTAGCAGAAGAGGGCAGTAGCTGCTTATCCTGCTATTTGCGGGATACAGCGTGGAGCTGAAAAACAAAGAAACCAAGAGCCAAAAGCGTGTCTCAAAAAAATCATTATACGACCTCGTTACACATCTTCTATATTACATGTATAATATACATCACCAACAAATCACGACTTCTCTACATCATTTGCTAAATTGCGTTACGCGTTAATGGTTTAACAAGTACGAATACGAATACGTACGGTTAAAGCATTTAACTTAGATTATATAAGAGATATATTTAATTTATATAATATTTGTTAAATTATACGTATGAGGTCGTTCGTGGCGCAGGGGCACAAGCGTGCGATAAACGTGAAAGTTGGAGTTCGATTCCCACTGAATTGAATATTTTTATTTATACGCTCTGGTAAGGAGCTTGCGGCGTCGAGTTCCGAAACTTAACTCGCGCCTTTACAATTCGGCGGAAAGTGAGGAACGGAAGTGTTTTAATGAGAATGGAGAGTCTCAGTTTATATGGAATTCAATTGTACTAACAAGATTTGTATGTAGTAACTTTTTTATAGCTTTGGTGCGTTGAAAATAGAGTGCTTTATCACTAGGTTCCCCTTTACCCATCCTGTCAAATGCGGGATATTGCGTGGAACTAAACAAAATTATAACATATCGCCTATAATCAATGAATAAATCAATCAATCTAGCTAAATGATTAAGAATGACATTTAAAGGAATGAATCAGGTATCCAAGTACGAGTATGTATTTTTAATTATGCCAGTTCTACCGATAAATTTTCATCGCACGGTTATGACCTATAGATACTTATATTATAATTTTAATTGTATAATTTGCGAATTATTTATAAAGGGAGATTCATTGTGACGTCATCGTATCTAGCTAGGACAGTCGCAGGTTCGATTTCCACTAAAGAAAATGTTTATATTTAGAAAGTATTAGTATTTAGGTCAAGTGCGGGGTTTATTTCTGCTAACCAATTCGGAATATCAACAAAATATCCAATTTAATTGCCTAGTATATGCATACGAACATAAAAAAATATAAATATTTCTTATATAACGCGGTGCTAAGTTCCGCCACTCAACATGCTATCTGCTGCTGTCATGCTGTGAACTACATTGAACAGGTATTTTGACTCTATTTATGTATTACTTGCTTTTATCTGCAGCTTGCCCACGTGGTCAAATGAAAATAGCTCCTGGTATTGAAATGTATAACAAATGATGCATTAAGACCCCAAGGTAACCCTGAACGTAAGTACAGAAGGTTACATCGACATGATTAACATGTTGTGATATAGCCTAATAGCCCATATAGCCCTTCGTGATGGTCAATCTACTCCTCAGATTAAGAAGAACAACTAAATAAACACTTCAGCTTCTTTTAACTTCACGCTGTATCCTGCAAATAGCAGGGTAGGCGAAGGGAACCTAGGAACCTAGTCTGTTCCTATTTAGATACTTCCCTACTTTCTTATTCGAGTGGGAATCGAACCCACAACCTCGCATTTATATTTGCACGTTTCTGCCACTGCGCCACGACTGGTCTTAATTCCACTTAAATTTAAACCATAATTTTGAAATATATAATATGTAGATTTTTTATATAAATCGAGAAAGTCAGATTTTACACTTGTATATCTAAACAACTTAGTCATTAATTACTTTAGCTTTAATTGTTCTATTTTGACTAACTACTGCAGCAATTATGAAATACACGTCTGGCTATTTTAGATTTCGATTAGTAATGTACGAGATTTAAAATATGAATTATAAAATTAAGATTTAACATAGCCTAAAGCAGTAAGCACTATTTTATTCAACACGCAATACCTCGGGAATTTGGAGGAAAGTGTGGAGAGGTAGTGACTTAATGGGAACGGAGGTTAGGCTGCAAGGTTTCCTCTGTCTATTCTGCTATGTCAGATCAGCAAGAAGCTAAAAAAGTCTCTTTAAAATCTAACAAAAAATTGCATCTCGTTGGTGTTTGTTACACGGGGTCGTGGACGGCGGTGATCTCTTACCATCACGTGACACCTAAGCTTATTTGCCTTGTCTTTTCCATAAAAAAGAACATAATCATGACAAGAATGGATGAAGCGAACGGAAATATTTATGCCCAAGTCCGACTCGCACTTGGCCGACTTTTTAAATTTTGATTTTTATTGATTTTATTAAGCATACGGTATCAGCATCTCGTTGCAGCAAGATATTTTTAAATAGGTAGAAAATGAAGAACAGAGTGATAAGTTACTATGTCTAACTTCATTGCTCCGTATTGGTAATAACCACGAAAGATATAAAAAATATTTAATTAATCATATCCACCACATTTTGTTAATGGAGCGTGAAATACAAATAAACAAAATAAATCTTTTAAAAAAATCTTAGGCTATGTATCTATTTCAAAATATTTTTACAGTAAAGATTGAAAAGTCACCTGACGTAATTTACTTACAATGATTAATTTATTTAAATGTTTAAATTATTAAAAAATATGATACAACAAAAATTTTTTTTTTAAATTGCCTAAATTTGTGACTACCTGTGCATACTCTAACTTTATATTATTGAGAAATTAAAAAAGTTAAGTGCGATTCAGACTCGCCTACCGAGGTTTCCGTACCAATTTCAAGATTTTCTGTAAAATATCACTTTTCGAGTTTCTTCTTATTGTTACTTAGAAACTTGCTTTTCTGTGCTTCGATAGACCATAGACTTAAATACTTGATATTTCAGCTCGATACCTCGACGCGATATAAAGATTAATGATGTAGACAGACGGACAGACGAACAACAAAGTGATCCTATAAGGGTTCCGTTTTTATTTTTTGAGGTACGGAACCCTAAAACCCTAACCAAAATTATAAAAAAAATGAGGCCAGTCGTGTGCTGCAAAATCGACTGGTTGTGAGTTCGATCCAGACTCGAGGAAAGGAAATATTTATTTAAATTTATATTTTTAATTCTTGTTTCTTAACACAAGGTTCCCTCTGCCTACCATGCTGTATGCGGGATACAGCGTGAAATTTATATAAAAAAATTGAATACATTCAAAGTTACATTCCATACAATACCTGTAACAATTTTGATAAAATACAAAACAAAATTTAGAAGAAGAATCTACTAACTAATTAAGCTTTGCTCTACATTTACATACAACAAGCCCAAATCAACGTTCAATGCCAAAAGCCATTGCAATTAAAAGTTTCATATAAAAAGTCACTAGAAACAAAGTTCTAACGTGAAGGGATGGAAAGCTCAAAAACTATATAACGGAAGCTGTGGTACACATCTTCACAGTCAATCATCATCTCGTTTACTAGACGCATCTAAAAAGCAAAAAAAATAATGAAATATGTTAGTATTTTTTTAAAATATTTATTACGCTGTTATCAGTAAAGTGATAAGTGATTTTTGGTGTTTTCTCTAGTTATTCAGTGTTTTTTTTTAATTTAAAAACATTACTTTCTTTCACTCTTTTATTTATATTCTATATAGTTAAATGTTTATTTAAACGTAATAATTGAAAACGTATAAAAATTTCAACGTAGCGGGATTTGAACCCGCACCTCTTGGAATCCGTCTCGGTATGGGTTCAAATCCCGCTGCCTAAAAGTTTTTCGTTTCTAAAAAATATTTTGTCTTTTTTAAGTGTGGAATAACACTAAAAAATGTTAAAGATTTTAATACTTAAACGAGTAATGTAAAAGTGTTTGTTTAGTGGGTCGTTTAACTTCAATCAATTATGAACTTATGTGACGTTTTGAACCTAATTGGATATTACATACATACATTGAGGTCGCTCTTTACTTTTAGATTTCATATAGATAGGCTTTTTAGATATATTTATATATTTTCTTAACAAATACTTCGATTTGAGAGGAATTAAATCTATTAAAATAATGAGATACATACTTTACCTTCATAAAAAATAATTACGATTTCTTTCATTTTTTAAATATTTTTTTGTGACATGACACAAAAGCAAACTTACTATTTTTAGTTTGTGTCAAAAGTCAAAGTCAGTCATGTCTTGTAGTGATAGGGCTACCATTGAACATATTATATTAAAATATGCCATCAAATGATGGTTTCTGGGCAATAAAATTTTATTATTATTTCAATTCTAGTTCATCATTCTGGCCCTAGCGTCGATAGCTACAGCAGCACGTCTCGAAAATGTATACCTACCACCGAATTCTGAATCCAGTGGAGCTGATGCAGGTCTTGAGACTCCTCTTGAGAGCTCTGTAGCATCAGCGAGAAGCCAAGCTGAGATCTTAAGATACGAGAACGAGATCGACAGTGAAGGATGGCACTACGCTTATGAAACCAGTGACGGATCGAAGGCTGAACAGAATGGTGAGTTATATATTTCGAGTAAAACTTTCTTGGTTTTAACCTTTTTCTTGGTTATTTTTTTAATTTCAGTCTTTACTTTTTTTAAGTATTGTTCTATATGGATAAGACATATTTTTTTAATTAAAACTTTTTGTTATTTTTTTTATTAAGCTTGTTTTAAGTAAACTAAAGTAGTACGTGCTCCTCCCTACATTTCTTGACTGCAGTAAAATCGTGATCGTTCGATACCCAACTTACTTTGAACCTTAATAGACTCGGTAAAAAAATATTATTTGTTAATAATATTAACGAATTTCAACGTTTTCTTCGGAACTGAAAAACATGAAAATAACTTTTAGATGTTTTTGAGACATTCCACATGCCCGAGCCTATCTAAGCACAGGTACACTGGCGTTACCTCCTTCGCCTTCGCCGCCTTCCTTTGTAATGCCTCCGCCTTCCTTTATAAATGAAGAATTCAACACAAATAATATTTTCCGAAACAACTATTTTCTGAGATTAGTGATTTCAACCAAGCGAACTCTTCGATATTTTATGATATTAGTAGTACATAGATTTCATTAAGCCCTATCTAATAATATTTCATAATCTTTAAGCAATATTGTTTTTGCTCTCTTCATGTCGATCATACTTGAGTCTATCTCAACTTTGTAAGTATCTTAACATTTGTAATTTCAACTAAAAGTTCAGTAGGTGTCACAGCCAGTGAAGGTCTCGGGTTCAAGTGCCTCTAGTGTATGTGCATATAAGAGGGCAAAATAACAATGCAGTAATTAAGAAAATAATTTATAATAATTTTTTTGGGTCCAGTCACTCAGGTACATAAGGGTGCAACTGTATGCGGGTTAGGGTTCAATTCCCGCCCGTGGAAATTAAATATTAAATATTTTCGTTTTTTCGCTCTGGTAAAGAGACAAAGCAGGGCGTTGAGTTCCACTAATAGGAAATGCGCCAGTTCCACTAATAGGAAATGCCTTTATAAGAGAAGACAATCGTTCAAAACGGCTTGTCTGAATGTAAACGCGACCGTTAAGGATTCGATTCTCGAAGGATATTTATATAAGAAAGAAAAATAGCGCTACCACTGAGCCATCAGTGACATTTTATTTGTTATTACATATAACAAATAACCTAAAAGGTGCCACTTTAGAGTAAATATAAAGAAGTTTATTTTAACGAATGATTCATACTAAAACAAAAGTCCAATTCTATCAATCACGCGTAACATATAGAAATATTCTTGAACTTTTAATGTGACCTTCTTTAAATGATATAGTTATTAAGTTATTTAATGCACGCTATCTTTTAATAATGTCTAAGTGGTAATTTTATTTGGAATCTTAATTGTTTAGGGATCCGCATACTAAAAAGAAAACGGATCCCTTACGGGATTTTTTCTTTTGCGCCTACGTCTACGCAAATAATTTGCGAACGACGACTAGTGTTTATATAGAAATATTTGATTTAAACAAGCTATAGATATATTATTTCACCAGAAATTGAACCCACGACCCGCACGTGTCAAAGATGGTGCTGTCATAATTACTAATTGCTTTACACCATGAGGTCAGATTATACTTACTTATGGCATACCTTTCTAAGTTTACTTCGCTAGCTCTTCACAAGATTGAGGCATTTCCTATTCGATTATTCATAGATTGAGGTTATCATGGCGCAGTAGGAGGGTTTCGCTTTTTATATGGTGATCGTGGGTTTGATTACCATTTGGGGGATTATTTATATATTTTTTTGAGGTCACTCGAGAAAATGAAATATTTAATATTTTCATTTCTTTACTCTGTTGTCGAGGCAAAGCACGGCGTTCACCTTAAATCGATATTTTTCTTTTAATCGTAAACCAAGTTTCAAACCTAAATTTAATTCTTTCTTCAGGATATTACTACAATTTGAAATCGATCAAAAGTTAAGCACAAGTTCTTTCAATTCAATCTAAATATTACGAAAAATTTCAGGCCGTGTCCTCCCAGGAGCAGCACCAGAAGAAGGTTCCCTCCAAGTATCAGGCTCCTTTTCGTACATAGGAGATGATGGACAAACCTACTCTATTAGCTACACCGCTGATGAAAATGGATACCATCCTGTAGGTGATCACTTACCTACTCCACCACCCATCCCTGAAGCTATCTTAAAAAGTTTGGAATTGACAGCTGGAAGTGATGGTAAATAACTTATTTAAAACTTATGGCAAATTTTAGAGGTGTCACATGCTTAGTTGCGTAACTTAACGCCGCGATTTTACTTATCAGTGTGGGGAAAGAAAATAATTAAAATTAATTCACCTGAATATGTTTGATGTTGATTGCATCTTGTATTTTTAATGGAAGCTTGCATTAAAATATGTAAATATTTTTGCATATTTGAGTTTATTCGATTTATACAATGAAATTATTTCCCCTTTGGAAAAACAACACTTTGCAATTTTGGGTTCCGCCACTCAACATACAATATTTTACGGATGAAGCAGTTTTAACATTAGGTTCCCTCTCCTCTAAGTCTCCTTTTATTTTTAAAGGACAATACAGCAGACAGAAGAGCAGCTACGACGCCGACGCCGGCTACTAACACTTTTACCTGAATAGAAGAACATTCGATGTGTAATCATAAATAAACATCAATCGTCTTAATTATAATTATATTTGTACATAAGGTTAATGAATATTTTTGATTAGACAGCCAGTACTTAGTATAATATGTTTTTAATAAAATATGAAATATATAACCTTTTTTTACTGATATAATCTATCAATCGAAATTTTAGAATATAAAATACTTAAATAATTTATTTATATTATGAACAATGTACCTATACAATTTCAATGTCAAGACGCCTGTAGGAAATTTTATTGCAATTTTTTTAATTGAACTATTGCTTTCAAAAAATTGTAGGCGCACAATAAAATTATTTATCATTTTGAACAGGATAACTTAATATTTAATAGACTATTTAAAAATCATTTTACAATAGTTTTATACCATGAATTAATGTTAATAATAACAACTCGTCATATATTATAATATAAATACTTATATAGGAAAATAATACGTAACAAAATGTACGTAATAATGATGTAAGAGGAAAGCACTGAATTAGAACCCACAACTAAAACGCTGTATCATTATGACATTACATTATTGCTTATATTTCGTTTTTATTTATTTTTTTTACGTCTAGTATGAACTTTTTTTTTATTTATTCTAATTGATATCTAATTTCAACATAATAGAGCAATATACAATATAATGTACTTATTAGTCCTTCGTAGCATAGTAGCACAGCTTTGTAAACACGACGGTTGCGGGTACGATTTCCACTAGAAATAATGAATTATTTTTAGTTCTTTTATTTTATAGCTTTACGCTGTAACAGCTGCTGTACAGGCCTCCTATATCATAATAATTACAACAAATCATACTGTGACATCATGAACGAAGAATAAACTTGAGTCCTTGGTCTTGAATCTCGTTACTACCAATTACTAATTCGTCGTGATATAGATATACAAATTAATTGAGAAACGGTTGCTGTTATATATTGAAATTGAATTTATATTGAAATTGAATTGAACTAAATTAGCTTTTGTAGTTAAATGATTTAGGTTTTTTAGTTCAGTAAATGTAATTTTTTTTTTTTTATCTTAATTTAAATTGTATTTGAAATATATATATGTAAGTATATTTTTCTTCTTTTTTGATTAAATAAAATACAATAATTATTGGTTTCCCGAAACCTACTTTAAAATACAAAAGATGCATGATCATATTGAGATCATTGGGGCGCAGACGCACAAACGTGCGACTGTAATCGCGACGGTAATGGGGTCAATTCCCACTCGGGGGAAAGAATTATTTAATATTTTAATTTCTTCGCTCTGGTAACAAAGGCAAAGCGCGATACTGAGTTCCGCTACTAACAAAGCGAAGTGTCTTAATGGGAACGGAGTATCTTATCACTAGGTTCCTAGGTCCCAAAGGAGGTAGACAGAGGCCCGTCCTTAGGCTCTGCTAAAAATAAAAAAAAACATCATGATTTAAAATACCTTGAACAATATAAAGAAACGCAGGAAGAAATCATCAAAATCTTATTAGGTATAATTTAATAACACTATTTAGTTCAATATAAGACCTTGTGAATACGTGAGAGTTAATAGATTAAGGTACCTATAATATTTATATACATAAAAAATATTATCCCGCATATTGCAAGATAAGCAGAGGAAATCTATTCTTAAGACACTCCGTTCTCTCTTAATCTCTGCAAAATTGTCGGGACATTGCATCTTGAGTACCTTAACTCAACGCCGTACTGGGCCTTATCAGCCGAGTGACGTAATGGAAATATTAAATATTTCATTTGCACGACCGGGAATCGAACTTACAACCTTGGCGTTTTACACACTGCGCTATTACGATTTCAATACTAGGTTGTAGTTAGTATATGATTATAGGGTAAGGAGAGGTCTATTTTCATTTATCACGTAAAAAACAGGAGGATCCCCCGGAGGGCACGTATAAAGAGGTTGATGATAGTAGACGAGGCTAAAGAGATATGAAGAGACCGTAGCGTTTAGCTCTCTCTTCTCTCTGGCCATCCCAATAGGGTTCTATTAGACTGAGCGCGAATATACAGAAAAATGGAAACAGTAGCTAGTGACGTAAGAAAATCTACACTTTCAAAGTAATTTCATAGTAAAATATGATTTTCTTTCATTAGACTCGTTGGAACAAGGAAATAAGTACCAATCTATTATTATAGACGTAACAAACAAACAAAATAATGGGGAAATACATTATTAATACGAATTACACGGAAATAGATAAAAGATAGATAGATAGATCTTTAGATAACCTCTAGGGAATTATCAATTATACTATGCAGTATAGCAGGTTTTACCAGCGACTTCGCCCGCGTGGTCAAATGACAATTGAGAGTTGTGTATGATATATGAAACATTCTAATAAGGCCCGATTTAAAAACCGCCGTCAAGTTTGAGATCGATCTTGAGATGTCGTTTTCATTAATTGATTATTAAAAGAAAATCAATTTCACATAGTATTTATTAATTCATTCCTTCGAGTGGGGATCGAACCCACGACCACCACGTTACTGGTACGGTTACAGGTTCAAAATACAATATATAATATTCATTTGTATCGAAATATATTTAGAAATTAGCCTCTTATCCAAATTATGTAGAGTTGTTTTAAAATTTTCCTAATTTTGCCTAATTTTTGAAACGATGCGCGTCGGAATTAAACTCACTGCTGCTTTGTCTTGTTACGAAAACGAGAAAATAATTAATTTAAACCCAATAAAGATAGAATACACGCTACGACGTCATCAAAATATCAGTTAAATCAGTTTTAAATAATCGAAATCTGTAATAAAAGATTATAAATATTTTTTCTATAATAATTAAGTTATTTCCCCCTGCAAGCGTCTATTATACAAATTGATTCTACAAAACCTAAAATTTTGATATCTGGAACTGCTACGGATGTTGATAACAATATTCTGTGTAAATGCACCAACAAAAATATTATTAAAGTAATAATTTAGCTATAGAGGTGCAGTGGGAATACGATGGTTATTGATTCAAATCTGATTTGGGAGATTACCTATATACCTTTTTAATTATATTTTTATACAGCTTTATGCTTTATTTCTTATATAGCTTAAAATATGCTAAAAACCTAAAATTACAAATTACGTTTTTTCTACAATAGCAACACACGTGTGCAACATATGCATAGTGGGAGACGGTGTATGTTTACTCAAGCGACTAAAATATTTTCTAATTTAAATGATTCTTTTCGCCGTCTTAGCGCAAGGGTACATGGGTGTGACTGTACCGCGATGGCTGTGGGTTCGATCCCCACTCGAGGGAAGTCATTATTATTTCTTAATATTTTCATGTCGGCGCTCTGGCACGCCTAACGCCTTCAAGAATTCGGTGGAAAGTGGGGAACGGAGTGTCTAAATACTAGGTTCCCTTTGCCTACCCTGCTGTATTCTGGGTGCAGCGGGATGAAAAAAATCAAATATTTATATACAGGGTGGAAGAGGCTGCGCTTCTTTAATTGAAACTGCATATAGGGTAAAAAATTTCAAACCCGAAGCTAAAGAAATTAATCAAGATGCCTCAACAGTTTGGACGTAGGATTTTTTTTTCATTTCACGATTTTTCTCCATACCTGTATTTCGTGTGACGCACACATACACATACTACTACAAAAATACTACTAAGCGTTGCCAAACTTCTACTTTTCATTCGTCAAAACAAAACCGAACGAGAAAGAACGATATCTCGCGTTCTTTTTCACGCAATTACCTATTTATTATAAATCTAAATAACTTTCAAACCTCTTATTAAAATTGTTTAACAAACTCCTACTTTAAGTCAATTTATTATATCACCTTTATTATGAAATTATTTAGAAATACTGCATGGTTATTGAACCACCCACAAAGTTATATTCAAAATGTTTAACACAAAATGATATTGAACTACGATAGATAGGTACTTACATTTAACATTAGTTTTACATCGTCGTTGTCGCATTCTCCTTTTACTATCACTAATATTTACATCATAAGTAATATTAAAAACTCAACATTTGTTTGAAATGTCTTAAAAAAATGTATGTTTTGATAGTACACTCAAATACTGATCAATATGTGAAACATTTGAGAAAAATACTCAGTAATCACATCATCACGATCACGAAACATTCATCACGATTTTAGAAATCCGATTAATGATAAAATTAATATTAAACAACATCCAAATAATTTAAAACACTTAATAATTATTCAACGTATAAAGTCGAACAAAATAATGTAAATACAACAGAACTTAGCCGTTCCGCGGCTAAGTTCTGTTCTCACACAGATAATTAAAAACATTGTAATAGTTGCCATTAACTAAAATACTTATCGAATATACTATTAAATTTTTTATTAAGATTTTCATTATTATTTATATTTGTATGATTATTTTGATAGAAAATCGTATAAAAATTAAATATTAAACGAGTTTTATAATGTTACACGAGGACCTGCGAAAACTCAATACGAAATAAATTAATATTTAGTAATTATTTGTAAATAGTATTGATAATTTTATTAATTATTTTAATATCAAATCATGCGTAAAAAATATAATCTACATTTATTATGAATTATAGTGTTATATTGCACAATCAATCAATATTAAAAATGAATTTTGTTATCTGTACAAAGACACCCCGCTCACGCCGCACCGATTACCGGGGATTCCCATAGAATCGGTGCGGCGCGTACATTCTGCGCAATAGTAGTTGGGTCGGACTATAGCTGAATGCTATTTACTAAACCATATAAATACAACGGGTTATGGGCCCAGACCACGTCGTAACAATAATAAAGAAGATTGCATCAATCGTAGAAAATTAGAAATACTGGCGAGATTAAAACAGCGTTACTTCACGCGACGCTTCGGCGTTGGTATTGAAATTTGGAGGTTAAGTTGCCGGGAAGGAATAAAAAAGAAAAACAAGCAAAATAAACAATAACAATGGAAAGGAAACAGCACAGTAATAAAACTCGAAGGAGTAATAAATTGGAATGCTTGGAAGTTCCAAACCATAATACTACTACGGGGGGAAATTGTGTCATCATCATCTGCATTTATTGTAAAAAGAAATGCTACAATTAAAAGAAATATTAAATGTTTCAAGTGTAATAATATGGGTCATTATCGAGCTGAATGTAATGTGGACAGAAAATGTAATATTTATTGTTAAAAAAAGTGAAAAAAATGCTATTATTGTAATAATTTTGTAAACATGTTAAAAATGAGTGTTAGTTTAAAACGGGAACATAAAAAATGTGTTTGTAGTGCAACAAAAGTAAAATTAAAAACCTAATAGAAATAATTTAATAAAAGTGTGTGTAAAGTGTATTCCTAAGTTAAGTTGCGTTAATTTAACATCAGCTCGCCGCCGTTGCCTACATACCTACGCTAGTTGCTGCGACTCGATTTCTTGAATGAAGCGTGTGCGACGTTGCCGCGCCGACAGGTAAGTGTGTGAGTGATAATATAACACATTACAAATGGCGTTTTTTTTTAAAACGATTATTTTATTATTTATTTTGTTTGAAAAAATAACTTTTTCATTTTTGGGAATTATTTTTTTTCTGAATTATATTAGGCTTTTATAGAGTAGTTAAAACTGTGGTTTCATTTAAAGTGGTGCCGTCAATTCCACCCTGTATAAAGTATTGCAAGCAAAGTTAGTAGCTCCATTATAAAGAAATGGTAATTTTAGCCAATTTAAATCGTACCGCAAACGATTAAGGCAATAAGACCAAATTGAAATTGAAAGTATCCAACCGTTACAGTACTACAGTAATATCTCAGAGATATGTATGTTGAAGATAAATGAATAGCGCGGACCACGTTTACACTGTCTTGATAAGATTTTGCGGTTATTCGGCGGAGTTGTTTAAAAGTAAAATATACAAAAAGTGTAATTTGACTTTTATCTTTTGTATTATTGATTTTCTTTTATTTCTGAAAACTGCCAAAATAAATGTATTCTTGATTACTAATAAAACATTTCAGTTATTTAAATTTACTAAATTTCGGATATCATCACAGTGATTTAATTTAGGTCATATTGCACTATGTAAAAAATATATAGTACCTACTGGTATGATTTTTAGGTCTTTCTAAGTTCGATTTTTCAATTCTAATTTATTTGTTTATTATTACCTCCAGTGGAATAAATAATTAATATTCTTTTTATTTTGCCACATTACTAAAATTTGTTATCAAAAATTTAAATTTGATAATTATTAAGCCAATTTTAATATCATATAAAGAATATTAATTATTAAGCTATTACGATTACATTAGTAATATATTTATTCTGAATAAATAATTTATAAATACAACAATTATAATTTCATACATTCCTTATAAGGGCATGCACGTAATTTCCTTTAAACACATTACATACATTGTTATAAATTTATAAATAAACATATGGTTTTTACGTTACGTTGTATTGTGAACGGGGTTTGATCGCCAGTCGCGTACACTCGTAGAAGTTCAAGCATCGTTTAGTGTTACCAAAGCTTTGTTAGAGTGCAGTGCGATGAGAGTGTGGATATTTGTTGTTTGGATCTTTTTTATAGATTTAGGGTATGGGGTTCGGGTTTGTATTTATTTTTCGTATATTTTTTTTATTTTCAGAGAGAAAGAGAAATTATTCTCAATTCTCTCTCTTCTCTTTATGTTTTCCGATGAACTATGGAGAAGAAATATATTTTATTGCCAAAAACATATTTGAGGTCAGTCGAGGGGCGGGACACAAGCCTCAGTTCCCCGTGTGGGAATCGAACCCATAACCATCACGCTTACAGTCACAGGTCTGTACCTTGATGGCCTCAAAAAAAGTTTAATTGACATCTAACTGTACATTTGCTTAGAAAAGATATCTTGATTTTTCAGTATGTTCGTTTTAAGATATATTTATTGAATTAAAATGTAAAATAATTGGAAAAGTTTTTTCTTACTCGCCTATTTTCTTTCTCGCCTAATTTAATCTCAAATATTTCGTTCCCTACCGTTCCGTTCGGCTAATGTAGAATCGACACAAATTGCAAAAAATAAACATGGCTACTCACGAGTAAAATGTATCTATAATGTGAGTATTCGCCACGTGCTTGTCCATGAATTCATGAGTATATACTATGCATTGGTGGGATGGAGTGGTAATAGAAAGAGAAGGGATGAGAGAACGAAAAGAAAGAGGGAGAAAGAGAAAGGTATTATACACTACTCGTCTGTGTATGCGACTGTCGCGCCTGCGCACGTCTCATTTAAAGGTCCGTCACCCACCTCACTTTATACGAATGGAAAGTGGAGAACGGAGACACGAGTCACTACCATCTACAAAGATTCAGACAAAGAGACAAATAAAATGTTTAACACTGTATATAGGTATAAAGTAACCTTCATAAATTTAACATTTATCAATCTTAACGCAGTTGACATAAATGACGTAAACAGTGAGGTAATTCATGATACAGTGTTATGTCATTATTAGGGAAGGATATTTGGTCAATTATTATATTTATATTTATTGCTTTAAATTGATAAATAAACAAAAAAAATATTTATTTCCCGTTCTTATGGGAATTTAGGGAAAAATCTTAGTTCTCCCTACTCTCCCCAAAATTTCAGGGTTCTAATAAAAAAAAGTATTCATTGATTGTCATTGACCATTTTAATGCACTAAAAACTTTTGAGAGGCCCAATTATGTGACTATAAATACATTGGTTTAGGGTTCGATTCCCATTCGGGAGAAAAATATATTTAATATTTGCATTGGCAGAAGGAATCTAGTGTTTAGTAACCTGGGAATCTAGTAACACTTTGATACCCCCTTCCGCGAGTAAGAGTTCCCTTGTTACCAGTGCGAGGAAATGTAAATATTTAATTTCCTCCAGTGGGAATCAAACCCACAACCTTGTGCCCCTGCGCCACGAATGGCCTTTATTTGTTCTTCATATATTTAATCAGTTTAAAATATTTTTGCGCTGTTTTACATCACGGACACAAAGTGACGTGTTTATAAAGATATCAAGAATCTGCTTCTTGATTTTCTCACAAAAAAGTTTATTTAGTTGAAAATAGTTTCAGCAGAGTTCGTAAAATTCGATGTATTTCTCGATCTTTGCTATACGTTTGATCTAGAGCAAACAACTTTTGAGGTAATTTACACATTTAGTGTATATATGTAGTCAATAAGGTTAGAATCAAAAATCTAAATGTGAAATGAGAGCCAAGTTCAATATTGAATAATGCATCATTCTCGACTTCAACGATAAAAGAGTCGTATTTGAATCAAGTTCATTGTTCACTTGGAACATAAAGTTCAATATTGGACCTCAGATTTTTTACTTACACGTTTAGTTTACTTTCAGCTAGTACTGTACAAAATAACCAAGTCAAATCTTGACACTTATGTAAAATAATTTACGAGAGAAGTGTTAAGTGTGAAGAGCTAGAGAAATGGTTTGTGTTGACTGTTTTTAAGGGTTCCGTACTTCAAAAGAACCCTTTGCTCAAAGGAACCCTTATACACATACACATTATCGCGCTCGTTTGTCTTTTCTATAAAAAAATTGCAGGATATGCGTGAAAACAAAGAATATTATAAAAAAATTAGGTCATAATTTTAAGTATAAAACTACTAAAACTTCAACCACCCATCAAAAGTGCACCAATCGTATTCCAAGCATATGTTCTAAACATTTCAACAGAAGGCTATAAATAAGCAAAGTTTTAAAGATCGGTTTATTTTTACACTCCAGATGCAGTTTTACACTCCAGTTATGTTTCACTCTTGCCAGCAATACTGTTTTTAATAGAGCAATAATGGTAGAATAAGATCATCAAACTCATTAACTTAATACTTTTATTTTAGCGAATCAAAAAATCAAATCAGCTTCACGCTGTATCCCGCACTCGGCAGGATTGGCAGAGAGAACCTAGTGTTAAGACACTTCACTTTCTCAGAAACTTTTCTATAATGATTGATTTATAAACAGACAACGATAATTTTCTATTCACTCGGTCACTATAAAATAAATAACATTATATTGATTCATGTAAATGATTTTATAAAAAAACCTTTTTTCAGGTGCTGAATAAACAAACAAACAAAAATGTAACAATACAAAATGAAATAATAATAAAAATCATGATCCACATAGACCAACCACTGACCAAAAAACTAGCTACCATCTACCGATCAAACACCAGGAAGAAATTAAAGACCATCTCTCACAAACTCTTAGGTGATGTTAGAAGATTGTTCACACATCCAAGTCTGAACCAAACTATACAATTTAAACTGATTGACACTAGATTTCTAAGGAACAGCAAAATAGTTGCTTTAGATGAGAACGCCCCTAAATATTTGAAAAGTTATTGCGAATGGCAAAGCGTGAAGAAAATTACACAAAAAACTTGGTACTACTCCGTGCTGTTGACTGGTTTGGATCTGTTCCATGTGAATAATGGAAGGAAAGTTAAGAGTAATTCAGGTATAATTCTTAATAATACGTTTTCCTAATAAATATTTTTTAAGTTTAAAATATTCTCCAAAAAAATTCTGACAGCTTCCCTTGCGAGATAGCGAGAGACAACGGAGTACCAAATGCTGTGGTATTTGCATATCTCTTTTGCCTCTTGGACTGTCATCAACCTCTCCTCCATACATGAGCATGTATCAAATCTGAGGGAATAAGAATCTGATTATATGACTACAATCACAATCTATTAACATTTTAACTTAATATACTTACAGGTCGAGGTTACACGAGGGGAATTTGCAATGTGAAGAAAAGTTGTGCCATAATAGAGTGGGATCCAAAACTCAGTGGTTTTCTACTAGCACATGAAATAGGACACAGGTACCCATGTCCTCTTAGAAGTCTGTAGTGAAGGAATCTTATTATATTTTAATAATTTTGATTTCATCGCTTTGGTGTGGCCACGCGGCGTTGAATTCCGAAATTGAAATTTCACATTAAATGTCATTTTAGTAGTACTATATTATAGTATATTCTTCAAGGAACTTAAATGATATAGCGTCTTTTACCAATCGCTTATTTAGCACCGGTAGAATTTTATGCATATAATGAGATATATATTTATTTTTTGTTATTTTTCAATAATTTTTTGTGAAATATTATTGTTTGCTTTGTTTTTATGTAATTAAATTAATTGAAATTAGGTCAAAATATTAATCGTATAACTAAACACTTGTCAGTTATCGTCAAAATGATTAGATTATAATATACTTGAAAAAATAGGTTTTGAGATCTCTTTACCCGACTGCGGCGAAGCCCAAAAGGCTATAAACGCGACAGTTGTGGGCTGGATTCATACTAGGAAAGATTTTTTTATTTTGTCGGCCTGGTAACAAGACAAAAAGCGACGTTGAACTCCGCTTTCCAAAACAAAAAGTCTTGAAAGTTATATGGAAATTGGAGAATGGAGTGTTTTAACACTAGGTTCCCAGACCTACTCTGAAGGCGGTGAAATTGCTTTATAATTTCAAAATATTAAGCTAAATTGTGTTAATCTTATAGCTATCAACTTTAATTAATTATTTTTTTTTGTTCTACTCCAGCCTAGGCATAAGGCACGACGGACCGCCGTACAATCAATGCAAGAGTCAACAAAATATAATGGCTTTAAAATATTATCAGGACAAACAGCCCAAGAGCTGGTCTTCCTGTAGCTGGTATTCGTTGAGGCAATTCTTGAGGTAAATTATTGTCATTTTCGATTTTTTTACTAGATGAAACGCGGTGTTAAGTTCCGCCACTCAATACGCAGTCTTGAAAATTGGGTGGTGCATGGGGAAACGAGCGGCTTAATAAGCTCTCTGAATAAATCTATGATCTAAATAATGAAATAAATATATAATAGTTATTAATAATAATAAAATAAATATTTAATAGTTATTAATATATAATAGTTATTATCATAGTTATTAATATATAATATATTGTTTCAGAACCAACAAAGCGTGGTGTGTTAAGCCTGTATTAAATAACAGAACTACGCAAAAATATCTATAATATTAACTCTGTGATAACTTACAATGACAAATAACAAATCTTAGGAATATCTAGTCAAAAATAACCTTAAATTTAATAATTATATACTATTAACCACATTCTTTTTTGTTTTCTCCAAAAACGTAATTATTTGTCTGAAAATATAATATTCTTATTAATTTACTAAATTCTATTGGTACGTCCAAAAAAATCTCTTCAGGTTTTAAATTCTTACAATTTTAATAAGAAAATAAGGTTGTTTTAATATCTAAATAAATTTATTTATTTCACAAAAAATGTTTTCTTTACTTTGCGACATCGACTGCGCTCGTGTAAAATTTGAGGGGACATTGAAGATTTAACGACATAGAGCACAGTGTTTAACTGTAAGCGCGAGGGTTGCGGGTTCGGTTTCCACTCTGGGGAATGAAATATTTTCAATGTATCATTCTTGTAACGAGACAAAGCACGGCGTTGTCAGACACTGTCTAATCAAAACAAAAATATAGCAAAACAGCATGAAGTAAAAAAAAAGATTATCATTTTCATGTAATATAATAAAGTGACAAATGTGATTGAATGTGTTTAGTTTATTTTTTAATCAATATTATGTACACAAAATTTAAGAAAAACTGCTATTTATCTTTATATTGGGGCTGCGATCACCTGCAAGTTATAGAAACAGTAATATCCATAGTATGTATTGCAAATAAATTTTATTAGCAAATATAAATTTTACAGGCTTTGCTATATATTTTTATCAGGAGACATTTTTTTACTATGTTTATCTTAGGCCCGCATTGTCATAGCATTTGACTATAAACACGACGGTTGTTAGTTTGATACCCAGTCGAAAAAATGAATAATTTTCATTTCCTGTGTTGAATTCTGCCTCTCAACACGCAATTTCTTCAAAATTGTGCTGTGCGTGGATAACGCAGTGTTTTAACACAAGCTTCTTCTTATTCTGCTTACAGAATGATAGAGGGTGAATCTAAAACAAAAAAATATACTTTTCAGTCAAAATATAAAGTAAAGCAAATATATTATAACCAACTCTCTAGGTTACTTATCTGAGGAACGGTGGAGATCCGTGTGTTTATTTTCTTGGCTGAAACAAACATTATTAAGGGCTCAGCGGTAGAAATTATTATAAAGTGAAATAAATAATAATATAATAGTAAAAAACAAAAAACAAAAAAAATGTTACTCAACTAACACTACGTCAGTAAAAGATTCATCTTAGTTTACAACCCATACAAAACACAAATACATATAAAATTATAGACGCTTACTTAAAAAAAATACTAAAAAAAAGCACCATCTACTGTGAATGTGAGCCTGTGGGAAAATTACTTATTTTCCTAATAAAAGAAAAATAACTTCATTAAAATTAAAAATGTATAGAGTTAATTATAGAGGACATCCCAATTATATTTTCTAAAACGTCGCACTTTCAATTTACACTTACTCACCAGAATTGTAATACAAAATGTTATTTATATGAAAATAAAACACTTTCCCCACGATATCCGCGATATGGTGAATTCAGGTCACGTACTGCATATACGAGTACATGTAAGGTTTGATAAAATGTTAGTAGTGGATTTTTCTGTCTATCTGTATGTTATTTTCGGTAGATTATGAAAATGAACATATACTATGCTGTGGTACCAGATATCAGATTAAACGCGATGAATTTTGGTTCAAATTCCGTTTTGGGAGAATGCTGAAATTTTAAATATTTTTCCAATTAAAGGACTTTTCTTAAAATCGAAACATATAACTTTTTCAGAGCAACCTGTGAACCTATTGTTGAGACTTGAAATACTGCGTTCCCATTATAACAATGTCGCCGATTTCTGTAGGCATTGCATGTCGAGTGGCGGAACTCAATGCCGCGCCTTACCAGAGCAAGGAAATGAAAATATTAAATACTTCATTTCCTCGAGAGAATTGAACCTACAGCCAGTACGTTTACATTCACACGCTCGTGTACTGAAAATCTGTAATCTATAAAATCTGTTAACTTTTATGTACGCACACACTGTATACATTATTTAAATGTAATCAAAATAAATCGTACAGTTTCTTCACTTTTACTCGCACTGCACTGCACTGTAACAGAATTACCAAACGGACTTTCAAACGAATACTAATAAGATTTTCGGATCACGTTAAGCTTTCTCGATGACTCTGATGAGTCGTCAATTTAATTTTATTTTTAGCTTCACGCTGTATCCCGCACAACGCTGGGTAGGCAGAGGGAACCTTGTGTTATATCACTACATTCACTACTTTTGGCCCAATTTTCGAGATATTGCAGCTGGATTAGCAGAACTTAACACCACGCTTATTTTTCCAAATAGGAATCGAACCCATAACCATCGCCTTAAAATTTAAATGATCAGTTCGAAAACACTACAGAACATAAAATTTATAAGTAATGGAGGTATAAATTTAAAATGAACCTAATGAGCATAATAAATGTCTTAAATTGATTATGGAGAGGTACCAACTACCACCCACATTTTATGTTTTTATATGAGTGAGATCTCAGAATTGCAAGATTTTATCCCCGAGTGTATTCCGTGTATTGCGGGATTAGATATGCGGGATACGTGAGTTTTGGGGAACTGGAAAGGAAGAAACTTCTAAATCTTATTCCAATCTTACTTTGCAGCTCGTGGAACAAACTTTTAAGATCAGGAATATTAATGATTATTCATTCCCACACGCTATTCATATTCTCAAAAAAAGATCTAAAAATATCTTTAAGATTTTCTTATATTGTTATATTTTAAGTAATTATTGCCAATATACATACTAAATAACTAAATGCGTTTTGGAGGCCAGTCTTGTTGCAGAGGCACAAGCACTGTTAACAAGACAGATTGTGGGTTCGATTCCCACTCAAGAAAATAAAATATTTAATGTTTTCATTTCTTCTATCTAGTAACAAGACGAAGCGCGGCATTGAGTTCCACGCTTCAATACGCAATGCCGCCGCTATATCCAGGGTAAAGCAGAAATCGAAACCATCTTAATGAGACACTCTGTCTGAACTAGGTTCCCAGGTTCCCTCTGCCCACCCTGCTGGACCTTAACACTTACAATAAGAATATTTAACTGTAACATCTACGAAGCGTGAACGCATTACCGTTCACCTTTTGTCTCGTAATCGCTTGAATTAGTTAAAATGACAATGCTATGCGTAAATTGTAACTGTACTGTAGACTGTGTCACTGGGCCGTCGAGCATGCAGGTTTGGTATTTATTTTTTTAATCAGTGCTCTTTTGTTTTCCGGAATCATTGCATGTTGAGTGGCGGAACTTAACGCCGCGGTTTGGGTCTTTACCAGAGCGAATGAATGAAAATATTAGGATAAGTATTGGGAACTGAATCCACAGCCTATAGCACATACGTGTACGTGTATACCTTTATTATATTAATATAGACACTGTGCTATAAAATAGCTTCTTTTTTCTTCATAATTAATTTAAATATATCTAATCTAATATAGATAATATTCAAATATTGTTGAGATTACGCAAAAATTAAAATAAAACATTTAACTTTCGTTTTTTAAATTAGATCACTTATAAATGTTAATATGTTACGTTGTTATACAATAATTTTTTTTTTATAATTCACGGACGCCCATAAAAACTTTAAAAAAGGTTAAACCAACAAAGAAGTGAAATCAAAATAATAATAAACCTTTTAAACATTAACATTAATAAGTAAGTTTCTTTTAACTTCAAGCTGCATCTTGCACATAGCAGGGTAAGCAGAGGAAACCTAATATTAAAACACTCCGTTCCCATTAGGACATTTCCGTTCCTTAGTTCCTCAGAACTTAACGCCTCGTTACCCAAATATTAAACTAAAATACTAATTACTTCATTTCTTCCATTTCATAGAAATCGAATCTATAACCAGTCGCATGCTAAACCCTTAATGATTTATTTCTCATTGCCTAAAAATAGCCAATAAGAATGAAATATAGGTACTATAACAAACTTTTCATATGTAAAAATGACTCTATAATTTTCTGTTTCTTTTATTTAATTATTAACTTCTTATATTATTGTTAACTTTAGCACCTTTTATTATTGTATCAAAGACAAAATATTAACTGTAAAATATGTAAAACTCATTTTATTATGAGAATGATAATTCAACATTATTTAAGATCAGTTTATTTTTGAACATATATATATATATATATATATATATATATATATATATACTACCGGCCCGCTCGCGGTTTCACCCGCGTGAACTATGTTATTATTAATTTCTGTCTCCAAGGATGTGTCCTATTGACGTCTATGCAAAATTTGAGACTCCTAGCATTTGTAGTAACGAAGTTTCATACAAACTTTCGACCCCAAAAACAACCTTTTAGAAGTCGAATATTGCAAATTCCCGTCTTAGTGAGCACCTACGTCCTATAAATAACTCCTTTGCAAAATTAGAGATTCCTAGCACATGTAGTTTCTGAGATTTCGTGATGAGTGAGTGACCTTTCGATTTTATATATATAGATATATATATTTTTACTTCGCTCTTTGTTCCTGCTTGGTGTTATTTTTATTTTAATTTTCATTTCCTCACTCTCCATACGCAATGGAGCTATATCTAAAATAAAATATGGAACTGTTGTAAGACCTGTCAGTAGAATATTCTGAGTTGTCACCAAGAGTCTATTTTCGGTCATCAGTAAAGTTGAGGCCGTGGTGGCGCAGCGGCACAAGGGTGTGACTGTAACACGACGGTTGTGGGTTCGATCCCCACTCGAGGAAGTGAAATATTTATTTACGTAGATTTTTCCATTCCTTCACACTGGTGATGCAGTGCACGCAACGTACAAGCACGGCGTTGAGTTCTACCTCTCAACACGCAATGCTTTCAGAATTCGGCAGAAAGTGGGGAAAGGAGTGTCTTAACACTAGGTTCCCACTGCCTACCCTGCTGTGTGCGGGATACAGCGTGAAGCTAACAAAGTTGGAATTAAAAAGTTAAACAAATTAACAAATTAAAACAAAAATCTCTAATACCATCCTCATTTCCGTAGTAAATGACCGTAACGCTCCTTTCTCTTCGTTCCGTGCACAATGCATGTAACACATACATACAGACATACAAATATATATTGGGAGAAAGGCCTTATTAACAATGGCCTGGCTGTGACATATCGAAATGATCTGCCATACATACATTGAAATGAACGCGATAGTAGAGACGACTCTATCTCATATAATATGTGATGAAATTTACATATTTTTTTTTATATTTATAGCAGAGAGAACTTAGTGTTACAATTCTCCGTATCCGCTAGCCTTGTGCGTATATATAATGTTGAATACAAATTTTGGGAGTTTCTTCCTATAAAAAATCTTTCAAATTTCCTTTATTTAGTTGTAGATGTAGAAAAGAGAACTCAGTAGTAAGATGATAATTTCTCCACTTTCCGCTCATTTCAGAGACTACTTATATGCAATACCACATATAAAAATTTTAAGTTTATTTTTAATTATAAAGTATCACATATGAAATTAATATGTTAATATTGTAGCGCTATAGCACATCGTCTGACTAAAAATTCCATGGTTCTGGGTTCAATTCCCATATAGAAGGAAAGAATTATTTTCAATTTTTCACTCAAATTGAGACTGAAAGTAGAAAACGGAGAAAGGTAACGGAGTGCTTAAAGTTTTACTCTGTGTTGGAGCTTAAAAGTAGAGCTAGAAACCATCAGATAGGATTTTAAAACTAAGTGCCATTTTATCTTACTGTAGCGTGGGAATAGCGATTTAACAATATGCATGTGGGAATAGTGAAGATAAAACGCGTGAAATGGTATATTGTAGGGACGGAGATAGGTTGAGGTCGTCGTCGCAGAGCCTGACGGTATGGGTTCGATTCTCACTCGAGGGAATGAATTATATATGAAGGAAATGATTCTTCGCCTTGGTAATAAGAAAAATCGGCGTATTTAGTTCCCCCATTCAATACACAACGTCGTTACGTCGTATCGTAACACTATATTACTTCTGTCTACCATGCTATATGAGGGATAGAACGTGAAGCTAAAAAAAAGATAAAAAAGAAAAAGGAATAAGAGGATGTTATTTCTTATTTTATCTTTTTTTCTTTCTATAATATAGAGATACATACAAATATCACAACTTTCCATTACCCGTACATTTTAAAAATAATGGCGTTCAACGCTGCCTTGTGTTGAACTATACCAAGCAAACCAGTACTTACATTATAAAATATAACTTGCAAAAGATATATATAAAAAAAATAAACCAAGGCGACTCTAAATCTTTTTGTCCTAACACTGCGTATATGTATCAATCGAGGCGAAACCCGCGATGCAGAAACATTTTTACTATTTCTTTTGTTTTCAGAAAAACGCAATTTTCAATACAACTAAATTTAGGTTATCTCCATTCAGAAATGAAGCCGTCGCGATGCAGTCGACTTTTTACGCGATGATTATGGTTTTAAATCCCATTATGAAAAAAAAAAAACTTTTTAAGCTTCACGCTTTATCCCGCACAGGGGAACGTAGTGTTAACACCCTTACCATTAAGACACTTTCGATTCTCACTTTCCGCCGAATTCTGGAGGCATTGCGTCTGAATGGTGGAGTTCAACGCCGCGCTTTGCAACGTTACTCTGCTTTAAGTTTTGAAAGCATTTTAAAACCCTCTAAAAGACTTAACGGTACTACTATCGACTGTTCTGCTATAAAGAAGTGACAATGAACTTCACTTAGGAATAAGAATATGAAATAGAATGAAAGGTCGCTCTAGGAGCGCGGTGTTGAGTTTCGCCATGCGATGCCCCGAGAATTTAGCGGAATGTATATAAATATATATAAACGGAAGTGTTTTAATGGGAACAGAATATCTTAACACTAGGTTCCCTGTGCCTACCTTGCTATCCAGGATACAGCGTAAAGCTAAAAACAGAATATGAAAGATGCATTAAGATAAAATATTAATAACACTTATATGAAGATTTATTTTTAAATTTTGGTAGTAAGGGTCAAAATTCCAGTTGTTAGAAAGAATTACCGCGCTTTGAATACTGAGTGCTTATTACAACAAGTTTATTTTTCTTAAATTTTTACATAGATAACATAATATAACTTTGTAACTCGTCTTTGTCTCTGGTGTTAAATATTTTAAATTATGTGAGATACAGATTTAATATTAATATAGAGTAAATATATTTTAATACTTTTTATTTCACAAATTTATGAATATTAACAAGACAGACAACGGAGGGTCAAACTATACGGTATACAATATTTTATAATTTTTGCCAATTATAACGTTGTCGATATTTATATATATCGTACATTATACATCTAATTAACTCCGTTGCCTGGTAACGAAGTGACTTAACACAAGGTTCCCTCTACCTACCCTGCTGTGTGCGGGAAACAGCGTGAAGCTGATAACTTTTTTGTGATACATTATCGTCGCTCATCTCACAAGGCACAGACATAAATCCGCAGGTGCTTTTTTAGCCTTCCCCAGAATAAAACTTAAACTCACATTCTTTGTGGTTAGTCAACCATAACTATGTTTTATTTCAAAATCATATTTTGTAAAAAAAGTGTATTGTTTCTAAAATAAACTTTATAGTGATGTATGTACGCGATAAAAACAAAAAGCTTAAAACTAATATTCGAGTTAAACGATTTCATCGATAGTATCCCAACCCTACATTCTAACTGCGATCTAAATCGCTTGCACAAATCCACAGACAGTCGCGGACCGCAAAACACCGCGAGCTGCCGCGAGTACAATATAGAAAAATAAATAAAAGAAATAAAATTAGTTTTTATTTTATTTCTTTGCTTTTTTTATAAAAAAAACAAATAGACTTATCAACTACGATCACTTACGTTTGACGTTAAAAAAAAAACAAATGTCAGATTACGCGGGAATTTAAGTGTGAAATTTAATTATTGTCAATTTTTATTTTTTTGTTTTTTAATTATATTTTCTTTTTAATTATACAATGTGAATATATATTTTTTATTTTTTTCTTGTGTTTTACGTCGTGATGAATTGGATTATTGTGTTTTTGTTTGTGGCTGTATATTTTAACAACGAAGTCAACAGCGACGAATTCGGTGACGATGTAAGTGAATTATTTACTTATACAATATAAAATTTCTATTATTCAGTAACTTTCTTTTAGAAAAGTATAATTTTTATTAGGAGTTTTGTTTTAATTATAAAAAGAAATCTTTTCATTCATATTGTTTTATTCTTTGAGGCCGTCGTGGAACTGTTGACTGTAAACGCAACTGTACTGGATTCGATCCCGTCCCGGTGGAATAGTTACAATTAAATTATTTTCTTATCTTTACTATGGTAAGCATAACGCGGCGATCTCTTCCGCCACTCAACAAGAAATTACTCAAATTGGGCGAAAAAGGGGGAATGGAATATTTTAACACTAGGTTAGGCCTACCTGCTCTGCTATGAGGGAACAAATTATGATTTTTTTGCTAGTTTATATGCTATGAAAATATTTTTAATTTACCAAGCATTTCATAAAAGCTCTATGTTATAGTCTTAGGTATACTTTAAGTAAAATAATTTTTAATTTCACTTTTGCGGGTAATTATAATAAATTTAAATAAAAGAGACTGATTCATAATAAAAGTTTTCATCATTCGAGGCTATCAAGTAGAAACTGGTATGTACTAAATTGTTTATATTTATAAACAGGTCAAACACGATATCTTAGTAAAAATTAGACATTTTTTTTTATTATTTATGATAAAAAAGTTTGTTTACATTTTGCGAATGACGTAAAGGTCAATGTAGAATTGTGAACTTACAATTATTATAATGAAATTATTATTTAAATATTTATTCTGGACTTAAGAAAGTGAAGTACATACTTATTTAAAAAAATAAAAAATTTTAGCGTAGCCGGGTGTGGACCTGCGCTATGTAGCGATTTTTTACCAAATTGTCAGTAATTTTCATGTAAAAAGAAATAAGGTCCTCAGTTTTAGTTCAATAGTAATCGAAAATTGCGGAAAATGAGGAACAGAGTGCCCAAACACTAGTTACACTCTGCCTAACCTGTTATGCAGGAATGGAGGAAAATACGTATGTCAATAAAAAACAAAACCATATGCAAAATATTTTAAGATTATTTCAGGTTATTTGTTTACAAAATAAAGCCTCTACCTCACCCTAAATATAGGCGTGAGACAATCGTGTCAATAACACCATCTAACCCACTTTACTCTTAAAAATTATGTATTTTTTATTGGTATAAATAATGAAATAAACCCTACATAAATCGTAATAAAAGTCATGTTCAATGAATTTATTACATTAAATAAAAAATAATTTACAATATTTAAACAAAAATAAGAAGTTATAATAAGAATTTCAATGAGTCGTGATAAGAACGCCTACTTACCGGTGAGCAAACACGGGTTCAAGTCATGCAAAGTTCGACTTTTTTATATTTTTCCAAGTAAAAAATAAAAAAGTCGCTTCACTCTGGTGTCAAGGCAAAGCGCGGCATTAAGTTCTGCCACTCAACACGCAATGCCTTCAGAATTCAATGGAAAATGGGGAACGGAGTGTCTCAACACTAGGTTCCCTCTACCTACCCCGCTGTGTGCAGGATACAGCGTGAAGCGGAACAAAAAGAAACAAATTTACTAGTACAAAATCACTTATAACATAATCTCCTAGCAACATCGGCTATAGAGGAACAGCGTAGGTTTAATTCTAGGTCTACTGTCTATTCCGAGTTCAAGGTTGTCAAAGTAATTTAAACAATGAAAGGAATTACGCATTAGGTCATATTCAAATTCTATGTATTATGTCAACCCTGAACGGTTGGATATCGTGACAATCAATTGACCTAAGCCTATAAGTATAAGTGGTTGTTTCTGGCTTTTCTCGTAATTTTTATTTTCGCTCATTCATAGTTTGATAATAGGGAAGGCGAGGTAACCTAGTGCTAAATCACTTTGTAAATTAATTGATAAGGTGTCCAGCATCTAACGTTGACTAAATAAAACCTAAAAGCTTCGTTAAATTTATATGAAAATTGGATATATCCAAAAAATTGGCATATATAACGACACTTTTAGTATAATGTTGTTGTGGTCATAGTCCAGTGTGCAGAGACAAGTTGTGAGTTCGATTACCAGTCCTGGACATGAAGTATTAAATATTAATTTAAATATTTCATTTTCTCTCTCTGATCACAAGACTTTTTGATTTCCGCCATTCAGTACGTAATACCTCCAGAATTCGGCGTAACTTGGGGGATGGAATTGTCTTAATGGGAACGGAGTGTTCAGGTTCGCCGGTTCCCAGTGTGAAGCTGACAAAAATACATATTTCAAACACAGTTACGATTCTACTAAGTACTAGTACTACCTCTTATACTGTTCGAAGTGATTGCCTTTAAATTATCTACACTCTGGTTGATTGCAGCATTAAACTGATTATGATGTGGTTTTAAAGATATTTAGGCCTTAAAGTCATTTTGATACGTTCATATACATCTAGGTGGATATGGCACAATATAATGAATTTCGATCGGCGTTCAGTTCCGCCATTCAACATGCAATACCTTATGAATTCGGCGGAAAGTGGGAAACGGAAGTGGCTTAACGAAAAACAGAATGTCTGAATAATAGGTTTCCAGGTTCTCTCTGCCTAACCCCCCATATGCGGGATACAAACATGTAGCTAAAAAAGTATTGAGAATTTTGAGAAACTTTCTATCAGTGTTACACTCCTCAAGGAACCTTTTAATTTCGGTCTTTTTACGTCCATCTTTCCTGGTCTATGCAATGCGCAAAAATTTGAGAAGCCATCGAACTTCAGAGCACCCACGACTCGACCGTACTCTAATTGAAAAACGGAGAAATTATTCACTACACAATATTTCCATTTCACCTTGTTGTTATCACGTACTTATATATATAGTAGTGGGTAACACACAAATTCCTAAACATTTATTAAGTTAATTAAAATCTTCATTGCACTATAAAAGATAACAATCAGGTTAAATTTTCGCAAGACATTTTCGACACTCGACAGCGAGACGCAATGGGAAGTCTATTCATTTGCATTATTGCAACGTTTTTGTGAAATATGGATATAAAAAACGGTATATTTTTATATATTTTCAAGTTAATAACTTAATTATTTAATAATATATTGAAATTTCATGATAATATATGAATATTCCACATAAAAAAAGTGTTATGAATTAGCAACAAAATATGACTGTATAAAAAAGAAAAAGTTAAATTCTACCTGGTGCCTTGGGAAATTTAAATGATTAAAAATAAATCCCGATGTTAATCTTAAAATAAAAAAAACAAGCCATGATATCAATATTTATCAATACTGAGAATAGGGCCTCTTAAGTTCTAAGTATAGATTAAAGGGAATTAGAAGAAGATTTGCAAGAGATTAAAATTGCTTAAACTTGTACCATTATTAAAAGAAGGCAACTCAACGTCGCGTTTTGCCTCGTTACCAGCGAGGAAATGAAAATATTAATTACTCAATTTCCTCGAGTGGGAATAGAACCCACAGCCTGTTGCATTTGCAGTCACAGGCTAGTGACCCTGGGTCCCGACTGGCCTCAGTCACGGCGATAATAAATTTCATTAAAGGTAGGAAGGAAAATGTTAATTCGACCTTTAATCCCTTTCGCACTTACTTTCCGCTCATTTTTCGAGGCTTTGTTGAGTTGCGTAACTCAACGCTGGGCTTTTGTCTTCGTACCAGAACGGAAGAATAAAAATATTAATAAATAACAATTCATTCTCCTATATGGGGATCACACCCTTGTTCAATTGTCAATTAAATTGTTTTTTTTTTATATATAAAAATCCTCTTTACAATCAAACATTCAAACATACAGTCTTCTTTAATTATAATATGAAATAATTTACATTTATAATATTAATAGTTTCAAGTTGTAATTAACATTGTTATAAATAAAATAACTGTAGATGCAATATGTCGTGTCAAGGAGACTTGGAACACTCGTTTTTTGACCTTACTATAATTAATAGAGTGAATTGCTTCAATGTTTTTGAAGACTTTCTTACTGAAATAAGGTAGGATTGGCAGAGGGAACTTGTAAGAGAAGTTAGTGCTAAGACATTCCGTTCTCCATTTTCCGTCCAAATTCCAGACATTGCGTGCTGATTGGCGAAAATTAACGCCGCTTTTTTTATCTGGGTGGGGAAATTAAATTAGGTTAATTACATTTGTATTATAATTTACTCGTTTTAGAGTTATTATAATGCTGAAGTCTATTGTATATATTTGACTGTTAAATTGATGGTTGTAGATTCAATTCTCATTCGGAGAAGTGATAACGTTTCGATGAAATAATTTCCTCTTATTTTCTATCGAAATACAAAAAACGTTGCCTTAAGTACCGCCATTCATTAAGTAATGTCTCGGGCTGGTCTCTTAAAGTGACCACAAAGAGGAATCGAATCCACGACCATTAGGTGTCCAACAGAGTAATTTAGAATGCAGGTACCTAAATGTACATAAATTAATATTTTAATAGAATCTTGTAAGGACAGGCGCCTTTTAATGGACAAGGTGCGCTATAAAATTAAATATTCAATGTAACAATAGGCTTTATGTTATAATTTTGACATTCTGAAGTCACCTGCATGAGGAATAATTGGCACTCTAAGATTAGTATTTAGATGGCGATGTATACGAATAAGGCAGTCGTGGTGCAATTGCACTGTAAACGTGACGGTTGTGGGTTCGACACCCACTCGGGGTAGTAAAATATTTGATAATTATCCGTGATATCCCCAAAAAATAAATTAATGATAGTGGACAAGGCGAAAGAGGTATATAGAGACCTAGTATGCCAGAGAGAGCGGACACCCTGGTTACACCGTTAGGGATAAAACGTGAGGTTTTTTTTTTAACTAAAAAGCAACTTCACCTGGATCCCGTAACCAGATCCTAACCAAATCAGATTAGATTCTATCTAAATCTTTCCAATAAACAAGAATCAACTAAATCGGTTAGCGTGATATAGCGTTATTCGTCCATTTGTGACGCACATACTTAATGCAAATTTAAAACTTTTCTTCATGCAAAATTGTTACAAATTAAAAAAACACGGGAAACACTAGATTTCAAAATAAAAAAAAGTATAATCAAAATCGGTTCATCGTTATAGAATTCTTTTGAAAATAAAATAAAATTGTAGAGTTTAATGTTTAACGTCATCAAATATGTTCTAATGATTCATAAATTTTGTTATGTAATTTATAGCAAAAACACAAACGAAGCATCTACCGGAAGTTTCGCCCTTAAAAATATATTCAATTCTTTTTCTATCCTTGACTTTTAAAAATTGGCTATTTGGAGCAAAAATATTATTATAATAGCCCAGTTTTTATTTTTCTAATGAAAATGAATCATTTAATATAATTGAAATATTTTGATGTTACGACGTCTGCAATCAATTTATCTGTTTCTTAATTACAATATATTTCATATTTATTGCTTCCAAAAACATACGGGAGCAATAAATGTGAATATTATTTTTTGATATTTAAATTGCAATTATATAATGGCATCGCGGTGCAGTGGGGCGGAGTCTGGTCGTAATCATAAAGGTTTTGGGTTTGATTCTCACTCGAGGAAATTAATTACTTTTATTTCCCTCGTCTGGTAATAAGAAGAAGCGTGACGTTGTTCACTGAATACAAACGGAGTGTGTTGACACTAAGTTCACTCTACCTGCGTTCTTATTTTTAATTTAACCTATAGCATTTATTTCATATAAAATTTAAACCCATAAATAATATCAAAATACTTAAATCATAATAAAACTTTATATAACATAAAATAACTATAATAAACCGAAACAAACCGTTTTGGAAAGTTCAAAACAATTTGCTCGACCAGCAAAGCGACGCTAGCGTCATTGTGGAAGACTTACCCAAAATAATGAGTGCACTATGATTACATGAAATTATATAAATATTTGAATTATAGCTATTTTACCTAATATTAGCTTCACACTGTATCCTGCAAAGCAGGGTAAGCTGAAGGCACCTGGGAACCTACTGCTAATATACTCCGGTCTCCCACTTTTTACCGAATTCTAGAGGTATAGTGAGTTGAGTAGAGGAACTCACGACAGCGCTTGGTCTCAATACCTGAACGAGGATACAAAAATATTAAATATTTAATTTTTTTTTTTTTAATTTTTGTTATAACTCGAGTCATTGAGGGGTGAGTGGCGAAACTCAACGCAACGCTTTTTCTTGTTACCAAAGAAAATTAAAATAATTCTTTCAAGTGAGAATCGAATCCACAACTCACGTTCGTAATTAAACACTGTGCTGCAAAGTCTTAAGAAACTTTAACAGTTAAATTTAACTATCGCGAACCAGAACAGGAGATAATTCTATAATTTCTTAACATCTCGTGCGCAAGCGCAGTGAGAAAAATGAATAATTTGCCGACATGTTAACCAGAGCGGTAACACAATGTCATGAACGAAATTGTCGTAAAATATGGACAAGTAGGTATTATTAACATCCTAGCTAAAAAAATACTTATTAAAGAATAGTTTAAAAATTATGATTAAGTAGTAGAGTAAGGCTGTCGTGGCGCAGTGATAATGCTTGTGGACTTTGTACGCTATGATTGTAAGTTCGATTGCTATTTGAAATTAATTATTTGATATTTTTACTTCCTCGCTCTGGTAAGAAGATAAGGCCTTGCATTGATTTCGGCCCTTCAAAATACAATGTCTAATGCGCTATATTCGGAATATAACGTGAAATCTAGTGTTTAGACACTCCGTTCTCTACGCATCGCCCAATTTTCGATTTTAAAAAAGAATTTGATTTTTACTATGTTAATATTTTTTAGCTTCACGCTGAATCACGCATTTAGTAGGAAAGGTAAAGGGAACCTGGGAATTTATGTTAAGAAGATCAATTTCCATTAAAGCAATTCTATTCCCCACTTTCCACTGAATTCTATTCTCAAATTAATTTAAATAATTCAAAAAATCATTATATTTAACCAACTTCACCAACAAGCGTTAAATCTTCCCATAGAAAAATGATCATTAAGTTAAAATTAACCGTACAGTTAAATCTCAGAAACAGCTAGTTATATAATTGTAGTTAACTTAAATACTAGTTACTCTATCGTAATGTCATCGTTGTACGACACTGTGACGAATTAAAGTAACCGCTTCTTTAAGACGGTGGTAGCCGATACGAATCTTTTTGCCTTTTGATAAGGTTCCTTTTACTATTAATGTTACTAAACTAGTGTTACTGAGTGATTATAGTTTCTTAATGTTATATAAGAGACAGCAAGTTCAAGTCTATTTCTTAGTGCTGTTTTAAATAAGAAATGTATGAAAATTGAGGTCGTCATGGCACAGTGGTACAGGATCTGCTTGAATGTAGAGAATGCGGATTCGATTCCTATGTGCCCTTGCTCTGGTAACTAAACATTGTGAGAAGTTGAGATACATATACGTAACTTAATGTGCAATGTCTAGAAAATTGCGTGAAAAGTAGACAACGGAATGTTTTAATACTAGGTTCCCTGTAGATCTCCCTGCTATATGTTCGATAGAGTGCGGAGCGAAAAATAAATATTTTTTTATTAAGGATTCACAATGTTTTAACAGCCTTACTATCAAACAATAAATTCCTCATTGGAATTTCAACTTGTAACTTTTGACTAACTAAGTAGAGCCACCTAACCACTGTACTTACTGTGTCACGGCAACTTCCAGTACTGACACCGACAAGATATAATAAGATATTATAATTAAGACGTATGAGACGGTAAAATTAGAAATTGCACTTTCCACGATACGCAACGGTTATTCTGCGATGAGATCACCAGATAATATTTATTTACTTCCTTCTGCTTTATGAATACTAAGAAAAGTATCTGGAATATTTAATATGGATATTTTTTTGTATCACTTTCCGCCGAATTCTTGAGTTGGCGGCGTTGAGTTTCACCACTAAACGCATAATTTCTCCAAATTTGCACGGAATCAGAGTAACAGAGTGTCTTAACACTAGGCTCCCGTCTACAATATGAATCTAAAAGCGCTTCAATCAAAATTATGGAACACGGTCGTGGCGCAGGAGCAACAAGCATGCGATTATTAACGCAACAGGTTGTGGGCTCGATTCTCATTCGAGGAAATGTATTATTTAATATTTTAATTTCTTGGCTCTGGTATGAGGCAAAACACGGCGTTCTGTTTTGCCACTCAACACGCAATACCTCCAGAATTCGGTGGAAAATGCAAAACCGAAGTGTCTTAACACTGAGTTCCCAATGCTTACCCTGCTATGGGGGTAGGTAAAAATTTATATTCAATATAAATACTGGTTTTATCTTGTCTTTTAATGACTAACTTATGAGTCCCTTTATATCTATTTCCCGTTTAACAAGATGGTTTTATTCAGTACTAGCGGACGCGAGCAGCTTCGCTTACGTATTTAGGGGTGAATTCTAATAACCCATGAAACATGTGTTCGATTAAATATTTTTAAGAGTCTAAATTTAAATACCTTTTTATCTCTAACTTTATAAAAATCAGTTGCGATTTAAAGATTTTTCCATACAAACTTTCAACCCCTTATTTGCACCCTTAGGGGGTGAATTCTAGAAAACCATGAAACATGAGTTCAATTAAATATTTTTAAGAGTCTTAAAATCAAATTTTATAAAAATCGGTGGCGATATAAGAATTTTTCCATACAAACTTTCAACCCCTTATTTGCACCCTTAGGGGGAGAATTCTAGAAAACGATGAAATACGTGTTCAATTAAATACTTTTAAAAATCTAAATTTCAAATTTTATAAGAATCGGTGTCGATTTAGTTTTTTTTCCATACAAACTTTCAACCCTTATTTCACCCCTTTAGAGTTAAAATTTTTCAAAATCCCTTCTTAGTGGATGTCCAGATTATGAAAGTAAACTTTTGTCCAAATTTAACGTTTCTGCCATCAGCGGTTAAGGCTGTGCGTGCGTCTTACCTCAGTCAGTGAGGACAAGTCCTTTTATATATATAGATATGAACACTTTCTTTGCTCTCATAAAAAGCTGTAAATGCGGTATTGCAGCATTAATGTATAAATTAACAATATTATAGGTTCAGGTCTATTATATACTCGTACAGCTGTATTAAAAAACACAATTGTTCTGGATCTGGATTGTACTTCGATATGTATTTAAGACTAGCTTATGAATGCGGTTTCTCGCGGGTAGTTACACCTCTAAGTGCGAGAGGTAACTTTGACTCTCGTGAAGAGGAACTTTGCGGTACCTCTTCCGCAGGTCCCTTCCTCGGAAAACTATCAAAAAGAAAGGTTTTTTTCCATTCTTACTGTAAAAATAGAACAAGAAACATATATTTAATTTCTCTAAGTTTAGACGTCGCAAAAATTGTTACCAAGCAGTGACTGATTTTCTCAGGAGTCTCACGCTCTTTATAGCATTGCAATATAAGCAAAAGGAACCCAGTGGAGACAGTTCGTTTCGCATTTCGTTCGATTTAGTGGCACGGTACCCAACGACGGGCTTTGTCTTGTTACCAACGAGTGATCAAATAAAAATAACTCATTCCCCTAATGGAATCGAACCCATAACCGTCGCTGAACAACTTACTTATAAAAAATTTGTAATATCACAAAAAAACACCAACAGAAAGTCACAAAATTGCAGAAATCATGTCACCTTTTCATATTACACCAAAAAAAAATTCAGTTATTGCAAAACGTTTAATAGATTATGTAATATCTAAGTAAAGCAAGTAAACAGGTTTTCTTACGCGATGCGAACGGTCAATAACATCGTACGGAAGATGTTCTGTAAGGCTGTTGACATACTACGTAGACAAAATAAATTGAATGGAAAATCGTGTTTTTCTTTCCCTTAGGTATTTCGATTAAATTCTATTCAAACATGGAAAATAATCTCTTTTGTCCCTTTTTACATGCCAAATTTTTTTTTTTGGGCGAGTAATTTATTGTTTAACCTTTTTTTGTATATTTGTTGTAATGTTGTTGATATTGTTCATAAATGGAGGCCAGTTGTGGCTTAGAGGCACAACCATATGACAGTAAACGCAACAGGCCGTGGGTTCGATTATTATTTGTATTTAGTATTTTCTTTCCGCGCTCTGGTAATGAACGACAGTAGGGGAGGCACAGGGAACCTAGTGTTAAGACTCTCCGTTCCCCACTTCTCCTCACAATTACATTTAATTTACAAAAAATGCAATTACGCCAATTTTACAGCAAATAAATAATTTCTTCTTATATACGAGTATGTTC
Source organism: Heliconius melpomene rosina (assembly GCF_056956725.1). Classification (NCBI taxonomy): domain Eukaryota; kingdom Metazoa; phylum Arthropoda; class Insecta; order Lepidoptera; family Nymphalidae; genus Heliconius; species Heliconius melpomene. The sequence continues at coordinate 8,140,905 of NC_140402.1, read as the reverse complement.
TCGGGCTAACTAAATGTTTATGATAGGAATGTCACGTTTCCCTGCATACGGTTCCGATCTTACACGATATTACGGCGCACACGACTTGTTCCGGTAAATGACTTCGTTGCTGTAAAACTTGTTGTTTTTTTTTTTACTTACTTACGAGTATACTAGTAACTCGACTTCGTAAGAATTCTTCAATATCATGTCATTTATCTTAAGACAAATGCGCTTTGTGAAATATTATTTGAAAATTTGTACTCATGCTATGAAAAAGAGTTCGTCTGGGTAAAGGAACTAATATCAGGAACTAATATCGTGATTCTTTTTTTTTTTGGGGGGCATCGGGTTTTTTTCGTTAATTGTAAATTTTTTTTTTCATTAGACTCAACCGCCCAAATTTTCAAAATAAGGGACATTCTCAGGTCACGGTGCCGTCTTTGGGACACCAGGACACACCTTAGAAACGGGACGTCAGGTCACGTTATACATTACTCTTATTCCTATAGACCACGGGGCAAAGCCGCAAGTAAATGCTTATACATTTTATTTAGGCGTAATTTAAAAAACCTAAATTTAAATTTGTTTTTTTTTTCGATAATTGCAATTCTACTGTAACTTATACAGTATTTCTAACTAATTTACATAACAATAGTAATATAATAGATATTTTGACATGGCGATCTAAAATCGATCATTCACGCGCCTGCCCACTGTACGCAACTAACAATTGATTTACGAAACGATATACACTTATCTGTTGATGTAATCATGGCATTTTGGAAGTATGCCAAGCCGACCAAGTTTTGAGAAGTAAGTGAGGAGGAATTAGTGTTGAGACACTCCGTTCTCTATTTTATGATAAATTTGAAGATATGGCGTTAAGTATCTTAAATCACACTTATAATATTTTGCTTTTTTTCACTTTTGAAATTACTAAAAGATATGTATCTCTTGCTACAGATACTATATATAGGACAACATTTTTTTCAATTCGGACCAGTAGTTTCTGAGATTTGGGGTTTAACCAAATAGATTCTTCGGCTTTATAATATTAGTACAGATTATTTTCAATACAATATCTAAATTCCTTTGCAATACAAATCGTAGAATGACTGGATATCTAAGTAAGAGGATGGTTGGATACCAAAATGTTAAACAAAATGCTAAAGTACGGTCCATGGCCGAAATAATAGGAAGAGCTTAAGAATGTTTGGATTTAGTGATGCACGATTGAACAAATGTAAATAATTTTAAAATTACTCTTTTATTTACTTGCATTTTCTAGATTTTTGATATAATTATTATTTATACTATGGTTCATTTAGTGCTTATTTTGAAATATTTTGTAATAGATCGCGGAACCTAACGCTGTTATTTGTCTAATCAAATTTGGAATAGTTATATGTTTTAAGAGTGTGTGTAGATTCTTTATCTCTTAAGTTAATAGTTTCGCTGTCAACAATATCTCAAAATGAAGCGAAAACACTTAACAACGTATTTTAACACTTTCAATTCTTTGCTCAGCCGCCACTCAACAGTCAGTGCATCCAGAATTTAGCGAAAAATGTGTCTTAATGGGAACGGAGTGTCTTAACTCCCAGGTTCCCTTTACCTACCCAGCTATAAGCGGGATACAGCGGGAAGCTAAAATAAAACTTACAATAAGCTTTTAATATACAATACACGTGACTAGTTTCAAAAGTCGTCTTTGTATGTTTGTACATACGTAGGTATATTATATATTTCAGTCACGATTAAAACCGGTAACATTAACATCTAGTTAGAATTATTACCTACTAAGTTATCCAACTCAGAGAGAAGGTATTCTAGGACATAACAAATGATCACTACATATTGCTATTACTGTTATTTAACATTAAGGCTTCTTATCTATATATATAAAATCGAAAGGTCACTCACTCATCACGAAATCTCAGAAACTACATGTGCTAGAATTCTCAAATTTTGCATAGGAGTTAATTATAGGACGTAGGTGTTCGTTAAGACGGGAATTCGCAATATTCGACTTCTAAGGGGTTGTTTTTGGGGTCGAAAGTTTGTATGAAACTTCGTTACTACAAATGCTGGGAGTCTCAAATTTTGCATAGACGTCACTAGGACGTAGCCATGGAGACAGAAATTAATAATAACATAGTTCACGCGGGTGAAACCGCGAGCGGGCCGCTAGTATTGTATATTTAGTAAGAAAAGGGGTAACTGGACTTTTATTGATTTTTAGGGTTCCGTACCTCAAAAGGTAAAATAGGATTTGTTGTCCTTTTGTCCGTCTGTCAAAACTATTTACTTCGAGTTCGCGTGTAGATATCAAGCTAAAAATATCAAATATTTAGATCTGTGGTCTCTTCAAGCAAAAATTAAGCTTCTCGGTCAACGCAATCAAAAGATACGCGCATATATGTATCAATTTCGCTGCATTTTGTATGAAGTAATCAAAACTTATAGGGTACTTCCCATGGGCCCACAGTTATGAAACTTCTCACAAAGTGAAAACTACAATAAAAATAAAGGAAAAAATCCCAAAAGTGACAAGTTATAGATATTTCATAGAAAAGCTTCACGCTACGTAGAAGTATAAGAAGAGGGAGCCTAGTACTAAGGCACTCCGCTGCCTATTTTCCGCCAAATTCTGGAGGCATCGCGTGTTGAGTGGTGGAACTCAACGCCGCATTTTGCTTCGACACCAGAGTGAAGAACACATAACCCTTTCACGACTTAAACCTTTTGAACTGTACTATTATACAGTTTGTTAGGCAGGTTATTTCTCCATACGATGGCTCTAGTAGTTTCTTTAAATTTTATCCAATTATAGCTCTAATAATTATAACAACAGCAAAAATTTCATCATAGAGTTAGAAACTCTATTTCTTTTTAATTGTCCTAAATGTAATTTCAAATACATGCATATGTAAACTGGTCAAGGTAAATTGCATTGCATCTTGTATTGCATAAAATCGTAGATAGTTAATAATAATAAAATTAGTTTTTTAGACTTTTGGTCCAAATATTTTTTTGTTAGTACATAATTAAATATACCTTTAAAAAGTTAACATTTTTTTAACTTATTATTTCACTTTTATTTTGTATGGAAATTGTTCCAGTGCCAATTAAGTTTTGCAATAAGTAATTTAGTAGGGTAGATCCAGTTTTAAGTTACTCCGTTCTCCACTTTTCGCCTAAACTATATTATTACTATTACACGTTGACTGAAAGAATTCGACGTAGCGTCACGTCCTCTAATCAAAATAGCAGCTTCGGGTTTTAACAAGTTCTTCCGCGTTCTCTATCTCTAGCGCAGCTGTTTTTATTCCCTCAAATGGGAATAGAACCCACAATCATCACGTGTTTATACTCCTACGCCAATAGGCACTTCCAAACCGGCCAAGGTAAATTGCATCTTTGATAAAATCATAAATACATACATAGTTATATTTTGTAAGTCGGACATTACTCAAGTTAGTATCAAAACACATAATTTGTCTTAATTAACGTGTTAAAATTTATTATTTGCTGTTATACTTCATATTTATGCTTGTTTCAAAATTTTATTATATGGTGCAGTGGTTAAAATTAGTGTATCGTTTTTCTACATATTTATATAGAAAATAGTAAAAAAGCAAGAGTGAGTGGTAAGAGAGGCAGGAAGAATGAAAATAAAATATCGATGGTACTGAAAGATAATAAAAGTCACGTAAAAAGGAAGAACCCCCCTAAAGAGGTATTCGTGTACAAAGAGATTGATGACAGTGAACCAGGCAAAAGAGTATAGAGAGGTAGCGTTTAGCGCTACATACTGTCTGACTATTCCGCTAGAAAAATAGCTTGAAGCTAAAAAAATATAATAATAATGTGATATTCAAATTCAAATTCAATTCAAATTCAAAATATTCTTTATTCAAATAGGCAATTATTACAAGCACTTTTGAATCGTCGAATGAACATATGAACAAAAAGCTACCACCGGGTCGGAAGGCAGTTCTGCTGAGAAGAGCCGGCAAGAAACTCAACAGTTGCTCTTTTCAAAGTCAATGGTACAATCACAATCTGTTACATTAGCTGGCAGCTATCCTGCATTACATTCAATAGACATTAATTCCATACATGCTTATCCTCTAAATATTCTTGAACAGTGTAATACGCTTTACTTGTTAGAATTTTTTTTACAGATATTTTAAATTTTTGTAGTGGCAAACTAAGAATACACTGCGGAATTTTATTATATGCACGTATACTCAGACCCATAAAGGATTTATTAACTTTTTGGAGGCGAAAACTTGGTGTAACAAGCTTATCTTTATTTCTCGTTCCTATCGTATGACTGTCACTATTTTTGCTATGACAGATATTGTTGAAGATAATTTTCTTTCACGGTGGTTGTAATTGTTTACATAAGTTTTTTTTGCAATTTATTAAATATTCTTTTTCATAGTTTTTTTACTCTTTGTAACATTCACTTTGCCAGCTTTGAAACTTGCTTAAAAATAAATACTGTAACGAATGTGTGTAAAAATGATATCTAAGTAGTGCGGGTTCTAATCCTGTATTTTTTGAGTTTATATGAAACTAGCTTTAATTATCACGTATACCTACCTACATTTATAACTTTAATAGACAAATCTACAAACTAACAAAGTTGATATAATATAAAACCGTTTTAAAAAAAAAACTAGGTTATTCTATATTATATATATTAATGTAATTTTAAATTCACATAGCAAAATAACACGTACATTTCAGTTATAATTTTATGTATGGTTACTTGGTTAGGCAAGCCTTGACTTGCCTTCAGATAGTGCACCTGTTCTTTTCAATTGGTAGCGAAACTATTTATTAACGAAACTAGGGTTTTCGTGAGTTAAGTAGAGCAAGAATAAAGGTATTTTATATGTAAATGTATAATTATATGGTATAATTCTTTTTTCTCTATCTAGACGGTGAATCCAAGATATAGCAGAGTAGGCTAAGTAAACTTTGTGTCGAAACACTCCGTTCTTCACTTTTCTGTCTAAACGTAAGATAATTGTGTGAAGTGACGAAAACGAAGCTCTATTACTACTAGCTGGTTGACGCACGCCGAAACTGTTAGTACCAAAGAGTGCGGAAACTTTGTAAGTAGGTTCAAAGATTCTAAAAAAATCAATGGGCGTAGGAATGGGAGAACCAAATGAGCCGTGTCCACCCCAAAGAAGTGTGGTACCCACCCTAGAATTTTTATCAGTTCAAAATCAAATAAATTCAAGTCTGTAAATGAGGACTGTAATCGAGGGTATGTATTATCTTCTTCGCTATGGTTCGGGTTTCAACAGAAAGCATGGCGTTGAGTTTTTCAGTGGCAAAACTCAGTCAGCAGCCCAGGGAATAGAGTGTCTTAGCACTAAATTCCCCATTCCTGCTCTTTGCGAGATATAACGTAAAGTTAAAAATAAAATAAAGTTCAAAATCCACGGAAACGAGGTTGCAAATTACCGATTATTTGAAATATTAACTAAACTAGGCCTAGAATTTTCGGTTATTAAAATTTATTATTCACGCATAACGAATGTTGTTAGTCTAGTTTGGTTACTTTAAGCAATTTCGTAAATGTTTGTTGGATTGTCTCAATATTGTATAGTTCAGGAATTTGACCTGAATTTGCGTTTATAATTTGTCATTGTCTTACCTAAGATATCGAACGTATTAAAGTTTCAACTTATCTTAATAATTTTGACGGTTCCCGCACACAACAGGGTAGTCAGAGGGAACATAATGTTAAAACACTCCCTTCCCCACTTCCACTTTCCGTCAATTATTCGGGGCATTGCGTATTAAGTGGCGGAACATGCCAGGCTTTTGCCTGGCAAATTCATTCCCACGAGTGGGCATCGAACCTACTAACATCACATTACAGTCACACCCTTGTGCCCCAGAGCCACGTTGGCCTCAACCAGCTTATCATATTGGTAAATAATATTTTTTACCCAAGCTATATATATATATATATATATATATATATATATATATATATTATACGTATAATGTCTCATATATGTATTTGACCGGATTCAACTTTTTGCTCTTAGTGTAGAACGACACCAGCGTGCACATCAATCAATGTATAGTTTAGAACATAACCTTTATTCGTCACGGCCATTCATTCTATTATATCCATTTGCTTATGTGTAAAAGAAAATGTAAACATATTATATTATACTAGCTTCTAAATATGGCTTTGTTCGATAAATGGATTATTTAATATACAAAGAAAGTTTCCATTTGGACCTGTACTTCCCGAGATTAGAGCGATCAATCAAGCTAAATCTTCAGCTTTATAATATTACTGGAGACTCAAACTTATTTTTTATATAATAACCAAAGATTTTTTTTAATATATAATTATACTTTTTATTAAAAGTCACTGTTGCTATGTCATTTCTAATACCTGTAAGAATATGTATACAAAGTTTCATAACAATCGATTAAATTGTTTGGCGTGGAAGCTTAAATTATAAAACAAACTTACATTCATATTTATAATATTAGTATGATTAGCTAGCAACAAAAATGAGTTGTTACAAGCATATAAGAGTTTGTATGTAGCTAGATGAGAACGTATGGCTTAGTGGTCAGAGCGCTTTGACAGTTTCCAAGAGGTGTGGATTGAAATCCTGCTACGTTCAAATTTTTGTTTTCTAACTTTTTGGAAGAATTAGTGTGATTTATATAAACAATATGTAATCTAAAACAATATTTCATACTAATTAATATACAGTATAATATTGTAGGGTGTGGCTTAAACACCAAAGCTGTTCAATTTCAACTATCGAAATTTGTTCTCGACCTGCTATTATAAAGCACGTACTAGAACCTACCTATAATTAATGAATTGCAAATTTGATTTAATAATTCTGGGCCTTTAGCTAATAATTATAGATCTAAAAACATAATTTAAACTAACTTGAATTATTTTTTACATTTTTTAGTGTTATTCCACAGTTAGTAAAGAAAAATAGTTTTTAGAAAACATATATAAATTGGACGATTTCCAAGAGATGCGATTTAAAATCCTGCTTCGTTTAAGAATAATCCTGAAAATTTAAACGTACTTAGTATTGATATAGTATTATAAAACAATATTTCTATCATTTCCCCCAAATGGGGAACGAACTCACAACCTTCACGTTTACGAACAAACCTTTCCCACTGTACCACAGCGACCTCATATCTCAAACTGATCTATTAATCTTAAAGTCTTAACCTGTCAAAGTGGACTAACCAAAGCGCTTTCCTTTCCAACCAGTTGCTTTTCACTCCATATAAAGCTTAGTTCTCAATGTGTGTATGTTTTAAACATAATAATATGTGACCATTAGTTTTGCAATCGTGTTACATTTGTAGCACTAGAGCTTTTAAAGTACTGGCTATGGAGGTTATTATTTTTAAGTTATTAAGCCAGTCGTAGAGCAGGGGCACAAGCGTAGAGTTCCGTCACTCAACACCCAATGCTTCCAGAATTTGAATACGCAGAGCTTTTTACTCCGATAATATGATCTTTATAATATTTTTTTTTTAAGGAATCCAACAAATTTACTATGTATTTAAATGTATAATTTTTTACATATCAGTGAAAAGAAATTATAAAAAGAAACCATTTTTAAATAACATTTTTTTTTTTTGTAAATAAAACCATTTAAATTTAAAGTGATTAATCTAAAATTAAACAAAAACATTTCGTAAAATTATAATAAAAAAATGATTTTTTTTTTCTGTTGATACAAAATGAACCTACAACTACCACCCAGCAATTAGACTAAAACAGCACAAAAAATGCACTAAACATGAAGCAAGAGATGACCTATAGTACTAACTAGATCAGTTTCACTATGACCTAAAACAAAGGCAAAAAATAACAACAATAGAGTAAAAAGCAACGAGAAATGCACCGAGATCACTCTCATTCACACATTTTTATGCAGAAATTATGCATAATAGTACGTTGACTCTACTTGTGCCATTCGATTGCAATATTATATTTAGATTCTTTTAGTCCAAAACGGTCAGTTCCTGAAATTAAACACCTACCAAATATGGCGCAGAGACACACAGTGGGTTCGATGCCTCCCGAATTCGGCTGAACGGAAGTATCCTCATGGGGACGGAGTGTCTTACCACTAGGTTCCTAAGTTCACTTTGCATACACTACTATAAAATTCTATTTCGGTACTCTTAATTTTAAAGTAAAAAATTGAACTTAAATTTGAACCATTAGTGTGAACGTGGCCTTAAGTCTATTTAATTATGCCTTTAAAATATTATCCGAGTAGTGAACCTTATTACAAAATCTAGAACTAGTAAAAATATATTTATGTTAGACTTAACGCCAAATTGGGACTACCATGGTTTAGTTAAAATTGTAGTTAATTACAATCGATAGTTAAGGGTTCAAATGTTACTCAGAATATTAATATAATCAATAATTTCTTATTTAAGGCCGTTGTAGCGCAACACAACGTCGGACTGTAAGCGCGACGATATTGGATTCGATTCCTACTTGGGAGAAAAAAATATTTTTAGTTCCTCATTCTGGTTAAGCACCGTATTGAGTTCCACCACTTAATGTACACAGCTTATTGTTTGAAAAATTGGCAACGGAGTGTATCAACACTAGGTTCCCTTGGCCATACGCGGGATACAGCGAGAGCTAAAGCTTTCTGTCACGGCCTGCATTACATATTATATTGCGGACTTTATCTCACGTCCCACTTTATTTATTTATTTATATATTCTTTATTGTGCACAATTCATAAAACTATAACTAACCACAAACGGACCTTAACTTTTTACAAATAGATAAGGCCAAATAAATTGACAGGGTACAATTTAGTTAAAATCTTAAACACGACTGGTTGTGGGTTCGATTCTCATTCGTAGAAAAGGAATATTTATTATTTTCATTTTATCGTAACGAAGTAAGAAGGGGCATAGAGTTCTGCAACTTAACAGGCATTACCTCCAGAATTCGGAGGAAAGTCAGCAACGTTAGAACCTTAACAGTAGGTTCCCAGGTTCCCTCTGCCTACACTGCCATATACAAGATTTAGAGGGAAGCTAAAAAAATAAATGAAAGTTAATAATTTCTAAGAATTCAGTATAAAATGTATAAACAAGTGAATTTTCTCTAAAAAAAACGCATTGTTTAATTAGTATTGTGCAAAGTGACGTCTGCAACGTTACGGCCTAGTTGTTATACTTATCTATTCCGCACTTTCATAGTTTTTTTATTATTTATTTAATGTTTTTTCATAGATATTACTTTGTTAATTATGTAAGGGAATATTGTTTTTATAGATTTTTGTTGTAGGCCGTGGTGGCGTAGTACAGTGTACTGCTGTAAACGCGAAAGTCGTGATTTCTATTCCCAATCAAGGCTATGAGTTATTTTAAGTTAACAAGACAAAGTGGCGTTGAGTTACGCCACTCAACCCGCTTTATCTCAAGGATTGTAACAGTAGTAACAGGTTGCAGTATGTGTTTCGTATGATTTGTTTATTTATATACTACTATGATTAAAAAAAAATAATTTGAAAATATTTTATTTTCATAAGACATGTACTTTTCAACCTTGTTTATAGCGCACACGATAAAGTAGTGAAGTTAAAAACGAGAAACAAAATCTCGATTTAGCCATTTCTGTGGAAGTTTTGAAAAATCCTCTTAATACCTCTGCCACACTCTCCAAGGAACCTAAACCAATCTTCGACAGTTAGTAAAACTTCCCAGTAGTGTCTATGCGTGACAATATACTAAAATCCAAACAAATTTAAGACCATTTCATAAGCGAGAAAGCATCTAACTCTATTGTCAAACAAGGCCTCTCTAATATTAATCTAGATAACACTTATATCATCACAGTTATTATACAATATTTTAAACGTTCTTGTTGGTGTTCTACTTTTTTTTTTCATATAATGATGGTAACATTTAAGCTTCCGTATCTCAAAAGTAACCTTAAAATATAACTTGTAAGGTTCCCAATGGGCAAGGTTCCCAGGTTCCCTCTGCCTACCTTGTTATATGCAGGATATAGCATTAAGCTAAAAAGCATACATACATATAAAATAACTCTAAAACATGACATTGATGAAACGTTGTTCCTAAAGATGCGACCTCAGATAATAAGGTCGTCTTGGCAACTAACAATCATTATGAAGATCCTATACAAAGCTGCTTAAGGTGTTATTATAAGATTATGTTATTATTTCTTATACACAAATTTATTTAGTATATCTATAAAAAAAACATAAATTAAAACTTTTTTATTCAATTTACTTCGAATTTAATGAAAATCTAAATAAAGTGGATCTATTGAATTTACACTACAAGTGACAGAAGTAAAGATTTTTTGTATTGAAACTTTAACAGTTTTCTAGGTGTTATAACTAATATTATAATGTATAGTAGGCCAATACTAGGAAGGTATTAACTTAATATTTGGTACTATTTATTAAATTCCACACAGGCTGTTTTGAATTTTAATTCGCACTCTCATTCTGAAATGTTTCAAATAAACCTGTAAAAAGATCAGTGAAAAATCGATTAATATTAAGTAGGGTAGTTATAAAAGACACTCCGTTCTCCACGTTCCGCCGGAAATCGCGACATAGAGCTGAAGGAGATAAACGACACCACTTAATTATTCCACAAATTAAAAAAAAAGCTTTAATAAATAAAACTAGTAAAATATTCTCTATAAGATAAAAACAAAACCTTTGTAAAAATCCTAAGATAATGAACAAAGAATTGCCTCGCACCCATTCATGGTAATCTTTATCATTTCGACCCTGTATTTTGCACGCATGGAAAAAAATCACTTGCAATTTTATGCCTGAGATGTTCTTATTAAGAATCTTTATTACGGCTATTAAAGCTGCAACTATTTTTATACAACTTTTAGATAAACTGTAAAGACACTAAGACTAGTTTGTTAAAGAAGGTTTTAAGATCAAATTTGAAATAGGAGGCCAGTCGTGGCCCAGGGGCACAAGCGTGGAGCGAAGGAGAAGGATTAAGGATTTTAGAGTACGCATAGATAATAATTAAACATTATTATCATTAGCATTTTATCCTTATAGTTATTAATTTAGATAATTGTTCGACTTAGATTTGAACTAACAACCAACAAATTAAACAAATATTTTATAAACGTGCAACAAAAAATTTTCTATTATGTAATTATACATACAATTCCATTAAATATGTCTGTGATTTTTAAGATACTTTATGCAAAATTATTTTATGCTCACTTCAGCGAGTCTGATCAATGCTCATAATTTTGTTGCCTGTTTACCGGAACGCTTACCTTAGTAATTGTATAGTTATATCTTTTTTTTTGCAGCTTCACGCTCTATCCCGCACACGTAATAGGATAAAGGGCACCTGGGAACCTAATGTTAAAACATTCCGTTCCCATTAACACACTTCCGTTCCATTCCTTCACGCGGGATATAGTTAATGGAACTTTAAAAGTAGGCGCGGGCGAAACCTTAAGCTAACCTAAAACCTAGGTGGTTTTTACATATAGGCAACCTACTATCAAATCGTGGATCAAACTTAACAACCATTCACGAATAAGGGTGTCATAATTTCGCTCACTTCAATTGCCAAGGTAATTCAATTTGACATTTGGTCCCAATTCTGAACGGCATTTGCACTTTAGTCACTAACTCTTAGACATTATAAAGCGTGAATTTTGAAAACGTGATGATGTCAGCCCATTTCTAGTCTCACGCTGTAGTGAAAGTGTGAGCACCATCCAAGGTGGGAACCACCATCCACCATCTTCAAGGGAACGAAGGCATCTTAATGGGAACGGAGTAACCTAACACTAGATTCCCAGGTTCCCTCTGTCTACCCCGTTTCTCCGCGTTATTTCTCCGTGTGGTATGCCACGACATCGTGCTTACAAACATTTGGCTGTTGGAATCACAACATGATGCATTCTCCAAGTGTAAAGCGACTGGTTGTGGGTTCGATCCCCACTCGAGGAAATTAAATATTTATTTAAATGTATATTTTCATTTCCTCGCTCCAGTTACGAGGCAAAGCAAGTTCCACCACTCAACGCTCAATGCCTCAAGAATTCGGCGGAAAATGGGGTACGAAGTTTCTTAACACTAGATTACCTTTGCCTACTATACAGAATGAAGCTGAGAACAAAAACCTATACATTGTGTTAACTTCACGCTGTATCGCACTTACAGCAGGATAGCAATGTCAGTTACCTTGTTAACTCCACCAGTCTCGAAATACCATCACCCACATACTCTGGTCTCTGATGAAACCCAACCCGCAACAAGAAGCGAGAGCTAAAAACAATGAAAGTGTTGATACAAATTGTTACGTAAACCAATTATTTACAGATCAGAAACGTTTTATTGTTACAAAACGTTGCAAATCCAATTACGTGGTGAGAATAATTGATTGACTGGAGTTGAAATCGTTTCATCTTTCATATATGTACCACTAACATAGGCTGGCTGGGTGATCCGTGCCCACCCCAGGATGGATAGTCTAGTGCCCAGACTACCCCATAAATTTTCGCTGTTTCGTGGTTCCTCTGGTCCTGCTATGGGGAATGAGCGTGAACCTTTTAAATACTCAAGCCTCATCACCAAATATAACTATTCACATACTTAGTTTTAATAACAGTATATAAAATAAAGATATACGAACTTTCTAATACAATTTTACTTTAGAAATGGACGTTAAATCGCTTATTTACGGAGAAAGTACTCTAATATTACTATGAGTGGTACTAAATTACTTTAGAGTAATATGCCACTTTCATTATGACTTAGTTATTGCTAGGCTATTGAAATGTTGTGTGAGAATTGACACTATAAGTCAATTATGTGGGTCGTCAGTTCAATTCTGAGAGTTAATGAATGACTTTGTAATGTAGCAGCACTACATCTAACAATAAATGCGACGATGCTTATTCAGAAGAAAGAACTGAAGATGAAGAATGAGCTGGTGAGAAGACAAAGCGCGTCGTTGAGTTCCACCAGCCAACGACTGTCTTTTGAAAAAAAAATAGGTTTTCTCTGCCTACGTTACTTTATGCAGGATACAGCGAGAACTTTTAAAAAATTCAATGATAGAGCCCAAAGGTTCTGGGTTCAAACTCCATTCGAGGGAATTTTTTTTTTATGTTTCTAATCCTAAAAAAATTGACTTTGGATTGCTCCACTTTGAGAGAGATTCCACGAATTAATACATATTCACGCGAAAAATAGATAAAGGACCAAGGATCTTTAATAATAAAAGGAAGGATCTTTAATAATAGATTCTCCGATTACTTTGCTAACCGCGGTAGACGTGTGAAGCTGAAAAAAATCGCTTCCTCAAAAAAAAACTTATAAATAAAACAACAATGCAGCGATCACTATTATTATTTCCTTAATAACGCACAAATTATACAATTACTCAAATTAATCATCAAACAAAATCTGCATGATAAAAATGTAAATAAAAACCGGTCAAGTGCGAGTGGAACTCGTTCAACGATGATTCCGTACCTATTTGCTTATGGAAAGTTCGACTTATAAAAGTATTCAAACTTAAGAAGTCCTACAAATATAAGTTTGTAATAGTGTTTCTGAGAGATTTACTTTATTTGCACTATAAGTTCATGTTCAAGCCATTTCGATATTTGATGATAATTTTGGTTTTAATTTGGCGGTACGGAACCCTAAAAAGGAAGGAACACATTAAACTCAGGAAAACACCTAAACAAATACGGAACAAGACTTTAAAAATTCTCATGAATAATAATCGAACTCACTACAAACGAAATAATATTATGGTCCAAGGCATAGACTTATCTTCAAAATTATGTATATGATTATAATTTTTAACATAATTCTTATGTCAAACATTTTAGTCGCATGTTTGATATGCGGATCGATCATAGATTCTATTCCAATTTTGAGAAACGTTAGAAATATAAAGAATAGATAGATATCAGGCCGGTCTGGTGACACCAATCTTTCATCAATCATTTTCTTTCATCACCACAATTCATAATGTCTCTATTTATTTAGCTTCACTCGCTCGCTCACTGTATTCCTACTAGTTTCTTGTCTTAAAATAGTCCTTTCCCCGTTCCGTAATCTGTAAACAGAATAAAAGTGTAAAAAGAGAGTTCTGTCACTAGGTCTTTTATTAAGAATAAAAATAAAGTTTTTATGACTTACAATTCAAACTTAGGCCACAATGTGTTTCGATTAAGCACAGATCCGTGTGAAAAATGGCTATTGTCCAAAAAGTCGAGGCTATTTTCTATCTAATAACACTAGAACAATAACTTTACAGGTATTTAAATTTTATGTTTAAAATGCTGATTGATAAACCAATGTCATTCAAATGCTTCCTCAGTGTTTTGTTCCTCAGTTTGCAGGGGGACAAACGTTCCACTGTAGACTAAACAGGTAGTGCCTAGTTCATTTCCCATTCGATGAAATAGAATATATTGATATTTTCATTTTCACTGTTTGGTAATGGCAAAGCGTTAAGTTCCGCATATTTATGTTGTAAATACATATATAGAAATAATATAGTAATTTTATTGTTTTTTGTTTCAGGAACATGCAAATCAGTTGCTCAATCACCTTTCTGAGTCAGAGAAGGTTTTCCTATTTGGTGCCAATTCTAACAGTAAGTTCATTTTTTCTTTATTTATTATGCTATCATAAATAAACAATAATCATTTGTTTGAATGAAATTGTATTTTTCAAAATTAAAAAATAAAAAGTAAAATTCTTCATCTAGCATCATTCCACTTATAGCAGGGTAGGTATTAAGAACAAAGGGTGAAATGTTAAGAATTCATTGTCAGGAGAGAAGATTGTCATGCTACTAGGGTAACAAAATAAAAATAATTTATTTGCCCGAGTGGGAATCGAACCCATAACCGTAACAAATTCGTAGATAAATAATCAATTAATTCCATTTTCAGATGCCAAATTCGAGATAGCACATCTAAAGCGGCAAAAACGTCGCAAAAGATCTCTACAAGATAATCAAGAGTTAAATGTCCTGAAGAGTCATCTGAACATCAATTTAAGTCCAAGAAACAGTTTCCTAGATCCTCAGTTCTTATTGCTGAAGAGATGGTCCAATGGAACTGAAGTAGTGTTGGACCAGCACAGCGATGAAGAAATAGATAAGTGCTATTATAAGAGTGATAACGCAGCATTGTATGCTTGCGATGATGTGGTACGAATCCCTTCGTAGATTTTTTTTTAAATTCAGATTCAGTAGCCAGAGAGAATGAAGCGAAATTTAAACTCCTTTGTGTGGAATAACACTTTTTTTAATTATCTCCTATCTTATTTTATAAATTAGTTGTAAATATAATATACTATCAAATACTTACTAGACAACTTAATTAAAATTCTATATTGTTTTTAGAGAGGAATAATCAAATCCAATGACACTTATTATTTTGTACACCCACTGCCAGAGAGATTCCACAACGAACATATTAAACCTCACATTATTATTAAACGATCTTCTACTGCCAATAGCAATGATAATGAAGAACAAATTTGTATAGAAAGAAAAACAGATTATGAACAAAATACTAAATCTAATAAAATTTGGTGGAAGCATAGACGAAAACGAGAAGCTACAGATATAAATGAAGATAGCTTAGAAGATTTTAAATTAAGCTTAACCCATAGGAATAAAACTTTAGGGGATTTTATAGGGAAATTAAATGTTGAAACTCGACAAAAAAGGGCAGTCCTACCAGCAATATTTGTTGAGACCGCAGTATTTGTAGATCGTGATCTCTATAAGCATATGACTGTGAATTTTCCAAAAGATACTGAGAGGGAGTTGGTAAGATTTGTACTAGCCATGATAAATGCTGTACAGCTAATTTATCACGACTCGAGCTTGGGTAGACCTGTTAATTTTATATTGAAAAGACTTGAAATTCTCCATGAAGATCCTGTAAATCTGAAAAGACCTCACGATATTGATAGGTTCCTAAGTAATTTCTGTACTTGGCAAAGGCTGGAGAATCCACCTGGTGATAACGATCCGTTGCATTGGGATCATGCTTTGATTTTAACTGGTTTAGATTTATATGTGGTTAATAAAAATGGGAAAGTCAGCAGCCAAGTTGTGGGTAAGTTATAGGTGTAGATAATGCAACATTTGAAATAAAGTTAAAACAAAAAATTGTTGAAATGAAAAGTTTATTTTAAATTTATTCTATTATAATATTTGCCTCGATTTACCAATACTATGTCATATTATTCATTTCGTACTCACAAGTTTTTTATAATAGGTTTGGCTCCGGTCGCTGGCATGTGCACGGTCACCAGTAGTTGTACTGTCAACGAAGGCAGACATTTTGAAAGTGTCTACGTTGTAGCACATGAAATAGGCCATAAGTAAGAATTACTTAATTACTATTTTCTAATTTAATGTAAGATTATTTATCTAAGTAAATTATTTTAAATTTTCTCACTTCGGTAACAAGACAAAGAGGTCTGCGGCGTAAAGTTCTTCCACTTAACACGTAATATCTCGAAAATTAGGCGGAACGTGTAGAGCTTGTTTTGACACTACCTTCCTCTTTCCTAAACCGCTACATATATATATATTATTTTCAGTTTAGGCATGCGTCATGACGGCCCCTTAGCAGACAACGGCTGTGACCCGACCGCGTACATCATGAGCCCTACGCTCGGCAGCGGAAAGATCACGTGGTCGCAATGCAGCAAGAACTACTTGCAGAAATTTTTAGAGTAAGTTTTTTTTATTGTAGGTATTATAGTTTTTAAGTCGTTTTAGTTTTAAACTTTCGACAGTCGCTTTGACAGTTTCCAAGCTTTAAATCAATGATAAAAAAACGTGGCGATGAATTTGGGTGGAAAGTGCAACAAAATGACGGATTATAAATTTAATTTGATACCCATCTAAAATAGGAATCTAAAGAAAAAAAATATTCATAAAATACACCAATAAAAGAAAAAAGAAAAATCTAAAAAGCTTGTTTTTAAAAAGACTTAAATTAATTATTGGTTTATTCCTATGTACATTTTAGTACAGTACAATCAAGATGTCTCCTCGACCACGGCAACTCAGCGGGACAGTTAGACCATAGTGCAGAAGGCATTCTACCTGGAGAAAGATTTGATGCAGACCAGCAATGTAAGTTTAATATTTGAATTATACGACTTTTATAGGTGCAATTCCTACTAGCGGGAATAAGAAATAATAATGTTTCGAAAATTGAGGTTACTCTAGCTACTAAAAAATTTAAAATTTCAAGGCATGCTCAAATACGGACGCGGCAGTAGACACTCCGGCGCACAAAACTTAGAAGACATTTGCAGAGACCTGCACTGCCAGAGAGAGAGATACACTTGGACTTCACATCCTGCTTTAGAAGGAACCAGATGTGGCGAGGATATGGTAAGATATTTTTTTTTTTCATAATATGCTAAATAATAAAAATTAATATTATAATGAGTAAAGTGTGATTGTAAACGCGACAGGATGTGGGTTCGATTCCTATTCGAGAAAATTAAATATCACCACAATCTTCGCTCTGGTGTTAAAGCAAAAGGCGGCGTTGAGTTCTTCCAGAATTTGGCGGCAGAATTTAACACTGGCTTCTCTCTGTCTCCACTGCTGTGGAGATTTATCTTTTTACTATTATCCACCTTTGAATTGCTTTAACACTAGGTTCTATGGAGCATAAAACATTAAAAAGAAGCTTACTCCATATTTCTTTCTACTTTTAAACCCACACAGTACTGTCGCGGCGGCGAGTGCGCGGAACGGGTTCAATCCCGCGCACGGGGCTGGGGCAAGTGGGCGCGCTGGTCGGCGTGCGCGTCCGCATGCCTGCAGGACGAGGGGGGCGCTCCCGCCGCCGCCGGCCTCGCCAGCGCGCACAGACGATGCGGGAAGCCGAGGTGAGAAAGTGGTATCAGCACTTATTTTTTCAGCTTAACGCTGTATCCCGCACACAGCAGTTTAGGCAGAGAGAACCTAGTGTTAAGACACTCCGTTCTCCACTTTCCGCCGAAAATCTGGAGGTATTGTAGAAAAGCTGAAAAAATATATGGCTAAAAAGCCATATTATAATTTTTTTCCAAACTCGATGCGGGAAGCCGAGGTGAGAGAATGGTATCACCACTTATTTTTTCAGCTTAACGCTGTATCCCGCACACAGCAGTTTAGGCAGAGAGAACCTAGTGTTAAAACACTCCGTTCTCCACTTTCCGCCGAAAATCTGGAGGTATTGTAGAAAAGCTGAAAAAATATATGGCTAAAAAGCCATATAATATTTTTTTTCCAAACTCCAACATATATTTCGATTAAAAAATCGAAATTAATTTCAATTTCGTATGATCTATATACAGAATATTTGGTATAGAGAACCTAATGTTAAGACTTACTCTAATAAGTCTCTAAGATAACCTAATGTTATCTTCTACTTTATGCAAAAATTATTAAAGCGAACACTCTTCTAATAAGAATGGAACCCATAGTTAAAAACTTTCAATAAAATATTTATAAAATCATATAAGCTTTCCTTTTCAGATACGAAAACGGCAAAAGTTACTGTCATGGTCATGACAAAAAATATCAATCGTGCCAAGCTCCTCAGGTGTGTATTATCTATGTAATTTCTTACAAATCCACAAACTATTCCTAGTTTTCTTTTTTTATTATATTTAGCTAAATACTATAATAATTATATACAAAAGTAAAAAAAAAATTCAATTAAATAAAATTTTCAGTGCCAAAACGTTCCCGGAATGACGATAAGAGAGTTCGCCGACCAAATATGTTTGAGAGCTCGAGACGTCGACCCTGATCTTATTGGTACTGGCTTGCAGAGAATGGACGCCGATGGTACGCTTTCTTTTCTTTTTCCTGTTTGTTTTTTTTTCACTTTATAGGTAAATGTCATAATAGTAGGATGTAAGCGATGTTCTAAGTCAGAGTAGTCTAGTTTTAAAATATTTAAGTTTTTGCCAGTAATATTTTAAAGACGATGCTTGTTGAGGTCAGGTTCAGAGGCCAGTCGTGGCGCAGGGGCTCAAACGTGCGACTGTAAACGTGAAAGGTTATAGGGCTTCGATTTACATTGTTCTTGACGCTAGCTTCTATCACCGTTCTCCATTCTATGTATACCTATGGAATTGTATATTGTTTACAGGTTCGATTCCTAGGAATATACCACGACGTCAAATTCCGAAATTACTTACACGCAGTAACTCTAATTTGGAGAACTGATTGTCTTAACACTAGGTTCCCTCTTACCCTGCTGCAGCTCCTATCCTATGCAGGATATAGTATCTATAAATTTAAAATATTCATTCTATTAGATGCAAGCAGTAAGTGTGCTGTATGGTGTGACACGCGTGGCGGTGGCTACAAGTCCAGGGGGTGGAGCTTCCCTGACGGCACCGCTTGCTCGTTGCATTCACCCAAGTTTTGTATTAATGGTGTTTGTAGGGTAAGTGCCTTTTGTAGAGGATTTAGTGATAAGACACTATGTTTTTTATGCTTGCTTGCTTGCTTTTATTTAAATAAATAGATTTTTGTTAAATTTCCTTCTTTACCTTTTTTTTCAGAAATTTTCATGCTCAGATAATACGGATGAAGAGTTCTCTCTCTCCCCCGGGGAGTGCGAGTGGGAGGCTTTACAAATAAAAACTGCTTCGTCTCATGTTAACCCGTAAGTAAAATTTGAAATGACTACTTTGTTATCCGTCTGTCTCAAAATTGCGTGAAGGTACCTGAAATTATTATCAAATATACAAGTCTACAGCTCTACAGTCCCCCAGAAAATAAAAACAAGCTTCAAGTCAACGCAATAAAAGATACACGTGTGAAATTATCTGTAATCTTTGGGGGCTCTCTATTAGAACTATAATTTTAAAAGTTGGCAATAAGTAGAGGTTCCGTCCCCACTTGGGAGAATGAATTATTATTTATTAATATTTAAATTTCTTCGAGTGTCGACTCTAGGTACCCTCTGCCTATCCTGGTAGTAGTAGGTGTGCGAGATATAGCGAGAAGCTGATAATAATTATTAATCATAGTTATGTATTTAGAAACATTTGATGCAAAAAATCATTTTTGGCACGGGGGCAAAAAAGAAACCAAAATCCCGTTTTAGCCGTTCTTATAGCAATTTCATGAGGATAAAAAAATAATAATAAACATTATAGTATAAAAGCGGGCAGCCGTCGTCGAGCAGCGGGCACGCCATGGCGCGCGCTCAGCGGTTGCCACTACCGATGCGTGGCGCGCGGTGCGGGGCTCCGCCTCGTGCAGGCCGACAGGAAGTCGGTGCAGCTGTGCCGGCCTGATGATGGAGTACGTATACTATAAGCTGTGAATATTATTTTATTTTGAGAGGCCTGTCGTGGCGTAGGGGCGAGTGTAAACGCGAAATGTTGCGGTTCGATTCCTATGCGAAGAAATGAAATATTTTATATTTTCATTTCATTGTACTGGTGTACTGTACAATGGAATGAAAATATAGTGCAGTGCTGAGTTCCACCACAATGCACGTTAGGTCTTCAAAAATCGGCCGAAATTTGGGAACAGAGTGTCTTAACGCTAGGCTTTCTCTGCCCTCCCTGTTACATGCGTGATACTATAATATATGTACTTTAAATAAAAAAAAACTAACAAACAAAACAAAATAAACACATCTTTCCAGGCATGCCGTCAATTAGTGTCTCCATACCAGTACGCGACGATGGTCTGCTCCAAGTACAAGGAGAGAGTGAGACGACTCTCCGGACTGGGCATGCAGATATCACCGGCGTTAGGTAAGAGTTGCATTATTTCTTTAGTTTAGCTTTAGTTTAGTTTTTTTTAATTTCACGCAAGTTAATTTCTTAATTATAGAGTGAAGAATTGGCTAATAAATTATATATTTCCTAGTTATGTGATATGTGACATGTAATATCTTGGGAGAGTCGTTACATATTAATTAATAACTTACATTAGTTCTATTGTGAATTAATATTATAAAACAAATACGTATTGTGACGCAATTACACATGAAGGTTCTAAGATCAAATCCAGGGGGGATATTTATTATACGTTAATTATATAAGTCCCTTTCCGCCAATTATGTTTAGATGTTTCAAATGACGCAACAAGTGTAGTAGACAAAGTTATAAAATGGAGTGTCTTATCACTAGGATGATAGGATCCTAGCATATCATGCTATAATATGTAAAAATTCATTAATACTATCAAAGAACACCTACACTATAACCACAAACACTCTTCTCTCTTTATTTCACAGAAGATCCAGACCGCCCCTGCCGTATAGCCTGTCAGGACGAGCGCGCGGCGCACCGGTTCTACTTGGTGAACGGGCACGAGGGTTGGTTCCCGCTGGGCACTGCGTGTTCGAGGGATAATAGCTCTTACTGCGTTAGCGGTAAATGCTTGGTGAGAAATTATTATACATTTTTTCTTGGTCTAATTATTTATTTATTCAGTCCTTTATGTTGCATTCTATTATACTGTTGTCGTGGCGTGAACGCTGCGGTATTAAGTTCAATTCCCATTCTGGGAAATTAATTATTTAAAATGTTCATTTGCTCGTTTTGGTAACAGGGCAAAAATGGCGTTGAGTTTCGCCAACTAACATGTAAGTCTCAAGAATTGAACGGAAAGTGATTTAATCTAGTTTTAAAACAATCCGTACTCAACTTTCCGGCAAAATCTTGGAGATATTATTTGTTTAGTTGGGAAATTCAATCCCGCGCTGTCTTGTAACCAGAGCAAGGAGATGAAAATAATTCATTCCTCCGAGTGGGAATCGAACCTACTAGCGTATGCAATAAGCGTATACAGGGTGGAATTGTCAGCACCACTTTAAATTTTCATTTACACACCACACAGTTTTAACTACTCTATAGTTTAAGTCTAATATAATTCGGAAAAAAATAATTCCCAAAAATGAAAAAGTTATTTTTTCAAACAAAATAAATAATAAAACTATCGTTTTAAAATAAAACGCCATTTGTAAAGTATAACATAGGCACGCACACACTTACCTGTCAAATCGGAAACGTCGCACACGTACGTGTGCGTCACACGAAATACAGGTATGGATAAAAATCGTAAAATGAAAAAAAATTCCTACGTCCAAACTGTTGAGGTACCTTGATTAATTTCTTAGGTGTGGGTTTGAAATATATTACCCTATATGCAATTTCAATAAAAGAAGCGCTGCCTCTTCCACCTGTATAATATAATAAAGCGTATAATCGCTTATGCAATAAGAAGCCGCACTATTACAGCAATGAAATATCAATATATTTATAACGAAAATTTCCTGAAATTTCAGCAATTCGGTCCAGACAACACACCTCTAACAGAAATGGTATTCACTTTACCACTGCTACCGCGCAACACTAGCGACGTCACCCGGCGCTCCTCGCGACACAAGCGGTCTCTTTACAGAGAAAGGATCACTGTGAAGTCCACGCTGGATAGAAGTCATTTGGAGGATATTATTAACAGGTTGAATTTGACAGGTAAACACGTTTTATATTGTTTATTTATCATTCTCGTCGTCAAATCAAAAATCAGCTTCGCGCTATATCCTGCACACACCAGAGTAGGCAGAGGGAACACAGTGTTAAGACAAATTTATTACTGACTCCAGTGGAACTCCGCCAAACTTTGACATACAAGAACGGGGAAATATAAATAATGTATACTAACGTGTAAACGTAATATATTATTGCGACTCCTATTCAGGTAATAAATTATTTTAATTTCCAATTGTAAGAAAACAAAGCAAGACTGAAGCTGGGTTCTGAAAAAAAACAAAAGGCTGTGAAAATATGTATGTAACACTAGATTCTTCTCTACATATCCTACTTTTAAATATGCTTTTAAAATAAACATATACTTAAATTTTATACTGACAGATAAAAAAATCACCTACATCCAAACAATACCTGAAAACATAGACTTGGACTTCACTAACCCCATACATATATCGCCTGAAGACACCTTTTTAAGGAAAGCACCACGACCCACGTGGGATTGAATGGAAAAAACTAAGAAAATTGTAAAAAAAAACAATCTTTTAAATACGCTTTTAATAAATTGACCTGTTAAAAATTGTTAATCTTGATTCAAGCTACTTTTAAGTCTTTTGTCATCATGAAACTTAGTTAAACTTCTATCTAAATCGGATTACCTGAAGTTATAATTTCTAAACTTTTACCGATAAATTTTCTTGGAAATTTCCTTTCCCAAGTGCGGAGGAACACTTTAAAACATGTTAAAAATACTCCGGAATCATTTTTATTTTTTATCTTTATTAGAGGTGCTCTAATTTGGTTGTGAATATGTAAATACTAGGTTAAGTCAACAAATGTAATATTACCGTGATTATATTTTATTAATTATATTTTGAAATAAAAGTACCAAAAATTCTTGAAAATTATCTTATTTGATTTTATTTTTATGCGCAATTATTATAATTAATAAATATTTAAGTAAATGAAATGTTAATTTAAGATAACATTTTATCATATCATAAGATGACCAGTCTTTTTCTACATTCCTATATTATTTTATTTTTAAAATAAATATACCTACATTTTTTTCAATTAAATAATAAATAAATATTTTTGCTGTTTTATTCTATCCTTATCGGTATATTGTTTTATTAATACGAAAATTTTTGAACTACTTTTTAAGAAAGTTGGGCGAAAAGCGCAATGAAAATTCGAAAATTGAGCGGCGGGTGAGAAACAGTGAAGAGAAAGTGGTGAAGATAAAAAAACAAAAAGAAAATAGGAACACATAATTTCATTTATTTCAATTAGTAAAACATGCTGAAGAAAACTTGAACGAAAGTTTAGTATTTCTCGTGGCTGCCACGAAGTGATGAAGATGACTGCATAGATTAGATTATAGATTTTTTTTTCTTACTTTTGATTATTTTTTTTGCGAATGTACAATGCGGAAGACTTCAGAAAACCAAAAGAGCGACCAATAACATACTTTATATAAAGTTAATGCCGCATACTCTTTATTAAGCGAAGTAATTTCTCTGGATCTGTGAGGAACCATTGCCAAAACTTGCGCATGTTGTGTTTATCACCGTTCTGAAATGTAAAATAGTTTTTTTTTTGTTAATTTTATTTATATAATAAAACATACTGTTGAAAACAAATTATTATATGTAGAAAATAAATGTAATCTATGTAGGTATATTATGGTCATAATTAAAAAAATATATACACAACCCAAAAAATATATTGACAAAAATTGCGTTAAGTTATTGTTTCGTTTTTTCAGCAGTAAGCGCGACCGGTTCTGGGTTCGATTCCCATTCGAGGATATGAAATATTTAATATTTTTATTTCCTTGCTTTGCGACAACGACTCAAAGCACAAAGTTGGTTTTCGACACTCAAAAATTCAGCGGAAAGTGGGGAACAGAACATCTTAACACGAAGTTCCTGCCTTTATAAAGAGATAAAGCACAAAACTAAAAAAAAACACTGACCTTAACACTATGAAATTCGCCACCAGTAAACAATACTTTAGCCTCTATTTTCTCCATCTCCTGTTTCAATGAATGCATCATGGCAGAGACACTTCTGTTACAACAATTAGGTTGTTTTGTACAACCATCCCATATGTATTCTTGAATTGATAGCAATGATTGGTTTCTGTAAATTCAGGAATGAATTATTTAATATTAGAATGTCAATTTATGTAAAAATGGAAAAAAACTAAGTTTCTAATCTCCCGCATATAAATCACAAGTGATAAGACACAAACTAAAATAATATAAAAAAAATACTTACATTTTACACAAATCATGTTCCTTATTAACATATTCTTCATTAATATTTTCATTTAATGCTTTTAAATTATTATTTAACTCATTATGCAGTTTAATGGGCAGTAATATATCAGTAGTGGGTTCAAATCCAAATATAGATGTTAGTACATTTAATATCGTGTTAGATGATTGTAACTTTTTTTCCACATTTTCTTGTTCTGTACATATATCGTTCATTGATTTCTAAAATAATATAAAAATAGAATATATAAATTTATTTTATTTTAGTTATTAATTTTGTAATTGATCATGGCACTAGCGTGCGTATTTACAGGTTGTGGGTTCGATTTCTATGAAATATTTAATTCCTTTCCATTTCCTTGTTCTGGTAACTTGGCAAAACGCAGTTTTAAGATCCGCCGCTCAACACGCAATGCCCCCAGATTTTTACAGTTATTTTCGTTATGGGAGTGGAATGTCAAGACATTATAATAAAAAAAAATATTGTATATAGTGGATTATGTTATAAATATTGATGTTTGTGGGTTCAAAACCTAGTTATTGTAATTTTAGCATTTGTATAATATTTTTACAATGCCGTATTGAATGGAAGAACTCAACGCCGCTCTTGGTCTTGGCAGAGAGGAAAAACTAAACTATATTTTAATATAAACATCCCTCATTTTCTTTTCTATATACTTACAATTCTATTACAAACAGCATCTCCATCTTGTATCTGATACAATCTCAAATGTGATGCAAAATGGGTAAATTCCTCCAAAACCCTCAATTCTCTACGCAAAGCTGTATACAAAATTCTATCTATTGATAAAGCTTCTTTGGTTATTTGATATAGAAACGTTATATCTTTGTAGATTTGCCTGAAACAATAGATGTTATTATATTTAGATGTAATATGTTTCCAATTTCCAGTTTCGCGGTGCTAATTTCCGATACAAAAAAGGAATCAGCTTTACGCTGTATCCCACAACAGCAGGGTAGGCAGAGGCTTTCCGCCGAATTCTGGAGGTATTGCGTGTTGAGTGGTGAAAATCGTCGCCGCGGTTTTGCCTCGACACCAGAGCAAAGAAAATGGAAATATAAATTGAAATAAATATTTAATTTCTTCAAGCGGGGATTGAACAAACAACCAGTCGCGTTTACACTTTGTACCCATGCGCCATGACTGACCTTTTCAATGAAGACGCCATATAACTAAAACGAATAAAGGCGACGGAAAATAAAGAAACATAATGTCTTAGCACTACTCCCCTCTGCCTTTCTCGCTATATGCAGGATACTGCGTGAAACTAAAAAATAAACACTCACTCTCGAACCACCAAAGCGGACTTAACAGTAACTTCTGTAGCTGAATTAGTTCTTCTTTCCACATAATGTTGTATCGCATTTTGTAACTGTTGATCCATTATGGCTTCTTCTTGAGCTAATATTTGTTTTGCACTTTGAGCTTCTATTGTACATAAGCTGTAATGAGAATTTTGAAATTAGGTAGAGGGGTTATGGGTTCAATTCTTTATTTGGGATTTTTATTTACTATGTGTAATTTGGAGAACAAAAAGGTAAGAAATTAGCCCATCCGTCTATTCTGTAAATTCAGGCACATTATATTCACACACAATGCTATGCTTTATTTTATGAGATTGAGAAAACAAATTTAAATGTAATAATTTTTTTCACAACTATCGTAAGTACATACATGCAGTATAAAAATTGTATACAGATGAAGTGTTTCTACAAAGCAGATTCACTTGATTTAGGTAAGTATTAATGTATTTATCCCTTTTATTTTAGTTATTTAGTTTAGTTTCATAACTATGTTTTTTATTGTATTCATTCATATGACATCACAAGATCGATCTAAAAATTATGATTTTCATAAATTCGGACCTTAGTGTCTTAACACTCCACTCTTCACTTTCTGCCTGAATCTGAGGCATTGCATATTAGGTAATGGAACTGGAAATGTTTTGTGTTTACCAGAGTGAGAAAGTGCATATCTGTTTTATATTTAATATTAATTCAAATTATAAATGTAATAAAATTGTTTTATTTTATGAAGTCCGTCGTAGCCCAGAAGCACAAGCGTGCAACACTAAAATCGACGGTTGTGAGCTTGATTTCCAATCAGAGAATGAAAAATTTAATATTTTCACTTCCACACTCTGGTAATTAGACAAAGCGCAGCGTTGAGTCCCGCCACTCAACACACAATGCCTCGAAATTCGGCGAAAAATGGGGAACGGAAGTGTTTTGTTCCCAGGTTCCCTCTGCCTATCCTGCCATGTGCGTGCATACATTGTGAATCTAAAAAACATATTGCTTACGTTATTTGACTGGGATGTACATCATTATAGTTAGAAAGGAATAATAGTTTTGCTTGTTCTCCACTAAGGTCAGCTTTAATTTCTATATAAGCGGATACAGCATCTAATAACCTGAAAATACAATACCGCTTGAGGGAATGGTGATATTGAAATTATTTCCATTTCTCCGCTCTGGTAGATACTATACAATGGAGTTCCGCCACTAAACACACAATGTTTTGAAAATTGTGTATATAACATTTCAAAATTGACTGCTTGCATTGTATGTAGCCTAATAGGAATTAATTGTTTCATAACAGCACTTAGACTTAATACTAGACAGTGGCACAAGCTGGTTTCAATCTGGTTGTGGGTTCAATTCTCGCTTGGGTCAATAAATTATCTTCTCTTTCTCATTATTAACAAGATAATGCTACACTGAATTCCGTCATTTAAGAAAAAAAAAAACTCTTTATCAAGCGGACAAACAAAATTATTATAAGTAAAATAAAGTTCAAAAAAAATATATAAATTTACCGCTCCTCCATATTCTTAGCTTCATAGAGGGCCATTCTCAAGTCTTCATCATTGGAATTATCATTTTGTTTCTGTATAAACTTTTTAGATGTGAACAGATCAAAATGTGATTTGAACAACGCCTGAGACTGTCTGTACGACTCGAGTGGGCCGAATGTGAAAAACCTTTTTGCAGTTTCCTGAAAATTTTAAATGAGATGGGGAGGCTTTTAGTTTTTCTGACATTTATATACATATTTTGACATATTAAATAAGGTTGTTGTGGAGTGACTGTAAATGTGATATTTGTGGCGTCATTTCCTATTGGAGGGACTTAAAATCATTCTTCTTTTTTAAAGACAACTTACTGTTCATAACTTGCCCAATATGTTTTAAGACTAGCTTCCCTTGCCTACCCTAACATAACTTTAATTAAGTTAGGAAACATTTTAAAATTTTTGGGCTTATCTATACTTATATTATAAAGCTAAATATATTTGGTTGAATAGAAGATGGGTGCAAATTGAAGAAATTGTTTCATAGTATCCATTACCATCTCCGAAAGCTGTCTATAGGCTATATTAAATCTTGTGAATCGCTTCAAAGTACCCATGGACGAAGTTATCACTAATTGTGTTATGTGTCTTACACTACTTTTATTTATTTCCATTTGTGATTTCAGCATACAGAGACAAAGTCTGACAAAAAAACTAGTACAATATCACGAATACTACTAATTTATTACTGTTTATAGCTATAGGTATATAATAAAAAAACTCACCTTATCCTCACCACAACTGGCATATACATTAAAAGTATTGGAAATAGTATTAATAACATCATTTGTAATACATTCCACATTTTCAGCCAATTGTATGCATTCTTCACTGACTGTTGCTTCATCTTCGGTATATTGTAATTGAGCTGCGTTTAACTTTGCTATGTCTACAGTTAAATCTTCCTTAGTTTGCCTTGAAATTAAATTTTACTAACACTAAGTTATATTGGTGAAAATAAAACTGCCATACAAAATGTGTATGGAAGCACAAATAATAAAATATGTATTTGTTTAAAATTTGAAAAAAAAGTCACGCTGAGTTTCTTGCTCTGGTTCTTCTCAGGTCTGAGGCACTAACTTTTGTAGTAAATTATGTGACGTTCAAAAAATAAAGGTTGTAACTTTGTATTTTGAATAAAAATATTTGAATTTGAATTTATTAAGGTCATTATAATTTTAGATTATTTACATTTCCCCTGTTCTAGACAAAATAAGACATTAAAAGCAACAAAACTATGTGCTGGCCCCAAATGTGTTGTTGTTTTTTATAATTTAGACAGAAGGCAGAGAATGGACCCTCTGCCTACCTTACTATCTGTGGAATAAAATGTGAAGATAAACAGGTAAAAAGTCAAAAATGTACATACTCATTTTCTAGAAGTAGTTCTTTTAATATTTCCTCATGTTTCTCAAGCATCGCTAATCTTTCTTTTTGCATATTTATGTTCAGCTTCATATCTTCTATAGCATCCTCATCTCCTGGCAGGCAGAGGCCTTTAAATTCATTTTGTATGGATGAAATTTCTGTTTCTAATTTATCTAATGGGAGCAGTTTCCCTTTCTTTTCTAATTCAGCATATCTGGAGATTAATTGTGAAACAATATGTAATGTATGGTGTTGGGATTTTGGCAGTATTTAAAGAAAAAAACGAAAATATGTTACACTTGGTGCTCTTTTTACAATGATTTATTAGAAGTGTTTATTATAATGTAATTTGCAGTGGATAGACATTAAAATTGCTAATTTGACATGAAAAAGCTTATTCTGATGTATAACTATATTATGATAAAGTTTCATCTAAGTCCATTTGGTAGTTTTAAGCTGAAAGTGGAAAGAACATCCATCATCACAAATTTTCTACTATATATAAATTACTAGTGATGCAATAGTGGGAGAATTATATTTTTTGCATAATGTATGTCCGTTATCCATTCATTTGTATTGACAGTCTTAACCACCAAAGTAAGAGTATATTTATTTTATACTCAGTTATATTATAGTATTTGTTGACATAATAATATCAACAATTTCAAGTCATAATACATAAATTTTGTGAACAATCCTTCAAAAATACATGACAAACCTGCACTCTTCCCAATCATATAAAGCGTTATTATGATCCAAATTATTATAAATCCATCGCAAAAGCCCAGAAAAATCTGGATCATTAAGCATCCATTCAAAAGATTTCTCATAGGTTTCTACTCCAAGCCCTTGTAAAAATGGTATAAAGTCTTCATCTCTTATATCATTTACATGATTCATTTTGCACTAAATTTATCTACTAGTTTTATCCACTAAAATAGTTTGTGTATTTTATAATGTTGCTTAAATTATTATTGACCGTTACAACAACTTCACAATTTTGAATTTTCAAATGACAAATGCTCATTGACGTTTCTACTCTAGATAATTGTTATGACAGCATATGGAAAAACAGATCTCATATAATTGCATATGAAAAAATATAATATAAAAAAATATATTATATTTATTATACTATAAAAAAATCACAAATATGTTTACATTTTTAATTTCATTTTTGTTTAATTTAAACTTCCTTAAATAACTTTGCAGCATAGATTAAAAATTTTTGAGTAAAGTTGATATACATCAAGAGATGTCGTTACTAGCAACTTTTTCTATTTTGTTAAATCAAAAACTATCTTAAGCCTAAAAATACCTTAATATTACAACAAATATTTAATTTAAGTAAGTTTGTTACATATACTATATAATTAAATCGGTTTATTATATGGAAGATGTATTTTAATATACTAATGTACGCGCAGCAGATAACGTTTTTTAATAATATATTTGTAACATATACTTACAATATTTCAAAAAGAAATTTTCTTTATAGGTATATATTATAATACAAAGTAAGAATATGTAAACAAATATATTATTCAAACTAATAACATTATTACATCCATCGATCTGTCTGATAATGAGGGTAGTAAATCATTCCATTCGTGTGACATAAAGATGGAGGAAGATAGCGATTGGGCCATTAGCCAATCAGGGCCCCTTCGTTTTGGGTACCTCGCACTTGAACTGACTGAAGTTCAAGGTGAACTGATATTTTGGAGCTAGATATTTTTATTTGTTTAAAATTATTAGTTTTTTAATTTTTTAATTTTTTAGTTTTTTTAATTTTAATTAAATAAATTTAGTACTGCTAAATAATAAATCATCTTTTCTTTTCATTTGAAAATATATTTTTTTAATCTGTTTCAATTAACACTAACTAATAGATTGTCAAAATTGTTTTCCCGCCATTGTTCTTGCACTCGAAATGTTATAAATATAATAGCAAACTGAATTAATTTGTAAGGGAAAAATAAGACGCTGTAATCGAGACGAAGATTTATTTGGGTAAGTAAATATTTCTTTCTTGTAGCGATAAAAGCAGAGCGGTAAATAATTACTTTTTATTATTAGATACGTTTTATATTATAAGTAAAACGACACATTATTTTATACATCGCGTCCTACTGAGTTCAAAGTATCAATAATAACGTAAAGATTTAAATGAAGTTATTTTAATTGTATTTTTTAATTCACACTCACTGATATTCTACTAGGGGAATTTCTGGAAAATGTATATGTAATATGTATGTACGTATAAGTCCATATTGAAAAAATAACTGCTTATTAAATTAGATACAAATGCACTAGAGATATTCAAATTTAAAGATAAAAATGCTTTGAATAGCAAAGCGAAAGACAGTGATTCTTATAGATATACTAAATTTTTAATCTTTTAAATTATAAATGTGCTAAATAATGAAAACAAACAAAATATACTTAGTACTTAATTAAAAGTGCATATTAAATGAATGTATATAAATAGGTATGTCATCATCATCATCATCATCAACCTGTCCTCGTCCACTGCTGAACATAGGCCTCTTCAATGACACGCCACTGAGCTCGATCTTCAGCTCTTCGCATCCAGCCGCTGCCCGCCACTTTGCGAATATCGTCACCCCATCTATCTTCAAAATAGGTATGTATTGGTATATATTGTATCATTAACATACTTTCACCAATTTTGACATAATCAATAATAATTTTCTACACTCGACTTTAAAGTGGTTAGGTCAACAGTCATGTTCTTAAAACCCATCAGTATAATAATATTTGACCTCTCTTTTGAATCTTTGTGCCACTCCTTTCTATTTCAGTGATTATTAGTTGATTCTGCAGTTTTTTTGCAATCACTTATGTACATGAGCGTGATATCATAGAATAATTATTTTGTAGAAATGGCATACGTTTCTTTCCTGTTTGTTTTAGCGTAAATGTTGTTTTTTAAGTATTTACAGAAATTCTACTGCTTTTAGCATTTCGATTCTTTGAACGGATATTACCGGTAGTGTTAAGTTTCGTCATCCACAATGTGTCGGTTGTAAAGTGCTAAAACCAACCCTTAAATAAGTATTTAGGATGTTTTATTATTTATAGAACCAGAACAAGAGATTTCTTTTACTTCACGTCTAATCTCTAACGAGGTAGCCAGAGGGAACAGAGCGCCAAACGACTGTATTGCTGCATATCTCTTAAGCCTCGTGCCAGACATGCCTTTTGGGAGCCCCCCCCCCTCCCCTTCCACCTTCTTCCAAAAACAAAAAATAAAATAAAACATACATCTACCATTTCCAATATAAATTCTCTATCAAGACACATATGCCCACTCAATACTTAATAACAGTGAATAGACGCCACTCACTTATAGCAGTGGAGTGTTGTGGGCGTACGCTGTTAACTTTGCTTCTGTCAACTGCTGACTGAGCTTTCTAATTGCGTTTCCATTGGCTAACGTTATACATATGGTATAAAAGATATAGGCCTAGTGTTAGGACACTCCGTTCGCTATGCATCTGACAAAAATTTAAGACATTTTGTATCGGCAGAACCCTACACCACGCTTTGTCTCGTTACCAGAGCGAGGAGATGAAATATTATAGGTACTTCATTAAAACTCATTTCCTCAAGAGGCAATCAAACGTAAATATTAAGCTTTTGATAATATCTAATTGTTTTAGCATATAATTCTAATTGGTACATTTAGTTAAGAAATTATTATTAAACGTTATACAAATTTTATATTTGTAAATCTAAAAAGATATTTAAATTTACGTTTTCTACTAACGGAAATGGAAACAGTGTCATACAACGATATAGGAAGTGGGCGACGCAAAGCATCCTTGACAGTCAATAGTCGCTAGAAAAACAATACAGCACGTCTCATACAGTTTTACTTACTTTGACTAGCCTTTGTGTTTGTTGCTTAGCTTGTCAAAATTTAAGAGGCCTTTGTGGCACATGCTCATAAGGGTGTGACCTGTAACTCAACGGTTATGGGTTCGATCCACTCGAGGGAAAGAATTGTTATTTACTAATATTTTTATTTCTTCGCTCTGGCACAAATAGCCACAAAAGCCAGGCTTTGAGTTCGGCCACCCAAGATGCACGCTCGAAAAATTCGGCAGAAAGTGGAGAAGGGAGTATCTTTACACTATGTTTCCTCTGCCTACGCCTGCCGTACACAGCATGGTAGACAGAGGAAGCCTGGTGTTAAGACACTCCGCCCCCAACTTTACACCGAATTCTGTAAGCATTGCGTGTTGAGAGGCTTCCTTCGAAATCAGAGCAAAGAAATGAAAATACATACTATATGATGATTTAGAAATGTGCACAAAAAAACTAAATAAGTGTAGGTTAAATTATGAAGCTGATACACAAGCACTACAAAGTGAAATTAATTATTTAAAAGACTCCCTTGATATACTTAATAAAAAGTATGTCAATTCATTGAACGAAATACAAGAGTATTCCAAGGTGATGGACAATCTTATTACACTGTCCACAAATAACACTGAACGTTTTGATTCTTTAATCAACAATCACTCTTGTGATTGTGCCCGTTCATCACAGCAATCACCTGCAAGTACTCCGGTGTGTGTCCCCTTGACCAACCCCTTGTGTGACAGCCTTCATAATAATAGTAGTAGTAGGTTCAGGTTACAGCAGTCATTTCGTGCATCAATTCATGAACCTAGTTCATTAGTTAATGCACAAAACATAGTTTTATTTAGTGATGATATTGGAAGGAATATGGGTTCAATTTTGAATTCTTGTTTACCGGGACAGTCAGCTGTTAGTTTTTGTTATCCGTCAGCATCCTTTGAAGTTCTCATGCAGAGAAGTTTAAGTTATAAATTTAATAAGTGTGACAAACTTGTTATATTATCAAGTAATAGGGGAAATTTAAACAAAAAACAGTTAAATGAGTATTGTAAGTCATTATTAAACTTAGATATAAGTAAAATAATTTTGTTTACATTTCCTTATTGTAAAAATCAGCCAGAAGCGGAAAATAATTACAGATATAAGCTAAACTCTACTCTGCACACAATAAGTACATATAATGACAAATTTCATTTAATTGACACTAACAAAATAGTTAGTAAAACTTTATTTTTGACTCAAAGTAAATATTATTTTGGTCATAGGTTTAAGAGACAGATAGCTTCTGTGCTATCCTATTATTTTGACTTATCAGCCAAGAACTTGGCTACTACTTCAACTGCTTCTATTGAGCAGACTGACATTCCAATTTATACTGACATTATGTCTAATAATTTACACTCTGTTGACATTTCTCAACATTTAAATTAATTTCTCAGACAACAGAGGTAGCAACCTCTAGCTCTAATTTATTATTAAATATCCATTTGATCCAGCCAGCTTTACAATTAAATTACAATAATCACGCACATTGCACATCATCACAATATCCATGCAAAAATAATAATAAAAATGTTAATTCTATTAGATTAGTTCATCAGAACATCTGTTGCTTGACGGGGGGCAAGCAGCTAGAGCTGGAATTATTCATGAACTCGGAGGAAATTAGTATTTTGTGTATTACTGAACATTGGTTAAAGGTGAACCAGCTCATGTTTAATTTCAGAAACCACCGGGTAGGAAGCTCATTCTGCAGAATCAACACAATACACGGGGGGTCGCTTATAATATTAAACAAGAACCTTAAGTTCAAGGAACGGAAAGATATTGTGTCCCTTTCTGTAGAATGTTCTATCGAATTAGCGTGTGTTCAATTAGAGCAATTCATTGTTATATGTGTATACAGACCTCCCTCCGCCAATTTAAAATTATTTTTAGAAGTAATGGATGAGGCCTTAAGCAAACTTACCAAGTCGGGTAAGCCTTTGTTAGTGTGTGGGGACTTTAATGTTAATATTTTGGAAAGTTTTAGTCCCACGATTAATTTATTAAGTCTTTTTAAGTCACACAATTTACTTAATTTATTTATGGAGCCAACCAGAATAACTCCTACGACTAGTACTTGTATAGATAACATATTTACTGACATTATTCCATGCTACAAAAGCATTATTAATAAATTGGATTCTGACCACTCTGGTCAGCTAGTAGAATTCTATAGTAAGAAAAAACAGGTGGCTAAGAAAAGAATTGCTGTTGTACCTGTCACAGCTAGTCGTTTGGAACGTATGAGAGTTAGTTTACTAACTAATTTACTAGTTTTAGATATAACTTTACCTCCCAATTCTTTGTACAATTCTTTTTTTTACTCTTTTATTAATAAATTTCATTCAATATTTACTCCCAAAGAGATTACAATTACTGATAGTCCTATCTTTGGAGACTGGGCCACAGCAGGTATTTATAAGAGTAGGGAGACACTGTATATGTTATATTATGAAAAACAGTTTAATAGTGGTGAAGAGTTTAAAGAGTACTTAAAATCTTACTCTAAAATTTTCAAAAGAGTTTGCAAAATTGCTAAATCTTTATTTATTAAAACAAAAATCAGAAATAGTAATAATAAAATTGAAGCCACTTGGAAGGTTGTTAATGCCGAGACTGGGAGAACTAGGGTGAAAGATTCTAATTTTAAACTTAGTATTGACGGTCACATTGTTGATTCCGATTTGGAAGTGGCCATTGCATTTGAAAAGTTTTTCTCTACTTTCCCAGTCAGTCTAACAAACGATTTAGGTTCTTCCACCACTATTGCAGAATCGTTAATTAAAGACAATGTTCCCGTATTTTATAATGGTTTCGTTTTCCGTCATGTAAATTATTCAGACATTAGTGTAGCTTTCAAATCAATTAGTATGAAAAAGACAGCCGACTTGTGGGGTGTCTCAGTTAATATCATAAATTCTTTAATTGATATTTTGATTCCTGATTTAGTTACAATTTTTAATAGATGTATTGATTGTGGAGTGTTTCCTGATTTGATGAAATATAGTAAAATAACTCCATTGTTTAAATCAGGTAGTACGCAAGACCCCACAAATTTCAGACCGATTTCAGTACTACCTACGTTTAGTAAAATTTTTGAAAAGCTGATACTCAGTCAGCTTCTTACTTATTTTAATAAAAATAAATTACTGCACACAGGTCAATTTGGTTTCACTCGTGGAAGGTCAACATCTGATGCTGGGGTCAAATTATTAGAGAGTGTATTCGCGGCTTGGGAGGAGTCACGTGATGCCTTTGGGGTGTTTTGTGACTTATCCAAAGCATTTGATTGTGTGCAGCATAAAACTCTTATCAGGAAGCTACACCACTATGGTATAAGAGGCATTGCTTTGGATCTTCTCACTTCTTATTTAAGTGATAGGATTCAAAAGGTAAATGTCAACGGGAAACTATCACACGGGTCACCTGTAGCATTGGGGGTGCCACAAGGCTCTATTCTGGGTCCGTTTTTGTTCCTTTTGTACATTAATGACTTACCTCACCTTATGAGAGATATCTGTGAAATGGTGTTGTTTGCAGATGATACATCTTTAGTTTTTAAGGTTAATAGACAGCAATTGGAAATTGACGATGTAAACAATGCTCTTTCTAGGATATTGCACTGGTTTAGTGCCAATAACTTGCTTTTAAATAGTAGTAAAACTAAAAGTATCAGGTTCTTTACTAAGAATGTTCAACAAGTAGAAACCAGGGTTTTGATGAACAATAAGGAACTTAAAGTAGTTAATGAAACTGTTTTCTTAGGTATAACATTAGATGCTAAGTTACAATGGGGTCCGCATATAGAAATTTTATCTGGTAGACTTAGTTCGGCAGCGTATGCTGTCCGCAAGATTCGTCAACTGACCGATGTTGACACCGCGCGTTTAGTATACTTCAGCTATTTTCATAGCATTATGTCTTACGGCCTATTATTTTGGGGTAGTGCCGCTGACATAGATACCATTTTTGTGCTCCAAAAACGGGCTGTCCGAGCAGTCTATAAAATGGGTCCACGGGAGTCACTAAGGAATAAATTTAAAGACTTTAACATCCTCACACTACACTCCCAATATATTTACGACAACTTAGTATATGTGCATAAGAATATTAATAAATTTAATAAAAACAGTGACCTCCATCAATATAATTTAAGAAATAAAAATAAGCTTGCTGTGCCCTTCTCTAGGCTCCATAAAGTGTCTCACTCATTCGTAGGTCAAAGTATACACTTTTATAACAAACTTCCAAACGACGTGGTTAATTTATCACTGAACAAATTTAAAAAAGTGGTAAAGCACAGGCTCTGCCAAAAAGCTTATTACTCTGTTAAAGATTATGTTCGCGATAAAGATGTTTGGAAATGAGTTGCTCTATTTCTAAGTTAAAATTGTTAATTGTGATTTATAACAAATGTTGGCATTTAAAAAGAGTGGCCATGAGTTTCTTTGCCTGTATCTTCTCATGAGCTCAACCATTTGAACGGGCTTTTTTCAAGTCAAAATTGCACATTTTTTTTGGTTATTTTGTTTTCCATTTTTTTTTTATCTTTTATGACATGTCCAAGTGAATGTTAAGCATTTTTATGGAATAAAGATATTTTGACTTTGACTTTGACATAAAAAATATACGCATAATATCTTATTATATGCAATTTGAGTTATAGCCATATGGTGCACTGATGTATATGGAAAAGGACTTGAATTAAATGAAAGATTTAGATGTTGAATACACGTTGTATTTTAGAAGAGACTATAGGTATGTCGTATCCATATGTATATAAAAGAAATAAATAGAAAAACATAGTGTTTGTCTTATCTATTTTTAGTTAAAGTAATCAGTGATTCGGGTTGGTGGTGTATGTCGAGATGTCAGTTTGTTTACAGACGTCCAGTTCGAGAGCGAACTTTAGATGAATGGAGTGGACGAGGTGGAGTTATTTTTTTCGACTGTAACGCGACGGTTGTGGGTTTCATTTTCACTTGGGGGAATGAATTAACATTTCAACTAAACTCAAACTAATTGAAATTGTGAAAATCTATTTAAAAATAAATTGTTAAATTTTGATTTACTTGATTCGAGTGGGAATCGAACCCATAACTGTCGAATGTACAGTTAGACGCTGTGCCGCTGCATTACGGCCTCGACTACATTCTAACATTATATAGAGAATGGTATCTACAAAGTATTGTTACATCTTAACATAATATACTTACTACTTTTTTCATAAAATAAACGAAAAAAGCTGCTCCACACATTTCTTAGGCTACTCCGTTAGTTAAATCAGGATTGGCTCCTTTGTATCCTCATTTATATCGACACATTTTTTTACAGAAGTCTAACGTTTTCTAGACTAAACATAAATACTATTAAAGTATTTATGTTAATAGCGATCGAATCAGTGAAGAATTTATGTATAAAAAGAAAAATGTTTGTTATTTTTATTATAGGTATAATTTTATATTCTAGACAAATATTTAAATACTTGTGTAAACTGGACCTTTTAGTAGTTTCTCATATTCCGCCCAATTTTCTAGACAAAATTTATGAAGCGCTGTATCTTGTTACCATAACGAGGAAATGAAAATAAATTATTCTCTATTTAAAGTAAGATTGTCCACTTGAAGCGTAAAAAAATAAAAGATCAATAAAATCAATAATAATGCTATATTTATTTAATTACATAATACATTTAAGCAAAATGTGAAACCACTACAACATTTGTGATGCAAAAATGGAAAAGACCGACAAAAGAAATATTTAATTTTCTATATTAAAACTAATATTAATTAATATTCTATATATCTAATGATATATATATTTCCTTATATATTCAAGTAAACTGTGCCATCACTATAACATAGGTGATGCATAAACTCAAAAAGGTGAGCGGTAAAGCTATGCCCATAGGCAGCATACGAAATATCTTGTGTTCAAATGGCCGTGAGTTTAAATAATCTAAAGCACGTTGTATTTCTTGTTCTAAAGCTTCATCTGAAAATATAGAATATTTAAAACATATAATTTTGAGTTTTAAAAAAACGTCTCGCGTGTTTTCGTTAGAAACGACATCCTAGACATCAAAAAAGGTTGCCCTAAGTCCGCCCGAATTTGAGACCATAATTGTTGATTAGTAGCACTCAACGCCTAGCTTTATCTTATCAGAATGTTAATAAATACTCTTAAAATATTTTTTATACACATACACTACACCACCTTCCGCAATTACACAATTACAATATTATTAATGTTCAGTAATTGAAAAAGCTAAAGAAACAAATAGCATTCTCTCTAGCCACATTATAATCCTAATTATTTATTTTAGGATAGTAGAAATTTGTAAAAAATCTCCCTACAGAGAAGCTTGCATGCTTGCATAAATAAGTTGTACCAAGCATAATTACAATTTCAATGTAGCTTAACAAGAATATACCAACGTTAGTGGTTAGCGAGATTTGGGGCGTCCAAGACGGTCCAAACCTGGCTGTATTAAAAATTAGTAAGTTTTCTAAAAAAAACATTACCTGTACAATTCAATAATTCTCTGAACAAATTTCGCTTAATAATATGCACTTCATTTTTAATCAACTCAAATATAATCATGGGTGTTGCAACTAAACTCATTGTTGTGATGAATGATATTAGATATTCGATTTGCAATCCCAATATGCCCTAAAAACAAAGAATATTTGCATATTAAGTTAGTTATTGCTAGCTTTGTTTGAATCTTAACTTTTGCCCTAGAGGAACTCTTCATTTCTTTCCATCGCCTAAAGTAATTAAATTAAGATTTTAATTTAAAGATATCATTATTTCTTTTTTCACTCGACTCGACTTGTCAGGAACTGTCGAGTAACGTTTTTTAGCTATATAGTGTAACACGTGCATAAAGCAGCGTTGGCAGGAGGAACCTGGAAATCAGTCAAGACACTGTTCCCACTAAGAATCTTCCGTTCCCCGCTTTCCGCCGAGTTCTGGAGGCATTGCGCTTACGCGCTTTGCCTCGCTATTAGGGCAAGGAAATAAAAATATTAAATACTTAAACCCCCGCGTGGCACTCGAACCCACATAATTTACAGTTGCACTCTTGTTCACCTGCGCCACTACTGGCCTCAACATTGGATAGATTTGGCTGTGCGGTATCTGTCGTTCAGTGCATTTTTCGTTAGATTCTAAGTATATCTTCCATAATTTATAGACCTACCTTTTTGATGACTTTTAAAGTTCCGAAATACATAAATACAACACATTTCGGGAATTGCGATAAAATCAATGTCAAAAGCTGAAATATAGAATTTCTTGAGTATGACTTAGTTTTGACTATTTTGAACATTTTTAATTTTTTCTACACTTAGTAAAGAAAAGTACTTATAACCTCGCGATTGGGGTATTTGAAACCGCGCCTCTTGGAAACCGTTCGTCTTGGACGCGCAAGAGGCGCTGGTTCGAATTCCACAAGGTTAATATTTTTATGCGTTTTCTTAAAAAATATGTTTTTGATTGAAATTTAAAGATAAGCAATATTTTATCGAGATTATATTTATGTCAGAGGCTTAGACGTAGAGTCTAAGCTTCCTTTCCAAAACAAGGCGTCGGGCGTCCCCAATAGAGCCGACAATAGAGAATGAATTGCCTTAGTATATATAGTTTTTTCTATTTCTCGTAGTAGTACATAATAATTATATTGCATTCACCCAAGTTTCTATTTCATAATCCATCTTCTCAACACTAGTGATCAACAGATTATAAGCTTTTAAACATGTTTTGAT
The DNA here is from genome assembly GCF_056956725.1 of Heliconius melpomene rosina. Classification (NCBI taxonomy): domain Eukaryota; kingdom Metazoa; phylum Arthropoda; class Insecta; order Lepidoptera; family Nymphalidae; genus Heliconius; species Heliconius melpomene. The sequence continues at coordinate 8,100,078 of NC_140402.1, read as the reverse complement.
GTTGTTGATCTTGTAATCGCGTCTGTTTTCGCCGATAATATTAGGCGTCATGAATTTGATATCAAATTTTTGTCGTAAACATCTAATTTGGTGATATATTACATTGAAAAAAAGCATTTTAGAATTATAATTGACGTAAGACATAATAATGAGAGTCAAAGATACAAAATACGGTGGGCTGGGGAAAGTTAGCTTCGTAAGAAAATAAAAACTGTAAATACGAAAGCAAAAATTCAAGAACAAGTAAGCCGGTATCTTCCATGGAACCGATATTGATTTTATTTGGAGCAGTTCACTAGTCTTGGATAGCAGAGTAATATTTTTCTTTACATATTTACTTTTAAATATCAATGCTGCTGTACAATTTCCAACAAATTCAAATAAATTATAAATGACGGTCATTTTTAATCTCATATTTTCTACAAACACGAAATTGTAAGTAATGATACTAGAACAAGCCAACATAACTATAATACAGTAGCACGAAGACAGGACAAGAGAACATTTGGAACCGCCAAAATCAACACAATAACCGAAAATTAATTTGAAAATATTATACTTTTTAACAAAATTTATAAAAGTTGACGTTAACATATCGTCAGATGTGTAGACTAGTAAGTAGCTTCTATTGTATTGAATTTTATTAAACTAGAAAGGTATATGTAAGGTTTTAAAATTATTGTAGATCTTATCTGTACTTAGCCTTGCGCTATAATTAATGCTTACTGTTATTTTAATAATAATAAAAATGTAATCTTATGTACAGGATTCTTAATGTGTTCGTCAATCTATGTACGAGTATGTATGTGTGTTCCTATGTGACGTTGTAGAGACCAAACTTGGCCAATTTTGATGATTCTTACGTGAATCGATTCGTTTTAACCTTGCGAGTCTTACTAAAGACAGAGCTTACGCAGTAAAGCACACTATTAATAATAAGTAAAATATAATTAAATGCGTGCATAGCAAAAAAATTTAGTACGACAAGCATTTTTTTGTTTAGTTATTTTATATCTATAGGTACGGGCGAATAGGCTCACGGCATGGCAAATGCCATTTTTATCATGTAAATGCCTATTTTCATCTAAATACGCTCAAATAGCATTAAATTAAAAGGAAGCAGGATAAGCCGAGCGAGATCCACTAGTTTTTTTATATGATAATGAAATAGGCTTTATCCCTGCTTGATTTGCAGTAATGGTTCTCATCAAAAAATCTTAAACGGTTATCGATGTACTTTTTCACGTACTCGTAGCAATTACGACACTGCTTGTTCAGTTCAATTCCGCAACTTTACTTACCTTTTCTAATAGGAAACTAGAAATCGTTATGACGTTTACCCTCATCCATGATTCTGCAAAGCATATTCCAAATAATTTTGTCTGTGAATAAATCAACATACAAAAGTGATTCAGCCGTAGCGCAGTTGTACAGCGGGTAATAAATGCTTCGATTGTGAGTTTCATTTCATTTGGTACAATTTATTATTTTCATTTGCTCTGGTAACAAAACAATGCGCAACGTTAAGTTCGATTTCTCAATATGCACTGTCTCAAAAATTGGGTGGTATGTGGAGTTAAAAAATAAAACTTTACTTGTCAGCCCGAAAAAATAAATATATTTATTTAATAAGTCCTAGTGCAGGCCACCAAAGTGTAAGAAAAACTTTCAGATTTCTCGTCTGAGCTTCAACAGTCCATTCGTACATTTGCATAACTACATATAGAACATTTACAAATAGTAGATTATTAAGTTAGATCGTTTCCATTCTTTCATTTAAATATTAAATATTTTAAATTTCATCCAATTGCGTGGAAAGGCAATGAAAATAATTTATTTCTTTCTGTGAGATTCGTATTTACCACCATCGTGTTTGGACACGCCGCGCCGTGGAGCGAAGTTAAAGCAGCCTTCTCGGGACGGCCTCTTAGAAATTAGATAGATTGTTTTATAATCTTAAAGCGCAAAAAAAAAATAGAAAAAAATTACAAAAGGAATATTTATGCACTTGAATATTATATTTATTTACTGTTACATTCAACTAAACTGTGCCATTACTATAACATAGGTGATGCATAGACTCAAAAAGGTAAGCGGTAAAGATATGCCCATAGGCAGCATACGAAATATCTTGTGTTCAAATGGCCGTGAGTTTAAATAATCTAAAGCACGTTGTATTTCTTGTTCTAAAGCTTCATCTGAAAATATAAAGTATTTGATATATAAGGATATATTGATTGAGGCAGTCGTGGCGCAGCGGCTCAAGGGTGTGCCTGTAACGGTTGTGGGTTCGATCCCCGCTCGAGGAAGTGAAATATTTATTTACGTTTATATTTCAATTTTTTCGCTCTGGTGTCGAGTTTGTCCGAATTTCTGACAATAATTATTGAATGGCGGAGTTCAATTTCGATTTATCAGAACGAAAAAAATACTCTTAAAATAATATTAATGTACGAGTATATTATTTTAAGTTTAGCAGAAATTTGTTAAAAAAATCTCTCTACAGAGATCTAGCTGTGCTATAATTTTTGTATGTTTTCTAAAAAAGCATTACCTGTGCAATTCAGCAATTGTCTAAACAAATTTCCCTTTATAATATCGACTTCCTTTTTAATCAGCTCAAATATAATCATGGGTATTGCAACAAAAGTCAATGTCATTATGAATAATACTAGATATCTGATATGCAATCCCAATATGCCCTAAAACAAATAAAATTCTTTATTAAATCAGTTGTTGCGTGCTTCTTTCTTCTTCTTAAACCCTTAAACCTAAAGAAACGATTTTTATTTCTATCTAGTGGTTGTGAAATCTTAAGATAAAATCCCATTATTCCCTGTTTGGTGGGGGTTGTAGAAATTTATCTGCCAAGAGGGCCTTCTTGGAAAAAATATGCTCAATTTCGTTAACATCCTTTCATTTATGTCATTGCTTTACGTCCAGAAGATTCAATTGTTTGTTATCTGCCCCTCAGTGCATGTTTCGTTACTACTCTGAGTTTTCTTCTACATGGGATTAGTCCCGGCTTTTATTGCCAGCGTCCACTTTCTGACTCCATCTACTTCACTTTGCACGGTCTTCAGGCATCCTCGGTGGTTAATCAATTGGCTCTCATGTCCTGCGTCACAACATCCAACCATCGCTTCCTTGGGCGTCAGAGGGTCTTACTCTAGGGACAGAGATATAAGGCATTTCCTGCCGACATAGTTCCTAGTCCGGTGCATAACGTACAAAATGTTCTGAGTACTCTGAGTATATCTCGCAAAAAATATAAATATAGATGTATCTCGCATACATACATAATAATTACAGTAATCACGCCTAGCTTACCTCTTTTATACTTTGTAAAGTCCCGAAGTACATAAATATTACACATTTCGGGAATTGCGACAACACTAATGTCAGAAGCTGAAAAATATAATTTCCTTAGTATAACATGTTTTCAATTATTATTTAAAGATTTCTTTTTATCGACAAAATATTTAGAGACTATCTTCTAAAAGCAGAAGGTGACTGTGTGTAATAGGGTATAAATTGATCTATTACAAAGTTTATGCGACCTTGCGAGCAAAATATTTAAGATTTACGAAAATAATAATAAATTAATAATATACTACTTTTTTTTTATATAATATTTTATATTTAAAAATGTAAAATTGATTCACTAATTTAATAAAAATATATCATGTACTATGAAACAATGCATTCACCCAAGTTTCTAGTTCATAATCCATCTCCTCAACACTTGTGATCAACAGATTATAAACGACTAAACACTTGTTGATGTTACTGATCTTGTAATCGCGTCTGTCTTTGCCGATAATATTAAGCATCAGGTATTTGGTGTCAAATTTTCGACGTAAGCGTCTAATTTGTTGATGTATTACATTGAGGACTAATAATTTAGAATTGTAATTTATGTAAGATGAAATTATTATGACTAAAGCTATAACATAGGGTAGGCTGGGAATAGTTAGCTTTGTGTATATAAAAAAATTGTAAATTCGGAAACAAAAAGTAAAAAACAAGTAAAGTGATATCTTCCATGGAATTGATACTGTTTTTGTTTGGAGCAATTCTCCGCTCGTACATAACAGTGTAATACTTTTTTTTACATATTTACTTTTAAATATTAACGCCGCTGTGCAATTTACAAGAAACTCTAATAAATTATAACAATCGGTATTACTTAATTTTATATTTCTTGCGAACATTAAAACGAAACTGCTGAAATTAGTCAATAACAGTATAAAACAGTAGCATGAGCTTAGAACAAGAATATGTTTGGAATTACCAAAATCGATACAATAACCGAAAATTAATCGTAACATCATAAATTTATTGACAAAATCTGTATAAGTTGACGTTAACATTTCGTTACAAGTGCTACACTAGTAGCTTCTATAGGACAAGTTATTAGACTAGGAAAGCAATTGTGAGGTTTTAAAATTATTGTTGATTTTATCTGTGCTTTACTTTGTTTTATAATTAGTGAGTAGGTACTGTTATTTCAATAATAACGTAAATTTAATCTGTTGCAGTATATTTTAATTATTTTATACAATTAGTAGATATATTGAAATTAGACTGGATATTTTTTAAAACTTTAGATTTTTTATTTGTAATTATATTATTTGGTGTATTTTCATATGGTGTTCCATATACGTATGTGTCACTAATAAAAATACATTGATTTTAAGTTTGTAAACTCAACTTTTATCTAGCTACTTTTCAATATCCCAGTTTGTCTAATAATATCAGAGAAATATATTCGTTTCTTTTTTAGAGTTCCGTATTCTTAATGAAAATAAACAGAACATTTACACTGTCCTTTTGTCAAGACCATTCACTTCAAGATCGCGTGGAGGTATCGACCTGAAATTAATATAATATTCGTATATAGGTCTACGATCCTTTAAAGCACAGAAAAGTTTGTAATTTAAAAAATAAGTACTAACTTACATTTGGAGTTTATTTTATTCAAAATGAGTGTACTACACACGCCCGTCACATTAAGTTTTGTACTTGCAGTTAACTTACAAGCCTAAAATTGTATTAGTTAGCTAGCTTGGTGGGCGAGTCTGATTTGATAATATTGATATTCCCTTTTAGCATAATCGGTCTTGAAAATGTTGAACTTAAAAAAAACATGTCTCGAGAATTCAATGTAAGGTGGGAAACCGAAGTGTCTTAATGGAAACGAATGATCGAGTCTTAACTTTAGATTTCCAAGATCTCTCTCGAAGATTCGAGATGCAGCATAAAAATTAAAAAAAAAAAAACATCAATACAGTAACCGAAAACAATCGTAAATTCACATATATATGTTAACATAATTATGGTTTAAAAGTTGACATTAACATAATTATCGTCACACACATGTAGATTAGAGTAACCTCAATAGTACCTACTAATAAAAAAAAACAAGAACTGTAATGCTAAGGTTTTAATATGATTGTTGATCTTATCACGTCGAATAAAAATTAATGTGTTCAGCTATTTTATCAATAATGCTTTGTTGCTTTTTATTAATGAATACAAACACCAACGAAATGAAGCTGAATTTATTTTAATTTTACTAATGTTATAAATGTGAAAATTTGTGAGGATGGAAGTTTGTTCTACTTTCACGCAAAAACTATTGATTGAGACGATCATAATATCACATAGTACTTTGGCTATAATGGCTATGGTAGTAGAATAATAATATGTTTTAATAGCAAAAAATGCTTCATCAACTGCTTGACTCTCTGTAATAATGAAATTAAATTTGTGAACGTCTTCGATGTAGTCAGCAGTCATTTTGTACTACAGCACTTACGATAATGTTCCTCAATTCAACACTGCCACTTTTAAAGCTTTTCGTTAGTGGTTTGATATACCTTTCAAAGTAGAAAACTATAGAAAAGTATAATGTTTAATTTTATCCACAATTCTGAATAGAATATATATATATTTTTTTGTGAATAAATTAAGATATAAAACTAACTCTATAACTATAAATGTTATGACACTGGGTTCCATTCCACTCGTAATAAATTATTTTCATTTGCTCGTTGAATTTCGCCAATCAATATGAAATGTCTCGAAAATTTGGAGGAAAACTGGGAACAGAGTGACTTGACACTAGTTTATCTTCTGTTCCTGCAATATGCGGGATACAGCGTAAAGCTATTTATTATTAAAAACGTATAAAAGATTTATCTATTTAATATTATGCGTAAATAGTACGTTACATCCTGTCCGATGCATTAGTTGCAAGACGATACGGGTCTATTTATGAATAACGTAGACGTTAATATAAATTTATATTTAGTTAACTTTGTCTTTGATTATAACTGAATACGTAAAGGTGGACTATTTGATTTTTATTGCAGTTATCGCGTTGTAGGCCGTAATTGAACCTGTTAAGACATCAGACCTGGTTAGGCGAAATGGTTAACTACCATTTTAAAGTTACACTTTTATATATTACTTAGATTTTTTCTTCTCTTATAATATATAGAATAAATCAAATCTAAAACAACATTTTAATCATGTTTAAAATTTACAAAACGCTTATTTTGGTAACGTCCCTAAGAAGCTAAGCAAGTTGTTACATCTAAATTGCTTTTACTAAAAATAGTATAAAGTGATGTGTCAAAATTTCAAGCGGGCGGCGACGGGTCGTCTTGAAAGGTGAAAGATAAACATGCGCGCACGCAGAGTGATTTGTGTTCACGTTTTATAAATAAACTTATTTAGTCAAGTTATTAATTACCGAGGAATAGCATGTGATGATGAATTTTATTTTGGGATGAAATAATAAATCTATTCTAAAAATCTGTAATGTTTTCTACTAATAATTATCCAAAGTACAAACAATTATAGTCTTCAACTGAATAATACTTTTGATCGACACCGGTCTGCTAAGCTGTTTCTGTCATTTCTTTATTGACGTTCCGTCTTAATATGTATTCATTTAACCAGCGAAATAGTACAAAAAAGTAAGAACTGCTAATCTAATATGGTGATGGTGATACAAAGACGTTACGCCACCAAGGCAGACCCTGGCAACACGCCGGGATTAATGCCAGGAGGAAGAAGACAGAAGAAGAAGAAGAAGAAGGTACAAAGATGTATTGGCGTATTGTAATTGGTTCATACTAATAATTATCAATTTTTAAGATACTATCTTCAAATTGATTTCCTTGACAAATTGATTAATTGACAGGTTAATGGAATCCACTTTATAGTTAATTTTTACTTCCACCTTGGTCACGGCAGTTGTGAATAAATATGTTGATAAATAACTATATTGCTTACTTAAGAAAATTTTTATTTATTCGTCTCATTTTCGGGCAATGTTTCTATTTTGGAAGATCAAAATTTTTAGACAATTTCTCGCGATTCTTATGTTTTATTCTGATAATGCTGAGTTTCGCAAATTTTCTGGATAAGGCTGTATACGATGAGATCTATTTCTATACTTTGTGTAAATTTATTGTAGATTGTATTATTTCATTTGTATTTAGGGGTAAATATATAAACAAGTTAATGATTGTCCTTGCTAAAACTGGACAAATTTTGGATGTTGATTCAATTATGATATCCTGGAAATTATATGTTTTATTAATAGGTATATTTCTATATCGCTTAGACGCGTTCTTTACTTACAGTCATATTCCCGTGTATAGTTTTACATTTTTTAGAAGCTTGTTTATAATAGTGTCTATTCAATTAAATTATATAAGCAAGATTATAGTCTTTGACGCTTTGTACCAACGGATGAAACTTCTAAGACAGACTTTTGACGCCAAATTTGTAACTATTAATGCTATCGGAGTGGAAAGACGGAAATATAAAATAGAGAATATTAGGAGTTGTCTCTCCGCCTATAATATTTTGTTAGAGTTCATCGAGACTATGGATTGTGAATTAGAGATTTGGGTAAATAACATCTAAACATTGTTTTAGTTTTAGAAATTTTGCATTGTGCACAAATATCCTAGTTAAAAGTCTAAAGAACCTTAAAAAATTAAAATTTATTAATAGTTATATGTATACAATATTTTTAGCTCCTTGGTACGGTTGTAGTGCTTTTCCCAGATCTCGTCCAATTCATGTACAATGTGACAGCATTGATTTTAAAAAAGGTAAATTTATATATTAAAGGCAAGGTAGACCAAATTCAAATAAAATACTTAATATATAGTAACTATTAATAATTATTTCTAAAATTATAACCTATTGTAATGATTTACATGTAGGATTTTTTTTCAGGGTTTGTGGAGAACTGATTCTATATCATTATTGATTGCTCTTTTGTTACTCCTATTGTTATTTTCTTTACCCATGTCAATATTTGAAATGGCAAAGTGGGAAGTGGAGATAATAAAACGAATTTTACTTCACCAAATTCTTGTTTGTTCAGGTATTTTTTATATACATATTTTGTTACGATTGAGAAACATGCGAGTTTTGACTCTTATATTTAAGCTATTTAGACAAAGTTAGGCATTGTGTTGACATGTTATAACAAACATTACCCAAAAATCTACAATTCACAATTGTAAGAGAGGCAAGGAAAGGCGTCGATTGCGTAGAGCATATTATCCATGATACTATAGGCAGAACTGTAAGGCTAAAGGCGTAACAAGCATGACGTGACATGAGGATGCGAAAGAGATATACAGTACTTGGTTGTTCGTTCTCTTTGGCAACACTTCAAAGAAAAAAGCGCGAACATAAGAAAAATAATAAAAAAAATCTTTTCGTTGAAGCTTTACAATATTACTGTTAAACTACAATTTATTAATATTTCAGATGAAATTCTACTAAAAGAACAGCAAAGTGCATTGAATTATATTCAAATGCGGCCTTTAGAACACAAGATATGTCGAATTTGGTCGATGGGCATCTGTCTACCATTAAGTTTTTGTAGTCTTTGTGTTTCTTACGTCATTATATGTGCTCAGTTTACTTTTGGGGCTTAAGTAATTAAAATTTTTTATTTAACGTAAATACATATAATTTACAATGAACGAATAAATTAATTAATAACATAGTATTAAGACAGAAATATAATTATAAATAAGATAAAATAATATATAAATACATTGTAATTCACTAAACTACTTACCTGTTTATTCTTTTCCAATCAATAAATATAATAATTTAGTATTAACGACGTATACATTAGCTTGATTTAAATAACACTAACGATTATTTATTCATAAAAAAACATTGTATGTACATGCTTTTTGCTCATGAGAATCAAAATTAAAAAGTTAATATTGTGTTGGAACAAGAAGTATCTTATTTTGAATGGACTTTCTTAACCCTGGGTTCCCTATTCCTACCCTGTTATATGCGGGATACAGCATGACGCTAAAGAAAATGACGTACAAAGTTACACTAGCCTCAGATATATTTTTTTTATTTAAATAGATTCGATTATATTCTAAATTTAATTTAGGACAGTCCAAGTTTTATCAAAATCAATTCAATAATTTTTAATGACAATGAACAATCATAAATTGACAGACAGACGAGAACTAAAATACTTTGATATATATTTTTTAAGCTTGTCAAAATAACAAATGAAAAGTAATTGTATAAATAAAGCGCTCGATTAGAATCTAACATTTATTATTTAACTATTACTACTTACTTCATTTAATTCAGTACATGCTTGAATTTGGATAACTTTAAACATGCTTACATCAACTTACATACAATGTGTGGAAAAAATTATGATTTTACGTAATATTTTAGGATATTACAATTCATTTGGTAAATCGAAACTTTTAAGAATCTCTTCATTTATTTTTTGCTCATCAATTGGTATACTAACGCTATTTATATTAGTACAATACTGGGATATTGTTACCGCGCCTAACAGTATATACATGTTAAATACATTTGAATATATTATAAACGTTCTAACATCTTTAATCTTTCAAGGGAAATTTATGAGAAAAACGTTTAAATTTCTTACTATAAGTGGGAATCTTTTAAATACTAAATCTATTAAAGTATCGTGGGTGTTAGCTATATTCTTCACAGCCATGTTTTTATGTAGGATATGGAGTTTCGTCAGTTTAACTCGCTTAGTCCCCTTTAGTCCGCCTTATTGCACTAATTTAGTGCTTTTAATGGCATTGTATCTAGATTTTTACACAAAGATACTGTTCTTTGATGCCTTATACCAGAGAATGACGCTATTACAAGCTAAATTTCAATGTGACTTTTGTACCGTCAACTTGATCGGTGCGGAAAGAAGCAATTATAAAACCAATCATATTAAGAAGTGTTTGAAGGTGTACAACATTTTGTTGTGCTACCTTGAGAAATTGGACTACGAAATTCTGATTTGGGTAAGTTATTGTTAGTTTTACTAAATCATTAGATTTTGTATTGAATATGATGTTAAGTCTAATTGGTTGGTTGGCGCTTGATGAGGGAGGCCTACGTTCAGCAGTGGACGGCGATAGGCTGATGAAAAAAAAAAGAAAAAAGTCTAATAGATAAGCGAAGGCTTTGCGAAAAAAAATATAGCAATGATTGCTTGTGAAATATATCATTTCTTCCCATTATCTCTACATTAACGAAATTTTTTTTTAGTTTTACGCTATATCGCTAGCGGGGTAGAAAGAACAGAACGCTAAACGCTACGGTCTCAATTTTCGCTTTCGTGGTCCTTATAATTTTTACATGACCTTCCTCCTACTGGAGAAGCGAAGAAGTGAAATATTTATTTAAGTTTATATTTCCATTTCATCGCTCTGGCATCGCATCGTCGAGGCACCGGCGTTGAGCTCTGCCACTCAACACGCAACGCCACCAGAATTCGGCAGAAAGTAGGGAACGGAGTGACGCCTAGTATTACCTATACCTACATAATATTACCTATATAAATACGAAATATGTTTGTTAAATTGCTATCAAATTTAATCTAAAAAAATTATAAACATTTCAGTATCTGTGGACAGTATTTATATACTTTTTGAAATCAGTAATGTACTTCTTCAATATAATATATGACGTTGTGTTCAAGGTGAGGCTTAAATTTTAGGAATTTTATAACAATTGTTGATAATAAATTATTAAGATGTCTTATCTGTCTTAACTCCACTCTGTATCTCACACCGCTCAATTATCTTCTTCAAATGGCTGACTCCACTCTTAATTTTGTCTTGTTATCAGACTTGGGAAATAAAAATAATTCATTCATTCTGGTGTTGCACGGGGTCGTGGGCGGCGGTGATCACCATCAGGTGACCCGAACGCTCGTTTGCCATGGAACTTGAAACTGCAACCGTCGAGCTTAGAGTCAGACGCAGTGCCGTTGCACAACAACAGCCTGTAATATAACTAAATTTCAATGAAAAATATTTTTAAAAGATGGTGTTCCTGGTGCAGTTGGAGTTAAAAACTTACAAAGTTCTAATTGAGTCTTTTAAAATTAGATTCTCTCCGCTTCATTAAAAAATATAAAAATAAATAACTTATCGCGATATCCCACATATCATAGTGTCAGTCAATCAGTAATCACACTTTGTTTTCCTCCCATCCAAAAACCGTCGCGTTTCTTTTATTCAAATATTTAATTCTTCTTTTTTACAGGCTACTATAACTACTATTATAACAGCTTCGTCTGCACTAGCATTTTGTATAATAGTAATATCGTTGCCGATGATTTTATTTGAACTAACAAAGAGCAAAGTAGATGGTATTAAGAAAGCCCTACTTGTCCACCTGTTATTCGATAAAGGTATGTTTAATAGTTAAATGGCGTTTTATTATTTATTTTGTGTGAAAAAAATATTTTTTCATTTATAGGAAAATCTCTTTTGTTTTAATTGTGGCTTTTATAGAGTAGTTAAAACTGTGGTTTCATTTAAAATAGTGATGACAAAAACTAACAATTTTTGTTTTACATATATTTCGTCTAATTTCAGATGTCAACATGTTAAAAGAATCAGAATATGCCTTAGAGTATTTGAAGCTACGACCCTTCAAATATGACATTTGTCGCGTCCTCCCTATGGGTGTACGTGTGCCAGTTACCTTTCTGTGTTTATGTGTTACCTATGTTATAGTGCTAGCTCAATTTCGTTTTGCTTAAGAATATTATAAAATAAACTATTAAAATTATATATATTTTGTATTATTTTAAACACTTTCCAGTCGTTGTATATATAACAAAATTACGTAAAGTTTTAAATTCAATGACAGATTTAGCTGCATGTTTATATCGATTCATATTAAAAACCTTTTAGGCCATGTTGGAGCAGTGGGACATCTGACGGTAAACTATAACCTATGAACGGGATACAGCGGGGAGCTTAATCCCGTATATAGCAGGTTATAGTTTATAAAATTAGTTTGGATTATAATTTCAATTTGACGAAAGTTAAGTAGAGAATATTGATCGATTTTTTTTTTATTGTTTAAAATATATTTTTTAAAATTAATATTTTATTCTGTTCAAATATATATAAGTCTGTGTCCTAAACATGATTGACATAACAATAGAAATAAAAGATAGACTTACAAAATGTAACGATTACCATAAATATTTGGTTCATTAGCGTAATCTACGTGAGCGCGGGTTCGATGCCCTACGTATTAGTTTATTTACGGTGGTCATTGTTTTAATTGAAATTATTTAAATAAATGCATAGAGCTGTTAGAATTTAATGCTGGCGGCTTCGCCCGCTTGGACTAGACAATTATTTATTTATTGATCAATCTGAATTATTTTCTTGTTCTAATAACATTATAATTTTAAAGACAATACTTATCTATTCGTTGAAAATTAAAGTTTCAGGCAATTCAACAAACAGCTATATTGCAACAATTTTGTCATTCGTAATTCCTTAATTTGTTTCTTAGACTAGCGCGCACAGACAAACCGAACGGAAGTGTCTTAATGAGGAACATAGTATCTCAACACCAGGTTCCCAGGTTCCCTTTGCCTACTCTGTTATGTGCGGGACACAGTGTGACGCTAAAAAAATAAATATATAAACTACTTACTTAAAACAATAGTTTATATAATTCCTTCTAATACTGCAATTTCACAAAAGCTATTATAACATAATATTTTATAGGTTATAATTTTATAAGACCGGAAGTTGTACGTTATTACGCAGACAGTTAATTATGAACTAACGGTTAAAACTAACCTAAATATCGGCCAGTCAGTTTCCTTTATTAATTAATATTGTACCCAACATAACAGTTTTTAATTAAGTTTAATGATCTATATTATAAAACTAACTGAACTGTTCATTATAGTAGCAGCTTCAATTTCCGTTTTCTGGTATTGGTTTTTTTTTTTGAGAAAATGGGCTTATAATTTACTAGCAATCTATGCGCGACTTCGCCCGTTTAATCTTATTGTTATGTTAAACAAAATTGCGGGCGACGACTAGTGTGTTTTATATAAAATATATATAATTTGGTAAAAATGGCCTGGATTAGATATTAACTTAACCAATATTTCACGTCTGTATGTACGAATCTCTCAAAATTATGACAATTAGACAAATGTCTTAATACCTTAGTCAGTCTCTCTAGACTCTAATTATCTTATCTAGCTGAACTTGAAATTTTTTTTAGCTTCACGTCGTATCCCGCACATAGCAGAGTAGGAAGCGGGAACCTGGCAACCTAAAGTTCATACACGCCATTCTCCATAGAAAGCGGGAAACAGAAGTCACTTAACTTCTGTTTCCCGCTTTCTACCAAATTGTTTTTGAGTGGCGGAACTCCACGCAGTGCTTTGTCCGCTTGCTAGAGCGAGGAAAAGAAAATATTAAATATTCACTTCCTCAATTGTGAATCGAACCCACAACCGCCACGTTTACAGCTTCAACCTTGTACTCTCTACGCCACGAACTGCCTTGGAGTATATTTACATTTTTTTTCATGTAAGCTCAATTCTTTGAAAGCTGAGCTTCATAGTTCAAATAAAAATATTTTCGTGTCTAACAAACTTAAAGTATTGTTTTATACGAGTATAAAATCCTGATGTTTTTTTTATTAATACTAAATTTAATTTACGATAGCGGCCTAATTACAGTAAGTAACTTAGCATGGGTGACCTACAAAAGTAAAAAACGATGGTTAAAAATTTTTTATAAGTATCCACAAATAGGGTAAAATTCATTTAAAAAATTGGGCCACGGTGTACCCAATTTGAAATAAAACGCAATGACTAGAATTTATGCACGTAAATCACTTTATATACTTTTTCATATACATTTTTTAAGTTTGAGTTGAATGGCGGAACTTAACGCTGCGCTTTACCTTGCTAACAGAGCGAGGAAATTAACAAATTTAATAATTTATTTGTCGGAATGGGAATCGTACCCACAACTGTCGTGTTTACAGTCACACCACGACCTCAACCAAATAATAACTATGGAAATTACAACATCACGCTGTATCCCACACACATCAGGGTAGGCAGAGGGAACCTAGAGTTAAGACACTCCCCACTTTCTGCCGAATTCTGCAGGCATTGCGTGTTGAGTGGCAGAACTCAACGGTACGCTTTGCCTCAACACCAGAGTGAAGAAATGGAAATATAAACGTAAATAAATATTATGAAGAAATATGGAAATTACAATTTATAAAAATATATTTCGAACAGGATATTTAATAGAATTCGAATCCACTACCATCATATCCATGCTTATTATCCAAAAATAACAAACTAAAATTAAAAACCCCTACAATAAACAATAATTTAAAAGTATGTCATATTAAATGCAATTAGAATAATTTCGCGAACATTTTAGTAGGTACAGTGCGTATTGTGTATGACCTAAACAGTCGGGTCAACGATCTCATGATTAACATCTGGCGTTTCATATATTTTTACTCGACTCCCGATAAATAAGAGGGTTGTGTATTTAAATTTTTTTAACTTTAATCTGTGTCCCGTACAATATCTTGAATATAGCTTAGCTTTTAATGCTGTATCTCGTATATAGGAAGAACGCTGACGGCACTTACTGCTAAGACAGTCCGTTTACTTTTTCTTTTACTCTAATCTATATATATAAAATCGAAAGGTCACTCACTCACCACGAAATCTCAGAAACTACATGTGCTAGGAATCTCAAATTTTGCATAGGAGTTACTTATAGGACGTAGGTGCTCGCTAAGACGGGAATTTGCAATATTCGATTTCTAAGGGGTTGTTTTTGGGGTCGAAAGTTTGTATGAAACTTCGTTACTACAAATGCTAGGAGTCTCAAATTTTGCATAAACGTCACTAGGACGTAGTCATGGAGACAGAAATTAATAATAACATAGTTCACGCGGGTGAAACCGCGAGCGGGCCGCTAGTATTACATATTTTATTTCCTCGAGTTGGAATCGAACCCACAACCTTTCGCGTTTATAGTCGCCTGCTTGTGCTCCTGGGACATCAAACGAATATTAGTAAATTAAATAATTTTAATACTAATTCCAAATTAAAGCTCTCCTATAAAATTTACGATTGTCTGCTAACATAATTAGACTAAGACATTATCAGACATTACTACTAACCTACTAAGGAGTGTCCTGGATCTATTAGAATAAACATATAAAATAATTTTACGATCTCTCTGTTATTTGAAATCCTTGCGGGAATCTTAGCCTGCGCTTATTAGCTAAACTCTTTTAAGCTTAATTATTTTAGTAAAATGTACACTAATATACTAAATATATAGTCTTCTCTTAATTTTCCCATAGTGGGTAGAAGAACCTATTGGCAATACACTCCGGTTTTCGTTTTTAAAAGAGAAACTCACCGTCGGAACTAAAACTATTATTACTAGCAACGAGGATTAGCAGCTCGACCTAAGGCATATTTTGAAAAAAAAAAAAAATGTTTTGCCTCATGTAAACATATATTCTTACATCATCTATCTAACATAACAATATGAGCAAGATGTGTCAAGTAAAAAAAAAGAATATACAAAAAAGCTTTTAATAAATGTATACAGTTAGATAGGTGCTTAAATGCCTATACAGGTATCGTAAAGTGTTTTTAAATTGCACTTAAAAAAGCCCTATCGAATGCTATTATAAGTCATTAAAAAAATATAGTACAGTTAGTATAAAAATAATATTATACAAATGTTTTCTTGTAAGTAATTTTATATTTATTTTTTAATTGTATTTTAAGTTGAGGCCATCGCGGCACAAGAGCACAGGTATGTAACTGTAAACGCGACAGTCGTGGGTTCGATTCCGACGCTCTAGTAATGAGGCAAAGCGACGATGAATTTCAATGCTCAACACGTATTGCCTCAAGAATTTAGTGAAAAGTGGGGAACAAAAGTGTCATAATAGGAACGGAGTGTCTTAACACTAAGTTTCCAAGTACCCTCTTCCTACCCTAAAGCTAAAAAAAATATTCCATCCATTTTGTCAACGCTACCTGACGCATGCATTTACATTTACATGGCAACAGTACATACTTTGGTCGTAGTCATGAGGGTTTCCCAAATCGATGGAAAATGCAGCCACAAAAGCGAATAGTAAAGTGAATTGGTCACGTTCAGTCATGTAAAATTTAATAGTTATCATTTAAAAATTACTTTGGAATTTGTTTTAAATTTTGTAGTACTGTAATGTTATGAAAAACGTTACTTTAAACTTTTTCCTTTATTTATTTTTTTTCTATGCATGTAAGAGGGTAGCTAGAGGAAACCTAAGTCCGTGTTCATAAGCTGTTCAACTCTAAGATCGATTTTGAGAGGGAGTTGGAGATGCTGTTTCTATTTATAGAATATGAGATCTCAAGATCAATCAAGAAATATTAAATAACAACAATTCCTTCCCCCGAGTGGAAATGGAACCCTTGGGAACTACCGTCGCGTTTACAGACACACGCTTCTACCACTACGTCTCTGAACTTATATTAAGTAGGAATATTTAAGGAACATTTTTTAGAAAATCCAAAATATTTTGAATTAAAAAAGATTAAATATTTAATATAAATTACACGCTAGTAAAGTTCTACAGTCCAGTAGAAATCACGTACTTTCGTTCGTATCTATTTTTGCTTGGAGTTTGTATTTCTGAACTAACACATTTAGATATTGATTGAAGGCACATCAGTGATAACCCAGTAAATATTACTAATTATTTGCGTCATTAATATTATAGGAATTACTGTAATTTTATATGATACATACAAACCAGTAGAGGCCTGTAAAACTGGTTATGGGTTCGATTTCCACTAAAGAAAATAATATATTTATTTCATCACTCTGGACAGAGAGAGACAGCATTGAGTATGGGAGGAAGTGGAACCTGCCTACCTTGCTATTTGCAGTTATAGCTATGGGCAAAAGAACAAAGAAACATAATTCAATTAAATACAATTTTTACATCAAAAAAACACATCCTTTTTAAACAACCATACAAATTGAAAGTAAATCGTTTGATTGCATCACGGGATTCGAACCTACGAGTACATGATACATCCTCATTTCAGTAATAACATAAATGGTATGTACCAATATTATAAATTTGATCCTTTAAGGGGCGATAACGTGTCTATATTTGGATCTGGTACTTATAAATGTTCGTAGTGGCATAGTTTCTTTGATTGATAGGTTGTGAGTACTGTGGAGGTCACTGGTACAAATCTGTCATATATTATTAACCGTAGTATTAGTAATGACTAAGTTTTTTTAATAATAATACTGTTTATATTGCAATTTGCAAGCTATTTGCTCAAAAACGTTTCAATGTTTGTTTTTCGGCGTTAAGTTCCGCTACTCAGCATGTAATGTCTGGAAGATTACATGGGAAACTAATATATCTTAATACTAGGTTCTCTCGCCCTATCCTGCTATATGCGAGATACGGATTAAAACCAAAATAAGGTAAAATCAGCTTCATTACAGCAGGGTAGGTAGAAGAACCTAGTGTTAAGACACTCTGTTCTTCACTTTTAAAATAAAATATTTTTTCTTTTTCATTGAAGTATTTTATTGAAAAAATAATAATCTAATTATGGAGGTGATTAAACAAAAGATAATTTTTTTTTCAATAGTTTAATACGCCCAAAATCCATTTAAACAAAAACTTCACATAATACTGTCCTTTCCTTGTTTTTCGCACATTTATTCTACATTTTTTTTAATATTATGTATTTACATATTTCACATAATTCATATATTTAAATTCTTTCTCATAATTATCCTAGCAGGATTCGAAGCCGCACCTATTAAATAGACGTAACCGTGTATGTAAATAATGTATAGTATTAAGTTTAAGTTACCCTAAGTTTATATTTAAATTCAATGTTTATATAGATTTCTCAGTATTCACATATATGTAAGTCTTAACTTATTTTTAAAGAAGCATACAAAAACAAAAAAAAACAAAACTTATGAATAAAAAGGTTTTTTACAGTCTTATGAGTCTTATGATTGGATACAATTTCTATTTAAATAAGTAAAAGGAAAAGTCATAAATTAAAATATTTTCTATATATTATTAATTTCATGATTTTTTATTCTTTATTTTTAAGTTTTATACCCCAAGCCACAAAATAAAAAATAAAAGTACTTACACAAAATAAATAAATAATAATTATTTTTTTAACTATACATGACTATAACATTTTTATCTCCTGTCATCGCAAAATTAATTAAAAAAAAAACAAAACATTATACGTCACACGTCATGATATGTCAAACCATTTAAAATTATCATTATCACATATTAAAATAAACCTAAACAATATCTATTTATTTCAGAACGTTTTAAAAGTAATTAGTGTAATTAACAAAAGTAATTAACAAAAGTAATGTCCGCATTATAATACATATAATTGAGTAATATTTTTCATAATTTTTCGTTTTTTTTTTATTTCAAGGCACAGGTAGTTGGGGCCCGTCAAATACCAGCGTCCTAACTGTATGTTGACTTTCTGTCATGGTTTTATCCTCTATACTATTGGGTTTTGCGTTGAAATTTTTACTTATCACTAAAATCTGTAAAAGAAAGAAATAAATATAAATTTCTAAAATCTTTAGAATGTCATAAATGTCGTACACAATTCTCCCTTCGCATTTAACCGCGCGGACGAAGCCATGGGCAAACATAAGTATTTAATATTTATATTATTCTACAAGAGCAAAGGTGAATAACCTGACATTACAACAATAAACATTTGTCCAGTAAATAACTAAATTTGGTCCCAACAAGGAATCTAATTAGTCCCCTTGTTTGTTCTAACTAACGATGTTGACAAGACGTGTTACACACGTTGAAATACATGACTCTAACATTTATAATAAACAAAAGGTAGCTGTTCTAGATATTTTTTCAAGGCATGGCGTCACTGAAAACGCGTAGTTTGTGGGTTCGATTTCCATTTGCCGTTGAATGGAATGAGTTATTATCTATTTTCTCTGGTAACAAGACAAATCACGTTACTTTCGGCCACTTAGCACATTTTTTACCTCAAACATTGGGTTATACAGAAACAGAAAATGGGAAATAGAATGTCCTGACACTTGGTTCTCTCCGCCTATTTTAATACAGTGTGAAACCAAATATATATATATATTTACTCACCGCATAAAAACCAGTAGATAAACCAATAGCTGCTCCAACCAGCACATCCCACCAGTGATGTCGGTGATCAGTTATACGGGTGAGCGAGCATATGGCGGCGTACGCGAGGCAAAGTAGTTGTAGTATGGGTACTAGAAGTACTGTGCGGTTACGCCAGCTGAATGCACGGCGTTGGAGGTACCACTGTAAGGAAAAGGGTAGAATTTAATAAATTAAAAAAAATATCAGGTTCACGCAGGATCGCACACAGCAGGATAGGCAGGCAGGATAGGCAGAGGGAACCTAGTATTAAGAAATTCTGTTGCTCATTTTCAGCCGAATTTTGCAATGCAAGCATTGCGTGTTGAGTGGCGCAATTTAACATCGTGTTTTACCTCAACACCAGAGCGAAGCAATGATAACATAAATTTAAATAAATATTTCATTTCCTTTAATGGGAATCGAACTCACAACTAGTTGCGACTACAAATTAATAGATATTTAAAAAAAACAATTGACGCGTACAATATGCGTTGCCATAGCAACGTGTCAGCCACTTCATACAAAATTATATATTAGCGGGCGAAGCCGCGTGTCTGTCGCTAGTAATTATAAAAGTGTAACCAGAAATGAACCTAAACTCACCGCTATAAACATTCCACAGTAAACAGACAGCGACGTGTGCCCTGAAGGGAAGCTGTGGTACGAATCTGTTTGGTACCAGATGGGAAATCTTGTAGATGTGCACTCAAACGTACTCACGTACTCTGATCTGTACAAAATATTAAAATAAATTTATTTCTTTTTTTTAGCTTGTGCATTAAAATTTATTAAATAATTTGTTAAAACAATTAAGCGTAGATATATCGGTAACTTACCCGTTGCAAGTTTTCGCAGCATCCGGTTCGCAGATATCAAAAAAGGTAGGCCTGGGACTTCCGGTAATGGCCTTCATCACCTCCACGATGCCAAGGTTAAAGAACATACCGTATACGTAATTTCTGTACAGTATGGCTGTTCTCCTCGCTGTGTAGTCAAGTTTTATTCTTATTGAATAAGAAGAGTCAAAAAGTAGAAGTTCTGTGAGGAAAACCTGAAAAAAAAATGGTTTTATAAAATGGGTAAAACAAGGTGAGAAAGATTTTCCTCCTAGGAATATTTATATCCTTTTTCTTTCTCTTAGGGGTAATTATTTACGTATTATATAAAAACAAGACTAATTTATGTTTAAAAGAATAATAAATATTTAACTGATATCTTCTTCAAAAACCTACACTTACCATAACAAAAGGTAATAAAATTATAGTCGACAATATAACTCCCATAGACACTGTGTCTCCTGTGAACGGAAAGGAGAGAGCGGGGTCATTGCAGTAGAACCCACTTTTGTAGTGTGGAATCACTCCCAGTTCAAATAATACGATGAGAACTGACACTGTAGACAATAAGAAAAATTATATTAATTTTATTTTTTGAGAATACACTAGGAATACTCCGTTCTCTTCGGTTATCCCACAAGGGATATAAAGATAGAGTGTGCAGCTAAAAAAAGAAAAAAAAAACATATTTTTGAAGAAAAAGACAAATTTGATTGTTTAGACGTAGTTATGATATTAGTTTATATCTAAGAACAATGTTTTTGGATTTTATTAGTGCAAAATATGATGTATCGTTCTGTATGACGTAATTACATTTTCTTAAGCACTCACCACCACCACCTCCAAAGTTAAACGGAATTTGGGGATCGGAATGTTAACCCTATCTATCCTGCTATACGCGGGATCCACCGTGAAGCTAAGAACTATCTATAACCATTTTTTTTTCTAAAAACTCAATTCAAATTTTCAAATAAAATACGTCACCAACAAATAGTTTGAGTGTGAAATTTTGCCAGCAATTACGCAATTTCACCATCCGGCGTTCTCGACATTGACTTTGAACTGGCTTGGAAGAAGGAAGCGAGGGTTTGGAGCAAATTGGCTAACGACCAATGTCAAAAACCTGAGGATCATACATCAAGAGATGGATGGTCATTACTCTAAGGTCCTTTTCATTTGTTTCGTCTATTTTTGTGATTAATGGAGTTGAAGGGAAGTAAGTTACTTCCTTAAAGGTTCAGAATACAATCGTTTTTTTTTTTAAATTCTTATAAGGTTTGAAAATAGGTCCTTTTGCTAGAAAGTGGGGAACGGAGTGTCTTACCCTCTGCCTACTCTGCTGTGTGCGGGATACAGCGTGAAGTTGATTTAGTTTAATTTTATAATCTTCGTAAATAAAGTAGCAGGATATTGAATAATATATACAGGTGGGCTAAATTGCTCTACCCATATGGGTTAGCTCGCCTACATTTAGTACCCATTTGTTGGTCCAATTATTTAATTGATTTATTCTATTGTTTTATTACTAACTGCACGTTCTAGCATAGTCCTGAACAAGATTTCTCACATAAACCGTCTAGGTGAAGTGGACTAACTGCAAACGCGAGATGGGTTATGGGTTCAATTCTTATTCGGGGTAGTGAAAGAAAATAAAAATATTAAATGGTTTTGCAGTCGCACGCTCACCTCTTGCTTCAACAGCCTCTACAACTTATTAGTACTAATTAACACTAAAAATAGAAAACAACTAAAAACAAATACTTAACAATATTCCAGTTATTTATTTAATCTGTATGTACGTCTGTCTGTTACAGTTATCTAATAGAGAGGATGTTTTATATGACGCAACGTCTAGAATGCAATTTGCAATTTTGCTCTCGCCACGTTGAGGTCCACGTGTGTACAGACAGCAAAAAAATATGACACCAACTTGGTTATTTTTCATAGAAAATATGGTTTCATTTGTGTTGTGCACTGTACATTGCATAATCTAAATGGGTGGTGGGATGTCGTTGATTATTCAATTGTTAGTTCAAAAGTTGTATAATGGTTATATATTAAATTTTAATGTTGAAATTAGAAAATTTTAGATGATTTTTTGAGTTTAGTGGGTTTTTTCTTATTTACTAATAAGAAAATAATAAAATAAATAATTTTTAACTATTTTATTATTTTATTTTTCTTTATTTCAGCTTCACCTGTACCCCGCACGTAACTGGGTAGGCAAAGGGAGTCTAGTGTTAAGACACTCCGGCCCCCACTAACCGCTGTATCCTTGAGACTTTGCGTATTGAGTGGCAAAACTAAACGCCGCAACGAACTATTTCGTAGTATAAATAGTTCTTTAAAATATTTAATAATACCTTTTTTTTTTACTTTAGAGATATTGCGGGTTGAGTGGCGGAACTCAATTATATAATAGAAACAAATACAAATCAAAAATGGTGAATATATTTCCATTTAGCTAATCTAGCTTTCCAAAGTGTAATACTTTAAAAATCCAAGAATTCCACCATGGGTAGGTGTTAGATATAGAATATAGTGAAACCAACTAGACAAAAAATAACATTAGGTTATGCTACTCGGCAACAGATGGCGCTACATGTACCATTTTTATAGTGTATTATTTTTTATAATAGTTTATAAAGTACACAATAAGGAATTAGTCAATCAATTTATATATGTTCGTATATTCGTAAATAAAAAGAAGATATAAATATTATTTCTTTATCTATTTGCAGTTAGAAAGAAAACACCCCGTTCTCTATTGTGGAGGTATTGCGTGTTTACCTCGACACCACCGCGAAGAAATAAAAATATAAAAGTAAATAAATATTTCATTTCATCGAGGGAACAAAACCCAGAACCAGTCGCGTCTACAGTCACACTTGTGTTCTTACGCCACGACTGGCCTCAACTATTGAAGAATACACCACATTAAAAATCAATTACAATAAATAACATCCATTAAATAATTAATATATTCGAACAAATTATTTTTCTATAAAAAAGTAGTAACTTAAATGTATTACGAACTTCTAACGATAAATAATGATAGACCGGAATCGATTAAAGTGATGTAAAAATATATTTAAATTATAGGTTTTACTCGATATCGATAAATGGCCGCCTTTCATTCTAATTATAAGGAAATAAATATTAAAAATCATATTAATTTAATGTGTTTTTGATTCACGCTGTATCCCGTTACCAGAGTGGGGAAATGATTATAATTCATTTCTCCGAGTGATAATGGAACTGTCGTGTTTACAGTCAGACGATCAAATTCAACCAAAATGTTTCCATTTTCCCCGCTATGGTAAGATAGAACGCGGCGTTAAGTTGCGCCACTTAACACGTCATGATGTTATGAATGTATGATCCTAGCACCATGTTACCTCCAACTACTCTACTTATATGCGGGACATATTGTGCAAAGATAGTAAATTAAAAGCGTGGACGACGGAGGCCACTTAACATTAGGTTCCCTCTGGATGCAGGATACAGCGTAAAACAAAAACGATATTCCCCCAAATTGGGAATTGAACCCTGACAAGGAGCTCAAAGATATTAACCAACCTTTATTTCCATTTTAAACATACATTTGTATATAATTAAGTTCGTTCACACTGTATTTTTTAATAGTTTTTTTTTTATTTAGTAATGACTGCGATTGCGTGCATTCTGCCTACGCCCATATGCGTCACCGTGGGGTCCACACATGTGCACCATAATTTGTATTTTAAAAATGTATTTATAGTAATATCGGGCCGTTATAGTGCAGTGGATAGGTTTCTGATTGCTAGTGAGGATAACTGCTTCAAATTAGGAAAAACGTATTTAAAGTAAATTTGCTTAATAGAAGTGCTTATAATAACTAAAAATATATTTACTATCGAAATCCTATTAGTTTCTCGTATATAGCAGAGTAGGCAGTCGGAACTTAGTGTTTAGACACTCCGTTCCCTACACATCCCATGCTTTTCGCGACATAGCGTGTTGACTTACGGAACTGTACGAGGCGCTTTATCCTGGGAATTACATTAATTCATTCCAACGAGTGGGAATCGAACCCACGACCGATACGTTTACTCAGACACTATGAAGATGTTGAATTCGGTTTCAAAATCCTTTTACAATTGTTATAAAAGTTTCATATATTTTGTTTTATAACTTTAAAATGCATTTAAAAATAAAACTAAAAATAACTGATTTATTATTCATAAAATAACTAAGTTTCATACTAAAGTCATAATTTATTTCTAAAAAGTAATTTAGATTTTGATGACTTAATGAGTTACTTGAAAGATGGAGCGTTTAAAGTTTTAAATATTTTAGATATTAACATATTGATGGGTTAGTTTTTGTATGATTTTTATTTTAGTCGATTATATTTAGACATTTGATGATTATTAACAACTAAAAGTTACTATGAAATATTACTATAATAATTATATTTTAGGATTTCCCTCAGTTTCCGCCTAATTCTCGAGGAATTGCGTGTTGAGTGGAGGAACTAAACGCCGCACTTAGAAAATGAAAATTTTAAATATTCCATTTTCTCTAGTGGGAATCGCGAAAATCAATAGTAGCACCAAGCCTGACCTATAGCTAATTTTAGTATATAAAAAACGTAAGTTACCTAATAAAAACAACGGTAGGTCCACTCCTAATGCCCAGCATATCTTGTGTTTACTTTCATTTTCATTTTTCTCTCCCTGTAACTCCAAGTCTCTTCTCTGTAACAAAAACGATAAGTAAATAAATATTTTTAATGTGCAATATAACTAAATAGAAAGTTTTATTATTAATTATCTATATATATAAAAGCACTTGTCCTCACTGACTGAGGTAAGACGCACGCACAGCCGTACCCGCTGTGCGTAGAAACGTGAAATTTGGACAGATGTTTACTTTCGTAATCTGGACATCCACTAAGAAGGGATTTTGACAAATTTTAACCCTAAAGGGGTGAAATAAGGGTTTAAAGTTTGTATGGAAAAAAATTTAAATCGGCACCGATTTTTATAAAATTTGAAATTTAGATTTTTAAAAGTATTTAATTGAACACGTGTTTCATCGTTTTCTAGAATTCTCCCCCTAAAGGTGCAAATAAGGGGTTGAAAGTTTGTATAGGTTTTTTTTTAAATCGTCACCAATTTTTATAAAATTTGAAATTCAGACTCTTAAACGTATATAATTAAACACATGTTTCATGGTTTTTTAGAATTCACCCCCTAAGGGTGCAAATAAGGGGTTGAAAGTTTGTATGGAAAAATCTTTAAATCGCCACCGATTTTTATAAAATCTGAAATTTAGACTTAAAAATATTTCATTGAACACATGTTTCATGGGTTATTAGAATTCACCCTTAAATAGGCAAGCGAAGCTGCGCGCGTCCGCTAGTTAATTTATAATTATGTTCAGCAGAATAACCACATTCTCCGTTCCACAGAACCTAAGTGTCTTAACAGGAACGAAGTGTCTTGATTAAGTTCCCAAGTTGCCTCTGCCTACACTGCTATATGCGGTGAAACACAGTCTTGGAAACGAATCCCACTACATACAAATTAAACATTTTCTATATAAGTAAGAAAATCAAATTCCAATAATAATCGCTAATATATCTTACATCACCCTCAAAGTTTACTAACAGCCATTAAGCAATATAACCTTGAAAATCCACTTTACCAAAGACCTTGTAAGGTCTCCCAAGGTCACTCGCTCGACCTTCAATACATGTCCTTCTACCGAACCCTTTAGAAACACTTTATCGTGATATAATTTGTATGAAATATATACTATAGAAAGTTTGTATGGATTCCTTTACACGTGCCAATATTATGTAAATGGAAATTTGAAAAAAATTGGAGAATATGTTATGAAAAGCTTTGGGTTATTTGTTTTTGTTATTAGCTTTTTCTTTATTGAATTAAAGCTTGACTGTAAAACGAGACGGTTGCGGGATCAAATCTCACTAGGGAGGGTTAGGGTTCCCTCTGCCTACTCAACTATAAAAAAAATGTTATAGTTTAATACACTTTATTCTTAAGTTCCCCATAAATTTTGGAGGCAGTTAAGAGGTAAAATCAACACCTTGCTTTGTCTTCTAACTAGGGCGGGAACCTAAAATAAAATTCCCCAAATGAAAATCGAACCTACGACTGTCGTCAGTATAAAAATTCTCATAACAAATTCACTTTATAAAGTTATATAACTTATTAGAAGGGTCTCGTTGACCTTGACTCGTTCGTTTCGCCCTTAGATCATTGCCCTGCCTTAGGGCTAATGACGATAATTTGTCTTAGAATGGGAAAAGCGAAATAAAAGCGAATAGCTTTTAGAACTTAAAGCAATTTTGTCAAATTTCTTCTTAAATTAAGTGATCGAAAGTTTGAAATAAATTGTATGGTTTTTTTTTCCACTTTGGATGAGTTTTTCTTTCTATCATTTGTTTTAGTTATTATTTTGCATTGGTAGTGTAAAAATGGTACAGTATAATTTGGTTTATAAATAAGTAAAAAAAATACTATAATATTTTATTTTATTAGCAAAAGTATTCTATTACAACTATTACAAAAGTAACAATATTAAAATATTGTTACTTTTGTATAACTCTATTTAAGAGAAAGCTAAAAAAGTTCAGAGTTTACAGGTATCAGAAATTATAGTAATAATTGTATTTTTTAGAACCGTCGTAAGCTGTAAACGTGACTGTCGGCTCCGGGTTCGATTGCCGTACGGGAAAATTAACAATATATTTTTTTCTCGTTCTGGAGATAAGAAGCGTGGCGATGAGAGAGCAATGTCTCGGAACTTGGCCGGAAAGTTAGGCATGGAGTAGATACACCAGGTTCCCTTTGACTACCTTACCTATACGGTTTACTACCTACCATACAGCTTAAAGCGATGACAATAAAAATATATTATGCAACAGTAGCGATTCGATTAACAATTTGAAGTACATTGTAATGCATACATCATCTATTTTGATGACTAAAGGATCAATAATTCAGAAATTTTGCTCTGGTAACGAGGAGTCAGTTGCTGAATGTCACAATGGTAATGGAGTGTCTCAACACAAGGTTCCCATGTTCCCACTGCCTAAATATGAGGAATAGAACATAGAATAAAAATATATATATACGCGAAGCCTTAATTTTCATAACATACCAAAAAAAATCCAATGACGAAATTGAACTCAAAACCTATTTATTCTTAAATACCACAATTAGTAACCCATTGAAACGGCCCTGGAAAGTGTACATTCATATACTACGTTACTTCAAGGAAATACAATTGTAGTTCTACGAAATTACTACAATACTATATAAATACGTCACCAAAAGTAAAGCTAAAGTAAACCAATTTTATGTATATAGGTCACTTATTGACGTATTATTATTTATTACAATTTTTATTTGTAATATTATTTAGGGTACCCCCGGGAAGATTGTTATATTTTTTTGTCTATACGAACTGCGACGTTAAGTTCCACCATTTATCGCGCAATGTTTTGAATATTTAGCGGAAAGTTGGGAATAGTGTCTAAACACTAGATTCTGTCTATACTGCTATGCTTGAAAGCGTTAAGCCTTTTTTTATTTTCTTTCCGATGTACAGTATCTCTTGCGTGTAGAGTTGCGTAATTTAACATTGCTTTTTGAAAAAAAAATATTAAATACGACGGTAACGAATTCGAAAGTAAGTATTAGTATTAGATTTTTTACTATTATTAAATAAATATTTTTGTTTTTAAATTATGTATACATATCGTACGTAGTTAAGTATCTTTAGGGGAAAAAAGAAAAGTCATTAAACACTATTTTCTCCCTAAAATTAAATTTAGTTAGTATAAATAACGAAATTTAGAAAAAAAATAACTTTTTAATATTTACCGGTATATATACGTATGTAGAGTAGTCCTGCATTTTCACTTGTTTGTCCAAACAATAACTTACACAATTTTAAATTATTCTCACAAATATTTCGAAAATACAACACTATTGCAGGGTTTTTACAAATCGACTGCAATAAACTGATTTGGTGTGACTAATATAATAATAGTTTAGTACATTATCTTATCGTAAGCACTCTTGTATGTGAAAATAGCCAAGTTCAGAATTAATAAATATTATACACACTATAACAACTGTAATATATAAGTAACTGTATTATGTAAGTACTATTTACAATCAAAGTATTATATAATATGAAAATGTGTAACTTTATTTTTCACACATATAGCATAAGCAGAGAAAATCTAGAGTCAAGACACTCCTTTTTCCACTTTCTGATCAAGATGTTGCGAATTTTGTTTTGTTATCAAAGGGAGGAAATGAAAATAATTATTTTACTACTCGGGGGGAATCGGACCTACAACCGTCGCGACTTACAAACGGCCTTAAAAATATGTATGACAAAAAATAACGTTATCTGAAGAACTTGGCGCTTTTACTACTTTACTTTAGAATCGTTGATAAGATCATGTATATCACAATTTAATAAATGAAAGTACGAATTCCATATAAGGTATTTGTTTATCGGTCATTTCTATTTAAATATTTGCTTATTCTTTTATTAAGAATTATATTTATTAGTGTTGAAGAAAGAAGATTTATACATTCACTCAGTAGCCGTATCTACTACCTTCCGAGTCGGTAATTTTCTGTAGGACTGACAGTACAGACATTTTTAATATATTTATTTCCCCGCTCTGGTAACAAGGCAAAGCGCGGCGTTGAGGTCCGCTACTCAACACGCAATGCCTCCAGAATTCCGCGAAAACTAGCGGAAGTAGAATTTGGAAAAACAATTTATCGTCCAATCAGGCACGCCTCAAGTGCGTCACGTTAGCGTCAGAATGCGTAATTCAAAATTATTCGTGTATTGATAAGAAAGATTATTATTATTTTCACTTAGTTATTTTTTAGCGTAAACGTTTCGTTAGCGTCTATATCTGGGAGGGAGATGGGAATTATATATGTACCTACATATATGTAATTTTACTTGTATACGTGACTTGGTACTGTAATTCCCTTTGTTTCTAATAAACAAAAACAATTCGTAATATCATAAGCTTTGAAGGAAAATCGTGTTATTGTCGTAACATTAAATATATTAACAATACTATATTCTACTAGACTCTACCACATACGCGGCTTCGCCCGCTTGAACTTACAGTTATAATATCAAAGACAAATTACACAAAATATTTTCATAAATTGAACCCTATGTTTTAGTCTGATATATAAGCAACATTACTGTAAAGTTTCATCTAAATCTGTTCACTAGTTTTTTCGTGAAAGTAGAACATACATCCATCCACACAATTTGTCACATTTATAACATTAGTAGTTACAACGTACTGCCCTAGACCTTTTCCTATTCTAGCCTTGATAAACATTAAAAATAAAAGTATTTTTCCTGTCAAAAAACAATGAAGTTAACAGCTATTAGAGTAGGTATTGTTGTCGAAAGGAGCGGGTTCAAATCTCGTTATGTTCGCATACTACAATTTTTTTCGAGAACGCTTTTTTTATGAAATTATAAACAAAAAAAACATAAACTAGTAACAACGAGTACTAAAAAATATTTTACATTCACTCACTTGTACACGAGGCATAGTAATTTTCTTGATTCCTTCAATACTCGCACGAAACAGTGTTTCTTGAACCATTATATTTAAACTGCACTTATTTTTCAGTTAAATTTAATCCAAAAGTTAAATAGTTTAACAATTTAATAGTGTAGTCTCTACAAATTAATTTATTTAACTGACACATTTAACTAAATAATTCCCATATAACTGACGTGATGACTAATTATTTA
This sequence comes from Heliconius melpomene rosina, assembly GCF_056956725.1. Taxonomy (NCBI): domain Eukaryota; kingdom Metazoa; phylum Arthropoda; class Insecta; order Lepidoptera; family Nymphalidae; genus Heliconius; species Heliconius melpomene. Next base: position 8,069,806 of record NC_140402.1, on the reverse strand, counting down.
GAGGGAAAACCACGCTTTTGTTTGAAGTCTATCAGAATATAATAATATTTAATACATTTATTATTAATATAATATAAAATAAGAATATATTTAATTTTTAAAATGGATTAAACCATAAATAGTCATTTGATTTTTGACGCCGTTATGTCGCAGTTGTGACGTAGCTACATATAGCTTATTTGGTGCAACAATGACGCATTTGCACTTTTTAGCCGATTCCTGCGAAGCGCAAAGGAAAGGTTATGTTTTTAGCGCGTATGTCCGTTTTCATGTTCCCTTCTAACTGTTAAACCGGTGAACCGATTATGATAATTTATCTTGATGGCTCGAGTGTTACTGTATACATTAATTTAGTTTTTGCAGTGAGATTTTTTGTTTCCTTTGTAAATATTTTAGGAAGTACGACAAAATCTATATATTTATTTAAATATGGCCTTTCTGCATACATTGACATATATATATTTTTTAAAATTACCATTACCACTAGACCATTATTGCACTAAGAGGCCAGTCGTGGCACAAGTGTGTGTCTTTAAATGTGACTGGTTGTGGATTCGATACCCGCTCGAGAAAACAGTAGGTTCCCTGTGCCTATCCTGCTGTTTGCGGGATACAGTGTGAACATACAGGAAAGAATATTATCGTAAATGAGCGATACTATTAGTACGCTCAGTATATTATGATCCATCGTAGAGCAGTGGCACAGCAACTGACTATAAACGAGATGTATGTGGGTTGTATTCCCACTCGAAGAAATGAATTATTTTCATTTCCCCATTCCATATTTCATTTATCTGAGAATATAAAGCAGCGTTTAGTTTAGTTAATAATTCCTGAGATAAGAATAATCTTAAAACTACGATCTGTTCAGTAACTACAAACCATCGATAGCTCTTGTAGTAAAAGATAAATAAACGAATAGAGAAATATAAATTACGTTAGTCGCTAGCGAAGGCGAAAGGTTATCAATAATCTACATTGAACGGTTTTATTCAGTAAAGATTCAATCTGATATTGGATAGATTTGATAGAATTATAGGAACCTAATGTCAAGACACTCCGCTGTCCATGCATCGGTCAAATTTTAGACATTGCGAATTGAGCGGCGGGACTCAACGCCGCACTTTTCCTCCTTACCATTACGAGGAGATGAAAATAGCTAATTGCAAACCTATAGTTAGGCCCATGAGGAAGTCCAGAGGAGAACTAGAGTTACCGACATAGCTCAAAGAATTGGTAAGTTGAAATGGGTGGGGCATATTTGTCGTAGAGCCGACGGCCGCTGGGGCAGACAGTAGTGGAGACCCCATACAAAACGTCCGGTGGGACAATCCTTTGCTAGATGCACCGACGACCTAAAGAGGTTGGCGAGAAGCGGGTGGATCCGAAGAGCTGAGGATCGAGTGTGATGGCGAAAATTGAGTAGGGCTATTACCAGTGGACAATCGATGACTATTGATGATGATGATGAACAGTCAGACGTTGTGCCTATGCGCCACGAGGGCCTTATAAATTATTATATATTTAAGTATTTGGATAAAGCTATCCAACCTGTAGTCAAAGCGTAACTCAAGGTACATAGGATAACATCACACAATTGATCTCTTGTAATCTCATCTTGATTTAAGATCTTATGTTTCTTCTGATATTTAAGTACATATCTTCTATCTCTATTATCAGACGGTTGTAGGTTCTATGGTCATTCGGGGAAAAATATTTTAATTTGCCTCGCTCTTAACCAAATAAAGAGCAAAGTTGGCTTCTGATACGCAATGTCTCGAAAACTGGAATAAACTTGTTAGAACGGAGTGTCTCAACACTTACATCCTTCAATCAACGTGCTATGCGGGAACAGGCGTGAAGACCGGCCTCTATCAAGAAACTGAATAAGGAAAACGCATAAACATTAGTTACTTACATTAATAACGAATATACTAACATACATGATTGTATGTATATTTAATTATACGGCAATTTAAGCCAAACAATGCTAATAGAGTCGTAAAACGTACATAGATTTCTTACTATCAAACAACTTTATTTTCTTATCACGTACTAACCAGCGCCATCTATCGGCGAGTGGAAGCACTTTAGCAAAGGTGTCGGTTATCGCGAGGAATTTAATTATAAAATAGTAAATCATTGTTCGTCGATTATTAATAATTAATTAGATAGGAGACATCTATTTATGTATTTGGATCAGAATTTATCAATATTGTTGTAAGTTGTGGGACCTAGTTTACGTTTTAGGTACTTAAGTAAGTTAGGTACCTAGCTCTTAGACAGGATTTAGAAGGCGATTGTTTTCGGTTTAATTCATTATATTAATATTAATAATAATAATAATAATAACGTCACTTAGAAAATTCTTTCACGATCGTGCACAAATATCCGCATTTCATAAAGCAGTTGTAAAATCTGATTGTAATTATACTCCTTTAAATTTACACAATGAACATAAACAACAAAATGAAAAAATTACCACTTTAGAGCAGAAACTTAATGTATGGCAAGCAAAATCCCTTCACGGAAGACACCGCAATGATCTTCTTAACCCAAACGTTGACAAAATAGCGTCTAACGCGTGGTTAAAGAAAGGCGAATTATTTCCGGAAACGGAGGGATTTATGTTAGCCATACAGGACCAAATAATAGAAACGCGTAACTACAAAAAACACATTATTCATGACACCCAGATGGATCTATGTAGACACTGTCACAGCGCCAGTGAAACAATACAGCACATAACAGGTGCTTGTAAATCTATCGCACAGACGGATTACAAGCACCGGCATGACCAAGTGGCATGCATTGTACATCAATATTTAGCCAAAAACCTTCATCTAATAAGCGAAACTGTTCCTTATTATAAATATAAACCACAATCAGTAATAGATACAGCCGAATATAAACTCTATTGGGATAGAACAATAATTACAGATCGAACAGTTCACCATAATCGTCCGGATATAACATTACATATTAAAAAACTCAAAACAGTTTACCTCATAGACATTGCAATTCCAAACACTCATAACCTTTCATCTACGTTTACAGAAAAAATAACAAAATACACAGATTTATCCATAGAACTGAAATCACAATGGCAAGTGAACACAGTTAAAACGGTCCCTATCATACTTTCATCTACAGGTGTCATACCAAACACGTTACACTCTTGCCTTAAGCAACTTAACCTTCATCCTCTACTTTACATACAATTACAAAAAGCAGTAATTCTGAACACATGCCGTATTGTTAGAAAATTTTTATCATACCAATAATTATCTCATATGAAGTTTCCTAATGTTTGACAAAAGTCCGCATTAGGAAGAGGATCCCCAGAAATGGGAGAAATATTCAATTTCTTTAAATAATAATAATAATAATAATAATAATAATAATAATAATAATAATAATAATAATAATAATAATAATAATAATAATAATAATAAGCCCCCCAAAATCCTACCTTACGTCCTAGCTGAACATCTTGCTAACGTGGGGGGCGGTAACGTGTACAAGCAAAAACTTACACGGCTAACAAGGTTAAGGTGACCCATCAATATGGAGACACGAAATAAAAATAAACGTATAGGGCCGCTTCCCGGGGGTGAGCGCCGGGGCGCACCTGGAGCCGATGCTGGGTGCCTCAGCATGCGATCCATCGGCGGTAGGGAATTGAGCAGGCGGGTTCCCACCGATAAGAATGTTACAGCCGACCCAACATATATACCGACAGACTTGACAGACAGCAGTAGCAGCAGATCCCTTACTCCAGCTGAGGATGTTTCGCAGGAGGCATTAGTCAACCAACCTGCGACCACCAAAGCTGGCAAACCCAGAGTGCGTATGCAATGGACAGAGGAAATGAACCTATTTATCATGCGCTCATATTTTTACATTACCCGTTTAGAGACTGACAACACCATGTACTGTAAAAAACTTCACGACAATTTTATTTTAAAATACCCAAATATAAATGTTTCTTCCCAAAGGATTGCGGATCAAAGACGTGTAATTGTTAGAAACAAACTTTTATCCGACGAAATTATAAAGACTTTAAAGAAAGAAATAGCGGACCTTCTTAGTAAAGAAGAAAATAGCGACTCATCTCAACAATTGGTTAAAACACATACGTCACTAACACAAGAGTCACTCGAACCTTCATCTCTTGTTTGTCCCACACAAGTGTCATCACACACTCAATTTTCCGCCATACCATCCTCTCACGCCTCAACTCAAACAAATACATCATTAACAACACTTCAATTAGAACATGAACAAAATCCGGAACAAAGTCCTTATAAGATGCAACTAAATATCAATAAATTAACTAATGATTTGGAAACTGCTCTTATTCAATATACAGGAATAGATCCCACAGCCCGTCCTAAATTGCCTAAACTAAAAGAAAATAAGAGGCTATACGAGTACTTAGATATATTTAATAAACAAATTCTTAAACAATTTTACTTCATAGATTCTGATTTAAACCATATTCATACTTTAATTTACTGTAGTGCATTAGTAATAGCCGAACATTCTGGATATAATATTCGTCACTTGCAATCAAATTTACCAACTACAAACCGTAAACCTCAAAAACCTGTATGGCAAATTAGACTTGAATTAGATATAAAAAAATTAAGAGCCGATTTAGGAAGAGTGACACAGTATATAAATGGTAATAGATCTTCAAAATTAGTTAAAAAAGTCCAAGATATTTTTAAAAGATTATCAGTTCATTCTATACACGAAAGCAAAAACAGTAGACCTGAAGAATTCCTTGATACGCTTAAGCAAAAATTAAGTTTAAAATCTCAGCGATTAGCAAGGTACAATAAAGCACTACGGAGAAAAATAGATAATGTTTTATTTCATAATAATGAGAAAGTATTTTATAGGAACTTAAACGAAAAACAAGATGCGGTTAATAGTGAAATACCTGAAAAAGAAGCACTCACAAACTACTGGACAGATTTATGGAAGAAGAAGGAAAGCCATAACGAGGAGGCCGAATGGTTGAGTGATGTGGAAAATAGATGGAAAGATGTAAGCGATATGGAATTTGTACAGTTTACCAGAGAAGATATTGAAAAAGTAGTCAGGCATGTTAAAAACTGGAAAGCAGCAGGAATAGACGGTATTCACAACTTTTGGTACAAAAAGTTCCACGTTCTTCATGATATATTAGCTAATATAATTACGGATATTGTCAATAATAAGCAAGTGCTACCAAAATTTGTTACAAAAGGAATTACTTATATGCTTCCTAAAAATAGTGATACAATAAACCCTTCCCAATATCGACCTATCACGTGCTTACCAACTATTTATAAACTTATTACAGCTTGCATAACACAAAAAATTAATAAACATTTAATTGAAAATAGTATACTTGCAGAGGAACAAAAAGGATGTAGGCAAAATCATAAAGGATGTAAAGAACAGTTAATAATAGATTCAATAGTTTTAAAACATGCTAATACAAATAAAAAAAATCTTCACATATCATATATAGATTATAAAAAGGCATTTGATAGTGTCCCTCATTCTTGGTTACTTAAAATACTTAAAATATATAAGATAAATCCATCTATTGTAATTTTTTTACAAAATGCCATGGCGGAATGGAGAACTACGCTGCATTTATCAGTCGGAAATAACAAAATTATGACTGACGAAATTTATATTGAAAATGGTATCTTTCAGGGAGATTCTCTTAGCCCGTTATGGTTTTGCCTCGCCTTAAATCCCCTATCTCATCTTCTGAACGCTATGTCATCATGCGGATATAAATTAAATAATGATACTGCTATCACACATTTGATGTATATGGATGATATTAAAATTTTTGCAAAGACTAAGAAAGGTCTTCAAACTCTCCTCAAAATTACTACTCAATTTAGTCAGGATATAAATATGTCTTTTGGGGTAGATAAATGTAAAATAATTCATATTAATAGAGGCAAAATCGACAGTAAAGTTAATAACGAAGAAAATATTTCATTTAATTTAATGGAGTCAGGTGATACTTATAAATACCTAGGAGTACATCAATCTAATAGTATAAATCATATTCAAATAAAAAAACAGTTAAATATGGAATTCAGTAAACGATTAAATGCAATATGTAAAAGGCAACTTTATTCAAAAAATCTTTTTAAGGCAATAAACACTTACGCTATCCCAGTTTTAACATACACTTTTGGAGTAATAAAATGGACTCAAACTGACATCAAACGGCTTCAGATAAAAACAAGAACAACTTTAACTAAATATAATTATTTACACCCAAAATCAGCAATAGAGAGAACCAATATTAAAAGAATAAAAGGCGGTAGAGGACTAATAAATCTGGAAGTTTTATGGGAAGGACTGGTCAAGAACCTTAGAGATTTCTTTTACACAAAATCAGAAAGCACTTTACATTCTGCAATAATAGATTTAGATGATAATTTTACTCCACTTAATTTAAAAAATAGATCAATTTCATTCAAACCACTTCAAGACCATGTAGAACAACAATTCAGTAATTGGCGTAAAAAAGAACTACATGGTCGACACCTTCATGACTTGGAACAGGTGCATATTGACTCGGAGGCTTCGAACAAATGGCTAAAATTAGGTTCTTTGTTCCCAGAAACCGAAGGTTTTATGATCGCCATCCAAGATCAAATCATAGCAACAAAAAATTATAGAAAATTTATTGTCAGGGATCGCAATATACAAAATGATAAATGTAGAAAATGTCATCGACAACCGGAAACTATCCAACATATAACTAGCGCTTGTTCTTCCTTAGCACAGACAGATTATACTCATAGACACAATCAAGTTGTACAAATCGTTCATCAAAAGTTGGCAATAATAAATAAGTTAATACAAGATAAGCCCCACCCATACTATCAATACGTACCAAAACCTGTGTTGGAGAGCCCCAATTGCAAGATGTACTATGATAGAGCAATTCTAACTGACAAAACAATACACTACAATAGACCTGATATAACATTTATAGACAAAATAAATAAACAAACATACTTGATAGATATCACAATTCCGAATACCCATAATCTGCAAAAATCTATAACAGAAAAAATTAATAAATACACAGAATTAAAAGAAGAAGTTACAAGAATATGGAAAATGAACAAAGTATATATTGTACCATTGGTGCTTTCCAGCACAGGAGTTATTCCAAAAAGTCTTTTATACTATTTAGAGCAGATAAAGTTACCTATAAATATATACATAACTATGCAAAAAGCCGCAATCCTTAATACTTGTCGCATTGTCAGGAAGTTTTTACAGGAAGACATTACTTCCCAACCAATTCCAGGAAATGGACCACACTTGGCTTGAAGCTCGTGGGGTTCATATTAACCGAAATTACGTTTCGAGAAAAAATATATATAAAAAAAAATAATAATAATAATAATAAGCCCCCCAAAATCCTACCTTACGTCCTAGCTGAACATCTTGCTAACGTGGGGGGCGGTAACGTGTATAAACAAAACTTACACGGCTAACAAGGTTAAGGTGACCCATCAATATGGAGACACGAAATAGAAAACGTATAGGGCCGCTTCCCGGGGGTGAGCGCCGGGGCGCATCTGGAGCCGATGCTGGGTGCCTCAGCATGCGATCCATCGGCGGTAGGGAATTGAGCAGGCGGGTTCCCACCGATAAGAATGTTACAGCCGACCCAACATATAGACCGACAGACTTGACAGACAGCAGTAGTAGCAGATCCCTTACTCCGGCTGAGGATGTTTCGCAGGAGGCATTAGTCAACAATCCTGCGACCACCAAAGCTGGCAAACCCAGAGTGCGTATGCAATGGACAGAAGAAATGAACCTATTTATCATGCGCACATATTTTTACATTACCCGTTTAGAGACTGACAATACCATGTACTGTAAAAAACTTCACGACAATTTTATTTTAAAATTCCCAAATATAAATGTTTCTTCCCAAAGGATTGCGGATCAAAGACGTGTAATTGTTAGAAACAAACTTTTATCCGACAAAATTATAAAAACTTTAAAGAAAGAAATATCAGACATACTTAGTAAAGAAGAAAATAGCGATTCCTCTCAACAGTTGGCTAAAACACAAACGTCACTATCACAAGAGTCACTCGAACCTTCATCTCTCGTTTGTCCCACACAATTGTCGTTACACACCCAAGTTTCCGCCATACCATCTTCTCACGCCTCAACTCAAACAAATACATCATTAACATCACTTCAATTAGAACATGAACAAAATCCGGAACAAAGTCCTTGTAAGATGCAACTAAATATCAATAAATTAACTAATGATTTGGAAACTGCTCTTATTCAATATACGGGAATAGATCCCACAGCCCGTCCTAAACTACCTAAACTAAAAGAAAATAAGAGGCTATACGAATACCTAGATATATTTAATAAACAAATTCTTAAACAATTTTACTTCATAGATTCTGATTTAAACCATATTCATACTTTAATTTACTGTAGTGCATTAGTAATAGCCGAACATTCTGGATATAATATTCGTCACTTGCAATCAAATTTACCAACTACAAACCGTAAACCTCAAAAACCTGCATGGCAAATTAGACTTGAATTAGATATTAAAAAATTAAGAGCCGATTTAGGAAGAGTGACACAGTATATAAATGGTAATAGATCTTCAAAACTAGTTAAAAAAGTCCAAGATATTTTTAAAAGATTATCAGTTCATTCTATACACGAAAGCGAAAACAAAAGACCTGAAGAATTCCTTGATACGCTTAAGCAGAAATTAAGTTTAAAATCTCAGAGATTAGCAAGGTACAATAAAGCACTACGGAGAAAAATAGATAATGTTTTATTTCATAATAATGAGAAAATATTTTATAGAAACTTAACCGAAAAACAAGATGCGATTAATAGTGAAATGCCTGAAAAAGAAGCCCTCACAAACTACTGGACAGATTTATGGAAGAAGAAGGAAAACCATAACGAGGAGGCGGAATGGTTGAGTGATGTGGAAAATAGATGGAAAGATGTAAGCGATATGGAATTTGTACAGTTTACCAGAGAAGATATTGAAAAAGCAGTAAGGCATGTTAAAAACTGGAAAGCAGCAGGAATAGACGGTATTCACAACTTTTGGTACAAAAAGTTCTATGTTCTTCATGATATATTAGCTAATATAATTACGGATATTGTCAATAATAAGCAAGTGCTACCAAAATTTGTTACAAAAGGAATAACTTATATGCTTCCTAAAAATAGTGATACAATGAACCCTTCCCAATATCGACCTATCACGTGCTTACCAACCATTTATAAACTTATTACAGCTTGCATAACACATAAAATTAATAAACATTTAATTGAAAATAGTATACTTGCAGAGGAACAAAAAGGATGTAGGCAAAACCATAAAGGATGTAAAGAACAGTTAATAATAGATTCAATAGTTTTAAAACACGCTAATACAAATAAAAAAAATCTTCACATATCATATATAGATTATAAAAAGGCATTTGATAGTGTCCCTCATTCTTGGTTAGTTAAAATACTTAAAATATATAAGATAAATCCATCTATTGTAAATTTTTTACAAAATGCCATGGCGGAATGGAGAACTACGCTGCATTTATCAGTCGGAAATAATAAAGTTGTGACTGACGAAATTTATATTGAAAATGGTATCTTTCAGGGAGATTCACTTAGCCCGTTATGGTTTTGCCTCTCCTTAAATCCCCTATCTCATCTTCTGAACGCTATGTCATCATGTGGATATAAATTAAATAATGATACTGCTATCACACATTTGATGTATATGGATGATATTAAAATTTTTGCAAAGACCAAGAAAGGTCTTCAAACTCTCCTTAAAATTACTACTCAATTTAGTCAGGATATAAATATGTCTTTTGGGATCGATAAATGTAAAATAATTCATATTAATAGAGGCAAAATAGATAGTAAAATTAATAACGAAGAAAATATTTCATTTAATTTAATGGAGTCAGGTGATACTTATAAATACCTAGGAGTACATCAATCTAATAGTATAAATCATATTCAAATAAAAAATCAGTTAAATATAGAATTCAGTAAACGATTAAATGCAATATGTAAAAGGCAACTTCATTCAAAAAATCTTTTTAAGGCAATAAACACTTACGCTATTCCAGTTTTAACATACACCTTTGGAGTAATAAAATGGACTCAAACTGACATCAAACGGCTTCAGATAAAAACAAGAACAACTTTAACTAAATATAATTATTTACACCCAAAATCAGCAATAGAGAGAACCAATATTAAAAGAATAAAAGGCGGTAGAGGACTAATAAATCTGGAAGTGTTATGGGAAGGACAGGTCAAGAACCTTAGAGATTTCTTTTACACAAAATCAGAAAGCACTTTACATTCTGCAATAATAGATTTAGATGATAATTTCACTCCACTTAATTTAAAAAATAGATCAATTTCATTTAAACCAATTCAAGACCATGTAGAACAACAATTCAATAATTGGCGTAAAAAAGAACTACATGGTCGACACCTTCATGACTTGGAACAGGTGCATATTGACTCGGAGGCTTCGAACAAATGGCTAAAATTAGGTTCTTTGTTCCCAGAAACTGAAGGTTTTATGATTGCCATCCAAGATCAAATCATAGCAACAAAAAATTATAGAAAATTTATTGTCATGGATCGCAATATACAAAATGATAAATGTAGAAAATGTCATCGACAACCGGAAACTATCCAGCATATAACTAGCGCTTGTTCTTCCTTAGCACAGACAGATTATACTCATAGACACAATCAAGTTGTACAAATCGTTCATCAAAAGTTGGCAATAATAAATAAGTTAATACAAGATAAACCTAACCCATACTATCAATACGTACCAAAACCTGTGTTGGAAAGCCCCAATTACAAGATGTACTATGATAGAGCAATTCTAACTGACAAAACAATACACTACAATAGACCTGATATAACATTTATAGACAAAATAAATAAACAAACATACTTGATAGATATCACAATTCCGAATACCCATAATCTGCAAAAATCTATAACAGAAAAAATTAATAAATACACAGAATTAAAAGAAGAAGTTACAAGAATATGGAAAATGAACAAAGTATATATTGTACCATTGGTGCTTTCCAGCACAGGAGTTATTCCAAAAAGTCTTTTACACTATTTAGAGCAGATAAAGTTACCTATAAATATATACATAACTATGCAAAAAGCCGCAATCCTTAATACTTGTCGCATTGTCAGGAAGTTTTTACAGGAAGACATTACTTCCCAACCAATTCCAGGAAATGGACCACACTTGGCTTGAAGCTCGTGGGGTTCATATTAACCGAAACTACGTTTCGAGAAAAAATATATATATAAAAATAATAATAATAAGCCTTTTATTTCACATATCACTTTTTTTACAAATATTGTTAGTTAGATATTAGTAGTAAAAAGTAAATAATTAAATATCTTAGTAGTAAGTAAATTAGTTTGTTAGTTATTAATATTAATGTTAGATCTTGTTTTGGTGATATGGATCCCATTTTCTTGAGTATAGGCCTCCTCCATTTCGCTCCACAACTTTCTGGTTTTCCCCAGAGTCATCCAATTTTTTCCAGCAGTTTTTGCTATACCGTCAGCCCACCGGCTAATTGGTCTACCAACATATCTTTTCCCAACTGGGCCCTTCCATCGTGTTGTTTGAATTGTCCGTCTATTATCAATGTAACGTGATATGTGCCCAGCCCACCGCCATTTTAATATTAGGGCTTGGGTGAATGCATCCAATATATTTGTTTTTTGTCTTATCTTATGATTGTTAACTTTTTGTGTTTTTCTGACTTTCAATATATTTCTCTCCATTTTTCGCTGCGTTACGTTAATTTTTTGTTTTATTGTGTTTGTATAATTCCAGGTTTGACATCCATATAAAATAGTGGGTGAGATGCAAGTGTCCATGATAGTTTTTTTCATTTTCATACTAAATTTAGCTTTTAAAACATCTTTAAATATTAATATTAAATGTTAATAAATATTTTTAAAAAATTGCTGACGTTTTTTCGTTTCCGTACATGAAAATGGGCAAAAAAAGTGGGAAGATATTTCGTTCCCCATATTGCCTGAATCAACAACAACACACTTTGACATTTCACTTATTACATTTTTAAAGTGTTATTCCATACATAGAATAGAAAAATAGTAAAATAACAAGACATTAAAACAAGACAAAGAAATAAAAACAGTAAATATTTTATTCTCCCGAGTGGGAATCAAACCCACAACCAGACAAACTTCTGCCACGATGACCTCTGAATAGCATATTGAGAAAAAATATCGATAGCTTCAACATGCAACGCTTCGAACTTGGACAAATAGTGATAAAAGGAGTGTTCTGCCAGTAGATCCTTTAAGAACAGATCCTGCTATGAGAGATATAACGAGAAAATGAAAAAAAAAATTACGTAACAAGCAAAAAAAGTACCTACGATTTCAAAAACACCTGCCAAAAAACATAAACATCGCTTATTCAACATAACAAAGTGTTTAAATCATCAATTTTCATAATATTTACTAACACGTAGTTTGTGGTTAAAGTTCAAGAAATTATAAGTAAAATGTCACGCCAGGTAAATAATAAAAGCCCCACTTTATTGGGTCAGGTCGGGTCAGGTAGTGACGTCTAATACCTTATAACTAGAATAGGCACTACGGGTCACTTAGAATTGTATATTGTCATTGTCTATGAAACAATTATGGTAAGAGAATGACGATAAGTGCTGAAGGTTGCGGGTTCGATACTCATTTAATGCAATAATTAGTAATAAGGTTACCTATATATTATGGTATAACTTATGCTTATACTATAGTTGTTTTCAGAGTTCATTTTCTGAAAAACGTTTTTTCAAAAATAAGGAAAAGCGGAGAAATACAAGATTTACTTATTATCAAGGCATTTTTGAAGCCGTCGTATCTTCCACATGAGAACTTTATTATGATATCTATATCTATCTATACTAATATAATAAAGCGGAAGAGTTTGTTTGTTTCTTTGAACGCTAAGATCTCTGTATCTACTGGTCCGATTTTCATTGTTTTTGTTTTGTATGAAAGCTGCTTTCTTCAGAAGTGCTATAGGCTATATAACATTACATTACACATATATACTAATATATTTTAAAGTACTTTCTAATTTGACATGCAATTTATTCTGCCATGTTAATAACAACCATCGCGTCGCTACGCGACCGTTTGACTGCGACATGTTGATTGATATTCATCCTTATGAAAATAAATATTATAGTCACTTTTAGCATTTTATCTAGATTGAAATTATAGTTTACCGTTTAACATTCTAATAAATAATTAAGGAGATGTCACTGATTCGAAATGACCTATCCTTCGGGCGGTATAGTATGAGTATGACCGCCGCGAAAATATTCTTATAGTTCAAGCAGGCGTAGCCGCGTCCGGGTCCACTAGTTTATTAATATTTTGAATTCTTTGCTCTGGCATCAAGGCATAAGCCCAGCTGTGGCATCCACCACATAACACGCAATGCCTCTAAGAAATAGGTAGAAAGTGGGTAACGGAGTATCTTAACAATAGGTTCCCTAAGGAACCCCGAGGATAAAGCGTGAAGCTAAAACCAAAAAAATTACAGTCAAACACTCTGCCCCAACAATTTTAATATATGTACATATATGTACATATATAATATACACAGATAATCTCTATACAAGTATTTATATGACACATGGCGCCAAATGAATCATCAGAATGGATTTTTGATATACGTCTAACCACAGTACGCACTCAAGCAGTACTTAGTTACTACTACTATATAATAAATCAATAATGAATCATTGTATAAAGTCTAAATCCTGTGGAAATCTTATATAACTGCGTCATAGTGGCGCAGTGGTGTAGGTACACGCGATAGTTGTAGGTTTGATTCCGTTTCGGGGTATTTATTATATTTACTGAACAAATGGTCAGTTAAAGCATGCCGTTGGGTTCCGGGAAAACGTAGTGTTTCTTGAAAAGGTCACGGATTCGACTCTCGCAACATAGTTTATCCCCTTGTTTATAATAACACTTTAAAAATATGTAAAAAGAAGTAATTCATATTTTTTTTCGTTGCTTTGCGTTGCGTTACTACTTTCGTAAATGCAATGTTAGGTAATATTATAAGAGATAAATAAAAACTTTTAGCTTTTTAAATATGTAAAGTTAGCCAAAGTTTCGACCACCAAGCAATCGCAACGTATGCTATTCTTGTTTCTTAATTACAATTAAAATATAGCTTCACGCTGTATCCCGCACTCTATAGGGTAGATAGAGATACTGCGTGTTAAGTGGTTGAAATCAAGAGCAAGCAAATGAAAAAGATGTTTTCTTTTGGTAAGAATCAAACCCATAATTTTCGCGTTTACTTCCAGAGGCTGTGCCAAGGTGGCCTCATTACTTATATAAATATAGAATTAAAGGAATTGTAGTTATTTTAATAAATCATTAATTACTTACATGGAATTTTATAAATAACAATCCTCTTATGTGAACATCTCTGACGTTAGTTGGTTAGACGCAGTGGTTTAGGCGCCATATAACAACAGATTTTTTATATGTAGGCAGAGGGAACCTAGTGTTGAGACACACCGCACCTTAATTTTAGGCAAATTTTCCAAGTATTACGTATTGCTTGGCAGAACTCATCGACTTTTGGCCTGGTACCAGAGGAAAGAAATACAAATATTAATAAATAATAATTAATTCCTCTTCTGGAATCGAACCCACAATCATCACGTTCATGTTAAGCTCGTAATAATATATTATGACATACTATAAACAAAACTTCTATTTATAGAATATAAAGGACGAAACTGCCACAGAGTAGATAAGAGAGTGTTATGTTTCCTCTGCCACTACATTGAACATTATTGATACAACGAACTGTCATCAAATGGTAATAATAAAATATTATTACAGAGGTGTGAATTCGATTTTTTTGAGCTTCACGCTGCATCCCGTATATAGCAGGGTGGGCAGAGGAAATCTGGGAACCTAGTGTCAAGACACTTCGTTCCCATTAAGACACTTCCGTGAAAAAAAATCACGAAACTATGTTTGAAGTATCCTTTCCAAGTCGATCATCGAAATCGGATCGAAACAATAATATGGCACAAGCTGGTCTGATGATAGACCCTGGATTTGAATAATGGAACTCTGCAGATGTTAGCTCTTCATTTTTTTATTATTTTTTTTACTATATAATTATTGTAAATACCACAACTTGCTAAAACTTGCTATATCACTATTTACAAAGAAGGGTATAAACCATGAATGAGCTGTAATAATAATAATGTTATTTAAAAACAATTGTTTAAGGGAAGCCCTTATTTTTACATGGTAGGTAAAAATATTATTATTAATAAATAATATTATTTATCATATTTTTCTCCATATGAATACGTATGTGTGCTGTTAGCATATTTTTCCTGCAATTTTGTCACGTGCGACTTTTTCATGGATCGGCAGAAATTAGTAAGGTAATTGGAATCGATGAATTTCCAATCGGGGAAACGAATTGTTTTGTTTTGTTTTGTTCGCTCCAGAAATAATGTTAAAATGAAATTAAACACAAGAAAATATTTTTTTATACTAGTCATCCTAGCAAAGATCATTATAAAAGTAGTGTCTTGACTAAAATTTCTCTGCTTATACAGCGTGTAGCTGAAGCTGAAATTGGCTGACATAAAGTTCAAACTTCCCAACTTCCTTATCACATTATCCACAATATATATTATTTTAATAATTTTAAATACTAAATACCTTTCCACGCTTAGGTTATTTATAGTCGACATTATTTTCCCATGAATCACTCAGATGAGGTTTTAAATGAAGTTTATTTGAAATATTCTCGTAACTTTAAAAAAACCTGATGATCGCATAATACGTGACTTTGTACGAAGAAAAAAACCTTTTAAAAAAAACGTGAAACTAACAACAATAACGTAATTGAGGTGAACATTTTAATGTGAAATGCGTAATTCTATTGTATTTTTCGAATTATATGAGCGTGCACGTATGCCATGTCTTTATTTATCTTTATATTGCTTTAGGACCTAGCTATTAATAAAAGAAACTATAAGAACGTACAAAATATATTTATAGGCACAAGCGTGTGAGTGTAAACGCGACAGGTTGTGGATTCATTTCCCTTTCGAGGGATAAAATTAGGGAGGGAATAAATATTTATTATTCCCCGCCACTCAACACGCAATGCCTCCAGAATTTGGCGGACAATGGGGAACGGAGTGTCTTAACACTAGGTTATCCCTTCCTACCCTGCTGTATGCGGGATACAGCGTGAAGCTGTACAATTTTTATCTATTCAAGTCCAGGTAGAATTCTTGAAATTAGTTTAAACAAAATATACTAATGATAAATTTGCATTTTGTTTTCTAAGGTATAAATGAGGTTTTTGTTATTTTAAATCGTTTACTCGTCTTAGCAAGAATGAAAGTATTGTATTATCATCAGAATTATGTATTTAATAAAAAAAATACCTAGACATATTCGTTGCCTATAATAATTTTTGAGCAATCTCTAAACCCATAACGTTTAGTGCCTTATAAATAAATTTACACCACATTTTTAAAACGATTTAAATCTTATACTAACAATTCAATGTTAAAACATACGAGTTAATACGAGTACGAACGCCAATTTCTATAATTTACTTGATAACAATCTATATCCTTATTACGTCTAGGTTGGATTAATTTAGAGTGCAGCAAGTATGTGGGCTTGCAGCTCAGGTACGAAACATCCTTGTATCTTATGCATATTTTTATTTAAATAAAAAAAAAATATTTAATATTCTAGCAAAATTAAAGATGAGAGGCCAGTCGTGGCCCAGGGCCAGAAGCGATTGTAACACGACTGGCTTTGGGTGTTCCCAGAACCGGTGGAGTTAATTGTTGTGTATGTACTATTTTTTTTAGTTTTTTCACTCTCTCGAGTTACGGGACTTACCGCCACGTTTTTACAATATTAGCAAAAGCGCGACGTTAAGTTCCGTCACTGATGTGGGCACAAAGCCACCCACCTCCCCCCCCACTTTCTATGCTTTTGCTTAAGTTCCACAGAGTATATATATAGTTTAAACAAAAAACTTCCATATGATTTCCTACTTCCTAATGATGTCATTGTGAACGCGAAGCAATTTAGAAACTACTGCATATGTGTTTGTACGTCTCACTCGAGGGAGTTTTTTTTTTTAATATGAAACTTATTTCGATATTTTAAAACTAACCACGGTGTTAGGTTCTGCAGTACCAATAACCTATCTATGGTCACTACGAATTTGGATCAAAATTGTCGAAAATTCTACAGTCTATCGACTATATCATCCTTCTTCTTCTTCGTGTCAATGAATGGAGAATTCATATCACATTTTGCCAGTATTTAGCCACGTCGACTGCGGCATCTGTTGCTTCCATCAGATCGTCATGTGAGCAGGTGAATGGACATTTCGGGCAGGAGAGTAAGTGTGCCATCGTTTGTGGATCGGCGCCACAGTCACAGGGTGACCCATCCCTCAGTTCGTACCCCCATCTCACGAGAAGCTCTTTGCATCGGCCAACCTGGCTCCGTAAATGATTAAGTGACTTCCATGTTGGCCACTGCAAGTTGTAACCTGCGGGTAGGCACTCTTTGGGGGGAACAAAGCCTGAAGGTGGCGAGTAGATTGTCTGCCATAACCGTATCCTAGCGCGACTCGGAATGCAATCTAGAGCTTTGGTAGCTTGAATAAAACTGTGGCGACTTTTCAAGCGGGCACGAGGTGCGGTGTAGCCAAAGAGTGGGTGCCGAGGGTCTTTTTCCTGACGCATTTTTTCGACAGAACATGCCACCTCACGTCGAACCTTAGGAGGCGCTATTCCGGCCAGAGGGTAGACCTTGTTTAATGGTGTGGGCTTAAGGCAACCAGTAATTATTCGACAAGTCTCATTTAATGCTATGTCCACCTCCTTTGCATGAGCGGAACGGTGCCAAACTGGACACGCATATTCACCCGCAGAGAAAGATAGAGCGAGGCCTGTTGTACGAAGTACGTGCGGAGATGCCCCCCAATGTGTTCTCGTTAGCCGACGGAGCAGATTATTTCTTGCACATACTTTTTGTTTGGTATACAGGCAGTGAGCTTTAAATGTTAAAGACCTGTCCAGTATAACTCCCAGGTATCGTGGTTGTGGACAGTGTTGAATTTGAGCACCTCGCCAAGATATTTGAAGAGGCCTGTTTGCTTCACGATTCCTCAGGTGGAACGCACACGACTGAGTTTTAGACGGGTTGGGTTTAAGGGCGTTATCGTCATAGTAAGAGTCGAGTGCGCTTAGGGCTGTCTTCAGCAAACTTTCCACCTCCTCAAAACATGGCGCCTGAGCAGCCAAAGCAAGGTCATCGGCATAGAGGAATTGATGGGTGTTTGGAGTTTTTGGTTGATCGTTGGTATAAATGGAAAATAAGGCCGGGGCTAAGACACTCCCCTGTGGGAGGCCGTTTTTCTGACTGCGCCACCTACTTTTGTTACGATTAAGGTGAACCTGAAATCTTCTGTTGTTTAAGATATCTCTTAGTATGCGGACGAAGCCTTGATCGTTAGTTATGTTGTGAACTTTAACTAGGAGTCTACGAATGTTGACGGTATCGTATGCAGCTGTTAAATCAACAAAGACAACGCCAGTTATTCTCCTGTTTTCAAACCCGTCCTCAATAGCCTGTACAAGATTCAAAGTTTGCCTAGTGCAGGACTTGCCAGGACGAAAACCAGCTTGCTCTGGGATTAGGTGTTCCTCAAGTAAAGGCGTCAGGCGGTTTAAAAGCATCCTCTCAAAAAGTTTGAATGTATGGCTTAATAGCGATATGGGGCGGAAACTTTTCGGATCATCTGGGCTTTTACCTGGTTTTAACAGAGCTATGATTTTGGCCCGCCTCCAGACCTTTGGGATTGTGCAGAGATTCAGGCATGAGTTAAACATTGCTAATAGCCATGAGATAGCTACGGGACCCAAGTGTTTAATTTGTTCCGTAGTAAGGTCGTCCAAGCCAGCCGCTTTTCCATTTTTTAAAGATTTAATGCTTGCTACTATTTCGGCTAGTACAAAGGGTTTGCTGATGGCATCGGTATTGTCAGTCGGTGAGATAAGTGGCTTTAGTTCCCTGGGCAGGCGGTGGGGTGGCTTTCCATTTAAAAGAAGCTGATGGGCAACTTGATTGGCAGTTACTTGACCAGAGTTTGTAGCATTTGGGGGGTCGCCAGTTAGCTTTTTAATGGTGTTCCATGCCTTCTTGCTGTTATGGGTCATGTCAACGGAAGATATAAGCTGAATCCAGCTGTTTTTTCGGCTTTCAACAAGTGTCCGCATAAGTTCCTCTCCAGCCAGAATGGTGTCCTCAGAAAAAGGGTCTTTGGAGTAGAGCGATTCATAGGTAGAAAGCAGCTTAGCAGACTGATCCTCAAGGCCTGGGATGTACAAGCACCGACAGCCGCGGGGTATGTGCTTACGAGCTGATTCCCAGATGATATCCACAAATAAATCGTAGTTCTGCGGGGTTGGTTCTACATCTATCAGCTTAGACTCCACGTACTCAGAAAAGGCCCGCCACTTGGCTTTCCTGAAATTAAACCGTCTTCTAAAGGGAACCACAACAGGAGTTATCGCTGCTTGAATTTGGCAGGAAATAGGTCTGTGTTGCGTGTGTGGGATGGGCTCATGAACTCTCTTTTTACATAAGGAACTGATGTTTTGACTTGTAAATATAAGATCTGGATTATATCCCCGATGCCAAATTCGACTATTAAATGATGCTGGAAGTTTAGAGTCATGTAGTAGGGTGAAGTTTTTAGCTTCAGCCCAGGCCTCAACCGCCTCACCATCTTTGTTAGTAGAGGAATAGCCCCAGGACGAGCTATGGCTATTAAAATCTCCAATAATAATGTGAGCTGGGTGATCAGTAATTTTTATGTCGATTGGGCCAAAGGGAATGTTTGGGGGTTTATAGATTGATGTGACACTACAGTTTCGGAAATCAGCGGTGATAATTTCTATATCATTTTGGGTGGCTACGGATATAGCATCGACAATCGCAGCTGGGTTAGCAAACATTGCGCTTCCATATTTTTCATGTGGGATCTCGGCTATAAGTGTCATGCCTGAGATATAGGGTCTTGATTGGTTTGCATCTCTATGTGTCTCCTGGACGCACAAAATGTCGCAAGCGGTATTTTTACAGAGATTCGCGAGTAATTCGGATTTTAGGGAAGAAAAACCTTCGATGTTAATAGATATTACCGTGAGAGCTGCTCGGTAAGGGTTAAGGTTAGATTCGTCACAATCGGCGTGGTCACTTGTTTGGCCCTGAGAAGGGCAGTTACTGGCTTTTGGAACATTCCAATTCATTGTGGGGACAGGATCAGTCAGCCTAGGCCCTGCGTTACCGGACCTAGCTGCTTCCAGGGTGCGCCACGTGGAGGCTCCTATCGTGCACCCTAAAATTGCTAAAGAACATGCAAACTATCCAAAAAAAAATAAATAAAAGAACTTATATGGACAACATTTTTTAAGTATTATAGCTATTCTAGCTCATCATCCATTGCACTCAGAGACGCCCATTAGCATTATACAGACATTTAAATAATTTAATATCAATTAAAATCTAATTAGCGTCTTCAAGTGCAGCTATAAAAGTGTTTATGAATCATTGGAGTGTAGGTAGTCTATTCAGGTTTCTTGACCTTAAAGATATTTGAAAGTAAATTGAATATATTTTTAAATATTATGCATTTTAAAATTAACAACATTTTTATAGTAGATATGAAAATAGTCCTAGGAATGGGGGTGGTGGTGGTTGCGCCAAACCCATCTCAGAAAATCTAGCTACTATCAAAGAAATTTTGCCTGAAAATCGTTTCTAATATAATTAACATAATATATCATATTAACATAATAAAGAACATGGCCACCTTAGAATCATATTAAAAATCGTATCAATAACTAATATTTAAAGTATCTAACTAAAGGATATTTGACACATGTTGATTATTCCCTTTATTTATATTCAAACAATATAGCCTATAAGTAATTTATATAATTAATATCAATTTTCATCAATATTTCATTGAACATACGACAAATAACCCACTTTTACATTCGTACACCAAATTTAGCAAAACAAGTTTCACAGATATAAAAACTGAATAACTCACCGGTTCATTCAATGAGGGCACTGAACCTGCGAACACCTCCCTACTAGATGTTATATTTACACTGACACAATCTAGACCCATTTTTAATATAATAAATCGAAAACACAGCCAAAAACACTTTAAAATTGTTATAAAAATCTAAAAAAACTAATACTCCATGTTTATTCTTTCCTTATCTGGCAAAGTCACATCACTAAAAGTATAATAAATGATTTAAATTAAAAATATATAATAAAATACGTAAATATACTAAATTACAATTAAAATACGTAAAATTTTATTTAAATTTTACTTTATCAAGGTACGTCTACTCGTAATATTGTAAAGCGACTGACACGTTGTGCGCGCGCGCAGGTTGAACTACAAATATATAGACGTGACGTTTTAATTTCTTTTATTTAGTAAAATTTTATGGAATATTTGATATGGTATTAAGCGGATAAGTATGATTATATTATATTATGTAATTTATATTAGTTTGTTTTATATATATGTTTTCAATGTCACATTGGAAGAAGTTAACCTTAGGTCATTTCTTTCTAAAGGTTATTAAATATATGTAAATATGGGGAAAACATTAATTATTTAATGTAATTGCTGTAGACGGTGCTAAGTAAAGAAGATAAGGAAAAAAGATATAGGTACTCGTAGCTTTAAAATTATATGTAGGTATTTGTATAGCTCGCCTTGCAAATAAGTTGTTTTCCGAGAATTAAGAATACTTTGGTATGTTTTTAGAGTTCCGTAACCAAAGGGTAAAATAGGACCATAATACTAAAAGTGCGCTGTTCATATGATCGTCTGTCATCAGGCTGTATCTCATGAACCGTTATAGATAGATAGATTTACACAGATGATATATTTATGTTATTTTAAATTATTTATTTTGTTATATATATATATATATATATATTTTACGTAAATATTTATCTCATATTTCATAGTGAGACCTTTAAAAATATAATTTTTTAAAACACTTATATGAGTTATATAATTATGTTCTTATTCTAAAACGAAAAGAATAACTTTACCCAGTCCTTTTCTTACATTTTTCACTAACGTCAATACGTTCGAATTAATTTCTTAAGGTTTTTCCTCAAGTGTTTCATTGCAAATGAAAATGTATGTGGGTAAAACTTTATGCTGTAAAATAAATTATAACTGAATATTTAAAAGGTACTTATCTACTGTGTCATCCTAATAGACTGAATCTATAACAGGTTGAATGAGAATGACTATACTTATATACTAAAATTGTAAAATTAAAGAGTTTGTTTGGTTAAACGCACTTATCTCAGATACTTTTGGTTCGAAACTTTTTTTTTATCGAGGCTAAAGGCTATAATAGTACGTTAATCGTTTCAAAAGCGCGGCGTTGTGTTCTGCCCCTCAACACGCTATATATTGAATTCGGGCAGAAAACAGAAAAACGTTCACATTAGGTTATACAGCGTTGAGTTCCGTTACTCAACACAATATCTCCAGATATAAAAAAAATAGTTAGAAAAGTGAAATTCCACTTCTATATTCTACAAGTCTACGCATCGCTATCTCCAAGTAGAATGATTCACGCACGTGAGCACGAACGTTAATGTTATACGTTCATTTCGTTACGTCCGTGCGTTTGTTAGTCTGTAGGTCACGAATTGAGCAATAAAGGAATTTATTAGGGAACCTTAACTACTTACTTTATATTTCTATACTGATGAAGCTAAAAAAAATGTTTTTTGATCTTGCTTGTCATAGGAACTACTGGTGTGACATTAAATTTTTTCTTTGTGCTGAATAGTTTATGTACCGAGGAAGGCATATGTATATTTATATTTTTATGTTCATGTTGTATCTTGCAAATATCACAGGCACATGAGACCTTAGTGTTAAGTCACTCCTTTCCCATTAACACTTTTGTTCTCCACTTTTCACCGAATTCTGGAGGTATTGTGTGTTGATTGGAGAAATTCGACGCCGTAAAACGTTGATTTATTAAATAAAATGTAAAAAATAATTAACAGAATTGTAGTGATTGATATATTTCGCTGGAATTAGAATAAAATATATAGAAAAGGTTGAAAAAATAATAACATATTTAAAAAATAATACATGCAAAAAGAAACTGGTGTAGGTGGTAAGTGACCATACTAAATACCGTTACTTTTTTATTGTAGTTCATTTGAAAACAGCACTTTCATTGGCTGTAGAATTGATATTGATGATTCTTTTATACAAATTATTTTTTTTATACAAAGCTATTAGCTTTGTGTTAAATGTGTTTTGTGTTGGAGTTTATCTACATTTTAGACCTTAAGCCTATACTTTGATCCCAAATCCTAGAATCTCAATAATCGCAATGCGGCGTTAAGTTACGTAAAGATAAGAAAAATACTCAGTTTTTTCCTTAAATATAAAAACGAGTAAGCCATTAATAAATGCTTACATGCCACTTGTTTGTGCTCACGGTCCATATTTCCGGTCAATGAAATTCTCACACTAGGTATACCGAGTGTGTCATTGCAAAAATTTTTATTACTTATAGGTACTTATACATACATACAAAAATATTAAATTGTATGGACGAAATTTTTTTTTGTTACATAGCAGGGTAACTTGAGGAAACCCAATATTATGGCGCTCCGTTCCCACTTCTACACTTTTACTCTTACCGTACGGAGTCGAAAAGTGAACCAAAAGAAGTGAACAAACCCATGAACAGGTAGTAGTTAATTAGATAAAAGAAATAAGATAAAATTATCTTAACATCACAAGCATGTTCTGTCTGTCACTTTAAGTACACAAGATCAAATATGTTATGCAATAAAGATAACTACCGCGATTATTGATAAAATACAATAAAAATGTGAGTTTCCATTTGGTTTGTTTTTTTTTCGTTTATTATTATACAGGTGATTTTTTTAGGGTTCCGTATTTCAAAAGGAAAACACGGAACCCGTACAGAAGAGAATCTGTCCCGCTTCGTCTCCTCTTTCTGAAGCACCACTGTCTCACATGTCCCACACCGAGACGTCTGTTGCCAGCCACGGCCTTGAAGTCTCCTACGCCAATGATCATAGGTGAGTCAATTTAAATATTGAATAAAATGTACATAATCTACAAATGCAGTATTATTAAAATACGTTCTTTCGGCGTTAAGTTCCACCACTCAATACACAATTCCTCGACAATTCTACGGAAACGGAAGTGTATTATAGGGAACGGAGTGTCCTAACAATAAATTCCCTTTGCCTAATGCCATTATCTACCCTGCTATGTTCAGAATACACCATGAACCTAAAACAATGAAATATCCAAGAAGGTAACACAAGTTATTTACAACATAATTATATATTAGGTATTATATATTAGGTATTAGGTATTAAATACGTGTAGGTATTATAAAAGCTATTATTTAATTTCCCATATTATTCACAAGTAAATTCTTCACCATGAGACCGCCATATACCATTCAATGCAGATAAAGTGAAAGCCTTTACTGAGTCATTGTCTATACGAGTATTTGCTGGTCGCATGACGCATAAACACGTAACTATACGTACAGTACGTTCGACGAGTTGTGGCCGACTTAAAGTTAGCTTTCAAAGGCTGAGCTGATGTGGTTTTAGAACTTTTTTTCCCATTTGATTATTCTGTTCCGGCCACGAATTGACGACACTACTATAAGAAGATGCATATACATTCGATTTGCGTGCAACCAAAGAAACTCTTTAGTTTTATATTAGTAAAAAAGTATAGATTGAAACTCATTTGAAATAAAAAAAATGTGGATCTAGTATTATATGCGCCGTTATTCTCTTCTCATCTGGTTTTCCGACTTTATATAGAAGAATATTCAGAGAAATTAGCGTTTTAAATTTTAATAAATTTTAGAAAAATAAGGTTACCATTTTAATATGTTGGATGTTTGTGTATTTGTCCACAAATTACTTAGAAAGTAAAAGTCGGCTTAACTATTAAAATATTTTTTTATCATCTTTAACTTAAAGGGATAGCGTGATAAGGATCTGAAGTCTGTAATAAAACCTCTGTAAAACTTGTACACTTTATATTTTACAATAATCCTTACACATTATTAATTCGTATACGTTTTTTTAAAATTTTATTTTTAATTTATTGACGTTAACTCTGACGTACTTAGAACTGACGTATATATTGTTACCTGTCAGTTGACATAAGTCAGAATCGATATTGCTATTAAATTATTTCTTAAAAAATATATTTGTTATAAAATTTTGAAAATATATTTCTTATTTTTGGTTTAACAATGAATTTACCAGAAATTAAATCGTATGAAGACCGAGCAGTGGATACAGTTGTATCAGTTCTGAATAAAGCTAGAGAGGCGATTGGGGAGAGACAGACCCTAAAACAACTTGCCGGTAAAAAACTTATTTATACATTTTATAGAGAGAGAGAGAGAAAGAGCCTAGAGAATAATTACTCCATTCTCCGTTTCCCACCCATTTTAATATGTTATGTGATTTAATTTAAGGTAGCACAGGGCGTAACCGCGAATCCATACCGTACTTTGTCACGACAGTCTCGCCCTCGGTTTTTTTCTCTTCTGATATAATTTGTTTAATACTTTGACTGTTTATTTTACGCTGATAATAATATTTTTTATCATCTATTTTATTGCCTATCAAGAAAGACGGAGAGTCTAATATTGAAATTAATAATAAAATTGAATTAGTTTCCCTGAATAGGGATCGAACCCACACCTCTTTCGTTTACAGCATCATGGCCTAGATTTTCCCTGTCTACCTCACAAGATGCGGGATATGCGTGATAAATAAAAATACCTATTAAATTACAATTTACATACTATAGAGGTTTTCAATAAGAAAGTGATATAAGACTGCGGGTACTTCACAATTTCATATTATAATGAACGCAGCTGTTACTTAAGTTTTAACAATTGTAAGCTCTTATTACAGCATATGGCAGCTAAAATTTTAGTCACCATTGTGCATCGTCTAAAATGGTATCGCAAAGTTTTTAAAGTTTCTGTAAGAAGAGAAAAGAGTGTCTTAACACTAGGTTCCCTTTGCCTACCCTGCTATACCCTGCTATACCCTCGTATGTGGAATACAGCGTGAAGCTGAAATAAAATATATGCATTTGTTTTCGATTTATTTGTTTCTCGAAGGATTGCTTGAACGCGATGACTATAGACTCGACAGAATAAAATTTGATTTCCATTTCTTTAATTTCACGCTCTATCCCGCACATAGTGGGGTAAACAGAGGAAGCCTCATGGGAACCTAATTTTAAGGCACTCCTTTCCCATTAAGACAATTCTGTTCCCCTCTTTCCGCCGGATTCGAATGTCGCAAGTCAACGCCGCTCTTTCCTTGATTGCATGTTTATTTTATTTCCTCGATTGGGAATCGAACCTACAGCCTGTCGCGTTTACAGTCTTCACGATAGGCTTCATTATACAATACATAGTTGGTGCTACAAGTAAATCGGGTTATGTAAAAATTTCTTACTTTCCTATGATCTATGTTTTCCTCCTACAAGTTCCCCATATCAATGTAATATTACCTATACTAAGACTTCCGTATAAACTTTTTCTAAGAACACCCGTTTCCTCAATTATGTTAGATGAAACGAGTATCTTTTATATTTTTAAAATATCTAATGACTAATTATGAATAGCCGTCGTGGTGCAGTGACAAGTCACTCTGACTGTATACGCAGTTAGCTGTAGTTGTGGGTTCGATTTCCGTGTTGTCCCATGTAGCAGGTTTGGCAGAGATAAAGATCTAGTGTCTAGACACTCTCTTACTTCCCGCCCAGTTGTCGAGACATTTCACTTACACTTAGTCTTATTAGAACGAGGAAAAGAATTTATTTAATATCTCGAATCGAACTCACAATCTCAACCGTCGCTTCAAGCAATAAACTTTAATAATTTAATTTAAAAAAATGATAAATTAATATATATTTGTTTTCCCATAAGCAAGTCGAGATTTCTTAACGCCTCAAGCTAAGGTGTCCCTCACCAGCCTTGAATGCCCTCTCGCCATAACCAGTGAAAAACTTATAAAACATACTATAGAAAAGAAATGGCACCTAACTGATACCTTCCTGTACGATCTAAAGTATTTGGGAAGCTCGAAAAATGAATCCTCCGAATATTTTTATTTTGAGGTAAGGTAACAATCTTATACGTACATTTTGATACCTGTTGAGGGGTCATCTTGGTGCAGTGGTTCAGAGTCTGTGAACACGGCAGTTGTGGATTTAATCCCCATTAGGATGTATTTAAATTTTCTGCTGCTGTAGCCAGCCCTGCAAAATGCGGGATACAGCGTGAAAGTGTATATACATTTTGAAAGGTTTGTGTAGTGGTTATAGAAACGAGCCGGTTCATACAGT
The DNA here is from genome assembly GCF_056956725.1 of Heliconius melpomene rosina. NCBI lineage: Eukaryota > Metazoa > Arthropoda > Insecta > Lepidoptera > Nymphalidae > Heliconius > Heliconius melpomene. The sequence continues at coordinate 8,042,103 of NC_140402.1, read as the reverse complement.
TAATTACTTGTTTGTATTTAAAATTAATTTTATTTCTCCGATCAATATAGACAAATTTTTGTCACCAGATAATAAAACAATTAATTAGGGTGGAAAATGTAGAATACAGTGACTTAACTCTACGTTCTCTCATCCACTAATGAATGAAGTGCCAATTTCGGAATACTTTCTTATCGCTAACGACAAATTTCGATCTGGCTCGCCAACCATGTTAATTAAGCTTAATTGGCTGGAGCTTTTGGACGGATTCCAAAGGTGTATCGATTTGAATCTTAATTCTTCTAACATATATAAAGCATATTACAAAATTTTATAAAAATTTTGGCACATTTTATTTGGAACTTATCTATCTTTTTTTTAGTTATCTATTAATAATTAAACGTTACTTTTTCTTGCTTCAAGTATCTTTCTCTCGTCAGTTCTCCATCTTTTTTGTTCTGTAGGCTATGTTCAGCCAACCCACTGCCGCTTATCCAATACCTCAAGCCACAGCTTCTGTATTCTTTCGAGTGGAGGACAAGCTGATAGAGCCACCAAAAGTAAAAGGTGTGCCCATGGTATGTATGAAAAGTAGAAAAAGATTAATTATAATTTTAGAAAGAATATAGCTAAAAAAAAAAAAATATTTCTAAAGAAAGAAAAGAAAGAAAGAAATACCTATTGGTATTTCTTTCTTTCTTTTCTAAATGGTAGGTATACCATTTAAGAACGAAAAGTTGCTGGTTCTATTTTCATTTCCAATTCGGCGGAAAGTAGAGGAAGGAAGTGTTTTAATATGAAAACGAAGGACCTTTACCATAGGTTCCCAGGTTCCCTCTGTCGGGAAACAGCATTAAGGTAAAAAAAATAAATAAAACAATGTTTCCAGATGTCATTCAGAATAGAAGGTCACAGAAGTGATCACGATGTGAGATATATAACTTTGGTACCGGACTGGATCCTGGCTGTCATACGAATGAAAGTTAAGCTTTTCCAGAGGGTTGAGGAACTTGTGTTATTCTAATAGACGAATAATTATTTAAAAAGATAAATAATTTATTGTTTTCGTGTAGTAGGAGTGTTATTGTTTCGTTTGATTTTTAAATAAAAATATGTATAATATTTTTAAATTTATATTTCTTTTTTATTAAAATTTTTATTGTTGTAATATGACCCAAGCGATATCATTGTCATTGAAAGTTATTATTTTTTGTATTTTTATATAAAAATATATATTATATTTTTAAATTTATATGATAATTTATCATTGTGATATTACCCAAATGACGTCATGGTCCGACACCTGTATAAACAAAATAAATATTATATTCGCCGATATGTAAATTTTAAAATAATATGTTAAAAATAAACAAAAAGTAGTGACTATGTATCCCTAGTAACTGTATAAAAAGAGAAAAAAATGTGACACATTTCTCCATTCATTGTTAAGAAAGACCAGACAAAACGTAGTGTTAAACACTCCGTTTCTTATATTTCGGATGTCTAGGATGTTACGTGTTGACCAGCATAATTTAACTTCGCACTTTTTCTTTTATTCTAATTAATTTATTCAGAGATAAAATGGGGATCGAACCAGCAACCATTGCGCTTACAGTCAAAGAAATTAAAATATATGATACATTCATACATATATGATACATTCCTGATTATGACACTGAGAATCGTACCCACAACTATCGCGTTTATTCACCACTGCGCCACTACGGCCCCAATGGTGTTTAACAACGGCACATAAAAAAAAAAAATATAAATTAGATTTTAAAAATAAATAGCTCTACAATAAGTTATTTGGAAATGAATCTTTTGTTATTTGCGTTCTCAGAAGCAACACGGATGCCAATTATTTATTTAAATCAACCGAATATCCTTGAATATGATTATACGAACAGTTAAAATGTCTAGAAAATGTATAATTTGTAGCTTAGTATTGTTTTTTTTTACAATAACTTCTTAAATCGTAAAATGTATTCGCTTCAAGATTATGCTTAAGCATTTAGACATTTTAAAAAATATTTTTTTCTCGCTTCACGTTTTATTACAAGTGGTTTATTAAAAAAACAATAAATATAAAAACTGGAAAATAGGGAACGGTGTGTCTAAACTCTTTGTTCCCTCTGCTTATCCTGTTATATACGGAATACAGGGTGAAACTGTAAAAAAAAACACAATTAAAAAATCTTATTGAGATATTTAATAGAAAGTTTTATGAAAATTGATCCCACTACCTAATCAATACTTGAGTTTTATCGTTGTTTAATACTACCACAATGCCAAAGGGACCTATAAATTAGGAATGCAGTTCATTGGAAATATTTGAAGTGATCCTAATAAATTATTGTAAAACACTGTTCTTAATTAAATAAGATGTTTTTGATCTTATTTTTAAATTTTAATGAGTAAGCGGAATCGAAATAATAATTTTTAAATTCCAAGCATATTTTAGTCTAATTTACAGTCGTTTTCTAATCAATTTATTCCCATCTATACAAATTTTATAAAGCGAATAGTTTGTTTGGTTTTATTTATTTTTTTTATCTACATCCAGTATCCCACACATAGCAGGATAGGCTGGGGGAACCTGAAAATCTAATGTTAAGACATTTTGTTATCAATTCGGCTACTTCCGTTCCCCACTTTCCACCGAATTCTGGAGACATTGCGTGTTAAGTGGCGGAACTCAATGCCGCGCTTTGCCTTGACACTAGAACAAAGAAATGAAATTGAGTATTTGGCGGAAAGAGGAGAATGGAAGTTGCTTAATAAAAACGAATTGTCTGAACACTAGGTCCGCAACATTTCTCTGCCTATCCTGCCACGTGCGGGACACAGCATGAAACTAAAAAATAAATAAAATAAAACAGAAAATAGTTATTATCTATATGTAAATATTAAACGCCACATGTACATAGAAAGTTTCTCATACAAACTATTCTCATACAAAAAGCTATTATAGCTAAAGCTATTAGGAGAAAGCTATTATTAAATAGCTATGCTATTGTCATCTTTTCACTTGAACGACAATTGTCTCACCATACACATTGTTGTCCAACAGTCGAGATCGAAGATGTGGATGATGGTAGTGAGGATCTGGATACGAATGCGGAACTGGTAAAAAATATTGGTATCGCTTTCAGATCAAGTTATTGAGGATTATTGAGGAATATCCGTTAGCGGATGGTCCGAAGAGCTGAGGATCGAGTGTGGTGGCGAGAATTGGGGAAGGTCTATGTCCAGCAGTGGACAAAAGATGGCTGTTGATGATGATGATGATGATGATCCGTTACTTGCGGATATGGATGGCAAATTTTTAAGAAATATTTTTTTAAAGAATTTGTTTTATATTTATACAAAAAAAAATGAAATATATTTTAAACTTTTATTATATAGCTTCACGCTGCATCCCGCACATGGCAGAGGAAGCCTGGGATGCCAGTATTACTAGTCTTCGTTCCCTTTAAAAGACTTTCAATCCCCACTTTCCGTTGTATTTTGAAGGCTTTTGATTGGCGCTTGCATCAAGGCGAGCGAAATATTTCATTTATCCGAGTGGGAATCGAATCCACAACCTGTCGCGTTGTTTACAGTCGAACGCTTCTGGCCCTGCGCCACGACTGGCCCCAAATAAAAATATCAATTATTAATAATATAGATAAATATATTGAATATTCTGAGTGTGTCAATGTACGTTTGCATAACAGCTTTCACAATGCACGCGTTCATAATGCTAAATAGAAACTGATCAGATTTGCAAATTATTAAAACTGATATGTTTATAATATCTCCTTATTTAGTTCGGTTAATAAAAGAAATGGATTTAAATTGAATCGGGAAAATTTAACTACTAAATAAATAATAGTGTTTTTTTTGTTTAGATTAATTGTGGCGTTAAGTTTCGCCACTTCGGTAAGAAAACTCGCTCGTGCCGCTTTATTCTCTATATCTGCCGTGCTATACGAGTATGCCATATTTATGCCAGATGTTTAAATTAAGATTCATGCTATATACCGTACATAACAGAGTAGGCAGAGGGAACCTGGGAACCTGGTATTAAGATATTTCGTCCTCATTAAGGAACTTCCGTCGAAAATATACCTACATTTAAATAAATATCTCGCTTCTTCGAGTGGGGATCGAACCCACGACCAGTTGCGTTTGCTGTCATACATTTGTGTCCCTGCACCACTACCGGCATCAAACTGATTATATACTAATTGGTTAAAGACATTAAAGAAATATCAATATCTAGTTTATTATAGCCCGCATTGTCAAATAAATTAATTGTTATAGGGGTTATAATTAATTATGATAACGTCTGTTTCCCAATTTAACATCAATTAACACCGCTATAGTGCAGTTGATATTTTTCTTTATATATTATAGTCGTAGGTTCAAATCCATTAAGAGAATAGCTATACTAGAACTTCTATTAATCAATATAGCGTCACGTTCTGCCAATTTATCGGAATTTACTATAAAAGTAAAAAGTTAAATGGTATTCCAAATCCAAGGTAATTTTTTTGCTACTTTGAACCTAAATAATATAAAAATATAAAATTAAATTAAATGTATAAATAAAAAGGTATCCATTAAATATCTTTTGAATTCGATAAATTTGGGACCTTTACAGGTTTGGGTTCGATTCGCACTTGGAGGAATTAATTATTGTCATTTCTTTGGTAAGAAAACAAAAGGCTGCGTTTAGTTCCGTTACTTAACACGCTATGTCTCGAAATTTAAGCGGATAGTGGGGAAAACTTTTTCGTAAAATTAACTTATCTCTGCCCACAGCGAGCAAAATCGGGAAGCCGCTTCTTCAAAAATAAAAATCATTTAATTATAATTAATATTTTAAAGAAATTTAATTAAATATCAATTAAGAGTGCCATTAAACTCAATTAAGTTAATAATAATGGTTATAATCGTAAAATATATATACATAAAGAAAGGACAATAAATACACTTTAATAAACAATAATGAGATTGATATTTATTAAGTTATCCAATTAACTCCATATCGAAATTACTTAGATATAATTGCGCTATTATGACAAACGACAAAAGGTTATGGGTTCATTTTCTGATTAAGCCTAATATTTTGTTTAATTGATTCAGTAATATACATAAAAGAATAGAATTTAATTTTAATAGTGGTAAGAGAGGTAGGTCTCCCACCTTCGGGACCATGAGAACAAAGCAGGTACCAAATAAATGTATGATATACCAAAGAAACATAAATATGACATAATAAAAAAAAACTTAAATACGTTGAGTGGCGGAAGCAGACAGAATGTGGAGAACGTAGTGTTTTGACACAATTATCTATATATATAAAAGGACTTGTCCTCACTGACTGAGGTAAGACGCACGCACAGCGTCACGTCACGTACGTCACGTAACCCTGATGGTAGAAACGTGGAATTTGGACAGATGTTTACTTTCGTAATCTGGACATCCACTAAGAAGGGATTTTGAAAAATTTTAACCCTAAAGGGGTGAAATAGGGGTCCAAAGTTTGTATGGAAAAAAAATTAAATCGGCACCGATTTTTATAAAATTTGAAATTTAGCTTTTTAAAAATATTTAATTGAACACGTGTTTCATCGTTTTCTAGAATTCTCCCCCTAAGGGTGCAAATAAGGGGTTGAAAGTTTCTATGGAAAAATCTTTAAAACGCCACCGATTATTATAAAATTTTTAGTTTAGACTCTTAAAAATATTTAATTGAACATGTGTTTCATGGTTTTCTAGAACTCGCCCCCTAAGGGTGCAAATAAGGGGTTGAAAGTTTGTATGGAAAAATCTTTAAATCGCCACCGATTTTTATAAAATTTGAAATTTAGACTCTTAAAAATATTTCATTGAACACATGTTTCGTGGTTTACTAGAATTCACCCCTAATTACGCAAGCGAAGCTGCGCGCGTCCGCTAGTAAAAATATAAAATGAAGAAAGTTTTTTAGCTTCACACGGCGCACAGCAAGTTAGGCAGAAGGGATTTAAGAAGCTAGAGTTAATCGGGTCTCGGGATCGAACCCACAACCAGTAGCGTTTACAGGCACACTTTGAACTCCTGCACCACGACTGGCCTCAAAATAATTTTCCATTACATATAAATATTCTAATAATAATCGTAAAAATCTATATAATACGTTTTTATATGAGATAACAGATATCACAGATTACGTTTTGCTTCCTCTAGACCCGGTGGCGACCATATCTGCAATATTATTTTGAAAGTAACTTTACTTTTAGACATCCTTGGAGGCTTTATGGGTGGTTATAAAATTTTATAACTCTACAATATTTGAAAAGTAATTAACATTTTAGACTTTCTTGTTTGTCATCTTTCACAACTGTTGCAGTTGTAAGTTCGATTCCCATTTGAGGGAAAGAGTTATGTTTATTTCCTCAGGTTGGTAAGAAGATAAAAAGCGGCGTTGAGTTGCGCAATTCAACACACAAAGGCTCGAAAATTGGGCTATGCATGGGGAAGTCAAATAGAAGAGAGTGTCTTAACATTAGATCCCCTTTGTCTTCCCTTCTTTATGTGAATAGAAGCGTGAAACTTTTAATTAATAAAAATCTCGTTTTCCTATGTCATATTGGATTTTTTTTATAGAAACTAAAATTAATGTTATAAAAAATCTCTATTTTATTTACATTTATTTCAAGTAAACAAATAGAAAAAAACTAAAAGGACCCTATAATAAAACGAACAAAGCACCATTTTTTCCCATCACCATACAAAAGGGGCAAAAAAACTAATCTCGTTTACAAAGTATTTCTAAGTTCTAACACCTCTACCTGAGTCACTATTCGCGTGGAATGACCCAAACCTGTCATTCTACCGCGATATACTGCGCGTACGCACGTGTTCTTACTACGTTTAAGTCTAGTTAAATAGTTAATTGTGGATTGTGGGTTTGAAATTAACTATTTGATACTAAATTTAGATATTTTAAATGAGTGTAATTGATTGTGTGTTTGTTAAGTTAAGTTAATTTAAATTGTGAATTATTTGTGCTTATAAATTAACTGTTTGTAAGAGCTTAATACAAAATTTTTATTATAATTAAATTATACGTTGATTTAACTAAGTGAAATCTTCCATGTGAAGTTCAATTAAAGTTAATAGTTTGTGAGTGAAACTAAATATCAGTGTGATTTTAATACTAATTTTAATCAAAATTAAATTGATTTAGAAGTAAAATGGTGTTGCCTTGTGGAATTACTTGTTTCAAAATGCCAAAAAGATCTAAAGTGGTCCCCGCTCCTAGTGGAGAAGGGGTGTACACTATAGATATGTCATCTACATCAACTTTAGATATAGCTGTAAGTAAATAAACTATATTTGTATGGAACTAAGACTAAACTTAATATAAATAATTATATTAGTTTTTTATTTTCTTATATTTTTTATTTATATCATGACTTAAAATTCCTATTATTTTCCACTCAATTCTTGAGATGAGGCCTTGAGTGTTGAGTGGCAGAACTCTACGTCACGTTTTGCCTCGTTACAAGAGCGAGAAAATAAAAATAATAAATACCTCAACTCCTCGAGAAGGCATCGAATGCACAACCTGTTGCTTACGCCGCACCCTTCTGCCTCAGCGCCACGACTGGCCAGACCTCGCCGTACTTAATATAGAGTGGATATAATCAAAGTGTGATGTTATCATTAATGTCTTTAAAGAGAATGGCGTTGAAGAAAAGTGGCAAAACTTGTTATTTTTAATTATCATTTGAAATGATAGAGTTGTGTGAAGATCATTTATTAAAAAATACTAAAGTGGTTTTGTTTTTATTTTTATTCTTTCAAGAAAAAATGACCAGATCAATTATCATGAAATTTTATACTCATAGTTTTAAAAGTGTTTTAGCTTCACATTGTATCCCACACATAGCGAGAAAGGAAGAGAGTACCTGGGAACCTAACGTTAAGACACTAAGTTCCACATAAATATACTTCTGTTCCCTACTTTCCGCCGAATTCTTGAGATATGGCGTGTTGAGTAGCGGAATTCAACGCCGAATATATAGTCGTTTAACTTGTACTTACATAGGATACTTTAAAAGAGTTAAAGAACTGGTAAAAGAGAATAAACAATCATGCATAATTCATCTCATTTTCTGACAACCCACGTTAAATAACAAGAAATATATTTTTGAACTAAATTTGTTCATTATTATAGCTAATTTCTCTTCTTATTTATAACTTTTACATGTAACATACCTACTATATAACAGAATTGATACTAATATCAAAGAACTAAAGAGTTTGTATGGTCGAACGTGCCAATCTCAGGAACTACGAGTTCGAACTGAAAAAATATTTTTGTGTTGAATAGTGTATTTATCAAGGAAAGCTACAAATTTCCTCCAATACTTTTCCATGTAACCCTCTGTACCTGTTCGTAACAGTTGCGTGGGGTCCAAACTCTTCGTTATTTTCATTACACCACGAGAGTGAAGCATGTAAAAGCTAGCTCTAGGTATTGTATATATATATACTATAATTAAACTCCAGCATTTTCCAGTAAAGTTAGTAAAATTTAATATTAATAATGAAATTGTATACGTTATAGCATTCTTCTTACATGTTTAGTAATAGCCTATAAATAATAATTGCAATTTTCCTCTCGCTGTTTTATTATTAGTAAGTTGGTTGTAACTTTATATTAGACAGATATTTATGTTATCTATTTATTTTTTAAGATATTTATCTTTTTTTTAATTGTCGCTGTTTTAGAGTCAGGCACAGATACACAGTGAATCTATAAGATTATATTGTTATTAGAGGTAATGCAATGTGTATTTTTATATACAAGCGTAGTAAAACAACCGCGGTGTAGAGTTCCTTCACCAATCACGTAATGTCTCGAATTTTGGTGAGAAATATAGAATATATTCACAAACCTAGTAAAACACAGAACGGTGTTGAGATCCATCGCCTATCACAGAATGTCTCGATTTAGGGTGGAAAATAAAGAAGATATAGCAGTTTCACATTCCCAATATAGTTAAAAAAGTAAATAACCCACAAGTACACCCAATAGTTAACATTTTTTATAAGCTTATTATAATTTATATTACATTTAAAATCAACTTTATATTTAGTATATTATAGTTAATATTTGTTTAGCATATGCGAACAGGTTTTATTTCTTTTGTTAAGTGTATGAGTAAATGCCCTTTCAAGGCTAAGGACCAGTTTCACCGGCTATGAATAAAGTTTCAGATAGTTATCTGATACTTATTCTATCTATCAGATAGAGGCAGGTGATGACTTTTTTCTGTTTTCTCATTTAACTTCTTGATAATTGATCTAGTAGGTAATTATTAGCTATTTAATAATTAATTGCAAGAACGCAAAAAAATCGTTAATATAACTTAAGAAATCGGTATTTGAAAGAAATTTTGAAAATTTAATTAATACAGTACTTTTTATAAAAAGTAGAAGGAAATATAAAAAATTATGCTTTCAAATTTTTGATTATATAATTTGATATTTTCAAAAATAATTTTATCAAGAACTAGAATAGTAGGTAACTTGTGATTACTTTTGGTTTTTTTATCAGCTTCACCCTACATACCGCATATAAGAACTTAACCCCGCGCTTTGTCTCTACGCCAGAGCCAAGAAAATGAAAATCATAAAAATTTAATTTGCTCGAGTGGGAATCGAACCTACAACCTGTCACGTTTACAGTCACATTTAATATCTCTGCACCACGATTCACCTCTACTGAGAGATTGTTTTTTTTAATATTTTCAAGTATTTTTTTATTCCACATATTATGTTTAGTACATATTTTTAATTATTTACTACTGACATCTAGTTTGTATTTAATTTCAAGGTGATATAACCAGTTTGACTTTTAAAACTAGATTGCCGATTGTAAAATATTTAAAGAACTGCTATTTGTACGATATTTAGATACTCTACTAAAGAAATATTTAAATTTGTATTACAAATGTAGAGAAAAGTGGGCAATGGACTCACTCTACCTAACTGCGTATCGGCTATATACTTAAACTTAAAACTTAACTAAAACTTTTAAAATTTCTAAAAGTTCAGTCTTAATCGTGGCATATAATCCTGGGATAGGATTTTATCTTATATTTTTTAATTCATTTGTGTGCCTGTTTGGGCTTTTTGGGCTGCTCAGAAGGTACTTTCTGCGTTTTTCATTGAATTGATCATTTTATACAATTGTAATGATTATTTTATTATTGAAATATAGCCTATACACGTCGCATGTACCAAGCTGACGATAACAAAAACCTGATCGGCAGGTTTGTCTATATATCTTTTCAACCCCTAAATAACATGGAATTTAACGAGAAGTAAAAAGTAGAAAACAAACAAAAGCTCCGACGAAAAAACCCATGGAGTATTAATAAACACACAAAAAAATCATTAAATGTCATGAAGGCAGTCTCGTCGTATAAGAATTTAAATTGACAAATATATAAAAAATAAATATTTATTGTCGTGAATGCTTCGTAAAAAATAAATTTACTTAGCAAATATTACGTAATTCATATAAAAACACAAAATTTGGATATTTCGTTCATTTATAATATGGAGAAGATTTTTTAAATATCATTTTTTTATTTTTGAGGCCGTCGTGGTGCAGAGGCATAAGAGTGTGACTGTAACGCGATGGTTGTGGGCTCGATCCCTAATCGAGGAAACGAAATTTATATTTCCGTTTCTTCGCTCTGGTTTCGAGGCAAAAAGCGCGGCGATAAGTTCCGCCACTCAACACGCAATTCCTCCGGAAAGAATTCGGCGGAAAATGGACAACGGAGTGTGTTAACACTATGTTCCCTCTGCCTACCCTGTTGTATGCGGGATACAGCGTGAACCTGTTTTTTTTTATTATTCTCAAATCCATTACCTACATTTTAACTTTTAACAAAAATAACTAAAACATCAACTGCATATATTTTTCTATGCATATAAAAATAGATTTATCAAATGTTTACACTAAATCTAAATATAACTAATAATTGTTTTGACGTCCGCGCGTAGGCGGTGCTTATAAACAATTAAATATTATATTTTATTACGTGTGTACAATGTTACCATTATCACACCAATATATTGGTATTTATAAGTACTGATTGAAGAAAAAAAATATATAAATAATTTTATTACTATATCTATGCGAGATTTGAACGTCGTATTAATCGGAGGCCGTTGTTGCCCAGTGATTTTTAGGGTTCCGTACCAACCGTTAGAAAAAAAGGAACCCTTATAACTCAGATCTACGGTGTCTAGATGTCTTGAGAAAAACGACACTATAAAGGGAATCAAAATTAATAAGGCACTTCCGGTTGACCTAGAATAATTAAATTTGGAAGCTTCTACAAGTAGTACTAGTTCAGGAAAAAATCTAATTCAAGTGAGGTATCAGATGAAAGGGCTCTGGCTAAGCTAAGGTTCAATTTCATACCTCCAATTTTTGTATGAAAATCTCGGTGAGTGACTCCGGCTCGTGCTTGTCCGGTTTTTAAGTTATATTAAATAAATATTTGAATAATAATAATATTTTGCTATCTGTACATCAACCTTCATATACGATATTCGTGCGAAATTGACCATTTATTGAAAATATAGTGCCTTCTGCCCTTGATATTGATTGGCTGTGACATTTAGTTTTATTACTATATATTATAATGAATAAATCACATTAATTCCTTATCAGAGCTATCGAGGCGCAGTGGTTGATTCTACACCTCGTGGTGGTTCAATCCCCTATTTGGTGTTGGTTCAATCCCCTATTTTAAATCAGACATGTGCATTTGGGGGGGTCGTGGAGCAACTTACAGCCAATTTGATGGCTGTTGTTTAGATTCCTATCGGGAGAAGGCATAATTTTGGTTTTCTTGTTCTAATTACAAGACCAAAGGCAGCGTTAAGTTCCGCCACTCAAATCTCAATGCAAAATGTCTCGAAAATTTGGTCCTACGTGTGAACCTCTACATACCCTGCTAAAAAAAAAGAAAAAATAATATAAAAATAGTTTCCTACAACTTTATATAAATTTCAACATTCTTATCATATTTTGTGTAAACTCAAGGAGATCATCGACCTCTGAGTTAGTTGTAAAAGGGGTTCTTAAAATATTTAGAACCCTTAGAATTCAGTTCTGGCATTCTTCGAGTTATATCTCTAGCTTAGATTATAGTAACAAAGAAATTCCTAGCATTACAAGAATGTTACCACAATGTATTTTAAAGACTATTAAAAATGGACCTTTAGGCCTAATCATAAGGTTTATTATACAAAAAAATAATTATTATTACATGTGCAATCCAGGTAGTAGGTTTAGTTTTGTATGAAATTCGACTCTATTACGAATAAGTTAAAAACTATTTTCATTTTTCATTATGAAATATAAACCTATAAAATTTAATAGATTATTTAGTTCAATTTTTTTAACGGAAGAAACTACTTAAAGCAAGAAAGGACCTTTAGTCCTTTTTAAGTGTTTTCTTAAAGTTATCTGCAATATGACATTTTTCAAGAACTTTTAGTTCTAAAAATTATCAAAGCAATGTTTTAAACTAATAAAAATATATATTGAACTTGTATTAAGCTGAATTAAATTAAAATTGGAAAAATTTATAAAAAATAAAACAACAAAATTTGTAATGTTAGTGTTAAAAAACTGCCTTTCCCACTTTATGCTGAATTTCAGACATACTGCGTAGCGACGGCGGAACTTAACGCCGCGCTTTAGCGACCAAGTATTTAAAATATTATAAAATAAGATTTTATAGTTCAATCTAATGATAAATTCTAGTGGAATGACCTTTATATGTTATTCACAACTTAGATTAATTATGTATTTTTAAAACCTTGAAATACCTGCTGTGTAAATAACTCTAATGGGTATACCTATATGAATGTAGCTAGTATATACAATCTTCTTTTGTTTAGCTTCACCCTGTATCCCGCACATAGGAAGGTAGATAGAAGGAACCTGTTAAGTCACACCGTTCCCTATTGCTAGAAAAGTTTTAGAAACATTGTAAGTTGATTGGCGAAACTCAACGCCGAACTTTGTCTTCTTCCCAGAGCGATCAAATGCAAATAATTAATTTCGGGATGGGATTCGAACTCACTAATAATTGTCGTTTTTATACCTCTCTACTATATTTTACTTATTTAAAAATATAAATATTTCTATAACCAATTAAATACTCTCGCTCGCTTATTGAGGTATGTTTAAATAACTGCACGCGATAAGTGTCGATTCAAATCTATTTATATCTTCACGCATCTTGGTACTATGTGGGGTAAACTTAAAGGAAATTGTCGTAAATAATTATTTTTTCCACTTTACCCACTTATGTTTTAAAATCTAATTAAATAGGTTAAACAATGTTTTAGCTTCACGCTATGTTATAATAGCAGGGTAGGCAGAGAGAACCTAGTGTTATGGCACTCAGTTCTCATTGAAATACTTCCGTTCCCCATTTTTCGACAAATTCTGGAGGCATTACGTGGCGCAGTTCATCGTCTCCTTACCAGATGATGAAAAAAGTTATATTGCATTCCTCGAATGGGAATCGAATCCACAACCTGTCGCCTTTACAGTCACACACTTCTACCTCTGCGCCAGGGCTGGCCTCAATCCTTTATTCTTATTATAGTTAATAAAATACCAATATTAAAAAAAAATCACTGCCGTGACGTGATGCGTGACGACATTGTGAGTAACAGGATGCGCTTTGTCACGTTAATGTTAAGTTTATATATAAGTGCATTTTATAGTGAACTAATAGCTATAGATATTTATTGTCTAGAATTCCGATGGTGGTTTCGTTCGGTTGACTAATAATAATATAATAATTTGTATGTACTCTACGCATGGGAGCAGGAATGTGGAAGGGAGTTGGGCCCGTGCCCACCCCATAATTTTTAGTCAATAAAAATTAAGCCTGAAATAAAAACCATCACTGAAAAAGATCAGCTTAAGAAAGTTAAAAACTAAGCACCTTTGGAGAATATCTTTAATTGCATTGTATTGTACGTATATTCAAATGTTACTCTTGAATCATTCTATTTTTTAATGAAAACCGCATCAAAATCCGGTCCCCAATTTCCCTCTGCCTACCCTGCTGTGTATGGATACATATACGTGAAGCTTAAAAAATAATAGAACCTACCTATTTTACAAATATTACAGTCAAAAATCATAAATGCATATAAATGTTTGTAATGAGTTTTCTTTTACTTCTTGCTATACCCTGCATAACGTAGGCATAGGAAGCACAGTATATAAAGTGCACTGGGCTTCCCTTGTTTTCGCCAAGTGTCCAAGACATTGGTTGTTGAGTCGTCACCGGCTTTACCAGAGCGAGGAACCCAAAATAATCCAATCCCACGAGAGAGAATCGAATCTACAACCGTCGCTTTGAAGGCCACACGTTGCATCGCTTCTATTTGACTAGTACCTATAATTCTAGGCTCAAATATTCCGCCAAAGCGAGCTAATTATAAAAGTAAAAACTGTAAAAACGCTTGTTTCTCCATATTGTTTTATAAATACGTACATTACAGTTAAAACATTCGCCGTCTAGATTGTAGTTGCACGCGATACTTCGCGTGACCACCTTGGGAATTTAAATTTTCTTATATTGACAAATTTAAATATGAAGGAGAGGCTACCGTAGTGCATGAGCGAGTGACTGCGAAGTAAATGCGAAGGTGGCAGGTTCGATTCCCACTCGGGAGAATCAAATCTGGTAAGGAAGCAAAGCGCAGTATTTAGTTCTTCCACCTAATACACAATGCCTCAAGAATTCGGCGTAAAGTAGTGAACGATAAAGTTTTAATTGAGATTGGAGTGTTTAACACTATGTTCCAAGAATCTCTCTGCATACCTTGCTAGAGGATACAGCATGAAATGTTAGAAAAAAAATGTACTCTCGCACATACTAGAGTAGGCAGAAGGAACCTAGTGCTAAAACATTTCGTTCAAAGCCGCGCTTAGCTTCGTTATCATAGAGAGTAAATGAAAAAAATATTTCCCCAAATAAGAATCGAATCCACAACCATCGAGATTACAGTCACTGTGCCACGCCAACCTCAATACATATTATACAGTTATCATAAGCTTACCTTATATGATCGACAACTATGTAGGTATAGTACATACATTAAGTATTAGTAAAGCTCTCCGATGCATAAATAATTACCTAGCGGAGTCACCGAGACGCGACGTAAACAAGACTTTATGTGTAATATTGGAATATTTTTATTTTTTTTTATTTAAAAAATATCTGATTCACGCTGTATCTCGCTTATAGTAGAGGGAACCTAGTGTTAATACACTTCGTTCCATATTTCCGCCGAAGTTGTCGTTTGTGTATTGAGTGGCTGAACTCAATGGCGGGATTTTGCCTTGGGGGGAGAGTGAAGAAATGAAAATATTAATAAATAATAATTCATTCGCCCAAGCCAATTTATAGAATATTCGTAATAATATTTATTAACTGTTGATTTCTATATGTCTCTACTTGATGTAATGGTTGACAATATTTTCCCTATTTTAGAAACACACTCGTCTATGAAAATTACTTTTATAGAAGCTTGTCTTCTCTATAATGATTTCTTGTTTTTCATTGTAATGGAAGAAAGCTGGAAAATAGGTTTTTGCTAATAAGGATAAACTCGCGTTTACTGGTTCAGATTTTAACGTTTCTACGCCAATAGAAGAATATTTTTAGAATAACATTTTAAAAATATTAGAAATGTTACAAACTTTATGTTAGTAATTAAAAATCTACAGCTAAAGCATTTTTTGTTTACTTATTAATTTATCATTTCTGTAGTGGAAATGGCACATTTTTCTTAATACGTGACGAGGAAATAAAAACAATTAATTTCCTCTAAGTTGAAATCGAATCCACAACCGTCGCGTTTATTTCGAACGCTGTGCCACCTCGCCATGATAAATGTCAAATTGAAAATATAATAACATAATATTTTGTATCTATGTTCTGGTTTGACATTTAAAAAATAATAACATATTTTTTATCTGTCTTCTGGTTTGACATTTAAAATGTAATCCAAACTTACTGTCGTGGGAACGTCAAATCGTTTTAAATGTTAATATTAGGCACAGATAGCAACACAACAGGGCTATTGTTGTTTTTTTTAGTTAAAAGATACAATCGCGAAGGCCGGTGGGTAATCTGGGTCTCTTAGAATTATGGTGTGTCATAAATTATAGGTATATTTTTAGGCAAAGGTAATGCTTTATTCTTCCACAATAGATAGAAGAGTGATATGTCACTAGGTCCTCTTTAGTACCACTGGGTACTTACTAGGTATCCAGTAGTGTAAGGTAGCACTACGTTTTGCAATATTAAATCCGAACTTTAATCTTGGCTTAGTAGGTCGAATAAATGGAAATAAAATAAATTATTTCCATTAAACTTCCCCTTAGCAAGAATCGAACCCGCGAACACATAGTGTTGACGCTGCCTCAATTATGTTTTTTAGTCTTAATAAAATATTATTATATGTATAATTTAAATAATATTGAATTCCCCCACTCAACACGCAATGCCTCGGGGAACGGAAGTGTCATAATTGGAATCGAAGTGTTTTACACTATGTTACCAGGTTGCTTCTGCCTACTATATAAGCTAAAAACATGTAGATATATAATTAAGAGTATAAATAATATATAAAATAAAAAATAAATACTTATCTTTTTTGCTTCACCCAAGCCTTAACTTAATAATATTTCAATTAATCATTATAATGATGCATTAATTTAAATCACTCATATATTTAAATCAGCAATAAATAACTTAACTAACATTATCTGTTTATTACATTATTTACGACACTTCCTGGAAGAGTCAATGGCGATAACTCGTCGAAAATGGCACCATCTAGTGGCGGATAGCAAAAGCTATTGTTTAACGCCATCCATCGGTGAGCAGCTAAAAACTTACATTTTATTATTTTATTATAAGTGTAGATTAAATAATTTTATTAATTAAAATTTTAGTTGAAGTACATTTTATGATAATAATTATATAATTACTTGTAAAATTTATAATATCTTTTAAAAGTATTATGATTTTTTTTTTAATTAACTCTAGTGACAGGTCATTTCATACTAAAACAATAGAAACTCGATTAAAGTAGATAGATATCGATATTAAAACGAGTTGCTATTTTAATCGAAATAACTCATCAGATTAAAAGTTTTACAAACGTCAATTACAATGAAAGGCGTCAGAGAAGTTGTTGCGTGAGAAAACGACTTTACCAATTATGGATATGTATTATCTAATCTAATATTATAGTGTTTCTTACTATAAAGATTTGGAGCGGAAGTGTCTTAATGGGAACGTAGTGACTTAACCCTACCTCTGCCTATCCTACACTGTACAAGATAAAACGTAGAGTTAAAGCTAAGCTAAACAAAATTGAAGCTATAAACTACATTACATAAGAAGTAAACTTCAATTTATCTATATATCTATCAGTATATTTTTTAAATCATAGCACGTAAAATTTAAAGTTTATAAACATTGGACGAGACTTCAAAATATCTTTAGTACTTTACTTTAGGCTTTTAAAATAGTAATAATTTCTTCGTTCTCAAATTAATTAATTTTTACAATTTGTTCCGTTGAACCAGCTAACCTCAGGAACTTCTAGTTGGAATTGAAATATATTATTATATGGATTATCTGTTACTATTTGGAAAAAATCTAATATAATATTTTGTGCAAATTTTTATATTAAATGTTATATTTCTCCGTTTTCGTAATATATTTTAGTCATTATATTCTTTTTAGTTGATTTTATTTACTTATATAATTAACTTTAAGTATTAACTACTAAAGTCAAAAGAAGTTATCATTATAGACCACCGTCATCACGTCACTACTAAACACTACAATGTAAGTAACAAGCTTATAGTTTGTTTAAAGTTATTTTTTTTACAAACATATCAATGTCCTTTGTACGTTTCCAAGAAAATGGACAACATTGATAACTTTTTGCGCCTATTAGTGTAGGGTCGATTCCCGGAAAGTGCAATTTTTTTTTCAAATCATTCATTATCAAATTTATATATGTAGTTGAAGATAGAAATCATTTTACTATTTTATATTATTATAATTAAGATTAACTGTCTTTAATAAATAAATAAAAATAAATGGATTTTAAAATCTGGACTTAAATAATTTAATTTTTACCGTCTCTACACTAACTTAGTCTACTCTAATCTAGTCTTTAAATTAAATAATAAAATTCAAACTCTACGAAAACACTTTCAATAAGAAAATGCTAAAACGGCGAAACAAAAAAAAACTAGTTACATTTTTTTTTCTTAATAAACAAAAAATAGAACCCAAAATTAGAATTAATTATTTTAATTAGCTCGCTTTGGTAGCAACATAAAGAACAGCGTTGAATTCCGCGAGCGAAAAGAGAGCAATGGAGAGTCTTAACACTGCACTCTACTATATGGATAAAGCGTGAAGAACCCAAAGCTTCCATTTTTTTGTGATAAACATACAACTATACCTACTAGTATATAGAATTATACATATATATATATATCTCAATATCGTAGTTTAGTCCGCTTCAGCCGTCCGCCTCGAGCTCAGTGTAAATTCAAACGGTGGAGGGTTCATACGTCAGTTTAGTTTGAAAACACGAAGTAAAATACGAAAGATATTATAAAAAACTTTTCATTTTCTCCATAAAATTATATTTGTGTCATTTAGTTTTATTGGAATTTTGTGTTTTTTTGTTTTATCGGTGTTTTATTGTTTTTGTTATATTTTTTTTTTGTGTTTATTCGAAATGTTTACGAGTGTATTGGCTGTGTAGCCGCTTGGGAATTTATTTTTGGTAAGTTATGATGTAATTTGTTTAATAATTTAGATTGTAAAACATGAAAAGGAAAAAATAATATTAAAAATAATAATTTGATTATATTTAGGGACTACTAAACTTTACTTTAATTAAGCTTATTTAGAATTTTTAAGTTCAACATTTTTGGAAAATTATAATATATATCAATATATGTGTTTTCTTATAAGTATATTTTTTAATCAGAAATAAGTTTGAATATTGACATATACAAGAAAATTATACTTAAATAAAAAATAACAATAAAGAACTTAAAATTCTCATAATATAAATAAACAACAAAATGTTTAATTAATAATATTATTTTATTATGATTAATAAAATATGTAATTTAATATCTAACTATAATAATATAAAATACATTTTATTATTTAAATATGATTATATTTCTTGTTATTTAATTACAGCCTATTAAAAAAAAATATATATTAATTTATTATTCAATAGTTATTTTGGCTTAAAATCTAAAAATCTACAATTATATATATCACTTTCAGAAAGTATTTAATCTTACATAAAATTCAAACTCCACGGGTAAATTTTTTCCAACAATAAAATCCTAAATATGCTGAAAAAAAAAACGAATAAGTGAAAAAAATATTTCTTTTTTTTCTTAATTACAACATGGATTTAAAAAATTGTAGTAATATTTAAATCAAAAATAATGAGTTTAAAATTAGTAGAATTTCTTGCCGACTTTTGTCAGTTGACCTGCCTTCCGTGCACTTGATAGCTTTCATTTAATTTGGCAAATTAAAATTTTGTTGTTTATTTTAATAAAGAACTATATGAATTTTAATAAACTCTAGAAAAGAAATTGCAAGCTGCAATGCGGAACGCGACGTTGATTTTCGCCACTCAACACATAATACCTACCTCGAGAATTCGGTAAAAAATGACAAAGGGAAATGTCTTAATGGGGATGGAGTGTCTTAACGCTAAGTTCCCAGGTTCCCTCTGCCTACGCTAACTATGCTGTAGAAGCGGGATACACGAGAATCTAAAAAATCTATATATCAAAGGCCGTTATGGCGTAGATTCATAGCGTTTTACTAAAAACAAAACGGTTATGTTTTCGAATCCCACTAGAGGGATGGTTGTTTGTTTTATTTCTTGCTCTGTTAACAACACGAAGCTTGGCGTTGAGTTCCGCTACTCAACATTCAATATCTTTAAAATTGGGTATTGCATGGGAAACCGAGTATCTCAACACTAGGTTCCCTTTACTTCTCTGTTATTGTTAAATAAATGTCAATTGCGTTAAACGGTGTCTATTTAAAACTTATTTACATATTTTATTTACTTAGATTTGTAATATTTGTTTAAATTTATCCATTAATTACTAAGATTAAACCTAATTGAGAAATAAGTAGAGCGAGTTGAGTCATTAATATTATTATGAAATCGTAAGTTAAATAATATTTAGTAAAAAAGACATAGTGTCGTAGTTCCAATGCGTTTGATTTTAAACGGCGGTTGCGGGTTCTTATTCCTTTTGATAATTATTATAAAAATTTACAGTAACGAGTCAAAGGGCAGCGTTGATTTCTGCCACTCAGTACACAATGCGTCGAGAATTCGGCCGGTATTGGTACTTCTAAATTCCTAGGTTCCCTCTACCTAACCTGCTATAGCATAATTAAAAAAATATATATGAAAGTAATTGTCGATGTTAGTGCGTTCAACAAAACAACCACCTTAACTATACCTACCTTAACTTATATATATAAATTTGTACTAAGAATATATACTATATTCTTAGTACAAATTTATATATTTATCTAGAAAATAATATTAAATTCCTTATGTATGAAGTAACATTATAAAGATTACCCCATACAGGATTTGAATTCAAAACCAACGCATACATTGGAAAGTACTAATTAGTCACATTTCTTTACGAAATTCTTGTTTATCATATTTCAAAATTGAATCTTCGATATTCGTCATACAATACAAGGCTATTTTATTTTAAGTATATCAGATCATTTCTTCATATAGCAGAGTAAGGAGAGAAAGATTAGTGTTTAGACACTACGATTACATATTAAGTGGTGTATTTAACGAGACTTAGATTTAGAAATAGATTGTTTAAAACATAAGGAATTGCTCGAATAGAAAAATAATTTACTTGAATATTATTTTTTTAAGTTCACGCTGTATCCCGCATATAGCAGGATATACAGAGTGAGGTAGTGCCAAGACTTTCCGATCGAATTCTGAGTCGTGTTAAGTTGCAGAACTCAACACTGCTTTTCGTCTTATTATCAGAGCTAGAATATGAAAATAAGTCATTCCCACAGGGAAACGAACCCCCCTAACCCTTATAGTCACACGCCACGACGCGACTGCCTCAACCTTATAATATAAGTTTATATAATTATTATGTATGAAACTTTGCAGTAAAAATGACCTATTTCTTTTACTGCACCTAAGTATTGGAGCTTAAAAGTAAAACTTACGTCATGACATTTAAATAAAAAGGTTATTAATTTAAAAGCTTTATACAGCTTTTACTACATTATATCACAGTTAATTAATTATAAATACTAATTAATCACTCTTTCACGCCGTAGTGTGGTATGTCTGGCCGTAGAGTACAGTTATGGGTTCGATTCCTACTCGGGGATATGAAATATGAGGAATAGAAGTGCCTTAATTGAATCTGACAGTTTTAATATTAGGTTCCCAAGTTCCCTCTGCCTACTTACTTGCGGGATATAGCGGGAAGCTATTAAAAAAAAAATATAAGCTAATATACAGAGGTATGTAGAAAAATATGTGTAGGCGTAACACAGTTATGTTTCAATATAGAAGACCTGCATTCAAAGAGAACAGGTCATTGACGGTGCAAGTGGATTGCTAGATATGGCCTTGGAATTCAATAGAACATGTAGGGTCTATTCTGGGCGTTGGTTGTGTGTTCAAATCTGTTTGATTTTTTATTTAGTTTCACGGTTCCCATACTGGTTCCCATACAGCATCACAGACAGAAGACAAGACACTCTATTCTACGTCTATACATTTTTTTTACCAAGGTATAGGGTAGGCTAGGCAAAGGAAGCATAGAGTTTTACATAGTCCGTTACATATTTTTCGCAGAATTCTGGAAGTATTGCATGTTTAATGGTGAAACTCAGTGAAGGAATGAAAATATTAAATATTTCATTTATTTTTAGTGATAATCGAACCCCTAATTTATTTAATTTTTCTTCAATAATAAATATTTTTAATTAGCTAGAACCCACCTTTAACGAACACACCTAAAGTATATTATTTGTTCTTTAAAGAGTTCTTAAACTAAAACCGGGTTACCATTATCTAAAGCGTTAGCCAAATAAGTACTATTTTTATCAAAAGAGGACTTTTACCTACGATGCCTTGTTTATATATGATTGTTTTTTAGTTATTTAGCCTAAAATACTGTAATTGGTAATTTTAACGTTGCTTTTGTCGGTCGAAGTCGAAGCCGACGTAAACGCGAAGGTTGTAGGTTCGATCTCCGTTTAGGGGAATTATTTTGTATTATAATTTTCATTTACCAACTCTGACAGACGAAGCGCGGCGTTGGGTTCCGCCATCCGACACGTAATATCTCGAAATTGAGCTTACCTATGCCTACTCTGTTATATGTGGGATACAGCGTGTATGATTTTGAATAATTTCTAGAAAAAAAACCCTTTTTTTATTTCTATAAAATCTATATCATATTTTATTAAAATTCTGTAAAATAATATTTTTTAAACATTTTATATAGACATGTTTAGTATAAAGCGATTAAAAAAATATTGTTCAGTGAACTAAATAATTAACCTTTACATTAACTGTGAGGTCGGGAGTTCTATTTATAAATAATTTTTTTAGGCTTATACTCGTATGAGGTGAAATGAGAGTATTTTTTTAACTTTGTCTAATTATAGAATCGTAGTTTATTTTCAAGTTACATCAAGAGACATATTAATAAAAATAACATTAATTAATATGCTTCTTTGTATTAACTAACACGCGTGACTGTAAACACGATGGGTTGTAGATTCGATTCCAACTAGGGGAAATTAGATATTTAATATTATTCCTCGCTTTATATCGAGCACGGCGTTGAGATCCGTCTTTCAATACATTTTGGCGGAAAGTTAGGACCAGAAAGAAGTATCTTAAATAGAGCGGAGTGTCTCAACATTACGTTCTCAGGTTCTCTCTGCCTACCTAGCCATGTGCGTGATTCACCGTGAATCTAAAAAAAATATATTTTTTTAAAACTAATATATAATGTTATACAATGTTTACAAATACCCAGCCTTGACCTTCCGCAGTCAAAGGTTATCGCTTCCACTGATAAATATAACAATTTGGCATTATTACGCGAATTATGTATTCGGTATTCACCTATATTTAACTTATTGTTAACTTCACGCTATATTCTGCTTATAGCAGGGAAGGTAAAAGGAACCTCTTCTTAAGTCACACTATTCCGGAATCTGCAGCATTCTCACAACTAAATCAATTCAAGTCTATAATATTCCCATGAAAATCATATTTAATAGTATGTTTTAGTTATCTTTATTGTCGTAAACATTTATGTCTTAATCACCAGAAATAAATTAATATAGAGACATACGTTTATATTTCTATATTATATAGTTTAATTTATATTAAAGAGCTTCTTTGATTGACCGATCTAATCTCAAGAACTTTTGATAGTCCCTTAATCGAAGAAGGCTATATATAGGCTATATTTCTTCACTTTTAACATTTCAATATAAAAAACCAACACGTAGAATTTAATATTTTAATTTTTTTGCTAACAAGGTGAATCGCAGTGTTAAGTTCGGCCACTCAATTAAGAGTACTTCCAGAATTTGGCGGAAAGTCGGGAACGGAATGTTTTAAAAATAGATTCCCAGGTTCCCTCTGCCTAGGAGGCTTCTTTTATTTCCATTTGACCACGCAGGTCAAGCCGTAGGCTTAAGCTAGTATTTTATATAAAATCGTGAAGACGGAAGTAATAATAATTTTATGGCGCTACGTTTTTATAAAACGGTAATAGTATAGAAGTAAGGAAATGTTAGATTGTGAAATCACCATTGTGAATGCTATGCGTAGGATTTATTGATTTTTAGTGTGTTACAAGCTTAATTAACTTGTGTTAAAGTTTTTTCAAATATTTATACTGATATTACTTACTTTTACTTCTGTTATCGAGCAAGGTAGGTAGTAATATGTCACTATTTGAATTCTTTGTAAAAAAATTTAGTGTTTAATGTGAAGTGATCTTGATTTTATAGTTATTGTAAAATTTTATTCTAATTTAATATTAACTTTAAATTAAATATTAAATATTACTTTTTGTTTATTTTTAATATTTTAAATGTAAATGCATCGTTAAGATAAATAAATACATCGATCCATATTGTACTATCAAGTACTATATTTTCCTATATTTTACTTATTTTTAACTGACTTCTTTAAGAAAAGGAGATTATCAATTCGACTTTATTTTTTTCTGATCTTCTATTTGAATTAGGAACCATTACCCAACAACACATATAAGTATAGAATAAGCACAAACTTCAATATCTAGTTTCTTTTCTTAACTTTTTGCTATATCCCGCATATAACATAACATAGGGTATGCAGAGGGAACCTGTTGTGACGACAGTCCGTCCCCACTTTCCGCCCGATTTTTGAGACATTGCAATGAGCTAAGAAATGATAGCAATTCATGACCCCAAATGGGAATCGAATCCACAACCGTCGCGTTTTCAGTTAGACGTTGTGTCACTAGGCCTTAATGGCCTCAATTTCGCACTTGTCAAAATTAAAAATATCTCATTCAATAATATTTAGTGTCAAGTTACATGCCCCATATACTCACACAGTCTAATCAGTTAATTAATAATAATTAGGCCATTTTCAGCACTTCAGTTGCAGAGTACAGTGGCTTCAATGTTATAAGATGTTTCTTCTTTTTTGGACTTATTATTATGAATTGGCTGAAAGAATTTAGTGATAGAACACTCCGTTCTCCATTTTTGGTTAGAGGTTCTTCACTTAAAACGCAATGCCTCTAAAATGCGGCGGAAAATTTGGGACGGAAGTGTCTTAACGAGAACTGAATGTTTTACCACTAGGTTCCCAGGTTCCCTCTGACTACCCAGCTATGCGCGGTATACAGCGGGAAGCTAAAAAATCTATTCGGAATTGAATCTTAAAATTTTAAAGTTCGTTCACGATGCACCCGCAGCTAGTAATAATTACCTTACGGGTATTCTTCGACAAGTGTTAATTCGGCTTCTTCGGTAACAAGTTATTTTGTACAGGGACGTATTTATGGAATTTCTATGATTTTTTTATAATTTTAGTATATTTTTTTAAATTAAAATAATTGCAACTATACATTTTGCTTAATTAATATATTTGAGAAGCCAAATTTGTAATGAAAACAAATAGCAAAAATAATAATAACTTTTAGCAAAATAGTTAAGCGATCACTTGTAAGTGCAGTGGGTTCACGTGCTTTCTAACGAAATAATTTCATATACGTTATATATCACAGGGGAGAGAATTGAGCAGCACATCACTAATATATAACTTCCTTCATTAAAATTACTCAGGAAGTGCGTTGAAATAAAAATATATATTACAGTTAAATAAGCCACTTTCACAACTTAATGAGAAAAATATGAAATATAATAATGAGAAAAAAGAACCTGGCGCTAGAAAGTCGAAATGATTTCTATAACACTTCAAATGACATAGAAATCTGCTTGTTTTTATTATCCGTTGTATTGCAACGGTATATCTCTTATTGAAGTAAATAAAGTCAGTACGACGACATTGATGAAATTAAAATCCTCCTACGCTGTGAGACAGTTATCTTTTACCAAACATGATATATGAGGTTGTTATCTTAATGTATTTTATTTTTAGCTTCATGTATCCTACACATAATAAAACAAGCAGAATAAGAATTACAGAATTTTTGAGGCGTTGTGTGTTAGATGGTGGAACTTAACGCCGCGCTTTGTCTTGCTACTAGAGCATGGAAATTAAAAATCTCTCAAATGGATATCGAACCGACAATGGACAACAAAACCGACAAAATATTATTTATAGTTGTTTCAAACATAAATTAAAAAAATCACACACTGTATTGGTTATATTCCTGTGACATTTAATTATTGTTTATAAACAACAAATACTACAAAAATTTGAAAAAAAAATATTAGCCTATTTCCCAAATTAGACAGTTTAGTATTCATCAAACTAAACCGGTTTTAACTAGTTTCAAATTTATATTTTTTTTACCCAAATACCTCCCTGAAGCACTCATCTATATGTAAATGATGTCAGTTTGTGCAGCTGTCTACCACGAGTATTTGAGGTGCATCTCTCTATTGAGTTGCATAATATTTTAATGATATATGATCTTGTCTTAGCTTTACAAATTAGGTGGTTTTAAAACTTTATTTATTTTTTGTTTAATGAGAGACTAAGAGTAATAGAGATGGTTGCAATGAAATGATTTAAAAGGCATCATTCTATTTAATTTATTTTTTGTTTTAAGATTTTTTTTAATAAGATACATAATAGAAGTATCTATGGAAAGCTATAGCAAATATGTTTATAAAACAATATTAATAATAATACCTTTAAAATTCAGCGAAAAATGGGAAATAGAGTGCCCTAACACCTAGGTACCCTCTGCCTATCCTGCTATAAATAAACAAAGTATCTCTAACCGGGTACTTATCTATCTACCCTGCTAGAGATACAGCGCGAAGCTAAAAATAGAAACAACGAAACACTAAGAATGTACGTTAAAAACTAAAGAACCAAACGACTTAACACCAGGTTCCCTCTACTTATCCTGCAATATGAGGGATACAGAGTGAAAAAAGATTTAACAAAATATTTCTAGCTCTAAGATTAATAATTTATAAAAATATAAGCATCAAACAATTATGTATTTGTATTAGTTGTTGAAGTTAAAAGCTCATCCAATATAATAATGTCGTCACACATAATCAATAACCCTTGTGTCTAACAACTGTTTAAAGCTAACTTGGAAGAAATTTTTATTCATATTTTATTATCTGTGTAAAAGAGAGAGAGAGAGAGAGAGTGGGTTCGACCTCACGTTAAATTACGTGATTATTTCCATTACTTCGTTTTGGTACGGCAAATGTGGCGTTAAGTTACATAGCAGGGTAGGCAGTGGGAACCTAGTTAAGAAACTCCTTTCCGTAATTTCCAACTTAGTGTTAGGACACTTCGTTCTCATTAAAACACTTCCGGTTCCCAATTATGTTATACAAAACGATTTAAATTATGAACAATAACTTTCTTCGGACTTAGCTAAAATATAATACAAGAATTAATTCCAATTTCCATGGAACAGCTATAATGTAAATATTTAAGGTAGGTCGGTTTGTTTATATTACTTTGGAAACTAATTGTAGCAGGAAATTGACTTGTTACTTACAAGTATTCTAAATACTATATGTTTATTGCCTTTTTGTTTTGTATTTTAAAGTATTAAAGGGATTATATATGTAGATAATAGTTAAAAATATAACAAAAAAAACTGGTAATAGTTCTAACAGTTGCTTAATGTCTTTCTCAGTGTTATTATTATGTTCCTTTACATAATTCTTTAGCTTTCTTTCTATAGCTTAAAAATTATATGTATTAACACACAGAGGGAACCTGGGAACCTAATGTTAGCTCTGTATATATATATATATATGAAGAAGATATGAAGAATTTAAAGTATATTATACACCCGAACGGCAATCGAACCCAAAACCGTTACGTTTACAATCACACATTTGTGCCTCTACGCTACAACTGCCTTAGTTTTCAAGACAGTATTTTATACATCAAAGGCAATTTTCACATATATATAGCTATAGGGCTGTACTGCACCCCTTCTTATCACCCCACTTAAGTGCACCCTCAGAATTGTGCACTTAACTTCGAAAATTTCTACTTTCTACCCTACGACGATTAGTCTTTCAACGAGTAGTCCTTTTGTTATAGGTATATGGTATTTGGATTATTTGTAATAGAAAATGCTTTATAAGATATATTTGTATTGTGGGAAAAGGTTGATATTTAGATTGAGTATAATCAAAATCGGCTTAGGAGAGCAGTAATGGAATATCTTACATATAAACGTGGATTGCTATGTTACATTCACTTTTATATTTTTTAAATTATTTGTAATAATGCACAGAATTCCCCAAATGAAATTCGAACCCGCAACCCTCGCTTTAAAACGGGCACAACTCAACTACGCTACAATAACGTATAATAAATTTAAAACAATTTTATTACTGCATTTCAAAATTGAATAAAATTAAAATTCCTCAGTAAAACCTATAAAGTACGCGTCGTCATGGCAACCGAGTCTACACATAGAGGCTCTTATAAATTATTAACCTAATTGTAAATTCACGTTGGACTTTAAAAGTCTATAAAAAGTTAGTTTTTTATTACAATTGTTAACAATTGACTTATGGTTTATAAAAATATGGGTACTTTAAACGAGCATCGAACCCGTGACACCTTTGGAATTGTGATTTTTTTAATATTTTAAGTTATTCTATAGACCTATATTTAGTTATAAAATACATATGTATAGTATATATAAATAGATAATTTAATTCAAATACATCTACAAACGCTTATTTACAGATATCTGTACTAGATGAGACTCAAACCTACGACATTTGAATTTATGGCCAGATCATGAACTATTATCCAAAAACTCTTCTTTTCTCTTATTCGGTTAGACAAAGCACAGCGTTAGGTTACGCCACGTAACACAGTGTCTCTAAAATAGCCGAAAAGAGCACAGCTGAGTGTCTCAACACTAGGTTAACCAAGAAATGTGTGAAACTATTATTATACCATGATATTTATTGCACTTTCATCCAATTATATGTATGGAATGGATAATTCTAAATACATTTTCCATACAAATCCATCATTCATACAATATAATGAAGCCTTGGAATAACGTATAGTAATTTAATCCTACATAATGAGCTTCGAATGGTGTATGACCTGCGAACGGTTCAAGGCGGTAATGCTGCTTCTGTACAATGTACCTTCATACCTTCATAGAGTCATACCTTCGAACCTATCGAACGTCGAAATTCTTATACAGTAAAGTATAGAGAATTATAGTATTTTGTGTTTGTTTTTCTACTTCTTCTTTTTCTTCTTAATGTGCCTCTCCAACTAGTGAAGATTGGCAGTCAACTTCGCATACTTATTCCTGTCCCTAGCCAAATGAATCAAATCTACGGCGGTTTTAATTCTAGTCCATTCCTTGATGTTCCTTAGCCATGACTTTCTTCTACTGCCGTTTTTCTACTTAAAAACTAAATATTAAAATTCTATTATTATATTATGCTATATATATATATATATATATATAGCATAATATGATATATATAATATATATATAGCATGTAGGACGTCCTCCAGCTAGATGGGGTGACGATATTCGTAAAGTGGCGGGCAGCGGCTGGATGCGAAGAGCTGAAGATCGAGCTCAGTGGCGTGCCATCGGAGAGGCCTTTGTCCAGCAGTGGACGAGGATAGGCTGATGATGATGATGATGATGATAAATATATATAGACTGTCGTGGCGCCGGGGCGCAACTCACAAATGTGTGACTCTAGTCGCGACTGGTTGTGGGTTCTATTGAGGAAATGAAATATTTATTTAAACTTTTATTTTCACTTCTTCACTCTATCGAGCAAACGGGGCGTAGAGTTCACCAATCAACACGCAACGCATCCAGAATTCGGCGGAACATGGACAACAGAGTGTCTTAACACTAGGTTCCCTCCTACCAGCTGGGTAGGCAGAGGGTACCCAGTTTTACATAATATGAAAGTTACTAAAAATAACTAACCCACTATCTATATATATAAAAGGACTTGTCCTCACTGACTGAGGTAAGACGCACGCACAGCCGTAACCGCTGTGCGTAGAAACGTTAAATTTGAACAAAAGTTTACTTTCATAATCTGGACATCCACTAAGAAGGGATTTCGAAAAATTTTTACCCTAAAAGGGCTGAAATAGGGGTTCAAAGTTTGTATGGAAAAAAAATTAAATCGGCACCGATTTTTATAAAATTTGAAATTTAGATTTTTAAAAGTATTTAATTGAATACGTGTTTCATGGTTTATTAGAATTCTCCCCCTAAGGGTGCAAATAAGGGGTTGAAAGTTTGTATAGAATTTTTTTTAAATCGGCACCAATTTTTATAAAATTTGAAATTCAGACTCTTAAAAGTATTTAATTGAACACATGTTTCATGGTTTTCTAGAATTCTTCCCCTAAGAGTGCAAATAAGGGGTTGAAAGTTTGTATGGAAAAATCTTTAAAACGCCACTGATTATTATAAAATTTTTAATTTAGACTCTTAAAAATATTTCATTGAACATAAGTTTCGTGGTTTATTTTAATTCATCCCCTAGGGGTGTAAATAAGGGGTTGAAAATTTATATAGAAAAATCTTTAAATCGCCACTGATTTTCATAAAATTTGAAATTGAGACTCTTAAAAATATTTTATTGAACACGTGTTTCAAAGTTTATTAGAATTCACCCCTAAGCAATAAGCAAGCGAAGTTGCGCGCGTCCGCTAGTAAGTTATAAACAGGTACAACGGATATGACATCTGCATAGCACTCGCGTACTGCATTCATAGCAGGCTGTCTTAATTATTGTAATAGCCACGCCCTCGTTCTCTGTAGGTACTAATGGATAACGTAATTGGCAGTTAAAATTACATTAGTTTTTGTATTAAAATGTGTAATTTTAACTTGTTTTTAACCGACTGTGAGGCGGAAAGGAGGCTATGTGTTTATCAGTCGTGTGTGTGTTTGTTTGTAGAAAAAAAGCCAATAAATTATGTTTAACTAAACACATTCTTCAATCAATTAAATCTTTTCAAGGAAATTATTATTTAACTGTGAAATATAAATGGATCCGACTGTTAATTTTAGACTACTGGGTTTTTTTTGCAGTCGGAGTATATATTTTTTTGTAATTAATTATAAGTTTTTTTTTTTAGCTTATTACAACTCCTACTTTGTTATTTTCAGGTAAGTACAGAGAGCCGAATGTCAAGACACTCTTTTTTGTTCACTTCCTATCTAATTTTGAAACATATTAATCGGCAAAGTTTAACATCATTTGAATGAGATTAATATAAATATGTCAGCTTGTTTCGTAAGTACGATAGGTAACTGTCATAGTAAACGACAGGATATTTATCCTGACGGACTGGTTAGTTTTACAGTAAAAAAGAGAGGTAAGATATTTTTACAATATATAATATTTCTACTAAAATTGTTTATATTTTGAAAATATTTTAAATATATTATATTAGTAATCGTAAACTGATAACATAATTATTTGCAATTTTATATATAGGCATTGTTAAAAATTTAAGATTAACATAAAATACACTTAATTAAAAAGCAGATAGATAAATAACACCCGCCCCTGGAAGCGATTCGAACCCGCGAACAAATTACTTTAAAATTAAAATCAAAGCTTCAAATACTTATCTAACTGTAACTTAGCAGTAACTTATCAGAAAATCAACTGCACTATAAATTGTCGGTAGAATTAAAGTTAACCAAATGAAATAATAATCAATTTATCTGTTACTTATCTGTCAGTTAAATTAGATAACATTACATCTGTGCTTTGCTATCTTAATGATTATTCGAGATTGTATGGTTAGTTTCTAAAGCCTATGCTGTCTTGTAATGTCCCATTTAGCCTAATAGAATTGTTGTTTTAATTAAAGTTATATAACTATTTGTACTTGTTTTGATATATTTTAATTAGAGTACTTTATAAAGTATTCTAGATAGAGAAAACATAGTGGCAAGACACTCTGTTTCCCAAATTTCACCCAATTTGCTGCACTTTATCTAGTTACCAGAACGACAACTAAAAGTCCATTACCCAGAGTCAGAATCGAACTAATTTACAACCGCCAAAGTCAAACTCAGAAACCCTACCTTAATGAAATATCTATTTGAATTAATAAAAATTATAATAAATAAGTAATATATTTTTAGGATTTGGAATTCCGTTCCTCAGACAGAAAAAAAGAATTGTTATAGTCCCATAAAGTCCTCCATCATCCTAACTATCCATCTACAGCAAGATGTGAATTCACTACTCATAGTAGAGCACCCTGAAAGTAAAAGGTTCCACTTCAATTCCACGAGCTTTCTAAGCTCTTTGTGAATGGCAGTGACTTATTGAATATCTCTATCTCAAATCCATCTCTTTAAAGTAATTTTTAGTTTACCTGTAAACGTACAACGAGGTACTTTGTCCAAGGAGTTGAATTATTTTGTATGTATTTTGTCACTACCCACTTATCGCCCACTGGAGTGACAAAATTGTAGGCTCCGTTGATTGTAAGATTAGAACCGCCTTTCATTTTCATAATATGTTGTATTGTCACCGAAATGTCATTTAGGACAAGGCTATAGCCTAAAACTAAAGTAAAACATATTTTTTATATACTAGGTCCATACTTGAGGCCAGTCGTGGCGCAGGGCCATAGAGCGTGGCTGTAAATGTGATTGGTTGTGGGTTCCACTACCACTTGAGGAAATTAAATATTTTTTATTTTATTTTCCCTGAATTCGGTGGAAATATAAGGTTCCCTCTACTTAACTGGGATACTGCTTGAGGCTAAAAAACAAAAATATTTTATAATAGTTTTTGAACTTCTTCGATCAACTAGAGAAAGCGCTCCCTCATACACGATATTCGTAATGTCACACTGCTGAAGAATCTATTCAACACGCTGTTCCAATAATTGGGCAGAAAGTGGAGAATATAGTATCTAGCCACTAGGTTCCCTTCCCGATGAAGTAACAAAAAAGAAAGATTAAAAAGTATATATTTTCCACAGATAATTTCTTGATAAGAAAAAAACTTGTAAAAGGAATTTTAAAGATTCAGGGAACTTTTATTATGCTTATCTAAAAACAATATCGTAACATTCTTAGAAAAG
The DNA here is from genome assembly GCF_056956725.1 of Heliconius melpomene rosina. NCBI lineage: Eukaryota > Metazoa > Arthropoda > Insecta > Lepidoptera > Nymphalidae > Heliconius > Heliconius melpomene. Next base: position 8,009,103 of record NC_140402.1, on the reverse strand, counting down.
TCGCGATATAACTATGCAAGTACATATGAACATTTCAAAGAAGTGAAGTTTACATACTTTTATGTACTGAACTAAAAAGTTCTACAGCTCTAGTAGTAACATTAGATTATAAGCGCGATGACTGTAGGTTCGATTCCCTTTTCTTTATCACAATCGCGTGGAGAGTGGCGGTGGTCAACGCCGCATTTACGCGAAATTACGTTTACAAATAGCACGTTTCTGCCCCTCAGCTACGATGGCATCAACGGCCTGTTTCGATTTCGACTTAGGATATTAAATTATTTGTATTTTACTATAGAAGAGTAAAGTACGGCGTTGAATTCCGCCATTCAATATATACTCGTATACACATACAGACATTACGTCCTGAATTCAGAAGGAAAGCGGAGACATAGTGTCTTGACACTAGATTTTTTTTGCTTTCTATTATAAGCGGGATAAAGCGTGAAGCTAAAAAAACCTCTATAACTTTGTTTTATAGTGCCCTTCTAATATAAGATTCTTTTCACGTAGATATATATTTTGTCGCACCTCATAACTTTTTATGATATAAAATGTACCGGAAATGGAATATTTTTCTTTCACCCCTGGATGTTTGTTTTTGTTACTTCCGCTGATAAAAAGCTCTGTTTGCCTTTTTTAGGGAGCGTAGGTGTGTCTTTATAATAGACTAGCGGCTTCGCCCGCGGCTTCGCGTGAACCACGTTATTATTAATTTCTGTCTCCATGAGTACCTACGTCCTATAAGTGACGTCCATGCAAAATTTGATATTCCTAGCACATGTAGTTTCTGAGATTTCGTGATGAGTGACCTTTCGATTTTATATATATAGATGGCATGTCTTTCGCTAGGGTCTATTTACCTACCTTATTCGATATGGCAGACATTATGAAACTAAAAATCACGATGTTTTGGGTGGCGGTAATTAGATGCTATATATAATAACTATAAATACTTTTAAAATTACTTACATAAAAAAATATTTCTTGTATCTTACTTAACTTTTACGCAAAGGTATATAAAAAATGAAAATTTTAAAAACCTACTGTATAATTTAATAACATTCTCATTCGTTATTATTTTTTACTATGGGAATAACGAAATGTCAAAACTTTTGAAAAAAAAAAATGTAATGCACTACAATCTGGAATTTAATGCAATTATTTGCTGCTATTTTAAACTCGTTTTAATGCCACGATATTTTACGTAACCTATACATATTAATGACATTCTAATTATTTATCAATCCAAATATGCAAGGTCCTAGGTTTGGTTCACATTTATCTATATCACTAAAAAGAAAATAAACTAACTACAAATATTATCATTTACCTTACCTAGCTATCGAGGTAAGGCGTATAAGGCATTGCTAAACTGATTTTGATGAAACTTCGACTGCTCTCTAATAAAAAATAAAATAATCTTTTAGATATGACTTTTATGTTCTGAGAAATTTATGAACAAGCACAAACATGAAAGTTAGCACAGGTGCTTACTCATGTATTATCCAACTCCAATAATATCACACACAAACATACATACACCTCAAACTCATAACCTCCCTTTTCTAAATCGGTTAAAAACTGTAAACGAACAATCGATATCCAGTTAACACAATAAATTTTATTATCTTCACGTTATTCGGTACCAATAAACCAGTTATTAGTGAATGGGAGTTTTGAAATAGCTTGTCCAAGTTTGTATTTCCTCTATACATTTGCTGCCTACAACTTTGTAAATTGTTAGATTAGACTAGTAAATCAAGCGATTTTTAACTTTTTTGTGCTTTTTATTATACAATAAGAATACGATTACGGAAACGCAGGAAATCACTATTTAAATCACTGTTTAGTTCAGTTTCACGCTATATAGGGGGAACCTAGTGTTAAGACACTCCGATGCCCATTTTCCGCCTCTCGAGGCGTGTTGAGTGGAGGAACTCAAAGACACGATTTAGTGCTGAGTGATCATATTCAACAGGTAATCTAGCGATAAGTGACTATATTCTCTATTTTTCGCGAATTCAGAATTTATCATTGCAATATCTAAGGAATAACATTTCCCCCAAGTTGAATTCGAACCTACAGTGCAGTACGTGCGGTAACAGTAACTGCTTTATAGCGATGTCTCTTAAATGGGCACAAAGTGGAGAACATAGTATGTCTTAAAACTATGGCAAAAAATATGATATAAAATAGCATGAAAGTGTCTCAATATCGGGTGAACCTAAAAAAAATAAAAAATGAAAACTTTTTAAAAACGACATTTTTAAAAACATTTTAACTTTACAATCTTCTAATAAATATATGTATCTATAATATTATATCTGTCGTTCTATTTAAAAGAAAACATAAATTTTTAGCATATTTATAAATATAGTAAAATGCTACTAAATTAAACTATTCTATGTTGTCTATGTTATAAGGCACTTAGCGTTTTTTCCCATTATGCCACTATGTTTGTAAACAAAGTGAAAGCGAGTGATTACTATATTTTTTATAGCTTCATGTTATAAAAAATATAGTACAGACCTGGGGACCTGGTATTTAACCCAGTATTAAATACTAGGTTCCCAGGTTCGCCGCTCAATATCTAATGTCTTCAGAATTCCACAAAAAGTGGAAAGCGGTAGTATCTGAATGGGAACTGAGTTTCTTAGCACTAGGTTCCCAGGTTCCCTCTGCCTACTATGCTATGTGCTAAAAAAAAGAAAAATACATATATTTATTAACATGTTTATAACAGCATGTATGGAAGTCATGATGCAGCTTAAGTACTCCACCTCTGACTTTAAAACGAGTTTTATCTTTATTGATATGAAATATTAATTACTGTAAACATTAGTTGCAAACACGCTTTACACGTTTTACTTGTTTTTGATAGAAAATCGTAGATTATCTTCTAAAATATTACATACATGTTATGGCGTAGTTGGGACATATTCAATTTGAGTATTTGAGTGGCAGTAGAGTCTTCTAAAAAGAACCATACTTAAAAAAAATCAGCTTCACGCTGTATCCCGCATACAGCAGGGTAAACAGAGAGAACCTAGTGTTAAAACACTCCGTTACCCATATTCCGCCAAATTTGACGAGGCAATGCGTGTTGATTGGCAAAACTTAACTCCCGGATTTGGCTTTGGTGTCCAGTTCAAATATGAACATGAAAATATTAATAAATAACAATTCATTCTTTCGGGTGGGGATCGAACCCACAATCATCGCGTTACAGTCACACCCTTGTTGCCCAAACTTCACCATAATATTTATATTTGATCCCATTTTAAACTTTGACCCGTTTCAACATATTGACAGACACGACTCTAACACATGTATTACAATCTAATAACATTTTTTTACAGTTTTGGGTTAAAAATGTTTGTTTCTTCTTTTTTCTCACGAAAACATGAACATGTGTTGGTTAAAGAAGATTTTGGTAAAAAAATCATCTTATTTGGGTCAACTTAAAATGTTTAAAAATAGCTATTAATAAGTAATAGGTTTATATACCCTATGTATTTCGTGTTATTCTCATAATGTTTATTGGCGGATATCTAATTTCTATATAAATAAATGGAAGCTTTCTAGACATCTTTTAGACATTTGTCACATGGCATTTGATGGAATTAAACGCCGCGCGTTGCCTCGTTACAAGAGCGAGGAAATGTAAATTTTAAATATTTCATTCCCCGGAATGGGGATCAAACCCAATACACTACTAGGGTATATACAATTCAAGTGTTCTCAATTATGCCATGACGGTGTCTACATTTTAATATGTTTATTAGATCAATTATCGTCGATGACTACTATATTCTCTAACAGACTAATTATAACTGCAACTGGCAATTACCAGTTCAAATTCAATATATCAAAACGTTAGTAATTAAAGAGAATAAATAATTCCAGTCTAGGCTAGGCCAGACATGGGAAATGGAAGTGACTTAGGGGGAACGGAGTGTCTTAGCTCTAGGTTCCCTCCGCTTACCCTGTTATGTGCAGGATACAGCGTCGAGCTAAAGAATCTCGGAATTAAAGCGGTAGCTGGGTTTTTGAATCGTTTTAATTAGAACTAATATCTTTTGTACATCACATATTTCTTTATTAAACTTAAAAAAATAAATTTAAAAAAAAACTAAATTAAAATAACAAACCTAAACACACCAAAAATAAATTTTATATTGTAATAATATGTCAAAATCAATTTTCATAATAATGATTGATTGGACTTACATAAGTCGGTCAGAAAATGTCTATTGAACTTTAATGGGGGTTATTTTATTATTAGTTACGGTTTGTACTTATTATACTAAATTACATATTAAAAGATTTGAATTGTACCTTTGCTCACAAATTGGTGAATGAAGCTTAATATCCATTTGGATTAGAGTCGTAACTTGCTGAGTGGTGGAACTTAACGCCGCGCTCCGTCTTAAGCTGAAACTTAACTAAAACAAACAAACATGCTGGACGAGCTTTGTTTTTTTCTACAACGAAAAAACGATTATATTAAATACATAGTTTATTTTCAACATTTTTAATATGAAAGGAAAGAAAAATACTTTTAAGAAACGTATAAAAATTTCAACGTTCTTGAGAACATATGGCTTAGTGGTCAGAGACAGACGGTTTCCAAGAGGCGTGAGTTGAAATTTATATACATATCTAAAAAAAAAATTTAAAATTTTACTAACAATCTAATAATTTAAATATAAAATTTCATTCTCCACCATTTATTCTAGCGTCAGTTGTGTCAGTTGTAAGTAAATCAGAAAACACACACAGTTAATTTATATGAGCGTCCTACAGTAATAGCGGCTGCCGCGTAAGCCAGGAAATGCCATATTAGACATACAATCGTATTTTATAGACTGCAGGCGCCGCTTGCGACTGATTTCTTGTAGGGTTCACAAAACTTGGGAAGATTTTTTTTTATATTATGTATTGAGTTGCAGAACTCAACGCCGCGCTCTTGCGACGGTGTTAGACGAAAGAAACTGAAATTATATCTATGTATAGATATAATTTCGTTCTTCAATTTCTGATCAATTTTAATATAATAAATATTTGATTGACCCTGTCCTGTATACATTCCTGTAGGATTTTTTAGGGAACCTTTTATAGTGCCTTACACTTCTAACGACTTAGTATGCTAAATATCACTTTTGGCGGTTCCTTCTATGTTAATCACTCAATGGCAGACTCTAATATAATTGTAAAAAATTGTATTTCTTTTAATTTCACGCTGTATCCCGCACATAGCAAGGTCGGCAAAGGGAATCTGAAAATGTAGTGTTAAGACATTTTGTTCCCATTAAGACACTTCTATTCTTTACAGTTTCCGCCAATTTCGCGATGAGGCAAAGAGACAAAGAAGTGAAAATATTAAATTTATTTTGTCGACTGGAATCGTGCCACGACTAGCCTCAAAAAATTGGTTGTATTTAGAGAGATATCTTAAAAATTAACAGAGATAACCTTACATAAACAATTTGATATTCATAGGACCTTCCTAAACATTTAATTTAACCATATTATAAACATGTTTGTGATTACTGTACTATAAATATGTTTGTGTTTACAGTACTATAAATATTTCTAGATTTCAGACCGCAACCACGTCATATATAGAGTTAGTATTGATTTCACACGTGCTTCTTACATAAAGTTGGTCTTGAAATTTAGAATTAACTAGCTTTTTAACCTGTCTTCATATGGTTAAATAAGCCTTTTTTTAAAATAGTCTAAATTTTTTGAATACTATTAAGTTTAATACTATTAATACACATTTTTAATAAAACTTAAGTTCTGGAAGTAATTAATAAGTAGCTTTTTAAATTTGTCGCTTAAAAAAATCTAAATTTCCTATATTATCTAACTGTTTAGGAGATAAAACCAAAATACAGACAAACACCGGAAAATATAAACATTATATTTATAAGGAAATATAATATATTTATTTGTGGTCAAGTTCACTAAAGTAATAAAATATTCATTCTATTAATTTATTTATATGTATGTAGAGATATACATACTAGCTACTAACCCCGGCATCGGCCGCGTTATCCAATAGAAATAATTAAAACGTGATGATAATTAGAATATCTAACACAAAAATAATTCTTAATTCAAGTCAACTGTTCCTGATATTAGGGCATTCAAACAAACAAACATCAAACTTTATAATATAGAAGTATATTGTATACTTATAAAGATTTTACTTTTTAACATAATGGCAAATGTAAACTTCAGTTAAAGTTTTCATAGCTTTTACATAACACCGTACTCAAAAACGATAATTAGCGTTTATTTATCATTGAACTGGTACTAATTTTAATTAAATCAATATTAATATTCATTTAAATATTAATTGTCATCTCCTAAAATAACGATTGCACGGTTAAATTAGTGTTTTTTTTTCTATGTATAATGGAGACAGTGGTACAAACTAACTATTTACGCGATGCTTATGTATTCAATCCCCATAAGGGAGAGAACGGAATATCTTGCCACTAGGTACACTCTGCCTATTCTGAAGCATATGTCATATGATAATAAAGTCGGATATTCACTTTCGCACCCAACAGGCAAACTCTTGAAAATTAGAGCAAAAATAAGTAACTGACTTCCTTAACACTAGGTTCCCTCGGCCTCGGCCTTAAGTTCAGTATAAAAATGATGTTTTTTAATAAACATTTCATGTTAACTACTTAAGGCCAGCCCTGACGTAGGGTCACGACCCTGTTAGTACAAGGTCAATTTCTTTCTCTATTTGTTTAAGGGCGGTCTAAAAATAGTTACAGTTTATGCTAGATTGATTTAAATGTTCATTTAAACTGTTATCTTTATGCTTCCGCATGCGTAGAACAGCGTGTAATTGTAAACGTAGGTGTGGGTTCGATTCTATTTCTATTTTTAGGGAAGAGAGATGTATTCTTTTAAATATACTACGTGATAAATCGGGGAACCTAACTTCGCCTTATATTGCAAAACAAAATTAAAATAATTAATTTTCTGATTAAGCTCATAAAATGTAAGGTTCAAAGATATATGGTAGGTATAAAAACCATCATTAAGTGTAAAAAGAAAGTAGAAAATAAGACAAAATAAAAAAAAAATATTCCTTTTGCTATTCTATTTATTATACAATTGAAACAAAACTAAACGCAGCGTTAATTTCCACCACTCAACACGTAATGTCTCGATCTCCGGTGCATGGGGAACGGAATATCTCAACACTATATCTAACCACATAACTATATTCGGAATAGAGCTTGAAGCTAAAATAAAAATGGAGTGTATCGACACTAGTTTTTTTCAATTATTACCCATTAAGGAGATGATGTGAGGTTTAAATTAAATAGATAATAATTATTCACCAAATGACTTAACCCAAAAGATTTTTTTCGTCTTTCGCAACATTACGCGTAGGTACCTTCCACAAGAATTTGGTACCTACGAAGGGCGCCATTACTTAATTTTACGTGTTGTATGCAAATGATTTAGTTTAGCTAATTCTACTTTAGTCATTGAAATGTATTGATTGTGGGTTCAATTTCTTTTTTCGTATCACGCGTTATCCCGTACATAGCAGGATAAGTAGGAGACCTAGAGTTGAGACAGTGTGTTCTTCATTTTCCTCTGAATTTTCGAGACAGCGTGTAGAGTGATTAAACTTTACGTTACGCTTTTGTTTTGTTAAAAATGCGATGAGATTTTATAAATAATATTGCATTAAACAAAAACAATTTTAGACGATAACAACTAAAAGTAATATGTAATAATTCATTGGAGATTCCCCAATAGGAGATTGAACTAACAACCTTCCCATTTACATTCAAGCACTCACATTACTAAATGAGAAATACAATATACAGGTAAAACTTCAATGAAAAGGTAAAAAAAAAATAACCACCTTATTTCTTTGGTTGAAAAATTTCTAGTAATTCCATTATTACGAAATCTCTAGTTAAATAATCAAAGTAACATTTACACTGTATTCAGGGTTAAAGACAATATGAAACACAATAGGTCTTCAATATTCCGTGAAAGTGAAAATCTACACTTTATGGCGATTTCTATGTAAATTATTAAAACCTTTTATACCACATGTCAGAATTATAAGAACGGCGTTAAGTGTCGCGTTTATTCCTCTCACTAATAATGAACATGTCGCTAGGTTGTGTTATTTTCCACTAATAAATTTTAGAGGCCAGTAATGGCGCATGGCCAAGCGTGCGACTGTAAAGGCGACGGGTTATGGGTTCGATTCAAACTCGAGGAAGTGAAATATTTAATATTTTCATGGCCTAGCTCTGACAACGAGGCAAAGCACGGCGTTGAGTTCTGCCACCTAACACGTAGTGTCTTTAGAAGTTGGCGTAATGTGTGGGAACTAGGTTGCCCTTGCCTAACCTGCTAAATGCGGGATACAGCGTGAAACTGAAAAGAAATAACTTATAGTTTCCTATATAACATAATTTTTCTTGTAAATTGCAAGCAATCATCCAGCACAGGTATATGAAGCGTTTACGAGGTGAGGTTTTCTAAACTGTTATAAACATCTTTCCTGCACTTAACGAGTATTTGATGGGTTTTCAAACTTTCTAAATTATTATGTTTAGATACAGATCGTCGTTTTTCTGATAAAAAAATAATAGTAGAATTACATTTTTCTTATATACAGGCATTTTCATTGTTTTGTGGACAGGCAATGAAAATATAGTAATGAGTCTCTTTGCCTTTTACGTTTTGTTTATTTGGAGATATTTTGCTGGGTGGCGTAACCTAACGCCGCACTTTATCTGAGATATTGGAATTGTGTGGATAGTGGAATTAAACCATATAACCATTCACTAACTAAAACTGTACTATACTGATGTCATCGACATCAGACATCTGTATACGATATTTCTTTTATTTTCATTCATCTCGACTCTGACTTCTGTTGCATCACAACATGCATATTAACGTTCTAAGTTATTTTTGTATTTAAAACTAGCGACCTTTCGCGGCTTCGCCCGCTTGTTATATAAATATTATTTTACCTAATTTACATAATTATTAATTTGCCAATCTGCTTTACTTTCGTTTTCTACGTACTTTCTTTACTTTCGTAAAAATGCAATTTTAAAAACAATATCTACGCAGAAAAGTAAAATTTCAGCCAATTAAAAAATAGAAAAGGTGTCAGTGATATTTGTCAGTAAATGTCAGTTCATATTTACATTATGTTTTCGTTGTCTACCAGTTAAAGTCCATAGCGGAACTCCACAGCGCACTTCGTTTTATTTCTTAGTAAAGAAATAAAATAACCCATTTCTGATCGGGAATCGAACCAGCAACCATTGCGTTTACAGTTGCAATATTTTATATAAAAAAAAATAGTTAACAAATTTAACTGACCAAGGGCCAAAGTACGTATAAGTAAAGAAAGTTAAGTCACGTGATTAATTAATATTCATGAACGTGATGTGACTCTACAAAATAAATACTTCGTTCAAATTTGAGGCCAGTTGGCGCAGGGGAACAGAGTGTGACTGTAACATCGACTGGTTGTGGATTCAATCCCCTCTCGAGGAAATTCAATATTTTTGGCGAATTGTTTGCCTCAAGACTAGAGCAAAGAAATTAAAAAAATAATTAATAGTAACTCATTCCCCAAATGAAAATCGAACCTACAACCGTCACGCTTAAAGTCCAATCTTTGTGCCCCTGAATATATAGGTATATGTTTATATAGATTACCTAAAGCGGATTTAAATGACAGTGTCCTATTCCTTGGACTCTGTAGAGCTTCTTTCTGTAATAAGCTTAAAAAAGCAATCGTCGCCTTCGACCTATTACTGAAAATCCTTGTAGTTGTATTTATACAGTATTTTTTCAAATAATAAGTTAAAATAAAAAAAAGTTAAATTTAGACTGTGTTTGGTGTTGATTTATATACCTTTTTATTAAAGATTTGAACGTGGCGGGACTCGAACTCGCGCCTTTCGAATCGACTATACGTCCTTGTCGATATATAAAAAAATACTTTTGTTAAAAGTTACTTTTGTATTTGAACCTGTACCATACAGACAGTATGTTCAAATAAATTATTAAAAAATAATATTAGGTATATATGCCAGTGTGACAGTGACCTATATATTTGTACTTCTTCTTCAAATTTCCCCTTCAATAGGGTAATCTTATTTGAATTTTCTCATAACGTACCCTTTTGTCCCCAAAACCCTGATGAGAACATTCGAATGATATTGAATTTGGGTAAAGTGTATAAAATTTACGTATTTTGATTAAAATACATATTTTTATCCGTTTTACGCTGTGTCTCATATAGGATAGGCAGAAGAGGTAGAGTAGGGTAGGCAGAGGGAATATGAAAAAAGGAAGATGTTAAGACACTCCGTTCCCCACTTTTCACCGAATTTTCAAGACATTGATAGTGTGGTTGCGGTTTGTTGTTTAATAAATTTGTATATCCTATATCTTATAAAACAAAGTCGCTTTTCGTGTCTGTCTGTTGTTTCTAACTCTTCTTCTTCTAAATCATCCAACGGATTTTGATGCGGTTTTCACCATTAGGTCGAGTATTTTTCATAGAAGGTTTATATATAGTTTATTATTTGTACATTCTTATGTAAATTAACATAAATACGATAAATGTGTATAAAGTCCTACCCTTTGAGACACTTTCGCGCATGCGCTGCTTTAATAGTACGTACTGCATGAAAAAAATGTACTGGAGTATTGTTCCTCTTAATAAGATCTACAAAAAAGTCCGCGATGACATATTCGTATCTTTTAAGAATAACGTGTAGTGATCACTTTTCTGTCTAAAAATAATAATTTCAATATATTTTTTATTGTGAGGGATATTTTTTCATAATGGTATTAATCCTTATCCTTTAAAATACTTTGTTAATTTTCTATGTTAAACGAAGATAAAATTTGCTTTTATAACTATTTCGAAATTGCGAATAGTTTTAGAGAAAACGCATTTAATTGTTGGCACATCCCGCCGTTGACACATCAGCTGTATCGACTCAAGTTTCACTTATCCCTTACTCTCAGCATATAAATAAGTATATTAGTTACGTTGGCCATTTATTGTAGATCAAAACTGTCTTTTACTGTTTTTCATTTTAAGTACTAAGTACTTTAGAAGTTGTTACAATATCAAAAAATCCTTGCTGGACTTAACGGCTGGCCACTCGCCATGCAATACAAGCGCGTCCGCCGCGTTCAGTGGTAGAATGCTCGCCTGCCACGCGGGCGGCCCGGGTTCGATTCCCGGCCGATCATTCTATTTAATGTTCCTCACAGGTTGCTACGTAATGCTTGCTTTTCATCAGGGACAGAATACCCTCTTCAGCATTAACCACAAGCTCGAAAAAAAAACCCGCCTGCCTTTATAGAAACGAAGATTTAGATGCGTTTGCACGTATTGGATAATTGGGGTTGAATGTATTATTTCAGCGCGATATATTTGATTTCATATTTTTTGTAGTAGTTATTAGTAGGTAGGTTTTTGTTTATAATTTCTTCCGTTTAAAAATAGTCATTTAACTATCTAAAAATAGTGATTTAAATATGTACTTGAAAAGATTAGTAGCACAGATTTAAAATTACGGTACCTACTAAAAAATCCTTGCTGTGTAAAACAATTGGAAAATCCTTATTGAAACTACAAAAATGCGGGTTGCATTAGGGTTTAATTAATTTTCACATTATCTTAAGTGCTTTGCAAACATACATTATATGAATAATCCAATAGTAAAAGCGGGCGAAGCCGCAAGGGGGTCGCTAGTTTTATATAAAATTATTAAAATCTCAACATAATGCATAGAATAATAAATAATAATCAATTACAATATATAAATATCGATTGACAATAATATATCGCGGTTTGCAACTACAATGATGACAGACGTGCTCATGACTCAAGTAGTATTGTTTATATTAGTATGTATTATCTAATTAATTAATCTATTAAATTATATTATTTATTTGATTAACGTTTTGATTAAACTGATTGTAATTTAATCAGAAAATTAATCGATTCTCGACGTGTTTCGTTAAGAGTTAAATTGAATTGTAACTTAGGTCAATATATTTATGTATTAATTTGCATATAACATTAAAAAAATAAATATAGGCTATTCCGCAATGAGACATAAAATCCTAAAAATCTATTTACTGTTTTGAAATATCTTTTAAAATGAATAATAGAAAGAAACACAATACTTAAACAAAATCAAGTATGGAAGTTTATTTTTGTTTACTTTTAAAATTGGATAGAAATCTATATTTATTGCTTATTGCTTATACAAAAATATTAAGTACCTATACTATAATTTTTATTTTGTTCGGTCATGTAAACGCTATGGATGTGGGTTCCATTCCCACCACGACTAAGCGAAAAATATATAATTTCTTTCTAAAATAAAGATATTTTTACTTTCACCCTGTATCCCGGACAAAGCAAAGCAGAAGGAACCTGGGAACCTACAGTTAAGTTAAGTTCCCGTTCCGTTCCGTTTAAAATATTTAAAAACGTATCTAAACAACTTGTTTGATATAAAACATTAGATCATAATATGAAATAACAATAACAATGATTACACGGAGCTGGACTTCAAAGGGCTATCGTACATAAATAACATTAGGGTCGCGAGGTGAACGATTCTTATAAGGGTTGGTCTAAGATATAAGCTTTTATCATATAAACAAAAATATATAACTGAAGCTTTTGTATGTAAAAATGTAAAATTGGATAAGTTTTTGTTATGGTGAAGTAAAAGACAAATAAAATATACTTTTGTATATATTAAACTGAACAAAAAACTGATACATTTTCTCAATACGGCACGTACATATTTTTAATTCGAGGTTTTTTTTTTAACTTAACGCTGTATCCCGTACATATCAAAGTAGACTGAGGTTACCTAGTGTTAAAACACTCCATTTCCCACATTTTCTATTAATAATAATAATAATAGTCACTAACAATAATACACATACCTACAATAATATTTAATTTATACGACCGAAGTGAATGTGTAAACTCCATAATCTCCATGCTAACATTTATTTATAAGGTAAAATTACTCTAACTAAGATTTACTTTCATTACTAAGAGAAAGGCTTTACGTAACCGTCTGTCACCATTTGCGATAAGGTCGCCATAATCAATCAGAATTGAAGGGATTTTTCCATAGTTATGGGTTATGCAATTTTTTGGGTTCCGTACCTAAAATATGAAAACGGAACCCTTATAGGATCGTTTTGTTGTTCGTCTGTTCAGACCATTTATCTCGAGATCGCGTAGAGGTATCAAGCTGAAATTATTATCAAATATTTATATCTACAGCCCCTTGAAGCTCAGAAAAAATCAAACTTCTAAGTCAACGCTTCCCATTAATCTACAAACCTTAAATTGGTACGGAATCCTCGTTGGGCGAATCCGACTCGCACTTAACTGGTTTTTTTTTGTTGAATGTTATTATGTAGACACCTATAGAACTACTAGTTTTTGTGTAAAAGCAGAAAGTGTGTCGCTTAATTCGTATTCGTGTTGATACGTAATATTTTTTTAACACTAGTTTTAATAGTTTTACATTAGTAAAGGTCAGTCGTGGTGTAGAGGTACTACGACTGTAAAAGCAACAGGTTGTAGGTTCGATTCTCACTCGAGGAAATTAAACATTTAATATTTTCATTTCATCGCTCTTGTAACTATAGCTTCTTTTAACGAAGGCAGTGCGGCGTTGAGTTCCACCATTCAACACGCAACACCTCCAGAACTCGGTGAAAGGTGGGAATCGGAAGTGTCTTTAAATAGTTTAATATTAATATTTAGTTGATAAGTTCCAGTTAACTTGTCAGATAGATAAAAATGTGGACTATATTTTGTATGTAAAATTAGATATAAATTTTAACATATTTATTATGAAATTAAGTTACAATTAGATCATAGAAACAAGAGCCTCAGATCTCTTTATTAAAATATGTGGACCAGCCTATTATAATCCAGTTAGGTTTTAGGTTAGGTCACGCAGGTATTATTTTATATATACATTTACATACATTTATATTTGTAACATATATTTAATATATAAAAGCCATTCGTGCTCGGTGATACAAGGAGACTGAGAACGCAGTGCTCGTGGATTCCGCTCCCAGTTTGGACAAGCAATTATTTTCATTTCTCTCGCACTATTAGTAAAAAAGGCTTCAGGCAGTTAGACACTTAACAGCCAATATCTCGAATTTAGGCAGAAAATAAAGAGTGTCTTGACACTATGTAAAGCTTTGTATTGAATGGTGGAACTAAACGCCGCGAATTACCTCGACACTAGAGCAAAGAAATGAAAATATTAATGAAATGCGTAAAATTACCATATTAAGTCATAAGCATTCATAAGGTGTTTGTTAACGGCGGTGTGACCGTATGACCTAGACTAGCACCTCTAGTAGTTCTAGTATTTAAAGAATGGTGACTAAATCTTTTTAAATATTATGCGTAGGGTATAAAAGAAAATGAGGACGTGAAATGTGCTTGGAATTTGTTTTTGCAATATCACTGGGAAGTATGATTGTAGGCGAATATTTTGGGTTCGATTTTCATATCAATAAAAAATTACGTTTTTTGTGCTAAAAAAGTCCCTGATCTCCTGGTTGGAACAGAGAACCTGAGCTGACCTGAGTACCTAGTGTACATTTCGTTCTCAAGAAGACATTTTCGTTCCCCATTTTTCTTCGAATTATGGAAGCATTGCATGTTGAGTAACAGACCTCACGTTACTAGAGAGACGAAATGAAAATATTAAATATTTCATTTCTTCGAGTGTGAATCGAATTTGTGCCCCTGCGTAACAATTGGCGTTAATTATCTACTTTACTTAATATTTATTAAGTGTAGTTAGGGGAAATCGGTTGGTTATTTTAATATGATTGTCTGTACTGTTTATACTAGGTTCTCACAGTCAACCCTGCTAGAGGCAAGCAGGAAAAGTGTAAATCTGTTTTTTTTTTAATTTAATATTTTAAATATTTATACTACATAAAAATCGCAATGACTTCATTAAGACAGAATCAATTTTCCCCCAAATATTATTTTTTTAAATCTAAGGTTAAGTCAGTCATTCTACATATTTATAAAATAACACATGTGACTGACAATGACTGACATTAATTGACACTGACAGCTAAGAAAGAAAAATATGAGAGTTCTGTTATATTAAAACTCAATTGAATTTAAACATAGAAATTGTTATTACTACGGATTTGTATAGAAAATAGCAAAAAATGGTAAAGAATATAATTATGTAGTTATTTTTTCTTTTGCTTCCCGGAAATAGCGGTATAAAAATTTACTTCATTATTTTATATTTCATTCTTATTTGAAGCTGCCTAAGTAAATGAGACGGTTGCAGGTTCGGTTCCCACTCGGGGTAAAAATATTTTCATTTCCTCGCTTATATAAGATTCTGAGCGGGTATGTGATGAAGAATTGAGAAAATAGTTAAGGAAATCGGCGTTAACTTATGCAACTCAAACGTCTTGGCTTCGGGGGTAGAACGAATGTCTTAACACTAATTTCCACCTTTCCTTGAAATGAAATTATGATTACCTTACGTCTAATTATAGAAAAAAACTTATTAAAATTACAATTTAAGTTTAGATTGAAGTAATAAAGAAAATAACAGAAACTGTGAGAAAATATCTCAATGGGTCTAATCTAGATTTCGCATAAATATAGCGCAATTACTATGTTCACTTAATTAAGAATGTAATGTTTTAATTTTAATAATGCATAGCACAATTGATAAGTGCAAGTTCAAATTCCACTTTAGAAACCATATAAAAAGGACGATGTTTTGACAAGCAGATATATTAAAGAACTTAGTTTTATGTACTTTACAGTTACAGTTGCAGTTATGGTTTATATTTAATGCTGGATTTCTGAGATTCCCCAATGACATTGTATGTTGAGTAGCGGGACTAAACACCGCGCTTTGCCTCGTTACCTTTTAATTACTTCAAGTGGGAAGCTTTCAAGTGGGAGGAATTCACTTGGGCTTGCAGTCTGGCGTCACTGTTCCTGCTATACATAAAACAACTATTGGAAGCTAAACTACCTACTATATTTTGCGATATTCTCAACTTCGCCTGTATAGATAGATATAATTAGTTTTTATTATATAGGTATACGATATGAGGTATACCTACACAGACAGACACACATCGTTTCCGTTAAGACCTGACAGTTTGACAAGGCACCTAAAAAGGAGCTTGCAAATTATGGAAGCAATTAAAATTCACACTACGTCTTAATAAGCGATGAATAATTATATTTGTTGAGCTTATCTGTTTCTATGTGGAGAATAGTGCGCAAAATGTTTATAGCTAGCGAAACACGCGGCTTCGCCCGCTTAAACTTATTGTTATATTATAGCCAAAGAATATACTTTTTTTAAACATGTTTTTTAAGTGGAGAACGGAATCTTCTTAACACTAGGTTCATTCTTCCTATCTTGATGTGAGCGAGCTAATTTAATTTATAAAAGTTATTTATAATACATCTCATAATATGTGTACAAAGTTTCATGATAATCGATTTAGTAATTTTGTCGTGTCCAGTTTAATTTTGTTAATTTTTTTAGATTTCTAAAGAATCTAAATTTTCTTTATCTATCTATCTAATATGTACATTTTAAGTAATATAGACATAATATCTCCGAGTAAAATTTGAACCTGCATTCATCAAGCCCGTGGTATCTATAATGCGTAAATATGAATTGTTTATGCGATTTCCCTGTTTATTAACATTTTATTAGATTGACCTCTAAATATGATGTAAATTTTATTATTTATTATTTATAATAATTAATTATAGCGTAAATGACTTCGGAAATGCTAATGAATCGGAACTGCGGGCATAAGGCGGAGTTCAACGCCGCACTTTGTTTTATTAACGAAGCGAGAAATGAAAGTAATTCCTTACCCCGAGTCGGAATCGAACCTAGAACCGTCACAGTTGCACGTAGACGCATAAATTCACACTTAGAAAATAATTCGTATATACCTATATACATTTCATATACCTATATGAAATGTATAACCGTAGTTTTCGAACTTGCTACCTCTTGTCCTAGGAAACCTGGCGCCACATTTACATTGAATATTTACTCTTATCTACGTAGACTAAGCAAATTAGATAGTTAATTAATATTAATTGCTAATTCTGAGACCGGTTAACGGTAGCTGACACGAATTAAATGCTTGATGTTTTTATGTGAATTGCAATTGCAAGATTTAATTACGTTGTCACTAGTTCAAGTACCGGGAGAAGCAAATATTATTTTTAATATGCTTAAGTTTAAATGTCTTTAATTTGTGATTTTTTTTTATTCTACAGTGGAATTGTATATAAGTAGAAATATATAAGTATATAGTAAATTAATTCTATTTTTTATTATTAAGCTAGTTTAATTTGAGGCCGTCGGTACCCTGTCCTATCACTAAAAAAGCGTGTTTATTTCACGTTTCCTTTTCCTTTTCATGCAAATTTTCTATAAATTTAGATTTATTAAGATAATAATATCTAACCATTAGATTTTATCATGGAATGTCAAAGACCATTGCATAGTGATTACAATAAACAACTATATAGAAATGCAAGGATTAAAGTACTTTCACCTCTTCTTGTGCGTAAGTTAAAACGTTATTTGCAAAAGGCTTACATTTCTCCATTGCTAAGCGCATCGTATGGCCACTAGATACCAGAGGTGCTTAAATTGTGGGTCGCTATTATTTATTGAAATAGAATCCATGGAGTTTTAAGAGGTAACGTGTTCATATTAGATAGAGATATTCAGTTCCGAGCGTAGTCTTTTTAAAAAATGGAAACAATTAATTCCCTAGAAAAGAAAAGAAGAATTGAACGCACAACTCTCGCGTTTATCATCAGATACCTACAGTGCCGCTGCGGTAAATTAATTATAATCATTATAATTATTGGTTTAAAAATACGTTCAAACATAAACCAACATTACTTAAAAAAGTATTTGATATTTATCTAAATATTTTTTTGCATATATTTATTTGACAGCTCCTGAATAATCCATAAGTGACCACCGACGACCTAAATACCTTTGTCATTGACACATTGTTTAATATAAGATCGATAATATTTATTTTGAAATGCTATAAAAATAATATCTTTTGTATGTCTGTAGGTACTGTCGTCTTTTGTTATTATCATATTGTGAAAACATTCATTGCATATAGTAGCAACGGTTGACTAAGAAGATAAAAATGTGTAATCATTTTTAGTGTAACATTGCTAAGTAATATGAAGGTTGCGGGTTCAATTCAGTAACAAATACTTTTCATAGGAAATTTTCAGTAATAGTTTACGTAATAGAAGTTATTTCATAAATAATATAATAAGAGTAAGTAAAAGAGAAAATCTTATTTGTTTCTTTCATACAAAATTACTTTGTTTTACGTTTTTTTATACTTTTTTATAAATATTATTTTATTTATTTTATTGTTTATACCTATCGGGTAGTCAAAGGGAACCAGTCGTAAATTAAGTATTTATTTATAACCTTTCGTAGAGACAAATAGACTTATTTACTATGAAATTTAATGTCTACATTATTCTAATTTACGTACTAGCTTGCCATCGAAGCAACGCGCATCGCATATACAGGGTGGAAGAGGCCGCGCTTCTTTAATTGAAACTGCATATAGGGTAACATATTTCAAACCCAGAAGTAAAAAAAATAATCAAGGTACCTCAACAGTTTGGACGTAGGATTTTTTTTTCATTTCACGATTTTTATCCATACCTGTATTTCGTGTCACGCACACATACGTATGCGACGTTGCCGCTTTGACAGGTAAGTGTGTGCGTGCCTATGTTATACTTTACAAATGGCGTTTTATTTTAAAACGATAATTTTATTATTTATTTTGTTTGAAAAAATAACTTTTTCATTTTTGGGAATTTTTTTTTTTCTGAATTATATTAGGCTTTTATAGAGTAGTTAAAACTGTGGTTTCATTTAAAGTGGTGCCGTCAATTCCACCCTGTATACGACGAGTGTAATTTGCCAAATAGTTCTATTGCCAATATTTAAAGTAATGGTTTGAACCTAAGTTAGCACGAAAACATGTTATTTGTATATATTTATAACATGTCCCGACGGACGATCCAATACAAAAATATTTTTTCAATATGAATCAGTGGTTGGTGAAGCGCGGCGTCGAGTTCCGCCACTCAACACACAGTGCCTCCAGAATTTGGTAGAAACCGGTTAATGGGGTGTATCGCAACTTTTTTTAAATGATCTCTATTTATTAACAAAATGAGGATTTTACATACAAATAAAAGTATATATAAGTAATTTCTATATTATATTATAAGTAACTAAAGAAAACCACGACCGAAAACTAGTCTAAAATATAACATTTTACTAACATTATATTTAGAAACAAAAACAACTAGCACTTTATTAGATATTTATTTTAAAGTTCAGTCGTATCTACCAGTTTATTTAAATGATAGTTAAACTAACTAACTAACGTTTATTGCGACGTTAAAACTGACACGGATAGTTAACTACCGTATATTTGGTTAAGGAAATGCATAATATGCAGTGCCGCAATACTGAAATAATGTATTTTTACAATGAGATATTAAAATTCGAGACATCAAGTGTTCGCGGTACTTAACACTGCCCTTAATATTGCCAGAGCAGGGAAAGAATCTCATTTTCTCCAGTAGAAAATTAATCCACAAGCACCAAACCAGAAAAATAACTTTATAATACTAATAAAAAAGATATTAATATTTCGTATCTATATTTTTTTATCTTAATTGAAAAATTCATAAAAAACATATTATAAGAAATATATTAAAAACCTAGGTAAGTATATAAAAATTATTAGTTCAGTAATAATGCCTTAAAAAACTTTCAATATTTGAGGATTTACGGCTTCCCGGACATTTTAATGAAGCCGTAAAAAAAATTTCCTTTAAATCGTCCGTTACAACCGTCGACACGGCTCATGACAATATATAATTATAATTACCACAAATTTTACACAGGGGGCACAGGGGGCATAGGCATGTGCAGGGGGCACAGGGGGCATAAGCATGTGACTGTAAATTCAACGGATGTGGGTTCGATTCCCATTCAGCTTCGCTTTCGTTCCAAGGCAAAGCGCGGCGTTAAGTTCCATGCACCAATCAACATCCAATGTCTCAAAAAATTGGCGGAGAGTTAGGAATGCAGTGTCTTTAAGCTAGGTCTCTCTGCCAATCCGCTCTCTGCCTGCCATATGCGGAATACTCCATGATACAAGATGAAAGCTGCTTTGTTTATCGAAATAAAATTTATTTGCAAATAGAACTTAGAACAAAGAAAAATATTGCAAAAACGGATGAATTTGAGAGCTTTCGATAGCATGAGCGTGATTCTCAGAGTGAATCTTAGTTATCACCACTGGACCAAGCGGGCGAAGCCGCGATTATAACTAGTGTGTTGACATTTAAATAAACCTATCTTAGCATGCACTTAAAAAATAACTTATTTATAAGAATATATTATATTTCGTTATACAATTGTCTTTAAGATTCTTCAACTTAATGCTATTGAATAATTCAAAATAATGTGAATAATGCAGTAGCTCGATTCCAAGATGTCTTCGAAACCAAAGTAATGTTTTAAGAAGAATTATTGCAGGATATACTAAAATTATTTTTTCTTTTTAAAAGGCACTTAAGCATTGAAATTAAGGAATTTGGTGAGTGACTCATTGTGGAAGTTATCTAAGTAGTTAACAGAATGACGTCCTTTTAAATAATTTTCTATAAAAATTTCGAGAGCAGTTCCTATTAAATTCTTCTAAAATCAAAGACGAACTTCCGCCCCCCTTCCGTACGTGATAACGTCATGGTGCTGGGGCACTAGGGTGTGACGGACGACGGTTGTGGTATCCATCCCCACTCGAAGGAATGAATTATCTTTCTTATTATTTTCATTTCTTTGCTCTGGCCATAAGGCAAAAGCCCGGCGTTGAATTCCGCCATTCAACACGCAGTGCCTCTAAAAATTCGGTGGAAGTGTAAAACTTAGTGTCTTCTTCTTCTTCTTCCTGGCATTAATCCCGGCTATTGCCAGGGTCTGCCTTCCTACTCAACCTACTCCACTTTGCACGATCTTTTGCGTCCTCGGTGGTTAGACCATTGGCTCTCATGTCCTGCATCACGCCATCCAACCAGCGTTTCCTTGGGCGTCCGGGAGGTCGCGTCCCAGGAACTGGTATAGCAAGGTAAACGTAGTGTCTTAACACTAAATTCCCTCTGCTGTATAAGGGATACAGCGAGAAGTTGATAATTTTTTAAGTCTAAAAAAAATAAATTTTCTTTAATATTAGTGTATAGATACTAATCTTTATTTATTCATATCATTAAAGAAGATTTTAATATAATTTCTATTTCCATACTAATTTACAATTGTTTCCTTTCAGACGGTATCCGAGCAACGTGCGCCCGCGCAATCTGAGATGCAGGCCCGTCACAGCTTCTTGTGGCATCTGCTCATCGATCTACCCATATTATTACTTGGTAAGTACATTATTTAATAAAAGAAATGCGTAACTTAACTCTAAATAATTACCTCTTTTCTAATATTTGTTTATACAAATATATCTTCGAGGTTCCTTTTGTTAAAAATATATTTTCACATTTTTTCAAATTGTAGCCAAAAAAATCTTATGTTCTTTCTTTTGTTCTTATGTTTTATGTTTATTTTTGAGACATTAATGGTTGGGTGGCGGAACACAACGCCGTTAAATATACATATTGGACGCAACACCGATAATATAATAGTCGGTCTGTCATTACATATAGAAAACGACGATTGACCTGCTTTTCAGTACCATTTTGATTGCACAAGTAATAAAAAATAGATGCACATTGTACCTACGTACAAACGTACGTTGCGTTATAAAACCGTTATAACAATAAATAACGGATGGACTGTAACGATATGGTGAATTTATTACCTGAAATTATTATATATATGAAGAAATATATGTCTAGTTAAAATTTTATTTGGGGAAATGTATATATATATATAGAGATCCTTCGGAAGTTGAAGTGGAGAATGGAAGTGTCTTAATGGGAACAGGGTGTCTTACTAGGATTACAGGTTCCTACTCGCAACATAGCCTGTTTCGAATTAAGCGTAAAGCAGTTTTTTTTGCTTCAAGCAAGCAATTGTCTGAAATAAGGCTCTTTAACTACTAAATATCATTTTATTGTGATATTCTATATTGTATTTGTTTTTCGGACTACTTAGACAACACGCGGCGTTAGGTTACGCAATTCAGAAACACTTCCACGTAGTATCTCTGAATTAGTCAGAAATGGCAAACGTGTGAACTTATCATCTAACACTAAATAAAACGATAGATATTGAAAAAAATGCAATTTTTCTTTGTTATGAAAATATATAGCGATATAAGCATTGTTTGCAAAGACAGTGGCCGGGAGTTCAAAACAGTCATACGAAACGTATGTTATTATGATATCAGATCTTAAATATGTGGTCGGTAGCGTGTGAATGCTGTATTTACATGGAACTATTAAATATCTATAAAGTATACGTTTATTGATATAATTAAATTGTTAAACTTATTTATTTTACTTTTATAGTAATAATTATGTTGTTTGCCTAGAATGACATTTATTATGTTTTTAAGGTTCACGATGTATCCTGCACATAATAGGGTAGGCAGTGGGAACCTGGGCACCTACTGTTAAGACACTCCGTTCTAATTAAAACAATTCCGTCCGCAACTCTCCGCCGAATTCTTGAGGTTTTACATGCTGGCGGACCTCAAGCCACTGCCTCGTTACCAAAACGAAGAAATGATGATTAAAATTAATCTTTAAAACTAGCAGTGAATAAAACTTAATTTTAACACTTAGCTGTCTTCGCCTATCCTGCTATATGCGGGATATGCGTGAAACAAAAAAAAACTATGCATCTTGAAACACTACACTATTGACACACGCTAACACCCGCTTAAATATTTAATGGTTTTAAAAGCCAAGTATTTAGATAAGGATGGTTTTACTATTGATCATAGAAGAGCTGTCAGAAATGACATCGACAAGAGTATTGTATTTGTTTATTTTTATATTTGCAGAGAGTTAAATTACTCTGTTCTCTACTTTCCGTGTTAAGAAACTTTTATTTCAATATGGGATAAACCCGTTGGGCCTTTTAGTCGAATCGTAGAAACACCAACATATATCTATTTACTCCAATATTATGTAAAGAAAGGATTTGAATTTTAAACTAATGCGTGCCTGCTACCTTGTTTGCGTGGACTCTATAACTTTTGCTATAGGTACTTGATTTAATTAAACTATAAAATATAAAAAACCTTTATTCATATTTGAGTAGAATGGGAGATTTGCTGCTTCATTTTTTCATATTTACCCCGAACGAGAATCGAATCCCCAACTATCATCAACGAACCAACTTCAACTAACAGAACCAAAACACTAAAACAAAAGTAAAAGCAATATAGTATAATTTTATGTTCTTTTTGTGTACAGTGGTCTTTCATTTCAACTGCGTGACCAATTAGCTTTGGCTCTGAGAGGCTCACTTAGAAAACTTTATTTATACATTAATTAGTCCTACTGTACACTTATAACAATTAAAGTATGGTTTTATTACTTCGTATATATTAATATATTAATTATGTTATGAAACAGGCAAGTTATGAAAAAATCGTGTATTTTGCTATTTTTTTATCAACTTCACGCTGTATCCCGCAAACAGCAGGGTAGGCAGAGGGAACCTAGCGTTAAGACACTCCGTTCCCCACAATGAATAAAATTGTCGAATAAAATATTACCTTTCTTTATCTTTTTCACAATTCTACATAACTAAACCTATACTATTAGATTTGTAATAACTATTCTAGAGTAATTTTCTGTTTTTTTTTTATGTTGTAACGAGCATGCAGCGTTAAGCTCCGACAATAATTAACGCAATATTTCGTCATATTGCGGGATATTCAGAGGAGACCTAGTGTTAAAATACTCCGTTCCTCACTCTCCGCCTATTGTAGAGATGTTACGTATTGAACGGGAGAACTCAACGTCATTCTTTGTCTTATTTTTTACAAGAGCATAGAAATGAAAATACAAATTATATTGTGGATTCTATTGCCCCGAGTAGCAATCGAACCCATCGAATTAAAATCAATATATTTTTAAATAATAACACCCAAAGCCATATAAAATAGCTAGTTAAGTAATACTTATGTCATGTCTCCATTTCAACTTGGGTGGTCATCGCGACACCTGACACTGTTGACATGTAAACAATATTAGTATAGACGTGCACGTTTTTTTTTGTATTTAAAATTACTTCGCTTAAGGTTTTTTTTATTTTTTTGTTAGTTCTAAGTATATTTATTTATTATTTTTTTGGCTGTGGAAGCCTAGTGTTATGTCACTCTGTTTTAATTTTATCACCTTTTTAGTGATCATAACTTAGTAAAAAAGGCTAGGTATTTATTTAGATTCATAAAAACATAGGACCCAGTAGTCGCGGAGGGAATACAGGTTGTGGGTTCGATTCCCATTCGAGGGCATGAAATATTTGATATTTTCATTTCTTCGGTGTGGTAACAAGGCAATGCGCTGCTTTAAGTTCCACCCATCAACATTAATCTCTATATTTTAAGCTTTGAACCCCAGGTTCCCACTGCCTACCGCAAATACACAAAAGTAACAAAAAAAATATTATAGTAAATATGAAATACAGGTTTTACAAAAAATAACATAAAATACAAATATTCATTCAACACACAAAAGAATGAACCCACTACCCCCATGTCAATCAAACTTAACTGTCATTTCAATTTTCAACTTGGGTGGTCATCATGACCTGGTTGACATGTGGTCAGAGTTAACCCTTCTAGTTAATACTTCACTCGTATACCTAATTATATTATAATAATGCTTATTGAGTTAGAAGCTAGTGACCCGATTTGAAATGCGTAATATGTGGTCACTAAAACACTATTTATAAAAACAAGAAAATATAAACAAAAATACAGAAATTAATATATACTAATATCTATAGAAAATTGTACGTGTATGATTTTTTAAACTTTTAAATATTTATTAATATAGCTAGTTTTTGTTTAGTGTTTTTTTATTAATATTTTCCTTTTGTTACGTTTATTTATTACTTTATATTAGTTTTGAATAGTCAGGGGTTTTATTTTTAATATTTAGGATTTCCTTTCGTTAATTTTAGTTATTTTGTTTGTTTATTTCTATTATTCAGGTATTTTGTCCTTACTCATATCAACTTATCATTGTTTTTCGGCTTATTTTCATTAAATAGGCTTAGATTTTCTTACTAATCTTATTCAAAACTGAAAATTTTATAAGTATATTTAACAATATTCATGTAAATCAAGCGGGCGAAGCCGCACGGGTCCGCTACTTATCTATAAAATACATAAATACGATGTCAACGTGACAACAGTGTCAACAAAGCTCTAAAGTGTATTATGTCGTGATCACTCGTTCTATGGAATTTGATACCAGCGTTGAGGTCAAATAGTTTTTGTTGAGTACTTTTATTTATATCTTAGTTGAATTGTTAAGAAGAATTTGAAAGTTACATCAGGATAGGCAGAGGACAAAAATAGAAGAATGTAACTGTAATATTTTTTTTTGTTTCGAAACTTTTAGGGGGATTGATTTATTTTCATTTCATCACTCTGATAAAAATATTAATCGCGGCGTTAAGCCCCGTCACTAAACACGCAACGACTTAAAACTTAGACGGTGTATGAGAAACGGAATATTTTAACACTAAGAATAACTATAATTCTAATATTATTATTATTTATATAAGTAAACATTATATAAATGATAACCAATCAGTATCTACTCGTATCGTTACATAAGACAAGTTATCTTGACATTTTGACATTGATCTTGAAGATTTTACGATACGGATTATAGAGATGGATTGAAAGCAATAAATAAATGTGGCGCCGTTGGCTTCTGGTGCTACTAGAACTGCTTGTGGTACAAGGTTTATATCCTGGCGGTTAAATATGAATAGACGCTTAAACAATTTTTTTTTAATATAAATATAAGTTCTATGTATTCTGTTTATTTTATTGATTTGCGTGTGTTGCAGCGTGAGAAAACAATTTTCTCTGTAATGTATAATTTCTCTATTTGTATAAATATTTTTAATGGGTTAAGTACGTAATAAAAATATTATTATTAATAATTCTAAAAATTTCTAAACTACGTTCTTCTTATACTATTGATTTTTTAAATTAAAAACGGTATATAAGTATAAATTCAAATATTTTTTAGTATCTATCTATACATTTTACAAATCCTCTAAAAAATATAACTTTATGTAAAATTTCTTAATATTAAAAACTTTTTTTAATATTAAAAACCATATATTCAGCGAAATTTCAAAAAACACACGTAATAACGAAATCAATGCTAGTGCATGTAAAACAGCTAGGTACATGCACTAGCTAAGACTACCGACACTAACTAAGAGATGATAAAACTTTTACAACCACAGATTATAAAGCTTAATTGAAGTAGTTTAATTTCTATTTAATCTCTTCAGGATCGTTACAGGGTTCAGAAGTATTAGCTATAAATGACAATGTTGTAAAGTTCCACTTTGAAATCTATTTTAATAACG
This sequence comes from Heliconius melpomene rosina, assembly GCF_056956725.1. Lineage (NCBI taxonomy): Eukaryota > Metazoa > Arthropoda > Insecta > Lepidoptera > Nymphalidae > Heliconius > Heliconius melpomene. Next base: position 7,982,305 of record NC_140402.1, on the reverse strand, counting down.
TTTATATTATTTATTAAATATTGTTATATATATACTTTGAGAAAACTGTGCTTTCTCTGTGTATCGGCAATATCATGGATGTTTTAATCCCGTTCGCGTGAGAATATGGCAAAATCCTCTCTTACTGCTTCCATATTCCTTATGAACCCATCTTGAATATACTAAAGTTATCTAAAATATTTCTATATAATACAGCTGTATTTGAAGAGTAACAGACGATAAAAAAGACGACGAAAAATTAAATAACATAAATTAAAAATATGTTCAAAAATACTTAAATTATTTTAATCTCAAAAACAAACATGATGCAAAGGAAACCTCATCAATAAAGGTCCGATTACAAATTGTTGAAGATTTTGTAATTTGTGTAAACATATCGAGTTTTACGGTGATCTATGCATTAGTATGGAAAACAATCGATCTTGTCATATTTAATGTTGTTCGCCTTCATAATTAAAAGTCAAAATTAGAAGAATTCATTAGGTCTTAGAATAAAAGCGAAAGAATAAGGTGGATCACTCAGTCCGTGCCCACCCCAGAAAAGTCTGGCGCCCATCCCAGAAACTTTAAAACAAAAAAATAACCATACAATTTTAAACAGACACGTTTCCACAAATAAATCTTCATAGCTATAGTCCAGCCCCCCTTTTTTTTATATAGATGGTAGAATGGGGGTTCAAAACCAACATAAACCTAGGGAATGATTAATAACTAAGTATATGGGAAAAACCTGTTCTATTGTAATATATATAAATATTATTTGTAATATTTAATATTCTCTATTGTAATATATATAAATATTATATGTAATATATATATAAATATTTACGTTAATCTATCGGTGGTTATGTTTATATAAATTTTCCTCTATAATAGTTGCAATAATATACTTGTAACTGTAAATAACATTTCTAATCTGAAATAAATAATATTCCATGCATAAATAAGTAAAGGGAATCCACTCGTAGCGCTAGGACACAAGCTTGCGATTATAAACGCGACAGGTTAGGGGTTCGATTTCCATTCAACGAAATAAAATATTTAATATTTACATTTCCTCTTACTTGTTTCTAATTTATTTCAGTTTATCTTATAAAAGAAATATGCTATACGTTCTATTAATATATATTAAATTTATTTTATTAATTAAATTATATTTTAAACTCTAAAAAAAACAATAAATAATTTAGAGAAATAAGTGAATATCTTTTTCAACACATATATATAGTAATCTATATATAAAAGGACTTGTCCTCACTGGCTGAGGTAAGACGCGCGCACAGACGTAACCGCTGTGCGTAGAAACTTGGAATTTGGACAGATGTTTACTTTCGTAATCTGGACATCCACTAAGAAGGGATTTTGAAAAATTTTAACCCTAAAGGGGTTTTATTAAATAGGAGTTGAAAGTTTGTATGGACAAAAATTTAAATCGGCACCAACTCTTATAAAATTTTGAAATTTAGATTTTTAAAAGTATTTAATTGAATACATGTTTCATGGTTTTCTAGAATTCTTCCCCTAAGGGTGCAAATAAGGAGTTGAAAGTTTGTACGGAAAAATCTTTAAAACGCCACCGATTATTATAAAATTTTTAATTTAGACTCTTAAAAATATTTCATTGAACACATGTTTCGTGGTTTATCGCGCGTCCACTAGTTTATTATAACGGTACATACATATGACTAAGTATGACCTATTGATTCTATATAACAAGGCAGATGAAAAATCCATATGGAGAAAATAAATTAATTATAATAGAAAAAAGAAATTATTATTAAAATATTTATTAATATACAACCACAAATCTATCCACAAAAGAAAATATACTACAATAGACCAAAGTTGAAAAACATACACTCTTCACTATACCTATCCAATGTTATGAAATCTCATTTTGAAGTTTTACAAATAAGGCATTGTTTTAAGATTCATCATTTCTTTGTAATTTGAATTATATATCTCAAGATATCACAGTCTCAGAATTAAAGTTCTTAAATTTTACTATTTGGAAGATGATACCATTGAAGCCAGTCGTGGTGCAGGTTAACAAGTGTGTGACTGTAAACGCGACTGGTTATGAGTTCGATCCCCACTTGAGGAAAATGAAATATATTTTTTAATTTTTTTTTTAATTTCTTCGCTCTGATGTCTATGCAAAGCGTGGTTTTGTTCCGTCACTCAACAAGCAATGCCTCCAAAATTTGGATGGAAATGGGAAACGGAGTATCTTAACATTAGGTTCCCTCTACCTACCCTGATTTAATTTCTTTTAAATATCATTGATAAGAAAAAATCCGTTTATGCTCAGAAGTTACAGATATTTTTAGTTAAGTCACTGTTGTTATTTGAGGTTTTTGTTTTAATTTTTCTTCCAAATGATATGAATTATTAATTATACATCAGTTTATTTTTTATATTTTACTGAAAGAATAAATATACACAATTCCTGAAAATTCCAAATATTTCATTTTCATATTTATATAAATAAAATTATTCTAAGAATGTTATACCTATACAAATGATGTAATAATTTAAATTACAGTTATAACCACTGAGCTTATATGGATAAAAAACAATAATACATAGAGATAATAATGGTATAACCAAATTGGCTTAATTGCTACGACTGCCAAAAATCTAAAGTCGGTCGGAAGTTGCAAAAATGTGAAACGTGCGCGAAAAGATTAACTATAGGCAGAGGGAACCTGGGCACCTAGTGTTGAGACACTCCGTTCCCATTGATTTACTTCCGTTAGAAAAGAACAAAACTCAACGCCGCGTTTTGCCTCATTACTAGAGCAAAGAAAAAAAAATATATTTAATTTCCTCGAGTGGGTCCCACTGAGTGGCGGAACTGAACTACGCGTATACATTCGTATATATTCGCAAAAAATATGTTAAATACACAACACTATTGTCCATTCTCAGTCGGTTAAATAACAGTAGGAAGAAATTTCCTATATAACAAAGCTATTTTTGTTTTATACCGCCGTAGATGGATAGTAAATTAGTAATGACGGGAAGCAACAAAGCTCTGTGAAATCAAAGGTTTTGGCGATCAGGAAGACTGTACATACATACATAATTACTATTATTTTAATGATTGTTATTGAAATGGCGTATTATTTTAATTGTTTTGGACTTTTAGGTCAATGAACCTAAATTTTTGATTCCAGTAAGCATCGAACTCACTACTTTACAGTCGGATTACAAAGGTTCACGACGCAAAATCCAAGTTTTTTTTGGGAGAGGGAGTGTCTTAACACTAAGCTTTGTGACACGTTTCTATTGGGACACGTCCGTTCCCCACTTTCAACCGAATTCTAACGGCATTGGTCGAATTTAACGCTTCTTACCTCGTTGCCAGAGCCAGAAAATGAAAATATTAAATACTTAATTTCCTTGAATGAGAATCGAACCTACAGCCTGTCGCGTTTACAATGACATATCACAATATAATCTAAGAAATACAAGTAAAACATAGGTTTTTTATCTCTATTCTTCTATCTATCTATCTCTATCAGTTCTTATCACTTTTATCTAATTTATTAAGGATATAAAGAAACGACATGTTTATTTTCCACTTTCGAAAACCACATCCGTTTCCATTTCCAATAGAGACAATGATTTCGAATGCACCTTACCTATCTATTTACATGGTAAGCGGTTAGCTCATGAATATTTGAAATTGTTTTAAAATTTTTACTTTTGCCTATTAAAATTTAAATTTACAAAAGACACTAGGCATTTGAGACGTTATGGTAAAGCGTGTAACTGTAAACACGAGAGTTGTAGGTTCGATTTCAACGCGAATGAATTATTTAATATTTTCAATTTGTCGCTTTGGTAAATCTTGAAAAAAAATGGCGGAAATTGGGCAATGGAAAATCCTTATTTAATCTTAGCATAAATATAACCTGACATGCCTTAACATTTAAACGGCAAAGTTCATATCTAAGCAACATACCTATTAGATAAACATTAATAATTAAATAGGTACAGTCAATAATAAGTTAGAGAATCGACTTATTAATAAGAAAAATATCAATTTAACAGTTTAGCAGTTTATAGCATGTTAGGCGGAGGGAACCTAGGAACCTAGAGACAACCCAATTCCATTAAGACTCAGATAAAACAGAAAGATAAAACACAAATTATCTTATCAACATTCTCATTAGAATTGCAAATACTAATTAGACCACCAGTCTATCTCTATCTCTAAACTAGAGTACTGTATCGCCCTAAATACTGTCCAGGATAGCCTATCATTGATCGACGCTTTGATCGAGCCGCCGTGCAATTGTGTTAGTTATGCATCTAACTATCAATTTCCTTGCTTGAAAACATACGGTTTTCAATTCGGGAAGGAAACGACGTTAAATGTATCATTTTTTTAGCGGTTTCTTGTTTTTTTTCGAAAATTATTTTTTGCTTATAATTTATTTGAACCCTCCAATTTATTTTTTCGTCCAATTTTTGAGATAGACTTGACGAGTGTAATTGAATTTGAATCTACTATCATTGTTATATATTTAATACCTTCAATATTCTTAACAAACTCTAACAAACACGTCACACAAACAAAAATTATAAAACAAACGAGCTATCACAACCGTAGAAAGAAGAAAAAGAGCTCAGTGACTGAATTCTCCATTTTCTTCGCTGTCCCAAAGAAACTACTGTATATTTTCACAACAATTGCATTGCTGCTCCAGTGCCCCAGTTCTGAGAGGAACGCTAATCGCTATAGCCAGTGTATAAACGCTGGGAGCACTTACATATGTCTTAAACCTATTTTGTAATAGTAAAACTAATCTTTGTACTATATGGATTTACAATATTATTTTAAAACATATAATTACTTGCATATGTGATAATAAATACTGATATTACTGATATAATATACCAGCGAGCCGTATGGGACTTCGCCCGCTTGAACTCATTCTATTATTATAGCCAAATTACCCAAAATCTTTCAATTAATTGTACTCTATGTGTTATTTTTATGTGAGAGCTATATTACTGTAAAATTTCATCTATATACATTCAGTAGTCATATGAAATTCTAACAAACATTCATTTTCTCTCAATTTTTGAGACATTGTTGAATTACTACAATTGGGATTGATTAGTGGAACTTAACGCCGCGCATTGTATACCAGAGCGAGGTAATAAAAATAACTTAAATAGAAGTATTTCCCGCGAACAGGAATTGAACCACGCGCTTATATTCGGAGACCGTCGAACCTACTGTAGTAAATTCATGATAATTGATTAAATTTAATGTAAGTGGTGGCGCAGTGGGAGCTTTTTTAATGTCCACGAGAGTGGGTGGTTTCATATATTATCAATAATTAAAATTTTAATTGGTTGAAATATTTACCTAATAGATTTTTTGGTTCTCTAAATGTGGTTAGAAAGGTGTAGAGATAAAAATATTTTCAAAGCTTTAAAAAAATATAAAAAATAAAAAATGGGCGAGGCCGTCTAGGCACAGTAGTAAACGCGATGGTTGTGGGTTCGCGATCTAAGTGACGTGACGTGAAGTGAAGTGTTCTTCTCAGACGGACAAAAAAGTGATCCTTCCGTTTTTCCTTTTGAAATAAGGACCCCTAAAAAGATCTAAAACAAAAAACAACTTTTTATCATTTAAACATAAAATTGATCCCGTGACCCCAAAATAAAAATGTCCATACATTAAAGAACACTCAGCACACATTCTTCTCCGTCTTTATCTCGCCGCCCACATGCCAATTTTTGAACCCACTTTCTCTACCAAATTAGTGACTGTCTCACCATTTAGATTTCAACTCTAATTATTACTTTTGTTCACTTGATGAAATTAAGTTAATAGATTATATTATTGTTATGAAATGGATATTCTGGGGTTATATAAAATGAAATAGAATCTCTCTATCAGACTATAAATGAGCATGAGTTATTCGCTCGCTCGCTCTCGAAAAAAAAAACGCGGCGTTAAGTTCCGCTACTCCACAAGGCAATATGTGGAAAATTGAACAGTGTGTGGAACAGAGTATCTTATGATACTAAAAAAATAGGTATAATCGTCATACATCTACCGTTTTATCAATATATTAATTTTCTTACTTCTGGTGGCAATGCGCGGCGTTGAGATCCGCCACTCAACACACAATGCCTCAAGAATTTGGCGGTAGTATCTAAACACTAAGTCCCCATATTCTCTCTGTCTATGCGGAATACAGCGTGAAGTTTACAAAAAAAAATTGACTAACCGTTTTGATATTAGGTTTTCTCAACCTTTATATTGAAATTTAAATTCAAAGAAATATGAAAATTCTATATTTAAATATAAATTGGAAACCGATCACTAAGCTTTGAAAATTTATTTTAACATGTTAATCCTAATAGTATTTATATAACTTTATGTTAAACTTAATTCAAATCGGTTAAGCATCGGTTTTTGCGTAATTGGGTAACACACATACATACAAACTTTCACATTTATTACTTTAGTTTAATAAATCAATATAATAACACCGTACACAGTATGTTAGGCAGATAAAAACTAGTGTTAATATACTCCGTTCTCATTTTTCGCCGAATTCTGGAAGCATTACATGTTGAGTGGCGGAATTCAACACCACGCTTTACCTCGACACCAGAGCGAAAGACTGTAAATATTAAATATTTCATTTTCTCGAGCGGGAATCGAACCCACTACGTGTTGCGTTTTATAGTAACACTTTGCGCCTAGCCACGAATAGCTTCAGTGTGGCCTGGTATTTTTATACTACAATTGTATATTAAAAAATGTCCAGCATTATAAAACTATTAGATAAATTCTCAGCCTATTAAAAATTTTATATGGCTTCCGGATATTAATATAAAATTGACTTTTTGTTGTTTTTTCTAGGCATGTTTTAGCTAGAAAGGTAGATTGGGGGAACCTAGTGTGTTAAGATTTAAGACACTCCTTTCTGACACAATTTTCGAGACATTTCTTGTTGAATAGCGGAACTTAACGCCGCGCTGTCCGGTTACCAGAGTGAGGAAATAAAAAAACTCGTTCTTCCGAGTAGGATTCGAATCCACAACCATATTTGTATGAAAATGACAAATAAACTTAATGTAAGAATTTGTTAAAAAATACATTGATAAGGAAAAGCTATAATAAATTAAATATTTAAAAAAAAGTTTATAGTACTATGTAAGAATTAATAATGAAGTAAGATGGCTACTTTGGGTTACCTTCGTCAAACGTTTTCACGTTTTTCACGCTCTCTGAATAAGTATTATTTTTTTTAGCTTCAGAGGCAGAAGGAACCTGGGAACTTAGTGTTAAGACACTCTGTTCCTATTAAGACACTTCCATTTCCCATTTTCCCCCGAGGAGTTTCTGGAAGCATTGCGTGTTGAGTGGCGGGAGTCTGCCTCTTTTATTGGCCTCTTTTTACTTACGGCATGTTCCTTATGCATTCAGCAGACAGAAGCAATGTTATGATTCATTACTTTTTCTGTTTAATAATTAATGATCCCCAAATAACTACTTGATTACTAAAAATGCTTTAAAAAAAATACTATTTTTCATACTGTGTTGAATAATATATTTTTGTTAAGCTTTTCCTTATATTGTTTTCGTAAAAAAAACGGGATAAACAAAATTTAGACGATAATTGCCATTTCTGAGTGCGACATTTCAATTCAGACCTCTTCATTTACCACCAGACATGTGAATATATGAGAACGAGTTCTAAATATAGTACGCGAGTGTCAAATTGTCGCTTATTTAACGGTACGAATCGACGTGAGAACCTCTTTGTTAAGTAACAATAGGCGTTTAGTTACGGATATCAGCATGTAAGCAATTATGTATGAACAGACACATTTACAGACATCTTGTTGTACTTGAAGTGTACGGTAGACTCATTTGTGTACCTACTGGTTTATATATGGCCATAGGTATGGGTTCGAATTTCAAGATTATAAGAGGTGCAGAGGCATTTAATAGAAAAATAAGAACAATTAAAGATTAAATTAAGAAAACTTAATAATATTAAGTAGATTTTTAAATAATTTGCAATTTTAACTAATATTTACACGAAATAACTTCGATTTAATAACTTTTTAACTTTTATTTGCATAAAAGTTTATTAATTTATATCGATCCAATTCAGATTCATTTTTTGTATTGTAAATGCAAGTATAACTTAATTTGAAGAGTAGTATTATATAGTTTTTTTTTAAAAAATTCACGCTGAATCCTGCATATGGCAGGATAGACAAAGGGATCCTGGGAACCTAGTAAGACTCCGTTCCATTAAAACATTTCTGTTCCCCATAAACTTTACAAGTCTTTGAAAATATATTTTTTTTTATAGAAAAACATTCTTAATCCTGATTAAAAAAGGATATTACAGTCTTTTTTTTATGCAGTATTATAAAAGATGCATATAATAGCACCAGATGACTAACAGACACTTTGATTTTTACGAGGAAACTCTTGATTTTTATATTCATTGGAAATTTGGGATTCCTTAGTCATCGATATGCTTGTGAAATATTTTTTAGATATCCTGCTCTCGTTATCCTTTCGAGGTTAAATTATTATGTAATAACGATTGTCATATACCTACTATTCTCGATAATTTTAGAAATATAACTCGTGGCATAGTGGTACAGCGTCTGACTGTAAGCGTATTGGTAGTGGGTTCGATACGTTCCAAATGGTGGGTGTAAATTATTGGAAATATATTTTTATTTAAAATCTGTCTAACGCTATATAGATGGTAATCTAGAACGGAGACAGATATGTAAGGAAGAGCCTGTGTGACTAGGTTGGTGACAGTTTGTTTTCTTTCGGAGTTCCTTTTTCTATGGCTATCTTGCTAGGGATAAAGCTAGAATAAGTTGAAAAATAAATCGAAACTAAAGAAAATCGACACTAATTCTTATCAATAATAAAAAAGACCTGCACGGGAACATAACCCGTTACGAAAACAATCTTTATGGCTGTAACAAGGAAAACAAATCAATATTCAATTCCAAATATTTTATCTATGTATACAAATTTAAAAACAGTTTGTTTGTCTGTCACCTGCGTCATCTCCTGTAGATATTTAAAATGACAATTTAACGACATGTCTTTAAGATAATATTGTTACGGCTACCGTCATTATTTAACTAATGTGTTTCTTTATTTACCTAAATACTACAATACGAGTATACGTAAGGGGTGTGTTATGGTTGTAGGTTCAAATTCAAATCGAGGGAATTAATTAATTTACAAAAATGTAATCTGCTTCACGCTGTATCCCGCACACAGGCACCGAATCCACTTTCCACCGAATTCTGGAGGCATTGCTTGTTCAGTGCCGGAAATCAGCGCCGTATTTTGCATCGACACCAGAGCGAAGAAATGAAAATATAAATTTAAATAAAAATTTAATTTCCTCAAGTGGGAATAGAACCCTTAACCAGTTCTTCCAAAAGTATCTTTTTTCCTATTATAATATTAATATTAATAATTTTTTTTTTTATTTCTCCAGTGGCAGCAGTCTGCATACTTCTAGAAGTAGGAGCCTTGCCAAGCAGGCGCAGTGGGTTCAGATGCAACGATCCGGACCTCTCTTTCCCGCATACAGGAGACACTATCTCCATCTCGCTCGTCGCTGCAATCACTGTGATTGTGCCGTACCTTATTGTAAGTATTGATTCTTTTAAACAGTTAAAATTTTCTTTTTTTTTTACATATTTAATTATTAATTTAATGTTATTTAACGTTATATAAATCAGCTTCACGCTGTATCCCGCACATTGTTGTGTGCGGTGGGTAGGCAAATGGAACCTAGTGTTAAAACACTCCGATATCCACTTTCGCCTTGACAGTAGTGGAAGGAAATGAAAAAAATTAATATTTAATTTGCTCGAGTGGGAATTGAACGGTAAGCAGAGGGAACCTGGGGATCGAGTGTAAAAACACCCCATTGCCATTAAGCCACTTCCGTTTCTACTTTCCACCGAATTTTTAAAGCATTGCGTGTTGAATGGCATTACCAAAGCGAAAAAATGAAAATATTTAATTTCCTCGAGTTGGGAACTCAAACCAAACCCGCAACCAAACCCTCGACCTCGAATCTACTTATATTTGCAATAAAACAAAACTTTGAACAAATTGTGAAAAAAAACCACAATGTCCATCAAATTCTAAACATCCTGTATTGACAAGGTTATTTTGAAATGCGCATTTTAAATTAGATTTCATTTTTACTTTGTTTTTTTTTATACGAGATTAAGTGACCCATCACTCCGTTTTCAATATTTTTATGAATGGAAAAAGATAAGATGTTTATTTTAAAAGTTTGTTCAATATAAAAGCTTATCTATTGGATCAGCGGTACTACGTTTGACTAAAGCGCAACCGTTGCGCATTCGATTTCCGTTTAATTTTTAGTTTCTCGCTCTGAATTCTAATATCAGGTTTCTTTTGGCCACCAATTGAGCATTTTTAAATATAAATAAAAAATATATAATAAAAAAGTACTAATCATTAGGGTGCAAGGCCCCAGAGTGAAAAAGTTCCCACAGTATACATTGTAAACAAAGAAATAAATGATAGAACATTACTTTCATCACTAACTACTTTAATGTACTACAATTTTCATAACAGACTAGAGCCATAACAGAATTTTAATACGAAAAAAATATACTAGAAGGCCAGTTGTGGCGTAACGTGTAACTGTTAACGCGATTGGTTGTGGATTCGATGCCCACTCGAGGAAATGAAATATTTTTTAAATTTGTATTCCATTTCTTCCCTCTGGTGTCGAGGCAAAGCCACCACAACTTAACACTCTCTTAAAATTTTAACACTAGATACCCTCTAACCCGCAGTGTGCGGGATACAGCGTGAAGGTGATTTATTAAAAAAATAAACTATCAAGTACGCTATTACATAATAAAATATAATGAATGTATGGTACTTCAATTTTCTAGTTTAGCAATCATTCTATTACAGATATGGGCAATTGAAACTGTCCTACACAGGGACGACGAGTATTCTATAAAACAAAATAAACTATACACGAGCGCTAGGACCGCCGCGTTTATATATAGGGATTATATATATGGCGCAGTGGTTAATTTGACGGTTCTGGAAGTCGTGAAGTGTGTAGTGGGTTCACCGAGGCCGACTTTCTTTGATTTGTGCGAGCCGGACAGAGCTAAGACTTGTAATGGGTAAGTTAGTTATAATTCTAATAGTACTATTATTCTACTTATTCTTCTAGTATCAAAAATGTGAAAGTTTTTGGAGTTTTTCTACTTATACGCAAAAACTACTGAATGGATTTTGATGAAACTTTGCAGTTACAATTGCTAGAATTTATGTAAATAATAATTTTAAGCATGTGAAGTATCGTTAGGTTACGAATTTTAAATAATTTTACTGTTGGTAGGGATAGTTTAATTTAATTTAATAGATGTTATGGGTTCAATTCCCGAAATTAATAAAAGCGATTTTTTTATATTGTAAATTGTCTTGAATATATTTTTAATAAAGCTATAATAATATAATTTTAAACAGAACAGGAAATCATAATATTTTAATATAAATATTTTTTCCCATATTTGGGATTCGGAGTTAGCACTACGACATGACCTGTATCGAATTTATTGTATTAATTTAAAACTCAATATGGCTATATGATAAAAAGCTTAAAATGTGTAAATCGCTATAGAATGCGGATTATAGGCTCATTTCTATCAACATTTTAGAGTTTATTTTGTATGGAATCGAAATTTTCCTATTAACCTGAATGGAAATGAATTTGAGACGACTACGATACTATGGTGCAATAGTTAACATATTCAAAACTGCTTACGGTATTCATGTTTGATTCCCGTTTTATACATTTCTTTGTGATTTTTTATGTAAATAAATACACTAAATCGTTCTCCATTACCCAGCAATTTAAAGAGAGGGAACCCAGTGTTAAGATACTTCATTAGTAATTAGGACCATTCCGCCCCCCACTTTTCGCCGACTTCTGGAGGCATTGCGTGTAACTCAGCTCCGCGCTTGAGTAAGAAAAATGAATATTATTAATTCCTCCGATTATCTCGGAATATCTTGGAAATTTGGATTTTGTTTTGGGAACGGAGTTCGCTAGGTTCCCTCTTACTTCCCATATAGCAATATGCGGGATACACCATGAAACTATTTTTTTTACTATTTTCTTAATTAATGTAATTATTTTCTAAATTAACTAATATAAATAATTTATTTCCAGCTCAGAATACATAAGCAGCTACACTTGCACGTCCTCGAAGTACTCTAGGTATTTACAAATCGATTCGAGCAGGAGCTTCCCTTCTGCGCACACGTCTTTGTCTGTCTACTGCGGACTTTTCTTAGCGGTAAGTTTTTTATTCTTTGGTTTTTTAAGGAATAAAGAGAAAGAAGTTAGTGATAAGTCACTCTGCTTTACGGAACACCTATATAAAATTATTAATTCAGTCGACAAGTCGTGGCCAAAACGTGGGACTATAAATGCGACAGATTGAGGGTTCAATTCCAACTCTAGCAAATAAACAATTTAATTTTTTCACTTCTTTGCTCTGGTAACGAGGCTAAGCACGGCGTTAAGTTCTGCCATTCAACACGCAATGCCTCCAGAAATCGACGGTAAGTTAAATATAGAAGAAAATCGCTTCACTCTCTTTCTATATTCTATAATGTCGTAGAACAAAACACTGTACTTACTTAATAAAGTAACATCAGAAACCGGACTGTGGAATTCGAACTAACAACCATCGCGTGTGCGTCAGCTATTCTATTCTCATATACATTCCAACAACTTTGCTAATATTTCTTATTAATGATCAAAATCTATATAAAAATCTTGTATTTAAAGTAATATAACGATGGTTATAGGTTCATATCTCACGCGTCAGTATTTATATTTAATTAAATTATTATAATAATACTGTTGAGGCCAGACGTGCTACTGGTGCACAAGCTTGCGACTATAAAAGTGTACGACGGGTAGTGGGTTCGATTTCCACTTGAAGAACTATAGACATTAAATTCATCTAAAGTTGTATAACCAAGATCACTTAAAGCGACTTGCATACATATTTCAGTTTATTTTACGTGCTTTTAAGTTATATTCTATTATAAGTATTATTCTATTCTACAAACAAAATGACATAATACGAGTGACTGACACATCTGTGGATCCCTCTCGGTCCCTCCAATCAGCCGCCCCACGCGGAAGTAAAATTGACTGCTCAGTTAATTAACCCTGAGTGGAGGAACTAGCTGTAATAACCAAAGATTATATCATGGAACTATTATGTCTATATTTAGATTTACGCTAGAGTGTCTTAACACTAGGTTCTCTCTGCCTACCCTCTTGTGACCGTGATACATCGTGAAGCTAATAAAAAGTATATTTTTAGCTTATTCACAATTTTCCTTGTTCCAGTGGTACCTCCAGAGACGAGCGTTCAGCTGGCACAATCGTTCAGTTCTCATCATACCTCTAGTGCAAATACTGTGTGTGGTATACGCGGTTACCTGCCCTTTGACCAGGATCACTGATCACCGACACCACTGGTGGGATGTCCTCGCTGGGGCCGTTATGGGAGTGGCCAGTGTTGTTTACACGGTAGGTTTGGGCTTATTTATTTGAACTATAACACTAAATATACTAGCTTTTGGGCTAACCAAAAATAATTTTCTTCAAGTCCAACAATAATAACTTCTGAGCAGTAGTAGTGCAGCGACGTAGTGACTGACTGTAAGCCCGATGATTGTAGGTTCGATTCACACTCTCCTTCCAGTGAAGATATCTTAAAAATTGGGCAAAAATGATGGAAACGAAGTGCCTTAACCCTAGGTACCCTTTGCCTAATGTGGTATAGCGTGAAGCTAAAAAAAGTAACTTATTTAATAAATGTGGCATGACATTATTTTACGGTCAAATTATCACTTTAAACTAAAAGTTAAAATCTTTATTCTTCATTTTAGATCCTAGTCCTTTGCAAGAACTTCTCCCAACCAGCCGTGGTCAGCACCAGCGACATATCCAGCAGTGACAGCAACAACCATCAATCTGTCCGAAGACTCCTCTCCAGCCAACCCAGAGCCGTGGTCCCTTAGCCCGAGGCCGTATAAGGCTTTAGTCCTTATAGCCCATAGAATTTACAAAGAAACTTATTAAAAATAAGTTTTGATGAACTTGGAAAGTAATATTCCTAATGTGTGACGCTCTTTAAGTGATTGTGTGTTTTAGAGATTTTCGATTAGAAAATTCTAGAAGATTAGAGTTTGAAAGGAGAGTTTGGTAGAATATTCTGTTTTTCTTCTATCAAATGATACGTGGTATATATCATATTTGAATCATATCATAATATTAAGCGACGAATCTTAGTATTTGCGTAAATGACTCTTTCTTTACCTTTTTTGTAAGAATAAGGCTAAAATTTGATGCGTATTTTTAAGTATATTTAAGAATATGGCCATCATTTATTGATATAGTTGTTAACATGTGCATTTAAAATTAAAATTGAAATTATTGCCATTTTCAAATGTACATAATATACAATATTATTTATATATATTGCTTTATGTTATTTATAATAATTTCTATATCAGAAATATTTATATTTAATAATAGACAAGCATAAAAAAATAATTAAAGTGACGAATAAGATATTAAAAATTATTTTAATTGTTAATATTTAATACAAGATTAAATTTTTTAGCTAAATATTCAATATTTAAATAGATACATGACAGTTTGATAACAGTATATTGCTTAAACTATATATAATATACAAAGATGAATAATATATTGACAATTACTAAAACTATTGATATCAATTTTGAATTATTAAATTTTATTAATGCCAGTGTACTTTTGAGAATAAAAAAAGTCAAATAAAATAAAAAAAAAACACCTTTCAATAAAAAAATATGAATATTTAAATAAAATTGTATTCTTTCTATTAATTATAGAATTATGTAGCTTTTATAAGTTATTTATTACCAACGAAAGTATTTTACTTGTAGTACCTGTCTAGTCGTAAGTTGATAGATTTATTTTTTTATTTTGTTAGAAAAAAAACTTAATTGCATTAAAATATTTCTGCATTCAGTCTAGGTCTGAGTGAAATAGACTTAAGTGTTAAAAAGAGATTATTAATAAACATCCTGTATGAAAATGGCCTGGTGAGAAATATGCGTTAGACTGTCCCGCAATGGTTGCGAGTTCAATTCCTCTATAATAGAAAATATAATTTTCGAATATTTTCTCTTCTACAATCTGATTTAACAAGGTACGGCGTTAAGTTTCGCCACGGGTCGCACGGGGGCTTTTACCGCATATTACATATTGGGAAATACGAGAAAAAAATATTAGTAAATATATATTTAAAAACTAAGTAGCTCAGGCTTTAGAATTAATCTTACAAGCATTTTGCATATCTTCATTCTCTAAAAAAAACATTCCTTTATGTTGATTGTAAATAAATATTTATAAGTAGCGTGTGTCAGTCTGTATATTGAATTTAATAAATGTCTAGATATTTTTTTATTGTTTCTTTTATTAACCATATAAATTATAGCAAAATAAACATTATATACATAAATAAATAAATAAATACAATATAAATTATAGAGGCCAGTCGTGGCGCAGGAGAAAAAAGAAAGAAAAAATATTTTAAAAAGATCTTAAAATATAATTAGAAATCCAGTGCTTATTATCCAACTAAAATAATACCATTTCCTTCCTAGGGCTACATAAAAAAAACAAGTTATAAAATACGATTTCTACGTAATATCTAAGAAATTAATTTCTACATTAAACAATTTAGGCCTCTCTTGTACCTATCGCGTGTATTTCTTGTATTAGAAGCCAAGTTAAGGGGTTAACTTTCTTGGATTTACAACTGACATCGATTTGTTGCTTGGTAAAATAAGTCCAAAAAAGTTAAATTAGAATTATACTACGGTACTGAGGTTTTTGAAAAAAATTGGTTAAACGGGTTAAACGAGAAAATTTGGTTAAACGAGAGTAGGCAGAGGGAGCCTAGTGTTAAAACACTCCGTTCATCAGTCATCAGTCATGAGTTCTGGGGTCACGCTACGAACGTCTCACGTCTTATTTTTCGAACCATTGTAAGAGAGTGATATCTAAATAAATAAGCATACCTATTAAATTAAAATTCCTAAAGCCACAGAACCACAACGTATGACTGTTAAGGCGACGGTTGCGGTTTCGATTCTCAGTATGGAAATTAAATATTTAATATTTTCAATTCCTCGCCCTGTAATAAGAAAAAGTGCGGCGTTGAGTTTCGCCACTTAAAATGCAATGCTACGAAAATTCGGCGGTGCATGGGAAACAGATGGTCTTCTCTTAACAGTAGGTTCTCTATGAAGCTATAAGAAATGTATAATAAAAACAAACACACCCTATTCTGCATATACACTCTTACACTGCGCAACTACAAATCATAAATTTACTTTAAATTATATAGTACTGGCCCTTCTCCTTTCATAATAAAAGCAGTAAATTAGAATTCCATATAACAATACTAGTATGTATGTACGGCTATACAAATACGTATAACATCTCAACTATTCCTACGTTCAAGACATGTTTACACGCAAAGGGTTATCTGGATATCAGTGTTTCTATTCTAGTAAAAACTTTCTATAACTTCACTCTGTATCCCGCATACAGAATAAGGGTAGGCAGGAATTTGGTGTCAGAACTTTCCGTCCCTAATTTCCGCTCATTCTTTTTTTATATATATTGCATGTTGAGATATGGAACTGAAGATTGGAACATTGTCTTGCTATCAGACCAAGGGATTTAAAATAATTTGTACCACGAATGGGAATCGAACCCAGAACCATTCTTTACAAGCAGTTGTTAAATCTTTAAATAAAACGTAAGTGTTCTTCTGACAGGCGCATGCAATTTTATAGAACACAAATAAATGGCAAACGTTCCACTGAGAATTGCTATGGGAGTAAGCGATAAATTATTGTATGTAGTGTAGGGTGAACATATTATAATTAAAATAAAGACACTTAAAAAAAACTTAATCTTTTATATTTTTTTTGTGATGTCTGTTTATATTGAAGAAATATAAAAAATCCTATTTAGTTTCATACTTCTGAAATATAGCAAATGTAAAAAATATCTTATCTTAAAATTGTATTTTGTAACCAAAAGCCCCAATTAAAAACTAATTTAATTAAAAACATCTAACGAGTTGATATAAGAAATAGTAATAGAACTAAGCAAAAAAAAGCTTCTCAAAAAAATAAAATTAAAAGTGTAACATAAAATTAAACATAAAATTACTTACATAATATATCCCAAACATCATAAACTCAAGCACACCCTTTACATAACTTAGGTGCCCCAGGCCCTACTATGCACTCTAAAGCAAAAACCGAGGATAGGACATAAAGAGTGGGTCGTGATCAGACACGCCTACGCTTACATGCTAGACCTATCTTCAAAGATTTATATGCATCATCAATTAAGATATTAGTGACTTTTCATCTTTTTGTCGTATTAGTCGTCGCTCGCCACTTTTTTATTGGACTTTAAAATATAAAATCCCGATTTCCCTGTTTCCATAGAAGTTTTGAGATCTCCTTTCTTATAATAATATTGATATTACATTTATTTTTATCGACTCTCTTATACACTTTACGCTATTTACTCAACAAATTTCAACTTTAACAAAGTTGGCCGTAGACGATTACGTTATAAGATATTCTATTAGGATGGGTGGAAAACAGAAAAATAATTAAATACTTGACTACCTCTGTCGTTTCTTATTTATGAATGAATACAGTTACTTTATACTATATCAAAAAATCTTTTGACAAATTTACACAGTAATGCAAGAAGTCTCGTAAGCCCTACGAAATATCGACTATGCTCTAATTAGATACGCATAGCTCCCGCTAATGTGCATAATGAAATCGGCTTGCAGCGAATTCTGTTGTACTTAATAGTATTAATTGCATTTTACAGTTTATTTTTTAGTTTACTTTGCACCTCACTCATAGTAAGTAAAGGGTTTTTCCATACAAGAGTATTTTATGTTAAATTTGTTTTTATAATTTTTACAATAATATTTTTTTTATATTGATCTTTCGATCTAGTACTTACACCCCTTTAAAAATACTATATACTGGGTATTAGAATATAATGCCCATCTTATTCAATATGCGAATAATTGCGACGTTGATTTTCGTCACTCGAGTCTTGGATTCGGGCGTAGAGCGGAGAATGAAATATATTGATTATAAAAAAATCTCTTAATTATACTTACTTACCCTGCCATGCAATACACAGAATACAGCCCGAAATAGCAAAAAAATATATGAAGCCTTATTTTAGAATTACCATTCAATATCTTAGCCATCACAAACGTAAAGACGTGTGAAGGCACCCGTCTTTACTTTTAGTGATTGGACA
This sequence comes from Heliconius melpomene rosina, assembly GCF_056956725.1. NCBI lineage: Eukaryota > Metazoa > Arthropoda > Insecta > Lepidoptera > Nymphalidae > Heliconius > Heliconius melpomene. The sequence continues at coordinate 7,963,811 of NC_140402.1, read as the reverse complement.
AAGTAATCTTCTAAAAACACAAGAAAAGTTTTTCCTTAAAAATATTTGGTCGGTTTAATTTTGATCAATTCAATTTATTTATTATTTATTTATTACAATTTAACAATCTAATATGCAATGCCTCTAAATTATCTTTAGCTTAGAAACCTGCGTATATTAATTATCAAGAGATTTAGCTTGAACGGGACCGGAGTGCCTTAACACTAGGTTTCCAGGTTTATTCTGCTTACGCTGCTACGAGCGGGACACAACAAGAATCTAAAAAACCGTTTATAATGCGTCGATATATAAAAATAAAATAAAAAAAAGGATTACATCAAAAGTGTATTAGGAGCCTAACATTAGTAAATTCCTCATCTATCAAAATTTACTGTTACACTAACAGTGCTAAACAGATCCATTCACTTCGATTTTATAGCTTAGAAACCTGCGTTTATTAATTATCAAGATTACGTTTACGTGCATTTTACACGTTGTTGTGTAAAACGTTACGTACATTATGTGAACGTACTATATAAAAAATCGTGACTTTCCTTTTTTTTACCTTCACGCTGTATCTCGCATATTAATAATTTCTTCATTGAATGGAAATTGAACCCACATCCATCGCGTTTACAATCACACGCTGCTCGCAGTGCCAAGACAGCCTTTACTTTTTAACAAAAAAAATAATATTCTTAAAAATAAGCATTTCAATGAGAATATCTATCTATTAATATTATTGTTTTACAAGATATAAAAATGCAGGTAAATATGTGAAGAATTCTTCAAATACCTCATCCTCAAATACGAAACATTTGAAAACAATCATTTCCCAATATATTTCTAATAACTGTTAATATATATTCCTTACAACTCAACAAATACATAAAATTAACTAACATTCATATAAAACGTTACTTTAAACGTTAACTTATCACCTCTTCGGAACTAAATATAACTGTTTCTCCCATTGTCATTTAAAACTTAGACAAGGATGATTTAGTGTCGTTCTCTCCATTAGACAACTATTAGTAACTGTTATTTTTAACTATGTTATATTAGAAACTACTTAACTTTAGTTTTGAACCACTTAATTCGTTCATAAAAAAATAAATTTACATATTTGTTAATTCATATATTGATCGTTAGGTGAAACAACGACGTAATTGCATTTTTTTAACAAATAAGTTAAAAATTCGGAAAGAATAATACAATGAACAATTTTGATTGTAGAAGATATATTTGAGGAGAGTATCTAGGGCATATCTGAAATATTACAAAAATTACACATTTTACGTTTTTTTATTAACTCACATGTATCCCGCAGTGTGTATAGAAGGGCAGGCAGGGAAACCTAGTGTTCAGATATTCCTCTTCTCCACTTTCCGCAGAATTATATGATTTTGCGTGTTGAGAGTGAAGTGAGCAAAACCGTTTCATTTACACGCTTCTATCACTGCGCTATGACGAACGGACTCAAATACGTCAGTATTGCAATAAATCTATATATATATAAAATCGAAAGGTCACTCACTCATCACGAAATCTCAGAAACTACATGTGCTAGGAATCTCAAATTTTGCATAGGAGTTACTTATAGGACGTAGGTGCTCGCTAAGACGGGAATTTACAATATTCGATTTCTAAGGGATTATTTTGGGGGTCGAAAGTTTGGATGAAACTTCGTTACTACAAATGCTAGGAGTCTCAAATTTTACATGGACGTCACTTATAGGACGTAGGTACTCATGGAGACAGAAATTAATAATAACATAGTTCACGCGGGTGAAACCGCGAGCGGGCCGCTAGTGAACGATAAATGCTACTTCCACTTATTAACTTTACAAGCAAAAATATCGTAGTACTAAGACACTCCGCTTTCCACTTTTCACTAACTTTTCATTCAATCACAATAATATATTTGATGACTAGCACTTAAAAGAAAAATTCATGATACCTATAGAAATCTTGTAAAACAATCAAAATTGAATCTAAATCTTAAAATTACCAAATCCAACATTATCTTTAACGTGTAAATAGCACTAGAAATAAACATTAAAATCGTTTATTTCTAGAAATAAATGCAATAAAGTCAATTTACTTGAACACAGAACAATGCTATTTATACCCACGCCCGACTCTTACGGATTTAACTTATCGTGATTATCTCAGGCGATATCAAACGAAATACGAGAGATTTTACGAGTTAACCATAAAATGTTTAAAAATTACCATCTATTTGTATATATTATTGTTTTAAACTTTAAATAAGTTAAAATAGAAGACATCGTAGTGCAGTGGGACAACATGATACGTGCACGACGGTTGTAAGTTCGATTTTCACTAGGGAAAATAATGATTTTCATTTTCATATCCATTTAACTTATACAAGATGTTTTAATATATTATTTCAAGTTCTCTTCTTCTTCTTAGTTTCACGCCATTTCATTCTGTTGGTCGCCATTCTAGTGCACTCATGCAATTAACCGCCCACAGCTGATTTTACTTGGTCAGTCCATCGCACGGGTGATCTACCTCTTGGACTGGTACCATCTAATCTACCTTGCACCTCGAACCGCTCTATGGAGTCGTTTCCTTTTCTGGAGAAGTGATCGAAGAACTTAAGCATGCGGGTTTCTATAAGAGCTGATAGTCGCTCTTTGATGCCAAGTTCTTGGAGTATGGACACATTGGAACGGAACTCTGTCCACGATATCCCGAGCATTTTTCTCCAGCACCACATCTCCATGGCATCGACTTTATTCTAACAATAGAGTCCTACATTTAAGGGCTTTACTACATTTACAATAATATGTAAGTACTGTTAGTCCGATGAAATATCACGCTGTCAGTACAAGAAAGTGTTACAAATATTACCAACTGACATAATAAATGATTTATTTACGTACTGACATTTAGACATTGTTGGAAATTGTATAGATTTTCTATGTATGTATAGATTTTGCTGCAACGGAAAAGCTTTTGTGAGGCTTTTGATAAATGGCGTCTATCGATTTGTCTCCAGTGTAAATGTTTTGCTAGCGACACGTTCTGGCAGTTGCACAGTTAATGTATATACACATACGTACATACACTTTCTTCTATTATTTCTGTATTCACAGATAGCTGAAAGGCCATTGTGACGCAGTGGGCACGTCCGACTGTCTACGTGGTTGTGAGTTCGATTTTACTCATGAAAATAATTAAGTTTAAAAATTAGTTTAAGCGTTTCCCGTGCTTGTAAGGCATAGCGTAGCTTGAGTTACACAGCACAGTACAAGAAGAACGGAGTGTCCCAACACTATGTCAGCACAGTCCGCAGGAGACGGAGGAGTCTAAAAAAATATATTAATAAATATTTTAACATATACAGTGATATATAGAGACATTTAAACATTTAAATTAATGTCGCAGATATTACAGCTTGTCAGTTGTCAGTATAAGACATTATTGTTTAATGAGCACTTTAACATCCTGACTGTCTTTACGATTGACGTGGGCTTTTCTTACAGTCTTTTATACAAATATATTAACTATATTTAAAATCCAACAAATAAAATTTTCAGGACATCTGTAGCGCAGCGGCACAAGCGTAACGTTAAAAACGACAGGTTGTGGCTTCGATCCCACTCGAGGAGAGCGGAGTGTCTAACACTAGGCTCCACCTGCCTACCCTGAGCTGCAAAAAAAATATTAAAACTGTTTTCCTTACTGCCTAATTAAGAAATTCTTTGAAACATAAGTTAACCCAACCAATTAATACTAGAAATATAAAAACTTACCTACTAAACGATATAATAAATTTTTCACATCTCAGAAATAAGCTCTCGTTAATCTGTTTAAATCTCGAAGGTACTGAGTTCTTATCTGTTAAACGCTCTTCTGTACCCACGAACTGAGATAATGGCCGCTTACCATCTGTCGCCTCGTTTCCGGGCTGTTTTGTTTTAAAATAAATTTGGACATGCGAGTATGTTTTAAAAGGCAGTATTAATAAATTTAAATCCTACAAAAAAAGATTGCTGGATTGTTTAAAAGTACTAATGTAAGTCTAAGAGGTCAGTCGGGGCACGTTTGGGCCAGTGCGCCAGGACTGGCCTCGGCTCGACTGGCCTAGAAAATAATAATATTATCCATATTATATAAGTGTTTTTGTGTATTTAAATTCTTCTAAAAATAAAATCAGCTTCACGCTGTATCCCGCACACAGCAGGGTAGACAGAAGGAACCCAATGTTTTAGACACTCCGTTCCCCACTTTCTGCCGAATTCTGGAGGCATTGCGTATTGAGTGGTAGAACTCAACGCCGCGTTTTGCCTCATAGCCAGAGCGAAGAAATGGAAATATAAACGTAAATAAATATTTCACTTCCTCGAGTTGGTTTCGAACCCACAACCGTCGCGTTACAGTCTCACCCGTGTGCCGCTGCGTCACGGCGTTCTTCTAAGTTTTCGAATCGACGACTCGACCCCGCAACGGTGCTATAACCACTACCACCACTTATTTAAGTAAATATTTACAAATTAGATGAGCCTTCAAGTATAACAATAAAAGTATTTTACACGATTCTTCCAAAAGCACTGTATGTAGGTACAATCGTTATATGTTAATAAGTTATGTATATTAGAGTAGATGTTGAGAAATTGGGAATATACGAACGTACTCTCCTGGAGAAAAGTCTGAACTTTTTTTATTTTGCCCCTTACATTACTAAAAAGATTCTTATATTAAATATTACCATACGTAATATCTACATAGCATTACAAAATAAAAACAATTAATAAGATATAGATCTATCTATCTATATCATATGTTCATTACAAATATCCAGAATTGCGTGGATATATTGTATCTCAAAATATAGTGAAACAATTGTGATGAAACTTAGACTCTTAGAAAGGATTATTTTGTTGTGATTTTTTTAATCAGTTAATTACTGAAAATGCATACAATACACTTAATTGCCCACTCTGCAAAGACTAAATAGTTACTTAGGACTACGTTTTTTCTGCCTACTTTTGGAAATAAAATTAAACTTAATATTTATTTATCACCATTATATTAAGCAAACTATAAAAAAATAACTGATAAATTTAGTACAAATTAGACTTAACAAAAAGCAACAAAAAAAATAAAAATATAAACCTCTAATAACCATTATGACGACGACTGTACCCAAACTAGCGTGTAAATGGACGGAAGAGATATTTTTCAATAACGCAATAATGATAGCGTCTCTAATAGAATATTGATATTCGAGTTGACTGTTGAATTACGACTGGACCCCAGTATGGCGGCGCAATGGGAATAACATACTATTTTTTATCAATTTTATTACTTTATACGTTTAAAATAATCTCATTTTTTATGTGCATGTCCGGTTAAAGAAATATATTATTTGGGAACATAATTAAATGTCAGATTGTTTTAAAATCTATGAAGATACCATAAGGCAGAGAGTGTGCATGGATAACAAAATGATTTACCATTAGCTCTCAGTGGTTACTAAACCCAACGGTTGTGGGTTCAATTCCCAATCGGAGGAGTGTCTTTTTTTATTATTTTCATTTCTTTACTCTGGTAGACATGCTGACTGCTGACAGGGTGTCCTAACAGCAGGTTCAATACGTCTAACCTGCTGTTTGGGACAAAGCGTGAAGCTGTTTTTTTGCTTCTTGACTTACCCCGAAAAAGTACGATTACTTTGACCTAAAGTAGCGTTTTACATTTTTTCATTTACTTCCTGCATAAGAGAGAAAGCCTAATTTAAGACACCCTTATCGGACGGAACTTAATGTTCCTTAAATTTTTTCCTCCAAGTCAGGGATCAAACCCACAACCATTGAGTTCCCAGTCCGACGCCGTCACACTGCACTTAGAGGTTTAATATGATACTTTATTCTAAATTATCATTATCATGGCAAAGCTGACTTCACGCTTAGCTGAACGACGGACGCGGTTTCAAATATTGCTATATATACATTTTTTAATATATAATAACAATAATATATATTAAATAGTACAATATATATATATAACAGTACATAAGTTAACTAATTTCATCCACATAAAACAAAAAATAAATAATTAATAAACAATTATTAAATAATGTTTGTTGACACAATAAATGTTAAAGAGCCAAGCTTAAGTTTTTGTGTGGGTTCTGTATAAACATAGTAAGTATGTATAAATGCAGAAAGTGATGATTAAATATTGATCAATGGTAGGTTGGTAGGCCACTATGGCCACTACGGCATGCGTGCGCACGCGCACACGTCTCAACAGTTTCACCGGCGATCTAGCCCTTTGTTTGACTTTAATTTTGACTGTACTTTATGTTGTAGTTCAAATTTCATATTTAATATTTTTTTGTTTCAGATTTTTTTGCTTTTTCTCTAACCTGTTGGTTTAATATTTAGCGACTATTAAGTTAAGTTGTCCACTTTTACAGCTGTGAAAGGGACAGAAACTCTACAAAAAAATATCATAGCATAGCTATGCTTGATATTTTTTTTTTTTTGTAAGATTCCATACCTCAAAAGAACCAAAACTCTTATTGGATCAATTTGATGTCTGTCTGCCTGCCTGGCTGCCTGGCTGGTCTTAAATTTGACAACATTTGACCTTTAATCTGTAATCATGAAACTGGTACGGAACCCACGGTTGGCAACTCCGACCCGCACTTACGCAGTTTTTACTATAAAACCCAGTAGCATTATGTTTAATTTGATATTTATCATATCTTTCTATTTATCTAAACAAAACTGTGTACATAATTTTGTAATAAAATACATAACTGTTTAAAATATGAGCCTACGCTGTAATATACGTTTCGTAGGCGATATTACAGTCGTTACGTATCACTTCATCTGCCGACTGCAAAATGCAGGAGATACATAAAGATAAAAAATACAATGAAAAAAATTGAGAAATGCTTACCATCAAGTAGACCATCATCACCATGACCATCAATGATAAGTAGAAATAGCTTATGTTACGAGATGTTACCTGCAGCTGCAATTACTAATGGTGTAATTCTTCTTCTTCTTCTTTGTCGTTTCACTCTTGACAGATCGGCTGTGGTCGTCCTTAATGATATAATACAGCCTAATAAAAGCCTTCCTCGATATATTAACTACCCAATATAGTAAAAAAATCGATTCCAACCAGAAGATCCGGAGATTAGCGTCATAAATATATTTTCATTCGTTTCTTTTCAGCATCATGCTATATCCTGTTTATAGCAACGTATGAGGGAACCTAGTGTTAAGATACTCTGCTCCCCACTTTCTGCCGAATTTGCGATGTATTACGTGGTGAGTGACGGTACTCAAATAAAAATATACACACTAAATTATAATTCATTTCCTCGAGTGGGAATCGAACCTACGACATCGCGTTTACAGCAATAACTTATGGCGATGATGATTGTAAGCAGGTATTACACAATTTTCACAGATTTCATCGTCTATCAGTAGCATCCATAGTAAAATTGGACATTCAAACACGGTTAACAGCAAATACGACGTGGTCGTTTAACTGAAACCAGTTATAATCCTACTTTGTTACATAGGTACCTACTATTGCCCATTTCTATTCTAATTGATGTATTACAAAAATCTGTCATATAAGTACAAGTTCTCGAGATTTTATTGAAATTTAATCTTAGATTACCCAGAACGAGAAGAGAGTACCCCTTTCATCTGGTACCTCACTTGGACTAGCGGTTATATAATATCAAGTTTTAAGGCTATTATTTTTAGTTTACAGATCATCAATTTGAGTTTTCAGATTTGTTTCCGGACTAAAAGTACCCTATGAATTTTGATTTCCTTTATTGTATACATATACCTATACACGTTTTTTGAGATATAAATATCGATTTTAAAGTAAATGCAGAAATATGAAAAAACATCTCTCAAAACAGAGAAAGAAAAAATTGAATTTTGACCCCGCAATATGCGGGATACAGTGTGAAACCAATCAAACATAAACAAACATTATGTTTTAAATCATTTACTTTTTCAATAATTATACCTCACAAAAATAGTAGATTTAAATTAAGTAAAAAAACGCATCTCTATATATAACCGTCTCACCTTTACATACGGCGGTAGTACAAACAAACAAGCCAGAAATTAATAGTGATAATAAAATGTCCCGTGACCACACACGCGGTGCACAGTGTGGTCGCACGCTGAGATCTTTGCTTAACCCTTAATTAGTCAAACGGGGTACATTAATACCCACTTAATAGTATGTATTTTCTTAAAATGTTAAACTCCTTTACAAACTAACTATAAAGATAACTTCAACATATTAAGGAGATATATTTAGAATTATTTATAGATAGATAAATAGATAGATATTTATATTGGTTTAAATTCCCCGTGGGGATAAAATATCCTTTATTTTCAGCTTCACGCTGTAACCCGCATATAGCAGGATAAGCAGAGGGAACATAGTGTTAAGATACTCCATTCCCCACATTTTTGAGTGGCAGAACTCAAAACCGCGCTTTGATGTGTTACCAGAGCGAAAAAAGAAAATATTAATAAATAATAATTAATTTCCTCTAATGAGATGCGAACCCCCAACCGTCGTATTTACAGGCACTTCTGCCACTATGCCATGACGACCTCTCGGCGGATAAAATATTAGGCTCGAGTAAATAAGGGTTAAATCGTGTGTGGTTAATCTTTGACAATAAAAAGTTGTTAATAAAACGTAGAGCGTGTTAATTTCTAAGCAAGAGGGCAACAGAAAAAATAAAAGTAAAATAGTTTTTTTATGATCACTATAAAAAAATACGAAATATGCTTATTAGTTTCAATTAAGAATTCATGAGGCCATTCGTGGCGGAAGTACACAAGTGTGTGACTGTTAACGCGACTGGTTGTGAGTTCGATCCCCGCTCGAGGAAATTAAATATTAATTTGCATTTCTTAGCTCTGGTGTCGAGACAAACCGCGGCGTTGAATTCCGCCACTCAACACGAAATGCCTCCAGAATTCGGCGGAATATGGGGAACGCAGAGGCTTAACAGTAGATTCCCTTTGCCTACCGTACGTAGATACGGGATACAGCGTGAAGCTGGTTTTATTTTTTTTAATTCTTTTTTTAATTTGTCCAACAGGCAAAGTGCTACCGTAATGTTTTTGTTATTATTAAAAAAATATATTTAAAAAAAGAACCTACAAAATAACTTTTTTTAAAATAAAAATTTTATTTTATAGTTCAATATCCACATTTTATGTAACGAAAATAAAAAGCTTTTTTAAATATATGGATATATATTTTAAACATCACTTGGTACTGGAATTATAAATTAAAATTATTATCGCCTCATTCCAACAACTAAATATTTAACTTTTATAAATCTTATGATTTTCTTTACTTATCCCGCAAATATCAAGAATAAGCGGAAAACAGCGTGAAGCTAACTAACCTAACTAACGTTTAATAAACATTTATGGTTAAATCGATAATATAAGGAAAGGTGTGTAATATCAATCCAATTAGAATAGTACACCATTATTTTATACTCCCATTACATTATAAAGGCAAGAACAATCGTTCATTGTTTCATATAAAAGTTATCGCATAGGTTTTGCTGATTTCGCGTTTTGCGTTAACTAATATTGTTGTTTTTACTAAATATTTATTTTATATTTATAAACTGATACTAAAATATAATAGAAACATAGGCGCAGGGCACAAGTTCGATTCCATTCGGGGGAATGGAGGGGAAATGTATATATTTATAAATTATATAAAATAAATAAGGCAAAATAAGAAACCTTTATATTTTAATTGGTCCGTTGTTATACATATATTTTCAATTTTCTTATTATCACTATAAGAAGAAAATTGCGTAACAATCTCTGTCAAACCGGGTACAATTGTGAGACACAGGGGTTGAGCCTGGATTTCCTAAAAAATAAAACATCAAAAATGAAATGTTAGAGGCCAGTCGTGGCCCAGGGGCACAGTGTGACTGTAAAACCGAACTGAATGAAATATTTATTTAAATTTATATTTCCATTGCTTCGCTCTGGTATCGAGCGAGGTGTTGAGTTCTGCCATTCAACACGCAATGCGTCCAGAATTCGGCAGAAAGGGCGGGAACGGAGTTTTCTCAGCCTACCCTGCTATGTGCAGGATTCAGCGAGGAGCTGATTCTTTTAAATCATCAAAATAATTCAGTGTAAAACAGCTATTACATTCGCAAAGGTGTTTCGTTATTATGTAAACTGACTGTAATTTAAGCATACCAAGCTTGAATTAAGGATTTTAAATATTGTTACGTTATCGTACACTTGTTACTTGAATTACATAATCTGAAATTTATTACCTATCCTATAATGTAGTCTATAGTAGCTTTCTGAAAATATAGTAAATGTTCACAAGAAATTGAGCAAAAGGCAAAAAAGATTGTGACTGACGCAAAAGTTGTGGGCTCGATTCCCTCTAGGATAGGTTCCCTCTGCGTCTCCTGCTTAGTTTGGGATACTATCAAATTAAAACAAAATATACGATTATACGTGAACAAGACACAATATTTACTATTTAGGTAATTCTTCGTCATTCTCGAGTATCATCCATTTTGATATTTGCTATACCCACTCAATAATAAAATCTATTTATAATATAAATACATAAAGCCATTACTTATATAACAGATTTGTTATTATATTAAAATACATTTTAGTAATAATAACAAATGATTTATTTAATAAGCTATAGAATGTAGAATTAAGGTAATCATAAGTAATGAGGTATCTGACATTTTCCATACCTTTGTGTCTATTTCCCTTATATTTAGCAATATGCGGCAACGTTATTGCAATTGCAATTTTTACGCAATGTGTAATTTGCATTGCGCCTAAAGGCATTATGGATATTTATTATCTGTCTAACTACATGTGTGTGGTTTATAATATTTAATCTGTGGTGTTACAGATACGTAGATGTTTGTAATGTTTTATTTTTGAATATATATTTCTTCCTGATTTTGTTTTTATTTTTAAGTTATTTTCTCCTAGGTAGACACAAACAATTTGGTATTATTACTACTAAATTCTTATTTCAATTATCAGTCTCATCAAAGAGAAATCCAGCCTGCAACAATAATTTACTATCAAGTACTTAATTATTCCAATTACGTTAGAACATCGTCAAGAATTTATTCAAACTACTTAATTAAAACTTAAATTCGTTTTTAAAAAAAATACGTCTCGGCTATTAAGACATTAAGTCAAAAACTTAGCATAGAAATAATAAAAATATTAATTACGCTACACTGCTACTCTACGCTACTCTCGAAAACATAGTATCAAGATGCATGAGAGATGAGAAAACATAGTATCAAGATGCATGAGAGAGAGCATGGGTAGATGACAGTGGACAAGGCGAAAAAAAGCGAGCGAAAAAGGCCGTACGCAAAGATCGTAGCGTTTAGCACTCCTTTTTCTCTGACTACCCCGTTACGGTTACAGTGTGAAGCTAAGATTACGCTACATTGACTCATCATTGAGGAAAATGCATTATAATACTATGTTAAATGTTATGTTAAATATGAAAGGAATAAAGTATTAACGTTATTTTAAAGGTCAAATTCCTTAAATAATTATATCTTTAAATGCTGCCAGAGTACAATATTAAGGTGTTTTTTTTCTCACTTTTGTCCGAGAGAAAAGAATTAAGTGATATGTGACAAATCGTTGTTTTCTCCTAAAATTAATTCAAATTCATAACTTTTGCGTTTACAATTCAGTTAATTAAATTTAATACTTAATTATATCTCTTATAATAATATAATATTTGCAACAATATAAAATAACAACATTTATGTAAGTTACAGGCCGTCGTGGTGGAAGGGCATGGGCATGAGCCTTCCTCAAGAATTCGGCAGAAAATGCGTAATGGAAATGTCTTAATAGAGAACGGCATGTCTTATACCCAAGTTCCCTCTGGTTGTCAACTTTGTGCGGGATAGAGCGTGAAGTTAAAAAATATAAAGCACAGAAGGAAAATAACATCAAACAGTAAGCAACACTACAACTGTCAGACTTGTTTCAAATTTGACAGCTGACGCATATTGTCAATTAGCGTAATTTCATTTTAATAGGCCGGTTTTAGAAAATGAATGAAAAGTTTTATTAAACCCGCCCTTGTTAATAATAAATAAATGAATAAGTAAACAATTAGTTTATAATCATTTAATGATAATATTATGACGCAATTAGTACGTATAGCGCTATGAGTCGAAATATCTCTAAGGTTTCGTAGTATAATAACTTGTGAGTCACGATTAGTGTTTTCCCACATGAAATAATTATATTCTAAATTATACTCGACGTGCGAGGTAGTGTTTGTGAAAAATGATGAATAAACTGAAGCTGTTTTGGTTGAAAACTAATCGCTGGCATCGAGGTTAGTTTGGTTTAAATGTTATTTATTTCTCTAATTACGTCGACGGAATATTTTCATTTAGGTTTTTATTTACTTCAGTATTTCATATTTCTTAATATTTTTTTTATAACTTTATATATTGCATTGATTAGTTCCTTACATAACATAATTGTGAAAAACATAAAACTGAAAAAATGCTTGCAGTATAATTAACGAAACGTTTTATAAAAAAAATATTTGTCTTCTCACTGTATCCCTCGTAAAGACAGCCTAGGCAGAAGGAATAAGTGAGAAGGCCATCTGTTCCCCCCACACAGTCCACTTTACGACACATTACATGTTTCATGGCATAAATTAACACTTCTTTTCTGAGCAAGGAATAGGAAATAATTCAAATATAATCATTTCCCAAAGTAAAGTCAAAGTCAAAATATCTTTATTCCATAAAAATGCTTAACATTTACTTGGACATGTCATAAAGTAGAAAAAAAAAATACAAAACAAAATAACAAAAAAAAAAAAATTTGCAATTTTGACTTGAAAAAAGCCCGTTCAAATGGTTGAGCTCATGAGAAGATACAGGCAAAGAAACTCATGGCCACTCTTTTTAAATGCCAACATTTGTTACAAATTACAATTAACAATTTTAACTTAGAAATAGAGCAACTCATTTCCAAACATCTTTATCGCGAACATAATCTTTAACAGAGTAATATGCTTTTTGGCAGAGCTTGTGCTTTACCACTTTTTTAAATTTGTTCAGTGATAAATTAACCATGTCGTTTGGAAGTTTGTTATAAAAGTGTATACTTTGACCTACGAATGAGTGAGACACTTTATGGAGCCTAGAGAAGGGCACAGCAAGCTTATTTTTATTTCTTACATTATGTTGATGGAGGTCACTGTTTTTATTAAATTTATTAATATTTTTATGCACATATACTAAGTTGTCATAAATATATTGGGAGTGTAGTGTGAGGATGTTAAAGTCTTTGAATTTATTCCTTAGTGACTCCCGTGGACCCATTTTATAGACTGCTCGGACAGCCCGTTTTTGGAGCGCAAAAATGGTATCTATGTCAGCGGCACTGCCCCAAAGTAATAGGCCGTAAGACATAATGCTATGAAAATAGCTGAAGTATACTAAACGCGCGGTGTCAACATCAGTCAGTTGACGAATCTTACGGACAGCATACGCTGCCGAACTAAGTCTACCAGATAAAGTTTCTATATGCGGACCCCATTGTAACTTAGCATCTAATGTTATACCTAAGAAAACAGTTTCATTAACTACTTTAAGTTCCTCATTGTTCATCAAGACCCTGGTTTCTACTTGTTGCACATTCTTAGTAAAGAATCCCTAAAAGGAAATCGAAAATGCAATTGTCACATACAGTCTGCCCCTGTGGTGGTGCCTCAAAAATATTTTCTTTATAATTTCAGTACTCTTCATATTCCTGGCAGTAGAATTTAAGCTACTACCAGGAGGACAACTCGGCTTTCAATGCAATGACCCAGCATTATCACACCCTTACACTGGTGATACTGTCAATTGGAAATGGTTGATAGGAATAACTGTATTTTTACCATTTGTTGTGGTAAGCAAGTCTCAATTATATATATTATGTTAAGAAAAAAACTCCACTCTTTAAGAACTGCATGTTAAGTGCAAGTATTTTTTTTATTAATTTTAAATTCTAATTATATACAGTTGTATAACTTAAATGGACCTAAAGTGGTGAGTAGAGTGAAAATTTCTTATTGCTTGCTTTTTCTATGTATAATTTAATGTGTAAATTGTAAAGTGTTTATTAAAATAAAAAAAAACACCTTTTGTATAATGGATATTATAATCCAATTATTAATTATATTGTATATGTAAGGCCAGTCCGTGGGGAATGGAGCATCTTTACACTGGGTTTCCTCTAGCTATTCTGCTATATGTGGAATATAACGGGAAGCTAAATAAATGAATAAGAAATACATAATATGTACTTTTTTACATTTTTTTTTAATATGTACTTATAATTTTATGTTTAAATTTGATCGTAATATATGTAAAATACATATAATTAATATGATAATATTTTTGATAATTAAATATTTTTTACAAATATTTCAGATGATGATTGTAGAAAAACAGCAAGATAAATCAAAACATGCCAAAGAAAATGCCTTATGGTGGTACAAGGAGTATTTATATGGATTCCTCATAAACTTAACGGTAGTGCAATGTATCAAGCTCATAGTGGGTTCACCGAGACCCCATTTCTTCGACACATGCAGCCCTAAAGAAGCATTGACATGTGAAACGTAAGTTTAAAAAATATTTTCTTACTTTAATACATTGCTGTAAGAAAAAGATTTCATCATAAAAATAACCATTAGTACAAAAACATTTATATTTTGAATTTATACTTGCCACAAAAAGTTATAATGACAGGCTGGCCTTGTATGGAATGAAATGGAAAATTTGTTAGTAATAATTAACTTCAAACGCTATTTGTTGAATAAAATTATTCACGAGAAGTGTTAAGTCCTTAATGAGGCCTTAAGTCCGTCATGGCGCAGTGGCCCAAGCGTGTGGCTGAGCAAGCACAACGGTTGTGGTTTCAATTCTCACTCAGGAAAAAGGAATTATTAATGACTAATATTTACATATCCTCGCTCTGGTAATAAGGCAAAAAACGGCGTTAAGTTCCGCCAACACGCAACACTAACTAGTGTTAGTATTCCTCCTACCTTGTTACAGCCTAAAAAAGTAAATTGTATGTAGTTGATAAAGTGTATTGAAGTAAGCGCATAGTTAAGTAACATAGCATTAAGTCTCTCCATTTCTCTACTTTCCGCCTGTGGATAGATATGTGTAGTCTAGAAAAGTACAAGGTCACGTTTTGTTTGTGGGTTAACATCTCACTTTATTAATTGTTTACATTTATGTATCAAAAGTCAAAACACTCGTCAATTTGCTTGAATGCAGGATGTAGTTGAAAAGATTTATACATACATCAAGCCATTTTGTTTTATACTGTTTAAAAATATATGAATGGACGGACAATTTTAAATTAAATTCTATCACTAAATAAATAAATGAAACAAATTCACACATGAGATCTCACATTCACACATGTTATCTCTGTCTCTGAATGTTATTTGGAGAAATACAGTACGATCGACGAGTTGTGGCGGCCCCTAAGTTAGCTGTAAATGACTGACACTGACATAAAAAAAATACAAAAAAAGTTGCTAATATATCCTTAATTTCTAATTATTCAGGTCTGAATTCGTATCGAGCTACACCTGCACTAAGGCGCACTGGCTGAACCAGTCAGATAGGAGCTTCCCTTCAGGACACACGTCCCTCGCTGTACACGCTGGCTTGTTTATTATAGTAAGTCCTAATATGTTTATTTTTTCAGCTTCAGACTCTATCCCGCATATAGCAGGATAGGTAGAGGAAAAATTGTTCTCTGTTCCCCATTTTCCATTTAATATTTCTAGGCATTGCATGTTGAGCAGCAGAACTCAACGTAATCTGAGAACTTTGCTCAAGCTGAAATCGTTTTGACTCTTGAGTTCTCTCTACTCTATTATTAACTATAACATTCCTTCCAGTACTACCTCCACAAGCGAGCATCAAATATGAACCTGCGACCCATCAACATCATCCAGCTGTTCACACTACTGAGCACAGTGTTCTGTGCTGTCTCCCGTATGACGGACCACCGGCACCACTGGTGGGATGTGTTGGCTGGTTTCGGTATTGCTTTACCCATTTTGTGTTATACTGTGAGTTTTTATATCTGTTATTTAGATACGTTTTTATTATTACTTTATAGTAAAAGTCAAATAATTCTATTTAAACATATAATTAAAGCCACTAGCCATTCAAAGCCTTAAGTTTTATATTATTTAACCAATGATGTTGTTTTTTCAGATATATTCCTTATGTAAGAACTTTCAATGTAAGACCACAGTTGAAAGTCATAAGGAAAATGATATAAACGAAGAACCGGCAGCGACCATAGATAATAAATAAAATAAATGCATTTTTTGTATTTAATTATTTAGAATTGTGATTTATATGCTTGTATATTGAAAAGGATATTTTTTGACACAAACTTTCTAGGATTTACAGGATAGTTTCAGAAAACCTGTAAGACATTTGAACTGACTTACTACTTATGGCATGATTTGACAATTTTTTTTGGGAGGTGTCGTGGCACAGAGGCTCAAGCATGTCGTGGTAAACGTGACGGTTGTGGGTTCTATTGCCACTCGGGGGAATGATATATTTAATATTTTCCATTTCCTCGCTCTGGTAACGAGGCAAAGCGCGGCGTTGAGATCCGCCACTCAACCTGCTATGTGCAGAATACATCTTAAAAGCTTTAATAAAAAACCTAACTACCTAAACTATTTACGAGCGTATAACTCACTATTATAAGTAAAGTATGGAATATATTATACTAAATAAGCTCTACACAAACTATGCATAAGCTGAAATCAAACCTGCACCTGCCAATGTAATAGTTGAATTAATTATTTATTTTTACCTTATTTGTGACTATTAAATACATTTTATTTTCTAGTCGACTTTCGTGTGTTACTTTTGTGATATTATTCTTATAGTGAAATAATCTATTTTGTTTTAACATTTTTAAAATATTATTTAAATACTAAGGAAAATGTTTATAAACATATAATTGTAATGTGTATAAGAATAAGGTATTTTACTTTACATGAGAAAAAATCTACTGCCAGTTGTGGTGCAGGTTCACAAGCATGCGACTGTAAACGCGACAGGTAGTGGGTTCAATTCTTAATCAAAGAAATTAAATTTTAAATATTTTTATATAGCCTCCAGTATTTGGCGGAAAGTGGATAATGAGCATTCAGTAGATTTCTAAGAGTCTCCGGTTTAAGTCATCCTGACTAGTATACATTTTTATGTTTCTAAATACTTTCCTATTGCCTTATTTTTTTTAAAATATTCCTACTCTCCGTCAACCTATCAACATTTGAAAATATCTTTCCCTTCAAATGAGATTTGAATTGACGATGATTGTCGATAAGACACATTCCAATTGCACCAAATGTTTATTTTTGTAAACTATTTTTCACAATAAAATATTGGAATAAATTGTTTGATATTTTTTTTATTTTATTGAAATATTTTTTTATTTAACAACTATACCATTCAGTACATAAATATTTATCAAATTGTAAAACTACCATATGGGCACGGCAGTCGAAAATAGGTTATATAGCAGATTTACAATCTACCTACGTTATATAAAGAACACACCAAAGGGTACCACCACCAAATATAGCTAAAAAAACAACTCCAATTTTATTCATCATTTATTTATCACCATTACTTAAAACAAATAAATAAAACCAAACGGTTAAATTACAAGCGAAAGCAAAAAAAAAGAAAAGTCTCACAATTGAGCCACTACTTCGACAAAAAAGTCATTAAAAAAAACATCAGGTCACTAATTTCTAGCTTTACTCAACCAAATTCAACATAAATCCGTCATAAATTCATACAACCATTGGTTATCAACCAAAATACTTGAAAAGTTGTGAAAATATAAACAATTTTACGGTTATTTTACGAATAAGTTAACTACTAGAATGAGAATACTTCAATTCAAAACATTGGTTACGCAATAAATGCTTATTAAAAACAGCAATTTACTATGAAATAAATATTTTAAATATTTTTTTGACAAAAATTGCATTTTTTTTTCATAATTTATATGGACCAATGCCTGCTTATTGTTAGAATAAATAAATATGAAGAGACATTAAATGTCTGTCTTCATATAAAAAAGCGTGCCACTTATTTAACTAATTAAGTAATTCTAACAGTATCTCAAAACAGCTTTTTATAACTAAAAAGTTCTAAAACTTATCCTATTTTTAGGAAAATATTGTTTTCTACCGATATTATGTGAGGTAGAAAGAAGTTAGTGACAAATCACTCTTCATTCAAAGTGAATGTTTTATTTAAGATTTTTAATACTAAATTTCTGTGTCACTACTATATAGGATGTGAACCTATAGCCATTGCAGATTTTTATTCCCAAAAGCATTAGAATCTACAAGAATTGTTCTAAAAATGATTTAGATATTATAATTATAATATTTTAAAGTGTTTTTCACACACTAAGCAGTATGGTTATCCATAACAATAGAATTTATTAAATGCCTTTTAAAATAAACACCATTTTTTTTTTATTTAAAAAAATTAAAAATGGTAGTTATATCAATTCCAAATATCATACAAAACTAAATTTTCAAATACAAACACTATTTTGATTAACAAAATTCAAAAGATGTATGTTTTATGACCCATACATTAAATGCACCAATAGGAAATAAAACCAAATGGATACTTCTCACTTAATCAATCAATCTTATTATAATACTAAAAATACCTGCTAATAAAAACATCATACAAATTTCATACATTTCTTAAGCAAATGAAGAAAAATGTCAAAACAGCAAGTTTCACAAGAACATACATAAATATACATATATTTTCATTTAACTTAACTCTTCTGCATATAGCAGGGATGACCGTGAGAGCTTTAGCATTAAGACACTCTATTCTCCGGCGGAATTTAACGCCGCTTCTCACCAAAACAGGGTAATGAAAATAAATTAAATAATATAATCATTCCCCTGATCGAGCAAAAAATCATAGTTTACAGACAGACACTGCTGTCTTATTTTATATTTGTATTACATACATATGAAATATGTGTATACAATATACATTTACTTAGTGTCTTAACACTATGTTCTCTATAAATACATATCTATAATTAATAATTAGAAACAATCGTACCAAATGATTATATCATAAAGGACGAAATTGAGAATTATTATGTGTAATATATTGTAATAAGGAAATATTTACTGATAGCAACACTGTATATTATAAAATAAATAAATTGGGACACGTTTTTTAGTAGAATATATTGTCTATGGTTCTCTAAGATAGAGAAAACCACAAATAATATAATCTATGAATCAAATGATACGGTAATATCCGTTTTTTAAATCCAATGAATAAAAGGAAAATAAAATAACACCTTCCTTTGATTATCGCAATTTTTTAACACATTTTAAATGTAACTGTTAAGCCAGATTAATAATAGCTTTTCTGAACTTTTGCACAATAATCAGAAGCATGAGAAATCCTAAAATCAAATGGCCATGTCTCATCAACCGTACTGCCGTAATCACACGATTGTCCCATATTTAACAATAATCACCAAAATTACTAAGAAAACATAACGTAATTCCAACATATTACACATAAACATAATATAAATAATAAAATAAAAAAAAAACACCGCATGAGATACCATTGATACCTTTGAATGAAATCAGTAATTATTTGAAAAGCTGACAGTCCTCTGAAATGGTTTTCTCTTCGGCCAGTTTATTGAAATGGTCTATTAAAGCTTCTATTGACATCTCTCCGTGGACCTTATTATCTCTTGTGCGCACGTTTACTGTGTTCGAGTTTTTCTCACGATCTCCCACCACTGGAATTAAAATTAGACAGTCAGACATTAAAATAAGACATCATAAATGTAGTACTGGGGCTAATTCAATGAAAATTGGAATATTTTTTTGTTTCACGTTGTACCTCGCAGTCGCTTATAGTAACCTAGTGTTAACATACTTTGTTTTCGATGCACCTTCGATGTTTGAAGTGAAAGTATCGAACCCACAAACCAGATGCAATGCCACGACAACCTCCATTATTAGTTAATAAGTTAAAGTAAATACAGGACCAAGGTAAGGTTAAATGTGTTTTTTTTAGATATTTGAGAGGAGTGCAATGATTTGTCATACTTTAACAGGTATCTACAGGTATTTTTTAGCTTTTAAAGGATTGCGTGTTGAGTGGCGGAACTCAACACCGCGCTTTGCTTTGGTACCTGATTGAAGAGATGAAAATATTAATATAATATAGTAGTGACTTCAAAATTATATTTAATTATCTAACGAAATAATTAACATAACTCACCTAATATATAATTAAACTGTGCCAGCTGTGCATTCCTCACTTTCTTGTTCAATGTGTCGCCGGCGTCTGTGTCTACTTCCGACATGAAACCGCTTGCAAACAGTTTTTCGTTCACCTGTTGATAAATAATGTAGGTTTTAACCACTGAGCTTAAAGGGAATTGTAACTTAAGCTTGCAAAGGATGTAGTGCTATAAATTTATAATATAAAAATAAGTTTAAGCGAGCAAAGCCGCGTTTGAGTCTTTAGTATTATTATAAACTTACTTTAACAGCATAATCATCGAACGCGGGTCCCACGGGAACCACGCACGCCTGCCGCGGGCTGAGCCAGAACGGCCACTTGCCGGCATACGACTCGCTCAAAATGGCCATCATCCGCTCCACGGAACCCAGCACCGCACGGTGAATTATCACTGGACGTTTCTTTTCACCTGTTTCACTAGAATTGGGAAAATATAGGTTACATATTAACATTGAAATAGGAATTTATAAAAATAATAAAACATATTTATGAACAGAAAGGATTCTTTTAACATATTACGTAACGTAAATTATAAGAATATACATATACTTTTTCTTAATTTGAATCCTTATATGAAATTACGCAACTCCAAATATTTGTTAATATTTCACTTGAATTTTTCTTTGGTCATTAATGAAATTTAATAAAGTGTGATTAAAAGATTTAATTGAAAGTGTCATAGCGCTTTGTATTGTTACTAAAGCGAGAAAATGAAAACACTAAATATTTTTTTTTCCAAGTGTGTGTCGCGTTCGAAGTCCATATGCTGTGCCACAGCACTACGATGACAAAAAATATTTGTATAATAAATATAATTATACATACCTAATATAACTCAAATTAAACCTCTCAGGCAATTGGAAGTCTAGCTGTATGGTCGCACACTGATGTGATCTCCGCAAAGCGTCTTGTATGGTAATGTCTATTTTTGGTCCATAGAATGCACCATCCCCGGGGTTAAGTTGCCAGGGACGACCAAATTTGTTGAGTGAATCTTCTAATGCCTGGAGAAATATTTAGATCATTATTATTTAAATTACTTCATCATACTTGTTTTACATTAAGGTTGTCATGGCGCAGCGGTACATCATTTGACAGTAAAAACGACTGTTGTGAGTTCAATTCCTACTTGGGGGAATGAAGTTTTTACCACTACTTAGGACGCAATCTAAATTAGACAAGGCAGATAAAGTGTATAAAAATGCATTCAGATTATTTTATCTTACAATAAATAATACAATCCTATAGTTCAAGTTCAAAAACTTTTAGATTAAATTTTTAAGCTTAACCTTAGCTTTGATAAACATACTAAATATTATTACAAATTATATATATATTATTACAGGCTTACAGAGTAAAGTTGCCTTTCAAGTATTTGACAAAAAAAAAGTTTTCAAAAAACTATAAGTATACATATATATATTATCAGAATATTTTGCCAATTTCAAAAATTAATTTTTATTTTCTACTAGCTATATGAAATTCAATAAAGATCAATTTAGTATAATTCTTTATACTTTCGAATGGTATAAAAATGTAACAAAAAACGGATTTAACAAGTTTACACTTTAAATTGAAGATAAATGATAAAAAAACTTACTTTCTCTGCATTCTGCCAGGTATTTATATCACCTAAATACTTTTCGGGGCGGGTTGACAACTTCAATTGGAATGTGAAGCCGAACTTTGAATACACAGCCTCCAAGAAGTCTAGGCAGCCAAGCTATAATAAAAAAATAATTATTAGGAATATTATCGACTTTTTATAGGTTATAGGTCTCATTCTCCATTTTAAATTATTGTCTTAATATTAAAAATCATAATAAAAAAACAATAATAGAGATCGTTGTGGCGCAGTGTCACGAGCATGCTGTAAACGCAACATTAATGGGTTGAATTCCCATACGGGGGAAAGACATATTTAATATTTCCATTACCAAGTACACAATAGCACTTTGAAACTGATGAGGGGAACAACGGGAAAGAACGCTCTATCAAACAAAGTCTAAAATAAAGATTCTTACTATAATTTTGCAAAATCTAAGCATGTTTTCAGCAAAGTGTATATATGAATAATATGGAAGTAATGTAAGTAAAATATCAATACAAACCATTTCTTGTTCAATATCTCCGGGGGCACAGAATATGTGAGCGTCGTCCTGCTGGAAGCGCCTCACGCGGGTCAACCCCGTCAGAGCGCCGCTGAGCTCGTTACGGTGCAGAACGCCGAAATCCGCCATGCGGAGTGGCAGTTCACGCCAGGAGCGAGTGCGGTTGTCGAACATTAGACTGAGGAGGAACATTAGGTTGTTTATTTTAGTTTTCACTTTGTGTTTATGAAATAAACTATTTAAGGTCTCCACCCGCACAATTTTTTTAAAATTAAATACTAAGTTTTGCTTCACATAATAATCTAAAGATTAAAAAAAATCATGAATCTCACCAATGCCCAGGACAGTTCATGGGCTTCAAAGCGAAAGTTTCCTTCTCCACGTCGAAAGAGAACATATTCTCTGAATAGTGCGCCCAGTGACCCGACGTCTGCCATAACTTCGAATTGTACATATTAGGCGTTACTACCTCTTGGAAACCGCGTTTTCTGTAAAAAAAAATGGAAAAATTATCTTACTATATTATGTTACTAATATTAATATAATATATAATAATAGTGTTAAGATAATTCGTTAGTGTTGGGCGTGTTAAGCGGCGTAACTCAATGGTGCGCTTTTTCCTCGTTACCATAGCGAAGAAAATGATTTTTTTAAATATTTCCTTTCCTCGAGTGGAAATCGAACCCACAACCTGTCGCGTGGGGAATGGCAGAGAGTATACACTCCCGGTTCCCAGGTTCCCTGCGGGAGCCAGCGTAAAGCTTAAAAATAATTACATATAAAAAAATATATTTACCTGTACTGATCTCTAATAAAACTGACGAGTGTATTATAAATATGGGCACCACGTGGTTGGAAGAAACATGACCCAGGCGATAGTTCATGGAAGAAGAATAGCTCCTGTTCCTGTTGGTATTAGGTTCGATTTATAACAATATAAACAGAATATTATAATTAGTATATTTCTTTATTTGGACTAATTAATGCTTAACGTTAGCGAATTTCAACATCATTCTTTGTTAGCTTTCAATTGAAATTTACGTCATTGCTTCTTTATTAGGTTTTAATTATTTTTAGTAATCTATATTATTGAGGTCAATATGTATTAATAAAAAATATTTAGTTTTTAGTTAAAAACTTTTTACACATTTTTAAAAAATACTTCAAGATTTAATGAACATATAGCCATCATCGTCTTGGAACGCTGTTCTAATGAGAAAAGACAATAACAAACAACAAAATATTATCTTTTTATTCTTATAAAAATTCGTCATTACATTTTTAATATATACTATACAAGTTAAAGGGGAAATTGCCTTTGTCACCATAGTTGGCACTAGGCCTACGTTCAGCAGTGGACGGCGATAGGCTGGTTAAAAAAATACAAGTTAACCTACCTTCCCAATCTTCCTATGATCTCGTTTGGCAGCTTCCTCTTGTATTATCTCCCATTCCTTCAATTGTTTAGGTTCCGGGAACGAAACTCCGTACACCCGCTGTAGGCTTTCCGCGTCTGCTCTACCCTCCCAATATGTAGCGGAGTTCTAAAAAAATATCGTTATTTAAAAAAGTGGGAAACGATGTAAATATAATACCATGGCGATGTAATCGCAAAATAAAAAAATATCAGTCAATGAATAAAATCATTAAATATTGAAAGAGTTACTTCGAAATAGAAAATATATCGATATTCTAGGATTTTTTAAAAATTCGTATTATATTATAATAATAATCTAATAAAATTTTACGTTAGATTCAGGCATCCTCTGCTACTTAATAGGCCGTAAATAAATGACGTGCACTCTTAATTTTGCCAAAAACACAAAAACAAAAAAGTACCTAACAAATAAAAACACACATACCTTAGTAACTTTAACCGCCTTAACCTTCCCAGTGTGTCTTACATGAGGACCCCTACATAGATCTATGAGGGAACCACATCTGTACACTGTAGTGGTAGCTGTATTGACTTTTTCATTCAAAATCCTAACTTTGAAGGGGTTATATCCAAACATTTCCATTAATTGTTCTTTAGTGAGTTCCAGACGTTCGAATTGCTGTTTCTCCTTAGCTATCTTCTTCACTAGGCCTTCTACCACGTGGAAATCTGATGATGATATCTGTTTAAAAAAAGATTATTGCTTAGAAAAGTAAGAAAAATAAAAATATGTAAATAGTTTTGCCATAAAGTGCTATTGCAACAATATCCATACATTTAGAAAGAATTAGAAAACAATGCTAATTACTTTTTGTTTGACATTAACGAAGATTTACAATTAAAAAAAACCTGTATAAATCCTATCAAAATAAATTTAACTATTATCAAGATTTATTCACGCAAAAAGATTACTTTAAACTAGGCGAAAATGGTTATTCCAGATATTATACCTAGGACATATATTAATGTTTATACATAAATAAGTGAAGTGTCACTAAATAACTTATTTAGGCCCCCTCTTGGCCTCCCCAATCTTCCCTGTACAGTTTCACGCAAGCTCCCGCAGTATCCCTTATACAGCAGCTTATACAGCTCCCGTATACACGAAATGGCTCGAAAACTTTGGTGTAAAGTGGGGAACGGAGTGTCTTTACAATAGGTTCCCTCTTCTACCCTGCTGTACACGGGTTAAAGCGTCAAACTGATAAAAAAAAAAAAGTAACATATTATATATTTAATTAAAACAATCCTATTTATAAATCCATGTGTAACTTGAGACCTAGAAACACTAATCTAGCCGTGGGTATATTTAGACGCTGCATATACCACGCCTATATAGTATATTAATATAGGACATCCGTAAGGCACGTTTACTTTTAAATCGCTTTACAACGTGATAGACGTGTGATTCGATAGTCTATGCGGTAATGGGTTCGATTATTAATACAAACAAACATACTATTAAAACAAATAAATTATACTATTTGGAAAACAGTAATATCTGTATAATATAAAGAAAAACATAAATTTAAATTTTAATATTTTAAAGTTATCAAAATTTTAATATTTTAAAAATTTTCCCATAAAAAAATTGCGCGAAACAATAGATTGTCGGGGCCATCGTGGCACACCATTTAACTGTAAGCTGTAATGGTTTTGGGTTCGATTTGAACTCAACTGCAGAATGAATTGGTAATGTTTCCACCTTCTGTTAAGAAAACAAATTTTGGCATTGAGATCTGCAACTCAACACTGAAATTCCTCTCTCTCATCACTAAAATTCCTCTAATTCAGCCCGCCACATAAAAAGACTTATTATCTTAAAACATGTTTCTATCACGTATATAATAAATGTAAAATTTTGTGATAAATTAAAATTGTAGGAAAGACATGCCATTAGGAATTCCGATTAAAATATTTGTAGTTATAAAATCCAAAGGTCAATATTAATGAAAGATGAATCATCATATTTATTACATGTACGAATGTAGCGAAATTATAATTATATACAAGTATTATGGGTTAGGTAGTTATCTAGCACTCTCAACACTCAGCTCGATCCTGGCGATCTTGAGATGCCGTTGTAATCTATGAATTAAAACTGTATCTCAAAATCGATCTCAGAGTTGAGAGGTGATTTATAAAAATCGTCTTTGCCAGTGAATTTAAATTAATTCGTATCTCCGAGTGCGGATAGAACCCACAATCTATGCTATATCTATTTGATACAAAATTTGTAACAGATGTAACAACAACAAATGATACCCATTAGAAATCTTACCATTCATTCATATACATTTTATCATTTATTTAAATGAAGCCCTAGTATATATTAATATATTTATAGAAGTAACATGACTAGCAAGACGGACGGACATAGCAAAGTACTGACTTGTTTTATTTTGCCATTTTAAATCCAGATGGGTCTTACCCCATTATTATGAAAAATTAAATAAAAATAGAAACACAAGAAGTCTTATTATTAATATATATAATATATAAAAAAATATACTTACTCCTTTCTCTGGATAATGCATATCATAGTAGAATCCTTCTTCTATAGGTGGACCATAGCATAAATGACCACCATATACCTTTGGAAGAAAAAAAAAATAATTAATAAAATATATACTTTGATACGGTTCAAATTAAAAGATTCTTTGTGTTGTAAAAGTCTATTTATAAAGGAAGGCTATAAGATATATTATATCAGGCTAATCTTTACAAACCATTCAATTTTATCTACAGTCAAAGTTACTAGGAATAGGAGTTAGTCGTGTATAATCTCTCTCTCAATTTTTTTTCCATTGGCCAAGTGGTTGAAACCACATATAAAATGAATAACATAAAAAATTACAATAGTTAGAAAATTATAATAATTATTTTAATATCAAACAAGCTTTATTTAAACAATTGGTTTGGCTTATTATATAAAAACTTCTCATGTTATATGAGGTGAATACAAAAAAAAAACAATTATATTGTATAGTTTCTTGTACAATTAATACATTTTTCAATATCCAAAGTCTTATTTAAAATTTAAGAATAGTAAACGATAATAAATTCATGTGAAAATTGTAAATAAGTTTAATTTATATTTCTCAACTCAAAACACGACAAATTTATGTTGAAAAAAAAAACGACAGTAGAAACCAAAAGCTACATAAAGAAAAAAAGATCATTCAAGAGACTTTCTTTTTTTTCTTTTTCTTTTCTTCTTATTTGTGCAAATTAAAAAAATCACTCACTTTCATTAAAGAAACTGAATTATAAAATACTAGCGGACCCGGACGCGGCTACGCCTGCTTGAAATAAAGAATATAATTTCTATAGAAATATAATTTCAATCTAGATGAAATGCTAAAAGTGACTATTATATTTATTTTCATAAGGATGAATATCAAAATGACGCGGTAACGAACGCGGTCGCGTAGCGACGACGGTTGTTATTAACATGGCAGAATAAATTGCATGTCAAATTAGAAAGTATTTTAATTTATTAGTATATATGTGTAATGTAATGTTATATAGCCTATAGCACTTCTGAAGAATGCAGCTTTCATACAAAACAAAAACATGGTAAATCGGACCAGTAGATCCAAAGATCTTAGCGTTCAAACAAACAAACAAACAAACAAACTCTTCCGCTTTATTATATTAGTATAGATTAAATCAAATTTACAAAAGGTTAACTTGATAAAGTATGAGATCAATTTTACAAGTAAAATTCGATTTACAGTCTGTTAAAAGTCAAATATATCATGAACAAGGACAATTACATATTCAGTTACACTAAATATTTTGAACCTTGAATTTAAAGCATTTGCTATTCTACACAAAATAAAAAGATGGACAAAAAATAACCTTCAACTTTAAGCTTCATAAGCTTGAGAGATAATTGACCAAAAATTGCTGTCATCATTGCAGATATTACGTAGACAAATGTTATTTTTATAGAAATAATTCTTTTAGTTATTTATGAAAGTAAAAAGTTGGTTTGGTTATAGTTGCTAATCTCAAAATCTGCTGCTTTAAATTGAAAAACAATGCTGTATTGGATCAACCATTTATCAAGGAAGGCTATATTCTATTATCTTAATAGCTTTAGAGACAGTTGTGACACTTGGATAATTCCATCTTGAGGCAATGATATATTTTATATTTTCATTTTCCCCGCTCTGATAATGAGGCAATGTCCAATTAATACAGAATGTCCCTTGAAGTGGGGAATGGAATTGTCTTAATGAGAACAGAGAGTCTTACTAGTCTAAGCCCAGGTTTCCTCTGTTTGTCCTGCTATATGCGGGATACAGCATAAAGCTAAAATAATTAGCTGTATTTTACCGCACCTGTGATCAGATTTACTTTAGAATGTGTACAGAAAATACAGGAGTGAAATCACCAGTTTTTTTTTTCAATAAAAATATATTCACCAATAACTTTAGCACATCTCAAGTAAAATTTCTCAAAAAAATACTAATTTTTAAAGTTTCCCAATAACACAAATACAATCTTAGTATAAAATAATCAATTGAAAAATATTTACAAAAAAAATCTTACGAAATGTTTATTCTATATCATTGAAAGATCATTTGTAAAACAATGTAGTATTTTTTATTAATTAAAGGTTATCATACCATACAAATTTACTTTGACAGAGATAAGACGATTTGGTTTATGTAAACAAAATTTTAAGGCTATAAACTTGACATCTTCTAAAGCACAGTGGCGTGCAAGTGTGTAATGTGTGTGTAAGTGGGACATTTTCTGATTGTGTAACCGCTGTGGGTTCGATCCACACAAGAGTAATTTTTCAAAAAGTGGAACAAGCATCCATTCTCACAAACTTTCAAATTTACAATATTGTAAGTAAGATATAAATCAAGTAATAGTATGGTATATAGAAGTACAAAATTATAACTTTAGACTTACTCTTTCCATAGCTTCTCCTAGCATATGGGCTGATGAGTGCCAAAATACTGCTTGAGCATCTGTATTGTCCCATCTAAGGAGCTCCAACTTGCAGTCACCTTCCAAAGGTCGATCGAGATCCCATAACGCATTGTTCACCCGAGCCACAATGGTTGAATCAGCTAGGCCTTGACTGCAAAAATGATTAAATATAAAATTTCAGTTTTCAAAGCAGTGTATCCTGCCTATAACAGGGTAGAATTGAACTTATTGCACTGAGACCTCTCATTTTATCTTGTTACCAGAGAGCAAATGAAAAGAACTCATTCTTCAAAATGTATTGAACCCACAACCACTTTGTTTATAATCAAATGCTGTGCTTTTGTACCACAATGATCCCTAATAACTTATTTTACACAATATAAAACCTCCTGATTAAATACATACATAATTAATTAGACATAATAAGTTATTGCAATAGACGTTTCAACATTAAAAAAAACAATATAGGTCATACATAATACATTATGTCGTCACTAATTGTATTTGATAAGTGACCGGTCAAAAGTTTATCAGTAACATAATTGTGTTGACCTTCAAACAAACTTCCTCTTGGTTTTACCTTCTCGATACTTGCAAATTGGAAAAAACCCTCACAACATATTCCCTTACATATTAATATATTTTCCCTCATAGCAAAGTAGGCAAAAAGAACCTAAGAGTTTAGACACTACATTCATCACTTGCCATACAATTTTTAAGGCATTGTCAGTGTTTAGTCATTCAAATTTTGGAAATGAAAATAGTTTAAACATCCTATCCACTCCTTCACGTGGGAATTGAACTCACAGCCATGGTTTGCAGTCAACAACCATTCCATCAGCAAAATAGTTAGAGAGCAGACTTTTAACTGTAATCTCTATGAAATAAACTTTAAATTTTAATAAAATGTTGATGTGAATGAGAAAATACTTTAATTATAAATAATTAAAGTATTTTTTAACCTAAAGGTTAACCACAACTTGTGGGTGATATATAACATATTATACTGATTTTTGCAGTAGCAGCCTATAATTTATTAAATTTTAACAATTACTTATTTAAACAAAGTACCTTACTATAACTATAGAAATATAAGATATGATATCTATAAATGAATACTTACTATTCACTCCAAAACTCGCTTGTTAGCAAATAAATAAGGTGTCAATTTATTTAAAATTGCCAATAAAATGTGTAATATAGCAATAAAAGCACAAA
This sequence comes from Heliconius melpomene rosina, assembly GCF_056956725.1. Taxonomy (NCBI): domain Eukaryota; kingdom Metazoa; phylum Arthropoda; class Insecta; order Lepidoptera; family Nymphalidae; genus Heliconius; species Heliconius melpomene. Next base: position 7,933,618 of record NC_140402.1, on the reverse strand, counting down.
CAAAAATAAAAATGTATGAAATATGGAGTGTGATAAGTTATGATACAGGTCAGCTGTAGTAAAATTGAACTTTAGTGGTGATTTTATTTTAACTAAATCATAGTTAATAAATGATAGATAGAATTAGTATATTTTTAAACAAACAAATATAGTACTTATAAATAATAAGCAAATCACTATACACACAAAAAAGCAAAACAATAAAAAATGGCTATTTTAAGCATTTTGAACAAACAATGCATATAATTGATAATTTATTACCTAATTCCCTTGGCCACGTCGTAGGGGGTGGTCTTCCACGCTTTGGCTTCAACAGTTTTGCCATCAGGTAGTGTGACTACAATACTCAATTCCGGTTTGGATGCCATTTCTTCATCATACTGAGCTTTATATTTATCCCATAGATCTAATCGCCTTTGTATGTATTCAGGCCACGGGTTCAACTCCGCGACACCGCCACTACAACTATTGCATTCTTCCTTTTTCTTCTTTTCCTTCATAGCTTTTTTTTGAGACTATAAGTAAAAAGTTCGCTTAGTTTTTTAATTCACAACAACAACAATTTATGTTTTGAATGTTAGTGAAAATGATGTAACACGATTTTGAATTGCATTATGTCAATATTATTTGATGACGACGACTAGCAAAGTAAAAGGTTATATGAATAACTAATCATACATTACAACAAATTTAACGCCGCAAAAGATAAAAATTATCACTTTGAAATGCTAAATGCTGTTAATTATAAGACAGGAAAAGCGGCAATTTATGTAAATCTATTGATTTCAGGGATTATGATTCATTCCACTTTGTGATGAAATCCTACGAACCCATGTGGCGTAGCCTTTGAAGCGAACCACGCAGATTCTACGTAATTTGAACAACTGTATCATCTTTTATGTTTTAATTTAGCGAATAAGGTTAAAAATTAATATTGTGCTCAAAATCCTGCCTTTTCGTTTATATTTAGATCCTGAATTCCTTCCGCTGCCGCGTCGCCCATGTTGTCGCTGGATCACTTGACAGTTGACAATTTACAGTTATGATAGCAGTGTGGCCAACGTTAAAATTATTACCAGTGCAAATAAAATTTAATATAAAATAATTATAGGTAAGTACTTTTTAATTTTAAGTCCAGGAAGAGATAAGTATAATATAATAATTATAATAATTTGTTAATTCACTGAAATTCGTCAATAGAAATACTAAACATAATAACAATATCAATGCTGAAATAAATCGTTGAAATCATTTATATTGATACCTATACGTATAGATATGAATTTATTGTGATATTTATTTTGTAATTGTTTTATTTATTGTAAGAATATAACATCAAAAATAAATAAGTAGAAAACTTAAAAAAATACTTATTTTCTATGTAGTTAGTTCATTAATTACTTTTTTTCTCTTAACGAATTAAGAGCAAAAGCGTCAAATTTCAACATTGCTAATATATTTTTATTTACTACATCACAAAAAATATCGTTCACACTGTGCTATCGTATAATTTACTTACTTTTATAAACACCTATAAATGATTGGCGCGGGATTTAAAAAAAATCTTTAACGTAGGTAAAACATTTTGGAAGGGTAAATAAAATAAAAGAAGTACAAAGTGTTTGTTTTTTATTTAATTCAGTGCATTTATAAAGTATTTACTAAATCGCTTAGATTATTTTGTAAAATACTTGTACCTACCCATTTAAGATACATAAAAATAGACTATACTTACTTAAATAAAATATTTAATCTTTATTTGAATTCTTTCATTTTATGTTGAAATATAATAAGAGATTGGAGTTAGTTAATCTGTAATGAAGAAAAAAAATTCTAAAATATTTAAATAAGAAAAAAATATGCAAGCAATATTGTAAAATAAATAAATCTGCTTCACGCTGTATCCTGGGACACAGCAGGGTAGACAGAGGGAACCAAGTGTTAAAACACTCAGTTACTCACTTTCCGCTGAATTCTGGAGGCGTTTGTCTCTCCTTTTCCGCTAGCTTACCCGCTAGAGATACCTACAGCCGGAAGCTAAAAAAATAAAAATATAAAAACAATTTAATAAATACTTACTTATCGTGCAAAATTTCCAATATAAGAATTAAAACAGAAATGCCAATGCCAATCAACATGAACATTAAAACTGGTCGAATGTTCAAAAGGCTGACGCTGCTAAACGAAGACATTTTATTAGAACAGCGAGGCTTTCTAACACTCAGTCGTCTGTCTACAGCCATTTGGATACCAGATTCGTGGATGCGTTTGAAACTAAAAAAAATATAGTATTAATAATATACCAAGTTTTTATTTTTTTTATCATAAATAAATATTTCCATAGCATCCTCATTTCTTTATAATATTCAAGATATTAATATTCAAAAAAGTTTTAATAAAATCAGTGACGGGACTACTACAATAGAGAAACAACGCAAAAGTAAAAAAGACAAAAGACTACACGATCTTACGCAACTCGCAGCAATTCTAAATATGGGGAGTGTTTGTACACTGGCACGAATGGATGAACAATATTCATGAAGTCCACTTCGACCAAATCACATTTCTCCGTCTCCAAGAAAGTTTCCTCAACTCGACGGTACAATTGACCGGTCAATATATGGATTGCAAAAAGACCCTATAATTAAATGTAAAATTATTTTTTATAATGTAGCAACACTGGCTCATTATTATATCAGATATATCAATAAAGAAAATAGTTCTTAATATCTAAAGTAATTAATATATGATTATAAAACTTAATGAGGCCAGTTGCGGCGCAGTGGTACAAGTAAAAGTAAACGCGACAGGTAGTGGGTTTGATTATATTTCCTCGAGTGGGGTCTCGAGGAAATATGCTATTAATATTGTGATATTTAATATTTTCATTTCATAGCTCTGTTGTGGAGGCGAAGCCCGGCGTTGAGTGCTTCACAACACAAGCAATTCGCAATGCCTCCAGAATTCGGCGTAAAATGTCTCGTGAAGCTGAATAAAAACTATATTGGTTCTTCTCTAGTTCTCTACTATTGTCATTATTATTATATGGATAATAAATACCTTTCGAACTCTTTCAACGCCTTCATTCAAATCATAAAACTGTGGTTTTCCTTTATCTGGCTCTATTTTCTTATAAATTTTGCGTCTCACTGCATCCTTTCCAGCCTACAAACGTAGAATATTGGAAAATTACTATCATAGAGTAACGTTATGTATTATTTTGTTTTTTATTTTTTTATAACTTCACGCTGTATCCCGCACTTGCAGGGTACTGGTACTCTGCTCGAGAAGCGCGGCGTTGAATTCCGCCACTAAACACGCAATGCCTTTAGAATAAGGCAGAAAGTGGGGAACGGATATGTTTTAATGGAAATGGACCAATATCTGGATGTCTTAACCCTAGGTACCCAAGGTTATCTTGCCTACTCTGCTATGTGCGTAAAACAGCATGAAGCTAAAAAAAAGTAGTAACTTAAATTTAATTTTTATAAGTGTTTTTTTTGTTTGATACCTTCAATACAAAATGGTTATAGTCCACCTCCAACGCAGCGAGTGTCATCTTAGAATTCGCCAACTGTTCCAATGTTCTGATAGAAGTAGAAGGAGCTTGAAGAAGTACTACAATATTGGCAGAGTATGCAGCATAAAGTGCCATTAGTGCTGTAAATATTACCCATAGCATTATACGACCTGAAAGAAAAAAAATTAAATATACATAGTACCTATATAAAAGTAACAAAAATAATATAAATTTGCCTCAAGAACAGTTTGTTTCATTGTAAGCCCTAATCTCCTCCTATATACCTGATAACTTTTTAGGCTCTTTATAACAGCCCTGTTGACTTAAAGCACTCATTGTCAGTAACATTGCATCTCCAATACTTCCATCTAGTTGTGTTTGATTCTGAAAGACAACCATTTAATAATATAATTTTTCAATATTAAGGAATAATTCGTGTTTAATATGAAAGAATAAATATTAATGTTAGTTTTTTTTTCAGCTAACGCTGTAACCCTTTTTTTTTTAATAAATATCCATAGATCTGAATGAGTTTCCTGAGCCACTCATCGCGCAATACCTCGGGAATTCATCGGAAAATGAGGAACAGAGTTTTTTAACACTAGGTTCCCTCTGCCTACCCTACCATGTGCGGGATACCGCTTGAAGATGTATATAATACTTCAAAAGAAAACAAAATTTTTACCGTGCCAATCCCATCCACAGCTTCCCATTTAGACGCCAGTAAAATAGTAAAAGTGGAACCTATTATAGAAAGAACTAAAGCGATCCAAACGTTCACAGAGAAAGGCAATGTGAAGATATTGGCGACATACGACAGAGGGGGTTGCCTGAAAATAAACTTTACTTGGAACTTGGCTATCGAATCTGTGAATACTACGACGCTGAGGCGTTCGGTATTGGCAACGCAGTTTGTACCTGGAAAATTAAGAAAAAAGAATAGGAAGGGAACACAAGGAAATTGATTTTTCTTTTCAAATCTATTTATATCACAGTTCTGCCTGTAAGTTTTTCCAATTGTAATTGATTTCCACTTAATTTTCATATAAAATTTCGAATATTGGGCAGAATTAATGAAAAAAAACGTAATGTCTTAGCGCTAGGTTCCTTCTGCCTAGCCATCTATATGTGATGCAGCGTGGAGATTTTTTATTTATTAATTTAATCAAAAATACAAGTTAAATTAAAGAACAAGAAAAAGTTGTTTAGTTTTGTTTTGTATATTCTTGCTTTATCGATTTGATTTTAATTGGTTCCTTATATAACTTAAATAACTTGGTATCAAAATAGGTTACCTAAATCGGCTCTCCCAGTTTTAATATCATTAATCATTCCTGACCACTGACCATTCTTCTTATATCCCCACCTGTGGCTGAATATATAACGTGGTGTGGCGTTGACCATTTCAAATGCTATATGAACATTTATCCACGACATCTTGGCTATGGTGTCGAAATGAAGTTTTCTAATATAAAAAAGTATACATCTAAATTTTAGAAAATATTTTTATTAAATAAGTAAATAATAACTTTTTTTAGCATCACGCTGTATCCCGCAGCAAGGGAAACTGTCAAGGAAACTTTGAAATTTAGTGGTAAGATACTCCGTTCCTCATTCAGACATTTCCGTCTTTTTTTCCGTCGAATTCACAGAGTGCATTAACACTTAGTTACCTCTGCCTACCCATACCCACTTACATATATGCGGGATACAGGCGTGAACCTAAAAAAAATATAAGTAAAGATTTACAATCGATCCTCTCTGGGCAAGTGATATTGCGTGGTATTGCTATCCTGTATAACGTTGGCCATAGTTAGCGGGTGACCCATCACGTTCTGTCGTCGCCTGAACAATTCTCTGTGGGGTCTGGTGTCTTGTAGGGTTCCGTTATAAAAACCACGAGGATTGGTGTATGTAGGACCATTTGGAGACGGTTTGTGTACTAGAAAACAATTTATTACTAGATATTGTATGGTTTTTACAAAATTATTAGATAGTAATTTCATTTAAATAATTTCTTTAGGGGGAAGATTTATGTAATAGTTACAATAAATTATTTTTAGCGGATACATGGATATTTAATTTGACGACGTTTTTTTTAGCTTCACGCACCAGAAATCCTAGTATTTTCTTTAAGACTCTCCGTTCCCATTAAGACAACTCCGTTCCCCACTTTCCGCCGGATGCTGGAGGCCATACATACGCGTACAGTGTAATAATAAATAATAATTTACCTTAAGGTTATCATAAGCTCCTTGCATTTTTTTGCAAAAAAAGGTCTAAAGAAATATTTTGTTGTAAATAACAAGGAAACTTCAGCGGAAAATGGGGAATGGAGTGTCTTGGCACTAGGTTCCCTCTGTCCATCGTGTTTTATGCAGGATACTTCGTGACACTGGTCTTTGTTAATAACAAAATATTATATTAATAATATTATTTTATCAATTTTATCTTCGCTAAATTATATTTATTAGTTAGTTATTTATAATTCTTACATTCAGTTAATGTAAAAATGTTTTGATCCTTTTCAGCAAGAACAAAGTCACTATCAGCTAATATCGGCAACTCCCACAGCTTAGAAATATTGAATTTATTTGAATTTCTGTCATGTACTGCGAGCCATCGGTAAGGAGACCGAAGGAGTTTTGATACCTAGATGTAAAAATTATAGGAAGGAGGAATTACTTTGGATTCTTATATTATAGACATTGAAAAATATATTATGTTTACGAATTAAATTTATATGTTGTTTTCTTTTTTTTTACGCTTGACGCTGTATCCCGCAAGTACCAAGGTAGCCAGAGGGAGCCTAGTGGTAAGACACTCCGCAAACAAACAAACTCAATTTTACATTTATATTTAGCTAATAATGTTATTTTTCATACAGTTATATTATTTAGGTATATTTTAATTAAATCTTACATTTAATACTTCTTCAGCTTTAGGGCAGTCCACATCGATATAAAACAGGAAGGCATGATCTTGCTTTGCAGAGATTGCTTTAAAACTTGTACTTGCTCTAATACCGTCGTCGTTTAATTTTTTAAATAATTTAATTTTACTATCTGAAATAACCAAATTTTTGTAGTTTTTAATAATACTAATAGCTTCCCGCAACTTCCCCCATCTCCCTTGGTATATGCGTGATATAATGCATATACCGAGGAAGGTTGTGGGAGCCTAGTGTTTAGACACTCTGTTTCCAAAGCACCGCAAAATATTTGATATATTGAATGATTTATTTAGTAACGAGGCTCAGAGGGGCGTTGAGTTCCACCAATACGCAATGCCTTCAATAATCGATAGAAATTGGAGAACTTAGTTTCTTAACACTAGGTTCCCATCAGGTTCCGTGTGCCTACGCTGCTGTGTGCTATACTAGAAAATAAATTTTTAATCTGCTACAACATTATCAGAGACCAATTACTACTTACAATGTTTCCAACATAAATTCGAAAAAATTACAAAAGTTGATTTACGTTCATTATTTACAAACTCCTTAATAAAACTAATTTCATTTTCATCTTTAGTTTGAACTAAATATATAAAAATTGGTATAATCAATAAAGAAAACAGTTTCATATTTTCATGTCGGTCTTTAAATAACAACTCGAAAATGCTTCATAATATCGTTTATATAGCTTTTTATACTGATTATACAATATGTAATTATATTTACATATAAAATTTTGATTTGTTTGTCTATCCATTAATGGATCCCATTCAAGGAAATTTTATTTTTTTTCAGTTTCACGCTATAACCCGCAAGCAGCAGAATAGGCAGAGAGATCCTAGTGTTAAGACACATCGTTCCTAACTTTCTGCCGAACTTTTCGCGACATTGCGTGTTGGGGGGCGGAACCCAACGCGGTTTGCCTCGACACCAGAACGACGAAATGTATAAATTTAAATAAATATTTCAGTCACACTTTGTGTCCGTACCCCACGACCGGCCTCTGTCTAACTCTCATCATTATGATACAAAAAAACATATTGCTATTTCCTTTTTATTTATCAGAAAGTTAAACAAAGATAGGTCAATAAATTAGTCAAAAATAAACACACGTTTGTTAAGAAAATTACTAATAATTACCTCCTTTGTAAGCATTGTTTGGAAATCAAATAAAATTATAGTTTTGGTTGTGCATTCGTTTAATTATTCCGTTCAAGCCTAAAGCTGCTACATTGATGGATTTACTGGTATAGTGATTACAATAAGTGAAATGTGAATACTAAACTAGAGACCATGGGTTCGATTTCCGCTGAGATTTTTTTTAAAATTAAATATTATAATTTTTTTATGTCCTTGTATCTTATTTGTTGTGTAATGAAGGATTTTCGATTGTATTTTAATAGTCTTTGGAGTAATGGACGACAAAGCCTTACAATTTAACTAAGTCGTAGAGTTTGTGATGTTAGGGCTTGTTCTATATAGAATTAGGGTGTTAGAAACTTGGCTCTTCATGAGATCTAACAAGTTTATGACATTACCTACCATCTATCGTGCTAGCAGCATTTTAAATGAAAATGTTTATTAGAGGGATTTAGTTTATGACTAAAAAACAGGACGATTTATTTGTCACATTCTCATATTACTTAAAATAAATATATTAAATTTTTAATTGCAGAACTCTATGTAAACACAAACATTAATTTATTTCCACTATGTGTCGCTACATTTTACATTATTTCGTAAATAAGCTTAAAAATAAAGATTTTTCACCGCCATTCTCCTCTCTTTCAGGAGCAACCTGAAAACAAAAGAGCTAATTATATTGAAATCCTCCAGAGACCATTCATCAGCGAAACCCAATTATCTATAGAAACGATTCTCTGTAAGAAATAATAATACAATAATTTCTTGGTCTATCTTTTATTAGATAGCATTGTAACGGAGTAGGCAGAGGGAATCTAGTGTTAAGACATTCCCTTCTCCACTTTCCGCGTAATCTTAAAGGAATTGCGTGTTTAGTGGCGGAACTTAACGCCTAGCTTTGCCTCGTGGTAGTGGGAATCGACAAACACCACCTGATGCGATCACACTTGGCCGCTAGCACGCCTTCGCCACGACTGGCCTCAAATTATTATATATCTTAAAATTTACCCACTTACAATCTCTTATAAACTATTTCCAGGAACAGCACTACCACAGATATGAGCATGCCGTACAAAGTGGCAATAACAGCCGGGTACATGTCAGTGATGCCGACACTACTGAACGCGGAGATGCTGCCGGAGCAGCGAGGCTTGCCGACATGGAGACGGTGGTGGATGTTTGACTGGACTCCCGTTTCTCGGATACGGATGAAACTGATGAAATAAAATAAAATATTAGTATTATTTATGAATTTTTTAAAGATTTAAATAATTAATTTCTATATAACTGCTAAACAAATTTCATCAATTATATGGCGTGGTTGGGAAGACTTATTTCCTCCATCTCCATCCATCCTTGTCAGGGACTGTTACAAACAAAGACAAGGACAACAAAGACTGGACAACAGAGAGCGGCGTTAGGTTCTGCCATAGACCGCTATACGCTATACAGAAACGTAACCTACTTTCTAAGACACTAAGACATGGATGCATTTCCCATTATCAATGAATTAAGAACAATATCTCTCGATAGTATTAGGATGATATATTTGAATTGAAACTAACTTGATTTTAAATAAATCTTTATATGGTGAACGCTTCTGCCCCGGGACCCAAGGATCTATTTCGTTGATATAATCGATCTCCACTAGATCACACTTCTCGTCTTCCTGGTAAGTTTCTTGTATTAGCCTGTATCCTGGATTCAGTTCCATGTGGAAAGCGAACAAGCCCTTATTTGAAAAATACAATTCTTTTAATATGAAAAATAAAAGCTTTTAAAATAAAACGAATTGCATTACAAATATTACTAGCATACCCGTCTTATCTTCTCAACTCCTTCTTTCATTGTATAAAAGTTGGGTTTCTTTCCTTTGGGTGCTATTTTCTTGTTGTAAATAGCTTTCCTTATAGGTTCATTTAACTTCTGAAATCATGCATTAAATTATTATTATTCCCAATTTTTTCATTACCTATATATTAAGTACACAGCAAGGTAGGCAGACGCCACCTGGGAACCCCTGTTCCTATTAAGATACTTCTGTTCCCCAATTCCCGCAGAATTCTGAAGACTTGGCGTTTTGAGTGACGGAACATTGGAAACTTTGCCTAAAAAATTAGTAAGCATTTCAATATAATATTTTATTATTAGCATACCTTGAAGAAATATCGATTATATTCAAAATCACTGGCACCAAGTTTCAAAGGAGAGTTTAGAAGGTCATTAAGAGATCTCACTGAAGAGCTTGGAGCTCGAAGTAACACCACTATATTAGCAGAATATGCTGAATATAGTATTGTAAGAGCCACAAAGAGAAGAAGAGTTACGCATCTACCTTTAAGGAGAAAAAAAATAGGCTGGTTTTTTATTTGTCTTTCATTACGAACTTCATGAAACGGTTAGCAAATGTTTTAAGATACTTTTAACCAAAACTTTAAAAATTTGGGAGAGGGAACCTAGTGTTAAGAAGGCCTCAAATTTCAGTTTTTGGTTAATCTGGCATTTTCATTTTTTTAACAACCATCACGAATATTAAAACGGATGCTACCTTCACAAAGAAATCTTACCTGCAGCATATCTTGGTTCGAGTGTACATCCCTGTTGGAGTACAGCCCCTATTATCAATATGAGCACGTCCGCCCACGAGCCGTTTAGTTGTAGAGGATGCTGGAACAGGTTTTGCATTCTTAGCAATTTCTTCAAATATCAATAGCAGGTATAAGAAAATTATTATTACTTTTGTTTATTTGAACATAAATTTCATAGAATATCATGGGTTGATAAGCTCTCGGGGAAATAACATATTTTCTTTTCTTGCTCTGGTACAAATGGAAAGCGCGGCGTTTAGTTTCGCAACTCATTACACAATACCTTGAAGATTCGGCTGAAAGTAGGGAACGGAGTGTCTTAACACTAGTTTACCCTCTGCCTACCCTGCTATATGCGGGATACAGCGTGAAAAATAATGATGCAAATCTTACTTTCTGCAAATAATATAAATACGCCGAAACTAATACCATATCAACAGAAGCCTCCCATTTCGAAGTGATATACAAGAACACAGCACATCCCAGCACGCATATAGCTATGGCAATCCAGACAGCGCCAGTGAAGGGTAAAGTGAAGATGTTCTCCAGCAACGCGAGAGGAGGTTCTCGGAACACGAACCGTACCGCCGTGGACCCCACCATGGCTATATAGTCGATTACTTTCATACGTTCTTGGGTGAATATTGTTAGAGTACCTGTTGATTGAATTAATAAAATTTGTATACATAATTAACTTACTATGTAAAAATGTAGTTAAATGTTTCTTTATATCTAAATTAAGACAAAATATAATTTATGGCATTGAGCTCCGCTAAACCGTTGTAAATAATTTTATTATTGTTCTTGTATTGTGTATTTAAGTGTTATAGCATGTGATTCACATATGAGCATGAAATATGTAGAAGTTTATCTACTTCTTTTATAGGTTTACACATTACACCATATGTAGTAGAGTAACAGAGAACACTCCGATCTCCAATTTCTGCTCAAGTTACGTGTTCAGTGGCCGTACTCTTCTTACTTCTTAGTAATATTTATCTTTGGAACTATTTAATAACAGCAAATTTTTACCTATATCAGCCTCCTTCTTTAAAAGATGATCGATAATGCCCTGCCAGTTGCCATTCTTATCCTTATACCCCCAAGTATGAGTGAAAATACGTTTCTCTGTAGAGTTCAGCATTTCAAAGCATATCTTGACGACCATGTACGACATTTTTGTTATGGAGTCCTGGTGGAGATTTCTATATAAAAAGAAATTCAGGTTTCTGAGGTTTAGGCGCTCTTGGGTGCCTTCTGCAGTATCGACGTAGAACATGGTTTTAGATGAAACTCGTAAACGGTGGTCTGGCTTAAATGATCCGAGGCTTTATTCTAGTAACTACTTATTCAAGCATCCATAATATGTTAACGTTAAGCTTTAAAGTTATAATATTTAAAATTTACTTTTCGAAATCAATTCTTTTAAAATCAAAACTCTTTATATGTAAAATTATTATAAATATTAAGTTTATATCAGGCCTATTTAATAAAAAAATGTAACCAGAAGTAAATTTTGTAATTGAAACAATTCAGAAGGAAAAATGAAATGATAGGAAGTAAATAGTAAATTCCACTATAAAGTGCCTACCATTATTATAATTTACAATTTTATATTTAGATTTTATGCTAAGGTGTTATTTATTAGATTATATACAAAAAATGACAGCCCAAAAAATTGTATTAAAATATAAAGATATCTTTTTAATAAACGTAATTGAAAAATCAATCAAGTGAGTATCGAACCAATAAATAAGTGTAAGCGATGTATTTTAAATGAAACTCTTTAATTGAATTAATCGCGTATATTTAGTGTTATCTTTTTATATATTTTACCCCCCAAACTGAAAATAATTTTATAAACATATTTAATAAATATTCGTATAGTTCAAGCGGGCAAAGCCGCGATGGTTGGCTAGTACTAAATATACGCGATTAATACCAAAAGCTTTCCAACTGCGCCACTACGACAATATTGTAATACGAAACTTTGTAAGAAAATCATTGCAATATTTTATGGATTTCTAGAATTGTATACTTGTGTACGTAACAACTGGACATTTCTATATTCTCATTTCATCAGATCCTATTTTCGATTTATTGTATTTGTACTCCACTTTCCGCCGAATTCTGGAAACAGTGTGTGGCGGAACTCAACCCTTTACCTTGACACCAGAGTAAAGAAAGTGGAAATATAAATTTAAATAAATATTAAATTTCCTCGAGTAGAGATCGAACCCACAACCGTCGTGTACAGTCACAACCTTGTGCTCCTGCGCCACGCCTGGCCTCAACTACTCAGCCTCCTCTACCTCCACTACTTACAATCTATCGTCCAAATGCTGCCTCGTCTCGTTGCTGTCTGTTATAACGTTAGCTATAGTTAGTGTGTGCTTGCGTAGGTTCCTGCGCCTGACAGAAATTATTTTGGAATGTCTATAGTCCTTGATTATGCCATACTTTGTCACCTGTAAATAATTTACATTACTTATTCTCAGTCGCTCTGGTTTCAACATAAAAAGCTCGGCGTTGAGCTCTGCCACTCAACACGTAATGCCTAGTATGCAACGTGAAGCTGGAACAAAACGATATTAATAGATATTACATACATACATGTTGACAATACCCTCATTTTGTTTGAAATATACTACAAATAAAAGTTCATAATGTTTTTTGTCTATAAAATACCACCTAACTCCACGCGATCCCGAGATAAATGGTCTTGACCGATTGACAGACGCATATAAAAGTGATGCTATAGGAGTTCCGGTTTTATCTTTTGAGGTGGGTACTTAAAAGATGTTTTGTTCTAAACGAAGTACAGAGTTAGGTTACGGTGACCAACAAAATAAACATATAGAACATACAAAACCAACGAGTGCGTTAGAATTAAATATATATATATATATATATATATATATATATATATATATATATATATATATAAATTAAATTTTATCATATTTAAGCATGAAACCAATTATTTTTAAATAACTGCAACAATTTTCTTATATCACAAACAAGATAAGATGACTGACAATATTTCATTATTTATCAATTTGAAAAGTAAAACGCCAATTCTAATTGACATTTAGGTTAATCCAAAGTCATTATAATGTGATCTAGATATCATTGAAATATATTTGCATATTTAAATAGAAATGTATTGATTAATTAGTAAAAAATTAATTTATTTATTAGATGCCAATAAAATATTTATTTATTTAAAAATATTTATTTAAATGTATATTTCCACTTTCTCTGCTCTGATGTCGAGGTAAAGCGCGGCGTTGAGTTCCGCCACTCAATGTCTCCAGAATTCAGCGGAAAGAGGGAAACGGAGTGTCTTAAAACAAGATTCACTCTGCCTACCCTACTACGTGCGGGATACAGCGGGAAGCTGATTTTACGGAAATATAAAATAAATATTGTAGACCTTTCTTTGTAAGTGACCTACAAAAATTCTAGACTAAGCTATTTCAGTAACTGAAACGGTCATTACCATCACATTTTTGCTTTTATCGTTCTCTGTCACACTAAAAGATATATTTTTTGATTTTTCTCTAATTATTTCTGATTTGTATAGACTTCTTAGTTCCCTGGCAGGTGTCCAAGCGGCTCTTGTTGTGTAAATAACGTTTGAGCTTTCTGATATTTTATATGCTGTAAAACAAAATATTTATATTAAAATTATTAAATGAAGACCGTCGTGACACAGCGGCATAAGGGTTTGACTGTAACGCGAAGGTTGTGGGTTCGATCCCCACTCGAGGAAGTGAAATATTTTTTTACGTTTATATTTCCATTTCTTCGCTCTGGTGTAGAGGCAAAGCGCGGCGTTGAGTTCTGCTACTCAGAATTCGGTAGAAAGTGGGGAACGGAGTGTTTTAACACTAGGTTCCCTCTGCTCTGCTGTGTGCGGGATACAGCGTGAAGCTGATATAATTTAAAAAAAAAATGTTTTCAAATAAATCATTTTAAAATTACGCAGCGAACATTAAAATTCGACATTTCTAAGATAACGTATTTCCTATATAAAGAAATATATGTAGGTAATTTATTTGAAATCGAAATTGCATTTAAATACTTGCAAATATGTTTATATAAATTGCATGTGGCATACAAGGGCATTTTAATAAACAGCTACAAGTAATTATCAATTTGTTTCTTTCGATTAAACAGGTTTCATACGTCGACTTATACAATTTAAATAATATTTGTAAAAAATTTATATATAATATTAATATGATATTCTATAAAAATAATTTTGGTGATAGAGCGAAGAAACGAAAATATTAATAAATAATAATTAATTCCCTCGATTGGGGATCGAATCTGCACTACGACGGTCTTATTAGTTTATTATTATAATAATAATTATCATGAGGATCTAGCAATGATTTTTTTTAAAATATTTAAAATTACAATGTGTTTAAGAAAAATTGGACTACGAAATGTCTAAGTTTTGTTTTTAAACAGAATACCCTGTTTAAAAACAAAATAAAGAAAACATAGAAATATGTACCTTCAATCAGTTGATAATTTTCTCCATCAACTTTCTTAGCTATAACCACATCACTATTTAGCGGTAAATCTAGTTTCTCCAGTATATTAAATTTGATAGGTCCTCGTTCAGGATCTAGGAGTAGCCATCTGTAAGGTGACTTGAAATATCCATCGTCACTTGCCTAAGAAATAAGTATGGAAAGAAAGATCATTTGGTAGGAGATAATGGTACTTATTCAATTATTTCGTTGTTTAATATCATTATGAGGCCAGCCGAGAAGGAGTGTATGTTGTTTCGCGGAACTCAACACCGCGCTTTGTCTCAACACCAGAGCGAAGAAATGAATATATAAATTTAAATAAATATTTCACGTTTACAGCCTCACGTGTTGTCATAATATAGGTACCTGTAATAAAAACCGATCTGCCCCTGGACACGACAAATCAGCTAATATTACAATTTGATGTAGAAAATATTCCGTTCTATTCATTTGTAGAGACGGAGCCAGAAACACGTTCTCGTTGAACAAATCTTTAGCCAAAGTTTTTATTGACACTGAAAACACATAAATATTACATAAAAAAAAAATTAAATAGCTACAATCTGTATCTTATAGAGATTCGGTCTACTTCCTCCAATTTTCGAGACATTGGGTGTTGAGTGAAGGAACTCATCGTCGCTGCTGCCTGGTGGGCATCCTGCCTAGTGGGAATCTGCGCCACGATAACTTCTTAAATACTAGATAAGCTAACGTAATAGATGTGGATTCGTAAGGAAATAATTATCACTAGATTTTACAGTGTGGTCGTTTTAGTGCGGCGTTAATCTCCGCTATTTGTTATGCAATGTTTCCAAAATGCGCGAACAATGAAACCTTTTGTGGTTTGCTGTTTTTCGGCATTTCTCCTGAATTATGCGGAAAGTGGCGAACGGAAGCGTGTTAACATTAGGTTGCTGGGTTCTCTTTGCGTATCCTGCTATGTGCGGGATAAAGCGTGAAACAAAAAAAAGATAACTGTGTCGATGGAACCCACTATACCGGTGGTGGGTAGAAATGTCTACTTAAATATGATAACACTTCAACAGCGCCTCGATGGCGTTATGAGACAAGTTTTATTTTGATTAATGCTTACTATTTAGAACATGTTTTGAAATTGGATTTTTAAAGTTATTGCCATTAAAAAATCTAGATTGACTTGTTATTTCTTTAGTAATGATTTACAATTGCACATATTGGTGATAATATAAAATATGCTCGATTCGATCGAATATATATTTTTTATTAAAGAAATTTAATTGTCCGCTCTGGTAACGGACGAAAATGTTCGAATTCGATACAAAGTGGGGCACGGAAGTATCTCAATTGGAACGGAGTGTGTTAACACTAAAAAAAATTACCTAGGAAAGGTTCATTTTTTTATTAACGAGAATCGAACCCGCAACCAGTCAGTGCCAGGCTAATGAAACGAATATTTGCGTTTTCGTCTACTTTCAGATATAGAATAGCTTTTAGATTTTAGATATTTAGGCTCGTTCTTAGGATAGCATGAGAAAACCTAGCCTAGGCACTCCAGTCTCCGTTGCCGTCGGAACTCATTCAGCACTTTAATTGACTTTGAAAGAAAAAAAATCAATACTAATTAAAAACCAATAATTCTCTCTTTTTCTTTAGATATTTAATAATATTGAACAAACGGACAAACAAACGCCATTAAAAAAAATATTTCATTCCATATAATGTAAACATTGTACGAGTAACTTATTACAACTCTACTATTTCGACATAAGGTGACACTTTTATTTAATTTATAGAGACATCGTAAGTCGTTTATAGTTTATTAGCAATAAAATGTGTAAAATTATATTTTTATCAATATTGGTTCACTTTTATAATTCACTAAGCTTTAAAACTAATATATAAATTTAAAAAATTCAAAAAATATATAAGAAAAAAGGAAGGGTTAATATTCCAATATTAGGATTTAATAAACAAATTCATTTCTTTGGTTTGGATAATTAAAATGAAGATATAGAGTAATTTATAGATGTTATTTATATATCATAAATATGATAAATATTTACTTTATTTTTTCCTATAATAATAATTTGAAAGGTAAATATAAAAAAGCCCACAGTGGCACAGTGGGACTGTAAAAGAGATATTTGTGGGTTTAATTATCACGACGAAGATTAAATATTGTTTCCCTGCACTGATATAAATATGAGCAGCGTTAACTTCCGCCAAAGCTATAATATATCTTTGGTCACAACGCTATTTGGAAAAAAAACGCTAAAAAAGAAAAAAAGCTTACTGTGATTCCAGCATAATTTCGGCGTTAACAGCGACGTTGGTATTTCCTCAGAAAGGACAAATGATATTATTAAATTCTTTAAATTCTTTAAATTTACATCAAAACAGCTAATTTCGTATATAACCAGAAATAAAAGGAATATATATACATTTTTAAGCTTCATTTCTACGTCAAAATGACGTCCTGCCAGCCCTCTCAAGCTTTTAAAGAAGACAACAAAGCTTACAATTTACATATATAATGATTTGTAATGTGACATGAAAAGTATATTATCATTTTTTCATATTCTAAAAGTACAGTTGTGATGACAATGAAAGCTCAAAGATAGAGTTTAGATATTTAGTTGGTAATACAACTTAAATTGATTTTTTTTTGTAAGAAATCACTTTTAATTGTATTATATTATTATAAAAATATGCATTATTCAATTGTTTTATTATTATTATTTTTTATTGATATAAACAGATCTTCCTCACCATTCTTACACCCATAGTTGGCTATACGTAGACTTTTCCTTAAAATCTCCATGACGATAGGGCTCTACAATCCCCTTTTTATTAAATTTTTTGTTAAATCAGAATGCGAGACGTTCATAAACGATATTAAATCAGATACAACTACAACTGTAATAAAAAAAAAGAATAAACTAAGAAACTTACATTATAATATTTTTTTCCTGCGTATCCTGCATATGCAGGGTATTTCTATATAAGAAAGATCGGATATTATCGGAGCATAATATCAAGACACTCTCTTCCCCACTTTCCGCACAATTTTCAAGACTCCTGGGGGGATCAGGGACACACAACACCGCATCTTGTCTTCTTATCAGCGAACAAGTGAAAAGAAAATCAAATCAATCCCTTTCCAATGTTTGTTATTACTTCCAACTAAACGGCAGATTTATTTACGTTTCTAATGAAAATTCCGTACTCTATACCTCTGAAAAATAAAATTTTAAAAATGTAATAAAATCCTGTATTAAAAAAAACATCAAATTATTATTTTAACCCTATAAGACCCCGAGCTTGAGGCCACCTGGCGAAAGGATAACATATTCTGTTTAAGCTAATACCAGACGACATGCTCGTAAAGCATTATTCCACTTACGACCAGTTAACATGTCATTATAGTTTATACGTGAATTATATGTAAAATATAGGTAAAGAGGTAATTTTGTTATATTTGATTTAGAATTCTATGGAGCAATTTACACATCTATACATTTTGAGGCACAGTACAAGCATGTGGCTGTAAAGGCAACGGTTGTGTTTTTAACATTAGGTTCCTAGGGGGATGTTTCAAAATAAATAATTAATAAAATCAATTAATAATAAATGTAATTAATTATTTTTATTTTAACACATATATCATAGGTACAAAAGTGTAAGTAAATGGTCTAACCACCGAGGACGCAAAAGACCGTGCAAAGTGGAGTAGGTTGAGTAGGAGGGCAAACCCTGGCAATAGCCGGGATTAATGCCAGGAGGAAGAAGAACAAGATCATAGGTACAAAAGATCTAGTGACCTCACTATTCAATTACACTGGGAAAACACCTGTAATTTATATAAAAATACCGAAACCCCAACACCTATTTCGTGCAGCGAGACACGTTTCAACTGCGCCTAAACGGCGTCAGCTATGGCGCGTCGTCAAAAAAATATAAAATTAGGTATATGAAATCTAAAGAACAACAGGTACATGGAGGACAGCGAAGAGTTCCACTACACGTGGAATTCAATATTTAGATTTTAAAACACTAAGCTATCTCTACCTACCCTGATATACGGGAAAATGCGTTAAACAACCATTTTTAATATCTTAATTGCCGACGTCAGCCATCAACTTTAGCAACAAATTTATTTAATTCAAAAGGATATAAAAAGTTCAATGAGACCTATCACAATTACTCTCCCAATCTTTAAGTTATGGTATATTAAAAGATAATTAAAGATAAAAAGGCTGTCTCTATATTACAAATGAAATATGAACCATAATTATAACGCAGCAGCCAATACTCATTTTCCTTATGTCTTGAAATTGATGTCTTTACCGTTACTCGGTAGGCCCAAACCCTTGACCTACTAAAAGGGGGCAAAACGATGTCGACGTCAACTCGCAACAATGATTCAAGTAGTTCTTGGAAGAAGCAGAATGTAGTGATGTTTCTTTCCATACAAGAATGTATGTCATTCATCATTTTTAGGTCAAACGGACGTGTTGTGATATAGATTTCATTTAAGAAAATTATAATCAGCTTCACGCTGTATCCCGCACACAGCAGGGTAGGCAGAGGGAACCTAGTGTTAAAACACTCCGTTCAACATAATAAGAATAACAATTTTGTTCTTGATCTTTATTTGAATGGGTAATGAGTATATGTGGCTTATATTATTTTATTTGCAAAATTTCAAATATTGGCGGGGTGGCAAGAAGTAGCACTAAATATAGTGAATTCTTTCTTCGCTTTTCACATTTGTGGATATTTTGCTGAGTCAGATACCAGTTTACTAAAAGCGTAAGATAATTAAAAACATTTTCATACGAGGCCGTCATGGCGCAGCGGCATTTGGGGGCTTTTTGAAGGTTGCCGGTTTTATTCCAGCTTGTGAGAATGAATTAATTTAATTTTCTCACTCTTGTAAAAAGACAGCGTTGCGTTATATTCCGCCATTCAACACGCAATGTCCCGAAAAATGAAGGGAAAGTGGGGAACGTAATACCTTAGCAAAAGGTTTTCTCTATCTACCCTCCTATTTAGTTAAAAAAAAGTCCCCCTGGTGTAAATACAAGTGAAGAATATAATTAAAAGTAAGGAAATTCCTGAAATCAAATCTGGGCAACCATTTACAGTCAACCAAGGTGGCCATCTACAGTACAGTTGAAAACATTTAAATTCCTTAATAAGTAGTTAGTGATCAAGGAAAATATTATTTAGGTCAGGCGCTGTTGCTTCAGTACCATAGCTCGATCGTTTCTTAGCACACCACACGCTTGGTTGTTACTAAGAATTGAAATTTCACTTTCTTTGAATTAATTTAAAGAAATATAACGAAATAAGTATTCTAAAAAAGAGATTTCAATACAATTTGTATTCACGAGCAGAGAGAACCTAGTGTTAATACACTCCGTTCCCTATTTTCAACTTAACGCTGTGCTGTTTCCCCAACACCAGAGCGAAAATATTAAATAGGTATTTCATTTTCTCAAGTTGGAGTCGAACGCACAACCTGTCGCATTTACAAGGTTGTGGTTGACTAGCCTCAAAAATATAATAGAAAATTTCTAAATACATTCTCTACTACATACAAAATGAGTGAAAGATCAACGTGCTACAAACACTTAGCGTGAAGCAAACACGTCTTATAATATACTAAAATGACATAATAACTTGAATGGGTGATATTTTAAAGTCCATACCTTCAATTAGAGACCATTACTTATACCAGCCTGGAGCTTTACAAAGAGATATTATATGTAAGCGTTCTTTGAAAAGGGGTCAAGACAGCAATTCAAAATATTCTATGTTATTTCTTTGTCTAATTCTCCTCTGGAGGCTGTTCTTGAGACCGCACGGCGCAGTGCCACTAACTGTGACTGTAAAAGCGACATATTGTGGATTCTATTCCAATAAGAAGAAATGAAATATTTAATTAACATAAAATATTCATTGACTCGCTATGGTAAGGAGGCATAGCGTATCTTCATAGGAATGGAGTGTCTAAAAATTAGGTTCCCAGGTTCCCACGTTTCTTCTGCTTACCCTGCTGTGTGCGTATAATAAAAAAACTGCAATGAAATGACGAAACCATCTCCTACTATTAGTAATCGGATATTTTTCGAATGAGGTATTGTGAACTTGGTGTATATGTGCGTGATATCCGCATGCAGGTGCAGTCATCAGTACCGCAAGTATTAATCATTTTTACATCACAGCTTATTTCGTAAATATTTATGTATATGTATATATGGACAAGGGAAGGTAACAGGTTCAATTATGCATGTTTCGATTGTATTTTTTCTTATTTACTTTAGATTGTATCCTACACATAGCAGGGTAGGCAGAGGGTACTTGGGAACCTAGGGGAAAGACATTCCGTTCCCATTATGACACTTTCGTTCCCACCTTTCCGTCGAATTCTGGAGGGATTGTGTGTGAAGTGGTGAGACACAACGATTCGTGATGTCATTTTGAAATATCTAAAAGCAAACATCGAAAGAGAATCAATTAAGCTACTGTACCGTAGAGAGAACCTAGTGTCAAAACACTCCGTCCGAGCATATTAAAAAAATACAATTTAATTAAGTAAATAAAGATTACAATAAAGGTCATAGTTATGTTCTATCTACGTGTACAACACGTTTAATTTACATTGTTATAAAAACACAGTGCATCTTGAGATCATGACTTAAAATAGAAATCCTGCGGTGAACGAACGAGCATTAGGTAAATATGCTATTAGTTGCAAAGAGTTCTAAGTTTTTTAAGGTTATCAGATAATAAATAAATGACTTTTTATTGAATTTAAAGTTGTCAGATGTCTTATCTCTTAGCTTCACGCTGTATCCCGCTAGAGCAGGTTGAGAGAACCAGGGAACCTATATATATATATATATATATATATAGGATGTTTACTGCATTCCCATTAAGACATTTTCCTCTCGTTCCCAACTTTCACAACGCCGCGATGTGCCCCATTTCTAGCGAGGAAATTGAAAATATTAAATATTTCATTTTCTCGCTTGGAAATCGAACTCACAACCTGGTCTCTAAAAACTAGTAAATGCATTAAATATTTAAATTAATTGAATTCATATCACGAATATGTCAGCTTGATAGCAATGGCCGAATTGCTCAGCCATCGTTTTAAAACTCGTCTTGAAACCTGTTTCAAGATAAGCTGTTACTTGAGTTTAAAGTTCCGCATATTGAAAGACCCTGGAGAAAACTAATTACAATTACAACTTTTTAATTGCTATTATTTTTTATTTTTTGTTTCCTTCACGCTGTATCCCGCAGAGTAGGCAGGGGGAGCCTATTGTTGGGACTCTCCGCTTCCCTTTTTTCGCCAATTCTGGAGGTATGCGTGTTGAGTAGTAAACCCAACACCACTTTGCCTTGACACCAGAGCGAAGAAATGAAAATATTAAATATTTTATTTCCTCAAGTAGGAATCCAACCCACAATAGTGGCACACTTGTGTCCTGCGCCGCGTATGTTTGGGATTTTTAATTATAATTACTGAAAACTAATATATTTGACAACATCGATCAAAATAAGCTTTTTACAAATTCGTGCGTCTGTTAAGACGACTCTCCGTTCTCCATTCTTCGTCCAATTTACAGACATTGCGTATTGGTGGATCTTAACGTTACGCCCTATTTATTTGTGAATTTTCTATCTATATTTCCAATAATCCCGTTTCTTTTCTTTATTTTTAAATAAATACTTCTTTTTTCTAGTACCTAGTTACTAACGTATTGCGGAAACCGGAAAGATTATTTGTAAAACCTATTTAACCACAAGCACTAAGTATTTTAACCGCAACCAATGACCCTCGATCTTGCTACAATGAAAATTAAAAATTAAAATATTGTATTTTAGTAATTTGAATAGATTTTTTTGATTGAAATTTTCAGGAAGTTGTTTTAAAGTGGAGACTTGTCTAGATTTTCTGGAAATGTGGTTATACAAAATGATAATGACAACAATTTCATATAATGGTAACTTACATATATGAAAAGCCTACCTAGGTTTATCATATCAGATCCTAGAAATTACCTGGTTAATCTATATAAATAAAACTTTTTCGCTACTGACTAACTGATAAACTATGCATAAACTAAAATCCTAGAATCCCAAAAGCTAATATTTGGCGTGTAAGGCCTAAGGCCTATAAGGCCAAGGGGTACTAGGTGATAGGCTGTAAAGGAGCTCTGAGAGACGATTTCTGGAAAAATAGGAAAATGAGATTTTCCATTTTATCCTATCGATTAATAGGAAATCAAAACAATTTAATAAATTCCACAACATTTTTTTTCCTACTAGTAACATCTAAGAATTGTTACATCAAATGCACTTATGGTATTTTTCCAAAATTACCTTTTAAAAAATTCAGTGACTAACAAAATTATGACTAATAGGATAATTGCTATAAAATAAGAAATTTATTACACGAACACGTAAAAAAGGACGATGTGCATCCTCTAACCTTCGTATGACGACACAAATAACTATTTATTCGTTAAAACAAGGTTATTACCCGTGGAATACCACACCTATACGCAAAACGCATGTTTCTCATCAGCATCAGCATTGAAATCACCTATGAACATCTACTAATTTAGTTCTTAATTTTCTTCACAGGTATTTTATAGCTTTTTGTTATTTCTTTAGCTTCTTGCTAAAGTATTTAATACATTTGCTTCTTAATTATATATACTTCTTGTCACTGAAGTTCACTAAGGCAGAAAAATTATTATAAATAATATACGGAACCTTTGAAAGAAAGCAATATTATGCTTACCATAATTTTTATTACCTACTATTTTATAACCGCGACTCGTAACGAGACGTAAGTAATTGGTCTGTAAGTTGTCAATTTTAAATTTTAAGGAAAAAACTAGAAAATGCAATTTTTGAACTCATGTTTGATGCAGTGTTTATTACATACATAAATAAATATTTATGCATTTTAGCTTTTTTAAAAAATACAATTTTCTTGCGAAAATAACGATATTTATATAATTAATTTTTCTTAATGTAAAATTCTTCTATGGTATCTTTGACGCCGTCGGGGCGGAGTTGAAACTATTATTATATAATTAATAATTAATAAGCTCCCAAACGTTTGAAGTGTTATAAAATTGTTAAAATTCGTCTCACGTTGCAGCGCGTTCATATAATTCGTGATTTTTAAAACGTGTCTGGTTTTTTAATATTTTTCCTTATGACTAACATAAGTTTTTGCATAATTTGCAAAATCAATTATTAAAATTACATCACATATTTGTTAAATCATACTATCTATATACAAAGTATTTATATGAATATATTTTGAATTATAAAATTTCAAATAATAACGCCCTCGTACGATTCAACCGTCGCGGTCGACGTTAAGTTCTGCTACTCAAGCATGCCCCTCACGCAGTGCGTTTGTATAATATACTATGTAAAATGTTTAGTTGGGAATTTCTCTGATTTAGTAATTTTCACTATCCATAATAACATAATTTTTATTTAATGAGCTTAAACGAAGATAATTATGATTTTTTTTTCAAATATGTTAACTTAGACTCTATTTGGACGCAAAGCAAGAGGATTTTGAATGAAAGCGATAACAAATCAATCGATGTATATTACAAATTTCACACACGTTTACACATCTTATTTCTATCTTAAAATTCACGATAAGTTTAGAAATCAGGAAGTAGGATCGCTGGAGAAAAGTGTCTTATGTATTTATTATAACTAAACTGGTAGCTACGCGCAATTACTTTGTCATGAAACATAAAAAAATGCTCTCAATCCAGTAAAAATTTCAACAATTCCACTCTTCGCCACGTAGTTTCAGCTGTGTGTCAATTATTAACGAAAGAGTTTTATAAATAGAAAAAAATATATTTTGTTTTTATTTTCTTTAAATTATATATACGTCTACTCTAAATTGAATAAATGAAGATATTTAAAAATCGTCTTCACGCTGTATCCCTCACACAGCAGGTTTTAAGACACTCCGTTTCCTACTTTCTGCCGAATTCTGGAGGTATTGCGTGTTAAGATGCATAACTCAACGCCGCGCTTTGCCTCGACACCACAGTGAAGAAATGGAAATATAAACGTAAATAAATATTTCGCTTCCTCGAGTGGGAATCGAACCCAGTTTACAGTACACTTTGTTTCAAAACTGGGCTCAATTATTTATTATTATTATAACATATTTTAATTATTTATTAGAATACACAAATACTATAGTATATATAAATATATTTAATTAGTATATTCAATAAAAAGTCATTATAGGAAATAGTAAAACTCACATTAAGACGTAATACCATATGACAGGTGTAAGAATTACATTCACCAATTCCCATTTGAATACCGTCTAGATGTCTTGGCACAAGTTCAAGAAATGCCAATATATAAGAAATTACTTCCTTACAGCCTTTTCAGACTTTATTTTCAGCTTCCAGATGCACAATGCGGTATTTTGAATGTTGAATTATATTCTTTTCAGAATTGATTGTAAAATTATAGGATCGTTAACTTTATTATTATTTTATGCCTGTTCTGAAACATGAAGCATGTAACCTTTTATTTAGAATAAAAATACTATATATAACTATAAGTTTGTCTTTTTTTGCTTCACGCTGTACCCCTGCGAGGTAAGAGAGGACGGAGCGCCAAACGCTACGTCGTATTTTTTCATTATGAAATACTGTCTAATCATAAATTTATTTTATTTAAAATATAGTTTTTATATTTTCGTACTTCACATATTTCATAACATGCAGAGAAAATTTAATTATATTATGTTAATAAAATTTTCTATTAGTGATAGATGGGGAATGTCGATGACGGTCTTAGAATCCATTTTTGCATCACGTTTTTTCTTTTCCTCTGCCGAATATGGGAATGGAATAAAAATAAAAACAAATAATTAAAACTTTATAGGATGATTAATATTGCATAGTCATGAATAGGTAATACCACCTACCTAAAATAATACAGTGTATGTAACGTGACGTTTGATAGAGGCGCCAGGAGTGATTCATATTGTTCTACTGTTACGGGGTTGTCTATTGATTATAAATTTTGGGAAGTGTGGGTAAAAAAATATTAAAAATACATTTGCTTTTTCAATTTCCCCTTAAAAGATATGAAAATAATTAATGTAATCAGATTGATATATTTTATAAACGCTTGTATATATTTACTTAGATTTTAATAGAATATTGTTAAGGAAAACTCCAAATTCACTAAATTCTTGTAAATATTTTCCTTAACGATTCCATTATTCCAAATATGTATTTCTCATTGAAGCGTTATTATGACGTATTTAAATATAGAGATAGTATAGGGATACATGAAATGACCTAAACGGTGATTCAAATAAATATTCTGTGAATTGTTATTTAAAATTGCTTAAATAAATTATAAAAATAAACGAATAAATAAAACATGAATGTAATATTATGAATTATTTTCATTCCCTTGCTTTGGAAATAAGGCGAAGCTTGCAAAAAATAAAAAAATGTTATAAAAGATTATTTTGAATTTTATAATACGTTATAACTTTTAAATAAAAAAAAATAGAAAAAGTACAAAATATATGGATAGAAAAATTTTATCCAGTTGAACGTAGGTACGCTAATAATATATGTATATTATCGGCCCCCGCACGGTTTCGCCCGCTTTACTTATATATATTTTTATTTCATATTATTATAATCCCAGTCAATATTCAAAATGTTTAAGAAAATATTTAACTGTAGCGTGGCGGCAAAAAATAATTTTAGAATTTATCCTGTTTTTATTTAACTTTCAAATCTCACGTAAATAAATGTTTCCTTCCGTAAGAGAGATTAAAACTTATATGAAAGTTATTATTTGTTAATGACAGAATTGGAAGTAGTTTTTCCATTGTTTATGGCAAAAATATAAGTTTACTAATTATTTATTAATAATGGAATTTGAACTAAACTTCTTTCATTGTTTCGGCCCAAAAAGTCTATTTCTAATATAAGTTTCAAATTCCATATTTTTATAAAAAAAAATCATTTATATTTATTTACATATAAGTCTAGACATGACATTAAAATAGTTATGAATAATTGGAATTTGTACTTTTGTTCATATTATTTCTAATAATAATGTCCTTCGTCGTCATATTTATGACGTTTTATGCACGTTGACTATAGTTTAACTTATTAATAAAAATAAAATATATACTAGGCTTTGAATTTAGGACTGTAAATGCAACAGGTTGTGAGTTCGAATCCTACTCGAGGAAATGAAACTTTTCATTTTATCGCTCTGGTAACGAGTCACTCAACACGCAATCTCTCCAGAATTCAGCGGAAAGTGGGGAACGGAAGTGTCTTAACACTGGGTTCCCAGGTTCCCCTTTCCTACGTTGGGGATACAACATCAAGCTATATGTGTAACATAATTTTTTAATTACTGTTTTAACTTTACGTTGTGTCGTGCATAGGAGAGTAGGTAAAGGGAGAAATATATAGATAGTGAAGAAATAAAAAACCATAATTTTCCCGAGTAAGTAAGAGTAAATAAAAAAAAAAGATTTCTCCGAGTTAAACACTACGATTGTAGGTTCGATTTCCAACCGACAACCTAACACTAGTTAAGTTACTGTGATTCTCACTAAGAGATTAAGTGGCGGAACTTAACGCCGCCCATTTTCCTCGTTACAATTCCCCCGAGTGGGAATCGAACGGACAACTGTCGCGTTTAGAATATATGATTTAAAATAAACAAGAATTGTCTATTACACATGTT
This sequence comes from Heliconius melpomene rosina, assembly GCF_056956725.1. Classification (NCBI taxonomy): domain Eukaryota; kingdom Metazoa; phylum Arthropoda; class Insecta; order Lepidoptera; family Nymphalidae; genus Heliconius; species Heliconius melpomene. Next base: position 7,906,075 of record NC_140402.1, on the reverse strand, counting down.
TACAATCTACTAATATATGTGACGTGTCAACTGACCTTAGGGAAACTCTATCGCGATGTATATATGTAAGTATATATGTATGTTTGTACGTATAGATCGGTACTGTGAATTTGGTACTACGTGTCATTAGAGTGGCCATGAATTATGAAAGACTAGGTTTTCTATTTATTGTAGCGCAGTGGGACCGTGTGTGGTGTAAGCGTGAAGGTTGCGGGTTCTATTAAAACTCAAGGGATTGATTTGTATTTATTTTGAATAATTAAATATTATAATTTTTTTTGCTTTGGCACCATAGCAAAAGCCCTGAGCCCCAAGTATTGAGTTCTGCCTCAAAATTTCCGCAGAAAGAGGGGAACGAAGTGGAGGGAAGAATAGGGGGGTTTCTTTCTGCCTACCCTGGTATGTGCGAGATTTTGGTAATTTTTTATTTTGCATTTTTTTAAACACAATCAAACACAATGTTCTGACCCCCATACACAATTTTAGATATATTCTGTATGTCTATCAGTAACAGTTTGACTGTCCAAACTACAAGAATTGTCCCAGTAAAAGCCAAAAATAGTAGACACCCTACACCCAGAACGTGCGCGTGCGCATCTCAAGATATACCCCGAGCGCTACCAATCCGCCGTCAGTCCAACGCGAGGTGTTATACGTAACACTTACACTAAAACTAAAACTTTCGGTTGTTAGTTAGTTGCGTGAAATATTTTGTTTTGTGTAGTGATTTATTTTGAAAAAAGGTTAGTGTTTTTTTTTTATTTTTATTTAACTACGATGACATACAGTGATCATGTATTTTTTTTAAATAATATAACAGATTATTACGTTTTGAAGTTTAAATATTTAAATCGATAGTATGTTTAAATAGTATTTGAATAACTTAACTTCCCAAACTGGTTTATTTTAAATATTTAATACAGTATTAGGCGTAATATTTTTTCGTATACATGTATGCATTCATTTAAGGATAAATATTACATTTTAGAGAACTTTTTTATCTTAACTCGTATCCTAAAAGTGTAAAGGTCACTTCATTTACCAAAAACTAATATAAAGGATAAATGATTGTTTCATTTATTTTACTAAAATTGCTTGGTAAACCCTAGGACCCGTACTACATTTGAATTAGCTGAAATATAATTAATCTGTACTTATTTTTATTAAAAGTCTCAAATCATCTAAAATTGTTATTAATAGATAAGAAAAATCATACTAGAAATGCTCTTCTGTAAGCCAATTTTCTCTCCCTATATTGCTAATATTTATATGATTTCAATGATATCGAACTTGGGACCACCTCTCATATTTTTTACCAACTGCCATGATTACCTATGTAAGTTTTATCATTAAATATGAAATTCTATTAATTATATTAAGGAAAAATCTACTAGTGTTATTGGTTTGAGAGTCAATGACCTTTTCGTATTACGTAAAAAAAATATTGATAAATATTACATATTAAAAATACTTACATTGCTCAAGAGTTATCAAAATTATTTACATCAAATAATTATTGTCATATAATTCTTTTGTATGTAATTGTATATTTTTAGTGTATGTTTTAGATAACAACTGTCTTAATAAAAACATATCCCTTTCATACTACAAAATAATTATTATAATTTTAATAGTTAGTATATTTTTTTAACTTCAAGCTGTATTCCACTTATAGCAGAGTAGGAAGAGGGAACCTACTCTTCTTACCTTAACTGCGCACCCCTCAATTATCTAGTGGCGAAACTCAAGTCTCCGCTTTGTTTTGTTAACTGGAAAATAAAAATAATTAATTTTCTCGTTTACTAATCGAACCCACAACTATATTTCTGATAATCTATAGGCTGAACATGTTTTCTACAATAATGGCCGTAGATATTCTCGATTAACTCGCATTTCAAGATAAAAACTAAATCAAAATCGGTTCATCTATTTTCGTCGGATGCTGAAAAAGTTTTTTTCAGTGTCAGTTTCAGCCATTCTAAGAAAATAAAATATAGAAAAAACAACTATTCTTAAAACTTATCTTATATTTGATTTAAAGTATATAATAGCCTAATAAATTTTCAAAGAAATATTTATAATTAAAGAACGTTTCAGTTCATTTCAGCCAGCTGACGCTTCCGTCAAGAAGTCAGCTGTTTTCTTTAAATTGTATCAACAAGGCCAGTGTATAGTAGAATTGAAATATTGTTTACTAAAAATTCGATTTTAGTGTATTTAGTATTTAAACTTTGATTAAAGTCGTCGTGGTGCAGTGGCGAATTGACATAAAACGTAATGGTTACGGGTTCGATTCTCACTTGTAAGTCAAAGCTTTGACTTATAAGTAATTTGAAATAAAAGAATCGAATCCATAACTCTCGCATATATACGGGATACTGTGTGAAACAGGAAAAACAATCTTTAATAATAATTAGAGGTCATTCAGGAGCAGTGAAACAGTGTCTGACTGTAAATCCAATGGATATTTTATTTTAGATTTTTTTATATTTAAATTAATTTGATTTCTAATCCTAGTAATTCTGTTTTGAATTGCGGAGTTCAACACCGTATCTACTTAGTTTTACCAGATGGGGGAATCGAAATTATTATTAATATATTCAAATATATTAAAAATATGTGTATTTATAAGTTAACTAGCGGCTTCGCCTGCGTGAACTACGTCCATCCATACTCCATGAATACCTACGTCCTATAAGTGACGTCCATGCAAATCCATGTCCATGTCCATGCAAAATTTGAGACTAGCATTTGTAGTAACGAAGTTTCATACAAACTTTCGACCCCAAAAACAACCCCTTAGAAGTCGAATATTGCAAATTCCCGTCTTAGCGAGCACCTACGTCCTATAAGTAACTCGTATGCAAAATTTCAGATTCCTAGCACATGTAGTTTCTGAGATTTCGTGATGAGTGAGTGACCTTTCGATTTTATATATGGACCGTTTATTTTGAGAGTGGTGTAAGTCCATTTTCTTTTGTTTCGAGAAAATTAAAGGTTAATATGTTGATGATTATGCAATTTCATTTACCGACCGATTTTAAGTTTTTCAAAACATGGGTTTTTTTTTGAGAAATTAAACACGGACTAGTTATATATAAAAAAATGACATTAAATTAAGCATGAATTACGTGATAGCTTATTTTTCTCAAAAATGGACTTACACCACTTTCAAAATAAACGGTCCAAATATAGATAACAATCACTCTAAGATATTTTAAATAAAATAAAACAGATTCACGCTGTATCCCGCACACAGTGTTAAAACACTCCATTCCCCGCTTTTCACCGACTTTTTCGACCCAATGCATGTAAAGTAGCAGAACTCATCGCGGGGCTCTTACCTTGGTTCCAGAGCGAAGAAATGAAAATATTGATAAATAATAAATCATTCTTTCACGTGAGGATTGAATCTACAACCGTCACATTAGTCATTCCACTGTGCCCCTGCGCTACGACGGCCCCAAAAATATCTTAACATTTTACAGCATCTTTAAATCGATTCCCCTCCCTTCTTTTTTATTTTGCTTAACAATTTTGGTCATCCCATTACGCGAACCTAAATAAATATGCACTCATGCTGAAGCAAAAAGACAACCAAATTGAAATCCTGTCCTGCCGATGCCGGTTTAAAATGCAACTGCATTATATTTTTTAAGCTAACTTACTGACTTTTTTTTAAATAAGTATTTTTCTCAGCACGATGTATTCCAAGTGTAGCAGGGTAGGCAGAAGGAGCTTAGTGTTACGACACTCCGTCCTCCACTTTCCACCGAATTGTGGAGGTCTTGTTGATTGGCGGAACTTAGCGCTGTTATTGATAACCCATAACTTATCGTGTTTACAGCCACACGCTTGTGCCTCTACGCCACGACGAATTATTATTTTAAAAAACATAAAAATATATTTTACTTATTTTATTTCTTTAAAATTTACATTTAAATTATCGAATCAAACCCACATTCCCATTAACAAATATATTCATATAATCGATTATATAATTGTGAATTTGACCTTCTTCGTATAAATTGGTCGGAACGAACTTTTTTCCTTATACTATTGAAAACGCTATATGTAAACAAACAATTTAGATGTTTAGTTCAAATTTAATTCAAAAGTATATTCGTGGCATAGGGGATAACTCACTCGATGAAATTAAATATTAAATATTATTTTCATTTCTTCGCCCTGGTGTCAAGGCAAAGTGCGGCGTTGAGTTCCGTTAGTCAACACGCCATGCCTCCATAATTCGGCGGAAAGTGGGAGGGGAATGTCGTAACTTTAGGCTTCTTCTGACCTCTCCTGCTATATGCGGGATATGGACGTTATGTCCATATCAGGTCTTGTCAGTTCCTCCATTTCTGCTCTGAGACTTTGAGTGTTTGTCTTCCAGAGCGTGGAAAGCCTTCGATTATTTTCGATAGTTTTAAAAAAATATGTACCTACATGAAAGCTTTTGCTTCAAACAAGAATAGAATCCACGAATCGTTCCTAAGTCATAATAATAAGAATCATTTACATTTATCTCGCAAAATGAAAGTCAAATTGCATCATAAAAATATAATTTATTTATTTCAATTCTAAGTATGACATACAGTCAGTCAGTCACAACCACGCTTTACGTTGAATTACTCTGAGACATTTGCATTGTGAACGATCATTAAGACATTAAATTAAAGATGACGATATATTTGTCAGCTATGTTTATTGAAATAGAATAATTAGTATATAACTATAGAAGTATATACATAGTGACGCAGTCGTGACGGAACGGTGCAGAGAGTTTGACTGTAACGCGACGATTGTAGATTTGATTCCTACTCGGGAAAAAAAAAATCTTCGTTCTGGTAATAAGACAGCACGCCGTTGAGCTCTGCCGCTAAACCCGCAATGTCTTGAAATCCGAACGAAAAATGGTGGAGGGAATGTCTATCTCACGTGGTTTAGACAAACTAAAAATAAAAAAAACATAATTTTTAAAATTATCATTGCCAGTATCCACAGCTAATTACCAAAACCATAAAAATTTATTAAATTCATTCAAAACAAATTGGCTTTACTAAGAATATGTTAGTATTATATTTTACTTTTTCTGAAACACAGATGTGCCAATTAAATCTCTGACCAAAAACATGTTAAGTACCGTTAAGATGGCAATCGCTATGAACATGTATTTATTTTTATTTAAGTAAAGTTGAGGCCAGTCGTGGCGCAGCGGACAAGCGTACGACGTAAGCGCGAGGGTTATGGGTTCGATCTCCACTCGGGGGAATTAATTATTATTTATTAATATTTTCATTTCTTTGCTCTGGCATCACGCAATGTCTAGAAAAAATATTAGGGGAATTGGGGAGCGGAAGTAAATACTAGGTTCCTACAGCCTACCCTGCTGCTATATGTGTTTTTTTTTTTAAATATCCAAAAATAAATCGCTCTAAATATACCTTTAGGCATAACAGTCTAAGAATGTTATGTTAATGCGCTAATACAAAAGTAAACAGACATACTAACATATATGTATGTATGTACATTTGTACGATCCATCATTCACCCGTTTATGAATCTAGCCTTGATTCCTTTGTTATCTTAGTCATCTTCTAGTTTAAGATATATGCTAAACCTAGGATTAATAGAGTTTAGTTCAAAGTGTTTTTCTGTTTTTTAGCTTTACGCCTCTTCCTGTATACATTTTATCTTACTAATATCATAAATATGAAAGTTTGTGAAGATGGATGTTTGTTCCACCTTAAAACAAAAACTAATGAGTAGATTTTGATGAAACTTTACCAGAACTTAACCAGAGTGAGGGAATTAAAATAATTTATACCTTTTTTACCGAGTGAGAATCGAACCCAAAACCTTTACAATCTGAGATTCGACGTCCACATGCATATTTACATAGTACCTAAAACCCATAACTAACATAGTTATGACTTATGTAATATATGCGTAATTGCATATTATGCAAAACATGATATATTTGCTTGTTAAGAGTTAACTATTGATGCAGTTAAAATGATAAACATAAAGCCTCACTTACTATTAATTATTAGTTATAAAATATAAGAAAATAACATTGTAGAAATAAAGATAAATAACAATAATTAAGATAATGTTGATTATGGCCAGTCGTGGTGCAGAGGCACAAATGTATCATGTATCTGGTGTAGAGGTAAAGCGCGGCGTTGAGTTTCGCAACTCAACAAGCAATACCTCCAGAATTTGATGAAAAATGAGGAGTGGAGTGCCTTGACACTAGACTTTCTCTGCCTACCCGGATTCATGCGAGATACGGCGTGAAGCTGAGAAGAATTCTAATTATTAAATTATTGAACTATAAGTCAGATATTATTGTCAATTATTAATAATATAATTATCTTTTGTTGCAGAATAATTAATATAATTTACCATGGATCCCCTGGCTGTGGACGTCGTACATTTCTACCCGCGGGAAAATGCGCAGCCTCATAACACTGTGAAGTAAGTATTAATAAAATAGTTTAATTATAATATCGTTATATATTTATTTGGGCGGAAATATCCTTATACGGCTAGAATCTTTAAAGTATATCAAAGAGACGCGGGTTCCAATCTTGCACCGTCGAATTTTTTATTAAGTTTAAATAAATTCAAATATAAATAAACAGAAAATAGAAAAAATGAGAAACATAACACTCGCTTTTCTTTGCCGTAGGAAAATACTAAATTTCACATTTCAAAGAAATCGTCGAAATAAATGTAAACTTTATTTATATTATTATATCTATTAAAATATCTCGGAATACATATATTTTATATTTTTTTCTCACAAGATTTGAAGCTGTGAACGATGAAAATCCAACCACTGCGATAGTACGTCGCGGTCAACCCTTCAACGGTGTGGTGCGGTTCACGAGACCGTTCGATGAGAACGAGGATATTGTGCAACTTGTGTTTACACTTGGTAAGTAAAAAAAGTTAAAATGTAATTTAATTTGAAAGTAATGTAAAGAAAAGTGTGATTTACCATTATTTTGTTCTGCCATAAACTCTGGAACCAAGGAAGAAGTCTGAAGAGATTTTGTGAAAATTGTAGTACAAACAAAAAAAAATATTCGAAAAATAAAAAGAATACCTGTGTGCTTAAAGAAATATGCTGACGCTACCATTTAAATAAATATACTGTCATACATTGCACTTCATCTTTTGTGTAGCGTTAGAAGAAATGGATCGCATCCAACTGCATCGTAAATAACGATGCGGTCAGAGCCACTCTACGTATTACGATTTGAAAGGGAAATTTAATGAATGATAAAATTTTATTTATGAACTTTAATTTTTTAGATATTTTTGTATTGTAAACTCAACGCATATAGTAGTGTTAAGACACTCACTCTCACTTTTCGCTCAATTTTCGAGATATTACGTTCTGAGTAGCGTAAGTCCAATTCGCTTTTTGTTACCAGAGCAGTGAAATGATAATAATTCATTCCTCCAAATGGGAATCGAACCCGCATTCACAGTCTGACGCTGTATACATATTTTTTATTTAGATTTTTGAAATAGTAACAAATAATTGATAAACTTAGCGATTTAGACGAGGAAAACATAGTAAAATATCTTCGTTTTCGGTTTTCTTACATTTAAGACATTTTTTTTCTTATTTCAATTTGAAAGTTTCCCCTACCTAAAAGTTAAACCTGTAATCTTTAATTCCAATTAGAAATTTCGTAACTGTGCCATGACGGCCTATAAGACTATTTTTGCAAATATTTATAATATTGCAATTACTAATATATTTATAGCGGATGTGGCTTCAATGTTATTTGCATAACTACTCCAAATTAGGGTTAATTAGAGCCTAGAAAGAGACAAATATAGTATATATGGAAATATAAATCTTTATTGACCCTTGGCTTACTTTCGACGCATAAGGCAAATTATTTTAAATAATATAGATAAAATAAATTAATTATAAGAAAATCCCATTACATAGAATCTAATATAAAAAACCCATTAGTTTATTAAAATTTACGGGATTCTTTGGAAAGATTGAATTGATTAATAAATGGGTCCCGTCTGTTAATAATAAAGAGGGGGGTATCGATAACCATCGGACCAACCGGAAATATTTTTAAGTGCGTCACAAACAATATAATTACATGTCTATCAAGTTAATTTTTGAATAACAAAAAAAAATAATTGGTTAAATATTTAAAACGTTATTTCCTGTTTACAATTTTTTATAACAATTTAAAACAATTAATTCTTTTTTGTTTTTAGGTGATAAGCCGCAAATGGACACGCAAGGTTCCGTATTTTTGAGGAGAGACGCCATCCCTGAGAAACACTCTTGGTACGCTAAGATCGTTGATGTACAAGAAGATACAGTATCTTTTGAGGTTAGTATAAGTGTTGATCTTTTTGACTTCCGTATCTAAAAGTAAAACGTATTCGTTTTGTATGAAATCATTGCGTAAGTTCGCAAATTTAAGTTTGTCAACTTTTATAAGTTAAATTCCCGTTGGCGTTCGGAAGTCTCGTTGGGCGAGTCCGACTCGCGCTTGTCCAGATTTTTCACTTCTCGATTATCTAGCAAGGCAGAAACTTTACAGTCTCTGCATACCTTACCTCGTCTACTATCATCTCTCATCTCATCAATCCGATCAAATTCCTACGTCGCGATAATTATTTTAATAATATTATTTTCCTTTAGAATATATTAATAACAAATTAAGCTAATGTTTTTAGTGGCTGAATGGCCGTTCTCCATTTGCGTCATTCTGTAGTGGACGAATTAAAAAATAAACATGTCAAATTATTTTTGAAATAAATGGTCAATTTTATTTTTTAAACATAAATATTTGAACTTGCACTGGTAATATTAAAATATAAAAAATAAATAATAAATAATGAGTAAAAATATTTTCTCAGAACGTCCTACACGAATATGACTTAACCGATTGAATCGAATCGTTGCATAGTGCCAAATCTATTTGTAGTTTCCTTCCATTGAAACAACGATATCATAACTATTTTATGGTTCAGTAGAAAATAGATCGGAGTGACTCATCTCTATGTTCTTCTAGTTTAAGCGTGTGAAATATATAGACTTACGAGTTCATACTGAAAGCGATGGTTGTGTGCTCGATTCCCAATCGGAGTAATAAATTATTTTTATTTCTTAGCTCTGGTAACAACACGAACGCGTTGTAGAACGTATTTCTTTCGTTAAAAGAATACCTTAGAATAAATTAAAAATAAATTGATCTTCTATGTTTATATCATAAAATTTAAGAAATTTTTATACTTTATAAAATGTGTGAAGATTATAGTCTAGTTCATATGAATAACAAACAATTCGATTCGCAAAAAGAACAAAAACAACAAATAAAATATTAATACAAAAAAAACTACGATAATTTACTATAATATTTACAAAAAATACATATGAATTTGAAATTGATATGTCAAGTATGAAGGTCAGTGGGAACGGCCGAATTAATAGTCTACACATATTTGTTGCTTGTTAAGTAAATAGTTATTTATTAATTCATATTATCTAAGACGGAAACAATTGTACTTGTTTACAATTATTTGATACGAACGACCCGTTTGAGGCTTCGCCCGCTTAAACTTGCTGTTATATTATAACCAAATTAAACAAAATCTTTACATAAGCAAATAAGTAGTCCATATGTTATTCTGATGTATAATCTATATTACTGTTCAGTAGTTTTTGTTAAAAATGGAACAAACACCCATCCTTACAAGCTTTCCCATTTATGATATTATTAAGATAGTAAGATTATTAAATGTCTTTTGAAAATATTTTGTTGGTTGAGACAATGTACGGCGTTGGGTTACGCCATTAAACTCTCTGTTTAACTAGAAATTGATGAACGGCTCGTATAACGTGACGTATAGCGGTATATCCGACGTATATTATACGTGAGGTTAATTCAGCAAAAATTATACAATATAAAATATTCTTTATGTATTTGCGTACCCATATATATAGATATATAGAGAGATAACGGATATATTTTAATAAAATAGGCATAATATAAATATATGTATAATTATTAAAGGAAGTTCATATAAGGGACCGACCGTACACGAAAATTTTGAATACAATAAACGTTTTAAAAAATAATAATTCGTAGTTAAGATTAGAATTTAAACACCTCATTACAAGCTATTAGGACCAAAGCCTATTGTTCATATAAAATAATGGCATATTCAAAGTAATATTTAAATTTTATTTAAATTTTATATTTTAAAATTTTTGGCGCAGTTGTCTTGGGACGTGCCTGCCTGAATAATAAATATGTAGATACTTACCTATATTTTAATATTTTTTTGTATTTTATTTTATGTTTTCGTAATGTCATCCACACCAAAACGCAAATAAATAGAATCGTAGTCGTCTTAATATTTAAATAATTTTATTAAACTATTTTATATTAAAAAATTGCAATAAGACCCTCCGTTCCCTATAGATAAGTATATATATCATAGATCATTTAATCATTTTAGGGCAAAACGCGGCGTTGAACCCCCTTAATCAACAAGTATATACCTTAACTCTAGGCTCCCAATCCCTCTGCCTATCTTGCTATGTGCGGGTTACAGCGTGGAACTAAACAGCAAACATAATATATTATAGTTTATAATTTAACAATAAAAACGAAATAAATCGTTCAATTCTAAATTAAATGTACATTTAAAGGTTATTTCTTGTTATTGGTAGTGCAAGGTGAATAACAATTGCTAAGACTGCTTTTAAGTTCGGTATTTACTGTTGGACAAATATGTTAGACTAAAATAAATAAATATAATAGAGTTACTTGTTTTAACCATTTATAAAATAATATTCCATAATTAAGAAAGTTTTATTTGAAAACTTAGAAGTTTGAAAGTGGAACTTGGATGGCTTCCAGCAAGTACGGGTTCAAATCCGTAACCATTTTTTTTTAATTAAATTGAATAATTTCTTCAACAATGTTAATATTCGCTTCTAGCGATCCGATTTGCGTGAAACTTTGTGTAACCCGATGGTATTATAATATTTACATAATTTCAATTTGATATTCTTCCCAGGGCGACCAGGATAAAGAGGAAATACTTACTTTAAAATTAATAATTAAATCAGCTTCAGGGTGTATCCCGCACACAGTAAAGTAGGCTGCTGCCATATTTAGTAACCTAGTGACCTAGTGTTGAGACACTACCGTTCCCCACTTTCAGCCGAATTATTTAGGCATGGCGTGTTAAGTGGCGGAACTTAGCGACGCTCTTTGCATTGATACCAAACTGAAGTAATGAAACTGTAAATTTCAATAAATATTTCATACCCTCGACTGGGATAGAACCCACAACCAGTAGCTTTTACAGTCTCACACCCGTGCCTCTACATCACGACTAGCCTCTAGAAAAATAATATTATTTTTATAAAAAAAAGAATTAACATTATCATCATATTTATTTAATATTTCGTTTGATATTTATAAAATACTTAATACCAGAACTATTATTACAGACATTAAATATTATCTATATATATAAAATCGAAAGGTCACTCACTCATCACGAAATCTCAGAAACTACATGTGCTAGGAATCTTAAATTTTGCATAGGAGTTATTTATAGCACGTAGATGCTCGCTAAGACAGGAATTTATAATATTCGACTTCTAAGGGGTTGTTTTTGGGGTTGAAAGTTTGTATGAAACTTCGTTACTACAAATGCTAGGAGTCACAAATTTTGCACGGACATCACTTTTAGGACGTAGGTATTCATGGAGACAGAAATTAATAATAACGTAGTTCACGCAGGAGAAGCCGTGAGCGGATCGCTAGTTTAATATAAATGCTGGTTCTAAACGAGTTATTTTCTTGCTAATAGATACTAAAGTTTTATACGAAAAACATTACGAGTATTTACATATTTATATGGCAATTCAGTAAAATAGTAATAGTTAATAGAGGCCGTCGTGGCACAGTGGCACCAACGTGTGACTGTAAGCGCGACGGTTGTGGGTTCGAAGAAATTGTTATTTATTAATTAAATGAATTATTATCTATTAATATTTTCATTTCTTCGCTCTAGTAACAAAGCAAAATGCGGCGGAAAGTGGGAGGAAGTCTCTTAATGAGAAAGGAGTGTCTTAACACAAGATTCCCAGGTTCCCTCGGCCTAATTTAAATATTTGTCTTTATTTCACAGGTCTCAACACCAGTCAGCCTACCAGTGGGTTGCTGGGCTCTCCGCGTCGTTACCAGGTTGAAGAGTTCTCAAGCACGAGAAGTTTATGATTATGATCAAGATCTGTACATTTTATTTAATCCATGGAATCCAGGTAAATTACTCATTGAAATAGAAATCTATTTGTTTAAAATAAGCACTTTTGAAGGTCAATTATATAAAATAAAAATACTCTAAAGATATCAGTGTCCGCAGTTAAGTCTACTATAAAATAACTAACGTTGAGTAAATTGTTTAAAAAATTTGTGACCTATCACTCTGTTCTGTGCTTTGAGTAAAATAGAAAAGTTTTTATTTTTATGTTCATGCTATCCCTCATAAAACGGAATAGGCGGAGGGAAGAACCTAATGTGAAACACTCCCGTCCTCAGTTCCCTCCTAATTTTCGAGACTCGTTTCGTTATTCAACGCCGCAATTTGTCGAGACAAACGATAACCAGTTATCACAACGAAAAAATAAATAAGCTTAGACATTATTTGAAATTTAGAAATATAAATATTATTCTTAAATTATTTAACATTTTCTTAAAACTCTTTCTCTACCTTCAGATGACCAAACCTACTGGGCAGAGTTCGATCTCTTGCAAGAATACGTATTGAACGACGTAGGCAAAGTATGGGTGGGTCCCATAAAGACAACGAGAGGCAAGCCCTGGTTCTACGGACAGTTTGATGCGGTTGTTCTACCAGCGGTCATGTTCATGTTGGATAGAGCTGAAATGCCCTTCCATCAGTAAGTAAATGCTAGAAGAATGTTTAAAATGTAGTTTAAAGTATGGACGAAGAAATATCGCTTTTAAGTTAGGCTTTCGGAACTTTTGCGGATTGTATATTACAGTCTAATCAGGCCAAAAAGCATTCAAATATTAAAATATGTATTCCACCATTCATTCTTACATTTTGCTGCAATGTCTCGAATTTTGGCGGAAAGAGGAGAACGGAATGTTATTCGGGCTTTCTTTTTTATTTTAACAGTAAAAAAAATAATATCCCTATTCCCGTAGTCGTGGTGACCCAGTGAAAGTTGCAAGAGTTATCTCCCGCATCGTCAACTCCAACGACGACGGTGGAGTCCTCGTAGGAAGGTGGGACGGCAACTACGAAGACGGAACTGCTCCATCAGAGTGGACTGGTTCCGTGGACATCCTCGCCCAGTACTTGGAGACGCAACAGGAAGTGCCATATGGGCAATGCTGGGTGTTTGCTGGTGTTGTTACTACAGGTAAGATGATAAAAGTATTTTTTATCTTCAGAGCTTCACGTTCTATCTAGTAGAGGAATTAGCAAATTAGCAAAGTGGAGTAGGTAGAAGAGAAGTGCCAAAACACTCCGTCTCAGTATGAATGCCGATTTTGATTGATTTTGAGAAATGAAAATAAATAAAATATAATCATCAAACAAAACATTAAAAAATTTACGTAGCGGGATTTAAACCCTCGCCTCTTGCATACCATCCGTGCACCGTGGGCCATTTCCTAGTGGCGCGGATAAAAAATTTGAAATTACATTTTTTTTAATAAAAATGTCGAATAACACTAAAAATAATAATAATACTCTTCCTTCTCATCATACTCTCTGCTCCATTAGATACAATGATACAAGAACACCACATACAATATTAAAAAAAAATACAAATTTAAGTGTAAAACTCAATTATTTAGATACTTCTCTTCATTCAGATCGGTTAAGTTATTGTTAACTGATGCAAATACAAACATCCGTGTCACCCAAAGGACACCTTGAGGCTTGTGACATTGTAGTCCTTCTCTTTATACTTTGTTATAACATGTATAGAGGCCGTCGTAGCTCAGTGGCAAAGCGTCTGACTGTAAACTCAACGGTAGTAGGTTCTATTCCCAATCGAGGTACTTATTTTTTTCCTTTTCCAAAGATAAAACGGGGTGTTGATATCCGCTATTGAAAACCCAATATTTCGAAAACTAGTCGCATGGAGACCGGTATGTCTTAGCATTAGGTTATTTATGCCTATCCTGCTATATGCGGGATACAGCGTGAAAGTGAAAAAGATTTAAATTTAATTTATTATATGTTTATATTTATTATTGTGTGTAAAACATTTGCCCTCTAGATGCAATCATAATAGTAGGTATGTATACATTTTAATATTCAGTGGAATAAACGTCTTATTCAGTTGTTACGTGTCGATTAAAGATTATACAATCTTTAAATCTTTACCTATTTATCATTACTTATATGAATTTTATTATTATTGCGGAAAATTATAGACACTTTTACAGTACGCATTTATTATGGAGGTAATAATAATCAGTATTATACCAAATCTCGATCGGATAAACTCCTATATAAGTACTAACTAAACCATCATTAATAAAAATATAAAAAACAATTAAATATGAATACAAAATAATGTCATTCATCCAAAATAAGAAAACTTTTATGAATCTTAAACTTAACTTAACTTCACGCTCTATCCCTAACGAGGTAGTTAGAGGGAACGGAGCGCCAAACGCTACGCCCTCTACATACCTCTTTCGCCTCGTCCACTGCCATCAACCTCTTCATACATGCCCAAATAATAAATAATTTAAAATTAATAATATCTGAAATCCACAGTATGCCGCGCCTTGGGTATCCCATCACGTGTTGTCTCCAACTTGGTATCAGCTCACGACGCAAACTCTTCACTGACCATCGACAAATACTACACTGAGAACATGGAAGAGCTGGATTTCGACCCCAACAACCCTAACGGGGCTGACTCCATTTGGAACTACCACGTGTGGAACGATGTGTGGATGGCGCGACCTGATCTACCACCAGGTAACGAAATTATCTTATCTTCAGTTTCGCCAATCAACATTTAATTCCTTAACAAAAAACATTAACTCAAATATCATATTTTTTAGTAACATTAATTTACATAACATCTCAATAACCATACATATCAATAAACTGATATAAGTGGAAAAAATGTTTTTATTAGATATGTAGAACATGTATTATATACCAAAAATATATTTCATCAACACCAGGTTACGGAGGCTGGCAAGCAATAGACGCAACACCCCAGGAGACCTCCTCGGGAATGTACCAATGTGGTCCAGCACCCTTGGAAGCTATCAAGCAAGGTGTAATCGGTTTGAACTACGATGTAGAGTTCATGCTGGCGTCTGTCAACGCTGATCTGATGAGGTGGAGACGAGACCCGGAAAGTGAATCTGGATATTCCGTGGTTAAAACAAATAACTATCAGTGAGTAGAATGTTTTTATTAAGTATTATATGATTAACAGTTACACTAGTCGTCGCCCAGAATTTAATTTTAATGGATTTTAAGAAATAAAATAGAAAATTACATTTTTTAAGGTTTTGAAAGAGTTTCGATACACTCCTTAGCCTATTTGTGAAAAAACATTTTAAAAATGAAAAAAAATATTTTTTATTTGAATAACCCTAATTAAATTAAAGTTACTATTGAGACTTCATAATATCATTCAACAATTCTTTTCTCACAGCATCGGTCGTATGATCCTCACAAAGAAACCATTTGTCTTCGACCCCCTGGGTGATGAAGATAGGCAGGATGTGATAAGCGAATATAAGCACAGGGAGGGCACAGCATCCGAGCGTATGGCTTTGATGAACGGAGTGCGGTACTCGGAGAGGGCGAAGAGGTAAGGGCTTATATGAATAAGGTTATTTAGTTATTATTATTTTACAGTCGATAGTCGATATTATATTCTATGGAACTTCGATTTCACATCTAAGTAATTTCAAATTGTTTATACACGGTATAAAAATACTCTTGGCAGGTGGCTAGGGCTTCATACAGAGGAAGCTTTTCTCAATACGCCGTCTCTAACAGATCTGTTCTCTACTCCTATCATTAAGCTGACGAGTTTCTTTGGCTGAACTCACTAATCTCGAATTCGAATTGGAAAATAAAATATCATTTTATTTTGGATAGTCCCTTTCTCGAGGATAAACAGACAGCTCTCTTTTAGCTTCACACTATATCCTTCATGCAGCAGGGTAGGCAGGGTTAACTTAATGTTAAGACACTTCGTTCTCCGCTATCCACTGATTTTTCCAGACATTGCGTGTTGCGTAGCGAAACTTAACACCGCGCTATAATAAAAATTTAAATTTAAATTACTTTTACAGATATTATGCTGTAGCCGCAAATGTATCAGATGACATATCCTTCAAACTTCGCGACATCGAAACTGTTCCTATCGGCAAAGAGTTCAGAGTCATTGTTGATATCGACAACAATTCTAGTGAGGTATACAAATTTTCTCTGTCAAGAATATAGTGACGAGACTTTAAATAATATAATAGAAAAGAAATAAAAAATAAGATTTGAACATTTGTACCGTTAACACAATTTAAGTTAATTACTACAAATTGTAGTTACAGGTTCGATTCCTAATTGCTACATATTTATTTTTCCAGTCCGGTTAGGTAAAGTGCGATATTGTGTTTCGCCACAGAATAAATATCTTTAAAATAAGCAATTGCAGAATAATAAAAAATAATAATAAATTTAAAAAACAATGTTAGTCTATTACATTGATTATTGTATTTAATGTTCTAGGGCCGCAACATTAAGGCAGCTCTGACCGCAACCAGTGTCTTCTACAATGGAGTAAGAGCCGAAGTTGTTAAGAAAATAGAAGGAAAACTTTTCGTTGGTCCGCAGAAACGTGAGTTTTTTTTTCCTTTATTTTTTTGTCACCTGTATTTCTGTATTTTTGTCAGCTTCATGCCGTATGCAGCCTTTAGCAGGATAGGCAGAGGTAATGTTAATAGACTCTGCCCCCCACTTTACACCGAATTCTTGAGGCATTGCCGTGCTTTTGCCTTTGTGCCACAGGGTTCCTTTCCTCGTGTTGGGATGAAATTTAATTTTTTTTTTCTCTTGTACAGATGAACAAATCAGCATCCAAGTCCAACCAGACGACTACTTGCCCAAATTGGTAGAGTACTGCAACATGAAGATCTCCGCTATGGCCATCGTCGACGAGACCAAACAGTCGTGGGCTGACGATGACGACTTCCAAATATTGAAACCCAATATAAATATTAAGGTGAAAAAGAAATAAATTTAATTTAGTTATATAAATATGAACTTAATTTAAATGTTCTATATAGTATATATGTAATAGATTAGAAACTAAATTAATTAAAAAAAGGATCTCTATTGTTTAATTATTAAGCTTAATGTTATATTATAGCCAAATTACACAAAATCTTTATGCAAATTTTAGCCTATATTTTTATTCTCGTGTATAAACCATATTACTGCAAAATTTCATCCAAATCCATTCAGTAGTTTTTGCATAAGTGCAACAAACATACATCCTCAAAAACTTTCATGCTTATAAAATTAATAGGATAAAGAACACCTTTCAGCAAAATTAATAACCAAAATCTCCTTTCAGTTCAACGAAGACCTAATAATCGGGCAACCAGCCACAGCAGTTCTATCCTTCTTGAATCCTCTAGAACGTTCTCTTTCCGGATGCGAATTCAGAGTGACCTCGTCCGGTATAGCTGGTCGGACGCTGCGTTTCGGCGCCCCTGATGCCGCTCCAAAGGGAATGGTGACCGCTGAACTGCCTGTTGTGCCTAATGTAAGTTTTTATTTACTTGAGAATGGGGAAAGAGAAAATGAAATATTTAATATTTTCATTTTCTCGCTCTGGTAACGAGGCAAGCTAAGTTCCGCCATTCAACAAGCAATGCCTCGAGAATTCTAAATACTAGGTTCCCAGGTTCCCCCCGCCTACTCTGCTATGTGCCGGACTAAGAAAATATTCAAAGTTATTTTTACCTAGTTTTAAGTTGCATATATACAGGGGGGTAGGCAAAAGGGAAAGTAATATCAGGATACTTCGTTTTCTATCTTTCTTTTCAGAACGAAATCGAACCTGCAACCACCATATTAACAGCCTTACGCGCCTTATCCCAATGTGCCACATAAGCAACAATTTATATCTATTAATAATATTTGTAATATCTTTTACAGAAACTCGGCAAAATCAACTTCGTAGCGACATTCAAATCAGTAGAACTAAAGGATATCAACGGCGCTGCTACCGTAGATGTCTTTGAAGGTTGAAAGATATTAAACTAAAAGTAAAGAATAATTTTAAATATAAACGTCATATCTATTCGTAGGGTTAAGATTCAAATTCTTTAGATTTCCAGTGAAAATGGGTATAAGTGAGATTTCCCTGTTTTATACAGCATGGAAAAGAATACTTAGTTTTTTTTGCTAGTCAAAGATTTAACATAAAAATTTTAAATTGAATATTGTATTTTTTTAAATATTTGATTTGAATATAAAACATGAAAATTACCCCTACTCATTAGATGCCTCTATAATATAGTAGCGTGAATAAATTGATAATTCAAATGGCTCATTAGTTCGTGCTTTTTTTTTTGGTTATATATATTTTTTTAAATGCAGATAAAATCTAATGTTTAAAGCATTTTTATTCTTTTTTATATTAATGTAAAAAAGTCTAAGTTTAAGTCAAACTTCAATAACAATAATAAAACATAAATTAATTATTAATAAAAATTAAATTTAGTAAACTAAAATTCATTCTATAGCTAATTTGTTATGAAACTATTCACGCTGTACACTAATTTTACTTAAGACATAATATGTGCCATAATATGGTAGCTTTTATTTTTATATTTGTTTTATATTTCATTATAAGAAATTTATATTCGATTCTCAGTTAAAACAAATCGATTATATAGACATCTCGATTTTTAAAACGAGCAATAAAAATCGATATTTCTATTAATAAGAAAATTATATTATTATACGATTATATTATAAGATTTTTTTTATATAATATAAAAAAAATAAACTATTTAAACCAAAAACGTTTATTCAATTCCAGCATCCATTTTCACTTATACTAAACAAAACTTCTTCAACCACTACTAAATAACTACAAAGATACATTTGCATACAAACTTTGCTCAAAAAACCTGACAATTTAAAGAAAATTCTGATTTTTTATATAAAAAACAGTATTATTGCACTAATCGTTATTTAGAAAATTGCCAATAAGTTAAATACAAAAAAAAATTGAACAGCCATTTATAATTAATAATAGTGAATTGTGACGTCATAAGTCATTATAATATTTTGTAAAAAAATGACTTTTTTTTAATACTTTTACAAATATTACTTAAATATATTTCTTGAATACATATAATTGTTTTCTTTTTATTTTTTTCACGTGAAGTCACTACAAATATCGAGATAATGAGAATAAAATGGAAAGGGTTCAACAAAATATTATTATTTGTATATAATTTCTAAAAGGGAAGTACGGGGGGAACGTGGTGTCTCAACCGGTTCCCCCTGGCTACCTTAGGGATACGGGATACAGCGTGAAGCTATAATTTATAAACCAATTTTTGGTAAAATTATATATTGTTTAATCGTTCCACTATATTGCTCATTATTGCGAAACTTATAAATTGTGGGTTAAATCAATCAAAACATTTTTATATATTTAAAAAAAAACCATAGTACCGACTAACTAAGGAAAATTTCGACAATCTATTATTATTTTTTAAATCAATATTACAATTTCATAAAACACTACGTTACATATTTTTATTAAAATCCATACACGAGTGATAATCTTTATTATATATTTTTTTTATTTAAAGAAAAAAAGCCATCCTAACACAATGACATTTAGTGTTTTATTTTAACTTGAAACTACTCGAAAAATAACTTAAATATATGCATACCAGTACATATTTAAAGTATGTATTAGTTAATCTTTTGTGATAAAAATTTTATTTAATGCAAGTAATGTGAAAATTGTAATCAAAAGAATAAAATTCGAATAAAAATCTATATTTATATTAATATGCTCACGATTTGGCCTATAATTTACAGAATGCAATAATACTTAATAATATTGAATAAATATAAAATTATACAATTAACTCATAATTATTCATATAAAAATTTAAATGTAGCTGGATTAGAACCCGCGCCTATTGGAAACTGTCCAAGCGCTCTGACCACTAAGCCATATGTTGCTATGGACCTAAGCCGAAATTCTTACATTTTTTTTTATTTTATAGATATATTTGTTTAATTTAAAGGTGTGACTTTGTTATAATGACTCATTTTCTGAGACTAGTTTTTTATCGATGAAAGTTAACTTATATAAATAGTGGCAGTAATATAATTTATTTATATATTTTTATATAATATAATATTGAGATATATATTATTATTTGGATCTATTTTTTTTAATAAACAGCCTTAAAAGGTAACTAGATGTACTATTTTGTAACACATTGTTTAATGATGTACATACAAAATTGGTTATATGAGAAAATATTTTTTATTTCCGTATCAACCAACAAAAACCAAAAAAAATCAAATAAAAATAAAAAAAATATTGCAATTAATTATTATTTAAATCCTGGGAATGTAAGGATATAGGACAAAAACAATTAATATTATAGTACGGTTGAGTTATGGCCGTTCTGAGATTAGATTTTTCTTACTTTCGATTATTTTCATCTCGAGTGCACAATTCGTTAAAGTTTTTGAAAACCTAACTTCAAGGCGGCCACAACCCATCGACCGTACTGTATTTATATACAAAAACCTTTGATATCAAAAATAACAAAAAAAATTTAAATGACATCTGACTACGTTTTAAGTAATGATTAAAATAATGACAAAGAAAAATGGATATTTTGTAATATATTTATTGGTATAGAATATATATTTAATATGTTAGTTTCAAACTATTAACTGGATAAAAGGAACTCGCGGACGGCAAACCATGCATTATTATTATATAAAAACTTAAAACCTACTTTATATAATTAAATTTGCCATTTTGTTCCATTATAATATATTAATCATTCAATGATATATGCGTGATAAATAATAAAACCATACATTTTTTAAATAATAAGACCGAGGAAATGAAAATAATTTAATCCATAGGAATCGAACCCACAATCGTAGTCAGAAAAAATTTTGATTTGTGTAAATTTTAACCTGTAAATTAATAAATTAAAAAGTTATTATATTTGCAAATCGCTTATAAATTATTTATTAATAATACTTAGAAGTAATTATTCATTTCACGTTTCTCTTAAAATTAGAAAACAAAAATAGTAAAACTTTATTTTTTTTATTTCATTATACCATTTTAATTAAAAATGTAAAGGGTTCATTAATTTTTTTTTTGAGAATACAAATAGACTAATTAGATTTTGCAAATTCATACAATTATTATTAGACTAGCGACCCGCTCGCGACTTCGCCCGCTTGAACTACACATTTCTTTTAACAATCATTGTTTTGGGTTCTATAACATTGATAAATGGCCCAAATAATAGATTTACTCATATATTCCCATGTACAGATAGCGATCAATTACAATTTTATTATAAGTATTAGTAAGAACTATACATATATTTTAAAAAAATTGCTTTATATATATTTTTAATGGTTTTTGATCGACATTTACATAATATATTAAACACGAAAATCAGTTTAAATTTCTTAGAAACATTAAATAAAATTGATTTTGATAAATATTATTATAGAAGGACCGATCATTTTAATTTTCTAAAATCAATTATTAAAATTGATTTACTACTATTGAGAAAAATTTAATACAATAACTAGTTAGTATATTTCTTTGTTTATTTTGGTTTTGAATTACCATGCATAAGATAGCAATAGGTTCAAAATTTCAAATGTAATCTTAAATATCGTTTTAAATTGAACAAAAACATCTGAGTATGAATAAAAGCAAACCCTCACTAAAATAAATATTCTTCGTTCACAAAAAAAACCGATAAATTGTTGAACTTGTACCAAAAAAAAACTAAAAAAAAACAACTTCCAACTACAGATAAAAAACAAAATGAAATCTATACTTTCCTATAGTTTCTACACAAAATAAAAAAAAACTGTACTTATATTATTTGGTGAAAAAATCAAATATTTAATTAACTTTAACCTTTCCGGTGACTATTTTGGCATATTCTTCGTAAAATCTCGGGAACAATTGTATGGCGAAGTATACTATGGTTAAGTAGGCGACGATCGCTAAAGTAAGTATGAGATCGAATACCGCTGGTTTCACACTGCAAATGAAAACAAAAATTAATTTAAATTTATTTTTATAATTTTCAAAGTGCTGAATTCCGCTATTCAATTCGGCTTTAAATGGGGAACGAAAGTGTCTCAATAGGAACGGAGTGTCTTAACACTAGTTTCTCAGGTTCATTTCCCCGCCCTGACAAATCATAATTTAAAAAAATATGTACAGAAAGGTGTTAAATTTTTACTTTACTTACCTATAAACGTACAGAATTGCTCTTGTAGGTGAATATAATGCGTATTCGGGTTCCCTCTTGTCCACTGCATGAGAACTGACCGTCACTTCCATATATCTAGATAGGGCCCTTTCTAACGCAGCTGTAATACCTTGGATTAAAAAAAAAAGATGTATTTAAACAACAAAATAAACATAAATATGAACATAGATGTTTATAAAAAAAACACGTTAACTTTCTTGCGATTTGGTTGAATATTACTAACGATATTTAGCCCATTAGCAAAAAAACTATTATCTGTCTAGTCTTAAGCAATACCGTGAGTGTAGTGTAACTCAACGCCGCAGTTTATATAAACTGGACAAGAAATAAATAATAATTCATCTGTTATATGCGAGATACAGCGTGAAAGTAAACAAAAAAAATAAAATTACCTCCATTAGGCGACATAGTAGTAACCATTTGCGGAGCTCTCGGCTGAGATGAGAGATATCTATACCAATGTTTTATGTACGATTCATCCACACTCTATAAAAAAAATATAAATTAATTTCTACAATTATCTATACTAAAAAGGCCATTATGGTACAGGGGCACTGGCGTACGATTGTAAACGCGACGGCTGTAGGTTCAACATCAGTCAAAAACAACTCTTACTTATTTTTGACCACGAGCGCGAAGCTGTTCGAACATGCTAACTATTTAAACGACAATATGTTACAATATGTTTACAAATTATCAAAATTCATCAAAATCCACAACCTACCAGGGCATCGTCATACATCTGGTGGTCTTCATCATTCTCCTCGTCCGTCAAGTTGTATATATGAGAGGCGAGAGCCCGCGCCGTATTCTCTATGTTCTTTGTTAAAATATGGAGATGATTTTCAGCTGGGATATCCAATATTGTACTGCGTGATGGGTCTTTGTGAGTCTGGAGTAGAAAAAACAATACAAATATATATAATAACTTCACTTGTTAACACCTAAAAGTGCAGCCAAGTGTAAAGTATTAAATCTCTTACAGTGCCAAGCTAAAATTGAACTGAACTTGTGGGTTGGGTAAATTCAAATTCTTACAATTTTTTTTAATTTATTATATTTATTTTATTATTATTTTTTTTACCTTATTTTGTATGATTGTTTATAAAATTCTATGTGATATCTTTCAATACACCAAATTAGAGAATATTGTCACTTACATGTAGTTATTTATTTTCTTTATTTGAAGTAAAGGCACAGGGGTACAAGCTGACTGTAAACACAACAGGCTGTGGGTTCAATTCCGATTGAAACAAATTAAATATTTATTATTTTCATTTCATTGCTCTGCTATCGAGGCAAAGCCACATTGATTTTACACAACACACAATGCCTCCAGAATTTGGCGGAAAGTGCGAAACGGAGTGTTTAATACTAGAATCTGCCTAATTCACTACATACATCTAAAAACACATAAACCAAAGTTACCTCCAAAGAGCTAACAGTGAACGCAGTCATACGTCTAATACTAAATCTCTCGTGGTGCCAAGCTAAAAGTTCATCCGCCAAGTTGATCTTCTTATGAACTAAGGGTATTTTCAGACGAGATTTCATAGATTGAGCCGGAGAACCGGGTTTAGGTGGTTTTGATACGTGCATTGTTAGTGGTCCAGAGGAAATAGAGTCTAGGCACATTACAAATGAAATGTCCTGGAAAGAAAATATTATTATATAAGCTAAAGACATATAAATAATATTTAATATGATATGGATATTGTACAATTTAAAGGGATTATGAGACGAAAATTTTTTTTTTCAGCATTTTGCATTATTTAGACTTATTCATACAGATTATTTAAACCTAGTGCCGGACTTAAAAATATATCGTTTCAATTTTTAAGATTCCTTTTTCACGTAATACCGCGTTCGGATTTAAATGAAACTTTTCAGTTAAATAGCTCAAACATCAGAATAACAATTAAACTATAATTCATATAAATGTTTTGATATAATTTTGCTATAATGTTACAATAAGTTTAAGCGACAAAGCCAAGCTCGGCCATTAATTTATTTACTATATAATTTAGTGTAAAAAGATATTTAAAATAAATAAAATCAACTATCAATTTTCAAATCGAGTCTATAATCGATAACAAGAAAAAAATCCAACCAACCTGCAACAAAGAAGCATCAGCACCATCTAAATGTTCCTCCAACCACTTCTTAGTGGCAAAATAATTGACGGAGTGTCCCGTGGACACTAACACAAAGAGTAGTGACGCGCCACCGCGCACCGGCGCAGTTGTATAGAGACGAGAGAATATTCTAGCTAATTCTAGAAGTGCTACAGCCCCTGATGCATTCGAATCAGCTCCATTTGATAATTCCTAAAAATATGAAAGATTTTTTTGAGCATCACGATGTATCCCTTACACAGAAGAGAACCTGGGAACTTATTCTGCTGAATTCTCGAAACATTGTAAGTAGAGTGGCGTAACTTAATACCGTGCTTTACCGGTGTGAGGTGAGGTTTACAACATTTCAACACTCTAAAGTTTACTAATCTAGAAATTAATATATAAATAATATTTAATAATCTTGCCCTGGATTTCGCCTACAACCATCGCGTTTACAGTTAGAATATTTTTATAAGAAATTACAATAGATTCCCCACAATGACTTTAAGGTAGTCTACTAATAATAAAAGAACAAGTTTTAGTACAATGAGACATATTGTAATGTTTTTTCATAAAAAGAAATTCATTCTTTGTTGTTTTTGTCATAATTTTAAATTAAAAAGTGTACATAGACTAGAGAGGTACTTGCGCTGGCACTGCTAACTTTAATGAAAATTATATAAAATATGCTAGAAATTGTTTCGAATGTTTTTTTTAGACAATCAACAATACAAAACAAATTTGGTAATAATGTATAGAAGGAATTGAACCTGCACTTCATAAATTCCGTATAAACGCTCTCGACAATTAACCTACGTACATATTATTCTTTTAACATTTTTTTTTATTTACACAAATCAAATCAAGGTAAAAACATCAAAAATTTCGAATAATCCACATATTTTTTTACTAATAAATTATATAAATAAGTAAAACTTACAGGAATAATACTAGATGAGTCATAATGAGCGGCAATCACTATAGTCTGTGCTGTGCCGGAACGGCCAACCAACTTGCCGTGTACGGACACCGGTTTAGATTCTACTTTTTGGGGTGTTGATGCTGATACCACTAAAAATACAGTTTTATTAGGAATAGTGTTAATAGCTTGGTTATCTACTATTCTACAAGATGAACTCTGAACTCTACAAGAAGGTACTGTCTACAAGATGTGACAGATTTCAAAATCGAATATATCTAAAATCCTGCCCAAGTTTAATAGCTATAGAATAAAAAGAAATCATGTCTAACCATTCCAGTAGTTCTGAAGATACTCAGATACTATTACTTTTTTACATTATCTTGAATTATTTTTTATTATTGCTATAATAATATAGATACATATATTTTTCTTTAATTTATTTATGCACTGTAACATTAATTCTCTTTTCTTTAGTAATAGGTCATTGTTTGACATTGTATTATTATTAGTCTTGGTAAAAGGAGTTTCGGCAGGCAGTGGCGATCATTAGAGGAGGCCTATGTCCAGCAGTGGATTTCAAAAATGGATTTGACATGGAGTGAACGAACTCCATGAAACACTTTGTCTTATCAGAACGGGCACATGAAAAGAATTCCCCACCGCCCCACAACAGCCTCTATAATACTGACAAGATACAAAAATATAATCAAATAATCTTACCAATCTGATAGCCATTCGATGAAACAGTATTAAACATGGCTTCCAAGGCAGTACCAGATTTGTCATCAGTTATGAAGCTATGCTGAAGGTCACTTATAATCCCCTCAAATTCAGAATTCCATTCGGCAAAATACACTGGGATATTGATCTCTTGTTGCATCATAGCTATTTCTAAGAGTTTAATGTGCTGAAATAAATTACTTTTTTTTATATTTTTATGAAATTTTACTGTCTTTTGATTATTTTTTGTTAACTTCAAATTGTATGCCTCATATAGCAGAGTAAACTTTGGGAAGCAGCATTGAATTATTCAAGCATTACTACATTAGCAAAGAAATGAACATAACTAAACTACACCCCCTACCATTTTGGTAGCATATAATGTTTTTTCTTATAAGATACTTTGGTGATTGTTCATTAAAAAGCTCTTTTCTTTAGATTAAATATATCTTGTCATTTCTTTTTGAGTTTAATTAGATTAAAAAGAATGAATTAAATAGTTGAAACATTACATTAAATAGTTGTAAAACAAGCTGATTATTTAGAAGTTAACTGTCTTCTATGTAATTAACCCAATTTGTAATTACGAGAGTCATATTATTTTCATAATTAAACTAAAACAAAGAAGCTACACTGAGTAAATTTTCTGATAGTTTGCCTTTTCTGTAAAGCGAAATATTCACATAACTAAAAAAATATATATATACCTCTTTTTGATCATCAGTGAGTAAAGTATCATTTTTGGGTAAAACCAGTAATAATGCACCCGCTTTGTTTCTGATTTCAACAAACTGGTCAATAGTAATGTCTTGAATGCGAGCCACAACACAGTGACGGGACATGCTCCAAGATGTGAGGGAGCGGCCTTCAAGGTTGAAACTAGCGCTGCGGCATCCTATTAATAAGAAAAATATATTTTTTGATTTACACTGTATTTCACATTTGTTAGGGTAGGCATAAGGAACTTAGTATTAACACACTCTGTTTCCCACTTAATGTCTGATTTTCGAGACATTACTTGTTCAGTATTGGAAGTCACTGATGTGCTTTGTCTATTACAAGGGCATATTAGGATTTATTTCTTACAAAAGTATTTTTTTCCAAGGGAATCTAATCAAAGGAATTTTAATTGATCAATTCGGAAAATATTACAAATATATCGATAAATATTTTATTCGATTTAAGAATAAGTGTTAAATAGGATTTAACCAATGTTTATAGTTGTCTAAACTACCTTGATATTATAAATTAATTAACCTAGAAGACAAGATCAAAGATAAAATTATCACAACTCAAACAATCTCAACATTTGATGAGATTTAATAAACTAGAACTCGTAGATAAGATATAATTTTGAATCCAGTTAAAATATAACCTAAAACAAAAATCGATTTTTAATATTATCAATGAGAAATATATCCATTTAACTAACTTACCGTGGGGAACTGTGTGGAGGTCGAATTGTTGCATTCTGTACACCGAAAACTCGTGAGAAGCGGCAACTGGGTTAGCAGGCGACATTATAATAAAAATAGGAAAAACAACCAGCAAATAATACGGTATATATCCTTTAAATATTTCGGCGAAACCATCCGCCTGATCGAGCCACATCGTGGTAACTGTTTACGTTCACTTTTATAATGCAATTATTGGAAAAAATCAATTTATAATAATACTATCCTATTAAAGAAACCTTACGTGTGATGTCGGTCAATGACATTTCAATTGCGAGTTGCGACTTACGTGACTTGACAGTGGAGTGAGGACACAGATTAAAAAGAGTTGCTATTTACAATTTACGTTTCTATTAACGGTATAAAATATTTCATAGTTTTTTAAACTTTTAGTTCCAAGATTATTTTTTCACGTTTACTTGGGTAGTTAGAGAGATAAAATAATGTTTTACTCTATTCTGCGCTTCTTATCTAAATTCAAGGAATTGCAATTTTGTTTTGAATGGCGTAAATAATAATAAAATAAGACAATGCAAACGTTGTCTTACTAGAACAAAAAAATGAAACTAATTAAAATATATTCATTTCCCCGAGTGAAGATCGAACCTATAATCAACGCACATACATAAAACTTTTTAATATACTATGAGTATATGTGTTATCAGGTTTTTGAATTAACTGGTATTCTCTACTTTCAATAAATCAATAATCAAGTTCAATTTGGTTTTTTTTCTTTTACAATTTTAATGATATAAAAATATGTTAACAGGTTTACAGTCTAAGCTGAAGATTGGGTATTATAATGATGGTTGTGTATCGGGCTGGTTCGCCCAATACCAACACTTTATATGCTTTTAACGGAGATCTAAATGACAATCATCTTTTGTTCAAGTAGATACTTCTCAACTGACCGACAATATTGTCAATACTTATCTATACTTTCATATAGTATACTTATTATAAATAAAAAATAGATCAGATTCACGCTGTATCCCGCACACAGCAGGTTAGGCAGAGGTTAAGTTAACCTAGTGTTAAGTCACTCCGTTCCGCACTTTCTGCCGAATTCTGGAGGCGTTGCGGGTTGAATAACAGAACTCAACGCCACGCTTTGCGTCGACACCAGAGCGAAGAAATGGAATTGAAAATTTTTGTGGTTTTCTATATTACATCGCGGACTAATAGGGGGCAAAGTGAATGAAAAATATTGTAGAAACGAGAGCTTGAAATCTTCCAAGAGTATGACGCACAATTCTTAGTTATTTTCATTTCACCAAGCGGGCAAAGCCAGTGTAAGTATATGTATATGTATATTATACAGGCAAAGCTAGTGTATGTAAATACATACATATAATTAAATACACTTAATATATATTCCATTCATACAAAACCAAGATTTTAAATTTTAATAATCTCTAATGGCGTAACGAGATAATAAAAGCTATTTGCTTTTTAATTAGCGATAGAGTCATTGTGTTCGCAAACGGCAGATGCTAAAGAAGTCCTGCGTGCTCATTTCAAATTGCACAGATTGTATACATATTTAAGACAATTTAAAACCTATTTCTATGAATATAATGTCTAATTTTCTACAATGTTCCATATTATGCGAATCGCGCATGATTTCTACAAACTCGGCAGTTGGTTATTTCTATATTAGGCGAAATTAGATCTAAATTATTTGAAGATAGAGTTTAAATTTATTTTTTTATGTTCTTGCCGCACTAGGATGCGCTTCCGTGTTTGAAATAAGCTATATAATATACTATTGTATATGTATATTAAAGTCTTTATTAAAGATAATTAGAATTTTATACATCCTTATAGTGTTTAAAGATAGCGTGTAAGTAAATTTTCCTTTTTTTAAACATGCTATATAATTTACAAGAATTTGAACTCATGTTAAGGGTGCTATATAATATATAAACATAAATATATTTTTTATGTATATTTAGAAACGATAAAAGATTTCAAAAGCGAAACACATTCTGTAATATTTGCTCTGCATTTACAATTTGTGTAAAGCGTAGAGCCTCTACGGCGTAGCTCATTATCGTAGCACGCTAGTATTAATAGAAAGTAGCGCATATCGGCTCACTTATCGAATAATTTAAAAGAGTGACTTATTACTTTATATTAATAATTAATGTATATTTAAAATATATTTAGCATATATGAAGAAATAATAAAATAAGTTAAAAAATATAATTTTGAAGTAATTGAGAGATATTTCTAGAATATATTCGCGTAAAATGTAATATGTATATAAAAGATTTAGTTATTATCCTAATATATTTAGCACATTGTTTTAATAAACGCATGTACGTATAGAAGTTGTCTCTTAGACTGTTTTTAGGGCAGGTCTACCCACTAAGCTCGGAGCGACGGCGCGGCGCAGTGCGGCGCTATCGAGCGGCGTCGAGGGGGGGGCGGGCAGAGTCGACTCGATACCGATGTATCGATGTCTCGGTTGTACATTTATTATTTATATTTATATTTATTTACGTTATGTATTTTTAAATGTAATTTAGCTTAGTGATAGGTTATTAATTCATTTTCGCAAACAGATTTTAGAAAAAAGAATATTATTGTTAATTTGTAAAATATCGATACATTTAATATTTATAAGAGATAAAATTCTAATCTGCATGAATTGATAATGAATTTATAAGACATATAAACATAATAATCGATTCATTATATATTATACTTATGATAAACAGAACTTATATACTTATTTAAAAGAAAAAAATGAAACACTATATTCGATTTAAATTGCAAATCGCGCCCCGATCTCGAAATTCGTAAAAGAATAGCAATGTCGATAGCGATCGGGCCGCGTCGTCGTCAGTGTGCTCGCAGCCCCCGGGAGCGCGGGATGGGTGGCGCGCTGCTGCTCGCGCTGCTGGCGGCGGCGCGGGCCGGCGAGCCCAACGCCACCGACCTGGCCAGCCCGGACCCCGAGCTCGAAATCGAACGAACGCCCCTATTCCCTGAAGATCTCTTCACGGAGGACCAGCGGCGCTCTGGGGCGGTCATATTCCACGTGCTGGGCATGGGCTACATGTTCGTCGCCCTGGCCATAGTCTGCGACGAGTTCTTCGTGCCAGCGCTGGACGTCATCATAGAGCGGCTGGCGATAAGAGACGATGTCGCTGGTGCCACCTTCATGGCGGCGGGAGGCTCAGCGCCCGAGCTGTTCACATCCATTATTGGCGTCTTCGTCTCTTTCGACGACGTCGGCATAGGGACGATAGTGGGCTCCGCGGTGTTCAACATCTTGTTCGTGATAGGGGCGTGCGCGCTGTTCTCGCGCACCACGCTTTCTCTGACCTGGTGGCCTCTGTTCCGCGACTGCACCTTCTACTCGATCAGCCTCCTCGTGTTGATATACTGTTTCCGTGATAACGTGATATACTGGCAGGAGGCTTTAGTACTTTTCTCGTTGTATGGAGCGTACGTGATGTTCATGAGGTGGAATCAGCCGGTGGAGAGGGCATTGAAGAAGCTGATATACAAAAACAAGGTGACCAGAGTTAGGAGTACAGACCAGCTGATGCCAACGGTAAGCTCGCCCGCACAGACCTTGCATGCACACTGACGTGGATTTGGTTTACATACTCAAACAATTAAACTTACATTCGATACTATTAACAGATCTAACAAAAAACATTGGCATCTTTAATTCTATAATACATCCCAAATCCATGTCCTAGGAATCCTAGATAGATAGATAGATACTGTGTTGTTCTAGATACATTAATATAATAAAACCTCTATAATATTCATCGTATGTCGTACTAAAGTCGTAAAACTCACTTGAAACTATCATTTTTCATTACGTTACGTCGATTAGTATATATTATTCAGGCGAGACATTACCGTTAAGTTGTTCTGCGACTTAGTTGGCAATTGAAAATTACCCTAAAGAAGACTAACTTACTCTCTATTATACCGTTTATGATGAAACAAATTCAATCAAGAATTTTTCAAAGAAATTTTTGATAATAAGAAATTAATTGGGGAACGGAGCGCCTTAACGCTAGGTTCCCTTACCCTACTATATGAATGAGGGCACAGCGTAAAGCTACAAAAAATAGTTCAACCAATGTCTATAACTTGTTTAAACTAACCCTAAGCTCGTTAATGGTTTAGAAAGCGTAGATTACTGTATGTTGTTTATTAAGAGGCCTGTTTGAAGCGCGTTGTTATGGCGACTACCAGCTCGCCCTGATTGCTTACGTAACCCCTATCGTGACCCCGTGCATATTTTGACTGTATTAGCCCCAGCCCCCATGTATTTTTATCATAACGTTTAGTAAAGTTCGTACGGGAACCTGAAATTGGGTTAGGTTTTATTGCTTTGCGTGTACATGTCGTCCGGTGAGGTCCTGGATGTGATCACATATGATGTATCTTATTTATGTGAAACAGCTGACATGTATTTTTTATTGGCTATAAATTAAAGCTTTTTAGTAAAATATATGATTAAATATTATTCATTATGGATACTATGGTACTCAAATGGAAAACTGAAATTGAAATTTATAACTTTAAATTATACATATTATATAAGCTAGTATTTATGCTTAAATTATGCAAAAATATATATTTAGAGTGGAGAACGGTAGTGTTTTAACACTAGATTCCCAGATTCCCTTTACCTACCCTCATATGTGCGTTATACAGAGTGCAGCTAAAATAAAAATATTTCTCAAAAATTATTTGCCAATATATAATATATCTTGTAAAATTAAAACATAACCCAATTACATCACTGACACAATTTTCAAAGTAAACTATGAAATGCTCACAAAGTGAGTTACGTAAAACGAAATACACTCAAGTGTACCAACACTACAACAAAATGAACTCTAATTATGAAAGCCTTCTACAATTAGACGAACGAAAATTCGACCATTGCCAGAATTATAAGCTTTAATTAACAAACAAACTTACAAGTCCAAACAAGCTTACTAAATGTAAATTTGAATAGTATTTTTTAATAAATATTTTACTTTTTGATGCTTATATTCATGCCGTTTGAATTTAACATTTTATATCACGTGATAATAATCTTTTTTTTTCATTCTATATAATAAAATCGGTTGAGTGTGAATGGGACTCGCCCATTAAGGTTTCGTTCTAAATTGTAGGATTATAAGTAATGTAAAAGGGAAGTACAACATATAAAAGACGACAAATTTTAACTCATTTTGTGTGAAATGAACTGCAATATAAGTTTGTAATGATTTTTTTCAATAAAATATCTTTAAAGTTTTACTTTTTGAATGCCAAAGAGTGCCAAATTTCATAAAGTCCACGGGAAGTACCCTCGGCGAATTTCATATAAAATGCAGCAAAATCGATGGATAAATGCTCGTATCTTTTTATTGCGTAGATTTAGAGGCTTGATAATTACTTTAAGGGATCCTAGACCTAATTTTTTTATATTAATTCAGTTTGATACTTCCACGCACTTTTAGGATAAATAGCCTTGACAGACGGACAGACGTTTCGTGTTTTTCCTTTTGAGGTACGAAACCCTGAAAAAAAATTAAGTAATTCCGTTTTGCACTTTCTACCTATTTAAAATATACTAAAAGCAAAACTCAACGCTGCATAATCTTAGAAATTAAATGGAATAAAACATTTTAAAATAAAATGGAATAAAATAAAAGCTATGAAATATTTATAGAATTATCACGTAATAGCATCCTTCCTGTTTCTACTCCTCGACCTAAAAAGATATACGAAGAAAAAAAAAACTTAAAATAAAGTGATAAAAATTATATTCTTGATAACATTGTGATAACCTCGTGATGGGCAAAATAATTTTACTGTCAAAGATAAAGCTATCTGAATAAACAATATGAAATGCACAATAATGCAAACTTAGTGTCAAAATATTCCATTCTACGCTGCCGGCCCGAAATCGAGAAAGATCTTAGCACTAGTTGTCTTGTTAAAGCGGAGAAATAAAAATACTTAATCCTCCCGAGTGAAAATTGAACTTGCAACCGTCGCGTCGTGCAAACGACAAAAATTTCATACAAAATATGATTACTATTTAATTAGAGGAAATAACATTATAATAAACTTAATTAATGTACAAAAATGCTATAATTTTGTAACAGAATAAGTTTTTCAATCAAGAGACACTCGTAGTTCATTAATTAGGAAACTTATCTGTGTCATTGGCGACAGTGCCTCAGTTCCTAAAGTTTTATTTTTTTTCTTTTTTTTACGCTAAGGTCTTTACATACCTGTTTCGCCTCGGTCACATTCGGCAGCTTCTTCATATATGCACTCCGGGAGTCCTCATGCTTTTTACGGGTCCTTCCATCAATATCGAAGGCCAATCGTGGCACAGGGGCAGAAGTTGTGATATGGGCAAAAGTTTCGGAACTCACACGATCTTCTTTGCCTACTATTCTATTTATGGGATAAAGAAAGTCCGGATTAATTTAGAGCATATGAAGCAAGAGTGAGTGGTAAGAGAGTGAGGGAGGAGACCTCGGTTGACCTTCGAGCGCTTATCGATGATACTGGAGAAAGGATTCTTAATGTATCAAAGAGAACCCACTCTCTATGGCTAACCCACTAAGGATAGGAAGCCAAAAAAAACAGATTTTAAGCATATTTGTAATGAAAACGCAACAGACAAATTAATTAATGATTGTGTTAATTGTTTTAATGAGGAAATGTGAGTTATGTAATTTATGTGAACTACATTTTAAATTGCTATAATTAGCGCTATAAATAGTTAGTTATTATACAAAAACAAATGTGTGGGAAGAGTTCAAATAAAATTTTAGTTATATACAAATAAAATATACCTAAAATGTAGTGATGATTAACTTAAAAGCTTAAAGTCCATCCGCGAAGGAACCGTCGCGTCGTGGAGCATTGACAGATCAGGACAGATCGTGATGATCGTGGGGTTGATGCCAACTTGGGGAACTGGTTATTTCAATTATTTTCATGCCATCGCTTAAATCTCAGTGTTGGTTTCAACAATGAAACACGGAAAGTCTCAAAAATTAGGTGGAAATTAAGAATTCACACTGTAGTGCCGATCACGTCCAATTAAGGGGGGAACGGACCATTTTAATAGTAGGTTATCACAACCCGCTATGTAATATACAGTTAAGCTCACACAAAATTAATTGAAGTTGAAATTTATAAAAAAAATCAATTAAAAAGCTCGATCATTTCCAATATAAATTAATATAACGTTCATACTAGTAGGTATATGGCTTTAGGAGATATCATTTATCTTGAAAGGAAACGCCGCATTGCATCTTGGCTGCGTCTCCTAAATTGTTCCAGTGTGTGTGTAACACACATACATACATACATACTTACATGCACGTATAGGATATCCTCAACGTTGCGCCAAGAATTTATTTACAGTAAATTCTACGGGTATGTCCTTGTAAATGTAGTGCTGGGTTTTAGTCTACCAGTTTATTATTATTACTTTCTAGCTTAAGATATTATTTTTTTTGTAAGTTCACGGTATATCCCAAATAATATGACAGGGTAAGCAAAGGGAACCTGAGACACTCCGCTCTCCATTTGTTTTCAATTTTGGAGACATTGTGTGCTAGTTTTACTTAATTTTGTTACTAAAGCGAGGAAATGAAAATATTTCTCTCAAGTAGCACTCGAACCCACAATCGTTGCGTTTACAGTAACACACTGCGTTGCTACATATATTGGAACTTCTATTAAAAATACACTTAAAAGTATCTTACATAGGCAAAGAGGGCTGATGCCGGTCTTCGATTGATCAAACCAGCAGGAAGAAGAGGGAACCTAGTGTTAAGACATTTAAATAAATATTTCATTTCCTCGAGTGGAGATTGAACCCACTACCTGTCGTGCTTACAGTCACACCCTTGGGCCTCTGCTCCACGACTGGCCCATAAAGGAACGTAACGTATATTGAGAAAGATTAATATTTTTTGTCGCTTACTAATGCCAGAAAAAAAACCGGAAGCATACTAAGTAAAAAAAATCATTAGCAACCCTGACAATGCTTAATTATTACAAACAACTACCTATTACTTATAAAATACCTACGAAAAGTCAACATTCACACAAAAAGGAAAATCTAGGTTCCATTAGGGTTTTAGAACACCGCCTTAGCACTAAGTGACAAAACTATTTGTAACTGTCATATAAATAATGAATGTATTCCACAATAAGCTTTCTATGTACTATGGGCTAGTTTTTACCATAAATTATTGATGATGAATGGATATCTATCTTTTTTTATCTATCTTTGATATGGACAATTGTTATTATTAGGCCAGTCGTGGCGTAAATTTTTAATTAAATATATATTTTTATTTCTTCGCTCTGGTGTCGAGACAAATTGCGGCGTTAAGTTCCGCAACTTAACACGCTTTGCCTTCAGATTTCGGCGGAAAATGGGTAATGGAGTGTCTTAACACTAGGTTCCCTCTTCCTACCATGCTGTATACGGGATACAGAGTGAAGGCGATTTTTTATTTAATCTATTTTTTTATTATATTTTGAGTTTTATTACAGCTAAAACTTAAATGTTATTACGCTTTTGCTCCTACACTATTGCAAAGTCAGATAATTTTAAATGTTTCATTTCTTCAAGTGGAAATCGAATCCACAATCTATAACACGCTTGTAGCACTGAGCTACGACTGGCCAAAAAGAAATTGTTATTTAAATTTTTACTATGAATATAGTATAAACTGCAATTCCGTTTCATTTCCTCCAACTAAGTTGGCATTAGGAAAGGGTAAAAGTATATTAGATTGTACTCTACTAGAGGGTACGAGCAACCCCTTGCAACTCTGTACATAAAATTTAAGAATTCCACGCGACCAATAACTCTGAACATATGTAATCCATAAAGTACCCTCGAAGATTATGTAATTTTGTATAGATTTTTTTATGATTAGACAGATTTCTACAAAAGAGCATATTTTACTAATTCTGCGAGAACATGTTTTGACATGTTATATCCTGTGTATTATTTATACCTGAGGGTTATGTGTTCGATTTCCATCGAAACTCAAATTGTTTTAATTTTTTACAATTTCCAATATCGAAAAAAAGGCACAGAGATATGATAACAATTGACTTATGGACAGTTTATATATAGTGGGTTATTGTTAGTGGGAATATCTTCAACAGAAACCGAGCAAATCAACTTTGAAATTAAGGGTTGGAACCCTTATTACCCTTCTTATAAAGGTTAAGGGCAAAATAATTTGTGTAATACTATTTTGTATAAAAAGCAATACAATCATGGAAGCAAAGATGTATTAGAAGCCAGTGCAGTTTTAATATGCTTATCCTGCTAGACGTTTCACAAAAAAGTCTCAAAAGTGGGAATCTCGCAGTATGATACCTTAAAAAAACTAAAAGAAAATTGAATTTTCTCGCTCTGGTATCAAGGCAAAGCGCGGTGTTAAATTCCGCCAATCATCACTCAATGCTTCCTGAATTCAGCGGAAAATAGGGAACGGAGTATCTTAACATTAGGTTCCCTCTACCAACCCTGCTGTGTTCGAGATATAGGTTAAATCTAAAAATAATACATAAAACTACTAACTACGGAACCATTTCAATAAAAATGCACTTCGCACTTGGTCTTAAAAGCCGTCATCGTTATGGAATTTCAAAGTAATTTTCAACACGAAGCTTTGCTAGCGACATTTATGTATATTCTAACACTAAATATGGCTATGAGTGTATAATACGATAAAGGAGACTTATTTAACTACCTATTTATACTGTGTTGCAAATTCTATACCCTATGGCACAGTGGTACAAACGTGTCATTGTAAACGTGATGGGTTTAAGTTCAATTTCCACTCGAGGTAGTGAATAATTGAATATTTTTCTCCTTTTGTCTTCAATCTTTCTTCGACTTCGACTTCGACTTCGAGGCATTGCTCTCGCAATGCCTCGAATCGGCAGAAAGTGGCGAATGGAAGTGTATTTATTGGAACAATAGGTTCCCAGGTTCTTTCTGCCTATCCTGCTATGTGCGGGATACAGTGCAAAGCTAAAAAAAGAAAGGAATGAATAAACGAAATAAGGCGTAGAGTTTCCCAATAAAAATGACTCTTAGTGGCAAGATAGTAAAGAACGGAATAATTTGTCACTACAATGTCATACTACCCGAATAAGCTCTAGAAAATGTGAAAATATAAACTAGTAAATCCCTTGAAGATTAATAAAAGGCACACAACGTAAGTACATACTCTCATGTTTGCGCAGCCCGTAATCTCGTTCTAAGAGATTTAAAAAGTCCGAGAGATAAAGCTGAGTGAACAAACGACCCAAATAAGTTGTTATAAAATACATTTTTTTATTTTTAAATTATTCAATAAAATATTATTAAAATTTTAATTAATTAATATATTAAATATTAGAGTTGTGTTCCTCCTGTTTTAACACTGCCTATTGCCATAAATCAGCGTGATACAAAAAAAAAATAGATAATTCATTTTATGCGGGAAAGAGCGTGAAATTATAAACATTTACACTAAAACAATAACACTATATAACTACCAATTATACAGTAAGCGATCCAACAAGCGTGTGGGACCCAATCAGCTGTGAAACGATGCTATCGGATTTACATTACCTACTATGTATATATAATGGCGATTAGTTTAGCAATGCAATGTATATGTATGCAATACTTGTATAGTACAATGTAATAGCTTCACGCTTTATATCGCACATAGTGGGGTAGGCAGAGGGAACCTGGGAACCTAGTGCTAAGACCGTCTGTTCTCATTATGACTTTCCTGTTCTCCATTTTTTACCGAATTTCGAAGGAATTTAATTGAGTGTTGAGTGGCGGAATTCAACACTGTGCTTTGCTTCGTTACCATAGCGAAGAAATGAAAATATTAAATATTTTATTTCTTCGGTATTTCTGGGAATCGAGCACACAACCATCCCTGAGGGGCAATATTTCATTTCCTCAGTATTTCTGGGAATCGAGCAACCATCCCTGGGGTGCCAGGTACATCAACTGGTTGTAGGTTCGATCCCCACTCGAGGAGGTGAAATATTTATTTCAATTTATATTTTCATTTCTTCGCTCTGGTGTAGAGGCAAAAGCGCAACGTTGAGTTCTACCACTAAACATGCAATGCCCCCAGAATTCGGCTGAAAGTGGGAAACGGAGTGTCTTAACACTAGGTTCCCTCTGCCTACCCTGTGGGTGCGGGATACAGCGTGATGCTGATTCTCATAAGTAATTATAAAAACCGAGAACATAATAATATAATTTACTATTATCACTGAACGTTAATTTTTAGAGGCCAATCCCCGATTTTTAGGAAATGAGATACTTAAGTGGTATATTAAATATTACTGAAACAAAAACATCGAACTCCCTACCAAAACGATACAATGTCAACTACACCTTTTCACCTT
This sequence comes from Heliconius melpomene rosina, assembly GCF_056956725.1. Lineage (NCBI taxonomy): Eukaryota > Metazoa > Arthropoda > Insecta > Lepidoptera > Nymphalidae > Heliconius > Heliconius melpomene. The sequence continues at coordinate 7,866,786 of NC_140402.1, read as the reverse complement.
GGCTTACTATTCGTAATTCGTACCAAAAGCTTTATATAGAGTTTTCAAGCGCACTAGAGTCTGTAGAACAAGTTTTTTAGAGAAATAGGCCACCACATTACCCACTAAAACAGTGCCCTTAGCCGTGTCGTTAGTGGTTTTTCAAATGTTTTTTGTTATTTATACTAAAGTTGAATACCTTTTAGGTAAATGTCGGTTTAATTAGTGTTGCAGTAAACGTGTTGCTTTCATGCACTTTCAAAAACAGAGATATAATTTTTTTTACGTCACACATCAGGGAAGGCAGAGGGAACCTAGTGTTAAGACACTCCGTTCCCTATTTTCCACCGAATTCTGGTATTTTTGAATTCTGAATATTTTTGATATTTAGCGTGACGTTAGATCCCTTCCAGATTCCCTCTGTCCTGCTTTATGCGGGATAAAAGATCTACCTATCACAAATCTCAAACACCCATATTAGTTACTAACATAGTTTACTGAACTTATCTTGCAAATTATCAGCCAAAACCAACCAGGCACGCTCGACCCCCATTAAAATGTGTCCGAACAGAGAACTTGCATAAATTCAACATTCGCCATTTGGACCATGTTATTGAAACTGCAATTTGGCGTCGATCCAGATAGAAAAACATAAGGGTTGTAATCAGTTTTGTATTATTATGTGATATTCATTAGAGCTAGTAAACACTACTAAAGTGGTGCTTTAGTAAATGATAATTATTTTTGGATTTTTTTGGTGTTCTGTTGTGTTTTGCACATAGCAGTGTGGAGGAAACCTGGAAACCTAGTGTTAAAATTTTTTGCTCCTTATGAAGATTCTTCCGTTCCTCACTTTCTGCTGTATATTGAGTGGAAGAACTAAACGTCGCGCTTTGACTTGTTACCAGAGTTAGGAAATAATATTATTAAATATGAAATGAACCTGACGCTATACTTATATAGAAAAAGTAGTTATAAAAATAACCCAACTAGCAATTTGAACCAACAGAAATCACTTTTAGACAAATTATTTTGAATAACTAGTTACAGTATTTTCCATAAATAAGCTTAATTTTCCATAAAATCTCTCCAATTTTCCAATTAGTCAATTTTAAGGCAATAACTATCACTACATATTATGTAAATTTTGACTCTCAATTATGTTTAAACATTATTAAGGCTTCACAAAAAAAAGGAAAAATATTATTATTTCGAAATTAGATATTTTCTGCATATGTATAGGCTTAGCCAAATACTATATATAGAATGTAGCTGGATACAAAAAACTTTGATGGAAAGCTCGAGTAAATGACATCTAGTACTTTTGAGCTTCACCGGAAGTCGTGAAGGAAGCTTTTCGATAACAAGGACTTATTGGGGTTGCTGAAATGACTGATATACGAATCTGATTCCTAATCCGAGAGTATATTATAAGTAAATCTGTACTGTAATATTATAAAAGCTCAAATGTTTATTAGGTTGAATGAAGTAATCTCAGGTACCAATAGGGTAAATTGAAAAGCAACTGAATATATGCAACTTTTAGTCATTTCCATTCAACCACGCGTGTTCAATTAAATGTTTTTAAGAGTCCAAATTTCAATTTTTTTTTTAAACCGGCACAGTAAAAAATTTTACATACAAATTTTTAACCTCTATTTCGTCCCTTTATTTTTCCAAATCCCTTCTTAGTGGGTGTCCAGATTACGAAAATAAACATCTGTACAAATTTTACGTTTCTACGCACAGCGGTTACGGCTTTGCGTGCGTCTTACCACTGTCAGTGGGAACCACCAATTACCATTTTTGTATTTAACAAAAATGAACCTTAGATTCTAAATTTTAAAAACAGAGTGGCTTGGCTCTAAGTTTTCCTTGTTTACCCCGGTATGTAAAAGCGCTATATATATAAAAAAAAGAAAAAACTATAAACAACCACCAGTGTTTTCAAACGATACGGTTATAAAAGAACGAAAACAAAAGCGAAATCCACGAACGCATACAATAATTTTTGTCACAGGGTTCATTCAGTCTATTTTTTTGTAACGAAAATATACGGCAAAAAGAATTTGGACAATTTAAAACTGGTCTTTATCCAAACTTTAGTGCTAGTAAACGTTTATATCTGATAACTGCTACAGTGAAATATATGAACATAGGGAAAAGTATGAATATTTAATATGATTTTGTTTACGCAATTTAAGCTTTTTGACAAGTATGTGGAAATGAGGAAATGTAGACGACAGAAGCTTATAGGTTCGATTCCTACTTCGAGGAAATGAAATATTTATTAATATTTCTTCGCTCTTTCAATGAGGATAAGCGAGATGTTGAGGTTCCAGTTGAAGGTGAGGAAAAAGCTGAAGAAACGGTTAAAGACATCAGCAAATTGTTAAACATCATGGAAATTGGCTCAGAATAGCTCTGGCTAGTCTCTTTCATTTTTGAGTTCGAGTAGAGTTAGAGTTTCGAGAGCTAATATCTTTCAATTTAATTTTCGAGGTATAACGTGTTGTGTGGCGGCACTCAACGCCACCCTTTTCCTTGTTACCAGTGCCAAGAATTATTAAGTATTTCATTCCCTAGAATGGGAATCGAATCTACAACCGTCGCTCACAATCACACGCTAGTTCTTCAGCACCACGACCAAGTATCAATACATAAAATAAAATTACCACCACCATTATCAAGGTATTTACGATAAAGTATAACAAAAGGAAGCCGAAAGCCTAACATATGACCGTATAAATGGTTCCACTGACGTAACGTATGTTAGGAGCGTGGTACCAAATGCGCACTCATTAATCTTTGGTGTAGGTTCGAATTTGTACAGAAGTGGTTTCTAGGGGTAGCCTTTTATTAGATTTATTTGTGCGAATTTTTTTTTTAATTTAATATGTTTCTTTATAATCGAAGGGTTGAAATGAAAGTAGTTAATTAATCTTTACTAATTGGCTTTCAATATGAAATGTTCCAAAATAGGCGAAAAGACAGAGTGTCTTTACACAAGATTCTCTCTTTCCCTGGAAAAACTACTATTTGAAGATTCGATTGTCATGGGTTCGATTCCCATTCGGAAGATTGAATTTGTACGGATTAATCTCCGGAACAACTGAACAGATATTCATGAGGCTAACATTGTAATATAGTGAGGATATTAGGCTAATTTGTATTCCGGAATTCCCCCGAGGAATTCAGGATTATCCCCAAGGGATCGTAAATTGCGCAAGAAAAACCGCGTTTGTCTTGCGCGGGTACTTACCGCATACATATCTTTTTTATATTTTTCATATGAAATTACTACAATTTTTAAATACGACAATTTTTATGAGCGAAATCAAATAAAATCCCAAACGATTTAAATTATCGTTTATTTTGTGTAAAACAAACAGTATCTTAATACTAAATTAACAAATATGGTTTTCTTAAACACACTTAAATAAACATTCAAGCGGGCGAAGCCGCACGGGTGTTAGTACAAACAATTTATCATATTTTGGACACATTAATGATTTTCTATTAAAAAATAAAATTAATAATATAATCTACATCTAATAGTTTTACTATCACACATTTTTAATATCCATTTTTATAAGAACTCTAACACTATCTTTAACATTTTAAAAGTATTATTCCAATATACTTTTTAAAAAGTCATCTTTTCGTTCAACTGTTTATAATATGTTTTCTAAAAAAATATTAACTCTAAGACTAACAAGTTATATAAATATAAACATTTCCCCAACTTGGATCGAACCCGCAACCATCGCATACAGTCAACCACTACCAACTACACTTCTATTAACAAACAAACACACAAACAACAAATCCTCTAATATATTCAAAAGCTCTTAACTAAAAGCTGTTCTGTCTTTTCTTGCTGGCTGTACTGACTTAAGCCTGTTTTTGCAGCACCAGTCCGCCGCTCAAACTTTGGTGAGTGATTGCCTTGTTCCTTATTTAATATACTATCACCTATTTTTCTTATCTTATCTTATCTTATCTTATATTTAATATTATATCTTTATACATTTTCTTGCTTTTTCCTTAAAGAACGCTTCACGATATATTTATTATTATATATACAGCATATAGAACTCACACTGTAGTATACACGAACAGATTGTTTTTTTTTTAATTATATTTTTTATGAACGTGTCGATAAAGTGAAATTTTAAGCGATTTTTTTTATATTCGTGTATTTTTGACATTTAGCGGGGTAAGTCTAAATGTCCGAACACTCCGTACTCCAACACCGCAAATTAACAAACTATATTTTTTTAGCTTCGCGTCGTATCCCGCACGTTTCAAGGTAGGGATTTGGACCTCGGAAAGCTGGTGCTAAGAATCTCCCATTCCCCATTTCCGAAATACTGGGGGAATTGCTTGTTAAGTGGCGTAACTCAACGCCACACTTCACTTCATCATCGGGTGAATTACTAATATTAACCACACTACCAACCATGACAGCGTATACCTATATTTTATATATTTAACTGATTTAAATCGAGCCATATAATAAATTATACAATAAACCATCTGTGTCCCAAACTTCCAGCATAAATAACGGTAAACGACCCGTGTTTTGGCTTTATACCAACTTTTTTACGATATGTACGAATCAAAAACTTGGAATATGACAAGAGAGATTTAAAAAAAATTAAAAAATGTGTATATTTTTGGTTAAGTTAACTTAGCAGCGAATACTAAACATACCTACTCGTACTTTGCCTCAAACTATTGAGATTCGAATTTTGAACTACGAAAATGAAACTACTAATCGAATGTATGCACATACTTATACATATTTTAACTTGTTAGTGGTTCCCCTATTTTCCCTATCCTACCTACATGCCATAATTATCTTATACAGGGTGTCCCAGGAGTCAACGATAAAACGAAAACAGGTGATAGACTAAGTCGTGACAGTTATGAGAAAAATATAAAAAAAAAATCTGTGTCATGTATTTTTCATATTATATTGATTTAAAAAAATATCGGAAAAACCGACACCTTGTGATGATTTTTCAAGTCCTGAGACTACAAATATTACCCTTTTTTAATTTTTTTTTCTGTAATGTAATCATGAGTGACCCTTCTGTGAATTACAGTTTAAGATTGAAACATACCTGCATCGGTTTTCAATAAAATGTGGTGTTTTTGCCAAACATTAAATTCAAAATATTTAGTACACCCAACTTTAACCGACTGTACTATAAAAAAAATGTACTACACTGTTTTTGCCAGTAACTTTAAAAGTTGGCGCATTTAATCTGGATTCCGAAATGGTATGATACTTGCTAGATTACTTCTTTGTTGAAGAGAGAAAAATCGAAATACACGATAATCGGGATGACGGTCAGCGTTTTTGTATCTTTTCCGATACATTCTAGCTGCAGCATTACCATTACATAACCACTCTCCATGAATGAAATGCATATTGGCATTGTATCAAAGACCGAGTATATGGCCTGCGAGATCGCGGACTCGAGTACTATCCTTATAGGTCCTGGGTCAGCCCCTAAGTCGAAAAAGTTCAGGTATCTTAGATCCGTCATGCACGAGTCTGGAGGCATCCATCACGATTTCCATGGTCGGATAAGCGTTGCCTGGGCTAAGTGGCGGGAGGTCACTGGTGTGGTCTGTGATCGCAGGATTCCGTCCAAACCTTTTCCGACTTAGGGGCTGGCCCAGGACTTATAAGGATAGTGCTCGAGTCCGGGCTCTCGCAGGCCATATACTCGGTCTTTGATACATTGCCAATATGCATTTCATTCATGGAGAATGGTTATGTAATGCTAATGCTGCAGCTAGAATGTATCGGAAAAGATACCAAAACGCTGACCGTCATCCCGGTTATCGTGTATTTCGATTTTTCTCTCTTCAACAAAGAAGTAATCCAGCAAGTGTTATACCATTTCGGAATCCAGATTAAATGCGCCAACTTTTAAAGTTACTTGCAAAAACAGTGTGGTACATTTTTTTTATAGTACAGTCGGTTAAAGTTGGGTGTAGTAAATATGTTAAATTTAATGTTTGGCAAAAACACGATATTTTATTGAAAACTGCTGCAGATATGATTCAATCTTAAACTGTAATTCACAGAAGGGTTACTCATGATTACATTACGAAAAAAAAAATGAAGAAAGAGTAATATTTGTAGTCCTGGGACTCGAAAAACTATCACAGGGTGTCGGTTATTCCGATATTTTTTAAAATCAATATAATATGAAAAATACAAGACAAAGATTTTTTTAAACGGTTTTATTTAGCTCACCCCGTTTGTTTATTTATTTGTATGTTTGTTTGGGTCAAATTTAGTAATTGAAATTTAACCCTCTTCCCGTTAACCCATTGATCTGAAATTTGGTATACGCCTTTGATTCTGGTGACAATACAATTATCCATATTAAATATTATTGTGAATCCAAGATGGCCGCCGCTACAAGATGGCGGACAACTTAGTTTTATTCAATCCCATCAATATGGGTATCAAATAAAAGGGCTTGTCAATTAGAATTCAGTGGACTATACAAAATCAAAATCCAAGATGGCCAACACTACAAGATGGCGGACAAGTCAGTTTTTTTCAATCCTATCAATACGGGTATCAAATGAAAGGGCTTGTCAAGTAGAATTCAGTGGACTACACAAAATCAAAATCCAAGATGGCCGCCGCTACAAGATGGCGGACAAGTTAGTTTTTTTCGATCCCATCAATATGGGTATCAAATGAAAGGGCTTGTCAAGTAGAATTCAGGGCACTATACAAAATCAAAATCAAAGATGGCCACTGCTACAAAATGGCGGATAATGTAGTTTTCAATCCCATCAATATGGGTATCAAAATAAAGGGCTTGGTAAGTATAATACAGTATACTATACACAATTACAATATGAGTCTCCCACCTAAGTCAAGATCTGGTATCCTGTCGAGGACTGTGTGGCTATAGGGTGCCTAAAAATGAGACGTCGCTAGGGGTACACCACCCAAGGTAAAAGGTAAAAGCGCGCCGAGAACTATATGGCACTAGGTGGATAAAAATGATATGTCGTTAGCGTTTTCCCCTCAAGATTCAGGCACATCTTGTTGTACATAGCCTTGCTCCTCTATTGGACCTCTGGGGGGTCGATCGTAACATTCTCCATTAACCTTGCAATAATGAGGCACTCAACGAATTGAATAGTAGGAGAAATAAAAACTAAAAACTTAAAAATAAAAAAGTAAAAAAAATATTTTAAGTTAAACCGTTTTATATTGCAGATAAATGTACTAAAAGATAAAAAATAATTTCATGGAAATTATGATTACTAAAATAAAATCGTGGGGCACGTCCAATATCTACAATCGAAAGACATGGCATGAGACTTCACCCACCTAGTGGTAAGTAGAAAGTGTCCCCACGATTTTATTTTAGTAATCATAATTTCCATGAAATTATTTTTTATCTTTTAGTACATTTATCTGCAATATAAAACCGTTTAACTTAAAATATTTTTTTTACTTTTTTATTTTATATTTTTCTCATAACTGTCATGACTTGGTCTATCACCTGGTCTCGTTTTATCGTTGACTCCTGGGACACCCTGTATATATTTCTAAGTCCAGTAGTTTCGTTTTTGAACTGTGAAACACTTTTCATTCTCCAAATTGTCTGAACAAAATGAGTAAATAGGAGGAATTTAATGTTATAAAAAATTTGGCGGTAAGTGAGGAACAAGAGTATTTTAACTCTAGGATCTCCTGCCTGCTTTGCTATAAGCTAAAAACAAAAATATGCTTAAATTTAAACTATTTTGAATAGTGAAAGCTATTTAGTTCATTATGTAAATGTATTTTAGTAATACAGGTACCTTCCCCCATATAATACGTTCCCATTCAAAATCGTGATAAGTTAACATTACTTTAGTCGGTCGTAATGTCTTACCTCCAACGGGCCGGTCCTGATAACGATCTGTCATTATATTTTACACAAAGCCTCGTGTACAAAAGGATTTGGTTAGTCTATACTAATATAATAAAGCGGAAGAGTTTGTTTGTTTGTTTGAACGCTAAGATCTCTGGATCTACTGGATCGATTTACTTTGTTTTTGTTTTGTTTGTGTTTGTATCAAAGCTGCATTCTTCAGAAGTGCTATAGGCTATATAATATTACATTACACATATATACTAATAAATTAAAATACTTTCTAATTTGACATGCAATTTATTCTGCCATGTTAATAACAACCGTCGTCGCTACTCGACCGCGTTCGTTACCGCGTCATTTTGATATTCATCTTTATGAAAATAAATATAATAGTCACTTTTAGCATTTCATCTAGATTGAAATTATATTTCTATACAAATTATATTCTTATATTTCAAGCAGGCGTAGCCGCGTCCGGATCCGCTAGTAAGGTATAATGAAACATCAACACGTTTTTAATAATATTTAAGTGTTATCATTTGATTTTTACTATGATAAATAAGGGCTAATATGAGACCGTCGTTCACCGTCTGTCTTCTAACCCGGCAGTTCTGGGTTCGGGGCCATGAATCGTTTTCTTGCTGTGGTAATATAACTGAACGCAGCGTTTAGTTCCGCTAATCAATAAGCAATGTCTCAAAAATTTAGCAGCAGAATGAAATGGAATATCTTACTGCTAGCTCCCTTTGTCTACCCTGTTATATGGGATATACACTATCATTAACCTCGTCATATATGGCGTCCGGGGGACCTCATACTTTATATATGACCTTCTTCCAGTATCCTTGATACTGTGTTTGCGAAGATCACCCGAGGTCTCCCCCTACCTCTCTTACAGCGCACTTCTTTTCCACCATAAATCTCTTTTGCCATCATAACTCTTTCATCACTCATTCGTTCGGCTTGTCCAAACCAGCTGACGTTCTTTATTCTCATCGTCATAATTTCGCTAATACCTGCCAGTCTGTGCATCTCTTCTTACGGATTCGATCGACTAAGCTGATTCCGCATATTCTACGCAGAAGTTTTGTTCGTTATAGATTAATACCTGACCTGTAAAAACAATATTTTAAAAAGTAGAACATAGTAAATAGAAGAATTAAAATTTAGTTGTCAGAAAATATTCTGTTTTGTATTCTATAAAAATATTATTTTCAGCTTTGATTTTTATAATTCTAAGATTTTTTTTAAATAAAACATTATAAATACAAACAGTCCTTCCTTTTAGCAAATAAGAAAATAATCTTCTTTGAATTTGATACACTTTGAATTCACAAACAACTCGACCAAGAAACCAGAAACAGGTAGTTTATATACAGCATGTAACACGCTTTTATTTACTTAAAAATTATTTTTATTAAATTCAATTCAATTCTAACACAACAGCACGAACTTTAAAATGCTTATATGATGTGAAACACTTCTGAATGATATTTTGTTATTTATTAAACGAAATTTATTATTTTTAGTATAACGCTGTATCCTGCACAGTACAGGATAGGCAGAGGGAATCTGGGAACCTGGTATAAAATACTCCGTTCATATTAATCTTAATACATACAGAACGATTTGAATGACGGAATTAATTATTTTAATCCAAAATAATAAATTTGCATGTGCATATTATTTGACATAAAGCGCGGTTTTGGGCTCCTAACAAGTAATGTCTCCAGAAATGGAGAAAATGAAGAACGGAAAGGTTTCCAGAACTGGAAACACCTAGTGTCCAGATTCCCTATGCCTACCATTCTATATGCGGGATACATCATGAAGCTACAAAACATATGCATAATTATATAATTTTATTTAAGGCTATCGAGGCCTTCACGGCTGAATAAGACAGCGACTGACTGAAAATGGAAAAAGCGTGAAGCTGCTCGAGATATAAGAAATTTTAAAGGATTTTTTTAATAATATTTTCGAAAATATATAATTAGTCAATTTAATTATATGTTTTTATATGTTATCAATTTTAAACTATATTGAAAATTGCAACAATTAGCAACTGCAATTTGTAAAAGAGAATCATAATAAGAATTCGATACTTGTACAGGATACTGAAAATGTAAACTCCTCAAACTAATTGGACTCCTGTTCTAAGACTTTGAAATTTAAATTATTTAACTAAAGAACTTGTTATTTCTGAAAAGTTCATATCATTTGTTAAATAATAATTTAGTAATTGGTCCTAAAAAATTAAATATAACTGAAACATTGATTTAAAAATATGATCAAAATAATGGCAATAGTGAAGGTTGTGGGTTCTATTACTCGAAGAAATAAAATAATATTTAATATTTTAATTTTCTCGCTCTGGTTTCGGGGCAAAGCCAGGCATTCCAGAAAGAATCTATTGGTAAATGAGGAATGAAAGTGTCATAATCAGAACTCTGTGGGATACAGCATGAAGCTGAAAAAAATAGTACTTGAATACAAAAAATAATTATGTAAGATAAAGAATATCAATCATAAAGACCTTGAAAGCGCGAAGCGTTCCAAATTAACGTTCAAATAGAATTTCCGAAGCTAAATTAATCACTTTCCTACAGAATGGCATGACTGGCGGTTTCCAACAGCGTAATAAGCCGATCTGAAGTACGTACCGTGGAAAAAAATGTGCGTTATAACATAACCCTTTATGATGATGATGCTTTAAAGTATTTAGAATGTTTTTGATTAGAGACGATGGTCGTGAGTTCAAATATTACTTAAGAATTCTCTTTACTAAAATTCTTTCACTGTTGGACATATTGCGTATTCAAGTTTATGAAATGTGGGGATCGGGAGTTCTTTAACACCGGGTTCCCAGGTCCCCTAAACCTGCTATTATCGGGATACACGGTGAAGCTCACAAAACATAAAATAAATAATATTCTACCCTGATATCTGTATAAGATAGCAATAACAATATCAATTACACTACATTCAAACCCTGGTCCAGCAATAGCTCCAGCTTAAACAAACAGACAGGCCACTTCAATCAAGCCAGTTTGTCATCCATTAACACAATATAAGTAATCGAATAGTCGGTCCGAAGCGAATCGATACATATCTCGGATGCCTCTGATTCAGGCCTGAAACTGTTATATTCGATAACAAATGGCAGTCAGGCATGCGATGTAGAATGCCTTTGAAGTTAGTATAATTGGTCCTGTCAAAACGTTTAAATTTTGTTTATTTTAACTAAAAACTAAAAAAAATTGCTTTATGAGGCATTTATTTGATATCTTTCAGTATTTTTCCATATATTACCTAAAAGTCGAATATAGGCAATAGGATTTTTATTACATACACCTGTTCATATAAACTGGTGAATCTATCTTTGTCCAGAGCAGACATGACAATAATTTATATATATTTGACTTATCCGATTACGATCATCCTCTATTCACACGACTAAGCCAGGCAAGGAAAACCTGGGACCAAGTGTTAAGGTACTCCATTCTCATTAGGACATTTCCGTTCTCCACCGAATTCTGGTGGTATTGCTTATTGGTTGGTGGATCTCAACGCTGCGCTTGGCCATGTTAACTGAGCGAAGAAATGAAAATATGACTTATTTCATTCCCTCGTGTGGAAATCGAATAAGCAACTGTTTCGCTTACAAACGCACCAGTAAGCCCCTTGCCACGACTTCAAAAGATAACTATCTTATTTCTTTTTTTAAGGAAACAATATAGATAAGCAAGCTAGCAAATCGTAAATACTTATAGAAAACAAATAAATAATGAAAATTTCTTAGTGAAATAGAATATTTATTAATTATCGCTACACAAAATACATGAAACTTAACAAGTTTGTAATTTATCATATAGCAAAATAAAAATTACCTTTTAAAAACAATCGAATCAATTTTTCTATAACTAAAAATATATTTAAATTATTTTAACACGAATAAATTAAATAGCAGCAGTATGCAGAGGGAGACCTAGCCATTCCCCCCCCATATGCTTCTTCAATTTTTTGAGGAATTGAATTTGAGGACGAAATAGAAGTAATTCACCGCTATGGCGCTTTAAATAATTGAAATATGAATTTCAGGGCTTTTTTACAGTATCAGTCCAACAGAACCTTGCGGGAATTCTGTTTGGACGTTCCAATTCGGATCCTGAGGGAGTCGCTTTAAAGTTTCCTAAAATATTTTCACCTCTGGCTAAATTATCAATTTTTTCACATTTACTTACACCAGTACCGGAACTTGCCCTGTGAAGTGTAGATAAAGTCTTCGTTCTGATATTTTTACTTTTTAAATCAACATATGCCAATTCCTCTTCAGAACTCAAATATTCTTTGACATTTACTATATCTCTTCCTAATTCTTCTAATTTGGAACAATGCATTTCTTGAAAAGTACTATTATTTTTATCATTCTGTGCATTCGTAATACTTTCTAATTTACTTTCTATGTTTGATAATTTATCAAATATGTTATCGAGCCTTGTAGCTTGATTTTGTATAGCACTAAAGATACTTCTTATTTCCTCATCTCGGTCCTCTAATTTAAGAAAACGTTCCTCAACAGCTTTAACTACCGGTGCGCTTATATTTTCACAAAATAATCTCTTATCCTTTTCATTCATGAGATGCATTTTAATGGTTGCCTCATTCGATATATTCATGTATTCAGTTGCAATCGCTTCAAAGGACTCCGAGGGAAGTATCTTTTGGTTTTTGTATTTATGTTTCTTCGGACATTCTTTTTTAAAATGAGTTTGCTCTGATACTTCTGATAAAGTGTATGATAATGATTTGTTTTCGTTTACATCGTCGATTGTATTATTTTGTGACGAACGACTTAACGATTCATCGGTAGTAATAGTTGCTCTACGTTTAAATTTCTCATGTTTTACGATTTCTGCTATTGTGGACTTTCCTTTATCAAAAGTAGCGTGCCCTACAGAATTTATACTATGCTCACAAGCTTCGTGCTTCCTTTTGGAAGTTTTCTTTGACTTGATCGTATAATAGACTGGCTCTGCGCTCGTAGCTGGAATTGTCAGAGGAATAATATTTTTGGCAAATTTGATTGTTTGTTGAAGTACTGGGTCTGTTTCGTCTGAATTATTAATAACTTCGGTCTTGTAACACGCACCACATTGCTTGTTGTGGTCAAATTGTTGACATTTATCGTTAGTTTCTTTAAAATTTAAGACATCATCTGTTATTTTCTTTCTATTGCCTTTGGCAAAACATTTTTTATGAATAAATACAAGAGGGTTGTAAGAATTTTTGTCTAAAACATAATCAGAGAAGTTCACTCCGTCAATATTTAAAGTAGATGGATCGAAACCTGCAAATAAAATTATAAAAAATATATCATGAATCTTAGAATATGTAAAATTCAAAATAGTATATACTTACCGAAAGCCATTCAGATTTCGTATCTATATAAATATAATAATATATAACATTGACATAACAGATATATTGAAATTTAAGTATTCTTTTATAAATATAGAGAAAAACCTAAAAGGTTGTATAGGAAAATTACAGTGTCGAAAGCAGGTTATTATATGGAAAGGTTGAATGTATTTTTACAGTATAAATTGCTTTATTACATGTTGCATAATATCGAGACGGATCATGTCAAGGTAGCTTTTAAAATAGCTAGCTTTTTTGCAAGTATTATTGTAATTTTCTTACTTTCTTTTAAATACAACTTTGTATTGAAGCGTGTCGTAGTAGCTACAGGTTCGATTCCAACTCGCAAAATGAAATATTTAATATGTTCGTTTCTTCGCTCTGGTAACTTGGCAAGCGCGGCGTTGAATTTCGTGACATAACAAGCAATGCCTAAAGCTGAAACATAGAGAATGAAGGATCTTAACACTAGGTTCCTCTGCCTACCCTGCTATTTCCAAGATATAGCGTGAAATTAAGAAAAGAGGTATATTTATTATTATAATAATTATTATCATTGTTTTCATAAAATCCTAACAAAATAAGTAATATCAAATAGAAATCTCAAATAAAACTATACTGAGTGCATTTAAAATAAATACGAGTATTTATCTACTTCACGAAATCAAATACTCTGGAGAAAGATTTCATCAATAACATACTCGTATTATAGCTTATTTTATTGCTAGTGGCTACTTTTCTAAACTGAGGTGTTTTTTTTTTTAATATACGATTTTCTTCATCTTTTTAATATGAATGAATACAAACAGTATGGCACGCGAAGCACGGCGTTGAGTTCCGCATCTCACATTTCAGAATTCGGTGCAAAGTTGGGAACGGAAGTGCTCTTAAAGTCAACAAAGAGTCTTAACATTAGGTTCCTAGGTCCCTAGAATAAAGATGTTTAAATGTCGAACAGAAATGTATTAGAGTATATGATGTTCATTTTGGTTGGCTAAAGTCGCTGATGATTTTATTGTTCGATTTCTAAGTTGGAATCGAACCCCCACCAGTCGTTTACACATCTCAACATACGAAATTTCTATACAATCATATTTTTCTATGTTAAAATATAACTTTATTCAACAAAGTCTGTCTGTTTTTGAACTATTTAGCCAAAAAAAATATTCTTCTTCTTTTGTTTCGCCTCTTTTGACACGAAACCTCTTTGTCTCTCGTCTGTGGCATTCACATCCTACGTTAATCCACATTCTTCATTCACAGTGATGCTAGGGCGTCAGTTCATGTTTATTTAACTTGAATTTTCTTATGAGACCCATATTGTAACATTTCAGCTTTTCGTTTAAAGCGACAGTCAATTATGTTTGAAATTTTGAAAAAAATATAAACTGACTTTTTTTGTTGCTTTATCACAACTTGACAGTATCTTTTTATGTTCATCTTTATGCAAATTATCAATATTATTTGAGATGGAACGGAATGGATGTTCTCTTCTAAATAAAACTTAAATTAAATATAGAAAACTACTTACGAATGAACGAATCTTAAGAAGTAAGAAAGGCCCTCGTAACGCAGGGTTCACAGGGTTCGATCCTCACTTGAGGGAATGAATTAGGTGTTATTATTTATTAATATTTTAATTTCTTCGCTCTGGCACCAATACAAATCCCGACGTTGACTTCCACCATTTTGGAAGGGGAACGGAGTCTCTTAACTCGAGGTTAACTGCTGCGTGCGGGATACTGCGTGAAGCTGATTTTAAATACCTAAAGGTAGTACCTATATTTATTTTAACTTTGAATTTTATAGAATTGTAACGGCAACTCTTGTAAAAAATCGGTCAAAACCATTGTCGAGTGTAGAAGCTCTATAGAAACAATGCTCGCTTTACTCCGACGTAACGTTTTATTTAAAAATATTCACATAAATAATAATAGACGTACACTATAAAGATGTGAAATCTTTTTAGAATTTGCGTTACCTCCTACTCCTTTATTATTTATTTATTTATGAGTATATAAAAATTATATATATATATATATTTTTGACTGATTTTTAAAATATAAGTTAAATATAGTGGTTATTATTATCAATGTTCAATTGCAAGTATTTTTTTATTATTCAGTTGTCCTTTTTTTTTAACATTCACAAAAGGTCGTTAGGAAGCGCGGCGTTAAATTCCGCCATTCAAAATATTAAAAAACCCAGCGAGGCAACTTTTTCTCTTCATTGTGCGAAAATAAAAATGGAAATAGATATATTTTTATGGTTCATTTACCCTTTGTCTGTCTTTATAAATCTCCAATATTTTTTTAAGATTGTCTCACATGCAATTCTTTACATAAATATAGTTTGTTCACCTTTCCACAGAAAATGTTTTAAATTATTATATTTTAAAAAAACTTAATTTAGGCTTTTTTAATTATAACTAAAAACATTATAATTATACTCATCTATATATATAAAATCGAAAGGTCACTCACTCATCACGAAATCTCTAGAAACTACAAGTGCTAGGAATCTCAAATTTTGCTTAGGAGTGACTTATAGGACGTAGGTGCCCGCTAAGACGGGAATTTGTAATATTCGACTTCTAAAGGGTTGTTTTTTGGGCCTAAAGTTTGTATCAAACTTCGTTACTACAAATAATAACATAGTTCACGCGGGTGAAACCGCGAGCGAGCCGCTAGTATATTATATAAAAATACTTTATCTGCAGTGTAATATTGTTAACTGCATAACGAGAAGCTACCGAGGCGCAACGTGTCGTTTGAAAAATTGTGAAATAATTGAATTATTGGAATCATTTCCTATCTCTGGCCTCTCTGCTCTCTGCCGCATCCTGCGGAAGAACTAAACGCTGGAGTACTAATGGGAGTAAAGTGAACACTAGGTTCCCAGGTTCTCCCTGCCTTATCGCGCGCTTATAAATCTATTTATTTAATTTAATAATAACCTACAAACTATCTCAAAATTCGAAAGATAATCTGTACCAGTATATGCAAACGTGTAGATTAATCTCACTAAAACTGGTTGGAAACTCCACCCGGATAGAGATACTACCAGTGGATATTGTAAATTCTCCTATAACCCAGATCCAAAGTTTCAGTTCCGAAAGCTACGGACTTTCGATACACCTCAAATATGTTGACTTACTTTCGCTAGAAATTTTCGCTCGTGTCGTGTGGTTTCAGCGATTAGACCTCGAAAGGTCAATGTGGAACATAGTAAGTAATTATTTTCTCAAAATGTTCGCAGAAAATTGAGTAAAAATTAAAATTATAAAGAAATAATATATCTTTTTCTGGTGTCCTGGTTGTCCTATTTGATGAAAAAAAAAAAAAAAACTATCATCAATTTCGTACGCATCTATAATATTTCAGGCAAATTCTTTTCGGACTGTAGCATGCTAGATTCGTAAGATGAGGTATATTATATTCGTATATTATTTCGTATATTCGTATATTATTTTACACAATGAACTAAACATAAATTTTCAAAAAGTATATAAGACTTGAATTTGAGTTGATTGAATAAGTTTTCAGAAAAAGTATTTCGTATTTCCTAGGTGCGTGGTATAACATCTTAAAATGTTAAAAAGAATAACGGTACTATAGCGACTATATGAAATTGAAATTTCATACTTTTTTTATACAACGAGCTGTGAATGTAAAGCGGAGAGAGGTTTAGATAGTAGAAAATTAGATAATAGATTGAAATATTAACAAATTTAACATACGTAACGTACCATTTTTTTAAACTATCATAGTAACTCATCCGAGTGGGTGACCTATGAAAACACAGTATCGACCATACTGGGTTAAGGTTAGTAAAGAGTAAAGTAAAGAGCATGAGGACCCTCCGGAGACCATGTATGATGATGTTCATGACAGCGGATGAGGCGAAAAAAATATGCAAAGAGACCGTAAGACCGCGTTTGACGTTCTTAAAATGTATATTTCCATTTCTTCGCTCTGGTGTCGAGGTAAAGTGAGGCGTTGAGATCCACTACTCAACACGCAATGCCTCTAGAATTCGGCGAAAAGTGGTTAACGGATTATCTTAACACAAGATTCCCTCTGCCTATCTGCTGTCATGATAACTACAAAGAAATATTAATATAAAAAACAATATTTCATTCATTTTCATCCACATAAATTGAAGGTTACAGCGCCAAATTAAAAAATATATCGTCATCATCATCATCATCATTCATTAAGAGTTGTTCTAAATAGTTTCAGTATTAAAAAGTAATATTTTAGTTCATAGTATATTATTATGAACGTATTTCTCCGCTAACACAATCCGATTGTTGACCTACATTTTTTGTTCTCACTTAACACGTGGCTGGATGGCGTATAAAATATTTCACTTTTCTATAGTAGTTGAAATCTTTTAATGGCAAATTGTAATTTTTCTATTAAATCTATCATTTTAAAAGAGGTTTTCTATCTATAGACATTTTTATAACTATTTTATTACTGAATGACTGACACAAAGTCTAAACGACGCATCGTCATATAGGTTCCTTGGGGAATATAGGGGAGGAATAAGTAAGGATTCCTCAAAAGTCTTACGGGAACGGCAGAAAATGGGAGGTTATAAATAATTATCAGGTTTCTTTTATATGGTTGTATTTATATAATATATTTTATATCTTGAAAGTACACAGTAAGAACCATGTTCCTAGTTGAGATATATTTCACCAGTCCCATACCCAAATGGACACTATGGACATATTTAAATTCACTATATATATAAGATAAAATGTGGAGAACGGAGTGACTTACTCATAAATTCTCTTTAACTTCGACAAGAACTGTTACAAAACTACAAAAATATTAATATTTATCTAAAATATAATAAAAGTACTCAATCCAATCTAAATTTAGTAAAAAAAAGTTAATTATACATCAAGTAAGCCACGTGTCCAGAAAAATCCAGCTAAATTCATTTGGTAACCCAGAAACAACGAGAGAAATCAACATCAAAAACATTAGTATAAAATAAAAACCGCCGCTGTGAGCTAAGCCACTTTGAAGCCTACAGTTTACTTCAAAATGTTTCATAAAATATTTTTACAGTTGCCACTTATTTTAAGCCAAATTTTTGTAGAAGTAAAGTTTTATTACCGAAAACTTTTAACATTCAAATGCATGGATGTATTATTGTTTTTATTTTCTCGTTCAGTAAAAAGACAAAACACGGCGTTAAGTTCTACCACTCAACTCCCAATGTCTCAAAATTTTAGTAGAAAAGTTGGAACGATGTGTATTAGCACCAAAGATATGAAATGAAAGATTTTAGATCCTTATTTAAAATGATTTTATTTATTCATATTATAAAAAAAATCACCAAAATCTTTAATTTGTGGCCTCTAAATTTCATATTTCAAGTTTTCAAAATTTCACCAGTTAATTTAATGTCTTTAAAAACCCTACTTTCACCAACTTCTTCATACATTTGCTATGACCGTAAGACCAAGAATGAGCTTTCAAGGCCAACATCTATCTCGAAAGCCATTTCTCAAGCATATCTTAGACAGATCACTTATAGACTCTGCATCAGGCACGTCACAGCTCCAAACACTTGATGCACCAACGAGGTTAAAAAGCCTATCTAATAAAAAGACCTGCAATACTTGAAGTAGCGTAAATGGAAGCGAGCAAGTTGGCCGAACGTGTATAGGTAGAAGAATAACATTGTGACCTATTTCACCAACTTGCTTCCTCATTGCAATAGTGGGCCAAAGACAGGCAATGTATATAAAACTTTAATGTAAGATTCTCAAGATTCAATTTCCAAAAGCAACTACCGGTTTTCTACTATTCGTATTTTAAGAGGCATTCACGAGTAGATTCTATGTATAACAATCGGAGATATTGTTGCTTCATGGAATTGAAATAGAGGGTAAAAGAAATTATAGGTTTATTTGGGTTGTAAAATACAGTTCTGGTCTTTCATTGTTTCTTAAAATACAAAATAATTTTATGTTCAAAATTATTTTTACGTTTTTCTTAATTATTTTACTAAATTATGATATTTTTGACAAAACTGTCATGGACTTAAGTTGTCATGTATCACAAGTAAAAGAAATACTAATTAAAAAAGATCAATCAATAAAATCGATTAAAAACACTTTACAGAAAAATGATAATACGAAGTTGATATTATAAATTTTACAATATTGACCAGTCCAGTGCAGAAGCGGCCTTATCAATAACAGTGATCTCTTACAAGCAACCTTCTATTCGTAATCAAGATCTTGGTTACCACATCCGGTTTCTAGAAAAACATAGATTTGAGTACTTTTAGAGAAATATATAAAGATTATGAGAAACAATAATTTCTGTCGACTAGAAAAAAAATCTATACAAAGCAGACCAGAAAAAATATAACTCTTGAAACTAGTAAAGAATATCGAAGAAATATGCCCGACACAAGCACCATATAATCATGTTTTTCATTCTTCCACTACTGTAGTTGACAATGGGAATCGTAAAATCCGAAATCTTTGCTTATCTCCACTCCAAGTTTTCGCTTTTTCAATTTTATTGACAGCCATTGAGAGGCTGTCGTCTATCGGAGCCTTTATTACTGTTACATCAGAAACGTGAAAATGGGCACATTGAGGCAAAATGTTTTTTATATAATATTTTTTTCTATATTATTTTTGCCCTCTTGAAATTTTAGTAATATCATTGTAAAAAATTTGAGGAAAGTGAGGAACTGAGTGCTTATACACCAGGCTCCCAAAATAAAAACTAATTATATATATTATTCTACAATTCAAAACTACTTCTAAAGGCCTTATTGAAAATATTTTGATTTTAATTTAAAGTGCTGTACGCGAAATATACTCAAAATGGAAAAACAGAACTGTGTACATTAATTATTACTTTAGAAGCGAACTAGAATTCATTAGTATTGTTGAAAATTCATTTCTACATAATAAATAAAACTATTTTTTACTTACATATAGTGAATAATTTGATTCTAAAAGTTTATTTTACTATAAAATTTTTAATATTTTTGTAATAATTGATTGCCACAGATAAATATTTATAGGTCCTATGACCACAGATTAAAATATTCCTAATGTCAAATTAAAAATATCGATCAAATTATATACAAAACAAATAGTTTTATTTAATTTTATCTGTAACTTAATATTTTATTTAATTCGTATAATCATAATATCTAATATCAAAAATTTACAAATGTTGCCATCATTATTTACATTCTGTCATTATATCATTAAGAAAGAGTTTAGACTAGTAATAGAAGCATGGTCTGGACTTTAATTATAGTATACCTAGATTAGTGATTCCTTAGTAGCGGGCGAGCTACTGGTTTTTAACTATAAGATATTTTATAATATAAGATTTATTAGAATTGATTGATTTTTGTATTTGAGGCGAGACTGCTTGAGCTGGTTGAAAATTAAAATAACTGTTTTACAGCTTATTTTCGCGGATCTGCTTGCTTTCTTGTAATATATTTAAGCGGTATTGTTCAATTTTGTTGTTTTAAATATTAAATTATTTGTTTATAATTCAATTTTGTTTTAAAATCTTTTATAATTGACATTGATTAAGCCTCGTGCGGAAAAAAATAACAATGCATCGCTTAATACAAATAATATTCGTATTGAATATTGCAAAGGAAAATATTGATATTGTTGTCAAATTTAAAAATGCATTTATTTTTTTAAATGATCAACTTTTTAAACGCCAAAAAAACAGTAAAACTCAATTATCATATGATAAATAAAGTAGGTATAAGATATAAAAGTTGTTGTTTAAGAAAAATTACATACAAGTAAATTAAATTATTAACTAATTAAAAAGATTTGAGACTATACAGTCGTTTAATTGTTTTGATATTAAATCAATTTTGAAATTTATAACTGCAAGCGTGATGGTACATGGTTGAATTACCACTGATATGAAAACTATACATTTGGGGGTAAATTCTAAAAAATAATAGCCTAAATACCAAAACACGCGTATTTCGACACAAAGGAAATTATATTTAATAGGGCAATTCCGGTTAACATAGAATTGTGAAATTTGGCAGCTGGCATAAAAATATGAATACTATATTTGCGGTTAATTAAAAAAAAAGTCTTAAAAGGGGGACAAAGTTTGGTATTAAAGCCACTAGTTCAAGTGTGTATAAGATGAAAGGGCTCTGGCTAAGCTAAATTCAAAAAAAAGCTCGAGACTTCCAATTTTTGTACGGAACCCGGATGTGCTAGCCCGACTCGCGCTTGTCCGGTTTTTTATTTTTAAAGCTCCAAAGCTTTTCAGCAGCTTTTCTTCAGACTTTCATTCCCGCAGTAGGACACTAGACACGCCTCTATAACGACAGATTGAAATTTAAAAATCTCTCTCAAAAAGAAGTAAAGCTATAACGGGAATAAATTAACAATAACATAACAACTTTTATTAAGCTTTACGCTGTATCTCGCGTACAGCAAAATAGGCGTAGTGTTAAGACACTCCATTCAGTACTTTTCGTCTAATTGTCCTAAAATTGCTTTTAGAATCAAAAATTACTAAGGCGAGGAAATAAAAATAAATTTCCCAAAATTGCTTTTAGACTCATACATTACTAAGGCGAGGAAATAAAAATATATAATCAAACCCATAACCGTCGGTGTAAAAATACCATAAAGTTTTTCAACAACAGCTAAAACTCTCAAATAAAATAGTCATATTTCATCCCCAAAAAAAAAAACTTATTACTTAGAAGCCAGTTTACAATAAAGTATAAATAAAAGTAAGTTATACGGCCCAGTACGGCCCTACTTTTCCCAACAAGCCATTTGATAAGTTAGAGCGAATTCGAACAACAGTTTATATCTGACATTTCAACAGCCCACAGCGTACAGTTCGAAGTAGGTCGTGGTTTTTTTGACGTCTTAATATAAATAACAATTGTGATTAATTTAATTAATTAATTTTAAAAATGGCCGACTGTAATTTATAATTTAAATTTATTTTTTGCCTAGTGCCTGGTTGGGTAACGTAGGGTAAAGGGAGTTTTGAGAGAAAACATTCAATTCTTCACTGACATTAGGTGTTTATTAGCGTAACTCAACGCCGTGCTTTGCTTTCATACCAAATCAGGAAATGCAAATCACAACCGTAGCGTTTACAATTGGACCTAGTGTCAACGCACACAGTTCTCCGCTTTCCGCCCGAATTCGTGTTCAATTGATGTCAATCCCAAATATTTTTATCGTTTATTACAGACAGGCTCTTCTGCGCTTCTTCACTGTGAAACGACTTCTTCAATATTTTTGTTTCCAGCTGCACGCCGTACCGCTTGTAGCAGAGTAGGCAGAGGGATTCTAGTGCGTAATACGCTCCGCCACCTACTTTCCGCCGAATTCTGGAGGCATAGCGTGATGAGCGTGATGTCAGAGGAACTTGAGGAACTTTACTTCTACACGAGTCGCGTTTAATACTCTTGTGCCCTCCTTCCCCCACCACGTCTGGTCTGACTGTTTTATATTAAGCTTTGCCACGCCAGCTGAAACTTGACAGATGATCTGACATGCGACATATTGATATCTATCATGGAGACGTATATTAAGTAATGATTTAGTACTATCGTTTAACGGTCTAGATCTCTAGGCATTGCCTTGGTTGATTCGCTTATATAATATAATATAACAACACGCGGGTAGTAGGTTCGAGGCGCTTGTAGCAAAAAATTGTTTTATTATAATGCTACCCTTAAATTTAACTTTTAAAAGTTTATATTTAAATTAGTTTTACTTTTCTGCTTTGGTATAAAGTGCATTTAAACCTTTTCTTAAATCGCAATGCTTCCAGAATTTGGTAGAAAATGAGGAACGGAGTGTCTTATCACTACTTTCCCTCTGCCTTCTCTCCTGTGTACAGCATAAAGCGTGAAGCTGATTTATTTTACATTAATTCTAATATAAAAGATTTGGAATGAGAATATTTTTCGTTATAAACCAGGATATTTGCTCTCAGGGCGTGGCGCCTAACGTTTCCGGGGACTATCGCGTTACATTAAAGCTCCATTCATTGGAAGAAATGTCGGCTAATCTTTTTTCTCATTTGTATACATTTTCTCTTATATTTTAAATAGAAGTGTAAATATATAATAGATGCGAGCGTGCGACTGTAAACACGACAAGTGTGGGTTAGATTCCCGGTCGAGGAAATAAAATAATTTCGTTTCCTCCCTTAAAATATTAAATATTTCATTTCCGTGCTCAGGTAACGAATCAAAACGCGGCGTTTAGCTCCGCCACTCAACACTCCATACTTCCGGAATTTTGCGGAAAGTTAATCTGAAAAAATATTAACTAATGTCTTCCACATTACGGCCATAACGAAGTGACAGAAGCAGCTCCCGCGCTTAACCAAGCGTAATAATAAAACGTCCAATTCTTCGTTAAGCTCACAAATAACTTTTGACTCGAAAAGTCGTTTTAATAACCCTTAATAAACCCGTTTTAATAAAATTTCTAAGAATTTCTAAAAAGAGAATTATTATTTATATATACTTTTTAAACTTCTCGTTGTACCTGGTACCCGTTTTCCTCCTAAAACTCGAGACGTTGTGTGTAGAGTTGCAGAACTTAACGCTGTATCTCTTAATATACATATACGGCTTAATATATATAAGCTGTAATCTATATATATAAAAGGACTTGTCCTCACTGACTGAGGTAAGACGCACGCACAGCCGTAACCGCTGTGCGTAGAAACGGGAAATTTGGACAGATGTTTACTTTCGTAATCTGGACATCCACTAAGAAGGGATTTTGAAAAATTTTAGCCCTAAAGGGGGGAAATAGGGGTTGAAAGTTTGTATGGAAAAAAAATTTAATCGGCACCGATTTTTACAAAATTTGAAATTTAGATTTTTAAAAGTATTTAATTGAACACGTGTTTCATAGTTTTCTAGAACTCTCCTCCTAAGGGTGCAAATAAGGGGTTGAAAGTTTGTATGGAAAAATCTTTAAAACGCCACCGATTATTATAAAATTTGAAATTTAGACTCTTAAAAATATTTCATTGAACACATGTTTCGTGGTTTATTAGAATTCACCCCTAAATACGCAAGCGAAGCTGCGCGCGTCGGCTAGTCTTAATATATATATACGGGAATCTTCGCGTTTACATTGGCACTTGTCGCCAGGCGCCACGACGACTGGACTCTAATTTTAATTAACATTCCTGCCATATAAAATACTCCGTCCGCATAGGTGGGAGAAAAGAAAAAATAATTTGGTCGTTACAAAACCAATTATTGTAAAAAAATATATAAAACAATAAAAAAATAAGGCCACTAGTGGCGCAAGGTTATAAAGTATGACTGTAAACGTGACTGGTCGTAGGTTCAATCCCCACTCGAAGAAATTAAATAATAATTTAAACTTATATTTTCATTTCAACGCTCTGGTGTCAGGGCAAGCCCGGCGTTAAGTTCCGCCAATCAATGTGCAATGCCTTCAGAAGTCGCTGGAATGCTGGTCGCTGGGTAACGGACTATCTTCAGCATTGGGTTCCCTCTGTCTATCTTGCTGTCTGTGGAATACAGCGTAAAGCTGATTTTGAATTAATTTATTTTCTATTAAATTAAATTAATAATAAATATAACTATATATAAAATTAATAATAAATATAATATAAAAATAAAAAATATATATATAATTTACGAACACGTGAAATCTTTTTCACTATTAATTAAAAAGTTCAAGGCCCCGTGAAGATTGACGACGTCTCTTTACCTAGAGTTAGGTCTCATAGCTATTTTTATACATTTCTGGTTGCGAATGGAACAGCCTGGTATTTTTATGTTTCAAACAGAAATGAATTGTTAGAAATATTTCACCCATCCGTTGTGTTTTATATGAAAAGTGTTAGTTTTTTTCGGCTACTTTTGTATTAAAAATATACTTTAAAGTTTTTTTAGCTTCACGCTGTGATATGCGGGATTATAACAGGGACAGAGAGTACCGAGGAACCCAGTGTTGGGTTTTTCCGCCGAACAATTTCATTTCCTCGAATGGGAATCGTACCCAGAGCCTGTCATGTTTATAGTCGCACTCTTGCTCCCCTGCGCCAGGACTGCCTTCATTAAGATAATTTGACATTTTATATACAAAATATTTTTTTAAGCATAACACTTAGTGATCATACCGTTTACCACGAACCGTCTTATTTACGAGACATTGCTTATTGAGCGGCGAAACTCAACGCCGTGCTTCGTCTTATAAACAGAGCGACGAAAATGAAAATGAAACTTTTATAGGTAAATTTCGCTATCTCATTCCATTGCAGAGAATTTACATTAAATAATTAAGAATAGAATCATGTTAATAATTTTTTTATATTTTTAAATGTATCTTTTTTATAATAATTTATATTTAAAAATGTAAAATTGATTCACTAATTTAATAAAAGTATATTCTCAGCACAATAGTGTTATTAATAACAGTTGAACAATGAAGCCTACGTAAACCTATCTACAATAATGGATGGAACATTCAACTAACATTTATGTTACTTTTGTCTGAATAAGTTTTTTAATAAAGTACTAATGTATTTTTTTCCCGCTGTATCCCGCATGTAGCATATAGTAACTTCGCTTGCGTGAACCACAAAATGTAAAATCTCATTCTCCCAATCCCGTCCCCTTTACTTCCCAAAGTACCTACACACCAAATTCCACTCTACAACTATGTTATCTATCTGTCAGTGACTCAATAATAAAAGATAGATATCTATATCAAAAAAAGAAGAAAGATAAAAATATATATATAAAAAATCCGATAAAAGTATTGAATATAAAATATAGTCACTCTCACATATCAGCACACAGATAGCCAGTGATTGCGTCCATTTAACCACTCTTATTGGTTTTCCATTTTGACAGATGGAATAATTGCCTTTATCGCGCGCTTTAAATTAAAGCTTCGATAATTTGGTGGAAAACATGAATGTAGGTAGGTATTACCTCAATTTCCCCTCGAGTTTCCCCACTTGTGTTTTTTGGCTGCTCGGCGTTCGGATACTCTTTGGATAATTCAATTACACTTGATGTTTGATTTTTATATTTTTTTTACTTTTTTAAGGCCAGTCGTGGCGTAGTGGCATCAAGTGAGATTGTAAACCAATTGGTTTTGGGTTCGATCCCCACTTGAGGAAATGAAATATTTTTTTAAATGTATATTTCCATTTCTTCGCTTTGATGTCATTTAAATTTGAATTAAACTTAACACTCCCTTTCCCTCCCTCTGCCTACCCTGCTGTGTGCGGGATACAGTGTGAAGGTGAAAAAAAAGATTGTTTAAAAACCCGCACACAGCATCTTTAAATATGACGGTAGTAGGTTCAAAGGACGGACGTTGAGCTACTATTAAATATGCAATTTCTCTAAAATTTATCAGAAATCGGAGAACGGAGTGTCTTAACGAAAGAAAGTTAAGTTTACCATGTAGGTACGTTAGTGATTTATTAACAAAGTACCAGGCAACGACAAATCAATATTTTTTGGTACAATAATTGACACATAGAACATTCATTTATTATACAATAAAAAAAGATTTTAAATAAATGAAATAAAAACACATTTAAAATCTTAAAATCCACTTCTTACAATCTACCCACTTTCATTCTCAAACCCTCTCATCTCTAATTAATACGAGGCAATTATAATAAGCCCTATAAGATCCTAATTTATATTCCACATCAGCAATTTGTAACCTAGGCCTAGCCTTGTAGGTCTTACAACAGGCCTGAAATGTGACCATTTATATTAAACGATTGTGTATTGTGTAGTGATTCGAGCTTTTACGGTATTATGGCGACCCTAATATGATGGATCGTTTAGATTACACGGGTACGACACGATTTACTGTAATAGCTTTATTTGTTTTCAAGATGTTTACTTGTGTTTCAATAATATTGAATATAAATATATTTTTATTTTAAGTTCACATTATATTTGGCACATAGTAAAGTAGGGGAACTTGGGAACTTAGGGTTAATAAACTACTATCTTATTAAAATGTTTCCGTACCCCACTTTCCGCCGAATTCTGGAGATCTTGCGTGTTGAGTCCGAGGAAATAATAATATTAAATATTTAATTTCCTGGAGTGTCGCAAGTCGCATGCATGTGCGAATGGCGTCATACGAATTGTTCTGTACTATGAATAGCCTCATAACAATGTTGCGTTATGATAACCATATAAAAAACGAGAATGCTCATATATGTATAGTGGTAAAAAAAATGTATATTTGATTATAAAATGTATACTTTAATGTATACTGGTCAGATCGAGAATTGAACCCACGACGTTTGATGACCGCGTTGACGACGCAATACAATAAATGACAATAAATGACACCAATCAGTCGGACACCGACTCACATCTTACCAATCGTGTCACAATCCAGCAGCTTTAATTGCAATGCAGGTGACCGCACGGGAGAATCCTTTTTGTAATAAAAAAATCATAATATTTTTATGTTCACGAATTCCTCGTTTTGTTCTTCGTAAACATTTTATTGAACCATCCAAAACCATCATACCTATTTTAAAAATATTTTTTCCAAATTATTTTGGTAAGTTATGTATTTGATAAGTATGGTTAGAAGAAGTCTCACAATGAATCATCTCCTCAGAACCTGATTAACTTACCTTTCTAAGCTTTACATTGTTGGTTGTTGACTTTATTAATTTTAAGAACTCCTTATCATATTGTCGTTCTAAAGCGATTTCCAAGTAACTACGGTTGGGACTGCCTCTATAGAATAAACTGTCCGCAACGCTATTTTTGTTATCTTCAATATATCTTATATATCCGTTAAATATTCGCTTATTAAATGTCTAATACGTCGCTCTTTTCCGTTGGACTTTTTACTAAATGCGTAAGCTAATGGTTTATGATCTGTTAAAATTGTAAAACTACGTCCTGTCCTTCTAACAAATGCTTAAAATATTGGACAGCTTGATAGATAAAGATACCGTGATAAAATTAATTAAATGATAAAAACTAAAAATCAACTATTTTATACCAAAAAAAATCAGCAAATTATAAGCACATTTTGGCATTCACTTTGAACTATTTCACATCCGCATGTAAACTAAATGAACGTTTGGTACGAACCCTGGCATGGCTCCAGGTTCATGCAAAAAAGATTGACTCCGGTCGTTAAAGTCTAACGACCCTCGTATGGGGCAATTAGAAAAATTCTTTTCAATATAATTTTAAATATATTTTATGATATTTTATATAGAGAATATGTCGTCTCGTATAATATCATACCACTTTTTTATACTCTTTTCACCTATTTTAGACCTTCTCGGGTGCCGAGACAAAGCGCGGCGTTTAACTCCGCCAATTAAGTTAAAAAATAAACAAAAATAAATGTAATAGTGGAACAACGCTACAGATTAAGCAGAAGGAACCTAGCGTTAAAACACTCCGTACACCGCTATCTGTGTGTGGTCTGAGAGTGAATCGAACCCACATCCATCGTGTTAGCATTCACACACCGCACCGCTGCGTCACGAGTAGCTTAATTATAATATATTAAATAATTACTTATAAAGTAACCACTTACTTTAATGATTAATTATTTCGTTCTCAATAACGAATCAAATATGAAAATACTACTCTATATTGGCAAAAGCAAATGCTTTGGTTATTTTTATGCTAATATTTCTTCTTTGAACTTTGAAAGCTTTATGTTTACAAATAAGGAAACATTTTCCTAATTATTCACTAAACGATTGATCTCGTGGTTAGTGACTTATTGGTAATTGAGGACAGAGTTCTAAGGAGTTGGATTTCAATGGTAATAGGTAAAGCCTTAAAATTAAAATAAGTACACCGTTAACTACAGAATAATTTGGGATTTAAGACACCGTTTGAACCAAAAAACTTGCTGTAAAAAAACCACACATGTGTTTTTCTTAAATTACCTTATATTACAAATCTCTAATATTCTCAGCTTCAGTTATATATTATACTAGCGGCCCGCCAGCGGCTTCGCCCGCGTGGACTACGTTATTATTAATTTCTATCTCCATGACTCCTAGCATTTGTAGTAACGAAGTTTCATACAAACTTTCAACCCCAAAAACAACCCCTTAGAAGTCGAATATTGCAAATTCCCGTCTTAGCGAGCACCTACGTCCTATAAGTAACTCCTATGCAAAATTTGAGATTCCTAGCACATGTAGTTTCTGAGATTTCGTGATGAGTGAGTGACCTTTCGATTTTATATATATAGATTTGTTCTAATATTATAGAACTGAAAGTTTTGTTTGAATAAACGCACTAATCTTAGAAAACACTGGTTTATCCAAACCTTCCAAACCGAACCTTCCAACCCAAAAACCAAAAAAAATCCTTTTTTTTTGTATAACTTAGACTTTTCACTAGATAGTTCATTTATCGAGAAAGGTTAAAGGCTACATCCGACACGTTAAATATTATCACGCAAAATAATTAACGTGGTGCTGAAAGGATTAACCTGCGGTCAGAGTTGCCTCGGGCACCTGGAACGTGTCAAATACAATTTTTAGTTATGACTGACTGACTGACTTTCCGTGTTAGTATGCAACTTAACCTACTTCTCAGACTTCAGTTCTGAAATTATATATAATCAATATTATTGTTACTAAAACATGGATGAATTACAATTTTTTGCACAATCCATCTAATATGGGTATCTAATGAAACAGCTTGATTTTTTAAATAAAATATCATTTTTAAATATAATAAAACGCTAAGTCTATAAAAAAAAATCATCTAAATTAAATGGAAAAAATATGAAACATACAAATCTCATACATTTCAACACGAATCACGGGAGTTAATATTTAACTACAGCGCTAACACGCTAACCACGCCTTAGGGGATACATGCTCTTTAAAAATAAACTACTATATTGTACTAGATTGAGGGAGGGAAAAACGATATATATATTT
Organism: Heliconius melpomene rosina; assembly: GCF_056956725.1. Lineage (NCBI taxonomy): Eukaryota > Metazoa > Arthropoda > Insecta > Lepidoptera > Nymphalidae > Heliconius > Heliconius melpomene. The sequence goes on along the minus strand of NC_140402.1, from coordinate 7,836,482 downwards.
ATGCGTGATTAATGTAATACTTTAATAACTATTGAACAGGATGGTTACCAATTCAAATTCAAAAATGTGTCTCTATGGCATCATTACATTTTTTTTCTATTTTGTTCCAAAAATAAGTGGAAAATGATAAAAATAATGATAATAATAAAATGATAATGGAATATAGAATACTATAAGAAATTATTGACCATTTTTTAGTGTCCTTCAAATTCAAAAGCTTGTATACGTAGCTACAGTTTTGATAGTCGGTGTTTTCTTAATAATTTTTAACATTAACGATATTGACAAAATGTTCATACTTCTTTTAAGCCTCACGTGTACCCTGCACATAGCATGGTAGGCAGAGAAAACCTGGGAACCCTGGTACAAAAGCGCACCGTTCCCATTAAGATACTTCCGTTCCCTACTTTCCGCCATATTATAAAGGCATTGCGTGTTGAGTTCATACATAACTATGAATAACAAAATTAATAAACATTGTGAAAGTAGCCTTATATTTGCAAATATAAGGCTACTTTCACAATAATCATCAATGAAGTCACGTCATTAAGGTCAAGGTGAAAAGAATTTTCATGGAAAATCATGAAAAACAGTTGAAATATTGAATATGAGCACATTGATGTAGTTAATTAATTGCAAAGCCTCGTATGAACTTTCAATAATGATATATTATGAAACAATACCTTTGGCCTATGTTAAAATGTATGTTTTAAAAATATACACTGCTAGAATCCAGTCGTGGCGCTCAAGTGTGTGACTGTAAGCCCAACTGGTTATGTGTTCGATCCCCACTTGAGGAAATAAAATATTTATTTAAATACAGTGCAACGGAACTGTGGAATGGCCTATCCGCGGCAGGGTTTCCAGGGCGATATGACATGGGTACCTTCAAAAAGCACGTCTATACCTTAGCGGCCGGCAACGCAGCTGTAGCTCCTCTGGTGTTGCACGAGGTCGTGGGCGGCGGTGATCACTTACTATCAGGTGACCCGAACGCTCACTTGCCTTATCTTTTCCAGAATTTAGCGAAGAACGAGGAATAGATTGTCTTAACACTAGAAGCTTTCCTCTGCCTTCCCAGCTGCGTGTGGGTTACTAAAAAAAATCTTAAAATTGTCTTTATTTTTTTCCAATAAATACAAACAAAACCGCAGTATATTAATAATCATATTTTTAATTCAAAACCACACATCTATATTTAGTTCGGCTATTTTCGTATGGAACAACCCTTCCGTGACGACTAAGCTCTTCGAAGAGGGCATTGTTTTTTACTATTGTTGTTATTTCGAACAATGGACCTACTCTTTAAGATAATTAAAACAGTTATATAAAAATAATGAACAGATATTTCTTGTATATAAATAATTCTACGAATAATTAAAGGTCTTTTTCTTAAGTTTTGATTCTTTCCTATTGTGTAAGATATAAATGAGTGCTTTTTAAATTTTATTTTGAACCACTGGCCAGTTCGCGGCTTCGCCCGCTTGAACTACACGATTATTTATTTACTAATCTGAATTACTATCGTGTTCTAAAAAATACTATTAAATAACTATTTTAAAAACAATATGAACACATTGGAAACTAAAGTTTTATCCAATTCAATAGAACAGTTATTTGACACCAATTTTCCTTCGTTCGGTTCCGTCACTCAGCACGCAATGTCTTGAAAATTCGACTTTGCACTTGAAACAGAGACTCTCTGTTTCAAGTGCAAAGTCTAGTAGTTTATCACTACGTTCACTCTGCGTACCCTACTACTAAAATGTACGTAATTTACCTTTCAACTAAACTAAATCCATTCTTCCAGCATGGAAACGCGACAACATCGAGTGAGACCTCAGTCGGCACCAACACGGCGACCGTCACCGCCACCCCTGGAACCAGCAAGGCACCCCCTGCGGCCAAGTTCCGCCACGGTCTGCTGCAACTCATGATACACACCATCGATCCTATGCACGACGGTGAGTTAGGTACGCACAGCTGCTTCGCTTTTCACTTATTTACACTTTGGTTAAGGTTGCTGGTAGTGGAAGTTGGTTGACCCATGTTTTGTTTGTTTTTTTTTTAGTAATACTTGTATCGATGCTCTTAAACGCTGCCTAATTAGGAAATATCATTAATATTAAAAATTATCAAAATTGTTACTACAAATTTAATTAAATCTAATACTATATTTATTACTGGACTGTTGTACTTGGAATTTGAAGTAGATTACGGAGTGCTTAAGCAGTTGAGTTCTGCCACTAAAAAAATTAAAGAGGTTCTCTAGTTCCTTCTCCTTACGTCCTCGAGCATGTAAAAATATATAGAAAAATGAGAAATTAAAAAAAAATTGAAAAAGCTATTCAAAATTTTAGGTTTTTGGTTATGCGTGTCGATACATGTATATATTTTTATAAACATAATTTTATTCAAACAATAAAATATAAGTATATGACATTATGTATTGTGGGTCAATTGCCTTTCACTTTCAGTTAAATTAATAAATTTAAAATATCTACCATGTAATCTTATTTATTTAAATTAAAAACTAGTAGTTATTATAAAATAAATATTTTGGAATATTCCTTTAATTTTTTTACTAAGAGTACATGGATAGACACTAGATAAGAATAATATAATAAGTATTTACTGGTAAGTATATGAAATTAACAAAATTAACGAATTTATTTTAAACTCAGTATTTATTATTGCTAATATTATTACTTTTTAGTATGAATATATTTAAATTTCGTAGCATTCTTTTATTTCCTGAAATTTAATTTCTAAAATTTATAATTAAACTTTACTAAAAAAATATATATTATCTATATCTTGTCTTAAAGCTAACAAATCGACTTCAAAATGCCACTTTTCTTTCATTAAACTAATGATTATATAACTACTTATACAACTCCAAACAATACTCATTATTAAACTCTTTGAAGTCGGTTAAAAAGCTTTTTTTTTAATTGAAGCTTTTAATCCAAAGCTTGATAAGGCAATTTATCGCGGCTTTCTGCATACTTTATGCTCTGACGCCTCCTCACTCGGTGCCGGGCGGGCTCATACAAAATGCATCATAATTTTTGACAGCTTATACCACTCTAACACGCAGTAACACGCAAAATTAAATTCTACTTTTGTATTTACTTATTCGCTTCTTTTTGTGTTTGTTTGTACTTGTGAAAGCTTATTTCTTATAAAACGGTTGGTTGAAAAGAATTGCAATTTTGATTATCTTTAATTTTTACAGTAAAATTATTAAGTTTTACGGTGAAAATAAAATAGATATCCAGGGTTTGCGATTTTTCTTATTTGGTTTGAATTTGCAATATTTTAAAATGTTCTAAAGATTATTTTCATATTTTTACGGTAAAAATGTAAAGAATATAGTCATCATATAAATAAACTACGCCAATACTATTAGGTTTTACGGTTTTTATGTGAATCTTCTAAAACCGATAACAGTTAACAGGACCACGCTTGTGTTGAATATTAATTTTAGTGTATTCCGATGGCAACGTTTTCAATTTTTTTTTTGTTTTTTGAAAAACCGAGAATTCAATCTGCATAGTAAATATTATGGTGATAGACGTGAGATTTTTTTTCTGATAATATTTTTCACTTTTTATTATAATTGTGAATTGAAAAGAATATTTCTGGTAGCATTTTCTCTTACTTTACCAAATAATGGTAAAATTTTTGAGCTGAGGTGCAGTTAGTATGTCTATCTACTATAATAGATTATTTAAAATTTTAAAGTTTTTTGAATGATTACTGTGCAAACTTATTCCACTACACACAATATCACCAGAATTGGGCGTGGGCCTTAATGGGAACCGAGTCTCAACACTAGGTTCCCAGGATGCCTCTGCCAGGAAACCTTGCTATATCCAGGATACAGTGAGAATTTAAAAAAAAATCAACTAGCCACATCAAAATAATCCCAAACCACCCCACATATCCAAAATTGTCTTCACTATCTTAAAATTCATACACTAAGGGATGAAATTTACAAAGAAAACTGTGAATTATACAAACTACCGACATAACCGTGAGATCACCCTTAGCCGTGACAAGGCGTGACCCACATACACTGCCGAGCTCCAACTTACAAGTTACATAAGAAAAACGCGAGGAAAATCCGGTCAAGTTTGTGGGCTTTTCTTGTTCAAAAAATGTCATATTTTGTCATATATTTAGTAAGTTTAGTAAGTAAGTAAGAACTTTATTTTAAATAGGGGCTAGTACTACTACTTCCCACTCGAAGAAATAAAATATTTATTTATTTATAACTATAGTCCCATATATAATTTTGTTAAGTACAGATATTTAGGTTCGAGAGTTTGGGTTCGATTATCACTCGAAACAATGAATGTAGGACCTATTGCATATTTCTATTTCCTCCAATGAGAATAATAAATATCTTCATCACCTCGCTGTGCTAACGAAATAAAACGCGTCGTTGAGTTCCGCCATTCTCACTGCCTCCAGAATTCGGTGTGCCTTAACACTACCTATCTCTCCCTCTGCTTACCCCGCTACACGCCGGATACAGCGTGAAGCTGATAAAAAGAAAAGATTTTAAAATCTTTTAAGAACCTTAATTATTCAGAAGATTTTAAAGCGTTTTTAAAGCTCTTCATAAATAAATAAGCTTTCGCCGGCTTCAACGCCAGCTAATTTTATTTTGATTCGCAATTTACAAATACTTTTAAAATAAATGAACAACGAAAAAGAAGGAGATTTGCAAAATGTTTCTTTAAGAAATATGTATGTAATTGTAATATAATGTATATTTTCATAGTTTTAATGTTATTAATACTTTTAAATTTTAGGCAATTAGTAAAGTAAGTAAGTAAGTTCAATTTCCACTCGTTTCTCCCATATATAGCAGAGTAGGTAAAAGAAACCTCAGAGACCTGGGACGACTATTAGTACTATTACTAGACATTTTCAATCGAATTCGGGAGGTTTCCTGAATTTAGTGAGGAAACTCAACGCCACGTTTTGCCTCGTTAACCTCGTTACATTTCTTTGACTGGAAATCGAATCCACAACCCGTTACAACTGGCCCTGAGCCACAACTGGCCTGTATTTATAATAAGCTTGTCATATTATAAAAAAAATGACTAAGCAAATACATTATATCGAAAATAGTCGGAAGAAGGTGGAAATTAACATTGTGTATTTGGGTCACGCCCCAGCGTTGAGGGCTATCGCGATTTCGCTTGTGTCCGTATAAATCCAAGTTTTCTTTTGTAATTTTCTTCCTCTTGTGAACTTCAAATGAAAGTCTTTTGTATAAAAAAAATGTAATTAACACGTAATGGCGTGAAAATCTTATAGGATTGTTGGTTTATAATTAGTGCTAGATATAATTAGTAGTGGTTCGGCACTTTTCGTCTCAATTTTTGAGACATTGCATTTCTTATGGGGGAACTTTTTCTTGATACCAGAGTGACGAAAGGAAAATAATTCATTCCCTGATATCGAAACCACAACCGTCGCGTGTACAGTCACACCACTGCGCCACTACGATCTTCTGTTATATTAATTTTTGTATTCATAATGTCATCAAAAAAATACATTTTTAAAAATGCAACTGCTGTATTTTTAACAGAACTATAAAACCTTTAAAAATATTGTTATATAATAGTAACAATTTCATATTAATTAATTCAAAGAAGCTTTGCAAAAACTACATAAATAAGAACATTCTGGTTTTCAATTCTATTTAGAAACCGAAATTCATCACTAAAATGCACCTAAACTCCTAAACTCCGGTCTAACCACAAGATTACGGGTAGTCCCACTAGATGGATCTCGAAGGTTAAACGGCAATAAATCTTACAAATACCTGTAACGACCAGTCTCCAGGTAGATTGCAAGCCGTCAGTGTTAGAAAAATTACAAAGAAAGGGGAAACTCTCTTTTCTTATTTTTTGTGAAATAAACTGATTTGTATGCATAATAAATAATTTAAGAATGTTTTACTGGAAATATGTATATCTAGGTGTGTCTACGCACTTTTTAGCATTATATTTAAATGTACGAAAATCCTAACATTTACTTAAGTATTTCATATTTTTCGAGCTAGGGTTAAAAAATAACTATAAAATAAGGATGTGCAATTTGGTATGAAAGAAGAAGGCACCAGGCTATTCCAAATATACTACAGACTAATGATATATATATTTACTTCCCTATAACGAGACGAATAGATTCCCTTCCCTATAAAGAGACGAAGAAGAATTTATATTCCAGAAATATCGACTAAGACCATTCTAGTTTACATTTTCGGCTAACGTTCCAAACTCCAAGTGAAGCCAAGTTTACGAGTGCATGGTTGAGGATTAGACACAAGCTGGTGCCAAGTTAAGTCGCGGTAACCTGGTGTTTTGCATTTCAAATGCACACAGATTTGCATAAAGTAAAAAGTTACACCGAAGTTAATGTATAATGCAGTTATTTATTTGGTACTTTTATGCATATATCTACATATATGTACTCGTATATATAGATATATGTTCTGCAAAATGTTTAACTTTCTCTCATTACCTTAAATATAAACTTCTTGGCTTCAAGCTGTATTTCATATATAGTAGGGTAGCCTGAGAGAACTCTGTTTAGACTCTCGGTTATAGTCAATATTCAGACAATGAAAAGTTTAATTTATAAGAGTTGAAAACATGTGTTAGGTTATGAAGTAAACTACAAATATAAGTTTGTATTTTTTTTTCATAATATACCTGTAAATTACATCACTTTCGATATTTTTTTCCTATATTTGTATTGTAATTTCACGCTTCGTGCCAAATTAATAAGTAAGTCAGATGTTTTCTACAAAATATACTAATTTACAATTTTAAGAGCAAAAATAAGAAGAAGAACACTAAGGAAGAACAAACAGAAAAGAACAAAGAAGAATCATAGTGTATTCGGACATTAGTAATTGAAAGTACTAAATTTTCATTTTGTTTTGTGTACTATCTTTTACTAAAGTCCGCGTTCACTACAATCATCTATCTGTACAGCATTAAAAAAGAGAAACACGAGAAAAATTATTTTATCTTAGTTTAAATATATATGAACAATAAGATAAATTTATGGTGTCTACTATGCTTCGAAGGTAATGGTTGTGGGTTCAATTCCCACATAAAAGATGAGAAGAAGAGAGAAGAAGAATGTTCGAATGGAATCGAAAAAGATAGTGTTTTATCACTAGGTTCTCTCCATATACCTTTCTACGCTAAATAAAGCACGAAAATTAACAATTATAACATAAAAAGTTCCATTTATATATAAATAGTGAAATATTTTAATATATTTAAAACTATCTCACGTTTAAGCCACGTTAGCTGAAATAATGTAGGTCAAATTCATGGCCTTCTTGATCTGGCGAGTGATCCTCTCCACGACAAAGCCTTTACCAATTTTTTTTTTATATTTTCATACATATTTTTATTCAAATGTAAAGTTTATAAAGAGAAATGTGTCTTTGTGAATAGAGAGTTCACTAAAATATATTTTTAGCTCGAATTACTTTTTGTTTAGAGTTGAATAAAGCTTTAATTATAATTGTTTATTTTATATTGTTATAAATTCATACGGAAAATCATTTAAAATTAGTTTAATATTTTATGTGTATTTTTAATATTAATTATTTGAGGCCTTCGTGGCGCAAGGGTGCAAGCGTGTGCTTTTAAAAGCGACGGTTGTAGATACAGTCCTAAAATAGGTACGGAAGCATCGCCGGGCAATTCCGACTCACACTTACCGGGATTTTTTAATTATTAAACGCGGCGTTATGTTCCGCCACTCATTCCACCGGATACGGGCGGCATGTGGAGAACAAATGATAATTGAAAAAACACTTTGAAAGTAAAGCAGTACAATGTAACGTAATTTACACCAAAATTTATCTTAAAGTAATAAATTGGGGTAATGTTCTAGAACAAAGATATATGTAGCAATATATTTCGAGTAATAGCCATTGAAGAAACACCGAAGGCTACAACTAGTGTTGTGCCAAGAAAGGATGCACCTTGACCTCGATTCCATTCGACTTCTGATTTTAATTGGACTATTTTAAAAAAATGCAACTTCACGCTTTTCCCGCATTACACAGAAGAGAAAGGGAACCTAGTGTTAGAGGCCTAGGGCGGAACTCAACACCGCACCTTATCTTCCTAAACTGGAAAATGGAAGTAATTTAACTATAATTGAGTCCATAAACATTATGTTTACAGTCAAACGTTGTTCCTGTGCGCTACAACGGCTTCAAAATCAAAAAGTTTTTTTTGCCTCGTTAGCAGAGCGAGGATGCTATATGAAAATGTAAAATATTTAATTTAATTCTGAAAACTGTTTAGCGGACTTAAACAGTATCCTACCTCGACTACCTTACGCTTGAGTGATTGTAAGTTCTAATTCAACTTAGCAGTAATAACTACGTAAATCTCCTTGAAGCCATTCGTCTTAACAGGTCCCCAAATTCTCTCCGCCTACCTTGCGATATTGTGCTATGCCACAACTTACAAGAGATATACATACATGCATATCCACACATATATACATACATATGTTCAAAGAAGCCTATTTTATTCTCGAACAGTTTCAAGAGAGTCAGTTTCCAAAGCATTCTCTCTCAGTCGGCCCTCAATCCGTTATCACACTCGATTCTTTCAATGGACCAGTCACTTGACACACAAAAAGATGAAAGCTAAGACTTCATGTATAAATGCGAATATTAATTCAGCAAAAATATATTAATTCGTATTAATGAAGTGTCGCTGTGGAACAATGCCTGATACGATGGTTGTAGATTCGATTCTCAATTGAGATGTCTATTTTTATTTCGCAAATAAAATAGATTAAACCACGGCGTTGAGTTACGCCCCTCTACACGTAATATCATCAAAATACGTCTGCGTTTGGGCAATGGCGGCAATTTAACAGCAGGTTCCAGGTCCGAAATTGAAAAAAAAGAAAAACTGAGTATTTTAGCACTATAAACTAGTGCTTCGATTACCCTAGAAAATGTAAATAGCACAAAATATAAAATATAGGTAATTAGTAAATATACAAATGCATTCCATTTCCATTAAGAAACATTCTTCCCCCCACTTTCCGCCAAATCAGAGTGCCATAACACTAGGTTCCCAGGTTCCCTACCCAGCTAAGTACGGGTTACAGCGTGACCTAAAAAATATATACTATCTATATTATACAGTATTTATTGCACTCACATATCTCCATTAGCCTCAATGGACGCTACTCTTTCACAAGATTAAACTGTCTATATGTAATGATATGACGTGAATCTCTCTCTGAATTTATTTCACGTTTCAAAGCTGACAGCGCGGAAAAATTAATTAAAAAGACACCGGCCAACCGACCGTTGGCTAAATGCGTAATATTTTTGGTAATAATTCAATTTTAAAATATATATGTGAGCCCGTCGTGGACCAACGATTGTAAACGGCAGTTGTGATTTCGATTCCCGCTCGAAAAAATGATTTTTTTTTATTTCTTCGCTCTGGTAGTATGATACGAGTGAATCGTGGCGTTAAATTACCTCATTCTCGAAATTGAGCGGATAATGGAAACGGTCTTAACTCTAGGTTCCCTGCTAAGAGAAATATTTCGAAATTATCTTAGGATAACTTAGAAGAATTTGGCAATTGTCTATCTATATATATAAAATCGAAAGGTCACTCACTCACTCATCATGAAATCTCAGAATCTACCAGATCTAGGAATTTCAAATTTTGTACGGAGGTTATTTATAGGACATAGGTGCTCGCTAAGATGGGAATTTGCAATATTCGACTCCTAAGGGGTTGTTTTCGGGGTTAATAGTTTGTATGAAACTTCGTGATTACAAGTGCTAGGAGTCTCAAATTTTGCACAGAGGTATTTTTCACGCAGGCGAAGCTGCGGGCAGGCCGCTAGTTAAATATATATAGCTAACAATATGTTAATCTATTTCTGTTAAAGGGTTAAAATTATAACCCACAAACTTTGGTCTTATCTTACAACTTTGTAAGTGATAACCGCGACCTCGCATTCTATACGGCTATCTAACTTAGATACGTTTAAAACTTGCTAACTATTAGTTAATCTTATTTTATAATCTGCTTTTGGAATGTACGCTTAAAGCTATCTTTTAAGGGGTCCGTGTGTCATATTTTATCTTTTTCGTAAGCGTTTGATATTAATTTCACCTTGATACTTTTATACAATCTCGAGGGTTAAGGGTTCCGTTTATTTTTCTTTTTAGGCACGGATCCCCAAAATTATCTAGAAACAAATAACCAAGACTAGGAAAGAAAAAATATTATAATAATTTTGCTTATTTATTTACTATTTTATGTCTGAAGTATCTATACGGATATAAAAACCATTTTTGGAACCTACTAGTGTGGACCATAAATTAAAAATTCTGTTTTTACCCTTTCCCATAGGAATTTTAAGGAAATTTCTCATAGTGTTCACCTAAATAGCCCAAGAGACCTGAATGCTAAATTTCAGAGATCTTCTCTGTGTAGTCGGCTGTGCGTTTCGCGATAGTCTGTCAGTTACGTTAAAGTTTTAAAAATATATCTTTTAACGTATAATACTCATGCAAATTACGGCGTTAAGTTCCGCCACTCAACACACAACATCTTCAGAATTCAGCGGGACATAATATATCTCTTCTTCTATCTCTTACATAATATAAATCTTCTTACATAATATAAAAACTGTGATAATATAAGAACTTATTATTTTATAAAATAATAAGTTCTTATATTATTTTAATAATGCGCAAAACTTGTCTACAACGGTATACGATTGCTAAGCTTGGCCATAAAGCTGCTCTTACCACAGCATTGTGCAAATAGCAGCTTACTTCATCACATACACGAAAGCGATGAGCGCAGTTTAACCCTCGAAAACTACTTTTGGTTGAAGGAAATGTATAAGCATAAATCTCTTTTGTTATAAAATGAATGACAGACATATTATATGTGATGCTAAAAGACTTTGAAAGTTGAAATTTAGTATGGAAGGATTTGTCAAAATTCCAATGGGGGGGGGGGGGTGATCAGGATTTCACATTTTACCTCTTAAGGTCCTCGCTAATTATATTCTGCTCTAAAACAGTATATATTTTTTGTAATACGCATTTTTTTGCATTATCATTCTTGCTTGAAAGTTGGCACACTTGTCCGAATTCGATAACAACACAATATTTTAGCAGCACCAGTCTAAAGTCCTTGGACTTGGCAGACCAGGTCAAAGAGAAAATAAAGCAATCGCATCTATTTAATTATATTATGACTATTATTGAACGACTTGTTTCCAAATCAAGATGAGAATAGACTCTTTTTTGTTTAGAAACACATACAGAAAATAACTCGTGTAAAATCACAATTATTCCACGCTTCATAACCATAAAGGAATTAATACAAGTAAAATATCTGCTATCTCTTCGGCGGTGCGAATAATGGAGTGATTTAACACTAGGTCCTCCCATATGCGGAATATAGCTTAAAGCCAAACACCAAAAATACTATTAATTATTAATACTTAAAACGTTTCACCAGGTAAAGTAGACGAGAAGGCCACGCAGCTGCACGCGATAGCATCCCTCAAAGTCCTGCTGGAGGCGACGAGGCCGACAGCGGGAGGCACGGGCGCGGCGGCCGCGAGGCATTCTGCAGCAGCTGCTAAGGAAACACCATTGGATCTCCCTAATGGAGGTCTGGCTGATGTACAGTTAGATGCTATAGAAGAGGTGAGGAAGTTAGGAAAAGGGAAGCTAGTGTTCCTTAATTTCTGTGTAATTTTTGCTTATTGAGTGGCGGAGCTCAATGCCGACTCTTGTTTACTACTGTGTGGGATAGTACATATGTACATAATATTTTTGTTATAATAATTTTGCTATTACCAAGCCCCTGTTTCATTAACTTTAAGCATTACAACGAAAACATTTATTGTTATCAAATTGTATTTATAAGCAATATTACATTCATAAAATGTTTTTTTACAAAAAAAATATTTTACAATTTTTTAACAATATCTATTTTAAAAACATATCCACTATAACACCAAAAGTGCGAAATTCTCATGTAGTTAGCATCTGAATTCACACTCAATACTATTAAAATACATGGACCATTAGCGAACTGGGATTCTAGTTTCAAAGCGTTCGATACTTTAAATAGTATGATTCGATTTCTATTACGGAAGTTTCCTTAAGGCCTGTAACGATAAGTTGGCGACTTCCCTGAAGTCGCCAACTTAATCCTATAATAGAGGAAAAAGAAAAACTTCTTTCTGGTAACGAACACGAAGTTGTAAAAGTAGAAAATCGAGGTCATCGCAAGGCAACTCTATCAACTGTGACCTCGACTGAAATGTCATACCATTTAAGCTCTTTTTTGTACGCTATAAGCATTCCACTAGTCAATTACTACATTTGTATGATGCTAGTGTAAGAGGAGAAGCTTTTTTTGTGATGTTTTGAATAATTATCCAACGTAGAATAAGTAGACTTTAAAGTTGTTGGATTTGGTTCGTTATAATATTTATTTTGGAAACATTTTCCTTTTAGTCAGTCAGGTCAAAAATAAATAGAAATAGTTGAAATTAGTATTTATATATAGATATTATGTTTCAACAAAGAATATAAAAAATACATAACTTTCGTTATTAACGAAAGTAGTATAAATTTTACTTTTACAGATAGTGGATAAAAATAATGAAATATTTACTTGAATAATCAAATTGACTAAACGTAAAAGAATCATTACAAATAGTCCTCCTTGTAAGAATCGAAATCAGAGATATACCTATAAATTTGTATAATGTTACAAAATATACATAAATCTGACAAACTGTGTAATTTAGTCACTGCTGGGGCTAAATCTTAGACTTTATATACAAAATGCCAACACAGCATCGTAGTTCAACTCCCATTAAAAAACCATTATTTAGGTCGGAGACTAAAAACAAACGTATGCAAAGACCTTATCCTAACGCCTCTACCAAAAAGACCCTTTCTTCTAAGTATATCTGGAACGCATCTCCATAAATCTTGCTTATTTTCTTTGTTCATAGCGCCCGCCTATTTTTCTACATCGTTAAATTTATCACGATATCTAAGTCGAACAGTTTTTAGAATATAATCCTATAAAGATATAAAGAGAGTTTACTCTCTTTTTTACAGGTAATTTGCAACATTTCTACATAATATTGTAACTGTGCTTTTAATAATATTTTTTATAATACTCTTTTTTATAAGACTCTTATTTACGGAAAAGCAAATTTAGTTAATTTATTCGAATTACCCATCCCTGATATAAATCACATTATACACATATATGTACTAACTGAAGATGTTGATTAGACAATTGGACTAATAATTATATTTTTTTTTCATGTCTAATAAAATTCATAGTTTTCTCTCCGTTCTTTTACAATAGTTTAATGACCTAATTTACTTATTTTTACTATATGATGGTCCTTGACGATAGCTGGTGAAGAAAGTGCTGTCTGTCTCTATTCTCTTAAATATTTTAACACTACGAATTTTACTAAGCGAGATACAGTAATAAAAACCACTTTTAGATATATAAATATGTGAAGTATATATAGAACCATTTAAGTTCAACACATATATTTTTTATCTTTTCCACAACGCTGAATAAAGTGACAACTACTTTCATCCAAATTGATCAAGACTGAACTAATGGCCTCCATTTTTTCTATACTTCAGCACATCATAAGTTACTAAAACTGACTAACTAATTTAAACTTTATTTACTTGCTTTTACTTCTTTGCGATAATATTAGTTGAAAATCAAACTGCTATTTGGAGACGATTTATTCTAGTACTACTCTTGGCCTTTTGATTTTAACAGAAAATAGAAAATTCTCCATATTTCCCGTTCCCGTAAAACTAAAATATAAGTAAATTGTTTCTTAGTACTTTGGTATGTGCAGAGGAAGGTAATTTTAAACTTGCTGAGTAAGCTCAATACAATAAATTTTTTTCTGCCTTTCAATAATATATAATTGAAAAGTGCAAAGGTTGTTTCATCATTCCCCAAGTACTAAAGTATCACTAAACTGAATATATGTACCTATAATTTCCTTTTCCAAATATATCCAGATAAATCAAACCACATTGCATTCAAAGGGCTGATATCAAATTACTTCCGGCATACATCATGATGAAGAGAGGCTGTTTGGACGTTATATTTATGTTCAACCCTTATATTTTAAATATTATAGAAGGTCCACCGTAGACAGCCTAAGGAAAATATTGGAATTTATAGAAATGCCATTATATAAAGTATGGCGATTCTATGGGAGTGTGAAGCAAATATAAACTTATTCTTTATCTTTTCCTCTTTTTCAGATTGGAGACTTGGAAGATGACACGACGCCGTTGGACATGTCGTGGCCTTCAGGTTTCCGCAAGCGGCTGACTTACTTGTTGGTTGCACCAATTGTCTTCCCATTATGGATGACCCTCCCGGATACGCGGACTCCGAGAGGTAATAACCCTCCCTTAGTGGGGAAAAATTTGTGAAAGTTATTTTACATGTTTTTTTTTGGTTTACTTGTGATAATGAGTTATCTTCTTTTAATAAAGGAAAAGTAAAGATTTGAAAATTTCAACCGAAAAAAATATTTTTTTCTGTTACTCCTCGTTCTGATAATAAAAAACACAGCATTGAGGTCCACTACTTAACACAGAATTTCCCACAATATTCTTAACACTAGATTTTCCTACTTACCCTAAGCGTAATGCTAAAAATCCGTTTTCCTTTTATTTTCAGGGAAGAAGTTTTTCCCTGTAACATTTATAGGGTCTATAGTTTGGATAGCGTTTTTTTCCTACCTCATGGTGTGGTGGGCGAACCTGGTGGGGGCGACGGCGTACGTGCCCCCAGAGGTGATGGGGTTGACGCTGCTGGCCGCTGGCACTTCTGTCCCGGACCTCATCACGTCAGTCATAGTCGCTAGAAAGGGCTTCGGTGACATGGCCGTGTCGAGCTCAGTCGGTAGCAATATTTTTGATGTTACTGTTGGGTAAGTGCTATAACTTTGATATTTTATTATTATTTATTTATAGGTTCTAGATGGTTATTAAATTAAATTAATATTAAATTAAAACCGGACAAGCGGGAGTCGGGGTCGTCCACCAAAGATTCTGTATAAAAATTGTAGTTCTCCAGCTTTTTCTGAAATTCAAGCCTAGCTTAGCCAGAGCCCTTTTATCTGATACCTCACTTGAACTAGCGGCTTTAATATCAAATTTTGCCCCCTTTTTTATTGCCTTAACAAAGGATAATTAAGTTTTTTTTTATTTAAATAAATTACCATAATTTAAAAAAGTTTTAGTAAACAAAAGAAATTTCCATACATATATATATTACAATATTATATGTTATAAGCTAAATTAAAACGACATTATAGTAATAAATGGAGCATCTCCGTAACCTTGACGTGACATTGATGAAGATTGCCTCATAAATTTGAATCATATGTCTTCTTAATCGTCGCTATCAAGGACGCTCGTGAAAAATACAATATACTTTTTATATACTTTGTAAAGAAATAGTACCAGTTTACAGATTCTTGACTAACAATTATTTGAATGTTTCTTGTTTATTTAATTGTGCTTACAGCATTAACAAAGTGGATGTAGTGTTAAAACACTCCGTTCTCCGTGCCTTAGATTGTTCATTTTATGTTAAATTTATCCATATTCTAATAAGGCAGCCGTTGACGCTGTCGCGGTGCAGAGGCACAAGCGTGCATCGGTTGTGGGTTCGATTTCCATTGGAGAGAATGAAATAATTTATATTTGGCAAAGCAGCGTTGATTTCCTCCATTTTCAAAGTGAAAATTCGGAAGAAAGTAAACTACGAAAGTATCTTAATAGTGAGGGTATCTCTTAACGCTAGGTTCACAGGTTCCCTCTGCCTACCCTGCTATGTGCGCGATACAACACTTCTGTCAGTCAAAAAATCAAAAAAATCTAACAGTAAATAACAAATAGAAATCGAACCGACACCCTCAATCATAATAACCAGCTCTGCAAAACTCTACATCATAATCCTCATCCACATAATCTATCTACATCTATAATACCTACAGTGTGCATTTTCTTTATAATTTTTCTGAAGCCCACCCCCGTTACATCACTGTTCCACTTTGGACGCGAGCCAACCCCAAGACAAAATATAATTTTATTTCACCCTCTGCTTGCGAGCTTGCTCTCGTGACTTTTAAACGTAATTGGTGAAAAATTATTTACTGTTTACCAAAGCTTAACTCGTAAATCTTTCTATTCATACTAAAAATTTATATCTTTTGTACTAAATGCCTATGGTTTTTTATGGCTCTTTTCGGCTTTTATATTCCACTTAGCTTCTCGCTGTATCCCGCACACAACTGGGTAGACAAAGGGAACCTAATGTTAAGTCACCCACTTTCTGCCGCATTTTTCTAGGCATTTGCCTTGATGCCAGAGTGAAATGAAAATATTAATGAATAATAGTTCGTTCCCTCGAGTGAAGATCGAACCTTCGAGTTACAGTCACGCCCTTGTGCTCCTGCACCACTACGACCTCTTTGGTTTTTATGTGTTAGTTTATTTAATTGTAAAGTTCTCCTATTTTGTAATATGGTGACTTTACGTTTTAGTTCATAGTCCAAGTTCTTATTTTTGTCTTTCTACTGTCGTTCGAGTGCGACTTGAAACGTCTTTCATAACAAACTGTAGACTCAACGCTGTCGTCATTATAATGTTAAATATATGTATATTAGATGCATATATTTGCATTGAAATTTGTAGTGCAGAAGGATATTGGATATATCATGAGTTTTACATTTATATAACGAAACATATAATATCAAAACGTTATTTCTGAGTAAAAGTTACTTCTTAGTGCGGCGCTAAGTTCCGCCATTTAACACGCTATGCCTCGAAAATTTGAAATTGGGTAACGGAGTGTCTTAACACTAGGTACCCTCTGCCTAACCTGTTATATGAGGGATAAAGAGTGAAGGAGAAAATTAGTTACTTTTACAGACTCATTATCACATGAAACTGGTGTTTATGCTCCACACACTTGAATGAAAATTAGTAAACGTACGGCAAACATCTGCTATGAACGAATGAAGTATTATTAGAAAAATTCAAAACTCCGTTGGAAATGAAAAAAGTTCTTCTAGTTTCTCTTTTATATCACTGTAACAGAGGTACATAGTCCGCCATACGTGTATAAACCCATATATGTCTTTATATGAACTAGTGCCATAGCTATGCCATTTTTGAGAACTAAATATCATCTTTTATGGTTATATTTTTTAGTGTGCAACGTTGAGTTGCGCTACTCAACGTGGAAGTATCTTAAGACCAGGTCCCCAGGTTCCCCCTGCCTATCCAGCCATGTGCGGGGCTAAAAAATACAATTTTGTGCTAAATCTTTACATAATTTGGATAAATTTACCACGAAACCTTTTAAAACTTGTGAATAACATAGTAGACTTACTATATCTACACATATATTTTGAATTCCAAAATATACTCTCAAAGAACACAACTTAAGGCAGTCATGTATATAATTATCCTAACTTAGCTCCACGCTGTCTCTGCATACCTCTTTCGTCTCGTCCACTATCATCAACAAAATCGAGACAAATCGCGGCGTTAAGTTCCGCCAATCAACACTCAAAGCCTCCAGAATTCGGCTCCCTGCGCGGATACAGCGTCACAGAAAAGTACTAAGCTAAATCACCATATATCTCAATATAAGCGGTGGAGCCCTTTGACAACGATAGTTCAGCCAGCTCGGAATGCTTCCACGTAATTAAACGCTGTCTGTGGGTGGCGTATGAAACTAGCTTTTCAAGTTCATTAGTAAAGCTATATGGGTTACTCTTTTAATCTACTAATTACTAGATTTTTGAGACATTATGTCTTTGTGGATTACTTTAGCTGCAATGATGATAGGTTTTCGAGGCCAGTTATGGCGTAGGGGCATAATCGGGACAGGTTATGGGTGCGATTCTGAATAAATTATTTAATATTTTTGTTGCAAACAAAATATTTAATATTTATTAAATATTTCGTGAAAATTAATTTCTCGCTCTAGTGAGTTGAATGCCGTTACTCAACACGCAATGCCTCCAGAACTCGACGGAAAATGGGTAACAGAAGTGTGTTAATAGAAACGGAATGTATTAACTTCAGAGTTTCTCTCTGTCTGCCCTGCTATATGTGCGAGATAGAGCTTAAAGCTGAAAATAAATGATTCTCGCGAGTGGGAATCAAAGCCACAACTATCAAATGTTTACGATCAAACACTGTGATACTGTGCCACGAGGGCCTCACTCTTGAAACATAAAATTATAAAATAGCTTAAAAGCTTCTTATTTTTAAGATTTTATTAAACTTTAGCCAAAATATAAGCAATTTACCACTGTAACTGATACCATAAATTAGTGCACCATATGCACAAAATATGCAATTTTCCCTCGTTGTAAGTTTTTGCTAAAGAATCATTTTTCCTTGTAAATGCATTTGGCAATACATACTTTACATTTTATATGAAAGTCTTGTATAATTTACAGCATCTTTCATAGATAGAGAAATTTATATTTTTGCCAAGTTTTGCCAAGTTTGTTTTATGTTTATATTGAAATTGGAAATATCTGTAATAATTCATGTAATTTAAGCTTTTAACCTTCAAGATGTACTTGCCAAAACTCGAAAATAGTTTATACTGAATTATAATTACAGTTACTTGTCCTATAGACCAAGTCGGCAACCAGTTGTATATAAAAATATTTTAGAATAACGAAATTTTCTTTTAGCTTCACATTGTATCGCGTATATAGCATGGTAAACAGAGGAAACTTAGGAGCCTAGTGTTATGACACTCCGTCCCTATTTTGACGATCCCTTACCCACTTTCCGCCAAATTCTCGAGGCATTATGATCTTGATACCAAAGGAAATAAAAATATTAAATGATAACTTAAAAACTAAACTTAATAACCAGAAAATATATGTATAATTTTATAAATAAGTATTTATTTTCATTTTGAATGTTTATTTTAAGAATAGAGTAACTTTCATATAAAAGTTAAATATAGGTCATTGCATTTATATTTATTTAGAACTATTAACATTTAGAAGAAAATAGATGCCTACTGATGTTAACAATGCTATTTAAAAAACAAACAACTAAGCTAACAATAGGGTAGAGGGAATCTAGCATTAAGACATTTGGTTCCCCATTTTCCGCCGATATCTAGAGGTATAGCGTGTTGAGTGGCGGAACTAAACGCTGCACTACGCCCCTACGCCACAAATAATATTTCTGTTAAAGAAATTAACCCAAATCATAAAAAATCTATAACAAAATTAAAATATTTCATTTACAAGATACCCCAAATATTTAAACATACCAACCAAAAGAAAACTTTCCGTAATTTCCACCAAATAGAAGAGTCTCGGAAACCAAAAGATCGACCGAGGAAGTTTCGCCCAAGAATTTCTCAATTCCTACAGATCACCACAAACAATGCCTATACAAATCCTGAAAACATTTAGTTACGGCATTTTAAACTTAATTTTTAAGGAAATAAAATTTAAAATCTCTTGCTATTAAAAGCAACGATGTTCCAGACAGAGTGTGATCGATAAATGAAATATGCAGTGCAGAAATACACGGAAACGAGAGTCCTCTTTCCTTTATTCTCCTTATTTTCAGCAATTTTTCAAAAGTTCCTCTCTTCAGCTCCGCTGTCTGGTTTTTCGCTCGTTTAATTAAATATTTGTCAGTTTAAAATTGTTACATTGAAATGCAATTTGCATTTGTACTTTAGTAAATTGAAGAAAAAACAGCTTAATGCACCGCACATAATAAAGTGAACAGAGGGGTTAAGTGTTAAGACACTACGTTCTCATTGTGACCTAGCATTTCTTATTAAGGTTTCCGCTTAAACTTATAATTGTAGTTAAATTTATACAAAACTAGTGGACCCGGACGCGGCTACGCCTGCTTCAATTATAAGAATATTTATTAAATATATTCATGAAATTATTTTCAATTCTCAATAGAATTAGTAAGAAAATATAAGCTCAAATAATCAAAAAGAATAATAAGTAGATACACATTATTAGAAAAAAATATCTGAGTTATTGAAATGAACCAACAAAAGGATTAAAAGTAACTAAAGGATAGGTATTCTTAATATTAGAAAAAGTACCTAAAGTTTTCCGTACGTGCGTGCATAGATATCGACTCTACGAAATAATTAAACATTTCTCTCTATTAAGTAGGATAATTTTAGCGGGCAATATCAAATAAAATAAGAAGAGAATCAAAGTGTATTTTAAATTAATTATAAGCAACAAATAAAGTTCGAAAATGTATGAAAATTTATAAAACCGTCAACGTCATCTGCCCGTTCGCGTCGGTCATACTGTGCCGCCCTCTAGGTGGCTAGGTCATTTGGAATCAGTGACATCTCCTTAATTATTTATTAGTATGTTATACAGTAAACTATAATTTCAATCTAGATAAAATGCTAAAAGTGACTATTATATTTATTTTCATAAGGATGAATATCAAAACGTCGCGGTAGCGGTCGCGTAGCAACGACGGTTGTTATTAACATGGCAGAATAAACTGCATGTCAAATTAAAATGTACTTTAAAATATATTAGTATATATGTGTAATGTAATGTTATATAGCCTATAGCACTTCTGAAGAATGCAGCTTTCATATAAAACAAAAACAATGAAAATCGGACCAGTAGATCCAGAGATCTTAGCGTTCAAACAAACAAACAAACAAACAAACTCTTCCGCTTTATTATATTAGTATAGATTAATGCATATGATAGTTAAGTTTGACCACTATTATCAGTTTACTTCCCGATATTGCTACGGAACCCGCGATGGGCGTTTCCGACTCGCACTTGACTGGTTATTTTACAATAAATTCTTTGTCTAGTTTTTTTGTGTGCTTTCTCTCTTCTTAATGATCTTAATAAAAGACAAAGTTCTCATTAAAAACGGGGCAAATATAATTAAGATCTGCCTACTCTAAATAATGCAGAAAATAATAGAATAAACATTTAATGATAAAATTCATTTAGTTTTTATTCAGTCTAGACTCCCACTAAGCACTACTGCATTGGCTTACAATGCACTCGATCGATAGCACCAAGTTAACTGACAAGCGAGTCCTTATTATCTAAGCAATAATGTTCAAAATATTATGAATAAAAATTTATCTTTCAACTATTTTTATTGAAAAGAGAACCACTTTTAACCCTAAACGTATAAAAAATTGTTTTGTCGCTCATAATCAGCTCCCGCACACATTGGTAGGCAGAGGGAACCTGGTGTTAGAACACTGCGTTCCTCATTTTCCTCTAAATTCTGGAAGTATGATACCAGAGCGAGGAAATGAAAATATAAATTTAAATAATTATTATATGTCCTCCAGTGGGAATCGAACGTACAACCAGTCGCGTTTATAGTCACACTTGTGCCCCTGTGCCATGACTGGCCTCTAACTCTTCCAAGTCTGAGTTATTCATTTTTAAATACAATACAAATATTGTTATATTTTAAAAGAAATTGTACTTGGATTTATTCTCAAATATATTTTTCCTGCTCCGTTTCTTAACTTTTGGTCGCATCAAAGTTTTCCCATTAGAGACTACTGTCGTGTTAACTTTAAAATATTTATGATTTATTAAAGTTAACAAAACTTGTTGGCTTTTTAGAGTTGTAGTTGAAACTTATTGTAGCGTTACGTTTCTTTTAATTTATTATGTTTTAAATAGAAAAAATCTGTGTAAATATTTTGAAAAAGGTTTGTTTTAAAAATTTCCTTATGTTCGGGAATTATATGATTTTTGACTATTACTTTATCTGTAGTATAGATGTTAGTCGAACCGGCTATAGTACTTCAATTTATCAAATTATGAAAGACGATTTACTGCGCTTTTTCATCTGGAACCAAAACTCCAATGAAGATCCTTCGCTACGCTTGTCTTGAATGCTGGATACAAATTAAAACCCTTTTAAATTCCAAGCTTCCAGTTATTTCTTTCCTTGGTTTTCGTCCTTCTTCATATATTTCATTCACCAGGACGTTATTTATCGTATTTTTCATTCTTCAATACATTAACGTAAACATTACAGCAGCGGAAATTTACTTCATGAATATCACGCACAGACCAAAAAGCGCCATAATTTTTAAAGTTGCTGACTTTTCAATTTTCACAAATATCCACATACATTACATATTTTTTGATAGATTTATTATATTATGCTTTATAATGTTCATTTTCATAAAGAGTTAATATTTGGAATATTTTACGTTGTTCTTGGTTAGTGGAACGCCGCGCTTTGCTTGAACACCAGAGCGAAGTAATAAAAATATCAATTATTTCATTTCCTCGAGTGAGTATTGAATTCACAACCTGTTGCTTTTACACAGTTACTGTTGCACCAGGACTGGCCTCAACGTTGTTCTTTATTACGTAAAGTCTGTTATTTATAAGACACTTTTGTATTCGAAATTGTAGTGTCAATATATTTTATGACTAGCAATATACAGATATTGTATGAAAAATGTCACAAAGGTAAATCCCATATCGGGCGTATAAAGTACACGCACAGAATATACTTATAAGGGCGAATAGATCACGGAAATAGCATCGAAATAAAATACGCACTTATATATAAGTTACATATCTCTAACTTCATGGGGTGCCTAAGTAATTTATTTTAATGTATAAAGAAAAACAAAATTTATTAGATCATAAGATGCCATTCCTATACATGTGATTTCTAATCTTATCAATTTCTCTAGCGAAGTAGGAGGTTGTCAAACACTTTGGTCGTGATATAGATTTTACGTTTGAAAATAATACGTGGTGTTCCTCCAGGTCTTTTCTGCCCTCTCTTTTCGTTTACGTTTGTATTATATTTATTTTTACCATCTTATGAATGCTCATCTTCTTTTAACCAATTTTTAAAATCTCATATATCTTTTCAACTATTACTGACCCTAAAACTATCAGCAGTTTACAATGATATCCAAGAAATCCTTAAATCTAACAGTAAATTTAATTCGCAAACATGCCTTCTAGAGCTGACCCTATTTCGAACTTCACACCAATGCCCTATAACAAAGTCACTCGTAAATGATCCGTAACTGGCGTGAAAATTAGCATTATGATATTATCTTGAACCTTGGCCCGAATGTTGGGTCAAACAAAATGCCAGCACCAGGATACCTCGCGTGATTTCCCTCCTTACAAAAAGAAAACGATATAATCTTTATTTGAACACGTTTCTTATCAGCTATAGGGGGGGAAACCCTGTGTTTATTCGACTGTACCTTTTAGTCCTTAGCAATTGTGTGTAATTTAATTGTGATTTAAGTAGGTCGTATTGACCGACTTATTAAAATGTTCTGTTATTTGACTTTTGTCAATTCCATCCATTTTAGAATATTTATGGCTGATGAAACTCTGAAAATCGAATTCTCTAACTTAACTCTTTAATCTGTCTAAGGAGACTTCAGTAAAAATATTTAAATAATAAATATATTCTTTGGTTTACAAGAGAGATTTAATTAATAGTTATTTCACATTGTGTAAGTTTAATAAACTGAAGTGAGGTAAAACCAGGTCGATATTTTATATTCAACAAGAATAATGAATCAAAGTAATAAATAAAACGTCAAAGTTCAAAGGTAAAATGCTGATTGTTATTAAAATAAAGGTTATTTTAAAGTTATTTTCGACCAGCAGATAACTTTGCTACAATTGCAGCTTACTATTGTTACAGTTTCCTTTATTTCATCAACAAAAGCGTCAAATCGAGTTATGTTAATCATAAATATGGTGGAAATATAAAGTATTCCGCACATGGCAGGGTACACATTCATTCCCCACTTTCGGAAAGCCGGAAGTTAACCCCGCGCTTTGCCCCGTCACCAAAGGATATGAAGTGGGAAAAAGCGAACACACAGCTACGTTTAGAGTCGTACTGGGCAGGTATATCATTAAAATATATTCCGTGTTGGAGAACCTACAATACATGTAAAAACAATAAAGCGTAAACTATTTATCATATCTTTGTCTTGACCTTGCTGATCAGACTTATCTTCCTTAATTCCATATATTCATAGAGCAATATATTTTAAAATACCGTATTTCAATTTTCAGGTTACCTCTTCCATGGCTTCTCTATGGTTTAATCAATGGGGAACCAGTTCAAGTCAACTCCAAGGGCATGGTGTGCAGCATCGTGCTACTGTTCGCGATGCTCGTGTTCGTCATCATCAGTATTGCCTGCTTCAGGTGGAAGATGAACAGAGGGTTAGGCTTCACCATGTTTTTGTTATACTTCGTCTTCGTCGCCGTCAGCCTTGGACTCGAATATGGCTATCTACATTGTCCTAGCGAGTAATATGTTTAGAGTTCAAAGTGTATTCATAAACAATCAGGTTTCAACTTAAATTGTTAAATTTGCACATTTCATACGTAATATAATGTACGTCTTGGGAGCATTTTCGTTTTCTACTAAACAACTGATATAGAAATATGATATAATTTTTGTTTTGTATAATATAATAAAAATTTTAAAATTGTAAATTTTAAGGAGCGGGAAAATACATATATAATTTACAACACCAATGTACGTAATACTGGAGATGAATCAATTAAAGCGACTCACAGACTCACAGAGTACCGAGTTAAGTTTAACTCAAATTAAAACAAGGTAGAACAGTTAAATATATTTAAAATGTTTATTAAAGCTCAAACAAAAACAGTTCAAGCACAAAAAATAATTCTATAAACAATAAATGCAAAACAATAATTATTTGTACACAGACCTGTCGATATTAAAGGCGTTTTATAGAAAAAAATAAGTAGTCATATAGAATGTAGATATTTATATATAAATGTTAGTTGTTTATTAAGCTTTTACGGTAACATTTAGACTTAGCTAAATGGATATTTTGATAATAGTGCCGATTCAATTGATTTCTCATTGTTTTGTAAATATTTTGACTGTAATAACTTTGTAGGTGTTAATTTCGTTGTGTGTTAGGTCGAATAGCAATTCGTCCATATCCGCGAGGACGTAGAGTATGTGTAATGTTTTATACGATTTTTTACACAAATTGGATAAACACAATGAACAATTTACTAAAACTTACTCCGATGAAGTTGGATAAAATGGAAATTAAGTTATTTAAACGGTATTAGACTTAAAAGACAGTTGAGCGATTGTTATATAAAAAATTAAGTCTCAACATATTGTTTGAGTCTTAGTTTTTGGACTAAAACCGAATCCAATACTAGCGCTGATAGTAGTGTTAGTGAAGATAAAAGATATTAAACGAGAAATAATAAAGAAACTTAAATCATAAAGTCCCATTATTGAAATTAAATTAAGCAAAAGCGAGTGATTATCATAATTTGCCTTCCAGAACTCTTGTAACGTGCATTGAATCCTCGCAACAGTGTTCTGTACGTATCGTCTATATTATATTTTGTCATAATATCGATGTTAAAGTAAATTATACGAAATGATGGCCGATGTTGTCTCTGCACAAAAGTTAGACCTGTATATACACTTAGAGGAGCGGGGCAAATGTGACCACGTGTTTCAAGGAACACATGTACGCCATAAAATGTGCCTAAGAGTTGTGAAACTCAGACATTTTTAGCTAGCTTCTCGACATACTGTTACTATTATAACGGGTTCATTAAATATTTTCATCTAATACCTATCTATATATGTAGTGCTATAGTTGACGAGACGCATGTGTCCCGCTCAAGTATACCTATATAGAGAATTTTTTACACTTCCTCTATTATCTCTTATAACTCAAATAGGTGTTACTTAAATTTCTCAACTCAGATAATTGAGAAGTATTTCTATTTTAAATTTAGCTAATTTTCTCAGCTGCTTTTATTCTACACGGTTTAATATTCGAGAACGGTCTTCTCTGGCTGCGCACAATGCTTGAACATCTTTTAAGAACCGTCCGTAGTTTCCTTTCGCTGTTATTTAATTAGATTTGTTTTGATTAAACGAATGATAACGTTGAATTTTATTATTGATAATTTTGTAAAAAACATTTGTTAAGATCCCACGAAGTATATTAATAACCCGCCTATTTGACATAGCAATAAATAGACTAGAATAGATAGATAATATTATTATTAAGCTTTAACAGTTCTGACCATTGTATATCGCTCAATTGGCGTATTTATCAGAATGCTAGAAAACCATTTTACACGCACAAATATTCTTCATGTTAAGACATTTGCTTGCTTTGAAGAAGTCAATATCAACAAAGCGCAAAAGAGAATATTTGAGGCAAATAACAAGAAATGAATATCAATAATTACAATGTTAGCTTTGGACGAATTACATATCGATAGGTATCAAACAATCGAATGTGTCATATTCTGTGATAAGGGTATGCTTATGAAGTATCTATATGAAGATTGGCAGATGATTTCTCTTCTATTCCACGCATTTTGTATATATTAAGATTGGATTTGAATTTCTGTAGTTCGCTTAGTAGTGCCAATGTTGATTGGACAGTTTCATATGCTGCCAATTGTCTAACTGTTTCAATTTCTTCTTCTCTTCTCTGCTCTACTCTCAATTAATCTCCACTTAATGTGTAAATATATGAAACTGTACAACCACGTGGCCATTCTATACAATTAATGTAAGTTACAAACGAATTTTGCTCTCAAATTAAAATTTCTTAAAGGTCGGTGATATTTAACATCAATTTAGAAGTAGAAAGCAGTAATATACTTATATTCTAATTATATTATACTGGAAAGCACCAAAAACCATGCGGGTACCTTAGATATCGAATATTTGTATCGAGAGTGTCTCAAAAGAATCAGTTGTTATAGCTGACAAAATTTAATAATAATGTCCTTGATTCTGTAGATATGAAATTAGATTTTAATTATATTTTTAGCATAGAAATTTGTAATTACTTTTTATATTTTATGTTATTTTTTATGCAATGCATGTGAGACTCTCGTTGCAGATGTACGAGCAGTATCTTGTTTAAACGCCACTTCTATTCTAACGCTATGTTACTCATAATTATACACTAGCGTCTTCTATCTATATCTCTTATAACTATATTATTATTATTATTATTAAGTAGAAATTGTAAATTAATCATCCTTCCATTGTTTCTAGACCTTGCGATTAGGTTTAAATAATTTAACTAATCTATACATATATACAAACATACATACATACAAACCGTACCGCGTTGTTCATATTTACTGGTAGTCGCATCAATTGCATTTGTTCAGTACCAAAGAAGCACATCGAGCTAGATTTCAGACATTCTATTTCAAGTTTATTATAACTAGCCTTCGATTTCGACAGATAATCTTCTATTGATACATTTTATGAAATGAAATACTTTATTACTTCTCTGTAGATTAAGATTAGGCTTAAAGCTACATTAAATATTTAAAAACGTTAATTAACTTGAGTATGATATCCAGGTAGAATTGTTACTAGAATGGTTTTTTATATAAAAAATAAATAAATTTAAATTGATAAATCCAAAAATATTCCATTATGCCTTCTCGGGTGAATGCGTCTGATGAACACCATATTCCTAGTTCCAGTGTTAAGGTTTCAATGTAATTCTTGTATGCTATAGATAGTCAGCTTTAAGTGGTGTTTGCACGAGAAGGTGTGATGAATTTAGGTCAACGACGTTTTTTTCGTAGCTGGGACATCTCGATTTCGTAAATATGGACGGGAGGTTCCCCAAGACATTGATGGAGAATCTATTTAGATTGATAAAGACATAGTAATATAAAAAATACGTAGACAAATGTTCAATTCAGTTAAACTATTTCAGATATTTAAAAAAAAAGATTTTTTTTTAAAAAAAGGCTAATTTTAATGGTTACATAAAAAATATTAAGCAATTTGTTTTAATTATTATTTGAAATACAAAAAAACGATGTTATCAGTTTAAAATAAATTAAAAATATCGATGTCTAATAAAATAGCGGTTGGGCTTAAAAGGAAGAAGTTGATCTTTTATCAGCTGAAATTATTACAAATGAGAATGAAGTTTCCGAAATCGAGACGACAGCGTAGAATGTTAATAGTGATATTATTAATTAAGGAAAAGTAAAAAAAAATGTTATTAATTTTAACAATGTAGCTAAGTTTTAGAGATTTTCAACATGTAACGATGCAATGGGGGCGGCTCTTGATGGTCTTACTTATGTATGTTGTATTTCGGTCTTGTCTAACAGTATTATAATATTAGTCTTTGAATCGTTTCACTGTGATTACAGAAATAACTAATTTTAATATCTTGCACAATTTGTGGTCCACTCAAATTAATTTAATAGCTTTTACTGAATTTTAAGTTTAATATAATATGTCTATAACTCCTGACTTTCCTTAGAAAGAAGAATTTAACGATACAAGAAGAATTTACGATCACAAGCAATATGCATAATTTGTATGTAGATACTAGTGAAAACGAAAACGAAGTACAACAGTAGAGTTCTTTTGCATTTCGTTATGTTTAAAGAGTTTTTGTAATTTTAACACCGTTGTTCTTATCAAAGATTATTGATTGTTAAATATTGATAATAGTTTTTAGTGTATCGCATTTGAATATTTACAGACATTTGTTTTGTATATTAGTGTTCAAATATATGACGTATGTAAAGAGCATCGGCGTGTCGACCGTATTATGAAAAATTACAATAAAAATATTAAAATAGTGAGTTATTATGTGTATTTATTTATGTCAGGTGATTCTAAAGTATGTACTTTTATTGAATTACCTAAGAAGCCTTCAAAATAGTATGTGTCATAGTTGTAGGTTTAAATTCTGCTTAAAATTAATATCAAAATAAATTGTGGGTTGGGCCTACTGGATAGTGAAGGGAACTGGTCTCTAGGAGTCTCCTCTGTTATCGCACTGAAGAAGGCCGTGGGAGTGGTGTGCGAGTCCAGTGTTAATGCAGACCGCTCCGTCGCCATAAGTCAAAGAATAAGAGAATATTGTACGCACATCTCCAACACCTCGTACCTTAGAGTAATTATCTATGTACCCTATAGATAAGTTAAGGAGGGTCATGGTGATTCTCCTGCAAGTTATCGAGTCTGCGGTTGTCCCAGCAGAGACACAAGAACACCGTAAAGATAACGGTGGCCCGCGCTAGACGGGCCTTCAACCACGTTGCAATATACACGACCAATCCTGTAGCGTCTCATTTAGGTTTTGGAGGAGGAGGAGTCTGGACTTTATCTTTGAACAGATATGTTCGTGTTAACGTAATTATGTAAGTTATGAATGTTCCTAACTATTATAGGATGGGCCCGGACCACTCGGCTCTTCCTTTGCCCATGTGCAAGGATATTAATAAAACAAAAATACAATGAAAATATTTATTTAATGATTACATAAAATAAAATTTCAATATATTATTTATTTTTCCTTATCAATAAACCGCAAAATTGAAGATTAAACTGAATTAGTAATCTTTCTATATAGTATAAATTCTAAGTATTTATATTAAAAAATATGATTTTTAACATTAGAAAAATACAAACTATATTTTGGAGCGAGGGACTCTAAACGCAACGGTTATTTCTAATCAGAGTACTGAAATATTTAATATTTTCATTTTCTCGTTCTAGGAACAAGGCAAAGTGCGCAAATCCCCACTTTCCAGAAATGTTTTACTGAGGAATTTAAAAATAATTTGTTCCTAAGCAAATGTTTTAAATATAATATTTAAATATAATATATCTTAAAAATGATACAAAATATAATAAAAAATATTCTTTAAATTTCATTTTGATGCACATATTAAGTTTAAACTTGGCCTTGCCCTATAATATATAAATACTATATATTATATCAAGTATGAATTATTATATTATAGACCTGGAGGAACAAAGTAAATTCAGCTTTATCCAGACCCTTGTATTTGAACTGATAATAGATATTATATTCTTCACATCCCAACAATATCAACCATAGAATTCACAAAATAAGAATTATAAAGAAATAGATACGTATTGCTTATAATAATTAATATTATTTATGTTTGACCAATCGGTTGGAACGGATATACGGAGGTTTCTTTTTTACACTAAATTGTTTCTAAATTTACATAGTTATATTTATTATCTTTGAAGGGTTATTCCATAAAAGAAAGAAAAATACTTGTTTCAGAAAACATATGAAAAATTTTACGTAGCAGTATTCGGAGCGGGTCCAAATCTTGGAATCCTCCCATTCTTTTTGTAACATCGGCGGTTTACACTCTTGGAAATCGTGGAAGTTACAAAAAGAATGGGAGGATTCCAAGATGCGCGAGTTCAAATCCCGATATGATAAAATTTTATAAGTTTTCTAAAAAAAGAACGTCTATACATAGGTATTTCAAACTAGCATTTGTTATCCGATGTTCTATGAGATCTTCTAACATTTACATAGTTACAAAATCTATTAACCTACCATTAGTTATCTATTAAACTGAATTATAAACTAAAATTATCGCACATTTTAAAAATGTGGAATAAAAATACTAAATTACATTAATTTTAACGAAGATATTGTATATATTATAATATTAAAAAGACAAATAAAAAAAATCATAGGTGTATATATATACTATAACGCGCTAAGTTTGATTATATAATATTATTTAAAAAAAATATTATTTTTATATCGAATTAATTATTTAAATAATTCTTAATCTTTATAGCATCTTAATATTACGAAAGTAATTTACTTAAGATTCTAAAAGTTTACAACAAGGCATCACGAAGTCGGGTGCGACAGAACAGTAAGAAGGCTAGCAGGGCCGCTATCGCTGCGCCAGCTAGTAGTGTTTCTTCTCTCCGTGTTCCGCCTGCACGGTCTACTACGGTGCTCTAAAATATTATTACATGAAAATTTATTTCCTTATTTACATTCGTATCAACTTTTGATAGAAAGCAAACAGAAGAATTATATTTATTTTTTTAGCTTCCCGCTTACCGTCAATGGTAAATAAGCGCAGTGGGTAAACGTGCGCACTACCTGTGTAGTGTATATAACATAACATAACAACTATAATAAAATTATTAATATAATATAATAATAATTGCTATAATATAACAACAAATTTAAGCGGGCGAAGCCGTTTATATCCCTACCATAGTAAAATAGCATTACTTACCCATCCACCATGTCTGATCGCCCACGGTGTGGCACACTGGGCCACGTGCCTCGCCGCCCAGTCCGCCGCCCTGCACCAGCCGCCGACGCGCACCGCCCGCCCTACAACCTCACATAGAAACGCTAGCACCACTAAAGCTCTTTGTTCTATGTGTACACATGCCTGGAAATTTAAATTTGTCTATTGTATGAGATATAATATATTTAGATTAAATAAGATCCAATAAGAACTTAAATATTTAGATTGAAGATAATTATTGAACTTTGTTGTGAATGTTGATATATCAAAAAGTGTTCAAATTTATATAAAAATAATTTTTTTTACTACACATTTCTCAAAAAATCGCAATACAGCTTTGCACAGTGTATCTTGCATATAATAAGGGAACTTGGTGTTAAAACACTCCGTCTCTCACTCCGCCGTGTTTGCAGTGAGACGCTGTCCCGCTGTACTAATCCTTAATTTAGAAATTCATCTACCTGACAAAGCTCCTGCATAATATCTTCAAATTCGACTTCGTCTAGACTCAACAATGGTATATGCTCCGCTCGAGCTGCTAAGCGAGCTCGAGCTTTTGTGTCTCTAAACCTTAGTGCTGCCCTCTCCAGTGCCCTCCAGTCTCTCCAGTACATCCACCAACCCCTACAATTATCATTAAAATATTGCCTATAAAGTTTGTAATAAATATAAATTGTGAATTGAGTAAACAATTACATAAATACATAAAAAATACATATATCTAATTTCATTTTATAGAAAAGCAAGTATTAAATGGTTCCAAATAATGATACTATTAAAGAATTGTAGTAAAAAATATATATATATTAAAAAATACGAATTACTTGTGTATTTAATAAATAATACCTTCTTATAAAAAAGTAACAAAATAAAAAAAACAAAAAAAACGTCATACTAAATGGATACTCTACATAACATCTCTCTATCTCTATCATACCATTTTATTTAATAATTAAAATTGAACCCACCTTGAATCAGGATTAGCGGGTACCATCATACATGGTGGTGGCCTAAGTTCTTCCAATCTCAAATGCTGTAACAGCATTGCCCTGAACAGCCGTACTCCCTTCTCCTCCTCCTCGCCCTCAAGATATGGACCTCTCCAGTGCCCCTGGCAGTCATCACGACGTTCTTCATCTAAAGACACTTGCCGACGTAAAGGAGCACGCGGGGTATTGTATTCTTCTAGTGATTGGACACTACGAGCTGGAAAATGTCAATAATAAAATAAAATAATGAATAAAATGATCAAATTGTGAATAATATATTTTTCAGTGTATTTAAATAAAATTTAGAACAAAGAATTTTTGCTAATAAAAACAAATACAATACAATGACAGAATAATAAAAGAATAATATTCCCTAAAAAAACAACTATAATCAAATTACAAAATCACTATTAATAAATATATACAACCTTCAAGTTAGACATGCAATCAACTATTTATGTCTTTACCAAAACCAATTAAGCTATAACCTATTCAGTCAAAAGTTATATAAAACGAATAAATCTAAAAGAAAAGTCTTTCAACTCACCTGGTAAGGCTCGAGGTGCAAAATTCATAACTAAGCTGGTGCTCTTGTTCTGTGTACTTCCTCCTCAGTTCCAGGGGATGGAGTGAGTGAGTTGCTAAACATGAGTGACCTTGCGTATTTTGTGTCAAGCCACGGCCATGACATACATTTCTGGGCATGCGCAGTTCATATGGAAAAAAATATTGTTATTTGCTTGTAAAATGTAAGGTTTATGGGAATATTCATGATGTTTTAAATAATTGAAGACTTTTTTATTATTTACTTTATGACTCATATTTTCTGGGGAGGGGGGATAAGTGAGCCTATGGGCTCTTATGTCAATCTTTGTTAGAGTTATATTTGGCTGAGGAATATGACAAATTCTCAGCTTCACGCCGTATCCCGCATATGCAGAGACACTGGTGTTAAGATACTCCGATCCCCACTTTCTGCCGAATGACAAATTAATCAATTAACTGATTTGTTAGAATATATTCGCAGTTTGTCACGATTATAGATGACATCTCTATCTTTTAAAAAAGTGGTGAAAATTTAACAATAACACAAGTAGGTAAATAAATCAATATACTAAGAATGCCGCAACGAGAAATCTCACTGTTGTCACGTCCCAATAATACTGATATTTTTAATACTTTCTGAGTCTGGGCGTGCGAATGATAAATATAAATATTCTATGAGTGACAATTGAGTCACTACCGCCTCTTTTACTAAACATATGCTCACAGCGAAAATCTACAATCGGGATATACAATGTGCACAAATGCAAAATATTATTGGAATGCAAATGAAATTTTTAATACATAAAAATATAAAAAACATATTTTAAAATAAAAATAAAATACAATATATTTAAGAAATAAAATAAAAATATATATTGTCGCTGTCTTGCATGGCCAGAAGAACCTAATTTTAAGACATTCCGTTCCCCATTTTCCACTTAATTTTTGAAGACATTACGTTTGGAGTGGATTAAATCAACGCCGGGTTTTATATTGTTATCGTACCAAGGAAAATAGTGAATGTACACAAATGGAAATCGAAGCTACTACTCAAGAAAAGTAGTATGAAGTAGGAAAACTCAACACTGCTAATGTACAACAAATAAAAATCCACCTATAAGTACTATCGTATAAATTGCATTTTTTATTTTTTATTCCTATCGTATAAATGGCAGTATTCTAACAATTACTTTCACAACCAGAAGCCCTACTATTATTCTAATCATAGATCGTACTCGAGATTTCAATTTTATATAAGGTTTGACTAACAATGTTGTTTATACATTTGTTTATTAATTTTAGAGGGTTTAAATAATTTTATTAAGCCCCATACCTCCTTTATGTAATGTGATCACAGCGATTAGGTTCTCTTTATCACCCCACGTCCTTTTAATATCACAAAATATTTTATAATATAAAAAAAAATCAACTTCACGCTGTATCTCGCACACAGCGGGTTAGGCAGAGGGAACCTAATGTTAAGACACTCTATGCCCCACTTCCTGCCGAATTCTGGAGGCTTTGCGTGTTGAGTGGCAGAACTCAACGTCGCGCTTTGCCTCAACACCAGAGCGAAGAAATGGAAATATAAACGTAAATAAATATTTTATTTTGGCGCGAAAATAAGAAAATTTGAAATTCAAAAGTAATATTTTGTTTATTTTTAATTGTAATAGTATTTACGGCCATACTAAGTATATGTTAATAGTAAACAAAGATGTCAATTATGGTACAGGGGTACACTTGTGTGACTGTAAACGAAAGTTTGTGTCCTCGATTCTCACTCTAGTAAACGAAATATTTAATATTTTAATAACTTCGCTTTGGTTCGAAGTTCGGAGCAAAGCGAGGCGATGAATTCCGCCAATTAACACGCAACGCCTTCAGAATTCGACAGAAAGGGTGGAATGGAAGTATCTTAATGATAAGGGAGTGTCTTAACAATAGGTTCTCAGGTTCCCTCTGCCTAGCTTTCTATATGCGGAATAAAGCGTGAAGCTAAAACAAAATTAAACATAAAATTGCCGAGCGTCTGACGGCTAATAACAGTTTCAATTGGTTATCGTAGCGGGTCATTGTGCAACTACTCCACTCCTATCGCACAGGAAGGACCACATTTGCCCGGATTACATTCAGATAAGTCAGTTACGTTTAACCAACAGACGGTACGATTTACTATTAGAGGACGATTTATTAATAGATGGCGATTTATTAATAGTAATAGTGAAATGTGTTTATTTAAATTATTATTTAGAAATGAGTAAACAATGACGCTAGAAAATAAAAGTGGTGGAGTTCAAAAAACATTGGTACACCCAAAAACGATATGCTGCAGAAAGATTTCTGTCTTCGCGTGTGCTTGTGGTGTATTTTCTATAATATTACATATAAATAGTTACATATGTAGCAATTTAAATGAAGAAAATCGTAGAATAGAGACTGATTTTATCAAATTAAATGAATTTCTGAATGTGGAAGTCGATAAGAGGATAGACGCGTATGTTTCATCGCTAAAAGAGATACATTCTGTTAGGTTAAAAAGAGATGCTATGGTTGTAAGTACAATATTGTTAATTTCAACTAACTTAATAAACAAATACTTTTTTATATTGTTTAAAATTATATAGTTTTTCTCGTATACCTGAGATTACCATGAATTCCTGTAACTCCCAATCATTAAGTTCTCCACGTTTTAATCTTAATTTTGATTTGGATTCAATACACTTTTATGTACCCAAACAAAAGATCTTCTTTTATTTTAATTTATATTAAACAATAAAAAAAACAACTATAAAATCTATAAAAATCATCATTTTTTACTAGAATCAATCACCAGTTCAAGAAGATAATACAGTAGCACCTCATGTTGAATTTTTCAATCCTAAAATGAGAACAGAGCTTGAAGAAAAAGATGCAATTGAGATGAAACGCACAGGAGCTAAGGGACCAGCACCTGGAGGCGACACGTGGGTGTGGCTAACGAGCTATTCCAGAGTTCCAGTAAGATTGATATTTAATAGAAATTTAATTATATCCGAAAGAAAAGAGGCTAACTTGGCCCAGTGAAACAATGTCTAACTGGAATTCCAATGATTATTATATTATTTTTTACTTCCCTTCTCCGATAATTAGACTAGATGCACACAGTAAATCTCTCCCTATTTTCTCTATATCCACTGCTATGCGTGGAAAAGCGCGGTGTTCGTAAGAAAAATTTCTTATGGAAAATGTGTTTTTTTTATAAAACTGAAATGTAAATGAAAAATTTAGAAGAATATGGTAACTACCATATTCTTCTAAAGGATTAAATTTACAAATTGGCTAGAAATCAAATCACAGTTTACGAAAACCTATAAATATTCAAATAATTGCTTTTAAAAGCTTTCATTGGCAAATGGCTAAAAATAACACATATAGTTATATATGTATTTTTCAGCTTCACGATGTATCCCACATATAGCAGTCCCTCCGTTCCCCACTTTCCTCTGAAATTTTCGAGGCATTGCTCCTTGAACTTGATTTGAACTCGACGCCGGGCATTTGCTTTGGTGACAGAGCGAAGAAAATATTAATAAACAATAATTATTTAATTTGCTCTCGGGGAGTGGGTGTGAACCCACAAACGCCGACTTACAATCACACTCTTGTGCCGCTGCGCCACGACTCCTACAATTATCGGTCCTGTATTTTTAGTAGTAAATAAATTATACCATATAAAATAAACACATATAGTCATATACCTAGTAGGGTTTACGTTTTTGTTTTCAATATTATTGTAAAAGATGTAGTATGTTATAATTTTAGTATAAAGTCGTACAAGGGTTTTGTAAGGCAACACAAGATTATTGTCCTCCTGGAGTGCAAGGGCCGAAAGGACCGACAGGTTCACCCGGCCCAAAAGGTGACAGAGGAGACCCGGGCGCACCCGGAACAGCAGGAAGTCCAGGATCAAGAGGACCTCTCGGGCCACCTGGACCTAAGGGTAAAAAATACATAATTTTAATGATTTGTAAACAATTGGGAGAAAGTGTACGCCTGTATAATTTTAGTACTACGAATTCGATACAATTTAAAAAGGCGATAAAAAAATTAAATATGTACAATGTTAAAGTAAATGCATATAAAACAGATTTTATTTGCCTTTTTATGATATCTACCTCTTATATATCTAATATTATTTATAAGCCTTAAACGATAACCTTTGGAAATGCTATACGCTACTTCTAGCATCGTAACATATGTGACCTTTCTCTAGACTATTATTGATAGTGTTTAACTAATCGTCTGTCTATTAAGTTCAACCTAACCCTGCTTTTATATGTTATACAATAATAACAGGGCAACAGGCCAATCTTTTTTATTTATTATAAAAGCAGATATAATGAGAGAAATTACATTTTTCCCTAATTATTTAAGGTGAAAGAGGTTTCCCCGGAAATCCTGGTCTTGATGGTAGAGACGGAGTGCCTGGTGAACCAGGTCTGGACGGCCTGTCAGGAAGGAATGGAGCAGATGGAGCCCCAGGGAAAGACGGTCGAGATGGAACACCTGGTAAAGACGGAAGCGCCGGGAAGAATGGAAAAGATGGCAAAGATGGTAGATTAAATTGTGGATTGTATCTTTTTTGATCATTCCTTGTGTTCTTGTTTAAAATTATTGTATATTGAAATATGAAAATTTGTAAATTATTTTTAAATAAAACTCTTAACTGTGGTCCATAGTTACAGTTCCGCCCAGTCTATCCGTAACCACGGACTAATGCAAAGTGTGCCTAGCGTCGGTTGGGTTTCCAAAAAATATATATAAAAACATACGATTTATTAATTTATTACTTATAGGACATACCGATCTTCTTATTGTGTAGGTAAGGCAGGAGCTCAAGGCCCAGCTGGTGTTAGAGGGCCAAAAGGAGAGCGCGGTCCTATGGGTCCTAAGGGATTACGTGGTAATGATGGGAAAGACGGATTACCTGGAAAACCTGGATTATCCATTTATAATTATACAAAAGAAAATCAATTATTCATTCCTCCCAGCTTTGCCTGTAAGTTATCTGGATTTGTGTTTTTTTTTAGATTATATTACTTTGCTGCTACTATACGTTCTTTACGATTTTGCTCATTAAATAAATATTTGTTTATAAGTGCCTCACCTTCATCACTCCCAATATTCAGCATCATGCTATAGCAGAATAGGGAAAGGTGGAGAATAATGGAAAAATTAAAGGTGCTTGGGGAACGAACTCTTGACAATTTTCGAGACTGTGTGTTGAGTAGCGGAATTCAATGCTGCGCTTTGTCTTATTACCAAAGAAAAGGGCGAGACAATTTAAATTATTTATTCACCTGAGGGTTAATGGAACCAACAACCGTCGCGTTTACAGTCAGACGATGTACCAGTGCGTCATAAGAGCCTAAATTAAATACATAATTAATTATTATTGTCTGGTTTCAGTGGATAATCCAAGATTGATAGTTCGAGAAAGTGACACAATGCGCATGGATTGTAATCCTAAGGGATTCCCTGAACCAACTATAGAGTGGCGTAGGTCTGATGGTACACCAATTATTCAGGTAAAACTTCATTTAATATTAACAGAAAACCTAAAATTACCTCTAGAGCTAGCTAGGACAATTCCAATAAATATAAAAAACTATAATATTTTTACTGCTTATGTATTTATATCTCATAAAGTCATAAATAACATTAAAAGCATCGCTTGATCGTATTGAGCAATCTCAGTCGTATAGCGAAATAGGTAGAAAGAAAAAGAGAATAAAAAAAGAATGTCGGGGTACGAAGTGTCTTAACACTAGGTTCCCTTGCTTGTTAAACAGGGTTCCTGGCGCGACGCGTCAGTGAGCGGTCACGTGCTAAGCATACCCAACGTGTCACGCTGGCACACCGGCAAGTACGTGTGTCTCGCCAACAACGGGATGCAGCCGCCGGCGAACCAGACCACTGACGTTGAAGTGCATTGTAAGTGTTGGGACTTATCTCTTAAGATAAAGTGTTTTTGTTAGTTGTAAGAAGGAAAAGAAAATAATTAATTTCCTTGCGGGTGTTTGTATTAAATAATTTTAAAATTGACAGTTTTTTTTATTTTGTAATTGTTAGAAAAATTAAATTTATTTTATTCTAACTGAATCTAAAAACATGTTTTAGCGGTTAAAAAAGGTTTAGTGCTTGGTCTCATTTTTAAGGACATTTTGGCAAGCTAGAGTGAGAGATGTGTGAAAGAACTTCAAAAATATAAGTTTCATGTCAGCGCAAAGCCACAAGGTTGCTGGTTTCTCGGCTTTGCCATAGCGAGGAAATGAAAACATAAATTGATAATAATTAATTCCCTCGAGTGAGGATTGAACCCACAAACGTCTCGTTACACTCTTGTGCCTAAAATCCAATTATTGTTGTTTTTTTTTGTTCACAGTCAGCCCATATATTCGAGTGCCAAACAACATTGCCTATGTATATAACAAAACAGCCCAAATTGCTTGCGAGGTTAGTTAATTATTTTTATCTATGTATTTCGTTTCTAAAATAAAACGTTATTACAATACTAATAAACGCATACAAAAATATATGCGTTTATTTTACAGCAAATATCTCTTTTTTAGCTGTATCCTGCAGATAGAGAGATAGGTAGAGGGAATCTAGTGTTAAGGCACTCCGTTCCACATGTTCCGTTGAACTTTCGACACAATGCTTGTTGAGTAGCAGAATTCAATACTGTTTTCCATTTCGATACCAGAGAGAGAGGCAATGAAATAATTCATTCTCTTGAGTGGAAACCTAACTCACATACGTCACGATTACAATCAGAAAAGGCCGCTTATATTAAACCTGATCTATTTAGTATAAACAATAATAACATAAATAATTTAAATGTTTAACAAAAATTTTAACTTATTTTTATTTCAAGTGAAATCTACTGGTCCTTTCTCACAGATCCAAGCGTGGCCCGAACCTGTCTTAGCATGGGAGTGTGACGGAGTTACTCTAGAAGGTTCTAGATACAAGACTGACGTGTCAACTGCAGGAGAACCATGGAGTTGGATCATGAGGCTGGAGATACCAAATGTTAGGGAGCATGATCTACGACAATACAGCTGTGTAGCCAAGAATGAACTTAATAACCAAACCGTTAAAGGTCATATTCGGTTGATGTGTAAGTTACTTTAGTAGATTTAACTTTTTAATAATTATAATAGATAAATAATAAAAATAGTTTTGGGAGAGATTGCTATTTTAAATTAATATTCATTTAATTCAGTAACTACTTAATTTCTAATTAGGTAATGAAAGTGCCTTCAACCTAGAACTGAAATTGATTTCCAGAACTAGCCAAAAATATACTTTTTTATTTTACTAACCAAAGATTATAAAATACTTATTATATAAACTTATAGATTTAAAAATAGATTCTATTAATCTCAGTGAATATTGATTCTGCATTTAATCTGTCTTTATAGAGATTTTACTCTAAAAACCGACTCCTGCATTACAGATCCTAGTCCAAACCAGCCAACTCAAATCCAACAACCTATGGAGTTCGGCTCTCGTCCTCCGACCCTGACATCATATGAGGAGTTGTGCCAAGTCCAGCGATGTCCTTCGTGTCCTCGATGTGACCGCGCATTGCTGTTGATATCAACTATTAATTCTACTGCTGGATATAAACTTATTAGGAATACCAGTATGTTAATTAAGCTTATTGTTAATACACTAATCTTTTCTTTAAGCCCACCTTTTTTTTAGTTTTGTATATTTAAATGATAATAGAAAATAAAAAGAAAGAAACCAGAGATTCGAGGGAGTGATACAAATTTCAGCGGAAAGTGAGGAACGAAAGTGTCTTTACATTAGGTTCCCAACTTCCCTCTGCCTACCTTGCCATGTGCGGGATACAGCGTGAAGCTATTTTCCGCTTTCGTTAACT
The DNA here is from genome assembly GCF_056956725.1 of Heliconius melpomene rosina. Classification (NCBI taxonomy): domain Eukaryota; kingdom Metazoa; phylum Arthropoda; class Insecta; order Lepidoptera; family Nymphalidae; genus Heliconius; species Heliconius melpomene. Next base: position 7,795,691 of record NC_140402.1, on the reverse strand, counting down.
TCATTATATTTTTATACCTTAGTTTATACCTTGTATATTACAAGGATAAAAGTAACATTTAGATCTCTACATTCAAATAGAACCAAAAGATCTATTCTGTTTTCCACTTTCATTAATTTCTGTTTATAAGATTTAACACTTTTCCATTCCATTCCTATCTTATACTTTTCGGTATCATATTATCATAATGGGTTAAATAATATGTGTAATTTTATCAAATTTTAGATAAATAACAAATGGTATTATATATTATTTCCAGAATGCCAGCTCTACGCTATCGGGAAACCTGTCTATCATCGATACAAAGATGAATTATTTGGCGCATGGCTTAGAGATTCCAACGCTTCAGACAGTCAGGTATTTTTCATAATATTTATTTATTTATTTTAGTACGCATTTTATAATCTATCATTATATTATATGAGGAAACGTCTCTTCTTAATAAAGTATTTTATAATAATTACAGAAAGAAAAGCTTTGGACAACACAAGAAAATGATGTTGAGAGACTCCGCGAGTATAGAACTAAGGCGAGTTTTAAAGCGGACCACGTGGATGAGTTCCACAAACTGCAGAAACCATTCTTTGTAAGTTTATTTAAAAAAAATACAAAATTATTTCTAAAACAACTTTCTCGGTAATAAAAAGTAAACTATTCTTAGAAAACGTATAAAAACTTTATCGAGATTCGAACCTGCGGTTTTTCGAACCCATCCGTCTACTCCCCTCTGAACCTTAGGGTTCGCCATCCGTTCTTATGCCATTCTTCTTTTTCAGGGAAACGGCCACATAGTGTACAGCGGGTCGTTCTTCTACCAAGCAAATGAATCCGGTCATCCGGGTGATATAATTCGCTACGATTTGACTCAAAGTAGGATAAAATCTGTACACTTACCACATGCTGATGGAAGACTGTACACTGCTCAGCATAACCAGGTTTTTCCTTATACTAACTTAGCTTCACGCTGTTTCACGCATACAAAGGTAGGAGGGAACCTCTCGCTCCGTTCCCCTTTTTTCAGCAAATTCAAGACGCTGCTTATAGACGCGACTTTGCTTATTCTGTGGCGGAACGATGGTTTCCTTCTTTAGTAGACATCAATATATTTATTTTGTATTATTTTTGCTCTACTTTTTCCCTTTTATGCATGTTTAATAAAATACATTTGATATTTGTATAAATATTTTGTATTTTTTCTGAAACTTCAAACTTTTATTTTTAATTAGTTCTTTGTTCAATGTTGGCAGGTAGATTTTAGTGCTGATGACAACGGTCTGTGGGCAATCTACTCTATAGAAAGATCTAATAATACAGCAGTTGCTAAGGTACAAGTACCATTTTTTTTTCAATTTTACGCTGTATATAGTCTTCATATAGCAGAGTAGGCAGAGGGAACCTAGTGTTTAAGACACTACGTACCCCACTTTCCGCGGAAGTCAACGCCGTGTTTTGCGTAAATACCTGTAATATATTATGTATATTGTAAACATAAGAAATGCAATATTCAAATTTTCATGTGTCCTTTCATTTCAGCTTAGCTTTGATCCAAATAAGGACGACTTAAACATAGATTACATATGGAATATATCACTGAATCACAAACAAGTAAGTAAAAACTTATTAATATTGTTTATTTTAAACGTCACGATTGTGGGTTCCACCTCGGAAGAAAAAAAAACATTTAAATAATTAATGGTGGATCAAGGCACAGCGTTGAGTTTCGCCACTTAATGTTTCTAAAATGGACAGCATGTGAACGGAGTGATCTAATATAAGGTAACCTATGTTGGTGGTATGGTATGGTATGGTGTATGTACAATGAAGGAAAAATCATGATGCTGGTGAGATCAGGGACTTAACAGTCACGAATCCCTCAAAATTTGGTTCGTCTGTAAGGATATGTATAGAAGTGTCTTGACACTAGGTTCCCGGTTACCCTCCGCGTAACCTTTCCTAAAAAATTTAAAATTTTACAGGTAGGCGAAATGTTTATAGTATGTGGAGTTCTCTACGCACTGGACTCGGCAACAGAGAGAGAAAGCAAAGTGACTGTGGCCATAGACTTGTATTTAAGTAAGCCTGTGGAGGTTTCGTTACAATTCACAAACCCATTCAGAAAAACCACACAACTTGGATATGATCATACTCATAAGGTAATGTTATCGCGAAGTACTGAAATCACGACTGATTGTGGGTTCGATCCCCACACAAAGAAATGAAAAATTACTTAAATATATATTATAGTTTCATTGCAATATTAAAGTTCTACGAAAAGCTTCTAGAAATCTAGAAAGTAGAGCTTTAGTTCTAGCAACATCTGTACGTCAATAACTGAAACTATAATGCGACAATTTCCAAGAGCTGCGATTTCAAATCCCGCTACTATCAACATTTTCTAAAAAGTTTCTATATATGGAATATACTAAACTAAAGAAAGATATTAAACTATTATTGTTATTACTTTAATTTATTTTTCTATATTTATAAGTTAATTTTTAAATGCAAATGCACTTACTTTCATAACATAAAATATAACTGATTGTATTTTAAATTTTCAGGAACTTTATTCATGGGATCGTGGAAACCAATTAACTTATCCTGTGAGATATAATGAATTCCCTGGACCTCATGTATTTTAATATGATACATATTATTTACAGGAAAAATCTTGTTATTAACACCTGAAAGCTATGAAAAACCGTGAAATATTGTTATATATACATATAATTTGTTGTTATAGTACTTTTTTCACTATCAATAAATGAATATAATAAAAAAAATTGGATGTTTTTTTTATATTTTATTAAAAGTTTTAAGTGATAGTGACATCTATTAATCTGTCGTGACACTAAAATAAGAGAATTATGATTTCTTCATTTTTTTATTTTATAAGTTAGCATTTATAATAAAATAATAAGAAATAAATAATTCATAACTAATTTACAATTTATGTTAATATTTATCCTAAGTTTTCAATATCTGTTGCTAGATGGCGCTACTTACCTTTAACCGAAAACTAATTATACCAAGTAATTACCCTATTAATTACTATTAAGCGATCCACAGTTAACGTTTATACATTAGGGAAAAACTTTATTATTATACATTGAATTAAAATTAATGACCGTAGAAAATTCGTTTTGAATAAACCTATTATCATCATTTGGAGCAAATTTATTATCTAATATTCTTTTGAAATGGAACTTGGCTAAATATGAACAACATTTCCAAAAGCAAGTATAATTTGAATGTAAATTTATATACTTCTTTATGTATAAAGAAATAAACAACAATTAATAGACTAAATTCAATATCGTTTAATTGATTAAAACGCAAACACAAATACAAAAAATGACAACATAAAAAAATAAATATGACAACTCAAACACAAATGACATAACCAACTGTCAAAATTGCAATCGTATAGACGTATAATTTTTTGCCAACTAAAGTCTAAAGCAAACTATAGTAAAGGCAAAAGGCAATACATTTGGTGACTTGGCGGAACTTTGTACGATCAATATTTGCGCGCCGCGCCATCTAGCTGCTGCCGCGCAGCCAAATTGCACTTTAATAGTTCATTAGATCCAACAAAAATGGGGTTTAAATTCGGATATCGATTCGTGGTTGCCGATTGGAAAAATGCTTTGGCATAGAGAAAATTCTAGGCGTTTTGTGCTGAGTTTTTGGCAATGGATTCCTTTGGCTGTTGGATTTTAATTATGAATTTCGTTTGTGTAATTGAATGTTACAACTTATGGATCCACTAATGAAGAGTTGTACGAATTTGCATTGAAATTTTAGCGTAGTGTATTATTAATAACTAAGTAAATAAATAAAAATATATATGAAATACAAAATGAAAGTAGTAAATTACGCTTATAATTTTTTGAATATATTAAGTTTGGGGAAATTATGTTAATATGAGACAGGCGGTAAGCCCATTTGTAAAAAGTAATTTATGTAGACAAATACATGACATCTTCGTCACCATAACGCTATTAGGAAGTGTCTGACTGAACGTGGGTGTGGGTTCGTTCCTGCTCAGGATATTATTTTTTTGATTACCTTTATTTTCGCATTCTGGCATAGCAGAGAGACAATAAGTTCTGTTGTATAGCAAAGCAAAAAAAAATAATAACAGAGTATCTTAACACTAGGTTCAACAAACAGTTAAACGGAGAGATTGTGCGAAAATAAAAAAAATCTCAAGTAGTTATAACAACTTTATAGTTATTTTTGGCAATTTTCTTTAATATCATGAATATAAATTTGCTAGATTCTAATATAATTTCTTTTGACAATTTGTCAAGGAAACAAGAGAAAGTGCGTAGAAATGGAATTCATTAATAGTAATGTGATCTTATTTTAGGCCTGTTTTTGTTTTATATGTAGATAAAAATGGAAAACTACGATTCGATATTGGAATTTGTACGTGAATCATATTTCACTGTCATATTTCTTTTGAAAGATAAATTTCGATGGATTTGTTAGCAAATGATTAATGAAATTAATCAATGCTTATATTACCCCATTTATTTTTTAAAGAGAGATGAAAAAAAATGTTTTAAAATATCTAAATCATATTTTTGTACTTATCTGTATTTTTTATAAAAAAAATGTCTCATTAGAGCTTTTTTTTATTTAATTATATTTAAATGACAATTGTAAATTATTAACTCGTGTTTTTTATTTTATACTAGTGGGCCCGGACGCGGCTACGCCCGCGAAAATATAAGCCAATAAATAAATCATTAAAATAAGTTAAAAAATAATAATAAGTGGAGATTTATTATTAGAAAAAATATCTGAGTAACCGAAATGAACAAACCAAAGAAGTAAAAGTAACTAAAGGAAATTCTTAATATTAGAAAAAAAAACCTAAAGTTTGCTGTGCGCGCGTACTAAAAATTTTTCTATATTAAATAATTATTAATTTTTGCGAACAATATTAAATAAAATCTCAAATGATTAAAATTACGATATTTTAAGTGTATAACATCGGTATAGATAACCGAACTGAGATAAATTAATTATAAGCAGCAAATAATTACATAAAAAATAATAGTAATTCGAAAATCTATAAAAATTTACAAAATCATCAAAGTCATCCACCCGTTCGCGTCGGTCATACTCATATTATGCCGCCCGAAGGCTAGGTCATTTGGAATCAGTCACATCTTAATTATTTATTAGAATGTTATACAGTAAACTATAATTTCCATCTAGATGAAATGCTAAAAGTGACTATTATATTTATTTTCATAAGGATGAATATCAAATTATAGAAATCATCTAATTTTTGTTAATGATTTGTATAAAGAGATTTGTATAAATCTATATCGGCGCGCGCCATGTATGCATTAAGCAAACTCACTGTGGGTGACGTTTTCTTAAAACAGCAAACTTTGCAAGCCGTTGCTTAGCAACGCGTAGCGACGATTGTTATTAACATGGCGGAATAAATTCCTTGTCAAATTAATTATTTTAATATATTGGTATATAACGAAAATATTACAAATATGAGAAAAAAAAAGTATCCTATGTTCATGCCGGGACCCTCAAGTATCTCTATATGAGTATTTTATCACAATTAAATTAGCGGTTTGGCCCTGATTGCGGAAAAGACAGACAGACAGACAGACAGACAGACAGACAGAGTTACTTTCGAATTTATAATATAGGTATGGATAATTAATGAATAAACGTGGAAGTATGTAATGATTGTCTTTTTAACATTCATATTTTAGTGACATGTAGAACAGAACATAACAGTACTTTACTTTTCACTTTTTTAATTTTACAAAAATTATCATAAAATAACAATATATACTTATAAAAATAACAATAAAAAATTCAAATTAATTAATTAATCATTATTTCTATATTATTCTTTTTCTCAAAATTAAAAAAGTACAAAACGTCAAACAGTCTCGCCTACGTCTAAGTAACGTCGTCTGGGTCAACAGTGGCCCGGCTTAGCGTTGAATAACGAAGTGGCATCTGCTAATATATTTACGACTTAAAATGGGTTTCCAGATCATTTTACATGTCTTAAAATAGTTTCTTGTTATTTTGAAATGGATTGAATGTTTAATATATCTTCCATTTAGATATTTGTATGGCGTTGTCTACTCTATATAGAGAAAGGAGTCGCTAGTAATTTGACCCAGTTTTGCATTATTTAAACCATGGAATGGAAAATATTTTTTTCCTGATCCCGTAAAATTTTCCCGAAATCATCTTAGGGGGAGCTATACTTCCTAACTTACATATATTCCAAATTTCAATTATATAAGTCCTGTAGTTTGTCTTTAGCCTGTGCTTGGCGTAAAATAAATTTTCTCCCCAAAATGAGATTAGAACCCACAATAGTGCCGCCGCAATGACACTTGTGTCAGAACTATGTAATGTACTATGTAATGAACTTGAAAGTATGGGGGAATAAAATGGGAACGTTTAACGGAAAATAAGTTTAAATAAGTAAAAGCCTTGCCTCAACAATACTGCATGGTATTTTATATAGATTTTATAAATATTCAAAAAATCCGGCAAGTTACAAGTTTAATTTTTTCGCAGATGGAAGAGAAAGTAGACCTGAGCTTTTAATATAAATTTCGTTTATATCTCCGAGTTACTAAGAAAAGCGGTCTTGATAGAATGACGGGTGAGGAAGTGGTCTTCTGATCTTTTTTTTCCTTTTTGGTCACCTCAAAAACCTCCAACTCTTTGAATTTTATTGTTACCTTTTCTGCTTCTTAGCGACTCTAAGTTCAAATTACAAAAAATATGAGAATTGAGAATATGTTACTAAGGCACTAGAGAATTTTTACCATACTATTGGTTTTGCCAATCTTTGAAAATACAGACTTTCCAATCTAATTTTCTTTGTACGTAAGGACTAACCTTACGGAATTTTGCTTACCTCAAGTTTGACTTGGCAACCGTAGCTCATTTTCAAATTCTGTAATACACATTTCGCTCGTTTCGTACATAGTTTTCTAGTTCGAATCACGTTAAAATTTTCAATAAGGAAATAATCGCAGTATAACGAAAATTCAACATTACGCAATCTGAAAAAAATATCGGAAATTGAGAAACGGAGTATCTTAATATTATGTTCTTGTATATGATACCTATTTAATGATACCTAAGGGTGATGGAAATTCTCTTCTTCGGGAATTCCTTTTAAGAGACTTACCAGACTGAATGACCTACATATATAAACAGAACTAAAACTAAAAATGGTTCTGACAAATTATTATTATTAGAATATAGAACTAATATATTCTTGATATCTGTTTTATTTTTACGCTATGAGTCATCAATTGCAGTTTACTTGAAAATCCATACCACCAGTCTTCAAATCTCACCTCTTATCTAACTACATGAAAGAATTTATATAACCAGAAACTACACTAGAGGCTGTCGTGAGGCCAGACTGCAAACACGACGGTTTTGGGTTCGATTCCCTGAGATTAAATTATTTTTATTTATTGGATCTGGCAAAAAGGACAAAGCGCGGCGTTGACTTCCTTCACCTGACAATGTCTTAAAAACTGAGCGCGGAAAGTGAGGAGAGCAGTGTCTTAACACCAGGATCATTCTCCCCATCCTCCCGGACGCCTCAAAGTCTAAAAAAATGCGATAAGTGGAATTCGAGCCGACAACGTCAAGTGCAATCAGCCACCTCTTAACTGGGATACAAGGGCAGAAGTATTAAAGATTTTAGTTGTCATGACATTTGATCAGCCTTGAACCTTCCTCGATAAATAAACGATCAAAAACGAGTTCCTGAGATAAGCGGGCTCAATCTCGTATAGACGTAGAGTATAGATTATAAATTCACGCTGTATCCCACATAAAGCAAAGTAAGCAGAGGGAACCTAAGAACCTAGTGTAAAACACTTTCGTTCTATTCTTTCCGCCGTATCCTATATGAGCTTAGATATAGATAATTCTTCATATAAAAATTGGACGGAAAACAAAGGGTTTTGACTCTCTTTCAGATGAGAAATAAATAAATATTTTATCGAATTCTTAACTTCCACCAGCCCCACAACTAAGCCATCAGGTAATTAAAAAATATGTTAACTGTCAATTTGATACATTATACCTAGATAAGATTTCGTGCCAATTTTTTGCAATACAACTTTTTTGACAGTCTCGTTTAATTGACCTTTGCTGTTAAAGGTGGACAACGAGTTTGACTGCACTTTAAGCAATTATAATTATATGTCGTTTTTATTTTATTAAAGGTGTTTTTTATCTAAGACTGAATTTAAAATGTATTTCACCAAAACATAATCTGTAAATCCAGTTACAATTAAAAATAAACAAAATATTACTTTTGAATTTGGAATTTGTCATTTTTATACGATTCTTCTTATTTTCGCGCCAATATATTGTAAAAAACTCTGTGATATTAAAACGCAGTGTGGTGATAAAGAAAACTGAATCGCTGTAATTACATTACTCAAAGAATTTAGTTAGAAAGTTTTTATACTTAATAAATATTTTAAACAAAAATATATTAGGTTAATTAAATAAAGTGAGTTAAAAAAATAAAAAAGTGTTAGTTGGGTATTAAAATAATAATGAACCCCAAAAAAATTCAATTGATAATATCACGAATATATAATTATAATAATCTTAGGAATATATTAATTAATAAATTAATATTATATAAAGAAATACAAAACCTATTTTTCTATATATATCTTATTATTTTTATGACAAGTCTAAGTTAATTCACAACAGCGATCAGCTGACTGACACGTAATTTGTATTATTATTATATACACTGTATACGTATATACAGATACGTATACATTATAGAGAAAAAAGCGCTGCAGCGCTGTAACCAACGCGTTTACTTTCATTAAGACTTTAATTTCCTTTTTATTACTAATAACGGAATGTGGATTTGGATGTTTTACGTTTATTATTGTGTTAACCTCGTTTTTTTGTTATTAAATTGGTGTATTATGTGTAATTAGTGAATGTTGTTTAATAACGTGGTTGATGGCATTGGAATATTAAAAAATATGCGAGTTTTATGGATATTCGTTTTGTATTTAGATAAGGCTGCTTTTGAATCATATTTGTTAAAAAATATAGTTTATTAATTCAACTGGTATCAATAAAATACAATAGTTATTCTTAGTTTCTCAAAACATACCTGCAATATTAAAATTGAACATAACAATACGCGTTCAACTACCTGCCTCCACAATGTCATGTCACAGACGGACGGCACACTTATCTCGAAAAAAAAAACCATTATAAACAAATAAAGGTCATTGTACGTGCCGCATCCGCAAGCCGCTGCAGCGCTGCCGCCTCCAATCTCAGCTGAGCCGGACACCTGACGTCCTCCCCCCTCCCCCCGCCGTCAGCTGTTAATGTCCCCCCCTCTCGCGCGCCCCGCGCCCGCCTTTCCCCTTCGTTTGTGTAATGCGAGGAGGCGACACCCAAATGGATTAGGACGCCGCCTGCCCATTATTTTTTATGTCCGCTTCATTTGTATTGACTTTATTTGCACATCGATTTTTATAATCTCAATAAAATCTGTAAAGCGTATGCCGATAGAGCGCTACGACTTGCGGAATGACGTAAGAAACAGCATAAATTGCTAATATTATAGGATGCGGCAAGAATAATTCTCAAAACGCACAACAGTGATCGTCACCGCGGGGCCTGTGCGGCGATCTGTGCTCTGTGCTCGCGACGACGCACACACATGGAGAGCTGACTGTATGTAGTTATAGAGTAGAACAAAACAAAAATGCCAACTTTTAATAATATATCGCACATTATGCCTGTCAAATGAATAATTTATCGCGGCGTGTCGACTCGGGGCGCGCCTCCCCCGGGGCGGCGGGGGGGTGCAGGGAAGCGCGGGGGTGCGGGGGGCTCCGAACGGGGTGCGGGGAAGGCCGGCGGGCGGCCGCACGTCAGTTCGCGGCGAGCGGGCGAGCGAGCGCCATGTCGACGTGTGCGCCGCGCGCGTGCTGCCGGCCGCGCGCCCCGCCGACGCTGCTCGACATCACGGCGAAGACCGTGGCGGCGGCGATCCCCTTCCAGCGCATCGAGGAGCGCTACGAGCGCATCCCGGAGCCCGTGCAGCGCCGCGTCGTATACTGGTCCTTCCCGCGTGACGAACGCGATATCTGCATGTACTCCTCGCTGACCGACGACCACCGCAACATCGCCTTCTGCCGCGGCCTCAAGCTGCTGGAGGCCGGCTGCGTGGAGAGCGTGCTGCAAGTCGGTGAGTGACCAGCGCCAGCGCGCCTGCGCCTGTTTACTAATACGCGCCTCGCCCACGGAGCCCCGACGCCCGCCCGCGCCGTATAAATAAAAACCGAGACGTGTGCGATCGATAGATGCTCCTCGCGGGACCGCTTATCAAGAGTTTAGGGCTCCGGGGGCCCGCCGGCCGGAGTCATCGGAACTAATTATCGAATATCGACTTAACCGTTTCCTCGCCGGGAGTGATTGTTGGCACGGATCGGCTCCACTTTCGAAACTACCGCACTCTCGTGAAATTCGGCTATGATTACCATAACTGGAAGTCCCGTTACCAGCGTAGGGAATTACACAACTGGCTTCTCTCGTCCGTCCGTGCACGTAGGCCGTTGTGACTAACGGATAAACAATATTAATTGTCCGTATTTACGTCCATGGGGTCAGGCCCGGACTCATTGTGGCGGGCGTGGGAGGACGTTACATATTCATTTGTGCTTATCTCCCATCAAGATGGCGATTACTGGTCATTTGTGGTCGTTTCGGGCCGCGCTCGAACGCCACATTCGGACCTCAGCGTGGCCCATAACGTCGGCTTTAAGAAGGCTGTGACAAAACTTATGGACCGACTGGCTCTCGTCCAAAGGCAGGCTCTTAGATAACGCTGTCTTTGTACTTAATCCTGATTAAATATTATTTGCTATTTTATTCTTATGTTGATTCCCACACCCATATCATGTGAGTCACAATCTACGATCAGATAGAACCGCCCACTTTATGTAAAAACTCTAAATTATGATCCGTTCGTGGTAATGTACCGCAAAGCAATTTATAAGTCAAATCGGGTCAATCGAGTAGGCTACATAAATTTGTTTATTTTGATTAAAAAATCGATAACGCCGACAATCGATATCTTAAAATAACGTATATGCACATTTATATTTATCTACTAAAATTGATATTGATATAACCATTGGAAATCGTGTTAATAATTTTTAAACAGGTACGAAGGTAGGGACCCTAAAATTGTGCACTCAAAAAAACTGGCAACACCCTAGTATAAATAAAGTATCGAAAAGAAACTTACGACACCATTAGAGCGGGGACTGGTTACAAAACGAGAAATGCTGCATTCGTGAATATGAATAAAGAACAGGACCTGCCCCGAAGGCTCGTACGGACCGATCGAACGTGTTACCACTTAAAACCCCAAGTGAGGTCGTTGAGGCGCAGTGGCACAGCGTGTGACTGTCAACGCGACCGTTGTGTATTCGATTTCCATTGGGCAGAATGAATTATTTAATATTTTACTTTAGTCACTTTAGTATGCCATTGGCGTATCTAGAGATATTTTCTGAGGGGGAGCCCGGAAGCTAACGAGCTTTGACTATTCTGGGGTGGGCACGGCTCCCCCCTTACCTACATCCGTGAACAAGTCAGCAACGGCGTTGAATTTCGCTTCTCCGCAAACAATGTCTCGAAAATTCAGCCTAAAGTAAAGAGCGAAGTGTTTAGATTTCCCCTGCCTACGCTGCGGGATATGCGGGATACAGCGGGAAACAGCAGGAAACTAAAAGAAAATAAAAAAACCCCCTATGCAACGTAGCACAGATTGTCATGCAAAAATAATCGCCGCCAGTCGGCAGCCGAGTGGCACAAGCGTAAATATTTTAAATCAATGTTAATGACTTCATATCTTTAGGTAGAATCTATATCGATTTTGAACCGGTTGCCTTTTGTATCGATATGCATTCGATTGAGTTGTTATAAGTTCTGTTATGCACTTGGATGTATCTTTAAATTTTATGCAATATATTATATTTATATATATTTTAATATTATATTTGGCTTTTTTTACTAATATGTGTACAATTAGGGGAGGCCTATGTCCATCAGTGGACGTTGAAAGGCTAATGGATGGGTGGATGGATGGATGTGTACATATCACTCAGTTTTTAGATATTAATAGGAAATATTAATAAGTAAATCATTTGAGGCCAGGCCAGGGGCACAAGCGTGCGTGCAATGTTATGCTGTACAAGATACAGCGTGATGCTAAGCAATTTCTTGAAATTTCGTAGTTATACAACTATTTTGATGGATTGAGAAAATAAATAATATATTCTACTCGAACATCTTAAAGATGAAATATAATAATTTTACAGTACAGGTTCCCACTTCCCACAAATGACATTATGACCCCAACTCCATGGATAACCGCTTCCAAAACACCACGTTTACTAATCTTATTATAACTTTATTTAATACCTAACTTCAACTTGAGAATACGTAGAATTGAATAAAAAACATAATAATTCCTCGCGTCACGTGTGACAGTTGCTCTTCCCAGAAGGTTTGGCCGAACGTTTTATAGCCAAAGTAAGCCCCATGATTCATGCTTGATGATCTTTGATGTCCTTAAGACCGTCTTTAGACCACCAGTTCTTGGGAACGAACTTTGACGGCTCCATTATCTTGAGGTTTCAATGGAAACAGTCTGTTTGGACACGTAGGAAGTGAGTTTTTATGTTATAAGTATAACCTATTATTATAAAAATAGTTACGTGTTTATTATTCAGGTATTAAAAGATCACATTTGATAATATTTTATATGTTATTGAGACAGCTTCGTGGTTTTTATTGCTTTCTGGGCAGTGTTTGACCTAGTATTATACGACAAAGTAAAAAATTGTACTACCTTTACATGTTATACAGATAGAGGGTTCCGTACTAATTTCAAGATTAGATTCATGTAGTACAACTTGTAAAAGTTGATAAACTTCAATTTGCAGGCGTATAGTGTATTAATTTTGTACGAAATGAAATACAAATATAACTTTGTAAAGATATTTTTTCATGAAATACCTATTTTACACTTTCCTTTATTAAATCAGCATCAAGCTGTATCCCGCACAGAGCAGAGTAACCTAGTGTCAAGACTCCCCACTTTCTGCCCAATTCTGGAGGCATTGCGTGGTGAGTGGCAGAACTCAACGCAGTGGCAAACCTTTATTTGTATTGTAAATTCTTACTTCATGCAAATTTTATAACTTCCACAGGAAGTAGGTACCCTGTAGTGTGTTTTAATTACGCTGTGAATTTCGTACAAAATGCAGCCAAATCGATGCAAAAATGCTCATATCTTTTGATTGAGTTGACTTATAAGGCTTAATTTTTTCATTGCTCCAAGAGACCGTAGACTTGAATATTTGATATTAATTGATACCTCCATTCAATCTAGAGATAAATCCAAAGACGGACCACAAAGCGATATAAGGATTCCGTTTTTAAATATGAGGTACGGAACCCTAATAAAGAGTGACCTTTTTAATCAATAGAACAATGTGACTTATTAGATACGTACTCAAGAACCTTGACCCCCTGCGCCCCATATAATTCGACATATGAATCACCATCAGACTATTTGACAGGTTTCAATTATAACATAATATTACGTTCAATTCTGTTCGCAATTCGGAGAGGTCGAATCTTTCAACGGTGGTCGTTGTTTTGTATACTAATATAATATGTAATTGAAATTTATAAGTATTAAAAGGAATATTAAGTGATTTGTCACTTATTTTTGATGCATCCATACCTATATTATAAATTCGAAAGTAACTCTGTCTGTCTGTCTGTCTGTCTTTTACGCAATCAGGGCCAAACCGCTAATTTAATTGTGATAAAATACTCATATAGAGATACTTGAGGGTCTCGGGATGAACATAGGATACTTTATTTTTCTCATATTTGAAATATTTTCGATATATACCCATATATTAAAATACTTATTAATGCAATTTATTCATGTTGCATGTTAATAACAACCGTCGCTATGCGACCGTTGCTAAGCAACGATTTGCAAAGTTTGTGGTTAGAAAACGTCTAAGCTTGCTTAACGCATCTCTCTGTTGAAAACTGAAAATAATTTCATAAATATATTTAATAAATATTCGTATAGTTCAAGCGGGCGTAGCCGCTTTCGGTTCCACTAGTTTATATATATAAGTAAATAATAAGTTAAGTATATCTTAAGGAGCCCATCGTGGCGCAGGGGCACTAGCGTTTGACTGTAACGGGTTGTAGGTTCACGAGAAAATGAAATGTTTAATATTTTAATTTTCTCGAATAGGAATCGAACTCACGACCTATCACAGTCACAACTGACCTCTAGATTACTCTAGATTACATACAAAATTACACTAATATAATTTTAATAGTACTTTTAAAACCGGATTATACTATTTGGTTGACAATTTATAATCTGGCACAGTTTTAGTTACTATTATAAAACTATTAAGCAACATGAAATTTAGTTTTCCTGTTTTTGCGTACGAATTAGGCGACACAGTAATTACAGCATTTAAATCGTGTGTCATTTTCTAAATAAAGCCTAAATGCGAATTTAGAATATCCCAATATCAACCAATATCAAACTTTTCTTTTAAATTTAATAGGGTTATTAGCAGGGTATCGCAGGGTAGGCAGAGAGAACTTGGAAACCTAGAGATAAAATACTCCGTTTCCATTAAGACATTTTCGCGTTCCTCATTTCTCGCAGAATTCTGGAGACATTATTAAGAGGCGGGACCCAAAGCCGCGCTTCATCTCGTTTTCAAAACGAGGAAATCCTAAATATTAAATATATAATTTCTTCGAAAGGGAACCGATCCCCCAAGGTTAGGTTGGGTCCCCCTCAGGGTTACACCTACTGCGCCACAACCTCGCTATTATTACAAAGCAGAATACTTGTTTATTTTGGCACAGCACTCATCTATATCTTCTTATCAAGACAGCGTTTACATGAAATATCAACAACCCCCCCATTCTCCTAGCATCCGTCGAAAACCATCTGTCAATATGGCATGATTCATACAAATAGCAACAAAGAAAGAAACAGACGGACGGACGTACTGAACGATACTCTGTCCTACAACAGTGTTCCATAGTGTCTGTAAGAGCGCTTCTGTCGTCCGACCTCGTAAAAAAACCAGCGGAAGCAGACCTCCATGGCACCTCAAATGACCCCCTTATCAATCTACTTTTGTATGCGATCAGCGGGAAGTGGCAGGTCTCCAGAAATTGGTCAGATTTACAAAGCCACGTTTGTGAGTTCTGAGCACCTACGTTTTAGAGCCGGTAAGCTAACTTACGATTGGAAGCGTGAAAATTAATTTTATTATTTGTGATATAAGATATATTTTTGATTGTAGTTATGGCACACATTGTGTAGTTGAAGGCGAACGAGATTCAGAAGTTGAAGCAACTTCTATTTTGGCATTGTTTCGTGTTAGATTTTATTGATATTACTACTTATTTTAGTCGAAGTACGTATAAGCGTGTATCTAGAGAGTTACGTCACTATGCTACGGAGAAAATTTAATTAAACGAACATAATATACATGAGGCCATTTGAGGTGCAGGCGCACAAGGGTGTGTCTGTAAAAACCACTAGTTATGGGTTCGATTAACGCTCGAGAAAATGAAATTTTTATTTAAATTTATATTTTCGTTTCTTCGTTCTGGTCTGGTCGAGGCAAAGCGCGGCGTTGAGTTCTGTCACTCAACACGTAAAGCGTGCAACGGCGTGGCTTAACAATAGGTTCCCTCTGACCACCTCGCTTCGTGCGAGATATAGCGTGAAGCTGATTTTTTTAAATATTATGCTAATTCCATGCTTATCTGACATGTTTATAATTGACAGACAAAATCATAGATATGACTACTGTATTTAAATATAGTTTAACACACCCATTAGCATAAGTTGTTGGCTGTCACTTAAACGAAAAAAAAAATACTTGTTTGACACACTAACGCGGATATACTCGCAATAACTCAATTAGCCGTGGGAAAAGCAAATAAATGTTAATATATACACACACGTTGCGTGGCGTTGACACACCGATGTAGAATCTGCGACCTACATACAAGATTTAACATTGTTTTAAAAAATCATCTTCACGCTGTATCCCGCACACAGCGGGATAGGCAGAGGGAAATTATTGTTAAAACTACGTTCCCCAATTTCCGCTGAATTATGGAGGCGAGTGGCGGAGATCAACACCAGAGCGAAAAATGAAAATATAAATTTAAATAAATATTTCATTTCCTCGAGTGGGAATCGAACCCATAACCAGTCGATTTAACACAGATTTTAAGCCCCTGGGCCACTACTGGCCTCAAACACTGTGTTGACTATTAATATTACCGGGACAGTTATTGATGTTAGCCGAAGAGATAAATGGAACGCTCTTGGAAGGATTAAAACATGGTAGAGCCATATGTTGGTGGGTTTTAGTTGAGGAAAAAAAAAAATTAAATGTATTTTAAATGCAAATTTTGACAGCTGCTTATGAATATTTATACTTTTAATGATCTTGTAAACAGTCGGATATTTGTCTGCCTAATAATATTCGAATAAGAAAATCGATTCTAAAGTTATTGTATTGTATTAGTATAGACAAAGTTTAAATAAATATAACGATTTGGCATTAAAAATTGGCGAAACATTCATAATTTATATACAACATTACCCTAAAAGCTGCTTTTCGATAAAAAATAAAAATAAATTGGAGCACCGTATGTATGGAGCCAAGTTGTAGCTGGCAACATCTGATCATTATTTTACAAGCATTAAACGTTAAAACATTTCATTAATATAAATGATAGTAGTAATTGCTAGCGGAAGTAAATACAGCAATATGTCACTGTTAATTTGTAATACTATGGACATTTATTTATGTTATTGGAATAGTAATTATAAATATTATAATATTAAATAATTACAAATATAAAAACTTAAAAACAAAAAAGTTGAATCGTTCTTTAATCACAGAAAAAAATGTAATTTATACTTGTTAAATACCTTAAACTCAAAGTTTTAATAAAATCTATAATAAAAACAGTAATGTTACACAGATAAATAATCCTTCACTCAAAAACTAATAAAAAAATAATTTAAACAAATCTTTTCCCACTATTTTAGTTCTTTTCAATTCTAAAACGTTCAGAAACGTCATAGGAGGAGATCGACGAACTACGAGACCCAATTTCCGCCGCTATGAACTAATGTGGCTTCTTTGCCACGCATTTAAAAATTACTAGAGTATAAGCAAAATCGATATGTCGGTCAGTGCATCCACTGGTATTGCAATTACAATGAGACATTGCAAAATTATTTATTAAAACACATCTGAATAAACAATATAATATAAACGTGTGCGCTGCACTTTCGAAGATTGATTTCGAAGTATAGGTTTCAATAAATACATACGTAGTGTATATTGAAAATGAAAATAATATTGGTAGTGGATTGTATATTGAAGCTGTTTTGGTACAATTGGTTTGTTTTTGTGATGGTTGAGGGTTCTATTTCATCACTCAATAAAGAATAATTTTCGTAACTCTTGAAAATTGAGCGGAAAGTGCGTGGATTGTCTCAGTACTAGGTTCCCTTTGTCTAACACTGCTATATGAGGGATACAGCGTGAAGCAAAACATGTATAGGGATAATTTTTACGTAATATTGACTTTTTTCTAATGGAAAGAGAATATTTAATGTTTTTCACTTTCCCCCGATTTCTTTTTACAATCATTAAGCACAGAATGTAAAGCAAGACTATTAGGAAAAGAATAAAACCAGAAAACTAAATTAATTTTATATTACTTTAAAATGGACTAAACATACATACACCACAGATTGAAAGAGACCAAGCACTAAACCAATATAAGTCTACCCACCTAAAATCAATATCTAAAACAATATAAAAAACACCTCTAGAATAACTAAGCAGGAACCATATTAAGTTAACTCATCTCCAGTCAACCCTTAGGTCAAGTTCCAACAATTGATAGAAGAGGGTAGAGGTGAGAATCACAATTAGTACCAATCAGACGACAGGAAGCTGCTATAAAACTCTTAGCTCTCATTCTCCATGTATATAATTGATTCATTTAACCATTACCATCTTATGTATAATTTTCTAAATATAAAGTGTACTTGCTTTGGAACAAAAGGATTTGTATTGCATGTGGAGAGTGGAGAACACTTGGTGTTATTATTCTCTTTTCTTTTTGTGATTATGAAGTTGAGTTGACTTGATTGCTTAATGAATTCTTACAGCTGCTTACGGAAACGTAAAATAGTAGTAAATTTTTTATTAGATTTTTTTATATTCCGTATATATCAGGCTACACCAAATTTCCTGACCTTTCGCTGAATTTTCGAGACATTTCATGTTAATTGGTAGAATTAAACGCCGCTTATTACCAATCAAAACGAATAATTCACTCTTCAAAGAAGGAATCAGGTCAATTTCGAATTAATTATAGTGAAAAGCTAATTATCGTCTGTAAATTGTAATAATTTAAGAAAAATGTAAGTAATTATCGACGTTTATAGGTACATATATTAAATGTAGCAAGCTTAATTAACAACTAGTACGTTACAGATACTTTCATTTTAACAAAGACCCTTTAAGACCAGTTAAGGAAAAGGTTAACGGAGTGTTGTAACATTTTGAACATTAAAGTTCAAATTGTGCACATTATAAATATTGCTACAAAACTGAAGGCTACCATTATTTTAACCGACTTCGTATTGAAGAGGGTATCAGTTTGACGTGTATGATCTATTTAGGATTCTAAGTTCTGGAGCTGAGCGGATGTTTCGGAAACTGAAAATCAATTAAAGATTATCCTTTTTGATTTAATTAAACACTGTACACTACTGTACTGGTACACTTGAACATGGGGATTAGACAAAATTTCATCAAAATCGGGATAGTAGGTTTGGGATATGAATACTATATATGGGGACTTAAAAAATATTTGAAGTCAATAAAATTGCTTTGGGACTTAAAAATGTGGAATTTTGTCAAGAAAGTAAACCATTTTCAAATGTTTACTTGTGGCGCCGATAGAATGAAGGGAATGAAATTAAATTAAGTTTATTATTAGTTTTATTCACCATTATAGAACAAAAAACAATTTGATCAACAATGTAGAAACAATGAAAAACGAAGTGTCTTAGTGGGAACGGAGTGTTAACATTAGGTTTCTAGGTTCCTTCTGCCTAACCTGCTTGTTCCTTTTAATTTACCTATATGCGAGGTAGCTAGAAGGATTAGTCAGTCTATTATCGTTTACGTCTAAATAAAGACATTACGTGTTAAGTGACGGAATCCAACGTTTTGTCTAGCCAACCGGGGTAAACAAAATATTTTAAATAATAATATTATCCTTAGATATTAAGTGAAATATTTATTTACATTTATATTTCCATTTATTCGCTCTGGTGTCGAGACAAAGCGTGGCGTTGAGTTTCGTTACTCAACACACAATGCCTCCAGAATTCGGCAGAAAGTGGGGAACGGAGTGTCTTAACACTAGGTTCCCTCTGCCTACCCTGCTGTGTGTAGGAAAAATATATTATAAGTTACATTTGCATCTATAATTATAGTCACGTCTACATTACTTCATTTATTACCAACTATATTAACTGATATATGATTCAGCGGAACTTTGAGGAACGGAACGGAAGTGTCTTAATAGAAACTAATTAATTTAACACTAGGTTCCCTAATTCCCTTTGCCTATCCTACACATGCTGAATATGACGGGAACCTAAAAAAAATAATAACATTCACATCGATCGAAGTTAAAAACTGGCAGAATGATTCATTAACCACATATAACATGATACAATACCCCCACAATCCAATATCCATCACACCGTAGACAGGACGGTCTTGTGATGTAGATCCGTATCATTTGTTATTGTCAATTATAATGATATAGCCGGTGTGACGGGCGGCCGCCTATTGTAACGCGTTTAGGTTATGACGGGACCTTATCTATGTATGGAAAGAGTGCTGGGTTATTTAAGCGCAGGGGTTTAATTCCAAAGCACGGCGTTAAGTTTCGTTGTTTCAACACCTATCGCAATATCTGCAGAATTCGGCCGAAAGTTGGGAGCGAAGTGTGTTAACTAGGCTCTCTCTTTCTTTCTATCTCCTGCTACTGCTGAAGCTGTAAATGCTTAATAATATCAACAAACTATGTACCTAGATTCTATATGTATATATACGGTGGTTGCGAGTTCTGTTCCTACTCGGAAGAACATATATTATTGTAATTATTAAAACAATTGTAAATCAAAGCTCGTGGTTAGATATCAAAATAAGGCGGAAAGTTGAAAACTGCTACTAGGTACTCTCCTCATATATGTATACCCATCATGGGAAATGGAGAGATATGTAAATAAAAAATAAATAAATCGTTGATGTCATGTCGGGTGGCGTACTGCGTATGAGATGCATCAGATTAGATGAAACGGCTGTGAGATAGAAACCCTCAAGGAATATTCATATTACGTGGTATGGCGGCAGATCTTTTGACTGTAAATGCGGTTGTTATAGGTCGCACTTGGAGGAACAAACTGATAACAAGACAAAACACTGCGTTGAGTTTCATCATTCAACATACAACGAATCGATGTCTTCTATGTAACATAGACGGGCTACCTTAATATAAATTATTTATTGACTATATAAAAAAAAATTCTTAGGGCAAAATTTTTTTCGTTACAAACTTCTCCTCTACATAATAAAATAATATACCAAAACGTCTAAAACGAATACACTCTTTGGAAATCTATTCGAAACATCACACATGTCTGTAATCTTTATGACTGAAGGGATATCTCGTGCAGTAGGTATCGTCTATCTCACAGGTATTACCTATCAATCAGTTGTGGTATCAAGATTGCAACGACGGTTGGCTTAAGTGAATTTATTATGCCTTCAAAGGCACTGAAAATGACAAATGCTTGGAAATTTTCGTATAGAGTTTAACTTTTCGAAATTTCAATCCAATTATAGCTATGACTCAACAAAAAATTATGACTGAACAAAAAAAATATTTTTTACTGAGTCATAGTTTTAGTTGAATCGAAATTTTGAATCGTAAATTTACTGGTCAGTAAACTATATTGCAGTGATACAGAAATCGACTCGACTTAATTACCGCGTAGTAAGTTTAGTAACCTTTTATATATTAGTATGAACTTTACAATACATTAAAAAATAAATGATGTTGTCGTAATGGAAATGGTCTGAATTTAGAAAAATTAATTATTTCAAAACTAATTGTGTTAATTATATTTTTATACTAGTATGTTCTGGCACTAATAATGCTTTTTTTTTTTAATAAAAGTAAAAAAGTAAAAAGTAAGGAAAACTGAATTAATAATTCCTACGGACCCAAGAACGCAGCCTATGCAGAAAATCAATTGCGTAGTATTAAAGTATGTATTTATCGCACATATTTATTTCTAAACATTCATTATCATCACTTTATAGTTGTTAGAATGCAATATAAATTCCCGCATCGACATTTTATTTATCTGCAATTTATTTATGCTATACTTCTAATGGAGAAGATAAGAATTTTATTGTTTTCTTATAGAGCCATTTTCTTATAGTTTTGAAAATTTTATTTGACAATTTAGAAAAACACCTTGTTTAATTTTAGCTCTAGCAAAATACATTTTGGCTACTATTATTATTTTAAATTGTTGTCTGTTTATTTCACTTCAACAACTAAACAATAAGTCCACCTTTCCATGTTTAAAATAATAATAATCGTAAGATTTCTTTTTTAACTGAGTTGTCTGTATTAAATAAAAAAAATCTATCCATCTAGACAGATATCTATCTATCTATCTAGATATGCATCTATATCACACATTACTACTAAAACACGTATTTTATGACAACCTAATAGTATACTCAGTCATAAACTTTCCAGTAAACAAAATCCAGTAAGAAAATAACCTACATCCACTCAGGTGATTTATAAACGTTAGCTTCGATAGCAAGTAATGTAGAACTAAACGCAGACGACGCATTGCGACGCAATCTTCGATGTACTGCACCGCCAGGATTCGTATTTCCATCACATCACTGTTGTGGATCGGATTCGATCTTTTTTGTGCTTTTTCTATTGATTTTCTTTTTTTTTTAATATGAGGGTTTTTAGTTGAAATTGAATAATTAACGCACTTTGGAAATAAAGGACTGTATCAATAAGTTTTCCATTTCTTTTTCAACTTAACATCTATATTATATATTCGGTCTGTTAACGAGATAAAGCGCGCATAAAATCTCCAGAATTCAGTGGAAAGTCGGGAAGTGTCTTGATGGGAAGTCAGTCTCTTAACACAAGGTTCTCAGATTTCTCCAGCCTACCCTAATATGTGCGGGATAGAGCGTGAAGCTAAAAAATATAATTAAATATTTCTATTTTCTATTTTAAAATTATAAATTTGTTTGATTGAACGGTCTTATCTCAAGAAATACTGGTTAAAATTAAGAAAAAAAATATTGTGATAGATTGGGTATTTATAAAGGATGGATAAAGGCTATATTAATAGATAAATTAATAATAATAGTTTTTTAAAAACTAATTTTAATCTATAGCTTAGCCTATAGAGCACGAGACAATTGTAATATCCAAAGTAATTGACCGTAGGTACAGTCGGTCGTATCGAAACGATTAACGCTTTTGACCTTCGAGGCTTCGATGAATATACAACCCAAAGCAAAAACAAACATCAATACAAATTAAAAGTTCCTGAGATTATCGCATTCAACCAGAGCAACAACAGAAATACTAGTATAGATTAACCAAGTAGTTTTGACACAATTTCACCATTCTCCATTATTTGGACAATAACAGCCAAACTCCTCAAAGTATCGAGGGCGATACTTGACATCTTGTGCAAGCGTGTCGATATCTTCAGATAGTCGATACCCCATGTCCCAGTTAGTTACCAATGATAATTTAACCATGTCAAATAAATATTAACTGATAATATATAAGAATTTGTATCGGACTCCAGTATTTTATGGAATATATATATATTTTTTAAATATTTTTTTTTAGAAAAGAGCAGATAGCAACGTTGAAGATATAGCTAGGTTTTTTTCTTTTGTTAACTACGAGAGATGGGTAAAATTAAAAAATAAAGAAATGTAGATGACGTTTCCAAATTAAAAAAAACAGTTTGCAGCAGAAGAAAGGAAACCAGTATCACAGCACTCTGTTCTCCTAAAAAATATTATAATACCTAAATATCCTAAGAAGTCGACTGAAAACTTGAAAAGTTACAACTAACGACAGACAGAATAGATAATGTATTTGGTAAGGAACTTCATTTACAAAAACTTTAAGTTTATACCTGCTTAGTATATACCTTTACTCATTAACTTTGACGCCACTGGTACAATAAGACACCGTCTGACTATTAGCACGATGGTTGAAGGGTTGAATCCCTTCTTGGGGAAATT
This sequence comes from Heliconius melpomene rosina, assembly GCF_056956725.1. NCBI lineage: Eukaryota > Metazoa > Arthropoda > Insecta > Lepidoptera > Nymphalidae > Heliconius > Heliconius melpomene. The sequence goes on along the minus strand of NC_140402.1, from coordinate 7,772,094 downwards.
GATACATTATTCTGCTACTCATCAGTATCTACCAAAACATATATTAACATAAGATCAATATGTATGTTATACCTATATTAGAACTAATTTAATGCCAGTTAAACACTAATTGCCATCTCTAAGTAAGGCAAATTTCAAGTGCAAAAAAAGGAAATGAGATGACAATATAAATGACGCATATGCTCTAGTGTTATTCACTTTGAGGTCAACGTATGGAGATGTTTCAAGTGTGTAAAGTCCTTGATCGTGATTTGGTAGTCTTGATTATGCAGTGTTGCCATTTACATGTCGTTTTAACCTTTAAATACATTTTACATTAAAAACCTTTGCTAAATTAGACATCGTACAAACAAATGTTTCGACACTATAATTAATGCAATAAATGTTTATGTAGATTATTTTAAAATGTTTTGCAATTTTTTGTTGGCAATTCGTTTTTATTTTTTCTTTTGGAATTTGTCACTTTATTTTTGCTTTTTGCAAATATTCTCCACAGATAAATAAATTTACAAATATTCTGTAGACTAATGATAGTTCACAGATAATTAGAAAAATACATTAATTTTTAATATTTATAATAATTAATCGATTTCAACTTATAATATCGTCTAATGACTACACACACAGCCCTCAAAACATCACGTTGCAATGACTTGCTATATATAGTAAAATTAGTTCAACTTAAACCTTTTTTTTAAAAGCTGACTTTTATACCTGCCTTTTGGTTATATTTGATCAATTTAAGGAAACAAAGGCACGGGCCAGTAATATCATTAGAGGCATTACGGCACGAAACGGAAACACACTGTATATGACGCATCTGGATCTAGCTTTTTTGCTTGGAGGTCAATGTTTTCTACCTCCTGCCTTATATTATGATGTAGATGTTGAGATATGATTATGATGTTAATTTAAATATAACTACTGATTATCATTTTTATGTCGGCATCTGCTGTTTGGCTGTGTAGGTTTTGTTCTTTGTCGTGCTGTTTAAATAAACTGTTACATGAAATAAAATTTATTGAATGACATAAAATGAGATTTATTAAGGGACTTAGATATTTTTTTTTACTTAAAAATTTAAAAACTTTTCTTTTCAAATATTTTAGTTAAATACACAGTAAACTCTGAGAAATAGGAACAAAAAAAAAGATATTCGGTACCTCAAAAAGCTATATGTATAATTGATAATATCTAAAATAGTGTTAGAAAAGAACGTTTATAAGAAAACTAATAGATTTGAAATATACATGCGGTCATAATAAAAAAAAACCAATCTTCAAAACCAAAAAAATAAAATAACTACATTTTCAAGTTACTATAATAAATTATATATGTATAGCTATAGGGAAAAAATGCAATAGGAAATATAATAGCTAAACCTTACCTGTAACTTTACCTTCACGTATTCTGAACAATCTCAGGGTCCATCCGCTCCACGGCAATCATGGGTAATTTTGAGCAATAAGTTTCTATCAATATCAAATAAATCGCCGTAACCCTTACCTGCTCGCGTCATTAGCCTCTCCCTTGCTCATTGGTGGAATAGACAAAAGTTGTGCGTATAACCTATTATTTTTAAGTAATTTATTTAATTAAATTTCGTTTTGTATCGGATATTTTTTGTGTTTCCTTATATAGTTAATATACAAACATAAAACAATAATATAGGAAACTAGTCCAATTCTTACGATAAAATAGTTATTTTAGATGTCAATGTTTTTCTTAGCCTTACGCATCCCGAGTATATAAGTAGAATCCTAGTTTGAAAGTACTCCGTTCTTCAATTTTAAGACATTACTAGGAAATGACGTAATACTAGAGTGTAATAATCTATAGGTACTTTTTTTAAATCTAAATGTTTTTTTTTTTTAAATATGTCAGTGATTTACTTTGACATAAAATAGCTCCAGATATTGGAAAATAGTAGCTAGTATCGTTTTATGCCAATAAAAATATGAATTCACTCAACATTCTTTGTGTTAATTCTTTTCTCATATAAATATTATGTTATGTTATTCCATTACCCTATTGTTCTCTTATCAAATTAAATTATAAAAACAGCACTTTTATTATTTTACAATGCCATAAAAACAATGAAAAGTACAAAACTAAATTGGAGAAGAAAATTGCGTACAAATAAAATTATATAGCAATTTAAATATTGAATAAGCTGCCATTATCCACAGATGAATGCAACTTATATAAAAACGTACGGAATAGCCAATAGACGATGTAATAACGTTAAACGATCGCACTATAAACAACAAAGAAAACACGTATTAATTTGATGGTATAACCTAGATAGTAGAAAATGTATAAATGTAGCTCTTTAAATGTATATGAGTCTAGCAATTTAATTTGGTTACGTTATTTCTAATTGCATGTAATAATAAACTAAAGGCAAATGATGCTGTGCTTCACGTTAACGACTTTATATAAATAATAATTTGTTTGGAAATAAATAAAAAATACTTTATCAGAATTTCACTAATATTTCTTTCTTTAAGCGTTTTTTATAAATATTTAATACTGTCAAAATTATATTAAAGATAGCATTATTGTAGAACTATTTGATTATTGACATCATATGCAGAATGCAGAAATCATACAAATATATATTTAAACTTAATTGGTTTGCAACTTGATACTGTCAGGACCTTTTGTTAAATAGATATAGATAATACAAAGACGTCAAAAATGTCAGTTTGCCATTCGTTGTTTCAGAATAATTATATTTATGTGTAAACTTGTAATGTTAAAAATCATTTTACGAATTTCGTTATAAACCTCAGTACATTCACCCAAAAATCTGTAAGATGAACTATACTGTTCTTTAATAATAGATATTTTTTTTAAAAAAGGAGCTTTTACAGCAAACAATTTCTCATCGTGTACTCGAAATATTTATTTTGGATACTCTACGCGCTGTGAACAACTGCTGAGGCCAAATAAAAAAAAGCAGTTAAGTATACATTTGTACAGTAAAGTATTTCATCTTGCGATTTTCGCCCGAGGAGCAGCAATCTCGTTTGTAGAAACAAGGCCATAAACAAACAACTAAAGTCATTTTATATTGCTTTTACGTAGACCTCCACTACAGTATTCAATTTCACATAAAAAGTTAAGCGAGACGCATCTGCTATCAGTGATTTATTCAGTACACGAGCACTTTTTCATTAACCCAGTTAAAAGAGCGAGGACAAATAAATCGTCCTATCTCCCCCCATTTGGTGAGGAACCTTAAACGAGTGACGGCTTGGCACCTGGCGGACGTCGGCCGTCCAAGTCCGGGAGGAAACTTGGCAGTGTAGTCCGTACACTTGCCAATATATACACACCGGCTGGTGATTTGGCAGACTTGGGTACTTCTACACCTTGTGTACAACGATTTATAATATTCCCATTGGCAGGCGGATAGCCGCACTTAGCCACTTGGATGCCTTTACTAGCCCTTACTTTGTAAATGCTTAACATAACCATACTAAGTAAAATTCATTGGAAATCACTTACTTTGTTGTGTTTATTACAGAATATTTCCACATTGTGCCGAGTATTCGTGACTTTAATGACAAAAACAATTTAAACAGCGATATTAGATTTCAAGTAATTTTTAAAAATGGCGTATCGCGTGCGCGTGTTCCACAATTTCAACGCCATCTATTTTTATCAATTCGTATGAAAAAAAAAGTAGTACTAATTAACATCAACTAGAGAATAAATCGCAAAAAAATCTCGGGTGTCATTAGACCCCTGCGTCGTGGCGAGGGTTAATATGAGTGTTGTTCTAAAATAGATTTTATTTTGGTAACATAGAGTTATTTTTTCTTTACCGACGTTTTTATACCCCCTTGGAGAGAGATTGTCGTTTTTTATGTGAGGTTTTTGTTTCTCTACCTGCTCAAACCACCCGGAGTCGGATCGGGGCATGTGCATCGGCTCGAAGTTTCGTTGAAACTTTAGCTGCGGCAAAACTCATGCACTCGATAGATTGCAGAAATGTCTCCATGTTCTTTATGGAGAAATGTCTTTATTGTACTGTTGCCAAATAGAAAATACTCGTATCGCTTAGATAAAATTTCAGAAGGAAATATTTTGTATAAAAAAAAGTAATTTTTAACATGAAATCATAGTTCACAGTAAAAGACGGTTAATTTTAATGCACTAGTAAAAAACGTAGCTTACAATTGACGCACACAACAAAAGTATGTATTTGAATGAATTTGCAGAGGTTAAGCTCGTACGAAATACAAGGTCGAGCGTTTACTTAATATAATAACCTTTAAAAATAAAACTTTTTAAAATCGTTTGTAATTTAAATGAACGAGTTTGATTTATAAATTTAAAAATTATATGACTGTTTAAAAATACTTTTTAATTTTTTAAAGTTTATTTAAGTATATACAAATATTTTTAGTTAAAATAAACAATATAGCAATTTTAGTTAATGAATGTGTAGCGTTTATATCTGCCATTTTAAGAAAGAATCTCGTCAGTCGTGGCGTAGGGTCACAAAGTGTGACTGAAAACGGTTGTGGGTTCACTTCCTAGTCAAGGAAATGAAATTTTTAATTTCAGCACAGCGTTGAAATCCGCCACTAAACACGGAATGCCCCCAAAATTCTGCGAAAAATGGAGAAATAACTGTATTAACACTATGTTACCTTTGTCTAACAGCGTGACACTAAAAAAAGAGTTGTTTAACCGCATTTATTTTATTTTTGAAGTTAAATACATTTGATAAATGAAATACATAATATATATTTCACTTAATAACAGTTACAATATAGAATTCTTGACGTGAATGAAATAGTCCAAAGACGAGGTCAGAAACATCGTTCGGGTGGTCGAAGCCGATGAAAAGAAGAAAAAACCCAATCAAGTCCAAAACAATAGCCAAAACCGGTTAGCAGCGAACAAAAATTGTAAACTGCTGAGAATAACAATGAGTATAACTGTAGGAGGGTAGCTTAACTTTCCTTTAGTTCTTTAAAGAAACGTAAAAATCCTAAGATATTTTTTATAGCTTCACGCTGTATGCCGCATGTAATAGGGTAGGCAGAGGGAACCTAGAAACCTAGTGTTGAGGCACTTCGTCCCCATTACGACTTTCCGTTCCCAATTTTCCGATGAATTCTTGAGGCGGTGTGTGTTGAGCGGCGGAACTCAACGTGGCGCGTTGCCTAGTTACCAGCGCTTGAAATTAGTAGGTGTTCCTTTAAATAACTATTAGTTATTACTAAATTATTTAATTACTAAATAGCTATTAACTTTAATTATGTATCACGTATTTAAATAACATAACGAAACAATTAGCCTAGCCTCCCTCCATAAAATGCACTACAGTCTCTACACATAACGGATTTTGTTCAACTTATATCAGTTTCTGAGATAAGTGCGTTTAACCAAACAAACTATTCAGCTTTATAATATAAGAAAGTAATTATGTATAGTCAATATTAAAATTTTTACTCAGTTCTTGCCAATTTTATTTGAGAATTTTGAGTAAATTTAGAACCTCCTATAGCACTAGCAGAACCAGAAAAAAAGTTACTAAAAAATCACACTGGTATCTATAACATGTTGAAATATAAAGCAAATATCAAACTACCCACAAAAAACCCAACAAAATGATTCGGCAGAAACTTTTTTCCATATTTGTTTATCAATCACCCCGTATTTTAGCATTTCTATGATGAAAATAAGGGTAGTGGGGGGTTAGTGGGGGGGTTGATATTAATAAATATGTAAATGGTACGACATCGGAACATCGTGGCCGCCATTACCATACAAACAGCACAATTGAATGCTAACAGCTTTATATATTAGCGTTAGTGTTGTATAATTCACTTTGTTTTTTCATTTGTGAGGACCCTGTCAGTGTCATTGCAAATAGGTTCATTTTTTTCTCAAGCAAATAAGTTCTTTCCGATAATTAGTAAACTTGTTTGTTTTTTTTACATTTATGATTTGTAAATAAGGTTATGGGTCCGATTTTTACATTGGGATGCTAGCATGAGGGTTAAATTAACAATTTTAAACTAAGAATTTAAGGTGTTCGAAAATACACATCAGTTAGTAGGTATCGTCTACAATTGCTACAGAAATAATCTATTAAAAAAAACCACCTCGCCTTGGCAAAGTGATTGTAGTTCTTAAATTGCTTAAATGCACTCAAATCGGTCCATTCATTCAGGAGCTATGCCGCCACGAACAGACGGACATTTCAAACTTATTACACCCTCTTTTGGCGGGGGTTAAAAGTAAACCATTATTGTAGTCTACAATAAATAGTAAGAAATAAGAAAAAAAAAACCTTTAAAACTGAATAAAATATAAATATTCTATTTATTATAATGAAAATCAACACTTTAAATATTCAAATATAAGCAATTATTATGCTAAATATAACGTAGAGAGTACTGACATATAATAGGTAACAACACAATAAAGTGAATCTATGCATTAAATTGACAGCACATTTTGCATTTGAAAGGTGTTCTCTACAAGAAGATTAACATACATTTTTGAATTTATACTAATTTTATAATTATCACCAGTTTTCTTAAAATTTGTTATTTTTCATTTTATATAACCAACCCCCTGTATAATGTAATCGTCGTAGATTTCGGCTTAAAGTGTGAATCTGCTAATTCCGTTTCGTGACGTTATATACTCGTGCATTTTTATATGATACAAAATTGCAAAAAATGCAGGAAATATATCTATATAATTTTATTTCTTTTCCATTACCATTAAGACACCCGTTCCTCACTTTCCGCCGAATGCTGAATCTGCAAGCATTGCTTGTTGAGTTGCAGAACTCAACACCACGCTTTGCCTCGACACGAAGAGCCAGAGCGAAGAAATGAAAATATTACCTATTTTATTTCATCAAGTGGGACTTGAACCTTTCGCGTTTTTAGTCACACCCTTATGCCCTGTCCCGTGGGCCACGAGATATATGACACCCAAAAATCTATATTCAAAATCGATTACAAATAAATATAACAGAAAATCGATTACAAACACACTCAAAAACAACAAAGAACGATTGAATAATTTTTTAATTCGTTCTCACCAACACAATTCGACCCCAAGCGCTTCGATACTTTGCATTTGAAAAGCCCTGGAGCGGGCCGAAAGGAGAACACCAAACTAAATTCACCCCATCTGGGTTTGACGTTTGCTGATCTGATCTCTGTGAAATATCAATATGATGTCCGTATGCTATTTAAATAAAAAAAAATCACGAAATATGTCACTTTTAATTTAGACCAGTCGTGGCGCAGGGGGATTCGATTCTCACTTGATTCCTCATTCTCATTTAATTCCTTAAATATTAATTTAAATGTATATTTTCATTTCTTCCACCACTCAACACGCAACGCCTCCAGGTTTCGTCTATTTTTGACATGCTATTGTATAACATCTCTGTTTTACCGTAAAATCTCTTTCGTGTGTTGTCCATACAAGCGAAGTGTTTAGTGCTCAACGGGCACGCTCGGAACACCATAAACTAAGAACTAAACTGAACTGAAGATATTTATATGTCCTGAAAGTCGAAGACTTCTCTCTGGTGTCGAGGATCGAACCCACAACCAGTCAGTTTTACAGTCACACTTTGTGCCCCTGCTCCATGACTTTCCTCATTATTATTAATAATAATATCAATATTAGTTCTCATATTTAATAGTAATTATATTAGATTTTTTAAAGTATATTCATGCATTTCATATCCAAAAGTCATCGCATTCGATCGTGAGTCGGCATCATGTCGGCATTCTCATTTAACGTATCAGCCGTCTTTGTTTTTCGTCGACAACAAAGAGACGTGGTTTGTGTTTGTTTTTTACGTTTCTGTTTGGTTAAAATTTAGAATCAACGTCTTGCCTAATGAAAAAATAAATTAAACTCATAGTGAAGATATAGTTTTTATTATAATATTTGTATAAGAAAGTTAATATTTATAAGTCGAGTTGTTGCAGGAGCACAAAGGTGTGATTGTAACGCGACAGGTTCTAAGTTCGATTACCAGTCGATGAAATGAAATATTTCATATCCAATTGTACCTATTATAATAAATATTTAAAAAAAAACGATTTGTCTGCTACAGTTATTAATCTATATATATAAAATCGAAAGGTCACTCACTCATCACGAAATCTCAGAAACTACAAGTGCTAGGAATCTCAAATTTTGCATAGGAGTTACTTATAGGACGTAGGTGCTCGCTAAGACGGGAATTTGCAATATTCGATTTCTAAGGGGTTGTTTTTGGGGTCGAAAGTTTGTATGAAACTTCGTTACTACAAATGCTAGAAGTCTCAAATTTTGCATAGACGTCACTAGGACGTAGTCATGGAGACAGAAATTAATAATGACATATTTCACGAGGGTGAAACCGCGAACGGGTCGCTAGTATAATATAATTAAAAGCTTAATATAATTATTTATTAAGAGTATGAGACACTTATATACCTAACTACTTACTATCAAACCAAAGAAACGTAGGCACTAAAAGTAAAGTACCCCAACACGAAGCCGGATCCAGACGAAAGGAACGTCTCTATTCCTCGCTACACTCCCACATGTGTAGGACCCAACTAAGCCACTCGCGATAAGGATTAAAGGAAGTCCTTCACGCTGGAGATACTTCTATCAGCCATACATACAATTATTTCAGCCTCTTCAAAAGATTAAAGTGTTTCGTTCCGCCTCTTAAAAGATACTATCTAAAGTTCAAAGACATGTACAGTCGTACATGAGATGTCAAAATTTAATGCTATCTAACGTTTCCTATTTAGTTCCCGCATACAGCAGGGTAGGTCTAGGGTTGAGACACTCCGTTCCCCATTTTCTACCGAGTTCGGAGGTATTATGTGTTTAGTTTGCGCGCTTCGCCTCGATACCAGAACGATAAAATAAAAATTATTAAATATTTCATTTCCTCGAGTGGGAATCGAACCCAAAACCAGTCGCATTTACACTTACACGCTTGTACCCTGCGCCACGAATGGCCTCAATCCTATTTTATAACAATATTAATTCTGTTTCAGGTACGTACTCCAACCGAGGCGTTTTGTTCGCTGTGCGTGTAAAATGGTGAGGTATTCCATTTTAATAGCATCCCAAGACGAATGCTACTTCGCCTTTAAACGTACTAAAACCAGGATCCTCCGCTCACATCCAGGCAGTTACATTTTATACATGATATTCCATACTCCTTTATGCCCTAACGATTGCTGTTCACAAAATTACGCACTAAAATGTTAAGTAACAGATGCGTCACGATCTGTCGTAAACGGAACGAACCAACGACCAGAGTACCTAGACCCCACGGCATCTCCCCTCCTCCATGAATCTCCAGTTATTGAGGACTCGAGCTGAATAGCGAGGCTCTAATTAAATTGGTTGGGGGAAGCATTGCCATCTCTTGATATCGATCTTTGGTTAAAACTCCCTTGAGTTTCAAGTCCTTTGGTCTGAATTAGTGCCACAATTTATGCTGTGCCGAGGGGTCTTTGTGCATTTAGCCTTTGGTTTGCCTAATGCCGCGAACGGCCATTGTTCTTAATTGGTTTCTTGTAGATTGTGAACGGCAACATCTTTGGGTGTATGAGAATTTTGGGGTGGCCCGTTCTGGTGCTTCGACGCGAATAGCGACGACTGCTAAAGTTTTTGCAGTTTGTTTTCGTTGTTTTTCCTTTCACACCGGTTTTTCTATATGAGTTGTGTAAATAGACATTTATTCTGATTGTGTTTTTACACACCTATTACTATAGCAATCTTAGAATAGATATTACATAAGTTTAAATGATCATTTAATATTACATAACTTCAAATAGCCCCAACATTTGCTCTAGTAAACGGACCGTTAAAAAACCAATCCGAACCCAAGTTGCAAGTTCCAGACAGCTTTCGTTTTCCAATTAGAGCTCAAACCATACAACAATACAACATCACTCTTCCACCTTCTACAGACAATGCCCAGTTACTATATATCGAAACGAGTTTTCGAGGGATGCCAGCTTATCTCACCACATGTGATGCCCTCAAACTAATACCATCGTTAAACGACCCCCACCTCCCCCCTCGTCCCCCATAAAACCGGGTTGTAGAGGGGAATGGGCGTTTAAAATGAGGGGTCACGTTAAGTTGGACAACTTTGCCCGATTACCGGCTCGCGTGCGTGCCCGTTCTATTTCGAAGTGATAATGATAACTGAATACGTTTAGGTCGATATTTCGTGGATGCTTTTTGTAACGCGATACGTCGCTTCGAGCTTTTAATACTGATGAATTGTATTTGATTGTCTTGTTTTAAGTCGTTTTAAACATAGAAATCGATAAAAATAAATTATATTATTAGGATAAATAACGATTTTTTTTTAATTAATACAGTAAAAAAAAATGAGAACTGTATGCAACTGTTTTTTTTTAATAATTCCGATTACTTTAGCAATAACTATGAATAAAATATGTTAAACTAATTCATTAAACTTTCAAACTATATTAATAAAATATTGTCTTCTTTATTATTAGAATCATATTTTCAAAGTACCAACACCTGCTATCAGAACTCATGAATAGTCATGACGTAGAGAAGAGAGAGTGTGAGAGGGTAATATTAACAAATAGGATTTTTACCTTACCTTACCTTAAAGGGAAAGTTAAAATATGTATTTCCTAAAGTTTTGGTTGGCGTCGACAAATGCTAGCACCCTTGTTTATTCTAAGATAGAGCTTGTATAATTTAACAATGCCGGAGGGGTGGCAACAATGGTTTTGTTTTCTAGGCTTATATTTTGCGATCATTTGTCACATATTTTGTTGAAATTAAAAAAAGTAAACGCGACTGGTTGTGGGTTCGATCCCCACTCGAGGACAGGAAATATTCATCTAAATTTATATTTCAAGGGAGCGGAGTGTCTTAACACTAAGTTCCCTCTGTCTACCTTGCTGCATGAAGCTGATATGATTTATTTTTTTTCTTAAAAGGTTCATGATCGAAAGCACAGAAAATTGAAAGTTCGTATTATTTTCCTTTTACTCACACATATTACGTTGGTACCTATATATAAATAACTTTGACATACAACACCGTTCTCCTATTACCGTCCACCTTGAAACTCAACACGAGGTGGCGGAACCCAACGCCGGTTTACCCAGAAAGTATTATAATATGAAAATACCTTTATCTAAAACTCATATTAGATTTAATACAGATGCCTTATATCTGTATTGGAGCAAAACGAAAAATAATCTAACTTTGAGGCCTTCGTAGCGCTGTTGAACAAGGCTGGTGTGACTAACGCGATGGTTGCGGGTTCGATCCCCACTCGAGGGAGTGAATTATTATTTAATAATATTTTTATTTCGTCTGGCACCAAGGCAAAAACGCCTGGCGTTGAGTTTTGCCACTCAACACCTCCAAAAATTCGACAGAAAATGGGAAACAGAGTGCCTTAACACTAGATTCCCTCTGCCTATCCTGCTTTAATATGGGATACAGCGTAAAGCTACTTTCATCCTATTTTTATCACACTGTAGAGCTTAAGTATTTGAAAATGTATTCACACCGGAACAGCCCGCTGTTATCTATACTGGGAATCGAACACGGAAACGTTATCGCAAATGGCAGGTGCAGTCAACTGAGTCTAAACGACAATGTATGTACATATTAAAGAGCATCACGTACTAGTCTCGTTTATATTTAATACTATCGGCCCCCACCAGCTACAATAATATTAAAAATTTACTGCGCTTGTACTTAATCGGATAGGTACCTACTATGAACGTTTCATTTAATCTTTATAGTATGTATAAATTATATTTATTATTGGCGGTAATTTTACATGATTCTAAAATTTCAGCTTTACGCTGTATCCCTCAAACAGCAGGGTAGGCAGAGAACCTAGTGTTAAGAAATTCCGTTCTCCACTTTCCCGAATTTTTCGAGAAAAAAGAAATGAAAATATTAATAAATAATAATTCTTCGAGTGGAGATCGAACCCACAATCGGGTTATAGTCACACCTTGTACCTCTACGGCCTCGCCAGTATATAAAATTACATTTAGTATTGGACAATTTAGCATGATTCTAAGGTAAAGGCTTTATATTATAATATACATACAAACATATACAGGGTGGCAGAGGCAGCGCTTCTTTTATTGAAACTGCATATAGGGTAATATATTTAAAACCCACACCTAAGAAATTAATCAAGGTACCTCAACAGTTTGGACGCAGGATTTTTTTTTTCATTTCACGATTTTTATCCATACCTGTATTTCGTGTGACGTACACATACGTGTGCGACGTTTCCGATTTGACAGGTAAGTGTGTGCGTGCCTATGTTATACTTTACAAATGGCGTTTTATTTTAAAACGATAATTTTATTATTTATTTTGTTTGAAAAAATAACTTTTTTATTTTTTGGAATTATTTTTTTTTCCGAATTATATTAGACTTTTATAGAGTAGTTAAAACTGTGGTTTCATTTAAAGTGGTGCTGACAATTCCACCCTGTATACATAAATTCGTATATTAAAATTTCAACAAAAACTTGAATTGCTCACGTCTATATAATTATGACGATCGTTTATAGTTATAGTTGTGTAGATTGTATGTACAATACGGATAGCGAGTTATAATTTAGTTTTTATGATCAAGAACTGGTGTTTCTCGGTTTTTCCAAACACCAATAGATAATATCTTATTTATTTTGCAATTATCAGAATTATTATTATTATTATTTATTTATTTATTTTAATACTTTATTACACCATCATTGATATTAATTAACTAAAACACAAAACGAAAAAACCAACATAAATTGACTTAAACAAAAAACAGAAATAAGAAAAAAAACATATGAAAAATGGAAATGAAATGAAAAAAAAGTAAAAAAATAAAATTCGTAGTTTACAATTCGTAAGCATCGACCATATATCGGATAATTACTTGTCTTTGCCATTCTTGATGTTTCGTAGTATATCCACGAGAAAACGAATTAAATACATTAAAAATAACCACGTAACTGGCGGAACTTACCGTCGTAAAATGTTTACATAAATAAAATGCGAGTACGTTCAAATATAATGCAAATTTTTATTTGCCCATAATTAAAAAGGACTAAGATTAAAAGCAGTTAGTGACAGGTGTTAAGATGTGAAGGGCCTTGGGACCTAGTGTTAAAACACTTCGTTCCCATTAAGACACTTCTATTCCTCACCTTTACACAAATAAATTCCATTCTACACATATTCATCTGATTACGATACACAACAAATTAAGTTTGTTTTAGATTAGCGAGGTAGGAAGGTATAAGGAACTTGGGAACCTAGTGAGTGTTAACACACTCCGTTGTCATTAAGAGACCTCCGTTCCCTTCATTCCGAGCTGAGGGACGGAACTTAACGCCGAACGAACTACGAATATGTGTTAAATTCCTATAGAGAAAAGTTTACAATAGAAAAAAAAAGTCCTAAAAAAGAAAATACTTCTCCATTAACCCTTCTAAACCACAATTTGCACAGCAAAAACTGTGGAAAATGCTTCTGGCATTGTACAGGAGAAACAAAACCTTGGAGAGTCATTAAGTTTCTAACGAAGAATAATATAAGCTGCTTTTAACCAGTGACCATAAGTCCTGATTAGGCCCGTAACGGCCATCAGGGGCGAGAGCCACACCTGCGCTATTAGATGACCATCAACAGACAACTGGGTTGTATGTAATTTTGGCAAGCTTATATAACGTTAATGTTTTAGAGGCCATCATGGTGCAGGAGCACAGGGTTGACTGTAAAGCGACGGTTGTGAGTTCGATTCCCGCTCATGAAAATGAAATATTTAAAATATTAATTTCTTCGCTCTGGTCGAGGCAACACACTGTGACACCAGAATTTGACAGAAAGTGGGGAACGGATAGGTTTTAATGGGAACGAAGTGTTTTAACACTAAGTTCCCAGGTACACACGGCCTATCTTACTATTTAGAAGGTAAAGCATGAAGCTAAAAAAATCTACCTTCAAAAATATACCTACTAGAATAAACATACAAGACAAATTTAATTTTGTTATGTATGCACCCATGTTACTAGAATTATATCGGTGTTTCGTTCATCACGCTTCTTAGAAGGGGGACCCATCAGCACGTCCCGGTGTTTGTACATGGAATTAAGTTTTAATTTATACTCTGGTTTGTGTGAGAAACACTCATACAGCCAAGCTCAATGCTCAAAGCTTGGCATTAAACGTGTGTGTTTTTCTTTAATAATATATATTTTTTTCTCTTTTTTTAATCTTCACGCTGTATCCTGCATATAGCAGGGTCACTCCGTTTCTGAAATGAAAATATTATTAACTATTTCATTTCCGCGAGTAGGGCTTGAACCCACGACCTGTCGTGGCTACAGTCACACGGTTGCGCCACTGCGCTGCACTGACCTGAATAAAAATAAATTTTCTTGCTTAAAATAACTATTAGTTTAAAAAAATATATTAAAAATATATACACCTATAAGCGATAAACCGCCATGCAGCACATCACGTATACCGAATATTTAAAACGTGTAGAAATTTTAGTAAAAAATATATATTATATAATATATAAAATGAAATGCACGCAACTGAACAAACACTATGCTGCAGATTAAAAACAACCCCCAAACGCGGCGTTATAATTTAAAATAAACTGCGCGTATCGAATCGACCAACTAAAAAGACCCCAACGCAGATTTCAATGTTTTACGACACTACCGTTTCAACGAGACCTCCCAGCCTCCCCGCGGTCGTTATCCGAGAGGACCTGCCGGGGGGTACGTGTGAAATGGCACAGTTCTAACTATAATGGACATGTTTTATACTCCCCCCCATTAAGGCGCGCCCTGTATAAAACGCGTAATAGAATTTCAGTGATGACGACTGCCTCCCCTTACTGCCCATCTAACATTGTTAGCAGCGCGCATGCGTGGTGCCATCTGAACACCAACTGGCAAGTACTAAATCCCTGGGCGCTCAAACTGCCTGGACCCCTACCCTTTGGGTGTATAAACATTAAATTGTTGTGCGAACTCACGTCTGGAGAACGTTGAATGGTGTTTCATCATGGATTCTCAACTCGGCTCACTAGACGAATGGTTCTGGTGAAAAATCGATTTTTGCCAATTCGATTACATTTCAGTGACTGAGAGTTTAAACAAAAGCTGATTTTTCATTTTGTTATGTCATACGTTAAGCATATTATATAAGCGTAAGCATTGTTACGAGGAAATGAAATATTTAATTAAATTTTCATTATATATTCTCCGCTAAAGGGGCATAGCGCGGCGTTGAGTTCTTCCACTCAACGCATAGTGTCTCCAGAGATCGACGGAAAGTCTGTTTTAAAAAGAACAGAGTGTCCTAACACTAGGTTATCCTACTATGCCCGGGATACAGCGTGAAGCATTCCAGCACCAATAATTTTGTCAAAAATATGCGCTTATTTGGATCGGTTGCGCCTTGCAAGAGACCTAAATACCGTTGCGGAGGCGATACACAACGGTTTCTAATCTTGACAAAATGCCAAGTGCGGTAGATATTGACCAATCTTCGGGACAGGGGAGGCGCCGGCACCCATTATTATCCAATTACTCCTTTGTAATGTGCCGCGAATTCAAATGAGGCAGGGAGAGCGGTCGACGACCCCATGGAGTATGGACCCCACCCGCACGTTGGACATGTTCACATTTTTCGTGCATCGATTAGTTATTACCTACTTATTGGGATTTTATTCTACATATTATATATGTAATTGTGTATATATGTACATGTATTTATATAGTATACTGGCGTCCCGCTCGTTATTAAATATAAATA
Source organism: Heliconius melpomene rosina (assembly GCF_056956725.1). Taxonomy (NCBI): domain Eukaryota; kingdom Metazoa; phylum Arthropoda; class Insecta; order Lepidoptera; family Nymphalidae; genus Heliconius; species Heliconius melpomene. Next base: position 7,756,230 of record NC_140402.1, on the reverse strand, counting down.
ACGGTCCATCAAACTATAATTTAAAATAATTATAAAAAAAATAATTTTGCATTATGCATTATGTCATATGAACAATGTCGAGACATATATGAAATATCTAAATGTGTACGCGGTAAATGTGAGTTCTACTGTACTCTTAGGAATGTTTATAATCGAAATATTAGTTTCCTAGTCCTATCAAACATAGCGCGGCGTTAGGTTCCACCACTTGACGTGCGATGTCTTAATAAGCTGAAAACGAATGACTTATCAAGTGTCTCTGCATACTTGCCAATAATATGAAATGAAAGGAGAAACGATCAAGTACGAGTGGGACACGTCCACTGAGAGTTCCGTACTAATATCAGGACTTCAGTACAGAACCCTAAAAGTGTAAATATAAGTTTATTACAAAAGCTATATAATAGACATTTCTAGTTGTACAAATGTATACATTTCAGTAGATAATTCCGGCTGTATACACTATACAGTGGGATTGTAAACATCGATATGAATGTGTCGCGCGGAGGTGGCGCAGCGCCTTCGACGGCGCGACTGGAACGTACATTGTTGTCATTAATGTCTGAAGAATATTTATTAGTTAATTTGTCATTTTCTTTAGTTTAAACAAATAGTTTAATTGTTTTAAATGATTATAGCCCAAGATCCCAAGGCTCGTAGACCTTCGTCATTTTAGCAAAGCTGAAATTTGTGAAGATTATTAATCTATTCTATATATATATATATATATATATATATATATATATATATATATATATATATATATATATAAAAGGACTTGTCCTCACTGACTGAGGTAAGACGCACGCACAGCCGTAACCGCTGTGCGTAGAAACGTGAAATTTGGACAGATGTTTACTTTTGTAATCTGGACATCCACTAAGAAGGGATTTTGAAAAATTTTTACTCTAAAGGGGTGAAATAGGGGTTCAAAGTTTGTATGGAAAAAAAATTTAAATCGGCACCGATTTTCATAAAATTTGAAATTTAGATTTTTAAAAGTATTTAATTGAACACGTGTTTCATCGTTTTCTAGAATTCTCCCCCTAAGGGTGCAAATAAGGGGTTGAAAGTTTGTATAGATTTTTTTTTAAATCGGCACCAATTTTTATAAAATTTGAAATTCAGACTCTTAAAAGTATTTAATTGAACACATGTTTCATGGTTTTCTAGAATTCTTCCCCTAAGGGTGCAAATAAGGGGTTGAAACTTTGTATGGAAAAATCTTTAAATCGCCACCAATTTTTATAAAATTTGAAATTCAGACTCTTAAAAATATTTCATTGAACACATGTTTCGTGGTTTATTAGAATTCACCCCTAATTACGCAAGCGAAGCTGCGCGCGTCCGCTAGTAATATACTCGTATAGTTAAGACGGTATGCGTACTTACTGACATGAAAGTGGGGTCCTTTCTGAAGTAGCGCCAACTTAAGGTACAGCTCTATCTGGGAGGTTAGAGCTATAGGATAAGAGGTCTTGAAATAATTATTAAGTGAACTTGGCTTGACGCGCTACCGTACGTGTATATATAGGAATGATGACATTCCCTTTCATTTGCCTCAAGTGGAAATCGAACCCGCAACTTGTCACATTAACAGTCGCGCGTTTGATCGTTACGACTGGTCTCATGTATATAAATAAAATAATACTTATTTATTAATAGATATTAATACTTATTTTTGACATTATCTATATTTAATAAAACCACAAGAATTTGTTTGTTTCTTTACTAGTTATATATTTTACAACGAAACATACCTTGCCTGTTCTTATCGGAAATTAAATTTTCCTTATAAAAAAAATGTATTTAATTTATTTCCCACAACACCTGCCAAATCATGTTTCTAGTAACATTAGTGACTACTGGCAACACGTGGTTTTGGGAAATTAGATAAGAAATAGGAAAAAGTCTATTTGTTTTCTATAATATAGAGATAGTATGGCGGCATTAAGTGTTTACTGTTTAAAAGTGCATTGCATTTTCAAGATAATCAACAATTTTATATGATAATTGGTATAAGTTATAGTTGGGAGTTCAAATTTATTTTGAAAGAATGAATATATGTAATGAGAAGCCAGGCATGGATCAGAGGAACGAGCGTGCCTCGACACTAGAGCAAAGAAATAAAAATATTAAATATTTCATATTTTTCGAGTGGGAATCGAACCCATAACCTATCGCGTTTTAGTCACTCGTATATTAATAATTTTTAATCGAAAAAATATCTAATATATATTCATATATTTCAATGATTGTTTAGTAATAGTTATGTTAAATCATACTTATCTTTACGAGCGTCGTGGGTTGAACAAGTTTTAGATTTGAAATCTGTTAAGTAAACACGAACGTGATATTCGAGTTACGCCTTCATATATTGCGCAGTGAATCAGCTTCACACATGTCCAACACCTTGCTAGATAATTGGAGATAACCTGAAGGAAATATATAAATTACTATTTTCTCTGCTCTACTTTTTAGTAGAGGCAGTTTTTTTAGTATAAAAAGACCTATTTGTTTTAGCTTCACTCTGTATTCCGTATTTAGTAGGGTAGGCAACGGGAATAACGTTAGAACACTCGTTCTCCAAGCACTGCCCAATAGAACGTCACCAGTGCTAGGAAGAGAAAATAATTCATTCCCTCCAGTGGGAATCGAATCCATAGCTTGTCGCTTTACAGTTATAGTGGCACGCTTGTGCTATGCGCCACGGCTGGCCTCGCCTTAATTAGGTATTAATTTAAATTCTAATGTACAAATATGGCTTAATAAACATTGAATTAAGAATTCATAATACAAAAATTGAAATAAGTAACTTTAAATTTCTTAATAGAAAACTCATTCGTCTCGAGATTATAAGTAACGCACAGTCACGGCAAAAGAAAGTAGAAAATAATAAAGGTTTATAATATTACTAGCGGACGCGCGCAGCTTCGCTTGCGTATTTAAGGTTGAATTCCAATAACCCATGAAACATGTGTTCAATGAAATATTTATAAGAGTCTAAATAACAAATTTTATAAAAATCGGTGGCGATTTAAGAATTTTCGCATACAAACTTTCAACCCCTTATTTGCAACCTTAGGGGGTGAATTCTAGAAAACCATGAAACATGTGTTTAATTATATACGTTTAAGAGTCTGAATTTCAAATTTTATAAAAATTGGTGACGATTTAAAAAAAACCTATACAAACTTTCAACCCCTTATTTGCACCCTTAGGGAGAGAATTCTAGAAAACGATGAAACACGTATTCAATTAAATGCTTTTAAAAATCTAAATTTCAAATTTTATAAAAATCGGTGCTGATTTAATTTGTTTTCCATACAAACTTTCAACCCCTATTTCTCCCCTTTAGGGTAAAAATTTTTCAAAATCCCTTCTTAGTGGATGTCCAGATTACGAAAGTAAACATGTGTCCAAATTTCACGTTTCTACCATCAGCGGTTACGGCTGTGCGTGCGTCTTACCTCAGTCAGTGAGGACAAGCCCTTTTATATATATAGATAGATAAACAAGAAAATAGAGTTGTTTGTATGTCTGTTAATCTTGGAAATCATTAAAATAGCTGAACAGATCCAGATGAAATTACAAGATTGTAATTTAGAAAAGCATATTTTCTTTTATCACACCGCTTTATCACTGTTATCATGTGAAAATATATTCTTATCATTCATTTCCGGAAGTCCACGGAAAGTAACATTTCTATGGATAGCTACTAACAAAACACTGCACTGGTAGACGGATATTTTATTATAGAAATAATATTAGAGAGCCTCGTGGTGGAGTTTGCTTGGAAATCATTGGAATTCGTGGGTTCGATTCTCGTTCATAAACATATTTATATTATATTATTTTTATATATTATATCTATACAATATTTATACATTTCCATTATATTATTTTCATATTAAATACAGTCATAGTAACGATCGTTGCTAAAAATAAACATAGATAAATCTAGATCAACAGACCAACGCCCTAGAGGGTTTTGCTCGGATATACGATAACGGAAAATCTCGGGATTAGTATCACGTTAGATTACTAATAAGTAGTTATACAAATTTTCCTCCTTATTAAAATAAATAATTTTCTAAACTCACTGCCTTATGTTATTATGGAAATATTTTTGAATTACTTAGTTATGTAATATAAATAACACTTTTATTAACATTTTACATATTTCTTACAATCTAACATAAATTATTTATCTGTCACCTTTAGTAAAATTTGACGAGCCTAAGTCCAATTCAAAAATTTAAAAACTTCTCTATAATTTATTAAAAAAAAACCAAATCAATCATTGTAAAAATTCATTAAAATTTTTGATTGATTGACTAATATTAATGAAGTTTGCTGGACGTTCACGTCACGTGGTCTGAAAGTCGATACTTCAAAAAAAAAAAAAAAGAATAATTCTGAATAGATTCCCTGCGGTCGGCCGACGTACCGCAACGCAGTAACGGCACCTTAGGTACCTAATGGAAGCCTCGGAGCACGTTTGTACGATATCGTGCTGATAATACGAGGCGTTTGTATGTACACTGTAAATTTTTATAAGGCATTGTTATATTCAATGCTTATATTTGTATGTATGTATGTTAATACACTAAACATGCGATATATCTAAAATTGGTGGTACCTATGTAAGTTAGAAGTTGATCGATATGTAGGAGATACGTTAGTATTTAACATAAAAAGTGATTTTATTACGAAATGGAAATGTTTATAAATGTAATGAAAACTACATATTTAAATAGTCCATATCTTTTTTATTTTCTAATCGTTGCAAACATATATTTGTGGTTACATATAACGCAATTAAGACTAGAATAATATTAAGAAAACAGCGTCTTCAATTTGTATTCTACTTCGGTAATTAAAAAAATAGTAGGCCGCGATATCCGATATTAAAATTATTTGCAAATAAAATCGTTGCTTACATAAAAAATATATTTAATAATATTTTAATTTATAACCTTCTTGAACTTAATACACATGTATATTGCATATCGTATCCGTATCGTGTAAACGATCGCCAAGGATATTTTCACACGACATCTATCAACGGGATGTGAATCATATGACCATCGAGACGACTGGGTACAACCTGATTGTTTAGTTCTCTATAACTAGCTCCTTACTATATCTTTGTCTGTGTATACTTTTAAAGCTTTTTTTTATTATTATTAAATGAATCACATCAAAAATTTAAACCTTCATGCTGTATCTCGCACAAAGCACAGGGAACAGTGTTAAGACACTCCGTTCCCCACTTTCCGCCGAATTTTGACAACTCTTTTACACTCTTTTACACAACTGTATCCGTATTGAAAAAGGAGAACCTTTATAACTGCAAAAATGAATGGAGCAAGGCTCAAGGATCCCTTCTTAAAGTCATGATTTGGAAATAGTTACTCCGTAATTTGAAGGAGTATGATATACCAGTATATGTACTCGTATAAATCGTACCAGGAACATGTCGGACTATACCTACGCTATGAGAACAGTCTTAAATCTCATTTAGATCTAATTATATAAAATACAGAATTGTATATCGTAGCCTTATATATGTAATATATATACATATAGGTATACTATAATTATATTATTGATCAAATAAACTACGCGTCGCAACAAGCAACTTATACATTATTGTTGCAGTATTTATTTTTGTTAAGTTTAAACAGTTTGGGCAAAGGGAATCTTGTTGATATTAAGACATCCCGAATTTTCGAGACATCGCTTGTAAAATGGCGAAGTTCAACACTGGAGTTTATCTTATTGTCATAGCGACGAAACGAATTCCTGCAACCAAGTAGGAATTGAACCCAAAAACGTCGTATGTAAATTCAGACGCTGTTATAATTCATTACGCCACAAATGCCTCAAAAACCAATACTTAAAAATAATGTTTTTACAGACATACATTAAGGCAAATTAATACATTTATTATAATACTTTAAAAAGATGTTCCATTGTAGGTACCCTCATTTGTTATTCATAATCAGGTTCAACTAAAAATAGTATACGAAACAGGTTTTTTGAAATATGCCCCGTGCCTTTAAGCCTGGTTCCAGAACAAAAAACACTTAGATATGGTATCGGGAGTAAAAAAGCGAGTCGATGTGACGATATATCTCATTTATCTTCAATTTATGAAAGGTGTAAAACATGTTATAAATATTTATTGTTGTATTTTAATTTAATATGTTGGCAGTATTGGTGTAGTGATTAAGTTTAGGTATGTGAACAATGGGTGCGGCTTCAAATCTTGTTTTGGGGAATGGTTTTATTTATTAAGCTGTTTTTGTTCAAGGTTGATAAGTTGTGATATTGTGTAATGAATGATGATGAAAGCAAATATTATGCTATTTTTTATGAAAGTGGACTTTTAAATATATTACTATGTATTTATGTAATACACTTTATTTTTTGAATCTACTGCTAACCAAAGGTTGTAATGTATTTCAAATGGACCATATCTTGTTCATATTGACCTCATAACAAGTGTTAGTTTTAGATAACCTTAATGATTGTAACATATATATATATATATATATATATATATATATATATATATATGTTTATTATAAAGCAATATTTTATGTTAAGTTTTAACACTGGGTCGTGTTACGCTGTTAAAACCCCTATTTCACACTCCGCTGAATTCTCGAGCGATTGTGTGTTGATTTGCAGAACTCAACGCCGCGTTTTGCCTCGCTACTAGAGCGAGAAAATGAATATATTTCATATGGGAATCGAACTCACAACCGTCGTACGCTTGCCCTCAAATACCTAACAATAATTTCAAATAGCAGTCTTAAAACTTCCAAGCAACTTTTTTCATTTGTATCAGGAAACAAAAGTAGGTAGACGTCTGAGAGTCAATATAGTAAGAGACAGTGTGTGTATGTATGTTCAACGAATACTCGTCGCCTATTGTTTTGTACACAATATGGAAATATGCTCATGTACATATAAATGACTTTAAGTAAGAAGAAATAATGAGTTCTTGTGATCTTTTCTGCTATTAATATTATTAATCTAGCAAAATCTACTATTACTATATAAAAATCTACTATTGGGGGCCTTTATTAGTAGAAACCAAATTTTTTTTTTTAATTTTTGCCTGTCTGTGCGTTTGTTCACGCTCATCTCAGAAACGGCTTAACCGATTTAAATACAGTTTTCACTATTGTATTTTGGCAACCTTCACTTAACATTTAGTGTTTGTTTTATTGCAATCTGTTCATAAATAAAAAGAATTAACACTTTTTTCTTCGTCTTGAGTTCGTCGTCTGTCTTAAGTTTAATTAAACAGCTGAACTAAAGTAATTATTATTGTATGGAATGGTGGAATATCTAAAACATTTCTTAAGATATCCTATATTATAAACACCTATTAATCGTATCTATATAAACAGAAAATCTATTCGAAAATCACTTCTTTCTCCACTTACAAAACATTTCGTAATATTGAGTTTCTAGGGCGGAACTCAACGACGCGAAGCGCTTTCACAAGCCTGGGGGAACATAATAATGATTCCCTTGAGTAGAATTTGAACCCTCAACCACCGCGTGCAGGCAAAAACGTCCCCAGCTCACTATAACAGCGTCCTACTATTGATCTGCTTTTCTAAGTTATACTTCTATACTAAAATTATAAAGTTGAAGAGTTTGTTTGGTTGAACGCGTTAATCTCAGGAACTACTAGTCCGAGATGAAAAAATATTTTTGTATTCGATAATCCGTTTATCCAGGAAGGCATGTTACATCACAAGTCCATCTAGACCACGAGGACGAATCCGCACGTAAAGCTAGTATAAAAAATACTAATATTCTCGCAGCGTAGGCATTTTAAAAACATTTCTGATGACCTCATTGTCTGTTTACCGTTTGAATATACTACTATATAGTAGTTCCCGACAAAACAATGTAGTAAAATTACTCTAAGTCTATTATTAAACCTTATGTGAACGATTCATACAATACACAAAAACGCCCACGTATTCATCCATTGATTTTTGCTGCCTACTCAATATTCAAGCTGTGTGCTTGACGGGCTTATTCATTGTTTTAAGCTTTATGCTGTACCCCATGTACATAGCTAGGTGGAGGGAACCTGGGAACCTAGTGTTAAGGCACTCCGTTCTCATCAAGATACTTCCGTTCTCCGCCTTCCTTTCCGCTGAATTTTTAAGGCATTGTGTGTTGAGTGGCAGAATTCAACGCCGCAACATTAAGTTTTTTTTATTATTAAACTTTTAACTTTTTTAAATTATTAATATTTAAAAAAAGGTAATTACCTATGTGTCATTATTAATATGTAATAAAAAATAGGATAAAATATATTTTCTGGAGTTTATAATAAAATGGAATTAAATTATCTATATACACACTGAAGTTATTACATACAAGTAATTATATTCTATTTGCAATATATAGCTTAATTTTATAGTAGCAATTCAATTATTGATAATATATTGCATCGGTAATAAATAAATACATTAAATGTTTCTATAATAAAACAGAAATTACTTTAGAAACATGCAACTTAAAATAAAATAGACATAGAAACAAATATATCAATAAATAATAATTATATAATTATTTTAGTACTTATGAATGATGTTAAAGAAAGAAAACACGAATACAAATATAATGAAATATCTCGATTACTGTAGTAAATAGATATAAAATAACTAATTCATATATTTATAGCATTAATGTATACTTCGCTTTACTATTTGTATAATACAATGAACCCGTCGATAATGTTCATACACCTCTATTCTATTTACCCATTCAACCGACTTGTCTTAAAATAGAATGGTTTACAAGTATTTTATTAGACATTGCTGTAAGAACAGCTACGCTAGTTTAAAAATATTTATTTGAAAAAGAAACCGGCCACCCAACATGCAATGCCTTGAAAAATTTGGCGGAAGAAATTTAAGTTCCCTCTGCCTGTCCTGCTATGTGAGATACAGCATGAAGTGGATTTGGTTTGATTTGAAACTGGTAAAATGAGACATTTCTTAATACAGCTGTAAAATAAATATATGCACGTATATTTTCCAAGATTAATGCATCATAGTCATTACAACCACATTATATTAATATAAAAGTAAATACATAATTTAGGCTCCATTTGAAGTACAAGCGTGCAATGTTTGTTTATCCAAGTGTACTAGAAATAAGTACAAAATGAGTGAAGCCAGCTAAAAGTCGTTAAACAAAGGTAAAATATGAAAACTTATTTTAAGTAACCACTTCCCGTCTAAATGAAAGCGCAATGACATTTTTTTATTTTTTTATTGTGACAATAATTGCGAAGTCAATGACATAATCGTCAACGGACGTTTCCAAATGAAATATATTATCTGTCGCATCTGGCCCGCATACATATAAACACACCCTGCTTTTTGCATGAAACAGTGTAAAGTAATAAATTGTCGTCCGGATATTATTTAGCATGTTAATGTAATGACTTTCGATCGGCTCAACCGCCATTTTGTATGCATACCTGATTAAAAAAGTGACAGCTGTCATGCGGGTGGAAAGTTTACTTTGATAATGTTAAATGTAGCTCCTTAGCGTACTTGAGTCGACGGTTTCTGAAGATATTTTTCCTTATTTAATTATATTGTTTAACTAAATTGAATCAATATAATATTTGCTCTATATTCTTTACGTTGAAGATGCTTTAACAACTTTTGCATTTTATGATATCTACATATTTTAAACTCCCCCAGGATTATAAAAAAATATAACATAGTAACTTCAACATAACACATTATTCTTTTTACCCTTTTTATCCCATATGTTGGACACACCATATTTTTAGATGTCGGAATAACCAGAGACAAATTTATTTCTTCCTTACTCGCTATTATTCCCACATTGTTGCATGCAAAATAATATTATTCACTCAACAAGATGCAAATTGAATGTTAATACCATTAATTGTAAGAGCGTGTTTCTGAAATGGAAAGGTCGTGCATTAATTACATTTTTATCCTTTATTATTATTTTAGTTTCATTAAAAAAACGAGACACAGATAAAAAATATATACTGATTATTAATTCTTAGACATTTATTAACAAACTAAGTAAATAAGATGGTAAAATTTAAACGTATAATTGAATAATTTAAATAAGCAATATGTCTTACGTCCCCTCTCAAGTTGACATCCGTATGCCGTGAACAAAGTGCCGCCCACGTGTGATGTTAATAAATTTCCGTCACCTGTACAATGGCAGGTGCAGGGTTCAAACACTGTTAGATTTTCCATTTTTTGCTTACTTGTAAACTATCTTGAAGTATTCAATGTTATTAATAAATAATAATTGCTTTTTTAGATCAGATGGAGATTGCAGGGTTAATTTTTGGGTATAGGTTATTAAACATTAATAAAATAATATTAACAATCGGTATATCGATTATTAATATAATACACATTTAAATTAAATATTTTCTAAATATATAATAGAAGAACGTTAAAACAAAAAAAAGAAAAACATCAATAATAAATAATTCACAAATTAATTAAAAATGTTTGTTACAATTATTATATTTAATATCGAATTACCTTTTACGGGTAACTGTACCTACAACGTATTGCCGAGAGAGCATATGACAATAATTAATTATTAAAATTTATTTTCATTTTTAAATATGCATTAATACTTTTATTTAACTTACCTTATTAGTGAGTATGTAGGTTAATGTGAATTTTAAACCAGTTAACCCCCAACTGATTATATATTAACTGGATGTCTTTTTTAAAATTTGTTTAGCTTCACGCTCTATCCCGCGTATATGAAGGAAGACATAAAAGATATAAAAGGGAACCTAGTGTTAAGACATACTGCTGAATTTTTGAGACATGGCGTTTCGAGCGAGGAAATATTCAATAGTTAATTTCATTCTTCGATAACTATTTCTTCTTGGGTAGATAATATTATATCTTTTTAACCGTACAAACTCTTTCGTCGTTCTCCATACAACGTGACATTGGCGAAGTGTTTAGTGTTCAACTGACACGTTCGGGACGCTATAAATAAAGAAAAGAATAGAACAGAATTCTAATATGGCTGAATTTAATATTTAAATTCTATAAAAAAATAAAAATAATGTTTTCTTCGCAATTTATCTATGGAAGTATAATATTATAAGGAAACCAGGTTGATTATATATTGATAATGTTGGTCAATAGTTTCTCTTTATGGCTAGATAAATATTAGCTGTGTTCATGGTGTATAATTTTTATTAGTCTATGATAATAAGAACAGTACATATTCCTTATAGGCTGGAAATATGTTTGCATAAATAAATAAACTTATAATTAAAGTTATTTCAATATAATATGATGTCATAGTAGAAACTGGAAGGAAGTCTTAATATTAACCGGCGTTTTATTTTTAATTTAATTTCTAATAAGCTAATCTAATGTTTAAATCGAATGGGCATAAATAATTATTCCTTTATTCTTTTCTTATTGATATTTTAATATCATTAACAATTACTCAATAGTAAAGTTTATGAAATAAGTACATATATCGAGTAATTGTTATTAATATTAATATATAAATAAGAAAAGAATATAATAATAAATACTTTATTACATTCACTAACAAATATTCGTTTGTACATGTTGAGATTGTCTTAAGAATTTATCAGAATTTATCAATAGATTATGACAGATAACATTCAATGTATATTTAGCTGCTTGACAAGAATAAAGGCACATCACTAGTCATCATTAATATTGTCACTAGTGAACAACACTGTTCATAGATATTAATGAAACTAACGACAATTACGTAAAGGACAAGTTGCGTCTTGCTAAATGTCTACGGACGGTTAAGGTCACAAAAATGTAACATTGACTTGACGTGCACACAGTGACGCGTAGACGGCACGCACACCAGCGCACCTGTGACGACGCGGTGACGTCACGCGCACACACCCACACACGCGCCCCCGTGACGTTTACACGCACACAGCTGTCGCTGTAAACGTAAACAAAGTGACGTCGCGACGTGACTCACACTAGCGCGCGGCACACAGTGATGAATGTAAACAAACCGGTTGAATCGACTCACACTGCGAACTGGAAAGTGGGCCATCTGATTTCAAATTAGCTAATATTACGATATTGTTTATGTTTTCATTTTGTATTTCGTATTAGAATTACGGGAACGTATCCGTGTAACAACTAATTTTAGTTACAAATCAATGGTAGATTGCGGTAGGCTTCAAGGTTTTTATTGCAAAAATCAATATAGTTTAATAAAAAACAGTTCTATTCAACTATTTAAAACCAAGGTTCACTTTTTGCCGACACACAAAACAAATAAAACACCATAACTAAACTTCAACAAGGCTAAAATTTATAATGAACAGCATGACCATAGATAATAAATAAAATGGCATAAAAATTAAAATTCAAGCACAGAATAAATAACGCGGCTGAATATGAAACAAGTAGAGTCATAAATAAAAGTGAATAGCGCGAACCCACGCATACTGTTATTGCATGCAAATTTATTACGTTTACCCAAAAATTACCGGTTTCCAACGTTTATGTTGCTCAGAATTTAACATCCAAATAAAAATGTATAATATAAGATAATTAAATAACTCTACAATGAACGAGTATCTCGAATAATCATCAAAGTTACTTTATGATAGATATTTATTTTAATTTTGTATGAAACGCTGAAATGAGATCATATCAAAAATTTAAATTTAATATTTTATTATATTTTATGTCAAGTCGTTGTCCGCGTTATTACTTGTTAGTTTCAAAAATACACAGCATTCTTAGTTATTTAAATATTTATATAATTGTGTTTGATTAAATATAACAACAGTTGATAATATTGACACTGCTCAATTAGCTAGAATTTATTTTACTAAATTGGGAAATATCAATTTGTTTTTTTTTTTCTATTATGCACCGGAGAGTACAAAACAGAGTATCTTGACATTAGGCTCTCTGCTTACCCTGCTATATGCTATATGCGTGAAGCTAAAAAGAAAATAAAAGTATTAATTTAAGTGATACTTAGGATCGTATTTAAAAATTGCTCTCAAGTCTGAGATTGATCTTGAGATTCATAAGAAAAAATTAAAACGGCATTTCAAATCAATGTCAGAATTGACATAGTCAGATACGTTTATTACTCCAGAAAGTTACAATAACTAAAATTTTTTTAATCAAATCATGACTCAAGTGTCCCAGTGGTCAAGAGTACCAACTCTCTTCTATAAATATACTATTTACAAACTTAAATCACAGCCTACGCAAATAAAGCCGCGGGCAAAAACTAGATGTTATCATCCAACGCACTTCGAGTCGTGTATCGTTAAATCGATTTCACCCAAACCTGCCTATTAAGTGTGAAATATGGTATTTCTTAAGCCAAATAACGTGAAAGCTGGTTTATTTAAATAATGATTAGTGTATCTCTAACAACTTTCTAATGACGAACGCTAAAGTCGATATAGATTGAAGCGATTTGTCGAATAGTGCGTTTTAAAACCAAAAACTAAAATTAAAAATAATATCATATATTTTAGTGCCAATATAAGTGGTATTTTCCCAACAAGATTAATTCAAATTTTATCAAATTTTGAGCTTGAATTACATCTCAAGTGAACACAAAACTCGGCCCCCATATCTCCGGTCGGTGAACTGAACTTGGCTCTTATTTCACATTTATGTTTTTGATGGAATGTTATATAATAATCAGACAAACAAATACATAATTATATGCTTGTCTATAAGCAATAGGACGTTATACACTATATCTAGTATACACTATATCTAGTATACACTATATCTAGTATCTCTTTGCAGCTATGGCCTATGATGGTATGGCACCGCTGGGTTTTAGTGGATATTCCGGTTCTAGAGCAGCAGAGATAAGGTTTTACCAAAGAGCTAGTTTCTATCGTTACTGGGTTTACTTTTTGCAAATTATACTACGTTGAACTAGTTTGTGGGTTCGATTCCCATTCGAGGAAATAAAATATTTAATATCTTCATTTCTCCGCTCTGGTGTCGAGGTGTAGTGTAATTTAGTTCCGCCACTCAACACGCAATGTCTTCAGAATTCGGCGGAAAGTGGGAAACGGAATATTTTAACACAAGGTTCCCTCTACCTACCCTGCTGTGTGCGGGATACAGCGTGAAGATGAAAAAAAACTTATTCAAAAGACGATCATTTAATTATTAGACGAGTAAAGGCCGTGCTCAGAGAAGTCAATTAGCGCTTAACCAGAATAAATACAAACTACTGATTAACATCAGTGTTACGCTAATTGACATATCTGAGACCGGCTGTAACTTATTAACTTACTGACATATTGGAAGTAAATGTAGTACGCCTTTTTTATAGTATACTTTTCATTTTGAAACGTACTGTCCTTATCTAAATGAAAACCAGACCCCTTCAAGCAAGAGAAAGCCTAGCTTAAGCAGATAAATAAAAAAATATAATTAAAGCTGATAATTATCGAAAAGTTAAAAAAGTGTTTAATTAAATTAAAAGACATAATAAAAAAGCAAGAGAACAATGTATGGCGTATCTAGATTTAAAAAAGCAATAAGGAATGGTAGACTGACGCCATGGGCAGCGCCATGACGGTTATCTTTCATTATTTACACCCTAATTCGCAACTGACGGAGGTACAATCCTATTAGGTGATATATTAAAATTTTATAAAACGTATGTTTGTTTCTCGCGGACATAAGCCATGTGACTCTTAAATTATTACAATAAATCGATCGAAAACGGGGAAGTTTAAAAATTTAAATGGCTTTGGGGGTCGAGGGTGGAGCTGGTGGAATTACTCGATACGTTTGAAATTTTTATCAACTTTGGCTATTATAAATTAATGGACCGCCTCTCCAATTGCGAAATGAAAAATATACTTGTATAGCTTTGTTGTTTGATCTGTTACTATATATTTCCCTAAAGTTAAAACAAATTTGTAATTTTATTTTTAACTTTACGCTGTATCCCGTACCCTGTTAGGATAGACAAAGGGAACCTGGGATCCTAGTGTTAAAACACTACGTCCTCATTAAGATACTTCTCTCGAAACTCCCAGAGCAAGGAAATATTAAATATTTCTTTTCCTCGGCTAGGAATCGAATCCACAACCTGTCGCATTTACAGTTGCACACCTGCACCACGTGCGCACTAAATATTTATATTCTTATATTTATTTAAATGCATATTTCTTATATTATTATTTAATTTGTCTTAGTGATAAGTGTTCTAGATTTATGCTCCAATTTAATATATAGTAACTATTTGTAATGTGCTACATTATGTTTGAGGTTTCCCTCAAAATCTTGGGAATTTCTCCATCATTCCTCTAAATAGGCTAATTTGGATTCGGACTCCTTATTTCAAATGAAATCAACATTTTTCATCATACACATATAAATTTATAAAAATTAAATAATATTTTTTTCTTTAATATATAAAGCAAGTAATTATTTCAGTCATGTCATAATTATATTTTTTTAGCTCAATTAAAAGAATACCATTTTTTTTTTCAACAATTAAAATAATAATGATTTCATTATAAAAAAATCAGTAAAAAAAGAGATATTTTCAATTTGTTTTAATTATGTCTTAATGACAATGTGACACAAATGAAATCAAATCAGCTTCACGCTGTATCCCGCACACAGCAGGGTGAGCAGAGGGAACATAGTGTTAAAACACTCCACGGCCACTTTCCGCCGAATTCTGCAAATGCAAATGTGGCACACATGTTTCCAATTGCTTGCTTAGTGCAGATTTGCCTTGCAAAATGAGAAAATATAATTTATTAAAAAATAAATATCGAACTTTTTAATTTTCAACCCAAAATTTTTATTATAAAAAAATACTTCCCCTTTTCCTTCTCATAGTCCCAACTAAAAGGGAAGACTAATAAGACTAAAAACTATAATATATCACATTACGTAGAAGCCCTGTATCAAATTAGAGCTTAAATCTAGAACACTTGTCATCATATGAAAGCATTCGCGATTTTCATCTCATTTAAAGAATGGGGGCACTTTGGTTAGTTTTTGTTTGGCGAAAACTAGAGCGCACAATTTAATATCATACATTTTTTACTGTTAAACAGTTTTATAAGTTTAAATTTGCACTGGAGTTTAAGATCTTTTCAAGCTTATATAGAATAGGAACGTAGGAACTGGGAAAACAGTTTTTCTTTTTACCAATAAAAAATAAAGAAAAATTATAATTTTCTATTATGTATTTCGTTTGCACATATAAGGAAAGTACTGACTTAAATAATTTTCAGTCCTACGGTGGGTGACAAATATTATAACCCACAAGTCGCAAGCCCTGGTAAGGAGAGTTCCGCAGAGGACGCCGCCGTCGAGATCCTCTCGAGGAGCCACGTTGTGCTTGTAATTTCTCAGGGGCAGAGTATTCTGTTCTCTACCAATGCGATGTCGTTGCATTTTTTCGTTCTAGAAGAAGACGCACTGTCGTAGAGCTGCGCCATTCTACGTGCAAAATCTTGAAAAATAGATTGAATTAAATGTTTTAATACTAGTTTTTTCTGCCTGCCCTTAGCTTCAAAATAACAAAAATTCTAATTTGGTACAAAATAATATTAAATAAATAAGCATATTTTAGCACTAAGTAGAATTATTACGTAGCTACAGTTCAGTAGCGGGGTCAAGGTGTGACGCAAATATTTCCCGTTGCTCAGTTAACTTTGTTATATTGGCGAATAATAACAACTTGACGCCATTATAGCGCAATTTGAAAATATTTGTAAAATGTATTCATAGAATTTATTTAAAATATAATAATTAAGCTAAAAAACATTTTAGATATAATTTGTATCTTCTCCAAGGAGAACTATAACAAATAAGATAGAAAACCCACAAACGTTTCATTTCACGTTATATCTATATGAATATACAAACGTCATGTCGATTATTATCGGTACTGTCGTTGACGTTGGTCGTTCAATCAAAGCGTATAATTATCGAGAATGTCACGTTATATATTAAAATATTATGCAATTTAAACGAATTGATTTATTTGTATTACAATTATGCATAATAAATGTAATATTGAAGTGATATTTATTAGAAAACGCTACTAATGGTCGCTGGTTTAGGCATTTTAAGTAATATTGTACATATAATAATACTTTTGATGTCTGAACTTCAAGCAAGAAGGAGAGTATTTAGTGTACTGACACTACGTGCTCTCTGCCTTACTTGCTGTGCACGAAAAATTTAACACATGGTCGGCAATGCAGCATCCCTTAACTACAATTGTTGAAAGAAATTATGAAAATGACTACTCATTTGAAATATTTCTTTATCTAGTGGTGTTATGATAAATTAGCTTATAAGCCCTTTGACTCGATAAAACAGTACAATATCAGTACCTTCTTAAATTCACATTGCTTTTGAGGCAGTTTTACTAATGTAAAAAAATATATTTTTGCATTTAGAAAACCCTGCACTGACGTCGCACGATACGTAGGTTTTGTACTGTAGTCGATCAATAATAGAATAAAGGATTAATGAATCACTAATTTTATCACACCCATTCACCTTTTATTGAAAACTACTATATAAAACAAATATTTAAAAAAAATCTAACAATTACGAACGATATTAAACACATGCCATGCATTCTCAACATTATTTTGTATTTTAACAGCTGGTTAAAGTAACACTAATCAGAGTATTATCAAGAAGCGATCCGATCTGAGTGAACCGATGTTATTTCATACAAATTAATTTCCACCTTAAGTCTAGGAGATATGGTTGAATTTAGTTTACCTCGATTTTGTATTTTCAGCTGTGTTGAACGTGCCCAACCGATAACGAATCGCAATAAAATCGCAAAGGCAGCTGGACTAACGTTCTTTCCTTTTTTACCATCGAAAAAGGTTTTGAATAGTATATACTTTTTGGTTTTATAATGTAAGTACGTGATGAAATTACCTCGTAAGCAGATTTTCTATGTAAAAACCTAAGTTTTTTTAAGGGCCGGTGGTGAAGACATATTTTTTGTTTAAAAATATTGTGTTATACAATTATATTTTGTGTAATGATGCTATGGAATTTTTATATAAAAATTGTTCAAAAATTAAAAATAAATGTCATTTTTTTATTTTTATTTAACTAGTAAATTGTAACTGCTGGCTCAGGCACAACAACGTGCAGCCTAAACTTATACCTATATACTAAACTCTCTTTATTCATTTATATAACCTCTACTACAAAGTACTTATTTGTCTGTTATAAAATTTAAAAGTTTCAAGGAAAAATACGAAAAATTTTTGGTTCCCATCCAATAATATCCTCTTCAGAACCCGTATTCCGTAACTACATTCATTTTAAACCATATTAAACTTAACTCAGCCGTAACAAAAGTTGCACAAACACAGAGGCTAAATCAAACGTAGTACAATTCTTTGAACGCCTGTTATTAATGCGAACAATGGTAGTTTAAAACCACTAATCGGTTCAAAATGGTGGACGTACGAATTTCGATAGCTTGAAAAAAACTGTTAATTCCAACTTTGACTAAAAAATGTGCTCATTTTCAAAGACTTTAATTTTACCTTCGATGAAAATTTGAGAATGTTAAATTATGTGGTTTTTAGAAAATTGTTGAATTGATTTAGTATACAGTATATTTTTAGTTGGTTTGGAAATTTGTTACTATATAAAGAAACATAGTTTCGCTTACACCATTTAGAGCAGATATTTCTGTCTGTACATCTGTTTCTGCGTGTCTATTAGCGTCTGTTTATCAGTAGACTGATGAACGTTTATATTGTCTATAAAATAAAAGTAGGTATAGTATTATTTAACCTTAAGAGTCATCCCATGTGGCCAAAGACTGAAATTGTGACTTTAAGTTACTTAAATCGTTGTGATGCGTAAACTTTAATAAAAAGCGATTTTATTTATATTGATTTTGCTTGATTTGAGGCTATTCATGTAAACTAAAACATAAAATTGTCGTCTTCCTTTAAAAAACAGCCGGAATATGACCAATAAATACACTGGTCTGACAGACCCGACGTCCATATGTATGTTATAAAAAAATCACGTCCATAGTTAAAGGTTAAAACAACCATTAAAAAGAAAAAATATTGCAAAAATTATTTTTATCTAACACAAATTAAAGTAATTCAATCATAATATAGCGATAAAATTAATAAAATAAAAAGTTGATTGAGTTGTTATTGTCAATGTCAGAAACAATATAAAAAAGTATTGCATTTTTTTAATGCTGGATTATAAATTAAAAAAAAATACCAGTAAGACAGCTGCACTCGGCAATGTCAATTACTGCTTAACAAACTTTGAACATCTAAATTCATAAGAAATGTGACACATAATATGATAATAATATTATAATCTTGCGTAAATATATTACGTCACCGTTTTATTTAGTTTTCAATAGAAAAACCTCAACTTCTACTCAACACGCAATGCCTCCATAGTTAGGCGGAAAGTGGGGAACGGAGTGTCTTGACACTAGGTTCCCTCTGCCCACCCTGCTATTTATAGCGTGGTGCTAAAAAATATTATATATAGCTAAAATGCAAATATGATGTACATAAATAATAGAAAAAATATTTAACATAATAATATAAAAATATTCATTCATCTGTATCTGTTAAAAAAATACAATGCTGCTTATAAAAATCCAAGATGGCGTCCATAGCATCAAATTGTTATATTTATTTTTACAATTCCTATTTTAATAATGGTTTATTTTATTGTGTATATTAGGTAAGACTATTCTAAATTAAAATACATAATTATGTGCTTACTAATAAAAAAAATAAACAAACTGAAAATGATATCACAACATTTTCGTTATTCGTTTAATATAAATTATATATCTAAAACGTAGTAAAATTTTATATAGTACATATTCTATACATTTATATACAGTAATATAGTAAAATTTTATTAGAAATAAGTCGTGACATGTGCCAACTGCCATATAAAATATAATGGCTCTAAATAATTTCTCTGTCCCCAAACATTTGCGCCCAACTTTAGAAGTCAATAACAGCCAACAGGATACAAGCATGATTGGCTCATAATTTTTAGTATACGTCGTTAACTCTTGAATTGTAGACGAATATTTTGTAAACTGCTGCATTTTTACGACTTATTTACTAAATATGTATTTTATAATTGGATATTCGCTTTTGTTATGTTAAACAATGCGCTTGGTCTAGCTTTGACACGCGGCTTTTTTCGCATTTCTAATTAATTTTAATATTTAAACCATAAAAGATATAAGTAGATATGAGGCCAGTCGTGGCGAATCGGCACAAGTGTGACTCTAAACGCGACAAGGGTGTGTTCGATATGAGATATTTAATATTTACATTTCACGGCGTTGAGTTACGCCATTCAACTCGCAATGCTTCCGAAATTAGGCAGAAAATGGGAAACGGAGTTTGTTTACATTAGGTACCTTCTGCCTATGCTGCCTAAAAAAATATGAATAAAATTGATTATGATGTCATAATGATGATATTGGGATGTGGTTGACTGTAAAAGCAACTGTAATGAGTTGCTTTTACAGTCAACCACATCCTATTCGCGTCAACACTGGAGAGAAAATTTGTATTGTTCTCTCTTGGTTTTTACCCCAAGTTATTTACGTAAAACGTAGTGTTTTTAAAAAAGACGGTACTATCTGCTGCCTTTACAGTTATCCGAATTTATCTTTATCTATAGTCATAGAGGGTCTTTGACTATAGATAAAGATAATGACATGACAGACAAGCAAGTATAGTCGTTCTTTGTTCGTTCCGCTTTTAAAAATTAAATTTCGTAATTTAAAGTGACTAAAAACAAGTGAAATAGTGATTTAAATTATATTTATAAGCAACTTACGTGGTTGCAATTTTCATTTTAAAAAGTTGTAGTTGATTAAGTGTTTAAAATCTAGTCTAAAGTTTTCTAGTGCAAGAGGTCGACGGGCAAATACCCGCATTTTTTATTTATAAAATGAACAGTCGATAGAAAAAAGTATTGCCTTAGAATATAAATACCATATTTGCACTAAACGCTAGCCGCTTCGATAGCCCAGTATATAGAGGTGCAGATTTAAGTAGAAGCCAACGTGTGAGCAGAGTTCAAGACCAAAGCACAAAATATTTAAAAAAAAATATATTTTTTAAAAAAAGTATTTTCATAAAATTATTTATAATGTCAAGCACGTGTAACATTTGTAAATTGAATGTACTGGTTACGCAAAAAAGAATAAATTGTGCAAAGTGTCAAACCAAATACCACTTTGAATGTGTTGTTCGATCGGGGACTAAATCCAATATCGTACGAGGACTGTGGCTTTGTGCGGCGTGTAAGAATAAGTCTCCACCTACTTTAGTGGAAAGTGGAATTGGAAGTGCTCACAAAACTACCGAAGAGACAGTCGCCTCTGATGATAAGTGGCTATCGGCAATTAGAAACGAAGTGCAGAAAGTTATTACCCAAACTGTAAGTACAGAACTCATAAAAATTCGGGAAGAATTGTGTGGATTGCAAGATATACATTCATCCATAGAGTATTTGTCAAATATTTTCGACACGGTGAAACAGGAGTTGGAAGAAGCAAAAAAAGAAATTTTATTATTGAAGAAAGATAATAGCGAATTAAGAGACATAGTAAAATAGTCACGCAAATGCAATTAGTATTATTGATAAGGAAGCCAGAGCAAATAATATTGAAGTGCATTGCGTACCCGAACATAAAGATGAAAACTTACTTAAAACAGTGGAACAAATTGGAAGGGTTATAAGTATTCCTATCACTGAGGGAAGTGTAGTTAAATGTACCCGGGTGGCTAAATTTAATAAGGCGTCCTTGCGTCCAAGATCGGTTGTGGTTAAATTTAGTTCATCGTTACTAAGAGACAAATTTTTGGCAGGAGTAATTAATTTTAACAAAGCTAATAAAGAGGATAAGTTAAGTACAGCGCATCTTGGGTTATCTGGAGAAAAGAAACCAGTTTTTATTACAGAGCACTTGTCGTCTACAGCTAAGGATATCTACGCTGCAGCTCGTATTTTTGCCAAAGAAAAAAATTATCGTTTTGTTTGGTCGCGTAACGGCAATATATTTTTACGAAAATCGATTTCTAGTGACAAATTATTAGTGAAATCTAAGGACCACTTAGTTACTTTAGCATAAGGATTGTTTCAAGTATTGCTTCTTGATTGTAAAAAAAAAAAGATGAGTTATCACTTTAATATATTTTATCAAAACGTTAGAGGTATGAGAACAAAAACAAATGAAATATATCTTTCTGTCCTTAATTCAAATTACGATATAATAATTTTTACAGAAACTTGGCTTAATTGTGGTGTACTGAATAATGAGTTAATAGATGATAGATACTATGTGTTTCGTAGGGACCGTGAATCCGGTCAATCGTGTAAATTGGATGGAGGAGGAGTTTTAATAGCAGTGTTAAAAAAGTTTAAATGTTATAGGATCAGCTCGTGGGACACCAACTGCGAAGATATCTGGGTCAATATAATTTTAAATTCAAAATCTATTTATATATGTGCTGTATATATTCCCTCTCCACTCAATATTTCCACTCTTGAACAATTTACACAGAATGTTGAACAAATAATAGTTAACGAACAATCACATGCTGTTGTTGTTGGCGATTTTAATATCTCGTCATTGAAATGGAGTTCTGCTGATCACACTTGTATATTAACTCCAAGCAATAGCAGTAAGGCAGTATCCATCATCAGTGATTTCATGGCATTAACAAATCTATTTCAATTTAATTGCGTCAGTAATGTATATGGTAAAACATTAGATCTTGTGTTTGGTACAATCAATAATATAAAGGTAAAGAAAAGTAATTTCTCTGTATGCTCTGTGGATATTTTTCATCCGCCTTTAGATATCAACCTTAGAACAGACTACGATGATTCATTATTAGCTACAAATTCTATAATAAAGCACGATTTTAGAAATGCGGACTATGGACAAATAAACAAATTTCTTCGAGATATAGATTGGGAATCTTTATTTAGTAAATGTGACAATATTAATGAAATGACTGATATCTTTTACATACAAATACGAAAAATTATAGATAAATGCATTAAGAAAAAAGTAGTTAAGCAAAATTCACCTTATCCAGCATGGTACTCAAATAAATTAAAAAGACGGCTTGCGAAGAAAAATAAATATAGGATACAGTTTAAAAAATACGGTAATCCGTTGGACGAAATTGAATTCAAAATATTGAGAGAGAGGTGTGAAATTCTTATTAACTTAGAATATAAAAATTACATTACTAACGTTGAAAATAATATTAAAATTAATCCAAAATTCTTCTACTCTTATATTAAGATGAAGCGTTCTAACAAATGCAACTTCCCTGCTTTAATGACTTTGAACGGCGTTTCGTCAACCAATGGATCTGATATTTGCAATCAATTTGCAACGCACTTCTCAAGTGTGTATACTTCACAAAATTTGACAACACTTCATCCATATAAAGCTACATTGTTAAATTGCACTTCAGAGTTGTCAAAAATAAACATCCAAGAGAAGGATATTGTCGATAAATTAAAATGTATTGATACAAATAAGGGCACTGGACCGGACAATATACCTCCCTTTTTTGTTAAACAGTGTGCTGTCCATCTAGCTAAGCCTCTATTCTTATTATTTAATAAATCTTTATGTGTAGGTGAATTCCCGTGTTCATGGAAAGTTGCAAAAGTTGTCCCCGTCTTTAAGGCCGGTGATAGAAAAGATATTTCAAATTATAGACCAATTTCCATATTGTCAGTTTTTTCTATAATATTCGAGTCATTCATTTGCCCAGTGCTCACGTGGCATATGAAATCAGAAATTATAGAAAATCAACAT
This sequence comes from Heliconius melpomene rosina, assembly GCF_056956725.1. NCBI lineage: Eukaryota > Metazoa > Arthropoda > Insecta > Lepidoptera > Nymphalidae > Heliconius > Heliconius melpomene. The sequence continues at coordinate 7,732,272 of NC_140402.1, read as the reverse complement.
GGTTTTATCACAAAACGATCCACTCTGTCGAATTTGGCAATAGTTGTTGATGATTTAGCTATGGCGTTGGATAATTCTGAACAGGTAGATTGCGTTTATACAGACTTCGCCAAAGCATTCGACGTCGTCGATCATAGTATTTTATTAAATAAACTTAGTGTGTATGGTATCAATGGCAATCTAATTAAATGGCTTAGGTCTTACTTGTTGAATCGTAAAATGAATGTAGTCTTAGGGGGATATCTGTCGCAAACGTTTATTGCGACCTCTGGTGTCCCTCAAGGTTCCATTCTTGGCCCCACATTGTTTGGGTTTTTTATAAACGATATACACGACTGTTTTAGGCATAGTAGATTTCAATTATATGCTGACGATCTTAAAATATACAGCAAAATTATTAACATAGCCGACTCGATTAAATTACAACAAGATTTGGATAGACTTTCATTGTGGTGTGATAATAATAACTTAAAAATGAATCATCTCAAATGTCACATTTTAACATTTAGCCGTAAAGTTAAAAATATTAACTTTAACTATTCTATAAATGGAAATATTTTAGGAAGAGTCAACCAAATTAGCGATCTTGGGATCATATTAGACAATAAGTTAAGTTTTATTCCACATTTAGACGACATAATAAAAAAGGCACTAAAATTGCTAGGTTTCATTTTGCGAGCCTCAAAAGAATTTAAAAGATCTAGTACCAAAATAACATTATTTAACTCTATAATACGTAGTAAGCTTGAATATTGTTCTATTGCATGGAATCCTCATTACAAGTCACATGAAAACAGATTAGAAAGAGTACAGAAGAGATTTTTACGTCAATTGGCTTACAAAGATAACTTGCTGAAACAAACTAAAAGCTATTCCGATCACTTAAGATTTTATAATGCCCTTTCTTTATCTAATCGTAGAGATTTACTTGATCTTTGCTTCTTACATAAGATTATAAATGGGGGTATAGATAGTCCAAATTTGTTACACAGAATAGGTTTAGCAGTACCAAGGCACAATTCTAGAAGCCACAATAAAAATAAGCACACTTTTAAAGTGCGTTTCTGTAGGAGTAACATAGGCAAAGCAGCTCCATTAAATAGAAGTCTAATATTATATAACAGCATATTCAAAAAAGCAGCTTTAGATATATTTAAACAATCTATATCATCTTTCAAACTACAAACAAAAAAAAATATGTTTTCTCTTAAAAAATAATTATCAATTAACTTGAAATTATTAGTTATGTTTTTTAATAGGTAAAATCATTGTTAAATTTTTGTGTTCTGTTTCTTATATAGTACTTATAAGTTTTTTATTTTTATTATACTTTATATAAATTATTATATTTTATATATATATATATTTTGAAGTGTAAGTAATGTTAGTGTAGAATGATTTGTATTGTGTTTGTTTTCTGTTGTTTTTCTTTTTTATTTCATGCATGTCAAGTTAGCCTGTAAGTGGGGTATACAATTAATGTAGTACTCGCGTAAGATTGTTTTTGTTTTTAGTGTTTGTATTATTATTGTATACAACGTTGGCTTCCTATTAAATAAAATAAAAATAAAAAAAATTAAAATAATGTATATAATAAGTCATTTTCCTTTGATTCACAAACTCAAGACGTGCCAGATAGATATGTTATTTATAATCTCGGCTTTAAACGAAAAAGTCACGAAAAGATTTGAAAACACAGATAACATATTTTCTTTGGCTCGTTTATATTTTTTTTATCTATTGATATTAAAATTCCCAAGAAAACGATATCGATATTAATCAATATTTAATATCGATTTACAATATTTTTTATTGTTCTAACTATCAAATATAAGTAGACTATTGTGTGGAAATTCTTAAGCAACATATAAGTCACTTTTTACAATCAGTATCGTAATCGATTTATCGATATCGATCAGTATAATTAAATAACTGGTACTGCAGTCAAGACGTATAAAATTAAGTGATAAAAAATAATTAAACAAAAAGGTCTTATGGCACAGTTGGGTGGGGCAAGGTAAACGTGTTTGATTTGGGGTAAATACTAATATGGGAAATATTAGTCACCTATATATCTATATGTAATTTGTTTTTTTTACTGAATAGTATTTTTCGTTTCTTTTTTAACATTAAAAATGTTATCGTGCCTAATTAAATGTTGAAGCGCTGTAAATAAAGAATTAGTAAACTGATATATATAGAATTAGTAATCTAGTTCGAGATCTGTTAACTAGATAAAATGGATGGCTGCATCCATACTATTGAAATAACCGAAAAATTAGGAATATTTTCTTCTCTAAAGATATTAGCTTCTATCTTCCTTAATGTTAGAAGATACCTAAATCAAAGTAAAGAAAACTAAATGTACTCTGTTCGTTCTAGTATATGATAATAGATATTAATAGACAGAGTCCCATGAATTTTACGCAATCCCAATCGCGTTATACAGTCTACATTTTTTATATTGCTTCGTAATCTGATTTTTTATTAATATAGTGAAAACGACCTTTAAAAATTTACAATAGATTGTATTGTTACTTAAATATGATGACCTAGAATAAGAGCGTGGATACAAGATTTCGTTTATCTTGTAAATAATTCGTTAATATAGATTTTTTAAATAATTGTAAACGCTGTTTTCTATAACGTTATAATTTTGTTCTTCGTTTGCGGATTGTTAAGTTGTAAATAGTTCAGTCCACTCTCCACATTTTACCTATTTACATAAATTTCCTCACTGGTGGACTTATTTGACCAACGTCAGAGCTCTTTCAACTTGGTCTTCTGAAGTCTGGTAAAGGGACCTTTCGGCCAAAAGCATACACTGACGAAAAAACAAAAGATGATTTTATTTCGTTTATAATTTTTAAGCATTTATATATCTAGGTTATTTATACATATACCACAATTTAAATTTACAACTATTGCTATATTTTTATAATAATTTTAATATTTCTTCTTTCAGGTTTTCACCTAAGTGGAGTGGTGCGTGCTCCGGCCGCGGTGCCACCGTGCTCCGAACCTGAAAGGTTATACAGGGTTACAGTCTCATTTGACAGGTAAATATTATGAATAATAAAGTTTAAAATATTTATAAAGATTATAAAATATTTTTTTAAAAAATATCTTTATAAAAATAAAAAGAATTAAGAATCTGTAATAAATTTTGCCAGTTTGATTGTCCTCGATAGTCGTGACGTCATTGATACAAAAATGGCGATAATGCTGTAATTTAAATCTTAATAAAAAGCGGCAAATCAGAAACGAGGTTTAAAAGAACAAAAAATATCTAACTTCCATAAAAGGTAACCACGAACTTCATGTTGAATGATAAAGTAGTGAATTAGACTTTCTAAAATGACAATAAAAATTCAAGAATTTTTATTTGTTATTTTGTTTTGAGGCCATCGTGGCGCGGCGACATAGCGTGTGACTGTAAGGGCGACAGTTGTGGGTTCGATTCCCTCTCCTCTAGTCACAAATGAGATTGTCCAGTTCTGCCACACTACCCGCAATGTCTCGAAAATTGAACGGAAAAAGAGAACAGAGTGTCTTAACACTAGTTACCTATGTATGTGGTATACATCATGAAGTTTTTCTACTTACTAAAAAATGAATAAAATATATCTTTGAAAAAAATTACTTTACATAAATAGATGTCTATGAACGCCGATACTTCAATTGCATTGAACTTAACCCTTAAGTTTTTCAAATGATCGACCCCAGAACACTTTCACGAAGTCGACCAACAAATGAATGCGAAGAAATTTAAAACCTAGTTACAATTGTTAGAACGGAATAAAATATGAAAAGACTGCAGCAAAAGTTTCTACCTGAGCCCTTTGTACGAAGTGTCACTTTAAACAAATTGCGCAGGCGCAGCATTCGTAGGGCTATAGAGTAACTTATAAAAAAATAAAGAGACTTATAAAAAATAAATTACAGGGGATTGTCGAAAACGCAAAGGATCATTGTTGAAAGGTCTATGCTGGTAAAGAATTTCGTTCAATAGATATTTGGAACAAGTACTGTACATAAATAATATATTCGATTTACCAATGTAAAGAAATAACGCTAAAATCAATTTTAAATATGTCTGTACATGGAAGATATAGTAAAGAAAGTATTATTGTGGTATTTTATCAGTGTAATAGAATGGAACCCAATTTTATATTTTGTCTGTTTGTCTGTGCATACTAATCTCAGAAACAACTCTACCAATTTAAATGCAATTTTATCATCGTCTTTTGCTTAACACTAGATTCCCTCTGCCTACCCTGCTGTGTGGGGGATATAGTGTGTAGCTGATTAAATTTAGATTCCCAAGGTTCCCCAAACACTAATTTTTCTTATCAATTCCCCATTCCAGATGTAAGATAACAGGCGTGACATGCAGCTGCGAGGCGCGCGACATATTCTGGTGCCAGCACGTGGTGGCGCTGGCGCTGTATCGCATACGGAATGCGGATTCGGTGCGATTGCGGGTACCTATATCAGGTTGGTAGATGTTCATTGTTTTTGTGTGTGAGTATGTGTGTTTTTTGTGTATTTTGGAGGGTAGGCAGAGATATTTAAAGTAACTTAACTTAGCTTAACGCTGTATCGCTAGTGGTGTAGTCAGAGAAGACGAAGTCAAACGCTATGTCCTCCGAGTGAGAATCGATTGAAAAGAAAATTTAGTGATAGAATATTCCGTTCTTCATATTTTAGATATTTTGTACACGTTACGTGTTAGAAAACGGAACCAAATGTGCGCTATATCTGTTAGAAGCGTTTGTCTAGTAAAATTTCGAGAGTTAGCATATTTCCTTCCTAGTATAATGGATGCCAAAATAAAAAATAAATAAATAAAATATTTAAAACATTAACTAACCCTCATTTTATTATAACATAAATTATTCAAAATCGATATCCATAACAAAATGTACTCGAGACATTTAATATTTCACCATAGTTTGGTGCTTTACCTCTTGGAGCCTCAACGCCTCGATCAATCATAATGAAATTTAACACGCACGTACCTTATTTATGGTATGGAGTAGGGTATATTTATCCTACTTGTATAGAATCTTATATTGTAATATCTGTTTAGAAAAATAGTTTTTTTTAGGATTTTAGGAATGAATTTCTTTAGTAGGTACGAGAAATAGAATTCCAGTCAGAAACGTTTTTTTAACGTTTAACTATAACGATCTGTTATAAATGCAATCCCACTCTTTCTGAAAAAAGCTATTAGATTAAAAATTATATTATTTGAACCTGCTACATAAAAAAACAGCTTTTAACGCTGGGTCCCGCATAAAGCAATGCATATAGCAGGGAAGTACCCTGCCGTCGAATTCTCGAGGCATTGCGTAGCGGAGTACAACGCTGTGCTTTGCCTTTGCAACCATCTCTCGCGTTTACAGTCGCCAGCTTGTATCCCTACTCCAAGACTGGCAACAAATAAACCATAACCTTATATAATTTCCAGAAACCCTCCTCCAAATGGACAGGCAGCAGCTACAGAAGTTCGTGCAATATCTCATAGCGGAACACCACACGGAAGTTCTGCCTACCGCCCAACGCTTAGCTGACGAGGTTCTGCAGGCCAGGTCCGCGATCAACAGGATCTGTGGAGCTCCGGACCCAACTGCTGGACCTCCGCCAGATGCGCACCATGCTTGGCACTTGGATGAGCAGCAGGTGAGGTTTTGTCTGTGGCTTGTATTATTATTATTTTTTGCGTGAAGCTGTCATGTTTTTTTCTGTATAACACCGTTCCACAATTTCTGTCATATTTTCTTTTAAAAATATTTCATTCCCTAAAGGTCGTGGTCGTGGTCGTCGTCGTCATTTGAATACGACAATCCCAGACGAAAACTATCGCGTTAACATTCAGACTTTTGTGCCAATGTCCTATTATACAATTAGCTATTTTATCAAGATTTGAGAATTTATTAACTACTAATTAATTAATCAAAATCCTCCTTATTATTTACATTCCTTATAAAAACGTTACGTAAAACAAAGATCTTATTTTGATTTCAGGTCTGTGAGCAAGTGCGAGCGTACTTATTACAGGGAACTTATTATAATGCAAATAAACAACTAAATTCATTATTTTCTAAGGTGAGTGTTAATAATAAAATAATATTTTTGTACTGAAATATAAATAACGTGACCACCTAAACGACAGCTTAAATTTTACTATTATTTTTAATATATTTAACGACAGACAAAACGAATTGTGTAACTAACTGAGACACCAAGTTTTGGTTGTTTATATATTTGCTGTATTATAAATATAAATAATCCTAATAAACAACAAATAAAATATATTCCATTTTAGGTACGAGAAATGTTAAGAGCACAAGACTCAAATGGTCCAAGAATGTTAATGCTAATGACTGAACAATTCCTATCCGACCCTCGATTATTACTCTGGAGGAACCAAAACACTCCGATGACGGAGAAATGTAGGCAGTTATGGGAACAGCTAGGAGCTTTATGGGTCAGTATAGTTCTGGACCCAGGGAGTAACAAGCACCATAGGATGCAGTGGAGGCATTTGTTGGACAAGTGGTCGGCGGTCGAAGTTTGTCCTACAGAAGACCCTGATTATAGATCGTTTCCTTTGGTGAGTAATATACATTGATGATATATAGCTTTAATTTGTTGTATTATTAGTTTCTCTTTTGTATATATCTGTTAGTAGGCAAAGTCAGTTCAACTAATATTTTTTTCCAAAAAGTGTTCAATTATCTGTTTTTTTTGGTACATACATCTTATCTTGTTACCAGAGCAAGGTGCAAAAAGCTTTTATAAAAATTATACTAACTAAAAAAACCCTCTATTAAAGTACGCAAGAGAAAGGGAAAGAAACGAAAGGGATCGTGACAGAGACCACAGAGACCGGGACAGAGAGCGACACCGTGACAGAGAAGAGAGGGACAGAGAAAGATTGCGGGAGAGGGAGGAAAGAGACAGGTGAATATATAATAACGATATAACGATGCATCCCGTAGCAGCGTAGGCAGAAGAAACTTAGTGTTAAAAGACTTCGTTCCCCATTTTTCGCCAAAACCTCGAGGACATTGTATGTTGAGTGCCGGAATAATAATCGCGCTTTGCTTTGTTACAACAAAATAAAAATTAAAATAATTAATTTCCCCACGCGGGACTCGAACCCACAACCGTCGCGTTTACAGTGACATTTAAGTTGAAAATTGTTATAATACTTATAATAATCCCATTATACTCTTGAGTTGTCTTGAACGGTGGATTGAATTTCAATGATATATATTTATTACTTTAGATAATATTCTTTATACTGTTTTAAATTTATATTATTGCAATTTAACTTATTTCCAGACATAGAGAAAGACAAAGGCGAGAGATGCATTCACACTCGGAAAGTTCTGATGAAGAATCTAGGCCTAATAAGTGAGATATTTGCATTTTTATTATATTTTAATTTCATACTCAATGACAATGATTACAAAGTTATTTGCAAAAGTTAGTTTTTTGTAAATAGTTTTTTCTTAATCTAGTAATAGTAATATTGTAATTTTGTTCATGAATCATGAATGTCATCATTTATTTGTAACTACAGTATAAGAATTTTAAAGGAAGCTCGATAACAACTTAATTTGTTAATTTGCGAAGGACGCTGGGACCATTTCGAAGAAGCGCGGATTCGAGTCCCGTCACATTCAAATTTTAGTACCTTTCTGATTTTTTATTTTTTTTGTTGAAATTTCAGCTATGAACGCGAATATAGGAGAGCAAGTAAAAGACTACGATTACTCAACCATAGGTCGGCACCATTAACGCCTAGGACTGTATTCCACAAGTGAGTATGATAATTCACACTTTTAAAATTAAACAATTAAAATTTTAGTGTCTTTTAGACATGTCTTTAAATATTTAATAGTAATAAAATAAATATACGTATTTGTTGTATTTATGTATATTATAAGTAGTTATTCTATGTGATTTTCCGACTGACAAAATGCGGACCATAGTGGCATACACAAGGTTCTTTCTACCTACCCTACTATTTACTGTCTACTACTATCTACTACTGGAAACAGCTTGAAGCTTGGGCTTTTCTTTTATATTATACGAAATTCGTAATATAATATATAAACTTTAAAATAATATTTTGTATTACAGAGCGTTAGACGCAGTAGATATTTCTTGGGAGAACGAGCACCTCAAGAACATACTGAGTTCTGACGAGTTCTGCGACCCTGAGAAACTGGACAAGCCGGGCGCGTCCAGCGCGACCACTACCTTGCAGCCTTACCCCAAGTTCAATGAGATTGGTCAACCTTTGTGGCATGGTGAGTAGCGTATTATAAACTCATCATCTGTTCACACATTCACTAGCATAGGCTATGCCTTATGGTGTAAAGTGGGGCTGGCTACTGGCACTGGCTAACCTATCCTGATATATGCGGGATATAGCGTGAGGCTAAAAAATAATATCAAGTTTAAAATTAATTTATATCAAGTTATCTCAGTTCTCTTTTTTTTAGAGTTTTAAAATACTATATTATTGTATTTTATGTTATTCTTTTTTCGCAGAACACTTGCCAGTAGTGGGAGCTCGCATAGAGGCGTTGAGAGCGCACGGCCGCGCGCCCGCCGCGTTGCGGCTGGCTGTGGCCGCAGCGAGGGCTATGAGGCATCGACAGGTTTGTTTTATTTATTTATGTTTCATTTTGACGCTGTATCCTCCACATAACCTACCCTAGGCAGAGGGATCCTGGCAACCTTTGGCCTGGCAACTCCATATTCTTTTCGTTCTTTGGTTCCCTATCTTCCGCCGAAATCTGGACGCATTTTGTAGATTGATTCAACGCCGCAAAACATAATCATGTAACGAATACAGGATCATAATATAAATGTACATATAATTCCACAGGAAGTAGCCCAACAGCGCTGGCAAGAAGCGGGTGGTGGCGAAGCTTCGAGCAGTTCAAGTGCTAGTTCGGTTCCGAGTTGTGCCAATGACTCTTGTGTGGGACAATGTGATCGCGCCAAGATATCTCTGGTCTGTGCTCACATGGACGCCGGGGCTTGCCTCAGTGCTGGAAACACTTGTGCCTTGTCGCATTCACAGAGATGTATAGGTAGAGGTAAGTTGTTTGTCTACTATTTTTTATTATATATTATTTACCATTATATATGTGTCTATTTCCTCGCTCCGGTAACGGGATAGTACGGCATTGAGTTTCGCCACTCAACACGATACGTTTGGGAAATTGGGTGATGTGTGGAGAGTGGAGTGCATATTACATACAGTATGACCACCTTGCAGTTAGACTTTCTGAATATTTAAGCATTGTACACTTGAGTAGGCTATCTAAAGCTAACCTTGGGGTAGCCACAATTCGTCGACCGCACTTTGTACATAAATAAATACTAGTACATCATTATTAATAATATTTATATTACTAGTAACAGAGTATACTTTTATTAAATTAGTGAATCAATTTTACATTTTTAAATATAAATTATTATAAAAAAGACTAGTTATTATTATTATATCGTTTATCATGCTTTTTTTTTGTACATAAACTATCTATGTGTTAGTCTGATCTATAAGCTTTATTATTGTAAAGTTTAATTTACTTCCCTGTAGTAATTTTAGCGTGAAGTGAAACAATCTCACAAATTTTCACATTTATAATATTAGTAGGATAGGTTAAGAGTTTAAAAATTCGCAAATATTAACAACAATAAACCACCAGACAGCAGATGCTGGACGGGCTGGACGTTAGAAGCGATATGGTGCGTGTACGAGTGCCTAGCGGACGCGTGCCTCGCACCCGACGACCAGCGCGCGTCCCCTCGCCTACACACCTACATTGACGAGGAACCAAACACAGGATTACCTCCTAGGTGGGTTGTTGGTGAATTTTGTGAAATTTTGTCTTTAAGTCAAAGATGTTGTCTAAGTTATGCTTAAAATCTAATAATACAAGACAACACAATACATACAACATTATTATTAAATGTGTAATTTGCCTAATTTTCTTAAAAACTGAAGTAGACTGTGGCTCTCTCTAAACTGAGGATTTCTACTGATAGTACAGCAAATTCTCAAAATAAGCCACTAAGTCTACCCTGAATGGATGGTTAATTGGTCGACTGGTACAGATTTCTTCACTTTTAATTATGTCAGTAAATAATATTAAAAAAAATCCTATATAAATTAATATAATTTCACAGATATCAACACGTTCCAGTAGCGGGTAGTAAAAACCCCGAAGAAACCTATCTAGCATTAGCATTAGAAGCTGCGTTACTCGGTTTGGGAATGCAACGAATGTTACCTAGCGGTCTGTACGCACAGGAACGATATTGTAAACAGGTAAGTAGTCTGTGGAGAGATAATTGTTAACGCGGCGTGGCGATACCGCGGGAACGTGGGAATAGAGTGTCTTAAAATTATAACTAGACTCAATCTCTCAATCCTTTGCGGGATATATGTGAATATAATATTTATATTAGTAGTCAGATTTTGATTCAGATTTGTTTAAGCCAAGATATTTAAAATATTTGAATATAAAGAATATTTATTATTCCAGTAATTGACACTTTCTCGATTTATTAACATATAAAATGATTAATTTTCGCAGGAAGAACGTTTAATAAGTCAACTCCAGCGTGTAGAAGGCGAGGCGGCGGCGGGAGTGTGCGCGAGGGTAGCGAAGGCCCTTCTTGCTGGAGGACCTTCATCATGTCTCGGTACCAAAGTGCATCCGAGATCAGCTCCTGCCCATACGTTTGCCAGGTTCTTGTTCTTGGTGTTGTTGCCAAGTGACCCGGAACTGGCGTATAGAGTTGGCTTAAGGGCTATGAGGTTAGTTGGATACAATTTCTCACGATTTTAAATTTATACGCTTAATTACTGTAAACTGACATAAGGTAAAACCATTGTCAAATATTTTTCAAAGAGAAATGACAGATACTTTTGAATCACTTTCATGTTCTTAAAGAATAAACATAGTTCTTTGGGCTGTAAATTATAACTGTATATTTATTTGAAAACTGTACTCTTTGAATGTAACAGTATCAGTAGTTTTACATAAATATTGAATCGAGTTACTATATACCAAAATTTTATTTATTTTTTTTTTCAAAATGAAAGCATTCTAGTTCTTTTCTTCAAACTGATATATCCTCAGAAATTTTCATATTTATAATATTTGTCCTCTATAGGTTACCGATGGTGGAAGAGGCGTACGCGTTAGATGGCAACGCAGCAGCGGGCGGAGCGGGTGCGTGGCACACGCTGCAGCACGCGGAGCAGCAGCAGGCGGCGCTGGCCAGCGCGCTGCTGGGCGCCGCTCGCGGCACTCCGGCGCGCCTTCGTGCGGCGCTCGCCGCCGCGCAGCGCCACGTGCGCTCGGCGGCGCAGCTATTCCGCTTGGCGCAGGACGCGTTGCGCCACGCCGCGCCGCCTGATGCGCCGCACCACCACCGAGACCTGCTAGCCGCTGCTTTCGAGCTGGGACTGCAGGTGAGCCAGGGAGGGGACTGTGGGATAAGAGAAAGAAAGCGAGATAATGTGTATTTGTGTGTGAGTGCGTGTAATAATAATGTTATATTTTCAACAGTATTATCTATTTTTAATTTTCTTTAATCACTTAAACACTTCAAATTACTTTTATTTTATTTATTACAGGTCCTCCGCATGACGCTATCAGCCGTGAACTGGAGGAGGCGGGAGATGGTACGGTGGCTCGTCACGTGTGCTACGGAGTTGGGATTGGACGCGTTGCTCTCTATTATGCAGAATTGGTTAGCTTATTACCTTTTGTCGCTTTTTTTCCTGTACATATACAACTCTATAAATCTAAGCCAACTTAGTAAATAATAGAAAAATTAATTAAAGAAATCATTTATTTCTTAACAATCATCATCAATGCGAATAGGAAAAACGGAAAGGAAAAACCTTTAAGAAAAATAATATAATTCAACATGTATACCTATAATATTCCTACCAGGTACGAGCTGTTCACGCCAACAGAAGCAACGGGTCCCGTAGCAGCAGCCGCCATGTCGCACGCCACGGCGTTGCGGCTCGGGCTCAGTTTTGAACAGCAGGAGAAACTGAGCGCTTGTGCCAGGACACTGGCTTTGCAGTGTGCTGCTAAGGTGAATTGTGTTTTTTTTATATGTTATTGGTAAGGCAGAGAATATATAAAGTTGAAACGCGATGTTCACTTCATTTTCTGGCTGTATTAGGAGTAGTATGTGTTGAAAAATTATAATATAAAAATGAATTTAATTGTTTTTATGAAGATATTAGTATTGGATGATGATTATATTCAAATTAAATAAATATTTACTTAGTCATCTTTAAAATGAATTTTCCTCGGAATGTCTTAACATTAGTTTCCCTCTCCCTATTTTGTTATATACGCTGTATCACACAGCGTGAAGCCGAAAAAAAAATTGCCTGACTTGTTATACGAGAAACACCGAAAGTTCCTTTTTTAAATAATCCTTCAATCACACTTTCCATTTTCCAGGACCCTCCCGGCTGTGCCCTCAGTGCCCTCTCAGTCTGCGAGGGCTCCGCGGGTGCCTTCGAAGCAGCATGTGCTGCGGTAGGTGGTGCTGCTGCAAGAGGTGCTCTAGCATCGAGCCAGTTATTCGCGGTCGCGAGATATATGGAGCAGAGGGGCCAGCCCGCGAGAGCTATGAGACTGGCAACGCTGGCTATGAGGAATCTGCATTTGCATTATAATCAGGTTTGTTTGTTGAGAATTCGTTTGGTTATTCTTGTGTTCATTCATTCTCGTTTTAGTTCGTTCATTACCTCTGTGTTATTTATGCCTTCTTGTTTGAAGTGAATGAATGAAATAAATTATTATTTTTTTCTTTGCTAAATAATGATAATGAGTTATATGCGCTAATGTGATATATAAACATACAAAAAGCTTTTCTGCTTTCCCTTGCTCGTTTCATTTATATAATGTATTATTTGGTGTACAATAAAAAGTATTTTATTTTAATTTATTTTTCTTATTTCATTTTAATTATTTAAGGGTTATTTCCAATTAAATTAAAATGATGATATTTTTCTAAATTGAAACACAATTTTATTACTAATTTATAATTTCCAAATTTTATAAAATTTCTCTTATCATCAAAAATCAAAATAAACTATGTGTGAAGAGGTTGATGACAGTGAATGGTGAATAAAACGCCTACTAGAAATACAATGTGACCCTAAAACTAACAAAAAAAACTTAATTCCACCTATAATTTCCAGGACAGCCATCCGGCCATAGCTGATATACATTGGGCAGTCGCCCTCGCCCACTCGCTGGGCAGGGCGGAATTACAAGCGATGTTGCCCTTGCTTGTTAAAAATGTACAGTGTGCGCCTGTTCTGGTGAGTTGTATTTAAATTTTATGTTATGTTTTTGTTTTTTTTTAATATACAGGGTGGAATTGTCAGCACCACTTTAAATGAAACCACGGTTTTAACTACTCTATAAAAGCCTAATATAATTCAGAAAAAAAATAATTCCCAAAAATGAAAAAGTTATTTTTTCAAACAAAATAAATAATAAAATTATCGTTTTAAAATAAAACGCCATTTGTAACGTATAACATAGGCACGCACACACTTACCTGTCAAAGCGGCAACGTCGCTTACGTATGTGTGCGTCACACGAAATACAGGTATGGATAAAAATCGTGAAATGAAAAAAAATCCTACGTCCAAACTGTTGAGGTACATTGAATGATTTTTGTAGGTCTGAGTTTGAAGTATTATACCCTATATGCAGTTTTAGTAAAAGGAGCGCTGCCTCTACCACCCTGTATTTATTTATTTTTGTTTTAAAGACGTAGTTTTTTTAATATTGACTTCTCATTATAACTTCATTCGTTATTTAATATCAATGTTTCGACCTCCAGTCAGACGTACTACGTCGTTGCTGCGTGGCGGCGGCGGGGTGCTCTCGCGCGCGACCCCCTCCCCCGCGCCCGCCCACGCCCCTCCGCCCCCTGTTAGAGGCGGCACTACGGGCGTACGCGTCGACCACGCACGCGCGACTGGCTCACATATCGCCGAGACATTATGCCGATTTTGTGGATTTTTTGGGTGAGTTATATAAAACTTTATATGTATTGGAATACACACAACTATATGAAATATTAATATTTATTTTATCAAATAATTCATACCCTCGTATGGGAATCGAGCTCACAACCTGTCACGTTTACATTATACCTTGTATTCCTGCACCACAATTAGCCTCAATAACAAACATATTTAATATTTTTTTACTTCAGGTAAAGCGCGCGACACGTTCGCACTCGCGCACGACGGACCGCATCAGTTCGCAGCACTTTTGCAAGAAATCAAATTAAAATACAAAGGCAAAAAGAAATTAATGTTCCTTGTAAAAGAGAGGTTTGGCTGAGACCACACTGAATAGTTAGTTAGTCATTAAACTTAAATGACGGCCATGTTTGTTATTTGTTTTTTTTTAGTTTTTATTTTTTTTAAATCGCGACACTTAAATTGTGCAATAGACGGCCAAGTATCGTATATTTTTATAACTCGATTCGAATAAAAGACATTTAGGTGTATAATAAATAAATGTATGTAAGTTTAATATTGTCACGGCTACATTACCTCATGTATTGTATGGCGGTAGGGTGTTCCACATTTTCTACCAAACCAGTCTTTTCTAAAGTATTATTTTGTATGTAAACTAGTATTTACCTCCTAGATCGCGTTAATGAGCGTTGTATGATCTCAACAGTTCCATTCTGTAAATATTATAGTTGTAAATATTAATTTGTAAGTACTAGCTTAGTTCGTTGGAAATGTTAGATATATTTTAATTGAATAGGCGAATTTGGGCGTTTTTTTTAAATATATAAATTAATAATGAGCGCTCGTCAAAGTAACTGATTACGTCGTATATAGCGTCCATAGCAGTGGCATCTTGTAACGGTTGCCGCACATATCGACTTTACAGTGTTTATCAATTGCGTTTTCTTTTTAATAGTTTCTTGCCATTACATTTCAATTTTTTTTTTATATAAAATAACAGTGAATATTGCAACCGCCAAGTCGACAGTGAGCGGCAACTTAAATGACACCACACCAAAGAAATATAAATATAAGCGATACCAGCTTGGAGTAAGCGAAGCCATCTTTCCTTCAGTATTCTTGAGTATTCATATAATATGTATAATATGTATGTAGGTGTTCGTTTAAACGTTAAGACCACTTCGATTCTGTTGATTGTTTCTGTTACGGCCATTTTGTTTCGTTTTCATTTTGGTTGCACTGCATTTTTTTTTATTATTATTATTTTTTTTATTTTATGTATCATACATTTTTTCTAATTCTATATTTAGTGTAGACGTAAACAAGAAGTGCATTTATAAAGGTAGAAATTTAATATTTAATAGACGTGACATTGCATAGTGTTCAGAAGTTAGGATCAATCGATTATGATAGTGTTTAAGCGAGGGG
Organism: Heliconius melpomene rosina; assembly: GCF_056956725.1. Lineage (NCBI taxonomy): Eukaryota > Metazoa > Arthropoda > Insecta > Lepidoptera > Nymphalidae > Heliconius > Heliconius melpomene. Next base: position 7,716,767 of record NC_140402.1, on the reverse strand, counting down.
GGAGACTTTTGTACTTTTTGTGGTGTGAAGGGGTTCGGCAAAACCTTTGTTTTATATCACCACACAATATAATATGAAAATTGTAAAATTGTAATATTCTTTTTATAATTCTATTCGCTTATGAAATTCATAAGCGTAACTTGCCAACCCTGTTATGTGTCAAATATATTTCAAAAATGACAAAAACATCAGTTAATCGAAATTCTCAGTTTAAATGTAATTTGTATGTAGTAAAAATTTTAACTAACAGGATTATAGATTTTTATAATATAATTTTGAATTATTTTATCGATTTTGATTATTAATCAAGATTTGGGATTATGCACTAGTCCGATTAAAATTATTTCATTTAAAATCAATAACAGTCTTGAAAATCAAAGAACTTATGATTTTGATATCAGTCAAAACGGACCTAGAGACCTAAATTTTACAATTAATTTATAAAAAATGATATCTGTTTTAGTGATCAAAACCATTAAATTTAACACTATTATATGTAAATTGTATTTAAACCGAGTAATCATTGTTTAAACACTGATATATGATCCTCTTCGTGTTTCTAAATACTTAATATTGTCATGTCAACTCAGTATTTATTGTAAAAGCAAATTATTGACGTTTTGCTTCTTATTAACATGGCAGACTGATTTGTTTTTTATTATTTTTCCATTATTTCGTATTAGTGATGAATAAGTTGACAATTTGAAGTTTGTATACTATGTATAAAATTATAATTTAGCTAAAATTTGTACGACCACATAAAAACAAGTCAAATTATCAGCTTATTTTTCATTACTTTACACATTTCATGTAAAGTATTTTACACCTTAAAATTCAATGAGCAATAATTTTGTAGCCTTAGCCGGTCTGTTTTTCTTTAGAAGCTTTAGTTTATGAGATCGATTTAAATATAACATTTTATGAGACTACAGTAACAGCTTTAGTAAATGAATATTTTTTATAATTTTAGTGAATAGTGGTGTCGAAATCGACAATCGCCGATTTTACTTGTAATCGAATAAAGTTAATTATTATAAAATAATAATAATAGTACAGAAACACAAATGTATATTGAATCGATTTCGTAAATTACGTTTAAAAATAATAATTAACCTGATCCGCAATAATTATATATTATGATGACTTGCCAAATTGCAAATCCAAGCAAATGATATGACCGCAAGTGCCTTCAGGCAAGTCCTTTTTTCCAGACCGGCTTTTTGTATGTACACTATATATTCTTTTTCGATCTATTTTTACTGCACTAAATGTCGATTAATTTGAAATTGTGTTTTACGTAAAACGTAGACACCCTTCAGTGTTGATTAAGAAGGTGATAATTTCAATAAAAACTATTAAAAATTGTATTGTCTTTTATTTCCTTTATTAGCTAAATAAATAATATGTGAATATACATTAAATATTTTTTTTAATGTTTTGTTTAGGTAATCATCAATATACAATTATACCCACTTGTTTCACATTTTTATTAAGTTTTAAAAATAATCAACTATGACTCTACTTTTAGTATATATTCATCTGTGGGAGCGCTCTTGCGAAATAGTTCGTTCGTGAACTACACAAGACTAATTGACACGGTGCAAGTCGCGCTTAGAATAAGGCCTTTATTGAGAACTGAAACTGAAAGAGGCTGTGTTTAATGTATAGACGTGTCCGGACAACCACAAATGCTGATAAAAGATTTAACATTTTCCTACAACTTTGTTTTCCCCCAGCATATTACTCAACAGGAGTTTTGTGATACGGCAAAAGGATTAAGTAATTGGGAAACTTTTCCAATTTTTTCAACAACTAAGCTAAAACATTTTACATTTTACAAATCTGATCTGATGTGATCTGTGAGCTTGCTGTCTCTATAAATAATAAAGCTTCTATTGGTTCCATCTCCTAGTGCTGATATCACATTGCCTAATGCCAACAGGTCTTGCTTGATCTTCACACCTTTCAAACGCTCCCCACTCGCTTTCGTCTTTTCAATACGCTCAGAACCAGCTAAGTCAACTAAGTGACACTTTGATGTCGTTGCTATATTTCTGAAATTTATAAAATATTTATTGTTTCTTATCTTTACGCTGCTTCCCTCACACTATCGGGTAGGCAGAGGGCAGCTAATGTTAAGACTTCGTTCCCATTAAGACACTTCGACGTTCTCTATTTCCACCGAATTCTGGAGGCAATGCGTGTTGTGTCGCGGAAATCAACGCTGCGCTTTGCTGCGTTACCAGAGCGAAGAAATGAAAATGTTAAAATATTTCGTTGCATTGATTGGGAATCGAACAACATGTTTAATACGAAACATGCTGTATACGAAAGTATATATATATATATATATATATATATATATATATATATATATATATATATATATATATAATTGAAATGCAGCAAAAACTATAATGGCTCGTATTTTAAGATTGCGTTTTTGAATTTCTGAGCTCAAAGAGACCGTAAATCTGGTTATTTGATATTAATTTCAGCTTAACATATCCGATACTATACGAGATACTCGATCTTAAAATAAGCAGTCAAGAGAGATATAAAAACAGACGAACAACGAAATAATATAAGGATAAAGTTTTTACATACAAAATGTGTAACTCTAAAAAAATTTACTTGAAATGGAAAATGTTGATAAAATTAATTATTTTAATAAAATTTATAACATTTTGGTTAAATATTTGCATTTTAACTTGTTTTTCTTTATAAATATCAAAGTACTTGTATTTTTAGTGAATTTCTTGTATTTTACTGTTTTCTACTGTTATTTTAAGTTCCATAAATGCTGTTTTTTGCTTTCCTGGGGTTGGCAGCACTGACCGAATGCCACTGTCAAATGGAAATCAGCTGATGATTGTTGTGATGTCTTTTGCCGACAATAACAAATTAAGTTATTCTAGCCATATAATATTACTTGCTATTTTTACATTAAATCAAAATGCTTTTTCAGTTACAATGCTATGTTTTAACTCTTAAGTGATTTTATTTTGAAATTATATTGAAAACATATGTAGGTAATTATAAAGACATAGTTTTACAAATTACCCTTACTTATTTGTAAAATATAAGATTAATGTACATATAATTATAATAGCGCGACAGATGCAGCGGAGCTGGGTTTCCTCACCAATAGGAATCTACACCCTATTGTCTCTACTTAAAAATTACAATGTATCTAAATACGAAAAACACCTACAGGTATAAATATAATGCATTCATATATAGGCTTTTCTATTTCCTTAGCCTCACTCTGTATCCAGCATATAACATGTTAATCACTTTCACTTTTCATCACTTTTTTTATAAGGAGGAGGGAAATGAAAATAAAAAATAGATTTCATTTAATCATTCTCCCTGAATGGAACGATATCATTCCCCTGTGAGGCACAATCTGCAGTCTGAAATTATGTATATTGTTATTTTAAAATCAAGCAGTGATTGATCACTATAATAAAAAATAAACAAATGTAATGTGTGTTATATTAAAAAATAATGTATAAAAAATATTACAGATTGACACTTATTTGAAGAATAAAAACCAATATAGAAGTGAAATACAAATATTCTGTTCAAAGCAATATGATGTAAAAAAAGTTCTTAATCCAATTAAAAATGTGAAGACAGCTGAAATGAAGAATTTCAAGGAATACATCAAAACATATAATAATTCATTGGTAAAATATAATTAATATATTTTTTATTAAATTTAATATATTTTTTATCTATACATGTATATTGTGTGTGGAGCGAGTGAGGGAATGAAAAAAATATTCTCCCGGGTAGAAATCAAACTCATGTCCTCATGTCCCACTGCACCAAAACATTAACTAGATATATTTCATAAATTTATTATTAATTTCTAAAATTTACAGAAATCAAATAATTCAATAAATGAATTTCTTGAAAAAGATTTAAGTGATATTAAATTTGTTTTGACAAACTTAAGTACTTTTGAGGTGAGTGTGTTATAAATTATATATTTTTTTTTTTGTTTATTAAATACTAACTTTGACCTGTGTTTCCGCCTGCGTCAAAAAGTGACAATAATTAAGGGTTAAAATATATCTTTTGGCTATAATATAAAAATAAATTTAAGTGAGCGAAGCTATGTTTGAGTTCCTAGTGTGATATTATAATAGGAAATGGAGATGCAGAGCACAACGCAAAGCTGCTCTTTTTTTAAAAAAATATTTTATTTTATAAATTATTTTTTTGCAATGGAGAACGCAGTATCTAAACACAAGGTTTCCTCTGCCTACCATGCCTACCTCTGTGTATAGGATACAGTGTAAAGCTAAAATAAATATATTGCAGGATAAATGGAATAAAGCTGATAACTCAAATAGTGCCATCATGAAAGTTTACAATTCCTTTAATTATACTGAAGATATTAAATATGAAGCAAGGGTAAGTAAGTATTTGTATATATTTTATTTTATATTGAGATTGTGGATTCACATAAACATATAAGTAAAATAAATATTTTGATCCTTTACCTCTCGTTTTAGCTTCTAGAACTACCAATGCAAGATGCTGATTTCAAATTAGTTGTAATAGTACCAAACGAATGTGACGTTCTAAATAATTTAGTTAAAAAGTTATATTCTGAAGGTCTGACCGCGGCCACAGCGAGTATACAACCTTTGTTCACATCTATATGCACTTTAAATGCACCATATATTCATTTTAACTCTTTCAACATAATGGAGGTAAGATATGTTTGTAAGGGTCGAAGTTCGTACTTTAAAATATTTACCCACATTTCCAAGTATAAAATAAATAAGAACACAACCAAGGTAATCATTTAAAAAAAAATGATAATAGTATAAGTTTATATAATTATAAAATAGTATAAGCAAATCAATATAAATTGAGTTATTATAATTATTTTACAAATATAGCAAATAGCTAAGTTTAGAATGATATACGTGATTTTTATAGGATATTATAGATGAAAGTTTAACTGTAGCAAGAACTGAAATAGGACATGTGAAAATTGATAATGATGGTGTTTCAATAAAAGTACTAACATGTAAGTGTAAATTATTATAATTAAAAAAAATTTGGATAGGAAATTATTCTCATAGGATAGGCCATGTTACGCGCCGGCCTAAGAACTATGTCGGATGCAAGTGCCTTGCTATACCAGTTCCCGGACGCCCAAGGAAGCGCTGGTTGGATGTCATGATGCAGGACATGAGAGCCAATGGTCTAACCAACGAGGACGCAAAGGACCGTGCAAAGTGAAGTAGGTTGAATAGGAAGGCAGACCCTGGTAATAGCCGGGATTAATGACAGGAAGAAGAAGAAGATATTATATAATATAATAAACAAACAGGCTTTGTTTAAACAGGTCTTTGTATAAACAGGCCTTTGAAATGTCGTCCTAAAATATAAAAAATCTCCTAAGTTAAATTTCAACCTAACACCTTTATTTTTGAATTCAAGTTATAGAAAAAAAAAGCTGTTTTTGTTATTTTATTACATAAATACGTTTTGTTCTAGATATATTTCCTACGAAAATCCAAACACAAATAAATAACCAATGTGAAAGATCGAAGAATTCGTTTCACTTTAGCCTCTTATTTAAAGATAGTTCTATATTCAATGGAAAATATGACATAAAAATAAATAAATAAATAAATAAAAAATTTGGATGTATTTTGTAGTTTTATTTTATTAGATTTTCTCTAGTTTTACGCTGTATAGGGTAGATAGAGGGAACCTAGTGTTGAGACACTTCCGTTTTCCACTTTCCGACGAAATCTGCATTGCATGTTGAGTTTCGTATCGCCGCAATTTGCCTCGACTCCAAAGCGAGAAAATTTTAAGGAAATAATATATACAATAGTTCATTATCCGTTATAAAAAAAATACCTACAACAAAAAAAATCATCCATCTTTCATAACAGTTTAATTTTAAATCTCATATGGGGTTAAGTTACGACAAAAAAAATATTATTCAGGTGCCACGTTTATTTTCACAGTTGCTAGGGATAAGTTTACCAACAAATGTCATTTCTCTGCCAAAATTGGGGTCACAGGATTTTTTGACATCATATTTTTCAGTGGCGTCCAAACTTTTTGGTTTTTCAATGTCGTCGAGCTCGTCGTATCCTAGTATAATCGGTGGCAGTATTATTAATCCGGCTTGACGGTGTTGTTCCTCTGCTATCTATAGGTAGTTTTATATGAAAAATGTAAAATGTGTTTTAAATTATAGTTTTTTTAGCTCTACGCTTGTATCCCGTACATAGCAGGGTCGGTCGGGGAACCTGGGAACCATTTTTCGGTGTTTGCTGCAGGTATTGAGTGTTGATTAGCGGAATCGAACCTACAACGTGTTCTGTTTAAATTCGCACGTTTGTGCCTCTGCGCCAAGACTGGTCTCAAATTACAGTGTTTGGTTAAAAACTATTAATAATTGAAAGGCTTAGTTAATAATTTTAGAGTTTGAGGCGCGTTTTCGCTGTTTCCAAAATGATTTTTTGCATAAAATTTAATATTTTTTTATTACATAGAAGGCTGTTATTTAATCTTTTTTGGATAGGGTAAAATTTTGGGTTTGTTTGTCTTAAGCTTAGATATTCCCCTACATTTTATTTTTCCACAAAAAATCTCGGAATTTGATTCCAAGTTATAGTGACAAGAATTAAATCAAAAAATTATACTAATTAAAAACAAAAATATTTAAAATGCTACTTACACTAACAATTGTTACCGTTAAAATAAACAAAACGCAATAAAACATTGTGAAATAAAATTCTGAAATGTGATAACATTTTATGGATATAGTTTTCTTTAGGAAATTTGTATAAATATATGAGATTGAAATATAATATACTGCAGATTATAAAATAAATATAAAAATGCCTAATAAAATGATTATTCATATAAGGGGATTTATTTTGTAAAGAACCTGATAATAGAAAGGCCGTCGTGATGCAGAGGCCAAAAGCGTGAATGCAGAGAGACGATTGTGGGTTCGATCATCATTCGGGAAATTATTACATATTAATTTCGGATCTTGGTAATAAGGCGGCGTTGACTAGCCTTACTCGACGCCGCCAATCCAAAAGATTGGTAATAATTTCAATTATTAGGTTTTTTCTATCAGCTTCACGCTGTATCCCGCACATAGCAGGGTAGGCAGAGGGAACCTAGTGTTAAGACACTGCCGAATTTATCAAGGCATTGCGTTTTGAGTGGCAGAACTCAACGCCACGCTTTACCTCGACACCAGAGCGAAGAAATGGAAATATAAACGTAAATAAATATTTCACTTCCTCGAGTGGGGATCGAACCCACAACCGTCGCGTTACAGTCACACCCTTGTGCCGCTGCGCCACGACGGCCTCAATTTATTTGTTACTACTACAAACTTAATAAACTGAAAATGTTAAAGTAAAGTAATATATAATACTAGCGGACGCGCGCAACTTCGCTTGCGTATTTAGGGGTGAATTCTAATAACCTATGAAACCAATGTGTTCAATGAAATATGTTTAAGAGTCTAAATTTCAAATTTTATAAAAATCGGTGGCGATTTAAGAATTATTCCATACAAACTTTCAACCCCTTATTTGCACCCTTAGGGGGAGAATTCTAGAAAATGATGAAACACGTGTTCAATTAAATGCTTTTAAAAATCTAAATTTCAAATTTTATAAAAATCGGTGCCGATTTAAATTTTTTTCCATACAAACTTTGAACCCCTATTTCACCCCTTTAGGGTTAAAATTTTTCAAAATCCCTTCTTAGTGGATGTCCAGATTACGAAAGTAAACATCTGTCCAAATTCCATGTTTCTACGCACAGCGGTTACGGCTGTGCGTGCGTCTTACCTCAGTCAGTGAGGACAAGTCCTTTTATATATATATAGATATAGATAAGTATATTATTATTGCAACGTTTAATATTTTTGCACGGCAGTTTTCTATTCTGTGACATAGGTATACCTAATTGTACCGATGATTCCTCCTTATTTATCTTATGTATATTCCAAGAAAAATATTCAAAAGCGATATCTAGTGCAATTTTAAAGGAATTGATAATTGTGATGGTAAGAGCGGCAAAAATTATACCTTGAAATTGGGTAAATCCGCTGGGGAACCTGGAGCTACTAAAATAATATTATCTACATTGTAGATATAATGAATTCACAAACAAATACATTATTGGTTCCACGAAGATTTATCTGTGGTAAAACTAAAAAAAACAAATAAGTATAGATAAGAAAAAATATATAAAATGTAGCCAATTGTGGGAACTGCCAAGCAGTATCCTGGTAGCGATCGAGGTAACAACATGGAGAAATTTGTTATTCTTTTAGGTAAGTATTATTTTTTATATTTAAGATTTATGAGAAATTAATAAGGTCAACTTATACAAATATTTTATTTTTATATTATTTGTTTAAAAAACGTAAATAATTATTTAATGATATTTTAACACAGTAATATAACATTAAAAATATTACTTTCATCAAAATTTCTTCAGGATATCAAGGGACCGTAGATCTGAGTGTGGTTTGAATGTCAAGTCGATATCTCCAAGCGTTCTTGAGATAAAGACTCTAGAAAAACAGACAAACATACAGACAGGCGGACAATAATGATACTGATGATAAGGGGGTACCTATAAGGGTTTCTTATTTTCTTAAAAGGTACGGGACCCTAAAAATGAGCAAACTTAAGTATGCACTAATTTTTTACGAAATGTACTACAAATGTATTGGAAATTAGAATAATTAATTATAATAAAGTAAATTTTAATTATCAAGTCTTTATTTAATTATTTTAGCAACAATGGCGGGGCTTGCCATGGGGTTTGACTTTACATTCACCGACTACCAACGGACTGCACTGGGCGACTCTCTGGACCGCGCTTCAATGAAACTTTTAAAGGTAAGCAAAATATGCTTTTTAATATCTAGAGATTTATAGGAATTTGTATTTAATTAATAAGCTTCATGGCGCATCACGCACACATCAGGGTAGACAGACAGTACCTACCTAGTGTTTAAACACTCCGTTCCCCATTTTGGAGCATTGCATTTAAATATTTTTGTCTTGCTTGAAGAACCGAGATATTCGTGCAATCAAAATAATGTACCTAACTTACGAGTAGGTCCTAAAGATTCATTAAGGCAAAAATTTAAAGATAATAATATATTGACAGTTGTCTTTTCTTTTTGAAAATATTACGTTAAGAAAAGTATTAATTAAAGATTTTACCAAAATCAGTAATGTATATACTAGTAATAGGAACAAAGTTCTGTACAATAGAATTCCAGAAAACGTCACAATTTGAAATAGTTGTGAAAAGACGTACCTACTTATATATAAAACATCTGACTACTGCGCCACGGTTTCCTTCTCCCGTGAAGATATTATTTTTATTTTTTATAACAAAATCGAATGTTCCATAAAATCTCCAGGAAGTGTATGAAACATCCACCGACAAGAACGTAGTGGCATCTCCTCTTGGCGTATTGACTCTACTCACACTATACACTGCTGGCTCTGAGGGAGAAAACAGAGAAGAGATTATGAAGTTGCTCGGATTCACTGATTACACAGAGGTAAGAAGCCTGAATTACATACTAGTGGTTACTAAAATTTTTTGAACTATCGCTTCGGGCATTTCAATTAGGAGAAGCAGGGTATGATCGTCTCTTCATTCAAGCTTATATTAACTGACCATAAAAATGGTTTAGGTTTTAAATTGGATACAATAAAAAGTAACTGGCTTTTCACTTGGCAAAAACTACGTTATGTAAATTTAAATATTAGGCTTAATAGAGAATGGAAAACAAAGGTGACTTTTCACTAGATTCTTAGTGTATACTTGCCCTGTAGGAGATAACATTCTAGATAAAAAAACATACCCAGTATGAACTATGGACACACTAATAAAAAAATATTTTTCATTTTATTTCAGCTTTTAAAATCTTACAGTGAACTAACCGATAGATTCGCAAGAATGGACCCAAGCTACCTCAATTTAGCGAGCAAAGTGTTCGTTTCGGACAAATATTCTTTAAATCATGACTTCACCAAAACCGCGCGGTCGTTGAACACCGAAGTGGGTAGTATCGACTTTACCCATCCTAAATCAGCGGCTGACATAATAAACGAATGGGTGAGTTTCCATATCTCCGTTACTTTTTTACGTTAAGACATTCCGTTACCCAATTTTCTCAGAGGCCTTGAGGCGTTGCGTGTTGAGTGGCGGAACTCTACGCCGTGTTTTACCTCGTTACCAAAGCAATGAAATGAAAGTAGAAAATATTTTTTTCCCCGAATGAGAATGGAATCCACAACAGTTGAGTTTACAGTCGCACGCTTGTGCCCCTGATTCACGACGGCCCCGTTCATGTGATTACTCATAATTAGGAAATATGAGAAATGTACAGTACTAGTAAGTAAAGTACTGTAACAGTACTAGTACTATTAACTTAATGACATGACGATTGTTATTTACAGTCCTCCAAGAACACTCATGGGAAGATAAGTCACCCCATGACTGCATCTGACATAGACACGGCGGCGGCCGTCGCACTGTTCAATGTTATATTTTTCCAGGTAGGTGAAAATATTGATTACATAACTATTATTTTTTTGTAATCTTTCTTACATTAAATTTTACAAAATTATTGAAAATCCCTACAAAATGGCCTACTACGTGGGCGTACTCTTAGAGCTAAGCTTCTACACAACTGAGCTATATATATTCATATATAAATAATTTAAAAAAAACATTTAATGCTATTTAAATCTATAATATACTAAAATAAAATTATATCAACATCCAGGGACATTGGCACGTTCCATTCAACGCGAGTGAGACCAAAGAGCAGGAGTTCCATACATCGAGAGGTAAATCCGTGAAGAAACCGATGATGCATCTGCTGCAACCTTTGCATTATTATAAGGATAAGGATATTGGAGCTAGAGTGAGTTGAATTTTATAAAGTTAGTTGTTGTGTTTATTTCGGTTTCGTCAAGACAAAGTAAAATATCTATAAAAAATGTAACATACTATTAAGCCTATCTATTCTTCCAGATGATAGAACTACCCTACAAAGAAGATAAATTCCGAATGGTCGTAGTACTTCCGGACGACGTGGAAGGTCTTCCAGAAGTGGTTAGGAAGATATCAGAGAAGGGAATGTTGGAAGATGTCTTCAAATTGCATCCAGCTAATGCTGAAGTGGACTTAGACATGCCCAAGTTTGAAATAAAATCGAAACATGACTTTAATGATGTTTTGGCAAAGGTAAACCTTTATACATTTTTGTAAATTTAGGTATATCTAAATTTTAATACATATATATGAGTAAACGAACCTTTAAGCTGGTGTTTAACGAACCTTTAAGCTTTTTGTATTCAATTGCCAGCCAGTTGTTTAGTAACTGTTGTCAATTAATTCACTTATTAAGTATGAAATAGTTATCATTATCACTTTTTAGAAATGAAAATATAAAAGTTGGAAATAACTCTTTAAAAATATTAAATAAACATTGCATATTTATACAGGTGGGAGTGTCTAGCATTTTCCACACGCCAGCGACTGGTATAGTAAAAGACCACGGTATTGTAGTAGACAAGGTCTTCCAAGACGCCTTTGTCAAAGTTGATGAGGAGGGCGCCACTGCTGGTGCTTTTACAGGTATTTGATTGAAATATTGAAATAGAAAAACAGCAAAAACAGTCTCTCTACGACAATTCCGTCTACGGTTTTAGAAAATTTTACAAATCTAATATTAAACACCAATATCCGATAATGTTTCAGATTTAATAATAAAACTTATTAACAATTCATCATCATCATCATCATCATCATCAACAGCCATCTTTTGTCCACTTTTGGACAGGCCTTCCCCAATTCTCGCCACCACACTCGATCCTCTGCTTTTCGGACCCATCCGCTTCCCGCCAACCTCTTTATGTCTTTATTAACAATTACCTTCTTTATAATCAATATAATATATATACTTAAATTTATATTTTCATTTCTTCGCTCTGGTGTCGAGGCAAAGCGCGACATTGAGCTTCGCCACTCAACACGCAATGCTTCCAGAATACGGCGGAAAGTGGAGAACGGAGTATCTTAACACCAGGTTCCCTCTGCCTACCCTGCTGTGGACGGGATACAGCGTGAAGCTGATTATCAATTTATTTCCCAGGTTTGGTAGCGGTACCGATGTCATCTATCTCGAGGCCGCGGCCGCCCATCTCCTTCAAAGTGGACCGGCCGTTCCTTTACGCGATACTGCACGACGATATCATATTGTTTGCTGGAACTTATTCTAGTTAAAAACTTTGTAATTAAAATTACAAATGTATGGAACTAAATGGATAAATTGAAAATTTTCTCATCACTGAAAATTTAATTATAAAATTGTATATTGATTCATAATTAAAAAAATATTTTAGAAATTATTTGTTTATTTTAATGTAATCTGCATTCATTATTCGGTTTTGATTTTTTTTACTTTATTCTTTATGTGTTATAAAATAATTCTTGCATATCTTCTGTACCTACTTAATAAAATTATACAGATATTAAAAATGAAGTAAGATTCGATTTTAATTGAAATTACTCTATAATGCTTTATCTGGTTGACTAAACTTCATCGGGTTCCATTTCCGAGGTGCCAACATTTTCATCCACATTAGTGGTATTTTCACTGATTGACTCTTCTGTGGCTCCAGCTTCTCGTAGTAGTGATACAAGTGTCGCTAATGAACTCGATAACTGAAAATGATTTTATTTTAGAAGTCAAACTTAAACTTGTTTGTGCATAATAGGTTAATAATAATAATAAATATAAAAATAAATCATCTTTACGCTGTATCCCGCACACAGCAGGGTAGGCAGGGAGAACCTAGTGTTAATCCTAGTGTAAATCCTTGGTCTTCGGCGGAACTAAACGCCGCGCTTTGCTACGCAAATTCAGGTGTATTATACTAATAAGTAACAAAACCTGTGCATCCGGATCCCTCTGTAAGATGAGCTCCACAATCTTGGTCTCCAGAACAGCATCAGATAACCTTCCGACCCTCGCGTGTCTTGCAGCTAAGTTGATCCTGAGAAGAGGATCTTGCGTAGCGAGGTCACAAGCTCGTTGGTAGGCAGCATCTGCCCGACTGTCTCCTAGACGTTCTAGAGCTATTGCTATTAGTAGCACCTGTCAGTAGTATTATAAGAATCATTATTTTATTATTATAAAATTTTATAAGTACCTACATAGAAACTACCAAAATTACCCGACTAAGAAAATGGAGTTCAATCCCTATAACAAGTTAAACTAGTATGTCGAAATTCTTTCATGGATTTTTAAAATCGTAAAGGGAGGCGAGATGTAGATAAAGTGGCAGATTGCTTGGCTATTCCAGATTTAGGAAAGAAAAATATTTTTTATATTTTACATACAAAAAAAATTATGTAGCGGCATTTGAACCCGCGACTCTTGGAAACCGACCGTCCAAGAGTACCTTGAAATATTTTAAACCCCGTAGTGGTAATTTTTATACAGAATTCATGATATTGTCTTTAGCATTAGCGTATCTAAAAATACAATTTATTCGTGTAAACGTTTTTTTTTTTTAGGGCTAATTTTGTTAGTAAAATTTCTCCAGTCAGTCACCTCTACACGCATGCTCCTGGTTGTTTTGTGATCGTGGTGAATATTCAAATTCATAATTGCCTTGTGGGCTGGATCAAGCCCACTTAATAAAATAATATTTCACTTATCTCTCCCTTTCACTCATCGTCTCCTCATCCTAAACACAATGTCTCCATTTTTTTAAAACGAGAGTGGAGTGTCTTAACCGCCTATTCCATATGAATAAAAAAGGAATTTATACTAGGGGCGCGAACTGGACCTCAATTTTGACTCGTTGAGCGAAGCGAGAAATGAATTTTTGAATTTTTAGTTTTTTTTCGCCTAAAACCATCTACGTGATCATATCTATAAATATGCAAATTTTCATCTCAATCGGTCAAACCGTTTGAGAGCCTAATGGTGACGAAGAGTGTAAAAGTCTCCAGTAGAGCGTACTCGTCGTGTTTCAAAAAATATCTTACAGTATGAGGATGAGTCCGTAGTGCAGCAGCACCTGCAAGCCTGCAGAAAGCGGTGGCGGGGCGCTTGCACTGCAGCATGGCGAGGCCGAGGTTGTGCGCGGCGCGCGCGCTCAGCGGCGCCGTCCACGACGCGCGCTGCAGACACGTTATAGCCTGGTAGAGAGAGAATTAACATATTATTTATCCAATTTATACTTAGACAAAGCTAATTGATATAACAATTATTTTTATACAAATGTTTAAAGGGAAAATTCGGCAGAAAGTAGAGAACGGAATGTTTTAACTAGGCTCTCTCTGCCTATCTATATTCGGGAACAAGAAAAATAAGAAAGAATAGAAAATAACTTACAGCAACAAATTTTTTTTTACTCAACAAAGCTAATCCCAAATTGGAATGAGCAGCTACACAAGTAGGATGAGCACTCAACGCCGCTTTAAGTCTTGCTAGACCCGCATCTACGTCTCTGTGTTCCAACATCATGGCGGCCAAGGCTAAGGCTGCAGAATGCTGCGTTGGCTGTTGAGATAGAGCCTCTCCCAGGAGTTGGAAGGCACGTCGAGGATCACCAGCTTTGAGACAGAGGGTTCCTGCTGCAGCTAGTGTGTCAGCACCACAGGAATGGATACTGAAAGTTTTATTGTTTATTATAAAAAAAATTACGGTAATATAAATAAAGATAATTTAATATTTTTAAAGAATCTTCTCTTACATGTAATTTTTTTGTTAAAACTGTAATGTTATAAGAATTATATTTGTGTGATATTACAAAACAAAATATATATTATTGTTAATTAAACTAAACCTACGTCAAAGCATGATCGTAAGCAGCCAAGGCGCCGTTTACATCTCCAGTAGCTAGCAGCAATTTCGCCAGTAAGGCGGCAGCTCGTTCCCCACCACCTGGAAGCGCCGCGCGCGCCCAATCCACACCCCCCGTTCCCAGAGTAGATGCACATTCAGCTACGGGCACAAAACTGATATATATAAAAAAAAATCGAAAACAAAATAATATGTAAAAGTTTAAAATTAAGTATATGTCTATTAAAGGATTGTGATAAATAACAACTTCTGTATTTTTGTGCAGTGATTACGTACGTCTCTCCCAACAAGCAAATTTCGGTTCGGAAAACTTACCTAAGCCACAGTAAATCTCAGGATCGGGATGTTTGGATATCTTGTCTGCTTCCAAATATGCCTCGTATGCCAATTGAAACCGTCCCTGACGATATCTACGGGTATTATATATATTAAAAGATTTGAAGTCTGATCTAAAGTGCTTTCTTTGTTAAATTGAATACTTATTTATGATTGTAACCAAAATTTTTACATTTTCAATCATTTTTTCATAACAGAAAACAAATAAATGCCTTTTACAAAATGTTTCTCCGA
Source organism: Heliconius melpomene rosina (assembly GCF_056956725.1). Classification (NCBI taxonomy): domain Eukaryota; kingdom Metazoa; phylum Arthropoda; class Insecta; order Lepidoptera; family Nymphalidae; genus Heliconius; species Heliconius melpomene. The sequence goes on along the minus strand of NC_140402.1, from coordinate 7,701,265 downwards.
GCGTAGATTGAACCTACTACCACACTGGGAACAGGTTTATTCTCCGCTAACGCTGTTGAGATGTGTTGTCACTAAGCTACAATAATAAATCAGAAAATAACCGTGCTCTATTTTTCTAATACTAACAAACATTTTGCTACTTGTTTTAAGGGCTCAGGGTCTTGAGGATGTAATCTGATGCAGCTGTGGAACTTATCAACCGCTTCTTGCAATCTTCCTGCGTCTGCTAAAACTGCACCCTATTTTACAAAATAAAATATTTAAAATAAAATCATGAGGGATACAGCGTGTACCTGAAGGTACACTCTATATTATATTTTAAAAAATATGCTTATAATTCCGATTTCAGACTTTTATAATAGAAAAACTTACAATAGATTAGATATTAAATTTGATCTACCTTTATAAAGTATGCATATCTATGCGTATTATTTGTTTGCTTCTGTAAATCTTCTGCGAGCTCCACACACTGCACATGTTCACCTCGCACGAATCGTGCATGCAATAACCAGTTACGTGACCCATATTTAAAATCTAGAAATGGATTATTATTAACAAATATTCCTAATCAAAAGCTCGGCGTTGAGTACCGCCACTTCATTCCGCGGAAAGTGGGGGGGGACAGAGTATCTCTACACTTAGTTTCTCTCTCCCTACCCTGGGTATATGCGAGATACCTACAAAGTGAAGCTTTATGACTTAAATATAAACTTAATGTGGCTTATGGAACCTTACCACTAGATTCCGGGAAACGGGAAATAATGTTTACTTTCGTTATACTTTTTATAATTAAATACCTTCATTTTGTGCTTTTTCAAATGCTGAGTGTTTTCGCATTTCGAATATTATTTAGGTATTATGTATTGTTTTTATTATTGTATCCATGGTAATAGCGGTACTGTACTGAATTGGTGTTTATGTCTTTTGAAAAAGAAATCATATGAACTTACTATTTATTTTAATGTTATAATTAATAATACTAAATAATAATATACGGCTACATTTATTTATACTACATGGACGTATCTAGAGAAATAAGACCCAGAAGGGTGGGGGTTTTCACTTTAGTTTCAAACTGATTTTTTATGTATATAATTTTTTTAACTTTGCTGACATAATTTTTTATTGGTGAGAATTCTGGGGTGGGCACAAATGACCCGCCCCCTCCCTTTTCTACGCCCATGATTATACTGTAATTTTTTTCTGAAGTTTCAAAATGCAGCTGATTTCTGAACTGTACTCAAAGAACTGACAAATAAAAATGACAATCCAATATTGAATAAAATTGACAAGTGTAAAACATGACATAAATTACCACTGCGTTAATAAATAAATAATTCCTTTTTATAACATTCCAAATCAATAATACAATATAAAATCGACAAAATGGAGGATATGGCACGATTAGCTTTAGTAGAACAAAATATAAAAGACGCGGATACATTTTACGAGCTACTTCAAGAGCTGTTGCATTTTATCAATCAAATTTTAGACAACCCCCACGAAAATGAACTGAGAACAATCAGGAGTGATATCCTAAAAGGATATCTAAGATGTCAACCTTTCACCGATTATCTAAAATACATAGGGTTAATGCTGGTAAGTTATTAAATACTAATTTCTTCTCAATTTATTATATGAAAATTTGAAGTTAAAATTACAAATAATGTATCAATTTTAGATGGATAACAAATTTACATATCCGAAACAATTAACTTTAAGTAGACTAAGAATGTCTCAAGCAGCTATAGAAAGAAAACTGACACTTTGCTGTGGACCTTTAAAAAATCTGAGAACTGCATATTCTGGCATTCCTGGTACAAATACAAAAAGAAAAAAACAACAGCTAGTTCCATCTTTTATCCAAGTAAGTGTTTGTTTTCAAATGTTTGAAATATTATACATGTTAAATACTTTTTAAGAGAGGTTTAGTTAGTATATATTCATTTTGATGTAGCTTTATACAAAGAAAGTTTAAGCAGTAAGAGTAATTAGACTGCTTTTAAGAGGCACAGATTCTTCGATTTTTAATGTGAGTCTTATATTAAAAATATTTTCTATTATCATATTTTTTACTCATTAGGTAAAAATGAATCCATTTTTGATAAGAATACGAACACTATTCAATGATATGCTCAGATATGAAGATGATGACCTACTAGAGATGGCCAGAGAGCAAATCCCATTAGTCACTCTACAGTCAATGGCCATTGAAAGAATGAGAGATCGTCAAAAAAAGATTAAAATGGGTATGTACTTAAAGCTGACCTGTACAATGTTACTTGTAAAAAAGTAACATTACAAAAATAAAATCAAAAAAAATAATAAGCTTCACATTGTATCAGGGTACACATATAGCAGGGTAGGCAGAGGTAATCTAGTGTTTAGATACTTTGTTCCCCAAGAATTTTGCCAAATTTTCAGAGGTATTGCCCTTTGAGTGGCGGAACTCAATGCCATGGGAAGAAATGAAAATGTCAATAAATAATAAGTCATTCTCCCAAGAAGCTTCTGGGATTCGAACCCACAACCGTTGCGTTACAGTCTTACCCTTGTGCCCCTTGTGTCACGATGGCCTCAACTTTCCCACTTTGTCTTCCATAGTGGGAAAATGTAGAAAAACCTCAAACCTTATAAGTTTGGTTAATTGTCGATCTGTACATCTGACAAGATCATTTGTCTAGAGATCTCGTGGAGGTATAAAATATAATTAATATTAAACACTTTCAATGTCATAATTTTATCTTTTAAAACAGGTGAAACCAAAGAAGAAGACTTGTCATTTGACTTAGCTCTCTTAATAGAGTTACTAGGGTGGTTTAAGTTCAAATTCTTTTCATGGGTCGATAAACCAGCGTGTGAGAATTGCGGTGGACCTACTGAGTTTGCTTGTCACTCTACTATGCAAGCGGAAACAGAATCCTGTAACTTGGAGGTAAAGTGACTAATTTTATTAATTTATTTTGCAGCTCCGTTCTTATTTCCCTGCTCTGGTAGATAGTTGTGAAGTTGACTTCTGCAAAAAGTGCAATTAAATATTTTTGTCCACAATTCCCCTTTATTAACTGACTTCTGCAAAGTACCTTCTCCTTTATTTCTATATTAGACAACTATTTTTTTTATATATGTTCTTTGATTTCTCAATTATTTGTGAATTAATTTTTAATTACAGTCAATTGAGTTCCACCCCTAAACAAACACGCAATGTATCCAGAATTCGGCGGAAAGTGGGGAACGGAATGTCTTAACACTAGGTTCCCTCTGTCTATTCTGCTGTGTGCAGGATACAAGGTAAAGTTGATTATTACTTAATTTTAATTTTTAATCTAACACAATTTCTTAGGTGTATAAATGCAAAAAGTGTCCAAAAGGTGCTCATTTCCCCCGATACAATTCCCCCGCCACGTTGCTGCGCACGCGCCGCGGTCGTTGCGGCGAGTGGGCCAACTGCTTCACGCTGCTGTGCCGCGCGCTCGGCTACGACACGCGCTACGTGCACGATGAAACCGATCACGTGTGGTGCGAGGTGAGTGTGCTGTTGTTGATCGGGGCCAGTCGTGGCACAGGGGTGCGAGGGTGTGGCTGTAAATGTGACTGGTTGTGGGTTCGATTAACAGTCAACTAAATTAAATATTTCATATTTTTATTTATTTGCTTTGAATACATTGTCTTGTTTAGTTTTAGAGCGGTAAGTACTAATATTCGTGACTTAACGAGCAATGTCTCGAAAATTAAGCAGTGTGTAGGGATTGTAACGTCTTACCACTATTCTTCACTTGGTTTCCCTTGTATATATGGGATGAAGCTTAAAATGAATTAATATTCTCTACAGATATTCGACTACGATTCAAACAGGTGGCTTCACGTGGATCCCTGCGAGGGCGTCATTGACACGCCGCTAATGTATACTCACGGGTGGGGGAAGTCCCTCAGCTATGTGATAGCGTTTTCACGCGACGACATTCAAGATGTCACTTGGAGGTATACAACTAATCATAAGGAGGTTAGTGGAGGCAAATGCACTTTTTTTATTTTTATTGTATAATCAGTCGGTGGGATAATGGGAATGGAGTATCTTATCATTAGGTTCCCAGCTTCCCTCTGCCTACTCTGCTATGTGAAAAATTAATGTTTAATTATATCATAGCTTACTATCCGACTGACAATACATTTTATTTATAAATAATTTCGTAAATTCTTACAAAAGCTTGGTTAATTACAATTAACAATATGCTGCTTTGAGCTATAGATGGCTGCGAAGATTAGATTTTAGGATTTATTTACTTTTTTTATTTTGTCTCTGGCGGCCGGCGGTTATTTTCTCCTAACTTTAGGGCTTCCTCGACTCGTCGACCGTACTGTAGATTGTTTAAAATGATGTCAATAATGTCCCACCAGGTACTAAAACGTCGGACAGAAGCGTCCGAGGTGGAACTCCTCAACACTATACTAGCGTTGCGTGCGCACCGACACGCCCAACTGTCGTCGGCAAGACGGAACTACCTTGCTTCTCGCACTGTCAAAGAATTGGTCGATTTGATGATAGAACGGTGAGGTTCTAGTGTAGTTTGCGAGGCTTAAGTTGAGAAAAGTAAAAAATAAAACAAATTATAGGTATTCTCATAATGTTTATTCTCATCTGAATTGTCTTTGGAGTTAATAATAATTTGTGCCGTTAAATCTTTAAGTTGTGATCACGATTTTTTTTTGTTGCTTGATCACGTACATTTTTCTATTCTTGCATTGCTTCTAGGGCAACTTTATTTTTTTCTTTTAATAAATCTAACTCTAAAATAAAATATGAAGAATTCAATATATGATGCTGTCATGCATCAGTACAAGAAGTGTAGTGTATAAAGCGGCTTAGGCCAAGTAAGTGATTGTCACACTTACACTAATATATATGAACACTCACACAAATGCAAAGCTCAGCTCAGACCTCACAAACTATTTTTTTTTTCTCTTTTTTTAGAGAGAAACTAGTATGGTAAAAGACTTTATTCTTAATATGTTTGACTTCAAGTAAAAAAAATATATTAATATATTTTTTAATGTAGCTCGAATCTTATTTTCCGTCTAAGCGCTCTGATCATTTAACTTTTCTTTTTCTCCGTTTAGCGCACAATGTCTCTAATATTCAGCCGTGCATGGAAAATGGAGTGTCTTAACACTAGGTTTCTTTGCCAACCCTGGTATGCTAGCGTGAAGCTAAAAAATGAAAGTAATTATAGTTAGGCTGTCGTGCGCGCAGGGGCATTATATATCAATTAATATTTTCATTTTATCGGTTTGGTAACACAGGGCATAGCGCGGTGTTGTGTTTTGCCACTCAACATGCAATGACTCGAGATTTTAACCCTTTGTATACCCTACTATATATTTATTTTTAATAGGAAACCCTCAGACTACGAATCACACGGTCGCCTCTCGGGTTCTCGTGAGTGGCGTGAACAAAGAGGCGAAGTGGGTCGCAAGCAAGCCGGTCACACGTTCGAGTTCTCGCGTGTAGGAGACCACGCGGTCCGTTACCACACCGCCACTGACGTGTACCAAGTGTACACTAACGGTGCTGAGACGGCACGCATCAGCAAGTGGTCCAACGGCGTTCACGTCTACCACAACATGTTCAGGAAGGTAGAGGCTGACTGGCAACAGACGTATTTGGCCAGGACAGGTTGGTTGTTTTGGTGTTTTATTTTATTGTCAATAAAGCTTTTAATCTTTTTAAAATTCCATACCTCAAAGGCAAGAAACGGAGTCCTTAAAGGATTACTGTGTTGTCCGTCTGTCAAGACCATTTTCTCGAGATCGCGTATAGGTATCCAGCTGAAATTAATATCTAATATAGCTTGATTTTTTCTGTATTTAAAGTTCATATATTTTATAAATTTATTAACATCCCTACATTGTCTGTCTTTTCTAATAGTAAATAATTATCTTTTTTCTCGTTACAGAAGGAGATCCAACAGGTACAATCGAATGGCGTTTCTCAGCGACGGGTGATAGTACGGTGTTCAAATCCCTGTCGATTAAATTGGTATCAGCTATATACGAGAGTGGTTGTATTGAATGGACGGTGCAGTTCGATGGCGAGGCGTGTATACCCGTCGAACTAGGAGGTAAGCTTATTTTCCATCTAATTTAAAAAATGTTTATTGAAAATGTAAATTTGAATAATTAATATTTTAAATTTGAAATTAAATCTTTCTTACGTATTTATAAGTTGGCTGCAATATATTTGATTTTTAATAGATATCTAAATTTCTAAGATATTTAAATTCTCTGCGTGTTTAATTCATATCGATCAAGTAAGAATGTAAAGTCGAAAGTATTTTATTATTGGATAATATATTTTTGAATATGTATATATTTTTCTCTTTTTTTAATTCCACGCGGTATCCCGCTTATGACAGGATATTCTAAAGGAACCTAGTGTTAAAACACTCCCAACGTGCCGTTCAATTATCGAGACATTGCGCATTGAGCGGTGTTACCTTCGTCTTCATTTAAAGTGGTGATGACAAAAACACTGTATATTTAATATTCCAGAAGTAGCAGCAGTGCTCTCCCGCGATTTCTCCTCTGTGACTCTCCGCGCGCAGCTCTCCGGGGGTGCGGGCGCCGTGTCGTGGCAGCACGCGCAACTGTTCCGACAATCATTAGACGCTGAACAGAACACGTTCGAAGTTTTACTGCATTTGGCCAAGAAGTAGACGTTATATTCTATGTTTCTATTTTTATCAAAAAATATTACTATTATTTTTAGGTATTTTCAGCAGTATCATTCTTTTCTTTTGGGCTTAAGTTTACCTTATATATTCACTTTTACTGCATTTGGCCAAGCAGGTGGTAGTTATCTTATTTTACTTTTTTATGTTTTTTATTTTTAGTTATTTTCAGCAGTATCATTCGTTTTTTGCTTAAGTTAACTGAATTGTATAATTCACCTATGAAGTTTTACTGTATTTGACAAAAAAAATATATCAGTTATACTCTACTATGAAGCTGTTATTATTATTGTCATTTAATTATATTTATCTCTGATTTTTACTGTTACTACAGAGCGTCAATTATCCGAACTAATTGGGGAACATGAGCATTTGGATGGCCGACATTTTCGAATAAACGAACCGCGAAAGCAAATAAGCGGAAACCATTGTAAGAGTGTATATCTTTACTGATAAAAGTAACAAAATAAATTTCTTTGAATAATAAATAGATAAATATACGTGCATAAATATAATAATGTTTCGATTTTTTTCAATAGAAATTTTACTTTTACATTGCAAAATTTATTTTATTTCTCAACATATTCTATGAAATTACATAGCAATTGAAAAGAAAAGAGTAGAAGCACGAGTTGTTGTAGTAGTTCGGATAAGCGGTCGTTAGTTTAATCAAAGTTCGGATAATCACCGCTATATTGTTTATTCAATAACAACGTTTTTGGGCTTACGTAAACTTAATACAGTAATAGTATAAATGCTTAGTATAATATATTTAGTTATGTTGTTAATTCAAATTTCATTCAAATTGATTGATTCTTTTTTTTATTTCTTTATAAGGTTTTTTTATGTCAGCGTAATTAAACTTTAATAGTCTGTATTTTTTATTGTTATTAATTAATTACATAATAAAATTATAACTTTATAATCTTATTTTCTGGTGCTTTATTGTTAATAAATATTTAAAATATATTTAAAGATATTTGTTTTATCGTTATCGACTAAGATAAGATTTTCGGTGTTTTAGCATAGCTTCATATACCGTAGTGTATTCAAAACTTACACTCATATTTATTCAATAAGATTTTTTGTTTTAATCATTCCTATTTAATAAAATATCTTTCTTGACCTTTTTTGTATATATATTTTTTAATTAATTGTAACAATTCTAAACCCATCCCTCTTTCTCTGCCTCTGATATGCATTGTATTTAATATTAGTATTCTGATTAAATTGAATTTACTTGTTATAATTTTACTATTTATTAAAATATCTTGATTATTTTGTTTTTTTTTTAATTATTCAAACTATTTTGCCATTCCCATTTTATCCTAATTTTATCATCTAAATGTTAATATAGAATTAAAATTGAACTCATTTCTCTCATATTGTATCTACGAATTTACTATTTTTACGTATTAATCATTAAATGTTGACAATTTTGTATCTTGGGTTTTCTAAAAGTTTCATAGATATTAATGTATATTGTTCAAAAAAAAATTGTTTTTATGTCATATAGTGTCATAACATGGGCGTATATAGAAATGTTTGAAGAGTGACTTTGTTTTAGTTTTGAACTTATTGTTCTCCTTATAGGTTTTTTCTTATTTCACAGGTTTAATTTTATATTAGTAAAAAGTTTGCGGTGGGCACAAACCTAAACACCCGCCCTTACTCTCTATTCTTACGCCCCTAATGTTAGTCCTTAAATATATGTTACTTTATACTTGCATAAGGATGAATGGTGATTGCATGATTTTTTTTTCTTTTTGTTAAATTCAGAACTAAATTTAAAGTGATAACTCAAGTGATATCTAAAACGACTTAGTGACACAATTTTGATAAATAAATATTATTATTTTTTTCTACTATAATTCCGTATTAATAATGCTTCTGGTTATTAAATGACATTTACAACAGTATGGAAAAAATTACACTTAACAAATGTATAAATAGGGACTAACTGAATAAATAGGGATGTTGATTTTACTTGAAATATTTACACCATTACAAATTAAATTAGTAACGTAAATTAAAAAAATGTCTCTAAATAAATAAAGCTGTCTCTTGTTGCATAAAAGCAATAGAAAATTTTGTGGCAATAAATATTAATAATCAAAAAAATATAATAAAAGAAAAAAAAAACGAACAAGCTTCGTAATATTTAGATGTCAATATTCCTGATCCAGTACGGCCAGCAAGTCGTAGCCGCTGTAGAGTTAGGTTTTCTGAACTCTTTTTTTAAAACATCACAGTAAGTAATTCGTAGAACTAGTTTTAATAGTACCTTCATATATTAACTGTATTCTGCCATTTTTATACTGCATGTTATATTTATGTTATCTGTGTCCTGATACTGGAAAAAACAATCTAAATAAAGCTTCACATACAATTGTGTTTTTTTTACAAAATCCTGTGTGAAAAAACACACAGATAAAAATTATAACTAAAATACAGAGTGTATTATTATTTCTTTATTGTCTGCAATTAAGCTGATTTCTACCAAACTAAGAATGATGATAGTATACTAGTAATTTAGGTTCGAATCCCATTCGAGAGAAAAATATATACTTAACTATTCTTTTGTGTAACTAATTGCTACTTTGCCTCAACATTGCATTTTTTCTATATAATTTAAAAGGAAAAGTAAAATGTGATTTAATAATTTTTAAAATTATTATTTACACAGTTAGAAAAAGTTTTACTAAATATTATATATGTGAATTTGTGAGGATGGATGTTTGTTCCACTTCTTTGTTAACCAAAGAATTAAGTGCAGAAAAAAAAATAGAAGTAAAACACATAATTTACAAAAAAAAATAATTTTGAAATAATATTAAATTTTCAGTGAGACCATGCATTTATAATTTGAAATCCTAAATTTTCAATTTTATTTAACATTTAGTTCCTTTCCATACATTCGTAATTTAAATTACCAGATTTTTAACTGGAATAAGTTCCAGCAAACAGTATGATATCGTCGTGCAGTATCGCGTAAAGGAACGGCCGGTCCACTTTGAACGAGATGGGCGGCGGTGGTTCCGAATGAGAAGACGACAGTACAGCAACCGCACCTGAGAATATATTAATTGGAAAAATTCTGCTTCAAATTCTGAAGCTTTAAATCTGCTTCATGGTGTATCACGTACACAGCAAGGTAGGTAGAGGGAACCTAGAGTTAAGACACTCCATTCCCCACTTTCCGGCGATTCCGGAGGCATTGCGCCTTCAGTGGCGGAACTCAAAGCCGCGCTTAACCTCAACACCAGAGTGAAGAATTGGAAATGTAAATTTACATAAATATTTTATTTCTTTTAGTAGGGATCGAACCCACAAACAGTCGACTTTACAATCACACATTTTGCTTCCCTGCGCCACAACTGGCTTCAATCATATTAATTATAATATAAATCAGGTGGGTACCTATTTCTTTTTACATTTTATTATTTAATATGAAGAATTACTTATGTGATATTTTCAATGAAGTGTTTAACATGTTTAGTTTTTCTAAAACCGTAGAGATTGTGGAGGAGGAATATAATATAATCAGCCATTTTGTGGCGACAGCCATCTTGAATTGAACTGAATTAAACATTGAAGCTGAGTGACCATAACTGTTAATGAAATCAAATACCTGTAAAAGCACCAGCAGTGGCCCCCTCCTCGTCTACTTTAACAAAGGCCTCCTGGAAGACCTTGTCTACGACAACACCGTGGTCTTTTACTATACCAGTCGCTGGCGTGTGGAAAATGCTAGACACTCCCACCTGTTATTATAAATATTCTTTTTTTAAAGAGTTATTTCAGACGAGAAGACATACAAGCAGAGTTATTATGTTTTATAAACAATTATATGTAATACTTAATTAGTTCACAATTCTGATTGAAGGGTTCGCTTTGTTTAACCAAAACATTAAACAACTAACTGAATATGAACAGGGATCTTATTAAATGTCTACATTGAGTATTTTGGAATCTTTTACGTATTCGTAAGATCACTGTAAAGTTAGGAAGTCTCTTATAATACACACTAAGCTTAAAGATTCGTTTACATTAGTAAACGAATTAACTGTATGTATTAACATACTAATGTATTAACATACATTTTTATACTTAGATATTATACTTGCATATACCTAAATTTACATAAATATATAGGTTTACCTTTGCCAAAATATCATTGAAGTTGTGTTTCGATTTTATTTCAAACTTGGGCATGTCCAAGTCGATTTCAGCATTAACTGGGTGCATTCTGAAGACATCTTCCAACATTCCCTTCTCTGATATCTTCCTAACTACTTCTGGAAGACCTTCCACGTTGTCTGGAAGTACTACGATCATGCGGAACTTATCCTCTTTGTAGGGTAGTTGTATCATCTGGAAAGGTAGATAGGCTTAATAGGATGTTAGATTTTGTATAGACTTTTTACTTTGTCGTAACGTAGGCAGGATATTTCTAATATAGCAATACTTTATCTAGTGTACTCAGAAATAAATAAGGTGTTAGGTTAGGTTAGTAACATATAGTTAAAAAAAAGTAAAATAAAAACCAAAACGACGAAGTTTATAAAAAGACCAACTCACTCTAGCTCCAATGTCCTTATCGTTATAATAACGCAAAGGTTGCAGCAGATGCATCATCGGTTTCTTCACAGATTTACCTCTCGATGTATGGAACTCCTGCTCTTTGGTCTCACTCGCGTTGAATGGAACGTGCCAATGTCCCTGGATTCACATCCACATGGTATGTTATTTTAGTATATAGATTTTAATAGCCGTAAATTTTAAGCAAAAATATTTACATACGAAGATCAGCTGCTTAAAGTTTCTGAGGACACCCAAGAAGTTTTTTTTTTAAAGTTGTAACACAGTTGATATTGCAACTTTTAATTACTTCGATAAAACTTAATTGTATAGAGCGCTTAAACAGTGAATAATTTTAGTCTTAAAAATGCAAATAGCACTTCGTTTATGAAATAATATTTCAAAAAATTCATAGTTATATAATAAACCAAAAATATACCTGGAAAAATATAACATTAAACAGTGCTACTGCCGTCGCCGCGTCTATGTCAGATGCGGACATGGGCTGACTTATCTTCCCTTTAGTGTTCTTGGAGGACTGTAAATAACAATAATCATATCACTAAGTACTCTATTTTTCTTCCATATTTTCTATTTCTGAACAATGAGAAGAAATATGGAAACTCACCCATTCATTTATTATGTCAGCCGCAGATTTAGCATGGGTAAAGTCGATACTACCCACTTCGGTGTTCAACGACCGCGCGGTTTTAGAGAAGTCATCATTTAAAGAATATTTGTTAGAAACGAACACTTTGCTCGCCAAATTGAGGTAGCTTGGGTCCATTCTTGTGAATCTATCGGTTAATTCACTGTAAGATTTTAAAAGCTGAAATAAAATAAAGAGAAAATATTTATATTAGTGTACCTATTTACAAGGGGAATTCTGCACTAACTATGAAACGATTATATTGCGTTACTGGAGAGATTGTTATTATTAGGTAAATAAAATTAACAGTTAAATTGTCAATCAAATATAAAAAAATATAGGCGTAAGCTGAGCTTGATATTTGTATAAGTTTGGTACTCGCTAAAAGTAGAACCAGAAAAAAACTTCTTCTTCACCAGACTTGCATTCTCATCATTTTCACTCTCGCCGGTTGATTTAATGTTGTTGAAATTAATTTCTGAGCCTTTTTTCATTTGATGCTTGAACCAACTCAATAAAATAGTTTTATTTATGACATTTATTTACTTACTTTAGGAAAATTACATCAATATGTCCTTACCTCTTTATAATCAGTGAATCCGAGTAACTTCATAATCTCTTCTCTGTTTTCTCCCTCAGAGCCAGCAGCGTATAGTGAGAGTAGAGTCAATACCCCAAGAGGAGATGCTACTACGTTCTTGTTGGTTGATGCCTCATACACTTCCTAGAGATTTTATACGAGTATAAATAAATAATGATTCAGAAATTGAATGGAAAGTGGGGAACAGAGTGTCTTAATGTTCCTAATTTTTTCTTTTGTGTAATTATCATTTTTTGTATCAAAAAGTTTATTTTGCTTACCTTTAAAAGTTTCATTGAAGCGCGATCCACAGAGTCGCCCAGTGCAGTCCGTTGGTACTCGGTGAATGTAAATTCCCACCCCATGGCAAGCCCCGCCATTGTTGCTAAAATAATTAAAACCAAATAATTAAAACCACCATAGTAAAAAAGGTCTAGTTCCGCCAATCAACAGGGAATGCCTCAAAAATCATTGGAAAGTCTTGCTATGGTAATGCGGGAAACAGCGTGAAGCTGATAAAACAAAAAAATAACATAAATTAAATACTAAAAATATTTACTTGTTACTTATAAGTTTTAAATAATGTAAGCTACTTACCGACAAAAATAAAAACAAATTTCCCCATGTTGTCGCCTCGATCGCTACCAGACTACTACTTGGCTGTTCCCGCAACTGACTTTATTTTATACATTTTTTCTTATCTAAACTTATTTGTTTTTAAGTTTTACACATAAATCTTCATAAATGCAATATTTTTTTGTTTGTAAAATAATGATATCGATAACATATACGATTTTATGAGTAAATGTCATTATCTTAGCGACTCTGGGGTATTCCATTGGGAGATTTTCAAGTTATAAAAGTTCTTAATTATATCTACAATTGTGATTTCCTGGAATTTTATTATATTGTCATAATTTCCTTAAAATTCCACTAGAAATCGCTTTTAGATATTTTACTTGGACAACAAATAAATTATGATAAAGCAGTAAGACAAGTAAGAAGGAAAAGTTGTCGGTAATGCGCGTCACAGACTTCAGCTAGTTTCGCCCAAAAATAGTAATTTCGCCCAAAATTTTCGATTTCGGCCTAAATTTGATCGAACCTTCGGCCGTGGGCGTCTTTCCCATCCCCAATTCTTTTAAATACGTCGATAGATATATCAAAAAACAAAAATGCTGCACATATGTTCCAAGTCACAAGAGAATTTTAGACGAATATGAGATTATATCTCACAATTTTATGAATCGTAATAAGATGACCTGAGAGGCTATCGCTTAGCTGTTGGATCAAGAACCGGATGCAGAAGGCAGTTTTACTTAAAACAGCGCGTATTGTGCGGAGGTTCCTCTCTCTGGAGCTCTAGCCACCGATGGCTTGGACCCTTGTCTCGCCCTCGGAAGAGTGATTTTTTATATTTTTAATTGTATTTTTTTTTATAATAATTTATATTTAAAAATGTAAAATTTATTCACTAATTTAATAAAAGTATATTTAGTGACCTGTAACTGTAGGTTATCGTTAAAAGTTGCAGAACATTTATACCTTGGGGTTATTATAGACAAGAGTGTAAATTACATCTATAGGTACCTATACATCTTTAATGGACAGTATAATCGTGTAAGGGCTCCCTAGGGAGCTACCATAGGGTCGAACATTCAAATTTCATGTTAATAAAAGCCAAAACAAGAAAATGGAAACTTTCGACATTAGCCATCCATACAATTGTGGGCTTGTGGTGTAAAGGAAGGGGGCTCTTATAAAGAGTAAGAAGAATTTTCTTATGGAACTTCATACAATTTCATTGGTAATATAGAACTTATTAAAATCCTAGTTGTTAACAATAAATAAATACAATTCAAGCAACCACGAACAATTAAGTGCAAAAAAAACAGAAATAAAAAATGAAACAAATAATTTTAGAAATATTTTTTATTACAATATTCAATATAATAATTAAAAATGTTCAATTGATCCATTTATTTTCATATATTAATAAAGTCAATTACATATTTAATGTTTAACTGCAGTAAGTTCCTGCAAACAATATGATATCGTCGTGCAGTATCGCGTAAAGGAAGGGCCGGTCCACTTTGAAGGAGATGGGCCGCGGTGGCCTCGAATTCATTGAATCTTCTACCATTACCAAACCTGGAAATTAAATTATTATTTTAGCTTCACACTGTACTTTGCATATAGCAGATTAGGCGGAGGGAACGTGGGAACCTATTGTTAAGACACGTTTCCTATTAAGACACTTCCATTTCCAATTTTCTGCCGAATTCTTGAGGCATTGCGTGTAGAATGGTGGAACTCTACGCCGTGCTTTGCCTCAAAGAAATGTACCCCTGCTCCACGAGGGCTTACAATAGAATTGACATTTTAGTTTAATATATTGTTTCTACGATCTTTGCATTTAGCGCTGGTTTATGTTTTATATAATTATTTGTAGTTTTTAAAGTAGACGATGTAAAACATTTACTTGTTAAATGTTACTTTAATTGTGGTTAAGATGAATTGATTGATTGATTCAAGGCGTTTGGTCTCTACATAAATGTCTGAAATGAACATATATACCTATACATAGACTCATAAACACATTATCACCTGTTGTGTTACGCAGTCGGTTAAAAATTGGCTTACATTACCATCAACAAAGAATTTTGAAATTACTTCGCTCCCTAGAACTGAGTTTATAATATCATCTTTTTCTGCTCGCTCGGTCCTTTCCGCCCCACTATTTATCGGTGGAAATGCAGTAACTCTTAATAGTTCAACGTAGACCATACCAGAGATCTCTTGCCATTTGGCCCAGGTAGCAGTTATCCGAGCTTAGACATCATGATCGACGCGTCTGGACTCATTCATTAAGGATCCAAAGTAACTGAACTCTCCCGACTTAAAGGAAAAGTTCAGGTGCCTTGTTTCAGGGCCTATATTGAAGGTGTTCGGACCCGCAAGTCATATATTCCGTCTCCAATGCATTGAGCTTAAGACTCATTCTTAGGCTACCTAGTTAAAATAATGATTTTTATCATTTTTAGAAATATTTTCTGACTAAATTGATTAAAATCTCTTCGGATGCAAGCAGATAACAACAAATAAATACAGTTCAAGCAACTAAAAACAAAAAAATGTTCCACATTTAAGTAGAAATAAAAAGAAAGTAGAAATCAAACCAATCAGTTCACAAATATATTTTTTTATTATGGAACAATATTTGATTTTATAATATAATTTAAAATAATCTATTTAGTTCCATACATTTGTAATTTTAATCACAATATCTTTAATTGGAATAGGTTCCAGCAAATAGTATGATATCGTCGTGAAGTATCGCGTAAAGGAACGGCCGGTCCACTTTGAAGGAGATGGGCGGCGGTGGTTCCGACATAGATGACATTGCTACTGCTACCAAACCTGGGAATTAAATTATTTTTTTATAAGCAGCAACAGGCAGAATGAACCCCATACTATAGGCAAATACTATCTGAATATAATAATAATTTAAATAATTTAAGCTTTTACAGATGTAAAAGTTGAATAATAATTAGTTGACCTATCAGTTCGAGTAGCCTTCTAAATTTTTATTTTTTAGATTTTTTTTGCGCTCAAAGGAAATAGGAGCGCATTTTTTTTTATTTTAAAACGAGTATCGAAATTTTCACGATTTTTAATTAATCAATCATAAAGTTACACATTTTGTATAACCTGTATTCAAATAAATTATTACTTTAGTTTTTATTTATTTTGAAATATTCTACAGATTATAATGTTTTTCTTGGAATGATGATGATGAAACCAGATACTGGTTTCATGTTTTATTAATACTATTAATTAAAAAAGATTTACTAAAGTCATCTTATTTTATTAAACCTAGAATTATCTAAAAAACTAACGAAATTTAGAAAAAAAAAAACGATTTTGTTATTTTAAAAGTAATTTATAACATTAGATATCTACTGATTACAAATTTTCAAAAAAAAAAACTTTTTCAATTTTAATAATAAGTTTTAAAATTTACAATTAAGTTATTGTGAATAGGTTCCGACAAACAAAACAATGTCGTCGTATAATATCGCATATAAGAAGGGACGATCCACCTTAAAGGGGATAGAGAGTGGTGGAGACCACGAAGCCAGTGGTCGGGCAAGCATGGCTGGAAATTAAATTATTAGAAATTAAAAGTAGGATTTGAACTTGTGACTCTTAAAACTACAAGTATATGAAAAACGTCACCCAAACCTCACACAATTAATGGGCGGCTCCTAATACAAAATAATATATGTCAATACATTTTAATTAAAAAAAGATTTGAACTCCATACCTGTGAATGCTCCAGCAGTGGCGCCCTCTTCATCTACTTTGACAAAGGCTTCTTGGAAAGCTTTGTCGACTTTAACTCCGCGGCCTTTTACTATACCGTTTGATTCTCTCTCGAAAATACTTGTTACTCCCACCTATTTAGATTAATATTTCTATTATTGTCTAAAGATAAGTAAGTATTTAATATTTATAAATAAATTATACAGGCTGTTGTGGCGTAGGGCGGCAAGCCTTTGTAGGTAAACGCGATGGATTGGGGGGGACGAATTATTTTCATTTCACCCACCAGGAATTAGATTCGCCTATATTCTCTCTTCCATTTGTCTTGCTACATATAAAACAAAAAAAAAATAACAAAAGTCTATATATTATAATTATACTCACCTTTGGCAAAATATCATTAAGGTCATGTTTCGACTTAATTTCAAACTTAGGCAAATCCAAATTCACGTCAGCCCCGGCCGGATACATTCGGAAGACGTCTTCCAACAGGCCCTTCTCCGATATCTTCTTAACTACTTTCGGAAGACCTTCCTTATCGTCTGGGAGTAATATGATCATGCGGAACTTATCTTCTTTGTAGGGTAGTTCTATCATCTGGAACAAATATTATAAATGAATATGAGAAAAAATTGTAATATATTAAATGTTGAAACTACACACACTTAGACAGTCATTGTGTTAGCTACGGTTTTAATACAACTTGATTGATAGTTTCATTATAAAACTCAAGAACTCAAGACATAATTTCTCTAAAACGAAATTTTCTAAAAAATTTTGTGGACAAAATTTTTAGACAAAGCGGACACCAGACTATTCTGGGTGGACATGGACCACCCCATTCCTACGCTCACGCATGATTGTTAAAGTTCACATACTCGTTCAGATAGCAATAACTACATTTATAACAATACTAAGTCGAGATCAAAATGTTCATAAATTATCCAAACATTCAAGCAGAAAAATATATTTTCTAGTAAGAAATATAGGTAAGCCAAACATAACCTACAATTTGAAATTTAAATCATCCAAAAACAAAAATGACAAAACTCACTCTCACTCCAATATCTTTATCTTCATGATAATACAACGATTGCAAAAGATGCATCATCGGTTTCTTCACGGATTTAGCTCTTGCTGTGTAGAAGTCCTGTTCTTTGGTTTCACTCGCGTTGAATGGTACATGCCAATGTCCCTTTTTGAAAGAAAAGAATTAAAATATAGAAATTATTATCTTTTTCCGTTGTTTACCACCCATAGCAGGATAGGTAGAAGTTATCATAACGGCAACGGTGGTATATTGTGGCCACCACTCAAGGAACTCAAGGAACTACTGAAGAATACGAACTTACCTGGAAGAAAATAACGTTGAGAAGAGCGACAGCCGCCGCCGGGTCTATGTCTGAGTCCGACACGGGGTGATTTATCTTTCCTTCAGTGTTCTTGGAGGACTGAAAGATAAACACATTGTCACTGTAAACTAACTCCGTATCATGCACATAGCAGGGTCAGCAGAGAAAAACTAGTGTTAAGATACCCCGGTGTCCACTTTCCGTCGGATTGTCGAGGCGTGTTGAGTGGCGAAACTCAACGCCGCGATTTGCCTTGTAACCAGAACGAAGATAAAAAAAAACAATAATATTTTCCCTGAGAGGGAATCGAACCCACAACCGTCGCGTTTATAGTCACACGTTTATGTCACTGCGCCAGAAAGGACCCAAAAGGCATTTTTCTTTATAAACCCTCATCCCTTACCCAACCCTCACCACTTACCCAATCATTCATTATTTTAGCTGCAGCATGAGAATCAGCAAAATTAATGCTATCCACTTCGCTTTTAAATGAGCGTGCTGTTTTAGAAAAGTCATCATTTAAAGAATATTTGTCCGAAACGAACACTTTGTTCGCCAAATTGAGGTAACTTCGGTCCATTCTTGCGAATCTGTCGCTCAGTTCACTGTACGATTCTGAAAGCTGAAATAAAATTAAGGATATTTATTACCACATCTATTTATAGCAGAAAAAAAAATTCTGCCCTAGGCTAAAAAAATAATAATCGAAATATAAGATTAAAAAAAACACATTTCTAACCAATTAACGTAAAAATAGTTTTAATTTGTAAAACAAAAGAAGAATTAATCATCAAAAGCATTAAAACTAATTAGTCTTAGGAAATTTCCTCACTTGTTTATAGTCAGCGGAACCAAGTAGCTTCATAATCTCTTCTCTGTTTTCTCCCTCAGAGCCAGCAGCGTACAGTGAGAGTAGAGTCAATACGCCAAGAGGAGATGCCACTACGTTCTTGTCGCTTGATGCTTCATACACTTCCTGGAGGTTTTATAGGATAATCTATTTTAATATAAAGAATAAACAGATTTGGCTTATAAAAAATGTTGTTAATGCTTTAACAATTTTATTTTTAGGGTTCCATATGTCAAAAGGAATAAACTGAATAACCCTTATAATATCTCTTTATAAGCCGCCTGTCATTCTATCAAGAACATTTATATCTAGATTGTGTGGAGGTATCAAGCTGATATATAAAATATTTAGCTCTATTGTACATGGAACACAGAAAAATCTAATTTCTATGTCAACGCAATCTAAAAATACGAGCATTTATGCACTGATTTTGCTGTATTTTATATGAAACTAGCGGCCCGCTCGCGGTTACACCCGCGTGAACTATGTTATTATTAATTTCTGTCTCCATGACTACGTCTTAGTGACGTCTATGCAAAATTTGAGACTCCTAGCATTTGTAGTAACGAAGATTCATACAAACTTTCGACCCCAAAAACAACCCCTTAGAAATCGAATATTGCAAATTCCCGTCTTAGCGAGCATCTACGTCCTATAAATAACTCCTATGCAAGGTTTGAGAGTCCTAGTACATGTAGTTTCTGAGATTTCGTGATGAGTGAATGACCTTTCGATTTTATATATATAGATTACCTGTGTATTCAAAACCCACAGGGTACTTCCCTCTTGCACAAAGAATTTACAATACAAATAAAGAAAAAAATCCGATAAGGAAAAAGTTACATGCTTGCTTACCTTTAAGAGTTTCATAGAAGCTAGATCAACTGAATCCCCCAGGGCTGTCCGTTTATAATCGGGAAATGTGAACTCCCATCCCACTGCGAGCTCCGCCATTGTTGCTATTGCTATAATAATAATATAAATAATCAAAAACATTTATTTATTTTTTTGTTACCCTATATGATAGGCTTCTGTTGAGATGGACATATTGAATGAAATAGAATTTACGAAATAATTATTTGCGTAACAACCTGCCTACCCTACTTATTTTATACATACACTAGCGGACCCGGACGCGGCTACGCCTGCTTGAAATATGAGAATATAATTTCTATAGAAATATAATTTCAATCTAGATGAAATGCTAAAAGTGACTATTATATTTATTTTCATAAGGATGAATATCAAAATGACGCGGTAATGAACGCGGTCGCGTAGCGACGACGGTTGTTATTAACATGGCAGAATAAATTGCATGTCAAATTAGAAAGTATTTTAATTTATTAGTATATATGTGTAATGTAATATTATATAGCCTATAGCACTTCTGAAGAATGCAGCTTTCATACAAAACAAAAACAAAGTAAATCGATCCAGTAGATCCAGAGATCTTAGCGTTCAAACAAACAAACAAACAAACTCTTTCGCTTTATTATATTAGTATAGATAATATATTAGTACATACATATAAAGATAAATAGTAGTAGGTGCGCAGATTCAATTTCAATAATATATATGACGGATATAGGTTCAAATTACATAGAGGATTGTCTATGTTACTTATTAATAAAAAAATAAGTAAAAATATAATATATTCGATTCTCAGCCAACGCAGCCTGTTGGTATTGCACATAATAGCTAGGGAACGGTGTACGGAATAATCCCTTGGGGTAAGATGATACGTTGACTATTTGACTCAATATTAATTGTTAGGTATCTCTCAATGTTGTATTTTTATAATCAAACAAATAATAAAAAATGTATAAGGCCGTAAGTATAAGTGACTGGAAACCGATGGTCGTGGGTTCGATCCCGACTCGAGGAAATGAAATATTTATTTAAATTTTATAGAAAGTCATCTTCACGCTGTATTCCGCACACAGCAGGGTAGGCAGAGGCAGGGTGAACTCAATTTTAAGACACTCTTTTCCCCACTTAACTCAACGCCAAATCAACGCTTAACTCAACGAAAACTTCAATCCCCCTAATAGAATCGAACCCACAAAGACTGTTTCTACAGTTAAACCGTTAATACTTGATAATAGAAAATAATAAAATCACATCAAATTACATTAAACCATATTAAAACAATAAAATCCATTCTTGGAAAAACCAGATTCAATTCACAAAGAGAATAACATCATTTAAGACAATGTCTTAACGACTACGCATTACGAGTAGACGTTCATATAGTAGGTTCATCTTATAAAATTAATGGTTATACGCAGTGACCGTAGGTTCAATTCGTTCTAGGGGTATTTTTTAATTTAAATATTTCTGTTGTCCTAATAGTCTATGTACTATGTAATTGTTTGACGCTATGAGCTATCCATCTTTTTTTTAATAAAGTCTGTAAATAACTGTACCTACCCGTCTGCCTATTTTACTCCACTTGACGCGTGCGAAGCGTAAAGACAAAAGAAAATTATTTAATTACGGTTTACTGTGAAAGATTTTCCAAGAAAAAAATTTATAACGCCAGTCTGACATGGCGCACTTGATTCGCACTCGAGGACAAGAAATATTTAATATCTCCATTTACTGGTGGTGTCAAGACAAAGCGCGGCGTTGAATTCCGCCACTCAACACGCAACCCCTTTACATTTTGGCGGCAAATGGCGAAAGGAGTGTCTTAACAATAGGTTACCTCTGCAAACCCTGCTGTGTTCGGGATACAACTAGACGCTAAATAAAAATATAAACCTGTTTAATATTGCAGCCACACAATTCGCATGCGATACATATTAATGCGAAACTAATACTTTACCACTACAGAGATGTATCTATCTAATATCTATTAAAATATAATGTCACCTAAGTATATTGTAATAAGAAATATTCGCAAAATTTTCGTCTTAGGTAAAACCTACCTACCTACACTTAGTATATTTAGACGTATTTAAAAAAAACAGGGATAAAGAACATAGGGATAAAGCGTGAAGCTATGTATGTATGTATAAAAAAACGCAAGGCAAAGAAATTAAGAAAATTAATAGTCTTTTTGGCTATTGTAAAGTTTTACTAATACTTACTTCCATCCTTCCAATATGGGGGATGGAAAACATTAAAGCATTGTCCAAAAACATAAGTGACGCAGCAAAGGCGACGACGCGTCTGGCTGTTCACGCATCGTCATCGGAAAGGAACATATACATCGGCGTATCCAGAGAAATCTCCAGGAAAATAATTTACTCTCGCAAGAGGGAATGGAGCCCAGTCAGGTTACGGGGTCAATAAGTTATACCACAATTTTTAGTTTATAGTAGTAATTATGAGAAACAGGGTAGATATTTATGCTAAAGCAAAAGTTTAATTACCCAAATTATATAAACAATTAAACGTATCTTTAATAATGTCACTCAAGGTTAAACAATGTTTTGATTTAAAGATTAAATATAATGGTAGTCAACATAACTTAATTTACGATATTTATTTTAAGATTTGTTTTATAAAAGAGAATTTTAAAAATATTTATTATATAAAATATTTTTTTATTTACTTAATATATTTATTGTTTTTTTTTTATTTAAATTAAAACAATAAGGTGGAAGCATGTACATTACATAATATAATAAATATTTTTTTATGTTTTTTTTAATTAGAGTAAGACAAAATAAAAAAAAAACATTCTTTTTTTCTATAAAGTTACGTGTAAATAAGTAAGTTGAAATACAATTTAAAATTTAATGAACATAAAAGAAAATTATGTAAATGAGATAGACTGTTAATGTTTTGCCTAATAGCATTAAAAATAAGGAAAATGTTTCATCGTGAGTCATTCTTAACTCATATACAAGCTTAAACTTACCCACAATAATAATAGCGATTTTCCCCATGTTGTCGCCTCGATCGCTGCACCTTGACTGTTCTCGCAACTGACTTCATTTTATTAACTTTTTCTAATCTGTGTTTATTTCTTTTTAATTTTACCGCAGATTGTGGATGGATACAAAAATTGATCTCTTATTAATTGTAAATTAATTGGATCGAGAATATATGTGATAATATCTAACGACATGTTCTTAGTGACCTTAAGTACACTTCAATAGTGAATAAATAAAGTAAACATACATGAACGTAAACTTATTTATGCATAATGCACTTAATACTTATATTTTATTATACTTATATTGTTGATATTCGCATTGAATCTCTTAAATTACGATAATATTTTTATTAACTGTATATTTTTTAAAGTTTCCAATTTTGGAGAAACTTGGGAATCTTAATGTTAGGGATGGCAATTGTTTAGGATGTTTTATTTGCAACATTTTATGAATACTATTTAATGATATCATTTTAGGAGATTTAAATATTATAAAGTTTTGATATCTAACGGTCTCAAAATATTTTAATTTTTATTTCAATTTAATAGACATATTTAAACTACTCAGTATAAAAACTAATTTTATTGAAATACTTATCTAATTTTAATTTAATTTCATTTATATATATTTACACGCACAGTCTAAAACCGGACGAGCAGCAATATCATTATTCTCAATAAGTGGTCATGGGTGCCGTGACCGAAGTTGACATTTAAGCTTTTAATGGTGTAGAAAAAAATGAATGTAGAAACCTTCGTTTTATTACTTGTTTTTTGTTATTTTTATATTGAATCTGTCAGTGCATTTTATCCTTTACGTTAATGTGAATTACTATTACTTTTTAATATTTATGCATATGTAGTCTTTCTTCGGTGTAAAGTAGCAGTACGTGTTTATTTAACATGATTAAGCAGTTTTATTTAGTAGCACAATCTTTGTGTGTTACTAAACAACAGAGTATTGTTTAAATGATTTAATAGTACCGTATTCGTATATCACAATGAACATTTTCACCAATATTTTCAGCACTTTGCTAGAATCCATATAATATATGAACTTTAAGTAGACTGTATAAACCATATTCTTTGCCACGCTTAAAAATAAAAAAGTTATATCTATCTATTGTTGTTGTACTACTGTCATACGCTTATGTCAAACATAACCTAAACAATAAATCCATAAATTATAATTTTGAAAGTTGATTTCAAAGAAAGCTTTTTGTATAAATTTATTATAAATAAGTATTGTTTTGTTACTTATGAGAAGGATGGCCTCTCTTAGAAAATATATTGGTAAAATATTACTCTAAATATTTTAAACTACTTTATGTTCCATAGTATATAATTGTTATATTTTTATCAGATATCGGCGCAAATTTGACTGATGATATGTACCAAGGAGTATATCATGGCTCAAAAAAACATGAACCTGATTTAGTAAAAGTTTTAAACCGCAGTTGGAATGCTGGAATGGACAAAATGATAATAACCGGAGGAAGCTTAGTAGATAGTAAAAAAGCAATAGAAATGTCACATACAGATTGTAAGTATACATGTTCATTTAAGATTAGGCAGAAGGAACCTAGTGTTAAGATACTCTGTTCCTCATTTATCATCCAATTATCTAAACATTATTAATTGTGAGAGGAGAAAGTAAGGATCAAATCCAAAACCCATTGTTTTGCTATGCTTACAGTATATTTTATGGCCTTAATTACTATTAATGTGATCAAATAATTAATTTTAAAATTTGATGTACTATGTATTATAATTTTCAGCTCGATTATTTTCTACCGTAGGATGTCATCCGACTCGATGCAATGACTTCATACCAGATCCTGAATCATATCTAAAAGATTTAAGAAATTTAATATCTGAAAACAAAGATAAAGTTGTAGCCATTGGAGAGTGTGGACTTGACTATGAAAGGTTGCATTTTTGTGAAAAGGATATACAACTAAAGTGAGTTAATTTTTTTGTGTATTTTAATTTTAGCAAACCACAATTAACCACATTATTAAAAAAAAATTATAACTCTCTATAAAAATATTAAAGCAAAAGCAAAGAATTTGTTTTATAATAAAGATTACTTAGAATTACTTTGAATTTTGTACATATATTATTTTACAGATACTTTGAACTTCAACTACAATTAAGTAAGGAATTTAATCTGCCCTTATTTCTACATTGCCGGGCTGCTGCAGATGATTTAATTGATATATTGAAAAGAAATAAAGATGAAATAATGGGTGGTGTGGTGCATTCTTTTGATGGTTCCCAAGAAGCTTTACAAAAAATCCTTGACTTGGATTTATACATTGGAATTAATGGATGGTATGTTTTAATTTACTTACACAATTGTGGGCCAGTTTTATATATTTTGATTGCAAAGACTGATTGTGAGTTTGATCCTTATTCAGGGAAATGAATTCCATGAATGGAAATCAAGGAAATTTTAATGTTTTGATCATTTAAATTATAAAATCTATAAATTAATGTCAAATAATAGTAATAAGAACACACTTTTTCGCCTTCAACCATTACAGTGCACATAAATTTTCTCAATATCTACTGAAAATATCTTCATGAAATTTAAAACCAAAGTGAAAATCCAAAAGCTCATTGTTGTATGTACTCATACACAAATTTCCCAATATTTTTGGAATGTTGTAGATTGTTAAATCTTTGAAGTTTATTTTTGTGGGTGTTTTTATGTTACCAGGGGTATACTCTATATATACCATAACTAGTGGGCGCGCGAAGCTTTGCCTGCTTATTTAGACCCTTAGGGGTGAATTCTAATAAACCATGAAACACATGTTCAATGAAATATTTTGGAGTCTCAATTTCAAATGTGGCTATTTAAAGATTTTTCCATACAAACTTTGAACCCCTTATTTGCACCCTTAGGGAGAGAATTCTAGAAAACGATAATATGATTATTAATTAGATTTCTAGACTATACATACAAAGTTACACAAAAACCTTATTTAGAATCTACATATATTTAGGCAATGCTAATATATTAATCTTATTATTTTCAGTTCATTAAGAACAAAAGAGAATCTAGAAGTAGTAACAAAAATACCACAAGATAAGCTAATGATAGAGACTGATTGTCCCTGGTGTGAAGTAAAACCCACTCATCCTGGCTACAGTCATGTTGTAACTAAATTCCCTTCTGTGAAAAAAGAGAAATATTCTGTGGAGTCGGATAATCAAGTTAAGGGAAGGAATGAGCCTATTAATATTGTGTAAGTATAACTGTGTATACATTATTGGAAAACTTGAAACTTTCTATGTAGGTTTTTTTTTTAAGTAGAAAATTGAAAAATTGGTTTGATACTTATTTCTGAATTTTCAAACTTCACACTATATTCTGTAGATATAGTGTTAAGACACAGTTTTTCATTTTCCGCCAGTTCAAAATTTTCAGACATTGAATATTGAGTAGCAGATCTAAACGCTGTGCTTTGTCTTGTCACCAGAAAAAGGAAATGAAAATATTAAATTTCCAATTTGGGCAAATGTTTTATAATTAAACATTTTGGCTTTCACTGTCCAATTAAACAAAACTCTATTAGACTGAGATCCGACCGTTGAATCCTGCATAAACGAGTTTTCTTAATTAAACCTATATTAATGAATAATACATGATTAGTAGAACAGATTACACCTGGGTTGCCTGGAAGAATCCTGCCGCAATCACCTTTAATTACATTTTTTCGTAACTCGTTTTTGGAGAAAATTGCACCCATACATTTTTTATATGAATAGCACATCATTTGAAAGATAATCGCATAAGAAATTGAAAAATTAAGGGTTGCCAGCTCTCAGTCTGCCACAAGTCTAGGGTTGCCTGGTTTAAACATGTCACTAAATGTTAATAATTTGCACTCATGTGTTTTTTTAATGAATTATATATCAAATTAAAGCTTATTTTTTTCTGTACACTATAAAACAGGGTTGCCTGGAAAATTCCTGCCGCAAACAGGGGTTGCACGCGTTTGAAATGTTTTATTCCGGTTCCGATTGACTATGAGAATAGACGATGAAATGCGCGGTCTGCCTTATGTTTTAAAGTAAAATATTATATAATAGAAGGTCAATCTTAAAATCAATGTTTATTCTAATTGTTCACCTGTTAAATGATGATTTTAATCATATTAAGTACACGCAGAAAACTATTTAAAGATGAAATCATTCTTATTTTTCAAGTAAAATAATATTGAGTCTTTGCAAAATGTATTTTCTAAATACTAATATTTATTTATTAATTTAAATTACCATTTTGAAACAATTAAATTATCTAATTAAATAAATGTTTACAAATATCGATCTACTATAAACTATTAATATACATACGTATACATCATGTTCCCTTAATATAATGAAGGGTGACCATTATTGCGGATATTTTTTTTATTAATTATATTGAAAAATACATTTCAATGAACTCTCTCTCTCTCTCTCTCTCTTCGTCCTCTACTTGTTTGATTTGACGCAATTTTTAATAATTTGCATAGGAAAGAAATATATATAATAGAATTATAATAAACAAAGCTAAGTTAGCAAAATAAATTCGAAGAAAATCCGACAGTAATGCTGACTAATAAACGCTATTTACGGTTTATGACCAAGAGTCGGCAAATATCAATTAGTTGGCTATTTTTTACTATAGATAAACATTTTGCGGCGCGATACAAAGCAAACCAAATGCAATAAAATTATTTTCGAAAAGTGAAAAGTGCAGATGTGGCCATCTGAGTGTGATGAGTTGTTTTTGAGCATATTAATTAGTTACTTACCTTTCGTTTTGGAGTAAAGACGTTTTTACTTGACAAAAATGAAGACGTGTTTTTTGTGCGGCAGGAGTGAAAATGTGATAGAATTTAACAAGGAATCTCTCCAAAAGTGTAAAATTATGTTATTGTTTTAAAACAAAAATATAAAGAAGTATTTTTTAATGATTTTCTAATGCAAAACGTAAGTATACTTTAATGTTTAATATTATATAGTTTAATAAAATGTAGACAATTGTGGCCGTGGGAGTTGCCTCAGTTTTGATTACACTAAGTTAGGGACGTGAGTGAGTGATTACGCTTTATTATAGTTATAAGAACAATTCTTTCAGACCTAAATGCCTTAAAAACTATCAGCATAGACGGACAAGTTCTTGCTAGCGACATTTTTTTGTCTATATTTTAATAGTTTTTATTAGTTGAATAGTTTTCATTTACTTTCCAAAAACCTAAATATTCGTACCAAAAAGATGGGCGCCATAGTTCCTTCTACGGATACGGAATGCGTTGTCAAATCAAATAAGCAGAGGGCGAAGAGACAGAGATTGTTTATTGAAATGTAATTTTCCATATTTTCTTAATTAATAAAAAAAATATCCGCGATAATTGTCACCTCTCATTATATTAAGGAAACATGTTGTAATTAATACCTTATAGTAGATCGATATTTGTAAACATTTACTTAATTAGATAATTTAATTGTTTCAAAATGGTAATTTAAATTAATAAATAAATATTAGTATTTAGAAAATACATTTTGCAAAGACTCAATATTATTTTACTTGAAAAATAAGAATGATTTCATCTTTAAATAGTTTTCTGCGTGTACTTAATATGATTAAAATCATCATTTAACAGGTGAACAATTAGAATAAACATTGATTTTAAGATTGACCTTCTATTATATAATATTTTACTTTAAAACATAAGGCAGACCGCGCATTTCATCGTCTATTCTCATAGTCAAACGGAACCGGAATAAAATATTTCAAACGCTGGCAACCCCTGTTTGCGGCAGGAATTTTCCAGGCAACCCTGTTTTATAGTGTTCAGAAAAAAATAAGCTTTAATTTGATATATAATTCATAAAAAAAACACATGAGTGCAAATTATTAACTGACTGAGAGCTGGCAACCCTTAATTTTCCAATTCCTTATGCGATTATCTTTCAAATGATGTGCGATTCATATAAAAAAAGTATTGGTGCAATTTTCTCCAAAAACGAGTTACGAAAAAATGTAATTAAAGGTGATTGCGGCAGGATTCTTCCAGGCAACCCAGGTGTAATTTGTTCTACTAATCATGTATTATTCATTAATATAGGTTTAATTAAGAAAACTCGTATATGCAGGATTCAACGGCCGGATCTCAGGGTATATGTTTTCTAATTGTAATGCCTGAAATTGGTTGGAAGATTAATAGTGGTGTCTATACATCAAATTCTCTTTACCTACTTTATTGATAAATAATAATAGTAATAGTTAGAAATCTTATTTAAACTTACACAGCATTAAAGCTGCAGGCCACTTTAGAATTAGTGTCTATCAGCTATGCTAATTAATATTTATAGCCATTTATATTAATGTAATATCAAATGCTTGAAGCCAGTCATGGCGCAGGGGCAAAAAGTATGACTGTAAACGTGACTGTTTGTGGGTTCGATCCTTATTCAAGGTAATTAAATATTTATTTAAATGTGTATTTTCATTTCTTCGCGCTGGTGGCGTTGAGTTCCGCCATTCAATATGCAATGCCCCCAGATTTCGGCGGAAAGTGGGGATTATTGTTTTAACACTAGGTTCACTCTTCAAACCCTGTGTGCAGGATACAGCGTAAAGCAGATTTTTTTAAATGTTAATTTAAATCTCTTGAGTGTGAATGAGAATTATATTTTACTTCAATATTTTATTTGTGTAATGTATATTTATAAATTTTTTTACAGACAAGTTTTGGAAATACTAGCTGCAGTAAGAAAGGAAGACATTGATGAGTTAGCAGAAGCTGTTTATAACAATACAAATAAACTTTTCTTTAGTAACAAGTAAAATATAATGTTACTTTTGCTAAAAAAAAAAGATATAATCATTTTTTATTTATGCATTTTGTTTAAAATAGAAATATGAAATGTTAATATAAAAATAAGTATAACAAATTATCGATTTTATATTTTCTGCTTCTCCCACCCACACCCATCAGAAAAAACAAACAAACGAGAAAAGTAAAATAAATAAAACACAATAGAAATTCATTCCTCTATTATTTCGATTCTGTTAACATTACAATATGCGACCTCTCAACACAAATAAATACTACAACTTAATTAAAAAACATTATATTTCATTCAAATTTGTGAAGAAAGTGATTATTCAAAACAATTACGATTTTTAAAATCTTTAATCTAAAATATGAAAATATCCACATTTTGTATTTCATTCTATTACTTTGTTTTCTCTAATAGTATTATATTAACCTTTATTATTTTAAATATATATAGAATAGTATTAAATTAACATTTAAAAAAACAATAATGATCAATCAAACCCATTCACAGGCAAACTTTTTTTTTAAATGCAACGGGAATGTATTTTAGAAATACTGATATTTAAAAAAATTAAACATAGTTGTCATGTTAATAATTTAATTTTAAATGATATGATAAATGATCTTATTCGTTGCATGTTTTATACAATACTAATTTCCGTTCAGTATTTCATAAATTAAGTAAAAAATGGTAAACTTCATTAAAAAAAACAAAATAAATTATATAAAAAAATCATGCATTATGTATAACAGTACAAATATAATTAGTATTATAAATGGGGTTTTCTAACGTGAAAATGTCGAAAAATTATATAAAATTATGTTGGACATATATTAAAAAAATGTTACCATATAATTTCAATAGACATCTATTTACAAGTGATAATGAAATAAAGAAATAGCGATTTATTAATAATAAAAAAAAATATGTAAAGAAAATCAAGAAAAGGTGTGTGTGATGTTTATTTTTTAATGAAGTGATATAATTTATTTAAATTATTAGAAAACTATGATTTTAAATCTATGTTATCAGAAAAAACTCAAATGAATACAAGTGACACAACACTATAACTATTCAAAATAAATATATGAAATTGTTTGCGCTATCATATCACATCACATTAAATTAATATTCAAGATAAAACCATGAAACAGACATTAACGACAAATACTTGGTTTAATTAATTTAAGATACACTTTTAAAAACTTTAAAATATAATTTTAAAAACAAAATTTACAGAAAAAAATCTTGAAATTTTGGATAAAATTCTATTTTCTTACACTGTAATGTACAAAAAAATCTTTCCAAATACTTTTTTATTAAATTCAACAGAACCAGAGGGTTAGCCATTTATAACTTCAAATTGATAGTAAATATCAAGGCCTATTACATTTATATTAATCTCTTAATTAAAGACTCCATTAATCAAACCATTATTGCATTCCATAAGAATTATACAAACAAAATTTCCTCAAACCATTACTAAAGCACAGCTCCACAAACCCATTTTTCTTAATATTTTTGAAGAAAAAAAAATGTAATAAGCCTTTTTTAATGAAACAGAATGTTCAATATATAAATAAAATGAACACATTTATAGTGTCTATCACATCACATCTCAGGGTAACTTGGAGTATACATGCACTTGCTCCCTGAACCAGTGGAAGTAGGTGCTCATGTGGAACTTAGTTGCGTTTAACGCTACTTGTGTTTTGTTCTGTAGGATCTCGGGTGCCCATTCTCCTCTGTAAAAAAATATTAAAATTGTATACGAAAAACAAAATCAGCTTCACTTGTGGGATGCCCACATACACTAAAATAGACAGAGGGAAACTAGTGTTAAGAAACTCCGTTCTTCACTTTCCACTGAATTCTGGATGCATTGCGTGTTAAGTACGGAACTCAACGCCGCGCTTAGCCTCGACTTCAAATATTTCATCTCAAGGGTAGATTAAACCCAAACCAGTCGCGTTTACGGTCACTTTGTGCCTCTGTGCCATGTCTGGCTTTGTAAAAATGTAAATGAATTGCAATAAATTGATATAAAGTAGTGGTGGCAACTGTTAAGAGTAAATATTAACACTACACATGTGTCACATGTCTGATTATCTTAAAATATTTGAAACATTCATTATTGAATCATTTTTTTTATTAAAACACCTGTGGCAAAATTTTATATAAATCCTCATGAAAATATTT
Organism: Heliconius melpomene rosina; assembly: GCF_056956725.1. NCBI lineage: Eukaryota > Metazoa > Arthropoda > Insecta > Lepidoptera > Nymphalidae > Heliconius > Heliconius melpomene. Next base: position 7,669,271 of record NC_140402.1, on the reverse strand, counting down.
AAAACTTAAATATAAATGAAGTAAAATTTTATATGCTAAAATGACAGACAGACAGACAGACATTCATAACAGAACTAATTAGCTACTAACTACTAGTTTAATAAATAAAAAAAAAACAAAACTTACACAAAAACTTTTGTTGACAGATAATTAACAGTTATCTGATAATATTCATTAGAATATTTCTTGACGAAACTGTAACCACTCGCTGCGTAACTTTGCACCGTATCCAATACACCAGGGGCATACTGCTCTATAGTTTCCACTACTACAGGTGTTTTTTCAACGACATACTCCTTCATGTTTCCATATAATGCACATATTTTCTTGACTGAAATAGTAGCAATATCCAATGATAGCTGGCCGTAGGGCTTCAAAGTTTCGACTGTGTTAGTGTAATATATGGGTGCATTTGTCTCCAGCCATAAATAGCCTCGGGCTGAACTTGATAATGCCTTCCTCCATGCTTGTTGGCTTTGCTCTAGTATACCAAGATCTTTGAATAGTTTGCCAGTTGAACTTTCTGTTAATAAAACAAAATTAAGAAATTATATAGTAAATTCATATTAAAAGTATCTTACATATAACTAAATATTTAAAAAATCTTATTGGGACCTTTTATTTTTTCATTAATTTATCATGTTTACAGACAATTACCCCACTAAATATTTTTCAACCAAAATATAAAAACAGTATATCAACAACAATTAAATAGAAAGTATCACAAAGATAAAATAGGTTAATATACTAAAATGTAATCTCATGTGCAGCATATCATTACACTTATCATTGAATGCAATGTTTTATAATAGTTATTATACAAATAATAAAGTTATAAATAATTATAGAATGACCTTTTTCATTTAGAATGTAATTTGAGATAATGTTACATAGAGTGACATTATTTATTATTTATAGTTTCTTGTACTTCCATATTATGTTCTTTATATAAAACCATAGAGGATGTTGTGACATAGGGACACAAGCGTGCAACTGTGAAGATTCCTTAAGATTTATTATTTCCCACTTGTAGAGACAATTTTGACCACATTTTATAAAATAATTCATGGTTGATTTTTTTTTTATAAAAATAAAACCTGTTCTTATAAGGATTATCATTCTATCATAGTAACTTGTAATTTACATACATTAAAGACAAGTTTTGATTTTTTGCATTATATAACTATTTAATTTATCTAAAAAAAATTTTCTATATAAAAAAACTAATATATGAATATGTATGGAAGAGATGGCTTTTTTGATATTTTTTTATTTTATATATATATCTGTACACTCTAATGTAATGTAATGTAAAAATTTACTAATAGTATAAGCTTGTACTTACTTGCAAAGTTGCCGTTGGCTAATGAAACATCATAAGAAACTAAACCCACAATACCAACAAACAAGAAGAAGCTGGCCCACAGCCAAGGGAACTTTCTAGTGCTCGTCATCCTGTCTAGAATATCCTGGAAGATAAATTACACTCACACTGACATACGACAACACTACACAGAAATGTATAAGGAAAAATATATGCTGTTAATCTATTGTTATGCGTTTATTAATTGCTATAATGGTGGCAATTAGTTTTGAAATTTTCCGTGTATTACAACTCAATGAATAATTATAAGTTAGAAGTTTAAATGATTTGTAAACAAGTTCAGAGTAATCTTATTATATATTTATAAACATTCTTGACATGTTAAAAAACGTTTAAGTTTATTCATACACGTCACACAATTTTATTGCAAATTTAAATATACATACTTAATATTTTCCAACTATAAACCGTAACGCAAATAAAACACTTTATCACAACGTTAAAACAATGTATATAAATGTACAAAGTATAAGATAAAATAGACTAAATTGTTTCGAAAATAAATTTACACATCACTACGTATCTTAAAATATTTAATGAGACTCCCACAAAGTTACTAACGGATGTAACACATCGAAGTTTACTGTTACTTATTTTCGAGTGCGGACATTGGGCGCGTCGAATAACCCGCAATTCTAGTTTTACCAACGACGAAACTCTTCAGATTATAACTGCGCGGTACGCCCATTACGGAAAATTTCAATATTCCGATACTATTTGTTACTATTAAAGGTAAATAACACTTCGACTCACCAATAAACTTTAAAAATACAACTTTTTAATAAATATTTCTATTTATAACAGTTATATACGGCTTATTTCGAATTTAATCACAAAATCAATTTCGTTTAATGCGTTCGACAAAAATGTCCTTTTCGATTTCATTTGGCATTGAAAGCTAACTAAACAGTAGTGTGGCCATATCAAAAAATATAAAATAGGGATAATCGATTTTAATAATTATCGTCTTTGATATTTTACTGTGGTGTAGTCTATTGTTAACTTATATTTTAAAATTAAAAGTATTGAAGAAGTTTATACAAAATCTGTTATTACAAAGAACAAATAAAGATGTTTTTATTATTTCAAATAACTACAGCTGTTTAAATTTATAAAAATTACATCTTTAATTATTATTTGTCGAAATTAATGTTCATTGTTATTTAGTTTGGATATTATGGGAATCGAAATATACTCATACATAAGTATAAAATTTATGAAGACACACTAATTTAGTTCAACTAAATCAAGTTGAAAAATGGCTGCTAAGTTCTGCTTCGGCTTAATAAATTAGATATAAGAAAAGAAAGAAAAACAAAAATTGTATGTATACATTCCTACTAGAAGTTTTAGAAATAATGGACTAACCTGGCATATTTTCTTTGTTTTGACAACTGCTTCGTCTTTCTTCTTGCCCTTCAATGTTTCCCCACAAACTTCTACGTATTGTAAAATCGTTGTTTTCAAAGATTTCTTCTTTAATTTTGGACTAACTTCGGCCCAGTTTGTATCTGGGCAACAATTATTTTGTTTAATTTTACATTTATAAGGTTAGCCTTATAATTGCGGGATGAAGACAGAAGTCTAGTCTGACAAAACACTGCAGATGCGTGGTCCTACCTTTTTTTACTTTTCCAAAATGATGAAATTTAATTGTATTTTGTTTTTATTTGCTACTTAAACTAGACATAATTAAGGCTACGTTTCTAATTGTTAAGAGAATATTCAGATTGGCCTTTTTCGACATATTTATCTTAATGTTATTTTAATACCTAATTCGATTATATCATAAAACATAGTGTCTTTACACAGTCAATCGTGTAAATTTTTTAAACATTGCATTAATCAAACCCACCCAACCAGATGTATGCCATTTTACCACAATGGACTTGATTAATTATCAATATAAAAAATTAATTATTAAGATATACCTATATGCTCTATCAGAGTGGCAGATTGTTTAGGACATCTATTGAACAGCTGTTGCCACGTCGCATTACAGGAGTCGTCTCTTATCAAACATTCTATAAGACTTTCCACCAATATCTTATTATAGGGATCTAAACTAGGCCCGCTTAAGTATTGATTTGGCAGTTTCTTCATTAACTGATTGAAGGTCACTTGTAGTTTATTGCCGCTATTCTTGAAATATATATCCTGGAATTAATTTTCTTGTTAGTATTGTTCATGTTTAAATTTTAAGGGGAAAAGAAAGGAAAAAGGGAAATTGAAAACGAGTGTTCCAAACACTCCATTCTAATTAGGACACTTCCATTTCCCACTTTCTGCAGAATTCTAAAGATTGCGTGTTGCCTCGTTGAGAGAGTGAGGAAATTAAAATATATTATAATTCAATTTCTCGTGTGGGAATCGAACCCACAACTTATAGCGTTTACAGTCGCACGCTTGTGTCCCTGCGCCACGAATGGCCTACTCTGCGTACCCTGCTACACCCTGAATACACCATGAAGCTAAAAAAACCAAAGAAGAAAAAAGAAATCCCACCTTATATTTACTTAATTGATTTATAAGGTCACTTGACAGATCTTTAGACAGCGCATTCCGTTTGCCGTTTATCAAATCGAACATCGCGACCAATTGGTCCAACGTCAGTTTTGCCTCCATATTAACGTTTCTGTCCAGTAAATCAGATAGATATGATATAATGTACTTTGTATAGTTCTTCAATTCAATTATTGGTAGGAAGAGTTCGTGCCAAGCTGTAAATTAGATTTATATTAATATTTTATCGAACAATAAGGCCCTCATCTGTTTATTGTCTTGTGGTGACTGATTCGGTTCCCATTCGAGGAAATTAAATATTTTAACTTTATCGCTCTGGTAACGAGACGAAGTGCGACGTTGTGTCCCGACACTCAAAACGCAATGTCTTCAGAATTCGGCGAAAAGTGAGGAACGGTAGTGCCTTAATGGGAACGGCGTGTCTTAACACTAGTTTCCCAGTTTCCTTCTGTCTATCCTGCTATGAAAAGATTAAATATTTCATTTACTCGTTTAGGCATCAAACCCACAGTCCTCGCTTTTACAGTCGCACGATTGCACTCCCACGACACGACAGCCTCAGAAACAAAGTATTTTCTTATAATTGTGACACAAAGTAAACTAACTTCATTAGTTACTTAAAACTGTAGTACTCAACATGAAATCTAAAATGACTATAAGAGTATGAAATCAGGTTATCTTGAGACATATCAAGATAACTGATAAGAGAACATATTTATAAATTAAGATATATGTGACAAAATGTTTTGAGTTTAAGCTTCTCAAATATTTCTTAGTGTGGGTGATATGAAGCTAACAGATACCATCAACATACATATATCTAAAAACCGAAAAATATTCTTTTAAAAAAATATATATAATTAAAATCAAAATGTTATTCACAAAGTAATTTTTTAACATTTTTTATATTTTCTTTTATAAGCTCAATGGAAGAATATTAATAGTTCTCGGTCCTAGATAGGTTGATATGTGTTTGACATAAGAGTTGTATTGTCTGTGCCATTTCATATATACAAGTTGTTTTCTTCCAGCGTATTGCTGAAATTAGTTCTACCTCATAGAGTATCAACTTCTATTTGATTATTTTGTGTTAATTAAATATACAAGTACAATGTTGTAATAAATAAATCTGTTTCTTGTGTGTTTTAATTTTTATTTGTTAATTTGTCATGGCATGTTTGTTAAGAACTAGTTTACTTATTCAAAACTATATAAGAAATGTAACTAAAATGTATTTCTAATAAAAATATGTTTCTTCATAAATAGTATTCTATTTTTCTTACCTTTTAAACCAACTGCAAAGTCTTTAAAACCACCTTGTCCCAAGGTCCATAACAAGGAAAGACCGATTGGAGGTCTATTTTGATATGAATTTCTAAGACTAACACTCTTAGGTATAGATGCTATACAGAACTCAGGATATTCATGAGCTAGCATTTGTAATAATAATCTATAGCCATTTACTGATTGACCTGCAAAAAATATTTATGTAAAGAGTTGCCACTCTTTGTAGTATATTTATAATGTGTATTGTGTAATGTAGTAATATTTATAATATAGAGGACATCACAATGCAAGAGGACAAAATACAAAGGCAATAGTTGTGGGTTCGACTCTTGCTCTGTGTCTATTGTTATTTCTTAGCCCTAAAAAGACACAGGGTGAGTTTTTTGTTAAGTGTTTATGCTCCATGGACTTTTATTATCCATATCTCTTATTGTTTTCATATGTGTTTTTGTGATTATTCATGTCATAAAAAAGTTGGTGTTAAGTTCCGCCACCCCATACACAAGGTCTCAAATTTGTGTTGAAAATGAAGAGCAGTGTGTTGATACTTGTCTACTTTACTATATGAGATGAAGAATAAAGGTAAGAAAAAATAGTTATTGTATGTACATATAATTTCATATACATAAGTAAAAGTAATAAAGTTTCATAACAATATGTTAGCCAACTGTAAAGTAGGTGTTACAGTAAGTGACATAACATCTGTGTAATAATAATTTAATCAGATAATATGATACACTTGCCTGGTTTCAGGTAAGTGTTACAAATAAAAAAATGTGCAGAAAGAATACTTTCAGTTTTAGTAAGATTTGTTATAAAATGATACCATCAAAAGTGTGATATACAATTAATTTATTTTTTTATTACGGTAGACAGAGAGAACGTAGTACTAGAACACTTCATTCACTTCTTTTTGCCTGTTTGATTAAACTCAACACTGCCCATTGTTTAGCAGAGGAGAGAATGAAATATAAATGATAAAAGATGTAACATTTACATTTTGATGTTGTTCCACTGCACCACAATGGAGGGGATTTAGAACTTAACTTAACAATTTTTAAAGAAAACATGTACAAACCTCTAATCATATCATTAGCTAAGGCAGTTAAGGTAACATCGAAAAACAATTGTGTATTTGCCTTCCCTGCATCATGGAGGACACTTTGTAAAGCTTTTTTTAAATCCAAAGGTGCAACACTCAAAGGGTAGTTTTCAGGATAAGTAGCAAAAGTAGAATCTTCTACATCTATTTGTATTTTAGAATTAAGGAAATTAGCTACTTCTTTCAACCAAACAAGTGGGGCGTTGGAAAAGCGTAGTTTATTTGTTGTTATGATGTTGGCCAATTCTGTGATGTCAATCTGAAAACATTTTATTTCATATTTATTGTGTCTAAAAGTTTTTTAACATCATATTTTCTTACTATTTTTATGCAACCAAACTATATACAAAAGCACACAGCTAAAAAATATGTATTGTAAATTTAAAAAAAAAATATTTTTACAAGGTTTAAAACTAATTTATTTTTACAAGGTTATATATATTATATATATTATATATATTATACTCAGTTTAATGGCAAGGTATTTAGACAAATACTCACAGCTTCAAGGGCCTCATCTATAGTTTTAGGTGGTTTAGGTTTTGGAGGTTCAGATTTTTTATCTTGCTTCTTTTTTTTGTCTCCATCCTTCTTTTTATTATTTTGCGGCTTCTTAGTATCATCTATTTCCATACCTGAGTAATATGACTTTATTTGTGATGCCGGCACTGAAAATATCATTACAAAATATCAAAAATATACATTATTTAGGATGCAAGAATAAAAAATATTTATCTGTAAATAAGCCGGGAATAAGTACTTATGCTATACGTACCGACATCTTCAAGTTTCGGACCATTTTTGGTGGGCTTTTTATCCTCATCTTTAGCATTTTTAATTTTACCATTTTGGGACTTCTTGCTCTTTCCGACAACTTCCCATTGACCGCTCGACATAATTAAAGTTTAATAATATTAATCAAATATTTTTGGTAAATAGAGAGAAAGCGACAGGTTACACGTCAAAAACAAAGCAAAAAACGTCAAACTGAAAGATGAAGTAAATTCTCATTGGTTAATAGATTCCACTTGGCCAAAACGTGGCATTGCGTTTATTACATTTAGTTGCATTTAGAGTTACCAAAATTAAAATATTTTTAATACAATATTACTATAAATAATAAATTAACTATAAAATGTATTATTTTTAGAAACAAACCGTACAATTTTTTTAAGGCGTAGGTAGAGAATTATTAGGTGCGATATTCATATTATACAGTTTGTACTATTAAAATAACATCGTATTACCATTTAAATTATTTTAATATTCAAAATATATATTTTTGTTCTCTTTAATTTAATATTTTTTCTCTTATGGAACGTGATTTATCTATATAACAATAAATCAATAATGTTTTTAAATGAAGGTTAAATTTGCAATTTTTTAAGTAGGTCACCTGAAATGAGTTTTTTTTCTGATAACATTATTATTGATAATATGACGATATAAATTTTATGTCGTCATATTATGTATATATTAATAGGAAAAATATTTATAGTAATGTTATTTATTTATATATTACACTTCTACCATTGTTTCGGAACGTAAGCTGTCAAATGTCAATAAGATCATACCGTAAACATTTGTTTTCTGTGCCTCAGGTGCTGTGCGTAGTTTAATTTCTGTTCCTCTGTGTACTGCAATTATTTAAGATCGTATTTGAACTTCCGTGTATATTGTACAATAAACAGAAATAAACCATTTATAACTTTATAAGTGTGACGCGTAAAATACATTTTTGTATTGAGCATTTTTAAAGTGAATGTTCTGATGGAGGACAAACTGATGCTGGACGATATATCCAGCACCCTGAGGGAAAGGGTGTTCTTCGCTGCCAGAGATGGAATGTCTCTGACCCTATACGCTTTACTTTACGAGAAAAATACAGACGATATAGACGACCTTCTAAACAGCGTAAGTAATTTTATAAATCACTTTATAAGGTTTGACACTATTTTTAATATTTTGCTAATGTCATTCAGTCAAAAATAATATTGGAAGTAACGTGCTTAGCATCTATTTTTATATATAAATCAGATGATATCTAACTTCGATTTTTATGAACATGCGTTGTTTAATAGTTTTGCGTCGTCTCCTTTTTTATTTTTGTTTCGATATTTATGTGTATCGTAAAGCCACGATACGTTTTCGCAAAAGCTAAATACATTTGTTATCGTCGTACAAAAGTATAAATTTAGATAATTATTGCTGCCAATGGCTGTTAATTTAAAGGAAAATTGTAATTTCTTATTATTTTACTATTAATTATATTAAATATAAAAATTTTATATCTACAAAATATGTGATATGTAGTACTTAAAATAATAAAGTTGAGTGATACATATAAATAAAATTTTTAATTTGATATTTATGTAAAAGTATGAAAAAGACTGAATAAATTTGAAATAAATTTGTTAATTTTTTAAATATTTAATTTGTAGGATGTTTGCTGTGATGGAGTTAAATGTACACCTTTGATAGCTGCGTCGCGACATGGTCGTGAGGGTGCAGTGAGGATTTTATTGGAAAAATTCCGTCCACCAGTAAGACTGGAGACAGAGGGAACAGTTAAGTTTGATGAATATGTTATAGAAGGTAAGTTATATTCATAAATTCTTATGAAAGCATTTTAAAACAGTTAATATGTTATACATAATTGTCTAATAGTATCAAAGACATTAATGTCTTGAAATTTTAAAAATGGTTAAATAATATGTTATACTAGTTAATTATACTAAAACAATGTAAATGATAAACTTTTATGATTGCAAAGTATGTAAACACATACAAATTGGGTTTTACATGTTATGTAAAATGATAAAAGTTATCTTTAATAATGGATAAGATTATACATCTCTTTATTTAGATATTTCCAAGATCAATGTTATTCTGGCTTATATAATGCAAGTAAATGTTTTTAATTTTTTGAAAACAAAAAATAATCATTGTTCTATTGAAGTTCATCTGTGAACACACAAATGTGAACTCACAAATATAAAATTTACTAAAAAATGAATGAAGAGCTACTAAACCTATTTTTTTTACTTAATACCTTTATATGTAATTAAAGAAAAACATCTTTACAAATAATTATTTCTCTTCAATTATACTAATTGTGCATTTGTAATAGTTATTTTGAAATAAATTCCTTTCCATTCAACGTTGTTTGTAATAGAATTACATATATCCACTGTTGAAGGACATATTATGGAAAGCAGAAAAAGTAAAACATAATCTTTGAGTTACACTCAAGTATGTAGGTTAAAATCTCCATAATGTTTCTCATTTGTTACTGCTTATAAACATTGTTTCAAACCACTGCAGATAATTTACTTTTTTACTAAAAGTAAAAATACACATTTGATTCTGCTTTGTTGTGCCTTTAACATTATATTTATTTTATTTATTTATTTAGGATTATCAACAGAAGAAACATTACACACAAATTCTATGTTTTTAATTATATTTCTTCATTAACAGTCTTCCAAAAAGTAAACACAAATATCTTGTCATATTTATAGTGACGAAAAATAATATGTTATTTGAGGTCAATGCCTCTGAACAGTGCTCCATTTTATGTATTTTTACTTGTTGTAAACAGTAATTTACAGTGTGATTCTTTATACTGTTTGCATGTATGTTTTCCATCAAGGGCAAATAATTAAAATTAAGATTAAGTAAACTTTAAATAACAAAGATATTAAAATAGAATTCTACATGAGATTATTCAATTTTTTTATATATGTAGTACAAATAGGTTGTGAACTATTGTAAAATGTTCAATCCAAACTAGGCCAGGTTCAAAAATATATCTATAGAACAAATTATACCTGAAAGATTATATCAAGAAATAATAAATTTATTTATATATAAAAAAAAACCATTAGCATTGTAAATTTGAGCCTATGAACATTGTGTACAAAAACTTGGCTTCAGAGAACATAAAATAAGTATCCTTATTTGTATTCTAATGCTAATATTTTTATTTTATATTAATATTTGTTTTAGATAAAATATTTATATTTGCTTCAATAATCGCCGCAAGTCAAAAGTTATAAGATGGCATTATCTTACTTAATTATTTGTTACATTATCTTATATACACACATTAGTTATTATTATATAATTAAGAGGAGCTTGAATGACGGAAAATCGCTTAATGTGGGTGATAAGGTTCTTAGTGAATTCATTGTTCTAATATAATATGTATTTATTTATATCGTAGAAGACAAAATCAAAAATCTATCTTTCTTCGCTCTTGAGTTCCGCCACTCAACACTTGTTGGAAAATAAGGAACGGAGTGTCTTAACACTACGTTTCCTCTGCCTACCCTACCGTGTGCGAAATACAGCGTGACTTTTATTTTGAAATAAAAAATTAAGCAATTGCAGATTTGCGTATCGCATATATTCATACGTCCATGTTTATTTTAATTTACATGTTCTGAACGTAATCGCGAGTTGCAATAAAGGCGGTTATGACCCAAATGAAACGTACACAAACACGTAACAGACGCAAAATAGCAAAGTCAGTGTTACTTTGTGCAAACCGACGCAATATTAGAACTTGCAGCAGGTGTAAGGCCGCTGTGGTGCAGTGGTGCGCTCAAATGATTATGGTAGTGGGTTGAAATTCTATTTTTTCGTAAATATTTCTCTCTTTGTCTTCCAAGTCTAGTTTTATAAAAAGAGGGTTGTAGTTCTGGCTTCCTAAATCGACTATATTGGCTCGAAGTATCTTATAAATACATTCTAGGTAACTTCATGTAGATGCGGAAAATGTTTGAAAATACATATAATAAAACGGACGGAACTAAAATTTTTCGAACTTAACAAAGCTGTGGCAAACAAAAGATTGTTTCCTTTGTTTAATATATCCATTGTGTATAATTAAGAACAAAATGAGATTCTTTATTTTTAGAAAATCAATTTTCTAAATTTCTATGCTACTACGATTTAAACTTCATTTTATCCATATTCTTATGCAAATTACTAACTTCTATCTAGGATATCTTTTCTTCTATTGGAACTAAGAAAGAGACTCAGTGGGAAGTTACAGTGTTTTTCACTTGCTACGTCTACTACGAACAAACATTGCATATTTACATTTATAATACAAAACTGTACTTTGAAAAACCAAAGAAGCATTCCTTTTAAATATGAATATATCAGATATAAATGAATAATGTAAAGGCTGTTTTTAACAGTACTCCTTTGATATCGTGAAATAAATGTTTCTATTATTTAAGTCCATCGGTCATTTTCCCACGTAAAAACATAATTTCGTTATGGCCATTATTTTTTCTACATTTAGTCGAATCTGAGCCTCAAAAATGAGCAAAAAAAACAATAAAAAAGCAGGTTATTTCCGTAAAACGGTCACCATTATCGTGAAAGACCAATGACTCTAAGAAGCCAGGTCCTCGCGTGGTGTGCTATTTATAGTATCCTTCGGTTTGTACACAAAGAAAGAGAATTACATACTGGACGCTTCTTTACTTGGCGCACGTCCAGATCTTTGTTTTATATATGATTTATAGTAATTAATATTCGATTATAATTCCGCGTACAGCTTCCGTTGTACTAGAAGTTTTATTCAATGTTCGTAATTCTTTTTATTTAGCTATTTTTATATATATCAGTAGGGTAGGCAGAGGGAACCTAGTGTTAAGTTCTGTTTTCCACTTTCCGCCGAATTTCTCGAGGCATTGCGTGTTGAGCGGCGAAGCTCAACGCGGCGCTTTTGCCTTGGTGCCAGAGCTAAAAATTACAATATTAATAAATAATAATTAATCCCCTCGAGTGGGATCAAACCCACAACCGTCGCGTTGCAGACGCACCCTTGTGCCCCTGCGCCACCACGGCCTCTGTTATACTCGTTTATATAAATATATATTATTGATTAAAGCGTGAATAAGCACATTTATATCACGTGTCTTTGCTAATGTTAATGTTTGGGTCGTAGTATAAATATAATGCGCATCTCCTACTGCTTCTAAGAAAATAGTATCTGTAGCTATTTTGTTTTTGTCGATTAGAGAAGAAAGTGTTAATATGACGTTTTATATGAACTATAGGCTTATTTTCATATCTAATGTTTATGTCGTTAGCCTTATACCATAATAATATTTGTTTTGTAGCTAATCTATTCGCAGCTAATCTTGCGTTTATTGAAATTGTTGCTAAAAGGCAACCTTGGCAACTAGGCGGCTTCCAATTGTTGATCTTTTATGATATTTATTTTTTACTTTCTCCCTGAATCCCTCATATAGCAGGCAGAGAGAGTCAGCCTATTTTTAAGACCTTCCGTTTCCCATTTTCTGCCGAATTTTCAAGCCATGGCGTGTTCAATGGCGGAATTCAACGCCGAACTTTTGCATTTTGTATGGATGAGGATAGTTACTGTACACGTTTAAATGACAATCGCTTGTTTAGTATAAGAGAAATGTGAAACGCAAAATAATTTATACTAATACGCGTTACTCACGACTGAAAAACTTCATGACTCTTACTAACGTATAGAGTTGAGTCACTGTGTATTAAAAAGTGAAATATTTGCAGTATCTATAAAAAATGTGCTTCGAATATGATGTGATAGTCTTAGTTGTTGTTACTGGTATTCCGAAACTTGTTTTGCATGTAGTATAAAATGTAAAATCTTGTTTCCTGTTGGAATTTCCGGAAATCCTCTCATAGTGTCCCTTACACTTCCCAAGGATCTATCAGTTTCAGTAACGGAAAACTTATGCACTCGTATGGTGCGAATCCCTCGATTTCGTCAATTAACTCGCAATTTCTTAAATACTATAGCGTATATAGTATAGTATAGCTTAGCGTAGTTAAACGCTATACTACGCTATATGCGGAATACTGCATGAAACTGTAAAAACACTTAGGTACAGATCTTGTCATATCTATCGAATTTACGTAACGATTGTACTTCAGCATCAGGTTCCGCAATGCTACATGTGCTGGTGTGAGCGGATAGTAAAGTATTTTCTTCTTATTCTGCAAAATGAGAGAGATAGTAAAAAATGTATTAAAAACCTCAAAATTTTTACCTGACTTCTTATGCTTGTTATATTAATTGCAATAATTTACTAATTGTAAAAAATATTTTTAAATATGTTTACAGAAGTTCTTTTATTTAAATCTCTTTCATCAAACTAAAATTATAATTTTAGGCCAGTCGTGGCGAAGGTTATGTTTGTCGATTTCTACTCGAGGAAATGAAATATTTAATATTTTTATTTCGTCGCTCTCGTAACGAAGCAAAGCGTGACGTTGAGTTCCGCCAATCAACATGGAATACCTCCAGAATTCTGCAGAAGTGTCGTAATAGGAGCGAAGTGTCTTAACAGGCTCCCAGGTTCCCTCCGCCTACCTTGCTATGTGCGGTATCCCGCGTAAAGCTACAAAATATTAATAATAACTATTTCATTCCAGGTGCCACAGCACTATGGTGTGCAGCAGGTGCAGGTCACCTGGGCATCGTAAAGCGTTTGGTCCGCGCCGGCGCTAACGTAAACCACGCAACTAAAACACTAAGCACGCCCCTTCGCGCCGCCTGCTTCGACGGCAGATTAGACATAGTCAAGTACTTAGTGAGGCACGGAGCGGATATACATAAGGCTAATAAATATAATAATACGTGTTTGATGATTGCAGCGTATAAGGGACATCTTGATGTGGTAAGTTTTTTCTTTAAATATATTTTTGTTAATAAACAGTCCTATGTTCTTTCTTATACCTCTAAGAATATGTGTACAAAGCTTTTTGACAATCGATTGAGTTGTTTTTGCGTGAAAGCGTAACAAACAAACTTACATTCACATTTATATTATTAGTATAGTGTGATAAATGTATTTTCTTTTTTATTTGCTACTCAAACTAGGCTTAGAACAAGATATAAGCTACTGGTTTCAGAATAGTGGAGCTGAAAAAAATAGTGATCAATCACTGTTCTCTACTTGTCTTAAAAGAGATATTTTTCTTTTCAAGGTCCAATTCCTCCTAGACAGTGGAGCGAGGGTAGACGAGCGAGCGCTGTGTGGTGCGACAGCCCTACACTTCGCATCAGAATGTGGACACGCAGCCGTTGTATGTGCCCTTATCGATCACAACGCGAAAATACTAACTAATGAAAATGGTAAGTTTTATTTTGGACTAGTTGGAGCCTTGGAGCATTTAGCATCTTATCTTATATAACTTCGAGTTACACATGTTGTACCCCAGAGCCATTTTTCTTTTGGTTTAGCAGCCTACAGTTCCATACCAGATGTTCCTGATCTTAGATTTTTATGTCATCAATATTCAAACATCTAGTTTTCACTGTTGTACTTGTTTTTAAGTTTCACGTACGTTTCGTTGTACTTGAGTTCAGAAAACCTATGGTATGGTTCTTTTATTATGGTGTTCCGAGCGTGCCAATTGAGCACATATCTTATGCTATGTGAAAAAAGTCCACAGGATGCTTTAATAATAAACGACAAAAATTTTAAAATAACTAAATGTACATATATTATATTAAAAACCGAAAACCTCCCAGGTATGACCCCACTCCAATGTGCGGCTGAACGGGCCCGTGCCTCCGTAGTAGAAATATTAGCCGCGCGACCTGAAGTGACTCGTGCGCAGGCCGTAGAGGCGTACGAGCTGTTGGGCGCTTCGTTTGCTAACGACAAGGAGTATTACTGTTTGAGGGTAAGTGTTTATTGGGGATAAGGGGAGGGTTGCCAGTTTCATTTCTATCCGGATAATTAATAATCTTCTAGAAGTCTAGAAAGTCGAATGGAGACCAATAAACCGAAACAATTATTTCAATGAAAATTTTTAAAAAGGCATGAAAATCTCTATTTGTACATAGAACTGCGAAAATTAAAAAACGCAAATAGCAATTACACTATATCCTAACTGCACTTAGTATTAATACACTCCATTCGCCGCTTTCCGCCCCATTTTCGAGCATTGCGTGTTGCCTGACAAGTGAGGAAACTAGCATATTTTCCCTAATGGAAATCGAATCCACAATCGTCACGCTTACGACGGCTGTCTTGAAAATTCTTATTACCATAATTTTTATTTGAAATACAGATGGCATTCACCTACCTACATAGGGCGATGGCGATGCGCTACGACACAAGATACGGTCTGTTATTAAAGAAACCCGCGGAACCGATCCCTGCATACGATAATTGGAGAGAAAGCACAACATTAGAGGTATGTAGACACTTACGTATGTACATACAAATATAACGTATCTTACTTCATAATTTATATATATCACATACAATGGCGTATTACATTTTGACATGTCTCCTTATTTGATATTTTTATAATTTTAAAATCGAGAGAATACCTTAGCAATGTACATGTAAATACATTACCGATGCTTTATTGCGGTGAAGAAGCACTTTTTTGGTCACCAAATGAACTGTGTCTTTGTAATTCTGAGTCGTATCGGTCCAAATTTCACATAATAGATCCCTGTGACCGTATTAACTTCTTCAGTTGGTCATTGTAGATCACACATTAGGAATTCACATTCAAAAACCGGTGATAGTCTTCGCCTTCTTCGGAGCACGTTTGCCGGGTAAAGGCCTATGTTTCTACTGTTACTTAGCTTCCATTGGTGGATCTATGTTTCGTCGGCAGTCACGATGAGATGCAGAAAAACGATAAGGAGTTTAACAGATTGCGAAAGAACATCGCACGTGTATGCTTTTGGGATGTCTACTGTCAGTTATCTCTTGTATTTTGATCATTATGAATCGACTTGTGATCATGTTGGAACTCGTCGGAAACTAATTTTTAATGTCCGTATTCGAAAGAAAATGCACCGTAAGCAGCATCCAAGTAGTATTTGATTTCGTTGCGCGATTTCCTTTAAAAAAAACTACTTTAAATCTGCAAGCAATATAAAACTATGAATCCGATTCCAGTGAAACGTTTTACACTAGCCTCCTTAGAGAATGCGGCTTATAGTTTTTTTGCGATTGTGGCTTGGATATATTTTTTGTGAGGTTATTATACTTATTGGATAATTTTCGTACTAATGGGATGATGAAGCATAAAGCTTAAAAAAGCTGAAGTCAATTATTAATTTTTTTAACATTTCAGAAGTTATTCCACACTACATCGAAGTTTCATCTACGTATTTTTTTTATATTATGCTTAAATATATCGTATATTATTAAAATATATCGTCTTTGTAGTAGTTATTTACTTAATCTTTCAATAGCGGGAGAGAGAAGCTTACAATGTAAATAAGTTGTAAGCGCACATATAAGATTTTCGACTTGGACAGTTTTTAAGAGGTGCGGGTGTGAGTTCCGCTACGTTTACATGCTGGTACTCCGACAGGAGGTGGAGAGGCTCCACAGCGACGCGCACGCCCTCCACATGGAGGGGCTGACGGTGCGCGAGCGCATCTTGGGACGCACCTGCCCCGACCTGCCGCATCCCGTCGTGTTCCGCGGCGCCGTATTCGCGGACGAGGCGCGCTTCGACCGCTGCCTCGCGCTCTGGAGGCACGCGCTCGCGCTCCGACACCACAACCAGGTGAGTGTGGGTAGTGCAAAATTTGGTATTAAAGCCGCTAATTCAATTGAGGTACCAGATGAAGGGGGTCAGGGAAGGGAAAGGGGGGGGCAAGGATCCCTTGGTGGGCGAGCCCGACTCGCGCTTGTCCGGTTTTTATAGATTTATATGGAAGGTTTTTTAGAGACACTAAAGTTTTTGTATTGCTTTCAGGTGTCAGTAGTAAAAGACCTGCTAAGGTTTGCTCAAGTTTTCTCACAGATGATACACATTGGAATTGAATTACCATTGTCACAGGTAAACAACAAAATATTTTTTTATAATTCTTTCTGATTGTAAACGTGGTGGTAGTGCGTTTGATTCCCATTGCGAGAAGTAAATTGTGTTTTTATGGCTCCACACAATATTACGCATAAGACATGAAGAGGAAACCTAGTGTTAAGACACTCGGTTCTAGCAGAATTAACTAACTAACCTGTTAGCAAAACCAAAGAAGTGAAAATAATTTCCTTGAGTGGGAATCGCACCAATGACCTTCGCGCTTACAGTAAGATGCTGTGGCCACGACGGCCTCTTTTTTGTGTCAAATTGTTATATTAATATAATTTATGTTGTTATATTAATGTAATATTTGCTTTCCTCAGGTTTGTTATGTATTAGAGGCGTGTGCGGAGGAACTCATGCGGGACATGGAGAGGATAGACAAACCGCAGATAAACCACGACCCGGACGCTTTGACTGTGAGTTTGGGTTCGATTATCTATACTAATATAATAAAGCGGAAGAGTTTGTTTGTTTGTTTGTTTGAACGCTAAGATCTCTGGATCTACTGGTCCGATTTATATTATTTTTGTTTTGTGTGATAGCTGCATTCTTCAGAAGTGCTATAGGCTATATAATATTATATTACACATATATACTAATAAATTAAAATACTTTCTAATTTGACATGCAATTATTCTGCCATGTTAGTAACAACCGTCGTCGCTACGCGACCGCGTTCGTTACCGCGTCATTTTGATATTCATCCTTATGAAAATAAAAATAATAGTCACTTTTAGCATTTCATCAAGATTGAAATTATATTCTTATATTTTAAGCAGGCGTAGCCGCGTCCGGGTCTGCTAGTATATATATAATTTTTAATAAACAAATATCGTTAGTAGTTGAAATATATCATAAAATTAATAATAATAATTTAAAAATAATATTTGTCGATTGATTATATTAGTGGTACATATTACAGGAAGAATATGAAAGTAATGTCCGGACAGCGCTATACTTAGTAGCGGTTGCTGCGAGACTTCTGGAAAATTCTGGAAACGATGAAGTGAGTTGAAGTTAATGTTTTTATGTGAGCAATTGAAGGAGAAAACAGCAGCATGATGTTTGTGGTTTGATTTCTTTTTGGGGGAATTGTTTGTTTTTATTTCCTTGCTCAGGTACGAAAAAATAAAGTGCGGCATTGAGTTCAGCTACTCAACATGCGATGTCTCAAAAGTTTGACGGAAAGTGGAGGTATCTTAACACTAAGTTCCCTACCTACCTTGCTAAATGCGTGATACAGCGTGAAGCTGAAAAAAAACGGTATATTAAAAATTAATGTTTCGAACAGGATACAACAAGTGCAGTACGCAGAGCAATTTTCCGATTGCGCAACGCCAGGCTTCGTTCCGGACAGACGTTATTGCATTTGGCTGTGGACAGACGGACACCGGTCGACGATTTTCATACTAGTGATGTTTGTCAGTGAGTACTGTGGGTTTTTTTACATATAATTTGGTTATTGAGGTAGAAAATAAATGAAAATGGCGGGGAAAGGGACTGGAACGTTTAGATTTATTTAATGTTTATCTAATTTGTCGTTTATTTTTCACTGATCGTAAAGTTTTGAAATTATAATTAAAATGATATTTTTATAAGAAAATTATAATCCTTTTCAATTTATTTAGATAAATTATCAAACACTGTGTCTCTATATACACGATCAAGCATGGAATAATGTGCCATTTTCATGAAGTGCCTCTTCTTCCTCCTGGCATTAATCCCGGCTATTGCCAGGGTCTGCCTTCCTACACAACCTACTCCACTTTGCACGATCTTTTGCATCCTCGGTGGTTAGACCATTGGCTCTCATGTCCTGCATCACGACATCCAACCAGCGCTTCCTTGGGCGTCCGGGAGGTCGCACCCCAGGGACTGGTATAGCAAGGCACTTGCGTCCGACATAGTTCTTAGGCCGGCGCGTAACGTGGCCAAACCATCTCAAGCGACTCTCTTGGAGCTTATCCGCTACGTCACGGACCCCAAGACTACCTCGAATGAATGTGTTGCGTATGCGGTCAGACCGCGTTACGCCGCACATCCACCTCAGCATCTTCATTTCCGTGACGTGAAGCTCCTGAGTGTGCCGAGATAGTGCTGGCCAACATTCGCTGCCGTATAAAAGAACCGGTCGGACGATGCTCTTGTATATCAGCCCCTTGAGCTTGGGCGGTATTCTGCGGTCGCAGACCACACCAGTGACCTCCCGCCATTTGGCCCAGGCAGCGCTTATCCGGCCATGGACATCGTGATCGATGCCTCCAGACTCGTGCATAACGGATCCAAGGTACCTGAACTTCTCCGACTTAATGGCTGGCTCAGGACCTATAAGGATGGTGCTCGAGTCCCGGCTCCCGCAGGCCATGTACTCTGTCTTCGACACATTTAGAATAAGACCGCCGTTCTCAAGCGTACCCTTCCAGAGGTTCACTTTACGCTCCAGCGTCAGTCGGTTCTCGGCAATGAGTGCTATGTCGTCGGCATACATCATCAGCCATGGAGGCTGGTCCTGGATGTGAGCCGAGACAGTATCGAGCACTACATTGAATAAGAACGGACTAAGAGCCTAGCCCTGGTGAACCCCCACCGTAATCGGGAAGGGTCTAGTGTCGCCAACAGCAGTCCTAACCATAGAAGCGGAATCGTGGTACATGTCTCTGATAATCTCAATATAGGCCTCAGGGATCCCTTTGGATCGCAATGCCCACCAGATACACTGACGAGGCACACAGTCAAAGGCCTTCTGCAGATCTAAAAAGGCCACATGCAGAGCTCTCCTTTTTTCCCTGTATGCCTCCATCAAAGTTCTGAGGGCGAAAATGGCGTCCATGGTGCCCGATCCTGGCTGAAATCCATATTGAGACTCAGAGATAGTACACTCTCGGCGGAGCCCGAGGTCGATCATGCGCTCGAAGAGCTTCATGATATGACTCATAAGCTTAATGCCCCTATAACTACCACAATCTTGAACACTGCCCCTTGCTTTGTAAATAGGGGTAATGAAGCTAAGGCGCCACTGATGCGGCATCTTACCAGTGTTCAAGATATGGTTAAAAAGGTCAGTAAGCATGAGCACACCAAGAGAGCCCAACGATTTCCACGCTTCGATCGGAATGTCGTCAGGTCCCACCGCTTTTCCGTTCTTCATGCGTCGAAGGCAATTACGTGTTTCGTCAAGGGTTATTGGGGCAATAAGTCCGAGGTTAGGCGGTGGGTCGTGATGAAGACTGCATGGGTGCTGAGTATTCAGCAACTCCTGGAAGTAGCTTCTCCACCTCACCTTCACAGAGGCATGACGTGCGTGCCCTGGGAATCTTTGACGCAAAGACATTTTGCGATATCTTGCGTCACTTTATCCCGGGAACGTGCCAGTTTGTAAATGAGCTTCTGCCCCTCCACAGTTTCAAGTTTATCATACAATGGTGACAAACGTTCACTGCGGGCTCTGGCTACAGCTCTTTTACAGGCACGTTTAGCTACTGTGTACTCCAGTCTGTCTTCAGGAGAGTTGGATTCCTGCCACTTCTTAAAGGCAGCCTTCTTTTCACGAGTCACCTCCTGCACCTCGTCATTCCACCACCATGTCTCCTTGTCGATGACACGTCCTCCCCTAGGAAGGCCAAGAACTCGCCTGCCCGCCGCAATGATTGCCGACTGAGCCCGATCCCAAGCATCCTGAGCAGTCTCGGTGTTCGTCGAAATATCGTGACTTTTCACCTCTGCCAGGAAGTCGGTCTGCATCGGTCCATTCAGCAACCACCACTTGATCCGAGGCCTACGTTTCTCGGCTACTTTCTTCGGAGTGACGTTAAAGTCCATGACAAGAAGACGATGTTGGGCCGTTAGGCTTTCGCCTGGAATGACCTTACAGTTAGATACCCTGCCCATATGACACCGTCTGGTCAATAAGTAGTCTATTTGAGTTGAGTGGGACCCGCTCTTATACGTGATAAGGTGCTGAGAATTCTTTTGGAAGAACGTATTCACGACGGCCAGATCAGACGCAATACAGGTTCTCAGAATGTTTTCTCCCTCTGCATTGCGAAGACCGTGCCCAAAACCCCCGTGAACTCGTTCATACGGCTCAGCAGCCTTACCGACGTGCCCGTTCAAGTCCCCCCCAACTAAGACCACTTCGGTACACGGCACAGCAAGTAGGACCCCTTCATACTGCTCCCAGAATGTCTCCTTTTCGGCCGCGCTACATCCCGCCTGGGGAGCATAGGCACTGATTAAGTTTGTGATAACGCCCTCAATCAGTACCCTCATTCGCATCAAGCGGTCGGAGCGACGGTCAACTTCAAGGAGCCCATTCTGAAGCTCTTCAGAAAGCACTACCGCTACACCGTTTCTACCCGAAGGTGACCCAGTGTATATAAGCCGGTAACCCTGTCCGATGTTACGGGACTTATTGCCCTTCCAGCGAGTTTCCTGGAGGAAAGCACACTGGACCCGACGTCTCATGAGTACATCTGCGAGTTCCCTGCATCGTCCGGTTAGAGAGCCAATATTCCACGTTGCAAAGCGGAGTTTTCGTCTGGGTACTTGCGTCTTTAACCGTGCCCGTACTTGACACGGTAGCCCTTGCCCACTTGTCGCAGGTGTAGGGCGATGTGCCTGCGCGTCGTTTTGCGGCGACGCCCTAGCCGTACCCAGTCTTTTCTTATTCCGTTTCATGTACTGGCGGTTTGCGGTTTTCGTGGAGCGACTGCCGTCTGACCTCCAAACCCCTTTGTGGGGAAAACCGAAGGGAGAGGAAAATAGAAGGGTAGGATAGGAAAAGGAAGGAGGGAGCTAAGGAAGGAGGAGAGGGGGGGGACACCATTCTTACGGACTGGATGAGGATATAAGAGTGGCGGCTCGAGGATCCGGGGTCGCGTACCCGTATGCCCAATAACCAATATCGGACAGACATTAGTCTGGACACCCTCTGGATGCCATTTTCATGAAGTGCCTATAGTTATAAAAATATTACATCTTATACTATGTCATGGTTACAATTTTATGGTAATAAAATTTTAAAACAAAAAACATTTTCGCAACTTATAAAAGTATAAACCGTTTAAAATCCAGGTTTCCTTGTACAAGAACGACACGTTTGTTGCTAGAGTGTGGCGCTCAGGTCGACGCGTCGGACTACACGAGACGCACTCCCCTACATGTAGCTTTAATATCTTATCAACTTATACCAGGTTGGTAAATTGACTTTGTTTTATTATATAAATAAATTAGATATTTAATATTTTATAATGGAGGCCGCCGTGGCGCTTGGGCACAAGGGTGTGATTGTAACGCGTTAGTTGTGGGTTTGATCCCCACTCAAGGAAATGAATTATTATATATTAATATTTTCACATCTGGAATGAAGGCTAAAGGACGGCGTTGAGTTCCACCACTCAACACGCAATGCCCCGAAAAATTCGGCGGAAAGTGGAAAACGGAGTGTCTTAACACTAGGTTCACTCTGTTTACCCTGGTGCATGCGAGATATAGCGGGAAACTAATTTGATTTGCTTTTTTTTTTAAATATTAATAATTCGTTCATATCTATTCTAAGCTCTATGAAAAGTAAGAAGTGTAATTCACGTATAAATGTTTTAAAAGAATAAAATAGTTTTATTTAGGAAACGTACAAAAATTTTAACGTAGCGCCTTAAATCACGCTAAACACCAATAACCAAAAAAAGTAAATAATAAAATATTATCTATCCAGACGAGCGCGCACAACTGCGCGAGTCCGTGTGCGGGTGCGTATGCGAGCTGTTGGCTCGCGGCGCGCACGTGGACGCGGTCGACGCGGCGGGGATTACCCCTCTCGTTGCTGCTATTGGCGGTATGTTGTACTATATTTAATTTATTTATTTAATTAATCGAACAAAAAAATAAAATGTTATATACGACAACTCACAAATGCAAAGCTCACTTTAGTTCTCACGGTTAGCATCACTCAGTAACTCAGTCCCGCTACGTTCACTTGTTTTTTCATTACAACATATATCGATCAGGTCCAGCGGAGTCCCTGGTGCGGTCCGCGCTGAGCCCGCGCCTTTGCTGCCTGGCGGCAGGCGCGCTGTCGCAGCACGGCGTGCGGTACGCGCCCGAGCAGGTGCCGCGCGACCTGCACGGCTTTCTCGCCATGCACGGCGTGTGCTCCACCCTGGACCTACATGTGGACGTGGAGGAGGGGCAGCATTGAGGAGGACCTGGTTAGTTGGTGAGTACTCTGTTATAAGATGAAGAATAAGTGAAGAAGTGGAGGCTTGGATGGAGTCTCTAGTTGCTGCCTGTTGTGTTGCCACACTAGGTGCCGCTTGACATTGATGTTCTATGGAGTCTATTCTTCTATGGACATGGATGTGGATGTGCAACGGCATTGATGAGATGCTGCTTTGCTGGTGAGTACTTTATCTATTAGGTCCGATGGCGTCGCTAGTCGCGGCTATCCTGCCTTGCCAGAGTCCTAAATTTAGTCTGTTTTAGGCAATGTGTTCTACTGGGAACGTGGAAGAATGACAATATATTTAGAGTCTTAGTATCTAATTATAATATAAACATTCGTACAACACAAATTTTAGTAGACGAATCTAGGCGGTGTGTTCCGTTAACCGTTCTCTCTAAAATTAGGCAGTTTATGGGGTACATAGTTTTTATCAAACTCTGCTATATGGTGGATAAAAATGTGGAGGCTCTACCTAGAGTAGGTAGAGACAGCTATATTTAAGATACACAATAAAGTTATTGAATTATGTAATGATAATTAATTATCCCACGACCATTTACAAATTTATAACATTTTACATTGTAATTGAAAAACTCAATACATTTAATTATTATTTTTATTTTCTTAGGGCAGTCTCGCGCCTTCTTTGAGCTTGAAGACGCAAAATCGTTTATCTTAAGAAAAAATCGTTAGCCCTAAAAGTTTTTCATAGATTTTATACGCGCCATATTTTTTGGTCCAAGGTGGCGGTACATTTACCTCGAGGTATGTATATATTATTGAAATTCATTGAGTTTCTTATTGAATTATCGTTCAAAAAAATATTTAAATTTATACCTTATATTTGAATAATAAATATAAATATTGATGACAAAATTTAATCCAAATAACCAAAAGCTTAAGCTTAAATGAATACTATTTTTATTCAACTTAAAACTAAAACTGTACACTTGATTGTAATAATTCTATATATCTATGAATTATTAACAAATAGATATCAACCGCCATCTTGAATCAATTTATTATAATATTATTATTCTGCAATACCAATATGCACAATTACTATTTATTTAGTTTTCGAAGTGTTCAGTTTGACTTAAAAAAATGTATTAAATAAGAAAATAGTGTCATTTTCTTTAATATTATATCCTACTTACATTTTGTATTTAAGGGGTCATCCATAAATGACGTCACACGTCAAGGGGTGAGGACGGGTCGACGAAGTGTCATAGTGTATTACATAGAGTGGGGCCCTCTCAACCCAACCTAAATTTCGCGACATCAATTTCCATAACAACTTACGAATTGCTGATTTAATTTATTAACTTCTAGGTATAAAATTGCAAAGTATCTGACGTCACAGTAGGTAGATACCTACAAGAACGGTATCAATATTATGAGGTACGTCGGGCACAAACACTAAATTAGAGTAAAGCGACCCTAAATGGGATTTACTGCTCCTTTTTATATATATGACACATATTGAATATTATATACGCTACTGTATGTACGCGTTTGACTAGTGCCTCTGGGTCTAGGCTGGACTAGGTGTCTTCGCAATTATCATAAATAACTGTTGTCGTTTTTCTAGTTATAAGGGAATATTTCGTGTGACGTAATTTATGGATATCTCTTTATTTAGCGCAAATAATTTGACTGACAGTAGGCATAGATTATAAAGAAATAGAACGTCCTATTTGTGTTATTTTATTCGATGCAATATCGATTCTAATAAAAATGTTTGTTTATCGATTTTCTTGTTGATTTTAAAACAAGCTAGTTGTTGAATTGTTCTGTTTATATATTAATTAATGTTATATTTTCATGTAAATAATTTCTTTATCAAAATGTCTACCGTGTCACTGGTGTTGCTGGATTCTTAAATAAAGAAAAACGCCAAATTTATTTTACTTTAAATTACAAATACAAATTATCTGAAATAAAATTGTTATTTTGTTGCCATATTTCATTACTTATGACTTTCTTTGACTAAGAACTGTTTTCTAATGAACCTGGCAACACTAACTCCTTTATTTCCAAAAGTAACTCTAATAGTTGGTCGAACACAGGGTTTGTATGTGTTCCGATCAAATTATATCGAAGGCTCAAATCGAATATTTATTATTAGACGCTATATAGAGGCGGTAAAATGTGATAATTTTCTAGACGTAGCTAGGTTAAGTAACTTTGGACGTCGTAAGGATATTTTTAATATGGTATAATAATAATAATAATAATGCTTATTACTCACAAATAATAATGATAGTGATATTGGTTTCTTTTTATTAGTAAACAAAAATAAACCTGAACTCTACTCGATTAGGCCATTACAACATTTTTTTTAATCAGTCAAGTAACTTGTATGTATCTTTTACATATTCAAAAGCATTGTCAGTCTTAGAGGAAGTTATTACTGGTTCCTAGTTTAAAATATAATTATGCAGCAAATGTATAATAATTAATATAAATTAACAATCTTTAATGATTTGACATGGAATAAGTTTTATTTTGTTCTATTTTTGTACAAAATAATCAACATTGTATTGAGATAATGAAATTAATTTTGAATGTAATATTTTAGATTAATTTAAAATAACATATTTTGTGCTATACTTATGTGTATGTATTTTTAGATAAACTAGTCATCATATTCTTTTTGTTCGCCTTAAATTTTGTTTTTTTTTTAATAAAATTATATTTATTTGTAAGTATAATTTCTTTTTTGCATACTACTTTGTATGCAAAAAAGAAATTATACATTTGGTAGTGCATCTGGAATAAAAACCTATTGTAATGGCGTTTTTAGGATATTACAAGTAAAGAAAATGAAGTGTAAATTGTATGAACCTTTGTATAGATAAAAAATACAGATTAATTGGTCGCTATATACATTTTAAATGCGTCTAAAATTTAAAAATGAAGTTTCTATTTAAAATACAATTTTTTCTAACATTTAAAGGAAAAGGTCAAAACATTTGACAATATTTTATAGCATAGGGTCACTTTATACTACAATAATACTAGCTGTCATAATTCACGAGATAATGCTGACGTAATACATGCATACAATATTCGCCAAATAATAGCAACGAATTAAAAACGAAAGTGGTGGTGTCGTAACCATCTCGCTGTTTGATACGCCATGGCCGGAACAAAGATCATTAATTTTTATACTGTACCATTTAATTATACTACCTACCTACCGTCCGATGCAACGAGGCTTTGGTTTTTTTTATGCACAGTTAAGGTTAAAAATTAAATTTGATAAAAAAAGTTTTCAGTTCCCATTTCAGAACTTTTTTAGTGACTATTATTTTTATTAATTAATAAAAATTTAATGTTATCTGTATTCAAAAATTAATAAAAATCATTTTTAATTACAATTAGGGATGTGTATTTAGATAATTATCATTACTATCAATGATAAGTATAACGAAGCTAAATTAAATTTCAAAGGCCTAATTAAACCTCAAAACAGCTATTTGCCATACATGACATATGGTGTACTTACTCTAGTACCTGTCCGTACAATCGTAAGCAATAATACCATATAAGTAGAACTAGGATTCGTAGTAATATTATATATGTATTATATATCGTGTTAATATTATGCAAATATTTTTTCTTTGTTATTTTATCTTTTTTTATAAAACAGATAACATTTTCTTTTTTTAATTTATATTCATACTTGAATACTCTGCTATAAAAGATAACTTTAACTAATGGAATTGGTATTTTTATTAAAAAAATAAAAATATAATTTATTTGCAGCGTAGGAAATATTTTTGTAAACCGTAGCTTTATTATGATAATTAGAATGATAATAATATTATACGCACAAATTGGACGACGATTCTATATTATAATACAGTAATAATGAGTTTATTTTCAAATTAAAGTAAAAGTACTAGTAAGTAGTTAAATGCTTATGATTTACATATTTTTTATTAGAGAAATAAACATATATGCATATATTTGTATATAATATGCTTAAATTTTCTTTGTAATTGCACGGCGCATTTTAATTTCTCTATGTATAAAGATATCAGTGAAAGATACTATTAAGACTTTTTTCTCATACATAATATAGAACTTATATTTCTATGGTCTTTGCAGATATTTTTCTCGTTTCTATTGCATGTGTAAAAGATATTGTATAAATATTTAAATTATTTTAATTTTTTAATTCGAGTTAATTTTATTTTTTTTTACATTTTCTCTATTCCCAAGACAGATATTGAAAACTGCTCTACTCAAAAAAAATCTTCGTCAAGCATTTTTCATAAATAACGTGTATTTTTCATAAACAATGTTTATTCTATTTCTAAATTCTTATGACATTTAAATCATCTAAAATTATATTCCAAAAATATTGAAAATTAATAAATATCAGAAATTTTCAAAAGAACATTACTTAAGTAATTACTAAATGGTACAAGATCATGTTGACTACAGTTGAGTTAACGACATTGTAGAAAAATACTGATGCAAGGAAATGATTTGCTGTTCCCATGAGACTATAATTTAAAAGCGGAAACTAATGTATGGTGTAATCTTGTGTACATTCAATAACTAAAATGTTTTGTTATTAATAAATTATCGATTGACTTGTTGATGAATTCATTTAATATATGACTATAAAAAAATCGTATTTCACTATTAATAATTCAATGAAAAGGATGTACATGTAATACACAAACCTCTTAACGAAAAATATTAATGATAAAAAAATAATCATTTTTCGTCTCGAGTATACGAACTTTAACTCAACTCAGCATAATTAGAAGGAAATTACATATTCTTATTATATATATATTCGTATATTTAACACTGTTATGGGATAATTTCAACGTAATCTTATCAATAATTATTATAATAATCTGTAATAGAAATGTTAAACTAATAATTATTAATTTTATTCTCCTATAGAATCTCAATATTGTCTTGCTTAAAAAAGGAAATTTGAACTTTTTAAATTTAATGTCACAAGATAAATCGTAACACTAAAAAATAAAAGTTGTAATTTATTTATTTGCCCGCTGCTTAAAACGCCAAATCTTTAAAATATTATCTAGATGCTAGTATTAAGAATTGTAGTAAATATGTATATATACTATAGTTGTAATGGAATGTGATGTAAAAGTAAAGGATATTATTGTAAATAAGATTATTTATCTTGAAGAAATAAATATAGCTATTTTTTGTCCAAATCAAATTGAAATAAATATATGAAATTGAATATGTGTTTTTTATTATATGACAACATCCCTATTTTATTGTGTTTATTAAATTACATTTTAAGTAATTAAATATTGAGGCCGTCGTGGCGCAGCGGCACAAGGGTGTGACTGTAACGCGACGGGTGTGGGTTCGATCCCCACTAGAGGAAGTGAAATATTTATTTACGTTTATATTTCCATTTCTTCGGTCTGGTGTCGAGGCAAAAAAGCGCGGCGTTGAGTTCTGCCCCTCAACACGCAATGCTTAGAGGGAACTTAGTGTCTTAACACTAGGTGCCCACTGCCTACCCTGCTGTGTGCGGGATACAGCGTGAAAAATAAGTAAATTTGTATAATATAAATAAGAAAAAATATAAACCTCTTGTATTAACTTCAGGTTTGACGAGCCCTATTTGGGAAAAAAAATGAGTTGAAAATATATAAACATTTAGGTAAACAGATTATAATATGTTTTTCCAGAAATATTACGAATGACGAACCAATTCTATTGTTTGTTTGTAGCTCAACGTGCTAGTGGAACTGAACGACAATTTTTATATCAATGGCTGTAGTGGTGCAGTGGATCAGCGATTGAAACACGACTGTTATGAGAGATTTTCATTTCCTCGCTAGATAGAAGTCAAAATGCAGCGTTAAGTTCCGCTAAGTTTTCCCTGCCTACTCTTCCATTTATTTATTTTTTTTATGGTAAAAGGACAAGGCAAACGAGCGTTCGGGTCACCTGATGGTGATCACCGCCGCCCACGACCTCGTGCAAGACCAGAGGAGCTACAGGTGCGTTGCCAGCCTTTGAGGTGGAGATAGACGCGCTTTTTAAAGGTACCCATATCGTACCAACCTGGAAACACTGCCGCGGGTAGACCGTTCCACAGTTCGGTGGCGCGTGGAAGGAAATTTCTACGAAACCGCACAGTAGTGGAGCGCCACGTATCCAGATGATGTGGATGATATTTAAGTTTGTGACGTGCTGTGCGGTTAGAAAATTCGGCGGCAGGTAACAGGTCAAACAGTTCTTCAGAACACTCACCATGATAAATGCGATAGAGAACGCACAGCGAGGAGATGTCTCTACGCAGAGCCAAAGTGTCAAGTCTTTCACAGCTTACTGGGTCCTTAATGATTCGAACAGCTCTACGTTGTATGCGATCAAATGGGTCAAGCTGATACTATATTAGGGGTACTGCGTAAAAGTCAAAAGAACTATATAAAGTGAGGCCAATCATGGCAAATAAGTATAGTTCACTGTGTCAAGACGACCTGATTTTACCTCAAGATTTTTAAGACATGCGATACAAAAGTATACTTTTACAAGTCTAGATATGACATAATTAGAACATTTACCTATAAATAAATAAATGCATACCACCAGTACCAAGTACTATAATTGGTTGTAAACTTTTATCGACACTTGTTCAAATATGCTGTTTCTGTAAAACTACTAACCTCATTTGGTATACATTTTTGAACGTATTTACATAGACACATATTGTCATATCTATTATAGAATAGATAATTTAATTAAATATTTAAAGTTTACACATTACTTTAAACTATTTTAATTGAAGCGAAATATGCATTTATTTAAATTCTATTCAGGTGGACCGACGACCTTAAGAAGACAGCGGGAACTCGCTGGATTCAAAGGGCGCAGGACCGGACGTAGTGGCGAGCATTGGGGGAGGCCTATGTCCAGCAGTGGACCTTAAAAGGCTGATGAATGAATGAAAAATTCAGGTGAATCGTTTTTCATCGTCATTAAATCGTCATTCTATGTTCAATTTTACATAGATTGTAAATGTATAATGTTACAGAGAGAAAAGATACCCTACCTAGAGACTAGTATCGTACCTTAAGTAAGTATCTACCTAATATTTTTTTTCACGTGTAGTATTTGATAATCCATTTAAAAACCAAAATAATTATAAATAATTATATATATATATCATCGATAAGCAACAAGTAAATTATCCGTCAACATCCTCAACTTCCGTGCGAAGAATTAAAACAATGACGAGAAGATCGCAATAATAATGATTATAAACGAACATCCGATAAACATTGTTCCGACATTACGTAAACATTTTAATTCTCATTTAAATGATTACAATTAAATATTTTGTTACTTAGATTAAAGTGTTAAGATTCTCATATTGTGTAACATTATCGATTATTTCTTATTCTTCGTGTGTTCTCCATACAATGGCGGAGTGATTAGTGTTCAACAGGTACCTACGTTAAAAACGCCACAATAAAGAAATAGAAATAATAAGGTACAAGGTACACCCGGATTTGTTTTCAGGATCTTATTTTTCATTATTTTCTCCCCAAATGAACAATGAAAAGTTCAGAAGGAATAACTTCAGGGCCACGACTGGTCGACCGTACTATATATATATTGACTTGTTCTCTATCGTCTATTTGAAAGCTCTGCTTGTGGGTCCTTTAACTTAATGCTTCATTTAGAGTAGCTACACCATCAACGTGTGGAAACAAATTAATATCTAGATTATTATTCTTTATTGGGTGTAAATAGAGACACAGATATTTATAAAAAACCACGGATTTCACTATCTATTTCACTTCTTCAAATGAGAATCGACCCCACAAGCTGTCGCATTTTCAATCTATGAATCTATAATGTAAAAAAAAAAGAAACTAAATAGATATGTACACGAATCTCACCTTTACATGGCTTACATTCTACAAAAATGACCCATGAAATTAAAAACGAACCCATTACATTTAAACTAACATATTAAATAACGTTACATCATTGAACAATAGCTACAAATTAGTTCTAAACTCGTAACGTTTCCTAACGGCAACCAAGCGAGGACTGTCAACAAAACTAAACAATGGTAGATGTACTTAAGAAAAGTTTAACTGCTTGTATTTATATGAAAGTTATTTTTGGTAAATGCTTAGAGGTAAATGGAGATATTGCGTGTTGTATGTAGGAAAATATTTGAATTAATCAGGCTAATTTTAAGTTGACATTTCAGAAATTTGCCTTATTATCAACCTTATGCGACTCTATCTGCGTTGCCAGACTTTTCGATTTCTAGCGGAAGATATAAATGTATAAACACGGGAAAGATATGGTCCCGCTTTTGTTTATTATGTAATTTTTTTAACAGTTTAACTAACAATTCCAGAGATAAAAATCCCGCTTTTCCCCGAGACAATCTGGCAACGCTGGACTCTATACATATAAGATTCACAATATAAATGCATATTCTTCTTATATACGTAGCAGAATTAAACGCATTACTAAAACAATATAAAATGTAAATTCTTATAAGAAAATGACAAAAGACATAAGATATTTAAATGAATTATAAAAAATAACGGATGTACATATATGAAAATAGGATTAATGGTAATCGCTATTACCTAACTGCAGAGTGGGGTGAAGTCGGGAACCACTTTCAGTTTCTTTAGCTCACTTGCTCGACGAGCACGCGTTACGCAACCGGTCCGACCCGCATGACACACTTTACGAAAAATTACATATTTGACACAGTATGTTTATACATTTTGCATTTATTATGACAAAACATTACATATAATTCATTTACTATATATTTGACAGATTAAAATTATTTGTGTGTCAATTTTCCCGCCATTTCCTTTTGTTTTTTTTTTATTGTCTTTACGTCAAATACTTAAAAGATTGCAAATATTTTTTTTTTGTGTTTTGTGTTTTTATTTTTTATATTAATATTGTGTTATTAAGTATTTTATGAATATGGTTAAAACGAAGTGCATTTTTCTTGTGATCAAGTGCAATGTGCGGGTTTTGTGCAGTGATTAATATTGAAGCATCATCTGTCGAAAAGTAAGTAACTATCTTAGAACAATACCTGGAATGTATTTTAATAAAGTCATTAACAATAAAATTGCTTATTATTGTTAATTAAAAAAAATAATCATAGATTAGAAAAATAAAATCATAAAATGCTGAAAACTGCTATATATTGGGTATGATTTTTATATCATACAGCTACAAAAGTAATTAAATCACTTTCAAAAACTTGTTTTGCAATTTTATTAAATACTTATAAGTTTTTTTTTTCAATATTCGCTATAGGAAGGTCATAATTAAAATCCTGTAAAATATACAACGCAATATTTCATTTTGACGAGACACTTTACAGTTATTATATATTAATTATTACTATTATAACGTAGAGTAGCCATAAATTAAAAAATATAGATTTAAAAATTATCTCATTTATATTCAATGAATAAAAGTTACATATTTACACTAGATATGACAATAGAATTTATATAGTCGTAATATTAGCAGATTATTATAAGCAAATATTTATATAAGAAATGTATATATAACAGAAACGAATTAACGTATTCACCTGTGTGTATATTTTTATGTATTACAATTTAATACTGCTTATTTAAACTCACATAATATTAAAAAAATATATTACAACACATTCTGTATACTAACTAGGATGTTTGCAATGAAAAAGAAAGATTTTTTTTCAGCTGCCAGAGCGAAGAAATAAAAATATTGATGAGCCACTGCGTTACGACGGCATCAAAAGAAATATATTTTTATATAATTATTTGAATTATGAAATCATACATAATAAGTTGTAACAATTACCGTTCGGGGGTAATCGTGTATTATCGATTACGGGGTGAAGCGTGAAATATTACTTAATATGTTCTGCAAATTATCTTATATTAATAGTACATGGATAATCTTGCATCGAGGTCCTTCAGGCCGTGCGTTACTAATGCATCTTATTATTGAAATAGTATTTAAATGTTAAACGCCGTGTTAACACTACTGCACCTCGTGGTTGTGGACTTAAATCCAAAATTCTTAATTGTGGAAATATTTCTATGCCTTTTTCAATTTTTTTTTTTGGATGACATATAAGTAAATCTTCTGATTAAAAAGCAAAATACAAGAGATACATGTGACAAATAAATGTTTGTTTATCTGTAATTTATGTTTGGCGTTATTTGCATTTGACGTTTAGGTAATTATTTTAATGGCTTTGGTTGCATGACTCGAGTTGTGTAGAACTATTCAATTGTTTTTTTAACAATTCAGTCTTTTATGATACTATTTTAGCCTCACACTATTCCCATTTGTAGCACATGAAGCAGAGGGAACCTAGTGTTAGACACTCCGTTCATACTTTCCGCCAATTTCTTGAGATATTCGACATCGAGAGGCTTCTTATTAAAGCTTCAAGAAGTGCGTCTATCTCCACCTCAAAGGCCGGCAACGCACCTGTAGCTCCTCTGGTGCTGCACGGGGTCGTGGGCGGCAGTGATCACCACCAGGTGTCCGGTGACGAACGCTCGTTTGCCTTGTCTTTTTTCATAAAAAAAAAAGGATGGAGGATATTCATTACACCGACTAGAAATCGAACCCAGACCCGTCGTGCTTAGAGCCAGACGCTACGAAGGCCTGCGTGATATATTTATATACATTTTATTTATTTTAACTTCATGTACACGAATCTTCTACATCTAACCAGGAAGGCAGTTATATGCTAACTCTACCATACCGACCGTCCTATGGTCCGAACGTGTAAAAACTTTTTATTAATAAATGAACTTCTTATCTAAATATTAAAATTAAAAATTATATGTAATGCTAAATATAGTTCTAAATTAACAACCTTGGTTATTAAACATTTAAATGTTTAAAAACCAGAAGATGTTTATACTTTGAAATGCTGTAATGCGGTTACACTCATTTTTATACTAATAGAATTTTTAAACTGTCGATTTATTTTTTTGTTTCTAAGCCATCTCCCGTATATAGCAAGGTAGAGCGATACTCATCTTGTATTGTGATATACTCATTTTCCCACATTCCAATTTTCAAGACATTGCGTTTGCCTTGTTACCAGAGCGCAGAAATAAAAATAATTTATTCCCCCCTTCCCTCCCCATTGGCAATCGAACCCACAACTATAAAAGACGAATTGAACCCACAACGATGTTAAGGCACTCCGTTCACCACTATCCGCCGAATTCTGGAGGCATTCCTTGTTGAGTGGCGGAACTCAACGCCGCGTTTTGCCTCGACACCAGAGCGAAATATGGAAATATAAATTTAAATAAATATTACATTTCCTTGAGTGGGGGATCGAACTCACAACCAGTCGTGCTTATAGCCAAATTTTTTGCCCCTGTGCCACGACTGGCCTCAAATTTAAAAATTCATTCAAGGGAAAGGTTTGAAGCCACAACCACCTCAACCTTCTGAAAATTGTCTACTACGTCACGCCGGTGTCTAGGGATTAATAACAATTGGTTTATCCACTCCCGCCGCCAAATACGGTAAAGCCGATAAGTATCGGTCTTAGGCATCTTGCGAAACCGCGCGAAGGTCGAAAAACGCAGATGTATGAGAATTTGCGTACTGGTTTTGTTTTAAGTTTTACTTTTTTTTTAGATTTACTAGAAATTTATTTTAGTAATTCATATAAAATTTTATTTTTCGACAGCAGAAATTTTACTGACAAAAGATTTGCCCTAAAAATTTTAAAAATACTTTATACAACGTCCATCCAGTATGTATAAAAATTCTCAGAGAACATATAACGGAATCTCTTAACGTTGTATGTGCCAATTATATAAAATACTAGCGGCCCGCTCGCGGTTTCACCCGCGTGAACTATGTTATTATTAGTTTCTGTCTCCATGAGTACCTACGTCCTATAAGTGACGTCCATGCAAAATTTGAGACTTCTAGCATTTGTAGTAACGAAGTTTCATACAAACTTTCGACCCCAAAAACAACCCCTTAGAAAGCGAATATTGCAAATTCCCGTCTTAGCGAGCACCTACGTCCTATAAGTAACTCCTATGTAAAATTAGAGATTCCTAGCACTTATAGTTTCTGAGATTTCGTGATGAGTGAGTGACCTTTCGATTTTATATATATAGATGTAGTGACAACATGTTTTTCAGCTTCATGTAGTAGAGTAAGTAGGCACAGGGAGCCCAGTGTTAAGACACTTCGCTTTCCACATGCAAACCCAAGAGCAAAGAATACATATTAAATATTTCATTTCCTAAAAGCGGAACCCCGGCACCAAGATTGGCTCGAATTCATACTCTATAAAAACACCATGACGTTATAGTGATTGGTAAGAGTGGTAGAGGGAAACGGTTGACCTTCGAAAATACAGTATCAAAAATACTGGATGACGGTCACGTAAAAAGCATGAGGACTGCCCGGAAGGCATGACAGTGGACGAGGCCTAAGAGGTGTGTAGAGACCATAACATTTGGCGCTCCGTTCTCTCTAAGGGGGGTTCTAGGGATACAGCGGAGAGCTAAGTGTGTAAATATAACGTTAATATTATATCAACATTAATACGTTAATAGTTGTATCGTCCAGATATACGACCGGCGTCGGCGTCGTATGACAGAGCTGCAATCGATAGCTAATGTTACCTTGTTATATAAATCATGTAACGTTTGTTTTGGCTCGTTTCCACAAGGATCGGGTTCAAGTATCAAATACTTGGACAAGACACTGATATATAGTCATTTGAACTGATGATGACACTTTATACGAGTATGGTATTCGAAGGTATAGTGTTTAAAGTATGGAATTACTTGTTCTTATTTTTGCTGGATTATTTCGTTCTGGAATTAATTAAATGTGGAAAAGCTTAAATTACAGGTTCTTTTTCAGCTTCACGCTGTATCCCGCTTGTAGCAAGGTAGGCAGAGGGAGCTTAGTGTTAAGGCACTCCGTTCTTACCTTTCCGCCGTATTCTAGAGGCATTACGTGTAGAGTGGTGGACTCAACGCCGCGCTCTGCCTTAATATCCGAGTGAATAAATGAAATTAAATTATTTAATTTCAGGCAGGTTGTGGGTTCGATTTCTAGTCGAGGATATTAAATATTTATTATTTTCATTATCGTTGCTCTGGTGTCGAGGCCAAGCACGGCCTTGAATTACATCACTCAACTCGCAATACCTCCAGAATTCAGCGAAAAATAGGGACTGCAGTGTCTTGAAACTAGGTTCCCTCTGCTTATCCTGCTACATGCGGGATACTGCGTGAAACAGAAAAAAGTGCATTTATATATTTTGTATGAAGAAATAAAGATCAATCAAATACCTACATACAGTCGTATCATAATTTCTCAATACAAACAAAAAGGGGAAAGTGTACAAGCAAGTTGACCACATGGCGCGCATTATGCATTAACTATAATTTTTATTTATATAAGAATAACAGAATAAAAATCGAAGAATATTGTAAAAATAAACAAAAATAGTTTTTACTAATTTTGTTAGTATCAGCTTGGAGTAATTAAATTTTATCTAGATATAAAATAATAAATTAAAGATGTTTAAAATTTTGGCTAGGTGTATTAATATAAATAATAATTAAACCACAGCCTCATATGTACCTCATATACCTATATTTTTATAAAAAAAATAAACTTCACAAAATTTTTAAGTTTATAGTATTGTAGTTTTTTTTCCAGAGCACTCAAATACAAAATCAAACTCAAATAAAAAAAACACTTGCAAAACCACTTAATTTAGTATATTATACAAGTGACAAACAAACATACAGATTACAACAAAGGCATAAACCCGTCCACTGACGCAACTGCTTTCCTCCATACCATATTGTATAACCGACATTGAGATCGACTGACCGCGTTCCACACACCCTAGTAGCCCAAAATAACTTATAAATTAATACTATTATCACAAAACTAGCTTTTGTCAAGGTTGGTTATTGTGGCACAGTGGTAGGATGTGTGATTGTAAGCGAAATGTTTGTGGGTTCGATTCTCCCGAGGGTGGAGGGACTTTTATTTCTTCCCTCGTAAGGTTTTTAACGTAATATTTTATAAATATTTACAAAAGTAATTGAATTTTTTTTTTTTTTAGTTATATTAAAAGTTTTAAGTGCCAGTCCTGGCGCAGTGGTACAAGCACGTGAGTGTAAACGCGACTGGTTATGGGTTCGATTGCACTCCAGGAAATTAATTAAATATTTTCATTTTTACTTCACAAAAAAATAAGCATTTAAGAGGTGCTAATTGTTATTTTGTGGTGGAACTTAACGCCGCGGTTACACTTAGAGCTTTAAAGCTACAGTCAAGGCCTTGCCGGAAATTAAAAAAAACATAGGAATACCTATTATATGTCACAATTGTATCTTTTGCAATAGTTATCTCTTAATAGCGATTAATTGAAAATATTTCCAGATTATCTTAATTTCGTTAAGCTTTTAAAGCTGTTATCTTTATTTTAAAAAGAATTTTACGTAATATTACTAAGTATTTTAGTAACTTAAAGTAAAACTTGAGGCCAGTCGTGGCTAAAAAGCGTAAGCATGTGACTGTAAAAGCGTAAGCACGTCACAGGTTGTGGGTTCGATTCTCACTTGAGGAAATTTAATATTTTGATTTCTTCGCTCTGGCGTCAAGGTAAAACGCGGTATTGAATTCCACCACTCAAGACGCAATCCCTCCAGAACTCGGCGGAAAGCGGGGAGCGGAGTGTCTTGCCACTAGGCTCCCTCTATCGGCGGGACATGCGAGATACAGCGTGAAGCTAAAAAAATAATCATAAAAAAAACGTAAAACTTGATGAGCTACAGTAAACTAGGCTTGTGAAATTCGACCTCATTACTAAAATACGTCACTTATCAGTTCTACATAGTTTGTGCGAGTTCTGGTTTTTTAACATTTCATAAAAGTGGAATTTTAACAAACTTTATTGACGTTAATTTAAAAATATTTAAGTATAATATATGAGGCCCTCATGACGCAGTGGCACAAAGGTGTGACTGTAACTACAGATGTCCACGGGTTCGATCTCCACTCGAGGGAATTCATTATTATCTATATATATAAATGTACTAAAAGCTAAAAAATAATTTCATAGAAATTATGATTACTAAAATTTAATCGTGGGGCACGTCCAATATCTACAATTGAAAGACATAGCGTGAGACTTCACCCACCTAGTGGTAAGTAGCAAGTGTCCCCACGATTTTATTTTAGTAATCATAATTTCTATGAAATTATTTTTTAGCTTTTAGTACATTTATCTGCAATATAAAACCGTTTAACTTAAAATTTTTTTTTTACTTTTTTATTTTTAAGTTTTTAGTTTTTATTTCTCATGCTATTCAATTCGTTGAAATGAGGCTCGATGTCTCATTATTGCAAGGTTAATGGAGAATGTTACGAACGACCCCCCCAGAGGTCCAATAGAGGGACAAGGCTATGTACAACAAGATGTGCCTGAATCTTGAGGGGAAAACGCTAACGACATATCATTTTTATCCACCTAGTGCCATACAGTTCTCGGCGCGCTTTTACCTTTTACCTTGGGTGGTACCCCTAGCGACGTATCATTTTTAGGCACCCTATAGCCACACAGTCCTCGACAGGATACCAGATCTTGACTTAGGTGGGAGATTCATATTGTAATTGTGTATAGTATACTGTATTATACTTACCAAGTCCTTTATTTTGATACCCATATTGATGGGATTGAAAACTACATTATCCGCCATTTTGTAGCAGTGGCCATCTTTGATTTTGATTTTGTATAGTGCACTGAATTCTACTTGACAAGCCCTTTCATTTGATACCCATATTGATGGGATCGAAAAAACTAACTTGTCCGCCATCTTGTAGCGGCGGCCATCTTGGATTTTGATTTTGTATAGTCCACTGAATTCTGCTTGACAAGCCCTTTCATTTGATACCCGTATTGATAGGATTGAAAAAAACTAACTTGTCCGCCATCTTATAGTGGCGGCCATCTTGGATTTTGATTTTGTATAGTCCACTGAATTCTACTTGACAAGCCCTTTCATTTGATATCCATATTGATGGGATTGAAAAAAACTAAGTTGTCCGCCATCTTGTAGCGGCGGCCATCTTGGATTCACAATAATATTGAATATGGATAATTGTATTGTCACCAGAATCAAAGGCGTATACCAAATTTCAGATCAATCGGTTAACGGGAAGAGGGTTAAATTTCAATTACTAAATTTGACCCAAACAAACAAACGGGGTGAGCTAAATAAAACCGTTTAAAAAACCGTTTAATAAAAGGACTTGTCCTCACTGACTGAGGTAAGACGCACGCACAGCCGTAACCGCTGATGGTAGAAACGTGAAAATTGGACAGATGTTTACTTTCGTATTCTGGACATCCACTAAGAAGGGATTTTGAAAAATTTTAACCCTAAAGGGGTGAGATAGTGGTTGAAAGTTTGTATGGAAAAAAATTTAAATCGGCACTGATTTTTATAAAATTTGAAATGTAGGTTTTTAAAAGTATTTTATTGAACACGTGTTTCATCGTTTTCTAAAATTCTCCCCTTAAGGGTGCAAATAAGGGGTTGAAAGTTTGTATAGGTTTCTTTTAAATCGACACCAATTTTTATAAAATTTGAAATTCAGACTCTTAAACGTATATAATTAAACACATGTTTCATGGTTTTCTAGAATTCACCCCCTAAGGGTGCAAATAAGGGGTTGAAAGTTTGTATGGGAAAATTCTTAAATCGCCACCGATTTTTATAAAATTTGATATTTAGACTCTTAAAAATATTTAATTGGACATATGTTTCATGGGTTATTAGAATTCACCCTTAAATACGCAAGCGAAGCTGCGCGCGTCCGCTAGTCTAATATATAAAAGGACTTGTCCTCACTGACTGAGGTAAGATGCACGCACAGCCGTAACCGCTGATGGTAGAAACGTGAAATTTGGACAAATGTTTACTTTCATAATCTGGACATCCACTGAGAAGGGATTTTAAAAAATTTTAACTCTAAAGGGGTGAAATAGGGGTTCAAAGTTTGTATGGAAAAATATTTAAATCGGCACCGATTTTTATAAAATTTGAAATTTAGATTTTTAAAAGTATTTAATTGAACACGTGTTTCATGGTTTTCTAGAATTCACCCCCTAAGGGTGCAAATAAGAGGTTGAAAGTTTGTATGGAAAAATCTTTAAATCGCCACCGATTTTTATAAAATTTGAAATTTAGACTCTTAAAAATATTTCATTGAACACATGTTTCATGGGTTATTAGAATTCACCCCTAAATACGCAAGCGAAGCTGCGCGCGTCCGCTAGTTTATTAATATTTAAAGAAATGATTCTTCGTTCTGGCGGCGTTGAATTTCGCCACCACAGTTCCTCCAGAATTCGGGGGGACGTCTTATCACTAGACTTAAAAAAAATGAATAAAAAAATAAATAATTGACAACAAGTGTGTGTACCTAAAACAATTTACGACATTTAAATATAATTACATTTAATTAATTATTAAAAGACGACATCCTGTACAATATATTTTTAATTATCTCTCAAAATCAGTATACAAAAGTTCCCATGATAAGATCTGTGAAACTGTTTGTTGCACAAGCTGCAGGAAACGTTGCAGACAACTGCATAATTGAGCAAAAACCCTCACGTCCGATACAGATAAATTACAATTAGTCTTAATTGCTGGTAATGCTAACCTATTTATTTTAATGAGACTAAAAATAAAGAGAATTTCTATTTTTCTCTACTTATTATGGAGGAGTGTTTTAATCCCAACTGTTGCAAAAATGCGCCTATAAACATTCTTCGTACAATATATTCACTCTGTTTCCCGCACACAGCATGCGGGATACAGCGTGAAGCTGATAAAAATAATTTTATATATTCTCTCTGGCAACTAAGCAAAGCGCGGCTTTGAACTCCGTCACTCAACACGCAATGGTTACTTTTAAATAGTGAAAACAACATATTATTATTGTGTTTCACAATTTTTTAGGATTCCGTATCTTTTAAGGAAAAATGAACCCTTATAAGGTCACTTTGTTATCCCTTCGTCTGTCTGTCTGTCTGTCTGTTTTGATCGTACCGCGGCGGTGTTAGATTCTTCTCAATATTCATAGTTGCATAAGATTCGTTAAAGCTAGTATTTCCTGCAATAAAAGTGTTTATTAATGAACCCGTTTTATACTACCAGACCATTAATCTAGAGAAAATTGCATAATTATTTAAAATTTTGTTGCACTTGCGACATTTTCATCGATCTTTATTTCTGTTTACTATTAAGATAATTAAGTATAAATGAAAGAAGAAGTCGTGGCGCAGGGGCCCAAGGTGTGACTGTAAACGTGACTGGTTGTGGGTTCGATCGTCATTTGAGGAAATTAAATATATTGGAAATATTTTTTTATTTTTAAATTTATTGGAAATATTAAATTAAATTAAAATAAATTTAAATAAATATTTCATTTCTTCGTTCTGGTTTCTCCAAATTTCAGCAGAAAGTGGTTCCCTCTGCACTAGGTTCCCTCTGCCTACCCTGCCGTGTGCGGGATACAATATGAAACTAAAAAAAAAAAACAAATGTCTAGATATAAAGTAAACTATATACACACTAGTACAATATCATAAAAATTGTTTATGCAACAGCCATTTCTTTATATCCGCGACATCCTTAGGAAATGTGAAAGTTTTTGCACTTATAATAAGTTAAATAAATCTGCTATATCCATCAAATACTGGATTTTAATTCGGAAGGATTTCTGATTTAAATCCTAAGGCCCTTAGTAGTAGAAAAAAGATATAATAAAAAGATATGACGAGACTATGAGGTCGTTATGGCACAGCGGCACAGTATTTGACTGTAAATGCGATGTTTATAGGTTCGATTCGCACTCGGGGCAATACATTATTTTCGCCCTAAAAAACTGAGCGGTGGATGAGAAACGAAGTGATTCTCTCTCTTCTCTGTCAAACCTTGTATGCAGGAAAACGCATGAAGACGCAAAACTTGAATATTTCTGTCTCAAAAACTATACAAGAAGAAATCTTTTCTTTTTCTATATAAATTAATTTTAATAAAAAAAAGTTTGTAATTTATTCTTGTTCAAAGTTGCCAGTTACAAGTTACGAAACATATCGCTTTGACCCCAGCTTCCGATGATGATGCGGTTTTATAATAAAATTGCAAAATACTTAACATTTTCTTAGAGTCTAAATCATAAGATTTTTATTTATTATTTAACCCATAATAATTGATCCATTTGGTAGTAAATGATTTAGTAGATTTTTTTAGCTTCACCTATATACCGTACATAGCAGGGTGGACTGAGGGAACCTGACATTCTAGTATTTAACAAATACACTTCCATTTCCCACTTTCGTCTAAATTCTAGAGGCATTGCAAGCAGAACTCAACACCGAATTTTATCTCATAGTCTCGTAGTCTCTCTATTCAAAAGAGTTGTAGATATTGAAATGGCAGCATAATGTCTTCTTTTAATATTCCTAACATTCCGCTAACACTTATGCCTTACAGCCTTACACTATCGAACAGCGGATATTATACTAAAATTAATAATTATCTTAAACATATACTGTGACCCCTATTTTACCTGTTGTTTACTCCCGCGTGTCATCTTCAAGTCCTTGATTGTAGATTTACCAATCTACACATTGAAGATGCTTTAATTAAGTTGATTTAAATAATAAATTATGCATAGATTCTTAAAATTTATTTCGTAACTTGTATTTTAATAGCCCAGGAATTTGAATGTGTTGAATTTGTGCGCTCATCGCACAGAATGGGGTCCAATGCCATAAACGACAGACTGAGATGATTCGTATCTTTTAATCAGATATTTCAACAAATTGTGAAATAAAATAGAAATTATGAAATATCACATTTGAATATGTACCAGCCAGTAATTAATCAAATTTTCGACAGAATTTAAATATTTACACAAGTTACTGAAAACAAAAATATATATAAGTTTCACGCTGTATCCCGCAGGGTAGGTAGAGGGAACTTAGTGTTAAAACACTGCATTTTCTTCTTTCTACTCGATTCAGAGACATTATGCAATTTCTCTCCATTTCACTTAATCTAAACACACTAGGAATCGAGCCCACCACTATCGTATTCCAATCAAACGTGTACTAGTGTGTCAATTGTATAAAGGCTAAATAAAACTAGCTTTTAAGCCTAATATTCTAATCATCTCTTACAATACAAATCTTTATTAATATAGTAAATGTGAAAGTAAGTTTTGTTTGTTCGTTCCACTTTCGCGATTCAACCATTGAAGCACAGCCTATTTAATTTAGCATATAACTTATGTCATTTCGTGTATATCATTATTTAAAAATACACTCGAGATCCATCCCAGTTTCCGCATATTTTTTGAGACATTGGAAAAAAAAACACAAAATTCAAAGCCATACTAAGTTATTTATTAGCCATGAAGGAATGAAAATAATTCCTTTTTCCCGAGTTGGAATCGAACCAACTACTATCGCTTTTAATGTCAACATTACATGTTATAATAATTTTATATGTAAAATATTACAAAACATAATATAAGGTTAAGAGATTTACTCATGCAGACATTAAAGGAATATGACATTGAGAGAAACAAACGAGGCATGTCTGGATTTGTTGTAGATATGCCGAAAACGAATCACATAAATACAATCAGATTTAAGAAATATGGGGGCCTATTTATGTACACACATCCGAGGTCTAATTATTAATATTTTTTTTATCTTTTTTCTATTTTTTTTTATCTTTTTATGCAAAAGGAACTGGGATCCTTGTCTTAAGACACTCGACTCGACATTGGGCATCAGGTTGCGAAACTAAACGCCGGGCTTTACTAAATTAGCAGAGCGAGGAAATGCAAATAATTAATTCCCATGAGTGGAAATCGAACCGCTTTTCCAGGCTGCGCCATAACGGCCTCAATAAAAGAAAAAGAAATTAAATCCGTGAATGCCAATTAATTTTATGAAAGATCTTCACGAATCAGCTTATCGTGAGATATCTAGTAGCCACCATTGTCATTGTCTATGAGACCTTGATAAATTAAAATGTACTACATTGTTCCGAAATTGTTGAGGAATAAAAAGCTCTTTGTTCAATTGTATGAGAATTTAGACTATCCACCGTTCTTGGTATTTAACATGTTTTTTAACAGGAGAGGCGGGGTAGGGAGCACACCTGGAAATCTTGTGTTTAGTTACATTCCATTCCCATTAAGACAGTTATGTCCCCGACTATACACCGAATTGGCAAAACTCAACGCCGCGCTTTGTCACGTTATCACTGCACCACGACTGGCTTCAATTATATAGAAATCCGTCTATCGTGACTTGAATTTGCAGACACGTGCGAGCTGCTCAATAATGTTAAAAAAACATCTTCTTCGTGGCAAAAGATACAATCAAAGATACTGGAAGAAGGTCTCGTAAAAAGCATGAGGACTCCCCGGAGGGTATTTATGTAGAGGTTGATGACAGTGGACGAGGCGAAAGGGGTATGTAGAA
Source organism: Heliconius melpomene rosina (assembly GCF_056956725.1). Lineage (NCBI taxonomy): Eukaryota > Metazoa > Arthropoda > Insecta > Lepidoptera > Nymphalidae > Heliconius > Heliconius melpomene. The sequence goes on along the minus strand of NC_140402.1, from coordinate 7,624,282 downwards.
ACTCCTTTCTCTGTGTCTCCCCTGCTAGTGCTAGTAGTAAGTTAACTACCACAATCATAAACACTGCCTCTCCTATTATAAATAGGGGACATAAAGCTAAGCTGCTGGTGTGACAACTTTCCAGTGTTCAAAATATGGTTAAGTTTGAGCACACCAAGAGAGCCCAACGATTCCCATGCTTCCATTGGAATATCATCAGGTCCCACCGTTTCTCCGTTAACGATACCAACAAACATGATAAATATAAACTTTAACACCGGATAATTCACGAGTCACTTATCGATACATCGCCAACATCACGACCAACTTTGGGTCACAAAGCCAATGGGGTTAGCCATATTGTCCTCCATATTTGGCTATCATGGATTTGAAATATTAAAATGAAGAAGGATTTTTGGGTGCTGTAATGTGAAAATGTCAGATTATCTCATATTATTTGAGGCCGCGTCAGTTCCTTTTGATATTCGGCTTTGAACTGTTCCTTTTTGTTCGTGGGTTGGTCATTCTTGTCACGTTTTTTTTTGTAAGCATTATTTAATTGTGTTACCTTAAATAGTGGCGGGTTGTTGTGGTTTTCTTTTCTGTTTGTTATAATTTAACAGAAACAATAGATAGGTTACTTAAGAAGCTTTTTCAGCATAAAATGTTTTCAGCTTCACGCTTTTGTTTTTAGCTTCACGCTGTATTCCGTATATAGGTAGGAGGGTAGGCAGAGGAAACCAGGTGTTGAAAACTGTCCGCTCTCCACTTTCCGCGGAATTTTTCGGGGCATTGCGTTTTGAGTGGCAGAAGTCATACAATTATTATTATTATTATTATTATATATTCTTTATTGCACAAAAAACAAAATAGAGAAACTTAAGAGAAGAAAAATTTTGTTGACAAGGGTGGGCTTATTTCTAAAAGAAATCTCTTCCAGCCTACCAGTGGAAGTGGATATTTGTGAAACAGCGGGGAGAGTATAGTGCATAACAGAAAAATATTATATTTGAATCTATAAATATAAATATACAATAATATATATATAAACTACAAATACATATATACGCACATATATATTCTATAAAAAAAAAATACATACATAATTATAAATATTATATAAATACATAAATATTATATTATTATGATGAGTTAAATGACAAGAAAAATGAAATGCAATAATTTGAAACTCTGTCAATAATGCAATAATTTGAAACTGTCAATTATATCCCTGCGCCACGACTGGCCTCATAGTGCGTACCAAAAAAAAAATTTATGGCTTTCCACCGAAAAAGTGAGGAGCGGAGTGTCTTAACACTAGGTTCCCTCTACCTGCGAAAAAAACGAAGCTATTTGTAAGCACTAGTACATACATATATCACATATCGTTATATCACGAAACAATTATAAATGATTATGCACCTTTCACTCAACAGCTACGATAGAGGTATAGAGGTGTACTCGTATTATCTCAATCAATTGGAAGTATTAGAATAATTGCATTAAGCTAAGAGGTGTTACTTCGCAACGATCATTATCTCATATGTTCGTGTAATGGCAAACCTGTATAATTACTTATTGTAATAGCTGAAAAAAATTGGTAAAGTGCGAGTCGGACTTGCTTACCAAGGTTTTCGCAGCATTTCAAGAAACAATTTCAGGATTATAGAACAAGAAGAAAGGGGGCATATGCACTCATTTTGCATAAAATAAATAAAACCAAAAGAGGATGGAGGCATGATCGATACAAACTTCTGCAAACTATAATAATGGGAAAAGTCTCTGGGAAAAGGAAAACCGGCGGTAGAAGAAAGTCATGGCTAAGGAAAATCAAGGAATGGACGGAGATTTGATTTGATTCATTTGACTAGGGACAAAACTAAGTATCCGAAGTTGACTGCCAATGTTCACTAGTTGGAGAGGCACATTAAGAAGAGAAGAAGAAAATAACCAAAATATTACTTTAGGTTCACGGGAAAGTATCTTATATAGCAATATCCGTATACATTATGCCCGTATTCTTGTAATAACGTTTACTTTGTTAGACTTGATTTTAAGGCAAAGCACTATCGACCTGCATATTTCAATTAACAATTCTCTACGCGATCTGTAGATAAATGGTATTGACAGACAGGCAGACGGACCCACATAGATATCCTATAACGGTACGGTTTTATTTTTGATGCACGGAACCCTAAAAAGGGCATTTTTTGTACGATATCGATATATCTGAAGTAAATTGTGCTTATTATCTTCTCTTTCTTCAATTCAAGTCTTTTATAAATGTTGGAAATATTAAAGAAACCAGTTTTATTATTTTCTTTTTGGCTTTTATTTTTTTTATATGTGAATACGACTTCTTTATTTCGCTAGCTCTTCAGATTACCTTAACCATGACATATGATCCAATTTATGGAGTATTTACTCACTTTGTTTTTAAGTGCTATATGAATTAGTCAAACACGATATATGCATTATATGTTCAAATATTTGTATAGTCAATTAGATTGCCATTTAGCGATCACCACTACATTTCTTGGTAATAAATATAAGATTTATTTAATGTTAAAATGGACAAATAAGATAATGGAATTTTTAGATAACTTTTTAAATGGGTTTTTTAGTAAGCAGAGGAAGTCTAGTGCTAAGATACTCCGTTTCCCACTTTCTGTTTAATTTTCGTGTCATTGCGGGTTGAGTTGTGGAACTTAATGCCATGCTTATTGTATCAAAACAGAAAGGGAAATAATTTAAATTTAAACATTACCCATTGTAGGGATAGAACCTACAACTATCGTGTTTAAAGTCAGACGGTCTCCTGAGGCGCAGTGATTATACTCTACTTTAGTATTTTCAGAAGAAGGGCGCTATCAATTATGAAAACAATGTTTTTCTTATCGTTTATATTCGTTCATCTTTCACAAGATTGACCTTACCCCCTGTACTTTCTACTTTTAACATTTTAAAATATACTTATAATTTATTAAAGTGGATAAAATTTTCATCCATCATCCACATCGGCCTACCCTAATTCTCGCCACTCCGTCCGGTCCTGCGCCCTTTGAAAAATAAAAAACAAAAAAAAACAATAACAAAAAACAAAAAATAAATAATAATAAATAAATCAATAAATAATTTTTGATAAAATTTTAAAACATTATAATTATCAATAACGATGTATACAAACAATTACTTCTAAAATCAACAAAAAAAACTTATGAAATATGTTAGCTAAACTTTTTAACGCCTATTTGCAGAATTACTTAACGCTATGTGACAGAGCAATGGGGCCGTTGCTTGTTGACATGAATGACATACAGCGTGGTGGTAATACCATGCTAAAATTATATCTTGATGCCGTCATGACGAAGTGGTTATGGGTTCAATTCCCAATCGGAAGAATGAATTATTGTTTATCAGTATTTTCATTTCTTCGCTCTTGGCTCTCGGTACCACTAAAGTTCTCGCGGCATTCAGTGCCGTCACTAAACACGCAACGCCTCGAAAAATCGGCGAAAAGTGGTGAACGGAGTTTTTTAACATTAGATTGTGTGAAAAAAAAAATATAATGAAATAATTTAATCTCTAAATTATCTCTGTTCTATAGTAGTTGACAAATAGGTTAACGTGTAAGATTTAATTGTAGTACATGCCTGGTTGAGCATAATGACAATGCTAGAAGCTTGTAGCGTAGTGATTGCGAAACCTCCTCCGTCTCTCGAGATCAGCTTTGGATTCGAAATTGTTGCATGTAGACATTTAATATGCAATTTCCTATTGCATCCAGCACATAGCAGGGTATTTGTAGAGGGAATCTCGAGTTCAGACACTCCGGTCCCCATTTTCTGCTAAATTCTTGAGGAAGTAATCCCTCCATTTGTTAATTCTTGAGGGAGTAGTCCCTCTAATTAAAAATTAGTATAAATCGTTAAATATAAATTGGTATTGTTTTGAAGTTTTAATTGCAAATTGCAATATCTTACAAGAAATTTAGGAGTAGAAAGTAAACTAAACATTTATAATTAACGTACCTCTAGCAATAAATTGTAATTAATTAACATAAAAATATTACGATAAGCAGAGTATAATTCACTTATATTTGTCTACTTAAGACTTGTTTTCTAAATGAAACATTCTTAGTTGTTTCAAATTTGTAGAAATTACGAAACGGTTACTTAATGGTGTTTACTTAATATTTTTCTAAATGGCATGTTTTTAGGGTTCCGTTCATCAAAAGGTAAAACCGGAATCCTTATCCTGTGTTGTCCATTTGTCGAGACCATTTGATGTATCAAGCTGACATTAATATCGAATATTTAGGTCTATGGTCCGTCGAAGCCTCTAAAAAATCAATCTTTCAAAATCAAAAGGTACAAACAAGTATTTACGCATCGATTTTACTGCATTTTGTATAAAAACGCCGCATAATCAAAAGCTATAGGGGGGAATACTTCCCATGGTAGGTACTGCAGTTATGAAATTTGGCACATAGTGAGGAGTAAGCAAATAAAGGAAAAAATCCAAAATTTATAGGTTTTTCATAGAAAAAAAAAACATTACAAACTTATATTTGTAGTTCATTTCATACAAAATGAGTGCGTATGCCCGCAAATTTAAGTTTGTCGTTTTGTAAGATATATTTTCCGTTGATAGGATCTATTGCTATGGAAGATGGAAAAGACAATAAGTACCTACATTAGGCTGTTCTCCACTCTGTGATCACTTCTATTGATATAGAAATGTTTGCTCTTTATCAGGAAACATCAATAAGACCTCAAGATATAAAAATAACAAATCATAGCAATTATATACTTCAATATGTGTTAGATTTTGATATAATTTGTTACATCTTTGTTTCAGAGTGGAGGGCGCCGCGAGAGTGAGGCGGGAGGTTGCGCGTGCGTCCCTCCCGCACCCGCGCCGCCCCACCCTCTGCGCGCCCTCGATGACATGCCTCCGGTGCTCAGGTACTAAAATAATTAATGAGCTTTACGCTGTATTCTGCACACAGCGGGGTAGGCAGAGAGAACATAGTGATAAGACACTCTGTTCCTCAAAATCCACCGAGTTTTTTGAGCCTTTGCCTGTGTTGAGTGGAGGAACCCACAACCGTCGCGTTACAGTTACACCTACCGTCGCTAAGCGACCGTTGCTAAGCAACGATTTGCAAAGTTTGTTGTTAGAAAACGTCACCCAAAATGATCTTGCTTAACGCATCTCTCTATTGAAAACTGAAAATCTATATCTATAAAATCGAAAGGTCACTCACTCATTACGAAATCTCAGAAACTACATGTGCTAGGAATCTCAAATTTTGCATAGAAGTTACTTATAGGACGTAGGTGCTCGCTAAGACGGGAATTTGCAATATTCGACTTCTAAGGGGTTGTTTTTGGGGTCGAAAGTTTGTATGAAACTTCGTTACTACAAATGTTAGGAGTCTCAAATTTTGCATAGACATCACTAGGACGTAGTCATGGAGACAGAAATTAATAATAACATAGTTCACGCGGGTGTAACCGCGAGGGGGCCGCTAGTAATTACATAAATATATTTAATAAATATTCGTATAGTTCAAGCGGGCGAAGCCGCTGGCGGTTGCTAGTATGATCTATAAATACATCTACAATACACCATAATTTCCAACTAATATTACAATAAGTTTAATAATATTTGACTAGACCCCATAGAAGCCATAACGAGCATATTGTAAACTGTGGTAACGTCAGGTATTGCGAAATATGCCGTTGTATAATAGAAAGGTATGTTGGGTTATGACACTTCCTTATTACTAGGACTTGTTTTTGTTTAAACGTATATATAAGTATAATAAAATTTTTTAGTAGTTTATTATGCCTATTTCTTACTATTGAAAAAGTGGTACTTATGTTGTTTTTTCAATTATTTTCAATTAGGCCCGCTCGCGGTTTCACCCGCGTGAACTATGTTATTATTAATTTCTGTCTCCATGACTACGTCCTAGTTACGTCTATGCAAAAGATAGACTAGATTGAGATAGATTGAGACTCCTAGCATTTGTTGTAACGAAGTTTCATACAAACTTTTGACGAATATTGCAAATTCCCGTCTTAGCGAGCACCTACGTCCTATAAGTAACTCCTATGCAAAATTTGAGATTCCTAGCACTTGTACTTTCTGAGATTTCGTGATGAGTGAGTGACCTTTCGATTTTATATATATAGATGAAATTTATGTTAATATGGAAAATATAAGGCTGTCAGTCTTGAGGCCGTGCTGGCCTAGGGGCACTAGCATGTGACGGTAAACGCGACCACCCACAACCTAGTGGGTTCGATTCTCACTTCAGAAAATGAAAAATTGACTATTTTTATTTCTTCGCTCTGGTAACGAACCAAAGCGCGGCGTTCAACTTCACTTCACTCACCACGCAATGCCTCCAGAATTTTAGGTACGAAACGAAAGTGTCTTAATGGAACGGAGTGTGTTAACATTAGGTTCCAAGGTTCCGTCTGCCTACCCATGTGCGTTAAGCTAAAAACATAATCACAGGAAGCAATTTACATTTTCTATTACATAAATTGCATAAGCTATCAACAAAATAGAAAGAAAAGAACAAACAATAGTACAAACAGCGTGGAATTTACTGATTCATTGAAGAATAACTTTGAAATTGGCTGTAATTCTCAAAAACTTATTGAACCTTGTACCTCAGTAATAAGGGTGATATTTGAATAACAAAAACGTTAGCAACAAACCAGTTGTAAGGTCAACGACTTGACAATGACTTCGAAGCAATTTCGCATGCTTCGTGCGTATCTAGATTTAGTTGATTGTGGAAAATACCTTTTTACGTCAAATACTATCTGATATTCGTGTGATTCCTCACGCATTTTACTTCGAAAAGAGGTGTTTTGCTGGAGGTTGGCTAATAAAGTTTAAGAACTATTTCAATACAAATAAAAGAATATATAACTACAGTAGCAACTCGGTTATCCGGACTAATAGTTGTCGTTAGTCTTTCGGATAATCGAAAATCCGTATAAAAAGCAATGGAAACGTATTATTTGCGTATTTTAAGCTACAAGCTGGAATAGAGTAGAGAACCTGTGTACGGTACCTGGAGACCTAGTGTTAAGACACTCCGTTCCCATTAAGACACTTCCGTTCCCCAATTTCCGTCGAATTCTGGAGGCATTGCGTGTTGAGGTGGCGGCATTGAGTGGAAGAACTTAATGCCTTCCTGTCTCATTGTTTCTTCAATATTTACCATCAGCCAACAGTACTGTTCGAATTGTGCGTAACTCATCAAAGAAATAAACAAATAGATACCAAATATAAAAAATATATAAAAAAATCATAGCTGATGATGTAACCTACATTTGCAGAAACTACAGCATTACATAACTGAAGATAAAATACATATTATTAACATTTATTCATATTTCGAACCTGCATCTACCCTTAAAGAAAGCACCCCAGCTTCTAAGCAGCAGGTACCCCACAGATAAGTAATACATCATAGCTAAAGCATTGTGCAAAACGAATTACAAGTGCATTAGACAGGTGTTTGCAAAATAAAATTATGTATGCGGCGCGTGTAGTAGATGCGATCAGGGTTCCTTTATGGTTATTTGATTGTATCAGCCTGTCGTTATAGCTTTATTTGAACTGACTGATGATGCAGTTTTAACCGACTTTGGAGAATAATTATTAGAGCTTGATGCCTGGCTACCCTGCTAAGGATGTGTGACTGTGAAGTTATATGTTACTGCCAAATATGGGAAAGGATTGTCTCAACACTAGTTCGTTCCCCTCTGCTTTGTTGACCGTTTGTGTCTCTTTCTATAAACTTATTTTTACCAAATAAGCCATTTTTAGATTTATTGAAAATGTTGAGGCAAAGCGCGCAGAAGAACAAATTGCGATTTTAAGCTCCGCTACTCAACTCGTAATGTCTCAAAAATTGAGAGCAGGCAACAGAGTTTCTTAGCACTAGATTCCCTCTGCTTAACCTGCTATAAGCGGGATACAGCGTGAAACTATTGTCATTAAATCCAATGGTAATAAGTATTCTTATTTCAATTCCAATATTATAAAATTCTCAAATCCATCCGTTTCCACAGGTCAAACCCTCTATACACGGAGGAGGAGGAGCAAGAGGTAGTGATCATAGTGGACGAGGACGTTCCTGAGGACGCAGACCGCGTCCCCCGTAGAGCTCCATCCACATCATCTGGTAAAATCTGTTTATTATATATTTTAATAAATAATAATTGTTTTTTTAAATGTTCACAATTTTTGTTGATATTATTTCTGTACGAATATATTAATAATTTTCAACAAACATAATTATGTGTTACAATTTTTAACCGACTTCTGTAAGGAAAGGAGGTTATCAATTCGACTGTATTTTTATTTATTTTTTACAATTTTTTATTTTATACTTTTACAACAAATATAAATAATTTACCAATTAAATTAAATGAGTTTCTTTAATACTTTTTTTAGTTACGCCTTACTTACACGCAATACAAAAATCTAAATAATTATAATTATTCTTATGGCACCTTTACCTAGAGTCAGAGCCGACCCCTAGTTCTCTCTCTATATTCTTGAAAGATCATTAATTTTAATTCTGTAACTTGAACTGTTGATCTATGCTTGATTAATTATAATCGAAACAACTTTCCGTTCTGAAGCTTCATAATTAATTATATAGACAAATTCTCATGAAACAGTCGCACACAATACAAAAAATAATTAGAAATGGCATTTGTAGCGCCATTGAGAAATATTTGACTAACATTTTAAATAAGAGATGATTGTACATTAAATAAGTCATACAATATAAAATATTTGAAGAATAAGTGTAAAGAATGGAGAAGACAGAGATTGATTATTAGCTTATGTCAACATACCCTGGATAGTAAAATAATAAAATTACTGCAAAAATATCCTCGGCTTTGAGCTTTTATTTTACGATTTTAAAGGGTTGGAACCAATAAAACAGTCATTTCGTATATTTTTTTCTAACTTCACGCCATATTTTACACATAGGGTAGGCAGAGGGAACCTGGGAATCTTAAAACATTTCCGTTCCCCATTTTCCGCAGATATTCTGAAGGCATTGCGTGTCGAGTGGCGGAACCAAATGCTTTGCCCCGACTACAGTGTGAAGAAATGAAAATATTAAATCTTTCAGTTCCTCGAGTGGAAATCGAACCCATAACCTGTCACGTTTAGTCAAAGAATAACCTTCTATAAATGATAAAATAAACGAATTTTAAATTAATCTGAATACATGCATAATTTAGCAAGACTGTTTTTATTTATGCAATAATGTATTGCTTTACATAGCACGGAAGGCGGTAAATTACCTTAAAATTAAATTTTGTGTGTCTACTACCGCCAGTTAATTAATGCTTTTGAAGTTTAATTAGTTAACTTTAACTTTGAAGGTAATAATTCGACATTTGTAATTAGTTTAGCTATATCTTTAACTAGCGGCCCGCTCGCGGTTTCACCCGCGTGAACTATGTTATTATTAATTTCTGTCTCCATGACTACGTCCTAGTGACGTCTATGCAAAATTTGAGACTCCTAGCATTTGTAGTGACGAAGTTTCATACAAACTTTCGACCCCAAAAACAACCCCTTAGAAGTCGAATATTGCAAATTCCCGTCTTAGCGAGCACCTACCTCCTATAAGTAACTCCTATGCAAAATTTGAGATTCCCTAGCACTTGTAGTTTCTGAGATTTTGTGATGAGTGAGTGACCTTTCGATTTTATATATATAGATATATAGATATCTAGTATAATACAAAGTGTGACTATAAACGCGACTAGTTGTGGGTTCGATTCCCACTCGAGGAAATACTTATTTAAACTTATATTTATATTTCTGCCCTCTGGTTTCGAGGTAAAGCGCGGCGTTGGGTTCCGCCACTAAACACGCAATTCCTCGAGGATTCCTCGAGGATTCCTCCAGCGGGAAGTGGGAAACAGAATGTAATAATACTCGGTGTCCTACTTCTCCTCCTTGGTAGCTTCCTTTAATTACAATACTGACATTTATATATAACTTGACGTTTCAAAAATACTTACAACTACCAGTACCTACGTAACTGAATATAGAATATTTTGACTTTGATTAATAATTGAAATAATAATAAAATTTATAATTGAAATAAACATATTTCTGATGTTAGGTTACGGCAGCGGCGGTGGCAGCCATGGCCGGGTGTCACCAAATTTACCAAAGAGTGAGCACTTCGAAGAGCCGCACCAGCTCTCCGATTCAGATAAGAATGGATCTCAAAGCACTTCGGACTCTGACGGAAGCCCGTCCTGTACGCTGTCGAGGAGTTTGAAAGAGGATATACGAGCTTGCTTAGGAGGATGCAGGTTAGATTATATTGGCTTTATCTAAAGAGAGAGAGAGAGAGAGAGAGTTCTTTTTTTCACAGATACACCTACGTTTTGAGTAGCAGAAACCAACAAGATGTCTTGTCGTCGCTTGAAACGATAACGAATATTTCTTTGTACACTAGAAAATTGAACTTATAACTGTTGTATGTAACTTTTAGCTTGTAATGGCAGTGCTTTTTAACTTTAATAGAATTCCAGAGACTGTGCCAAGAAATACTAAAACTATTTTATACTATTTTACATCTACGTATTTCTTACACGTTTTGTTATATTTTGTAATTTTACGAGGTCGAAATGAATGCCAAAGAAAGTTTTTAAAGTTTTAATTTGTTGAGGCTGGTCGTGGCGCTGGGTCACAAGTGTGTGACTGTTAACGCGACTGGTTGTGGGAACGGAGTGTTTTAACACTAGGTTCCCTCTGCCTACCTACATACAGCGTGAAGCTGATTTAATATTTTCAATTTATTAATACAATAATATACGAGTATATATTTATATCGGTTTGTACCGCTTTAAGCTTGCAAGTATGCCACATTATATATATATTCATTTCAAAGGGCCCCATAGTAAGTAAGAGAAAGGTATATGAGAATAAAAAGGGGTAAAAAATATTTCAAGGTAAAGGAAGCAGATCGAGAGTGAACCTACATATTGTTTCAATTCAAGGATATAAGTGTCCTGACATATTTTTTAAAGAGCATATATGGTGCTTGGCATATAAAAAAATCCTGTTCACCTTTTGTTGGAAAAAAGTAGTGCTTATATAAAAGTAAAATTTAAAAATAGCCTCCTATAGTTATTAGCCTATTTATAGATATTGCTATTTATAGTGTTGTCAAACCAGATATGAAATTGACATTATACAAATATGCATATAAATGGGAACCATATTTTTTTTTCGTACTTTATTTTGATATTATTGTATATTACCTATATAAATAATTTTTGATTAAAAAAAAGGACAGAAACATCGTGTAAATCTTAAATGATTATACTCGTACTATTTGGAACAGCTGTTAATAATTTATACAAACATAAAAAGAAACTTAAGATATTTTTTATCTCAGGACATATGTTTGGACTTAGCGCTTGCAGGGCTGAACTGCAAAATATCAGAAAAATATTATACTGAACAGTTCTTAATTATTATATAAGACTAGCGGCACGCTCGCGGTTTCACCCGCGTGAACTATGTTATTATTAATTTCTGTCTCCATGGCTACGGCCTAGTGACGTCTATGCAAAATTTGAGACTCCTAGCATTTGTAGTAACAAAGTTTCATACAAACTTTCGACCCCAAAAACAACCCCTTAGAAGTCGAATATTGCAAATTCCCGTCTTAGCGAGCACCTACGTCCTATAAATAACTCCTATGCAAAATTTGAGATTCCTAGCACATGTAGTTTCTGAGATTTCGTGATGAGTGAGTGACCTTTCGATTTTATATATATAGATAATAGATAATATAACTGTTTGAAAACATATAAAAAAATTAAACGTAATGACACTTGAACTCGATTCTCTTGGAAACCATCCAAGCGCTCTAACCACTAAGCTATACGTTCTAATCAAGCCTTGTAATTCTTATACGCTTATTACAATTATTTTTTATATTATTATAGGGAATACACAGAAAAACCTCCAATAAGATGGGAGAAGGACGTCGGGCACGTAGTGGAAGCAGCTATCAGAGGAGCTGGTGGTATAAACGCAGCTCGAGCTCGTCTCCACGCTGCCTTGCTCGCCCTTCACGAACCGCAAGTCAATAGAGGACCTAGTCTACCCTACTGTGGTCCTGGAGTCAGGCCAGGAGACGTGACTATGATGCCGAAGAATGAATTGTCTTTACTGGTAGGTGTTACATTTTTATTATATACTATATTTTCTTTTCTTCTTTTTGGTATAATCTACATACTTCTTTCATATGATTGTAGAAAAAAATATTTATTTCTAAGTTTTATTTTATAGATATTTCGTACTTGATGCCGGAACCGTATTCTTTATCTAACCCAACTAACAAAACAAAAATATTTAATAAACATAAATATTGGGTATAGTGGGTTTGAACCCCAAGCCAGTTTAACCAAGGTTTTCTTAAACACATCACAGCTTCTTGTTATTCTTGTCCATCATGACTGATGATCGTGGTTGGAGGTTGTCTTACGACCATGAAAGTATTCCTTCTATCAGTTGCGATCCATTGCGCACCTCACCACCTCGTGGAATTTGTGAGGGAGATTCCCGTTCTATACCATTATTATAATAAAAATTTTATATGAATATATCGTAATAAATCATCACACTCTATTTACCAAGAAGAATACAATGAGTTAATAATAATGTTACGAAATATACGAGATCCTATCTTATTTGCTAGAACTACTGGATGCACTGATGCTCATCTTAATTACTTGTAATTGCTGCACAGATTCCTTTGTTTCTGTTTCTTGTTAATTGATATAAAGATTTTTTTTATGTATTGATAATTTTTTCTCTTCTTTTTGTTATCAACCAATTTCCTATCGAAGGATAAGTAAGGGTAATCCCAAACTTCTACTTCGATGTATAAAGTCTACTAATTACTTTCATATCTTAGCACAACTATATAAAGTTACTTGAAGTCATCTTTTTTAGCTTCATCCTGAATTCCCTCTACCTGCCCTTCTAGGATAAGTAGAGGGAAACTGGGAACCTCGTGTTCCCATTTAGACGCTTTCGTTCCCCATTTTCCACCAAACTCTGGAGCCTCCACTCCAGAGTCTCCTATAACGCCACTCTTCTCATTACCAGAGCGACGAAATTACGTATTAAATATTTAATTTTTTTGAGTGGGAATTAAACTTTTTGCCCTTGAAATCAAAATAAATAGTTAGTTTATCTTATAAATAATAATATAATAAAAAATAGAATTGAAAAGTAAAGTGCTAACAATCTAGACCTGTCCAAACAAGTGATTACGCTTGGAACCCACGCTTAATGTCAATCAAATGAAGAGTACTTGATGTAGACGGACATATGTATCGATGCTTGGATAAATATTGTTGATATTGTAAAGCTAGCAAGCGTTTTTTTAGTTTCACGCTGTTTCTCGCTTATAGCGGGATAGGAAGGGAAAACCTAGTGTTAAGGCACTACGTTCACTTCTTTCCATTGAATTTTCAATACGTGTTCAAGCGGAACTCAACGCAGCGCTTTGCTTTGAAAATTTTAAATAATTCGTTCCTGTGGCTAGGAATCGAACCTACAACGGTAGTGTTTACATTCATACGCTTTAACCATTGCGCCACTACGGCTTCTTGATGGCATTATCAGCTTCACGCTGTATCCCGCACAAAGCAGGGTAGGCAGTGGGAACCTATTGCAAAGACATTCTGTTCCTCGCTTTCCGACGATTGATTATACATTGCGTGTTGAACGGGACTGCGCTTTCCTTTGTTTTATGAAAGTACTAAATAGTTCCTTCCCCCGAGTGGAGATCGAACCCACAATCGGCAATTTAACAGTCATATACTTGTGCCACTGCGCCATTACGGTTTCCTTGTATTATTATTATAAAGTAATTGTTACTTTGTATGGAATATTAATGTAATGAGTGGCGTCATGTAGTTACTTAGTCACGACAATAGGATGAGTGACAGTTGATTTATACATATTTATTTTATGTGAACCTGAATGTGTTAAAAGTATTTTTTTTTATTTTATTTCCCTTTTTTCCTTTCCTCTTTCGCTGTATCTCGCTTAAAACAGGATCGGCAGAGGGAACCTAATATTATGACACTTTGCTCTCCACTGTTCGCCCAATTTTTGAGACATTGCATGTTGAATACTAGAATTCAATGCTGCGCTTCATTTCCTAACAGAGCGGAAGTAAATTATCTCTGAGCGAGAATCAAACCCACAACTTTCAAGTATAATGTCAGATGCTGTGCCGGCTTAAACAATTGAAAGCTCATCTTTCTTATTTAGCAGAGATGGGTTACTAAGTAATAGACTCTTATTTCGAATTAGTATATGAAAATATTAAAAACATTTTCATTTTAGGTATTTTCAACTTTTTTTCTTGATACAGGAATCGACTATATTATATTGACGAACTCGTTGCAATCGCTTGTACGGTGTAGCTTCTAAGCTAGGCTACGATGAATCTAATGAAAAGTTGAGGAAAATATGTAAATAAGGGTAAAAGGCCATGACTTGCTAAAGTACTTTTATGTACTATGCATATAAGAATTCGCACTGTACATATAAGGGGCCCCCCCCCTTGTGGGGATAACCAGAATTGTGATATTTTATTTTAAATTCTTCCAAATGACATTATCAAAGATTATTTATTTATACATCAAATATTTAAGTTTAAGGTAAAATAAACTAACAAACCGATTGCTTTGCCAAATTTAGCTTTGTGACCTTAGCTACTACATTAATAACGTGAATCGATTTTGTAATGCACATTTTTATAATTGAAAATCGATTACTGAAGTAGTAGATTAAAAATGTCATAAGATAGTCTATTTTTAATTGCTCGCTGTATCCTGCATGTAGCAAAATAGTACAGAGAACTAAGACACTGCGTTCTTCACCTTCCGTTTAAATTCGACTCATTGGGGAACTTAACGCCGCACGTTGTCTTAAGATAATGGGGAAATGAAGGTGAGTGTAATGGAATTGAATGCGGATCGCGAAAATATTATTGTTTTATTTCCCCGAGTGGGAATTGAACTCACAACAGTCCCTAGATTCTGCGCCGCGACTGGCGTATAAAAAAAAATAATGAAATCTAATTATAAAATACACATTAACACTTATATTTTTAATAATCTATATATATAAAATCGAAAGGTCACTCACTCATCACGAAATCTCAGAAACTACAAGTGCTAGGAATCTCAAATTTTGCATAAGAGTTATTTATAGGAAGTAGGTGCACGCTTAGACGGGAATTTGCAATATTCGACTTCTAAGGGGTTGTTTTTGGGATTGAAAGTTTGTACGAAACTTCGTTACTACAATTCAAATTTTGCGTGGACGTCATTTATAGGACGTAGGTACTCATGGAGACAGAAATTAATAATAACGTAGTTCACGCAGGCGAAGCCGCGGGCGGGCCACTAGTATTATATATAAATAAATATTATATTATTTAACATTGTGGTTGATGCAAGATTCTAAGCATTGTCATACAAATTTTACGCGTCCGCTAGCGATTATTGATTGTAAGATTTCAAGGTGGTCATTGATTTTGTATTTTATTTGCATTTTCAAATAGCAACATTTTAAATGTCATGATTATTATACAGTTAAGTGGAGTGTGTCAGTCAGTCACTGAAGTATATACTTGAATATATTACATATATATTATGTAGGATATTATTTAAATGTAATCTTGAAGTTAATATTTATTTGAACATCGTTCTGTTAATAGTTTTACATTTTTTATAATATTTGGCCTTAGCGGGTATATTTGATTTGAATTTTAAAATTTTTAGCTAATGTTTATAACTTTTGTCGATTTTTTTTAACAAAAAGTACCATCGATTCACAATTATCGTTCTTTATAAGTTCTTGAAATAATATATTTAGATATAACATAGTTGGAGTGGGGACAATGACTTAAGAGTAAAACGTAAGGACTTTTAACGCCTATCTATTAAAAAGCGTGAAGCTGAAAAAAAACCTTAATTACGTAAAAAAAATACAATTAGATTTTTTAGTTTTTGTATATTTTTTATCCTAATACAACTACAAATTACAACGAAAACCTAAAAAAAATCGCCGGACTAAAGAATCCCTACACTAAGTTCCCAATAATATCATAATAAACAATTGCCTTACTAGAGCGAGGAAATTAAATTATTAAATATTCCATTCCCCCAAGTGAGAATTGAACCCACAACCGTCACTTACAGTCCCTGCGCTACGACGGCTTCTGTACATTTGTTTTTAATTTACCCTCATGTATTTCACTCAATATAATATTGACGAAGTGTTTAGTGCTAGACTGTCACGACAAATAACTGTAATTAAAGAACTCAACCCTCTCACGGCGAGCGGCAGTTGGCAGTACAATACATAAGGTGTTTGGAAATTCAAATCAATCAGAGGAAAAATATATATTTCGTATATATAGGTACCTACGGGTATTTAATTGCGATAATTAAGAAAGGAGAAACGACCTCACTATACTTCAGCGATTCTAGAGGTACAATTATTAACATGAAGGTCCAACTACCCCTCCAGCCAACTCGTAGATGAATATGCCTTGCGGTGACACCATTTGGGGAAAATGGGCAAGTCCACAAGATCTTTTATCACTAGTTAGGGTAAAGCTGTCTTTAAAGTTTTTTTTTACAATTACCACAAAGACTATTCGTCCGTGCCTGTTTTGATCCTGTAGTTTTCGCAATTAAGTTGTTGACTGAATGTGAAGGTATGTCTTGTCTTCGTAAAATGATGTCTTCCTCAATGTCACATGGTTGTTTGGTATTTTTTACAAAATATAGAATTTTTATTTCTAAGTATTATATAGATGATTAAGATCGATGTAGTGTTGCCTTATAAAAATAATTTTAAAAAATATACTTAATTTACCAGCTCCAGTATAATCCTAATATCATTCTGCAACATCATAAAAACAACACTACTGTTGTAGCGTCATCTAAAAACAACAATTTAAGTCAACAACACAAATTACATATAATTTTCTTGTCGACTGTCCACACGTTATGTCTTCATTGTGGACACGAAATTTACCATCGTAAAAAGTGTTTGAACGTTTTCAATTACTTGCCAAGTGGGTCATTGCTGTCGGCACGCGTGGTTATAATGGCAATAATGATAATGGTAATGAGAGCTTTGTTCTGCATTTACATCACGACTTCAATTGCTATTCTGCATTAGTGCATATACGTTTTTTTTTTCATTGTTTGTAATAATCCATCATATAATTTGATATCTTGTAAGAGTAAATTTAAAGAAACGTATAAAATAGAGCTGTCATTTTGCCCATAAACTATGGATAATGTGACTAGAAGTCCCGTTTTCCGCTTGTGTGTCCCGGTGTCCTGAAACACGCCACGTGCAAATGTCCCGTTTGAGAAGGTGAAAAATATTCATATATCACAAGGGTAATACAACACGAACAATTCTGTTATAATTTTAAAAATATATCTTATCTTTACAAGAATCAAAAGCAAAAGCCGTTGCGCTTACACATACTTACCAAATGTAGATCTATGCAGCCTTTCATCATCTACAAATAACATTAATTTAGAGTAAATTGAGGCTGACATTTCGTTTTGCTACACAGTTTTATAAAGCGTCACGCCGTATCCCGCACACAGCAGGATAAGCAGAGGGAACTTTATGTTAAGATCCGTTCCCCACTTTCCTCCGAATTTTTGACTCTCAACTCAACTCAATGGCGCTCTAGTTGACTCGTAAAATAAGCAACAAATAACAATTGTAACCAAGATATTATTATTAGTAAGCCCTTTTGTGAAACAGGAGCAAGTGCGTGACTGTACACTCCACAGGTTATGAGTTCGATTCTAACTCGAAGAAATGAAATATGGAATATTTTTATTTCTTCGCTCTGGTGTCGAGGCAAAAGCGCGGCGGAGAGTTCCATCACAAGCAACGCCTCCAGAATTCTGTGAAAAAAGGGGGAGCGGAGTATCTTGGAACTGGACTCCCTTTGCTTACCCTGCTTACCTACAGGTTACACCGTGAAGCTTACAAAATATATTATTATTTATTTGTCCATTCTATAATTATTCCTTATACTCCAATCACTGCGATACATTTGATTGAGCACAAATTGTTCTGATCGCTTTTATCCGCACTTAATCATGATATCGATACTAAAACTGTGCTATCCGGAGTCAAAAAAGAAAAAAAAACGATCCAAATAACCTCACACAACTTTAAACTCTTTTCCCTTAATATAAAGTCTAAATTTAATAAAAAACATAAAAAATTTTTTACAAGCGAAATGCTAACAATCGCAAAATATTTGCAGTTTATTTAAGCAAAATTAGACTTTATTACATTTTAATAAGAGTGCAGGGCGGTGCACATCTTAGTTGTATTTCAATATGCAAAACGCGGTTGCTAAATCCCGCTCTTGAACTACATTCACTCGCAAATGCAGAAACATTTTGTGGTGGTCGGTGGCCGGTGGTCGGTTGGGCAATGGTCGACCAGTTAGATGATTTTGACCACTATTGCGTAGACCATAAATTAGCTGTTTATTTTTTTATTTTTAAGGAATTTAGTATAAGAATAATGTATATTTTTTTTGTGTTTTCTTGTATATATTTTTTTTTAAATACATACATATTATGTGTAATATAAATGTAAAGATATGAGGCTAGTATTAGCGCAAGAGCGCAAGCGTGTAAATACTGTATGTCCACAATGTAAACGCGATAGATTGCGGATTCGATTTCCACTCGAGGAAATTAAATATATATTTTTTTTAATTTTTAATTATTTACGTCTATATTTCCATTTCTTCGTTCTGGTGACGAGGCAATTGAGTTCTACCACTCAACACGCAATGCCTCCAGAATTCAGCAGAAAGTGGGGAACGGAGTGTCTCAACACTATTCCCTCTGCCTACCCTGCTGTGTGCGGGATACAGCGTGAAGCTGATTTAATATACCTATTTCTCTACAAAAAAATATTAAAAAAATATTCAAAACTAGAGGACCCGGACGCGGCTACGCCTGCTTGAACTATAAGAATATTTTCGCGTCGGTCATACTCATACTATGCCGCCCGTAAGCTAGGTCATTTCGAATCAGTGACATCTCCTTAATTATTTATTAGAATGTTATATAGTAAACTATAATTTCAATCTAGATGAAATGCTAAAAGTGACCATTATATTTATTTTCATAAGGATGAATATCAAAATGTCGCGGTAACGGTTGCGTAGCGACGCGACGGTTGTTATTAACATGGCAGAATAAATTGCATGTCAAATTAGAAAGTACTTTAAAATATATTAGTTTATATGTGTAATGTAATGTTATATAGCCTATAGCACTTCTGAAGAATGCAGCTTTCATACAAAACAAAAACATAGTAAATCGAACCAGTAGATCCAGAGATCTTAGCGTTCAAACAAACAAACAAACAAACAAACAAACAAACAAACTCTTCCGCTTTATTATATTAGTATAGATACAACTTACTGAGACTCAAGTCTGATGGCGCCAGTTCTTACTTACTTATGATTTAGTGTGGGTGTCTAATCGAATAGGCGGACTCTTAAATGGATGACTAATACAAACCTATTATAATAATGACTATATTATCAGGCCTTATAAAATTATAGATTTAAAAATATATTATGACCATACAGGCGCAGTAGTATAGTGTTGTAAACGCGATGGTTGTAGGTTCGTTTAGCATTTGGGGAAATTAGAAAAAGAAAGGTAAAAACACCGTTATTTCACTCGCAATGTGTTGAAAATTTGACGGAAATAGTGGGAACTCTGTATCTTTGGACTAGGTTCCCTTTGTATAAAATATAGCGTGAAGATGAAAAAAAAAACGCCATCCTAACGCAGTTGTGGCGTGCCTAATTGAGCGTGATCGTTGTAGGTTCAATCTTTATTGGAACGAGATTTGTTTATAAATATATTATATAATAAACATATCTCTGGTATGTTATTGTTAAATTTTTTTGCTGTGTACGGATATTATTGTGTTTTTATTTTAATTTTCCATGGGTATTTTTTTGATGAAATTTCTGGAGTGGATAAGGACCAATCGTCTCCCCCCACGCTGTTGACCTAACCATACGCAGAATAAAGAATGAAACTAAAATATATATAAAAATATATAGTGAAGATATCTCTATTTATTAAGAAATACCGTCATCCTTTGTTCAACCATAGTCTACAATGATTTATTAAATTATCTCATCCAATTATCTTGCCTGCTATTATTTCATTAATAACTTACTAACATTAATAACGTCTTATATATTATAGTTCATATTTAGTTGTTCTACTATATTCATTTAATAATTAATAATGAATTTAATTTAAAATATAATAAAATGTAATAGAGCCGATGTATAAATTTTACACCAGCAGGTGTAAAATTGAAGGTTGTGGATTCGATTTCCACTCGGGGGAATGATATATTTAACATTTTAAACGAGGTAAAGCGCGACGTTCGGCGAAAAGTGGGAAACAGAGTGTCTCTACTCTTTAGTTAAAAATTCTCTCTGCCTTCCCTTATATGCGTGGGATACAGTGTTAAGCCATAAAAAAAAATATAGTAGGTATTAGACAATCTATTTAAATAATAACGTTCATGCATCGCTAGAACAAATATGTATGAAAGAATATGTTTCTATAATGAATAAAACATAAATATTTAATAACAACTAATATTAACTAAACGCTAATTAATATCTCTGCGTCCTTCTTTTTTAATCTCTCTTCTTCTTCATATAGATATTTTAAAGAACTGTATTCTACTTTAATTTTACAAGAAACAACATTCAGCTACTGTTACTTTCAAATGAATTCTCAACGGAGATAGCAACTGCCTTGCCGCGGGCGCTTGCGCCAGACAACAGTATTTGGTGTAGACTATAGAGGAATTTATGTTAAGTTTATGAGTAATATTAGTCATTATTACTCCTTGGAGGAGGAGTTTTAGAAGCTTTATGCTGTTTATGGCATATCAGGATAGATATAAAACTCTCCGTTCCCCACTTTCTGTCCAATTTTCAAGAGATTGCTCGTAGTTTTGCTTACCAGAGCGAGATAATGAAAATGATTTAAATACAATCATGTTCCAAGTGAGAATTGAATCCAGTTTCCTCGCTTACAGTCCGACTGTTTCACGGCACGATGGCCTCTTTAGGCTCGAGGCTTAACTTGAAACATTTGTAAAGAGGACGGGAGGAGTTATAGTTTTATTGAATAAGCTGAAACCTTACTTTTCAGTAAAGATATAGAAATTATTTATAAATTTACATTCTAATTAGAAAAAAACTGTAATGTAGATTATAAAAATAATAATTATGTACCTAATTGAAGAGGGTAACGTAATAATAGGTATATATAATTTAAAACGTTGATATATCTATCTATATACATACAAATCTAAATTTAATTTCAATATTATCATTTACGTTGTCAACCTGTCGCATATTTGAAATCATACGTAAGTAGAAAACTTAATATCGCGGAAAGTAACCAATAATTACAGAAATAAATGCTACCCCAAGTAGAATTCAAACCCAGAAGCAGTGCATTCAATCAATAAATTTACTTAAATTTGTTATATAAATTTAATATATAGTACATTATATGTGACCGCCATACTGCCTTGCCGCCGGCGGCGTTGCGACATCGCACTGACAGAATTTCTTATATACTCATATAAACATTTTAAGGAAAGTTACCGGGTTTGGAAATAAATATTAAATTTATATCATTCGAGTTGAGCCTTAAGGTTTACTTAGAGTCGTTCTGTATACTAAGATGTTAAGTAAGTTTTATTTTGTTCGAAAATATATTAGACAGTGTTAGCCTTACGACTGACACTACTGACATTTTTATAAAACTCTAGATTCAAAAGTGCTGTAATGATTAATGAATTATGCTAATTACTACGTACGCTCCTGCTTTTTGTACGGAATCCTCGGTAGGCGAGCCTGATTCACGCTTGTCCGATTTTTTAATTATAAGAGACTAGTCGCAAGACGCAAGCGTGTGAACGCTGTCTGCGGTTCAAAACACGGTGTTGAGCTCCGCTGCTCAACACTCAATGTCTCGAGATTTCAGCGTTAGTGTATTAAAAAAACTGACTGGTGTGTCTGAACACTAGGTACCCTCCACAACGCAGACGACTGATAGACAGCAAAATGACAGGATCATCTATTGCTTCAGGAGCCCTGAAATTGTAAAAAATGCAATACATTAAACATTTAATTCAACATTTATATAATTCTTGTTGTCACTTAAATCATTATTAGGAAACATAATGCCTAGACCAGTGTGAGATGTGCATATTAACGTGAATGTAACAAACGAAGGCCGTTCCAGAGAGTGGAGTGGTTGCTGAAGCCTCTTGCTACTCTTCTGGTGGCTACCTTGATGGTTGCCACTCACTGGTGTTAGTTCGTGTAGTCATTTATCTATTGTGATTAATAGTGAAATAGTGTTATGAATTATAGACTGCAACTTTGTATAATTATGTTTAAATGTATATTTCTTTAAGTGGAACACGTAGTACACGCAGCAGGATTGGCAGAGGGAACCTAGTGTTAAGAAACTTCCGTTCCCCATTTCTCGAATTCTTGAGGCATTGCGTGTTGAGTGGCAAAACTCAATGCTACCCTTTGCCAGAGAGAAATGAAAATATTAAATATTTAATTCCTCCGAGTGGAAATCGAACCCATAACCGTTGCAATTACCTCTAAGATTTATATATTTTAATTGTATAATATTACCTTAAAGTAATACCTATATTTCTACTTTACTACTATTCTCAGCTTTATCTCTAAACTGAAGTTTTACAAATAGAGCAACTTCTAAATAATTATTATTGCAAAATAATAAACTGTTTTAAACTTTTAATGGACTTTAATAGTCTATCGTCCAAATATTCACAAGATCACAGATAAGCAAATGTTAGGAATGATTTATTATTATTTGAAGGAATGCTCGTAAAAATGTTGTTTTTATGTTTCATTTTAAATGAACTGCAGGCTTTAATTGATGTTACGAGTAACTCATATCGATTACTAAATATAAGGCTGATTCAGAAAATATAGCGTAGTATAGTCTGCCATAGCTTCTTTTTGTTTTTAATCTGAATCTGTTTACAAAATACTAGCGGCCCGCCCGCGGCTTCGCCTGCATGAACTACGTTATTATTAATTTCTGTCTCCATGAGTACCTACGTCCTATAAGTGACGTCCATGTAAAATTTGAGACTGGTAGCATTTATAGTAACGAAATTTCATACAAACTTTCAACCCCAAAAATAACCCCTTAGGAGTCGAATATTGCAAATTCCCGTCTTAGCGAGCACCTACGTCCTATAAGTAACTATGCAAAATTTGAAAATCCTAGCACATGTAGTTTCTGAGATTTCGTGATGAGTGAGTGACCTTTCGATTTTATATATATAGATGATGAACTCAACGCAAATCAAAGGAAAATTATTTACTTGTAAAATATAAAATTTTAATAATATATAAATAAACATTTCTTATTATATTTTAAAATTTTGCTATGAAACTTAACTTAATGATTGCTATGAATTTGCCTCACACTGTCTTACTTTGTAGTGACATTTACTCGTACATTCAAACTATGGTGCAAAAGTAATTAATAAATTGAAAAATAATGGTTTCTATTTAAAATAGTTCTTATCTTAATCTAGTGGTACAACACTATATTTTTCACTTTTATGGCATTCACATTCTTAAATATTTATTATATAAAATTTCCATAACAGTTTCACGCTATACAATTAATTCACAGTAATATTAACAAAATAAAATATTAATTAAAATACTTATAATCAAAATATGGCGGCCCTTGATTTTATATACCTTTTATAATATAAAAAAAACATTATCATTTCATGCTTTCAAACCATTATTTTTAAATTATTCAAATTAATTTAGTTTAAATAATAATTAACTCATACAAAGTAGTCATTGTAGTGGATTTCTACGGCCATGTACACTCGTATAAGTAGATATATATTATTAACAATAATAAACAGAGTTTCCCTTTCTCTTAATTTAAATAAGGCGATTATTACCTTATTCGATATGTATATTAGACTATTGGTAATTCTCGGCGCCAACGGCAGGTTTAAGTTCGCATTTTGGGTTGTTAATTGAGTGATTTTCTTTATAATAAAAGTATTATTATATTATATAAAATTATAATAAAACTGATGGTGTAAATTTAATGTTAATCTACTGTTTTCAAGTAAATGCTTTGGAAGTATTAAGAAAAAAAATATATATCCCGTTCTACACGTACCGCCCTATTTTCGACACAAGCTTTTGGCGTGTTGAGTGGTAGAACTTAAAGCGCTCGTTGTCTTGTTTAGCGATGAGAAATTAGCGCTAATAGGGAATGAACCCATAACCGTCGCGTTATAGTCAGACGCTTTGAGCTATATGGGTAATATCGGTATTAGATGAAAGGAATTTGTAAAACACTATACACCATGAAAAAAAGGCTAGAAAGTTTGATTTTAAAAGTTCTCACAATATATCTCTTACACACCCATACATACAATTAAAATAACAATACAACTTTTCAATTTAAAACATATTTTATTAGCCAAAAGTTGTTTTCCTCTAAATAAAATTGTAAATTACATTTTATTACGAGCAATATAAAACGAATGAACTGTCATTTATTACATATAAAATTGTTAGGATGTAGGCTTTACCTTAATAAAATACAAATAATTATTTCTCAAGATACCCTTGAGTACACCATAAAAATTGTAACGTCATTATTAATTGAGGCCATCAGTGTGAAAGTGGCATAACTGCAACTTTTTATTGTTTTCTAAAATAATAAATCTTATTACAGTATTGATTGTAAGCGCGACGGTTATGGGTTCGATTCTGTTTGGTAAGCGCCCCGTTTGTTGTAACCATTGTCGTAACTCAGCACTCAACATCTCAAAATTGGGCGGAAAGAGGGGAGTGCCTTAATATTAGGTTCCCTTTGTCTACCCTGCTATAGCCAGGATAGAATGTGAAGAATAGACGTCAAAAAATAAAATTATAAATTCAATTAAAATTAATGGAACATTTGTCAAACATTTGTACTGTCAATATAAAGATTCGGGATTTGAACCTGTAGCCAATAATGATAAAAATATTTATATCAGATTTAAGTTTAATAAGCTAATTGGGTCCTTCCACCATTTGTAATAATTTTAACATCATGCGACTAGCTGGTCTGATGGTGCAGCCAGGACCTGAATATTGGTACTTTCAGAGGTTACAAGTTAACCACTAGTTAAGGTTTTGCGCTTTTACTATTTACTACTAGATACTACTATTTTTCATTCTACTTACAAAACAAAAATGAAATAATTAAATCATAAAGTAATTACACAAAGGAATGATATGGTACCTAGGTAAATTCAAGGCGAATCATTAATTTCAAAAATATTTACAATCATTATGTTAAAATAATTAACACACGTTACAAAAGTCATTTTAACGATAGTTGAAATATTTCAATAACCTTTGCCCGAAGTTACAATTATTCTTGCCTTACAGAAAATCATCATTAATGTATATTACAATATATTATAATGTAAAATTAATTGACGTTAACTATTGACCAAGCGACCCCAACTTCGCCTTATTGGGCAATAATATGAATTAAATATAATTGAACAACCTGCGTGCCATCTCAAACATTTGAGAACCATTAGCGTTTGCAATGTTTACAACTTGCTAGTAATATATGTATAGGAAACATAAATATTATTTGGTAATAGAAGATAATATTATAAAAATACTAGGACAATGGCCTTAGGTTGAAATTTCAAAAAGATTACGTTTACGTTAATCACGCTTTTCCCGCAAAGCCTGCCCTAGGCAAAGGGAATCTGTTCCCCACTTTTCGTTGAATTTTCATTTTGAGTAGTGAAACTTATCGATGTAATATCGAATGAGAATCGAATCCACAACTATCAAGTTAATTTTTATTTTAGCTCTCTATCTTAAAGGCCGGCAAAACAGCTGTAACTCCTCTGGTGTTACACGGGGTCGTGAGCGGGGGTGATTACTTACCATCCAGCTGATCTTTTTGCATAAAAAAATATTCTAAACAATAATTTTGATATTAATTCCTAATCCAGGACAGGTTTATATTTAAAATATTTTGACGTGATCAGCATGACAAACTGCGGCGTTATCTTTCACCATCTAAAACCCAATGAAATTAACCAAGCCAAACCAATTAACCAAGAGTCCTCTTATTCTCTCTACCTTCTTGTAGCAGGAGATATGTAAAATAAACAAAAAAACATCAAATGTCATTCAAAATAACATACAAAGATTCATTATCATTAGTCAACAACAGACGGTCGCGTTCTTGACACGGCTATGCGGTCTCGGTCGTACTCCATGTCATTACTGCTTGCGATATAATTGCATTATCATTATCATTAGTATTTGTAGTTATTAGTCAAAATATATCATTGCGAGTAGTTGAATATTAAGTATCATTTTGTATATTTACTTTTTTGTTTATTGTCTATTAAGTGTATTGTGGATTCGATTCTCACTCGAGGAAATTAAATTTTTAATATTTCCATTTTCTCCGCCCTGGTATTGAGGCAAAGAGTGGCATTGAGGTTCGTCACTCAACACGCAATGCCTCCAAAATTTGGCGAAAATGGGGAACGGAATGTTTTAACACTAAGTTCCCTATTTCTAGACTAAAGTATAACAAATTGATGATAACGTCTGTTCTTATATTAATAAGAACAAGGTATAAAGGTGATGTAAATTCACCAGTAGTATCTTTAAATCGAATCAGCCTTTGAACTAATATTTAATATTATGATTTTGCATCTTAAGGTAATATAAATATTATTTTATAGTAATTTTAACAATTTATAACAACATTTGTATATATTGAAATGTAAGTAAATACCTGTATTATATTACTTAAGCCGATTAAAATGAATCCGTTCGGTAATATTATACTCAAATTTGCAAACCGCAGCTTGTAACTCCTTTAATAAGAAACCATAAAACTTCCAATTTTGCAACAATGGTTGAAAAGTCCACAGCTTTTTTATATATATGTATATATATTCTTATTTGTATTAGTTACTTAGCTGGATTTTGACGTAGAGTGTCATCCTTGGAGTCTTTTCTAAGAATCCAAGGATGTCTCCATCATTGGCCGAGAGTAGGAGTCTTTTTTTGTATATTTTTAAATTTAAAACGCGCGGAGCGCGTAGCCAAGTGTTTTTACAAACAAAACTGGCGAGCAGCACCGTGTGTTATTTTACACGAACCATTTGAAGCCACTTTTTACCTATTCGTAACTCAAAAACTATTCCATCTAAAGCTGTCATATTTGGCTCAAATATTTAGACCCCCTACCAGTATACGTGCATTAAATTTCATAAACACAGCTCAAACAGTTATTTAGATAATGACGTCCAAAAATCGTAAATTTTTAGGGGGGTGACTGACCTATAGACCTTAATGTTAACCAAGTTCCAGATGACCTAGAATGGTGAAATTTAGCATCCGGTTAAGTAATTGGGTGTATATTAAGTGAAAAATCCGAAACTAGTATTTTTTTAATATTTTCTTATAATTTTTCAATAAATAGATTCAATTAGGAACATTTACTTATAGTGCCTGTAAAGAAATCATAGCAATCAAAGTACATGATAATTGATTTTTAGGCTTAGCGCCTGACAAAAAAATAAGAGCAATGCATTATTTATATATATGTTGCTTTAATTTATGTCACGCGTTAGTAAATATTTTATTTGTTATGGAGACTAACTTCACTATTACTTACGTAAGCCATCTAAAACAACACGATGCTTTCAAGTATATTTTATAATATAAGATAAGATATGTCTCCATTTGTAGCTGAAGATGCCTCTAATTTATGTCCTGACAAAGCCTGCCATCATGTGGACTTCAAGGGCTTCACGTACAAATATAAAAATATAATAAATGGATTAACAACCTTCATTATTATTTATTATAATTTAAACATATGTTTTAGTACTTATTATACTAAGAGTATTTGCATAGTCGATTAACGTATTTGATATTAAATTATTATTACAATATTTAAGTACTAAGTCCTATATAAGATCCTATAAGGGTTCTGTTTTATTGCTTTCGAGGTACAGAACCCTAAAACAGAAAAAATACACTAAAAAATAAATATAAAAAAAATAAGTATATTGATAGAAATATATATAAAATTTAAGAATAATATACTATCTGTAAGGTCAGTCGTGGCACAGGGGCACAAAGTGTGACTGTTAAACCGACTGGTAGTGAGTTCGATTCCCACTCGAGGAAATGAAATATTAATTTAAACTTATATTTCCATTTCTTCGCTCTGGTGTCGAGGCAAGGCGCGGCGGAGAGTTCCGTGACTCAACACGCAATGCCTCCAGAATTCGATGGAAAGTGGGGTTACTGAGTGTATTAACACTAGGTTTCCTCTGTCTACTCTGCTGTGTGCGGGATACAGCGTGAAGCTGATTTTATTTTTAATTTGATATATTGTCAGCCTACCAGCTATCTTAACAGAAGTAATTGTAAAGTAATTATTAACAGTAAAAATTTAAGTAATTGTTAATAAAAAAATAAGAGAAAAAAAGAGAAAATTAAAAATTACTTAAACAAAATAATAAAAAATAAATAAATCCGCTTTACGATGTATCCCACACATAGCGGGGTAGACAGAGGGAACCTAGTGTTAAGACACTCAGTTCCCCTCTTTCCATCGAGCTCTGGAGGCATTGCGTGTTGAGTTATTCCAACAAAACAATGAAATTAGAAAAAAATAATAATAAATATATCAGATTTCTAAACGCAGCATACATTCATTATTTTCTAATCTGACAACTGTCATTTAATCAACAAAATAAAAACTATAGTCGAGATTCATAGATAAATATAATCTATTTTCATATATAATTAAATATCGTCTTAAGAGTAATAAAACATAATATTATTGACCATAATAAAAAAGTAAATACCTAATTATATTAGATATATTTTATTGTACGAAGGCGCTCATATTTTAATGGTTTTTTTGGCCTGGGTTTCATGATTTTACTGGTTTTAGGAACACTTGTGGAAACGGCAGAGAACGAAGTCGACCTTGGGATCATATCAATTCAGATTTGTACCGTCAGCACTTAATAAACTTATTGTTTATATTTTTTCCAAGACATGTTGAACAATGAGTCGTTCAATAGAATTGCTTGTGGTTGAAACAAGAACCTTACACCGAATTGTTCCAATGCCTCCCGATGGGAGCTGTCTCTTCCATGCTATTGCATATTCTTCGTTTGAGCGTATTGATATACAACAAAGTAATAAATTGCGCGAGACTATGGTAGAGTACGTATGTCGTAACTGGAATGATTTAAGTATCTACACTAGCGCTCGAAACGGGAATCTTTACTCTTCTAAAGAAGACATGCTTTGCTTAACTACGTACGGAGCTACTTCCGAAATAAAGGCTGCAGTAGATTTGTACAGTACTAGCGGACGCGCGCAGCTTCGCTTGCTTATTGCTTAGGGGTGAATTCTAATAAACTTTGAAACACGTGTTCAATAAAATATTTTTAAGAGTCTCAATTTCAAATTTTATAAAAATCAGTGGCGATTTAAAGATTTTTCCATACAAACTTTCAACCCCTTATTTGCACCCTTAGGGGGTGAATTCTAGAAATCCATGAAACACATGTTCAATTAAATATTTTAAGAGTCTAAATATCAAATTTTATAAAAATCGGTGGCGATTTAAGAATTTTTCCATACAAACTTTCAACCCCTTATTTGCACCCTTAGGGGGTGAATTCTAGAAAACCATGAAACATATGTTTAATTATATACGTTTAAGAGTCTGAATTTCAAATTTTATAAAAATTGGCGACGATTTCAAAAAAACCTATACAAACTTTCAACCCCTTATTTGCACCCTTAGGGGGAGAGTTCTAGAAAATGATGAAACACGTGTTCAATTAAATACTTTTAAAAATCTAAATTTCAAATTTTAGAAAAATCAGTGCCAATTTAATTTTTTTTCCATACAAACTTTGAACCCCTATTTCACCCCTTTAGGGTTGAAATTTTTCAAAATCCCTTCTTAGTGGATGTCCAGATTACGAAAGTAAACTTTTGTCCAAATTTAACGTTTCTACGCACAGCGGTTACGGCTGTGCGTGCGTCTTACCTCAGTCAGTGAGGACAAGTCCTTTTATATATATAGATAGATAGATTAAGATAGAAGTGTATTATCATAATGGTGTCCTACTTGGTTTATTCGGCGAACAGAAATGTCCTATGAGTTTTTTATTGAGCAACTATTGAGTTTCTTGCCGTAGTAGCTTACTATAGGAAAAGTACTTGTAATGGCCAAATTGAATAAAGAATATTTTGATTTTGATTACATTATAAACCTTTCTACTTATGATTTCTGTACAAAAAGTAATGATATCCCCTCAAAAACATAAATGTAAAATGAAAGCCAAGTTCAGTAATAAAACATATGCTTTCAGCGATAAAAGAAGTGAGATGTAAATGTATGCCAAGTTCAATGGTCAGTCCTGAAATTTATTTTTAACAATATAAAATATTTTATAACAACTGTAAATGCCCATTCTTCTTACAACTTGGAGACTTTATTTATGTCTAATATCTGATTTGGCTAGTTTTCAAATTAATTTACATCGATATAAATGAATGTATTCAAATTGTATTCTACTCAGATTCTATTGTAAATTCATAAGAAAACTAGCCAAATCAGATATTAGACATAAATAAAGTCTCCAAGTTGTAAGAAGAATGGGCATTTACAGTTGTTATAAAATATTTTATATTGTTAAAAATAAATTTCAGGACTGACCATTGAACTTGGCATACATTTACATCTCACTTCTTTTATCGCTGAAAGCATATGTTTTATTACTGAACTTGGCTTTCATTTTACATTTATGTTTTTGAGGGGATATTTTATAATCTAGTAATTAACACTGTAAATAATATTTTATAATATTTAATAACAAACAACATCAATCGTTTTCGTTAACGTTAGTTAACATTTTTTTAATCAACACAGAGTAGCAAATTCTTATAAGTCTTCTAAAGATCATGATTATCACCAAAAAATATTATAAGAATTTGAACGTAGGCCAGAGTGTGTCTTGTAGCCCAGTTCAAATTCAAAATATTCTTTATTCAAATAAACTTATTATAAGCACTTTTGAATCGTCGAATGAACATGTGAACAACAAGCTACCACCGGTTCGGAAGGCAGTTCTGCTGAGAAGAGCCGGCAAGAAACTCAACAGTTGCTCTTTTCAAAATCAATGGTACAATCTATTACATTAGCTGGCAGCTATCCTACATTACATTCAATAGACATTAATTCCATACATGCTTATCCTCTAAATATTCTTGAACAGTGTAATAAGCTTTACTTGTTAGAATTTTTTTTACAGATATTTTAAATTTTGGAAGTGGCAAACCTAGAATACACTTCGGAATTTTATTATATACACGTATACTCAGACCCATAAAGGATTTATTAACTTTTTGGAGGCGAAAACTTGGTGTAACAAGCTTATCTTTATTTCTCGTTCCTATCGTATGACTGTCACTATGTTATACTTAGGAGATAGAGCCTCTAAAATCACACAACATCAGGTTCAAATTATTATATTTAGAAGCTTGATTTTTCTGAACATTTGATATTAATTTCAGCTTAATAGCTACTTAATACCACGGAATTTTGAGATAAATGGTCTTGACAGACGGACAGACGGTCAACAAAGTGAACGTATAAAGGTTCCGTTGTGACTTTTGAGATACGGAACCCTAAAAATGAAGACAATAACTGCCTCCGGGCGTCACATAGATGACGTATCGATTACATTGACGTATACACTAATCACGCTGACAAGGCTATGTCAACGCGCGAAATCTTGCATAACAACTTACTTTTATATAGTATTGCTTACTAATATATTCTATTCTTTACTTAATCACTATTTAGAGACTTGGTAAGCTATATTTTTAATTAGTAAGTATTGTCGAGCCTATTGTTTAATTAGCATTACTTTTTTAATAATAATTAAGCCTTGGAGTCTTGAAGGCTGGGTGGCATAAGGGTGCGACTGTAAACGCGAGGGTCTTGGGTTCGAAATAAAATATTTAATATATTCATATCTTCTCTCTGGTAACGAGGCAAAGGCGCGGCGTTGAGTCCTGCAACTATGCAAGCAATGCCTCGAAAATCCGGCGGAAATTACGGAACGGAAGGTCCCAGGTTCCCTTTGCCTACCCTGCTATGTGCGGGATACAGTGTGGATCAAAAAAAATATTTAAAAAAGATATATATTAGTTAACCATCACCAATCTTTACAGATCCATTTCGCTAAGTGTTTTACAAGGTTTTTATTTATAGTAGGCGTATCTTTACAATAAAAAAATATATGTTATTATCGAAAACCAATAATAATTATTTGTCCAATTTTATTATTTTAGTAATTAATTTAACTGTTTTTTATAATGATTTTTAACTAATGAAAGTTAATCGATTTTTTTTCTTATTTATAATCGAGATATTACGAAATCGAGTCGCGCCGAACGTTCTTGTACCGTAGGGCTATTATAATAAATTTTAAAATATATTATATATTTTAATTGCGTCAATAATTACTGTTGCATATATATATGACGTGAGGTTATATTATTTAAAATGAACAGTTACTTTTATGTGATTTCAATAATTTTCTTATCGCTTTATTATCATGTTCCTGCGAGTTGTAATTAAAAAGTTAAAAGGCCGTCGAGCTTATATTATTTGTGTTTTTTTTAGCTTCTGTGCAGGGTGGGTAGATTTATTTTTATTTTATTTTATTTATTTATAATACTTAATAAAAAATTGTAATACAAACGTCGATTAGTTAATTTAGGAGATCTGTGTCAATTATAATTTAACGATGTACCGTTCTTAATTAACCCTATACTATAGATTTTGCGTAACTTATTTAATATGGACAAATTTCAATAGTAGAACCTTAACTTTAATTGTAGTTTGGATTAATTAATTATTAATCCCCACTTTCTGCCGCAATGACTCCAGAATTCAGCAGAAAGTGGGAAACTGATTGTCTTAACATTAGGTTCCCTTTGCCTACCCTGCTAAATAAATTTTTCACTTCCTCGAGTGGTGATCGAACCCACATCCGTCGCGTTACAGTCACACCTTTGTTCCTGCGCCAGGTCGGCCTATAGTAGAATAGATGAATCATATAAGAAAGTATGAAAAACAATTCTTTGCTTTGGTATCTTCACCTATTATGTAATTGAACCTATGACCTATGACGTCGGTTAATAATGTACTCACAGTATTGTACCTATATTGATAAATTGAATGAAATCTTTAGTATATTCGTCTTTAGAGTATTGGTGTCAATGGGTGTCGAAGATTACATTACTTGTATTCAATGGGTTTACGTTACGTAGTTATGTCTGTATAACATTTAAATATTTAAGTATTGTAATTATTGGTTTGTAATTTAGTTTAATGATTTTTTTTTGAGTGTTCTAAATGTTTTGGAGTTTAATAATGATCAAATCAGCAAAATATTTTAAGAAACTGTAGGGCAGCCGTGGCACACGTGTAAACGCGAAATTGTATTCGACAAAATGATAAATTAATATTTTCATTCCTCGCTTTGGTTACGAGGCAATGAGTTCCCCCACTCATTACGCAATGCATCAAAAATTCGGCGGTAAGGGAAACGGAGTGTTTTAACACTATTTCCAGGTTCCCCTCACTATCCTCCCATGTGCGGAATGCGTGAAGCGTATATTCTCTATAGCACGTAGACACAAAATAAAAAAGAGTCTTTAAGGAAATGTAACTTATCTGCTTTCCT
Organism: Heliconius melpomene rosina; assembly: GCF_056956725.1. Taxonomy (NCBI): domain Eukaryota; kingdom Metazoa; phylum Arthropoda; class Insecta; order Lepidoptera; family Nymphalidae; genus Heliconius; species Heliconius melpomene. The sequence continues at coordinate 7,590,196 of NC_140402.1, read as the reverse complement.
TCCAGGCAACCAGCGCTCTGTTCACCTTAGACGGATCTCGAAGCGAAGAACTAACAAGACGACTGGCACGCGGTGAAAGACGACGAAGGAGATGTAGGGCCGTATTGGCAGTAATCGCCCTACTTTTACTACTCGCTGCTGTAGGAGCCGTAGAACTGCTGATGTCTAGAGGCCAGAGGGTATTTGGAGCAGTTCTTCGATGAGAGATTGTAATGCCTTGACAATTGAGGGCCAATTGACAAAATTTTGGTGTATGTTTACATTAAAATATGATTAAATAGATTTTACCTGCGGCTTCGCCCGCTTAAACTTATTGTAAAATTATAGCCAAATCACACAAAATGTTTATATAAGTTGTAGTCTACATGTCTTTCTAATGCATAAGCGGTATTACTGTAAAGTCTTATCGTTCAGTAGCTTTTGCGTGAAAGAACAAACATCCATCCTCACAAACCTTCACATTTACTCTATTAGTAGGATAATATAGATACTTCTTTATTATTTTCTATTTAATCTGTGTTTTAATATTTGATTAAATATTATGTGATATAAGGTAAAGGGGATATAAAAGTAATTAGGTTTTAAATATTAATTTTAAGCTTTCAATTGTAGAATCGAATTTTTTCTTATTTATTTCATTGGGAACAATCCTCGCTGTTACAAAATTTCTTAACTTAAATTCATCGAAATATGCCATTATATTTTTTTTGTATTTCTTAATTTAACTATAATAGATTTATAGATTAATTAATTTTAAGTTATCGATTTCACTCTTTTTTACTTATATTTTTTTTAACTGGGAAAAAAAAGTTGGGACTTTAAAATTTTGAAATTTTCATTTTAATGAGAAAAAAATGTCCTCCTATCTATCCTAAGAGGTACGGCATGAAGCTATTTTTAATTTTCATCTATATTTTATTTAGGGAATAAAAGAAAATCGTTATCAATTAAAGGCCATGTGTGTGATATCTTTTATTTTGTTAGTTGATAAGATAAGATAACATGTAGCAATAGTCAATTAGGATATATCAAATATTATAAAATTAAACAAAATGTTAAGAATACTATATGTTTGTTTAATTACGAAACTTTTGCCATTCGAAAAATATAAACAAGATTTGTACGATTTATGTATGTATATGACCTAGTATATGTTACCATATTTTATAAGGTTTTTAATAAAATATTTTGAAGAACTGAAAGTTCTTTGCCATTTAATTATATTATTACCTAGATTTTGAGGCCAGTCGTCGCGCAGGGCAAGCGTGTGATTGCAAACGTAAGAGATTGTGGGTTCGATTCCCATTCGAAAAAATTTAATATTAAATATTTTCATTTTCTCTCTCTGGAGTCGAGGCAAAGTGCGGCGTTGAGTTCCGCCACTCAACACGCAATTACAACAGGACTCCAGAATTCGGCGGAACGTGGGAAGTGAGAGAGAGAGTGTCTTATTACTAAGGTCTCGCTTACTCTGATACATTTGGAATACAGTGTGCTAACTGAAAAAAGAAATATTTTATATTTTCAATACAAAAGATTTCTAATTATCAATGATTTTATGGTTTTATTCAAAATATTTTTGCCTTCCCATAATCTCGTATATTTTATATATAAAATTTAATCAGCTTTCTCTATACAAAAAATGTCTGATTTTTTAGCTTCTAATTTTAATAATAAGTACTATGAGTCTAAGAAGGCTTGTCTATTTCAATAAAAATAAATACATATATGTATATGTGTATATTTTTGCCTTCCCATAGTCTCGTATATTTTATATATAAAATTTAATCAGCTTTCTCTATACAAAAAATGTCTGATTTTTTAGCTTCTAATTTTAATAATAAGTACTATGAGTCTAAGAAGGCTTGTCTATTTCAATAAAAATAAATACATATATGTATATGTATATGGTACGACCTAATTATTTAAGTCTGCTGTTCAATTTAGCAAAAACAAAATGAGTTTGAATCGAACCCCAAACATACTCGTATGTTTTTCGATTAAAAAAAATATAAATTTAGGCTATCCTGGAGCAGTGGCACAACGTCTGCATATACTGGAGTCGTGCGTTCAATGCTCACTCGGGATAGTAAATTATTTATATTTCCTAGCTCTGGTAACAAGACAAAGCGCGTCGTTGAGTTACGCCACTCGACAGGTAATGCACAATGGAATGCAACATCTCCCAATTTACATGAAAAGTAATGATATTTTTTCCATAACATCATTTTTAATATAATTCATAATTATTTTATGTACATTTTAATTAATGTTAATACATATTTTTTATACTATATGAATTCTACTATCGAAATTTAACAAAGTTTCCCTAAACTAGGTACCCTATAATAACTTGTACGCAAATTTACTTTTATATGGAACTAATTAATTTTTATTTTTATTTTATAAGTATCTTATACTTATAATACTTTGATAGTGGAATACATAAACATTTCGCTGAAAATATTTTTTTCTCATAAAAGGCGGTTTTTTTTATATTTAAAATATGTTAAGAAAAAAAAACATTCTTTTTAGTCTGAATGTTTAAGATTTTCAAAATTTCCAATTTTTAAATATTATATTTGTATATGTTATAACATTTTTTTTTTCATTTCTAGAGTTATGTCTTTTTGCCTATTAACATCAATATACACTAACATATAGATAATTGTAATTTTTAGACGACGGTATTTTATATTTTATTAAATAAATTTATTGTGATTTGATATTAAAATATTTTGGCCAAACTGAAATGTAATAGCACCAAGTGCGTGATAACTATAGTGTAAAATAAAATAATCAATACATATATGTAGATTTATTTATTTCCGTCTATTTACTTTTTGCTGATTTTTTTTTCAATTTCATGCACAGCGTAATGCAGCAGATAAAGAGAAACCAGATGTTACCTGAGGAACCTAGAGTTAACACAATCTGTTCCTATTAAGACCATTCAGTTTCCCGCTTGCGTGTTTTGTGGCGGAACTCAATACCATGAAGAAATGAAAGTATTAAATATTTCCTGGAGTCGGAATCGAATCCAAAATCTGCAGCAATTACAGTAGCACGCTTGTCCTCTTGTGCCAAGATTGGCCTCAACCCCTAATCCTAGATCCTATTGTTAATTTTATAATGAACATGAAAACATGTGTCTTCAGAGCTTCCGCCAATAAACACAATATTTTTTAAGAAAAAAAAATTATAAAAAATATAAAATTTTGTGAAATTTGATATGGTAAAAATAATTAGAAACTGAATAAACATTGTACATTACTTAAAAAATATTATATTATACAATTTTCGCATTGTTTCACTTCTCACCTGTATTTCTTAATATGAAGTATATTTTAAAAATTAATAACGAATTATAAAAATTACCCATTTATTAAAATCAATCTCTACAATCTATATAACATATTATATAAAACATGAATCAATAATTATAATTTATTTTATTCTTATATTAAATTAATTTTAGTCCTAAATTAAAATGCAATTTTAAATAAAAGTTAGTTGTCTGGATATATTACGTCATCAATTCTTTGGTCCATCTCGTCCATGGGGACGTCGTCTAAAATTTGGCATTTGAATCCAATTGCTATGACCTAAAAATGTAAAATAAATTAAAAATATATAAAACACTAGTAAATAAAACAGTAATAAGTAAAATATGTAATAAGAAGTTTTTTTTACTTTAGGAGCAGTAGCAGGATTTGTACGCAAATTTGCAATATATTTGTCATAGTATCCTCCGCCGTGGCCGACTCGTCCGCCATTCTTTGAAAACACTACACCTGGAGCTATGATTAAATCTAGACCTGGAAATAAAAAGTCAAAAATTAAATTTAAAAGTGTTTCAAAATGATGTTAGTTCTGTTGATATGATTTAGCTTTTGCTTACAAGCTGCCTGCCTGCTTCTTGCCATCCTATTTGCTTAAAAATAATAGCACATGTATCCAGATCTGATGGTTATACAAATATTTCCGTAACATAACCCAGTTGAAGACCAAAAACATACGAGTACTTTCCAACATGTTTTAAGACTGTGAAACCTACCTTCATCTAAAGCATCTTCTCGTTTCTGATCCTTCGAATGTTGCGCTATTCCATGTTTGGTCAAAGGCATGTTACTCTCGTCTCCGGACTCCAGCCTCAGCATCCTCATCCTTCCCCCCGCGTACTGCGGCACAAAGGCAGCCCCGCCTTTAGATTTTATATGGGCTATAATAGGTGCTGTGTTTATTTCATCTTCTGTGCTCATAAATATTGCTATTCTTTTTGCAGATTTGTATTCTGGGTGTGTTGTTATCTAGAAATGAAATAAAAGATATATTTTGCAGTTTATATGGAAATATATATTAGTAAATCCTTAGATATGAATATTAACAAAAAATATATTCGGCTAAACATAAACATTGCGGATAATTTGGATTCATTTCATAATTGTGTTCTTTACGAAAGACTGTCGAGGATGAAATAATAAAAAGAAACTTTTGTAAATTCAGCAGAAAATGGAGGACCGTGAAATTTAGGCAGATGTTTACTTTCGTAATCTGGAGATCCACTAAGAAGGGATTTTGAAAAATTATAACCCTAAAGGGGTGAAATAGGGATTGAAAGTTTGTATGGAAAAAAAATTAAATCAGCACCGATATTCATAAAATTTGTAATTTAGATTTTTAAAAGTAATTAATTGAACACTTATTTCATAGTTTTCTAGAATTCTTCCCCTAAGGGTGCAAATAAGGGATTGAAAGTTTGTATAGAATTTTTTTAAATCGGCACCAATTTTTATAAAATTTGAAATTTAGACTCTTAAAAATATTTCATTTAACACATGTTTCACGGTTTATTAAAATTCACCCCCTAATAAGCAAGCGAAGCTGCGCGCGACAGCTAGTCTACTATATATAGGTACTATCTGTCACATGATACAACATAATATGAGGAATATGTCGAATAATAGATAACCTTTGTATAATAAAACGTGTTTGTATTAATTCTATAATGTTTTCCGTTATCAATTGAATTTACAGCCGATTAAATATAATATAATCGTTAGAAAACGGATGTTGACACAATTAAAAGGAAAATATTTAGAAATCCTACTGTACTATAATCGAATATTATAATTTTTTAAAATTATATTAGGGGAGACCTTCGAAGGTCGTAAACAGCATGAGGAACCCTTGGAGCAGCGTTGCCAGATTTCTTTAGGTGCAAAACAAGATTCTTGAACATTTTAAGTTCACCAAATGCGGGACAAAAATATTGAATAATGAGGATTTAATTTAAACGATTTTTCCGTCTCAACAAAATATAAAAAAAAATAAGAGAGAGTATTAAATATAAAAAATAAATAAGAACATTTAGTAATTCACACGAAACGAGTAGAACGGAGTGTCTTATCTAGGTTTCAAGTCTCGTTGATAAAATGAGACGCTAAATTCCTTCGTATGTAAAAAAACAATACTTAATAAATAGGAACCTACTTTGTTAAAAACAATATCAGACTGTCGTTTCTTCTCGTCGGCAGAGAGTGCTGCTATGCTCGAGGCTATTTTTTCTCTTAAGAGCACCTTAGCTGGGTTCGGTGTTCGACTCATTGTGGATATTGTACTGAAAATTAAGAATAAAGGTCTTAGTTTTATTTAATGAACAAATAAATTATGTTTTGGATTATTTTCATTTTTCATAACAAAATCTATAGATTAGATATTTTAATTATCCATTTCTACGATTTTGCAAAGAGTTAGCTTTTTTGCTTTAGACAAATATTTAAATTAATAATAATTATTATTTAAATTAATAATTACTTAATGCTTAGTCTTCTTAGAATAAGGGCAATTGAAAAAAATAATGTTAGAAAAAAATCCTACGGCAAATTCAGATCAGATGAGAAATTCAGGCTTGCTGTATGGGAGCCCCTTAAATAATTATTTTGTTTTTTATTACTTGTGGTTAAAGAAGCAACAGAAATACATTATCTGTAAAAATTTCAACTGGCTTTGCGGATTACACAGATTTGATTTTGGGTTTTTTCTTAATTTCGATTATTTTCTTACCGAGTGAACAATGCGCAAAAGTTCAAAAAACTTAATATAAACTAGCCACGACTTGGTAACCGTACTGTACGTACAGTAGGGATCATACATCAATATCGAAATTAATATCATACAAATACGGTACCTTATCTGTGTAGAAATGTTATTCGCAAATCAACAGTGAATTTAAGAATTCAATCCAGAAGTAAATAAAAAATGTAAACATATCTTAACCTTAATTGATAACAACTATTTTAAACTATATCAATTACCGTTACAAGAAGTATTATACGTATTTTCCAGTACAAATTACAAAATATTTCATTTGATTCAGTTATTCTTATTTATAACAAACCATTACAAATATATATAAAAGAAGTTACAATGCTATTACGAGAATAATAAAATATCTTACGTATTTAAAAAAACGAGATTCCTCACCCACATTCGCGCACACACTGTTTTTTTGATAACGTCAATGTCGTTCCACACGTCCAAGCAAACATGTTTTGCTTGGATAGTCAGCGCCATCTAGTACCAAATAGAAGAACTACTATGGTAACTTCTTCAAAATAATTTAGTTTTACAATAGGCAGCGCTGTACGCTGTTAATGATGTATATGAGAAATCTGTACATGTAATAAAGAAGTAAATAATCAAATAAAAAATATTTTTAAAAATATTTTTTTCTTGCCGAAATATTTAATATTTTCATTTCTTCGCTCTGGTGTCGAGGCAAAACGCAGTGTTGAGTTCCGCTACTAAACACGCAATTATTCCAGAATTCGTATAGAAAATGAAGTATCTTAACACTAAGTTCTCTCTACGTGTAATAATAAAAAATGTTAAATATTTTTTCTAGTTCTTTCATAATCTTATTAAAATCTTAATCCCATTAATTCCTTAACAGACTAAGAAAAAAAATTAATTATTGATAACTTGTAAAACGAATAATATATTTCTTTCTAGTTATAGATTATAATAATAGTTAATTAACAGTCAGTCACAGCATTAACTAAATTTTGATTGAAACTTAAGCTTCCATATCTCAATCAATCAAGGAGCCTCTAGACACCTGTCAAAGAGGGTGTGGGTCCGCATAAAGCATACTATTTACTGCTCATATACTTGTCTATAATTATTAGTATTTTGACAGTATTTTGATATGAAAACAGGGAAGTTTAAATAGTATTTAATAATTAATTAAAGTTTTAAAAAAAGTTTGTTTTAATATTCAATAAAAAATAATGTTTAAGTTCATTCGCGTTTTTCTCTATTATATTCATCAATTAAACCCACAACCGTACGCAACGGACGGCGTCAAAAGCTTTAAATTATAATTCTAAACGACAAAAAAATAATTTGAGCAAAAAAAATCATAATTATAAAAGCGTATTTCCGGTATTTAATACTAAAATTCGGTAACAAATGGAATGTAAATGTAGTAGAACTAAATCACTTCGTTCATATATGTACATATACGAGTATAGTACAAAATCAGGGTCATTTTCTAGTCTGAATATCTAGATTCCAGACACAACGTGTTATCACACGATTAATCTTCTTGTTCATTAAATCTTATCGTTATCATACATCAGGATGTTCTAACAAAATGGCCTAAACCACTTTTTAAAATATATCAGTAGAGAATTCAGTAAGGAAACAAAAAACATTGATACTTTACTCTTTTCTCCACTACAACTAAACTATCCATTATTACGAAAACTGATCAGTTTTAGTTATACTGATATCGTGTCCTATATAAGACTAAGACGGAGTAAAACGCCGCGAAAGAAGTATTTTAAATATAATTACAGCCCACCAATTTATACACGAAATCCACAACCACAAGATGCAATTTTTTTGCATGATTGTTTCTATTATATACACTTTAAGGCTGTAATTAATTGACTTTAAATATATAAACGGCTACATATATTTTTTCTGATTTTTTTAAATATAAGTTACGCCTCTTTGCAACGATAACTCTCATATCTGTCTCACATAAATCGAGGTCAACCAAAATTTAGACGCTTCATAGAAAGTCTATGTGATTAAATTAGAAATAAACAATTTCAATTTAAATTAATTGAAGTGTATACAAATTATTTTATTTATATATTTATTGGCAATATTCCTAATAACGGTATATGTAGGTAAAATAAATCAAATTCTATACATAAGTATGTATATATGTACATGAAGAATAAAAAAGAATACCATAAATTTCTATTGAAATCGAAGTCGAGCCAAGCGTTGCGTTGTGAGTCTCGCAACTCAACACGGAGTGTATCAGAATTTGGCAGAAAATGGGGAACAGAGTGTTTTAACACTAGGTTCCCTCTATTTACGCTGCAGCTTAAGAAAAAGAGTGAAACTGTTTATTTTAAAATACCCATGGCATAACGTGGAATTGCCAAATAACGCTAGGAAATTTACCACTGCGCCACCATAGCCATTGTGAAAAACTTTCATTCTCCCAAAGCATATTTAATTACCATCAGTGAATTATCTCGAGAAAATGCAGAAAATATTTTGAAGTTGTAATTGAAAAGAGAAATTAGTTCTTCTTTAACCTAATAGTTTCTAGAACAAAGAACATTTAGAAGAGCTTCGCCCAAGCGTAGGCTTCTTACGAAGTAGTTAATTAAGGTGAGCAAACAAACGGCCCTGGTAACCAGGACCTGGTTCGGAACAAGTTTTAGCGAAGTTCCAAGTAAGTACAATAATTCAACCGTCGACGATAGTGTAACGACTGTCTTTATGCTTTACAATGATATAAATTTCAAATTATACTTAGACTAGCGGACGCGCGCAGCTTCGCTTGCGTATTTAGGGGTGAATTCTAATATACCATGAAACATGTGTTCAATTAAATACGTTTAATAGTCTGAATTTCAAATTTTATAAAAATTAGTGCCGATTTTAAAATAAATCTATACATACTTTCAACCCCTTACTTGCACCCTTAGGGGAAGAATTCTAGAAAACCATGAAACATGTGTTCAATTAAATTCTTTTAAGAGTCTGAATTTCAAATTTTATAAGAATCGGTGCCGATTAAATTTTTTTCCATACAAACTTTCAACTCCCGATTTACACCCTTAGAGGGAGAATTCTTAAAAACGACGAAACACGTATTCAATTAAATACTTTTAAAAATCTAAATTTCAAATTTCATAAGAATCGGTGCCGATTAAATTTTTTTTCCATACAAACTTTCAACCCCCATATCACCCCTTTAGGGTTAAAATTTTTCAAAATCCTTTCTTAGTGGATGTCCAGATTACAAAAGTAAACATCTGTCCAAATTCCACGTTTCTATCATCAGCGGTTACGGCTGTGCGTGCGTCTTACCTCAGTCAGTGAGGACAAGTCCTTTTATATATATAGATTTCTTTTATTTTGTAATAAGTAGGTTTTAAGAGTACGGTAAAAAACTAACGGGCTCTTAGGCCAGTCTTGTCGCAGGGACAAAGGTGTGTGACTGTAAACGCCACAGATTCTGGGTTCGATTCCCACTCGAGGAAATGAAATATTTAATATTTTCATTTCTTCGCTCTGGTGTCGAGGCAGAGCGGCGTGGAGTTCCGCTATTCAACACACAATACCTCAACTTTGCCGAAAAGTGCTAAACTATGTGTATTAGAATAGGCAACCCTAATACATGCGGGATGACAGAAATTTAGTTTAAAAACTGTCAACTAGCTAGCTCTTCAATTTTTTGCAAAATAATAATATTAAAATAAACCGTTCGTTTGCCTTGTCCTTTTTCATAAAAAAAAACCTTTTTGTTTTTCCTTAACTCAATATCGAAATTCATATATATAATAGCAAAAAGATAGTAACAACAAAAATCACAATATATTTGACATTTACGAACCAAATATTACAATTTTAATAATGACTTTGATCTTTCACAATATCCCATGACTTCACCATCAAAAGGATATAAAACAAAATGGTGGAAAGATGGTTATTGATCAATCAAATGGAATGGATTTTCAATATCACAATATGAAATTTTTCGCTGGGGTAATTTGATATTTTATAGTATAATATTGAACGGTTGTTTTAAAATGTATTTTTAGTTCCCAGCAGAGAAGACTCCGTTAAGATACTTCGTGTTGAGTTACAGAATTCAACGCCGCACTTTGCCTCGACAGTGCGTGTTTTCAGTTCAATCGAAACAAAATGGTTATATTTTTACCCTAAAAACAGGGAAATTTGACATTAACGAAGAATGTTCTCATCTATACTAATATAATAAAGCGGAAGAGTTTGTTTGTTTGTTTGTTTGTTTGTTTGAACGCTAAGATCTCTGGATCTATAGGCTATATAATATTATATTACACATATATACTAATTAATTAAAATACTTTCTAATTTGACATGCAATTTATTCTGCCATGTTAATAACAACCGTCGTCGCTACGCGACCGCGTTCGTTACCGCGTCATTTTGATATTCATCCTTATGAAAATAAGTATAATAGTCACTTTTAGCATTTCCTCTAGATTGAAATTATATCTCTATAGAAATTATATTCTTATATTTCAAGCAGGCGTAGCCGCGTCCGGGTCCGCTAGTATTTATTATATAATTTCTTTTAATTAAGAATTTCAATAGATATATGTGTGCTCTCATTTTGCACCGAATTTAAAAGATCGGGTGGTAAGTGGCGAAATTAACGTCGTGCTTTGAGTTTTCTGATATATATTAAAAAAGTATTCCTATGTGTCACGTATAAAATTAATATTTTTTGTTTTTATTTTAGTTTTATGCACATAGCAGAGTGGGCAGAGGGACCCTGGGAACCTAGTGTAACGACACTTCGTTCCCATTAAGATAGATCCGCCACTTTCCGCCGAATTCTGGAGGTATTCCGTGTAAAAATATTAAAAATGAAAATATTATATTAGTTAAGAGGCAGTAATTTTAGTGAACCGGTGGTAAATTACTTGACGTGCAAAAAATTAAGCTTGTAACTTCTTACTTTGAACAAAAATATTTCACTTTGACTTTTTATAGTACCGCTTCCCAAATTAAATGTACTTACCGGTTAAGGTTACCTACAGCCGCGAAAGTGGAGAACGAAGTGTTTTATCACTAGGTTCTCTCTGCCAACCCTGCTATCGAGCATGCATTAAGTTAAGGAAACAAACCTAGAGTCGTCGTATACAGAATATAGGTACATGCCAATTGCGCCAAAACGACGCCAATACATAACTGTATGTGATAACAACCGATAAGTAATTAATAATTGACTCCAAATTAAACCAAATTTAAAATTTTAAAACATTCAATCCAAACCTGTTTTAGTAAATTGAAAAAATATATAGCATTTGACCAAGTAGCTGTTTTTCTAAATGTAGAACTGAATGTATAAAAAGAAACTATGCAGACAGAAATAATCTTTAAAGCATCGAGGGGATTTCACAATGTGTTTTTTTAAGCCGTACAGGACCATGACTTTTGTCCCATTGTACGTATTATATCGAATACTTTAAGGATAAGTCACAATCTCAAAAAAGTTATTAAAGGTTAATTCCACAAGAATATTTCTTTATTTTATTTCGTATAAATATTAAATTATATTATATTATTTTAAAATTACCTTTTATTGGGCTGAATGAATATAGGTCAAAGTAAATTTTTAAAATTGCGTATTTAAAAAAACATATGTTTAAAAATTAATGATATATTAAACTAGTGTTATTTTCTTTTTTGGCAATATGAATTTAAAATGATATTTACAGGAGCAACCAGCTTCGGCCAGGGTCTAAAGTCTTTGTTCAACACGCAGGGGGCGCCGCTGGCCATCAGACAGTAGAGCGCGGCCCGCCGTCACGTGTACACGTGTCCGTATTACACGAACAGAAAACTTTCTTACGTCAAATCAATGGATATAACCTAACACGCCGTTCTTAACCGCGATGTGATAAAACAAAATGGTTATAGTTTCAGTGTTAACGTGCAAAAGTGTATTTGTAGTGACGTGTTAGCTATGAGCATCCAGAAGTGCCTTCTGGATAATTCTAGCAGAATGATCAAGGCGATGTCAACAGCGAAATCATCTAACAACGAAGTTAAAACGGTAAGTGTGTTTGTTACATATGTTTTCTATAAACAAACGCGTTTAGCGGAAACAGTTAAGTTATAGGTTATCTTTTTGACGTTTAAGGTTAAAAATAAACCCAGTTAATCATTAAACGTGCATAAGTTTTATGACGATGTAATTTATTTTTAATTGTATTATTTGTCATATATATTTATTTGTAACGTCTAATGTATTTTTAATGACAATTTTCTAATATAATATTCCTATTCCATATATTACGATGAGTTTTACAAGACTTTGTTTCATGAAGCACTTATTACGCCCATCAAATGATTAACATTATGTTCCTATGTATATTATTAGTCGTTCTTTGAAATCTGTCTTCATTAAAGTTTAAAATTATAAGAATTACTTATAGTGTTATTATAATTAAATCAAAGGTAAAATTCCTACAGATTTAACCCCTTTACGATAAGTCTGGCAGCTGTAAATGAAAATGACATTGACATTAGCTTTATAAAAATAAATAATAACAAATACACTTCAATGCTTATTAAAGATGGACTTTACTATTACTATAATAATATTTATTTCGATATATAATATAACTTAAAATGAAATAGTCTGATAAATATTAAAAGTTTACCTGTTACTTTGGCTAAAGCTATATTTAATAGTTATGTCTGATAAGGATAATTTAAAGAGCTATATTTATTAAATATTATTGAAATATATAATTATATAATTCAACATTATTTTTTATATTTAAAGGTATGTTTTAACAAAGGCCGTTTCGGTGTGTAGACACAACTCGCAACAAAGAGACACTCCCGTTAGGCCATTGTTCGTCACATGAATGACCATAATATTACTTCAAACACTGCAGGATAATACAAAATATATAAACATTACGCTGCTTAGAATAATATTTAACTTTATGTAACAGTAAACTACAAGAGCAGCTTCACGCTCTATCCCGCACACAGCAGGGTAGGCAGAGGGAACCTAGTGTTAAGTTCCGTTCCCCACTTTCTGCCGAATTCTTAGTTAAAATAACATAACTAATATAAGTATATTAATTTAGTGAACAATTTGTGATAATTGAAATCGCGTGATAATTTTTCGTACTTTGACCTCTATTTTATATGTGAAAATACCAAATATCCTCTAATCAAATTTATTTTAAATTTAAATAATGACAATGTGAGAACTGATGCAAGTTTCGTATATTTTTATTCTTATTTTTTTTCTTAATTTTTTTAAAAGAATTATTTTGATAATTAGCAAATTAAGACCCCTGAATTTTAATATAACTAAACCATTATTGATACAGACCCGTGAATTTTAATATAACTAAACTATTATCAATTATTAATTTTGATATAATACTCTCAAAGAAAGATTTACGTAAATAATTTTATGTAGGTAACTTAGAATTAGAAATGTGAATATTCATGTAGGTATTATACATTTTTAAAAAGATTTATAAGGAATGAAATATTTTAAAAGTTACTTAACTGAAGTTGTTTTGAATTTGTACTAATATCCTAGAATTCGATGTTAATGATTTTTGAACAAAAAAAGTTCCTTTACGCATAATTTTCGTAAGGTAGAGGGATCCTAGTGACATTAGATAGATCCTAGTGATATCATATAGAGAGATACTTGAGGGTCTCGGGATGAACATAGGATATTTTTTTTTCTCATATTTGTAATATTTTCGATATATACCATTATATTAAAATACTTATTAATTTGACATGCAATTTATTCCGCTATGTTAATAACAACCGTCGTTGCTAAGCAACGATTTGCAAAGTTTGTTGTTAGAAAACCTCACCCAAAATGCGCTTGCTTAACGCATCTCTCTATTGAAAACTGAAAATAATGTCATAAATATTCTTATAGTACAAGCGGGCGTAGCCGCGTTCGGGTCCACTAGTAATTTATAAATGAAAATGGCATTTCCAGATCGATCTCAGAGAACGTTTTTTAAATATGGGCCATAGTCCTGCATTTTCAACTTATGCGTATGAGATCTGTCATATTGTAAAAATTACTGTACCGATTTTGAAGAAACTTGACTGTTTCATATATTGTAATATATTTGATTTAAACAATAAAAGCGCCATCTCGATATTCCTCAGTTTCCGAGATTGAATTGATAGAGAAATTGACCGTACGTGAAGAAAGTTAACTAAGTTTATTATGTTGTTGAAAAGAAATATCAATAAATTATTTTTTAAATAATTTATTGACTAGAATTTCGTTTTGGGAAGATAACTCTTTGTTTATATTCTGTTTTATAAATTCTTGCGTTAAATTAAGTCTATGTATATATGTATTCTTATTTTTTTATTTATAAACACTTTAACGCCACCAATTGTACCGTACTATAAGTTTTTTTAACAAAAACTTATAGTACGGTACAATTGGTTGGTACGGTACAATTGTACCGTACTATAAGTTTTTTTAACAAAAACTTATAGTACGGTACAATTGGTTAATTGGTGGCGGTTAAGTTTGCAAAAGGATATTTTATAATTTATTATATCCAACATATAAACATACGCTATTCATATATAAATACATGCAGACATAAATACATATATACATAAATATACAGATAGATATCATATATACATTCATATAGAGATACAATAATGGACTTACATATATATATGCACAAAACAGATACATAGATTATAACGATAGATAGTACTCTTTAAGATGGCGCTTAAAGATATTAACTGATGTCGACTGTCTGATGAACCGGGGTAGCTCGTTCCATAATTTCACCGTTTTTACGGTGACTGATTCACTGTAGCACTTGGTGCGACATTGTGGAACCTCCAATACGTTGTCATATCTTGAACGGAGATTGAAAGACTGAGAGTGGGAGCCCAGGAAAGTGAATCTTTGTTTGAGGTATGAAGGAGTTAAAGGAAGATACAAGATAGAGTATAAAAGGATAAGTGCATGATAATTGCGTCGATGCTTGATGGTCAACCATTTAAGTTGAACTCGATGTTGAGTAATATGTTCATACTTCCGCAATCCAAAAATGAACCTAATTATTACATTTTGAAGACGTTCAAGCTTATTTTGTAATTGTTGTGACAAATCTAGGTAACAGGAATCTGCGTAATCCAAAATGGGAAAAAGAATGGTTTGAGCTAAAGATATTTTGAGATGTTTTAAAGTTATAATTTTCTTTAAGATGTTTTAAATAAATCTTTACTATCTTCCATTCTATTATCTTTATACCTAGTTGACATTTTCTTTCGAATTTAACATCAATCATTGCCGAATATAAAATATGTAGGTACTAGCTAAATATAGACTAAAAGACGAATAAACTATAACCATTAATGTACCCAAGAATTGCTTAAATATCAAAGTTCAAAGGTAAACTTTTATGTACAACTATATTTATATACCTTATATTATTAATGACCTATTTTTTCTATATAAATACAAAGAGAAATAAGAGCTGCGATATCATGTTTAATTCATACCCAACACGACATAAAGGTGTTAATGCAAAATAACCTTTAAAATTTACTTTTTTAAGGGTGTCTTTTCCACATATCCTTATTATTTTCTCTGAAGTGACGCCTGTATAGGATATTTTGCGGTTGATAGATTAGGTTATTCATATACTTGGTTCCGCTTGGTTGCCGTGCCGTCGACTTTTTGGGGGATTGCTCAGAATTTGGTGAAGCACTTGTCGTGAAAATTGGCTTTTTAGCATAAAAAGAGAGCATGAGTTGCCTAAAGGATGTTATAATAAGCTGGGTGATTTATCAGAACTCGAATTATGGTCGGCTTTTATTATTTTGCGGTAACATTTTAAATTTCTCTAAGCTGAGGGAATCGGGGAACGTAGTGTAAGACTCTTCGTTCCCATTAAGGCACTTTCGGCTGAATTCTGAAGGTATTGTGTGTTGAGCGGCAGAACTCAACGCCGCACTTTGGCTCGATAAAATAAACTATTTAATTAAATATTTCATTTCTTTGAGTAGGAATAGAACCCAAAACTTGCCGCCTTTACGGTCATACGCTTGTTAGCCGGTCCCTGCGTTACGACCGCCCTCAGATTAATAATTTATCATCAAAAATCTATATCGTGGACTTAATTATCGGACATTGAAACTTTGTTGGATTTCCAGGAGTTTGAAGTAGATATATTGTTTTCCACAAAATTAGAGTTTATTTTGTGCAAATATGTAATATACAGAACAAACTTTTGTGTTATAGTAGTATATTCTATACGTTTTAATATAAAATTCAAGTTTTTAGTCAATCCGCCAATTTCGCATAGATATTACCTACTAATAAGTAATGTATAGTGATAGTAAAATAATTGGACAGAAAAAAAAGTGTCAAATCTATACTAATATAATAAAGCGGAAGAGTTTGTTTGTTTGTTTGTTTGAACGCTAAGATCTCTGGATCTACTGGTCCGATTTTCATTGTTTTTGTTTTGTAAGAAAGCTGCATTCTTCAGAAGTGCTATAGGCTATATAACATTACATTACACATATAAACTAATATATTTTAAAGTATATTCTAATTTGACATGCAATTTATTCTGCCATGTTAATAACAACCGTCGCGTCGCTACGCAACCGTTACCGCGACATTTTGATATTCATCCTTATGAAAATAAATATAATAGTCACTTTTAACATTTTATCTAGATTGCAATTATAGTTTACTGTATAACATTCTAATAAATAATTAAGAAGATGTCACTGATTCCAAATGACCTAGCCTACGGGTGGTATAGTATGAGTATGACCGCCGCGAACAAGCAGATGACATTGACGGTTTTATAAATTTTCATACATTTTCGAACTATTGTAAATGTTTATGTAATTATTTGCTGTTTATAATTAATTTAAGATACACTTTGGTTCTTTTCTTATTTTATTTGATATTGCCCGCTAAAATTATCCTACTTAATAGAGAGAAATGTTTAGTTATTTCGTAGAGTCGATATCTATGTACGCACGCACGGAAAACTTTAGATACTTTTTCTAAAATTAAGAATATCTATCCTTTAGTTACTTTTAATCCTTTTGTTGGTTCATTTCAATAACTCAGAGAATTTTTTCTAATAATGTGTATCTACTTATTATTCTTTTTGATTATTTAAGCTTATATTTTCTTACTAATTGTATTGAAAATTGAAAATAATTTAATGAATATATTTAATAAATATTCTTATAGTTGAAGCAGGCGTAGCCGCGTCCGGGTCCACTAGTATAGATATATTATTTAACTAACTTTCTTATTAAAAGTTAAATAATTTTATAAACTCTCCAATTACTTTAAACAGTTTTCTGTTTTCATTAATACACTAATATTTTTTATGAATTTATAAAAAATTTTTTATTAATATTTTTTAAATAAGTAATTAATTTTAAATTTGTATTTTGTTAACTGTACAACACACATCACTAACGCGTGACGATAAAATAAACATTGAGTTTATTTACATAACCTATATTTAAATAGAAATAATCGATTTTTACTGTCTTCATTTTAATATTTAAGTACGATTCTCGTACTTGTAGGACGTAAAACACTTACCCGTACTTATAAACCGCTCTCAACTCTGAGATCCAACTTGAGACCGCCCTTAAGATGCCGTTTTAATGTATAGATTATAATTTATGAATGAGAATATCATCTCAAGATCGACCGGTGGATCGACCCATGTTTCAGGGTAGGCTGAGAAAAAATAGTTTTAAGGCCGTTTTCCCGTCCATTTCTCGTGACATTGAATTGTTTAAAATAAAAATAATTTATTCTCCCAATTGGAATCGAACCCACAACTATCCTGTTACAATCAGACGGTGATGGCCCTCCTATTGATTATTATTACGAAGCTCATAGATATTTCTTTAATAAAACACTTAGTGAAAATAACTTATTTCTTTGCGTCACTGTGCATATCTATCATCATCATCATCACCATCATCGACAGGCATCGATTGTCCACTGCTGGACGTAGGCTTTCCCCAATTCCAGCCACCACACTCGACCCTGAGCTCTTCGGACCCACCCGCTTCCCGCCAACCTCTAGGTCGTCGGTCCATCTAGCAGGGGGTCGTCCCACCACCACATATGTTACATCTATACTAATATAATAAAGCGGAAGAGTTTGTTTGTTTGTTTGTTTGTTTGTTTGTTTGTTTGAACGCTAAGATCTTTGGATCTACTGGTCCGATTTACTATGTTTTTGTTTTGTATGAAAGCTGCATTCTTCAGGAGTGCTATAGGCTATATAACATTACATTACACATATATACTAATAAATTAAAATACTTTCTAATTTGACATGCAATTTATTCTGCCATGTTAATAACAACCGTCGTTGCTAAGCACCGGTTTGCAAAGTTTCTTTGTTGTTTTAAGTAAACGTCATCCAAAATGAACTTATATTTTGATATTTATCCTTATAAAAATAAAAATTATATAAATATATTATATAATATTTAATAAATATTCTTATTGTTCAAGCAGGCGTAGCCGCGTCCGGGTCTACTAGTAATATAATATAATCAATATAATAATACCTATATAGATTCATCAATATTTTACAACCGTACTGACTGACGTAAAGTAAATTTTTCCATTGACAGCCATAGACAATTGACGAAATGTTTATAGCGTCGTTTGTTTTACGCGTCGTAAATTGTGTTGGAGCTACTTAGGTACGTGTTAATGATTCTTGATGTCTTTTGGGTGTTTTTTTTTAATACTTTTCTTTTTTTATGTAGGTAATTTTTTCAGTTGTTCCTAGTTGTCTCTACGTCTTCTTGGTTTATAGGAAGCCTCTATTGAACCTCTATTTGTTAGTGAGAACCGCATTAGAATTCGTTACAAAATTTAAAAGGTAACCCAAGTGGGAATTGAACCTTCTTCCAAACAATTCCAACCAATACTTTCTGAGATTAGGATGTTCAGCCAAACAAAAACTTTAACTTTATAATATTAACAAAGGTAGTATAGATTATTTTAACCCATTTTTCACCTAATTCCAGTTACTATATAAGTATATTAATACAAAAATCAACAAGTAAAACGTCAACGGCAATAAGATTGATGTCAAGAAAATATATAAGTTTTTCCCACAAGGCTATGCGTTATCAAATTTTCATGGTTTCATATAGGTAGTTTTCTTTGTGTGTCGATAATGTGTTGACCTCGATACAGATTTGATGGTAATTAGCTTAGCTAACTGTTTTATACTAACTTACTGTTTCTATACGAATATTTTAATACGTTGAGAAGCCTTTGTGTCGCAATGATATTTTTTTTTCTGACTCGTTGGTTGTAGGATCCATTCTTCTGAGTTTAGTCCACTCAGACTAGATTCCCTTTGCCGACCTTTGTATATGCGGGATACAGTGAGAAGCAGAGAAGTTGACTTCACGCACCACGAAACTGTGGAATCGTCTACCGTCAGCAGTGTTTCCAGGTCGATATGACATGGGTATCTTCAAAAAGCGCCTCTATCTTCACCTTAAAAGCCGACAACGCACCTGTATCTCCTCTGGTGTTACACGGGGTCGTGGGCGGCGGTGGTCACTTACCATCAAGTGACCCGAACGCTCGTTTGCCTTGGCCTTTTCCATAAAAAAAGGTTACTGTAACTTCACTTTTGAGCATCATTTTAAATACTGCATATATTCGTAGTAGAATAGCCACTGCACATATCGTTCTCTGGGATTATTGTCATGATAAATGTGGATACCATATTTAGCGTTGTCTCGTACTTGGCTTGAAACCAAAGTGATTTATCACTTTGTTCTTCCCCCCCAAGCTTATCCATAAAGCGAGTTTGAATTTTCTGTAGCACTAAATCTTTTAAGCTTTTTGGGATTATGTATTTTTCCTTTTAAGTTTGTTTGTGCTTACAATGACTACTCTAATGTGTTTTCGAAATTGTGCGTAACTGTTGTTTTTAAATATTTTATTTCATAAATAATGTGGCCCTTATACAATACAATTATATTGTTCAAAATACTCTAAATATAAATAAAATCAGATTCACACTGCACTCTCGGGGCAGGGTTGACATTCCCCATTTTCCGCCGATTTCTATTGATAATGTTGATAATATGTTGATAATAAAAAAAGATAAAAATTATACTTCATAAGGGTAATAATAGTATTTCTCTTAACCTAAGCTGAATCTCCAATTTCTTTATAATGTTTCCTTTGCGACAAATATGACAATACTTAGTTATTTTGTATTAAAATTGAATCAGCAGTGCAATTGTTTTGTTTATATTTGAAGTAATTAGTAGCTTCATGCTGTTTCTCGCATATAGCGGAGTATCTTAACATTAGTTTCTCTCTGCTTGGGTAGTTACAGTTTCCCACACACCGCCCAATTTTCGAGTATTTTCGACTAGTCTCACAGCGAAGAAACCCTTCCACATCATATACCCTTCTACGCACTGACATGTTATTCTTTTGATCTAAATTTAGGAATGTCACAAGTAAAATGGTTGCTATGACACCCGTCAGCAGCAGCAGCAAAACCGAGGTTATAGGTCAATGTACGACGATACTACGATCACGAGGAAACACTACCAGATATTCTAATATATATATTTTTTATTTTCTCCTCCCCCATTATATTATGAAAGAATATTATAAAAGATAGTATGAAAGAATATTCCTACGTTTGTATGCAAATAGAATTTATATATTGCTTTACTATCATGAGATGTCTATCATCAAGCACAGTTTTACTATCTCTAAATTAGATACGGATACTTAGCGATGTTTCGTTAATAGTACAATATCGATCCACACCTTGTCGCCTGTCTTATCTATATTATTTCAAACTTCCGTTACTGTTTGACTGACAGACAACGAGAGGCGAATTCTATTAAAAATCAAATCAAATTAGCATATTAATTCTATGTATTAGATGTATTATTCCCTCGAGTGGGAATCGCACTGACAACCGTCGCGTTAAAGGCATACTCTAGTGCCCCTGGGTCACGACGGCCTCTACTGTACTTACAGTAATGAAATTTGGTAAGTAGTGTAAGGGACCACTAAATGAGGATTTATTGAAATTTCTACAGAAACGAATAAAAACGAGATTTTCCATTTTATATCTTGAAGGTCAACTCAAACAGTTATGGGCTACGATGTTGTAAGTCAATACCAGGACCGATTTAAATAATATATTATTTGAGCACTGATGGGCTAACTGAATGTCTAGACTCTAGACTGACGGGGCAGTCATTAGGTATATTGAGATACCCAATTATCCTCTAAAAAAATATGAATTCTCAAACTAAGTAAAAATACATTTTTAGTAGGTACATTCATTTACAGACTAGCGACCCAAACGCGGCTTCTCTCGCTTTAACTTGTTATTTTTAATTTATTCAAATTATAAAAAATCTTTACATTTGATATATAAGCTATATTACTGTGAAGATTTATCTAAATTCGTTCAGAATTACTTGCGAGAAAGTGTAATAAACATCCATCTTCACAAACTTTTATATTTATAACATTAATAGGTCAAAGAGTGTCAAAGGTACCAGTTCAATTAGGAAAAGCATTTAAGATATAAAGAGAGTTCTTAAATGATGTTTCGATCGTTTCAGTAGATATATCTTTAGGTGCCAATGAATTAATTTGAGGACTAAAAGGAAATTGAATTTACGGACACTTGAGTTTCTTTGCCAAAAGGCTTAGTTGCAATAGAGAAAATTGCCAAAATTCTCTTAGGAAATTACTGTGCAGAACGACCAAAGTAGATCCTTGAATTGTAAAATGTAATATATATCTTAACATTATTTAAATAAGCATCTTCTTTATGTAGCATAAAAGAAAGTCATACCGCTCGATCACTGAAAGGATGGCCACTGGATTTTAATGTGATTTTCAATAATAGATTATTATCTAATTTGAAGCTTGTCGTGGCGTAGGGACACAAAGTGTCGGTAAACGCGACTGGTTGGGGGTTCGATTCCCACTGGAAGAAATGAAATATTTAATATTTCCATTTTCTTCGCTCCGTTGTCTTGTTCCGCAACTCAATACCAAATGTCTCCAGAATCCGGTGGAAAATGGGGAACGGAATGTCTTAACGGAATGTTCTCTCTGCCTACCCTGCTGTGTGCGGGATACAGCGTGACGCTAAAAAAATAGAATATTACAAATATATTATATTAGTGTAATACACTTGTTTACTTATATTACGGCACTGTTTAAATAATAAAAGAGAATTTCTATAGATAAATCACGTCATGTACGTTAAGGCATTGCGTGTTCAGTCGTTTGAAATCGTGCATTACTTTAATTCTTACGTAGCTATACATTTGTTGTGCTCTTTCTAAATGGCTGAAACGATTTTGATAAAATTTTAATTTTTCAATTTGAACGAGTAGTTTCTAAGATTGGGGCGTTCAACCAAAGTTAACAGTTATTTTAATTTAATATTTGCATTTGTATGTATAGATTTTTTAAAATCGTACAATGTATTTTATGTACCTACTTAAGTGACTACAAACAAAGATATGATAATTTTCACGATAACTGATATTCCATACTGTTGAATCATTTAATTCCTACTAGAGTACTACAAGACTTCAATACTCGATTGCTAATTGGTCATCAGTGTAGTTGAAACTTAATTACACTAAAGAGCTTTAATCTTTCTTATACACTAATGTTGCAAGTTAATTGTAATTAGTACGACTCTAGGATGTGAGTTATGTGATTAATATATTTAATATTTTAATTTTTCACTCTGGTAGCGAGGCGCGCGGTGTTGAGTTTCGCCACTCAACACGCAAAGCGTCTAGAATTCACTAGACGTCCAGGTTGACATACGTGCGGGATTCAGCGTGATGCTAAGAAAAAAATGCAAGTATATGATCAGTTGATTTATCTGGAATTTTTATTGGTCATAGGTGGTGGTTTTTCTTAATTTAAGAACTCATTGTACCCACTGAGGCGATGGTATTTACAAAGAGTAATATATATTTATTTATATTAGGTCTAGTTATTACAAAATAACAATGTAAATTTTGTTATAATAACATATTTGCTAAACCTATATTGACATTATACGTAGAGCCTCATGATATTATCCTATCAAAACATATACAGCTAGTCAAAACAAAAGTATATTATTTAGTAGGTATGTAGGTTACGTTTCATAATTTAAATTAAAAATCAATATTAAATCAACTTCACCCTGTATCCTGCACACAGCAGGGTAGGCAGAGGGAACCTCTTGTTAAGACACTCCGTTCCCCACTTTCCGCCGAATTCTGGAGGTATTGCGTGTTGAGTGGCAGAACTCAACACACCGCTTTACCTCGTCACCAGAGCGAAGAAATGGAAATATAAGTAAATTTAAATAAATATTTCCTTTCTTCAAGTGGGGATCGAACCCGCAACCAGTCGGTTTAAACTCACACTTTGTGCCCCTACGCCACGACTGGCGTCATTTTTTTTTATATAAATATACCTGTTTCTACCAAAACTCACATAGTCTCAAAAGTTACTAAGCTTTTAATGGATTCACGTGAAATACTGTCTGAAACAGATGTTAGAAGTTGTTTCCCCTATATTGCTTATTAATATTTATGTCATTCATATAAAATATATCGTTTTGTTTTCCCTGGAATTAAGGGATATTTCGGACATTGACGAAGGTCATGTAAAAACATGCGCCTTCCAGAGACGGTGACTGTGGTGGAGGAGCCAAGAGTTAGATGGAGTCCGTAGTGTCTGGCGTTCTGTTCTGTGGTTGCCCTGGTAGGGATGCAGCGTGATGCTAAAAAAAAGAACACAGAAATATAATATACATATCTATATGTTCTTGCTCGTTATGCTCTTTATATATTCAAAGCTTAGGTTTTATTAGAAACTTGTTATTTAATACGGCATTTGAACCCACACCCTCATTGTCTCTAACCAAACAACTTAACTACTGAACCAACTACTAGTTATACGATCCGTAAGTTAAACTATAGGGTATACTACCCGTGTTTTACGTTCAAGCACGTTTCTCATTATCACCGGCGACGTTTTATGACTAACGTGAGCGGTAGATACAGAAGCCTCTCATTTAGTGTTTCTTAGAAATTTCTAATTAAATGTTATTTATTTCATATGTATATATATTAGCTTCACGCTGTATCCCGCACACTGAGGGAAGACTGCCCTTAGGGAGTGTCTCAGACACTCCTTTCTCGCCGAATTTTGGAGGTTGAGTGTTGAGTGGCGGAGCTCAACGCCGCGTTTTGCTTCGACACTACCGAAATGAAAATATAAAGGCTCAATTTGGATAAACGTGTGAAAGCTGCACTGGCTAATTAATTATTTTTAATATAATGTATTGCTTTTTAACCGAAATTCTTCATACCTCAATGCTTACTGAACTAATAAAAACAATTTAGATAACAATTGCTATAATAAATAAGTGCCTTATTATTATATATAGCAATAACACGATATTGAACGATTTAAAGCAATTTTACTTGTAGTAATTTTCTCTTTTAAAACGAATAATATATTAAAAAAATTACAGCGAAACTTATCTTTGATCTTTCCATCGCGTGCGCATTAACACGCAATGTCAGTTCTCTATGGAATATAATGTGAACATAGAAAAAATTAAAGCATTGTGGCGTAGTGGTACAGCGTTTGATGGTACGCGTTGGTAGCGGGTTCAATGTTCGCTCGAGGATGTAATTTTTTATATTGAATTGAGGCGCTTAAATAATCAAAATAAATATTAGTTATTGCAATACCTAATTTGTGACTGTTTGTCGCCTTTTAAAAACTAACTAAACTGTTGATTTTCTGTTGAATTCCATTAAGGGTTAAAATAAATAATATTTACAATTTATGGTACCCAAAATTTTTCTTTCACATTTTTCCGTCATACATTTGGACATAAAGTTGAAAACTTGCGTGTTAACATTGAAAAAATTACAACTTTTTCAAGGTCTTCAATTTCTATGTACATATTAGTTCTAACTATATCATGTTTTATATTCGCATGTGAAAATGTTTTTAGTTATTATGTTGTGGGGTATGAAGAGTCATCCAAGAAGTAACGGGTTCCAATCTATACATAATTATATAATTGGAGAACTCTTCTATTGCTGTATACATATGACTAATATACAATAATCGGCCGAAACTATGCGGGGTAGAGATGCGTGGCGATACTTAACTTGCCTTATTGCCAAAGCTGAAATATCTAATAATTTAATTTCCTCTAGTTGGAATCGAACTCAAAACCTGTCGCACCTCACATATATTTCAGTATGTGAATCTACAATGCAATATACACCGAATACGTCGGTCAATATCATATTTGCATACAGAAACGTAAATTATACCAAGAGAATATAGTGAGGTACCGGTAACCAGTGTGTGACAGCTGTTCATATAAACCTTGAATAAATAAACTAGTGAAAGTGTAAATCCTACCCTAAATGTTGGAAACTGGTTCATGTAAGGGCTTATATGTATTCGTATGGAAAAAAAAAATGTAACGTAGGCTACATGGAATTTGTTAAAAACTACGGGGGTTTTACAAAACCTTTATTTTTTTAAAACTTTATTTAGATAACATAAACGATTCGAATTATGCAATGAAAGGTAAAATGCTTGAAAACAACTGTAACATTTTTTTCATTGGGCTATCGACCATTTTGAGGCCAGACTGTATACTGGACTGGTCGTAGGTTCGATTCCCATTCGAGGAAATATGCAATATTTTTCAAAAAGAAAAACCAGTAGAATACCACATGCCTTAATTGTTCATTAACCTTTCACAGTATAACTATTTATATAAGAACTTGCAGCAGGAGCACCTGGCCGGCGCACGCGCCGTTATCTTTGTTTATTATTTAGCTTGAATCTAGCTGTAAACAATCCGGTGGGTGGTCTTTCTAAATTGATTATGGCCTATGTGAGAAATAAAGATCAAAGTAAAAGGATACAAATTATGTTTATATTGTTTAAATTCAGAGAAGATATTTTTTATTTACTTGTAAGAAGTGTTATTAATTGAGATGTTTAGTTCGCGTATTCTTATTTAAATAACTAAGTAAGACATATTTTAAGCGCTTGAGGTAAGCCCTTAATTTGAAAAGCCTTTCGAAGTGTAATTAAAAACTCGACAGGTCGTAGGTTCGATTCTCACTCGAGAAAATTAAATATTTAATATTTATATTTCTTTGCTCTGGATTCGAGGTCACGCAAGAGTTCCGCCACTCAACACGCTATGCTTCCAGAATTCGGCGGAAAATGGGGAACGGAGTCTCTTAACACTAATTATGCCTACCCTGCAGTGTGCGGAATATAACGTTAACCCAATTACATTTACTATATATAGGTATGATAAATTCCATTTCAACTTTAAATAAATTTAAATATGAAAGATATGGATATTATCCAGACGCTTAAGCCCCATAATGTATGCCAGTTCAATATCCGATATCCGATGATACTGCTATATATATTGACTTGCTGTTTCCGGTTCTAGATAATACAGATAAAGGAATGGCTTTTGCTAGTTCCGTTCGAAATTGTGTTTATAAAATGTAATTGTCTAGATATAGTGGTTTATTATTTCTCATACTTAAATATTATTTTAGCACACAGTAGGGTAGGCATAGGGAACCTAGTGTTAAGACACTCCGTTCCCCACTTTCCGCCGAAATCTGGAGTATTTGCGTGTCGAGTGGCGGAACTCAACGCCGCTTTTTACCTCGACACCAGAGAGAAGAAATGAAATTATAAATGTACCTAAATAAATATTTCATTTTCTCGAGTGAGGATCGAATCCACAACCGTCGCGTTACAGTCACACCCATGTGCTGCTGCGCCACGTTGGCCTCAAATAAATCTCAAATAGGAAAAACTAAATTATCATATAGATATTACCTATAACAATTATAATTATTGTAAAGGTAATAATTACATGGAACCTAGTAGTATACTGAGACTTTTTATCAGACCGAAAAAATAAAATAATTCAATTTCCTTGAATGAGAATCGAACCTACAACTGTGACGTGTACATTCAGATGCAATCCTATTTCGCCACGATGGTCTCAATATTTTTTTTGTTGTTTAAATTTTGAATTTCACGTTGAAAATTCTCATTTTTTATTAGGAAATCGTTAAATTTATTATGAACTATTTAGAGTGCTTAAAAATAAACTTGTTCATTATTTATATTCATTAGTCTCAATTTGCACTTTGAAAATGTAGAACATAGATAAAATAACTTTAACGTTTACATTAACACTATTGGGTACACCTTCACTGAGGTGGGGCGAGGTGGGATATTTGCCCTACCCTTAGATTAAATCAGAGTTAATTTAAGATAAGACAAATATGATGGCAAAAAAACTGCTGGTAATCATAGTATATGAAGAAGGTTCTAGAAAAACTAAATAAATTAGAATTAGAAGTTTTATCTAGATTTGTGTAATTAGTTTTTATCTTCACACAAACATTTTGTACTTTATAATTCAGAGTAAGCAACTAGAAAGTAATAGCTAAGTCTAATTTAGCGAAATAAAGTTAGATGGTTAAGTCCAGTCTGGGACTAAGAATATTTTAAATATCTGCAAGCTTTACGATTGTGAGTTAAATTTCCAGTCGAGGGGATGTAATAAATTCAATCGGGGGAATTCGGTGGAAGGTGGGCAATGGGGGATTCGGAGTTTCTTTACACTAGGTTCCCAGGTTCCCTCTGCCTATTCTACTATGTGCAGGATACAACGTGGAGCTAAATCACAAATCGTATGCATTCCAACTACAGTACTGCACTGCACCATATCCATCCCAACTGTACTATAGGTAACTATTATTATCTGACGCAATAAATCCTGGATTGAATGATGATTAGCAACATTTAAGAATATAGGAAAGTTTTAATTAATTAGTTTAACGCTTTTAATAATTTTCTTAAATAATACCCCGAAATAAGTTAGAAACTGCTTTAAGACTTGCGCAATAATGTCTTGCAAGTGTCAGTTGATATTTTACTAATATACTTCTACTTATCTAATGTTATTAGGTGGAACAATTTTAAAATAATAATTAAAATATGAAAAATAAACTAAATCAACTTCACGCTGTTGAATTGCTAAACAAAGTTACTACAAGCACCAATGTGAGGACGTCACAATCGAACTTCTCCCGGTAGGAGATATACGAGTATCTGCATTGCAGTGCTGTGCCAAAATTATTTATTTAGCTTCAATTACTATATTGGGAATGGAGTGTCTTAGCACTAGGTTGCCCCTGCTTACCCTGCTGTGTGCAGGATACAACGTGAAGTTGAAAAAAAAAATCAAGAATCGTTTATTTTACGAAAAAAAAAATCTTATTATATTATAAAATATTAGTTTTATATGCCTTAGCGTCCCGATTCTACCCCACTTTCCCATACTGATAATAATATCCATTTGCAAATAATATAAAGCGTAATAGATGATTATTACTAAATTCTGTTGAAATTTGACCATTAGATCAAAATAATATAGTAATAAATCAATCCCCATTGCATCCTATCGTAGATTATAAACCAGACGCCTCACCCAATAACATTCATATGAAAGGATCAAAGCGAGTATTTGTATCTACGAGTATATTACAAAGCTATCGTTTTGCAAAGCAGGTCAGTCAGCACTCAGAGTCTAGTACTACGAGAGGTATATTTTGTTATTATTGTATTCTTCTGTACACTGTTAAAAAGTTAAGTATAAGTTTAATATATTTAGAAAATCATTTGTTTTTAAATTTGTAGATGTGACTAACTTTTCTTTAAATAAAATTCATTAGTTGGCTTGGTAATGCAAAGGTGCACTGACTTAGATATTTACTTCTCACTATATAGATTTGATCTGCCCAATTTTTTTTAACTGTATCCCACATAAAATACGGTGGGCAGAGGAGACCGGGGAACCTAGTGTTAAAACACTCTATCTTAGCTGAATTTTATTAAACTGATAGTGTACCTAACTTAATAATATATTTATTGATAATAGTCTTCTCGTCTACTTGAATTCTTTTCACTAGTTCTTTTCAGGGTATCTGAAGTATTTTATTATGCATGTAGTATTAAAAAAGTAGTCAATAGCTATTAATTTTATCATTAGTACACAAATATTTATTTTCTATTTAAATATAATTCTAACTTCTAACTATAGAAATAATTATTTCTAATTATTTATTTATATGTATTTATTTATGTGCATTTTTCAGCAAGGGGTGCAAAGTGGTCTCAAAAAAGTCGGTCTGGCGATGCTGAGTCTGTCTATGACGATCGATCCTAAACACAAAGTCAGTAGTGTGTGAGGCATGTTATCATTGTAAAAGTCATTTGTTTTGAACTGACCATCCAATGTATGTGTATGTATGTCTGTTACATATAAGATAGTAAAAAAAATTTAATAATGTATATATAGCGTAGTGTTTAAAACGTTTTGCCTTACATGATCAGCAATTTAATTGAGTGATTTTCCATTAAAATAATTTTATTGTACAGATTCATGCTTAATCACGAATATTGATATTAAACGTAGCAAAAGAATCGATAGTGTTGCTTGGTCTTTTACTTTTATCTATAGTTTTAGATAAATTTATTAAAAAAAACAGCTTCATCTAAGTAGAACTATTGGAATATTATATATATATATATATATAGGTTATAATTGTTGAACTGTGTTGAAACTTGAAAGGCATGTTTAATATCATTCTTTATATGACAATATTTGGTTGGTTTGACGTGTTTCATTATATGGAATTTGGTGTTATTTGATTTATCTGCATTTCATTGGCAATTGTTGATGTACATACACTCGCATGTTCGACGTGTTTTTGTTCTGTTTAGCTCCAGGCTTCCTGGCTGGATCTCTGTGTGGAACATATCTAATTATTGTTACTGACACAGTTCTAAATAAAATTGTATATAAAACTTAGATTTTAGTCACAATTTGACTACTATATTATCGATTTATTTATTTTTTTACTTTTCAGTTTAGTTTAATTTTCTAAATGTCATTTAATTTGTGTCATTTCCTACCTTAATCATTATTTGATCGTCCTACCTGATACAATTTGTCACTTATTTATTTAATTATGTATTTCTTCTTTTTCACGTATTTATTTAATTATATAATCCTTAGGTATTTATTTCGTCCAGTTAAACAAAGCAGTGATGGAGTTCCGTCACTTAACACCCAGCTTCTAAATAGTCATGTACCTATTATAGTAAGTAACAAGAAAACTTGTATATAAAAAATAGTTAAAATAAACATTCATTCATAGATAAAATAAATAATATTGTCTTCTTCCTCGTAAGCCAACCTTGGACGCCAATGTAAATTTAGTTTACATGTGCATAATAAATGGGTGTTAAATACAGTACGGTCAACATGTCGTGGCCACCCTGAGTTAGGTTTTCATTATAAAAGTAAGAAAAATGCTAAAATTAAATCTGCGCAGATGTCTATAGCAAAGTTCAGGGGGGCCACGATATGTTGACCGTACTGTACGCGATAAAGGTTTAAATTATAGCGTCTATAACCATAAAACTAAGAAACTCATATATGATTATGTACTCGAGACCTATGGTTAAAACGTGCCATAACTGTTTGACATAATTATTTACAAAATATATTAGAGAAAATATTGTACATTTAATAAAAGATTCCCTTTCTTTTTACCATTTGTAATCTATCTATTTCTAGAAGCCCCTTAGTCTAATATTGGATGCAGGCTTCTTTCAATTTCCTTCACTCTTGTCATTTCTTTTTGAAATCCGGCATCCAATCTCCTCCTGTGTGGACAATGTGGTCTTTCCATTGCTCAGTTAGTCTTTTTCTCGTAGTGGCGTTTAACTGGTATCTTTTAATCTACGATAGGTATTTTATAATTTTACTTGTAGTTATAAAATATTAATATCTTTTATGCAAGAATGTTATTTTACAAAAGTCCAATGAAACTTTTTTTAGACAAACGATAGGATAAACAATTTTATTTTAAATTTTTATTTTCATTATCAGATAATAATAATAACATTTAATATATGCAAAGAAAGCTATAGTAACCGATAGTCTATATAAAATCAATTTACTCAAGCATATTGGATAGGTTACTAAGAATTTTCCTTCTAAACTCGATTTCTTCTGGTCCTTTATTATGTAAAGTAGCGTTCAGTACTAACAGCCTTCCATACAACTTGACTGGAAATTGAAACTCAAAAGCTTTTGCGTGTAAGCATTCTATAAGGCGTAGGTATTGTTTTTTTTAGAGAGAGAGGCAGGGTAGACAGAGAGAGCCTAGTGTTAAGACACTCCGTTCCCCACTTTCCGCTGATTTTTTCCAGGCATTTCGTGTTGAGTTTTGGAACTCAACACCGAGCTTTTGCTTTGGTGCCAGAGCAAATAAATGAGAATATTAATGAAATAATGATTCATCAACCCGAATGGGATACGAACCCACGACCGCGGTGTTACAGTCACACCTGTGTGCCTCTGCGCTACGACGACCTCAATAAACAGTTGTTGAGAACACTGAATAACTGAATGATAAATATTAGTTTTAGTGATATTTTCACAAATATTATTATAATAGAAATATTTAACAAAATTGATATTTTTTTTTGGTTTAAAGAGTTATCATCGTATCGTCACGAATTCGAATCGGAAGTGGACAACGGAGTGTCTCGACACTAGGTTATCTCTGTCTAGCTGTCTGTCTCTGTCTATAAATGCGGGATACAGTGTGAAATTGAAAAATGGGTTTATTTTACTGTAAATTGCAAACACGGGTATTGTGTGACTCATACTATTATTTTTTATCTGAAAACGATTTTATTATCGATTTTTATATAATAAAACTGCAACCCTCTTTTTAGGTCACGTTAGCGGAGATTAGTTGAATATAGAACATGTGTGAATAGTGATTGGTTCAATTAAATGGAGATTAAAGCTGTGTTACATACTTAAATACTTATCAATTTACGTTCCCACCCGGGAACCTAATGTTAAGACACTCCATGCCCCTTTTTCTACGACATCCAAGTGAAAAATTAAAATATTCAATATTTAATTTGTAGCTCTTGAAAGGCTGAAAATTAATTTCATTCAGTTATTTAGTTATTTAAGAAAATTTTCAACAATGTTTAGACAGTAAAAGTAGAATATAATAAAGAAAAAATTATACTATTGCTAATTTCGATTGTAGGTAGGTACTATGGGATCATTTTCTATAAATTAAAAATATATTCGAATTGATAACCTCCTTTTCTTACAGAAATCGGTTAAAAATTATAGATATTTTCTAAAAATATATTTTTTAAGATAACTTTTTTTAGTTAAGTTTATTGTTTTCTTATCTATAGTACCTACTAGTATATAGATAGATATAGATAGTAACGGAAAATGAGAATTGACGTAAACATTGGTCCGATTGAATTTCGCACGCGATTTTAATTAAGAAAATTAATCTGAGGTGGATTACCTAAGTAAGGCATTATGATGTAAATTTTCTACACGTGTATTTATTTGACGCTGTTTGTGCGGCCATGTGGCTAGCGATTGTATAAAGTATTTTTTCATGTATAAATTGAGGACAGTCGTGGCGCAGGGGTACGAACGGTTGTGGATTCGATCCCCACTCGAGGAAATGAATTATTTATTTAAATTTATATTTCCTACATAACCTATATCACCTACATATCTCTTTCTCTCTCTCTCTCCCTCCCTCCCAGTGCATTATTAGTCCCATCTGATGGTGGGGTATGCTTTTCTCGTCTTTTGTCTCGACTTCGCTCGACTGGAGGCATCGTGAGCGGAGACGTTGCATGTGTCTCTTAATGATATCTGCCCATCTCATCTTCAGTCTTCCTCATAACCTACATATATGTATCATTTAAATTCACTCTCTTCGTTAATATTAATGAAACACTAAATAACGTCTCTGAGTGCAGCTTTAAACCTAACAATGTTACAAACATCACGTGTAATCCCAAGAGTGTTTTCAAAAGATAACATAATGCTTGTTTCTTGAATTATTTCAGTATAAAACGCTTGTTTAATGGCATAATAATTCATTTCGTATAGCAACAGTATCTCCTTACCGCATGAGAAACATAAGTATGTCGCGCGAAGCATATCTATGAAAGGTAACCGATTCCATGTTTATTATGAAAGTTAAATAATAAAAAATAACTTCACGCTGTATCCCGCACACAGCAGTGTAGGCAGAGAGAACCTAGTGTTAAGACACTCCTTTCCCCACTTTTCACGTAATTCTGGAGGCATTTTGTGTTTATAGACGAAACTCGCCGTGCCTTACCTGAACACCAGAGCGAAGAAATGGAATATAAATTTAATTAAATATTTCATTTCCTCGAGTGGGAATCGAACCCACAACTAGTCGCGTTTATAGTCATTCTTTGTGCCCCTACGCCAAGACTGGCCGACACTTGTACGTGTAAAAGCATAATTATGTCATACTATATCATTATCAGTACAGATTAATGACTAATATAGCCTAATATGTCATTTTATTATCTAGATATAATGTTTGATCTAGATATATCTATAATTGGATGTCACATGTGATATGGGACAGGGTCTGTCTGTATATAATGTGATTGCGGGTTTGATATCAACTAGGATGATTGTATATATCATTGATTTCATTTCTTTGTTCTGGTATGAGAAATTACGGCGTTTAGTTCCGCCACTCAACATACAACATCGAGTGGATAGAGGAGAACGAAGTGTCCTAAGTAGTTTCTTTAAACACTATCGCAATTAACGTTGTTGATAATATTTTCAATAAGCTGAAAGTGGACGACGCTATATTCATCATTATCTTTGTTAATTATACAGTAATGAGGTCGTCATGGCGTAGAAGCACAGGCGTCCGACTGCAAACCCAACGGTTGTGGGTTCGATTACCACTCGGGGCAATGAATCTAGTCTAGAATTTGAAAGGAGACTAGAAACGAAGTTCTTGGCACAACATTCTTTTTATCTATCCTGCTATAAATATGTGGGAAACAGAAAGCTAAAAAAAGATAATACTGAAGTCTTTCCAAAATACGGTTAATCATTCAATTTCAGCTCCCAACCACGTAAACGATAGTCCAGTATTTACATTTCAATATAAAATTTCTTGTATATGACTTTCTAAAACATACATGTATTTATAACCTTGAAAAAATAAGATTTCATTCGTATGCTTGCTTTTCCAAGTTTATTTATAGGCTATTTACTTTCAAATAAACATACTGAAATATATTTTCAGTTGAGACGGCATCTGTACAGCTGCGTGATAGTTAATTTATGAAGACTAATTATTACTACTGTATTGATTAAATATAGATTAAATATATTTTATTTTAATCTATCTGTTAAAATTGGAAATATAGGAAAATAATTAAAAGATATATTTCTTCTGTAAATTTTTATATTAGTAGGTAAATTAATGAATTTGTTTATTAAGCGCGGCGTTCTTCCACTCAATTCGGCAGAAAGTGGTGAACGGAGTGTATTAACACTAGGTTCTCTCTGCCTACCCTGCTGTGTGCGGGATACAACGTAAAGCTGATTTTTTTTAATATTAAAAAAAAAGCCAATAAAACTTACTGTGCGCGCTATACCTCTTT
The DNA here is from genome assembly GCF_056956725.1 of Heliconius melpomene rosina. Classification (NCBI taxonomy): domain Eukaryota; kingdom Metazoa; phylum Arthropoda; class Insecta; order Lepidoptera; family Nymphalidae; genus Heliconius; species Heliconius melpomene. Next base: position 7,555,377 of record NC_140402.1, on the reverse strand, counting down.
TACACAAAGTGATAAATCACTAGATCCAATCACTTCGTCCAGAATGGGTCGTTCAAAGTTCAAACTGTAGTCTAACACAAATTACTGAATAGCAAAACTTGTATAAAAGTCAAAGTTTAAAACGATAATTAAGATTTTATAGCTTTACGCTATATTCCACATAGGGTAGGCAGAGGGAACCTGGGTTAGCTAGGGAAGTTAGTAGGTTAGTTAGTTAGGGAAGCTTATGTTAACACATTCTGTTCCCATTAAGACATTTCCGTTCCCTACAGTAGTATATTGTATCAAATTTTATTTAAAAAAAAAAATAAGAAATAATTTAGCATTCATCTTTGTTTGCTCGATATCTTTTGCTAGTGATGATTTGTGAGAATATCATTTTTGGATTGAATTTAGCTTGTTTAAAAAAATATTTATATCACAACAATATTTATTTTCACATATTTCATATATTTTATTGGAAACGATTCTTAATTTCAACTCATATTTTATATTTTTTTAATCGTCACCCTCCGTTACCTTTTTTTGCCTAATTCGAGACATTGCGTGTTGAATGGTGGAACCCAACGCCACGTATAAAGAAATAAAAATTTATTAAATCATTTATTTTGGTAAGATTATTTTTTCTTTTAGTTTATCTAGTTCTAAATTATTGTTGACGCCAAAAGCTGTAGGTACATACTAACTAAAGTTAGAATACTTTGTGGAATTTATTGCAGCACTGCATACAACTCCTTGTGGGATAGAGAAATAACACAGCAATACACTTTGCTCACTATAATTTATGCATTCACTTGTTCTGTTCAAAAATACGTACAAAAGCTCGAAAGGCTTGAGTAGTAAAATGTATGTCTAAATGTATTCGATAGGTGCGAATTCAGATGTTAAACTATTTTTAGTTTAGGGAATAAAGTGGAACAAACATCCATTCTCACAAATATTAGTAGGATACTTTCTGTTGACTTAATAAAGCGTTATAATCGGAATATACAAAATGAGCATGTAATTGAGAATTAAAGCCATTAAATAGTATAAAATAATAATAATATAATAATTTGTAAGTATACCATTACTGTAAAAATTAAATAGAATATTCAACTATTGTCTTCGTATACTTCGCAGTTCCTGTCTAAAGAACATATCCTCTGTCGTCTATGTGAAACAAAACCTTTATTTTCATACCTGTGTAACTTCATGTTGCCAAACTTTATTATCATTAAAAATATTTTCAACGATTTCCATTTAAATAATCGTAAAAGTAAAAACAAAATTTTTAAATACGATAACAAATTCTATATAAGTACTTATATATATTTTTCTAATAGGTTGTATACAAAGACTTTCGATAAATTATATTACCGGTAAATTAATTCAATAACAGGTACTCATAAAATTAAAAAGGTTTTCAAGTAAAAAAATACATATAAATTTTCACTTGATTTATTCACTTAAAAGCACAAATGTTAAAAGGTAAAAGTAAAAGATAATGAAATTACAGCCATCGCAAACAGCTCTCATGAACACGAAGGTACAAAATTACAGTAAATATAGCTGGTAAAAGCCGGTAAATTTTCTTCAAGTCTTTTCATTTCTATACTATATATAACATACAATTTTGTAATTACGTAAAAAAAAATTTTTTTATACCTCACATTACGAATCTTTTATATTATTAACTTAAGTAAATATAGATATAAATTTATATATTAGTAACTTGTTACTAAACACTATGTAAAGAACTGTACTCTGTGTATGTAAAGACTTCTATTTTGGAGTAGATACTTACTCAAAGCTTTTTCATATTTTCCCATAGTTTATACATCAGAAAGATGTGAAATAAAAACGAAAAAAATATTAATATAATATACCTTCCAGGATTATAACCTGCAATATCCTTCTTATTGATGTATCTACATACATATATTTACTAGATCACAGCGTTCTTCTGTTGAGGTCTTACCGAAGTAAACAAAGCCATACTGTGGTTTCTTGATTAAACAAATTGCTTGATTGTAGAGCTCTAATTTACACAGAACTTAACTTATCAAGCCTGAGGCGCAGACGTGACTTTGTACTGGCGTCCGTTTTATACCTTTTTATTGAGACAAATTAATAAAAAGTCCACAATTTTTGAGGCAAAATTCCAAACCATTATCCAGAAAAATTGCAAAAAAAATCTTTTTCCCCTTAGTGCAGGATACAGCGTGACGCTAATTTATTTAAACTAATTCATTCAGATACTATGCCACTGGGCCGCTGCGTCACGTCTGGCAGAATAGTTAATAACAATTAAAATATTATAAGAGGAAACATAATTAAATAGACGAGCCCTGTAGAGGGATTCCGGAGTTCTTACGACAATGCGTATATTTCGGCACACCCTCCTAAAGTAATTCTATTGTGCTATATTGTTCTGAGGGTTTTTTTAGACACCTACTGATGTGCTCACCACGCCGCTATCTGGTCATCATTAATCTTCGTTCAACAACCTTCTGTTTTGCTCGTTATGGTAAATTTAGAAGGTATTTAAGATTATCACATTTATGTTTATTTTCTTTATTTATATAGTTGTTAGACTGACGTTAATATAATATACCAATAACATGAACCTTGACCTTAATTGAATCTTAATTTTTTTTTATTTCTTTACTTAAACTTTTTTTGTACTATTTACATAGTAAGAAGAATGCTTATTTCAGAGCGAAACATTACAACAACAATTTACCTAATTAAGTCTCAAACGAATCTATTATTTTTTCATAGAATACTAACTTTATTATTTTCTCCGTCACTAATTAGTGTATAATATGAGGTACAAAATATCAATTGTAGACTAATATTTGAAATATATTTATAGTCTTGATTATTTCAGTTTGAGTTTTGTGTTCATTTTTTAACTAACGTTTTAAAACCTTCAAGCAAATATAATTAATTTTTTAACAAAATTTCTGCTTTGTCTTTTTTTCGCTTTTTAACTCATCTAGATAGCCATCTTCCTTAGATTACAGCGTCTCCCATCCATTCTATAGTGTAATTTCAACTAATTACTCCACTACAAAGTTAGAGCGTCGACGTCTAAGTGTTTATTGAATAAAATCACTATGACAGTATGTGAGCGCTGCTCTTAGTTACAATTTCTATTCTACTTTAGTGTGTGGAAAATTTCTCAGTGATACCTTTTAGTGTAGTGTTGCCTAGTGACGAAATATTATTCTTATATTTTCTTGTAATATTTAAAGCATTCTATGTATTTTTTTGGGTATATTTCTAGAATACTTTTTTTACATTAGATTAATGTCAAAAATTACTTTTTATTTTTATAAAGAAAAATATATCAACTACGAAATTATATTATATTTTTCCACTATGTAATTTTCATTGTCATTTACAAAATATTTAGTAATAATAATTAATAACAGTTAAGAATAAACATTAATGTTAAATAACAGTTATTCTGCTGATTTATCCTTAGTTTTTCTCCATTCATACGATGAGCTACGTTAATACATCCTTGTTATAGGTATTATTTAGTTTTGTCGCTGTTACTATTTTTCAATATTAAAATATTTATTATTGTTATTTATAATAGTTGTATTACAAAAATGGAGACAACTGAAATGACTATAAAAATGTAGTGCTACAATACTAGATTTGGACAGTAAAGTTTCAAGTTTTTAAAATTCAAAATGACCTCACTTGGAATACCTACGGAAGCTCCAGTCCACACTTTGCTTTTCACTTCGGCGTATACGCAGAAAATTGTTAAGGTCATTAATAAAAAGGTAAGTTATTTTAAGCGCGGCGTTTAATTCCGCCATTTAACACACAATATCTGTACCTAAGAAAAAAAGTTAATCTTAGATATAAAACAATATTTAAAATACACGTAATGAGCTATTTCTATAGGTCAACTTTTTAAAATCTTTCTACTAACAGTTAGCTATTATGAATTATAAATTAAATTAATAAATATTATGGAGACCGAAAGTGTCTTACTGAGAAAGGAGTGTCTTAACATTAGATTTCCAGGTCCAAGTTGTCATGAGGTTTGAATTTAAATATTTCGTCTTTAGCTAAAACATTGATGAAGGAAATTCTCAATTCGACGTGAATGTATTAGTTTTGAAACAAGATTTATTAGCATAAATAAATATATAATAAATAAATAATAATAATAAGTCTTACGTCATTGACTACTGAGTGACAGACAAATAACAGACAGACGAAACAACTGAACTTCAATAATAAAAACTTAACTTGGCATGTAGGCAAGTTATAGGTATTACTAAGAAAGATTTTATCGATATTTCTACGAGAACAGAAAAAATAAGTTTTTCATCTTTTATCTTAAAGTGGCGGGCAGCGACATGTTTTTAATAAACGTATATCAAATTATAAGTATATGAATATACAAAATTGTGTCAACTATCTTAAAAAAAATACATGCGCATACGCAACCGAGGCCTCTAACAAATCCATACATATTTACTGAGATATTTAATTAAACACTTCAGTAGCTGATAACGGAGAAACAAACAGACCGTCACGGACGTCACAAACAGTCACACATATCCACCTATTTATTGTCATTTGTCTTAATGCTATATAATCTTCTGAAAGCCGTTCTGAGACCGCTCTTATACCGAATAGGGTTCCCTAAATAGAGTAATTATAATTAATGGGCAATACATATGATAAAGCCGTCTTAGCCCGGTAGGTAAGCCATGGTAGCTTGATGGACAGCAGATTGTAAACGTGATGGTAGTAGGTTCGGTCCCAACTCGGGGAAATGTAGAAATTTTAAATGTTAACTGTGAAAATAATGGAAACTATCTTGAACCTTTAAAACCAAGAGTTTATTTTAAAAATATTCAATTCTTTTCTTTCCATATCTATTGCATAGAAATAGCGTGACAGGTAATGCGCAGTTCTACAATAACAAAAACAAATATGCTATTTCATCGTGTTGCCTAGCTTGTATTAAGTAAGAATATAGTTTTAATTCATATTATCGATATTTAATTTTATTTGCAATTAATGTTTTTATTATAATTTGTTGTGCCAAAAATCTTTGTATCTTTAAGAAACATAGATGCAACTTTTATCTGACTTTATAACATGGATGTCAAAAGACAATTATGCAATTAATTATAGAGAACCCTCGATTTTGTATTAGCCTGAAATTTTCTGTAGGCCTTGACGTCAGATGTAGATTAGATACTTAAGTGTACCTATTGTAAATGAAAATAGTGTATAAATATTTAATATCTAAACCTTCATTTGTCGAGGCAAAGCGCGGGGTTGAGTTCCGCCACTCAGCACGCAAAGTGTGAGGGGAATGTCTTAACACTGGATTCCCTCTGGCTACTCTGCTGTCCGTGCAATCTTTCGCCTTCGGTATTAAAATCGGTATCGGTATATAAAAAATATAGATAACCCCAAATCCAAATAATAAACTTGTCCAAGCTAATTTTATGCAAAAATAAAAGCGAACGAAATTTGCCACTGCTATAAAAATATTGAACATTTTTATACGAGATTAACTCTAGAAATCTTTATATTTGTACGTTAAAAATCACCTTGAACGCGTTGAATTTTATAGCCAATTTTATGACTTCAGTCAAATTGATTCCATTTTTCGAACTCGTTACCTTTGTAGGATTGTATTAACTATCTATTTTTATGTTTATAATTATTTTTCTTCTTCTTGATATTTTTACATATTATCTATATCTATAAAAAATCAGTTGCAATACGCGTTTGTATTAGGACTAGAACCCACTACTAAATCGATCTTTCAGAGAGCTTATAATAAGATTAAATATTTGGATATTTTTGTAAAACAGTCTACCTAGACTCGTCAGACCTAGTTTTTTAAAAATCATATTACATATATACTAAATATTTTAAATAACATTAATAATGCCCATTCATCCTCTTATATTTGATAGCTCTCAAAGTTCCCAATTTTTAATTCAACAAGTTAGGGAACTGTTAGGGCAGTCAAAATTATTAAGCAAATTGTTCCTAGTTGAGAGAATAGATTCGATTAAAAGTTGAATACCCTCAATTAAGGAACACAAGTGAATGGCTATCAAACAATTTCCTTTTGTTAAAGCTTTATAATTGATATATTTTGCATCAGCTTGCTTTGATTTTTAATAATGGATTAATGGGCCTTTGTTATTTTGTATTTAGAGATATATTATGGCCACTCGTGGCGCAGGAGCACAAAAGTGTCGCTGTGAACGCGACTGGTTGTGGGTTCGATTCCCACTCGAGGGAACGAAATATTTAATATTTTCTTTTCTTCGTTCTGGCGTTGAGGCAAAGCGTGTCGTTGAGTTCCGCCACTCAACACCTAATGTCTCTAGAATTCAGCCAAAAATGGAGAAAAGAATTGTCTTAATGGGAACGGAGTGCCTTAACTCTAGGCTCTCAGGTTCTCTGTCCCTGCCAGGACCCTACGATGTGCAGGATACAGCGTGAAGCTAATGAAAAGTTTCGTCACATTTTTGCCATTTTCTTATCATATACGTCACGTACATCTGTGGTTTTTTGGACTTGTTTACAGAAAGGAGAAGTACTCTATAGGTTTTCATTACACTGCCAAATTCATCCAAAAGTCATTTTTGCAAAACGTTTAGCATCTTTTGGTTGCCTTGACTTAGAAGTAGCTGGGATGTCTTCGCTATTAATTACACTTAACACCTCCACGCAATCTTGAGATAAGGAGTCTTGACAGACGGATAAGGAAGGGATCCTAAAAGGATTCTGTTTTTATCTTTTGAGGAACGGAACCCTAAAAATAAACATACGAGTATGAACACAAATTTAATATTTACTCCATACATGACGATCACCAAACGAATATTAATGAAATTACGATAAACAATTTACTGCCACAGCTTTTAAAGGTTCTTAGTAGAAACGGAGGCAAGAAAGGAAACTCAACAGGTAGAATTCTTAATTAGTTCAGGTTTTCTTTGAAGGAAATTAGGCGAGCATGTTGTTGAGTGATCAGAGTGTTCTTATAAACCATACATTTATTCCACTTTGATCGTTCGTCTAGATTTACAGTATATTTTAATATAAACGTCTTTACTTTGTGTTTAGTAAGAAAGAGATGATGAATTTATGGACCTGTTCGTCGTTTATCTGCGGAAGCACCGACCGAAATCTTTATATTCGTTGTTTTAATTATTTTCATTTCTTTCGGATGGAAAGAAAGGAGTGTCTTGACACTACGTCCTCTTGAACTTATCTCCCTCGCGGGATAAATGTTAAACTGTTTATATTTGAATTTTAACTTTTATTGCTAAAAGTAAAACACGTCTATAATTTATTTACACTATAAGAAATAAGCCAATCTCTATTCTAGAACTCGTTTCCAAGATCAAATAGATAGTGTACTGTATTTAATTCTCTTCTGTCCATTTGGTTTATATATCTATTTGAACAAAGACCATTTAGGTATTTGAAATAAGATTCTCCTTTGCTATGCTTGGTGACTTCTGGCTAGCAATCCTCACTTGTTTGCTCTGTTAAAAACTAACATTTAAAATTCTGCTTTACTATCAGAATTAGACAAACGGCATGTAAGTGGTTGTGAATTCAAATTCCATTTCTCAAAATTGTTAAGTGTCTATTCAGAGAAAATATGGAGAAATTAATGAAATACGTTTTATTAATACGAAGTTTTCAATACTTTTCCTGTAATATTTGCCGTAAGGAAGAAATTTCTTATATTTATGACGCCGGTTAGGATTATACTCTCATACAATAATATTTTTATATCAATGATAGTACTTCAGCGGAAAACATGTCGGGAGTATTTTATAGGTGCCGATACAGCAGTAAAAGTTAAAAAGGGCATACATTTATTGCAAAATACAAAACTGTACAAGCTACAAGAGGTGGCTGTGATAGAGAAGGATTATTGGAATTTTAGAATATTATAAAATAAAATAAAAATAAAACATTATCGGCTTTGAATGCGATTGTTGTGGATTCGATTCCCTTAATCGTTTTTTTAAGACAAAGAAATGTTTTTAATTTTGATTTATTACAGAAAAAGAGTCTTTTGACGATAGGTTTTTTTTGCCCACCCAACTGTATAGGTACCTACGACGAGCAGTGCGAAGCGACAATTTTTGAAATTTTAGCTAAAACTGTGTTTTATAAATCAAATTCAAATAGAACCTAGCTGCGTTGGTGTCATGCTTACACCTACTCTTGTATAACCCTGGCGGCATCAGGTTCCATCAGGTCACTCAACACTGTCTCACGGCAATGTTTCTAAGTGTGGGCGGAAAGAAATAGAGTGTATACACTAGATCACCTCTGTCGGCCCTGCTATGCTGGAATACGAGTGATTCTACTGATTCCATTAGTTATATAATTTATCCTGGTAAACTCGAGCAGTTAGACCAAATCAGAGTCAGGAGAGGTAAAATATAGACATTATTTAGAATTTATTATCATACATGTTTCATTTGTACCAAGGAAAAATATACTAACAAAATACAAGTACGAGGCCGGTGTATTTCCAGAAGTTACACTCGCAAGTAAATATTTATTTGATATGAGTGCCTTTTTTATATAGTACGAACGTGTTGTTTTAAAATAGAATTTACCATGGGAAAGTTAACTAACGATGTATGTCTGTTTATAATTAAATCTACCTATATTATTATTATTATAAAGCTGAAGTAATTGTAAGGTTGAACACGCTAATCTCAGGAACTACTTGATTTGTGTTAGGAGACATTTTGTTTTGAATATTTATGCAGTGTATGGCGAAAAGCCATAATATATTAATTACATAACTTCTAGCTTCTTATTCTTTCCCCAAAATCGAGACGTTGAAAATATATATGTTCTGGAGGCATTGCGTGTTACGTGGCAGAACTCAACGCCGCGCTTTGCCTCGACACCGGAGCGAGGAAATGGAAATATAAATGTTGATATATTATGTGAAATATTCCTCGAGTGGAGATTGAACCCACAACCGCCGCTTTACAGTCACACCCATTTAAAGGTTAAATGTAATATATCATACTAAGATCTATATTAATATAATAAAGCGGAAGAGTTTGTTTGTTTGTTTGTTTGTGTGAACGCTAAGATCTCTGGATCTACTGGATCGATTTACTTTGTTTTTGTTTTGTATGAAAGCTGCATTCTTCAGAAGTGCTATAGGCTATATAATATTACATTACACATATATACTAATAAATTAAAATACTTTTTAATTTGACATGCAATTTATTCTGCCATGTTAATAACAACCGTCGTCGCTACGCGACCGCGTTCGTTACCGCGTCATTTTGATATTCATCCTTATGAAAATAAATATAATAGTCACTTTTAGCATTTCATATAGATTGAAATTATATTTCTATAGAAATTATATTCTTATATTTCCAGCAGGCGTAGCCGCGTCCAGGTCCGCTAGTTAGGTATATACCGGTATCAATTAGGAACAATCCCACTTAGTAGCGTAAAAGAAAACTTCAAATGATAGAGATGGTAAATAGTATGTAATTATTCTGAGATTGCCCTGCTATGAACGCGAAGACTATTAAATAAAGTAGCGATAGCAAAATCATTTTCTTAAGCTTTTTCCTTTTATTCGTAAAATTTTAAGAGCAATTAATAAGTTCTGAGTATATTTATAGATATATGTAAGTAACTGACTGAATGTTTACAAAAGAGACAGCAAAGTCAGGCCGACTTTCAAGGAATGATATGACACTAGGTTCAAATCCATCGACATTGTATAAAACAATATACCTAAATAAGTAACAAAAATTTTCACAGATATCTTATATACCAATATTGTTTTTGACGTAGAAATATATATATTTTTATTACATTAAAAAACAAAAGTCTTTTATTTCTGTCGGTACAGTTAGATTCAAAATCGATACAAGATAGGAATGGAAATGCTGCAATTCAATGTAATATGTAGCTCATTTGAACGTCAGGTCTTTAAAAAGCTGTTTTCTGCAAGGAAATTAAATTTTATTTCTAGCTTTTAAAGTTACCTCACACTGTTGATGTTGATGTTACGAGTACATTTACTTTAACATAAATTATATATCCCGAACACAGCAGGGTAGGCAGAAGGAACCTAGTGTTAAGATACTCCGTTTTCCACTTTCCGCCGAATTTTGGAGTGGCAGAACTCAACGCTGCGCCCTTGCCTTCACACCAGAGCGAAGAAATGGATATATATGATCTCTAGAGATCTGATACTATCTTACGTTTTTAAATAAAATTACCTATTTATTTATACAATTGGCAAAACAACTAATGTAATTGTATTTTCAGTTCCTAATATATAGTGATGTACCAATAAGTCATTCCATCATCATTTCCAGTGACCACAATCCTCTGATAATCCCCCACCACGTTTTACGGTTGTATAGCTAAATCCTTGGCTTCACGGGATTGCGGTTCATGTATAAATTAAAGCCAACAGTCATAAATGCTCCAAATAGCAGTAACTAACTTCTTGCATAAAGAGGATTCAGAAAATTTGATAGAATATAAAAAAAAGGATGTTTTAGATCTATGAATGAGAATTTTGAACAGCGAGTTGCAGTTTAGACCTTAGAACTCATATAATTTGATCTACAAATTGAATTATGTTTTAAAAATTTAATGAATAATGATTTAATGAATAATGAAAATTTAATAATTTAGTTAAACGTCATTATTTCTTTTTATTTACATAATTGAGAATTTCGATAGCATTAAAATTATCTGTTAAATCTCCGTATGTTTTTACCCATTTAAATCAGACAGCCTCGAAAATTAAGCGGAAAGTGGGGAACGGAGTGTTTTAACACTATTTTCTCTCTGCCTAACCTACTATATGCGCGATACACCGTGAAGCTGACAATATCGATTATTTTTTTATACTCCACATATCTGCAAACACAATTCTCTCCACGTTTCTTGCAGAAGCTGCGTTAAGAGGCCATTTAGAATTCGAGAGGCGTGAGTCACGCCCAAAATCAAGATCAGATTCCATATAAGATTTGCGAAGCTTATTATGATAATACTCTTCAAACATTAGGGTGTCTATTTGCAAATATTTACTTTGGCATCCATTGTTTTGTATTTTAGTTTCGTACTTCAATTTAGTAATATTATTGGAATTTATTAGCGTATTTATGAATTGTATCGAAATCAAAATAGAAATGATGCATTTGGAACGTAGATCATACTCCCAAAGGAATCTAGTCACTTTCCGCCGACATCTGAAGTTTATTTCGTGTTGAGTGGCGGAACTTAACTCCGCGCTTTGCCTCGAACGAGGCACAAACCCATGGCGAGGAAATGACAATATTAAATATTTTCTTTCTTCAACTGGGAATCGTCTATGGACGCACGTTCATGCCTCTGCACCACTGGCCATAATTTTTCATTTTCATTTCATTTATGACATTATAATAGTTTAATTTCAGTGATATTTTATACGAAAAACAAAATATTGATACAATGCATAAGAACGTTCGCGTAAATTTCTATTAAATCTCAGGTGACACGAGCGAAGTCATAACAAAACAAATTACAAAAGAAAATACCTGTGAACGTAGGAAGAGCGAGATATTCCGTAATAACCTTTGTGCACGGCGTTAAGACATTCGTCTCGTTCTATGCACTATAATGCTAAATTATAGATATTAGCGTTCCGTTGTTTTAGTGGAAATATTTTGTGAAATTTGTGCAAGTTGCTGCATTTGTGTGAAATGTTTTTTTTTAGTGTCACGCTGTATTCCGAGTCTAGTGTCAAGACACTCTGATTCTCACTTTCCGATTCCGCAATTGTAGAGATATTTTAATTGAATGGCAATTGAATACTCAAATCATGGTTTTACTTGTTGCTAAAGTGAGATTATGATAAAACTTCATTCCCCAGATTCTCGTTGCTTAAGACACTGTACTGCAGCACTACGACGGCCTCTAAAATAATAATTAATTATTAAGCAATAATTAATTACTAAATCATAATTAATTATTAGAGCATATTAATTATTAAATCATAATTAATTATTAAATATTAATTGTCTCTATGACACTTTTAGGTAGAGATGGCATTTTCGCTCACATTTTTTGCATTACGAACATAGAGCCCGTCGCCTTTTTTAGGGTTCCGTATCTCAAAAAGTTGGCCTACAGATACAGTCATAGTCTGACATGAAATGAGAATTAAAAATACAAATAGAGGGAAAAAAATGAAAAGTAAAAATTATTGTTATTTCATTGAAAAAATGCGGCGGAAAGTAGGGAACAGAAGTGTCTTAATCGGGAACAGAGAATCTTAACACTAGGTTCCCAGGTTCCCTCTTCATACCCTTCTATTTGCGGACAGTATAAAACTAGAAAAAAAATGATATAATGAATATTTAAATCAAGACACATTGCATTTACGAGTGTATATGGTGTTTTTTTTCTATAAGATAAGAAATAAAACACACATCACTTCACACAATTTCAATATTTTCTTGTTCTATGCGAAATAATCCCAGATGTTTGGAACATAAACAACATTTATGGAACAAGTTTTTCCATTTCCAGAACTATATATTGTGAACCATTGCTAGTCGTAGCTTTTGGCCAATTTGTTTGGGAATAGTTTGGCAATTCCATTATTTTTTCTGATAACAATATAACAATGTTATTTTATTGAAAGTTATTCAACAAAATGTGGTATTGCGAATTTTTATACGATAATCAATTTTATAATTTTATTTTACTTCAATTTTATTTTATAGCTTTTCGATATGTTGTCGATGTGAAAATCATTTAAAAAGAAAATACTATTATGAAAAACAGTTATAGGCAGAACTTACTCCTAGTGACATTCCAAGGTTTATTTTTTATCCTATAGTATATATACGTTGTATTCCGCAGATAGCAGGGTAGGCATAGGGAGCTCCTCCAGAATTGAACGTTAAAACGTTGGGAACGGAGTGTCTTAACGAACAAAGTTGGGAACGGAGTGTCATAACACTAGGTTCCCTATGCCCATCCTGATGCGTGCGGGATACAGCTGAAGCTGAAATCATATACTAGTGTTGATTTTTTTCTTTAAATTTTACATTTTCTTTTATTATTTCACTAACATGATTTTGTGATAACAAACAAACATAATACTCTTTATTGTACCATAGAAAAGACACATATACCTGTATGTAATACATAGAACAGTACAATTGGCGGCCTTATCGCTAAGAGAGCGATCTCTTCCAGGCAACCTTTGGGTAGAAAAGAGAATACATTGTCTGAAGGGAAGGGGTGTACAGAGCTGATATTTAGTTTTACACACACATTCATAAATACATACATGCATACATACATACATACATACATACATACATACATACATACATACATACATACATACATACATGCATACATACATACATACATACATACATACATACACACATACATAAATATATAAATAAATACATAATTCTTTGCTTATAAAATAATCTTTTTTATATTGAAATACTAATTATTTATTTTTTTTGTTTTAGGTAAGTTACTACATGATTGTGGAAAAAATACTAAAAAATCAAGGTAACGAGAAGTGTACGCCAGAATAACTGTAATATAATCGATTTGAAATGAACACGTTTATAATTTTCAGATTATAAACGTGTTCATTTCATTTTTCCATATAATTTTATGGGGATTTTAAAAAAATACAAAAAAAAATCGAACCATAAAGAAAATATATTTTGTGAAGACGTACTTAAATCTTAGATTTTTCACGGTACGTGTTGGGCGATATGTTAGGTACCTACATATATTATGAAATATTATAAAAATTCACCAATTAGTGTTATATTAGTCACGCTTTCAATATCAACTGCAATATTAAACAACTACATTACTTAGAGCTACTATAATATTGCAACTATATATTTACTTGATTGAAGGCAGACGTGGTGCAGGCACTAGCTCGTGACTGTGAAAACAACAGGTTATGGGTTCGATTCCCATTCGATGAAATGAAATATTTAATATTTTCATTTCCTCACTCTGATACCCTCTAGAATTCGGCAGAAAATTGGAAACGGTAGTGTCTAAACACTAAATTCCTAGGTTCCCTCTGCCTACCCTGCGAGCGGGATACAGCGTGAAGCTAAAAACAATATATTCATTAATAAATTCAACAAATTTGTTGCTAAATTTCGTTCATATTTGATAAGAAATTTCAAGGAACCTAGTTTAAGTGCCTGTTGAATATTTATTAAAACTGTAAGTACTAGATGATAAACATTAAAAGCATGAAACGCCATAGTAGATTATATAACGGTAATGCCTTTTTGCTTGAATAGAAATAGCTATATACTGGAAATTAGCATCTGTATCTGCACAAAGATTATCGTAGAATGTCAAGGACTATGCTAATGTATATAGTTATTATATAATTGGTTGACGACGGCGTGACTTAGCGCGTGTCAGATAGATGGTGGTTATCGGTTCTAATTTGTTCACGGGAATGTTATTTGGCTTGATTTGGAGAATTAAGTGTTATACTATGTAATGGATAAATAAGTTATATTTTAATTCATCGGAAAGTGGGAACAGAGTGTCTTAACACTAGGTTCCCTCCGCCGACTCTACTAAAGATATTTTCTTTGCTTGTCTTGAATCAGAATGCGGAGAGCAACGACAAGTGTCGCAACACTAAGTGGTCTTCTTTCTACCTATCCTGTTATGTGTGATTAAAATATTAAAATTTAAAACACTATGTTGTAACCCACTCGCGTCAATTGAAAATTGTTAAGAAAAATATTTTTTCTATTCCTTAGTATGGAATAACATTCTCTGGTAACAAGACTAAACTCGGTGTTAATTTCCCGTAATGTCTTAACGTAATGTCTTAAAAATTGTGCGACGCTTCGGGACGGAATGTCTTAATATTACGATATCTCTGCCTACCCTGCGGGATACAGCGTGAAGCTAATAATTAGTAAACTATTATAATTAACCCAAAGCTGATACCGTAAAGTTTTCGATAAGAGTTCCGTTTTCCGTTGCAAATGTACTGCACAATAGTCCCTTATTCTATTTATCAACGATATCTATGGACAACTAGCGTACTGTGTCTATAACTTCAAGGCTTAGGTTAAACATAAAGGTACACTATGTTAGAAGACTAATAAAAGTATATACGTATTACATATATACTAGTATGTTGTAATAAGAAAATAACACACACACACACACACACACACTCACACACACACACACACACACACACAGCGGGAACCTACCACCTTCTGCCGAATTTGGAGCTTTGCGTGTTGAGTGGCCGAATTCAATGCCGCGCTTTGCCTCGACATCAGAACGATGAAATGGAAATATAATAAAAAAATATGTATATATTAGTAAGAAAACGTATAAACCTTTGAAATTTGCGGGACTTAACCCCGTTTGTCTTGGAACTGTCTCTCTCACTAAGCCATACATAAATAAATTGTAATAAGCGTATAAGAATTCCGATGTAGCTTGATGAGAACGTATGGCTTAGTTGGCAACCGTCCAAAAGAGGCACGGGTTCAAATCCCGCGTGTTACAATTTTATACGTTTCCTTGTGGGTTTTTTTTCTAAGTCTATAACAACACTTTAATTAAAAATAATCAAAAAACTATTACACTTAACTATTTAGAATCGTTAACTATTATTACACAAACAGGCAATTTAATATAGTATGGGAAACAAAATGAAAGAAAAAATAACAAATTTATTAATTATTTTATTCAATATTTGTAAACAATTACTATCACATGATTTTACCTATATATAAAAATATTTCATTTTAATACAGTATAATAATTATATAGATTCTTATTTCATTTGTCAACTATTATAAATTCGGCGGAAAGTTGTAAACGGAAGTGTTTTAATGGGAACGGAGTGTCTTAACAAGGTTCCAGGTTCCCTCTGCTTAATGCAGCGTGAAGCTAAGACAAAATAAATAAACGAAAACTATTATAATTTCAAAAGACATATGACAGAAAAAAGACATAGACATATATGTGCTATATGCTCATTTATTGCAATAATAACGCATTTTTGCATTTTTTTTACATATTGTAGAAGACTCTGTTTTAATGGAATTTTTAAGTGCAATAATGTCATTGTTGCACCAAATTAGCGATATTATATATAATTTGGTGCTTGATAAGAATTTCAGTTTGTTTTAACGTATATCATATACGTAAGTAGGTAAAAAATAAATAAATTGTTTAAAATTCTGTTCGAAAACGTTATTTCTTAAAAGTTAAAATTTAGTAAATGCAATACAATCTATTAGAAAATTATCTGGAAAATGTTTTTTTCTAACATTTTAATGTTAAAAACATTGTTTTACATACATATTATTACGTACAAAATAATACTTAATTTTTGATAAATCTACAGTAAAATCGAGGACGGCCATGTATAAGAAACAAAATTAAAAATCTTACATTAAAAAGAAAAACTTATTATTTATTACTTAATAGATTTGTATTTAAAAGTATTCTAAAACACCTTAACTATCATTTGAGTAAATAAAATCACAAGTCCAAAGCTGACTAAGTTCCCAGCAGACGAGACGGTTCTGGGTGGCAAGTATCGTTTTTCATGGATTTTATCCCAGAAGTCAGTCCTTTCCACATTTCTATTACCCAAAGCTTCTTCTTTGTAAATTGTGACATTAGGTGCTACTTCCCCACCACTTAGATAGAGAACGTTCATCAATGGTTTCATAACTGGCTTCCATTCCGTCATATTTACCGGTGCAGGTGACCTAAAATATATTTCTTTAATTTAATTATTATAGTTTTTTTCATTAAATCCAAATATAATTTAGAAGTATGGCTTAATATTGATATCGTCATGTCATAATCAGAATACTCAACACGCAATGCCATCGGCAGAAAGTGGGGAACGGAAGTGTCTTAATAGGAACGGACAAATCACTATATATTAACACAAATCACTATGTTCCTGCTGCCTATCACGAATATAGCGTGCAACTAAAAAAATATATATATATCAAGAATATGACTAATTGTACATGATTGTGAGTTGAAATCCCTCTTATAGAATTTAAATTTATATGTAACAACATTTTTCGATCAAAATTCTGTTACAAATTTATATCTCACTACTTACTTAAGGTTTAAAAACACTTGCAAAAAACAAACTAAATAATATCTAATCATATACAAAACGAGCAAGAATTTAGCTACTTTTCAGTTTGTATTTTTAATACCCAAATTAGTGACGATAGTCGAAATTGTTATTCAAAGAACGTCAATAAATATTCCGATAAAAACAATTTTAATATATAAAATAATCATACCCTGTCCGTGCAAATGAAATTACACGTTGTTTTATAGAAGTTACGGCGCTGCTACCACCGATATCTACGTTTGAATTGAACAAATAGTTAAGAAAACCACCATGTCGTACTCCCGTTACGGGAATTTGTGGGTATATCCAGTCATCCGATTTCGCGGAGCCTCTAAATGCAAATTCGAATAGCCTGACATCTGATTTGGAAGTCAGTCCTCGTTCTTTCGCTCCTCTTATTACCGGCACAAGAACTAAAATATCACCTTCGTAGTCGAGAAAATCTTCTATAGTTTCCATACTAACTGCTTGCTCCGCAAAATAAAAGTTTTTAACAGTTTGGCTTACGTTTGACTTCACGCTATTATTTTCAAATTTTAAATCTACAGGCAAGAAATTTGCAAAGTTTTCGTTCATTTGTTGTAACCAATTTCTGGATACCACTTGTTCAGCTCTCATGGTGCCTTCTCTGTCCGTGAATCCAGCTACATAAGGCACGTCGGTATAATTTCCGGATTTTAATATATTGATTGGAGCATCATAAAGAAATGTGCCATTTAACTTTACATTTTCGACACAAGGAGCAAATAGCGGTGTATTGTTGTAAAAATCAAAGTCCTTTAAAATGCCGTTGAGAACGGTTATATCAGTGGTTGATAACAAGTTGGCTAATTCAGCTGGACTTTTCTTAGTATAACCTAATTTATCACCAACCATTTGGGCATAACCTTTAGGATCATATGCTACTGCCCACGGAGCTAAAGAAGAACCGCTGACAGCAAAAGCTTTGTGAATCAAATCTTTAGACATGGGTGACAAAGTGATCAAATCCACCATGGCTGCTCCCGAACCGTGACCGGCGAGCATTATATTATTGGGATCACCGCCGAATGGTGCTATATTTTTCTTGATCCATTCTAGACCTTTGATTACATCTTTTAGACCGGCGTTACCGGGAGCTTCTGGAACTCCTAGACAAAGGAAACCGAAAATAGATAAACGGTATTTTATAGACACCACGACTATTCCTTCTTGAACTAAATGCTTGAAATTGTATAATACATTGTTTGTAGTTTCATATTCTTCCCCTTCGATCCAAACAAACACAGGCTTAGGAGATGCTACGTCTTTTGTAAAGACATCAAGTACTAGGCAGTTTTCTGTGCCGATTATTCCCCTTGAAGAAGGCTGGGCGCAGATAACTTCGCTGTTGATTGCATGGTAGTCTCCTGGATATATAGGTGGTTCTGTTGGAGGCTGAAAATGATAAAAAATAAGTTAATATGCTTATATACATAAAGAAAACAATTGATTTAACTTCAGCTCTCATTTTCTTTATCATATATTTACTTAAATTGTTTTTATAATTGCGTTGTGTTAGTCTTATTATATTAGTTCATATATTTAACATCAAAATATATATAATTGAATAATATCCTTATCATTTGTTGCTGTGTTGAGTTCCACCACTCAATACGCAATTCCTGCAAAATTCATCGGAAAGTGGGGAACGGAGTGTCTTAACCTAGTGTCTTATCCCTCTGCCCTGTGTGCGGGATACAACGTGAAGCTGATTTTTTTACTAATTCAAATATTATAATTGTCATTCATGACGTCATGATGTTCCTACCATAGTTTCTTATCATTTTACAATTGTCTTTAGATTACTAGAATTTTATCTAATAATATTGTTTGTTTTGAATCATACATTTGTTAACAGTTTAGAAATCTGAAGTGGAATTCGTCATACCATGAACTTTTTCATTTTGTATAGTATTTTCTTTAAGACTTTACTAAATTTCATTTAAAATGCCATAATGAACTAATAATATTAATAGAAAAAATAATAACGAAGCAATACATTTATAAGAATCCATTGCAACAATTTTTAAAAACCAGTTTATATCTTTATCTCAACACTAATTTTAGGTGCTATAAAAACACGCTCAATCAATTTTGCAGTTTATTCCTATGGAAATATTCTATATATTTAATTTCGACCTTAATACAGTTCACTTAAAGATGATATTTATTTGACGAGTGGTATTGAAACAAGTTGCAAAGAAAAGTACAAAGAAGGATTTTTTGATACTATTACGTCATTGGTCTGATATATACATACAAATAATTAAATCATATAATTTGTAATTACTTAAAAAATATATTTATTAAAATGTTTTTCTATTTAACTAGGTACTTATTTAAAATATTGTGAATCGACATATTATTTATTTACTTTAAGTAAATTGACTAATATGTGAAAACCACTTGCCCTAATTGATAATGATTCATTATAATTAATAATATTGAGGAAAACAAAATGGCATGACACAGCTCAATAGACGTGTCATGTCATTTGCTAGCCAATGCTAGCAGAGGTAACCTCTTGATTGTTTTAATTCCCTAGAGACTACACCTTGTTAACATTATTAAATTAAAGGTCAAGAATGTAATTTTTTTTGTAATTTACCGTATGTTCGTTGGTCTAATTGCAAAATTAAATTAAAATAAAATATAAAATTATAGCACTATTTTAGTTGTGTACACAAAAATTGTCTATATTAACATTTATTTTATCTATGTATGTTAATCGCTTATCTAAATGAAGATCCTTTTTCATGTTCATGCATTTTTGTTGGAATACTTGCGATAAATTACTTTGTTTTAACATTGTTTAAAAAAACTTCGCGCCATTTCTAATTGTGTCTTAAATGTTATATTAGAAAAACTATTTTTAATATTATGATTCTTCTCGCTCTTCCACATGCCACTTATATAATATCAAAAATAATAATTGAACACCAAGAGTATATTCTACTTCTAAAAAGAATTTTAAAAACAAAACTGATGCATGCGCCTACTAAGAATCGTATAAGAATCGTTACATAATAATAAAGATAAACACAACGATTTACCTTGAATCTGTTCGCACCGGCGGTAGAGCCGCCGTAGTGTATTCCATAGAATGTCATATAATCACCATCTAAGGCTCTAGATCCTATGATGACACCCTGATCGATTGTCACTTTTGGCGCTTCTTGCGCGTGCAAAGGTAAAACAAACAAAAATATTAGCAACCACATTTTATATATTATTTTTTACTTAGAGACGTAAAAGACGTCCGCCACGTTCGACGCTTTGCCAATGACTGGTGTTTTTAAGGTTAGTTACGCTGGTGACGTTTTGTTATACTTATAGTTGTATGTACTTGAACAATGCATGTGCGTTTATTCCATTTTTTTTGTAGTGACTCATATTTTTGGTTTTTTTTTCATAAATGTAAGGTGATTTGTGGTTTGTAGAGTTCCAAGTGTGAATTAATAAATATTAGTCAATGCTATAGGTATATGCACTTTTATCTATATAAGTAAACTTCTGAAACTAAATTTGTATATTAAAAATATAATAAATATTATAGTTATATCATTAATAATGATTATTTGCAATAATGAAAGAGACAGATAAATAATAATACATCACTACTTATTTCTTTATTACATTACTCAATTGCAAATGGGCAACAATGTGTCATTTTAAAATGTTATTCATACCTACTAAATATAGTATAAATATTCCTTCGAGTGAGATAGGAACCTAGAACCTTCACAGAGGCAGATACGTCTTTTCGGTGCCAAAGTAATTATATGTTACATGTTCAATAACACTTAATAATAAAAAAAATATTTAATTACAATTTCACATGAATAATTGATGGCATGATGTAGTTGTCAATTATAAGTTTATAAATATTTTATTATTTTATCGTTGCTTGCCTATATTTATAAAGATATCGAAAAAGGTACTTAAAGATAACGGAATAAGCGTGCAGAAACATGTAGCTATGACGCAAAATATGCCATTTTAAATACCATTTTAAAAAGCAAAACGTTATTTTTTTTTCTTCACGCTGTATCCTGTAGCAGGGTGGGCAGCTGTAGCCTAGTGTTAAGATACTCCGATCCCCACTTTCCACCGAATTCTGGAGGCATTGTTTATTGAGTGGCGGAACTCAACGCTGCGATTTGCCTCGACACCAGAGCGAAGAAAAATGAAAATATGTATTCAATATTCCATTCCTTGAGTGCAAATCGAACCTACAACCTGCCGCGTTTACAGGTCACACGCTTGGGCCGCCGTGCCACGACCGGCCTAAAAAAATCAAAACTATATGAGTTACAATAAAAAATATAATTATAAAATCAGCTTCACGCTGTTTCCCGCTCAGCAGGGTAAGCAGAGGGAACCTAGTGTTAAAACAATTCGTTCCCCACTTTCTGCCGAATTCTGGAGGCATTGCGTGTTGAGTGGCAGCACTCAACGCTGCAAAAATCTGATTATCGCATGCGATATATGACTGGCTTATCATACATTATCAAACAAAGAGAAACTTCCGTGTTAGGGTATAAACATATCTCCGATGTCAAGAGCGACCATTAAGTTAATTAGCGGGCATCAAATTAAAGTGGTAAAAGAGGTAGAGGGAGACCTCGGTTGACCTTTGAAAACTCAGTATGAAAGATATTGGAGGAAGGTCACGTAAAAAGCATGAAGACCTCCCGGAGGGGGATTGGTAGGTTGACGACAGTGGACGATGTGTGCAGAGAACCCTCTGTTCTCTCCGACTAATCCGCTATGGATTTAAAAAGTTTACCAAAACGAAAAAATATTAATTTCTTAATATTTTCAGTATAAGTTTTAATTAATGTTTAACAATACAATTGACTGTCATCTCTTCGTTATTTTAGACATTCCGCTTAAGAGGCCAGACCAGTTCTTTAGTTTCACTAATGAGATACTTACGATATTAATTAGTAGTTCTAGTGGTGACATAATTATTATTTTTGTAAAGTTTTGCTTATAATTTACAAAATTTAATTAATAACAAAGGAATGAGGTTAGGCTTTGTAACTTTGAGAATTATTTTTGTTTATTTATAGCTTTATAAGTATCGTGCCTACTCGATTTTTTATCTCGTTCATATAAAGACATTATATATTGTGATTTCTTTCTTATAGAATTGAACTAACAACTTTAACATATAGCAGGGTAAGCAGAGGGAATCCAGTGTTAAGAAGTGTTCCAATGCCAATCAAATTGCAATGCCTCGAGAATTTGGCGGAAAGCGTTCCGCATTGCAATTTGATTGGCATAACTCAACACCGCCTATTCACTCGTAACCAGAGCGAAAAAATTATAATATTAGATATTTAATTTCGTTTAGTGGGTATCAAACCCACAACCGTCGTGTTTACAGTCACACCACTGCGCAAGAACGGTCTCCTATTTAGTTATTAATTAAACAAAAACATTTTCGTGTCACACTATGGCGTCATTTCCTTGAATATCCACTTAAATACTTATTCCAGTAAATTTGTCATATAGAAAGGAAATAACCTATTACCAAGTCGGGATTTTGCGGAAAAGCAAAATATTCTTGTATTCGTCTATTGTCTTTTATTTCTTGTTATTAGTAAATACGTGTATTATTTACGTTGGTACATTACATATTCATAAAATAACCCAACTTACGGAGCTTACTGAAATTAAATATTTACTATTGTTATTTCCCGGTAACGAGGCAAAGCGCGGCGTTTAGTTCCGCCATGCAATACGTAACGCCTTCAGATAGTAATAAAAAATGTATAGTAAAATTAACTGGTGCAACTAAAAAAAAGCGAATAATATACACCTTGACGATGATTATGACGCCCTCGATTGGGATTCGAACCCACAACCAACGCTGTTTGCCCACTGCACTACGATAGGTATATAGAATTATAATATAGTCAATCTTAAATTCCTGTCGTTTTACAGGTATTATTAGTGGGATGATGCAACTCTACGCCGCGCCTTATCTAATCATGTCGGCGTGATAGTTTTAGTAGTAGAATCATCATATGATAACAGTAAGGTGTTACCTTTGCAATAAGGAGGTTATAATTTTCATTAGGTTTATTTTCGTTTCATTAGGCACTAGGAATAGATTGGGTTAGTTTAGGATCCGTTCTCTGTTCACTGCTCTCCGTCCTAACTTCGAAAAGGATGAATGAGAGGAATGATAAGTAGGAAATTTTTGAGTTAGGTCATTTTTCCATATGCGGTGTACATAGCAAGCACATTAGGTGCTGTTCGTCGCAGGCTCAGTTGGCGATGCGCCAACATTGTGTAATTTAACCCCTCATGTAACACCACTCAACCAGAACCCCGATTTTTATGACTTGACTCAGCCAATATTTGTATATCTATGAGTGAAGCCAGGGGCACAAGCGTGTGACTCTAAACGCGACAAGTTGTGAGTTCGATTCCCTTTTTTTAAATTTTGAAATTACTTCGATCTAATTATAGATAATCAATAATTAATGAATAAAAAGTAATGTGATGTTTTTTTAATATACGTAGACATATTTACATATATTCATAACTGCTGTAAATATTAGAAATGCATACTTATAGGATTTTTACTTTTTAAAAATTTATTAATAACATATTTTATTGCTGGATGGAGGCTCGCATCAATACCGCAAAGTTTAAAGACGAAGGTCTTTAATGAGTGCGTCCTACCAGTTATGACATACGGAGCCGAGACGTGGACACTGACAGTGCGATTGGTCCACCAGCTTAAAGTCGCTCAGCGTGCTATGGAAAGGGCTATGCTTGGAATATCTCTGAAGGATCGAATTCAAAATGAAGTTATCCGACAGAGAACCAATGCTATCGACATAGCCCAAAGGATTAGCAGGCTGAAGTGGCAATGGGCTGGTCACATTTGCCGCAGAACCGATGACCGTTGGGGTAAGCGGGTTCTACAGTGGAGACCACGCCTCGGCAAGCGTAATGTAGGACGTCCTCCAGCTAGATGGGGTGACGATATTCGCAAAGTAGCGGGCAGCGGCTGGATGCGAAGAGCTGAAGATCGAGCTCAATGGCGTGCCATTGGAGAGGCCTATGTCCAGCAGTGGACGAGGACAGGCTGATGATGATGATGATGATGATGATATTTTATTAATATAATTTTTCTCTCTTTTTTCTAAGTACTTAAATGAATCATAGATTTGTATGCGATTAGAAATCTAGTTATAGACAATCTGTTGATTGGCCGCGGACGTGTCGAGAATGTTAAACTTGGCACGTACTAGCTCCAGTTTTAAACTGGACTCCTAAAAAACTAACCCTAGTGCGGATGAACATTCGTTTTTATTTGTTACGTGAGATTTTTTAAAATCTGTAAAATATTTTTATCATTTCTTTTGTAGAACTAGAAGTTAAAAGTTAGCAAAAATGACTACTCTTTTATTTTTTCATATTGAGAGGAACAATCTAACGACATAGTATATGAAGACGAAGAAAATTAAAGTATGTTAATATAATTTCCATTTTCCAAAATTGATAATCTCCTCCTTTTATAGAAGTCGGTTAATGAGCTTAAACTCGCAACTGTATCGTGTACAGGCAAGTACAACATTTCTAATATAAATATTAAATGTTTTCCATACAATATCAGAAAAAAACGTCGATCTTTATAAGTGTAAACCTTTTAGAAAAATGCTGTTGCATTTTCCCATTTCATACTCTATTGGACTCTTAAGAAAAGGTACAATCCTTAGAGACCCTTTGTTCCCTTTTATTTTGACAGCTGACAGCTATATTATGTTTTCTTTTATTAGACATTTGTAGTTTAACGCTATACTGAGTTCATTTGATGATCATTTATCAATTTATTTTATTATAGAATTTATAAGCATACAGTTGCACTTCACGCTGTGTTTGGTGGAGTTCAACACCGCGATTTTCTCGTTACCAGAGCGCAGAAATGTAAATATTTAATTCCCCTAAGAGGGAATCGAACATACAACCGTCGTGATCACATTCACACGCGTGGAGAGTTGCAGTCTGCCACAATCAGAGGGAGATAAAATATGTAAACTATTGACTCTATTTCATTCATACAATTTGCCAAATTTACTTCAAAAGTGCTAAAAGCTTAGTTTAAAATATCCATATAATTTTAACAGACGTCTAAATATAACGAACATTTGCTTACTGACCTATATAAAGGGTCCCGTAATGTAGAACATGTACAAACCATCCGGGGACGAGGTTTCGTTGGTCGAGGAGGGAATTAAGCTTCTAAATAACCTTAATTAATCGAAGCTGCCCCAGCATTTAGTCTAAATGCTAAAGGTTCGGTCGGTTCTTCTAATTCAATTAGTGAGTATCGTAAGAATATTCTATGGATATTGATTAGAGATGGTTTTGTATAGACACTAGCGACATTCGCGCGACCGCGGCTTCGCCCGCTTAAACTTATTGTTATATTTTAACTTAGCTATACGCTGTATCCCTAGCTAGGTAGACAGAGAGAATGAAACGTCAAACGCTACGGTCTCTCCAAATCTCTTTCACTTCAAACTTTTTACATAAATTGTGGCCTATATAGTATATCTGTTGTATATAAAAAAGTTTCATCGAAATCCGTTTAGTAGTTCGTTCGTGAATGTAAAAAAAACATCTATCCTTAAGAACTTTAACATTTATATTATTACTTAGTAAGGGTATGATTTTTTCAAAATTTACACGATTTATAACTATTTAATTTTTTTTTATTTAATTAAATAATATTTAATATTTTCATTTCTTCGCTCTGGTGATTTGGCATAGATAGCACAGACATGAGTTCCGCCCCTAAACACGCAATGCCTCCAGAAATCGGCGGAAAGTGAGGATCGGAAGTGTCTTCATAGGAACGAAGTGTCTCAACACTAGGTTATCAGACTTCCTCTGCCAGGATACAGCGTGAAGTTGAAAACAACATAATTATATTGAATTTGTTAAATTCTTTTGAATTTTCCAGGAGTTTCATTACATTATGTACGAGTGTGTCAAGGTTACCGGCGTAAAAGGTCGAGGTAACAGGAAGCGAGTAACTTACGGTAGCCGGTGGAAATTTAACTATAATAGGTTAGAAATGAATGGCTCTATACATTTAGTTATAGTGTTAAAAACATAGCTTTTGCAATTCATGTATGTACTTTTAAGATAGAAATAATTTAAATTAATTTATCCTGTATATTAAACCAGTTTTAAGATTTCTGATATCCATTTTCCGCTTTATTCTAGAAGCATTGAGTGTTGAGTCGCGGACCTCATCGCTGCAAGAATCAACGATTTCTTTTAATGCCTTAAACTATAAATTGACATTTCAAACTCCCACAAATTTAAAAAAAAATCTTTAAAAGTTAATGGATGATAAGTGCTTTTGTCTCTGGGGCAACTTTTAACAGGGTTCGACAGATTCTGATGTAAGTTTTCTCAACTAAATAAAATGGCTTGTTAGGCGTTGAGTTTTCTCAGAAAATGTTTTGGTCGTTAGCTGAAGTCGATCGTTTAGTCTTTCAGAATTTTAAGTAAACGTGGAGAAGAGAAAATTGAAAGCATTTTTTGTACTGAATATTTCATCTCTAAATATTTTGTAATTTAGTTTATAACATAAAATTATTTTTAAAAGTTTATCTTCAAATAACTTTACATTTGACTGTCTCTTACTACTATAATCATTATTGCCAACTGTAGGCACTAGTAAATACAATGGTGGGTTCGATTCCCAGAGCAAGGAAATTAAATAAATGAATTATTTAATTTCCTTTACGAAAAAATGAAAATATAAATTGAAATAAATATTGCATCTGCTCGAATGGGCATCGAACCCACAACCAGTCGGTTTTAGAGTCACACTTTGTGCCCTTGCGCTACTACTGGACTCTACTTTATTACATCAAATGTCAATTAATCAAATTTGTTAATTTTCATCAATTATATCAATTTCTTTTTATAATTCTCATGAATTTTAAATTAATTTGACTTCGTTACTATTAAATATACGTACTAAAAAAAAATATTATCTTATTAATTTTACTTAATTATTAGACAATCGCTTACGGTCTAAGTCGTTTCTGAGATTGGCGTGAACAAACGCTCTAATAGACACAAATTTTAGAAGTCCTTGTACAAACAGCGATGAGTTATAATTTTATAATATGTGTAGATATAGTTACTTTGTATATATTAGCAAATCCAACACTGCCAACTGCGAACTGTTATGCTCTTTGCATAACTCTGCCATCTTTCAAAGTTATCTTATACTTCGTGCACACTCACCAGGTTCCCAAACTTTAAATTTAAAAGTTTATATTAAATTCAGTTCACTCAATTCAGTTCACTTCGTTGCTCGAACTTTTTTGATATATCAAGCTTCAAAGTATATCAAATATAGTTAAAGTAATCACTAGATTCCCAGGTTCCCTCTGCCTAGCCTGCATGCGGGATACAGCGTGAAGTTAAATAATTAGGAAACATACTATACATCACTGAAGATAGTGTCGTAATAATTATTTATTGACAGTAATCGATGTAACTCGCCTATCACAGCGAACACCATTTGTGTTTGTAGGCCAACGTCCAATTAGGGTCCACCCTTATACTTCCTATTAATAGAACTTCGTTCACGCAATTATTAGCGATACGATATTGGTGGTGTTTATATTTTTGATGATATCTTAATTAGGTTCCCTTTCACATTTATACAGCAGATTTTTTCGTTTGTGTAAATTAAAGGAATGCTTCAGGATTGTAGGTCAACTAAATTGCACTTATTTTGCATGAAATAAACTACAAATATAAGTTTATGATGATTGTTTGCTATGAAATAGCTATAAATTTTCAATTTTCAGATTTTTTATATTATTTATATTGTAAGTTTTCACTGCTGTGCCAAATTTCATAATTGTAGGTCCACGGGAAGTACCCAGTAGGTTTTAGTAACTAATATATTAATATCAATAATGCATTGATTTTAATATATTTTGTATGAAATTTGGAATTATTGATATTTTCTGTGCTACTGACTTGAATATTTGATATTAATTTCAGCTTGATACTTCCACGCAATCTCGAGATAACTGGTCTCTACAGACGAACAACATAGCGATTCTCTAAGGGTTCCAGAAACGGAACCCTTTTGAGGTACAGTACTCTAAAATGAGAATTTCATACAGAATGCAGCAAAATCGATGCATAAACGCTCGTATCTTTTGATTGTATTGACTTAGAAGCTTACCATAACTTGAATATGACACCGTGACAGACGGAGGGATCCTAGAAGGGTTCCGTTTCTACCTTTTGAGGTACGGAACCCTAAAAAATAACTCGACAACAATTACGTAATAGCCGATGTACTCTAGTTATATTTTATCACAGGCTTTCTCATAATAGTGCTTTTAAATGAAACAGTTCTCTATTAGGGCGGGAGTTGTATTACTTTTTTAATAACGCCCTGCACCTGTTGAGTGAACTGTGGTGATGAAATACGGAATATTTTAGCATAATGTTGAAGAGACACCTGTCGCTTGGTTAGCTGAGTGTTTTGTATAATTTTGTCTTAACTAAGTTAATGGTTGTTAGATAGATTTGGGGTTTGTATTTGATTGTGAATTTAAAGACATTTTATAATAGTTTTTAGTTTTTTCCTTTTTATTCCGTATATTTGGAAGTTGAGTAGGCTTAAATACCTAAATCTCCCTTTGGCCGGAGAATCTTGATCACTAGTATGTTCTTTACTTATCGCACGAATTATAAGTGGTTAAAATCAACGCTGCTCTATCTTTCCAGAGGGAAATGCCTATATTTATTTCCAGGAATAAATATCAAAATAAATATTTAAATGAAGCTAAAATAAATAGTATAGAATAACAACAATTTACAGATTTTTATCTCTAAGTAATATATTTTATTTTTCCATTTCGATGTAATCAGTATAAATAAAAAATTAATCCATATTTAATCAGAGAAATACGTTTTTGTTTTAATTTTAAATTACTCCATTATTAAAAAATCTTCTATAAACAAAAACTTTTATACTAGGACTGATTGTCATCAGCCTGTTGTCTCCCATTGCTGGACATAGTTTCTCCAATAGCACACCACTGATCCTAACCTTGGCCTGTATAATAAATACAGCAAAAAAAAAAAAAAACATTTTCCTTTGACTTTGAGGAGCAGCATTTTCAACATTATAATTTTATAAGCTCGTTAGACCCACTAAATAATATATGAGCCTGCAACAGAGGTGAACGCAGCTTTGTTTTCATTAAGCGACTGGCGCATTACGTGAAATGTACAGTAAGTTATATTTTAAATTGCTTTTTAGATATGACATTTATTATTATACGCAACGGTAGAAGGTTCAATTTTCACTCGAAGGAGTATTTATTTATTTCTTTACTCTAATAACAAGAAAAAGCCCTTGAACTCTGTCAACCTCAGGTCTCAGTAATTAGGCGGAAAATGGGGAACGCAGTGCCTTAATTCTAGGTTCCTTTTGCCTACTATATGCGGGATACAGTGTGTAACCAATAAAATAAATAGATAAATTTAAATCTGTACTATATAAAAAAAAACATCCGCCCAATATCTTTATAGCAGCAACTATAATACTGCGTGTAGACCTCATGAGCGCATTTCCCAACAAAATTAATACCGGTTCTGAAGTATTCATCCATCCTTGAATTTGTTGGTTCATAAATTATTTACAATTCGGCCAACTAGATAAATTTATAAAGAGATCGTATAATGTAGTTACATTTTTAAAAAAGATCAATCAATCACTTTCACGCTGTATCCCGCACATAGCAGGTAACCAGAGGGAATCTAGTGTTAAAATAGTTCTTCACCTTCCGCCGAATTTTTCGAGGTATTGCGTGTCGAGTGGTGGAACTCAACGTCGGGCCCCATATTTGATTTGGTTTCCTAACGATATCAAATATATGTAGATACCTGTCTTAATGTATATATCCATGTCTTAATGCCGAATAAATTTTGATGAAACTAGAATTGTTCCACTCAAGCCACAATATCTCGAAAATTAGGCGGAAAAGGAGGAATATAGTGCTCTAACATTACTTTTTCCCAGCCTTTCGTGCTGTACGCGGGTTATGTGAAGCAATTTATTGGAACGAAGTTCTTTACGGCAGGCTTGGAAGGGATAGGGATTTCGCTGCGTGACCGAACTGAAAAAAATGAGTAAAACCGTAAGAAAAATGCGTGGAATAAAACAGTTAAATGAGACGTGCGCAGGCGCGACAGTAGCATACACAGACGAGTAGTGTATAATACCTTTCTCTTTCTCCCTCTTTCTTTTGGGGTGGAGTGGTAATAGAAAGAGAAGGGATGAGAGTTAAAATTATTTTTATTTCTATTTTTCTATTCTATTTCTATGTAATTTTATGTTGTCAAACAAAAATAAAGAGACATATTTTGTTATTTTAGTTGATAATTTGAATTACGATGTTTTTTTATTTTAAGTAATTTATTATTTCCTAAAATACTGAATTTCCTAAATACTTTCTTGTACTTAAATAAAAACTAATCAGCAAAATTTAAGAGAAAAATCAAGAAAACCTACATAAAATTGGGCACGACTTTTTTTGCAATTTGTGTCGATTCTACATTAGCCGAAGGAACTTCGTTCCTACCTGGTGTCCCACGACACCACATTAATATTTTTTATTTTATATAGGGAAACAAACAGCTTTTACAATATTTTAAGCATACTACATATCTATATTACATTTGCCAATAAAGTTTCCACTTTTACATAAAACATGGAGTGAATAATAAATAAAGAAGTATTTTAACGTATCTAGTTTATACTTTTAATACTTCCCTAGGTTCCAATTTTATTAGGCCATATACAATTCTAAAGTAACATTTTATTACAAACAAAAGAATCCAATCTGGAACCCCAGCATCCGAGTTACAGCTGAGTTATTATCTTAAGACTGTAAAACTTGTAACAATAGAATATTAGCTAAGTTGGGTCTTGCGAATTTAAATCATCTGATTCCTTAGAATGGCTGTCAGAATGGAATCGTTTTATTTTCTATGAGAATTTTAATTAGAATATTCTGGTTACCTTTAAGAACACTTTATTGTTTTTGTTGGAGCTTAGTTAAGAAGAGGGTGTCGTGGCACAGCGGCATAGTTGTCGCGATAGGTGTGTATTCGATTCCTATTTGGAGGAATGAATTACTTTAATTATCTGGCTTTGAATGTCTAGAAAGTTGGAAGGGGAGCGCTGTATACACGCACATTAAGTAATGGAGATACAGCGTGAAATTTATTTAAAAACGCTTTGAGATACTTTTTAAAATGTATATATCTTAGTGACGACATTCTCTATTTTCTCGATGTCATATTTGTTAACGAAAAAAAAAGAAAGTAAAAAAAAAAATATTTATCTTACTTGTCCTTCATATGTTAATATTTTTACTATCCTTAGTATTGAAACTATAAAAACGTTTATAATTGACATCGTTATATTACATCAGCTTCCTGTATTGATTTTCAGAAGTTTTCAGTATTATAAACTGTCAGTTACAGCGATATCGTTATAATATAATATGTAAATATATATATAAATTGTAAAAAGGAACGATACTGATATTTGTTAACCTTTGAAATTCCTCCTCAGGCCAATCTGTTTTGGCCTAATGCAAATGCCCTATTCGGTCTTTATACTCGTATTAAAATACATGAATATACTGTTTGAATCGCCGGTATGGGAGTGAAACGAGTTGTTTTATCATGTTTTGGACATTTTAACTGTTAAATAATATAATAAAAGGAATATAGGATTTTTTATTCATTTATTAAGAGCACATTCTGTTTATATATTGTTTGAATAGGAATTTAAATGAGAAAGCTTTAAAAACACCAGTTTGACATGTTTTTTTTCTGTTCTAATATCATTAATATTCTTTTAGGAAACTTTTAGATTGAATAGACTTATTCAAATATCATATTTAAAATAAGCTTTTATCTTTTTTTATTTATGCCATAAAACGGCAGCAACCCGGCGGCTATATTAGATTTTTAATGGGGTGTTGTGGGTATTCTAATATTGTTATTTGTTTTGTTTAATGTTTTTTTTTATTTAATTTTCAACTCGATAGAACATTGAGAAGAGTGGCCTTACCGTGAAAAAAATTAACCTACACTAACACGGCAAATAGAATGAAGGCTTGTAAAAGGTTAAATGTCTTATTTAACCCAAGTGCTCTGACCAAAAAATTAATTTAAATCATTTTCTTTTTCTTAGCTTATCTGTATCCCGCATTCTGCAGGATGACCAGAAGGAACCCAGTGTTAACGCACTCCATTTCCCGCTTTCCGCCGAATTTTCAAGTGTTGAGTAGCGTAATTCAACGCTGTTCTATGCTTTGTTGCCAGAGCGAAGAAATTAAAAAAAATGTTAATAAACTCATTCCCCCGACTCGGAATCGAACCTACAACAATCGAGTCTACAGTCACACGCTTATATCTCTGTGATATAACGGACTCTAAATGTAAACGCAAGCTCCCATTTTTTTAAGAAAAATAACATATTGTATTAAAATTTTGATTACATTTATAAATTAGTCTACATTTAATACAAGAGATACGAAGTTCATTTAAAACTTCATTATAGTTTGTTTATATTAAGTAGATACTAATAGTACTGCATTGCTGTATACGGGGCAATCATTTATAATGAAAGTTCAAAGGTCTCATCTAGAGAAGATTTAAAAGTAGATATATCGAAATTGTATCCTCAAGTAGTAGAGACGTGGCTATTATAAATAATTTCATAGTTTTTTGTTTATTTAATAAATTGAACTTAGTATTTACATGTCTGTTGGGAACTTGGAAAACTTTCCGACCAATTCTGGTTTCACTTCGTGTTGAGTGTTGGATTTCAACATCGAAATTATAGTTATTTTTCTCATCATCATCATCAGCTTCCCTAGTGAACATTAACAGCGTTTAACTCCACGCATTATTATAATTATAGTAGTATTGGATCGAGTAGCTTAATAATATTTTTTTAACTTTAATCCAACGAAGCCATAACTTCCTGGAGTCTTATCCGCAGTGCGAATGATATTTCATAATTTTGCGCATGTATTTCTTTAAGTTAACGATATTAGTCCTGTTTCTAAATATATATTTTTAAGTTGAGTAAGTATACTAAATTATAATTTATAAAAAATCGAATATTTTTGTGATTGAAAAGTAAGGTGAAGATAAATTTGATGACCTAGTCTTACTCCTAACAGTTAAATATTTGTATACGCCAAGGTTTACTAAACTAAGTACACCCTCGGGCAAAAGGAAACAAGCAAGATAAAAAGTTTTTAAGCCACCCCGTAAGCCTTCAGTTCTGAAGTTTATTTCTTGAATATGAAATTCAAATGCGATGGGCCCTTTTGTTTTCGGACAAACTTTGCTGATATTTTGAGATGGTTTTGGTTGTGAAGAATAATATTTTTTTAAGGCATTATTATTTTTTGAATAGAGATTCTATTGTTTTATATGATTCTAATAGAATTTTTGAAATATATTTAGCTTGACGCTGTATCCCGCATACAACAGGGTAGGTTCCGTTCCGCCTAATTTTTGGGGCATTGCGTGAAGATACTCAACGCTGTTCTTGGTCTGGACACCGAAGCGAAGAGATTAAAATTTATATTTCCCGTATAAACTTTAATAAATATGTTATTTGCTCAAATGGGGATCGAACCCAGAACCACTCACGGTTACTGTGCCACTTTGTGCCCATGC
Source organism: Heliconius melpomene rosina (assembly GCF_056956725.1). Classification (NCBI taxonomy): domain Eukaryota; kingdom Metazoa; phylum Arthropoda; class Insecta; order Lepidoptera; family Nymphalidae; genus Heliconius; species Heliconius melpomene. Next base: position 7,521,350 of record NC_140402.1, on the reverse strand, counting down.
GCCACGACTGGCTTCATGATAGGACTATATTAACTAATAAAGTTCTCCTAAGCCACCTGTAATAAATAGCCAGGCGCAGATGGTGGAACTTACCTATCTAAATAATTCTGAGTCCCCAACGGCTAGTTCGGTATTGGTCATGTTTGGGTTATAGGCACCTACCTACATACAAGTATTGGAAATGAAACAGACGTTTAATTTGAGGTTGCAATGTATTTAGCTTCGCTTGAGTTAACTATTTTGAAAAATAATTAGGTATTTAGAAATTGAAATAAAGAAGATGATTAATTTTAAGAGATATATGAAATGATGTATACAAGTAAAACATTAATTAAATAACATATATTTATAGCTGTTTTAGATATATATTTTTCTTGTATAGTGTATATAAAAATTAATCATTATAATTAAGTGGAAACTGGGGAACGAAAGTGACTTAATGGGAACAAAGTGTCATGAACTTACACTAGGTTCTCATGTACCCTCTGTCTACCCAGGTACAGCGTGATTCTAAAAAATATAAGTAGCTACAAAAATATTTAATACATTTTAATTTTCTTTATAATACTCGTAAATAGTGGTATTTACTTAGTAAAATTGTATTCGTTACGTCGACAAATCGCAAGGGGAATCAATTGAAACCACAACAGTTACTTGGATTGTATGTATTATTTTTATTTCGCTTTGCTTGCGCATTTACATTCGTCATATCTTATAGTAAAGTTTGTATTTTACAGGAATTCCTCTAAAGATTTAATTGGTTGAAGAATAGGCCTCTATTCATAAAGACATAAAATGAGTAACTTAACTTCACGCTTTTTCCCTAACGGGATAGTCAGAGAGAACAGAGCACTAAACCCTACGGTCTCTACATACCTCTTTCGCGTTGTCCACTGTCAACAACCTCTTCATATATGTGGGTTGTTCATATATGTGGGTTGTTCATATATGTCGTATGATGCCCCTGCGGGGGGTTCTCAAGCTTTTTACGTGACCTTCCTCTACCCCTCTCGCCCTATCTCTCTTACCACTCACATTTCCTTTTATGAGTATATTAATACTAAAATTATAGAAACAATTCGCTATTTTCGTTGTATGAGCAATGAATGTCAGGAACAGGCAGTCGCTTTGTAGAATTTATAGTGAGAGAGTGTCGTCTAAATAGTGTTTGCACTTAACGAGAGATTTACTGTTTATATGTTTGGCTTATAGTTTGGCTTTTATTTTACTTCTTAATACTAAGTTTTCATTCTAGATATTTATAATATTTAAAAGTTAAAAGTAGATTTAGTACTCGCCCCTTACTTTGAACATAGCAATTATATTATTTTTTGTCAGCAATAAACTTAAATATGTACTATAAACATATAAAAATTTGATACATTTTCTAACAAAAAAGAAAAAAATTCCAAACATTATTTTTCATTGCATAAATATATAAAGAAATCAATAAACAATAAAATTCCCAAAAAAATACAGATAATCCATTCGTGGCAAATAGATTAATAACAGCTGTCGAAACCCAATTTCCAAATAAGTGAAATTTTTGTAGAATGACAATACTACCAATTTATTTTCATTTCATTTTTCACATACGAAATAGCTGGCCATTAAAAGTGATGTAGGATTTATTTATATGTTAATTAATATTTAAAAGAAATCTTTATTGATTGTGGGTGTTAAAGGGTTTTTTTCTTTTGTATACAATACTTGTCTTTTCTTTTGTTAGGGTTTAAAGCGAAGGGAAGGTTTAAAAGCGAAGTGGTTCATCACTACATTTCTTTCGACTTCATAGGTATATACCTGTTGCTTCATTGTACAGTTGAGATGAACTTGATAAATAAAGGTGGTTGTTCTAATTAATACATGATAGTTATGCCGCTATATGACGCACATAATAGGATAGGCTTTGGGAACCTGGGAAGCCAGCGTTTAGGCACTTTAGTTTCTTACGTTCCGCCGAGTTCTGGAGGCTTTGCTTGGTGTGCGTTTTGCCTTACCCAACAGATTTACGTATCCTAATATACTACAAAACGTAGAGTTTATTTAATCATAAATTATATCCACTTCAATATACAGGGTGGAAGAGGCAGCGCTTCTTTTATTGAAACTGCATATAGGGTAATATATTTCAAACCCACACCTAAGAAATTAATCAAGGTACCTCAACAGTTTGGACGTAGGATTTTTTTTTTCATTTCACGATTTTTATCCATACCTGTATTTCGTGTGACGCACACATACGTATGCGACGTTTCCGATTTGACAGGTAAGTGTGTGCGTGCCTATGTTATACTTTACAAATAGCGTTTTATTTTAAAACGATAATTTTATTATTTATTTTGTTTGAAAAAATAACTTTTTCATTTATGGGAATTATTTTTTTTCCGAATTATATTAGGCTTTTATAGAGTAGTTAAAACTGTGGTTTCATTTAAAATGGTGCTGATAATTCCACCCTGTATTAATATTTCCAAAATATAAAAATAAATTAATTGAACCCTCGTCGTGAACGCAGCGCCTGTTCGATTCCCACTAGGGCACGATTTACTTATTTTTCTTCGCCCCGAATACCAAGATAAAGCGAATATACTTTTTTACTGCAAAATAAACTTTTTTAATATGTAAAAGTGTAAGTAATAATATCATATAAAATATATTAAAATCGTCGCAATCATTAAACGCCTATCGCTATCACCTCCATATCGCTGACCTACATATACCTCTACCTGCCTTTATACGATTTATGTGTCTATATATATAAAATCGAAAGGTCACTCACTCATCACGAAATCTCAGAAACTACATGTGCTAGGAATCTGAAGTTTTGCATAAGAGTTATTTATAGGACGTAGGTGCTCGCTAAGACGGGAATTTGCAATATTCGACTTCTAAGGGGTTGTTTTTGGGGTCGAAAGTTTGTATGAAACTTCGTTACTACAAATGCTAGGAGTCTCAAATTTTGCATAGACGTCACTAGGACGTAGTCATGGAGACAGAAATTAATAATAACATAGTTCACGCGGGTGCAACCGCGAGCGGGCCGCTAGTAATCTATATAAACATACCTTTATTTGTATTTGATTTTCATCCAAACTGACTTCATCACTTAGCAAATGTTATTTTTAGTGCACATTGAAATGTTTTCTTTTCAAAATACAATTCAGTTCATACTGTAATCTAGTATTTTTAAATTATTATATTTTAGCTTCACGCTGTATCCCGCACACAGCAGGGCCTTGATAGGGTGCCACCACTTTTCACGCAATATTTGTAGAAAGCGGAAAAAGTGGAACGGAGTGTAAGACTCAATCGTTCATGACAAATTTAAAATTAAATACATAAATTAATAAATAAACTCCCATAAAACTTTTAAATTCCACCCGGGAAGAAAAACCATTGACGAAGTATTTAATTACGTCAAGCCATTAAGAAGCAATTAGTTTCATCTCCCGATATCATCTTCTAAATCGTTGGAGCCATCATCGATGTCGATACTCCAGGGTCCAGGCTGTTGATCCTTGAATTGATATGGCTCAATCAATCATTGTGTGGTCTCTGATGCACATATATGATGAATGCTCTTTGATATTAGTTAAATTTTGTTTTCAAATATTCTTGGTTGGTTTTACTGTGTTATGGCTATATCTTCTTCCTGGCATTAATCCCAGCTATTACCAGGGTCTGCCTTCCTACTTAACCTACTCCACTTTGCACGATCTTTTGCGTGTGTTATGGCTATATCATTGTGGCTTATTTGCCGAGCATATTTTAGAAGCTAGTTAAACGCTACTGGTCGTGGGTTCGATCCCCACTCGAGAAAATGAAATGTATATTTAAATTTATATTTTAATTTCTTCGACCTGTTGTCGAGGCAAAGCGCGGCGTTCAACTCCGTCACTTAAGAATGCCTTCTAAAATCAGCGGAAAGTGGGGAAAAGAGTGTCTTAACACTACGTTTACTCTGCCTACCCTGCTGTGCAGCGCGAAGCTAATTTAGAACCAGTAGTTAAATGTATAACTCTTTTAACCTTGGCTACAAATTTAAAGAAAAAAAGGGAAAATAAATCTTACAACGAAATAGAAAAGTTATTTTCTTTTATATTTCTTAGCGCTAACTCTAAGGAGTAGAAATACTAATAAAAGCTACCTTGTAACAAATCCGGCGGACAAACACAAAGTTGCCGATAAATTTTCAGTTACGCAGAAGTTTGCGATGTATTCATTCGTTCAGCGATTATGTTATTAGAGTTTTTGAAAGAAAAATAATAATTTGATAAGAAATTTGGTAATTCTTTATTAAGTTACCAAATTACTTATTTCAAATTGCTTATTTTAGGATCTCTCTAGATTCTATCTAGAATACCTGAATGAAACCTATACATTGAGATATCCTCTAGGACGATACGTGAGTTTAACCGTCTCTAACAGTTAAGCTTACGTATTGTAGCTTTAGTAAAGATGAGAAAATCCGACATTTCTTTCTCAGGCCATCGTGGCACAAGGGCAGAGCGTCTGGCTGTAAACACGACAGATGTGGGTTCGATTCCCACTCGCAGGTATAAAATCAGACAAACAAGACAAAGCTCGGCGATGGGCTTCGTAATTGAACACGCAATGGCTTGAAAATTGGGCGGAAAGCGGATATTAACACTGGGTTCCCTCTGTCTACCCTGCTACATAAGGGAAATAATGCGGTGTGTAAATAAAATAATAATAAAGAAGCATGTAAATATATTATTTTGTTAATTTTTTTGCAGATGGACGTCTACATTGTAAAAAATAATCTCTGCTAATAATATACTAGTTAAAAATTTTTTGCATTTAGCAACAAACGGGTCTCTATAAATGTAAGAATAAGCTTTACTCGTACCTTAAATAGTGACTTGAGATCGTTAAAGTTCCATCAAAGTTGGCAAGACATAAGGATATCCTGTTAGTGAACTCCTTTTGAAGTTAAAAACTTCCTTTAGAACATCTGTTCCGGAGTACAGAGTGCTTTTGACATTCGTTAAATCATGCTGTTCAATTGCATTTTTTTAAAAACTTAACACTGTATCCCTGTTAAGACACTCCGTTCCCAATAAGACACTTCCGTTCTCATTTTTCGTCAAATTTTAATTTTTTAATATAATTTCAACTCAACGCCACAGCCAGATAAACAGTTCCACAGATACAAACACACGTCCAACTTATTAGAACAGAGTAAATGAGATAAGGTCAGGTCACTAGATGACCTTTTTACCCAACTCTACCCACTATTCATAGGTACACATATTGAAAAACATCGTTTTCAAACTCCAATTCTACTTTTGCGGTGAAATTTTAAACGACATATACTCGTATACAAAAGTTACCCATTCCCCATTCTGCAACACTCGAAGCAATTTTCAACGTTCGATAAAACTCATTTTAGCATTTTAGAGTTATAATGTAGAAACATTTGGCACCGATTTTTAGTGTGGAAAATAAAATGTGTGATTTGCGACTAATTGCCAGTTTAAAGTATTTATTTGTGCTATTATTAGTGCTCCCGTAAATCAAGTTGTGGCGTTAAGTTTACCCGCTCAACCCGTTATGTCTCGAATTCAGGCGAAAAACGGAGATCAGAGTGTCTTTACACTAGGTCAGTGGTATTTTCTGATGATTCTGCTATGTAGGAAAACCAGGAAGTAAAAAAAATCGGTGGAATACGTTATTCTCAGAAAACGGCAATAGTCACTAAATGTGACTGTAAACGCGACTGGTTGTGGGTTCGATACCTACTCGAGGAAATGAAATATATATTTAAATTTATGTTTCTATTTCCCGCACTAGTGTCGTGACAATGCGCGGCGTTGAATTCCGCCGTCTTTACAATAGTTCCCTCTGCCTACCCTGCAGTGTTTGAGATAGAGCGTGAAGCTGATTTAATTTTAATTTTAGTATAGTTATGTACCATAATTATGTATGCAAAATTTTATTAAATTGGTATGATGAGTTGTGGCCTTATAATGACTTGTGGCCGCCCTGAAATTATTATTATACGATTATTTTCTTTCCGAGTAAACAATGTGCAAAAGTTCAAAAAACTTAACTTCAGGGCAACCAGTACTCGTCGACCGTACTATACAATAAGATTTTCATCAGATAGAGGATGTCATGCCAGTGGCTTCCTTGACCGCATGACGTGATCGGCCTTTTCCCGACTAAGTCTAATTAATCCCTCTATATCAGAAACTATGTTACGAAATGTGCCATATTTTTAAGTTAATAGGAGATTTTCTTATATGAAATAATTATAATTTCTTATAAGCCAAATTATTTCTATACATTTACATTAATTATAAAATGGTTTAAAAATTTATAAGGGTCATGGACATTCCGTTTCTCATTTTCCGCCAAATTTTGATTTTGCGTGTTGAGTTCTAGAACTCAACACCGTGCTTTAGCTCTCAGAGAGAAAAGAAAATAATTCACACCTACTCGGGAACATTCTTATATTGAATTAATAAATATTATGTTTAATAATAATTTTCTAATAGTTCTAATCTTATATGTAACTTATAGTTACTAATTTCGAGTGCGCTTGAAATTGAACCCATAATTGTCGCCTTTATAGTCGCTCTCCCACTGAGACAGAACAGCCTTACTCTATAAAAATACTACATTTTTAATTAAGCATAAAAAAATTGTATTCATATAATGCCAAATTATTAAATTTCGTTATATTTCACAAAAGAATTCCACCTCTGCCAGTGGGTTCTCCGTTTCCGCCTTAATTATGCAAGTTCCGGTAATACTGGTTCCAGTATATAATACCTTATAATCTTATTTGTACTGCCGCTCATATTCATTTTAGATGAGATAGGATTGTTACGAGTTATGTTTTGTTTTGGAGTAACCATCAATAATTAACTTATGGCATTCGAATTAGTAGTGTGGGTTCTGATCCTGTCATATGTATGAGAATTAATTTGTTAAGGTAGACATTAAAAAAAGGCGTATATAGTTATTTTTTTAACATAGTTTTATGCTGTATCTTTCAACATATTTGTGTTAAGGGTCGACTCACTTTGGTCAATTAAAATGTAGTCTAATTAATTAAAGATAATAAATAATATCATATAAAAAATAAAAAAAGATATGAGGTTATATATATATTTGTAATATAATACTGCCATATAATAAGTACTTTGTTAATATGCCATTTTCAAATACATTGTTGTTTCATTAAGTAGGTACCAAAACTTGCCCATATAAATTTAAATTGAAAGCTTTACAGAGTTAAGCTCAGTTGAACTCAGCTTTTATTATAATTAAACATACGTTGAAATTTAAATTATTTTACATTCTTGTAACATACAGATTACAGAATTAATAAAATTCACATGTATTGAGCAAGTACGAATATACATATTTAATATACAAATATATATGTATATACTGAATTGAACTTTACGACAAACCGTAAAACCTCAAATTTTATTCCTTTGTTCCAAAAATGAGTCTTAAAATTTCCGAATTTTGTCTAAAATACCCCAAAATTATATACTCGTAGAGGAAATCGCGGTTAGGCAGGATTTATAGCCTACGGTATTATTATGAAGTTAGCTGTCGCAGACAGCTGTTTGCCATAGCCTATGCGATACAGGAAGCCTTGTTATTTCATGTTAATCACTTTTTAAGTACGTGTAGGGAATTGTATGATTGTAGTTGTAAGTGGAGTAGACAGAGGGAACCTGGTAACCGAGTGTTGAGACACACCCTTCCCATTCACACTCTTCCATTCTCCATTTACCGCCGAATTCTGGATTCATTGCGTGATGAGTAGGAATGCAGCACTTATGTAGTCTTGTTACCAGAGCAAGGGAATGAAAATATTAAATTTTTCAACTTAGGCAATAAATAAAAAAAACACAATTTTATTCTATATTTGTGAGACTTAAATGCGGTTAAAGCAGCGCAATTGCAAATAAAAAAAGTTTGGAGACGTAGTGACTAGCGTAAAGTTAGAGAGTGCTTACTCTGTGAAATACAGATACATTTTTATTTTACATAGTATGTAAGGAAGCGAAATATGAGAAAAAAATATATACAATTCATTTTTATGATGAAGCTGTTTTTAAACTATAATCAGCAACAATCTTATTTTATGAGTTTAATGTAACATTTTCATATTAACTTATTATATGATTGTTACATTTATTTCACATGTATCTTTGTTTCATCAATTATTGTGTTATTATACAGTGATTGTAGGTACGATTCTCACTCGACGGAATGATTATATTTATTTTGTACGCCAATTTCTGGAGGGATTGCGTGTTTAGTGGCGGCACTCAACGCCGCCATTTGCCTGGGCACCAGAAAAATTATGTAAATATTAAATATTTATTTTCCCCTAGTGGGAATCGAATCCACAACCTGTCGCTTTTACAATCACACAGTTATACCCCTTCGCCACTACTGACCTCTAGCAAATATTTTTGTTTCTATAAAAAAAATTGTAAGAATAGGTAAGTACAAAGATTAAGTTAAATTAACCTTAAGTTAAGTTAACTAAAACACTTAACTACCCAAACAATCTATCACTTTATATAAGTACATTTAGGTCATACTACAATTAATTTTGAAAATTTATTACCACAAGTATGTATTTCTGTCACGGCATTGCGTGTTTTATGAAACAATGGAAATTACGTCGTTTGTTTTTTTATAATTATGTTAAAATTGTGTCACGTTGGAAGTGATTTTTTTGTCACGCTATAAAGGGCTGTTGGGTTTTGTTACTTTAAAAAAAATACTAACACGTCAAACATAAATATCATTTATTAGAAAGCGTATTTTAATATGTTGTATCCACGCATACGCTTTACTATATAATAGTAATATAGTAGAGTATAAATAATAGGGAAAGCGGATAAGAAATGCCTCTGACACTAGGTTATCTATGTCTACAGTGCTATATGCAGGATATAGGCGGTCGTGGCGTAGTGGGTAGCGTCTAACTGTAAATGTGACGGTTAGGGCTTCGATCCCTACTCTAATAATGATTATATTTATATTATTTTTCCGCTATGGTTGACAAATTGAGGTATTGATTTCCGCCTCTCAACGCATTGTAGCAAATTGGGCGGAAAGCGTAGAAGGAGTGTCTTAACACTACATTACTTCAGAAAATCCTTGCTCGAAAAGCTTGTATGCTGCACCCCGCAAACAATAAAGCAACGTAGGCAGAGGAAAGCGTAGTGTTATACTTCCACTTCCACTTTCCATCCAATTTTTGGCGGAACTAAACACCGTTCTTTGTCTTGTGTTATCAGAGCAAGAAAATAAAAATAATTACTCATTAGAATCGACCTCACTACCTATGCCAAATAATACACAATTTCAGTAAAAAAAATAACATTTGTTTAAATATTTAATTACTATAGAGTTCAATTTATTTACATCGGCGGTAATAAATATTGTATCAGCTTAAAATTACACTTCAGTTTGAACGGATATTTATTTAATAAAACAAATGTAGCACAGCTTCATGAAAAAGTAAAAATATTTAAAAGTGTATGATTAATAAATAACACTTGTTTATTGAAAAGTTAAGTTAATTTAAAAATAAACTTATTTCTATTAATTTATCTCTATGTTTTCGTTCGTTTTCGTTTTTCCGCCCTGATAGGCGGAGTATGGCGGTGAGTTCTTCCACTCAACAGTGTCTCTAATTCAAAGAGGAAAGTGTGATGCTAAAGTATGAATTAATCGCTTACAATTGGTTTGTAATTTTCGAGACATTCGAGACGTCTTGAGTGGCGGAACTCACGCAAAACGCAAAAAAATATTATGTGTTTTTCCAAAATCCTTTGTTGGTACCTAAAGAGAATTAAGTTCGTCTTCATATTTCTTAGAAAATACTAATTCTGGGTCGTATTTCTCCACGAGTTGCTGCCAGTAGTCCGGTTCGTTCCTTATTAAATGACGTATAACTCTCCGTACACTCTCCTTTTGTCCGTCTGTGCAACCGTCGCAACCCTGTTGCAATGCTTCGGTTATGTGGGCTGAAATTATTGATATTTTATATAAAAAACTAAATAAATTCCTTTCTTTCCTCTGTCTTGTTACCAGAACGAAGAAATGAAAATAAATCTATCCACAATTGGAACTCTCCGTTTTGCTATAGTGATTAATCTCTCTTATATAGACGATTCCTCATATGTTGTAATTTTTTTATAATTTTACATCGATCACACGATATTGTACGAGAGTAATCATTATTTAATATTATTTGTAATATCTACATAATAATAAGGAAAATAACACAAAATTGCTATAATGGAGAATAATCACTAATTTTAAATTCTAGCTTATCGTATTGTTTTTTAAAAACAAAAAATACTTGTGAAAGAATTATTTTGATACGTCTATTAGTTTTTGAGATATTGTCCTTTAAAGTAAGCGCGCGACGCGAGATTCCGTTGGGCCATAACCGACTCGTGTGACGTCACAGGTCTTGCAAAACTCGCTCGCTCAGTTCGTCTTCGTTCACTCGCAGTTCGCGCTCTTCCTTAGCTGGCGTTCCACCACAAATTTAGTTTCGTTTAATAAATAATATATAGGTATATTTTTAAAATCTTTTTTTTTTCACATACATAATGTAATAGCGAGCATTGTATTTTAAGATATTGAAGTTTTGATAGTATTTTGTCAAAAAAACAGTTCTATCCTGCTCGGTTTCATCGCGTGTTATACCAAAATCTTTAGCTTTGATTATTTTTATTGTAGTATCGATACTAGAAAGCTTCAATTTTTTCCAACAACACTTGACTTGGCTTGGGAGTTACCACAAACTTAATCAGTACTTTAATGGAGAGACTACTCAGAACTTTCATGGAGGCATACAGGAAAAAAAAAGGAGAGATCTGCATTAGATTTGCGGCCTTTTTAGATTTGCAGAAGGCCTTTAACTGTGTGCCTCGTGAATGTATTTGGAGGGCATTGCGATCCAATCCCTGAGGCCTATTTTGAGATTATCAGAGATATATACTACGATCCCGCTTTGCGATTCGCGATAGTTAGGACTGCTGTTGTCGACACCAAACCTTTTAGATCACAGTAGGGGGTTCACCAAGGCTCGGCTTTTAGTTCGTTCTTATTTATTGCTCGGTACTGTCACGGCTCACATCCAGGACCAGCCTCCATGGCTGATGATGTATGCCGATGACATTACACTCATTGAAGAGAAGCAACTAATGCTGGAGCGTAAAGTGAACCTCTGGAAGGGTGCGCTTGAGAACGGCAGAATACATAGCCTGAGGGAGCCCGGACTCGAGCAATGTCCTTATAGGTTCTGAGCCAGCCGTTAAGTTGGAAAAGTTTCAAGTATCTTGGATCCGTTATGCATGAGTCTGGAGGCATCGATCACGATGTCCATGGCTGGATAAGCGCTGCCTGGGTCAAATGGTGGGAGGTTATTGGTGTGGTCTGCGACCGCAGAATACCACCCAAGCTCAACGGGCTGATGTATAAGAGCATCATCTGACTGGTTCTATTATACGGCAGCGAATGTTGGCCAGCACTATCTCGGCACGCTGAGGAGCTTCACGTCACGGAAATGAAGATGCTGCGGTCTGACGCATTCGAGGTAGTCTTGGGGTCCATGACGTAGCGGATAAGCTCCAAGAGCGTGGCCTAAGATGGTATGGCAACGTTGCGCGCCGGCGTAGGAACTATGTCGGATGCAAGTTCCTTGGTATGTCTGTCCTGTACCTGGAGCTAGACCTCCGAACGCCCAAGAATGCGGTGTTTGGATGTCGTGATGCAGGACATGAGTGCCAATGGTCGAACCACTCAGGACGTTACAGATCGTGTAAAGTGGAGTAGGTTAGGCAGGAAGGCAGGCCCTGGCAACATACGCCGGGATTAATGCCAAGAAAAAGAAGACTCAGATGCAGTTGTTGAAGACTCGTCGCTTCGACGATGTAGCCCATTATAAATGCCATGTTATGTTTACAATCACCTCTGCTGGCAGCACAATCTTCGCAGATTACGTATAAACTTATTGCTTCTTTTCATTGCATTCTAAGCTGCAACAATATAGTTTAATACGTGCACGGTGTTCTGCTGTAATCTATATTTGGCAATACATACATAACCTACTCTTTTAACTTATACGTACGCAATAGCATCGTGACCATAACTCTCTCTTGCCGATCTTCAATAATCACAATAAAAATATTATTCAGATATACATATATAAAAATATTAAAAATCTACATTAAAAAAAATTGTGCATGCTCAACTTACTGCATGAATTTAGTTATATTATTATTATATTATTTTCACTTATAAAATAATCTTACTACTTTGAACTTGAATAAAAAGTTTGGTACTTTTAACGCAAATAGCGTTACCTACAATATGAAACTAGTTAGGTTGGGTTACATTACGGTTTTAAATAAACAATTTCAAATAAAATAACGTAAGATAGTTATTATCTATAACCCAAATTGACATAATATTACTAGTTAGACAACAAAACTTATCTTCGCATTTTTACTCCTCGCACTTCTGCGGCGACGAAATCACTATTTTCCGATAAATAATCGGCAACCATAAATCCATCTATTACAGGTAGGTTATCCGATTGACCTTTTTCGAGTCCTTCATCCATTTTAATTAATTGTATTAACACTAAACACAAGCGAGTAACAAACAAACAAAGTACTGCGCGAGATCTCCTATCACCGTTGGCGACTAGTGAGTTCTGCCAGACCTGTGACGTCACCGCCGGCCGCGGGACTCTTAGCGGCATTTGAAATTTTTGCAAACTTCAAATGCCTGTAAAATCATAACTACTTGGTTATTTTTAATGAAACAAAAACTAATGTATTGGTATACGTAAAAACTTTACTGTAACGAACTTTGAAGCATTATTTCATACCTATTACCATTCCTCATTAGGATAAGTATTGCTAAAGAAATTATTTTTATTATAATTTTAGCATTATATAATAATGAGGTATCGGGGCTACGTGGAGGGCTATAAACTATGGCGGAGAATAAAGAATGGATTTTGTTTTTATTATAAGTACTTTGGTTATACAAAGAGCAAAGGTTGATTTTACAACACTGACTGTTATATCTTCAAATAAGGAAAAAGATCAAAGAATCGAAGATCAGTAGATTTCTCCCAAAAGCGAAATCTAACTAATTTGTAAATCAATATTTTTCCTTATATGGAAAACTAGTGGACCCGGACGCGGCTACGCCTGCTTGAACTATAAGAATATTTTCGCGTCGGTCATACTCATACTATGCCGCCCGAAATGACCTAGGCGGTCATTTCGAATCAGTGACATCTCCTTAATTATTTATTAGAATTTTATACAGTAAACTATAATTTCAATCTAGATAAAATGCTAAAAGTGACTATTATATTTATTTTCATAAGGATGAATATCAAAACGTCGCGGTAACGGTTGCGTAGCGACGCGACGGTTGTTATTAACAGGGCAGAATAAATTGCATGTCAAATTAGAAAGTACTTTAAAATATATTAGTTTATATGTATAATGTAATGTTATATTAGCCTATAGCACTTCTGAAGAATGCAGCTTTCATACAAAACAAAAACAAAGTAAATCGGACCAGTAGATCCAGAGATCTTAGCGTTCAAACAAACAAACAAACTTTTCCGCTTTATTATATTAGTATAGATAAACACAATAAACAATCATCGCGTTCTGTCAGGTAAAAACGTCAATTTTTTGTTACAATAGCGTATATAGCGTGCATACTAACCGCACGTAGATGGATATACAGAGAAACACTAGTGTTAAGACAGTGTCTATACTCGCCGCTTTCCGATCTATTTTTAGAGATATTGTTTATTCTGGCGGAAGACGTGAAACTCAACGCCGTTCTATCTTTTTCCTAGAGCGACCAATTAATTTTTTTTCTTTCCCTCAAACGGAAATCGAATCCACAACCTCGATTAGTCTTAATTAAATAATTTTTATTATTATATTACAAAGGACTCACTTTTTAACTCTCTTCCCTCTGGCGTACATCTCCCCTTATCCAAAGTACACTTGATATAGGCTTGAAGTAACCTCTTGTTTGCTAACACCTCGTCTATGTTGACACTGTCCAATCTCTCAGAGTTTACTTGAGCCTTAGTTATTACGAGGCTTGCTACTAGGGTAGCAGCAGCTAATAGGAGTTGCATTCTGTATAACATATTTGTATCCTGTAGAACGTAAAAATTTTATATGAAAAGCTTTAGAAGTTTTTAATGATAATGATATGGTGGAATGATATTGTTGGAACTTGTTTGAATGATAGTATAATAATGGTAAATAGGTAAATCGTGGTCTTGAGGTCCGCTACTCAACACGTAATGCTTAGAGAATTCGGTGAAAGTGGAGTACAGAAGTCTATTAATGGAAACGGAGTCTCTTAACACTAAGTTTCCAGGTCTCCTCTGTGCCCCATATAAATCTATACATAATAGAAAACATTACAATTTAAATAAATATATATAAATTTATATTATTTTTTATTTATTTTTATTCTAGAAGCATAAGTATACCTTGATTTTAAGAAAATCTTAAATTAGGAGAAATTTAAGAATATATAAGATCGTTTTAAGTGTGTTAATACAGCGATATATCTAAACAAAAGTGTTAAAGCTAACATATGAATTGCTTTAATTATTTTAATACCCACTGTAGCCGCAGTGCGTCACTCTTAGTACAAAGTTTGCTGGGACTGCTATGTGAAGGTCAATTATTCACTTTAATTTGACAGATATTACACTCATTTAAATATTTAACAACTCGCTTTTACTTGCGGCTTCGCCTGTTCGTCCGAATGGGAATAATGAAGAGTTGTGTATGGTAAATGACACGTACTGAATGTCCGAACTATTATCGCAAGTATAATGGGTTCAATAGAAACGATGGACTAGTACTTCCTGAGATAAGTTTGTTTAACCAAACTTATTCTTCAGTTTTATGATATTATAGTATAGAAGTATATATTTTAATAGTATATTTTTTTTAAGCTTCACGTTAATATCCCGCAAAAGGCAAGGTAGGCAGAGGGAACCTCGGAACCTAGTATTAAGAAATTCTGTTTCTTATTAACACACTTCTGTTTCCCACTTTCCGACGATTTAGTAAGACATTGCGTGCTAAGTGATGGAACTCATCGTCGCTCTTTGCCTTGTTACCAGAACCAGGAACCTCCCCCCCCTCCCCCCCCCCCTTTCATACCATTTTTAAGTAATATTTAGATCATTCAAAAGAATGAGTTGCAAAAGTATATTTTTATAAAAAATGTTTGAGTTTGAATATGATAAAATGAACAAAATATCTTATTATAAATTATTCCATTTTGTTTCAGGTATGTTCTACAGAAAAAATATATACATAGCAAAAAAGATGGTAACGTATTTAGAATTTATAAAAGGGTTATACATAACATTTACATATATACGTATAATGAAGCCAGAGCTGTACTGGGACAACCTCTAACTGTAAAAGTAATGGCTATGGGTTCAGACCCTATTTAGGGTAAAAATTATATGTCAATTATTTTCTTATCCCATCTTTGATGAGACTAAACACAGCGTTAAGTTCTGCCACTTTACTACGCAATGTCTAGGACAAAAAAAAGAACTAGATTTTTTTAAACTTTTCACTCTACTGGGCTTATCTAATGTCAAACCATTTTTTACACACACGTAAAGCAATACAATAAAATATAAACTATTAACTCACGTTAAAACATAAATAGAAATCCTTTAATATTATTTAACACGAAGAACACTGTTCCCAGAACTAAGTCTGACTGTGCCTTTCCTCGGTCAGATTCTTTTTATATTTGTAAAGAAGATTTATTCATAGATTATTTACATTTAATTATTGAAATCACGCGACTCAGTTACTTTCAGTTATTTGTCTGATGTAACGAGGTTAGGTTTTTACACTTTTCTTTTTCTTTAATCCTTACGTATTATAATAATTGGTGGTGATAGTTGATCTCAGAGACGTCAATTAAGTTTAAACTAATATTTCAAACGAATACAATGTTTTCATTATTAATGATTCAATGTCATGTTAATAGATATGGCCGAGACACTACTTTCAATAATGCCATTAATATAATTTTAATACAATAGAAAATTAAGATGGATTCGATAAATAAACAATTTGTGGTTAAAACAAAAGTAGGTAATATTTTTATAAGCCTATAGTTAAATTTTAAAAAAGACTTTATTTACGATAACCAGACTTAACGCGGCGTTAATCTCCGTCTCTCAACAGTGAGTGTCTGAAAAAAAATGAGAATTGAGTGTCTTTACATAATTTTTACTCTGCTATATGCGGGATATATAGCGTGAAGCTAAAAAAATTAAAACATAAATAATTCCCGTTTGTTGTTAAAGCAATATTTCTATACGATTTACAATCCAGGTCAGCCAGAAGGATTAGAATAGATCCTCGGGGGTTTAGTACAAATAAATCCTCGAGAAAACTCTTAATAAAACATCCCATAGCGGCAAGTATCTATAGCCTGCAGAATATGGGTATATGTTCCTCCTATTCACGGAAAAACTAATGGTGGCTATACATTGGAAAAAGCTTATTTTACGACTTAGGAAATACTTAATGTAGGTACATAAGGAGTTTATTTGGAATGTATGGAAAAATGTTTCTTTTTATATTTTTTTATAAAAAAGTTATTAATTTTGTCTTTTTATTCTCATGTGTAGTGCCCTGGAGTGAGAAAATCGGATATATTGACGTTTTATTTAGCTTGATTTCGTTGTAGGTCTAGTCATTGAAATATTAGCCCATTCCTGTTCCCGACTGCTAAGAAGGGTTATTTAGTGATTGACTTGAAATTTGGTATATATCTTTAGTTTTGAAGCAGCCGCAATATCTAGATTACTAATCTAAGATGGCGGCTGTTAAGACATTCCGAAACCCCACTTTCCGCCGAATTCTAGAGGCACTGCCTGTTAAGTGGCAGAATTCAACGCCGCACATTGACATAAGACGGAGAAATCAAAATATTAAATATTTTACTTCCTGGAGTGAGAATCGAACTCACAACCTGTCACGTTTACAGTCCCATTGAAGTTGTATATTTATATTATTGTGAAATAAAAAATACAGTTTCTTTTGTTTTTTCAAATATAAACCCGCAGTTATACCTAAACAAACATTACAAGTAACATATTTTTACTATACTCCTATACTCAAAGAAGAATAGTGGCGATCCCCTCACATGACAGGAGTGCCCTTGTTTCCGGATTTACGGCAATACGCTTTCAGAAGGCCGTGTTGATATTATTTTTTGATAAGTTTTCTATTGAATTTGGGTTTTTGGTTTGTTTGTAGTAGATAATTATATATATATTTTTTCTTTTTTGTGTTTTTTGTATGTTGTAATTATTATCTCATAGTTGTTGATACAATTCTTATTACGGTGGTGGCATGAAATATTTAAAAGCTAAATCAAAGATAACCTAACAGAATGTGTTGACACTACGTACTTTAATAACCTTGGTAAATCAAAGTGTTATTTCACACCTAGGAAAGAAACATTTCTTTTTACTAACTCTATATAAATTAAAAATAACTGGATTTTAATCTGCTCCTCTTGCAAACCAATGGACTCGAAGAGTTTTCTAAAAGAAAAAGAGAAAAGTAAGATATATTTCTCTAGGAACTTACTAAATGTGGGAGGTTTAGAAAGTCCGAAAACTACTTCTACGTTAAAGTAATTTATACAAAATAAGATTTTATACTAACAAAGTTGTACCGCTCTCGTCCCACAGGAGGCAAGTTTCAGTGTAACAAGAATAAGGATTCATTCGTTAATTTTGCAAAGGCTAATTTTACTTTATGATGATTACAAATATTTATAAGGGAAGTAAAGTACGACTAACAGAGATATTTATTTATCAACATTTCAGTAGAAACGGAATATTCGCTTCGATTTTTTTGTTGACTTAGCTCAATTAGAGGATATAGAGGAATAAGTCACTAGGATCTCAGCTTTTCCCCCAAATTATTTTTAATTGCGTGTTAAACAACGGAACTGAACACCGCAAAATGTTTATACTTAGGTATAGGTATTGTATTTGTCGAAACCTTCGTTTACTAATATTAAACTTCGTTTTCCCAATTTTTATAATCTACAGTGAACCAGTTTCATAAAGATATAGTCATAACATTATCATTTATTACTATTACCTTTAAGCTCGTTAAAGTATATCGTGACCGCAATCATATTTACAAAGGAACTAAAAGTAGAAAAAAATATACTTTTCTTTTAAATTTCACACTGTATCCTGAACATAGTAGGGTAGGGTAGGGAACCTGTGAACTTAAGCTAAAAAGTTGGGAGCGTATAACCTATGCGCTAGACAACGTCGTACTTAGGGTTAAAAAAAATGTTAAGATAATAAAATTTATATATTAAAACAAAAGAAAATTTCTTTCTATTTGATTGTAGATACATAGTAGGTATATGTATGTAAGACTTTCATAGATAACATAATAGGCTTTAAAACCTTATACTGCTTATATGTAATACAATTTAAATCTTTTTGAACAATCGAATATAAAGTTTGTAATTAGTACTACTACTTTAGCTTAGAATGTGCAATTAGATAAACTTACAAAGACGTATTCTTTGGTTAAGTTTACAACTTTGCTTAAATAAATTTAAGTTCTTTTTTATTTGTTGCGAAAACTAAAATGTAAAAAATATCATACTGTATTCCACTTACAGCAGGAAAGGCAGGGGGAACCTTATGTTAAGAAAAGGAACGGGGGTTCCCCACTTTCTGCCGAATTTCTCGAGGCGTTGCGTGTTGAGTGGCGAAACCAAAATGTTTTATTTTCATAATATAATATGTATTTTATGACTGTATTAAAATCTATTTATAAAAACATCTTAGAGTAATTCTAAAGAAATTCTTGAAAATTTGTAGAATAATAATAAATTCGATATGCATCTTAAATTTTCCAAGCAAAGTATAACAATAAACATCTTTCAACAAACCAAATCGTTGAAAGATAAAAGGAAAATTCAATTTACATCTATTCACCGTGACTGCTGGTATTGTATTCATCGACGGTAATTATTAAGTCCCAATTATAGCCATTCGATCTCAATTCTCTATATATTTCAATGCCGTTTTGTTATCTTGTTTACTTACTTTAGATTTAGGTATATCTTTTTTCTATTTAGATGATTATCTTTTCTATTAATTTAAAGATTTTTTTTTTAATTTAAAGTGTGAATGTAACGCGACGGTTGCTGGTTCAATCCCCACTCGGGGGAATGAATTATTACTTATTAAGATTTTTTTTACTCTGGCATTGCATGTTGATTGACGGTACTCAACACCGGGCTTTACCTTGGTCTCAGAACGAAAAAATAAAAATATTAATCAATAATAATTAATTCCTAAAGGGAATGGCGAATATACGATTGTATATATTATGCAATGCAATACCAATTTGAACTAAAATTTTGTTCATAAATTTCTCCAACAATTCTCCATCACTTGTAATTCTGACGAAGAATAATGTATTCTATTCTAATAATGTGTTCCATTATTAATGTTAATTGCTACAATTAGTGCTAAACACGAGTTATCCTACATATATACATATATTACCACGTCGATGCTTAATTGAATTTAGATGTAAATAGTAAATAAAACTATATTAATATTGTCATGGCCTTGAAAGTATTGTTATGCAAATAATGGGGGTTCTAATCTTATGGAAAAAAAATATATGTGAAATATAAGTCGTTGAGATATGTAAATAACATGTGTGTGTGTTAAAAATACAATGTGTACAAGTGTCACACATGTGTGGATGTGACATCATATGCGTGGAAGTGTCAACATATATGTGGATGAGAAATAACATGTGTAAATGTTTTACCAGATATATGGATGTACCGACACACACATGAGTTATGTGAATGTTTTATCATTTGGTCACCAGTGTATACCTACATGTGAAAATTTATGTCACACATGTGTAAAACACGTGTTGTTCATTAGATTATACGAGGCGAGTGTACACGTGTGTGTGTATTTTCTTATTTTTATTTATTTTATCTTTTTTTTCTATGTGTAAGGTATATTTCTTCGCAATTAACTCTACATCCACATTCCGTCGATTAAAATACTAAAAGATTATTATACGTTTAATACAACACAGCCAAAGTAAATTCTAATCAACAAACCATTATTAATAGCCCAACGCCATATGCCGCCATACCATGGAGCTCGGCAATTACTCGCGACGTGTTCATATACTCGTATACCTTCATTTATCAACTTTTTTTGTTTGTTTCACGTTATTTGGACATGAGTGATTTTAGTCTTTTATCCTTGTATTGTTGGGTGTTTATGATGAAGAGTGAAGCTAATAATTCTGAACGTCATATCTGATCGAGGTCCTCGTGGAGCAGCGCCACAGCTTCTGGTGTTTGAGTTCGAATCTCAATCGAGGGAACTATTTTTTTTATTCGCATGTCCTGTAAATTGGTGGAAATGTCTGCCTTCCCCCTATATGCGTGATATAGCGTGAAACTATAGTAAAAAATTATGCTTAATTTAAGATCGCTTATTTGTTTGTCTTTGAAAGTCTAGGATTTTGTAGTATATTATAAAAATTAAAACATTAATGCTTTTATGACCCGCCATTTTATTTGTACGTGTCGTTAAAGTGAAATGTCCGCATAAAAGCTCAAGCCTTCGCAAGTAGTACTTGAAGTAATTAACACATTACGACGTATTACCACGCTACTTGTTTTCATAAAAAATATATAATTGGATTTTTATTTATTAACTTCACGCAATTCCCGCATTTTTC
Organism: Heliconius melpomene rosina; assembly: GCF_056956725.1. Lineage (NCBI taxonomy): Eukaryota > Metazoa > Arthropoda > Insecta > Lepidoptera > Nymphalidae > Heliconius > Heliconius melpomene. Next base: position 7,500,456 of record NC_140402.1, on the reverse strand, counting down.
GACGTAGGCAGAAATTTTAATGATTAGAAACCCCTAATCTGTATTATATACCCATTTAAAGATGTTCCAAGTTGGCTGGCGGAACCTAAAGCTGCATATTGTTTATTATGGCTATATTTTATATATATAAATATACTAGCAGCCCGCTCGCGGTTGCACCCGCGTGAACTATGTTATTATTAATTTCTGTCTCCATGGCTACGTCCTAGTGACGTCTATGCAAAATTTGAGACTCCTAGCATTTGTAGTAACGAAGTTTCATACAAACTTTCGACCCCAAAAACCACCCCTTAGAAATCTAATATTGCAAATTCCCGTCTTAGCGAGCACCTACGTCCTATAAGTAACTCCTACGCAAAATTTCAGATTCCTAGCACATGTAGTTTTCGAGATTTCGTGATGAGTGAGTGACCTTTCGATTTTATATATATATATAGATAAAATGGCAATAAACCTAGGCAGCTCAGAGTACTTATCGACAGTACCTTAAAAGCCGACAACGTACCTGTAGCTCCTCTGGTGTTACACGGGGTCGTGGGCGGCGGTGTTACCATCAGGTGACTCGAACGCTCGTTAACCTTAACTTTTCCATACAAAAGTATCAATCTCCTAGAAGTATCTTATAGTTACTAAAATCCTCATCTTCTAGAAGTCTCTTGAAGTTAGTCTTATACCGTATAGTACCTATGTACTCATCGAGATGTATAAATGTTATATTAACTTTAACTATACGTCATGTTTTGCCCGTAAAGTTTCTTGTGTACGATAACTCAAAGGCTTAATGACATGGAAATTGTAGCTTCCATTGATTATAAAATATAAAATGCTTACGCTTACGTGGTTATTGCAAATAAATATACATTTATAAGTATAGTGTTTTTACTACCACTGTGCTTCGTAGTGGTCAATAAGACGTGTGAAAAACGCTAAAAATGTATATATTTGTACCGTTTTAAAGTTTGTTTAACTCACTCTGGACATTTCAATACAATTGTATATTTTTTAGCTTCACTTCACTAGGGCACAAAGTAGGGTAGGCAGATGGAACCTAGTGTTAAAACACTCCGTTGTCCATTTTCCTGAATTTTTCGAGGCATTACGTTTAACTTTACCTAACCTAACCGACTTCATTAACACAATTTATAGTATCCAAAGCGAATTCCCTATAACAGAGGAACAATTCGCAACAAGTATATTACTATGATCCAAAGCCATTTGCATTAGTATGACAAACGAGCGTCACGCAACTAGGTCAGGACCAGAGGTACAGATAGCTGGAAGCGTTCCACTCATTATAATTATAAGGAAAATTCTTATATTAAACTGTGAAAGATTTAAATTAAAATTATACAATGTTTTTACAGCTAATTGTTTAGAAATTTTAATTACAGGTTTGTAATTTTGTAATTTAAAATTGTATTACTGTTTCACAAAGGACCACTTGACACTTGAATTGTGTTATGACTAAAATACAATACAAAGTTGATACTTACTAAGACTATCGATTTTATACTTGAGCTAGATGTTTTGCTGTTTTGAATTAGGTTCCTGATATATGCGGGATAGAGCGTGAAATTAAAACAAAATATAACAAGAAACGTATCTAGTTGTATCTATTCATTTCCAGGTGCGATATGCCTGTACGTAACGGTCTCCGCTGTTTTGGCAATTACGCAGTCGGTTACATTTCATATGCTTATGTTGCCTGTTGGTTTAATAAACATTTAACTATAATTAAAATTATCTTTGTAATTTATAGAAGGCTTAATTAAAGTTAAAGCTGAAACGTGATTGAGGCCCGCCGTGGCGCTAGTGTACAGGTGTACAGTAATGCGAGGGTTGGGGGTTCGATCCCAACTCGCGGCAATGAATTATTATTTATTAATATTTTCATTTCTATGCTCTGGTATTCTCATTCGACAGAATGTCGGGAAAGGAATGTCGTAACACTAGGTTCCCACTTCCTACTAAATTTAACTTAACATTACTTAGTCTATATAATAACCAAACTTTATTTTCGCCAACAACTCATGTAAAGCAACATTATAACAAAGAAACACAAGAACTCTCTCAGCATAGCGTCCAGTGTTTTCAATGTAAATTCCACCTTAATTTTAGTACATAAAAACTATAAACCTTAATCCGTTTATACCTAAATGTATGGAGCAATCAAAACAGGTTCCGTAATACCAATCCAATAACCCGAGATCTAAAGAAGGTCCCCAATATCTCGTGTGATCTAATTTTCAGCTTCGTCGCTTTCCACCGTCTCTCATATGTCATTCACACTCAATTAAATTATATGCTTACGATATAGCGTCGATACTCAAACCATTTTACGGTTTAGTGGACGTTAGGTTCAAAAGGTATTAGAAAATGTAATTATTTATGTTTTCTATATATTATACTAGTGGAACGGAACGCAGCTACGCCCGCTTGAACAATACGAATATTTATGAAATTATTTTCAGTTTTCAATAGAGAGATGCGTTAAGCAAGTCCATTTTGGGTGATGTTTTCTAACAACAAACTTTGAAAATGGTTGCTTAGCAAAGGTAGCATAGCGACAGTTGTTATTAACATGGCGGAATAAATTGCATGTCAAATTAATAAGGATTTTAATATATTGGTATATATCGAAAATATTACAAATATGAGAAAAAAAAGTATCCTATGTTAATTCCGAGACCCTCAAGTATTTCTATATGAGTATTTTATCACAATTAAATTAGCGGTTTTGGCCTGATTGCGTAATAGACAGACAGACAGACAGACAGAGTTACTTTCGAATTTATAATATAGGTATAGATATGTGCCTCGTTAGCAGGGCGAAATGAAAGTATTAAATATTTCATTTTCGCGTATGGGAATCAAACTCACAACCTCTTGCATTTATTGTCGCATGCTTGTATCTCTGTTCCATGACTAGCTTCAAATATTTTATTGACAAAATTTTATTAATCTTGTCTTGTTAAGATTCGATTCGATTCGATTTTGTGAGTGAATATGAAAAAATGAAAATATTTTTAAAAGTATTATTTTTTAACATAACAGAATAACAATATGGGTACAAAACATGTTTTAAATTGAATTTCCTCCACGGGGACTCGCTCGGACTTCAATTGTTTACCGAGATTGTCGATACAGCCCGCGGGCGTCCTGTTTGTGCTTGTCGCGTAGTGCCATACCTCAATCTTAAAGTAAACGATTGGATGTTTTTTTTGTTATAAAACCGAGTACAAATAGGAGAGGAGAGAGGAGTCACTAGGCTCTCTGTGTACCATTAATTTATTAAATATTAATATGTTTTTATTATATATCCCATCTTACTTAAACTTTTATCTTACCTTATGTGTATATGAGTGCTAAAACACTCTGCTTCTGCTCAATTTTCGGGACATTATGTGCTAACTCATCGCATTTTGTTTTCTAGAACGTGAAAATGTAAATAATTTATTCCCTAAGCGAAAATTGAACTTGCAACCGTCGCGGTTATAGCCAGACTTCGTAGTACCTACATACATTCTCATATCGTTGTCGTCCGAATGTTTTTTTTATAAATATTATAGCTATTGGGTCTAATAGACTTATAAAGCTATATTGATTTTAAAGCAAATTCAAGTGAGAATCTATTCGACGTTAGTTTGACAGCTTTAGGAAGGCTTCAGCAAGTGTCGGTACTATGAAATCGGAAATATTAGCAAACTAGTTTGGATAATCTTACTCTGTTTCTGTTGGACAGTCCCAGAGTAAGATTAAGAGTGAGTTTAGTAGACATTTCTCCTAATATTTCTTTTTTTGTAATAAAAAAGTAAACCAGCAAAAAAAAGTAAAGCATAAAATAGAAACGTTTTTAAATTAAGATATAACTTTAATATTTAAAGACATTCATTTAAGGTGTACAATATTTCATTTTCTCAAATGGGAATCGAAACCACAACCGGTCGCGTTTACAGCCACACACTTGTGCCCCTGTGCAATATTACAAAATTGTATGAAAGGTCAATTACTGAAAGTAAACTACTCAATCCTCGCTCCTCTAATACCTCGTTCTTGCAGAGCGTCTGCCTCTAGCAATTAATTTTCCAATCACCTCCAAAGAAATACGTTTTAACCTAGTTACTGGCTAATTTTAGATTATAATTGGTTTTGTATTTGTTAAAGAAACTAATTTAAGTATTAAAAACCAAAGACAAATCACGCCGTTGATCTCTCAGCACGCTGTTCCTCGAGAATATGGCGGAAAATGGGAACCGGAAGTATTGTGGTGGGGTGTCTTAACACTAGGTTCCCAAGTTCCCAGGTTCCACTTATCTTGCTACGTGCGGGATGCAGCGTGAAGCTAAAAAAGCTTTATGCATATAGCAGGGTAGGCAGAAAAACCAGTCGGTTATTAAATAACGTTACCACGTGCACCGCTCGTGTTTGCGTTACAAAGGGCATGGTATTTCTTTAACCTTTAGCTTTTGCAGTTTAATTTCACTTTGGCGTAGAGCTTTTGTACTTACGCTCTATTCTTGGCATTTAAATCAAATTTTAAGACAAAAGAAAAACAAATGTAGCTTACTATTTTCAGTATTTTTTTAAATAAGCATATTAATTGTTGGTTAAAGAAAAACTAATTTGAGCACTCGCGGCGCAGTTTTTGACTGTTGTTGCGATAGTTGTGAGTTCATATGTCACTCAAGAGAATAAATTTTATTTTATTTTCATTTCTCCGCTCTGGCAACTAAATAAAACGCCTGTTGAGTTTCGCTGCAACCATGACATGCAAGTTCTTGAAAATTTGGGGAAAAGTGGGCAAAGGACTCTTTTAGTACAAGGTTCTTTCTGCATGCCATGCCTGTAAGCAAGATATAGCGAAAAGCTTAATAACATTTTAGTTTAAAGTTCTAAATCTTCTTTTTTCTGGAATACGTGAAAATTAAAAGACTAAACTAAACATGTTTTTTTTTTAATTTGAATATTATAATTTTTTCCACATAACATTTAGATCTATAATGCTTATTCCTAGAAAACTACAATTATAGCAAAATGTTTGTTTGCATAATTTGTAGAACTGTTCCCAAAACGGGTGTTGAAGTTTATACGAAACAGTCGTATTTGCGAGTCACTGGTAAAATAATGCAATACCCGGCTTCACCATTAAGTTTGTTATATATAGCTATCAGTTCCCTATCATTATGTGGGTATGAAATCTATGGAAAGTAGTTTTAAATATATAAGTGAAAAAATATTTTTTTTTATTGTTATTTTGAACTATTTATAAGAGTAGTCTTAGATTATATAGACGCTTAAAAACGTTTAAACAACTTTTGAAATTTTCAAAAAGTAATTAAAACTCCCTCCTTCTTAGTAGTTCAAAAGAACAATACCTAAAAACTTTTGCGATTTTTGAGAAAGGAATAGATACTAGTACATCAGTATAATTGGTTTATTTCCACTCTTTATCCCATATATAGCAGTGTTGAAGAGAAAAATTCTAAATTCTGGATTATCAATACTTTTTTGGTTTATTGTATAAGAGTGATCGAATTCTCCACCATCCCTACAGGCAGACACTGTCCTTCTACGCTATAGCGATCTTCATTCAATTATTATTTATCTTCGATTTCTACATCATTACAGCATCAAAACAGTTTATGTTCGATAATACATGCATTATTGGAAAATTAAACCTGAAGTTACAATACTTTTAATAATATTTTAATATTAATTACCGAGTGAAAATCACACTTTATCGAATCCTTAATTATGCATGCCGCACCGTCGTTATATAATTAAAATTTATTTATAATAATTACTTATATAAATATAATGAAGCTGTTGTAGCTCCGTTGCGAATCGTGTTATTGTATAATTATAGGTTATAATTATATTCGGGAAATATCTATACTAATATAATAAAGCGGAAGAGTTTGTTTGTTTGTTTGTTTGAACGCTAAGATCTCTGGGTCTACTGAATCGATTTACTTTGTTTTTATTTTGTATGAAAGCTGCATTCTTCAGAAGTGCTATAGGCTATATAATATTACATTACACATATATACTAATATATTGAAATACTTTCTAATTTGACATGCAATTTATTCTGCCATGTTAATAACAACCGTCGTCGCTACGCAACCGCTTTCGTTACCGCGTCATTTTGATATTCATCCTTATGAAAAATATAATAATCACTTTTAGCATTTCATCTAGATTGAAATTATTTCTATAGAAATTATATTCTTATATTTCAAGCAGGCGTAGCCGCGTCCGGGTCCGCTAGTATTTTATATAGAAGCCAGTTGTGGCTCAGGGCCACAAGTATGTGACTTTACACGCGACTGGTTGTAGGTTCAATCCTCGCTCGAGGAAATGAAATATTTAATATTTTCATTGCTTCGCTCAAAGGGCCAATGTCTTCAAATTCAGCGGAAAATGGTGGACGAAGTGTCGTAACACTAGGTTCTCTCTGCCTATACCGGGACGTGCGAGGCAGAAGAATAACAATCTAGAAGATTTTTAGGCTAGATAAATAGTAACATGAAATGAAAAAGTTTATGCCAGACGTGGTATAGGGAGGATATAAGGGCGGCGTTAAGTTCCGCTACTCCACACGAAACGCCTACAGAAATCGACGGAAATTAGGGAACAGAGTGTCTTACCGCTGGGCTCTCTTTGCCTACCCTGCTACATGCACATGGATACAGTGTGAAGCTAAAAGAAATGAAATAAAAGAAGGAACTAAATACATTTTATCAAATTCTTTGTAAAAATGATTCTTATAATAAAATTTGTCGCTCTTTCCATTTGTAAATAATGGAACGGGAAATGCTTGTAAAATACCGCGAACTTCCTTTGAGACTTGGTGAATTAGGCTAGAGATTTGGGACTTGGTGAACCAATCTGTTCTACGTCGATTATTGTTCTGGCTAACGTAAATGTCCTCTACATTCGTAGTACGTCTTATAAGTCTACTAATTATAATGTAGGCCTGGTAGGCCCGGTATGACCCTATTAAACAAGTTACAATAATTTTTACGTGCCATTTTCTATGTAAAATTAAGGGTGTGACTGTAACGCGGTTATGGGTTCGATCCCCGCTCGAGAAAGTGAAATATTTATTTGCATTTCTTATTACCATTTCTTCGCTTGAGAAGTTGAGTTGTTTTGGAAGTTATTATAAGAAAACCAATATAAAAGTAAGAGAGTCGTCACAGTCCTAAAATAACAGCCCTCATTTTACACTCCAGTACATTTTCTCTAAGCCCGAACATGACCTTTAACTATAATTGGGACCTACTGTGTACAAACAAGACTTTGAAAGTAAAAATGCTTCGTGAAGCCTTCATAAACTATTTCGGTTTTTCTGTCTCGTTACTTCAGGTGGAAGTAAGTTATTGGCAAGTCTTGCCTTAGTATTTATTATATAGGAGCAGTTGGAGATATATTTTAAGATCGTTTTTTTTAGCTTCACGCTGATAAGACAGTCCGTTCTCATTATAACTTTCGTTCTGAAGCAATTACGTGTTGAATCGCGGAACTCAACGCAGCGCTTTGCCTCAATACCAGAGCATATTTGTTTGATTTCCTCGAGTGGGGATCGAATCCACTATCAGTCGCTTTTACAGTCACACTCTTGTGCCCCTGCGTCACGACTGGCCGAAAATATAGGTTAATATTTATTTTGGGTAAATTTTAAATGTAATGGTTTTTTGCCGCTTCTTAATATTCTTCATTATTATATTATTCCTCATTTACTACCTTGGGTAAAATATGAAACGTATTCAACATTAAAAAGCACAAATTGCTAAAAAATGCAGATTCATCCCGACGAACGAGCTCTGTGAAGTACTTACAAATGATAACTGCTTATTTTTTATTTACATTTACATTCCTACTGTTTCCCAGCTTTTTGAAATATATGTTGATTTTGTATTTTTTTTTTTTAGTTTCACCCCATATCCGTCACATGGAAGATTAGACCAAGGGAGCCTGGAAACTTAGTGCTAAGACACTCCGTTCTCATTAAAACACTTCCATTTTTTTCTTTCTGTTCCGAATTCGAGAGGCCTTGCGTGTTGAAAGGCGCAACTAAACGCCGCGCCAGTCATTTAATTTGAGCTTTTAATTATTGATTCAAAACATTATTTACATACTTTATTTTTCTTTTCTTTTTAATACTAATTTCTATCTGTATACCTACTTCTCTTGAAATATAGTTAAGAAAGTAAAACAGAAATAACAAGCAAAGTAATTCAGTGAATGGGAGAATGTGAATGTGTTAATATATCCATGATCTAAATAATTTGGAACTACTCGTATTTGCTGAAAATCTCAGCAAACCTCCCAATATAAATTTGAATCTTATATCTATAAAAAGAAGGTATTATTCACCTTATCACAATTAATGATGAAGACGTTAAAGGTCTTAGTTGTGACAAGGTTTTGCATTTTGTAGTGCAATGCAAACGCGTAGGTAGTAACTCCGTTTGCTGTAGAACTCTTGTTCTAATTAACATAATTAATCATTAATTTCATAGTTATATGAGAATAATTATAATTAAGAAATAGTGCAGTTTTTTTTTCTGTGTATTTTATTATATGAAATATAATACATAATTTAACGAATTGACTTATATAATTTTTATATTTAATAAAGAGTTTTTTTTATTTTATATACTCTTGTAACTTCATACTGTATCTCATGTATTCATACAGAGAAAAAAGTAGGCTCGTACGACGTGAACGACGGTACTTAACGACGCGTTTTACTCCATCCCTTTGCTTAGAGAGAAACGAAAATAGAATCGAACCCACACTCTGTCGTACGTGCCTCATTACCTCATTACCATAATATAATTTCCTTTATTTTGTAATAACTAGTACACAGGTGGCAAACACGTTAGACATGTTCGTATATCACTCGAAATAAGAAAAATATTTTGCAGAATTCCCTAGAGCTATGAATTTTGATTAAAACGTGATTTTGGGCTGTCTGTAAATGTCCCTGGCGTAATTTAACTTTGGCTGAAAAGAATATTTTGATGTGATGACCTTTTCCATTTATATTTAACGACTTTTAAAGTATGTAAATTTGATTTTAAGTATTAAGTTTGTTTATTGTTTTAGACAAAAGCTGTATTTTTCTTAACTTTTTATGGTTAGTAAAATTTAATTTAAACGTCTGCTATAGCTTCGTCTCTAGTTTTGTGTGTGTTAAAATGTGTAGTAACTACAAGCAGTTCCTTTTAAATATAATTGTGTCGATAGTCTTACTCTATATCTTCATTACGAAAATTCATTGCTAATTTGCGTTAAATACTTACAAAGGAACATAAAATATGGGTATATGAGATCGTTGTGGCGCAAGGTGACTAACGCGACGGTTGTTTGTTCGATCCCCATTTGGGGTAATGGATTATTAATTATTAATGTTTTCATTTATTCATTCTGGAACCAAATCCTACCCTAGTATATGCGAGATAAAGCGTAAAGCGGAAAATAAAGAAATATATTAATTTTGTTATTTCATGATATATATTATATGAGAAGTGTCATTCAACTTGGTGTTATATTCTCAAACTGCAACTCTAGTCTATTCCAAAAGAAGTTTTAAGAACAGTTTCCATATAGAATATTAGAAATAACTGGAATAGCTTACCGTAGCGCCCAATGCTACGTCACGTAGCGCTGCGGTCTACGTGTGCTACGAAACGGGCTAAATACCGTTATATTATACTATTAGTAAGTGAGTGTATTGAATGTTAAGTATTGGTGGTGTTTATGTTAAATAATTACTTTTTCTATGGCTTTAGTTAACGAATATTTTATTACTTATTTATTTAGAGGAAGAATCTTTAAAATAAATATACATTTAGTAAGTATTACTCATTCCCCGAACAGGAATGAACCCACGACCAGCAAGACATTGTTACATTCTTATTAACTTAACTGAATATATATTTTCTGAGAAGTGTCTAGTAACTATATTTCTCTAAAATTAATTAATATCATAAAAAATATAAATATATTTTCAGTTTTCGGCACGAACATGTTTAAATATTTCAATCTCGTTTTTAATTAAGCTCTTATATATAAAACATATTTATTTCAACAAAGATACCTTGAAAATATTAATCAAATACAAAATATTTAACAAACTCAAACTTCGCCCGAAGCTAATGAAATTTCTATTTGTATATTTAACGTTAAACTTTTGTAATTTTCTTTCTCTTTGCTTCTTATAAATCGATTTGATGAAAATATTTTTCGGTAATCTCCAGTTTAAGTAATGTGAATTAATTTTTTTTACTTATATATCGCTTAGAAAGTCCCTGGATCTATTTTTTATTAAATTAAGTTAGTATCGGGCACTTCAAAAAAGAAACTTATTTTAAATTTTCCGCTTTATAACCTAATTCAATCGAGATTGTTTAACGTTTAAACATCCCGTCCAAAGATTGAAAGACGGTTATGAAAGTTTACCTTATTTTTCATTCCTCCCATTATCCTGGTGTCCGACGAGCTTTTAAAGCGGAAACTTATATAAAAACCTAATAATCTCTAATACAATAGATTTTTAAATATAAATTAAATTATTAGTTTAGAAAAGGTAAATTACATAATTTTCATTTCAATTGTATATAAAGATATCATAATATAGTGTCGTTTTTTATGAAATATATCATGGACATCCTATTTAACAATATGTTCGAACGTCAAAGACGAAATCAGTAAACGTTATCGATTCAATGTGATAAATACAGTTAGTCATTTTGTGAAATGCGGTCAATATGTCAGTTTCACGATATAAGCATACATATATATTATTAAATCTTTTAAACTATAATTTATGTTTTATGAAAACCCAACCAAAACCGGTTAATTATTAGCTCTTTTGGAATTTATTGTCAATTTTGGCCGCGTGCCGAGGAAATATTACAACCGTATAGTATCTATATACTCGTATATAGTTAGACATAGGCAAGCTATTTCAGTGGAAACCGCTTTTGCGAGTGCCAATTTTGTTTCATATCCTTATAAGAGCCCTATTTTATTTCAGTTTGTGGATACTTTCGAAATTTGGGGACTTTTTGGGGAAAATTAAAAATCATTTAGGTATATTAAGTATGTTATAACGAAACATATGTAGATTTTCATGTAATACAATTTTAAGATAAATGGAAAGCGTTACAGTACTGAAACTAATCGAATATTTCGTTTTGTAAATTATTAGATTGAGAATTTATACATAAGACAAAAAAAATGAATTTTGTTTTGTTTGTTCTTTTAAACGTCCTAAGTCAATTTTGATGAATATTAACATTGGGGAAACTCTAGAATTAGGAACAGGTACGAAAAGGTTTTATTTTATTAAATACCAACATGCCCCACGGGCGAAAGTGTTCGACTGTGGCTACAATTCCCACTCGGGACATGGAAATTTTAATACTTTTATTTCATATTTCAATTATAAAGTTCCTAAAAATAATCCCATACGAACTAAAGATTTATTTTCGCTTACTAAAGTTAAACATATGTAGTTTTCATGAATAAATATAAATTTAGGAACACAGAATCCCTAAGGAACCAACGTAGTGTACTTAACACTTGTATAATCAAGATAAACTCTCTGCACATTAGCTTACAAGACGGTCAGTCAAGTAGTATTCCTGTGATACGGTCGTGTACTTTAGTTCTAGATTAGCTAAACAATTTGCTGCTACCAATTTACTTAGGCTTAACTTATAAAAGTAGAGTCTTAACTCTATTTTCCAATTTATTTTGTAACTATGAAAAATTGTTTTAAAAATATTTTGCAGTATTAAATAATATTAAATAATATGTCTTACATTAAGTCTATCGTAAATTATTTTTATTGCTTCACGTTGTATATAGAAGAGAGAACATAGTGTCAGCTTAGTGTCTATTGTGCACTTTACGCCCTAATTCAATTTTATTTTTAAAAAATACAGTCGAATTGATAACCTCCTTTTCTTACAGAAGTCGGTTAAAAACTGCAGAAACTATTATTACAGAATAAAGATGGTAGTGATATTTCTACGTCTAATAAAGTAATTTAATTTTTGCAGCGCATTCCAACCCTATTTCAACTCGATAAAAATGTCACAATGTATCCCACTGCGCCCGTTTACGGCTATTCTAAGGATGAGGATATATGTTTACTTTATATTTTCATCCAAAAATATTATTCCCTTACTTTTTTATATAAATTTTATTGGAATTTGTTAAAGTATACAAATATATTTTAGATTTTAAATATGAAATAGAATTTTATTATTTGTCTTTATAAGAACTTTGTCACAGTATTAGTATATTATAATTAAGTATTTGACTATAAACGCGACGTTTGTAGGTTCTATCCTCACTTGAAGTAAACTATTATATCTATATGATTTTTTTTGCCGCTCAGGTAGACAATGTTTAGCGCTACAAAATATACATTCTGCACTATGCTATAAGTATAGAGTGTGAAGAAATGAAAATATTAAATATTTAATTACCCTGAGTGGGAATTGAACTCACATCGATCGCTTAAAGTCACACGCTTGTCCTCCTCCGATCGTAGGATGACCTATATATTGAAGTAATTTTTTATATTTTCTGATAATCATCCCTTATAAGTATTGAATATTAACATATTTATATGATTAATATATGTTTGTATTGTTGTTACAGAAAACCACACGCAGTTGGATCGAGAGTACCTTCCAGAAACGAGACTGCAAATGTTTTGTACCCAGCGCCAAAGACGAGCATGTGTAAGTTACTTCACTCAAATTACGTATAGATACTTAAAAATTTTAAAGAACTTAGAAGAAGAAAGAAGAAAAACTTAAAAGAAAGAATAAGAAAAAACATTTTTTTTTTTTAAAAAGTAATTTCTTGAAAAAAAATAACATTCCCGAAAAGGCACAGTAAATAAGGAGAGCAATATAACGTAAACCTTTCACCCCCCCTAACAATTAATTTAATCACAGTTCCCTAACAATATTAGCCACAATCTCTGTCCAGAAAGGTCATACAAAATTGATAACTTCATTAAAAGTTTGGTCAACACATCTGTTAATTAAGGATGTAAATAATATTAATTATATTTGTGAAAGCTTATTTACTTTAGCTTTACGTTGCATATTCTGTTCCCAACTTTCCAGCAAATTTTTGAGATATAATATGTTGAATGGTGGAATTCCATGTCGTGCCTGTCTTGTTACCAGAGCGAATAAATTAAAATATTAAATAATTCCTCCTCCGAATGAAAATAGAATCTTTAAATTCACATCACAGGCTGTTCACTGCGCAACGACGGGCACGACGACAATTTTAAATTAGATAAATTGTATGACGACGGGACTTTTTTTAGAATTCCATTGACACAACATATGGGTGCCTGGGCTTACCGTGTTGCAGGAAAACGACCTCGGAGCTGTAATTTGCGACCTAATGGTTAAAAGCCTCCTTTAAAATGTGCATTTGTACACACTTCCATTAGCAGAAATCCTCTTTGTCCTTAAGTAAATCAATTATTGAACGATTAGTTCAATTAAATGATGCAACTAACATATCCATCACTTGCATCAACATACATATATATTATTCAATTAAAACCAATAGTTCCTGAGATTAGCAGGTTCAATTAAACTTTTCAGTATTTTATTATTAGTAAACAGAGCTTCTAAAGGCTAGAAGAGACATGTATATTTTTAATAAATACAATTGGTTGGATCCAATTTAAAAACATGCTGATGGTAGTTCCCCAACTTCCTCACTAAAAATATTTCTCTTTCTTAGCATTGCATCCACTAAAAGTGGTGGATGATTTATTCTGCCATAATTACTATATGGAACAAAGTAGAAAATCCTCTATCACTTGCATCTATTTGTTTATCTACATATCAATCACTCTGTAGAATAGCATAGATAATTTATTTAAAATAATTAACCAAGTTTTCTTTGAAACAAACCGAAAATGCTCTTTTGCATATTAGAAGGTGTATTGTATACTTAAAAGTATCCACAATGTCATATTCCCTAACGCCCAATGTTAATAATCGATCCTAATCCATAAATTGCTACCATAGATTAAAATATCAATCTATTTTTTGAGTTTAGCTTGCCAATAACCTATCGAAGTACTTCATTTTCAATCTTTAACTTCAATCTATCGTTGGGAGGACTAACTGGAGATGAAGAGGGAACTTTGTATGAAAATTACAGCTTGTGCGTGCCAATAAACGATCTGTCCATTTTGACATTACGTTGGATAGCAAAAATGACAGCTAATTGCGATCCGACATATTTTGGGGTTTACTTTATCATATCCCCGGATTGCAATATTGCATTTATATTATATTTGATTTTTAAAGTAAATAAATATGTGGAGTGACATTTCTTCGAGTGATAGTAATGATAGTGTTATGTAGTCAGTGTCAGCAATTACAAATATATGCAGTGAGCATATAAAAATATATCAAGAGAGTGCTAAAAACTTCTATCAAGTTGGTGCCTTTCCTGGAGTTATTGCTGCAATTGATTGCACTCGAACACTTATGTGTTTAATCGCCATGTGAGTATTATTAAGTTATATAAAGTTTTCTTTACAAAAGCAGGCAAATTATGGAAACTTTTTTTGTATAAGTCTCAGTTTAACTCACTTACAAATTACCATATCATTTCTTAATTTGAGCTCTGGGCTTATTAATTTCAGTTGCTGATTTTCCAAATTACTATCTCATATATTTGTAAAATAATATTTTATATTTTATTATAGGCAGCAAATGGAAGTAAAGTACCAAATAGACCATATTTATTAACACAAGTTCTTAATCCAAGTACTAAAGCAAAGCTGCAAGCAAGCATATATTAAACCAGGAACATAATAGAAAGCTATTATGTTAACCTAATATTACCTATGGTATGGAAAAAAGGGGACGGACCATATAAAAAAAAAACTTATTATAATTTATTAGTATGATGTGTAAATAGTATTAAACTTATTAATATTCATGAATTATATACCTAATATAGAAATTTTATATTTTTAGAACATTTGCAAGATAATTTCATATTATGGCACTCCATTTGCAGAGATCTTAATTTGGAGGAAGTACCAGGAATGGAAATACCTTCATGACATGATAGATAATGAGGACAGCGCTGCAATATAAGATATCACAGAAAGGATGTAAATAATTGTTTTATAAGATGAATAATAAAGTGAGAAGATTGTTAGTTAATCATAGTTTTACTTGTTTTTGGGGGTGAATAAGGAAAACAATGTGTATTGTAATTTTTTTATTATTAAAAAATGTAACCTATTTTTTTATTTGTCTCTTTATATAAATATTTTTTATTTCTTAATTCTAGCTTGCTCCATGTTTAGTAATTTTATCAGCTTTATTCCATATATATCCATACATTTCTTATAAGCTACAAAATATTTAGTGAATTTCTTGCAATCACTGTTTTGTTTTTACTGAAAAAAATAAAGTATTTATTAGTTCATTGTTCAATAAAGCATTCATCAATATAAGTTAAAATAATAATCTTGCACTTAAATCTCAAATTTTATTCTTTGTTATCCAATGTAGCAATAAACAATATGAAATTGAAATAGCCAAGCAAAACGATATTAATATTATAATGAATTCAAAAATTCTATAGAGGCTAACGCCTTTATATAATTTTTCGCATGTATATTTAAACTTAATAAACAAAATTATGAATATATACGATACTTACCTTACTATGCCGGACTCCATTAATTAAATTAAAATAATTATCTTTACTTCAGTTTAGTTGTAATTTTATGGCGTTTCAAGTTATGTTTAATAATTTATACATGAAAATGGGTTAGGAATAAAGTATCTTAAAACTAACAATTAATTATTATATTATAAAAACATATGCTGTCAAAATGACATGTTCAAGTTCCATTGTACGCACCTAAGCATATTGCATTAAGTTTTAAAAAGTGTTTTAATATTATTAATTTTTATTCTTTTTTAATATTTTGGGACTTAAAGATTTATTATTTTATTAAAAATAATTTTTATGGGACTTTTATAAGTAATAATAATTAATTTTAATTTTAATTTAGCATATATATTAGGATTTTGTTAATTAAAAAAAGATACGTAAAACGAAACTATCGTTACCGCAGGGAGGGCCCTGCAATCCACTTTTGATGATAAGTTGACATTATCCGGAATGGTTATTGGCATGCAGGTTAGAGATTGGATAGATATGTCGAACATTCCAAGATGGACGTTAACTGGAGATCGGAGATACATTATTAATTTCGGGCGTTAGAAGCTTACAAAATTGCTAACTTCCTAACATAATTTATCAATAGCATTACATACTAATTGTTCTATCTCAAAGTTAGTTTGTTAGAATATTGAAATTCCTAACTCCTCACCCATTTTCGTCTCGTACTTAACGTTCAGTTGCCTTACGTTCTACAAAGTGTTAGCGAGTATCTATCATATTTGTTCTTATTGTTTAGTAGAAATATTTTCGTTGTTTTTAGTAAATTCGATTCTTTCTCAAGAAATAAATCAAATATTTCACTTTGTTATAAATAAAATCATCATTGGGTTTACAATCATGTTAAATGTGTCCTGTAAGAGAAGTGTCAACACACTCTATTCTCCTCTTTTTGTCCCAATAATGAGAACCTTCGTGTATAGTTACAGAATTCAATGTAAGCAATTTTTTGCTCCGAGTGGCGATCGAACCCCCATCATGCTCATAGCCAGATGCTGTACCATTGCTCCATGATATTTAAATATATAGTTTTTATTTATTAAACATGTTATTGTTTTATATAGGTTTTTATTTTATTGTTTAATAGTAGAATATGTAGGAAAGTTAGCAATAAATACTTTGGATACTGTCCAAGTGCTCACATGTCGCCACGTCGAAACTTTTATATGGCTATTACAACTTTTGTTGTTAGCGCCGCCTTTGAGAGATTTTTGTGAAACTTCGCTACCAGCGATTGTTGCAAATATTAGGTATTTAGTATTAGAAATACTGTTTTGAATATTAATTCAGTTCGTCTAGGATGCAACAGCTCGCGGTTTGTTTGTAAACGCGACGGTTGTGGGTTCAATTCTCGCTGAAGAAATTAATTACTTTCATTTACTACTTTTCAAGATATTGCGAGTTGAGTGTGTGAACTTAACACTGCCCTTTGTCTTGTTACTATTAGCTATGAAATAAAAATAAGTCATATTTATTGCTGTTTGTTTAATAATTTTTGTAGGTGAAAAGTTGGGAACAGGGTGACATACCATTAGGTTCCCTTTACCTAACCTGCTATAGCGTGAAGCAAAAAATAAATAATCGTAATCGTTTTTTTATGACATTTCATAGATATTTTATATTTTACACAGCGTCGTCATTACTCTGGGAATTGCTTCAGCTTTTATCCTCTAATTATTAAACTAAATAAACATACCAAATATATATTTACATCGTTGGTACTTATTTGGGAGGTTCACAAAAGCATTCCTAATTGCTTGTTAGCCAGAACGCGAACTAACGCTACTTTGAGGGAAGTCAGAACTTCTGTTTAACCTGTATAATAAATTTTGTGACTGTCGAATATCTAATAATAATACTATATTGCAGGATTTCAAGATAGTTTTAATTGTACCATTAAATGGTAGTCGATGTGTACTTGTTTTATTTTTGTTTTACTCTAGATATGGTATCTATGGTATGGTAGATAAAATATTATTTTAATAATAATATTTTGTTAAGGATTGGCAATTTTTGCACTGTATCCATAGCAGAGAAGGCAGAGGGAATCCGGGAACTTAGACACTTCGATCTTATTTTTAGTTCCGATCTCCACTTCAACAGAATTCTGAAGGCATTTTCTCAAAATGGTTCTAATAATATAGCGATACGTGGTCCGTATTTTAAATACATTCTGAATTTACTACAATATTTTTATTATATATTTTGATATACATGTAGCTTCTTCAATCGTCTTCATTGTCAAGACCTTCATTAATGACCGGTTTCTAAAAATGAAAATAAAATTACATACAAAAAAATATTCATTAAGTGAGGTAGGGAAACGCGATATGTTATGGGTTCGATTCTCACTCGATAAAACGAAATATTTAATATTTTCATTTCATCGCTCTGGTAACGAGGCATGCGCGACGTTGAGTTTCACCGTTCAACACACAATGCCACCAGAATTCAGCGGAAAGTGGGAAACGAATATGTCTTGACCCTTCAAGACATATTCGTTTCCCACTTTCCGAGGGTCAACAGAGGGTCTTTTTCTTCTGTTCCGGTGGAAATCACCGTCGCTGTTGTGTCGAAATAAATGATTATAAGCAAACAGCCAATTTTATAACTTGCACGAGTTTTATGTACATTTTTCAATCTAGGCTTAGGTAGAGGTGCCAACGTGTCGCCATAAGCCTTCCAAAACAGCGTTACGTGGTTGTCGCTTAGTTCTCGTTTTTGCAAACCCTGATCGAGACTCCACGTGCCTTTTGACGAACAAGATACTATACCTGTAGGAAAGTTTGGCTTCATTATTATTAATTATGTTTTAATTTTTATATACTCAAAGATTTCGGTTTAGCTTCACTGCACATAGCAAGGTAGACAGAGGGAACCCGGTAACCTAGTGTTAAGACACTTCGTTCCTATTAAGACACTTCCGTTCCCTACTTTCTGTCTCTGACATTGTGTGACTGTACAACCAGTCAGTTTTACAGTCACACCTTGTGGCCTCTTCTACATAAATGTTACACAATTTTAAAATGAAATTATATAAATATATAGGTATGTAATTAATATTCCCCATGATAATTAACACACATTAGCGCTAATGAAATTAGACCACTGGGAAAATATCAATTACTAGCGGCCCGCACGCGGTTTCACCCGCGTGAACTATGTTATTATTAATTTCTGTCTCCATGACTACGTCCTAGTGACGTCTATGCAAAATTTGAGACTCCTAGCATTTGTAGTAACAAAGTTTCATACAAACTTTCGAACCCAAAAACAACCTCTTAGAAATCGAATATTGCAAATTCCCGTCTTAGCGAGCACCTACGTCCTATAAGTAACTCCTATGCAAAATTTGAGATTCCTAGCACATGTAGTCTCTGAGATTTCGTGATGAGTGAGTGACCTTTCGATTTTATATATATAGATTACATATATAGTCTTGAGTTCCACTACTCAAGCCACAATATTTCGATATTTGGGCAGAAAGGGGGAAAGAAGAGTTTATTTTTAATTTAAAATAATATTTTTGAAAATAATTTTCATTCTCTGCTTTATTCGTTCGTCTTTTGAATAAAATCTAAGAAGAATAAAAATTAAATTTAAAGAATATCTCGGAATTGATGATCGTTCGAAGAAACTTTGAAAAAACATAAGAGAAAGAAGAAACTTTAAATATAACAGAAGATTGTACCGGAAATAGCTCTAATATCCGTTATCCGATGCAATACTTAAATTACTAGTATTTCAGACAATTGCCTTTCCAATCTCATGCCCTTTCCGCTACAATGAACATTGAATTGTTTTACTCCATTTGCTGTATTTAAGTATCTTGTTAGATTAAAATGTGAATTATGAACGAGAGTTATGTTATATTTTAAATTTATCTGTTAATTATATTTAAAACAGGAATAAAAATAAGATATCTATGTTTTTTCTTTTTAATTTTTTTTTTGGTATCATCTATTTGATCATTCTATTATTTTTCATTATATAAATAATAGTTTTCAGTTTGTTTCCCTTGAATATAAATTAAATAAATAAAATCATCTTTAATTGTTAGGTAGCTTAATAAAAAGTATAGTGTTTTGTTTATTTAGTGTAGTTTAGTTTACAAGAATCACCAAGTGTTTTATTTCTATCTTTACTTGGCCTCAGCGTCGTAACCGACCAATTTTAACTGACATGTATGTCTTCGTACTCGTAGGAACTTAAAGGGAACTAACTGTACTCTATTACTTTGCCACCTTCTAATGTTAACTTCTACTGAACTTGCTTAATTTGTTGTATCACTTGACGTCCCATTTGTCTTTTAAATGTTTGTTTTAAGTTTTTCAACATTAGTACCGAAAAGTGTGATATTTTATCAATTCTTAAATTTGATAAAATATATATTTTTAACTTACATATTTAAAAATATTAGAGTGAAATATTAGACTGAGTGGTAAAACTTTCATCATCATTACATTTATATTTATACTTCATAGATATCGCACAAAATTTCTCTGCTACAAATATTACCTAAATCGATCGATATATTATTAATGGAGTTAAAATTACACCTTAAAAATTTGAAAAGAAATTTGAAAAGAATAATTATAGTACACCTTAAAATTTGAAAACATATTAAAAAGAAATTTACATAAAATAATAGAATACTGTACCTACCTATAATTTCGGCGATTCTTAGCTTCTCAACCACCTCTGCCAATAGAGAATCCTTATCGGTGCCCAGAGGGTAGTTGTGCTTTAATTAAATATAATAATAGAACATCATAATATGATATCTACAAGTTGTGTGGGTTCGATTCCTACTCGAGGAAATGAATTATTTTTTATTTTTTTGGTGTAGAAACAAATGTACTTTCGTACGAAATGCACTCTTCAAAAGCATTATTTTATATAATCAATCAATTGTGGATCAATATTAATAAATTTTTCAAACACTACTAATTTGTACTATAAGACAATTTTTTTAAAGATAATCTCACTCAATCAATTTCAGTTAACAAAGCAGTTTAAAGAGAAACAAAAATACTTGTATACATTTGAGCAGAGTGCTGAGAACGAGGTCGTGATAGAGTGGATTTACCGACAGATTTACGATTAGAATATTTATCTTAAAATTTTGTAATCTGTATACAATATACATCACAGATATTTTATATATAATATACTTATAGAAACATATTTTGCTATAACAAAAATAAATTTAAAGTTCAATTTACTTTCATAAATTAAAGGAGAACTAAAGAAAACTATCTTTTATAGAATCATTAATAAGGTGGCCTAACCAAACTGCACAAAGTATATAAATATTTTATTGCACTAAATACGAATCTCTTAAATGAAAAAAATATAAACCATAAAAATTACCATCAGGTATTCCAATATGGCGGTCGTCGCCACTTCCTGTGTCCACATTGTAAGTCGCCTCAACGATTGATATATCATTTCTGGTGTAACCTGTGTAGTTTTTATTTTTTTTTTCTACTTAACAATTACTTTTATATTTTTTTATTTCTACATCTATTTTTTATAAGACATATTATACTTATTTTTAGAAAATTTCTAGATTTTCTAGATTTCTAGAAAAAATCTTTTTTTAATTAAAGATTACAGTTAATCAAAATTTACGAGTAAGTATAGCAAGTAAAAATATATTTCTTTGAGACCTTTGCCAAAATGTCGGGCCTCTGGAGACCCATAAAACGCAGAGGATAATAATAAAATATTTCATAAAATTTTCATAATACAATAAGCTTCTCATTCTAATAAGTCTTAGGAGAAACGTATTCTTTGTCAGTAATTTTTCTACGTATTTTTCAAGATAATTAATCTAGCTTAATTACCGGTATAAATTGTTTAATATGTGATATTTCAATTTAAGAATGGTAGAAGCAATTACATTTAAAGTTTAAAGATGCACATCCACAAGGGTTTTGTTTACTAAATTCTTTTCCAAAAAAATTGGAAGATATTTTATAACTAAGAAGACTAAGAATACCTCGCTGCATCGTTTGGTCGATTGTATATTGTCTTCTAATGAGGAGTTCGTAGTGATGAATAACGGTGATAGTATCTTGGTCTGAGACCCAGCTTGGACGCTCACTGTTAGTAATGTTATTACTTTTAGCATAAATAGCACAAACCTAAGGTTACCTAAGTTAGGCTAGCTAAGCTTGCATAATGTTTGTTAGAAAAACTAAAAATTAAAAAAAAGCAGGAGCAACGTCTCTTGAAAACTATCCAAGCTCTCTGGCCGCTATGCATAGGTAAATAGCCTAAAAAGAAAAAATAGTCGACGATTTTTGTTTCACTACTAAATCTTATTAATTCTTGCTAATTTTCTATTTAAATTGTCCTTTCCTTGCTTTCATAGTTTAAATTAAAGATTATAATAATATTTAATTTATTTAACAAATTTATAGTCACAAATTAACCATATAAATATAGCTTTATAGTCACAAATATTCTAACCTGATACAAATTTATTCTTTTTTGGCACCTCTATATTTTTTCTACAATTTCGTATAAAATTGTTCTTCTTGCAACTGTAATTTTGATATATTTTTGGATTTCATTATTTCTATTATAAGTGTATAAGTATAAGTACAAAGGTTGTACATTTTGGTAAAATAAAAGATATTTTAAAATAATAAAAATATAATTCAAAACAAAAATTATAGAAACAAAACCAAATATGATAAAACAATTTTTAGTTCTTCTACCTTCTGAAGCAACAGCGATGTCCACATCGGTTGCATGTAGGCGTCTGATACCCGCTGGACAGTAACCGAGTGAAAATAGTAGAAACCGACAAATCTCTCTTTCTCCTATTGACTCTCGTCCTAGATTTACGCTTTATGGGTTTACGTTTGACTTTTCTTTTCTCAACCCGCCCTTGGCGTTGTTTAACTTTTTTCTTTTCCTGTTTCTTGGGTCCCGTGGTGGTCATTTTGACACCACTTACATTGGAGTACGTACCAGATACAGACACTTCGCTGTTTCTCCTCTGACTGCTGTGCTCGTCGTCCGTGGAGACATTTTGGAGATTTTTTGACGTAGTAGGACCTTCATCTTCATTATTGTTATCGTCTTCCATTTCTTATGAAAAATAGTAATTTTGTAAAATAGTAATTTTGTAATATTTTGTTGCTCATCTGTCAAAACTTAAATTTTAAATTCTTCTGTTACGTTTGTCATTCTGTTTGTAACGTCAATTATCTAAGGAGTTTCATCTAAAATCATAATTAATAAAATAAAAAAATAGTTTAGTCTCACGTCTTCTAAGTAGAAGCAGAAGTGTAGTTTGTATTCATTACTTTCGTTAAAGCAATTTCATGAATATTGTTCAAGCACACCTATTATTATGTAATAGTGTTTCAGAAGCAAACTAATTAGCGTTGTAAGCGAGAAATTTTCACACCATTTTTAACTGGTAACTGCAAGCAAAAAAGTGCTTATACTTTTCGAAAGTCCTCAAATTTGTTTATGTAAAGTTATTTAACGTAGGTTACCTATACGTTGTTTTAATTTTTATTTTTTCTATTTATGTCTGTTATATTATTTCGATATCGATCTGGTAGTATTCGTGGCAGGATAGCCAGTATGATTCTAATGTTAAAACCCTCCCTCCTCTCCCCTCTTTCTGGACTTATTGCGTGTAGATTTGCTGCTCAACGCCCTGTTTTACATAGACATCAAAACGAAGAAAATGAAAATCTTAAATAATTCCTGGAGTTTAGAATCAAACCCATAACCTATCACCTTGTATATTTATAATATGTACAATACTTATATAGATATTTTGACTATGTAATATATTATTTATATTTATAAATTTCAATCTTTCATATATGTTCTGTTTTGTTCACAGATGTTGGTGTGGTCTAAGTAAAACAGCTCATGGACCAAACGTGCCGACAGCGTCGCCGGGGGAGGCGTGGGTGCCGACCCGGCACACGCAAGCCGCGCCAACGGACGCCTACGGCACGGTCGAGTTTCAGGGAGGACCGCACCCCACTAAGGCACAGGTGGGTAATATTATATTCAAATGTTTTTCTTTATATAATGTACACAAATATAGTGATTAGTCACTGTGTAACTTATTTCTCTCATTTTTGAAAATATTGCATAATTATGACGGACTTTATGACCGTTTGTGTGATAAGATGACAGAAGGAGCTATATTCAGTTCATAGATTTTCTATTGACAAGAGTTTAAATTCACAACAACCATGTGAATTTAAATATACCCAAAATTTTAGTTAATACTATTTGCGTTCTTCACATATCATATAAATTAATAAACATAGTATTCTTCAATATATTTAAAAGCAATACTTTTAAGTGAGGAAAATTATATATTTAGAAACACAAAAATTTCAGCGTAGCAAGACTCGAATCCGCACCTTTAAGAAATCGTCCAAATTAAGTCTAAGTTTGACAATTATTTACTTAACATGCCTAAAATCACTTAACATATTTTAAATATTTTTAGTACGTGCGTCTGTCCCACGACACACGACCAGACCTCATAGTCCAACTGTTAACGCGGGAATGGGCGCTAGACAGACCGAAGCTATTAATAACTATACAAGGCGGGAAGGCCAATTTCGATTTACAACCTAAGCTGAAAAAAGTTCTGAGGAAAGGCTTGTTGAAAGCTGCGAAGACTACTGGTGCTTGGATATTCACTGGGGGGACCAATACCGGTAATGAACTGTCTTTTTTAATATATTGACATAAGTAATCATAAATATAAAATATAAAACTACCAACATTTCATTCAACAGGTGTGACCCGTCAAGTGGGAGACGCGCTACAGCTCGAGCGGTCACAGCGAGCTGGCAGGGTAGTCAGCATAGGTATAGCACCGTGGGGCATCGTCGAGGGTGCCAGCGAGCTGGTGGGGCGGGGGCGGGATGTACCGTACCACGCGATAGCTTCGCCGAGGTTTGTTTATGTATATGTTACGGTCACCATCGGCCTCGTTAGGTAACATACGGTATTGAATTGCTCTACATAGCAGGTTTTACATCTATTTGAGAATTTTTGAGAAAGAGGAAATTATCACAAGCATACAAGATTTGTAATGATAATAAAAAAAAGCTTCTAAAAGAAAGAATCTATTCCCTAAATAATATCAGAAATAATATAATATTAAAAAAATATAAAACAAGAGTTACACCACTTTTTCGTTGACAACCCCACATTTTAATATGTAACCTTGTTTATATAATTCTGAATATAATTGTATATTCGTAACCCTCAGAACAACGCTCGGAGCAAATATTTGAATTAACGAACGACAAGAGATTGTTACACGTTTATAAACTTTAAGGTCTTTATGTGTCATCACGTGGATTTTACGGAGTAGGCACGGGTAAAATGGAAATATATATTAAATAAAATTTATTGTCACAAATATGTAAATATGTAACGAGTTCCAAAAAAACTACTTTTTTAGTGTCCGTTTATTTGTACATGTATTCTGGCAACTTGTGTTAAGAGTATATAACACCTTTTTGTCTGGTTGGTTAATTATCATATGCAATAACATAATTTGAGAATAAGGCAAGACAATAAGGCAATTTCAGAAAAGGCCTCCAATACAGTAGTCGAAATATTTCACATTTTCATTTCTTTGCTCTGGTAATCAGGCAGGCGACGAGTTCCACGATTAAACAAAGCATCAAAAACGGAATGCCTTAGCTGTAAGAGGGAAACGAAAGTGTCTGATTGGAGAACCGAGTGTCATAACACTAGGTTCTCGGGTTCCCTCTGCCTATCCTGCTGCATGCAGAGTACAGTGTGAAGCTAAAATTCAATGTAAAACAAACATTACATATAATTACCCAAAGTACGGGTATTTATTACCAACAATATAATGTTTGTTTAGAGAACTGACAACTAAAGGATGAATATAACCACAAAGCCTTTAGTTTAGTTTACTTTAGTTTTGCTGATTAATAGAGGAGAAATGTTTAGTGGTTCCGTAGAACGGTACACGGCTCGAGAGAGATTACTGAATATTGTTATTATACTTCATTAATAGTTATTTTAGCTATATTTAGATAATTTCAATACAAATTATTGAAATCTTTTAGGGACTTTCAACCAATTCTTGTTAGGGATATAAAGTTTAGGACATATAGTTGTGAAACATGACGTTTATTATTGTAAAAAGAATTTAGTTGTTTGAAAAGCCCCAGCCGGTCATGATAACGTCATAAGAAAACATTGATGACAAATTGCGTAACTTTGTACAAATTGTATTGAATTGTTATAACTTTGTATAACTTGTATTAAATGCCTTATTTGTATTTAATGTTAATTCAAAATTACAATTATACGATAAACTAACATTTAATTAAAAATTTTCATATATTTTTTTACCTTAAATTATATAGATTAATTACAATTTACGATGAAAATAAAGGCTATGGCCTTTCACTCCCTTAGGTAAAATGAAATTTCGCACTTTCACGATTTTTCCATAAAATATAATATTTTATAGTACAAATTTCTATACTAAATTTGCTTCGTCATTTCTCATTTTAATAAGCACTTGCTTATATTTAATTGATGTGAAATTTCATATCCTGTCTAATGTGAGTTCGTGTTTGTCACGTTTAATAATTTTCCGCCGAAACGTTGCCTTCAATGATGGGTCTTGAACGATTAAAATTAATTGCTAGTAGGGGCTGAAGTATCAACAAGTACATATCAAGGTATCTATTAGATATTGAGATTTCTTTAAATTAATATATGAGTGTAATTAATGAATAGACGTTTTATTTATTTATTTTGTTAAAGAAATCAATATCTTTCGTTTTAAAATTTTGATATTAGAATAAGAGGCCACGGGGGCACAGCATCTAATAGTAAACACGAGACTTGTGGGTTCGATTTTCCAAATGTTTGAATTAATTATTTTCATTTCCCCTTGGTTTAACTTAAGTTCTACCACTAAAAATCACTCTCAATAATATTTAAAATTATTTATTATACACGAAATAAAGTGCTAAAACTAGTTTTAAAACTAATATTTAATCTTATAATGCATCTTCTTTGAACGGATCGGGCGTTGTTATAACAGTTGAGGAGTTCAGGTCGTTCGTCTGCGCCTGGTACAGCACGTCGTTGATCAATTTCTCAGCCAAAATCCTCATGTTTTGCGGCAAACCTCGTAACTTGGCTGCTACGTTTATACCTGTAGCAATGGAATTATTAAATTAATATTTATAAAGGATTTTTTTTTAAATATATGATTAAAATATAAATTTCTGACTAAAGTAAGTAATTGATGGCGTTTTCGCATTTTAAAGTTAAAAGTATGTTTTATGCTATATTTCTTTGTATTACTTTATCGCAGTTTATATATATGTATATTATACATGAGGAAATAATGAACAAAGGATTTTTACTAAAGCAACAGTAAATTCATGCTCCTCTTAATATTCCTATGAAAATAATATGCTCATACTAAGATTTCATTTAATGCATTTACAGCGTCTTATCACATTTATACCTACTTTAGTTTTGATCTTTGGGATCTGGCAAACACTGTTTATATCAAGTAAATATATTGTGTTACATATTTGAAAGGAATAAAAGAAAATTACCCTATATAGGAAATGCAGAAAAAACCAATTTTCGAAAATTGGGTGGAATGTGAGAACCAGAATATCTTAACACTAGATTCCCTCTGTCTTCTCTGTCAAAATGAAATAATGAAATATCACTTATATTGTTTTACCTTTCCATGTATGAAATTTGAATTCGCCATCGTCACACACAAGCATTTAGGGAGAAAAAAAAACTTTTTGCAAATACAGAATATACCATAAAAATCTCTTTCGTAGCTATAAATGTACGAATCAATTTGATTTATTGAGCGTACTGCCCCGTTCTGGACCTCTCGTCGTTCGTCACAGTAGTTTTGTTTACGCAGAGTTAAAAGCTGTAAGGGCTAATGTTGTCAGTTCTTTTTACTAGATATTAATTCATAATAATTTTCCCTTTGAAAAATTTTAAAATAAAGATCTTAATTTGCAGTAGTATAGGTTACATATCAATAACACATAGCCTATAAATTATGTAAATATTTTGAAAGATATGTAAATAAAGTGGGGAACAGAGTGTCGTAACACTAGGTTCCCTCTGCCTACCCTGCTGTGTGCGGGATACAGCGTGAAACTAGTTTTTTTTATTTTGTATAATTTGACTGTGATATAATCATTAATCTAAGCAGGCAAAGACACGTTGCGTCGCTAGTAATTTTATAAACTAAAACATGCAAATAATAAAGTAAAATATAAAATGTTCATTTATTGTAAAAATAACTTTACAATATTATATTTAAAAATATTAAATGTCAATAGTGAATGAACTAAAAGCTAGTCTTGAATTAGTATAAATTTGATAATTTGCATAAGCAAACAAATTCTATAAACACAGATGTCAGTTTTCCCGCGCACCGATCAGCTGTTAGCGACAGATAATATTTTCATTGCTCTATTCCAATATATTTTGATAGTATATATAAAATTATTTTTTTATTATTTTAAATGTTAAAAATATATACCCATAAAATATTTAGATAAAGAGAATAGAAAAAATCACAAAATATTGAAATATAGTATAGCAATATTATATTTTTCATTAAAACAAATATACATTTAGTCACAATTTCCTTCTATAATTTCATACTTAGGTTCTCACGTACAAATGAATGGTTCATTCATTCAGGAACTTGTTCAGGTATCGGTTGGATTAGAAAATTATATGCATTTTCACGTAGAAAGTTTTGCTTTTAGACACAAACTGGTAGAAGGTAATGAAATGGTCTGCATTAGGGCATTATTTCCCCTCCTGGCCACAATGCCTCCAGAATTGATGCAAAAGTGTCTTAATGGGAACATAGTGTTTTAACCTGTAAATGGTAACATCCCTCCAACTCACACTCCCAGTAATATCAGTCTATGAGACTAAGTTATTTTTTTGTCTTCTGCATTTAGGGTGTAGAAGTTCAGTAAAAAATTCGTGTTTAATTTTTACTAAAACTTTATTAAATTAAATATGACAATATCAATAAAGATCACAAACGAATCGAACAACACAAACAAAACTAATGTATGACAATATAATATAATACAAACAACAATGAGAATAAGAATATAATTAATTTTTTTTAATATTTAAAAATAAAACAAAATAAAATTTGAAGATTTTTATACTTTATTTGAAATCAATTAAAAGAAAAACAAACTTACAAATTTTGTACACACGTATTACAAATTTTTTTGGAGCATTCTAAGCAATTAGGTGTATCGCACTTTACACATTTGTAGTTAGTCATCCTATTTTTTGCATAAGGACAATAACGACAGTTTTTTCTTTTTTCTAATCTGTCAGTTTTATCTAATTTCTTGCTTTGACAAGGTTCTCCTTTATTATCTTCAGGATGAATGGTTTGTTTTATTATTTTTTTTAATTCCTCGGGCAAATTTGGTATGTTGAGTCGAGTCTCCATGTGTCTTCTGATAAGGCTGAATCCGATTTTTTTCAGGAAATTAAATCTATCAGTTTTTGTTGTGCTGTGAATATTGGAAAATAGAACATGGCTATTGGTACAGCCCAAAGAAATGAGGTGGTAAAAAATCGCCAATGGCCACCTTCTGGTACGCCGATTTGTTGAGTAAATACTACACTTGTAGTCTAAAGTGTCAACACCGGATTTAGTGGCATTGTAAAATGAAACTATTTCGGGTTTGTCGTTCCCTCTATCCCTGAACTCTGAGTTATGCATAGAGGAAATTAATATAACTGCCTTATACTTTTTGGGTATAAAAGAAAGGAGAGTCATATTCTTTGTATATCCATACGTACATGATCCAGCCTCTTTTTGTCTGTTAGGAAAAAACTCAGGAGGTATTTCTTTCTTGTTTTTTTTAAGCGTGCCGACGTATGTGAGCTTTCGCTTCTCTAACTCCTGAATTAGTTCTATGGACGAAAACCAGTTGTCAGCTGTTATGTTTCGATTTGTATTGATGATTGGCTGAGCAACTTGAATCACAGCCTGAGTCGGTTTCAATAGTTTTTGTTCCTCTTTTGTTAGGTTTTTCCCATCGCTGTCTTTGCCTACATAGATATAGGCATTTAATAGATACGAATTGTGGGCGTCCGTCAAACATATCAATTTTATACCGTATTTTGCCGGCTTATTCGGCATATACATGCGGAACGGGCATCTTCCCCGAAATGGTATGAGTGTTTCGTCAACACATGCATGGGCTCCTATTGAATAGACCGCCTGGCAGTTTGAAATAAATATATTGAAAATGTTAGAAATGGCTGCTGCAGGGTGTGTTTTTTGCCTCTCACTCCTAGTTGATGAGTCATCAAACCGCAAAGCTGACACAATGTTTCACATCGTTTTAGAGACATGACTCCCCGAAAAATAGGACGACCAGTAGTATCTGTTGCAAAAAGTGATGACAGCCTTTCACGACCAGATTTAAAAATTGAGCATAAAATCAAAAGGCCTAGCAAAGCTTCAATTTCGACCAAGTTTGTATTTCTATAAGATGAAGAATCGGGGGTTTTCAAATTTGCTCTTAGTTCTTCTAATTTTTTGTTGGTGTTGACCACGATTTCTTGAAGAATGTCTTTTGTAAAAAATAATCTGAAGACATCCTCAGCAGTCGGATTACTCAATTTTAAGGCAGGACCTTTAATAGCAGTCAATTTGATTTTAAGAATATTCCTTTCTGGCGTTTTCGAACTCTTATTAGGAGCTTCTGAATTCCAAGAAAAACAATTTTTTTTACCGTGATAAATCGATGGTCGATTGGGAGCTGGAGGTTGCTGTGGCGTGTCATCATCGCCGCTAGTATCACTGCTAGCATTGGAGAAGTCCTCGATGTCAATTTCAGGATCGCTGTCATGATCTGAAGAAAAACAGTGGTCACTGCCTAGATATGATTCATCAGAGCCAACTTCAGCGTCACTTTCTGGTATATCATCCATGCAAAGCTGCATAATTCGTTTGGTCCTTTCAGACACATTTGGAGGTATATTTTGGCATTTTTTAGACATTTTTATCTGTAAAAAAAAAAAACGGAATTGTATTATTTGATCAGAAGTGGTGTTTGTTGACGTTTATAGTAACATCCGACTGTCAGGCGGACAAAAATACAAACATTTGAAGTAATATCCGTCTGATGGGCGGATATTATTATAGACACTTCCAGTAACATTAGTCTAAGAGGCGGAGCAATTACTTACCTTTGGAGTAATATCCGTCCCAAAGGCGGTGTTACTTATTTTCAAATTGCAAATTTATAGTGAAGCACAAAACTTTCATCAAAGGTAAACAAACACAATCAAGGTGATGGATCAACTGAAGCATAGCTGGAAGGTGGAGGTTTCAACTTGACGTTTACGCCGTCTAGCGGCAAAACTGTTAAGCTAATCCGTCCTACAGACGGATATTACCGTTTACGGGTTAATACTGGGTGCCTAGATTCACTCTGTCTAACTTGCTATGCGATAGGTGGAATACAACGTAAAATTAAATAGGGAATGTCTACGAATTGTAATGTGATGGACGTTAAATATAAATCTTGTAGCCACAAAAGGGTCGCAAGTTCATAATATATAGGTTTATGCACATCACTGTCCACTCTATCACTATTTCAGTATAATTTAACGAATAATCCGTCACTCACAACTTACAGCGCGCCAGTTACATCAAACGTAAGCTTTAAATCATTTAGGGTAATATTCGTAAACAATCGTACTGTGTCTATATAAATTATCAATAAATGGCGTTGTTCATAAATTCCCTTTAAAACGACTGTTATATTTTAACGTTTTCCGATTTCGATAATAGAGCTTTTTTTTTCGGTTTCACGCTGTATCCCGCATATAACAGGGTAGGCCTATAATGTAATTTTTGTGCTCTTGTAATAAGGCAAAACGCGGCGTTGAGTTCCGCCACTCAAACAAACACTGAAATTTATGGTTCGGCGGAAAGTGAGGAACGTAGTGCCATAACACTGTGTTCCCTCTGCCTACCGTGCTGTGTGCGGGATACAGCGTGAAGCTGATTTAATTAGTTTTTTTAAAACGTTCTTACCAATAGCATCGTATTCATCATCTACTTCTGTACAATGTCTCTTTGATTTATCTTCGTCGTATGCAAAATGTTTTTGAGTTGGAGATCCTTCTGCTTCTTCCATTTTTGATGTAATATTAAAAACTGTATAGGATTCGTGTGACTGTTGAAAACTGCTATCTTGGTCTTTCACATCAATATCTTCTTCTGATGCCTGCAATGTGATTTTATTGTTAGAAAATATGCGATGAGATTAAGATCGTGTTCGGTGGGAGATGTGGAACGGAAGTGTCTTAATAGGAATGGAGTGTCTTAACTCTAGGTTCCTTGGTTCCCTTTGACTACCCTACTATACGCGAGATTCAGCGTGAAGCTAAACTTTACGCTAAAATGAATGACTTTACCCTCCATACAAATCACTAAATAACACACAGAGAACTCTATACACTTCCTTATCCGGCATTTTTTGGACATTTTAAACAAAATGCCGTTTTTATTTTATCCAAAGCGTAAATTATATTCTTCACTAAAAAATGAAACTAGTAATAAAAAAGTGAGCGTGAAGCACAAACAGACGTATGAATTATTGTTGAACGGTTATGAGCTTCCAGTTAAAACTTTGATCCGCTTAGCGGAATTGTATTGCAACAGTTAATCTTGTTCAGATTTAATTGCTGTCATTTCATTTAACTTGTACGAACTGGGATTAAATCTTGTCTAATGTTTGTAAAATGTGTAGAGAAGAGAAATTTTATATGTTTTTACGGTCTTCTTTTTTTTCGTATCTTCCTAGATAAGACTGAGTGCTTAGATAATATTTTTACTGTAATAAATACGTTTTGAATTAACTTTAATGAACATTGAGATGAAAATAGCTTTAAATACTAACCTATTTTTAAGTACATAAATATACCAACGACAAATAATACAAAATCTGGACTAAAATCCTAGTTTTTAAATAATAAAATAGTAATCTATAATCAAAAGTACGAATTACATATAATCAGTATTGTTGTTAATTCAAAATGGCCGCCACAACAAAATGGCGGGTTACAAATTTATGCATAAAGCATAACCCACATAATATAGATATCAAATGAAAGCTTATGATATATAAAATAAAATGCTTTCTTAAATAATATTTTATTTTATACGCCATGGAGAAAATCTTAAGAAAATTTAAGAAAGTTTTTCTAAATAATATTTAATATTTTCAGATCAAAGTTAGCGGTGCTCAACAACCGGCACGCGTACTTCCTGCTCGTGGACAACGGGTCCGTCGGTCGGTATGGCGCGGAGATCGTGTTGCGGCGGAAACTCGAAAAATATATAGCCGCGCAGAAACTACATCCTTGTGAGTGGAAAAACACGATTTTTTCTATATTTTTATTATAGGAGATCGTTAAAATATAGTGTTAAGATTAAGATATGGTGGTCAACTATACCTAAAGTTATATGTAAGTTGTAAGTGAGAAACAGTGTCTTATAATTATTATACACTAGTGGACCCGAACGCGGCTACGCCCGCTTGAACTATAAGAATATTTATTAAATATATTTATGAAATTATTTTCAGTTTTCAATAGAGAGATGCGTTAAGCAAGCTCATTTTGGGTGACGTTTTCTAACAACAAACTTTGCAAATCGTTGCTTAGTAGCGGCGGTTGTTATAAACATGGCGGAATAAATTGCATGTCAAATTATTAAATATTTTAATATATTGGTATATATTAAAAAATATTACAAATATGAAAAAATAAGTATCCTATGTTCATCCCGGGACCCTCAAGTATCTCTATATGAGTATTTTATCACAATTAAATTAGCGGTTTGGGCCTGATTGCGTAAAAGACAGACAGACAGACAGACAGACAGACAGACAGACAGAGTTACTTCCGAATTTATAATATAGGTATGAATATTAAAATTAAATATTATATATTTTAAGACGGTGTGAAGGCTGTCGTGGCGAATGGTGTGACTGATTGTGGGTTCGATTCCCACGCGGGGGAACGAATTATTATTTATTAATATTTTCATTTCCTCGCTCTGGCACCAAGGCAAAAGTCTGGCGTTAAGTGCCGCCACTAAACATGCAATGCCTCCAGAATTCGGCCGAAAATGGGGAACCGAGTGTCTTAGTTAAATAAAATAATTCAAACTTAAACCCAAGCGGAACCGCAAATTTCGCCATGTTTTGAAATATTCATATTTCATTTATCTCTCAGTCTTTGCAATTCAAAGTAATCAATTGGTTAAATAAATATCTAGAATGTTTGACCGGGCCGGTGCACGTTAGCTGCATCAGTTTGTCGGCGTTCGGGAGATTAATCATCTACGTTATACATATACGTACATACATTTGCCGTACCTGAATTAATATCTGGATTGAATGGGAATGGCTTCCATTTGCCGTATAAAGGTCGTGGAGATATTTGTCGATTTTTTGATAAGTATAAGCTATTTTGGTATTTACTCATTTTTTTTCTATATTTATTATGTATTTCTATTTTAATATTTGTAAAAAAAACTATTTTTTTTACTTATAAGAATCCGTATTATATGTATAGGACTCGCTGGTAACATAGTTTATGTTTTAAATCGTAATTCAAAATTAAATAAGCACGTTGTATCCCGCACACATCATGGTAGACCGATGGAAGCCAGTGTTAAGACACTCCGTTCCCCATTTAATGACTAATAATTCATTCCCTAGAGTTAGAATCGAACCTACAATCGTCGCTTTATGTTTTACTGTTTGTTTATTCCCTCATTCCAATACTCACAGGTTCAGGTGATACTGGGTTCAATTTAATATTGCTTTCCTCTCCAAACACAAAGGAGAACATTTCGTAATACCACAATTGAGGTATATATACTTCATCAGGATTGGTGGCCAGAGCGCGGCTGTCTTGAACCTTCTTGTACTCCCGCCGCACACACGCTCGCAAGCTCTCTATCTTCCTCAGAACATGCACTCTGGTAGCCGTTGAATCGTACTTCTGTACTAATTCTGTCAACTTAGTGACAGCGTCATGTCTTCTCATTTTATGCTTGTATCCTGTACATTTTCTATCCCATAAGCAGTTCAATTCTCTATATAATAAGATGAATTTCTTTAGTAATTTACGTGGGAATACAACATTCCGTTCGGCCATGTTGCCTGTTCGACGAGCGGCGCGGCGCGCAGGTCACTGAACGTGTTGGTTCCCCTTCCTCCCCGCCACTCCCCGCTAGGTTCCCCTCGCCTGCATCCACTGTATCAATATTACCAGATACATTCTTGATAGAATGCTGATGAGTAAATTTTCTATTTCGTGTTTTGATTAAGTTATTTATCTCAGGAGTAGGGGAATGTTTACTCGTATGTCTATAAAAATATTCTTTAGTTGTATGATTTCTGAGGTGTAAAATGTGATTTTTGATAGATATTTGTTATATTTTTCATCAGTTTCTGTACTTACTCTTAGTATCTATCTAATGGATTCCAGTCTCACACGATGAATAACCATTCATTAATATTTGGAATATATTTTGAGATTTTTGACATTTAAAACCGTAAACATAATTATCGATAAAAATATTAAATTAAATATGCTAAATAAAAATATTCACCCAAGCCCAGAACAGTTATTCTTACCATATAAATTACTTTCCCGGGTGAAGAATGAACCCATTATTACCAGCTTATTTACTAACCACTAAATCATCAGAGGGCTATTTAAATATATAAACAAAGGCCCCTTTTACTTTAAATACCTTTACATATCATAAAATAGGTGTTAAAATGCGGACTTCAAAACATCGCTTTGATCTTCTAAATAAAGTACTTCGTCGTTCGTTTGTTTGTCATGTTACCTTTTCTCGTTACCTGAAAATTTCCCGTGAAACATTTGAATCTGCGTTTATTTTGAAATAGCAGTGTCTTTCACGATTATTATGCCAAATTTATATGTAAATAGGGGAAGGGCAACTTTGTTGTTTTTTTTATCTAAGAAATTGTGAATTTGGCAGTAATTATATCAATTTTTACACATTTTTTTTTATTTAACAGCATTGCCAGGAAAAGACATTTCGCTTCAAGTAGGCAGAGGAAACTTAGTATTAAGATATTCTGTTCACCATCAATTTTTGAGACATTGCATGTTTAATGGCGGAACTTAACGCCGAGCTTTTGATCGACACCAAAGCGAAGAAATGAAAATATTAATAAATAATAATCCATTCCATCGAGTAGGGATCGAACCCACAATCATCGCGATACAGTCACAACCTTGTGCCCCTGCGCCACTATGGCCTCTTGACATTTAACCCAATAATTTACAAGAAATCCGTATAGAAGAAAATATATATTCCACTTTCACCTAAAAACAATTTTCCACGCCATAATAAAGATAGATACCGTAGATTACGCCATACAACGGACTTCTTATATCTTTTATGGGTATTAAAGAATTTGACCGGAGACCGAATCCTTAGCTTCCTTGTCCTTATAAACGCTATTGATAGAGTGCTATAAAACTCACACAATATGGATTTATGGTGTTACATTGTATTTTTTATGGCGTCGTTATTTTTTTTATTTATTTCGATAATTAACTCATGGTCCACTTGGTCTGGTCGCTAGTACATTCTTCTATATTCATCAGTACATTCTTCTAGTTACATCTCGGAAACTAGTGGTTCAAATTGAAAAATATTTTTGTATCGAACAGTCCAAAACTAAAACTAAGAAGTTTTATCAAGTGTAAGCTGGTGTAATATATATTTTAGCAAATCTCCTTCGAAACATAGGATTGATATTTATTGAAAACTATTAAAACAACTCAGTACATCGAATTTATTTATTTGTTGTTTTTTAGCTTCCGCCATATTTTGCACATCTAATTTCCATCGAATTATTGAAAAACTAACGACAATTAAATATTTCATTTCCTCGAGTGGGAATCAAACCCACTACCTGTCGCGTGTCCCCACGCTGGACTGGCCTCAGTGAAGAATGTATATATTTTATAGTAAAGAAGATTTTTTTATTTATGGCAAATGGTCTACTTTTGTAATTTGTAATTCAGATCATAGGACATTTATGGTACCAATAAAAATGTCAAAGGTGTTTTTTAGCACCGGTTTCACAGTTTTATTTTCTAATATCGTAAGGGATCTACTTTTTAAGTCTCACCTCGCTTTTTACGATTGACAACGAAATGTTACTTTTGTTTTAAAATATATGGTGTAATATAAAACAAACTATGGAATGGCGGTTACATTGGTAGATAAATAAAATAGTTTATAATAAAATGTAAATGAATGATGATAGATTTGTTTGTAGGCGTGTATATTAAATAAAATATAAATATTTTTATTAGATTTTTTGTCACTAAAATGTATAAAACTTGTTTGAACGTGGCTGGACTTGAACCCGCACCTATGGGAAACCATCCATCTCTGACGGTTTTTATTAAGCGTATAAAATTTCGATGAAGCTTAAAATAATAAATTATATTTCATATAAAAAATAAATTCTTATTATTCAAATGAGGAAAAGAAACATATTTCTTGTTACCTATGTAATTTATTATTTAATCTCGTAGGAAAAGTATGTAAAGCTTCAAATAACATTATTAGCGGAACATGAGGTGGGCGAATTTACACCCATGGAATGGTACGTTTCAACCCCTAATTGAATATTCTTCTTACTTCTTATTATACTTAAATATAAACAAATAAATATGCTAAAAGATCTAAGATATGTTGTAATAATAAGTTACTTAAAACGATAATTTGGAAATAATAATAATATATATTTTTTTATATTTTTTAATGTATTTTTTTATACTAATTTATATTTAAAAATGTTAAATTTATTCTCTAATTTAATATGAGTATATTCTATATATAATAATATGTGAATATATTTTTCAGTCACTTTCGGCTGAATTCATATTGTTGAGCGGTATATAATTCTTCAGGCAGGTTTTACCACCTAGTATCTAATACCATTAAATGAGAATAATTTCGATTTTTCTAATCTTCATAATAACTATTTTAATTATAAACACATTTTTTTTTATTATATATTTTTCTACAATCAACTAACACAGACCCTTGTTCCAGACACGCACTCGTCAACGCCCGTGGTCTGCCTCGTAATCGAAGGCGGTACTAACACGGTGCGAGCGGTGCTCGAGTACGTGACCGACACGCCACCGGTGCCTGTCGTCGTCTGCGATGGTAGCGGGCGGGCGGCGGATCTCATTGCCTTTGTGCATAAGTAATGAATTTATTGTTGTTTTTTTTTGTTGTGAAAGGTGTAAAGCTTAGTTGTCATCGGACAGTCAAAGTGTGACTATAGAACCGACTGGTTGTGGGTTCGATCCCCACGCGAAGAGATGAAATATTTATTTAATTAATAATTTCCATTTCTTCGCTCTGGTGTCGAGGCGAAGCGCGGCGTTGAGGTCTGCCATTCAACACGCTATGCCTCCAGAATTCAGCTGAAAATGGAGAAAGAAGTGTGTTAACACTAGGTTCTCTCTGCCTATCCTGCTGTGTGCGGGATAGATCTGTGTATAAGGTTTGAATTTCAACATGATGTTTCCAAGCGTTCCTGAGATAAATGACAGAACCGCCTGACAGACAGACAGACGGACGGACATACAGACGGACCACCACCCATATAAGGGTTCCTTTTTCCTTAAAAAGTATGGATCCCTAAAAATAAAATCTCTAAGGGCAGTAAAGTAGCCGTAAAAGAGTCTCACCCAGTTATTATTCAATGCCAAAAAGCGTAAAACCACTTTAATCATGCTCCGTTGAACTTGTTGAATCAGATTAAAATTTAAATTCTAATACCTTTTGTTCACGAAAAATATTAAGTAAATAAGAATTGTTTCTTTAAAGTACGATTTATGATGAATCGTCTTAATGAATATGAAAGTCGGCATTTTTAATTATTAGCCAATAAAAAACGTAATTAAATACCCGTAATGAAGGTAAAATACGAATATATATTTTTTTTATTTAAATCGTTTATTGCTTACAATACAAAAACATATAGGTACAATAGGTGGGCTTGACATTTAAAGAATTGACTTGACTTTATAAACCGTCTACTATTAAACTGAGCTACATACATAGTAATAAGAATAATAACGCTAACAGAGAAATGAAAAGGAAACGAGTTTTCCTCAAATCATCTGTTAAGAAAAATTGTTATGTTATGTCATCTTTAATGTATTGTGATATCAATATTTAAAAAATATGTAACTTTATCCGAAAAAATGGTCTTTATCGTAACTCCTCGAAAAATTTAATTAATTCTTTAAAGGCCATCCAGGCTTCTAATCAAAAATTCTCCCAAGAAAAGTGTTTTCATATACATTCTATATAATACGTATAGACAGACACTTTTGCTCTTAGAAACTTAAATAAAATAAATAAAAATTGTATTATTTTTATGTTTAATATGAATTTGTGAAAATGAACCCACTACAACTGTACATGAAAAAATTTTCCTGCACCGTATCATTATAGATGATTTTTTTAATACTGTTGACATACTTACAGAGAACCTAAGAAAGATCAAAAATACATATTTGTCTTAATATTATAGAGAAAATGTAAAAAAGGAGTGTTCTAACACTAGATTAAATTTACTAATTTTAGATGAAATTTACATATATTTTAAATAATATAACACGAATTTATTTAAGGGACGATCCACATAAACGCTTACTGGTTATTTAAATAAGCTATATAAACAATAATAACCAGTGACCGTCACTCACTTGAAACGATTCCACTGAAACAACTTTGTAACACAAACTACAATTTTCTAGTTTTATTAGAGTTTATGAATTTTATGGCAAATGTGAACTACGGCTATATTAGTAAAAGTTGGATATACAGTAAAAGTATACAGTCCTTTTAAATTATTATTTTTGTTATTAATATCGCGATTTCAGATAAGAGTTAGTTAGTTAGTTAGTAGGTTAAAGGGTAAGTAGGGTAGGGATTATAGGGCCATTGCTTATGAAAATTTGGTAGTGTGTGAATTATACAGACACACAATCAGGGCCATTAAACTCCATATACTTTGTTTAAATGGTATATCAACCCCTAAGTTCACATATAACTAACATCCAAAACGTATATTTTCGAAAATTCATATAATAATATTTTTATAAAAGCTTTCTCCCACATAACACGGTAAGTAGAAAGAGCATAGTGCTTAAACACTCCTCTCTCTACTTTTAATTCAATTGCCGAGACATTGTGTGTTGTTTCGTGTGCCCAATCGGGAAAATGAAAATAAATTAAATGTACCCATTCTTCCAAATAGAAATAGAACCTATAACTCACTCCATCCCATTGCTCCAGGACCACCTCGTTTAAATCTATATATATATATATACAGGGTGTCCCAGGAGTCAACGATAAAACAAAACCAGGTGATAGACCAAGTCGTGACAGTTATGAGAAAAATATAAAAAAAAATCTGTGTCATGTATTTTTCATATTATTTTGATTTTAAAAAATATCGGAAAAACCGACACCCTGTGATGGTTTTTCAAATCCCAGGACTACAAATATTACTCTTTCTTCATTTTTTTTTCTATAATGTAATCATGAGTAACCCTTCTGTGAATAACAGTTTAAGATTTAAGCATACCTGCATCAGTTTTCAATAAAATGTGGTGTTTTTGCCAAACATTAAATTCAAAATATTTACTACACCCAACTTTAACCGACTGTACTATAAAAAAAATGTACTACACTGTTTTTGCAAGTAACTTTAAAAGTTGGCGCATTTAATCTGGATTCCGAAATGGTACGACACTTGCTGGATTACTTCTTTGTTGAAGAGAGAAAAATCGAAATACACGATAATCGGGATGACGTTCAGCTTTTTGGTATCTTTTCCGATACATTCTAGCTGCAGCATTTGCATTACATAACCATTCTCCATGAATGAAATGCATATTGGCAATGTGTCAAAGACCGAGTATATGGCCTGCGAGAGCCCGGACTCGAGCACTGTCCTTATAATTCCTGGGCCAGCCCCTAAGTCGGATAAGCGTTGCCTGGGCTAAGTGGCGGGAGGTCACTGGTGTGGTCTGCTATCGCAGGATACCGTCCTAACTCTTATCCGGCCATGGAGATCGTGATTGATGCCTCCAGACTCGTCCATGACGGATCCAAGGTACCTGAACTTTTCCAACTTAGGGGATGGCCTAGGACTTATAAGGATAGTGCTCGAGTCCAGGCTCTCGCAGGCCATATACTCGGTCTTTGACGCATTGCCAATATGCATTTCATTCATGGAGAATGGTTATGTAACGCAAATGCTGCAGCTAGAATGTATCGGAAAAGATACCAAAAAGCTGAACGTCATCCCGATTATCGTGTATTTCGATTTTTCTCTCTTCAACAAAGAAGTAATCCAGCAAGTGTCGTACCATTTCGGAATTCAGATTAAATGCGCCAACTTTTAAAGTTACTTGCAAAAACAGTGTAGTACATTTTTTTTATAGTACAGTCGGTTAAAGTTGGGTGTAGTAAATATTTTGAATTTAATGTTTGGCAAAAACACCACATTTTATTGAAAACTGATGCAGGTATGTTTAAATCTTAAACTGTTATTCACAGAAGGGTTACTCATGATTACATTACAGAAAAAAAAATGAAGAAAGAGTAATATTTGTAGTCCTGGGACTTGAAAAACCATCACAGGGTGTGAGTTTTTCCGATATTTTTTAAAATCAAAATAATATAAAAAATATATGACAAAGATTTTTTTTTATATTTTTCTCATAACTGTCACGACTTGGTCTATCACCTGGTTTCGTTTTATCGTTGACTCCTGGGACACCCTGTATATATATATATATATATATATATATATATATAATGGAATGGTCACTCACTCATCACGAAATCTCAGAAACTACATGTGCTAGGAATCTCAAATTTTGCATAGGAGTTATTTATATGACGTAGGTGCTCGCTAAGACGAGAATTTGCAATATTCGACTCCTAAGAGGTTGTTTTTGGGGTTGAAAGTTTGTATGAAACTTCGTTACTACAAATGCTAGGAGTCTCAAATTTTGCATGGACATCATTTATAGGACGTAGGTACTCATGGAGACAGAAATTAAAAATAACATAGTTCACGCGGGCGAAGCTGCGGGTGGGCCGCTAGTATATGTATTTATATATATAAGTTTGGAAATTAGTTTTTCCCTGGGACATTTTCTCGACGTGCGATCATTTATGATGAGAACCCTAAATCCTTCACACGAATGTTATCAACGGTACCCGTGTACGTGATTTAGTATTATTATGATATAAACCGTAGATTATAATTAAAGGGAAAAAAATGCTTTATTTTACAGTTATTTCTTTGGATTTCATTTGATAATATATATGCAAATATATGGCATTGCTTCAGATAATGGTGTTTTGAATTTAAATTATACAAAATGTTCTAACGTAACTTGAACGTTATGTTACTTTAAAGTTGTGGATTCGACGCAATGGTTGTGAGTTCGATTCCCACTCGTATTAATGAACTATTTTTATTTATTCGCTTTAATAAGATAAAACCCGGTGTTGAGGTTCGCTACAAAGCTCACAAAGTTCACTAATTAGGCGGAGAACTGATTGAGTTTACACTAGGTTCAAAGCTTTCTTACAATCACCAAAGAGAAATATTAGTTCATATAAATAGTACAAAACGAATATATTATATGAAAAATAAACTATATTTAAATTCTAACATAATTTAATAAAACAACCTCAAGATAATCTCTTGTAAAAGTTTTCCTTTGTGCCTTATACTTTATAGTTTATGTAGGAAGTTCGGAGAACTTCTGAGCTGTTCACATTCCTTTAGCGTTTAGTGGTTGGGGGTTCTTTAAATGCTTGATGATATTTAAAAAGTTTTTAATGTGCTTTTATTTAGATTAATAAAGAGGCCATCCTGGCGCAGGGACAAAAGGGTGTGATTGTAACGTGGCGGTTGTGGTTTCGATTACAGGAACAGCGAAGTGAATTATTATTTATTAATATTTTTAATTTCTTTGCTTTGGTAACAAGGCAAAAGCGCGGCGTTAAGTTCCGCCACTCAACACGCAATGCTTCGAAAAATTTGGCAAAAAGTGGGGAACGGACTGTCTTAATATTAGGTTCCCTCTGCCTATCCTGCTATGTGCGGGATACAGTGTAAAGCTAAAAAATTATGTTAAAATAAATAAAAAAATAAACTTTCAAATTAAATTCTAACTTCAATGTTTCTCATCAGGTACGCATCAGAAACAGGTGAACAGACAGTACTAGAGTCAATGAGGGACTATTTAATAGGCACCATTCAAAAGACCTTTGAAGTCGGACTTCAGCAAGCGGAATGCTTGTACGGCGAACTTTTGCAGTGCACTAGAAAAAAGAATTTGGTGAGTTAACATAGAATTACCATATTAAAAGTCTAACTTTGTTAGGGAATGTATGATATTAATTGTGTTCTCGCTTTGTTGAAAAAGTGGTAGGAAGTTGGGGATAATAGGTGCAGTAGTATTGTCATATAGAATTAAATTAATTAAATGCTGGGTTTCAATTTTTATATATTTTTTCGATTTTTTTTCCGTCTTCACTGAATAACATAAAATATGTTAAAAATAGAAGAACAATGGTACATTACGCTTTTTCAGCGGGGTAGGCAGATGAAACCTAGGAACTTGGTGTTATGATATTCCGTTCCCGTTTTTCTGCCGAATTCTGGCCATATTACGTGTTGAATGACGGAACTCAACGCCGCGCTTTCCCCATTACGAGAGAGAAGAAATAAAATTATTAAATATTTATTTTCTCCAATGAGAATCGAACCTACAATCTCTCGCGTTTACAATATATTATTGTATTAGCTTACTAATTACTTTTCTGATGAAGTCGAATGTAAAACGTGGACAGCTATCTACACCGGCTATTAGGGGCCTTCGCCTTCAATCTGTGCAAAATGCCTAAGAACATAGAACTGTCACATAGGAAACATTGATTAATATCTTCATCTGACTTTTGGACCTTGTATTTAATCTATATATGGGACTTCCGTTATCGAGTCGACTGACAGACAACTCACTAGCTGAAATATTGTCTTGGAAAGGTGATGATGAGGCTGTCGTGGTGCGGCTGCATACGTGACGGTTGAGGATTCGATTCTTACTCAGGGTAAAAAATACATTTTCTTTTTCTCCGCTCTAGTGTCGAGGCTAAGTGC
Source organism: Heliconius melpomene rosina (assembly GCF_056956725.1). Lineage (NCBI taxonomy): Eukaryota > Metazoa > Arthropoda > Insecta > Lepidoptera > Nymphalidae > Heliconius > Heliconius melpomene. The sequence continues at coordinate 7,456,285 of NC_140402.1, read as the reverse complement.
GACGTTGAGTTTTGCCACTCAACTGAAGAGTTTTAATGAGAACGAAGTGTCTTAACACTAGAAGGAACCTGGGATTCCTTTTGCCTACTTTATTATGAGCGGGATACAGCATGAAGCATTATGAATTGTGTCCTTATAAGTTAAGAATTTTTCTTTGCGATATTTATTTTCCTTTTTCATTTGCGAAAAATAATTAAGTTATATAAAAAGCTATATTTATTCTTTTAAAACATGCGCCACTTCTATGATATTCAACTCTTAGTAAAAATTCATTTCGCCTCCAAACATGGACGGACCGGCACACTCAATAATGGAATTTCCTCTCGAAGCAAAGCTAGTAATTTCTTGTTCTATTTATTGAATAGTTTATTTATAACCTTATAAATTTTATTTATAAACAAATTGTTTTACAATATCCTGCCGTTATTACTGTCGCTTCATTAAACACTATAGAGAACAACATCTGAGAGTCTGTGGGTTCGATTCTTACCCGAGGACATATTACTTATTTTTGTGTCGTTAAATTTTGCCACACAAAACACAATATCTCGAAAATTGTGGAGAACGAAGTATCTTAGCTCTAGGTTCCCTGTACTGACCCCGCTATATGCAGGGATTAAGCGTGAACCTAATAAAAATAAACAAACATTTAGCTTTGGATTTAAATTAAATTCCATTCTTGCTTATTTAAATCAAGATTATAATAATATTAGAAACAGTTGATTCTATTGACAAAATATTTGTTCAAACTAGGAATAATATATATTCAAAAAAAATCAGAGTTTGCCGTTTCTATTGTATTTTATCTGACGCAACTTTTAAACTGGGAGAGAGTCGAAAACAGTCGAACTACCTTCATTTATACAGCTTTTTTCACAAACTAAAGTTCTACAAAGAGGAAATTTTGACGAATATTTTAGATTGAATTCATACAAGTATATACGATACATATAGTCGACAAACCGTTAGCTCTAATAATAATTTTGGAATAAACTAAATTACTATAATAAGTCTCCATAGACCCGCCGAGAACTACGTAGTTCTAGATCTCTGTTACATTTTTATTGCTTCACGATGTATTGGCCCAAATTTCGGTAGAGGGAATCTGGGAACCTACTTCTTAGATACTCTGTTCACTTTCTTCAAGTGGGCATCGAACTCACAACCTGTCGAGTATTCATTCGTACACATATGCCGCTGCGCTACGAGTGGCCTCTTATCTCAGTTATACCTATTAAAATGATCAATTTTCCAGGACAGCTGCTCCAATTAAACTCATCGTTCCATATAAATTTGATTTGACGAAAGTAAATTGAAAACACATCAAATAAGACGTCTTTAAGGCTTAAATATAAATAAGAATTGTATGTATGTAAATAAAAGTTCAGACTTAATTCAATACCTTTGAAGATTGAGAAAAATATTGACATTGGATTTATTTAATTTATTTTTTTATATTTTTTATCCAAGTCGCATTGCGAAGTTAAATACCGCCACTTAACGCGCTATGCCTCCAGATTTGCCGCCCAACCCCCACCCAACCCCCACCCCTCCCTGGAATATGAAAGCGGCACATAAAGAGAATCTACCCCAGGAGGGTACCAGCACCTCCGGTGCTGGAGAATCCCTCCCTGAGTCCTCAAGCTCAGGCTGCCCTTCGAATTCTGGGGAGGGCAACGTACCGCGCACAAGACCAAATTGCAAACAAGGCAAACGAGACGTACGCCCCACGGCAACCCCTACCACACTAAACGTGGACTTTTCCAATATCAGGGGTCTTCACTCCAATCTGAATGCCGTCCACCACCATCTTGAGACGGCACGGCCGGCCTTGTTATTTCTGACGGAGACTCAAATTGTCCGACCGAGCGACACAGCCTACCTCCAATACCCCGGCTATAAAATAGAACACAACTTTATGCCTCATGCCGGGGTCGCTGTGTACGTAAGGGAGGACCTGAGTTTCCGTCGTCTTGCTAATCTTGAAGGTCGGGACCTGTCGACTATCTGGCTCCGTGTTGACTCGGACGATCGAACCCGAGTCTACGCATGCCTTTACAGGTCCCACAGTGGCAATGCGGAAACGGATCGGCTCATGGAGCACATGCAATCGGCCATCGACGATATGCTCTCACAGATCCCCTCTGCTGAGGTCGTGATACTTGGCGATTTTAACGCGCACAATGCCAGTTGGCTTGGATCACGCACCACCGACCACGCTGGGAGGGCCGTTTTTGACCTTGCTACGGCGAATGGATTGTCCCAATTGGTCGAGTCACCTACGCGACTCCCGGACGTGGACAACCACAATGCCTCCTTATTGGACCTTCTGCTGACTTCGCACCCGGAACAGTACCAGGTGGTCGTCGATGCTCCTTTGGGGTCTTCTGACCACTGCCTGGTACGGAGTGTCGTGCCCGTTCAGCGCGGCAGTCGCAGAACACCCGCAACTCGTCGCGTTTGGCACTACAAGTCAGCAGATTGGGATGGGATGCGTACATTTTACTCATCTTGTCCCTGGGGACCGGTTTGCTTCTCTTCTGATGATCCTAGTACCTGTGCCGCTGCTGTTGCCGACGTGGTTCTGCAGGGCATGGAACTTTACATTCCTAGCACTGTAGTGCCCATCGGTGGCAAGTCACAGCCTTGGTTTGATACGTCTTGCAAACTTGCTGCCCTTAGCAAACGCGAGGCATATCAAATCTGGGCCGAGGCACTGGTTACTAAGGATCCGAAGGTGAAAGCCTCAAAAAGAGAGTATAACCGGGCCTCTAGGTCCTTTAAGCGGCAAATTGCCAAAGCAAGGTCCGAGCATATCGCCAAAATCGGCGAGAAGCTTGAGAGCTACCCGTCCGGAACTCACCAGTTTTGGGCGCTCTCAAAGGCGGCACTCGGCAACTTCAGCCAGCCTTCGCTTCCGCCTTTACGCAAGGGGAATGACATCTTGGTCCATACGGCGAAGGAGAAAGCCGATCTCCTGGGCGCTCTCTTTGCCTCGAACTCGACTTTGGATGACCAAGGATCAACGCCACCGACCATCCCGCGGTGCCAGAGCTCAATGCTTGAGGTTAAGTTCAACCAAAAACCTGTAAGGCGAGCTCTGTCCTCTTTGGACATCCATAAGTCGAGCGGACCAGATGGCATCTCCCCCTTAGTGCTTCGTTCTTGTGCTCCTGAGCTGACACCGGTGCTAACGCGTTTGTTTCGGCACTCTTACTCAGTCGGCGTAGTCCCAGATTCATGGAAGAGCGCTCTTATCCACCCGATCCCGAAGAAGGGCGATGGATCCGATCCATCTAACTACAGGCCTATTGCCATCACCTCCCTACTCTCAAAAGTCATGGAGAGCATCATCAATAGCCAGCTCTTGGTTTATCTAGAGGATCACCGATTGATTAATGACCGTCAATATGGCTTCCGCCATGGTCGCTCAACCGGTGATCTTCTGGTTTACCTTACCCACCGTTGGGCTGCGGCTATTGAAAGCAAGGGAGAGGGCCTGGCAGTTAGTTTGCACATGGCGAAGGCCTTTGATCGAGTGTGGCATGGAGCGCTCCTTGCCAAACTTCCATCCTATGGGCTTCCCGAGAACTTATGCAGGTGGATCGCCAGCTTTCTCACTGGGCGCAGCATCAAGGTCGTTGTCGACGGTTTTTGCTCCAATCATATGCCCGTGAACGCTGGCGTTCCCCAAGGCTGCGTGCTGTCCCCCACGCTGTTTCTTCTGCATATCAATGACATGCTGGAAGATTCTAGCATTCATTGCTATGCAGATGACAGCACGGTGGACGCTGTTTACTCCGGCCGCGCAAGTCTTTCTCGGGAAAACGCTGAACAGTGCCGAAATAAACTTGTGTCTTCTGTTGAGGCGTCCCTCGAGAATGTCTCTTCATGGGGTGAAAAGAACCTGGTTCAATTTAACCCCCTGAAGACACAGGTTTGCGCGTTAACCACTAAAAAAACCCCATTTATCGTATCGCCAGTCTTTCAGAACACTCCCCTTTTAGCCGCGCCCAGTATCAGCATATTGGGCCTTAATGTTTCGAGTGACTGCCAGTATCGCGATCATCTGGAAAGCAAGGCCAAGTTGGCCTCGAAGAAACTGGGGGTCATCAATAGAGCGAGACGGTACTTCACGCCAAAACACCGATTGGCCCTATATAGGGCCCAGGTTCGGCCACACATGGAGTACTGTTCTCATCTCTGGGCTGGTGCACCCCAGTATCAGCTTGACCCATTTGATCGCATACAACGTAGAACTGTTCGAATCATTAAGGACCCAGTAAGCTGTGAAAGGCTTGACACTTTGGCTCTGCGTAGAAACGTCTCCTCGCTGTGCGTTCTCTATCGCATTTTTCATGGTGAGTGTTCTGAAGAACTGTTCGACCTGTTACCTGCCGCCGAATTTTCCAACCGCACAGTACGTCACAAACTTAAATACCATCCACACCACCTGGATACGTGGCACTCCACAACTGTGCGGTATCGTAGAAATTTCCTTCCACGCGCCACCGAACTGTGGAATGGCCTACCCGCGGCAGTGTTTCCAGGTCGGTACGATATGGGTACCTTCAAAAAGCGCGTCTATCTCCACCTTAAAGGCCGGCAACGCACCTGTAGCTCCTCCGGTGCTGCACGGGGTCGTGGGCGGCGGTGATCATCATCAGGTGACCCGAACGCTCGTTTGCCTTGTCCTTTTTCCATAAAAAAAAAAAAAAAAGAACAGCGTCTGAGAATATGTGGGTTCGATTCTTACTACAGAAATGTTACTTATTTTTGTTTCGTTAAATTTCGCCGCACAAAAAACAATGTCTCTAAAATTGGGCGTTCTGTGGAGAACGAAGTATCTTAGCTCTAGGTTCCCTCTACTGACCCCGCTATATGCAGGGATTAAGCGTGAACCTAATAAAAATAAACAAACATTTAGTTGTTGATTTAAATTAAATGCCATTCTTGCTTATTTAAATCAAGATTATAATAATACTAGTGGACCCGGACGCGGCTACGCCTGCTTGAACTATAAGAATATTTATCAAATATTATATAATATATTTATTTTTATAAGGATGAATATCAAAATATAAGTTCATTTTGGGTGACGTTTTCTTAAAACTACAAAGAAACTTTGCAAACCGGTGCTTAGCAACGACGGTTGTTATTAACATGGCAGAATAAATTGCATGTCAAATTAGAAAGTATTTTAATTTATTAGTATATATGTGTAATGTATTATTATATAGCCTATAGCACTTCTGAAGAATGCAGCTTTCATACAAAACAAAAACATAGTAAATCGGACCAGTAGATCCAGAGATCTTAGCGTTCAAACAAACAAACAAACAAACTCTTCCGCTTTATTATATTAGTACTAGCGGACCCGGACGCGGCTACGCCTGCTTGAAATATAAGAATATAATTTCTATAGAAATATAATTTCATTCTAGATGAAATGCTAAAAGTGACTATTATATTTATTTTCATAAGGACGAATATCAAAATGACGCGGTAACGAACGCGGTCGCGTAGCGACGACGGTTGTTATTAACATGGCAGAATAAATTGCATGTCAAATTAGAAAGTATTTTAATTTATTAGTATATATGTGTAATGTAATGTTATATAGCCTATAGCACTTCTGAAGAATGCAGCTTTCATACAAAACAAAAACAAAGTAAATCGATCCAGTAGATCCAGAGATCTTAGCGTTCAAACAAACAAACAAACTCTTCCGCTTTATTATATTAGTATAGATAGATATAGATTAGATTTATAATTTACAGTGTATAATTGAAAAAAAATAATGGAGACATAGATTATTCTATGGACAAAATATTTGTTCAAGCTAGGAATAATATATATTAAAAAAAAAACAGAGTTAGCTCTTTCTATTGTATTTTATCTGACGCAACTTTTAAACTGGGAGAGAGTCGAAAAAGCGCAGCGAACTACCTTCATTTATACAGCTTTTTTCACAAACTAAAGTTCTACAAAGAGGAAATTTTGACAAATATTTTAGATTGAATTCATACAAATATATACATATAGTCGACAAACCGTTAGCTCTAATAATAATTTTGGAATAAACTAAATTACTATAATAAGTCTCCATAGACCCGCCGAGAACTACGTAGTTCTAGATCTCTGTTACATTTTTATTGCTTCACGATGTATTGGCCCAAATTTCGGTAGAGGGAATCTGGGAACCTACTTCTTAGATACTCTGTTCACTTTCTTCAAGTGGGCATCGAACTCACAACCTGTCGAGTATTCATTCGTACACATATGCCGCTGCGCTACGAGTGGCCTCTTATCTCAGTTATACCTATTAAAATGATCAATTTTCCAGGACAGCTGCTTCAATTAAACTCATCGTTCCATATAAATTTGATTTGACGAAAGTAAATTGAAAGCACATCAAATAAGACGTCTTTAGGGCTTAAATATAAATAAGAATTGTATGTATGTAAATAAAAGTTCAGACTTAATTCAATACCTTTGAAGATTGAAAAAAATATTGACATTGGATTTACTTAATTTATTTTTTGATATTTTTTTATCCTAGTCACATTGCGGAGTTAAATACCGCTACTTAACGCAATATGCCTCCAGATTTTGGAGGAAAGTGGGGAACGGAAATGTCTTAATTGGAACGGTTCCCAGGTACCCTCTGCCTACCCTGATGTGAGAGCCAGCGTGAAGGGAAAAAATTTTTGCGTACTATGCGATGACTGTAGGTTAAAAGGGCCTATACTAATTAGATATTTTATTTAGACAACTGCAAGCTGTATCCTGCATATAGTAGAGTAGATAAAAAAATATATAAGGACATTCATGATTCAAAACCCCATATCTCGAAATCTCACGGAAAGCGGAGAACGGAATTTCTTAACAATATTTCTTGTGCTTTCTATGCGATAAAAAGCTTTCTGCTTTTTTAAATTATAATATAATAATCATTTACAACATTCGTAATTAGCTGAGCATCGTTTAAACGGTAATCTCATCTAACTAATGATAATTAGGAACACCTAAAAGAAAAGCTGGATTTGGAAAATCGTTGCCTTAAACGTGCCTACAAAATAAATAAAAATAATCTAATAAGTATATACGTAGATTAATTCGAATTGTTTGATGTTATAATTTTAGGATATTTTTTGCCCCTTAATAATTTTGAAAAAATAATACTATTTAATAATAATGAATTTGCATTAGCCTAATATCGGTTATTTATTGAACATGTTTATTTGAGAAAAGAAAAAAAGATGGCAAGCGGCATAAAAAACAGCAATGAAGTCCATTGCATGTACATTCCCCCAAGTTTCTCAAAGTAGTCAAGTCGCGTACACGTAATGTCTCTGTCTCTGAAAATTGGCCGAGGTGTACTGAACTGTCTGACATTAGAACGTTGGATTCTCGCCCTACCCGCTTTATGCGGGATTCATAGAGCTTAAATACATAAATAAATCCTCGACAGAATAATAAAAAAGAACTCTATAAAATATAATTACCTAATATTAAAATTGATACTACGATACTAAAAATTATGTATGAATTCCATATATTGAAATTATTGAAACACATTGAAAATTAATGTACTATGCGGTTATTATTGAACTGTAAATTTCTATTTTCATCTAACTAATGAAAACCACATCCTTTATTAATAAACGACAAAATTTTAACCGGAATTTCGATTATTAGAAGAATTAAGGTACTTTTGTAATTCAAATATCAATAAGACTAAAAGATTAATTTTCTTGCTCTCGATAATACGATAAAACGCGGCGTTAAGTTCCGCCACTTAATACGTAATGCATCGATGTTTTGGCGGAAAATGGAGAGCAGAGTGTCTTAACACTTTATTCCCTAAAAGTTGTGCCTGTTCTGCCAGTTTCCTATGAGGAAAAATCGGGGACTTTTTCATTAGGGCTGTTGTCGACTGTAAACAATAGTTGTCTCTTCGACCATTAATTTTATTATTTTTCCGTTATAGTAAGACCAAATGTGGCGTTGGGTTCCGCTAACGAACAAGTAATCGGAAAGTCTCGGAATATTTTAACACTTGGTTCTCCCTATGAGGGCTAAATAATCAAAAGTTAAAATTAATATATTTTTGACGGTGTAGTTTCTCGGTTTTTTTTTGTTAAAAATTATATTTAAGAACTAGCGGCCCGCTCGCGGTTTCACCCGCGTGAACTATATTATTATTAATTTCTGTCTCCATGACTACGTCCTAGTGACGTCTATGCAAAATTTGAGATTCCTAGCACATGTAGTTTCTGAGATTTCGTGATGAGTGAGTGACCTTTCCATTTTATATATATAGATTTAAAGATCATACTGTTTATTTCTTAATTTAGCTTACTTCCTAGGATCATTTTCTACGATTTAGCATTTGCTTTTGCATGTAAATGAAGCTGTATTGCACTCAAAGAAAACTTTTAGTAAAAATGTAAGGAAAATAGTTTAAAAAACATTTCAAAGAACTGAAACAGCAATTCATTCAGCAATTTCGATGTCCATTTTATATTGTATATATTTTTTGAAGCTTCAAATTTGTTATTTTTTCATATGTATGTCACACATTTGACGGTATAAAGGACGAAGCTGTTCGTGTCGCAGCGGCACGGCGTTTACTATCAAAGCTTGTAGCTTGGGTAGTGGGTTCGATTTCTACTTGGTGGAATGAATTATAATTTGTTCCTTATTGTGTTGAGTGTGGAAAAAGAGAAAGAACATTCACTTTTGTATAAAATATGGAAATATACTTTCAGCACACGTACACGTCTACATATATTTTATATATATTCAATAGATTGATTTCTCTTTCAAACTTATACTTTAAAAGCTAAACAAGCAGCTTTAAAGGATTTATCTTCGCATTAATATAAATACATATATGTATAATTTTTTCATCAAGTTATGCTATTAAAATTTGAAATGCACAAGGAAATTTGCTTCATTCCTATAGATTATACTACTCTACAGTACTTATAGCGAGCGAGCCGAGTACAGTTCGAGAGGACTTTATTATATGTATTTCTCTCTTATGTTTCGAGATATTTCCTTATTTTCTTTAATTATGGTTCTTGAACCATTTGCTGAAGAGAAGGTTTCGCAATGGCGGCCATTTTATCTAAAGCCCCAACATTTACATCATCGGAAATATTAACCAACTGTTCTTCATGGACATATAAATCTCTTTCAAATACTCTATTTCGGCCTCACAAAAGCTATCAGTCAAGAGTCGTCCTAATCCTCTTCCTAGTCTACACGGAAGAAAGAAAGCGAACCGTACCAATAAAGGATGCAGGAAAGAAGAAAACTCGTGCACCCTGGTCGTCAACGGAGAGTCTGGCATCTGTAATTTCATTTATTGCCAATATTATACTATCGTATGGAGTTTAGGTTAACGACTTTCATGCTCCTACGGACTCAAGAGATATATTCGTAACTTTACTAATTTCCTAACTTTGAATTGTGATTTATGTATGTAATATAATCTTAGTCGTATCTGCCATATAAAAGTAAGTCTTCTTGGTCTAGTTTAAATTATTCATTCCATGAGGCTATCGTAGCACAGATGATATCTGACTGTAAGCGTAATGGTTCGGGGTTCAATTCTTACCCAGGGAAATTAATCTTTTTTTTTTCTTAGCTCTGGCAATATAAATCGCGGATATGAATTTCGCCACGTATACGCAATTTAATATGTATATATTTTTTCTGAATCTATACTAAATGCTAGATATGGCGTCAATTACAAATACTGTTAACAGTACCTAATAACCCAGTCGTGGCGGATGTACACAAGTGTGCGTGGGTTCGATTCTCTCTTGAATGAAGGAAATATTTAATATTTTCATTACCTCGCTCTGGTAACTAGGAAAAGCAGTGTTCCCTTCGGAATTCGGTGGAGAGTGAGAACCTAAAATGTATTAATGGGAACAAGGTGTCTCTACACCTAGTTCCCTTTGTCTACCCTGCTATGTGCTAACCTAACTACTAACAGAATTAAATGTTTCTTTTTTCTATTAAGCCATCGTGATTGTCATTCCTGATGTCTAATTCAATTACTCGGCAATCTCAATTTACAGTTTAATTGGGGTCGAGTTTAATTCTGCCTTCCAGATAAATTTGTATTGAACTACTGTAATCTGATATTAGAAATCTAACACTACTGTGTAACCAACTTTACTGATATTTATAGTTGATGGGTTTAATTATTTAAGATTTGTTTTTGGAAATATGTAAGAAAATTAAAGGAGTGGAGTGGAGAACAAGTGAAGTATCCAAGGGTGTGATCATGGTTTGGCCAATGAATCCGTACTCAGTCAAAATTTTTATAACTTTGTAGCAACTTCTTTGTTATTATCATCTCTGTATTCTCCCTAGCTTAATATATATTTTTTACGGAATCCTAATAAAAATTCAAAATGCGCTTTCTAGGAATCGCTACATCCGCTATATTATACATACGTATCTTAATATTTTTGTTTTTCTAGTGAAGTGAAGTGTCGAGAAATAATAAAATATTCAATAATATTCAAGATAAAAAAATACATAGTATTTAATTTAAAACTTTTGTTGTAGATCACGGTATTCAGAATACAAGAGCGAGCGGAAGGTGGTGAGATCCAGGAATTGGATCAAGTCATCTTGACTGCTCTGTTTCGGGCCCAGCATTTATCACCAAGCGAACAGCTCAGCTTGGCTCTCACGTGGAACAGAGTCGATATCGCGAGATCAGAGATATTTGTGTACGGACAAGAATGGCCGCCAGGTAAGTTATTATATATTTATGACTAGAAATAAGCCGTAACTCCTGCATTGAGGGTAAAAGCGTGTGAAAAATATAAATAGTCTACTTTCACATTAAGTTTATTTACAAAATTCGGCGGAAAATGGGAAACGAAGTGTCGTAACACTAGCATTCCCGCTGCCTATCCTACTGTGTGCTGATATGAAGGTATACAGCGTGAAGTTGGATTAATTTAAAGAATATAATTCATTATTATTATTCGCTCAAATATTTTCTTTATATAAATATACATTTATGAGTAGGTTCTTTAGTTAGGTTACATACATAGCAGAATCTAAACATTTTTTTTGGTTAGTTCAAATACTAGTTCGTAGAAGAGCTTTGTACTAAGTATAAATTATTATCTCATCTTGGTGGATGTTAATGAAAATAATAAATATCATAGACCCAGTCCCCACTAAAATGTTATTATAGTTAATTACTACTACCCTCTAAACACTAACGACTTAAGGTGAACTAACTCTTGAAAATACTGTTCTACCCTCGTAAACCCCACCTTATACAAAATATATTAGACAAGTAAGCTTTTTCTATGTATGTTAAAATGATAGTAGTATCACTATTGAAACGCGGTGTTAAATTCCGCCACTCAGAAATATCTTGAAAATTCAGCAGTGCGCGGGTATCTTAACACTAGTTTCTCTTTGTATACTCTGTTATATGCGGTATAAAGGCGTTAAGCTGACAAGAACAACGATTTACAGTAACATTGGAAACTACAGTGTATGCAAAATGACTAGGAGCTTAGTTCAAAACTTATTGTTCTTAGACTAAAAGTTGTTAACATATTCCAATATTTCATATTACATAGCCAAAGTTGAAGACAGCTGTTTCAGCTGAAAGTTAATATTTAGTACTTATTTAGATTATGATTATTCAAAAGCGTTAAGTTGGAGTTCTATTTTGACTTTGGTTATTTTCATTTTGGATTTTTTGTATGCGATAATATAAGCGTTATTCTTTTAATTTATTTTTTCTTTTTCGTATTAATAGTTGTGAGTTCAATTTATCATATGTACGCAAAAACCTTAGACTTATTGTTTAATTTTTCAATCTCCAAAAGGACTCGAGACGGACAGACAGACAACAAAGTGAACCTATTACAGTTCCATTTTTCCTCTTGAAGTACGGAACCCTAAGAAACATGGAGTAGACTTCGTTAAACAATTCTTAAAGCTCCATTAAACGATCGCTTATATATTAAAAGAGAAATAAAAGGCCAATTGCGAAACAAACTCAAGTAAACATAAATATGGACGTTAGATCTATTTGTTATACAAGTCAAGGATTTAGATTCCTATTTAGTGATTTCTCTCAAAGAATTTCTAAGAATTGCCGTTAGCCATTTTGCTCGAGTAAGCATTAGATTTAATAAGTTTTCTGAAGACGTACTACGAAAGAACGTATGAAATAACAGTCCATTAATTTATAGTTTATTACGTTTTTTTATGTTTTATAATGTTTTTCGATGATGATTTCTTCAATTATTATTTCTACTAGGCTGTCGTTACGCGACGGTTGCGGGTTCCGTCTCTCTAGGAAGTGAAATATTTATTTACGTTTATATTTCCGTTTCTTCGCTCTGGTGTCGAGGCAAAGGGCGACGTTGAGTTCTACCACTCAACACACAATGCCTCCAGAATTCGGCAGAAAATGGAAACACAGAGGGAACCTTGTATTAAGACACGCTGTTGAAAGGCGGAACTTAACGCCGCGCTTTGTCGCGACACCAGAGCGAAGAAATGAAAATATAAATTTAAATAAATATTACAAAAGGAAATGGAGCCAACTTTTATAATTTTGATCTTACAGCAACTGATACGTCTTAACATTGCGACTCTCACTAAACACATGACGGTAATCAAAACTCTATAGCGGCAACCAATCGCCTTTTTGTCAAAATAAAAAAATCATTTTTTAGTGTTGTGCAGTAGGGTTTATTCTTTTTATATAATATTTTTTTATATAGCGATATCTACTTATGCTTCACACATGTTTTATTATGTAAGTTAAGGACCATAACAGAAGGCCGCAGGTGTTAGATTCTACCCTTTTATGAATAAAGTCACTTACAGTCTATTGATCTTGTCATCTGAATAACAATGAGATTGCCCTGGTTTATTTAAATAACCTCTGAGAGATGGTTTTTGTTACAATAAAATTGATTTTAATTTTATTTTATTAGCAATAAAAAATAATGTAGTAGGAACATGGAACCTGGGAACCTAGTGGAAAGGCACTTCCATTCCTTTCCGCTGATTTCTCGTAGCATTGCGTCTTGAGTGGCGGAACTTAACTTAACGCCGTATGGAAAAAATGGAAATTAGTTATTCAGAATATTTGAGTATAGAAGCTACCAATTGTTAAAAAGAGAATATGGTGATAATACACTCCATTCTCCGCGTTCAACTCGTATTCGAGTATGTGTTGAGTGGCATAACTTAACACCGCACTTCGTAGCATGCACTATGTCTTTGCAGTAAGAAACGCTAAAGTTTAGCATTTTACCATAGCTTCTATGCTAGAGGGACCTTGGAGGACTACGAGTACTAAGATAGAATTAACCTAAATTAATACTTCAAATATTTTAATAAATTTTCCTTTACAGGTGCCCTCGACGAAGCAATGATGCAAGCGCTAGAACACGACAGGATAGACTTTGTCAAGCTACTTCTAGAAAATGGTGTTTCAATGAGGAAGTTCCTCACTATTCCTCGATTAGAAGAACTGTACAACACCAAGAGTGGTCCAAGCAACACCCTGAGGTATATTCTGAGGGACGTACGACCGCACTTACCTAGAGGCTACGTCTACACTCTGCACGATATTGGTTTAGTTATCAATAAACTGATGGGAGGTGCTTACAGGTGAGAATGTTTGTCTTAATATATAGATAAAAGAGATTTTTTTAAAGTTTTTAAATGTAATTTATAATTAATATTTTTTCTCCATTACAAAGGAAATATAATTTTTAACATTTAAAAAAAAAATACTACAGATATTTAATATCATTTAATATAATTATTTTAACACAAACAAACAGTGTTACAAACACTTTAGTGAAATCAGTTTTATTTATTCCTTTGAATCGCATTTTCATGAGCCTCACACTGTCAGTGATAGGTAGATAGCTGGCTCCCTTTTGTGACTCTTACAAAGCAACTCGCGAGGGCGGATTAAATAAAATTTCGATATAGATGTGACTTGTGAGTCAAATGCTGCTGGGGTTTCATCAAACTGTATCGTTTCTCGTTTTTTTGTATAACTACCCTCTTTTTTCCGCATATTTCATTAGTACGCAAAGATAATTTAATGTAAAGACGTTTTGTGTAAAGGTGGAACTCAACGCCGCACTTTGTCTTGTCAAATTGACAAAACGAAGAATTAAGGGTAGTTGTGACACAAGCGTGTAAACGCGACGGTTGTGGGTTCGATTTCCTCTCGGAGAATGAAATATTTAATATTTTCATTTTTTTGCTCTAATAACAAAAAGAGCCAAAAGCAAGTAACAAAGAAAAATGTCTTTTTTTTTAATGAGAATGTACTACATAAATAAATATTGAAATAAAATATATGTATGACATTTAAAACCCTATATCTTTCGAGTTAAGCTTACTCTGAGCATTGAAGATAGATCCTATTTTAGTGTCAGCGACTGGGGACTACTGTGAGACGTCGATAACAATTCTTTAACAGTAAATAATATGGGGCCGTGGGAATTTTGATTGATAACTGTAGAATACTGTAGAATATTTAATAATTTTAAATGTTATTATATGGAGGCGTGCCGCAGGAGCACCAGTGTTTGATTGTAAACGACTGGTTGTGGGTTCGATTCTCTTTCGCAATTAACACGCAATTTCTCCAGAAATCGGCGTTGGAAATGGAGTGTCTTAACACTACGTTCCCTCTGCCTACCCTGACATGTGCAGGGTACAGCGTGAAGCTAAAACACCAAAAGAATTCTTCGTATATTTTATAGTTGTTTGGGATACTTATCCCAAACAACTATAAAATATACGCTAAAATATAGCTCACTTGAGCTCAACTAAACTTTTCAGCCTTTTAATATTAGTAGATATAAATAATGTAAATTACATACAATAGAAACACAATTATCTATATTTTGTCAGGAAGCGACCCTTATAAATATTCAAATTAATCCCCAAACCGGGTTAGATCCTTTAATTATACTTATTTTGATATGCATAGTAATGTCACGTTACATAAAGAACATATAGTATATAATTTATTTAAAATATTTTAAATAAATTATATATTTTTGTATTTTCTTCACGATTCAAGGTAGACACAGAGTTAAGACACTTCAATCTAGATTTCTCCCCGAATTAGAGATATTTCTAAATGATTTGTGTAACTTTGTCACAAGTGCGGGGAAATAAAAATGATTTAAATGTTATCTTTAACGAATGGGGGTCGAATCCGAAACCGTCGTGCAGATATTCAAATGTCTATAGTCTTCAAACGACTGAACATATTTGTTGAATCATGGCTTAGAACATTCTTAAGTCACATTCAAATAAAATCAGATCGGTAGATGGTACAAAATCCGTTCATTCGTTTAGGAGCTACGATGCCACAAACAGACGGACACACATACACAGATACGTCAACTATATAAAACCCCTCTTTATTTTCCGAGCTAGAAGCAATTCTGCAAATAAAGATATTCCTATCTTACAAAAACACCTACGTTATGCAAAGTAATCACACGTCAGCACAAGCCAGGTGGAAAATTTGACTGCGGCAATGTGCCGCTATTGCTATTTGTACCCAGGATTTATCGTACAGGCTGCCTTCCACACTTCGTCGTCGTGTCAACTATTATGAGAAATATGTCTTCATTCTAGAGTATTATTACTATAGCGTGATTATTATATGTAGATGTTTCATCCTTGAAATTAAAATGACGTAATGATTATTATTATTACTTAAATATTATTCTGTACTCAGGAAAAAAAGTACTTTTTAGAACAAAAGAATGGACGGTTTCCAAGATGTGCATGTTCATCGTGCTACGTTAAAATTCTTATTATGTCTTCTAAAAAGAACGAGGTTAATTTTTGTGGTGTCGAAGCAAAGCACGGCGTTGAATTCCGCCACTCAACATGCAATTCCTCCGGCGAAAAATTGGGAACTGCTATGCGCCGGATATAGCGTGAAGCTTTCTTTATGTAATAATAATATTTAATTTATTTTCTAACTCTAGCGTCAACGCTCGTGAGAATTGACCATAACCGAAGCGGAAGTTAAAAAATTATAACTTTAAATGATTAGAAAATAACTTTTAATTACCATACTGACCTACCATAACAGAATATATACAAAAATAGGGTACTAGGTCAGTTAAACGAGCACTAACGGCTGCTTTATATGAGGTATAATGCACACAGCACGATAAACTAACGATAAAGTTTGCCTCGTTGTTTGACTTTGTGTATTAAAATTATTTTATTCATATCAACAGTTTATTTATAGGTACGAGGATATTTTTTTTTTATATTCATATATTTCTCATTTATTTTGAGGTAGATAGAGAATTTAGTGACTCCGTTCTCCATTTTCTTTAAATGTATAAATGTCGTGGTAGTTGACAGAACTATTTTTTTTTATCCAAATATGCGTTGTGGACGAACGGTGCTATGGGAGTCACCAGTCGTTGAATCCGTTACTACCTATTTAAGCTCAGAAGAAACCGATAGAATCATCGGGGTATGCACGAGCGCCGTAGAGGCACATGCCTCCCTGACCAAAAAGAAGAAAATATATTTTTTTGCCGAAATTCATTACATAACCATTATTTGTACTTCTTTAAATATTGACATATAAGTTTGCGTAATACTTAGAAAAAAACACGTTTTTTTGGGTAGCAGGTTCAGAGAGCACCCAATCTTAGACGCTGCGTCTCTCACGCATCGCCCAATTCTTGAGACGATGCAGGTTGCTTCGCGGAACACAACGCCGCGTTTGTTTACCAGAATAGGGAAATAAAAATAGTTAATTCCGATACGAACTAAAATTACATTCTTTCTTTACTGATAAAATGAAATAAACGTATATGAAAACTGATATTAGAGTCTACGATTCTCTTCTTAATAGAGTTGTCAATATCAAGTTTTCCCGTTACGGTTATAGTAGTCTTCCTTAAAGATAATATTCGATACATTTATGGTCATAAAGCCTTTATTAGGGTGGTTATGGACGATATTTGACCGGCATACAAAGCTGATGTTTATGGTATATAATTGAATATAAATAGTAGTTATTTCATCATCAATTAAATGTTTTGATCGTTGTAATTATATAATAACACATTAAAATCTATGAGCCTATGAGTGACGGCAAAGTATAGTGAGAAATTTAGATTTGTAATTAGGTATTTAGTACGCTGTATCCCAAATGTAGATGGTAAACAGTGGGAGCCCAGTGTTCATACACTCCGCTTCCCACTCTGAATTCTGGAAGCATTGAGTTGAGTGGCGAAACTCAACCCCGACCACCACAGGTTACCCAACCACACAAAATGAAAATATTAAATCTTTAATTTCCTCGAGTAGGATTCGAATCCACAACCTATCGAGTTTACTAATATGTATATTCCTTTTCAGATGCTACTACACTCGTCGCAAGTTTCGTCCGATATACGCGAAAGTGATGAACAAAAGCGTAAACGTACACCGCAACAGCGCTTCGTTCACGCGGCACAACGCCGGCGGTCTCTCGCTGATCACCGGCTTCATGCCCGTTACCACTGAAATGGCGAGATTCGATTATCCGTTCAATGAACTATTGGTGAGTTTGGAATACCAAATAACTATACGAATAGCCTAAAGGAATACCTTAAGGCTATTTGTAGCAGTATCTATTTTATGCTAACATAAACATTTCTGATTTTGCCTGTATCGGATATTTGAAATTGTTTTTCATTTTCACGCTGTATCCCGCTAATAGCGCACAGGGTACAGAAGTAGGTAGGTAGGTACAGTAAGTAGAAGTAGGACTCTGGGAACTTAGTGTTAAAACACTCCGTTCCCATTACGACATTTTGGTTCATCAGTTTCCGCCTAATTCAAAATGTAACGTCTCCAGCGTTGCATGTTGACTTGCGGAACTCTACGTCGCGCTTTGCCTTATTGCCAGAGCTAAGAGATGAAACTATTAAAGTAGAAATTATTTTAAATGATTAATTAAGTACATATTAATCACATGCTAATGGGCGTACAATTTTGAGTCCAAGAAAGATATATTAATTGTAAAATTAAAAAATAAGCTCATTGGAACAATTGAAAAAAAAAACTATAGAAGAATTATAATAAAATGTTTATGTATAAAGATTTATTTTAAGAAAAAACACAAACTTAGAATAGCAATATTAAAATATTTATAAAGAAATCTTAAATTATGACAATCTCATAAAAATTAGATTAGGTTATGTTAATAAACTTAGCAATCCGAATATATTTAAATTGCTAAGTTAATTCAAATAACCTAATCTAACTTTCATTAAAAGTCATTAAAAACAAGTAATACCCAAAAGTTAACTAAAACTGTTAATTAAATAAGGGCAACAAGACAGTGATTCACTAAAAACAAAAGCTAGCTAGCCGACTGAAACAGAAGCTTAAATCTCCATTACATTAACTACTTTGGTAAAATTTTAGTGAAGCGAAAAGGCTTATTCTACTAAATTGTTACTTGTTGCTAATTTATTCTGTATATTTATTTAAACTAACCTTAATTTTCCGAGCTCAGTGTGTGACTGTCAACACAACGGTTGCGGGTTCGATTTCCACTTGGAGGAAGGAATTATTATTTGTTAATTGAGTTCCGCTAGTCAACATATAATGCCGCCAGAATTCGGCGGAACCTGGGAAACAGTCTTAATAGACCCGAAATATTTCACACCAGATTCCCTCTGCCTACCCTACTTTACGTGAAGGATGCAGCGTGAAGCTTGCGTGAATTTATTATAGTGTTTTTTTAATGTGTTACAAAGAATTATCGAAATAATTAGAGCTAATAATATATTTTACCAGTCTTCTAGCAAATAGTGGGTGTATGTGTATACATATATCAAAATGGAAGCTTATACCTACATCATTTTCTTTATAAAGCAATATTTTCTCAAAAGCTAGTATATCCTCCTATATAAATGAAGGAACATTTTCCAGGGAAAATAAAAAACTTACAGGGTTATTCATTTTCGTATCAGAAAGAACGTTTTTTTAGGCAATCTTTTTATAATTAGAGGCTTTGACTACTAAAAACTTTCTACTACAAGAAAAAGGTTTCAATTTTGTAATAAATTTTGAAATACTTGATCTTGGAGTAATGAACAAAATATTATATATCTTTATTTTGCTACAAGAACACTGTTTTTTAAAATATTTATTTTAGTTTCACGCTATATTCTATACATAGCAGAGTAGGCATAGGAAACCTGAAGTGTTAAGACACTCCTTTCCCATTGAGACACCATCTTGAGAGAAATGCAAGTGTTGAATTAAATAATTTAGTTAAGTATCGAAGTAGTCGTCTCGTAATGTCTATAAAATTCGGTAGAAAGTTCAAATCCCTCTACCTACTCTGCTATTAGCGCGGTACAGCGTGAAGCTAAAGAAACCTTTAAAACTGGTCACAGATGTGGGCAGTTCTAACCAAACGACACCAAATGGCCTTACTCATGTGGACTCATGGAGAAGAAGCGCTGGCCAAGTCATTAGTGGCGTGTAAACTTTACAAGGCCATGGCTCACGAAGCAGCTGAAGATGATATGGAGACTGAAGTATACGAAGAATTAAGGCACTATGGAAAGGAATTTGAAACTAAAGGTAGGTTTTTCTTTAGACTTTAATTTAATAAAATGTGAAACAGCCACTCAAAACCCCAAGATTGATAAAAATGTGTCAGAAATAAGATAACTTCATAGCAAGCAAGGCTTTTTTCTTTTAAAAATATATGCATTAATTAAGAATATAAAAATAATAAATTACATTAAAAATAATGACAATGATAATGGATTAAATACACAGTTCACAAAAATGAAGTTACAATTTATTAGGTACTTTCATATTTTCTCAAGATACCTTGTTATAGACACTCTCACAATAAAATGAAGCTGAGTTCTAGGAACAATTTATTCCTAACACTAACTTCAATTGGATATGAAAATTTCCTTTATAATATATAAAATGTTCTAAGAAATCTAATTTGAGCTGTAAATGAAAAAATAAGTCGCACAATCCACCTATTATGGTTATAATTGGATAGCTGAGGTTAAAACAACATTCACATTTTAATACCACAACAAAACACTTTCTATACAGAAATTTCAATGAATCTTTTCAGAAAATTCTACTTGAATAAATAGTAGATATTTTTCAAGATGCAATATCTGAGTACACCAGATTGCATACTGATTGAAACCGCTAGGATTGTGCGGTCCAGGTCAATAGGCTACGCTCGACGGCTCGCAGCTTAATTTAACGTGAATTAATTTAATTATAGCGCGATGTAGAAATTCACTTATCTCTGATGGCCATATATTTTAGGTGATAATATTTAATGGTTTTGGGATTTGATTAGTTAAATTTGCGGGTGGTCTTGCTACAGGGGCGGGAGAGCGAGTGAATGGAATGAAATGATATGGGTGGTGGATTCGATTCCTAGTCGAGGTACTGACATATTTATTGTTTATATTTCCTCGTTCTGGTAACGAGGCAAAACGCGGTAAGTTTCGCCACTCGTATGCATACGCAATGCTTCCAGAGGTCAGCGGAAAGTTGGAAAGGAAGTGTCTTAATGAGAACGGAGTTTCTTAAAACTACGCTTCAAGATTCCTTCTATTTACCCTGCTATTTAAAGGAATACAAACCTAAAAAAAAAATAGCGCGAGGTCGAAATTCACTTATCTGTTATGGCCATATATTTTAGCAATTCTATAATATTTAATGGTTTGGGAATATAAATAGTTAACTAGCCTTATGCGGTAAATGATTCTGTCTGCATTGGGTGGTGCAACTTCAATCTCTGATCGAATTTATGTTAATGTTATATCCACATCTGCACTGACTGTTATTATTTACTTAGATATTGAGGGTTGCTTTGATGGTTACTTCAACAAAATTATCAACAACATTTTGTTTCAGCATTAGAACTTCTAGACTACTGTTATCGACAAGACGACGACCAGGCCCAACAGCTTCTAACCTGCGAACTCCAGAACTGGTCAGGACAAACGTGCCTAAGCTTAGCCGTGGCCGCCAACCACCGCGCGCTCCTCGCCCATCCCTGTTCTCAAATCATCCTAGCCGACCTCTGGATGGGAGGACTGAGGACACGGAAGAACACAAATCTAAAGGTACATCTATCAGATTCAAATCCACGTAACTTTCTTTCATCCTGTTAACGCACAGACTTGTATTGGCACGTAGTAGTTATAGATAATAAGAATCGTAACCAAGATTGCGAGATAGATGTCTGTGTGTCGAGGAGTCGCTTGCGGAGCATGGAAAGACGCCGATTATTACCTTTTTTCTTTTGATTAATATTTAAATGTCACCCTTTTTTGTGAGGTTGTTTCATATATTTATTTTTGGTTTGGCTTTAATATTTAGATTATTGTATAAATGTATCGAATTTATTTGAAAAAGTTTGACTTAAAAGTGTGTGCGTATTGTTCATCTAAATATCCAATTTAAGTTACTTTTTTAAAGGAATATTATTATGCTTTTTTTCTATATAAATACACACACTTTTTTTTTATTATCTACACAAAGCTATTGAACACAAAGCCAAATAGGCCGTCGCCATAATGAAACAACCTCAGCATAATCGACGTCGATTAGTTAGCATGTGATGCTTAAGTCAATATAGTTAGCGTTTGCCACATCGGCTTTGTCGTGGTCTAAGGTAATACTGAGCCTGCTGTGCCCACTGTACATTCTGCAACTGGAGTTCAAGTCCAAGGAGGAACTGCAGCTGATGCCGCAGACGGAGGAGGAGCATCTAGAGAACGAGAGTATGGAGGACGACAGGAGCACCAAGGATCCCAACGACCCTGAGGTATGTTTTTATGTTTGGTTGCTTCCATCGCTTATATATTTTGCTGTTACACGAAATTATGTGGTTATAAGATTGAAATATAATTGTTTTTGGTCATTGAACAATTTTAATTTATCGTTACGTTTGTTAGTTTTAAAGAAATTATTTTATTTCTTATTTTATGGCCTTATTTGTAAACCGCTCTCAAATCTAAGATCGTTTTCGAGATGCCATTTTCATTCATAAATTATATATCTATGAATGGAAACGGTATCTCAAGACCGTTCTCAGACTTAAGAGCAATTTATAAATATGCGCCTCAATGTCCCTATAAGATTCAACATAAATTATTTATATAAAAGTTAGTTTAAATGCGTTTGTTGCAATATAAATAATTATACATTTGAAATAATTTACGATGCACATTTGCTTCACATCATAACAATCATAAATCTAAAACTAACGTTGGGACGGTTTCATAAATGTAAATAATAATTCTTGTAAAAATCATGTAAATATTATGGGAAGGTACTTTTTAACCAAATAATTATTACATAACCGCTTTGGAAACTAAAATTTAAAATTTGACATCTTAACTCTACGTTCTTTCTGCCTACCCTTGCTATATGTGGGAAGTGCGAAGTTGAAAAAAGAAAAAAATAACCGTTCTTGTAACCACAATATATTTTAGCACTATCTTTCGAGGCCAGACCACGTTTTAGGCAAACTACACTAAAAGTTTTTTTCATATTAAAGCACTTAAAGCAGATATTTGCAGCGAAGAAAAGTAGGACAAAACTGAAATGTATTTTTTTGTGTTTTTAACTATAAAAAGAAATGTTTAATATTTCAACCATTCAGTCAATTGTTGCAAAGGCAATTTTTTTTATATTCTGAGTTATATATTTTTAGATTTGAACCCGTACTTACGTTATACTTCCAAGTGTTAACCAATTTTACTAAAAACCAGTTAAACGTACAAATTTCACCACGAAACCCGCCCGTACCGCCCATTCAATGAAATTTCTAGTGAGTTATTGCTTCGTATTACACAATAGACCAGAATTTCACACTGTTAGTTCTGTCAGTTAAAGCTATCAATTTTGTAGATGGAACGAAATACTCGGTGTTCGAACGTTAGCGTTTCTCAAATACTACTATCCGAGAAACTTCAATAAATTCTATATGAAATAGTATATTATTGAATTTTGAAAGTTTTCAATTTCCTGAAGAAATATGTGACAAGAAGATTATTTTAAACGGTTGCAGTTTAAGATACATTTTGTTAAATACTATTAATGAGATTTAATAACTAAAAATCTTGAAGGACCTAAGATTTTTCTTGATATTCAAAAATTTGGAGTTTGAAAAAGTACGATTTTTTTAATATGCCTGACTGACATATACTATAAACTAAAAAAAGTAAACATTTTGAAAAGTTGAAAGTTAATGATGATTTTAAAGGGTCAAACGTTGGGTTATAGCAACTTGTGCTTATTTTACATTGTTAGGTCGGCGCAGTGAAACGGCGGACACTTTCTATTAAGAAGACTGTCTTGCCGCACCAGAATAGCATTCAGGTATATTTTGAGATAGAATAGAAAAACACAATTCAATACTTAGCACCTTTTAATTTTAATGAAAATGCTATATTTGAAGACTATATACCGTAAAGATCGTAAAGACGAAATCTCGTTGTAAATTGGCAAAAAATCGTTATCATTTTAGTAATAAAATAAATGAAAATTAGATTTTTACAACTAAAACTTAGAATTTTCAATTGATGTAAAAGCAGGTTCCATTTTCTCTGTAAAAATATATCGCGTTAGGTCGGAGTGGCGAAACGGCGCACTCTTACTATAAAGAAGATAATACCGCCGGGACAACAGTGCAAACGCACACAGGTATTTCAAATTGTGCGAAATCACGAATATTTTAGTGCCCAGCCCAGCCCAGCACAGAGCCAAGTTATTGTTTTTGTTTATTTTTTTAAATATATATTAAGTATATTAGAAAACGCAATGCGCTGTTTCTATCTTGTTATGAAAGTTAATGATTTTACGCTATTTATTTACATTTCTTTCTTAAATCTCTTTTGGGATTTGCCTTTAGGTCAAATAATAAACGTATCTGCTGCTTCAATGTCTATCTACAAACTTTAAATGCACGTATTTTTTTTATATTTTCTAAAAATCTTATATATAATCTTAAGTGCTATTAAAAATAAATAGAATATTATGTTAAAATTGTTAACAGAAATGGGTTTATTATTATTTTATTTATTAACATATATTTATAAGCTATTTGTCTCTTATATCGGGATAACACATATGTATATAATAGGCAATGCCTATATTATGTAAATATTTCAGTCAACTTTTACTTTCTGTCATTGTGTTTTGTAACCACTATAAAAAATATCATTATTATAAATTATAAAATAATTTAATATAATTATTATATATTTTTCTCAAATATCGCTTAAGCTTCTTTATATTTTTTTACGTTTTATTAACATTTGCATCACTTCACTCTTCTCACTAAACTTCTATTTTATAATATAAACTGTGTAATATATTTCATTTTAATTTCGATTTCTATCTCCGTGTACTAGTTTCAATCATTTGTTATATTTTATTAAGCTTTGTGTGTTTATTAAATAAGACCTTGCATTTTAAATAACTTTTATTAACTATTAAAACTTAAAATTTCTTCACATTGTATATTATTAGAATTTTTATTCACTTCAAGCACTTCTATTATATAAAAAAAAATGTTTTATCATTTATTTAACTCTTGGCGGTCACTATGAAATACTGCAATAATTTCTCATTTATAAATCCTCTTATAGATTCTTATAAAAAGTAGACAATATTTTAAATGTATTAGAAAATCAGCTTCTTTCTATTTCAACTCATACTCTTGAATTTTTTGTAGTAACCTTTATACGATTTTCTCTATACTCAAGCAGGCGTTGATTGGCTCAGGAGCCGAATGCGAAACCCGGGTCGATCAGAACGGCAAAGTGGGTAAGATCGGTTGGGACCCCACGTACCGGGACCTCCCCGAGTACCACGTGCCGGAGGACAAGAGGATGAGGCCGTTGAGACTGAG
This sequence comes from Heliconius melpomene rosina, assembly GCF_056956725.1. NCBI lineage: Eukaryota > Metazoa > Arthropoda > Insecta > Lepidoptera > Nymphalidae > Heliconius > Heliconius melpomene. The sequence goes on along the minus strand of NC_140402.1, from coordinate 7,431,285 downwards.
GAAGAAGATATATGAGTTCTTTACGGCGCCTATCACTAAGTTTTGGGCGGATTCGGTAAGTTACTTAGTAAATATTTGCATAGTTTCTTTATTATATTTGTTATTTTTGTTGATATTGGATTTTTATGTTGTATGCCGCATAAGGCATATAGGAAGAGTGAACCTAGTGATAAGACACTCTGTGCTCTACAATAGTGTGCCTTGTTAAGGATCCAGGAAATGAAAATAACAAAATTTTCGAAATCGCGCTTTGCCTCCAGAGCAAAGAAATGAAAATATAAATTTCATGTAGATATATCATCGAGTGGGAATCGATCCCACTACCTTCGCGGCAAGTCACACCCTTGTGCCCCTATACTACGACTGGCCTCAGTATTTTATGGCAATCCAATTCATTTTCCAAAAAGGCTTTACCCGTTGTTCACGAGGCGTTTGCTGACGTAGCAAAATAATACATCCTCTGCCTTTGTCGTCGGCATACCAAACGAATTCAAATGAAATGTGCGTTTTCCAAAACCTATCGGATCGGTATCATCGAAATATTTTATTTAGACTTCATACAATTTTTTTTTTCAAGAGAATTATAATTGAGTGATTGTAAACGAGATAGGTTGTGGGTTCGATTCCTGCTCAAGAAAATGTATTATTTAATATTTTGATGTCTTTTCTCTGGTGTCGAGGCAAAACGCGGCGTTCGGTTCTGCCACTCATCAAGCAATTTTGCGTCCAGAATTTGGCGGAAAATGGGGAACGGAGAAACACTAGGTTCCCTCTGCCTACCCTGTTGTACGGAGAATGCAGCGTAAAGCTGATAAAATAAAAGAGGAGAAGTATCGAAGTATCTTATCAGTAAATCGTCTCTACCTACCCCATAAAATTTAGAAAATGTGTAGAAATAAAAAATAAAACATTTACCTATATAAGTATTACAACTGAAATATCTAGGTTACTACACTACGTAGTATTTGTGTTTAATTTGACCTTTTAACATAAAATAACACAAAATTTAAACGTACTTGGTTAAAAAAACAGAGTCACCTGCTTTTGAAATATGCATACATGCCTATTTAAAAAATATATAAAAAAAGGTTTAACCGTTCCTACCGCGATAAATTATTGTCACAGATTATAAAAATAAAAGATTAAAGACTATAATTTAACTTTTTATATGAATATTTAAACGTTGGTATTTTTCGTGACCTACAAAATTTATAACCTCGTATGGTAATTATAATTTTTAATAAATATATATTTAAACTATGAATTTCCATTGTTTTGAGGTTTATGTAGGAAAAATTAAATAAAGCATACTAATTCGTCTGAAATATATCTTTCATGTATATAATTATGGCTCTGGTTCGAAATAATATTTTGTGTCGTATTGTGAATTTATCGAGAAAGGCTATAAGGTTATATTAGGTACGTCACGTCAGTCATTTAAATGTAACCCGTGTAAATGGCTGTTAGAGTTACCTCGAGCACTTAGATCAAGTCATGCTTAATTCACAACTCTTAGTTATTCAAATTAGACCTAAAATGCCATCCACACCACCTGGATACGTGGCCCAGGAAGGAAAGGAACTTCCTACCACGCTCCACGGAACTGGAATGGCCTACCTGCAGCAGTGTTTCCAAGTCGATACAACTTGGGTATCTTCAAAAAGCGCATTTTAAAGGCTGGCAACGCACCTGTAGCTCCTCTGGTGTTACACGGGGTCGTGGACGGCGGTGATCACTTAGCATTAGGTGACCCGAGCGCTCGTGTGCCTTGTCTTTAGCTTAAAGAAACCTAGTGGGTGAAACCGCAAAAAACCCTAGTTTATGATAAATTAGCATATAATTGAAAAGTAAGTTTCCTGTCGCTTAGATCTCTCTACATAATGCGTGAATTGCGTGACAATCAAAAATGTGAACATTAACATGTATTTTCTATTCTTATTTGTAACCTTTCAATAATGTTACAAATATAGTATTATAAATGTGAAATGAAAATAGTTTTTACCATTAACTATATTCTAATCACACCATCGCCTGTCTGTTAACTTGAAATGAATTGCTTTTTATGATGTGATAATTATAGTAAATCAATAACACCTTTAAATAACGTAAGGTATTACTTTTATAGGTATATGTAGACTTTTAATTTTTTGTTTTAGTACCAGAAGTTATAAAACATACAAGCTTTCCAAATTTATTTGATTTGTTACTTAGCCTGGAATTTTTACATATGTAAAAACCATTTTATGTTTCAAAAATGAAATTTGTTAATATTTAAAAAAATGAATGGCTTCACGCTGTATCCCTCATATAACATGATAGGCAGAGAAATTGTCAAGATATGACGTGTTAAGTAGCGAAGGCTGCGTTCTGTCTTGTTACCAGAGGGAATTGAAAATAATACATTTCCCCAAATGAGAATTGAACCCATAACCGTCGCGCCACGGCGGCCTTTATAAATACAAGTCGATCGCACAAACGAATAACTTCCAATTCAGTTATCACTAAAACTAGTTGACAAGCTTTAAATATAATTTCTCTCGCACAACGATTTTTACTTTATTTATGGCAAATTAAAAATTCATTTTTTCTAATAATTCATACAACATTCTGCTTTTATTTGTGCAGTATAAAGCTTAATAGCTTTATAAAAATGAAATTTAATTTTTTATATTTATTTATTTACTTAACTAGCAAATATTTTCTGATAGAATAATTTTATTTATATTCACTATTTACAGTCAAAACGCAATGTATCGGAAAATTGAATGGGGAACGGAGGGTTTTGACACTAGGTTCATTTTGCCTACCCTGCTAAGGGGGAGAAAACATAAAGCCTGTAGCGGATTGAACCTACAACCAGACATTCTGATACTGTCCCACTGCACCAGTATGGTTTCTGTAGTCAATTATACATACATACATTAATTACTAAAAAACGGCAAATACAATATCGTGAGTACCCCAACAAGAGAACTAACAAGCTTATAAGAATTTCGACGTGGCCCGATGAGAAAATATGGCTTAGATGGTCAGAGCGTTTGGATGGTTTCCAAGAGGCGCGGGTTCAAATCCTGAACATGACGACGGAACATATCTCTCTCTATACCATAAGCTACATCTATACATATATAAAAAAACTGTAACTTCATTGCTGTCTGTCTGTGAAAAATATATGGGAAAATCTATTATTGGGGGCATTTATTAATGTAATAGAATTTCTAAAAACAATTATTTTTTTATTTTTTTGTTTGTCGGTTTGTCTGTGCGTTTGTTTACGCTAATCTCAGAAATGGCTTAACCAAATTAAATGCAGTTCTCACTATTTTGACTAACTTCCATTCACTAAAAGGTATATTTTATTCACGAAAGTAATTTATACGAGAAAATAAATAAGTGTGTAGTACAAGCGGGCGAAGCCGCGAGCGGGTTGCTATTGTCGATAAAATTACTTTCGACGTAACTCAGGTGCAGCCATATAATGATATTACTCTTATACAGTTCGCACGTCGAAGCGTCTTAGAAGTTAGGGCGTCTGTCGTTTCGCATTCCTCTGCCTGACATAGGGGAATTAATATGTGAAAACTTTTAATATTAAATTAATTATTTGGAGCATTATCAAATTTAATTATTATTACAGTTTTTTTCAAAGAATCCGATATTTACTTTCTATTTAATATAACCCGCATTTAGTAGGGTACGCAGAGGGAAACTGGGAACCTAGTATGTGTTAAGTGACTCCTTGTGTGTTAAGTGGTAGAACTTAACGCCGCGCTTTCCCTTGCTACCAGAGCGAAGAAATGAGAGTGTTAAATTTTTCAATTCCTTCAGTGGGAATCGAACCCACAACCTCTGCCCTACGGCATCACATATATATTGCTATTAACCATAGATTTCCCAGGTTTCCTGTGCCTTCGAGAATTCTTTTCTTTTCTTATTTTTTTCTTTGTTCACAGATCGCCTACATATTGTTCCTACTGATGTTTACGTATACAGTATTAGTCAAGATGGACATAACGCCGTCTTGGCCGGAGATATACTCCATATGTTATATTATAACGTTTTTATGTGAGAAGATAAGAGAAATTATAACGTCCGAGCCTGTTGCTATTAGGTGAGGCTAAAAACATTTTTTTTTTTCTTTTATTCTTTCAGCTTCACGCTCTATCCCGCAATTAACATGGTAGACAAAGGGAACTTAGTGCTAAGACCCGAGTATCGTAATCGTAGGAAATGTATAACAAATATTTAAATTATACCTTCAAGCAAGATTCAAATCGACTACCATCGCATTCACCTAACACTTATAATAATTTACCCTCTAACCATAAATTCCCTTATAATAATTTACCCTCTCTTCTCTCCATACTAATATATTCGTATTTTAATACCATGATTTATATACCACTCTTCTATATCACCACACACAATTTATAGCACGGGCTCCAGCTCTGGCTCCCTACCGACACATGGCGGCTTCTTCATCTAATTCAGTCTAAATGAGTCAATTTAGTTTAATCTTGTACCATTAATTTAAACGTAGCATTGTTTATTTTCTTTGTTGTAACTTTAAAAAGCTTTGGAGCTTTTGAACTGGAAATAACACTTCTTTAAATCATTTTTGTTTTTTTCTACCTTCACGCTATATCTCGCATGTAGTAGGTTGAGGCAACCTAGTGTATAAAACAATCCGCCCCCTACTTTTCGCCGAATACGAGGCAAGGTACGGCGTTGAGTTCAGAAATCGGCGGTGTCCTAAAATTAGGTTTCCTCTGCCTATCCTGTTTTAAGCTAAGTTTTAAGCTAGTTAGTACAGAAGAAAATCCAAGCATATGCGGCTCGTACTTACTTGATTAACCAATAACTTAATTAGCTTGGGTGGTTCGACAAATAAAACAACTGAGATGATGAAGATTTCAATATATTTATAAATTCTCCAGAATTCTTGTCATTAACGCTTGAATATACAAAGAAAATGTTTAATATTACAAGTATTATATTCCACGTTTTAATAATTATTTTCAATTATAACCCCAACAGACATAAGTTCAGCGTGTGGGCCTGGAACATGTGGAACACGTACGACGCGGGTTTCATCATATTCTTTCTCGTGGGCCTCACTCTCCGCCTCCGCGCCAGCTCCATGGACGTCGGTCGCGTCATATACTGTGTAGATATTATATATTGGTATTTGAGGATATTGAATATATTGGGAGTTAATAAGTATTTAGGTGAGTTATGTTTTGTGTTATGTTGAAAATGAATTCAGCCTTCAGAATTTGGTGATAAGTGGTAAACGGAAATCTTGTAATGGGGACGGAGTGTCTTAACTCTTGGTTCCCAGATAAAAAAAATAATAAAGAATATAAAGAAAAACGTACAAGCTATGCATTATACTTGAAAAATGGTCTGACAATTAATAACTTTGCAGGTTTCTCTAACTTTTATAGTGAAAAGCTTCATCATGTCTGTCTCGAGGGTGTTTCGCTAAGCTTTGTGAAATATTAAATGGAAATCTTCTATAATAATATGATTATAAATGTATATAAACCGAGGCAAAATGTAAAATGCACAGAATATAAATTATGGCGATAGGTTGTCACTTCAAATCTTGCGAAAGCTGAAAAAAAATGCAAGCATCCATTTATGGAACCTGTTATTGATATAGATATTAAAATTTTCGAAATACAAATTAATTATATAATTTATAATATATTTTTTAAACAGTTTATAAATATATGCCTAAATAATAATTTGTTTGTAGAAAAAAAGGGAAATTCATATTTATACAATAGAATTTTCATGTTATTTACTATTACACATGTCAGCTTCACGCTATATACAACAGGGTAGGCAGATGGAACCTAGTGTTAAGACACTCCGTTCCCCACTTTCTGCCGAATTCTGGAGGCATTGCGTGATGAGGGGCAGAACTCAACGCCGCGCTTTGCCTCGACACCAGAGCAAAGAAATGGATAAACGTAAATAAATATTTCACTTCCTCGAGTGGGGATCGAACCCAAAACCGTCGCGTCACAGTCACACTCTTGCGATGCTGCGCCACGACCGCCTCGTGGTTATATTAAGGTCTGTCATATAATGTAAACACTGTATATACAAAATTCTTAGTACGATCTGGTGATATACGAGTGTTAAGGTGTTGCGGAAATTGGATGATGCATAAATAAAGATACTAAATTTGCTGTTACCAGAATATACTGATATTCTGGTGCATAGTATATAGAGTAATAACATTTTATTTTGTTTTTTTAATGAAATAGTATTTAAATATTAATTTCTTAATTTAGTATATGTTTCACGTGTTTTTTTTTATTATTTTACTTTGAATGTTTACTACTTATGATTATCTGCTATGTATAAGTTATAGTATAGCTGTGTAAGTTTAATATTTAATATTGGCTAATTATAGTTTTGGCCATTTGGTTTTATTTCATCTCGAAAAAAGATAATGCAATAGTAATAAATGTTGACGTTTTTCTGTTTCTAAACAAAAACAACATACTAATTTATTTCTTTTAAAAAAAAAATCGTTACGCAGAACAGAGCAAGCTAGAAAATCTAGTGGAAATAATTCTAAATTTTCGAGACATTTTGTGTAGACAACCAAAGTCAACGTAACCAAAGCCAGAAAAAAAAACTAATTCATTCTCTCTAGTGCGAATCGAAGTCTCAAATATAATTTCCAAATTTCAGGACCTCTAGTCACTATGATGGGTAAAATGGTTAAGAACATGATATACTTCGTGGTACTCTTGCTGGTTGTGCTCATGTCGTTTGGGGTCGCTCGACAGGCGATACTGTACCCGGATAAGGAAGCTAGCTGGTATTTGATAAGAGGGGTAAGTTTATTTTAGAACTTTGTTAATAATATTAAGAATTATACAATTTTATTAATACAATTTAGTTGTGGAACAGTGGAACCAGTATGGGTTCAATCCCTACTTAGGAGAATTAATAATATTTTTTTTGCGCATTTGGAACGATAGTCGTCGGTTGAAATCTTGAACAGAGAAAAAGCTTTATTAAGGTTTTTTATATTGACATAAAATATAAGAATCCAGTCAGATTAGGCAGAGTGCAGTGTCACCCCGTTGGGTTTAATTATTCAACATGGAACGTCTTAATATTTCTTATATAAGTGGAGAGTGAAGAGAATAGACTTATAACGATGGTCTCTCTGTTTGCTTTGAAATCTTAGAGATGTGAGGATGCTAAAATATATAAAAACATATTAATGACTGTAAAGACTCGATAGTTTAAATTTTATAGGAAATGTCTAAAGAAATATAATTAACTAGCGACACGTACGCGGCTTCGCCCGCTTAAACTTATTGTTACTTTATATGAAAATTATACAAAATCTATACATATAAATTATAGCCTATGTGTTATTCTGATGTATGTATAAGCAATGTTACTAAGTTTCATTTTTGCAGTTTGTTCAGTAGTTTTTGCTTGAAAGTGGAACAAACATCCATCCTCAAACTTTCACATTTATAATATTAGGAGGATTATTCTTAGTACAAAAGCCTAATTGTTGAATAATTTATATGGAGTAAATTCATTATAATAAAATCTGTATAATTAATATTTTTACGTAATTTGCAGTCGGTACAGAATTAAAAAGTGCAATGATAATTTGCATTCGTTTGCATCGTTCCAGTGAATTTCACGCTTGTCTTCTTTATGACGTTCAATTTTGCATTTTCTTTATTGAAATTGCTGTATAATTCTGTAATTATGCAAAATCTAATAAATCATTTCATCTACATTTTGTATTAATACGATTTTAAAATATATATTAAATTTAAAATAATTAAATAGGGAATCATCCATACAAATTTTTACATTTATAATACATAGAAGTTCTTACGTTTTAAAACGGTATTTCACCAAACTCGAACTCACAACCGGGATCCATCAAGGCTGACAATTACAGGTGTTCTTCCAACCGTACTTTATGCTGTACGGGGAGGTATTCGCCGAGCAGATGGCCCCTCCCTGCGGCCTCCCAGGCCTGGAGGAGTGCCGCGTCGGCCACTGGGTCCCTCCCGTGGTCATGAGCATATACCTGCTCATAGCTAACATATTGCTCGTCAACCTATTGATAGCCGTCTTTAATAACATCTTCATAGAAGTCAACGGAGTGTCGCATCAGGTTTTTTGACATATTCCATTTGGAGTCGTAGATTTTTGATTTGCTATTTGTATGGGTTGTATTGTGGTTGAACAAAACTGGTGGTATACCATTTTTTGGAACAGGTAGTGTATTTTGTACTTATAATATAGAAATGTACAGTACGGTAGAAGAGTTGTGGCTATCCTGATGTTAGCTGCGCAGATTTAATTAAGAATTCTTACTGCGGCCAAAGACGGCCACTACACATATGCCGAACTATATGTAAGTATAAGGTTTGTAAAACAAGAGCAATAAGGAAAGTAGCACTTGCAGAATTATAGTTAGAAAAGTAACATAAAGACCACAATACGACCCAGGACGTTTAATTATTATTATCAATCGATGTTTTAGTTGCCTGTTGCGAGATTTGATTACACTGTTAATTTTTTATTGGTTAAGGGTATTTTGTAAATAAATATATTTATACGTAGTTTTTAGCTAGATTTGTGCTGTTTTAATTATATTTTACACACTTTTTTTGCTATACTTTATTCTGTTTTTTATTTACTATATTTTTTATTATAATTCTCACAATTATTACTTTAGATTAGAAAGAATCGAAACGATATCTGAAACCTAATTGGCATTTAACTAAAAAAATCCTAAAAAATAATATGATAATACCAGTAGGTGTTGTTGTAGATATTCTTCCAACCTTACTTCATGTTGTACGGGGAAGTGTTCGCGCCCGACATCGACCCGCCATGCGGCTTAGAGATTGGCGACCAGAAATGCGTCACGGGTCGCTGGCTCACGCCCATAGCCATGACTGTCTACCTCCTGGTGGCGAATATACTGCTAATAAACCTACTCATAGCCGTATTTAATAACATATTTAATGAAGTCAATGAAGTCTCGCATCAGGTTTTTTTTTTGTTTTTTTGGTTTTTTTGCTTTTTTTTTTTGGTTTTATTTTTGCATGATTATGTTAGCTTGTGATAGTGAAGTTGATGTTAATAGTAATATTAGTTTGTATAAATATTAAAGTTAAAAAATTTACATTTATTTTATTGCTATGTGATTCGAGTGACGGCACAGGGATGTGACTGTAACACGACGGATGTGGGTTTGATCCCCACTCGTGGGAATGATTTATTAATATTTTCATTTCTTCCCACTGGTGTCGAGGCAAAGCGTGCTCATCACGTAATGCGTCAAGCATACTGAAGAAAGAAACGGAATTTCTTAAAACTAGGTTCTCTCCCCAAAACTACCTTGCTATTTGCGGGATGCAGCGTGAAGAAAAAAATAATTTTAATTGCAATCATAAAAGCGTTATCTAACTTAAGTTGATAAACTGCTGAATCCGAAAACAATGAATGTATGACAATTTATGATACTGTTAGTGTTACAATTTGTATGTAAATTACAAGGCATTTCCCAAACCTCGAAATCTATTGAATGGAGTTTACAAACGTGACAGATTCGACCATTTTCCTGTATACGATAAAGTATTCTGTAAATGACACTATAATTCCTAAACTTTTTGGTCATGCAGAAAACTAAAAATAAATTTTCATACATTTAATTTATTATATTAATATATTATTATATAAATATTAATTATGCCATAGGTATGGATGTTCCAAAGATTCACGGTAGTCATGGAATATGAACAGAAACCCGTTCTTCCGCCACCTCTTATAATATTCTGTCATATATACGCAACATGCAAGTGGGTGACGAGAAATGTCTCCCACAAACGGTTTCAGTACGACAATGGACTTAAATTGTTCTTGGAGAAGGAGGATATGGAGAGGCTGTACGATTTTGAGGAGGAGTGTGTGGAGGGATATTTTAGGGAACAAGTAAGTTATTTTGTTTTTCTTATATTTCTACTAATGACATTAAATTAATATTATCTCGTTTCGGTACCCTGTGCTTAAGTATTGTGGGTACGAATCCAACTTATAAGAAAAGCAACGTTGAGTACCGCTACTTAGACGACAAAAGACGAAGTGATTTAGATATTCTCTACCCATGATAGTAGAGATGACAGAGAAGAAGAAAAAATGCAATAATGTTAACAATGTTGTTTTGTTTTTGCAACAATATATTTTATTAATTTTTTATGCTGTGATATCTATTCCATTTACACAGTTTTTATCATTTTTACTATAATAAATTTGAATTGTAAATTTTTGAGTGGCACTATGAATATTTAGAATATAACGAATACTGTGAATATAAAGAATTGTTTATATTGATTTATATACTTCATATATCTATTTTAAGCTAAAATAATAGTGGGCCTTAGTTTATTTTTATGTAAAAAATATTTGTTTTATCAATATTTCCTGCTGCTAACGAACCTACCTTTCCCATTTAAAATATTAAGCTTGCAACTTCATACTTAAACATAATTTATAATTATTTACTTGGAACCCAGTCGTGGCGTAGGAATACAAGTGTGCGAGTGTAAATAAAACTGGTTACGGGTTCGATCCCCACTCGAGAAAATAAGGCAAAGCGCGGCGTTGATTTCCGCCACTCACACACACAATGCCTCCAGAATTCGTGGAACAATGGGGTACGAAGTGTCTTAACACTAGGTTCCCTTTGCCTACTCTGCTGAATAAAAAAAAAATGAATTTCCATTCAACAGGAAGTGAAATTATCAAATTCGATAGAAGAGCGAGTGAGGAACACGACCGACAGGGTGGAACATATCACAACCAAGATGGAAGATCTGAACCAGAAGGCGAACTGTCAGATACAATCGATGCAGGTATGACATGACAGATTGTTAACCGATTGACATAACATTTCTATTTGATATTGTGTCTCTATTTCATACATGTGTACCTATTAGGTATATAAGTTAAGGCCGTCTTGGCATGATGGTATATAGTCAGAATGTAAACGGGGTAGTTATGGGTTCGATCTTCAATCGGGGGAATGATTATATTTAAATTATATTCATTTTCTTACTAGAGAAAACGTAATGTCACGAAATATAAGCGGTGGATGCAGAAGGGTAGTGTCTGTACACTACGTTTCCTCAGCTTACCGAAGCCACAAAAATAATGAAAATAATAGTATATTCATATTACCCTTTTCTGAAACACCTTTTTTAGTATAGTTGATAAGTGCCTGAATAAAATTTTATTATTACCTTGACGTACGAGTATATAGCATTTACAATATTTAATTATAATTTCTATTTTATAAATATTTCTATTTTATTGAATGTAATTTGTTCTTCTAATATAATTAAAATATCAACCACTTCTATCGTTATCATTAACACCCAACAAATATTTAAAATCATTTTCTAACTTCATATAAGTTTCTACGGTTTTAAAAAAAATACCGTAAAAACTTAAATAAAACATAATATAGAAAGTTCTTCAAAACTAAATTCAAAGCTCATTTGATCCGACCCTAATAATTCCTTGTTTCCGCGCGTCGTCGAGCTGATGTCAACAGGTTAACGCGACCCTCCCGGCGACAGATGCGAGAGTTCTGTCGTTTCCTCTTTTTTATGCCCTCTGACCCTTGCCAATTTACATTTTGTAACAATTTTTATGTGTATGTATGTCTGTGACATATTTATGAGATATTTTTTTTGAACTGGCTTTAATTAAGCTGTAAGGTAACGTTTGTACACAGTTTTATATAGAAAAATAATAAACTTTATGAGCACAACATTTGCAGTCGTCGAAGAGACGTAGGTTTATTTACGAGGGTTTAATTTTATCTTATAAAAATTTAGTGCGGCGTTGAATTACGCCACTCTACGTACAATGTCCCGAATTATGATGAAATATACAGAATGAATGTCTCGACAGTAAACCTTCTTTGCTTATCCTCTTCCTTTCTCCTCCTTCCTGGTATACCTAGGAAACTAATACTTAATTGTGCAACAAAACTAATTTAAAAACCCTTTTATATTACTAGATGCTTATTTTTACATTGTAATTAATCGAGCTAGCGTAATGACTTTCTGTTTTTTCTTTTTCTTCAGCGGGTGTCGGCGCTTTATTACAATCAAAAATTTAACTTTTATAAAGTTTTTTATTCATGATGTAGTTAAATTAACTTTTGTTTTAATAAGTTTGTTTTTATTTTATATTATTTTCTTGCTGTAAAAACACATCTGAATACAATTAGTGTTTATTAAGTAACGACACTCAGTAACGCTATTTCTCAAACCAGATACAAGAACTAACTCCTTATTTTCATATTTTTCTTACACATTCTAAGAAAAACACATATTGAGAAATTCTATCCTAGAGATTAAAAAAATGGGAACCTAATAAAACTTAAAACGTTGTAGAGCGTAGAGTTCAGGCTACGTAAGTTAGAAGATGTGGCGGAACAGACCATGAATCACCTAGCAGTAATCCATCGATTCATGGCCACCCATCCATCGCTCGTCAACCGAGGGTCCACAGACACCTTGGGACCTCCACCTCCGACTTTTCCGAGTGGGGGTGCGAGGTTGAGAACCGCTAGTGATAGATCAGAGGTAAGTCAAGAACTTTTGATTGTAAATGACCGATTAAAGTTTTTTACAGAAATATATGAAAACTTCAGTTTTTAAGTCATTATTAATAAAATATAGGACATTTATTATTCGTTAATAATTTATTTAATGAATAAAAGTATAATGGTGCCATAATTATTATAAACTTGTTTGAGCATGTTCATTATTAACATTCTCAGTTATATGTTGGTTGCGATTCGTTATTATTTCCTTCACAATTTGTGTACGAATGAATATTTCTCGGTTTATTTTTGTTTTTACGCATTAATGTTTATGTTTATCTGTGTGCTTTATATGTTTTGTGTTCTGGTGTTCGAGTTTTAAAAAAACACAAGGTGGCTGACTATATGAAAATTGTGGAATAAATGATCTAGACAAGGTCGCGTCTGGGCAGCGCTTGTTAGAACTGTAAATTCTTAAAAAGGTTGGGGCTTATTTGCAAATCCAGCTGAAAGCAAAATATTTAATAAGTAATGAGAGAGCTCCACATTCCTCCAATGGGACTATATTCTCTAAAGAAACATAAACCGACTCGATTAAAACTTGTTTAATCCTCAATTCTATGAAATTACAAATATTTACTAATTTCATTCTTAATTAATAAATTCTTCCTCTTGTTTCGTATCATTGCTTTAGTTTATATTATTAAATTAAATTCCGGTAATATTTAATATTAGATACTTTTTCGATATCACAGAATCTATAATAAATATGTTGTATTTTCTATGTAGCCTCAAATTTTGCTTACGCTCGCTTGGAATAGCTACTCAAATTTTTAATAAGCCACAAAAGTGTTTCATGGAGCCTTCATTAAAATGTAAATGTCCGCATTAAGCCCGCTTCAATCCAGAAGACAAAGAAATATTTTTTACATTATTCGCAGAAATAGTATCTTTTGCGACAGTCAGTGTAACTGAAGTAAGTCTTTCAAATCCTAGGCAATTTTTGATACAAGAATTTTACGATTCAAATCTTTTAATGAAGTAGTAAAATATTCTATTAACAATAATAATATATTGAATCTTCACCGTCTATCTACCATCATGTTGAGGTCATGAGCATGTGACTGTAGACGCGACTTGTGGGTTCGTTTCCCATTTGGGGGTATGAATTATTTAATATTCTTATCTCCCAGCTCTGGTAACGAGGTAAAGCACGGCGTTAAGTTACGCCGGAGCGGAGTGTCTTTAACACAAGGTTCCCTGCTATATGCGGGATACAGCGTGTCATTAAAAAAGAAAATAAAAATATTGGATCACAAATAGATGGTCCAGAAATAGCACCCCTGCACACCCAATTAAGGGGCGAAGCTTTGATAAAGATGTTAAATCTAACGCATCAATCTATCTAAACTTTTCTCATTAAATAAATGTAAACGTGACATCTTGCCAACAACTCGAACACAGATCACAAATAAATGGATGTGGCGCGATGGTGGATTTACATGAAAAAAACAGCCACTATATAATCTTATAACTTAATTTAATAATAATAATAATATAATCATTTGTAATAATATTATTATAAATAAATATATAAAACTTAATAAAATATGTAAATCCGCCATGAATGTTAACGGTGGTGGCGCGGCAGGTGCTGTCGGACAGCGATACGGCAGCGACGCGGTTCGCGGTGCGACCTGTGCAGGAGGAGGACGAGCACGCCTCGCAGCCCTCCGAAGTAAGCGCAAAACTAACAAGCGTTTTACTGCCTATATACTATACTCTGCTAATATTTCAAACGATTTCTGATATTAATTGCGAGATTAAATAGTTAAAATTATCAATGGTTAAACTAAAACTATTTTAAAAGGCAGTAGAACGCTGTAAAACAGAATTTGGATCTTCCAAACAAATCCGTCCCGCGAGACGACACTGATTTGTGTTGATGTATTTATTTAATCCATTTGAATATGTTATAAGAACACATTTTTGCTTCTTTCTGAATCTTTCATATCTATTGTTTTTGCATTGTGACACTACAGCACATGTGTTTAAAACTGTATGTATGTTAATATTAATGTTGTAATCGATATTACTATACTATACATTTGTATCATACGAAGCATTACTTTTACACCTGATAAAAATATCTTTTATAGAAAAAACCATGCTTAATCAAATTCAATATTTACTCTACAAGACAAATATACTAATAGTACAGTAAATATTGAGATTTCTTATAATTTACAAAACAAATCACCAAGAACACATTCTAACATGCAATGATATTCAGCTTAAATATCATAAATAGGAAGAACTACCTCAATCTGGACCAGAGGTTGTGGAAAAGGAGCCAGAAGCTGATTCAATGTCCACATCATCTGCGGCCAGCGTTGCTGGACCTGATGTAACTGTAATAAGATCGACAGCGCCGGTCACTCCTGCACGCCAAAGATCATCTGATAGCAACAGAACTGAGCCTAGTGATGAGAAAAAAGGTACTTCTGTTATCTAATTTTTCTTTGTTTTAGAAAACGTTATGGTGTTAGAGTAAAAGTTTTAACCTCAAAAAGAAACTAATAAACTACCGAGTTTTTAGGTAATGGGTGATAAAAGAATGTTACAAATATAAGAATGCGAATATTTTTACGATTAATTAATAGAAGAATATCAATCTGGAGCTCTTTCTTTAGTGATTTTGTTTTTTAACTTCTTTTCTATTACGAACGTATTTGGCCTTGTTATATTATTTTGAATAAAAAGTACCAGGTACAAATATATGAATATAATTTTAAAGAAACGTAACTTTGACTTCAAACAATTTACCAAAAGCATAGATGAGACTAAATTATAATAGACCAATATTCGACGTAACTGATTGCATACAAGTTTGCTTAAATTCTTCCTCGTCGCTGTCTTACAAAATAAATGTAAATGATATTTAATATGAAAAAACACAGTGCCGTCGACGACTGACGATGCATTCTTACCGGAAGTACGAGAAATGCCGTCAGATTTGCAAAGCCTTCGTCCTCGAACCACGTCAGCTGGCACTAGAAGAACAGCGAACACGAGACGGTAAGTTTAGCTCAGTATATATTTTTGATAGATGTGCCATATTTTAATTAGTTATTAATGATTTATTATTTTAATTATGTCTCGTCAAATTGGATTTAAATGATATTTTATTGGTAGCAGAGGCCAGTGTTAAACTCTGTTTGTCTATATTAAAATAAGCCAAAATATCTATGATATTATACATAAAAGTATATTTTGTCGTACGCTTTGCAATAATTAAAACGTATTTTGAAACAAAACCTCATTTGAGAAAACTTTAAGATTTATTTATGACAAGTTAACAGTCGTGTAATTAAAACTAAGTGACGACTAATCAAAACTCAGTAGAAGTTAGTCTCATTCAAGAGAACTTTGAAACAGTCCTAACCGGACCAGTTCGTTACTGCCATTGGGAATAATACATTTATTTATAATGTAAATAAATAATTGACACAATTTTGTAGAAATTAACTAAAAACGGATAGCTTTATAGATATTAGTACCATTCATTCGTAAAATTTGATTCAGCATGTTAGCCATTTCAGTTGATTCACGTTCAGTTTTAAATATTTAATTAATTTACATTCACACACTCGAACAATTGGATAACTCTATATAACGTACCAAATTTATCATCGCCATAATTGTTTTAATTTTATTTTTTGTTACTTTCGTGCATCTGTTAGGAGACGGTTGTGGAAACAGTAAGTTAAATGGTCATTAGGCGAATGGCTTAAGCTTGTAAATAGCAACGTAGTTAGCGATAGCGCCTTTGTTTTAATGTTTTCTATATAAAGCTTCGTAAATTCACGCCCATTTATATGTATAATCATATTAATTAGCACTTTTTACACAGAAACTTTGATATCTATTGTCACATTCACATTTATAACTGGCGTTGTATTAACACGTGTAAATAGTATTTTACTTGTTCTTGTACTTATATGGTATTCTCCAAATAAATCTTGCCTTGATTAAAGAAAAAACTGTAATAAATGTTATGGATGCAGTTTATACAATAGTTACTTGTTGTTCTGTTTCTTAATTAACTGTCTAATAGTTCTTCTTGGACTCTACTTTTTGTATATTGTACAATTCTGTTGAAAATTTCATAATGTATTTTTTTTGATAAATAATAGAATTGTTGATAAATGTAGACTTAATTTGTTGATTTTGAAGGTAAGATAGTTCTTTGAAATTGATACTTTTGCAATTCTTATTTAACATTTTTCCTGGTGAGTACCAACATTACGCATTTAACACCAAATCTTGATATTAACATTTAGGGCTTCACAATATATTTACAGCAGCATTACCCCCTAAGCCTAATCAGCTTTTACAATAAACAATGAAAACAGAAAAAAATACAGAAACATAACACTATTTTTTTATTAGTCAGTGTAAATAAGTGGATATAAAGAAATGAATATATTACAGACGATCTGAAGGTGGCAACGAGTGTGGCATGGCGAGTCACTCCGCCCACCACCTAGCGCCGCGACGACAGCACAGTCAAACGCATTCGGAACCAGATAATTCAGCTGTGGATGCAAGTTCCTTGCAGAACTCTGTTACAGGTTACTGTCCTTTTCTTTATTCTCCCCTTTACATTGTATCACCCATGCAGAATAGGCAGAGGAAGCCTAATGCTAAGACATTCCGTTCCTCACTTTCCGCTGAATTCTGAAGTTATTGTGTTGAGTGGCGGAATTTTTGCGGAAAACGCCGCGCTTTGCCTCAATACCAGAGCGAAAAAATGTATATATTATTATTTTTCTCGAGTTGGAATCGAACCCACAATGCAACAGCAACAAGGGTTTACATGCTTATGCCCCTGCGACATAACTGGCCTAATTTTTTTTAGTTTTTTTTTAACATATTTTTTAATATTTAAAAATGTTTTGAAATGATTGTAAACTTGGGCTAATCACCCTAAAGCGCATTTTCCAAGACATTTAAATATAATTTTATAAGATCATAAATATCTAACGTCTTTTTGTTAACCTTATTATTATTCCATGGTTTTTAGACATATCTGACGTCTGCAATTCAGCTCAATTGTATTTAAATTACATTCCCCAAATGTTATTATTATCAACGTTCAACACTCCAAAGAAATATCTCGCGGGCGTGAAATTTTTCATTTAGCTCAAGCGTATTTTTTCATTAAACCGGAGAAGGGAAGTTGAACGTAAATGCTAAGTAATAAAAAGTTCCTAATGAACCGTGACTTTCGTTTAAAAACACAAAGAGCTGATAAAATCGATGTGAGGGGAAAAAATTATGACGATGTTTTTCCAATATTTTCCCTTTTTAAGTATTTTATTGAAGAGTAAGGTTTTTATACTGTGCTTGATAAACTGTGTGTATTTTACGTATGACTTACATATGAGCTAATTATTAAATGGCCATGTTTATTAGCTGTTTATTTAAATTTTAAAATAAAATTAAAAGTAAACTATAGTTTTTTTGGGCCTTTGTCGAATAAGTAAGGTAGTTAGAAAATATCTTGAATTATAAAGATATTCTGTTCATGACTATCCACTTCATTTTGAAAAGCAGTAAATTGTTTCATCAAAATCCGTGCAGCAGTTTTTATGTGAAAGTGAAATAAAACATCTATCCTATTCCTCCTATTTATTCCTATTTATTATATTAGTAGGATATTTAACTAATATTTATATATCCCAGGTCACCAATCAGGATGGGAGGCGACGGGTGGTGCGGCTGGTATCCCGGCGGGCAGGACGCGGGTAGCTGCACCACGCTCCTTGCTACTAGCTATGCACGAGTATACCAGTATTACAGATGAGCTGGAGACTGTATATGGATTGTTTTCACCGCCTCATACGCCAAGGTATCAATTGTGATAATTTGTTTGTTTAACATTTTTTTTAATGTTATAAATAAATTGTAACAAGCGTATAACAATTTCGACGTAGCTCTAAGAGAACGTATTGCTTAGTTGATCAGAGCGTTGGGACGGTTTCCAAAGAGGCGCAGGTTCAAATCCCGCGATGTTCAAGTTAATATACGTTTCCTTAATAAGTATGTGTTTGTTTTGATTTTTTTTCCTAAATAAAGTAGATTTTGATTATTGAGTTTGTGTTTAAAAAAATTTATTTAATTTTAAAGTGTTATATTAAAACAGACAAGTGAACTACATTACTCGTATATATGGACATTCACACAAATGCAAAGCTCAGCTTATACCTTGCGGACAGTACGTACTCAACATTGTATGTAAATGTGCTTACATATGTATGAAATGTGGTAGATGTTCTGAAATATAAATATTGGTATATTCAATACAGTGTTATCTATTTTGCCCTAGGAATATTATTTCTGAATATCAAATGTAATGGGATAAAAATATATAAAACTTTCGATGTTATATTTATTTAAAAACCTTCTGAAAAACTCTTAGAGGTGAGCTCTAATAAAATTCTTATACATTTGCAGTTTGCGTGTACTATAAAAACTTTTTGCTAGAATCACTCTTTTCTCCACTTTCCGCCTATTTAAAGTCAGAAAAAGAATCTAATGAGAGCTACAATGGCGTCAATTTATATTTTACTCATAAAGCAACTTGTTTGACTGAAATAAAATATGCATATTCTAATTATGAGATTCGAGTTCAAAATACTTACAAAACTCAAGTTGTTTGAAACGAAAGATGCCCTTAAATTATTAATTCCTTTCAATTATTATTAATTGGGTTTCATTAGCATTGCTCCAATATTTAGATTTGTTTAATAATATACTTCCTTCTTGACTTTAATGTAGGTACATGCTAGGTTGTTTTGATATTTTTAGCTTGTTTTTAACATCGTTGTAGACAAAAGAATTTTATTTAGAAGAAGATAACAAGAACGAGAAGGAAAAAATCATTTGAACTAATTAAGCCTTTAAAATTTCTATAAATATTTACTATACAAGATCATTGTTAAACACGGAATAAATCACAAACATTTTGGGGCATAAAAAATAAATATTTCTAATTCCAGCATTTCCTTTAAATTTAGCTAAAGAAGAAAAATAAATGTCAATGCTATTAAAAATAGGGAAAGATATAATCGCAGATAATTAGTATGTGAAATGTATACACAGTAACTATACCTACATTCATACAGCTTCACGCTAGTAAATGGGTACGGGGTGTTTTAACACTAGGTTCCTTTTGCTTACCCTACTAAGTGCGTGAAGCTGATTAAGTAAATAACATTACACAATCTTGTTTAATATTCATACAAGTTGACATTTTGGCACAAACACAAAAAAGTACACATTTTTGAAGAATTTATTGCTTTGGGAATTTGTATAATAAATCAAAAGCTAATGCAATAACAATGTCATGGAGCAGTTGAGCGAGCTACGTTTTGCTAACACTGCTGTGTGCGGGATACAGTGTGACGCTTAAAAAATATATATTTTCTTGATTTCGATAAAATTAAACCAAAAGGAATAATCCTTTTCTTTAAAATACATTCCAAACTATTAAAAATCCCATTTTTTTTAAATCTTTTCTTAACTGTTAATCTTATACTTTTTTATGTCATAGAACACCAATAGCAACACGTCTGCTATCCCCCGGAAGAGCTTCCTCACCATCAACGAGACGGCGGCATGCAAGTGAAATGTCCAACCCAGAATTCGCGCTTTTCATGGAAAAAGAACATTTACGAGGGGCCGAGGAGGACGATTATATTATTATGGAGAACCTTATACAACGTCGGTAAGTATAATGTATATATAATATCATCTGTCTGTCTCTGTGTTTTTTCTTTTGTATTTGTCTATTTTTTTTGTATTAAGTACTAACAAAGTCAAATTGACAAAAATTTAGTGACTCGAGTAGAGACTATATTAAAAAGAAATCTGAACTGGGATTTGAACCTACTAACTTCGCGTACAGTCAACAATGTTACAATAGCGAAATTGAAATTGTATTCAGAATTGATAGTACTATAACTCTAGTAGCTGTAGCTGTAGTAGGATACAGCGTAAAGTGAAAAAATATTTTTCTTTTTTTTTCGTTTGCTTAAACTTATTTATATTCTATTTAAAATATGTAAATAGCGAAAAAGCAACATATTTAATTAATTTTTGTACGTACAGTTTAGCTTAATTGCATATATAATTTAATATCGCTTTTCTGCGCCTATAAAGTTATTAGCAAATATTTATTATGCAGTATCTGATGTTTTGGGATCGATTCCCGCGTTGAGCAAATATCTTTTAAGTATTAGTCATTCTAAATGAGTAGTTTCATATAATATCAAGGCATAATACTTTTTTTTATCAATATTTCTAATAACTATTATATGTAAGTTAACTAAATAATTGTATCAGTTGAAATGCACCCATCACTTACTACTTACTAACACGACTGGCACCAGAGCTACATATATTTTTAGAATTATAGAATATAATTATAATTTGAATATGTATGAAAATTCTAAATATGAATTTAAACTATAATTCTAAATGATGTCACTTGTTTATTTTTTATATGCTTTACTAACTCAACAACAAAAAGTGTAAAAGTTACACACAGTTATATTTTATATTCATGCTATATAAATATGTATAACATGTGCAATAACTCCTTAATTATAACACACACACACACATTATTAACAAAATGACACTACGAGTACATAACAGTAAAAACAATACATGGGGGCAATTCTCAACTGTAGCCTAGAAATGGAGTCTGTCCTGGCCAGATACGAGGAGGACGGCGAGGGTGAGGGCGAGGCGGAGGGGGGAGTGAGCGGCGTCAGCATCAGCGTGTGCGTCAACACCAGCGCTGAGGACACGCCGCAGACTACGCTGTTGACTGTTAGTGATAGGCGGCTGCCGCATCAGAGGTTTGTGTGGAAATATGAATTATATAGGAAGTAGTTTTATTGTTGTGGTTTGTTATTTTGTTAGTATACAGTACGGTTGACGAGTCGTGGTCGTGTAAAATTTTTCTCGGAAGGAAGTGAAAATATAAGAAAGTAAAAAATTTATCCTGAAATCAAAGCTGCGCAACAATCTACAGCTAACTTCAGGGCGGCCACGACTGGTTGGCTGGCTGGACGAAATTTGCTGGATAGTGGAGAATTGAGTGCCTTGACACTGAGTTATCGTACCATAAACAAAATATGCGTAAAGGTAAAAAAGAATAAAAGGCTCTTTTATCGCTTTTAAATTTTATTAATATTATTTCTTTAACATGTTGCCTAATCTTACGACGTCAATTAAGCTAATAACAATAATATATAACAGGCACTCGCTGAGAAGATCTTCTGCAATCGACAGTCGCGAGCTACCGTCGCCATTACAGCCACTGCTAGGCGATGATGCTTGTGGAGAAGTATTATTACCAGTGCCGAGACAGCCAAGCGGTAACATTTTCTTATATATTTTTTATATTTATGTTTTTCATGGATAAAGAGAATCAAATGACTTAGATACTTTAGAATGATTTCAGCGTTTTATATGTTTCTAAATATTTTTTAATTTTGTTCTAGTATTTAAATATAAACTTAATATTGAATAATTTAAATCTTTGATAAAATTATGAAAAACAAAATAAAATAGAGATTATATCACCAGTAGTAATATCATGATTATTTCTATTAAAAATTTGTTGTTCTTTTGTTTCAAAATTTAAAAAATTATTTTACCAATACATAAAGGCCTAATATATCTAATATTGAAAAAATGCCGTAATATGTAAAACTATTTTTTGTAGGACCCATAAAAAAAAATAGGCCACCCAATAAAATAAGCGTGACTTGTGTTGTATCTCACATTCAAACGGAGACAACAAAGGATACGTTTATAAATATTCAATACACGATCGACCCTTTTTGGACAGATTTCAGTATTTTCTTGTGAAAGCCCCCGGAAAATACCGTTTGCTTGTAAACATTGACACAGTCCCAGGGATGTGGTGGTATCATTATATTTTGCTTTTCGATCCCTTTTATGGGGTTTAGGGAATTGCAGTTAGGGTCACTCATTGTTACCCCAAATACCATACATAAAATTACTAAAAAAATCTTTTTACAGTTTTTTTAGGCAGTACATTTATTATCTTAAGAGACCAAATGAGAGTTCTTTGGTGGGTACGTATCAAATACTTATTAAATATTATTTTGGAAACGACAAAAAAAAACAGTATTCTAAATTTAATCAATCATTTCCTAGTTAGATTTTACCTTTTCGTGCTTTTTAAATTCACAATGTCAAAATATCACAATAATACATCATTTTCTTTTTCCTTTTAAGCATACAATTATAGATCTCGCAAATTGCATCTTATTTGAGTCTCAAGAGATCTTGTTAGTTGAAGAGCCTTTACTTTTATAACAGTAATGAACTTTACATTGTTACTTTTATTTATTTTACAAAGGAAATAGATTTGAATTAACTATTACATATCAGCAAAACAGATATTCTTTATAATATTATAAAGCTGATGAGTTTGATTCGTTGAACGTAATATTCTCAGTAACTACTGATTCGATTTTGAATTTATTTTTGTGTTTTAGTCCATTTTTCGAGTAAGACTTTATACAGGATGTATTGTAAAACATAAAGTATTCCGTGCTTGGATATACACAGCTCTTAGTTTTATCTTAGTCCCTCTGACCACGGGACTTGTGCCTTCAGAGAAGAAAAGAGAGAACTTATAGTTAAATTAAAGAAAAAAAATAGAAAAATCCAAACTAAATCCAAATCTTGACCGGTTTCTTTATTGCTGCATGTTTTTCAAAAATGTCTTATATACAAAAAATAAACTTCGTTAAGAGCATTTCTTTCCCTCTCATCCTAAAGTTAAGACTATGTAAAATAATATTACAAGGTAATCTCCCGAGCAAGGCTGAAGTGACCCAAATAATTTACTTTCGCTATTTGGGGATCTTCCGACGACAACGTACCTAATAGGTGGGAAAGCTGTTACGAGGAAAACTTTCGTATCCCGGATTTTGTTCGTATCCCAAAGATATTTTTGTTAGTAATTTGCTTCTGGTGATTTTATTAAAATTGTTATTACAGAAAATAGAAATTGGGTTGGAAAAACTTCGAAATTGACCTGCACATTATATTGTTTTAAATTTTGCAACATTGATTATAGCAGTAGCTCTTGTTTTCTTTTCATTTTATAAGAGAAAAAATATTATTATTAATTCGTCGTGAAAAACGACTGATTAGTTGAACGTTTTCTTTATCTAAATTAACTAAAAACAGATCTCTGTCTATAATTCCGTGTGTCCACCTGGTTGGAAGGCGGCCTGTACTCCTTTTGCGGAGACGTGGTCGCCATTCGAGGACCTACCCACCCAGGATCTTATCAATAAAACTTACTAATAGCAATAATATAATTATGTGTATCTATTCCTCCCAGGAGACACAAACGCCTCAAGCGAACTCTCCCTATCACACATGGTGAGCGAGAACCTGCCGCCGCGCCCCTCCATCGTGCTGGACTCCTCGCAACTGCCGCGCCAGCGCTCCGCCGAGCACGCGCCTCCCGCCGCGCCCACACCGCCCTCGCGACCTGAGACCATGTGCTAGTGAGTACGAGAGATTAGGAGACTGGGATAGCTTAAGTTCGGTAGGGTAGGCAAAGGGAACGTTCCCATTAAGATACTGTTCGCCACTTTTCACTGAATTCTGGAGACATTGCGTGTTTAACGCTGTACTTTGCCTCCTTGCCGGAGCTTTTTTTTTTTTTTTTTTTTTTTAACAGCTACATCCACGGGCGCATAGTTGCCCGTGCCTTTTTTTATTTTATGAAAGTTATTTTTATGTGGCGTACTTAATTTTGGGACAATTTAAACTGTACTTATATCTAGAGCTTTTACTAGAGGGGTTGGATGAAACCCCTACCGACATTTTTTTTTTTTTTTTTTTTTTTTGTTTTTTTTTTTAATTTTATTAACATACTAGCGACCCCCTTGCGGCTTCGCCCGCTTTTACTACTGGATTATTCATATAATGTATGTTTGCAAAGCACTTAAGATAATGTGAAAATTAATTAAACCCTAATGCAACCCGCATTTTCGTAGTTTCAATAAGGATTTTCCAATTGTTTTACACAGCAAGGTTTTTTTAGTAGGTACCGTAATTTTAAATCTGTGCTACTAATCTTTTCAAGTACTTATTAAAATATATTTAAATGACTATTTTTAAACGGAAGAAATTATAAACAAAAGCCTACCTACTAATAACTACTACAAAAAATATATCGCGCTGAAATAATACATTCAACTCGAATTATCCAATACGTGCAAACGCATCTAAATCTTCGTTGCTATAAAGGCAGGCGGGTTTTTTTTTGCTTGTCCCTGATGAAAAGCAAGCACTAAGTGGCTTATTGGAAAATTAAATAGAATGCATCGGCCGGGAATCGAACCCGGGCCGCCCGCGTGGCAGGCGAGCATTCTACCACTGAACCACCGATGCATGTAAGGCAGGCGGGCGCGGCGGACGCATGGCGAGTGGCGAGCCGTTTCGCAGCAAGGATTTTTTGATATTGTAACAACTTCTAAAGTACTTATTAAAATGAAAAACAGTAAAAGACAGTTTTGATCTACATGAAATGGCCAACGTAACTAATATACTTATTTATATGCTGAGAGTAAGGGATAAGTGAAACTTGAGTAACATACAGCTGATGTGTCAACGCCGGGAGGTGTCAACAATTAAATGCGTTTTTCTCTAAAAATATTCGCAATTTTGAAATTGTGTAAAAAGCAAATTTTATCTTCGTTTAACGTAGAAAATTAATAAAGTATTTTAAAGGATAAGGATTAATACCATTATGGAAAAATATCCCTCACAATAAAAAATATATTGAAATTATTATTTTTAGACAGAAAAATGATCACTACACGTTATCCTTAAAAGATAAAAATATGCTCTCGCGAACTTTTTTGTAGATCTTATTAAGAGGAACAATACTCCAGTACATTTTTTTCATGTAGTACTTACCATTAAAGCAGCGCATGCGCGAAAGTGTCTCAACGGGTAGGAGTTTATTCATATTTATCGTATTTATGTTAATTTACATAAGAATGTACAAATAATAAACTATATATAAACCTTCTACGAAAAATACTCGACCTAATGGTGAAAACCGCAATAAAATCCGTTGGGTGGTTTAGAAGAAGAAGAGTTAGAAACAACAGACAGACACGAAAACCGACTTTGTTTTATAAGATATAGGATATAACTTATTTTATATAATTACTTTATACATGTAAAGAACACCTTCGCCTATTAGATTTGGCCTGGCTCATGCAGAACGCCTTGCCGGAGCTTGCAAATGAAAATATTAAATATTTCATTTCCATGAGTGGGAATCGAACCCACAACATGTCGACCATACCACACCCACAATGGCATAGATGGTAACACAGACTTTCTTTTAAAGATTTTACATTTAATGGACAAAGTTTAGAAAACCTAACTAACTTAAAGCCTGCCACAGCTCGACGATCATACTATGCGAAACTGCGAAAACAAGTTAAATGTACCCAACTTCGTTCAGATTGTTACTCGAAAATGCTGATGCTGTTTTATTAAAATATTTACAGTACATATTTATGCAATTAACAAAAGTAAACTTCCTCTTTCAGATAACTGCATCGCATCGATCCCAGTACTGAATGAGTGAGATAGTTATACGTACGTATAAAGAGACGAGGGAGTTACCTACAAATATGAAAATCAATGAATATAATTTAAATTATAATATTTATACCAAAAAATATTACCTAATTTAAAAAGTCACATTAAAAGTGAATACCGTTTTAGAGATTCCTAATAATAAAATATGTTAGACTGCATAATAAAAGAAAATTTTATATGAAACCAATTAGTTAGCATATAATTGTTATAGACAGAATTTAATTAGTTACATTGTTTTAAAGGAACAACTTCTCCCATTACGAAGACCGTTTCGAAACCCCTTTACCAAATGAAACCTTATAACGCATCTCTGCGAAAATATTTATATATACAGATTTATTATTTAAAATTATTACGAGAAAAATAATATTTATAAATATATTATTGAAGAAATAAGTTATTATTCTATTATATTTAGTGTAATGGAAGGGAACTTAACACGCGTTTGGGAATTGCGGTTGGTAGCCGTCAACGTGACAGCTGTCACTTGTACAGAAATCGTTTATTGTGGGAAGAACAAAATATCTTAGAGAATCGACATTTCCAAGCATATTATTATTAAATTGTTTATATGAGAACTGCTTGTATCTGGTAACAATTATTGCACGGACCAAATGTAATAATTAATAATTGGAAATCTGACTTCATTTTACTCATTTAGCTTCCGACAACGATATTTTTATCTTTATCAACGTTATTCAAATCAGTCAATTTACATACAAATTAAATTAGCAATTTAGAGTTTTAAGGGTCGGACTTAATGTTGCCTGATAAGTTTAAAGAACGCCCTTTCCTTGCTGGAATGAATGCGTTCCAGATATCTCGATTAATTTAACAGGAACTTATCAGAAGAAGAAGAAGAAACATTATCTAAGAATGATGATCTTTTGTATATCTTATTGAAAAACTGTTTAATATTGATATTAGACTGACATTTATTGAAATATGTATATATTATCTATTACATAACACGCATAGAACATATGTAAGCTAATTATATCTTAGTAAATCAAAGAATATACAAGATAATATCGTTTATTAATGCTATTATAAATCATATTGACATAATATATATTTACGTACAACGAATGGTAGAAAGCAAACTGAGTGATCAGTTTTTTTATTAAAATAAACATAGACATAAATCTCTCAAAATGGCGGACGCGTTTGATGTCAAGCGAAATATGAATTATTATCTGTGCTCACGTTTTAAAGGAAATTGGTAAACGAATTGTTGATATTTTTTTCAAATGGAAATTACAATATTTAAGATCGTATGTATAATAAAAAGGTTATTCCGGGAATAGAAGTAATAGAAAAACATTAAAATATTTAAAAATAAAAAGCTTTTTTTTTTCAAATATATTTTTTTATATTATTTTGTTTATGATTAATTTATGTAGCGATTATGTAGCGTTTCTCTATATAACGGTCTATTTTTCAGTTTTTTAGATTACATATTTAATACTATTTACATTTCGAGATATTTTTCTCTTTGGATCTTCTTTACATATATCTTAACAATTAAATAACCAATAACATTTTTTTATTCTAATATTTCCTAATTATCCTTACTAAAAGATTTATATCGTTTATAAAGGTGATACTTTGTTTGACATCAAACCCACTTTAAAACGTTGTACAACTCGAGAACTAATTAACTATTGAAAGAACTGTCTTTTATCTTGAAAATGCTTTTAAATTCTTGTACAGAATAGAATATTCTAGACAATGACAATACAACGTTTAGTGCTCATGGTGTAAATAATCAAAGTAGGTATGAATAATAATCGAAACTAAAGTTAGATAAGAAAAGTACGACTTTTACGTAAACTATCGAACTACCAAATAGCTATATTAATTAAAAAATAAAATGAAGTATTTTCTTTTTCATGAATGCATCAAAAGTTTCCTTACTAATTTAACTAAAACTAAGTACCATAACGTCTGCCATAACTTCTGTCGATAGCTTACGTAAAGAATATCAAAGTCATTTTAGCGTATAAGAAATCTATGCTATGTGTCGAACTGTCCCTTAGGCTGTATATAATTGGATTCTTGAGATATTACATTTTTTAATCTATGACTTAAGATTGTCTATTAAAGCTTTTAAAATTTAGCACTTTTTCTAAAATCTTATATTGTATTTAATGTAATGTACTTAATTCTTTACACTCTACATATCGGATAATCTGTACAGATTATAAATATAGTGCAATTCTTTCTATACATAATCATGTTGTAGCTGTCGCTGAGACATTTAATTATAAAAATATTTATATATTATAATCTATGTATATTTACTGTATCTAACGAAATAAATGATTATTTTATTTCGTAACGTGCACAATATGTTGGTTGTAAAACGGATACTTAACAAACCACAGTCCGCGAGGCGTAAGGTGAGCTTTGCATGTGTGAGCGCACACACATGCATATAGAATACGTGTATATTTCACTGGATTTGTTTAAATCTTAATATATATATTTTTGTTTTATGACTAATAATATTTTTTTGAGTCCTTTTGTCTCTACTTTTGGTGGTCGGCCAAATGTAAAGCTCAGCTTACGCCTCGCGGACTGTATCTTTAGTTAGCATAATTTTTCTTTTTTTTTCATTACGTTAATTAAATATCATCGGCAATGTTTACTTAAATTGAATGGTAGACCGACATTTTAACCAATTTTTTTATCATCTTGACGATCCCTTAATAAAACTAAGAATTGCTGTACTTATTTAAGGCTCTTACTTTTAATTTTCGGATATCGAAAATATACACAATTTCATATTTATTTTTCTTCAATAAAAAAGTTTCATCACTATGTGTTCAATTATACCAAATACTTAGTGCAAAAATCACGCGCAAACCAAACGATTAATATCTTTCCATATGCGCATTTAAACGCAGTTACTTTTTGACCTTTTCAATTGAATTGACCAACATTCAAATAAAATACAAAATCTATGTAAAACATTTTTTGATTTATTTTCAATGATGTTATAAAATAAAAATAATATTTTTAAAAATCAATTTCGTGCAAATAACTTAATTTTTAATTAACTATTAAATTTTTAAACTAATTTATATTAAAAATAAAATATTACTATTATTTAATTATTTTAAACTTCAATGCAATAATTAGTTCTAGTCTGAATGACGAAATATATGTATGTATGTCTTTTTCAATTTTACTTAGTTCATGCATTACTCTGAAAATATATAAGATATAAAAGTAGATTTGTTAAATAAATGTAAATATGTGAATGTTTAATAATTGAAAATGTTTTATACCGAGTAAAGAGTGTGTGAGAATTCTCACTGTCTCCATTTGTAACTTCTTTGAGATTGAGGGGTAACGGATATAAAATAATTAAAACTAAGTATAATAATTGTTATTAATTAATATTATTTTCTTGTTTATCACTTAGCAATATATATAATATTACTAAAAAATCTTTTTTTTTTTCGTTTTAAATATAATTTAATCTGTATTCACTTAAAATATAAGGTACATGCCTCGTAGATATAAAAAAAATAACACAAATACATTATTAAACATGAACTATATACGTCAAAAACGGTATTTTGTTCTGAAAAATTGAAATCCACTAATGTATGTAACTGTGTCAAAATCTTCTTGCCCAAACTTTATTAATGAGAATAGTTTAAATAAAGAGTTTGTGTTATTTCTTTATATTAATAATTGTGAATCTAATGTAACGTTACCCTGAAACCAAGTAATGTTGTGAAAATGCTATAGAAAACAAGTAAAACAGTATATTTATAAATTTTGAATCGATTTGCTTTTAGCACAATATTTATATATACATATTATGTATAAGGTGTTTCTCTCCTTATTGGGGTTCCTTGATAGAGCTATCTTCAGAGTGGCAGTTCTCGTGTTATGGATTGTGCGATGATACAATAAATATATTTGTGATAAGCATGTATTTTTATTTGAATTCTTTTAAAATATTATCACCTTTATTGCAATACGCTGGTACTCTACTCTAAGTATAGAGTTTGCGCTACGACGACCTCGTATTCTTTGGTATACTTAATTTTATTAAAGTAGAAAATACCAAATATTACTAAACTGAAAAAACAACCAACCATTAAATATATATAAAACAAATTACTTAATTAAGAACCTTTTACAAATAAAATTAAAATAAACAAAAACTAAAACAACATTGCAAATAAGCTTTTAAAAGCTACTTTGAATGATCAAATAGTATAAGAGGTTAGGTAAGGACTAAGGAGCTCTCGTCAAAAGGAATAAACACGTAGCTGGGGGCACTTACAGCGAATTGTCCGGACGACGGTCACCCATTCCATTTATTGCTAAGCTGTCAGTGTAGTCCAGGGACCGGTGGCTCAATTTAAAATTTATATTTAAATCGCACCGCTATTTTTGAGCTTAGTGTAATGAATTATTATTTATACATATTTTTATTTTTACGCTCTGGTAACACAGCAAATCGTAGTGCTGAGTGTTGCCAGTACACGCAATACTTTAATAATTCGGCGAAAAGTAGGGAACAGAGTGTATTAACACTAGGTTCCCTTCACGTGAACCTAGTGTTAAGACAGTCTGTTAAAATAAAAAAAAAGCAATAATGAACATAGAAATCAATCAATCAAAACATAGAAAATCGACGTATGACACACAAATAAATATTATGCACATATTTGCTATAATTACCAAAGTAGAATAATGGATTTATATCATATTTTTCTTAACCAACCTAATATTATCTTACAATCAAATTAGTTATTTGAATTATTCTGATCAAAATCATTTATTGTATGTGAAAGTGTATTTAAAATTTAAACATTACAATTAAATAAGATTTCGAAAAAAGTATTGGTATAGTAATAAAATTAGAATTCATGTCTTGGTCTATTATAAAAATAAAAGCCTCTACTTCATTTCCTAGTGAAGTGCACAATAAAAAGTCACCACTCCGTCCTTCATAACAAGATTGATACGTACTAGAGTTGCTCGATACTTATGAAATTTCTCATGTACAAATTCAAAATATTCTCTATTCATATAGACGGAGAAATAGACGGAATAGAAGATATAAGCACTTTTGAATCGTTGAATGAACATTTAAACAAAAAAGCTACCATCGGTTCGGAAGGCAGTTCTGCTGAGAAGAGCCGGCAAGAAACTCAACAGTTCCTCTTTTCAAAGTCAGTGGTACAATATATTATTTAAGCTGGCAGCTATCCTGCATTATTACATTAATTCCATACATGCATATCCTCTAAATATTCTTGAAGAGTGAAATAAACTTTACTTTACTTTACAGATACTTTAAATTTTGGTAGTGGCAAACTTAGAATATATATATAAAAAAAAATAACTTAAAAAAAGAACACTGTTCATAATGAAAGAAAAATATATTTTTTATGCAAAAACAAGTATAAAGATATAAAAAGATATATAAGCTGCTAAATGTCTCCACATTGACAAAAGAATCCCGATAGCGAGTCATTTCTGTATAACCTATATCTTGAAGCATGTGATACAACAGCTCTTCTACTAAAATTTGAACGGAGAGGTCTCCGCAACATTGTTTTCCTCTTTAATTCGCCATTAGTTATTATATTTCTAATGAGAATTCGGGCTTTACTTTTTGCCTTTCTCTGCATGATTGATCTCATTGGGATCTTCGCTCTTCTTTTTTTAGTACCACTCGTGCTGGCTTGAACATCTGCTGTAGGAATGGCTGGTTGTGTGCCAGCTAAATTATTATTTAATGACATGTCTACCTCTAAAGTAGCTATGTTTGCCTCTATCTCTGGTGATTTATCCTCATTTGTATCCGAATCGGGAAATTCCTCGACAATGTTATCCATTTCTTCACAAAATTATATCAAAATACTAAATATTCTTTAGAAAATCTTGCAAACCTTCATAAAATTGTCTAAAATTTTTAAACCTCTGTCAAAGCTTCTATTTGGAATTGTCATGTGTAAAAAGGTCCTAATAATATTATTATAATAAAATTGAACAAAATTTTAATTTCTTTTCTTATTATATTTTGAGGCCAGTTTTCAAGTTTCAAGTTTCAAGGGCACAAGCGTGTGGGTTGGATACCGAGGCGTTGCGTTCCGCTACTCAACACGCAATGCCTCTAGAACTCAACAGAAATTAGGGAACGGAGTCTCTTAACACTAGGTTCCCTTACCTACCCTGTTTGGAGAACAATTTGGAGCTGGAAAAAATATTTTGAGTAAGGATAATAAGATAGATTTAAAAAAAAAATTGTACAGAAAAAAAAGTTTCATAAATACAATAATTTATTTATTATAGATAATTATTTAATTATATATATAAAAAAAAACTTATAACTACATTTATATATATTTATATTAATATTTTTTAATGAGTATTAGAAATTTTAATAACTTACAAACGGTATAATTTTAATGCTTTAATCATTTCTTATTTAAAATCAATATTTTGTAAAAAAAATTAAATGTTTTAATCAATTACTAAAGATATACAAAATCGTGATCTATATCAAACTTCTTGAGAAGCCTCGGCGGCAACTCCGATACGATGTTCGTTGGTATTTTATCTGAAACAATAGAATAGATGTTTCTATTATATTCATTTTTATAAAAACCAAAATATATTCAACTCTATTATATTCAGAGATGGATTCGATGCCCACTCGAGGGGATGAACTATGTTCATATCTCACTCTGGTAAGAAATACTCGAAACCCGATGGAAAATAAATAAATAATGTCAAAACACTCCTCGCTTCGCTTTCCGGACCTTTATTATAAAAAAAACATAACTAATTCAAACTTTTTTAATCAAAACATCAAGCATTAATGTACTTTGAACAAACTTTCATCCATTGTTTGATTCTATAGGGATCATTTTTTTTCAAATAAGCTAAAGGACTTTTTACCTTAATCTTTAAAAACAAAATTTAAATTAAAAAGTAACGAGGCAAACAAAACTTTAAAAAAATAAATACACTGAACAAGGAAATATTTTTTTAACTTAAAAATAATTAAAAATATTGATTTAAACTAAAAGACAGAGCGCGGTGTTGAAGTCCGCCATACACAGAATATCTAAGCACTGGGTTCCCTCTTCCTAGCCTGATTTACGCGGGATAGAGCGTAGAACTAAAAAGAATAAACAAATATAACATACCATTACACCTATACACAAGATTGGACCAAATAATCATTTCCTGTGAGAAACAGAACACTCCAAGTCTTCCGCCTTTTATGGTAAAATCGTATACATTTCCAGAGTCAGCTACAAGACGATTGTTTTCATATATTTTGAGGCGAATTAAACCTATTTTGGGTCTGTGGAGTAATCTCCAGCGGTAAGCTGTTCTTTCCCGCCAGCCAACGTTGCGAGGATCCTTCCAGAGGAGAGTCACCTGGAAATTAAAAGATTATTTATAAATAATTGTAAATATATTTTTTCCTTCTCGAGTACCTATAAATATATAAATATATCTACACTATTTATACTATTAATATGTATAAACAATTCGATTAAATAACAAAATATTTTATTTTTTTTAGCTTTACGCTTAGGATAGACAGGGAATCTGGGAAACATTAGATTAATGTTAAACCACTCTGTCCCAAAGTGGAAAAGCAAATAATAAAAATAAATTCTCTTATAATTTGTTTCTATGCACTATGAAAACTGTTATATAAAAATTTAGTTCGCCTTTGTTGTATTTTCTGTTTTCGTATTTAAAAAAAAAAACAAACAAACCTGATCGTTAGTGGAGTTTGTATTCCACAGTGCATTTCTCAGCAACTTCCCGGGGCCAGTGCTCGAGTGTACCAGCTTAAGTTGAACTCCGGGTTCCGCCACAGCCCGGAACGGTGTGGTCTGCCAGTACGTTTGTGTATTCTTCTTCCACATTACTACGTAGAAACGCTTGTTGTTTTGATATCTAGAATAAAATATTTAGGGATTTATTATACTAGGTTGTTTCAATCGCGCCACACGTTAAATTACTCCGACTGGCCATGTCTATATACTCGTCATCTCATCTTCTCTTAGCCGTTTATGGCATCGGTTTTAATCGCCCTAGAGCTCTTTCACGTTACGTACGTGACAACTCTTTTATTTTTCAAAATCGTTCAAAATGGGGAACCAGAGAGAGAAAAGATGTTATGCTTCATTGCTTTAAACAAACAATAGCAAAAGATATGACTACCGTCATTTCTACTAAGTCACACAGCTATAAATTACGTACCCAAAAATGAAGCCGACATAATCATCATCAATGGGAGTATCAACGAAGAGAGTGCCTTCAAAGTCAACGCCTCCAAAGTTTTCAAATCCAACAGCAAGTCCAGGATCAGAGTTTAATGTTTGAATGATCTCTGCACCTTCGTTGGCAATCGCCCAGTTAGGATCCAATTGGGACGTACCTTCAGGGTCGAGACGTACTGTCATATAATTTCTGGAAAATAGTTTTTGTAAATTATAAGTCCAAGCATAAAGAAGTTCAGTTATTAATAATTTTATTATAAAATTATTTAGAATCAATTTATCTGTACATCGATCAACCAAATAGTTATTCAAAAAATAATTACAATATACGCTTATTTATTTCTTTAATCGTCATTTTTTATATGTAGTACGTTTATTTTGCTTAGTTCCCATTCTTACTAAAATGATAACCTATGTACGAGTATATAAATATGTTTTGCTGAAGCAATACTCTTCAATTACTCGAAACAAAAAAATATATTTTTCCGAACGTCCACGTCCGAAATATAATATCAGTTAATTATTATTTATCGGTTGAAAACTTCCATAACACCTATTATATATGTTTTTATTACCTAAAATCAGTCCTATATATTCTAGAATTATTTGGACAATTATCTAAAGCGTTGGTCACGTTGTCACCGTCAAAGTCGTTATCACAAAGATTCCCGATACCATCACCTGAAAATAATTCAAATATATCATCCGTCTTAGTAAACAGTGGTTGATCATTTTAGGGTTCCGTAGATCGAAAGGAAAAACGGAACGCAGAGTTGCCAATCTAAAATTAGTACCAAATATTTAGGTATACGGTTACATTCCATAGAAAAATGCATCAGTTTAGTTTTTTGAACTTCATATATACTATGAAATTTGGAACTATAACAATAATGAAATGAAATTTCACGTTTTAAAATAGGAACGTGAATGTCAAAACATAATATAAGATACAGAAGGATTTTAAAATAATAAAAACATCTAAATAGAAATTGAACTTTACCATTAGAATCAGCTTGATCCGGATTATAAACAAGAACACAATTATCCTCTATATTTGGTATGCCGTCGCCATCAATATCGTCATCGCAAGCATCGCCCTTGCCGTCCCCGTCTACATCCTGCTGGTCGCTGTTTGCTAAGTTTGGACAATTGTCTAAGCCATCTTGGATACCATCTCTGTAATTATTATAAAAGATTCTTTAATCACGTCATGATAGCGGAGTAGAACACCGCGTGATGGCCACTCGGGGTAGTGATTTATATATATTTTTTATTATAAAAAAATATATATATTTTAATGGAATTCGGGCGAAAATAGTTCTATCGTTGATGAGATGAATATTTTAAGTATCCCAGTAGATATTTTAGGTGTCATATAAGACAGAAAGAAAACGAAAGCTTTAGGTATAATCATCCCCTCGAATAAGAATTTTGCATGTGCATCATTTTATAATATCCATTAGAGCTTCAAATCCAGGAATATCAACACAATAACCCACTGGTCTCTATCAACATCGCTGTCGCAGGCGTCGCCCACGTTGTCGGTGTCAGCATCGTCCTGCGCGGGGTTGCGGACGCGCGGACAGTTGTCGCAGAGGTCACCGACCCCATCCCCATCCATGTCCTCCTGCTGCGGGTTGTAGACGCGGGGACAGTTGTCGCGCTCGTTGAGGATACCTGATTAATGATATATTACAAATATTTATAAAAGAAATAATTTTATAAAGAGTAATCTTTAGAGTGTGAACTGGAAACTAATTTCGGTAAAAAATTAAGAGGATAATTAAGATAAATGTCGATGGGCTGTATATTACGTCTATAAATTGTTAAGAAGGAAAAGTAATTAATACAGACAACTATTAATATTAATTTACCATCGTTATCCATATCAGGATCGCACACATCGCCAAGACCGTCCTTATCAGCGTCCTCTTGTCCAGGGTTGAATCTACGAGGGCAATTGTCGCAGGCGTCCCCACGCTTGTCATTTCTATCCTCGTCCCGATCCAATTGGTCAGGATTGGCGATTAACGGACAATTATCCTGGATAGAAAAATATTATTGTAAGTATTTCTTTCTAACCCTGTGCCGCTGCACAACGACGGCCTAGTTTATTTTAAGTAATATTTTAAATAGTTAAGTACGATAAAGTTCTTGTATAAAATATTACCGGTATATTAGGTATGCCATCGCCATCAGCATCTGGATCGCAGGAATCACCAAGTCCATCCTGATCCGCGTCTTCTTGTCCTGAATTAGACACTTGGGGGCAATTGTCTGCTTTACAGTGTAATTCCGTGCAAGGCAGTTGTTGGTCAGGATAGCCATCTAGATCGCTATCCGGTCCACAAACGGTCCCGTTGCCAGCCCAACCTGTCTAAATATATATTTAACATTTATGTGATTATATCAAACGTTTTTATACACGTTTTAGAATCCAGTGATGGTTTGCTTATATCGAAATATACCTCCTATATATAGATCCTTTTATGACAAATATAAAATAAATATAACTTTATCTTGTTTATATCATTTATATTTATTTTGTAGGCTAATTTCCTACGTAGTGTTATGACATTATGATATACAATTTCCGCAGGGTACGTTTCGTTGTTACCAGAGCAAGGAATTTAAAATGATTAATTCCTTGTAGTGAGTGGCAAGGGACTCCAAAAACGACATTCACAATTTAAATTTAACGTTTTCCAATACTCACAGCACAAACACAATTAGCACCAAATCCGCAAACGGCGTTATACCGCCTGCAGCGCGCCGGTTCACAGCGTTGGCGTAACTCGTCCGCATCCAGACATGTTTGGGTAGTGTTCGCGTAGTAGTTACCTCCGCAGGGCACGCAAGTGAAGGAACCCTAAGGGAAGGTAGTTTTGTAGTCTTGACACGGTTCGGAATTTTGAAAATATAGTTGCAGTAACAGTCTATACAAAAATAACCTAGTGTCAGGGCTCTATTATTCCTATCTAAACGTGAAAAAAACAATGTTCTGCCACTACTGTTTAGAAAACAGAACACAAATATGATAAAGGGTTCCTCAAAATGTAATCATGCGAAACCTTATGACTTGGATACTTGTCCAAAATTAAACAAATTATATTTTACTTATCTTTTTGAAATTCCTTAAAATATCTAATCATTGTACTAACACTATTGCTTTTTAAAAAATATAAACCACTCACAGGCGTATTAACACACAGCCTGCCCCGTAGACACACGTCAGTTTGGGCACACTCGTCTACATCAGCGCAGGCCTCGCGGCGGCGCTCGTGCCCGGCGCCGCGCCATCCCGCGCTGCCCGAGTACCCGGGCGGGCACGGACCGCAGACGAACCCGCCGTCCGTGTTGCGACACGAGACCATCTCGTCACAGGGACGGACGAGGTCGCACTCATCCATGTCCACGCAGCTGTAACCTGTAGAGTTAGAAGAGAAAGAAGTAGCACAATAGGACTGTTGCTGACGACAGATGCGATGAAAAAGCGTGAAGCTTACCATTCCACTCATATCCTTTAGGGCATTCTTCACACTGGTAGTAGGGGCTGGATGAAGTAGGAGAACAGCGTCTATCGCCACAAGGTCGTCTCGCATCACAAAGGTTTTGGCATCGTTGTCCATCTCCTAAATAACCGCTGGGACAGGACCCACACTTGGGACCTGAGGCAGTTTCTTGGCATTCTACGCCTGAAAAATGTATATATTTTGTGTTTCTTCATAGTTACTAAGAAAATAAATTATTTGCTTAGTTTTGTTTTAGCTTCCACCAATTAAAAAAAAAACATTGTATTCCCATAAAAATATCAAAAGTAAATCTAAAATAAAGAAAATCTGTAACAATAAAATATATAATAATCTCTAACTATGGTTATTAAATAACAAACCTGGGAAACAAGTGTTAGAGCGACAGCCGAACCGCACGCACTCCTGGCCGTTACCGGTGTAGCCTGAGGGACACGGACCGCAACGGAATCTGCCATCAGGCAGGTCTTGGCATTGTACTCCTGAAACATGAATTAAAATATTATTATTAAATATTATATTAATGTACGGTCCTCCATTAGAAATAAATACAGGGAAACAACTCTCATTATTAACATTTTACCTTTTTGATCTGACTTCAAAAGAAAAACTTGTCAGTTTGATATGACAATTTTGAAAATGGATAATATTTAGACTTCCTTAATTTAGTAAGTGAATGTATAGCTGTATGTTTGTTTGATGGTCGAAAAGTAAAAGTCTGGACGGCAAAAAGTCTGGATGGAGACTCGTTCGAGATTCAAGGCATTTGTTAAGGGATCATGGCTAATATTCGAGTCGAGTTATTTTAATAATTTTTAATATTTTTTAATAACTTTTATTCAAAACAATATAACTTAAAATTAATTTCTTATTAGTATATTTTGTGTACATATGTTACTCACGTCCTTCGAAGCACGGATTATTGCTGCATGCAGATCGGCACGTTTGCCCGTCGCTTGTTTGCCTTCCGGGGCATCGCTCACATCGATATCCTTTTTCAGAGTCAATACAGTATTCCACTGAAAAATATTTTAAAATATTATTTGTTTGACATTTTTTATCGAAATATATACGTGTTTTATAAATAAATACTAAAATCCTACTTTGTGTATTTTTTTAACTTCACGCTATCTGTGCATAGCAGGATAGACACTTAAAGGAACCTAATATTGAGATACCCCGTTCCCCAAGCAAAATCGAAATCCTAGAAATTCCGTGGTTGAGGGGAGGAAACCATCGCCCCGCTTGGTCTTGTTACCAGAGAGAGCTGATGAAAGATATTCATCTTCCGACTGGGAGTCGAATCCACGTTCTACTCTGAACCGCGACCAACGATCTTTTTATATTCTTTATATATTAACCCTAATATAATACAATTGTATTCAACAGTCATTGCTACCTTGTGAGCATGGTCTTCTATCACATGAAACAGGCCTGCATCTCCTGCCGTCGCCTTCCATGCCGGGCGGACAAGAACCACACTCGAATCCACTGGCAGTATTGCGACATTCCACACCTAGTATACATATCCTTGAAATTATATATACAACTAAATCATTTACATAAAAAGCAAAATATAAGAGTCAAATAACAGTTTCTTAAAACATTTGAATTAAAATATGTATAAATAAGGGATTTCAATTTCAAGTTTCAATCTCGAATTTTCGTTCGCTCAGTTGCCTCAATAACTAAATTAAATATATTGTATGAAAGACACGATGCATTTATGTGTTATAATTCTATTATTAGAGAGTGATTGATTCCAAACCCACATCGTCATTTATTCT
Source organism: Heliconius melpomene rosina (assembly GCF_056956725.1). Lineage (NCBI taxonomy): Eukaryota > Metazoa > Arthropoda > Insecta > Lepidoptera > Nymphalidae > Heliconius > Heliconius melpomene. The sequence continues at coordinate 7,391,309 of NC_140402.1, read as the reverse complement.
AATAATTTTGCTAATCCAGCCAGAGATGAAATAAATTTTCTAAGTGTAGCTCTTAGATTTTTTTTAAGTTGATTTATTTTAAATTAAACATAAGGATTTTAGAGGATTTTTTAAATTAAATATTTTGTGGTAAAGTTTGTTACTATCTTGTCCAATTTTATCAAATTCGTTAATTAATTGCATACTTATATAGGTTTCTTAACTTATCCAAAACTGCTAACTATGAAGCTACTAATCATATTTTAATCATTCTTAAATGAATAATATTTGATCAAAATATATAAAAAAAGTACACTAAACTCAGAATTCATTGACAAAGTTTAAAATTTTCCCCACATATAATTATAATAAAAATAATTCCATTAATCAAAATGTGATTTAAATACGCGAGATACCATTAAAGGTAGTGCCAAGGCTAATCAAGCAACTTGAATCAAACTTGCGTGGGCGAAACTTGAAACTCTGTCGTGAACAACCATTGGTTTAAATAAACAAAGGGATTTATTAAATAAAACGCGATCGTTTATTGAAACATTTAATCGAATGCCACACTGATAACGTTGCTTGATTTACCTTAAAATTAGTTATGTTAGGAAATGGAGGAGAATTACGATTCTTGTCACTTCTTTCTGATATTTAAGAAAGATATTAGTAATTTGCTTAGTTAATACTAATACTTGTTATACTGTATTGTTAAAATTAATACTGGCTATACTTCAATGGTAAAATAAGATAACTTAAGTTATAATTTATGATAAAGAACATATGTAAGAAAATCTAAAAGATAAGTAAAATAAAATTAACGGCCGTTGCGTATTAAAGTCTTAAATACAATAGGATTATCAGAAAGATGCGGTAAGATTTCTTCAAAATAATTTACAATACATTTAGTGTAAAAAAACAAACAACGACTTTTATGAATTAGTAATACAATTATAAAAATAAAAAGAAATAATATTAGTGACATTAATAGAAATCAGTAACCAGGATAGCAAGACGATCCTGAGCATCGTTCCACTGGCGGTGACGGTACTCTATTGCAACAAATGTGTAGTTGATTCCTCAAATTGTCTATGTTTCCTTTTTGATCTGCTAATTCACGACGGAGCAGCTCCACTGTTTGTCGAAGGAGTTTTAACTGTCGTAATATTTCCTCTGTAATATTGAAACGTTAGTTTAAAATAAAGAACTAACTTCAATTTAAGAAAATTGATGGATTAAATAAAAATATAAAAAGTTCTAAGACATAATTTAAGAAAAATAAAGTTTTTAGTTTCTTACCATCACATGAGTCGACATCAGGAATAGCTGGTATGTCACCTCTAGGAGATACTGTTGGTTGCGGCAATGTTGGATATATATTTGGATCTATATAGTTATTGTTAGGATAATCTCCTTGCATTTCTTCCTCCATCTTCATTCTCTCTTCCTTCTTTATAAAATCTTTTACTTCATCTACATCGGAATCTACTGTGACTAGAGTTGGTGGCTTTAATTCATCTTGATGATTACAACTTATAGAATCTAAAGCTGTTTTCTCATTACTATATATTTCTACTGGTGCATTTTCTTCGTGATACTGGAAAAAACATAGATAATTATTTTAAATTTAAATTGAAAAACATGTAGCTTGATTAATTATTATTTGTATGTAGTAATTGTGACTTCAAATTCAATTGAGATAAATTTTAATGTTGAAAAAGTACTAATTTCATAATCTATGTCTTTCTAATGCAGCTATAGCAGCTATATCAAAAGGGTAAAAGTTCCTTACCAATTTCAATTTCTGGTTGGTCAATAATTTGAATACGTCATGTTTATTAGACATTGAATGCCAGTGCAACGGATTGCAGCCGACTACGATTTTCACCCGAGAATGGTTCACAACCAATAATATAGTTCCCCTTGGATGAGCACCCAGACCCCATGACACTGATTTGATATGACCACCATTTAGACTTTCTAGGGAAACTGAAAAAATATTTTAGTTAATTTCAGTGTTAACAACTTATTTATATTAATATACAAATAAAATGTGTATATTAAAGTTACCTTTATTGGTTTTACTATTATAAAACAATGATATTGAGTTATCCTCAACACCTTTTGCATGAAGCAGTTCTTCACGACTTGAACTTACTCTGGACGGTCCTCTGACTAGGATTGCGATCTGACCATCACCAGAAAAGCCTGCTGTATTTATTACTTCACTTGAAGCATCTGTAAATAAAAAAATAAATCAATTTAAATCAGCTTTAGGGTGTATCCCGCACATTGCATGGTATGCAGTGTTAAAACACTCAGTTCTTCATTTTCTGCAGGCATTGCGTGTTGAGTGGCGAAACTAAACACCGCGCTTTGCCTTGACACCAGAACGAAATAATAAAAATATAATTTTAAATAAATATTTCATTTCCTCCAGTGGGAATCGGACACACGATCGATGCGAGTCGGTCTAACCCAACGATGCTTCCCGACCAGTTTCAAGATACCTGACAACCCTGAAATCTGTTTGTTAACTTATATAAGTTAACAAAATTAAGTTTGCGGGCAAATGCACTTCTTTTGTAAAGAATGAACTAAAAATATAAGTTTGGAATGATTTCTTCTATGAAATGACTATAAATTTTCTCTTTTCGAATTATTTTTTTATTTATACTGTAATATTTGTATTAATTATTATAAAAACTAAGTAAAAATATAAAACAGCCTGGTAACATAAATATGAGAAGCATTTACGATTACGATAGTACAAATTGTATCGTACATACAGTTCAGTAGGTCGAAGTACGCTTATCACAGCCGATTCACGAATTCTATCCACTATCGAGATGTGAACTATGACATTCGGTACAATTTCTTTATAATATTTGGTTTTGATCATTGTTTTTGTATATAATGTCGTAATATAGGTATTATATTAGAATCATCAATCAAATGTATCCTTTAGTATTGCCTTACATCTCTTTAGTAGAACTGTAATATTTTACAATAGATATTTCTATTTAAGTTATTTTATTTTGTGAGATTAAAGAATAGAAATAAAGGCGCCTTATGTTTATATATATTATGTAGAGGGAATTTTAAATAATCCTCACAGTATTTATTTATCAACAACAGTCTAAATCTCTGATAGACTGATATGTTTTATTGCATCTAGATTTTTTTAGCGTCACACTGAATACAGTATATACCAGAGTAGTCAGAGGGAACCTAGGAACCTAGTGTTAAGACACATCGTTTCCCACTTTTTGCCTAATTCTGGAGGCGTGTTGAGTAGCTGAACTCAACGCCGCGTTTTGCCTCGACACCAGAGCAAAAAAATAGAAATAAAAAAATATTTTTTTTATATTAATAATATTCTTTATACAAAATACATATTATTCTGACTCCATATGGTAATATTGTCTGAAGTGTGAAACTCTACTTGACTCGAGGTTGAAACGAAGTTACTTAGCACAACTTCGTGGCAAGTGGGCACTTATGGCAGCTCAAATCTTAAGCTAAGAAGTTTTCTGTAATATAAGTTGAATGCATCTAAAATTATACAATAATAAGAAAACAAAATATATATAATTAATTTTCTATATATTAGATATTATTATTTTTACTTTTCTTTAAATATTTCTTTCAAATATCATCACTTTATTGCCTACTTTTTTCCTATTACAAATAATCTAGCCAGACCTATCGTGGTGCGAATGTAAACGTGACTGTTTGTGGGTTCAATTCCTACTGGAGGAAATGAAATATTGAATATTTACATTTTACTTGCTATGGTGACGAGAACTGCGTTAAGTTCCGCCATTCATCACGGAGCATGCGAAACGTAACGTAAGGATCGCATAAGCTAAAAAAAAATGGGACCAAATGGGAAGCTTCACCTTTCAAATAAAAAAAATATATCAAAATCGGTTCATCCAGTCAAAAGTTATGAGGTAACAAACATAAAAAAAAATTAAAAAAAAAAAAATACAGTCGAATTGATAACCTCCTTTTCTTACAGAAGTCGGTTAATAAGCTCAACTTTTTTGTCCAATGCTTAATATCGATCGTCAGTCGAGATCAATTTTTAATTTTAACATATAAGCACCAATCTGACTTTTGAAGAGCAAAGATTCCTTGTTCATATAAATAATACTAAATTACTTCAAAAATTATGAGTAAATATTACTTTTATAAAAGTAGGTAAATGAGTAAGCACTTAATGTTTCACGGTGATACCATAACCACAAAAATTATATGGTATATTTCAACACGAAAACACTTATGTAACTGACCGCAGCTTTTCGAAATAATATACTAGTATACTCTATATAAATATAATTTTATAATTATTATTTTGTTAAAAAAAAATATTTGACAACTTTTTGTTAATTTTGTCATTTTTATAATATATTTCATTGATCTCCCGTAGACATTCTTACAAAAGACATTAATGCTTCACCGTGAAACCTTAGCACATGTTTACTTTTACTAATTATACACGTATACAATTAATTTAAATTTCTTCAACGGTATTCGAACCCACAGCCATTCTGTTCTGTCAACTAAGCTACGGGGAATATTATTAGATATTTTAAAAAGCTCTTAAAAAATATTATAAAGTATATATTTTCCTCTCTAACTGTTTCAAAGAAAGTATTCTTAGAACATCCATAGGCTTTTTATTTGCTACAAACACTAATGTTAGACACGTAACAAGTTATTCTTAACCAGGATGACAGTAACTGTTAGTCAGCGCTCAGAACGTCTTCTTATTATCGGTGTAGTCGGGTTCACCATGTTCAAATGACTAAAATAGTTTATTTATTTCATATTACTTGAGGCCAGTCGTGGCGCAGAGGCAAGCGCGTGACTGTTAATCTAACAGGTTGTAGGTTCGATTCTCACTCAAAAAAAATAAAAAAATATATATTTACTTAGTATTTTCATTTCCTCTATCTGGTAATGAGTGAGGTAAAGCGGCATGAAATCTACCACTAAATCCCAGAGAATTCGACAAAAAGTGGAGAATGGAAATGTCATAATGAGAACGGAGTGTTTTAACACAAGTTCCCAGGTTCCCTCTACCTAATCTCTTTCTGCGGGAAATTGCGTGCGTAAATAAAAAAGCCGACGCTTAACCTCGCCACCGGGACACTTTACAGTTTAAAAGTCGGAAAGTAAACTTACTAAAAGTAAACATTTATTTATTTTAAACCTACAATAACCGTTATACGAGCGGGAAATCACAATTTATTATTATTTATTATTAATAGAAAAGATATAGCCATCTTTATTTACGTAAAACAGGTTACATAGGAAAAGATAATCAGTATCATTGATACAGAATAACGGGAGTAGCAAAAAGTTCGCCTCGTAAGGCCTTCCTGCTCGTGTCCTATACCGATAATGGCGGTTACAGCTAGGATGAAACGTTACGAATGCCTTAGATCTGTGCCGTTGGGACCTTCGATAAGTGATTTATTGTTAATAGATAGATAGATAGATAGATAGATATAAGATAAGTTTTCGTTTAGAAAAATATATAGATGGGGAAAAATCGGCCAAATGCGAGGACTCGCACGAGAACGGTTTAGTAGGTACTAAAGTAATATCTTGACATTATCGTGTTGCCTTTAGGAGCAAAAGGTGTTACTGTAAACGCTACTGGATGTGGGTTCGATACCCACTCGGGGAAATTAAATATTTAATATGGTGAGGTAAAGCGTGGCGTAGCCCCCTGAATTCGGCGGAAAATAAGCATGGGTGCAGGAAGAGGGGCAGCCGGGCGAGCCATACCCACTCCAGATTAGTCCGGTGTCCCCAGAAATGTTACTTACAACAAAATTTGTCCCGAAAACTAAAAAATAAAATCAATTTATCAGCTTCACGCTGTATCACAGCAGGATAGGCAGAGGGAATCTAGTGATAAGACACTGAGTTCCTCACATTCCGCCGAATTCTGGAGGCATAGCGTGCTGAGTAGCGAAGAATGGTAATCGAATCCAGCCAGTCGATTTTGCAGTCACACTTAGTGCCTCTGAGCTACTACAGGCCTCATTCATTTACTAATGTATATTTGTAATTTTACTATTGAAACAATGGTTCCTCCTAATTATTTCACATCCTACACGCATTCTTCAAAGGATTAGCATATTTAAGTTACACTACCTAACAATTTGAAGGTAAAATATTCTTAAATAATATTACAGCTCGAAAATATTCAAGCGTTCAATGTGGGTAGAATTATAATACCTACTTGTGCCTACGCTACCTTATAAAGGCAGAGAGTGGGGAATAAGATCAAGAACAATTCGTGGTTTGGACTTTTTTTGGTGTCATGTTTGTTTCTTGTGAAATAAAAAATATGTCTTAGTTACAATGATATTAAGGCTTTTTCTATGTTAATTAATTGAAATGTTTGGTTTTGCGTGGTGTGTATCTGTAAATTGAGCGCGGCGTTAAGTTCCGCTACTCTTCAAGCAATCCATCGAGAATTCGGCGGAATGTGGAAAAATAGACTACTAAAAATGATAATAAACTTTATAAAGCTAACAAAAACTTAGAATTACGCAATTTTAAACTAAAAAAACAAACATTGATATTACCCTCACAAAAGTCCATTGATTAAGTCTCAAAAATGAACAAAAATTATCATGTATAAAGCTCTTAGAGCGTCTGATATCACGAAATGATATCGCAAGGAACAATAGGCCATTTATTTTTTTGTTTGTACCTCAATTACCTTTAAATTGTCTTGAATTATACGTTTTGTTGAAAAAAAGAGGTTTTCTTCAGATTATAAATTAGACTTTTATTAGTAGGTTCTGTACCCCGCATAGTAGGCAAAGGAAACCTAGTGGTAATACACTCCATTCCCCACTTTCCGCCGAATTTTTGAGCCATTGCGTGTTGAGAGGCAGAACTTGTTTCAATGACTGGGATGGAATGGGGATGGGATGACTGGGAATGGGGATCGAACCCATAACTATCACGTTACAGTAACATCCTTATGCACTTGCACCACTGACCTCAATAAATATAGACAAAATTCTTTAAACAATGAACTCTTCTCTACAAATAGATTCCACAATAAAGATACATTAGCACGAATCCGATGACCTGTTATTTATCATTGACCTAGTCTCTTAACCTGCGGAGAATAAAGAACAAATGAACGATCTCGACACTTGTACCTGTACTATATACCTACATTCGTATGGAAATATTTAAAAAATTGTATGCATTTTTTATATAAAATTTTGTTTATTTTTATAGCTTCACGCTGTATCCCGCACACAGTAGGGTGAGTAGAGGTGAGTTAAGACACTCCGTTCTCCATTTTCCGCCAAAATCTGGACGCATTGCGTGTGGACGCTGAACTCAACGCTGCGCTAAACCTCGATGTCAGAACGGATAAATAAAAATATTAAGTACAAGTAGAGTTTTTTTTTAATTATTTGGTAAAGTAATTGTTGAGAACGTTGTGTATTGAATCAATAATTTTCATAACATCATAAAAACCGTAGTAGAGGCTCTGGAATCAATCATATGGAATATTTTTTTTCCATCTAATTATGCAAAGCATCATTAGGTTCCGCCACACAACACGCTTAATGTACTTATAGATCTGTGAAGATAATTTTATTTTATATGTTATAAGTTCTCTCAAAATAAAACATATTTTCTGTACGCTTTGATGATAAATTTTCAAATAGGTTAAGTTACTACTACCAGAATTATTCAGAATCCCAGAATTGAAATTAGGAAAGCAGTATAAACAAATAAATTAAAATAATATTTGTTTTAATTTTATTCTTGAGCTTTTAAACAGATTTAATGACAGACAGACAGACGGACAACGGAGTTAATATTAGGCTTCCGTTTAACCCTTTTGGTAAAGAACTCTAAAAATACCTATAATAATTAGTGTACAATTTTTTTAAAAAATTATATTAGAAATACCTATTTAAACAGAAAATACTAAATTACAAATTTAGTACTAACTTTCGCAGTCAATTCTCGACTGGGAGACGTGGGTGTGTAATAAATAGAGCTGATGTCACCGCCTTGCAATATACAGACAGACATACATAAATATCTATATCTAGAACTTAGATGCAGTACAAATTCTTTTTATGTATATCTTTTATTAAATAATCGTAAAAGGAACGTAACAGAGTGCTTTTATTTACTCTACAAAGAAAATTGTATATGAATTTATAATTTAATCATAGTTTTTGTTTTTATTTAAATTATTTTACTAATATTGTTTTATATAAAATAGGTAACATTGTAAAGGCAATGTTTAAAAGAAATATTTTCATTTAGAAATTCAGAAAATAAAGTGCGACGTTAAGTTGCGTTACACAAAATGGAATGTCTCGAATTCAGGTCGAAAGTAAATAATGAAATGTCTTATTATGTTATTTAAAATAATGAAATAATTAATATTCTTTTTTTAATCCGCAAGGCAAAAGGAACCTAGACTTAAAAAACTCCGTTCCTCACATTCTGCCGAATTCTCGAAGAATTGCCTTGGTCCGAGAGCGAAGAAATTAAAATGTTAATAAATAATTCATTTCCTCGAGTGAGGATCGAATCCACAACCACCGCATTACAATCACAGCTTTGTACCCCTGTGCTATAACGGCTTCGTATAGATACTTACTTAAAATATTATATTACGTCCACTAGGGAATTAATCACGTTCCCGATCTGTCTGGCAAGTTAATTAATATATGGAATAGCTTAAAGCTCCTAATAGATGGTTTTACTATTCGTATTTTGATTAAACAAACAGATGTAATGTTAATTATTTTATTATAATTGTTTTAACATACATGCACATTACATCGGAATTGATAGATACTAGTTTTTTAAAGCTTTAAGCTATCCCGCATATAGCAGGATAGTCAAAGGGAACCTAGTGTTAATACACGAAGTTCTAAATTTCCGTTAAATTTAGGAGATATTGCGTGTTGAGTGGCGGAACTAAACGCCGTTTTCTCAAGCCTGCCTTAACGCCAGAGTAAGGAAATGAAAATAATAATTAATTCCTCCAAGTACGAATCGCTTTCGCCACGAAGGCCTCTTAGATAAACAACTCCATTTAAGATAAACAACAAAACGTTTTTCCATATACATATAATGAATAAGAATGCCGTTATTTCGGCCCTTTTTTCCATATGCCTGAATCACAAAAGTCAAGTTCATACATTTACGCAAGTTACCTGATATGGCCACCGCATCTGTTCCCTGACCCACTGACATCACTCACGGGCTATTATATGTAGATATATTGAAAATCAATCATTTTATTACCAAGTTGGGTTGGGTTTAAGCGAAATATATTAAGACTAGCGGCCCTCCTGCGGCTTCGCCTGCGTGAACTACGTTATTATTAATTTCTGTCTCTATGAGTACCTACGTCCTATATGTGACGTCCATGCAAAATTTGAGACTCCTAGCATTTATAGTAACAAAGTTTCATACAAACTTTCGACCCCAAAAACAACCCCTTAGAATATTGCAAATTCCCGTCTTAGCGAACACCTACGTCCTATAAGTAACTCCTATGCAAAATTTCAGATTCCTAGCACATGTAGTTTCTGAGATTTCGTGATGAGTGAGTGACCTTTCGATTTTATATATATAGATAGATTAGTGTTAAAAATGATAGTATCTAGTTCTACAAAAAAAAAATCAATTTTCATATAATAATTTAGAGGCTATACCTACCTCTACCTCGTATTTCATCGTTAAGAAATACTATTAAAAGATACCTTACTCTTGTAAAATTCTGATAGTAGTTTTTCATCTCTAGGCTATCAGTATTTCCTATAATATAATTATGTTGAGAATATGTTATCTATTATAACATAAATGCCGGTAATGCTATTTTGTTTATTATCCTATATCTTATAAAACAAAGTCGCTTTTCGTGTCTGTCTGTTGTTTCTAACTCTTCTTCTTCTAAACCACCCAATGGATTTTTATGCGGTTTTCACCATTAGGTCGAGTATTTTTCGTAGAAGGTTTATATATAGTTTATTATTTGTACATTCTTATGTAAATTAACATAAATACGATAAATATGTATAAAGTCCTACCCGTTGAGACACTTTCGCGCATGCGCTGCTTTAATGGTAAGTACTACATGAAAAAATGTACTGGAGTATTGTTCCTCTTAATAAGATCTACAAAAAAGTCCGCGAGAGCATATTTTTATCTTTTAAGGATAACGTGTAGTGATCATATTTCTGTCTAAAAATAGTAATTTCAATATATTTTTTATTGTTAGGGATATTTTTCCATAATGGTACTAATCCTTATCCTTTAAAATACTTTATTAATTTTCTACGTTAAACGAAGATAAAATTTGCTTCTTACACGATTTCGAAATTGCGAATAGTTTTAGAGAAAAACGCATTTAATTGTTGACACATCACGCCGTTGACTCATCAGCTGTGCCGACTCAAGTTTTACTTATCCCTTACTCTCAGCATATAAATAAGTATGTTAGTTACGTTGGCCATTTAATGTAGATGAACTGTCTTTTACTGTTTTTTCATTTTAATAAGTACTTTAGAAGTTGTTAAAATACTAAAACATCCTTGCTGCGAAACGCGCCTCGCGACGTTTTGCTTATTTATACACAAGCGCGTGATGAGCAGTCATCGGTGGTTCAGTGGTAGAATGCTCGCCTGCCACGCGGGCGGCCCGGGTTCGATTACCGGTCGATGCATTCTATTTAATTTTCCTCACAGGCACCCACTGCCTACCCAACCGGTGTCGCTGTTTTAACAGCATTAACCACAAGCTCGAAAAAAAACCTGCCTGCCTCTATAGCAAAGAAAATTTAGATGCGTTTCACATATTGAATAATTTCAGTTAAATGTATTATTTCAGCGCGATATTGGTTTCATATTTTTTGTATTAGTTATTAGTAGGTAGGTTTTTGTTTATAATTTCTTCCGTTTAAAAATAGTCATTTAAATATCTAGAAATAGTCATTTAAATATATAATAATAAGTACTTGAAAAGATTAGTAGCACAGATTTAAAATTACAGTACTAAAAAATCCTTGCTGATTAACGGTTCGCCGCCCACCACGCGTCCGTCGTGCCCCGCAACATTTTGCTTATAATAGTGGATCCGCCGCACCCGCCTGGCTTCTTTCCCCCGGGCATGGAAGGAAGGCCTGCTCATTATGCTGCTGAGGGATATCGATCTATAATCCTTCTTAGTACGGTCGCCAAGTTGTTCGAGAAGTTACTCCTCTCACTTCTTCAGTCACACATCCACCCACAAAGCGAGCAGTTTGGCGAGCGGGTATACCACTCTGGGTAAACTACGCAACAGCGATCAACCGAGAGAGAGTATGAGTGTGCAATAGCAGTCTTCCTTGACGTAGCACGCGTATTCTACCGCGTCTGGCACTCGGGCTTACTTCATAAAGTGATCAGAGCGGGCACCCCCCAGCACGTCGCGCATGTCTTTGCCGCTCTGCTTTGTAAGTGACAGGACATTTTTCGTGAGAGTTGAGAGTGCTAGCAGCGACCCGATCGCTGCCGTTGTCCCAGTCAGAATTTTGTCACCTGCTCTCTACGCACTATACATTGATGACATCACAATGCCCTAGCGAGTATTACTCAACGAGGAATCCTGTAGGACGTACGGAACCTCACCCTCCGGCGAGTGACGCAGGCCCCATACTACGTGAACACCACGCGCCATTCACCGCAACCTAAAAATAGAAACCCTAGAGGTACACATTGGTCGCCTCGCGTCCAACGTATTCCGTTGCGCCGGTGTATCGGGTGACCTGCACCTAAGGAGCAGCACTCCGCATACCCGGCCGCCCGAGGTCAGACGTCTTCTTCCGAGGAACTTTCTATCCTCCTCCAAATCCGACTCATGAGCAGTCATCTTGGTCGTTTAATCTAGGCCTTCCTCAAGAAACCGAGTGTTCAATTCCAATCCCCTCCCCTTCCATGTGTCTGCTCTAAAGCAGGTTTTCGCCTGGGACCACGGTCGGACCAACGCTCTGATGTCGTTCTGAGCTACTACGGAGATGGCCGAGAGAATGCTTCAATTCTGCGCCTGGCAAAGTAAATTTAGAAGTGATTGCACGTATTTTGGAGTTATCCAATAATTATAATGTATTTCCACGCGACATAGTTGGTTACATCTTTCGTTTAAGTATTTTTTGGTAAGAGAATAGTAGGTAGTCTGTTGTTTATAATTTCTTCGTTTAAGTTTTCTTTTATTTGTGTTATTTATTTGTGTTTATTTTAAAACAATTGGAAAATTCTTATTGGAATTACGAAAATGCGGGTTGCATTAGGGTTTAATTAACTTTCACATTATCTTAAGTGCTTTGCAAACATACATTATATGAATAATTCAGTAGTTAAGGCGGGCGAAGCCGCGAGCGGGTCGCAATTTCAATATATTTTTTATTGTGAGCCATATTTTTCCATAATGGTATTAATCCTTATCCTTTAAAATACTTTATTAATTTACTACGTTAAATGAAGATAAAATTTGCTTTTTACACTTTTTCGAAATTGCGAATAGTTTTACAGAAAAACGCATTTAATTGTTGACACATCCCGCCATTGACACATCAGCTGTATGTTACTCAAGTTTCACTTATCCCTTACTCTCAACATATAAATAAGTATATTAGTTACGTTGGCCATTTAATGTAGATCAAAACTGTCTTTAACTGTTTTTCATTTTAATAAATACTTTAGAAGTTGTTACAATATCAAAAAATCCTTGCTGCGAAACGGCTCGCCACTCGCCATACGTCCGCCGCGTCGCCTGCCTCACACGCATCGGTGGTTCAGTGGTAGAATGCTCGCCTGCCACGCGGGCGGCCCGGGTTTGAGGGACATTTGGGACAGAATGTTTCAATTTCATCGTTTGCACGTATTGGATAATTCGAGTTGAATGTATTATTTCATCGCGATATATTTGGTTTCATATTTTTTGTAGTAGTTATTACTAATAACTTATTAGTAGGTAGGTTTTTGTTTCTAATTTCTTCCGTTTAAAAATAGTCATTTAACTATCTAAAAATAGTCATTTAAATATATTTTAATAAGTACTTGAAAAGATTAGTAGCACAGATTTAAAATTACGCTACCTACTAAAAAATCCTTGCTGTGTAAAACAATTGGAAAATCCTTATTGAAACTAAAAAAATGCGGGTTGCATTAGGGTTTAATTAATTTTCTTCTAATCTTAAGTGCTTTGCAATCATACATTATATGAATAATCCAGTAGTTAAAGCGGGCGAAGCCGCAAGAGGGTCGCTAGTTTATTAATATTTATTTAGTGATTCTCGACCGAACGAAGCTTAATATAAAAAAATATTCCATATAATATCTTAATCATAAATAAATCAACTTCCCGCTGTGTGTGTGTTTTCCCGTGTAGGCAGAGAGAACCAAGTGCTTAGACACTCCGTCCCCCATTTTCCGCCGAATTTTTCGAGGCATTGTGTGTTGAGTGGCGGAACTCAACGGATTTTACTGGCTGCCAGAGCGAAAAAATGAAAATATTAACAATTCAGTTCCTCGAGAAGAGATCGAACTCACAACTGTCGCGTCACACCTTTGTTCCCCTGCGCCAAGACGGCCTCCATATAATATCTTAATATATTTAAAATTAATATCTTATTAATAGTATGTAATTAACAATAGTACTTCGTTTTATATGACTCGACCCATTTTGGGTTACGTACGTCTCAAGTAAGTGTAACAGATAGATTAGGGACGGTTGATCAAAGCAAGGTTAGATGTAAACTAACATCGTTTATTATCGTTCATATTTGATTTACAGCTTTCGAAATAGTATTAAAATAATGTAAAGGAATACAGAGAATGAAGGAATACAGAGAATATGTGGCCACTGCGACGCAGAGAGAGATATATCTTAGCTAAAACAAAGAAATGCTGTAAATGGCATTAGAAAATTGAAGATAAGAATAACACGTAAATTATGCTTATGTAAAGATTTTATAAAATTTAACTAAAATATACAAAAAGTTTAACGACGACGGCGTTCGCTACTCTTAAAAAATAATATACCTAACTACAGTACGGTCAACGAATAATGGCCGCTCTAAAGTCCGGCTTCTGAATTTTAAATTCAAATCTGCCCAGCAAGCTTCAGCTCGGCCACGACTTCTTGAGCGTACTATATAGGTAAATGAAGTAGGTATTTAACAAAATGAATTGTGTAAACATAATACAATCGCCATAAGTTACGCCACTTAAAATTATTTCTGAACTGAAAAATTTGAACTCCAGTATTTTAGCTGTTAATTATACCTTTGACTTCACATTTTTGTTCTTTTTCCACTCCGGCCGTCTGCCGCGCTAATGAGTACGCAAATAGTGACGACCTAAGGGCTTGTTTGACGCGATTTTTTAAATAAACCTGCCCTAAATTCAAATATGAAACATAAAACAGATGTTGTTAAGAGTTTGATGCTTTTTTAAACTATTTTAAGTATATTTAAAAATTAAATTAAATTAAGTCAGTTTCACGTTATATCCCGCACGCAGCAGGGTAGGCAGAGGGAACCTAATGTTAAGACACTTCGTTCCCGTTAAGTATATTTATTGCACTTAATAGTAGTAAACAGTTAAATGATAGAGTTTTTTATATTTAAAGGAGTTTTGGCAATGTTTTATAACATTGGTTATACAGAAAGATTTCAAAAAAGTTATAAGACATAATTTTAATACAATTTAATTAGTTATTCCATTTTTTTTCAGCTTCACGCTGTATCCCATACAACAGAATAGGCAGAGAGAACCTAACCAGAGCGAAGAAATAAAAATATTCAATATTTCATTTCCTCGAGTGGTAATCGAATCCACAACCTCTCACGTTTACAATAACACCTTTGTGCCCCTGGGCCACGACTGGCCTCATATTGTTATAGAAATATATCTAGTATACTTATTTATAGGATGCATTTATAACATTTTATAAACTAACCTTCGTCCAATGTAAGCGAATTCGTAACGGATGCGCAAAGAATCACCAACAGACATATGGCTTGCGAAGCCATGCTTCCTGCGGACAATGTATTTATAAAGTAGAATTGCGAAATGTTTTATATATGGTGCCTATAATATATATATTTATGTATAGATTATTTTGGCGCAGTACCTATATATTTACATTAATTTAAATCCTTTTTAATTTAAAAAGATTTTATTTAAAAAGTATTTTTTTTAAATTGAACGAATTCTCCTGCATAGAAGGATAAGTAGAAAGAACCAACTGTTAAGAGTCTCACTCGAGTCCCCTTTTTTAAATTTTTCCAGGCAGGAAATTCCAGGGAAATTTTATCTACCAGAGTTTAGAAATGAAAATAATGGAACCCACAATTAACATGTTTACTTCTGGAATATTGTATGGTAATACTTATGTAACTTATTTATAATGTTTAGTTAATTGATATAACATTGTGATAAACTTATATTTTTTTATTGTTTTTATAAATTTTTATAAGGATTAATTAATTCCAGCTAGAGCTACCAAATGCATTTGAACTACAGATCTTTAAAAAGAACTAAATAGTACATGTGAATCAATGTAATTACAATTTAAAATATATCAAATATTTACATTAACCAAATAATCTAATTCAAATAATCATCAATAAATATAGATAACCTTATTATCGCTCCAAAGCTTGCGAATAAAAAAGAATTTAATTTTCTATTTTGCAATAAAATTTTTAAAAAATATTTTTTTTTTAAATATCAATTAGGCCTTGTTTTAAAAAATATTTTAAATATATATTTACCTATATCCTTAATAATAACACTTAAACAACTAAAAAGCTGGATTCGTTTTAAGTTTTCGCAAAGTGCTCGAAGCGTTGAGCCGAGCTTTTCGTTCGCGAGAGCGCGTGCGCAGGGTGCTTACGCGCGAACTCGACTGATTATTGTATGTGATTTATGTTTATGAAATTATACTTTTTTTTATTTTGAAACTATTTAGTTCTTTAGTTTTAACTGTTATCTTCTATATAGTACATAATTGATATATTTAAAAACAGAATCTCTAAAAATTATGAGTACAAATATTGAAACTTTCCGAATCGGATGTCTCTTACTATCTTTTTTTAATACTGTGTCTTAACTACTGTAATTGTGCCCACAAATGTTCCATTTCATTTTATATTTTACATAAGTATAGCATTTAAGTTTATTAAACTAGAATTCAATTTAAGCTTTATAATTAATTTATAAACCATATTATGTACTCCACCAATATTTAATCAAATTAGGAATTAAATTAGCAATTAGGTATGTAATATACGAAACTGTTATAACAACACATAAATGTTAAATAAATATAAACATATATTTTATGTACAAATACAAACAAAGAACAAATATGTGTATATGTATTATATACAATTTTAGTAGCGAACGATAATCTATAAAGCTACTTGTGTCATAAAAAAATGTCTATTTCTTCTTGAATCTTAACAAAAATCATTTAAACAAATTGTGATTTATTACAAATTCTTGCAAAATATAACCACAACCAAAAAGATCCTATGTTAATTAGATATGTTTTCCTTAAACAAATTAATAAACTAAAATAATAACTAATGAATCATAATAGTTTTTAAACTAATATAAAAATAACAAACATTGTAATTTAATAAACAAATTAATAACAGAAGAAAAAGCATAGTTTTAAAATGATTAGAGCAAGCGTAAATTTATAAAATTAAATTTATTTATAACACGTTATTTCATTTACTAATTAATTAATCATAACATTTTCTTATCTAAGCCTCTAATTAATATTTAAAATAAACTATTGTCTATGAAAAATATTTTTATTAGCTGTGTACAATGTAATGGCAGCACTGAATCTTGTCTGTAGTTAATGTTTGAGAATTGAGTGTGATTTGTCTGCAATCCTAAATGTCATACTTATTAGAGAAGTAGTATTTTTGAGTAATATTATCGGAATGGCTGAAAACAGAGAGGAAATACTTGCAAATTTCCAGGTAAATTACGTCATTTAATTAATATAGTAATATATATTATAGAATAATAAATTGTTACGAAAATGTGAAGGTTATGTGAAATACAAAAACAGTGACTGTTAATTCTTCTTTATCTCTTTGTAACACGTCTATTAGGGAATTTTGTTAATATTTTCTATTTTATATTGTGTGCCCTACATAGTTTGTATAATAAGTCGTGCCTAAAAGCTTTCGTCATATCACGATTTATTTTTATCAAAATAATTCCACTCATCCTTTGTACTCTTTCGAAATTTACGTCTTGGAACTCCAAGGTAAAATGTAACTATGTTTATGGTATTTATTCAAGCATCTGACATTGCCTTAGGTGGAACCATGTACATATATTAAAAGATATCTGTATAAATCAGTAATAATTATTTTATTTTCAGGGAATAACAAATATTGAAGATGTTGCAGAAGCTATATTTCACTTAGATGAATCAAATTGGGATTTAATTGTAAGTGATATTACTATATTGTGAAAAATAATTAGCCATTGTTTTTTGTAGACAAAGAATAGTTCATGTTATGCTATACATATATTTATTACAGTATTATGATATGTTGTACAGCCTGATGGCTTACTTTACTCTTGCTTTTATTATAATTACATTAATATAATGATTAAATATATTCATATTCTATAATATTTTAATTAAGACTTAAATTAAGTTTAACAAGAGATATATTAATATTATTAAGCATTTTAAAACTAAATTTATCTTATTTACTCAATGACAGACTGCCATCAAAAGAGTTATGCCTCAAGATGGCAATGGTTCAACATCTCAATCAAATGACACACATGATGTGGAGATGATAGACGATGATATATCTGTGATAACTCCAAAAACACACCCACCTGGTAAGTTTTAAATTGTACTAAAAATAACATAAGAATTACATAAATAATATATTTTTAATTGCAATTAGCTTTAATGATATAATGAATTAGGATATAAATTAAAAATAAATTACAATAATTATTACATGTTAACTTCAGACTTTATCTCATAGCAGAGTAATCATGAAGAGGTTAGTGTTATGACACTGTTCACTCCTTTTGCCTAAATTAAAAAAAAAATGTTTTGGTATCTTACCTAAGTCAGAAAATGAAAATAATGCATTCTACTAAGCTGGGATCAATAAATACAGAACTGTAGCATTTACAATAACACAAAAAATAGTAATAGTATAATGTTATAATTCATAACAAATATTAGACAAAATGATATGACTTTACAATTAATTTACTAACATAATGTGTTTACATAAATTTTTCAGATCGAGAAGACAGTAATCAAGCATCAACTTCATCCCTTAAAAATAGTTCCATTGATCTAGTAGAGCTGCTTGTTCATTCTAATAATAAAATACATGAGATCAAAATGTCCGGTTCTGCGACTGTCAGTGAGTAAATTTTTCAATCTTTACATTTAATCCCCCAGTACTACCCATATTACCATAATAATATTTCAAGTATTCTGTGTTGAGTGGCGAAACGTAACCTTTGCCTCTTTACTAGAGCGAGAAATGAAAATATTAAATATTTCATTTGCTGGAGTGGGAATCGAATCACAACTTTTACAGTTGCACTTTTGTGGCCCTGTGCCTTGATGGGTCTCAGTATTGATATCATGTGTATTAATTAATCATACAGAAAAAAAATTCAATAATAAATTTCTGCATCCAGGTGATCTCAAAAAACGTCTAGAGTTAATATGCGGCATACCAGTATGCAGACAACAGATATCCGGCTTGGGCGGGTCCCGGGCCACCTCCACTGCGACGCTGTCGAGCCTCGGCCTGCAGAGGAATGCAGTGTTGAGGTTGAAAGCTGCTGATCGTGTTATGGCTGATGATGAGTGAGTGTTCGGTTTTGTTTTTTTGTTTTTGTCTTTAAGACTTTAATTTAGAATTAGAAGGTCGTCGTCGTTTAGACCATCGGAGTGCAATTTTCGGGCCATTGCGCGTTGAGTGGCGGAACTCAACACCGTGACTTTGCCTTGGTACCAGAGCAATGAAATGCAAATATGTATTAATAAATAATAATTCATTTTCTGAGTGGGGAGTGAGAGTATTCTGGTGTTTGCGGATTAGACCCGCAAACAACGCTTTACAGTCGCACACTTGTGACTCTGCGCCACGACGGCCCATAATATAATCAAATTTAATATTTTTCATTTTTCTACAATTTTACAGGGTAGCAGAAAGACTAACAACAACTTACGTGCTGCGAGTGAAACACGACGAAAGGGAATACACACTGAAATATCCGGGAACTAAAACAGTGCAAGAGGTCAAAAATGATCTGTACTCACTGACAGATATACCTGTGAGGCATCAGGTGATAAAGTTTGTTAATGTACAATAAAAATTATATTTGTTTTATAGAGACCAAGTCTAAATGAATTCTTAAAACATTTAATGCAAATCGTAAAGTAAAATGTATATTTTAAAGTAGACAGAATTTATATATATTGTTTATCGCATGTAATAAAAAAACACAAAGAAATATTAAAAATTGTTAAAATAGTTTACAATGGCGGGTTTATCTCTAAAAAAAATATAAATATAATAATGGGTTCTTATGCAAAAAATGTTTTATTGGTTTCATTGGATTGCACTTGCTACCAAAAATTCTCCAAAAATGCATTAATATATATTTTTTATAGAATTCTCCCTCCATTATATAGTAAATTTAATAGCTAGAAAAAGGCAAACTTAATAGGTATTTTAAAGTAATTTAACATTTTCATTCCACAACAGGTATGGACAGGATGGCCCAATGTAACAGGATTAGACGACACAGTGTTGGCCATGGTTGGCCTGGATACACCACAACACGACCTCACAGTCAAACGGGCGGCCAACAAGCAGAGAGAGTATAAGAGAGTAAGTTGTTTTATACTTATATCAATATAAATAAACTTGTCCAACTATCTTACCTTTACCGTTGACTTCACCCTGTATTCCGCACATAACAGGGTGTCAAATCTCCGTTTTGTCTTGTTACCAGAGCGACGCAATGAAAATTATTGATTGCCGGGTGAAAATTGAACCCTGAACCGTCACGTTTACAGTCGGACTTATGTCCGCATATAAAAATGATTAACCCAATTTATTCAGCACTTAATAATAGCGTGAGCTTAAAAATGTTCATTTTTCTTTCTCAACAAAAACGTAAATCATTTACAGATTTTAGTGGAAAGTTCTGACAGTGAAAACAGTTCTGTGGAAGATGTGGAAGATGGTGACAGTTTTCCCACTGAGGACGACATATTTGTGGATGTTCCTTCAGAACGGTTACAACCACTAAGTAAGCCTATTTTTTTTAATTTAAAGGAAAAAAAATAAAGTGCAAGTCAAAAATCTTTTTACAGCAAACCAAAATTTACACGAAAATAAAAGAATCTTACAAGACTTTTGGTTTTCTTGATTATCACACCTTTTAAATGAAACTATTTAATTGGACTAATCGCTTATCGCGTATATTTTGGAAACCCAACGTTTCCCACTATTAGGGAGACTGATGTGGCATTTGTCTATCTATCAGTTGCTACTGACTGTATCTTCTCCTCTGGTATGGTGGGTTTGAGACTTCAATGATTGTATGAGTTGGTCCCAGGTGGTAGAGAAAGCTTCCAGCTATCCTCTAGTGAAATTAGTATATTTTTGTATGTCAATGTCGTAGATCATTCTAGGAATATATCTGTTTTCCTTAGCAAGGATTTGGGGTTTATCAAAGCTGATGTAATGGCTGGGTTTATCCACAGTGTGCTCACACACAGCTGACCTTGATACAAGCCTATTCTTCATATCGGAGATGTGTTGCTTTACCCTACATTGATGCTTCTCTTTGTTTGACCAAGTTCCCGTATTGTTATGATAAAACATATAACTAAAACAAATCTTTAAAGTGATAATGTCATTAGAACACTAAAGTATGTAATTCTAGCGGACAATGCCGCGGGCGGTGGCTTTTTTAAATTAAAATATACAATTCTTTACTAAATTTTAAATTATTTTTTCTAGTGTCAGAAAACGTAGGAGATGAAGCCTTAGGTTGTATAGAGTTTGCTCAACGATTTCGAGCTCGGTACGGACCTAATACACCCAACTTCTTTGAAGGCACTTTACAAGATGCTATCAAGGAGTCCTGCTTGAAACCTGCTAAAGAGGTAAATTAGTGTTTGTATTATTACAATTCATTGGTTCATGTTAGTTTTATGTTATAAGTGTTCTCATGAGAATGTTTTTACTGACATTGGACATCTCAGGGATGATTAAAAATAATAATTTGTTAGTTTAATAAATTTTGTAGTTTAATTACTTAATTGTATATTTTCCATATAAAAAAAATCTCGCTACATTAAAATTTTTATATGTTTTCTTATAATTTGTCTCCAGAGAAAATTACTAGGTGTCTACCTCCATCACGAACAATCTGTGTTATCTAACGTGTTCTGTGCACAACTACTGGGCTGTGAAACTGTGTTACAAACGTTGGCGGCCAACTTTGTTCTATATGGATGGGACTTGACAGATCCTTCCAATAATAATATGTGAGTACTTGGCGTAGTATTTACCATCTTACTTTGTGCCCCTGCGGTACTACTGGCCCCCTGAAAATGGGGAAATGGGAAAGGGAGCCTTTTTAGCCAAATAATACTTTAAATATAGTCATTAAAATTAACTTTTTGTATTCACAGGCTGCTATCAGCAATAACTCGCGCACTCGGCCCGGTAGCCAGTATGACGATACGCAGTATACCAGTGGAACGGTTACCGGCGTTGTTGCTCATAATGCGTATGAGGTCCACTACAGAGATATATTCCGTTATTAATGGTTTGTTGGTTTTTGTTATCATTGTCTTCTAGAAATTATATAACAATTTTGTTTTTTTTAGTATGACGACCCGCCCGCGGCTTCGCTCGGTTAAGAATATTGTATATATTTTTTTTACATACATGTCGCCTATGTGTTATTCTAATGTATAAGCTATGTTAGTATAAAGTTCCATCTAAATTCGTCAAATAGCTTATCCACGAAAGTGGAACAAACTTCCATCCTCACAAACTTTCACATTTATAAGAATAATAAAATTGAGAAGCAAATACTATTTATTTTTCACACAAATTTAAATTTAAAAAACTAATAACACTAATAATTTACCCCTCTCAACCAGGTAACGTAGGCGTCTCGGAGCTGGTCGGCGGTCTGGTGGAGGCGCTGGAGCGGTTCGCGGCGCAGCGCGAGGAGGACGCGCGCGTGGAGCGCGAGCGCGACGCGCGGCAACGCGTCAAGCGCGAGCAGGACGAAGCGTACCAGATGAGTTTGGAGGCTGATAGGTATGTTACCTAGTTTACCTACCTGTGTCAAGTAACTTACTTGTATCAGATCTGGCAATAGAGGGTTTTTTTTTCTTTTTATTTATTTTTTATTTCACACTTTATTTTAGTTATACGCATATAAATATAAATTTTCATTTTTTATTGAGTGGTGGAACTCAACGCCCCGCTTTGCAGTGACACCAGAGCGAAAAAAATGAAAGTATAAATTTTTTATTAATATTTCATCTCTTCAGGTGGGAATCGAACTCACAACCAGTCGCTTTTACACTTACACTTTGTGCCCCTCGCAACGAAGGTGGTTAGTATGGTGTATTAAGGATTTCTTAAAAATCACTCTTGATATATATTATTTTTTATTTCAGAGCAAAAGAAGAAATAAAGAAACAACAAGAGCTAGAGAAAAATTTAGAATTGGAGAGAGCAGAATCGGAAAGACTTATGGAGGAGGCTAAGAAAGAGGTGAGGAAACACGACATTAAAAATTAAAAATACGATAAATTGACATTATATGTATACAAAATTGTTAGTTTATACTTTATTGTACACAAATAAAAGAAAAAGAATAATACAAATAGAACAGAAAAGAAATAAAAAACAAGTATGCATGGCGGCCTTATTGCTTCAAGCAATCTCTTACAGGCAACCTGCAGGCAACCAAATATATGTATGTACTAGCGGCCCGCTCGCGGTTACACCCGCGTGAGCTATGTTATTATTAATTTCTGTCTCCATGACTACGTCCTAGTGACGTCTATGCAAAATTTGAGACTCCTAGCATTTATAGTAACGAAGTTTCATACAAACTTTCGACCCCAAAAACAACCCTTTAGAAGTCGAATATTGCAAATTCCCGTCTTAGCGAGCACCTACGTCCTATAAATAACTCCTATGCAAAATTTGAGATTCCTAGCACATGTAGATTCTGAGATTTCGTGATGAGTGAGTGACCTTTCGATTTTATATATATATAGATAAAGTAAAATCGGGTATCGCATAACTTAATACTAATTCTATATGTTAACCAAATCACCATCTCAATTTCAAAAAGTTGTATGAAAGTAATTTCTTCTAGAAAAAAACACTTAAAACTTATAAAAAAATATGTATATAAATAAAGGCCGTAGTGGCACAGGAGCACAAGGATGTGATATAACGCGACGATTGTGGACTCGATTCGATTCGAGGGAGTTATTATTTATTAATATTTTCATTTCTTCGCTCTGGCAACAAGACAAAAGCCCGACGTTGAATTCCGCCAATTAATACGTAACCGAAAAATGCGGGATACAGCGTGAATTAGTTTCACTTTTTTCTTCTTTATTTTCCAGGCGTTGCGTGCGGGCGCGGAGGCGCGCGTGCCCGCGGAGCCTGCGGTGGGCGCAGGCGACGTAGCGCGCGTGCGCGTGCGCCTGCCGCCGCCGCACCACTCCTGCATCGAGCGACGCTTTCGCGCTGATGACACGCTGGCGGTGAGTGGAGAGCGAAGTATTTGTTTTGAGGGTTCTTTTTTAGATGAGTAGATAGAGGGGGATAGTGTTCGGACACTGCTTTTTTTCGGATTTACAAAACGTGCATGTAGCAGGGAGGTGGGGGGCTAACGTTAAGACACTATGCTCCCCACTTTCTGGTGAATTCTGACGGAACTCAATGGTGGCATTGAGTGCAAAGCAAAGCTTGGCAAAGCGTGGGCTTTGACTCGACACCAGAACGAAGAAATGGAAATTTTTAATATGTCAATTCCTCGAGTGGGAGTCGAAACAACAACCTGTCGTATTTACAATCACACGCTTGTGGCCTAGCGCCTCGATTGGCTTCAACTGAACTATGTTTTGCAATGTGGTTGATTCAAAACGAAGAAGTGAAGATTTACTTTATTTACCTAAATAGAAATTATTTCCATAACTATCGCGTTAACAATCATCTGCTATGCCATTGCGCCACAGCGGCTTCTTTCTATGTTTTTTTACGCCTATATAATTTTATAACAACACAACAAATATGTTTAATATTTAATTTTTGTTTCCTTTTTTAATGTTCTATATTTTACGTTTATACTCCCAAATATAGTACTTTTGACCAATTGACAGAGTAAAAATATCATATTATCAACTGTAAGTGGTTTTTTTTAACATGTAATTCTTTGTGCAGGCTTTACTAGACTTCTTAGCGTCGAAAGGTTACCCACGAGAAAATTACAAGGTCATTACTAGCTGGCCTAGAAGAGACGTAAGTAACTTGTTATTATTTACGTTCACGTTGTTAGCAAAGGATTATTCAAACTATAATTTACCTAAAAGTTGGGAGGTACTAATGCCAAGGTAGAATTATTAAATTAAAACAAAAAAATGGACGTCAATCGCCATGTTAGTGTTCTAATAAATATAATCCATGTGTTGATTATATTTATTAATGGAATTCATGAGTGACGTTTACATCAGTATCCATAAGTCATTAATTGTTTGTCGCACATACTTTGTAAAAAAAAAAATTATAACATAATCTTACTTTGTTCATGCTGCCTAATTGGTATGAATTGAGAACTGTGACATCACAATATGGCGCAAAGTTCATCTTACTCTTACTTGAATCGTATTGTACCAATACCTACCACCACTTAGTCCTATCTCTCAATAAAATAAAATAAAATATTATAAAAATTATAATAATTTTATGCTATAAAAATAACAATAAAATTATTTCTTTCAGCTCACAATGGAATCTCACAGTAGTACGTTGAAAGCACTGAAGTTGTACCCACAAGAGACCGTCATGCTCGAGGAGCGGTGAATGTCGAACACTGGGCCTAGGACATATTATGTTTCACGAGACATGTCTGTATGCGCTATTCATTTATTATCTATATTTATTTTAGTTCAAATTTTAATGTAATTTCTAAATTTAAAAAAAATTATTCATCTCTAGTCTGTGGTCTCGTTTTTTTTTTCATATTGTGTTATGGTATGCCATTTTCGCCATATCATTTTTTTTAATGCTGTGCTTTTTTGTTATCTGTTGTCATGTTAATAAAATAAGTTTTCAGTCCAAAGGTCAACTGTCAATACAATTTTTGATGTATTTAGTCGTTTTAATCACGAATATGTTTATGTGAATGATACATTTCAGTGATCATATAGGTGCAAAACAGCAGTATCCAATAACTTTTTCGATATTTTTGCATAATGAAGTGGTTATTTTATATTCTTATACTACATACTGTATTATAATATCTCGATTTTAGTCCAATAATATTAGTTTGACGAAAGCTAAATACAAAATATATATTTTTATAATTTTCCATCTAAATGGATATTGCTTTATTTGCATCCATATGATCCATAAATTCAATTATGCATTACTATCATAATAACAAAGCTCACTTAGTATTTTTGCTACATTTGTATGTATTAATATTAAATATAAATTCCCACAGGAGCCATTCCACTAATGTTCACTATAGTTCATAGTATCAACGTGAAACATATACTATCCCGCGGCGCCGGTCGTATTTCCAAAGTTAATGCGAATTTTTCTTTGTACACAATTCATTGTAATTGTATACCTAAAGAGCTCTATAAGCTTTGCCGTGTTTTAATTCATTTATATTTGTATAAATGGTATGTATGTGAGTTGTAAAGGGTTTAATAAAATATTATGAAAAGTTTAATGTTCTGTTTTTGAGAATTATAATGGATGATTCGATTTTAATGGAGGTGTCTCGGTAAAGTAGATACGATTGATCGAATAAAATTATGTTGATAAATATTTTTAAAACGTGTAAAAATTTTTACGTAGCAGAAATCGAACCCGGTCCATCCCATCACTTACCAATATAATATTCTTCCCAAGCTTCCCAAGATTGTTACAACTTATGTAGTTTAAAGGTAAGCTTGTAAGAGTTTGGACGTAGCTCCACAAGAACATCATAGTGCTTATACAGCTTCCAAGAGACGTGGATTCGAATCCCGCATTGTTAAAATTATTATTCATTTTTTAAATATTTTTTTATCTTTAGTGTCTTCTTGTCCATCTCTTACAGGTACAGTACGAGCGACCAGTAGTGGCCGCCCTAAAGTTAGCTATAGACAGCTTTGCAAATTTCATTTTAGGATTTTTTCTTATTTTCTTCCCGATTGTACTATGTGTAATGCGCATAAATTCAGAAAACCTAACTTTAAGGCGGTCAAGACGCATCTGCTGTACTATACTATTTTAAAAAAGCCTCTTGATTAAATAGGTGATTCAGCTTGAAATATTGTGAAAAAATTATTAATATCTGATTTTGAAACTACCCCAACTATATTATGTCGCCTCGCCCTTACATATTGATGTAAAATATGTAAAAACACAAATTAATAATCATAATGTAATAAAGTGTAATAGTTTCGTTCTGTTAATCGATTTTTAACCAAATTAGTGTACAATGGGAAAGAAATTTTGGCAATAAAAAAGTGTTGTAAAGATAAATAATTATTGAATACTTAAAAAATATATATTTATGGTTTTTTTTCGATTCACGCTATATCCCGCATGTAGCTAGATCGACAGAGGGAACAGTTTTATGACACTCTGATAACGGTATTGCGTTTTGAGTGAAGGAACTCAACGCCATGTTATGTCTGCTTACCAGACCGTGGAACGGGAAGCGAACCCACAACCGGCGTATTTAATATTTTAACAATTTAAATTTGTTGATATGTTGTCTTAAATATTCCAAGGCTTTATGGAGCTTTCGTATTATTCTTTTAGTTAGTACGGTGTTTAAGAAAGTGTGCAATGAGAATGTAAACGAGGCATCAGGTAAAGAAGGCACGGCAAGTTGATATTTGTAATTTTTCACCTAACCACGGTTGCAAGTGTATTGAGAAATTATATTCAAATATAATAACAGACGGAACTAATTATGACTTTTATTTTATTTTCCTCTTGATATTTATATACATATATATTTAAAAATAAATGTTCTTCACGCTGTATCACGAAGCATGGTAGACAGAGTGTTAAGTCACTCCGTTCCCCACTTCCCGTCGAATTTTTCGAGGCATTGCGTGTTGAGTGGGAACTTGTGAGAAACTTCAGGCCGCCGCTTTGGTGCCCAGTCCAGGTGCTTGAGTGTCAATGTGAAAGATTGTGGGTACGATTCTTACTGAAGCGTTCAGCTATATAATTTCATTAAATATATTTTAAACCATTACGTATTGTAAGTTATTTATTTTTATTTAAACTTACTGTGCGAAAGCGAACTCATAAAGAATGGTTAGTACCAATAAAATGTGATTATGCTCATAATTATTCACTAGTATTTATGGCCTTATCAGTAAATGAGTCTATGTTTTATTTTAAATGTATGTTTGATTTCTATATCTTTTTTCCTGTTCTACAATAACTAAGCTACTTAAAATACACTACATTTTTAATGACAAAAATCATAAACTTTAACTTTGTATCTACCCACAATGATTTCTAAAAACAATATTGAAACAGATAAAACCATGCCTAAAGCTAACATAATAAGAGCACTAGAGAACTCTCTCAAAGAAACTGAAAACACACTACTGTCTGGTGTGTGCACGCACTGCGGCTTGGGCTCGTCCCATACAGACTTCAATCTATACATTAGTCCAGATTCGTATATTTTTTGTATTCTGAAACAATTTTTCATTGTTATTTTATGTTTTTTTTTACTTTTCATTATATCCCGCATGCACTAGAGGGAACCTAGTGGTAAGACACTCCGTTCTCCACTTTCCGCCTATCTTAACACAAGGTTCTCAGATTCCATCTGCTTACCCCGGTATGTGCGGGATACAGCGTGAAGCTAAAAAAATTTAATCACCCAATAACAACGTGCTCTCTATACGGCGAATTCTTCTGCAAAGTGACCGCCATTTTTTGGGGTGGGTATAAATAAATTTCGTGGGCATCACAAATCTCTCGTTCGGTAAACGTGTTCCTCATTATACGGTAACCGATGATACTGTCAATATGGTAGGCGAAGCCCCCGGCCTTCACCAGTCGCATGCCGTGGTCGGGCTTGAAGAAATTGTACTCTTTTCCGGTTACAATTTTTTTGTGGTAGAGCTCTAGAGTTACGGCGTCTGTTGTACGCTATAAATATGTAGATTATATTTAATTATTTTAAAGAATATGTATTCCTATAAGGATCCAATCAAAGTATCAATAAATTGAAGGCAGTGGTAGCGGAGGGGCACAAACGAACAACTGTAAGCCCGATAGCGACGATGAGGAGGAGGAGGGAGTTTGAATTTCACTATCGAATACAATTGTGGATAGCTATATATTTATTTTAATAAAGACGCGATGGTCGTCGGTTCGATCCCCAATCAGAGCAATAAATTATTTTCAATGTCTCCTATTAAAGAGGGTAGTAAAAAACGTCCATGACACTAGGCTCTCTCCACCTACCCTTCTATATAAATCTACGTACAATGAAATAATAGACATAAAAAAATTCCACAAACCCTGAAATGGTCCTTATTGTACAGTACATCCTCCACACCGACCTTCAAATTGCTTTCAAGTAAATCTTTTAGGTTCCTGATAGTTTTCGGAGGTTCCCGCAACAACGTCGACACTACCGTGGCATTATAATATTGATACAATGTCAGTGTAAATACAAATGTCACGAAAGTAACAATCTTTATTGATACCGAGCCTCTATTTAACGTAGTGCCTAGAAATGTTTTAAAAAAAAGGAGTTTTATTGTAAAAAAATATTAGGTATTTGTATTTTGTAAACTTTTTTATAACTTAATACTTGATTAGAAAACGAATAATAATAAAAATTTTAACGAAGCGGGCTAACGACATAAATAACTACAAGCTTATAGCTTAAGAATTTCGACGTAGCTTGACGAGGGCGTATGGCTTAGCGGTCAAGCTTCAGCTGGAGACGTTTAATAATAACTTTAAGAATAACACTTTAAAACTGTTAAAAATTGTTTATACCTTGTTGACTTATAGCGCTAAATATGAAAATCAAAGCCATCGACGATGAAGAGTCCTCGTCGTCCCCAGGTCGTTTGATGGATCTTATTTTTAACATAATACATGTAACTAGACCAGCCAGAGTTAAAACAAAGAGGATCCAATACCAGACAATGTCAGTCAGAGGTCCAGTATATATTGTGTAGAAGCCACCTGGATACTTCGGATGTCTTAGAATAAAACAGTGTCTAAAAAATAAAATAATCATAAACTGCTAATAAACACCGCCGTAGCGGCGCAGAGGCACAAGGGTGTGACTGTATCGCGACGATTGTGGGTTCAATCCCCACTCGAGGAAGTGAAATATTTATTTACGTTTATATTTCCATTTTTTCGCTCTGGTGTCGAGGCAAAGCGCGGCGTTGAGTTCTGCCACTCAACACGCAATGCCTCTAGAATTCGGCAGAAAGTGGGGAACGGAGTGTCTTAACACTAGGTTCCCTCTGCCTATCTTGTTGTGAAGCTAAAACTAATAAACTGTATTTCAATTCTTAAATAATGGCGTCCGAGCGTGCCAGTTATGCACAACCGTCGCCAATATCAAAACAAATCCTCACTATGCGCCAAATTCTGAAGGATTGTGTGAGGAATTTTTAAAGAATTTTATTTTTACAGTTTCTTTGAAAAGGAAGAGCGATGATTGATTACCTTGTCTGCCAAGTAGAAGTTACGTAGTCAATTATCTTTAATCTATCCGATCTATAAAAGATGGAGCTTCCCCCAATATCCGCATCGCGCCGCTGAAGAGATCCGACGAGGCCGTCAAAACTACCGTTGCGTAAATATCCCCATGAATTGGTCCTCTGAAGCATAAGACTAATAGAAAAAAATATTTTAAATTATTTATATTTGATTTAATTATATCTATACAAAATAATATAAAATTTCATATGCAACGCAATAAATTTCTTAGATATGTACCCAAGTTACTTTATTCGAGTATTTTTCAAAAAGCGACATTATACTTATCTTATGTATTTTTTTAAGAGGCATTGTTAAAAAATGTAAACGTAAATAAATATTTCACTTCCTCGAGTGGGGATCGAACCCACAACCGTCGCGTTACAGTCACACCCTTGTGCCGCTGCGCCACTACGGCCTTATACTTATGTATTAATCTTTCATATAAGTAAAAAGTACCAATTAAAAATTATAAAATATTTGTTATACCTAAAATTATAAATGTTTTGAAGATATTTCATCAGCCTAAAAAATTTCAGCTTGTGCACAGAATCAATTAATTTCCCAGGACTCGTATTTTCCAAGTAATGTTCGAACGTCTGGTTTACTATAGGATCGACTATTACTACGACGCATTTTAAGACGACACCAGTTAAATCGGCCCTAATATTTCGTTTTAAATGCAATTCCGAATCAAAATTACCCAAATCCCTGACAATAAAGGAACCATTGGTGTAGAAACCCTTACTGTACACTTCGTACAAGTTAAAAACTTTCCGATTTTTTGTAATTACAATAAAATCAGAATTGATATCTACAGGATATTTGGACAGAACATCGACTGTAGAATTGAGGTCATCAGTATTTACCAACCACGTAAAGGGACCCCTAAAAAATCTTTCATCAACAACATTAAAGATTTGATTCCAAGATTCACAATGCGTATCTAATATGAAGCCTACTTTGGCATAACTTAAATTTGATAAATCCGTGGAATTAGCCAGAAAAACTGATCTTATATTGTTTGCAATTAAATTTTTTTGACTTTCAATTATGTTTCGATTACAATGAAATAAAATTACATTTCCAATGTTTCTTGATTTCAAAATTTCTATATAGACAGGTACTGGTAAAACCATTATAATAGTAAAATTTAATATAAGTGCAAACTTCAACAAATCCATTTTTGCAAGAAGTGATTGTATTAAATAAAATAAATCAAATAAATTTTCTATTTTATATCATTCAGTACGACTTTTATAGAATTAAATGTGACAAGAAAATTGAAGACTTCTTGAATACCCATTACTGTCAGCATAAAATGATAAACTAAGCGTAATTATGCATAAGGATTTATAAATAGGAGCTGCAATAATGTGTAGTTTATCCACATTAAAGTAAAAATTTGCTGCATTTGGTTACTGCAAGTAAATTAAAGTTTTATTTACTTTTTTAATTTTTTATAAAGCTGTAAAAAATTCACAGAAGGTCTTGTCCAACCTCTTTCACTCCTGTCAATTGTATGCTAGTCTGTGCCACATTTTCACCTGCTGCCTGTCTTATATCATCATCCTTGGTGGTCTGCCCCTTTTTCTTTTACCTTCTCTGGGATACCATTGTGTTACTTATCTTTGCCTCTAATTGTGTGTCCAGCCCATCTCCATATAAGTCTCATAATGTTTAGGATTACATAATGAACCTTTGTCTTGCATCTGATGGTGTGGCTTTTTAACTTATCTGATTTCCTCACTTGTTGCATACTCCTTTCCATTGGAAGTTTATACCTTTTTGGTTTGTTCTTGTTTAATTCTGCAAAGGACCATTTAATTTCCTCAACTGATAATTGAACCCACAACCTAACACATTTACAGTCAAACTTTATTGGTCTAAAAATAATATTGAAATACAAACTAGAAACTTAATAATTCCCAAATCAATGAAATAAAACAACAATTACATAGCATAATATAATTGACACATATTTTTTAACAAATGAATAAGTTTTGAATTAATGAAATCACTTTAGGTGTAAGTAGAAAATACATCTTGGAAAGGAAATTCAGCCTTATCTGGTACCAAGAGATCTGCAAGGAAACACACAGTACCAGCAGTTCCTTCATATAAGCTTTGTGGATTATCAGGCAGCCGTGCATCTCTCAAAAATTGATCAGTGTTCAAGAAATCGGCAAAAAGTTTACCTCTTTGAATATATTTCTCATCTCCTGTCAACCTATATAGCAATAAAAAGACATATCCACTCCCAGCAACTCCATGACATATTCCAGGACCTTTACGCAATAAACCTTTATTCCAAACTACCTCACCAGCTCTGTTGCAAGCATTGAGGAACTTTTGATCTTTAAATATCAAATAAGCTTTTGCCATTAAATAAATTACTCCTGGTGCCCCGTGGCACCAGTGAACCAGTTTGTGATCAGGCAAACCTATTTCTTCCATGCAACAAGGCCAATTTCCCTCATCAGTTTGAATAGAGGCTATAAATTCTATTGTAGTTTTAATGTCTTGGGCAGCATGCCTATTAAAATTAAGGTAACCAGGTACCGACAATAACATTTGCAATATAAAACTTATTCCATGAGCAGCACCTAAGTATTCAGTATTGTAATAATGATACATCAATGGACATGGACTTTTATGATTTTTAGCATATTCACGACCAGATAAAACCATCATGTCGCAAATTTTATACAATTCTTCATTCGTAAAAATTGGCGCTTGCAATTCGCGACTCATCCACAAAGCTCCAGCGAGATACCCTGCCCGTCCGACAAAAAATTCATCTCCACCGCATTTAAGAAATTTTGGATTTAAATAGTTAGTATAAAGAGCTTTAAAAGCTTTTAAATTTTCGGCGAAATCATCATCGCCAATTTCTCTTTTCAATATGGTGGCTAGAGCATACGTGCCGGCATCGCCAAGCAAGAACGAAGTCTTTTCACCAGCAGATACTTCAAGTGCGGGCGTAAGATATTCTACAGCTTTTTCAATATACGCAGTTTTATTTGCCGAAAGCAATGAGTTTTTCGATAAATAATAAAACATATACGATACCCCTGTTACCCCAACATATAATCCTCCATCTACATTTTTGTGGTTGGGCTGCAAGCGCTTTATAATATTATTAACTTGATCGTTTATCTGCTCTATTATCTCATCTTTATTTAAGGCGACCCCTGCTCCGGGTTTGTAATCTTCGTACGGGTTTGGGAAGAAGCGTACCATTTTTGCTCCAAAGGGTAATGATGATAGAAAGTTGCGAAAATTACGTAAGCAGAGCACTTTATTAAAAATTTTATTCATTAAAAAAATTTCAATTTATATAATTAATATCACAATATATTTTTTCTTCTCTTGTTTTTAGTTTCAAAAATATTTTGAAATTGAAGTTATCAAGTATTTGAATACGCGTACTAAACATTTGTTACTTTAAGGGCATATCCAAACTAGCAACTTTTACAATACGTGTTAAATATTATGTATATTTTCATTTTAACTTAAGGAGCTCAAAATATTGTGATATTGTTCATATTATTGTGGTTTACTCATGAAATTTATTTTAGATTATGTTATATTATATAAACATTACACTATAATTCTACCGAAAACGTATGTTACCCGAATTATTTTAGTTACTTAGCAACAACAAACGACTTTGATAAAGTGGACCAAAACTGCCTCTATGTCGAATTTATATTCACGAAATGAGACTTATATAAAATGGGGCCAATCGAATTATAAATTACAATTTTACAGTTACTAATCTAGTATCTACTGTTAATCAAATGCCTATTACGTATAACCGTGGAAATGTAATGATATATATTAGAGATAATTTCTGAATTTTTGTGCCATAACTAATCAATTATTTCGAAATCTTATAGGTAAGAAAATTATCTTTTCGCGCAAGAGGAAGATCGGCACAGTCACTTGATGTTAGTGGGCCGAGAGTTGAAATTAGTGCTAGTGGAGATGGTCGTCAATTTCTACAAATACGACCTGCTTTGGCTGATCATCGTACCACAACTTTACAACGCTCTAATACAACACTTTCTGGGTAATTAAAAAACTCGTATGTAATATATTAAAGAAACTAATAAAAAATTAGAAACCTATTATATAAATTGTTTATTATTTAACAGGAATAATTTTATATGCAAAGAAGATGCCAAAGAGGACACCATTAATTTACAAGCTGTGGGTGAAGGTAAAGTCCAACTATCTAGGACTCCCCAAGAAAAAGACCGCTTACCTGATAGGATAAGTCTCGACAGGTCCAGGATAATTTTATTACTTAATTATTTTGCTAAATCAAAATAATTTAACTTAGTCAAAATGTATTATTAATTCTCTTCGTTTTTTGCCATAAATTATACCGTAATTATTTTTAGACGAGGACTCTCTTCCATACCTCACATAGTAGGCGAACCAGGATTACGTTTATTATCGCTACAACATAACTTAATTAACACGCTTTCTGGACTGTCGCCTCTAGATTTAAGTAAATTAGTTTTTCTTGATGTTTATGACAACCAAATAGATAAAATATCATCACTGGAAAGACTATTCAGTTTAAGAGTGTTACTGATGGGTAAAAATAGGTAAGTACGAATCTGAATTGTCTCATATCACCAGCCTAGCTTTTTGATATTGATAACGTATTATTTATCTACATCACAGAATTAAAAGAATAGAAGGCTTGTCCAATCTCTTAAAGTTAGAAGTACTGGATTTACATGGTAACAGGATTACAAAAGTTGGGGGTCTATCCAATCAGAGTGAGCTCAAAGTTCTTAATTTAGCTGGTAATCAAATAAAATGTATTGGGCAAATGGACCTACATGGATTACTATCCCTAAGAGAGTTAAATTTAAAGCGAAACCGTTTACGAAAATTATTAGGATTTCAGAATACGATTAAACTGCAAAAACTATTTCTTGGAAACAATGATTTGCAAAGGTATAATATCCCTTAACCACTCATAAATTTACATATTTTTTAATAACTTTATTCACAAATTTATTTAAATTTAAATGTGTTTTGCTTTTTACAGCATAGAGGATGTGGCATCTCTGGCTGAGGCAACCACATTAATGGAAGTCTCCTTAGATGGAAATCCTGTTGCGCTTGGTGGTGATTGTACACCGTTTTTAGTATCTTATCTTCCGAATCTTGTAACACTAACAAATATGCACGTTAGCGATCAGGTACATGTTGTCTAATCTATGCGTAAAATATGTACAAATCGCAACCAGTTACTAAATAAGCCGTTTAATTAAAAGCCTAGCCTTACTGTTAGTAATGTCGTAGTCTAGATTAATAATTAAACAACTAATTAAGCTATTTGGCTGCAACATATATATTTATATGTCGTGAATTATTAAACTAATGTCTAAATTTCAAATATTTTACTGATGTTCTATCTTATTTTTAAGTATTACCCTTATAGGTCCGCCGAGCTGCCATGGCCTGGCGAAGTAATAAAGAAGCCGCTCATGCTGCATATTGCGCACTTAGCGGTTCTGCTCAACAAGCTGCTCGCCGTGATCAGATTATACATAATGCTCGAACTAATTGGGAATTGCTTAGGTAATTGCTATTTA
Source organism: Heliconius melpomene rosina (assembly GCF_056956725.1). Taxonomy (NCBI): domain Eukaryota; kingdom Metazoa; phylum Arthropoda; class Insecta; order Lepidoptera; family Nymphalidae; genus Heliconius; species Heliconius melpomene. The sequence goes on along the minus strand of NC_140402.1, from coordinate 7,355,579 downwards.
ATTTTATTAAGTGTTAATAATGTATAATAATGTTAGTAATATTTGAATTATTTTAGATCAGAAAATAAAAGCTTTGTAAATACTACTAGCCCAGTGAAACAAACGGAAATTGAAAAAGAACTTAAAATGCAAACATCTTCCGAAGCGATAACTCAAACTGATGATGCGCAATGCGTTGAAACTTCTGTTATTCCTGATTTGATAGCTTTTACAAGACACGCGGACGAGGGTAATACGGATTGGAGAGTCAATAACAGCGATGCATCTCTCAAAGCTTCTATAGAGAACACAAATTCTAGACCTCCGCCACGCAAATTACAAAGAAGTTCAACTGCTCGGAAACCTTCTGAAAGACGTGTAAATTTTTCTGAACGCAGTGCGTCACAGGATACAGATGCTTCCCATTCAACATCTACAAGTAGTGATCTAAGATTACCGCCAATTCTGTTGCCAATTATATCTTCCCTAGAAAATGTTAAATTATCCGAAAATTCAGAACCAGTTTTGAAAAGGTGGGAAAGTATTTCAAGCGTTGAACCTGTAGGTGATTCTTCAATTAGTTCATTACCTTCTTCGACTAGTGATAGTGAAGAGGAAGTGAACAAAAGACAATTCAGAAGATGCCCCACAGTATTACGAAGGCGAGAAAATTTTAGTACGATGCGGTCTAAATCTGTGTGTGACCCAGAGTGTCGAAAAATTAAAAGCACCAAAAATTCTGATAACAGTGAAAATGCTAGCAATATTTCTTGTAATACTAATAACGGTTCTGTTGGGGCATCGTCTACATCGGGCAGTGATAATAACAGCAAAGTCTTAAAAAGACAATCATCTTTGAATACTAGATTAAGCAATAGAAATATACGAAGCGCTACTATCACAAGACGAAATGAAAGAGCTTCATCAGCCCATAGAGCCTCAACGGCTCGAAGTAAGCCAGTTAAACAAACTAATTTAGCAAATTTGAAATCATCGGAGCCAGTTTCCAGAGCAATCCCTGTTTCAAAAGACAGAGAGCAAGGTGTTGACTACTTAGTTGAAGTAAGCGACGGTCTCGTAAGTGCATGGGGTGCAGGCGCAGTGCGTCGCCTAGCACGTGAATGGGAATGGGAGAAAGCACGGACTGTTACCAGAGCTGCCTTTCATTATGTTCATTTTAACGCAGTTGCCCAATCTTTGCCGGAACTAAAAGCAAAGTAAGTGTAAATATATTATAAGTTAAATGTCTTATTACTTGCCATTAATATTTGAATATTCAAATACGATATCGTATAACACTAAAATAAAAAATAAACTAAAAAAGTTTATTTTTTAACAGATTTCCAAATATTACCCATCTATTGGTTCGCGCCACTGGGCTACAGCACCTAGGCCAACTGCACGCTTTAGCCGAGCTTCGTGGTCTAACAGGTCTAACTATAATACCAGAAGGTAATCCAATATTTCTCAAAACCTGGCGAGAATATGCAATTTATCGACTTGCTCATTGGGGACTAAAGGAAATAAACGATGAATCGGTAAATTAAGGCTGTGAAAGTTAAAATAACATTGAAATAATTTAATGAAAATCTAAATTCTATTAAATAATTCGAAGACTAATAATTTATTAAAATAGATTTACTTATAGATTACAGAAGAAGAATTGAGAACAGCTAATCAAGCTTACATAGGGCTAAGTGACATAGTACTCCGCGCACTACCAGATGCTCCTTTACAACCTCTACTTTCAAGGTTAGGCAAGAGTGGAAATACTTCTATTAGTGCTAAGGCTTGGCTAAGGGCAGCCGACCCCGCATTACGAGATGTCATCGCTAAAGAAGCTTTACAGTATAAAAAAGGACACGTATCACAGGTAATTTCAATTGCCAATCGAAATCGAAAACTTACTAAATTACTTATATCATTACAAAAAACGGTCATTCTCTAGAAGTGAATAGTTTATTGTAGGCTTTTTTATTTTACTGCTAAAAATAGACATTTTTAGGATTCTTCGCCAACTAAAGTACTTAAGTCATTTCGAAATATATTCTGGTCTTCAATTTCACCAATTAATGAGCGTTATTGCATACATCAATATTTTAGGAGGATATGAATTGGAGAGTACGTGGTCGCGGTCAATTGTCGCACGCAATTGAGTTGGCGTGTGGAGCTGCAGTACGTCTTCGCACTCTTGAACTCCATTGGCCAACAATATTTATAGAAATGATTGAAGAAGTCTTAAAAGATTTTTCTGATATGGACACCCATGTAAAAGATCAAATGCGTATACTCATGGACTCCTTGTGACACTTTCCTTTTACAGTAATTTTTAAATAAATTCTTGTAATACTAAAACTTTGCAATGAATAGCAGACTAAGCTAAACTATTAAATATTATAATATCGTAGATTAAACTACTTGTTTTTATAATAAATTCATTGTTTAAAGATGAATGTTCAATATTATAATTACGAGTACTTTAAGAGATTTATCATTTTTAGAACTGATAACTAATTTCACATAGTTGCTCAATAGTTTTTATAGCAAGAACCAATAAGTAAAGAAAATATTTTGTAAATCCCCTAAATTAGAATTAAGAGTATATTTATGTATTATATATAAATAAATCATTCTGTTGAAAACGAAATACTTTAATTTGACCAATTTAATGTTCACTCTTAGCGAAATATATAAAAAATGTTTAGCTTAGTAACGTTTGATTAAGTATACTTTAAAAATTGCTTGAGTATACTTATCTTGCCACAAAGAAAAAAATATTTATTTTTTACAATATGGCCTATATTGTCCGGGCGCAAGAGCACTAGCATGTGTCTGTAACGAAACTAGTAAATTGTAGACTGCACAAATAAAAAGCATGACACATCAAAGTGCACGCTCTTTAAGATTAATGCCAGGAAGAAGAAGAAGACTCGGTCGGACAATCTAAGTCTCTGTCAGGAATAACATGACCGATCGTGCCAAATCAATGATGGTGGACGTGCTTCTAAATATATAATACATTGTAACAATACAATAATAAAATACCATATTTGTACTTGTAGTCAATCTATATAATTTAAGTAAGAAAATATTTGAATTCACGGGTGAAAATATATGTTAAATAGGTGTTAATTTATCGCAAAAAAAATATTTTCAATGAATTCTTTATATTATACAAAATTATGAAAATTCAGTGATAATAATTCAACTCAATTTACAAAAGTATGAAATTTTTTATCAATGTTTTCTTAAGACGTTATAAAGTAAAGCTATCATTCGTAAACCCATTTTACAGACATTTTTAATTTTTAAATATCCTTTCATCATCTCAAAGTGAGAAAATGGACTTATAAATTCTGAAAAAAAAAAAAAAACATTTTTGTGATGTATCAAGTACATCACTACATGTCAAATGTAAAGGACAACTTGTCAAATAGCTTAATTGAGTTTGACGACCACAGAACACGACTGACGTACGGTGTACCGCTATCGCATACGTCGTGTAAATCGGAAACATAAACTTTTGCTTAACATTTTATATTGTTATATAGTATTCACTTCTTATTTAGAAAATTAGATAATGTAATTGCAACAGGCCGACATGGACGACACTGAAAGTACAACAACATCCGCTGATGAAAACACTGGTAATTTGTGTGACAATCCAACAAGAGACACCTTAGCTGAAGGTCTTTTAGGTCTTCTGAAACCTACTGTAGACCAACTTGATGATAGAGTTAGGGCCACTAGGTAATATTTAAAAAAATATATGATTAATTAATTAAGATAACGTCTGTACAGGGTTATTAGTAATTCGACCAGAATATTTGCCGTAGTTTTTGCATGAATGATGACCGAAAAAAAAACAATATAAACCTTTTTATAATGTTCTAAAAAAAATCATTATAGATTTTCTAGAGAAATTTTGTATTTTTGATAGAGATTAGGGTAATTTTTTTACACTATGTTGTCTCAGGTTTCTCTTTCAAAAGTTAAACAAGTAACTCTTACCTAATAGTACATTATATTTGGCATACTCCCTAAATAATAACACCAAAACAGTAACATTGTTCAAAATATACTTTTAATTAATTTTTAAATTTAATACTAGACTGTTTCTTAAAAAAACCAAAAATTTAATATATCTCAGGGTGAATGTGGCTCCACCTATTGTATTATAGGGCCAAATCAGTTTGTAATAATCACATCTGCTTCTTTACAGGAATTACCAATATATACCATACCTTGTATGTAATTTAATTTTGCTTTGAGTCTTCTGTAAATTTTGTTATTTTATTTTGTTTAAGAATTTCTCAATTGGAATTAAAACAACAAATTGAATCTTTAAATGAAGAACTGCAGAAAGTAAGGGAGGCCTTAAATAATCATCCTGAGTTGGATCCTTATGTCAAGAAATTAATAGCTTGTAAACATAAAGTTACGGTGGTTCTTAATGTATTACAAGCATCACAAGTATGTGAGCAATTTACATTTTGGAAGAAACATGATTTAAGTTTTGTAATAATTTATCATACCTTCTTATTTTTTTAGGATAGGCTTAATGAAATTCGACGAATGATAAACAAAGAGAAAAGTGTAAGACCAGCTGTCACAGAAGTACCTCAAGAACCAGAACAAAGTACAAGTTCTGCTGTGTTATCAGACCATGGCAGTATCAACTAAAATGGAAACTCCATATCAAAACCACATTGAAAAAGAAGATTTTGACTTTGTCTATGAACCAGCAGAAGATAGCTTCCTACTTATTGATGCCTTAGAAAAAGATATACAATACATAAGAAATAAAAACCCCATTTTTTGTTTAGAAATTGGATCTGGAAGTGGTATTGTTATTACAGCTTTAGGTATGGCACTCTCACAAACTGTATGTTTCAGCACAGATATAAATTTCAAAGCCTGCTTGATGTCTAAAAGTACTGGTGATCATAATAAAGTGTTTTTGAATGTTATCAATATGGATTTGGGGTCTTCTTTTGTACACAATAAGTTTGATCTTATAATTTTCAATCCACCATATGTTGTAACTGAGTCAAGTGAATGTGGGAGTCAAGGTATTGAGGCAAGTTGGGCTGGAGGTATCAAAGGTAGAGAAATTACAGATAGACTTCTCGGCATGATACCAAAAATTCTGGCTGAAGATGGCACCTTTTACCTTCTACTAATTAAAGAAAACATTCCTCATGAAGTTGTTCAAATTATGTCTAAACATGGTTACAAATCAGAGACTGTTATACAGAGAAAAGTTAGAAATGAGCAACAATTAGTCTTAAAGTTTTATAGATAGAAAAATATTTTATTGTTTATAAAAATAGAAATAAGCCCATATATATATATGATATAATATATGTATAATATTAATAAATTTTTGTTTAACTTGATTTAAGATTTTTCTTCACAAGCTCACTAAATTCCTTAGCACCCTGCATGTTATCTTCAAAACTAGGTATAATAGAGCAATCTTTAAACCATCTTTGAATGTTGGGGAAAGGTGACATGTCCCAGCCAACTTGCTGAAAATTGATAAAAATTGGTAATTATTTCATTTTAATTTTTATTGTAGTACATACATATAAAGAAAACAAAAATTAAGATTTAAATAATGTAATAGTTAAGTGAAACTTACAATAATTGATGATAATGATGCTGCAATATGAGCATCAGCTATGGTCAACTGATCACCCGCAACCCACTTGCTACAATCTAGAAATTGATTGAGGAAACCAAGAGTAGCATTCAGATCATTTCTCAACTTATCTGCTATTTCTGTTACACCCTCAAAAATTATTGGATACTATGAAGATAAAAATAACTTTAATAGAATTAAAATTGACTTGCATATTATATTTAATCATTACTTATAAACTTACACAAATTGCCCGTATTTTGGGATACAAGAAAGAGCTGTCAAAGTATAATCTTGCATTAACGATGGCACGCCGTTGAAGATCTTTCGGATAAATATCGTCATTTTTGCCATATTTTTCAGCTAGGTAACAAGAAATGGCACGACTCTCCCATAATACAAACCCGTTATCATCAAGCGTTGGTACACAATGCTGAGGATTAATTTTTATAAAGCTTTCACTGAGTTGTTCTTTCTTAATTAAGTTTATGATAACTACTTCTGCCGGTACTCCTATTAATTTTGTCGCCATAAGCGCGCCTCTTGACGGTGCACTTATATTGAAATGGTACAATTTAATATTGGACATATTGGTTGTTTTGTAAAATTATAGATAAAATGGAAATGAAACAAATAAGTAGTACCTACTAAAAAGTTAATAGATACGAAATATTTGATTGATAGTGGGGTGATAGGTTGTTGACCTCAACAATCAAGGACCACCTAATATTTTAAATAAGGAACCTCACGACACATTAAACCACATCGTATTTATATAAATTTAGCAAATTTCGTCTACATAAATTTTGAATCGTTTTGATATTTTAGAAAAGTCTATTAATATTTTAGATTATATATAATTTTGAATTACAACTATCTGTTTTAAAACGATTTTATGTCAAATAAGTACTTATACAGAAAACAGATGACAAATGACGTTATTTTGTTTTGTTTATGTTTTGAATGCTAAGACTGAAAATACTTAAATTAAATTTAAATACTATGGATAAATGTAGAATTTGTTTAAGTAACAATAATTTAACAATAAATATATTTAATAATTCCACATCAGAACAGATATATACTAAAATAATGTCTTTAGCAAAAGTTCAAGTAAGTTTTATATAAAAATAATTTATAATTAAGTAGTTAAGATAAAATTAAAATGCAGTATATATTTTTAATTACTAGATACAACCAAATGACGGGCTGCCTACTTTAATATGTTCAAATTGTGAGAAAACCTTAGATATTTGTTTACAGTTTATAAAACTTTGTGAAAAATCGGATTATGAATTAAGAAATTCTATAATAGTTATTAAAGAAGAAAATCTCGCAACTGATCTAAGCATGCACGAAGCAACACGATGTTACACTACAATAGATGGTCCTCCTGTTATTAAAAATTACAATAAAGACAAAATAAAAACTGAAGTTAATGAAGCAATGAATTCTATTTATACTTTAAAAGATACAGATAATTTAAAAATTAATAATAAAGCATCTCAAAAGCAACAATGTTTTACATGTGGTAAAGTTATGTCTTCCAGGTATAAATTATTTTTTAAAGTAATTAAAATTTGCCAGAATATTTGACACTAAACTACAATTTATATTTTATAAATTAGACATATTTTTTTTTACTATTTACTTTGCAGGTTTCGTCTCAAAACTCACTTAGCAACCCATGCCGCAGAGAAACCTTTTACTTGTCCACATTGTGAAAAGAAATTTTCCATAGCACAGAATCTGACTGTTCACATAAGAATACATACAGTAATTTTTTTATATTTACTTGTTTTGAGTATAGTTAATTCTTTTTGTAGCTCCCACTGTATCTGACATGGGTAATAAACAAATACAGTTATTAATTGCCATTATAAAGAATAAAAATATATATGTTACAGGGAGAAAAACCTTTTGTTTGTAAAATATGTGGGAAATCATTTGCCCAATCCTCTGGACTGACCACTCATAAACGAAAGCACACAGGTCAGATGCCATACCAGTGTGTGCTTTGTCCGAGAAGCTTTCGTACTATAGGTCATCTACAATATCATGTAAGGTATGTAATGTATATTATGTAACAATTACTTTTAATTGGTTTTGTATGCTGATTATATTTTTTTACTACTTTCTCAATAAAATATGTCCATTAATAACTGTTAAGTACAAATTATATATAGGCTTGTTATGAGGCCATTCATGGTACAGGGGCAGCAGGAGCACCAGAATTCAGCAGAAAGCTAGGAATAGGAATGTCTTAACGCTGGGTGTCTTTGTTGCATACCCTGCTAGTGTGATGAAGCTAGAAAAATAAAATCAAATTAATATAATTAATTTGTTTGCGTGGACTTAGTTATCTTCAACATTTTTCGCCCCAATTTTTTAAACTTGCAGCATGTACAAAAGAGAAATTAATTTGACGAAAAAATTATGTGTGGGAAAATGAACAACTTATTCTGAATGTGTATCAGTTTTCGAAGTTAATTATAAAACAATTCCTACAAAGACCTAATGGCTACACAACAAAAAACTTTATTAAAATCAGCCCTGTAGTTCCGAAGCGAAGATATATGTACAAGCAGGCAGACAAATTATTCAGAAGTGAGCATAATGCATATTAAATATGCACACGACTGTACTGACATGCACGCGTTTAACAAACATCTACTGTCGGATTATTAATATTATACATACTTACATATAATAAATATTATATATTTCTCATCTTACATTAAATATCCATTTACTTAATAGTATGTAAGTAGTAATAAGATATTTTGTTCTTCTAATTTTAGACGTCATACGGGTGAAAAAAAATACGAATGCGACAAGTGTAGTCGCGCATTTATTACTCAAAGTGATTTAAAACAACATATTTTGACGCATATTGGAGAAAAACCGCATGTCTGCTCCATTTGTGGTATAAAATTATCCCGAGCATCAAACTTAAAACGCCATATAAAGTTGTCTCATAGCGAAGGAAAATCCTTCATCTGCACTGACTGTCCATCAAAATTTGCTCGCAAAAGTGATCTTTTAAAACATGAAAAGAAACATACCAGCAATGTAAATAAAGAAATTAATAATAAATAATTATAATAAAAAATATGGTTTTATTACCATTATTCAGATAAGAAGAATAAAAGAGAATAGAAATATAGTTATTCACATCTTAGTAGGCGGAGGAAGAAAATAGAATAAATAAAAAATATATTTTATTAGTTTATTAATAAAATAAAAAATAAGAAAATAAAATATTCTAAGGATGATTTCTAATTCATTATAAAAACTATATTTTAGTGTAAAATGCACAATAATTTTTGAAATTATTAGATTCCCACTTTCTGACCAATTTTCAAGACATTGTTTGTACCTTCTTGTTACTAGAGGAAGGAAATTATAATAGTTTTCCCTGAAGGCGCATCGAATGCACAACCATTGGGTTATTAGTAAATTATGAATTTACAAAACACAGTTTTTCATATTCCATAAACTTTTTGACAAAAAAGAAATCAGAAGCCGTCAGAAGTCTTATAAAATTTAAATTATATTTTTTATGTTCATCTGGATACTATTTTGGAAAGCAACGTAAAAAAACCGTTTAAAAAAAACAACTTTAATACAATATTTTAAAATTTTAATATATGTACTATAGATAGGTACCGTATCGCTTGTCAAGGTTGATAATGCCATATGAATCCTTTAATGGACGTGAAAGAAAATAGGTTAAAAATGATCAACTAATATAATTATAAACATTACTTTACATATTTAATTCAATCGATCTTTTTTTAAATTATTGTTGTAAAGAATATGTTGGTCATCAAGTGAGGTATATAAAATTTTTGTCTGTGTGCAACTGGCAATATTCAAAATATTTTAAATTTTCATATACGTTAACGAATAGAATTATCGAGTCGCTTTCAAAAGTTTGAAGTTCTTTGTGGCGTTGGAACTGTGAACTTAACTCAATAAAAGCATTTTTATTGCAAATAAAAGTAAGCTCTTTGATTTCTTAAAGCGAGACCTAAAAGCTTATCAGTAAACATGTCGAGGGATATTTATTACTCCGAAAAATACCGTGACGATGAACATGAGTATAGGTAAATTATTATAATCTTTAATATTTCAGTTTATTTCATATAAATATTTGTATACGTGTTAAAGACTAAAATCATTATTAGTTATTGTAATAGGATTATTGATTACCCATAATAAAGCAAATTATAAATGATAAACATATTTTAAAAATAAGTAAGACTTCATGAAAAACCTACTTGAATATAATACTTAAATTTTATAAATACTATGTAATATTTATGATATTAAAATAACGTAAAAATATGTTACAAAACTTTAACAATAAGATCCAAAACAAACTGAAATATAAACTTAAACTTTTAGGCATGTGGTTTTACCTAAAGATATGGTTAAACTGGTTCCAAAGAATCATCTAATGTCTGAACAGGAATGGCGATCTATCGGAGTCCAGCAGAGCCAAGGATGGATCCATTACATGACACACCAACCAGGTAATTATTAGGAAATTGATATTTTAAAATATTACATCCATTACATATTTATTTGAATAAATCCAATCTTTTATATGTACATAATAATTTCATCTTATTTAACCCCTATTTTTATTAACTTATTGCTTACTATTTCTCATACCAATAATATTTTTGTTTGACAAGTCATTTAATATTGAATTGAATATTGAAGTCATTTAAATTGAGCTACTTTTTGGCTTTCAAGTCATTCTGCAAACTTCTAAAAGTATTTTTGCCCCCATATATTATTAGAACTATAGTGCATCTTTATTAACCTTACCATCTGTATGTGATGTGTATTCTTGGTTCTTTGTCAAAAAATATATTAATTCTTAAGTGTATAATATATTACTATTGGCTCATTGTTATTATATTATGTTTTCTTTAATTTAATTGTATTCAAAAAGTCATTCCACTTTTATTTTTAAGGAAGACAACTTTTAAGTAATAAAACCAACCACTTGTATACTTTGATTTCATTTGTATCTATTATGTGCTTATTACTTTTGTATCTTTGCAGAACCACATATTTTGCTATTCCGAAGAAAGAGGTCACCTTCAACTGACAAAAAGTAAAATTTAAACAATAAAAATTGTGATTGTGTAATGTACAGTTGTTGTGGAATTAGACTTAATTATTTTTAACATTTTTAAACTGCTATTCCACAATAGGGATAGAAAAATATTTTACAGAAAATGTATAAAAATTTCAATGACATGAGTACTTCAACTTGTTTCTCTCGCAAAAGCCTTGAGCACCAACTACAAAGGTATGACATGTTCTTATCAAGCCTGTTTATGTTACCTGTGCATAGCATAATAAATGTTTGACGTAGTGGTCAAAGCACTTCAATGGTTTGAGTCCAGCTATGTTAATTTTTAGTATGTTTTCTGGTAAATATTAAACTTAATTAGTTTAGTTTGCTTCATAACATGGACAGTTTTCATTTGATATGAAAATTACTTAGACATTATTGTAAATTCTCTGTTATGATACTTCTACATACAGTATATACAAATTTGAACGCTATTATTTCAGTTAAATGTTTGTAAATTTTTTTGTCAGATGTAACATTTTTGTTTTATAATTTAATAATTTTAATTGGGATATGTATCTAAGTATGACTGATATTGCCATCTAAGTTTAATAAATAAATTTTGATTAAAATCTTTAAATGTGGTTCTTGAATTTTTAACCAACTGATAATAACTCTTTTAATATTGTATTGTAGATCATATTTGAAGGTTCCTATTTTGGGTATACTACATTTTACTACCATAAATCAATATATTTCTTTGTTATGAGTGTGATGATTAATGATCTTCATTCTGTATTTTTTAAGTTGCTGGTTAAAATAAGTCATTAATTTGTAAGATCATTTAAATGTATAAAAAAAAACTCAAAAATTAGCTTAATAAGATGATGAAAAAATTACCAATTTATTGTTTTCAGTTGAGCTATGGATCAAATATTCAATGAATTGGTATATTTTTGGTTGTATTTGTAAATAATGAAAATTCTTAAGTAATCAGCACTGTATCCTTGTCAGGTGTTATAAATTTTAATGAAATTGGGGTACAAATAAATTATTTTGGTGCTATGTTGTCATTTTTATTTATATATAGATCCCTGTACTGTCTTATAAACCCTCTTATACCAGACACAAAATAAATGTATTTAATGAGAAAGTAAATATATATTAACAAATGTGTGATCAATAGTTGTATTTAGGTTTTATAGTTTTAATATAATAAGTAATGCTTTCATGTAAGTGCCCAATGTTTGTAATAGAAATAATTATCTTTATCCATAATTATAGCAACCAATACTTGTTATTTTTTCCAATTTGTTTTCTTTGCATTGTCTTTTTACTCATAATAAATTATACAAACAATAATACTAGAGAAAGAATTGATTATTGCACTGTGCATATAATTTGACCACCATTTACTATATTTTAACATTGCACATCAATTACTATAACTATTATCAATTTAATCTGATTTATAAGATTAAAAATTATGCCTCAATTTAAGACACTGCATGTTGAGGTGGTACTTTATTCTTCATTTTATACTAACTCTATCAGAGTAGGGAAATGATAATTAAGCCTAAGCTGTTTGTATCTGTATAAATTGAAGTATATTTAAATTATTAAAATAAAAGAACTAGAGGCCAGTTGTGGTGTAGGGGCACAAGCAAATGAATAAACGTGGCAGGTTTTAGGTTTGATTCCCACTTGAGGAAATGAAATATTTAAGTTGAGTTCTGCCACTCAACATGCAATGCAATGCAACTGGACCAGACTGTCTTAACACTAGGTTCCCACATTCCTTCTGTCTATCTTAGTACATATGGGATATAGCGTGAACCTAAAAATATATATATATATATATATATATATATATATATATATATATATATATTATTATTTCAAACTACTTTGCTTACTAATAATAGAACCCAGTATTAAAGTCTTTCTATATTGAAGTTAAACAATTTAGAAACTTTAGAATAAGGTAGGTTAATAAGTAATAAAAATATATATTTGTATACATTTTATTTTCTCTTTTTTTTAGCATTAGGTGACAATGTTGGTAATTTCGTCATTTCTGGCTGTGAAAAATCCATAGAGTCAACTTTTATGTCATCTGTAACAGCATCTAATAACTCAAGACCTTGCAACTGTTCTTGTTCTAGACTATGTAGCATTTGAAATCCAGGCTCCAGGGACGGTGTAAAGGCTCCATCAAGTGCAGCTGGAAAATGCAATTCTGGAACTTCTTCCAATTTAAGTTGTGGAGCAATTTCTCCAATTGTCAAGGCTTCACAGTGATTTCTTTGCTCTTCACATTTACTTTTAATCTTTTCATGGTATTTTATTACTCTATTCTCATAGAAATCATGTAAGTTGCCAACATTTAATTCAGTAAAAACCTTTGAAATGATATCTGGAAAACCAGTATTGAGACCACTTGCTTCCTTATCTACAACTGTTCTCATTAACTTACACATATTTGACATGTAAATATCTAAAGCATCTGCTACAGCATTTAAAGCACTATTTGTGGATGCAGCAAAACCAACATGCCCTATTGATATAGCTGCACATTGCTTCAGGGCTCGTTTATGGCTTTCTGGAGTAAAAGGTAAAATGATAGGCCCTTTGCCTAATGAAAAATCACAATATTCTTTAGGAAGAAAATTTATAGGAGGTATTGCTTCATGCTCCATTTTTATAACTGGTTCAGGCGGAGGGTTCGGCAAGCTTAACGAGTCTACTCTAGCGCCATCGTATATAGCGGCCTCGGTTCTGTCAATAATAGCAGATAGTTGTCTTGAATAGGCATGTAATTGTATTGTATGTGTAATTAAATTTGGTTTCGGCAATTCGATTGGTGAAGATTTTACTGTAATTGGTATTTCTGGAATGTTTTGCATACCTAATTCAATAATAGGATTAAAGTTAACGTTTTGTAATACCGTCTCATCATTATCGTCGTCTTCAAATTCACCCCACAGTTGCCTATTTGCCATTGTTTTCTGCAATGCAGTAATGAAAAATTGCAATTATACTACGTACTATAGTTTATCTAAGGCTCTCTTAAGCTGTCAATATTTATTTTCTTTTATTACCTTACTCGTTTTGTTATATCTCACTAATATAGAATAGAATTTTGTTATTGAAAACAACGCTTTGAATAAACAATACAATATTTTGACTTTGGCAGCTGTCACTTTTTTTGACATTTAATAAACTAAAAATGTAGGGATGAACCAAAATATTGCATTCCGCATAATAAATATGGATAAATAATTACGAGTGGAATATAATTAAATAAAATTTCTAAATTCCATTTCACCTATTTAGCTATGTATAAATATAACACATACACGTTCTATCAGGATTATTTCATCAATTTACCTGAACGCTGTGTTAAGACACTCCGTTCTCCGTTTGCCGCCGAATTCTGAAGGCATTGCGTTTTGAGTGACGGAAATGAAGGCCACGCGATGCCCCGACACCAGAGCGAAGACATGGAAATATAACTTAAAATATAAATTTCACTTCCTGGAGTGGAGATCGAATGACTTAGTTTTATTATTTCTAAGGGTGAGGCCAGTTGTGGCGCACACAAAGTGTGATCCTCACTCGAGGAAAGTACATTTATATTTTCATTTCTTCGCTCTGGTGTCGAAGCAAGGCGCGCCTTGAGCTGCACCACTTAACACGCACTGCCTCCAGAATATGGTAGGAAGTAGGGAACAGAGTGTCTTAACACTAGGCTGCTGTTAGCGGAATGCAGTTGCGGGGTAAGATAAGGTATTTTAGTATCTATAAAACGTATGTCTATGTGTTCCTAAAATTTTACATTTTAGATAACTAACCGAGCATATTTTCATATCATTTTATTATTTAAATTAGATCCGCCAATTTAATGAGCGGCGTCGGATGTCGCAATTACTAAAGGTCGCAGTCATTATGCGTTAATTATTTTGATCTGGTCACAGCGAGCCTATTTGTAACGGGCCTGGTGCCTGTTATATAATATCATTGATAAACACATAATAATTGTGTAGAGGCAAAATAAAATAAAAAAATGGTCAAGTTAGAGTCGGACTCGTCTACCGAGAGTTCCGTACCAATTATAGGATTGTAGGTGTTTGTCAATTTTAAAGCAAAAAATATGTATCAATTCTTTTATATTTTGATTGCATTAACTTAGAAGCTTAAGTTTTCTGTGCTCAAATGAAGCAGGGGCTTTAATATTTGATATTAATTTCAGCTTGATAATTCTAAGCAATCTCGAGATGGTCTTGACAGACGGACGTACGGACAACAAAGTGTATTCTATAAGGGTTTCGTTTGGTAAAAAGTGTTCTGAAGTTCAAAAAATAATTAAAAATGTATTATACTAACAAGTACCTACATACAAGATGCTATAACTTATCGTAGCGAAGTTGAAATACGACTTTCGGTAAAAATATGGATTTGAGTTATTTAAATTCTTTTCTCTCGACTTATTTAGTCTTTCGGTTTCAGATTCTTGCTGAAATTATTAGTAATTATTTTTTAAGGCTACCGGACATTTGGTATGTAATCTAAGGAGAAATTGTCATATGAAGTTATATATACACAAAACTATAAAAAATATAATAAAATATAATATGTGAAAGTAAATTAAATTCAAGTAAAGTTTTATTTCCTTAGATATCACTGTTTTATAATATTATAATGTAAATGTAATCGATCGATGATCGATAAATGTAGGCAATCTGGAAACCTAGTCTTAAGACATGCCACTTTCCTCCGAATTCTGGAGGCATTGTGTATTGAGCGGCGGTACTCAACGCCGAACTTTTCTTAGCTACGAGAGCAATGAAAGGCCACCTGTCGCGTTTACTGTCGAACGCTTGTGCCCCTGCGCCACGACTGGAAAAGGGGTCAATTGAATAAAAACAAAAACTACAAAGGCTGTTTTATCGCTATATATATATATTGCATTAGTATATACAAATGTGGTAAACGGAAGTGGCATGACAAGTGTCGGTCGGCAACTAGTATTTTGATAAACCTGAAATCACAGGACGCTACAACATCTACGACGTAGCTTTAAAGAGACTCTTGAATACTTCTTCTACTTTCCAGAAATTATGCGGACGTTATAACCTTACAACATAATTATGTAGATGATATAAAAAAATAATACTTAAATAAAAAAAAATGCCCTGAATGAGGGTCAAAAATAACAAGTTTCAAGTATTGTTCTTAAAAAAAAAAACACTCTCTGCTCAAACAAGAACTTACATGCTTTTTATAGAAATAAAACGATTTTTAATCGAATGGTAGGTATCTATCTACTATTAATTTAGTGACATATAATGAATGGCAAGCATTATGTAACGCTTTTTAATATCCAAGTCGGGGAAGCACCTCATCTATAAATTACATAAAACCATATCTCTGAGGCAACCATTAGGTACGATCACTCAGGTATATACCGGTATATAAGGTATATGTATACAATGGTATCAAATCAGTAAATAACACTAATACCGTGTTTCCACAATATATAAGAGGCTAAAAGAGCTTAGTGACTCATCACTCTGTTCCCAAAGATTTTCTACAATTTTAATAGATCTTCTGGTACTTTTGTTATTTATATTATACCAATATAAGTGACAACACGGTGACACACTTACGACTATATTATATACTAGCTATACTTGCGACTCCATCTGCGTGGGATTGATATAATTTTTTAGTTACGATCCATTTGTAATGAAACCAACATTGAACAGTTTTTTGCCGTTTCTGAGGTTAGCGTGCACAAATTCAAAAACTAACAAACAGATAATAATTAAAAAATCATTGTTCTGGTGTCGAGGCAAAATGTGGCGTTGACTTCAGTCACTCAACAAGCAATGCTTCCAGAATTCGGCGAAAAGTAAGGAACGAATTGTCTTAACACTCGGTCCCTCTGCCTACCATGCTGTGTGCGAGTGCGGGTAGTTATTCTCAAATACCCTCCATATACAGACAGAGATCACTTACATTTTTATTATATATTTATGTACTGTAGAGACAAGAAGCCAATACTACAAGTACACATGGGACGCTTTCATTCAGGACATGAAACGTCGCCGGAAACAGATCAATCGTCCCACCCCTCCCCCCTGGAGGATGTCCAGACGGAGTGGCTCATCATCCCAGTCAGTCAGCTCCCAACGCTCAGCCAGCGAGCACGTGTGTGCCAGATATGCAGTGAATATACGAGTGATTGTATAGATTCCCGCTCTTTATTTGATACGGTGAGTTTTTTTTTTTTTTTTATTATTATATTTAGGTTTTCATTTACATTTTTTTTTTGGTAGAGCTGCTATACTATAATTTCGAATTCGAATTTTTATTACATGAAGCTATACAGCTATTTTTTTAAAATAAAATATATGCCTTTTTATTTATTATTTATTTAAATTTTAAATAATGTTTCTATTTGTCATAAATAATGTAGTTTAATATTGTTTTTGACATTTTCGATGTTGCGCAGTTGACACTTGTTGAGTTCTCCATTAATTGAATAGCAATAAATGGCGGGTCAAACCGATGAATCTCAATAAATCGTACTTCCACTTTAATAATCGATAATAATAGAACTTTATATGTTATTAATATCCAATAAAACTATTATCATTTCATTACGATTAGTTTTTGTTTAATTGTATTAAATTAAAATACTTTATTTATTATATGTTTTTCAACTGACTTGAAGTTAGACAGCCATTAATATTGATTGATAATTAGATGTATTTTATATCTAATAAAGATATATTCAAATTAGTTGTATTATTAATCATAACATAGGTGCGTTATTTAATATACTGTGAATAAATTTTAGTACAATTTATACTAGGTTTAGGTCTGTTTATTTTTGCAGTTTCATTTCATTGCTTAGCTAAGGTAAGCTTTAGAATCCACTTCAAAAGTTATAAAACAATGTTTTCAACTTAAATCTATATGTAAATTATCTATGTATATAAATAATATGTAAATACAATCACTAGAAATTTCTATATTGTACTTTGAAATTTTAAAAGAAGGAAAGAAAAATTCTAAAAAGGTTCTAGCATTATGAAATTTATATGCTCATCCCATAATCGCAATAAGTAATAAAGATACACTCATACCACTTAGATATTTTAAGTGATCTCTCTGTATGTAATTTTTCAATTTAAACATTCACTTTCAATTGTGGTACTGTACTCTGTGCGTAAATCTAGGTGTTTGACGATCATAGCCCGTTACGTCGGAAGTCGTGAAATTGATTCTGCCGTAGCTAGTAGCTATTTACTAATGTAAATCTGCTAAAGTTTCCAAGAAGGACATGATTATCCCATGGTGCAGGGACACAAGGGTGTGTCTGTGAACGCGACAGGTTGTGGGTTCATTTCCCTATCGAGAAAATGAAATATTTAATCTTTTCATTCCTTCGCTCTGGTGTCGAGGCAAAGTGCGGCGTTGACTTCCTTCCATTTGCACGAAATGCCTCTACAGTTCGGCGGATAGTGGGAAACGGAAGTGTCTAAATGGGGACGGAGATGACTTAACATTAGATTCAAAGGTTCCGTCTGCTTACGATGCCAAAACATGGTAATATGGTACCACCAGCCTCACAATGTTCTAATTCAAAAGAAATAAAAATATTTAAATATTTCATTTCTTTAAATGGGAATCGAATACAACCTGTCGTGCTTACATTCAAAGCTTGTGCTCCTGCGCCAAACTAGTCGCGTATAAATATTTTAATATAATAAAAACTGTTTTGCCTTATGAAAATTTAATAGAGCAACATAGTAAGTAGTTTCATTAATAAAATTCAATAATATAAGCTAAATATTATATTTTATTTGTATAAATACAATTAAATCAAAAATATGGAATATTTCTACACTAACTCTATTAGTAAGGATCGCGTTCTAGCTATTGTCACAGTCGCCTTGGCGCTCCGGAAACTCTAGTTACGCGAATTGCATTCGCCATGCTTGTTATCAATGATATGATTATCTTTTATATAAAGAATTTTGTAATATGAACAAAATATTGTGTAAATTTTCATTAATTTATAGTTGTTTTATTAATGGTGTTTGGTTTTTAAATAAAAAAAAAATATTTTTTTCTAAATTCGAGTGCAGCACTGAAAACAAATATGCCTACCGATCATATCTTTTTTATGGATATTTAAACAATTTAATTTATGCAAAGGAAAATACCATGTTTCAGGGTTTTTTTACTTTATAGCCATTGTCAAATCTTTATATTATATAACACTTTTTGTTTAGTGCGTACCTGAACTACTTCCATATTCCACTAAAAACGCACGGAAAAAATTGCGGGCGACCACTAGTAAAACATATTTTTCATTTACATTCAAACTGCGTTGCTATAATAATATAATAATATAATTATAATATTTTATATTATCACTAGGGGAGCACACATATTTTGTAGTAAAAAATAAAAAAATATGATATTTTGCAAAAAAAACTATTAAATTAATTTAAGGCACCTATTAAAAAATATAATTTTAAAATATCTGATTATTATTATTGCAATACTGGTCATTTCTGAGAGAAGAAGAGTTTTAATCCATGCATTCATTATGGGTGTTGCAATTATGTAACTTTAACGGTGTTAGATTATTTCTATGAATTAAGATGGGACAGAATATGTAAATTTATGACTCATTATCAACATGAGGACAATACTACAAATAAAATAATCTCTGAGGATAGCGTTTGAGGTAATAAGTTGATATATTTAAATATTTTCCATTTTGTATGAATGTATGCCCATATTTATTATTTTGTTGAAAAAAGAGTCAGTGGAAGAGAAAAGCAGGTATATTTATTACTTTGTGTCGAAAACTTAATAAACATTAAATTGGTACTCGTAATTATTAAATTTCATATTTCTTATAATATATTATTATTATAAAATTATTAGGAATGATATTACAGAATAATATTACATTCTTTGTCAAAATTGTGTTAAAATAAAAAAAAATACTGGGACATGCTACAACGTTAGCAACAATGAGTATTAGTAATAATTTAAAGAAAAAACCACAAAAATGGTTAAAGATAATAAGGAGGATTTTACTTTTAAGAACTCTTTCACTTTGAGAATATGGTTTTTAGTTTTGCAATATAGAACGACATGTGAGAATAACGCGTTGAAGTCTTACGCAGGCAGTTCCTGATTGAAACTTAGAAAATTGATAACAAAATATTTATAAATTGAAAAACGATTATTGGTTTTAGCTAAATATTATATTTTTCAAATCTATCGCAATATAAAACCTTAAAATAACATTTAACGTAATTGATATTATGCTAATATTGGTGACAAGATCGTATGGGGTAAGCTGCCATATGACGCCATGATGTCATGCGTCATATCAAGGCGGCCATTATTTTTCAATAACAATTTAATTTTATATATATTAAACATTAACTAACATTATCAAACTGTTTATTATTTCAGCTATTGTGCAATTCTAGATTTGTTGAATACCTTACCTACCTAGTACCTAATTTATAATTAGGTATACTATACTATTACTTTAGAATATATTATAATGTGTTAAAATTGTAATCTAAAATTTAAATCATGTTTATATTCATTCATTATTATAGTCATTCATTATATTGTTCTTATCAGTCGCTTAACAATATATTTGATAACATTATTTTTTAAATTTTTTTCTTAAAAAAATAAAAAAAATGTTTAAAAAGTTTACATAAACTTTCTCCTCATTTTATTTCGCTCATTCTCAGGGCAGCAAAATAAGATCACAAAATAATATATTACTCATCTATATACATGTAATAAAATTGTAACTTAATGTGAACGGAGTGTCTTAATTCTACGTTCCCTGTGAGTGGGAAACAGCGTGAAGCTACAAAAAAAAATTAGTAATGCTTAAAGAATAAAAATATTGTTTGATGACTTTATACATTCGCGAAAAATTTACATATGAACACGATTTACGATTAAAAGAATATAAATTGCCGCGATCCCATACAATTTGCATGCATACATAAAATACATATTTTAATAGTAATAGTCTTTGTGAATAGTTCTTTGATGCATATCTTGATAATTATTAATTAATTGTAATATATTATTTACTTATAAGTAGGTAATAAAACTTGGTTTATATGACACTTAGTTAAAAGCTCATTTAAGTTGGTTACCATGTTAATTTTTTTATTAACTGACTGTTAAGGAAAAAAGAGGTTCTCAATTCATCTGTTTAGGAAAAAAACCTGAAAATTATATATTTGTGTAAAATAATAGCCATAATAGGGGGGCAAAATTTATTATTATAGCTATTTCAAGTGAGGTTCAGATATAAAGGCTCTAGCCAAGCTAAGCTTAAATTTCAGTAAAAGCTCGAGACCTCCAGTTTTTGTATGGAACTCGCAGTGGGCGATCCCGACTCACGCTTGTCCGGTTTTTTAGTCCTCTCGTATCTTTGGAATTACGAAAATTTTGTAAATGATCACTTTCTTTTTCTTTTATCTGCATAACACAACGTTCTTTTTATGGTCAAATTTAAATCCACAACAATCGTATATGACGTCATATTCTTTCTTTATATTTTCTAGTTATAATGTTTTATAATATTCTTTTTTTTAGCTTCATGCTGTATCACGCACAAAGCAGGGTAGGCGGAGGGCACTAATGGACACCGAGTGTTTTAACACTAGGTTGCCAGACACTTCCATTTTTCATATCACTTTCCACCGAATTCTAGAACTATTGCGTGTAAGTTGCAGAACTCAACACCGCGCTTTGCTGCGTTACAATGGCGGGAAAATCAAAATTTTAAATATTACATTTCCTCAAATGGGAATCGAACCTATAGCCTGTTGTGTTTAGAGGCACAGTCTCAGTTTCAGAATATTAATATGTGTACGAGTAACTAATTGTTTTATAAAATGCTTTTACGTTGCTGAACTACATTACAGTCACGACAAAGAGGATTTTGACCTAAATTTTAAGCTTTAATTTTAATGTAGAGACTAAACTTATGGGAAAAGGTAAAAAAAAGGTATAATTATATATAACTCAATATCTTTGTAGAGTTCTTTTGTACAAATCAGACGGTAATAATGTCCTTGTGGGAAACTCTACTTGAGAGGGCTTGAGTGCTCTCAGTCAACTTCTACGAAATTAAGGTGTATTATATTCCCTTATTTTCTGAGTGGAAGCTTATGTCAATATATTATAACAGTATAGTGTCTGTCAGGTAAAATATTTTTATTAAGTTATTAATTGTTGTAAAATTGAAGTTAAGTGAAATTCATCCATTTATTTTGAAATTCATCCAAATTAACAAAATATTCAAATTTTACACAACAAATTCATCTTAAGCTTAAAATTCATCAATTCGGCATTTTAAGCTTAAAATTCATATTTTTTTGCTTAAAGTTCGTATTTTTACACATATTAGTTCATCCAAGTTAGAAAATAAAAATATTTACTATAAACTAACATCATCTATCAAATGTAAGATATTTTGAAACATATTATTACAAACTGAATTAGCTAAATTATTTAATGTATTTCCTCCGATCTCTTTTTGAAAAATAATCTATAATAAGATATCTTTTTGAAAGTTTCTGAACTTTGATAACATTTTTGTGGGGTTACTACTACAAAACAAAAAAAAATAATAAAATTGATACAAAAGTCTAAAGTTATTTCTTTATATTATAATGTACATTTGATTTTGCATGTAAAATAGTTGTTTATCTATATATGTAAAATTTCCTTCCATTACTAAGTGAACTTATAAAATTGATTGTTGAAATTTAGATAGGTTTCCTAAGGGAATATTTCTCAAAATTTCTATGGGAAGTGATGAAAACAAGATTTTATTATATTACGCCTTATTGTTCGTAAAAAACGTCACAAGCGACAACTAGTTACTTGTACAAAATATAAAAAATTCAATGTCAAATCATTAAAACCTTGTGAATAGGAACAAAGCTCTTTTATCCCCACTCGCCCCATTTTCCTCAATATCGACGGCTTATTGTCGAACCGGCCTCCACCAGGGATTACACTCATACCGCCTTACGACACCTCGTCATGAGAGTCTGATCAAGTACTTTAGATTTTGTCATTATTAATATTAAATACCTTTAGGTACGTAAAAATTTTGTAGAGAAGTATCGATGCTCTGCAAGATGTATGGAAAAAAGAATATATTTATTAAGTTAATAGTGATAAATAAAATAATAACATAGAATTAGGTATCCTAGGCCGTCATTTGTAATAATAAAACTATAAACGAAAATAAGAGAAATTTGTAAAAAAATATTTATTGCTATTTAATGTTATCTTTCCACTTCTTACAAAAAAACTAAATATACTTTCCCAACTTTCTTACCAAGGTGGTACTGGTGCTACATATCGTGCTCGGATTTATAAATTATAAGAGCCTAAACTCGAGTTAACTCGTAATCTCTGAAGAGTTCAATTATTCAAATCCTGACACCATAATCAAATCAATTCGGTAATACCATATCAATAGGGAGGCCGGGTTGTCCGTACCCACCTCAGAATACTTTTGTGCCCCCAGAAATTTTACTAACAAAAAAATTGCCTTAATTCATTAAAAAATTAACATCATATGAACATACATATCCTTTACAAAGATAAAGTCTAGCAATATTTCTAGATACCCCAAGCATCTAAGCTATATTAGATTCTTAAACTGTATTATATAGTTCCATAGTTCAATCCAACTTTAATAGTTCAATTCGGCTTCAATAGTTCAATTCGATTAATTAAAAAACATTCATGCGGCATTTTTTACGTAGTAATGAGAGCGATTTTTTTAATGCAGAAGACTATCAAACGTTATTCCTATAAAATTAGTTTTTTAAGCTTCCGTACATCAAAAGGTAAAAACCTGTAAAAATTGTAATTTTGTAAGCAAATGCCTTCTCACAAAATTATAGAACTTCATCCATAAACATTTTTCACGGTCTTCGGCTTTCACGCTAGTGAAGTTCTGTTCTGTTACCGCTCCATATGTAGTTAAAATTTATGGCCCTTATAACTATAATATAAATTTAGGTTAAGCTTAATAAAAAACTTGTTGACATATGTTGTTCGTAGCATACTACACATAAAAAAAAACAATAAATATTTTAAAAAAAACATCAATAATAAAAAAGAAAAATCAAAACCGACCAGAACGTATTTCCTTAAATGTAATTTAATGTTATATTTAAACAATACTTGTCTTATACAAAAAGGCTCACAATTTAATGCGGGAGCACGTTCGTAGTACTCGCTCGTTAGCGCGTCTGCAATGTTTTGTCGATATATGTAAACTTTGGTACTTGAAGGACTTGGAAGATATTTATGTAGATAGTTTTTTTTTCCGCTTCACGCTGTATCCCGCACATGGCAGGGTAGGCAGGAGTAACCTGACCTGACCTGAACCTAGCATTAAGACACTTCTTTGCTATTAAGACATTCTGTTCCCCAGTTTCCACCGAATTCTGGAGGCATTGTGTATTAAGTGGCGGAACTCAACGCCGGGCTTTGCTTATGATGTAGCTAGGTATCATATACTATTTACAGCATGTGCTTACAATATGGATTGTTATTGGAATACGTGTAAGCATTGGTGTGTCAACGCTTTTTTTTGAGTTCAAGACCCTCTCGACGGAATAAATAGAATAATCCATACCTATATTATAAGTTCGAAAGTAACTCTGTCTGTCTGTCTGTCTGTCTTTTACGCAATCAGGGCCAAACCGCTAATTCTATTGTGATAAAATACTCATATAGAGATACTTGAGGGTCTCGGGATGAACATAGGATACTTTTTTTTCTCATATTTGTAATATTTTCGATAGATATCAATATATTAAAATACTTATTAATTTGACATGCAATTTATTCCGCCATGTTTATAACAACCGCCGTTGCTAAGCAACGATTTGCAAAGTTTGTTGTTAGAAAACGTCACCCAAAATGAGTTTGCTTAACGCATCTCTCTATTGAAAACTGAAAATAATTTCATAAATATATTTAATAAATATTCATATAGTTCAACGGGCGAACTCGCGTTCGGGTCCACTAGTAGTACATATAAACATACTATGTAAATAATTTCGTTCATAATCTACAAAAACTACTTCGCAAAATATTTTTATGTAAGAAATTGTGAATTACATATTTTTCATCAAATTACGTAAATTAATTCTGTATCACACCCTATGTCGTTGGAATTAGGAAAATTGTGATTAAGAATGTAATCTAAGTGGGAGGATTTTTTCCCTAAAATTGTGTAAATAAGATGCAATAGTTGAACGCTATCGGGTTCGATTCCCACTTGGATGAATGTTTATTTGTCTTTGTTTGTTGATTTGTATCAACAAATAGTGATCTATTTACTAATTTCGGGGTTTGCCATCCATCATACAACATATTCAAAATAAATGGATAATGTAGAAACAAACGCTAAGTTGTAGACAGCTGGGTGAGGGAAGAATAGAAAATAAAAAAAAATTACTTATAATAAATTTATATTGTCTATACTCTATACTTAGAAGATAAAATGATAAACATTATTTTAACATTTAGTGTTTGTTTTATTTGAATCGGTACATAAAAAGAAAAGTTATATTAATTAAAAAATATATATATTTGGCTACGACAAAAAGAGCTACCGTGGATTTAATTTATTTAATTTAGCCAATTCACCTTAGTTTTCAAAGTATGGAGCTTTTAATTAAACGTGTGGTTCGAACAAGCAACGCCGATATCGGTCACTAGTATCAAAATTATAATAAAAATGACATATTTATTTGATTAAAAATTTTAAAATTTAGATACAACCCTACAAATGTTTACACAATCATAGCCGGCCCAACTCTTCAAGTGGCTCTATAATATAATTGCAAAGTCAGGGGCACTGGCAGCGCTCCACTTACGAGTCCAAGATGTTACGTCTTCGAAGTAATTACATTGGTTATTCACCCTTTACCTCTAAACATCTTCATCTTTCACAGTTCATGTACAGATGAACAGAAAATAGTTTTCTTTTATGTTTATTATTATTATAGAAGTCATCAAATGTGATAGTAATAAGAAAACTACTCTACTATTTAAAATATATATATGCATAGAAGGAGTTGAATGAATTGAATGAATTTTTGATTTTGTTTGTCGTAATTCTTATTATTTATAAGTATTCTTCGAAACTGATCTATATACCTAAACTAGCGGACCCGGACGCGGCTACGCCTGCTTGAAATATAAGAATATAATTTCTATAGAAATATAATTTAAATCTAGATGAAATGCTAAAAGTGACTATTATATTTATTTTCATAAGGATGAATATCAAAATGACGCGGTAACGAACGCGGTCGCGTAGCGACGACGGTTGTTATTAACATGGCAGAATAAATTGCATGTCAAATTAGAAAGTATTTTAATTTATTAGTATATATGTGTAATGTAATATTATATAGCCTATAGCACTTCTGAAGAATGCAGCTTTCATAAAAAACAAAATAAATCGATCCAGTAGATCCAGAGATCTTAGCGTTCAAACAAACAAACAAACAAACTCTTCCGCTTTATTATATTAGTATAGATATATTTTTTTTGGCATTTTTATATTTTATAATAATTATGTTTAACTAAGCTAAGTAATAGAGTTAACACTTATGAGTGTAAGTAAATGTATGAAATTCGACATCAATACACACGATTCCCAACTGAGAATCGAATATACAATCATCACGCCTGACCTACTCTACCACGTCGGCCGATCTCTATCTCACCAATCCCTCTCAAATACCACAATCCCGCCATACCACCAATACAACGGAGTTTAGCGCAACGAGTGTACATTTCCAGCCAGGTACCAGCACCAGTACGTACTCGTAGTTAGGACGTACGGATTGCAGTGCGTGTGAGCGAGGGGGGATTTGATCGCGATACTAAATAAAGATTTCCGCGGTGACATCCGCGCGGGGCGCAGGCGTGCTGCTATCCCACATGTAGCACTGTAATTACTACCGAAATTTGTATTGTTTTTTTAGGTTCACGATGTATCCTGCAGGAACCCGGGAACCTAATATTAAGACACTGACTAAGAGATTATTCTCAATTTTTCGCATTATAGAAGCATTGCGTATTGGATGGCGGAAAGCTTTGAAAATATTAAATATTTAATTTTTTCTAGTGGGCATCGAACTCGTAACCTGTCGTTGTTAAAGTTTATCAATTTAATAGCATGCTAGTGCCTCTTTGCCACGTCAATTAATTGACTACTGTAAACTGTTCGAAACATTATAATATATTTCAAATGTGTAAAAGTTAGGAAAACCAAAGATTTTATTAATTTTGAATAGACTTTTACTTCTGTAATATGAACGATTTTCCGATTTTTTTTTTATTTCAAGCCATGTGTACGGTAAAACGTGTTATAAAAATTATTGTATCTGTGCCAACTTGATACAATGTAGTTGGCACAGCATCTTCCTGTGGATCATCTTTATTACTAAGAATTAAATAATATCATTTAATGAACCATTACGCGAGTACTTGACGTTAGGAAAAAATATTCTTTAATATTCGTATCATATTTCAATTCTGTTATAATAATTTTATTTTATTGCAAATTTAATTACATGTTTTTGCTGCAATTTTCTTATAATCCGAGGTTCCAACGCTGTGCCATTGCATTTTTTTTTCGTTAATTGATGACGTCAAGTTGTAAATAAAAAAAAAACAATATGTAAAACATAAGAAATTTATATTAGTAGATGTAATTTCCTAACAATTCTGTTAATTTCTGTTAATAATTATTAAGTAGAAAGTAAATTTATAATGTAAATTTAATTCGATTTAATCACTGTACGCGAATAGTCTGCCAAATGACGAGACACCTATTGCCAATTTACTTGGCTATAATTATCTGTAAAGTACTTTTAAATAAGAAACGGTTGGTTTTTTAAATTAAAAATCAAATAAAACTACATTTTTTTAAGCTTCACACTGTAACCCGCACCCGCATAGGGAGCCTAGTGTTAAGGGTCTTCCGTCTGCACTTTCCGCCGAATTTTGGAGACATCGCGTGTTGAATGGCGGAAAAGCAGGCCGTGCTTTGTCTCGACACCAGAGGTAATGAAAGTATTTCATTTCCTCAAGTGGGAATTGAACCTGTAACCAGTAGCGTTTACAGTGACACGCTTGTGCCTCTGCGCCACGACTGGCCTAAATTATACTAAAAGTAACAGTATTTCATTTTAAATAAAACAGCAAGATTTCGAAAGAAAGTATTCTGGGTGGCTAGAAGCGATCACCATATTTAAACGTCAAAAACACGTGCGCGAGGCGACGACGATTGTTTCATATAGTATCTACTAAATACTTAATGATTTTTCGTTAAAATCCAAAAATATATAAGTTGTATTTTTATTGGAAAATATATATTTATAACAGGTATATTATATAAGCTCGTTGAAGATTTTGAAAGCTTTGGCTTTCAGTGTCGTAAATTTAAAGTCATATTGTAAGAAGATTTGTATACTTTTTGTGATCATCAATAGAGATCGATTTCATAATAAAAAATTTATTATTTTCACTTTAACACTCATAATTTAATAAATATTGTTTTTATTTTTTTAGATTCGACCTGTATTCCGCACATAGCTGGGTAGATAGAGGGAAACTAGTGTTACGACACTCCGTTTCCATTAACACATCTTCCTTCCTTTTCCCACTTTCCTTCGAATTTTATCTTTTCCGAATTCTGGAGGCATTGCATGTTGAGTGAGGAAATGAAAATATTTGATCATGAAATATTTTATGCAAATACTTAATATAAATTTCTAATGTTTATCTATTTATGAGTTTATTAATTTTAATATTATAGAGGCCATCGTAGCGCAGAGAGAGAATGTCTAACTGTATTTGATGGTTGTGGTTTCAATTCCCACTTGGAGAAAGAATTATTATCATTCCCCCACTATGAGAACACAGATCAAATCCTGGTGAAAACTGAGAATAAATAATGGCTAACAATGATATAATCACAACAGGTTAATGCTAGGTCTGATTAGTCCACTTTACAACAATAAGAGACGTTATCAACAATATTCAAGGTTGTATAATCGGAGACTGCGTGAAAAATTTCATTTTATATATTGTATATTAACATAAATTAAAAAAAGACCAGTCGTGGCGCAGAGGTGTGTTCGATTCCTACTCAATCAAAAGATAAATTTTATATTTCCATTTTTTCGTTCTGTGTCGAGGCAAAGCACGGCGTTAAGTACCGCGACTCAATACGCAATGCTTCCAGAATTCGACAGAATCTAGGGAATGAGATGGGTATGCACTCCATACCTAGGTTCCTCCTATACACTAGAAAGTAAAGTGAAGCCGAAAATAAATCTTCTATTATTATTTATGCATTTCATTTCGTCATATTTTTTAACTTATAGTACCTAATAGTTTAAATCTATTCTTTACAGAAACGACGGTGTCCAACCAAGATGCCGCTACAAATAAGAAGAAATGGGTGTACGTCGTTTCTCCGAGAAAATCTCCTAACCATCCTTACTGTGATAGGAGTATTATCTGGAACGTTATTAGGTTGGGGCTTGAGGGCGTCTGGACATGAGTGGTCGAGGCGTGACGTCATGTACTTCCAGTACCCAGGGGAGCTTTTCCTTAGAATGCTTAAGTGTTTGATAGTACCACTTTTAGTCTCATCTATTGTGTCTGCCATTGGGTCTTTGGATCTTAGTTTATCTGGCAAGTGAGTTCATGTTTTTGTATTGAAATATATTATAAAGTATTTAGAGGGGGAAGGGGGGGGGGTTTATTAAGGGGGTAGTTGGCGCTTTATGAGGAACACGTTCAGCAGTGGACGGCGATGGGCTGATGAAAAAAAAAGTATTAATATTATGTTTTATTCGGTGGAAAGTGAGGAACAGAGTGTCCTAACACTAGGTTCTCTCTGCTGACCCTGCTATATGCGAGGTACAGCGTGAAGCTAGAAAAACAAATATGCAATTTTTTTTTAATATACGAAACCATAATTAGAAAAATTTACGCAAGATCTCTAAGATTTGTAGGATGTAAGAAAAGGGCGCTTAATGTTAGATTGATAGTATTGATCATACTCGTATATTCCTTTTCTCCCACAGAGTTGGTTTACGAGCCATCATTTATTATATGACGACGACAATATGTGCAGTGATGCTTGGCATAGCTTTAGTAACCACCATTAAACCTGGCAAAGATCCTGAAGCCTACAGCCAACCGAACACCACCAAGAAACTCGTCACCAAAGACACTCTTACTTCGGATACTTTATTGGATTTGTTAAGGTAAGGTATTAAACAATATAAAAACTACAAAAGTGTTTTGACATAGATACCCTACGTTACTGTAGACAATAACTGATAATTTTATTTGAGCCCAGTAGCGGTGCAACGGTACAAGCGTGTGACTGTAATCTTGATAGGTTGTGGGTTCGATTCCACCACCACAGACTCCAGAATTCGTCAGGAAGTGGGGAGAGTCTTAACGTTAGGTTCCCCATTGCCTACTCAGCTACATTCCCTCATGTATATAGGAATGAAACTGAAAAAAAATTAAAGAAAAAAATCAATTACAATTTTATATAATTAATATATGGTACCTACATATAAAGTTCATATTTATTCCGCCATATATGCCAGATGTCCGTAGTTTCTCACGAATTATTCGATTTCTTAATCATAGATGCCCTTTAATTAATCCGCGTACGAGGAAACATGCGAGATAAGTTTACGTTCAATACGTAATTAGCAATTGTGTAAACGGTCGGATGAAATATCACACGTTACGCTCATCCACATGATTGGCTTAATAAAAGTGTTAATTTTGTCATCCGGGCTAAATTTGCGAAAAAAAACAAGTGTCAAGCAATACTATTTAGAATAATTGTAAAATTTGGATCAAAAACCTTATTTAGTTTCACGCTATATCCCGCACACAGCAGGCTAGGCAAAGGGAACCTACTGTTAAAACACTCCGTTTCCCATTTTCCACCGGATTCTGTGACGGAACTCAACGAAGCTCTTGGTTTCGACACCAGAGCGATGAAAATGTTAAATATTTCATTTTCTCGAGTGGGACTGGGAATCAAACCCACAACCTGTCGCATTTACAGTAACACTTCTGCGCCATGACTGATTAAGATTAAGAAAATGATTCTTCTGTTTCTGATACTGAAGTATCCTGGCATACAATACGTTATTCTACTAATATACTTTAATTAATTTATAAATAGATAGCAATTGGAAACAGGATCTTTTTTAAGTTGAACAATCAAAATAATTAAGGTTGACATTTTGTCTTCTTTAGATTTAAACATGTCCGACTTAAAGTAGCGTTTACCTGTTGCTTGCTACTTGCTATGTTGGAAAGACAGCTAGTGCTTCTTAATTTATACATGACAGAGTAACAAGCTTGTCAGAGTATTCTTAGTTTAGTTTAATTTTTTTTAATCAATTTCAGTGATGTTTAAATTTGAGAGACTGATGTAACTAATATTATATTGTCTCTTTTATAAATATAACAAATCAATCTTTTTTAAAATCTTCTAACGGTTATTCATCATCTGATCTATAATTTACAACTATTAATAATATAATCAGCTTCACGCTGTATCCCGCAGGCAGGGTAGGCAGAGAGAACGTAGTGTTAAGACACTCCGTTCCCCATTTTCTGCCGAATTCTGGAGACAATGCCTGTTCAGTGCTAGAACTCAACGCCGCGCTTTGCCTCGACACCAGAGCGAAAAAATGGAAATATAAGCATAAATAAATATTTCACTCCCTCGAGTGGGGAATTTTTAATTTAATTTAATTTAATTTTTAATAATATAGTAGCTAATTAAATAAATCAAAAATAATAATATGAGGAATTTTAGCAGTAAGTTTCCTCTCCCTTTCCCGCTGTATGCAGGAAACAGCGGGAACCTGATTCATTTTTTGTTAAACAAAACAAAGTAGCATTAGGCTAATCAGGCGCCAGAGTCCGCGCGAAGTTCCATAGTAATTGTCAATTGTGAAGAGAATCGGCGCGAGCGTCGGTTCCCTCCTCGTCAGTCTTCATCAGCCCGCGCTATTTATATTGCGCCCTAGATACCATTAGTAGGGCTGTCTGCTGTCTCATAATTAGTTTATTGTGTGTGAAAAATTTAAGGGGGGCCTTGAAATGTTATTGGTTTAATAAACTATTTGGTATTAGTGTTAATGAAGTGTTTATGATGTATATGTAGTATATGTAGAGAAAAAAAATAGGCGACTGTGCTTCTATTATTTTTCTTTATCCTCATCCCTATATTTTCTGTTATTTACCATGGAGACATTTTACTTTATTTATCTTCGCAATTTTAAATTTTTACTAGGCCAATAAAAACAAAGTAGTTTAAATTTAAACATTCCTTATTTTTCTTTAAAAATAGTCAAATACAAATTTGCCATTTGTTTTTCATTTAATAATAAAAAATATCATATTTTAAATTTATTTATTATATCAGTAATTAAAATAAGCAATTTAACACGCTAGGCAAAGTGTATTGTTTACTTGCTATTTATAAAGTTTTAGTAGCAACAATAATAATACAATACTAGAAGAATTATAATACATCATGAGGAAAATAAATTTATGAACTTAAGTAGGCCAGTCGTAGCGCAGGGGCACTAGCGTGCGCCAGATTTCGGGTTAGTTTTCCATTCGAATAAATGAAATATTTGATATTTTCATTTCTTCCCTCTAGTGTTGAGGCAAAGCGCAGCGTTGAGTTCCGCCACTGAACACGCAATACCTTCAGAATTCGGCAAAAAGTGATGGGAATAAAACTGAAAAATAAAACTTTTTAAGACTCAGGTCTGACCCTAAATTATCAATAAAGTAAAACAACAGCTCGACTAACAGATCGTTCACTGGCAGGTGACATAGGTTATTCAATCCAGACTAGATGCTTTGGCGCTAAACACTGTATTAAATAATAATAAGAATATAAGTAATTTTTATTAATTACTACATTTATTAAACTATGCCACGCGATCGTTCTGGCGCAATGACACAAGTTTGCAATTGTAAACGGTTGTGGGTTCGATCCCATCATCCATTAAATATTTATTTAAATTTATATTTTCATTTCTTTGCTTGGGTGTCGAGACAGCGCGGCGTTAAGTTCTGCCCCTCAACACGCAATGTCTCCAGATTTCGGTGAAAAGTTGGGAACAGAGTGTTTTAACACTGGGTTCCCTTTTCTTACTCTGCTGTGTGCGGGAACAGCGTGAAGTTACTTCTTGGTTTAAATCATCATCAATAATTTGGTTTTGCTAATGATATTGATACCTTTTTTTTTAATTTTATTTTCAGAAACGTGTTTCCAGAAAATATAGCACAAGCCACAATCGCGTCGTACAGGACCAGACTAGTCTATGACCAGAACGACACTAGAGCAATCAAAGGTATATTTATATTTTGTATTTTGTACTTTAAACATTCCCCCCCCCTCCCCCCCTTCCATCCCCCGATTGAGAATCGAACCAACAGCCGTCACGAGACAATTTTATTTAGCTTCACTCTGTATCTCTAGCTGGGTATCTAAAGAGATCGGAGCGCCAATAAATTGGTTTACCTAAATTGATTAATTGAATTATTCCTCAAATTTCAGGCCACTTAGAAACATACAAAATAGAGGGTGATTACCAGAGTGGGAGCAATGTGCTAGGGTTGGTGTGTTTCAGCATTATTCTCGGCATAACCCTGGGTAAAATGGGCGAACAGAGCAGGCCGCTGCAAAACTTCTTCCATGCTTTATCTGAGGCTATGATGATCATCACTGGATGGGTTATTTGGTGAGATTTGTTTGGTATCTTAATCATTTACATTTAATTGTTTCGTATCTTGTTATTTGTGTTTAAATTGACTAATGATCTTATTTTTGTATTTTCAAATTTAAAAATAATATTCTCAGTTAAATATTCATTTAATATTCCTACGAATATTACTTTTCAGGTTATCACCCCTCGGTGTATTCTTTTTGGTGACAGCAAAGATTATGGAAATTGAATCCTTCGCAGAATTAGTCGGTCGACTAGGGCTTTACTTTATGACAGTACTTCTTGGACTTTTCATTCATGGTTTTGGTACTTTGAGTATTTTGTTCATACTTGCCACTAAGAAGCTACCATGTCGATATATTGCTAAGATGGGACAAGTTATGGCGACTGCGTTTGGCACAGCTTCTAGGTAAAATTGTCTATATAAATATTTTATTTTAATTTAACCCATCTAATGCTATTGCAAAACTTTAGTTATTTCTTATAAATAATTTCAAATATGAATACGTTCTGTTTATATATCTAAATAAAAATTACTATTTGAGGAGTTTCGTCCGTGCGTAGTCTGTCAGTTACAGTGTTTTTATATAGATATTGTTTATTTTTCCAGTTCAGCAACAATGCCGATAACGATTGGTTGTTGTGATGATATGGGTCTGGATCCTCGCATCACACGCTTCGTGATCCCCATCGGCGCTACCATCAACATGGACGGCACCGCGCTCTATGAAGCTGTGGCTGCCATCTTTATTGCTCAGTTGAGGAAAGTCGATATGTCTTTTGGCAAAATTGTTGCTGTCAGGTAGGAATATTTCGTTATTTTTTATAAATATAATAGCACTCAGCACGCATTATTTCTTAACGAATTGAATTGACGAATTGCGTACGTATTTTTAATTTCAAGTGTGACAGCGACAGCGGCTAGTATAGGCGCTGCGGGGATTCCCCAAGCGGGTCTGGTTACCATGGTGATGGTGTTGGACACCGTCAACTTGCCCGCTGAAGACGTGTCCATTATCTTAGCGGTCGACTGGTTGCTGTAAGTTATATGTTATAATATCTTCATTTATTTTAAATGAAAATGAATATTGAATTGTAAACTTTAAAGTTTTTCCTTAAATAAGCTACTTTCTAACTTTATATATTTATATAGATTTGTATTTAGGATAAATGTTGTCTTTTCCTTACCACCCAGTGACCGATTCCGAACAACAATCAACGTGGTGTGCGACGCTCTGGGCGCCATCATCGTGACGTCACTGTCCCAGGGCGACATCGAGAAGACGCGCGCACTTCACAACGACAGGGAGACTGCGCCTGGGCACGAACTTACCGAGCTGGAGAAGGGCGAGCACTAAGCTGGCTTGGAGTGACCGGGACCGAGATTAGGTTAAATCTTTTAAGTTATTGTGGAATTTTGTTTTAACTAATGATATAATTATAAACATATATAATTTCAACATTTTTTTATTTCAAGGAATAAAAAGTTTCAATATACATTTATATATTTAAAGGAACATTTTCTTACTTCATTAAATATTTATTTATTACAGTTATTTCTGTTTTGGACCATCTCTGGAATGGGTTGCACTCGCTGCTATTAAAATCCATGATTGATTTAGTGCTGAGAAAAGAAAAATAACAAATAACAATTCAGAAATAACGATCGTTATCGTTGTATCTACCAGATACAACATTAATAATTCCGTACTTTATATAATAGTACAATTGTTACAAGTGAAACTGTGAAAATAATCATCAAATCAATTCACGTTATTAACGATGTATTAATATATATTTTATTATCAAATTATTTGTATAAAATTAATATTAAATTTATTTTTATATAAGAAGGTACCGGTCGGTCAGTCTTCTTGACGGTTAAACGTTTTGTGTTCAATAACGTATTTCGTGTCAGGACAATAACATTATAAGTAGTGTGAATTATTTTGTGATTTTATTTATTTATTGGGCTATGATTGACTATATCTAAGACTTCAATAATTGAAATACCTTGAACAAATTGGCAGAAAGTCGGGAATAGAATGTATTGAGACTAGGTTCTCCTTTGTCTACCATGCTGTATGCGGGATACATCGTGAGGCTGATTTAATTATTTTTTTACTTGAAATTTTTAAATATCAATTTGTATGTCATGAAATTCTGGTAATTTTGGTGTGTGTTTGATAATTTTGTGGCAATTCTGTTTTTAATGAATTAAATGAAAAATAAATCTGTAAACATTTTTATGAATATTGTAGATTTGCAATTTGATATAAACAGTATTTTACGTAGTGTTGTCAAAATTATATCAATGTGTAGAATGTGTGTTATATGTTTAGATATTATTGTAATAAAATGAAGTAAGAGTGAGAGTACCTATGTACTGTTCTTTTAATCGGTGTAAATGGTAATAATGTATCGGTGTGTTCGTAATGTGCCAATATATTGTGCAGTGCAGCTCTAGCTACTCTTCTATTCGTTTTTTTATTGAATATTTATTTCATTATTTTATAATTATTCAAATACTTAATATAATATATTTAATTTTTGATCAAAAAATCTATGTAGGTGCCATTTTAAATTCGTTATTAAAATCTTATTATAAAATATACGAAAGTAACTGAGAGCTATTTATCTATTTTTGTATGAAAGTATATGAATCTTTACAACAAAATTTCTACCATTTCTATCTTATCTGTTACACTTATAAGAATGTGTCATATCGATTATATGAAAAAATAGTTTAATCGTGTCAATAATCGATTTTCCATTCGATTCAGGAAGGGGATGGACGTATTATAAAGTATGAATTGTTGTTTTTTATTATTATTTCATACTTATATATACCCTAATTAAATGTGCCATAATATAAGTGCGTAGTCTAGTTCATTGAATCAGTCACGCCATTGCATTCCAATAGCACTTAGATTAATTGTTGATTTTTATCGTTATATTTATTTAAGATCGTTAAAAACGATTTAAAAGTTGACATTATGTGTGAAAATGCAATTATTATGGAAAATTACTGATGTTGATTGTAATTATAAATCGATGTTGGGGTTTGTTTTAGTTATTATTTTTAGTATTAAGTTAATTTTTAGTAATTGATATTCTTACAGTTACATAGTTCATATTGTATAAACAGATTTGGTCACATTGAAAACCTGTATAAAGTCTCAGTTTGTTTAAATACACACAATACAGTTATTCTTATATTATTTAAAGAATGCATACATATTCCAATTTAATATAAGAGTTATTCAGTGTTATACTTACGATTGTAAACAATTTTCATTAAGTAAAGTGAAGCCATTTATATATTAATTTTGTCTTACACCAAAACGACACCCCTAAAATGGCCAAATATTAGTATTTAAAATAAATGTGTAGATATATAAGTTAAAATTCTGTAATTGTCAGATTTATTTATATGATGAGTGTAATCAGTATATACAGTTAAATTAGTTTAGACATTATTGTTATTTATTGTAAAGAGTCATCGATTATTATTAATACTATTATTGTTTCTAACAAATTTGTAATTTAAGAATCATATTATTATCTTTTTTATGTTTATTTTACATACAATTTTTCGATCGGTACTGCCAGTTACGACCAAAACGAATGCAAACTTAAATGAGTACAAACCATTCATTGTAGATTTTTATATCAGTGTTTATAATCTGTGTATTTTTAGTTCATTCTGTCGTTCATCTTGAAATGTTATTTTAATAAATACTTACTGTAGAACATTTTTTATTTATTTATCGTTATTATTAAATAAAAGGTAAATAAAAGATATTTGATTTCTATATTTTATTTATCAAATATTTCTTGCACTTTGACTTAAGGCTTAACGGTATAAAACCACATTGACTATTGATCCAAGTCTCTTATCACATCACAGCCAACTTACATTTAAAGTACGTAAGATATTACTACAATCATTTACAACGAGTATTTTAGTGGAGTTAAAATTATTATTTATATTTATTACAAAGTTCTAGGAATGTATCTTAAATAAATATGAGTATCTTTATAAATTGCATCTATATAGGAATGTAAGGAACTAAATTCTAATTAATATGAGAACTTTTCAAGTTCATTTTAATCTGTATGTTTTTTTTAATTTTATTATTTTATCCAAAGGTTTTTAATATTTTACATACACCTCCATCGTATACAATGTTAAAAAGCAATAGAAGTATATGGTTATTCCTTACTAACTTTGGTATATTCTGACTAAATACATTTATTTATATCCTTAGGTTTTTATAAATTACTATTTGCTCGCCATTTTAGCTTATTACACTATTTTACAATAATTATAAAACAATTACAATAGTTTATCAATTTAAATCCTTTCAGTATGCGCCATAACGACGTTAGAAAGGATAAATGTCATATTTAAATCATTTCTACTCATACCATATAAAGCATTTAAGTTAAATATCAAATTCATGTCAACATTAGCAATATTTGAGAAATATGATGATGGCCAAAAGTAGGCAATTTTTAATGTTATTGATAAAAAAATGGCTGAAAATCTGCCAATTTTAATTTTGTCGCTAAAAAAAGATAAGTTGTCTATGCACGTTTAATTCGATAATTATCTCGTGCAAATAAACAAGCTATATACAAAAGTATAATGATAATTTATATTACACATATATTAGCTTACCTAAGTAGATTATAGATATGTATAAAGTTTTAAAGCTTTTCCTTCAAACTTGTAATAATCACGCTAGAGAGAAAGAAAGGTTATTTAAAATTTATAATTATAAAAGACCAGTCGCACGAGCAAAAGAATGCGATTGTATATACGACAGGTTCGATTCCCATACGAGAAATACAATATTTAATATATATATATATCCCGTTTTGGTAACGAAGCAAAACCCGGCGTTGGGTTCCGCCAAAATAAAATAAAAACCGTAATTTTCATACATATTTCACTATAAACAGTTAAACATTATAACACTTATTTCACGGTAACGACGAGTAACTTCATATAATCTCATTATCGAGTCCGTACACGTCTGATACCGACGTGTCGCTAAACAACACCATTGATGTTGTTGATGTTGTTGATGTTGTTGATGTTGTTGTTGTTGTTGTTGTTGTTGTTCATATGTTTGTGTGATCCGTTGTGGTTGTAGGAGGAGTCGCGGCGGCCGTGCCTGTCACTTTGTATGGAACTCCTCGCTCTGGCTAGAGTCGCTGCGGATATTTCCATAGAATCTCCGTGGGGGAACCGTGAACCCCTTCTCAAGCCGTTTCGACATCGTGTATTCTGGAAATAGTAATTAATGTATATAATTTGGAAATAACAGAATATATCTATTTAGTGCTTAGTGTTATTTGTTACGGAGGAAGAAGAATTAACCAAATAATTCAAATTACGCTTAAATATTATTACATTTTTTTTATTTAAATATGTATTTTTAAAGTGAATATATAATCTAAATATAGTGAAAATATTTCATTTATCTACGGTTGTGGAGATTGTATGTGTTGTGTACGTCCGACTCCCACTCAAGGGAATGAATTATTATTTAATATTTTTTCGCTCTGGCACCTAGGAAAAAATCCGGCGGAATGTTTCCAGAAATTGGCGGAAAATGAACAAAAGAGTGTAGCAGAGTAGGCAGAGGAAACACTATGTTTCAAAAGTCAAAGTCAAAATATCTTTATTCCATAAAAATGCTTAACATTTACTTGGACATGTCATAAAGTAGAAAAAAAAATGCAAATTAAAAATAACAAAAAAAATGTGCAATTTTGACTTGAAAAAAGCCCGTTCAAATGGTTGAGCTCATGAGAAGATACAGGCAAAGAAACTCATGGCCACTCTTTTTAAATGCCAACATTTGTTACAAATTACAATTAACAATTTTAACTTAGAAATAGAGCAACTCATTTCCAAACATCTTTATCGCGAACATAATCTTTAACAGAGTAAT
Source organism: Heliconius melpomene rosina (assembly GCF_056956725.1). Taxonomy (NCBI): domain Eukaryota; kingdom Metazoa; phylum Arthropoda; class Insecta; order Lepidoptera; family Nymphalidae; genus Heliconius; species Heliconius melpomene. The sequence goes on along the minus strand of NC_140402.1, from coordinate 7,315,967 downwards.
ATGCTTTTTGGCAGAGCCTGTGCTTTACCACTTTTTTAAATTTGTTCAGTGATAATTTAACCATGTCGTTTGGAAGTTTGTTATAAAAGTGTATACTTTGACCTACGAATGAGTGAGATACTTTATGGAGCCTAGAGAAGGGCACAGCAAGCTTATTTTTATTTCTTAAATTATGTTGATGGAGGTCACTGTTTTTATTAAATTTATTAATATTTTTATGCACATATACTAAGTTATCGTAAATATATTGGGAGTGTAGTGTGAGGATGTTAAAGTCTTTGAATTTATTTCTTAGTGACTCCCGTGGACCCATTTTATAGACTGCTCGGACAGCCCGTTTTTGGAGCACAAAAATGGTATCTATGTCAGCGGCACTGCCCCAAAGTAATAGGCCGTAAGACATAATGCTATGAAAATAGCTGAAGTATACTAAACGCGCGGTGTCAACATCGGTCAGTTGACGAATCTTACGGACAGCATACGCTGCCGAACTAAGTCTACCAGATAAAGTTTCTATATGCGGACCCCATTGTAACTTAGCATCTAATGTTATACCTAAGAAAACAGTTTCATTAACTACTTTAAGTTCCTCATTGTTCATCAAAACCCTGGTTTCTACTTGTTGCACATTCTTAGTGAAGAACCTGATACATTTAGTTTTACTACTATTTAAAAGCAAGTTATTGACACTAAACCAGTGTAATATCCTAGAAAGAGCATTGTTTACATCGTCAATTTCCAATTGCCGTCTATTAACCTTAAAAACTAAAGATGTATCATCTGCAAACAACACTATTTCACAGATATCTCTCATAAGGTGAGGTAAGTCATTGATGTACAAAAGGAACAAAAACGGACCCAGAATAGAGCCTTGTGGCACCCCCAATGCTACAGGTGACCCGTGTGATAGTTTCCCGTTGACATTTACTTTTTGAATCCTATCACTTAAATAAGAAGTGAGAAGATCCAAAGCAATGCCTCTTATACCATAGTGGTGTAGCTTCCTGATAAGAGTTTTATGCTGCACACAGTCAAATGCTTTGGACAAGTCACAAAACACCCCAAAGGCATCACGTGACTCCTCCCAAGCCGCGAATACACTCTCTAATAATTTGACCCCAGCATCAGATGTTGACCTTCCACGAGTGAAACCAAATTGACCTGTGTGCAGTAATTTATTTTTATTAAAATAAGTAAGAAGCTGACTGAGTATCAGCTTTTCAAAAATTTTACTAAACGTAGGTAGTACTGAAATCGGTCTGAAATTTGTAGGGTCTTGCGTACTACCTGATTTAAACAATGGAGTTATTTTACTATATTTCATCAAATCAGGAAACACTCCACAATCAATACATCTATTAAAAATTGTAACTAAATCAGGAATCAAAATATCAATTAAAGAATTTATGATATTAACTGAGACACCCCACAAGTCGGCTGTCTTTTTCATACTAATTGATTTGAAAGCTACACTAATGTCTGAATAATTTACATGACGGAAAACGAAACCATTATAAAATTCGGGAACATTGTCTTTAATTAACGATTCTGCAATAGTGGTAGAAGAACCTAAATCGTTTGTTAGACTGACTGGGAAAGTAGAGAAAAACTTTTCAAATGCAATGGCCACTTCCAAATCGGAATCAACAATGTGACCGTCAATACTAAGTTTAAAATTAGAATCTTTCACTCTAGTTCTCCCAGTCTCGGCATTAACAACCTTCCAAGTGGCTTCAATTTTATTATTACTATTTCTGATTTTTGTTTTAATAAATAAAGATTTTGCAATTTTGCAAACACTTTTGAAAATTTTAGAGTAAGATTTTAAGTACTCTTTAAACTCTTCACCACTATTAAACTGTTTTTCATAATATAACATATACAGCGTCTCCCTACTCTTATAAATACCTGCTGTGGCCCAGTCACCAAAGATAGGACTATCGGTAATTGTAATCTCTTTGGGAGTAAATATTGAATGAAATTTATTAATAAAAGAGTAAAAAAAAGAATTGTACAAAGAATTAGGAGGTAAAGTTATATCTAAAACTAGTAAATTAGTTAGTAAACTAACTCTCATACGTTCCAAACGACTAGCTGTGACAGGTACAAAAGCAATTTTTCTCTTAGCCACCTGTTTTTTCTTACTAGAGAATTCTACTAGCTGACCAGAGTGGTCAGAATCCAATTTATTAATAATGCTTTTGTAGCATGGAATAATGTCAGTAAATATGTTATCTATACAAGTACTAGTCGTAGGAGTTATTCTGGTTGGCTCCATAAATAAATTAAGTAAATTGTGTGACTTAAAAAGACTTAATAAATTTATGGTGGGACTTAAACTTTCCAAAATATTAACATTAAAGTCCCCACACACTAACAAAGGCTTACCCGACTTGGTAAGTTTGCTTAAGGCCTCATCCATTACTTCTAAAAATAATTTTAAATTGGCGGAGGGAGGTCTGTATACACATATAACAATGAATTGCTCTAGTTGAACACACGCTAATTCGATAGAACATTCTACAGAAAGGGACACAATATCTTTTCGTTCCTTGAACTTAAGGTTCTTGTTTAATATAATAAGCGACCCCCCGTGTATTGTGTTGACTCTGCAGAATGAGCTTCCTACCCGGTGGTTTCTGAAATTAAACATGAGCTGGTTCACCTTTAACCAATGTTCAGTAATACACATAATACTAATTTCCTCCGAGTTCATGAATAATTCCAGCTCTAGCTGCTTGCCCCCCGTCAAGCAACGGATGTTCTGATGAACTAATCTAATAGACTTAACATTTTTATTATTATTTTTGCATGGATATTGTGATGTGCAGTGTGCGTTATCATTGTAATTTAATTGTAAAGCTAGCTGGATCAAAGGGTTATTTAATAATAAATTAGAGCTAGAGGTTGCTACCTCTGTTGTCTGAGAAATTAATTTAAATGTTGAGAAATGTCAACAGAATGTAAATTATTAGACATAATGTCAGAATAAATTGGAATGTCAGTCTGCTCAATAGAAGCAGTTGAAGTAGTAGCCAAGTTCTTGGCTGATAAGTCAAAATAATAGGATAGCACAGAAGCTATCTGTCTCTTAAACCTATGGCCAAAGTAATATTTACTTTGAGTCAAAAATAAAGTTTTACTAACTATTTTGTTAGTGTCAATTAAATGTAATTTGTCATTATATGTGCTTATGGTGTGCAGAGTAGAGTTTAGCTTAAATCTGTAATTATTTTTCCTCTGCCTACTCTGTTATATGGGTGCGCTTTTTGGGATTATTGTTTAAACTCCATGTATCCTTTACGTATATAGGTATTTCAGTGAAGGGAAAGGTGATCGACCGATCAATTAACACTAAGCTTGATTCGTTTACTTAATTTGATTCAATTCCTTCTATATTTGTCTTAAACTTATCCCTCAAAACAAATGAAGGGGACCTTTTGTTAAATTTAATCAAAAGTAGTAAATTTTCAATCCACTCTCAATTTAAAATACATTAAGTGTTAAGTTCTAAGCACAAAAAAGTGTATAAAAAAGTATAAAAATCATAATTATCATTAAAAAGGTTAAAAAATGCAGCTTTGGCGTCTACCATATGATATCAGTGTCACGTATATAAGGTAAGCAAAAAAATAAGAATGCTATGCCTCCAGAGCAATGTGAGGAACGGAAGTCTTAACTCTAGGATCGGAGGTTCCCTCTGGTTACCCTGGTATGTGAGGGAAACATTGTGAAAATAGAAGAAACATAATTATCTTACTCACGTGTCCCGTTCTCCACGTCCACCGGTTTCTATTGAACGCCCCATACACTATGGGGTTGGCGCACGAGTTTGTGCACGAAAACAGCCACATTGCCTTTTGGAAGGCTGGATCCAGACTCTTTACTGAATCTTTGTCTATCCAGTACCTGTAACAGGTTTTTGGTAATAATTAATCTTATTAAGGCTTTAATATTGAAACTCCATCCTTATGAGATCGACGTCAACAAAATTTTAAAAGGAGTATATTTACTGCAGTAAATTATTTTAATTTTAAAAATTTCCATTACGATAGAAATACATAAATATTTGCTTATATTTAATTTTATATTTTGATTTTATTTAACAGAATCAATAAGATTTACCACAATTAGTTTATTATGAACATAAAAAGAAGACCAATAGATTAATATCTATATATATAAAATCGAAAGATCACTCACTCATCACGAAATCTCAGAAACTACATGTGCTAGGAATCTCAAATTTTGCATAAGAGTTACTTATAGGACGTAGGTGCTCGCTAAGACGGGAATTTGCAATATTCGATTTCTAAGGGGTTGTTTTTGGGGTCGAAAGTTTGTATGAAACTTCGTTACTATAAATGCTAGAAGTCTCAAATTTTGCATAGACGTCTCTAGGACGTAGTCATGGAGACAGAAATTAATAATAACATAGTTCACGCGGGTGAAACCGCGAGCGGGCCGCTAGTATAATATCTTTTTTTAACTTCACATTCATTGCAGATAATCAAAGACCACGTAGCACCAAACGCTACGGTCTCTACGTAACTCTTCTGCCCAGTTAATGGACGGGTCATCAACTTCTTCGTACATGTCCTCCTGCACAGGTCTTCATGCTTTTCCCCTGACCTTCCTTACTTATATAATACTTACCACATACAATAGCAATAGTAAGGAGACCAGCACGCGAAAAAGACTAGAACAATAGTAACTGTCATCTTGAGGGTCCTAGCCCTCGCACGGCCGAGGATGCCCACCCCACTTCTACGCATTTTATCTGAAACAAAATAGACATTTAACTGTAAGTTACAGTTTCATGCTTTTTCTCGTTTTGTAGAGACGGAATAATATGCAAAGACCGGTTCATTTTGCATTTCGTACTCTCTGGCTAAATCGCTAGGGATATGATGTGAAGCTAACAAAGAAAGAACTTTAATCACATATGTTTTAACTTAACAGTTTTCTTTCGTTAGCTCAAAGTTTAGTGTGGATATTTAAGTGAAATATAATGTGTAAGTATAAGAAAATATAAAGTTTTGTTTGTTTTACAGTTCTCTACTTTTATCTAATTTAGAGATATTAAGGCAAAAAAATATTAAGTTTCGGATCTTCTCTCACTTTGTGCTTAGAGTCGGACTATTCATAGTTAAAGTATTAAATTCTAATATAAAAAAATAATTTTCCTCTACATTAAAATTAAAAAATCTAGTTTTAAATCAAGTACCTACAACTTAATTTTATAGCTAAACTGCTGTCTTATAATTTCTTAGCTGAGGTAAAACAATGCAGTCTTTAAATAAAGGATTATCTAACTTAGGTCAGGTCATTCAAAGTTAAATAAAAACAAAGAGTTTATAGTTAAAAGCAATTTAGGCTTAATGTCAACTGTTTTAGAAAATAAGCTAATTTTATTTGTAATAAATCTCTACAATTTCACACTGAGAACACACTATAATTTGAATAAACATTTCTGTTTTATTTTTTGCTTTTAGAGAAATGACAAGAGACCAATCTACTAGGGCTAACCCTAGCAGAGGTCTCTTTGCAAAAACAAATTACAATGTGGCATGAATTTTATTAACCTTCTATACTATGTGGTCGTAATTTATATTTTAGAAATACTTAAATTCATGAATTTTTAGCTCTATATGGAATATTTATAATTATTAATTATATACTTAATTATATACTGAATTATATTCCCTCTACCTATCCTGCAATGTGCGGGATACCGCGTGAAGCTCAAATAAAAATAAGCATAAGCATCAATATATTTATGTAGTGTGTAAACATACAAAATGCAGTTTTGTGTGAAATGTTGGTCACTATCATATTTTTTACTTTCACGCTTGTAATTTTGCGGGATAAGTAGGACGATAGTCACGCTGCGGGGTAAAACGAAATTCATAGTCGTGAAAATTTAAAAAAAATCAACTATAACTAAAAAAAAATTCATTATTGTTTTAGATAAAATTAAGAAATTATTACGTTCCAAAATTCTCTAGAGGTTTGAGCGAAATGTTTTCTAGCATAAATAATTAAAGTTAAGAGCTATTTGAAATTTTAATCTTATAATGTTTATACAATTATATAATAAAAATAAATATTAAGAATATTTTTTTACTTAAAATCCTTATTTATTTCATTAAAAAACCAGATCCAGAAACCAGAGAGAACCTAACTACCTGCAGTGCCAAATAATGGAATCTCGACCTTAATAGATTTGATAACAATCAATTTAAAAAAAATATAGGGGCCGCCATTTTGTTCATTTAAAAAAAGCATTAAATGTAATTATAAAAAAAAATGAAAAAATTGTGTCACCCCCTTAGCCTATAAACGAGCTCACCAAAAGTATCTATCTATTTCTATATCTATTTATCTATCTACAGGTTCGACAATAAATTGACACATGTGTAGATACGTGAGAAACATAATAATACTCTATTCAAACACGTGCTCACTAAAGTAGGAAATCGATGTCACATGAATTCTATATAAGTAAGTATTTTTCTCGATATTCTCCAGACATTTTAGATAAGAAAATATATTTAATATTACAAATGGTTGCCTGCGTGATTCGATATTTGTTGTTTAATCACGTAACTGAATAGATTTGGAGGCAAATTGATTTTATAAAAAGGCTTTATTAATATTTTTTGGATATGTTTGTCTGGTGCTGTTGTAATTTGTTTTCGATGAGGTCTGACTTGACTGAATTGGAAATGACTAGATCAAAGGATGTATAGAAAAAATAATAATCAAATAAAATCCATTTTCTCTTCTTGTGAAAATTCTTCTTTTTTTTATCTTCTTCTTCGTTTTTTCTTTCATCTTATCCTCACCTTTAACCTAACAAAGGTATCCTAACAAAATTGTCGTTGCCAAACAGTATTGTAAATAGGTAGTTAATGTTTCAAAATGAGACTATAAATTTTAGTAACTTGTAACCAGTATAACAAAATATATTTTTTAAATAAGCTTTATCTCGCATATAGCAGGGTAGGCAAAAAGAAACTAGTGTTCTAACACTCCGTTCCTCACTTTCCGCTGAATTTTTCTAGGCATTTCGTTTTAAGTGGCGGAACTCAACGGTGGGCGTTTGCCTTGGTGTCAGAGCGAAGAAATGAAAATATGAATAAAATAATAATTCATTCTGCCGAGTGGGGATCGAACTATCGCCTTAAAAAAATGTTTTAGCTAAATACTAAACAGCGCTATACTTATAACGGTATTCTGTATATTTACCAATAAATTAAAATGACAACTTATTTTGTAGTATTTTATAATTCAAAGCTTTCTGAAATGTTTACTGAAGGATCTCTTTCTCGGGGTCAATTAAAGCGACGTCTAATTTCGATTCGTTACTATGGGATTACCCTTATTTATTTTGTAGCAAGAATGTTTACTTCCTATTTCCCTCTCAAATTTTCTGTTGTGGCTATTGCTTTATTTTTTTTTATCTTCTGCTATTATACATATACATATTAATTGTAAATATTCGAAGACAGTCGTAGCACAGAGGCACAAGCAACGTGTAGGAGCAACGGTTGTGGGTTCGATTACCACTCAAGAAAATAAAACGAGGTAACGAGGCAAAGCGCGGCGTTGAGTTTTGCTATTCAACACCCAGTGCCTCCAGAATTCAGCAGCAGTTATAAAAAAAACAGGAAAAAGGAATGACTTATTTTTGAAATGACAAAAAAATCTTAACATATTTTTTTTTGTTAAACATAAATTTTATATGTCTAAAATTAAATTTTCTTTAATGATTTGTGAAACACAAATAAAACACAAAGGAAACATACCAAATTCAGTGAAAGATTTTCATTACACCGAAAATAATAATGAAAATCTTTCACAGAATTGATTTGGTTCGTGACAGGCATTCCGACACAGATTTCGACACGAGCTGATCCTCTTGAGGGTTCAGTAATAAGCAAGCAATTACAATCGAACTGCTATTGACAAATATTTTTATGATAATTTGGGTTATTTCGGACCAATGTTCCGATTTTGTAGGGTTCATTGGATCTAATATAGGATAGTAATTTGGTGTATATAACAAATATATGATGGAAGGAAATCGATATGAATATGAAAAACAGAGAAATTATGTTTTCGTCTCTAATACGGAAAAATCTTTAAACTGCCACCGATTTTTATAAAATTTGAAATTTAGACTCTTAAAAATATTTCATGAATAAGCAAGCGAAGCTGCGCGCGTCCGCTAGTATTGTATTAATTGTAAACATGTATTTAACTTAATTGTTATTTTTTTAGGCAAGCCTTTAGACTATAAAACTAATATAAGTACAATTAGTGTAATATAATTTGACAGTCACACAAAGTAGTTACGACTAACTTAAATAAAATAAGAAGTTTTTAGCTTCATGATGCATCCCGCATATAGCCAGGAACCTAATGCTAATATAAGACATTCCATTCTCCACGTACCGCCGAATTTTCGAGACATTGTGTTTTGAATGGAGGAACTTAACGCTACGCTATTGCTTGGCTACCAGAGGGAAGAAATGAAAATATTAATAAATAATAAATCATTACCCCGAGTGGGAATCGAACCCGTAACCGTCGCGCTTACAGTCACACGATTGTGCCACTGCGCTACGATGGCATGTGATTTTACAATCGTACCGCAATTTTCTTAGTAAAAGATATACTTATAAAGAAAAATACTGTTCTACCATATATTAAAAGTACGCAGAAACCCCAATTTTCGTAGCGTCTTCGCGCATGAAGTGATATTTATTCTTAGAAACAAATTGGCACGTCAACCCTTGAAAGGTGGGGATTTTAAAAATCAAACGAATATCGACTTACTCTGGTATATCCACATCGCAGAGCAAAGTACACAAGCTTTTTCGTATTTGTTTGGTGAAGGCAAAATAAATTTTGCGTTTCTTTAAGCCCAAGAAAAAATAATAAAAATAAATAAAAATATAGTATATTATGTAAATAAATTGAACTATTTTTTTTATGAGACATGCAAGTAATGTTCTTGTCGTTGTCTTATTATATCATTAAAAAAATATAAAAAAATTAATGTAGCGGATTTTTTACAATTCTTATACCTATGTTTTCTACAATTTCTTATATTATTCTTTCCTTAGTATGGAATAACACTAAACCAAAATAATAAAAGATAATATATATTTTTTCAGCAAATCTACAAAATTATATACTTTAAATATATATTAAAATCATCACGAATACCTATTATTTTTCAATCTTTGTATAATATTATTTCATTGTATAATTTTCAGCATAATATTTATTTGTAAATGAAATTAAAAAAGGTTATTTATCTTTATTCTCATAAAACGTTACCAAAAAAATATAAATAAAAAATAATGTTAATATTATTAACAAATTTGAGTTGATCTTAATTAAAAATATACCAAGTACTAATAGAAGATAAGCACACATAAATTAATTGCCAACTGCTGTTTGTACGCGGGATAATTTTCTAATAACGTGTCGGAGAAGCGAGAAAGTAAAGGCAAAAGTAACCTTTGTGATTTAATTAAATGAATAAGTCTATTAATTTGTCTATTTTGACTTTAATATAGTACAATAAGGTACGTGGGTTCAGTTCTTATTTGATGCTTTTTTAATTTGACACACAAACGCCACTGACCACGCAATGCTTCGAATAATAATTCGACGGAAAGTGCAGAACGGAGTATCTTAACACTAAGTTCCCTCTGCATAGGCATAGAGAACGTAGTGTTAAGACATTCCATTCTCCTTCTTTCAGTAGATTTTTTGAGGCATTGCGTTTTTAGTGGGGGTACGTCGCGTTTACCTTGTTACCTTCTGGTAATAAGGTAAACGCGACGTACCCCTGAAGAAATGAAAATATTAATAAATGATAACTCATTTTTCCGTGTAGAAATCGAACCTATAACCGTCGATTTTACTTGTGCCACTGCTCCACCGCGGCCTCATAATATTAATATTAAAATTATTAATTAAAATGTATATATAATAAACTCCAAGCTTTAGAACTTGTACGCTTGACGTTTTACATAATATCCGAGAAGGCTTAACTTTTAACATAATATTAACAAAACAAATTAAAATTTTGTTCATTCTTATCAAGTCTTTATACATCCTTCCATCCATTTTGAGGTCTTTGTATCGTTGTCACTGACAGCGCCTGGCAAACGTGATTGTTGTGGATTCGATCCCCATTCAGGGGAATAGAAAATATAAATTTTCTTTCCTCTGGTAACTAAGCAAAACACGGCGTTGAACTCCGCCACGCGACGCCACGCCCGAGAACGGAGTGCCTTAACTCCATAAAACAATTTTGTTTTAATTTACTCCTTCTTATCAGTGTCAGTTTCTGTTAGCGTAGTTATCGTATTAGAGATATTGTACATATAAATATCTCCTATATGTTTTGTCTAGCCAAATATGAAAAAAAAAGCTTGTATATTATAGTTTTTTAAAGTTTAACCTTATAGTTATTGTAAATCCAAATTTGGTTAGAGGAAGCTTAAAAAATAAACAAAAATAAATCCGTGCTATTGTAAGTGGGGTTTTCCTATCAGATATGCGATGTTTTCGTTTAAGCAGCAGCAAATTGAGGCCAAATCAAATATTAAAAAGATAACAGTTAAAGCTAAAAACGACCTACTTCAATCAATTAATTTATCAGTTTCACGCTATATCCCGCAAACATCAGGGTAGGCAGATGAAACCCAGTGTTAATACACTCCGTTATCCACTTTCTGCCAAATTTTTCGAGGCATTACGTGTTGATTGGCGAAACTCAACGCCGGGCTTTTGTCTTGGCGCTAGATGAAGGAATGAAAATAAATATTAATAAATAATAATTCATTTGCTCAAGTGCGGATCGAATCCACAACCGTAGCGTTACACTCTTGTGCCCCTACGCCATGACGGCCTCTAAAAAGACCTGATTAAAAATAAAACAACGACTCACTCACCATTTGACGTATTAGCTCTCCGTATAATTTCTAGTAACGCAGCAGAAGAACAATAGAGTGTAGACACTAGCGGCGCGACGTACATCAGCACCATGTTTAGCAGGAAGTACGCGAACTCGTGCCTCTCCGTCGGTAACGAACCGTACGACACACATTGGAAATACCTGAATAAATAAGATTTTTTTTGTGAATTGGAGAAGATTTTATCATATTTTCATGTATATGAATGAAGTTTCATGTGGGAATTTATGGGAGGTTCTTACTTGAGGAATTTATTATTTATATCACAAGATTTTGCTATTTTGTGTAATTGTAAGATTGCTTCCTCGATCCCATAGTTTTCATGATCTTAAACTAAATCATTGGGTAAATTATTCTGTTAAAAGTTAATAGTTGTATTCTAATAATATTTAAATTCTTTTATAATTATTTTATTTCGGTAATTCATTATTTATAAAAATAAGAAAAAGCTACAAAAAAAAACAACAAAGAATACCAATTTTTTGTTCTTCTATGAACATATCAGATATTTTATTACAAATTTTAATAATTTACATATAAAAAATAATGACTCATATATTATTTATCCATTAAACCGACTTAGAAATAAGATATAGATAGTATTTACGGTGCACTTTACTCGTAGATATGTACGTGCTGTAATGACAGTAATTTATGCGCTTGGCAAGTCGCCCGGGCGTCTACAACTAGCCCCAGATATCGATAGAACATGGTAAGCTTAAGAGAATTTCGTAATGTTTCTCTCTCTTGAATCTTGAATCTTGAATCTTGAATCAATTTTCACTTTTCGCTATGAAGGTACAGAAACAAAGTTCGTAGTAGCCGTGCGTAATAAGTGGTCTATTCTCCATTATATTTCGTCGTTTCATTCGAAGATACTAGTGGACCCGAACGCGGCTACGCCCGCTTGAACTATACGAATATTTATTAAATATATTTATGAAATTATTTTCAGTTTTCAATAGAGAGATGCATTAGGCAAGCACATTTTGTGCGACGTTTTCTAACAACAAACTTTGCAAATCGTTGCTTAGCAACGGTCGCATAGCGACGGTTGTTATTAACATGGCGGAATAAGCTGCATGACAAATTAATAAGTATTTTAATATATTGGTATATATCGAAAATATTACAAATATGAGAAAAAAAAGTATTCTATGTTCATCCCGAGACCCTCAAGTATCTCTATATGAGTATTTTATCACAATGAAATAAGCGGTTTGGCCCTGATTGCGTGAAAGACAGACAGACACATAGAGTTATTTTCGAATTTATAATATAGGTATGGATTACTCTCTTATCTGCAATACAGCGTTCGCAAGAAAACACAACTTCTTGATTATGAAAAGGACTACTTCTCCCTCTTCAGGCAATCCTTTATGTATTTTGCCCTCGCGTTATAGCTCATCCTTTTTAGACATCATGTAAAACTGTCGAGTGAAGGTATATGGGAAGGAGGGAGTGATATCTTCGAATGAAGGTACTCATATAATACTGATAGAACTTCTGTTCAGGTAAGTTCGTTTGTTCATATATTTTATCTTTAGACATATGACACGAAGCCAATGCCGTCCTTTGTTGAAACACCAATACCCAGAGTCATAATAATATTTACCCCCCAAGCCAAAAAAAAAATTATAAACGACGGATACTTATTTAAAATGCAAAATTATTTTGGAAATATTGTATAATTCGATTACTTTATTGCAGGATTCTCCATTAAGCTTCGTCAACAACTCGAAAGATTTTCTAATTTCTACAGCAATTTAGATTCTAAATGGATTCATATCTTAGTCACCGAATAAGGGACCGATATCAGGACAACTTTTTAAATACATCTTCTATGCAAATAGAATTATAACTTCGATAAGTTCGTATTTGATATTGAAAGCTTTCTTTTTTTTTCAAGGGAAGGCAGAGGGAACCTAATATTAAGATACTCCGCTCCCCACTTTCCGCTATTTTTTTTATCTGGGTCTGGTAATTTTCTTCTTCTCTAAAGTAATTAAAAAATCTTTTTACAATAATGTAATAATATTTTCGGAATATTTTTTTATAAATAAATCTTTTTATTTAAAACTTGTTACCAATATTTTAGCTAGACTAATAAATCTTCTTTATAAGTGTTTTACTAGCAGCGGTTTTATTTGAAAATTATTTATGAATGATAAAAATTTTAATTTTTTTTACTTTATTCATTTTGTTCTTTATAAATTCATATACTTAGAAATATCTTTGAATCTTAACAAATTTCAGATATAAATCACATTTAACCAAACGAAGCCACAATATATAAGATACCTAATTACTATACCAAAAACACGAGTTAGGCAAAACGGAAAGCAGGGTAGCGGAAATTTCTTATGAATTTTCTTTTTCCTTTGGTCTTGCGGACTTACCCTCTTACTTCGGGGTGCTCCTCCAAGTGGAAAATGAAGCTCTGCGGTAGACTGGCGAGACCGGCGCAGACCCAGGCGATCGTCAGAGCACGCTTCACCCGCGCCTCCCACGTTATATTCAGTGGTTTGAGGATGGCGTAGTATCTAGAAATAAATTAATTTATATAACCTTTTTTTCAGCTTCACGCTGTATCCCGCAATTAGGAGAGTAGGCAGAAGGAATCTAGAGTTACGCTTCGTTCTCCACATTTTTGCTGAAATGAGGCATTACGTGTTGAGTGGTGGAACCCAATGCCGCGTTTAGTCTTGGTACCAGAAAGAAGAAATGAAAATATTAATAAACAATGATTCATTTCCCGAGTGGGAATCGACCCCCAAACGACGCGCTTACAGTCATAACTCATAAGTTAGTGCTTCTGCACCTTATGTCGTCATCGACATTGATAAAAATATTTATTAATATATTTTTAATTTCACAAATTTACTGATAAAATGCTTAATGTTATAAAAGAAACTTGCTTTGTTTATTGGTGTGGATTATACTTGTTTTACTACAGAAAAATGTGATTTTGTTGATTTGTGCTAGTTAATAAAAAAATATATAATTAATAGTTTAATAAATAAATATAGTTATATTAGCAAATTAAATTTAAGGAATAGTAAATTACTCAAAAAAGTTTTTTAAAGTTCTAAATATTAATGTTTTTATAGTATACCCTACACATAAACATTAGTGGTTTCGTGATATATTACAATTTAAAAAGAATTTATTATATGTATTACCCTACAGTAATACTCACGGTTATTACATATAATGCGATAAGAAATCATATTTCTCGGGCAAAATATCTTAATAATTCTTGTTCGAGAGAGTTTTGAAGCAATTCGTAACTATAATAAAACGTTATTGCTCTCGGCTATCCAACTATCCACATTATATACAAATCTAATATATATAATGGTCGTTACTTAAATTGTGAGATTAAATAGACTTTTATCATATATGGAAAAAGGGTAAAGTCCTTGTTTTTTTTTAGAGTAAGAAGACCACCTGCGAAGACACTTAATTTTTTGTCCTAATTCGAGTATCGGGACAGCAACTCGAAAGATTTTCTAATTTCTATAGCAATTTCTAATTTCTATAGCAAAGTAACATTTTGGTACAGCTAGCTTATTGTCGTGCTTTTTTGCGTCGTCTTCGTTACTTTAACAGAGCAGGGAGATAAAAAAAACATTTTCCTCAGTGCGAATTTGAACCCACAACCTACAGTTAGTCGAGATTGTAATGGACGACGGTAGAATTTAAGAATTTCATTTACTATAGTAATGTAATATTAATCACAGATAGTAGTATTACAGAAATCGATTAAAAACAATAAAAAAATATATACCTATCAATCGCGATACATATAAGGACGAAGCTCGACAAGTACAGCCCGAAGGTCCGTGTGAACATCATCAGCCGGCACATGAGGTCGCCGGCCAGCCACTGCACCGTCCCCGCCCACGCGATCTCCAACGGCATCATCAGGAATGTCACCTGGAGTATTACACTGTTACAGTTTTATCAATAAACAGGTTGCTTATTTACGTTTTATTACTAAAGAAAAATTTAGAAATTTTATTAGCAAAACATTACACTGTAAATAATAAAATAGAAAATAAACAAATAACGAGGAACTCTTTCTCCGCCTCTTGGAAGCTGTTCAACCTTTCTAAGAGGCACGGGTTCTTATCCCGCTACGTTGAAATTTTCCTAAATGAGAAAATAACATTTAAAAAATAGAAAATATACACTTGAAATAAAAATCAAAGCTGAAATCGGAACCAAAGCTTACCATAAGATCGGCTACCGCCAGATGCATTAAAAGAACATCAAGTCTACTCGCTCTACCCATTCTTCGTCTTCTCACTAACTGTGAGAGTACCGTTAGGTTCCCAGCAGCAGATATCATCATTAAAACACTATACACTGTTATTGACACCATATGTCCATGGTTGAAACGCATTTCCAAAGGTAATTCTTCATTACTGGTGTTCCAGTGGGTCCAGTTTTTTTGCGAGGCCCCCCCAGGCCCCGAAACTTTCTCGTCTATATCCATATTTGTTAACTTCGTAGCGTCTTATACTAAAATCTTATTCATATGGGACACGTAACACCGGCTTTCCGCAAACATTTCTATGAATCAAATTTTTCTGAATGGCCTGAAACAAAAAAGAGTGTGTTATTTTTTTAGGATTCTATTTTGTAACAATGAAAGCCTAAATGTTTTCTAGTATGTAATTTTTTTTTATTGCTAGTGTTTAAGAAAAATTGTACTGGAACTATAGAAGAAACTTTGTAAGAGTAGTATTTGTTAAATAGAAAGCTGAAAGTTTCATTACTGAAATTCAATAATAAAATGTTACCCCGAATCCTACATGTAAGGTCTGGTCTTATAAGGCTATTCGTTATGTGTGAGAAATAGGGAAAAATCTGCAGTCATTTGTTTAGGCAGCTTTTATCCTTTGTTACAATATTAAAACAATATCATGAAATAAGAGACATTTCTCTTCTATATGAATAAAAGAAGAAAAAGCTCTGAGGAAACCTAGTGTTAAGGCACTCCGTCTTACTCTTCTGTCTTTTGTTCAATTTTTTAAATAATTCGTTTTGAGTGGCAGATCTCAACGCCCTGTTCTTTTTAACTTCTTGCTAGAGCAAGTAATTAAAAACAATTCGTTCCCCAAATGAAACCTACAACCGTCGTATTTAGAGCCAGACTGTTCACCACCGCGCCTTGACAGCTTCATAAAAAGATAAAATCCTATAAAATTCATACCTAAATAAAAATAATTTCTATATACAATTCTATCTAACTGAACGACACTATAAACTGATAACTCGTTGTCTGTGCCATCTTCACAGTGAAAGTACTTAAGGGAGTCCTAGCAAACTTTACTCTTCAAAACTTTGAAGGCTTGACAAAACATCGACGACGAGTACAGACGATTTAGTCAAAATAAAATCTTTTAATGGTGTAATTATAATGGAGTTAATATTTTATCTAGTTATATGTTTAGCTTTTAGTTTCGCCGATTTTTTAAGGCTTTGCGAATGGTGGATCTTAACGCCGAATTTTGCCATGGTAACCAGAGCGAAATGAAAATATTAATAAATTATAATTCTATCGGCCGTCCAGGAATCGAACACATTGGTCACGTTTAACATCCACACGTTGTACCCAATTTTCCAAGGTTGTAAAATAGTTTTATTAAAACCTTATTATTTTGTAATTATGTAAATATAACGTTTATTTTCACGAAGTCTAAATTTTGAATGTTTAACCAAGTAGCCTAAGGCTGAAGTTCTTCAATTAAAATTATACTTGTTATGACAGAGTACCGTTTATTTTATAGGTTGTTAGATTTCATAGAAGAATAGACTTTAGCTTTGAACAGATATGTTCGTAAGGCATTTTTTTAATTCTTCAGGGTATATTTTTTGTTAGTAATATTAGTGGGGTGGGCATAAAATTATTCTTGTGTGGACATGGACCACCCGGGGCCCCTATTCCTACTCCCATGGTGAAGTTACAAATACTTCTGAACTTGAGCGTACAGCGGACAATAAGACCTATTGAACGTTCCCTTATTAGGAAACAACAAAAGATATTCAATACCAATGCGATGATGGATTTTTTCAGGTGAATTTTAGCTTAAATCCAATGTTCCACAATATATACGGCTTCTGTTTTCCGAATGAATAAAGAGGGTTTCAAAAGGCTTTCAATATTTGTCGAATTATGAGTGGAGTGGCTCATTTTACTGTTACCACTCAATTTGCCTAAAAGCTTATTGATTTATTTTCAAGTTAATATTACATATATATTAAAAGCAGCGGCGTTGAGTTCCACCACTCAACACTCAATGCCCCAAAAAATCGACGGAAAGTGGAGAGCGGAGTGTCTTAACACTAGGCTCTCTCAGGCTACCCTGCTACATGCGGGATACAGATTGAAGCTGAAACAAATACTAAAAACGCTGCTCTATATATTACAATTAATTTTTTATCTCCTATTTACGTACATATATGGAGAATAGAGAACACCTATAGTTATAGTCTACACCTCCAAATATTGTGCCAAAATATCTATAGTATACACCCCTTTCTTTAGTCGTATCTATAGTCTGTACACTCGTGCACCCTTACGTTCCTATTTCAATGGCGTCATGCCCTTGATACTGTCAGATAGTCTATTTGACATTTGCATATTGTAATTGAATTTTATTCTTTGCTTTCTCTTTACCTTTACAAAGGTATTAACGTTTTCTTAAATCTTTTTATTTGTTCAATTATTTTAATTTAAGGGCCTGTTGGGATTACTGGTTTTAACTGCTAAACCTATTATTTGTAGTTTGATTTTTACTCGTATATATTTAATTTTTATACAAATAGAGGCTCTGTTGTAAGTGTTGCCATTATTATAAATCAACAACTATAATTTTATATTATTTTAATAAATTAAACTTTTTCTATTATATTTCTTTTAAGACACAAGATATAAAAAATATAATGTGATCATAAATCAATTTACTTTTAATGGCTGTTACCGGCTGACATTTACCGCAACGTCGCGTCGTCCAAATGAATTTTAATAAAACAAAAATTTCCAAATATCAATTACTAAGTCCACTAAATATTTGTTTTTCCATTATAAGAACATATCTTAAGAACTAAGAATCTTTTTACTTCAATATTTTTTCATATCTTTCGCTTGATTTACGATGATGATATATGAAATTCATATTCTATTAAATAATGAAATCGGACTTCAAAGGAGCTCTGCCCTACGCCTAAAGCTATAAATAAAGCAAATATAAAATATTATAAGATTAAAATATAAAAATGAATGCACAATTTCCTCTTAGTCTCACAATCCGTGTTAATTTTCCGCTATATTTTTATTGAAAGATCAACATTTACGTTCATTGTAATGCTATCATCAGTTTTTTTTGAGCTTTAGGTTCGTCTTTTCCCTTAAAGCAAAATAAACAGAAACAACGGAGTATCAAGACACTCCGTTCTTACTTTCCTTCCGAATTAATATCTACATGCTAACTATTATTGTTCAAATTACAAGAATTATTAATTTTGTAATAGATAATTTCAAAAACAGTAAATGAAACATTCGTCTTTTATATGCAAATTAGCATTGCATTTGAAGACGAATGTTCAATTATTACGATCGTTCATTGCAATTAATCTTTTTCTTAGAAAAACATCAATATTTAAGGATCAGGAGAAAGATAGAAGAACAGTCTTTTATAATTGTTAAAAAATAAAAATCGAATTAATATAATATACTTAATTTATTTCACATTAACAAAAACTTTTATACTGTTATATGAAACCTGGTGTAAAGCGAACCCAATTATAAAGTACATGCTTTCTTTAACTTCAAAGAATTTACAACAAAAAAAAATTTATGAAGTGAACAACATTATGCTGATTAGTACTTACAAGTCGTTATTTAGAAGTCTTTTTATATTCTTATTTATAGATAAATCGTGAAGAAAACGGTAATAAAAATTATGGCATTATATTGTTTAGTAGTGCCCCCGGTCTCCGCTTCACAAGTGTCCGCTTGTACTACACAGTTCACTTTCTCATATCATTTACTTTCGCAATCTAATAACATTATCATTTTAAAGACAATATCCATACTAAATATAGCTAAAGTTTTCCAATTCAAAAATACACGCATTCTTAACCGACTTCCATAATAAAAGGAGGTTATCAATTCGACTGTATTTTTTTTTACATTATATTGATTTATATTGATATAACATTTTATTTGTGAACCGATTCAAATAAAATAAACATGAAATATTAAATAAAAACTGGTACGAATTGAGAAATTATATTTCACTTATAATTATATTTAACTTATATTTGTGCGGGATAGAGCGTGAAACTGAAAAAAATCCAATTTTCTTGGAACAAAAGAAAAATATTCGTACATACAAGACATTTATACAATTCTCTAGTCAATTATCAAGTAGTTTTAAAGGATTTATATATTTCTTATTTATACCATACTGCGTAGGTATTTTTATTGTTGGGTATTTAGAAAGCAGATAAATAGGTACGTATCGTGAAGAAAGCATTGACGCGGAAAAACGAATAACATAGGCTCAGCTGAGCTTCCAAAGTAGTATTAAATACTTGAGGAAAGAAATATAAAATGTAACGAAAGAATCTATCAAGTTCCTTTTATTATTACTCCTAGATGTATTACTTCTTTAGGTCTTAGATACAGATTTTTTTTTCTTTAAATTGTAACGAGAATTTTTTAATCATTTTATTTTATACAAATATTTTATACATATATATGGCTTATCTTTGTATAAAAAATGGGCAGATATAGAATCTGGTTAGGTCCCAGATAGATCGAACCTGCAATCCTGGAAACACCTCCTCCTCACAAAGCTTGTTGGTATGCATTATATTTGCATTATTTTATTTGATTATTTTATTATTAAATGCTGAAAGTCTCTGGGTATATGAGTTACCTGTATACATTTATACCTAATACGTACATAATATCGAAGAAAGTAGATGAAACTTCTTTATTTACCAGTCCAATATGATTTTCGTAAAGGGACGGCCGCGCCGGCAGCAATACGGAGCATGCCCTAAGGTCTTTGCTCATATTGTTCTCGTTTAACTTTAATTATATTTGCACACACCATACAGGAATTCTATTTATTCAATCAATCAAATCGGCCTATTCAGGCCAGGCTGGACATAGGCTTCTCCCAAGGTGCGCGAATGCTCCTGATCCTCGGCCTTCCGCATCCAGTCCTTCGTCAGGTCGTCGGTCCATCGAGCTGAAGGGCGCCCTAGGCTATGATTACCGATCCGCAATCTATTTATTGTGGTGACATAATTAAGACATTTTGATTGCACGCATTAGCTAGCAGTTTGAATCAATGGAGTTCAAAAAGAGAAGTGATTATATTTGAGGCCAGTCGTAGCGCAGTAGCACAAATCACGACAGGGTAGGTTCGATCCCCAATCAAGGAAATTAAATATTTATTATATAGCAAAAAACACGTATTTCGACACTATAAGTGGAATTAAAATTAATAGGGTACTTCCAGTTAACCTAGAATTATGAAATTTGGCAGCTAGCATTTACAGTTCAGGAAAAACCATGAAAATGATTTATTTGTGGTTAAATCCTAAAAAGTAATAGCCTTGCAAGACGGGCAAAATTTAGTATTTAACCCGCTAGTTCAAGTGATCCTAATCCTCCTGAATCCGGAATTTCAGAAAAAGCTCGAGATATCCAATTCTTGTACGGAACACTCGGTAGACGAGCCCGACTCGCGCTTATCCGGTTTTTTAAATCTACGAACCCCTTAATTTTGTAATGGTAAAATAATGCTTGCTTTTATTTATTAAGCGAATGTATGCCAAGGTCTGTTAATGTTAATAACAAACAAGGGTGATGACAGATTTCGTAATTGTCTCCTAACGCGATAGTGTAATTAATAGGAAAATTGAATACTGATTATTATTAGTCATCTTATAATTTACATAGTATATGGAGTTACATTTTTAATGTAAATTTTTTAGTCTAATAGCAAAAATGTAGGTATATTAAATGTGTATTTCTGTAATATATTTGAAAAATCTTATTTTTTTTTATCCCAGATTTAAAATTTTTACTATATGAAAATTAAATATCACATTTTTCTAAGCAAAGCTTTTATCTTGGGAAGCCCTGTTATGAAAAAAAATTGCTTCCTGAAGATAGCAGGCAGAGGGAATCTAGTGTTAAACACTTACGTTCCCCACTTTCCGTACTCTGCCTCGTCACCAGAGTCAGGAAATGAAAATATTAATTATTTCATTTCCTTGATGGGAATAGAAACCCCAACCTGTTCCTGTTCCCTGGTGCCAAGCGCCTGCACTAGTGGTCTTTAGCAAAGTTAATGCAATCATTTAATAAAGGATTATTTCCACCTGCTTATAAATATTACTTGAAAGACAACAAAGGAGATAAATCGCGAGGTATTACAGGAATTTTCGGATCAAACGTCCAAGGTTGCATTTCCTTAGCTTCGATACAAAATTCCACATCATAAATATACAATATTGTTATGATACTTTCGGATGAAAATTTTCACAATAATATGGAACAGAAAAGATTTTAAAACCAGTCTATTATAAGTACCAGAATTAGTACCACCAGACCAGAACTAGTATAAATACCAGTATATTATATATAATATAGCTACAATAAAGTAATTTTAATTATGTTTTCAATATGTAGGCGATATTAGTAATTCTAATAATTGAAATAACTTGAAGAGACCTGAACGTTCCATATAGAGATAGATGTATCAAATGCTAATTAAGGAGCATTGTTATGTTAGCTAACATTTTGGATTTCATATAAAAGGTAGGTAAGACATTATAAAATTATATGTTTTATAGTATTGATTACAGTTTTACGCTATATATTACACATATAGGGGAAGGCAGAGGGAACCTGGGAATCCAATACTAAAACTCTCCGTTCCCATTAGGACACCTCCATTTCTTATTTTTCGCCGAATTTTGCGTGTTGACTCGAGGTTTTTGAGGCTGTTATGGAGCAAGGATTTAACTTTTTTTTAATAGTTATATATTGATTATGGCTAGGTATAATAAAAAAGCGCTAAGTTACAGTAATAATATCCAAACATACTAAGATTTTTTTATTTACAAAAATATTTGAAAAATTATCCCATGGGTTGTGCTTTTGTAGATTTAAATTTATTTCAGTATTATACGCAACACCTACTTACATTATTTCATTTCAGTCGAAAACTACGAAAAATGTAGCCATATACGACCTTTTCCTCAAAGGTAAATTAATAATAATAGGAGAATGAGGGTTAGGAGTTTATTAATATTTCACATTCACGTATAATAATGCTATGTTAATGACATATAACGCTATAATCCTTACAATTAGACATCAAAGGAACTATATTTATTTAGTAACGAAGCTTAATTACTATCATTATCAGTATATGTTTAAGATAATTAGCTGTTTTAGCTATATATATAAATAATATGAAGAAAATATTTATTATGTTCCCAGCCTATGAAGGCCAAATATAATAATAAAATCTAGACAAAAAAACAAAAAAAAACAGACTGAATTTTGAAAAGATTCAACAGTTGAATTTGATAATGGGAACATTAGGTTCCCTATGCCACTCGTGCCTATGTAACATGTGCTTGACGGCTTGACGTGTCTTTAGAATAATAATTTGGCCTAGAAAGTGGGGGGCGGAGGGTCTCAACACAACCCTAGGCTGAAAAAAAAATTTTCAAAAGCACTCAAATACTCTCTCTGTATATTATAATACAAAATGAGCTTTGAAATGAGACATTTAATATGTTTTTTGAATCCAGTGTTTCTTTGAAGATTGTAATACTTGGAAACTTTAGTAACCGCAAGTAACAAAATTCGTATGATGAATCGTTTTATGTTTATATTTCAACGTGAAAAAAAATAGGGACATAAATATGTGCCATAATAATTTATTTTATATATGAAAAATATGATATCCCTTAGCAGGCACCAATACATCATTTACTCATATGTTTATTATTTTATGTTAAAAAAACCTTGTTGGGTTAGAAATAATGGTTCTTAAAATTTAACATATTTTTTTATATGTACATTATTAAAAAATATGTATCCCACACACAGAAGGGTATCCAGAGGGAACGTAGTGTTAAGACACTTCGTTTGCCACTTCCCGCTAATTTTGGAAGTATTGCATGTTGAGTGGCGGAACTCAACGCCGCGATTTACTATATGTCTATGATAAGTACGACATAGCATTCCACCATTCCACTCTATATCTAGAAATAGTAAAATATAATACCGAAATAATGTATCTATATTATTAAATTTACTCTGACTACTTCAGAATTTTGCAAGAACAAAGTTTATTCAATTAATTAACTTTTCTGTTATTTCTAAAAATGTTTGAAAGTCGAAACGTCTACTGTGTGCCAAATAATCGATCATATATTTAGATTTTAAGACTATAACAATAATTCACATTATTACATTTTTTACTCTTTTATACACAAGTTTTAAGGGTCAAAAGGAAAAACCGGAACCCTCTTAGAATCACGTAGTTTTTTGTCTGTCGAGACCATTTATCTTGAAATTACAAGGAGGTATCAATAATTCAAGTTATCGATCTCTTATAGCACAAAAGAAACAAGCTTCTACATCAGCGTTATCCGAAGATGGCAGAGCGAGAGAGTTATAAGACAGAGAGTATATACCTATAATTTTTGTTGCAATCTATGATACTGAAATTGGTACGGAACCCTCGATAGAGGCGAGTAGGATCCGAACTTGATCTACCATAGAGGTTAAGGTTAAGGTTAAACAACAAGTTTTCAAATAGAGTTGCTTTTACAAGAGTTGTAAAAGCAACTCTATTTCCGCCTGGGGCTCTTAATCAAGCAAATTTCAATACTTATATTATTTGTTATTGTTTTCGCTAAGTTTAGACGAAAACAACAAAGATATCAAAACATCACCAATTTTAACGCTTGATATACTGATGAAGTAGATTAAACTTAAACCCTTTAAGTTTAATCTACTTAAGTTATGCCATTAGCGATATTCAACAAGAAATGTGGTATAAAAAGAAAGGAAAATAAAATATATATATTATATACAAAAATGTTTATTTATTATGGTAGTAGCAAACCCCCTCACCCCACTTGTCATTATGTGTCTAAAGCCTATCAATCAAAAGTTATCGGACTCGGGTGCCCAGCTGAAGCAAATTGGACTGAGGTCGTTGTGACCTACGAAGGCCGGGCAACAGGTGAAAATAATACGAGGGTACGAAAAAATCGGAGAAATCAGATTTTATAGTGCATATGTTTAAAATTTATATCTGTAAAATATATAGGTACAATTACTAAACAAACTAACAGGTAAAAAAATATATAGGTACAATTACTAAAATAATAATGGCAAATAATATTTAAAATAAAAGTTCCGTAAACGTGAACATACTACGAATTAATTAAAATTATTTGTCACCTTAACTGATTTTACAGGTAAAAATTGTACCAATGTAGAATTTCATTTTATTTTTTCTTCCTTTTTCAGCTTACCGTAGTTTACCGAGTGCGAATTGAACCTACAACATTTTTAATTCTTTTGAAACGAATTAAAAGCTTTTTATAAAATGCTTTTCTTCAAGTAATAAGATGATATGGAACATACATACATGTATTAATATTTTACACTATTCTTTATTCCTACGTCCGTAGAGACTTTTCGTATTGGTTTACATTACAAGAAACAAACAGGCAAATACTAGGTACTTGCAATGACGCTTTAATTATTGTTTACAATCAAATTACCGGCGCTACGACAGATGTGCTTTATATAAAGAAAGAAGAAAGAAGTACGTAAAATACATTTATTCTTATCTCTATATATTATATTGAAGATTTTGTTCGATGATATTTAACAAATTTCCTCTTTTCTGAGAACGAAACTGTCTCTCGCCCTTGATGTTTCCCGATGCGAATCAACGGGTAGGTTTACAATTCTCTAAGGAAATAAATATTTGCGAGTTTAAATGTCAATATGTTAAATTGAGGCTCTATTAACAGATATAGATATATAAAGTTAACATTTTAAATTATAATTTTAAGATCGTCCTGGCTGGTATATGTAACTGTAAGCGTGATGGTTGTGGGTTCGGTACCAAGTAATAGCGCAGCGTTGAGTTCCACCACTCAACACACAATGCCTCAAAAATTCAGCTGTAAATGGGAAACGGAATGTCTAAATACTAGGTGCCGGTACTCGGGCCCTTTATCCAAAACTACAGGCTACATAAATTGTAGCCAATAATACATTTTAAATTTAATATATTATATCATTATTAATATAATATTAATGAAAACAAGAAACAATAAGCAATTAGCATAATTAGGGTAAAATGTAATAAAAAAAAATGTAAATAATACATTATATCTGTGAACTTTGTATTTATTATACAAATTGTCCATCAAACAATGACCTCACGAGTATATTGATCGTAAAACCCCCCTTATCTGGGAAAAACAAACTATTGTCATTTGCAAGAAAACATGTAGAAAAATAAAGAAAAAAACAAATAGTCAACAATATGCTTTAATAGCGATTTCCCGATAGCCGACAGCATTCAACACTAACGATGACTGTTGACATATAACGACATCTAACCTTCGGGTGACCCTGCAATGTACGGTCTGCTAAAGGTTTTGAGATTTCTTCATTCAATTACAGTAAACACCCTAGAGATTGAATACTTTGAAGATAATAGGTTCTATTTTTATTTTTGGTGTAGACCTAATCGAAATTAAACGTAGATATGGATAGAATTTCGCATTTCATTTAGACTTTGGCTAGATCCATAAAAAGGCTTTGGTCAGAAACAATGTTTTGTCAAATTCGTGCAAGTAAAATAGTTAAGCATGAAGATAAGATAAAAGAACGTCGGAAAACAAAGCGATTTTAAAAGCGAAAAGCTAAATATCGGCGTATTAATGATTAATATATTAGTAATAACTTATTTATTAATGTAAAGATAACACTTCAATAAAGTGGTCCTATAAGTCTTTTAAGTAAGAGGTATGGAGGTAAAAAACATGAATGTGAAAAAAGAGCCAAGTTAAATGGTAAGTTATGCGTAGTTTTCGGCTTCAACTACAGAAGAATGGGAGATGTATATAATATACGAGTATATAATTCATATTATAAATATAAAATTCTAAATTAAAAACCAAACTCTAAATTTAACTTAGCTCTTATTAACCCCATAGCTTGTAGCTACGGTAAATGAAAAAAAAACAGTAAATTAGTATATAAAATATCATGTCTTTTAAATGATTTACTAATAATGTCCCACTAATATTACTAAGCTTTTATCTTATAAATTAGAGGCTCTCATGCTTGTAAATTTATAATCTACATATTATAATATTAGTATACCGTCTATTGTGTTACGCAACACGTCTTATGTACGTAATTCCTGTCTCGTTCCATGAATTCATTTAAGCCACTGAAAAAAGGCCTAGAATATGTCTATAGGATTAGAATAAATTAAACATTTTTAATTTACGTTCAAAGATATAAAGTATAAAATTTGCAATTTTAATGTCAAATATTAAAAATAAATATTTGTTGGTTCGATCCCCCTCGAGGTAATCAAACATTTAATATTTTCGTATCTTCGCTCTGGTGTCGTGTCGGGGCGAAGCGCTACGTTAAATCAAAACACGCGATGCATCCAGAATTCTGCGGAAAGTGAAGAGCGGAGCTCAAAAAATTAGTAATAAATATGCAAATACCTCAAGACAGTCGTCATTGCATTGCATAAAATGCTAAATAAACGAATAAAGTTAGTCAAATGTTAAAATTGTAAACATTTCTTGAAAAAAATATTAAATAATATTTTACTCTAACAAACAACTAAAGCATCTAAAACCCGTTTCTTCTTTTTGAGATACGGAATTCTAAAATAAAAGAATGGAATGAAATATGTTTCTCAAAGGGCATAGCGTTTGGAGTGGTGGTATCCGTGCTTTGTTTTGTTACTAGAATAAACAAGTGAAAATATTATTTACCTGAGTGGAAATCGAATCGAGAACTACCGCGCTTACTGTCCTACGCTTTACCGCTACGCCACGACATTCTTTTCAAATAAACTTCAATTAAAAATAAAATTATTTTGTGAACTTAGTTAATTTAACGAAATACGCATATCAGAGCGCGAGTCAGATTTTGACCTTTCAAGAAGATAACATACATTTTGTGTACTTCTGTTGTTTTTCACTCATTTAGATAATACTTAATGCGTTGTTAATTGGGACACTGACCATACTATCGCACTTCGGAGCTGAACGACAATCTACAACCGAGAAAATTAAAGAAGTGATGATCTTTTATGTGGAATCTAATTGTAATGGAAGATATTATGTCAAGCCAGTCTCATATTCTGCACCCAATGCTTGGAATGAAAAATAGTAGTGTTTGTATAAAAACAAAATAGTTTATATATAAAAATAACTAAAATGGTCTTTTTTTATCATCACGCTACATCCTGCACTTAGCAGGATTGGCAGAGAGACCATGTGAAACTTAGGTCTAAAGCACCCCCACTCCTAGCTTTCCGCCGAATTCTGCAGACATTGCGTCTTGGGTGGCAGAACGCACGCTTTGCCTCGTTACTAAGAAATAAAAATATTAATAATATTTAAAAATGCAATTTATCAATCAATATTTTTTTAAATGTATTCTTTAAACTAATTTACGTTGAAAGTATTTACGGTCAAAGCCCTAAAGGCAACCATATTTGAAAATGCTTGTTATTCAGATTATAATAGCTTAGAGGCAAAAATACTTAATACCTTGATTTTTCATATTTACATCCAATATAATTATGATTATGTATATAAGTAACTAATATTAATACGATATAGGCAATTTATTTTCCATCACAATATACAATAAATGACAGCTGTCAAAACAAGTTCAATGAAAGATGAACTTCAGAGGACATGTTTTAGACTGCTTAAGAAAACATCTCAGAGGTATAGATATAAGAAATTCTTAGTAATAAATTAATTGTTATTTTAATTAAAAAGCCATGGTGTCATCGCCCTCGAAACACAATAAGGCATTAGTTACATTAATTTGGAATTAGGATTCGTTTACGTGCATTAAGTAAACAAATTTAGTGAACGAATGTCATTTAGATCGCGTTTCTATTGTCCCCCGTTAACCTTTCTTGGCCGTAGCTTAAAGATTTTTTTTATTTACTATCAAATACATAATATGAGGCCAGTCGTCGATTTCGATCTCCACTCGAAGAAATTAAATATTTATTATAATCTATATTTTCATTTTTTCGTTCTGGTGTCGCACAGCGCAGCGTTGTGTTCCGCCACTTAACATACAATGCCTCCAGAATTCAGCGAAAAGTAAGGAACAGAGTGTCTTAACACTAGGCTCCCTCTATCTACACCTTCATCTACACATAAAAGTTGGTAACACAAATGAACATAATAATCAAAATTATCTACATTTTCCACTTGGCTGAATACATTATATAAATTCAACAGAAGAGTAGTTGCTCGCTTTATACTAATTCCTATACAAATTCATTCAAAATGCTTGGGATAATATGTGCTACTATCAAGAAAGGATTCCTTTACGTCACGCTGACGACAAGATTGTGGGTGACAATTACGTATTTTCCTAACGCTTTTATCTATTTCATGTTATAGTCAACATTTTCATAAACAGATATGGCCGTTTCTGATCGTATATTAATGATTTCATATTCAACACCCACGGGCCAGTAATTATCTGAAAAAAAAAAAAACTTTTTTTGTAGCTTTACGTTCTGTTCTGCACGTAGCATAGTAGGCAGAGGGAACCTGGGAACCTAATGTTAACTCTCGCTCTCTCTGTTATCATTAAGACACCTCCCTTCCCCACCTTATACCGAATTCTGGAAGCATTGCGTGTTGAATGGCGAGATTCGACGACGCCGCCCTTTGCCTCGACATCATAGCAATATATATATATAATGACTATAATGTGGTGTCGTGGGACACCAGGTAGGAACGAAGTTCCTTACGGCAGGCTTGGAAGAGATTGGGATTTCACTGCGTGACCGAACTGAAAAAAATGTAATAGTAAAACCGTAAGAAAAATGCGTGGAAATATTAAAAATTCCATTCCTTTGACTGGGAATTAATTTAACAAAATTTAAGAGATTAAGATTCATTTGAAATTGTTAATATCAAATTATAACTGTAAAGTTCACACTAAGCCTAAACACTTATCGGTTCATCGTTCTGTTTATCGAAGTACCAACTCCAAACTCCTCTACGCTATCCCTATCCTCCCACAACTTGTAAAATTGTGTAGATTAGATTGCCCTCATTTCCCTTTGAAAAGCCACGGTTAATCCTTATTTGAAATACGCACTTCCGACATCGACCCTAACAAATTTGTATATAAGATATATGTTTATATGAAAATGCATTTTTCATATATATAAAAAGGTAAGAAGAGTTTTTTTTATTCTTGAAGCGTTGAGTTTCACCACTCAGCATGCAATGCTTCCAGAATTTCGGCGGAAAGTGGGTAACGGAAGTGTCTTAATGGGAACGGAGTGTCTATACGCTATCTTTACAGATACTCTCTGCCTACACTGCTGTATGCGTGATACAGAGTAAAGCTTAAAAAAAAATGAAATCTATCTTCAAACATCTTTTCAGGTATTTCATCTACAGCAAAATTTATTACGTTGTTGCAGTAGAAAGATAGCTTTTCTGTGCTCTTTTCCTCTATGATTTTCGTATAGATATATGTTTAGTTCGATTTCAAATACCCTGTACATTTAATATATGAAATAATTTATATTAATAATTTTGAAATATATATATATATATATATATATATATAATTTTTTCATATATTAATAAACATTGGTATTAGGTAATAAGAAGTAGGTCAAATCTTCCTCTCGAAACTATAGTGAAAAACTCTACTTAGTAGAAGTCAACTATAAGTGAAATATATAAATATTGGGTCTTCGATATGAAAACCAGTGTCATGAGCAATGAGATGTTAAAGAACATTACCGGCTTAAAAGATTAATAAACTTTTGAAAGCTCCACAAAGTAAAATTGGATATTTTGTTTCATCATCCATTATACGTTATTGGGGCCAGACATGGAGCAGGGGGCGTTAAGTGTGACTGTAACGTGGAGCACGACAGGGTGTAGGTTCGATTCTCGCTCGAGGAAATTAATTAGTTAATATTTTCATTTCTTCGCTTCGGCCTCGAGTTTAGTTCTGCCACTCAACACGTTGTCTCTTAAAGTTGGCGGAAAATGGAAAACGGAATTTCTTAACATTACGTATAATCGATAAACGTAACTTTTATTATAAGATTAAAAGCTTATATAGTCAGGAATTTGATTAAATTCTTTGGCAACAATTAAAAAGATGGCCCTTGTACGTTACAGGTTATGTGTACCTATGGAAAGAGTATTGTGAGAATTTTAAAGGTCAAATGGACCGTTTATTTTGAGAGTGGTGTAAGTCCATTTTCTTTTGTTTCGAGAAAATTAAAGGTAAAAGTATGTCGATGATTATGCAATTTCATTTACCGACCGATTTTAAGTTGTTCAAAACATGGGTTTTTTTTGAGTAATTAAACACGGACTAGTTATATATAAAAAAATTACGTTATATTAAGCATGAATTACGTGATAGCTCATTTTTCTCAAAAATGGACTTACACCACTTTCAAAATAAACGGTCCAAATATTACAATCCCTTTTTTCGAAGGAGCAAAGTCTTTACAACTTCTTCATATGAGAAATAAGCATTATTTTCCATTAAAGAATTAAAACTAAAAAATATATACAGGATGAGGCAAGTCTCGGCGCAGGGGCACAAGAGTTGGACTGAGGCGCGACCGGTTGTGGATTCAACTCCCACTCGAGGAAATAAAATAGTAATTTATTCTCTCTCTATAGTGACGAGGCAATGCCTGGTGATGAGTTCCACATACGCCACCGGAATGCAGCGGAAAGGGGGGAGGGAATGTTTATAAGTAACCGAGTGTCTCACAAGGTTCCTAGGTTCCCTCTATTTACTCTGTTATGTGCGGGATACAGCGTGGAGCTGATTTTTATTTATGATGTATATGTAAATTAATATTTTATATTATAATTTATTTAAAATTAATTATATATTAAAATAAACACAGCAAGAGCTATTTTATAATAGGTTATCAATGAAGTGTGTTGTTTTCTGCTGCACCTTATATTATTATTGAAGTCTTTATCATAGTAATAGATTTATTAATATTTGATTCAATAACATATATTGATCAATTAAAATAATTTTCTATATAAATTATCACAATTTAATCCATTATATTGTCAGGTTTTAAAAGCTTATATTATAGCTTATATTATACTCGTAGATAGCGCTTTCTTAATTTATGCTGCTCACCCTAATTTTAGAGCTAATGTCATTTGTTTTTTAGTTTCACGCTGTATCCCGCAGTATCAGCAGGGTAGGCAGAGGGAACATAGTGTTAAGACACTCCGTTCCCCACTTTCTGCCGAATTCTGGAGCCATTGCGTGTTAAGTGGCCGAACTCAACGCCACGCTTTGCCTCGAAATTATTATTGATTGTAATAAAATTTCTTTTTAGAATATTTTATTAAATAATCTACTTCTGTGTGTACTATTTCTATTTTACACATAATAAATCTGTTTATTTTTAAAACAAACTCAATGCTTCCTATAAAACTGACAACTACTTCCATAACTAACTTTAATTAAATTAGTTCCATTCAAATATATAAACCGATCAAATCGTATAATTGTATATAGACATATGTATATTTTATAATTTAGCGGGATGTTTAACTTTGAAAGTTTAGTAAACTTTTGATTACTTAGAGGTTAAGGTGTTCCAATATCTATTAACTATTACATTAAGTTATACTCAGTATATAATAAATATAGTAACTAAGGGGTAACGAGGCTAGTCGTAGCGGCTCACAAGCGTTCGATTGTTAATGCGACAGGTAGTGGGTTCGATTCCCACTCGAGGAAATGATATTTTTTTATATTGCTCTGGTAACGAGGTAATAAAAAGGTATAACATTCTTAATACAAGTTTATAGAAAACAATTTAGCACAGTTTTCTTAGAAAAAATAACCACGCCTATAATATTATTTTCACTGAGAGTTAGACTAATTTAAGGAGAGAGAGAGAGATAATTTAAGTAGAGAGAGAGTTTAAGTTTACTTGTTCTGTTGATTGACCAACGAATCATAAGGAATTGTTACTGGCTTATTATAAACAACATAACTACCTAATCCTAGCTTATTTTTTTTAAGTTAATGTAATTAATGATACTCAGTTCCCTTCACCTTCTTTTCAACGTTAAAGAAAACTAAAAAACACATCAGCACTAATTTTTTTTTATTTATCACTTATTATATATTTTTCAATTTTATATTTACGGGACAGTATAGAAATAATTTAAGCTAAATGTCTATGAAAACAAACCCTGTTTAGATAGGTCAATGACCTTCTTTTAATATAGAAATTTTAAAAAAGGGTAAGTAGGTACCCTAATACAAAATTCAATCTATATAGTGATAAAAATGCGCCTTAGGTGAACCTTTCTCTAATAGAACATAAACAAAAACAGTTATTTTATGAAATTATATTTTACCATTTTATTTTTGTTTCACGCTTTATCCCGTAGGGTATGGTAAAAGGCAAAACTAATGTTAAGACACTCCATTCCCCGCTTTCAGACCAATTTTCGAGATATTTCCAATTTTCGGGAAATTGTGTCGCGCTGACTATAGAATAGTTGTTTATATCTCCGAAACAAATACATAAGATCTATGTGTAGATATCTAGATTGTCCTAAGCATACGGACAATATAAATATTGAAATTTAACTAATTCAAGAAACTTAACATAATATATATAACATAATTTCCATAACTATCTTGTAATATACGAGTATATATATATATATATTATAATCACATATAATTTATTTGAGAGCGCAGGGGCACCAAGAGTATGACTGTACGACAGATTGTTGGTTCGATTCCCACTCGACGAAATTAAATATTTAATATTTTGATTTCTTTGCAATTATCGAGTTGGTGGGTAGATTAGTCGAGACAAAGCTGAGCTGAAGCTTTTTGTTTACTTTTAACGTAAATAATAATTAACGACTTAAAGATGTTCTTGTGACATTTCATAATAAAATAACTCAAATTTCACGAAGCAATCAGTATTAAGTAACGAGACAGTTCTTCCAACTTCTCCGTTTGATAAGCAAAATTGTTAATGTCAACTTTTCACGAAAATAAAGCTTAAAAGCTTTACTTGTATGAAATTTTACTTGTGTTACATTTTTTAACATTTTGTGATTTACGTTCTTTTTTTTGTATTATATGCATATAGGCATGCATACAAGCATGTGCATGCGACTAATAAAATTATGTGACGTACCTATCTATGGTAAGATTTAATAAGAAATATAAAATAAATTATTTACAAAGCTTCTTCTTGTTTCTTAAAAATAAATGAAATCAGCTTTATGCTCCATCCCACACACAGCAGAGAGAACCTAGTGCTAAGACACTGCCTTCCACACTTTCTGCCGAATTCTGGAGCCATAGCGTGTTGAGTGGCAGAACTCAACGCCGCGCTTTACCTCGACACCAGAGCGAAGAAATGGAAATATAAACGTAAATAAATATTTCACTTCCTCCAGTGAGGATCGAACCCACAACCGTCGGGTTACAGTCACACCCTTGTGCCGCTGCGCTACGACGGCCTCAATTCTTATTTTTTATATTTAATGTTTTATATATTTTATTCTGGTAATTTAAGAAATACCTTAAAGAAAATATATTTCAACGTTTGGTCCTCCATTTTCCCGGTACTTTTTTGGTTTCTCTCAGTGGCAACAAATGGAACAAATCATTTTTGTGATAATAAAATGTATAAATTAGGTATCATTTTCTCTCTGTTCTGATAAACTCCTATTAAAACTTCCAAATTTTAGCATTGTCGACCCTAGCACTTGATGGCCATCAGTCAAAAGCTAGCGAAATCCTAAAGATGTCCACTGGACGTGACACGTGTTCAATCAGGTTTATGACACTTCTAGCTCCGCCTAGCCTTAATGAAGGAGGCTTACTGAGAGGCCGGTTAATCTTCGCGATATTAGCGATAGGTAAAATTTAATGAATCGAAAAATTAAATCAGCTTCACGCTGTATTCCGCACACAGCAAGGTAAGTAGAGGGAACCTAGTGCTAAAACACTCCGTCCCACAATGCGATAGGTCAGTATCAATAATTCAGAAAATTAAGCTTAAAATACATACTTACATAAATAATAGCTGGTTAAATGGTTCAAATCTTAGATACACTCAAATCTCATGTCTCTACCACTCATTAATCACGAATATAAATAATATAAATACTGGAGATATAATACAGTTATATAGCAAAGTCCGCATAGGTGACCCGTAGGGTACGTTATCTATGTTTGTTTTGAGAAAATAATTAGTGTTCTCATTAAATATTTGCCGGTGTTCTTTCCTATTTGTTCATAAGTGGAGAATATTGCAAATATAATTTTATTATTATTTAAGATTTAAAAAAAAATTATAAATATAAAGTTTTCCATTGCACCTATATACTATCTATTGCCATCATTTAAAAAAAAAAACACAAAAGTATAAACATATATATTTTTTATATCTTTGACATTAGCTAGTAAAAATCTATAAACCATCAAGTTTCCGTTTCCGTTCCGTTCTCTCTCTCTCTTGCTGCCCACGTAGAGTTATTACATTTCTTACCACTGTGGTGATGGTTTGGGTTAATTATATATAATAGATATATTAAAAGTTTCTTTCCGTACATTTGAATCTAAAATTGTTATGCACAAGATATACGTTACGTTAAGCCAATTAACTTAATTGTTTTATTTTTAATAGTATCTGTGTAAAATTAATTTATCTATTAAAAATAAAAAAAATCTCTATAAAAAATAGTTCAAGTACTATCCATTGTATAATATGTCTCTCGAACACAATTATCTAAGAAATGGCTCAATAGTTGGCCCGATTTCGAATGAAGGGTAATCGTTCCCCTAGCGACCGACCGCAGTTAGATTATTTGGGAGACTAAATGTCCTATTATATTGTATTGGCCCTTTTGTTGTTGTTATATAGGCTTATATCTTTCAACACAAAAGATATTTTATTAGGTATACACAATTCAAGTAGCTGATACAATAAATGATTACATATATCGCGATAAGCTACATTATTTGGCACGTACAATACAAGTAAATATTACAAAAGAGAAGTAAGAAGGTATAAATTTGGGAGGAAGTATTGATTAAATTATAATTTTATGTTTTTAACGTATTTTTTATTATTTATTTAATACTTTATTACACCATCATTGATATTAATTAATTATAGCACAAAATGAAGAAACAAAAATAAATTAATTTAAACAAAAAATAGAAAAAAAAAAACAAATTAAATTAATACAGTTACTAAATGTGATAAGGTTTTAGTATATTTTTACAAATAAAAGACAAGCTCAAACATTACAAAATAAGTATTTTACATACGAGTATGTATTGAATTGTATGCTTGTACGCCTATACTCGCTTAGGAATGATAGATTGATTATTTATTTTATTTATGTATGTTCTAAGCCGGAATCTATTTAAATAACTTCTTCGTTTTGCTGTGAAAAGTCACTTGTAAACATCTTTCTACTAAACTGCTATCACTAAAGTTCCTAATTATTAAAATTGGAACCCAATAAATATAATTCGAAGCGGCCGTCAAAGAAATTATACAAATTACGAAGTAGACTATTTAATGAAAAGCTTTTATCCTCTTCATAATATAAGGCATTGGATATAGGATCTACAGATTAAGTATATTACCCATCTTCTCCAAGTTTTAGCGATGTTAGCCAAAGGCGTTCATTAGGTTCATTAGTAACTAACTTTTGAGAACATCTAAATCTAAAGAAGTGGTATAATTAATAAGCTTTAAGTTTTATAACACGATCTGCTTTTATAGAATACTAGCGACCCCCTTGCGGCTTCGCCCGCTTTTACTACTGGATTATTCATATAATGTATGTTTGCAAAGCACTTAAGATAATGTGAAAATTAATTAAACTCTAATGGTACCCGCATTTTCGTAGTTTCAATAAGGATTTTCCAATTGTTTTACTCGGCAATGATTTTTTAGTAGGTACCGTAATTTTAAATCTGTGCTACTAATCTTTTCAAGTACTTATTAAAATATATTTAAATGACTATTTTTAAACGGAAGAAATTATAAACAAAAGCCTACCTACTAATAACTACTACAAAAAATATGAAACCAAATATATCGCGCTTAAATAATACATTCAACTCCAATTATCCAATACGTGCAAACGCATCTAAATCTTCGTTGCTATGCCTCTATAGCGGGCGGGTTTTTTTTTCGAGCTTGTGGTTAATGCTGAAGAGGGTATTCTGTCCCTGATGAAAAGCAAGCACTACGTAGCTGCCTGTGAGAAAAATTAAATAGAATGCATCGGCCGGGAATCGAACCCGGGCTGCCCGCGTGGCAGGCGAGCATTCTGCCACTGAACCACCGGTGACTGCTCATGACGCGCTTGTATAAGCAAAACGTCGCGAGGCGCGTTTCGCAGCAAGGATGTTTTGATATTGTAACAACTTCTAAAGTACTTATTAAAATGAAAAACAATAAAAGACAGTTTTGATCTACATTAAATGGCCAACGTAACTAATATACTTATTCATATGCTGAGAGTAAGGCATAAGTAAAACAGGGCTCGATACAGGTGATGTGTCAACGGCGTGATGTGTTAACAATTAAATGCGTTTTTCTCTAAAACTATTCGCAATTTCGAAATAGTGTAAACAGCAAATTTTATCTTCGTTTAACGTAGAAAATTAATAAAGGATTTTAAAGGATAAGGATTAATACCATTATGGAAAAATATCCCTCACAATAAAAAATATATTGAAATTACAATTTTTAGACAGAAATATGATCACTACACGTTATCCTGAAAAGATAAAAAAAAAATTTTTGTAGATCTTATTAAGAGGAATAATACTCCAGTACATTATTTTCATGTAGTACTTACCATTAAAGCAGCGCATGCGCGAAAGTGTCTCAACGGGTGGGACTTTAGACACATTTATCGTATTTATGTTAATTTACATAGGAAGGTACAAATAATAAACTATATATAAACCTTCCCTGAGAAAAACTCGACCTAATGGTGAAAACCGCATAAAAATCCGTTGGGTGGTTTAGAAGAAGAAGAGTTAGAAAGTTCAGACAGACACGAAAAGCGACTTTGTTTTATAAGATACTAGTGGGCCCGGACGCGGCTACGCCCGCGAAAATATAAGCCTAAATCATTCAAATAAGTTAAAAAATAATAATAAGTGGAGATTTATTATTAGAAAAAATATCTGAGTAACCGAAATGAACAAACCAAAGAAGTAAAAGTAACTAAAGGAAATTATTAATATTAGAAAAAAAAACCTAAAGTTTGCTGTGCGCGCGTACTAAACATTTTTCTATATTAAATAATTATTAATTTTTGCGAACAATATTAAATAAAATCTCAAATGATTAAAATTACGATATTTTAAGTGTATAACATGGGTATAGATAACCGAACTGAGATAAATTAATTATAAGCAGCAAATAATTACATAAAAAATAATAGTAATTCGAAAATCTATAAAAATTTACAAAATCATCAAAGTCATCCGCCCGTTCGCGTCGGTCATACTCATATTATGCCGCCCGAAGGCTAGGTCATTTGGAATCAGTCACATCTTAATTATTTATTAGAATGTTATACAGTAAACTATAATTTCCATCTAGATGAAATGCTAAAAGTGACTATTATATTTATTTTCATAAGGATGAATATCAAATTATAGAAATCATCTAATTTTTGTTAATGATTTGTATAAAGAGATTTGTACAAATCTATATCGGCGCGCACCATGTATGCATTAAGCAAACTCACTGTGGGGTGACGTTTTCTTAAAACAGCAAACTTTGCAAGCCGTTGCTTAGCAACGCGTAGCGACGATTGTTATTAACATGGCGGAATAAATTCCTTGTCAAATTAATTATTTTAATATATTGGTATATAACGAAAATATTACAAATATGAGAAAAAAAAAGTATCCTATGTTCATCCCGGGACCCTCAAGTATCTCTATATGAGTATTTTATCACAATTAAATTAGCGGTTTGGCCCTGATTGCGGAAAAGACAGACAGACAGACAGACAGACAGACAGACAGACAGACAGAGTTACTTTCGAATTTATAATATAGGTATGGATAGGATAGGATAGGATGTATTAAGTTAAAAAAATCAATATATTTCTAGTTTTTTGTGTATGAACTCATATATTCGTTACAAATAAATATATTTACATATATTGCAATTTTAATCAAAATAAAAGCAATATTAGCTTAATTTGATTCGTATAAAACTTAACAAAGGAAGTGCTTTACCTGTCATCCTAAAAGATTATCTTAATTTTTCTAGGAAACCACACAAATCCACCATCCACCATTGCGTAGGCGGCGCGCGACGCCCCCAGATTATCGAATGGAAATTAGCCTCTTAATAGATTCGGATTAAATCTTACTTTCGTATCAAGAATATTTTTGTTTTAAGTTATAAATAAACAAAAAACCTTTGTGGTTTCAAGTTATATCTACGAAATTGTTTTTTTTATTAGTTTTACGCTGTATACAAACAACTGGGTAAGCAGATGGAACCTAGTGTTACGACACTCGTGATAAGTGATGTGAAGTGAAGTATGAGTTGGTGTCATGAGTGAAGAAAATGAACATGTTATTTCCATTTCCTCGAATGGGAATCGAACCCATAACCTGTCGTGTTTACACTCACATTTATGTCCCTGCTATACTGGATTTTATATTAATAAACTTGATATTGAGCGCAAATTTTAAAATCTTTTAATTATGTAGCAGCTGCAGTATTTAATTACACTCTTAGAGATGCCACAAAAGAGATCCATTAACCCTTTTGTATCAAACAGTACTCTTGTTGCAAAAGGTAAAATTTCAGTACCCCTTTTAAAATGTTTTGAGTTTTATAGAATTTTCTTTTCAGCGAATAACAATATATATACACGTTACTTATTTAGTGAGAGGATAATACCTAGGACGAGGTATTAGGGCAATTTAATATTTTTTATATCTCACGTAAAATATATCTTACGCAAAACATAATATAAAATGCAGGATTTCTCGCCCATCATACTAAAAGAATAAGCCATGAGATTTTAAATTTTTGTTACTATTTTTTTTTCGAATCTGAGGTTAATGCTGTTAGCCCTATTGGCTTTTACAGCGACACCGGTTGGGTAAGGAAGAGGGTCCTCTGTCCCTGAAGAAATGCAAGCACTAAGTGGCTGCCTGTGAGGAAGTCGACGACGGTAAGGGCGCCCCCTGCGGGACTCGAACCTCGGCTTGCGGCCGTCGAGCGGACTGGGATTCAAATTCAAATTTCAAATTCAAAATATTCTTTATTCAAATAAACTTTATAAGCACTTTTGAATCGTCGAATGTACATGTCAACAAAAAGCTACCACCGGTTCGGAAGGCAGTTCTGCTGAGAAGAGCCGGCAAGAAACTCAACAGTTGCTCTTTTTAGAGTCAATGGTATATTTTACTATTACATTAGTTGGCAGCTGTCCTGCCTGACATTCAATAGACATTAATTCCATACATGCTTAAATTTTTTTTACAGATATTTCAAATTTTGGTAGTGGCAAACTAAGAATACACTGCGGAATTTTATTATATACACGTATACTCAGACCCATAAAGGATTTATTAACTTTTTGGTGGCGAAAACTTGGTGTAACAAGCTTATCTTTATTTCTCGTTTCTATCGTATGACTGTCGTTATTTTTTCTATGACAATGTATATTTTGTCGGACAAAGAGAATATTATAGTATAGAAATTGGGAAGCAACTGTAATAATACCTGCATCTTTGAAAACATCTCGCAGAGAATCTCGAGCTCTTAGATTATAAATATATCTTACGGCTCTTTTTTGGAGAATAAATATTGAATTGATATCTGAAGCACTGCCTAACCTAAACCCTATTTTTAAACCCCCGATTTCACCTATACTAAGTAAACCTATTATTGTTAGTCAAAGTACCTATTTTCTATTAAATTATTTACCATTATTGTTTACCTTTTTTTATGAAATATCTATAAATTTTTCACTTTTCATATTTTTCTTAATTTGTATTGTTGAATATTGGACATTAATTTCAGCTTGATACTTCAAGCGATTTCAAGGTCTTGACAGACGGACAGATGGACAACAAAGTGAAACTATAAGGGTTCCGTGTCTACTTTTTCAGATACGGAACCCCGAAAAAAATGAGAATCACAAAAAACTATTTACAAAACCCTATAGGACATAACAATTTAATTAAATCCGCAGATATATATGAATTTCTAGTCGTACTGTCATACAGACGCGCGATATTACACCGCGTAAAACCGCAAACTATTTGAAATAGGCACTTACGTGTAATAAGCGAGCTTTCTAGTTATATTAAATTAATCAAATTATAACACAGATTCCAGTCGACATTATCCGTTTATTTCCCAAAGAAATATTTTAGACGGAAAAAACAAAAAATATATTTTACTTTAATGCTAATTACTTTTTAGAGTTAGATACTTTTTGAGGAAAAAAAAGAACCCCTTATACGATCCCTTTGTTGTCCATCCGTCTGTCTGTTTGTATGTCAAGAGCAATTATCACAATAACGCTTGGAGATATAGAATTGAAAATCAAATCATATACTCCCATCCACGGCCCCATGATTTCATGACTCACGCTTCACCCATACAGCGTGAAGCTGAAAAAAAAAGAGGCAGGGAAGACAGAGGGAACCTGTTGTGTTAAGTTAAGTTAAGTGTTAAGATATTCCGTTCTCTACTTTGAAAAGAGGACTTCATCACATAGACGCACGCGTTGAAGTAAATAATACACAGATAAACAAAAAACCATAAAAGCTGTTATTGAAAGCCCTTCACTGAATTAACTGATAAGGCAAGTAATTACTTAAAGCATTAGGCTGCTTAGGCAGCTTAGTTTTTTACCTTCGCCTACTGTTTCCACCTCTAGTATGGTCGTATAGAACATAATATGATGGTATTTAGGTATACTTGTACTTTATTGTGAAATTAATTAAAATTATTATATACATATATACCCACTTTCCGCCGAATTCTTGAGGCTTTGCGTGTTGAGTGGCGAAACTTAACGCCGCTCTTTTATATTTTATAAATAAAATTATACAAAATTTTAAGATAATCTATAGGAAAATGCTTACGAGAAGTATTCGAATAAAAAATGTAAGCATTTATTTATTTTTTACGAATATTTGACACCACGTAAAAAGGCATTATTAAGGATTGTTAAAATAAACATTATACATACGAAAGCAATTTCTTAGAACACTTAAAAGTTCGAGTTTCTTGATAAGAATATAATGTATAGAATATACGTAATAGCAGTCCCAAGAGTTCGAATAAAGCTTTAGCATATTAATTTAACTTCTCTCGGGCTCCAAGTGTGGATAGTAGTAACCTTTGAGTTAAGCATATTAGTGGGATATATAGTTATTTTACAAAATTATTAATAGTATAGACTAAAAACAATATCTATAATTTTCCTCATCACCTTACAAGTAAATCATTAATGTTTATTTGTTTTTCTAAAACTTATAATTCAAATCTGTCTTAGAATGATAAACAAAATTAATTATTCTTAATTTCCAGGAAATCGTTATCTCTTTTATTATAAGGGGTTAATGGAAACGTCAAAGAAAAAGTTAATTGCCGTCTCTAATTAAAGCATTCCATCAAAAAGTTAGAATAAGCTTCTTTAAATTGTAAATTATTTTTAATACGACATTATTTTTCTCATGAACTCTAATATTTTCACAAAAACAAATATAATTGATAATTTTAAACCTCTTACTTCTTTAAACGACTAAACATATTTTATTGAATCATGGGTAAGAAAACGCTCGTCGACGTCATAAAGTAACTTTTCATACTAAAAAACTAAATCAAAATCGGTTCATCCGCTTGGAAACTTTTAACCACCTTTGTTTTCGTCAGGATTTATTTACGAAATTTAAAGAAAATGATACGACACCTAATGTAAAAGATATTTTCTTTGTATTCTTAAAATAAATTAAGAAACATTTTACGGATAATAAATAAACTTATAATAACAAAATCTAGAACTTCAAGGCCAACTAATATCTAAAATCACCTACTAACATTGTAAAATTATTCAAATTATATCAAAATATTTGTCTGCCAACTTACGATACGTATTGAAATTCTTCAGTAACCACAACAGATTAAGGTTGCTTACTGTTTACAATATGTTGTGAAACAAACAGAAGTTTCCATAGTGTTTCTTACTATATATACAATAGCTATACATTAGGCCGTCGTGACGCAGGGGCTCAAGCGTATGACTGTAACGCGACGGTTATGGGTTCGATCCCCACTCGAGGAAGTGAAATATTTATTTACGTTTATATTTCCATTTCTTCTGAGTTCTCGTTGAGTTCTGACACTGAACATGCAGTGCCTTCAGAATTCGGTAGAAAGTGGGGAACGGAGTCTCTTAACACTAGGTTCCCTCTGTTTACCCTGATGTGTGCGAAACACAGCGTGAAGCTGATTAAATTACATATCTAAATGTTATAATATAAAGCACATTATATATCGTAATATAAAAACATTTTTCACATCTCGTTGTATCTCACACATAGCAAGAAAGGCAGAAGAAGCTTGGCAATCTAGTGTTAAAACACTCGTTGAGTGGCAGAGTGTCGATTGAATGCTGCGTTCTTACCTCAAAAAAAAAAAATATTAAATATTTCATTTTCTAGAAACGAACCCACGACCCGTCGCGCTTACAGTCTAACGTTTGTGCCACTGCGTCACAACTGGTCTCAAATTAAGTTTAAAAACAATATTTTATAATAAAAAAACAAGTGTTCTATATCGTCATCTATATAAAAATTATGATAGCTTACTTTCAGAAGTGAGCTTTTTACATTATTTTCTCAAAAAATACTATTAGGAAGAAGAAATAACTAAGAACAAAAACTTTTAATACCATAACTTTATTTAACGAGGTGAACTTTAATAATTTTCCTTGTTTTATTTCACAAATGAATCCACGATACCGTCCGCGTGACGTTAATCTAAACTAGGACAAAATTGAAGATAAAACTCCGATGAGAGGATTGTCGCAAAAGAACTAGGCTAAACATTTGTTTCCTGGTATTCCCTTATCAGAACAAAATGGGGTTGATTTTGTTAAGTTTTAGTTGACAATTAAACACGTAAATTAGGGGAAAAAGGGAA
Organism: Heliconius melpomene rosina; assembly: GCF_056956725.1. NCBI lineage: Eukaryota > Metazoa > Arthropoda > Insecta > Lepidoptera > Nymphalidae > Heliconius > Heliconius melpomene. Next base: position 7,272,367 of record NC_140402.1, on the reverse strand, counting down.
AACAGATTGTTGACACTTGAAACAGAAAACACTTGGTTCCCTCCGTAAAATCATATCGTGATTCATTTATCAAGAAATTAAACAAAAAAATTCAGCTTCACGCTGTCACTTATTATTATACTTAAAACACTAAATAAAAAAAAATAAAAAAAAAATAAAAAAAAAATAAAAAAAAAACAAAAAAAAAACACTCCGTTCCCCACATTCCGCTAAATTCTGGAGGCATTGCGCGTTGACTGGCGGAACTAAATGCCGCGCTTTGCCTCGAAACCAAGATAAACATTAATAAATCTGAAATTAATTGTTATAAAAATTTCTTAATTATTTACAAGCTGTAAAAATGTACAGTCACAGTCCTTTTGATCCTTTCGATTAATTAAATTAAATTAAATCATCCTTTACTTAATTTATTTCATTTGAGTGGTATTTTAGTAATTATAAAGGACAAAGTTTACACCTGCTCGCTTAGAGCAAGAATTTCCACTGGAAATTTCAAATTTTCTCGACTGTGAAACTGGACGCAAGATTAGGAAATATTATCTTAATAAATTGCAAGGTAAGAAAGGTAATTTGTTTGATTTCTTTTCTTTTTAAATAAGTGGTTATTTTATTATAAATATTTTATTTAGTACGTATGTCGTATATTCTTGTTGTAACTGGATTCATATTTTTATAAAATTAACATTTTAAGACAAGAGAATAATATATTGCGATAATAAGGTTGAAAAATTCTTAGATGAATTAACCTATAAAAGCTTTATAAAAGCTATTCCATATAGAGTGAGAACGCACATGGATATATTTACAATTTAAGTTAAGTAAGTTAATTGTTTTAATTATTAAATATTATAACTACTATAAACATAGATAGCTCTTTTACGTAGCATTAAAGGGACAGACATTTAGTAATACTTTTATTAAAAATATTTAAGAAAAAAAATATTTTTCGAGCTAATCTTCAATTAAAGTTGTTCAACTTTAATTAAGTTCATTTGAATTCAAAATTCAAAATGAATGACTGGAAGAATGAAGAACAAATACAATTGATGACTACCGCATCATCATCATCAATCATCAAGTACTTGCCATCAATAACGAAGAAGGACCAAATTGAATTTGCACTTTACGAAATGCGATATCTAGCAGTTTTATTGAACTCCTCGTGGTATAATAATAATTAGCACAAGGGCGTTGAAGGTCATGAGAAATTTTTATAATTTTATTTTATCTGTAAAATGAGGAATAAATTCCTCTAAATCAGATTTTTAGGAACAATCAGTGAAGTTCTTTAAGCGGTATCGATATTCAATTTAGAAACGAATTTACGATTTAATGCTTTTACACTTCAGCTAAATAACATACTCGTACCTAAATGCAGAAACAAAATGTATTTATGTAACATTTTATACATTTATACTAGATCGTTTACAAGAAACTAGGTATAGTTATTATTTATTAACAAAAAACTAGCTTCCATTAGCAGCAAGATAAACAGAGAGAAATTAGCTTTAAGACGTTCCGTTCCCCATTTTTCGCCAAATTCTGGCACTGTGTGTTGACTGGTGGACCTCCACGCTTCGCTTCGACACCAAAGCGAAGAAATAAAAGTTTATATTTAAATAAATATTTCTGTATATATTATGAAGTATAAATAAATATACATTACAATTTAGCTATATATTTTTATAATAAAATTGATTTATCTAATTTTTAAGCCTCGGATTTAATTTGGAATTTAAACAAATCCCCTAAAAGGTCTTATAGCCTGAAGTGATATAATATGGATGTTAAAAAATGTTCGTTTAAAAACGTGGAGCGTGCGTATCACAATAATGGATCAATTGTGTTTATTGACTGAAGGCTATTTGTTATCAAATGAAATGAAAATGTCAGATGTGTTGCTGGAGAGTCGTTTTAATATCTTGAAATTATATTATTTTTTAGCTTAACGCCATATCCGGGGATATGGCACACCGAGATTGGGATAAAAATATTACCACGACTGACGGAGGCTAGGTTCCCTCTGTCTACCCTTCTGTGTGCGAGATACAGCGAGAAGCTGATTTAATTTAATTTATTTTTGATTGACGAAGCCAGTATCTGTTTTAAGAATTATCATCATTCTAATTTCTACTAAAGTCAAATTTAACCAGTCATTATTTTCAATATCCATATGTGTACTACATTAAATTAGACATGTAAGTATTGTTAACTTTAATTAATTAAAATATTTAAGCAGAATTCGGCGGAAAGCGGGGAAGTCTTAAGTCTTAACACTATGTTACCTCTGCTAAACCTGCTATATGCGGGATAGCTAGCGGGAAACCTACACAAATAGACGGTATAAAATTTAACAATTAAACAACTAAATCGATTCACTACAACAGACCCACCTACAGTTGTCAATTTATCCTTTATTAACAACGCAAAGCGACTTAATCACATTGACATTCGGTAGTAAATCATTTATGACGTCACACCAAAATGACGTCACCGACGTCCCAGAACGGAAGGATGTGGAAAACTGTGCTTCAATTAATTTGAGAGGAAAGCTCGTACCAGAAAACAATACATTTAAAATTAATTACCTACATAAAAATAGAGTTAATTAAATAAATAATTAAAATCAGTAAAAAGTTTAATTTTAATTTTTGAGCATTTTTTCGAACGTATTATTCCATAGGACAAAATCTAAAAACGTAACGACTAAATAGCATATTATCTACCACTTAGATTATTCTATTAAGAGTTGTTGATTATTTAAATGAAGGTAATTATGTAAGGCTAGTCGTGGCGCAGAGCGTGTGACTGTAAACGCGGCAGGTTGTCGGTTCGATTTCTACCCGAGGAAATGAAATATTTCCATGTCTTTGCTCTGATATAGAAATAATAGAAATCCAAAATAAATAAAGGCAACCAGACACATAATATTTACACTATTTAAATATTATAGCTAATTAATAAAATCCAAGAAGCAACGTCTATGTTAAGACCGAAAAAGTGTTTGACCATCTATTTTACCTTTTATATTATTTAAAAAAAAATACATATTACTATAACAGTATAACAACTATTTTATACAAAAGTAAAATCCGAAATAATAAACGTTTTAATACATTTTTAGCCATTATACACACAGCACTGAGATATTGCAAACGACGGCGACGTCCATCATCGTTCAAAGCGACACGACTTTACCCTTGTAACCAAGTTACTTTTAACCCAATTATGTGGGTTGACACTGACCGACTATCGTACAAAACGAATATATAAAGATATATAGCGCCTTACGGCCTTACCTCTTTGTTAGATCTTAGCATTTGTCGTGTCAAAAGTAGAGGATGAAAAGGTTTCATAACAATCCTAATCTAATATAGTTGACTAAGGATACAAGTAAAAGGTACTGGTATTTGAAAGAAATGAAGTAAGGAAGGAATGCAAGATCCATGATAATAGTTAAACAGTAAAGTGCCTTAGCTGTGTTGATGAGACAGCAAAACGTGCAGCTGTGCTGTGTACACAATGCAGTGTTGGTGCCGTTATGAGGCAGCGATTCGTGGGTATTACAGAAGAAGAATGAAAGAAAAATAAATGCTCTAGAGATGTAATCTTTTCGTAGGATATGCGGAGTCAGCTTAGCTGATCAAATCCATAATGAAGAGATATACATAATGGCACAAGCGCGGATGTTACGGTGATAATTAAGAAGAACGTGCTCAGCTGGTTTGGGCACGTCGAACAAATAAGTGATGAAAGAATGGCAAAAAAGATTTATGACGGAAAAGTGAGAAGTAAGAGAGTTATGGAAGATCTCGGTTGACCTTTGAAAACACAAAGATACTGGAAGAAAGTAACGTAAAAAGCATGAGGACTCCCAGAAGGCATGTATGAAGAGGTTAACGCCAAACGCTACGCAGCGCGGCGGCATGTAGAGCCGTAACGTTTGGCGCTCAGTTCTCTCTGACTACCCCGCTAAGAATAGCTTGTAGCTAAGTTTACTCAGGACTAAAAACATCAATATAATATATATTACCTTTTATAAGATATTATTAAAATGCAATGCAAAAATATACAAAAATTCAACCTTCATGAAAAAAATCTTGTTATATGCTAAACAAAATCCTAAGAAAAAATCCTAGACTAGCTTTTAAATTAAGAAAAATTCAACGTATTTTTCATAAATATATGTAAAAATTAAAGTAAATACAATCTATTTATAAGCATTCATATTGTAAAAAAATATTTTTCAGAACAAGAATTGTCTTGTAAGATAGCGTGTTGAGTGGCAATACACGTTTGATACATGATGTAGGAATAAATAATATAATACTAAATTGTCACAAACACGTATTGTCGTATTTAGGTGCGTGTGGTAAACAAAGTTCGCTCATTATTATTGTTGTTTACCATATCTTTATAAATAACTTTATTAAATTTTATAAAAAATGCTCCGTTGTTATTTTCGCGTAACATTTTATAAGACTTACGTTTTATCCATTTTTTTTTTTTTGGAGTCATGAAGTATTTCTGTAACTTCAAATAAATGTAGAACGATTACTTATTATTTTATTTAGTGATGTAATTTGGGTATAAAAATAAAACATGTTATTTTAAAACTCTTATCTAGCTAAATAATGACATTTAATAATATTTATGTTATGACATTTACACCAGGATAAACTAAAAAACTGGCAACTTATTATATTTTTTAAATTTGTTAAATTATTCCATTTACAGATTACCTCTAAAAAAACTGACAAATTTTGTATTTTTAATCTACAGATTTGATTTTTTTAATTTGATTTTAGAATAAAAAAATACATAAATAAATAATATTAATAAATATGGCACGATGAAATAATTATATTTTCTTCCATTTGTAAAAATAAGATCACCATAAAAGTTCCCTCGGCACTTTTGTGAAGACTATTTCATATAATTGGATATGGTTAATCCGATTTAATCAAAATGACCTACTTTTATTATTATAAGGATAAATTTCTAGTATCTTAGTAGATACTATATATTTACATAATATAATCTGTGCCCTAATTACTTGTCTTTTGCCTGAATGAAAAACACGGGAAACAAAAGCCTTTCCTTACATATGTTTTCGTATATTATCAAAAACATATTGTATAAATTATTTTCTTATTATACAAAAATGTAGATTAAATAGAATGAGTAGAAGTAATGCTTGACATTATTGAGAAAAGTTTCTTTAAAAAAATATAATCAAATCAATTTCTTTGAAGGGCTCTTAAAGCTCACTTTTAGCATACGACTTTGATCTTTTGTATTTAAAGAAATTACTGTAAGCAATGTAACTTAGCTAATTAAGATTATAAAAGAAATTAATTAGTATGTTCATTATTTTTATATTTAGAATATCAGAACTGAACTTGCCATCAGTTATTTGAATATCAATTTTAGGCAATATTGTTGCTTAAAATAATTTTCTGACTATTTTTATTGTAATGAAATTTGTAACTAATGAAAGTTATTTATTATTTTTAGATGTTTATTTTAATTCATTTATTTTATTACTATTTATATATATTATATATATTAAAATCTACATCTAATATTCTATTGGCAACAATTGGAAATATTTAATATTGGTTTTTTTCAATAATGGTGTTAATTTTAACAAAAAAACTATAATATTTCTATTAAAAAGCTTTCTACGACATTATGGACCGTATACAGTCACTTCCTCTATATTTATATATTTATATTAAAATGGTGTCGAAAAAGGAAATCCAACAACAAACGACTTGCCAAGAATCAATAGCAATGAGATCACAGTAATCCAGCTATAGGCAATATAATATCTAACACCCCGATAATATTATACTCGTATTCTACCAAAGCCGGCTTTAGCAGCTTCAATGTATCGCGAGCTCATACTAAACTTTTGTATATAAAGACGCTTCTATTTACGTGGGAAAAATAGTGGATAACCTTTTTCTCTTATTTTCATATGATTATTTACACATTGCTTCTTTTATTTACGTAATCTATTGACTTTTACGACTATATATCGATTATTGATGTTTTGTGAAAACTAATTCGATATTAATGTTACAATATAAGAAATTTAATTGAAATTTGCTTCAAAATTAATGTATAAAATAAATAACTTTGTAATTTTTAAACCTGCATATCTGATTTATTTACGATTGGATATTTAAGTTATAAGTTTTTTTATTGATTAAGTTAGACAGCAAGTTTCCAGTTTCGTCCTCTATAGGATTTTAATACATTTATAACATACGCTGTAGTAGTGCAAGGTACAAGGATGCAAGCGTAAATTCGACAGTTGTCATTTCGACTCCTGCTAAGCTTCGACGGAAAGTTCGAATGGAAGTGTATTACTTCCAATCGAGCTAAGCTTAACATTAGGTTCCCAGGTTACTTTGACCTACCCTGCTATGTATGGAATACGATGTGAAAATAATAAAAACTACACAATTAAAACATAAAAAATAATAAAAAAACTATATTATTTAAAATTTTATAAACAACAAAAAAAATGCTAATAGTAATATTACTGTCGACATTGCTTACGCTATCAAAATAGAACCAATAGCGTTTATAAAGCTTATTAATGGCCACATATGATTGAAATAATTGAAAGTGACATAATATTTAGAGGTAATTGACGCCTAAAATTGCGTACCAGACTATGCAATTGATATTAATATTAAATGTTGGCAATATTTTTTAGAATATCTTTAAGATATTCGTTTATACTCGTATATTACAAGAAATAAATATTAAGATAGTAGTCTTATTAATTTGTAGATATAATAAAACTACTGTGTGACAAAAAACATAGTGTTAACACACTCTGTTTCTCACTTTCCGCTGAATTCTGGAGGCATTGCGTTTTGAGTGGCGGAATTCAACGCCGTGCTTTTGTCTCGATCGAAAAAATGGAAATATAAATTTAAGTAAATATTTAATTTCCTCGAGTGGGAATCGAACTCACAACCATCGCGTCACAGTCGCACCCTTGTGCTGCGACACTACGGCCTCTAAAAAAATTGCTGATTAAGAAAATTCACTTTCAAAGATGTTAAAATCTACTAATAAATTATTTCTTCGAAAGACCTGTTAATATCACTCTATCTTCGTTGTTTTAGGTAAGTTTATTATTTTATTAGAATAATTAAAACAATAATTGGCAGTCTCTGAAGTGATGTCGTGACTTTAAGATTAAGAAATATATGCAATATAGAAGTTATTGTAATAATTGAAAAATATTTCTTATAAAGAGAAAGACTTGAGATATAAGCCTGTCTTGGCGCAGAGCACAAACGTGTGACTGTACACGCGACAGGTAGTGGATTTGATTCCCACTAGAGGAAAATAAATGTTTTTTTTTTTCTCTCTGGTAACGAGGCAAAAGAATTCCCTAGAAAACTAGGCTCCTTCTGCATACCCTTCTACACGTGGGATGCATGAACCTAAAAAAAGCTAATAAAGGTATATTTTTATTCTTATATAGTCTTGCTTATATATATTACGTTTCCATCGATTTCATGTAAACAAACCGCGCACTAGCCAAGCCGTAATGCTACGCTAATTTAGCTTATTGAAAGATTTAGGACCCTTAATGCGTAACTTTCTAGATATACACCCAATATGCGTCTTACAAAGTTGGAACATGAAGAATAAAAAAAATCTAAATCAATTTCACGCTGTATCCCGCACACAGCAGGGAAGGCAGAGGGAACCTAGTGTTAAGACACTCCACTCCCCAGTTTCCACTGAATTCTGGGGGTATTGCGTGTTGTGTGGCAGAACTCAACGCCGCGCTTTGCCTCGACACCAGAGCGAAGAAATGGTAATATGAATGTAAATAAATATTTCATTTCCTCGAGTGCGGATCGAACCCAGAACCGTCGCGGTACAGTCACATCCTTGTGCCGCTACGCCACGAAGGAAGAATGTTTTCAATTATTCGCTGCATTTCTTTTTGGTAATTTTCATGCGTATTTGTTTTGAAACGTTGTATTTCACTAAATATTTATAAAAAAATAACTATTTTTTTTATTTCGACCCGTCAGTTTCAGATTCCATCCAAAAACATAAATTTGTAATGAGAGCCAAGTTAAATGTTAAGTATAGCGCCGTTCTCGACTTCAAAGTATGGGAGATATGGGTGCCGAGTTGCACTGGGTTAGACAGATCTTAGTTACAAAATTGCGAATTTTCTAAATGTTAATATATCTATAGCGGTATAAGTTAATTTTTTTGAAATTTTATATACATTACAAAACAATCCAAATTTTAAAGATTGAGAAGTACTTAGTTTGAAAGGGTTCGTATAAAATATAATTTGTACGTTTCTAGCTTTTTTAACTTGGCTGAACACTTTTGCGTGTGTCTTGAAACATAATATAATAGTAACACATATGTACATCAAACGTATCGCAAAATGATACTAGAGAAAAGTTGATAAGCTCTCTATCCTCCTAAAAGTAATATTTGCTTCGCTTCGCTTTGATGTGGTCCTCCTTATTGTTTGTATACGAAAAAACTTTTATAAGTTAATAAGTGACTAGTCACTCGCCGTAACTTCACCTTTACTTAAATAATATCCTATGTAATTCGAAATCAAAATAACTAACAAGATTTTACGAAATATTCAAATGAAACGCACACCAGATTGTCACTGAAGCTTCTAGATTTACAACTGAAATTGGATTGCGTTTGTAGATTTTGTAAAAAAAAACAACCTGACGAATAAAATTAATAAAAAGACTGTTACAATATCTGTAAAATGTATAAATATTATACTAATTGATTTTTCTCTATCATATCTTATACGTTGATATGGACCACTTCAATTTTATCGCTTGTTCCAGTCATAAATCATCGACATGAATACAAAACCAAATTTACTTTACAATTTTGGATTACAAGAACTTTAGAACTTTTTTTAGAAGATTTGTATCTACGCCATTATAAAAATATGGTAAAAAAATAGAAAAACGTCTTTTTATAATAATAAATATACTTAGAATTATAATATTCCTTAAATTTATTATTTATTAGACATGGTCAGTACCATTCAATAAAATATATGTCTCATATAATATGATTCTTAGAGAATTTATGATCTATTTTATTTTAACATAAATATGTTCTGCAATGTTCGAACAAATAGTGTTATCAAACTTAATACGTACGTTTATATTAATACTCCTTGACCTAAGAACTGAGTTAGCTATTAATATGTAGCATAAAAGTATCATAATATGTTTTGTACTATTTTTTTTTTATAAAAAAACAAACAAAATATCTAAAAAATAACAAGAGGCCAGTCGTGGCGTAGAGGCAGAAAGCGTGCTCGTAAAAGCGACTGGTTGTGAATTCAATCCCCACGTGAGAAATGAAATAATTATTTAAAATTTATATTTCCATTTCTTCGCTCTGGTGTCTATTCAAAGCGTGGTATTAAATTCCGCCAATCAACACACAATGCCTCCAGAATTCGGCGAAAAGTGGAAAACAGAGTGTTTTAACACTAGGCTTCCTCTGTTTAACCTGCTATGCGCGGGATACAGCGTAAAGCTCATCCTAATTTAATCAAAACAGAACAAATTTCCAAAAATTTAAAAATATAAATAATAATAATAACAAAAAAAAACCTTCACAGATAAAATAAATATATGTTTTTAAACTTACCCTATACTTTGGCATCCGACACAAGTTGCACAGAACACACTTCACTAGCACTGCACAGGCGTGAGGCGTGAGGCGTGAGGCGTGAGCAGGGCACGCGTGACAGACCGCTACTGAGGGCGGCCCGCCCAGCGCTATCACGGGCCAAGTTGTAATCGACAGCGGTCAATTTTTTATCTCTTGTTAATTGTCTTATTCTTAGTAAATGTTTTTCATTTAATTATTTAGTTTATTCTATAGAAAATAATTGGATTTTAATAATAACATTTTAATAACAATAATTGTTTTTCTAGAAAAAAAAAAATACATCCACTTCACGCTGTATTCCGCACATAGTAGGTTAGGCAGATTGAACTTAGTGTTAAGACACTCCGTTTCTCGAAGCATTGGAAATATAAATTTAAATAAATATTACATTTCATATTATATATACGATATTGTATAAAGCCGGATATAATCGTTATCTAATAGTTTCCATAAAGAATAATTAAATAATTAATAATTTAATTATAATCAAAATATTAATTAAGCGCGTCCTCTTATAGTCTACATCACGTTGCATCCCCGAGGATTTCTCGTTGTCGATTGTCGTCAATTGTTTTAGTTACAAAGCGCCTCGTAGACATGGCTTAATGATGGCACTGTCTAGTTATATATGATTGCATTACAGTAATATACAATTTAATACAAATATACATACTTCTATAAGGTTTTTGCTTCAATTTCAAATATGTAATAATACTAGTGACCTGCTACCAGCTTCACTCGTTTTTACTTGCACAATTATTTATTTAATAATCAGAATTAGTTCTAATAATATTATTTTCGAGACAATACATAGAAAACTAAAGTTTGAGTCGATAACGACAGTTGACGAAGCGAAAGAAGTATGTACAGACGAGAAAAGAGAAGCACTTGACTCTCCGTCCACCCCGCTAGCAATACATAAAGCTGAATATTTTAAATAAATAAAAATAATATAAACACATGTACAAGCAAGATTACCAACTCACTCATTATATTAAATTGACGTAAAGCCAACTGCGCGAATATTATTTAACTACGGAAGTTTAAAAATGTTTTTAGCAATGATAGCCTATTTTATGGTTATTTATCGGTGAAAAAAATTAAGTAAATATTTATACTATTTTTGTTTTATACCTTTATTTTTATTACCATATGTGTCAATAAACTATTAATCATCCAAAAATTTGATAAGTTATATGAAAAATATACTTAAATATAAAGCTCTCTTCGCAAAGAAGACCACGGGCTTACAAGATTTCTTGTAATACTACAAAGGATTTCTTGTACTACAAATCGTAAATTAATATGCCTTTATATTTAAAATCTATTTTTTTTGCCCTTTTTAGGGTTCCGTAGCCAAATGGCGAAAAAACTAAACCCTTATAATTTCGTCACACCTGTCCGTCCGTATGACACAATCATTTTCCTCTAAGACTATGAGTACCGTATGGTAGTAAATTGAAAGCTAAGGATAGCACTGCGTACTGAGAAAATATTTGAGCGTGCATACCATATGTCATTAGATTAATCTTTTTAAATGGTATGGAGGAATATTTTATTCTTATTTTGTAACATATTTGCTTCTTAAGTAGCAAAAAGCGTGTCACCATCTAACTTTTGAACCACGGATGGGAAAGGCGAATTCAATAAAAAAAACTAAAGAAAAATTCGTTTGTTTGCTGCTACGGAATCCTTCATAGAGGAATCCGACTCACTCTTTGCTGATTTTTTTTATTTCGTTAAACTACTTTGTAATATTCTCAGCCGTCGCAAGCTGGATCGTAGATGATATATAAAAATATTACGAATCATCATTATTTTTTGGTGAACTTTTTAATAATAATCCTCTAAATACCATTGATTTTCTACGTAAAAGTTTAAAGTCCAATTAAATCAGATCAAAAACGTTTCATCCCCCAACGTAACGGGATATTTCTCTAAATCAGTTGTTAGTTTATTTTTGTATATTATACAGTCATTGCGTTAATACGACATTCACAAGATTTACTTAAACATACTGCAAATATTTTATTTAGTTCAAGTATTCTATTTATTATTATTTTTAACTTCCAAAAGGATAGTGGCACGGTTGTTACTTGATCACTCGTAGCATGCTTTTGAAAAATGAAAAATTATAATCCTTTTCAAAAATTTTTATTAAATCAGCTTCACGCTCTGTATCACGTACACAGCAGGATAGGCAGAGGGAACCTAGTGTTAAGACACTCCGTTCCCCACTTTCTGCCGAATTCTGGATGCATTACGTGTTGAGTGGCAGTACTCAACGCCGCCGCAACCAGAGTGAAGAAACGGAACTATTTCTAAATTGTTTAATCGTCAATAACGTGATATTATTAAAATTGTAAATAAAGGAAGACAAATAAATAAAATTATTATATTATGATGTAAACAATAATATTTAGTTAGGACTTACGAGCGATCTACTAATGTGGAATGTTGTTGCAATTTGCAAGTAACATGTAAATTGTATATAGAAACGTTGATATCTCGATATACATATCTCGATATGTATATGATAATAGCGATATATTCAATAAACGTGATATAATAATATTGAATTACCATACAGTATATTTATAGTATCTATAGTACGATCGACGAGTCGACTCATGGCCGCCCAGTAGGCTTAGAAGGCTGCGTTGATAGAAAATCTAACATCAGGGCTGCCACAACTCATTGACCGTACTTTTTTATATTAAAAGTATTGTTTTAAAGTATTTGTGTATTTAAAATTAAATAAATAGTTACACTTATAGGCTTTATCTTTTGTAATTCAATCGAGTAACTACCTTTTGTGCCATCCAAGATCCCTAAATCACGTTCTGCTCTTTCCTAATAATAATTGGTAAATGGAACGTTCGAATACGTAACAATAGGATATTTTGGCCAATTTAAGCAAGAATTCATTCATGAAGAAATCATCTTGGTTTTACTTTCCAGAATGGAGAAAAGGGTAAAGTATTCGAATTTATTATTTTTATGTACAATTATTAGCTTTACGCTGTATCCCGTATATAGCAGGGTAGGCAACGGGAACTTAGTGTTAAGATACTCCGTTCCCCACGTTACGCCGATTTTTTCGAGGCGTGTTGTAACGAAACTCAACGCCAGACTTTTGCCTTAGTGCCAGAATGAAGAAATGAAAATCTTAATAAATAATAACTCATTCCCTCGAGTGAATAAAATATCAACACAATATCTACACAGTTCATTAAAATATAAAATAGAATACATACGTACTTAAAAATCCCCACAGATAATCCTTGAAATCTTGTTACACGCTATCGTACTTCGATAGCTCTCGAAATCGGCCTCTTGTCCGATCAAGCCTTAATGCAGAAATTATATTATCGAAAAGATATCTTTTTTACATTATATTTTTTAATGATATTTAAAATGGATATAAAATAATTAATACAATTCTTTTAAAAAAATAAGTAAGAATCAAAGGAATAAAATCAAAGGAAAATATTATGATGATTTAATAAATAGCTTTTTTAAAATATTTGCAATAGATTTTTTTTATTTAAAAATGTTAAATATTTTATTATCTGTGTAGTAAATAGATAATATAATTTTAATTAACTAAGTTTTTTCTTGATGCCATCAATCTATTCGATTCAATATGTAGAAAGAGCTTAGTAAGTACAAAGTTTGAGTAAGCTACGTTCCTTCCGAATATAACTTATTATAAGTTAAAGTATGTTATAGTAAATCCTACGAGAATGTGGTACCAACTTTATTCACCCTAATCCTCGATGCGGTATGATTCATCAAATTCCAGATATTCTATAAATCTGAATATTAGGATAATCAGTTAAAGCAGAAAAGTAATGGCAAAAAGGCACGACCTACTGTAATTTATATTAACACTAAAAAGAAAAAAAAAGAAGAAAAATAAAAAGTTAAAACTCGAGTCTCGGGCATATACTTAATCATCGTCATATATTATGTCTGTGTATGATAAAGATTTTGCAAACACTTATATAAATTCACGTACTGAATGGATGGAATGATGGATGTATAGATAATATAATCATAACAAAATTGCTTTTACCTAATAATACTCAATAAAATATTTCCATATATTTTGTTAATATCTAAATCTCCGTAAAAGCCTCTCGTAATTGTAGTACCTTTTCTTGTTTTCTCATTACACCATATCTAATGCTCTTAGCCGAAAATGTTGACAGCCATAAAAAATACAAAAACGCCCTTTATACATTAATTATACATTATAGGATATTTAAGGGTAATATTCTTAAAATAATATAAATTTAAATAAATATTTAATTACCTCGAATGGTGATCGAATCCACAACTAGTCACGTTTACAGTCACACACTTGTGTCCCTAAACACATAATGCGAAAACGAATATTCAAATGCGCATTAACTTTCATGTACAAAGGGCTAGCTAGTTCGAATTTATCCAAAGGATTCCAGTAAACAGATTCTGAAAGTTGCCAACGTTTGTTTATTCCACGAAATGTAATTTAAGTTGGTAAATTCTAGGACGAATTCCTTCGAAAAGACACCAATAAATTGGCCCGGAAAGGGTCAATACGCTTTCAATGAAGTCTGGGTGGAATTCAATGAATGTAGGTTCTAATCCCTACGTTTACTTAATGTCTATTATCAAGTTTATATGTTTCAGTTAAGAGATAGGTTCCGCTAACCTCGGTAAATGCTGGAGGTATATCTAAAGTTTAAAATGATAAATAATAATAAACACCTGAAAAAACCTAATGTTAAACACCTGAAAAAACCGATCCGATCGATGAGAAATCCGTGATTGTGGTTTCAATTCCTACTCGAGAAAATGATATATTCAATATTTTATTTTCTTCAGTCTGGTGCCAAGGCAAAACCACGGTGTTGAGTTCCGCCACGTAACACGCAATTCCTCCAGAAATCGTCAGAAACTGGGAAGTGTCAACACTAAGCCCACTGAAGCTGATTTTTTTTACCTATTTACAGCTGCTTACAATAATGTAGAAGATATGTACCTACTATAGTTAAGAAATGCCGTCGTAGAATAATGAAATGGAACTATTGATAGTTGCCAATAAAATAATTCTTATTATGGCCATATAAATCTCGATTGAGTTCATGTAGCTGACTTCAATAAAGTGAAATTATATAATATCTTGTAATTGTTTTCATCTTTCGGCGGAAAGTGGAGAACGGTGTGTCTTAACACTACGTTTCCTCTGCATATCCTGCTATATACAGGATACAGCGTGAAGATAACAAAAAAAATATAATTAAATAATCAACACGAGATAAAAACAATTTATATTTCTATTTCTTCGCTCTGGTGTCGAAGCAAAGCGCGGCGTTCAGTTCTGCTCTGTGTTCACTCAACACGCAATGCCTCCAGAATTCGGCAGAAAGTGGAGAACAGAGTGTATCACCCTAGGTTCCCTCTGCCTACCCCGCTGTGTGCGAAATATAAATAAATGCGGGATAATAACAAGGCTACCCTCAAATACCTATAACAAATACTACGTTTCAATCTGTTTATCACACAAATTCTAATCAACTATCTCACTCTATTACACATAAAATACAATTAAATTCAAAATAGGATGCTCTTTTATCAATTTCACGGACGATTTAATATTTTAATTAATGATTTAGATCACCCAAAAACATATGGCGACGCATTTGTGGCCGTCTGTACGATAACCCACGTATTACCCAGGTCATAGTGATAGCTGTCGATGGTACTGGAAAACTAGACGTTACAAACACACAGCGTTTGTTTATATTGCAACAGCTTGCTAGTTATTATAATTTGATAATTGATTAATTAATTAGTCGTTTTCTATATTAATTAATTGAGGGTAAAAATATATTTTATAGAGGTTACAGATCTTATGAGGAAAGGGAACCTAATGTCTTAACACTAAGTTCCCTCTGCCTACCCTGCTATGTGCGGTTTGTTACTTTATAAAAGAGTTAAACAAAACTAAAAAATATATATGAATACGTAAATGTAAAAAATAAAATAAGAAATATTCTAAAATTATAACTAATCTAAGAACATTTATGGTACCTACATTACATAAATTACGACATCTCACGGATTTAAGACGTGTCTCGTGCTCCCGGAAGGTCAAATTACTTAATGAAAAAAACCTAATAAAGATTGTAATTTCCAAACATTACGTAAGAAAATTGTCACAATATAAGGTAAAAATATTTAGTTAATGTGAAAACGTCACAATTACGTAAGTTATAACAATAATTTTTTTTTAATAGATGTAGGTGACTCAAGAGCTTACTCCATTTCTATATAATTAAACGGATATTCATTACATTTTTATAGAACACCTATAAATAATATAAGTATATAATTTACTTGAGACGGCACGTATTGTGCGGCGGTTCCTCTCTCTGGAGCCCTAGCCACCGATGGCTTGGACCCTTGTCCCGCCCTCGGAAGAGTGGTTTTTTATGTTTTGAAATGTATCTTTTTTATAATAATTTATATTTAAAAATGTAAAATTGATTCACTAATTTAATAAAAGAATATTCTGTAATTTAAAACAAAATAAATGAAACTGTCATAGCGCGGCGGTTCTGAACGCGACGCTTGTGGATTCGATTCCAACTCGGAGAAAAGAACTATTTTTATTTTCGCTCTGGTAACAAGGCTAAACGCGACACTGAGTTGCACCTCAACAATATTTTATAACAATATTTTGAATAATGAGACGCCTGGGGAACAGGTTATAACGACAATAGGTTCCTTCTGGAAATTTCAAACTATTAACCTATTCCTAATAAAGAGAATAAAGTAATAAAAGGACAGGAAAGTGAAAGTGCAAAAAAGTTTACATTTTATTTTAAATATACTTCTGGATAACTTCAATCACTACAAACAGTTTAATATTTTATTTGTATAAAGATAATAAATCACTTCCTTTTAATATTTAATTTAATATATGGTATAGTGTAGTATATACATTGTAAAAATAAAACAGCTCATACAAAATACTATGTGTATTTTAATCTTTGATCTTAACATTTTCTAAATTAACATTCACACCTACATTGCTGTGTTCGAACATTTTACCAAATAAAGAACTGTATAATTCATTAGTACTTTCCTCGTTCCATTTCAACGACTTCTCTGGTGCCATATAACTGACCAATTTATTATGAACTACATATTTAATTTTTCTTCCTTTTGTGGCTCTTGTGTCCACTTTTCTCTTCATTTTACTTCTCATTTGTTGTAAAGCAATCCATTGACGACTTAACTGGATAGGATCAGATATATCTGCTGACTTGCATTCAATTAGTTCTCGGAGCAATTGATGGTAAAAATCACTGTCGTCAAATATTTCGGGAATATATTCATCGTTTTCTTTTCTATCTTGTGTAACAGGATTCACATTATCATTGGAGCCATTTTTGTGATCTTCAACCGAATCCTTTTTATACCCAATAATATCATATTCAGACCTTTTTAATTGAGTTTTACGAATCAACTTATTTTTATCAGATAGGATGTAAGACACTTGTTGTAAAATTGTATTTGTTGGGGTATTTTTTATATTTGCCGCAGTGGCTATTCTTGTTTTTTCATTCCACTTTTGTATTGTTGTATCTCTAAAGCTTTTAAAGGCTTTGTGTGAAGTTGAAATGTCACTTTCATAATCCACAAGTTTTCGTTTTTTGTGATTTTGTTTATTTATGGACCTTTGTTTTGAATTTTGTATGGTTTCTGATTCTTCTTCTTCCTCGGTATCAGAGGGTATTTCTTCGTTATCTGTATCACTTGGTATTTCTTCATCACTATCTTTTGTGGCTTGTTTTGCTACGGGTGTCTGCTTACTGTTACACAATGATTTCGTTTCAGGGAAATGTTTTAGTAATAACTGTTGTAGATTAAGGAATCTGAAAAAAAAAATACATTATTTAAAATAGATAAATTTTATTAATTGCACATTAAGAATAAAAATGTATGGTAAGCTAAGGTTCCATAGCCAATTAGGTTTTTTATCTTAATGTAGTTATATATAGGGCAAGGCAAGTTGGGGGTTTCCACTTGAGGCAGTGAAATATTTAATATTTTCATTCCCTTGCTCTGCTAATGCAACAAAGTTCTGAAGTGTTAAGTTACACCACTCAACACACAATCTCAAGTTTGTCAGAAATTAGGGAACATTAATGGGAGCAGTGTTTTAGCACTAAGTTTCCAGGTTCCCTCTACCTACTCTGCTATATGTGGAATTTTACAATTAACACATTTTTTTAAAACAAATTATGCCTAATTTATATATAGCTAAAGTAAAACTAAATTATAATATAAAATATAACTTAAAATACTTACTTATCAAGCACATTAGCAACATTAACAATAGTATTAGAACTTTCATTGACAAATTCATCAGACTTTTTGAGATCTTCATATGTATCAAACATTGGCATTCTATTAGCAGTATTCATACATCTCTGTAAATGTATTCTCATTTCTAATAAACCTTCCCACAATAACAGCTGATTTCTTACACATTTTCCCTTTTTAGCTTCTTCAGAAATATTCTGTTTCTTTACATGTTCAAACTTTTCTATAACAGGTTCACTCATTTGGCTAATGTCGTAACCTTCTCCCTCTGACTCCTCATCTTCTTCCTCAGATCCCGATTGTTCATCGTCAGAACTACCACTTTTTTGTTTTTTCATAATATTATAGTCATCACTTTCATCTTCGCTTCCAATTGACGATGAATAGTCTGCACTTTTAGTCAAGTTATTTTCATTATTTTCTTCTAAAAGGCTATCTTCATCTGAACTATGTTCTTCCAATTCTTTACGAGAAACCACTTGACCTTCATATTTTTTACTAATATCACTTAGTAAATTTACGCTCCTTTTCCTGAAATCACTAATTGCAGCTTCATCTTCACTATCAGAGGAACTGAAATCTGCCCGCGTCACCGTACTTGGTTTTGTGTGAAAAATTTCGTCATCTTCAATGTCAGCTCTTGGTTTAACAGTTAACGCATCGGCTATTTTATCTGATAGAATCTTTTTTGATATCTTAGAAGACTTTTTTTGTTTCATATTTGCCGTTTTATATATTGACAACAAAACCTAACCAACTAACACCTAAATAAAACGTGTGCTTGACGCTGACACAGATTACGTTTGACAATTGACAAATGACATTGACTATGACTCGAGAGACTGAACGCATAGATAATTTATACAGTTAATTCTATATGAATTTCCAAAAGAATGTAGATGTGTTATAATTTCTTTAATTACGTTAAGATACAATATATATAAATACTATATTATACTATTTTTATATTTTACATTTCTAGTGATAATGTGTAAAAATAGATATGATAATTATACAGTGTATTTTTTAATAGTATGCCTATGACAGATTAATAATATTATAATCGCAAGTATCAAGTTATATACTCTTTGGAAAGATAAAAAAAACATATTACAAGAGCGCGAAAGTTGACAATCTCATAAATTTAATTTTCTAACCGTAATATTTATGAATTGGAGTATAAAACCCAAAAATTTAAAGAATAATGCCACGAAGAAAAATAGTTAGTAAAGCAGTAAAATGGCTAAGCGATGAAATTATAAATGAACAAAACATATCAAATTCCTTCCATTACTATCAGTAAATATAGTTTGTTCTTGTAACATATCTAAGTTTAATTTCCAATGTTGTCACTTGTTTTTATTTTTTCAGAAAATTTCAATTTAAAGACATTATTGCTGAAGTCGGTGACTTTGTGCTAATATCAAATGCAGATGCTGCCGAACCTGATACAGAAGGTGGATGTGATGCTGCGAGACTTCTGTCTTTATATGAAGATACGTCTAATAATAATGATCCATTCAGAGCAAAAGTCCAATGGTACTCCAGACACAGTGATTTGCCTAAAGAGTGTCTTAATCACTGTAATAATGTTACTTTTTATGATAAGGAGGTAATTTTGTTTTATATATGATATAAATATAAATTTTAACCAACAACTGTATATATTACATTTTCATTTTTCATTAACATAAATTTATAAATTTTTGCTGCCTGATGCTATTGATTTGGTAAGTTTTTTTACTCCTTATGCGTTTTTAACCTCACTTTTGTTTTATTTATTTTTTAATTTTACAGGTAGTAGAAGATCATAGGCCATTTGATACAGACATATCAATTGAAACAATTTTCAAGAAATGGCACATTATATTAACAGTTACCAAAGATTCTTATGATATGTTAACCTTTAATCAGTACATCTGTAGATATAGACTTATGCCAATTGGTAGGAGAAAATTTCATATAGAACCAGTATTAGAAGAAGAAAGGAAAGCTTTACAACTATTGACTACGCCTAGCAAAAATATTGGAAGTCCCATCACAAAAACACCTAAAACACCAAGTAGCTTAGTAAAAAGAATGAGCCGTGTCTCATTGTCAGAAAAAAACTGGAGTGTAAGTAAGAATGATGGTACGAAGCTCCTACTAAAAAGAGCCATATTGGCTGACAAAAACGACAAAGATTCACCAAAAAAATCAACACCAAGAAGTATGAAATCTACTCCAGTTACTGAAACCCCTAGGAGTTCTAAAAAATTAAGTAAAAATAACATAGAAGAAATTTTGTCTATGGAACTAAAAGAAAACTCAGATGATGAAATGCCAACTTTAATTATAAGGAAACACATAACAGCAACACCCAAGAGAAAAACACCTATAAGAAAAATAGATGAAGAAACTCCAAAAAAAGTTTTAATTTTTGAGGATGATGAGAAAGAATTATATGCAACAAGATCAGGTAGAGTTACAAGAAATCCAGGATATCTTGAAGAAGCACTGTCGCCTGTTAAACAAACACCAAGAAGAAATCGTAAAGAAAGTACTGTGGATAGTGAAGATGAAATTAGAGTGCCGAAAACCCCAAGAGTTCCCAAGACTCCTAAAACACCTAAAACACCTAGAACACCTAGAACACCTAGATGTAGGACTTCAATTGCAAAAACACCCAGGAGTGTATCTAAAAGAATATTAACCAGTGAACTTACACCTACATTACACAATAGAGCTCATTCAGTTGATAATATTGATGGTACATTTTTTTTAGTCACATTTTGAAAAGCAAGTTATTTTTTTGCTTCATAATGTATTTTGGTAGTTTTCAACCATGCAAGCACAGGGAACCTAATGTTACAATACTTCATCCCCATGTACTACCCAATTTTCAAGACTGGGTGACAGAACTCAATGCCATGGTTTGTCTTGTTTCCAGAAAATGAAAATAATTTATGCCCCAAATAGGAATTGAACCTACAACCTACCATCATGCTTACAGTCAGGCTTGCTGCTTCACCACTGAAGCCTGTGATTCTTTTTAATAGAATGTGAAGATGCATATTACTTAATTTAAATATATATTAAACTCCATATATTTTTTCAGAATTTTTAAATGAAAACAATTCTTTACCTGGGAGAGAAAACCAAATGCATGAGATTCTATCATTTGTTAGAAGTAAGCTGTTGCATGGAACAAGTGGGTAAGTAATTCTTATTGGATTCTTATATATAGACTAGCGGACGCGCGCAGCTTCGCTTGGTTAGTTAGGAGTGAATTCTAATAAACCATGAAACATGTGTTCAATGAAATATTTTTAAGAGTCGAAATTTCAAATTTTATACATTTCGGTGGCCATTTAAAGATTTTTCCATACAAACTTTCTACCCCTTATTTGCACCCTTAGGGGAAGAATTCTAGAAAACGATGAAACACTGTGACACACGTGTTCAATTAAATACTTTTACAAATCTAAATTTCAAATTTTATGAAAATCGGTGCCGATAAAATTTTTTTTTCATACAAACTTTCAACCCCCTATTTCACCCCTTTAAGGTTAAAATTTTTCAAAATCCCTTCTTCGTGGATGTCCAGATTACGAAAGTAAACATCTGTCCAGATTTCACGTTTCTACCATCAGCGGTTACGGCTGTGCGTGCGTCTTACCTCTGTCAGTGAGGACAAGTCCTTTTATATATATATATTTTATATTTATGCCTATCCTGTTATAGCTTACCTTAGTGTAGGTTGTCTAATATATTCTTTAAAATTTTTATAATACTTATACTTTTTAGGTGCATGTATATATCAGGTGTGCCCGGTACTGGTAAAACGGCTACTGTCAATTCTGCCCTGAAAGTGCTGAAGGGGGAGCCAGATTTACCTGAGTTTCAACTTGTCGAAGTAAATGGCATGAGGATTGCTGAACCTAGGCAGGCCTATGTGCAAATATATAAACAGCTGACTGGTAATTTGTATATGTCATATTAATAATTTAAAAAAAATAGTATGTGACGATAACTGCAATGGTTGTAAGTTCAATCTCTCCTCCTCTTCTCAAAAAAAATGTCGGTTTTAGTTTTTTTACACTATATCTCGCATAGAGATAAAGGAAATCTTGTATAAAATAATTATTGCCCATAATTCGATACTTTCTTCAGAGAAAGTTGTTGGTGAGAATTAAACCCACAATTATTATGTTTACAGTCATCACTGTCTTTTATTACTGTTTTATAAATAATAATAAAATATATTAAAATGAAAGATTCCATTGTTTTTTATATTAGGAAAATCTGTAGTATGGGAACAAGCTTGCTCTCTACTAGAGAAGCGTTTTACAAATCCTGGACCAAGGAGAGTGCCAACTGTCCTACTTGTAGATGAGGTATGTTTTTATTATAGATAAAAATATATTATAATATATAGTTTGTAGCACTTTATTAAGCACTAGCGGGCCCCTGCGGGGCTACGCCCGCTTGAATTCAATTCAGTAAAACAATTGTATAAAATAACTGTTATGGCAAATAGCAAATTTATCGAACTAAGTACTAGTAAATTGACATATCTTTTTTATTTATGAACCGATTGTAATAAAATAAACCCTATATGTTTTCGGAAGCTTGCCAGAATCCAATAGTGAAAATCGCATCTAATCGGTTAAGCCGATTCCGAGATTAGCGATAACCAACGCACAGACAAACAGACAGAAATTTTAAAAATCTTTGTTTTGTGTTCTATTACGTTAATAAAGGTTCCCAATAACATTTTTTTTAAATATCTTCCAAGACCAACACAGACCCTCTTACTTTGTTAATCACTTGACTAAAAAAAAAATATTTTTTATTTATCAATTTAATGAAGTTACATGTAAAATTAAAAACTTAGTTTCTTAACACTAGATGTAATGCTATATGCGTCATTTTAATTTTTTTTGACATTTACCAAAATATTATCCTGTGCTTAATGTAAAATAACATTTAGAATATTAATAAAATACACAACAATTAAAAATATTTAATAACATGTAAAAATATTTTTTCAGCTAGATGCCTTATGCAATCGTCGTCAAGACGTAGTCTACAGCATAATGGAGTGGGCAGCCCACAACACTGCCCTATTAACAGTATTAGCTGTAGCCAATACTATGGATTTACCAGAAAGAGCCCTAGCAGCGAGAGTGGCGTCCCGTCTCGGCCTCACAAGACTTACCTTCCCACCATACACCCATGGACAGTTACAGTCTATAGTCACTACCCGGTTAGCCGGTGCCAATGTTACAGCTGATGCTGTGCAGCTTATTGCTAGGTGATTGGTTTCTTTTTTTTTTATGTTGGAACTATTTGTTATTCTTGTATGTATGTATTGCAGGGTGGACATGGGTACAAGTCCGCGATAATGGGTGGGTTCAATTCCCACTTGGGGAAAAATATATATATATTTTCTCATTTCCCCCCTCTGGAAACGAGACTGAGCACGGCGGTGAATTACGTCACTCAACACGCTATGCCCCGAAAATTCGGGGAAGGTGGAGAACGGAAGTGTCTTAATGGAAACTGAGTGTCTCTATACTAGGTTTCCAAGTTCCCGCTGCCTAAAAAAATAATATATTTTTTATTCCTTACGTAAAAATAGGAAAGTGGCATCAGTATCAGGTGACGCGCGTCGGGCACTAGCGCTTTGTGCTCGCGCCCTGGAGATTGCTCGTCCCAAATGTGCGGGACTCCAAGAGGTGCAAATGGCGCTGGGAGAGGCGGCCTCTAGTGCTGCTGTGAGAGCTATCAAATGTTGTTCCCCTGCTGAGAGGCTTATGTTGAGGGCTGTCGCTGCTGAGGTTTGTTTTTTGTATAGATATCGATGTAGTTTGGGCGAAGTTTAGCGATTAGTTCTGCGGTTTAGTTTTGGCGGAAAATGGGGAATGCAGTGTCTTAATGGTTCTAGGTTCCTTACTATAACTAGGTTCCTTCTATCTACCCTGCTATATGCGAAATACAGCGTGACGCTATTAAAAATAGACAGCTTGCTAGTATTAATACATATATTTATAGGTTTAATTGGCACAAATATGGTGTAACTAAAATACAAATGGCTGTGTGTGTGAATAAATGTTGCTCGCCTATTAAGTAAATGCGAGTAATGATTTATAAGCTGTGGCTGCTGAGATGTAATTAGCCTTGTTTAAAAGGTTAATTGTAGAAAGTGAGAAGAAAGAAAATGTCTTCAGCCATTTAAAAATTATCAGCATTTTTCTAGTTGTCTGTTAACTTTTTAATTTAATTTTGGAAATTTCTTATTTTTTTTTAGGTGGAAAGAACAGGTTCTGATGAAACCACATTATCACGAGCACTATCAACAGCAGCAGCAATCATTGCGTTAGATGGACGGCCATACAGATCTGCCACCAGCATAAGGGCACCAACACCGTCCCAGGCCCACACAATATGTGCAAGATTGGCAACTATTAAGTTACTCTTAATGGAACCTAAACCTTCGGAGCCAAGGCTTTTATTGAATGTTAGTGCTGATGATGTTCATTATGCTACTAAGCAATTGAGCATATAAGTCAGGTTAGGAAAAATGTGGAAATTGTATTTGTTTTTGTTTTTTTTCTTTTGTTAAAAGGTTATGTAGTTTTTAAAAGTTAAGTACAAGTTCAAATAATTGGTAGTATAATTTTAGTTGTAAATGTATTCATCACAATAATAAGTATAACATTTTAAGAAATGCAACTTTAAGGACATGCCGCCTTCAATATTAATTTCATATATTCAAAATGCAATTTTTAATTAAATTAAAATTGATTTTTTTTAGTATTAATGTTATTCATTTTACGTAATAGAACATATTTTTAATTTACTTTTTGACTGATCTATAATATTTATAATAAGAAGTGATGATTTAAGTTAAATATATTGTTACAATTAATAATTATTTTTTTTTGTTTTATTTAAATGTCACCCATTTGTAGTATCTTGACTAATGCTTCGACGTTGTTCTCAGTTACTGCTTTCCTACAAGCTGTTACTACAGCTTTACTGTATTTTCCTACTGAAAAACCAATAAAATATAAATAATATACAAAATTAAGACATGGAAGTTACTTTTATATTTAAATTTAAACCAGAATAGTCCACAATCATGACAAGTGTGCGGCTGTAAACGAGACTGGTTTTGGGTTCGATTCTCAGTCAAGGAAATTAAATATTTTATATTATCATTTCTTTAATGGATTTGATATGATAATAGTGGTAGCTTTTTGTCTATATTTTTTTGTCTTTATTACGACGATTCAAAAGTGCTCGTAATAGTCAATTTGAATAAAGAATAATTTGAATTTTGGCAACGATGCGAAGCGCGGCATAGAATTTCATCACCAATACTACTCTCTCGTCCTAACTAAATAGGTTCCCTCTGGCTACCCCCGACACGTGCGGGATACAGCATGAAGTAAAAAAAAGGCTATTATACTAAGTATGTAGCTTACCCCTTAATCTAGCTGTTTGTTGCAAAATAGTGTGCAAATTCTTCAATGACGCCATCGCCTGCTCTTGTGTTGCGCGACGAATGTGACAACTTGTTAACAATTCCTCGTTTAATAATATAACATCTTTGTATCTATTTAACATCTCCTTCCTAAAAATTTGAGAGAGAATAAATTGTATACTTATGCAGTTTAAACAATGTGACATCCTTTCAAGTCCCCCAATGAGGTGATGGTGGCTGAGGATTCAGATGCCGGTCATACAGATATGTAAAAAGAATTTATAAAAAATATTTATCATTTAATACCTATTACTTGAAACTTGCTTCAATGACGATTGTAAAAATTGCATTTATTATTTTCAAACAAGGGAATTTTTAACCCATAAATTAAATATTTGAAATTTTGTTAAACCCACAGTGAAAGGCCTAAAAGTTCAATATATTTATAAAATAGTTTTAATATAATGTGTATGTCCGACAAATGAGGGAAATGATCGAATGATGAATCTTATTTAAATAGAAAAATTCTCCGAATTGGAATATAACTCCAACCCTTTATATAATCTACATATATACTGCTTATGGCACACCAAATATAATAATAAACATTGAAAGTCCCCTTAAATACCACTGTTATACCCACAAATCATATCCAGCCGCATCCTGTGCTGCAGGCAGTAATGCGGTGATGAGTTGTGCTTTTTCAGCAGTCTCTGCAGCAAGCCTACATCTAGTGTCACCTATCTCAGAAACAATGATCATTTCCTTGCGCAAATTTTCCTCTGCTTGCGGAAATTTTGCTGTTGTCTGTAATATTTAAAATTGTTAATTTTGTTTTTTAAGATTCACACATGCAGAGTAGGCATAGGAGACCTAGTGTGAAGATACTCCTTTTCTTATATGCCTAGGTTTAGGGGCATCACATGAGTGGTGGATTTCTATTTGTCTTCTTGCCAGAGGGCAAAAAGAAAAAAAATAATTTCCCTGGAAATTGAACTCACAATTATCACATTTACAATCATATGCCACAGCAAACTACATACACAATGGCTAAATAATCATATTTCATCCTAACAATATCCCATTTTAAACTTGTTCATTATTTATTATTTATTATATTATAATATATCAAATAACTTATTTAAATAAGTAAAAAAAAGGTGATTGGTGTAAAATGATAAATAAAACAGAAAAATATGTTTGTATTATAATTATTTAATTTATTTTTATAAAGTACAAAAACATTAGACACCTATTGACCATATAATTCAACAAATCCCACACATTTCACTGGATTGAAGAAAAACATGTTATTATGGGGAGGTTCACGCTGACTGACTGCCTTTACAACTTCTTGGCCTATAACACCTCCAACTACTGCTGCAGCACCAGATACAATTCCAAATACATCAGTTAATAGTGAGTCACTTATAAATCCAACAGGCAGAGATAACTCTTTTACAAGCTCATCTCTCATTCGTAATAATATTTCAGTATCAGCTTTCCTCTGGGCTGGGTCTGGGTTTCTATTGTATTCATCTCTGAATCTCAAAAGAATTTTCATAACAAAATATGATGGGTCCCCACGACGCAACCTAGACCGCAGCTCAGGTTTCGACCAATCAGCAGACAAAGCATTTTGAAGAGGAACATAAATAGCTCTACGTTTCACAGTAATACTGACAGTTTCTCGTGCATTCTTTTCATTATCATCAGGGCCACGCTTTACGGCTTTATGTTGTACTATCTCTTCGGAATATTCGTGGTCAATTAGATCTGCAAACATATATCCAAACATACCCCAAACGTCACCACACAAGAATTTTCGGTTACTATCACGACAAATGTTATTAATACGTTCAAGTTGTTCTTGCTTCAGTCCAGTTGCACAAACGATGTCAAATGCTTTAAAATAATCATCGGGTAGGTCATCAACTGGCTTCGTCACAAAACTAACATCTACCATTGGGTTCAAAGCCTTAGCTCGTGGTAAGGAAATTTCCGCTCTGTTCTCGCCGATTTTGTCAGGGGGGGCCAAAAACTGTGAGTATAAGTCTGTCTCTGTTAGTTTTTCATAATCTAAGAGGCAAACACTCTTTACACCTGATAGAATAATGTTTTTGGCGATTTCGGCACCTAGGCCGGACAAGCCGATGATCAAAACTTTTGAAGCTCGCAGTCTTTTTTGAGATTCTAATCCCCATAAGCGGATTTGGCGATCATATTGTTCAGCTTCGGCCTCAGATAGCTCAACTTCGTTGTTTTCAACCATTTTTATTAAAGTAATCAAGTTATTGTTGGTTGACCACTTGCCGCTTCGTTTTCGCTTCACAATTTTTTGAGTTTGACACTAATGACAGCGGTTCACAGAGTACACTAACCACGCTAAGGCATAGAGCTAACAATTTATAACTGAAACTCGAATATCGATACATAATATATATAGGCTATTGCGTGTTTATTAGTATAAAATATTTATTTATTGATATTGTCGGCACGAATTTAATGGTGGGATGATATAATTTTATATTTTTTTTCGCATTTTAAAAAATCGATATCTATAATGTATTGTACATCTGTGGCTATGAACGACTGTGCGCGTACTGACCATCTACTGTAAAACTAAACTTGCAAACACATTCAAATGTAAACTAGGAGGCAAAATGTTTCCTATTCAGAGGTGATTTTAAAATGTATTAAATCATCTTCACGCTGTTTCCCGCACACAGCAGGCTAGGCAGAGGGAACCTAATGTTAAGACACCCTGTTCCCCACTTTCTGCCGAATTCTGGAGGCATTGCGTGTTGAGTGGAAGAACTCAACGCCGCGCTTTGCCTCGACACCAGAGCGAAGAAAATGGAAATATAAGAATAAAATAAATATGTAATCAAATACAATGTATGTATTAATTTTACTTAACAGTATTATTACGTACCTGTAGATTAGTTAAATTTAGAAAAATCGCTAAACTCTGTATTAGATTTCCAGCAAGTACTATATCTTGAGTAGAAAATTTGACTTTACCGTCTGATTCAAAATCTAAATTCAAGCGCGATCTGTCTCTTAAACATAAAAAACTTATATGCAGTTCCCGCATGTCCTCGTCTATTTCAACCTCATCGTCTACAAGAAAATTTTGGTTGATCCAAATACATATTC
This sequence comes from Heliconius melpomene rosina, assembly GCF_056956725.1. Lineage (NCBI taxonomy): Eukaryota > Metazoa > Arthropoda > Insecta > Lepidoptera > Nymphalidae > Heliconius > Heliconius melpomene. Next base: position 7,243,632 of record NC_140402.1, on the reverse strand, counting down.
TTTGAATTCTTTCAGTAATTTGAAACGTTACATAGCTTTCGAGATTAGCTTTTATAATTGATGGACCGGCCAACACGTACATAGCAAATCGTGGTAGTTGCTTGGTGAGTTCGAAAATATGAAACTGTTCGCTATCTGCGTAGCCAACTAAAGTCTAAAACAGTAAATAATTAAATTAGTAAGGATAAAGTAAACTTTTAAAAATCTATATTAATAATTAGTAAGTAATAGTACAGCACCTTTATATGAACGTCGACGGGTACATCACGTGGAGGCTGTAATGGAATATAAAGAATAGACTTCAATTGCCCTGGTTGAGGATGCCTGGCTAATGTTTCGCCAGTTTCGAAAATACCTTCAGCTAAAGCTAATGCCGCTCGTACAACTGTTTCATTATTAGTGGATATGGCCAACTGTAAACAGCCCTATAGGAAAAACCTTAAGTGAATTATTTTTTACTATTAAAGTACCTCTGGAATATGATTCCTTCAGACATTCGTCACTCCAAATCCCTACTTATATTCAAAAGTCGTCTAACTAAGTATTTTCTTTCCTTACAATAATGATGTATTTATTTATTTGCAATATAGTATGTATGAATGTATATATGTATATATGTGTATATTTATATGTATTATGTATTGTATGTATAGGTTTTATATTTATTAAGTTTACGTAAGCTTTGCACCACATTTTGCCCTAACTCTTAGATGTATCCTATCCTTGGATTGGTTGCCTGGAAGAGATCACTTTTAGTGATAAGGCCGCCTTTGTGCATTTTATGTCCTAATACATTCATCGTAAGTAATTCTTGTAAATGTGCAATAAAGACTTTTATTATTATTATTTATTATTATTACCTATATGGACCAACAAATTCTTACAATTTTTGAAAATGGATGTTTTCACGTCATAAATGCTGAACGGATTTAGATGAAACTTTACTATAATATATTAGAATAACATATAAGTAACAATTTATGTAAAGATTTTGTATAATATGACTATAATATAACAACAAGTTTAAGCGGGTGAAGCTGTATGTGTCCAACTATAACGATAAAAAACATGCTTGTTCAACTAACATTTTCTAAATCAGTAGCAACAGCTACTTGCAATCTCGTGTTAGTCGGCATAGCGGTAGTTGCTTTTTCATGATCGCTATTTACATTTGCAGCATTGGCCTCGTAATGTTGTAACTCAACCAGCAAAGCCTGCTTCTTGTTCAATAACTCCGTAATTGCCAATTGATCCTCTTCTGAAGCTATCTTTTTAGGGCCATTATTCAAGCTCATATTTTCTTGATACGGAGGATAACCTAATACTAGAAAGTATATCATAAAATAAATTTTAGGAAAACAAAATAAAAATATCTACTGCGTAAGCCTAAATCTATATCATATTAATTTTAATTTCAATTTACGTTATTAATTTTAATGATTAAGTCTACAGTTTTTTTTTATGATATTTAATCTAAATTACCTTCTCCTTTGTCTGAAATACAAACAAGATCGGGCACACCAGTGAGCCGGTAATCAGCCAGCAGCATTGCTGCGCCATTTGAGCGCATCTGAACTCGGTGCAACACTCGTCCTGCGGCATCCCTCCAATCTATTCTACCATTGGACCAGCAACATGCAAGCTTATCTCCAGACCATTGAAGAGAAATGGCGTTTTGTTTAGACTATAATTGTAATTATTTATAAAAGCATAATACTTAATAGTCGTATTTTTTAGGTTCACACTTTCTGTCCATTCACATTCACTGCTACATGTGAATGAACAGAAAGAACGTTATGTTAAGATACTTCCGTTTCCCGCATTCTGCCGAAATCCTGAGTTAAATGTGATTGTAAGCCTAAAACTGACCTTAACTCTCCACAATCTAATGCCTTCTTCATATATACCTATAGTTCCATTTGCTAAGCCATAAGCAAATCTTACTTCACTTATTTGAGATAAACAAATGACAGGACCTGTTTCCGCAAGCTCCATGATGAATTGATTGTTTTTTAAAACTTTAATATAAGAATCTTCACAACCAATAAGTAGCTAAAAGAAGACATTCATAAAAAGTCTAACATTCTTGTTCCTAATATTTAAATATTATTATAAATTAAACGAGAATAAATAATCTTACCTCATTTTCACCATCTTTATCAAAATCAAAAGCAATCATAGAACAAACTTTTCCACTGACGACATTCCAAAATATTTCTTCTCCTTCTGAATTAAGAGCCAGAACAGAGCTATTGCCACCAACAAGTACCAACAATTCATTGTGTTTGCCGAAATGGCTTACTATAATAACATTCACACCATCCGGAGCTTCTTTGAAAAATAGATCAGAATTGTCATGTACATCGTAAGCTGAAATTGTTAGTCGTAATTAATTCATAATTAAATACGCTATAAGGTATATTAGCAGAAAAATTGAGGGAAATACCTAAAATTTGCGTTGGGGAACCTATGAGTAGAATATCTCTATTACAATCATGCTTTATTGGACCGGCAGCCAAAGCTATTACAGCTTGACTGAGATTTAATTCTGAAACCTCCCCATGAGCGTGTGAACGTTGAGCTCTGCCACTTACAACTCCTCCGTGAGGATGGTGTATTATAATCTGATGAAGAAATTGAAATGGAAATTTTTAATAGTTTAATACTATTAAAACTCAATTATCAGAAGGTCGAGCAGAAATTATTAGGTATTATAGTTTTTATATGTAGGCAAAACTTCTTCTATTAATTTATATTTTATTGACATAAAAACTAAAGGACAAAACAATAAATATATTAACAATTCCATTACTTTATCATATCCAGCTGAAGCTGTGAGACATGAGTGTGTGCCATCATATTTTGCAATGGTTACAATGCCAGGCGTAACTTTATGATTTAATTCAAATTTAAACACTGGTTGAGCATTGGATGGTTGCATTTTGAAATATTACGTGTTATCTTGTAAGTACTCGTACTTTCAACTTAACTCTAATACGTTGTGATATACGCGTCGTCATAGTAACTAACGTTAAGTAAAATTGAATTTAATTTCGTTTTTAATTTAATTTGAATAGGATTTCATTTTTAGGCTTACATTTATGTTATATATTTTATTATATGACAAGACAATAATAATATTTATTAATTATAATGTTATAAATAAACAACATTATAAATGACCCTATTTTTTATAGTTAATACATGCATTCGAACGTCCGTTTATGTACAATACCCACAGAGTACTTTCCAACATATTATAAATATCAATCGAAATTTATGAGAATGGATGGAGGCTTGTTCCGTCGTTACATAAAAATTACAGAACGGATTAAGATGAAACTTCACAATAATATAGCTTAGTTGCTAGTCTATTTATATATGATGTACTTATTCGTTTCCCTACTTTTCGCCAGTTTAGGGAAACTACTAATAACAGATCAATCCCGTGCTATATTTTTATAAATATATTTTTATATATTATGATAGTACTGAGTTTGATTATGACCTGCCCTAATCCCCAATTACCACAACGGCGATTTTAGTAACTAAATTTAGTATCCCTAACTCTTCATAATATAAATCTTAATAAATAAATTATGAACTACAAAATAATTTAAATTTGAAGTCAAGTTGAACATATTATGAAATATATATTTTTCGAAAGTGCAGGACTTATAAATAAAAACTTTGAATTAAAATTCTGCAAACAATTATAATACAAGGTTAAAACGTCAACGTGACATTTGTCAATTTGAAATATGTCAACTTTATTGTCAAAATTTTTGAATCACTACTTATCACGATAGACAAATTACACTAAATTTTGTTCGCAAGTACGGAAGGCACTGAGAATACATATTTAGAATTTTGTCGTTCATTTTTAAATAGTATGTTTTAAGTGATTTATATCTAACCAAATGGGAAGTGAGTTGAATATAGAGACGACAGGATCCAGGTTAGTATTTAAATAAATTTCAATGAAACAAAAATTACATATTGCGCAATTTGTTCTATTGTTATTATTTTAATTATTTTTTCATTCATTTCATTATCAATTAGCTGCTTCTATAACCATTACATTTTGTAGATTTACAGATCATTCTAAATCTTAATTCACCTGTAATGCCGGGACTTATTTCGTGGTTTTGTACTTGGATCTTAAATATATTTTCACTTTTTCATCATATCATTTATGGCACTTTGAGGTAATGATATACAATTTTATCCATCATGCTTGTAGTTTCAATTGCAATGGTGTATTTATATCTTAAACATACTATGTAGTTTTGAATTACATCATATTCTTTTATATATTTTACATGAAGATATTTTTTATATATTACTAATAATTACTTGTCTTAAAATATTTTATATATACACATTATTAAATTTGCTGAATACACTTAGAATCATTTTTGTTGCATTTTTTTTCAGATTTAGTAATTTTAATTAATCAAGGGCCAATGGGATTTGACAAGCAAGTTGTTTGTTAATTTCTTTTAGTTTGCTGTTTTATTTCATGGTTGTTATTTTACTACACATAATATGAAAGCATTTTAATTGTGAATACATTATAAAATAAGATTTTTGTGTAACTGATATTACTCAAATAACAGTTTCATAATTCATTTCACTGTGCCTTATCTTAAGGTTTATTAATTTCATTATTATTATAACACACATTAAAATTTATTTGTATTGTATTAGCTTAAGGAAATGTTATTATGTAATTAACATGTTTGGCATGTTTTTTGCTCCTTGATTGTTTTGTGTTTATATATGTCCTATTTCTCAATTTCAGTTCTCTAGCCAGAACATGGATTGGAAATGTTCTTTCCTTTATGTGGAAGTAAGATTCATTATAATTGATGATTCTTCACATGTTCGCTTCTTTAACATTCAATTATTTTTGTTTTCAGTTTGAGCTAATTAGGTGTTTATTTTTCATGTCTTTTTGGTTGTCTTTATATTACTTACATTTTCCAGATTTGATGGTTTAATTATATATTTTTTTGTGCTGGCTTCTGAAAATATTGTCACTATTTCTGGTTCTAATTTTATAAATAACACTCATTTATTAAAATGTGCTATATAACAATTTAACGACAAATATATTTCCTTTCATTAAAATATTTAGGTTTTATTTGAATTATTTTGCAGTTGGACCGGAGGCTGGTTCAGCTGGACTCGTCAGTCAGATGTGATGCTTCGCAATATTGAGCAAACCATTCTATCTTGTAAGTACACTTCAATATTAGCAACATAAGTAATGTTTTATAAGAAGTGAAAAATTTTGTACACAGTAGATATAAGACATGCAGTTAGCATTGTTGTGTGAATATTATAATTCTATAACGATAATATATCATTTAAGTTCTTAAAACATAAATTGAGGCCAGTTGGTGCAGGGACACAATGGATTCAATTCTCGCTTGAAATGCAATATTTAATATTTTTATTTCCTCACTATATTAAGGCAAAGCGCGGCGTTGAGTTCCGCCACTCAACACCCAATCCTTAAGAACTTAGTGGAAAGCGGGCAAAATAAATGTCTAGGTTTCCAGGTTCCCTCTGCCTACCCTGCATAGTGCGGGATACAGTGAGAAGCTAAAAAAAGACAGATGCTACACCACTGTGATATGCTGGCCAGTGCAATTGTTGATATCTGAAAAGTAAAATATTTTACACAATTATGATACGAGAGTCAAATAATTTTCAATAATATCATAACATTACGATAGATGTTTTAAATTAAACATATGCTTTGATTTAGTTACTATTATCACATTTTAAATAAAATAATTTATTAATTATTTTAATTTAACTAACCAGTTTTAAATTATTCTTTGTAACTAGCCTACATTGTAGGTTAAACCATCACTAAATGCTTATGAAATCGAAACAATATATTATATTAGACAATGGCATCTAGATAAATACGTATAATTTTCGAAGCGTTATCAAAGTACGATTAAATATATTGCTGCAATCGAATGACCTTATCAATTTTCGTGTCCCCTTCGTTCCGGGATGCGAGTTGTTGATACTTATCTTTGTTTTATATGTATGTCAATTTTTATTATTTACTAGCTATGCCTTTAATTTAAGCCGTTTATAAGATAGGCGTGCACAAACGCACATACAAATGAATAATAATTTTAAAAACCATAGTTTTAGTTCCTATTAGGTAATTTGATGAATGCCCAAATAAATCGAAATTCTAAATCGTAGATTTTTTTCAAGGTACATTCTATGAACAAACAGCATTCACTTATATTTTTATTATATATTCATTATTTATAGACCATTCGTCTTTTACTTTGAAGTTGAACTTTCATATGCCGTCTAAGATTACGACATAAATTACTAGGATTTTATACAAGAGTATGTATGATTCATCGAAATTCTGCCAGTCAATGCATTACATTTTTTGCTAAGTCACTGTTATTTAGACATATGATATTTGGGGCTGGATGAATATTGTATTTCTTATTAAACTATAGTACACTACGTTACCGACTAAATGTGATGTTACAAATACACTCCGTTCCTCACTTTCTGCCGAATTCTGGAGACATTTCGTGTTGAGTGGCGCAACTCAACGCCGCCCTTTGTCTCATGTTTGGTTTTTATAAAAGAGTTAATAAGAATTTAATAACAAATTACATTTTAAAAGCATATAGGGTCCAGATGGCATATACTATTTATAGATCGAGGGGATATTTTTTTTCTTTCATTCCCCCGAGCGAGAAGCAAACCCACGACCGTCGCGTCGCGTTTAAAATTAGACTTATCTAGTAATGAGCTATAATTCTCGAGAAGAGTACTTAAATAATAAATTTTGCGCGTATTACTTTATTATTATTTCCGACCTTGGCAGTCACTGTTGTTATTGCGGAAATTATTTTTATCAATATTGTTCCACAAAGTAGGTATGTAGGTACCTAGTAGGTACATAACGATTTCGCAACAAGGTTATCTCTAAATTAACCTTTACACTGGAGTGTCTCGTTGTACCTGATATTGACTCAGCCCAGTAGATATTACACAATGGTCTTACTGGACTTTTAGACTTTGTGTATATTTTTATGTATATTTATTATTTACTGCACTTTATCACGCGGTTCCATTGGGTTTTAATTCCATTGGAATTTATTAACTTAGTATAGACTTTGAGGCCGAGGATTGCGCTCGTGGTGCAGGCCCATAAGCGTGTGACTGTAAACGCGACAAGTTGTAGCTTCAATTCCCACTCGGGGAAATTAAATGTTTAATATTTTAATTTCTTCGATTTGGTGTCAAGGCAAAGCGCGGCGTTGAGTTCAGCCACTCAAGATGCCTCCAGATTTAGGTTTCGCCGCAGTGGGGTAAAGACGCAGGCATAAACAGGAGGATAACCCTCCTTCTCCGTTTTTAGCGCATATGTAAATAAAAATATTAATTTAAAAATATATTCTTGTCTGCCTGGTCAGCACATCTTCTACCAATTTTAAGAATGGATATTAGTTGAGTTATGATTATAACAACTATATATTTATCATCATTACGTTACTTCATATCGTTTCAAAACATTATTATCTAGATAACATATTTTCTCCTTGACACAGGATTTCGATGAAATCAAAATGAGACAGTGCTGTCTTATTTTTATTTTATCGTACATAATAATATTACACACATATTTGTCACAAATACTTTGCAAATGTATTATAAATTTTTAAATAATAATAATTATTAAAATGTATATCACATCTTACTACAATATCTTCTCTGAATTTTCTTTGTATGTTTCGATTTTTTAGGTGTGAAGACAGCCTATAAGCGTTTCTACGTAGATATTGGGTCCGTAGTGGGCCAATGCGACAAAATATGGACAATTTCGTTAAACGACGAGTCCCCAAAGACGCCGTTGGTCATGTTACACGGAATGGCCGCGGGAGTGGCTCTCTGGTGTCCTAACTTGGACGCCTTCGCTGCGACTCGACCGGTGTACGCTCTTGATTTGTTAGGTATGTATTGAAATTAATATAATGATTGTAACTTTTATCTTTTTTTAATGAATATAACGAAATGATGGTTGTGTTTAATTCTCATTTGGAGAGTCATTATATTTAAAATATTTTCTATCTAGACCTAGTGGCTTCCCGCACCTTTGTTTGCGTGAATTTTGTTTTCTCCCTTTCCTGTGGGAATTTCGAGAAATCCTTTCTAAGTTCCGCTACCCTCCTCAAAAAAAATGTAGATATATGATAAGTTTCAGCGTTCTTCACCGCGTGGTTCCGGTTGTGTTGTCTGTCAGATAAGTAGTTACGCGGAATGTAGATAAGGATTGAGCTTGATATCACTAGATTTTCTATGCAGTATGTTAAATAGATAGATTATTATTTCTTTTTTGTACAATGATTTTTTTTATTTATTTAAATACGAATTTTCCTATCAGGATTTGGTCGCAGTTCCCGACCAAAGTTCGCAACAGACGCCGAGAAGGTCGAAGCCCAATGGGTAGAGTCGATAGAAGAGTGGAGGCGCGAGGTCAGGATCAAAGAGTTTATACTGCTGGGGCACAGTTTAGGCGGATTCATTGCCAGTGCTTATGCTTTGAAATATCCTGAAAGGTGAATAATATCTGTATTATGTATTAGGTACTTTTTCTTATTCTGCCCTTTGAATAATTTTATATGCGTTTATTTTTCTTTTAATAATGTGTAGAAAATAAATGCAAATGTGTTTTAAATTTAAATAATATAATTTCAGGAATAGATTATCTTTATCTATTTATTGTTCGAATTAATTCAAAATTCATCCTGACTACAATATACAAATTTTAAAATTTAAAAAACTGCAGTTGTATAACATTAATAATAAAAAAAACATTATTTCAGAGTACGCCACCTGATTCTCGCTGATCCATGGGGATTTCCGGAAAAACCATCGAATGTATATGAAAAATTTCAAACTCCTTTTTGGATTAGAGTTGTAGCAACAGCTTTACAGCCCTTAAATCCCCTTTGGGCAGTCAGAGCGGCGGGACCGGCGGGAAAATGGCTGGTTAGCAAGACAAGACCGGATATATCCAGAAAATACCAGAGTTATGTGCCCAATGCTGAAACTGTCATACCTGAGTACCTGTATCAATGTAACTCACAAACACCAAGGTAAATTTATCATTACATTGCTCACTCAAGAAGAAAATAATAATAAAAAAAGAAAACTTCCATAATAAAATCTACACAGCCAGCTGTAAAATAAACCCATGTCAAATAAAACTTTGAAAAATATTTAAAACATTAATTTTAATTTCTAGCGGTGAAAGTGCCTTCCACGCTTTAATGCATGGGTTCGGATGGGCCAAGAACCCCATGATCCATCGTATAACCCAATTGGACCCCACTCTCCCCATCACGGTGCTGTACGGGTCGCGCTCGTGGGTCGACAACAGTACCGGACAACTGCTATTGGAGAATAGGCCCGATTCTAGAACTTATGTTCAGGTATGTTAAAAAAAATATATGAAGAAATATAAATAATGGAGCTATATCAAAAAATAATAATGAAATTAGTCATAATAAATGTTTTTTTTTTAATAAATTATTTGTGATTCTTAATGTCAATTTGATGCCTTGAAAAATTATATTTATAGAATTATAATTACTGACTTAAAAACTAAATAGTTAAATTGCTTAAATTTTTTGTTAGTCTAGAAAAGGATATGTGGTGCCGTGCTGTGCCGCTACGCCACGATATTTTAATTTATTTAACACATTTTAATGAATTATTACCTTACAGGTTATCAATGGTGCCGGCCACCATGTATATCTAGACAAGCCAGAACAGTTCAACAAATTTGTTCTAGAAGCATGTTCCAAAGCAGACGTAGAGCCCAGACAAATTTTAGATAAATCTGATTCCAATGAAACTAATAATACAAATAGTACATCTTGATGATAAAGCTAGTGAATAATTTTAGCTTACGCATATTTTATTTATATTTTGTCACACTCGTGCCTACGGTTATGGGATCGCTTGTGCCCAATGCAAATCTCTTTTAAATTTTATTTATGAAATAATGTAGATATTTGGTTAAATAAATTAAATTGTCCTAATTGAGTTCTAATATTGCATAGAAATTAGAATCCAAAAGATAAAAAGTTTTACTTGTTAACTTTTTAGTTTATTGTATCTAAAATTATGTTTGTATTTTTTTTTTATAAAATCATACAATAATTTATTATATTTTTGTTTTTTTACTTGTGTAATGTAAAGAATAATTGACTTGTTGAACTTCGTCAATGAATTGTAATTTCTCCAGTATTATATTTAATAATAATTTCTTTTTTTTTACTTTTGAAATATTTGATGCTGGCTTAGTATGGAAAAAAAGTTAGTTTTTGTCAAGTAGAGACAGTATTGCTTAAATATTTAACTAGAGTATTTTCTTGTAATATAGAAAATTGTCCATTATTTCTAAATAGCCGAACTTCCGTAGATTTTTTTTATTTGTAAGGACTGAATATTTGAGTGGAAATTTAAGCGTGAATTGCACAAATATAAGTTGTATTTATTGTGCGAAATATAAAGAGCAGCCTCTATTATATTGTTGAGCTTAAGATTTTTATACTTAAAAATATAATTTGTTGATCACATGTTTTGGTTTTATTTCATACCTTCATTTTAACTTTTAAACAGTTCTTCTTAGGCCAGTCGTGGCGTAGGGGCAACAAGCATGTTTGTAAACGCGGCAGGTTATGGATTCGATTCCCACTCGAGAAAATTAAATATTTTCATTTCTTCGCACTGGTGTCGAGGCAAAGCGCGGCATTGAGTCCCGCTACTCAAGACGCAATGCCTCCAGAAATTCTCGGAAAATGGGGAACGAAATATCTTAACACTAGGTTCTCTTTGTCTCGACACCAGAGCGATGATATGAAAATATAAATAAATATTTCCTCGAGTGTAGATCGAACCCATTAATGGGGAATAGTGTGTCTTATGACTAGCCTCCCTATGCCTATCTTGCTTTGCGCGGGATACAGCGTGAAGCTAAAAAAACAGTGATGGAGAATGGTTAAATTAATAAAAACCAATTTGTTTGAAATTTTTTTTTTAAAAATACAAATTTTATAATGTAACAGCAATTACAAACATCAGGCGGGTTTCATTATTTGTACTTACTATATAGCTTACATAATAACAATATAAAAAAACACTACTTATCCTCTTATTTAAAAGGCACTATTTTTGTGTCTAAACAAGTTCTCAAACAAAAAAAGTACTATGGACTGTTTTTTTATTGAAATTTAAATTGAAGTAATAACATATCGAAATTTAATACAGTAATTAAAGTATTCATAAAAATTAATAGCATTATTCATCAATTATATTGTAATGAAAATTGTTATTAAGAAAATATGGAATATTCAACAAAGCCGTAGATGTGTGTGACTGACGATGACCACTTTGCCTTCATCTTGGAGATCCCGTAGTGCTTCATCCAATTGTTCTCTTGACACCGTCTAAGAATAAAAAAATAAGAATATTAACTCTTAATAATTATATTTTTTACTTTAATACTTTTACTGCACATTGTAAGCAAGTCCTGTGGATTATAAAATATTGAAGGTTTTTCAAAATTAGTATCTAAAAATAATCAGCAGTTATCAAGAAATACATTATTACTAATTCGCGAAATATAATCAAAATTTTTATAGTATTTCAAATACATGAAAAAAAAATACTCTTAATAAGATTAACTCATCTCCACAATTGAACTTAGATATTGAAACCGCGCCGGCTGAGTTCCATTCCCGTTTGGGGGATGAATTATTATCATTATCTCAGTTTGGCCTAAGCCTCAACAATTCGGCGTACACTGGAGAACGGATTTGTCTCTAGATTTCCTCTTCCGAAGTAAAACAAATAAAATTTTATTCAAAAACTTACAATTTGTGAATTAGTGTTGACCTCTTGCAACAATTTAGAATGTGTAACAGTATGTGGTTTATTAAACGGTTTTATAATTTCTTTGAGTGCATTCACGAGGTCGGCTCGGCGTCGGCGCGCTGCGGAACCTAACCCCGTGGTTAGAATACCAACGTCTATACGCCCTGATGCGGGATCCGTGGCTGATTGCTTTAGTGCTTCACGATGTAATCTGGAAATTAAGTTTTATTTAAAGATAGTAATTATTTTTATTATTTTTGGCAGTTCCTGAGATAGATGCTTACAATCAAACAATCTCTTCCTTTATAATAATACTATAGATAGTATAGATAACCGTCTTACAATATAAAAACAGCAAAAATGTTATTATATAACAAACAAACCTGGCAGCTTCGTCGACATCAACAATTTCAACTACAGGACATAATCTTACGCGAGCGTGGGCTTCGGCTAAACGTATTAAGGATTCTAATTGTCTTGGATATGCTGATATTTGGCCTCTACCGCTGCCCACTCGCCTGGAAATCGAAACAATTGTGATTAATTCAACCAACCGTAACCGTTCTTTTTCATATGACACGAAGCATTTAGTATTAAGTGACGGAATTCAATTGTTACAGAAGCGCTACAGGATCGGCCGCAGGATCTAGATCGGCCAAATGGAAACAATTTTTTCGTAACTAAAGTGACTGTAACGCGGTAGTTGTGGGTTCGATACCCACTGGGAGAAATGAAATATTATTTATTATTTTCTTTCTTCGCTCTAATACTAAGGCAAAAGCGCGGCGTTCCGTTCGACATTTGAAATCAACGGAAGGTGGGGCGTTCCCCACCGTATCTTAATACCAGCTTCCCTCTGCCTACCCTACTATATGCGGGATACAGGGGTGAAAGCTGAAAAAAAAATATTCTCCACTAACCTCATATCTACGTAAGAATCGATGAGTCGTTGTTGCGCGGCTTCACTGAGCGTTGGTTGCACGTGTTCCTTGGCAAACGCTATGTAGTCACGCATTAAGCTCATGTTCTGGAAATTAATAAAAAAATATATATTAGAAGTTCTGTGTAAATTCCATATGACGTCACTGAAAGGACTGTGGTTTTTGGCTGTCATCGAAAGCAGTTGCAAATGAAATAAAATAGTGCACCTATTATATGCATTTACTTTTATTTACATTTACTTTACTTTTTATATACTTTTACTTTATTTATTATCTATAAATAGCATATTTTATCTATTAAAAGCATGTAATGTTTAAAATATAGGCGAAAATGAATTATCTATCATTAGGTCCCCCTGCCTACCCAGAGTGAATAGGCATTATCTAGATAAGCATGCTCCACCAATGTTCGCATTGTCACTTACCATCAGGTGAGATAGCGGACAAATGCTTGCCTATCTCCAATAAAAAAAAAGCACAAAGCCCAAAACAAGGAGAAAATAATTACCACAACATCTTCATCACTTTGTGTTTCCACTGGTTCATCAAAGTACAGAGATACAAGATGGGAAGCAAGACGTCGGTCAAAGATTTCATCTTGTGGATCTAATATTAAGAATATTAGGTCGAATCTGTAACAAATGAATATACTATATATATTTTAAATTAAATTATTTTGTTATAAATTGTAACTTATGAAAGAAATGGGTATATTTCTTTCAGACTTCACTTTCAACCAATTAAAAAGTATTGCATATTAAGTGACAAATTAAAATTAAACATGTATTTCTTTTAACCTTTGTTCAAAATCCATCAATCAACTATTTATATTAATAAATGAAATAAACCCTTTCTCGGGTGGTTACCATTACTCCTAACATTAACATTCTGGGTATGGGGTTCAATGAAAATCTACATCCCTAGCAAAATAGCCAGAGTGAACAGATCATCAACCCTCTAGGATCATCAATACTGTGTTCTCGAAGGTTAACTGATATCTCCACTCGCGTCTTACATCTTTTTTTCCATTTTTTCTTCACTCATTCTCTCATCTAAATATTACATTTAATCAAATATTAGATATTTCACCAGAAACCTTCCTACATACCTGGACATCAAAGTGTGCGGTAACTGTACATTTTCCACAATAGTTTTGTTTTTATTCCACTGAGATTCCGCCGGGTTTGCTGCCGCGAGGATGGACGTGCGCGCGTTTAGTTGACATATTATACCCGCTTTGGCTATTGAGAGAGTTTGTTGTTCCATTACCTGAAATTTATATTAGTTATAATAATAATAATATTAAGTGTTTTGTCTTCAAATGGACTCTAAAATTAGAGAGAATGACATAGTTTTATCTATATATAAAAAGAGATGTTCCCACTGACTGAGGTAAGACGCACGCACAGCCGTAACCGCTGTGCGTAGAAACGTGAAATTTGGACAGATGTTTATTTTCATAACGTAGACACCCACTAATAAGGTATTTTGAAAAACTTTAAACCTGAAGGGGTGAAATAGAGATTGAAAGTTTGTATGGAAAAATCTTTAAACTGGCGCCCATTTTTATAAAATTTGAAATTCAGACTCTTAAAAAAATTTTCTTTGAACCATGTCTCACGGTTTATTAGAATTTACCCCATAAACTGAAAATAATTTCATAAATATATTTAATAAACATTCATATGATTCAAGGGGGCGAAGCGGCCTGAGTCTGCTGGTTTATAATAACTTTAATTACCCTGAGTGAGAATTGAACCCACCACAACCGTTAATCCCATACACAGTCAGACTGCTGTGTTATTATAATCTAATGATTATTTGTATTAATTTAAGCTGAAACATTTTATTTTATACTTTGTTCCATTATTATGTTATAATATACTTAAATGAACATAAATAATAATAAATAAATATATCACCTCATGTAGCACACTGCGGGTGGAGTCATTCATTTTGTCGAACTCATCGATACAGCAAATACCATTGTCGGAAAGAACTAGTGCTCCACTGTAAACAAAAAAAGGCATTTGTAATGAGCTATACTATAACTATAAAATATTAGGTAATAATATATTTTTTTCTTTCTTTAAGTCTTTGTTTGTATGGACTCTTTGTTGTTAATTTTAAAATGCCATTTTTTCTCATTCCTACAAATTTCTTGTATCTCCCTAAATTTTGTAAAGAACTTTTCAATGCCACGCCTATTAGTTTTGGATGTGATATGTACAGAACAAATTCAAAATTCATATTCAAAATATTCTTTATTCAAATAAACTTTATAAGCACTTTTGATTCGTCAAATGTACATGTCAATAAAAAGCTACCACCGGTTCGGAAGGCAGTTCTGCTGAGAAGAGCCAGCAAGAAACTCAACAGTTGCTCTTTTTAAAGTCAATGGTATATTTTACTATTACATTAGCTGGCAGCTATCCTGCCTGACATTCAATAGACATTAATTCCATACATGCTTATCCTCTAAATATTCTTGAACAGTGTAATAAGCTTTACTTGTTAGAATTTTTTTTACAGATATTTTAAATTTTGGAAGTGGCAAATTAAGAATACACTGCGGAATTTTATTATATACACGTATACTCAGACCCATAAAGGATTTATTAACTTTTTGGAGGCGAAAACTTGGTGTAACAAGCTTATCTTTATTTCTCGTTTCTATCGTATGACTATCGCTATTTTTTCTATGACTATGTATATTTTGTCGGACAAAGAGAATATTATAGTATAGAAATTGGGAAGCAACTGTAATAATACCTGCATCTTTGAAAACATCTCGCAGAGAATCTCGAGCTCTTAGATTATAAATATATCTTACGGCTCTTTTTTGGAGAATAAACAACTTTAATAATGCAAGAATTTTATGTATACAGATTACATATCTAACTTACGTTTGTAAAACAAGCTGTCTAGTATCCGGATCCTTAGTAACATATGCAGTTAGACCCACAGCGGACGACCCCCTCCCTGAGGTGTATTGCGCGCGCGGTACTAAAGCGTGCACCCATCGAAGTAGCTGAGATTTACTTGTGCCGGGATCACCGCATAGTAAAATGTTGATTTCTGATCTAAAATAGATTTTGTTTTGTTTTATTTAATGTTATTATTTTTTTATACGTTTTCTTTATCTTAACGCTATATACTGCAAAAAGTGTTAAGACACTGGTTTCAAGACAATTTCGAGGTATTGGCTATTTAGTGGAGGAACTCAACGCCCCACTTTGTCTTGAAGCGAAGAAATGAAAATATTAATAAATAATAATTTACTTCCTCAAGCGGAAATCAAACCCACAAGCGTCGCGTTACAGTCACATTTGTACCCCTGCGCGACGACGGCCTTAATTCTATTGATATAATAAATATTTTTTTATAAATATAACATTGTGTAATCATATTTTTTTACCTGAAATGTGTCCTTCCAGCGGCATTAAAATTCTTCTTGGTCCCGCCAAGTAATTGTAAAAGCACCCCTTTTTTAATATCCAAGTTTTCATATATTGAAGGTGCGATGGCGCGGGCAAGGCGTTCGTAGCAATCTGGTTGAGATGACAAAGCTTTGAATAGTTCCACACGCTCTGGTGGGAACTGGTGTTCTTTGCTAAACAAATAAATTACAGTTAGTTCTAACTATTAAACCAAGTTTAAGGACATTACATTCCCCATTTTTCAGCGAATTCTGGAAGCATTATGTGTTGGGTTAGGTTGGGTAGAACTCATACAATCGAACCTACAACCAGCCGCGTTTACAGTCACTTTGGCCCCTGCTCCACAGCTGGCCTCAACATCATTAAGCCTCATTCTATAATGGAAAAATATGCTACACAATGCAATGTCTTTAATATCATGACGGATTCAAACTGAATTTGTTTAAATTTATTGGCACCCACTTAATACCACATAATAATCTGTACTTAATACCTCATAATAAGACATTAATATTGCATAGCCAATCAATGCTTCTGTGGCATCAAGAATTTTTATTTCCTATTTTTCTACAATAAGATATATAAACTCAAATCAAACTTACCCCTCTTCTGTTTCCAAAAATCGATCGCTATGCGTCTTCTTATAATGCAAAGCATCCAAATGTGTACGGTGCAGGGCTTTCAGTGTAGCACGTCGCGGGTTCACAGTGGCGGGGGCTGCGCGGAACACCCCCGTGATGGCGACTCTTTCTCCTGCACCCACTTGTTCTACTAGGGCTCCGTGGGCCATTACGTTGACTGTGGCTGGGGTGCGGCCCGCTGGCATGTCATCTGGAGTCGAGAAAGAAAAAAATGTTTGTTTACATAAAAAGTGTAGAAGTCAAAAATTTTTAATATAAAAAAATACATACAATATAAGTATATAACATATAAATACCCATCCAACCATCAATATATATTTCAATATGGTGGACTCTAAGCCTACTTAGTGGAGTATTACTAATATTATTATTTATAGTGTCTCTAATTTGAACTGGAGTGTAGAGTAAATTCAGAGGAGGCATACAATAATTATTATTACTTATAGTAAAAACATTATCTAATCACAAATATTAACAAAACAATCAATCCAAATAGTAATAAAATATTCCATTGCAACTAAATTCAAATACCTGGTGCTTCCTGAAGTTTGACCAGCTGTTTATCACTAAAATGTGATCTGTTATGTATCAATTGAAAACTATGAGCTGTATTGCAATGGGAACAATGTGCTGGTTCTGGAACCCTGCCCCGTTCCAACTCTCCCGCAGCTGCAGCACCGCAGACTGCGCATTTAAAGTATGCTTCACGCATTTCGGGTACTATACCAGATGTTCTTATAACCATGCCTGATATTGTTACTAGTTGGTCAATATCTGAAAGTGAAGAGAAGAGAATTGTTACATAATATTTTTTTAATTATTTATTTATTTTCATACTTTAATACGCCATAATTGATATTAATTAACTAAAACACAAAACGAAAAGTAATAAGTGATGGCTGTAGGTTTAATTTCTAGATTAGGTTATTAACAAAAAAAGTCTAAATATGTCTTTGTTTTATTAATTTTCATTGTGTTCACAATAGCTTCTAAATAAACTTACTGTAAAATGAGTACAAAATGTGAATACAAAATATAAGTGAGGAAGATTTGCCAAATCTAAATAATAAGTAAAAGTAGAAAGAAATTAATATTTTCTCACCTTCAGGATTTAAATCTCTCATGTGCCTTTGTGGAGCATTGAATGGTCTCACTTGTATTTGGTGTTCTAGCACTGCAGCTGGGTATTTTTCAAAAAATAATTCATTCACAGCAGCATCAAATGCTGGTATAACCTGAAATCATAAATTAATAATCCAGAACAGATATTAACATAATTTACTCACTCAAGTAGGGATTGAACCCCCAACATTGAGCTTAACCACTACTCCACTGCACTACTACTATATATAATGAAAAAGACAATATATATTTAGCATAATTACCTCCTGGGGATAGCTGATAAGCTGCCTGTGTAGTTTAGAATCAAATATTTTCACATGATCACAGTCAACATCCAGGAATGGCTCTTCTAATGTATGGATCTAAAATAAAATGTATATTTAATTTTAATTATATGTATTATATTTTTTAGCTTTATGCATTTAGAAAAATAAGCAGAGAAACTCTGTTTTTACTTTCTTTCATTTAAATTAGCACATTTTTAATTTATTTACAAATAATTTGGTGGCATGTAATAATAAGAAAACAATAGGGATATACCTCTTCCAATTTTAATTCATATAATGGCTCAGTTGTTAGAGCAGTGGGTTCCACAAATCTTTGTATAAATTTGATAAATTTTTCCCTGCATTCAGCAATTGCTACATCTGTACCCCATACAACTAGCTGTGGCTCAGAAGATTCTGTTCCAGCTGTTTCTACCTGAAATTAAATATTTAATAAGTCTTATTTGATTACTAAGCATTTTCTTCTATGAAATCATAGTTTAGACTCCAATTCCCACATTAAAAATTAAATAAATATATTGTATTTCATATTATTAAGTTACTAGCGACCCTCTTGCGGCTTCGCCCGCTTTAACTACTGGATTATTCATGTAATGTATGTTTGCAAAGCACTTAAGATAATGTGAAAATTAATTAAACCCTAATGCAACCCGCATTTTTGTAGTTTCAATAAGGATTTTCCAATTGTTTTACACAGCAAGGATTGTTTAGTAGGTACCGTAATTTTAAATCTGTGCTCCTAATCTTTTCAAGTACTTATTAAAATATATTTAAATGACTATTTTTAGATAGTTAAATGACTATTTTTAAACGGAAGAAATTATAAACAAAAACCTACCTACTAATAACTACTACAAAAAATGTGAAACCAAATATATCGCGCTTAAATAATACATTCAACTCCAATTATCCAATACGTGCAAACGCATCTAACTAAATCTTCGTTGCTATAGAGGCAGCCGGGTTTTTTTTTTCGAGCTTGTGGTTAATGCTGAAGGGGGTATTCTGTCCCTGATGAAAAGCAAGCACGACGTGGCTGCCTGTGAGGAAAATTAAATAGAATGCATGGGCCGGGAATCGAACCCGGGCCGCCCGCGTGGCAGGCGAGCATTCTACCACTGAACCACCGATGCGTGTAAGGCAAGCGGGCACGGCGGACGCATGGCGAGTGGCGAGCCGTTTCGCAGCAAGGATTTTTTTGATATTGTAACAACTTCTAAAGTACTTATTAAAATGAAAAACAGTAAAAGACAGTTTTGGTCTACATTAAATGGCTAACGTAACTAATGTACTTATTTATATGCTAATATAATAAGGGATAAGTGAAACTTGAGTAACATACAGCTGATGTGTCAACGGCGGGATGTGTCAACAATTAAATGCGTTTTTCTGTAAAACTATTCGCAATTTCGAAATATTGTAAAAAGCAAATTTTATCTTCGTTTAACGTAGAAAATTAATAAAGTATTTTAAAGGATAAGGATTAATACCATTATGGAAAAATATCCCTCACAATAAAAAATATAATTAAATTATTATTTTTAGACAGAAAAATGATCACTACACGTTATTCTTAAAAGATACGAATATGCTCTCGCGAACTTATTTGTATATCTTATTAAGAGGAACAATACTCCAGTACATTTTTTTCATGTAGTACTTACCATTTGAGCAGCGCATGCGCGAAAGTGTCTCAACGGGTAGGGCTTTATACACATTTATCGTATTTATGTTAATTTACATAAGAATGTACAAATAATAAACTATATATAAACCTTCTACGAAAAACACTCGACTTAATGGTGAAGACCGCATCAAAATCCGTTGGGTGGTTTAGAAGAAGAGTTAGAAACAACAGACAGACACGAAAAGCGACTTTGTTTTATAAGATATAGGATTATTTACCCTTTTAACCGGTGTTGGTGCTGGTACATTCGGCCCAGTTTGATGACCTCTCAAATCAGCTCTTTGTCTTGCTGGTGTCATGGCACCTTTTAATAATGACCTGGGAGTACTCAATGAACTTGGTGTCCCATAGTTCAATGGAGAACTCATATCTATGTCAATGCCTGTTGGAGATATTTTAAATGATAACATATGTTAACATAATAAAATTGTAAAAAAATGGTTATATCTATATAAAACCTGGAATATTTACCAAGTGGACTTGATGGTAAGGCTCGAGCTGGAGAAGTACCTGGTGCTTGTTGACTTGGTGTCCTAGGAGTTTGACGTGGTGTTCCAGGAGTACCATCTAGGAAGAGTATTAAATATTTTTAAAAAATAATTACTACCAGATTAGAGAGTTATTTTATCATATAATAATAATGTCATATTTTAATAAATTACTAAAGTACCTTTAGAAGGAGTTCCAGTAGATCGTTGAGGAGTTTCGGGTACAACAAGTTGCTGTGACGATCTCGTCCGGCGAGATGGAGTTGCTGCTTCTGAAGATGCACGAGATGAAGGACGTTTCGAAGGGGTGGACATTTTTGAAGCTTAGGTCCAACCACTACAATATATTGATTCTAATTATTAATAAATCTTGCAGTATAAACTACAACAATACAAATTATAACTGCTCATGCATTTCGGCGCGAAATTTTGACAAATGACACCAAAATGACACTAACATCAATTGCCATCACAAATTCCACTTCCTTGGTAACGATCGACAATTTATTTATAACATTATACAGTAATTATAAGTATTTTCCAAAATTTTATTCTATTACACCTATTTTAAATCAATTCTGTTTTATTTATTCGATATAATAAATTCTTATCAATTTTGCGATCAGGGATTATAAGTTTTTTTCGCTTGTTAACTTTAACATACAAATGTTATAATAAGTTATCTGTGTTGTTGTTAAACTTCTATAGACAATAGGTTTATTTTTAAATCAATTGATCGTTCATTCACCGCTGTTGTTTTCGTGGTGTTCTATGATAATAACAAATAAATATACGATTATTGCGAAATAATAATCAACTTATCGCGATGATCGTGAATATATTTAAATAGTGCAATAGCTGTATTGTAGTCCAAGTTGAACTCTAGTTAGAGCATATTTTAAATAGCTAAGTTTGTGCAATCTACCTGCATTGTCGGGCATATTTTCGTAAATAATTATTGTGGTTGACCGTATATTTTTTTTAGTTTGAATGGACCTACAAGTAGCAAATATAATACAGTGATGCATAAAATGCACACTTGCTAGTGATAATATTTTTAAAGTTTGAAATATTTGGATTATTTTTGGTAAGTATCTCAGTGTATATAATTAGTTATTATAATTTGTGATTCACCGTCTCGTGAACATCCATTATGTAGAGATCCAAGACAAACAGGAAGACACTGGAATATCTTACTATGTTATTTTTAACCTAGTTGTTTATTATATTATTATACTATTTTGTTACAGCAATTAAAAAGAAATTATAGTGAATAAACATGTTTCAAATCACTATTTATAAATGCTACACTTATTTATCTTACTTTCAAGTCATATATTGTTGAATATTTTAAGTAAAACTAACTTGCCTCATAGTAATAATATTTAAAATTTGAAGCTTTTAAAGAAAATTTCAGTTTGATGTATCTAAATGAAATTCTATTATTTTACATATTTATAGTATATCACTATGGATATCAAATATTTAATGTCTTCATTGACAGGAGTATTAATGAATATGACAAAAGAATTAGAAGTCTAATATCTATTTTTTGTTGTAAGGCACACTTATAAACATCAATTAACAATAAGTTTGCATTAATTCCATACAATGGTACCACAGAATGATTTTCATTTTACTTAAAATAATAGATATTCACATTAACAATACATCAGGTCACAACATGTATTGTGGTACTATTCCATATATTCTGTAGGACTATAAATAAATTCCTAAACAATATACCATCGAAAGCATCAGAAGATCATGGAATGAATACCATGATCTGATTAAAATAAATCCTATATTTCAATACTCCACATACCATAAGGTATATAGATAAAACATGTTAATTAATTATAACAAAAACACATACAAATAAACTAGTTTTTAATATTCTTGACTATATTCTTTCAGCTTACAAAAATAATTTTCATGTGGAAAAATGTTAACGACAGACATTAAACCACATTGTTAAAGGTATTTTGTATATGGCAATTATAAAAGTTATTAACACACTACAGATGTATAAAAAAAAATAATGAAATAACCATGGGTATGTAATTTAAAACTATAATCAATTTTCTTCCCTTTTTTATTATATTAGTGAAGGAATAACAAAAAAAAAGTTATTTGACCACCAACACTTAGGATTTGTGAAACATACAAATAGGTGAGATATGTTTAAATAATTACAAATAGAATGCTTGTTGGCATAAGCTTGTATTATTTTCTATTTTTTAAGAATAATCTTCACACATTAATGGCAGCGACAAAAACAAAAAGACGCCATAATGGAAATGATTTAAAGACAAATGATATGGTAATATATTATATTTTCTTATTAAGTAGTTGCCCTTCCAAGCTCTGCTCAAGTACATTATGCTTAATTGTATGATAATTATTTTTTTTTACATTTATTATGCAGTTTAGTAATGCGAGAAATCTGTAACATTTCTACCTTTCTTTGTTTTACTTGTAAACTGCATGAGAAAAGCAAAGTGACCTGCTAATCTCTATTTTTAAATGTTTAGCTAATTACATCTTTAAGATTGCATATTAATGATTTTTTTTTATATAAATAAATTTAATAAAATCTGGAACTTCAATGTTGTGTTGTGTATATATTATCTCAATTGGAAGTACAAAAAATATTTTTTATTTTATTTGAAAAAATTAAACAATTATAATTTTCTTTTGCAACATAGCATTAAACATATTACTTACTAGCGGACGCGCGCAGCTTCGCTTACGTATTTAGGGGTGAATTCTAATAAACCATGAAACATGTGTTCAATTAAATATTTTTAAGAGTCTAAATTTAATTTTTTTTAAAAATCGGTGGCGATTTAAGAATTTTTCCATACAAACTTTCAACCCCTTATTTGCACCCTTATGGAAAGAATTCTAGAAAACTATGAAACACGTGTTCAATTAAATACTTTTAAGAGTCTGAATTTCAAATTTTATAAGAATCGGTGCCGATTTAAATTTTTTTCCATACTAACTTTCAACCCCTATTTCGCCCCTTTAGGGTTAAAATTTTTCAAAATCCCTTCTTAGTGGATGTCCAGATTATGAAAGTAAACATCTATGCAAATTTAACGTTTCTACCATCAGCGGTTACGGCTGTGCGTGCGTCTTACCTCAGTCAGTGAGGACAAGTCCTTTTATATATATAGATTACACATTAAAGCACAAATATCTATCTAATACAATATATCCATTTTCTTTATGGTATTTTGTGTTATTGTAATATATATGTATTGTTAATTATACTTTAATAATATATTTTTATACTTTTTAGTCTATTCATTAAACATTTTCGAAACACTTGACATTTTTTTTTGCTAAAATTCGCCACTTGTCAAGATATTTTGTACAAGTTCGAATATTTTTTTAATTTAGTATTAGTTAGAAATACATAAAAATAAAACATAAATTTTTATTTATATTTGTTTCCCTCAAGCAAATTAAACCCAACTATGCGTTTTTGTTACGTATAATATTATCTGTATACCTATTTATTCATTCGTTTTCTAGACTGTTTTTTTCGTTTTATAAAATTAATATAGTTTAGATATAAATAAATAAATTTTTTAATTGTCTATGCTAGAGTATTATAATTTCTTAAAAGAGCAGTGTATTTTTTGTAGATATACATTTAAAAATCAAACTACCATACGTCGTCATGATCATAAATTATCAACAATATTAAATATTTGATAGATATCAAATATTTTATTTCCTCATGATAATGTAATTATAACGTATTTTAAATATATTTCTCAAGTACAAAAAACAAATACAACATTTCCCAACAACAATAAGGTTGAGTATAAATACAAAATGGCCACATTGCGTTTAGGGTCGCCGCAAACGATCTAAGTCTTCACGATCAATATTTGAAGTAATTTAAAATGTAAAATACAAAAATACACCTACAATTGTTTTAATAGGTATAAATATTTATTTTTATCCATGAATGTATTGAATATTGTGCATGATTAATTTAATTTAATCAGCAAAAATTTAGCATGCCTTACTGGCAATGTATAATCTATTAGTTATACAAACTTTTACAGTATAAAGTCTAAAAAATATGAAATATAATATATTTTTAGACAGTCAGTGAATACTCTATGCAGTTCTTTATAAGCTAAATTCTTCTTTCTTTATCTATAATATTACAGTAATGGTAAATAATAAATATTTAAGTGATTTTATTTTATAGAAAGAAAACAAATGTTTTGGACATAATTTCGTAAATTTTATTTTGTTTCGTACTAGCATCCTAAAGGCGGGGCGAAGGGACTATATATTTATCTGAAAATAATTATGGTGGTATTCGAGGGGGTTCCAAAGGTTCGCGCATGCGATCTTCATATCTTGGGGTACCTACGTGTACAATTACCTAACTTACGAATTGAATTAACAGAATCAAGGAAATGATAACGTGAACTAATTTTAAATATTTGAACCTTATCTTGATTTCATTATAATTTTTTTTGTTAATAAAAAACATCAAAAGTAGCGTACATTTTTTGATAGTTGTAATAATAACGTACTAATGAATATAAAAAAAAATATGCAGGTTCTATATGTTAAATTATTAGTAAAAATTATAAAGACGTATTTTATAACGAGATATAATTAACATAAAAACTTAAATGATTATTATATCCTCAAAGCTTATTAATTTCGCTTAAAATTATAATTTAAAAGTAAAATTTCCATATTATATTAATTATATCAAGAAGACAAGCAACTAATTTTCTTTTCCAGCCGGTTCCACCGGTATTGTGCCAGGAGTCGAGTTACTTTACTTTGTATGAAATAACTCACCGTATAACAAAACTTATTTTGACTTACTACGCACCTATATTGTCAATGTTATTATATTTTTCACATGTTCTATTAAACTAATACTGTGCTACATGTAATGGTGTTTTTAAAAATTTATGACCTCGTTAATGATAACATATCGAAATCTAACATATAAAAATTATTTTAGTATCTTTAATTAATTTTAATATTATAAAACGATATTTATGTTATTGATTACCTCTCGTGGGTGGTGGTCAGGATAGCTCACTAATAAATTTGTTTATAAAACTTAGGTTGAAATGTTACTGTCGTAAAATTCGGAACTCTGTGTTATAAAATATAATGAATGCATCTCTGTTCTATACAATAAATCCTTTTTCAAACAAAATGGTGTACATTTTAATTTTTTATTATATAGGATGAATAGGTCCAAGAAGAATAAACACATCCGAAAAATATTTATCTTTAAAACTATTCGTCTCTACCATTTCCGCTTCATTGTTATATTCTAGTTTTCTGCATATTTTAATGACTGGTCATTTACAAATTTTTCAAAAACTTATTATTTGGGAACAATGACGTTAAAGAAATATTTAGTTATGCAGTAAACATTGTTTTCTAGGTGCGTCATAGATAACGTAAGATACTCGTATTCTACAAACTGTACTCGGCGAATACGCAGTATTTCATTGAGGACGATAGCCTTTACAATGTGGTAAATAACCACCTATAACTACATGGCTGTTGTTAGAAACCTTGGTTTTTTCCGACTTTATAAAAATATCGTACGTCTGATTATATATGTTTTATTTGTACGTTTCAAAAAGTTCATATCAGTTTTATTTTTACGTGTTTATGTTAGCAAATAGTTAAAAAATATAACGTTCAAGCTCATTTGACATTACTACCTAAATTTTCTTGGCCATGTTAGCAAATTTTACCAATCCAAATCATAAACGCACCCGCACAACGGCTACACGCCTAGAGCAAAGCTATTGTGCCATAGAAAAAATCAGGGTTGAAGATTTCGGCGAATCTGTAACAAAAAGCGCGTATCTACCTGCCTGCTTCTATACATTATATTGTTAAGCAGGTAATGTCGGCTATTTAGGTCAGGTACTTACTGTGAATTGTTATTGAATTCAATAAAATCAGTGCCAGAGGTTTTTACTAATGTTTCAAAATTCTGTTTAGTTATTTTAGATAGAAAATCGACCGTATCTCAATACAAGCGTAGCTAGATATTGTATTTTCACAAACTAAATGTGATATAAATGAGACAATATTGTCTCTGCTACAGTACCAACGCCTAATTTACTAAATGAACTTAACTCAATTTTCATATTAGCTGTGATAAAATTTGAAGAGGTTCAACATGTACTTGATCATCATTTTGCTGGCAAGAGCGGAAAGCTCTTACAACAATTATTGATCTCGAGTCCAATTTCTCTGTGAGTGAAGAACAATTTTAGATATCGAAATAATATAGAAGGGATGTGGATCCGTGGCGTCGCCCTCCGGGATATAAGGGTAGCTAGGGAAAGCATCGATTTTCGTCACCCTACGATCCGCACGGCGGGGGCGCGGCAAGATGGCGGAGGGTCCCGGACCTGCCTCAAGCGCACTCGCCGCACCAAGGTCACGAGCGCCATGTGCTCCCACCGCGTAGACGCCCGAAATACAGCATCTCGATAAAGAAACTCGCCCGTCTCTCTCTCTCTCTCTCTCTCTAACACCCACACAATGATGCCACTCAATACTGATTCTAACACGGTTAGGGTTGACATTTTTTTTGTGCGAGTCATTGGCATCATTTTTATGTTTTTTTTAAATAAATATAGGCACTATCTAATATATTTGATTATACTTTTTTTACAATTAAATAAAATGATAGTGCTATAAGTTTTATTCGGACAACATATTTATGAAGTGTATGATGTAGGTAATATCAACTTTTGGCAACAACAATGCTCTTGTAGCTTAATTTAGACAAACGATGTAATTAAACATTGGCCGTCATTATTCGTTGCAACTTTCTAAAGCGGAATATTAAACGCGCATCAACCCTAATCATAGCGAACCTCTTTTATCTAAATTATGGAAAATTTTGGAATGTGCCGTAACGTTGAACTTTCTCGCACGCACAATGCGTGCATAGTGCCGTCTCACTCTGCTTTCCTTACCTACTAACACGAGGGTTAGTGGTAGGGAGCGCACAAAAGTTTTGGGATAGATTTTTTTCGCAAACTGCATCATTTGAAGCATCCCCATAGTGGCAGCGTAACATTAGACCAGATCGTACTTGTTATTTGTTTTCAGCTGTTTTGTATATTTTTTAAAGTTGTCAACTTTTTATTAAATGTCTCCATCCGGTGTGTGTGATAAAATTGTTTAAATATAGTGCAGTGATATTATGTTGTTGTAACAATAGAAACTTGTAAGTCTTAAATAATTATTTTACTTTTTTTTTCGAGTTTTTTTTACTCGATGGGTTTTATAAATTACCAAAATTTTAAATATTGTGTCTGAATGACACATGTATTTGATGATAAACGTCATGTTACAAGTTGTTAAGAGCATGTTTATCAGTTTTTAAATGTTTATTCGTGTAATGGCGCTACCATAATATTGCTACCACAAATAGATTTGTTAGTTCTAGAACCCCCAGTCACTTAAGCATGTTTTTAAGATATTTAATATAAATTTAGTCTTGAATTAGTGAACTATTTTCTTTCTGTAAATAGTTTATATTTATATGTATGTGTAGCTATTATATATAAATTAACAGAAGTTCAAAGTCGCTAGTTCATTTTGTTATTTGTTAATTACTTGTTTTATTATTGTGTACAGGTTATTTGGCTATATTATAAATTATATTATAGATTTTTTTTTATTTTTATATTATTGTATTGACCATTTTTATTTTTATGGTCCAGTGGTGTTTGAGTTTCCAATATTATAATGACTTCCTCCTTTATTGCTACATAATGTA
The DNA here is from genome assembly GCF_056956725.1 of Heliconius melpomene rosina. Lineage (NCBI taxonomy): Eukaryota > Metazoa > Arthropoda > Insecta > Lepidoptera > Nymphalidae > Heliconius > Heliconius melpomene. The sequence goes on along the minus strand of NC_140402.1, from coordinate 7,215,264 downwards.
GCATTATGAACTACCACTAAAATATTTTTTTTATCTAAAAAGCGGCGGGCTTACTAAAGTTCGAATTAAAAACTTTTAAATTGTATGTATATTAAAATAGTTAATATACATACAACAGTTAATGTACAAACTAAATGTGTAATGCTGATACCCAAAAATAAGTAAGTTTAAAAGATTAAAAGTTCTAAATTACCTTTGCTTTTGTTTCAGATCTAATGACTTGACGTTCGCGTCATAATGACGTCGTTCGCGAACATGACGCAGTCGCTGGCAGCGAGCCTGCCCACTACATCCACCTCAGCCACGGGCTCCAGCCACAGCTCAACAGAGCAGGAGGACGCCCTGGGAATGTCCCACATCATCTGTAATCTCCTCGAGAACATGAACAAACCATCAAATCTACAATCGGGTGCATCCGCTTCATCATCTTCTACCATGCCTTATGACATTTGGGCGTTACCGTCGTGTAGTTCACTACAGAACTCTACCACGTCTAACACTCGTGAGTACAACTCTATGTCTAACAATAACAATCAAAATCATTCAAAGGAAGACAACTCCAGCGGATCGCCCGGTACCTCATCATCCGTTTCAATAAGTTGCTTCCGTTGCGAGGAGCGCTCTCCGACTACGCGTTGCCTAGAATGCAATGATTTGTTTTGTCACGAGTGCTGCCACAAAGTCACGTCCGACTGTCAGCTGAGAGACCACACTTTGTTGCCCATCCATCAAATATCACCTATCGGAGCCAGACCTAATTCTGTAACAAACGATAAAGAAGTTATGTACTGTGAACTTCATGGTGATCCTGTTAGGTACTATTGTGAAGGTTGTATTATATTTATATGTCAAGAGTGCACCTTGTGGGTTCACAAGGATCATTGTTATACTCCTATTAAAGGTGCCCTTGATATGTGTAGAATTGGTGTTTTTAGAGCTATAGAAGATACAAAAACTGGCACTAAGGCCATTAAAACTGCCATAGATAGGGCAGTAGCAATGTCAAAAGCGTATGAAAAGGAAACTGCTGAAGCTAATATGAAAATCCGTAAAGCTATGCGTTGCTTTGTTCAAGCAATTGAAGATAGAGAGAAATATTTATTAGATAAAGTTGAAAAAATGCGTCAAGTGAAGATGAATGAGTTAACAGATCACATGAATACTCTTCGTGGAATCCTCGCTGGATTAGCACACACCAACGAAACTCTAGTGCGTAGTATGGACTCTGAAGGCATAGACTTGTTTATGGCGAAAGAAAAAGGAAGAGCACAAGTAGACTATTTCTCTTGTATGTTTAAGAGTATGTATGTGACTGAAGAACGTATTATGTTTGTACCTCCTAATTATGATTTAGTAGATCAGATAAAAAGACAATGTGATGTTCAATCTGCCCCGGTAAATTCAATGCATTCTTTAAGTTCATCCTCTTCACTTCAATCGCGCCAGTCATTGTTACATTCATTGCAATCGGCTCAAACGTTTTCACCGCTGTCTTATCAAATGTCTGCCACAAATAGCTTAAGATCATTACCAGAATATTCAAATAATCACACGCGATCCACAAACTATTATGATCACAGTATCTCTACTAGTATAGCAATGGATTCTAATACTACGCGTGGTATTGGCCAAGCAATACCAGGGTATTGGATGTCCGTTTCTGTAAAGCCTACTAGAAGCCCTGTATCTGGAGTTCCGATGTTTTCGTTTGGTAGAGAAGGTCAAGATGAAGGGCAAGTGTCTAGGCCTTGGGGCTTGTGTGTAGATAGAGAAGGTAATATAATAGTTGCAGATAGAAGAAATAACCGTATTCAGATTTTTAATAGTCGCGGTGAGTTTAGAACAATGTTTGGGTCTAAGGGTACCGGTCCAGGCGAGTTCGACCTGCCAGCTGGCATAACGACAGATACTTACGGTCGTATAATTGTTATCGATAAAGACAATCACAGGGTTCAGATATTTACGTCCTCAGGTAATTTTATTCTTAAATTTGGTTCCTTCGGTAAAGAATGTGGTCAATTCCAGTATCCTTGGGATGTAGCTGTTAATACATTAGGCAATATAGTAGTGACTGATACCCGTAATCATCGTATTCAGCTATTTACAAGTGACGGTACTTACATAACTAAGTTCGTTTTCGAGGGGGCTAATCCTGCAAAAATGCTCAAAGGACCAACTACCCCTAGAGGTGTTTGTTTTTCGACGTCAGGAAATATTATTGTATCAGATTTTGAGAACCATCGTTTACTTATGGTAGACCCAACGTTATCCAAAGTGCTTCATTGCGTAGGCCGAGAAGGCTCGGGCATCGGTGAACTTAATCGTCCATCTGGGATAGTAACCGACGATGATGGTCGTATAATAGTAGCTGACTCTAAGAATCACCGCGTGCTTGTGTTCACATCAGAGCTTCGTATCTTATGGGCCGTTGATTTAAAGAGTCCTGGCCTTGACGATAAAGATAGGCCGAGCGATGTAGCCCTCACCCCTGAGGGTTTCTTAGTAGTATTGTTTGAGACTTTGCCGGACACCGCTCGCGATATAACATCACACGGTAAGCAATATATAAAAGTTTACTGACTAACGTAGAAAACCCGAAGACGACGAACTGTATGGACCGTAGGTCTGTTAAATATTGAATTTTGTTTTTTTTAGTTGTGATTACTTTCTTAATGTGCCAATTTTTTAATTGATATTTGGGAAATCTGAATCGAGCTTAGCTTGTATGGAGAATTGTTCATGTTCATACCTTAAATTATGCGCAGAACATATTTTGTTTATTTTTTTTTTTAAAGTTTTCGTTACCATATTATTTTGATTTCAGTTCTATTTAGGACTAGTCTTTAAAGACCAAACTTTGTTTACAGTGATGATGCACGCCATAGTTTTGCAGTGAATATGCTCTGAATATTTTTGACGATAGGTTTATCTACCTAAATATTGAACTGAATTATCACAATGTCATATCAATAGAAGATTCTCTTGTTTTTCTGACATTAATTTTTAACATTGCATAATCAAAGAATAGTCTCAATGTTATTATAAATAAAAGATCACATTGTGATTTAAAAGATGTTTTTATGTGAGATAATTTAAAAATTAACTTGAAAAGTATTTTTTTTCGAATGTTACTTTGCGTTTTTTATTTGGTTAGTTAATAAATACACATGCTGATGCGTATTCTTATATTAAGTTATTCTGCATATTAATTTAGGTATATATTATATTTTTATGAAGGCGATGGCGGTCCTACGCCCATAGATTAAAATGAACTAATTAAATATATAGCTCCTTTCTCCACTTAGATTTTTATCTTACGTAGAGTTTGAGGATTAACGAAATAAGATAGATGAACTAAGAAATTATTGCAATAAACTTGGAGACTGACTTTAGAAGACTGTCTGAAAGACGTGGTTCCGGCGGACGGGGCGGTTGTTGCGGATCAACGCGTTACTTTAATGCAATTTATTATTACCAAAATTTAGTTATTATTTTAACATTATTTTGAATAACTACTTTCTTGGCATTTATATAGTTTCATGACTATTTTCGACGTAGCAATTATGTTTAAACGTGCGTATTGCGTTTCTTATAGGTTTTTAGTACGTCGCTAGAGAAATAACTGTTACATTAAATCGACTTTAGTTAACAACTAATTTAGCGTTAAAGCTATTCTTCATATTCCTCGAAGTAGTGCTTTAGATGGTTGATAGCTGATAGCTAGTAATCTTGAAATCCTCTATCACGACATCTTCTACTTGTACTTCTTACATTAAGTGTAAACTAAGTCGCTGTAACGCACTTGTTTAAATTAGCTAATTTATAGTTATTCATCTACAAATTGATTATTTTTTTCAATTAGTATGTAAAGTGTGATTGTAATTTGTAAAATCAAAATTTGTGTTAGTCCAAATATTTTAGCAAAATTGTTTCATTAAAATTAAATAAATCGACTTTTAGTCTATATTTAGTACTATCGGCGTTAAGTCGGTCGTATTAGATTTAATACACTGTGTTCAGTCAATATGTGTTCACTATTTAAATATAGTTTAGAGTAACGTATTCGGATCGAGCGGTTCGAATGGCCTCACGTTGTGGTCTCGCTTCCGATCTTAATTGTAATATCAACATTTAAGGTTTTTCAGTGAATAACGTTTATTATGTAATTTTTATTCTCGTACCTTCTATATTGTTCTCTCTGTTGTGGAACGTTCTAGAAACTGTTATTGATAGAGCTATGTCTCTTGTCAGATGAGAATTAATCCAAATCGTATCGAACCCTTTTAACACCAAAGTTTATATTATCGAATGTAACTGCTTCGTACGTTTACTCTTATATCTAATAATAAATTAGTGATTGCATATAATGAATGAAATATACAAGTGATATAATTAAAGTCCTTTTAACTCGAGCAATGTTATTCCAATAATGTTTTGTACTGACAACTAATTTAATATACTATTAGATTAACATTTACACGTACATGTACTTAGGCTTAGAATAGCGTAAGTTGAGAAATAACAATTTCCGTAATATAGTGATGTGACGTTCTATCTGTTAGAATTTGACACTTCAAACAAAAATTTTCTATTTACGTTTATAAAATTTTTTAGATGTAGATAAATGAACTGATTTTTTACGACTGCGGATATAGTCTGAGGTAATTTAGTATTATCAGTAAATATGTGAAAATTATTGTTTGAAGTCCGGCGTGAATGGTTGGTTGGGTTGTTTTGTCGTGCGGTTACTTGCTTGGTCGCTGTTACTGACATACGAACGGTACTATAAGAAAAATGTGTCTAATAATAAATTAAAATTTGTTTCCGTGTTAATTGACATAATAAAGAAGGAAGCTTATTTAGTTTCCATAAGGCCGGTACTGTAGGCGCGGACATAGCTTTGGCGACGGCGATGGCGGTAAAATATACAAAAGTTACAAATGCGTGCAGCTTTTTGCGTCTTGACTGTCAATTACTGAATTCCGCAAAACGTATATATATTTTATTAGCTTCGTTTCATTTAATTTCATATCATAAATCCAAACGAAAATTAAATCTAACTTACTTTTTGTTCAGTGCCATTATTAAAGTATTACGTTATTTTTAAAATAATCTGTTGCATTAAATGCATTTTTTATTAAATCTTCAAAGTTATCTTAAAAGTCAAATGAAATAAAAAAACATATTTTTTATAATGTGACGAATCTCAAAGTCAATATTTTATTCTAACATGTAATAAGTGAGGTGTTTTGCATAGCAAACTCCTTGAACTCCAGATCCAGAGACTTGTATCCAATAGAATGTTACCAGCCTTACATAATTAGCTTAAAGACTCTTCTGTCATCTGCTGGAAACTCTCTGATATCGCGACAGAAATGTGACCTGCCTTCTAGAAATACAAAGTAAAATTTATAATAACATTTTGAACTTTCGCCTTGTAGTGTTTTTAGTAGTTTTAATTAGCTTTTTGACTACTGTTAGGCTTAACCAGCTCTAAGTTCTATTAACATTCATAATTTCTGTCACGCTATCAGGTGGAAGTGATAATAAGAAAGAGTCTTCGTATAACTTAGTTTGCTCTAAGCGGCTTAAATTTTACTTAATCGCGAACCGCATTTAATTCGGTATGATTTGTTTATGTTTCTTAGATTTATTTTGTTACTTGGCTTAGTGGATTGGACTTCGGCGTTATAGAGTGGCCGGTTGCAAAGATGTCTGATGATGATGAGGGTTCCTTATCCTGTCCGGCGACCTGCCACTCTACGACGTCACCACTTTATAAAAGTGATTCAAAATTTTTCAACAAATATAAATTATTGATATAATCACGAAGTCAAGAGATTTGATCGCCAGTAAACGAAGTACTATGTGAAAGCTGCTAGGTGCTAGCAGTAAAATTGTAGTCTTGTGATAAATACAATAAAATTGAGAACTTAATATTGAAGCGTGATTCATAATTTTGTACGAGTTTTTTAACGTTCAATGTTTATTGTGAACGGAGAAGGAATATTTCAGCTTCTTCCTTGTAAAAAAAATTACCAGGGCTACCTGAGGGTCGTTGGTGAGACGCAATATGGAACTGCATAATAATAATATGAGATTTTAGCTAAATTGTATTTGAGCCATTCTATTTGTGCTATTTTTTAATGTTAACTAGGCGCTTGTGTTGTGTTAGTCTTAGAGTAAAATATACGTTCATCCCCCCTTTTCTCATATATTATAATAGAATTATCAATTATCTCAATTATCAATAGTAATACAATATATTAAAACATATTATATTAAGGTTAACCAATTACGAATAGTCGGTACGCACTCTATTAAGTAATCGATGCCTTTTATAATGTTAATTGATAAATGTATAAAATTATAAAACATAAATATTAATATTCTTGTAACTATTGAAAATATCATATATAATAAAAAAAGGGGTGATGAACGCGAGCGTATCAGGTGTAACTAAGTAGAAGTAATTTAATATAAGGGCCGCAAGAGGAAGGACTCGGCTAGGTCCGAGCTGTTCCTCTGGCGGCGACCAGTATGTAAAGAAGCCACTACTGACCACTCTCCATGAAGATCTCCAGTCTAAATTTTATTATTGTATAAAAAAATGAACAAAGTATTATTAAATGTATACCGAATTATAAATCGATGGTATATTGGTGGTGGTGCGCCAGTAATGACTTCTCATAGTGGTGGTTGTGTTCATTGTTTAAGTACCACATCTACCTCACTCGTATTTGTTATTATTAAGACTGGTTGGACTGTAACGGTGGTCTGATCGCCGCTTAGCAAGTCTGTTGTCTACTAGAATAAGCAGAAATTCTGATGAACTGAAATCTCTTCTCAATAAATAGCGTCCAAACGTTTTGAATGCGACATTATTTTTTTGTTACAAAAAGTAAACTCGATCAGTTTGTGTTGTGCGAATGTCGACAACAGCCTTATTTTTCTTTTTATATCTATATCTTATGTTACACTCCTGTAATATTGTTAAAAGAAGACTGATATTTTATAAATGTTCCTATATTTTAATTTAGAATAATTTACTGCCTACCGTATAATTCATTTACATTATTTTTTAACCTTTCGGTAATAATCATTAGTTTGATTCTTGTAATCTTATCAACTGTGCATGACGCTATATATGTCATGAGTTTTTTGAAATTTTTAATGGAATTTTGTATGAAAATTAATCAAGTGATTGATAGAAAATGGTGTTTTATTTTCCTATTCCTATCCTCGCCCTTTACCGTTTATTTTAATATTATAATAAAATATAGGTAACTTAATTCCTAAGAAATCATTATTAATTGCTATGATGATCATAGAATCGTAACTTTGGATAATTCATATTTATTAATTTGAGAAATTAAATGTAATATAAAAATTAATAAAGGAAATCGTTGATCTTATTGTCTATGCTTATTACTTATCATCACTTATTTTTTCTTAAATTATACCTTTTTATTTGTTTTCGGACAAAGCATTATTTGACATTTAAATACATTTCATTTAATGCCAAATAATAAATTCAATCACATCAACCGTGGGTTAATTTTAATAATATTAAAAGATGGGGCATCATATTAGTGTTCTTGTTACAAGTTTGGGGAGGTTTTTTGAATATCCTGTGAAAAGGAAACCAATATGTTTTTACAGGCAGGAGGACTTTACAGCGACTGGTGAGCGAAGAATTTTATTTTCTTAAAGTTGATAAATTATGAGAATAGGTTTGAAAAATAAAAATTAATTGCGGTTTATATAGGAAGTCGCTATATCTTTGACAGGTAGGTAGGTGCTTTATCTTCAATGTTTTTATATGTTTCTATTAAAGGAGAACCGCAGAGAAGAGCATCAGAGATTCACAAAGTTCCCATGACTGACTATGATAAACTCGTAGATCAGTTTTACAAGCGACTTGCTGAGCAGCGACAATATAACCAGGTAAATGTTGGTATAACGACTATGAAATTTCTTAATTTGTAAATAGTAATAGAAGAGGATTTAGAAGAAAATTTCCTTAAGTACATCTCTAAATATTATTTGTTTTCCTTTTTATACAGAATTTGCCATTTGTAATTATATGTAAATGCAGTACAGTCGCCGAGTTTTTGAACTTTTGTGTATTTTTACTTCACTATAATCAAAAGTAAGAAAAAGCCTAAAATGAAATCTTTGCAGCCATGTACGGCTAAGTTCAGGGTGGCCACGATTCGTCAAACGTACTATAATGGTAGTATTTACATTTTTTACGACAGGAGATGAAAGAACAGGACAGAAGATGGAGTATGCAAAAAGTGGTCCGAAGGTTCCCTGGCTGGAATGAAGTTACGATAGCGAACTTACACAGTCTGTTCCTATTATTCGACAATCAATCAAATGGGATGTTGGGTTTTGATGATTTGTTAGTTTTAACTTAATTTTATTCGAATTTATTAGCACCATTAAAAAATATATTTTTAGAAAGGTAAATATTTAGCTTATATCTTCATCTGGTAAATGTTGCAGTTGTGCTGTGTTAGAAAGTCTAGGAGACGAAACAACAATGGAGATGAGAAAAGAGAAGTTTACTAATGCTGATAGTGACAATGACGGTTGGGTCACTTACGATGAGTTCCTTTCAGTAAGTTAACACACAAACATAAGTATCTCTATTTTATAGTGGTGTGCCAGTTGAAGAGAGAAATACTGGTAAAAACCGCCGACTATGCGGCTACTGTCTTAATTAATAAGTTTTATATATTTCTCAATAAAGTATATACAGAGGGTATATTCAATCAAAACCTAGATTATTTCTTTATCACTATTTAGTTGACTCTCTGACGTAATTATTTAAGATTCTTTGCCCAATTAATAAGAAAAATCCATGTCATCGGGTTTAAGATTTAAATGTTTATGTAATGTATTCTTGTAGTGTATACTAATACTTTAATGTTTTTAGTTAGTATATAACTTCACTCCTCAAGAGGACGGAGAGCTTTCCGGTTTGCCTCTCCTTTGCAACGAAGTGGCCGAAAATATTCAGTTCGTTAGCAACCTAACAGTTGGAGAACAACTTGAATATGGATTATTTTAAATAAAAGGTCACATTTTAATATTTGTTTTATTATGTCTTACGAACATTCAATACATAGGTGCCTGCTTCTAAATACTCACAATACAATTTAGGTTATGTCCTATACATTATACTTAGTTATATCCTAATATTGAAATAGAAGTTTTGACGCACTAGAGGGTTGTGTTCAATTTCCACTCGGGAAAATATATTCTTCATTACCTCGCTCTGGTAACAAAACGAAGCACTGCGATGAATTCCGCTAGCCAACACGCAACGTCTTAAAAAAAATTCCTACTCTATCGTTGGCAAAATAAGCAGCGTGAAATAAAAAAAACTACAAAGGTTCAATGCAATCATAATGAAGAATAAAATAGCTAAGTTATATTTGAAGGAAATGAATCTAATATCTTGGAGGACTATCGTCGCTTAGAGAGTCAATATCGCTGAGTTCTGCGAGCGCCGGGTCGCACGCGAGGCACTGGTTGCCGACATCCTGCCAACACTCGTTGCAGTACATGAAAGGACACCTCGTACTGATGCATGAATGCCATATCTGTACTGTTTTATCTAATAAAAATACAAATTAAAAATATATATTAAATATAAAAATATATATTTAATATAAAATTGTAACCTAGTGGTAAAACACTCCGTTCCGCACTTTCCGCCGTTGCGTGATGTGTGGCGGCATCCAACACTGCACTTTGCCTCGACACCAGAGCGAAGAAAAAGAAATATAAATTTAAATAAATACTTCATTTCTTCGAGTGGGGATCGAACCACCAGTTTCGTTACAAATGCCGTGTACCTCTGCCTCATGATTGGTAAAATATGACAATGTGTACAAATTTAGAAAAAAAAACATTGATATTTAAAATGTCTTGCAAAAGCTGGGCTTTTTTGTTATAGAATTAAATTAAAAAAAAAAAAGAAAGATGTCAACCATTCAATATATAAACTCTATATTTGGCCAAAAAATAAATGTTATTAAATTAGTTAATCAAATAAAAAATTAAAATCAACAATTAATTAAAAGCATTCAATAAATAAAATGAAACTCACCTTGATTGCAATTCAATTTCCCAGGTTCAGGTTCCTCGCATATTAAACACTTCATTCTAGCGGCTGATAGAGTACCGAGCCAGCCTAAAACCTGTGGATATCTCATTCGTAGGCTCAACAGGTTCTCTCCAGACAAGTAATGGGCCCGGACCGCCTGTACTGCTTTTCGTCGTAATGTTTTCTCAATTTTCATACGTTTTTTTAGGATATCGTTGTAGAGATGCAAAATGCGTTGTTTCTCACGTATTGGGTAAAAATAACTGCAGATTAATCTGAAAAAAAATCTTATTGTAATATCTGTTATATGTTAGTTTTTAAAAACGATAATTAAGTAAGTATGTACGAAAATTATTATCCATGCTTCATTCTGATGTTGAAGCAAACCGCGGCGTTGAGTTCAGCCACACAACACGCAATGCCTCCAGAGTTCGGCGAAAATGGGAAACGTAGCGTAACATAACACTATCTTCCCTCTGCCGACCCTGATGTGTACGGGATATAGCGTGAAGCTTATTAAATTAAGTATAAGTATATTTTATTGTTTTCCTACAAAGATTAATCTAAGATTAGGATAATATTTCATCATCTTACCGTCGCAACCTCAGCGTGTAAGGATTTACATACAACAAAACTAAGATCCACAGGTAGCCTCCGTAAATCTTGAAATAGTATGAAGTAGGCATGGCCCGGGGCCTCGGTAAGCACATTTCGTTAGACATAGTCACATTTCTCTTGGTTGAGGATAATTCTGTAAGTACTTTGCGCATCATGGTAGACAGTTCACCGTTTCCTTTTACCTAGGTATAAGAAATTGACTTTTAAATATTATAGGTATCATATTAAAGCCAGTAGTGGATCAGGGGCACCGGCTTGCGACTCTAAACGCAACAGGTTGTGGGTTCGTTTCCCAATCGAGACAATGAAATATTTAATATTTTTATTTCTTCATTTGGGTATGAATATGAGTATGAGTTCCGCTACTCAACACGCAATGCCTCTAGAATTCGGCGGAAAATGAGGAACAAAAGTGTCTTAATGGGAACGGAGTGTCTTAACTCTAGGTTTCCAGGGTCCCTCTGCCTACCCCCCTATATGCAGTGTGAAGCTAAAAAAGTATTATATGCTTTTGTCTAACTTTATAAATATTTGTTGTCCGACTTAGAAAAACGCCACACATTACTTTTTGCCCCTAAACATGTAAGTATTTTCTCTAAAATCGGTTAACCTAAAGCATTAGATGGACTGTAAGTACAAATCAATAACAACAGATTCTCTCTTCTCACCTTGCAAAAAATTGTCACCAGAAAATTATTTCTACAAAAATAAAAAAATAAGATCCTATATAATCCTAAGGATCCTAATCCTATATAGACTAACCACGAGCACGACTCGAAAAATAACTGTATTTTACTAAGGTATTATAAAATCACCTTAATTTCAATATCTTGGCCTTCATGAGAGAGAGGTTCTAAAGCAAATTGCCTCACGACATCCAAAGCTTCGTAGAACAGTCTGTCCAGCATCACGAAGGTCGTCGCCGTTATGGCTTCGAGCATGACTTTAAGAATTTGTGTTACCAATTTACTACGTTCTGATGGTATATAAATAAGTGAATGTATATCTATGTATTTAGTTCTCTCCATCTGGAATGGTTATTTTATATCAATGTTTTTAAATTTTAGAAGGTTTTTCAATTTTTAATAGGTTATAGATTTGGTTACATAGGTTTTGCGTAGTTTTAAAATTAACTGAGTATTTATATGAAAAGTATCAGTCTTATTTTATGGAGACAATAAATACTAAAATATTAATTGAATATTTAACATTAAAACTCTCTATTTTCACCTTTTTCAATGGTAACAAAGTAAATTCATTTCTTCTTAGCCGCCTTCGGTCGATTTTCTTAAAGTAACCAGTTATATAAACGTTATCATAATCTATATTGGTTAAATACATGTCGTGGTACGTCACCGACGCCACCGCTATACGGAGGACTAGGAGAGCCAGGCACAAGTTCACTGCTACGAACACCGCCTTCATTATTAGATACTTTTCGTCGAAAGCTTGCATTACACGTTGACCTGCTTCCTTTGCGTTCTACAAAACCATGTTCCTATTTTCAGTTAAGGTTGAAACGTTTTCATTTCAGGGTAGGTAAAGGGAACCTAGTGTTAAGATACTCCGCGCCCTAGTTTTCGCTATTATATATATATATATAGAGCGAAGAAATGAAAATAATGAATATTTCAGTTCATCGAGTGGGGCTCCTGCGCCATATCACAGCGTGAAGCTGTATATTATTTTCATCCCTCAGCTATCACATTGACAGGCGTTGTCCCATTGCGAGGCCTCTTTTATGAACTTAAATAGGATTCGAACCCATAATAGAGTTCATATGCGCTGTAAGCATGTGCCTATCTAGAGAACTTTTATGGGTGATTTTTAGTTATTTTTAGTTATTCGTGTAATTTTTTTTTTATTTTTTAGCGCAAATTTTTTATTATTAATATTGGGGTAGACACATTGAGTATTCAGAGATGGGCACGGCCAATCTAGCCCCCCCTTATTCTACGCCCATGACGGTAGAAACGAAACGGTATGTAATAATAAACGTCTTCTAGTAGTTATATTATAACCTGAGTATCAGAAAAATGTTCATGTATTATATTGTGGCGTAGATTTATTTTCTCCAAATTCATTGTAAATATCTGTTTTACTTTCTTAAGAAATTGATACTCTTTTGATATGTTGGGCTCTATCTAAAACAAACAAAAGTGTTTTTTTTATTATTGTGTGAAGGTGTGATTGTAAACGCGACGGAACAGACAGGGTTCGATTCCCACTTGAGGCATTTCTTGGCTCTGTTCGGCTGTTCCGGTTATGTTAATTCCGCCACTCGGCCCTCTGCCTATCCTGCTACATGCGGAATATAGCGTAAAGCTGAAAAAAAAAGGAAACGAAAATCCTTAAAACAGTAACACTCTCCCGAGTGTGATTTGAATCTGCGAAAACATCATATTTAAAATAAAATTTTATATTTTAAATTCATTTAATATAGCTACTAGGGAGAATGATTTACCTTCATTGTAAAATTGCATATATCAGGACCCAATAACCGTTTTAAATCACAAACTTGCGGGATCATTAAAGGCCGACATATCATAAAGTGCGACACCTCTCTTATACACAAGACGTACGCTGAATAAAATATATTGAAACACGTCGAGATGGCGTGCGAAATTTGATTTTCGCATCGAATTTTCATTTTATTGGCATATTTATTTTGACAAGGTATTTTTTTTCCAGTTTGGTTCTTAACTCTGAAACGTTTTCTTGTAATTTAATAAATCAGCTTCTCGCTGTATCCCGCACACAGCAGGATAGGCAGAGGGAACCCAGTGTTAAGGTACTCCGTTTCCCACGTTCTGCCGAATTCTGGAGGCATTGCGTGCTGAGTGGCAGAACTCAACGCCGCGCTTTGCTTCGACACCAGAGCGAAGAAATGAAAATATAAACGTAAATAAATATTTCACTTCCTCGAGTGGAGATCGAACCCACAATTGTCGCGTTTCAGTCACTCCTTTGTACCGCTGCGCCACGAGCAACTTTTCTTAATTGTTGTACAATCAAAATTAAGATAATTTCTTCAGCTTTACGCTGTATGAAAGTAGACAGACAGCATGTAGAAGAGTAGACAGAGGGAGCTTAGTGCTAAGACTTGTCCCACTTTCCGTCGAAATGAAGAAGCATTGTGTGTTGAGTGGCGGAACTCAACGCCGCGATTGGCCCTCGACATTAGAGCGATATTTTAGTTTCCTTATTGGGTATAGAACCCACAACCAGTTGTGTTATGCCTCTCACACGCTTGTGCCTCTGCGCCACGACTGGCCTCTGGTCTCTCTCCCTCTCTCTCTCTCTCTCTCAATTTTATGTATATTAAGTATATTGTTTAAAAATACATACACCGGCAAATTGACGTAATGAACTATATCCAATAAAACGTCAGTCAAGTAATTTTCTGCTTTCATTTGCTCTACGTATGCGGTTCCTTCAATTTCATATTCTATTGGAGATATTACTTCATGAATAGACCTGTGATTAAAATTTTATATGTATTCTATAGAATATAGGTGATATAGGTGATGCCATAAAATAACTTGAGCAACTGAGGGCTACTAGGGGAGTCTCAATGGTTAATTCCAAAGATATCTAGGAAGTCTATTTTTCTTCTCACGGTACCTTAGAAAATAATACTTAATTACGAAAATAATAATTCACTTAAAAAAACGCTTCACGCTGTATCCCGCACATAGCATAGTAGGCCCAGTTTTAAGACACTCCGTTCCCCATTTTCCACAGAATTCTGGAGGTATTGCGTGTTTAGTGGTGGAACGCATCGCCACGCGTTTCCTTGATACCTGAGCGAAGAAATGAAAATATAATTTATTATTTATCGATATTATAATATTTATATAAATATTTAATTTTCTCGAGTGAGAATAGAACCCACAAACGGTCGCGTTTACAGTTACATTTGTGCCTCTGCGCCATGACGGCTTCTATTATACTTCTCTTGGTTTCTATAAAATAAGAATATTTTATTACACACCTTAAAGTTTCTTTTATTTGAAATATTTCATCATTAAAACTGAACAGAGCTTTGTTTAGTGGCTGATATGTTTGTTCATATCTTATTTTGGTTAAATTATACAATAACTCAGTACTGCAGGCGTACACTCTCACTACTTCCTTAGCATTTAACCCCAAGTTAGTTATTGGACCTTAAAAACAATGATTACAATGGCCTCACAAATAGATTTTTGTAAAAAAGTAATCTAAAAAAGGAAGAGTTCTGCCACTCAACACGAAATGGCTCCAGAATTCGCAGAAAGTGGGGAACGAAATGTCTTAACACTTGGTTGCCTGTGCCTACCCTGCTGTTTGCGGTATACAGCGTGAAGCTGATTCTTTTAATTAATTTAACTTACATTTTATAATTTAACTTACCTACAAAGTACCTACATTTCAGTTATTATTATATTAGCTTACCCGCAACGACGTAACTTAGAACAACCGCTTTCAAAACACCACGGCCAGCCTTGCCACAGTACATGGGCAGCAATAAGACAGATATACACCGCATTTGTACTGACATTATATTAATTAATCCTAAAAAGTTATATTAACTTATTCGTAAAATTTTAAAATAGACCAGGAGGGAAATTTGATTTTCTAAGTAAAGACGTTTCTTTGCAATGGATTTTTTTCATTATAAACACAAAAAGTCAATGTGAACGGAAATTAAAACACAAAAATAATTGTCACCTTTTGTCTTTTTAGAAATTTCGGACTAATGTGATAATACAAAAGACTTGCTTAATTAAACCATGATATAAATGAAATATATACTTATTTCTTACCTAAGAATAAGCTTATAATTAAACCTACAAGTAAACTATCACAAAACAAAAGCTGTATCTCCTTTATGAAAAGTTGGAAATATAACTGTCCTACACCGAAACCAATTAGAAACGCTATAAAGCATTTTAAGCATTGTTTTTTATAATATTTAGAGCACACTGTATTGCATAAAAATCGGCAGCAATAAAACACCGAATTCAAAATTCTTTCCAGTTTTGTAAATATTGACATATTTTTGACAGTCAATTTCTTACAATTTCTTGTCGATTCTGTTGTTGCAAGGCTTAGGCCTGCAAGTTACTGATTGGGACGGAATTAGAAAAAAATATATATTTTTTATTATAGCATTTTAGTATTTTTGCAATACGTTTTGGTTCTTATTATAAGTTATATATGATTATAGAGCAGCAGTATAGAGCAATGTACGCAAGAATATTTTAGCTATAGTTTTAAGTGTCACGATGTACCCCACACATAGCGGGTTAAGCAGAAGAAATCTATTGTTAATACACTCCATACTTATTAAGACACTTCCATTCTCCACTTTTCGCCGAATTTTCAAGGCATTGCGTGTTAAGTGACGGAACGCGACGCCGCACTTTGCCTTTCGTTATCAGAGCGAGGAAGTAGAAATCGAATCCACAATCGTTGCTTTATAGTAGCACGCTTTATTCCCTTAGCATCACGTCAACCTCGTTATTTTATTTATAACTCCATTTAAAATAAAAAATATCCATTTAAAATATTTACTTATATTAAAAATTCAACAAGTCGAGAAACACTAAAATAAAACAACAGAGAAATAATTTTAAATTAATCATTTATTACAATTAGTCTTATAAACATCATTACATTAGTACAGAACTACATCGAGAAAATTACAAGCGCTTTAAACGATTCAAGCATTGAATGCTCGTTTTAAAATAAATAACGTTCCATACAATAATTTCAGTCAAAAACTGCATATAAAATGATGCTGTCTCTCTCGGCTTATATAGGAATGAAAGAGATAGAATATTGCTTAGTACCTCTTAAAAGTAATTTAAACGTATAATTTTGTGCTCGAATTCAAACTACTTTGGTTATAATAAATAAAGAAATGAGACTGTCAAAATAAAATTAGTTTAACTTATATTTTCTTAAGGGTTCCCTACCTTTTAAGGAAAAAAGAACCCTTATAAGAACACTTTGTTGTCCGTCCGTTTATCTGTCTATTAAGAGCCTTTATCTCATGAACTTTTAGATACATTTGTGGTTAAATCCTAAAAAATAATAGCCTAAAAGGGAGGACAAAATTTAGTATAGCTAGTTCAAGTGAGATATCAGATAAAAGGATGGAGATGTTAAATTACCTTGTGTCGCTACTTTAGTAGGTGTTGTTATATTAACAGATGTAATTAATTTTTTAAACGCAAAATTAACGCAATTTCTAAGTTAAATTAACTATATGGTGACAGCCTTAATAATTTTGATTGACTCCTTACAGCACAAAAACTACCAAATGCTTAGTATATTCCATTTACATTGCTATTACATTAAAATTAATCAACATATTATTCAAGATTTTCTGTAATTCTTAATTGTAAGAATTGTGATTGCTAAGTAAATTCACATTTATAAAGTATCAATCTAAAAAAATGCATCATATATCTCATTTAATAACATAAAAGCCTTAGATATTGTCAGTATAAATCAAATTGAAAAATTAAATAATTTTCAAATAAAATATTTTGAGCCAAATGAATTAAAAATGCAGTGCACATAAACAAATAACTGCACAATATATTTATCAAATTCTTTAGAGATAGAACACTAATATCATCAGCTTCACTACTAATCGCATGAAATGCATAAAATGCTTATAAAATTTCCAGTTAATTTTATTCAAAAAGGACTTTGAAACCTAATTTTAAATTTAACTTATCGCGTTTACTATTGCAATTTTCGAAACGTGCGGTTTCCAAAAATGTATAATACTAAATATAAGGTAATAATCTGGTTAGAGTTTCACTTAAAATATTTAAAAAAACAACAAGTTTATTTATAGCCCAAGATACCAGAGCCGCCAGACCTACGTCATTTTAGCAAAGCTGAAATTTTGAGGATTATTAGTCTAATATGTAGTTAAGACAGCATGGCTACTCACTAACTTGAAAGTGGGGCCCTTTCAGAGGTAGCGACAAATAAGGGTATATCTTTTACTGGGAAGATGATGGAGGCACCGTATTGGTCTGGGTGCTTATGGGATGGATGGACATAGGTCTGGGGGGCCTGGGATATCAGTCTATTAGTATTGACATATTTTTGACAATCAATGTAAAAGTTATAAGTTTGTAAGAACAGCCAAAGATATCACTGTATCAAGAAGATTTTTGCCATTGTATATTTAATCTATATGTTTATAATAACCGGCCAGAGGCTTACGTCTTGACTTGAGAGGATGTTTGATATTCAATATAAAACATTATAGGAAATCTTGAAATCTTGTTTCGTCATTCCTAGATGTAAAGCCAGAGAGTGCATATTAAAACAGTTATGCGAGAGCTGTAGGTGGGCCACCCGCGGGTTCCCCGGACACTTCGGTGACCATCGGTTCATCTTCTTCTGGGATCTCTAGAATTTTGGGTCCGTAGAGTAAGAGATATGCGCAGTGCCAGTCACCTAAAATATTTTTTTATGTTAAAATGTTTTGTACATTATGCATGCTAGCACACAAAAGTACATATCAGAGACATTATGTTATGTACATTGTATTAATATTTATGAAAAAAAAGTGGCAATCATTCTTCAGTAAATTCAAAATATATAACTAAAAAACTTTATGGAAAGTATAGTGATAACTTTTTTATGATTATATAAGCTTCACGCTGTATCCCGCACATAGCACAGTAGGCAGAGGGAACCTTGTTTTACCCCATTCCCCATTGAGTCACTTAAGTTTCCCGCTTTTTCTTGTGTATGTTAACGCCACGCTTTGCCAGAGGAAATCAATTTATTAAATATATAATTTCTTCCTGATTATATTTTGCCTGATTATGCAAAATAATTATATGCTATGAAAGCTAAGGTATTGCTGAGGAATTTGAGGAGAGGTGTAATATATGTAAAAGTTAACTTTTGCTTAATTACTATGTCGCAATGCGAAGATAACATCGAAGTTGGCCTTCAAATATTTTCGCACATTAAATTCCATTGGCATTATGTCAAGGGAATTTTCACAATTAAGAGGACACTCCACTAACCTCCACCACTCAGCTTCAGCACCTCCTCCTCGGAGACGGGCGTGACGGCGTCGTCGTCGCAGCGCAGCCAGGCGTCGCCGCGCGCCACCCACGCCACATAGTGCCCCGACGACGACGAACGCCCGCGGTGCGTCAGCACGGCCTGCAGGCGGTAGTAGCCGCTGTTGTTGCTGCCTGTGTCTGGTGGGGGTGGGTTTTTAGTGATGATTAGAATTATAGTGAATTGAAATTTGCATATTTATTATATCATTTTGGGACGTACTGAAATATATAGTACGGCTGATGCGTACTGGTCGCCTTTAAGCGAGCTTTAAATAAGGAAAAAATCCTAAAATCAAACATCACAGTACTGTATGTACTGCACACTCTTAACATTCGAAATCTCATTATAAAACAATTGATCCACACGGCATTTTAGCGTATATTATATTTGAATGACCACTCATACTTGCATTAAAATTATTTTAACTGTACCACAACATGGTGTCGGCCTGCCACAAAAATATAATTTATATAAAATTATATCTCACTATCCTGATACAATGAGTGAATGTTTGAATTTACCTATAATTGACATGTATTATTTAAAAATATTGTATTTACCATTTTCAAACCAGTATGGAAGATTTTTTTTTACTTTATTATCCTTTTTGCTGTCGCCGTGACTTTTGTTTTTTGAACTCAGTGATGATTCCACAGTTGCATCTTCTAGTTCCTGAGAAAAATTATATAATTTGTTACATTTTAATACAAATAAATAATGAATTCAATACAATAATAATACTTAAGTCATTACTAAATAGTTTTCATAAGATATTGGAAAATGAATATGAGGAGCGAAATTGTTACATAGTCAAAAATCCACGCTTGTTTGTTAGTAGAGTGAAGAAATGAAAATATTATTACATAATAATTCATTTCCCCCGAGTGGGATTAAATGCATAACTTTCTCGTTTACCGTCCCATCACTGGGCCACTGCGTCACGACAGCCTTGGGAAAAGGACTCCTTTGTTAACTGAAACATAAAATAGACTTACTTTAAATTTATTTCTCATAGGTGTCAAACGCTCTTGCAACTCTGGCGTGCACAGTTCATATACATCCAACTCCAGAGGAAATTTAACATCTTTGAGGATCTTTGCGTTGATGGACTCCTTCTCTTTATAGTAGAAACGTACAAATTGCACTGTTAAATACGCCGGCAGACGACTTATTTTACTCTGAAATAAATATTTATGATAAAATTATTTGAGGATGTCAGCATAGCGCAGCGGCATCGGATCAGACTTTAAATGTAACGGTTGTACCTGCAATTCAAACTCGGGGGATTACATTATTTTCATTTTCTTGCTCTGGTAACAAGACATTCTACAGGCAAAGTTTTCAAATAGTTAATATAAATAATTTTGTCTTGCCAAGTACCAGTGGCAGAATTACAAGTTTTAGGGGATATTTAAAGACCCAAGGAGCCCAGTAAAATTAAATTGTTTCTAACTTATATAACAATGGTATTATTTTACAACAAAGTGCAGCATTGAGTGCCATAAAATGTCTGAAATTGTTGAGATTAAATTTTTTGAGACATTTTAGAAATGCGATTGAAAAAAACCAAATTTAATTTGAATTATCCATAGAACACTTACAGTTTTCGTATAAACAGCATCTCTTCCTAATGTTTCTGACATCTTAGTGATTTGTTCTGCCATTTTCTGAAATTATATTTTCACTTTCATATAATATGGAAATAAATATTTCAGTTTTTTAAGTCTTTTCTATTTTGCTTAAAACTTTTATTGTGTGACTTTCATATAGTATTGCGAAATTAAAAGTATAAGAAAGCACAGTCGTAACTACTGCAATTCAAAAAACAAAACACAAAATTGTCTTTTTAAGAGAAAGATAAGAAAAAGGGTGTGGTACCCCTTTATTATGTACAAACAGAAAAAGGTTAGTAAAATTAAATTACATCAATATAATTACAAAAATAAAAATGTTATAATTATAATAACAAGTCCCTAATTACAATCAGGTAGCATATGTCAGTCAGTTATTAAACAAAACTAAAAAGCAAACAAAATAAAATTAATAAAACTTACAGATCTAAGCCCAGACTGCAAATATTTGACATCCTGGGATATAAAACAAGAAAGCTGTAGAAACGATTCAGAGGATCGTGTCGGAGGTTCATCTGCCTCGCTGCATACTAATTCCACATTGAGTGTCCCACCAAAGTACTGTTCTACTACAGATTTGCTGGAAAACAATTATAATATTTCAAAGCTGCTACATTCACAATTTTTGAATGTATAGCTTAGTTGGTCAGATCGCTTGGACGGGTTAGAAAAAGGTGCCTTCAAATCCTGCTATGTTAAAAATTTATATGTTTTCTAAGCTGTATTTTTCTTTCTTAAGTAATCTCTCATAAGTAGTCTTTCTTCATAAATTATCCAAATTAAAAACATAGATAAGCTCGCCCATCAGTTTCAGTTGAGAATGAGAATAGTCTATCCACTAAATTAAGACTTACTCCTCTTCATTATAAAAAAAAACACCTATCAGCTTCAGGTGCTAAACGGAGTCCAGCACTCTGAAACAATTTGCTGTACCAGGCAAAGAAGCCCAAATCCGTTTTCTGAAGCTCCTATGATATCTCCTATATTTTTAATTAAAAAAGTAGGAACTGAGTGTCTTGACACTAAGAAGCTAAAGAAAATAAGCTTACCTGTCAGCTTCAGGTGTTATAGGCAGTCTCATCCTCAATGCACGAACCATCTCCGTCCAACATTCCGAAGCATCTTGCTGTGCCAATTGTCCTCCAGCGCCTCTCTCTGCTAAGCGGGGAGCAGCTGCATGTAGGGCATGGAGAAGTCTGGCAGCTGCTGCAGCACAGGCTCCGGCACCTCCGTTCTCTAAAGCTCTCATAGTTTCACTCAAGGCTGATGTGAGACCACCCGCTGTTCCGCCGCCAGATGCTGAAAATTAAGAATTTTTTGGCATCCCATAAATGCTAGTGTACGGTTTGTGTTGCTTAGCAATTTCTAGGACTTTTGACCCAATGTTTAGGGGAAATCTTAAATGAACATTGCTCCTCACTTTCAGTCTTACCTACTAACTCTATCACCAAATTTATAAATATTCTATGAGAGATATCTTTTTTCTGGCACTCTAGTATTGCAGTAAATAAGTTTTAGTGTATGTACCTAAAGTTACAATACAAACCTACAGTCCCTACATCTTTATAGTATTAAATCTTGTAGCCAGTAATTACTTTACAGTATGTACTTGTCATTCATGCTTCTATTCCATGTGAATTAACAACATACAACTTATTATACAACATGCAATATGATTGCATGGTGGCCTTACTTCTTTTTAATGTTAAAAATATGTGTTGAGTGGAGTGAAGCTGTTTTTAAAAATATAAAAAAAACATATTCTTACATTGGTCATACTTGAGCAGAGCATTTTTCAGTTCAGGAACAGTTTTAAGACATTGTACTGTAGCATTCATGTAACAAGTGTTACCCAAGTTGATTAGGCCCTCTGGAAGGTCAAGCTGAAAAGAAGAAGAAAATAATTAAAGAATAGTTTTTTAGCTTCATGCTGCATAAATACAGGGTAGGCAGGTCAATGTTATGTTAATACACAATATAAAAAATTATAGATTTTATAGAAAAACTTATTGAGAAATTTGCAAGTTGACATAACTCAACACCAAAAGAAAGATCATAACAAAATAACTTAAGCTAGTATATCTCCTCAAAATATAAAGAAAAGCAGATTCAAATTTTTATTCACTTAGCAGAGTAGGCAGACGTAGTACGTACATATGTACGTTTAAGGAGTCCATTACCATGCACTGCCTCATTTTGGAGACAGAGTGATTTTGAGATGTTCAGTGTCAAAATTGAAAATAATTTAAATATAATTTTTCTTCCAAGTGGAAGTTGATGGTATATATTTGCAAATAGTCAATAAGACAAAGAACTGTTCTGTTATAAAACACTAGTTTTAAGTTTACTTACAGCAGTAGCCAGCTCTGATTCATTCATATCCTCAACAAAACGAGTTTGTTCAACAGGTGCAGCTGGTACATCTTCTTCTTTACTTCCCATTACAAGTACAATTGCATTCTAAAATGATTGGCAGTATAAAAAATGTGATATACATATAAGTATAAAATATTATTTATTCTTTAGAATTATGACATATTACATATACAGAGGTTTCCACACAATTTTTGACACATTGTATGTTGAGTAACAGACTTGTCTTATTACAAGAGCATGGAAATGAAAATATACATTTTGGACTATTGAAAAACTGAAAGTCAGTTGTGATACAAGGCAGAAGCATAGAACTATAAATATTACAGGTTTCAAGGCAATTGAACCGCTTTTCTAGAAATGAAATGTATTATATTTTATTTCCCCAGCTCTGGTAACAATGCAAAGTACAGCATTGAGTTCTATAATGGTGGAAGGTGAAAACGAAAATGTCTTATTTATTATATGTAATACAAGTACAACTTTACAACTTATATTAAATACTTACATTTGTTAATTTAAAATTTGCCCAACTGTCATCTTTTAATGTCACCCCTCGACAAACTACCTTTTGTCTTTCAGGTTGAACTCCAGTTAAAGCAAATATTTGTGCTTTGAATAACACAGGCTCGTCATCCGTATTTACTTCTACATCTGGGTATGTCTCCTTTCCCCATTTTACTTTTACTGGAAGAACAAAGAAAACAAGATAACAAATAAAACTTTACATTAAGAAATATTGTGCTTTTCTTAGATACTTTTTTCTAAACAGTAGAAATCAAAAACAAATAGTCATTAATATTCTAGAAAGCCGGTATATACGGTTTAAAAGAATCCTTGACATCATTTTGCAAATGACAAAGCACTATAGACACGACTTATAAGTATTAAACAAAAACTAATATGATTTTTGTGAAAATCAACAACTTTGGGAGTACATTTAATATTTCGAAATTATTATTTGTTTTTCTGCTTTAAAGAGAAATAACCTAAAACTGACTAGATGAATAAGCAATATCAAAAGTACCTTTAATAATTTTCACCTACCTGAGACTTTTGGCATGATTATTATTTAATAATGATAGTAAATAGTATAATATGAGCGAAAATTACTTATTGCTACTTTTTAAATTATTGAAAGTCACGATCGACGGATCAACTTCGTGGATTTGTTGACAGTTATTTGACATATGAAATTTGCATTTTCCAATTTGTAATGTCAAACTAGTTTTTTTATTTATTCTACATGTGGCTATGGACAAGAAATCATGAGCATTATGCATTATGTTTTATCATGGTTATAAAATTAATTATTAATATTTTTTTAATTGAAAATATGAAACACCTTTTAATTAAGACGTAGTTAGTTTAAATACTAATATTATAAAAAAAATACTAGATACTAGATTAGTTTAAATACTATTATAATATTATTGAATTATAGGTTTTATTCAATTGTTACAAAGAAATATTATAATAATTGAACAAAATCAATAATTTCATTCAAAAGATTCACAACCTTATAATTTTATTTAATATGTTAATATTTTTTTTCTAGTGAATCAAATTTTATATTATTTGATTTTTACTACGCGTAAAAAAACCTTTAAGACAAATGTATCTAAATATTTTACATTGTATAAATTAATTTCAATTTGTATATTATTATTTATACATTACAATTATTACGAAGCGAAATATACAATTATTCTTAACAAATAAATACAATAATAAATAAATATAACGCGCCTTCCAATCCAATATGTTACACGTTATACTTAAATCATGTAATAATTTGGAGTACAGGATAGACACAGGCGTACGATGAACTTTCCTTGAAAGCCTGCGCGTACGCAGCCTACCACACTTAGTACTAGTCTTCGTTAAATCACCGTCAGCGGCGAACGTATGAGAAGATATTTCAAATAACCAATGTAAATTTTAGTTTTACCGCGGTGCTACTATTTTCGAAGAAACTAACTTTTTGAAGTGCTAAGTGTAGGTGTTGTGAAGTTTTATATATATATAAATTGAGAAAAATAAATTGTGATACCTTTAATGTCGGAGTACTGCAGCTGGAGCTTAAAGTAAGTTTTCGAGCTTTCATATTAAGGTTATAATGTGCTTTAATGATAAATATATGATAATAATAAAATATTTTATTTTAGAAAGATAATAATAAACTTAAAAAACTAAGCTATAATAGCAGAAAAACAAATAGTATATATATTTATATGTGGTTATACAGCTATTTTTAGTATTTAAGTACTTCAAATACTTTATTGCCCAATTTAAAATAATCAAATTCAGCGTGACTACTAATTTTCCTGTTTTATTTTATTTGTTTCACGGTCTATCGTGAAATTGAATTAACCTTTTAATTACTAACTTCTTGAACTAAGATACGAGTCAAAACTTTAGGTAATTATTTCCAGTTGTATGTTTTTATACATATCATTTGTTTTTTCGTTACAAGGATAGAGACAATTAAATAAATATTTGAGGGCTTTTCGTTTTTTATATGAAATTTGAACTATAACTTTTTTTAACTCTTATGATTAAAAGATTTAACTTAACTTAAGAAATGTTAACTAAATGAACATAAATTACTCTAGCAATTTACCACACTCTATTCAATTAAGACATTAGGTTAATACTTGTGTCGTAATGCCATACTGCTCCAGTTATGCCAATCTCTACAAAAGCACAGTTTGTGATACGGCATTAAATTTAAGTTTTATACTTATGAAAGCCATGTTATTTTATTAACATTGAATATTTTATCCTACCGATAAAGCGTGTGATAATAAACGCAACAGGTTGTAAATTCGATTCCCGCACGAATGAACTCCAGGAAATGATATATTGAATATTTTCATTTCTTCGCTCTGGTGTAGAAACAAAAGCGCGGCGTAGAGTTGCGCCACTCAACACGCAATGCCTACAGAATTCGGTTAAAAGGAGAGGAGACGAGTGACTTATCTAAACTCCCTCTGCCTATTCCGCTACATGCGGGATACACAGTGAAGTAGAAAAAACAACTGACAAAGAAACAGATTTACAAAATATAAAATGACGCAAAACTATTAAATTGTAACTCGTAAAGCATTCGCATGGCGACCGAGATGTCGGTGTAAGGAATGTACATATAATAAGCGGCACCGGCAGGATCTACCTGCCGCACGCCGTTAATATAACATCGACATGGCAGAATATGAATTAAGCGGGGACACAGTTTACTCTCGTAAAGACTTGTTTTTGTGGATCGTGCAAAGAGAATTGAATTCTTCATTTAACTCATATCTATATACCTATATTTTTACTTTGCATGAATTCTTTTCTTAATATGCCATCGTCGAATGGATAATGACGTTAGCTATATGTATAGAACAAAATAAAATACTACCAGCTTACTAGTTGATGAATTGATTGTAGGAATGTTGTTTAATTTTACATAGAACATCAACCTATTTTCTAGATTAATTTACAAAATAATTAAAACTATGAAATATTAGACTAATTTTATAGTAATAAAAACGATTAGAAAAAGTAACCTATAAACTTTGTTTAAAAATATTTAAAGCTACCGAGTCGCTAACTGGCCATTAATAAAATAGTGTCGAAGGCCAGCATGCAGCTGCACGAATCAATTATTTTTTTTCTACGGCTGTTTTGTAATTAACAAGTAGATATTTAGTCGGAGCAAAACTGTAATTGGAGGTGCTTTCTCACTTATTAACTGAGACGTACACGTATTGCAGGAGTTTTTATTGCGATATATTCCATTATTCCGCCAGAGAAACACTAACATCGTGAGACACTAAACTCTTGTCGAACGCTATGATTGTTCGATTAAAAATTTAATTAATTCGACATAAACATGCAATTTTGTAGCGTTAGATAGATTATTTTTAAATTAAATATTTTTATTAATGTACAAAATATTTAATATTCTGTTTATTTATAAGAGCTCAATTTCGGGCTTGGTTTAGTTAAAAAAATGATCTCACATGAGTATTTTAATCAATGAAATTAAAATGAGTTATTGTTATTTAAATTATAATGGTATAAGTAGTAGAATATAGTAGACGAGAGAAAAATGTTACGGAAACAAACGGTTCATCTTATGTCGACCATTACATGGTCGTTAATTTTGATTATGAATTAAAAAATGTTTTAATATTTTAATATAAACATTTTGGAGCCATTGGGTTTATTTAGAGGCATTTTCTTATCAGTTTTATTTTTCTTAATAGAAACAAATAGAGAAAGTCGTCTTCCCAAAACAATTTTTTTTTGTAAAAATGATAAGTTGGTCTCTTTATTTCTTATCAAAGAGCCAAAATTAAATGAAAATATGAAATATCCTGAAAAATTGTTTTCGTTCTTTCACAAGATTAATTAAGAGAACACTCTGGAAACCATTAGGAACATTAAAATATTGAGCTTAAAAATAACATATAGAATTGCTATATTTTAAAATTTTATTACACAAAACAAATAAAAACACAATAAATGTGATATATTATAATAATTTTAGTGGTAACAAAATTTGTTAGTTCCCAGGTCGTTGTCCGTCGGTCACGGTTCACGCTTCACAGCGCGATATCTAACGCATCTTCTACTAAAATCACACACTACACTCATTGTCTTGTGCGGTTTCTTAAAAATATACAATGTTATATTTCATAGGAACAATAATTATAAATTACATTCGTATTTTTTATTTTTATTATTAGTACTTTTACTCTTATGGTTTTTTTATGTGAACATGTAAAACTTTTAGTGCTTACTTACTAATAAAAGCTTTTCGACAATTTGTTGCATCATTCGATAAAATAAATGTAATTCATTTTACAATAAAGTCATAAGATCTAAATTGTTATGTTAGGTACAAAAATTATAAAAAAATCTAAACATTTGAACTGTATAATAATGGCCGAGTTTTCGTTATTTAATAAAATAATGAAATCTTTTCATATAAGTACGCTTAAATATTTAATAATAAGTAGATAAAATTTTCATACTTATTAATAAACTATATTTACTAGTAATTATATTTAAATTACACTTGTTTGTAATTAAAAGTCTCTAT
The DNA here is from genome assembly GCF_056956725.1 of Heliconius melpomene rosina. Taxonomy (NCBI): domain Eukaryota; kingdom Metazoa; phylum Arthropoda; class Insecta; order Lepidoptera; family Nymphalidae; genus Heliconius; species Heliconius melpomene. The sequence goes on along the minus strand of NC_140402.1, from coordinate 7,187,336 downwards.
TGTTATACTTATGTCAGAAAATCACAATGTTTTACTAAAGATGTTTCATTAAAAATGTAACGTAACAAATAATGACAGCTTATACTTGTACAGATTATATAAAAATTACGCAAAACAATAGAGAAACATAAAAGTTTGAGGAAGTAACATGAGATTATGTTATTAATAAATTAATTTTGGGAAATTATGTTACATCTTAAATTTTACATAACCTTAAAGTAATACCTAATAAAAAACACTTTTGTTTCTGGCTTTATATGTAACCGCAGGCCAAAGAGTTCGAAACGTTGATTTCAGAAATGTTATTATAAAAATATATTAAATAATTGTATTTAATAAAATATTTTATGTGTAGTTTTATCTACTTTAACATTAAAGTTTTAATTTTCTACCGTAATAATCTTCGCCACTATAAAATATTGAAGGAAAAAGAAAACAACATAAGCAGATAATAACTAACCTATATAAGCTTCATGCTTTATCCCTAGTGGAATAGCCAGAGAGGTCTCTGCATACCTCTTTCGCCTCGTCTACTGTTATCAACCTGTTCATAAAGCTCTTATTATTTACGTCACTTCCCAGCAGCAGCGTAGATATTGTCTTTGCAAGTCAAGTTCAACCAAATTCTCACCCTGCCTTTCTTACTATTCTTCCTTTATATATCTTTTTTTCTATTCTTTCATATTCATTCGCTCGATGTGCCCAAACTAAAGAAAAAAGAAATTGGAATAATTTAATAAAACTTGAATTTCTATGAAAACGAAGAATTCGAAGTCAACAATAACTTTCTATGAAAGGAGGTTGCGAACCGGTTAAGCTAATAGTGACTTTACAAAGTTATAGCTTTCATACAATGAACCAAATACAAATAGATGTGTCTCCAAATTTAGTCAATTTCTATGCAAATCTAAAATGTCAGCAGTTTTGTTTACTCGTATTTTCCAACATACTCGTACATACATTAGACATCAACGCGCGCGGAATGCTAATGCCTTCCGTAACAATTTGAGTTATTCAAGTAGCAACCGTTTGAATTTGTGATGCATAGATTATGTGTATTTCAAAAATATTTGTTTAAGATACTTCTGATGTAGTAACTGTTATTGATATAAAAAAACATATTTAATTAAAGAAATGCCTGTCTGTTGCTCATGTTTATTATTTACCGTATCTACGTATAGTGTTTTTTTATATGTGACGTCATTATTATGTGGTGATTGTGGGTTCGATTCTCTGCAAGGTGAATTGACTTGTCTGCGTTTTTACAGAATCCGTCCATGTATTTTTCCATGATAGCACCATAAGCAAAGATTAAAGCTTACGTACATGTATAAATATTAGTACTCACTAATTTCACACATACTGTATATCTGTTAAAATTATTTTTAAAATATTTATTTATAAGTTTCAATTATATAAAATAAAGGAGGGATTATAGTTGCCTACCTTGCAAAAGCACGTATCTAAGTATTTTAACAAACTGAGCATAAAAAAGGACAAGGAAGAACCAAGCAGATGCGTCGAGCACCTGTCGACCTGCGCTTAAAGCTTGTTTACTTTTCCTTTTTTTAGCTTAATACTTTAAATACAAAGAGCCTAGTGACAATTTGTAACTAGGCTCTCCGATTTATAAGGGTACTGATAATTATTGAAATACTCGTATTTCTGCTTCTCAAGTCTCTACGAATAGTTTGGAGAAAACTAAGCATCGAGTATTTATTAAGTGGTGGAACCCATGAGTGCGCTGTGCGCTTTATATTACCAGAAATGAAAGGAATATATGGCAAAGGCCCAATGAGACATCGAATCCAGAACTTCAGTTAGACGCTCTGGCACTGCGCCACGATAGCCTCAGAACTTTTTACGTTTCTCTTATTTTATTTTCTGTCATCGAGGATAAATGAAAGTAGTTCTATAATTTTTTTAGTACTTCGTTTACCTCATTTGATCACGTGACGACCACGTCGTTGGCGGTCCTAGTTATATAAAATTACCAGCTTTAATACCTGCAGCTTCGCCTTCGTGGTTAAATGAAAATAACCTTAATAACCTAGTTTTGTCCTCACACAATCCAAATTTAGTAAGTTACATTGAAATCAATAGTGCGCTGTATGATATCCCATAGCCTTTCCATATAGTACAAAATAGAATATTTAACAGAACACTAATTAAAATATCTTATACATATTTTTTGAATAATAAAAAACGCCATAATTATTATTTTTCACTGGCTTTTGTCAAACTCCCACCTTTCCTTTCAATCGGTTCATAAATATTTTTTTATTGAAAACTGTTTTATTGAATTAGGGAACTTTAGGTATTATTGTTATTACATCACGAAAGTAATTCATATTAATAATCGTGAATAGATGATGATCGTGTACAAGCGGGCGAAGCCACGCGCGGCTCGTAATATACGGCCTTATCGATTATTTAAAGCTATAAAACGACATTTAGTAAGCGTTACACGAGTATCGACTGTTGTACTATACCAGCATCAATAAAATCCTATTTAGCACGTTAATTACCTTCAATTACTTAGTTTAAAAATACTCGGATCTTGCGTAGCCGGCACGCGAACCTCCATATTTTCCACAGATTGCCTTTTAAAAATAGTAAAAGTTACTTTCACTCTTTATGACACACTTGTAGAGTTTAATCGATTTCAACATACAAATATTAAACGAAAGTTTATACTATTCAAATTATTTTATATTCTGTTGCCACATGTTATGTTTCACGCCAATTTTACAGTTTCTATTTTATGTATTATTGCAATAATAATTTATTAATATTTGTTAGCTAATTATTTTATTAAATTAAACTTTATTAATTTGTTTCAAATAGGCTTGTAGGCACGGTGTAGGCTTGTGTGCATCGTATGAAATGTTTTTCGCTTGTGTGCCCCAGGCTTCCCAGAGACGTCACCAGGACGTAAAAATGTCGGCCAAAATTTTTGCAGACCATACTTTAAAAAATAACCAGCACCTAAAAGTATGGTTTACAAAAAACGAAAGCAAATGCCATTTTGTATTGTTAGTTAAAAAAAATGCTAGTTACCAAAAAAATCGATGTCAAAAAGAATTTTCACGGTATATATATCTATGGATATGTAGGAATGTAAGGAATATTAATTTTATATAGTCTTATAGACAATTAAATGTTATATAGTCTTCACGAGAAATCCAATTTATCAATTGAGCAGAATTCAAAATATCCACTCTACCGTTGTGTTATGATTAAACTAATTAACGTAAAGATTTATTTCGTGCAATGACTTTTTATTCAATGAATGTTCTAGAATTTAATAAGCTTTCATAAAAAAAAATAAAATGCTGCTAAAATATTATAAGATTATGAATAATTTTAGACCATTAGCATTAAGAAAACTAAATACACGTAGAATGGTTGATATACTTTATTATAATAGCCTTACATAAATATCGACTAATATTCATAAAAGAGAAATAACCGCGTTGGTACACACGGGTCCATTCAGTCTGTGCTAACTGTACAGCAAATAAAACAACGGCTCTAAGAAACTGTACAATATATGTATATAATATATTTAACATTTTATTTATTTACTAATTCCCACATAGCAAAACGTAATATTGTAGATTTATATGTTTAACTTGGACTAAGATCAAGAGCGCCGTCTTTTCTTAATTAGACATAAAGTAGAGAGCGGAAGTGTCTGAATGTTCTTCATTCGGTGTGTCGCAACACTAGGTTCCTAGATTCCCTCTGCCTATTCTACTATGTGCAGGATATAGGGTGAAGCTCATAATTAGAAGTAAGCAATATAGATATTTTTGATATCATAATATAGACTAATACTAGTATATAAGAAAGTATAAGTATAATGTGTCATACATTTATAATCAAGTAGTAGTAAAATTATATACTTTTATTATTATAACTTTTTATTAGAAAAATATAATAAAGCAAACATAAAAAATAATCAATTCCCATGATAAATATTGCATATACATGAAGTCTGTTGCGATATAATAATGTTTTTGCCTAACAGTAGCTGACGACCAGCCCTAAGGTTGTTTACGTGATTAACATTTCTTTGCTTCGTGTAGGGCTATCTGACGGCAGGGCAATCACCCCAAGCAAGGACGCGCCATTCATAAACTGAACGCATGTTACAATCAATATACATTCTATGCATTTAATTTTGTATCTGTTAAAGTGTCAAATATGCTTAAATAAATCTTTAAATGTCATTTATTTTAATATTTGCAAAAATTTAGAAAATTTAACGTTAGATTCTAATAAATTTTGAAGTTAGTGTTAGGTAACTTCTCTACTTCTCTACATTCTATTTAATTTTCAAGATATTGCATATTTGAGGGCGAAAAGAATTAAATAATTTAAATATAAATATAATCATCTCCGAGTGGGATCGAACCCACAACAATCGAGTTTACATTCAGAAATAGTCCACGGCCATTAGTCCAAGAAAACTTCATTTTAGTTATATAATATACCGTAACGTTATATTATTTATAATTTATTAAAATAAATTAAAAACTACACGAAGGCTAATTTGTGAATGAACAATTTAGTTTACTTGGAATTAGGACCGTTATACATTGTAAGCGCAACCTAATGAGTTTAAAAGACAATGAAAGCGATCGCAGCCTGATGCACGAGAATATGCGCATTCCGTTAGCAAGGTGAGTGACCATCCGTCACTGACGTCTTAATTATGTCTGGTTGTATTGAAATATTTACAATTTAGTTCTAAGATTATGCTAAGTTGGTGTTGATTGGGTTCTATTCCCACATGAGGAAATTAAATATTTAATATTTACACGCAATGCACAACGGAAATTTAATTTTAAGACTAAGTTCCTAGGCTCCCTTCGCCTACCCTGCAAATGTGCAAAAAGAAGAAAAAAAAATTATTGCTAATCTTTTTTACAATAAATATACAAACTAAATCTTAGTTTCATATTTTATTTTACTTATATAATAAAATGTATACTTTTATCTAATAGTACATAATACAGTAAGATATAAAGTAAGTAAGTTATTGATATTAATTTAAAATTTCTTCTAAACACCATAAAATACTTGTAAATTTGTTCGTAAACTGACGCTACCATTGCTTGCAAGCTAATTGAGGATGCTGCGAAGCGCTTCCGCCGTCTCGTATGATTTATGCGCGAAAGTTAGCGGCTCACTTTGATTGACAGTTAATCACTTCTTACGTAAAAGCATGAAAATTAAAAAAAATAATGGCACTGACCATCAAATATACACACATCTATGCTGTGAATAATAATTATGTAAGTAACAAATAAATAATTTACGATATAGATAAACTAATAAAGAATAGAAGATATATGTATATATAATGTTATATAAATTTTATTTTTGCATATAATTAATAAGATATCGTGTTTCCCGATGCAGATTATAGCCCAAACATAAGAAATATTTATCTAGTATTGCTTAATTTTATTGAATATTTAAAATATATATGTAAACATTTTTAATAATATTATTTGGTTTCAAAATGTCATAACTGATGTATCATTCGATCCGGAGTTATTCCGCTTGATTAAGTTACGGTCGTGTTCTTTTTTGCGTCTGGCTTATTGTGACAGGTGTTGAGTGTTGACACTTGACACTATTATTATATTTAAATTTAGAGTTTGCATACACTTGACAAGCATACAGGTCTAATAATATAAAAAAAACATACAAAATATTTAGTCAATAAAATATATTATTAAATAAATATTTTATTAAATGAAATATTATGACATATCATCAATAAAATTATATTAACATTTGAAATTCATAATAAAAATGTTTCAAGCTATAAACTTATAAAGATCGAAATAATCTTTCTTAACTACATCACTAACGGATGCACATTCTTATACTATATTAATTATGATATATTTATATCACAAATATATTCATAACTTACAAGTGTGTGAAATAGCAGTCATCCATTAAGCGGTAACACTCAGACATCCTGTTGTACAGCTAACAGTATCGGTAATTCGATTTCAATTTCTCGACCACAATGTGGACGAGTCGGTATCGGTTTACGGTCACCGAGTCGATGCAAATATCGAACATCTACATATATAAAAGCTATAAAATTATACGTTCATTGCTGTCTGTTGCAATACAAGTGTATTTTTTTCTTGTAATATTTTTACTGTTTTTTTATTCACACGGTGGTATTTAACGATGTCTTTTAAATATTTATCAGCTTCGAAATATTTAGCAGGATCGTACCCACAACCAGTCGCGTTTACAAGTAACACTTTGTGCCCCTACGCCACGACTGGCCCCAACATCGACACTTTTGCATATATAATAGCTATAAAGTTGTATGTTCATTGCTGTCTGTTGCAATGCAAATGTTTCTTTTTACTTGTAATATTTTTATGTTTATTTTTCTTCTTATGGTGGTACTTAAGGTGTTTTTTTAAATATTTATGTGGTATGGAATCTTTAAACAGCTTTAAATTTATTTTCACATACGTAGATACTTATGTAATGCTTTGCTGATGTTCGTATGAGCTTTGGAGTTTTATTTAAGAAAGTGTATGTTGAATTCCGTTTCAATTCGGACGAAAAGCTAATTAAAGAAGGCTTATGAGGGATTAAAAGTATCGTATTAGTAGTAACGACAATTATCGTTTGCTAGATTAAACAACTAAGATTTTAAATTTCATTTTTTTGACCTTCACGCTGTATCCCGCACACAGCAGGGTAGTTAGAGTAGTAGGGGATCTAGAGTTAAGACACTTCGTTGCCCATTTCAAACCGAATTCTGGAAGCATAGCGCGTTGACTGACGGAACACCAGAGCGAAGATATGAAAATATTAAATATTTCATTTCCGTGAGTGGGAATCGAACCCACAACCCGTCGCGTTTACAGTCACATGCTTATGGGCTGCGCCACGACTGGCCCCAAAGTCTATAAATACTAAGTTAATAAATTTTAAATTAAAACCGAATACAACCGCGTGATAAAGTGCAGTAAATATAAATTATAAATATAATAGCGTATACCGTGTAACTCAACACTACACCTACTTAGTCGTGATTTAACTTTTAAATCGCTTCGCGTGATTGATTTCAACGATTCATATATTTTGCGCAAGTAGTTCATCTTATGGGTTTTTTTTATTTATTTGTTATGTTGCATCTACTTCTTGCTTTTATTTACATTTTATCTGGAACATGATCCAATTTAATATTAACACTATGCATTCAAACGGTATTCATAATTATTTACTATTCTATAGTAAAAAAATAAATAAATGATAGTTCTAACTGTAATTATTGTAGACATTATTAATGTTTCGAATGGAACTATTTTATTGGGAACGGAGTTATTTCGGCCCTCCTTGCTATTGTGTCGTTAAAACCATTAAATGAATAACAAAAATATGTTCGTGAGTTATTGGTAAAAAACATCATGAACAAATAAAGGCAGAATGGCCAGTATTACTTTACGTAAATAAAAAAAAATAACAGCCAAATATAAAATATTCATTCCATTTTTAAAATATTATATTATATTTTGAATCCACAAGTTGTATTAGAATCTAATAATATACTTTCACTAAAACATAAATAACCGTAAACATGTTTACGAGTGAATCGATCGTAAATCGCACCTATCCCAAGAAAGATGAGAATTTTATTATAAATTATTCATAATAATATTATAGAACTTTATCTTAAATCTAAAGCCATAATATTACACGTATTAAATTATTATTATATACTACATATATTTATGGTTTTGCTAGCTAACTTTCACGAATTGATAAATATAATATTTTGTCTTTTTTAGCTTCATACTGTATCCATAACAAAACATGGTTGGCTGAGGGAACCTAGGAACCTATGAAGACACTCCGTTCCCATTAATACACTTCTATACTCCACTTTCCAACAAATTCTGTAGGCATTGCTTGTTGTGTGGCGGAACTCGTTAACAGACCAAGAAAATGAACGACCACGACAACCTCAAATAAAATGTTTGATGTATAATTTTCTATAGATGTCTTCTATTCTTATATTATTATATACTCTACGACCTCTATTTCCCGTTTTAAGTAGGAATGTGAAAAAATATATCATAAAATTCCAAATGAAAACAACTAAACCTTAGACAACAACAATAATAATTAATGTAATTTTGAAGTAGGTACATTTTTGCATGTACTGTTTAAACAATCATGTGGTCATTCTGTTTATCATGCTGTAGTGGATTTTGGTCACTCCTCTGCATAAATAATCGAGGTGACCTCCCTTACTTTAACGAATGATTGAGTACCTACGTAACCTACAAATAAGCACAAAGTACTACTATATACGAGGCCGTAGTGGCGCAGCGGCGCAAGGGTGTGTATCGTGACGGTAGTGGGTTCGATCCCCACTCGAGGAAGTGAAATATTTATTTACGTTGAGTTGAGTTGAGTTTTGCCACTCAACACGCAATGCCTCCAGAACTAGGCAGAAAGTGGGGAACGGAGTAATTTAACACTAGGTTCCCTCTGCCTACCCTGTTTTGTGAGGGATACAGATACTTGTGATACAAAACATTGGCTTAACAATTCTTGCTTGTATAAGCTTATGACTCAGACAATTTAATTGCAGGCACTTTACATATTATTATTTATTCGTTTCACTTTAAGATCTTCCATTGAAATGTTTCGCCGAATCATCGTATTTTACAAAAGCTCTGGTCGCGTGGGATGCTAAATTGATGTAGCAAAAATTTCTCACATTTACGTGTTATATTAATTGAACTAGGTTTCTATTTTTTCTTACCAATTTGAACATTTTCCCTCTTAGAATGTTTCTTTGCCAAACAACAACTTTTTATATTTAAAAATATAAAAAAGTTTGGAAAAGAGATTGTAGACATTCTCTTTTTAGCACAGCTTTGGATGTACTGTAATTTTTATCAAGCAAAGAGATTTCCCTACCGAGACACCACGGATCACCTGTTTAAAGGTCGAAAAACATGTCAATATGAAACAAAAGCGAACGTCTTTGACCTTTCACAGAGACAATTAGCTCTACCGTTCTATTAGGTATAAAATATAAACAAAGGAATTACGTTAGTACATCTTGACATAATGAGATGGCCAGTCGAGGCACTGGGGCCCGAAATGTGCCTGTAAACCCGACTGGTTGTGGGTTTGATCTCCACTCGAGTGAAAGAAATATTTATTTAAAATTTATATTTTCTTCGCTCTGGTATCGAGGCAAAGCGCCGCGTTGAGTTCCACCGCCTCCAGAAATTCGGGAACGGAGTGTCTAAACACTAGAGTCCCTCTGCCTACCCTGCTGCGTACGGGATACAGCGTGAAGCTGATTTAATTTTAATTTTGACATAATAAACGTGGCCATCACGTCGCATGACGCTGTGGATTCCACCAGAGAAACGCGCGCGAAAGTAAAATCGTTGAAAAGATTCCTTCCGCTTCGTATCTACCAATATTTTTTACAATTTCTTTAATTTATCTAATTTTAGTTGTTATTTATTATAATTACAATTATTATTTATTGCAACAATCAGCGTTAAGTTTATTTTCAAAATATAAGATAATAAAAACGTAAGAAAAACTAATTGAATTTTTAATCTGTGACAGGTTTTATGAGCTTTTTTAATTTGATTACTTTCCGTCTTGTGCTTTTATGTTCTTAAACAATAAATAATATTTTAATCACATATTTTTCACAATTGTTAATAAATAAAAATGGACCCCAGCTGTGGCTCGGGGGGTAATAAAAGTATAAATATATATATTTTTTAATTTTGACAAATCGAATTAGTTTTACTAAAAATATGTTGGCACGCTCGAAACGCCATATATCAAGAATTCAATTCAATTCAAAAATATGTTATCCATTAATATTCCACTTTATTCCTTCAATAAAAGCGCTCATTTTATTTGTTTTTTTGCAAAATAATACTAAAAATTAAACATTTACTCAAAAGACATATCTAAATCAGGGCAACGCGACTAACTCAATGATCGAAACAGGTGCACAAAAAACAGGTTCTAAGATCGTATGAACAAACAACTGCTTGCCGTCTCTAAATAAATTTGTAAGCGTGGAAACGCTTAGCTCGCTTCTATTACAGACTTAATGGGGCATTATTTATGCTTTTATGTGTTTTACTTGAGGCTACCTTTTTTGTATACCTGTCGTATTTTTTTTTTCAGCTTATAGCTGTATCCCGCCTGTAGCGAGGTAGGCAGAGGGTTAAAGTAAAGCACAAGTCAGACCATGTACGAAGTACTGCTCTCGTTTATAGGATAGCTCTGTCAAGTACCAATTACAGACTTTGAAGTCAAAATATATAAAGAAAACATAAAAATTACTTAAACATTATGTTATTTACTTTCAGATTGTAATTTATCACTAATGTGCGGTGAAACGCGTGTACGGCGAGGATGCGCGAGGAGGAGCTGGAGGTGGCGCTCAAGGTGGTGATTGTAGGGGACGGCGGCGTCGGCAAGTCCAGCATGATACAGCGCTACTGCCGCGGCACCTTCACTAGGGACTACAAGAAAACTATAGGAGTTGACTTTTTGGAAAGACAAATCGAGTAAGTTTTTTTTGTTTCAGATTTTATCTTTAGCGTGATAGCCAAAGAGAAGAGAATGAGAAGGCCTAATGCTACGGTCTCTACATGTCTCTTTCGTCTTGTCCAATATCATCAACCTACAACCTTATTACATGCCATTAATTTGAATTTATTTAAAATCATTATTTTGTAATAGTTATTAGTTTATCTGGATATTATCTTTTTTGTTAAGAAACATAAATTTACCAAAAATCTTAATTGTCTTTTGTATTTTTTAATAATTTTATAACAATTTCACATATTTTTCGCCTAATTCTAAAGTATCACCTTTAACTAAATTCCTTAGAAAGGTTAGATTTATAGCGAGTGTACTTTCATTATATTCCTTAAGAGGCAAACGAAGAGGAATGCGACAGTGTACTGCGTACCCCACATTCCAATTCACTTTTTATAACTGTGCTATTTCATGGCAGTGCCTAACGAGACAAGAATCTGTATGTACTTAGTATATTTTATTTTTAATTATATAATATTTATTGATTTACTTTTTGCTTATTGAAATAAGTGGGTAAAAATATAGAGAACAATTAAAAAATCATAAAAATAAAGCTGATAAAAATATATATATATATATATATATTATATTTCTATGTTACCCAGGATCGATGGAGAAGAAGTCCGGTTAATGCTTTGGGACACAGCGGGGCAGGAGGAATTCGACGCGATCACCAAAGCCTACTACCGAGGAGCGCACGCGTGCGTCCTGGCCTTCTCTACCACGGATAGAGATTCTTTCTTAGCGCTACACTCGTGGAAACTAAAGGTAATGATTTTTTTTATTATAGGGTTTAGTAAAATATGGTTAATGATTATTTCATTACCTTTAAGTGTTAATAAATAAGCAATCTCAGGTAATAATTTTATAGTATTCTTAGGCATATTTTTAATTATCTGTGCGCCAAAACAAAAATTAATTACTAGTTTATTCATATAAAGCAATTTGATAAGGAACAAAAGATAAACTATGTCGCGACCCACGCCACTTTCCGCTACAATACGCCTAATCTAAACATACGATACCAGTACATACTAACATCCCATCACAACATACTCTTATATTCGCTCTGGTGCATCGTGCAAAATATTAAATATACAGAAGTACAAATATATTACAAGATGTCGCGGTGGTTTTGCAAGTTTTTTGCATTATTTGCCATAATTTCAACCGGCGTGACCTGCTCGAATGTGAGGAACGAGGAACAGTGCCTCAACTACTACAGAACCGGCGACGGGTTCGACATAAACCAGTTAATTGGAAATTGGTACGCCGTATACTATTGGCCGCCGATACAAAGACGACGCGACAGCTGCGAGAGCATTCAGTTTCAGAAAATAAATCGATTTGAACTCGATTGTCATAAGGATGTGGTCTTTGGTGATACGCTGCTCAAGTCGAGTTATGTAAACAATGCCGGAAAACAAAAGGTAGTTTATTATTATGGATCGGAGGAAGTGAAGAATCAGATTCGTTCGTGCGATAAAGTTTCCAAGTATATTTTTATCGATATTGACGATGGATATGTTATGGGCATCAACTGCTCGGCGGCGGGTCGTGGAGTGCTGCTTGCGAGGAATTTGACGTCATCAGCGGAAGTCCAGTCTGTTGTTGATGATATAGAAATAATGACTGGTCGACAGGGGAGTCCAGATTGTCCTCTCTAAAATTTAAGTTACAACTAAGATTATGTGGAGTTTATTATTCAAGTTTTATATATTGGTCTTTTTAGATATTAGGTGGTGTTTAAAAACTGATATTAAAAAATATATATAAAACATTTTTTTTTTAATTTTCCTGATCTTTATTTTAAAATAAATCGCTAATTAAATCGATTTTGTGCATGTTACGTTTGTCAGGCTTATTAAAATCATAAAAGGAAGATTCATTTCAAATTCGAGGATGTTATTGTAACTCTTCTTCTTCTTCTTCTTCCTGGCATTAATCCCGGCTGTTACCAGGGTCTGCCTTCCTACTTAACCTACTCCACTTTGCACGATCTTTTGCGTCCTCGGTGGTTAGACCATTGGCTCTCATGTCCTGCATCACGACATCCAACCAGCGCTTCCTTGGGCGTCCGGGAGGTCGCGCCCCAGGAACTAGTATAGCAAGGCACTTGCGTCCGACATAGTTCTTAGGCCGGCGCGTAACGTGGGCAAACCATCTCAAGCGACGCTCTTGGAGCTTATCCGCTACGTCACGGACCCCAAGACTACCTCGAATGAATGTGTTGCGTATGCGGTCAGACCGCGTTACGCCGCACATCCACCTCAGCATCTTCATTTCCGTGACGTGAAGCTCCAGAGTGTGCCGAGATAGTGCTGGCCAACATTCGCTGCCGTATAAAAGAACCGGTCGGACGATGCTCTTGTATATCAGCCCCTTGAGCTTTGGCGGTATTCTGCGGTCGCAGACCACACCAGTGACCTCCCGCCATTTGGCCCAGGCAGCGCTTATCCGGCCATGGACATCGTGGTCGATGCCTCCAGACTCGTGCATAACGGATCCAAGATACCTGAACTTCTCCGACTTAACGGCTGGCTCAGGACCTATAAGGATGGTGCTCGAGTCCCGGCTCCCGCAGGCCATGTACTCTGTCTTCGACACATTTAGTTTAAGACCGCCGTTCTCAAGCGTACCCTTCCAGAGGTTCACTTTACGCTCCAGCGTCAGTCGGTTCTCGGCAATGAGTGCTATGTCGTCGGCATACATCATCAGCCATGGAGGATGGTCCTGGATGTGAGCCGAGACAGTATCGAGCACTACATTGAATAAGAACGGACTAAGAGCCGAGCCCTGGTGAACCCCCACTGTAATCGGGAAGAGTCTAGTGTCGCCAACAGCAGTCCTAACCATAGAAGTGGAATCGTGGTACATGCCCCTGATAATCTCAATATAGGCCTCAGGGATCCCTTTGGATCGCAATGCCCACCAGATACACTGACGAGGCACACAGTCAAAGGCCTTCTGCAGATCTAAAAAGGCCACGTGCAGAGCTCTCCTTTTTTCCCTGTATGCCTCCATCAAAGTTCTGAGGGCGAAAATGGCGTCCATGGTGCCCGATCCTGGCTGAAATCCATATTGAGACTCAGAGACAGTACATCTCGGCGGAGCCTGAGGTCGATCATGCGCTCGAAGAGCTTCATGGTATGACTCATAAGCTTAATGCCCCTATAACTACCACAATCTTGAACACTGCCCCTTCCCTTGTAAATAGGGGTAATAAAGCTAAGCCGCCACTGATGCGGCATCTTACCAGTTTCAAGATATGGTTAAAAAGGTCAGTAAGCATGAGCACACCAAGAGAGCCCAACGATTTCCACGCTTCGATCGGAATGTCGTCAGGTCCCACCGCTTTTCCGTTCTTCATGCGTCGAAGGCAATTACGTGTTTCGTCAAGGGTTATTGGGGCAATAAGTCCGAGGTTAGGCGGTGGGTCGTGATGAAAACTGCATGGGTGCTGAGTATTCAGCAACTCCTGGAAGTAGCTATTGGAAGTGTTATTGTAACTAGAAGTAGTAAAGGTGAAAATCCACAGTGTTCGAAGTTTTTGTTGCAAAAATTTACACAAATTCTGGTTGTAGGTACCGGTTATTTTTATTACGATTACGATAAAAATCAACAAAGCTTTATTATATTACTTACTTTATGTTTTTTTTATTCGAATAAATTAAAACCTAGGGATACTTATTATAAATAAGTTTTAGTACATTAGTGGATTTCAAAAACTTTATTCTCAATTTGAGTAATGTAAAAATATAAAAAAAAATATAATAATCGTTACTATTACAACATGACTCTATATATTAGGACAATTTTATTTCTAATTTTACTTCCAATTTCGATATATATTAATATTTGAAAGTCTTACCTAACATTTTTTATAACAAGATATAACATAAAGTTTTACAAAATTGTTTTTTATTGCAATAGGTACCAGTTTTACAAGTTATAAAATTATTTATTTAGCGACATACAAGAGAATGACACAACGCAGCGTTTTTTATATTTAGGTACTAAACATTCAAATGAATTATTATATTAAAATGGCGAGGCCAATTTAGGAATAACTAAGTAAATAAGGTATAATTATGTATAAAGTAATAAAAATGTTTCGAATCCATGAAAAGTAAAGAAACCCAAATCTACCTTAAAATTTGGCCTTTATATTTAGATTATCTCTGACTACAAAACTATATGCAAGAATATAAACCTAAAAAGGAATATGTAAAATGTATAGGTACGATATATTGGTCTACTTAAAATTTAATTTTATTTATGTAGAAATATGTTTCTTAATATAATTAGAGTTTAATTAACATATTCAACTGGATTAAGTTTGTAAAACTATACATACTTAGTAATAAAATTATTATTATAGCTTAAAAAGACACTTTTCATTTCAATCTCTTACCACGTTTCTTAGTAGGTACGTGGTACCTTAATTATTTCTAATGAAACTTTTATATATAAAATAGGTAAAAGTAATTGTTAATTTCATTATTTTCAGGTAGAAAATGAATGTGGGGAGATTCCAACGATTATCGTTCAGAATAAAATTGACCTCATGGATCAATGCGTGGTCGGGCCGTAAGTGCAGTTGGTTCTTGAAATTATATTTAATGATTTGCAATTTTAAAATTTGATTTATCTCGAACAAATACAGCCAACAGTCATTAGTTTTGGCACACATCCAATTATTGTACACGAAATTTGCCAGTCAGTAGTGTTTTATACAAAATTGTATCTTATTTTTATGTCAAAGTCTAGCATTCATCTAAATTATTATTAACACTTTCGAAATTTTATGAAATGAATAAAAAATTATATGATCGTTCTAATGGAAATGTCTGGACAAAAGAGTTCAAGTCTTCTTATATTTTAAGCTCAGCTTTTTTTTATAACTTTCAATTTGTTATTCAATTATAAAGATAAAAATGGCAGTTTCTTTTAAGAAATTCTTATACTGAAAATACTTAGTTACATTACAAAATAATTTGTTTTATTGTATAGTCAAGTAACAAATGGTAAAAATATAAGAAATAGCTCATTTGCAGCGTTAAGTTTTGCTCTTCTTCTTCTTCTGTGTCGTTTCACTCTTGACAGAGCGGTCGTGGTCGTCCTTTTTAAAGGTTGGTGGTGCGCCACCAGTCTAGTCCGTAGCCATTGAGTTTTCATCCAAAAATGGATTATCCTTGAAAAAGCTTCATCTGAGTCTTAACACTACGTTCCATTTGCCTACCCTGCTACAGGAGGGAGAAAGCGTGAAATCGATTTGATATAAAAGGTTATCTATTTAACAAGACCCCGATCAACATCCTTTGATATCAAAACAAATGAATCAATTTTATCCCAGGGATGAAGCAGAGCTAGTGGCGCGAGCTCTCGGCTGCCGGCTCATGCGGGCGTCGGTGAAGGAGGACGTCAACGTGGGGGCAGTGTTCCGCGCACTGGCAGCCCGGTGTCTGGCGGACATGCGTCGAGAACATTCCACTGAGGCCCAGCCTTGCCAAGCCCCGGTTATTGGTTGGTGTTTAATAGTCTATACGATTTTTTACTTTTTTTAGAAAAAATGTAAAAAAACCGTAGCAAGAAAGCACTTGGACCGCTACTACCTGTTTTATAAAAATATATTTTTTAACATGTTAAAAAATATATTTTCGAATCAAAGAATGACGGTAGTTGGAGGGTTTCAAGCATTTTATATTTTAAATGTTCCGGAATTTAAAGGAGAAAAGCATACACAATTGTAATTCTTGTTGTTTGTTATTCATAGAGTATAATTTCTCTGTTCAAAGTCTCTATATAGAGTCATTATATAATAATTATTATGTATACCTACTTTGAGAGTAGGTAATAACGCTTTATACATAATATATATTCTTTTCTATTTTAGGCACATTTACAAATCACAACACAAACGGCACAATCCTGCTGCGACCAACCAAGCACCGGTCCGGCGGCAAAAAGAAGAACGTGCTGAGGAGTGCTTGTAGGATATAGTAAAATTATAAATAGATTATAAAAAAAATACTGTTATCTAATTTTTTTTAATCTAATTATAATTTGGATTTTTATAATTGTGTAAAAATTAAAATAACGTTTTAAAAACTGTGCAGTGTCATTATATATTTTTTTTCGATATTGATTACAATGTTGGTATTACGCAGTCAATAAAAGGTGCTTCGTTTTTAAGTGTACATACGTAGTTACGTATATATAGATAATTTTTATGTAAAATATATATGATTTTGTACTAATTGATACTTAAAATACTAAATTTGTTTGATATTAATTCATATTTGGACTTAAAAAAAGCAAGAAGTTCATAATGACTACAGGTTTACAATAAACAAAGAGGTTGTAAATATTTTTAAATAAAAATTATTGTATTAAATTGTTGTATTTTTATTTTATTTAAAAAATATACGCAATCTATATTTCTATACTAACAAAATAATATTATAAAGCTGAAGAGATTGTTAGGTTGAATGCACTAACCTCAGGCACTACTGTTTCAAATTGAAAAAAAAAATGTGTTGGATAGTTTATATATAGAATTACTATTTTTATTATTATAGCGTTTTACGATAAGCTGATGGAATATTGGCCATTACACTGGCACTCGTAAAAGCTAGTATAATATATTATATTGCTGAAACCAAAATTACTGTACAATACCTATCAAGGTAGTTCTGGTTTTCTTATTAAGGAGCAGTTAAAGTATTATAAAAAAAATTACATGAATTTAAATAAAGAAATAAGAAAAACGAAACTACATTATGTTAAATTCTTATATTGGAAGCTAAATAATAATCATATAACAGTGCTACCCATGTAACAATTCTGAAAAATACAGTTAGGTGATTTCTTTTTAATACAATAATTACAGCCAATTTAACTATCAAGGATATGCATGCACGTGTTAACCAAAGTGGTTTTCGTATACCAAGTATCTTATAAAAACTGATAATTTTCGCCAGATGTTGTTATCACATAAAAACATAACTAATTTAGAAAATTTGTTGTTTTTACTATGCTCAATATAATTTAAACTTATTGTCGAAGGTGTATTTCCAAAATTAAATAATAAAACAAAGGAGAAAAGTGAACTTTATTGTAATTTTTAATTACACTTAGCGGTTTAAATATATATTTAAATAACAATAATTGAATCAAATCATACCAGAAAAAAGGTATCAACTTGGTTAATGTTTATCGAGTAATAAAAAGTTACACTAAAAGTTTTCATTCTTTTAAATTAAGAAACTGATGTTTTATACAAATCTGAAAAAAACAACTATTACCCTTAGCGCGCACTGGTGACTTTTATCACGGTGACAATAAACTTTTTGTCACTGACATGTCACCATACTTTTCGCCACTGCGCGCACTTGCGATGACAGTGACGAAATTTTTTACATTTGATAAAATAGATCTCGAAGAGATGGTTGTCTGTGCACTTATATTAAGAAATAGAAAAAAAAGCAAATGTAGAAAATATTGGCTTTTAACTTTTCATTTGTCATAGAGCAATGGCCTCAACTCAATTTCGTCAATCAGTATTGTCATTGTCTATTTCATCTTCATGAAAATACACGTTTTGCCTTGGTGATGAACTTGACGCAATTATTGACATAAAAATTCTGTGCTGCAATGCAACACGCTGCTGTTTCATGTTTATGCGGAAGACGACTAGTATGGAAACCGCAAGGGGGAGGTGACATTTAGTTGCTAATGCGCGCACGAGCATACAAATCTATGGACGCGGTGACAGTTGCGTCACCGGCGTGTTGCCGTCCTCCGTGGACAAAAAGTCACCCAATTGTCACGTATCCAAATGCGCGCACCTTCATTTAGTGTAATGTACACGGTGACAGTCGCGCAACAGTCACGGTGACAAAAATCACTAATGCGCGCTATACCTTACAGTTATACTGGACGTATTCATTATCATCTATAAATATATGTATTTATAATTGGTAAATGTTGACTTTTTCCCTAAAAAAACAGCAATTTTAATATTTATCCTAATAATTTGGAAATCCTAGATAATATATATTTAAATAATATATATTTAAATAATATATATTTAAATAATATATATTTAAATAATATATATTTAAATAATATATATTTAATCAAGGTACCTCAACAGTTTGGACGTAGGATTTTTTTTTAATTTCACGATTTTTATCCATACCTGTATTTCGTGTGACGCACACATACGTGTGCGACGTTTCCGATTTATTTTAAAACGATAATTTTATTATTTATTTTGTTTGAAAAAATAACTTTTTTATTTTTGGGAATTATTTTTTTCCGAATTATATTAGGCTTTTATAGAGTAGTTAAAACTGTGGTTTCATTTAAAGTGGTGCTGACAATTCCAGCCTGTATATAAAAATGTATGAGTCATGTTTTAAAGTGATTTAAATTCTATTTCACGAGTATTAGATACGTAAGTATGGTGGAAATCATGTTTAAATGAAGGTTGTTTGTTGGTTATTTTTTTATTTTAATCATTATTTATTTTTAATAGCATATTTATAGTTCCAAACAATTATATAATATTTTTTATAAATTTCTCTTTGAAGGTTAAACCATTCACGTTAAACAATAAAATTATATAAACTCTATCATACCTTAGCTTGTTGTAATATAAAAAGAAACAATGAAATCGCATGTTTAATAATAAAATGACATGAAAGGAAAAATTACGAATTCGTCCATAATATTATTAAACATACAAATTCTTAATAATTATATTATTATAACTATAAATATTTAAAGTACAAAAAATATAAGTAAATAAATTAGAGATAAGTTTTGTCAGTGACCAAATTAAAACAATTTTTACAAATCTTTTCATAACTCTGAACATAGTCACATATCCTAATAGAAAATCATTCAACTATACCGTGTATCCATCTTATAGCACCATTACCAGCTATATTCAGAGCAATCATTTAATATCATAACATTATTCGTTAGATAAAAGAAATAAAAAATACAATTTAAAATTTTTAATTAAAACAAAGATTACTAATTTATTTATTTTTATAAAAAAAAAATAATCAATTCTCCTTGTGTCTCAAAACATAACTTTGGTCACTTATCATTAAAATCACTTCAATTTATATTAAAATATTCTGAATTATTTTCTTTCAATATTGAACAGAACGTGAATATTATATTTTTTTTATATAACTATATTACATACACCTAGAAAGGTAACTGAAGGTATAAATCGATTGCAAACGTGCAGATTCAAATGGTGGTTTTATATTAAAATTCCAGACATGTTTATTCATTGTGTCATTTAGCAGTGAAAGAGTGTGGACATGCCTTATTATAGTTATACTTTAATACATATATTAATATTAAAATATTAATAATATAAGAATAATACTTAACAATTTTGGTAAAGTTTCCAATAGAAATACTAAAGTAAGCAGTTTTTTTATATTATGTATATATTATATTAGTATATATAGCTACATATTTCTTATTTAGAAAAACTTTGTATATATACTATTTTGCATACAAAACACTCGTAAGTTTTATAAGATCTGTATAATACTTTTTGTTTTCAGGACCTGGTGTCCATAGCAATTATATATTTTTTTATATTGTACTTATTTATATTTCTTAATTAATTGTAAATAAAAATAAACATAAATGCAGAAACGTATACATAGTCAAATGAAATAATGCTTCAGTGAGTGAGAATAAGTTTAAAACCTTTCAAAATTTGATTAATTTTAATGTAAAATTGTCTTATTTATTCACCATTAATAGATTAATCAATCAAAGTTCACAAATAAAAAAAATATATAAAGGCACATCCACACAATCTGGCAGTATTATAGTTGCTCACAAAAATAAAGCCTATCTACAATTCTTACAACTCACGAATATGTGGTCACGTTAAGTTTAGCAAAATATTCCAGGAGGCCTTGAAGTCGTTTCTTAATTCTCTTCTGGTCATCCAATGTGCATCCAAGTATTGCAGTTTCGAAGTTTCTGTCTGTCCCGCTGCTGGGGTCAGGTTGTGAGGTGCAGGCGTTCATGTATGTTTGACAACGAGTGTGAGCTATTACTGCGTCTTCGTGCACGGACATTACTAATTGGTCTATAAATAAATTTACCTGAAATTTTTAATGTGCAATTAGTAAGGATAAAGGAAACATTGAGGTTGTGGCGTAGTGGCGCAGTGTATGACTGGACATGAAGGTTGGAGTCTCGATCACCACTCGGTGGGATGATTTATTAATATATTTTTAGCTTCACGCTGCCTGCTGCCTGGAAAGTTGGCAAAGAGAACCTGGCCACCTAGTGTTGACATTTCTTTCCCCATTTTTCGCCGAATTCTAGAGGCATTGCTTGTTGAATGGAGAAGCGAGCAACGCCGCGCCTTACCTTGACACCCCATATAAGAAATGAAAATATAAATTTATATAAATATTTGAGTGTTAAGTGGGGATCGAAACCATAGCAGTCGTGTTCACACACTTGCACTCTGTATTTTGCACATTTTATTTTTACACCAGGTTCTAGGTTGTTTTTAACACTACGTTCATTCTGCCTACCCTGCTGTGTTTTTTTTTTTTCATTTCATTGTAAATACAACAATTTTTCGTTTATAATTAAGTCACTGGCAGCTTGCGTTAGATTATATAATTAAAAAAATGAGGTCATGCTGATCACGAACAGCTGTCACGCGCTAAAAGCATTCCTTACCATAAATAGTCATCCAATATTTTTTATCAATGATACTAAATAAGTAATATATAATGATCGAAACAAAAGAACATTTTGAAGCCATGGAATTCATTCAATAATTTATAGGTATATTATTGATCGAATCGTTGTAGATTCGAAATTCATTGTAAAGAGAAATTATATTTTTTTCCCTGGTCCACAAAAAACAAATAAAAAAACGTGAAAACAAATGTTTAGTCAATCCAGAACTAAAGCAGAACATATAGAAACATTTATTAAATACATAAAACCATCGTATCGTTTCTCATTCAGTTACGCTTTTCACATTTTTGCTACTAGTGGCATAAAGTTAGGAAGTGAAAAGAAAAATGGAGTAACCTAACTAAGACCTTTTCTTTAATCAGCCTATCGCCATCCGCTGCTGAATGTAGGCGTCTCTCATCGAGCGCCAACCATCCCGATCTTGAGCTTCACGCATCAGTCCGATACCAGCCACCTTCTTTAAATCGTCCGCCTCTAACACGTATCGTCTCAATCGACCGTCGGTACGTATGGAGACATGGCCGACCCAGTTCCTCTTCAGCGTGCTGATTCTTCGTGTAATGTCAGTTACTTTGGTTCTCTGGCGAATCCTTCATTGCGGATTCTATTCAATTGGTTTTGTACTGTGGTTTTGTACTTGGACAGTCATGATTGCAGCTTTGTACAGACACTTTATTACATCAAAACCTTTTTGGCTACTTTGTATATAAAAAAATAAGTAAAAACAATCAGTTTCACGTTGTAACCCGCACACAGCAGGGTAGGCAGAATGAACGTAGTGTTAAAAACAACCTAGAACCTGGTGTAAAAATAAAATGTGCAAAATGTCACAGTGTTTGTACAATAATAGCAATATAATACCTGATGCAGAGCTTCCTCCTGCTGCGGGTCGCGGTCAGTCCGCACCGCCACCTCCACCGTCATGGCTCGCGCCAGGATGCGCTCCGCGTACCGCATTATGTCGTCCTTATCACCTGCACAAAGATAATTTATATAAAAAGGTTCAATATTTATTTTTATTTTTGTTTGTTTTTAAGGGCTAATTTCTGCTAGCAAAATTTTTAAGGAATGGGTACAAGACTATTCTTTCTCCCTCTTCTTATTCCTATGCATATGGTTCCTTAATATAGACTTCATATAAACAAAGTATCATTATAGAAAAAGAATTGACATGAATGACATATATGGAAATATCAACATTCTAGCTATAATGTAAATAGCTTGAAATTCCTTGACACTGAACCTAAGTAACAATAACAATGCATTCTAGTACAACACAAGAGTTACATATTATAAGGGCAATGATTGTATGTTCAATTGGGAATTTTTGTAACAAAAGTTAATGTTACTATTCTAAATCTATCACATAAATTAAAAAATATATAATAATGATTAAAAAAATTACAGTCAGATATATCTCCAAGCAGCTCTGAATGCTTAACGCTATCAAGAGTTGACAATAAAGAATCTTTTTCTTCTTCAATTCTTACAGTATCACGCCGCAACCTCTCCACACGCATCTCCACTTGATCCAAAACTGCTATCAACCTAAGGAAAAAATTAAAAATAGGGTTTCAAAAATAGGGCTTAATTTCCACTTGAGGGAATGATCTTTAAACTATTTTCAATTCCCACCTATAGTACAACATAGCAATATATATGGTACAATGTAACAATATTAGGCAGAGTGGTGAGTACTGCCACTCAATATTTTGAAAATGGGGAGCAATGTGTATTTTAAGACCAGGTAACTAAAGTTTACCCATATGTAGTAAATACACATGATAGAAGGTTTTAACATAGGTACGCTCATAGAAATAAATGTCTATAAAGATAGACCTCATATTTTTAAACAGTAATAACTTATAGAAAATTAACAGGACTAGCCAAATATGACTAATACTTGGTAGTAACAACACTTACACTAATGATCGAGGCCTAAAAACGTGCATGAGCTTTTTGTTATACAAGTCACATTAGGTAGTAGCGTGGGCGAAATAGATTTTATTTTTATAATAATAGTAATCTAGTTTACCATATAAGGACACTTAAAATGTAAAACGTGCTGCAAACTTATTCCTAGATAAAATACAATTACATTAAGATATTTAACAATCACAAACAATTAAACTTTTACCTATCTTTCGGTGCTTGAGTTCCAAGGGCCGATGTTTCATCTATAAGCGGTAACCGAGACCCTTCTGCAATGGAATATATGTCCACTTCCATTGTTTGAGATACTTCTACTGGACGAATAGCCACGCTTAATAATATAGAATTCTATTGCGTATTCTAAATAAATCGGCAATGTATTATTTAATGATGAAATTGTTTTCGTAAATCGTACAGAAACTCACTGAATGAATAATATAAGAAACGTCAAAACAATTGTCAATGTCATGTTATAGGATTGAGAAAACTGGACAGTAGAATACAGATCATATATAAATAACTTTTAAGAAAGTCATTATTTTTAACAGCAGCAATATCTACGGTATTTTTGAAAAATAATAGAAAATTAATTAATGTTTTATGTTCCTGCTTTGGAAAGATAAAGTAGGACGTTGAATTCCGCCTCTGAATTCCCGGCTATTTGCAGAAATAAAATTGATGGAAAGAGAAACGAACGAGAAATAAAGATAAGATTGTTACGCCGAGTTTTAAGAGATAGATCCAAAAAGATAATAAATCTTTTATGGGTCTGTGTATAAGTGTCTTCTTCCTCCTGGCATTAATCCCGGCTATTGCCAGGGTCTGCCTTCCTACACAACCTACTCCACTTTGCACGATCTTTTGCATCCTCGGTGGTTAGACCATTGGCTCTCATGTCCTGCATCACGACATCCAACCAGCGCTTCCTTGGGCGTCCGGGAGGTCGCACCCCAGGGACTGGTATAGCAAGGCACTTGCGTCCGACATAGTTCTTAGGCCGGCGCGTAACGTGGCCAAACCATCTCAAGCGACTCTCTTGGAGCTTATCCGCTACGTCACGGACCCCAAGACTACCTCGAATGAATGTGTTGCGTATGCGGTCAGACCGCGTTACGCCGCACATCCACCTCAGCATCTTCATTTCCGTGACGTGAAGCTCCTGAGTGTGCCGAGATAGTGCTGGCCAACATTCGCTGCCGTATAAAAGAACCGGTCGGACGATGCTCTTGTATATCAGCCCCTTGAGCTTGGGCGGTATTCTGCGGTCGCAGACCACACCAGTGACCTCCCGCCATTTGGCCCAGGCAGCGCTTATCCGGCCATGGACATCGTGATCGATGCCTCCAGACTCGTGCATAACGGATCCAAGGTACCTGAACTTCTCCGACTTAACGGCTGGCTCAGAACCTATAAGGATGGTGCTCGAGTCCCGGCTCCCGCAGGCCATGTACTCTGTCTTCGACACATTTAGTTTAAGACCGCCGTTCTCAAGCGTACCCTTCCAGAGGTTCACTTTACGCTCCAGCGTCAGTCGGTTCTCGGCAATGAGTGCTATGTCGTCGGCATACATCATCAGCCATGGAGGCTGGTCCTGGATGTGAGCCGAGACAGTATCGAGCACTACATTGAATAAGAACGGACTAAGAGCCGAGCCCTGGTGAACCCCTACCGTAATCGGGAAGGGTCTAGTGTCGCCAACAGCAGTCCTAACCATAGAAGCGGAATCGTGGTACATGTCTCTGATAATCTCAATATAGGCCTCAGGGATCCCTTTGGATCGCAATGCCCACCAGATACACTGACGAGGCACACAGTCAAAGGCCTTCTGCAGATCTAAAAAGACCACATGCAGAGCTCTCCTTTTTTCCCTGTATGCCCCCATCAAAGTTCTGAGGGCGAAAATGGCGTCCATGGTGCCCGATCCTGGCTGAAATCCATATTGAGACTCAGAGATAGTACACTCTCGGCGGAGCCTGAGGTCGATCATGCGCTCGAAGAGCTTCATGGTATGACTCATAAGCTTAATGCCCCTATAACTACCACAATCTTGAACACTGCCCCTTCCTTTGTAAATAGGGGTAATGAAGCTAAGCCGCCACTGATGCGGCATCTTACCAGTGTTCAAGATATGGTTAAAAAGGTCAGTAAGCATGAGCACACCAAGAGAGCCCAACGATTTCCACGCTTCGATCGGAATGTCGTCAGGTCCCACCGCTTTTCCGTTCTTCATGCGTCGAAGGCAATTACGTGTTTCGTCAAGGGTTATTGGGGCAATAAGTCCGAGGTTAGGCGGTGGGTCGTGATGAAGACTGCATGGGTGCTGAGTATTCAGCAACTCCTGGAAGTAGCTTCTCCACCTCTCCTTCACAGAGGCATGACTACAGAGCAGCGTGCCCTGGGAATCTTTGACGCAAAGACATTTTGCGATATCTTGCGTCACTTTATCCCGGGAACGTGCCAGTTTGTAAATGAGCTTCTGCCCCTCCACAGTTTCAAGTTTATCATACAATGGTGACAAACTTTCACTGCGGGCTCTGGCTACAGCTCTTTTACAGGCACGTTTAGCTACTGTGTACTCCAGTCTGTCTTCAGGAGAGTTGGATTCCTGCCACTTCTTAAAGGCAGCCTTCTTTTCACGAGTCACCTCCTGCACCTCGTCATTCCACCACCATGTCTCCCTGTCGATGACACGTCCTCCCCTAGAAAGGCCAAGAACTCGCCTGCCCGCCGCAATGATTGCCGACTGAGCCCGATCCCAAGCATCCTGAGCAGTCTCGGTGTTCGTCGAAATATCGTGACTTTTCACCTCTGCCAGGAAGTCGGTCTGCATCGGTCCATTCAGCAACCACCACTTGATCCGAGGCCTACGTTTCTCGGCTACTTTCTTCTTCGGAGTGACGTTAAAGTCCATGACAAGAAGACGATGTTGGGCCGTTAGGCTTTCGCCTGGAATGACCTTACAGTTAGTTACCCTGCCCATATGACACCGTCTGGTCAATAAGTAGTCTATTTGAGTTGAGTGGGACCCGCTCTTATACGTGATAAGGTGCTGAGAATTCTTTTGGAAGAACGTATTCACGACGGCCAGATCAGACGCAATACAGGTTCTCAGAATGTTTTCTCCCTCTGTATTGCGAAGACCGTGCCCAAAACCCCCGTGAACACGTTCATACGGCTCAGCAGCCTTACCGACGTGCCCGTTCAAGTCCCCCCCAACTAAGACCACTTCGGTAGACGGCACAGCAAGTAGCACCCCTTCATACTGCTCCCAGAATGTCTCCTTTTCGGCCGCGCTACATCCCGCCTGGGGAGCATAGGCACTGATTAAGTTTGTGATAACGCCCTCAATCAGTACCCTCACTCGCATCAAGCGGTCGGAGCGACGGTCAACTTCAAGGAGCCCATTCTGTAGCTCTTCAGATAGCACTACCGCTACACCGTTTCTACCCGAAGGTGACCCAGTGTATATAAGCCGGTAACCCTGTCCGATGTTACGGGACTTATTGCCCTTCCAGCGAGTTTCCTGGAGGAAAGCACACTGGACCCGACGTCTCATGAGTACATCTGCGAGTTCCCTGCATCGTCCGGTTAGAGAGCCAATATTCCACGTTGCAAAGCGGAGTTTCCTTCTGGGTACTTGCGTCTTTAACCGTGCCCGTACTTGACACGGTAGCCCTCGCCCACTTGTCGCAGGTGTAGGGCGATGTGCCTGCGCGTCGTTTCGCGGCGACGCCCTAGCCGTACCCAGTCTGTTGTTGGTTCGTTCCATATTGTGGCTGTTATTGGTTTTCGTGGAGCGACTGCCGTCTGACCTCCAAACCCCTGTGTGGGGAAAACCGAAGGGAGAGGAAAATAGAAGGGTAGGATAGGAAAAGGAAGGAGGGAGCTAAGGAAGGAGGAGAGGGGGGGGACACCATTCTTACGGACTGGATGAGGATATAAGAGTGGCGGCTCGAGGATCCGGGGTCGCGTACCCGTATGCCCACAAACCAATATCGGACAGATATTAGTCTGGACACCCTCTGTGTATAAGTGTATATAATAAAATTCCGCAGTGTATTCTTAGTTTGTGACTACCAAAATTTTAAATATCTGTAAAAAAAATTCTAACAAGTAAAGCTTATTACACTGTTCAAGAATATTTAGAGGATAAACACGTATGGAATAAATGTCTATTGAATGTAATGCAGGATAGCTGCCAGCAAATGTAATAGATTGTACCTTTGATTTTGAAAAGAGCAACTGTTGAGTTTCTTGCCGGCTCTTCTCAGCAGAACTGCCTTCCGAACCGGTGGTAGCCTTTTGTTCATATGTTCATTCGATGATTCAAAAGTGCTTATAATAATTGCCTATTTGAATAAAGAATATTTTGAATTTGAATTTGATGGGCGTGAAATATTTTTGAAATTTAAATTTTAACGTAAAAGAAAAGTTTTAAATTATGATTTGTGTATTTTTTTATGAAAATGACAAGGTAAGTGAGTGGGTCACTCCATTTATATTCAATATTTATTCTTTCAGATTTATTTAAAGTAATTTCAAAAATAACAAAACAACACACCATCTGACACAATTGAAGCCGTCGTGGCGTAGTAGCATAAGCGTATAATTATAAACGCGACTGCGTGTTCTATCTCCACTCATGAATTATTATTTATTAATATTTTCATTTCCTCACTCTGATCAAGACAACAAGGGGCAGCGATGAGCTTCATCAACACGCAATATCTCGAAAATTCGGCAGAAAGTGCGGAACCGAGTTTTTAAAACACTTCTGCCATAGGGTAGAATGGGGGGATACAGTGTGATACTGAAAACAAAACACATATTAATGTATTTCATTAAAACTATAAAAATGAAACACACTTGTAATATTTACAATTTATTTATTACTACAATTGTTATTGTTATATTATATCAATAAACAATAATGTATAATGGCAACTAGTTTAGTAATGTGACCCTAGTTATCCTATAACTTTGGCTATGAAATAAAAATTTGTATGACCAGCAGATTAAGTTATTGGAAATATAATTATTGCTATAAAATAGACAAACATCACTGATATACATAACTTCAGGTGTAAATTAACAAAAATCGAAAAAAAATGTAACATGGACGGACAGAAGCTTTTCATGACAAAATGTTGCTATACTTACTGTGAAAATATCTTTTAACTACAACTGACGCGCACAACTTCGTCTGCGTAACAAAAGGAATATATCTACTTATATTGTATTCCACTCTTATTGGTCGAACAAACTTTTGTAACGTATAGAATTAATTGTTTGATGGGCTATTTAAAAATATTTCTTTAATCGAAACAGTAGTTCCTGAGATTAGTGTATTCAGCCAAATAAATTCTTCAGCTTTATAACATTAAATTATTATTACCACTTCAGTTAGTACATTATATTAAATATAAACAACTACAATTACGAAATTAAAAAAGTAATATATTACCTTCATTAACATAAATAAGTACAATATATAAAAAAAATATGAATGAAATATTTATAAAAATATTCGGAACATAATTTTTTGTATGGTTAGTATATAAAGATAAGAAGACATAATACTGTAAAACCACTGACATCAATTAGTGTCTTATAAATATTTTATATGAATATAACTGATCATTACCTATTTATTTTAATCTATGGTTAAGAACAAGTCTAAAAAAATATTTGACTATAGTTTATTTATTTTGTTTATATGGCATTTCGATACAATTCAACAACCTTTCATGACAAATAGATCATAATTTAAAACTAAACATGAGAATATATTATAATATTTTCTAAATTACTACATTTAAACTATAACAGTAAAATAAAAATGTATGAAAACAAAGTCAATGTTATATTGCAACTACACATATTGAAGATGTTTATATTGATAGAATTAAAGTAAGTAAAAATAGCTTTTAAATTAATCTTTGTTATATTTTCATATAACATTACATATATATTAATTAATTTCATAAATAATTTCTATTTCTTATATTTTGCACTAAACTATGCACAACGCATAACTATAATGACACAATGGAAATTGACATTTAATGTCATGAAGTAATAAAATCATGGAATATCTCAAAATATAATTTAAATACCGATTTAATTATTACCATAAAACTTGTCACTTCTCAATTTTTAATATAGCCAAAGGAAAAGTAAAAAGTTACTTGATACATCTGCTTTATCCAAAATATAATATAAAATATGGATTATGTTTTCAAACGAGCATAGATTCTTGAAAGAAGCAAGTCAATATTAGATTCAATATATGAAAAAAAAAAACCTACTGAGGCCCTACAACACCCACCCAAAAATTCTTATATACAAACAAAATCTATTAAAATTAATAAACGTTGTTTTCATTTTCCATTCCATTCACTAATTTTACCATTTTCAAATACCAAGTTCTTTCTCGGCAGAGGTACTAGTGTACCGCGTTTCACTATACCCATATCTTCACCAGGATAATACTAAAATACAATAAAAATTATAATAGCTTAGAAATCCAATAAAAAAATTTTTTACGAACAAAAACATTAATATACTATTCATAAACCTGTAAATGCGAAGGTTGTGAGTTCGATTTCCACTCGGGGGATAGATTTTTTAGCGGTAAACCGGCGAGTCGCGGCGTTCGCTACTCAAATATGCAATGTCTCGAAAATTGGGCGGAAAGAGGGAAATGGCGAGTCTTAATACTAATTTCTATGCGTCTATTCACAGGATACAGCATGAAGCTTAAATAAATATTAAAATATTATATTTACCTGACACTGTGAAACAAATTTAAGCACATCTGATCTTACGAATTCATTATCCTCTTTTACTTTTTCTAACCTGTAAGTAAAATTAAATTAAAAAAAATATATGGGACCAAAGAGCAATTATTCCGCATTGAATAAATAAGGAATAATTGAAATCGCTTCAGAAATCTCGACGTAATCGCTGATCATACACAATAAATATACCAATCAAATTGAGAATCTTCTCCTTTTTCAACTCGGTTACAAAAATGCAAATTTACTCAAGGAAAAAAATATTTAAAAATAGAGGAAATTCCGAGGCCGTCGTGTCACAGCGTTTAACCTTAAACGCGACGGTTGTGGTTTCGATTACCACTCTGTCCTGGAAAGACGACAAAGTGCGGTGTTGAGTTCCAACACTCAACATAGGTTTTCTGACTACATACTGTCTGCTTGATGCTGTGTATTAACAGAAAACTTACAATTCAGGCTTCGCTATCCTCTCTACGATGCTTCTACATACTTTCTCGCATAAATCTTCATCAAACAGTGGAATGCCAAATTGGAGATCTAAGACTGTCCATTTCTGGAATTTCAGAAAATATGATAATTTTTAAAATGAAATATAATTGTGTAAATTTTATAATGGATTTATAATATAATATTAAAATTAAGATCTTGTACAAAATGGAGAAAATAAGCAAATAAAAATGCATATTGTCAGTGGTGTAAAATAAATAATTTTAAATTTCCTTATTATTTCCCATACTGGCTTATTCCGTTAATTGAATAGTAATTAAACATACCTCCGGTTTACAAGTTTCATCATCAGAATAATTATGGGCGGTGTCAACACCACTATCACCCTCCGCCGTAATCTCTGTCAGTTTGTCCGTTAATTGCGTAAACATTGATATAGTTTCTTCAGCAGGACTTAATAAATCATTTAGTTGGGCCTCCATCTTTTTATCACTTGTAATAGGCGAGTGTATTGAAACCAATTCATCTATAATTGATTCCTTACTGGAATGTTTCTCTTTCAAATTCTCAATACTGGCTGTGGAATGTATAGGTACGAAATCGTCGCTAGCGATAGATTCTTTACTTTCGTGAGTATCGTTACTTTTGTTGGTAACGTTTAGACTATCTAATTCCTCGCATAATAGTTGTCCGCTTTCGACACTTGTGAAGCCATTGGCTGGTGAACTGGTTTTGCTTTCTGTGGTAGGGGTGATAGCGAAATGGGACTCTATGGGTGATTGTAGCCTACTTTGTATTGATTTTGTGTATTCTGTACTTTCTCTTTGAGAATCTGTCGATGATATTGATGGGTCACTCACTGGTTTGGCTATTCCACACACTTCTTTTTTCTTTCGTGGCGTCACTAAAAAAGAGGAAATATGTAACATAAAGCATTTCAATGTAACTAACATTTGTACAAAGTTTAGGATAGATTTTTCATAGAAAATCAAATAAGGCACATTCCATTTCAATGTTTTACATTTATAATCTACTAGTGGACCCGAACGCGGCTACGCCCGCTTAAACTATACGAATATTTATTAAATATATTTATGTAATTATTTTCAGCTTTCAATAGAGAGATGCGTTAAGCAAGCTCATTTTGGGTGACGTTTTCTAACAACAAACTTTGCAAATCGTTGCTTAGCAACGGTCGCATAGCGACAGTTGTTATTAACATGGCGTAATAAATTGCATGTCAAATTAATAAGGATTTTGATATATTGGAACATATCGAAAATATTAGAAATATGAGAAAAAAAATATCCTACGTTCATCCCGAGACCCTCAAGTATCTCTATATGAGTATTTTATCACAATTAAATTAGCGGTTTGGCCCTGATTGTGTAGAAGACAGACGGACAGACAGAGTTACTTTCGAATTTATAATATAGGTATGGATGAATTCTGTAAAGTTTTGTAAATAGCAGATGAATAGTAACAAATTAGTACACACTTAAGAGTTTGTGCACATTTAATATTTTGTCGTTATTATCTTAGAATAACTCATGAGGATTCTAGGTTATAAAAGTATTGTCATGGAATTTCAACACGACCTTTTTAAGCAAATAGATTAAACAGTACGGTCGACGAGTTGTGGCCGCCCTGAAGTTGGGCTTGCAGAACAGAAAATCATAAAATGTAATCTGCACAGTTATTTATAAGTAACTATAAGTTGGCCACGAAAATACTGCATAAAAATTAGAAGAGACGACAACATACTAACGTGACGTAGTCGTACACGTAATCGGCAATGCGCGTGAGAGAGACAAGTATAGCGAGAGGAAGTTGTGCGAAAGAGACGTCAACGTACCGAGTTGCACTGTGTTGGGAGGATGCGCGCACCCCAAGTCGGGTACGCCGATGTCGGCCAACGTCACGTAGCCGGCCGTGCGCGTGAGTCGCAAGCGACGCAGTAGCCGCCGGAGGCCGGTGTGCTTGCGCCACAGAGACTGTAGCTCTGTAACAGGATGTACATGTGAAATCTTCATAACAATAATTTGAATAAAATAAATTAATAATAACTTGATAGTGGGCAATGGAGTGTTTTAACACAAAATTCCCTCTACCTACTCTGGTGTGTGCGGAATATGGCGTGAAGTTGATAAAAAAAAATAACACGCTGCAGTCGTCAACTCGGAACTGCGCACTCCACCGCGAAGCTGAGAGACGATAGAAGTCAACAACACATAAAACCAAGCCAACGAGACAAAAAAACAACTTACCATCAATCTCACTGGGCGGGAACGCCAGATGCACCAGCACGGGCATGCTCCGCACCCCCGCCGCCTGGAGCAGCACGGGCCCGCGGCGCAGCGCCGAGTTTGCGGCGGCAAGCGCGGCGGCGGCGGGCAGCGCTGCGGACTCCGACTCGGCGCCCCACCATGCCACTGAGAGGCGGGAGAAACCGAGAAGCGAGCGCGGTATACCGCGGAGGACTGTGCCTGGAATTGGATACATATTTTTATTTAATGGTTTGTTTGTAATAGTTATTGAGTTTAATTCCAAGTGTAGAAAAATATATTAGCAGAAAACATATAAAAAATTGAAACTTAATGCTATGTTTATATGTTTTTTCATAAACTATTTTTGAGTTTTGTTTATTACTTGTACAGTTATTATATTTTGATCGTGTCAATTGAATAAAAATCAAGTCGCCATTGATAAGTTGTAACAAGAACAGACAAGTAAAGCATTTAAAGTAGCACTTTCAGTATAAATGATATCAAAGTAAAATAATTTTATTCAAAATATCTAATTGCAGAGTGCTACATACTGTCGTCATGGTACAGGGGTAAAAAGGTGTGATTATAACGCGACGGTTGTGGGTTCGATATCGCGCGAGGGAATGAATTATTATTCATTAATATTTTCATTCCTTCGCTCTGAATGAATTATTATTTTGGATTTTGATTCAATACCTTTAGTAAGCAACAGTGTAGGCGGTCCGTATCCAGCTATGTGATAAAGATAAAGCCGCATCCACGGCGACGAGGCCTCGGGCGGCGCGGGACCTACGTGCGGGAGCGCGCCCGCAGCGGCGCCCGCGCGTGCTTCGCGAGATAGTGGCGCTGTTGATATTGCTACTCTGTTGCAGGACAATCAAATATTTTATATGATAAAACATTATTTATTATTATTGGTAAGTAAATTGTTTTGTAAAAAACAATCAAAGTTTTGGCTTCACACAAGCAGCAGTAGAGAGAACCTGGGAACCTAGTGTGAGATCACCCCGTTTCCTACTTTTTTGAGTTGAAGGAATTAAGTAAATAAATTCATAATGTAAGTATATACTTTTTTTTGTAATCCACCGCGCCAGTCTGGAAGGGGTCATAGGAGTCTGATATAGCTACGCTTTGAAGGGGTACCAAGAGTTTATCTAAGAGTTAATCCTAGTGCTAGTCCTCTTCTTCTCTTAGGATAGTATATTTCAATACATAACAAATATTTCACCTGTACTTAGTAGCCAGCAGCCTGGCTCTAGCGGGCGCGTCAAGCGCGTGCAGCGCTTCACAACGCAGCAAGTCTAACGGGCGTAAGTGTGGGCGCAGCGTACGCAGTGCTATACGCAAGCACGCGGCCGCCGCTAGGTACCGTCGCGCTTCACCTTCTATCTCTGGGTCACCGGCTACCTGGATTAAAATGACCTTGTTAAATATTACCTGGTTAAATACTTATTTTATTGTTTTTTTAGTACTTGTTCAATACCATGGTACCATGGTATGTTAAAAATAATGTTTTATCCTCGGGTTGGGATTGAAAAAATGGCGGTAAGAATTTCTCACACTGATTAATCGATTTTGTAAATGGAATGGGCAATTGCTTGGCCGATCGGTTGGGCAATCTCTTGGTATTATGGTTAGGTAATCCCTTGTTCGATAAATTGGGCGATAGATAACAGAGATGAATGACGGATGACGGATGGACAGATAGATTGATAATAAATATTAATAAAAGTAAACAAATACCTTATCTAATTCCATAAGTAAGCTGTCCAAACTTTCATCACACAGTTTACCAACTTCAAACAAGGTTACAGCGTGACTTTTGAGATCCTAAAACCAATTTTTTTTTTAAAAGCACATACATATAGAGATTTTATGTAATAAAATATAAGTGGAACACATACCGGTGATAGGTTGCCCATCATAAGATAAGCGGCTAGTGTTGAATCAAAGAGAACGGCCACTCTCTGTCCACTACTATTGTTGTTGGAATATTCAGGCACAACCATAGGAGGTTTCTGAAATAAAGTAAATAATAATTATGTTAAATTGGGGTCATTGTGGTGCACGAAAGCGTATGTCTGGAAACGCGATGGTTGTGAGTACAAACGTAACTCGGGTGAATTCAAATGAATATTTAAATTATATTTGTGTCTTTGGTTTGGTAAAAGTGAGGCATTGGGTGCAAACATACAGTATATATTAAAAAATAACAGGCATACTTGTTTAGATGTAGACGGCATATCTTTGATGAGCACTGGTTCCATTTGTAGATCTTCTTCAACTTGGGGATCAAACGTCAAAGGAGCAATTTGTCTATAACTGTAATAAAGAAAAATTATAGGATGTAATACATTCCAGTATTATGTTTTTATATTCCTATATTTTTTTACTTTTAAGTGATGAAATAAAAAAACCTTAAAAACATGTCTGAACTAATGTGACTTACAGACACTGCACATCCGGCCGACACATATATCCGGAATTTTATAAGAAGGTACCTTGAGGAATGTGCAGCAATAAGAGGAGTAGGCAACCACCACCAATTTTTTAAGAATTTTACATGTCCACGCAAATCAAGATGCCTACAATTCTTTTATGTTTTTACCGACTCATTTTCTTGCTTCATTCACATGCTCGCACATATTCACATACATTTTGTATAGTTGGGTTACATCAACACGATTAACGAGATGTAAGATAGGCTGTGAGGGAATGGACCATACAAAAAAAAAGTGAAAATTTCAATTTCTACCAGCAGTTCCAGAAATTAGCGCGTTCAACCATCAAACTCCTTCCTTAATATTAGTAAAGATATAATAATTAAATAAGTTAGTAGTATATAATTCTATACAATTCCTTACGGTTGGTGTGTATGCGCGGTGAGAGCGTTCCGCCACGTGGGGTGCTGCGCGGCGAGCGGCGGCGGCTGAAGGTGCTGCGCGAACCCCAGCCGGCAGTACAGCGAGACCGCCTGCTTCACCAGCTCACATTCCACCTAGGCACGAAACTTTACTTGTACGTTTTATAAGAAAAATATATTTTAAATTTACTGTCATAAGTTTTTAATGTATTTATAATTATTTTTTTTTTTATTTTTTGATGACGGCTGCAGATGTTGCGCAAACCCCAGCCGGTAGTACAACTAGAATGCCTGTTTGACCAGCTCGAATTCCACCTGGATGGTCATTGCTAAGTAAGCTGTATATGTATTTTATACAAATATCATATCTTACATTTTCATCACATATGTTCATAAAAAAATTGATAAGAATAAAGAAACACTTTTATATTAAATAAATTTATTAAAAAAAACACCCATAGACACCTAAAATTTAAATCCTCAAATCAAAGAAAGATAAAATTACTTCCATACAATATGACTTAAAACAAAACAACTTAAACCCACCTGCAAAACACTCGCCAGTTCAGCAACACTAGTATGTTCGTCAATGGATACAAACACTTTGTAGAGAAGCGTTTCAAAGTAGTCGCCCGCTATGCGGTTCATCACGAAGCCTTTAAGCGGTGGCACTGACACCTTGTCTGCTGTCGTGATGGGCACATCCAGGTAGATTAGGCCTCGTCTGAAATAAAAAATGGTACTTTTAGATAATTTACAGTATATTAAATAAGAACAAAGCGTCCGCGTGTAAATGCTACAGTTGGGGGTTCCACTCCATTCCCACTCGAAGAAATGTATTATTTTTACTTCATTGCTCTGATACAACAAAGCGCAACGTTGAGTTCCGCCTCCCAACACGTAGTTAACTTCATCTTCTCTTCTAAATGATAATGGATTTTGTATATAACTACCTCTTTATACACAGACTCTTATTAATGCTATTGTAAAATTTTGTGCAAGCAATTTTTTAGCTTTTTAAGTTATTTTATGCACTCATCATCTTAAGTACTATTATAGAAAAAATCTGTTCTACAAAGAGTTTGCCATTACATTTTTTTAAAACTCTTCTTAAAATCCCTTTTATTTATTACTTAATTTGAAATAAATAAATAAAATATACAGAATTTATGTTAAAATTAAAGTTTCTTTGTGAATAACCATTATTAAAAATGCATACCTGTAAAGTGTTTTGACAATATAATAGTCTAGCGTGCCTGCTGTCTGTGAGCCACGGTCAATTAGCAAATCGATTACTGCTCTCTCATTCTCACCTAGAGGCTAATAAAATAAGCAATAACTGTTATTATAAAACTGTTAAATATTAATAACATCAAAAAAAGATTATTTAAATTCTAATTAAGTTATTTTAGAAATTGGTATTACCAACAAATTTAAATATTTTCAACATTTTGTCATTTATAAGATTTATAAAGTGTTATTCCACAGTAAGGATAGGAAAATTTTTCAGAAAAGGTATAAAATTTTTAAGGTAGTTCATGGACGGTTTCTGTAAATCGTCGAATTTCAAATCTTTTATACATTTTCTTAAATAATATTTAATAAATATATGGTAAGAAAAATTATAGGACGAAAATCGGTTAATAATTAATAAATTAAATAAATTAATATAAAAATAAGAACAAACACTCAGCACAAGAAAACTATAAAAATATACAAACACAGATCTATACATACTTTAACGTCTTCCTCTAGTACGTAACCCAGATCCACCCTCCACCACGGCTGCATTGGTATATTGAGGGGCACTCGGGGTAATAAGGAACGGATTGCCCGAGACCGCCCCCGTCGTCCGAGAGATCTCGCTTTAGCTACTAACTCTAGATATTCATTACGCCCTATGCCTAGTAGACGGAGGCCTGTGAAGATAAAATAAATAAAAAAATAAAATAAAATATATACCGATATATTACAACTATAACTTACTATAGTTTTTGATACATTATTTTAGCTAATGACTAGATATATGAAAATGTAAAAAAAATTAAACATTATTGGGGTGGCAGTGACGTAGCGACTGACTAAAAATGCACGCTTGTTTGTTGTGAGTACTCCTACTCAAGAGAATAATTTATTTTGATGCTTTAAAAAAAAATTGCATTTGATGAAGAATAAAGTGTGTCAATATGTCTAAAGCTAGCAAATAATACCCAGAGAGCTCTTGGGGTGGTGCAGTTTCAAATCCTGCTATTTATATCAAAATATACATTTTCTACAAATATTTTTCTATGTAGAATAGCACTAGAAATATTTAAATATGCATATTATTATTAAAGAAAAACATAATTATATAACTTACAGTCAGCCGCTGTGAAGTTTGGCATTGTGTCATAGCTCTTTTCCATCTCAATCAATAAAGCAACAACTTCAATATAATATATAAAAGGTGTTATCCTGAGTCCTAAAAATAAATAAAAAATTAAGTTTGTATTTATAAGAAATCTTAGACTATTAACTTTTTATTTTAATCCCATTAATGCCAAGTTAATTCAGAATTTAGTTGGAATTATATAAATCCCCAAGTCACATACATAATTCTAACTGCCCTTATTGATTTTTTAGTAAAATGTTAGGTTACTCTAGTCACTGTTTCAATGTTGTAAATTTACATGAATGTTTAACCTACTCATGACCATGCATTACCCATACTATTTGCAATAATGCACTAGTACTAGTGCATGATCACTCTGTGCACTTAATAACACACCAGTCCACCACCACTCGTGTCTTTTATCAGTACTTAACAATATATAATTTTTTGAATCAACAGATAATGCTAAGGTTTGTTATTCTATACTGAATATCTTTGCTTTCAATATAAGTAAATTTTTGAAAGTTGATTAATTTTGTAGAATGTACATATATAATTAGTACAGAGAGAACCGAGTAGCCATGTATATTATAGAGATATTTTAAATAATAAATAAAATATTTTCATAATACTAAGTACCAGCATTGCTAGTTGTTGTATATGTTGAAACAGAGGTTCAGAATCTCCAGCGTTAAAGCAGTTCCCATTGTAAATCTACAATATAGTTATTTTGAATTCAACAAAACATTTTTACCTTTAACAATCATATCAGCAAGGTGATATGGATAAAGCATAAGCCGTTGTATACTGTTTTGTATTAATGCTTCATAATATTTCCTTTCATCTTTTCTAACGGTCCTTACTAATATAAAAATATATGAAAATTAATATTATCTATTATAATAATAATTATAAAACAATTCCAAATATTTAAATTACTGTTACCAATGTTCATTTCTTTTAAATGAACAAAAAAAATATATAAATAAATAAAATCTATCTCATATTTTGATTAAAGGTGGTCTTACCAAGGCTTCCTCTGTATCGTAACTGGTTTTTGATACTAAACTCGAAAATATATCTTTCATATTCCTTAGCAGATTCATTAAGTGACTGTGAAAATGTAATAATTTTAGTGGTATTCAAATGCATTGAAAAACATTGGAAAGTTTTGAAATACATAGATCATAAATCATTCAAATAAAAATAAGTGTACAATTTATAAAGTTAATTTCATTTAAAATATAAAATATATTGTTTACATTCACGCAATATTTGGTGAAAATAAACACGTAACAACTCAAAACAATGAAATACCTTTTTTATATTTCCTGGCAGCTGTGGCCATTGGATCTTTTTTCGAACGCATTCATCAATTTCATCCTCCATCGTGTTGGAGATTTTATCTCGTAATCAAGATTTCATTGAAAGGAACAATTAAAATAACATTGCTGCGAATATTTTGATAAGAAAAATTTCATTTAGTTTCGGTGCGTTCAGAAACAAGAATAGTTGACACATGAAATGAATTATAATTTATAAGTAGGGTAAGGACGTAAACTTTGTCTTTGTCTTAATGTTTATGTCATAAAGTGGTGTGTTTTTAAACAGGGGTAAATTATTAAAGTATATAATACATAAATAAATAAACAGAGATTAAAATTCAAAATAAAACTATTTTATAATATATTAAGAAAATATTTCTAAACGAATGTAATGTGTAATACGTGGTTTATAGTTTATAACTTTATACGCTTAACGCTTATGATGGCTCGGCAAACGCTCATAAACTGCAACGCCAAATATGTAAACACCTCGCAAACGTTTGCACTTTGCCACAAATTCTCTTTGACCAAATCCCCTTTGAAAAACCAACATTGGTCCAGGTCAGCGACAAGCTATCACAAACCACGACAAACAAGACGTTAACATTTGTAGAAGCTTAGCAAACCTTCACAAACGTATAAGCGGGCTATAATATTTATATTCTAGTTCCATATATTTTTATTTACAATGCTACAGTAAATATTATTACGGAGATTTTACTATTAGATAAAGAACTGAAATTTGTGGATAGCTCCAAGCGCTCTGACCGCTAAGCCATACGTTCTGTTCAAGCTACTCTAATACGCTTATTACAACTTAATTATGTAGTTAACATCTCTATATGTTGTAACTTGAAGAGAACGATGGTCAGAGCGCTTGGACGTTTTCCAAGAGGCGCAGGTTCAAATCCCGCTACGTCCAATTTTTTATACGTTTTATTACTAATATAGTTAGGATAAAATGTGAGTTAGTCTTGTTTTGGCATTATTTTTACTTTAAAACTAATAATAAAATATAAAAAAGTTTCCAAGGGAAAAACATGGCCAGGCAAGTTAGTTAGGCCGTAATCACAGTTTTTACGAATACTAAACATTAGATAAGGATCTAGCCAGTAACATAATTTTCAAGGTCGAAAATATAATAAATTCGTGGATTTTAAATTTCGCGAATATAATGAAACCAACACATTTCTATATTTATTTATGTAAAAAGTTCATCATAAGCTGAATGAATTTCATTTAACATATCTGAAGCAATCATGCTGCGCCCATGTTTTGCATATGCCTTAAAGTTACAAGTCCTTGTAAACTTTGCAGCTGCATAGGTGGAAATGCTGTGAGCTAATGCAACAGTGTGCTCTTTGACACAAAAGTTAGATTTAAGTCCCCAATTTAAAAATGTTCCAAGAGCGCCAGATAAGATATCACCTTGACCACCTGCACGTCGTCCTGAACCAGTTACATTTAAAGACCAATCAAAATTTCCTTGACTTGAATGATAGTGGTCTGTTTGACCTTTTTCCAATACTGTTACATAATTGCCCCAATATTGATACCAGGGTGTAGAGTTCTCAGGAATTGCTGGTTTAAGCCTTTGAATTTCTGCTTTATTGGGAGTTAATATTGCTCCAGGGCTAGGATAATCTTTTAAGATTGTTGCGTTTTTATAAATGGCATACAGGCCATCAGCATCGATCACTAACGGTTTTCGTATTTCTTTACATGTATTAATTACATTGTATGCTAAGTTTAACGCTTCGGGCGTTCTACCCAAACCAGGCCCTAAGACCACTACATCTTTACTATGTAATATAGAAGTAATATTTATAGAAGTATGTGGAATGACAATTAAATCAGGGCTATATGATTTTATTACCGGCGCAGCACCTGCTGTAGTAATAACAAAACTAAGATCTGCTCCAACCTTAAATAAAAAATATAAGATTTCAATTATCACAATAAACAACGTTCAGCAACTTAAATCATTTGACGAGTACCTTTAAACTAGATATAGCTGCAAAATAAGGAGCACCAGTATATTCAGTAGACCCACCAACAATTGCAATTCTACCAGCTTCACCTTTCTTTTTTCCTTCTAATTCTGGTATAATGGCTTTTATTAGATTTGGAAGATGTTTTATATCCCAAGTTTCAAAATGAATACAGTCTTCCACTGCAGAACTTTGAATTTTAGCAGTATTTATAAGAAATATTACACATAATATACATTTCAAGGAAATCATGATTAACTTATACTACAAACGGTATGCAACGTGTTATAAATATTAAGTTCTATGTTTACAAATTACAAAGATTAATTTATGCTATATGTAACTATACATGTTTCTGTACAATAGGTTCAAGGATAATTAAAGTGAATGTTATATGATGTGATCTATTGTTCATATTTATATACACGCAACAATTAATATTTTTTAAAAACTGTCTAACATCTACATATGTACAAAACCAAATAAAATACATTATTGTTTTAAAAACGAAATCTATATGTTTCTAATATTAATTAATGGTTGTTACTAAATTGAATTGAAAAAGGTACCAAAAAAACCTTTCAAAGAATAACATTTAAAATAACAATAATTATAATTTTTGTATGCCACTTGGGTAAATTAATAATGATAATCTCAACATCTTATTATTTTATTATATTAGTCGTTAGTTAATCGTCTAAGTTATGGATATATACTTTTATTATACAAGAGAATTAGTAATTATTGTTAAGTCCGTAGCTTTTCTGCGGACACGTAAAAAAATAACAACTGTCAGTTTGCCGTCTGTCAAAAATAATGTCATTTTCACCTGTGATTTGTGTAGTGTTTGTGTTTTAGGGCTAAAAATTAAAAATTGTAACACATTTATAATTTCTATATTTAAAGATGGATACCAAATACGAAAGTGTTAAGCTAAGCTATACAATACATAAATACTCAAGTTATTCCGCAAACTATGTGCCTGAGTAAGTTTAACATTACGTAAATATTTTATTTCACGTAAAACCGGGATTTCATAAATAATGCTGTTTATATTAATGTGATAATAAAGTGATTTAATTTTCAATGATTTGTATATCAAATACATTCTTAATTTATATATTTCTAATCTTATTTTGCTTTCGTTCTTTATTAATTTCAGAAATATCATGACAAACAATCCAACAGATCAATTATCTAGGTGGTTTACAGACAGTACCACATCCAACCAGTTTATAATGATAAAATTGCAGTCAATATCTATTGTAGAGTCGATAAAATTTGGCAAATATATTAAATCCCATGTAAGTGATTTAAAAAAATTTCAAATCTTTGGAGGAACTGATGAAGAAAACCTGTCACTGCTATTAACTGCGTAAGTATCATATATTATTCTAAGTTTAGCTAACATCAAACAAGTAATTTAATAAAACTTTTGATACATTATAAATTAGTAATAACATTAGGATAAGATGGGTGTGGGTGGCCCAGGGTGGAAGCACATTTTGTCATTCTCTTATTTAGGTTTTTTTAGCTTCACAGTACAGCAGAGACTGTACTGTGCCTCTTTCGCCTTGTCCAATGTCATTAAGGTTTTTATGCTCCTATCTCTTTTTATCTCATTACCATTATATGTTCATCACTCATACTATCAATATTTGGTGCTGTATAACAGCGTCCAACCAAATGTGAAACTATGCTGACATTGCGCAATTTGATCCTGCATTCTGTCATTTATTAATTTCTTTTCAAATGCCAAAACCTTTGTATTACTGACATTCTGGCTTAGAGCATTATTTTCACACCCAAAATATCTCTCGAAATAATTTTAGAGTGCACTCTGCAACCCGAATGAAATTTACCTTCACATCACCTATTTTCACTCACATCTCACTTTGTTTTGTTACAGAAAGATAATTATAATATTATTTCACTTTCCATCCTTTTAAAAATATATTGTTCCAAGGGATAGTAAAATGATGGTATTGTTGGAACATTACAGAGAACACACATACTGTTGTGCTTATTTAAATTAAATATACTTTACAAAACTTAAATGAACTTACTACCAAGAATATTCTTAGTGATGTTCCAATCATAATAATGTTTATTTATAAAACTTTTTTATTTCAATTTACATATGCAATTTGCAGTGGCTTAAAGAAAGATAGTACCGCTGAAATGTTTACATTGAGACACAGAACAACAGAAGGGCTATATTTACCTGTGAGATATATTAAAATTGTACCTCTTCAGTCTTGGGGACCAGCATATAACTATACAATATGGTATATTGAATTACAAGGGAAGAATCAAGAAGGCTTAGTGAACTCTGCATTGGACACAATTAATTTGGTATGTATTCTATCAAATAATATAACATTTTATTTTAGTTTCATGCTTTATTCTGCATTTAGTAGGGAAGACAAGCAAACTTAGTCTCAAGATGCTCTATTCTCCACTTCCTGAACAAATTTTAGACATTGAATGGTGAAACTCAACAAAACATTATTTTCTTGCCAGGGTGAGGAAGCTAAAATAATTCATTCCTCTGAGGGATCTAACCCTCAAGCTCAGCTATTAGTATAGCCTTAAGTATCAACTATAAGA
The DNA here is from genome assembly GCF_056956725.1 of Heliconius melpomene rosina. Taxonomy (NCBI): domain Eukaryota; kingdom Metazoa; phylum Arthropoda; class Insecta; order Lepidoptera; family Nymphalidae; genus Heliconius; species Heliconius melpomene. The sequence goes on along the minus strand of NC_140402.1, from coordinate 7,143,313 downwards.
AAAAAAAAGTATTATAAAATAATTGCTAAGTATACTAAAGGGCTTGCTCGTAATGATTAATTATTATTGTACAGATAATTAAAAGAAATGTTTTAATTAATGTTTTGATTCTAATTATCTAAATATATATGTTATTAATAATTATTTAAACTTCTTTAATTACTTAATGAAACTAATTATTGTAGTAAAAAGGGTTAATACTAAACTTAGTTTTAAAAAAATGCCAGTACATTTCAACAAATGGTTAGTGAAAGATGTCTTCAGTGATTCAGAACAAAAATGTAAGTTAAGTTAATTGCTACCTTGGACAAATAGAAGTTTCACAGTTTTTAATGCATACTAATGTGATGAGCAACCCCCTTAGTATATTTACTAATTATTTTATAGTGTTAACAGAGAGAACCCACTCAAGAGACTCCATCATATATTGTATTTTATCACAGACAGGGATCAATATATTGTATAATATAAGATAAATTTAAATATATATTCCCCTGTACCCTCATATTTTGTGGGAAAACACCTAGTGAACCATTCTATTTATATTGCTATCTTATTAAAGAAAATATCCATAAATTTAAAATTAAAATTTTAGTCAGTTCAATATATTTTTTGTAACAATTTTATAAAACAAAATACTTAATATTGATATAACTTTTTTACCCATGAACAGTTAAAACGAACACTAACGCCCAATATTAATAATGTATCTCCTATCTCCAGTTAACGTCTATCTCGTACTGTCCGACATATCTATCCAATCACTAACCTGCATGCCTACCTCCATCTCTGTCTATTTCAATCTATGGTAGCAATTTTTGGATTAGGATTGGTTATTAACATTGGGCGTAAATGTTAGGGGAATCGAAGTTTGCTAAAATACAATAGTAAAAACTGTATTTATATCAATTAAACCATTTATGAGATTAGTGTGCACAAACACAAATAGACGAAAACTTAAAAATTAATTGTTTTGGTACAACATTGATACTACTACACTGATAAAAGTCTGCTACATTTATAAATGGCTCAAATTTTAGATTTTCTTTTATATATACATACAGACAGCAATCAGTTACAATTTTCTTATACACATAGATTGCATACGAAAAAAGAAAAAACCATATAATTTTAGTTAACTATTATGTACTTATAGCGAAAAGAAGAAGAAGCAGTCCGAATACTGTTAAAACATTTACGGCGGCGGAGATACAAAGATGCGTTTGAAGCTTTATCACGGGAGAGTGGGGTTCAATTGGAGGGGCCCGTACAGACTCGTTTGTGGGATGCGCTGGTTGAAGAAGGAGATTATAAGCTTGCTGAAGAGATATTTGATGAAGCTGCTAAAGGTAAGTTGGCTGCTTATTATTTTCAACTTCACACTGTATTTGTTGTTTGTGACTGTATTTAATTGTCTAACAGATGGTGAACTCGACTGGTACATGTCATGGCAACCCTATACACCTCAGTGGCGGCAGCTATGTGGATGTTCCCAAGCAGTAGAAGACAGGTTGTGCTGTGACCCTCTACCCGCCAATCCAAGGCCCCGTGCCGTTGACCTCGCGTGTGCTGATAGGGAACCTCAAGCTGATATGCCGGTAAGAATTCTTTTCTTTTATTTTCTGAAGATGTCTTCGATTAGTATATTATGTCATAGCAATTCTATAAACCTCAATAAGCAGTAGAATACAGATATTGCTGTGACCTTGTGATTGTGTGTGTGTGTGATTCCTGCCAATCTAAGGCCCCGCGCTGCTGACCTCACGTGTGCTAATTGAGATTAAACTTTATTATTATTATGTTTCTCTGTGACGCATCAGCCGAGATATATCTCTGGGTAACCACAGGTAATTGCCCAGGGATGGTCGCCGGTTAATGCGTAAGAAATATGGAAAATGTGGAACTCTAAACTAGGACTATGGAATGGAATTTGGATGGACTGGGCTATTGAATGAAACGAACACTACTACACTACTATTATTAAAATTAGATATGCCGGTAGAAATTTAATTGTTTTTAGTTCGGGAGATATCCCTTTGGCAGATTGCCATCGTAAGGCAGATTGCAATAGTATTTTTTGTAGTAGTAGGTGTTTACGTTATTGGTATCTATTCGTAACTGCGTCACACATAATACAGTATGAATAAAATTGTGAAATAAAAAAAAAATCCTAACACTTAATTTTTTTTAGGTATGGGTTTGAAATATTTTACCTTATATGCTGTTCCCGTAAAAGGAGCGCAGACGCTTCCATATTATATAGGTGAAGCTACAAAAAATTGTTAATAAACAACTTAATGGAGTTTAATTATCGTACAATTTTTTTTTTTTAAATATTTTATTAGGAGTTGGCGGTAAACGGTGACTCAACAGATTGTTATTCATCATGTAACAGCAGTTGCTCCAATAGACCAGGTCCGAGGGGTGGACATCAACTAGTAGTGGATCCTAATACAGGTATGTATACTTATTATGTTTATATATTTGATGTTTATTGTATATTAAGTAAAATATTAATTTGTATTTGTAATTAAACAATAAGAAAACTCCAAAAAAAATTGAATAAGAAAAAAAATATTTGCCCGTTATATATTCTCATTTTGCGTAGTCAAATTTGCGTGTATTGCTTAAAAATATAAAAATTAACAGTTACAAATTTAAATTTAAGTAATTGATGTCGTGGTGTAGTAGCACAGCGTGTAACTAAACTAAACTAAAACGCGATCGATTCTTCTTTTTGGGAATGAGTTATCTATATTTTCTCACTCCGGCAACAAGACATACCGCGGTATTGAGTTGCGTACTCAACATGTAATATCTTTAATTTTCGGGCGGTGGGTAGAGAGTATGTAGTAGGTACTAAATATTCTAATATCTTTAGGTACATTATACCTATTCGGTGGTTGGGACGGTACAGGAGACCTAGATGACCTGTGGAGTTTCGACACAACCGCAGAGAGGTGGACGCTACTCTGTAGACACAGTAGTCTCGTAAACGGGCCATCGCCTCGGTCCTGCCACAAAATGGTATTCGACCCGGTCAATGAATGTTTGTACACTTTGGGGCGATATTTGGACAACGCTCAACGGGTGCCTAGTAATATGAATGTGAGTTGACTTTTTATTGTGTTGCCCTGATAAAATAAAAACATAATATTCTGTAGAATAAAGTACTGTTAAGTTCTGTTCTTTAATTATGGCGTTCCCAAAGAATTACGATTTTTTTAATTTGGCATAAAAAGTAATTCTTTATAATATGCTTATTGATATTTGTTATTTTTTTCTATTATATAAAAAAATAATTTTTATTATATAAAAAAAATTTCTATTATATAAAAATATTTTATAAAAAAAATCACATAAAAATAAAGTTAACAGCTTTTCTCAACAAGAACTAAAATTATGGGTTCGATTTCCACTCGAAGAAATGAGTTATTTTCATTTCCTCGCTCAGATAATAACACTGAGTGGTGTGTCGAGTTCCGCCATTCAACACGGTACGTATGTACGGTACGCTGTCTTCTCCGCTCTAATAGCAAGTATCGTTCCAGAGCGACTTGTACACGTACAGCGTGCGCGCGGGCGCGTGGTCGCTGTTGTGCGCGGACACGGCGGCGGCGGGCGGCCCGCGCCTCGTGTTCGACCACCAGATGTGCATGGACGCCGATACCCAGACTATATACGTATTTGGGGGGAGAGTATTGCCGGCTAATACGTGAGTAATTAGTTTTCTGCCAGTGTGACCACCTTTATGTTAATAGACAGTTGATATTTTTATGTATAAAGTGAGCTTATGTTAGTATCGTTTTGAAAATCTTTTTAAATTAAACATATCTATGGTTTTCATAAGTGTTAATTTGTTCGATTATTTGGAAGAAAATATTATAAGTACAAAAAAGATTATATGTTTAATTTTATGAGATCAGATTCCAAGTCCGACTTCATTTAAGACTCTGATAAACAAAATTTAAAAACTCTGATTCCATCTTCAGTTTCGTTAAAACCATTTCCCTATAAGTATAAATATCCCAGGTCGGAGCTCGTCCACCCGCAGTACTCGGGTCTGTACGCGTACTACGCGCGCAGCAACACGTGGCAGCTGCTGCTGGCCGACAAGCATGAACTGCACGCGCCGCAACCGCGCGTCTCGCACTCCATGCTGTTCCATCCGGTTGGTGTATAAAACAAGCATGTTCTCTTTTTATTAGAGGTTTTAATAATTTAATAAGAGGCCGTCGTGTCGCAGCGGCACAAAGATGACTGTAACGCGACGGTTGTGGGTTCGATCCCCACTCGAGGAAGTGAAATATTTATTTACGTTTATATTTCCATTTCTTCGCTCTGGTATCGAGGCAAAGCGCGGCGTTGAGTTCTGCCACTCAACACGCAATGCCTCCAGAATTCGGCAGAAAGTAAGGAACGGAGACTTAACACTAGGTTCATGCCTGCCCTGCTGTGCGCGAGATACAGCGTAAGGCTGATTTTTATTAATTAATTCGGTTATATGCGGGATACTGCAAAAAGATGAATACATAATAAAAAATGTTCACACAGGTACAACGCCGCCTCTACATGTTCGCCGGACAACGCAACAAGGAGCAACTAGTCGACCTGTGGTGGTGGGAGTGCTCGGGAGAGGGGGAGGACGAAGGGGAGGGCGGTCTCGCGCACGCGATGTGCTCGGCGTCCCCGCGCGCACCGCCTCCGCAGGGGTTCACGCAGCGGGCCACGCTGGACCCCGACACGGACGAGATATATGTGTTGTCGGTGAGTCAAGCGTTTGAAACTATGTACCTGTGCTGGGGGAGGGGGATGTGCTGAGTCGGTTGACGAGAAAAGGGGAAAAGCCGTTGATGGTGGGGCTGTATAGTGGGGACACAGAAGAGGGCAGGAGGCTTCCCCACTCCCCTCTACTAGGTATGGCTCATACATTGTGTCCAACCGATCAATTTGAAAACGTTTCTGTTTCTATTTATCGTTTGATTACCCCTGTCACTTTTCATCTATAAAATATGAATGTAACTTAATTCGACCTATTTTTCTAAAATTGTATGAAAAATATGCTTTATTAACTTACAAGCAAAGTTAATTTGTAACGCATATTTATGATAATATTTATAATAGTGTAAAACTTAAGCTACTACAAGTACATATTTGTTGCAGGGTATGAGCAAAGAAAAGGACAAACGTGTTTACAACACACTATGGGTGTTCTCCTTGCGACGTCGGTCTTGGACCTGTGTGTACCGTAACGGGAGTGTGGCGCCAAATGAACCAAGACCGAGATTCGCTCATCAGTTGGTTTATGATCCTGTGAGAAAGGTATGATATATTTTAGCCAGGTAATAATAGGTAAAGTGTGTAAAATATTTTTAAAATTCGTATAATAGTTTTCAACGTCGCAGGACTTGAATCTGCGTCTCTGGGAATTGTTCAATATATTAACATTTTTAAAGTGTTAATCTGCACTTAGTTTAAATATTTTTTTATATGTGTTCTAAAAAAAAGTATCTCAATAAGATTTACGTTATGCACCAGATCCATTACCTGTTCGGCGGTAACCCCGGCACTACCGGCAGCCCGCGCCTCCGCCTCGACGACCTCTGGTCGCTGCGCCTCCAGCGCGCGCCTGTTGACCGCGCACTGAGCGAGGCGCGCGCGGCGCTGCGGGAGGCCCACTACCGGGAGCTGGCCATGGACCCGGACAGGGGCAGCGACGCATTAGAGTACTTGAGACGAGACGTGAGAGAGGTCATGGACCATGGAGATCCGGAACAGGTAATTTAAACTGTGGGCTCGATTCCTACTTGGGGTATTATAATTTTTTTTTATGGAAAAACCAAGGCAACTCGGTTGCCTTTGTTCGTAAGGGTCATCTGATGGTATATTCTCTCGGTTATATTTCCTCTCGGAGGTTTTCACCTTCGGATCCTTAGTAACCAGTGCCTTGGCCCAGATTTGATTTGCTCAAGGCAGCAAGCTTGCAATACGTATCTTAGACGTATATATATAGTATAGTAAATCTAAAATATCTGTACGTTGCAGGTGAAGCACTTCCAGAAGTTGGCTACGGTGCTGTTCGCGGGCGGCGCAGCTCAGGCGCCGGAGGGAGGCGGCGTGGCGCTGAGCGCAAGACGCACGCGCGGGCTTGTGCGCAGGAGACGCGCGCAGCGGGACCCCGCCGCCTCGGGGGACCTCGCCGTCGCGCTCGCCGCTGTCAGTCATATACTTGCTTATATTTGAATGTGATCTATATTTACCAATAGTAATCATATTCCATTTTCAACAATACCGAATTTATATTACCGGACGATTATTATCATTGCATTTGCGTTTAGACGCTATCGTTTTGGGTCTTACAACTTCTATATTGTACAACATTTTTCATTGATTGTGAATACTGCTGTAGTGGAACGGTGATACAGCTGCTGACTGCGATAGTTGTGAATTTGAATGTCACTCACGAGAATGAATTATTTTCATTGCACAACGTTGAATTCCACCATTTAATACGTATTGTGACAGATAATAAATAATAAAATATTTTAACACTAGATTCCCATTACCTACTCTGCTATACGCGAAATATACCGGAAAGTTGTTTTTTTTATGTTATTTAACTGTTTATATGGTACCACACCAGGTGCTAGGCGCGGACGACTCGTTTTTGCCTGCGCCAGTGCCGTTCGAGGAGGCGGTGGCTGGGGCGGAAGGCCCGGGGGCGGACGGCGGCGTACACACGTGGGACGTGGGCGACGACTGCGACGACGACGCACACACCCACGACGACGACGCGCGCGCCGCCCGTGTACGCCTCTACTACAGACTTGCCAGGTATAATAATAAACAATTATAAGATTATTGTTTCAACAATTAATTTTTACTAGGGTTATACCTACATTGAATCTTTGAATTAAATACAAATAATATCCATTTAATATGCAGTCAGCATTAGCAATATTAACCAGGTACGGGAACGACTTTTGCGTCTATAAATATTAAATTTACAATTATATGCTGAGTAACTATTTATATTAAATTATATTTTTTCAGATACTTCCGACCCTCCACAGTACCACCCGACACTGACGTTATGGACCTAGTGCGGCTATAAGTTACTTTATTAAAATTTATTTATAATGTACATTTTTTAACTTTGAGGAAAAGAGAAGTTAGTGTTAAGACACTATATGCCGAGACGTCTGTGAACATATGTGGAATGTAACATCCCGCTTTTTTATCATTTCTACAGTATGGACATTTAGTTGTGGCCGCCCTAAAGCTATAATTTCCTGCGCAGATTTGATTTTAGAATGTTTTCATATTTTGGTTTATTTTCTTTCCGAATGTATAATACGTAAATGATCTTCGAGACAGCCACAACATTAGTAATTATTATAATATTAGTTATTATGTAAAATATTTTTGTATTTATTTTTTCTATAGAATGGTCTGAAATATTTTATTAGAAACATGGAATACATAAATCATAGCTATCACGATGTTTCAAAGAATACCAATACGTATAATTCTTCTTACATTAATGTAGCAACATCTACATTTGTAAATTTTCTATGTTACTGATGAAACTAAATGTACTGTTAATAGTGTGGCTCCTACGAGACGTAAACATAACAGTATTTTGTATAAAAAAAGATACTAAAATCTGATATAAATGTGTACATGGCACGTAATTTTTCCAATGTCTACATTATAATACTGTCACTAGATTTTTTTAATTTCACAAAAATATGATAACTATTTTTGCTCTCCTTGATTCTACTTCACAGTGCATATTTATATAATATATAACGTTTATACACAATTATAGTTGCTAGTCCCATATAGTTTATTATTTAAATATATCGATAATATATTGCAATTTTGAACATTACATTACAAAACTTACAATAAATATTCTAAAAGATTAATCATAAGATCTGCATTTTATTCATCTTTCCTATTTCATAGTTGTTGCACATTAAATATGTAGTAGCTGTCATATGAATCTATAAAATTTTGACATTTGTATATTCACTTTCTTATATCATTAATACTATTAGAATATAATAAAATATACATTAAAATTAATATAACAACAATTATCAATTTGTGTTCTGCAGTGCTCTCTACAATTAATGTTATTTGATACATTCTTTTCTGTTCTATTTCTTATTTATGGCTTTTAAGTGTACCAGTTAATCAGCATTAATATCCAAGGCACTATGAAAATTGATAGGTATATAAATATAGGACTATAAAAAAGGAACTAATACATTTTGTATGTTTATTTTTTTAGTAGGTTTGACACAGTTTTGAGATACATATTTATTGTTTCCAAATAATATCTATCAGTGCAAACACTAGTCATTACTCATTTTAAAAAATAACTGAAACTATTATCTTTTGTAAATTGTAGTAAGTATACGAAAATATTCGTGTTATTATACATTTAATTTATTTATTTTGCTATATTTGACTTTGTGTAACGCACTAAGCGTTTTCTAACACCATTTTACATTGAGTTTTTGAAATATACTGGACTATTAAAAATAACTACACAGACGCAATATGTTTAAGAAAAAATAGATTTAGATGTATGAAATTAAACTGTATATTATGTGATAAGGCATCTTATTAAGGCATCTATTATTTATAATGATTATTGTAATTTTTTACTTTAAAAAGTTAGATAATCGCACAATATTTTACTAATTTTATTCAGTAATACATCCATTTTATTATAGCATTTATATAATGTACATTTGACTATTGTCATTATTATCAATAATAAATTTAATCGTATTTTTTCATGTATGTATCAATTCATGGTAAACTATTTTATGTAAAAAATGAATGTTTAATCTATTTAATGCAAGTAAGTCTTTTGCAGTGGTGGATTTACATATTTTCATGGGTGACGCTGTTAAATTTTCACCATTGCTTTTAGAATGGTTTAAGGGGTGCCCCCCCCTTAATAATTTACTGATGAATGGCACTTAATAATGAAAAGTTGTAGGACATCAGAATACAGAAATAGTTTTTTAAATTATTGATGTAACAAAAAAAAGGTCCGCCTAATTTAACATCTCAAAAATCAGCTCAGCTGCTGGTAAATTCGCCACTGGTTGAATACAAAATGATTTTAAGAATTATTAATTGTATCTGTACTGTCATTTCCTGAGATTTGTATAATAATACATTTTAAGAATCTGAACGTCTAACCAAGTAAAATGTAAAGCTGCTAATAGTGAGAAGTCTATTTAGTTTGTCTACGGACTGTGATATGAATCTTAGTCATGGGAAGGTATGAGAGACCGTGTATTGAGTGTATATTTATTGTAAGCATTTAAATACAATAAAATCATTAAATATTATCTCTTTTGATTTATTATAGGTCATTTTATTTAAACATTTATGCTATTAACATTATATGAGAGAAATAAAAGACAATATTTTTAAATATATCATTTAATATTTTCATACTTGATTCATATCAGTCATTGCGACAACACGGCGTGCCTTATTTTGAAAATAATTCCGCTGTCATGATATGTTCCCGAGGCTCTGTCGCCAACATTCGCAATAACAACCATAATACAATATATATATAACAATAACTCTGAAGCTCGATCTGTGTTCCCGACATACTGACACTTACGACACGCCTGACAATGTCTGACACCTGCACTCCACATCAAAGACATGTAATCTGGTGTTTGATTACTGAAAGGAACTAGTGTGGCCATCTTGGAACTAAACAAACATAATATATACATATAATAATAATAATGCGACACTATTATGATATTTAATAAAACTGTGCAATCTATAGATAGGTACTATATATTAATAATAATAAAATAGTAGAAGTCGATCGACAGCAGCACTGGGAACAATCATGCATCGAGTCGTCGAACGCGATCGTGTCAAAACTAGCAGGCAAAAAATTCATATACTTTTAATATTTCAAATAATAAAAAAGTTAATTTTCTCTATGATATAAAATAAATCTATGTCTAACGCAAAAATATATATAATATAAACGATCTAAAGTGTTACCATAAATAGTGTAAAGAAAAATAATATTTGGTTAATCGCTTAACACCACCACCGGCAGCAGACTGCGGCATCGACTACAAAATATATTGTAGACTGTAGATATATAATAATACAAAATAATCCATGTCAAGATGTCGGATAAAGCTTAACAAATAACGATTAAACAATTAGTATAGACGTGACGAGTAGAATGGACGCAAGATACCCCGGCTACTAAACGCGCCTACACTGACTAGATACAAACAAACAGGAATACAACACACAAGTCTGCTGCTAAGCTACGAAGAGAAAAAATAATACTTGGAAACATATTATGCGCTAAGTCTATATAAATGGTAAGTCAATTTTAAGTACGAGAAGAGAGTGAAACTACGTTAAAAGCTAGCCGATTAATCTAATAAAACAATAAATGCAAGGCAATGGTCCTCGCGACGCGCGCGCGAAGCACGACTCGCCCCGGGCGAGGTCGCGGCCGCGCGGGCGGTTACGCTACTTGAGTCAATATAGCAAAAAATTCACTACTTTCAACAGATTTCCGTTTATCTACTAAGATACATGAAGGTTAAGGTATTCGTCTAAACTACGGCTAAAACGGTAAAAGTACCTACGATCTACGTATGGGGGGAAGCTGCCAACATCACATCCGATAACATAACGATTAATCGTAAAATTTCAATAATCTCTTGTAAATTTTGTCTTATAAATAGAACGCCGGCCTCGCCCCTTGTATGAGCAAGAGTTTGAGCAACTTAGGAACGCGTACGAAATGTGGGCGGACGGGGAGTGAGCGGGAATAGGGGAGTGAGGACGACTGTGGAGGGGGGAGTGAAGGGGGTTCGAGGGCCGGCCGTGGACAGGAGTTGGACGGTGCTGCACCGCGACTCGGAGTCCACGCGATGTTCTCTTGAGGCTCGGACTCATTTAGGCTGGGAAGATAATCGACCAACATTGATAGGAATTAGTTTCAAGTACGAGCCTCAACGACGACGCGTGGGGTAAAACAGTAATCGAGTCAAATCCGACATACCGATTGCAACAACGAGGATCATATCCTGGAGTAACCGAAGTCACGACGGTGTCAACGTTACGTTAACGAAACAGATACGGAAACACTACGAATACAACTAGAACAAGATGGACGAAAGTGGGCGGCGGAGGGCCGCGACAACACAACAAACGTATCAACTAGAGAACAGATTACATAGTCTTTACGCGCACACAATGGATGGACATCGATGAAAAATTTTAAATCTTTTTATCCTTGGACGTTCTAAACATTCGTATTGAGTAAAGGATTCTATATTTACATACATACACACGAATCTCCGTGTTCGACGTTACAATATATATTACCATGTATATAATACAAAAGGACGCGGTGGGCGCGCGCCCCGCGGGGGACGCGGCGGGGGGTAAATACATTCGCGTATTAATAAAATACACCAACGCCATTACAAAAATACATCAAACTTCATCGGAACGTGCAAAATATAGGGGGAGCAATAGAATATCAAAATATCCGTTCGGCGATAACGCAGAGATCGCAACATCACTAACACACGAGGGCGCGCTCCTTACAAAACGTATAAATAATTAATTTAGTTCGCTAAAACGATTATAAAAAGTTAACTATATCGGCGTTGTGGACGCCGCGGTTTAAATTCGTGGTCGTGGTAGTGGGGCGCGGCGCGGGGCGGTGCTGCAGCAAGGCGCGCAGGGCGGCGGCAGCCGCCTTCAGCGCGCGCACCAGTCGCTAGAAGTCGCGGCCGCGCGCGCGCGTCGCGCCACCTGCCTTGGGCACGCGCCGCGTGCGCATCTCCCGGTCCACCTGCAAGCATTACACGATACTTATTTACACCGCAACAAGACAAGCATAAAAAATCTTAAAACCAAAACAGTCCCTTCTTCACCTGATTGCGCTGATGGCAATGCGAGTAGCAAGATTCAATGTCGCTTATAATACTTAATATTGTTTTATTTTAATTCATTATATCACATTCTTCAACGAAAAAGAAGATAATGTTCTAAACGTAATTACCTCGAGCTCCTCAAGTCGCTGCGTAAGCGCCAACTTTTGCTGGACAGCAAGGCGTAAAAGCTGGTTGAGGGTCTTCTTCTCATCCTCAGCACCAGACAACGCTTGTGCCAGCTCATCTACCTGCGTCACATATTCCTCACAACGAGCCGCAAACATGGCCCGAAGACTTGAAAACGTCGCCGCATCTTCTTTCAAAAGCCGTAACTCATTACGTAGTTTCAACATGGTGTCTGTTACTATAGTCTTTTCTGTTTCATATTTGGACTTGAGGTTGGCGAGTGCTACTTCGGCGGTGTTCTTATTGGATTTGAGCACTGTACGCAATGTGGCTATTTGTTCCCGTTTCGTGGATAAGAGAGATTTGAGTTTGATCACTTGTTCCTGTAGTTCCGCTAGCTCGGCGCCACGCTCCTCCGCCTCCATTACTGTATGAACAAACGAAAATATATTATTGTATTATGTGCAATATTTATTTATAATAAACATAAAACTGTTGCTTTTGTAATCCAGCGAAGGACTTTAACTAATTCTGTGTGTTCAATATTATAACACTAACAACAATAGAATTCCATTTCATTTCTAGAAGTGGTACCAAATTATATGGTCAAATCCTGCTATATTTAAAAATGCTGTATATTCATTCTGTCGCATGTTACATAGTGTATAATGACATAAAACAGTTATAAATTTTTAAAATTTCCTTGTCATATTCTAATTACACAAGTAAATTATAATAATCTAAAGTTTAAACTATGCTAACTAGAAAAATTGCGGTCTTACAAAAACAAGTGACATAAGTTCAAATTCTGTTGTACTCAAATATGTAGTGATTTTGTGTTGAAAAGTCACTTGAAGAGACACTTAATAATTATGAAACGAAAAAATATTCTAACTAAATGAATTACTGTATTCATTAACAATACTAACATTATTAAGAAAACAGGTCACAGTTTCAAATGAGATATTGTAACATAAGTATTCCCGCTTTAACACTCGCTCTCAAAGACTCCCGCACATTAAATTGACTTCTAGAAATTCTTTTGCTTTGAACTAAATTAGTTTTCTTAAGATAAAAATTTTTTTGGAACATCGCTTGACGCCACAGTACATACAAATTTATATCACATTGTATGGAATTCGATTTTCTTGTAAATGTAAAAGGGGAATTGATTAAGCTAGGTTTCATAACTGATAGAATTGGGCTCATTTTACAATGAATATTAGATATTTTCAATTTATTATTTTCTGTATTATTGTAAGTTTTAGGTTCACAATATGGCGGTGATTCGCATTTCGATATATTTTCAAAATAATCAATGATATCTTTAACTGTGCTTCCTGCAAATTGTTTATTGTAATTATTTTGTTCTTGTTGAAAATTATTTCTTTTATTTTCTTTCATATATTTAGGATAAATTGAGTCTGAAAGGAAATAATGAATTAAGAATTTTTGAATATACTATTCTGTTTTAACTACCTTAAGTCAATTAAGGGGCTTACTGAACTCCGGCGCGTTATGTATTTGGAAAGAAAATAATGAAAATTTGAAAAAAAAACCTAAAATCATATGTGCGTAGCCATCTGCAGCTAACCACGACCATCGATTCATCGATCGTACTATAAGTAGAGGGAACCCCGTGTATAAAAACATTCCAATCTCCAACAATACTTAATTTCGAAGGGAAACTCCTACATCGACTAATACACTGTACTACCAAATATAAATACCACATACCGGGTTGGTGTCTCAACCTAGAGTCTAGAGCGGTGTCGAGAGCGGCTCTCAGGTGTGTGAGCTGGTCAAGCAGAGTATCTGCTGAGCGCGCCACCAGGCCTGCCGCGCGGAGACCCTCTAGCTCTCCGGCTGCTAGCGCTAGCGCTTCTTCTTCTACGCCCTTGCCTGAACCACCTGAGCCTTGGAATACAAATATAGAATAAAGATTTGAAAATAGGGCAATGAAATGCATATTTTAAAAAAAGAGTGGATATTATAATTTTGGAAAGTCTTCATTTATCAATGTCATATAATCAATATCATATAATATTATCATAATATTAATTGTCTATTAAAATTAAAAATATGATTTTATATCATGAACATTATTACTTCTTAAAAATATTTTACTATAGTTTAATAAAAAGTTTATGCTTTTGTATTTTTAATGTCATCTATTGATCATTCTTTGTGTATTTTTCATAAGCAAAAATTACAATTTCTTACATAGTAAATAAAATATTCATACATTTAAACCATGAAATTCAAATTTCCTTTACAACACACATCCTCGATTGCAAATATTTAAAAAATCAAAAACCCATACATACCATCAGTCTGGCCGGCGTGCTCAAGCAGCACGCGCTCGGGTTGCGTGCCGTTGACGGCGCACACGTGGTGGTACAATGCCGCCAGCGTCTCCGCCGCGGACGCCAGCGCCGGCGCCGCCGACGACAGCGCGCGGCCCGCGCCTACCAAGATAATGACTTGTTAGGCAAAAGTGTGATATTGAGTTTTGCCGTCCAATATGTCGTTACTATGTCGTGGTATGAAGTGTTTCAACATTATAAAATAATAATTATTTTGTCAAATTACCATTCAACTCTGTTAAATTAAAATAAAAGAGAGGTAAACAGAGAGAACCTAATGATAACAACTCTATTGCGTGTTAACTTAGTTGAACCAAACACTACACAGTGTTTATCTAAATTGGAGGTACCCACAACTAAATCGTATACAGTCATATAATAATGAATAACCATACCGCCAGCAAGTGTTTTCAATAAATCAGCGTCAGCTTGCAGCGCTGCACAGCGCAGCTCGGCATCAGCTACGCGATCGCTGAGCTGCGCTAGATGCGCGCGCTGCAGCGCTGCGGCGCTGGCGTCGGGCGGGGCGTCTAGCTCACGCAGCGTCGCCAACACTCCGCCCAGCTCACCGCCGGAAACTCGCCACCACGTCAGCCACTTGGCTGCGCGTGATGCGATGCCACCTTCTGCTTTATCATCCTCCTGTACAACATAAAATTTGCTACTAAATTAATGTTTCATTATATTTGCACACTACGCACTGCAGGGTCAAAAGGTGAATACAAAGAGAAAACATTAAAAAAACACCCAACAAACAAAATAAAAAAAAAGTTTACCAAAGGCGCGCAATCTGAGTGCAGCGCGTGCAGCGCGGCCACGCGCGACGACACGCGCGTGACGCCAGCGCGCAGCGCGCCCGCCGACGCGCTCTCGCTCTCCGCCGTGGCCTGCGCCGTGCGCAACGAAGAGGACAGCTGCGACTGCATAGAAACATAATTATACATCATTATTTATTTTATACGATATATCAGATTTACTAACTCTGTTTATTTTATTTGTCACCGACTTCAAAATTATAAAATCTTTGTAAAATTATTTTTTACTTTTTAGTTCGTTGTTAGAAGTTGGATTTTCTTTTTGTCAAAAATTAATTTATTTGTATATTTTGTCATTGAGATTTTGAAATATTGCATCATCACATATCATGTTACAATCAAATCGAGTTTGCTCATTTAAATTTGACTCCTATTTGTATACTTCACAAAAATACATCAATACAACCAAGAAATATATAAATTTAAATATAATAGCGAGAAATATTTTCTGTAATAAGTGTGTAATACCTACACAATTATGTTTAAAAAAATATACAACGATACTTAACACAATATGAAAAATGACTCACATTTTCATTATGCGCTTGTTCCAACTGCTTCTCTAGTCTCGATATTTCATGTAAATGTACTTCGGAGAACAGATCCGCGTGATGGTCGGCCGCTCCTAGCTCGCCCATACCCGACCCTCCCGCTTCGCCCTCCTCTGAGCCAGCTTCGTCTGGCATACCTGGAAAGTAGAAATTTTACCATATTAAAATGTTTATAACCATAACGTAGATATATGTTTATTATAAAAAAATAGGGGAAAAAATTGTCTAGTTTACAATAATAGCACGTACAAAGGAATAAATAAACTAAAATAAAAAAAATATTAAATTAAAAAAATAAAAAAATATTGTATTTTTCCTATATAATAAAATAATAATTCTGGTACATACATACATCATCATCAATCAAAATCTAGTGAATATTTCTAATTAGATTAGTTCATTTAACGCACCGTCAGTTACATAGCGCAAAAATAAATTGACGCAATACGTGTCAAAAACAAAACTTGTTGCCTGGACGAGACGCGTCCTATTTAAAAACTAAAGTCGTTCCTACTTCTCGAGGCTGTTCATCCGTATTTGTATCTATAATGGATTCATAACTCATGTATAGAATATAGAATCAATGTGACTCATACGTTTTTTTTATCAATATCAGTTATTACCTGTATTTTTATATATTTCCACCATACATTATTTGCAATAATATAGCATTTGTTTCTTTGTTCTCTACGTTGTATTCTGCCCACAACAAGATAGTCAGAGGACACCTAATTTTAAGACACTCTGTTCCACATTTTCCTCTGAACGGCGGAACTCAACGGCGCGCTTTTCTTCGACAATAGAGTGACGAAATAAAAATATTAAATATTTAATTTCCTCGAGTGGGGATCGAACCCACAATCAGACTGTAAGTCATACCCTTGTGCCCCTGTGCCATATCTGGTCTCATATATTGCAATTCTTATATTAAATAGAATATACAATGTACATAATATATATATATTTGTCGAAATGTGACTTCGGGTATAGCGTTAAAACAAATCAAACGCCACCAACATATCAAACTCACCTCGTATACTATTCGCCAAGTTATTAATGTTATACTGCGCTTCTCTACTAAGATGCGCATCGAGTTCTTTCTTCGCCGCGAACTTGGCTTCCCTTTCCGCCTGTAACGCTTCCAGAGCCTCGGCAAGTTGTCTTTCGGCGATGCGACGCAGGACGGCAGTCTCGTCTGCGGCGGCTCGAGCGATCTCCGCCTCTTCACGAAGTTGTCGGACCTCATGCTTTAGACCTTCAAACTCAACCTAAAGAGACATTAGTCAACGTTAGGTGTAAATCAAAATATTCTGTAGCAGAAAACGTTGGTCTAAAGGAAACTATTTCTGAAATTTTCGGGACATTTTATACGACAACAAAGTTGTCTTAAACAACAAATATAATATGTTTCCTATTAATTGCATGCATCCCAAAGATCATATAAAACTTACATATTCAATATTACCTGTGAGGATCTCAACGCGGATACTTGTTTCTGTAGCGATATATTTTCATCTTCTAGATCGCCGATGTCTAAAAGAAGTCGTTGTTCTCTCTGCCTAGCTTCTCTGAGCTCGGCCCGTAGAGCGGCCCGCTCTGACTCCCGCGTGGCTTTGTCTGCTCCTAGCTCTGAACTTTCGGCTAGTAGCCGATCCCTTTCGCTTACCACCCGCTCCAACTCGTGTCGTAACTATTATATGGGAAACGAAAGATATTATTATTTAACATAAATTATATTTTTATTTTACAGGTAAAAGGTATTTACAGATTACAGCCCACTAATACTGTTCATTTTATATACTTAAAACTCAATCGTTGTGAAATTTAAAACTAGAGCATCGTCTTCATTCGGGATATAGAAATGATTAAGCAATTGAATAGGTTTAGAAATGAATGACAATGTGGGCAGTAGTTTTTCACCCACTTCCAGCATGAATAATTGAAAGGATAACTCAGTCAATAACAATTTATATAAAACGCTGAGTTTATTATTTACATTGGTAGATTTTTTTAGTTTAAAATAACTTAGACAAATAATATAATTAGTTGTGGTTAATATTGTCAAAATAATAATACTTGAATAAAAAAATAGTATAAATATATATTTTTTTAAATATTATACAATAGATCCACTTATATAAAACAAAAACTGATTT
This sequence comes from Heliconius melpomene rosina, assembly GCF_056956725.1. NCBI lineage: Eukaryota > Metazoa > Arthropoda > Insecta > Lepidoptera > Nymphalidae > Heliconius > Heliconius melpomene. The sequence goes on along the minus strand of NC_140402.1, from coordinate 7,125,327 downwards.
TTATTTATTATGCATTCATAAAAGAAACTCATTTCCATATTAATAATTACAAACTCAAATTTAATTAAAATAAAATTAAATTGTATGCTCATAAATCATAATAATATATTTAAGTATTTGGGTTAAAGGCCGATTTCATTAGCTTTTGAGTTCACAGACGATTCCCACAGGGCGTAATTTAGCATTCAGAATGCAGTACCTGGGATTTTCATTAAGAATTGATGGTTGTATAAATAGATAGACCATCGCTTAGGAGTAAATGGTACACCCATTCTAGCACTTAGTTGATTGGTGTCTAAAACAGGCGAAGCTGGGCGCGGCGGTGACGTCAGTGGGGACGGAAACTTCGCAATATTAAACACGCCCCAAAACATAATGAGGTTAAGAGTTGAAAAATGTTGTGAATTTTAAAACTATGAATAAACATGAGCATGGTAATGCAAGTGTACACTATAACATACTACACTACAGTTTTGAGAGGCCGAAATATATAACATCTTTTATTTTAGCATCACGCTGCAACCCGCGTACAACATACAGAGGGGTAGGCAAAGGCAAACCAGTGATAAGACACTCCGTTTTCCGCCAAATTCTGGAAAGATTACGTGTTAAGTGGCATAACTCAAGTCCAAGCTTTGCCTCGACACCACAGCGAAGAAATGAAAATATTAAATACTTAATTTTCTCGAATGGGAATCGAATCAACACTTTATAGCATTTACAGACGCACGCTTGTGCCTCTACACCACGATTGGCCTCAATATATTACATTTGTAGGAAGAAATTTTACACACTACTACAAATATACTAAATGAACGAACAAGACGTACAATTTTTTATTCGACGATTAAATAATGATATTTATGCAATACCTACACTTTTTTATGTTAATTAAGTACCTACTTATGTAAGTAATAAAAATATCATATCTATTTTAGTTGAGACGTTATTTTTTTAACATTATTATGTAAAACTATATAGCTAGCAAATAAATAAATGAAAATCAGCTTCACGCTGTACCCCGCACACAGCAGGGTAGGCAGAGGGAACCTAATGTTAAGACACTACGTTCCCCAGTTTCTGCAGAATTCTAGAGTCATTGCGTGTTGAGTGGCAGAATTCAACGCCGCGCTTTGCCTCGACACCAGAGGGAAGAAATGGAAACATAAAAGTAAATAAATATTTAACTTCCTCGAGTGGGGATCGAACCCACAACCGTCGCGTTACAGTCACACTCTGGTGCCACTACGCCACTACGACCTCAATAAATAAAGATATAACAAACAAATGTAACATTTAACTAGACGATTGTCAGGTTTCGTACGACAGGGACGTTACGCGAAACTATAACGGCAGGTCAACGTAAAGCCAATAAATTGCTTAGTTACTGTTCTATTTAAAACGCCGACTCTATTAAAAGACAAAGTTATCGATAAAACACTTTTTACGCGACATGGAAAAAATGTCAATGTTAAAATATGAGGATTATATATTTTACAGTTCTGGGTACGCAGAGAGAACGTAGTGATAAGTCACTCTGTTTTTTAATTTTTTGAGATTTATTTGTTAAGAATTATATATTAGTCCACTGATTCTTCTGAGGGAATGAAGTGGACGTTAAATATTAAATAATAGTTTTGTTTTAATAATAATTTTGCTATAAAAAGTATTAAAAAAAGTAATTAACGCAATTTATCCTTAAATAGTACAAAATAAGGTTATACATTTCATTGAAACATTTTCTCTGACTATTTAATTTTGTTCTAATACGCTACACTATATAGATTTTAATTTAGATTTTTCATTTATATAAAGATGTGTTATTCACATTATTGATTGAAATGGAGGGAAGCTAGTATTTTTATATACAACGAAATCTAATTACCTCGAAAATGTTGTCCATTTTAATAGGTTAATTAGGTTAAATGTCGGTCAACGGAGACTTTCACGACAAATATGGAATATAAGACGCTGAAAAATTTATTTTGTATAGCCTACCCTCTTTTACAATTTTTAGGCGTCACATCAATCCCAAAATTTATTTGTGGTGCAGGTATTTTTTACTTTTTTTAGAATTTAAATAATAATAAAACTTATTTGGTTTGTTTTTTTTATGTTGGCACAAATTTAAGTTGGTAATTATGCATATTTTTTTGTATGTAACCATATTGGACTATTTGAGTAAGTATTGTATGTAGCTAATTCGATTATTTTGAAAGAAAAAAGATTAATCATATTAGGCATATTTATTATAAATATTGGACAGGTTATTATTATTATTTTTAACAATAAATATAGAAATTAAGTACAGAAAAATTAAGGAACTTTTATCGCGAAGAAATAAAGATTGAGCGTGCACCTTGCGTATTTCATGTACCTACTTAGATATATAGGATAATTCAATTAAGGAAATTGCGTTACGGCAAAATACAATGGCTACATTTCAAACATCGATAAAGTCGGTGTATAAAAAATATATATATTGTAATGAATACTTCCAGTAGTGGCGCAGGGGCACAAAGTGTGCTGTAAACACTGGTTGTGGGTTTGATCCCCACTCGAGGAAATGAAATATTTATTTAAAAATGTATATTTTGATTTCTACGCTCTAGGAAAACGCGACGTTGAGTCCCGCCACTCAAAACGGAGTGTCTTAACACTAGGTTCCCTTTGCCTACATTGCTGTGTGCGGGATACAGCATGAAGCTGATAAAAAAAATATTTGATAGTCCACCTGCACCAATAATTTTGATTTCATATTTGAACAAGTAGGTCATACGGCATACCATATACGCTTCAAGATATTTAAGAACTCTCGTGATTTTAAACATAAATTCATCAACAAAATTTATTTACCTAAACGTAAAAACTAGTTTGTTAGTAATCTCTACTACGAAAAAGTTTTTTGCGCTTTTTCCAGATTAGAGATTAAGAGAGATTAGAAGATCTTATATTTTGTTTTCATTATTGTGTGATCCGTACCTATATATTATTATTTTCAACTTTGTCTAAATCATTAGCTATATATGTATGTATTTTTATTTTTATCTGCCAAACTTTCATACTAGAGATAGAGAGCAAGGAATATAAAATAATTGAAATCTAATCATTCTCTCCAATGACAATGGAACTCACAATAAACTAAAATTACATAATTACTAAAAATAGAGCATATAAAAACATTTTTATTCATCTAGATTCTTCCTCCATATCATAATAAAAATCTATTGAATAAAACAGACCAAAATATCGAGAAAGAATATTCTTAATATTTTTCGCAGTCATTATAATAAGAATAATATTTTCACGAACTACTATATAAGTACTATTCGTACGTGCATCAGTAAATAAATTAGTATAGTTCTCAAAAAAAAAACCACCAGTATAAAAAAGCCAGCATCTTGTTAATACAAGCATTGTTATCTCGCTTGACTCACTCCTCGCTGAATCGATAAGGCAATTTAAAACTCTTCGAGTGCACGGTATCTCGGTGGAGTAAAATTCTGTGTCATTAAAATACGAAGCGAAATCCAACTATCTTTGCAATATATTTCAAAAATATTGTTATTATTTTTAATTTTATGGATTTTTTATAGTAGTTTTTGTGGAGGAATGAACTATTTTTAAAATAATATAAGGAAACGTTGCGTTTTTTAAAGTAACAACGAAAGAGAGTGGTTTCCAAACAAATTCATTTCCAAACAAAAAGGGCCTAAAAATCAACGTTTGCTGTAAAACAGCAACCAACAACTACTATATTTTATTCTTACTTGCAGTCATTGATGAATATTTAAGGTTGTCAACCATCGACTCGATCACACTATACCATCATTACATATTCATCGAAAAAACAAATAGGGTAGAGTAGAGGTCCTCAATAGATAACTGAACGTGAACCGAAAATATTTTATTCAATTGAAAGGTAACCGTAGGATTCAAAAACAAGAGTCAAATCATCCCACCTTTATAATGTAAGCATGCGAGTGAGTCAGCCACAAACAATTCTGTTAGGCCGGTGATAACAGAAACGACCTGGATATCTTGTAACCTTGCATATTAGATTCGCTAACGCTAACGTGTCGCTGATTAAATTACCGTGAATTGAACCTGCGACCTTAAAAATGATTGTGTGGTATGTAGACGAATTAATGAAGGTCCGAAATATATGAAGGAGAAGCCTGAAGCAATATTAGAATTCAATTTTCTATAGAGCAAGTTAAATTCTAAAAAAAACACTTACGTGACTTTATAATAAAATGACTATAAATTTTTAAATATTCATTTCTATGCAATCTAACAGATTTATGTACGTATTTAAGGTACATACATATTATCTATGATAGGTATTCTGAATGGTTAGAGATAAAGTTCTGGTCTTTAAGATAACCTATTCATCTTTCTGAGTCTTATGTCATTTTGGTGGTAAATAATGCCCAAAGGAATAAGGTGAAAGAAACATTCCACGCTATTTCATCTGACCTTTCTTGAATGAATCGTTAAAGTATTATTAAAATTGTTTAATACATATCTATATACACTTAATTTTTTATCTGAATAAAAAAACAAAAAAAGCAGATCTATTTTATAAGAGAAAACATGTCTACGTTACCGATTCTTGCAACAAATACGAACTCTTGCATTCATTCAAAATTGACGAAAAAATTAAGTATAGAAACATGAACAATGAACAGGCCTGTCGTGGCACAGGAGCACAAAGTTCGTTGCAAAATCGACTGTTTATGGGTTTAATTCCCACTCGAGGTATAATATTTACATAAATTTATATTTTCATTTGCTCGCTCTGGTGTCGAGGTAAAGCGCGGCGTTGAGATCCGCCAGTCAACACGCAATGCCTCCAGAATTCAGCAGAAAGTGGGGAACGCTGTGTCTTAACACGAGGTTCCCTCTGCCTACCCTGCTGTGTGAGGGATACAGCGTGAAGCTGATAAAAAAAACAATGAACATGCCTCCTATTCATCAAAACACATGTTTTAATAAAACTTCTACTTAATGTAGAGCGACGTTATGCAGACTAGTATACGGAGACTAGTTGAACATGGATTAACCTATTCAATTTTAATGGATCCTGGGACCGAGCCCGAACGTAATCTACTTTCAAATGATGTAGCATGTAATATTCGCAAATACGACATAAACGAATTTTAAATTAAGTTTCTCTAAATTAGGAACTTAATGTTTTGTATTCAAATTATTTTAATATACATTGAGAGAGAGAAAGTCTCAAACAATTGTTTTATTTATTATAGGTCTAGTCTTTAGTTAAAATAATTGTATTTTATTTGACAAAAGACTACACTTTTTGAAGAAAAACAGATTGGTATATAATAAATTTATCATTGCCTATATACGTACATAAAGAAATACAAGTTAAGTAATAAGATATACAGGGCGTTCACTTAATAATAAGTCTCGCCAATCTATTATATTTATGTATCATTCGTAACTTTGCAATTTATTATAAGCAGCTTATATTGGATATCACTTATGTGATGTTACTATGGAAGTTAAATAGTATTCCTATTAGTTGCCGGCTCGAATGCTTGTGAATAAGAGTTTCGATAAACAAAAAAAATGTATCTGAGCAAAAATATATCTATATTTTTAAATATTTTCAACTTTATATCGTGGTAAATAAGCTATTGAATTGACTATACAAACATAGAAGCAAATAGGATCACATCCAGAATTCGACGGAAAAGAGTTAGCGGAGTGTCCTAATATTAGGCTCCTTTTTCCTACCCTGCCACATGCAGGATACTTTTATATTGTAGCAATTCATTACATAAACGATTAATTACATGAATAAGCAAAAAAAAAATGTTTTGATGAAGGGCAATTTATATGAAGAGCTTAAAACATTTTGAAATTCGAAGCGTACATCTCACAGGCCTGGTGATACGAAGTTACCGAAAAAGGTGATAAAAAGTAATTTAACTACAACAACATATTGTATAACAATAAATAAGTATGTCAATTTTGAAAGGAAACCTGTATGATTCTTCTGTCAGCTTTAATTTTGGCCTACTGCCAGACAGACTAAATGACAATATCAACAATATTCCATTATCTATGTAAACAAAGCGAGAGACGTGAAATATGAGACAGAGTTTGACAGGAGTACGGGCACAATAGGTACGTATTAAACACACACTTTACACAATACCTCTTCACCTTCACTCATTTTCTAACGAACGACTGCTGCATTCCACGTTTGCACTGTATAATAGAATCGCAAGCGCGCCCGGCATCCACACTATATCAGCACCATTGTTCAGGAAACACTTCCATTGCACCGCGTGTTCTGTTGCATTTTAAAAATCTAACACCATAGAGTGGTAGGAGACGCGGGAATCAAGGCCGGGTGATTAAAATATATATTTCTGGATCAGGGTTATGGATTAACGACGGGTGCGCTCACGCCGTTCGCGGCATTACATCACGTCCTCCAGGGATCTTTTTTCGTCGAAAATATGTAAAAAATTAAATCGATATACTATTTATTATAACAAAACAATACGCCACCGTTCTGATAGGTTATAAAGTTTTTGTTAAAAACAAATAACGAGGAATAACGTTTTTTCAGTGTGTACGAAAACAGCGTCCCGCATCTACTGATGGAGGGTCGGTCTGGCGATGATTCACATCAATTGCTCTCATTCTGATTAGGCGTAGGCATATTTCGTCAGAAGTGTCTACGGGTCACAGAACATTAATAAGATAATGACGCTGTTCATAATCTCTTAATGGACGACACGTTGACCCTTTGAATTCAATATTATCTCCCGCTTGCGCTTGCGCCGGCACTACAGTGGCGTTCTTGATAATACTGTTTTAAAGTAAGGAACAGCATGACGTCACACATCTATTTTCAATACAGAATGAAAATTTGACTAACATACATATTTTTATAGATCGTTGCAAGATATAATACAATACTGTATACTATAGACAAAATGACATAGACCTATAAATAACAATATGATACATTGAGGATATTCACATTGTATCACAATGGACCCTGAGAGTTGGTCCTAATTATGAACGTAGCAGCGGTTTGTGCTGAGCGACGTATTGTTTTTGAACATAACTAAATAAATTTGAGGGGAAATATCACTAAAGTGTTCTAGTATAGCGAAATATTGCAATAGTGTGATAGATACAAGGGTGTAATTGTAACGCGACGGTTATGGGTTCGATCCTCACTCGGGAGAATGATTTATTTTTTTATTAATTTATTGATACTGGCACCATGGTAAAGCCCGGCGTTAATATTCACCACTCAATACGCAATGCCTCGAAAAATTGAAACGGAGTGTCTTAACACTAGGTTCCCTTTGCCTACTGAAGGTGTTTTGTTTTTTTTTTATTATCAATAACCTGAGGTGAAGTACGAATAGTGACGAAATAATGACAAGTTTTAATATTTGGTTCTCAGGTTCAGGTTCTCAGGTTCCGTTTGCCTACCCTGCTATGTGTGGGATACAGTGTGAAGCAATTACTTAAGTAATCATCATCATCAGTAAATTTTAAATATTATGCAAATCTATATTGAGATATATATTTTCATGTCTTTGCTCCGGCATTAAGGCAAAAGCCCGGCTTTAAGTTACGCCAATTAACATGCAGTGCCTCGAAAAGTTTGGCTTACAGTGGAGAAATGAGTGTCTTAATAGTAAGATCCATATGTAGGATAAAGTGTTAAGCTTATTAATATATATTGCCATTTAAGCACAAAATAATAATTATATACTAAGAATATATATTACAATAAATATAAATATTTATATCAAATTACAAAGTGAAAGGTTTTATATTAAATGAAGAGGCTAATACTAAAAATAATATATAAGATTAGCATAATATTACATCTCATTATTCAACTGCTTAAGGCAAAGTGAATGTAGAGTATAAAAAATGCATTAGTCTTAGACACTGAACACATTGATAATAACTAGTGGAAAACATAAAAGTGACTCTTAATGGCTTTCAAACAGAAAGTTTGTTTAGTAATATTTTTTAATTTTGTTTCTCACGCTGCAGAGTATATAGATATAGGCAGAGGAAGAGAAAAGTGTTGGGTGGCAGAATCAACACCGCACTTTGCCTTCCAGAGCAAATCAAAATAACCCCAACAGTGGATGGAACCCACAATGCTTTTCAGGCAGATATTGTCCCTGTTAAAAGTGATTTGAATATTTTTAAATGAAAAAAAAAAACCTTGTTGTCTGTTCTATATAATAAACTGCATTTTAAAATATTCATACCTGTTTTGTTTCTCCTTCAAGCTCGATAATTTGTAATGTAAGAGAACTTTCCATAGCCGCAGATTCATTAAGGAGAGCATTTTCTTGTTCTATTCCACTTTGTGTAGTTACTTTCTGTGTTGTGTCAAGTTTCATTAACGCCTGCAAACAATATTGTTAAATCAAATGTTGCCTTACAAGGAACATAGTATGTAAATTAAATTAGTATAATAATATTATACTTAATGTAAAATAAAATAACACTTCTATATGTACTAGCAAAAATTTGAGGAAATTCAAAATGCATAATGTGTTACTTAAGACTTATTTATACATCAAAAATACTTTTAAAATGTATTTCATGAAGAATAGATAAAATAAACTTCTTTACCCTATTCATTTCCAATTAGAATTTTCATAAATAATTAAGAAAAGTAGTTCATCTTATGATGCAGGGTGTTAAAATTAAATTTTAAGTTACCGTTTGCAAGTTAATGTGGCCATTAAGGCATGAAAAGTGAAAATATTACGGTATGTAGGCCATCTAACCTCCTGTGTGATGTCCAGTTCATGTTTTGTGTTTTCATATAAACTCTCCAGGTCATCACATCGTTGCTGAAGGGCACTCTTCTCTTCTAGCAGCACCAGACCTAGCTGTGCTGACTGTATTTTTTCACTGCTTGCTTGGTCGAGCTCCCGACTTAGCCTTTCGATCTCCGCCTTTAACTCGGAGATCGATAAATCATTTTGTGCCGTACCTGCCATCTTGTGACAGCTACACGGCCTTCTACTTAAATCTTCATAAACAAAGTAAATAATCTCAGAAAAACAACTTTAAAACGTGTAAAATCAATGTTTCTACATTCTCTCAACAAAAGTATAACGTCTTGACAGTTCAGTCGTCTCAGTATTTTTTTTTATTTACGACTGTATGAAAGTTGCATTGGACTCTGATATTTTTGGCCCGAATAATGACATATGACAAAAGCACCAGTAAATTAGTGTGAAAGAATTCACGGGGTGAATAAATACAAAACCAAAAAATTTATTTAATGTCAAATTATTTTTTAAAAAAATGTACCACTTTATTCCTTTAAAAAATAAAATTATTATATACTAGAAGAACCTGGTATCGACGTAAAGTTAGGGAAAGGTAAAATAAAATACGTTTTAATATCTTTAGTTACATTGTGCATTGTGTTAAAATGTAACTTAAAGTTTTAAAATGCTTATATCCAATCAACGCTATTGTATAGTACATTTACAGGTTTTCGAGTGCAATAAGCAAGCATGTTAAATATATGAAATGAAATTCATTTACTTATTGAAATAAATCTTTTTTTAAACCTAAAATTACTTTGAGTCTTTATTCATTCTATATTAATAAGGAAAATAATTAATACAGTACGCAAAAATACAGTAAAAATAATGTTTCAAATATTTTATCTTATGTAACGTAGCTTCACGTTGTATCCCGCACACAGCAGAGGGGACCTAGTGTTAAGACACTCCGTTCTATCAGTATAAATATTTGTTTTCTATTATTTGGATTAAATTAAAATCAACCAATAGGTAGTGTAGTAAATATCCTGCTCCAACACTTGTGTTAGTAAATACTTGGCAAAACTGAACAAGTGTGTAAATGGTGCATTACGGTAATTATTTTCTTTTATTCTGTTAAGTATAAAAATACAGTTTCTGTAGCATATTCCATAAGGATGAAATATTGTTACAATCTCATTAAATGTTGTCTTTTCTAGTTTTAAGTAAACTCTGTCAAAAATTAAAATCATGCAAAAAACGGTGAAGTGTGAATTAGACCAACCTATGGAGAGCTCCGAACCAATTTCATTATTTCATGATTGTACGTCAACAGTTTGCGATCTTATGTGCTCAAAATATGCAAACTAAGTAAATAAATATAAATGAAGTACAAATTATAACTTCGTGTCGTTTTTATTTTGTGATATTTTTATATTGTTTATTGTAGGTTCTCGATTCTTCCAACTTTATAGTTTCAAGCCCACTATAAATAAAAATACCCTGCTGTGTGCGGGAAAAAAATCTGTCTTGATTGACTTGGAAGCTTAATTTCTGTTCAGCAATGAACTGCAATTTGGATATTGGAAAAACAATGAAAAATTATATCTCCCCACAAACTGAACATGTTGTAGCCCATATTGTTAACATAAATATTACAATATAATAAACTAATTTATTCAATGTAAATTATCATCCACATTTTTTGCTTTTAGCATTTTCTACACATCACAGTAGATATTTTCCTTTTGATGAAAGCAGGATTGGGTTGGGATTATTATAAAACCTACAAAGTAGGATGCATTAGGAGAAAAAATAAAAAAATTCAATATACGAGTGAATACATCTATATTGAATAAAAAGGACATTATAAATTAATATTGTTATACATTTTTATTACCGTTCATATACAATAAATAATTTCTTATTAATGGTGAGGTTGAAACAAATTTAATAAAAATGATGATGTTACAGTAATTATAATTAATTTTATTATTAGCACCGGTGTGTATTCATGAGGGTTGATTTTTTTTATTATTTTTGCAATTAATTGACAATTTAATAATAATTCTTTACACTACTTACTTAAGCCAAAAATATATTTAAGTTTTACCACATTACCACATTATTGCTATAAAAATTAGAAAATTCGGAATGTATAGTAGTACCTAGGTAAATTTCAAATTGCTTTTAAATCTATGAAATAATAAAACATGATTTAATATAATTTTATTGTATCCTAATAAAATGGAATTATCAAAATCATAAGATACATAAATCAGAATTATAAGTATGAATTCATACATTACTTATTTATTGAACCATAACACCAAAATAATATTTAAAATTTAGATGTATTTAAATTATTTTTCGACATTTTTACACATTTCAAATAATTTTAATAATCAACAATTACAAACGACATATATATGCCTAAATGTTGATTCATGTATAAAATAAATTAATAACTTACTTATAAATTTGTTAATAAATATTTAAAATTAATAATATTCTTTATGGTCACTAAAAATAACACACTATCAATAATTTGTACTAAATTAAATCTGAAAATAAAATTTTATGTCGATGTGATTGTAGTGCCTATTTTTTAAATAAAAATTATATTTAAGTATTTATAAACATCTTTTTGTTCTATTTTTTTAAACGGTTTTATTTCATTAACATCTTTTAAATATTTATTTCATAGTAAGAAAATATCTAGAAAACATGTAATAATTTGAACTAGCTTGCTGTTAAAATTTTTGTGTTTAATTTTATTATTAATTTAGTATGTTTAGATTACAGTACAAAGACTAAACAAGTACATCGACATAACATTTTTTTGATATAATCCATTAAAAAGTGTGGCATCAAAATGGCGGGAAACTATCGGTGAGAAAATGAGATTGTAAAATTGAGCAATGTAAATGAATTAGATTAAAATAAGATTTTGAATTGTTATATTTACATTTCATTTTAAATGTAATATAAATTTTCTTAAATATACAATTGCAAATTACTAAATAATAAAAGTGTGAAGAAAAATGTATCACCTTTTTTAAATGTATAAAGATAATGAGTAAGACGAGAGTCATGACTCATGAGTAGTAAAAAGATATGCATTAAGTAGTAAATTTTTAAAAACATTTAAAACATTTCACTATCAATATAATTATTAAGAATACAATAACAATCACAATAAATAATTAATGAACTATATATTTACGATTCACATGAATTAAATTATAGAAATTCTAAAATCATAAAAAAATCATAATACTATATAGGAGCATATTTTTTACTTTCCTAATAGTTAATCAAATGTAGTGAGATAGCGGACAAATGCTTGCCTATCAACAATAAAAAAAAAAGTAATTTATCAACTTGTAATTTTTACACATAGTTAAGGTCATTCATTGTCACCTTCAACCTTATCTGGATTCCAATAAAAACTATTTATTCTAATAGCAATTTCCTTTTAAGCTGTGCATATTGAATGTAATGTTTCGATATTCCGTTCCTCAAGCACCGCCGAATTTTCGAGACTTAGCGTGTTGAGAGGCGGAGCTCAGCTGTTGAGTCTTGGTAACAGGGCGAAGAGATGAAAATGGCTCATTCTGCGAGTAGAAATCGAATCCAAAACCATTAAAGTATTAAATTATTTACATTACAATTTAACAATTTTCGACTTACAAAAGTATTTTCACTATGTCTATCTAATAAGTACCCAAATATTTTTAACAACTTATGATAACAATGAACTAAACATTATTGATTGTGAGAAAAATAATTTTAGTTGAATGAATTAAATTGTTATTAGAAAAAATAAATAAATCAATGCTCCCTATATAAAGAATTAAAAGTGAAAAATCTAAACTACTAAGAAGGATTTTGATGAGATTGTTTGCGTCTTTTAATCGTGTATGTAATCTACAACTATCCTTATTTGTAAATCAAAACAGTAATAAAAGAAATTTTGCAACTCATTCACTTTCGATACATTACATAGGGAAAGTCGAAATATAGACTACAGATAGTGACAAATGACTGACAATCATTCTTCTTCTGTGAATCAAGTAATATTCAATGTTCCCTGCACCAGTAAAATTAACATATAATATGTTGATAAAAAATAATTGAAGTTGTAAATAGTACACACAAAGTAAATAAATACAAATTATGAAAGAAAGAAAAATAAATTATTTAAGCGAATCGAGACATTGTAAAATATATCTGTTGTATCATTAAATGTATAGAAACAGCACACAATACAAATTTCAATCTTTAATTGAAGCCGTCCAATATGAAAATTTGAGTTAAGCCTGTAGTACACGGTAACCTAATTAAAAAGACAATTTAATGCTACCATTTTTTCATATTTTTAAAGATAAAAGAAAAAAAACCTCTGTATATATTTATGCTTTTGGTTTAGCCAAATTATCTTCGCATTGTTTTATTGTTTTTTAAATTGCTTGGAATTCTATTCAAAAACGGCTTCATTTATTTTCTACGTAAATAGAATAAAATTAAAAAAAAAAAAGTTTAATCAAGTGCATTGTTAACATGTGAATATAGGCTACATCTGACAGCAAAAACTATACAGATATAATAAATATGAAGTAGATTTAATTTCGACATAAAATAAGCCATCATAATAATAAATATTTCTTTCCAACATCACTGCATCGTTATTAAACCTGCGAATTCTTTACAGCTGTAAGCATGCGAATGCGTGCGAACATGCGAATTTTTCACACTTCCCAAAATGGAAATGTATAAAATAAAGTATATAAAATCGTAAACGGTTTTATAAAAAAATATCACCAATAATCTATATCTTAAAATAATCATAATCATTTAACAGAAGCCACCAATATTTGTGATAAAACCCTAAACGTTTTTACATTATGGCACAATTAGATGTAGTTTCTTCCCGAGGTGGTACCAAAGGTCTTGGTGGCGATACGTGAGTTATTTCTGGTTCAGGCATAGACTTAGGCGAATCTTTCCTTACAGATTGTTTAGAGACTTCTTGGGCTTTCTGAGGCGGTGGTAATTTTGTTTCTACGGGGGCTTGTTTTTGTTCTGTTAAGGAACTGGTGCTTGGAGTCCTTTCTCTTGATTGTGTTAGGGAAATGCGTCGCTCTCGCGCGTTTATTATTGATGTGAGGAATGGTATTTGGTTGCTAATGGCCATCATGAAGGGCTTATAACCGAGACTGAAATAATAGTAAAATATTTTTGTTAATATATCTTATTTGCTAACTATAATAAGAAAAAAATATGATATATACTATTTTTTATTTTTATTTTATTTATTTATTATGTAAATGAAAAATGATAAACTAAAATTATTTAACTCAAAGTAAAAAAAATCATTGCGTCTTTTCTTGTAACAAGCGAGGACATGAAAATATTAAACAATTCATTTTCGCTATCGAACGGATCAACGTCGCCTTGACAATCACACTGCGCCACAACGGTTGAATAGGGGTTGAGAATTTGTATGGAAAAATCTGTAAGCCGCCACGTCGAATTGTTTTAAAATTTAAAATTTAGACTCTTGAAAATATTTATTTAAACACGTGTTTCGTGGTTTAAAAGAATTCACCGCCTAAACGGAACATATTTTCATAAATGTATATATATTAAATATCCGTATAGTTCAAGCGGGCAAAGCCGCCCAAGTTAGTGATTAAATAAATCAAGACCACCCACCACTCGGCCTCAGTCCACGCCCTCAGGTCGAGCACAGCGGCGCGCAGACGGCGCGCGGCGCTTAGCGCCACGTCGGAGCCGCGCGCAGCGTTGACGCAGCGCAGCACCGCCAGCGCGTCGCGCAGCACTATCGCCACCACCAGCGCCCACTCCACGCAACTGGCCTCCGTCATCAGTTGAAGCAGGTACCTGTGGAACGTATCATGGTATACTCGCATATAGCTATATGTTTAGAGAATAGTAAGTAGTAAAAGGATTATATTTTTATTTTTTTATAGCTTAATATTGATATCGCTGTATTGAGGCATCATCCGTGTTAAGCAAATAAAACCTATAAAAATACAAAAAAAATATTTACAAAAAATCAAATATACGAAAAGCCCAAGTGCCAGGCGCAAAACAAAACGCAATCTGCATACATACAGCATTGTCGACGAGTCGCAATATTTCTGTAGATATCTATAGGTTGCTGCGCAGAAGCATATATATATATATAAGATACCTGAGCCGCACGTGCGCGGTGTGGTCTCCGCGCTCGGCCTGATCGTGGTGTAGGCGCTCCATGAGCGCGGCGTAGCGGCGCTCGTCGCCTGCGTCTCCCGCGCCGCCCCCCTCGCCCGCTTCGTCCGCACCCCACGCCACGCGCCCGCCCTCCGCCACGCTACCCTCACCTATTGAACTGCGGAATTTGATCGATTATTTTTTTTATTGAAAAATTTTATTTCTTTGCTAAACTAATAAGACAGCGTCCGAATAGACAAGAAGCCTATTAATAAAATTAAAGATAAAAAGTGTTATTGATATTACAGTATTTTCAAGTTTATATTTAAGGAAGATCGCTTAAAAAAAACACTTTAATTAATAATAATAAAATTTTTCTTTTATTATTTAATATTATTTGTAATATTAATCGCATGTTTAATTTCAAAACCGCATAACCTATTGTCAGGTTCCAATTTAATAAGATCGTGGTTAAACCAAATCAGCGTAAGTGGCGTGGCGGTTTAATTAACCGACTTGCGACTGCTGGCTTTTCTAAAAGAAATGCTTGCTTGTTTAAATGAAATTTTGGTCGATTTAACATTTGTCTCCCAAAGACCACCAAAATGTGGAGTATGACCAGGAAAAATATGACACTTAGTTCCAAACTGGGCAGAATCTTCAGCTAAGGAGTTACAGTTAACAGTTGTTTTTTAAAAAATAAAATAATTATAGGGTCCTACGAATTATGTACCATTGTCAGAGTAATTGTTAACAGGTTTCCCTCTGTGAGACATGAATCCCCGCAAAGCTTGTAAAAAATTACTGCTAATTCTAAGTAAATAGCTTTGTAGTAAAACATACAAAAATCGCTATACGAGGTGTGTTCAAAAAGTAAGGTGACTTTGTATTTTTAAGAAAAAATATTTATTTATTTATCAATATTTATGTTGTCCCCTTCAAAGTAATCCCCCTCAGATACAATACACTTATGCCAACGGTTTTTCCAATCGTCAAAGCACTTCTCATAAGCACTTTTCGGTATAGCCTTGAGCTCTTCCAGCGATGCAGTCTTTATCTCTTCAATCGTTGCAAATCTCCGTCCTTTCATAGGTCTCTTTAGTTTTGGGAACAAGAAAAAGATTATGACCCTTTTGAGTAAATCTGGGTCGTCGTTGACGTCATTCAACAGTTCTTGAGCGATGCTCATGCGACGGTTCTTTTGGTCAAAATTTAGCAATTTCGGAACAAACTTCGCTGACACACGTCTCATGCCCAAAACGTTAGAAAAAATTTCATGGCACGAGCCAAGCGATATACCAACATCCTCAGCAACTTCTCTGATAGTGATTCGACGATTTTCCAGAACAATTTTCTTCACTGCTTGAACGTTTTCATCAGTTGTTGACGTGCTTGGGCGTCCAGAGCGAGGCTCGTCATTGGCATCTTCCCGGCCATCTTGGAAGAGTTTGTACCACTTGTAAACATTTTTTTTACTCAGAACAGTTTCACCGTATGCCACTGTCAACATTTTAAGTGTTTCGGAGCACTTTATTTTATTTTTTACACAAAATTTGATGCAAATCCTTTGATCCATATTTTTCGATAGCAAGAAATCGCCGAGCACGCAAAACACTTATAACCTTTACGCCTCTCCCAACCAAACAAAAAATGCTATACACTTGAAACTTGGTACAGATGTTCGGGAAGAGTGTACCAACATAACAAAATAAAAAAATCGATAATCGAAAGTACGTTGCCCGCCAAATTTGAAAAGTCACCTTACTTTTTGAACACACCTCGTATATACCTTTACTAGCTTACATCCACGACCAACTGATGATAGTCTACTCATCGGTAAATTCTCCATTTGAGGAGCAATCGCTTTTCCTTTTAAAGGTTGACAACGAACGTACTGACGATAGCATACCCTCACCAAGTTACGACCGACTAGGGGCCAATAAGTCTGTCTAACGGACCCGAATGCAGCGACTTCATATGCTATAAGGTTGTTCAGACGCGTCGTTAAACATATGCAATTCAAATTGCTTGTAAAATTCACAAACCACACTCCAGTCGAGGAATGCGTAAATCCTTGAGAATAAGCAATGATTTAATAATATCAAACCATCCTTCTTTAATTTCAGTAGGTAATTAATTATCCCACTTTAAGCCCCCAATGATCTCTAAAAGTTATAAGTCAACTGTACCTATAAAAAAAGTAAATAGAATAAAACAAGAACACAAGTTTATTATGATTAACAGTCGGGATTTCAATTTTACAAGATTCCTTGAATTTAATTAGTCGAAGAATAGGTTCCTTAATTTGTTTTTTTCTACACACAGAGATAGATAAACACGTTACCCTCCTTTGCGTGGCGCAGTCGGCTAAAAGTCTATTATGTTCAGAGGACGTTTATATGAGTCACATAACCAACTGTCGAGACATGAGTCGTTGCACTTATTATTCAATTCAATAAATTGTGAATATATTACTATTATTTTCTATAAGAATGCATACAACATTTTAATTTACTTTTTTTTGGAGTTCCGTTGAATAATATTGTAAAGCTGAAGATTTTGTTTCGTCGATGGCGATTATCTCAGAAACTAATGGGGCGAGGTGCACAATTAATTTTGTGTTAGATTCAAATTCAAATTCAAAATATGCTTTATTCAAATAAACTGTTATAAGCACTTTTGGATTGTTTGAGTCAAAAAGCTACCACCGATTCGGAAGGCAATTCTGCTACAAGAAGAGCCGGCAACAAACTATACCGAGGAAAGCGTTAAGCTGGCAACATTGACATCAACATGATATTAACCGGCTACGATTCCCAATCAGTTGAATGAATTATTTTCATTTTCTTTCTCTGAAAGAATTTTCTCTCTCTAAGAACACACAGCGTGGGTTAAGTTCCGCCACTCAAGATACAATATCTTGAAAATTGGGTAGAATGTGGTGACGACCTTTTTTCGTTCGTAGCAAGTAATCAGTTATGAATGGAATGTTTCACAAAGGAACCCTAAAACGCCATATAAAGTGCATTTCGCTATTGTCTTATAGAATATTTATTTACATACATTATATACGCTCAATTAATTTTTATATAAAAAGTAGATGGAATTGTATTTTGTCATACATTCAGCAGAAGTGTTGAGTCAAAATGAAATTGTTCTTGATTTTTATTTTGGCTGTAAGTATACTGTATCATATTTTCTTTTATACGAGTATCTAAGTAGAATTTACAATTAAAACTTCTTAGTAACAATACAAGTAACAATACAAGCACTCTAGCCGATTTAGCTATACAATCTTATTTTTAAAACATTGTGTGGTACCAGAGTGTAGAAATGAAAATAAATAATGTTTAGACAATCCGTTCCTTTTAAGACTTCCATACCCCGTGCGCATAACCCATGACGATAATATTGAGTGTAATATCTTAATTTTTATTTATTTTTTTTTCAGGGACTAGCCATGGCCCATGCAATGCCTAACATTATAAAAAGTTAGTAATTTCTAATATAAATAACCTATTTGGATAGATATATAGTAAATAATGATTTTAATAAAATAAATCAATTTTAAATGTCTCTAGGAGGCACTCAAGTAGCACGCTGGGGCCCGCTTAAGTGTGAATGAAATCCACAACCTGTCAGTCACGCTTGCAGTCGCTTGTATCCCTACGCCGCCTCTAGCTTCAAAGCATATTTAATAGGAAATACAAGAAACTTGATTTTATTAGAGAGCTCTTTGTGAACGAGTCACTTCTAACTTTAGTTTTGAGAATCACAACTTCGAAAAAAGATTGGAGTATCGGAAATTGCTATTTTCAAAACAACTAAGCAGTAATCATTAAGTGAATTATTTTTTATTTTTAAATAACATCATTTACTTTTCAAAATTACGATTTCCAATTTTTAAAACCTTTTTATTGCTTTTATAATATATTTCATAAAGTTTACTGTCAGGACTCTAAATTCACATATAATAATGATAGAGGATCGAACGTTAAAACGCCAGTTACATAAAATTGGTAAATAAAATAATTGACCTATTGTTCACTAGCAGTAGTAGTAACTACTACAGGTAAGTACGAGTATGAAGTAGAAAAACCTCGAAAGACGAAAAAACTGCCTTTAATTGTGGAAGAACTAATAACTCTGGATAGTTGCCTCTTGTATTTTGATGAAGATACCCATTTTTCAGCTTTATGCTTTATCCCGCATGTAGCATGAGAGTAGAAGTAGATGGCAGAGGGAACCTAGTGGTAAGATGCTCCGTTTCCCACTTTACGCCAAACTTTTCAGCCATTGCGTGTTAAGTGATGGGTCTCGACGTCCCGCCTTGTTACCATAGTGTAGTAATCAAAATGTTAATAAATAATAATCCATTCCCCCAAATCAGGATCGAACCCAAAACTGTCGCGTTTAGTAACACACGCTTGTACCACTGACTACTAACATAAGAAAAACTGTTATTTAAATTATAATGCTTGCAAAGAAAAAAAGCTGGTAGAAATCACGATCCATTATAAAAACAATCAATAGAAATGACTGACCCGTATACTGTCAACGTCTATGCTCAGGTTTCGTCGCGCTGTCGTTTTAATGTTCTTAACATAGAGTAATCAACATAGCAATTATCCCACTGTCGCGACTCCGGGTATATATCCTTACATCTTTTGATTTCTAGAACCTTCTTCCGAATCGCCTAAAATTCCGGGAAAAGATTTACTTGAAATGAAACCAGATCCAAAAGATGACTGTAAAGATAAGAAACCAGATGACAAGCCGAAAGATGACAAACCTAAAGATGATAAGCCTAAAGATGACTGCAAAGATAAGCCAAAGCATGATTGTAAAGATAAACCAAAAGATGACAAGCACAAAGATGATAAACCAAAAGATGATTGCAAAGACAAACCAAAAGACGATAAACCAAAAGATGATTGCAAAGACAAACCAAAAGACGATAAACCAAAAGATGATTGCAAAGACAAACCAAAGGACGACAAACCAAAAGACGATTGTAAGGATAAGAAACCAAGTGAAGAAACGCCGACTATAGAAAAACCACCAGTAAAGAAACCAGATGGCGGTATTAGTGACAGTGAGTCTGTTGCACTTGCATATGCACAATCTACTGGCAAGAACAGTCAAGCTACAGCTGCTGCTCTCAGTTCTGCTTCGTCTGGCTGAGAGTTTAATTGCAATAAAATATTTACATAAATAATAGTTTGTTTTATTTATACGTAACGCTTTATATATGTTAGAGAATAATGACTGAAACTACTTCTATGGACTGGTATGATGTTTCTCTTATAATTTGGTGGGTAGTTCACTGACGGTACTTGACAATAGATTATTGTGAGACAGTACAAACCGCAAAAGACCGTGCAAAGTGGAGTAGCTTGAGTAGGAAGGCAGACCCTGGTAATAGCCCGGATTAATGCCAGGAAGAAGAAGAAGAAGTACAAATAACATGCGTCAGTAGTGCGGGCTCACTTCCGAGTGAGTTCCGACTGTGCCGGTTATGCACACTGACAACTACGCTCTTACATATAGTAATGTTAGGAACTAAATATTTTAACGGTAGTTCGACCCTCTTGGTCCATCGGTCGAAACTGGGAAATAATTTAAATAAAATTGTTAGTTTTAAAATTTGACATTTTAAACTTATACGAGGTGTGTTCAAAAAGTAAGGTGACTTTTCAAATTTGGCGGGCAACGACTACTTTCGATTATCGATTTTTTTATTTTGTTATGTTGGTACACTCTTCCCGAACATCTGTACCAAGTTTCAAGTGTATAGCATTTTTTGTTTGGTTGGGAGAGGCGTAAAGGTTATAAGTGTTTTGCGTGCTCGGCGATTTCTTGCTATCGAAAAATATGGATCAAAGGATTTGCATCAAATTTTGTGTAAAAAATAAAATAAAGTGCTCCGAAACACTTAAAATGTTGACAGTGGCATACGGTGAAACTGTTCTGAGTAAAAAAAATGTTTACAAGTGGTACAAACTCTTCCAAGATGGCCGGGAAGATGCCAATGACGAGCCTCGCTCTGGACGCCCAAGCACGTCAACAACTGATGAAAACGTTCAAGCAGTGAAGAAAATTGTTCTGGAAAATCGTCGAATCACTATCAGAGAAGTTGCTGAGGATGTTGGTATATCGCTTGGCTCGTGCCATGAAATTTTTTCTAACGTTTTGGGCATGAGACGTGTGTCAGCGAAGTTTGTTCCGAAATTGCTAAACACTCATCTTTGCTGGTGAGAGATTTTTTGGCCAAAAACAACACCACAATCATGTCTCAGCCACCATATTCACCGGATTTGGCCCCATGTGACTTTTTCTTGTTCCCAAAACTAAAGAGACCTATGAAAGGACGGAGATTTGCAACGATTGAAGAGATAAAGACTGCATCGCTGGAAGAGCTCAAGGCTATACCGAAAAGTGCTTATGAGAAGTGCTTTGACGATTGGAAAAACCGTTGGCATAAGTGTATTGTATCTGAGGGGGATTACTTTGAAGGGGACAACATAAATATTGATAAATAAATAAATATTTTTTCTTAAAAATACAAAGTCACCTTACTTTTTGAACACACCTCGTATAAGAAAATTGTTGTATTGTCCCATATCACTCTTATTTTATAAAAAAGAACTGATCAAATGCGAGTCCGACTAGCATACCGAGGGTTTCATACCAATTTTGGGATTGTATATTATATTATAAGTTTATAATGATTTTTACTATGAAATATCAATAACTTTTCACTTTTTTTTATATAAGTATTTGTACTACAAGTTCTTCCTTTTTGACAAATTTCATAACTATAAGTCTACGGGAAGTACCCTGTAGGTTTTGATTCCCTCGCGAGTTTCAAAAATTGCGGCGTAAACAGCTGTATCTTTTGATTGCATTATTGTTTTGAGTTCCAAGGGACAGTAGAACCAGCTCTACTAATACCCAGGTATTTAATGTAAATGCGTTTTTCCCTTTCGAGGTACGGAACTTTAAAAATATTATTTATTATTTAAAGCATTGTAATTGCTAGTTCAAGTGAATGTAATCATATTTTGATGTACATATATGTTGTTTTCTAAGACTCCATTATTAGTTAATAGACCAAATTTGTAAGGTTGTCTATTAACGTAATAGCACAAATGTGCTATTAGTTGGAGAAGCTGTAAAAATTTATTATTATTTATGGCAAAAATACATAGATAATACCAATTATTACTCTTTATGATACCACTTGCACTTAAATTAACGATTTTCTTCTCGACCGTACTGTATTAGTATTTAGTACTCACCTAAGCGGGGCCGGCGACAGCGGCGGTGCTGCAAGCGGCAACGCTGCACGGAGCGACAATGATACGTAGCCACTGTCGCCGCACAGACTGTCCGTCTCCGCTGACGGGGTATATGGCGCTGGAAATATATATATTTTTTAATGGTTTACTCATCTATAGTTTATATATATAATAACAAGTATGGTATACTAGTAGTAGTACAAACATTAGTGCTTTCGCAGATGATTATTAAAATTCGCTATTTCAATATTCAATATAATTTATGCCTTCCATATAGTGAGTAGATCTAGATTGATTTCGCAACACTGTGTAGTAATGTACATAATGTTAAATCAAATACATAAACTAAGGTAATAATAATGCGACCTGAGAGTCTCCACGCAGCGAATTCGGCAGAAAGTGAGGAACGGAGTGTCTTAACACTAGGTTCCCTCTGCCTACCCTGCTGTGTGCGGGATACAGCGTGAAGCTGAATTTTACTTTATATACATCAAAATATAATTGAATATAATTCTTAAGCAATAAAGATTTACATGAACATATTTAAAATATGTACATATAACACGTACCAGGCGTAACACTATCCCTCCGGACGCAATCCATTTCAGTGGCTGCTGGATAAGGCCAGTTGAATTCTTCATGTAGTTTCTTTAGGCAAAATACAGCACAATCCACTCTCGCCGCTCTCTCCCTCTCTCCGGTCAACCAAGCCACCAGATGCAAGTCAAGGGACGCAGCTAGTCGACCTAAGGCGAGAAGTCGGGCGGTGGACAAGAGGAGACGGGCATGTCGTTGTATCATCATATCTATGAAGAATTCTTCAGCTGTGCCGTTGTAGGAGTCTCTATAGGATTGAGTACAAAACATAGAAAATAAGTAACGGCATGATTTTTACATTTTTTACATAAGTAACTAAATTGTATTTCAGTAATTGTTATCGTTACTATAAGATGTCATATAACTCATCAACTCTAGTTTAATAAGTATAAATTATGTTAAGGCGTTCCTATGTAATATTAGTATTATATTTTTAAAAAAATAATAATAGTTATATAATTTTGTTAGCATCCAGATATTGTTAGTTGTTCAACCTTTTTGTCAATGAAAATTTGGATACAATTATCAGTTAAAGAATGATGGAACAATATATAAATAAGGGAGGATGCAAATTACTTAGAAGTTTATTGTTTCCATTATTATAAGATATTTTCAGAAATAAGCACAAGAATTGTAATCTGGTTTGTTTCGTTAGGTAATTAAAATTTATTTTTTACCATTTCTGATTCTTTAATATATTCTACTATGTTCTAAGTCGAAATCAAAAAAAATATCCAAAAAATACTCACTTATCACTCCTGGCCGGTACAGATTTCTTCCGTTTGACGGCGGCGGTGGCGGCGGTGCGACGCGGCGCAGGAGGGGACGGCTCGCGCGGGGCTGCCGTCGTGCTGAAGCTGCGCCCGCGACCGCCTGCCAACTATATACCAACGACATCTATTATTTATTTAAGATGAATATTTTTAATCTGTTATACCTCACTAAGGATAGATATATCTAGACACTAGGCGTATTGTCTTCTTAATTTTTAATTCGTTAGTATAATTATTCAATTACCTATGCCTAATAAACATAACAGGATATTCAAGCAATAATATTGTTGTGTAACATGAAATCATTACAATCGGTGTTCCTTACACAATAGTAATAAAAACTGGGCGTTTAAAAATGTTATTAAAATTAACACTTCCAATTATTGCTTAATCTACCATTTAATTAACTGTACTACAGCAATTATTATATATATTGTATTTTTTCCTGCACGCCAAATAAATCTTCATATCAATCATCATCCTTAATTAAAAAATTCTAATATACGATTAAATAGCGTTTTATGTAAGTTACGTAGCTTTTACGTGAATCTGTATTATTTACGTTTATACATTTTTTTTAGCTTCATGCTGTATCCTGCAAATTGCAGGATAGACATAAAGAACCTGGGAACCTAGTGTTAAGATAGTCCGTTTCTTAGTTTCCGTCGATTCTGGAGGTATGGCGTGTTGGGTGGCGAAACTGAATGCTGCATTTTGCATCGTTACCAGAGGGAGGAAATGAAAATATATTTAATTTTTTCGAGAGAGAATCGAACCCACGATTTTTCACATTTATATTCGCACGCTTGTGTCCCTGCGCCACTACTGGCCCATTGTTGAAACATTATCGACTTAATTCTGATGGTAGACCTACTTTTGATAATAGTTATGACATCGACTTATTTATTATCGATAATTTTTTATTATGATAACTGAAGTATGCCTAAAATCAGATATTTCAAAAAGTAAAAAAGAGTACTATTCTATTCTATTACTATTAAAAAAGATTACGATAAAAAATCATCAGTATGTCTTCATCCAATGCTAAACTTAGGTCTCTTTTAATAAAGTTGATATACAATACTCGTATATTATTTATTTAACCTTTTAAACGGGATATAACATAATAGTTTTAAAAACAATAATATATTCCAATATAGTAAAAAAATATGAAAAACATTAATATTGAAATTAGTATAACTAATATTACCTGCATACTACCAAGTATAACCGACAAGTCCTCTGCGTTAGGAGTGACGGTTTGAGACTGAACTATTTGTCCATACTTCGTCTGAACATTGACAGAGTTTCTTGGTGAATCTACGTCGTTTGGATCTAGAGCAATGGGATAGACATATATTATTAAATGAAGCAATGTTTTTTCTATGGTGCTTTCGAGTATTATCGAGCAACGGGTATTTCTTATAATTAACGTTATATAATAAACGCTGCAGTAATTTATACTTTGGCAAATTTAGGTAGCAAATACATTAGCGAATACACTAGGAACGAAGATTATGTGTATGTGTATAAATAATGTACTTTAAATTATTAAATAATTCCACCTTACATATACATTGACTAGTTGATGTTGTTATGGCAACGCGTTATGTACAACTCAATTCGTTCTCCAGTTTAATAAATTAGATTATGATTATTTCTTCGGAACATTTGTATAAAATTATTCAATAGGAAGATAAATTGACCACAATAAATAAATTAATTGAATAAATTGACAAAGATAAATAAATCGATTAATTGAATAAATTTGTAATTTGACTATCATTTATATATATTGGTATAATCATTTAAGTATTCTAAAAAAATATTTGTTAAGGGATTAGCGTTGGAAGGAAATACAATAAGAAATTAATTTTTTTACCAATAGCTCTCAAAAATCTGACAAGATCTCTAGCTAGGTCCCATCGCTCTTGTTGTAGCGCTGTATCGAGCAACTGTGTAGCTAGCTGTCTGCTTACTGTGGAACTTTCTAGATTCTGTAATATGAAGATTTCAAATATTTTTACATCTATGAATGGCATGACAAATATACATTTTATTAGAAAAAAAGACATACACAACCTGATGACAGCTGGAATGAAATTTTAATATTATAAAAATGAATGGAAAGTAGTTTATTACTAACCCCTACTAAACAACTAAGACTAATAAAATAGACGAACGATCAGCAAAACAAACGGTTAACTCAATAATGTTTTATTTTTTTTTATAATATTATTATAGGGGATATAAATTGATAGGTTCAATATCAATAAAATAAAAAATCTAAGATTTTCTTTTCCTTATACATAAAAATACCTGCAATATAATAAGATAAGAAGCGGCCGTGTCTAACATCTTGCGCTGCAAACACTCCTGAAACAGTTCCTTGGGTTTCCCGGCGGCGGAGAACAGGTACGCCCACAGTGCAATTTCAGTTTTGCGCGCACATTGGACTACTGTCTGGAAAATTATGAAAATTAGTAATATATATTTTTTTCTAAAAACATGACAAAATAACAATAACCGATAATAATATTGTGGATTCGATTCCCAATCCAAGAAATAAAATACTTAATTTCATATTTTCATTTCTTCGTCTGGTAGGGAAGCTAGGCGTAGCTTTGTGTTCCACCAATCGAGACGCAATTCCTCCAAAATTTGGCGGAAAGCGGGGATTATAAGTGTTTTAACACCAGTTTTCCGGATTTCTCCTACCCTGCCGTAAGCAGGTGAAGCTGTGAAGCGCGTGAAGGTAAAAAAAAAGAAGTTAATTATTTTAACTTACTTGTAAATATACGGGGAATTCATGTACAAATTCTATAACACTTGGTAGTTGCGCGTCCGGTATAGGTTCTTTACTCGTAGCTTCCTCTTCCAGAACTTCATGAAGCAGTAACTCCAGGGAATGCGGGAAGTACGGCAATTGGGAACAAGATCTTGCAATTTCCCACGCATGGTATCCTAAATTCCGCCGAAGTAGTTGTCGCAATATTTGATGTAAGTAAACTTGACTCTGTGAACAAAATTGTAGTAATATATAAAAAAAATACTAAGAAAAAGTATACCAAATTACGATTTTAAAGTTTAACTTACCGTTCTATTAATGACACAGAATGGTAAAGAGAATACCGAATTTGATTCGGACGCGTATAAAGTTGTGTCATTTTCAGCGCCTAGGAGAATAGCATCGTCGAAGAGAATTGCTGAAACAAATTTCCATATAAATCGACATTCCTAATATCTTGTACTAATAATGAGTAATCAAAAATATTTAGATATTTTTTTTTATAGCAGAGTAGGTGGAGGGAACCTACTAACCTAGTGTTAAGACACTCCGTCTTCCATTTACCGTCGAATTTTCTAGCCGCTGAATTGCGTGTTTAGTGGCAAAGCTCAACGCCACGTTTAGCCTAGTTACTAGAGCGAAGAAAAGAAAACATTTAATAATGAGAATCGAACCTACAACCGTCTAAGCTACTCACTAAGCGGATATATATCCAAATGGAACGGCAGCATGATCCTCTTGGCCATGAAGGTATGCCGCGAGGGGTCCGTGCGCCTCGTGGCCTCGCGCGGCATCAGGGGCAGCCACACGCGCGCACCATGCGCCCCGCACCACAGCCACAGCGCGCGCGACAGCTGCGTGCGCGCGCCCGACCCGCCGCCTGACCACACGCTCTCCACGCACGACGCGAGTACTGTGGCTGGGAGACAGCTGTACGCCTGGAAGCGAATGATAAACTCAACACAAATACTTATATAAATTATGTATATATAACTTATTATAATTAGTCGGGGGTCGTCGTGGTGCAGTGGCACAAGTGTGTAAATGTAAGCGCGAAGGTGCGGCGTTGATTTCCGCCAGTCAACACCCAATGCTCAAACTGCAGAATTCGGCGGAAAGTGGGAACGAAATATCTTAAGACTATGGTTTCCCTGCCTACAAATAACAAATAGCGTCAAGCCAGTGGCGTAGCTAGGGGGGCGCGAGCGGGGCGGTCGCACCGGGCATCAAAAGGAAAAGGGCATCAAATTCGACGGTCACTTTGGTTTTTTTTTAGAACTCATCAAGAGAAAAGGGGCATCAAGTCGACGATAAGTTTGTTTTTTTTTTAGAACTCATCGTCGACGATCACGTTTTTTTTTAGAACTCAACGTCGACGATCACTTTGTTTTTTTTTTTAGAACTCATCAACAGGAAAGGGGCATCAAGTAGGGTATCAAGTAGGGTATTTGCTGCCCGGTGCGGTTTGGGGAAACCGCACCGGGCAGCAAATACCCTACTGGCTACGCCACTGCGTCAAGCTGATTAAAAATATATATGGAAATAATTATAATATTAAAAGTATATTATAAACGTATTACAAAATCGTCTCACATCAATGACTATATAATTTAAATATGTTATATTTAATTGTGATATTCCAAGGATAATTACTGCTTAAATTGCGCGCTAATATGATGTGCAATAATAAAATTAAAGACTGGAACACCACGACAATGTTTTCAAATTAATTCATTTTAACGTTTGTATGTATACGTTTGTATAATAGTATTAAGTCTATTGAATATGAAGTATTTCAACGTAATAACGATTATTGTATAACATTAGAATTACATAAATAATATAAGTATGAAGTTTATTATTAATGGGCCTCCGAGTGCTAGGATGATTGATATGTCAGTTTTTCGATAACGTGCCGAACGTCCACGCTACCTATAAACAAATAGAGCAAATCGTCACTTTATTCATTTACAAATATTGCATCAGATCAAGCATGCATCACTTAGCCTCCTTAACATTAATATATTCGCTAATTCATAACCTACGCTGCATAGCAAGAACATCGTACGCTTTATTCTAATCTCTAATAATGTTATATTGTGTATCCAACACACAGCAGGATAGGCAGAGGGAACCTAGTGTACCTAAGATATACAGTGCCCCATTTTCCGAGGAATTGTGGATGCATTGTATGTTAAGTGGCGGAATTTAACGCCGCGCTTTGCCTCGACACCAAAGCGAAGACAATGGAAATATAAAATATTTCCTCGTATGGGAATCAAACCCACAACCTGTCGCGTTTACAGTCATACTTTGTGCCCCTACGCACGATTTGCCTCAACTACTTCGAGTCCTTTGCAGAATTGAATATTGTTGCTTCGGCAGCTTCATATTAAATTCGAACGCATTATTTATTCGTTTTCACCAATTGAAGGCTCTATGAAAACGAGGAAACCTGATGCAAGCTGGTATTCAGCATTACAGTTGGCGGTGGCCGTACACGCGTGAAACATTCGACATCCGTTGAACGTCAGGAGTCGAAGGTCTTTACTAAACCTATAAATGAGGTACGTAACTCTTTGCAAACCAGTGCTATTTTGACACCTAGCAGTCAGCAGTCAGTGTCTATACCGAAATGAAGTTATTTGCATCTGTTAGTCTTATATATTTTTAAATTACAAATTAGTAATTAAAATATTTTTGTTACAAATAACAACAACGATATTGTTTGCAGATTGCGTGCCTCCTGGCGCTGTCCGTGACAATCAGTGCGGATGGACTTGGACTCGAAGTATATGCACCTAAATATTCGTCCTTAGATTACTATGTGAGTCATTATTCATTTTTTTCGGGAAATAAGTATAGTTGCATGATAATTATATATTATTATTAATTGCAGTCATATCCCAGTTACGCTTTTGAATATGCAGTGCGGGATCCCCATACTGGTGACAACAAAGCTCAATGGGAAAAACGAGATGGAGATGTTGTAACAGGTAGAAATAAAAAAAATATTCAAATTCGTTCAACAAAAGAAACTTTTAACTAATATGCATTTTTTTATATAGGTGCATATTCGTTGGTGGAGCCTGATGGTAGTGTGCGTGTCGTGGAGTATCGGGCTGATGATAAGTCAGGATTTAACGCAGTCGTTAAACGTATTGGCCCTAATCTACATCCAGTTGCTGCTCCTATTTACAAAGCACCTCTCCCAGTTATTGGTTATAAAGCAGAAGTACCAATCTCGATTGCACCATTAGCAGGGATTGAGAAGCTTGAAGCTGCTCCACTTTTGAAAGGACCGTATCTAGGTGTTAACGCTATATCATCTGCTTCTCTATATAAAGCTGCTGCTCCGGCTTTTGTCAAAGAGGTTGCCCCGGTAGCGCCAGTAATTCCTGCCCCAATTCTTCCTGCTCCCATATTAAAAAGTCCCTACATAGCTGAACCGTATCCTCTATTCCGAGCTCCTGTCCTCGAAAAACCGCTGTTCCAACCTTATGCTAAATCTATATACCCAATATATCCTGGCCTGAAAGTTCCACTTCCCGAAATTAAATATTCGGGGCCACTTCAAAATTATGGGGGAGTTGACTTAGCTCTACTGGGCAAAGGACTACTTAGTAACCAAATACTTTATGATTACAAAGGTTACGATGCGGGATTAGGCTATTCTGGTATTGGACTGGGCTACAAAGGAGGGTATGGACATTAAAACGACAACGCCATTATTAAAATAATATGAAAATATGCCGCTATTTGCACGCAAAGCTTGTGAATGCGTTCGTTATATTTAAATCGTTCTATATTGCCTAATAATAGTTTATAAGCGAATATATTCATGTAAGTTTTATCTATAATATAATTATGTAAGTCAAGCATTGTATAAAGACCAATAAAGCATTCACCACTATGTGGTAATAAATATTTTTTTCATTCACCTTTTATTTAATTTTACTGTAACATATTTTCATTCATATATTTCTTTACTTTGCAACTAAGAATAAATTATCTGTACTAATATAATATTATATAAAGCTCAAATCAAGTGGAAAAGCAACAAGCGGCGCTGGTTTTTCAGGTGTGTATTCATTGAGCTGTAATGTACGAGCACATATAAGAACATCACATAATAGAGATTAATCATTGCCTACTTTCTTCAGCGGCAGAAAGTTTCATCATGAAAATTATTGTAACGGTAAATTAAATAGATATTTAATTTGAAATTCTTAAAAAAGTACAAAATATATCTAAGTTATTTATCTAACACTATATACATAATACTTAATATTTTTTAGGTCTCGTTTATATTAGGATTATCATCAATGGTTTGGGCAAGAATTATACCAAATATCGGAGAACCTGAAGCCAATGTAAGAAATTTATAATTGTTTTTGACATTCATGTATTTTAGGGAAAGAAATTAAATGCTTGAACATGTTTGTGTACCTATTTGTTTAATTTTACTATTTTACAGAACTATCCACTCCATGTCTTCAATTATGCTACAACAGGAGACAACGCACAATGGGAGGACGACAAAGTGAATCAACCATATTCTTTAGTAGAACCTGTTGTGCAATACGCTAACGATAATGTTTACGGGTTCAGTGCTCTCGTGAAAACCATCGCAGCCGCCTTAAACAGTCCACATCCATATTCAAATCCTCTTTTTATTCCTAGCCCCGAAGTATCTTTGCCATTTGTAAATCCCCGTTCTTACGGATTTGGTGCTGCAAACTTGGGCGTTGGCATTCCTAGTGTTAAAGTATCTGGCAGCAGTCTTCCTTGGGATCCTAAAACTGGTTCTTTTGGGGGATGGGTACCCTTAAAAAGACAAAAACGAAGAATACAAACAAGAGCTACAATTATGAGCAAGAAGTATATAAATGGACATTTGCGGAGAGTAGTGTATATACCTATTGCTTTACCATATAGATCGGTTATCGTAATAAAAAAGAAGAAAATTAATTATGATTAATTGACTTTGTGTTAATGTTATGAGTGGAGAACTGTCTAGTCGCTAAATATACCTATTGTTTTTAAATGTGTCGCTTGTATAGCTAGAACAAGTTTCGATACTATTTGCGTACAATAGTATCACTGAAAACACGATTTTTTTTTTAATAATATAAGTTTAAATAAAATATAATTAATTATAAAAGATGAAAAATATATGTTTAGTGCGAATAGTGAGTTTAATTTAAAATTTTTAAATATTTCTTTTTTTTATTTCTTGCAAGTTACATATAGCAGATACATAAATCATATTATTTATATTGTTACAAAATAAAACAAAGTATTTATTTATAAATATAAAGAATAATACATAGATATTATGATATATAAGATATATTATATCTTAAGACGTTTCACAAATGAAGAATTCATATGACCTACTAAACTATGTGGGCTATAGTACATTGGAATACCAGTTGCTAGTGGACAATGTAATAAAATCATAAATTAGTTTTAAAAAATCCTGGTCATCCTATGCAGGGACATAAGTTTCAGGCTATAAAAAATAGTTTATTGCCAGCTAATATAAGTAAAACAATGCATTCTGTCCGATTAGTTTCAATAGCGTAATTTTCTTATATTGATTAATAAAAGGGTGAAACTTAAGCTTATATAAGTTAAAACATTATTTAAAAATAACATAGTTACAAATTCTTGGCCCATGTATCGCAAAGAAAGGAGCTTAGAGCGTTGTCTGGGATTTGCAACCAAGGTGTAATTTAGTAGGGGCCACACTAAAATGCACATTAACCCTGGATAATGGATACCATTATTCAATCTTTTCTAAGTAAAAATAGACTAAAAATTCTAACTAATAACACTATCCTGCTAGTCCCGCCTTCGTAGTTATTTCACCGTTTCATATTATTTCTCATTATATGTAACACATACCAGTTACCACGGCATTAACGATTGCACGTCGTTAATGTTGTGTTCATGTATCGCTAAAGAAATAAAATACTAGTATAGTGTCACAGGTCGTAAATAATAATTTAATGTTTTATAAAAAACACAGTCTTATTGATAACCTCCTTTTCTTACAGAAGTCGGTTGAAGAAACCGACAGCTTCGAATTTGAGTTGTGTATTGCTTCACATCTGGACAAATATTGCCGGCAGTGACGTAGCTAGGGGGGTACGAGCGGGGCGGTCGCACCGGGCATCAAAGTCGACGATCACTTTGGTTTTTTTTTTAGAACTCATCGTCGACGATCACTTTGTTAGCCGCACCGGGCAGCAAATACTCTAGCTACGCCACTGATTGCCGGCTCTATAATCTCCGCCCTCCAACTCTGTCCACGTGTATGTGACGTCACAGTGTTTTGTCCTAAACGTAATCAAATGCATTATTTAAATATGATGGCGTATAATATTCTACGATATTATAAGCCACGTCACATATTACATAACATGTAACATCCACAAAATAACCTACACTTTTCTCTACCTAAAAATAGTAATAACACTTTCCTTCAAAATCATTTGGACGCAATGGTTATAAAAGCGTAGAGTACAATTGCACAATTCATTATTTGTGTCTCAACTTTGAACGAAAAATCAAGAGAGAATAGAGTTTTAACACCAAGCGCTATGCATCTATTCTGATGTAAATTTGTATTAACAATTTGATGATGAGATGAAAGTTACAATTGACGGCGTCTAAATTGATTGAGTACAGTCGTACAGAGTTCCAACGAATAACTGAAATATTGGTACTTCGAGTTTATTAGTTTTCCCGTTCCAGTAACGCAAACTTCCATGGCGACGTAGAGTTCCAATACTCAAAATGTAATGCTTTGAGTTTGGACGGAAAGTCGAGTGCGAAGTATCTTGATATCTTTATTTCAAAGAGCACAATAAACATATACAGGGTGTCCCAGGAGTCAACGATAAAACGAAA
The DNA here is from genome assembly GCF_056956725.1 of Heliconius melpomene rosina. Lineage (NCBI taxonomy): Eukaryota > Metazoa > Arthropoda > Insecta > Lepidoptera > Nymphalidae > Heliconius > Heliconius melpomene. The sequence goes on along the minus strand of NC_140402.1, from coordinate 7,091,927 downwards.
CTAGGTGATAGACCAAGTCATGACAGTTATGAGAAAAATATAAAAAAAAATCTTTGTCATGTATTTTTCATATTATATTGATTTTAAAAAATATCGGAAAAACCGACACCCTGTGATGGTTTTTCAAGTCCCAGGACTACAAATATTACTGATTCTTCATTTTTTTTTTGTAATGTAATCATGAGTAACCCTTCTGTGAATTACAGTTTAAGATTTAAACATACCTCCATCAGTTTTCAATAAAATGTGGTGTTTTAGCCAAACATTAAATTCAAAATATTTACAACACCCAACTATAACCGACTGTACTATAAAAAAAATGTACTACACTGTTTTTGCAAGTAACTTTAAAAGTTGGCGCATTTAATCTGGATTCCGAAATGGTACGACACTTGCTAGATTACTTCTTTGTTGAAGAGAGAAAAATCGAAATACACGATAATCGGGATGACGTTCAGCTTTTTGGTATCTTTTCCGATACATTCTAGCTGCAGCATTTGCGTTACATAGCCATTCTCCATGAATGAAATGCATATTGGCAATGTGTCAAAGACCGAGTATATGGCCTGCGAGACCCCGGACTCTAGCACTGTCCTTATAAGTCCTGGGCCAGCCCCTAAGTTGGAAAAGTTCAGGTACTTTGGATCCGTCATACACGAGTCTGGAGACATCGATCACGATCTCTATAAGACGGATAAGAGTTTGGACGGTATCCTGCGATCACAGACCACACCAGTGACCTCCCGCCACTTAGCCCAGGCAACGCTTATCCGAATGCTATGCTATAGCTAGAATGTATCGGAAAAGATACCAAAAAGCTGAACGTCATCCCGATTATCGTGTATTTCGATTTTTCTCTCTTCAACAAAGAAGTAATCCAGCAAGTGTCGAACCATTTCGGAATCCAGATTAAATGCGCCAACTTTTAAAGTTACTTGCAAAAACAGTGTAGTACATTTTTTTTATAGTACAGTCGGTTAAAGTTGGGTGTAGTAAATATTTTGAATTTAATGTTTGGCAAAAACACCACATTTTATTGAAAACTGATGCAGGTATGTTTAAATCTTAAACTGTAATTCACAGAAGGGTTACTCATGATTACATTACAGAAAAAAAAATGAAGAAAGAGTAATATTTGTAGTCCTGGGACTTGAAAAACCATCACAGGTGTCGGTATTTCCGATATTTTTTAAAATCAATATAATATGAAAAATACATGACAAAGATTTTTTTTTATATTTTTCTCATAACTGTCATGACTTGGCCTATCACCTGGTTTCGTTTTATCGTTGACTCCTGGGACACCCTGTATAACATTTGGAGAATATCATATAAAATTCTAGTGAGAACAACTCTCACTGTGCGTATACTAAAGCCATTATAAAATGAAATATGGGTCCATGATGATCATATTAAAAAGACAGATTTCTTATAACTAATTTGAATTTACATTTGTTTTAGTTTTACACGGCTACGGAGTATACGCATTTTATTATATATTATTTACAAGTATACGCATTTTATTATTATTATTTAACTTTTAATTAAAGAAATGCATAACTGAAAAGGGTAAAACCAATACTACCACGGTTAAACTGCAAGTAAATATTTATTTTATTTTTGGTTATTTCTTACCAGCGAAGCAGAGTAAGCGATAGCGAGCATAGAGAAGATGGCGATAATTTAAGTAAATATCATAAACGAATGCTTAACTCCATTTTCATAGAAATATAAATAAAACAAATATTAGTAATCAGGAAATATGGTTGCGTTTTTGCTGGCACACCCACCGGTATACTATGTTGTTTGTAGTACAACAGCTAGCGCGTCCTATATACATGTCATTTGAATACTCGCTCAGGTAAATTGGTGTAATATTGCTTAAATTTTAACTGACTGATGATTTCATTACAGAACTAGTTCCTCACAATTAGGAACATAAGAGAATCTTGTTGGAAAATTAACAGGGCAAAGTAAAATTCGACGATCCGTTGAAACTGGGGGGTTCCGATAAAAACCGGCGACCGAATAATTAGTGTACCCAGTATAAATAAACAGGTAGGCGATGACAAAAGCACAGTGCACTTCGTTTGCTTATTGGAATACATCGTCAGAAATATGAACTCGCTTTTGGTGGTAAATGTCAATAAAAATAATAAACATAAGTATCCTGGCAATAGATTTGATTGAGACAATATGTTAAATTTAACAGATTTAGTTTTAGTTTTTGTTTTAGGTTTGGTTTAGTTTTTTAGAGGGAAAATAGTGTTAAGGCACTCCGCTCCCTACTGTTCGCGAATTCTGTAGGCAGCGAATTGAGTGGCGTAACTGAATGCCGCGATTTGTCTCGACATCAGAGCGAAGAAATGAAATTATTAAAAATTTCATTTCCTCGAGTGAGAATGAAATTCACAACCTGTCGCATTTACAGACACACGTTTGTGCCCCTACGATACAACTAGCTTCACTAATTTTCTTCGTGATTATTTTAATTAATTATATATTTTTATTTCAGATATCCTACTTGGTCGCACTCAGCGTAGTGGCGGCAAATCCACCGGGTCTATTGTCTTACGCTGAGGTTGGGAGCATAGTAAGTCATGCTATATTTCATGATTTTGCAAACTAATATAAACTCAATATTTAAATATTTAAAAAAAACTAATGTAATCTTATAATTTACAGCCCAATCCAAATTATCAATTCAACTACGCCGTGAACGACCCCTCAACAGGTGACAACAAAGCACAATGGGAGATCCGCGAAGGTGACGTTGTAAGGGGAGCATATTCGCTGGTGGAACCTGATGGAAACGTACGAGTGGTGGAATACACCGCAGACCCAGTGCGCGGCTTCAACGCCATTGTCAAACGCACCGGACCTAATGTTCATCCAGTGGCGTTGCCCATAGCAGCACCAGTAGCAATTGCTCAACCAGTGTTACAACCAGTCGTCGCACCCATCGCTAAACCCATTTACGAACCATTGCTAGATGACTACGGTCTAATCACTAAGCCTATTTACGAGCCAATTCACGAGGTTGGTCCATACGCGCCGGTTGTCCCCATTGCCCCCATTCCCAAGATAGCACCTATAGCACCCTTGAACTCTCACGACTATTTACAACCACTGGGCCCTTACATCACGCTTAGAGGATCAAGTTACGGATCTAAAGGCAACATAGTCCGCAGATGGACAGCCGGCCCCATACCCATGGATGGGCAAAAGTTAAGAATTAAAACAAGCAATTAAGTTATTTAAGTGTTATTAATAAGAAATATTAATAAGCATATAAACTTCTATGTGTATAGGTAACCTTATTTAGTTACTCACGGCACTAGTGTGTTTTTGCATGATGTACAAATGCAAGATATACACTTAGGCCATTAGAAGTTAAGCTGACTGATTGTATCTCCGTAGCAATGAAGTGTACCTGAGATTTTTAACTGATGCTGTAAATAAATTTCTTTTAAGAAAATTTCTTAGTTTTATTTATATTTTCAACGTCAAGATAACACTATTTTAATAAATAAATCAAAGAATTATTTTCATTTATAGGTCTATACTCTTATACGAAAGCGATCACGAATATTGAATCACGAATGAAATAAAGTGAAATTGGCCCTCAATTCAACTGAATTTAAACTCGTGGCGCGGAGGTAGTCGACTGGTAGTGGGTTCAAACCCCACTCTCGAGGTAATGAAATATTTACCTAAATTTAGGCGGCATTGAGTTCCGCCACTCAACACGCAATGCCACCAGAATTTGGCGGAGAGTGGGGAATGGAGTGTGTTAACACTAGATTTCCTCTGCCTACCCTGCTGCATGCGGGATTCAGTGTGAAGCTGATTTTTTTTAAAATAAAATCAATAAGCGCTAAGTTATTTTTTCTCATACTATAATAGTAAATATAAAAAAATTGAATTATATCGCGTGCCGATACTGATTTAATTACAAGTATTTTGGGTAGTTAAAATATAATTAAGTAATAACTTAAGCCGCCGCTGTCCTAATTTATAAAGGAAGTGATACGTGAAAAAAGGTTCAATTAGATTCTGTTTACAGGTACTTGAAGAAATACAATTATATAATGTATTTATTGCTACAGCATATTAATTTCGTAAATTGCCACAATTGACTTTTTATAGATAGATATACTATATTTATAAAAAATACTGTCTTTAATAGAATAAATAAAATGAAAACATTTAAGAAATACGTTTTATATACTTAAAAGCCAGTATGCGATTTTTAAGTTCAGATAAGGTAAGGCTTAGCGCGCACTGGTAACTTTTGTCACGGTGACAATAAATTTTTTGTCACTGACATGTCATCATACTTTTCGCCACTGCGCGCACTTGACACGATGACAGTGACGAAATTTTTTACATTTGATAAAATGGATCTCGAAGAGATGGTTGTCTGTGCACTTATATTAAGAAATAGAAAAAAAAGCAAATGTAGAAAATATTGGCTTTCAACTTTTCAATTTCGTCAATCTGTATTGTCATTGTCTATTTTATCTTCATGAAAACACACGTTTTGCCTTGGTGATGAACTTGACGCCATTCTTGAAATAAAAATTCTGTGCTGCAATGCAACACGCTGCTGTTTCATGTTTATGCGGAAGACGACTAGTATGGAAACCGCAAGGGGGAGGTGACATTTAGGTGCTAATGCGCGCACGGGCATACAAATCTATGGACCCGGTGACAGTTGCGTCACCGGCGTGTTGCCGGCCTCCGCGGACAAAAAGTCACCCAATTGTCACGTATCCAAATGCGCGCACCTTCATTAAGTGTAATGTACACGGTGACAGTGACGCAACAGTCACGGTGACAAAAATCACTAGTGCGCGCTATACCTAAGACATTCATTTTAATTTTATAACTTTCGTTTTTTATTTCGATGACTTACCGGATTATTGTCTTCGTCGACATCATACTCTTCTCGCTGCACCATCATCAATTTGCCGCTCGCATTTATCACCTATATATAAATAATTTAAAATTTAATTGTAATATATTTTTTATTTTTCTAGTTTGATGAATAAGCAGATTTTTTTTTATGGTGTATTCCTGTTTCTCTTTTAATAAACAACATAATCGGAAATAATAAAATAACTACAGTATATTCATTTTGGCATGAGACAAAATGTAAACAAAGAAATATTGTTTCTGAACAGAAACTCAATTTTATAGCTATAATGATTTACATACATTCTTTTTCAGTTCCACGCTTTTACTTATATAATATAGGAGTAGAGAAATGTTCTACCACTTTATGAATTTTAATTTAATATGTAATTTGAATGTATAAAGGTGGAGTTTATAAGCTCATTCACTACAATCTCTAACTTACCAAGGAGTCCGGCACAGCTGCCACTGGCGGCGCGTGGGCGTGGGGGTGGGCGTGAGCATGGGGGCGGCGCGGGTGCGGCGGCGCGTCCTGAAGTCGACAAAGCGACGCGGATACCACACACGCGGGGTGCGACAGCGCCGAGATGTCCACCGCTTGCACGCAGCGCACCTCTATGTTACCTGCTGTACAAGTCGTTATGTTTTTAAATCGAATTAAAAACATGATGGTCTACAGTTGGACCTGGATGTATGTGCTTTGAAGAATGTGTGCCAAATTTTGTTAGTGTACACGTATGTTGTCCTAAAAAAAACATATTGAGACCTTTTTAATTTATTATTCCGTTATGTTTCACCCTAGGTTACTCGATAGTGGATAGTCTCGATTTCATGAAAATCGGATAACATAAGAGTATCCATACTGAAGTATTTAATAGTTATAAAATAATATCAAAAACCGGCAGATCCTATTTTTGTCATTATTATTTTCTTCGATTCCCAACTAACTAAAACATAAGCTACAGGGGAATCCAGGGGTCATAAGCTATAGCGGATCCATCCCTGGACACAGGTTTTGATAGAAAGAAGAAACAAATTTCAAAGCTTTACTTAAAAGTTTAGACCCTCCGTCTTAAATATACATACCATCATCGATCCTATTCAGTTCATATATGGTAACCAGGGCATCGGCACCAAACACAACCAGTTGATCATCCAAAATATCTAGTACAAACACTTGTGCTTGCACGCGGACTATTTTAGCGAAGCGATTGTCCAATTTCGCGTCGCGCGGGTAAAAGCGTATCTCGTCTTGACCGTCAGCAATACTGTAGCACCCTGTTTGTGATAATTACGTTTATTAAACAAAATAATATACTTAAACATAGACAATGAAGCCAACGTGGCGCAGGGCTAAAAGCGAAAGGTTATTGATTCCATTCCCACTCGAGGAAATTAAATATTTAATATTGAGTCGAGTTCAATACCCTAGGTTCCTTATCTCTGCCTTTCTTACTATGTGCGGACTATAGTTAGCGTGAAGATGAAAAAAAACATTAATGATAAAATATATAAGCTGTCCATGTCCATTCTATAACTACAAATGCGAAAGTAACTGTATCCTTTTGTTCCCCTTTCAAATCTAAATCACTCGATTAAACGTAAAAATACATGATTCATTTTGTGCCCCGAACTAAACTATATATATAATAACGAGAAATAAAGATAAGATTGTTACGCCTAGTTTTCGCCTCTAAAAAGTTAATAAATCTTTTATGGGTCTGAGCATACGTGTACATAATAAAATTCCGCAGTGTATTCTTAGTTTGCCACTACCAAAATTTTAAATATCTGTAAAAAAAAATTCTAACAAGTAAAGCTTATTACACTGTTCAAGAACATTTAGAGGATAAACTTGTATGGAATTAATGTCTATTGAATGTAATGCAGGATAGCTGCCAGCAAATGTAATAAATTGTACCATTGATTTTGAAAAGAGCAACTGTTGAGTTTCTTGCCGGCTCTTCTCAGCAGAACTGCCTTCCGAACCGGTGGTAGCTTTATGTTTATATGTTATTCGACGATTCAAAAGTGCTTATAATAATTGCCTATTTGAATAAAGAATATTTTGAATTTGAATATGTTTACTTTGGACTTAATTTATTTATAATTAGTTTTGGATGAAGAGTCTTTGTCAGGTAGACCAAAATGATCAACAAACATTAAGCTGTTTTTAAATAGTTTTATGAAACAATTTAATAATTATTATTTTAATTAAATAATGGTTAAAGAAAACTAAAACTAAACTCACAACTTTTGTGAAAAATCAACTAAAAAAGCATGCAAGCAGCAATTTTCATTAATCGTAATGTAAAAAAAACGGAGCTGATCTATTGAATATGCACCTGACGTTTTTATTAAATATTTTTCTCTTTTTAGTTATTGTTTTCACAGAAATGCGATTTCTAGTTTTTTTTTCTACATGAAAACTATAAAAAGTGAAATATTATTAAGATAAAACGCCTATATAATTTGCTGTGAAATTCTTCTCTCAGCCCCCCGAGGAGGGAGAGGGGAGACGGTTCCAGGGCTGAGCCCTCAGATCGTGGTGGTCTTTATCACGGAAAAGTATAATGCAAATAGAAAATAATTACATAACTAATAGTGAAATTCTGTAGATTAAAGAATTTTATATACTTGAATACTTCTTAAGTTCTTATTTATACGATTAGAGAGGGGGACGGCGCGTACGCAGTCCCCACTACCAAAAATTACGCGTCCGAGTTATCCGCATTAGGGATAATCGCAGAGGTCAACCCGACCGCAGTGCAATGGAAGGGCCTCGCTCTGGGGGAACCGCCTTCATGATCACGGTGTCCCCTACGCCAGGTAAGTATGCTTTGCTGGGCGAGATTTCGAGGTCGTCATGTTTCGCGAGAATATCTTGCCAGCGCGATTCAGAAATCTAGATGAAATGCACAACGCCATCTATGATCTGTTTTGGAAGTAAGTTCATGTTGGTGCTTTGTAAAGAAGTTATAAAATTTATTTTTTTAAGATGAAATGTAGTGTAAAATATATTTTAGGTAATAATGCAATCATATTATTATGTGAAAATAGTTATTATTATTTTTTTATTGACAGTCACTGAATATTTTTGAATAAATATCTTATAAAAGCGTGGGTAAAAGTTGTGTATTTGCAATCGGTACAATTTTTTTAGTGCATTTTAATATAGGTGAATTTGCACATTGGAAATAGACTATACCATAAATAAATTATGAGATAAATATATTGAACAAGATTTAGATTTATATTTCTTTTAATATACCCCCAATATAATAACAATTTTAATTACAGATTTATTTCTTGTAATAAATTTGAAGAAATATTTAATTATTGTCAGAATAGTTAACTTTCAGTTTTGCTACTTCAGTGTAAAATTTGAAATTCTGCCTATTAAGTCATGTTGATATGGCTAATATTTTTAAACAAGACTTAAAGTACTTATATAGTTATGGCGCTAAAACCTAGTACCGCCAAAACAACAGGCATCATGCAGTGAATTTAAAGATTAGATAATCTCTAAACACATGTGCAATTTCGTCTAGTCAATATAAAATAGTGTTAATTATCATATAATATATAGACATACTATAGAATATACCCTATGAAGTTGTATTAACATACCAGCCACAATATAATCCCTCCACCAAAGCACCCCAGCGGTGACTATGAAATCTCTCTCGTGGGCCTCGTTGCCAAACAGCTTCCAGCGCCGAGCCGCGTTGGTGTAGTGCGCGAGGCCCGCGCGGCCCGCCACGCACACGTGCTGCCCGCTGCTGTCTATTGCACTGTACTGTATTATATATTTAAAACTATTTAAATTTAAAAAAAACAGCTTCACGCTGTACATAGCAGGGTAGGTAGAGGATGTTAGAACACCTAGTGTTAAGACACTTCGATCCTCACTAAATTAGTTGTGAGAAATCAAAATGGCAAAGTATTTTAAGATTTATTGTGGATATCGGTGTTTTAAGATTTATTGTGATATTTTGATACCCATTGGGGGAAATGAATTGTTATTTATTCATATTTTAATTTCTTTCGCTACTCAACCGGCAACGTCTCAAGAAAGTGGGGAACTGAGTGCCATAACACTATGTTCCTTCTGCTGCTGATTTTTTTTTAATATACACCATTGCAGTAGTAGCAATGCAAAGGCAAGGTTTCTAGGTTCTCTCTAACTTATGTCTTGTCATTATCACACAGCCAGTACAAAATAAAAATTACATGAAACACTAACCCGCAAAGGCCAATTACTAGCGATATACGTAGCCGGCAGCTGCAATACTATCCACTGTTTCCTACATTCATTGTCATCCACAAAATCTTTGTATTTTGTACTACTGTCATATTCCACTTGGTCCTGACCGTTCTCCTGGAACGCGTCTGATGATGAATCTATTATGGATATTATTGTTCTTCTCGTTAGATTATCTTCTAAATTTATGTACAGTTTGTCGTCGGCTTGTAGGTACAAATGTCTTTGGTTGCTCTGGAAGTGTTAAATTATGAAATAAATAAATAAACTATAAACAATTATTTACGTATAATTTTTGATAACAGCTAGAAGCGCTTACATTGTGGCGTTATGTTACGCCTAAATGTTAATACGCGATGCATATACATATTACGTTATTCATTAATTTATTGAGGGCAGTCGTGGCAGAGAAGGACAAAATGTGTTCTATTCTCACATTAGGATATAAAATATTTAATATTTTCATTTCTTCGCTCTGGTTTACACTACGCTTCCAAAATTCAGGGAAATGAAGAACGAAAGTGTCTTAATGGAAACGGAGTATCTTAACACTAGGTTCCCAGGTTCCCTCTGCCAGTGCTACGTGTAGAATAGTGTGAAGCTGATAAAAAAATATGTTACCAGGAATTGAAAGAAAGTTATTTATATGATTTTTTTCAAATTCAAATTCAAAATATTCTTTATTCAAATAGACTTATAACAAGCACTTTTGAATCGTCGAATGAACATATGAACAAAAAGCTACCACCGGTTCGGAAGGCAGTTCTGCTGAGAAGAGCCGGCAAGAAACTCAACAGTTAAGTATCGAATCCTGATTTTTAATAAGCATATAGCAATTTTTTTAAAAGATATTGTTTATTTATAACCAATATTGTATGTATGACTATTACTAGTAATTACATAATATCTAAGTATCGATTAGTGGAACAAAAATGAAGCAACATTGTATGCACTTATAGCTTGTAGTTTTTTATGCCAATTATTTTACATATTGATATTTTTACACATCATTTTATGAAATTATGTGTAAAAAGAAATAGAAACGAGAATGAATAGAAGGTAATTGCGTAAAAAATCTAGAAAAAATTAAATATGTAGGTATTTAGGTAAGTTTACTTAGATCGAGCTCAGTGGCGTGCCATTGGAGAGGCCTATGTCCAGCAGTGGACGAGGACAGGCTGATGATGATGACTTAGGAAAGATAACATATTTTTTTACACAATATAAGAGAAGAAATATAAGAACAACAAGCTTTCATACGCGAATTTTCAATATAATAAGAACTATAACTTATATATTATTTAACAAAGTGTATTATATTGCAATTTACCATACAAGGATTCACACTAAGTGGGCTCTTTACAAAATCCATTTGAATTAAGTTAGACTTAGTTTCTTCTTCCACTTTAACCATCCATAACTGATAGCCTTCTGTTGCCCATTCCTGTAAAACAATATATAATAATATTTATAATAAATAATTTATTTTAGAAAATTTGTATGTGGGAATATTTTTAAGTACTTTGGATTTGTCATATAATGGCATTTATTTTTTCTACCAAATTTGATATAGAAGATAACGATTTTTTGTAAAATCTGTGAAAGATAAAATTTACTAAATAAATACATACTAACGCATGTTTTAATTTTTTTAAATAAGTTTATTCAAACAATATAAAATATCTCACCATACAAGAAACGACAAGCGGGTTATGCTTGGTCAAGTCCTGACTAAGGCCATAGTCCCATGCTAAAGAACACATAAGTAAAGCCCCAAACGTGCTCCAAACAGATAGGCCTCCGCCCTCCCAGCTAACTGCTACTGCACGACCGTCACCCGTCCATCTAAGGATATAAATATTAAACACTAGCAGACCCGCGAACTTCGTATCGCCTAACAGTCGATTTTTTTTTATTCTGCTATTACCGACACCGGGTCAGCTAGTAAGATAAAAAAATAAAAACTTAAATCATTTTTAATTCTTATAATATTCATTAAAAATTTCCGGTATCTTATTATGATGCCTACTTATTATATTTTATTTTTACTTATTCTAAATTCAGTTTCATTTTCATTGTAGTACTTTATGGTACACGTTATTTTTTGTTTGGTTATCTGGCGTGTAAACAAACAGAGCAGATGGGTTTCCAACACGGGAACAGACAACATACAACAAACCATGCGAGAAACATGAGTTTTCTATATTAATACCACAAACACTTAATAACTGCCCCTGGGATTTGTTTATAGTCATTGCGAAAGCAAGTACTGGAAACTGTAGTCTTTTAAGCTCGAATGGTATGTCAGTCGAAATCATTGGGATGCCCCGCATCATCAAAAAGTCTTCTCCTTTATACTTTCTTTTTAATATGATTGCTTCTATTACGTTATTCATTATTTTTTTATCGCTAATCGTGTGCCGTTACAAAGTTTCAGTTGGTTAATATTTCGCAACATTATAACTACACATTCAAGCTTTAATTGAAGGTTGTGAGGCGGCAATCCTGGCAAATAAAGTGAATTTAAAAATTCCGGTGGATAGTTCACGACATCATGTTCATTAGTTGCCGTATCAACTGACTTATGTGTCCTTATTTTGCCAGGAATGCCATCTTGAAAATTTATATTTAATTCATTTACATCAGTGTGTTTGGCAGCCAGTAAAGCTCTTTCGCTCAACCAATTATGGAATAAATAATCAGCAACATTTGGAAGCACTATATGAATGAGTTCATCTTTTGATTACGTTAACTGACAAGAACTATCAGGAAAGGTAATGCAGCCAGTCAGCGCATCTACAGGAAGTTTGCCATTACCAATATTAATGAGTTGTTTAGAGAATATGTCTGCAGATTGATCATTTTGCAACATGACACGCATATTATTGCTTAAATGTAATACCTTGACATGTTTCCACAATTTCGAGGACTTTAAACATGAATTCAGTTCATCAGCTTGCATTGAACGTGGAACCACTGGCAATCCTCCTCCTTATAATAAAATCATTGCGCCACCAAATTGATTGGCAAACTGAGTTTTTACAATAACCTTACAATATTGGCCAGCTGAGTTTATAGATCCAATAGCAACACAGCTGTAGGCATTGCTGGCATCAATTGATATATCGTAACAAAAAGCAGCTCGATTCAAATTTGCACCATTATCAGTCAACTGTCGTGCTCACGTTCATTGCAATTTTCACGTTCTGGGTACGATTAGATTCTTCTGGCTAAATTTGTCCACCGCTTTATAGAAGGCATTTTTCAGTCACAAATACACAACACTTTATTTATTTTATAAAATTTGTGGCTTTTAGATTTAGTAATATAGCACAATGAGACGTTTACATTTCAATTGACATCTTACCATAAAAATATTGACAAATATTGACATTAATAGACTGAGATCCCAGGACCCCCAGACTACATCATTTTAGCAAAGCTGAAATTTTGAGGGTCGATAGTCTAATATGTAGTTAAGGCTTTATGCATACTCTCTAACTTAAAAAACCTTCAGAAATAGTGCCAACTTACAACACACTTCCAGTTGCGTTAACGTAGAAAGTCTCGTTTTTTTATTTATTTATGTACCACACAAGAAAGAAAGTACAGAAAACTTATGACAATAGAAAAAATGTGTACAATGGATAACTTATCTCTAATAGAGATCTCTACCAGAAACCCTTGAATGTAGGGGATGTTAAAAGAAATGATTTGGGTGCGGTATTTTAATATAATGTTAATAATAATAATAATAAACCTACATACAAATATACATAACATTAATCAATATTACTATACCTACATAAATATATAAAATGACATAAAAGAGTTGAAACAGAAAAAGAAAATTAATAAAAAAAAGACAAAGCGACTACTAAAGATTCTAATTGAGATTAAGAAATGTTGTTTTAATTTGATTTTAATAGTATTTATGGATTGCCCGACAGTATAGAGTTAGGTAGTAAGTTCCATAAGTGCACTGCTTGAACTGTGAAGGATTTTTCATAGAAAGAGGTATTAAATATAGGGCACTCAAGCTTTCTTAGAGTTACACATGAGCGTACAGGTCTTTCACTTGGAAGTGTCAATTGAAAACGCTCCCTTATACTTAAGGATTTTTTATATGTTTTAAAGTAAAAAATGTATATTTCACATTCTTTCACGTGGACCTTTACTTCTGCCAGACGTCATAAAGGTTCTTTAAAATTGGGGCAAAATACATTAAAGTAAATCTAAAATTTAAAATATATTATTTACGGACTATTTCACGACCCCTCTAGCCCCAGACCCTAAGCAACCAGATCAATCCGATGGCTTTATCATTTTTCCAAAAAGAGATATACCGTTATTTTTCTCTACTTCTGAAAGGATCCCATTTTCAAGTTAGTGAGTAAGCATACTGTCTTAACTACATGTAAGACTAATAGTCCTCAAAATTTCACCTTTGCTAAAATGACGTCGGTCTGGCAGCTCTGGGTTCTTGGGCTATAATATTTATACGATACTAACGTCACTCAATTGTTTTGCCTTCCAGGAATCCAGCTACTAACTTTTAAACTTTATAGTAGTGTATTAAAGTCCAAATTGACTTTTAAGTAGATATTAATACGAATCTTTTGTATGGGAATATAGAAAAGTCATGTTTTTGGACCTTTTCTGGTAAATTATAATTTTTTTCTGTCCGTTAGAACCATCCTCGTACTTCAAGGAATATTATAAAAAAAGAATTACCGAAATCGGTTCAGCTGCTCTCGAGATTTGCGCTTAGCAACACATTCAGCGATTAACTTTTATAAAAAAGAAGATATTTCGTATATTGTTTTGATATTATAAAATTACTTTTGCCTCCTTCCAGAGTGAGGTAATGAAAATATTAAATATTTCATTTCTTCAAGTAGGAATCGAACTCAGAACCTGTCGTGTATACAGTCCGGAGCTTGTGCCACTACGCCACAACGGGCCTCAAAATTATAAGAATTTAATTTTTTTTATCTGTGATACACATATATGTTACCGAATTATGGATTTTCTTTTTAAATTTTATTTAATTTGTATATATTTATTAAAAATATTTACTTAAATTTATATCATTTGGTGTTGAACCATTTTAAATAATAATTATGGTATTACGTAAACGTCAAAACAAATGTTTATTACGTAGAATAATTATTTTAAGACGACTGACGAATTATATGTAATAAAGTTTAGCTGGGTGACTGGGGTTCCACATTGGATCCAATTTTTTTTTATGTCAACAGACAATGCTCATCACGTTGAATAACTTTTCCTAATTTGTTGTATTGATATATCTTATAGATTAGGCGGGCTGCTAGGGTCTCACATCAGGTATTCGGACTATCAAAATAAATTATAGCCTATATGTTGCCGAAGACTAATAGCTATGCAACAAAAGAAGTTTCATTCAAATCTGTCCAGTAGTTTTTGAGTTAAAGAGTCACAACAGACAGACAGACAAGAATTCCAAAAATCATATTTTTACCTTCTATTAGTTGTATTGAGTCCCCCTGAAGTGTTTTTTTTAGTTTATATTCAATGTACAGATTTTACCCCCTTTACAGTTTTATTATATACTAGCAGACCCGCGAACTTCGTATCGCCTAACAGTCGATTTTTTTTTATTCTGCTATTAGCGACACCGGGTCAGCTAGTAAGATAAAAAAAATAAAAACTTATATCGTTTTTAATTCTTATAATATTCATTAAAAATTATAATAAAAATAACAATTTCGGATATCTTATTATGATGCCTAATTGTAGTACTTTATGGTACACGTTATTTTTTGCTTGGTTATCTGGCGCGTAAACAAACAGAGCAGATGGTTTTCCAACACGGAAACAGGCAACATACAACAGACCATGCGAGAAACATGAATTTTCTATATTAATACCACAAACACTTAATAACTGCCTCTGGGATTTGTTTATAGACATTGCGAAAGCAAGCCGTACTGGAAACTGTAGTCTTTTAAGCTCGAATGGTATGTCAGTCGAAATCATTGGGATGCCCCGCATCATCAAAAAGTCTTCTCCTTTATACTTTCCTTTCAATATGATTGCTTCTGTTACGTTATTCATTATTTTTTTATCGCTAATCGTGTGCCGTTACAAAGTTTCAGTTGGTTAATATTTTGCAACATTATAACTACACATTCAAGCTTTAATTGAAGGCTGTATCAACTGACTTATATGTCCTTATTTTGCCAGGAATGCCATCTTGAAAATTTATATTTAATTCATTTACATCAGTGTGTTTGGCAGCCAGTAAAGCTCTTTCGCTCAACCAATTATGGACTAAATAAACAGCATCATTTGGAACCACTATATGAATGAGTTCATCTTTTGATTACGTTCACTGACAAGAACTATCAGGAAAGGTGATGCAGCCAGTCAGCGCATCTACAGGAAGTTTGCCATTACCAATATCAATGAGTTGTTTAGAGAATATGTCTCCAGATTGATCATTTTGCAACATGACACGCATATTCTTGCTTAAATGTAATACTTTAATTACTTGCATTGAACGTGGAACCACTGGCGATCCTCCTCCTTATAATAAAATCATTGCGCCACCAAATTGATTGGCAAACTGAGTTTTTACAATAACCTTCCAATATTGGCAAGCAGAGTTCATAGGTCCAATAGCAACACAGGTGTAGGCACTGCTGGCATCAATTGATATATCGTAACAAAAAGAAGCTCGATTCAAATTTGCAACATTATCAGTCAACTATCGTGGTCACGTTCATTGCAATTTTCACGTTCTGGGTACGATTAGATTCTTCTGGCTAAATTTGTCCACCGCTTTATAGAAGGCATTTTTCAGTCACAAATACACAACACTTTATTTATTTTATAAAATTTGTGGCTTTTAGATTTAGTAATATAGCACAATGAGACGTTTACATTTCAATTGACATCTTACCATAAAAATATTGACAAATATTGACATTAATAGACTGAGATCCCAGGGCCCCCAGACCTACATCATTTTAACAAAGCTGAAATTTTGAGGATTGATAGTCTAATATGCACTTAAGACTCTCTAACTTAAAAAACCTTCAGAGATAGTGCCAACTTAAAGCACACTTTCAGTTGCGTTAAAGAAGAAAGTCTCTTTTTTTAAAAGCTTTTATTTAACTTGCAATGTATGTATGTGGGTTCGGGTGAAATCTTAGAGCTCAATTTTGAAGTAGATATCGTCAACCGATTGAGCTGAAATTTTGTATAAACATTTACTTTGGATGACAATGCACGATAAAATATGTGACGTTATTCTAAATCTAATATGGCGGACCGTGCAAGATAGCAGAATAGTTATTTTTAATGTACTTCTACAATATGGGTATCAGATGAAAGGGCTCGTTGAGAGCAACTCGAAAAATAATGTGATGTCATTCTAAATCCCATAAAGAGGGAATTGAAGATAGCCCAGTATCTCTTTGGTCTACTTCTACAATATAGATATTAAATGAAATGGATCGTTGACCGTAACTCTAAAAATAATGTTACGTTTTTCTAAATCCAATATGGCGGAACATCTAAGATGGCGAAATAGTTATTATTTATGCACATCTGCAATACGGGTATCAAATGAAAGGGCCTGCTGAGTATAATTAGAAAAATAATGTAACATGTAGTGCGAGAAACCTAACCAGTGGTAACTAAAAAGTAAAAAATAAATTATAAGCAAAAAATAATTTTTAGAAAAAGCTTTTATTTAAACGCTCTAAAAAGGAGAAAATAAAATTTGTCTTTTAAATTTTAACTATCAACTCATAACTTCATTGTACACAATTTATATGATCATAAAAGCTTGTCGCGTTATTAAATATTTAATTAAATTGAAACTTTGAATATTTAAACTTAGCAGATTTTACGTAATTAAATTAGTATTAGTTTAATTACGTAAGTAAATCGCGCGACAAGCTTTTGTGATCATATAAATTGTGTACAATGAGGTTATGAGTTGATAGTTAAAATTTAAAAGACAAATTTTATTTTCTCCTTTTTAGAGCGTTTAAATAAAAGCTTTTTCTAAAAATTATTTTTTGCTTATAATTTATTTCTCATTTATTTATGTACCACACAATAAAGAAAGTACAGAAAACTTATAATAACAGAAAAAATGTGTACAATGGATAACTTATCTTTAATAGAGATCTCTACCAGAAACCCTTGAATGGAGCGGATGTTAAAAGAAATGATTCGGGTGCGGTATTTTAATATAATGTTAATAATAATAATAAACCTATATACAAATATACATAATATTAATCAATATTACTATACCTACATAAATATATACAATGACATAAAAGAGTTGAAACAGAAAAAGAAAATTAATAAAAAAAAGACAAAGCGACTACTAAAGATTCTAATTGAGATTAAGAAATGTTGTTTTAATTTGATTTTAATAGTATTTAGAGATGGATTGCCCGACAGTATAGAGTTAAGTAGTGAGTTCCATAAGCGCACTGCTTTAACTGTGAAGGATTTTTCATAGAAAGAGGTATTAAATATAGGGCACTCAAGCTTTCTTAGAGTTACACAGGTCTTTCACTTGGAAGTGTCAATTGAAAACGCTCCCTTAAGTAAGGAAGAGAGTTTTTATATATGTTTTAAAGTAAAAAATGTATATTTCACATTCTTTCACGTGGACCTTTACTTCTGCCAGACGTCATAAAGGTTCTTTAAAATTGGGGCAAAATACATTAAAGTAAATCTAAAATTTAAAATATATTATTTACGGACTATTTCACGACCCCTCTAGCCCCAGACCCTAAGCAACCAGATCAATCCGATGGCTTTATCATTTTTCCAAAAAGAGATATACCGTTATTTTTCTCTACTTCTGAAAGGATCCCATTTTCAAGTTAGTGAGTAAGCATACTGTCTTAACTACATGTAAGACTAATAGTCCTCAAAATTTCACCTTTGCTAAAATGACGTCGGTCTGGCAGCTCTGGGTTCTTGGGCTATAATATTTATACGATACTAACGTCACTCAATTGTTTTGCCTTCCAGGAATCCAGCTACTAACTTTTAAACTTTATAGTAGTGTATTAAAGTCCAAATTGACTTTTAAGTAGATATTAATACGAATCTTTTGTATGGGAATATAGAAAAGTCATGTTTTTGGACCTTTTCTGGTAAATTATAATTTTTTTCTGTCCGTTAGAACCATCCTCGTACTTCAAGGAATATTATAAAAAAAGAATTACCGAAATCGGTTCAGCTGCTCTCGAGATTTGCGCTTAGCAACACATTCAGCGATTAACTTTTATAAAAAAGAAGATATTTCGTATATTGTTTTGATATTATAAAATTACTTTTGCCTCCTTCCAGAGTGAGGTAATGAAAATATTAAATATTTCATTTCTTCAAGTAGGAATCGAACTCAGAACCTGTCGTGTATACAGTCCGGAGCTTGTGCCACTACGCCACAACGGGCCTCAAAATTATAAGAATTTAATTTTTTTTATCTGTGATACACATATATGTTACCGAATTATGGATTTTCTTTTTAAATTTTATTTAATTTGTATATATTTATTAAAAATATTTACTTAAATTTATATCATTTGGTGTTGAACCATTTTAAATAATAATTATGGTATTACGTAAACGTCAAAACAAATGTTTATTACGTAGAATAATTATTTTAAGACGACTGACGAATTATATGTAATAAAGTTTAGCTGGGTGACTGGGGTTCCACATTGGATCCAATTTTTTTTTATGTCAACAGACAATGCTCATCACGTTGAATAACTTTTCCTAATTTGTTGTATTGATATATCTTATAGATTAGGCGGGCTGCTAGGGTCTCACATCAGGTATTCGGACTATCAAAATAAATTATAGCCTATATGTTGCCGAAGACTAATAGCTATGCAACAAAAGAAGTTTCATTTAAATCTGTCCAGTAGTTTTTGAGTTAAAGAGTCACAACAGACAGACAGACAAGAATTCCAAAAATCATATTTTTACCTTCTATTAGTTGTATTGAGTCCCCCTGAAGTGTTTTTTTTAGTTTATATTCAATGTACAGATTTTACCCCCTTTACAGTTTTATTATATATATAGAATAGATATAGATATAGATATATAGATATAGATATAGATATATAGATATATAGATATATAGATTTCATTTCCTCAAGTTGTAATTGAAACCACAACATGTCGCAATTATTGGCCTTGTGGAATTTTAAATAGAAAAAGCTTTTAAAATAAAAAATTGATATCAGTAGCTGCTAACTGTCACTGTAAAGAATTGTAACTCAAAATCAATTCTCTTTCATATCAAATGCATATATTTTTAATACATCTTGTTTACCTATCAATTTGTTTTTTTATTGTGAATTTCGTCCTCGTCAATAATTTCAACTTTCTTTTACTTCAAGAGGAATGTTAAACAAACAAAGAAAATTAAAAAAATATATTTTATAAACGAAAATAAGCTTTCCTGCACAAAGCTGGGTTGGCAGAAGGAACCCAGTGTTAAGAAACTCTGTTTAAATATTGCATTTCTTCGAGTTGTAATCCAAGCCACAACTGATCTTGTGGTGCAAAGATACAAAATGAGAACTTAAAATTGCAAACCTTATACATTTAACAGGCCCTGGGTCGCCAGGGAAGTCTTTTGAACTAAGTTGCATTGTGTGAGACAGCTCAAGGCCTCCTGTTGCTTCGTCTATCGTGAACACATCCACCTGTGAACTATAAACAAATAAAATAGTAATACTTTTTGATTGAAAATATTTACAATTGTATAACACATAATATGTAATAAGTAGTGCAAAACAATGTTTCTAATAGTCATAATATCGATATTTTTCCATGTACACACTGTATTTATACTAATAACATAAATGTTAAGTATGTGAGGATGGCTGTTTGTTCCACTTTAACGCAAAATCTACTGAACGGTAATTGGTTGATACATTACAATATTTATTATTGTGCTTGTACTACAGAACAGATATTATACGTTACAATAGTATTAGTTATGTAAGGATTATGTATTTGGGTATGCGGGAGAAGCAGCATTTGGGTCGTCAGTGTTAAATAAATAACTCACTTTCTTCTGCCGATGGCGATCAATCTAAATTTATGATTAACGCGTACACACGTCGCATCGTCGATGCCCTGCGCCCATATACCTTGTACTGCCTTAAAAGAGTATGAAAAAAAATATATATATAATTTTTTAGTAACTAAATACATACAAATCAGAACATTCTAGCTATTATTACATTTATTAAATAGCTTATATTTTTGTAGCATATCGCTTTTTATTTTATATAGATAAAATGAAAATAATGTCACAACAAATATTTTATGAAAAAAAAAAATAAATTAAGAATAACGAACATTAAAACAATATACATAATTTTTACAACATTTTATTACTTGACATTTACAATGATAGGATACAATACATAGTACATTATAGCATTACAGGGATTCACTCGAGAATTACTCAGTCTTACCGTTAAATCCATTGCTAAACATATCTATGGTAACAAAAAAATTAATTCAAATTTATACATTTTATAGTGTACGAATAGAAATAATAAATATTTTTATATTTTTTTTCTTATCAATCAAAAATATTAGCCTGATATATTAAGGTTACTTACATTAGGGTCAAATTTGAGATTAGGTGCGGTTAAGTAAGCAGCTCTTCCATCGTTTAATGTTATACCGAAACCGCATACTAGCGGTGAATATTCAATGTCATTTACATTAGTATTATCTTCTAAAATCGGCTCCGCTGTAAATATCATAATAATGATAATGTTTTCATTTAAGTAATACTTTTATACTAGTGACCGTCTTGTGACTTGGCCTGCTCAAATTATAATAATGGTTATTTACAAATCATAAGGCCAGTCGTGGCAAGTCTCAAAACACAATAGTCACAATAGCAATTGCATATAAAATATATATTTTTTTGTGCTGTTTCATCTAAATTAATTTAGAAGTTTCTACATCAATGTGGAACAAACATCCACACTTTTCACATTTTCACTTTTAAAATATAAGAAATTAAAATATTAGTAGGGTTCATTTTGAATTAAATATTATATCAATTTATATACAATTTGGAATATATATATATATATATATATATACAGCGTGTCCCAGGAGTCAACGATAAAACGAAAACAGGTGATAGACCAAGTCATGACAGTTATGAGAAAAATATTTGAAAAAAATCTGTGTCATGTATTTTTCATATTATATTATTGGGCCAGCCCCTAAGTCGGAAAAGTTCAGGTATCTTAGATCCGTCATGCACGAGTCTGGAGGCATCGATCACGATCTCCAGGGTCGGATAAGCGTTGCCTGGGCTAAGTGGCGGGAGGTCACTGGTGTGGTCTGTGATCGCTGGATACCGTCCAAACCTTTTCCGACTTAGGGGCTGGCCCAGGACTTATAAAGATAGTGCTCGAGTCCGGGCTCTCGCATGCCATATACTCGGCCTTTGACACATTGCCAATATGCATTTCATTCATGGAGAGTGGTTATGTAATGCTAATGCTGCAGCTAGAATGTATCGGAAAAGATACCAAAACGTTGAACGTCATCCCGATTATCGTGTATTTAGATTTTTCTCTCTTCAACAAAGAATCCAGTTTAATTGCGCCAACTTTTAAAGTTACTTGCAAAAACAGTGTAGTACATTTTTTTTATAGTACAGTCGGTTAAAGTTGGGTGTACTAAATATTTTGAATTTAATGTTTGCAGGTATGTTTCAATCTTAAACTGTAATTCACAGAAGGGTTACTCATGGTTACATTACAGAAAAAAAAATTAAAAAAGAGTAATATTTGTAGTCTTAGGACTTGAAAAATCATCATAGGGTGTCGGTTTTTTCGATATTTTTTTAAATCAATATAATATGAAAAATACATGACACAGATTTTTTTTTATATTTTTCTCATAACTGTCACCTGGTCTATCACCTGTTTTCGTTTTATCGTTGACTCCTGGGACACCTGTATATGAAGTTATTTAAGGATATTTAAATTACCTTTAGATACTTGTTGATTAATTGAAAATGGTATTCTTCCTAGATCCAGACAATAGTCCCTGTTCTGAGTTCCATCCCAACGATATCGCAATAGATGGGCACGAGTGGTACATACAAGGATCTCAGTTCCAGATATACAACACATTCTTGTAATTTGACCATCCCATACTAAAATTTCCTTAAACTAAAAAATACAAAAACTCAACTCAGTTTCACATGTGTCTTCCTAATGGTTTAATCAGAGAGAATGGGGGTCAAATATTACAATACAAAGATATAAAATTTCTTACTTTTTGTATCAATCACATTGCAACTATTTACATTGCAACTTTTATTAATTAGATATATTAAAATTAAAAGTTGCCCTACACTGGGATCATTACATAAATATACTTACTATAGTAATTTTGAGTGAAGGAATGACTTCTTTAACAAAGAGTTCAGCAGAATCCCTTCTGAGACTAGCAGTAGGTGGGTCACATTGTTGGTAAGATGTATAATCGTTTATAGTTTCCACATTATATAAAATTAAATGACCTTCTGATGTCTGAAATGAGAAAAAGCTAAAATTATAAATCATCCATTAAATTTAATAAAAGTTTAAAATTGTTAATACTAGATGATAATGACAAAAAAGTATTAAATATAATACATTATTTTATTTTTTAAAGTAACGTTATAAAACATTTAACTTACAGATATACATATCATAGATGAGTCTGGTTTCCACTCCACACCAATATTAACACCAAGTCTTTGTAGAGATTCAGCACTCCTTTTATGATAAACTATAGGAACAGAAGGCTGAAAATAAAGGCTTTTATCTATACTAATATAAAAAAGTGGAAGAGTTTGTTTGTTTGAACGCTAAGATCTCTGGATCTACTGGTCCGATTTACTATGTTTTTGTTTATATAACATTACATTACACATATATACTAATATATTAAAATACTTTCTAATTTGACAAGCAATTTATTCTGCCATGTTACCGCAACATTTTAATATTCATCCTTATGAAATATGTATAATAGTCACTTTTAGCATTTCATCTAGATTGAAATTATAGTTTACTGTATAACATTCTAATAAATAATTAAGGAGATGTCACTGATTCGAAATGACGATTTCGAAAAACCTAGCCTTCGGGCGGCATAGTGTGAATATGACCGACGTGAACAGGCAAATAACGTTGACGGTTTTATAAATTTTCATATATTTTCGAACTTTATTTGCTGTTTATAATTAATTTAAAATACACTTTGGTTCTCTTCTTATTTTATTTATAGTACGACAGGTACAGTACGGTTTTTATGTACTTTTTCTAATATTAAGAGTATCCTTTTGTTACTTTTATGTCTTATGTTGGTTCATTACAATTTCTTGAATATTTTTACTAATAATGTCTCTACTTATTATTCTTTTTCATTATTAAACTTTATATTTTCTTATTAATTCTATTGAAAACTGAAAATAATATATTTAATAAATATTCTTATACTTTAAGCAGGCATAGCCGCATCTGGGTCCACTAGTAAAAAATATATTTAATCAGCTTCATGCTGTAACGCACACAAAGTAGGATAGGCAGATGCAACATAGTGTGAAGGCTCTCCTTCCCCACAGTCCGCCAAATTCTATCATTCTGTCATCCTATAGGCATTCCGTATTGAGTGTCGGGACACAATGCCGTTCTTTAGCTCAACGCCAGAGCAAAGAAATGAAAATATAAATGTAAATAAATATTTCATTTCCTTGACTGGGGATTGAATCCACACAGGCACACTTCGGACCCCTGCGCCCCGAGTGGCCTCAATTCAAAAAATATATATAAAACATATCAAATGTTATTAATAGTACCATTTTGTTTATAATAAATTAAATACTTATAAATAATGAACAAACTCTTTAATAACAATATTAAACTCAACAGTTTTAATCTAAGTAGATTTTTTAAAATTAAATTAGTACAGTATGTTAGAACTCATGCTTCAACTTCGTTAATATCAATTATAATACCTAGAACATACCTTACAAAACCATACGACTAGGCATTCATCACTCAAAGACGCAAACAGTATTTTATCTCTATTAGATACTATTTGTTTCACTAATTGAACATCTGTCCCTAAATTTTTTTGAACTTTTGGCCATCCTATAGGAAAATACATTGTTTTCTCTCATTAAACAAGTTTTACGTAAAGTTCTCAGAAGGCAGTATAATTAATTCATAAATATTAAAACTGCAACATCGTTTTACTACGTTGGGTACTCATTACAAGAAACACAGAGCGTAAACGCAGCCAACTATAGAAAAGCTGCATTAAAATTAAGATTTTCGTTTCTTATGTTTCGTCAACACTATTGCATTGCATTTGCAATTTTACAAGTTATGACTCCATTTGTCAAATATGCTTATTGCTTTGACATTTGACATATAATTTAGTGTTGTCCAAGTAGCATGGTGTTGTCTGTAAGATAATGTTTATGTTCTAACGTATTCGAAAAGAGATTCTATGTAATTGTAATAAGTGATACGTATCACCCAATAACAAAACTACACACGTGACACGAGCTTCCTTCCGATAGCCGACTGGCCGGCGGGTGGGCCGTAGTAACTAGTATATGAACCAACGACGCGACGATCTGTAGGGGTCAATAGAAACACCTTTACTTCAATTTAAATTTTTACTTTATGTATGCTCAATACAATAATGATCACGATTTCAAATATTAAAAAAAAATGTATTGGAGTATAAATAACTTTTACATTTTTATGTAGTAAAAAATGTTTATATATTCATAATATATCATAAAAACAAAAATATGATATTTAGACTGAATAGAAAGAATCTCTAGAAGTCTAGACAAACTATAAGGGGTGAAAAGAAATAATAAAAATGACATAATATTTATTAAATTAATATTTGATACATTAAAATACTACTTTAATCGTTAATAACTGCAGTAGTATTAACTGTGTTGCAATTATTAGCTCCCGCCTCGCAGCCGTCCTTCTATATAATAATGTATTCAATATAAATTATAAAAATAGTAGCAATAAATAGTAAAAATTAAAAATACAAAAAAAAATTATAATAACAATAATAATTATAATAACATTAAAACATAAATATTGCTTTTTTTCACTGTATTTATCATAGACTAATAATTAAATTTTGAGAGCATTATAGATTGTCAAATAAAACGAAATATATTGAGTACGTAATTAATTTATTACAAATTATATTTGGTTATAATTATTTTAATCACAGTCATCATAATGATAAATTTGTCTGTACGCTTCAATAATTACCACATAAATTTTACATTATACTTACAAAGCTAATGACTATAGATCAGCTTAAAATATAAAGTAGTCTCAAGAAGTCTAGTTTCCCCCTCTCGCCTTCTTGTTTCTATTACCCCTATGTTATGTTTACTGTTTACTCACCCTATCTGTTACCGTTTATTTTATAAAAAAAGAAAAAGACAAAAAGAACAAAATACAACAAGAACAGCAAAACATAAAAACAATATAAACTAAATTGTGTTATTAGTTATCGCTATACAAAAGTTGTTGCTAATTATTTGCAATATAATAAAATCAATCAGTTTTATTACTGAAAACAAAGTGTTTAAGGCACAGGCGTGTAACTATAAAAGGTACATTATTATGCGTTTGATGTGTGTTGAGCTGAACACACCACGTGTTCGATTCCCACTCCACGAAGTAAATTATTTAATATTTTGTTTTTCACTCTGGTGTTGAGGCCAAGTGTGGTGGAAAGTGAGGAGAGTGAGAGTGTATTAAAACTAGGTTCCTTTTGCCTACCCTGCAACTTAGGGATACAGCGTGAAGCTTTAAAGAAACAACTTTTCGAGGAAAAAATAAAGCAGTTCAACCAAATACTTTCAAACGTATTTTATTATCACCTATGGTTTTAAAATATAACAAATACAAATAAAATATAAATACACCATTGCTACCTGAAAAAAATCGATCTGACATATAAATTTAAATTATTATCTTTATCTGTATTAAATTATGGCAACATTCTTTTGCTATGCTAAACTGTAAGATAAAACATTTCATTTAATCAACAAATATTAGCAATTTTCCGTATTGTTTTGTAACTAGGTAGAAATTGTATAGTTTTATCTTTTAATAGATGAATGTATAATGTGCTTAGTATACCAACGAATTCTAGAATATTCTAATGTCGGACGAAATTGATTTAGAACAGAACAACCTCTGCACAACAGAGGACGCATTTGAAAAATTTCAATCAGAATCGATGTATGAAGAGGATGAATATATTACTCTTTCTGATATTGTATCCCCATCGCAAAACAACCATGATTTTATAACATCAATAGTAGACCTAGACCCATCCACTATGGATAAAGATCTAAGCAAAAATGAACAAAAAATAATAGCAAATACTTCGAAAAATTTGAAGAGTAATGCCAATGCACAACATAAACAAATAAATTCATTAAATGAATTTGAAGCTCAGCATAAACCAACCAAAAGACGAGGTAGACCACCAAAATCAAAAAAAGTTTCTAAAAGATTTTCTAGTAGAAACAGGAAAAAAAGTATTGACTGCACTACACGCAAGTCTTTGAAAAATGATGAAGTAAGTACAGATATAACAGAACAAGATTTAGATAGTGAAAAACAACAATCTATAGAGAAAACATATACTTCCTCACCATTAAAGGAAACACATATAAGTGAACATATACAGTTTAAAGAAAATATGAGTGATAGTAAAGGTAATATATCTGATGATAATTTAGAAGATTTGCCTTTAGTTGCACTTTGTACTCAAAGCACTAAAATTAAACAAATTGCAGATACTGTAGACAATTTAAAATTAAGTACAGAGACGGAAAAAAATAAAATATCTAATAATATTACAATTAATCATGAAAAACAAAAAGAAACAGAAACAAATAATGTTTCAAAAAGTTGGCATAAAAGACGAGGGAGGCCAAAAAAATCTCAAAAAGGTGTTATTGATAGTAATATTGATGAAGAAATAAAAAACCACAATCAGCAAAACAATGAAGAAGATGACATAAGTTTAAGTAAATTAAAAAATTCAACCATATTAGATGATACACATACACCTATGATAACAGAAAATAATAAAAAAGTCACAATACCTATAAATAACTTAGAGGAGAATATAGAAAAAAATATAATTAGTAAAAGAAGTTTAAAAATGTCTGATTATGAATACAATATTGATACTATTGTAAGTAATGACATCGCAGATGAGAAGCCTATTAGTTCAGATTCACAGTTAGTTGAATCATCCAGGCCAGTGCGCCGTAAGGCAAAAAAAAATTTCCACTATGATGAAGGATCGGATGAAGATCCTTTTGCAAATGTGGAATTATCTGATGATGAACCACGGAGACGTAAAAGAGGTGGAAAATATAATTCAGATGATGAATATATTCCTGATGGTGAAAAATCAGGTAATAGAGAATCCGAATTAACTGACACTGACACAAATATTGAGGAAGAAGATGTAGAATTAGATGATGTTAGACCTAGGAAAAAGAAATATAGAAAATCTAATTTAGCTTCACAAAAAAGTCCTAAAAAGGTTTCCAAACAAAATTATCAAGATACATCAGGATTGAATGACCATATAGATATTGAACTTAACTTAGAGACATCAGTAATTAAAATAGATGATAATAAAAAATGTGAAAAAATTAATTCTTGGGGTGCCACAAATGAATTTGAAAATTTTTTGGCTAAAATTGTCCAGGGAACAGATATCAAAATTAAAAAAGCCAATAGTATTGATAGCACAAAAACACCATTGCAAATACCTACAATTGATCCCACGGAGGAGAAAAAAAGTTTAGAGGTATCTTCTCAAACTGATAATGTAAAGACTAAGTCTATTTCAGTGCAAACAAATACACTTTATGAAATTCCTATGAAAAGTAATGTTGCTCTAACAGCAGAACAATCTCAAAAGGCAATTGAATTTCTATCAGGGATTGTAAAGACAACTTCAGAATTGGGTCAACTAATGACAGAAAAAAGTGAAGATTTCATTGCAAAAAAGATTAATAGTTCATATGTGACTGATACATTTAACATGGATAATTGTGTAAAAAAATCATTTTTATTACTTAAACTTGCTAAACATAATTTACTACAGCTGGAGGAAGATTTGTCAAAACAATATGATGATTTTCTAAAAGAAAATAATCTGATTCAACATAGAGAAGAACAAAAAGTTATATCATCAAAATCAAAAGACAGTGATAGTGATTGTGAAATTGTTGAAGAACCAATTAAAAAGAAAATGAAAGAAAAAATACCTTTTAATCCTAAAACTGTATTCTTAAACAAAGAATTATCAATTAAAATAGCAAAAAAACCTACAGAAACACCAAAAGCTAAAGAAAAAATTAATATTAAAGGCAGACATACAGTTTGGATTAATGATTCAGTTATGGTAAAAAAAATTAAACCAACACAGTCTTTTTTAGCCCAGGACAGCCGAAATAAAAAACCTCCTGATACTTTCATTACAATGAAAATGGTAAGTGATTTCTTTAAGATGTATGAGCGCCAAAAAGCAGTATCACTCTGTGCTCCATACGTTGATAATATATTCTATCAAGGAGAAACTAATTACATTTGTAATTACTTTTTTGAAATAAACAATCCTGTGGAGTGTTATACTACCCCCAGTACAGAAATAGTAACTTATAATGAAATAGGATCCAATGAAATGAATAACACAGTATTATTGTCAGACTTGAGCAGATCATGCCCTGACTCATTATTTTCAATATGTATGAAAATAGTACAGAGACTTATTAACTTTGAAAGTATATTAAATTGTAAGACCCATTCTAAAGATAATGTGTTCTTGATAAATGTGACTCAACAATGCGACAATGACAGTGATATATCATTAGAAGACTTAAATACAGATGACAATAAAATACACATAATAAAACATAAACGAAAAATATGTAGTGTTCCTACACTTAAAAACCTTTGCTATAAAAGAATTTGTCAACTTATTTATGTGCCTAATTTCAGTGAAAATGAAACAAAAAAAGTGACAGCAAACTTTACAGAAAAAAGTGATAATCATACTACTTATCAGAATAATGATATTTTGTATTGTACTAAAAAAAGTTATTGTGATATTATGAAAGTAAAATTATCTCTATCATCAATGTGTGTAATGGTGCTACAAAACCATTTTAATAGTATTAAAAATAATGAAAATGTTAAAACATTGCACAAAGTAAATACCTTAAGGCATTTGTCACTAAAAAGAATTAAGAAGATATTTTATCATGACTCGAAGATAGCTGTGCACAAGAGTGTACAGGATAAAAATGAAATTAATCCAGTTAAAACTTTATCATTACTGTGCATGGAATTAATTTCTTGTAAAATCTTAAAAAGTGATATAAATTATTATGATGCACCTAGTAGTATGTTACAGAATAATGAAAATGAAACACCTCACGAAATTTCTCTTAAATCACTTTCTTTAGAAAAAGTTAGATCTTTAATGAATAATGGTATTAAAAATGATTCACTATTAAATTGTACCATAGATAATATGGAATTAATTTCTTGTAAAATCACAAAAAGTGGTACTAATTACTATGATGCACCTAGTGGTATGTTACAGAATAATAAAAATCAAACACCTCACGAAATTTCTCTCAAGTCTCTTTCTTTAGAAAAAGTTATATCTTTAATGAATAATGGTATTAAAAATGATTCGCTATTAAATTTTACTATAGATAATGTTAATACAGTATCGGAAGATGTCTTTTTAGAAAACTCAGAATATAACAGTGATGAAATAGCTTCTTTAAACGATGAAAATTATTACTCTGATAATGACTTAGATACTAATTATAAAGATAATCTACATGAGGAGACTAACTGGGTTACACAAGTACAGGTGCAAGAATTACATTCTTGTTTAGATTTAGCGAAAGATAATTGTGCAATCTCCAAAGCAAATATCATAGAAGATTCCTTAGTTAAGATTAAGACTGAACCACTGGATGATTTTGCTGGAAATACTATTGATGCTACCGTTAAAATTGAACCAGGGGATGAACACGAAAATCTGCAAAATTTCTCCTCATTAGACATTATTACTAAGCAAGAAGAAGTGATTGCCCCTGAGAAGCCTACACAAAGAAAATACAGTTATGATGGAGCCCAATTTGAGTCTTTTGTAACTTCAAATAAAATGTTAACAGCTTTGGCAAACTATGACGAGGAAGAAATTTTCAGCCAAAGTGCTCATCGTATACGTGGACAGTACGAACCTGATTCAGATGATGATATCGATACCTTTTCTGATACCATGAACTTATTGATTCCACAAAGTGAAGAAACAGCTAAGGATAGATTAATGTCAAGCAATTCTGATGAAGAAACTAACAAGAAAACAAGCAACAAGAAAAAAATAGAGAGACGTAAACCTAAAACGAAAAAAAATAAGTATCAAATGGAGCCTACAAAAGAAAAGACCACGGAGAAAATAGAAATGTTGACAAGGAAAATGAAAGAAAAAATAAGAATAGAGGAGAAAAAAAGAAATTGTTCAGATTCTGAATTAGACGACGTTGAGTTAAACCTAAAGAAGAAAATTGACAATAAAGTAACTGACAAATTCTCAAGTGACTTTGTCAATAATTTACAAGAAAAAGAGATTCAATGTAATGATGTGGATTCCACTGAACAAATTATTGAAAGCCAAACTGAAAAGAAAAACAAAAACGAAATAACTTCCCTGTTTTCAGCTGATGAGCCTGTTGAACTTATACAATGTACGCCTTCTATAATATCGGAAAAGTATGATGACGAAATAGGACAGCATGTCAAGATTTATAGTAAAGCATCTAATAACACCAATGCAAAAGAACTAACTTATATTGATAGATATGGATGGACATGTTACCCAATTGATGGCAATGACATTAAAATATATCAATATGCTTACATACCGCTAGACAAACTGCCAGAATCCTTTGTAGAAACATATAATAAATATCAAAGTATTTCTGCCACGACTTATATTGACTCAGAAATTGATAGGTACGTATAATTGTATTACGTTGACTTTTGGCGTTATCGACTTTTTATTTTTTATTTTATGGTGTTTGCAGGTTAACAAATCTACAATCCTTACATCGTAGTCATACAAAAGATAATATTAGAAAGGCGAAAAAGATTTCTGCTAACAAGCCCAAGTCCCATAATGCAGTAGCTAATAATCATTCTGATAATGAAATTACATATGAACAATGTCAAGAATTGTCATTATCAGAAGATGAAGGCGACAACGTGGATCATAACTATGTCGACAACGTAAGTATGCTCGGTTGTTTCATACCGTAAACGTTTTTTTCGGGTTCACGCTGTCTCCCGCTTATAGCAAAGTAGTCATAGGGAGACTAGTGTAAAGACACTCCGTTTCCCATTTTCCGCCAAATTCTGGACACACCAGAGCTAAAAAATGAAAGTATTAATTATTTCATTTCCTCAAGGGGGCATCGAACTCACTACCAAACATAACACGCTTGTGCCTCTGTGCCGCAATTGACTAAAAGGGTTAATAAAATTTATTGTAATAAATATATATATTGCTCTTAAGAAATAAGCTAATTGAATGGTTCAAGTAACAGAGCCTATTATATGTAAAGTTCTAATTGAATCAAACGACACAGTTTACTATTTTGATGAAAGGTAAATTGTACTAAGCGACTTATCTTAATATTTAAGAAAGAGGATAAATGTGTCAGCGTACACTTAATTCTAATAATTTGAAAATGTGCTAAGCCACAAGTTAACAATAAATAGTCAGTGGTTTTAGCGATTTAGTAACAAAATGTGATGATTTCTCTGTCGGTTGACACAATGGACGTCAAAATGAGAGCAAAGTAACTGAACGGTTCAAACGCCAAAAAAAATCCTGAAAATTATGAATTTGAGCTGAAAAGACAGAGAAACGAATATATATATATACTTGAATGAGGAGAAATTAAAATATTATTATTTAATTCAGCGGACTATATATATGACTAGCGGGTGAATTCTAATAAACCATGAAATATGTGTTCAATGAATTATTTTTAAGAGTCTAAATTTCTAATTTTATAAAAATCGGTGGCGATTTAAAGATTTTTCCATACAAACTTTCAACCTCTTATTTGCACCTTTAGGGGGTGAATTCTAAAAAACCATGAAGCACATGTTCAATTAAATATTTTTAAGAGTCTAAATTTCTAATTTTATAAAAATCGGTGCTGATTTAAAAAAATCTATACAAACTTTCAACCCCTTACTTGCACCCTTAGGGGGAGAATTCTAGAAAACTATAAAACACGTATTCAATTAAATACTTTTGAAAATCTAAATTTCAAATTTTATAAGAATCGGTGCCGATTTAAAAAAAATTCTATCCAAACTTTTAACCTCTATTTCACCCCTTTACAGTTAAAATTTTTCAAAATTCTTTAGTGGATGTCCAAATTTTGAAAGTAAATATCTGTCCAAAGTTCATGTTGTCCCAATGTTTTAATGTTCAGGAAATTCAATATAAAAGGAAAAGGAATTTCAGGAATATATATATATATATATATATATATATATATATATATATATATATATATATATATATATATATATATATATATATATATATACAGAAAAGTCCGCTGATTTCAAATATATATATATATATATATATATATATATATATATATATATTTGAAATCAGCGGACTTTTCTGTCTTTTCAGCTATATATATAACTAAATATCGCAAATGGCGTTACGACCAAATAGCCTTTCAACCGTCGATATTATTTTCAATAGGTTCCTCAACAAAATACAGAGAATAATTTGGCCAAAAACCTTTTAATGAACAATGATAGTGATGGAGAGGAAAAGGAATTGAAAATTAAAGAAGAACCCAAGAAAGAAATTGATTTAAAAAGTAAATCAGGACGTCTAATTAAACCTACTAGACAAAATGAAGTAGGAGAAATTATGCTTACAGCTGATAAAGTAATGGATAAAGACCTTAAGTTTTTACATGCACCCATTGGGGTAGAATTCAAGCAAGAACCCGTAGATGCAAAAGATATTGATAATAAACCTAACACCAGAAACTCTAATGTAGGTATTACTGTAAATTGTTTTTATTTTGAAGTGTATATATTGTTCCATTGTGTGTATATTATTCTATTTTTTATTTAAAAAACAATCTTATGTTTTGGAAATTAGAATGTTGTAAAACAATTGTATTACAAAATTTATATTTTTTTTATCAGAAAAAACTTCCGAAAAGTAATGTTGTGAAAATAAGAATAAAAGACGAAGACGCGTCTTCTTCTGAAGAAGAAAAGCAATGGTTCACAACAAAGGAAAAACTTTTGAAAAGATTAGGAAAGAAATTAGATACTCCTAAGTATGTTTATTGTTTATACAAATATGTTTTTAATACAAATAAAAATGTTATCCTTGAGTCATCTTTTTTTTTTAAAAAGTTGTTAATGAAATGACTTATTTTTGATTAAAAACAACATTTATGTGTTTATTGTCAATGAAGCTCTTAGGCTTATCCAAACTTTAACATAATTGTGCTAAACACATATGAATTTATTTATGAATAAGTATAAAATATTTAAATATATTAATAAATAAGTACATGAAAAATATCTCCATATATATTCAAATAATACTAGTCTATATCTTTAATTACACTTAATAATATAATTTACAGCGTGGATGATGCAAAACGTGCCAAAATCGTTAGCGAGTTCATAGAGAAACGCAACGACGGTAACGGTATTGAAACTACGCGGCAACGCGCTCGTCCGAGAGGCAGATCGAAGAAAAAATTGTTAGAACGCCGGAAACAAATGAAGTCAGTATAAATATATTAAATAAGGATGTTATATTGCCTTAATCTATTTATTAAAATTTAAAAAGCCACATGCTTTATCATGTACACAGCAGGGTAGGCACAGAGAGTGTTATGACACTCCCTTGCCTTGATATCAGAGCGAAGAAATGAAAATATAAATTTAAATACTTAAATTTCAATTTAAATAATAAATTTCTATCTCGAGGAAATAAATAAAGTTTATTTTATTTTATTTATTTCCTCGAGTGGGGAACGAACCCACAACCAATCGCGTTTACAGTCACATTTTCTGCCCCTACCCCCAATTTAATTTGTTTATATATTGTAAATTTAAGAGTATCGTGCGGAAGGTGCCGATGTGCAGCTGTTAAGGTTACTTAATATGAAATATCTCAAATTTTGGCGGAGAATGAAATCTTAACAATAACATTGGTTTTCTGGGATATGAAAAAACGTGAAACATTTTTTTTGTAAACTTAGTACGCCTCAAAGGTCTTATGAACCGGAAAATAGATAGATACGGGAAAATAAAAACGGTATTCATGAAAAATAACAGCAATATGAATACTTCGAGAATTATGTTTACTGCGCAGTCAGTCTAGTCAGCGCAGTCCAGTCGCGTAGCGCACGGGAGTGTAGTGACTATAAAACCGACTGGTTGTGTGTTCGATCCCCATTCGAGAAAATTAAATATTTATTTAAATATATATTTCCATTTCTTCGCATTAGTGTCGAAGCAAAGGGCGGCGTTAAGTTCCACCAATCAACACGCGATGCCTCCAGCATTCGGCGGAAAGTGGGGAACGAAGTAAAGTAACAGGTCCCCTCGGTCGGTTCCCTCTGCCTACCCTGCTATGTGCAAAGTGAAGTTGATTTTTATATTTACTTACTTTGCCCCTATTTCAGAATACTATCTATGGAGCTCTTTGGTAATGAATCGCACAGCGGCAAAAAATGTCAATCTCAGGCCTACAGTAAAGGCCGTCGTAATATTAGAAAGGTTTGTACCACTCAAAAGGTAATTCACATACTGCTATTTTAAAGATGGTGTTTTAATTTTAATTATTAATTAAAATAATTTAAATTTTATTTACTTATTAAATTACTAGCGGCCCGCCCGCGGCTTCGCCCGAAATGCCTATATATATTTTTTATGAACCGATTTTGATGAAACAAACTTTAGATGTTAAGTTGAGTTAAAACAAAGCAATTGGTGAAAGTTTCAAGTAAATCTGCTCCGTACTTTCGGAGATAAGCGTGATCATACACCCAGATTGATTTTTTCTGTTTAAGTGTCTCTCTATCCATTTCAGTCAAAAATATTAAATGTACAGACAAAATATTTTTACTGTTTTATTATATATATTCATAAACTAGATATTCTTCATAATTTTTAAACAAAATCAAAAGTTACTTTAAAATTATTAGAACTATAATTATTTATTTTTTTGTGTTATGTATTAAATATAAATATATGAAGTAAAGTTAAATATATTTTTAAAGGTTTTAGATAAGAAATCGTTGGCGCGGAGTACGGTTCTAGCAAACATGGATGAATTTGAAAGGAAAAGGCGACTGGTCCAGCGTGAGGCTCAATTGGTATTTTAAATTTTAAATGATAATTATTTTTAATTTTCTTTTATTAATGATAATTTGATTTTAATTTATTAATATTGGTTTGGTATGATTATTCTTAACACCTACATTTTGTTAATATTAAATTAAGTTAATGATTAATATTATAGAAGTTTTGGATTCAACATGAATAAGATCATTATATATTTATATGTAGCATCGCACACATTTAGGTAAACCAAAGAAGACGCTAGGATCATTAATTATTTATTATTATTTGCGCTATGCTTCACATTGTAGGCAGAGAGAACTTGGGAACCTAATGTTAAGGCACTCCGATCCCAAAACATTTCCGTTCCCCACTTACCTTGAGTATTAAGTGGCGGAACTCATCGCCGAGCTGTATCTCATTACCAGAGCGCCGAAACGAAAATATTAAATATTTCATTTTCTCGAGTGGGTATCAAACCCACCCAACTGTCGCGTTTACCATGCATATATGTGCCTCTGCACCACGACCGGCCACAAGAAGCTTGAAAATAAAAATACTAAAGAAAAAGTCAAACGCTATCTAATATTTCTCTTATTTAATTTACAATGTTCTGTATATCAGAGAGAAGTTTTGGGCTGTGAGGAAGGTGTCAATGTGGTGGTCATCAATGACGAACTATGTCTGGAATATGACTCTGAGAACAAACTACCTCTAGTCACTGTGCATTCCTTCTTTACCAAAGTCATGAAGGCACATCAGGTGAGGTCTATTAAATATTAATGTTATTATTATTGATTCTGTAATATAGATAAAATTAAGTACCTAACTACTGAAAACAAACAAAAAATTAAGGAGGATTAAAAACATATTTTTTATGTTTTCATTTTTTCGCTCTGGTATCGGAGTAAAGAGCGGCGTCGATTTGCTCCACGCAATGCCTCCAGAATTTCGCGAGAAGTGGTTAGCAGAGTGTCTTATCACTAGAATCCCTCTGTCTACCCTGTTAGGTGCGAGATACAGCGTCAAACTAAAAAAAGTGACATATTTGTGTATATTCTCAGTACGAAGGCGTGAAGTTCATGTGGGACGCGTGTTTCGAGAGCGTATCGGCGACGGCGCGCGGTGGCGGTGGCTGTATACTTGCCCATTGTATGGGCCTCGGGAAAACGTTGCAAGTGCTCGCCTTACTGCATACTGTAAGTATTATGTTTTACTCTAGTGTTTTTTTTTTATTTTGTAGTATATTTTAATTTTTAAACGACTTCTGTAAGAGGAGGAGGTTATCAATTCGACTGTATTTTTTTCCATCAAAACTTCCCACCTAATTTGGAATTATTTACATGTTATTGGCTGTAGAGCGACCTTGAAGCTCTGGTAAGCGAGAGTAGGTAAATGGAAATAATTTAAATATAATCCTTCTTTGAGTGGAAATCGAACACACGTGTAGTAACACAATAATTTTCTTATTTATTCCCTCAAATTAAGCTAAATATTTTTACCAAGTTAAATCAAAAACCTTGACTCGGAAGACTCGTGGCCGCCAAAAAGTGAGGTCTACTGAACTTTTGCGCATTGTTCACTCGGAAAGAAAATAACAACTAAGAGAAATACTAAAATCAAATCTATCCACAGTATATGGTCGTTGCGCTTGCCAAAACCGCTATGTGTTTTTAGTCAAGTTTTCAGGAGAGACAAAAAACTATCTTATTTATTAAATAATAGCTTTATCAAAAAATTATAAATGCAATATGGTGACAAAATATATTATGTTTCACCTGAGATACAAGCGAAAATGATAAAATGTACCCTTCATCTGTAATAATTTTTTTTAACCATTTTGATGCACATATCAGAATTGTCTTGTAACGACCATTTCTTACAGGTGAAAAATATGCACATATCAGTTTTGTAAAAGAACATAATCGGATTTATTTAGTGTTATTATGAGGATAACAAAAATGTATTAAACTTAAAACAAATATGTATACTAATGATTAGTAATGATAAACGTAAGGAATTGAGGTTTGCCGCTTTTTTACGTGAAAATGGTTAATCTGATAACGATAAAACAGTACGGTACGTTATATTAGTCCTATGGTTATTAATACTAATAATAATTAACAAAAAAATGTTTAATAGAAAACTCGAAGGGTTGTTAGAAAGTGGTTAGGAAAGGTTTATAGATAGACTAAGCCTTTAATGTTTATCCCTTAAATAACAAGGTAAATTTGAAGTAAATAAAAAGCGAATTCAATAAGTATTGCAATAAACTTTATCAAGATAACTAAAACTAAATTTAAGTAACACCTTCGCTTTCGTGTCGCACATATACATGGACGTATTTATCGTTACTACAGTACATCTGTTTGCCTCGAACTCGAATATGGATGACCAAAAAATAGCGCCGCGCGCAAACCCGTGCCAGAACTTAATGCCTGAAATTAAGTTCAGCTAAAAAGCTGTTAGGCGAGCTCTGTCTTCTTTGGTCATCCACAAGTCAAGGGGGTCAGATGACATCTCACCTTCAGTGCTCCTGAGCTGTCACCTGTGCTAATGGGTCTGTTTTGGCACTCTTATTCAATCGGTATAGTCCCAGACTTGTGGAAGAGCGCTCTTATCCACCCGATCTCCAAGAAAGGCGATGGTTCCGATCCATCTAACTACAAGCCTATTGCCACCATGGCTCTTGAAAGTTATGGAGAGCATTATCAATGGCCAGCTTTTGATTTAACTGGAGAATCACTGATTGATTAACGACAGTCAATATGGCTTCCGCCATGGTCGCTCAACCAGTGACCTTCTGGTTTACCTAATCCACCAGTAGGCTACGGCTATTGAAAGCAAGGAATAGGGTCTGGCAGTTAGTTTGGACATGGCAAAGGTCTTCGATCGCGTGGCATGAGGCGCTCCTTGCAATACTTCCATCCTATGGTTTTCCGAGAGTTTATGCAAGTGGATCGCTAGCTTTCTCACTGGGTGCAGCCCCAAGGTAACTGTTGACGGTTTTTGCTTCGAGTACATGCCCGTGAACGCTGTCCCCCAAGGCTGTGTGCTGTCCCCTATGCTGTTTCTTCAGATTATCAATGACATGTTAGAGGATTCTAGAATGTGCGTTCTTCTTGTTTTGGCATGCTTTTTCTTTCTTTGTGTGCCTCATATTCTTCTGGTGACAAATTTTCTTTGAATACGGTGCACATGTCAAATTAAAACTTTATCAGCTTCCAGTTTAATGTTAATAGTTCTCGTTATTGTATCCTCCTCATTTTTCTGGCTTCACTTTTTAATCGACTTCAGTGAAGAGGACGTTATCAAGTCGAGTGTATTTTTTTTATATTTGTTACCTCAGAACTTTTGACTGGTCTTTACTTTGATTTGGTCTATTTCTGACAATTTTATCCATGATAAAATCATATAAGTCTTAAATTTGCATTAAGTATGTGCGCAGCAAATGGAAGAATAACTCAATATCATGCTAACCGATTTCGATGATTCTTTTTTTATTGGAAAGGATACGCTTCAAGGATAGTTTGATGAGAGTTTGGTTATGTTCTAATTATGGGATCCAGTGGAAGTCGGTTTTTTTTAATTGTTATACTTATTGTGTACTTCAAACATGTGTGTCGTGCACTTGCTCTGCAGTAATGATAAAACTTGAACTCTTGGCAATAAGCCTAAAACCATTCTCACACGCTTTTTACAGAAGCTGACTTACAAGAAGGATTTCTTGGTTTACTTTCAGAAGATGATTCTGGTTTGGTGGCATACAATTGCTTAACCCATGTATTAAAAGTATCGTTAGTTAAGTGTCTTCTACAATTGTATTAAGTACGCCTTTCCTATAACTCTCTGCTTCATATTAAAGTCGCGCTTTTTTTATTGTTGTATATTTCATCAATATCCATCTCCTTGAAATTTTCTCCAGCTTGTTTATCTAGTATCAAGTGACCAGTTCCGAGTTCGGCTGACTTCCGGCTTACAAATTCTCCAGTAGCTTCATCTAGGTACAAATGAGTTGTATTTTCAACCAATACTATACCTGCTCGCTCTGAATCTGCTATTTCCATCGGCAGTCGCTGAGATTTGAGCTCTGTCTCATTATATGCCGATAAGGTAGAAGTGTAAGGGACATACTCAACCTGATCCTCCAAAAGTTCTGTACCAAAAAAATCTGTAGCACAAGGCTCGAGTGACGGTTCCCCTTAATGTATTACATTACATAATGTAATAACATTCCGCATCGGATCATTGCTGCTGGGTCATAACTGCACATAACGAATTTGTCATTGCCAAAAATAAAAATGAAGTGCACATATCGATTTTGTTAAATCGACTTCCAGACGGAAATACTATATATTTGTTTTTGTAGGCTACGCAGAGTACTATTTTAATGCTATTTATCGAATAAAAAAAAAATCAAAAAAATACACATAACGGTTTTGGCAGGCGCACCGACGATATGTCAATGCGGCTACGAGTTAAAAACGATACTGTACAGTACAAGTTTCTAAATTTTAGGTTTTAACGCATCCACAATTGAGCATGCGCCGCGTTCTCGTGTGCTGTCCGCTGTCCACCGTCCTCAACTGGGTGGATGAGATCAATAAGTGGCTCGGACCTGTTACTAACAAAATTAAGGTAAATTCAATTAATGAAATTGCTTAAATTTCATATGGAAGTTTAAATATTGAAAGAATTCCATTTTAAAATACAATTTCATTTTTTTTTTATATTTATTTTTATTTTTCAATAAAAACTATATATATATGCACTATGTATGTGTGTATACATTGTTATAATCATCTATATATATAAAATCGAAAGGTCACTCACTCATCACGAAATCTCAGACACTACAAGTGCTAGGAATCTCAAATTTTGCATAAGAGTTACTTATAGGAAGTAGGTGCTCGCTAAGACGGGAATTTGCAATATTCGATTTCTAAGGGGTTGTTTTTGGGGTCGAAAGTTTGTATGAAACTTCGTTACCACAAATGCTAGGAGTCTCAAATTTTGCATAGACGTCACTAGGACGTAGTCATGGAGACAGAAATTGATAATAACATAGTTCACGCGGGTGAAACCGCGAGCGGGCCGCTAGTTATTTTATATGGTTTTCATGCAGCCAAGTATTAAAAGAAAGTTGCAGGTATTTTCAGACCGTAAAGATATTTTTTTTATTCTAGAGTATTACACATTTTGTAATATTTTTATGAAAACTAAAAAAGAAACCAATTGACAGTTTCAATTATTAAGCAAATTAAATAGATTTTTTTTATGAATAAGCCAAAAGCATATAGAGCAAATATAATTGTTACAAAATTTTTATTTTCTTATATAAACTTTAGCAGTTTAAAATAATGATTACATTATAAAGAACAAGTTTAAATGCTAAAATTTATATAAAATTTTAAAACTGCCGTGGACTAAAAATATTATAACCTTTTTAGGTATTCGAATTATCCAAGCTAAAGAAAACCTACGAACGTGCTTACCAATTAGAAGACTGGTATAATGGCGGAGGAATATTTATAATTGGCTACGAACTATTTCGAAGTCTCACCACCTTAGATCCTGTAATGGACCGTGTCCGAGCAACAATAGTTAATAAAATCAGAACTGCCTTGTTAGACCCTGGGCCAGATATTGTTATATGTGACGAAGGGCATCTTCTTAAGAACGACTCGTCAGTACTAGCGGTCGCAATGAGTCGAATTGTGACGAAAAGACGTATAATTTTAACAGGCACTCCAATGCAGAACAATTTAAGAGAATATTATTGTATGGTTAATTTTGTGAAGCCTAATTTACTTGGGACTTACTCGGAATATTCAAATAGGTAAGTGACACTTTGTGTATACGAGTATATAAAATAATTTAAAAAATACTGGCTCCCAAATGAGATGCAGATAATATATTTGTATGTAAAATATACTAACCAGATTTTAGTTCTAGTGTAGACGGCATAACATGTTTGGTTTGATTTTGTATTAAGTTGAATAAATAATGCCAACTTACATATTTTATATTTTATCCTTTACTTCGTCCATATCACTATTAAAAAATACATCATTTGGTATCTTATTTCATAGCATTTATTGTCCAATTGCAAGAAAACATTTTTATGATTATATATTATAATAAAAATTAAAAAAAATAAGTGTCCTAATTGTATTTTATTCAATAGATTTGAAAACCCAATAATGAACGGACAGCACAGAGATTCAAGAGAGGAAGATATAAAGCTCATGAAAGCGAGAACACACATTCTGCACAAAGTTCTAGAAGGATGTCTTCAACGTCAAGAGGCATCTGTTCTATACCCCTATTTGCCAAAGAAACACGAGTACACCGTTTTTATATCTCAAAGTAAATGCCAATGGGATTTATACAAGCATTATTTAATGAACTACACTAAAGAGACAAAGCAGAACTTGTTGAAAGATTTCCATATTTTGCAAAAGATTTGGACCCATCCACTGGTGCTACATAGTTTTTTGACAAGGGCTCGAGGTGATGGAAAAGAAGTGAAAATTAAAGGTAGGAAATGTTTTAAGTATTTACTTAGTAAATTCATTATATTTCATGTATACATTGTCTAACACTCAAATTATGTAAAAAATACTTAAATTCCAAAAATAATAACTTAACTTAGGCTTTCTTAGTTTTAACATATAAAAATATATTTTCAGGTGAAAAAATGGAAGATGATCTAGCGCAAGAGGATTTAATCGCATCAGAGGATATAAAAGCAAGTGCGACGGATACATGGTGGTTGCCCCACGTCGTCGACAACAACAGCTTGGACAGTCTAGAAAGTTCCAATAAGTTCCTCATTGTGTTCCATTTGCTGGATGAGTGTATTGCGGTGGATGATAAAGTGTTAGTATTTATTGATGGTTTTTAATTACATTTTCTTGTTTTTTTAGGTTCAGGCTCTTCACCTGCAGCAGATAGCAGGGAAAGCAGAGTGAACCTAGTGTTAATACACCAGAGCAAAGATAATGAAAATATTTAATATTTCATTTCCTCGAGCGGCAATCGAATCCACTGCTTGTTACGTGTGCAGTCACACTGTATGCCCCTGCGCTATAACTGGCCTCTATTTTTATTTAAATAATTACACTACAAGTAAAATGTAATAAGATTAACTGAGAACTGAGTCACCAACTAACAGTTCACACAATGTTTATGGTTATAATTCACACCTGTAGGGATATTTTGTCTGGTTTTTGTGTTGCAATCAATTATTTTAGGCTATGAGTAAATGTAATGGATGATCAATATTTATATTTAAATAATATTTTTTTATTATCCAATCTAAATAATTATTTTGTCAAACACCAGGCTTATCTTCTCGACGTCCCTCTACACGATGGACTCCCTCGAATATTTCCTGCGTCGCATAAAACAGTGGAGTCTTGGCAAGGAGTACTACAGACTGGACGGGTCGGTACCGGCTGAGGTCCGGCAGAAGTGGTGCAGGGAGTTTAATGCACCTAATAATACTACTACTAAGTAAATTTATTTTGATTTTGTTTATTGACTTACAATACGGTTGACGAGACGTGGTCGCCTTAAAATTAGGTTCAGTGAAATTGCGCATTGTTGCTTCGGGAACAAAATAATCAAAAGGAACGAAAATCCTAAAGTCAAATTACGTAGCCTAATAGCTAACTTCAGGGTGGTCAGGACTCGTCGATCTTGCTGTATATTTATTAATACTTATTTATTTTTGTTGTTAGAATCTCTGTTGGAAGAGAGAGATATCTAATTCTAACAAGTACATAAGAATTTCGATGTAGCAAGATAAGAACCTACAGCTTAATTGGTTATATATATATATATATATATATATATATATATATATATCTATTTTATTGTTTTGACTATAACTTACATTCCCATGCGACTGATTATTGAATAAACTTTTATTTTATTGCGTTTTTGATATTAATTTTATTCCTTTCCTACAGACTGTTCCTAATATCAACCCGTGCGGGCTCACTCGGCCTGAACATGACTGCTGCAAACCGCGTTATAATACTAGACACGTCCTGGAACCCAGCGCACGATATACAGAGCATATTTAGGGTATACCGCTTTGGCCAGAAGAAGGATTGTTATATATATCGGCTTGTTGCTATGGTAAGAATAAAACGTAT
Source organism: Heliconius melpomene rosina (assembly GCF_056956725.1). Classification (NCBI taxonomy): domain Eukaryota; kingdom Metazoa; phylum Arthropoda; class Insecta; order Lepidoptera; family Nymphalidae; genus Heliconius; species Heliconius melpomene. The sequence goes on along the minus strand of NC_140402.1, from coordinate 7,047,993 downwards.
AAATTAAAAAATTATACTTATTTTTTTGTTCTTTTGCATCATTGTTTTTGTTTCTTTTTGTACTTTCTGCTCGTTTTCAGAGACAGTTCTAGTCGGTGATGATACTTAGTTAATTAACCTTATTCTTATTTGAATATCTGAGTAAATGAATATATTGTCAATAGAAGTATTTTCTTTAAAGAAGGTAATTCAACTATTAAGAGACTTTCTTTAAACAAAGCTCCCTAATCATCAAAAGTCTCTTGTTAACTGCAATATTCAATGATATCTTCTGGCGAGAATTCAATGAAAAGTAGCTGAGATTTTCCTTATTCCAATTTTTCTTATTCCAGAGTTCCTTTTATTTCCAGATTTTTCTTAAAGATCCAAATAATGTCAATGTAGACCATCAATTTCTTTAATCTACTGACCACTGCTTAATGCCCAGAAGAAGAAGACGCAGGTTTCTTTGGTGTTAAAAAAAATACCGATAAAAATTGCTTCCATTTCCTAACCACAGTGTTTTCTAAAATTGTCTCTCCTTTTCCAGGGCACAATGGAACAGAAGATGTACGAGCGTTCTGTAACTAAGCAGGCTGTCTCGTGCCGCGTCGTCGACGAGCAGCAAATAGACAGGCATTATAATATGGCTGAGCTGTCGGAGTTATATCAGTTTGTATTTTATAGATATTCGAGAAATGTTTTAAACTAACACGAATTAAATGTTTTTTGTTTTTGAAGCGAAGTCAATCGCAACATTTGTATTTGTATCAATAGCAGTGATATTTTTTTTTACATTTTACAAATTTGAATGTCACTAAATAGCTAAATAGCATAGATTTGAAAGAATTAATTCATTTCAGAATCAAAATTTAGATTTTCTATACAAAAAATGACATTGTTTAAAAATTTTAATACAGTATTTTTAATCCAAAATATAAAAAATTACATATTTTCACAGACTAGACGAAGACGGCTACAGCGTAGCCGCAGGTCTAGCGCCCGGTGTTCGTGACGGTGTTCTGCTCCGCGTGGCATACACATTAGGGACTACAGAAGGACCGGGAGTGGTTAATGCACGTTTGCACGCGGTACACGAACACGATTCACTTTTACGTGGTTCTGAGGAAACAGGGTTGCCGGAGCATGAGAGAAATGCAGCTTGGATGCAGTTTCAGCAAGAACATTCTAGTACTCATAATAGTATGTGTAATTTATTTGATTACTAATATATTATTACTAGCGGCCCGCTCGCGGCTTCGCCTGCGTGAACTACGTTATTATTAATTTCTGTCTTTATGAGTACCTAGGCCCTATATGTTAAGTGACGTCCATGCAAAATTTGAGACTCCTAGTCTCAAAATTTGAGACTCCTACTCATTTGTAGTAACGAAGTTTCATACAAACTTTCAACCTCAAAAACAACCCCTTAGAAGTCGAATATTGCAAATTCCCGTCTTAGCGAGCACCTACGTCCTATAAATAACTCTTATGCAAAATTTGAGATTCCTAGCACTTGTAGTTTCTGAGATTTCGTGATGAGTGAGTGACCTTTCGATTTTATATATATAGATTACTAATATATTTATACTTATTTTTTAAAGGAGTCTGACCCGGTTATTTATATTTATGTCAGTCAACTTTCGCAAAAACTGTAAAGACCTAAAGGTATTATATAAATATTGAATCGAAAATCGAATTGTACTATTTTTTTATGATATAAAGGGTTTTTTGTATGATATAAATTTGCATTAGTTTTTTTTTTTTAAATTGAACATAAGTTGAAAAACGTATACAAATGATATTAAATTATTTTTATGAAGTTTTAAAAATTCAATTTAAAAAAACCGTTTCAGATATACAAAATATTGAAATAAAAATTCCATCTATACAAAATAACGACAAAGACCAGAGGGGCATAGAAATTAAACAAAAATCGACTGATAAGCCAAAAAAAAATAACTTTAGGTCAAAAAAAAGTAAAAAAAAAGTAAACGTTAAAAACGACGTAACAGCATTACCTTCGACCAGTGCCCAAACAGAACTTCATCTTGCCCCTGACTTAGAAAAAGAGAGGGACAGGAGAATATTGAGTATATTAGTTAAAAACAAATTCCACGAGGCCAAAGGACCGATAGAAATACCTGTGTTAATTACGAAAGTTCGTAACGCTATAGCGAATATAGATGAAAGTGGACTTGACAATATTGATCCATTGATAGCAAGCCTTGCTAGGGTTGTAATCGCTAGTGAAAAACCGATAGTAAATGATACGAAAACTGGAAATCTAAATGGTTTATTTAATACCGATATGGATATAAAGCCAGCTATAGAAATAACGGTAGGTTGCAATGCGCCTGCTGATGCCGACGATCATCTAGGAAACTGTGGATCGGAAAGAAAACGAAAGAATCAAAAAGCTGATTCAGGCGAGGAATATGTGCCAAAGGCGAGGCCACCCCGTACAGGACGCAAGAAGAAAAAAATTGAAGTACTTGACAGAAACACGAATAAGAAATCTAATGAAACTTGCATTTCAGATAATGCTCATACTAATTCTATATTACCAGGGAATTATGGCGTTCAGAAATCCATATTAATGCAAGCTGCTCAAAGTCTTCCAAACAGTGAACCATCCAGAAATGTGATTTCAGATAGGGAAAATACTAATTCAAATAATAAACAAACAGAAATGTCAATAGATAAAAACAATACAGAACAAATTAGTATAATATTAAGTGATGACGAATCAGATAGAGAAACAATACGATATAAATCGAACAAAGAAAAAGTGAAACCGGTTCCGTTGCACAGATCGTTGTTAACGAATAAAAATTTTATTAAAATAGTAGCTCATACATATTTAACTGGTAATCCTAAATTAGATGAAGATGCTGCAATGCTCGCCGCTCAGTATAGCACGTTTAAAGCGTTGAAAGAAGTTGAAATGACCGGCAAGGACATTGACAGTGGACCCATTTATGATATTGCTGCACAGGTTGGTAGAGCTGAATGATTATTATTGAAGTGTTATGATACTTTATAAATTAGATTTAAACAATTAAATCATTTATATTTTAAAAAATTTTTATTCAATTTTCCCCCAACAGGTCATAGGTGTACCGATATTAGAAAAAATACAATCTGTCCGGAATAAACAAGATGACGTCATCGATAACGAAGTGATGAGCTTGTCAGTAACTTCAATATTAAATCCCAATGAGACTACAACTAGTTCTCAGATAGATAAAACAGAAGTAACCATTCAACAAAATAGTCATCTTAACAAAAGTACCCCAACAACGTCTAAAAAAGTTGAGGTTTGTATTTATTTATTTTTTTCAAGTTTACAATTTATCGCATATAGGAAATAAGAACCTAATATCGAAACACTCTGTTCTAAATTTTTTGCCACAATTCAGCTATACAGTTGTATCAACTTTGTACTCTGTACAAACACTGTCCAGTAGTATATGTTTTCCTTAACGAGGATGTGGAGTTTATTAAACCTGATACAATGCTTGAGTTTATCCGCTTTATACCTACACACAGCTTACAATTGAAGTCTAACCTAACCTAATCCATCATACCAAATACAGTCAGCCCATTCTGCATAAATCCAGGTAGTACCGTCCCTAATATGCTAAGCAATTAAGCAATTATTTGGCAGTAGTTTATATAATAATTGAGTCAACTGACAAACAAATGCCACTTATTACTGAAAAGTGTTCGAAACGTCGGATTTCAAGCATAGAATTTTATAGGTAGAGGGAACCCAGTTTTGTTTCCCCACTTTCCGCCTAATTAGAAGCAATGAATGTTGAGTTGCGAAATATAATGCCTCGCTTTTCTCTTGGTACCATAGCAAAGAAATTAAAATAATAATAAATAATTATTATTTCCCACCAGTCATCGTCATCGTTACAATCACACACTCACACCCCTGCGCCACGACGGCCACAATATATACTGTATATGATATTTTAATTTATTATTTGAATTTACAGAAACCCAATTTAAAGAAAAATAAAGAAAGTGACAATTCATTTAATATTGAACCGGTACTATCAGAAAACTTGGCAGCCACCAGTCCTGTGCCAACTCAAGTTGTGCCAGTGGGGATGTAAGTAAAAAACACATATTGATATCACGCTATAACTTCAAGCTGTATCCTGGATATAGCAGGTTAGGCAGAGCGATTGTAGTGTTAAGAGACTCCGTTCTCCATTTTCCACCGAATTCTGGAAGTATTGCGTTTTAGGTGGCGGGTCCAATACCGCGCTTTGCCACGGCACCAGAGTGAAGAAAATAAAAATGAAAAATATTTATTTTCCTCCAGTGGGAATCGAACTACAGATAAATATTTAAAAAAGAAACACATATTTTTTACCCTTAATATTTAAACCTACCTTGGTAATTTCTTCATAGGTTCATAGGTCCAGCGTCTATCCAACCAAGTGAGCCGCCAGCACACGAGGAGTGTATCTTGCCAGATGACGACGACATTATATTTACAGACTCAATACCTGCCACTACCACACCACTAAATATAAATAAAGTTAATTCTCAAATAGCCGTTAATAATATATCACCGATTTCAAAACCGCCAGCGGCGATATCTTCGCCAAAAAGGACCATTGAGTTAATAAAGAGAACGCCAGGACCTTTTGATCCTAGCGCTATCCTTAAGTTGAATAGAAAATCGAAAATCGCGTGGACACCAAAAACTACAGCCACCCAGTCAACCAAACAAAATCAAAATGCTACAGTTAAGAAACGCACACTTGAGAATTTGCCCACACAGCCAACACAGCCACTACCCAAAACGGCTCCAAGTTGTAATCAATCCAGGGAAAAATTAAATGAAACTATTTGCTTGGACAGCGATGAAGAAGAAACAATTGTTTCTACACATAAACTGAAAGCCAAAGCCTTGAAATCTACAACTAAACTGCCTATATTGATGACATCTAAAGTACAAAACAAAAAAACCTTGTTAAATGCTAAACCTGTGAAGAAAATTACACCTCAAACTGTATTAAATACAGTGAGAAATGAAACAGATCGAACATCTGATGCTACTTCTGCAGTGAAAGAGGTGTTGTCTAAACAAGACCAAATTATTCGTATCTCAAAAGGAGGCGAAATAGAATTATTGAGACGAACTGATATTGTGACAACTCAACCCAACACTGTGATATCTAAAGCAGAAAAAAATAAGCCCAGAATACTAAAAATTGCAAAAAAATCCATTAACGTAACTAATTCAAAGCCAGAAAATGTACTAAATTTAACTGATAGTGACAATGAAAATCGTTCATCGGTCTTTCAGAATGTTGTACACATATGTGCTGATAAGTATGAAGAAGTGAATAAAGCTATCACTATTGACGAAGCTGAAACGATAACACCTACGAATATTAAGGATGGTACAAAACCAATAAAAAATCAATTAAATAAACAACCGAGTACTGAAACTACAAAAGCTATAGTGACCAATGTGAATGGCAAGAATAAAATAACTTTAAAGTATCCTTCCAACGATGCTTCTAGGTCAAAGGAAGGTGAGAAAGTGATAGATCTCACAGAAACATTTGTTGCCGATAAAAAAGTATTGATAGTGAAAAAAAGAGACTGGGATAAAGTAAGTGGCTCGTCTAAAGATATAATTATAAATAAAGTGGGCGCTCTCTACAAAACCTCTATGACCGCTTCGACTTCTGTGGATGTTATGTGAGTATATCTTCTTGTTTTTACCGTTTAATTTGAGAACAAAGAAAAGAAATATATATAAAGCTATAATATACTCGTATATAATTTTTCACAAATTACTTGATATGCAGAATATACCAAGTCTCACGTTTGAAACTACCAATTTCAATAAAATATGTTTTTATTATTACTAAAACTAATTTTAATTGATATAAAAAATACTTTTTTATAGAAAACAAATTAACACTGCATCTACAAAGAAATCAGCATCAGTACTAAAAGTGACTCCCAGTGGAAGTGTAAAACGTCCATCTTCAACAAAGGAGTCTACTGCGAAGAAGAAACCAGAACCAAAAAGTAAGATTAGAGTATTTAGGAATCGTATTTTAACGTAGCCGAACTGAAATCCGCGCCCGCTTCTGTTATATATATATGTAGAAGCATCAGAAGGGGCCTCAAAGCGGTCTTGGCTATCACTATTAATTTGTGGGCGTTGTAGCGACAGAGATGTTTAAATAAAAGTCACACTTATATTCTACAATGTCTTATTACTCGTTTACATGACAGTTTTACAATAAATATCATAAGATTAACAAAATTACAATAGATTAGGAGCCAATAGGTTAATTGGTGAACATCTCACGCCATAGCTGTCAACCAATGACCTCCGCTATTATTCGTGGCTACACCTACTATCCTATTCGGGGTTACCCGCTCCATTTTAAATATTCTTCTAATATAATCCATTACATAAATCAATTAAAATCGAAATGCAATAATTGCGAAATTATAATTAAAACTAATACATAGCAGCGCGCCGTCATATATATATATATATATTTTAAACATTTCTTTCCTTACCATCATGGCTGTAAATAGCTTCTATGTAAAATATAGATAATTATATTAAATTAAATATACCTCGTTAGAAATATGAAGTAAAAATTTAAAAAAATACAAACAAACACGCTCATTTTCATTTCATGTATTTTTTTGTATATCTGTTATTACATTTGACTGTCAATTTCTTTGTTTTTAAATAATTTCATATAGTTTTATGTCTGAAATAAGGAAGTCACTAAATTCTCAAATACGGTGTACACTTATTAGGAGTCTGTAGCATATGAATGAAATGAACGAACTAATGAATGAATGAACTAAGTATATGAATGTTGTCAACAACATTATTTTATATTTATTTTATTTCCTGCCTCTTCTGCATTCGATATTTATAAGAATACTGTATACCTGTTAAATTTTCTTTTGTATTTCAGAACCGTTGATGCTTCAAGACTTCGATATTGACGATATCGATGATATCATTGAATTGGAATAAATGAATAGTGCATATATTATAAAGAATTCATAGACATTATTTCACGATATAGTATTTTAGTAAGACTTTAACAATACTTTATATGTTTCCTGCATTTAGTTTTGTTTGTATATAAAAATATTTTATTTCGTATAATTTTGTTATTAAAACTTCTCAGTTTGTTTGTTGTCACTTATCTGGGTATAAAAGTGTCGTTTAATTAGATTCTTATATAATTAATAGAATTTATAAAGTAAGTAATATTGTAAAAGAAACCTTTACATTTTAAATGTAATAAATACATTTGGTTGATTATTCTAAATTCCATTGCATTTTAATTTCAAACTATTCTAATGTTTGTTTACACTATTAGCATGTGTAGCTAAAGTTGTCTTATTCTAGAGAAGCCTAATAGGGCTTCTCTAGAATAATACAACTTTATTCTTCAATAATATAATAATAAGAAAATGATAAGTCACCCTGTGACTGTGGCGCCGATCCACAAACGATGGCACACTTACTCTCCTGCCCGAAATGTCCATTCACCTGCTCACATGACGATTTGATGGAGGCAACAGATGCCGCAGTCGACGTGGCTAAATACTGGCAAAATATGATATGAATTCTCCATTCATTGACACGAAGAAGAATAAGAAAATGATAAGTTTAGTCAAAAAAACATTTGAATTGATTTTATATGATTCATTTTATGTGATGATTTTGATTTCTTTTATCTTTACATGCATGCATATAAGAATTTTGTAAAATGATGGCAAGTGCTAAAAACCTTACTTTATTAATAAGTACACAATGTGAATTAATAATTATATTTAGTTTCTTTTTCTAGATTAATAATCGCTAAGTAAGATTTAAATATAAGGAATCTCGCTTAATTCTATTTAAATTACACAATAAGTGCAGGTGTTTGGAATGAATGTTTGTGGACTTGTGAGAGGTGTACTACTGTTAATATAGTTTTTTCGATGTAATTATATATTAAACATATGCTATTAAATAGAATAATTATGTTGTGTTAAAAAATGCATAAGGAATGTATATTTCGTTAATAGTGTGATTTAAAATTTTTAAGTTTAATGATAATGATGGAAAAACAACTACTTGGGTTTATTAAGATAGATGATTACTTTATATCAAAGTAAAATTGATATAATCTTTGAATATTTTATTTAATTAAACTTTTAATTGAAAGTAATGTTTCCTTTATTTACCTTTATTCTATAAAATGGGTAATTTTACTAATATAAGTAAATATTATAAGGATCCACTTAATGAATTACTAAGCGCTAGTGTAAATCGAAAATTAGTTTAAAATATATTTTTTTTAATTATGACAAAAAGGATTATGTTATATATTTGCAATTTCCATTCACAGGCGTTTCCCCGTTATAGTTAGTTTTTGAGTTGGTTTCATAAAGTCCCATAAAATATAGCAAAATATCATAGGCTAGAATAACTCAAATTGCGAAATGAGAATACTCAAAAATACTTATCCTATATAATACATCAAGTTCGTCGAACTAAGGCTCATATTTATAAACCAAAACCAGTCTCAAATCCGAGATCGAACTTGAGATGCAGTTTTTATTTACAAATTAATTATGTATCTATGAATATCTCAAGATCGATTTCAAACCTGTCACCAGTTCTAGTACCTGTTCAAACCAGTGGTTAAATGAAAACAACAAAATTTTTTGCAACTATATATTCTCTTAAAATTACAACAAAATAATTATATTAAAATAATTTATGTTCCTTACGCTACATGTTAAAGCTGCTAGATACATTTTTAGAATCAAATCAATAAGAAGCACGTGACTTTGCACTTAATTGTTACTTAAACGACAAGTATGTTCTTTAGTAATTATAATTATTTTCAACACAATAAATACAAAGGTATGTAATGTTATTTATAATATTTTTAATAAATAGAGAACATTGATAAGACTCTATCAATAACATTACATGAGAGGCGTTAAGTAGATAAACAGATTCAATTTATTAGAAACAAAATTATAGTCGTCGTAGTCGTTTAGTCGCACTACTGGCCTCAATTATGAAAGTAATAATATAAATTTTAGAGTTTCATACCAAACTACATTTGTTCTTTTAAAGTTTAGTAAAAGTAAAAACATAATCTTACAACCAATACCTTATATTTATTTGATAAAAATGAGAAACACAATGATATTTTTAAATGAAAACAAAAAATAAACTTTAGAATAAAGATTACGTATGTAAAAAGTTCTTAGAGATAATAAAATGACAATTCTCAATATCATACATTATCGATATCATAATTATTTGTTTAAAATTAATTCATATATTTTTATGTATATCTGTGTTTTTCAGAAAAAATTATGCCGTAACGAGTATGAAATATTATTTTGGCATATCTTAAAATTGTTTATATTTACTATAATATTAAAGAGTATATTATTAATTAACTAAATATACTATAGAAATTTAAATTATACCATGAATATAAGAAACATTCAAGTTTACTCTCAACCTATGGCGAAAAGTATACCTTTAAGTCACAGAATATGATCTACCAGAACTAACAAAAACAGATATTAAAACAAAATCAACTCTTATTATCTAACAGATGTGCCTAAATTCTTTCCCAAAATAATAAAAAAGTAGCTTAATTTTATCATATTAATAAAAAATTTGTGAAATACATTGTTGTTCGTCACTTCTCGGTCAATTCACAATAGACAAATATTAATTACTAATTAAACGTATTACAAATCAAAAAAATATTTGGCAATAACAAAATACTAATAATCACAAAATAAATACTATAAAATGATAAATAGATATTAAACAACTCAATTTTGGGCAATTCAGAATGGGCACACATATACAGTGACTAATTTGAAAATTTCGTGATGGAATGGAATAATTTAAGCAGTATCCACAATGTTAGTTTGAAAATAAAGTCACAAATATAAAGCCTTATTTTTTTACCTCTTTTCCCTTGTCCACTGTCATTAGACCCCCTTATGCTTTCGATACTTTCTCCAGATGCTGTGTTTTAGAATGTCAATCGAAATTTTCGCCTGCCTGCCTTACCAACTGCCGCTCTTCCTTCCACAATTGTTTGCCATTCATTCTTCATTCGTTCTTTCGACGTGCTCGGTTTAGGCACGGCGATATACTACTTCGTTCGATATTTGGATTTAATCAGCTAAATAGCATGGCACGAAAGGTATATTGAACGAACAGATTACATCTCCACAGCATTTATCTTTCTTTCATTCTTTTTCTGTAATATCGATGTTCCGGAACCGTATACAGTGTCGATACCAGAACTGCATTGTGTGGAGCTATGCTGACATTTCGCCATCATCAACACAGCTAAGGCTTTATCTCACATGTCACAGCTGTCCAAATACAAACAGAACAACCAAGATGACATAACGCAGCCTTGTTTAGCTCTCTATTAGATGTCAAACCAAGGCGACGTGCCAAATCGTGCACCCACACTGGCTGAGTGATCTCTTTAAAGTTGTCGTGGAGGTGGAGACGCTGTCGGACCACCGGTATATCCAGTTCGATGACAAACGAGGGACCGCGTCGGGCGCTTAAGCGCATCGATAGGGAAGTCGAGGAAGTTGCCTTGGTCCAGTCTGGGATCTGGGAGTCGACGACGTACGGTACGTCCCGTCGTTTTCTTTGTTGTTTCGCGGGGCGATGCGTCAATGCTTCATATCCGCCAACAGTCTGCAAGGCGCCAGATGTACTGGTGGACCGCCAAGATTGCGCAATTGGCCGTAGCGTGCGTTGCGGCTCGTCACCGGTACACTCGATACCGGATACGACGTCAACGGAATCCCGTCGAGGAGGATGCATTGTATGAGTTGTACCGCGGGTCTAAGGAGACTCTGTGGCTGTCATCGGCGACTCAAAGTCGCGTGTCAGGGAGGAGCTGCTGGGGTCCCTAGATTTCGATCGTGGAAGCACGCCTACAGTTGGGTACGGGGCAAGTTGCGTCCCTGTGCGCCTCCACTAACGCAAAGCATGCAACCCCAGTTGCTAGGGGCGGTGGTATCGGCCCTCTTCGAGCGAGCAGGACACGTTCCTCCGGTGATGGCTTCGTATCCCAGGATGGGGTGGTGCTGGCGGTGTCATTAGACATGTCCAACGCATTCAACACCCTACCCTGGAGTTGTATTCGGGACGGTCTGAAATACCATCGCGTGCCTTCTTACCTCCGCCGTACAGTAGAGGCTTACTTCTAAGTAAGACTATATTGTAGATAGACTAGAATGCAGATGTGTCATCTACACTCTAGTGTAGATGTGTCATATATCGGGAACGTGACGGTGCAGGTCGGCACCTCATGTCGTGCGATGTTTCACAGGGTTCGGTATTGGGACCGCTCCTGTGGAACATTCGCTACGACTGCGTAGTGAGAGGCGAACCCCGTCGGGCGCCGACTTCACGTGTTATGCGAACGATATGCTCGTAACTGCCAGGAGGAGCTTGCAAAGGAAAGCGACATTGATAGCTGAACCGCGTCCTTTGCCTGAATCTAGAGCCTGATCCATATAATAAAATAGAAATAAAAGCGTTTAAGGTTGTGGGACAGTCTAATTTTGCCAGGTTCATTTTTTCTGAAATTCACTCATATAAAGCAAAGAACCCTTGTACATTTCGATCAACATTAAGTATGTTGAGAAAAATAGTTTAGTAATAGTTTCTTTAATTAATTTGCTTAAATTTAAATAAAGTAAAGTACAATATAAATACTAATATAAACTAAAAATGCTTAAGCACTGGGATATCTACACAATTTCAACATAATATAATAAAAATACAGAAACATTTTTAATGGAAACAATGTTAAGAAAAAAATAATACTAATACTAAAAAATATATTTACTTACTACTTATTAAAAAAAAAAGGAGAGACATTTATTATTTTTTTTATTTATACAAACTAATTAATCTCTTGATATGATTTGAATATAAATAAACGTCTATAAAGTATTTTTTATTTTTTATAATTAAGAAAAAATAAATAAAAATATATAAAATAATATTTTATTATTAACTTGTTAATAAATATTCTGATAATAAATTACTGTATCCCTTCTCGAGATCTTAAATCAAGTAAAGCTTTATTTTAAAAAACTAGAATTTACGTAAAAAATAATTCATTATTAAAAATAGTCTCCCTCTTAAGTGAATAATGTATTTAGATAAAAATATGTATTTAATTTGCTGAAATATTTTTTATCTTTCATTTAAATTAATGGCGATAGTTGTCTTTGCATATGATTTTTCCTAGTTTTACATTTAATGTGTGCCAATGTGCAAATGTTTTGATATAATTATTTAGTAATAAGAATAGTTTATGATTTAACGCTCAAACCGACAGTTCCAAAGTTAAAAATTAACATCATAATTTTTATCTTACTCCTACTAATAAAATATAAATCTATATTCTCAATAAAAATACACAAATATTTTCGCAAATAAAAATGAACATTTTTGGGAACTGAAGACATTTAGATAAATAAGGATTGTTGATGCACAAAGTTAAGGTACTTTCACACCGGCGACCCAAAAACACTTTATTATATTGTACAATTTTTTGTACAATATTTATTATTCCTTTTCAGTACATCAAACGCGCACAATATTATTTATTGCACAATTTTGAATATTGCAATAATATTAACCACATAATATTCAATCCTATGCTACCAGGGCATCAGTTACCTGGAGGAGACCCGCGCGAGTCGCGTCTTGTCGAAGGAGCATATAGCGCTGAGTAGAGCGCCCCGCCCCCCTGTACCCGGGACCGCAGTCCCAGGACTGGTGCCCGCGAATGAACTTGCAGCGCTCGTATCGCCTGCTGTAATTTAATTTAAACTTACGAATACGATGTTTTTAAGACTTTTTAATTTTATAAAAAAATCGACGGAAAACGAGGAACAAAGTGTCAGAACACTAGATTTCTTCTGCCTTACCCTGCTATGTAGAAAAAAAATTGAAATAGCAAAAAAAAAATCGAAGATAATTACATTATTCAATTAAGGTAACTAATTTAAACCTTGAGGACTGTCGTGACGCAGAGACACAAAGTGTGACTGTATGCGGATCCGATCATCGTATCCGGTATTTAAATTTATATTTTCATTTCTTCGCTGTGGTGTCGAAGCAAAGCGCGGCGTTGAGTTTCCGGAATTCGGAATTCGGCGGAAAGTGGGGGAAAACGAAGACTAGGTTTCCTCTGCCCACCCCGCTGTGTGCGGGAAATGACGTGAAGCTGTTTCAAAGGTAACTAAAAACACTTACACAATGGCGGCGTGGGCGGCGTAGGCGAGGACGCGGTGCTGGCACTATGAGAGGGGACTTCCGCTAGGGACGACGTTGACTTCCACGCCGATTCTCGTTTTTTCTGCAATTAAAAATATAAAAATATAATGTAATAAGTACATACTCTTTTAGGGTTCCGTAAGCTCAATATGAAAAATAGATCATATAGGGGATATGATCAATTTGTTGTCCGTGTGTCTGTCTGTCGATCTCTTAATACGTACTACGTTTTTCATTTCCTCGCTCTGGTAGCAAAGCTAAACACGGCGTTATACTCCGCCACTCAACATGAAATGCCTCCAGAAATTGACTGAAAGTTGAAAACAGAAGTCTTTAATAGGGAAAATGATCTCAATTACTTTCCCACGCTGACGAAGTCGCAGGCATAAATTTTATTATTATTGTAATATGCGGTGTAGAGTTCCGCAATGTAACACATAATTCCTGTTTTAACTTAAAGAAGAAAACGTAGTACACGTACAATTATCACTGTCAACATCGTCACCATAACAAACAAAATACAAACAAATCTCACCACTCTTTTCTTTTGTTTCTTTAATTCTTGTTCAGAATTTAGTATTTCCTGTATCCTGACTTCCCTTTTTGCACTTCGAAACTATAATTACAGAATTAAATATATACTTTAACATATTTATTGTGTAATTCATTTTACTGGTATATGAAATTACTTAATTATAAAAACATATAAGATGTTTTAACATTTCTTTCTATTTTACTGAACAATTTTGATGGATTTATCATCAAAATGATGGTTTTTGTTTAAGGTTTTAGGTATAATCTTGTAATTATTAATCCAATTTTAATTATAAATTTTTTAGGTATCCTATTTACTTTATTAAAACAAAACTACTTAAAATGTAACAGTACAGTATGCAATACAAAACAATTCCTACCAATTTCTGATCACTAGTCAACCTTTCCATCGTCGCATTGACTGCTACTTTAATTTGATCCTTTATGTTCAGTGGAAATTTTAAATGAGTCCTCGTATCGTACTTAGGTGTTAGCCCGTTCAATGTAGCTCTGGTAAAGAACGGATGATATAACAAATCGCTTATAGTGGGCCCGCCATGTTTGCACGACACACTTGATAGACAAAGTCGGAGTATTGATTCTGTAATACATATTAAAATAGAATAAAATAAGCAATAAGCTCAATCCACGACCGGCCTCAATGTTCCTTACATTGAGGCCGGTCGTGGCGCAGGGACACAAAGTGTCTGTAAAAGCGAATGGTTGTGGGTTCGGTCCCCACTTGAGTTCCGCCACTCAACACACAATGTCACAGAATTCACGCAATGTCGACGAGTCCTGGGCGACCTGAAGTTAGCTTTAGATGGTGCAGATTTGGTTTTAGAACTTTTCCTGGCTTTGATTATCTTATTCCCGAGTGAAACATGCTCAAAAGTTCAGAAAAAATAACTTTAGTACGGCCAAGACTGTCAACCGTACCGTAGATTTGCGTGCATTTTTATTACCTACCTCACAGAAATTAGAAAATTACTATATAACTATTATCTATGCCTTACAAGTTAGGTTACGTAGTAATATATGTAAACAATGACATGATTAAGCTTTAATTATGTAAGAAATATATTATATATAAAAAAGGTTTTTAGTCCATTTTCAATATTTTTTTCTTATGTAACGAACATGTACATCGCAGATAATATTAGTGCGCGGTGATTAAAATTTAACAGTTTATAGGACTCATCGACAGTACATTAATGATGGTAAATTTAATTTGCCTTACTCTCTTAGGGAAGATGTGAAAACTCTCAGTCCAATGTATTTTATTATTTAAAACTTATACATGAAGTTTTACCAAGAAAACAATAACGTTGCTTTAAATAATAAAAAATGCTAAGGTAAATAAAAACTGCTAAAGTAAATAAAAACAGCATACGTACATAGGAAAATATATGAGTTTTTCTAATTTAAATTTTCTATTTTATTTAGATTTTATGTAATCATATTATATAAAATTCATTATATAATTTTACTGTCATTTATAACTTTTAATTGCCATTTTCGTACACAGTAATATTTTTTTTTGCTTCACACTGTACTTTGTATATAACAAGGAGGGCAGCGGGTATCTAGTGTTAAGAGTGAAGTCGCTCTCCACGCAACATTTAGCTTTCAGGACTTTGTGGAGAATGACGAAACTCAATACCGCTTATATTTATAGTTACTAAGAGAAGAAATCAAAATAACTAATGCCCCGATTCCATCGCATATCTCAAATATATTTTAGTAGAAATTGAGATACTAACCTAAATCTTCAGAGATTCCTTCTGGATATATATCACAATAATACGTATCGAGGGGTATAGCAAGCGCCATTTCGTACAATGTTCTACCAAAACAGTATACATCTACTAATTCTGGATTATTAGTTCTTTTTAGTTCCACTAAAAATGGCCGATGATGACACGGTACTCCCATTAGAAAATTTTCTAAATCCATTAATAAGGCTCTTTGGTTTTCTATTGCTATGTTACCAGGGTGGATGTGACCTGAAAAAGATTATTTTTAGCATTTTTAAAAATTGTAGTAGCATAGATTAGTGATGGCATGAAAATTACGATAAGAATAGGATAGAGCATACTATATAACTATATATAGTTAAAATACATATATTATAAGTCACTGAGGCCAGTCATGGCGCAAGAACACAAGTGTGCGACTGTAAACGCGACTGGTTGTGAGTGCGATTCCCACTCGAGGAATTAAAACATTTTATATTTTCATTTCTTCGCTTTGGTAACGACGCAAATAGCAGCTTTGAATACCGGAATTTAACGTGCAATGCCTTCAGAATTCGCTTAATGCGGTTTTAATGTGAAAGAAGTATCTTAACACAAGGTCCCCACTATGTGCGGGATACAGCGTAAAGAAAAAACCTCATTAAGCCTTAACCTTGCAATTTTATTTTCACTTACATATATTAAAAAAAAAACAACAACAACTTACCATGTGGCAACCCTTTCTCATGTAAAAAATATAACGCTTGCAATATTTGGTATCCATAATGAGCTATCTGGCCTGTCGTGAAAGGTTTTCTCACTTTCGGGTTGCCATATTTAGATAAATAACTCTTATTATACTCAGTCCCGTATAATAAGTCTCTAATACTTCCACTCTCGTGAATACGTCTAACTACATAGGCACCAGTTTCTAATGTATGTATTAATAATATGTCGTCTATATAAGAATGCTACAAAATAATAATAATTTTACGAGTCAAATGAGAAATATTACGATGATGAAGATTTGAAAAAAGCAAAGAGATTATGACAAAATCCAATAAGCCACTTGAGTCTTCTTGAAGTAAAACAAATTTCTTAACACTTAAAAAATTTATAATTGTAATTTTTATTTTTTTTAAATGAGAAAAAGTGTTCTCCTCCACTGTAGTCTACAGAATGATATGCTAGGAATATTAAAATTAATCACAAATGTTTATATGTTATCAAATTAATACATCTGTTAAAAATATTTATTTACATCACTGTAAAAAAATTGTTTTAGGATCAAGCATCCATTCAATTGAATAAATTCATCAAAACTACATCAGATGTTACCTTCCAAATATATCTAATTTAATATTTAGAAATAATATTTCTTAATAAGTAACTACTAAATATATTATAATATAGTAAATTATTTATATTTATGTGTATTAAGCATACATCAAATGTATGGAAAGTAAATTAAAATACATTATTCTTTATATTTACACAATGAAAGAGATGTGTAAATATTTCTACAATCTCCTCTTTCTGCTCATCTTTGAAACCAAATAAAAAATTGTAACAGATGTATAAAGATTTCAAACTCAATTTAAAAGTGTTCAATTAAACATTTAGGTTAATCAGATACAGTATTGAAATTGATTAACATAACAAAGTTGAAAATATATATAGTTATTAATTATATTTGAAATACATCATACATTTCAAAATATTTCAGATAACTTACAGATATATTTTGCAAACTTTTGAAAGCTGTCTGCATTTCTTTACTTTGTAATACATGATCAGGTCCATAACTCTGCCAAGATAATATACAGTTCAATTGAGTTTGTGACTCATTGACCTGAAAAATGATAATCTTAAATTGTAATATATTCAATATAACAACAAGAAAATAAATATTATTAAATATAATTTGGTAATAAATAAATAACTATATTAACTAAGAGACAAATGCCACATCAGTTTTACTATTACTACAGAGTTGCAGATTTTTAGTATACTTACACGATGAGTGGGTTAATAAATAAAAACTAACAAACAATTGACAGTATTATAAAAAGATTACATATAATAATAAAAGTTATTTTTAACAATATGATAAGAGGATGATGAATCACAGTTTACTACTTGTTTTTACTTCATTGTTTTATTTCTGCTTAAGGTATTTGTACATAACTTTCTACTACTTTAAGTAGAATATATTATACTAGACACATCAATTTACAATTTGAAACAAAATTAGATAAATATAGTTTTTTCATCTTCATACTGGTAGTCCTGGAGCTTAGATCATTATTTTTCATTATTCATCTCACTAAGGAGAAATTATTTGTTTTATTTGAAAATTAAAATATTTATGTATGTTTTGTAAAACTTACTAAAAAATAATGTTTTCTTACTCTCCATCCAATTTCTATTAAAGGACCTTTCAATTCATATTGACCATCACCTCGTAAAGCTATTGAGATTATCTGCAAGGCCTGCTCTATGAAAAAAATAATTTATTAATAAGTTTATTTCATTTTTGTATACAAGGAATATTGTCTACAAAATATCATGATATCTTGATGTTTATTTAAAACAATTAAATTTCAATCTTAATTATATAATATAAACACACTGCTTTGTTTCTACACTATAATAATATTTCTTATAGACATATTTTTGCTGTTGCAATATTTTACATACCTGCTATAGATAAGGAATAATTATTAGGATCCAAAAAACTTCTCACTTGCAATGATAATGCCAGCACATGATGTTTTAATACTTCATTTATGTATGTCTGTAATTATTAGTTAAGTAAATATTCTTCTAAATTTTCTTATCTATTCTACTTCAGTGTTCTTAATTAATTCCAACAAATTAAAATTTAACAATAATCAGCTTTTACCTGTAAAGCTACTTGTCGTTCTGCTACAAAAGATGGTTGCATATTTCCAATAAGTTTCTTAGGGGGAATAGGAAGGTCAATATTAGCCTGCTGGAGGCCGACGTGTAAAGCGGCGAAATCCCTATATCGTCGTGATACGGTCCATTTATTCTCTTTATTGGGGCCTCTTTGTACCCGTAGAATATACTCCTGTTAATTGACAATACAATTCAAATAATATGTATTCCTATTTTTTAATATTTCATAATTAATAAAAGAACTTACGGTATGCTTATTAATATTTTGCGCATTTTCTAGAGAACAGGTGAGCTTTTCTGTGTCATCAATTCGGATTTTATTATTCGATGAACGTTCGAATATAGCCATCACAACAAAATAAATTTAAAATAATTATTTATCGGAAATACACAGTAAGCAATAAACATTTTGTTATCGCATTTGTCATTTATTTGTCAACCATTTGAGATGTCGTTAGACGTTGACATATCTCAGCTGACAATTTATTTGGTTCGCTCGAAGGCTTAAACCATAGTTTTGAGTATTGGATTTAAGTTATATAAGTTTTAATTTTATATACTAAAACATTACAAAATGATAATAACATACGTTAAAAAACGTATATGCTATATTAATTTTGCATAATTTATAAGACATACCTAAATAAATATTTAATATCCTGTTTTTCAGTTCAGAAATTTGTATAATTGTTCAATATTTGCTATTATAATATTTAAATTTTTACTAAATTTAGTAGAACATATAAAAAAATAAATTTTAATCATGAAATTGTCAAATTGTTCAATTTCTGATTGATTTTTTTAAATATAAAGTTTAATTATATAACTTTATTTCAGAACATATAAGCAGGGCTCTAACCACAGACAAAGATCGATTTTGTCATTTCCTGTAATATCGCAACGAGTCGCGAGCGGAGTATACCACGATCCTTCGGTCTGCCATTTAGTTTGAATATTTGTGAAAAATGTCTCTAATCTCCGCTCGTTTGGCCTCCTCGGTGGCCAGGCGCTTGCCTAATGCCGCTACCCAGGTATTTTCTTATCATGTTCTTTTTAATCATAGGAATAAAGGTCTCCGGTCTATCCGTACCAATATCTGCCCATTATTCTAAATTATACTTTTGCCGTTTGTTCTGTATACTAGACGCATATTAAATGGGATAATATTTCTTTTGCACGTATATTAAGTGCTTATAAGTATGTTTCTTTAAAGTTATCTCTCCAAGACAAATCATGTTATGTAATGCGTCCGATCGGCTTTCTGTCAAAAGGCATGTCCATTTTGCACTTTAGTAGGTGCTAGTAATGAGAAATCGTTAACATTGTAATACCAGCGTCAACTATGCTATATATTGCGTTTAGATTCATAAATATAAATTAAATTCATTATGTTCGGTGGTAGGTTTCGAAGGTCGCCCTCCCCGCGGTAGCAGTGGCTACCCGCAAGCTCCATGTCTCGTGTCCACAACGGGCTGCCGAAATCTCCCAAATCTTGGAGGAGAGAATCCTCGGTGCCGCACCTAAGGTATGTACTTAATTACATAAATCATATCAATATTTCTAAATTGGTAAGGTTATGTAAATCAAAGATTAAAAGGATTATAAAAAAATAATAAATACTATTTTACACAGGAGTAATTAGTGGATACAATACAATAATACCCTTTTATATTTGCAAGTCCAATAAAATTTATTAATATGAAAATAAATTTAATATGTATATTCATTTTTGTGTTTATATCATTAAAATTTTTAACAATTTTGTGATGAATATTTTTTTATTCTTACTTGTTTTTATTAAGACTACATTCTCAAAAGATAATCATGGTGACCTAAAAAAAGTAAACAAAGTTTTCATAATTACAGGCCGACTTAGAAGAAACCGGTCGTGTGTTGAGCATCGGTGACGGTATTGCCCGTGTGTATGGTCTTAAGAACATCCAGGCTGAGGAGATGGTGGAATTCTCCTCTGGCCTTAAGGTTTGTATTTACTAATAAATTTGGAATGTTTAAAAAAGAAATTTATGGCAAACATAATTTAAAATTTTCAGGATTAAGATTATAAAAAATTATGTATTTATTGTAACATTTTATTGAACTAGAATATCTGCAATGCAGTTGTTAGGTAACATGCTCGAAAAAATCTGAAATAATTTATCCTTATTCATTTATACAAATTAATAAGCAGCAAAAAATTGAATCAATATTAAATTTTTGTGCATTTCATTATTTTACAGTATTCTATTTCAAACTATGCCTATTAATATAATTATATCATTATTATTGAGGTGTCATGGCTCAAGGGCACAAGTATGTGAATGTAAATGTAGACAAGTAAATGATATATTTAATATTTTTCACTCATTTTCATTTCACAAAAACAACAAGGCAAAGTGTGGCGCTAAGTTTCCACTTAACACAATGCCTCGGGCAATCGGCGGAAAGTCGGGAACGAAAGTGTCTAAATGGGAATAGAGTGAGAACATAAGGTTCCCAGGTTCTCTCCGCTGACCCTGCTTTGTGCAGTGCAATGTGAAACTAAAATAAAATATCATCATTACATTTGCAACATAATTATTTATCATTTAATCCAACTTAATTACATTAAGCCCTTGAACATAGGGTTGTGGCTATTTTGGAAAGTTTAAAAGGATTTTTAGAACAGCATAATTACATAAACTTATTTAAAACATATTATTCGATAGACATGGCTTATGTAAATGATTTTTTAAAATATATTTTAATAATAATTTTTAAATATCATTTTCATTCACTCAACAGCAATAATATTAATGCTAATAATAATTGCCAATAGGGTATGGCTCTCAACTTGGAGCCCGACAATGTGGGTGTGGTAGTATTCGGTAACGATAAGCTGATCAAAGAAGGAGACATTGTGAAGCGTACTGGTGCTATCGTAGACGTACCCGTCGGTGAACAACTTCTTGGACGCGTTGTAGACGCTTTGGGTAACGCCATTGATGGAAAGGGACCCATCGACACAAAGTCCCGTATGCGAGTCGGTATCAAGGCCCCCGGTATCATCCCACGTGTGTCTGTACGCGAGCCTATGCAAACTGGTGAGATTACGTAATTTTTCTAGATTGTTAGACTTTTGTATGGATTATTATTAGTTGTCTTAAGTCGAAGTTATTTAGAATAAAATATATAGAGTATTCTTTATTGTAAATAAAGACTCATAAAAGACGTAAATAACACGAAGACATTTAAATATATTTTTATAACATATATGCTAAGGCGGTCTTATTGCTTCAAGCAATCTCTTATTGATAATTTTTGGTAAATGAAGGAATAAATTTAATAAAAGGAATCGGAATTATGTTACAGTGCACATACATTAAAGAAAATATTATTTAATAAAATTAACTGGAAATAATATGTTATAAACTACATATAATATTTTTGAATATAATACCTACATATGTATTAAATCATTATATTATTTAATTATTATTTATTATTAATATTTATACTATAAATAATTTTATTTACTGAATCAATAAACTTAAAGATATCTCAAAATATTGTATAACACTTAAAACTAATAAACCATAGGTATTAAGGCTGTGGACTCCCTCGTACCAATTGGTCGTGGTCAACGTGAATTGATCATTGGAGACCGTCAGACCGGCAAGACCGCTCTGGCCATCGACACCATCATCAACCAGCAGAGGTTCAACAAGGGAGAAGATGAGAAGAAGAAGCTGTACTGCATCTACGTCGCTATCGGACAGAAGAGATCCACCGTGGCACAGATTGTGAAGAGATTGACTGATGCCGGTTAGTTATTGTATGGAAAAAAATGGGATCTTGTTAATTTGTAGCATTTCCTTGGTCTTGGTATTCTTATTACAATAAATATTATTGTAAAATTATTAATTGATTCCAAAAGTTACTTGTAAACTATGAGACAATAAAAAACAAATGATTAAAGACAGCATGTTGTTGACTTCTGTTACTCAACAAGTGGTTCACTAAAAGAAAAATGGAATGTTTTGGACACACTAGGTTCTCTCTTCTTATTCTGGGATTTGGTAAAAATTCTAGTAAACTTAAGGAAGTTATATATCTTTATACTTTTTCTTATTAACAAAGGTGCCATTAACTACACCATCATCGTATCCGCCACCGCCTCGGACGCCGCGCCCCTGCAGTATTTGGCGCCGTACTCCGGCTGCGCCATGGGAGAGTTCTTCCGTGACAACGGCAAGCACGCCCTCATCATCTATGATGACTTGTCCAAACAGGCTGTTGCTTATCGTCAGGTTTGTTGATTTAATTTATATATATATTATAGTACTAATTGAATTATTCTTGTAAGAAACTTATTAACAATGTCAATTTTTATATACAAATGTAATATTAAATAGTATGTATGAATTTGTCGTTCAATATATCAAAATAAAATATTGATGGTATTATTTCATATCAAATTATTTACATTAACTCACTAAAGTTACATATGTTACCTGAGAATTTCCAGGGTGGTACCAAAATTCTTATAAGTCCGACTGTTTTGTTGCACTCTATGTTCTTATAATTTGTAGTATTTCATTTTAATTAATTAATTTATAGTTACAGGACATCAAACATAAATTAGTATTACGCAACTTGTTATGTAATGTTGACTTAGTTTAAATATTATTTTGTATACAGATGTCTCTGCTGCTGCGTCGTCCCCCAGGTCGTGAGGCCTACCCCGGTGATGTGTTCTACCTCCACTCCCGTCTGCTCGAGCGTGCGGCTAAGATGTAAATATTTATTGCAATTTATTTAACTAACAAAAAAAATCTGGTTTGAAATGTTTTACAATGCATTTAGTTTCGCCACTTCTTAATACGCAATGAATGATTTGAAGATTTAGTGAAAAGTTGGGAATGGAATGTCTCTATACTATATCTACCCTCGTATATAAAATGTTAAGCTAAAAAAACAAACTGGTAAGACCAAATATGTTGGCAAATATGACGAGTTACTAGTGACTCTTGGATCCTCTTTTGCCTATTCTGCTATATTTAGAAGAAGCAAGAACTTTTGAATTTAGAATTACTTACAACAAATTTTATTAATATAAAAATAAGTTTTTTTTTTTTTTTTTTTTTCTCTAAACATATCGTGCAATCAGCCGTAGTAGCTATGAGCAGATGAGTGAAAGGAAACAGTCTTGTTAAGTGCTACTCCCAATGGAGCACACCGTTTTATTTATGTAGTCAGTTTTTATGCTGACTACCCTGGTCGAAGATATCTCGTGCTTTCCTGAGTCGGCGGATGCTTTCAGGTATTGTTAATTGTTTAGCCAGAAGGTTGGGATGTTTTTCGAGCCTTGCTTTGTAACGATCACTACAAGCAGCAATTTCCTCTCTCACTAGTGGGACATCAAGGTGTTCATGAAGCTCACTTGTTTTAATGAACCAGGGTGCGCTTGATATCTGTCTCAGAATATTATTTTGCACCCTTTGCATTATCATGATATTGCTGGCACTAGCAGCGCCCCACAGTTGTATACCATAAGTCAAGATTGGTCTTATCATTGACTTATATATTAGTAATTTGTTGTCAACTGATAACTTAGAGTTTCTTGCCATTAGCCAATGTAGACATTTGTATTTTAGGTGTATCTCGTCCCTTTTGGTTTTGATGTGTTTCTGCCAGGTAAGTCTACGATCCAAATGCATGCCCAGATACTTTACAGAGTCTTGGTGTGTGAGCTGAATACCATTTAGTGTGACAGGTGTACAGTTTTTCTTACATAAGGTAAATGAGACCTGTACTGATTTGGCTACATTAACAGCCACTCTCCATTTTACGAGCCATTCCTTCATCATATTAAGGCTATTCTGTAGGATCTTAGAAGCTTCAATTGGACATTTGTTGGAAGCCAAAAGAGCAGTATCGTCTGCAAAGGTGGCGATTGTTACCTCAGGGTTTTGTGGCAAATCAGATGTGAATAGTGTGTACAAGATAGGTCCCAAAACAGAACCTTGTGGCACACCCGCACTCACTTCATAGAAGCCTGAAGTGGTGTTTCTCTCCTTGACTTGAAATATTCTATCGGAAATATAAGATTTCATAATTCGGTAGAATGAATGCGGGAGCAGGGTTTTTATCTTGTACAACAAACCCCTGTGCCATACTCTATCAAAAGCCTGCTGTATGTCTAGAAAGGCCGATGAACAGTACTCTTTCTTTTCAAATGAATTTTGAATTTTTCTACATACTCTATGTACCTGTTCTATGGTGGAGTGTTCCTTTCGAAAGCCGAACTGGTGATTCGGTACAATGGATTTCTTATCTAGAGCAAGATTAAGTCTAAAGAGTAGGCACTTTTCAAAGATTTTTGACATAGCCGGAAGTAAGCTGATTGGTCTATATGAGGTGAGTTCATGAGGAGGTTTACCAGGTTTATGGATCATCATTACTTGGGAAACTTTCCACAAATCTGGGAAGTACCCGATCCTCATCATAGCATTAAAGACCATTGTAAGATATACCACGGCTTTGCGCGGTAGTTCTTCGAGAACCTTTTTGTCTATGAGGTCGAACCCAGGTGCTTTGTTGTTTTTCATAGACTTAATAGTTCTGGCTGTTTCGTTGGGCGTCACTGATTTTAGGGGAACGTCGAGCTGGAAGTCTTGATTGAGAACCAAATCAATATCTGTTTCGTCAGCGTTAGGTTCACCTGTCGGCGTGAAGACTGTGCTCAGATGTTTCGCGAATGCTTCCACCTTGGTATGTTCATCTCTGGCCCATTCTCCATTCGGCATTCGTAGCGGCGGCTTATGAGCCAATGGTTGATCAAAGTTTTTGCAAGCTTTATACAATGAATAGTTTGTGGCTTTTGTTGCCGTTAGGCTTTCGAGGTAAGTTTGTAAGGCAGCGTCATTTGCTTCTGTTGTTAAAGTCTTCAGTTCTTTCATTGACCTGTTAAATGCTGTTTTGTCGTTTGGGTGCCTACTAGTATGCCACACTCGTCGCAATCTTCTTTTTTCTAAGATTTTTAGCCGTATGGTATCAGAGTAAACTTTACATTGTGGTGGACGCTCCAAGGTTGCCGGCGTACAGGACCAACAACCCTCCTGAATAGTCGTGGTGATATTTTTGACTGCCTTATCAATATCCGATTCCGTTTTTAGAGATATTACTAGGTTGAGTCTTTCGTCGATCAACTCTCGAAAAGAAAACCAGTCTGTTCTGTTATTATACAGTTTGTTCGGTCTTAAGGCTGTGATCACTGTGGTTCCAATTGAGAGTATGACGGGAACATGATTGGAATGGGCGTCCAGACATACTTCTATGTTAAAGAAAGCTTTTGTGAGGTTTTTGGCAATAAAGAAATCAATCACATCAGGTAATCTATTCGGATCGCTGGGCCAGTTCGTAGGCTCTGATGAAGACATTGTAAAAAGGTTGTTTTTGTCTATGCTTTTTTTAAGTTCTCGACCTCTAGTGTTAGTCAGTCTGGTACCCCAGTGGGTGTTCTTGGAATTCCAATCCCCTCCAACTATGAAACGTGAGCCAAGAGTATCGAAAAACTCATCATATTGCTCTGCTGTTATTTTATATTTTGGAGGACAGTAAATTGCGGTAACATTTAATGTTCCATGTCGCTCTTCTATTGTGATTGTAGCTGCCTGAATGTACGGTTTTTTAAACTGAGGCTGTTCGTTATGTTTGATATTGGACTTTACTATTACCGCTGCCCCTGCATGTGCAGTTCCATCTGGATGATTTGTGGCGTAAATGTCATAATTTTTTATCTTGACATGACTACTAGCCGTGAAGTGAGTTTCAGATACTAACAATATGTCAATTTTATGTGAATTTAGAAGAACTTCGACCTCATCTTTGTTTGGTGATAGCCCATCTAGGTTCCATGTCGCTATTTTAAGAGAAGTCATTTTGCTAATTTGGAGACTAGAGTTGTTATGAGGCTGATTAAGGTACTCATTTGTTGAAGGATTAGCTCGATCTTTTCTGCTTGTTTAAGCAGTATCTCTTCGATTGGTTTTTGTGTAGTATCTCTGTCAGGGCTATCTATGCTTTTATTTGATTTCAACGCTTCAGCGTAATTCCGTCTGTCTTTGCCGTCCATGTTTGATTTAGTTTTATCAATTCCTTCCGTCCGAGGCAGCTCATCAGTGTTCAGATTGGAGCCTGTTTCTTGTCTACTTCTAAGTTTGGTGTTACTTTGTTTACCAAACTTTCTAGCTAGTATCTCTTCATAAACTTCGCAGCCTTTATAATTCGCTGGGTGGGAGCCAAGACATAAAGCACACTTAGCAGGGGTATTCCGATCAGTTTTAGGACAGTCTGCAGTTTTATGAGATTGTGCGCACTTCACACAACGATATGGCCTCATGCAGTAATTCTTGGTGTGCCCATACTGCTGGCATTTTTGGCACTGCACTACTGAGTTGCGTTTCCGTGGATCTTCTATAACAACCGATTGGTAATATATATATTTTATATTTTTAGCGGCCTTGTTACTCGGGCCTTGTTCTAGGGTAGCAAAAAATGTAGAGGTTGGCTTCCTATCTGGTCCATATTTCGCATTTATAATCTCGCCTATAACAATGTTTCCCGTGCCTTCCAGTGTTTCTTTTATTACTGAGATTGGTGTTGTATGATGCAAGTTTCTTATTACAATTCTATATGGTCTCTTGTCTTTCCTGTTGAAGGTGTGTCCGATAAGACCATTCTCTCTAACTACCTTTATAATTGTTTTATATGTCTCTACTGTATTACAGCTTACCCTTAGTTGATTTTTATTAATAATTTTGAAGGTGAAATCTTTTTTATTTACAACATTTTCTAAAAGTTCGGTAAGTTTGTTGACATCTTCTATGCCATAAAGAATTATTGGTGGTGGTTTGGAATTTATCTTAGGAATGTGACTGTTTACTTCTTGTACGTCAGTTGGAAGTAAATTAAAACTATTTGTTACTGTTATTTTTTCGGGCGAGGGAGAGGATACTTTTTTCCTCTTGGGACCTCTCAGGGTCGGTACTCTTTGCCAGGCGGGGGGACTGACACTTTGATGATCCGTGCTACAGTGGGAATCCATCTGTGTTTGGTTTTGACTTTTCATTTCTGACCCGGAGCTCATTGAAGCACTTTTAGGCCTGGACATGAATAAACCAGGATGAAAAGCTTGTTGTATGAGCCTTTTATTACTCTCTTTTTGACCAGTAGCATTCACTAATAAGGGGGCCTGGGTACCCACCCCCCTACAGTCTTCGGTAGCTAATTTCTCACTTACTGGCCCGGATACCAGTAAGCGCCGGGGGCTAGCCGGATTGCATGGCAGAACACACTCATTATTATCACTCATTTCATTATGTTTCTGGGGGAGTAGTGTGACGCTTTCCCAAGGTATCACACGTCAGAATTTTGGGATGACGCCCTAGCCTTTGATGACCCAACATCTTTCTACTAGGCAGCAGATGCCATTTTATTTTGGAGTTGGCTTCTCCTAGATCAATTGCCTTGACAGGGCTAACGAAGTTGATCTCCCCGGATAAAAATAAGTAACAACAGAATGTAACATTATATTAGCATCAAAGTGTTGTGCTCTAATATTAGAAAATAATTTTATACTTTGTTAATAATATAATTATATTCTTATACCAGGTCCGACAAAATGGGTGGCGGTTCCCTCACAGCCCTCCCCGTAATCGAGACCCAGGCCGGTGACGTGTCTGCCTACATTCCAACCAATGTCATTTCTATCACTGACGGACAGATCTTCTTGGAGACTGAACTGTTCTACAAGGGTATCCGGCCCGCCATCAATGTCGGTCTGTCTGTGTCCCGTGTAGGATCTGCTGCCCAGACCAAGGCCATGAAGCAGGTACAGTCTTTATAAAAATAGTCCAAAAATAACAATATAGTATAATGGACAATTCATTAAAAATATTAAAAAAGTGCTTTAGTTGCAATCTGAACTAAAATACAAATTATATGTTATTGTCATTGGATCTAAAAAAATGAAAAAATACTATAAATAATAAAAAAAGTTTATTTTTAAAGCTTTTATTTTATAAATTTTTCTTATTTTGAAAGGTGGCTGGTTCCATGAAGCTTGAGTTGGCTCAATACCGTGAGGTTGCCGCTTTCGCCCAGTTCGGTTCCGACTTAGACGCCGCCACCCAACAGCTGCTCAATCGTGGTCAACGTCTTACTGAACTGCTCAAGCAAGGACAATATGTACCAATGGCCATTGAAGAACAGGTTAATATTTATTTTGTATTTCTTATATATGTATGTATTGGATGTTGTGTAGTGGAGTATCTTGATACTTGGTTGGAGACATGTGACATTCATAAGAATATATAAGGCAAAGTTTTACATTTAAAAAGGTTCCTAAAGTGGTAAAGCACAGGCTCTGCCAAAAAGCATATTACTCTGTTAAAGATTATGTTCGCGATAAAGATGTTTGGAAATGAGTTGCTCTATTTCTAAGTTAAAATTGTTAATTGTAATTTGTAACAAATGTTGGCATTTAAAAAGAGTGGCCATGAGTTTCTTTGCCTGTATCTTCTCATGAGCTCAACCATTTGAACGGGCTTTTTTCAAGTCAAAATTGCACATTTTTTTTGTTATTTTTAATTTGCATTTTTTTTTCTACTTTATGACATGTCCAAGTAAATGTTAAGCATTTTTATGGAATAAAGATATTTTGACTTTGACTTTGACTTTATAGCACATTTGTAAGTTTCTCACGAAAATGATTATAATTTTTTACTATTTTCGAAAAATGAGATAAATTATAGTACATAAATTTTGATGTAATTCCATAGGTTGCAATCATATACTGTGGTGTGCGTGGACACCTCGACAAGCTGGACCCAACCAAGATCACAGCCTTCGAGAAGGAGTTCACCCAGCACATCAAGACCAGCCACCAAGGTCTCCTGAACACCATCGCCAAGGATGGCCAGATCACACCTGAGTCTGATGCTGCATTGAAGAAGATCGTCAGCGAATTCTTAGCCACTTTCTTAGGACAGTAAACGTGGAACTAAA
Organism: Heliconius melpomene rosina; assembly: GCF_056956725.1. Classification (NCBI taxonomy): domain Eukaryota; kingdom Metazoa; phylum Arthropoda; class Insecta; order Lepidoptera; family Nymphalidae; genus Heliconius; species Heliconius melpomene. Next base: position 7,018,398 of record NC_140402.1, on the reverse strand, counting down.
TAAACTTCAAATTATGTAAGTTATAACTAAATCAATGTATAATTTATATAATTTCAAGTCCTGTTAAATATTTAAGTGATCGTCAATGGAAGCGTTTATATTAATACTTCTGTAAACGGTCTAGTAGTGTCATTTCGTATGGACTGTACTGAATGTGAATACAATCATGGAATGTATTTATCTATGGCGTCAGCAGTGGTTATATATAAATAAAATTATTATTTACATGTGACTTTTATTTTGATAGTTTTTAAGATTATCTCGTACTAGTGCTTAAGTTTTTCCCTATACATTTTTATTATATATTGTTTACATGTTATATATCAGCCAAAATATAGTTCGTAAATAATTTTGAATTAGGCGAGCGGGCAAGCGACTGGTTGCCGCGTAGTGAGCGAAAAGAGCGTAGGTGGAGGCCCCGACGGCTCGATTAAGACGACAACGTCTGCTGATAATTGAGTTTTTTCCTCAGTCAAGCAAATTGTGCTGACGTTTAAATCTATTAAAATACGTCCATTGATATATTTTTTAATGTTTTCTCAGAATTCATATTTATTCAAATTTACAGAAGCTTTTTCTAAAATATTATACCATTGGAATAATTGTAATTGTGAAATTGGTACGAGGTAGACACGATAGTTGTGGGTTCGATACTTAATACTCCACTTAGTATTATATTCATAATTTTCATTTCTTTCGTGTTAAACGCTAAACAAAGCAATGTCTCTTATGAAAAGAAAAATTGTAAACATTAAGATTTAAGACCGTTGAGAAATTACCGAGATCGTCTTGATGCAGCGGCACAGCGTCTTAGTATAAAACATGATGGTTGTGGGTTCGATCGTAGTCTGGGGAATTAATTATTTTTATTTTCTCGCTCTGAAAATTACATTATTGACTTCCGCCGCGCAATGTTTTGAAAAGTAAAGAACTGAGTGTCAAAACACCAGATTGCCTCTGCGGACATTGGCATGCTGTATAAAATATGGTAGGTAAGGATAAAAATTAAGATTTAAATAATAACAACAATCAGCTTCACGCTGTATTCATTCAGCGAAGCCCCTGTATCGGTTTACAATCACACTTTGTGCCTCTGCGCCACAACTGGCCTCATATAACTAAAAAAATAAGATTTTTTCCATACCGGTTTTCCTTTGTTGAATCCTTTTTATCAAAAGTCTTTCTAGAAGAGGAGTCGATTATTTAATTCAAAATATACAGCTGAATACTGATTAAATACAAAATAAAGAGTGGTAAGCGAAATACAGGTGTCAAAAATTTGCATTTTTATAAGGAACACATTTATTTATCCCTTATTTAATCCGAATTTTTGGCAACTTGGAGGTAAAAAACAAATTTATATTCGGCATAAAAATATATCGTACCGTAAATTACACCAATAGCTAAAAAATCTCTTTTATCCCTATGCTTAAACGATAACTGATAAGTTGATAATCTATGTATTAGACAGTTGACAGCTCATCTGTGTTGACATTTGACAGGTGGCGACCACGCTCCAAGTGTCTAATGCCGCTGTTTTCTTTCAAAACACTGATAGAACTTGAAAAATTATTAATTATTAAGATTTTAATAAGAACTATTAGATAAAAATAAATTACAAATAATATTTTCCCAGCCACAGCACTTAATTCAAATTATTTGGAGGTATTTACAAGCCGATTATTATGGAATTCTTTGAAAGAGCGCACGTTGTGAAAAGAAAAGCAGCAGATAATGTTAAAAAGCAATTAAAACAAATGCTACACGGGTACAAAGTTAGTGACAATAAACTTATTCAGAAGTCTGCAGAAAGTAAACATGATTTTGACGATACTACATCAATGAGCGACTTCTCAGATTTAATCCTAACTAATTCTAGTTATGAAGATAATGTTACAGCAAGTGAGAAATCTTCTAATGAGGGAAGTAATATACCTAATTTAAGTCAAAATTTAGAATCGTCATCAGACAATGATGTTAAAAATTTACTTTCGGAACATGAAAGTAGTACTTCGCTTTCTAAAGCATCGAAAAACGATGGTCAATTCAGTGAAGATGAATCTTATATATGTGACTCAGAAGTATCATTAACTAGTGAACATATTTTAGACTCAGATTTAGAATCTAGTTCTTCAGACATGTTTGATGCAAATGGTGAATTAGCAATGAAAATTTATAAAAGATTAGAAAACTTAAATACAAAAAGAAACAAGAAGGGTAACAAACGTAAACATAGTGAAATAGACACCAATGACAATGATAAACAATCAATATCCACTATCGATGAAAAAGAAATTAGTGAAATACAGTTAAATAGTGATGATCTAGAAGTGAGCAGTAATGAACAGTCAGTGGAAGATAGTGACATCGAATCTAATCCAATATCTCCACCTTTTATTTCTATTACAGCTGTGGACATGCCACATCAAGATTTGGATGATATATTAGGAGAGTATAAGCACTCTACAATAAGAAATATACCATCTGATAATCAACACACTATCCAGTCATCTTGCAATCTTGAGTTCTTAGCTGAAGAAAGCATGAGTGTAGATGTACACACAGAAGATGAAATTGATAGCTTGATACCTGAATTAGACGACACTCCAGCCATTGAAGAAATTGATGAATTTAACAATCTTGATATAACAAATGATAGCAATATGACAGATTTAGAAATTATAGCTGATTCTGAAATAATAATTGAACAAGACCAAACACTAGAGCCACAAAATAATGTAGATGAATTATTTAAAATATATTACAGTCATAAGGGTTGCGTCATTGTACTGAAGCATCCATCTAAGCTGTACATTCAAGGAAAAGTAAAAATAAGACGATTGGGTGGAACTCTTGAAATATTTGGATATACATTAAAAGATGACTTTTACAATTTATATGCCCCATATTATAATTTTGCTCAATGTGTAAAAACTGTTGAAAATCCAAATGCATACTATGGCTTGTTTAGCAAATTAACTTCCAGTGGTCTCTCTGTTGCAGAAGCTGAAGATATAGTTACTTTTGCGGGGCACCAAGATGGAATAATTTTTTTGCAATCATTAAATAATAATAAAATTGAATTTATAGAAAATAATTTTAATTCTACATATTTGTTTGTAAAATCAAACAAAATAGTTGAACCATATTTCAAGAGTGTGTCTAATAGTTTAAAATGTTCGTTGTACTCTATTAGACCACTTAACAATTTCCGAGAACATCCGAGCTGGAAGGAAGCTTTAGTATATGCTGAAAGTAAGTATGTTCAGCATATTTTAATATTTTTACCTTATAATTTATATTAAGTTTGACTCTATTATAGGGAAATTGGAAAATGTCCAACTGTAGATATCATTATTGTATCGTCAATAGGAGGATTTTTTGTATTGATTAACTATTATTCTTTATTTCAAACTGCAATATCTTCAATATAAGCAGGCAGTAAATAATTAATTCTTAACACTATGTTAATATTTGGAAGAGTATAAATATAAAATGTAATATAAATAAAATCACAAGCCAAATAATAATACTTTGAAAATGTGCATCTTTTTAAGTCATTTAGACTTGTGCATTAAGCCATTTTTCAAAAAGCCTTAGTGCATATCCTTCTAAAAATATATAATCCTATACAAAAATTGTATGCAATTTAAATAATTTTAAGATTTCCATATAACATTTTTATGATAAATGATTAATTATATATTAATTGCAATTTTATAGGTGCAGCTAGCAGAGGTATTGTCTGTGGAGGCAAAGGTATGGGAAAATCTACATATTTAAGATATCAAGTGAATAAGTTATTGTGCAAGGGGCCAGTACTGGTTGTAGACTTGGATCCAGGACAGTGTGAATTTACAGTAGCTGGAAATATCTCAGCTACGGTTGTTAATCAACCCTTATTGGGACCTAGTTTCACACATTTGAAGAAACCAGAAATGTTTGTATAAGTAAATTTTCTTATAATATCTTATATAGCCTACTGTTGAGACACTTCTTTCCCAACTTTTCGCCGTGTTCTGGAAGCATTGCGCGTTGAATGGCTGAACTCAATGCCGCGCTTTGCCCCACACCAGAGCAAAGAGATGAAAATATTCAATATTTCATTTCCTCGAGTGGGAATCGAACCCAGAACCATACAAGCATATGCTTGTGGCAATGCCACGACTAACCTTAAAATAATTGTTTATAAAAAAACCTAAATACACCATATTGTAACTTATTTCCAATAAACAATGTTCCGTATTACACCAACAAATTTGCTTTGATTGTTTCAGAATGCTAAACATAGGAATGATAAATACAATGGACAATTCAAAGCGATACCTCTCCGCCGTCCACACTCTACTAACCCAATGCCACGAAAACAAAACCTTCTCAAACATGCCGTGGATTGTAAACACTATGGGAATGACCACTGCTTTGGGACTAAAATTTATAATTTATATAATATTAGCAACAAAGCCAAGTTACCTCTTGCAATATGAGTCGAAACACGCTAGAAGACGTTTCGATACTCTTCTGCGACCACAAATAGTTAAAAATTTATATGAAGAATATAAAAGAGATTGTTTATTCTCTAATGTATCAAGTCCAGTTGATTTGGACTATTCCTTCGTCGTGGCTTACGATACAGACGATTCTGAGAAGGATAGCTTCTCCTTGACTCCTAAAGATGAAAGATATTTAAATTTCTTGGCATATTTCAGTCAGTTGGCGGTCATTCAAAAAAAATTGCTAGCAATTACGCCATATCAGTAAGTATAATTAGTGTAGACTCACGTTATTTATTTACATGGGGAAGTTGTAAAGTAAATTCGCAACTTTACGCGGTCAGACATCCTGGTACTGATTCTTGTTTACAAAACTTATATCAACAAAAAAATCTTCATAATTTTAATAACTAGAAAATTAAATTTCTAATTAGAATGTTTGAAAGCTCTAATAATTTAATTTATAATTTGCATTCATTATTAGATGTTAATGTAAAAAATTTAAAGAAATCCTTTATATTTACTATCATTATACCAAAAGAGACATTTAGGAAATTAAAAGGACAATTATATTCCTACTTATAGGACAACTTCATAGGGATAGAGTATCTATAACATAATAAAATGCTAATAACTAATTTCTGTTTGCAATAACAGAATAATCAATTATATAACAAAGAAGTACAAGAAATTGACCCTATACTACAAAGTGCACCTTCTAAAGCCATTTATGATGATATTTGATGAAAAAGGATGATGTCGGATCTAATTTACAAAACCACGGATTTAACAAAATATTAAGTTTACAATCAAAATAGAATATGTATCTATTTATAGTACTAAAATAATCTACTAATAATCACAAAAAAAAACAATACACAATTAAAATAAAAGAACTACTATATATAATAAAACTTATATTTCGAATCCATCGATAAAGACAAAGTTACATACAAAAAAATCTATGTCAATACAAAACTAATCGTAAGTTAAGGACAGTTGCACCCAGCTTAGGTCTCAGCGTCTGTAGGTAATATATATATATATTTAATATATCGCGATGTTTACAAACCAGTTCTGATGGTGACCACGTCACGTCTTTTATAATACATGACGCATCCGCCACCCAGTGATGTCACTTACGTCGCTGCCCGCACCAGACGAAGAAAATAATTTAAAAATATATGGTATTCTGCCGTTTCTAAAATAATAATTTAACTTTTAAATATATTTCCAAGTTGTTAATATAAAATTTGCACTGAAAAATTAATACTAAGGCTTTATGAACCGTGAACTCCATCTGTATGTGACAATTCCATTGTTTATTATTAATAAAAGTGCATACGGGCCACTTGATGAAACCGTATAGCGTAGCCCTTTAAAATTAAGTATAAGTACGTTAATTAAAGAGGGTTCGCTTCGGACATTCAACTTATTAATATTTTTTAATTTTTGTTTATGATTTCAAATATTAAGTTGCTGTTCGAATCCTATTACAGATAAACGGCTCCTAAGTATAAAAGGACAAGTTAAAAGAGAAGATCGGGAGAACTGAATAAAGTAAAGAAATTAAATTATAAGTATAGAATAGATTTGACCCCTTTATTCCGCTCTCCCGTATACCTTCTCTTCTGACATGTTTATTTATACGCAAGGACCATCTAAAATAATATTAAAATATAATTACTTATCAAAGTGCAAGCGTCTTATAAAAATCATCAAATTATTATAGAGATTAGTAAAACACCGATTATCCTAAGTTGATTGGTCACCAATCGAATTATGTCTAATAGTGACATACTATTATATTATAAATCGTTGTAAACACATAACTTAGTAGATTTAAAAACTTTAAAAGACGATGAACCCTCTCGAACGTAAGGGGCTTCGGGTAGGAAGCAACAGGTGTTGCACATCATCCACGAATTTTAAACCTTATGGAGTAGGGAATAGTGATTTTTTTCTATTTATAAAGTTAGCGATTCAAACATTGTTTTAGTGACGAGCTACGATATCTCTGCGAGTAAAGTAACGTGAGTCAGTCCACTGCCATACAGCATCATTGTTCTATCCTTGCTATCAATAATTTCTGAGAATTATTCATGTCACAGTGTACCTACTGGATTATTAATATGAAAACTATTAATAAATGACGGTTAGATGCATACTACAAACATTATTAAATTAGTCAGAATAGGGGATTTTTCATAATTTTCTTCACTTATTTCAGCAAGTTATATAAAAAATTACAATATATATAATCATTATTTTAATAAAATATTATCAGAGACTCGTTTACAATCAGTTCTCACGCTTACATATACAACAAACAGAATGACTAATAGATAGATGAATGTATTGTTGTGGAATTTCCTACACAAATTAAACAATCTGGGACAATTTGTAATACGAATTATTTTCCAGGGTGCCTCTGAAGAATTTGTATATTGGTACCAACGTCTTTGTCAAGGCTGAGAGTATAGGTAAGGTGATCAATGGAAAAATAGTGGCGTTATGTCAACAGAAACAATGCGATAGCGCGAGGGTGTTTACACTGGCCGATAAGCCCCTACTGTGTTTTGGACATGGTAAGAAACTATTCGAAAATATTTAGGGTCTTTAAAAAACATTAATTTTACTTCACGCTCGCAAAGTATGACGTCATACGTTTTTATTATTTGTACGATTTGCAATTAGATAAGATTACTCAGTTCACTTATAGACATTAATCAGTGGAAAAAATTTTAGAATAAATTATTATAGAAAATATATTATCACTTAAATTATTAATTTTTCACAATAAGATTATAACAATTGATTATTTGGATAATATAAAAGTCTAGAAAAAAAATCAAATAAACCTATGCTTGTAGTGTCATTATCTTACTTCAAGTTAAACCACCTAAATGACTCAAAGATGATGTAACTCGAACAAAGTACATTAATATCATATTTGTGTTATCAATAAGAGTGCTATAATATAGTGCTTGATTAACTGATAAGTGCAAATACATTCTTACTACTTTATAAACGTGGAGCCAGCCGTCCGTTAGTCACAAAAACATCAAAACCAATTTTATCTAATTTAATGTTGTATTTGCAGGTTTTATAAGAGGAATAGATTGGGAAAAGGAGTTGTTATATGTTATTACACCAGTGCAGAGCAATGATCTGTGCGGTGTAGACACGGTGGTGTACGCAGACTGGGTGCCTGACCTGGTGGGCCTGGAAGGTCACCTGCCCGAGGGGACCATGCTCCCCTACCGCACCCACACACAGGACCAACTCAAACAATTCATGTCTACACCACGCAGAAGATTCAATCCTCTGCAACTGCTAAAAGTAACAAGAAGTGCCAAAATTGAAAGCTTGGTTAATTAGTTAATAAATTTGTAATTGGAATATATCCAAAATATCTTAAATTATAAAAGGAAATCTAATTATGTTAATTCATGTATATTTGAAAGATAATTTTGTACTTACAATACTAATAAAACATAACATAGATGATCATCGCATTTAACTTAAATATTCCCCCATCCTAGATACCTTTCCATTTATAAATGCTGTATTAAATTTTTATAAAAGTCAAAAAGTCTAGAAAAGAATTGTTAAAACATGGGGTTCCTTTATTACTAATAAATTATATTAGCATGCAATATGTCCATACGGAAAGTTAAAAATTTCACACAATACATTAAAATAAAACTGCCTTAAACAAAAAGAATGGGATTGTACGTCTCAGATGCGCACATGTACATCTAGCTGACAGGCACTTGGCGGAGTCAGGCGGGGCTCTCGCTCCATGACAAATAAATTTCCTACTCAATTTATACATTACTATTTTATTGAAAAATTAAAATACAAAATATCAAACTAAACAAAAATTGAGGAATCTCAGTGAGATGAAAATAGTTGGGGACTTTAATGTTGAAAAATGCTACTTGATTATATAACAGGAGAGTAACACACGAAATATACCAGCAGCTTCATAGAGTATGAGTCTGCTATGCCCCGACTACATCTGTTAAGGCAATTATGCTTACTCTTTATAGATAATCTATAAAATATACAAGTACCAATTGTGAAAATATAGCCACACGAATACTGAGTGGGTGTGCGTGCTACGCGGGCCGCGACGTCGCGTCAGCTGTCAGTATCAGAAGGAAGCACTGTGTGGCCGACATCGCGACTGCTGCAGAGTTCGAGTCGTATCAAACGTAAGTTTTCAGGCAGTATGCGAACGATTCATAAATCAGAGTTCTTCCGACAACAGCACAATTACAGCAGAGAACACCTAGTCTTCTTCTTCTTCTTAACTTGTAACGCGGCGCGAGTCGCCGTCTCGAATACTTCGCGGACGCCCTCCTTGCTCTTGGCAGAGCATTCGAGGTAGGCGAACGCATTAATTTTTTCAGCCATAGCGCGGCCCTCCTGAGGCTTGACAGGTTCTTGTTTCATCTTGCGGAGCTCATTGATTGTGGCCGGGTCATTGCGTAGATCCTTCTTGTTGCCCACGAGAATGATGGGCACGTTGGGGCAGAAGTGTTTCACCTCCGGTGTCCACTTCTCCGGGATGTTTTCGAGCGAGTCGGGGGAGTCCACGGAGAAGCACATGAGGATCACGTCTGTGTCCGGATACGAGAGTGGCCGTAGCCTGTCATAATCCTCTTGGCCGGCCGTATCCCATAAGGCTAGCTCCACCTGTTTTCCGTCAACCTCGATGTCGGCGACGTAGTTTTCAAATACTGTCGGCACATACACTTCCGGGAACTGATCTTTACTAAACACGATCAATAGGCATGTTTTACCACATGCACCGTCACCAACTATCACTAATTTTTTGCGTATTGCAGCCATCGGTCCTGTAAAAGAATACAACGCAAATAATTATGATGAGCGTCAACGCCTTTCATGACTTATAAATATGGCCGCCGTATAGGAATATGGGAAGGGAGTAGTCAGACAAGCCCTCAAATGTGAATAAGCACCTGAACTAGCGGAAGAAGAACAGCACCACCACATAGTACCCTCACATGCGAGGGTGGTTATTTAGTATATTTTGTAGATACCTGAAGATTCTGGCTAATTTCTGCAGAATATTGACCTATCGACACTTTTTTATTCGTCTTTGCTCATCACAAGCACTTTCGTTTCGTTCGTAAGTCAGTATTGCAACATTAGAAAATTATGAACATAAAGTATTAAGGCCACCCATACAGTAGAGTAAAAGTAAATGTAACTTGTGAAGATTTATTAAGTTATTAATAAAATAGGCTTGAAAAAATTAAAAAAATATTTATTGAGAATTAATAGATTTAAAATGATTATTAAAAAGATATTAAAATATTTGTCGTGATCGTTTGTCTAAGTGTATAATAAAAAATGAAATGTTGTAAACGTTGTATTACTATGTTTAAAAGAAATTTTTAAAACTGAATCTAAGCATGGACGTTTAAACTTACATAATTTTAAGTATTAATAGAGGGACAAATAAAAATATTAAGAAAAAGTATGACTTTAATATTACGGGAGGGAGAACCTAGAATCAAGACTTCATTTTATTAATCGTACGGTACCGTATCCTCGAAAATGAAACGAATATTAGGCTTATTTTTCGTTATTTTTAATATTTTTTGTATTTATGATACCTTCACAACGTAGACAATTAAATTACGGTGCGCATATAATCCGTGAATACATTCCTTATTAAACAGATGTTTCAATCAACGTTGACGTAGACATATCACGAATGATGTACCGTTCAAGTTCAACTTCAATTCAAAGTCAAACTTCAAGTAAATTTGACAATTACCAGAATTTCCATTTTGCCAATTTATTCTCAAAAGATTTAAAAAGATAAGGAATAGATCGTTCTGATAAATAAATAACACTAAACAGCTAATTGTTTATTGTTATAATTTCGCATTAATCGCGTTGTACCTCTTTAATAGTCATATGGGAAATATTAATATTTGGATATTGAATAACTTAGTAGTGGAAAATAAAAGGAAATTATTAATAAGATTCTAAAATGTTTATTACTGTTGTGTTTTAAAGATGTAAGCCATTGTTGATCTAAAATTTATTATTTTTTATAATAAATTTAAATGTATTCTGCATAGTTTTAGTATAGGTATGGAATTTACTTTTTTTCTCCATCTTGAATCTTGTTATTATTTCTAGACTGTTTCTTCTATAGTAAAGTTAAAAATTCAATTCAATTCTGTCTTCAATTATTTTATAAAAGATAATTTAGAGGCCAACTTGAATTGTAAATTTTAATATTAGCAAGTTCTTTTCAGCTGTCTATGCATTCTTGTTATTTTTAATTAATTAAAACTACAATAAATAACAATATTTTTAAAATAATGCTTACAGTATAAAAATATAAGAAAAATTAAGAAAAGGTAAATACTTAGATATAAAAATTGTAACACAGCAGGACTCAAACCAGTGCCTCTTCAAAATTATTCAAGTAACAAGTTCTCTAATAAAGTAAGGTCATACAGTTTTATTAATTTACTGTGTGGTGGCTAGACAGAACGGAGAGCCAAACACTAAGGTTTCTGCGTATCTCTATTTCCCTTCGGGCCTCCTCATGGTTTGTGTGTGATGATTTAATCAGCTAAGCTGACTCAGCATAACTTTTAAAGATATCACTTCTCTACTACATTCCATTTCTATTTCTTTCTTCTTTTCTAATTTCAGTACCAACACTGCATAGTGTACAGCCAAAAACTCCTGTATGTAGTTGGTCAGGCAGGAAAAACCTAGTGTTAACGAACACTAGTGATCCCTATTCTTTGACTAAATTTGAGACACATCCTGTTGACTGCCAGGGCTCAATGTCACGCTTGGTCTTGTCAGAGCAGAGGAAATAAATTATTTCTTGTGAGTCTTACTCATAACCATTATATGAACCGTAGTCAGATGTTGTCCCTTTGCACAATTGCTGCATTTGATATAATGATGGGGATTATTTTAAAATAAAATACAATTGTCTTGCCCCATTTATATTTACACACACATTGATTAATTACTATTTAAACTATATAACTATTAATTATTAACAATATGTATATGAAAATAGAAAAACACCTAAAATTATATATTGCAGTAACAAAATAGGGACATTTATATATACATACATTGTTTACATATAATTAGATTTCTTCAAAAAATAAAATTTGAAAAAAAGATCTTATAAATTCAATTAAAACTTTATATTAATATTTATAAAGCAGTCTTATTTATTATTTAGTTATTAATATAAATATCATTCACCATATATCTATCACATATTTATAATAGTTTTAAAAAAAACTGGAATATTAACAAAAAACATTTGTCCTTGGTACCAGTCACTAACTAAAAAGTTTATTGATATAAAATTATCAAATCAATTACAGAAATATATATTAGAACATAAAATAAATGCAATTTTAAGTGCATGTTGCATTATTTATTGTGTTCAAGACATTAGAATGTTAAAAAATATAAAAATATATATAAACTCTTTGAGCTGTATAAGTTAACAAGAAAAAAATAAAAGTACATCTTTATTTTATATATTTGTTTCAAGCTTTATCTTGTATATACTAGGATAGGCAAAAGGACCAATACAAACAGGATAAATTTGTAAAATTTAACCCTATTAATCATAATTATTTCAAATATTATTGCAACTTATTATATCAATTCATATGATTCACTTGTTGAGTGCTTTATGAATCCTCTGAGGCCATCTGTAAAAAGAAAGATAAATTATATAAATAAACATATTTTTATAATCATGCACAACAATTATAATATATACCTTTAAATATCCTTTAGTTTTTTTATAAACAACCTTACAGCTTCATATACTTATGACTCTTTAATATTAAAATGTATAAAATTGTCATAAACTAACATAACTGGTATAATATAATAAGAATCTATGAACTATATCTAAACTCAAATAAATAATTATGCTTAATTTTAAATATTTCATTGTTATTTTTATATTAAATGGTAATTTCTTTTATTTAATTATTCTACCTAATTACCACAATAATTTATTCTGTAATTACTTAGTAAATTAATAATAGTTATATGAAGCTATAGGGTTTCAATAAAACAACAGAAATATTAATACTTCTATATTGTAATGAGACATATTTGTTTACATTACGTATAAACATTATCAAATATATTATTATTAAAATAACAACCATGTTTATTATTATTATCTGTAGCAACTTTAAAAGTATGTCGTTCCTTCTGCGTTTTTAAACGTTAAAGTGCACGATTTTGACATATGTCAAGTCTATGTCAAACTAATCTCTCAAGTAAACTAAATAATCCTTATGAATACATGTTCAATACTAAAATTTCAAAATAAAAATATATGTATACATTTGAATATAATATAAATATGTATGTTAATATTTTTGTTTTTTTAATAGATTTATAAAAAAAAAACATAAAAAGTGAAACGTACATATTCTCTAACAAACTACACATCCATATATGATGCTTTATAACTTTGTGCATCTTTATATCATTTGTGCAATAAAAGAAAATAAAAGTATTACTTTTGAATTATACATTGGTATATGAACTTATAATCTACAGTGCAGGACTTACTTTACTATAAAACATATGTTTTCTACAATAAGCAATAAAAACTGCATCAAAAGTCATATGAATACTTGAAAAAGGTACTAGATATGCACTGTTTTATCAACATAGATATACAGATAACTCAATTAATCATTTTCACTATTATTTTTCAAAAATTGTAGAAAGAAAGTTCTACACTGAAGCCGATGTTATATTTGGATTCTTATTTTTATTTAATTTTTCCTTTTCCATTTATAATTTAAATATCAAAATTAAAGTTTTGACTACTCATGTCAATAAGTAAAAAAGTTTAATTTTGAATCACTTCTTTACCTTCTGCCAGGCGAAGATGCCATAACTGAGTCCAGCTCCTAGAGCAAATGCTAAAATGTGTGGCAAGTATTTGAATGATGGTTCTGAGCGTTTCTTCATTAGATTTGAAATAAGCTTCAATTTGCCATCAGTATATGGTGGATACCGTCCACTGTAATGATAAAATTGTTATTATTATTTTATTTTAACTTCTTAATGCAAATAACAAAGTACACAGAGAGAACCTAGTGTTTAGACATTCCGTTCCCTATGTCTCATTAAATTTTTAATTGTGTGTTGAGTGACAAAACTTGATGCTATACTTTGGCTTGTTACTAGAGACAGGAAATAAAAAAAAAATATACTCTTAGGTTTGCAGTGAGACACTACCACAGCCTAGTTTATAAGTTTATAAGTGGTACGATTCTAGACAACCAAAAATATACATATAATATGTCATAGATATAATAAAAAAAACGAGCTAAGAACACTACTCACGACGCCAATTTCTCTCCAATGGCTGCAAAGTTTCTTACTAAACAACTTTTCTTATGGGTGAAAGTATCAAAAGATGCTTTCCCATGATAAGCTCCCATACCACTGTTTCCAATTCCTCCAAATGGTAAAGTTTCAACTGAAATATTTATAAAATAATTAAAATGGATGTTACTAGAGTTTATTTTTTTAAGTTAGTAAAATCAAATAACTACTGATATTAGCTACTAACTCTCTGCACATAAAAGTATATAATAAATTAGTCTACATAAAAAAAAACTATTATTAACCAAATAGCATTAATTTTTAAAATCTAGCAATATTTTATTAATCATGCTCTATTGTTAGTCATTACGCTACAATTATATGTGTATTTACAAAAATTGTATTAAGGATAGGAAAACTAAAATGTTAATAGATAAACGAAAAAGTTTATATTAAATTGAATTATTATTTTTCTACTGGCAACAATATATACATGCCAATATATAGAAAAATTCTAAATATTATAATAAATTATTTATATAATAATATATAAACATAAATACATTTAAAATTGAGCATGAACCTAGAAGATAATAAAATTGTATATTTTTTCTAGAGAAATAGACATAAAATATTTATTGAATACATTATATATAAAAGTTATTTATGAAATCCGAACACTCTTGTACACTTTAAGAAATGGAAATGAACGTAAGCATTAGCTATTGACTCAAACAAGAAAAAATATTCAATAAAGTTTAAGACAGAAAGAATATATCGACAATATTTTTATATACATTTTAATAATATGTACACTCTAAATAATGAATGTGTTCACAATTTTATTTTAATTTCATATTTTTGAGAACAAAACAATACTACTAGCAAAATTCTATGTTTAAATTAACAAAACAACGCACATGTATGCGAAATTAAAAAAATAAATTAAAATCTCCATATTAAAATTGGCTGTTTTTAAATAATTAAATTTAAATTAATGTGACGGTGATGACGTCATACCTCCCATTTGCATTACAGTATCGTTTACACACATCCCTCCGCTCGTTGTATTCTCGATAATATTTTCCATAATCTTCTTGTTTGTAGTAAACACGTAGAACACCAGGGGTTTTTCCCTAATACAGATAACATATACCACCACCGTTATTTTAGCATAGATTATACAATAAATAATCATAAAATTTTATGTATTTTTCTTATTACAAAGACAATAGAGTGCAAGTATGAGTTAACAAAACATAATAATATAAGTTTAAAATATTTTTCTTTTAACCAAGTAACCATCACCTTTTAACTATTAACCAACTAACAACCAACACCGCAACCACACACCTTTCAAAGAGTTTGACCTCAACCAACAAAAAAAAAAGTATTAACAAACGAATCACGTTACAAAAAAACAAGAATTAAAATATATATATAAAAAAAATATAAATGAAACGTGATTCGTAAATTTTAATTATGAAAGTGCAGATGTATAATGGCTTTTAATAATAATGGGTTATAAATTTAATTAATAAACAATCTTTAATCTTCATATATAAAAACAATTCTCTTTATAAATCCACAACTAACTCTGACCATTCGACCTTCAAAGGTCAAAATCGTTGAAAGTCAAAAGGTCACCCCTACCGCCAGAGGACAAAGGTTGAAGGTGAAAAGGTCGCCCCTATGTGATCTTACCGCCATAAAACATGATAGTATCGTTCAAACAGACACTGCCCGAGCGTGTTTGCTCCGTGAACAATTTGTGTATGTTCTTTTGGTTGCTGAACGCGTATAGCACTAATGGATGCTCCCTGGAAACAATGGGCCCCCTTGGTACCTTTGTATGTACGTTGTTACACGAAATGATTTAGAAAAAAAAATGGAAAAAACAATTTATGTGACGCCTTGTATAGTTCTATATAATCTGTCAGCTCTATAATAAAGTTATTTATCAGTAATTATCTCAGTGAAATATTATACCATTGAAGCATTTTTCTTTCATTAGTATGCATAAAGTCGTAACAAAGAGTCACATGGTTGCAATTTATTAAATCTTTAATTATGCTCACACGCACATTCGCACACACAAGCAAATGAAGACGCACACACGCATGTATATTTTTAACATAGATAATATAAACAGATGTGCTTTAATAGTAGATAATATAAAATATATAAAACAAACAGTTATACATTATATATTAATGATATTTTCAATATGTAACTTAAAGTTTGACATTATGATTTAAGCTTTAAAAAGCCCGTTTTTTTTAAAACATCTCAAACAGACAGACTATATTATTTTAAAAACCTTTGAAAACAACAAGAGGTAGGTCGTAAAAGTAGGAAGGTATACTTGTAGATAATAAAAATATAAGTGGCCAAAAATAAATCTTTTATAATAAACTCATCTATTTATATATTATATATTTTTCTCCTCACAAACATACCCAAAGTAAAAAAATCCATGAAATGCACTCCAATGATCGACCAAAGTCATTGTAAAATGCGCCTTATCAGTTGTTAATAAGGTAGTTTTACCGATGCAAAGCGTATGGCCTATTTAATAGTGGCTTGATTGTTTCCCACTTTATTATGCCACTGTGGAATTAAGATGTTATCTTGACTTGTAAAATGTTTTTAATAATGTGATTTATCATATATAAAATACATTTCGAAAACTATATTCTAACTCGTAACTAGTCTTACTTTTAATAGTCATATTATATCAAGATCAATCAAAAAATCTTTTAAGTATTTACGCAAGTATAAACAATTAATACATTTATATTTATAATATTCATATAAACTATACTATTAATTTTAAATTCGAATATGTAAATATTTGGTCACATCTAAAGCAAAATAAAAAAATATCACAAAAACGTTTACATGTCAAAATAACATTAGAAAAAAAAAACTCCCCTATTTCATATCAAACACCTTAACTTACCTAGCATTTATGAATTTGATGGCTTCGTAAGCATTTTCTATGGGCACAATTGGCAGGATGGGACCGAATATCTCGTCTTCCATAATTTTATCATTACCGTTCACATTAGCTACTATTGTGGGCGCTATAAAGCGTTCTTGCGGGTCGTATTGACCACCTATTGCTATTTTACTTTTGCTCGCATCTACTAGGGTTTGGAGACGACTGTAATAAGAATTTGAAATGTTTAAGTTTCTATTTTTTTTTCTTTTATATTTGATATATATCAACAAAAAACGAAATCGTCGTCAGTCAATATTTCGCAATTAAAAATATAATAAAAAAAAAAGAGATATTAACAGCAACTATCAGCATCACGTTCATTTTACATATATAATCACGAAAACATTTTTTTTAAAGAAATATGGACCTTGTAAAGAAACTTTAATGATATAAAACATTACTAATTTAAATAGTTAAATTTTTAAACACGTAATAAAACTAGTTATTACTATAGATAAAATTGTGCTTTATAATTAGTTAACTATTGTATAATTAGTTTTTTAAGACTGATAAAAATGGTAATGCACATAAATTATAATTATCTAAGTTGAATATATTTTGTTTACTTAAATAATTTGAATATTAAATAACGTTAATAACAGAATATTCTCTTCTGCAACAATTAAGATAACAATAAAATAACTTACCCAAAATGCCTATTATTAATAATTCTGCATAGATCCGGTGATTTTTGCGGTTCTTGTCCATACCATTCCTTTAGTACATTTTTGGCAATGTCAACAAACTTCTCTTGTACTTCCTTCGTACACAGTATATAGTCTGGCGCTATGCACGTTTGTCCCACATTGATGAATTTACCCCAAAGCACCCTTTTAACTGTTACTTCCATGTCCACTGTGTTGTCTATGTATACTGGACTGTAAAATTGATTTTTTTTGTATAAATTATGACATTGTATATTCATTCGTGGCGTAGCGCACATAGAGTAATGCAAACCGACTGGTTGTGCGTTCGATCACCACTCGAGAAAATTAAATATTTATATTTTCATTTCTTCGCTGGTGTCGAGGCAAAGCACGGCGTTGAACACACTCAACACGCAATGTCTCCATAATTCGGCGGAAAGTGGGGAACGGAGTGTCTTAACACTAGGTTCCCTCTGCCTATACTGCTGTGTGCAAAATCAACACATCGCATTAGCTTAAATAATAAATTTCCCCAGGGTGGGTATCGAATTCACATTTATCAACATAATATATAAGAAATCTGAAGCTGAATCAAGTAAACCAATACAATGTTTATTAAGAAAAAAACTAGAACACTGTCCTTGTAATATAATACATATTTGGCAATAGGCTTCAACAAATGTGTAAGCCAATTATGTTATTAGTATCGAATGTTTCGTCTTTATTTGGAATTATAAATTTCCTTTTTCATGACTTAGAGGCCATAGGAAATTTGACACAGCTAATTAAGATTTAAAAGTGCCAATAAGAAAATTAGCTAAAAAAAATTAGCCGTGGCGCAGGGGTAATGTGTGCGCGTGGCGTGGGTTCGATTCCCGCTCGGAGGAATTACATATTTTTATTACTTCACTTTGGTGTTGACGCTACATGCGGGATAGAGCGTGAAGTCGAAAAAAATCAAATATGTTAATGCTTTGTTACTGCAATATGTTTTGCGTAACTAAGTAACCAAACTAGTAACAAAGAAAAAAAAACATTACGTATCAAGTGTATTATTAAAAGGTTACAATTAAGTTAATTATAAACAGACTGCATAAACTAAATGAACATATAGAGTAACACTTGCGCCATCAAGACATTTATCAATATCGGTTCATTAGTTTAATAGTTTGAAGGGAACAAAGGAATGGACATATAACCAGATAACATAATTCTCCTTATGGGCTTTGCTGCAGTCGGGTAAAAAGGATATTTTTTGTTTTTTCTATTTTATAATGCTCTAATAGGGCGCGATAAAATCAAGTCAGAGTCAGATTTCCGTATTTTTTGCATTTTTTAAAAATGTTATTCTACATTTAGGAAAGCAAAAACTCAAAGATTCGTAAAAGAAAATTTAAAAAAAAAAACATTACCTCTTTCCACCCAACTCCAAAGTGACAGGTGTCAAATTCTTCGTCGCCGCTGCATATACAATTTTGCCTACATTTGTGCCACCAGTATAGAAGATATAGTCGAACTTCTGTTTCAACAGCTCTGTTGTTTCTTCTGGACCACCTTCCACTATTACTAAGGCATCCTGTCATAATAAAGAAAATTATAAAATAAATTTATTAGACTTTAGTGATAAAACAATAATATTTAGAAAATAATGTCTTGAATCTCTTATAGTTTGATCCCTTATCATTGTGTGTGTTTACTCCCCCAAGTTGGGGCTGGTTGTACAGTACAAGCCATTACTTTTATATTTATTGTTATAAATAACACTTGTTATCAACATAAATATAATCTACATACATAAAATGGTCACTCACTCATCACGAAATCTCAGAAACTACATGTGCTAGGAATCTGAAATTTTGCATAGGAGTTACTTATAGGACGTAGGTGCTCGCTAAGACGGGAATTTTTAATATTTGACTCTTAAGGGGATGAAATAGGGTTTGAAAGTTTGTATGGATTTTTTTTAAATCGCCACCGATTTTTATAAGATTTGAAATTTAGACTCTTAAAAATATTTCCTTAAACACGTGTTTCATGGTTTATTACGATTCACCCTTAAGGTTGCAAATAAGCGGGCGAAGTTGCTCGCGTCCTCTAGTATTATTATATAATAAAATAGTTACATAACTTTAACTATTATCTGAATAACAATAACAGTAATATTTTTTAGTAGTAATAAAAATTTAAAACTAACACAAACAACAGTACTAATTAATTTTTATAGTTCATAATAATAATCGTTAAAATTCTAGAACTGTTTATGTACAACGCACTATTTTTAAATATAGGTATGTTCTATAATATCAGTAGCATAGTCAATTTTTAAGCCTAGTGTTAAGACACTCTGCTTCCCACTTTCCTGCGAATTCTGGGGGTATTGCGTGTAGAGTGGTGGAACTCAACGCCCCGCTTCGAATCGTTACTAGAACGAGCAAATAAAAATATTAGATATTTCATTTCCTCTAGTGAGAATCGAACCTATAACCTTGTGCCCCTGAACGGAAGTGAGACTGGACAGAAGTGTCTTAATGGGAACGAAGTGTCTTCCTAGTGTGTGAGCACTGGGTTCCCAAAATCGGTTCGTTTAGCGTAAAAATAAAAAAAAGTTTAATAAACAAAGTTTAAGAGGAAGTCTTTGTTTATACCTTTGTCTATTGTATTTTATGTTCTGACATAGCATTATTACTCACAATTATCTAATAAATATTTACTTGTAACCTTCAAGTATCATTGAAACTTGTTTCTGAGTATGTATTTAAATGAGATTTTTGTGTTAATGTATTATCATAAATAATAAAAAAATGCAATTATTTTTGTTATCAGTTAGTTCTTTTAACAACTGTATAAAAAAATACAGTTGTAAAAAGAAGGAGATGAGGAGGAGGTTCCTACTTTTTAGAAGTCGATTAAAAACAAATATTGTTTAATTCAATATAATTTTGTTGATTTAAAATATTTATATTCTATGTACGTTGCAGTTATTTTGGTAAATTACCACTCCAGGAAAATCGTATATTGCAATATATAAGTGTTGCAATTCTTAAAAAATATAATAAATAATATTTTTACCAAAAAAACAATTATTAAGTTAAATAAGTAGACAAAAAATGATCAAAAATCTGGACTCTAAAGGAGCAAATATCTAGAGATACTAACGACGTGTATGTAGTGCTTAGTTAAAATTAATATATACAAAAAGTGTAAATTATTATGAGTCTCTTCTGAATCCATTACCATTGTTTTCTAAATTACACCCACGGTTTTCATATGTTAATTCCATGTAAATACATTTGTTTCATAATTTGAGGAAGGAAAAAGACAAACTCTTGAACTTAATAAACTTATGTATACTATTGAGTAAAGGTATTTACTATTTGTATATCTAACTAGGTAAATTAAGTCATATATTTTTAAATCAACACAAATATTCTTCGAAAGGAGATTCAAATTCACAACCATCATATGCAATTAAGCCTAATAACTGAGCTATAACAACTTTTACATAGTAATACAAAAATAATACTAACATTATACTTTTTAGAAAACATAAAAATTTGAATGTAGTGTGAATCTAGAGATATTTTCTGGACAATTTTTCAAACCAGATGACGCCAATGGCGGTGGTTCAAAAGTTTTCTAAAAAGTATTATTCCTTTCCTAAGTGTAAAAATACACTAGAAAAATGTAAAAAAAAGGAATACTCACATTATCCAAATATTTCGGCAACGTTTCAGCTATGAATTGGGCGGAGGCCACGGCCAATTCACTCGGCTTCACTATTACCACGTTCCCGGCGGCGATGGCGGCTGCCATCGGTAGTAATAGAAGCTGTAACGGGTAGTTCCAAGCACCGATAATGAGAACTACGCCATAGGGGTCGTTGAATATGACTACGTCGTCTAGAATGTTCACAATTCCTTTCGGTGGCTGGAATGTGAAATTATGTATTAAGAAATTACTGGAAAGTTTATAGTATTTTATTAGAATAGTACTTTTTATTCTATTTTATATAACTTCATATAAAAATTCATATCAGAAGTAAATAAATAATGTAACTAAATACATTTATTACTATTAATATAATAAGATTTCTATGAATGCTATATGAAAATAAACTATTCGTATAGCATTAATAGAAGTCCTATTTATATTAATAGCAATGGATGTATTTAGTTACATTACTTTGACTGTTAACTCTACATTATAGATGATAAGTTAAAAAATATTATATACTTTTTTTATTGTAAAACCTCTTAGTATAATCAGAATAAATTAGCAAAAAAATAGGTATAATGAAGTTATTGAAAATGACGCCATATCAGGTTTAAAAAGGCATTAATATTTATATATTGTAATAATAAAAATATCAGTATTGTAAATGCAGTACATCAATAAATATTGACATTTAATAACCTTTGTTGGTACTGCTCAGTTTATTTATAGTAGTTATATTTACTTACATATATTTTTTCCTACTTAACTACGCATGTCGGTCGTGGCGCAGGAGCACAAGCGTGCGACTATATATGAGACAGGTTGTGGGTTCGATTCCCACTCGAGAAAAATAAATATTTAATATATTTCTTCGCTCTGGTGAGAATAGGGAAGTGTCTTAACACTTTATGCAGCTTTATTGACTACTCTTTTAGACCTTACACCTTGGCATTTTATCCGTCACTCCATTTTTTATTTTGATTTTGAATTAATTTCTAGCATGAAGGAATATTTTATTGATTGAAATTGAATATATTACACAAAATAGGTTAAATAAATTATAATTTGTTACATTATAGAATTGAGAAATTTGATAAATTGTTAGTATAATCGAATTCTGCTTAAGATTAAGATAAAGAAGCTACTATGTATATGTGTATGTATGTGACATTTTGAATATGTACGTATTTAATCTCTTAGTAATATTTGCAATCAGATAATTTATAATAAAAAGATAAAAAATCCGAATCAAAATAATGTATTTACTTATGGAATAAACGTGTGACTGTAAACGGGACGGTAATGGATTCAATTTCCACAAAGGGGAATTAATTGTTATTTATTAATATTTCCATTTTTTCACTCTGATAACAAGACAGGCAATGCCACGAAAATTCAGCGGAAAGTCTTAACACTAGGTTCCCTCAGCTATATGCGGTTAAAATGTATACATATAAGCTAGTTAAAAAATGTATATAATCTGTATTTTAAAACATCTATGGAACACGCGAGCCACGACCTCAAGACATACGAGTAATTACAGGTAATATTCATAATTGGAATACTTATTATGTAGATATAATAATACAACCTGGTCGTCAACTATGCAGAAAATTTTATAGGAAAGTGCTCGAACATAATAGACAGATCTGATACAATATGACAGAGCAATGAATTCATAATTTTTTATTTATTTTAATGAAGGGCCATTTGCCATTGCCATTTTGGTGCGGTGGGCCAGCGTATGATTGTAAACGCGATAGTTATGGGTTCCATACCCATTCAGGAGATCAGGGAAATAAGATTTTTTTAAAAAGTCAGATAAATAAAAAAAGATCTGAATTAACAGTGAGCTAATGAAGGAGTTTTAAAAAGTGTGAGGTATATTGAAGGGAAAAATGTTTATCTAGCTAAACTTTCAGGGCCAGGAATCAAAGCCTTACTTATATCTCAATAGAGATAATCAGAAAAGTAATTATTTTTTTTTATTTAAAATATTATAAAACTTTATTTAAAATATTATAATTCAAGTAAACGGTGGTTGTTCTTGAATTTTACAGTAACTATAGTAATAAAATGGAAGAAAAAACTTAAAACTTAAAACAAGCGCGCAAAGCAAGTTTCGTTTTTATTATTGTAAGTTTTTATATGCAAATATCGACGCCATTATACTGTATCGTTATAGGTGTTAGTTATTTTTTTCATAAAAAAATATTTGATGCGTAGTTTTAAATGATAAAATAATGACTTAGTAGACAATATCGTGTTTTTTTTAAGCAAAGTAATATAGAAGGTTCGTTGACTTACCTACTCCTAATTAAAAACAAGGCAAATATTGAAATGCAAGTCTGCAAATATATATTTTTTTTTATTTCCTCGAATTTCATACAAGGTAGAGGAAATTAATATTGCAACAACCAGGTCAAATACTTTTTTTTTCAATATACATTCTACTGTACTACAGTACGGACGATGTATCATGGCCATTTTGAAACAAATATACGGAAATATCCGTGATTAACTCGCGCACGCCCAAGGCCACGACACGGCGCCCGTACTGTACAATAGCATAAAACTAAAATAAAATTCCATAAGTAATAAAACCACTACTCACCCGCTCTGGCTTGACCCATTCGTCAAATTTATTCAATATATTCTTAAGATCATTAACCAAGTAGTCCACTTCAAGTAATATGGCCTCAGTTTTACTTCTACGTAGATCCTTTACTAGGGCGTCAATCATAGCACCCCTGTTCTCTTCATACATCCTCATAAGGTTCTTGAGTTGTTTCTTCCTCCATTCTGTTGGCCTCGTTAAGCCACTGTTGTATGTGTCGTGGGCTTTTTGTACAACCTGTTTTTTTTAAATATTACAATGTAATTAAATTTTATGGACATTATTTTAAAAGAAAATTTTAAATAAAATGTAGTTTTAAGCCTTTCTAATATAGCGAATCGTAGTTAAAATTGAAAAAGAAAACACAATATCACCGAGGCCCAGGGGCACTAAAGTGTGACTGTAAATGCAACGGTTGTGAGTTTGATTCCCACTTGAGGAAAGAACTATTTAGTATTTTCATTTATTTGTTCTCGTAATGAAGCAAAGCTTGACTTTGAATTCCACCACCCAACGCTTCGAGAATTTGGTAATAAATGAGGAGAAATGTCTTAACACTAGGTTCCGTCTGCCCACCCTGCTGTATACCTGCTGCTGATCGAGAAAAAGTATGAAGAATCAATAAAATAATAAGTTAAGTAACACTTTTGTAACAAAACAAAATGGAATACAGAATAAACCAAACTGCTATATTTAAAGTATATACATCAATTAACATTTTGATAACTTATGTTTAAATTGTGTATAGGTAATTACTAAAGTCTGATTAGTGTTGTGCGTTTCATAAATACCTTTGTTTTAAGTGGATATACATAAACTAAAATTATTATTAACATATTAATTAGATCATTAATATAACATTACTTGTTTTGAAATCATAAAATGGACGTAAATAGTTAATTGTCTCCTATTTTATGTGTTAATAAAAATAAAATATGTGTAACAATATTACATCACATGGAACATAAACTAATTCTATTAGTTCTTTTAAAAATTAATGTACATTTTTCTGTTTTTGCTTTATTCTGTATATATTTACAGATATAGCAGGGTAAGGAGAGACTAGTGTTAATATAATCCATCCTAATATATTGAATGGTAAAATTCAGCAGCACATTTTAACTTGCCAGAGCAGGAAAATGGAAATAATTATTTTACACAAGTAGGAATTATATTTATAGTCAGAAGCAGTTCCAACACACTACATCAAAAAGTAATAGTTTATTATACATTAATATAGTAAAAATTATACCTCTGGTATGTTAACAGGCTTAGGTTTGGAGTTTGATAATGTTCCTGAAACAAAAAAAAGAGATATTAATAAGTTTATTTTTACTTTACTTATTTTACTTAAGCAGTAAAATTTAGATTTTTTTTAGTTTTACCCATATCTATTTCTCATATATAGCAGGGTAAGCAGAGGGAACTTAATGTAAATAATACTATTGACTGATATCTACAAAGTTATGAAACCCTTGCAGATAATTTCTTTCTGTGAGTTTTTATTAACCATAGGACATATTTGTTACATATGACACTCAATTTTTGTATAATTATGACAAATTATCAAGTGTACTTTTACCCTTGATTGATAAGTAATATGTAATATACTAATTTATCACATAATAGTAACAAGATTTAAGGATAAAAATTTAAGAATTAAGCTGCATAAACAAATGATAATAATAGTATTTACGTTCTCTTTATATTTCTATGAAAATATATAATGAAAGATAATATTCTTTCATAATAAATCTAGAAAAATCACTTTAAAATTAAATTCCAAAATAATTTATGATCCTTATTCTGAAAGACAAATGTTATAAGATTTATTTATTCTTTCATAATATAAATGGTATAATTAATTATAAAGCATGAAAGTAATTTTTTTTCTTATAATTGACATGAAATTTAATTATAAAGTAAAAATATTATTGAATATACACTTTGGAATAGTGAAATAAATACAAGCCATTACAAGTTTAACTGGTTATCTGAAATTTGTACTTATCGTAGGGTTAAAGTCCTCAACCATTGTATAAGTTAGGAACTTTTTATTAAGTACTTAAAAGTTGTCCTAATGAAAACTTATTCTAAGGGCTTATTTATCGTATAATATAATCTTTGTTCACATTAGGTATAATATAAATTATGATGCATGTATAAATCATGACCACACGAAACTTAAATATTTTAAAAAAGAAAATTTCCTTAAATATAATATTTATTTACCTAACGTCATTTTCAGAAATATATCACTGGTTTAAAACAAAATAAAAGTACTTTGTTTAATTTCACTTTAACTTCTAAGAGTTGTGTGGATACGACCAACCAATAATTTTAAATGAAATATAACTTTTAAGTTATTCGTATTCTTTCGCAATCGCAATCCAGAAATTGTAAGCAACTCACTATCACTATATCCATATGTCATATCATGTCCACAGATTAAATTTACCTTAAGGAAGATATGTCATTGAACGAGAACAGATTATAAAACAACGATAGTCGACGTTAACTAGACAGATGTTTTAAAAATAATGATATTAATTAAGATAATAATATTATCTTTGTATAAGATTGACTTAAATTTTACATAATAATGGAAATATGAGCTAAATTTTAATAAAATGTGAATTAAAATTACATTTAATTTTTTAACGATTCTTCTTCTTTGTCGTTTCGCTTTTGACAGTCTTTTTTAAAGGTTGGTTTTTAACGATATCACTAGTAATTGAGTTGATTTTATTCGGACTTCGATAATGTGAACTTAGAAATAATAGTGATGAAGTTATGTACTAGTAAATGTAAAAGTCATCATTGGATGTCATCGTGTAGTGATAGCAACGCCATCTCTATTTCATTTGTTTTGCTTATTTTATTTAATATTAGAGCGCTGATTTTAAATGTGAACATTGCAATTTTCACTTTGCTTAGCATTAATTAATGACAAAGAGAAATATATTCTAGACATTGTGTAAATGATAGCTAAATAGATTCTTAAAATACTTTAACACACTATCGTTTCATTTTTATTTATATAGCATTTTCCACATTATTGTGGGATAATTAAGTAACTATATTTTTTAACATGGTGAAGCTCTCCTTTAAATTACTTCCATTTTGGAGCATAATAAATAAAATAGGAATTTCTAACTGCGCTACAAATCGCAAAATATAGAAACAATAAGAATAACAATAGTTGAGTTCATAATCAAGATAAAATTAGGTACGTATTCACAATGTAAGCATGTTATCTTTTATGATAAATCTTGGATCTTTTTGTTAAATTAAATTCGTTTGAATATTTTTTTTATATATTTAATGAAGGAAGATTGTTAAAATTTTAGAATCAAGATTTTTTATGTCAAATATTTTTTGTATTGCTTGTATTGCATCGTTGTAAGTATCATATGATGAAGCGGGCTACGCTTACGAACTTACGACCATACTGTATTAAGCTTAAGAAGTTAAAACCGAATCTAAAGACATTGTTTATGTTTTCAAACTGGATTCTTGCTAACCTTCATTTGTTATTGTCAATGACAAGTGCCTGGTACGTGGTAACTTTACTTATAAATGCATTTATATTTATTAATTATTTAATTAACATATTTTTTAAATTAGTTAAAAAAAGTACTATTAAAAAAATTGAGACACTGTTTGTGTACGGCTCTGGTCTCAACCAACTCTAAAAGAAAAATAAGTATGCTGTCAAATTAGTTCTTATGGGTCATAAAACATAAAAGTCATTTCTTAGTGCACTCCTGTCTCTTTCAATGGGTAAGGCCCAGCAGATTTCAATCAATTAGTAATGGACGAATTTAAGGTTTAAAAACTTGTGGGTTGAGCCCCAACTCGGGTGGATATAATATTTAAATATTTTCCCAATCCATCAATCTCAATAAATGTCTCTCACTAAACTAGTGAAAAGTAGAGAACGTGAATATGTTTATCAAAAAAAAAACAAACTAACTGCAACAATCGTATAGAGATTTCACGAAAAAAGAAAGTGAATGTTGTAAAGTACAGCTTAAATGGTTACGGTTTATTTACTTACAAAATTAATTATATCATTTCAAAATGCTTATGTAAGTAATATAAATAAAACTTATTTCTTTATTATTCTTATATTACGTATGTGAGTACCTATACTAATTGACATATCAAAAATGCAGTTTAGAAAAAAATACATTACCAAATGGCTTTGTCATAAAACTAAAAGTTTGTATTTAAAAAAATCAATTTATCATTGTGACTGAAACCAGTTTGGTCGAGGAAAAACTTAAAGTTTTATTTATTAAGTTATTATTATAACTGCTATTAGATATAAAATAAAAGAATATAAAAAAAATCTACGTTTCCAATATTAGTACTACCTGGTTTTTTTTAATTTGTTGTTTTTTTTTTAATTATTACAATATGCCTTAGTTAATCTTAATGAGAATCTAATTTATACAAAGAATTAAAAGGTACCTAATATCTAATAAAGTTTTTATGTTCACGTTATATCCTCCACATTCATATAGCAATTTCATCAGCACTGCTTTGAGTAGCGGATCTCAACACCGCGGTTTGTCTCCTTCTCGGAGCGAGGAAATGAAAATGTTAGATATTTAATTTCCTCGAGCGTATTTCAAAACCACAACCTGTTGCGTTTAAAGTCGCACGCTTTTACCCCTGCGATACGACTTCATCAATTTTGGCCACAATGAAGCTCGTAAAGATTTTATAAAATTTAATAAAATATGACGAAAAATTAACGTAGTTATAAGTGTAATAAAATATATCAGCTTCACGCCATATCCTGCACAGAGTAGGGTACGCAGAAGGAACCTATTCTTACGATATTCTAACGCCGGGCTCTTGTCTTGGTGCCAGAGTGAAGATATGAAAATATTAAAAAATAATAACTAATTCATTTGCTCGCGTTAGGATGAACCTACAACCGTCGCGTTACAGTAACAAACTTGTGCCCCTGCGCTATGATGTCCTCAAATTAAATTTGATAATAATAAAAATAAACACAAATAAACTGCAATGAAATAAAGGCACGCCATGAATGTCTGTAAGTTTTAAATACAAAAAAAAAAAACATAAACAATATAGGTACAGTAATCTAGTAAACTACTGAGAAATTCATTATACCTATATATTATTAACTCGATATTGTTTGTTACAAGTAATTAAGTAGAATATTCTAGAAGCAGATACAGCTCGTAGTGTTTTAAAATTTTCCACTGTGAGATTAATGGTTCTATCGATGATCCGCAATAACGGGCAACGGTTCGTTACACAATATAATTATTTATTTTATTCTAACAACTTAAATGTTGAAGTCAAAATTTTACTTAAGAAAATCTATTATTTATTTCTTTCGAGCTGTTGGGGAGACGCAATCCTATAGAACAGAGACATCCAGAGCGAAATTGTAATCTATCCATAGACTAAGGTTGATTATTTAATTATAATTATAAATATGATTATGCTTGTTATATTAGTACTGTATAGATATGTACATTAATAATATTTATCAAGAGACCGTGGTGGCCCAGTGGCACAAGCATGTGACTATAAACACGACAGTTGTGGGTGGATTCCCGCTCCGTGTACCCGGGGGAATGAAAGATTTAATTGTTTTACTTACCGCATTTCCTCAAGAATTCGGAGAAAGGGGGATAAGAGTATCTCAACATTAAATTTCCCCTGCCTATCCTGCGAGTGATACAGCGCTAAAAAATCTAGCTATCTATATATATAAAAGGACTTGTCCTCACTGACTGATGTAAGACGCACGCACAGCCGTAACCGCTGTGAGTAGAAACGTCAAATTTGGACAAAATTTGACATTTGAAGAAAGGTGCAAATAAGGGGTTGAAAGTTTGTATCGATTTTTTTTAATTGGCACCAATTTTTATAAAATTTGAAATTCAGACTCTTAAAAGTATTTAATTGAACACATGTTTCATGGTTTTCTAGAATTCAACCCCTAAAGGTGCAAATAAGGGGTTGAGAGTTTGTATGGAAAAATCTTCAAATCGCCACCGATTTTTATAAAATTTGAAATTTCGATTCTTAAAAATATTTCATTGAACACATGTTTCATGGTTTATTAGAATTCACCCCTAAATAAGCTAGCGAAGCTGCGCGCGTCCGCTAGTTTTCATATAAGGTACTAGAATAGAAATTTCAGTGTCTTTTCTCTATTCGTTTCTACTTAATTGGCAATTTATATGAAACAATGAGTACGTAGTGGCATAATGCATAAGGGCGATAGTCACGTGTTCTCGCTATAACGTGTGTGGCTCAACACGACATTACATAGCGTGCGAGGAATACAAACGTTGTATTATAAACTGTATTATTGTAACCTTATACGTGAAGAAAGTGTATTTTAAAATAATATGCAATTTTATAATTCTATATGGTTATCTTTATTTGTTTATTATTATTATTTTATTAATATTATATATATTTTTTTATTGAGTGGGAATTGAACTAACAGCCTGTGGCATTAACAGTCGCACACCTGCACCGCTGCGCCACTACTGACCTCTATATGTATTTTTGTCAGGTGTTTGACGCATCTAAGTGTAGATAGAAGGCATCTAGAGTTAAAACTCTCTGTTTCCTAATTTCCGTGGAATGTTTAGGTAATCAATATGAAATATTTAGGTTTACGGTATAGAAAAAAAACAAGCGCATTTATAGCGACTATGCGGGAGAAGAAGAAGAAGAAAGAGAATGAAGAAGATTTTCAATCTGATGCGCAAAATAAGGTATATTATAAGTATACGTTTACATTTTTATGTCTTTACGATTTGCATTAACTTATATTGACATTTAACTTAGTCTAACTAACTAAATACTTATTTACATTGTAAATATCTTTTTCTATTCTACATGTATCATGTTATAAGATTCAAGGTGAAGATTCTAGTAATACAATGCTCATTTGTTGTATATTGACGTCGAACACAATAATCACATACTTATAACTATTTTTAAATAAAAAAACTAATAAATTAAAAAAACGACCGCCTTTCATTTTGGCGAAGTTGTGTGTACTTGCTAAAATATATTTTTCATTTTCATTTTGCTATTTTGCCCATAATGTGACCCACAAAAATTAAAATTAAATCAAATCAGCTTCACGATGTATTTCTTATACAGCAGGGGTAGGCAGAGGAAACCTTGCGTTAAGACACTCCGTTCCCCACCTTCCGCCGAATTCTGGAGGCATTTCGTGTTGAGTGGCGGAATTCAACGCCGCTCTTTGCCTTGACACCAGAACGAAGAAATGAAAATACAAGGTGTTTTGCGTGAGCAAGCGAGCTCAAAAGCAGTTAAAACAGTACGAATACTAGATAAAAATTAAGTAATTCATTCTTAAAAAAAATCATTCATTTTTATGAAAGCCTTAGGGACGTAAGTAACTAAAAATAAGTTGCGATAATATATTATTTTAACATCATTAACATTATATTGATCACATTCAGTTTATTCCATCAATCATACCTAGTAAGCTTTTGATATCACATTTAAATAAATATGAATACTATTTGCTTTTAATAACAATGGCAAACATTCTTTTTATATTATGCAGTGGCATTGTATAAGTTTCTTTGTGTACTAGTACAGCTTACCAATTTTGGATTAAAACTGCTAGATTAAAAAGGCTTCCTCACTTGACGGACCAACGGCAAACAAAGAAAAAAATATTTCATATATGGACGTCAAAATTATAAACCTTACTGTTGGTATATATTAACCGCTCTTAAATCTGAGATCGATCTTGAGATGCCGTTTTCATTTATAAATTACACATCTATGAGCGTTTCGAGCCTTCGATATTTAACATCTAATTTAAAATCATATTTTCTTGTTAAATGAATGTTTTGTCAGAAAAACGGTTAACAATTACAAAAGAAACCTTTTATTTATTGACGATTTTCATAAAAAAGATCCTTTTATAATTTCCTTTATAATATTTAATTAAAATAACGTGGTTAATTAGGGGATGGAAAGTTTGATGTTTTTTTTATTAAAAACGTAAAAATACGGTTGCTATTGATTGAGACGGTTGCGGTTTAGTAAGACAATGTCTCATTATATCTAAAAACGATGGTTCGATCTCTACTCGAGGCTGAATGGTTTTCATTTTCCTGCTCCGATAAGACAGAGTAAGATTTGGTTCTTTTCGCCTACCCTGCCATAAGGAATAAGTGTCTTAACACTAGGTTACGAGGTTCCCTTTGCCTAACCCGCTGCGGTCAGGACACAAATGTTAAAATAAATTATTTTCATATTCCCTACTACAACGTTGAGGTCCTCTAATCACACATAATGACTTGATTTTGTTAATACTACAAAAAACATCTTTTGAATATTTTCGTTAATGATTTGACGGCCATTGAACTTTTAAATTATTCTTTTGTCATTGCAGACATGGGCTTTTGATTGTGAAATAAAAAAATAAAATGAGCAGCGCAGCTCTAGTTTATCTGTAATTTGCTGTATAAATATTTCTCAATTTAATATCAAAATAATACATATCCTATTGTATTTATTTAATTCTTATTTTTTATTTATTTAATTCTTTTATCTTGTTTCTAAACCGGAATAACAAGTTGTGAGATACATATGACAGGAGACGTCACACGTGCTCATAACAAATCTAGCATCGTTCACAGCCTTATAGAGCAACGATATAATAAATGTACTATCTCACTCGCCATCGTGCCAGGAAGTGTCTGGCTGTGAACGATATTATGATCGATTTAATTATCATTAGTTTCACTACCCAACATACAATGTTTATAAATGCTAGGAACGGTTCCCTTTCATTTATAAAAAAAGAGAATAGAGTAAACAGAGTGTTTTTAAACAGATCCTTTGTCTAACCCGCTAATTGTGAGGCATGTGTATAGAATACGGATAATAAAAAGAATCAATTCAAAGCATGCCACAGTGTATTATAATTATACTTTTTTATATCTAATCCGCCAACTTATAACTAAGAAAATGGCAAGACCTTAGGGTTATACACAATTTACAGAAAATCTTCATTACTAAAAGAAATTTATTTTTCGGGTTCACGCTGTAACCCGCACACAGCAGGGTAGACAGAGGGAACTTAGTGTTAAGAAACTTCGTTGCCCATTTACCGCTGAAATTTGGAGGCATTGCGTGTGCATCGACACCAGACACCAGAGCGAAGAAATGAAATCATTAAATATTTAATTTCCTCAAGCGAAATCGAACTCACAACCTGTCACGTTCACAGTCACACTTTGCACCTGCATCACGCCTGACCTCTATTATAAGCATCAAAATATTATTATTAAAAGACATTTACCGTGATTATTATTATCATTATCGATGTCGACCACTATCTCACTATTATCAACTAGCGTGACTCGCACGTCGCGCTCGTGAACCAACGCCGGGACGCTCATCGTAACTGATTTGCTAGGTTGATCGATATTCCAACAATATATAATTTCATTTTCATATCAATGTCGTTGTGAAACTAAATATTATTATTTTTAATAATTAATAGGCAGTTTTAATTATAATTTTGTAGATAACAGATTAAAAAAATGTGTAAATGATTTTTGCTTATGGTTCTTTTTCATGTTGTCAAATAGGATTTAGTGGCAAGACGCTCTTGTCAATTTTCCTCTTGATTTCTCTCTTTTCTCGATTTTCCGCATTAAACGATGGAATCCAATGCCGTGCCTTGTATAATTTTCCAAACGGAGAACGAATCCGCAACTATGGCGTGAACAACCAAACGCTGTCATTGTGCTACGATGGCGATAATAAAATGTAAATAATTGTAATTTTACAAAAGTAATATTAAAATACACTGGCTGGAGTTAATTATGGATACCTATATTATTATGTGAGCAGAGATCACTATTTACTTTATATGTATTGATATCCAATGTTATAGATTAAATTCCTACGAAGATTACAATTTGTATTAGCTTTTTTGTATATTATTTTATGTTATACAAAAAAGCTTGTTTATTATACAAAACTGTTTCGACAATAATAAAATCGATTTTCAGAATATATTGTACGTAAAATTTAATATTGAAAATGTTATGTTTTCTCTATGACACCATATAAAATTAATTTTGTCTCACTAAAACCACAATAGAAACAATACATTCGGATAATGCTGGACGTTCATATTATTATCAAATGCTGTATTACGAAAGTGAAAGTTAAAAATTCAGTTATATTATACAAATTATAAAACATTTTACTGTTTACGATCGTAACCTGGCAATGGATAACTCTTTCGTAACTTTAAATTACTTACTCGCCTTGTTTTTATTTTAATATACACAGAACGAAAAAGCATTGACCTGACGTGTTTTTCGAATCGAATATTCTATATAAGAATTGTACGTTTAAAATCGATATTGCAGTAGTAATTAAGATAGGTTAATTATGTTCTTAATTACATATTCATTTTTAATTAAAATCCGTTTCACAATAAACTGAGATTCTTTATCGTACCTGCTGCAGTAGTATCCTACTGCATGTTTGCGGACGAGATGATTGTAGGTTCGATACCTCGCCGGGGAACTATTATTTATTCTCATGATTTAATAGAAACTGTCGTGGCGCAGCGGGCACAGCGTCTGACTGTATATGCAACGAATGTGAGTTCGATTTTCACTCGGTAAAATGTGCTATTTTTAAATTCTAGTTCTGGTAAACTACAAAGGTATGCGTTGAATCCCGAAACTTAACTCGCAATGTTTTGAATATTGGGTGGAAAATAGGGAACGGAGTGTTTTAACACCAGGTTCTCTCTGTATATCTTATTACATGTGAGGTACAGGATGAAGCTTCACAGTCCGGTATAAGAAAAAGCATGGAGTTGGAGAACTGTAGGGTCTCCTTATATACCCAGCTATTATTGCGAGACGCGACTTATGTTTTTGTTTGCTTATGAATGTTTTCTACAATAATAAAAAATATTAAATACTTTTCTTTAATTAAGTAATATTATATACCTTTATTGCAAAAGATTGGTGCTATGCAACGATTCACACAGAAGTGGTTAAAAATTATATTTTATCTGTCCGCCATCATAAGCGGCCATCTTTTCTTGTAAATGATTAAAGGAAATCTATACATTATATACATTTAGGAAGTAATATATCAATGGAAGTAAATTAACACTATTAGTATAAAAAAGCGTAACTTCGTTGTATGCGCCTCGTTAAAATTACATTAAAATTGATGCAAACATTAGGAGCAGCTGACGACTGCGATCAATCTAATGATGACTTTTAAACGAGATCATCAAATTTACTTATTAATTTGGTCTTGATATATGACCTCTATTTGATACTCTTTTTTTAGCACGCTGTATCCCGCTCATAGCAGGGTAGGCAGAAGGAATCTGATAACCTAGTGTCCAAACACTATGTTTCCCACTCTTCATAATATCTATATAAAATTCATCAGAGCATTTTTGAAAAATGTTTTTAATATATTCCCAACAAAAATACGTTTTTTAGCATAATATGCTTTTTTTACGCCTTTTTACTAGAAAGTATGAGTCGTTCAATAACTGCTTTGGAGTTACATAATTGCCTTTATATACCTATACAATATGTTAAATACCGTAAAATTGACATTATCTATGCACACATTGGCAGGGACATGGCCAACTATTATAATTTTAAACTAGCAATATTTACAATTTACATATTGAACCTAAGTATATGTTTGTAGTTGGTCTAGAATAGACAATGACCTAGAAATAACTCGTGAAGCTCCCCTCTGTATGTACTAGACACTAATTTATTTTGCTAAAATGAGAACTACTTACTTTACTAATTTTGTCTTACTAAGAATTAATTAAGGGGAGAAATAAAAATAATTAAAATATTATTGTTAAATTCGAATACATACCCGTCGCAATTTTATTAGAAATTATCGTGTTTATAATCGTAACAGACCACGAGGTCTATTACGATTTTATTAGTCGTAAGTGATTTTAGACCACGTAAAATAAAAAAATCTATTGCGCAGACACATTTTTTACTATTTTACTATATTATATATATTTAGATTTTTTCAGTATTTCTATAGACTGGTTTTATGAGAAGCAAAAGCCTGTGGTCTGTAAAATCTCCCAAACATATATATACTTTGGCAATAACACAAAACTAAAAAAAATGACGTAATCAGCTTCACGCATACAGAAGGGTGGGCAGAGGGAACCTAGTGTTAAGACACTCCGTTCATCACTTTCCACCGAATTCTGGAGGCATTGCATGTTGAGTTACGGAACTCAACGCCGCGTTTTGCCTCGACACCGGACAAAGAAATGAAAATATGAATTTCATACAAATATTTCATTGCCTCGAGTGGGGATCGAACCTATAACCAGTCACACATTGTGCCCCTGCGCTACGACTGACCTCAAAAACTAAACTGATTTCAATATAAGAAGTCCATGTTTAAATTAACACACTAATTAGTAACAATATTTAAATTCCGGAAGCTGATTCAAACAACCTTCGAATACCACATTAAGGTAGGAAGTACTTTTCAACTAACGTCGATTTTAATAGAACATTTTTATAACAAGTTTTCGAAGAGCATTATAAGCTTGCGAACGACCTTGTGTTTTATTTATGTTATAAGTTTTTCCTTAGTTTTTATTTTTAAAAATCTTAAACCAGTCGTGGCAGAGGCAGAGGCACAAGTGTGAGAGTGTAAATGGCACTGAAGAAAGAAGAATGGCAAGAATTCGGCGGAAAGTGGGGAACGGAGTGTCTTAACGCTAAGTTCCTGCTTACCTTGCTGCGTGCAGGATAGTGTGTAGCTGATGTTTCACATAATCTACCTGAACCGTAATAATATGAGAGGAAAGTATTTTACATTAAAATTGCTCAAAAGAAACGAAATTCAAGAAAAAAACAAAGAAATTAATGCGAAAGCGTGACATTAGAAAGAAAGAAGTAAATAAACAAAAAATGTTTATAAAACACAGGTGTAAACCAAATAGAAATTGACACCGTATCCAAAGTGTAGCTTTGTTAATTCTTTTTTGTTTTGCATCCACATCTTGCAAAAACTACGTAAGTTACGAAGCCTAAGCTAATTTGCTATTATTATATATATATACTAGCGGCCCGCTCGCGGTTTCACCCGCGTGAACTATGTTATTATTAATTTCTGTCTCCATGGCTACGTCCTAGTGACGTCTATGCAAAATTTGAGACTCCTAGCATTTGTAGTAACGAAGTTTCATACAAACTTTCGACGCCAAAAACAACCCCTTAGAAGTCGAATATTACAAATTCCCGTCTTAGCGAGCACCTACGTCCCATAAATAACTCCTATGCAAAATTTGAGATTCCTAGCACCTGTAGTTTCTGAGATTTCGTGATGAGTGAGTGACCTTTCGATTTTATATATATAGATATACATATAATATGAAAGATAAGGTTTGATTTTGGAATTTAAGATTTGGGAATTATTTTTAAAAGGACACGCAATGCGTCTAGAATTCGGCAGAAAGTGGGGAACGGAGTGTTTTAACACTAGGTTCCTTCTGTCTACCCTGCTGTGTGCGGGTTACAGCGTGAAGCTGTTTTTAAAAGGACGTCGAAAGGACGCGTATAGTAGGATAGGCAGTAGAAATCTAGTGCTAAGACATTCCGTTGCGTTACATTTTTTACATTGCGTTTTAATTTAATTTACGGAACTGAACGCCGCATTTTGTCTTGTTACCAGAGCAAGGAAATAGAAATATTAAATCATTCATTCCTCCAAGTGGACATCGAAACCATTACTTCTGGGACTAACATACTGTGCCAATAAACGAATTCTCCTCGATTACGACGAGAATAATATTAATATAATATAATTAATACATAAATAAAATATTTTCAATAAATATTTATTATAAAAAAAAAACAATAAAATATAAAATATTTTTTTTTATCACTTTTGCAGTTAAACACAATTAACTTCACCAGCGTTCGTTTTAATGGACGTGACGATGACTTGATGAAGATTGATGGGCAATAATCGCGACTTATAACACTAACTCTATTAAGACACAGAGGTCACATAATACAAAGTAATAAAAACTAGTAAAAAAGCAAACAGTGCTATAATAAGTAAGATTTTTAAATTTCAGACTAGGGCCAGTCGTGGCGCAGGGCCACAAATTGCGACTGTAAACGCGACTGGTTGTGAAGACAGAATTCTAAATGGGGAACGGAGTGTTTTAACACTAGGTTCCCTATACCTATACAACGGGATAAACGTGAAGCTGATCTATTTTATACTATTAATTACTACTAATAATACTATTAAAGTATGAAATAAAATGTGCGTATAAAATAATTTAACTAAAAAAACCGTATTAAATGTGTAAAAAAAATATTTCAATTATTGAACCGCTTTAATTTCATTTTCAAATGAATTTCCGTTTTTAAATCAAAATGGATCATCTCGATATGATTTATAAGTTTGTGGACAAAAATACAAATATATTATTATTACACTCACTTTTTGAATCCAACAATCTGATACATTTAACGTCTACCCTCTTTTTTTAAAGCCAGTTAAAACTTTAATATAATTGTTTTTATTTCTACGTATTCGAAATAGGATACAAAGGCGTTAATTATTTTTAATTTAAATTCGGTATTTAAGTATAGGTATTGTATTTTTTATTTTTTCTAGAATATTTGGTAATTAAACAGAAAGTCTTAATAAATTAAATTGCGAAAAAAGACTAAGTTCTGTCGTAAGCTTAAAAGTCAAGGTTAAATTCATAAATGTTTGTTATTTTGTTAATGTCTCTATAAAAATAATGGCTGAAGTTTTAAGTTGTTTTTATACTTTAAAAAAATAAATAAAAAAATATAATTTCAATAAAAACATAAATAAGCCATTGTATACTTCGTGTAATTGAACGCTGGATCAATTACATGATAATCACATCACATCACATTATAATTGTAGTTAAAATTAGTATTATTACTTCTTTTAATTATATTAATTTTTTTAACTGTAAAAAACTGCGATTAATAACAATTTAAAACTATTTATTTAAATCGTACTACAAAAAAATATAACAATGAAGTATTTATTTAATAAAACTTTTAATTTACAAAATAGGTATCGTTAGCTTAGAGTGTAAACCTGCTAACACCTAAAGCAAATTACCAAGAGAGACGAACAAATGTTTTTAAAACACCATTCGTATACCTTCGTATTACCATAAGATTTTTACAATTTAGAAAATTGATTGGTATTCGGTACAATATGAAATAAAATCACGCTGTATCCCGCACACAATAGGGTAAGCAGGAAATATAGTGTTAAGACACTCCGTTCCTCACTTTCCACCGAATTCTGGACGGGTGAATATGAAGGTCAATTTTGAATTTTTTTTTACACTTTCAAAATGTATAAAAATAAATTTAGCAGGTTTACACACTAACCCGACAGTATACTTTAAACAATGAAATTTTACTATGTGTTAGTCTTTTGTTATATGTGTTTTAAGATATATAATAAGTAAGCATTGTGTTGTTTGTGTATGCAAATATGTTAACTATTGGTGCATTTATACCATTACGAATATAGATCACAAAGTTATTTTTTTTGAAAATTAGTGAATTCTAAACAAAACATAAAACCCATCTGTATAAACTAAATTAATACAACCAGTAACATACGCGCCATCAAAACATATCCATGGACGTATAATTTATCAAAATCTATTCACTGGTTTAACAGTTACAAGGGAACAAAGAAACGGATATACATACGTATTAAAACAAAATCCTCCTTTTGGGCATCGCCGCAGTCGAG
Organism: Heliconius melpomene rosina; assembly: GCF_056956725.1. Taxonomy (NCBI): domain Eukaryota; kingdom Metazoa; phylum Arthropoda; class Insecta; order Lepidoptera; family Nymphalidae; genus Heliconius; species Heliconius melpomene. Next base: position 6,978,651 of record NC_140402.1, on the reverse strand, counting down.
TAAAACTACAACTAGTCATATAGAACTAGATTTTATAAATAAGCGTCGTAAAACACGCCACAGTGGTTTTTTGTTGGTGAGATTCACATTTGACGAATATGGCCGAACCATATGAATTTGAAATACATATATTTATTATATATATTATCTAAGGGATGTGGTATTAAATTTCAATACAGAATATTACAAATTAAAACATTTATCCCTCTTTTCTGATTATATTCAGTTTAATACTTAGTTTATGGCGTTTATAGAGCATGCCAGATGAACGTGGAAAAAGCAGAATACAGTAATATGTCATATGTAAAATATTTTATGCATGCCAAATCAATAAAACAAAAATAAACAACAACAAAAAAAAGTTACTCTAAGTAACTCAAAAAATATCATAATAAAAAAAAAACACTTCAATTTAAAAAAAAAACTCACCGTTTCCGTTCATAGTGTTGTCTTGAACAATCTGTATCACCGGTGTTTCTGTATCTGTGTCTATATCGATAACGTGCACCTCACTATCACTCGCGTGCTGTACACCCGGCGAAGGCATCGCAACTGGCGACCTTACCCCGCTCGTGCTCTTGCTTGAGGTCATAATCGACATCTACTAAGCATTGTTTATTTTTTGATTTAGCTAGCACATAGCGTGACGCAAACCGTGTTTAAATTAACATGTGATTGTTATATTTTAGATGTACTAAACAAAAATAAATTAAATATTTAGAGTAGATACTATGGCATTGTAAAGAATTGTTTTTGCCATTTTAATTAAAAAAAAAAAGAAATACACGAGCTGTAACCACAGTAAAATTGGTCGGAAATGAACAATTTTAATAGCAAAAACTTTTAATAAATTTATCGAGAATGTATTTTTCAATCATGAATATAAATTTAATGTTTGACAACATTGGACTATTTGTATATTATATTATTTTTCAATTACACGAAAAAAGAAATAGCAATGATCTTTGCAAATATATTTCTTATGACCGATTGTATATAAATACTCGTATAATATACGCAGAAGCACAAAGTATGGCAAACGCGACCATTTGTGGGTTCGATTCTATCGAAAATATTTTAATTTCTTCGCACTGGTGTCCAGTGACTTCTGCCATTCAGCACACAATGTTTCTAGAATTCGGTGGAAAATGAGCAACGGAGTGTCTTAACACTAGGTTTTCTGTACCTATCCTGTTGTGTGCGTGATACAGCGTGACACTTGCACTTATAATAGTTATTATTATAAGTTCATATATCACTGGAGGGAATTTAAAAAAATACTTTAATACAAATTTATTAATATAGTTACGAATAAATGTGAAAAGCGATATTAAATACAATTACCCGGCATGCAATGTTTCTAAATGGGTAAAAAGTAGATGACATTGTTACATATCACCAGGCTCGCTCTGTCTACCCGCATAATACGTAATGCGGTCGACAGTTGAATAATAAAAGAATAAAATATTTTTTACTCCAATGAATAAATTTGCTTAACGATTGTTATAAATTTGTGTGAAACCATAATATATTACATTTCATTGGAGTTAGATTTTAACTGTAATTCAATAATTGGAAATCAAGTATTGACACGAATAGTGTTGAAAAAGTGGGAAAACTTAACAGTAGGTTCCCTCTACCTAACTTGCTATAATATACGGGATATAAATATAAAAAAATAATAATACAATTATATCGTATTTTTTTAGATAGGCTCAAAAATTACATTTATTAAAAGTTTCATTAGTAAATGCTCTTTTCAGTAGTTTTTTTTTTTATTTTGAAGAAATGCTTAAACTAACACTTATTCGATTTTAAAAATAAAGTGTGTAAGAGATGGTCTCGTATGATAAGCATAAGCAGTTCAATTAAATGTTATAGGATTTGTTAATGCGACAACTTTCTTCTTTGTATTTGTCTAAAGGGATTGATGAACAACCATCAATCCCTTACGACAAACAAAAAAGTCTATATAAAATTAAATGTCAATTGATATTGAACTTTCTTTATTTTTCTTGACTTTTTGCATATTCGTAATATTTTTGCAATAGCGCGGTAGTAGCGGTTTAGTCAAAACATGTTATAAAAAAAGATTCCGATGAATTGAGGACCTCCTTGAAGTCGGTTAAAAAAAGAGGAAAATAGGCGCGTTGTTATATACTTCTCTATGTTTCTGAAGGTGTGTTTGTCACACTGCTCCCCCAAAACAGCTGGACCTATAAAGATATAGGAGTATATAATTATAGACCATCGTAACGACAAGGGATCAGGATGGAAGGCACCTTTTGATGCACGTATAAAGAACTTGCCTGTTCTTTTACCAAAACAACTGACGGGCCCACTACTATTAAAATAAATTATACTTATTACTGAGATGATAAACGATATTAAATAAGAAACGTACATTGTATTGCTATTGTAAATGAAAAAAAAAAAAAACAGTCGAATTGATAACCTCCTTTTCTTACAGAAGTCGGTTAAAAACAACATGCTCCTACATAGCATTTAAAGAAGGCATGATGCCGTCAGTTAGAATTACAGGTTTTGTCAACTCATGACTTGTAATTGGACTGTGATATTGCGTGGTAGTGTTATGTATGTACTAGGAAAAGTCATGTAACTTTTGTTTCAAATATTTTCCTGATTTCCTTTTATATATAACCACTAGTGGAAACGGACGCGGCTACGCCTGCTTGAACTATACTAATATTTATTAAATATATTTATGAAATTATTTTCAGTTTCCAATAGAGAGATGCGTTAAGCAAGCTCATTTTGGGTGACGTTTTCTAACAACAAACTTTGCAAATCATTGCTTAGTAACGCGACGGTTGTTATTAACATGGCGGAATAAATTGCATGTCAAATTAATAAGTATTTTAATATAATGGTATATATCGAAAATATTACAAATATAAGAAAAAAAAGTATCCTATGTTCATCCCGAGAGCCTCAAGTATCTCTATATGAGTATTTTATCACAATTCAATTAGCGGTTTGGCCCTGATTGCGTAAAAGACAGACAGACAGACAGACAGAGTTACTTTCGAATTTATAATATAGGTATGGATATATTATTTAATTTCCCGTCTTTTCCGTGTAAAGCAGGGCCTTGATGCAAAGGCACGAGGGTGTCACTGTAACGCGACGGTTGTGGGTTCGATCCTCATTCGGGGGAATTAATTATTATTTATTTATATTTTCTATTCTTGGCTCTGGCTTCAAGGCAAAGGCCAGGAGTTGGTTTCCTGAATGCCTTGAAAAAAACATCTGAATGTGGGGAATAGAATGTATTATCACTAATTACCGTAAAGAAAAGAGCTTAGTGTTTTTAATGATTGCACCATTTGTTTTCACACTTTTTGCGACAATCCTATTGTGAAACATTGCATGTCGAGAGGCGGATCTTTGTCTAACAATATCTTTGTCTACCTAACCAATTATTAAAATAATACTAATAATTACTTTGTCGTTGTTATAGTTGTCTTAGCTTCTTTTTTTTTATCTTAGCTTAAAATAGCGTAGCTCTAGGAAAATACATGTAAAGTTTGTTTCAAATATTTTATTGGTATACTTGTATAAACACATACTGGTCGGTTTCCCATCTTTTCCATGTAAAACAGGGCACAAGGGTTTGACTGTAACGTGACAGGTTGTGAGTTTGATTCCAACTGAACGAAATGAATAATTTAATATTTTCATTACTTCGCTGTTAGACTGAGATCCGACCGTTGAATCCTGCATATACGAGTTTTCTTAATTAAACCTATATTAATGAATAATATATGATTAGTAGAACAGATTACACCTGGGTTGCCTGGAAGAATCCTGCCGCAATCACCTTAGATCCTCAATCCTCAATAAGATTTTAATTTTCTGGACCTGGATATCTTCATCTCCATCTTCTGAATATTTATTTATATAAGCAATACTTCACATATGAAACGCAAGATGTCTGTCCTTAAAAAATTAAAATATAGGTTATAAATGTGCGAGTGCTTATTTTTAACGAAAAAAGTAACATTCGTTGATTTTTTTAACATATTTCAACTACATTTAAGGTTATTATTTAAATAGGTTAATATTCTGAGAATATATTTTATGCCAAGTACAACCTTGGCTACAAGAATAACAACTTTATAATATAAGTTTCTTATTTGTATAAACGCTATAATTTAATCGATTAAATATTTGCTTAATTTGAAAAGGTATTAGGTTCGATTTTTAAGTTCTTTTTCACCTTTACGTGCAACCTTAGTCTAGTGTGTTGTCTTGTGGGAGCAGGAAAATAAAAATAATTAATTAAATAATTTCAGTTAAGATAATTTTTTAGTTGTATTAAAAGTTATACTTATAAGAAATTGAACCTATAGGTTATTTTGGTAAGTTATTTATATTGCTTATCTATACTAATATAATAGATATTTGAGGCCAGTAGTTGCGCAGGGGCATAATAGTGTGGCTGTAAACGCAACTGGTTGTGGGTTCGATCCCCACTCGAAGAAATGAAATATTTATTTAAATTTACGTCGTCATTTCTTCGCTCTAGTGATGAGGCAAAAGTTTGACGTTGAGTTCCTGCCCTCAACACTCAATATCTCCTGAATTCAGCGGAAAGTGGGGAAGGAAGTGTCTTAACTATAGGGAACCTATTCTGCCTACCCTGCTGTTAGCGTTTTAATTTTTTTTAATAGATATTAGAGATTTTACAAGCGGTTGTGTAATGAAACTTATCGGACCGCAAAATTATAAATATTTTAATATAAAATTTATAACAATTTCAATGTAAATCAAACCTATAATCATTGCGTGTGCGCACGGTACGGAAATCATTAGTAAATTTGCAAATTAAAGTTAATATTGTATTGTTTAACCTTGCAGTTGCAAGGAACCTTAAATTTGATGAATATTTATAATTTAATTTGTATTGTTGTAAGTAGATAATTATCATATAATAATAAATGTGTATAAGACAAAATGTATTTGTTAAATATTTTTTTGCTTTAAACTATATCCCGCATATAGCATGGTAAGAGAACTCAGTGTTAAGACACTCCGCTCCTCACTTTCCGGTGAATTCTAGACGTATTGAGTGCCAGGAATCAACCCCGCGCATTTCCTCGGTACCAGTATATGAAATACTTCTCCAAACCCTTGGAGAAGTATTTTCAATTTGACCTCCACTGACTTCTCACTCTCAGGCAAACATAGTGTGGTAGTTAGAATAATATTTTCTAGAAAGACATTACCATTTTTTATACTCGTATTCTTACTACTTTGACTAGTGTAAAATTACGCTGTTCTAAAAATTCCCTGTCCTGAAGAGATAGAGCGAAATTGATAGCGGGAATCGATTCACTATGGCTGATAAACTTCTTTTTGAGGCGAAACATACCTTGTGGTCACGGACAAACGGTTCTGGACTGCTCCAGAACCCATGAATCCTATGTACTTATGGCCTCAACAACTGCAGACCAGAATGCATATTTTACAATAACTCCTGCCTAATTAAAATCAAATAATATTAAATGTTTATTATATACAGATGTAAACAAAAATGATATAATCATTACATTCGTAACTTGTATTAACAAGTGGTACCCGGTCGGCCTTACATCGTTCGTAAGTGGTCACGCAGGTTTGCTCGCGGAATGATATAATAAGATAAGGTTGTTACACTATAGAGTTCGATTTTCTGGTTTATTTTTTTTTAAGAAATAAAGGCAATTTTAGAAATTTTAGGCACATTTTTTACATTATTGGGTAGGTAGAGTAAAATAGAAATAGATTCGTAGAGCAGGGTGGGGCAGAGGGAACCTGGGAAACTAGTGTTAAGAAATTTACGTTTCCATTAATACACGTCAGTTCCTCATTTTCAATTCTGGAAACATTCCGTATTTAGTGGTGAGACTCATCTACATTTTGCCTCTTTACCAGGGCGAGGAAATAAAAAACATTAAATATTTAATTTCCTCGAGTGGGAATTGAACCCACAAGTTGTCAAGTAGACAGTCTCAGGCGTCCCTGCGCCATGACTGGCGACATGTTTCAATTGTGCCAATAAAAAATAATCACTAGAAAGGAGAGTAAAATAATTGGGCATTACGCTTTTTATTTTCACAATGTCTAAATTTAAATTTAAAAAAAATTAAAGACATATACAATACATATAAATAACAGTGAATAGCATCTACCAATGCTAGTTTTATATAATTTTGTAAGAAAACATAATATGACTTCTTGTACTAACATAAAAATAATGTAAGGTTATTTTTTATATTTTACCGCGCACTTGTAAATTCTTCTTCCTATCCTATATCTTATAAAACAAAGTCGCTTTTCGTGTCTGTCTGAACTTTCTAACTCTTCTTCTTCTAAACCACCGAACGGATTTTTATGTGGTTTTTACCATTAGGTCGAGTATTTCTCAGGGAAGGTTTATATATAGTTTATTATTTGTACATTCTTATGTAAATTAACATAAATACGATAAATGTGTATAAAGTCCTACCCGTTGAGACACTTTCGCGCATGCGCTGCTTTAATGGTAAGTACTACATGAAAATAATGTACTAGAGTATTGTTCCTCTTAATAAGATCTACAAAAAAGTCCGCGAGAGCATATTTTTATCTTTTAAGGATAACGTGTAGTGATCATATTTCTGTCTAATTTCAATATATTTTTTATTGTGAGGGATATTTTTCCATAATGGTATTAATCCTTATCCTTTAAAATACTTTAATAATTTTCTACGTTAAACGAAGATAAAATTTGCTGTTTACACTATTTCGAAATTGCGAATAGTTTTAGAGAAAAACGCATTTAATTGTTGACACATCACGCCGTTGACTCATCAGCTGTGCCCACTCAAGTTTTACTTATCCCTTACTCTCAGCATATAAATAAGTATATTAGTTACGCTGGCCATTTAATGTAGATCAAAACTGTCTTTTACTGTTTTTCATTTTAATAATTACTTTAGAAGTTGTTACAATATCAAAACATCCTTGCTGCGAAACGCGCCCCGCGACGTTTTGCTTATACAAGCGCGTCATGAGCAGTCATCGGTGGTTCAGTGGTAGAATGCTCGCCTGCCACGCGGGCGGCCCGGGTTCGATTCCCGGCCAATGCATTCTATTTAATTTTCCTCACAGGCAGCCACGTAGTGCTTGCTTTTCACCAGGGACAGAATACCCTCTTAAGCATTAACCACAAGCTCGAAAAAAAAAAACCCGCCTGCCTCTATAGCAACGAAGATTTAGATGCGTTTGCACATATTGGATAATTCGAGTTGAATGTATTATTTAATGTCATTTAACTATCTAAAAATAGTAATTTAAATATATTTTAATAAGTACTTGAAAAGATTAGTAGCACAGATTTAAAATTACGGTACCTACTAAAAATTCCTTGCTGTGTAAAACAATTGGAAAATCCTTATTGAAACTACAAAAATGCGGGTTGCATTAGGGTTTAATTAATTTTCACATTATCTTAAGTGCTTTGCAAACATACATTACATGAATAATCCAGTAGTTAAAGCGGGCGAAGCCGCAAGAGGGTCGCTAGTTATTTATATTTCTCATATGAAACATTTTTGCATGATATATTGAATATACAAAATAAGTATGCATTTACTAGGGCTTTAGTTAATAACAATTGATAGTGACTTAACCTTTATTTTTTAGAACTTTTGATTTTGCTAGGAAGTAATCTGATCAATAAGATCAAAAGAATTTATTCTTAATAACAATAATATGAATGGTTGCTTAAATAAATAAAATATTTTTGAAAAATAAAGTAGAGTAAATAAAAAAAATATTAATAAAGTCGGTTAACACAACAAAAAATAGATTTATATTTAAAAAAGTACATATAAATACATACTGAAAAAAACGACTTAAACATAAACGATAAATAAAGTTAACATTAAATTATTATTTTTTCTTTCAATCTGTAAAATAATTAAATAATTTCTTTCATATTGATTCCTGATATTAGTTTTAAGTTTGCTTTTTGGAACAAAAAAGTATATGTGTATAACTAAATAATTAACACCTTATAACATTTTTTTAATTAAATTAACTTAATCAATAATAAAATTATTTAATTTAACAGTGTCAATGTAAACAAGATAAAACTGGATTCAAGTGCACAGTAACTTGAATACTTATACTAAGTTAATCTTGATTTGGTCAGCCATATAAGGCATGACCTTAAATATAGTTTTTTTTTTTTATTTTTGTTAAAAATATTATTTTATTAGTTTAATGAAAATAATTGAAATTGTTAGTAGGTCATATATTCTTAAATTAATTAACTGAATTTTATTTTTTATTTACTTGATATATATATATCTTGCACTAGTTTTAGTAATTGAGTCTTTTATATAGCGTCTGACTGAAAACACAATTGTTGCGGATTCGACTCCTTTTCGAGAATTCAATTATTTTAATAAAAATACATAACAGACCATCATATTGAGTTGAGTTTTTGTTTCTTATTTTATAGTCTTCACATATAGGCAATATCTCAAGAATATGACGAAAAGTTGATGGTAGGGTGACGGTAGGGTCTTAATAGGAAAGGGAGTGTCTTAACTGTAGGTTCCCAGGTTCCCTCTCTTTATTCTACTAAGAGGGTAGAGCATGAAGCTATAAAAATTGAAATAATGCACAAATTTATAGCACACATTACTTATCTACTTTTGTAGACATGTGTATCTAAAGTACCTATATAAAAAATATATTATTATTATAATTATTATTTAGTATATCTATAATTAGTTGTATAATATAATTTTAGTTGTATCCATCCATCAGCCTTTCAACGTCCACTATTGGACATAGGCCCCCCCTATGGTCCCCCATAGGCCCCCTAATTCTCGCCATTCCGTCCGGTCCTGCGCCTTTTTTAGTTGTATATACTAAATATAATTTTAGTTATAAAACTCTAGCAGTAAAACTATTTTTTTATCATATGTTTATCTGGTAATTTTGTTAGAAGATTAGGATCATGCTATTGTGTCTGCTATAGTTATTTTCCCGATCGAAATCAGTCGTCGCTTATTATAATTATTTGCGTTATATAAAGTTAACATCCGTTCAGTCGTTGTAGCGCAGTGGTGAAAGCGTGTGTAAGCGCGACGGTTGTGAGTTCGATTCTCACTCGGGGAAGTAAATTATTAATGTTTCCATTTATTCGCTCTGGCAAGAGGTGGCAAAGCGCGACGTTGTGATCCGCAACTTAACACGCAATACCTCGAAAATTCGTTGGAATTGGGGAACGTAGGGCAGAGGGAACCCAGTGTGAGGCACACTAGGTTCCCTTTGCCTAATATGCTATATGCGGATACAGCGTGAGCCGCGTTGTTTGCTACTGCCATTTAAAATTAGTAACAGATTACTATTACAATTATTTACTTGAAACTTAATTTAGGTACATATTTATGAAATTAATTTATTTAATTATACAGAAAAGATGTCTAATATTTTATTCAATAATGTAAATAGATATTATAATTTCCTTGTCACCTACGAAAAGTTTAACCTTTGTAAAGTTTCTAACACCGTAAGAAAGTTTTGAAACACCTTAATTATCACCAGAGCTATGTTAATAGTTCTCTCCTTAAGCTTTTGTTTATGAGATAAACAGCTGCGGTAAAAAAGTACCTTAAAAAAAGAACCTAAAATTTTTTTTTTCAATATAGCAGCATAGGTGTAGAGAATCTAGTTTTTCTAGACACTTTGCCCTGGTGCCAGGACGAAGAAATGAAAATATTAATAAATAATAATTCATTCCCTCGAGTGAGAACCGAACTCACAAAAGTCGCTTTTAAAGTGACATGCTTGTGTCTCTGCGTTACGACGGCTTCCATAAAAGAGAATATTAAATAGCATTATAATTTTCACATAATAAGTTTTAAAGAAATTAAATAACAAGTTAGTAATAAAAATATGTATTTCTTATTTTTATATGACTTATCTGCCATTTTTCTTTCAGTTGATATTTTGTATCAGATTAATATTAAAATATATTATTGATTTCCAACATATACAGTTATAGTTGTAAACAAATGGTGAAAAAAAAAATGTTATGAAAAAATACATGACTCATTCAAAATGTCTAAAACAAAAATATTTTCTAGGGCCGAACAATATTTTATTAATTATTTAAGAATTGAAATTAAAATAGTTAAATTTAATTTTTTTTATATTTTTTTTTATAATTCATCATGCTTCCCGTCATTTTCCACTGTTTGAACGATACCATCTACAGCTAATGTTTTATATTTTTTCAAAAAATCATTCCAAAATATCTCTCTTTCACCCAAAGGATTCGCCTTCATTCGTAAAATTTTTGTAATGTGAGCATAATCGATATCATTACTGTTCTTACTTATAGGTTTCCATGAGAAACTTTTGAGAACATTGTCTTTTTTCGATGGTGTGGGGTTTCTGAAATTATATGAATTTAATTAAATATTTTAACAAACAATATACACGAAAATGTCGAAAAAAGATTGTGCTAGCTTTTAAATATTTAAACTAAATATATGTGTTTAAGAAAAATAAGTATGTATTCAAGCATCTCCCGCAGTTAGATACTGTCTGCCTATTCCTACCTTCAATTTCTACTCGATAAATTTAAAGGATGTCATTTTAAAATATAACTTACCCATTCTTAGCGAAGTTTGTCCATAAACGAACCATTTTCTTCAAAACTTTCATTTCGGGTTGTTCACTTATTAAATTTAGGAGCTCTTTATATTTATTTTTAATACGACTACATAGATGTAAGTAGCATAATTCATCAATGGTGGTTGCCCCCCACGGCCCCAGACTATATCCCATGTGTTTTTCTATTGACGCCATATTTTCATTTAATTCTCCTTTAAAATCAAACATGTAGAAGAAAACTGGTGAATTCAATTTTTGTGAAAATTGTTTGGCAGCGAGGTTCAGAGCATAGTTTTGTAGAATATCACCAATATATACCGCGTAATCTAATACACTACCATAGTACAAGTGACCTTCTTTAAAATAAAAATTAAGTATTTCCTCAGTAGCATTTTTATATATGGCACTTTCAGAGTCAAATTTGTAATCGGTTCGAATGGGCAACAGGAAACGAAAATCTTTTGCCACTTCATCTAGTAATACGGGACTAATTAAATATTGTCTTGTCAGATCTAGTCCTTCTCTGGAAGTCATTCCAATCATAACAGGGACGTCGTTAATGATTTCAGCGTTTTCTGGCAACGAAGTGATGATTGCATCAGGATATGCATTCTCTATTACAGGCGAAAAGTAAAAAAAGGTTTCATCTTCTTCGCTGTCTACTAGAATTTCACTAAATTTATTATATATAGTAGCAATATCAATTTTTTGTAGTTCTTTTAATAAATCTTGACTATTATCTACTGTAATATTTAGTTTCTCGGCGAGCTGGAAGGCTTTACCACGAGGACTTTTATTAAAAAATTCAGTTTCCAAAGCGGTGCCACTTTGTAATATGACACCATTAAATAGATTCTTTGTTTTCTTAGAATATAGTAATATTTCCCCTAAAACTGCCCCACCTCTACTTCCCATCAGTGTTACTCGATTAGGATCTCCACCAAATAGTTTTATGTTATTTTGGACCCAGTTCAAGCCCATAATGTAATCTTTTAGTCCCGCATTCGGTGGTATAATATCGTCTTCTGTTGTTAGATAACCTAATGCTGTAAGTCGATGACTTATTGTAACAACAACTGTATTTTCTTCTATAAAGAAATCTGGGGAGTAAGCATCTGTTCCATTATAGCTTGTTTTGAAATTATCGTTATATTCAAATACTATAACGGGTGCTGATTCTTTTAAATTACTTGTAAAGACGCTTATATACAGACAGTCTTCAGAGCCTGTTATATATTCTTCTCTTAATCCTTTTATGGGAGTAGATTGCAAGCAAGTAGGCTTGTTTTCATATGCCTCATAAACATTTTCCCATCCATTATGCGCAACTGGAGGCTGTAATTTTAACATTACATACTACTGATTATTTTAATAAAGGTACTAACGACATATTGAGACCCAAATTGTTATAGTTCTATATTCAAAAATATTACCTAAAGCCTTAATAAATAGAAGTACTCTACGATTAAAACTTAAACAACAAACGACTATTTAGGACGATAACATTTAGTTGGCAATTTGGCACTGTTTCAAGGGTGATTCTTCCACACCAGAAACTTGATAGCAAATGTTACAACAAGTTAAAAACTACATATATTTCATTAATGAAATACATGTATTTTTTATATATTTTCGTTATGAGTATAAATGTTAAAAGACAATTTTAAAAATGAAATAAAACAATTCTATATATTATCGTACCTTAAATCGTAAGCTTCCAATGGGTGGTTCAGCAAATGGTATTCCCTTGAATGCATAGTAATTTTGATTTTTCAAAAATGTTTTCTCCACTTTACCCGAAAGCTCCCCTTGTTTTAGTTTAACATTGATCGTTTCATTTGCACGACATAAAGAAAAAATCATAAAAAATATAAATATATGTCTACAAAATTTATATTTATCCATATTTTCTAAAGAGTTACTTTTCACTAACAGTTAAACCATGATAGCAATTATAAAACAGATTAAAATTGAATTATTGATAAGGCAAAATATTTTTTTATCTTTATCGATAACGGCCGACGCCTACGACTAATCCTTAACGAACATTTTCTAAGTATTAAGTAATATGAATAATTAATATGATGTGGAAAACAAATAGCATGTGTAAATGTAAATGTAAATAACAAAAAAAAAGGAAAAAATTACAAATATATTAAAACAAAAGAATATTTTAAAATACATTTACAGTCCGAAAACAAAAAAGAAAAAAGAGAGTGCAGTATACTCTCGAAAGAAACTTATCTATAGATATTGTCGTGTTTATGGATAATTTTTACTATTTTCTATCCCTGCTCTTGTACGAAGATAAAGTGCGGTGTTGAGATCCGCTACTCAACACGTAAGACGTAATGCTTCCAGAATTCTGCGGAGAGTGGGGAACGGAGTGCCTTAATATTGGATTCCCTCTGCCTACCCTGCTATCTGCGAGATACAGTATGAAGCTGATTTATTTTAAACAGGGAAGGGAGAGTAGGTAAAAAAGAAAAATATAACCTAAGTTCATTTCAGAAATATTCAGAATCTAAATAAAATTTTAATGTAATATTTTTTATGTAATGGATAATAATTTTAAATTTTCGAATACTTACATGTAAGTATATACAGGGTGTCCCAGGAGTCAACGATAAAACGAAACCAGAACATTTCCAATTTAGGGGCTGGCCCAGGACTTATAAGGATAGTGCTCTAGTCCGAGCTCTCGCAGGCCATATACTCGTCTTTGACACATTGCCAATATGCATTTCATTCATGGAAAATGGTTATGTTACGCAAATGCTGCAGCTATAATGTATAGGAATTATAACCGAACCTGTATATTAATTATAACCGAAGACAAATTTAGCAGCTTCCGATACCGATCTAATGAAGATAATGATGATCGTTAATGCTTTTAACTTTGAAGAATATCATTGCATTAAGAAAATAAATAAAAACGCAAAATCTAGAATTTATTTATGTATTTTAATATCAAAAGGATTGTAATTGCTTAATATAATATGATTATATACTATAAACAAATATTATCTACAATTCATCTCTGACATCCTTAACGACGCCGTCCACAGCCATACTTTTATATTTTTCCATAAAATCATCCCAAAATTTTATTTTTTTACTGTACAATTTTGGCACCATTTTTAACTCATCGCTAATTACTAAACATTCCCTGTTTTCCTTGGTAGCTGGTTTCCATATAAAGTCGCTTCCTGCAGGAGTGGGATTTCTGAAAAAAAAAGAACATATTATTTTTTATTTCTTAAATGTTATACAAATCTAAATAATGATATACATATTCCATTAATATAAGCCGTTACAAGATAAACTTTGAAAATCCTTCAATAAATCTTACCCAGTCTTAGCGAAGTCTGTGTACATTTTGACCATGTTCCTTAATACTGATATTTCTTCAGAATCGTCGTCCTTCAACAATTTTACATATGTTTTCCTCCAATGATTGCAAACAAATAAATAGCATAGTTCGTCTCCCATTGAAGCTCCCCACGTCCCATCTATACTAGTAGCGTCTTCCATAACCATTTTCTTCCTGAAGTTTAGTTCGCCGCTATAATCGAACATGTAATAATGTACAGGTGCGCTAGATCTATTTGTATAGTATTTGACAGTGTTATCAATAGGGTAAACTGTTAATATATCACCTATATAATTGTGATATTCACCTGGTTTACTAATTTTTACATATCCTTTTGCGAAATAAAAGTCTTTTATTTCTTGAATCATTTTGTTATATATTTGATCATTTATTTGAAAATGATAGTCGCTTCTTTTGGGGAATAACATTAGAAAATCCCGTTCAGCATAAGTGAGATATTGAGGCATTCGTATATATCGACTATTGATTTCTAACGCTTCTCTTGAATTGAAACCTATCATCACTGGGATGTTAATATCTATGTCAGTCTCTTCAGGATATTTAGTTAACACAGCATCAGCATGATCGATTTCTAAAATAGGACCAAACGGATTAACTCCCCTTTGGATAGCTCTAGCTTCATCAGCATGAACTGTTAAAAGTTCTTTTTCTGTTATTACCAAAGCTGGTACTACCGATAGTCGTTCAAGTAAAGATTTGCTGGTGGTTGCTTTACTCTCCAGGACTTCAGATAGTTGAATTGCTCGTTTTCTTGGATTATCACAAAAGTAGTTCGGATATAGAGATGATCCGCTTTGCAATATTGCTCCACTAAATAATCCTTTTGATTGTTTGGAATGTATTAATATATCCACTATTACCGCACCTCCACCATTACCCATAAGCGTTACTCGTGAAGAATCACCTCCAAAATAAACAATGTTTTCTTTGAGCCATTTTAGAGCTAATATGACATCTTTAATGCCATTATTTCCTGGTATTAATTCGTCTTCAAACGACAAAAATCCTAAAGCCCCTAATCTGTGATGAATATGGACAACAATTACATCTTCACTCATGAAGAAATCTGGATTGAATTCCTTTGTTCCATTAGAAGATACTTTAAACAGTTCATTGTATAAAAATACAATTACTGGGAATTTTAAGCTATTTTCTTTCGATAAATTTGGGGTATGAATGCTTAAATGTAAGCAATCTTCATCTCCACAGTATCCAAACGAGTCTTTTTTTTTCATAGACAAGTTGAATTGAGCACAATGTTTCTTTTCCTTTTTAGCCTGTAATACGTCTTCCCATCCTGGATGAGGAACTGGCGGCTGAAGAAAAAAAATAGAAAATTATCATAATTGTTATATATAGAGCTTTATTCTAATTAATCCACAAATAATTAACTCACCATAAATCGGAGTTCACCTATTGGAGGTTTAGCGTAAGGTATGCTCAAGAACGAGTAATATTTTTCATCTTTAATTATAGAACTAACTTCCTTGCCCTCAACTTTTCCTGATTTAGTCTCGACTATAACATTTCCAAAAACTTTGCTAACAAAAAAAAACAATAATAAAAAGGCCCCTTGCCATGTCTTGAAAGAGAACATTTTACCGAGTTTCAAATATTTGTTTATAGAGTTCACATATTGACTTTAAACTGACGTGTCCTAAAGATAACTAACGTTTCATTGGCTATCTTTAGAGCGCTATCGGTAAATTTATTATTAATCATTTACTTTGACAGTCTACTTATTATCTGATAAAATATGGATTTATATTAAAAAAAGATTATGCTATTAGTAATAATATTAAATTTGAGGACTTTGCGTTGTCGTTTCACAACGGATATGTATAAATATATGTATATAAATGTAACTCACTCAATGGTAGTAATGGCAATTTCGAGTGTATGTTTTTAGGGTTCTGTACGTTTAAAGAAAAAAAGGAACCCTTATATGATCGCTTTGTTGTCTGTCCGTCCATCTGTTTGTCTGTTTGTTTTTCTGTTAAGAGCCTTTGTCAGGAACGCTTGGAGATATCGAGTTGAAATTCAATTATTAACTCAGAAGTCTATTTTGAAAATGGATAAAAAAATACTTTTGCAAATTTTTTTTTACAATTCATCTTTATTTAGTATACTTTTAGCTACTACTCCTTCTTTAGCTTTTTTTTCCCATTTTCTTATAAAATCATCCCAAAATTCGAAGTTTTTATTCAATAAATCTTTTTTTATCTGCATAGTTTCTCCAATGTGGAGGTATTTTTTTTCTACAATTGAGTACGACGGCCATTTTATATTCTGTAACGGGTTATCCTCATCAGGGGTTGGGTTTCTGAAAATATGTAAATTAAAATGAAATATTGTAAGCAAAAAAATGTAATACATAGTCTTTGCTACTCAATGTACTTATTATAAATATTATAAACATAATAAATAATATATAAAAAATTTTACTTTTCTGAGAGTATGCAATTAATGTTGCCATATTATTAAGTGCTTGTTTTCTATAAAAAAAAATATTCTGTTGTTACATAAAACTCAAAAAAACTCAAAGCAGCTTTGTCTTCTTATAACTCTCACGTTTATAGTCAGTTGTAATAAATATTGTATTACATCCAACTCGTAAAATAGGCGCTTTAAATTTAATATCCCAACTAGACCATATTAGGCATTTCAATAAAAAAAGAAAACAACATACCCGTACTTCACAAAGTTAGCCCACAATTTAATCAATTTCCTCTGTATCTTCACATCTTGAGATTCTAAGTGCTTGTGTTTTGCATATTTATCCTTGAGCCGTGGACATTTAAATTTATAACAGAGTTCATCTCCGGTCGCCGCCCCCCAAGTGCCGTCCTCTACCACAGACAGCTTTAATAAATCGCCTTTATTCTCATTGAATTCACCAAAATAGTCGAAATAATAGTAATAAATTGGACTGGATGACACATTAGCATACATTTTTGCCGTTCTATCAATTGCATACGACTGAAGATCACTCATATACGATATATATTCGGAATGACTATTTTCAGTTACTTTACCATCTTTAAAATAAAACCTTTTAATCTCATGTACGGCGTTGGAGTAGCTATCGGAAAACGGATCGAATCTGTATTTTAACCGAACAGGCATTAAAAATGGAAAATCCTTTTCCACATATCTCAGGTAATGCGGCTCCATGAGATATTTAAAGGAAGCCGCCAATCCCTCTCTTGAGTTAAATCCGATCATAATGGGTGTGTTTATATTCTCGGATGAATTTTCTGGATATTCCATAACGAGTCCCGGTCCGTCTAAATCCTTTTCAACAATGGGTCCAAAAGTTAAAATACCTCTTTGGTTTTCTTTGAAGTAATCGGGTGGCGAGGCCCTCAGGTCCATGCTTAATAGCTTCGAGGCAGGAAAATCGTTCAAATCTCGTAAAATTCGATTGGCACTTGAGCTAGCTATTTCTAACAATTCAGCCAGTTTGAACGCCCTTTCGCGAGCGTTTTGTTGTAGATAGGCAGGGTTTAGAGACGTGCCACTTTGTAAGATGGCTGAGCTGAATAACTTTTTCGCTTTTGATCGAATCAGAAAATCTACTGTAGCAGCTCCCCCTTGGGATCCTAATAACGTAATTTTTTGTCGATTGCCGCCAAAGTTTTCTATATTGTTAGAAACCCATTCCAATCCTGCTACAATATCTTTCAATCCTGCGTTACCAGACAATATTTCATTTTCAAAAGATAAAAACCCAAACATAGAAAGACGATGGCTTATTGTTACCACTACTAAATCTTCTTCAATAAAGAAGTCTGCAGCGTAGTCTTCACTTTTATTGTATGAGTTTTTAAAGTTTTCGTTGTATAAGAAAACAATGACTGATCGTTTCTTATTATCGGCAGCAGGAGTATATATGTCTAGATACAAGCAGTCCTCTTCGCCATATTGACCTAAGCGCTGTCCTTTGAGAATATTCATATTAAATTGCACACATGCTGGTTTTATTTTCGTAGCTCTCAAAACATCTTTCCATGGTTCGATGGACTGTGGTGGCTGAAATAATTAGAAAAATGTTTATGAATATTATTTACCCTTCATTGTACATACATTGTATTTGCTTGTTATATATATTAAAGTTATTTATCAAAAATTTTTGAAATATTTTGGAACTATCAGCAGTCAGTTACGATTTTATTAGATATTCTGAAAAACAGAAATTTACGAAGACAATTTGATTATTTATTAAAGTTAACTGAACGCAAGTCAGTCGCAAAAATCACTAACTCATAAACGAGACAAAGTGAGCCATTAGTTTTAAATATTAAAGTTATACGTACCTTAAATCTTAATTCCTTAACGGGAGGAGCAGCGAAAGGTATACCCATAAACCCATGATATTCTTTTTCTTCATATAGAGTCTTGAATTTTTTTCCAACGACTCGACCGTGTGTTGTTTCCACTTCACTTCCTTCACATATTAAAACAAAACATACAAAAAAGAGAATAACACTTACAATTTTATCCATATTTCAAATATGTATATTTAATTATCAAATAGACATTGCGTTTGTAAGAAAACAACCAACATCTAATATTACAGTATATCGATAATGCGATAAATTTTATCGTACAGTTACAATATAGGGCACCTACTGTTGTAAATCCTTAAGATATATATTTTATGATCTTATATTTCCTTGCAGATAAAGATAGCTTTTTAAAAATATTTGAAATAGAAATGTTAGTTTTAAAATTTATGGCAATGCTACTTTAGTTACTAGAATATATATTTAAAATATAAATAAAATATTTTAAGTATTTATATATTTAAAATAAAATGCCAGATGGGCCGACGACATAAAGAGGTTGGCGGGAAGCGGATGGGTCCCAAAGAGCTGAGGATCGAGTGTGGTGGTGAGAATTGGGGAAGGCCTATGTCCAGCAGTGGACAAAAGATGGCTGTTGATGATGATGATGATGATGATTTATATTTTCCGCTAATTTAGACACTGCGGTTGACCGTGACCGTGTCGCCTTAGATGACCATCGAAACAAAAATTTTGACCATTTTTATGAATGGAATTAGAATCCACGACCATCCTATTTCCTATTAAAGCAAACATAATACAACTGTGCCGCTACATTATCGTTCTTTTGAGATCGTTCGTATCGTTCTCTCATAATAAGTTGATTCTAGAATAATAATTTCAAAATATTTTTTTAAGTAGCTTGAAATGAAACGGAAAATTTAACTACCATCGTAGGCTTTTGGCCAAATATTTAAAATGGTAATAATAACTTCAGTTAAGTTAATCTTTTTATTCGTCTCTAGCGAAACGTTTGAGGCGACTGACTGACATGTAAATCAAAGTATAAGAAAATGAATGCGTAATAAATTCATAGTTTTATATTTTAAAAATGTTTTATAACAAAATTTTGCACGGTTGAAATTAAAACATGCCTTTCTTTCCTTTACTTATTGCGAAATGTCACAGTCGTCTAAATTCATAATTCTTACAATAATTCTTATTAATTTATCTACTTTAAATTCAATTTCTTTAAAATCAAACGGCGTCATACTAATTGGGACTAAATTAAAAACAATATTTGAAGATAAAGAGTATATAGCGTTTTACAATATCCCGTACGCCCGACCACCGACAAGCGGGCGGAGATTTAAGGTATGTTTTGTTTAATTTAATGATTATGGGTCTCCACTGGGATCTCTTGTTGCCCTCTAATCCTGCTATTTGCTTTGCTAATTTCGTGATTTAGTACAAAATAAGATGAATGGATTACGTTATTGAATAAAGGAAATAGTTGGGGGCCAGTCAGTCTGGGTCAGGGTGTAAGCGTGTTGATTGTGGGTTGGATTCCCACTTGATTATTTTTATTTAGCTGCTGTGATACACACGGCGTTGAGTTTCGAAAATATTATGGATTAGGAAACCCTTATTTATGTGTGTGGAAACATAAAGACATTTTTTTGTTGATTGTCTGACTAATTAACGTTTTTATATAACATAATCTTAATTTTTTTTATACTTGCGTCTCTGGAGTTTATTAGATATCTTAAATTCAAGAAGGCCTTAATTTGGACAGAAAATGAATCACTACTTTTGTAATAAAAACATTTATTTGTAGATTTAAGAATAGTTTCTATTTATTTGAGATAGAAACTGATCTAATAAGGCAAGATTCTTGTCGCTTCAAACTATATTTATCAAGAAGTTTTGCAGGTATACGTATATTTACATTAAAAATATAACATAGTTGTTATTATTATAGCAGAAACATTTGTTTCCAGCCTCCACAAGAGTATAATCATTTATCAGAAGAAGGCATTTTGGACTACCGGAAACCTCGTAGAGAACCATTTTCATTACGATACAGCGAGGATTGTTTATACTTATCTATTTTTAGACCAACTAGTAGCAACGAAACTCAAAATTATGCCGTTTTAGTTTGGACAAACAACAATGCTAACTCTTATGGACCAGATTTCTTTATAGACGAAAATGTCTTAGTTGTGACTGTATCATTCCGAACATCTATTTTCGGATTCCTAAACACCGAAGATGATTTCGCTGAAGGAAATATGGGGGCTAAGGACATATTAACTGCGCTTAAATGGTTGCGCGATCACATTAGTCTTTTTAATGGTGATCCTAACAGAGTTACGATAATTGGTTCTGGGACTGCGGCCACGTCTGTTGCATCAATGTTGGTGTCTGTGGCAGCGGATGACCTGTTTACCAGAGCTATAATCATTGATGGTAGTGCTTTATCGCCAGCTGATTATAGCCAAAATAATTTTGAAATATGTGCTAAATTGTATAAGAAATTAAAAGTGCGTTACGATAATTTTAATCGTAAGGAGTTATATAATATTTTACGTAATTTAACAACTGAGCAATTGCTAGAGTGTAGAAGTCTTTATGATAGTACCGAAGTTAGGGATAGGCAAAGATTAATAAATACTTTTAGTTGTGGAATAGAGAAGTCGTCAAAGCTACCTTTCATGAATAGCTCACCTCTAGAAATGTATGAAAGAAAACGTGTGAACAAAAACGTTGATGTAATGTTTGGTTATACAACTTTAACACATTTATATAAATTAAAAGGAATCGATGCAAACCGTAAACTATTGAAATACTTAAATTATAACTTTCAATACTTATTACCATTCGAAGGGAAATCTGATGAATATAATTCGGAAAGATATAAAAAAATTAAGCAGGAAATTTTAAATTTTTACTTCCTGAATGGAACTATTGGAGAGAGGAGCTTGAGACGGTATGCTAAATATGTCAGCGACCAAGTCATTTATCCACTACTCCAGCAAGTTCAACTACACGGCGCTTACTCTGACAGCAACGTTTACTTGTATAGACTTCCTTTTAAAGATTCCTTGAATATTGGATGGCGATCATCGGTGCCGAATATAGAGTGGTCGGGAGCGACGTTAGGGGATGAAATTTGCTACCTATTCAAATGTAAATTTGAAACAGATGGCTATAAAAGCCCTAAAGCTTCGAATGAAAGAGTCTTCATTAAGAAGATTGTCAGATTATTTGCAAATTTTGCTAAACACGGGTAAGTATAAGGCAATTTGTCAATGAATATTGACTAAATTTTTATCAATTTTGTTTTCTGTTTTGTACAGACATGTTTAATAATGAAATAAATAAATCCGCTTCACGCTCTATACCGCACACAGCAGGGGAGGCCGAGGGAACCTAGTGTTAAGAAACTCCGTTCCCCATTTTCTGCCGAATTCTGGAGGCATTGCGTGTTGAGTGGCAGAACTTAACGCCGCGACGCGAACGCCGCCGTTTTGCCTCGACACCACAGCGAAGCAATGGAAATATAAACGTAAATAAATATTTCACTTCCTGGAGTGGTGTATAGTTATCGAACACACAACCGTCGCGTTACAGTCACACCCTTGTGCCGCTGCGCCACCACGACCTCGACAGATTTTTTATTTCTAGCGTATTAAATCAGCAAATGGTTCGTACGTTAGATACAATTCGTATATGTTATATAAAATATTTTCTTTCCAGTAATCCAACTCCGCATAGCGCCGATAACGTTTTGAGTGCTTTGCGTTGGTTGCCGGTGGGAAGAAATGAAAAATTACAAGCCATGAATTTAGGGCGACATTTCAAAATGATCGACGTACCTGAAGATAAAAGAAAAACATTTTGGGACCAATTAAAGAAGGAATATTTTTAAGATTCCAGAATTATTATTATTTACTTAAATATTACAATTTTATATATTTAGAATTCGATAAGAGGATTATTACAATATATTATTTTCCTATTGAATTGAATTGAATTCTTGATATATGGCGTTTCGAGCGTGCCAGTTGAGCACAATTCATTTCGCCAATGTCACGTTGTATGGAAAACACACGAAGGAAATTGACCGGTAATAAAAAAGATAAATATACAAAATTATAGAATACATGTAAAAAAAGAGAGATATTTTCCTATTAAAAATGAATATGAAACAAACGATGACAGGTGACAGATGACAAAAGTCACAACCTCTGAATTCTACATAATTTATCATTATTATTATTTTTTTTCATTATTTTTATATCTTTTTTATTATATAAAAAAAAAGATTTGTATTAGAGATTTTTTTTTTAAATACATATATATCAGTGTACATCGATCGTACAGTGATCATTCAGAATTATCATGCATAAGAAATAACTGTAGTTAGTGAAATGTGGGAAGGGCGAAATTCTTTAGTTTTATATAATACTTGTTTTATTATAATAGGTTAGTTATATAAAACTATACCATAAAATATCCAACTAAAGCGGATAATTTTAAGAAAATGGTCAATAAATATTTATGTAATGACTGAATTGCGTCTATACTTAATTGAGATATTAAGAAGCAAGATATAATTACATACATATTTTCAGCAACACTGTGGATCTCAACTTAGGTTATTTATAATCGTATTTCCATTTCTCGCTTCTCTTTCTTTCTGTTCTTGAGAGTTAAAGTTAACGCGTTGAAATAAAAAGAAAACACTATATAAATTATTCTGTATTATTTCCTTTTTTATGTTTTTCAGACGTGCCAGTTGAGCACTGGTTACTTTGCCAATTAAAAGACTGGATTAAGGGTATATACATGGAAGTCCTAATAACATAAGCCACAACTTGAAAAAAATATGACATTACAAAATATATACAGTAACACTACATAAACAATTTTTATTTCGCTGTTTGACATTTCACACAGAATACATATTAAACTGCGTTACAGATTAAATATTTTTCTAAATATGTTTTTTTTTTAATTTGCCACTTCTTACTGATTGACTCTTTGACATTAAGTTAGAAGATAATATATTTAGAGGCCAGTCGTGGATTCCCACTCGAGGAAAGGAAATATTTAATGTTTTCATTTCTTCGCTCCGGTGTAGAGCAAAAGCGCGCGCTTTGAGTTCTGCACGCAATCCAGTGTTTGTCGGAAAGTGGGGAACGGAGTGTCTTAACACTAAGCTCAGTCTGCAGCTACCCTGCTTCATGCGGGATACAGCGTGAAGCTGAAAAAATTATATAATTATTGCTATATAATATATTTTAGAATATTTTAGATATATCTACTGTATTTAAACCTACGAGTAGATTACATTATATACGTAGAGCTTAAATGGTGTTTTAATCCAATTGTCTTCGCTATCGGCGTCCTTAATGGCATAATCCCACATCTCGTCCCGTAAAATTAGTATTGATATTAGTCGTTATAGGTTATTATCGACGTTTATTATACAAAATGAACTATTTTAGAATTTTATAAAATCGTTAGTCACCACAGGAACAAGGGTGCAAGCGTGCAAACGCGACAGATTGTGGGTTCGATTAAATATAATACGAGAATTATAATATGTTAATATTTTGCGCAGCGTTGAACTCCGCCACTTACACACGTAAAAAAAATTGGCAGAAAGTGAGGAGACGAGGTGTCTTAACACTGGGTTCCATCTTTCTACCATTCAATATGCGTGAAGCTGGAAAATAATCACGCAAAATTCTTTTGTTCACGCAATCTAGTTATAAAAATTATAGTCCAATCTGAATACCCAACACACTTGTAATAGCTATAGCATTTCTCAAAAAGAAAAAAAAAGCGATGAATAATAAAATACTATTAAAAATATCATGAAAAAAATAAAAGAAAAACAATAAACAACGCTATCAGAATACAATACAAACAACTTACTGTGGATAAATGATTTTTAAACAATAGAAATATTGAACAACAAATATTTGTAATGTAACGTATGGACTGTGACACACCACGACGCGAATACTAACCACAAACTGATAGATTTATATTCGTATTATCTAATTGGTATTGTTTTGAAACTTGCCTAATTATTACAAGTATTTAATATTTATTTTACTTGCACATGTATGTGGATCTTACAAGCTCAATTACACCCACTTCTCAGGGTCCAATTGAGCTGAAATTTGGATTACGAGTTCAGTTCTGATGAGAATAAAATCCATGTAATCAATATTGTTGTTAATCCAAAATGGCCGCTGTAACAAAATGGTGGATTATTAGAAATTTCAAATTGTCACTTGTTTTGTCACGCGGGATGTGATGTGTGATTGAAATTTTATTTTATAAGTTTTGTTTAATATGACAGTTAAGAACTGTCAATTCGATGTCGATTCAATTATTTTTTTATATTTAATTTATTTTTGGTTGTTTCAAAGTAGCTTATGACTATTTTATGAAACAAAAGAATTCTAATTTGGCGGTAAGTGTGGAACGGAAGTGTCTTAATGGGAACCACCTGTTTACTCTGCTACGTACAGTGAAATTAAAAAAAAATCTAAATTAGTTGCAAATACGATCGATCTTTTAGGTTTGGCAACACTTTTTATTTCGAATATTGTTGTTATATGAAAAAAACAATGGAAATTTTGTATATCATTGAAGCCCGGTCATTATAATAAAATCTCAACTCATTTCATGCAACAATAAACCATAGTAACTGCTTTTACTCTATAAAACGAACCGTCAAACGTTCGATTAATTATCCAGTTAACGACACCAATCGGACTAATGGGTGTTTTATACTGCGGTTCTGATATACAGTTGGCGACGCAGTTCTAGTTTATGTGTTTGTATTGGTATTATATATCTCTCTCTCTTGGCTATGGATTCGGTTCCCACACGAAAAAATGAAATATTTAATATTTTTTCAGGTACATTTCTTCACTCTGATGCAGAGACAGCTTGAATTCCGCCCCTTGACATGCAATGCCTCTAGAATTCGGCGGAAAGTGGGGAGTGGAGTGTCTTAACACTAGCTTTCTTCTCTCTACCCTGCTACATATGTGATATAGAGTGAAGCTGAAAAAAAAAGAATATTTTGTGGATCATGTCTCGGATATAAGATGGCGGTGATGTCACCTCAGTATATCATTATATGAACCGATGAATGAAATATGAAGTAAAAACCTAAATGAACGAATTAATAACCTTAATTTACAGGGTTAATACAAGTAAATCTTCACTGCTAAGAAGTTATTTTTTTAATATATTTTTAAATATATTTAAACAGCTTCGTTCTCATTGCTTTTCACAATCGTAGCTAGATTCGTTAGTACCATCCCTATACACGCTTACTTTACGAACACCTACGGCACTGTTAATGGTCCTAGTGTAATTAGTACAAACTACTCTCGCATTGTTTAACGGTGCTTTACTTTAAAGTATGGGTAGAATGTTATATTTGAATATATAAAAAAATAGCTGAAGCGTATTATGAATCTAAACGTGACGGTTGCAGGTTCGGTTCCCATTTGGGGTATATATTAATTTCTTAGATCTGGTAACAAGACAAAGCGCCTCGTTGATTTCCACTCAACATACAATGTCCCGAAAATTGTTTGGAAAGCGGGTAACGGAGTGTTCTAACACTAGGTTCTCTTTGCCCTGTCCTACTGTATATAGATATTCTATTTGCTATTTGTTAATATAAAGCAATATTTAAATCTAAATAGACATAATTCAATGGTAATAAAACTCACGTAAATACTGACATCTGTTCCATAGTAATTAATAACTGGTAAATATCGCACATCACCTAAACGTAGCTTAAAACTAATTTTGATTAATTACATAAAAATAGCATTATCATGGAAATTTTCTGCTTTTCATACTTTACAAAAATATTTTACATTCTACTGACGAGATGATGAGTATGAGTTCAGTATGATGAGATTCATAATATTTATACAATATTGGACACTGTATAAACAACAGGTATTTTCTTATCGCCACGCTTTGTATACTTTTACAAAAAAATAATATTAGGCATTTTATTAAATAAAATAACTACGGGGTAAATATATTTAGCTTAAAACGGCACAGCTCTTCTGCAGGATCCACATTGTACTTTAGCGTAAGGTTTTAATTAGTTTGAGGTAATTACCTAAACTTTTAATGTATACATGTTAGATACACGCTGCATTCCACGCACAGCAGGTAGGCAGAGGGAAGACATTCTAGTGTTAAGACTTTTACCTTTAAGTGTTGAGTGGCGGAACTTAATGTCGGACTTTTGCCTGGCACACCTCTTCCTCCTTTGCAATGTCTCTAATTCAGACGGAAAGCGGATGTCCTGATACTAGATCCTCACTGTCTTAGACCTTGCTGCAGGATTGGATGCAGGATGTGAAGCTGAAGAAGGAAAAATGGCTTGCTGCAATTTTAGAGTTAGTAAGATACAATAATAAATAATTATAGAAACAGTATAGCTAAGTGAAATTTTGTATCTATTCGCTGTATCGCTGAACACGCCAGGTGTCGCGGTCAACCGCACGTATAAACGAGATTTCAACCTTTTCACATCCGTATGACGGCCAATGTTATTTTGTAAACAATTTGAATGATACTTTTGCTAGAATATTTACAATGTTTTTCCTTTTTTTTCCCGGCTGTATCCCGCATATAGCAGAGTAAACAGGAATCCCTAGTGTTAAGACACTCCGTTCCCCACTTCCTGTCGAATTTTTAAATCATTGCGTGTTGAGTGAGTCAATGACAGGTGTTTTGTCTTGGTACCAGAGCGAAGATATGAAAATATTAATGAATAATAATTCAGTGAGGATTGGGAGTCGCTTGTGCCCCAGTGCCACGACGTCGACTGGTTGTGGGTCGGATGGTGTGGGATCTCCACTCGAGAAAAATGAAATATTTATTAAAATTTACATTTTCATTTCTTCGCTCTGGTGTCGAGACAAAGTACGGCGTTGAGTTCTGCCACTCAACACGCGCACAGAATTCAGTGGAAAATGGGGAACGGAGTGAATTAACACTAGGTTCCCTCTGCCTACCCTGCTATGCATGAAGCGTGAAGCTGATTTCGTATTTCATAACTCCGCTTTACATGTATCAATATACTACAAAGTAATGCATTTACGATTTACTGCGAAAGACTAGTTAATCCTGGATCTGGATGACCTAATTCGATAAATCACAGAGCAGAAACTGATTACCATAATGTGTGATAACGTATCTCAGGGGAATAAGAATTTCATATTCAAATGGGAAATGAATAAGAAAATTTTATTATTTTAATCAACTTTCTTTCTATATTCTTTTAGTATTTAATATTTTTTTTATTTTTCTCGCCTAGATTTTTTTTAATTTCCCGCTGTATTCCGTTTCTAACACCGTAAATAACAGGGACCTAAGAGGGAACTTGGGCAATTGTTGCTATCCCGGAAGCAGTGTTTGCATTTTTCAGGGATATTAGCAAAATTTATTTTGATTTTTAAAAAGGTAAAGGTACAAAAATGTCATAAAATTATTTTCTAGTATTGGTGTGTTATTTTAACATTATAGCGAACTTAGTAGGACAGAATCTCCTAGGACAGAATTTACTTATACGAGCGTTTATTCTGAGGTCCTATAATATATTATCATTTAAAAATAGTTAATGTCCAGTCAACTTACACAGTTAATAGACCTAACGACTAACGTCGCTTCTCTACAAACAAAATACAAAGAGAAAGTAAATAAAATGTAGGTAATCAGATGTTTTTCAGTTCCAGTTCGCCAGTTTTATTGGTCTGTGAAATTGTGAGCCGTTTCGTCGTCGATCGTTCGTGGAAGTAAGTGCTGGAAGTAAACTTACTTACTACAAAGGTTTCTAAATAACCGATTGAGTGTAACTCTTTTTATTTGCTAGTTTTTATTATTAGGTGTTTTCTTTTTAATATTCGTTTATTACTTTTATATGTATTTATGTAGTATATTGTTAAACTCTCTGAGTTGAGGTTGTTGACTCGGTGGTATAAGGTGAGATTGTAACGCGACGGTTTTGGGTTCGATTCCCACTCGGGGGATTGAAATGTTTAATATTTTAATTTCCTCACTCTGGTAACAAGGTTGTTACGACAAGAAGATATTAATAAAAATCATCATAAACTTATAGAAGGTATAAAATTTATTATCCCCTTATTAATAAATATTCTTCGTCTATTTAATCGCTCATAATTAATATTAGATAAACAAAATATCCCAGAAGAACAT
The DNA here is from genome assembly GCF_056956725.1 of Heliconius melpomene rosina. NCBI lineage: Eukaryota > Metazoa > Arthropoda > Insecta > Lepidoptera > Nymphalidae > Heliconius > Heliconius melpomene. The sequence continues at coordinate 6,950,010 of NC_140402.1, read as the reverse complement.
AATCCATGACCAGTTATTAAAATATAAGAACCTAAAAATCCCCAATAATTTATTGTTATTAATCCCCCAATTACTAATCTTATATGAGCAACAGAAGAATAAGCAATTAAAGATTTTATATCAATTTGACAAAAACATTTTAATCTAATAAAAAATCCCCCAATTAATCTTATAACTACTCAAATATATCTTAATCTTAAATTTATTTTTTGTAAAATTATTAATATTCGTAACAATCCATATCCCCCTAACTTTAATATAATCGCAGCTAAAATTATTGAACCAGAAATAGGAGCTTCAACATGGGCTCACAGCAATCTCATAAATAGGATAAACCTACTGTATTTCTAATGTGTCAAATGAACAAATAAATAAACCATAGTGGGAAGAGATAATCTAGTGTTAAGACACTCCGTAACCCATTTGTCGCCGAATTCTGAACACATGTGAGTTCAGTGGTTCTACGCCGCACTTTACCTCAACACAAGAGCGAAGAAATGAAAATATTAAATATTATAGCACAAAGCCCTGTCCTAAGATTGGCCTCAATTGGTGGATATATAAACCTGTTTTATTTAAGAGGATTCCATTCTTCCTAAGCTTTACCCGCTCATTTCTCTTCTTCAAGGACATCGACAAGCTCACGGCATTCTTATATAAACTTTACTTTGTGCGAAATGAAATATCAAATAATTAAAACATTTATACTAGAAGTTTCTATTACATATATATGTATATATAAACGACATTCTCTATATTTATATTGCTATCGTATTCCTGTTATTTCGGCATGTTTGTACTGTAAAACAAGATATCTGTGTAATTTCCTTGTCGTCCGTGAAGCGTGCGTTGGTTTGTGTAGCGCGCAGTCGGCGGGCATTGGCACGTGTCGCTGACGGCTTACATCCCCTACACTGATCAAAGAGCTCCACACGACAGTTCCTAGGGTTGTATCTATATATATTATTAAATGTTTTTGAGTTATTTCGTATAGAACAAATCTATACGTAATATAATAGTAAAAACGTAACGGATCGGTGACTGTATATGGAAGATATGTGAGAAAATATCTTATTGGTTTCGTATTTACTAAAGAAATATAACCAAAAACAATGAAGTTGATTATCTGTGCGTTTGTTTACGCTAATAGAGGGAACCTAGTGTTAAGACACTCTGTTTCCAATTTTCTCCAATTTCCGAGGTATTGCTCGTCGAGTGGCGGAACTAAAGTCTTTTTATCTAGGACGGAATGGAATCCACAACCGTCGTGTTCCAGTCACACGCTTACGCTCCTGCGCTATGATAGCCTCAACTAATTTACTATGTTTTTATTATGTATAGTAATTAATAGTTGAACTAGTCGGCCCTATCAAACGTAAAATAACGGGTATGGCTACGCAGTGTGCAGCACAACCGCGTTAGTGTTGACATTGCTGTTGTCACCGCGTGTCGAGTTGTTTGCCTTTATGCAGCTTTGCTGCAAAAAAAGGAGGAAAAAATTAACACTAAATACTGGATACTTCCGCCACTCAACACGTAATACTTCCAGAATTCGGTGGAAAATGGAGAACGGAGTGTCTTAACACGAGGCTCGCTCTGTCACCCTGATATGAGCGGAATACAGCATTACGCTAATAAAAATAACATGAGTATTTAAACGTTTAATAATAATTAATTTCTTAGTATTGCTGAATAAAAATGAATGCTTTTTTTATACATCACCAATTTTTTGTACAAAAGAAAAAATACTGGTGCCGATAGATACACCTGTAAACTATAATTTATAAGAAATAAGTCCTGTACAGGATTCGCTTCGCTCAAGCAATAAATATCTTAAACTAAGTGACGACATTCTAGCTTACTTGTTACTGGCATGTTTTTATTAATGTTTTCTTTCTTGTAAGGCTACATTTTATATTGCTTTAAATGAATTTATTTTTATTATTTTTCTTTCTAATGTCGTATACATAAATCAGATATACATAAAAAAATACTTCAGTTATTAAATAAGACACAGATACAAAAGTTAAAAAATACAGACTTTTAAGAAAAAACCATTGCCATAATTTCAATAGTCTTTTAACATTTTTGTTAAGAATGTCACTTTGTGAAACTAACAGTTACTTACAAAATTAGTTAAAATGCAAATGATAGAAATCAAATAAAATAACCAATTATTAAAATATCATTTAATCTAGCAAGTCCATGGAAAATAAAGAGTGTACACATAAATTACTAGGCGAGGGCAATTAGTCGCGGCTTCGGTGGATTTATGCTCTGTAATAGTCCTATCCTGGTAGATCTCTGGCACGAACAGGCCGCTGGACGACGGTTTATTATGAATGTTTTTTCTGTTTTTTGAGGTAAAATAAACAAAAAGACTTTATTTTTCCTTATTTAGTCGTATTTTAACTTACGCAGTAAAATAACAACTATTATGCTGTTAGCCGTATTGGCTTTTACAATCACCTTGGGAAGGGAAGAGGGTACTCTGTCCCTGAAGAAATGCAAGCACTATGGGGCTGCCTGTGAGGAAGTCGACGACTGTAAGGGCGCCCCCTGCGGAACTCGAACCTCGGCTTGCGGTCGTCGAGGGGACTAGGACAATCTTGGACTTTACTTCTTTAAGAAAACATCACTTCCATCCACCAATAAACCATCAAAATTATTTATCAAAATTGTTGCAAATTTGGCGTAGGCAATTTAGTTCGATTTATTGATAACTGTTTTAGGACAGCACTAACGACCGTCACGGTAATTAGTCGCTCGCAAATGATAGATTTATATTGAACTGGTGAGGCTAATCTGGACGTTTGTAACAAGGCAACGTGTTTTTTATATTTGTATAAAATAGTAAGGAAAAAGTATCGAGGTGCGTCTGTACGGGACATATTGTGGGTTCGATTCCCACTGAAGAAAATAAAATATAAAATATTTTCATTTCCATGCTCAAGTAACAAGACAAAGCGCGGCGTTGAATTCCGCCACTTAGCACGCAATGCTTCCAGAATTCAGCGGAAAGTGGGGAACGGAGTATTTTAACACTAGGCTCCCTCTACTTATATTATAATTATATTATTCATTACGTGAAACAAATGTGAAGAGAATAGACAAGTGAAACTAATTAAACCTAGTGCTAAGATACTCCGTTCTCTACTTTCCGAGACACCAGAGCGAACAAAAGAAAATATAAATAAACATTTCATTTCCTCGAGTGGGGATCGAACCCACAACCAGCGACGACTTGCCTCTCTATGAAAGTAATTACTTTTAATAAATAAATTAACACCGACATACTCGTACAGGTATGTAGGTACACAGAGTACATAACCAATTGTGATGTAAATTGACAGCTCGGCCGGCAATCGATTATCTTAATCGAGTCATCGTAATTCGTATCGATTATTGGAATTACATAACGTGTTCAGGCGTGTATTGTAATATAATTAACAATTAACTTTAGTTATTACCTAAGGATAGAATGCAAGAGACGTCGTGAAGCGATGGTTGCAGGTTCGATGCTATTTTAGGTAAATATTTCTTTATTTTTCGTTTTCCTAATCTGTTTGAATGATAAAATTGATTTAATGTGAGTAAAAGCGAATAAAATAGGATTATAGAATAAAAAAAGCTTTTACCCACTTTACTTTTTTTATATAGAACTTAAAAAAAACTCATAGATTTAATAATTACAAAATTATATTGTAAATATACTAAAATATTTTTATTTATATCTAACCTTAGTCTTTCCTTTTATTCGCCCTTTTCGTATTTATATCGTTCATTATTAGATCCTTTTGTTTTTTAATTGAAATAGAAGTCACTTGGAGCCTCTAAGAATTATTAAGGGTTGGTCTGTGACTGACATCCGGATACCGCCGGAAACAGGTAGGCGATTGTATCTCAAAGATTTACGAAACCAAGAATTATCTTATCGTAATTCGGTTAAAGCTTCAGCTACGTTCGGAATTAGTAGAATTTATTATACTAATAGAATTGTAGAGCGCTCTAATGTTATTTGAGTTATAATTTAATAGTGTTACCTACACACCTATATTAATATATGCCAAAATGGTATAATATATTTTCATAATGCATAAATAAAAAACATAATATTATCTTTCAATTTATACAAATACCTAGAATTGTTTGTCAACGTAGTTTATTTTTTTTGTGGTTCCCGACTAGCATCCCGAATTAGACACTGCGTGTTGAGTAGCGGGGTTCAAAGCACACTTAGGGAGAATTCTAACTATAGTTCCAGTAACAGTTCGTCCTGTACTATCTCAGTATATTAAAAATATTCTTATTAAAAGAGACATGAGAGCCCGTCGTGGCGCAGCGGCACAAGGGTGAGACTGAAACGCGACGGTTGTGGGTTCGATCCCCATTCGAAAAAATATTTATTTACATTTATATTAATAAATATAAATGATATACAATATTTATTTACATTTATATTTTCATTTCTTTGCTCTGGTGTCGAGGCAACGAGCGGCGTTGAGTTCTGCCACTCAACACGTTATGCTTCCAGAATTCGGCGGAACGTGAGGAACGGAGTGTCTTAACAATAGGTTCCCTCTGCCTACCCTACTGTGTGCGGGATACAGCGTGAAGCTGATTTCTCATACAAGAATATGAGATCTGACACAGAGCAAATACTATCCTTAATATAGTGCGAATCCTACCTTAAGCTATATTAGATTTTTAGGTTGTTTGTTAAGGCACTCAAATCGAATCCACAACCTGTCTGAACGTCTGCCCCCATGACCCCTTTTTTTTTTTTTTTTTTTTATATGGAATAGGCTTGCGTTTGACCGCATCAGGTCTGGTGAGCGTTGATGCGGTCTACGGTGGTGCACGCTTGCCTAGAAGATACCTATTCACCCTTTCTTTGAAAACCCCTACATTGTATGTCACAGGAAATACAGATGCCGGCAGTGAGTTCCAATCTCTCGCAGTGCGGATAAAGAATGTAGCCTCAAAGCGTTTCGTTCGTACGGTAGGAATTTCTACCGTGTATGGATGGCGTAAAGCTGTATTTCTGGAAGTTCTGAGGTAAAAAGGGGCTGGGGGAACCAAGCTATGTAAATCATGGGCACACTCTCCGAAGTGTATCCGGTAAAACACAGACAGAGATGCAACCCTACGCCGGTGGCTAAGGCTCTGCATTTGAGTTTCAACAAGGGTTCCGTCATTGATTAGCCTTCTGGCTCGTCTCTCAACTGACTCTAAGGTCTGTAATTGGTATTTGGCAGAACCATCCCATAAATGAGAGCAGTACTCCATACATGGTCTAACTTGTGCTTTATATAGTGTGAGAAGATGTTGAGGTGTAAAGTACTGTCTCACCTTGGAGAGGACGCCAAGTTTCTTAGCAGCCAACTGAGCTCTGGACTCAATGTAAGATCCAAAGTTAAGAGTCGATGAAAGAGTAATGCCAAGAAGTTCAAGGTGGTCGCTTAACGGGACCGATACATCTCCCCTGGATCGTAATGAAAATTAAAAATACTTTTATCCCACCATAAACTATAAATTTAACCCGCATAGACAAGAATTTCCTATTAAAGTGTAATATGATCGTAAATCGTAGGTATGTCTGTATGCTGAGGGAACGGCAATATCGCGAAACCAGAGACTGTACTTTCCTCTGTCAACATCCACTAAGTGTTACCTGCCATTTCGCTTTAAATTCTTTTAAGAATTTCTTTTATAAACTGAAATCTAAACTGGTGTTCTTACTGATAGAAGAGTTTTAAATTGGGTTTTATTTTAAATATTCTTAACAATATCAAGCCAATTTGGGGCAGTGGAAAAACTTACTGTTATCTAATTTTCATGCCGGCGTTGAGAACCGTCAATATAGTGTTTCAGAAATCGAAGGAAAAGTAGAGACTGTAGAAAACAATACATTTTCATTTAATTTTGTAATGTCTAGTGTTAGATTGTCACTTTTATATTTGTCCCTCAAATTAATAAAAAAATCAGCTTCACGTTGTATCCCGCACACAGCAGGGTAGGCAGAGGGATCCCAGTGTTAAGACACTCCGTTCTCCCACTTTCTGTCGAATACTGGAGGGATTACGTGTTAAGTGGCAGAAGTCAACCCTGCACTTTGCCTCGACACTGGAAATTAAAACGTAAATAAACATTTCACTTCCTCGAGTGGGGATAGAATCCACAACCGTCACGTTACAATCACACCCTCGCACCCTGCCCCAAGACGGTCTCTTAATATTTTTTAAAATTATTCAAAATAATCTACGCGATATAAAACGACATAAATTTTATATAACACCTTAACAATACGAATCTCTATTTACACCTAGGACCTGGAAACGAAGCGGTTTTAGCTCGTTAAGGTGATCAATCACATCGCTGATGTCGTCTGATTCCGTACTTACGTTGTTATATAACAGCCCCCTCCAGCTGGAATGGATCTTTTTGTTGTCACGTAAGGAATTGAGAAAAATACCTCGTATTTATGGTTTGCGCTAATTTTTGCCTCTATATAGATTGTAGTTATAGTTGATACCAGTTGTGGTGCAGGAGCCTGTAAGCGTGACAGGTTGTACGTGGTATTCGTTCAATTTCCGCTAGGAATAGAAATGAAATCTTTAATATTTTCATTTCCTCGCGGAAACGTGCGTGTTGAGTGCCGAGGGTGTTTAGTGTTAAAACATTCCGCTCACCACTTTCCGCCGACTTCTGAAAGTGTTGCATGTTGAATAGCCGAACTCAACGCCGGGCTTTCGACACCTGAAAATATTAAATATTTAATTTCCTCGGGTGGGAATTAAGTTATTTGACGGTTTCGTACCTGTGACATAATCTTCGTCTTAAGTGTCATTTCATTTATTATAAGTTTCGTCACCTCTTAAGTGGTGCCATTAATCATCTACAGCGAGATGCTTACACCTAATGTTTTATATAACATCTATGAAAAATAAAAGTATGGAATTATATTTAGGCCAGTCGTGGCGCAGTTCTCGTAGCTTTGATATCTGGTAGCATCCTCCCCCCCCCTCCCCCCCTTTTCGATACCAGAGCAAAAAAAAAGAAAATATTAAACATTTCATTTCCTCGAGTAAGAATCGAATAGGGTTATAAGGACTATTTTATAGTGAAATATGAACTCCATTTATATAGTAAACTAGCGGACGCGCGCAGCTTCGCTTGCGTATTTAAGGGTGAATTCTAATAACCCATGAAACATGTGTTCAATGAAATATTTTTAAGAGTCTAAATTTCAAATTTTATAAAAATCGGTGGCGATTTAAAGATTTTTCCATACAAACTTTCAACTTCTTATTTGCACCCTTAGGGGGTGAATTCTAGAAAACCATGAAACATATGTTCAATTAAATATTTTTAAGAGTCTAAATATCAAATTTTATAAAAATCGGTGGCGATTTAAGGATTTTCCCATACAAACTTTCAACCCCTTATTTGCACCCTTAGGGGGTGAATTCTAGAAAACCATGAAACATGTGTTTAATTATATACGTTTAAGAGTCTGAATTTCAAATTTTATAAAAATTGGTGACAAATAAACATATACAAACTTTCAACCCCTTATTTGCACCCTTAGGGGGAGAATTCTAGAAAACGATGAAATACGTGTTCAATTAAATACTTTAAAAAATCTAAATTTCAAATTTTATAAAAATCGGTGCCAATTTAATTTTTTTTCCATACAAACTTTGAACCCCTATTTCACCCCTTTAGGGTTAAAATTTTTCAAAATTCCTTCTTAGTGGATGTCCAGATTACAAAAGTAAACATCTGTTCAAATTCCACGTTTCTACGCACAGCGATTACGGCTGTGCGTGCGTCTTACCTCAGTCAGTGAGGACAAGTCCTTTTATATATATAGATTACTAACATTAATTATTTTAAACTAAATATTTAAACTAAATCTGTACCCCACTCATTATCCTACAAACGAAAAACTTTCGAGCTGATAGCCGGCAAAAGAAAAACTAATGGTAAACGCTTCAGGTTTTGTTGAAAACTTTGATCGTGCTGTATTGTTTAAAATCCTAAACAACAGGCAGAACTAGTAAGTTTTTATAAGCTTTAAATATATTTCAGCAATTTATTAATTACGGGATTTATTAATATTTTCATTTTTTTTCCCTGCCACCATCTTCTCCCACTCAACACGTAATACCTCGAAAAAATCGGCTGAAAGTGGGGAACGGAGTGTCATAGCACTAAGTTCCCTCTGCTTACTCTTTTGTGTGTGGCATAAAGCTAATTTAATTATTTAATTTTGTTCAACATTTAGGGTTTGTTTTATTAAAATCGATCCTTAAATAAAAAACATACTATTGGACAAAATAGCCACCAAATTATTATTTTATTAAATTAGCTGAAATCTTAGCTTTTAATGTATGTATATTGTCTTTACAATAATAATATTATTAGAACACTAAAGTAATACACAAATAATTATGTAAATCAGCGGGCGAAGCCGCGAGCGGGTCACTGTTATACATTAAGTTTTGACAATAAAAAATATAACAGGATTCACCTTTTCCTGTTCTATAAAACACGTTAAAGATAACTAGCTAATAAAGCAAAGTCATTTGTAAAAGGGTTGATCCGTCGTCAAGCCATCCAGCTGATTGATGGCTAGCCATCGAGGGAGGCTATGGCGATGAGAAATTACCAAATATATCTCCCCCAATTACTCTTTTTAGATCGAGACCAATCGGGGCCAGCGTTGGAGAATGGGGCTACGTATTGTTCTTTTTGATAAAGTGGTATTCGTACTTCTTTGTTCTTTTAATTTTTTAATCTTTAGTTACAGAATAAACATTAAATAGATATTTGTCCCAAATTTTTAATTCTTAATATATTTAGATTTTATTTATTGTCTATGGTATAATCTTTGGAAGAAAGTAACAGGTGTTCTGCCACTCCACACGCCTTCAGAATTCGGCGGAAAAAGGGGAACAGAAGAACCTTAATGGGAAGGGAGTATCTTAACACTAGGTTCCCATTTCCCAAAAAAACTGTTTACGTGACTTACCTAGTTAAATTACTTTGTTGCATTATTTAATGAATGTTAAAGACCACAAAACTATGTTTTCATTATTCCTCCTAATATTACTTAAAGAATTAGAATAGCCAAGATATTAGCTACGAGAAAATTAGAAATTCAAAATGTCTCTCTGTTTTAGATTTTGAAATGAGGAGATTTAAAATATGAATAATGGAAATTTCTGACATTGTACAAGATCCGATTAACGTTGCCATTTTACCTTTTTCCGTTTCTAACAGCTTAAGTGCTCAGTTAAATCGCATTCGCTCTAGATCAAAGAAGTGCGATATTCATGAAACGAGTTTTATACTTTGCGAATTTTGACAGCCTTCGTGACACATTCGATCAATGTGGGTTCGATTCCCGCTCGGGTAAATGAAATATTTAATATTATACAGTTCCGCCACTCAACACGCGATGTCTCCAGAATTCGATGAAAAATAGGGAACGCCGAGCTTTCCCTTGTTAGTAGAGCGAAGAAAAGAAAATAATAATCAATTATACTTCGTTCCCCCGAGTGGAAATCGAACGCAAAACCGTCGTGTTAGATATTTGTGCCCCTGCGCCACGACGGTCTACATTCCAATTACGTAGATATTACTGATTACACATACATGTTGATATTTACGAGTTAAGCAAGCGAAATTAATATTCATTAATACATCCTGCAGCATTGTTTCGGGCGATACACCCCATTGTGAATTAATAATGCATTGGTTGTAATGAAGGAAATTAATAAGTACTTACCTTTTTTTTAGCTTCCCCTTTAAGGATACAGGGGATCAATGTAAGTGCAGGAGCATATAGCAGAGTAGACCTAGAGTATGTCTCCAGGTTCCGTCTGCCTACTAGTGTTAAGACACTCTATTCCCAATTAGATATTTCCGTTCTCCACTTTCGGACGCATTATTATTGTCGAGTGGCGAAACTCAATGCCGCGCTTTGTACCGTTACCAGAGCGAGAAAATGATAATATTTAAAATTTAATTCCCCGAGGAATTGAACCAAACGATTGTATACATTCTTGGGCCGAGAATATTATATATATAAAAAGGTTACCTTTAGGGTGAAGATAAACGCGCTTTATGAAGGTACCCTTGTCATATCGACCTGGAAATCTGCCCTGGAAACCTGCCGCGGGTACGCCATTCCACAGCTCCGTGGCGCGTGGAAGGGAGTTCCTATGAAACCGCACAGAAATGGATTTCGGTGTCCAAGGATCGTTCAAAGTAGAAAACAAACGGGAAAGCACTCAAAATGCATCGAAAGGAACAAAACGAGTGAAGCAAATATGAAAAAAATCATTAGACAAGATGTGTCAATGTCAACCAGCTGTCACATCTATCATTTAAAATATCAATGATATTAATCGATTCAAAATCGATTTCTTTTTGTTTTGTCAGTAATTAATTGACATTTTCTTTATCTATACTGTAATTATACAAATACAATTAATTATTACAAATAAGTTAAAATATGTAGAGGTAATTAAAATAAAAAAAAATATTTTCGTTGTTCTCAAATTTTACTTGTCAAATTTTTTAGAACATTTCTCAACTTTGTACATTTGGGCCCATAATTTTCCATCTCCTTTGTACAAATATTTTTGGAGGAGCTTTAATGGTTTCCTGGTTTCCCCTACCTATTCTGTTATGCTCAAGATACAGCGTGAAGCTGCTTAAAAAGTACTTAAAAATCTCAACAGGTTTATTGTCAATTTAAGTTCTTATATAATAATTAATTGTGGAAAAAAATAAAAAAATAATAATTTATACAACAAATAAATATATTTTCCATTAAGTTCCATGTATAAATTTTAAAATTACCTTTTAAATAACATCCATGACAACAATATTTATTATATTAATAAGTTTATTTTACAATATCGGGAAGTGGGAAATTTGTAATCACAATGTTCCTATATAATTTAAATAATATTAATATTAAATTACAATAATCTTTTATCTATAATAATCAAACGTGTATACTGTATACAATACGATAATAATTTGGTATAATAGTACTAGGACTACGTAGAACTACTAATTATTATTTACATAAATAGATGGTCGGTGCGGCGAGTTATTTAAATTATCTATTAAATTCTTAAAATTACATCAGCTTCACTTAGTGTTATGACACTCCGTTCCCCACTTTCTACCGAATTTTTCGAGGCATTGTGTGTTGATTGCCGGATTTCAACGCCTTAGTGCCAGAGCGAAGAAATAAAAATATTTATAAATAATATTTTATTCCCTCTAGTGGGATCGAACCCGCAACCGTCGCGTTATCGTTCACACCTTTTTGCCCCTGTGCCACGACGGCCAAAATTTTTATTAAATACTTACTATAAAGAAATTTTATTCATGTGCCTAATTTACGTACTAAAACATCGAATAATGGTCCACATGACATAGTAACTTATATACTCGTATAAAACATTAGTAAATATATTGAAATAAATATTCTTTTATTATAATATAATAAATAACTTAAATGGTTACAAGTGTAAGAAAATGTGAAGTAAATTTTATTTCTATAGAAATTAATATAATTTTAAATGTTTCACTATTATAGTATAGTTTATATATATTTTTTAAATAGATCATATATAGATCATAATATTAAATTTCGTTAAAAAAAATAGACAAATAAAATATAGGAAGCTCTAACGGAGTACCGTTGCTTTGTTTCCTTATAAACCAGAGAACCGACTTTGCTAAAAGGTATGTAATGTGTTAGTGTTTCTAATCTATATATTAATTTTGGGTTGTCCTCAAAAAAGAAAGTAAAAAATAAATTTAACAAAGTTATACTCAGAAGAGTTACCGAAACTTATTTTTCAAGTTATAATAAAACTGAAGCAACATTATATTAGGCTTATTTAAGGTATACATGACAGCCCATAATAACTTTCCTTCACATTTCCTCACAAAAATCTCTACAAACTTCTAACGATGTCTTTTGAAATAATTTTAGTTAAACTTAACTTATATATTGGATAAATTACATACAATAATACATCAGCCGCAATTTCATAGCATATTTCTAAAAATGCTCATATAAAACTGTTACTTGGAGTAACTGGGTATATGGTCAATTAAATTTTCGACTATTTCAATTAAAAAAATAGGTATCAGCCTTTTTTCAAAGCGTTTCACGGATTTTATCAATGTATATACGTGAATGAAGCAAACTAGACATATAATATATCAATTATTGTTAATGGACTTATTTAATTGACCATATATAAATATATATACATATAATTTAATATAATATAATATAAATATAGTATAATTTTAGGATTGAAGGTTGTGCGTTAATATTCGTTACAAATAAGTGAACCTGAATTTTACAACGGGATCTACCTCGACAGCTATCTAGCATCTAACTGGAATTTATGTATTAATATTAATATATTCTTTTAAAAGAAGGACACAATTATTATAATTTAGAAAACAAAAAGCGAAGCAGCTTAACTCTACGTATAATATTATGAAGGAATTATATTTAATAAAAACAGCATATATCTTTAAGAGCAAATATAAATTTATGTATTAAATAAAATTTTTAAAGACTTACCATTAAATCACTGTTTTATAAACAAAAGAAAACACATTTAAAAACAAAAGCAGTAGTAACCGTTGGTGTTACAGTAATTATAACCAGAACTATAACAAGAAATATATACTTCTCTATATTTTATTCTCTTTCCTTTTTCCAGAGACGAATAAATTACATAATAAATTACCTAGTTACAAATTACAGGCACGTAATTTCCAGAAATTAACTAAAAATATATAGACATATTTCCAGAAAGTAAATCTTAAACCTAACTGGGTCGGTTGGCACGTTAGACATAACGAAACAATATGGAAATGAAAGCCATCACTTCACATATATAGCGTTATAATAATACAAATGTATAATAATATGATCTTTCATGTAAATAATTTGTAAATACTCATTAGAAATTTAAATAATACAATATACATATTTTATAGGCTACGAAAATATTTGAATTAAACTACAAACATCCAATAACATTTATACTTCTAACATCAAAACATGAAATAAATATTTCTTTTATAATTAAGAGAATTAAACGTTTTTCTAACTATTGAAAAATTATAAATTCTAGCGTTATATATTTTAATGCACGCGATTTTAATCTAAAATGGAGAACTTTACTTAAAGTTAAAAATCGATTAAAATATTTTTTACAAATATGTGTTCTATTCGTAATATCAAGGAAGTTGTAAAAGAAGTTGCACATAAATGTGAAAAATATATTTAACCACCTAAAGCCCACACTGGCGCGCCAATGCGAGGGGAAACAAAATTCAATTACATCAACGAATTAGCTAAATGACCCTGTGTCAGTCACGGACTACGAGGCCTCCGTCCCCGGGATCACTTCCTAAGAAATTTAGAATCTACGCTCTACGTAGTTTTAGGCACTGCCTACTTAACGATATCGGCAAGACGCCGCAATATTATTAAATAATATCAATACATACAAACTTACTAATTAAGATTTTTGGCAGTTACCGTTCGGTACTATGAAGACTAGGATTCGACAGCGACAGCACTGGGAATGATGGCTGGTGCCGACCTAGGATTGCGAGCCACCGATAATATTTTAATTTTTTTCTGAAATTTTAATCGCAATTAAAATAATTACATTATTTATACTATTTAGAATTACATAAAAATCATTTATATTCTAGAATCAAGAGAAGTGTGGTGGCTATTTGTAATCCTAAGACGGCACATGCCCGCTAAGGTAGCACACCTGCTGTAAGCGTCTAGCGTATCACATCGAAGAATCAAATCGTACTCTTAGTAGAACAGAGTTCTATCTGAAAACAGATTTTAGAAAAGTGCGTAAATCGTATATTAAGAATTGCAGTTGAAATATAAGTCCAATAGATTTGGTCGCAAGTATTTATTTTATGTATAATATTAAAATCAAAATGGCTTTTCTTAAAATATTTTAGATACAAATTTGTAATACGAAGAGTACGACGACAGGAGGCTCGGCGGCTGCAGCGACCTTCTAAAGCCGCCGCCGCGCGCCATCAGAGCGGGAAGCAGCGCGACGAGCGACGCGGCTCGCTCCCGCCTCGGCGACGACTCACGTCTAACGCACTCGCACTCGTATTTGATCGCACTGCACTCGCACCGCTATCACTACACAATCCCTCAATCGCAGGTTCGATTGGTTCTAGTTTATGCATGGATGCGCGACTCGAAAGCCTCGCCCCATCAGCTGCCGGTGTTGATGCTGGACGCTCTATCGCTTCCTCTAAATCTATTCGACCTAACTTTAACGCTACTGTATATTCACATCTTTCTACAACACTCGGTGCTTCATCCGCCGTTGAATCAAATGTGGAATCAGCTGCTGCTGAATCAGCTCGCAGAGAATCACCCTGAGCTGTCAAGTATTGACGAGTGTCAGTTGAGGACGGTGATGTGTCCTGCCGTCGTACTGGCGTGGTGAACACTGAGTCGGACGCCCAACTTCGGCATTCTGAATTTTGACGAAGCGTCTCATTAACACTCCTTTGTGATGTTCGACGACTAGTACGTGGGCTTTCGTCGTCGATAGCTCGGAAGTCTAGGGTGCTTAAATCAAAAGGTCCCGTTTTCGCTCGTCTAGACCCGTCGCGGCGAAATGATGGTCGATGTGACGTGAACGCGGCGTCATATAGCTCACAAATACTTGTACGATCTGAATGTGGTTCTTCATATAATGTTAAATTGCGTGTTTCTGTTGCATCAGAAGGAGTTTCATCTCTCGTTGAAGTCACTTCGCTACGTTCAGATATATCAAAAGTAAATCGCGTATCAAATCGATCCGGACTAAGTAAAGGTGCTGAGCGTGAACAATCTTCTGCACCTTCTCCTTCTGACTCTAACGGTAAAGGACGCAAGTTGGTTCTTCGCGGAGAAGTCTCTTCCGAGTCAGTAGAACGATCTGAACGTGGTGCGTGATATATATGGCGACGAGCTAAAGCTGGTTGCGATCCACATGGCAATCGTTTACAACAATTTTTTTCATGTCGAACATCAGAACCACTGCTGCCTGTCGATTTAGAATGTGGCGGCCGTCTCCTCCTATCATCTTCTCTACCATATAATGACGTAAAATCTTCAGAACAAAATTTTTCAAATAGCTCCTGAGAACTTAGTCGTGTCGACCCTGTCGCGTTGTAAAATGCTTCAGTCGGAGAACGGTCTGCTCTCTCATAAAGTGCGCTCGAGCTCGCTCGTTTCGACTTATCCATTAAACCTAATTTATAAATTCTAGGAAGACGACGTTCAAAAACGCCTTGTGAGTGAGCTCGAGCGGGTACGCGAAGTGTACCGCGACGTTCGAGTACGCGGTCAGCAGATGCACCGCGTACGTGCGAACTCTCCGGTATCGGATCTGGTGTTGTGGCGAACTCTGGTTCCTTCTCTTCGTCTGGCGTCTCAGCAGTTCCAGAACGTTCTAACGAACGTCGACATTCACATTCTTCGTTGTCACTGTCCTCGTCGAAGGAAAGAACACGTGGTCCGTGTCCAAAGATTAGTCGACGTTCAGCTGCAGTTTCGTCATCTTCGAGACGAATCGACCGACGAAGAGGTGGACGATCGCGCCTTCGTCGAGGAGCTTCTACAGTGACAGCGTGTGGTAGCTGAGGACGCTGAGTGGTTGGCATTAGACGGTCCAAAGACAGGCCTCTTCGTGGTCGCAAAGGCCTTGTTTGTTGACGTTTTGCATCTTTAGCAACTGCTGTAGGACTCATCTCTTCTGGCGTTGTGGGTAAAGCGGCACCACGTCCGAATTCAATGAACCAGAGTTCGTCCTTGAGTTCGCACTCTCACTTCTTTTCATTCATATCCTTATTTAAATAATGCAATACATAATGAAGAACTAAATCGTAGCAGTACTTATATTCAGTCTGAAAAAGAAAGAACAATATAACTTGGCTATCCACTTAAGTACTTATGCTAGTATAATAAAATTGTACAGAATGAATATAATTGAAAGTAAAAGAATACGTACCATATTTTCAACGAGCTGCGGACGATGTCGTCGCACAGTCTTCACAGCCTGGAATACATCGACTTCCCCATGTTGGATTACTTGCTCGATGCAAGCGTTGGCGGCGCAGTAAACCCCTGCACGACTTCGGCCGTCTCTATAATGTATTATGTTTATTTATTCAATCATATTAATATAAATCAGCTTCACGCTGTATCCCGCAAACACCAGGGTAGGCAGAGGGAACCTAGCGTTAAGATACTCCGTTTGCCACTTTCCACCGGGTTCTGGAGGCATTGCGTGTTGAGTGGCGGAACTCAAATCCTAGGCTAGCATCAAAAGAAAAAAGGAGAATAAATAATATTTGTCTCTATCCTTTCCCTGAATTATATTACTAATCAAAGATAATTAGCAAACAGAATATTTACGGACTTGTGCCACATTCACAACAAATATAATAAGGTGACAGCATTAACAGAAGTAGCACCTGGGAGCTGTGATTATTAGACGCAATAAGGACAAACTACGAGCTTAGATTTGGGGTTAGGCAAATACACGTAACTCCGTGGGTGAAGTCATGTACTTGGCTAAATTGACGTTCGTACTAAAACTTAAATGTATTAATGGAATGCACGACGAGTAATGTATAATGAATTTACTTGAACAGATTTAATTTAGTTATTTATTAAGATTGATTAAACAAATTAATTATTTAGATAAGAGTAAGCAGAGAGAATTGAGACACTTGATTTTTCACTTTCCGTCAGAATTTCATACTTTGCGTGTTGAGTGACAGAATTCTACGCCACGCGTTATTTCGCCAGAACAAAGAAATTTTAATAATTATTTGTTTCCCGAGTAGGGATCTAACCTGTAATTATCACGCTTATAGCTAAACACTGCCCCAATATGGCCACGAACATTTTATCATATTTGGATATCAGGGCAGATGTTTTTTTAGTTTCTCCTGTCATATATAACGAGACAAATGAGTATAAATAAAATCTAAACCTAATTAAGAAGTCGGACATCACCAATTTTCACACTAGTATAAATACTTACGGTGAAACAACACAAACTGGGCCGTAATCAGTGCGTTGACGCCAGCGCTCGACCATGTTCATCAGCTCCACCAGGGAGTTGGTCGACGACGGCACTTTATGGCCCATCGGCCAGCACGTTAATTGGAACAGCTGAACAGTCTTCGGAGGAGCTTTTACACCCGCCATCAATTCCGTCAGTGATACAATCTAAAAACAAAGTAATTTAGATATCTAATTTCTTTACAATTTATGTAAAAGAGACTCATATTTCTTAGTTCATAGTGTAAGTTTCTAATATATAGTATTTGAACTATGTTATTATTAACTTCTGTCTCCATGACTACGTCCTAGTGACGTCTATGCAAAATTTGAGACTCCTAGCATTTGTAGTAACGAAGTTTCATACAAACTTTCGACCCCAAAAACAACCCCTAAGAAGTCGAATATTACAAATTCCCGTCTTAGCGAGCACCTACGTCCTATAAGTAACTCCTATGCAATATTTCAGATTCCTAGCACATGTAGTTTCTGAGATTTCGTGATGAGTGAGTGACCTTTCGATTTTATATATATACATAGATAAAGTAATTAAATCGGATGGTATATGCAAATTTTTATTTATTTTCTCAAATATCGAGTGCTTATATTGCATTACTTTATCTATTAATATATGATTTGGAATTCTGGTGAAACTAACATACTTATCAGAGCTTCTAGTGGTAATTATTAATTTCTTTAGGAAAACAAAATGATTAGGAATTCTGTTGAAAATAATAACTCTCTAGAAAATAGGAAAACATTTAATTATTTCTAACATAAATTTCATACTAACTTTCTTATTAATTCTAAATATCCAAGTCTTGATGTTCGTGTAATGATTGTGCGATACGTGATCTATTGTGAAAACTGGTCCGTATTTCTTCGAGTGTCGCCCTTCTGGCCAAAACGGCGGGTATTGTTGCTGAAACGAAACCCATCTGTTTACTCCAATTGTTGAAGGAGATTAATTGCTGGTGGGGGACCTCATTAATCGTCGGAGCAATCTTTGAGGTGTCAATGAAACAATTTATATAGATAAATTGAATAAAGCTTTTATTGTCACCGACAAAGATTAAATTGCTGTTAAATAAAATATATTATATAAAACTTTATAGAGATCTCGATAGAGATTTTTTGAACGTAAATTGTTTAAAACTTTTAAAAACAACACAGTCACGACTGTTACGCGAAGGTTGTGGGTTCGATCCCCACTCGAGGAAGTGAAATATTTCTTATGCAGCACTTTATTATTTATTTTTATTATGCAGCACACTTTGTGCCCCTTCGCCACGACTGGCCTTTATCGGAGATACTGTATAGTTGGAGAATTATTAATAGTTATGTAATTGGAATTGTTAATAAATATTGTCGGGCAGCGTACAATTACAAACGCAATGGTAATGGATACGATCCTGACTTGGAGGAAAGTATTATTTTTAATTCCTCGCTCTGATACACAAAGTGGGGATTTTGTGTTTCGCCACTCAAATTCTGGTAGAAAGCAGAGAATGGAGTGAATCAACCGGATTCACTAAGTTTTGTCGTGAAAAGAAAAATTGCGAAATTAATTTTTGCCCTACAGTACGCCACCCGCTAAATGGTTGAACAGGATTTAGAGCATTACCTAACATTGCAAAGTGGGCAATGTAGGGATAGATAAACTAAATATAACAATAAATTATTTTAACCCACTCACAGAATTCTTAGGCGGCACGCACAGAACGACAACGGCGGCACATTCGTAATCGTACACTAACGACCAGAACTCTCCTTGGGTCCGTACTAACGGCCATTCCGTTACTATATATTCTCGTGGTTTCGTGTAGCCCTGTAATAAATAATATTGTGTTACAGAAAAGTGTTTTTTTCATCTTCTTTAGATGCTTGTACAAAAGTCAGCTGAGAAAAATTGATATAATTGATACAATTTTATTTTTACATTTAGTCTGTTAATTTAAATGAAGATTAATTGTTATTTCTAAAATTAGATAACAGTATAATTAAATGAAAGAACCAAAGAAATTAACTGCATAAAAATGTACTTACATCTACAAAAACAGCATTGATATAATCCGTAAAACTATTGCCTTGAAACGATGTCAAATATGGACGAAAATTGTCCGCTGTAAAAAAATAAATTCTAATAATAAAAATAAGCTTAAATCAAATCGATTTAGTTAAAGCAATTTTTAAAACGTAAAATATATAGAGTCGATTAAGATAACTCTTTTATATGGAGCATTAAATTTAAGTACGTACGTGGAACGACGAGAACGTCTCTATTCTTTTCCCTGTTATCGCCACGGTGTCCCCCGGCGCAGTCCCCGATCGTAAATCTGGGGGTTTGTTTGCATATTTGCTGGTACTCTTTCTGGTATTCATTGAGCTTCGTAATCGGGTCCCTTTGGGATTTCTGTTTCAGTCTTTGGGATAGTTCTGATACGGGAAACCATGATACTCCACATACCACATGCTCTTCTAAAGTATCATACACGAATTTATATTGCTCCTAAAAATTTTATAAATAAATAAATAAATCAGTTTAAGACATTCCGTCAACCACTTTGCCAAGATCTGGAGGGCATTGCGTGTTGAGTGGTGGAAATTAACGCCGCGCCGCCGCGCCGGCGTGAAATATTTCATTTCCTCGAGTGGGGATCGAACTCACAACCAGTCGCGTTCACTTGTGTAATGTGCTGGTAATACGAATACATTATGGTATAAAAATAAGATTTCATCAATTATGATATCAATCAATTATCATAAATCTATTAAGATTTCGGAAGAATTTTTTAATTATTAGTAAATTTGAGCGCTTTAATTTTTCCTTTTTTTGTATTCAGTAATAAAACTTACTTCGTTCTCAATAAGGCCTTTCCTTGATTGTCTCAGTTTTTTTAAATATCCAAAAACATCAAAGCAGTCTTCTTCTTCGGCTAATTCTAAATTTGCGTCAATAGCTAAATACACACCAGAACGTCCGCCGCCGTCACTAAAAGCAAAAATTATTTGTAATCCAATATCTTTTTAACGAAAGGAGAATTCTTTACCGTTTTATTTAGCTTTACGTTGTATCTCACATGTAGCAGGGTAGGTAAGAGGAGCCTAGTGTTAAAATATTCCGCTCTCCAATTTCCGATGTATTCTAGAGGCATTGTGTGTTGAGTGGCGGAATTGAACGCCGGACTTTGCCTCGACACCAAAGCGAAGAAAACCAAAATATTTGATAATTTTGTTTGCTCAATTGGGAATCGAACCCACTAACTGGCACATTTACTGTCACTCATTTGTGCACCTGCGCCACAAATTGCCTCAAAAAAAACGAGAATTCACTGTGATGTAAAAAACACGGTATCATCATTAGTATACAATATTCCATAGTTTTCTTTCATCCTATCCCATACCATCATCTATCAGCAATAATTTATGGATATTTAAAGTTTAAGTAATCTTTTAAACTTGACACTGATGTATTGTAGTTGATTTTTCTTTAATATATTTTTCTTAGCTCTTAACTCACTTGCAATGTACAACCATTGGTCCAGTAACTGAGTTAGACGCGAGTCGTCTTCCTACCACCGCTCTGACCCTCCTCCGGAACTCCAGCAATGCGTTGCTGAACGGGCACGTATGGGAGTGCCATTGCGTGTAGTGGAACTGTAAGATGAATCTCTCTTCCACCACCACCTGATGAAAAGAATTAAAAATAGTCAATTTCAAATCAATTATATTATACTATTTCGAATCAAGTTTGTTTTAATTGATTGTTATTAATTACTAGTAGTAGTAGTTTTTATCTACGGCTTCGCCCGCGCGGTCACATGGAAATAATTAAGACTTAACTCTAACTAACAAGATCAGCAGGTTACATAGAAATAATTAACGTGATGTGGCCTATAGCTAAGTTCAGGAACTACTAGTTCAATAAGGAACTAGTAGTTCCTGAGATTAGTGCGTACAACCAAACAATCTTTTCAATTTTTATTACTAGTGTAGTTAAGTATAATACATACTGTATAGTTAAGTATAGATAGATATACAATTAACGTTATAAAATTTATTACAATTTCAGTTTATACTATACGTACATCGAGAGTATAAAAATAATTAAACCTAAAATTCAAGTATAGCGATAGAAAATTACAGTAAAAAAGGAAATTGCAATTTCATTAAAAAGAAAACATTTGGATGTTTTTTTTTACTCTTAATACAGTTTAAAAGTACTATGGGAGATTTGGGACTTAAAAGCCTCAAACAGCATTTAGTCCAACTTAAAAACCAGAAGTAAAATTGAAAAATAATTTATCATTTCGGCAAACGTAATTAAATGTGGGATAAAATGGAACCATGAGAAACTTTATTAAGCTTGCAAAAGACTTACAAACGGCTTACTCTACTATTAACTCTGTGATGCTATGCACTACTGTCCTTTGTGCTCGTTATTTCTTGTCTCTGGAGATATTTTTGTGTTTTGCAAATGGAATTTTCTTTTAATTTAACATTATATTTAAGTTAATTTTTCGTAAATAATAAGTCTTTATTGGTAAATGGAATTGGTTGTAGGTTCGATCCCCATTCGAGGAAATGAAATATTTAATATTTGCATTTCTTCGCTCCGGTGCCAAGGCAAAGTGCGGTGTTAAGTTCCGTCATTCAACTATCTTTTTAAAGTCTTTAAAACCTATGAAGACTAATAATACTTTGTAGTTAGTACTCATTACTTCCTAGGTCCACATTCCCTAAGCACGGCACCTAATGTTTGACTCCCCACTTTCCCCATTGTATAAAATCAAGCTTGTACATTATATTGTAATTATTAACGAATTAATTCGTTTTTGGATTTTTGAAAACCTTAATAGTATCACTATCAATGAAATAGTTTTTTTTATAATCATTAAAAAATACCAACTTTTGAATTGAAATTTGGTCAACCATCCCGTGTCTGTCCTATATAACAAAACACTACGCAGTGATGACAATTTACTTGTTTAATCTTCTTACCCATTTACGCCCAATGTTAATAATCGATCCTAATCCATAAATTGCTACCATAGATTAAAATATCAATCTATTTTTTGAGTTTAGTTTGCCAATAACCTATCGAAGTACTTCATTTTCAATCTTTAACTTCAATCTATCGTTGGGAGGACTAACTGGAGATGAAGAGGGAACTTTGTATGAAAATGACAGCTTGTGCGTGCCAATAAACGATCTGTCCATTTTGACATTACGGTGGATAGCAAAAATGACAGCTAATTGCGATCCGACATATTTTGGGGTTTACTTTATCATATCCCCGGATTGCAAAATTGCATTTATATTATATTTGATTTTTAAAGTAAATAAATATGTGGAGTGACATTTCTTCGAGTGATAGTAATGATAGTGTTATGTAGTCAGTGTCAGCAATTACAAATATATGCAGTGAGCATATAAAAATATATCAAGAGAGTGCTAAAAACTTCTATCAAGTTGGTGCCTTTCCTGGAGTTATTGCTGCAATTGATTGCACTCGAACACTTATGTGTTTAATCGCCATGTGAGTATTATTAAGTTATATAAAGTTTTCTTTACAAAAGCAGTCAAATTATGGAAACTTTTTTTTGTATAAGTCTCAGTTTAACTCAGTTACAAATTACCATATCATTTCTTAATTTGAGCTCTGGGCTTATTAATTTCAGTTACTGATTTTCCAAATTACTATCTCATATATTTGTAAAATAATATTTTATATTTTATTATAGGCAGCAAAATGTGATGCAAGACATTATGGTAATCAATGGAAGTAAAGTACCAAATAGGCCATATTTATTAACACAAGTTCTTAATCCAAGTACTAAAGGAAAGCTGCAAGCAAGCATATATTAAACCAGGAACATAATAGAAAGGTATTATGTTAACCTTGTTTCCTTATAAGAACAGCTAATGAGTGGAACTCCCTGCCTGCTCAACTGTTCCCCGTTAAATATAACCTGACCGTCTTCAAGGAAAGAGTGAATAGGCATTTTCTGGGTAAGCATGCTCCACCATCGTTCGCATCGTCACTTACCACCAGGTGAGATAGCGGACAAATGCTTACCCATCTTCAATAAAAAAAATAAAAAAAAACCTAATATTACCTATGGCATGGAAAAAAGGGGACGGACCATATAAAAAAAATCTTATTATAATTTATTAGTATAATGTGTAAATAGTATTAAACTTATTAATATTTATGAATTATATACCTAATATAGAAATTTTATATTTTTAGAACATTTGCAAGATAATTTCATATTATGGCACTCCATTTGCAGAAATCTTAATTTGGAGGAAGTACCAGGAATGGAAATACCTTCATGACATGATAGATAATGAGGACAGCGCTGCAATATAAGATATCACAGAAAGGACATAAATAATTGTTTTATAAGATCAATAATTATTCAAATATTTTATATTTATTAATTACTTAAGTGAGAAGATTGTTAGTTAATCATAGTTTTACTTGTTTTTGGGGGTCAATAAGGAAAACAATGTGTATTGTAATTTTTTTATTATTAAAAAAATGTAACCTATTTTTTTATTTGTCTCTTTATATAAATATTTTTTATTTCTTAATTCTTGAATTCTTCATTCTTAAAGCTTGCTCCATGTTTAGTAATTTTATCAGCTTTATTCTCCATACATTTCTTATAAGCTACAAAATATTTAGTGAATTTCTTGCAATCACTGTTTTGTTTTTACTGAAAAAAATAAAGTATTTATTAGTTCATTGTTCAATAAAGCATTCATCAATATAAGTTAAAATAATAATCTTGCACTTAATCTCAAATTTTATTCTTTGTTATCCAATGTAGCAATAAACAATATGTAATTGAAATAGCCAAGCAAAACGATATTAATATTATAATGAATTCAAAAATTCTATAGAGGCTAACGCCTTTATATAATTTTTCGTATGTATATTTAAACTTAATAAACAAAATTATGAATACATACGATACTTACCTTACTATGCCGGACTCCATTAATTAAATTAAAATAATTATCTTTAGTTCAGTTTAGTTGTAATTTTATGGCGTTTCAAGTTATGTTTAATAATTAATACATGAAAATGGGTTAGGAATAAAGTATCTTAAAACTAACAATTAATTATTATATTATAAAAACATATGCTGTCAAAATGACATGTTAAAGTTCCATTGTACGCACCTAAGCATATTGCATTAAGTTTTAAAAAGTGTTTTAATATTATTAATTTTTATTCTTTTTTAATATTTTGGGACTTAAAGATTTATTATTTTATTAAAAATAGTTTTTATAGGACTTTTATAAGTAATAATAATTAATTTTAAATTTAATTTAGCATATATATTAGGATTTTGTTAATTAAAAAAAGATACGTAAAACGAAACTATCGTTACCGCAGGGAGGGCCCTGCAATCCACTTTTGATGATAAGTTGACATTATCCGGAATGGTTATTGGCATGCAGGTTAGAGATTGGATAGATATGTCGAACATTCCAAGATTGACGTTAACTGGAGATCGGAGATACATTATTAATTTCGGGCGTTAGAGGCTTGCCAGGAAATCTTATTTATATGAATTATCATTTTTAACAAATATTTAATTAAAATAAAATTTACCTTTAAACTAAATAATTGTAATGACTAATACAGTATTAGTTCAGTTACAATTGCCAATTATATAAGCGTTAAATTCAATATTTTAATTAAGAAAGATAAAGCGTAAACCGGTCTGTAGTTCCGCAGCGAAATTGGAATGACCAAACCAGATGTACAGTTTATTAAATACTCGTACATATCATAAAATCGCAAAAGGATTAAGAGTCTACTCGATACTTTTATTAAATTAGTGAATCAATTTTACATTTTTAAATATAAATTATTATAAAAAAATACATTTAAAAATATAAAAAAACCACTCTTCCGAGCGGGACAAGGCCCAAGCCATTGGTAGCTAGGGCTCCAGAGAGAGGAACCGCCGCACAATACGCGCCGGTTCAAGTAACACTGCTGCTGCTGTATCCGGTTCTTGATCCAAAGACCGTAGGTTATTCATCATCATCATCATCATCATCATCAACAGCCATCTTTTGTCCACTGTTGGACATAGGCCTTCCCCAATTCTCGCCACCACACCTGATCTTCAGCTTTTCGGACCCATCCGCTTCCCGCCAATCTCTTCATATCGTAGGTTATTATTAACTACTACTCTTAGTAAAAAACAAAATTGTGTTGGACGTCGAATTTTAACTTATATTTTACATTTTTTGATCCAATGTAATTATTTTATTAACCAAAAGCAATTTATACGGAACATATAAAGATATACAAATTTAGATATTGCATGACATTTCCATTGTTGGTTTTAAAGTGTCTTATCACTAAGCTTTTAATATTCTACTTTCGGTTGAACAAGATGTGTATTTTTACAATTCTCGCTATATTTTTTGTTACAATATTTTATTTCTATTCAGTGTATAATCACGACTACTGGAAGAGGAGAAATGTTAAGTATATCAAACCGTTGCCTTTCTTTCTTTCTTATTTTTCCAAAATATTCAAGATGACAACATTTACGGAAACAATAAATGGTGTTTACCACGCGTATCCAGAAGAAAAGATTATCGGATTCTTTCAAGGCTCCCAACCATCGCTGGTGATAAAGGACCCCGAGTTAATTAAATATATAAATGTTGTAGATTTTAACTACTTTAATTTTAGGGATATAGAGAAAAATAGCAACGAACAATTGAATACGAATTTGTTTCACGCCACTGGCGAGTCGTGGAGATTTTTACGACAAAAATTGACAGCCGCCTTCAGCCATCGTAAGTTACAAAGGATGTTTCCTCACATTATAAGATGTTCAGGACGACTTCAAGATTTGGGACGCCGAGTAGTTAGCAGAGGAGGAGTTGTAGACGCGTACCAAATGATGTCAAGATATACTATGGAATTTATCGCGACTTGTGGTATGGGAATTGACATCGATATAATTTTAGATGAAAATTGTGATTTTTTTAACTTTTCAATTAAAGCATTCAAACGATCTACATTTCAAATTATTCGCATTATGCTTAACGATATCTTACCCAAGTGGCTACAATTATCGTGTTTCATTGATCCGAAAATAAAACGTTTTTTGAACGAACTCTCTTATAATATTTGTAAAAATAGAAGTTTTAAACCGAGCAATCGCAACGACTTTGTGGATTTTATGTTGGAAATGCAATCAGAAAACACGAAAGATGAATTTGAGCAGAAAAATAGTCCAGATAAATCGCCATTTGTATTGGATATGTCTAATCCAAAAGTAATAGCAGAACAAGTGAGCATGTTTTTCGTGGCAGGCTTTGAGACCACTGCCTCGTCAACAAGTTTCACACTGCATCAGCTCGCATATCATACTAAAATTCAGAGAAAAATACAAAATCAAATAGATAATATTTTGTCCGAATACGAAAATAAGTTGTGCTATGAAGCTTTGACTAAGATGACTTATCTAGAAATGGCATTCTTGGAGGCGATGCGAATTCTTCCTCCAGCAGGATTCCTCAAAAGGAAATGCATGAAAGAATATACGCTTCCAGGTTCAAATGTTACGATAGATCCTGGCGTGTCTCTTGTTGTCCCAATCCAAGCAATACATATGGATGAAAAGTATTACCCAAATCCACATGAATTTAATCCAGAAAGATTTGCACCAAATGTTATAGAGGGACAAAATAAATTTGTATACATGGCTTTTGGCTCGGGGAAAAGAACATGCATTGGTTTGTTTTTATTTTATATTCAAACATTACTAGTTTTACATTAGAAAAGCTAAGCAAATCTACAATATTTTAATTATAGTAATGATAGTATATTTCTATATTAATCAATTTTTTTTTATATTGCCAGAGATATTGTTATCATAATATTAAAATTACTATAGGCAGTAAATACACATAGCATTTATCTATTTCTCGTATAAAGGTAATTTATATCAATCTAAAAAAATATCTTTGCTAAGGCTTTTATATATGTACATATATTTGTTAAATACGATTTAAAAATAAAATTATGATTTTACAGGTCGTCGACTAGGCATATTACAATCAATGGCAGGCCTGGCTGCAGTGTTACAAAAATTTAACGTGGAACCAGGACCTACTTCCCGCAGAGACGTCAGGCCAAATCGGAAATGTCAATTTGTTCAAAATTTAGAAAAAGTGCCAATAAAACTTGTTGCAAGAAATAGTACGCTGGTATAAACTTTTAAGTTTACATAGAAATAAAGAAAGGAAATTATACTTTTAATATTATGATCGAATAATAATCATTAAAAAAATATTTTATTAAAATAAATTTTAATAAAAATTCAAGTTTCATTCAATAATTTTATTCGTTTCGTTTCGTCATTTGGCTTAAATATATTTAAATTAATATTAATATATTATATTATCGTTAATTTAAATACCAAGGACAAGTGAAACTTATGCAAACAAGTAGCTGTGTTTATTGAAATTAATAGAAATATCTTGTATAGTAACGTAGTTAAGTATAATTTTATTATTACAGACTTAGAATCTTTTACTGTAATCGACAGTAGTTATAGTTTAGATCCCCTTCATGGGTGCGATTCTGATTATATATTTTTCTATTCGGTCTGGTAATTTAGCTATTCAATATGCTATGCTATGTCTTAACACTAAGTGCCAACTGTCTGCCCATAGGGACGCTGTTCTCTTTTCTTCTATTTTTTCTCCATATTACACATACAATTAAGTAAATAAACTTAACACCTCTAAGACTACAACAGAAACTTACGTTTTTCTCAGTTTTGTATAATCGAAAGGTACGTATGTGGAAGTTGGCGAGCTCTTCCTCTTGAACGATGCCGACGCTGATGTCTCCATAGGTCTCGTCCTTCTCCTTGTTAGGAGGCCAATATTGAACGCACATTACCTGTGTAAAATTTTAATATTTTGTTTTAACTTGCTTAAAAATCGTAAAATTATCAAAATAAGAATCTTCAGAGAGAAAATTATAGAGTCTGTTTCTGCTATTATTTTTGTATTTTTTCTTACAGATTCACGCTTTATTCTGCGTGTAGCAAGTGCACATATAGGGGGTTTCTATAGGGGAATATTAATAGGAATAGTATAGGGGAATTCTGAAGGCATTGCGTGTAGAGTTGCGGAACTTAACGCCGCGCTTTGCTTTGGCACTAGAGCGAAGAAATAAAAATATTAAATATTTTCATCGAGTCGAACCCACAAGTTATCGTTTGTCCAGGCCACGACTGGCCTCAATATACTGGCCTATATGTAAGTGTATATAATAAGACATGAAAGGTTTCCTTGTTTATTCATCCTACAGATGTATTTTTATGAAAATATAATATGCAAATTAGTTCTAAAGCAGTAATCAGCTTTACATCAATGTTTAAGTAAGTAAAGTTTCCCAGAAAACTAAGCTCAAAGACAGAGTACCACTTTATTTAACTATTTGAAATGTTTTTATTAAGAATGCACAAATTATGTTTTATAATTAAAATATACTAATGAATCTGCTGGATTCAAAGGGCGCAGGACCGGACGGAGTGGCGAGAATTAGGAGAGGCCTATGCCCAGCAGTGGACGTTGAAAGGCTGATGGATGGATGGATTGAATAAACTATCAGCACATCATTTTATTTAGTTATTGGGAATGATATTTGTATTTTTCAGAGGTAGCCCAGCGTAAAAAGCGAGTTTCTTTAGATTATTTTTGTAGTAGATTTTTTAAAAATAACAACTGAATGAATTATATAAAAGGAGAACGAAGTCACTCTCAGCTTACTACCAATTTTTTTCTGCTTATCCTATAAAAAAGCGGGAATCTAGAATTTATATATAAATTTAATAAAAAATAAATAAATAGATAATTATGATGATTTAAAAAAAAACATAACATCTTCAATTTATTCCAAATGATTGACAAATTACATTTTACTAAAAACACCTAAACGTTTTCTGATTTATGCTTATAAATTTCATTACTACATTAGTCCTCCATTGTCCCTCCCGCAGAACTGTGAGTGCCGGCACTCACAAAATTTATATAACAATTTACATACATTGAATCGCTAAAACGGGTGTAAATTCTGTAACAAAATTGGAATTAAGGTATTCCTCCCTTATTCCCTTCCCCCATTCCTCTTCGCGATTACACACATCATTTTGTGAGAAACGAATTATGAGGGAGCTTTACCCTACCGGTACTAATGTAATAAGGACACTTGCCTCTTTTGCTCAAATTGTTTTAACGATCCCTTTCACGTTATATACATAGATATATTTCTTTGTTTCTACATTTAAATGGATATGTGTGATGTACGAGTATGTATATATAATGAATAAAGAAAATAAATCAGCTTCACGCTGTATCCCGCACACAGCAGGGTAGGCAGAGAGAACCTAGTGTTAAGAAACTCTGTTCCCCACTTTCTGCCGAATTCTGGAGGCATTGCGTGTTGAGTGGTGGATCTTTTTAACGACCAGTGTTATAAAATAGCCAAAGAGACAAAGCAATCATAAGATAATAATACATAAAAAGCGACACGGGAGGAGGGGGAGGGGGGGAGTTGTGGATTGAAGAGGGTACTTTGTCCTTGAAGAAATGCTGGCTGACGAAGGTCTATGTGGCTGCCTGTGAGGAAGTCGACGTTACGACATTACCAACAATATGCAGTGATTTATGGATGGGTTACCTCCTTCTATAATATGACATGTTTCTTAAGCGGGATGTTTTCGACAGTATATTTTCGCTTCATTTGACCGTTTCATAAGCAACCGAGCTTCACGGTTTGGTCCCTTCGCATACCGAACATTTTACGGAGATTCACGCATTGTAAGCGTAACCCCTTTTTATTGTAATATAATATAGTAAAAGTAAATAAGTAAATTTAAAATTGCGTCAAATTTTTCGAAGCATTGCGTGTTCAGTGGCGGAACTCAACGCCGGAATTTTGCTTTGAATGAATGAAAATATTCTTTTCTTTCTTTTTTAATGGAAAATTTCAATGTTAGATATAGATATAAATAGAATCTCAGACCGTTGAGGGCTTCTAAAGCTACATTTGAGTAGCAAGACACATGCTTTGATCTGAACTCTTAAATCGGAATGGACCTGACAGCCACGCGATATATCCAAGGAACATCATGCAGTTGCTTCTCTTCTCATAAACTTATTTTAAATGTCAAAAAGAAAATGGAGAATCTAGAGACAGAGAGATATAAGACGGGAATTACATTGGCAAAACTAATGCTGATGACTTAACGACTTTTTTAAAATTTTTAATTTATAAAAACATTCAATACGAATACCCAATAAAAAAATAAGTGATTACAAATAGAGAACATAGTGTTCCTACACTAAATTCTCTCTACATTCTAACGAATAAACTGTGTTTCACTATAAATAACATTACAATACTAAAATATTTATATTGTGATATAAAAGACCTATGATTTTCGTTCACAAAATTTCCATACAATATCAATACAATAAAGGTATATAGGATATTTGTGAACGATATCCGAATATGCCATTGTATTTTATGTTTTGCTATCGAGTTGGTGAAAATCGGCCTATCGTGTATGGGGCTAATGTTTGCCATCTCCATAATAACTCTTTATTTGCTCTATACTGTATGAATAGCATTATTAAATATGTTTACAGGCCGTCGTAGTGCAGGAGTACGAGAGGTCGAGGGTTCGATTTCCACTCGTTGAAATGAAATATTTATTCAAATTTATATTTTCATTTCTTCGCTCTGGTGTCGAGACGTTTAGTTTTGTCACTCAACACCCACAATGTCTTTAGAGTTCGGTGGAAAATGTGAAACGCAGTGTCTTAACACTAGGTTCCCTCTAGGTAGAGAAACACACAGGGAGGTTCCCTGTTGTGTGCGGGAAGCTTACAAAAAATTAGAAAAACGTTCCAAATTACCTTAATGAAGTCGAAAGTTTTGGTGAGCATGACTATAGCAGCAGCTCGCTCTTGCCATATCATTCGCCAGAAGGAGACCACGGTTTCTTCAGTTGGCCCTTGTGTCACTATGTAGGCATTTGGTTTTAATATACTCTGTCAACAAAAATATAATATTTTTTAATAAAAATTGTGTTTATAATCTTAAGTGTGTTTAATATAATTACAGAAAATTTTGAAAATTTAGTAATATTTAATATTTTCATTTCCTCACTCTGGTAGGGAGGTAAAGCGCGGCGTTGAGCTCCGCTATAAACAATACCTCCAAAATTGGGGGAAAGCGGGGAACGGAAATATCTTTATGGGGATTACTCTTTATAATAATCAATCTTTAGCAAACAAATATAAACAGCAAAAAAATATAAATATGAGTAGGTATGTTTCCACAGAGCTATTAATAATAAAAATTGAGAAAATTTTATAAAGGTATAGCGCAATTCGCTCAATTTCAATATAAGAAAACCTCGATTTCAAATCCTATTTATCTATATATATAAAAGGACTTGTCCTCACTGACTGAGGTAAGACGCACGCACAGCCGTAACCGCTGATGGTATGAACGTGAAATTTGGACAGATGTTTACTTTTGTAATCTGGACATCCACTAAGAAGGGATTTTGGAAAACTTTAATCTTAAAGGGGTGAAATAGGGGTTCAAAGTTTGTATGGAAAAAAAATTAAATCGGCACCGATTTTTATAAAATTTTAAATTTATATTTTTAGAAGTATTTAATTGAACACGTGTTTCATCGTTTTCTAGAATTCTCCCCCTAAGGGTGCAAATAAAGGGTTGAAAGTTTGTATGGAAAAAGTCTTAAATCGCCACCGATTTTTATAAAATTTGATATTTAGACTCTTAAAAATATTTAATTAAACATGTGTTTCATGGTTTTTTAGAATTCACCCCCTAAGGGTACAAATAAGGGGTTGAAAGTTTGTATGGAAAAATCTTTAAATCGCCACCGATGTTTATAAAATTTGAAATTTAGACTCTTAAAAATATTTCATTGAACACATGTTTCATGGGTTATTAGAATTCTACCCTAAATACGCAAGCGAAGCTGCGCGCGTCCGCTAGTATTAAATATTTTAAACGTAAATTCCAATAGATATATGCCAACGCCACAAAATTCTTACTTAATAAGATTTAAAATATTACAAAACGATATAGCCTTTTATGTTGGGACTTAGAAGCAGCAGATGGAATTGCAATAATTGCTATTTTTCCAAGAAGGTAAACTTATTGGGCAAACAAAAAAAAAACCAATCGATTTAATTTTGTTGCAACCTATATCTGTAGTATTAAAGACACCATTAGATATCGCAAGAAGAATTGTATATTATAGTAAAATAAAAAATAATAAGCTTCACGCAGTATCCCGCACACAGCAGAGGCAGAGGGAATCTAATGTTAAAACACTTCGTTCCCCACTTTCCGCCAAATTCTGGAGGCATTGCTTGTTAAGTGACAGAACTCAACGCCGCGCTTTATCTCAACACCAGAGCTAAGAAATGGAAATATAAACGTAAAAAAATATTTCACTTCCTCAATGATTTCTCTACTGAGTAAAATATTTAAGGTTTAAGTATTTCATGTAAATTTCCACTTTCATCCAAACTTAATGTCACCCTAATATAGGGTTTCGACCTTGTTTAAAATTTGTCATGTAAATTGTTGGACTAAAATTTCTGTCAAGATAATTTGAGGCGAAATTCTATTAAATGATACCTGTGTGTGCATATTTACATTAAGTCTGGCCTAAAGTGTATAAATTTAAGCGAAATAAAATAAGATTTCTGGGAAATTGAACAAAATATTTTTTTGCTTTTCCACTGTTTTTGACTAGGTAAATTTAAGTATTAACACTTAACTTTATGATACGGCAGGCAGAGGCAAACTAAACTAAAGATACTTCGTTCTCAACCCACCGCCTATTTTTAGAATCTTTACGTGAAAAGTGGTGGAACTCAACGTCGCGTTTTGTCTTGTTACCAAAGAGAGGATATGGTAATAATTTATACCGCCGAGTGAAAATCGAACTGACAACAGTAATATTAGTAATTGTTAGAAGCCAGTCGTGGTGCTGGGGCAAAAAAGTATGCCCCACACGACTGATTGAGGGTTCGATTCCCACTCGAAGAAACGGTGGTGGAGACTGGTGAATCGCGGCGTTCAGTTCCGCCACTCAACATGCAATACCTCTAAAATTCAGCGAAAATGGGAAACGGAGTGTATTAACACTGAGTGCCATCTGCCTGCCCAGCTGAGTGAGTAATACAGGATGACGCTTAAAAAAATAATTGGTAATATTCAATTTCAACACATCTCTATCTTCAATAGTAAGAACCTAATGAAGCAACCATGTTCAATTCAGTTACAGTTCCTCGGAACAATGAAAGTTAATTAAGTTTGAGAAACGTATCCAGAGAAGCTTGCAAGTTGCACCGTAATTGCACAGTTCATGTAGACGATATGTATACTATTGTAATGAGGTTCTAAAGCTCGTCATCATCTACTCATTCATTTACCAAATTAGCTGGTGCTCTTAATTTCTAAATTTACAAGGATTACAAAGAACAAGAGAATGAAAATCTATTTTGTTTCATTTTAAGCGGCTTTATTTTTATTGGAGATTTAGAGGCAGGTCTTTTGGGTTGTCGTTTTATTTTTTTTTCAGCTTCACGCCATATCCCACATGGAGCAAAACTCTGACTCCAACTTTCCGTCGAATCCTGGAGGCATTACGTGTTGGGTGGCGGAATTCAACGCCGCGTTTTGCCTCGATATCCGGGCGTAGAAATGAATATTTTAAATATTTCATTCCCTTCTTCACTTTAGTGTCGAGGCAAAAAAACGCAGCCTTGAGTTTTGCCACTCTACAAACAATGCCTCCAGAATTCGGCGGAACGTGGGGAGTGAAGTGTTCCGTCTGCCTACCCTGCTGTGTGCGGGATATAGCGTGATAAAATGATGGTGAACTATCATGTTGTCTTGGAAAATTATGACTGACATTTTATTCTTTTATTAAAAGTGGAGAGGACTCCCCACTTTTAATACACTATTGCAGTAAAACTTAAGACCATAAAAAACTTAAATTTGTATGAAAAATATGAGAATGTAAAGTAGTACACTGAATTTAGTAGTCCACTATATAAAACTTCAATAACGAATTTTGATAAACTTCTTTCCTTTTATCTTTTACGTCTTTGTTAGGAATGGATGCTGCTTAGAAAGGGCCTAATCAAGGCAAGGGACAATTCCTAATGTGATTAGCTAAATGCTCCGGAAACCAACCGGTTTTGTCGTTTGTACGATTAGGAAATGAACGATATTAGAATGGTACTTTATTTTCATGAAGTAAATGATGATAATGTCTTTTCTAGAAGGTCTGACACTAGAGGTGGTTAATGAGCATTTGGAGATGCCTCTTGAAAATATACTTGAATCGCAAGTTCCAGGCTCTGCTCTGAGTTCCTCACCCTGAATCGCCAATCCCACGCCACCATCCGCAAGATGAACGGTTTTGGGTTCAATTCAATCAGTAAAATTAACCAATTTAATTTATATGCTCTAGAAACTTTGTCTTCACAAAACTGAATTACGACCAGATAGCGAAGAATAGAGGGCTTGACCCTAGTATCTATGTATCGCATTTAGCTGTTTTTAATATACAAAATCTTTATATTTAGAAAGTCAATATTTTTCAATAAACAGACGAAATAATATACTGGTACTGAGTCGGGATCAGATGTAACGTAATAGAAGACCCTCTTCTTTCAAAAGTTGACACTTGGAGGCCGAAGTGATGGGGGTTTTTCCGCAGTCATAAATCACTTCACCGTGTGTTTCATACATAGGATTACGGCATTCACTCCGATAAGTTTTGTTTTTGCTAAATTTTGTTATTTTCGTATTGTACTGGTTTCGTCTATGGTTTTACTTGCGTTGTCAAATGGAAATAATTAAGAGAAATAATTAATATGATATACATTTTAAGTACTCAGAATACCTCTGACTTAATGGAGGTACAGTAGGTTACGTCGAAACGATTACCATATCAGTCTCACGCAGAGCAAGCAAAAAAAATAATTACTTATATCATTTCCTCGAATGGGAATCGAACCCACAACCTTTTGCATAATAAAAAATAAACGAAACAAATGGAAACCGGTTTAAGTTCCCTGATTAGCTCGCAGGATGCTTTCATTCATTTAATAGAAAGTTATGGACGTCTTAGACGACAGCTAACGACGCCTAAGTTAGACACCGCAAAGTTTGTAAGATGAGACAAAGAATGGAAGGGAGACTTCACAAATAAAATTTATTACGAGTTTCTACTGTTTACATTTTCTTGATTACTTGAGAATGTGAATGTTATTTCAACATATAGAGGCCATTCGTGGCGCATGGGCACAAAACGTGATGCGGGACTGGTTGTGGGTTCAATTGTCACTCAAGGGAATAAAATATTTAATATTTCCATTTTATTCGCTCTGGTGTCGAGGTAAAACGCGGTGTTTAGTTCTGCCATTAAACACGCAATGCTTCCAGAATTCGGCGGAAAATGGGGAACGGAATGTCTAACAATTAGGTGTCCTCTGCCTACCGTGATGTGTGCGGGATACACCGTGTCCAAAATAAAAAGAAGCGTACGGCGTCTGAGTGTAAACGTGATGGTTGTGACATCGATTCTCATTTTTTTTGTGGAAAGAGACAAGGCAAACAAGCACCTGATGGTAAGATTCCATCTGGCCCGCTCGACTTGTGGACGTCCAAAAAGGACAGAACCTAACAGTATTTTGGCTGAACCTCAGTCATTGAGTTCTGGTAGCGCGGTAAGAGAATGAGAATGATTTTTATTTTTTCGGTTTCGTAAAAAAGTGCGGCGTTAAGCTCCATATTTCAACACGAAATGCTAATAAAAACCGAATTTATATTTGAAACAAATTCCACACGTCATAGAAAACTAGAATAATAATTAAATTTCATTCCACACAGTAAACGATGCAGCTTGAAATTTAAAACACAAAACAAAGGGTTATTCATTTTTAAATTCTAAGTAAAAAATGCATACGCCGAGCTGTCGTGATGAATATGAAAATGGTTTACAATCCCATACCATTATTATATTTTACTTTGGTTCAAATGCAACTTGCTTCTCTTTTTTAACCTAAAAGTAAAAAGATTTATGCAAATGTTTGTTTGTGAATGATAAACTTATGAATAGAGTGTAGTGACTACGCTGCATAAAATATGTATATTTTTTATTTTCACGCCTTTGCCCCGTATTGCAGGGGGAGTCTCATAATAATTAATTGAAATCTCATTATATATTTTTTTCACGCTGCGCTGTATCCCTCATGTAGCAGAATAGGCAGGACTCTTAGTGTTAAGACACTCCGTTCCCAATAAGACACTTCCGTTTTCCACTTTCCGCCGAATTCTGAATTCTGGTGTTGAGTGGTGGAACTCAGTACTGAAATTTGCTAAATTATAAAAATAATTGAAGAAAATATTTATCTTAATGGGTATTATTACTACATAAACGACTTTAATATTAGCATCATCAAATAATAGGTCCTTTCACTATTTTCTTCTGCCAAAAGCTTACCTAGTGTAGACTCCAATCTCCACGTTCCGATTTTGGAGATAAAGAACGTTGAGAGACTGAAGTCTACGCTACGCTTTGTCTACCAGAGGAGGAATGAAAATACTGCATTCACCAGATCGAGAATCGAACCCCAAATAATCCGTGTATCGTCTGGAATGATTTTTGATAAAAATAATATCTAAAAATTAAATTAATTAAATTTAATTAAATCCTCAAAACAACTCACATCTATATAGGAAGCGTTTATATAATCCGAGTCAGGTTCCCGGTCGACAGTCTGCAACACCACTCTGTTGTAGTCGTCTGAAAGAAGATTCGTAATTAAATTTCTAGTTTGCGAAAATAATATTGACATAGTAAAAAATGAAGTGCTCTCTTCTTAATTACAATATTTTTCTTAATGAAAAAGGCTTGAGTTAACTTTTTTTTTATTTCTCTTATATTCTTTACTAGTGGGCCCGGACGCGGCTACGCCCGCGAAAATATAAGCCTAAATAATTGAAATAAGTTAAAAAAATAATAATAAGTGGAGATTTATTATTAGAAAAAATATCTGAGTAACCGAAATGAACAAACAAAAGAAGTAAAAGTAACTGAATGAAATTTTTAATATTAGAAAAAGTACCTAAAGTTTGCCGTGCGCGCGTACTAAACATTTTTCTATATTAAATAATTATTAATTTTTGCGAACAATATTAAATAAAATCTCAAATGATAAAAATTCCGATATTTTAAGTGTATAACATCGGTATAGATAACGGAACTGAGATAAATTAATTATAAGCAGCAAATAATTATATAAAAAATAATAGTAATTCGAAAATATATAAAAAATTACAAAATCATCAAAGTCATCTGCCCGTTCGCGTCGGTCATACTATACCACTCGTAGGCTAGATCATTTCGAATCAGTGACATCTTAATTATTTATTAGAATGTTATACAGTAAGCTATAATTTCCAACAAAATGAAATGCTAAAAGTGACTATTATATTTATTTTCATAAGGATGAATATCAAATTATAGAAATCATCTAATTTTTGTTAATGTATACAAATCTATATCGGCGCGCGCCATGTATGCATTAAGCAAACTCACTTTGGGTGACGTTTTCTTAAAACAGCAAACTTTGCAAGCCGTTGCTTAGCAACGCGTAGCGACGATTGTTATTAACATGGCGGAATAAATTGTTTGTCAAATTAATTATTTTAATATATTGGTATATATCGAAAATATTACAAATATGAGAAAAAAAAAGTATCCTATGTTCATCCCGGGACCCTCAAGTATCTCTATATGAGTATTTTATCACAATTAAATTAGCGGTTTGGCCCTGATTGCGTAAAAGACAGACAGACAGACAGACAGACAGACAGAGTTACTTTCGAATTTATAATATAGGTATGGATATAATATTTTACATCATAGAAAAGAGGTTAGACTTTTATTATTTAGTTTTTAAATTTGAGATTTCTTATCCGTTTAAGGCAAAAATCATTCATATATTAAGACAACTGCGTCAACGGCAAACGAGTGTAAAGAAATCAAACACCTCGAGGCTTTTACAGAACTTATATTTCTTCCAGGGCTAAATAACATTAGGCTTCTACAATTTATATCTCAGGACTTTTACAGAACTTATACTTCTTCCAGGGCTAGATACCATTAGGCTTGTACAATGTATATCTTAAATTATAATACAATATTTTATTCTAGAGGACCACTTTCCTCTTCAGCTCCAAATCTAATAATGCGCATCAGAATTTTCAACACATCAAGCGTCGCGCTAGTTCTATGTATAAATTTTCAAATATATCTTTTTATTAAACAAAGAGGTTGATTTACATTTTTCTATAACAAATTATCGTAAATATAAAAACTATTTATATAAAATCATTACACGAGGAAGAGAGAGTCTTACCACTACATGCTCTTCACCCGCTCTGCCATATGCGGGAAAAAGAATAAGGCTTAGAAAAGTAGTAATTTATTAAGAAATAATTAGTTAGGTAGTATAATATATATCGAATCGATGGACATTCTGACGTAGTTGATGAAGAGGTAATTTCTAACAGTTTTACCCAATAAAGCGTGGCCTGAAATTTTACTGGTTTTAGTGAGTTTATACTATAATTTTTTAAATTCGATTTCCAACACTTATTTACAAAAAAGATTGCACTTTATTGAAATGGCTTTATAAAACTTGTTTAATAAATGGCAAGCAATTATATCTTCATATTATTTAAAATATTTTAATTTTGAAATAATATTTAAATAAACTGTTATTCACAAAAGCTATTTTCTTTACGGTACAGAATTAACCCAGATAAAAATGTTAATTACTTTGGGCACTCAGTTCAGATTAAAATACTTTTTTATATTGACTCTTTTGTATGTTATTGGCATATTTTACTTGATGTCTTTTAGTTAATTGAGTGCAGTGGTAATGAGTTCAATCGGTGGTAATAAGATGTATAGTATAAGGGTTCATAAACTCATTTCATCCATTCGCTCATTTCATTCGGTCATACATTCATATTCATTCAATAGTACAAATATAAACACAATCTCTTTTGTCATTAATGCGAGAGCCACCGGGCCGAATGAACAGGTTGTAAGACAATTATATGTATTTTTTTCTACGGGGACGAGGAAAATGGGTTTTTTCGTTAAATAAGATTGGGGGCCAGTCGTGGCTTAGAGGCACAAACATGTGATTGTAAACGTGGCTGGTTGGGGGTTCGATACCTACTCGAGGAATTAAATATTTAACTGGCGTAGACGTTAACCGCTTCCGATTTCTAACAAATATTTCATTCATTTAATTTCACGAAAATGTTATATTTGAAATATGAAATTGTATTTAACATACAAGTGTATTTATTAAAATATTTATTGTTCGCGACAACCGACGCGCATCATCGGCTGTGAACTCGTCACAACATGTTAGAGACTGTTTAGTTTGGCAAAAAGTGACGTCATACCACTCTCGTAATTTTGAATGTTATTATTAGTGTCTTTTCTAAATTAATAGTGTTTTTTCCTTTGTAAATAAGTAATTACATTAAATAATAAATATAAATAGATTTGGGTTCCGTTTTAGATAATAATTTTCGACTTTATATCTTATTTGTATACTTGTACTATGATTTGCCGCATTAATCGCTTTTTATATAATAGTAACTTCCGTATAGTAAATTTTATTATTAATTATTGTTTGTCATAGTTTTCTGTAACAAAATAACAGATTTGTATATTCCTAATGTGTGTAATTAATTTTAGAGAGAATTTTCATTGTAAAAACTCATGTAAAATTCGTCATCGTAACAGCATTTTTCGTAATTTAATAATAGATAATACTTAAATAGTATAATGTTTTATACATAGATAGATAGATATTTTTATGTTCTTTTAATATGTATAAATTGTAAAAACATCCGATTTTTAGTTATTAAAATATAAATGTAAATGTGTGATAATCATAGTAAAAATATTGTTGTAAATAAAGATAAAACGGCTCGGTGGCTCGCGGCTCTCGTTACCGTTTAGCTCCGCGCAACGGAGGTGCGCGTCGGGCGAGACAGAGACAGTCGGCAATCAACGGTGAGCACAACAGGAAGAAGATAGAATCGGAACAAGACACGAATAGAGCCGACAGTCACCGACCGTTATACAGTGATCAACATCTTGTTTCAATATCCTGTTTCAACATCCTGTTTCAGTATCTTGTTTCAATGTATAGCAAGAACGTCTCGCAAGAACGTCTCACAAGAAGGACTCACAAGAACGTCTCACAAGAAGGACTCCCAAGAACGTCTCACAAGAACGTCTCACAAGAACGTCTCACAAGAAGGACTCACAAGAACGTCTCACAAGAACGACTCATAAGAACGTCTCACAAGAAGGACTCCCAAGAACGTCTCACAAGAACGTCTCACAAGAACGTCTCACAAGAACGTCTCACAAGAACGACTCACAAGAACGACTCACAAGAACGTCTTGGGGTCTCAGCATACTCCGTGTTCCCATGATCTGGAACCTATAGTGTGCAGGGCGTCAGCGGCTCATTCACTTGAGTTCCGCCCGTCCGGTACAACGTGCTGGTCCTTCGAGCTGGATCTGGGGACTCCTCACCGAAGCTGAAGCATCATCCGTCATCGTGCAAGTTATCGCAGTGCTCCGTCGCGCAAGTGCTCCGTCGCGCAGTACTCTATCGCGCAGTGTTTTCCGTCGCGCTCGCAAACGCATTCGCCGTCGCGTTTCGCATCCGTATCGACTGTCGCGCTCGCAACTGCGCTGACGTCACATATCCCGTCACGTCGTGAGTGTTTTGTGCATCCGCCTTCGTGAGTCTTCGTAAGTGCTCCATCGCGTAGTGCTCTCCGTCGCGCCGTGCTCCATCGCGCAGTATATTCCGTATTGACTGTCGCGCTCGCAACTGTGCTGAAGTCGCCTTACTCGCCTGTAGTCTTCGTGAGTGTTCGTGCATCAGCCTCTGACATCCGCCTTCGAGTGTTATCGTGAGTCTTCGTGAGTGTTCGTGCATCAGCCTCTGACATCCGCCTTCGAGTGTTATCGTGAGTGTTCGAGAACCTTCGTGCATCCGCCTTCGAGTATTATCGTACTACATCGCGCAGTGCTCTCCGTCGCGCAGTGTTCTCCGTCACATAGCGCTCTCCGCTGCGCTCTCCGCCGCCTCCGTTGGCGTCCGCATTGACTGTCGTGCTCGCTACTGCGCTGACATCTATCGCGCCGTAAGTCACGTCGTGAGTGTTCGTGCATCCGCCTTCGAGTATTATCGTAAGTCTTCGTGAGTGTTCGTGCATCATCCTCCGACATCCGCCTTCGTGTGTCGTCGTTCGTCTCCGAGAATCTTCGTGCTTCCGCCTTCGAGTGTCGTCGTTCGTCTCCGAGAATCTTCGTGCATCCGCCTTCGAGTATTATCGTTTCGTCTTGGTGAGTTTTACCAATTATCGTAGGTTTTTACTAAGATGCCTATCACAAGATCAAGAGGTCGATCCGAGGGATTGAGATATGAAGCCGACCCTTCATCTAGTCACACAGAGGTGACACACCCGCCTACGAATACACAAGAGGATTCCGAAATAGAAAAGAACTTAATAGTACCAAGTGACGAAAAGGAAGACTCAAGAATTATTTCAATTAACAAGGAGGAACAATTTGAAGGCACACAAATAAAGTCGACAACTTCGAAACGTGCAAACTCGAAGAAGTCTACGAAATCCAGACGTAGAGCAAGAAATGCTCGTGAAGAAATACTTCGCATCAAGCTTGAACTCGCGCAAATAGCTCTGGAAGATGCTGAATCAGATAGTTCAGAATCCCAGGAAGATAATATATCGAAAACCGACTACGTTAGCTCCTGGATTGAAGATAATGCACAAATCGTACAAAAATCACTTACACCATGTGCAGATGTTCCGAGGCAACCACATCCAGTGCCGTCATGCTATAGAATGCCTCAACATCCGAATATCGGCAACAATTCCGAAAATCAACAAGCAATACAGAGAGATTCAACAAAGGAAATAGAGGAGCTAAAAAAGGAAATAGAAAATTTGAAGAAAAGATGCGAAAAAGCCGAAACCGCTCCTACATCGTTGTGTATGAAAACAGAGGTACCTAAACCTACAATGTTACCTCCATCATCGTCATACAATTTTCCCGTCGCGTCCAAAGTCATCATGGATCTTCCTACATATAGTGGAGTGTTAAATGAATGGCTATCATACAGGGCCATATATGAAAACACTAAGGGATACTTCAATGAAGTTGAAAATACAGCCAGAATTCGAAGAAGCCTAACTGGAAAAGCATTGGAAGTCGTCGACACACAACTCATAGCTCATTCAAAACCGGATGCCATCATAGAAGAGCTTGAAATGAATTTCGGTCGTCCAGATGCAATCGCATATAGTGAATATGACAAGCTTCGATCTCTACCTCGTTGTGCTGACAATCCAAAGGAGATACATGCATTCGCCAGTAAGGTAAGAAGCAGTGTCAATCTGTTTCGCGCCCTCGATTTACACAACTTTATCACTGCGCCAGATATAACGAGGGCCCTTCGTGAAAAGCTACCATCGTCGTTATGTACCAGGTGGTACGAGGAACAAGCATCTATATTCAAACCAGACCTGACGCACTTCAGCGAGTTTCTCACCAAACAAGCAGCATGTCGCACACCTTATTCAACAGAGATCCCGCACTCAGAGCCTACTCGTCGTGTGATACATAGAACGCACAATACTACCGAAGAAAGGAAAACTAATAGATTTCATGGAATGGTGAAAAGTACGTGCAAAATTTGTAACAAAGAAGGTCATCACAGTATTAGCTGCAAGAAATTTCAAGATGCCAACTCAGATAAAAGATGGGAACTCGCCAAAGAACACCGACTGTGCTTCAGATGCCTGCGGTTCCGACAATCAGGACATTCCTGTAAACCACAGAAGTGCAATATTAAGGGATGCATCGGTACTCATCATCGATTACTACACTATGATAAAAAGGAGAAATCAGAAATTCGAAATCAACAAGAAGAAAAGGAAACCGTGGCCAACGCATGGGTACCGTCAAAGGCGCATGCTTATCTTAAAATCATACCAGTCAGAGTTCATGGACCGG
The DNA here is from genome assembly GCF_056956725.1 of Heliconius melpomene rosina. NCBI lineage: Eukaryota > Metazoa > Arthropoda > Insecta > Lepidoptera > Nymphalidae > Heliconius > Heliconius melpomene. Next base: position 6,906,558 of record NC_140402.1, on the reverse strand, counting down.
CGGGAGAAACCTCCGCATACGCTCTATTAGACGACGGATCAACTGTATCTCTCATAGATGAAGCTTTGGCAAAGGAAGTCGGTGCTGAGGGACGGCTGGATCCTTTAAAGATGGAAGCAATCGGGGATATAGTTATTGAAACGCCGGGATCAAGGCGTGTTACCGTGACACTTGCTAATTCACAGAAAAAGAAGATTAGCTTTACAGCTCGTACCGTTCCACATCTTAATCTTTCCCCGCAAACAATTCGTGAAGAAGACTTAGCTGCCTGCGATCATCTAATAGATTTGAAGAACCAGCTCACCTACGACTCAGCCACGCCTAAAATTCTAATTGGTCAAGACAATTGGAATTTACTACTCGCCGAAGATGTCCGTATAGGACCGAAGAACCAACCAATCGCTTCACTCACGTCGCTCGGGTGGGTGCTACATGGTGCGCACAATAGGACATTGGGTCAGAAAATCCATTTCGTCAATCAAGTTACTGCTATTGAAGATAGAATGGATGAACAACTGAGAGATTACTTTGCCTTGGAATCTCTTATCATTAATCCGCGTCGGCCAGACTCTGATCCAGAAATAAAGGCTGAAAACATTTTGAAGAAACACACACACCGTTTACAAGATGGGCATGTTGAAACCACACTTTTATGGAAATCAGAGAACAGCATCATGGTTAATAATTATGAGTCGGCGCTGAAGAGGCTCATATCAATAGAGAGAAAAATTGATCGTGATCCTGAACTGAAAAGGAGATACACCGAACAAATGGAATCACTCGTCCAGAAGGGCTACGCTGAGGTGGCACCTAAAAGTATCTCTCCAGGCAGAACATGGTACCTGCCACACTTCGACGTGCAAAACCCGGCTAAACCAGAGAAGCTTCGCATTGTTCACGACGCCGCTGCTAAAACCAAAGGTATGTCACTAAACGATTTCCTCTTGACTGGACCAGACCTTCTTCAATCGCTTCCTGGAGTCATGATGAGATTTCGCCGTCATGCTTTCGCTGTATCAGCCGACATAGCCGAAATGTTTATGCAAGTCAAAGTAAGACCTCAAGATAGGGATGCCCTTCGCTACCTGTGGAGAGGACACCGGCGGGAGGGAACTCCTGAAGAATATCGCATGACGTCGCTTATATTTGGAGCTGCGAGTTCACCATGCACCGCGATATTCGCTAAAGATTGGAACGCAAAAAGGTACATCGACACGCATCCAGAAGCAGTGGAAGCTATCATCCACAACCACTATATGGATGACTACCTAGACAGTTTCCGAAGTATAGAAGAAGCTATAGAAACTTCCAAAAAGGTCCAACATATCCACGGAGAAGCTTGTTTCAAACTCTGCAAGTGGGTTTCAAATATCCCGAAAATAATAAATGAACTTGAAAAACAATCAAATATGACAGAAACTATTAACCTGGGTACCAAAGAAGAAAAGATTTTGGGTTTAATGTGGAGACCGTCAACCGATGAATTACGATTCAATTTAAAACTAGCAAGATTACCGCCCAGTTTATTAAAGAAAACAGCTCCTACGAAGAGAGAAGCTCTGAAGATAGTTATGTCACTCTATGACCCACTTGGTTTCGCTTCACCCGTTACTATTCGTGCTAAACAAATTCTTCAAGAATCTTGGCGAAGAATTATAGATTGGGATCAACATCTGGATGAAGATCTTTCCAAGCAGTGGGCAGAATGGATGCTACACCTTCAGAAATTGAAAAATGTGAGCTTACCTCGATGCTACTCTGGTTATAGTGATGCCACATCTGTACAACTACATATATTCAGCGACGCCAGTGAAACAGCCTACGCAGCAGCTGCCTACTGGAGGGTGGTTGCTCCGGATGGAAAAGTCCAAGTCAACATGATCATGGCTAAAGCGAAAGTAGCCCCGCTCAAGGTTATGTCAATTCCTCGTTTAGAACTACAAGCAGCCGTCATGGGAGTTCGCATAGCAGAAGCTGTCATAAAAGAACATCGTATTGCGCCGGAATGCAAAATCTTTTGGACAGACAGTAAGACAGTTCTGACGTGGATAAGAAATGGAGCCAGGTCTTATAAGCCATTTGTCGCACATAGACTAGCAGCCATTGAAGAATATACCAAAGTTGAAGAATGGCGTTGGGTACCTTCTAAGCTCAATGTCGCCGATATAGCCACCAGAGAAGTACCATCTGATTTTGGAGCTGATCATGAATGGTATCACGGGCCTGCCTTCTTGAAAGAAAATCCGAGTACCTGGCCTATCGAAAAACCGGTCGTGTCAAATAATACTGGTGAAGAACATACTTTTACCGTTAAAGAACTCCAGCTGAAGACAAAATTACGTGAAGCAATTCCTGATCCACAACGCTTCTCAAAATGGGAGCGACTACTTCGTGCCACAGCTAGAGTCTTGCAATTTTTAGATATTTGCAGAAATAAAAAAGAGAAGATCTTTTATAAGCGAACACGTAGAAATATGGAATCAGATCCTACGTGGAACAAACGAAGAGAAACATTGCAAAAGAAATCTACTACTCTACATAGCAAGAAATCTATGGATTCCAACAATTTTCTGATATTGGATTCGAAGTACATTACAAAAGCAGAAAATCTTCTCATCCGAACATCTCAAGAAGAATCTTTCAATGAAGATATCACAGACTTAAGATACAACAGGACTATTGCCAAACAAAGTCGCCTTCATTCATTACCCGTAGAACTCCGAGATGACATTGTCGTTCTTCGCAGCCGTATAGCCGCCGCCGAGGGAATAAAAGACGAAACAAAGAAACCACAAGTCTTAGATGGAGATAACTACATCACACAGTTATATATTGATTGGACCCACCGTTGTCTTCACCACAGCAGCACCGAAATAATAGTAAATGAAGTACGTCAACATTTTTGGGTAATTCGTCTTCGTCCCACCGTGAAAAGGATAGTTCATCAGTGCCTCAAGTGTCGTATTCGCAAGGCACAACCCCCACAGCCTTCTACGGGTGATCATCCTAAATCCCGTCTCGCTCATCATCGAAGACCATTTACATACACCGGCTTAGATTATTTTGGCCCTCTCACAGTAGTCGTCGGCAGACAACACGTGAAACGTTACGTCGCACTCTTCACGTGTCTTACCACTAGAGCAGTTCACCTGGAAATCGCCGCCAGCCTAAGCGCAGACTCTGCCATACTTGCATTGCGAAGATTCGCTGCACGTCGAGGATGTCCTTCCGAAATTTACTCAGATAATGGTACAAACATGCATGGAGCAGACAAAGAACTTCGAGAAGCATTCAAAGAAGAAGCCAGTCGTCGAGGCATCGCATGGCGTTTCATAACACCATCTGCACCATTCATGGGAGGCGCATGGGAACGTCTTGTTCGCTGCGTGAAAACAGCTCTATACACTATTCTTCGTGAGAGATACCCCCGAGAAGAAATTTTGGCTACATTACTCTGCGAAGTAGAATATACTGTGAATAGTCGTCCCCTCACACATGTTTCTGTAAACAATGACGACGAAGAATCTATAACACCCAATCACTTTTTACTTGGGGGTTCAGCTCGTCTACCTGTACCTGGCACATTTAGTGAGGACGACATCGATAGCAAAAAGCAGTGGAGACGCTCACAGATATTAGCGGACATGTTTTGGAGACGCTGGGTTCGCGAATATCTCCCTGAACTTCAACACCGGCGGGAGCCTCATGGTCGAGGCCCTACTTATGAAATAGGTGACCCGGTACTTATAGCCGACTCACAACTTCCAAGAAATACGTGGCCAAGAGGACGCATAGAAAAAGTATATCCAGGTGCAGATGGACAAGTGCGAATAGTTGAAGTACGCACTAAGGGTGGTCTTCTGAAAAGGCCAACCAAAAAACTCGTTCCGCTTCCAAAGTAAGAAGACGTCGTCGCTCACCGCGGGAAAGATGCAGCATCACATCGAGACCTGATTCTGCACGGCGGGAGAAATGTTCGCGACAACCGACGCGCATCATCGGCTGTGAACTCGTCACAACATGTTAGAGACTGTTTAGTTTGGCAAAAAGTGACGTCATACCACTCTCGTAATTTTGAATGTTATTATTAGTGTCTTTTCTAAATTAATAGTGTTTTTTCCTTTGTAAATAAGTAATTACATTAAATAATAAATATAAATAGATTTGGGTTCCGTTTTAGATAATAATTTTCGACTTTATATCTTATTTGTATACTTGTACTATGATTTGCCGCATTAATCGCTTTTTATATAATAGTAACTTCCGTATAGTAAATTTTATTATTAATTATTGTTTGTCATAGTTTTCTGTAACAAAATAACAGATTTGTATATTCCTAATGTGTGTAATTAATTTTAGAGAGAATTTTCATTGTAAAAACTCATGTAAAATTCGTCATCGTAACAGCATTTTTCGTAATTTAATAATAGATAATACTTAAATAGTATAATGTTTTATACATAGATAGATAGATATTTTTATGTTCTTTTAATATGTATAAATTGTAAAAACATCCGATTTTTAGTTATTAAAATATAAATGTAAATGTGTGATAATCATAGTAAAAATATTGTTGTAAATAAAGATAAAACGGCTCGGTGGCTCGCGGCTCTCGTTACCGTTTAGCTCCGCGCAACGGAGGTGCGCGTCGGGCGAGACAGAGACAGTCGGCAATCAACGGTGAGCACAACAGGAAGAAGATAGAATCGGAACAAGACACGAATAGAGCCGACAGTCACCGACCGTTATACAGTGATCAACATCTTGTTTCAATATCCTGTTTCAACATCCTGTTTCAGTATCTTGTTTCAATGTATAGCAAGAACGTCTCGCAAGAACGTCTCACAAGAAGGACTCACAAGAACGTCTCACAAGAAGGACTCCCAAGAACGTCTCACAAGAACGTCTCACAAGAACGTCTCACAAGAAGGACTCACAAGAACGTCTCACAAGAACGACTCATAAGAACGTCTCACAAGAAGGACTCCCAAGAACGTCTCACAAGAACGTCTCACAAGAACGTCTCACAAGAACGTCTCACAAGAACGACTCACAAGAACGACTCACAAGAACGTCTTGGGGTCTCAGCATACTCCGTGTTCCCATGATCTGGAACCTATAGTGTGCAGGGCGTCAGCGGCTCATTCACTTGAGTTCCGCCCGTCCGGTACATTTATTATGCACAAGTACTAAAGAAGTAGGTGACGCAATTTCGCCTTTACAGTTCACGGAATAAAGTAGCTATGCAATTCTACATACTCACTTCTCGTATAGAAGGAAATAATTGGCCTGAAATATTGAATTTCATTCAATAGAATATTACTTGTAGAAAGTTGTGTAGTTTTGCTAACAGTAAATCGGAAAAATACTCTTGGGCATACAATTTTAACTTTATTGTTGTTGTGTTTTTTCAGCATGAAAGAGAGAGAAAACGTAGTGTTAATACACTCCATTTCTTTCTGCTTCGGGACATTGAATGTTGAGAGGCAAAACTCTCGAAGAGATTTTCATCTGATAATTAAAAACATCTGATATTAATAAAAAGTCAGCGCTAAAAACACTTGCAATTAAGACACATTTAAAAAACAGAATTGGTTAATACGTTTGGGAGCTACGATGTCTTAAAAAGACATACACATGCACTTTAACAGACACTTACACCATCTCTCTGCTTTCATCGGGGGCTATATAAAAATACATAATAATAATAAAAAGCATAGTAGCTGAAAATGTATAATAGTTTAAGAATATTATATGCATACTTACAAGGAGTAACTTTTTGATTCTGGTTCTTGTACAGGTTTGTTTTCTTTTGGGCGTGCCGACAGGCGTGCGTTTCCACTTTGATTGCGGTCTGTAATAAAGAAATATGTTAAAAAAATATTAGACAGAATTTTTATATTTTTTTTATGGAAAAAGAACAAAGTAAACAAGTGTATGATTCACCCGATGGTGTGATGAGGGATCACCGCTGCCCACGACCCCGTATAACACCAGAGGATTTAATAATTATGACAAATATGAAAAAAATATTTTCATATTAATGCTCTGCTAATAAAAAGGCCAGTCGTGGCGCAGTGGCGCATAGTGCGACTGTAAAATCGATTGGTTGTGGGTTCGATCCCCACTTGTAGAAATGAAATATTTATTGAAATTTGTATTTTCATTTCTTCGCTCAGGTGTTGAGGCAAAGAATACAAAATTTCGGCGGAAAGTGGGGAACGGAGTGTTTTGACACTAAGTTACCTCTGTTTACCTTGCTGAGTGCAGGATACAACGTGAAGCTGATTTGATTTCGATCTTAATCTAACAAAAAATTAAGCGCTGAGTTCCCTCACTAAAAATGGAATGTCTCGTAAATCGGGGAACAAAAATTTTGTACCATTAAGTTCAGTTCGACAGGGGCACGACCTCAAGAGAAAGAGTTTTTCCTTTAATTAAATAAATTATAATGCCTTTATAAAATTAATACACGTCCAATATTTGTTTTATAGGAAACGATGAAGTTATAAATTAAATTCCAATACAATAAAGACCGCCACATAAAAGGGAGGTGCCCACAAAGGGTTTTCAGCGAGGGTCCCTCGAAAGTAGGTTATTACTTAAAATTAACTTGTTCATTAGGTTCTATCAAAGCAAACGCCCAATGAAGCGGCAAACTCTAAACATTTTGTTGCTCAGCTTAAACTTAAAATAACTTTGACATTTAACACTATCTATTAATAAATAATATTAATTTCTAAATTAATTTACTTTTATTTTTATTATGCATTCTATATTTATTTTATATGTAAACAGAAAGATTCTTAAAATATATCAAATAAGGATGAGGCCCTTCGTGGAGAAGGGGTACGGTTATGTGGCTATAAGCGCGATAGGTTGTAGAGCTAGATTTCCATTCGAGGAGATGAAATATTTAATATTTTTATTTCCTCGCCCTGGCAAGGAGGCAAAGCACGGCGGTGAGTTCTGCTACTCAACACAATTCCTCGAAAATTCGGCGGAAACTGAGGAACGGAGTGTCTTTACTCTACGTTCCTTCTGTATACCCTTCTATATGAGGTATACAGTGTGAAGCTGAAAAATCATATTAAAAATGTATATAAGTATTATATTTTTGTGGAAACCTAGTTTACTATTATTTTTAAGTATAATAAATTATAATCTATATATCTAAAAGGACTTGTCCTCACTAACTGAGGTAAGACGCACGCACAGCCGTAACCGCTGATGATAAAAACGAGAAATTTGGACAGATGTTTACTTTCGTAATCTGGACATCCACTAAGAAGGGATTTTGAAAAATTTTAACCCTAAAGGGGAGAAATAGGGGTTGAAAGTTTGTATGGAAAAAAATTTAAATCTGCACCGATTTTTATAAAATTTGAAATTTAGATTTTTAAAAGCATTTAATTGAATAGGTGTTTCATCGTTTTCTAGAATTCTCCTCCTAAAGGTGCAAATAAGGCGTTGAAAGTTTGTGTGGAAACATCTTTAAGACGCCACCGATTAAAATAAAATTTGAAATTTTGACTCTTAAAAATATTTAATTGAACATGTGTTTCACGGTTCTTTCGAATTCACCCCCTAAGGGTGCAAATAAGGGGTTGAAAGTTTGTATGGAAAAATCTTCAAATCGCCACCGATTTTTATAAAATTTGAAATTTTGACTCTTAAAAATATTTCATTGAACACATGTTTCATGGGTTATTATAATTCACCCTTAAATACGCAAGCGAAGCTGCGCGCGTCCGCTAGTAATTTATATATTTAACGTAAATATAACAAATAGCTATGATTTATATACGAATTAACAATATTAACCTCTCTTTATTTCATCAGTTAAAAGATTTTAAGATGCCTAAATCACGGCATTATCCCCGACAGGATGGCTTTCAGCAATATCTTGTGAGATGGCAGATGATTAAATATCAAAGGAAACCTCTTTGTTAAAATGTCTTGAGCAGCTATTTAATTAATCTTTTAAAATAGTGAGTTTTAAAAGAAACATAGAGTTTGAAGTTCTATTTTGCTTTTGATGCATGTATTTTTTTCTTTTTTCATTTTCTCTTATTTTTATATTATTTATTTAAATTTTGTCTTATTTTTATATATATATATATATCTCTTTCAATTTTCTTTATTTTTTTGTTTCTAAGAGTTTGAAATATGCAACTTTTTTTTAATAATACTCTTATAATATGAAATTGAACTTAAGATAAAATTGTGTGTTCGATTCCCACTCGAGGAAATGAAATATTAAATATTTCCATTTTCGTCGCTTTGGTGTCAGGGCAAAGTGCGGCGTTAAGTTCCGCCACTCAATAAGCAATGTCTCCAGAAATCGGCAGAAACTGGGGAACGGAGTATCTTAACACTAGGATCCCTCTGCCAACCCTGCTGTGTACAGGATACAGAGAGAAGCTGATTCATTTTTTTTTTAAAGTCCAGTCAGTGCCACCGCTTTAGTTATTAACGTAGAAGTCCAACATATTCCTGTTACCAATTTTTGTTGATTGTCTGTTTTACGATATCGTCCAATTAAAAACAGAGCGGGGCTAATTTTTGTTTTATATTCAACTAGGTACAGCTATGGAGAAAGTAAAAAAAAAATAAAAGATAGGCTTTTAAATGACATGAACATAACAATTTTTTTAAAACGTTTGTTTAATCCTTGTATTCTGAATAAAGTCTATATAAGTATAGTAAATAAATCATGTTTATTAGCTTAGGCTGATCATAATCTAATAAATAAATAATAAGGGATAAATTGTTTTTATTTACTAGCACTAGTCACACAAAGAGCGGTGCTGAATTTGTCCTATATACGTCAATTACTACAAATAAATAATTTTACGAAATACAGGATAAAAAGAAAATTTGAAAGTATATAAAAAACTATTATTATAAATAAGTAAAAAAATAAATGAAATACTTTTGAAAGCCGCGTAAGGGTAAATGGGTTAGAGTAGTCCGCCGTGACAGGATATTACAGTTGGGTGTAGTTTCTCTTAACGACGACTAAAAGTTTTTACGCGCGGATTCCTTTAATGTGTTTTATTATATGAAACAATGTTTAATAATTAAGGAAGTAATTGTTTAGTAAAAGCTGTGTATATATGTATTTTTATTATTACTTTATTTAACCCGACTGGTAGTGGGTTCGATCCCCACTCGAGGAAATGAAATATTTATATACATTTATATTTTAATTTCATCGCTCTAGTGTCGAGCACTAGGGTCCCTATGCCTACTCTGCTGTGTGCGGGATACAGCATGCTGATTTATTTTAACAATAAAAACAAACAGACATATCTATACATATTTCTTGTAGACGCCTATTTTTTTAAGCTTTACGTAGTATTTTGCATATAAGTACACAAGAGTAGATGCAGGGAACCTAGCGTTAACACACTTGGTTGTGTGTTTTCCGTAAAATTTTTCGAGACATTGTGTGGCAGAACTTAACGCCGCGCTTTATCTATTTACAAAAGCGAGGAAATTTAATCGTATCCATAACCGCTTTTGGTGTACTACTATATGTTGTAGGTATATAATGTCTTTTTATGGGTAGGTACATATCAAAAAGTAGGAAAATGTTCAAAAATTGAAAATTATATAAAAATGTAAATATGCGGCAAATGTCATTTAAAATAAAATATTGACGCAACCAATTAATTTTGCTAAAAAAAGGAAGCCTGGATAAAAATCTGATTAAACTTTTCCATTCAAACTTGATCCATCTAGAGTTAAAGCTAGGCATTGCAAATATATCTGGATGTTACAAATTATTATACTTATATATTTCTTTAGGTTATTATTTCTATAGGTTCCGTGTAAAATGAAAACTTTGCCACTTTAAAGTTCTTGTAAGTTCTAGACGAGAAATGAATTTAAATGTAATGATAAAATGTGCAATTTTCATTTATTACTACTATTATTACTTTACTCTTCCTTACGTAGAATAATTTCCTCATAATATTTATATATTAATAATTTCACGCTCTATCCCGCATGTAGGTAGAAAGGCGTTAAAGATGTTACGTAGATATTTACGTTAAAGACCAAAAGTGGAGTAAGTTGTGCAGGAAGACAGACCCTGGCAAAATCCGGGATTAATGTCAAGAAGACGAGGCAGCAGGGTAAACAGATTAAATCTATTATTTGAGGCACTGCATGCTAAGAGGCGAAATTTAACACCGCGGTTTGTCTGGGCGGGGTGGGAGTCAAAAAATTTCTTTATTTTACCATATTAAGTATAATATAAACATATACCTATATAAACATATACCTAGAGGCCATCGTGAAGCAAGGGCACAAGCGTGCGACTGAAAACGCGACGGTTTTGGATTCGATTTCTACTCGAAGCAATGCATATTTCATATTTTTACTTCTCTAGTAAAGAGACAAAACACGGCGTTGAGTTTCGCCACACAACACTCAATACATCAAGAATTCGATTCAATAGGGAACAGAGTGCTATAACACTAAGTTTCCAGGTTCTTACTAACTTTATATAGTAAAAGTAAATTTAATACACAAATCTTTGTATATAATGTTGTTTCTAGTAAAATGCAATGATGGCCTCAATGTTTTAACAAATATTTTAGATATTTTTAATATAGAACATAGCTTCGTACGGTGGTGGTGGATGTATGACATATTTAATAAGTGTCTACGAAGCTACGAGCTACGCTTCTCGTTGGTTTTAGTAAGCCGCTACGGAGTGCCTATCGAAGCCTTTATATCCTATATTTATTACTTTAAATAGTTATAATATTATGTTGAAAATATTTGGAATTCTTCATATTCAGGGTATTCTTATTTTTATTCATATTTTTTAATTATTTTTACCACATTTAGTTAGCAAATTTTTTTAAAGTGTATTTTTCGTTATTTGCACATATATGACATTTAGACATATTATTTGAATGATTAGTATATTAAATCGGTAAAATTTCGAAACATGGAAATGATCTTCTCTATCACCTGTATCGTTTATCTTTTACAGCTTCAAGTTGTATCCCGCACACAGTAGGGTAGGCAAAGGGAACCTGGGAAGCTAGTGTGGGGACACTCTGTTCCCATATTAAAAATTAAATTAAATCAAATTTAATTAAAAAATTTAAAAATTAATTTTTATGTTTCTATATTACATCAAAATAATATCTTTAGATGTGTATAATATTATAAAACTCCTAAACATAAGATGGAATTTGAAATTAAGGTGGGAAGAACCTAGTGTCAAGTCTCTATGTTATCCTCCTTCCGTATGCATTTCTGGGTATTGTTTCACAGAACTCAACGCCATATTTTATCTTGGTACAGCATGAAAATTTAATAATTTATTACTTCGACTAGCAATCGAACCCACTTCTATCACCACTGCGTCACAATGGCTCATATACAAATACCTACTTAATTCCACTTACAATATTCAAAGTTTCACAAATATTATTCCCAACAAAACCTTTTAAAAGTAACAACTGCATAACTTAAGGTTCACGAGATTCATTCTGAAGTAAATTATGAAATACCATACACCAGCCTCGCCAAGTTTCAGTAAACTGGTATGATAAGACAGTTTATTAGCTGAAAACCGAGAGACGTGCGCTGGCTAGATAACTGGAATGATTACTCTCCTCTTTGAGCTCTCTTTGAACCATGCTCAAAGAGAGCACGAGAGCACGGTTTGAGTTTTAGGATTTAGATAGGTCCTATCTTCTATCTGATAGGTGATAGTGTGAGTTTTACATATTGGGCAAAGTTATAACAACTTTTAAACATTTATATTTTTTGGGCATTTTTTATTTGGGAGACCAGCCAGTGACGTGGGGGCACAGTGACTGTAAAACTGATTGGTTGTGGGTTCAACCTCCCTCGAGGAGATGAAATATTTATTTTAATCTATATTTCTATTTCTTCGCTCTGGTTTGAGCATAAGCGCGGCGTTGAGTTACCCCAATCAACACGCTATGCCTCCAGAATTCGGCAGAAAGTGGAAGTGGGAGTACGGAGTGTCTTAACACTAGGTTCTCTGTGCCTACCCTGCTGTGTGCGGGATACTTTATTAATTTATTTTTTTATTTGGCATATTATTATAATGTTTATAAAACATTATTGTACCGAATTTACATAGTAAAATGTTTATGTTTCATTAATTAAGCTTTCTTTTTCATTAACCGTATTACTTCATTAGTGGAGCCAGATTTTCAGCATCAAAGCTTTTGGCGACTTGGCATAGGATGATATTGGCAGCGTTTTCTATGGTATTAGTTCGGAAATTTTCGTAATATAAGAATATATTAGATTTTCTATTAGTAAAGTTTATTTTTTTATGATTAAATATTAAATAATTACATATACGACATAGTATAGCTGATATGTAGAATCAGTATTGATCAAGTACGTCAATACGCGTAGATTAGAGGCCGCCATGGCGCAGCGGCACAAGTGTGTGACTGTAACGCGACGGTTGTGGGTTCAATCCCCACTCGCGGAAGTGAAATATTTATTTACGTTTATATTTTCATTTCTTCACTCTGGTGTCTGGTGTCTGGCGTAGCGTTGACTTCTGCCACTCAACACGCAATGCCTCCAGAATTCGGCAGAAAGTGGGGAAAGGAGTATCTTAACACTAGATTCCGTCTATGTACCTTGCTGTGTGCGGGATACAGCGTGAAGCTGAACAATTAAAAATAATTCAATACAAATGAAATAATTCAATTCACCTTACCAAACCAAGAAAATAATAGTGTTTGTTCTCTTGGATACCGTCTGCGCTCTTGCCACTATATTAGGCCTTAATAAGCCATTCGTTGGAGTCACTCTACGTTCAACTTATACAGAGTATTTCTTGACTGATGTATCAATAGTGGTTTATAGAAAGAAGACCTCAATACTATCCATTTCACATCCATGTATAAATGTTCAACGATTTTTAATGGTTCAGCAGATATGTGAAAATTTGTTTTTTTTGGAAAAAATTGAATTTTTTAAGAGAATTGGCAATACATCTCGACTGTTTGGGAGTAAAATAGATAGGTGCTGAGGCCTTCTTCTTTAAGAACGTTGTCCTGTCGGTGTATAACTCATACATTATATATACATTTTTTTTTTTATTTCGAGTAGACTTAGGACATACAATAATAGTAAGCAATAATTTTCAAGTAGATACTCCTCAACCTTTTCACATAATATCTTTTTCATGCACATCCCTATTGAGTATTTTCTAAGAGTAAACACTAAAATTAAACAAGAATTTACTAAATAAATATTCTATACGGCAAGTGTGCTTGAAAATACCCTTTCACCTGAAACTTGAGCTTGTATAGCACAGGAACATCTGCTGCGGACTTGTAGATGCTGTAGACTTAATTATAAGGCGAAGCTCGAGCAGCTTCAGAATGAGGAGTTGGGGTGAGATTACTATAGGATTTACGAAACTTGTAACGAACGTTAGAATATTTTTAGGGAAGTTTTATTTTAGGTATATAAATTCATGTTTTGTTTAAAGTGTATGATGTTTTTTTATTGGGAAGTATTTTTTTCACGCTGTATCCCGCACACAGCAGGGTAGGCAGAGCAAACCTAGTGTTAAGACACTCCGTACCCAACTTTAAATATTCCTCTTCGCCATTTTCTTTACTAATTAATATTTAAATATACGAGTTAATTAGCGCCAACGTTATTATGAAATAGGAACTCACCTGAAATTCTAGTTTGTATAACACGGGGAACTTCCTTCTTTGCTCGCAGAGCTTCGGGAAGCTCTTCAATTCCACCGGTCGGTCTGGTATTGTCTCTGATATGGACCCGTTCTCGTCAGCTGTGGAATTATATTTGGTTTAGATTTAAAGAAAATATATGTTTAATAATGTTATTAGCTTTTCAGCGGGCGAATCCTAAGATCTACTAGCGAATTTATTAATATATATTGCCTTATTTGTTCTTTTAGTGACCAATATAACTAAAAATGAACAAAATAATTATTTATTTATGCAAATGTTTATATATAGATGAAAACTGATTTTTTCGTAAATTTTCACTTCATTATCGGATTTTGGCCGCTGGAGGGTAAAAAAAATGTATGTATATATATAATTTTTTTTAAGAAATAGAGTACGTAGTGACAGTATTCTCTTTGCCATTATATCTATAGTATATATGAAGGCTTTGCTGTGTCAATCTTTGTTTAATCATATATATGCTTGATGGATTTGAATCTAATACCAATGCTTGTGAAATTATCGCAAAATATAATTATTTTTTAAATAGTAGGCGTATATGTATGTAAATGTATATATATGTTATATTTTAAGGGTCTCTGTTAAACAAAAGCACACACGTGTTATTTTTTAATTCTATTAATGTTTTATCGTTTAATAGGAAATTGAACTATTTTATTATTAAATTATAAGATTCTTTATAGACTAATCTAGATTAATTAATTATTCATGTAAGGATAGAAACTCAACATTTATCATCGTGACGCAGGGGAACAGAGAGTGATTGCAACGCGACAGTTGTGGGTTCGATCCCCACTGGAGGAAAGGGAATGCTTATTTAAATTTATATTATCATTCCCTTGCTCTGGTGTCCAGGTAAAGCGCGGCGTCGAGTTCCGCCACTCAACATGCAATGCTTCTAAAATTCGGTGGAAAGTGGGGAACGGAGAGTCCTCTGCTTACCCTGCTACATGAGGAATAAAGAATGAAGCTGATTTTTTACACCTTAATTTCATTTTTATGATTTACCTAAGATAGCTTATAAAGTTCTAAGAAGAACACTCTCAAGGGCAGAATGATTGAAATATATAAAAAAATATGATTTCTTATGAGTAGGAATCGAATGCCCTAATTCCGTACGCAGATAAATTTAACAAGTCCTCACTGCGTCACGACGGCGTTAGATTAAAATGACAAAATTATTATGAAATTAATACGATAGAAATATATTATACAAAATGAGCGAACTTTTAAAGCTACTTTAAAGCGTCCATACGATCTAAGGCGGGTAAAAGTTTAATTCAATTGTGACTCAAAGAAGCTTAGCCGTAAAGAGAATTTATGAAAAAAATATTTGAAAACATTTTTTTGTATTGAATAAAATTATAATCAAAGGACTTATATTGTGTTTTTTTTTTTATTTTACATTAAAAAAGATACTATACGTGCTTTGTTTTTTTACTTACTTTTTTAATTTAACAAGGATTAAATTAAACTTCACGTTAATTAAGAGTATAATTCCTAAATTGTTTTATACAATACTAGCGGCCCGCCCGCGGCTTCGCTTGCGTGAACTACGTTATTATTAATTTCTGTCTCCATGAGTACCTACGTCCTATAAGTGACGTGCATGTAAAATTTGAGACTCCTAGCATTTGTAGTAACGAAGTTTCATACAAACTTTCAACCCCAAAAACAACCCCTTAGAAGTAAAATATTACAAATTCCCGGCTTAGCGAGCACCTTCGTCCTATAAGTAACTCCTATGTAACATTTGAGATACCTAGCACTTGTAGTTTCTGAGATTTCGTGATGAGTGAGTGACCTTTCAATTTTATATATATAGATTAAAAAGTAAAGAAAAATTTGGGGGCGGCGTGGTCCAGAGGAACTGAGTCTGACTATTATAGTGACATAACGTGGTTATAGGTTCGATCGTTTCTATACAAGGAAATGGATTATTTACATTTTCTCGTTCCGGTAATAAGAAAAAAGGCGCCTTTAAATGTACTAAAATTGTGAGGATTCTTGGAAAGGGGATATTTTAAGACTAGGTTCCATCCATCGCTATGTAGAGGGGATGGTGCTCGCTATGGAAAGGACATAAGAGACTCTCTCAAGAGATTGAACTGACAACCATTGTGGAAAATCAATCTTTTGTACTGTACCGCAAGGACATCGAATTTATTCTGTTGACGCAAATATCACATTGCCAAAATAACCCATATACCGTATATAGTAAAATCAAATGCTTCCAGAATTCGGCAACAAACGGGAACGGAGTGTTTTAACACTAGGTTCCCTCTGCCAACTCTGCTGTGCGCGGGATACAGCGTGAAGCTGATACAAATGTATGTACAAATTAGTGCTGAAATATAACTTTTAAGCTTTCAATACAAGTCTCCTTGAGAGTTAATTGAGAATATTGTCAGATGAAGATTAGTCACGAGCGATATTCCTGAGGAGGGCTCCCAAATTTTTTGAACTTGTTCATATTCTATATCTCAAAAATAATCATTTTTCGTTAAAAGATCTTTTGTGTTTTATTTCTATGAAAAATTTATAATATTTTTAAGCGTAATCAGTATCAAATAACTTCTAAAGGTCCAAATGAAGAGAAGATGATAAAAAATAATTAAGCTATAGAACAATATGATAATAGTAGCAACGTCTATTTAAAAACTAGCTGGAATTTAAAGATCTCCCGACAGCTTTTACAAATTAACCGACTTTAAAAAAAAAATATCTGTTTGACCTGTATGTATTTATATTTGTCCATATTTTTTCGGATAAGGTGATTCTTTTTGATCTAAATATTTTTATAATAGCTTTTTTTTGTTTAGCATCGTTATGTTTTCAGTATATAGCAGAGTAGGCAGAGGGTACATAGTATTAAATCACTTCGTTATTTCATTCGAATTTCGAAATTATACATAGTGGTAGAACACTGCTTTGTCTTCTTGTGGTATAAGCGATGAAATAAAAAAAGAAACACTCCCACGAAAGGGAATCTAACTCACAATCTCTTTCCCTCCGTGCTTCTATACCTATGCATATTTTTCATTAACCTATTATTTTAATTATAAACAAAAAATCCTTTCTACTAGAAAAAAATTGATAACCTCCTTTTCTTACAGAAGTCGGTTAAAAAATTAAATATCAACACCCTTAAAAGAAATAAACAGCGATTACGCAACCCTCACTAATCACTTCATCTGTCGTAGAGGCTCTACGTACATACATCGTTCATAATGAGGCCCACCCTAACGTGCTATTGATGACTTTCCAATACTTCGAAGGCTTCGAAAATGTCTAACGAAATTTCACTTTAAATCATAAATAAGATCTTTTGAAGCAATTCGATAGAATTTTGAAGCTTTCAATGGTTCTTCTTCTGTAATAAACTACCTGTCATCTCAAACTCATTTGTATATTATATTAAATGTAATATATATATATATACAAGATGAAATTTCAAAGAGTATTTCTCATATTTATTGAATTTCGTGTCAACTTATATTGGGCTACTTGAATTCGTATACATAAAATGTGTAGTTATTTTATTTTTTAAGTTTCCCGCGTGTGGTACGGTAGGCAAACGGAAACCAGTGTTAAGTGGCGGAACTCAACGCCGTATTTGCCTCTATACTAGAGCGAATAATGAAAATATTATATTTTTCATTTTCTTCAGTGGGAATCGAACCCACATGTCGCGTTGTGCCGATACGCCATGACTGGCCTTAATATATTATTATTATTTGAAATATATGTTTGTATAGAAGTAATAGTATAATATAACATATATAAACTATTACTATGAACTCTAATTGAAAATGAAGCGTCCCTATCAACAATAAATGTGTTTGCTGGACAATTTCATTTTGAAATAAGCGAACGTTCTCTTGTTATTGTATATTTGCAGAAAATTACATTTCAGGATTCTCATAATATTGCTCTTTAGTATTAAATTTTATTACTTTTTTTTGTAGCTTCACGCTGTATCCCGCAAATAGAAGAGTAGGTAGGACACTAGTGTTAAGACACTCTGTTTTCCTTGCCTTGTTTTATTTACCTTGTCACCAGAATGAAGAAATGATATTATCAAATATTTTATTTCCTGAGTGGAAATCGAACCCGCAACCAGTCGTGTATACAGTTACACACAAAAGTGAAACACAAGAACCGCTTTAAAGTTCAAAATTGAACTAAAGCTTGTGATTGTTGAATTAATTAGATGAGTCACGTGGTGGTGGTAGGCTTTGTCAGCGAAGGTTGGGTCATTATGGAACAGACAATAGATGAGGCTGGCTGTATTAATTGGGTATTGTTTGACTAAGATATACTGATAACAGAGTTTTGTTAGGACTATATATATATATATATATATATATATATATATAGTGTGAAATTGCATTGATTTTATATCTATATCCATACTAATATTATAAATTCGAAAGTAAGTCTGTTTGTCTGTCTGTGACGTAATCACGGCAAAACCGCTGATCCGATTGTGATAAAATTTCATAAAGAGATACTTAAGGGTTTTGGGATGAACATAGGCTAATTTTTTTCTTATATTTTTTGTTTTTTTTTAGCAATTTCGCTGTTTTAAGAAAAGGTCGCCGAAAATGGGCGTCACATCCGTGATACAGAGTGAAGCTTAAAAAAAAACAAAAAAATAAATATTAAAGTTTCATGATTAATAACCCAATAGAATATTAAAAGAAGGTTTCTCGAGATTTCTATGTCCGATATGTAACGTTTTTATATAAATCCAATCTTTTATGAAGTACATATGTACGTGGTCAGTAATCCTCTTTAGTAAAGTTTTGCTTAAGCTCGAACTCCTACAGATTGGGATTTACTACTTAAGTACACGTAACGTGTTTATATCATAGAGCACCTGAGAAATTATTTAATAGTATTATTTTCATTCAGTTCCGTAGAGTGTCTCAACACTAGGTTCACTCCGCTTACCCTATACAACGTGAGGATGAAAAAATATTAAAAGCAAAAAATTGTTTATATTAAGCCCGACCCATTAACAAATAACGTGAAAAAAAATAATATAATAAATTAACTTTAGTGGTATGTTCTTTTCAATGAATACTCATTAATAGGAACATATAAACCACTAAGCTAGAAGAATTTCTATTATTTTAGCTGTACGTTCTTCTATTTATATCTATTACATAATTCATGTACCTGAGTAGAAATCGAACCACAACCTTCGCATTTACTCATCCTTCTCGCATTTACTCTTGTGCCCTTAGCCATGATGTCCTCCTAAAAAAAGCTAAAAACGTCTTTTCTTTTACAACTAGGTGCCAAAAGTTCTAAACTTGTTAACTTCCATACTTTCACAGTATAGTTTTATAACCATTTACATAGTGATGATATTTTTAAAGCTTACGTCCAAGATATTTTTACTCGTACCACCCCAGCATACCCCATATTTTATAAGCGATTTACCCTGTTAGCCGAGCCATTGTGTTTATTTGTAATCAAGATACATTATGAGGTCCTCGTGGCGTAGTGGCTCAGAGTGTGACGGTAAACGTGGTGGTTGTGGGTACGATTCCAATTGGTGGGAATATATAAAAAATATTTTTTATTTCCTTGCTGTAGTAAAAGAGACCTACCGCTGCGTTTTGGTTCGCCACTGAACATCTTGATGGGCGGAAAGTAAGAAATGGAGTGACTTAACACTAGGTTCCCTCTACCTACTCTGCTATACGGGAAATAGTATGAATAAATATAATAATTTATAATAAAAGGACAAGCCGATTGATTGTTACAATTCGAGAGGTTAATTACATCGTTCTCATTAAGTCATTAATAATTTGAGTTCCTCCGAATGGAGGTTGAATCCACAACCATCGTTTATAGTAAGAGCTCTTCGACTTTTCAACAGCTAGCAATAAAACAAAACATGTTTTAAACATTTTAAAGTGTTTTTCCATAGGATAAAATATTTCAATGCTTTTTTTGTTTTTACTTATTTATGTTTAGCATCTCCATAGGGAGACTTACAAATCTCCCCCACACAAATATTATTGACAAGAATTATTTTTTTATATATATTTTTTTTAAATTTAAAAACGTCAATATATACTAAAAATAGAATAAACTGTATTCCTTCCGTCTCGTTAGAAACACAGCTAAGTTGAATTGCAGCACTTAAAGAAGTACTTAGCAAAACGTCTTTGGGGGGAAAAGTGCAAAGTGTTGTATTACGTCACGAGCTCTTCTGTCACTCCCGTGAAGCGTGACAAACGGTAGCAGCTAATTTAGCTAAGAGAAGTTAGTTGATAAAGTAAACATGGACTATAGTCCATAGAACTAGATAAAAATCGGTCCATTATATGTTCATAAGTTACCTATAGCATAGACAACAATGTTAGTGTCAAGACACTTAGTTTTAAGCGGCAGTGCCAAACTCGCTGGATTTTAATTTTAGTTATAAATATCATTGTATTGAGTCTCATGAACATGGGGACATGGAGGAGTCTTTATGGGAGCAGTGTTGTAACACTAGTTTCCCAGGTTCCCTCTGCCTACCGTGCTATGTGTGTTTAGGTGAAAAATGATATTGTATCATGATGTTCCATAAATAGAAATATAATATTTAACAAGCGATAGTCTGTCTTTTTATTAAAATAAGATATCCAAATAAATAATTTATCGTATTTTTATTGAAACTTTTCTTTTAAATTATAATCTTTTAAACAGGCACACGAATTATGCTTAAAAGACGTCTCAAGAGCTTTACTTCGTGAAGAGAAGCCTACTTTAGAATGAAATTAAGTATATATTTAATTTTTGTAACGAAAATATTCTTATTATAATAAAAATTAACGTTGCAAAAATTTAATGATCATAATAATGTCGCAGTGCAGATTTTTTTTAAAACTAAGGTCAACAAGCGTAGGGTATTTTTAATTTTAATTTTGAAATGTATAAGTTCCATAGAGTTTTTTTTTTTCAGTTTCACGCTGTATCCCGCATAAAACAGGTTAGGCAAAGGGAATTCAGTGTTACGACACTCCATTCCCCACTTTCAGCTAATTTTTCGAGGCCTTTATTCCCTCGAGTTGGAATCGAATCCTCTACGATCACGTTTGCGTCCCTGAGGCGGCTTCATATAAAAAATTGTTAATTATAATAAACCTAACCTTAATTCGGGATCACGGAATTCGGCAGCTTTGTCTTGTTACCAAAGCTAGGAAATGATAATAACTCATTTCCTCAACTAGGAATCGAACTCACAACCACGCCTTAAGTCAAGTTTACAATCATTATATCCAAAGTAAAAATTATGAGAAAAGTAAGTAATACTAGTTAAAAGTATGAGAAAACTAAGTAATACTAGTTCACTTGTTATTAACCATGTAACATACGAGTAGAATATTGGAGATCCGCCAGCTCGTGCCGACCGATACTGGTCCCCAAAGTTTGCGTGTCATTACACTGGCTGCGACTTCCTTTTTGAGTTAGTGTAACTAAAATAAACACTGTTAAGGAAATTCGTTGTTAAATATTTGTATTGTAAGTTTGGAGTTGAAATTTTTTTTTGGGTGTTGACGTTCGCTTATGTTATAAAGAGTATGTATGGTATGTAAAAGAAATTCGTTTTAATTTTGATAGGGGATATGTCAACCAGTTTTCGAGATATTTATTCTTTAAATATCTCGAAAACTGGTTGACATATTTTATTCTTTAGCTTAGCTCAGCTAAATGTTTAATATTTGTATGTATATATGGTTATTTGTGTGCGTTTCTGTCAAACATTATGTTAAAACTTACCATTATTTAATAAAAATCCGTATATTCTAGATAAATTAAGGAATTGTTAAAGTTAAAAATTAATTTATTAGCTTCACAATGCTACGTACAATATTAATCTATTTATATTAATTCTACACACATGTGCTATATGCATACATAATTTTATATCGATAAAATAGTTTTAGAAAGAGAGACCCTTAAATATAAATACATATCAATGGAATCTAAAATCAGCAACAAAATAATATTCCAAAAAATCGCATAACTATAAAAGGCCGACGCGACTGTAACGCGACGGTTGTGGGTTCGATCCCCACTCAAGGGAATTAATTATTATATATTAATATTTTCATTTCTTCGCCCTGGCACCAATGCAAAAGCCGTGTGTTCCGCCGCTCAAACACGCAATGCCTCGAAATGATTTGATGGAAAGCGGGGTACGGAGTGTTTTAACACTAGGTTCCCTCTGCCTACCCTGCCATGTGCGGGATACAGCGTGAAGCATAATTATAAAGAGCGAGCTGACTTAAAAGAGCTTGAAGCGTTATTGTTAATGTATTTCAATTCTAAAACAAACGGACAAGAAGCTCCAACTCTACTTTACGATCTAAATTTACGACTGAGTACAGCTTTTATAGTTATGTTTTTTATGATTACATTCGTACAAAGGTGCTTAGAGATTTTATACAAAATTTAAAAAGAAATGTACAGAACCCTCTTTTATTATAACGGTGCCTACACTTTGTTCTGTTATTAGATAATGTTATTTCAATAAAATATAATAAAACTAATCTAATTTCGTTATTTTTATCAATAAACACCTTGATTTATTTATTTTTAGAATAAAACCTACGAAGCATATATTTTTATTTTAAAATATAAAATAACTGCTTTCCAATAAATCATTCAGATTTTTTTTGCATACCATTAATTATTTTTTTCAAATAAAAGTTAAAATATTTTTGTTAATTCTACTGGATTATTATTTTGCGTTCACGGTGCATCCAAATCTCTATGTGGCAAGCATTAGTTCTAAACTAGCGTAGAGTCAAGCCTTTCCTATACACAAATTCACTTACTCTCCGGCTTAAACGTCACCCGGTCTGAAATACAAAATTATATATTAGTGTTATGGGAACCACTTTACACCCTTTTGGTTAATACCTTCCTTTTTATTTTCTCTTACATTAACGATGATAATGTTTCTTTAGATCTTTTAATATAATTTTAAACATGTTATTTACGATATTATATACGCTGAAAAATGGTTATAAAGTCTTAAATGTAATAACTACGTAATATTCGCTTAGACTGTGTAAGCGAAAGCTATATAATTTAGCTTAAATAAAAAATATGAAATCCACACCGCCACTTACCTTTATTGTTGTAATAACAGCAAGAGTACATGAAACAAAAATTATAATTTAATATTAAAAATGATAATGTAATAGAATATTAAAAAACAAAAGAATTCTTCTTAAATTAATACATTTGTCTCGTTCATGAATGATAAAATGACATAGCCTTAATTTTTCTAACGTATGTGAGAATACCAATACATATAGTTAATTTCTTTTTTAGCTTCTTCTTTAGTGCTTCTGCTTTAGTGTTGGGACCCTTGTTACCATTAAGACACTTCCGTTCCTTATTTTTCGATGAAATGAGAGGAGCCATTGTGTGTTGAGTGGCGGAACTCATTCATCACCACAATTTACTTCGACACCAGAGCAAACAAAAAACAAATATGACATTTTTATTTCTTCTTTCTTTTATTTCCTCAAGTAAGCATCGAATCTACTAACAAATACACGCTCGTACCTCTAGGCCTTTCCTAACCTCACACTGTTTACTTATATAATGATATATAACTGAACTATTACATCAACACAGATTGCATGGTGGTGTTCGTGTATTGCCTTGAGGACACGTTAGGATCCTTGAAACTTGACCCGGGTGTTTTCGCCCCTGTCGCGTCATGTCGGCGCCTCATCCGACCCGCTTTGTTCGTTTTGTATAGTATAAGCTATAAGCGTATAGCGGTTTTAGTAGAAAATTTTAAGCAATATTGAAATAATTTCGTTTATTAAACTGTATGTCAAATTATTACTAAAATATATGTTCTATTTATATTATATATAAATTTTTATCGAATAATTTTGTTATTATCGAATAAACGTAAAAGCGATATTGAGGTTCGCCAATCAACACAAAATATTTAGAAAATGGGGAAAGGAGTGTCATAACAATAGGTCCCCACCTCTGCCAGGGTAGGCAATATGCAGGGTACATTATGAAGCTGATAATAAAGAATATTTTTCTTCGTATATTCTCCATTCAACGTGACATTAGCTAACTGACACGTTCAAAATGCCGTAATAAAAGATATAACAAAATATAAATCTTAAATAGTAACATTATATCTATTTTATATCTTTTACTTTCTGTTGCTTACTTGTATTATAATATGGTGTGTTGAGTAACTGAATCAAACAGAAAATAATTGCAATACTCTTATATTTATTATATAATTTCGTATTGATACACTCATAACAAGAAAATCTTAAAAAATATATTAAAAAGTGTGGATCTATAAAAAATAACTAAAATATATCTTTTTCAAGTTAGGCCCATCACGACCTCTTTTACCGTGAAAAGTCGAAATGAGCGAACCGCAATAAATACTCTGTTTCCGGAAATTGTGATTTTATGTATTCTTCGAGATAGCCTTTAGAGTCGTATTAGACGGAGAAGGGAATAAAGTGGGTGACTATTATCTTTAACGAAGGACTCGAGAATAGAACTTTGACTTTTATAAACTACTTTGGTTTGGAATTTGCAATAAACTTTAGTCAAGGGTAATTTAAAGTTTTTAAGAATGGTAATATTTCATTCAGTTGAGAAAAATTAGTACGTTTTTGAAAATGATTTGTACGTAGTTAGTTTTACATTTATTCTAATTTTTAGGGTTCCTTACTACAAAAGGTACATACAGGCACAAATACAGTTACCTTATAGGATCACGTTTATGTCCGTCCATTTGTCTGTCAAGATCATTAATCAATTATTTAAGTTTTTAATCCCTTGAAGCATAGAAAAAAATCATCATCTTCGTAAACAAATGATATAAGAATTTTAGCTTTGTTTTCATTTTGTATAATATTTCTCCATATAGTTAAAAAAAATTTAAAAAATCTTTATTTACTACAAATATACATTCCAACATTCTAAAACAAGAAAACAACCAACTATTTTCCATCTCGTTATCCCATACTTTAACAAAATTTAGTATCTCCAAAGGTTTGGAGATACTAGAGATACATTTGGTCACTTAAACCACCACCCATATACTTCACCCGACCAGGGTCAAAGAAGAACCCCCGCAATAAACACCCAGCTTCCGTGAATTATGATTTCACACTATGACAGCAGGGTCTTGTTGGATCTTTATCAAGTGGGCTTTAAGTATCAACTATGGTGAAGTGAAAAGTGTCGTTTTAGAATATTCATGAGGCCAGGGGCAAGGGTCCAAGTGTGTGGATTCGATCTCGAGGAAATGGAATATTTATTTAAATGTATATCTTCTTCGCTCTGGTGTCGAGGCGCGGCGTTGTGTTGCGTCACTCAACACTTAATGACTTCAAAATTCGATTTAAAATGGGATACGAAGTGTCTTAACAGTAGGTTCCCTCTGCCTAACACGTTGTGTGCGGGATACAGCGTAAAGCTAAAATAAATATTATTTTATGTTCATTAAGAAAATATAAAAATAAACTGATAGACAGATCATTGTTATAGAGGGATCCTGGGAACCTAATTTTACCGCTATGCCTTGTTTCCAGAGCGAGGAAAGAGAATCGAACCCACGACCTGTCACGGTCACAATCACACCTGCGCCACGATCGGCCTCAAAATTCAATTCCAGCACATAATATACAAAATATAAAGTATTTTATGGTTTTATAAAATCTACTCGTATGTAATAGCTGTCAAGTAGGAAGTCCTTGACGCTGGAAAAGCGCTGAGATCGCTCCGGTCGTCAACGGCACTCGGCTAGCGAGCGTATAATCAATAGAACATTGATATAGTTTCAATACAATGTTTATGTGTTTTTTTTTTTGTTTTTTTTATAGCTTCACGCTGTAACACGCAAAGGTAGGGTTTAGGAAATAAGTAGTGTTAAGGCACCGTTCTCCGTTTCTCACTTTACGTCGAGTTTACGAGGCATTGCGTGTAGAGTAAATTATAATAATAATAAATAGTAATTCCCTCGATTGGGAAGCGGAATCACTGACGTCGCTTTACAGTCACACTCTTGTGCCTCTGCGCCTTATTGGAGTTTTCTTGTTGTTCTTGACTACTTGCTATGTTGGAATGAAATCAGCTTCACGCTGTATCCCGCACATAGCAGGGTAGGCAGAGAGAACCTAGTGTTAAGACACTCCGTTTTATAGTTTCCGGCGAAATTTGGAGGCATTGGGGGTTGAGTGGCGGAACTCTACGCCGGTCTTTGCCTCGACTCCAGCAAAGAAATGAAAATATAAATGTAAATAAATATTTTATTTCCTCGAGTTGGGATCGAAGCCACAACCGTCACGTTACAGTCACACCCTAAACTCAACGTCAATCACTACACCTGATGCGGAAGCTTAGGAAACAGGATATTTAGAACAATAGATTTAGATTATCAAAGATTTGAAATACCTGATGTGGTCAATGAAAATAGCATGATAAGACGAAGACGTGAGACCTCATACAATCAACCCAAAGAAATTTGGGACAGCACCCTCTACGTCAGTAAATATTAATAATAATATTATAATATTCCCTACAATTCCATACATCCATTAATGAACTTCAAATACATCTTTATTAATATGTAAATTTGAACGTTAATTAATAAACTTTGGAATATAGTACACCAATACTCAATTGTTTTGGGCGGAACTCTTGATTCAGAGACAGAAGACGGTCATGGCTGAGTCCACTCACTTTGTCCCCACAAAGTGTGATTGTAAACGTGACTGGTTCTGGGTTCGATTCCTACTCGAGGAAATTAAATATTTAATATTTCCATTTTCTTCGCTCTGGTATCGAGGCGTGGTGTTTAGTTCCGCCAATCAACACGCAATGCCTCCAGAATAAGTCTAAAAGTGGGAAACGGAGTATTCGAACACTAGATTTCCTCTGCCTACCTTGGTGTGTGCGTGACAAAGCGTGACACTAAAAGTCCACCGTCTTTTGGATTGGTACACAGAATGGTATTTGACGAGTAAACACAATTGGACGACAGTGCGAGTTTGTCTTTGGTCTCTGATAATGGATATTTGACGTCATAGGTCGATGACGTCAGTCTATTCTCTTTTATACGAGCGTGTCCTTATATGGGCATGACATATTTATATAATCATATTATATACTATTAAATTAGGGTTATAATAAAATCGTTCTTTCTTTTGCTAAATTTGTGTAGAATTTTTTAAGGAGAACGTTAGAAGTTTGGGGCCAGTTGTGGCGCAGAGATATGAGCGTGCCACAGTAAACGGGACAGATTATGGGTTCGAGCCCCACTCGAGAATTTTTTTATATTTTCAGTTCCACTCTCTGGTAACGAGGCAAAACGCGGCGTTGAATTCCGCCACTTGGCTCCTAATGCCTCCAGAATTCAGGTAGTGAAGAATGAAGTGTCTAAACACTAGGTTCATTACGTACGGTATATGCGGGATACAGCGGGAAATAAAAAAAATATCAGTCTCGTTTATAATCTAATAGACAAAAGTAGAACATTTACAACAATATTGTTACTATATAAGTTTGTTGTTTATAAGTTGGTAATGTCAGACGTCATTATGAGTTTGAATGGCCCAAGGGAAATGTTTGCTTCTCAGTGTGTTGCACTCTTATGAAACTTCATAAGTTAAAGTTATTTTGCTATATATTGTTAAATAGGATATTAAAGGCCTTATATTCTAGCCTTATATGCTATAGCAGGGTAGGCAGAGGTAGCCCAGTGTTAAGATATTCCGCTTCTGACTCTCCACCTGATTCTTGAAGCATAGCGTGTTGAGTGACAGGACTCAACGCCACGTTTTCGATACCAGAGAGACGAAGAAATGAAGATATAAAATTAAATAGAAAGAAGAATTTTATTAAGAATAAAGAAAGAGAATTATAAATTTAAATAAATATTTGATCAACTCGAGTGGGGATCGAACCCACAACCAGTTGGTTTTACAGTTCTGTTCCCCTGCGCTACGACTGGCCATCTTTACCGCTTACAGAAAAACATTCCTATATGTATTTAAAATTATTTTTGCACAAACAGACAGACATTTAACAAATGCCATATATTTTTTATCCTTTAAACCACCACATGGTGGGATGTCCCATAAATCTTCGAATGCATTTCCCTCGTAAATACGTTGGCTACTTAAATAAACAATTCGTTTGGCTTTATCGTTTAAGAATGGTTTATTTATACCAGCTCATTGGAATTCGCGTGGGCGTGGCTGTATTGATTCGATTGACGCATATCGAGGAATTAGTTAATTTGTAATGGATTTTCAGTAATTTTGGTGTATTTTTTACTTCCCTCAAGTAACAGGGTAGGCGGAGGGAACCTGGTATTAAGATCGTCCCCTAATTTACGCTTTTCCACGATTTTTTCAGTGGCGGATCTCAAATTCACTCTTTTATATTGCCAGAGCGAAGCCATAAAAATATTAATAAATAATAATTCATTCCCCTGAGTGACGATCGAATCTACTATGCTCTATGACGTTTCTCTAACTAAACTTCAGCTTCACGCTGTATGTATACACAGCAAGACAGGCAGAGGAATCCTAGTGTTAAGATACTCCGTTCCTCACTTTCTGCTGAATTCTAGAGGCATTGCGTGTTGAGTGACAGTACTCAACCCCGCGCTTTGCCTAAGTAACTATACTTGCTAACTATTTTTTCTTGTTATTATTACGAGCCTTTTATTTTGTAATTCAGGTAAGCTTAACTAAACATCGTATAAAAGAAGTAGGTACATTTCTTTGTCTTGTCACTTCAAATTTATTAAAAAATAAATAGAGTGGAATAAGATTATTTGCTCGTCAGACCAATAGTGGAGGCCTAAATATAATTTCTAAACTTGCTTCATTATTCAATACTTCTAGATATTGGCACAATAAAAAGACACCCGCATTAATTTTGGTTCATAATTGTTTAAAAGATTTCAAAATTAATACATCAAAAAATTTAGGTATGTTTTCATTGAATACTTGGGTGAGTAATATAGATATTCAATCTTTTGTTAAATATGACGTTAATTTCATGACAGGACCTAAAAGACGATTTGATTGCGTACTGTTAAAAAAAAATTTTTCTAATTTTATCACATCCCAATACAGTCATTATAAAAAGATATATACAGATGGCTCTAAGGATAAGGAGGGATTGGGGGCGTCCTTTTATGACTATGAACAAAAGATAGCTGTAAAATTTCAGATAGACCCCAATATGTGTATAATGGATGCTGAGCTAATCGCTATAGCAGAAGCTCTGTCATACATAGAATCGACTGATCATATTAGTACAGTGATATTGACAGACTCTAAAAGTTCGCTCCAACATTTGGCTCGGTGTACCTCGACATTTCGAGGAACTCCGATAGCCTATACTATATTGGACAATGTCTTGAGATTGTGATCTTTGGGAAGGAATGTAGTTTTGCAGTGGATACCGTCTCATATAGGTCTGGAGGGCAATGACATTGCTGATTTATTAGCCAAGCAAGCAATATCTGATGGGATTCCTATTATCAGTTCTCCTTTTTACACTAATTTTATTGCCAAAATAAAACAAATTTGTTATACGTTCTGGGCAGAATATTTCGATAAAAGATCCTTGGAAAAAGGTATCTGGTATAAAACGATCCAACCACACCCTTTAACATCACCATGGATAAACAATGAAACTTTATGTAGGAAAAAGATAATTGCAGCGCTTAGACTTCGTTCTGGACACATTCCAGGCAATAAATTTTTGTATTTAATGGGCAAGTCAACGACAGCTAGTTGCGACTTTTGCAATTCTAATTCAGTTGATGATGTCTACCACATATTGATGGAATGTGTCCAGAACGAAGCGCTTAGGACAAAAATAAGCTGCAGATTTCAAGAAATAGGTTTTTGTAATGCTGTTTTGGCTTCACCTCTTTCAGATGAAGCCAATATACTTTATGAGTTGGCAATATCCCGCTTAACTTAAGATATATTTATGTATGTATTTAAATTATATTTTATTTAAGTTAAACTTACCAGGGCGACATATTCGCATAAGCGACAAAGCCCTTTAATTAGATTAAAAAAAAAAAAAAAAAAAGATTATTTGACTGTTCTTGTAAATTCTAGGTATTATAGGTACCTACAGAGATTTTGTTATTATTTCTTTATATGCAATTGAAATTGTATAAATATTTATCTCTATATATATAAAATCGAAAGGTCACTCACTCATCACGAAATCTCAGAAACTACAAGTGCTAGGAATCTCAATTTTTGCATAGGAGTTACTTAAAGGATGTAGGTGCTTGCTAAGACGGGAATTTGCAATATTCGACTTCTAAGGGGTTGTTTTTGGGGTTGAAAGTTTGTATGAAACTTCGTTACTACAACTGCTAGGAGTCTCAAATTTTGCATGGACGTCACTTATAGGACATAGGTACTCATGGAGACAGAAATGAATAATAACGTAGTTCACGCGGGCGAAGCCCCGGGCGGGCCGCTAGTATTTGTATAAATATATTTTAATTCAAAATTCAAATAGGATTGTTCACAATTTATGTAGGCACTATAAACATTCAACCTTTGGAAGCTCGTGGCTAAGTAAGCATAGACTACTAGATACTCAAAGGAAGTCTCAGTTGTAAACTTTAGAATCAATAGTATTATTTCAATTCACGTTTCAAAAGCAAAGGAATAGAGAAGTTTCCTATATATCGTTTCCTATATATCGTTTTTATTATTTTTAATTAAATATTAAAGTTTAATACTTTAATATATAATTTAAAAAATCAGCTTCACACTTCCCGCATACAGCAGGTTGCACTACCGAATGCTAGCGGCATTGCCAGTTGTGTCGCGGATCTCAACCCCGCGTTTTGCCTCGGTACCAGAGCACAGAAATGAAAAGATTAAATACTAGTGTAACACTTCTGTTTTGTCGTATTTTAGGGGTACATAAAAAAGTGTATTATTATTATTATCATAAATACAAAAGAAATACATAGTTCTTGTATATGTGTATTCAGAAGGTCTGAAGAAATTGAGCAGTTTTTCAGGAGATTCACGCATGCGCACTGATCATAATATGTTGCTTAGCAACAGGTGGATTCTTACATTACTTTATAGAAAAATGATCTATAATACAACGTATAATGAGTGATAATTGCATGTCGGACTCTACAGTATATTGGGGATGTAATCTTTATTATATTGAATACGACAGTCTCATATTCTCTTTATTACGGAAATCCTGAAAGAATTATATAAAATATGGCGTTGTCGAGAAATAATAATTGATGTTGTTATATTATTATTTACATGTAGATATATCTACATAGATATTAAAAGATATCGTTTAGCTTTTTGTGAATTAGGTGTGAAAAGCTTCTCCCTGTATCCCGCCCACCACGCCAAGGTAGATAGAGGGAACATAGTGTTAAGGCACTCCGTTCCCCTTTTTCCGCTGAACTTTTCGAGGCATTGTGTATTGAGTGGAGGAATTGCTTTGGTGCAAAAGCGAAGAAGAATAGAATAGAAATACTAATAAATAATAATCTATTTTATCGTGTGGGGATGGAACCTACAAACCGTCACGCTTGTGCCCCTGCACCCCCTGGCCTGGCCTGGTTGGCAATATATATAGTATATAAATATTGTTTCTATAGAATACAAATGTCCATGTCAATGTTTAAACTCAGCAAATGTAAAACGACTTAATGAACATAAAAAATAATGGGAAAAAGAAATTCTAAAACATTGTACTTTTCTATTATTACAGGGAGTTTCACATAATTACAAGCGTCCCTATAAATGGCGACTTGAGGAAACAATTACTAAAACAAAGAAAGATCACAAATGAATACTAATTAACCTGCCTCGGGTTAATTGATAGCTATTTTTGAAAATATCTCATTCATCTTTAATTTCAAAGACGAGACAAGAGGTCCTTGATTACCATCATTTTTATTTTTAGCTTAAATTTTGTAACTTAGAAATGTAAATATTATATTTAAAGGATTTTTTAAATATTTTACATTTATTATTGATCATTTGATACAAATTACACTTCCAAAAGAAATCTTCTTCTTTAGGTATCCTATAAATACAAACTTGCAACTCTATAATAATTTAAACTTCGTAGCAGAAAATATTACATTTATTTTTCTCTTCTTGCAAGTAATTTAGGCAATAGCTTGATAAATAATAAAGAAATAAATATACACAAATCGCCATTGCAATGCATAGAAATAAAAATCTGCTTCACGCTGTATCCCGCACACAGCAGGGTAGGCAGAGGGAACCTAGTGTTAATACACTCTGTTACCCACTTAAAACTTATCAATATTCCATTAAATCAATATTCTCGATTGTATGTGTCCTAATTTTGTCTTATAGTGTTGACACACTTTAATTTTAATAATCAAACTACAATTTTTTATCATAAAATAGTTAAAACAAAAGAAGAAAAATACAAAAAAAATATAATTAAAATGATTCTACCAGCCAGCTCTTATAACTTCCGATGATTCTAAGTTGATGATCCAAAGATCTGGTTCACATTTGTTAGCTTCAAGGATTCATACATTTGTGTGGCTGTAGGAAGGTCATTAGAAAGGTCGTCTAAAGTGACCTCTTGGGAGAGTAGGTCAACGTTATCTGTCTTTCATTCCATGTTCCTCGGCTCACTAACTTTATTACAACCAAGTATTTAATAATCGAGGGCATTTACATTTTCATTTTTTCGCTCTGGTGTCGAGGGAAATCGCGGCGTAGAATTCCGCCACTCAACATGCAATGTCTCCAGAATTCGGCGAAAACTGAAGGACGGAGTGACATTCCGTTCCCCACAAGTTCCACAGCGTGAAGCTGATTTTTTTTTAAATTTAATAATCCATCGTCGTTATTATATTGTGAGTGTTTTTATTATAAAGTATGAGTATTGCTCAAAGGTCATTAAAACTATGTTTGTTATTTTTTTTTAAAGTTTGGATGAAGAGACCTCGACGGCAAATTGAAAGTTGTTTTTGCATTAATTTGGAAAAGTAGGTTACAACATATCTGTAAAAAGTAAAAGCCTCACAGAATAAAATGTTCAATTTTCAAATACTAAAAATATATCCATACCTATATTATAAATTCGAAAGTAACTCTGCCTGTCTGTCTGTCTGTCTGTCTGTCTGTCTGTCTGTCTGTCTGTCTGTCTGTCTTTTACGCAATCAGGGCCAAACCGCTAATTTAATTACGAGAAAATACTCATATAGAGATACTTGAGGGTCTCGGGATGAACATAGGATATTTTTCTGCTCATATTTGTAATATTTTCGATATATATCAATATATTAAAATACTTATTAATTTGACATGCAATTTATTCCGCCATATTAACAACAACTGTCGCTATGCGACCGTTGCTAAGCAACGATTTGCAAAGTTTGTTGTTAGAATACGTCACCCAAAATGAGCTTGCTTAACGCATCTCTCTATTGAAAACTGAAAATAATTTCATAAATATATTTAGTAAATATTCGTATAGTTCAAGCGGGCGTAGCCGCGTTCGGGACCACTAGTAATTATATATAACTTGAAATATCTATATCTGAACACCCAACTCTACCATATTTGTATTTGGCAAGGAATGGAGTGCCGCGTCACATCCACACGATCATTCACCGCTCAACGATGACGTTTATTCATACATTTATGTTTCTAACAAAACGTTGTCGGTAAAAATAAAAATTGTATGAAAATTTAGCTGTTGAATTTTAGGTGTGTGTTCTTTGGAGAGGTCTAATAATAGAGGGTAATCGCAATGGTTATGGGTTCAATTCTAATTTGGGGAATTAATTAATTTTTATAGAGGCTAGTCTGTAGTGATTGTAAAATCGACTGGTGGTGGGTTCGATCCCCACTCGAGGGGTACATATCCTACCATGTGCAGGATTTTAGTACAAACAACCTAAGGCAAATAAACAAACATTTGATATCTCTCATGTAGAGAATATTCAATTGAAATTCTACTTGTCATGCTAATACTGACCTAAATACAAATTTTATTAACTGAATAACGGAAAATTTGTATAAGCCAATGGCATGGAAAATAGTTAACGTTGGGGCCAAACTTCAAACGCTTCAAATTTTATTGCATGGAATCATACTGAACCTACCTACCTACCTACACTGGGTTATTGATCAATGACGATTTACAGTGTTTAACTCTGAAAAAGACTTGAGTAATAACGTTGCTCGTTATTTTTCTTGTAAACGTTATAAGAAGCATTACGTGTTGAGTTGTGGAACTGAGCGTTGGGGTTTTGCCTTGGTGCCAGAGCAAAATATTAATGAATAAATAATTCATTCCCTCGAGTAGGAATCGAATCCACAACCTCGTGCCTCTGCACCACGACTACCTCAATAGAGTGACATAATAATATGATCCAAAATTCATTTCAAGCTTTCTAAAGTCGACAGTTTTCATTGAACATTTTTGTTTTCAGTAGCCCTAATTAATATTCTATACGGCAAGTTACATATGTATATCTAAACCTGTTAAAATTATCATATGATCCGCTTTGCATATAATTCGAGTGCGTAAATTGACAACCGTAAAAATACCTTGTTTGTTTTTCTATACAGAAAACTGATTAAGTGCAAGCCAAATTCGAACACCGAGGGTTCCTTACCGATTTCAGGATTGTAGATCAACGGGAAGTATAACTTTTAAAAGTTGGTAAGTCTCTTAAGAAAGTAGCTTATAGGTTTTGATTGTAGGGCAAATTTAATACAAAATACAGCAAAAACGATCGAACGACGTTCATGTAATTTAATTATGTTGAATTAAAAGCTCGAATTTTTCTGTACTTTAAGGGATTCAAGACCTGAATATTTAAAAATAATAAATCTGCTTCACGCTGTATCCCGCACACAGCAGGGTAGGCAGAGGGAACCTAGTGTTAAGACACTTCGTTCCCCACTTTCTGCCGAATTATGGAGCACGCATGCGACTCAACACGCATGCACGCATTGCGTGTTGAGTGGTAGAGCTCAACGCCGCGCTTTGCCTTGACACTAGAGCGAAGAAATGAAAATATAAACGTAAATAAATGTTTTATTTCCTCGAGTGGGAATCGAACCCACAACCGTCGCGTTACAGTGGCACCCTTTTACCGCTGCGCCATAACGGCCTCTAAAAAAATACCTATCTAAATTGAATAAAGCGAGAAAAAAAACGTTTCTAAGAGAAATATGAAAGAACTTAACCCGCACGTATGCTCTTACGAATCCCTGTATACATACACAATCAATGCACTGTTCTTATATTATTCAGGACGTGACTTCGTTACTAGGGAAAAGCCTATATTCTTATACCAATATCTTTCAAAGGAAAACTTTTATTATGAAGATAACAACTGTTCTACCCCACTTATATGCTTTCGTTTGAAGTTGATGATGGGTGTCTTTGAGGGAAAATTAAAGTTACTTATAACTAAGGCCAGTCGTGTTTTAGAGGCACATGCGTGTGACTGTAAACATATTGTGTGTTTTGCCTCAAATTGAGGGAAAGCGCGGCGTTGAGTTCCACAACTCAACACCCAATGCTTCCAGAATTCAGCGGAAAACGGGAAACGAACCGTCTTAACGCTTTATTCCCTCTGCTTACCCTTCTGTGTGCGGGATAAGCGTGATACTACGAAAAAAAAACATAATATCCAACAAAAATGGTAAAAAACTTTCTTAAAACGTTTGCTTATCTGTGAATTTGTATCGTCACGATTTCTTTTCCAGTTCCAGTCGCGGGCTCCTTGGGGACATTACAATGGTAAAACATGCAACTCTCATATTTCCTCTGCTTTGAACGAGGAGTTTCGTTTTTGAAACTTAAGATTTAAATATTTTTCTAAACAACAACTATTTCTTCAGAACGTTTTATATATCGATTGTTTTGCAGGTTATTTTATTGGATTATTTATTTACGTTTATATTTCCATTTCTTCGCTCTGGTGTCGAGGCAAAGCGCGGCGTTAAGTTCTGCCACTCAACACGCAATGCCTCCAGAATTCCAAAGAAAGTGGAGAAAGACACTAGGTTCCCTTTACCTACCCTGCTGTGTGCGGGGTACAGCGTGAAGCTGAATAAATAATAATTCATTCCTCCGAGTGGGAATCGAACCCATAGCCGCCGTGTTATAGTCACCCGCTTGTGCCACTACGCCAGGACGGCTTCGCAAACAAATAATAAAACTGTAATTAGTGGAAAAATTAAATGAGTATTACATACTGAAGCCTAAATACTTATGAAATACTAGCAAAAACATATTATAAATGTAATATTTAGAGACGTTGTGTCAATGACAGGCTGTCATTCGTTTGACATTTCGTTGTTGTCATTTTAAGCGTACGAGTTCGAGCTCTGCAAATATTTTATGCGGACTGTACCTACTAGTTTAAAAATAAACTCTTTTTTCACAATACAAGAAGATTTAAGAACGAGTATAATAGAAATGATATACTTACTTATATTGTACGGTAGGCAAAGGGAACCAAAAGTTAAGACACCTCGTTCCCCATTTTGAGCTGTTTTGGCGGATCCTAACGCCGTGTTTATCGTCCAGAGCGGGGTAATAATAGATTATTTTTCGTTTGGGGAAATAATTCACAACCAGAACCACTATCCACATATCAATATAGTATGCGATAGAGAGCCTTCTTGCAATGCATTTAGAAAAAAAGTGACATCTGATTTTTATAATATTTATTTTTGGCGAGATAAAAAAATAAGAAAATTTCAAAGGTCAAAACATCTCATTAAGCACAATGGGTGTTTGTTCGTATTCGTAGGCAAATTGCGGTTTTACCTTACTTATATTTAAGACGCGAAGAACTTAAAAAAAATATTAATATTTTTTTACTCATAAAAAATTCAACGGAGAGTGAGAAACCGTGAGAAAACAGTGTTTCAATAAGGCACAAGGAGTGTCCTAACACTCCCAAGTTCTGCCTACTGGAATAAAGCATAAAGCTTAAAAAAAACAACATATAATAAGTATGTATGTCAAGAACAAAATTAAACAAAGATAAAGATAAAAATAATCATTCACAGAAATGGTGTCGCCACAAAAACATCTGGCAGATCGACGATCTCTGATTCATCGTGAATGGAAGTGTTTTTTTTCTCTTCATATAATTATATGAATGGGTGATAAAAATAAATATCTACACTAACACATCCAATTTCTTTTATTGGTACGTAGAAAATGCTTGCTCATGTCACAGGAATGAATCTTACTTCACTCTTTTGCCCTTTTTTTATTTTTTATGATGGTAAAATATTTTATATGTATAGGAAACTAATATTATATTTTCTTACTAGGCTCCTCCTAGAATAGTCATATATTAAATAGCAAAAAAAACAACTATTATTATTAATCAAATACGGCTTGGTAAGGTTAACTATTTTATATATGCATATACTAGAGAATCTTGTGGCTTCAATCCACACTCGAGGGAAAGGAATGATGGGGTGAATTATTTTATTTTTTGTTAACATTTTTATTTCTTCGCTCTGGCACCTGAGCAAAAACCAGGCGTTGAGTGCCACCACTCAACACTAGGTTCCCTCTGCATCCTTAGACTTTATGTTGTGTTTCCGATTTTTAAAAGTGTTTTCTAAATTCTCTAAAAATATACGTTTTTAATATTATAATATATAGTATGATATACAAACATACTATAGCAAAATGAACTTATAATTTTGCAGCTAAAATTTTATAAGCCTCGAAGGTATTAGAAAACAGCTCTCTATGACGTACAGGATGATGTACTACATAATGAAAAATTCAATTATTTAATATTAAAATTTTGTTATCGGTTTCGTTATAAGAGGGTATCTAAATACAAAATACACTAATAACTGCTAAAATATTTTTTTTTTAATATTTATACTTGACAGCGTTAAACTCTACATAGTTATGTCAGCTAGGCTGACTTTTCTTTCTTCATACTTCGTATATAGCAGATAGCATAAAGAGAATCTAATTGAATTCGCAACTTGATTTGAGTAGCGGAACTTAACGCCGCACTTTGCCTTACCATAGAAAATAAACTACTATTATTACTTTTGCATTAATTTATTGCACTTCAAAAATAAAAATAAAAATCAGTCTATATTTTAATACTAAAAATAATCATAATTATCGAAAAGCATTTACTTGACATACTACTATATACTCGTACATATAATAATATGTTATTACTATTATTTAATATATGAAATAACTTCGTGAGCTCCACATCCACAATTCTAGAGCTGACCTAGATTTGGTTATTCCATCAATCTCTCGGGTTTATATTGTTAAACCTGCGACAGGCTTCAGTCTTCTCGTGTTTGATAAATCGTTCACGTGTGTTCTCTTCCGCTGGTATTTTCGTATTATCTTTAATTTTCTTAATATTAGTAAAAATACTTAAATAAATTTTCTAAATTATTTTGCATACAATTTTGTACGTATGGTTTAAACTCAAAAGTGTTTTTAGTCATAATTATCGAATAAATTTATTTTTAGGGTACCGTCCCTCGAAAGGCACAAACGGAACACTTATAAGATCACTTTCGTTCCTGTCTGCCTGCTCGAAATGAAAATTAATTGTACAAATACAGACAAAAATTCTAAAAGTGAAAATTGATAGGTTTTTCATAGAAACAAAGATTACAAACTTAAATTTGTCGTTCTTTTAGCATTTTCATATAAAAGTGTAAATAATTTTCATGTAAAAAAAAAAACATTTGTAATTAATCTTTATGTATGTGCTTGAATTGAGTAAAAAATATTTAATTAACGAGTGTAAATATATGTTAATTTATTAGAAACATTATAATATTCAATTAACTGCATCTTCGTATATACACCGTAAACCGACTTTACGGACAATTAGTTTTTATTTTCATTTTGTTGGTAGGTCAAAAATAATAAAGTAAAAATAATATATTAATATTCTATAGAACGACTGGAATCCATTCTTTATGAAATATTTTTATCACCCACTCCAAGCCACTATAACCAATCAAGATATTTGTTTGAAACAGCAAATAACAAACTTTACTTGTTTTTCTATTTATAAAAGAATAAGTTAAAGGAAATTGGAAAACTCTTTTAACTAAAATAAACGAGAAAGCTACGGCATTTTGAAGTTGGACTAGAAAATTATGAAATTTTAATATAATGTTGCCGTACTTCAGGTACTATTCAACATAGCGTTCTTTTTTATTGCGAGATCCTGAAAAAATCTCCTATAAATAGCATATAGGGGCACCTATGCGACGATATTTGTCAGGGCAGTGTGACGTCACAGAAAAGTTGGTGACCACAGATAGAATATAATTAAATATTGTATAATAATATATAATTAAATATTTGGTTAAAGATTTCTAAATTTTTATAGCTTAATTAAGGCTGCATCTCGCATAGAGGAGGATGGGTAGAGACCAGAGAGAGGAAATGAAAATAAGTTGACCAAGCAGGAACTGAACCCACAACCGTCGTCAGATACAGTGCTGCTGCCATTATGGCCTTTTTAATGAAGTATTGTTAGTATTTCTTTTAAATTATGAAAAAAAAATAATTAAATTACGAAATTTATTCTTTAAGCAAAAAGTGTTGCCAGATACATGTTTTAATATTTATATGAAATTTTTGCCAATAGCAGCACTCACGTTCTTTCCTATGTCTATTTAGCCGCAGACTTGCCAATATGAATGCGATAAACAACAGTATTATAAAAAAATACTTGGCTCAAATGTTTGTTTTTACACATGTGCCCACATTGTATATAGTTAAATCGTGCTTTAATTTTTATAACTTCTTTTATTTAAATTATTAATTTACATAAAATATTGGTTGGAGTCTCGTGAAGAACGAAGGTAGCTGTAGATGAGTAAGAATATAAACTGAATTTACATATATCTAACGCTATATCCTGACTCCTGAGCTGCAGCTTTGGCCGCTGGTCATTTTCATGTTCCTCTGGGTGACCAGGGGCCTCACTCGGCAGGGCTGTCAGCCCGGGCTGCATACAGCTCAGCCTTCCCCATTTCCACTACTCTGTTTTCACAAACTAATCCCTAAGGATTCGGCCCCTACGGGGGATGGAAAGAAGAATTCTAGTATCGGTACAGTTGCTTGTAGCGAACGATGTTTATTAAAAGACTTTGGATCTTCTATCATAATCAAGACTAGGAAGCATCTTAAATGCTAATAAATTTCTACTATACAATATTTTGAGGCTAGTAGCTAGTAGCGTAGGAGGTGCAAGCGTAAGCCGGTAAATGCGACAGATTGATTAGGTTCGATTCCCACTCGAAGAAATGTAATATCAAATATTTTTATTTTCTCGCTTTTTAACCAGGCAGAGCGCGCCGTTGAACTTCGCTGCTCAACACGCAATGCCTCGAAAAAATTCGGCACAATCACTCAACACACAATATCTTCAGAATTTCTTTCTTTCAGAATGGGAACGGAGGGTTCTAACACTACATATTACATACAAGTATTGAGAAATACCTATAATTTATAGAAGGAAGTGATTTTGAGAAGTTTTTATTAAAAGAATTAAAGTTCCCTTGTATTTTTTAAAAACAGTCTAGCTAGCAGAGTCTACTTCGACGTGTTTGACGTGACATGGCTAACCTGACCTACTTCCTTTATTCCTTTCAGTTAGCACTCTGTATATTTGTTAAAACTACTGAACGAAATGCTGAGCAAGCGTCAAATTTGAAGGAATTAAAAGTCAATTCGGTATTTCATTCATTTTCTAAGTAATGTAAAATATAAGAAAAAATAAAAAAGTAATAGTAATAGCTAGCAAAACCTAGTAGTGAATAAATAAAAACCCCAAAAAAACACAAATGAAACTTGTTTAATTTTTTATGGGTAGTTTTAAGGCTACCAGAGCTAGAAAATGAAAATTGATAGTAAATCAGCAAAAACAATATTTTAGATAATCTATGTATATTCTTATAATAACAATTGCTGCAACACCATTATGTAAATGCTCCATGTAAATCTATTATTCTGTTTTATCATAAATTTTAGTTTTGTATAGAAATCCCACTTGATTCCCAACATGCAATTATATATGTTTTTACTAAGCCTGCATAATATTATTGAAATGCGTATAAAATAGATATAATATATATAAATTAGGGTTTCGTACCTCAAGAGGTATAAATAAAACTCTTTTAGGCTTCTAGGATCACCTTTTTGTCCATTTGTCTATCTGCCAAGATCGCGTAGAGGTATCAAAGTAAAATTAATGTCAAATATTTTAATCCACAAACCCTTGGAGCACAGAAGCTTCTAAGTCAACGCAATTAAAAGACACGAGCGTTTATCCATTGTTATTACTGTATTTAGTATGGAATCCATTTTATAATCAAAATCAATAGGGTCTTTCCCGTGGACGTGTAGTAAACAAATCTGACACGGAGTGAGAAATTACAATAGAAATAAAAGAAAACATCGAAAAAGTGAAAATTTATAGGTATTTCATAGAAAAAAAATACAAACTTATGTTTGTAGTTCATTTCATATAAAATGAATACATATGCCCGCAAAATTAAGTTTGTCAACTTTTACTTATAGTCCAGAAATTGGTATAAAAGGCTTGGTGGGCGACCCCAACTCCCATTAGACTGGTTTTATATATTTGTATACAATTACATCTCCAATCTTAAGTAGCTGTATGCTAAATTCAGTATATCCAGTATATAAACTGACAAGGGTATGACAGATCTAAGCGGATGTGGATTAGGGTGGTAAGTCCACCGTTTTCACTATTTGTTTTATTCATAGAAAGGAGAGAAAGTAGCGTTGAAGCATTTTTTACCCGATTGCGGCGAAGCAAAAAGGAGAGTTTTAGTTTTGACCGGTATATATGTATGTATGTTCATCTATTCTCCTGTAGCTTCTAAAATATTTATTAAAGAGTAATGTCAAAACATAAAGAATACTAAAGAAATTAGATTTCTCATTGATGTTTGTATCACTCTTGAGTTTAAAGCGTTAATTAAAGAAAATTTTACTTTCGTTTTTGCACATAGCAGGTTAGGCAGAGATACCCTAAAGACCTTTCAGTTTTT
This sequence comes from Heliconius melpomene rosina, assembly GCF_056956725.1. Classification (NCBI taxonomy): domain Eukaryota; kingdom Metazoa; phylum Arthropoda; class Insecta; order Lepidoptera; family Nymphalidae; genus Heliconius; species Heliconius melpomene. The sequence goes on along the minus strand of NC_140402.1, from coordinate 6,864,644 downwards.
GAGACTTATCTCTCAGTTTTTGAGACTTTACATGTAGAGTGGTAGAACTCAACGCCGTGCTTTGTCTTCTCTCTAAAAGCGGGGATATGAAAACAATTCATTACTCCGAAACTACTACTTCCTATATTCATAAAGTCAACGTAAAAAAGAATTAATGAATTCAAACTCTAAACAAATATTATAGTCAAACACTAATCCTGAGGCCATCTTGGCATAGAGGCATATGGTGTGACTGAACGCGACGGTTACTCTGATGCACAGCGTTAAGCTCTATAATTCTGCAGAAACGAAATATCTTAACACTAGGCTTCAGAAGTAAACCTAGTGTTAAGATACTCTGTTCCCCATAAATAAAAATGCGAGAGAAAATAACACTAATCTGATCAAATAAATCACTGTTTTTACATTCCCGTACTAAAATATAATATGGAATATAGAGGCGATGTATTTGAGTGGAAAATTCGCGCTAGATCCGGATCGCGGCTATTTTTAAACGAACTCCAGTAGTATACGGGATGTATTCAAACATCTTTTAGCACGTACAAGTTTTAGTATAATATAGTATATGTAAATAAATCATTTGTGGATTTGTAACTACGAAAAATATATGTATTACATATATCCCGTTATTATTTATATATGTTTTTTTACTTATAACTTATTTTAATAGTACAGAAGCAAAGAGAACATACAGTCAAGGCACTCCGTTCTCCATTTTAATGCCAATGCAAGAAATGAAGATAATTCAATAGTTTTCTTTCTTTATTAATACTGCAAGTTTTTACTTCTGGCCAAATTTCATCATTGTAGGTCCACGGAAATTTAAGATACATCACTTCTAGAGAAAAATTTTCTTGACAGACGGACAACAAAGCGAATCCTAAAACTTAGTACCAAAAATTTAAAATTAAATAGTTCAAAACATCTACCGCTAGATTTTCTGTACTACATATTTAAATTATTCAAGCCAATTTGTATAAGTGCGATGTAGCTCAAGGGAGTAAGTACTGCTTTAGAATTAAAATATATATTATTTGTATTGTATTTTTTAGCTTTATTCTGTATCCCGCACATAGTAGGTACGAAGAGGGAACCTGTGAACCTAATGTTAAGATATTCTATTCCCAGGGAAGGGAAATGTCTTAATATTTCCCTTCTCTACTTTTAATATTTCGCGTGGCACAGCGGCACAAGGGTGTGACTGTAACGGGACGGTTGTGGATTCGATTCCCACTCGAGGAAGTGAAATATATATTTACGTTTATATTTCCATTTCTTCGCTCTGATGTCAAGGCACAGCGCGGTGTTGTGTTCCGCCACTCAACACGCAATGCCTCCAAAATTCGACAGAAAGCGGGGGACGGAGTGTCTTAATAAAAGGTTCCCTCTGCCTAGCTTGCTGTGTGCGGGATACAGCGTGAAGCGTGAAACTAAAAAAAAATATTTGCATATGTCTGATAAAATTAAATGCAGTGTTGAGTTCCGCGGCAGTATTTCTATTCATCTTTTAACATAAAAAAAACATAACATAATGTGGGATAAAATGTGAAGGTAACATAAATATTCTCCATATTTAACAATTTGAATAATTAATTAATAAATAAATGATTATTTATTTAAATTATTTCAATATTTTTGGAAAATCACGTTGAGAATATTATTCATATAAACTGTTAAAGTACATTATTAGTATATTAATTACGTTATGTCCGGTGAAATAATTAAATTACGTTCATAGCCGTTAATTGACATATTTTGTTTATCATCATCATATTTATTTATTTGCAATCTGGTCGTTTTTCATTGAAATATAAAATATAAATTATATTTTTTTCAGTTTCACTTTGTATCCTGCATGTAGCAGGGTAGGGCCCTAACTTAGTGTTAAGACCACTGCGTTCCTCTTTTTTGCCAGATTTCGATATGAAGGAAGGAACGAGAGAAGAACGGAGACTTCAATGTCACGCTTTGGCCTGTTACCGAAATAAAATATTAACCGTTGCTCTTATAGTTACACGTTTTTTAGGATCATTTAGTCATCCGTCTGTCAAGACCGTTTATCTCTAGATATGAAATTAATATCAAATATTCGAATCTACGGCCCCTTGGAGCACAGAAGAAATCTAAGAAGCTAGATTTCTTCAGGTTTGCTATGTAGAATTACAATTATAAAATTTTCAAGAAGTAAAATTTTACAGTAGATATAACGGAACACATCCGAAAAGTGGAAAATTATATTTATATTACAGATAAATATAATAAGAAACTTATAATTGTAGTTTATTTTATACAAAATTAGTGCATTAACCCGAAAATTTACCTACTACGTTTTACGTACTTGACCAATTTTTTAGAGCAAGTACAGTGATGATTATAATTCAGTATTTTTTATTTTCATTCAATTATTTACTCCTAAATTACTTAAGCCTATAAATAAAAAATAAAAAAAAACTCACCAAAAGATATAAGCCCGCTGTTCAGCATAGTCAGCTTAATACTATTAGGAATGGACACTAAGCTGGTAGTTCCTGTTGTCTTTAGATCTTTTTTCTTTGGTTTCTTTTCCAGGTCATACCGAGGTGTCGACCTGGACCTGTGTTTCCTCTGACTCGTCGCCACTGATGTCCCACGCTGACCGGTTCTCGAAGACATTTTAATTGTGTGTAAATAACTAAGGAACTAACAGCACATTTTATTATTTGACCACTATTTTACACTATTTATTAATTTTATTTATATTTAGCTAAGTCAATTTTTTTTGTATAAATATGTATAAATAATATAAAAAACTTCACACTTAACGTTTAACTTCACTATAATTTATATCATAAAGCGATCATCTTGTTATTGTTGTCACCTGGAACAAAAGGAAAAGATATTTTAAAAAAGTTGGTAAACCATAAATAGGATTTGAACGTGCGGCTCGTCGAATTGCTTGAGATGGTTGCCGATTCGAATCTCATTTGGTTCTATGTACCTACGTAAAAGTTTAAAATAATTTATAGATAAATAAAGTCTATAACTACTAAATAAATGTCATATTTATACTACGTATTTAATTCGGCAGAAAATGGGGAACGGAGTGTATACTTGTTCTTCTTTCACGCAAAAACTACTGAACGAACGGTAATATTATACGAGTACTCCAAAATATCACATAGGCTACAATTTGTATAAAGATTTTGTATAATTTGGTCATAATATAACAATAACTTTAAGCGGGCGAAGCCTTTGGTTTAAGAAAATACATTCACATTTATTTTTCTAGTACCTAAAAATTTAACCATTTCTTATTTAATGTCATTAATTAAAGTAAAAGTAATTGTAGTCCCAGATGTCATTCTGAATACTAAAATATATAGTAGGTAATAAGTAAATGAATACTGACTACTACAGAACCACCATCCCAAAGGACTTGTAGGTGAATCTACAACATTTGATGTCTTAATTAAAGTGATATCAGTATGGGATATATAATAAAAATCTTATTTATTTTATCATTTTTTGTAAGTGTCCTGCAATGTCTTAAAAGTTTTAATATTCTTCTGTTCATTCTAATTTCTACTTCTTGGACAGTATCCAAGAAGCGCACGCGAGTTTCTTAAGTTAAGAAGAGCTTCTTAGAACCTGGTGTTAAGAATCTTAACACTTGATTCTAAGGGATTCTAGGCAGAGGCAATTTAATACGTAAAGAAGCGAGAACTTTTCTATACGTTTTCTAGATAAATTTTCTTTATACTACATTTCTTTATATATATATATATATTCTTTATTGCACATGTATAAATAGTAAGAAAACAGTTAAAAAGTTATGTTTACAATGGCGGACTTATTTCTGAAAGAAATCTCTTCCAGCCAACCTATGGAAGTGGATGAGTGCCAAACAGCGGAATAAAAACACAGTGCAACACAGAAAAAAAATTAAAATATCAGAAAAATATATATATTAACTAACACATTATAAACATAATACATGCTACACGTATATATATATATATATACCTACACAAGTTATAAATATATAATTATATATACTGTTAAATCGACTATATATACATATACATACATATATAATACATACATGATATATACCCATACATACATATATACAAATATATAATATATACTAGAAACACTGATTAAAGCTATGTCAAATTACTTTCACTATTGAGCAAATGTTTTTTAAGTTGGGATTTAAATGAATTTAGGGAATGGCTTTTCTGAATAGGATTGGGAAGTTGGTTCCAAAGGGATGCGGCATATACAGTAAAGGATTTTTGAAGGAATTTGGTATTGCTCTTCGGTACGTCCAACATCGGAATGACATACGAACGCCTCGAGCGTGAGGGACAGGGAAGCAGATTAAAGCGGGAGCGCAGGTAAACAGGATAATTCATGTAATTCAGGATTTTAAAAAGGAATATAAGGATGTGCATATCACGGCGAAGGCGAATTGGGAGCCAATTAAGCTGAGCTCGAAAATGGGAGACATGGTCATACTTACGCAAGCCGTAAACAAAGCGTATGGCCAGATTTTGAAGACGCTCTAATTTGTTAAGTAGCTCCTCGGTCACATCCAAATAGCAAACATCGGCATAGTCGAGTATTGGAAGCAGAAGACATTGCGCTAGCATAATTTTGGTTTTGTGAGGAAGGAAGTATTGGAGACGCCTAAGAGTATGATAAGAGAAATGCATGCGCTTGCTGATAGAATTAATATGGGGTGCCCAGGTGAGGTTAGAATCCATTATAAGGCCTAAATTTCTAACATTTTCGCAAAAAGGAATCGTAACTCCCGAGTATTGAATCGCAGGGACGCGATACCAGTTGATTTTAGATCTGAGTCTGCTACTACCTATCACAATTGCCTGGGATTTTTTTGGATTGATTAATAAGCCGAAAGAATCAGCCCAAGTTTGTATAGCAGACAAATCGCTATTTAAACCATCAATAGCTGCAGGCAGATCATTTAAGCTACAGTGACGATAAAGTTGCAAATCATCCGCATACAGATGGAAGGGAGAAGTAATGACTCCAGAGATATTGTTAATAAAAATAGAGAAAAGAAGTGGGGAAAGAACGCCGCCTTGTGGAACGCCGGCAGTGAGTTCAAGCCATGACGACGTGGTGTCGTTTGCTTTTATACATTGCCGGCGTCCGAAGAGGTAAGAACGAAACCAGCTTACAGCTTCGAAGGAAACATTGACTGCCCGAAGAGTGCCAAGAAGTATATCGAGGTCAACAGAGTTGAAAGCACTGCTGAAATCCAGCAGAACCATGACAGTGAGTTTGGTATTGTCCATGGCACACCGAATGTCCTCCGTAATGTTCAGCAGTGCTCCCACTGTGCTGTGAGAAGGGCGGAAGCCGGACTGAAAAGGACATAAAAGATTGTTGGATGAGAGGAAAGAGTAAAGTTGGTTGTTGACTAAGGATTCAAGAACTTTAGAAAGAACAGGAAGGATAGATATAGGACGGTAATCAGTGACATTGGAAGCGTTAGAGATTTTAGGAAGAGGGATGACAAAAGCACTCTTCCACTGTGAAGGAAAGACATTGCGAGACAGTGAAAAGTTAAAAATGTGGGTGATCACTGGTGCAATGCTCTCCAACACGGGAAGAATCATCTCAAGACTGAGATTGTCACATCCGAAGGCTTTAGAGGAAATAGAGTGAACATACTTCTTGACATCATCTTCTGTTACAGCTTTGAAAGAAAAGGAAACTGAGTCAGGTGGGACAATATTAGACAAAAAAGCAAGTGTTTTAGATTTTAACTGGGGATTTATATTAACTGGTGGAGTTGCAAAAAATTTATTGAGAGTCTGAAGATTTACTGAGAGTTGATGAGTATCAATGTTTTTGCCCACACCAAACGACTCCAAGAATCTCCAAACTTGTGCTTGACAAAGATTCTGAATAGTTTTATGGATGTAACGACGTTTGGCATCCCTACACAGCCTGTTGCAGATGTTTCTCAACTTCTTATACGCACTTAGGTTTTCTTGCGATGGACATTTTTTGTTTTTAGCCTTGGCCCTATCACGTTTGGTCATAGCGTTCCTAATAACTTGTGTTAACCAGGGGGCAGGCGCATGCTTCATTCGAACCGGTCTTACAGGGGCATAGATGTTATAAATATTAATCAGTTCATTAGTTAATGATTCCACCATAAAGTCAATGTTGTTTGAGGACAATATGGGAGACCAGTTGATGTTCCTCAAATCATCCTTTAGGCGTTCAACGTCCATATGCCTAAAATTGCGCTGAAAATGGATTTTGCCTTTAACTCTAGGTGGGCGTAGTTTATAGGAAAGATAGATTAGGTCATGAAAGGAAAAAGGAGCGGACATTTGGCCATAAGAAGTGACGAAAGTGGGACTAGAGACAGAAATAAGATCAATAAGGGAAGGCCTGCAGTTAGGAAAATAATGGGTAGGAGAAGACATAGGTAGGAGGAATAAATTATATGAATCATTTATATCTTTTAATAAGTGAGTCCTTCGATCATTTTTATAGTAGTAAGAATAAATATATAATATTTTCATTTTCTTGCTCTGGTAACGAAGCAGCGTTGAGTTACGCCACTTAACGCAATGCCTCCAGAATTCGGCGGAAAGTTGGGAACGAAAGTGTTTCAATGTGCACGGAGTGTCCTAGAGTTACCACTAAGATTTTTATTACCTATAAAATATAATCCTAGCAAGATTTGAAGCAGCTACCTCTAGAAGCAACCAAAATCACTAATCCAATAGAGTTTTAATTAAGAAATATTAATATATATATAAACATAATATATGTTATAAGCGCGACCCGCATCCAGATTCACAAGTAGGTCAATGCATTTTAGTGCCGAGTTCACCTTTAACTCAATTTGCTCGAGTCATTGAGCTGCAGTGGCAACGCCTCGCGTCTGTCTTTGCAATGTTTGTGTTTTGTAAATGTATGGAAAAACCACTTGTTTTTATTAGCGTCATCATCATCATCATCATCAGCCTGTCCTCGTCCACTGCTGGACATAGGCCTCTGCAATGGCACGCCACTGAGTCCGATCTTTTTTTTTATATGGAATAGGCTTGCGTTGACCGCATCAAGTATGGTGAGCGTTGATGCGATCTAGGATGGTGCACGCTTGCCTAGAAGATACCTATTCACTCGATCTTTGAAGACCGGGGGGGTCTTCTTCAGCTCTTCTTCGCTTATTAGCGTAACATAAAATAATATTAGTATAATGTAAATAAATGACTGAAAGAACTGTGGTAACGAATTCAAATTCTACTCAGGTGACATTTTTAACCCATAAATACTTATCCGTGTTTACCTCGTATATCCTGATAAATTCAATTCCATTTTTTTTTGTCTTTAGGGTTCCGTAACTTAAAAAAGAATCTATATAGAACATCAATCTGATCTATGACACAGCACGGTGTTAGGTCAACACGTAAAAGCGTGCTGTCATCGGTAGTAAAATAAATGAAGTGCAAACAGATAATGTTAGTCCACTTCCGCTCCCACGCATCGACATACAATGGAATATTGTAAAATGTTCAAAGCTTCGTGAAACGTGGAAAAATAGATGGTTCTTATAGCACAGTAGTTATGTAATGGCTGTTAGTGATACGAATGTTATTCGGAGTTCTTTTTGCATAATTTGTAATAGATTTTGTATAAACTTTGCCGTGTTGGTTTGCCCGGCTGGTTTACTAGGCCTGAGGTCAAAATGTTGAAATATCCATTGAGGCAGAGCGTGGCGTTTAGTTTAACACTAGGTTCCCTCTGCCGACTCTGCTATAATGTTAAAATGTTTATATTATAATTAATAATTATGATATGATTATGTTTCGTTAAAATATATTTTATTACAACAGGAACTATTAATTTAACAAACAGTTTATCAATTAATTTGAATAGGCACAATTATACGAATTGTATTTTGATAGTTTATAACTTTGGTATATGTTTGTGTAATTTGAATGTTTGTATTACGAATGAACTAAAAACTGAAATGAATGAATGAAATTAATAAAACGTGAATAGGTTTTATTCATTCTTTTCTGTTTATAACAGAATTATTTTACTATTAATATTGATTATAAAAAACAATAAAATAATAATAATAAAAAGAATGCATTGTAAAAATAAACCTATTTTATTTAAATTCCTATACAAATATACACATTTTCATTGAATAAGTCATTATTATCGCATGATTCATACATTCGTCATTGGCAAAGCTACAAAAGATAGCTAAATCAAACGACGGAGTATCAATCAAATATCAAAGAGCTATTTGCCAGTATCAGTAACGGCTTGTTACGGATTTACCACTGAATAATAACAGGAAAATAACACGGTTTTCTGGAAATGGTCGTAATATGGGGGTTTTGGAGGAGAGGAGAGGTTTTCTTATGATATAGACATTGCAGTTACAGAGAATAGAAAAAAAATCTGCTTCAGGCATTATCCCGCACACAGCAGGGTAGGCAGAGGGAACCTAGACAATCTGTTTCCACATTTCTGCCAAATTTTGGAGGCATTGCCTGTTGAGTGGCAGAACTGAACGCCGCGCTTTGCCTCAACACTAGAGCGAAGAAATCTTAAATATTTAATCAAAATATATCGTAATATATAATATAACAATTATATAGTAAAATATATTTTTCTTATGATATTTTCTTTGGTAATGAGGCTAATAGTACCCCATAATAGAAGTAATTTATTATAATCTCATATATTAGTATCTTTGATATCGAATATAAGATCATCCCCTTTTATGAAAACCTAATTGTACTGTATAGCTTCATAGGAATAAGATCAGATAGTAATTAATTAATTTATGAATTAATCTTTATATATATATATATTTTTATAGTAGATAGGCAAGCATTTGTCCGCTATCTCACCTGGTGGTAAGTGACGGTGCGAACGAAGGTGGAGCATGCTTGCCTAGGCCTTTTCACTCGTTCTTTAAAGAGGGCCAGGTTATACTTGTCGGGAAACAGTTCAGATCAAATCTGGATAATATATTCTATTTTCGCAAGTGCTTAAAGGTGCGACTGGGTACGCAACAGACGGTAGGTTAGGTATCAATTCGAGTATAATTAAATATTCATTTTTTTTCATTTACTTGCTCTGGTAACGTGGAAAAGTTCAGCCACTCAACACGCAATGCCTTGGACATTCGATGGAAAGTGAGAAATGAAAGTGTCTTAATGTTAACGGAGTGTCTTAACAGTAGATTCTTAAGTTTCCTCTGCCTACCTTGCGCAACAAAAATAAAAAATACAATTTTTCTGTTACTACGCTTCTCTTAACACTAGAACCGCCTCCGTTCCATTTTTGTCCCATACGCAAGTTAGATTGTATGTAACTTTTTTATTTGTTAATTTATATTGATGAAACTTTTTGAGATTGTGTAATTTTATACATTTATCTTATTTAAAATATAATTAATTTTATAACTGTCATACTTTTCGAAAAAAAATATGATTTACCTAGAACTGCCGCTGGGTCATTTTTGTCCCGTCAATATTATTTCACTGCTTGAGGGTATAATTTGATATATTTTCATGCCTCGGGAACGACGGGGAGGGGAAGGGGCGACGCGAAAGCGGAGATAAAAATAGAACACTAGGCTTAGCAGTCAATTCCCTCTATTTTTAGGGTTCCGTACATTTTAAGGAAAAAACGAATCCTTATAAGATCACTTTGTTATCCATCCGTCTGTCTGTGCCTTTATCTCAGGAATTTTTGGAGATTTCGAGTTGATAAACATATAAGTATATAAATAAACCAAAATCTTCCTGAAAAAATCGTACTTAAAAAAGATACGACCATTTATATCGTAAAAAACGTGTATTTCGACACTTTAAAGGAAAATAATTTTAATAATAAATAATAAGGTACTCCTGGTTAACCTAGAATAATAAAATTTGCCATCTACAGGTAGTACCAGATCAAGAAAAAATCTGAAAGCTATACTTTTGTGTTTAAATCTTAAAAAATAATAGCCTAAAAAGTGGGGCTAAATTGGTTTCCTTACCAAATTTTGCCGCTAGTTCAAGTGGGGTATCAGAAACGGACTCTGGCTAACCTAAGCTTGAATTTCTGAAAAACGCTCGAGACCAAATATGGTCATGGGTAGGGTAGGTAGAGGAAACCTGGGAACCTAGTGTTAAGTACTCTGCTGGCATTTTCCGCCGAATTCTGGTAAAAATTATATACTAGTAAAATTATAAATCTTCTGTGAAGCAGGTGCCACATATACAAAAAAAAATGTCTGTAATAAATGCACTAATGAAGAATATTATTATTAATGCATTATTTGGTCTAATGATAATATGAACTAATTTCAATAACTTATAGTTTTATAAGAGCTTATCAATAAGTTGTCACGATCTTATAACGTATTTGAAATATTTGATTTTTACTTTGTGTTTACTTTTTGCTACTTTTATGTTTGTTAAAGAATAAGAATTGATTTTAAATTGATTAATAAACGTGGTCGGTATATTTTACAAATTATTTTAAATAATAATTTTCTTGTCTTATTCCAACAATTAATATAATAAGTAGAATGGGACAAATTTGTCACGACGGCGGTTCTAGGGGGGGTGTCAATCTTCGGCACTTCTAGTGTTAAGTGTTAAGTGTTCCAATAATAAAATCAGAAATTAAACAAACTGCTCCCAAATAACTCTACCACACACAATGTCTAATATTGTATAAACAAATGAAATTATTACCAAAATAAACTGGAAAAATCTCCACCAGTTCCACCAATGGCTCACAATCTTTCTCATTTCCACCGGACAGATAAAGGAATCGCCTTAAGTGAATTCAGCTCTATAATGGAGCCACTTCGAGTTGTAATAAGGGATGTTGGAACTTGGATCTTTTCATTTGTTTCCTTCTCTATAGATTCCTTTCGCCGTTTCTTACTGAGTTAATAATTTGACGTTATTTAATTTTGTAGTATGTTTTTTTATATATTCCTTTTTTTTCTTTTTTACAATGATTCATTGTTATTTTCCTTTTATTATATTTGTTCAGTCCAGAGGGAAGAAACCCGATTGAAGAAATGAAAATATTAAATATTTCACTTTCTCGAGTGGAAATCGAACCTACAACTTGTCGTTACAATCACACGCTTGTGCCAATATTTATTTACGTTTATATTTCCATTTCTTCGCTCTGGTGTCGAGGCAAAGCGCGGCGTTGAGTTCTGCCCCTCCAGAATTCGGAGAAAGTGGGGGACGGAGTGTCTTAACACTAGATTTCCTCTACCTAAACCGCTGCGTGCGGGATACAGCGTGAAGTTGATTTTTATTTTTGCTGAGAACAATAACAAATTAAAATACTTTACCACTCTTGAAAAGGTAAGAAATACCGTAGTTCGGTAAAGACCACAATGAAATGGCTTTTACACTCTCAACGTTACGAAGACTCGTTCTCGGTCTTGAGTATGTTTAATATGTTTCCGCTTTTGAATTTGGAATTTAACACATTTTATATAAAAGATTTTCATTATGGAAAATAGTAATAAGCAAATTTAAAAATTATGATAATAAAAGTACAAGTAGGGCAATTATTTATGTTATCTTCACACAGCGTATGCGGGTATCCCGTAACACGAAACCTAGTCCTAACTCCTAACTCCTTTAATAGGATGACAGAAAAAAACAGAAAAAAGAACAACCCCTTGGTTCTATAGTAGAAAACAACATAAAAAGAAATAATGCTATATTTTTCTGCAGCACATACGAGTACGTTATACAGAAATAAATAATTTAATATGAACAAACAATAAGAATAATGGAACGTAAGTTTTTCCAGAAACTTTTATAGTGAAAGAATAACAGTGTTGACAAAGGAAGTCGGATTTTATGAATACGAAAAGACGTAACCTTTTTACTGTAAAGCCATTTTTGTAATAGTAATAGGTAGTTTTAATGGACCTGTTCAATTTCTTCAGTTGAGTAAATCAATCTATTTTATCATGGAAGGAGAATATCAAAATAAATATATTGTAAATGCATTATTTTATAATATATCTAATAAATCTAAGGGTATTCTGGAACAGACACAGTGGTAGAGAATTCGTTCCTCATTTTGGGGAATGAATTGTTTTCTTTTCCCTTCTTTAAGGTAAATTACTTTGAAAGAGAAAACGAAATATCTTAACACTATGTTTATTTAAGAATTTATAATAACCATAATCAGAACCTAAACAAACTCTCATCAAACTTCCCTTAAAGCGTTTCCTTTCTAATAAAAAAATAAAGTTTTCTAAAAAATATTTCTAAATAAGTAAAAAAAGAATCATCAAAATCGGTTCACCCAGTATAAGTTATGAGGTAACAAACTAAAAAAATATTATTGAATTGATAACCTCCTCCTTTTACAGAATTCGCTTCGCTTTCACAAAAGTGTAACGTTTGTAGAAAAGTCCACAAACAGCTATACTGGACATCGCTGACAGTTGTTTTTTTATTCTAACTCTGTCTCTCTTGAAATTTTCTCTTTTATTGCTAGCATTAGAACATGTTTCATAGTGTTTCGAAATCAAAACACCATAAAAGACACATTTTCTATTGTCAAAACTCTCTTAATAACAATAATATATCTCTAGGTTGCAATTACGGAAATACGAATTGCAAAAAAAAATTGTAACATTAAAATCTTTTTCTGTTAAAAACTTTATGTAAATCTCAGTTTGAACTATAACTTCTGACATAAGCGAGATTGTCTTTGAAAAACTTTTAAAGCTTAAAGTTACAGCTTATAGTCCAACGTAGATTTTAATAATAGTAAGGTCGTTATTAAAAAAAACTATATAAATTATAGTTTCTTTTGCTAATGGATGTTGAATATTTAATTAGTGTTTGTGCGTGACTGTTTCACATCCTGGACGAACTGTTTTGACAACAGGTTCCTTCCACCTTCCCCTTTGTATTCCAGGTATAGCAGTATGCGTGAAGAATAAAAAAGCTTAAAATATAAATGTTACTTTCAGCTCTACTATCTCTGTTAAACTTAAAAAGAAAACATAATAAACTTAAACAATACAAATTAGAACTGTAAGTCTATGTAAATAAGTGTTATAATTAAATGAATCGTGCCACTGGGTTGGAAAGCACTGGAGATAGCGTTCGTGTATTGCTTAACGCCATTGTTTGTTGTCTTCGTGTTTGTTTTATTCGTACACATTGCTGCTTTGTGCTTTCAAAGCTTACCACCGGTGGTTTCTTAAAAGCTTATAAGTTCCATACAGTTACTTGTATGGTAAATTCAGTTATATATTACAAAGAAATTCAGTTATATATTAAAAAATGAACTATAAGAACATTAATTAAATATTATATAATATATTTATTTTTATAAGGATGAATATCAAAATATAAGTTCATTTTGGGTGACGTTTTCTTAAAACAACAAAGAAACTTTGGAAACCGTTGCATAGCAACGACGGTTGTTATTAACATGGCAGAATAAATTGCATGACAAATTAGAAAATATTTTAATTTATTAGTACATTAGTGTAATGTAATATTATATATATGTAATGTAATATTATAATTACAAAATATTTTAATTTATTAGTATATATGTGTAATGTAGTTTTATCCTATAGCACTTCTGAAGAATGCAGCTTTCATACAAAACAAAAACATACTAAATCGGACCAGTAGATCCAGAGATCTTAGCGTTCAAACAAACAAACAAACAAATAAACTCTTCCGCTTTATTATATTAGTATAGATTTCAATTCTTTTACTAGCTTCACGCTGAATCCCGCACTTGCCCCCTTTCTGCAGTAGCAGGATTACGAGGAAAATAAATTAAAATAAGACAGTAGCGTTATTGCATTTTATTTTCCTCGTAATTTTGGATACGTTGCATATTGAGTTGTGAAAGTCAACGTTGCGTTTTGACTTGTTAATAGAGCGAGGAAATAATTTTTCTCCCCGACTGGAAATCGAACTCGCTACCCCTAATACAATAAGACTTAGAGATGTTTAGCCACGATGGCCTCGGTTGAAAAGAGCTTTGAAAATCATGAAATCCATCACTTGTTTTTCTTTTATTTGCCTTTTATCTTAGAATACGCTAAGGTAAAATGTAAATAAAACATTAAAACTACTATTAAACGTTTTATAATTAAAAGAAAATAATTAGAATTTATAGTGTATTTGTAGTTTACAGTAACTGAAAGCCATAATAAAAATACAAGAGAATTTCATTATAACTAGCTTCAAATATAAAGGCGAATATCAAGTTGCCGGGACTCGTTAGAAGGTAGTTCCTTACCCTAACGATACAACACATTTGTTTGACCTTATTCAAGACTTTGAAGATTTCTCCTGAATGTGGAATAAGCTGGCTCAAAATTATTAATAGTAATATTATAAAATAATAAGTATCTCCCGTGAAGTGCCGGGCCAGAATAGCTTTTCCCCATTTCTTCCCGTGGGTGTCGTAAAAGGCGACTAAGGGACAAATTAAGAGGGATGGGCAGCAGCATCTCCTCTATTACACAAAAAAAAAAAAACTGCGCTCGCCAACACGCCTGCCCAGCGCGGCGAGTATGGGCATTTTCATCCCATGAGTGCCTCTAGTAAAAACAGGCCCCCAGTTCTCGGCAGACCCGCTAGGCCCAACTACGGTAGCGGTTGTGGTATCGGAGGGTCAGGGGGTGCTAAGAATCCCCGGGTTACGGCAGGCTACCTAAAACGATTATATCTGGCAACGTACAATGGACGCTCGATGAGACTGGACGAACATCTTGCTGAACTAGAAGTAGAGTTAAGTCACATTAAGTGGCATATTCTAGGCTTATCTGAAGTCCGAAGAAAGGGGGAGGACGCGATAACCCTGGAGTCAGGCCACATGCTCTACTTCCGCGAAGGTGAGCAAGCTTCCCAAGGAGGAGTCGGTTTTTTGGTCCACAAATCTCTCATTAGCAATGTTGTAGAAATTAGTAGTGTGTCGAACAGGGTTGCATACCTCGTCCTTAAATTATCTAACAGATACGCCCTGAAAATTGTACAGGTATACGCGCCGACTTCGACATACTCTGACGATGAGGTTGAAGCAATGTACGAAGACATCGCTAAAGCCCTCAACAACACCTCGAAGGCTCATTACAGCGTTGTTATGGGAGATTTCAATGCTAAAATGGGAGTACAAAGAAGTGGAGAATCACACATTGGACCCTTCGGTTTGGGCGATAGGAACCAAAGGGGGCAATTGCTGGCAAACTTCCTCGAGTCCCAGGAGCTCTTTTTAATGAACTCGTTCTTTAAAAAGAAGCCCCAAAGGAGGTGGACCTGGCGAAGTCCCGATTGTGTAACAAAAAACGAGATAGACTTTATTATCGCGAATAAACGGCACATATTTAGTGATGTCTCAGTGATCAATAGGTTTAATACCGGAAGCGATCACCGACTCGTACGAGGCACACTAAATATCGATCTAAAAGCTGAAAGAACGCTAATGATAAAGTCTACTCTCCGACCATCGGCGTTTCAAGTTACACATAGTTCCGAAACGTTCCAGACCGAACTCCAAAACCGATTCAACGCACTGGAAACTACTAGCAACATTAACCAAAGAACCGATGATCTGGCCAAAACGCTGCATAATGTCTCAGCCAAATATTTCCCCCCAAAGCGACGAGTCAACGCCTCGAAACTCTCAGCTGAGACACTCGAGCTTATGAGAAAACGAAGAGAACTGCCACCACCGTCTTTGGCAGATATGAATGCCTTAAACCTATCCATCAGAAGGCTGACGCGTCGCGATCTCCGTCGCTCAAATACACGCGCTATCAAAAATGCGATCATGCGGAATCGGGGATCGAAAGTTTTCGCTCGCAATTTAGGAAGGCCTCATATCACCAAACTCAAAAAAGAGGATGGTAGAATCGTTACCTCTATGTTTGAGATACTCGATGAAGTTGAGCGTTATTACGAGCAATTGTACTCGTCGAAATCAGGGAAACCCAGCAAACCCACAGCTAGTGACCAGCGCGCTCCTTTAATGCGCCATTACACCGAAGAGCTCCCTGATATTGACCTCGGTGAGATTAGGACGGCTTTGGAACAGCTCAAAAACAACAAAGCTCCGGGCGATGACGGAATTACTACAGAACTCCTTAAAGCAGGTGGCACCCCAGTCCTGAAAGTGCTGACAAGCCTCTTCAATTCCGTTATCCATCATGGTAAAACCCCGGAAACGTGGAGCAAGAGTGACGTGGTACTGTTCTTCAAGAAGGGAGACCGAACTCTCTTGAAGAACTATAGACCGATCTCACTCTTGAGCCACGTATACAAGCTGTTCTCCAGAGTTCTGACGAATCGTCTCGCCAGCAGATTTGACGAGTTCCAGCCGTCAGAGCAAGCCGGGTTTCGATCAGGCTACAGCACCGTAGACCACATCCATACTGTTCGGCAGATAGTACAAAAAACTGAGGAATACAATCGACCGCTGTGTTTGGCTTTCGTGGACTACGAAAAAGCCTTTGATTCTATCGAAACCTGGGCGGTTCTGGACGCACTGCAGCGATGCCATATCGATTGGAGGTACATCGAGGTGCTGCGAAGTTTGTACACGTCTGCTACATTGACTATCCAAATCCAGAAGAGTAAAACCAAGGCGATCCAACTGCGCAGAGGTGTAAGGCAGGGTGATGTTATATCCCCGAAACTATTCAACAACGCATTGGAAGATGTCTTCAAAACCCTGGATTGGACTGGCTTTGGAGTCAATGTAAACGGCGAGTACATCACGCACCTCAGATTCGCCGACGATATTGTAATCGTAGCAGAGTCGCTGGAACAGCTAGCCGAGATGCTGCAGAGCCTAGATGGATCTTCGCGGCGTGTCGGTCTCGGTATGAACTTGAGCAAGACAAAAGTCATGTTCAACGAGCATGTCATATCGGGACCGATATACGTGGACGGCACTCCTCTGGAAGTTGTTCGGGAGTATATATACCTAGGGCAAACTATCCAGCTTGGTAAAAACAACTTTGAGAAAGAGGCTGATCGAAGAATCCAGCTGGGTTGGGCAGCGTTTGGCAAGCTACGTCACATCTTTTCGTCGTCTATTCCGCAATGTCTAAAGACAAAAGTCTTTAACCAGTGCGTTTTGCCAGTAATGACCTACGGTGCCGAAACGTGGACACTAACAGTCGGTCTAGTCCACAAGTTCCAAGTCGCCCAACGTGCTATGGAGCGAGCTATGCTCGGAGTCTCTTTGAAGGATAAAATCAGAAATGAGGTTATCCGGAAAAGAACCGGAGTTACCGACATCGCTCGCAGAATTAGTACGTTGAAATGGCAATGGGCTGGACACATCTGTCGAAGGACCGATGGCCGCTGGAGCAGACGAGTCCTTGAGTGGAGACCGCGGATAGGCAAACGTAGAGTAGGGCGCCCTCCAGCTCGATGGACCGACGACCTAAAGAAGGTTGCTGGCTTTGACTGGATGCGGAAGGCGGAGGATCGAGAACTTTGGCGCACCCTGGGAGAGGCCTATGTCCAGCAGTGGACCCGAAAAGGCTGATTTGATTGATTGATTGAATATTATAAAAAAGATTTTTTTTCCTAGTTGTGGCGCAGTTGAACATAGTGTGACAGGCTGTAGGTTCGATTCCCACTTGAGGAAATAAGATAATGAATATTTCCATTTTCTTCGCTCTGGTATCGAATTCGGCATTTCGGCGAAAAATGAGAAACGGAGTGTCTTAACACTAAGTTAAGCTTGCTGTACTGGACTGTATCCAGTCAGTCAGTGGTGCCAAAAAAATAACAAAAAAAACATATTAACTGCAAGATTTAATTCATAAATATGAGAAATAACGCAACTTTACTGTGCCCCAGAAAAATGTCTTATAAATATTAATAACAGAATGTGTTAGCGCGAGAGAAAAAAGGAATAGAAAAAGATATCCACCCAATTAGCTTCTAGGTCGACCGAGAAATATAAATAAAATATTCAAGTTTCCCGTACAGACAAAGTTCATTGTTAGAGAAATTTTTTACAGGAATTTCAAACCTTTATATTTCACACAAAAATGCTAAATGTGTTAACACGTGGAGAAAGACTGGATAGGTTAATTATTAATCATGAGAATTTTTGTATTAATGAAGTAAATTAAACTATATGAATATAAGTAAAAGTAGTATTTTTTGTTGTGAGTTCGATTCTCACTAGGGGAACTAGTGCCGTTGCCTAGCTTTGTTAACAAGAGAAATCGCGGCGTTAATTTACGACACTTAAGACGCAATGTCTTGAAAACTGGGAAACGGAGTGTCTTAACTCTCTGCTTTCCCTGCAATATCATACAGCATGAAGCTAAAACAAATAATTACATACCCTCATACATCGTCTATAAAATAAAGTAAAGAAAAATCTTATCTCATTTTTTACATACACCGAGGCACTAGAATACAGAAGGCTTTGTAAAACAGAAAAGCCGCAAGAGTGCTGAAATTTCATTTTATGTTAGTGTAAGCCTTTTCTATCTTTACATAAGAATATAAGATAAAATACAAAGATTTATTTACTGAGAAAAATATTTACAAAAGTGAATATAAAGAAATAGGGTAAATTGTTGGAAATGATGAGCGATTAGATTCAATTATTATGGTGACAGTAGCTGGGCTAGAATCAAAGATATTTTAAATTTTTTCCAAAACTCAATTTGCATATTTAAATATTAAATGTTTTAATTTAAGGGAAAATGGGTTAATATTAGGTTCCCATTGTTTACCAAGTGTTTTATTGATATGTATGGGGTTCAATTCCCAATCGGGTGATTACCCTGTTCTGTAAAGACATAGTGGATCATTGAGCCCCGCTAATCAAACCACAATGTCTCGAGAAAAACGGAGTGCCTTGACACTAAATAAAAATAATTGTAACGTAACATAATATAATATATCTAATATAGAAATATAAGATATCGACACTGGAGCAGGAAACTGCTTTAATATCGCGATATTTGATAACGAAAAGAAAGTTTCTTATTCAGCGGAAGTTCATCCGCCGGCGTACTTGATCTTGGAGATCATTTTAATTTCATAAATAAGTATAGATATATATATTTTAAGTACTTTTATAATAAATATATTATTATAATTTTTTTTTTCTTACATTAATTATTTTAAGGTCATCAATTCAAAATTATTTTTATATGCTTTTGTACCATCATGTCTAAATAGAAATACTAATATTGTTATGTTTTCAAGAATATAACGAGTAGACTTCTTAAAGACATCTAAAAGATTAAAAAATTAAAAATAATAATTCCGTCGAGGCGCAGTGGTAAGACTGTAAACACGATGGTTGTGGACTCGATTCCCACTCGGGGGAAAGGATTATTTTTGATTAATATTTTTAACTCTTTGCTCTGGTAACATAGTAAAGATAGAGATAGAAACAACTATTTGTACAATAATTAATCCACAAATGTCTTATTAAAATTCAATATTGCAAATAAATATTACGATATAAAAACCAACAGAAGCTCAAAAATTATACGAATGTAAAACCTCGCTAAAACTCATTTCAGTGTGTATTGAAGTGTCAACTTTTGACAATCCTCGCTAAGTAAATATCACAAATTTTGACGTACAATAATAACCCTTATATCTTTTGGAAGAAAATCCAAAATCTGTTGTTTTAAAAAAATCAAGAGATTTTGGATTTTAAATCAAAAGGTATAAAAATTGTCGATTTCAACCTGAGTGGTGTTAATCTAAAAGACAGAATAACCTAGAGGAATTTGAAATGACTTTCGACCCTCTTTCCTCCTCCTCCTTCTCCTCCTCCTCTCCTTGGCACCTCTTAGATGCAGTGAAGCACGAGTATGTCGATAATGACTAAAACAGTTTTAAAATTCTCTCTCGAGGAAAATTTCTTTTAAAATGCGATAAAAATCTACGACTACTTAGTTCGTTAGTTATATAAATTTTTATACGGATTATTATTAGAGGATATTTTTTTGGTAGTAAAATTAGGAAGTTACAGGGTTTGATCTAAATTTCTTCTTTTATAGTTATTTAAAGGAATATTATTCTTCTTTTATATTTATTTAATAACCATTTAAAAGAAATATTTACGGTAAGAAAATAAAACATATTTACTCTAATATTTACTACATGCGACCATGGTTGCGGTAGTTTGAGCATAAATAAATCAATTTCAGTTGATGCTATACGAAACTTCACAATAAGAACGAGATGTTTCATTCAGTATTCAGCAAGGAGTAATATCACTTTATATTTTAGTTGTCGAAGATATATATTATTATGTTTATATTATTTATTTATTTTTTCCCTAGCCTGAACTATCCCATTGTTGGGCAAAGGCCTCTCTCCACTTATTCTAGTTTGGTTTATTTCGCGCTATTGAGCACCAGTGAGGCTTTTAATGGTCCAGCTCGTCTCGCCATCTCTGTTTTGGTCTGCCAATTCTCCTTTTAGAGCTCGGATTCTCCTTTTCTTAGCACCCAACTGCGCTCTCGCACAAAAATCGCTGACGTGGGTACGAAAGCCGTTATGCTGAAATGGAACTGGGCCGGAAACGTCTGCCGCATGCCTGAAGAGTCTTGGGTGAAATCTTCCACCAGGTGTAAAAAAAACTCTTCCATTAATAATAATAATCGTTGTGTTGTTTAAAAATGTTAAAAATAAAATAGATGCTAATATCCCGCACATAGCCGGGAAGGCAGAGGTAACCTGAGAATCCAGTGTTAGGACACTCCGTTCCCCTGAAGACACTTCCAGTCGATTCCTTCCGCTGATTTCTGGAGGTATTGTGTATTGAGTGGCGGTATTCAACGCCGTGTTCAACTCACCAGAGCGAGAAAATAAAAATAATTTATTTCATAAAAAAGGAATGTTTTAGTAGGTACCTACAGCAACAATGCTATCGAAAATTAACTTAACCTTAAGTAACAAGAAATAAATATTATACTGTGTGGAATATTCAGCTTTTATATAAAATAGTCGGCATAGCTAAACATTTACAAACAATGAGGAGCCGTTTGAGAAAGATTCCAGAAAAGTGAAAAGGGGTCGAAACTAAACTAATTTCTAAGCACAAAGAAAATCTACGGCCATTTTCGTTGAACTTGAAAGAGTTTAAATATTATTTAACAATTAATATTTAGGTAAAGACAATGAGATATATATATTATTTAATATAGGTAAAAGGGAGTCTAATTTAATGGATGGGCATGTTTGATATTTTTGTTTTCTCGTTCTGGTAACGGGGCAAATTGCGGCGTTAAGCTCCGCCAATCAACACGCAATACCTTCCGAATTTAGTGCGTAGTCTTGACACTAGGTTCCCAGGTGCCCTCTGCCTCCTAGCCTGCTATGTGCAGGATACAGCATGACGCGAAAAAAAACTTACATTAGATCAATGACTTAGGTTCTGAGAAGTACTTCCTTGTAATACAATGTGTTTTTGTAACGCGCGCTGCTAAGATTTTTCTTAAGTAGATGCTAAATATATTTTAATGTTAAAAGCTTCCAATGATTAAAATATTTTCACAAGTTTAAAAAAAACAGGCGTTTCTTAATGCTTCTCCAAGCAAATGAGGATAAAAAAATATGAAAAGTTAATCTTTTATTAATTATGCTACTAATTAAAGAGAAATAAAAATACTTGAATAAACAAAATTGATTTAAAAGTTTTAAAAGTATTCTGAACAAGTAAGTACCTACAGACTAGGGGCTAATGTCTAAGAGTTCATAGTGACGAATATATGTATAGACCAAAAGCTGACTTGAGGCCGTCCTGGCGCAGGGGCATAAGCGTTTGCAGTAAACGTGGTTGTGAGTTTGATTCTCCCTCAAAGGAAAAAATATTTAATATGTTAATTTCCTTGCTCTGGTATAGAGGGAAAGCGCGGTGTTCAGTTCCACGCAATGTCTCCAACATTTGGTGAAAATTCGTTGTTCATATTATAGTACTGAAAGGATGTTGTTTAATAAATTGGTTAAAATTTTACCAACTGCGTTAAAAGTAAGTTTAAATAACACATTTAACATGATAATAATGTTATATAATAGTTAAAATTATTCCTATATATAAGACACCCTCAACCATATCTCTTTTCTTGCAGTCGGGTGCAACTTTTCCCTGCAAAACTTAGAAACTATATGACAACCCTAATTCCGTTAAAATCCGTACAAAGAACTTTTTAATTTTATTCTTTAGAGCCGTTAATAAAAAAAATATTTTTTAAACAGAAAACAACACTAAAATAATGATTTTAAAATTAGCTGCAGTAAATAATTTTAACTATTTCTAATATAACAAGCAAGGAATGAAGGAAAAATAACGGCGATATCAAAAGTTCATCTTAGGCACTTATATCATTAATCTTCTTTATAACGTTATATTAGATGAGTAGAAACATTTTCTGGAAATATTCAATTTTAAATGAAAAATCTAGTAAATATCTCTAACACAAAGTAAGATGCTGACACATCCTCCTCATATCTTCAGTCAGCTTATCTGGAACTTGGAGCATGAATATATTATAGTGATGAGACTTAATGACCTAAGTTGGTCTGTATACTAAAATCTTCTCGGAAAATGTTAATTTCAACATTTTTAATAATTTTTCTATTTAGATATTATTTTGTTTATTGGTTATTGAATTACTTTTCTATAAGTTTTTGTAAGACGTAATGATAAAATTTATGATATAAATTTTGAATTAAAAATGGACCTATTTGGATAATAAAATTTGTATTAGTTAAATGGGTCAAAATTCGTGTGCTACAAATTCAAACGATATTTTATGATAATTAATTAACTGAAGGATGTTCTTGTAGGATATTTGAAAATAAAAATTAGATATATAGATGGATAAATAAAGCTCTTTAAAGCTTACATAATGTACTTTTTAAACAGTAATAATGGAATTACGCTTTGCCTTACAACCAGAGGGGAATTAATGAAAATTTAAATAAATAAAATACAATCATCTAGTGGGAATAAAACCCAGAACCATCGCATTTACAGTCACCCTTGTGCCACTACGGCCTCCACGCCGGCCTCACCTTAAACAGTTAATAGGCAAAGCCGTGGCAGAACGTCTGTATGTCAAGAGAAAAAGGGGGGCACTAACTGAGTGGGAAAATACACACCTCAGAAACATATTAAGCAAATTGTAAAATATGTCACAAAACTTTTACTACCCATTACCTTAATTGCTACTATATATATTAAGAACTGGATAACGTTGTATATTATGCAGCACTATTATAATTATGGTACTTCGTGAAAATTTTGGCAACATTGTGTTTAAAATATAGTGACTATATATACATATATATCTTATATTTGTATATGATAAAAAGTGGAAAAGATAATACTAGCAAAAAAGGCGACAAACCAGAATTATTATGAACAAACTATAACTCAATTCAATTAACCTTTCACTTTAATTAGATCATTTCTTCTTCGTGGTGTCAAGGCAAGGCGCCGTTAAGTCCCGCCACTCAACACGTAAAGCCTCCAGATTCTATCGGAAAGTGGGGTGTATATCTTAAAACTAGGCTCCCTCTGTCCACCATGCTACAGGCTGCAGGCCAGCATGGCGCATTAGGACAACGTTCGGCTGGACATGCGATGGGTCGACCCTCGAGATCTTTCTGGTAAGAAGTCAAGTTGTTTCTCGTCATGACATGCTGCCACACTTGTTTCTCTCAACCTGGTCTACTATAAGCAGAGTAACCCGTAATTTCGAAAAAAAAACTAAATATTAAATACCCCGACGACATTAAGGCCTATAGATTGAAAGTATCTAATATGAATTAGAAAGATCTTTATATTGACTGATAAAATAATGTTCAAATTGAATTGCATCATCAGCTTTTTATGAAACGGAGTTCTAGCTGGTAGAAGTAGGATTACATGAGATTCATGCAAATCGGCACCGTAAAAGTGGAGTTAGTCTTTTTTTTCAGGTGCACGCTGTATCCCCCATGTTGAAGGGTAGGCAGAGAGAGCCTATGATTAAAACATCCAATTTCCCATTTTCGGTCGAGTTCTGGGGCATTGCGTGTTGAGTGGTGGAACTCAACGCCGCACTTTTGCCTTGAAACCAGAGTGAAGAAATGAAAGCATGAAATATTTCATTTCCTCGCGTTCACGCGTTCGTGCTGCTACACCACGACTATCCTCAATGGATTTAGTTTTCAGCTCTAAATCGTTTTCAATTAGGCACCTTTACAACTTTCTTGTGTATAAAATCTAATTTGCTTCAGTTTGTTAATTAAACTCTGTTCTAGTAGAAAGTTTGGAGAATAGAAATCAAATTGTTTAATTCGATAAATGTTGAGATGATTGGTTGGGGTGTTCTTTTATTGTTTTTAAATAAAAATAAGTCGTGATTTTAAAATAATGATAATTTATATTAAAATTAAAAAAAAAACACTTTGCCTTTACGAAATTTTACTTAAAACAACCAAATTTGCTGTTTTTCTAAAAATACCCAAAAAAACGAGTAAATATCTATTTACTATAAGTACTAGTACTACTTCAAAATAATTGAGTTTTTATTGATAATATTAAATAAGGAAAAGTAAGTTAAAAAAAAACCATAAAATTTCTTCGATATGCTTGTAATATATTTCTTCTATTTTTGTATCTTTTGAAACCGAGAATCAAATCCAAGTACTACTTATTAGTTACAATCAACAACCACTATAAGGCATATAGTCAATAGTCAAAATCCAATCCACTACAGTATACTGTATCATAGCAACAGTTCCTAAGACCTCCATATTGCCCTCTCACCTCATTTGATCCCAAAAACATGTATACGAGGGAGGAACTGATTTGACATTTACCCATCCGTTGAGACCCTCTACCCTGGCATCTAAGATTAGATAACGTGAACCTGATGACCTGTGCTAAATATGTCACATGATTTTCATTAATATTTTAAAACGAATTTATTTAGAATAATGTTAAAATAATAATAATTAATCAGATTTAAGCAGATATAGCAGAGTAGGCGAAGAGAACCTAGTGTAAAGACACTCCGTTGTTCTCTTTCCCCAAATTTTCGAGGCATTGCGTGGCGAAGAAATGAAAATATTAAAAAGATATTCCATTCCTTTACGTAGAAATCGAACCTACAACCTTTGCGATACAATTAAACGCTTGTACCAAGACAACTTTAACGAAAATTCTAAATGCTAAACCGAAATTGGTAAAACTAAAAGAGTAAAACAATCTACAAGCCCACCAAAGCATTTTGGAAAGCAATTATTCTATCCTTATCTAGAACAACTCCCTAACAATCCTCTTTACGTGTTATTCCATAAGAAAGACAAATGTGTTTACTGGCGAATATAAAACGAGGTACATCCATACGAATACCAGTAGAAAGTAGAGCATTCAGATATATTGACGAATATTCTGGACCAAAATAGATTTATTGTTTGTTTCCAGACAATAACATTTATGCTTCTATGTAATGTTTGTATTGGTATGTATGAAGTGTGTATGAAATAATTGATATTTGAGTTTTCATGGAGATTGTAATCTGGTTATAATAATATGATGTTCTTTGTACGGTTCTGTACTTCAAAAGGTGAAAACGAAACTCTTATCGGCCTCGAAAGCTGTAAAATATAATTGGGCTTAATCCATACCTATATTATAAATTCGAAAGTAACTCTGTCTGTCTGTCTGTCTGCCTTTTACGCAATCAGGCCCAAACCGCTAATTTAATTGTGATAAAATACTCGTATAGAGATACTTGAGGGTCTCGGTATGAACATAGGATACTTTTTTTTCTCATAATTGTAATATTTTCGATATATACCAATATATTAAATTACTTATTAATTTGACATGGAATTTATTCCGCCATGTTAATAACAACAGTTTGTTGTTTCAAAATGTCACCCAAAATAGCTACAGCTTGCTTAACGCATCTCTCTATTGAAAACTGTAAATAATTTCATAAATATATTTAATAAATATTCGTATAGTTCAAGCGGGCGTAGCCGCGTTCGGGTCCACTAGTAAATATATATTTTTTCCTTTACTAAGAAAAAGAAAATTAAATTTAATCAAAGGTCTACACAATAAATCTATAATAAAAGAAGTATAGTAGAAACGGACAGACAGAAACAGGATGAACAATTTATATATGTATCTATATCGTGTAACCCAATTACCCAATCGTTTGTTCCAATTGAGTGGCTGCGAGTTCAGAACAGTAAATATAGTGGAAGTGGCAACAAAAAAGATCATTAGTGATTTTTATTACTGTCTATATCTTTTTAATTTATCTTTGTTATCTTTATCTTTTAAGGTTATTTCTTATCTTTGTCTTTTGGTGGGTGGACAAAGCGCAGTGTTGAGTTTCGCCACTCAACGGGCAATGCCTCTAGGCAATTCGGCACTAAAGGAAGAAAATATACATGTAGAAATATAATAAACTGTCGTTAGTCATTAGATTAATGGAAAATCGAGATAATCGAATGTATGAAGAAAAGCTGGTTTTGTGCATATGTACACTTGTTTATTTAAGAGCCAAAACCCAATATAAAATATATATTAATGGGTTTGAGTATTAGTATTTGATAACATAAAAAAACACATTATTTAAAGAAAATAGCTGTATAGAAAATTACAACAGTAAACTCTCAATTTCTTTCCTATGCACTGTCATTCAATTTTATATTCCAGTTAGGATTTGAAATCTAACAAATGGATTAAGTAATGTCTAGAGATTTCTGTTCGTTGAAAAACTTGAAGCTTACCTCACAGCTTTTAAAGCCATCCGCGATTTAAGCTCAGGATTTCATTATTTGACGTGAAAACTAAAAATTGAACTTGTAAGTGAAGTTTATTTAAGTAATTTTCTTAGTTTTGGTACTTAACGCAAATACTACTTTTATTATATTCAATCACCATTAAAAATAAAAGAAAGTAGCTAATATATATAATAGAAAAAAATATTATTACTATATATATTAGTGATATTTTTTATAACTCAAGCTTTTGAAAATACCAATTAGATACTTCAAAAGAATCTTCAACCATTTATCTTTTGATATCATTTCCAATACGACATTTCTGAGGTTAGTTTATTAGTTAGGCCGAGTCAGTGGGGCGGAAAACGAACAATGCGATCTTCCCTACAACCCTTCACGTACTTAAGTACTTACTCTCGCTTTGATGTAGGCAATTTATATTTTACCACTTTTTGTAGAGTGCGTGTAATCCTATTATATGATAGATAGATAGATAGATATAGATATGGAAAAAAGTTAAGAAAACAATATATCTTATATACTTAAATTCCATAATTTTTCCAAATATTTTTTTTATAAATTTTAAGGTTAAACTTAATATCTTACTAAATATAAACTATATACGAGTAATTAATGTAAAATTGTGTAAAGATGGATATATGTTTGTTCCATTTTCATACAAAAAGTACTGAACCGATTTAGATAAAAATTTACAATAATATAGCTAATGCATCAAATTATCACATGTAAAATATGTATAATAGTTTTTCAGCTTCACGCTGTTTCACGCCTATAGCAAGATATACAGAGAGAACCTAGTGATAAGATACTCCGTCCCACACTTTCTGCCGAATAGAAAATATCACATTTCTTGGTATTTTAAAAAAAACAATCAGTGTAATAATTTATTTATATGTAAAAACACCTGATTTCAAGTAAACACTATCAGAAATGGACAAGTTTATTTGGTTCAAATGTAAGGCACATATTGTACAGGAGATTTGAGATTTCAATCAATCTGAAAGTTACGAGTCACTGGAGCACGTCTAGAAAACAATAAGTGTTAATCGACTATCGATCTTTCCTCTGTATGTTTTTATTCTTTGAACTGAACTTATTATTATAAATATTCTTTTATCTATATATAAATAGACATATTGTCTATTTCTAAACATGAGAAATTCATTTAGTAACTGCGGAAAGTAAGGGGTGTCTCAACACTCTCCCTCTTTTACAAAGGGTAAAAAATAAGAAAAGTCTTAAAATATATTTTTTTTACGTACGCAGCGATAATTATTGGTATTAAATAAAAAAAACCAATACATATTAATTACAGTATTTTTTAAAAAATATATTCTTTAACAAATATTTTTGAAGACAATATCCAATATTCCTATTAGAATATGAATACATCCCTATGAAGATCGGCTATTTAATTATTAAGTTAGTTAACGTAGGAGTAAAATCCTTTAATAAATAAAATCGATATATTCATTTTGACAAATGTATGGGTAATTTATATTAATAATTATTTTCATATTAATATATTAATAAGCTTATAAATATATTTAAAAGTATAACGTGGTAGGTTGATTAACAATAAATACAAATATACTATATAAAATAATTGAGAAAAAAAAAGAAAATTTCTTAAATAAACTTTTGTGAGCTTAAAGGATTTTCCCAAAATAGATTTAGTAGTTTAGCAAATGGGTTAGACATTACCTTCGTTGGTTTGGACATGTTTAAAAAATAAACGACTGTTCATTCGAATAAAGGACGTTTAGTGAAGAAAATCCTCGGAGATAGCTTCATTTATTAAATGTTAGTGCAAAATTCTACAATGAAAAATCTTCAATTAGAAGGTTATAAATTAAATGGGTATACAATCTATCTTATTATAAGAAAATATCTTTAAAATGTGTCTGCCCATGAAATATTTCTATAAAAAACAATATACGTTATCAAAAAAAAAGAGTAATCAGGCCATTCGTGAAGCAGGGGTACAAACGCGACAGGTTGAGGGTTCGATTCCTGTTCCTGTTCGAAGAAATGAAATATTTAATATTTTTATTATTTCACGACGCAATGTCTCCAGAATTCTGCGGAAAATGGGAAGCGGAGTGTCTTAACACTAGGTTCCCTTCGCCAACCCTGCTACATGAAGCTGAAAAAAAAAAATAGCTTCAACCGACCAAATCTCCTAGTATTAACAAATATTGAAATATCAATCGTTTGAAAATTCTAATGAGATCCTTTGTGGATTGTCGAAATTATAATAACATGGTGATTTTTTTTCCAAATATCAGTCAACAAAAATAGCAACGTTTCTTTTTCATTATCAAAGATAAACCTTTATTCCGCTTTGCCAGGATTGGGGTCCTTGGGAAATATTATCGTAACAAGATAGGTAAGTATAATTTCTATGTAAAATTTAATATTAAAATGTATTTTCAATTAAATTGACATTTCGTTTTTTTTTCACGAATGAAAAAAATATTAGTATTAATTAAAATATTTTTTATTAAATTGATCTTTTAGAGATTTTTTTCTTTCTTGTAGGCATATTTTTAAAACTAGAATTCCGGTCAAAGCTTCTTCTGGTAGGAATTACTACCATTCAATACGCAATTCCTCCAGAATTCGGCGGAAAGTGGGGAACGGAGTGTGTTATCACGAAGTTCCCTCTGCCCACCCTGCTGTATACGGGATGTTGTTACAGCGTGAAGTTAAAAAAAAAATAGACATTATTATTCTGGTTAAAACTGACCTCTGTACCCAAAATCAATATTTACTTCAAAGCTTATAATAATTACATAATTGCTTACGATAACAATCAAACCGTAGATAATTCTGAACTTCTATAATTACGACACCGGAACTATTGGGCAACTTGACAATTTGATCGCTTCCCCTTTCCGAGTAAAGTTTTTGAAGAGGGTAGCTAGTTCCTTTTATTGGGGTAATATTCGATATCTCGATGTTGGTAAAGAATTGATTCGCACTTAGTTATTGCTTGTTGGTGCTTCGAGGTTTGTTCTCAATTAAATAACCTTTGTTACTTTAAAATACTACTATACCGTCGTAGCTCAAGAGTACAAATGTACCACTATAAATGGAACGGTTATAGGTTCAATTCCCACTCAGGTAAATGGAATATTTAATATCTTCTTTGCCTCGCTCTCTCGTCTCCAGAGAGAATTTCAATAAAATCGCTGAAATAGGCCGATAGAAAAAAAATTGAAAGAGAAATAGGTCTACCTATTAACGATTTTAGTACTTGCTTTATTCTAATAAAGCAAGTACTAAAATCGTTCACGTTATTTTTACAATTTCAATACTAATTTCAGTACAAAGTCGCATACTAAAGTTACTACTTTGGACATGTCTCCCGAAGGGGAAGTGGCTCCATCGACCACCTGGTCGTGCAGGGTAGAGTGGAAGGCGCTTGAGGGCGAGGAAGATCTCCCATGCGTTGGACCGACCAGATTAAAGCTGCAGTGGTCTGCGGGTCCACTGCACCATCACTTACATGAGTGTACCAGGCTCTCAGCCAGTAGAGATAAGTGGCGAATGCTTGTCAGGCGTATAACATCTGCCGCTAATGTCACTTTGATGACCACGACCGCTCTGACAAGAGTATTACGACAGAGAAGAAGAATGTTACGAACTTAAAATATTTTCAGAAAATATTAGATTACTTTGTCAATTAGTAATAAAGCAAAAGCAAAGATGTAATTCATCCTGTGTGATACATATCACTTTACTATAACCCGTGGGAAATTTTGGTTACTGGTCTTGTGTATGAGGTATTATTTTTGACCTGAACAGATTTAGCCCAGTCGTGGGGAGGAGGAACAAAGTGTGATTGTAAGTGCAACGGGTTGTGGATTTGATTCCCATTAGGAAAATGAAATATTTTGAAAATAGTTAATGTTCGTTCTGATGTAAAATTTTAAAATTCTAATTATTCTATAATTTAAATAATATTATGTGTACAGAAGTACGAAGTTAGTTGTTAACCTATTTTAAAAGTAGTAAACCAAGGAATCGAATCAAAGCAAATAAAATTGTATTTGAAATTCAGTAAAAGTCGTTCAACAAGTTGATTTATTTTCAAATCCATTATAGACGTAAAGTTTAAAGGTAAAGAAACCTGTTATTTAAAAGTAAAACAGTTTTATAAATGAAGTTTTTTTTTTGATACAAATATCAAATATAAATAAATTAAATTCCAAGCTATGCACGATGATGATACGTTCGGAGAATAATTTATCTTTATTTTCATACATATAGAACGAAGTGTCAGCGTTGAATTAGGACGATTACCGGTAAACGGAGAGCTTTTACACTACCTACCGTAGCCTAATGTAAATGTCTCCTTTTGCGTGAATCAAGTGATGATAAAAAATCAGAAACCGCCATCTTCGTCACAACTTAGTTTTTTATATATTTCAAGATAGTTTTTTACATATGAAAAATCGTGCAAAGTGGAGTAGGTTGAGTAGGAAGGCAGACCCTGGTAATTAGCCGGGATTAATGACAGGAAGAAGAAGAAGAAGTTTTTTACATATTTAATTTTTTTTAAGTTAAGAAATAATACTATTAAAATCAAGTATATTTATTTAAGGCTTCTCCTATCTAATATTTTTAGACTTATCCAAAGAATTAATAGTAAATTCGTGGAGTGGGAAGTCCTCGAAAGTAATAGAAATGGTGGTGCCGGCTCTCTCGAGTGGGAGACCGTCAAGTCGTCACTATAAACCCGATATTGGCACTCGATAGTTTTACCCACTGTATACAAAGTTACTTTAATGAAATTGCTCTAGTGGATACTGATTGGCATAGTGAAGATAAATATTTTTTTACTATTTACTGTGGAGACCAGTCGTCGCAGGGTTCGATTTCCACTTTTAGAAATGAATTATTTAATATTTTAATTTTTTTTCATAGTTGCTAAACACGGAATGTCTCCAGAATTAGGCAGAAAGTTGGAAGCTGAGTGTCTTAACACTAGGCTCTCGCTAGTACATGCGTGATACAGCGTGTAGCTAAAAAAGAAATATCACAAAATGTTCCCTGCCAAACAAAAAGTTACCAAAAATTAAATAGTTCCAATTTCAATTATGATATTTAAATTAGTTTCTCAATTAAATTAAAGTAGCAGTAACAGTTAATGTTTCGGCGACTCGACTAGTTGCTCTGGGTGTCCGTATAAGTTATGCACAAAATTCTCTAGCCACTATTAAAACACTTCCGTTCCCCAAATTCCTTCGAATTCGATGGCAATGAGTGCTCGTTAACAGAGCGAGGAGTTGAAATGTTAGATATATATATTTACTTTTAATGAAATATATATTTACATAAACACACAAAAATTAAGGACTATTTTTTTATATATAAATATATAAAAAAATAGTCCTTAATTTTTGTTATAAATATATAAAAAAGTTACTTGTAACATCCTAATTACATATTACAATTCAATAAAAAAATCATACATAAAAAACACAGAAGCAAAAAAATAAAAAAAAAAACATTCCTTTTGCAAAACAATCCAAGAATACCAACATCAATCCAAGCCAAACAATAGACCATAGACTATATAAACGGATGAGACAGATAATTTAAAACAAAACTAGTATTGGGTCACGAGATTTCCGCCATGTTGGCTAAATTGGACTTTCGAGTCGGGCTCATTTGCCGTCACGAATTCATTGTTTGCAAATTGAATTGTGTGCTTTACTGTCTGTATAGTGTATGACTCTTGAGTAAGATTTTTTTTGTTTCTTTTTATCGTGACTTTTAAAGTAGCTGAGTAGAAAAATTGCTCACTTTTGATTTCTTCTCTATGCAATGAGAAAAAGTTATATTTAACTCGATCTACATTATTTTATCTTTGTTTTCTAAATTTGTCGCAAGCCTAAATTTTTGAAGAAAAAGAAAATTGTTAAGTTTGTTTATTTTGTTTATTATAACGAGGCTGTGGTTTAGCAGCACAGGATCTAACAAAACGAGACAGTCCTGGGCTCGATTATCATTTGAGAAAATAAGTTATATTCATTTTCTCTCTCTGATTACTAGACAAGCGGTGTTCAGTTCCGCCACTCAACACGAAATATCTTGAAAATTAGGCTGAAAGTGAGAATAAAAAAATGGTATTTTTTTTTAAATTTTTCTGTACCTTAAAACCCTAATATTTTCTACTTTACTGCAATAACGTAATATATGAAAAAGTCATTTATTACGCGAATGTAAAACAATGCTAAGCTTCAACAATTATCTGTCCATTTAAAAGTATAATATTATCATAATTAAATGAGAATTATCATTACCACATTAATACTATACATTTAAAGTAGATAATAATTATTGAGGGAAAATCCATCAAGCGAAATGAAATTTAAATACTATCATTGGACTGACGTCAGTGAAATTTACGAGGTACCTCATTTTAATTATACGATTCTGATTGATATTCCACATCGACCTATTTTACATATAAAACAAGAACAACCACGCCCTTTCTGGCAGTTACGTGTGAATAAATTAGATTACTTCCAATTCGTCTTTTGCTATTTAGAATTTGATATATTAGTGCTCTTATAAAAAACGTATAAAAATTTGAACGTAGTGGGATTAGAACCAGGACCTTTTGGAAACCGTATATTTTTCTTTGACCCCTAAGCCATACGTTGCTTGAGGTAAGTAAAAGGTTCCGGAGTTTGAATACACAAATGTTTAGATTCGTCAGTTCACAATGTTAACAAAATAAAGAATAAATGATATGAAAAAATGATAATATTTTAATGTGATTTTTGTGTGTTGAGTGGCGGACCTCAATGCCATGTGAAGAAATGAAAATATAAATTTAAATAAATATTTCATAATATAATATTTTTTTAAATATAACTACATTCCTTTCAGAATCAAGATAATGAGAAATAATATTTGTATATTAATTAAAAACAACAAGAAAAAATATTAAGCCGTAGTAGCTACACAGTTAATATATTTTCATTTAAAATTTTTGGCGTTTCATTGAAAGAGCTGACAGATGATTTTCGGTCAGCGGTTTCAGGGCTCAGTGTTGTGGATAAACAAAATAATCTTAACAAAATACTTTATTAATGTTATTTTAATACAATATTATAAAATTGTAATATAAGCACGATAATTGTAGGTTCGTTTCCCAGTTGGGGGAATGTTTTTTTTATTAATACTTTCATTTCTTCGGTCTGGTAACGAGGCAAAGGGCGGCGGTGAGTTTCGTCACTCGAATGGCCTTCAGAATGTTGTGGAAAATGAGGAATCGAAATATCTTAATGAGAACTAAGTGTCTGAACACTATGCCCCCAGGTTTTGCAGAACCTATCCTGTTATGTGCGGGAAATAGCATAAAGCTAAAAAATATTTTATAATACTTCTTATAATAAAACGTTGTTCCTGCATATCAGGATAAGTAATGGTTTCCCTCATATAGGGACCAAATCCACGACCATTGCTTTACATAATATCAATATCTGAAAAATTTTTCATTGTATAAGTACTAAATGAATGAACCTTATCTCCTTATTTTTTAATATGTTACAATTATAAAAAAAGAAATACAGTCGAATTGATAATCTCCTTCTTTTTGAAGTCGGTTAAAAAGATGGTTCTATATTAAGAAGCAAATAACTTTTCCAATTCCGATAAATGTAGGAATCTCATTAATCCAAGTTGTTCATTTTAATAAATCTTTGAGTAGAATCAGGGAAAGATACTCGCGAGCGACCGATATTAAAAAAAAAAACTACTTAGCACGGAGTTTTAATATTCTTTCATTTTTAATATTAATGATATTCATTTGACTTCTTTAACGAAGTAAGCGGATTGAGCACAAGTTCTGCTTCTGCTTTCCATATTAAAATTTAAATGTAGCTTTTTTTAAAATAAATTTTAGCTTTATATTTAAAAATCTTAAAGCAAAATAAAAATAATATACCTTTACGTAAATAAATATATATAAATACTAGCGGACGCGCGCAGCTTCGCTTGCGTATTTAACGGTTAATTGTAATAACCCATGAAACACATGTTCAATTAAATATTTTTAAGAGTCTAAATATCAAATATTATAAAAATCGGTGGCGATTTAAGAATTTTCCCATACAAACTTTCAACCCCTTATTTGCACCCTTAGGGGGTGAATTCTAGAAAACCATGAAACATGTGTTTAATTATATACGTTTAAGAGTCTAAATTTCAAATTTTGTTAAATTTGGTGACGATTTAAAAAAAACCTATACAAACTTTCAACCCCTTATTTGCATCCTTAGGGGGAGAATTTTAGAAAACGATGAAACACGTATTCAATTAAATACTTTTAAAAATCTAAATTTCAAATTTTATAAACATCGGTGCCGATTTTTTTTTTCCATACAAACTTTGAACCCCTATTTCACACCTTTAGGGTTAAAATTTTTCAAAATCCCTTCTTAGTGGATGTCCAGATTACGAAATTAAACTTTTGTCCAAATTCCACGTTTGTACGCACAGCGGTTACGGCTGTGCGTGCGTCTTACCTCAGTCCGTGAGGACAAGTCCTTTTATATATATAGATAAAAGAAAAATTGCTAAACCGATTTTGATATTTTTTATGACGTAAGCTCGGAGGTTATTACAAAGTCGTTTAACTATTTTGTAGTGTGCTTTGAGGTTAGTTGTGGCGCAAGGGCACATGGCGAGGGTTGTAAGTTCGATTCCCATTCGAGGAAATTAAATATTTAATATTTTCATTTCTTAACCCAAGTAATTTTACGTGACTTAACAGGAACGGAGTCACTTAATATTAGGTTCCTAGGTGCCTTCTGTCTCCTACGCTATGTGTTCCTGTTAACTTGTGCCTTAGCGCTACGGCTGGCCTCAAAAAAAGTAACGAAAAATCAAAAATAATTTTATTACACAATAGAAAATATTCGAAACAAAATTTTGGATTAAGTTATGAAAGTGAAAAAAGAATAAAAAAATATTATTGTCTTTACAGAAAAATTATAATCTAGCTTAGAAATTAATTTAAGAGTTTTAAAAGTCTATATATACAAATAGTATAACAGTACACATATAGGTTTAATATTGATTTAACCCAGATAAGCCTGAAACTAAAATTTTCTGAAAATATTGAAAAAAGTTATATTATTTAGTTTATTAGATCTTATGCAACATCAAAAAAATTATGAAAAAAAAATTAAGTGTAAGGCTTTCAGGGAAACAGCCGTCCTATATGTAGGACAGTAGGATAATAAGAGGAAATAAAAGACCATTTATGACAAAACAGAATGTAATCAAAAAGTGTAGTTTATTAGATAACTATTGATTATATTACCCATTGTTATATGTAATTTACTAGATTAACACTATTTATGAATGATATGTTTCAAAACACTTGACACACACTCAAACATCACATTTCGTGCAACGTGTCAAACATTTTTTGTGACATTGACGACAGTGTGTTTGCTTCGATTGAGGAATAACCAGATGATTCATTTGGTCTTTACGACTATCAGCATGTTCATGATGGGAAGGTCGGCTAGGCCCTCTTTTGGCATTTTTTCTGTTTGATTCAATCAAAGCAATTGCTACCCTTCTGCGAAAGCCAAGATGATCCAGTTTTCCATGATTTATTTTATATAACTGCCATGCATTATGTTCGGCAAGATCAATCATGTGTGTGAGCAACGGCATGTACCATTTCTTACCTCGTATACCAATTCGGTAATGTGAAATATTTTCATCAGACCGATCCACTCCTCCCATATATTTGTTATAGATGGACACCATATGTGGTTCTTCTATGACAATGTTTCTCTTTTCACTTTGTGAGAAGCGTTTGGCAGATTGTTTAGGATTTATTCCTACAGCATTAGAAGCAATACTGAATATATTATTGTCATGCCATTTAGCAATAATGAACGTGTTGTCATGTGTCGTTCTATAATCGACAGCACCACGTTCCTTTTTTTTCAGTAACTTCGATGTAATCAGAGGACAACTAGATGTCCTGTTTTCTCGAACTGTCCCAGTGCAACGAAGGCCTTTCTTTGTTATCTCTTCCAGGGCGTCCCAGTAAAAAAAATATCAATAACTACGTGATAAGGAAGGTCGAAGCCAGTCAATTGGGCGCTTATCTTGGCAAGCGCCTTGAACATCTGGCCAATTCACGGGATTTTTTGCCAAGTCCCGTTTTCTCCATGCGTAGGTACGCCTACGTTTAGTTCGACCTGTAGAATCAGAAGGTTCTACTGTATCACTCACCATAATCTGCCCTTGAATCATTACTTCAGCCGGTTGAAGCAGAATGTTTCGTGGCAAATTATTCAAAGTTACATTATCTTCTTCACCCGAATCTTCGTCAGTGAGACAGTCAGGATCAACAGGAGGAGGTAGAATACATACCAGTCGTTCTCTATAATCTTCTTCATTATCAGAAACATTTTCTAAAACATCTAAAATTTCATGCGCAGCCAACGGTCTGTAAAGAAAAAGTTGTATTATTGTACTAAAATCATGTATATTATCCTACTGTCCTATATATAGTACGCTAGTATTTGTAACAAGTTATACGTAATTTATTTATATTATTTTGCTAGAATATTTATTTAGTATAAAAGTTAAGATTATCAACTAGATATTAACACAGAAAAAAACAACTCACGAGTAAA
This sequence comes from Heliconius melpomene rosina, assembly GCF_056956725.1. Lineage (NCBI taxonomy): Eukaryota > Metazoa > Arthropoda > Insecta > Lepidoptera > Nymphalidae > Heliconius > Heliconius melpomene. The sequence continues at coordinate 6,827,134 of NC_140402.1, read as the reverse complement.
ATATAACTTTTTATACATACCTGTTATTTGCCATGTCTGCAACGCACTTTTATTACACACTTTTAAGGTAAAATATAAGGTAAAAACTGTTAAAATAACTGTCTTTTTATTTTTTCTAATAAAGCTGACACGTTTCTTACTGCAAATCATAAGACTAAATAATCTTAGATAAAGAGGGTATTCTGAAATTTTTTTTTATTTCTACTGTCCTAAATATAGGACAGTAGGCTTATCTGGGTTAAAATAAAAAAAAATCAATTCCAATCTCGTACATATCGCATATCAGGAATCTGGAAAAACTTTTATTTTTCCACACGCCGCGCGCGTTGTATGGACGCAAGCTGTTTGGAAATTTCAATCATTTTTAACTGTATGCTAAAAGTTTACCCTAGTTTAGCAAGATTGCAAAATCAAAGAGAAATATTTTAATATTAGAGCGAATTGAGGTTGTTATAAATTGTATATATTTATTTTTGTGTAGCGTACGGTTGTAAGTGCGACAGGTTTTGGGTTCTATTCCCGCTCGAGGAAATTCCATATCCCACACATAGTAGGGTAAGCAGAGGGAATCTAGGGACCACTAGGTCCTTAACACTAGTTTAAACAATCTGTTCCTCATTAGAACGGATTCGTTTCCCACTTTCCGCCCAATTTTGGAGGCATTGCGTGTTAGGTCGGGACGAAAAAATTGAAATATTAAATATTTACGGCCTTGAATGTTAAATCGTAAAAAATAAAAATAAAATATAGTATAAAACAAAGTAACTGCAAATTTACATTTTATATGTAAAATTTTAGTGACAGTACATTTCACGGACAGCTCACGTGTTTACTATTGCTTAAATTCTATTTAGACATGTCACGAAGCAAAGTGAAATATGATGGCTAGATTTAAAATGACAAAGAAAATATATTTCAGAATATTTTTCCATAATATAAATTTGGAAGTGTGAATTTCTTTATAATGGTTTAGTCAGCTGCATTTTGCTTACAGAATAATTACTAAGGTAGCGTTAATTTAAAAAAAAAAAAACATTCCATTCTCCGTTTTCTCTCAAATTCAAGTTATGGCTTATTGTTTCACTCTTGTGCTTAATTTCTCTTCATTGAGTGAAGTAGAAATAATTCATTAACCCGAATGAAAATCGAACCGAGAGTTGATGGCTTCACTTTTTCCACTTCAAATTCATCTGTAACCTAAACGATAAAATATGATAACATTGTAAAGAAATGTCTGAAATTGTAAAAATAATGAAAATAAAAATCATTAGTGTGTTCTATATAGGTAGATAGATGTGCATATTCTACTTACATACTTATATTTAAAAACAAGTGAGAATTTCTCAATAGTTTAGGAGTTATTTTGTTTATTCTCTCTTCTCTCTTCCCCACTTCCTGTAGCCTCTAGTAGACTGTAACCACAACAATAACATCCTGTTCTGATATATTGAAGGCATGACGGATATTAATCAACCATATCGAAGATATTACCTGTACTACACAGGTGTGCGAATTAATAGTAATTGTGCTAGGTGAGTTGTATAATATATAATATATATTGGCCGTCATCATCATCATCATCATCAGCCTATCCTCGTCCACTGCCAGACATAGGCCTCTCCAATGGCACGCCACTGGCCGTAGAATTGGTATAAATATAAAACTCTCACGCAATGTCTCCAGAATTTAGGGGAAAATGAGGAACGGAATGTGTTAACACTAGGTTCTCTCTGCCTTTCCTGCTGTGTGCGGGATACAGCGAGAAAGAAGCTGATAAAAAATCTTGGCTTATTGTATCGTACATAAAAGTTCGCTACTTCTTTATTTTTTGTATTTCATTTAAATATGATATAGGAAATAACATAAGGCATATTAGATAACTCCTACTGAAATTAAATAAAAATGAGAAAGAGCAAGCAAGACAAATAGCCCCATGGTTTACAGAACAAACAAACTTCTAACATGGAATATACGAGTAGTAAGTCACTCGTAACGAAGTCTGTTTGTCTATATGCCTTTTATTTCTTTTGGAATATTCAATATTTGAATGAAAAGTGTACACTATTGTGGCCATGTTTTTCTTATTTTCCACTTTCACGCTGTATCCCGCAAGGGGCAGGGTAGGTAGAGGACACCTGGGACGTAAAGTAACAGTTATGGGTTTGATTCCCTCTCAAGGGAATGAATCATTATTTATTAATATTTCCATTCTCAAAAGGGCTTCAAAGTACTGGACTTGACTCCTAATAGGTTAGGCTGGGAATAATCTGTATATATAAAATCGAAAGGTCACTCACTCATCACGAAATCTCAGAAACTACATGTGCTAGGAATCTGAAATTTTGCATAGTAGTTACTCATAGGACGTAGGTGCTCGCTAAGACGGGAATTTGCAATATTCGATTTCTAAGGGGTTGATTTTGGGGTCGAAAGTTTGTATGAAACTTCGTTACTACAAATGCTAGGAGTCTCAAATTTTGCATGGACGTCATTTATAGGACGTAGTCATGGAGACAGAAATTAATAATAACATAGTTCACGCGGGTGAAACCGCGAGCGGGCCGCTAGTATAATATATAGGCAATATACTAAATTCACATACGGCCATAAATTTATTACAACTGTCAAAAGTCCCAACCAAGAGAGAAATAGTCAGGCTTCAGAACACCAGCGACGATGTAACTGTCTAGTGCATGTCATTGAATACTTTGTTAAGGAAATGTATATGAATTGAGTTGGATTTGTAAGAAATATGAGCAATACTAACACTGGTTATCAGATCCACGCTGACTCCCGCATATAGCAGGATAGGCAAGGGCCTAGTGTTTAGACACTCCGTTCCCTACTTTCCGCCTAATTTTTGTTTTTTTTTAGTTGCATGTTTAGTGGTGGAACTTAAGGCCGCACTTTTACCACCAAGGCGAAGAATTGGAAATATTTAAATAATTTACTCCCTCGAGTGAGAATAGAACCTACTACCGTCGTGGCGGCTGGCCCTAATATTTTCTAATTTCAGTTATTTTCATATAACGACGTTTCTTCACATTGACTCGCTGATTTTGAAAAACATAATAATTGTATAGATTTACGTTCGCATTAATTTTTTACACCACATTGTATATATTAATAAATATATTAATATCAGCATTGGTGTTTGTAAATTTTTATGAGGAACTATCATACCACGACAGTTTATTATCTTTGCTATAAATTCTTCATGTTTAACCAAACTCGTAAAATATTCAGATATAAAAATTATTTGATTTTTTTTTATCAGAAATAGTTATTTACGTTATTGTGTATCTATAAATAATATTCTGGAGCCTGTCATGGCGCAGAGGTAAACGCGACAGGTTGTGAGTTCGATTACCACTCGAGGAAATGAAATGTTTAATATTTTCATTTCCTCGCTTTTAACGAGGCAATCCGCAGCGTTGTGTTCCGCCACTCAACTCAATGCTTCCCGAAATCAGCAGAAAGTGGGGAATGGAATATTAAAAAAGTAAGGAATATTTTTATAAAAAAAAAATTACATATTTAAAAAGGTTAAACTTGGAATAAATTAAGGTTCAATTAATTGTGCTAAAATGGAAACTTCATGGTATCCTTAATTTTTTCAGATCGATTTCCATACTGTCCATTAAAAGAAAAACTGGAGTCTAGACAACACAAATTACATTCATTCTCATAATATTAATTTCCTTCTATATTCCTTAATACTATAATTTACTATACAAAATAACTACTAAGATAAGAACGAAGAAAATATTACAAATATCATGAAAACGTCTAGAAAAGTACAAGGAGTTGGCAAAAGAAATTAATTTATATAGCAATAATGAAGTCATCCAGATATTAAGTTTCGTCACGCACCGCACGTAGAAGGTCAGAGGAATTAGATGTGTAATAACTGGGAAGAAATCTCCCTAGCGACTTATAAATTATGGTCTTCACATTCTTCAAAAAAGAAGAGGAAAATCAGTTTCATCGCACACACCAGCAGAGTAGGCAGAGGGAACAAAGTGTTAAGACACTTCGTTCCCGCTACTTTCCGTCAAATTTTTCAAGGCAGCGTGTTGAGTGGAAGAGCTCAACACCGGGCTTTTGTCTTGTCTTCAGAGGAAAGAAATGAAAACATTGATAAATAACAATTAATTATTCTACATTCTTACTTGGTGTATATGATGCTTTATTTATTCCTATCCCGCCGTATGCAGGATATAGTGTGATGCGTGAAAAAAAAATATATATATATCAATATTGTGACCCATATAATATAGCATAATAAATAATTTACCCCCTTTTATTAATTAAATTATAATACTTAGATGCAACTGTGCATAAAAATCCTCACAGCTTATTCTAATAATTGCCAAGTTTCAAATGAAACTGGAAATTTAAAGTGAAGAAGCGGTTTCGAAATTTCGGTAATGAATTTTATTAGAAGATTATTTCGCTTAAGCCGAGAAACGTTTCCTGCTTGGCGAATCGTCGCACGTTTTTAGCTTACCGACATTTTGTCCGCTATCAGAGTAATATTTAAATTTAATTTTTAAATTGAACTTGGAAACAGTAAAATGTATTTTAAAGTAGACGAAATTAATGATAAAAAAAATTTTTTGAAGAATTGAAAACCTCCTTTTTTTAAGTCGGTTTAAAAAAAGAGGGAATACGCACCTTTCACGTCTTTTAGGCCCGTATTTATAAATCGTTCTCAATTTTTAAAATAACTTATGATTGAAACAGGCATCTCAAGATCGGTCTCAGAATTGAGAGCGGTTTATAGATACGAGCTTTAACTAACGAAATTCCAAAACTTCAATTTGGTATGAAATCCCAAAGAAAAATTCACTTTATATAAAATAGCTTTAATTTAGAATAAATAAGACACCTTATAGTATTATTTTCTTGTTTAAAGTAAATGCTAATACATGAACATTTAAGGGTTAGCCAAGATCCAAAGATAAGAGCGGCTGCTCCATTATGAGGCCGAATCATTCTCTATAGTCAAGCCACTGTAAATATTGAACGTTTTAACTAAATTAGTGTTATCCATTCAGTATTACGATAATATAAATGAAATACTGCTTAAAATTATAATATAGAGGAAATTAAATTAATAGTGAATAATATATGTTCTTAGATTTTAGGCCGTCGCGTCGTGGCCCAGTGGCACAAGGGTGTGACTTTAACATGACGTTTGTGGGTTCGATCCCCACTCGAGGAAGTGACATATTGTATATATTTCCAGTTCTGCCACTCAACACGCAATGCCTCAAGAACACAGCAGAATGTTTGGAACGAAGTGTCATAACACTAGATTCTCTCTGCCTACCCTGTGAAGCTGATTTGATTTCTTTCTTTCTTATAAAAAGTTTGGAAGATCATAACAATTAATTCTTAAAATAACAACTAAAGTATATTTGTTCCTTAAAGCTTCAAATATTAGTCATTACTAGAATAGTTACAAAGGCCAAAGCTATACCTTTGGAGTTAGTTCGGCTGAGTCCAGTACAATATTTCAATTTGCTTAATAATTATATAAACTTTGAACGACGTTGAAACACCTGCTACTTCTATTTTCAAGTCGATAGTTTGTTTATATTGAAATATAGGTATTAGGTACTAGGAATATATTCGCCTGATCATTATTATATAAAAAGACGGGGTTAAATCTAAAATATCATGTTTAAGGAAGAAGTGTCTTTGGCACAAAAAAAATCTGTACTTTTAGGGATCCGTATCATAAGAGAAAAGACGCAACCCTTATTAGATCGCTCAAGATCCTTTTAAGATTAGTTGTACTTTCCATTGATCAATCATGAAACGGAACTTTAGGTTGGCGAGTCCGACTCGTACTTGACCGGTTTATTATTATTACAGCGAGCGAAGTAAGTAGTGGTCCAAGTCCTCTATTTAAATTTAGACAAATCTTAAGACCGCCACTCAACACGTAATATCTCGGGCGGAATGTGGGGAACGGAAGTGTGTTAATAAGAATAGTTTTTTAACATTATGTTCCCAGGTTCCCTCTGTGCGAAACAGCATGAAGCTAACACATTTTTATAATTATAGTAACTATAAGTCAAATATACATACATTCATATAATACACAAAATAAAATAATGTATTTTCAATTCCAAATTTCTATAATTCCCAAAAAAAACAGTAAAACACGAAAGTTATAAAATTATATACAAAAATTTTAAACGTAACAGGACTCCAATATAGCCTCGTTGAAAACATATTCAAGAGATCTAGCCAATTAAGTTATAAGTTGTGCTTTAGAATTAAATAAATTATTTTTATAATTTTTTTTTAAATAACTATACAGCGCTAAGAACCGTGGGTTAAGTTTGGTACGCTGAAAGTTATTATGCAAACTTTTAATATGATCGCAGGATAACAATCACGCTTTTCACGCTGTATCCTGCACACAGCAGGATAGAAAGAAGAAACTAGAAACTATATATAAGTATTTTAGTATATGCATTGTATGTATTTTAGTATCAGTAATTGAGCTAATGACTTAGTGCAATAATCGAAAGCAGTACAATTAGTGTATCCAAATGTGCATATAGCCTTAATTAACCATAATTAGCATCTATGTTAGACGAGAAGTATGCTTTAGGCACGTAGAATGCTCTAGGTGAGTAGAGTGTACATTCTCCATTTTCCTTGTATCACTAGCCTTAAGATATTGAATTTCCAGTCGTGGAACTCTTCGCCACCCTTTCTCTTAATAGATATGATAAGAGCAGTGATAAGAAAAGAAACTGAATTTTCCACTATTCGATACTACTATACCATTAATTATTTTTATAATATATATAATGTTATTGGCTAATAATAATTAGAAACACATTGAGTTTCTCGTTAAAGAAACGACATTTAATGTTTATTACTGTAAACATTTTTTTAATATTACACGAGTTAAGCAAAAATTAATTTAAAAAGATCTATTTTGACAGTTTGTATAGCGTCCTCACAGATTATATATTTTTAACCATAGACGTAACCAATGTTAGTCTATGGCCAGGAATTACTACACTAAAATTAAAGAAAATTACACGTAATTGTCTTTACATATATTTTTATTAATAATATTTTAATTAAAATAATTACTGCCATTTTCCCAAATCTGGTTTCATAATTAAACTGCGCACCTTCTCTAAAATGCAATACCAAATTATGTACGGCGCGAGCTACACTTTACTCGTCACCTTGAGATGAAAGCTGTTTTCATATATATGAGGATATTAGTTAATATAATATAGGGACTGGAATATATTAATATTTGTATGATGACTTTTGACAGTGAAGTCATGTAAATGCTTACTTATGAATTTTGACAAAGGAAAACCTCTGACAATCTAAGTGGTTAATATATTTCAAATATTAAGTTATTTTTATAGCATTACGCTGTTTCCAGGATATGCATGGTAGGCAGAGAACCTGGGAACGTAGTCCGGAGACACTGTTCCGATTAAGATAGTTCCGTTTACCACTTTTCACCGGGCTTTACCTTGTTACCGCAGCAAGAAAAAAAAATATATAGATTCCCAGACGTATAAAATTTTACTATATATTTAAAGAATACTAATATTTTTTGATATTATAAGCAAACATTTTCTAAGAATGTATTTATATGCATTTTTCTTAATAAATTTATTTTTAAATATCCTTTTATATCCTCAACTTCACACAAAACATATATAGAGGTAGAGCTTTTAAAGCTTAGTTGCGTCAGTATAGATCGTACTTGCAAACAGATTAAAGAGGATGACTATTTGCTTCTATTCAACTAACAACTAGGCTTAAGCTGTATAGCACGTCAATACAGAAAATCATATTGCTTTACTACATTGATGAAATATCTTTAAAAAAAGGTTTTTTTAGCATCACTGCATCCCGCACATTTCAGGATAGGCAGAGGGAACCTAGTGTTAGGACACTCCGTTCTCATTAAGGTACTTCCGTTCTCTGCTTTCAGTAGTACACTGCAGCCGCCAATCCAGGCCAGGCCATAATCAAAAAAAAGCAATAGGCTTGTTTTATAAAATAAGGTACCCAAATTCATGTCATATGTGCAACATGCACCTAAAACCTACGTAAAATGTATCAGTCAGTAAAAACTATATTACTTTATTATTAGCAATGAACGTGAAATTATTATATATTTTTAATTTTATTACTTCCAGATTAAATAACGACTCATAAAACTTTTAAACACCAAGTTTTACTATCTTTACTTGGATTATACAATAAACAAACCGTCTCTTGTTACTTTTACGCCTGTGGTAGCCATAATGAGGTGGTATTTCTTTTCCTCGCTGTCACACTAATAGTATAATGACTTTATATTTTATATAAATTAATATAGGTTCAATGTCATTTTAATTTAAGCATTTATATGCTTTGAGGAGGAAAGGAAAAAAGTAAAAGGTGGGGGTAGTTTGAAATAATAATTATGTCAACTGGCTTAGGTGGCCTCAGTCTACCACCACGTATGACTACAGACCAGGTAGTCCATGTATCAAAGTGTATGACACGTCGAGTTAAAGACGATTTAAAATGTTTAAAATCGCGAAAATCATAGATCTTATTAAGCAAAGTAAGTATTGACAAGTAATTTTCTCCTTTTGCACAATTTTTTTAGGCAGAACCTCGCTCTTTGTTTAATTAAACTAGGAGATCACATATACCATAGCCTATACTTATAAATATTTTGTAAAAACAAGTCAATTGAAGTAATGTTCCAAAAACATTTTTTAAACTTAACTCAATCTGTAACGACAGCGTATACATATATTAACTTACAGAGGTCACTTCTAGTAGAATTTAGTTCAGTTCTAGGTTCCGTATAATATTTCCATTTAGATTGGTAAGTAGAGAATGTTCGATGCATTTCAAATATCTTATCTATATGTCGGCTATTTCAAATCAAGAGGAATGTTTACATTAATAAAATATTTTGATAAGACTTTGTCTTGAAGAAAAGATATAATATAAATATAATAATATATAATTGATATAAATATAATAATATATAAAGATATATAATTATATATATATGTTTTAAGTTACTAATAATTTCATAATTCATATTTAAATTTTAGGCTAACGCTACTTCATACTCATCCCCAGGATATGGAATTGGATAAAGACTGAAATAAAGAATAAAAAAATACATAGAGAATAAAAACATAGAATAAATATATATATAAAAATCGTAAACATTGAGTCCGATAGCAAACATTATTTATCGGTTTTACATTGCAGCGTAGAATAACAACGCGCTAATGGAAACACGATTAAATCTTCTGTAATGCGTTATTAATACTGTTAGTTGTTTTTTTTATAAACTCTATTGAAATTATCGATATTTAGTACCGTAACTTCATTTATATAATTTCTATCTGTTCCCTTCTTTGATGTATTGCTTTTTCTGTATGAATACCCTCATTTTTAAAATTTTTATATTTCGTCAAATTCTAGAAGAATTACGTGTTGAGTAACGAAATTCAACTCGCGCCTTGCTTCCATACCAGAGCGAAGAAATTAAATTAAATACTCTATTTCCTCAACTGGGAATTGAACCCAGAACCTGTCGCGTTCAGCCCTACACCAGGACTAGTAGACCAGTACACTACATATAGTAGTAAATTCGACGATATAAAGCCATCGAGCATATTCAAGTGGTCCATTTGGATTGGACATCCAATTTCTATAAATAACGGCGGACGCCATGCCGCAAACCATTCATGACTGATGCATTCGGTGCGTCCACAGCACGACGTTTTAATACGTTCAATATGTTTAATATTAAATGTCTCATGTTTAGTATTAATGTTTGTAGGGGAATTGGAATTTAATTAAGGATTGATTTGGGTGGGATCTGTGGTGGAGAAAATATGTATGTGACATATTTTTTTAACTTCACAGGTAGGAAAAGGGAACCTAAGGTGGGGACACTCAGTTTTCTTGTTACCAGAACGCGAAAATGAAAATTACTCATTTCTTCAAGTGGGAATCGAACGCCCAACCTGGTCGTTCCTGGTCTTCCAGTTACCGTGGTGCGAGCGACAAACTGCTATTTTAATAATGGATATTCATAACAATAAGTATAAGACAGCTATTAATTAATAATTTTTAATTATGACCGATTCATTAGATAATTTTTAGCTATTTCCCATAATTAAAGTAGTAATCCAAAATAAATTACTGCTTTGGCTCTCTTTTCTCTATTTCTTCCTTATTCTAGCTATAGATACAGTAAGAATAATAGAAAAGTACCTGCTATGACGTTAATTCTATTATTTTCTGCCATCTGACAGCAAATTATATTATTCGATTTAGATAGACTGCTTAATAGCGTATTAGTAGGCTACTACTGACGTCATTTATAATAGTTTTAAATTAATTCTTTTAGTATGGCTTCTAAATGTATCATTTGAGTACTTAAAACTTCTTTTGTATGTATGTATGGTTAGTTCCATCGGACAATGTAAACGAAGATCATTCTTTAATTCAATTAAATTATTATTTTCTTCATTTTTTAAAGTGTTATTCTACACTTCGAAAAGAAAGAATAACGTAGCGGGATTACAAACATCTTGAAAACTTTCGCGCGTTCAAATCCCGCTATGTTCAAATTTTTATGTGTTTTCTAAATAGGTTTACTCAAATAAATTAGTTTTTGCGTATAAAACAAATAAAAATCTACATAATTTCAATATTAATCGAGCAGTTACTTAAAATAATAGTACATTCTTCGTAGTTCTTTCTGGTGTTCATTTTTATTATTGTCAACTTGCCCTTTTGTAAAGTATAAATGGGATAACGTCGCTTGCCTTTTATAACACTTTGTAGAAAACGAAGAGTAGTTTTACTTCAATTAACATTTCAATCAAGTGCACGAGACCACAATAATATTTTTAGTTAACCTTTTTTTCTATTTATTTCTAGTTTAACTTTGTATATTATATATCCTATAACGGGGTAGGTAATGTTAAAACACTCGTTTACCCAAGTTGTGCAATTACGTCACAACGGCCTCATAACTTTACTCTATGGTGTTTTTTTCCGGAAATAGTAATAAATATGTTTTTTGCCTGATAGATGGATCCATTTAGTTTTAGTTATTTTGACTATAAATCATGTCTTTTTTAACATTTTTGTTTCGGAATTTTACTATTTTAGTTTGTGTACGCTGATAAATTATTAGAATAAGCAACTTTAGCAAAGAGAGCCTAGTGTCCAAACACTCCGTTCTAAACTTTTGTAGTCGATACATTGCAGGTAAAGATAAGGAATTAACTGTATATCGCGTTTTATCTTATTGGAACCAACACGAGTTTGTATACCCATGGTACACCCTGTATGCAGTCAAACTTTAAACCTAATTAATCGAAAATATTCTCAACAAACGTCAAAATATTCAGCTTCTCACAGTACCCCGTATATACTAGTGTAGGCAGAGAGAACCTAGTGTTAAAACACTCCGTTCCCCATTTCCACCGAATTTTCGTGGCTTTTGAGTGACGGATCTCAACGTCGCGCTTTTGTCCAAAATATACGACAAAATAATAATTTCTAATATTATGATGACTTTTGTAATATTAAATTTATATTTCGAGACGAAAACATAAACTTTATGTAAGAGTCAAATCATTATCTCCATTCTTGTTACGGAAACAGACACTCGACTCTAACGACCTCATTTGATATTGCACCTACATAAAAATTTGGACATCAAAAGGGAACCCTTAAAAGCTTCAATTCTAAGCTGGAAGGGCACGAGTGTGACTGTAAATGCTACTGATAGTGGATTCGATTCCAGGTCGATAAAATGAAATATCTATTTAAATTAATATTTTCCTTTCTTCGCCCTGGTGCCCAAGAAAAGGCGCGGTGTTGAGTTCCACTACTCAACACCCACTGATTCCTGTATTTGGTGGAAAGTGGGTACTGATTTAATTTGATTTCAACTTTATAATTCTACGCTTGTTGGTTCTAAAGAAGCGATTTTAAGTTTAACCTTTCAAAGAGGGAAAGGAAAATAGCAAAACTGCACTGAACTTGCGAGCTTTGATATCTGTGGTCCAATTGGATTACGGGAGTTACAGCCGTACAGGCGTACTCACACACGTCAATTAACTTTAACTGACCTAAAATTTCTGTAAGCGTGACAGTGTATCCCGAAAATCTGTAAAATCATCTCGCGGCAAATTGTGGGTTCGATTCTCACTCGAGGAAATTTTCTTTGCACTGATATCGAGACAAAGCCCGGCATTAAGAACACAACACAACACTCACACGTAATGCTACCAGAATTCGGCGGAAAGTCGAGAGCGGAGTGTTTCAACACTAAGCTCCTGCCCTCCCTGCTACATGTAGGTACTCACTGCACTCATTATACTTAAAATTTGTCCGATCCTATCTAAATCCCACAAAGCGACAGTTGTCCGTATAATGAGATGCGGTCGAACGCTTTTCCCAGGCCTCGATTTTTTTATTTTCGTATTCTTATATATATTATATGAAAATGGATGAAATATTCGTAAGTTTTAGCTGATACGTCTTTAAATTGATGTTTTAAATAAAATAATGTTTAAAGTTTCACATTTGCTTAAATAATAGTAATTATCTTGTATTCAAAAGTGTCTTCAATATTGTATTCTACACTACGAACTCAGTGTTGAGGCACTCCGTCCTCCATTGTTGAATGAAAATGAATGAAATATTTAATTTCCCCGAGTGGGAATCGAACCCGCCCTACGCTACGACTAGCCTCAATATATCATATTGTGTTATTTAAAAGACGATTATTATTAGCTACGAAGGAAAAAGTAAGGCAAATGTACTTATTATATTATCTTTTAAATGCTAGGATTTCGAGACTTTAAGTTTATGGCTATACATAAGTACTTATAATATAACCTATAAAACTAGCTGTGGGGCGACCTTACTCCTCAGAACATTAAGTTGGTCCCAAAGGATAATGAGATAGCATATTATGAACAAAGTATATATGAAGCCAGTCGTGGCCGGGGCACAAAGTGTTGCAGATTCGAGTCCAACTCGAGGAAATTAAATATTTAATATATTCCTTTCTTTGCTCGGATGTCGGAGCAAAGCCACTCGACACGTAGTGCCTTGAAAAATTCGGTGGAAAGTTGGGAACGGAGTGTCTTAACACTAGGTTCCCTTTAGCTACCTTCCTATATGCCAGATGCAACCTGAAGCTGAAAAAAAATCTTCTCAATATCTCAGTACGGTTGAGGTACTCATTTTATATCGTAGTACACATTCGGGGCCAACTTTCTCATACAAAAATACTCTATACTAAATAAAAATACATTTATTTAGGTTAAACAAAATGGAAGTCAAGAACTGCTGAAGATATATTTCAGTTGCGTCTTCCCAGACATGTGTTTATAACAACAAGGTTCTCCACTTTTCATGAAAAGTTGGAACCTCAACATCCCGTTTACGTTTCTACATCAAAGAAAATTTCATATTATTATTGTAATTGTATTAAAAAAATTGTATATAAATAATAGAAAAATGTTTTTCTAAATTAAATGTCAAATTTACTATTTCCATTTATCTTTTTAAATACCTGTGTTATATGTAAAATTTATTATTTATTTGATAGAATCAATTATTTATTTTCTCGTTTGTAATCGGTATCGTAATGGATGTACAAAAAAAAAGCTTCGCAAAGCTAGCCTAATAAATTTTATTTTAGCATTCTAGTACAAAAAAAAGACAAAAAAATACAAGTTTCTGTATTTTTTTCAGCTTTACGCTGTATTTCAAATTTAGCAGGATAGACGTAGTGAACTTAGTGTTATGACACTCCTTCCCCATTTTCCCCCAAATTCTGGGTGCATTGAGACCATCACAATTTACCTAGGGACTATCGTTTTTCTCAATTTGATTGTTGTTAAACATGTTTCCAGTAACAATAAAAGTAAAAAGTTTCTTCATTCTTTTATTGCACTTTGTACTGTACTTTAAATTTATTGTTTGCAAATTTATTCGATTTTGCTGAATTAATCTTATGCGGCTTGCAAAGAATGATTTGAATAGTAAATTTTCGAATTTGAGTCCAGTCGTGGAGCAAGATCACAAGCGATTCGATTCCCATTAGATGAAATTAATTATTTAAACACCCACCACTGAATAGTTCCAGAATTCGGTGGAAAATGAGATACGGAGTGTTATAACAATAGGTTCCCGCTGTCTAACTTACTTAATGGGGGATACAAGTGAAGCTAAAAAATATCGAAAATTACATCGATATTCCGACAATTTGCGTAACCCTATCTAAGAAAATATTTGTATTTTTTTCAATAGTTTAGCATTACCATTCCTAACATTATTCACCACCACCACCACACCTACCACAAGCACCATCTGGGATGGGATCATTGATTGGCTCAAAGGATTTATTGGGGTTGCGGTGTCTTGTACGTTGGTACAAGCTTTAGCTGATTACAAATTGAGTAACTTCTCATCTACTTTGTAAATATTTATACAGAATGAAGAGAATAGAATAGAATTATACAGAAATCTATCGAGGCATACATTTGTTATTAAGGGTAGGAAGTGAGAGGGAGAGTTGTGATAATTTTCTTTGTTGTTTTTTGATGTTAATAAAACTTTTTTTTAGTTTCATAATTTTCATTTCATAGGGAAAGAGCACCTAGTGTTAAGACACTCAGTTCTCCATTTATAAAGAATTCAACTCCATGGTTCTGGTTACTGTATTCATATATTTTTGACAATAAATTTTCATTTCATTTCATTTCATTCTATAAAGAATTCGGCGAAAAATGGAGCTCAACACGGCTTAGGAACTCAGGGCTTTTCCTTGACACTATAGCGAAGAAATTTAAATATTCATTTTCTCAAGTGGAACTGAATCGAACCCACAACCTGTCGCGCTTATATTCACACTTTGTGCCCCTACACCACGACTGATGGGTCGAATCCCCTCCTAGGAGTGATGATTTTCATTCTCCAATTTAGATTTGACAAAGTGCGGCATTGCGCTCTGCTATTCAACATGCAATTTCTCCATATTTGGAGAGAATGTGGAAAACGCAGTGTCACAACACTACGTTTCCTTTCCTACCTGTCTTTATTACCTAATCTGTTAGGTATATTTGGGACCTAACGTGAAGCTGGAAAAGTTAAATTGTAATACCTTAAAACAACAGATATTCAGGGTTTGTAACAGTTATGTGACATGGAACATAGCCAACGCTACTAAATTTTAATTTATCCATCTCTTAAAAGGAATATATGTTGTTTTCCAAAAATATTTTAGAGAACTTTTTTAATGGCCATAGCTGCTGTTTTGCTTTTACTAGTTTATTATAATACCTAGTGTTAGGACACTCCGTTTCCCACTTTCCGCCATATTTTGGAGGCCTTATGTGTGGCCGAACTCAACGTCACTCTTTACCTTGGTTATACCTTCTACCGCGTGGAGATTGAACCCACTACCATCACGTTGACAGTCACACGCTTGTGCTTCTGCGCCACGATCGCCTTAACCCCCCCCACCCCCCATTTAAAAAAGAAAACAAAACAATTCACTTCACTATTTTAAATTTCCAATTAAAAACGTCTAAATCCAGGCAATAATATAGTTGACTAATATCGATTGTGATGTCCACTAACTACTTGCTTTTACGAGAGTCCGCGCGCTGCCAGCCAAACGTGATATTAGCATTTGCCGATGCGTGACTCTGGCTGGTTGGCAGTTTGCTCATGTAAATAATGAAGGAATTTTGTTTTTATGGATATTTTGGTGGGTTTTTTTTCGGTTTCACGTCGTGTTCTGGATGTGGGAACGTAGGAGGGAACCTGATGTTAAGATTATACTCACTATTCGCCGAATTCTGTAGGCATTGTGTGTTGAGTGGTGGAACTCTACAACCGCTTTGCCTCTACACTAGAGTAAATGAATGAAAATATCTCACAAATATAATATGAATTAAAGTTATATATTTTCTATATTCAAAACCCTCTTTTTTATATTTTCTCCGTTCAAAGCACTGGCAGACAGATAAAGGACAGTAGTCTATAATTATAGAGCCAGATGTCAAAGCGAAATCTATCGAAATGGTTTTACAATTTTCTACCAATTTTAGCCTAAAAAATCTGGAATCTGGATTAAAACCTATGTAATATTTGGCATACAGTATGGAGCGGAGTGTCTTAACATTACATTTCCATTATTTACGTTATAAAATAAAAAATCAAATCAATACTATAAAAAAAGAGGGAAAAATAAAAAAAACTGTAACCATAAGCTATTATACAACAAACTACTCATTAGTTAGGTATTAATTTGGAAGCTTCCGCAAACAGAGTCGTGTTTGAACTGTTCGAAATTAAATTTCCCGATAAAATTGTATACGAGCGAACTACTCTCGAATGTCAGTATATTTTTATAATAATTAAACTTGCTGGTTGGTAGAGACAATATAAAATAATGGTAGTAAATCAATAAATATAATTATAAATGGAAAACATAATTGAAGTTTTTAATTATAATGATATAACGACTATTTATTTAAAGTTTATATTTCCATTTCTTCGTTCTTGTGTCAAGACAAAGGGCGGCGTTAAACTCCGCCAATCAACACTCAATGCCTTCAGAATTCGGCGGTAAGTGGGCAACGGAGTATCTTAACACTAGGTACCCTCTGTCTACCCTGCTGTGTGCGGGATACAGCGTGAAGCTGATTTATTTATTTGTTATTTATATGAGTTCGAATTTTCTGTGTTCTGGTTTTTTAAATATCCGTTCTTTTTTCCATTATTACATATGTATAATATCTACTAAGTCTATACAGAGATAACTATGTCAATACATAGCTAATATGGTTAAAGATATTTTATTTCCATTAAATACATAAACCACTTACATGGAAACATTGGTTAATAAAATAACTGTAGTTGTCGATCGTTATAAAATTTATTATAACAGCTATTATTATAACAGCTATTATTATAAAAGCTAATATATTTAATTATTAAAGAAAAAAAATGGAAAATTTGATACTTCTTTGTAGGCATACTAGGCCAGAGGTCACAAGATCGAATCCCGTGTAAAGTTGCCAATGAATTATAATTTTTAAGACATTTTGTTTTTCATCATAGTTTGTTTACGTTGGGCCGCGGAGAGAGGAAGCTATAAAGAATCGTTTGCTACTACATTATAATTTATCAATATTTTTGCGTAAATCTCTTGCATTTTTTAGACATTGTATCCTGGAAGACATAAGCCAGAATTGCAATTTATTTACCCGATTATGAATAATTTACTTTTTTTTTTTTTTTTTTTTTTTTTTTTTCGGACTTGACTTTAATGCTGTTAGCCTTACTGGCCTTTACAGCGACACCGGGTGGGTAGGGAAGAGGGTACTCTGTCCCTGAAAATATGCAGGCACTGTGTGGCTGCCTGTGGGGAGTGCCGACGACGCAAGGGCGCCCCCTGCGGGGCTCGAACCTCGGCTTGCGGTCGTCGAGCGGGCTGGGAGTTTCCCTATTCTAAGCAAAGCCGGCCGCGACACAGAAGCCGCGACCGGGGGATAAAATTAGACTAATCTAAGGGAGCTAACGATCCCTAACCGCTGGACCCGACGGCGCCGAGGCGCCGCCGGGCCGTGAGATAAGCTAGACTACGTCGTCGATTCCGGCGACGACGGTGTGTGTGTCGTGCGTGTGTAGTGTGTTTCCTACCTACGTACGGGCCGTTTGCTACGGTAATGGCGTCATCGGGGTCTAAGAGGACGCTACGCGGGCGTCTACGAATCGCGTGAGGCGTGTAATTACACGCCTCAGCGACGAGGGGGTTCGCGTGCGAGCCTGCGCGCTCAAAGTAGCGCTTCGTTAAGCGTTTGCAGTGCTCGTGAATCGATTCCAGTTCAAAATCTCTATGTAGGTCGACATTACGCACGTACCAGGGGGAACCTGATGCGATGCGCAGGAATTTATTTTGCACTTTTTGCAAGGGAGCAAGCTTGGTGTGCGCGAACGCAACGCAAGCGTAAGTAAGGACAGGTCTAATACAAGCTTTGTATAGTGTCAGCTTATTTCTAAGTGACATTTTACTATTCTTGTTTATGAGATAATATAATCTATTGAGAATGTACTTTGCTTTATTGCAGACTTTTGTAATGTGGGGTTTGAAAGTTAATCTAGAGTCTAGAGTGACACCTAGATATTTGACCTGTTTTTCCCAGGGAATGGGTTTGTCTAAGAGATGGATGGTAGAGACTCTTATATTTTTATTGAGAGGGAAGAGTATTGCTTTACTCTTCTCGGGATTGACTTCGATTCTCCATTGGCGGAACCACTCACCGAGTGCGCGGGCCGCTTTCTGGAGTCGATCTTTTAATAGGATAGTACAACGCGAGGTTGTGAAGAGGGCTGTATCGTCGGCGTACATAGCCAGGTGAACACCCGGAGTGAGCGGGATATCACTGGAGTACAACGAGTACAGGATAGGACTTAGCGTAGAGCCTTGTGGCACGCCTGCGCGGAGGAGGCGGGGGGAAGAGAGAGTGCCTTCGACTTTATAGCGAAAGTATCTATTCGAGAGAAAGTCCCGCAGGATGTGTACGAGACAGTCTGGCAAGCCGTAAACGGCGCGCAGCTTGTAAATCAAGCCGTTATGCCAGACTTTATCGAAAGCTTTCGCTATATCGAGAAAAATAGCAGCTGTATTGCTGTGAGAAGGATCCCTAAGGTTGTATCGAGCTATATGCTCTACAACACGGTGGGCTTGATGTATGGCGGAATGTTTCTTTCTGAAACCGAATTGCTCATTGCAGAGCAGAGAGTCGGCCTCTACCACCTCTGAGAGTCTAACGAGAATGATTCTCTCGTAAATTTTACCTAAACAGCTGAGAAGGCTGATAGGTCGGTAACTGGACGGGATATTCCGCGGCTTATTAGGCTTGGGAATGCCTATGACTATGGCCTCCTTCCATTCGTCGGGGAATGAGCACGACTTAAGAAGGGAATTGAAAATAATGACCAATAGAGATATGAACTGAGCCGGTAGGGACTTGAACATTCTATTAGACAATTTATCGGGCCCCGGGGCCTTCCTATCTTTGAGGTTTTTGATGATGACTTTGACCTCGTCTTCAGAGGTCGGGCGGAGCGGTTCCCCTTGCGGGGGCGTCAGCGCCCATTCTGCGACCGCGGAATCCACACGCGCAATGTGGCTCGGATCGCAGGGCTGACTACTCGGGGTACATTGAGCCTCTAAACTGTCAGCGAGACATTCCGCTTTTTCGGTGTCATCGGCGGCAATTGAACAATCTGACCTAACTAGAGGAGGCATAGTCGAGAGACAATCGACTCTAAAAGCTCGCGACAGCGCCCAGAATGCCTGGTGCGATGGAGCGAGCCCCTCGAGCTTCTTATCCCACGACTCACCGCGCAGAAGTTCGAATTCGAATCGAACTCTCCTCTTTAATCTGTAAAATTCCCTACGATTTTTGTCAGTCGGGTAGGTATCGTGTCGTCGCATAGCTACGTTCCTGCGTCTAATCAATCGCCTGAGCTTTTCTGAGATATCAAACCTACCGTCGGGCAAGTTTGTTACCTCTTTCGAACAACTCTGGATTGTATTTAAAATATAATCGGTAAATTTATTCGCCGCGTCTATCGCTAGCGCCGCGGAGTCGGCGATGCCAGGTATTAATTCCTTAAGAGGGGATTCATTCGAGCGGAGGAGCTTTGCGAATCTCCTCCAGTCGACCACAGTTTTGGTGGGAGGGCCATAGGGGCGCTCGTCACCTAACTTGAGAATGACAGGACGATGGTCCGAATCTAGGTCGAGAATGGTATCTATTGAACGTTGCGACAGTGCAACGTTCGAAAGAATGGCAATATCGAGTACATCGCCTGTGCCGAGGACACTAAAGCGAGTGGGAGAAGGCGGGCCTATAACACAAGCGTTATATTTCTCTGTGAAGGCTAGAAGCCTCTTGCCGCTGACATTAGTCACCGACGAATTCCAAAGTCTATGTTTGCAATTGAAATCCCCGATCAGAAGGACCGAGTCTCCCATACTAAGTAGCGCCAAAATGTCGCTTTCTAATAATTGCCTAGACGGCGAACGATAGACTGAAGCTATAATTAAAGGCTGATGGCCTGTGAGGAATACCTGACACACCGACGCCTCGGCTGCTTCGAGAGACGGAGGGTCGAGTGGTATACAGTGTAAATTCTTCTTGTAATAAATCATAGTGCCTCCACCGTGGGTGGCTCTATCATTTCTCACAATCCTGTAGTTCGCAATGCCAGGACTACGAACAGCAGGTTTAAGAAAAGTCTCCTGTATACATAAGATATCTATTTGATGGGCGTGCGCGAAGGCGCTCACAGCCTCTTTTTGGCGTTTGACACCGTTTGCGTTAAAGGTCGCTATTGACAGGGCTCTAGGTTTAATACGCGCGAGTTGCGAGTCAGCGGGCCGTGGGGTAAATCTATTTATGACCGCCATTGGAAAAAAAAAAAATTTAAACCGCGACGAAGCCTTGAATGGCTTCGATGAGATCTATATGATCTATAATAACTTGAGCGCGATCGTCGGAACCGTTCGTGTTCCTAAGTTTCGCCGCGAGGACTTTGATTTCTTTGAAATCAAAACATCTAGCGAATCTTAACACAAGTGCTAAGTCGCTAGCGTTAGAAGAGGGGGCGGGCGCGGCGCGGGAATGCGCGGGTGCGGGCGCGGGCGCGGCGCGGGAAGGCGCCGGGCGCAAGGGCGCGGTCGCGGTCGCGCCGGAAGGCGCGAGCGCGGGGCGGGGAGCCGCTACCTGAGGGGTAGGCGGCTGTACCGGTGCCGCGGCGAGGGCGACGACCGGTGTAGGTGCGGGTTTAAACCACGCATTCTCTTTAGGGAGAGGGGCGGGCTCGTATTGAGTAGGAGCCGGCTCCTTTTTATTGGAGGTGCGCTTTTTGCCTCCGCGCCTAGTGCGTCTGCGCGGCGCACGGGAACATCCGCGATAGTTCGCGGGATGGCCCTGCGTCTCGCATAGCACGCAGCTTGGGGGCACAGCGGGATCGGGGACTTTGCGGGGACAATCCGCAGTCGCGTGATCGTCTAGGCACTTAACGCACCTAGGCCGCGCGAAACAATTGCGGGCAGAGTGCCCGTATAATTGGCAGCGATGACACTGCCCTATGAGACCCCTCGTATGTGGGGGTTCGACTCTGATGCCGGTGAGAGAACACACCGACCTCAGGTTGAAAATTTCCTTTCCCTCCTTAGTGAGGTCCAGGATAACAAGAACAATGTCGAATTTCGCTTTAGTGCGAGAATTGTATAGACGGTGCGCCTGGCGCACGGGGAAGCCCTTGCTTTTGAGATCGTCAAGGACGAGATCGACTTCGATCTCTTTTGGAATGCCCTTAAGGACGACGCGCAGTTGGCGCTCGTCCTCCAGGGCGTAAGAGTGGTACCCTATCTGGTACTCACGAAGGAAAGAGGTGAGTTGTCGGTGTTCCGACGAAGACCTGACTTGGATTTTAATACCTACCTGCGTTAAACGCGCGGTAGTGTATTGAATATTGTGGCTATTAAGCCACTGGGATACTTTTCCCCATTTGTGCTTCTCTTGCACATAAATGGGTGGCGGCGGTTTAATACGGGGGGCGCGGGGCGCGCGGGGGGAGTCGTCCTCTTCCCGCTCAACCGCGGAGGCGGGGGCAGGGGAGGGGGAAACCGTTAAGTCGTTCGCGCGGGAACGGCGGCCGTCGGGCTTGTTCGCCTTTTTGGGCGGGGGGGGGGGGCCTTAGGGGCCCTGGCCTTACGCTTGGCCGAGCGGGATCCGACGGTCTCGAAACCGTCATCATTTTCCGTATCAGAGGAAGGGCAATTGCCCACCTCCATCTCTTCACCAGACTGGATCGGTGAGGGGTCGCGGGAGTGCTCCCTCGGCGGGGCGACTCCGAGGTCGCAAAGCCCACCGGAGAGCATCTGCTCATCAACGTCGCTCGGGCCGGCAGCTGAAGGCTGCATATCGGCATCTGGGCCGAAATCGGGCGCGCTAGGCGAGCTAGGCGCGTCATGGCGCGTTTGCGCGAACTTGACCACGGCGTTATACGTGTCGCCGTGGAAGGTCTCTAGGTACCTCAGCAGCTCGGAGCGACTGAGGCCGGCCATACTTTGTCTCTCCCCTCACCTTGCGGCGAGGGACGGGGTGTGTATTTTAAAACTACACTATATTTGGCAAGCAAAATCTACCGTCGGTGAACGGTAGGTGAGTACCTATCTAATAACAACTGTGTATTCACTTACTGAACAAACAATCCGGACGCTGGAAACGAGCGATGCGGGACTCGGCAACCACAGGGCAACGCAGCGCAGCAGGACGCCACGCAGCTCAGCAGTCGCAGGAATCCGCAGCACAACACTAATATAAATACAGTAGCACTTCGACAAGGGATCGAAATAAATATAATAGCCCAATTGTGCGACCTCACCGAAGCAAGGCCGAATCGGATCTGAATAATTTACTATATTTTAAGTCTATATATTATATTTTTCTGAGTGGTACAGGAGCACCAGCGTGCAACTGGCGACAGGTGGTGAGTTCCATTCCTACTCGAGGAAATAAAATAATTAATATTTTCATTTTTTCGCTCTCTTATTGAGGCAAAGCATACGCATTGATTAACTTAATTATCGAGCGGAATGTCTCCTACTAGAGCTATTAAAGAAAAATGTATTATTATTTCAACAAAACACCTTTGTAAGTTTTCCATAATATTTATACCTAATATACAATTTAATTTATTATTATAATTATCTATGACGCTAATGCTAAACAATGTTAGAAGACAATTATTTTGCAATATACTCGTACACACCTCCAAGTAAAGTAATTTGTAATTTGATTTATTTACAGTAGAGTAAGGCCCGCGTCGTAAATACAATCACGTCAGTGTAACGATACATAGGATAATGAAATTTCACTTTAAATATTACTTCATTTAATTTTAAATAATACTTCATTTAATTTTAAATAATACTTCATTTAATTTTTAATTAATATATTACAATTTTATTTTAATATATGCCCCCCTCGAGGAAGTGAAATATTTATTTACGTTTATATTTCCATTTCTTCGCTCTGGTGTCGAGGCAAAGTGCAGCGACCCTCCAGAATTCGGCGGTAAGTGGGGAACGGAGTGCCTTAACACTAGGTAACCCTCTGCCCCTGCTGTGTGCGGGATACAGCGTGAAGTTAATTTTTTTAATGAAATTTAGAAACCAACAGACATACAAAGTTAAATACATAGTGTAAAATAAGCAATGAACTCATTAAAACAAACTTTCACTCTAATTATAAACGTAGAAACCCCAATCAGAATTCACTTAAAGTTCTGCGAAATGAATGAAAGTTCTTTGAAATACTATTGATTTTGTTAGATTCATAGTGTACCAACACGAAATGGAATAAAAAACAAAAAAAAATTCTGCTTAAGTTTTGACTCGCTTAGCCGAGTACCCTAGTATTAAGACAGGATACAGGCAAAATTAAATTAAAAAAAACTCTTTTTTAACTTTATTCTATATCCTATACATAGGAGGGTAGAGAAAGGGAACCTAATGTTAGAACACTTCCGTTTCCCACTTGCCACCAAATTCTGGAGTCATTAAGTGTTGAGTGGCAAAACTCTACGCCGTGGTTTGACTCGTTGCCATAGCAATGAAAATTTTCACCCACTTAGAAACTTTAGGGTACCTGGTGGAACCTAACGCCACACTTATTACAAAAAACAAGACTATAAAATATCTAATATCAAAGAGAAAAGAAATAACTTAATATTCCATAGACTCACCGGGCACCCGTCGTGAAAGGTAAGAAGCTTATTGCGATACCTGTACTAGGACTTGTGAGTTGTGGCCAAGCATACATTTATTAAATATAAATTTACTATGAATGAGGTTGAATGTAACACGACGGTTGTAGGTTCAATCCCTATTCGAGGGTATGAATTATTATTTTAAATATTTTCATTTCTTTGCTGTAAGTAAGACAAGAACCCCGACGTTGAGTAGGTTTTGTCTAACTTTTGACTTCGACGACGGTGGCTTTACATAAAATTAGTAGTAAGTACATTAGGTAGAGAAAGTGAGGAATGGAGTGTTTTAGCACTAGGTTTCATATATAAAATTATGAACTTTTTATTATAAATTGTCTACTTTTGTCTAAAGAAATATATAAGGAAGTGACATTAACGTTCTAAAAGAAGCTTTCAACTATTTCATTTATACGCCATATTGTCCTTCAAAACGACTTAAGTCATTTTAAAAGTGTTTAAGAATTTCTAGCACAGATAGAAAGTAATTAATATTACAGACTAGCATAATACCAGGTTGAAATCAGTCGTGGACTCAAAATGTAACTGATTGTGGGTTTGATTCCCACTCGAGAATATAAAATATCTATTTAAATTTATATTTTCATTTCTTCGCTCTGTTGCCGACGCAAAACATGTAATACTTCCAGAATTCGTCGGAAAGTGGAGAGCGGAGTGCTTTAACACTAGGTTCCCTCTGCCTACCCCACTGTGGGTGGTGTAAATTAATAATGGCATAGGCGATGGATATGGGTTCTCATTTGAGAATTTATCTTTGAAATATTTTTGTTATCAGGCCTGCATAAACTATCTTAAATCAATACAAAACTAATAAAATTACACTATGTAACACACAAGGTCTAATTAGATTTACTCTATCTATTACATAAAAAAAATTCAATATTTAAATCAAAAAATCTAAAATTCAGCAGAAAGTGTGGAACGGATTGTATAAATTCTAGGTTCCCTCTGTCTACCCTGCTTTGCGGGATACAGCGTGAAGCTGATTTAGATATTTGTAAACATAATTATAAAAAATATAGAAAAAAAACATAAAACTAACTATCGCCAGAAGGATCTCCAGTGACCTGTCATATTAGGAACACTGACCTTTCTATAACATTAAGAGGAAAATCAATAGCAGCAAAGAAACGGCGCCAGTTTGTTATATTATCGTTTTTACGTTGAACATTCCTTTAATGTCAACTATTGTGAAAATACTGAAATTGAAACACTTAATTAAATAAAATTTCATGAAATGAACCTTAATACTAACTTCCTTCATTAAAACTTCTTATGTATTAAAACTTGTTATGTATTCAACATTTATGTATAGCGTAGAAGGCGAAGATAACTTGTGTCTAGACACTCCGTGCCCAATTCTTATTGAAATGCGAAACTTAACGCCGTGTTTTATCTTATCAAAGCGGGGAAATAAAAATAATTTATTTCACCGAATTTATTTTACAGATTTTAAAACTATTGAAAGAGAAGTGCCTGTAAAATATGGCTTACGTTTTGATCAAATTCCAACAAAAACTTTATAGACCATTAAGCATGAGTTTGAGCTATTGTTATACGTACTTTTGCCTTACTTTATTAGGACTTATTCGCTTTAAATATGTAAACAAAAGAAATATATATTAAATTCGTATAAATGGACATTAATGAAGAATTAAACATAAATGAAGAATAAATAAATATAAAGGCATATATAATGTATTTATAATATAAATAGATATCGTTGGAAGAATGGGAAGACTTTTGTAGTTATAAGAAAAACCGGTAAAGTGCGAGTTAGCTTCACTCACTAAGGGTTCCTTACCAATTTCAGTATGGTAGGTAGGAAGTACAAGTTATAAAAGTTGACAAGCTTATTTTGTATGAAAAGAAACCATAAGTTATTACAATTTTTATCTGTAATCTATATATATAAAAGGACTTGTCCTCACTGACTGAGGTAAGACGCACGCACAGCCGTAACCGCTGTGCGTAGAAACGTGAAATTTGGACAGATGTTTACTTTCGTAATCTGGACATCCACTAAGAAGGGATTTTGAAATATTTTAACCCTAAAGGGGCGAAATAGGGGTTGAAAGTTTGTATGGAAATTTTTTTAAATGTGCACCGATTTTTATAAAATTGTAAATTAAGACTCTTAAAAATATTTAATTGAACACGTGTTTCATGGTTTATTAGAATTCACTCCTAAATAAGCAAGCGAAGCTGCGTACGTCCGCTAGTATAAATATAAATTTCCACATTTCAGATTTTTGCCTTTATTCGTATTGTAATATTTCACTTTTAGATAAGAAAAGTACTCACAAAGTACTATTTTCTATTAGTATCTTTAAGATGAATGTTTCATTAGCTATCTTCATTTGTTATCTCTTTGGAGTATTGGCATGGTGTACCTACAATATATAGCGACTACAGTTTTCAAGGACGTGACGGAAAGTGAAGACGTGAAGGTTTTGAAGGAAGGGATAAATGGAAGGCGGAAGCGTCTAATGGGGAACAGAGTGTCTTAGCACTAGGTTAACAGGTTCCCTCTGCCTACCATGACGCGAAAAAAAAGTATATGAATAAAATTTTGTATTTTGTTAAGAACTTCCCTCTATTTTTTGTATAAAACAATGAAATAAATGACGAATTAATTAACAATTTTCTTTACTTTATTCTTAAAATGACTCTGGCATCTTAATCAGAGATAGGATGATTATGTACAATTAAATCTGGCAGTCTGACAAAAGCTAAAGGTAAAAGCCCTGACCCAGACAAACGCTAAAATAGCTATTTTTATACAACTTCGAAGAAACAATTTTAATGTTATCAATTAAAATTATATGCAACGTATATATATAATCGATAATTAAATTAGTAAAATTACTTACGTATTTACGTATCGATTATCAATCGATTTAAAAACGATAGAATCATCTTTCAATTTTATATCGGGTTAGATGACATCACTATTCTAAAGAAAACAGAGTGTTACACAGGAAATTACGCTATACAGATTTATGTAAAAAAAAAATATATTTCATTTAAAAATTACTCGTGTTATAGCTGCAACTTTACCAATATATTAGCTTATTTAAATATAAGTTTTTCAATACGTACAAATTGCCAGTTATTAGTAAAATAAAATTTATTTGATTCTTTTTCATAGCTTCTCATTTCTGTATTAAATATTTTATATAGTAAATATTTATTATAAAATACCATTAGTCTGTTTATACAAGTATGTCAGACCGTAACTGCGACTGGTTGTGGATTTGATTCTCGCTCGATGAATTAAATACTAAAAATTATCATTTCTTCGCTCTAGTGTAGAGGCAACTCTACGTCGCGTTGACGTAGAGTTCCGCCACTGAAGACGCAATGCCTCCAGAATTCGACGAAAAAACAAAATTTATTAATATTTTGTAAGTATAAAATTACGTCATTCTAGTATTTAGTGCAATAAGTGAATAACAGAAGGTAAAAAGAAAAGAATATAAAATCAACACCTAATTAGTGACGCATGTACTAGAAGTTGGCCAAGATGTTTTCATTGTTGGGAAAACATATTTATAGCAACGTAACGTTCCTTACAGTATTATGAGATTTTATTTCTTACGTACTTGAGGCCAGGGGCACAAGTGTGTGACTGTAAGCACGGTAGGTAGTGGGTTCGATCCCCACTCGAGGAAATTAAATATTTAATATTTTCATCTTTTTTTTTGCCAGTGCTGACCACTCTGGTGTCGAGGGAAAGCGCGGCGTTAAGTTCCGCCTCATCACGCAATGCCATCAGAATTCGGCGGAAAATGGGCAACCGAGTGTCTCAACACTGAGTTTCCTCTGTATAGCATATAGCATGTATGCTTCTCATTCTCATGCTTTTCATTTCCTCTCGTAAAAGTCTCGTTAAAGACTAACCTACGAAAACTTAAGAAAGTAATATTTGCGAAATTAAATTTGTAAAGAACCTTCCTTATAGAGCTAAACGTAATGACATCAACTTTAGTTACAGAAAACAAAAGAGTTTCACGCTTTTCTGTCGAGCTTTTTTACCTGTAGGGCAAAGTAGAGGTTTTTTAGAGTTAAGACACTCCCTTCTCCACTTTCCGCTCAATTTTGAAGACATTGCGTCTAGAGGATCTAAACGCCGCTCTTTCGCTTGTTATCTGAGCAAGAAAATGAATACGAAGCGAAAATTCAAGCGAAGCGAAATCGAATACACTACCATCACGCTTACAATCAGACACTTTGTCACAGCGGCACTAGGGCCTGGTTTATGAGGGTAGGTACTCCAACATAATAGCAAACAGAATCTAGTTATATGAGACAAAGAAATTCACTTCAAAAAAATATTTTTCCATATAAATAAAAAATAAATACATATTTTATAATTGGACAAAATTATTAAAATTGGAAAGCTTGTTGTTTTTCCCGTCAACGAGAACGCAAAAGCTACTTTATATTGTTTTATTTCATCTTCATACTCAATAAGGCGGAAAGTCGAGAGCAATTGCAATTGCGAGCGGTCGATCTGTACTAGCATTTTGATCTGGTTTTACATTATTTTTTAAATATTATTTTTTAATAGTTCATGTTGTTTTCTTTGTAAATATTTTCTTAATTACTATCGCGAAATAATAATTATGAAATATTACTAAGTGTGTTTACAAGGAAAACAATAAAATACAAAGGTTATAATTGCCGTAAATATAATTTAGACGGCCTCTATATCCTTTCCTCTGGTTCAGTGGTACAAACGTGTGACTGTAACGCCAGGGGTGTGGGTTCCAATCACGTAGTATATCTGAATTGAAGATTGTAAAATATTTTACTATATATATTGACTACTTTTTCATTGTTCTAGGACGTCAATGTTAAGTTGTCAAAATTATGACCTATTTAAGCAGTACTAAATCTATCCCTATTTATTTATATAGAAACATAAAGTTCATTTCTGAAATGGAGAAACTCTGTAAATCTATAAATTAATTTCTCGTATATAGGAGAAATATGAGAAATTAATATTATACATACTATTAATTAAAGTTGGTTGCGCGGAAATTTTATACAAAGATAATTAAAAAATATACATTTAGTTAATTATACATTAGAAGTCACTCTAGTAAACATTATTCTATGAAAATTTGAAACACCCTGAATATACTAAACCTAAGACTGACAGATCGACGAAATGTCGTCTGTCTCTATTCTAAAATGACGTCAGCCTATTTGTTTAAGGAACGGTAAAACCATAGAAAATTTAACTTTTATTAATATATAGAAAACAAAAAGGAAAACCGTATTATAACACTAGTATAGAACCTAAAGTAATTTCCACAAAGCGGTGGAATGTGCAAATAATAAGAAATGGAATAGAATGTGAGATGCAGTGAACGTAGAGAGAGCTGATGGCAGGAAGCGTGGCCGACACGAGGGAAGGCAATTTCCGTAGCGCATCAATAACCCGCCGGATTTATGTGGCTCTGTTTATTCAGACCTTTCATGTTTGATTGCAACTGATAAGATTTGTGTTCACTTGTCTTTTGTATTTGGCAGCGTTTTAATGTCAACCGATTGTGAGTCGAATTACGGTAATGTTTTTGATTTCTTTTATTAATACTTCCGGTTCCGTTGTTTTTTAGTGAATCTTGATTGATTTGCAGATTTTTTGCAGTTGAGGCCAGGCGGGCTACTGCGCCACGCCTAGCCTGAAGCCACAAGGCCACAAGTAGTGACTAAAAACGTAACTGATTGTGGGTTCGATGCTAACTCGAAGAAATGTAATATTTATTTAAATTTATATTTTCACTTTTTCGTTCTGGTGTCTAGGCAAAACGCCGTTAAGTACCGCCACTTAACACGCAATACCTATAGAATTCGGCGGAACATGGGGAGCGGAGTGTCTTAACACTAGGTTCCCTCTGCCTATCCTGCTGTGTGCGGGATACAGCGTGAAACTGATTTATTTACACTTGCTCGAGTGACTAAGTCTAGAGTCTACCTAACTCTACCAATCGACGTAGAAGTTATAGTATATACTTACAAAATACAGACATTTCTAGTTCCATATATAAAGTTTTTATTTGATTTGTTTGATTTGATTGACAGTTTCTTACCTTGTTATCAGTAAACGTACACAGTAATATAAAGAAATATTATATATTTCCTTGAAAATAATAATCCTCATTATACATATTATATGAAAATATTTTTATAAAAACTAATTTTTTAAGAAGCAACGCACGATTCCTCTAAATTACACAACATTCACATTATTAATAACGTCACATTCATTTCTGAAGCGTATGCAGAAATTTAAGTATGTAAAATATAAAAAAAAAAGTACAGTCGGATTTCGTCTTCGAGAATAGAAAGATATCTGGCTGGGGCTTGGCAAGAATGTCTAATCAACGCGTCCATTGTAGAATATTTTATCACGACGAGTCGTTCGTGTATTGTTAAATTATTATATAGAAAACAAAATCGTATATAAACCTTGACACAAATAAGATGCATGTTTTCGAACTCCCGGAATACAACGGCCGGACGCGAGCAACACCCAGTTTTTTTCTTATAAAAAAAAAAGAAACTTTATCTATCTATATCTATTTATAAATTAAAATCTTTACTCACAGAAAAATTGTACTGAAAACCATCCGTCATTAACTAAATACCATATAAACGAAAATTTCAAGGTTGGCATTCTATAAAATGGCCGTAACATCGTTGATTTAAGATACATCAAACAGTGTCCAAACTACTTACGGGCATCACTAGCGGGCGGAGAGCTGAGACACTGGCTAGAACACAATTCACTGTCAGTAGGTCAATAATACGGAGAGCGGTGTAGAAATAAATCGACTGGCGAGTAAATATAGAGCAGCTTCTCTATAAGAGGGACACGACGTCGCGGGGCAAGCGGTCGGCGGCGACTAGGGCGTCCCGCCGGCGCCCAGCACCCCCCGCCCGCCCCGCGCCTTATCACGAATAAAATTTATTTAATGGATAATAGCCCGCCTATGGGGGATATATTGAAATTTCACGTTTTACGCTACGGTTGTTAATAATTGATATGACTTAGATATATATATGATAGCTAATTGTTAATTTATTTATGATTGTGAGGTCTTCATAGTACAGTGGCAGAAGGGCGTGACTGTAACGCGACGGCTTGGTGTTCAATTTGCACTCGGGGGAATGATTTTTTTATATTTTCATTTCTTTCCTCTGCCACCAAGGGAAAAGCACGACGTTGAATTCTGCCACTGAACGCACAACGCCTCGAAAGGTTTGTTCATTCGGCGGAAAGTGGGGATCGGAGTGTCTTAACACTACGTTCTCTCTGTTACCCTGGAACGTGCGGGATTCAACGTGTACGTGCTAAAATTATTTGTTTTTCTACTTCACATTATCTACTTCACATGATAGATTACTAATCTGGATGGCTAGATAAACTTACGTAGAGCTTTTATGGACTGACGTAGGTAATGTTTCTGTATTCAAACTGTAAACAAATCCGTAATTAGATAAAACTATAATAATGTCGACTTATATTGAAGTATAATTATGAAAAATTATTAAGTTAGAAATATTATGTTGATACATCCGCCACGAACGGGTGACTGAATGTGAAAGGCAGTGGGTTCGATTCCAACTAGAGGAAATTAAAATATTGAATATTTTAACTTACCACTAAATCCTCTCTTTCTACCCTACTATGTACGAGATATAGCATATAGCTTAAATAAAAAAAAGAAATACCATAGATGTAAGACCATTAAGTAATATAAGAGGTATATAGAAGAAAATTCTTATGATGTATGGAGATATGGCGACGTGACAGTATTTCTTCGCTTCAGGGAAGCCGTCACGCTGTGGCGTAACGACAAACAATTGCCAGCCAGTGTTGTATTTTTAACGTGCAAATTGTCACTTGTTCCTTATTACAGCGTTTGTCGGCGTTTATGTTAGTATAATTTATTTTAGATAAAAAATAAATGTTGATCATTAATATTGGGTGAGGCCGTAGTGGCTCAGGGGCACTAGGGTGTGGGTTCGATTCCCACTCGACGGAATGCTTTATTATTTATTGATCAAAAGTCAAAGTCAAAATCACATAATTTTATTCAATTCAATTCCTCGTTCCCCATTTTCTACCGAATTCTGGAGGCATTTCGTGTTGAGTGGCGGAACCCAACGCCGGGCTTTGCTTCTACACCAGAGCCAAGTAATAAATCGGATCGATTTATTACTTGGGGATCGAACCCACAACCATTCGCGTTAACAATCACACACTTGTTCCCCTGCACCACGATTAGCCTATGTCTATTTTATAGAAAAAGTACATTTTATTAAGATAATTTATATAATAACTTCTAAAATAAAAAAAATCTATTTCCAATAATAGTTGTTCGAGATCGAGTCTTTTATTTTTCTTTCATTTGACGATCTATTTTGATTGATTGAAATCACTAGTTCTTCCTTAAAATATGGGTTAAGCTTTTTTTGTAGCCAATTTTATTTCTTTCTGTATTTATTAATAGAAGTTTATTTTATTGGCGGCTCTCTTCACCCGGATATTTATATTAACCAATCGGCCGAATGAATTTATATATCTTTTTAATATAAATATTTTCATAATTGAAAATAGTAAGAAGTTTTTAAAATATTTCCATAGTGAATTTAGATTTAGAAAATAACGGATTTTAAATAGTAAATAGGTATATATCCCTTTACGAACATTTATGAAATTTAGCATGAAAAGAGATCTTTTAGTTTAGTTAGAGTCGAATTGTAAATTCTCACTTCGTGCCAAATTTCGTAATTGTAGGTCCACGGGAAGTATGGGAAGTGGTTTTGATTATGCTAATATAGAAAATATAGCACAATCTGACTGCATTGACTTAGAAGTTTCACTTTTTTGCTGTACCTACTTCAAGGGACCATAGAGCTGCATATTGAGGTACGGAACCCTAAAACGTTTTTATAATAAATAATTATTTTATTCTCATATAATAGCTCACAATTTATATATTTTTAAAAAGTTAATTACATATGAAAATGTAGAAATTATTTTCATACAATATATCCTATTTGGATGCACATACGAAATGAAACTATGAAAATACAAACAATACCAAAACTATTAACTAAATAAATGTTACTACAATTAACAAGGGTGCTCTTTGAATTGTTATACAAATACACTCATTCGCTTACATCGAACTTCTCAGCTTATAATTTGTTTGAAATTAAATTTATATTATACTGCTTATATAAATTAATTAATGTAATCGTAAAACAGAAGCTTTCGTTGCTTCCCGTACATAGAAATTAAGAAAGAGGGAACCTGGGAACCTGGTTAAAACACTGCGTTCCAACTAAGATACTTCCGTTCCCCATTTTCCCACGAATTTTGGAAGCATTGCGTGTTGAGTGGCGGAAGCCACATCGCTCTTCGCCTCGTTACCAGAGCGAGGAAATGAAATTATTATATATTTCACTCCCCGGAATGGGAACAGAATCCACAACCGTCGCGTAACAGTCACATTCTTGTGCTCGACGGCCTCTATATTTTCATATAAATATTTTTCATTGCACTTAAGAAACTATTCTTATAATAGAAATTACGTAAAATTAGATATAAATAAATGTATATAATATGAAATACAAATAAGCAGCTTTAAATAAATAGCATATTTTATCAAACAAAGCTACTAAAAGCTAAGTCATTCTAAATTGGTTCTAAATGTCAACAGCAAATATACATAAAGTCAATATTCTTAAACGGATTTGAATGGAAGACATGGAATGGAAATTATATTATTTTATAAAATTTTATGTGAGGTACATGTGGTAAGATAGTTGAGTAGCGGAATTCAACTCCGCAGGTTGTATTCCGACACTCAACAGTTAGTTGAATTCGAGCGGAAAGTTAAGAATGGAGTGCTTTGGCACTTATTTTATCACTATTATAGTAATAAACCTTGTGCACCGAAGATTACACCATTATTTCATAAAAACTGAAATGTAAGATATATACAGTTTTTTTACAGTTTTTTTTAGTATCTCGCTATATCACGCATTAAGCAGGGTAGGCAGAGAGAACCTTCGTTCTCCACTTTCCGCAGAATGTTCAAGGTATTGTGTGTTCAGTGGCGGCTACAATATGTAATAATCAATATGTTTTAATTGATGAATAAATATTTTTTTAAATAAATTAATCTTGAAATGCTTATATAATGTAGAAATAAATTTATTAATTAATATTTTGAAAACTTGCAAAATGCAAAACTTATTGCTAAACAGGTAAACTGTTAGCTTAGATATTTATTTACATAAATATTATGCATTATCACCAATAAATTTAGAATTACGGATTAATCTCATATTAATCTGATTAACATAAATACAAATATCAATTCTAGCTTCTATAGAAGTAGCTAACCAATTTGCAACAATTACTTTGCATTACATATTCATCACTAAAGCCTTTGTTATAAAAATAGAGAGAGCAGAATAGGCAGAGGGTCTAGACACTTTCACGGCTAACCTCTGGAAGCATTGCGTGTTGAGTGGCGGAATTCAACGCTTTGCCTCGACACGTAAGGTACCTAATAGTACGCATCAATACATAAGCTTTGTCCTGTTCTGTTATTTGATTATGGCGTTAGAAACGTGTCAATTGAGCACTAATTACTTTGACAATATCACAGAGACGAGTGTATATTAAAAGGATTTACGGTCTTTAATACTACATTAGAAACTATATTTTACAAACACAACAAGTATGGCACCCCTTGAAAAATACTACAAATATATTTTCTT
Source organism: Heliconius melpomene rosina (assembly GCF_056956725.1). Classification (NCBI taxonomy): domain Eukaryota; kingdom Metazoa; phylum Arthropoda; class Insecta; order Lepidoptera; family Nymphalidae; genus Heliconius; species Heliconius melpomene. The sequence goes on along the minus strand of NC_140402.1, from coordinate 6,792,388 downwards.
TTGGCGTTTTAACCATGATATTTCTTTAATAACTTTCAAAGATGTTTCATATTTGTTATATTTTTTTTCCAGTCCGCTCGACGGCCGCAAGCCAAGGTTCGAGTTCCGCAGGGGGCGCCCTTACAGTCGTCGACTTCCTCACAGTCAGCCACTTAGTGCTTGCATTTCTTCAGGGACAGAGTACCCTCATCCCTACCCAACCGGTGTCGCTGTAGAAAGAAGAAGATTATGCTTGATATTGCTGCATTAGGAACTATCAAGATTTTGTACTTTTAGGCCATAGTAGCGCAGCAGCACAAAGGTGCGACTGTAACATGACGGTAGTGGGTTCAATCCTCAATCGGGGAAATGATTTATTATCGCATCTGTTTGAACTAACCTTGAAATTTTACATTAAAAATATTCTGCATAATATTCTTCTATAATCTTGCTATTGTATACTATTTATTAATAGCAAAGCCTAAAATTTAAGTAGACAGTGAATCCCTTTACGGCTAGTTGGACATCTTATAGGCCTTTGTGAATACTGGAATAGTTGGAGAGTCGAGTGAAGCAGGTCCAGCTAAGCAGTTGTTTATTATACTTAATGTGTAAATAACACTAGCATATGTAAGTGTTTTCATCCCTTGTGAGGATCAAAGGTAGGTTTTAGTATAATGTGACCGGTATGCCATTTATGAAGTGTAAAACTGAAATTATTGTTAAAGATTGTCTCTTTAATATAGAAGGATTTATTTCTTTTAAAGTAATTATTTTTTATTTTTTTATTAGTACCGTTTAATAATACATAAAAAGTTAAACTGTTCCTGCAAAACTCTTAGTGAGTTTGACAGCAGGATTTCGAGTCTCATTACATATAATTAAAATTAAATTAATATTAAATTAAAATTAAATCAAGAAGTATTTTCTAAAAAAAATACTCCCTAATTTTAATTTTAAACCCTTTCAAGTCTGGCTTGTTTTCTATGAAATATCTATAGATTTTCACTTTCCGTATTTTTTTCTTTATTTGTATTGTAAATTCTCATTTCCTAAAATTTTGATCACGCGGCTAGTTGCATACAAAATTAAATAAAACTTTACAAAAATGCTCATTTATTTCAATTGGTCTTGATAGACGGACAGACGAACAACAAAGTAATCCTATAAGGGTTCCTTTTTTCCCTTTAAGTAAAAGTTACTTACGTACCTCCAAAAGAATAAAGCGGAACCCTAATAATTTTCATAAAATCGAAAGAAATATTACATCGAATGATATAATAAAATAATAAAGTTGAACAAGAAAATGATCTCCCATACAATTTATACGAACACTCGTGTCATCTCGTATTAATATTCATTCCTGTATAAGCCTACATTCCAACCAGGATTAAAGATTCCACCATGACGCAAAGGTCGCCGGGTGAGCTTAAATACGCAACCTCTCGACTGTTTTACTTATATTTTTAATATTATTTATTTTCTTTTCGAATATTAATTTTGGGAGTAAAATAATTTCACGCTGTTTCCCACACACATCAGGGTAAGCAATGGGAACCTAATGTTAAGTTAAGTTTACCATTTTACATTTACTTTACCGTATTTACCATATAACATAATTTTACATATTTTATTTTATAAAATGGTTAGAATGACTCTTTAAAATGCAAAAGGTACTACACTCTTTTCCAGAAATCCAAGCATTCTGAAATCAGATTTACACGAAGGAAATTCTCACACCGTAGATTTTACCGAATCAGTTGACTTGAATTTGATAAAATTTTCATAAAATACTTGAACAAAATTGCTGCTAATCTTTTAAACTGACTTTGTTATATATATTTTTAATCATTTCTTGCGATCTAAAATATAAATGTACATGTACTCTATGTTACAAGTAGAAATCGAATCTATTATCGAAATGTTAAAAAGTGGCTCCCACGCGGCTTCGCCCTATTGAAATATATGAATATTTTTTAAGTGTATTTAGATATATTTGGCAAATTTTCTTTTTTAGTGTTTTTTTTTATTTTAACGGTTTAAAAATAACGAAGCATTACATCAATATAAATTGTGTTGTTCGATTATATTGCTACAAAATAATAATTGTAATTAAATTTTTAAAACTTTAATGTTAAACATTATCTTTAAAATGTTAATGTTATAAGAACACGTATACACAAACAAACAGAACCTATGTAAAAATATTGACAGTTCATAATGAACCCGTCAATAATTACTTAATTTACTTATTAATATAGTCAAAAACAAAAAAAAAGAGGAGAAGCCGTCGCAGCGGCATAAAGGTGTATCTGTAACGCGACAGTTGTGGGTTCGATTCCCACTCGAGCAAGTGAAATATTTATTTACGTTTATATTTCCATTTCTTCGCTGTGGTGTCGAGGCAAAGCGCGGCGTTGAGTTCTGCCACTCAACACGCAATGCCTCCAAAATTCAGCAGAAAGTGGGGAACGGACTGAATTATAGTATAAACAAATATCTAATAAAAAAATGCTAAAAAACATTGGTTTAAAAGAATTAATAAAAAACAATTTCCCTTATTTCCCAACACACTTAGTGTAATGGAGCAAATGATCTATTTCTCCAACTTAACTTGGTTTGAAGCATACTGATATCCTTCACAGACACGAAGTCCAGGTCAACGCCTTCGTCTATGACCTGACCTATAAACCTTGCGTCCTGAGGGACGTTGGGTTTGATGGATGGATACATAAGGCCTGAACAAGTGGATTTGACAACTTCCCTTAACTAAGCTGTGGTAGGTAAATAATTCTCTTATCTTTCGGAATCAATGGCGTAATTTAAGCAAGGTAATTTAAAAGGAAAGAAATACTCGTATATAAAAATTGTAATAAAAAACGGCAAAATAAAAACAATCGTTGTGAGACCAGTTTGTCTACAGTGCTGTTTTTCAACGTTATCTTACTTCACAATATTTATATAAAAAAAACTAATATACAGTCATTTTGGGTAACTTTGACAGATACGAGCGATATTTACACAGCAAGGTAGGAGAGGAAACCTCGTAGGAGAGGGAATCTTGTTAGTGTTAAGACGACTTCCTCACTTCCTGCTGAATTCTGGACCCATTACGGATGGACTCATCTATAGCGGAACTGAACGCCGCGCTCATTTATCGCATTTAAAGATTAATAAAGTTTTATTTTATTACAAATAATAATAATATATCTTAGTAAATTAACAAATCCTTTAGAATAAATGACTCTATTCCGGATAATCCTCCCATTAAGTCTAACGCTCTTTAGTCCAGACACGTTCTGATGCAGGAACTGACTGCCACGGTTGCCAGTGGCTGCATAATGCATGGAATTCAAAATCAAACGGTTCTATTACAATAACTCACAGATTATACTTTATAAGAATTGAGTATATTGGGAATATTTTAATACTATATTTCTCTCTCTCTTTCTCTCTCTCATTCTAGCTCCATAGTGTACCTATATTGTAACCTAGCTTATGTACCCAGGGCAGGTAGAGGAAACTCAAGACACTGATATTTCTCTACCTGCTATGTAAAAAAGTGTCGAATCAAATCTTTTCATTCTACTGGTGAATCCGAGAACGACTCGTTAGGTATTCAATATTGATCTTGGCTCTCATTTCACATTTATATTTTTGTTTTCTTACTATAATATGCAAAATTTACGTAGATTTTTTTGGTAATTATGTATAAAATTCTATTTTTTAGTACTCAAACAGTATCCCGGTCACGAAATTTGGTTATATTAAAAAAAATACTCCTTAAAAAAATACTCTATTTTATTAAATATCCATGTTTTTACGAAGAAAGTGACAATATGAAAATATTATATTCTACAACGTAATTAAGGCCTAACGATAACTTCCTACAATATGAAAATCTGGAACACCATGTAATAACAATAAGGGGAACGGGACGGGACGAAACGGGAAGATTACAATCTGAAAATCAAATATTATAGAGGATGCTCCAGCTTAGCATTCGACGCTCTCGCATCGTTTGCATGCGGTGTCCACTTTGCATGGAACATATATTTATATATGCCTATATAGAAATTAGAATATACAAACCAGATTCACGCTATATCCCGCACACAGCAGGGTAGGCAGAGGGAACCTAGTGTTTAGATACTCCGTTTCCCACGTTCCGAATTCTGGAGGAAAGTGGAAAGTGGAGATCGAAAGTGTCTTAATAGTGAATGGAGTGTATCAACTTTACGCTGTGTAAAATATTAGGTTCTCAGGTTCCCTCTGCCTATCCTGCTATGTGCAGGATACAGCGTGAAGCAGCGTGAAGCTTATGGTAATCGAACCCATTACAATCGGGACTAAAGTCACACGATGCAATTTTTCCACTGCTTTTAGTTGTTTTTGGGTAAATCTTAAATATATCATGTTTAATAATTTATTTGTTGGTTTGTTATACAAATAGTTAGCTTACAGGGTTGAGAACGAATCCTAGATTAAGCCTAGAGTAATTGAATGTTCGCAAGCACCTCTAACTAGAAAGTCAGGAAAATAAGGTCAGTTATATTCTGACGAAATTAATAATAAATTTCTATGATTTTATGAGATTATATTTATATTATATTAAAAAATATTAGTAACTTTTTTTTCAGCTTTATTTTTCAGATCCTCTCAATTCAATACTGCGTTTTGCCTTGTTACCAGAACGGAGAAATGAAAATTTAAATAAATTATTATTATTTCCCCCTAGTGGGAATAGAACCCATAACCGTCGCGGTTACACACACGTTTGTGCCACTATAGTCTCAATTATACATGTAAATTTTTTTTTTTTTGCTATAATTAATTATATTATATTAATAATAGTCATTTTGGTTTAGACAGGGCAATTTTGTAAGATGGTATTTAAATGCAAAGATCAGTTTACGCGGAGTGAGTTCAGCTCCCTGCCTGCTAATTGGGCCACGTCTCTCTGTAATGTATCAACCTCATAGGTCTTTAGGCTAGTTACACACTAAATTATTGTTGAAAATATAAAATTATACGTAAGACGTATATATAAGAAAAAAACATTTAGTTTTCAGCTTTATTATAACTATTTTTAAATATTATTATGCCTTTTTGATTTATAACGATAATAATAATGATTTTTAACAAAAATAACCGACTTTTCTCAATTTCAACCGGACCCCATAATCAGAACGTGACCAAACTTTGTGCATTTAGCAATGTAATAGGATCCAATACAAGGATTTTATTTTTTTTCTGTTTATATATTTGTCTATGCGTTTGTTCACCAATCAGAAACGGATTAACCAATTTAAATGTAGTTTTTACTATTATATTTTGTCAAATTTCTCTTAACATTTAATTTGTGTTTTATTTCAACCGAATCATAAATAATAAAGTTATTAAGTAAATTTAATCTTACCACAAATATCACGTAAGTCATTTTATAAAATATTATAAATTATAATTAAAGAAACCAATATTAAAGAAATAAATAAAATAAGGTCAAGTGCAAGTTTATTTGTTTGGCACCACCCTGTATACTATATTAGCATAAATCACAACTTTATCCATACCTACTTCTACTCCGCTACAGGCACGTCGCCAGAAATAATGGAATCACGCTTAAATTTCAACGTTAACCCACTAACCCTTGCATCTTCTAACATTATTCTTTATTGCACAAAATATACATAAGAAAACAATAAAATACATTTAGTTCGCAAAGGTGGACTTATCTCTATAAGAGATCTCTTCCAGCCAACCAGTGGAAGTGGATGAGTTACAAGTAGCGGGTGAGATCATAGTACAATTAAGTTATTACTTTAAACATTTAGTTAACTTAGCACAAACAAAACAAAATACACATATTATATTACAATATATAAATACATAATTAAAACAAATATATATGTCGATATACATATACACACTATATAAAATATATAGTTTCATACATACACATATATATACATATAGTTATATAATAAATATATAAAAAAAATAAAAAAGACATATATAGATATATGAGATGAAAATGTGGAAGTAATTACAATATGAAGTTTACGAGTTTAAGGTTGCAAGCAGATATTTTTTAAGCTGGGATTTAAAGGACATTATAGATGGACTTCTCTGGATAGATTTAGGAAGTTGGTTCCATAGGGATGCGGCATAAACAGAAAAGGATTTTTGGAAGAATTTAGAGTTACTCTTTGGTATGTCAAGTGTCGGTATGACACAAGAACGCCTAGAGCGTGTGGGAGTGGGAAGTAAATGAAACCGGGAGCAAAGATAAGGGGGGAATTTTGAATAATTAAGGATTTTAAAAAGGAGTGAAAGGATGTGCATATCTCGGCGAAGGCGAATTGGAAGCCAATTAAGCTGAGCTCGAAATTGGGAAACGTGATCATACTTACGAAGACCGTAAATGAAGCGTATGGCGAGATTTTGAAGGCGCTCTAGCTTATTGAGTAGCTCCTCCGTCACATCCAAATAGCAGACGTCAGCGTAGTCAAGAATTGGCAGTAGAAGAGATTGCGCAAGCATAATTTTTGTTTTATGAGGGAGGAAATATTGGAGACGCTTCAGAGAATGATAAGAGAAGTGCATACGTTTACTAAGATCATTAATATGTGATGCCCAAGTCAAGTTGCTGTCGAAGGTTAGACCCAGATTTCTCACTTTGTCGTAATATGGAATTGGAAATCCAGAGTAGAGTATCTTAGGCACTGAGGTCCAATTGATTTTACTACCAAGTCTGCTACTGCTTATTATAATTGCCTGCGATTTTTTTGGGTTAACTGATAGGCCAAAAGATTCAGCCCAGTCTTGAATCGCAGCAAGATCTTCATTTAAGAGCGCGTTGGTCTCAGGCAATTCATGTAAGTAGCCATGTCGATACAACTGCAAATCATCGGCATACAGGTGGTAAGGAGAAGAAATTACTTTTGAAATATTGTTAATAAAAACCGAAAATAGAAGAGGAGAAAGAACGCCGCCTTGAGGAACACCAGCAGTGAGGTCAAGCCAAGACGATGTATTGTCATTGGCTTTCACACATTGTTGGCGACCGAAGAGATAAGAGTGAAACCAGTTTAAAACTGTGGAAGGAACGTTAACTGCACGAAGAGTAGCAAGAAGTATGTCAAAGTCAACAGAGCTAAAAGCATTGCTGAAATCCAGTAATACCATTGCAGTGATCTTGGTGTTATCCAAGGCACACCGAATGTCCTCCGAGATATTCAGCAGTGCGCTAACTGTGCTGTGAAAGGGACGGAACCCGGATTGGTAAGGACATAGAAGATTGTTTGAGGAGAGAAAAGAGTACAGTTGATTATGAACGATGGTTTCAAGGACTTTTGATAGGATAGGTAAAATGGATATAGGACGATAGTCAGTGACAGCGGAAGGGTTCGAGGTTTTGGGTAACGGAATGACATAAGCATTCTTCCACTGTGATGGAAAGACATTACATGTCAGCGAGAAATTGATAATGTGGGTGACCACTGGTGCAATGACATCCAACACGGGAAGAATCATCTCGAGACTGAGATTGTCACTTCCAATGGCTTTAGTGGAGATGGAGCGGACACACTTCTTGACTTCCTCTTCAGATACAGTTTTAAATGAAAAGGGAGTTGAGCCTGGTAGGACATTTTGAGATAAAGAAGCAAGTGTATGTGTTTTTATGTGGGCATTTATTTTTATATTTGGGTTTGTAAAATGAGAATTTAAGACATTAAGATCCACTGAGATCTGATGATCAGCAGTGGCTTTACCTATACCAAGCGACTCTAAGAATCTCCAAACTTGCGCTTGAGAGAGGTTCTGAATGGTATTGTGAACGTAGCGACGCTTAGCATCCCTACACATCCTGTTGCAAATGTTCCGCAGTTTCTTGTATGCTGTGAGATTTTCTTCACAAGGAAATCTTTTGTTTTTAGTTTTCGCTCGATCGCGCTTAGTCATAAATCGTTTAATAATTGGCGTTAACCATGGTGCAGGCGCATGCTTGATACGAACTGGTCTTACGGGGGCATGAACATTAAAAATGTTAATCAGTTCAGAAGTTAGCGAGTGTACCATATCGTCAATATTAGTTAGTGACAATGTGGTTGACCAGTCGATGTTCCTCAAATCATCCCTGAAGCGTTCCAGATCAATATGCTTAAAATCGCGCTGAAGAAAAATTTTGCTTCTAACCTTGGGAGAGCGTAATTTATAAGAAAGAAAAATTAAATCGTGAAAAGAGAAAGGTGCAGTCATTTGACCATGAGAAATAATAAAATTAGGGTTAGAGACGGAGATAATATCAATCAGAGAAGGACGACAGTTAGGAAAAAAATGGGTGGGGGAAGACATGGGTAGAATATGCAAGTTATATGACTCATTCAGTGCCTTGAGCTGGTTGCTTCTAGTATCATTTTTTAACATACAGGTATTTAGGTCGCCCATGCAAATTATATGGTCATAATGATGAAAAAGACTCTCCATAATATCTTCCAAAGCACTAAAATAATTCACTTTATCATTAGGGGAATATAAAACGCCTAAAAGAATTTTTTTATAGTGTAGTTCTACTTCTAAAAAGAGATATTCAAGAATTCCTTCAGCCTGATTAAGGGAGTGAGAGTGACATTATACGTGAAAAATTAGAAACACGAGTAATTAAAATGTTTTAATTAATGCCTCTACCTTATTTAGAGATATATTTACATTTTTAAATAAAGAATGGAACATGGTGTTTATATTCTCCGCTTCCTGCTCTAATTCCAAACACTGCAACCACACAACAATGGAACTTAACGTAACTTTTTCTTACTTTATTTCTAATATACCTACAGAAATCCTGAGCGGTCTATCATACTAGAGTAGACTCAATAGAGCGATACACTAATCTACACAGGATATGCTAGAAACAGAGAGAAAGAGAGAGAAATTTAGTAAAACAGAATACACTTTATAAACATTAAAAATAAAACCCTAAAAATATTTTTAACTATGTTATATAGACATAAAGTTGTAAACTATTGCAATATAAAATTCGCAAGATATTATGGCAGCTTACTTAAACTCTTCGATAAACTTTTCTAGTACCGGCAACTTAGTTTTATAAGCATACGAGTACATTCGTTTATTTATGAGGTCGTGCTCCTTAATGTTATTTGTTAGAGATTTATGTTTTAAAATATCTTTTTTACTTAAAATCAAATCAAATCAACTTCACGTTGTATCCCGCTTATTGCAGGGTAGGTAGAGGGAATCTAGTGTTAAGACACTCCGTTTTCCATTTTCTGCAGAACTCAAGGCTGGACTCTGGCATCAACTCCTTGATGCCAGAGCGAAGAAATAAAAATACTAAGAAACAATATTTTTTTATTAACCATTTATTTCAAAATACCTGGTTCGTGTAGTTTCGTTATCTATATCACTGTTTATAATTGCTAATAATATAGAGATATTTATTTTGTAACATAAAGTAAATATTGCAAACGGATATGAATTAATGCTTTATAAGGAAAAATAAAATCTTGATTGATGATGATGATGAAAACATTTAATCTTCATTGGTACTCTAACAATTGCCAATGGAGGAAATTAAATATTTAATATTTTCATTTCTTATAGAGGTAATGTTAAATGACTCCTGAGTTTGGGGAAAAGTGGGGAATGGAAATATCTTGAAGGAATAGAGTGTCTTAAAACTAGGCCCCCAGCATCCCTCTACCTACCCAACAATGTTCGAAATACATGTATAATTAAAAATAATATATTGGCGTTATAAACACCATATTAAAAAATAAAAAAAAATGTTTTGAATCATATTTTGCAAAACACACTTATTTTCAAATCACAAACAGACACTTTAATTTTTATTTATATGTATATACAAGAAGGATGCAATACTGGTATATCTACATTATATTTACTCTGTCGAAAACTAGATGGCGGTAACAGTCACCAAGTCCACATATCGAGAGCGAAGGTGAACAACATAGCAAGTGCCTTTTGTCATTCTTTTGACTTTGAAAATTGTAAATTAATTTAAATTTAAAAATATGTTTTATTCAAAACATTTATAAAGACACACAATACCTGAACAAGTGCTGGTGATACGAGCGTGTTCCTTAATCGTGAGTATTTTTTTTTATTTAATAAGTTTTATATTAAAATTTCTTTTCTTGTCACAAAATGCCGGCGATAAATCCTATTGATTTTTAGTTTCCCTTAAAACCTCCCTGGCATTTTATATTTATTTCGTTTAAATATAAATTCTTATGAAATGACACATCGTCGTTAATTATTATTTTTTCTTTTTGGCCAAGTGATTTTGTGCTCAACTGGCACTTTCGAAACGCGACAATCAAAGAACTAAATTATTTTTTTAACCCTGTTATTACCTATAAATATATGATTATATATTAAACATATAAATCTTCAATATATTTTTTATTTCTAATAAAATATTTTTAAGACATAAATCATTATAACTTCGTAAACACTTATTTTGTACTGTATTTTCCAAAGAAAAGCAAAGTATTTTAGATCTATACAATAAAAAAATGTCTATACATTAAATATATGTACGAAAAAACAGATAATATGGATGGATGGGATGTAATAAAAAAAAATCAAAAAACCTTTTTAAAAAGCTTCGTAATGTTTTCTTTTTCATGATATATTTTATTTTACAAATCAATTGCTTTCAAATGATACCCATATTAAGTGGATTGCGGCGGCCATCTCAGGTTAACAGCAATATTGATTACATGAGGCCAGTCGTGGGCGCAGGGGCACAAAGTGTGATTGTAAACGCGAATGGTTGTGGGTTCGATTCCCCCTGGAGGAAATTAAATATTTATTTAAATTTATGTTTCCTTTTTACGCTCTAGTGTTGTTGCTAAGCGCGGCGTGAGTTTTGTTATTCAACACGCAATACCAGGAGAATTTGGCAAAAAGTGGGGAACGGAGTACCTTAACACGAGGTTCCCTCTGCCTACCCTACTGTGTCTGTGACAGGACAGCCTAAAGCTGATTTAATTTTATTTTTATTTAATTACATAATTATAATTTCACCGTCACAGTTATAACTGAAGTCGTCATCTAAATTTCTGGTCACGCAGGAAAGTAGGTTAAACTGAACTTGCAAGACTTCAACGCCTTTGCAAGATATACACTAACACACTAGCACCATAAGTTAAATAAAACCTGGTATGAATAGATACCAATAGATTACCTATATAAGCTATATAGATTTTAGATTTTTTTTCCTGTCTGTTTGCCTGTTTATGTCCAAAACTAATGTAGCTGAGCGTGATCAGCATGTTCCACTGACATTTAAAAATTGAAGATCTGGAACAGCTGAAGAACAACCATAACAGTCCAGCTAAACTATAAGAAATAATGGAATGAAATGCATTTTTCATTGATATATAAATAATCTAAGTAAATGATTCTGGGTCCAATGCTCCCTTCGTTTCCCATGTATATAACAATATATAAAATATTTTTTATTTTGTGTAAATATTAATTAGAATTAGTAAACACTTTAAAGAATTACTTCAATATTTTTTGTTGCAGCTAATTTACCATTTGCAGCATTTTTCAATATGGAAATGTTAATAGAAGTCGACAGAAGTAGATGGGTGGAACTCCGCGACTTATACAGACAGGATTGGCCGAAAAACGTTGTCGCTTCTTCTATTCTGGATGCTAACATATCTTATCCAGATTTATCGAAAGAGTTCAATTTCAAAGTGTATTGTCCTGATGGCAATATACAAAATGGAATGGTTGCTACTAGTGAAGTACGTCACAGTTTTAAATACTCACATTTACATTATTATTATAAAATTGCTATTATTTTTTTATCATGCTGTATCCTGTACATAGCAGGGCAGGCAGAAGGAACCTGAGAATCTAGTGTCAATCTCATTAAGATACTTCCGTTCCTCACTTTCCGCCAAATTCTTGGAACATTGCGTGTCGAGTGGCAAATTACTGTAATTTTTTTTTCACAGAAAGCAAATTTTATAAGAGTTCATCCATTAAATGGTATTGAAAAGATGGAGGAAGCTCTGGCGACTACTAAATTGATAGATTGGAATAAGACAATTAATGTAGTATTCGCAAGTTCTGAAGTCGATGAATGCTTTGAGCGACTTGGCGTACGTTTTGGTCTTAAAATTCAAGGAACAAAAGCGTTTAAGCATGTATTGCATAGAGAATCCGCATTGGTTGAAGATATATGGTGAGAATTACAGTTTGTATTTAATAAACATTTAAGTTATAGCGCGTGGGTTCTATACCCACTCGAGGAATTGTAATATTTAATATTTTCAATTCCTCGCTCTGGAGTCAAGGCGAGTTTTACCACTCAACACGGAATGTCTCCAGAATTCGGTAGACCGTGGGTAAGCAGGGTGTCTTAACACTGGGCTTCCTTTATCTACCTTGCTAAATACAGGATTTAGCGTAAAATAAAAAAAAAATCATTGACTGTTATTAATTATTATGTGTTAGGTTTTCTCTGTTTATTATAATAAAAAACTTTCTATATTTATTATAAAAAACTTTACCTGATTATTATAATAATTTGTAACTTCCAAATTCAATATATTATAACCATCTCATTTATAGTCCACCGCCCAACACCTATATAGCCGAACCAAAGCAAGAGCATTTAGAAATCATAGACAAGGCGTGGACGTTCCACAACAAGGATTCATTAAAATATTTCGAAGCATTGGCCAGAAACCATTTATTATTTGTTTTATATTCGGATGATGGGGAACTACTAGCGTGGGTGGGTACCGACCACGAAGGCCATTTAACCCATCTCTACTGCTTAGAGGAACATAGAAAGAAAGGCTATGCTGAACATGTTCTACGTTATGTTGTAAATAATGAACTGAAGAAAGGCAGAGACCTTTTGGCCTACACCTATGAACATAATATAAAACCTAAATTTCTCTTTGATAAATTAAATTTTGACAGATTTGGATATGACCGCTGGTTGTCTATAACGAAAATAATAAATGAATCATAAATAATATTCTGTACTATTTTCTTTTAATTGTCCTTCCGTCCTCGTTGTTTGTACTTAATAATGAAATTTATTATACCTAAGAAAATTTTATATTAATTAAGAAAATTATACACCATATGTGCAAAAACAATATGACTTTTATTTTATAACTAGACTCAATCGCGGCTTCGCTCGCTTAAACTTATTTTTAATAACATTTTCTTCTACTGCTTCTAAGAATTATAAAGGAAGAAGGGATTATTCTAAGTACAAAGTTTCATGATAATCAGTTGAGTAATTTTGGCATGGAAGCAAGTCGTAATGTATATTATTTATTTATTTATGTAGTTATTTATTTGTAATATAGTAATAATTATTATTGAAGTTTTAATTATAATATATGTAAAGAAATTTCGACGTGAATGAAAAAGAAGCTTATCTAATATTTATATCAAACTGTTTAGAGGCTTAAAAATATATAAGAACAGTCAGCTTTAGCTTCGGTTTTAAAGTTAAAGCCTCCACGATCCACTGTAGCGTTGTTGAAAAGTAAACAATGAAGATCTCATGTTCGTGCTCGATCTCCATATGGAGGTAATTAAAGTTAAAATATTTTTGTCCGTTAAACATTTTTCTAATATAAAGTTTCTCAAGTTGATGGAGAATGGAGAATAAAGTGACGCATCACCAATTTTTCTTTGTCAAACTTGCAATATGCGAGAGATTTGTGCAGACAAAATGGTTGCAGGCGTTTAGTCTTTTTTGTATTTGTATAATTTTTTTTTTATTTTGAGGATATCTATATGCTATCTAAATATTTGACTTTTTGTTTTTCTCGTATCAAACACCAATTTCATATACTAATACTATATTTTATTTAACACTAAAATATATTTGCATACTTATTTGATGCTGTATTAAAATAGCCTCATATAGAGTTGTACGGTCCGACTTCAGGTTCGAGTATCATGAATAAAATTAAGTTATATCTTTTATATTAACAATCGTGTTAATAATGTAATATGATATACAAACTACCTAATAATACTAGTTCTGGTATATCTGCATTATAATTACGTAATCGCAAACTAGATGGCGCTAGTACTAACCAATAACTATTAACTATATATAAAACAATCTGACAAGTGCAGTGGTGTTATTCTGACAACACAAAATGCTGTGTTTATAATATTATTAAATATATATATTAAAAATGTAAAAGAATGTTCATAACCCATATTTATTTACAGTAAGTACCGTATTTTTTAAACTTGTTTATTTTCTTGAGGAGTAGGCAAATATAACCTAGTTTTCAGTTATTATATATTATTAATTATCGATAAGAGGATAGAGTTTTGATGATATTCGTTCAAAAATATATATGAATAGAATCAGTTGTAATAAAATAATTGATCACTTAAGTAAATTAGGTTATAATATACTATAAGTGTGTATTTAAATGTATGTTATTTAGAAATGTAATTATTTTATCTTTTACAAGCCTATATCTGATACGTGTTTATTATCTTTATTGCCTACTGTCATATATTTACGTGCAGATTTTGTTTACGTGGTAAATATGATAAATAACGAATAATATACATACATATATGTATATGCAAAAATATATATGAGGTAAAAAATAATTGATAAGCATTTCAAGGCCCACATAATAATAAAATTAATCAATAAATTTCTAATTATATAATTAATTCATGAGAGATTCTCATATATTGAAACTATACACAAAAGTGTAAGTCTGAAAAATCTACCATTCGGGAAAATAATTTTATTTAGTTATTTTCCCGAACGGTAGATTTTACGTTATTTACGTTTTAGTATTAGTTGTATATTTCATTTTTTTTTCTATCAACATCGTTTAAATAAGCTTTATGAATCGCCCAAGATACGGCTCAGATCGAGCGATGCTGGAGGTCACCATCAACAAAAACCTAGACCAGCAATCACTCCACACCATCTTAGAATCAGAAGCCACCAGGACACCTTTCCTCACCTTCGCACGTAAAGCCATCTTAACAGCCGCGAAACGCAACAGCTCGCTAGTGGCTACCCCCTCCGCGCCAATACCCGCGCCACCCTCACAAACATCCCAAACACCAGCACCTGCATCATCACAAACACCTGCACCACTCACACAAAATTCCCAAACACCAGTACCCACACCACCAACAACACCTGCACCGCTTCCACAAGCTCCTCAGATACCAACTTCCGCATCACTTCCAATCCCCGTACCAATCCAACAAACACACTCGACACCTGCTTCTCCCACACCAACAATTACAACATTACACTCTTTTTTTCCTAAGAAATTTTAAGAAATCATAAGCCTCCTATATTATTCAAGTCTGTCAGTCACTAAGTAACGGTTTTTTTATATATTTAGATTAAATTTAATACACAGTTTTAATTTAATTGGTACAAAATTAAAACTGTTTGCCTTTTTACAGCGTCTTTCAATATGGAACCATTAGTAGAAGTTGATAGAAGTAAGTGGCCTGAGCTCCGCGACTTATATGAACGTGATTGGCCCAAAAATGCAGTAGCATTTTGTGTTTTAGATACTAACATATCCCACCCTGATTTACGTGAAACGTTCAATTTCAAAGTATATTGTCCTGATGGCAATTTAAACAATGGAATGGTAGCTACTAGTGACGTAAGTCTTAGCTTCAAATTTATTCTAACATATACAGAAGAAATATTAAATTATAGTTAGGACCCTTAAAAAAAATTATAATTTTTTTATATCACTCACCAGGAAGGAGATTACATAAGAGTTCACCCATTAAATGATATCGTTACCATTGAAAATGCTCTAGCTACCACCAAAGTGATTGATTGGAATAAACCAGTTACTGTAGCATCAGCAAGTCCTGAAGTTGATGAATGCTTTGAACGTCTTAGCGTTCGGCTTGGCCTTAAAGTTATAGGAGAGAAGGCGTTTAAGCATTTACTGAATAGAGATTCTGCGCTGCTAGGGAATATGCAGTGAGTATTGGGTATAGCATCTTATAGCTTGGGACTATAGCAGCCGACGTCATCGTGGTACAAAAAATATATATAAGTTTCTTACTATTTACATTTGTTTTGATATTTGATATGCATAAAAATATTTAAAGTAATTGTTACTAAGCATTATTTTTTACATTTATAAGTATGATTTGATCATTATAGAAAACTAGCGGCCCGCTCGCGGATTCACCCGCGTGATCAATGTTATTATTAATTTCTGTCTCCATGACTACGTCCTAGTGACGTCTATGCAAAATTTGAGACTCCTAGAATTTGTAGTAACGAAGTTTCATAGAAACTTTCGACCCCAAAAACAACCTCTTAGAAATCGAATATTGCAAATTCCCGTCTTAGCGAGCACCTACGTCCTATAAGTAACTCCTATACAAAATTTGAGATTCCTAGCACATGTAGTTTCTGAGATTTCGTGATGAGTGAGTGACCTTTCGATTTTATATATATAGAGAAATGAAAAAAAAAATCTTTTAAAAATAAAATAACGTGTTTTCAGTGTTCCTCCCAACACGTACATCGCGGAACCTAAAAGTGAACATTTGGATATAATAGACAAAACATGGACATACCATGGAAAAAATACAATCAAATACTTTAAAGCATTAGCGAGGAACCATTTGTTATTCGTTCTATATACGGATGAAGGGAATCCCCTAGCATGGGTAACTACTGACAACGATGGCCATTTGAGCCATCTCTACTGTATAGAGGAACAGAGAAGAAAAGGTTACGCAGAATGCATCTTACGATATGTCACAAACAAGGAATTAAGGAAAGGAAAAAATGTGCTAGGTTACACTTTGGAAAATAATATAAAACCTAAAAACTTATTTGATAAACTTAATTTTGATAGGATTGGATGTGACCGATGGTTGATGGTACAAAAAATAAACGATTGATTAAAAATATTATTTTTATTATTCATTCTTCCAAAATAAACTTTCCAAACATTTTTTTTGTCTTTTCCATAATTTATGGTTACCAGAACAATAATACTAAAGGTAACCATATAAATATATGATCTGTGTGCAAATATGACTAATATAGTTCTAGTACTATCTCGGCAACGAGAGGAAGGTCGCTTCGCTCAAATACGATTCATATTAATCATTCATTTGCCATATACTGTTATTGAAGATATCATGTGTACTGAACCGTTGAAGTTTGTTCCTATCGAAGAGTGGGGGAAGATGAAGTCGGTATTTAAGTGTGATTGGCCGAGAAGCCTCTCCGGAGTGACTCTCTTGGAGATTGAAGAATATATAAATAGAGCCGGCCTTGACTACGGGTTTAAAGTGTATTGTCCTTATGGAGACTTCAAAAATGGAATAGTAGCGGTTAATATTAAGGTAAAGTACTATAGAAAAAAATATATACAAGGAAAAAAATATATGAACAATAAAAATAATATAATATAGGTTATATTTTTGTTAGATTTGCAACTGATTGATAAAATGATGATTCTATTAGATATGGCACTGATAAAATTGTATAAATTTCTATATAAATGTTGCTGACGACGCTAGCTGTGCTGAACCTACTAATACTACTATAATAATAATGTTTTTACGTGATTTTGAATAAAGTATTTTAATAATAACTTAGAAATATATACATTATATACAATTACATAATACTATTTAAACGGAAATTTTGGCTTCGGGCATTTGATATTTTTTTATCAATTCACATTAAATTTAAAGGATAAGATAAGAGTATACAGAATACTAGTGGACCCGAACGCGACTACGCCCGCTTGAACTATCCGAATAAATACGTAAAAGACAGACAGAAAGACAGAGTTACTTTCGAATTTATAATATAGGTATGGATAATATAAAAATAAAACATCTTATGGTTAATAATGTTCTAATTGTAAATGCGATAGTTTTGGGTTCGATCCTCATCCAGGGATAACGTTCGTATTCAAAAATATAATTAATTCAAATTTTCATAGACAAATTTCGACCAGTCTACTCCTTACCACAGACTTCTGCAAAGTGTTTGAAACGTTGGTTTCTTGAAATATTATAGTTTCTATACTAGAAATATTAAATTATCAATTAATCCGATTAAAGAGTTTCATTTAAAAGACACATTACTTTTTTATAAGCAACTGCTATATTTATTTCTTAGGCGCAAGTTTTATAAAATTAATTTATAAGCTTTATTTCACACTTAGGAAAAAAACATACATTTTAGAAAACACAAAAAATTTGATCTAAAAGATTTGATTTCCAAGAGGTGCAGGTTCAAATCCCGCTACGTTCAAATTTTTATATGTTTCCTAAAAAATAAATATGTAAATTGCTTATAATTTATCATTTCTTTTCCAGAGCACATATTACGAAGTTGTAATTCAATGTCCTAAGGATGATACTACAGAACTTGGTGAAGCTTTGAGGCACACACAACTAATCGACTGGTCTAAAACCATAGAAGTGCCTTACGCCCCAACACACGTGATGGCTTGTGTGAAAAAAATTATTGCTGAGAAAAATTGTAATATTGACCATATAACAGTGACAGAAACTTTTTTACTAGATACAGGATCACCTCTCTTTGATGTCAGGTAATGGAATGGTTTCAGCTTTATATAATAAAAAAATATTAATATGAACATTTAATAACGTAATAGAAGAGAAAAACTTCTTTTTTAAATATTTTGTTGATTTGTCTGTGCGTTTGTTCACGCTCATCCCAGAAACAGTTTAACCGATTCTATTGCAGTTCAGTGTTGTATTTTAGCAATATTAATTTAATCGGCTTATAAATAAAAAAAGTTATATCATTATATAAAAAGGTCGTTCGACAAAATTGCTATAAATTTTTATTAATTGGGCTAAAAAAATACTTTTCATTATAGGTACATATTGTTCTTAAAACGATATTAGTATTAGAAAACGAAAGTAAAGCAAAGAGATTGTGTAGCTCAAGCGGGTGAAGCCGCGAGCGAGTCGCTAGTATTATTAAGTAAAGATGTCCATTAGTATGAAATCAGTTTCATTAAATACATTATCTTTTCAGATTAACTCCAGAATTTTCATTTCAACCTCTAACAATTGAGCATACAAAGTTAGTCGATGCTAAATGGCCTCATCGTTATCCTGGTTCTGAGTGGTACTTCGAAATGTTAATCAAAGCGAATTTAGGTTATGGACTATTTTTTAAAAGTGAACTTATAGCTTGGGCATTTGTTAAGGAAATGGGGGCGTTAGGCCATCTTTACACTATGGAGAAACATAGAAGGAAGGGCTATGGTGGTTTGATGGTTAAGCTTATTTCTAATATTTTATTGGAGAAAAATAAATGTGTATTCGCCTTTTGTGTGGAAGGAAACGCCAACGCTGGTGCTTTATACAAAAAGTTAGGGTTTGTTAGTGTTGTTGATGTGGAATGGTGCACGTTTTCAGGATTTAATTAAAAATATATTTCAGTTAATAATATAATTTAAAGTATAATATCATATGTTTTATTATTTTATTACATCTAATGTAATATTTGAATAAAATAATCTTTAACACTATATAAATATCAATTATTATTAGAACATGCTACGTTTATTATGTGGAAAATAATGAAATAATCGATAAAATTGGGGCCACTCATGGCGCAGGGGCACAAGCGTGCGACAGTGAACTCGAAAGGGGTTCGACTTCCACTTGGGAAATGTAATATTTATATTTTTATTTCCTTACTCTGCTAACGAGCAAAGCATGGCGTTTAGTTCCGTCACTTAACACGCAATGCCCTGAGTGTTTGGCGGAAAATTTGAAACTAAGAAAGTGTTAACAAGTAAATCTAAGTTCCTTTCGCCCACCCTCCTGTGTTCGAGATACGGTAAAAAGACGTTAAAAAAAAACAAAACCACATATCTCTATTTCTATAAAGTTAAGCAATGTTTACTTCCGTATCTAAAAATGTAAATATTTATAATATTTAATTCACATAACTTCTTTGACACACGGGCTACGAGACCGCATCAAATTCCAACGGGTGTTGCAAC
Source organism: Heliconius melpomene rosina (assembly GCF_056956725.1). NCBI lineage: Eukaryota > Metazoa > Arthropoda > Insecta > Lepidoptera > Nymphalidae > Heliconius > Heliconius melpomene. The sequence continues at coordinate 6,772,328 of NC_140402.1, read as the reverse complement.
GAATACCTTATCTACTCGTAGTTTTATTGATACGTTATATAAAATAATATTAGGAAAGCTCAACGCTCATATACCTATATGAAAAAAAAAATGTTTTGTTATTAGCTTCTCTCTGTATCCTGTACACAGCAGGGTAGGCAGAGGGAACCTAGTGTTAAGACACTCCATTCCCCACTTTCTGCCGAATTCTAGAGGCATTGGAGGGCGAGACACTGAGAGAAGCTGAAAAGAAAGAATTGATTTCATTGTAGGAAATACAGATCGTTAATCGTTATTTTAAATGCGAAAACTGACTTAAAACATTATAAACATAAAGAATAATTGTACATATTTAAACTATATTACATATAAGATTAAAATTAATAATTAATGAGAAATTAAAAGAAATAATTAATGAGAAATTAAAAGAAATAATTAATGGGAACTCCACAGACTGCATGGGTATAAAACGTTAAAAACAAATCGATACTTACCCAACAATGGTTACACTCGCTTGGTCTTAATCACAGGAATTATGACACAAAATAAAATGAAACAATCTATTGACAAAGATATATTTTTTTTAATCAATTGTTCTCATGTCGATCAAATCTCACTAGGTTTACCTTGTAAACTTGTGTCTAGTGGGTTTTATTTTAGAACTAGCATATAGCAGGGTAGGTTAGGGAACATAGTGTTAGGACACTCCGTCCCCCACTTTCTACCGCATTTTTAGTCTTTCTTGTGGTGAACTCAACGGGCTTTGCCTTATTACCAGAGCGAGGAAAAAAAAATGAATAAATCAGTCCGAACGGAATCGAACTCCTAACCGTCGCGCATATATTGAGTCACTGTGCCACTTAGCCTCGAGGGTCTCAAAAAACCCACCCACAGTATCTACTAAGTACTATTTTAATTCGCTATTTAAAATTAGCATTATAAAAATATCAGCACTGGCCTCCTTTTACTTTTCAGGATAATTAATATATTTAAGTTGAAAATTTCACGAAGGGGCCAATTGAGGGAAAAATTTAGCAAAACTTCATTTTGATCACGTTGTAATTTTATTGGGGTTTCGTTTTGGATTGCGGACATTAAAAAAGTAATTTGGGAGGGAATTTTATTACTTTATTTATATAATTTTCATTTATTTTTAATAAATAAGCATAAACGAGGTAATATTTTTATAAATTTTATTTAATTTTGAGTTGTCATATTATCCAATTTAGTATTTTAATAATGGAGTTTTTTGTAATTCTATTAACAAGAATTTTTAACAGTTCTATTTTATAGGCAGAAATATTACCTATAGGGACGCGTCGCTACATCGATCAATTTCTGCCTCTACATATATATATATGAACATATATTTATAATTATATGTGTTTTCTTATGTTTTATATATTGTTTATAAAAAAAATGCTTTAAACTAATTTACAATGGGCTATAAATATAACATTATTTTTAATAATAACATATGGAAATACAGTAGATTAAACTAAAATGACCCTACAAGCGATGAATAAAAGTCTATTACCATCAATGAAAATGGAAAATTATGAAAAGAAAAAAATTCAAATCTCAAGTTTTATAGAATACATATAGAAAGCAGAAAATCTTAACCTACTACGTTAAAATTTTTATTCTTTTCTAAAAAAATATTTTTCTCTCCTAAGTGTGAAATAACACTGAAAATAATAGAATATGTTTAAATGATAATAATAATATAAATAATATAGAAAGAAATAAAATTTTACTAATTAATAAATACATTGATTCTGATTTTGAATCACCGCGAAATCTAATAAAAAATAGAGCCCGCTTCGCTCTCACGTGGGGGGACGTCCACCTTATACTGGCGCACAAATGTGGAACTCCTCATTTACGCACTAAACGCGATCTCGAAATGTATCGAACACCTCATCAATCATCAGCATAGGGAAAAGAAAGTGAATACGATATAGCGTTTGTGAACTGAGTGCTTGTGACAAAAGGTTGACGAAATGTGGAGATTTGTGGCATTTGGTGAGTTTTTAGTTCTAATATACAAATAATTATAAATAAATTAAGTTTTAATATTTATAATTAATATATCGTAGCGCAGGTACAAGTGTTTGACTGTAAATACGATGGATGTGGGTTCGATCTCCATTCGATGAAATTAAATATTTATTTTTATTTACATTTTCATTTCTTTGCTGTGACTCCAAGGTAAAAGTCCGGTGCGGCGTTGAGTTTCGCCACTCAACACGCAATGCGCTGAAAAATTCTGTGGGAATTCGAAAAACGGAGATTTTTCACATTATAATTCCCTTGCCTACCCTGCTCTGTGCGAGGTAAAGTGTGAAGCGTATTTACTTTCATTTTATTTAGCTTTTAGTATTTATAATGGGCAACTAAATTAAGCTATATAATATATTGTATAAAACTATAAAATTCATTTTAAAGAAAAAAAAATAACTTTAATTCTCTAAAGTTTTGCTCGTCTCGCGGAAATGCAAGGTGTATTTACCTTTGAAACTTTAAACACTCTGAGCGCAGAAATGTAAATTCCCCTACAGAAGTTTAGTCACGTTTGTATAATATATATTTTTTAAAACAAGTTATAAAAAGTAGCGAAGTAGAGCAATTTCCATATTATCTATATATTTTAAATTTACAGTACTTGTGTGTGTTTTTCAATAATTAATCATAAACTTTCTTCAAATCAATTCCTCTTCATCGTCCATCTCATATATAAAAATAGTATGCATAAAACTCTGAAGACTATTACCCATGATTATCCCAATTTAATCTATTGTATGTTGGGTGAAAGCAGTAATAAATCATGAATATTTACAAAAGAAAATCACATTTTTTAATTGGCGCAGGGTACCTGGGAACCCAACATACACCATTCCTATTAAAACACTTTCTTTCGTACTTTCTGGACTCTACGCATTTATAGCATAGCATAGAATGAAAAATATAAATATAAAAAAGATACAAATTCGAAGTCAGTTGTGACATAGTGTGACTCCTCAATGCCTCCAAGATAGAGAGAGAACGAAACTAATGAGAACGGAGTGTCCCAACACTAGGTTTCCAAATACAGATAGAACGTGAAACTAAAAAAAATGGTATAGCTATTTATTGAAGTAAAAAGATTTAAGCATATAACACTTAACTATGACAAAATACACATAGCCAACTCTCCGTAATTTACTAGATAATAGATAGAGGTCATACACACACATCTCAATCTAATGTTTGTACGAGTATAGATCACGCCTTGGAATGAATATTAAGCTGGTCCCGGCGTCAACGTGCCGGGCTAGCACGGACGGGTTATTATTAACTAGGGATTCACCCTAGTTTCGCCTGGATGCCTTTTATGCATATTTAACGATTAAATATATTATATCATTTTTGAAAAAAAAATATTAAGGTAAGTTTTTTTTTACCCGACTGCAGCGACAAAAAAGAGTAATGTTTTTAGCGTTGTATGTATGTCCGTTCCTTTATAACTGTTGAACCAGAGAACCGATTTTGATAAATGATATATCATTGGATTTGTCTTGCTGATTGCATATATTAATTTGGTTTACTCAGTCGGTTTTTTTTTTCTGTTTTCTTTATAATTCACTTTTTCATAGCTCTACTTATCATGCAGGTGTTTTCCTAGTATATTTAATTAAATCACATCGTTAGTTTACCGTTAAGCATAAAATAGACAACGCCTTTTAGCTATAAATAACTAAAAAAAACGTGAATAGAGTGGCTTCTAATTAATCTTATATAGAAAATAAGGTTACGTTATACAATATATATTTTTTTTATCTTCACGGCGTATCCAACCTGGTGATAACACTCCGTTCTCCGTTTTCTGTTGAATTCTAGAGGCATTGCGTGTTGAGTAGCGGAACTCAACCCTGCGCTTTGCCTCGACAAAAGAACTAAAACATTGAAATATTAAATACTTCATTTCTTAAGGAATTAATCGTTTCAAATAGGGAAAAAATAAGAATAAAACTTAAAAGTAACAACAATATTTTTTAAAGTAAAAAAATATTGTTAAAATCTACTTAATATACGTCTAGGCTATTTCAGAGCAATTAATTACAAATAGTTAACAAATTTAATAGTCTCGTTAAAGTCCAATGCAGATTTTAGTGGAGGTAATATGCAAATAGTATGCAATTTCGAGGTGGTAACTGATATATTCGTGGACTATTGATATATTATGGTGCATCTGGGCTGGTTTAAATAACTATATAGATTTATTTACATATTTTACGTAATATATTGTCCCAATTTTAAACCAATTATCTAGACTTAATATGTAGACTGGCGTAATTCAACGCTGTGCTTTATCCCGGCGGGAAAAAAAATGATATATAATTATTTTCTCTAGTGGGGTTCGAATCTAACAGCATTAGATATATATTAAAAAGATGAACGTTACCCCACTGTGCTACAACGGCCTTTTTCACTCTATAATTTATAATTCTGTAGTAGAACAAATATTATTCCAGTACTCCTAGCCTAATTTAGTTTGTACCATATAATTATTTATCTTACAAATTTTATTAATTGAAAATAAGGCTAATACTTAAAAATATCTTAAAGTATGTGAACTTTTGAAAACTTGTTATTAGGTATATATTTTAAAGAAAATAAGACAACCATGGCTCAAGAGCACAAATTTTAGACAGTAAACAAAATGATTGTGTATTCGATTCCTACTCAGGAGAAGGATGTATTTAAAATTTTCATTGTTTCCCCTCTGATACTCCTCTCCCGAGAGTGTGGAGAGATTCCTGAGAGAATGAGTGTGTGGTAGTTCCACCACAAACCCCGATATGTCTCAAGAATTCGGCGGAAAGTTTCTCCTTTGTCTTAAGAGTTGTCGGAGTGTCTTAACATTAGGTTTCCAAGTTCTCTCTGCCTACCTTGCTATGTGCGGGATACAGATAAAACCAAAAAAAATGTAAATAAACTATTACCTTGGCACCTAAGCGGTTAAAATATTTCCAAATCTAACAATTTAGGTAGACTATTCTTCTACCTAATGTAGCACAATTATATAACCTTTTGTCGACTTTCCACCTCATTTCCGCTTTCACGCTATTTGGTATTATAATCTACGACCATCGATTAATGAATAGCCTTACGATGTTTGGAGACGGTAGGCACTATTTAGGTGTGTTTTATATGAGTTTTATGTAAATATATATAAGTCGCTTAAACTTTGTTCTACTTTAAATAGATAATAATTTTCAAGCCTAAAACAAAATTATGTTGAAAATTAATTATAAATTATAAAATAATATAATACACACATTAAATGAAGCCAATGTCCAGTAGTGGGATAGCGAGTTCTATTCCCAGTTGAAGAAATGAATGAATTTAATTTCCATGCTCTTGCAAGTCTTGCAAGTCTGGCAACTGGCATATTAGTAAATCTGTGTCTACCAATATATAAAATAGTTAATTCACATAAATTAATAATGTTTTTTAGCTAGACGATTCTTCTTTTCGAGGCTTTGTGCATTGGGTTGCGGATTTTAACGCCGCACCTTATTTTCATCGCAGGGAAATGACAACTTAAATATAATCTTTTTTTTTATATTACTATTATATAACTCATTCATCAAATATGTATATTATTCAAATTTGCTATTCTTTTGATGACACCGTAGGCCATTATGTAAACATATGCCTAAACATATTTATTTATGTTAATTAAAACCACTATAGATTTTTGATTGTGATATATTACCCGTTATTATAAAATTATTGTAATTTTAGGCGTTTTTTTTTTTGCATTTCTTTAATGGGTGTGGAGAAATTGTCATTATACCTAATTAAGAACAAATACTAAACATTTTTGAAATTAACATTTAAAAAAATAGTAGAGTTAGTGTTAGTCTGTGTTGATAGAATAACATTTACATGTAAATTTTATTAATAACATTTACATGTAAAAATTATAATAGGAAGTATAAACAAAAATTCCAAAAATATTATAATCTATCAAGACATTGCATTATTAGTATCTTTAAATATAAGTCTACTTTATACAAACTATCAAGAATACCTTTTTATAAAAAAAAAACTCTATTTAGTAAATAATATTACAACAAGAATATTTTCATACCTATACAATTTATTAGAACCATAATTCGACCCAAAGATAGATAAAAGTAAGATATCAATCAAAGTAATGTGGTACTCCTGTTCATCTCTCACTTCTGAAGTTCTTAACAAAACATAAGCAACCTTATTACAGAGGGGATGTCTCGCGGGACAACCGACCCCATATAGACTTGTAAAAATTTCATTAGCTTCAACGTAAAATTGTTGAGAATTCGAAGTAACATATCAAAAATAATGGATAGATGGTAGTGTTTCAATATTTTTCTTGCTTTATTTGGTTTAATAATAAATAATAAAAATAAGCAAAAAGTTTAGAAAGTAATACACGGTGGTTACAGATTCAATTCACAGCAAAGTAGTATGCAAACATAAATTTGTATCAGCTGGAAATGTAAAACAAGTGTGTGTAGTGTTCGATACTCACTTGAGGAAATTAAATATTAATATTTTTATTTCTTCGCTCTGGTAACGAATCAAAACGAGTCGTTAAAACCAAGTACTAAACAAGCAATACCTCAAGAATTCAGTGGAAAATGGGGAACGTAGGTGTCTTAATAGGAACGGAGTATCTTACAACTAGGTTACAAGATTTCCTCTGCCTACCCTGCTATATGCAAAATAAAGAACTAGGGTAAAATATCTTTTCAGGCTAAATTACTTTGCAAACAAATACCTTCTAAACATAGGTACAGGCAGTTACAATTTACATGTATTTGTATAATTCAAATATCTATCCCTAATTAGTCGCAAGTGCTATTAAGGTCGATGTCTAATCAATTTGTAAGATCAAATTATCCGTATAAAGCGAGCCAATCCCGTATAGCCCATACTATAGCAATTATTATATAGCCCAGCGGATTATACAGAATTCGTATTCGAAATGGCAACTATCGGGGGTGATCCATCAATGTCGACGAAGCGTTTGCATCTCGCAAACTTTGTTAGAAATTAGAATTTAGTATAACGTTGGGAGATGGAATTGTTATTTGATGTTGTTTTTTTGTGGTTTATTTTGATTTTTTGGGATTTGGACCCGTATTTTTAAGACGTTCTCGAGTCTGAGATCAATCGGTCGATCTGAGATAACGATCCCAAGATCCATCTCAAAGTTGAGAGCGATTTATAAATGTGGGGCTTTTATTATTTCAAATTTAATATAACTACTATATTGAGGAATGCTTCAGAATTTTATATGTTTTAATAACGTTTAGAAATAGGTAATACATAAGACAAGGGTTTCTAAAACTATATAACTATTTTGTAAATGTCGACTGAGACATTCACATTTATATAAGAAAAAAGATATTAAAAATTCAACTAATACTTACCTACTATACTTTTTTACCATACAATCTCCTTCGTGTGTTCCCTATACAACGTGACATAGGCGAAGTGATTAGTACTCAACTGGCACGCTCGAAACGCCATAAATTAAGAACTGAACTGAACTGAACTGACACATACGTGTTTAAATAACTATTATTAAAAACGAACAAACGAACTGCTCGATTTTACCTAACCCTCTTTATGAATCTTTTTGATTGAATCCAGAAACAGTTCTCGTCGTACGTGACATATGCTGAGTATTGAAGTGATGTTTCGCGATTTACTTTCCACTTGTGTCCGTGTCGGTGACAGCTGTGCAGTTAGACAAGACAATTTTCGCGAGCAAAAAGTTTCAATGCTCTGCTATTTCTTAGTAGAGTAAAATAAAAAAAAGTGTTTTTATTAAAACCACGTAGAAGGAATGGGAGATTAACAACGAACAGCATAGATGTGATGGTGGGTTCCAATCCGCACTAGCGATATTTTTTTTTGGTTTTATTGTAGCGCTTTGTCTTGTTATCAGAGCGAGAAAATGAAAATAATCAATATTTAATTTCTTCGAGTGGACATTGAACTTACAAGCTGTAGCGTTTACTTTTATATTATTTATATGTTTATTATTGAAAAGAAGTACACTAGGTATTTCTCCTTACGATAAAGAGTGAGGAGCTGCTGTAAAAAGATGTAAAAGCGAAAGGAAAAAAAAAACGTCCGTTTATAGAATTTCCTGGGAATGTTTAAACATATTAAAGATGTTCACTTTTCCTTAGAACGTCTATTCAAACATTAATAGCATGGCTATAAGACAATAGCTATATAATTTATCAAAACAAAATACGTTGTCGATTGTATATTAACCTAGGCTCATTGACACGTTTTTTATACTTCCTTCTGTAAAAACTATGAGAAACCCTCACAAATGGGTCTCGGTTTGCGACAGAGTATTGTGGAACTTGGTAGGTGATAATTATGTTTGAGAACTATGAAATTCTTTATAAGGTAATTGATAAAAAGCTTAATTAGGGAAAGTACCTGGCGAAGAATATACAGTTTAATATAATAACTGATATGTGTAATTCCACGATTACATATATAAATTATATTGAAGCTAGTCGTGACGTAGGGGCAAAAGTGTGACTATAAACGTGCCAAGTTGCGGGTTCGATGCTCAGTTGAGAATTAAATATTTAATATTTTCATTTCCATGTTCTGGTGTCGAGGTTGCGGTGTTGAATTCCGCCACTCATCTAATAAAGTAATTTTCATTAATTATATATTTTTTACGTCGTACCGTAGCCTTATCGTTTGTTCTCCGTTCTCTCTACCCCGCTAGCGATACAAAGTGAACCTAAGAAAATGAGAATATTTTCCGTTTCTACTTACTTTGTATATGATAGTCAAGAATTGTATGAATTCTTGATTTTTAAGAGGACTTTGCCAAAATTCGTTGGAAAAAAAGGGGATATTACGTTGCAACTTTTACGTAAACGTCCACACAAACTAGCTTGTTTGAGAGCTAGCTATCAGTTACTTTATTTGATCTCGGAATTGGTTTTGTAAGACACTAATCTATAAAAGCCGACATAGCGCAGGGATGTAAGCGTGTCACTGTACACGTAACGGTTTCGAGTTCGATTCCTACTCGGGGGAATGAAATATTGAATTCACATTTCTTCGCTCTGGTAGCGACGCAAAGCGCAGCGTTGAGTTCCAACAATTGACACGCAATATCTCAAAAATTTGGCGGAAAGTGGCAAACGGAAGTATCTTAAAATGAAGTTGTAAGGTTCCCTCTGCCTACCTTATAAATTACGGGCGTAAAGTTAAAAAAAGGTTAAATAATTATATTAGTATTTATTACATGTGATATTCATTATTTATAAACATTTTTCAGTATCCATATGGGTTTTTTGTACAAATGCTCAAAACGACAGGATACAGCGGCCTTTCGACAACGGCCACGGTTGGGACATCAGACTAGCGGTGCCTGGGGAGCCTGGTACCGATTATCCCGTGTTAAATTCAATACCACGAACGTCTTTTACATGCTCTGGGAAAGAGCCAGGTAAGATTGTGTTTTATAAAATTTATCTGAGTGGATGTTCTTTTTTATTTTTAACAGGTTCTAGTGTCAAGACACTCTTCTTTTCTTCGCTTTCCTTTGCTTTTTGGGTAACGAAGCTTAAGTCTATATTTTATTTTACCAGAGTGGGAAAACACAAATAATTCAAATCATTATTCCTAGCAAAGTATGTAGTTCAGTTCCACCACTCAAAACACAATTACTTGAGACTACGGTGAAAAGAGAGGAAGGGAGTGACTTAACACTAAGTTGGCAGGCAGTTCCTCCTACGTACCTTACGATATGTAGGATTCAGCGGGAAGTTAAAAAAACTTCTGGGAGTACTAAATATCACAAGATTTTAATGTTAATACACACTATATACAGAATAATATTTTCGATATTTTTAAATTACTTTATAAATTATGAACGCTATAAAAAATTATATAACTGATAAACATTTTGATTATAATAAAGAATTAATGTCAATTATTCTAATTATTTCATTCCAATATAGCTTAGATATTACTATATAGCACTAGCGCCTATTACATAATAATAGTGGCCATTAGTAATATAGCAATTCATCTGAGTAAGTCTAGCAACGACCTAAATACCTAAACATTATAAGATAATTATTTAATATGCTACTATTATTGTTTTTCAGGCTATTATGCAGACATAGAAACAAATTGTCAAGTTTTTAGAGTGTGTACTCTAGGGGCAACCTATGGATATCAATCCTTTTTATGTCCAAATGGAACTTTATTTAATCAAGCTGTATTCGTATGTGATTGGTGGATGCAAGTAAATTGTCAAAAAACAACAGATATAATTAAAAAACATAATGACCAATTCGGAAAATTAAAACTGGGACCAGAATTTATGACAGACGTCAAAAAGATGATAACACATCCTATGAGAAATCCTTATAATTTAGCGTATGCTAAAAATAATTTAATTTTAATGCAAGAATATAAAGCACCAACTGGGCAATTATATAGTGGGAATAACTACAAAAATTTCCAACAAAGTCTAAGTAGCTTTATACCGAAGGTACAACAAAAGCAACAAAATTATTTTAAAGATGTATATTCGAATACTGATATTTCTTTTGCAGCTTCAACACCTAGCACACAATATATTCGTAATTACAATTCACTTAATGATAGGAAACAACAACTACCTTTTCAGGATCTAAATAAAGTACGGAATACAAACCAAGCTTTACTCTCAAATTCTCATGGAGGCCCGTCACCATTAAATAACAGATTTCTAACAATCAATACTTCGCCAAATCAATCACAAGTGAAATCAAACTTTTATAACAACAGAAATCTACAAACAGGCAGACAAACAACATACACTATAGATTATTCAAAACAACAATTAAGCCCACACATAAAACAAGAACAACAATTGTACTTACCTGGACCAACACGAGCAAAATATTCTAGAGATATCATTGGCAGCGTTGAGAAAGAAACTAAACAAAATTTGGTAAGTAATGAATCACAACCAAGGTTAATAACTAAAACTCTAGCATTTCGTAAAATAATAAAAGATTCAAAAGATGGAACTCCAAGATCTAGAATTACTTTTAAAACGTGGATAGTCAGGCCATCTAAAAATTCAAAATTAATTACTAACAGTACTTATAGAACAAATGATAAAAACACAAATTTAACTCAAATATTAGGTCACGAAAATGTCGGCACTACTACTCACTTTACACCATCTGCACGCATATTGGAACCATATAAATACAGCAATAAATTTCCACGGACATTTAGCAGACAAGTTGTCTCTACGGTACAAGAAGTACCTGATAGTCACACATCATCTACAACTCCTTATACCAGTTACATAGCCTCTACTTCCACTAAAGAGTCGCCAATTTACCTGGTCCCTACAACTTTTAAACCATCTTCTGCCTTGTACGTTCCACCTATTGATAAAGCAAAACAAATTTCACGACAATATCTTCTACCAAATAATGATTATGATGAGTTATTAGCAGTTCCAAGTTCTCCTACACCATTTCAGGTACCTGTAGAAGGGAATAACTATGAACCAAAATTATCAATTATTAAGCAATCGCATGTAAATACTAACAATAATAATGTAACATTTACAGATATATTAACAAAAGAAAAGTTAGATATTACAGTAAACGATATAGTCAAAGATACATCTGAAATACTTGAAACTGCTTCACCTGAAGATATTACTCAATATCAACAGAATACTCAGGCACTAGACTATCCAATTGATAATTATTTACCCCCCGACCCAGACATAGATCAGCAAAGTGATGAAAAATTAATATTGTCACCACCCCCACAACTACCAAAAAGTTCAAGACTTGTTGCTACTTTATCTCCACATTTGGAACCACCTCTAGATAATCAAGTTATTCAGAATTTTAGCAGTACCTCCAAGTTACCATACCGTAATAAAGGGAATATACCAACTAATACAATTGAAAGAACTGTATCGTTAAAAATCACTATTCCCGAAAATATTGCTGAATATTTATTTAAAAGTAATAGTAATAAAAATATTTACAATTTAGAACTCTTAAATACGGCAAGCAGTAAATACTTAGTCCTAACAGATAATATTGCGGACAATTCCAGTTCTAACTTTCTACCCATTGCTAAATTGATTAAAAATAATGTATCTAATATTTCTGATTCACAGGATTTGGTGTTTTCCCTATTAGCAGACTCAATAAACACTGCAAAAGAATACAACAACGTAGCACAGCAAAATTTCGCAAAACCTACACCGCTACAAACACAGTTTTATAACGTACAAACTGACAACTTGGGAGGAATATCAAAAGACGCATCACAGCTCCTATCAGCACAATTTACAAGATATCAACCTGCAAATCTTGATAACACATCCAAAATAAAACAACTGACACCAAATGTGCTAACTAGAAACGAAAACTATTTTAAAACAGCAACACAAAGCCAATATTCACAATCAACGCCACAAAACATACGAACACAAAACAACAATAAAAATCAGTTTTACTCATCAGAATATTTAAGGTCTCCATCAAATATACAAGCAAATCCTGAAAAAATATATAGTGGACAATTTTATCAACTACCTGTGCCCGATGTAACGAGACAAATTTACAATTCACCTCATCCATCTGTATCAAACCTTATATTATCTAACAGCTTTTTGCCTCCGTACAGCAAGCAGGCAGAAGGAGCTGGAGCTGAAGTTGAAATAATATCATCTCAAATTATTCCAACTTCACCACTTACACCTGTACCCAATTTCAAAGAAGCAACTTCAGATCAAGGAAGTTCAGCTAATATATTTATTGATGATTTTTTAGTACCTAAAGACGCTATATCTGCGCACATACAAGACAACATTATTGGAACTATACCTCATCCAGAGGATAACGAAAAATTTATAAAATATAAAAAGGATCAATCGTATTATTTCTATTCTCATTTGAACAGCAAAAGTTATAATTATGAACCGAATTCAAATCAAACAAACGGTGCATATTTACTTAGCAATTTAACAAATCCGACATTTCAGCTCATTCCATCAGTAGGATATAAATTGGACGACGAAACAGAAAAACAAAATTTTTTAAACGTTTTTCAGATTAACGACCATGGTAATCCAAGAAAGAATAAGGTAGAAAATATCAATTTCAATCGACGGCAAGATATTGGTAGCGATGTAGATTTCACTGTAGTACATCCGGCATCGACATATCAAAAACAAAAATTGAATGATATTAGTATCTCATATAATGGACCAAATTCTTATTCTGCCCCTCAAGCATCAGTAGGAAGACTAGATGCAAACCAAAATGCTATAAAAGATTCTTCTTATAACGCCAGATTAGAAAAAATCGATATCTTTAATAAAGAATATGGTTATCCTAAAAAAACGCCTGTAACTAAGTTTTTTTCTTAAGTTAATCTTAGATTTATATTTGTAAATGTGGTACAAATTAAAATTATTGTATATTAATTAAGATTCATTTAATTTATTTAGCCTAATGTTATATTATTCCTCATAGTTGTTAAAATTCAGATATTATCTGTAAAATGTAGAGACTACCAAAATATATCTTTTATATATTTTTGTATATTATTTAAAAAGATGTATATAAATGTGTGTATATAAATAAAAATGTTTTGTGCAAATTTTCTTTTTTTTTCTAATATAAACGCGATAGTGAATTCAAATCGTACAAACGTACCAATTGTATATTACACTTGAACAATTTAAGTAGTCAAAAATAAATTAATTTAATGTCTATTATTTTTTTCTTTTTTAATAATTTTTAAAAATATTAACTGGTGGCCACGTGTCGTTCTAAATTTTCGTTACACATTTTATATACATGGGTTTCCACTAGAAACATAAAGCCAAATAAAATGTCATAAAAAACTTATTACATTCGACATTATTTATTATTTCAATTGAAATTTGAAAATAAGATTCAAATAGGTATCACCATACAAAATATATAATCATTATTATTATCTATGGCGGTTTTATAGCGCGAAAATTCAAACAGCTGTCACGGTGTCCATGGCAATTGTATTTATTTACGAGTATTGATTTGTTTTCTTTGCAAACGCTAGAAATTGAACTAAAATTATAACATTAGAATACATGATAGCTAATACATGTTATAATTGAATAATATTGTTTTAATATTAATAAATGTAGTTATTGTAATGAGAAATTTGGAACAATTCTTCAGGTAAGATCCTCCATATTTTAAAGTATAAAAATATATTTTATAGAAATAAAGAGTCTATTAGACTAATTAATCGCTGTTTTGGAAGATATATTGAGGCACAAGGGTGTGACTGTAACGCGACGGTTGTGAGTTCGATTCTCACTCGAGGAAGTGAAAAATTTATTTACGTTTATATTTCCATATCTTTGCTGTGGTATCGACGCAAAGCGCGGCGTTGAGTTCTGCCATTCAACACGCAATGCCTCCAGAATTCGGCAGAAAGTGGAGAACGGAATGTCTCGGAATTTTTAGTCAGTTTTTTTTTCTTCTTTTATATAATATCGTATGAACATAATATTTAAATTTAAAAGTTTAAAAAAATATTAACAGCTCAAATAGAAAATGGCTCAGGAAGGTAAAGATAACGACCCCATATCAAGTGATTCAGACAGGCAGTCTTCGGTGGAAGACTCGGAAGTTGAACTGGATTTTAGAAACGACCCTCGAGTGCAATGGTTTAAAGAACGTATTCTTTCTTACATTGGTGCAGATGACGAAGAAATATTTTACGATTTGCTAGATGAATATGATACAAAGCAGAAACTAACTGCTTACTTAACAGCACCAATCAAACATAATGAGTTGGCGTTAGAAAAGAGGGCATTTTATGTGTCCAAAATTATAGTTGATAAATTAATTCACGAAGATAAAGAATTCACTGAATGGCGTAAGTATTATTGAAATTAATTTAAGGAAAATATATCCATTTTGTCCATAAATAGGCGAAATTCAAAGATTATTACCGTTACTTCAAAAGGAATAACAAAGAAAAATTACAATTATTAAATAATAAACATTTTTCTTGAGACAGTCTAGTGTTGAGAACTAAAGCAGTGAAATAGAAGTAATTTTAATACAATAAATCCCTAAAGAGTTTGCCTACTGCCATGATGTCTTGTGCCAACAAATATATTTAAATAATATTTTAAAAATGTAAGATTTATTTGTTGTTTCTATTAAAAAACTACAAATTAAATATTTCGGAGTATTTTGTCAATTATTATTATTGAAGAATTTTAGTTTTACTAAGATTCTGTGCCTGGATGTAATTGTATACTACATCACTTTTTTAATCTAGATATGTATTGAATATGCAAATATTTTTTTCGAAAGGACTCATTCCACCTCCGCCGCCTCCGCCGCATGTAGGAAGAAGGGGAAGAAAAAAGAAAAAAGGAGCTGAACCAGTACCAGAACCGGAACCGGAGGAGGAAGTTGATAAAAAAGCTAAGAGCATGAAAAGTCTAAAAAGCTTGAAAAGTATGAAAAGTATGAAGAGCGTTAAAAGTATGAAAAGCTCAAAAAGCATGAAAGGTAAATATTATTCTGTAATAATGTTTTTTTTAATAAAATGAAAATACTTTATAAATTCAATTCAAAATTATTAATTAAAATTTATGTCAAGAAAGAGTACTTAAAATAATTACATTATATTTTTATTTATTTTTCAGAAGAAGACATGGATGAAGGTTAGTATTGTTTAAAATATAAATTTCTTGTTTTTACTCTCTCTCAAAACTAGGAACATTTTTGTCAATAACAAAGTATAATTTCTATAACCCGAGGTTATAAGTTATAAGAAAAAATACATATTAAGAAATAAATTCACGGCGTTGAGTTCTGCCACTCAACACGCAATGCCTCCGAAATTAGGCAGAAAGTGGGTAACGAAGTATCTTAACACTAGGTTCCCTCTGCCTACCCTGCGGGATACAGCGTGAAGCTGATAAAATAAAAGAGAAATAAATTCTATGAATTATTATTATTATTGAATATTTTACAGTACATAGGTACTATTACTCGTAGATACATACTAAATAAATACGATTGTTTTAATATATGAAGATGAAGAAGTAAGCACTGTAGCAGCGGCGGTAACGGATATTTTTGATATTGACGAAGCAAACAAGACTTCAATGGATCTGAGGATAGAAGAAGAGGAGCCTCCCGTTGTAGCTGAAGACCTGTACTCCTTTCCTCCACGTAATTCTTATACTTTTATGTATTAGCCTTATAATTAAGGTTTCTTTTACGTCAGCGTAGGTATTTTTGACCTTTTTGTAATATTAATGTTAATGATTCACTCTCATTGGTGACAGGGTTAAGCAATATAGGCAATAGTTTTCTTTGATGAATTGACTATCTGGCTTAAAAAGTTTTTTTCACGTTTACTAGTGTCGCTATATGTACTTTATATATTTTCATAATTTATGCTAATAATAGAATAAACTGTTTATATATTCTATTAATCGACAGCTCCTGAAGATGTGGATCCTGATGTAGATGGAACATTGGAATTTTATACAGTTATCGTAAGTAATATTGTATTTTGTTTATATCAAGCACTAATATAATAATTTGTAGCTAACTAGTACTATTTATTATCTTATTAGAATACTAAGAGTGCCATACGTGTAAGCTCCTGTTTTGTAATTCAAAAACGCATGTTACAATTGGACCAATGCCGAATTTCTCTAAACAGACCGAGAATTAGTTTCTATATATAATTATTCAAATTATCCAAGTGGTATCCACAGTTATAGCCATCGCATCCAAAGGGTTATACAAAATGGACAGCAACAAAAGTGTTCTTTCTATTATTATACGAAATTTAATTATATTATTAAATTTTAAAAAATCAAAGGAACCATTTTTCTTTTCTTACATAGCGATCAGTGCCGCGTGTTATACAATATCCAAAACTGCTACCACTTTTCGGATCGTTTAACCCTCACACGGCCCATCGTAATCGAAGATACATTTACTTTATAAGACAGACCCACGACGCAATACCACTATCGGAAAATCCCAGAACAACCACCCTCAAAATGCCAGAATATATTCTGGTGGGAACAACTAGTGGGAAAGTGTTGATGAGTCTCGGGATGCAATTGAAAGACGTAAGTTTTAGTAATAAACTATCTATTAATATATAAATCAACTATCAACAATCAAAGGAAACATACTTTTAAGACACTCCGTTCCCCTCTTTAAGGGGTGCCCCCCTATTGTGTGACTGCAAGCGCGTCTGGTTTTGGGTTCGATCTCCACTCGAGGAAACGATCCAACACGCAATACCTCGAAAAATTCAGCGGAAAGTGGGGAACGGAGTGTGTTAAAACTACGTTCCCTCTGTATACCCTGCTGTGTGCGGGATACAGCGTGAAGCCGATTTTTTTTTTTAATATATTACTAACAAAATATAAATTATAATATACCAAGATTATTAATTAATTAGGTTTATATCTAGGTACTAGTGGACCGGGACGCGGCTACGCCTGCTTGGACTATAAGAATATTTTCGCGTCGGCCATACTCATACTATGCCGCCCGAAGGCTAGGTCATTTCGAATCAGTGACATCTCTTTAATTATTTATTAGAATGTTATACAGTTAACTATAATTTCAATGTAGATAAAATGCTAAAAGTGAATATTATATTTATTTTCATAACGTCCTTATGTTATGTTACGTCCATAATATCAAAATGTCGCGGTAGCGGTTGCGTAGCGACGGCTGTTATTATCATGGCAAAATAAATTCCATGTCAAATTAGAAAGCATTTTAATATATTAGTATATATGTGTAATGTAATGTTATATACCTATAGCACTTCTGAAGAATGCAGCTTTCATACAAAACAAAAACAATGTAAATCGGACCAGTAGATCCAGAGATCTTAGCGTTCAAACAAACAAACAAAGAAACAAACAAACAAACAAACAAACAAACAAACGAACAAACTCTTCCGCTTTATTATATAAGCATAGATATTCACATATAAAAGCTAATAATAGTACTGATGTGGCGTTAAATTCATTATATAAGGAAGCCATCTGTTCCATAAGAACAGATGTTTCCGATATCTACTTCAAGTAATTAATCTCTATAATTTAATATAAGATGTTCATAATTAATATATCAAAGTCTAAAGTAAGTAATTGCTGAAAACTATTTTTTTTAGTAGTTTTTTTTAAACAGAAATTTCAATTGAAATACCAAATCCTTAAACTAAATAGTATAAAATAAAGTCGTTTCCTAAATACCACCTACATTTACAGATTTTAATGTATTTTTTACTAACAGAGTAATTGAAGACATATTATAGATATATAGTATAGAGAGCGGAGAAGTGTAGAAGTTATTTTCTAGCTAACACCTTTGCTAAGCCCACCTTAAATATATGAAGCTTAGAAATTAGTTTTGAAAGTGCACTAGATAGATGTTCATATGTGCAAAACTCTTATGAACTTGGAACTAACGCGTAAAGCTACTTAAAGTTTAAGTGTCGAGTCACTCTGGTTCGCAACTAGGTCACTCATCCTAAATGTAGTAAATGAAATCGAATAATATTTTAGGTTAATATAACTTCCGTCATTAAGTCGTAATGGGGGCTTGTAAAGTCATATCTACTCTAATCCTAATAATCCTCCTTATTATAAATGTGAAAGTTAGTGAGGATGGATGTTTGTTCCGCTCTCATGCAAAAAGTATCGAACCGATTTAGATGAAAATTTACATTAATATAGTTTTTACATTAGATATAAAATTTATGTAAAGATTTTAAATAATTTGCTTATAATATACGTAACACAAAGATTAAGCGGGCTATTTTATTTATTTTTAAGAAAGTTTAGTAATAACTATGTGTACGACAAATGGACGAATAACTCAATATTACGCCGATTTCGATGATGTTTTTATTGGAAAGGATATTTCAAGGGTAGTTTGATAAAATCGTCGAATAAAAGTCGGTTTTTTTTTTTTTAAATAATATCTTTCAATGTTTCAACAGACATTCATATCATTATTCGAGAAGCAGTTCAGAGAGATTACAACAATGACCCCTGAAGAATCCAATACGCTACTCCACCGGCAGACATCTTACGCGGGACAACATTACAAGATGGAGGCTACGACGGCCGAGGTAATATTTGAATAATATTATGACACCTATATAAAAATGTTGTTTTTGCCAAGTACCTTGCTTGCTATCAGTTCCTGGAGTGAGACCTTCCGGACGCCTAAGGAAGCGCTGGTCTGTCGTGATGCAGGACACGAGAGCCAATGGTCTAACCACCGTGCAAAGTGGAGTAGGTTGAGTAGGAAGGCAGACCCTGGCAATAGCCGGGATTAATGCCAGGAGGAAGAAGAAGATAAAAATTTTGTTATTTGGTTCTTCTTGATATTGCTTAAATAAATCGTTCTTTCCATCGCGGAGGAATTATTTTATATACTTAAAATCGTTTTTATATTTATTATACGTTTTTAAGAGTTTCATAATATGAGTGTTGCAGGTAAATTATTTACGTCCATCTGACTATAGAAGAATGTCGAATGTTGCTAGAGGAGAAAATGCGGAAAGAAGGTAAGAAGTTCAATGTGTTTTAGAAATTTCTGTCATATTATAAAAACATCTTTTATATCTGCTTCACTCTGTATCCCGCACACAGCTGGGTAGGCAGAGGGAGCCTAGTGTTCTATAGGTACACCTTGGTGGCATTGCCTGTTGAGTGGCGGTACTCAACGCCGCACTTTCTCGACACCAGAGCGAAGAAATGGAAATATATATTTAAATAAATATTTCCTCATTTCCTCGAGTGGCGATCGAACTCACAACCTTTGGCGTTTACAGTCACACTTTGTATCCCTGCGCTGCTACGACAGGCCATTTTTAATATACGTACTCAATAAAATAATTATGCTTATATTTGAAAATATTGTAGAGTTAATGATAGAATATAAGGCAGAAAACATAAATTGTAAAAACACATTGCAATTTTCATGAAAAAATTTAATATTTTCTAGGAAATTGTAATATTTTTAATATACCTCAAAATGTATTACGTGAAATTGTAATTTTGTCGACGCTAGTGCCATAAAAGGTTAATTGTTTGCTTAGGATTAAAAATATGAGGTCAGAGTCTTTCGACGCGCCGAAGAAACGAAAAGATAGAAAACCCATATCTTCAATGTTATCCTCGGTAAGATATTATATTTTTGTTTTTTGCTATACCTACTTTCTATTTTTTACATTGAATAAAATTGCTTATATTTATTATTAAATAAAAGTTTTAAATAAACCAGATAGACAAAAAACACTATTATTTATTTGTTTCAATTATAACAATCATAAATCTATTTAAAAGACTTAATTTACAAAAATACTGAAAATGCTTACTAATGTAAAATTTTAATTTTATTCTAATAAAACTAGGAAACCCAATATGACTTGCCCATCCCAGAAGTTAAGGTTGACGGTGATAAAGCGGCGACCTCATCCGAAGTTGTTGTGGACATAAAAAATCTTGTCGGAATCGTTGAATGGTGAATTTTTTTTTTAATATTTATAAGGCAATAAATATTGTATTTTTCACTAATTATTGCTTTAATTAAAATTTTATTGGTTTCACAATCACGAGGATATTCAAATATTGGACCTACTAAGAATATCAAAGATTTTTTACTTAACTTGCTTATCTTCACGCTTTATCTCTTAGCGGGGTAGTCGGAGGTTTGTTATTTCTAATATTAAATGGGGAACGGAGTGTCTTAACACTAGGTTCCATCTACCGTGACGCTAAAAAAAAGTTTAAATTACTTTCATATTTAAAATTAGATATATATCGTTACTCCGTCACCAAGGCACATGTTGTCAAATTCCTCTTGAAGTTTCCAACGGCGCGGCGTCTACAAACAACACCCTCTCAATTTAGCACCCCCTGTATATAAACAGTCTCTACGAGTACGTACGGCTAATGTCATTAAGACGTCGCAACTTGTTACGTAAACTCAACTTTAACTTCTGACGTACCTATCCAGTACGAGGGTTGCTGCACTAGTGGATCTAGTTTGGAGAATTTAATTGAAAAATATTAGTTTTTTTTTTTATAATTATGAGATACGATAACTTCACGATTGGTTTCATCTTTTTTATAGTAATTTGGTCTTCTTGTTTCTGTTTGTATTGAAATTCTTTTGAGTTTACTTTAGTCTATGTCCCGCGGTCAGGTATATTCAGGTATATTCACCTCCGGAAACACCTTGTATTTATTGCTCATTGATTTAAAATTTCTATGCTGTGATGAAATAAGTATTTATTTCAGGACAATCGATCATATTGAAGGTGAAATCCAGCTGCCAATGCCGAATATACCATCGTTAATGGAGGAAAGACCCCTTGGCCATGTGGAGTTTCAAGACAGCGAGCTGACGCCACAACTGGAGGAAGCAGTTATGATGTGGCAGTCTCATATCGATGCTACGATATCTGCTTGCTTAGGAAAAGTGAGAGCTTTAAATTTGTAATAACTCATATAATATCCTCAGATACTTTTTAATTTCGGGAACTGGTAAGATTTAGTCGAGTTTCCTTACTTAACACACAATGTTTCTTTCTCTTTCGTAAAAAAGAAGAACGGAGAGTCTTGTAGTCTTTCATAGGTACAGAAACCAGTAATTAATCTTAGCTTTGTACCTTGCAGGTATCTGCTAGACTTAGCTCGTCATTTTAAAATTACTTTCTAGAGAAGAAATTGACGTGTATAATATTACTTTATACAAAAGTGTACATTACGTACCTTTGTACCAGAGCGAAGAGATAAAAAATATTAAATATTTCCTCGAGTGGGAATAGAACCTGCTGCGTTTACAGTTGCATGTTTGTGCTCCAGCGCGACGACTGGCCAAATTAGTAAGGAAATATTTGACTATTTTCCTTATTGTTTCTTAGACTCGTGAAGGTGAGGGACCTGTAGCAGAATACAGATACTGGCGTGAAAGGGATGCTGAAATATCTTTGCTGGTTGAACAACTAAAACAACCTATGGTTGTTAAAATATTGGCTCTACTGAACAAATATGGATCACCATACTTAGAGGTGACATTATGTATTTTTCTATCATTGTAGTGTTTTATGATTTTTTTTATATTTCTGTAGTTTCACGCTTTAGCCCGCATATAATAACGTGGGCAAAGGGAACCTGGAAATCTTGTGTTACGACACTGTGATCCCATTAAGACACTTCCGTTACCCGCTTTCTGCTGAATTCTCGAGGCTTTGCGTGTTGTGTAGAGGAACTCAACGCCACGCTTTGCCAATAATATAAATTATTAATTATTTCATTCCCTCGAGCTGGAATCGAACTCACAACCGTCGCCGCTGCAATCACCTAGACCGCCTCGTTTTATGAAGACCTTCTTTATGTTATTAAAACTTTGCTTAGATTTATTTGTTCTGTACAGAGCTTCAGGCAGTACAAGGGAAGACTAAAGGAAGAATATAACTTGGCGGGAGACAATCTCAAATTCCTATCAACGTTAATGCGCTTCTTTACTGTAAGAAATTTCTACTGGATCTTCTCAAACGTTTAGCACTTAAGTCACAAATCGGATATTCAAGATTTTTTTAGAATACTATTTTTTATCTATTATTAATAAGGAAATTATTACTTTTTTTGCTATAGTAATAAAGCAAAAGAATATACATTTATAATTTTCACAATTATAATTTTTACTTTATTTTAATTTACACTGAACAAATACTGACAGGTAACCATGACAAGCAATTTTGTAGAACAAAAGTGAGAATATTTTAAAATTTAATTTAATTTAATTTTAAATTTCCAATATAATCATCAACTTTTAGTATTTAATTGTTAAAGTTTTTTTTTCAGTTTCACGCTGTCTCACGCGTTTAACAAGGTAGGCAAGGGAAGCCTAGCGATAAGACACTTCGCTCCCAACTTTCCGCCAAATTCTGGAGACATTGCGTGTTGAGTGGCGGAACTCAATGTCGCACAAATGAAAATATTAAATATTTTATTTCCTCGAGTGGGAATCGAACCTGTCACGTTTACAGTCACAAGCTTGTGCCCCTGCGCCACGACTGGCATCAATTATTGTAATATTTCACGTTTAAAATAAACAAAATTTTGGTTCAGGTTATAGAAGACAATTCTTCACTTCAACAAGTGATAGACATGTTACCAGAGCTGGTTGGTAGTATATACATGATGTGGGTGCTGTCTAAGGGCTACCGCACCGACGAGACCATGATACCGTTGTTGGCGCGGATCTCGTGGGCTTTGTCTGATAAGTTGGAGAGGTTTCTGGACGTGCATAAGCTTTTTGAGTAAGTTCAATTATTAATTTGTCTTACAGTGGCTAAAAAAAGTATTTGCACACCTTAATTTTTTGAAGGTACATCTACAAAAAAACAGAATGATTTTATTTAATTATTGTATTTAATAACTTATTCTATATATATTCCGAATTGGTTAATAAAATTTCTTAGAAAATAGAAATTAAAAAATGAGATGGTAAAAACACATATTATAAAGTTAAATAAGTATTTGCACACCAACCAGCTTGTACGTATTTTGTAAAAAATTCAATAATAAATGAAAGAAAAGACACTAATTTTTTGTGTACATTCCATTAGCATCAATGATGGCTTGCAATCTCCTTGGCATCGATTCCAATAATTTGGACGTTGTTTAAATCGAGATTTTAGCCCATTTCTCCACCAAAGCACTCTTCACATAATTTTTATTTAAAAATTTCATTTTCCTCACATTTTAATCCAGCAGATGCCATAAATTTTCAATTGGGTTGATGGCTGGCGTTTATGGCGGAGTTTTCAGCATTCTACGGACATTGTACAACGCCCATTCCTTACGATTTCATAGTTGTATACTTAGGATCATCGTCCTACTGAAAGTAGTATGTCTCACATACGCCTAATTTTGATGCGCTGCAAGATAAAATATCGCGCTACACTTTAACGTAATCTCCTGCTTTCATTATTCCTTCGATAAAAATCAAATTTCCAACACCATTTGCTGTCATGAAGCCTCAAACCATCACATGACCACCGCCGTGTTTGACTGTGCTGTGCACATGTTTCGCCTGCAGTTCAGTATTCGGCTTGGGCCACACAAATCTTTGTCTGTCCGATTCAAAAAGACAAAATTTGCTTTCATCAGAAAAAAATAAAATTATTCCAAAATTCTAAACGAGTATTTACGTATCATTTCGCGAAAGTTAGTCTTTTTGCTATATTGGCCCCACTTATGAAAGAGTATTTCCTCGCTGCTCTGCTGCGAAGACCACCATTACCCAGTACGTTTCTTACAGTTTGGGCACAGACAACCTTACTTGAACTTGACGCGATATCATTTGCTAAGCTTTGAGCGCTTGTAAATGGTTTATTTTGTACCGATTTTAAAATTTGTCGCCTTTCTCTCGTACTGAGCTTCTTCGGAAGACCAGACCTTTCCTTATTTTCAACAATACCCATTTCTTTTCGGTTTTTTATAATTTACTACACAGTTTAGTAATTTAACTTTTAATTTAACCCGATTTAGCGATAACTTCAACCTTCATTACGGAGTAAAATAATTTCTTCACGCGTCGATAACGACAGTTCAAATTCTTTCGGCATGTTGGCTTCAAGATTTTTTCTGAACACTAAACAAAACTCTCGATATTAGGATACGTTTCCCGATGTTTACATGTATACAAGCGATGTTCATATTTTACCTAAAGTGACAAAATGTCGCGGGAATAACATTGTATCAAGAGAATGGTTGGTGTGCAAATACTTATTTGACTTTAAGAAAGGTGTTTTTACAATCTCATTTTTTTATTTCTATTTTCTAAGAATTTTTAATAATCGATTCCAAATATATATAGATTAAACTATTAAATACAATAATTAACTGAAATCATTCTGTGTTTTTGTAGGTGTAAATTCAAAAATATTAGGTGTGCAAATACTTTTTTTACCCACTGTACGTAATGTCTCCGATTCGGGGGGAAAGCGGAGAACGTAGTGTCTTCACACTAGACTACCTAATAATGCATTTTTTAAGAACAAATTACCGAAACAGGTTAAAGTGAGATAACTAATCTACAATGCTTGCTTAATTTTTCATTAATTTTTCTATTTTCATCTGTGTTATTTAACATCTTATATGAAATTTTTAACATATTGTTATAGGTCTTATATAAAATTAAAATGAGGTTAATTATTTCTTTCTATAGCAAATCAAATGAGGAAGTTCTGTCGCTGGCAAAAGCTGGTCAAAAAATAATGGAGATGTGGCACGAGCTGTACAAGGAGACAAGACGTAATATAGAACTGAGTGGTAAAGGTGCTCGATGGGAGTTCGATCAGCCTCTGCTGTTCACACGCACTGATTATATAGGTACAGTGGCCAAGGATCTTAGTGATGTTGTGCAGGTTTGTATTTCCTACAAATATTCTGTTTACTTATTTTCCAGAAAGTTTTTATCCAGAGAGTACGGCATGTGAAATTTTGTTGTCTTTGTGTCTCCGCTACTCAACACGTAATTAAGCGGAAAGTGGAGAACGAAGTGTCCTAACTCTAGGTTCTCTCTACCTTTCCTGCTGTGTGCAGGGGATACAGCATGAAGCTGATAAAAAATATTCATATTTCAGGTTCTCATTGATTTCGAGAGAATATTCGGTAACGAATTGAAATCAATAATAAGCGATCCTACACAAATTGATGACGTAAGAAAGCGTGTCAAGAAACTTGTTTATCCGATCCGCACCATAGATTTCAGTGTATTCGTGTTTGATAATAAGGAAAACTGGGATGTTATTATGGGGGACTTCTGGAACGAAGTCAGATATCTCGAGGAGGAAGCCAAAAGTTATATAAACCAAAGTTTTGGTAATTTGCGGTAAGAATTTATGATTTTTTAATATTAGTCGTATTTTTACAAAATATTAGCAATGCAGTCAGTGAATGGTGATAAATGTTTCTGCTCTACTTTAGAAAATACAAAAATAAGTTAGAAACCCTATCAGGGGTATTATTTGCTATATGGCGTATAACAGTACCTAACATTCCATTTTATCTAGACCAGACCAAAAAATCTAAATTTGAGCATGTCACTTAGTGAAATTTCGACTATGTAGTCATAGCATTAACTTCACATATAACAAATGTTTTAAAACACAGGTCGTCAGAAGAAGCTTTGGAAGTGCTGCTAAAGTTCTTAGAGTTTGATACTCGAGAAGCGATAAGAAAACAACTGTCCACCAAGTTCGACCTCGTGATGAGACAATTCATCAAGGAAATCACCATTATTGAAGATAAATTTACAGTAAGATAAAAAAATAAACCAGCTTCACGCTGCATCCCGCACACAGCAGGGTAGGCAGAGGAAACCTAGTGTTAAAACACTACGTTCCCCACTTTTACAGTAAGATATTCTATAATACTTGTTTGAAATTGCACAGATCCATAATTATATTTCACACAAAATCCTAAATTATTTATTTAATATCCTTTTAACTATTTTCAGCGTTATAGAAAAAATCCACCCTTACTCCGAAATCATCCGCCATCAGCTGGTGCCATATATTGGGCACGAGCACTGTTTAATAAGATGAAACAGCCTATTATGAAATTCCAAAAGGTAAATGAAAGAATTAATTTTATTTTCTAGGTCTACTTGCCATAAGTCCATGGTATAATTATTTAATTCTTGTAAATAAATTAAATTTCCTAAATTTATAATAATTCTGCTTACTCAATAAATAGGTACCGGAACTAAACGAATGCGAGCAAAAGAAAACTGCCTTTTTACAATACAAGGCGTTTTCTAAACTGATAAAAGAATATGAGGAGACCAAGTTCAAGGAGTGGGTGTCTGATGCGTCAGAGTTTGTTGACAACGTGATGAAGAAAAATATATTGTGTGTTGCTTTTAAGAAGGAAGATGGTGAGATTATTATTTATATGTAAATTATAATTTAAAAAAGTATAGCCCTTTCTAATACCTCTAAGAATATTTGTATAAAGTTTCATCATAATCGGTTCAGTAGTTTTAGTGTGAAAGCCAAACAGGCAAAGCTTTAGAAACCAAACTTTAGAATATTAGTAAGATGAAAACCTACTGGTTTTCATTGACTGATTGGTAACAGTCATAAGCGCAATTTCCTTGCAATTTTGTTTTAGTAGGATTCATTAATTATATTTTTTATCATTATCAACTATTGTGCTAAAATAAACTATTTTAAGTAGTTTATTTTATAACTAGTTTAAGTATATTAGGTAAGAGAAGTAGGGGTAGACCTCGATTGGCCTTCGAAAACACAGTATCAAAGATACTCGAGGAAGGTAACGTAAAAAGCACGAGGACCCCCCAAAGGGCATGTATGAAGAGGTTGATAATAGTGGACGAGGCGGAAGAGGTATGTAGAGACCGTAGGCGCTCCGTTCTCTCTGACTAGAACTAGAGGGGTTCTAGGGATAAAGCGTGAAGTTAAGAAAGTAAGTAAACTATTTTAAGTAATATTCCCTACAATATTTTAGAGGCAGCGCCAACTAAAGGCCGTGGTATGCAGCTGACGGCGGCTGGAAGGGCACATGTCGCTAAGAAAAAAGCTTCTAATACATCTATCAAACCTATAGACATCGTGAACAAGGAAATTGCTGAAAAACGTCGTAGGGACAAGGCTTGTAAGTGTTTTAATATTTTATTTACTTACAACAATGCCTAATGCTTTAGGCAGCAGGAATTGGAATAAATTGATAATAAATAAGCGCAAAATGAGTGGATCTTTAATTTTGAAGATATATAAATAAATTAGGACTCAGCGATACTCTTGTAACTAATTAAGCGCCTGAGATATAGCGAGAAGCTAAAAAAAGAAAACATATTGCAAAAACTACATCTTTATAGTAAATAACGCCACCGAATATATTCATATATTCGTATACCTATTAAAAAAAATATCATCTAAAATGACAGGTAAACTTTTTTTCCAGTGATGCTAATGAGAATTCCGGGGCAGCACTATGAGAACGTGCGCTCACCGAGCTCCGTCTCTCTGCTTGCAAAGGAAGGGCTGGTTGGTAGCTTTTATTGGTTCACTTATAATACATATAAGTAAAACTATTACAATATATATTTTTAGGCGTTGAATCCCACCACTCAAGGTGCAATGCCTAGATCATTCGGCGGAAAGTGCAGAACAGAGTGTCTCAACACTAGGTTCACACTCTCTACCCTGCTGTATGCGGGATAACATAGAGCAGGGTAGGTGAAACTAAAAAATATAACTTTTTTCTAACTCTCGTCTTATTTTCCAGACGGATGTCACATGGAGGGATATGACGGTGCACAAGCTGTTGCAGGAGTACGGCGTAGCTTTTCAGACGAACTTTGACAGGCACATATTCCTCATCATACACGAAGCGGAACTTATGGAGAGATTAGGTTAGTCTAGTTATAGTTTTAAAAAATATACAGTTTATGTTTACTTTATGATACTAATTATTATATCTTTCAAAGAGTAGATAAAGAAAATTTATGCTTTATGACACACTGTTCTTGGTTGTTCTTCATTTTGAGGGCGGAACTTAACGGCCGCACTTTGCCTTATTAGAAAAGAATAATTATTTAAAAATATATGGATATAAAAATGTTCCCGGAGCAAGTAAACTAACTAACTTTCCTTATACACATTTTCATTGGCAAAAATACTTTCAGGGTTCCATTTACCGTCCAACATTCGTGATGTGTCCATGCAAAAATCTCGTCTCTACTACGAACTTGAAGCGTTAGAGACAGTCATAGCCAAGTATAACAAGAGTGCTTCGTCACTAAGTCCTTCAGAAACTCATCTCATGAAGAAACATTTGTTGAACATGGAGAGGCACATACTGCCAGGTCTTACTAGGATCACTTGGACCGCTCTGGGAATACAGGATTATATAAAGGATATTACTAAAGGTAACAAATGTATAAATGACTCTTTTTTATTGTAATATTGTTTTTAGATCATTAAAAATTTGTAAAATAGAATAGTTTTTAGCTTAAAAACTAAGTAAAATTACTTGTTGGAAAAACGCGACCCAAGTATGTATTTGCGGGAAATTTTAAACTATTGCTAACTAATATTATATATCTTTCAGGTGAAAATTCTCTACAAGCTGTTTACCAACAGTTAAAAATGGTCGAAAAAGAGATTCAATTTTTGCTCGATCAATTAGAATTATTCGATTTATTTCCCAGCATTCGACCAAAAGAGTATGTTGATCCTCAAACTCGAGAACCAGATCCAACTTGGTTGTATCCTTGTAAGGTAATAGGAAAAAACATTAAATACTCACATTTAAAGGGACAAAAATACAATAAGTTTTTTTTCAATTCATGGCTTTGGTAACAAGACAAAACGCAACGTTGAGTTCCGCCACACAAAACAAATGTCTCGAAAATTTAATGTACTTTAATTCCACGTTTCCAGTGATGTATTTAAATATATGTTTTCTTAAAAATCTTAATGCCATATTAAAATCTAACTGTGATTTCCACTCGAGGATATAAATAATTTTCTCGCTCTGGTAAGAAAACAAAGCACGGCGTCGAGTACCGCAATTTAGAACACAATGTCTCGAAAGTTAGGTTAAAAGTGGGGAGAGGAGTGTCCTGATACCAGGTTCACTTTGTCAATCCTGCTGTATGTGAGATAGTCAAAGGGAACCTGTTAAAAAAATTGTAATGATTTATAGTAAAATCTACATATTGTTAATAATTTCATTCATATAGACATACTTCGTGGAAGTAGAAAATGAGCGTTTAGAAAGAACGGCGATGCTCTCCCGCCTCTACGACCGCATCGGGCCCAATCTGATGAAGCTGGAATACTTGATACTCGGCACCAGCACCGGCAAGTGTGACGTAATGTCAGACTATTACGTTTTTTGGGAGAAGAAAATATTCAAGAGTTTGGTTACGTAAGTTTTTAGGTTCTTCATTCGATTTATTATTATAACAGAATTATATACATACTATATTCTAAAGCTAAATATACAAAGGCTGTCATACATTAAATAAAATAAAATAAATATAATAAATAAATAAATAATAATAAAATAGTGGTAACTTACAATTTGATGATATACTTTGATAATAAAAAATTCAGGATAATTCATATTTCCATACATATATAAATATTATGTATGTAATACATTTTTTTAGCTTTTATTTCTAAACATTCCTACCAATTATCTATTCCTAATTAATAAAAAAAGATTATAATTATATTTGTCAACAGATTAACGCTAGAGAATCTGAAAAGTTTCCAAGCGAGCCTCAGTGAGAAGATTCCTCTGTTCCAAGTGGACGCGGTCCTCGCGCCGCCCGACATCGCCATGCGCCCCACCGCCGCCGAGACCTGCAATATACTGGGATATAATATGAAACATTTTTTTAATAGGTAATTATTTTTTTTATGTAGGTATTACGATTTAATGAGATCATTTTAATTCAGCTAATAGCTTTAATATGAAAATACTGATGCCGTGGTGATGTATTTAAATTATCTCTGAATCTCGCTATCATTATATTTTTGAATTAGGCTTCAATAATTCGATATATTAAATTGTAAAAGCCAAGCTAAGTCGGCATTTATAGAAAAAAGAGACCCAAGCCCTTGGAAATCCTAGTTCTCCTAAAATCCTAGAACTAGAGTTCTCATCATCATCGTTCATGCTATGTTGAAATTTTTAAATGCACATTTCTTGCTGTGAAATAACACTTTAAAATTGTTAAAAAGTAATAAGGAAAATAATTGTAAAAAATGAATAACTTTCTCAAGTATTCTATCCACGATTGAATCAAAAGGTTCCTATGCCTTGTATATTTATATCAGATATTCTATTTCAGACTGACAGCATTTCCACGTTGGATGAAGAAGACCTGCTTACCATGCCCCCCACAACGTATAGTCGCGGCCGCCGGCAACGACTTCTACGTTTTCTCCTATTTTGAAGATGTCCTACGAGTCGTCGCCATCAATGACTTGACGCTGCTTATTCAGGATACTATATACAGACTGACGCAAGATATTAATGTTTATATACAGAAGTAAGTCAAGTTTGAACTAATGTTCAATTTTCCCAGGAAGGAAATTGAAATATAAAGTATTTTAACACTACATGCTCTCTGTTTACCATTATAAAAATGTCTGTTTGGGATCTTTGAAGATATAATAGCGTTTTTCTTTTACAATTAGCTTTAAAAGTATTTTTTTCTCAATAAACAGATGGCAAAAGTATCAACACCTATGGGGATTCGACAAAAATCTTTCGTGTGAGAAATATATACAGAAACACGAACAGATTCAGAAATATGATGAAAAGTTCTTCTTCTTTGAGGATATCATATCCGATTTGGAGTCCCACGTAAAGTTTGTGGACATAGGCGCTATTAGAGTGAACCTGCGACCCATCATACAACAGGTGCAGGGGCATGCTCAGGAGTGGAAGAACATTTTAGGTCATTGCATAGCTTCTAAGACTAGAATGAATATGCATGATTTGAAGAATCAAATGGAGGTTATTAAAATATTTTCTGTTATATTAATTATATTATAGATAAATAATATAATAAAGATTCCACATACTTAGTTTATTGTTTTGGTCATAAAAATTATAAACAGATTTTTTTTTCACTCAGTTTGTTTTTATATCAATTTTACAATAAAAAAGTAGACATCATTTAAAATAATAATATTTTATAATAACTTTTAAATTGATTCTAATAACATTACTTTTGATTGAGGATATTATATTTTTATTTAATTAATTATTTAAAAGGACACAAGGATTACCTAAAGCTAGACTGCAATAATTTTAATTTGTTTTTTTTTTAACATTTAAATGATATTTATTTAGCAACGTTATTTCTTAGTCACTTCGAATGACAATGAATATGAATATAAAAGGCCTGGAAGATTTCAAGTTAGTGATGGCGACCATCACCCAAGTCCAACAACTGACGATAACTGCTGAGGTTAAATTTAAAAACATGCAAGAACTGTTCCTCA
This sequence comes from Heliconius melpomene rosina, assembly GCF_056956725.1. Taxonomy (NCBI): domain Eukaryota; kingdom Metazoa; phylum Arthropoda; class Insecta; order Lepidoptera; family Nymphalidae; genus Heliconius; species Heliconius melpomene. The sequence continues at coordinate 6,740,153 of NC_140402.1, read as the reverse complement.
TGCTCCGGAAACATGGTTTAGAAGTAAGTGGCGATATGATCGTTTATTTATTGAAAAAGCTGTTTTTTTTAACTTCGCGCTGTATCGGGGAAGAGAGACTAGTGTTAAAACACTCGCTTACCCATTTTCAGCCTAATTCTAAAGGCATTGCCCGTGGGGTGGCGGCATTCAACGCCAATCTTTGCCTCGAGACTAGAGCGAAGAGTTTTTTTTTTAAATTAATAATATTTTACAGATATTGTGTCTTAATTAGGTAGCGGAATCTAACGCCGCATGTTATTATTAGGTGGCCGTGAAGACGAAAATGACAATTCCCTTAAAAATATTATTAATATTTTCCTTTTACTTAATTTTTTTAAGGTATCAGATGGTGATGTAGATTTTGCTAAAAATCTAGAAACATCATGGGGCAGCCTGTACCAAACTGCATTATTTAGAGGAAATACTCTAGAACAAACAAAGGAAAAGTTCTCCAAACTTAATGTGGTGGAAATATCCAATTTTCTTAGAGAACTGGACGATTTCGTGGAGAAGTTCGATAGGGAAGGACCTGGCACCGTTGGCGATGATTTGGATAAAGGCTTACTGCTTATGGAAGTAAGTTACAATATACAAAATTATAAAGGGATTACGTGTTGAAAGGCCTAAAACAATATTTGAAAAATAAATTAAAATATATTTTTTATATTATAATTTAAAAAAAGACCTATTGGAGGCGCCGGGTATCGATCCCGGTACCTCTCGCATGCTAAGCGAGCGCTCTACCATCTGAGCTACGCCCCCTGTGACAGATAAATATTTTTTTTGTATTACATATTAAAAAAAATGTTACTAAGCAATAACATTACTAGAAATTGCTAATAATTGCTTTAATGACAGCTTGTCAATTCATAATAATAATAATTAATATAAACTGTGGACATTTCTTCTTGTATTAAATATTGTATGGTCGATAAATATAAATAACGTGTTATTTCTTTAAGGCCAGTAATTGCGCAGGAGCATTAGCGACTGTTGCGCCATAGGTTGCGGGTTCGATTCCCAGTAGAGGAAATGAAATATTTTCATTTCATCGCTCTGGTTTCGAGGCAAAGCGCGGCGTTTAGTTCCGCCAATCAACACGCAATGCCTCCAGAATTCAGGGGCGAAAGTGGCTTAATGGGAAAGAAGTGTCTTAACTCTAAGTTTCCAGTCTCTTCCTAGCCACCCAGCTATGTGAGGGATAGAACGTGAAATTAAAAAAAATAATTGTTATATACCTGTTATTCAGATGTTACTTTTTAAATTTGCTCATATTTTTAATGTCAACGTATAAAATTTGAACGTAGTGGGATTTGAACCTGCGCCTCTTTGGAAACCGTCACCTATATATTCTTACGGCTTAGTCGGCAACTGCTGGAAATTAATATAATTTAAATAAAAACATTTATTAATGTAATTTAAATAAATCCTTCGTGCTTACCACTGCACCATGATAACCTCAATGGTGGACAATATTTAAAAAAATAAATGTAGTATATGAAAAAAAATTTTTTGGAGGCGCCGGGTATCGATCCCGGTACCTCTCGCATGCTAAGCGAGCGCTCTACCATCTGAGCTACGCCCCCGTTGTACTAAATTATCTAAAAACTAAAGACATATGAATATAAAGAAATATATATGCGTAAATAGTGAAAGTACGTGACTTGTTTCTTGTTCTGGTTACAAAATGCTTCAAGGAAAGAATTTTAATTATTTTTAGTAGTAATGTCAATTTCTGTATGTTTAATATATATTTTTTTAAATTCACGCTGTATTCCGCACGCAGCAGCAGATTAGGCAAAGGGAACCTGGTGTGGAAGACACTGAATTCTGGAGTAATTGTTTGTTGAATGGCGGAATTCAACGCCGCGCTTTGTCTCGGCACCAGAGGGAAGATATGAAAATATAAATGTAAATTAATATTACATTTCCTCAAGCGGGGATCGAACCCACAACCAGTCGTGTTTACAGTCACTCTTTGTGCCAATGTGCCACCACTGGCCTCTAGCTTTTGGGTCTCGATAAAAAAATACACAAATAATAGTAATATTTAAATATTATTAAAAATATTACTTATTACTCGTAATACCTAATTCCATTCCATTATTTTAATTATCAGGAATACGCCAAATATTTCGATGAGTTCGAATCTCGTAAAAAGGTACTCCAAGCGGCCGAACAGCTTTTCGACAATCCTCTCGCGGACTTCTCGACCTTCAACCGTGCGAAGACAGATTATCAGGCTATGGAACAGATTTATAAAATATATAAAGCGCAGAAAAATGCAAGAGAAACTTGGGCCAAGACGCTATGGGTCAATTTGAACCCACAAGCTCTGGTGGACGGTATCGAACAGTTCTTTAAGGAATACAGGTAAATAAGCTTAATTTATTAATTAAAATTAAGATTTTAATTGCTGAGAAAAGTTGTGGCGCAGGGGTCGGAACAAGTGTATTACTCTAAACGCTAAAGGTTGTGGCTTCGATTTCCACTCAAGGAAATAAAATATTTATTTTTTGCATTTTTTTGCTCTGCTGTCGAAGTGAAGATAGGCCTTGAGTTCCCCCACTTAACACGCATTGCCTCCAGTATCTTAACACTAGGTTTCTTCTACCCTTCTTTATGCAGGACAGCGGTAGCTGAAAAAAAAATACACAACCTAATTAACTCATGCTAGTTTTTAAATTCTTATTTATTTCCATTCAGAAAGCTGCCAAAAACAGTACGTCTCACGCCCACAGGCATGATGTTGGACCTGAAAATGAAGCAGTTCAAGAATGTGGTGCCGCTTATGGTTTCACTCAAAAACGAAGCGATGAGAGTACGCCATTGGAAGGAATTGATGGCGAAAACAGGTAATTTAGACATACATATATACCTATAGCATATATTGATAAGATTAAAATTTAATATTCTATTATTGTAACACGTGATTAGGGTTAAATAGAAAAAAAACTAAGCAGCATCACGCTGAATCCCGTACACAGCAGAGTAAGCAGAGGGAACCTGTTAAGACACTTCGTTATCCACTTTCCGCCGTATTCTGGAGCCTGTGCATATTGTTGATATTTTTGTATCCGTAACTTTTATTTAATCTGAACCCAGTATAGATATAGGAGTATATTAGAATATATGAGAAATTTATTGAAGAATTATTTGGCTTTGTGACGGATAATAAACTAAAAAAAATCGATTGGCAATTACGAGATTTTCACATTAAGCAAACAGAGTGAAAGCTAGTAAAGCTAACAAGCAAGGGTTGTACTAAAAATCATACCGGTTGTATTTTTCATAGAAATAACAGTTTATATTGTAGTTTTTCTATTTTTATTTTGAGTTTACACTTTAGCTAGAATATTTGTTGGGCACACAAATAAGCTCGATCAAATATTTGTCCGCAGGCCAGGAGTTCGACATGTCGCCGGAACGATTCACTTTGGAGAACATGTTTGCTATGGAGCTACATAAATATCAGGAAGTCGCTGAGGAGATTGTGAATCATGCTATTAAGGTAAAATGTGTTTATTTAAATAGATATTTCGCGTAAATCTATAATTTAAGCTAAAATATTATTTCTCGTTATTTTATCATATATATTTTTGTTCTCTGCCTTACCCTGCTATGTGCGGAATACAGCGTGAAGCTGATTTTATTTTTTATTTATTTTTCTTATTTCTGTCCCCATATTTTCTAAAAACTCACAAATTCTACATAATGCGTTAATATTGAAGATGTAACTGGTTATATAATATATAATGGAATCTAACCCTGCATTGTCTTCCAAACTTAATAAATGTAGGGAATTACGATAACTAATACTTCTCATATATTTCTCAATATTAATCCTAACATGAACCAACCAGGAGCTCGCCATTGAGCGCGGAGTCCGCGACGTACAAGAGACGTGGGCGAACATGGCCTTCAGCGTGGCGAGGCACTTCAGCCGCGGCGAGGACCGCGGGTATACCCTCAACCCCTGCGACGAGGTGGTCGTCAAGCTGGATGACGACGCCATGGCGTTGCAGAGCATGGCTGCTTCTCAGTTAGTATTTACATTAAGGTTGATAAATCGTGGCTGTCTTCAAGAAAGGATTTTTTGAACTTTTGCGCATTGTTCAATTGGGAAGAAAGTAATTGGTACGGACGTGTAGCGCTACAGGTTGAGAATTCGATTCTACTCGAGGAACTATTTAATACTTTCATTTTCCTCGTTCTGGTACGCAATGCCTCCAGAACCAAATCCATCAAATACTTTTCTCATACTAATATTTATTGTGCAAGTTTTATCCCTTATCGTTTGGGGGAAAGTTTTAGTGAAGGATTCTTTTATGGTCGGTTTTATAAACATTCTATCTATAATCCTATATAAATAAGTAAATTTTCTTTTGAACTACTAAAAATTGTTTTCAAATAATTTGTTTTTCAATTTCTTTTTTTGTTACAATTAATGATACAGTCGTTAATGAATGACGGATGACTGAATGATGAATGTATAGCACTTTCAATAATGATTCCTCGTATGTACGATGTTCCTGTTTGCACTCTGTTGTTTATTATATCCCATAAAAACATGAGGAATAGAGGAAAATAGACTATTATTTTTTATTTTTTCGCTCGGAAACAAGGCAAAAACCCGGCGGAGGAGTTCCACCACTCAAAAGCCATGCCTCAAAAAGTTTGACGAAAAGTGGAAAAGTTTGGAGCCTAGTAGTTAAAAAAAAAGTCAAATTTAGAAACACAGATCTATAGAATAGAAATAAAGAAATATCTATATATATAAAATCGAACGGTCACTCACTCATCACGAAATCTCAGAAATTACAAGTACTAGGAATCTCAAATTTTGCGAAGGAGTTATATATAGGACGTAGGTGCTCGCTAAGACGGGAATTTTCATTATTCAACTTCTAATGGTTTGTTTTTGGGGTTGAAATTTTAAAGTTTGTATGAAACTTCGTTACTAATGACATTTGTCTTTGTCATTCGTTACTATATGCTAGGAGTCTTAAATTTTGCATGAACGTCATTTATAGGACATAGGTACTCAGGGAGACAGAAATTAATAATAACATAGTTCACGCGGGCGAAGCCACAGGCGGGCCGCTGGTTATAAATAAAATTATCCTATGCATTCTTTTCATCGTTTATTTATAAATACATTAAAATATTTATTAATAAATATCCAAAATTTCAGATTTATAGGTCCATTCCTAACGGTGGTACAAACTTGGGAGCGTCGACTCTCTCTCATATCCGAAGTGATAGAGGAGTGGTTTGCGACCCAACGCAAGTGGCTGTACTTGGAGGGTATATTCGTTGGTGGTGACATACGGGTTCAGTTGCCTGAGGAGGCAAAGAAGTTTGATGATATAGATAAAGCTTTTAGAAAGGTATTTTAGTAATTTTTTTTTATATATATTAGCAGTTTTAGAGGACAGTCGTGGCGTAGGGGCACAAGCGTGTGTTTGTGAGCTCGATAGGTTGTGGGTCCGATTACTATTGAAAGAAATGAAATATATAATACATAGTACATAGTATTTTCCTTTCCTCGCTCTGATAGCGAGGTAAAAACGCGACGTTGAGTTATGCTACTCATCACGCAACGCTTCTAGAATTCAGCGGTAACTGGGGATCGGAAGTGTCTTAACACTAGGTTCCCAAGTTCCCTCTGCCTACCCAGGAATGTGCGGGATACAGCGTGAAGCTAAATATATTTTGTTTAGGTATAGCTAGCTTTATTAGCAGTTAAATATTTCGTCATTTATTAGAAAACGTTCTGAAAAACATACAGAAAATGAAAATTATTTACTTACTGAAACCAAGAGAATATAATGGAGGATAGAGTGTCTCGACCTAAGTACTCTGCCTTTCCTGCTATGCGGGATAAAGCGTGCAAAGAAAAAACTTATGATACAACATTGAAATTTGGAATATATGCAATCTTTGAAAGTTCAAAGCCGTCTGGTTATAATAAGTGTGGAAAATGGGAGGGAAGTGCGAAACGTCGTAATTTATTACAGGATGTTTCGTACAAAACGCGTTACACGAGGGTGATGTACCTACAGTCATAAATAACGTTTCGTTTCATATGAAGAATGCCTTATGCGTAGACTAACCGCCGTGCCATGTTTTGTCCTTTTAAGTATATTCATGGGGTTGTGGGTTCGATTCTTAATCGAGGAAATTAAATATTAAATATTTTTTTATTTGTTCCCTCTGGTAACGGACAAAGGACAGCGTTGAGCTCTGCCGCTCAACACGCAATAGCTCTAAAATTTGGAGGAAGGGGAGAACGGAAGTTTCTATGTTCCTAGATTCCCTCGGCCTACCCTCTTTTTGTGTGTGATTCAGCGCGAACTTTTAAACATGTATATTAGTCGACCACGACCAAAAATATAAAAAAATCACTAAGAAATGGTTAAAAACTTATAACAAATTCTTACAGATCATGTTAGATACAGCAAAGCGACTGAACGTGGTCGACTGTTGCACCATCAGCGGTAGACTGGAGGAGTTCATCAATTTAGGTTTGGGTCTTCAAAGGTAAGTAAGATCTTATCTTATCTTATCTTAGTATTTTTTTTCTACAAATAGCAGGTAGGCAGAGGGAACCTGGGAACTATCTAATCAAATCTGAAGGCATTGCCCGTTTGCATGTTTGCACTAGCGGAGCTTAACGTCGCTCCGTATTCACTAATAATTTCAATTTAAAATTTTGTAGAATAGACTAGAATCTTATTAGTTTTTAAAGTTATATAAGTTTTTATATTATTTTCAATTTAGATGTCAGAAATCTCTAAACGATTATTTGGACACCAAGAGAAGAATATTCCCAAGATTCTTCTTCATATCGACAGATGAACTGTTGTCTATTCTGGGTAGCAGTGAATGCAGTTGTGTTCAAGAGCATATGATTAAGGTATCATCGCACAAACTTTTTTAATTTCTTATTTATTTAAAACTGGTTATCGCCCTTGTTTTTTTTAATATATTTTTTTTATAAAAATAGGCTATGTCTTTTCTAGTACCTACCTTCAGGAATATGTTATATAAAGTTTCAAGATATCGATAACAAACTTGCATTCACATATATAATATTAGTATAATATAACATTAAATTTCATTAGTGTAACGTCTTGGCTGCTAGTGGAACACAAAAATAATGTTTATTCATTCCCCTGAGTTAGAATCGAACACACACTCGCCGCGCTTCACGCGTCTCATAATCATAGGCTTGGGTCATTGCGCCACCACAGCCTCTAAATTACAAGCAAATATTTTGATACATTTTCATTCAATTTTGACAACTATATTTGAAAAAGAATATGCAAAATATGAATTATTGTAATAAAAATGGCAGTAGCAGCTATTACCCTAATTAAAAAAATCATTTTAATTTTGCCTTTTGCAGATGTTTGACAATATAAGAGCTTTGGATTTGTACGTGGATCACACAAACAGACCGGTTGCAGCAAAAATGATTTCAGCGGAGGGAGAGGCTAGTTGTTTTATTTTTCTGGATTTTATTACTAGTAAATAAATAAAAAAAACAAAATTTAAATCACCTTCACGCAGCATCCCGCACACAGAAGGGTAGGCAGAGGGAACCTAGTGTTAAGACACTCCGCTCCCCACTTTCTGCCTAATTCTGGAGGCATTGCGTGTTGAATGGCAGAACTCAACACCGCACTTTGCGTCGACACCAGAGCGAAAAAATAGATATATAAACGAAAATAAATATTTCAATTCCTCGAGTGGGGATCGAACCCACAATTACTAGTAGTAGTACTTAAATAAAATTAAGAAGTTGAGAATGTGAAATTAAAGAGAGAAAATAATTTAAAAAAAAATAATTTATTGATATTTTTTAATATTATGACATTTAGATTATGACCTTCCGTTACGTGGTCTACACTGAAGGAAGAGTGGAGGACTGGATGAATTTAGTGCTGAAAGAGATGCGTAATACTAACAAATTTATAACAAAAAAAGCTATATTTTACTATGGCCGGAATTGGAGAGTTCCCAGGTATTGTTTGTTTTCATATGTTATTTTTTTGAGAAAATAAAAAGTAAATAATAGAAAATAATGCAGAATACATCATTAGGTTTTTAATAAATTTTTAATGCTCATATTATTTGAATTTTTAATTAAATATCTTAATAATATATTGGGAAGGTTTGCCCCTTGTTTCACTAGAAATAATAGAAAAAAACTCGTTCAAATCAATGCTTAAACTACTCTCTGTTGGTTAATGTTAAATATTTCATTTCCTCGAATGGACATCGAATCCATGGCCTGTCCTGTTTACAGTCACGCTTAACACGCTTTATTATCACATAAAAATGATTAAAAACTTCTCCTGAAACTCACACTACTATTACTATTTTTTGTAATCTTGTCACACTGCTGAGAAAAATATGTAAAAAAATCCTGAGAAAAAAATATATAAAAAACCTACAGAACTGATTGGATAATGGAGTACCAGGGCATGGTGTGTCTCGCCGCTAACGGCGTGTGGTGGACGGCGGAGACCGAGGAGACTTTTCTCCGCATTCGTTACGGCAACAAGCGCGCTATGAAGGAACACTTGCAGCAGCAAAACGAGCAATTGGACGGACTTGTTGTTAAAGTTAGACAAGGCTAGTAGTAAGGTTATTTGTTAAATTAAAAAATATATATATTGAACGTAACTGAAAATCATATGTAATTCATAATTTTCACTTAGTTTTAATATATTGTATAGATTAAATTAGATCAGCTTCTCGCTGTATACCGCTCGCAATAGGCAGAGAGAATCTAGTGTTGAGACACTCCGTTCGCCACTTTCCGCTGACTTCTGGAGGCTTTACGTGTGGAGTGGCGGAACTCAACGCCGCTCTTTGTATAGAGTAAGAAAATATTAATAAAAATATTATTTCAGATCTATCATCAAACGATCGGCTGAAGTTCCGTACAATAACAACAATAGACGTCCACGCGCGTGACATCATAGAAGGGTTCGTGAGAGACAACGTGACGGAGGCTGCGGAGTTTGAGTGGGAGAGCCAGCTTAGATTCTACTGGCTAAAGAAGGATGACAATATGTGGATTAAACAATGTACAGGTATGAAATTATTAATTTCATCATAAAAATAATAGGTATTTACACGTTATCACTTCGATTCCCATTTGAGGAACTCATTTTAAAATATTTTCATTTTTTCGCTGTGCGGTGATGAACTCCTCAACTCAACACATAATGCCTTCGGAATTCGGCGGATAGTGGAAAGTGAAGTGTCTTTACACTAGGTTCCCTCTGACTACCTTGCTAAATGATGGATACAGCATGAAGATAAAATAGAACACATATTTGTTCAGGTTTATTCGAGTATGGCTACGAGTACATGGGGCTGAACGGCCGTCTCGTGATCACGCCGCTCACCGACCGCATATATCTGACCATCACGCAGGCTCTCACTATGCAGCTCGGGGGAGCTCCTGCTGGTAATTATTAGATTATTAATTTCTTTCTTCACAATATTGACATTTTTACAAGAAATATGGTTATGTTAGCAACCTTTCAGAAAATTTCAGTTTTAAGATTTCAATTATTCTGTAGCATTTATCCTATATAACGATTATGTCGGGTAGTTAAACAAAAATTATGATAGAATTTCAATTTCCATCTTATCGCCTGTGGCTATTGACATTATTGGATATGAAAATCGACAACTTTGCAGAAGAGCACTTCAAAGTTTTACTGGTTGAAGAATTGCAATGAATTTAGATGATTGTGTTTGTACAATGATAATAGGATCACGGATTATCAATAATATGATGATATAATTCAATTATAACATAATTATTTGAAGTACCTTACTTTTACACAAGAAAAATATAATTTACGTTCTAACATTATATTTTAAAAGAGCATCTGTAGAATTTCATGCCGATTTCTAAGCAGAAACGGGTATCCGAGCCGGTGGGTAATTCTTTGTGGAACTGACATTTTTATGAACTTGACTTTCAAAAGCTTATAATTAATTGCTTTATTAAATAAATAATGTTTTGAGTAGGAACAAATTATTATATCATACTCCTCAGGCCCAGCTGGTACAGGGAAAACAGAAACCACAAAAGACCTAGCCAAAGCCCTAGGGCTCCTATGCGTGGTCACCAACTGCGGTGAAGGTATGGACTTCCGCGCCGTCGGACAGATCCTAGCGGGTCTTTGCCAGTGTGGGGCGTGGGGCTGCTTCGATGAGTTTAATAGAATTGACATATCTGTCCTCTCTGTTATATCTACTCAACTGCAATGTATAAGGAGTGCGTTGTTGATGAAGTTGAAACGTTTTACGGTTAGTTTTTTTTGGAGAATGTTATTTCTTTATATGGTAAAACGTTTTGGACTAAAATCCACTTTTTTATATATAAATACAGTTCGAAGGTCAAGAAATAGATATGGACAGCAAAGTGGGCATCTTCATAACCATGAACCCTGGATACGCGGGACGCACGGAGCTCCCGGAGTCAGTGAAGGCGCTGTTCCGACCGGTCGTCTGTATTTTACCCGATTTGGAGATGATATGTATGATTTCATTGTTTTCTGATGGGTTCTTAACTGCTAAGGTGAGTTTTTATTACTTAAAATAATAAATATAATTTTTCTTTGCATATTTTTATTTTTATTCACGTATTAAGAATCTAATATAAAAGCATTATGTGCTCTAATTTTATCCTTTTTACATTGTTTGTTCGATTGTAAGATCCAACCACTTGCATTTTCTAAACTGAAATCATTAGTTAAAAGTAAATTGTGATTTTACAGTAAAAAAAATATTAGTATAATGAAATAATTCGACATTTTCTTATTTTATTTTATATTTTATATGTATTTTAGGTACTAGCTAAAAAAATGACAGTCCTATATAAAGTGGCTCGCGAGCAACTCTCGAAGCAATCTCACTACGACTGGGGACTGAGAGCGCTGACCGCGGTGTTGCGGATGGCGGGGAAGCTGCGGCGGGACTCCCCCGACCTGAGCGAGATTATGGTGCTCATGAGGGCGCTACGGTTTGTGATATTCTTTTATTCAAGAAATTGTTTTTTTTTACGTGTTAAATAGCGGAACACAACACCGTGCTTTGCCTCGACATCAGAGCGAAGATTTGTGCACCTGCACTGGCCTCAAGAAGAACTAATATTGTTAACCTTAAGGGGCTTAAAATAAATGTAAAAGTAGGAAATATGTTTTGACACTTAAATTCTACATTTATCTATCTATTATCTATATATTTCTTTATCTATTCTAAGTATATAAATTATTTTCTGACTGGATTGAATCCACAATAATAGTAATAAAAATTCACAAAAAAACAAAAAAAAACATTTTTGTAATATTTGTCACAGAGACATGAACCATCCGAAGTTTGTATTCGAAGACGTGCCACTATTCCTGGGTCTCATCAAGGACCTGTTCCCGGGCCTGGAGTGTCCGCGCGTCGGTTACCCAGACTTCAATACGGCGGTAGTGGACGTGTTGGAGTCTGGCGGTTATATTGTCATGCCGCATCAGGTAGTTATTTCTAATAAATAATTGAGAATAATATGTAATTGTTAGTTTATTTAGTAGCATGTTTAGGTAGCTTGACAAACAATCAGTTATTTTTTTTTTAATAACTGTCGCGTTTTTAGTCACACGCTTGTGCTCCTACAACTATAGTAGGTATATTCATTTAGGCTTGAGACAAAATGTAACCAAACAAAATAAAGCTTTGAAATTGATAATATCAGATTTGTACGAATACGAATCCTTCTGTCACGTTTCTTCTACGTGTTAGAATACGATAACTGTATTGGAGTTTTGCTTTTACTTTGGCGGAAAAAGGCACGCGAAATGTCAATATAACATATCTTTAACCTTTATAAAACAACAAAATTAAAAATTAACAAAAGAAACAAAGAAAGAACGAAATTATCTGGAAACAGTTATCTCCTATAATTATTTTTATCTCCATTAATCATGGACCGTAAACCTACCTTTTTCTGGTTTGTTTACATTTTATCTCACGGCTCTATGAATAGGGTATAGACTGACTCCATATTTATCTCATAAGTTAAATATTTCATATTCGATAATATTAAAGGTGGATAAAGTAGTCCAATTATATGAGACAATGATGACGAGGCACTGCTCGATGCTGGTGGGACCGACGGGCGGCGGGAAGACTGTCATACTGCAAACTTTGGTCAGAGCTCAAACCAATCTGGGCTTGCCTACTAAACTAACCATTGTCAACCCTAAGGTAAATACTAAAAAAAAATTATCAAATCAGCTACAAGGTGTATTCCGCACACAGCAGGGTAGAGGAAACCTAGTGTTAAAACACTCCGTTCCCCACTAAATCAACTAAAGTTAATTTCTTGCTTAAACTATTTTCTAGACTGACTTTACAGACAAGACTTTATTGGTTTCAAAATATACTAGTACTAATAAATTTCAAATTATAATTTTGGTTTGTTGTTTTTTAAAATCTTTTAGAAATACAGTTATCTATATAGCTCAAACAGAAATTAAATTGCCATTGCCATTTGTCAGAACAATATATATCTTTTTTTTTTCTCTTATTCTTCTTCATCATACAATTACAAATGTAGTTAACAACTTAAAATATATCACCGCCAATACAAAATCGAGTCTTTAAAGCTGGAAACTTTCATTACATTCAGCTTGATACAATTAAAAGTTTTACGTTCTTTACGTTATCTACTTTAGCTTACAACGACTGCATCGTTGCTTTATTTATACTTTAATTAGATCCAGGACTTCCTGACGTTCCCCATTTTCCATTGAAGTCTGGATTGCGTGTTGAGTGGCGGAATTCAACGCCGCGTAGATTTTTTACTTTTTTTCATTAAATTTATAAATAAGATTATTTTTTTCTTTACCTCCAGGCTTGTTCTGTGATAGAATTGTATGGAATTCTAGATCCTGTTACGAGAGATTGGACTGACGGTTTATATTCTAAAATATTTCGAGAAATGAATAAGTAAGTATGTAGATACTTAGTTCGTGTTGTTATTATTTTTTTTATTATACAACTTTAGCTTTTAAACTGCATAGCTTATTTTTAACTTTTATGAATGTAAATGCTATAACTTTTCACATTTATTATGATATTTGTAATAAAAGAAAAATCCTTTTAATGGTTCTTGTTTGCAATGTTTTCTTTAACTACAAATTATTCGGGGAAAAAAATTCAAATTCATTTATTTACCAGTTCTCTATGATGTTTTTAAGTCCATTAACCTTTATAATTAATTTATTACATAATTTTATTATTTTTTTTATTATAATTAATTCATAAGGCATTTATTATATACTTAGATACAAGATTATTATTATTATATTATATTATTTATCATATTTGAAATTAAAGGCCTTTAGACAAAGAGGAGAAACGTTACTCCTTATTCGACGGTGATGTCGACGCGCTATGGATCGAAAATATGAATTCAGTAATGGACGATAATAAGCTTTTAACGCTTGCAAACGGTGAAAGAATAAGGCTGGCGCCGTACTGTGCGCTGTTGTTTGAAGTGGGTGATTTGAATTACGCTTCACCAGCGACTGTCTCCAGGGCTGGTATGGTGTTTGTTGATCCGAAGAATCTTGGATATCAGCCGTATTGGGAAAGGTAATATTGTATGCTAGAGGACAAGCGTGTAAACGCAAACGAAAATATTTAATATTTTAATTTGTTCTGCGTTTCTCTGGTGTCTGTAATGAGCTAACCTCGCTTTATATACCCAAGATGGCTTCGAGGTCGCTCCAACGAGGAAGAACGGGAGCAGCTCTCAGGTCTCTTCGAGCATTACGTGGCGGGCGCAATCAATTACATCGTCTTTGGACTTTTCGGACTTCAACAACAGACACCTCTGAAAACTATTGTACCACAAACACCCCTCAACTTGGTATGTATATTTTACTTTATTTTCTTAGCTATGATACAAGAAATTATGTATAACCCTTTGAAAATTATCAGCCCTTCTATATATCTATTTAATTTTTAGAGCCTTTTTGTTCTTTTTTTAAGGTTTTTAATTTTCAATTATTGTATATTGTATTGTATATAATATCCTACTACGTCATACGTGATGTAATATCACGATAAGTTATTTTTTATTGTTGCTATATGATATGTAGAATCGTGCATTGTCTTAAACAAAGCAAGGAAATGAAAATAGTTCATTCCCACAAGGAAGGCATTTAGGACCCCATAGGAATTGAACTTACGACCATCGCGGTGGCAATCGGTCACTTTAACCTAATTGTATATTAACAATTACATATAAGGTTTGCATATAAGGTGATGCAACTGTGCTACATGATCAGCGGGCTGCTGCCAGACGTCGCGGACAATGAAGAGGAAATAGATCGGACGGTCGTTGAATGTGTCTTCATGGTTGTGAGTATATTTACTCATGGTTATCAAGATATTTCTGAAATTCAATATTTCCAGTTATTCCCGAAATTTAATATTATCAAAGAATTGGTAAGCTGAAATAGGTAAGCTCCAAAGAGCTGAGGATCGAGTGTGGTGGCGAGAATTGGGGAAGGCCTATGTCCAGTGGTGGACAATCGATGGCTGTCGATGGTGACGGTGATGATGATGATGATGAATATTCCATTTCAGAAATATCTTTTGCCTGTTAATCGATTATCGACCAGTAATAAATAACTTTAATCCGCAATCGTTAATTAATTATTGACTTAAGTATAATAACTTTATGTTATAGAAGGCCTAGAAAAAACTTTTAATTTTCTCCATATTGGCGCCCTAAAAATCTCGCCCAGGACGCTGATAGTGCTAAAACCGCAACTCTGATTACGTTCATTCATTCATTCATTTATTCATTCATTCATACAGTCTATAATTATTGCTAAAACCTAATACTCTCTAATTTAACTTGATGTTGTGAATTTCGATATTCAATATTGAATTATGCAGTTATTTAATTAGATGATCCCCCTAATTGCAATTGCCTGCAATTAATTGGCAATTGGTTAATGTCTACCGCAGCCTACTGTACATATTTCATAGTGTGATATATATACATACATATATAAGTATGATAGTAGTGATTTATTTGTAGGTGATTGATGAAATGCACTTTGAAATACATTTTGTAATAAAATGCAATATATGTATATATAAATATATGTACTGTGTTGATTTATATATTATATTTATAGGATTATATGTAGATAATATATTATTCCTATTTTTGTTCTTTTTTTTATGTAGTATAGTGTATATTCATTATTATTTTATTACTGTATTTTATTTAATCTAATTGTACACTATAACGTTATTCCCATTTCTATATTAAATTTTAGTCCTTTATTTCACAAGGGTTCCTATAAGAGATTGCTTGAAGCAATAAGGCCGTCTTTGCATACAGTTTATAAACATAAATATATTGTTTTATTTTCTGTTAAATATACAATTTATTTTATTTTATTTTTTTATTTCTGTGTGCAATAAAGTTTTTTCTATTTCTATTTAATTGTTAAGTCAGTATAATTGAATTGAATGAATATAGGCTTGTTAAGTGATTATATTTTATATGTTAAATTTCACAAATGCAATAAAAAGTAGTAAAATTGCAAGTAAAATATTAAAAAAAACACATTAAATGTTATAATGTTTTATTCAAAACTTTGGCACAGCGATAACTATGAAAATTTAAATGACCATTATTTGCATTAAAATGCTCTGGAATCTTGACTTATTTTTCTTGTAATTATTCAAATTTGGTTTCAACGAACGGCACTCACTGGACTCGTTACATTAGTTAGTTATTCTGTCTGTTAGTACTTTAAAGAATATTTTCTTGCCATTTCTCCGTAACATGGTCATGTTTTATTTCTTAATCGGATATGTTTATTATTTATAAAACTTTTTTACATTCATATCGTGAAACACAACAACAATACAAAAGTATTTAGTGGAAGAACTCAACGCGTGGTTTCTCTCACTCAGTTTTTCTCCTGTTTGCACTAGCAAGGAAATGGAAAAAATCCTCTGATTGGGAATCGAATCTTCAACCGTTGCGTTGACATGATTAAACTCTGTTTTAGCCTTTATAAATATGTACATTATACATATATTACGAGTTAATAAATTTTTATTAATTAATATAGACAGACATACTATTCAATTTTTTTCATAAATATAACATAGTTACTTTATTTTTTTACGTATCTCTCTTTTTTCTATTTTTACAAGGAAAAAAACTATTTTCTTATTTCCAGTCAATGTACAATAGCCTAGGGGCGGCTATCATCGACAACGGACGGTTCGAATTCGACAATTACATAAAGAAAGCTTGCCCGATGATGCTGGTGGAAGATACTCCTGAGAAAAAAGCAACTACTAGTTAGTTTACGTTTACGTTTTCCACAAAAATTCAAGAAGTTATGTGTTGAATAGCGTAACTAAACGCAGCGCTTTGTATTATCAGAGCGGGGAAGCGAAAATAATTATTTCATTTGAGTTGAAATATAAGTCCTATTATTAATAAGATCTATGACTAATAATAGTGTACATTTAGAGTGATGAAAGTCCAGCACAGACTTTCTGCCTTTTGTTTACATAAAAATATTATTGAGACGGAAACTGGGGAGCGGAGTGTCTTAGCAATAGGCTCTCTCTCCCTACCCACATGCGGGATACAGCGTAAAGCTATTTTTTTAAATAATTTCGTATATTCACTATAATAAATATGTTTATTTCGCTTATAATTATGCAAGTTGATGTAGCTGACGAGAAATATACGAGTGGGCACTAGATTGGATTAATATTCATGTAGAAGCGTATGCTATAGTGATAGCCTACATTGACTATTTATGAAGATAACTTTTCGTGGCGCAGTGCCACAAGCGTGTGATTGTAACACGACGGTTGTGAGTTCGATCCCTACTTAAGAAAATGAATTTTTATTTATTAATATTTTTATTGCTTCGCTCTGGCATCAATGCAAAAGCCTCGCGTTGTGTTCTGCCACTCATTACGTAATGCCTCGCAAAATTCAGCAAAAATTGGGGAACAGAGTATCTTAACACTAGGTTCCCTCTGCCTACCCTGCTGTGTGCGGGATACAGCGTGAAGCTGATTTTTCTTATTATTATTATATATCTACGACTTATATCTTAACTGACTGAACTGAAAATTAACAATCATAACAATTGGATACGTCCTACTAATATTACAAATGTGGAAGTTTGTGAGGATTAATCTTATCAATATACCACGCGGGCGAAGCCGCAGAAGGCAGCTAGTACTCAAATAAAACTGAATATATTTACCACTTCAGTATATTTGCCTTTCAGAACACTTCCCCATGGGATTTCCCACGCTTTACGACTACTGCCTCGAGCTTTCCACCAGGAGTTGGGAGGCGTGGGAGTGGCTGGTGCCGGAGTATGTGCACGATAGAGATTTGAAGTTCTCCTCAATCCTCGTGCCAACCGTTGATACGTTGCGGATGACTTGGCTGATTAAAATTATGGAGAGTGTGAGTTATATTATGAAATAGAGTTTTTATTATTTTGTATATTGGTATTAATTTTTATTTTCATATAAACTTAGGTAGTTGATTTTTTATAAGAAAAAAATATGTTTGAAAGAAATAGAAATTAACTATTTTTTTATAATATATATATTTTTTAAAAGACACATAATTATTTAACTTTTGCTTCAGGTGGAGCGGCCAGTACTTCTCGTGGGCGATACTGGAACATCAAAAACTGCCATCATCAACAATTACCTACGCGGATTGCCGCCTGAAAAATATGTAAGCATTAAATGTATTATAGTAATCAAAGCCTATGCAAAACAAACACGAAAAATATATATCATACAAATATTATAGCTGATTGAATTGGGAATTAAACCTCCGTTCTCCGGCTTAACGATGACAGCCATTACCACTGAACCACTGGGCTATTTGATATAATTTCGTAATCGTTAGCACAATATTATAGGCCCAGTTTATTTTAAGCGACCGACTGTTGCGAAATGAGAACAGTAGAAATTCCAATGTCAGCTTGTTCTACTTTCACCATATGCGAATGTGAAGTTTATTTTGAATATTATATGCATGGGGGGCGTAGCTCAGATGGTAGAGCGCTCGCTTAGCATGCGAGAGGTACCGGGATCGATACCCGGCGCCTCCAATTTTTTTTACATATCACTATTTTTTGTTCCTTCTCGTAGTAATAAACAAAATCAACTGAAATGTAACTGTAGTATCTAAAAAAACTTCTTAGAAATGTTACTTGTGGAAAACGGAATAATTAATATTTATATATAGCTTATCTTATAATATAAAAAAGTTGTGTATTCAAATATTATATCTATTTATCATCACTTTTATATAAAACAATAAAATATGTAATAAACAGTTTATTTTGATTTAAATATATATGGAAATATCTTTCAATATTAAAATCTACTAAATTTGAATATGCGACCATCACGTGTTATTTTCCTTTCAACAGTTGGGTCCAAGGTAATGTTTTTTTATAAAGGTAACTAGTTCATATGTTAATCACTCTTATCACAGGGGGCGTAGCTCAGATGGTAGAGCGCTCGCTTAGCATGCGAGAGGTACCGGGATCGATACCCGGCGCCTCCAAACTTTTTTTTACATATGATTTTTTTATATTGATAAAGTCATTTTCAATAAATATTATATTATTTATTAAATATAAAAAAAATATTACAGACTTACTTGTACCTTGTACTTTTTACGTCTAACGCGTTTTTTTTTTGCTTCACATATAGCAGGCAGATGGGGGTAATTTGGTCTAGCGTTAAGATTCTCCATTTTTCTATTTTCCATAAAATTTATTTTCAAAAGAAAAAAATAACTATATAATTCAGTTCAGTTTAGTGCAGGTGGCAGCGTTGAATTACGTCACTCACCATCGAATGCCTCCAGAATTCGGCGAAAAATGGGAAACGAAATGTCTTAACACTGGGCTCCCTCTGCCTATCCTACTGTATGCGGGATACACCGTGAACCTGAAAAAAAATATTCCTAAAATTTCCTTTCAGTTAGTACAACAAATGAATTTCTCATCGCGCACGTCTTCGATGGATGTGCAACGTAATTTAGAGTCAGTGGTGGAGAAGAGAACCAAGGACACGTTCGGCCCCCCCGTCGGCAAGAAGATGCTTGTCTTCATAGATGATATGAACATGCCCATTGTGAGTTATATTGTATAGATATCTTATCTTTTCTTATCTTTTGTAATAAATATGGATATGTACCAGTATTTATGGTACAGCGTTCGTATAAGTGTTCACTTTTTTTAATATACTTTATTTACTTATAATATATTATATTTAATTTAAAAATGTACTGTAAATACTTTTATTGGGAAAATTTTGCAATAAAATAAACTAAATACATTTGAAATTCAAATAAGCTTAAATTTGAAATTGAAATAATAAAAAGGTGTCAGTAAATTTTCATGTTTCAAATATAATAACATAATCCATTACAATAAAACATAATAAAAAAATCTTAATCAATAGATATTAATAGAAGTCTTTCAATCTTTTTGTTATGTTCATAATTATTAATAAAAAAGATATTTGAAATTATATATTTATATTTTAATATGTATATATTTCAACAGGTCGACACATATGGAACTCAACAACCCATAGCTTTGCTAAAACTATTATTTGAACGTAAAGGCTTCTATGATAGAGGGAAAGATCTGAACTGGAAGACCCTGAAAGACATTGGGTTCCTCGCTGCCATGGGGAAAGCAGGTGGTGGGAGGAATGACGTGAGTAACATGATTCCCCCTCAGTTATCAGCTTCACTCTGTATCCTGGACGCCGGAGGGTAAGCAGAGGGAACGTAGTGTTAAGACACTCCGCTCTCCATTTTCCTTGATAAAACAATGTACCTACTTAGTATCATTTAATTTTTGTTCTTTCTTTCGCTTTAGTATGTCTTATGCTTTATTTTAACAAAATATTTCTATTATGGACTCATTCTGGACTTCCCTGTTCGCATAATTTCTGTTAAAAAATATACAATTGTAAATATTTTTTACAATTTTATAAATATTGTTTTACGTAACAAGATTTAATTCCATGCCTCTAACGGACTATATCTAAGCTTCAATTTTAGCAAATTAAAATTTAAATAACATTATATAGCCTAAATATTTATTTTCTTCGATGTAATATACCACGATACTGAGTGGGATAAATGATGGCATTACTCTGAAGCGAGCTACAATGAGTATGTGCTATTTATTTAATGTTACCCCTTTATCAGATGCATACTAAGCTTTCAGGTTTTCTTCCTTGTGAAAATGGAATTTTACTCCTTTTTTTCTCACTTAATATATTATAAATATATAGATAATAGGTATTTAATACATTAATTGTTAGCCTAATAAGGAAAGATATTTAATTTTAATTTGCAGCAGGCAAGTATATATTATAACAAATGTTATAAAATTAATATATAAAACGAATTACGGTGAAGACCTCAGTATATGCCCATTTGATTCTTGAAAAAAAATTGGCAAATACAGCCCGGAATGAAACAGTTGCCATTCATTCATTCGTTCTTTTGTTCTGGTGTAAAACGTGGCGTTCAGTTCCACCACTCAACACCCAATGGCTCCAGAATTCAACAGAAAGTGGGGTAGGGAAGCGTTCTAATGGGAAAGGAGTGTCTTGACACTAAGTGAAAAAAAAAACATGGAGAATATATTAAAATTATGTAAATAAACCCCCATAAAGTGCTATGAAAATAATAATACAAGATTATCTCCGGAGGCCTCTGTTCCGGTTTGCTTCAATGTTTTTGCCAGTTTTTCCTGGTTGTACACAACGATTTATGTCTACATTAAAAGCTATTCGTGAGGCTTTCCCGAAACTTTACCGCCTCACGACAAGGGAGATACATCGCGTAACGTAATATGATATCGCGTAAAAACGCTTTTTTTTACGATCTGTTATTTCACATTTCTCTCGTGCCAGAGTAGATACGTAGCGACGTTTGTTTGGATATAATTTGTAAAGAATTTATAGTGTTAAGTCTATAAATTTTCTAGTGTTAAGTCACTCCGTTCGTCAATTTCCGCCGAATTTTGAGGCATTTCGAGTTGAGTGTAAGAAATGAAAATATTAACCTTTAAGTATGGACGTCGGGTCTCACAGACCCATCTAGGTCTACGAATTCTACAAATCGGCCACTTCTCGGTGACCTCCGCCACTGAGTCGCTCAGTACCTTTCGTATTAATGACAAAATGAATGTAGATAGCAATGGTTGTGTCTCTGGTTTCAAAACTCGTGAGTATTTAACTTTCTAAACGGGGCCTGGGTCTGTCAGACCCGACGTCCATGTTTCCCATACATAATGAGTTCAAAACACCATATATTTTTATAATATTACAAAATATACTTTAATATTTTAATTGTATTATTTGTATTCAAATGTTTTTATTGTTATATATCATATATTACTTTGCATTATTTGTTATATATTTTAGTAATATAAATATTATTTACGTAAAAAATATTAAATTTTTTTAGTTTTTATGACAAAATGGAAAAAAATGATCGACTAAGCACGTCAGGGACAAATATATCGGTACTTTATAATCAACATCAAACAAAAGAATTGGACGACGACATTTTATAAAGAAAATAGCACTTTATCAAATAAAAATACGCGTTTCGTATACTAAACTACTCTAAGAATTGAGAATGACTTTGACTCGCGTTTCGCGATCTGATCTATCATTTATTGAACATGAAGCTAAAAAAATAGTTTTGGGTTCTTGAAAAACATGTATACTTTGCACCCATAAGATATATAGAAAGACAACATATACTTATGTTGACTGCAATCGTCCTGTTAGCCAACAATGTTGAAAGCCATTGTGTATCGATGTTCAATTGTACCTTATCTTGAGGTGTTGTCAAAATTTTTATTTTATACCATAAGATGTTATTTCTTTATCTTTTTTTAATTGTTAGACTTTATATTTTGTTAAAAAAATATTTATTTTATTATCTGTCTTTTTTTTATAGTATTATTTTCTTAAGAGTCATCCCATGTGGCCAAAGACTGAAATTGTGACTTTAAGTTACTTAAATCGTTGTGATGCGTAAAGTTTAATAAAAAGCGATTTTATTTATATTGATTTTGTTTGATTAGAGGCTATTCATGTAAACTAAAACATAAAATTGTCTTCTACCTTTAAAAAACAGACGGAATATGACCAATAAAAACACTGGTCTGACAGACCCGACGTCCATATGTGTGTTATAAAAAAATCACGTCCATAGTTAAAGGTTAACAAATAATAACTTATTCCCCCGAGTGAGGATCTAACTCACAACTTTTACATTGAACCCAAACAGTCACACGCGTCACTATGCTACGTCGGCCTCAATTCGGTAAATGTATAAGTAGAGATAAAAATGTCCATATATTTTGTTAGATTTTTTTTTATATGGAAGTCCTTTTGTTTGAAATTTGAAATGCAAACAACAATATTTTTGAAAATATTTCAACCCCTTGCATATTGTACAAATACCTTAGTAAATTAAGCTTTACGACCATATCTCGCCGGCTTCCATGGGGTATTATAATGTTTATAATACCAAGTTTATTCACGGCACTTCAATATGTTATAATCGTAAAATTATGCTAAATATTTAGCATACCCTGTTAATAGTCTTCTTAATTGTATAAAATCAGATTCACGCTCTATCCCGTATATAGCGGGGTAGGCAGAGGGAACCTAGTGTTAAGACACTCCGTTCCTCACTTTCTGCTTAATTCTGAAAGCATTGTGTGAAACTGCTGCTTGCTTGCTGGCGGAACTCAACGCCATGCCTGCTTTGCCTCGACACCAGAGCGAATAAATGAAAATATAAACGTATATAAATATTTCACTTCCTCCAGTGGGGATCGAACCCACAAATGTCGCGTTACAGTCACACCCATTAATAGTTTTTAAAATAATCTCAAATAAACTTTTCAGGATGTTGTAAATAATTCAACGTAATGCTCTATTTATGGTGCATTGCTTACGGAAATTACCACATACAATCACGTTTTTCATTATAATGCGAGCCTTCTTTCGTTCGCCTCGCTGCGAACAAAGTCCTGCTAATATACTATTCACATATGAAAAATTAAAAATTAAAATTATGTGTGCACAGAGTTATTTTTCATTTTTTTCCCAGACGCTTTTTAAAACAATTTATCATAAAAACATTACATTTATTTTATTTTATTAGTCTGAAAACTCTTATCAGGAAGCTACACCACTATGGTATAAGAGGCATTGCTTTGGATCTTCTCACTTCTTATTTAAGTGATAGGATTCAACTAGTAAATGTCAACGGGAAACTATCACACGGGTCACCTGCATTGGGGGTGCCACAAAGCTCTATTCGGGTCCGTTTTTGTTCCTTTTGTACATTAATGACTTACCTCACCTTATGAGAGATATCTGTGAAATAGTGTTGTTTGCAGATGATACATCCTTAGTTTTTAAGGTTAATAGACGGCAATTGGAAATTGACGATGTAAACAGTGCTCTTTCTAGGATATTACACTGGTTTAGTGCCAATAACTTGCTTTTAAATAGTAGTAAAACTAAATTTATCAGGTTCTTTACTAAGAATGTGCAACAAGCAGAAACCAGGGTTTTGATGAACAATGAGGAACTTAAAGTAGTTAATGAAACTGTTTTCTTAGGTATAACATTAGATGCTAAGTTACAATGGGGTCCGCATATAGAAACTTTATCTGGTAGACTTAGTTCGGCAGCGTATGCTGTCTGTAAGATTCGTCAACTGTCCGATGTTGACACCGCGCGTTTAGTATACTTCAGCTATTTTCATAGCATTATGTCTTACGGCCTATTACTTTGGGGTAGTGCCACTGACATAGATACCATTTTTGTGCTCCAAAAACGGGCTGTCCGAGCAGTCTATAAAATGGGTCCACGGGAGTCACTAAGGAATAAATTCAAAGACTTTAACATCCTCACACTACACTCCCAATATATTTACGACAACTTAGTATATGTGCATAAAAATATTAATAAATTTAATAAAAACAGTGACCTCCATCAACATAATTTAAGAAATAAAAATAAGCTTGCTGTGCCCTTCTCTAGGCTCCATAAAGTGTCTCACTCATTCGTAGGTGAAAGTATACATTTCTGTAATAAACTTCCAAACGACATGGTTAATTTATCACTGAACAAATTTAAAAAAGTGGTAAAGCACAGGCTCTGCCAAAAAGCATATTACTCTGTTAAAGATTATGTTCGCGATAAAGATGTTTAGAAATGAGTTGCTCTATTTCTAAGTTAAAATTGTTAATTGTAATTTGTAACAAATGTTGGCATTTAAAAAGAGTGGCCATGAGTTTCTTTGCCTGTATCTTCTCATGAGCTCAACCATTTGAACGGGCTTTTTTCAAGTCAAAATTGCACATTTTTTTTTTGGTTATTTTTAATTTGCATTTTTTTTCTATTTTATGACATGTCCAAGTAAATGTTAAGCATTTTTATGGAATAAAGATATTTTGACTTTGACTTTGACTTTGTACTTTCTCAGGCAACCGTCACTACATATGGGAAATTACAAAATTCTTGCTATTACTTCAAAGTCCTTTTCTTCATTAGATATGTCTTGAAATTGTCAAGTCTATTGATATTGTTATTTAATTAAATTGTCATCTTTACATACCCAAAACTGGAGAAGCCTATATAATATTTTTGAAATTATGTTTTGTATAGGTATGCCTAAAACTATTTTAAACTATTTTTCACATTTCTTGTTTTGTAGGTGGACCCGCGATTTATTTCTATGTTCTCTGTCTACAATCTACAATTTCCGTCTGAAGTAACGTTGAATCACATTTACATGTCCATACTGAAAGGCCACTTCTCCATATTCCCAGAAGAAATACAGGAGAATGTGAGCAAAATCGTCCAAATGACTTTAGATTTGTATAAAGTAAGTATTTTACTATTATAGAATTAAGTCTGATATTAAAAATAATATAAAAGGAAATAAAATTAAAAAAATTAAATATGAACATGTAAAGTCTTTGGCAGCGAAGCTTTTAAAATAATTTTTAAATCGAATAGAACATTTTTAAATATTATAATTTTTAATTATATTTTTTTCCATCGATAATTAAAATATAACTGCATTTTTTTATTCTATTATTCTATCAAATGGTCGTTAATTGAAATACCGAAAGTTAATTTAACTCAAGTTTCAGATCTAATCGTAAAATTACAAGCCATTAGGTTCGCTTATCTTTTGGAAGCACGTGTAAATTAAAATTTAATGGGGATAAGTTCGTAATATTAATTAATTAATATTAACTTTTAATCTGATATTTATATCCGTATCTTAATAATATAATAATGTCAAATAAGTATTTTCTGTTTCTAGTACCTTAATAATAGATATGATAAGAAATATTAAATCGAGCTCCGATTTCATTACATTCCTTCATTTGACGTGGTTTTCTTTTATTTTTACACTAAAACGAGTGTTAAGTGATTCTATTCTTCACTTTAATAGTTTTTTATAACTTATAACTTGAAGTTTTTTTGCATCATTTTTTTTCTGCTTCCCCTGGTGCTGGAGCCTGGCCACAACCTGTCGTGTCGCACAACTGGCAAAATCATATTATTAATTAAAGCTTTATGTCCATATCCAGATCATCATAGTGGACTTGCCCCCGACTCCAACAAAGTTCCACTACATTTTCAACTTGCGTGACCTCTCCCGTATCGCGGCCGGTCTTTGTTTGACGCATCCCAACTTCTTCAGCGAGAAGCGGAGTATTATCAGATGCTGGAGAAATGAGTTTACAAGAGTTATTTGTGATAGACTCATAAGTGTTCAGGTGAAGTATTTTTTTTATTTTGTGGCTTCACGCTGTATCCCTCGCGCAGCAAGGCACATGGAACATAGTGTCAAGACACTCCTCGTCACCATTTTCCGCCGATTTCTGGAGGCACTGTATGTTGAGTGACGGAACTCCACGCTGCATTTTTCCTGCTTACCAGAACGGGGAAATAAAAACAGTTAATATTTCATTTTCTCGAGTGGGGATCGAACCCACAAACGGCCCCGTTTACAGTCACTGGCTTGTACCCCTAACACAAATGTGTTATTTGATATATATTTTACACAAAGAAAAAAAATAAAAATCCAACACCACAAACAGCTATTCTGGTATGTTCACTGACGTCAATGACAAAAATGCAAAAAATCTGCTGTTCAACTTTGTAAAGCATTCCTTTGTACAAAATAAAATCTCATTTTTCACTTTAAAAGCTCTTCAATGAACCATATTTAAAATATCTCTATTACACATTTGCATACAAGAATTTGTTTTAAAAAGCACATAACCGACTTTTGCAAAAGGGGGGGGGGGGGGGGGGGGTGTATCAATTCGACTGTATTTTTTTCTTTACAAAAATGTCATTTTTTCGTAATAACAGGATAATGACTTAATGCGTGAACACATAAGAGATCATATAATGAAGTATTTTCCTGAGGAAGAGCCCGTGGTACTCGAAGAGATCGTTATTCCTGAAGAGGAAGAAAAAGCTGAAGAAGAAGAAGAAGTTGGTGAGGAAATTGTCATAATTATGTTAATTTTAACTTTTTTTCTTTAGCTTCATGCTTTATCTTGCAGGAAGCTATCTATCGGACACTTCCTCTTACTCCTTTCTTCTATATCTTCTCAAAACTCAACGTCGTATTTTAACTTACCAAAGCAGGGAAATAAAAAAAAAACATTGGCCAAGTGCGATTCGCACTCACAACCTCTCTCTCCTTCTCACATCTGCTCTACGTTGGCCTCAACATTACAATTTTTTATTTTATTAATTATGTGTAACGCTAAGATAATAGAAAAGTGTTTTTCTTTCTTATTGACTGTCAAATTCTTAAATGTACGTAATGAAGGATACATGAAGTCAACAACTAAACCTCCACCCTCGACAACTGCTGAGCTAGAAGTTCAAGTAGAAGAAGAAGAAGAACAAGAAGTTGAAAAGGAGTTGACCGTAAAAAATATCATTTTATCAATTAATATTTTTTTATTTATTGTTATTCTTTAGGTACTTTGAAATATTATGGACTTTGTCTATTTCACGTTGTATCCTGCATGCATTAGGGTAGACAGAGAGTATCGAGTTTCAACTATTTTTCGAGACATCGCGTGTTCATTTTGCGGTATCCGCGCTATGTCTTGTTGCTAGAGCAAAGAAATAAAATTATTTTCATGTATTTTAATTGGCTATTTTATTTACATTTACATTTACAAGAACAGGAACGCACTACAACGACCTCATTGTGTATTTTTTTTTTCATCTTTAAGGGTACCACACTTACCAGAGTAAGCAGAAGGAGTCCCTCCCTGCGATTTCTCTCGTTACCATTGCGAGGAAATTAAAATATTAAATGGACCGTTTATTTTGAAAGTGGTGTAAGTCCATTTTTGAGAAAAATGAACTATCACGTAATTCATGCTTAATTTAATGTAATTTTTTTATATATAACTAGTCCGTGTTTAATTTCTCAAAAAAAACCCATGTTTTCAACAACTTAAAATCGGTCGGTAAATGTAATTGCATAATCATCGACATACTAACCTTTAATTTTCTCGAAACAAAAGAAAATAGACTTACACCACTCTCAAAATAAACGGTCCAAATGTTTTATTTCGTTGAGCGGAAATGGAATCCACAACCCATCGCGTTTGTACTGGCACGCTGCATCACGCCCCTGCACCACGACAGGTCTCCAAACTGTAATTAATAAAATATATATATTTTGAAATAATATAATGTTATGACAGCTCGAGGAGTACGTACTTCGTGATCCATTATTATTCGGTGATTACCGAAATGCGTTGGACGAAGAGGAAGTGCGATATTATGAAGATCTACTAGATTATGAGGCGGTTTATTTCTTATTCCAAGAGGTGATATATTTTATATTTTTATATAGTACATAGTGGCTCCTTTCTTTATAGCAGGATAGGCAGAGGGAACCCGGGAAACAAGTGTTAAACAAGTGTCCATGCCTATTACGATACTTTCGTTCCCCACTTTCTGGCCGAGTTCTGGAGGTATTGTGCGTTGAGAGGAACTTAAGGCTGCGCTACCAGAGATAGGACATGAAAATGTAAAATATTTCAGTTCGAGCCCATGTAGTATTATTTATACTACATAATAATAATAAATAATACACAGATACTGGACGAATACAACGAGCGAATAGGCAAGATGTCGGTGGTGCTGTTCGAGGACTGCCTCGAGCACCTCACGCGCACTCAGCGCATCCTGCGCATGGACCGCGGTAACGCCATGATCATCGGCGTCGGGGGGTCCGGCAAGAAAAGCATCTGTAGACTCGCTGCTTTTGCTGCTGGTTAGTGTGTTTTTTTTTTATCTTAGGACAAATCTTGTGTTATGACACTTTTCGCCGATTTTTTCGAGGTATGGTGTTAAGTGGCGTAACTCAACGCCACCGTTTGTGTTATTACCACAGCGTAGAGGTAGGAATTAGGGGGTGTTTTAAAAAAATATGCCTGGCTTGACCACAAAAAAGTTATGCCATAATTTTTTCAGGATATGAAATGTTTGAAATAACTGTTACTCGAAATTACAATGAGAATGCTTTCAAAGACGATATGAAGAGGCTTTACAACCAACTCGGTGTTGATGGGAAACCCACGGTGTTCTTATTCACAGCTGCTCAGGTATCTTATGTTGCTGATTTTCTTAAAGAGTTTTATAATCTGTATTTTTTTTTCAGCTTGAGCTTGAGCTTTCAGCATCCCTCACGCAGTAGAGTAGGTAGGTCCAGGGAACGTTGAGT
Organism: Heliconius melpomene rosina; assembly: GCF_056956725.1. Lineage (NCBI taxonomy): Eukaryota > Metazoa > Arthropoda > Insecta > Lepidoptera > Nymphalidae > Heliconius > Heliconius melpomene. The sequence goes on along the minus strand of NC_140402.1, from coordinate 6,711,163 downwards.
GGCTGGCTCAACGCCATGCTTTTCTTTGTTACCAGAGCAAAGAAGTTAAAACAATAGTTCTTTCCCCCGAGTGCGATCGAACCCGTAACCATTGCGTTTATAGTCACGTCACGACACTTGTGCCACTGCGCGACGGTCTTTATATGTATTTGTATTTTAAAATAATTGAGTTATGCAAGTTCTTATAACATTTATACAGCTGTAATGCATTAAATGCAGAATCAATAGCAAACGATATTAATGATTCAATTGTTTTCAATCTAATAATATCTATATAATAATTTTAACATAGATTCTAGAAGAGGGTTTCCTAGAATTAATAAACAACATACTGATGATTGGAATGATTCCGGCCCTGTTCGGCGATGATGAGAAGGAGGCTATCATTAATTCTGTCCGCAACGCCAGTCAAGAGGCCGGCTATGGTGTTGCTAAGTAAGTACTTGTGTCCGCCTCTTCGCCTCTTGTACTGGTAGCAACGGCTCGTGGTTAAATTTGAATATTTTATTTGTCAGTTCGATTTGTTAAAAAAAGAAAAAGTTGGCACAATCACTGTGAAATATTGTGGAATATATGTCAGTCACAACTCTCTTTATTGATGATATAATAATGATAACAGATTAGAGTAAAAATGACGGGGTTGTAAGTCCTCTGTAGAAGGATTTATATTATGTTTATGTTTATTTTTTTATTGTGTCTGATAATAAATTTAATGTTAAACGTTTTTTTTCTGGCCGTACTTTTTGTGATCACTTAGATAAATGCAAAGTTCGTCTCGCGCCTAGCGGACTGGGATATTTTCTTTATTATTATTATTATAATTTTTTACTTAGTGCGTTTTGTTTGATAAGGTCCAGTGGATATTAATATTTTTTATTACGCGTGAAGAAAAGAGAGATGGATCTTAATTTAGGTTATTTTCTATATATTTTTTAGTTAAATATAAAGTTTAGAAATAATATAAATATCAATAGGTACTTTTATCATTGTAAACCTACCTATTTTTACTTATTCCGTAAAATATAATAATTTATAATATTAATAATAATAATATAATACTTTATTGCACAAATAAGAAGAGAAAAAAAAAATACAAATCATTAGAAACACGATTAACAAGTGTGCAATGGCGGCCTTATCACTAAAAGCGATTTCTTACAGGCAACCAAAGAAAAACGGAAGGATTAAATTTAGAAAAGAAGGCAGAAAGGTGCAAAAAGTACATAAAATATATAAAAACCAATATTCAGAGAACACAAAATAGTTTAATACATACATTTATACATACATATCTACATATATACATACATATCTACACAAATGCCTACATACATACATATACACAAATGCCTACATACATACATACAACAATTAAAGATAAATACATATATAATTATAATATTGTCGTTTTATGAATTGAGTTGGAGATAGTAAAGTTTAAGACGTCGTTTAAAAATCCCAATTGACTGGGACCGTCTTACTTCCAGCGGCAACTTATTCCATAGCTTTACTGTTTTAACCGTAAAAGAGTCACTATAGCATTTCGTGTGGCATAGAGGAATTTCAAGGATATGGTTAAGGTGGGAACGGAGGTTTTGGGAATCGAAGGTGTCTGACCCCAGGAACTTAAAACGCTCCTTGAGGTAGGAATTTATAATCTAAAACAATATATAAATATCATTAAAAATAAAAAAACAATACCAACAGGGACGCCGTGTGGAATTACTTTTGCAACAAATGCGCTGACAATTTACACGTGGTCTTGTCGATGTCACCGAGCGGCGATATATTGCGGAACAGGTCTCTCTATACAGCTTAATTAACTCTATGTTTACTGCATCTAATTTCAGGTTCTTCATCAGGTTGTGGGTTCATCCTCACTGGAGCGATGAATTATTATTTATTTATATTTTCATTTCTTCGCTCTGGCACTAAGGCAAGAGCGCAGCGTTGAGTTTCTCCACTCAACACGCAATGCCTCGAGAAATTGGATGGTGCGTGGGGAACAGTGTGTCGTAAGCTTAACATTGGGTTCTCTCTAGCTAAACACGAACACGAATAATAATAATTAAGAGTTTTGTACTTATTACATAAGTATAAATTATAATTAACATAATATTATATTTATTATATATTACATAAGTATAATATTATAATTAAATAAACAATTCCAGATGCCGAAGTTTTCCCGGTTTAGTGAATAACACGACGATCGACTGGCAGTTCCCGTGGCCGAAGCAGGCGTTGCTCGCTGTGGCTAATGTTTTCTTAGCTGACGTATGTATTTTTGGAATATATTTAATTCAGTTAATGAATTATTTAATATATTAATTATTTTTTTTTACCTTCACGCTATATCACGTGCTTATCAGGATATGCAGAGGCAACCTGTCCTTACTAAATGACTTTCATTCCTCAGTTTCCCCTGAATTCTGGAGACATCGCTTGTTGAGTGACGGAACTCTATCGTTTTGCCTTGTTACTAGAGTAATTTTGATTTCCACGAGTAGGAATATAACCCATAACCTGTCGCTTTTATACTAGCATGCTTGTTTGTGCCTACCTTTTTGCCTCAATACTACTATATTACTTATATAAATATGGTAATAAATTATTCTACACTTGTAACTAGATATTTTTTCTACTCACTCTACAAAAATGGAGACCGGAGTGTCTTAACACTAGGTCCACTCTGTCCACCCTGCTGTGTGCGGTATTCAACGTGACGCGAAACGAAAGAAACTACAACAAAATATTTAACACCAAGAAAATAATACAATAATAGATGAATATATTTTTAGAAAATGATATTATACAATAATAGATTTTTTTTGGCGGGTAGACACAAAAGTAGATAGACGCGTTTTTAAAAGCTCTGTAATTATTTTATGTAATAGTTTTTAAAAGTACATATATGTTTTGAAATTTTAAATACCTGTGCTTAAGTTGATAGTAACTACACTCACATACTTATTTTCTACACCAATATCACTATAAATATGCCTGTGGATCAACTTTTAAAAAGTATGGAAGAGCTCTCCGCTGTATTTACATCCAGAATGGGTGAGATCTATACATATAGTATAGATAGATTAATAAATAAAAAATAATGAACAGGTCCAAAAAATTCCGGAAGAGTTTCGTTCCATCATCGTCGAGCACGTCGTCCACGTGCACATGTCAGTGGCGCACTACTCCGCCGAGTTCCTGTTGCGCCTGCGCAGGAACAACTATGTCACGCCTAAACATTATATGGACTATCTAACGAATTATCTATCTTTGTTGAATGAAAAGGATGCTTTTATTGTTGCACAGGTATTTTATATCTTTTTTTATTTTTCAGCTTCACGCTGTATCCCTCATTTGATCACGTAGCTGGGTGGGCAGAGGGATTGCCTTGTTCCCAAAGGAAAGAAATTAAAATATTAATAAATAATAATGTATGGTCCCCAAGTGGAAATCGCCTCGACAGCCTCACTTTAATTTATTTTTTTATATTAACATATTAGATATTTTAATTTAATCCATTATCAGTATAAACGAGAATATTGGTTTCCAGTGTGAGCGCTTGATCGGAGGCTTGGCCAAAATCGAAGAGGCCAATGTCCAATTAGAAGACCTGAATGCTAAATTGGCAATACAAAAGGTTATAGTTGCGGAACAAACTAAAGAGTGCGAAATATTGTTGAAAGAAATATCGACAGGTATATTATAAAATTACTAATAATTCATTAAATATATTGTATTCCGCATGTAGGATAGGTAGAGGGAGCCTAGAGTTAAGACACTCCACTCCCCACTTTCTCCCAAATTCTGAGGGATTGCGTGAGGAGTGGTGGACCTTAACGCAGCGCTTTGCCTCCACCTCATTACAACAAAGAAGTGAAAATATTAAATATTTCATTTCATCGAGTGGGAATTGAACCCACTATCTGTTACGAATACAGTCACACGCCCTGAACCTCCTCGAAAATTGCTATTAATTCATAAAATATATATAAGAAAGCCAATTAAATCTATAACCCTTTATAAATATTTTAATTATATTAATGACACTTGTAAATCAATAAGATATAACTATTGTTTCTTCTTATAATTTTGTTTGTTTGTTTGTTTTGTTTATAGCCACTGAAGCGGCAGTAGCAAAACAAACCGTGGCCGCGGTGAAAAGCGCTGAAATAACAGAACAGAGTGCGGTGATAGCAGAAGAGAAAGCCGAAGCGGAGGAAGCGCTGTCCGCAGCGCTGCCAGCGCTTGAGGCGGCTAGGCTTGCTCTGGCTGATTTAGATAAGAACGATATCACGGAGATTAGGTCTTTTGCAACCCCTCCGGAAGCTGTGCAGGTATTGTTATGTTAATATGATAATAAACCGTCGTAGTGCAGTGTGGCACATCTTGTGACTGTCAGGATGACGGTTTTGTGTTCGACTCCTACTCGGGGGAAAGAAATATTTATATTTTCATTTTGTCGCCCTAACAACACAACGGACTAACGACAAGACAAAACGCGGCGTTGAGTTCCACCACTCAACACGCAATACCTCCAGAATTCGGCGGAAAGTAGGGAACGGTGTATCTTAGCCACTAGGTTCCCTCTGCCTACACTGCTATGTGCGGGATACAGTATGTTATTTATGTTATTTTAAAATATATATTTTTCATAAATATAAATTACATCTATAAAAAAATATATAAAATTTCGATTTACAGGTGGTATGTGAATGTGTAGTAATTATAAGAGGTATAAAAGACGTAAGTTGGAAAGGGGCAAAAGGCATGATGGCGGACCCTAACTTTTTAAGAAACCTTCAAGAAATGAACTGTGATCTCATCACGCAAGGGCAAGTGAAGGCGGTGAAGGCTCATATGAAGAAAAGCAAAAAATTAGATACTATGCAACAGATTAGTAAAGCCGGGTACATATTTGTATTTATTTGTAATTAATATATATCAGCTTGCTTAAGTCTAGCCACATTTATATCAAAATAATGAAGATTAAATATATAAAATATAATTAATCCCCCGAACGAGATTTGAATCAGTAATCAGAAGAGAATTTGAAGATAAGAGAGAGAGATTGAGATTTGAGATTTCTATATACCTAAGGCTATCTATCTATAAGGCTGATTTGATACCTACATATTTTATATATCTTGTATTAAAATAATCTTTCTGTATAATTACTTATAATAATGTAATAATCTAATAAATATATATAAATAATTAATAAATAAATTAATAAATCATAATAATAAATAATTAATTAAAATAATGTAATATCTGTCAGGTATGGTCTTCTAAAATTCGTAATCGCCGTACTGGGCTACTGTGCCGTCTACAAAGAAGTGAAACCGAAGAAAGACAAAGTGGAAGCTCTAGAAAAGGAATATACAGAAGCCTGCAACTACCTGGCTTCCCTCAATCGAGAAATAGACCGATTACAAAGAACTTTAGATGGCCTCAACAATAGATACGATACGGCCATGTTGAGAAGACAGGAGCTGCAAGAAGAAACTGATATTATGATGAGGAGATTGGTGGCAGCTGATAAGCTGATGTCAGGTCTTTCGAGTGAACAGAAACGATGGACGGAGGATTTGGCGGCTTTATACGTGGAACAGTCTAGGTTGATTGGCAATTGTTTGTTGGCAGCATCGTTTTTGAGCTACACCGGGCCTTTCTCGTTTTCCTTTAGACAGACCATGCTGTATGAGGATTGGATGGGAGATATATTGGAGAGAGGTATTCCTTTGACGACGCCTTTTACTGTTGAGAAGAATTTGACTAATGAAGTTGAAATTAGCGGGTTAGATTTTAAATTTTGAATTTTTTTTTACTAATTCTACTAGTCAAATGATAATGCTTAGTTTACTTTCGTGTTCTTATAAAAAGAAAATAAAAGTTGTTTAAAGTCATTTAGCCAAACAAATTGCTTTTGTAAGCATTACTTTTTTTATTTATGAACTCATTGAAAGGAAACAAACTTATTAACTGTATAGATTATTATCTTTTTTTCCCACTTGCTCTTCAAACATATTTACGCAAAAGTTCAACATTCATGATAAAGTTTAACTAACAATCTAATAAGATAGAATAGTTTGTCAAAGTTCGCGTTTCTATAAACTATGAATATTGAGACTTTATATAGTGGAAGTAAAATATGTGTATATATATTTTATAGATGGAATTCTGAGGGTTTGCCCCCAGATGAGCTGTCAGTACAAAACGGTATTCTTACAACGAGGGCGTCTCGTTTCCCGCTTTGTATTGACCCACAAACGCAAGCACTGACTTGGATAAAGAGGAAGGAGACTAAGAACAATTTGAAAGTAAGAAGTTTAGATTTTACTAATTTATCTAGAAATTGTATCCTATATAAATAAATTAATAGTTACTGTTTTTACCATTTTTTTAAATATTTTTTTTAAAAAACTAAATTACTGCAACATATACGTTAAACGTTTATAACCGTCTAAAAATTCCTAAATAATTCATAAAACAACAAAAACGTCTCTGAATTGTTGAATTTTCTTGAATAGGATTTGAATTTCGAACTCGCAAATCGTTTCTTCTTCTTTTTTCGCAATAAGCCACAGAATATAAAGAAAAGAAAATCTAAATATTCTACTCGTTTTTAAGATGTCTCGTAATTTCTCAGATGTCCAAATTCCTTTCATAATCCCCTATTCAACTCGATCCCGTACAGTTATTATAACCGTGCTCCAAGTTCAGTTAAATTAATTTAAAGCTAAGACTTAGATTACACAGTAATTCTATTCAAATAGGTACTATCCTTCAACGACCCTCAATTTGCACGACATTTGGAGATGGCGATCAAGTACGGCATGCCGGTGTTGTTCCAGGATGTCAACGAGTATATAGATCCCGTTGTGGATAATGTTTTGGAGAAAAACATTAAAGGTACTTATAGGTTTTGTTAAAAATATTTTTATATTTATAGATTTAAAACATAACACAAACTGAAATATGTAAAAACCTTTAAATATCCTTTAATGATCATTACCCTCTTCTATTTATACACTATTACTAGTGGAAAGCGGCAGAACATTTGTGTTGCTGGGAAGCACGGAGGTGGACTACGACCCTCACTTCCGCATGTACCTCACCACCAAGCTCGCGAACCCGCAGTTTAACCCCGCGGCGTATGCCAAAGCAGTTGTCATCAATTACACTGTCACTGTGCAGGTAAATTATCCACTATTAATAAAGAATTTACAGATTTTTTTTCGTTTTGCATCAAGCAATTTTTTATCGACCCAAAACCCAATAGTAAAGATTTTAAATTATTTCCACAAATTAGGTTCATTTAAAGTTTTTGGGTTAAGGTTAAGTTAATTTAAATATTCCTTCATTTTTATATTTAGGGCTTAGAAGATCAGCTCCTCAGTGTGGTAGTACGAGCAGAACGTGCAGATCTCGAAGAACAACGCGAAAGTCTGATAATAGAAACGAGTGCTAACAAAAGTTTACTCTCAGGATTAGAAGACTCGCTTTTAAGAGAATTGGCGACGTCCACAGGGAATATGTTGGACAATGTTGAACTTGTCAACACATTGGAGAACACCAAGTCTAAAGCAGCTGAAGTGAGCTATACTATTTATTATCTGTTTAAATTATATCTTTATCTATATACTACTTTATCCCTTAACATTTTAAAGATATTATTCGTTGCATTGGCAGCTAAAGTTATTTTATAGTAAAAATGTGATTTATAAAATTACATAAATTTATATTTTTTATGATTTACCAGGTAATGGAAAAACTCGAGCTAGCTGAAGCAACAACAAAAGACATAGAGCACCTAAGGGACGGGTACCGACCGGTTGCTAAGCGCGGCTCCATTCTCTTCTTTGTTCTGTCAGACATGGCAAGCGTTAACAGCATGTACCAGTACTCGCTTTCTTCTTATCTTGATGTTAGTTTTGTAAATATTTTCATTTAATAATAATAATCTTCTGATTAAACAGAGTAGATATATTTAAATAATATATTTTATTGATGGTTCTAATGCTTTTCGCTTATGATGACGCTTTTTTTCGTTCATGAGGTTAATGCTGTTAGGCCTATTGGCTTTTACTTATTCTCTCTTTTAGGTATTCTCCTTTTCGCTGCGTAAAGCCATGCCAAACGTCATACTGGCGAAACGACTGAAGAACATAATTGACATGCTAACTAAAAATGTATATGACTATGGATGTACCGGTATATAGATGACTTTTTATGGTTTTTTTTCTATGTATAAATTATAAAAGCATTATTATTATATGTATATATATTATATAAGCATTTTTACAAGCAGATTTCGGCTCTAAACTTTATTATTAGATTCTTCAAAAAAATCTATAAAGATACACAATTCTAATATTAAGATGCCTGTATTTATATGAAAGATAGTCATAGGGTTACAAATTTTATTTAAACACTAGTAGATCCGGACGCGGCTACGCCTGCTTGAACTATAAGAATATTTATTAAATATTATATAATATATTTATTTTTATAAGGGTGAATATCAAAATATAAGTTCATTTTGGGTGATGTTTTCTTAAAACAACCAAGAAACTTTGCAAACCGGTGCTTAGCAACGACGGTTGTTATTAACATGGCAGAATAAATTGCATGTCAAATTAGAAAGTATTTTAATTTATTAGTACATATGTGTAATGTAATATTATATAGCCTATAGCACTTCTGAAGAATGCAGTTTTCATACAAAACAAAAACATAGTAAATCGGACCGGTAGATCCAGAGATCTTAGCGTTCAAACAAACAAACAAACTCTTCCGCTTTATTATATTAGTATGGATTAGTAGGTCAAATTTAAAAAGACTAAGCTTTTCGCGAAATCTTAAAATTAGAATAATATTTTTTTACTTTGCATTTCCAACAACTATTAATATAAATTATAGATAATTTAACATATTTAATAGGTATATTTGAAAGGCACAAGTTACTATTCTCGTTCCAAATGGACATTAAACTGGAGCAGAGCGAGAACCACGTGACTCAGATGCAGTTGGATTTCTTTATCAAAGGCAATATCTCATTGGAGAAAGCGGCAAGAGCGTGTCCCGCTACGTGGATACCATCGCAGGTAATATAATATTGTTAGGTAATAAGAACGTTAAAAAAAAATTCTCCACTTTTCTCCGATTTTTAGTTATTTTAGTGGTTTCACTATATTTAAGACATGTCTTAAAAGATTTTCTACAATATTTTAATTCATATATGAACCTTTCAGCGTTCTTGTATGTAAGTAATATTCCTTATTGATAATCTGAAATCAAAATGACATTTTGCAGGGTTGGCAGGATATTATGAAATTAAGCATCGATTTTCCGGATCAATTTGCGAATCTACCAGATCACATAACCAAAGGAGTAGAAAAATGGCAAGAGGTACCTATATAATTTCTGTACGCTTATTCCATGTTCTTTGTACAATAAGAATAGTAAATATAGGTAGTATATAGATATATACATTAGTCCGTTCTTAGCTTTTCCTTTATTAACCTACGAGTATGAAAGGAACTTGATGATTTTTATCTGTAATATCATTTGATTCATCCAGCTGTTTTCTACGGTTGGGACGTACCACAGGGATCGATTTTAGGGCCTATCCTGTTTATTATTTATAATAACGATAAAAGGTGAACTTTTATGCGATATTGTACTGTTTACTGATGATATTACTTTAATTTTTAAAGTACATCGTAATAAGGATCATAATAACAAAGTTAAAGTGCACTATGACATATTTAATTCTACCACCTAACATTGCTATGTATACAATTGAAATCTGAATTTCCTACATTAAATATAAAAATACTGAATATCTCGTTGCAGTGGTTCGACAGTGACGCGCCAGAGGCCACAGAGATGCCAGACGAGTACAGGGAGCGATTGCAACCCTTCGAACTCCTCATGATCCTGCGTTGTTTCCGCGTCGACCGCATATACCGCGCGCTCACCGACTACATCACTGTCACTATGGGCGAGGAGTATATCACGCCACCTGTGATAAGGTGAGTGCGAGTTCGATTTTCTAACATGAATGATTGAAATACAGTTGCTGTGGTTACAATATTTGAACATATTACGTCCATATCGTTTTAAGCGTTCTCTTTAATGCTAATGAGAAAAATCTATAGTTACCCGAATAAATGGGCTACTTTTCGCTTAATTTTGAGATTAAAAAATTTATATGAACTAATCGACAGATAGATTTAATTGGTGATGTAGGAAGTGTTTAGAATCGACATGTGTGTGTTATGTTTAGATATGTGACTACGTATAATAAAAATTTAACATTTCATACATATTATAATAAAAATTATATATTTTATTTATTGACGTTATCAATACTTTTTATAAGATGGTACAAAAGCATACTTTTAGATACAACGCTTCTAGCGAGCTTCCATAAATAACTGACAAGATTCTACGATCATTCACTTATTTCAATGGTGAGTTCGCATATGACAATGAAAAATGATGATTTTATCAGGAAATGAAAGATTTATATTTTTAAAACTTTAGATAAAGTTGTTGTATTTTTAAACTATTTATAAAAATATTCCAATTCATTATTTTATTGATTTAATCCTTATTTTATGTTAAAGACGAACATTTCTTAACAAAAAAATACAAAAAAGAATCTTAACTTATAAAATATGAAAGATAGCAGTATAACCAATTTGAAAGAGCTATAGATGTATTTAAAAATATATCACATAATATCAATGCGGCGTTTAGTTTCGCCACTCAACTCGCAATGCCTGCAGAATTCGGCAGAAAGTGGCGCACAGAGTGTCTTGACAATAGATTCCCTGATCTATGTGATTTGTATTTTAAAAAAAAAACAATACTTACACATTAATTCCTTTTCCTGTCAACAGTCTAGATATGATCTACGAACAAACGACGCCATTTACGCCTGTAGTGTTCATCCTGAGCCCCGGGTCAGACCCGACGGCTGATCTTATGAAGCTGGCTGACAGATGCGGCTTTGGGGGTGGCAAGTTTAAGTATTTGTCGCTTGGACAAGGACAAGAAGGGGTAGAAATGTTTTAATATTATTTTTTCCTTTAAAATATTTCAGGCAAACAAGTGTTTCTTATTTTAATGTTACTGGTGAATAATAAAAAGAAAATTATTTTTTGCTTTAAACAAGCTCGTACAAAGTGAAATAGAATGTTTTTTTTAACCTTGTCTGACATTTTAGTCCTTAATTGTTTTTAGTAGGGTGGGGGTAGGTTATAAAATTTTTATATTCATTTAATTTCAGGCGGCTCTATCTCTACTAGAGGGTGCCATATCTCACGGTCAGTGGCTAATTCTGCAAAACTGTCACTTACTGGTGTCATTTTTGAGGGAATTGGAGAAGCAACTCGAGATGATGATTAAACCTCACCCCGAATACCGACTGTGGCTCACCACCGACCCCACGCCCACGTTCCCAATAGGGATATTGCAGAGGTCGCTTAAAGGTATTTTGCATTTTTAGAGCAGTATTTTTAGCTTCACGCTTTATCACGCATACAGCAGGATAGGCGTAGAGTAACAAAGTTTTTGTATAGACGGAGTGTTCCCGCACGCCCCTCCCAACTTTCATCGATTTTTGGAGAATTGTATAAAAAATTTGATTATATTGCAATTTGAATGTATTGCTTTAGAAAATATTTTATTACTTTAATATTTCAAGCAAGTTTTTCTTAAATAATTTTATAAAGAAATTGTTTATTTCCATTTCCCAGTGGTAACGGAACCCCCTAACGGCTTGAAATTGAACCTACGGAACACTTATTTCAAAATGCGACCACACGCCTTAGAAGAATGTTCCCATCCACAATTTAGAAAACTAGTATATGTATTAGCTTTCTTCCATGCTGTTGTACAGGTACTGTTTGATGTTTTGTAAAAAATATTCAATTAGGTATACATATATATTAAAATAGTTAGTTTTTTTTATGAACAAAATAAATTCAATTAGGTATACATATGTATTAAAATTTAAAAGCCACCTGACGAAGTAACATTTAAGTAATAGGTCATTCATAATGAGAATGATTTTGTTGCTATTTGTAATATCAGCTATTAAAATCATTAATCTTTATCAACATATAGAAATCCGTCTACCTTCTTCAATATACATATAGTACGGTCAAAGAGTTGTGGCCGCCCTGGAGTTGGGCTTTCTGAACGTTGGGTTGAACGTGTTGGGTTTGTGTGTTTTGTATAGTTCACTCCAAAAAAATAAGAAAGTAAGAAAATATTAAAAATATAAAAAAAAATCAAATCTGCGTAGCCAACTACAGCTAACTTCAGGGCAGCCACGATGCGATCTCGGCATTATTTAATAAAAAGAAATATGTTCATTTCAATAAAGGAACGTCGCAAGTACGACAAGATAGGTTGGAACATAGCGTACGACTTCAGCGAGTCGGACTTCGTGGTGTGCATGCAGATACTGCAGTGCTACCTCGACAGGACCAACGCGGTGCGAGGACCGGTGCCTTGGGCTACACTTAAATATCTATTTGGAGAGGTATAGACTTATAAATATATAGTTTATTTTTATTTGTTCTTATTAATGCCTCCTTTTTCAATGCCTCCATAATTCGGGGAAAAGTGGAGAACGGAGTGCCTTAACACTATGTTCCCTATGCCTATATTGCTGTGTGCGGGATACAGCGTGGAGCTGGTTTTTTTAGTTTTAGGATTTATCGGGAGTCTAATATTCTTCGTTCCCCACTTTCGGCCGAGATGCTGTGCTTTGTTGTTTAACCAGAGCAAGATAAAAATATATAATAATTAATTCCCCCCAAGTAGGAAATGAAGCCATAACTGTCGCATCAATCACATTGGTACAACCTGTCACTGTAACATAAGCTGAGCCTATATGATTTATTGTTTAAGTATTTCTCGAATTTTGTAGGGTACGTTTAGGGTAACTAGAGTTAAGTTATTTTATTCTTTTATAATATTATTTAAAATATTATGGACTGCGGAATTTGGGGCTGGATAGTTTGAATATATTACATTCATCTAAATAAAAATATGTTAATTTCTAATAATTATGTTATTAGCCATAAAATGCTCTATATATTTTTAAGATATAAGTATTGAACAATATATAAGTAATAAACCTCGGTAGGTAATGTATGGAGGTAGAGTCATAGACGATTTCGATAGAAGAGTTGTAAAGACTTACATGGACGAATACTTGGGGGAGTTCCTCTTCGATAAGTTCCAGCCTTTCCATTTCTATCACGACTCGACATTCGACTACGTGATTCCGCCAGATGGAGAACGGGAACAATATATTGGTAAGATTCTAAAATAAAAATTGACAACGAGTTCATCCAATTGATGCCAACTAATTAAAATAAAGCTAGGTAAACATTTTGGGAGTGCGTTCTTGCAACTATTTTCTAAATTCTTAATTATAAGTCTTATTGAAAATTAATAAATAAAGAAAATATTATTATTAACTATATTATTATTTTTTTAAATTGTATATGCTACTAAAAATACTAGAGTATGTAAGTTTTTAATCCTATATCCAAAGTAATCTGTCCGTAATACATTTTGAGTATTACTTTTTTATCTATCTATATATATAAAATCGAAAGGTCACTCACTCATCACGAAATCTCAGAAACTACATGTGCTAGGAATCTCAAATTTTGCATAGGAGTTATTTATAGGACGTAGGTGCTCGCTAAGATGGGAATTTGTAATATTCGACTTCTAAGGGGTTGTTTTTGGGGTCGAAAGTTTGTATGAAACTTCGTTACTACAAATGCTAGGAGTCTCAAATTTTGCATAGACGTCCCTAAGACGTAGCCATGGATACAGAAATTAATAATAACATAGTTCACGCGGGTGAAACCGCGAGCGAGCCGCTAGTAACTTATAAAAAAAAGGTTTCCTAAAACATATTTTTTTTCTATAATTATTAAGTATGTTAATTTATTTTATTTATTTAATAATTTAAACGTTTTTACAGAATACATCGACATTCTACCTCTCGTGAACAGTCCTGAGGTGTTCGGGCTGCACCCCAACGCCGAGATCGGCTACTTCAGTCAAGCGGTGCGAGAGATATGGGCTCATCTCATTGAACTACAGCCGCAAACTAGTGAGATTTTGTTTTTGTTATAGTTTTTATTTGTATTACTAATACCTAATTTACTTTAATTTATTTTTCTAGGTCATATTTACTTAGATTATAGGTATTTTGCGATTAAAATGGATGATCGATGAAAAGCGAATAGCCATACCAAGTTTTTAACCATATAGCCAAATTCTGACTAAAATAATATTTTGGTATATCATAAAATAGTTATCTTATAGTTTCTTTTATTCTTTATTTATACCTTTCGTTGTTTTACATGCCGCTAGCGAGTGTATTTGGTAAGTTTTATGTTTGGTAGTGCAGTGAATTGTTTTTAATTAGAATATTGTTATTGTATATCTAATTGCTATACATACATATCTAGTTACTACTAAATATTTTTTATTATATTCTAAGTTTGTAAATTTTGATATCCTCATTTTCATTCAAACATCATCAGTGGAAAGAAGTGGTAAGTTGACATAGTGGTTCATACCAAAATGTTCATATTATTTTGAGAAAACTATAAATTATTTTTTTTCACTTTACACATACTTTCAATTTTATTATTATTTTCCTTAATATGAAATCATAATCTTTTAATATCAACTATTAAAATCTTGCTTAGACCGAGAATTATCGAATTATTAACAAATAAATGTGTGTTTATACCAGGTGAGGGTGGCGGCGCCATGAGTCGAGATGAGATAATCGATTCCTTGGCTGTCGATATTCTTGGGAAGCTTCCACCGCAGTACGAAGTATGGCGCGTGCGCAAACAGTTCGAGATGAATATCACACCTGCCCTCGTCGTGCTGCTGCAGGAACTTGAGAGGTTTTATGTTTTAGATATTATTATAGGTACTTCTTGTGAAGGGTCCTACCATTTTCATTCTAATGGTGCTAGCTTTTTGCTCTATAATATGGGCTAAACATTTTTTTTGAAGTAGAGATGAAACTAGTTGGAAAATGTTAGCTCTTAATAATATTATAAGTAATTAGTGTATTACCACCAGCTGCTGTCCACATCGATTTTTGTTCATGTACGTGTAATCGTAGTTATGGGTTTTATATGGCTCCCAAATTAAATTTCACCGTAAAATATCATTTATACCCTTATACAGGAAAAATGACTTGCATTTTTATACGTGTATATGCAGGAGAGTTTTGGATTGGGTATAACAGAAAAATAACTTACCTATACCTAAATTAATTAAACTATAATTCACAGATTCAATCGTCTAATTGCCAAGTTACACGTAACATTGTCACAGCTACGCAAAGCGTTAGCCGGCGAGATCGGTATGGACGCAATACTCGATAACGTCGCGTACTGTCTATACAATGGTCAGCTGCCCGCAGTGTGGCGGGGTTTAGCGCCGGACACGAGGAAAGGCCTAGGGGGATGGATAGATCATTTTATGGCTCGCACTAAGCAGTATAGTGATTGGGTGAGGGTTTTTGTAACTTTTACTTATCTGTAGTATAGTAGATTTTGTTTTAGATTTTTATTA
The DNA here is from genome assembly GCF_056956725.1 of Heliconius melpomene rosina. NCBI lineage: Eukaryota > Metazoa > Arthropoda > Insecta > Lepidoptera > Nymphalidae > Heliconius > Heliconius melpomene. The sequence continues at coordinate 6,695,509 of NC_140402.1, read as the reverse complement.
AATTTATTTATAATATATTCATTCGATGATTCAAAAGTGCTTGCAAGTCTATTTGTATACAGAATATTTTGAATTTTTATTCAATTTTAAAGACATAATATCTAATTAATTTAACAGGCCACAATAGAAGAGCCAATAGTGATGTGGCTCTCCGGTCTCCATATACCCGAGTCGTACCTGATAGCACACATACAGACCGCGTGTCGCCTCAACACGTGGCCCCTGGACCGTTCCACGCAGTTTACTAAAGTCACCACTTATACTACGCCCGATGATATCGAGGAGCGACCTGCTACGGTGATTTATTATTTTAATTATGATAATGCACGGCGTTAAGTTTCGCTGTCGCACTCGTACTGCCTCAAAAATAGACCGTTTTAACGTTTGGTTCCCTCTGCCTCCCTATACATGCGGGATACCGTGTGAAACTAAAATGCCAGTCAATTTTTTTTGAAGAAAAAAAAAAAATTGACGAAAAAAAAAGAATTTGTGTAACAAATCTGTTTGTCTACAAATTTTAATTATAATCATTATTTTTCTACTGCTAGTACATTACTTATAATATTTTTTTTTTTTTTTTATATGTAAAAATATTTAATTAAAGTAGAATAGGTGATGTATATTATAGAAAAAGTTGGATTTCCATCATGCTATTATATTTTCATATGAAGTTTTAATAAGTGATATTATTCTATTTTATTTCTTTTAATAGGGATGCTACGTCCGTGGTCTGTATTTGGAAGGCGCTCGCTGGGATGTAGAAGAAGGTTGTTTAAGACGATCACACCCCAAGGTCCTGGTCACAGAGCTGCCCATCATGTACATTATACCCATTGAAGCTCATAAGCTAAAATTACAGGTATATATAGTTAGCTATAACAATTCAAAAGAATATAATAAAACGACATCTTTATGTACCTATATACTAGCGACATCAGTGGCTCCATCCGCTTAGACGCCATTACATGCCTTGGCTATAATAATGGTAAAAAAATATTCGTAAATTATCTGTAATTTTACCCATTACCCATCTTACCCCACCATCCTCTATATTGTCATTGAAGTAAATTCTTTTAATAGACATTATAAGCTAAAATTTTCAAAGCAAAGTGGATGTAACGAATTTTATTATATAAATAAAACATACTTTCAGAACACTCTTCGGACGCCAGTATACACAACGTCCTCGCGGCGCGACGCAATGGGCGTGGGTCTGGTCTTCGAATCCGACCTCTGGACCACAGAGCATTGCAGCCATTGGGTCTTACAGGGAGTCTGTTTAGTCATGAATACAGATTAAACGTCATTTTAAATTATTTTTATTTATTGTTTTAATATAATGTTATTTTTGTTTTTAACATCGAAAAAAAGAAGAGAAGAAAAGGTAAAAAATTTTTTTTTTTATTTTTTCTGTCAGACTTGCAATTTATCTGCCGGTAAAAATAATATTTAGAAGAAATTGTATAGAATAGACAAGAAAATAATTAAATACAAAGTTAATTTTGTGTTATTTTAACTATATTAAGCTAATATGAGCTTATTTTAAGTTTTAAACATATTGTTTATTCAACTTCAAGAACTAATTTAATAAATAATTATTTAAATGTTAGTTACTGAATAATTATTATTTAATAAAAATGTCTTTAAATGTTTTTTTATATCTTAAGTTTAAAAATGATGCTTGGAATGTCCATATTTATTTTGTTTATACAATTCAATATATTTTTATTTAATGTGAATGACTGTTATGTTAGTTTAGTTAATGTCTATTGTGAATGACCTTATTGTTCTACATCTATGAAAACAATAAAGACTGATTATTTCTATTAAATTTTCTTTTATTTTTAACATATTATGTGGAAAAAAATATATAATTGAGACACTTTTTATTTAACTTTACACATTACTTATTTAGGATATAAATTACATAAACAAATTCATTGTTGCATGGGACAGTTGAAATTGCTGGACCACTGATTGTTGTGGGCCTCACCTACTACTCTCATCATCATTTTATTTGTTTTTTATGGAAAGACAAGGCAAACAAGTGTACAGGTTTCCTGACATTAAGTGATAACCGCTGCCCACAAACCCCTGTAACACAAGAGGAGCTACAGCTGTGTTGTCCATCTTTGAGATAGAGATTGATAGATGATAAAACTAAAAGCATAATTGAAACATAACATAATTTTTTTATTTTGCTTTAACTTGTGGTAAACAAAAATTGTAAAATGATCCATTTATAAAATCTTGTAGTGATTGCCATTTCACCCAGCCTTCTCTTTGTAAATATTCCTTAGACTTTTCTTTGCCAACATAATGCGGATCCTACAAAAGAACATTCCTAGTTTTTTAATTAAGTCTAATTTATAAAGGGTAATTAAAAACAAACAATTGAAAATATCTCTATATATATCTGCTTGTGTAATATATCCTTAAAATTAAAGAATTACATTAAAAAACTGTGTTTTGATTCTATTATAATAAGTTCTCATAATTTGTGATTCATTATTTTCATTCTGAATATACAATAATACAATAAAAGATACTATCGTATTCTACTTGAAAATAGTTACTTACCACAACTAACAAACTAGAGTGTGCACCGTTTACATGTATGCCCATTATTCCTTTAGAGGAACAGTCAATATCACCACCCATCATTATTGGACTGCCATACTTCTCAAAATGATCTTTTAACTGTTCCACCACACCTTCTAAGAGATCACCTTTATTTATATGGATTATTTTACTTGGGACATCATACAATTTGTCTATAACAAGGCACACCTGAAATATATAAGTTATATACATATTAACATATTCAGAATCAGTATTTTTTTATAAGTTTGTCTTAGATAATATTTTTTCTATTGAGTACATACTTCAAAGCTTCCTATCCACTGTCGCGATCCTAAGAAAGATGATGGTTTATCCTCTAAGTCAACTAGAACTTTCTGGATTTCTCTTATGGTTGGTACTTTCTGAGAATTCTCATAGTTATAATTTAACCAGGAACATATTGTTTGTAAGGTTCGATAGCCACATCCCCAATGCTAAAAATTAAAAAGCAAAAAGAATATTATAATCAATTTACAAAATTATAAAACGCCTAATATTATTTGAGAATTATAATTATAAAAGATTATACTAATTTTTTTACCCTATCATTAAAACCATCGCATAAGTAATGATAATATTCATAGCTCCCTTTTACCAAATAACAATTTCTCGAAAAATTATCAATTTCCAAGCCATCGTGGACATCTGTCAAAAGTCCAGTTGACATTTTGATATTGACATTTGACAATAGTTTTTTACATTACCATAATATTTACCTATTAAAGTCAAAGAATATTTTCAACCGTAAAACATGAATAATTAAAACATGAATAATATTTTATAAATTATTATATTTTCATAAATAAATATATATTATCATATTATTAATAGAAAAAGAAGTGATGAATTAACTAAAAATGTTAAATTTCAATAAAAAAACGTGTTCTATTTTACGCAAATTGAAACAATGTTTGTATTAAATAGAAACAAGTTATTTTTCTTTGTTTCGGCGTATATTTGAATATTTTTTTATTGTTGAGTTGTTATGCGTCTGTGCCTTTTTTATTCTTGTTGTTTGTTTTTTTTTTATATTTTTTTATTCATATAGGTACCTAAAAGATGTTTTTTTTCGTAAGCCAATTAAATTTGTTATTATTACTGTAATATACATATATTCAAAAGCAACCAACGATTGATCTTCAAAATTATTACTTATTACTTAAAACCTATTCAAAAGTGCGTGAAATGACCTTTTATTACTATTTATAGACGCTCTAGGTCACTTTTAATGTAACTTACGTATGCGGTACCGTTTGTTTTTGTACGGCAAGAGTTAATTCATATCAATTTTAATGGACTTCCTTCAAGCTATATATTATTAGGATAAAACATCAGCGGGAAAATCCAATTCACCTTCGTCAAATTAAAGTCAAATAAGTAGAACTTATTTTTCTATACGTTATTCTGTTTAGTTTGTTTGTAGATAAATTATTGTTAAAGTGGAACATGAAAAGTTTTGTATAGTACTACTAGAAAAATAAGTAATTATGTACAAAATGTAGGGGAGACTTACATACCTGGCGAGATTTAAACGCATGTAGCAGGGACGGCAGAAGGAACCTAATGCTTAGAGACTTCATTCCCCACTTTCGATCGATTTTATTTTGAAGCATTGTGTATTGAGTGGTAGAACTTAACACACAATGCTTCGCCTTGTTACAAAAGCAGAAATGAACATTTAAACAAAAAAACATTAATTTCCCCGAGCGGGAATCGAACCCACAGCCTTCGCGCTCACAGTCCCATAATTGTGCTACGCCACAACAGTCGATATTTCTTTATTTTAAACGTTAATAATAGGTTATGTATAGGGCAGTAAAGAATTTAAAATATATCTGTCTATAGTACATAGACATTTCATTCATACATATCATTGATTTTATATCTGGTATTGTTTTGTCACAGTTGTTTCTTGATAACTCGAATTGTTTTTAACTTTTGTGTAAATATTATGACAAAATTTTCTACGTAAAAATTAATACAAAGAAAGCCCATTTGGCGTGAGGCGATAACATCTTATGTAACTTTAAAAAGGTATCTGGGACGAATATGGCCAACTTAACACATGACATCTTTTAAAGCTTGTCGATGTATCCTGCATGTAGCAGAATAGGCAGACGGAGCCTAATTGGAGTGGCGGAACTCAACGCCGCGCTTGACTTTGAAACCAGAACGAAGAAATGATTGAACCCACAACCATCCTCCTGTACCACAACTGATTTTCAAGGAATTACCAGACGTAGAAAACTAAAATTCTGATTCCCGAAAAATAGAATTCTTATAGTATTTTCTAATAGTTTCTAAATAAATCGTATATTTAGAAACTACAGAAGATGAAAAGGAAATCTTAAGATAAAGATCATTAAAGTCCAAGCAAACAAAGCTACAGGCGACTCGTTTACGAGAAAACAATTTTCAATAGTACCTACTTCTAGTACCTACATTATTTTACTAATGACATTTAATTTACTAAAACATTTACTAATGATGAATACTATAATGATATCTACTTATGGATAATATAAACATAATAAGCTTAGAAGCTTCGTCTAAATCTGTTACCAATTTTATTAATAATCTATTAGTTAGTTAGTATGCTTTAACTTCAATAATATGCCTTTTAGGACCAAAATACCAAATAAACAAGCACACACGACTGCCTTAAGATAATACAAAAAAAATTAACAACTAAAATATAATCTATTATTTTGAACGAATATTATTATATGTATATGTTAATCGAATATGGTTTAGCAGAAATTGAACAGGAAAAATACATTTGTTTAGCAATATTTAATGACTGACCAAATATTGACTCGGGCCGCGGGTTATCTCACGCTTTATAAGACAGACGCTAAAAAACTCTTGTTATTTCAAGTCCGAATCTTGTTCTAATTTGTTGTGAAATTTAAAATCATCACCATGAAACTTGTTTTGGTACGTATTTATTATAAAAATGTATATATAGTTCTTATTTAAGAATTATATGCTAGGTTTTTTTTATTATTAATAAAATTTAAAAAAATATTGTGACTGTAAGCGCGACGTTTGTGAGTTCAATGTCCTTGGGCCTTGGGCAAATATAAATTTAAAAAATTGAAAACATAGTTATTTTATGTATATATGTATATAAAATTTTCATTAATTTGATTAAATAAGGAATAAATTCAAAATCTAACGTTTCATTTAAACAAATCTGTTATTATCATTAAATAAGTAATTCTATAATATAATAATTTAAGTATATAACCAATATATATATATAGCATATAGGAATTGTTAGTCTGTCCATTTGTATCTTGTAAGTGATGATAATAGGAAATGATATCTCAAGTGACAATTTTCTACACCTTTGACTTGTTTACTTGACAATGATAAACTTTGCCTTATATCAGCTGTACTTTATATAGTAAAATACAAATAACATACATATATATGTAAAGAAATCAAACACCTCGAGGCTTTTACAGAACTTATATTTCTTCCAGGGCTAAATAACATTAGGCTTCTACAATTTATATCTCAGGACTTTTACAGAACTTATACTTCTTCCAGGGCTAAATAACATTAGGCTTCTACAATTTATATCTCAGGACTTTTACAGAACTTATACTTCTTCCAGGGCTAGATACCATTAGGCTTGTACAATGTATATATTAAATTATAATACAATATTTTATTCTAGAGGACCACTTTCCTCTTCAGCTCCAAATCTAATAATGCGCATCAGAATTTTCAACACATCAAGCGTCGCGCTAGTTCTATGTATAAATTTTCAAATATATCTTTTTATTAAACAAAGAGGTTGCTTTACATTTTTCTATAACAAATTATCGTAAATATAAAAACTATTTATATAAAATCATTACATATATAAAGAAACATACATACATATATACTATCTATATATCTTTTAAAAGAAATAATTAATCGTTCTCTAATAAATTCTCTTAATTTTCTAGTCATTAGTTAATCGATGAAACGTGTGTAGTCTGTCGTAGCGCAGCGGCACAAGAGTGTGACTGTACGCGACGGTTGTGGGTTCGATGCCCACTCGAGGAAGTGAAATATTTATTTACGTTTATATTTCCATTTCTTCGCTCTGGTGTCGACGCAAAGCGCGGCGTTGAGTTCTGCCACTCAACACGCAATGCCTCCAAAATTCAGCGGAAAGTGGGGAACGGAGTGTCTTAACACTAGGTTCCCTCTGCCTACCCTGCTGTGTGCGGGATACAGCGTGAAGCTGATTTAATTTAATATTTAATATAATATTATGTTTATTAATATCTATTAGTAAACTACTACCTAGTGAAATCAACGAGATAATATGCAGTTATGACATGTTCGCTTAAAAGAAAATAATAAAAAGAATAGATTTTTACATGTTAAAGGTATAAATACATATATTAATAAAAAAAATGCCGAGAAACTGAAAATTAAACTTAAAAAGTATATTTAATAACAAATCCCTATAGGTATTTAGAGAATGTTATATGGACGAATAATTAATTTAAGTAATCTTTTTAATCATCAATATTTCATATATGGCGTTATTTACAGACCAAACATTACGTGGCCTTTAGCTTGCTTATTAAATGTATTCCAAAATATTTCATCAGCCGATAACAAATAGATTATACTTGTATAATTTGTTTTTTTTGTTATTATTTATTATTATATTATGTATATACAATTGTATTTTTACTAAGAAAACAAATTATAAAATAACTATTCTAAAATTTAATATTTTTTTATTGAATACAAATTTTAAAGTTATTAGCTATACTGAAAAATACACTTTATAAATTATTTTTATTGTTAATAGTACTCTTAACTAAAGCCTTTAATTAATAAATGCTTTTCGTGTATGGACTCTTTATTGTAATAAATAGGATTTTTTATCGAGTTCAAAATTTATTACAAAGGAATTATAAAAGAATTCAGAAGGCAAAAATCAATGTTAGTCGTAGAGATAAATGTCCAAAAAAAGCGATAAAACGAGAGATATCTTATCATATCGATAGCAACCTATAAAATTATAAACAGTTCGGAATTCGTAAACTAATAGTATAGCCAATTGAGAGAAATAACAAGAAATTTCGTACAAAAAGTGAAAATATTCATGAAAATGAATAAGTTTCTTGTTTTTCAGATCGTTCTTCTCGCTGTGGTAGCCATGGCTGCCTCACAAGGGGGTATGTATTATTAAACTATTATTAAACATTGTACAAAAAAGAGAGAGAGAGAGAGAGAGAAAAGTAGATTATATTCTTATCACAATCTTCTACATTAATTTCGTTTCTAGCTCTACAATTCCTTAGCTTTAGTCAATAAGTTCATTCTAAAACCGACAATGCATAACTTAAACTTAAAATTCTATTGCTTAATTTAAATAAAACTCTAAGATAACCTTATATTTCAAGGGTCTCTTACGAAATCATTAATATTTACATTATTAATATTGGACGCGTTATTATTAAATATGATAATTATTTATTTTCAGTACAAGTAGTCGACAACAATCCTTTACACGGTATATAGAAAGCACGTATTTTAAAATTCGTTTTTTTTTAAATTAATTAATTTTATTAATATATATATTTTTTTTTTCGTAATTTTCATTGCACTTATTTTTGTATTTCAGTGCAAGTAGTCGATCATAATCCGTATGAGGGTATGTGGAAATTACATTTTTATTGAAAACACTCGGCACGTACATTTTAATAATTAAAAGTTATAATATTTATATATGACAATAATATTTGATAAATATTTTAAAAGAAATAATAATCGAAAATTACTTGTAAATACAATGATATTTTTTTTACTATGTTCGAAATATAATTAGTGAAAAAAGCGTCAAAATGAAAACTTAAAATTTTTGTACTCGTGAAACAAATGCAATATCATAAAAAAACTGATAATTTACCATGATATATTTAAATAATATATTTAAATAAATATTTTTTTACAGTTGAAGTAGTCGATCACAATCCGTACGAGGGTATGTGTTAATTATTAAACTAATAATATTAAAAAAAAAACACAATAACATTCAATTCAATTTTAATAATTAATTATTGGAATACTTTTTTGTTACTAAATATAATATATTATATTATTAAATAAATATTTTTTTACAGTTAAAGTTGTCGATCGTAATCCATTGGAGGGTATGTGTAAACTACTAAATTTCAAATATAAAAGTAGAAGTAAATCCAATAGATTTACGTTTTAAATTAATACTATTTTAAGAATCTAAATATGTTTAATCAAATATCGTATTTTCTTTGAAAAAACTTTTTTATTTTTTTATATATCTAATACCAAGAACTCAATTTTTTTTTTTCAAAACATCTATTGATATTAAACGATTATGTTCTTTTACAGTACAAGTTGTCGATCGTAATCCATTAGAGGGTACGTGTTAAATTATTATTCAAAAATTATTTTTTTTAATAAAAAAATATAATACTAAAAAATTACACATCTTATATCAAAACTGTATATTAAAAAAATATTTCTTTTTACAGTTCAAGTTGTCGATCGTAATCCATTAGAGGGTATGTGTAAATAAATAAAATTATAAAATAGTTTCCTTATATTTTTTATCATTATTAAAATTTTAAATAAAGTAGTTATAGTAGTTATTTACATAACATATTGAAACTTTTATAAATTTAAAAATACCATAATATTAATTCAATTAAAAAAATATAAACAATTTTTTAAGAAAATATTAAATATAATTTATTAAAATTCGGTCTACATATATTTATTTCAATTACAGTGCAAGTGGTAGACAACAACCCTTACCCGTACCCTGGCGGTATGTCTAGTGAACGTATAAATAGTTTTATTAATTAATCGTAGTATAATATAAGGATAAGGGTATAAATATGGGGGTTATCTAAAGCTTTTAGGTCTAACACTTTTAGGGTTTTTTGTGTTTGTCTTTCAGGTGTCTTTTTTCTTTCAGCTAAATATATTTCTGTTATTAATAATATTAATATTTTTCTAACTGTAAAGGCTATGATTGTTAGATCGATTCCCAATTTCATTTTCTCGCTCTGATAAGAAAAAGTGAGAAACGAAGGTTACCTCCGCTCTCCTTCATATTTGCGGAATAAAGCATAAAGTTAAAAAACATAGAAAACTTAACATACAATCCATTTGAAGATCTCATCCAACGTGAGATGCTTTCATAACTATGATATTTGAAAAAATATAAAAATAATATATGAATCTAACGAACTTTGAGTAATACGAAGAGATCATTTTACATCATAAAATCATAATTAATTCTTTATATTCTACTTGTATTACTTCCATATTCTTAAATGATTAATTCTTTTCTAGACTCTCTTGTCCCTTCCTATGTGCTAACAACACTTTGCTTATTCTTGCTATTTATTTTCCTTTCAGTTCAAGTTGTTGATCAACCTGACCCTAACGCAGGTATTTTAAATTAAAAATTACTAAAAAAACTTATTTTATTGGCTTTATCTTATATAGACTTTAGTTCAAATAGTTTAATGAAATTCGTATAATAAATAATTTTGTAAAATATATATTTTTTTTAATAAAATATTTTTGTTTTGTTTATTGTTTTATATTATACTTACAATATAATTTTCTAATTGATGTATGCCATTTTCAGGCAACTACAACCCCGACAACTGTGAGTATTTTCATTTATTATATTTTTTCAAGGCCACTCGTGGCGCAGAGGGAAAAATGTGTGATTGTAAATACCAAAGATCGTGGATTCGATTCCCACTCGAGGAAATAAAATGTAGAATATTTTAATTTCTTCGCTTTGGTGTCGAGGCAAAAGCAGAGAAAACTTAGTGTTGAAAAACTCCGTTTCCCATTTTCCGCCAATTCTGGAGGCTGATTGTAAAGCGAAATATCAGTAATAATATTTTAATTTTTTCCCTCTGGTGCACATCAAGCAATTTAAATAACGTCTAAATGACATTATTTAAATAAAACAATTATATAAATTAAACTAAATTCTTAATTTTGTTTACAGTTGTTGTTGACGAATTCTTCGGCCAACCTATCCACCGTAAGTACCTACGAGTATATATTATGTCATTATACAAATAATATCTTCAAATATCATTAAGGAAATTAAACAAATGAAAAAAATACGGACAAAAACTATAGCTATATAAACACAAATGAAAAAAAAATTTAAGTAATTCATATCGTTAAGTATGTATATATGCGAACATTTATATGCGATACTACTACATACAGAGGATGTGTGAAGTTTGATATTTTAGAGTCAATACAGACATTCAATATGTGTGACCTCCATTTATGGCACAAGGAAAAGGCTATTGCATTTACATATTATTATTTTTTACTTCTTCATCTTCGTCTAAATGCCCCCGCGATATCTCAACGCCTTTGAAAGAATAAATATTTAATATTTAATGAGCGAGAATCAAACCCAGAACTTTTCGCATTTACAATCACATACTTGTGCCTCTGCATCACAAATGGATTCTATATAAATATTTATATGATTCATTAAAAAATGCGTTAGCCTTTTTTAGTGGAATGGAAATTAATAACTAAAAATTGTGTATACTAATATTAAATACTTGAAGTAACTGACCTTAGGTCCAGTGGGCATCCAAGATAAATAAATATGAAACATAATTTTTTTTTTCAATTCAAAACTTTTGGTTAGAACTCGGTTAGCGCTTCAATTTTATTGTATTAGCTTAAATATCTCTTATAGAAGAAGAGAGAAATCTCGCCGTTTTATTTTAGCACTAATTTGGAACTCCTCTAAAGCCTCAACTAATGCGTTAGTGAACATCTCTCGCGCTTATGATTTATTATTGTAAAATATTATTGACATGAGACACTCCGTTCTCCATCACTTCCCACTAGATTCCCTCTGCCTACCTTGCTGTGTGGGGGATTAAGCGTGAAGCTAATTTTTTTTTTCTTATTGATATTATCTAATATATTTTTTTCTATTCCAGCTAACAACTTCGAGCCAATCCGTAAGTACATCTCTATTTTAGTAATATATCTAATCTAATTTAATCTATGGCTTATAACATATAATATAAACTGGATTTATTATAAAAAATATAATAAAAAGCGACTTAATTATGTTTAATAATAATACCTTAATAATTATGACTAAATATGTCTATATTTTATAAAATTATTTGATATACTCAGTTAAAAATAATTATTTTTATTTTATTTGTCTTAATAAATTTGATAAAAAAAATGTTTTTTGCTTTAAACAGACAATGGTCCCCACATCGTCAACCCACCCAACTACCGCCCCAAAGAATGTAAGTAGATAAGTAGATTTCCAATAAAATTATTTAAAATTACTTTAGATTTAATGGCACAAGCGTGTGACTGTAAGCGTTGTTGTTAGTTCGATTCTAAGTAGAAGAAATATTATTATATTTAATATTTTCATTACTTCGCTCTGGAACCGAGACAAAGCACGGCGTTCAGTTCCGCCACTCAACACGCAATACCTCGAAAATTCGGTGGAAAGCGGGGAACGGAGTGTTTTAACACTAGGTTCCCTCTGATGAAGCTTAAGAAAAAAAGACTTACTTAGTAAATAATATTTTTTTTTTATTTCTTGTTTCAGACCCTCCCGGCGCCCGTGGTGGACCTAAGAACTAGGATCCAAATTAAATAATAATCTATAGAATTTGGAACACTAAACTACTTCATTAACTTTATTATATAATTTTTTCTAATAATTTTTATATTTCTTTATATTTACATTTTCACCTATGTACTTTATTGTATTATAAAAAAATATTATAATTTTCTATATTTTCTTTTATTTTATATTATCGTTAAAGTAATAAATTAAGTATTAACTTAAACGCGGCTTAGGTTCGATTTTCATTCGTAGGAATGCAATATTTAATTTATTTCCTCATATCCTCGGTCTGGTAGTGAGAAAAAGGGCGGCGTTAACGCGCTAAGCTATAAGAATGCAGAGGAAAATGGGAAACGGAAGTGTCTTACTGGAGAACGGAGTTCTTAACACTAGGTTCCCAGGTTCCTCCCTTACCCTATCATGCGCGGGATACACCGTGAAGATAGCTAATCTCGCTCAGGACAATATGGTTCTATTATACTATAAAGAAAAACATGAAATAAACTACTTAAGACATTACGCACTAGGATATATCAATTATGATAATAATTTATTGAAGAGAAGGTCATAAGAGACATTAGTAGTTATTATTAATGCTTAATAATTGATGATAAACAAGTTTTCCTTCATTTGACTTTCAAACTTTCAGTAGATTAGTAAGATCGTAAATTTTTTTCTACTATTTTTATGAAATAAAATATTTAATTGCCCCGTGTTGGAATAAAACCCGCTACCTACGCGTTTACAGTCTTAGACATATCTTTTAAAAAACCTACGCAACGAGTTTAATTATAATTTCCACTAATCTGTAAAAATGTAAGAGTGGATTATTGTATATATTTTTTGTTCAGGATAAGGATATAAACTGAAAAGGATATAAAAAACAACTGTTCATAAATATTATTCAAAACTGATATTATGATGGTAGGTAGGTTCTATAGAGCCACTGCAAAGGAAATAATAGATAAAATAAAAATCTAAATTACAAAATAATTATCATTTCCCTGACCAAGTGCGTCGTAGACACACGATATGACAAACGGAAAATGTAGAATATAGTGTCTCAACGGAGGGTTATCTCTCTGCCTACTTCGCTTTATCCACCAGTAGTAAGTGGCGCAATGACACAAGTATTGTTAACGCGGCGTAAGTGAGTTCGATTTCCACTGAGGGTAATGAAATATTTAATATTTTAATTTCCTCACTCTGGTAACAAGGCAAAAAGCGGTGTTGAATTTCGCCACTCGACATACAGTGCTTCTAATATTCGGTGGAAAGAAGGGAACGAAGTATCTTAACACTGGTAGTTCCCCTTGCGTGCTTTTGTTTTTTAACCGACTCAAATAATAAATTGATATATATTTATATTATTTATTGTTAAAATATTTTTCTTAAAATAACAAAAACAGACGTTTAAAATAAATAAATGTCTTGCTATTAATTTAGTTTCTTATTGTTTCACATTATTCTTATGACTACAAAAACACGCATTACGTAAAATATTTATTTTACTATATCTATACTAATATAATAAAGGGGAAGAGTTTGTTTGTTTAAACGCTAAGATCTCTGGATATACTGGGCCAATTTACTTTCTGTTCGTTTTGTATAAAAGATTTAAAGAAGAAGAGCCAGTTAGTACTAGGTGAGTCCCTTTGCCTATCCTGCTACCTGCGGGATCTAGCCAGAAGCTGAAATTTCCTTACTTCGTTTGTTGTTTGTTACATTGATTTGATTTCTTGACGAAAATTATGAAGGACTAATTATATTAATTGAATTTGAAAAATTTAAAATATATAAATGAACTAAATTTAAATTATTATTTATATAACATGTAAAATTCGTTACTTTTTGAAGAAATACAAAAAAATATATTGTAATTAATTTTAATTTGCACAGACAAGATAGCGGCACATCACTAGCTCACGCATAAACACTACCTTTTGTTAAATATCCAAAGCAAATATTACAAATGTATAAAACAAGCGATTTTATATAACAGTAATTAAATGTTATAATTACTTTTTGATACCAGCAGCAAATAAAAATATTTATCCTAAAAATGGAACTTTTACCAATGGTGAGTAAAAGGTAAAATAATATGTATTTTTTATTACTTTTAGTAGTTTGTTAATATACAAAATAATATTTGACTGTGTGATGACTCTATATCAACAAAGAAGAAGAATGTTCATCTTCCTCCATCCATCCATCAGCCTTTTAAAGTCCACTACTGGACGTGGGCCCTAATGCTCGCCACTCCGTTTCCGCTTCCTATTACATAAAAAAGTTTGACTGAGTGATATTTTTTGTTCACGCTGCTTCACGCTGAATCCCACACACAGCAGGTTAGGCAGAGGAAATCTAGTTAAGTCCACTCCGTTTCCCACTTCCCACCGAGGGTTCCGTATAGAAATTGGAACTTTTGGAAGCTTTATGTGAAAATCTAGGTTAGCTTAGCCAGAGCCCTTTCATCTAATACCTCACTTGAATTAACAGCTTCAATACCATTTTTTTCTCCTTTTTTATTTAATTTGGTTCCTTTTTCCCTTAAAAGGAACCTTAAAAAACTTGACTGCAAAGAAGACTGGTTGTCGATTTTTTTATTTATATAAAAATAGTCTTATTATATTTTACAGGTCGCCTATTGTATCACCATAGCGATGGCAATGGTGGCTCCTTACATAATTGATAATTTAAACATAATTACTAAACTAGAGTAGTCTAGCTACTAAAGAAAAAATATTTTCATATGACTTTCTAATTATTATTAATAAATGTAATTATATTTATTGTTAATAAATGTATTTTGATTGAATATTTTTTTTTTTTTAGTTTTTGAAATAATATAAATGTAACAAAAAACAGCTTGTGAGATGTAAATAAAATATATTTAATACTATTTGTCTATTTTTTATTGTTTAATAAATTTTTCTTTTTTTTTTCTATTCTTTAAGATTTTTATCGTTTTATCTTCTTCGTCCAGAATTAATATAATTTATATGTAAATTGTAATATACTTACTTATTTACTTTAAAAAATAATGTTTAATTACCTTTAATATTCACTCTGTAATAGTAAGTATTTATTTCACAATTATGAATCTCCTGTAAAAATAAAACAGATAGAGTTACTGTGTAGACCCGACGGTTTTAGATTCGATTCCTACTGGAGGAAATGTTTTTGCAGAACATACATTGCATCGAGCAGCGAAAAGAAGGAAATGGAGAAACCAGGTTCCCTCTGCCTACCCTGCCATATGCGGGAGACAGCATTAAAATTTTGAAAGCTGGATATAATAATAATAATTTACCTTACTTAAACTAAAACGAGAAATTGGTTAAATAAAAATTAAAAAGGAACCAAAAAAAAGTTAACACGGACTTGCATATCCAAATAGTACATAAATAATAATTAATTAATAAATTGATCCTTTCGCAACATAGTTAAGAAATAATTTCTTATAATTTCTTACAATAATTGTTATTCTAGTTAACGCATATTACATTCAATTGATCCATTGTTGTTTTTTTCAAAAGATTAAAAACGTGTGAATCAAAGATTAAAAGAAGTTACTATAAAAGATGGTACTATTACAAGATTCATCTAATCTTATCTGTAGAAATCAAAGAACATGCATCGGTTAGCGGTAAGTAAGTTTTATTTTTTAATATTTTCAATTATTTAAGGCCTTCGTGGCGCAGCAACACGAGCTTATGAGTGTAAATGGAAACTGTAATAGTGGGTTCCCATATGGGGAATGAAATATTTGGACCGTTTATTTTGAAAGTGGTGTAAGTCCATTTTTGAGAAAAATGAGCTATCGCGTAATTCATGCTTAATTTAATGTAATTTTTTTATATATAACTAGTCCGTGTTTAATTTCTCAAAAAAAACCCATGTTTTGAACAACTTAAAATCGGTCGGTAAATGTAATTGCATAATCATCGACATACTAACCTTTAATTTTCTCGAAACAAAAGAAAATGGACTTACACCACTCTCAAAATAAACGGTCCATTTAATATTTTTATTTCTTCGCTGTGGTTCCGAGGTTAAACGCGGCGTCGACTTTTGCCAGACTTAGCCTTAAGAATTGGACGAAAGTTGAATCACTCAACCAGTCACGTTTACAGTCAGTCAGTAACGTGACGGTTGTGGGTTCGATCCCCACTTGGGGGAATGAACTATTAATTATTAATATTTTCATTTCTTCGACCGACGTTGAGTTCCGCAACTCACTACGGAATGCTTCGAAAATTTCGACGAAAATGGGGAACGGAGTGTCTTAACACTAGTTTCTCTCTGCCTACCCTACTATAAACAGAATACAGTGTAAATGATTTTATTAACATTTTCCTAATAATATAATTCTTCCCTTATAATATATCCATTATAATATCTTTCCCTTATAATATAATTCTTTTTTTAACAGATATTTCTGTGCGTGCTAGTGCTGAGTACGGCGGTACTTTGCGAGGATCCGCCGAGCTCCAAATCCGATCACCCCTCTGACCATCACCCTATGGAGCATCACCACGACCATCACAATGACCATCATGACCATCAAAACGACCATCAAAAGCCTCCAGGACCTCCACTATCAGCTGGCAAAATGCCTGAAATGCCTAAAATGCCAGATGCTAAGATGCCCAATTTAAACAGCTAAGCAATGAATTAAATATTTTTTTATTACAAAAAAATTTCGGTAAATTTCAAATATTATATTATATTAATGTATTTATAATATATTTTTAATACAAATAAATTTTAAAATTTAGTTTTGTATAGGTTTTTAAATGATATGATAGTAATTAAATATATTTTTTTGTAATATAAAAATAAGAATTGCTCGACTGATGACTTTGAAAAATGGAAACGAATATGTGAAATATTTGTGAACACACTTTTATACTAATATCATTTATTGTAATGGCAATAAAACAGTTGCAACTGATTATTTATTTTTTGTTGATATTTTCTTACTAATGGTCTATTTCTTCTATTTAACACTAACACTGTAGCACTAGTTATGCATTTAGAACAGTCGTGGCGAAGAGACACAAAATCTTATTGTAAACGCGATAGGTTGGAATTTCGATTCCCACACGAGGAAATGAAATATTTATTATTTACATTATTTCGTTCTAGTGCCAACTAATCACACGCAATGCCTCCAGAATTCGGCGGAAAATGGCGAATGAAGTGTCTAAACACTTAGTTCTCTCTGCCTATACCAGAACAGTAGCACCATAATTATAAATAGAGACGTTAACAATACCGATGCTTAGACCTTTCAAGAGTATTCCGAATAAGGCTTCTATCCTGGCAGATCATCAAAATTATACAAATTAAAGTTCTTATTTAATCTTATTTTATGTAATACAATTAAAATAAAAAAAACATTAAATTACATGAATTACCTAAGTAAAATGAGTGTACGAGGTATACATAATAATATAGTAGCAATAGCAGTTTGTCTTGTTGTTAGTATAAGTAATTGTTAGAAACGGTTCATTGGTAGCGTTAAGCAATAACAAATAATAACTCCAATTATTTTTCATACGATCTTACGAAATGCGTTTTTTCTATACAAAAATTTACAATATAGAATAAAGTTGAGGCCGGCTCATAGGTACCAGCGTGACAATGTAGAGGTGACGGTTGTAGGTTTAATTCCCTCTGGTAATGAGGCATAACGTGACATAGAGTTCCGTCAATCAACAGGAACTCAACACTACAGACTTTGATCGCCCCTGCCTTTCTTGTTCCTGCATTTTTCTTGGTAAAGTTTTCACTTTTGTAAAGTGTTTGGATGATGATAGACCAAATTATTTGGACTGATGATTATATACTAGTCAATTTACAAATTCTAGTTAAAAATAAAAAACGTAAATATTAAAAAAAACTATTTATTTAAACTAATAATTGAAATAACTAGTATCCATGTTCTTAGTATCCACCGTGGTGTCCATGTCCATGTCCATGATGTCCTCCGAGAACTAAAGATGATTATAATAATTTAAAAACAAATTTAGCCAAGACAAAAAGAATAAGTTTTATGTTTCAAATTTATTCTATTTTTATTTACCATCGGTTCCTCCTAGACCAAGTCCATGTCCAAGTCCATGACCAAGTGCCCCTACAGTTTCAAGTCCTGCCTGCATTCCGAGACCTGCTTGTCCAGCGAGACCTCCTGCCCCACCCAATTCAACCTGCTTGGTGAATCCAGCTTCAGCTCCTATACCTCCTTCGCCACCAAGATGCCCTCCAAGAGAAACTTCTTCCCTATAACCTCCGTGACCTGCTAGTAGACCTTCTCCACCAAGACCTCCATGTCCTGCAATACCTCCTGCAGCACCTCCTACAAAATCTACTTGTTTGGTTAATTCAGCTTGCCCTCCGAGTTCTCCTACAAGATTCCCTCCAAGTTCAGATGCTCCTCCCAATCCTCCGTGTCCTCCACCTAAAAATAATAACATATCTTACGAAATTATAATTTCTAGCATTATATGAATACAATACAGATTAAACATAATTTCTAAACACAAGTGACTAGAACATATATTCTATAGAATATATTTTAAAAATAATAAAAAAATAAACATTAATTCGACACAAATTTATGAAATCAGAATACTGTATATATAAAAAGTTCAAGATTTCATACCATGTCCGTAGCCATATGGGTGACCTGAAAAATAAACCTGTATCAATTTTATTGACATTATAAATTCAGAACTCATTTAAATTATTTGTAATTTATAAAAAAAAAAAAGTAAATCGAAATTTTAAAATTTTAAGTTAACAAAGTAAAAAGAAACGTATACCTACTACTTCTTAGTTAATAGAACCTGTCATTTACTTACAAATTTTAATTTGTATATATTATTTTCCATTTTATTTTCTTGTTTAATTTGAAAAGCTACTATTAAGTTAAAAATAAGTAAGTATATATGTATACGTTCTTACGTACCGTAGGCTACAGCAAGCACTGCTAGGAGGCACAAAATCTGAAATTA
The DNA here is from genome assembly GCF_056956725.1 of Heliconius melpomene rosina. Lineage (NCBI taxonomy): Eukaryota > Metazoa > Arthropoda > Insecta > Lepidoptera > Nymphalidae > Heliconius > Heliconius melpomene. The sequence goes on along the minus strand of NC_140402.1, from coordinate 6,676,201 downwards.
AATTTTGAAAAAGTACACAAAAATATACCTAGCTATAACATGTTGGAAAAAAATAGATTTATTTAAAGGAGAAATACTAAATATTAGTTTACTGCAATACAAACATGTTTTCTTTCTATTTAATTTCCATCAATAACCTTTTATGAATTTATAGTAATAATTTAAAACTTACACATATAATTTTAAAAAATATAGGCTTTAGAAGTTAAACCTAAATCCATTTTTATATATATAAAATAAGTAGATCGATATTATAAGCCAGCAATTAATGAAAGAATCTTTTTAATTGAAAAAATGTGCAAATTTATTATTCCTGATATACTCACTTTGAAGGCCATTGTCGTGTATGTGCAATTGCAACCGTTACTGCCTCGATGCACATCATAATCCCTATATATATTTCTATGATTATCTATAAAATTGCCATTTGACATTTGCCATTTGCCATTGTCAAATATACACAAATAAACAATGTCATAGATCTAACTGACTTTTATCTTATAATTAAACAACATAAGGTGGTAAACTAATCTGTTTCAGGAACTAAAATGATAGGTATTTTTAAATATATTAAAATTATATACATACAAAAAATTTTTTTTGATACAGGTAGGCAGAGGGAACCTAGTGTTAAGACACTCCGTTCTCCACTTCCCGCGGAAATATAATATAAAATAGAATATTTGTGTTCATAAGTTGAGTAAAACCAAATTTTAGAATGATTTGGACTTTGATTGCTGAGTTACATTATTCCTTCAATGTATCCCGTACACAACAGGATAGGTAGAGCTTCCAATCTCGAAGCCTATAATTAATATCGACATTAGCGGGACAAGGATTTTTCAATCCCGCGGGATCATAGCACTTCCGGGTCTCGTATATACAAAATATAAATACATGTATAAGACCTAATTAAGATTAAATAACATAACTTCACATCGATTTATGTTTTACATAATTATATAAGCATGTGTAAGAAAACAGTAACAAATGTTGAAAAACAAAAATCACATAATCATTCACTCATATTAGCTTCACACTGTATCCCGCAGAAGGGTAGGCATAGGTAGACATTTTATAAAGCCTGAAAGTTTCTGTGCGCATACAGCCAACGTCGATAAGAAATGAGGAAATGACTTTGTCCATTTCAGTGGCGTAGCTAGGGGCATCAAAAGGAAAGGGGCATCAAAGTCGACGATTATTATTTTTTAAAGGTAGCCAATGTCACATTTTATTGTCTGACACTTGATCTACGTGAGAGTAGAAGAAAGACACTTTGTTTTTTTTTTAGACCTTAGACCATTTTAAAGGGCATCAAGTCCCCTAAGCCACACCGGGCAGCAAATACCCTAGCTACGCTACTGGTCCATTTCCAAACACTTAGAAGGTTTTAAATAATTTAGAGGCACCTACGAATCTAAAATATACTAAAGTGTAAAAAATATTATTTGCTCCTAATATATTGGAAGGCGCTTATAGCTTATAGGATTTATTTTTCCTGTGCCTGTACGCCACGACTGGCCTCCAAACTAAATTGACTGATTGATAAATAATTCAAATTAAATCAGCTTCACGCTGTATCGCCCGCCCAGCAGAGGGAACATAGTGATAAGACACTCCGGTCTTCACTTTCCGCCGAATTTTTCATAGTATTGCGTGTTGAGGGGTGGAACTCGACGGCGGACTTGTACCTTAGTGCCAGAGCGAAGATATGACACTATTAAGAAATAATAATTCATTTCCTCGAGTGAGGATCGAACCCGCAACCGTCGCGTTACAGTTTGTGCCCCTGGGCCACAACGGCCTTTGATAAATAATTGTTGTAAGGTAATCCATGGATTACCTAAGCAAAATGAGTGTACTCGTATTCCTCATAATATAGCGGTAATAGCAGTTTATCTTGTTGTTATTATACTTAATTGCTAGAAACAGTTCTTTGCTAGCGTGAAACAATAATAAATAATAGCTGCAATTACTGTTCATTGGATCTTGTGAAATATCTTTTTCTATATACATATATTATTCTTTATAGCTGTTACTTAAATATATTTTACTTTTTTTTTAATTTACTCAGTAGTAGAAGTTTTAATAATATCAACTTATTAACGAGGCCAATTAGAGAGTGACTGTAAAATCGACTGGTTGGGGGTTCTATCCCCATTCGACGACATGAAATGTTTATTTAATTTTATGTTTACTTTTAAAAAGATTAAGTGGGATTATTAACTGAAGTAGCATCTTTTTTTGCCTTTGAATCTATTTAAGCACATATTGCAGCAATTGGAAGTAGCATGGCAAAATACTATGGCAAGTGAAATTAAAAAAGAAAACAAATATTTAAAAAACTATTTTATTTAATAATTAATCGGAGGAACTCTAGTATCCATATTCTTGATATCCACCTCTGTGTCCTTGGTGTCCTCCGAAACCTAATAAGAACAATAATAATTTTACTATGCATATTTAACAAATATAACACAAATAAAACATATCTTTCATCTATATATATAAAATCGAAAGGTCATTCACTCATCACGAAATCTCAGAAACTACATGTGCTAGGAATCTCAAATTTTGCATAGGAGTTACTTATAGGACGTAGGTGCACGCTAAGACGGGAATTTGTAATATTCGACTTCTAAGGGGTTGTTTTTGGGGTCGAAAGTTTGTATGAAACTTTGTTACTACAAATGTTAGGAGTCTCAAATTTTGCATAGACGTCACTAGGACGTAGTCATGGAGACAGAAATTAATAATAACATAGTTCACGCGGGTGAAACCGCTAGCGGGCCGCTAGTGTTTAATATAATTTATAGAGGCCAGTAGTAATGAAGGGGTAAAAAGTCTGACTACAGTCTTGACTGGATGTAGATTCGAACCCCACTCGAGGAAATTAAATATTTGTTTAAATTTATATTTCCACTTCTTCGCTATGGTGTCAAGGCCAAGCGTGGCGTTGAGTTCCGCCACTCAACATGCAATGCATCCAGAATTTGTCAGCTGTGTGCCGGATACAGTGTGAAATTTTTTATTTGTTTTAATAGAATTTATTACCTTCGGCTCCTCCGTGACCATGTCCGCCAGCTCCTCCATGTCCTCCAAATCCTGCTTGTGCACCGAAACCACCTTGCCCACCGAAATCTACTTCTTTTCTGAACCCAGCTTGACCTCCGATTCCTCCTTCCCCTCCGAGGTGTCCTCCAAATCCAGCTTCCTCTCTAAAACCTCCTTGTCCTCCAAAACCTCCTTGTCCTCTATGACTTCCTTGTCCTCCAAGACCTCCTTGTTCTCCAAAACCTCCTTGTCCTCCAAAATCTACTTGTTTCCTGAATCCAGCATGTGCTCCGATTCCGCCTTCTCCTCCGACATGCCCTCCAACTTCACCTTCTTCTCTAAATCCTCCTTGCCCTCCACCTACAAATTATAACATATCTAACGTTATTAAAATTTAATTTTAATAATTCATTCAAATTTAAACTTTAATACAAAAAATATTAGTTAGTAAATTGTATATTTCTTCATATGTTTTAATGACTAGAATATAAAAAAATAAATAAATTGAATATTGCATTATTTCAAAACAAATTTATAAAATTAGAATATTTTATAACAAAATGTCATACCATGTCCGTAGCCATATGGGTGACCTGTAAAACAAGTTTAAATAAAAATTTATTTAAAACTCAATCAATAAAATTAAATCAATACAATTATTGATATTATGATTTATTAATAATTGTAATTATATTGTTAGATAAATTTTAAAAATATTAAATGGGGAAAGGGGAGTCCCAACACGAGGTTCCCTCTGTCGAACCTGCTGTGTGGATTGTCACCAAAGTTACTTTAAGGAACTTCCTTCCTAATTATTTTTAAATTATAATTACATTAAATTAATATTAATAAGTACTTATATGTACATACCGTAGGCTACAGCAAGAACAGCTAGGAAGCACAAAATCTGAAATTAAATATTTAATAGTTACTTATATGAAAATATAAGATGTCTGTCGTCTCGCCAGGATATAAACATACGACTGTAATCGTGGCAGTAATAATTTTACTATGCATATTTAACAAATATAACATAAATAAAAAATATCTTTCATGTTTAGTATAATTTATAGAGGCCAGTAGTAATGAAGGGGTAAAAAGTCTGACTACAATCTTGACTGGATGTAGATTCGAACCCCACTCGAGGAAATTAAATATTTGTTTAAATTTATATTTCCACTTCTTCGCTATGGTGTCAAGGCTAAGCGCGGCGTTGAGTTCCGCCACTCAACATGCAATGCCTCCAGAATTTGGCGGAAATGGAAACGGCAGTGCCTTCACGATAACGGAATGTCTTAAGACTGCTGCTATGTGCTAACCCAAATGTTAGTGCAAAAATATTAATTTTAATTATTATGCTATTTAATATTAATGCTACTAAAATTAAGGTAAAAAACCTGATGTTGACTGAATTTTATTAATAAACTAGAGGACCCGGACGCGGCTACGCCTGCTTGAAATATAAGAATATAATTTCTACAGAAATATAATTTCAATCTAGATGAAATGCTAAAAGTGACTATTATATTTATTTTCATAAGGATGAATATCAAAATGTCGCGGTAACGAACACGGTCGCGTAGCGACGACTGTTGTTATTAACATGGCAGAATAAATTGCATGTCAAATTAGAAAGTATTTTAATTTATTAGTATATATGTGTAATGTAATATTATATAGCCTATAGCACTTCTGAAGAATGCAGCTTTCATACAAAACAAAAACAAAGTAAATCGATCCAGTAGATCCAGAGATCTTAGCGTTCAAACAAACAAACAAACAAACAAACAAACAAATAAACTCTTCCGCTTTATTATATTAGTATAGATATTTTCAATATATTCCTTTGTTGCATAAAAATAAAACCAAAAACTACAATAATAATATTTTAAATTTAAATAAAATAAATACCAAATAATTTCACACCACTATAGCGTCGCGAAAATAACTTCCTAATAAATACTCACTTTGACGGCCATTGTTGTGAAAGTACTGTCTCGAACTACAATACAATCCTTATATATTAATACTAGTGGACCCGGACGCGGCTACGCCTGCTTCAACTATAAGAATATTTATTAAATATATTCATGAAATTATTTTCAATTCTCAATAGAATTAGTAAGAAAATATAAGCTCAAATACTCAAAAAGAATAATAAGTAGATACACATTATTAGAAAAAAAATATCTGAGTTATTGAAATGAACTAACAAAAGGATTAAAAGTAACTAAAGGATAGATATTCTTAATTTTAGAAAAAGTTTTCCTTGCGTGCGTACATAGATATCGACTCTACGAAATAACTAAACATTTCTCTCTATTAAGTAGGATAATTTTAACGGGCAATATCAAATAAAATAAGAAGAGAACCAAAGTGTAGCTTAAATTAATTATAAACAACAAATAAAGTTCGAAAATGTATGAAAATTTATAAAACCGTCAACGTCATCTGCCCGTTCGCGTCGGTCATACTGTGCCGCCCGCTAGGTGGCTAGGTCATTTGGAATCAGTGACATCTCCTTAATTATTTATTAGTATGTTACTATAATTTCAATCTAGATAAAATGCTAAAAGTGACTATTATATTTATTTTCATAAGGATGAATATCAAAACGTCGCGGTAGCGGTCGCGTAGCAACGACGGTTGTTATTATCATGGCAGAATAAATTGCATGTCAAATTAGAATGTACTTTAAAATATAATAGTATATATGTGTAATGTAATGTTATATAGCCTATAACACTTCTGAAGAATGCAGCTTTCATACAAAACAAAAACAATGAAAATCGGACCAGTAGATCCAGAGATCTTAGCGTTCAAACAAACAAACAAACAAACAAACAAACAAACTCTTCCGCTTTATTATATTAGTATAGATTGGTATCTACAAAATTGGCATTTGACCCAATGATATCTAACTAAACAATATGAGGTGATAAATCTGTTGTAGGAACTAAAATGTTTAATGTTTAGAAAAAGATTAAAATATTTTTTTTAAAGAATGTTTTGTAAACAACATAAATTCGAAATATCTAATAAAAACTAGATAAATACATAAATTAATTTACATTGTAACATATTTAAGACTCATTTGGGGTAAGGGACTACTTGAAATATTGAATGATGAAAAGCTTTCTTTCCATAATTTAATACAAAATAAAAAAGAAATAGTAAATTTCCTTTTATTGCTTGTTTTGTACTCGTATGAGGCAAAATCTAGTCTTAAAAAGTTTTATCTAAAATAAACAAGCCTTGGTTAGTCTGTATTAATTTCGTTATCAAGTCAAACTTGCCATTTATTGTCCTACTCTACATTCATAAAGTATTTTTCCTAATGCTATCAGAATTTAGGTCAAATATTACTTTAAAACTTGATATAATATGATAAGGGGGGGATTTGAAATTAAGTTTTTTATAATTTAATATAATATAAATGGGAAAAAAATTATTGTGTTTGTTTTTAATTAAAAATATATTTTTATTGATAATTGTTTATTCATAAAATATATTTACAAAATGACTACTTAACAACAATAACCTTCTAACCGTTTCTACGAAAGATGTCGATATCACGTAGAAGTCGAACAAATATTTCGATCGTCTTAGGAAACATATTGATTTCATTTAATTAATGGCCTTTTCCGTATCCATAACCTCCATAACCAGAGACTCCGTATCCTCCGTAGCCTCCGTACCCATTGTAGCCTACAGGTACAGCTGCCGCCACAGGCACTGCTGCTACAGGAGCTGCCGCCACAGGGGCAACAGCTACAGGGGCGGTTCCAACAATTGCGCCGGAACCAAGTCCACCACCTTCGAGCAATAAAGCTCCATCTTGTGCATTTCTGGCAACTGCATCAGCGACGGCTTGAGCTTGTGCAGCGCTGGTAGCAACAGCGGCAGCTTGGGCTCTAGCAGCGTTGGAAATACGAGCCGCCTCTACAGCACGCGCATTAGCAATAGCCACTGCTTGTACTCTAGCGGCGTTGGCAATACGTTCTGCTTCGACCGCACGGGCAACTTCGGCGGCAGCGGCAGCCGCAGCACGTCTAGCGGCTTCAGCTGCACGGGCGTTTTCATAGGCAGCAGCACGAGCTCTTTGAATGTTAGCAATACGAGTGGCGTCCAAGGCCTGGGCATTTTGGAGGGCATTAGCTTGTCCAGCTCTTGCGGCAACTTCAGCAACACGGGCACCCTGTATTGCAGCAGCAGCAGCGTTGGCGATTTGAGTAATTTGTACGGCTTGAGCATTTTGTATAGCGCTAAGCTGAGCAGCTCCTACGGCAGCGGCGTTATTTAATGGAGCACTGCTGCCTATTCCATTACCACCAACAAGTCCTACTCCGCTTCCAATTAAAAGGCCTGACCCCCCTGATATAGCAGCTGCTGCAGATCCAAGCTCATATCCATTTGATATCGGGGCAGCTACAACAGCCCCAGAATAACCGCTTTGAGAGGCACTCGAGTCACTAATGGAATTTCCTCTTCTGCTTACTGTAATTTTCAATAATTTAAATACATATATTCATATATTTGAAAATATATATTAATAAAGTAGCTTTATTATGCTTACCATCTCCAAGCACATCACACGCCAAAGCGATGACGAAGAGAACCTGAAAATTAGAATTATAAAATAAATAAATAAATAAAATGAGCCTTTATTCATGAAAATTAGAATTACTTGCATTCATTTACTAAAATTTATTTCTTTTAGGCATAGTATGACCCTAAGCACACAAAAAAGGAACCGTATGAAAAAGGGAACCTATTAACTTCATATTTTTCTTATAATTTCCCCTAAAATGGGGAAAAATATTACAAAATCATTTTGCAACGACAGACACACTTCCCTTTTTGTAAACCTTCATATTATTATATTAAAATTAAAAAATATACTAAATTTTTTTTAATAAGCCGAGTCCATTATATCAATCCTTACCGTAAATGGAGACATTTTGTTAATTCCTTAAGTGAAGTTGCTTAAAAGAACTAATATGTGTTAATAATGCCTCGTACAAATTGCATGCATTTTTATACTGTACCAATGTATTTAGAATTCAAAAATACTTGTATATTTGAATATACCAGTTACGTTAAGTGTATATAGAAAAAATAATTGGTGAACCTGAACACACGAGAAATATAACGCTCGACCACACTCTAAAGAAAAAGTTGAACGAATAATCACCTATATAAAGTACAGCTTTAAACACTACAATGCTTTGTATATAAGTAGAATAATTCTGTAAATTATATAGTTTATTTACATTCATTTACATTTTGACACAATTTAACACCTTCTAATTTATGGATGTTTAAGTTATTAATATAAACGTTTCAGTAATTGGAGTGAGTTTGCAATGTATGTTTATTAAAGAGGGTAAGATATTCGTAAACATAATTAAAATAATGGGATTTGAATCCATAGCCATACCCTCTTGAGTTTAACAACAGAAAAAGTAATCTATTAATGTAAAAAAAAAATTCGTAGCGACTAGACTAGCAAGGATATGTATAATTTTAAATCTTTATGTCAATCAATATGTACTTTTATTATATAATAGTAATAAATTTTACATTTTTAAACATACATTAACATAAGAAATACATTTGAAAATATGAAAAACACCCTTTCGACGGTGGGAGGTCCAAGCTATCGGTGGCTAGGACACTATAGAGAGGTACCTCCTCACAGTATGCGCCATCTCAAGTAAAACTGGCCAAGTATAAACAACAAATCATTAATATAATCTATATATATAAAATCGAAAGGTCACTCATCACGAAATCTCAGAAACTACATGTGCTAAGAATCTCAAATTTTGCATAGGAGTTACTTACAGGACGTAGGTGCTCGCTAAGACGGGAATTTGCAATATTCGATTTTTAAGGGGTTGTTTTTGGGGTCGAAAGTTTGTATGAAACTTTTGTATGAGCCATGGAGACAGAAATTAATAATAACATAGTTCACGCGGGTGAAACCGCGAGTGGGCCGCTAGTAATTATATAATATGAAAATTAACTACATAATTAAGGCGTTGTTAAAGCGTGTTCAACAGATATTAAGTCATGCAATTATTATTGTATACATCTTACATATTCTGATACAAGCAAAACTAAATTAGGTGTAATGCAGAACAAAATGCAGTGAAAATTTAAGAGAAATTTTAGAAAAATGTGAGAAAAAGGAAAAAATAACACTTGCAAATAGATCGCTTCATATCTTTTTATTTACCCGACTGCGCGACGCAAAGGGTTTTGTGTTTATCAATCTATGCATGTTAAGGCCGTCCTGGCCCAGGAGCACAAAGGTGTGACTATAACGCGACGGTTGTGGGTTCGATTGTATGGGTAATTGAATGAAGAAAAGGTCTCGACTTTCAATTATAATGAACTATGCTGTTTGTGTTTTTCTTTTTAATTTTATGCAGTCGAGTTTTGTGTTTTTATAATATTTTATATATTTCTTTAGTAATTATAAATTAACTAGCGGACGCGCGCAGCTTCCCTTGCTTAATTAGGAGTGAATTCTAATAAACCACGAAACATGTTTCCAATGAAATATTTTTAAGAGCCTAAATTTCAAATTTTATAATAATCGGTGGCGTTTTAAAGATTTTTCCATACAAACTTTCAACCCCTTATTCGCACCCTTAGGGGAAAAGTTCTAGAAAATCACGAAACACGTGTTCAATTAAATACTTTTAAAAATCTAAATTTCATTTTTTATAAACATCGGTGCCGATTTAATTTTTTTTCCATACAAACTTTCCACTCCTATTTCACCCCTTTAGGGTTAAAATTTTTCAAAATCCCTTCTTAGTGGACGTCCAGATTACGAAAGTGAACAACTGTCCAAATTTAACGTTTCTACGCACAGCGGTTACGGCTGTGCGTGCGTCTTACCTCAGTCAGTGAGGACAAGTCCTTTTATATATATAGATAGAAGATAGTAGTACTTTCGTTTCAGCTTCATGCTATGTATATCCCGCTTCATTGTTCCCGCATTTAGCAGAGTAGGCAGAGTGAACCTAATTTTAAGACGAAAAATGAACAACTACTTTCCGCTGAATTACTTGAGGCCACCCATTGCTTTGGTACTGACGCGAAAAAATGAAAATATTAAATATTTCCTTTCCTATCCTATCCTACTGCAAACGCCATAGCTGTGAGTTCGATGCCCACTGTACGAATACGAATAATTGTAAAATTATTTTCGGTTTCCTAACTCAGGTAGTAGGTTACCGCCAAGTTTCCAAGATGTTGTAGTGTGGCAGAACATAACGCTGTCTTTTTCTACCAAAGTGAGGAAACGCTGTATACAGTCTATTTCCTAAGAGTGTCTTAAAACTACTCTCTGCTTCTCTCCTTTCTGCTTTAAAGGAAAAAGCGTGAAATTCTTTTTTTATACTTTTTAATGGATATGGCAAGGTAGGCAAAGGGATTCTAGTGTTAATACCCTGCTGTTTGCGGGATACAGCGTGAAGTTGATTTTATTTTTTTTGTTTTTTTTTTTGCTTCATGCTATATCCCGCGTATAGCAAGATAGGCAGAGGGAACCTGGGAACGTAGTGTTGACACATATAAGTATATAGTGTTAAGACATATAAGAACGTATTGTTAACACAAATACTTCCGTGCCCCGTAGTGAGAATCGAACCCACAAATGTCGCACGTTTATGCTCCTATGCCACGACTGGCCTCATTTTCTTAGGTAATGTCTATAACTTATAAGAATGCCATAAAATGATGAATTTTATTTACAAATGCGTCTTAATAAAGATTTAGGAATATTATATGATAGCAACATATTTTTGCATAATGTCGTATGCAAGAAGTTAAAAAGTTTCACTTCAAAAGGAAGGTTAATGTGTATGGGTAAATAAAAATCTGTAAAATATATGCAATGGTATGTATTCTTATATTATATTTACAAGACCAGTACTTATTTAATCAAAATAACAATAATATGCCGCTAGCCATTTCTTTGGATTGAGTCGAAATGGATGTAGAAATTATATATCTCTATCTATTTGGTATCACCACTAATACAATATGCAGAATTCGTTATTCTATATCTTCTTTCCATACCCAAGACCAAGACCGCCGAGACCGCCGAGGCCGTATCCTCCGCCGTATCCCCCACCAAGACCGAGTCCAAGACCGTCACCGAGTCCATATCCGATGCCGACGGGAACTGCTGCGACTTTTTCGACGGCCACAGGAGCTGCTGCAACCACTGCACCACCGAGACCACCGAGACCACCTCCGCCGTACAAACCAGCACCACCACCTCCACCGAGTAATAAAGCGCCATCTTGAGCGTTTCTTGCTACAGTATCTGCAACAGCTTGTGCTTGAGCAGCACTAGTAGCAACTGCAGCAGCTTGGGCTCTAGCAGCATTAGCAATACGTGCCGCTTCAACAGCACGAGCGTTAGCGATGGCAGCAGCCTGGACACGGGCGGCATTGGCTACACGTTCTGCCTCAACAGCACGAGCAACTTCAGCAGCTGCAGCAGCAGCAGCACGTCTAGCTGCTTCAGCGGCACGAGCATTTTCGTAAGCGGCGGCCTGGGCCCTTTGTATGTTAGCAATACGAGCTGCATCTAAAGCTTGAGCGTTCTGAATAGCGTTAGCTTGGCCTGCCCTAGCGGCCGCTTCAGTCACACGCGCTCCTTGGATGGCAGCAGCGGCTGCATTAGCGATCTGCGCAGCCTGAACAGCTTGAGCGTTTTGGATGGCACTAAGCTGAGCAGCACCAACAGCAGCAGCATTATTTAAGCCACTACCTCCACCGTAGAGGCCAGATCCCACAAGGACTCCGCCTGAACCTCCGATGACACCGCTAGAGATGCCCGCTGCAGGCACACCGAGGCCAAGACCAGCACCATACCCAACTATTCCACTCTGAGCTGTACTAGAATCAGCAACTTTACTTACTGAAAATAAAAATCAAATATAACTAAAATTATAACGTGATTATCTTGCAAATATTTAATTATAATTTTACGTCAATACGTATATGTATTTAAAATGTTAAAAGCTAACCATCTCCAAGTACTTCGTACGCCGCAACGATGACAAAGAGAAACTGTAAAGCAAAGAGAAATTGAATAGAAAGTTATAATAATCATAATGAAAAATAAATGCCTATTCTTAGTTAACCCTCAACTTACCGTAAGTCGAGACATCGCTAGCTAGTTCCTTATCAAACTGATATAAGTAAATGATAACAATCTACAAAATGCTTGCACTTTTATATAGCACCCAAAACTACAAGTTACAAATTAAAATGTTAAGTAGTCTTACCGCCGCCCTATTTGAATATGATTACCTGCCGATGTAAAAATCGTTCGCTGAACCTGTACTGCAACGATACGGCTGACAACACAACTTTGAATATTATATATAAACAGCTAATACTAAAATAGACTTTATTACACTAGTTAACAAAGCCTAAATTGAATCAACAGGAATATTATAGTGATTTATTCATGCCATTCATAGAGTAGGTACCAGTTGAAATCGTGCACATCCCTCGACAACGATATCCTCTACTTGAGTGAATTACAACGGTAGGATGTATGTATACTATTGAGTAATTAGATTTTATACTAACCAAATATAATTAATTTGAAATATTAAATGTATTATCGTATGTAAATTTATAATAGATTTATAATTTATAATAGATAATGCAATAATATTTTAATGTTTCTATTCACCTCATATGACGGAAACTGATGTTGGTTGACGCTTTTCGCTATTAAATCGTTAACTGAAACCACTATCGACACAATAACAGTCGCACTAACGTCTCACACGACAGTAAAGTGATTTATTATAACATTCCTCTGCCTATTTCACATAATACATGAAATATGAAAAGATAATATTTTAAATAAGTGAAAATTATAGGAGCTTCTGAGTGTCTTATTACAACAACTCTAACTATATATATTTTTAATCTGTGGTGGAGTGCATTGGCGGGAAAAACTAATGATTGCCTCGTGTCATAAACTTAAGATGTCATTTATTTCATTGAAATACACTTTGAAATATAAATATATTATATTTAATCTAAGAAAAATAATCAAATAAATTATACCAGAGTTTTGTATATGTACATATTGAAATATGAATGAATTTAACAATATATTCATTGAATAAGGAAGAAAGAGCAATAAAGGATTTATCGAGTAGAGCTGATAAGTTAAATTTGGTAAGAAAAGTTTAGTAATTAAATGCTGTGTCGAATAGCTTACGAGTCTACCTATTAAAAATTTGACTCTTACAATCACTAATATGAGAAATTAGATAAAATGTAGATATATTCATTATATATATACACAATATACAGTAACTTTAGCTTACTTTACAGCGCGAATTATTAGGAAACTTGAAAGAATTTACCAATACATTTACTAAATACATACATATACCAAAAAGGTAAAATTAAAAACGGAATGTCGCAAAACAATAAGTTAAAACATATATGCGTTGGTTATTCAATCAATGTTTGCGCAAATGACGGTCACCAGGTCGACTCTTGACCAGATCGAAACATGTTCAGCTGGTGCAGAATATTCAATAGAAAAGGCTAAGCATTGCGTGTAATTCTCTATTCTAGCTTACTTACTTGACTTACTTAAGTAATTAACGTTACAAATTTATATTACATGAATTATCAATTCAATTGATGAGGCCTGTGGTGGCGCAGGGGCAAAAAGTGTGACTGTAAAACCGAGTGGTTGTGGGTTCGATCCCCACTTGATATTTCCATTTCTTCGCCCTGGTGTCGAGGCAAAGCGGGGCGTAGAGTTCTGCCCCTCAACACGCAAAGTTTCCATAAAGTGGAGAAAGTGGGGAAAGGAGTGTCTTAGCACTAGGTTCCCTCTGCCTACCCTGCTTTGTGCAGGATACAGCATGAAGCTAATTTGATTTTAGTTGATGAGGCCTCAGTCGTGGCGCAGGAGCGCAAGCGTGTGACGCGTCAGGTTGTAGGTTCGATTCTGACTCGAGGAAATGAAATATTTAATAGTTTCATTACTTCAATCTGGTGTCGAGGCAAAGCGCGGTGATGAGTTTCGTCGCTCAACAAACAATGGCTTCAAAATTCAGAGGAGAATGGGGAACAGAATGTCTTAACACTTGGTTCCGTCTGCCTACCCTGCTGTGTGAAGCTAAAAAAATTAATCAATTAAATATTTGAACACGCTCCTCTTGGAAACCATCCACTAAGCCATACGTTCTCGTCTAGCTGTGTCGAAATTCTTTAACGCTTATTACAATTTGTTATAAATACAAATATTTAATAATATTTTCAACGTTTTTAAAGTGTTTTTCCACATTTAGAAAAGAATTTATTATCATTTTAATTATCTTTATACATTTTCCTCATTTAAGCGTTAGACATCATTATTTTATTTTCTTTATTTTTTTATTAATAGCTCTCTACTAACTCTACTAACCACTAAATTAGTCCAATTTAGGGTCAAGGCAACATAATGCACCCAATTTAGGGGCAATGTGTAAAGGATATTTGGACATTAACATGAAACTGTCGACACCCAGTCAAAGATTTCTGTAGTAAAACACTTAAATAATTTTAATTAATTTATTTTAATGTTTAAACTTCATATTCATCTATAATTGGCACTGAATAATACCTTGGAGCTGTTATGTACCAGCGAAAGAAAAGCATTTATTGTAATTTTTATATTTAAATTATATTTATTTTATCTACGCTGTATCCCACATAGCAGGATAAGGAGACAGAACATAGTGTTAAGGCACTCCGTTCCCCATTTTGCACCTAAGTTTCGAAATATTGGGTGTTAAATGGTGAAGTGAAGTTTGTCTTATTAACAGAGCGAATATATGAAAATAATTCATTCCGGGAATCGAATTTGAACCTACAACCGCCGCTTCCAGGCAGATGCCGCCGCGCCACAACGGCCTTAACAAATAAGATACTTGTACATTAAATATACTATTTCAGTAAATAGAAAAACATCGAGAAACTACGAAATAATTGATAATATTAATTAAGAATAATATTATGATAATAAGAACATGATAGACTTTTGACTTAACCTCAGCTTTCAGCGAAATTTTAAAATATTTTTATATACATTATTTCTTTCTATCTGTAGTAAAGGTCACGGCTTCTAGCATTATAAGTTCAAATATCGATATTGTCTCAATACTTCCTCGTGAAATGAGTAAGCAAGTTACATATTAGATACGAATATAAACCATTGCATGTTGAGTGGAGACTCCTTTTAATAGCATGATTGTTGGGAGTTCTATTTCCAGTTAGGGAAATGAAATGTTTAATATTTTCATTTCTCTCTGGTAACGAGGAAAAGCGCGGTGTTAAGTACCGTCACTCAACACGCAATGCCTCAAAATTCGGTGGAATAAGGTGGAATTCAACGCCCAATTGTTATCAAACCTACAACCGTCGCGTTTACAGTCGTATGCTGCTCTGCGGTGTGAAGATGGCTCCGATCACCTTATCTATACTAATATAATAAAGCGGAAGAGTTTGTTTGTTTGTTTATTTGTTTGTTTGTTTGAACGCTAAGATCTCTGGATCTACTGGATCGATTTACTTTGTTTTTGTTTTGTATGAAAGCTGCATTCTTCAGAAGTGCTATAGGCTATATAACATTACATTACATATATATACTAATAAATTAAAATACTTTCTAATTAGACATGCAATTAATTCTGCCATGTTAACAACAACCGTCGTCGCTACGCGACCGCGTTCGTTACCGCGTCATTTTGATATTCATCCTTATGAAAATAAATATAATAGTCACTTTTAGCATTTCATCTAGATTGAAATTATATTTCTATAGAAATTATATTCTTATATTTCAAGCAGGCGTAACCGCGTCCGGGTCCGCTAGTTTTTAATAATTATACATATGCTATTGTAGTACTTACTCATATATAGACGGATCACTCAATAACACTCTCTCCCTGGCAGCGGCAGCTCCGGAAATAGCATCGAGAACATTTGGCACCTGAGGTTGTCCCACGAGGATGTTCTGAAGAGGAAAAATATATATTCTTTATTACATATAAATCTATATATATATGAATATTTTTAATTTTTAAGTTTGCTCTTAAAAAATCTTCCAGCCAACTATATAGTAGAAGTGAATGAGTGCCACACAATGGAATAAGAACTATCAATGCAATCGTAAAAGTAAAGAAATTAAGAAACCGGCTTAGCGTGAGTTGGACTTAGATACCGAGTCTTTAGTACCAATTTCAAGATTGTAGGTTAACGGGAAGTAGAACTTAACAAACTTAAGTTTTAAGGTATATGCACTCATTTTGTATGAAATGAACTACAAATATAACTTTGTAGAGATTTTTTTACTTACAGAACAAGCGTTGCACGGCATCACGGGCACCCCGATAGGTTTCTGGCCTAATAAAGCTGCGCCTATACCGAAAACTGCAGCTGCTCCTTTAGCTATTAATGCACCTTTAGACATAAAATACACATTAAATATATGAAGTTAGTGTGTGAAGTTAAATAGTGTTGTAAATATAAATATAAAGTTAGTGACTTATTTTCTCTTCTCTATTTACCTTTAAGTGCAGCAGCTTTAAGGGCTAGAGCAGCTATGCCCTTAACCGCCATGAGAGCAGCCGCGCCTTTCACAGCAAGCCCTGTACCCAACAACGAAGGTACTTGTACTCCACATGGAGTTTGGTTAATAATACAAGGTGAATTTGGTGTGTAAATCACTGCGGAAAGGCACGGTGACGTCAGCAAGGAGAAACAGGCCACCTGGATAATGAACAGATTATTATTTCTTCTTCTTAGCTTCATGCTGTAATCCGTCAATTATCAGGGTAAGCAAAGGAACCTAGTGTTCACTCCGTTCCCCACTTACAACCGAATTTTTTGAGACATTGTGCACTTTAAAACCTGTCGCGTTTCTTCTATTTTTATGCGTATTTGCTCTGTAGTTATGACAGTATTATAGTATTATGGCATATTAGTTATAGTTCATTTTTGTATTACGCAAAAATATAGTTACATTTAAATAATTAATAATAATATAGTTTTTAAATATTATACATATAGATAAATTATTGTTATTATTATTAATAATTAAAACAATATTAAAATATGTATATGAAATATTATTAAACAAATATTATTTATACCTTTATATTATATCAATTTGCAAACTCTCTTAAATCATATCTATTACGATATTTTGCAAATAAATTGTAAATATGACAATTGACAAGTAAAAGTAAAGATATTCGAACATATTATAGAATGTAAAATATGCAACTTACCGATAAAGTTATCATTTTGAACTCCATTTTGACTCACTCAAGTTTAAAATTGAAAATAAAAGTAAACTTCAATGTCAATCATATTTATAGAATATGTAATTAATTAAAAATGACATAATTACATTAGTTTAAATCATATAGCGCAATTATGTAATGACTTTAGTTAAGTTCATTTAACTAATGCTTATATGATTAATAGTGTGACGTTAGATATATGTAATTTTTAAAATTTGATCTCAATTATCCTTTATTTAAAGCTAAATACTTATAATTTTATTGTACAATATACACGTATTGTTTTTTAAAGCTTCTCACTTTATCCTGCACATAGTAAGATAGGTAATTCCGTACTTTTCCCCTAATTTCTGGACGCATTTTGTGTTAAGTGGCTGAATTCAATGCCTTGTTTTGCCTTGTTACCGAAGTTTTCTTAATTAAAAATTGATAATTCATGACAATATAAAATTAATTATAAAATAAGAGATTTAATGTTCATTATTAAATGTTGATGTAAATAGTAAAAACGCCTACCAAAAATGCAAGAGCAAAATGGAATATGATAAATTTTAATATCTGTATTTCTTGCTAAACGAAATACTGTATTTTAGCTATATTTTTTAATTTTAGTAAGTTGTAATTTATTTCTCTTTATGCCATATTTTATAGATATTATGACAATTTATCTAATAAATGTACAAAATTTCCCGTATAAGTAGGCCCTATTTATGTTTTACGAAAGTGTTTTTTAAATTTTAATATTAATTTACGTTTTAAATTTAATTAAATAATTATACGAAGAACTACAAAATCACTAAAATTGAATCTGTCCAATTACTCATCACATGGAGAAGTGGTTGTACAAATACATATAAATTGGAAGACCCAAATCGATGTCAGTATCACACATCGCACACAAATGTTAATTATGTGCTCTACAATACGGACAGAGTCGACTGTAGAGCCTTATTCTGAGGGGAAATATTATAATTTACTAAATTTAATATATTTCATACAATATTAGTATTTAAATTATAAAATATAAACATTTTAAGTAATAATAAAGTTTATTACCTATTTTTTCAGAAGTTAGTATGTACAAATACTAAGTATGTAGGAGGCCGTCATGGCGCAGTGGCACAAACGTGTAACTGTAAGCGTGACGGTTGTGAGGTCGATTCCCACTCGTTAAATGAATGATTTTTTATATACCTACTATATTTTATATATTCTCGAAGACCTCATATTTATGAGGCCGTTGCAGGAGCACAAGGGTGTGACTGTAACATATTATTTTTTAATATTTTCATCTCTCCACTTTCGCGCACTAGGTTCCCACTGCCGTCCCTGCTGTGTAGGGTATACAGCATAAAGCTCAATAAAAAATAGTACTTCATAATTATTCTGGTATTTTGTTTTTAAACCGTAAGTATCACTTATAATTACTAATTTATATTGTTTATTACAAAACTAACAATTATTGTTTTATTAACATCATAATAACTCAAAATGTAGTTTATCATTGGAAATATTTAATTGAAGTATATAAGCAATATATTTTTTGTTAGCATTAATAATTATCTATATATATAATAAAACTGTAAGTCATCGCTGTCTGTATATAGAAAATATATGAGAAAAAATATTATTGACACCATTTATAACGGTGAGGCCGCCGTAGCACAGCGGCTCAAGGGTGTGAGTGTAACGCGACGGTTGTGGGTTCGATCCCCACTCGAGGAAGTGAAATATTTATTTACGTTTATATTTCCATTTCTTCGCTTTGGTGTCGAGGCAAATCACGGCGTTGAGTTCCACCGCTCAACACACTCAAGGATTCAGTGAAAAGTGAAAAACAGAAATATCTTAATGGAAAATAGGGTACCTTAACACAAGGTTCCAAAATTCCCTTTACCTACCCAGCTATGTAAGGGATACAGAGTAAAGCTAAAAAAATATAAATTAATAAACAAATAACCATTGAACGACCATGTAACTCAGACTATGCATAACCTTAACGTCTACAGTAATAATCAAATATCTCATAGATATTATATACATTCAGAAATACATATAATAGATATTATTTTCAATGCACTGATATTTATCATATTTATAGGTGGGAATCGAACTTACGACCTCCAATTAAATTAATCATTGACTGGTAGACTTACAATAGCCTTCATCACTAAAAAAAGGTGGTCTGTGGTTGTCTTATTATTTATTTTTAATAAGTTATTAGGGCGGAGGACATCATGGCGCAGTGATACAAGCCTGTGAATGTAACCACGACGTTTGTGGGTTCGATTCTACTAGGAAAAATGGATTATTATTTAATAATACTTTCATTTCTTCGCTCTGGTGTCAAGTCAGGTCGGCGCGGCGTTGAGTGCTGCCCCTCAACAAGCAAAACCCCAATAATACAGCGATGCATGGGGGTCGGAGTGTCTTCACACTAGGTTTTCCCTGCCTATCCTGCTATAGGCGAGAAGATAAAAAATAATTTAGTAGGTGCCTGTCTCTAATAATAACGGTATATGTAACGTTAACTTAAGGTCATCGTAGTACAATAGGACTATGTCTGACTCTATATGCGATAGTTGAGATGTTTTTTATCCTCATCTGAATATATGTTTAAGAAAATTAAAAGAGAAAGGAGTGTCTAGACACCAGATTGCCTCTATTACTCTGCAATATTCAAGACTTATTTCACTTTTTATTTATATTTCATTTTCTTTTTGTACGTGTTTTGATTAAAATTATTTAACATTCAAATACAATGTTATTTTAATTTTATCTTATACCTAAATACGTTACAATACAAGCAACAATAAAAAAAAATTGTATACAATTGTTATAAAAACAAGTTATTCTTATAATTAGTGTAAGGGCAAAATTTTAACCACAAAAATGATATTGGTATAACTTTTAAAAATATATTTTTTTCCTTATATTTTATAGTTTCTAAGAAACTCTCAAGTCCAGTATACGAGACTATTTAATCAGCTACCAGTATGTTATTGTAAACAGAATATTTCTTAAAACTTATATAAATTCCAAGTTAAGTATAAATAAACATTTTTTTTTAAATTTATGATTCAGAGTACAAAAATATAAGATAACAAATAAATATATGTATATATGTACAACATAATATATATTCGAAAGTATACGTTTTATTTATTTTTTCAGTCTATATCCCGCACATAGCAGGATACCCAAATGAAACTTGGGAACCTAGTGCTCCGATGGGAACGGAGTATCTTAAACCCACTTGAATTTGGTTGAAAGCGGGGTGATCTTAATAAGGACGGAATATCTTAACACTAAGTTTCCAGTATCTCTCTGCCTACCCCGCTATTTGCGGGTTATAGCGTGAAGCTGAGAATAAAAGGTATATATATCATACATATGTATAATTTGTTTAAGGTTGTTTCACGCTGGCTATTGTTTAAACAATGAATTCTACTAATAACAGTTGTTTAAATTATACTAGATTTTTATTTTGTCTAATTGATGATATAATCAACTTTACAGCTTAAAATAGCATTAATAACTATAAATGCATTATACATCCTTGTGTATGTAGATTATTAATTATGAAAATTTTAAAGATTATAAAGACAATTTTAAGATATTAAATTTTTGTTTGTAAATGATCAACTAGTGTGAATCTACTAGAATAATTATAAAAAAAGTAAGTAAGATTCGCAGTAGGCAGAGAGAGAGAGAGAATCCAGTACCAAGGCACTTTCACTTTAGGAATTTTCATTGGTCGTCAACATCTCGGTCGACAGCCTACGGGGAGTCCCCGAATATTACCGTGCGGGTATTCCTATCACGTGGTCTAAAAATAAGGTAGGTGTAAAGCATGACCACGTGGCTTTATGGCGTGCGTGAAAGGGACTTTCCCGTACACCGCACGTGAAAATCTCCCGAACCTAGAACCCATTGAGTACCAGATACTAGTCCACTGCGTCACGATGGACTAGTTATAACAAATCTATATTAAATTAGTTATAATATGATTCCATACTCATTTAATTAAGAGTTCCTCTATCTCTTTATATTACGAGATTGTGTATAATATTAAACCCAGTTAATATAATTAAAAGAAATAGAACTAGTTCTTAAAATAATTAAATTAATTCATTTTCACCTTTTATTTCTTATTTACTAGGACTTCGTTAGTTCTAAATTAGTTCGTACTTCTAGTCTAGTTTACTAAACTTTGCTAAACGTTCACCTTCCAGACAAAACTTTGTCAGCAACTGCACTTGTGAGCACGAAAAGTAAATATTTGACGACGTCTCTACGGTACTTTATTCTCAAAATGTGGGTCATTTAGTATATGGGCAATATATAACGAATGAAGTTCAAGGAGAGCACATTATTAGTGAAAGAGTGCTTTGAAAGAGATATTTTCATGTGGACTGGACTTTTTCAACTATGGAGGCTGTTAGACTATTTTTACTTAAGGTATGGATATTAAATATAAATATTATTAAGTAAATTAAAGGCAAAGTAAACCTAGCAGGCAAGCAGGCAAAGGGAACCTAGTGTTACGACACTCCGTTCCACATTTTCCCTCGAATCCAGAATTCGAGGGAAAAAACTCAACGTCCGGCTTTGCATCGACAGTAGTAAGGACCGACAACGAAAATATTATTATTAAATAAATGTATTTATTTGTTGCCAATTTATGTTATTGACAATTGTGATTATAATAAAGTGAATTGTTATGTGGATATTACAAGTTAACATTTATAAATTGTATAGAATTAAATAGAATCGGCTTACTTCATATAAAAGATTTCAACGACTACAAAAATGAGTCTAACTTTGGATAATAACCATTTTACTAAATTTCCTCTGGCCACCTTAAAAAGTGTGTGGATTGCTGGTATATAAAATATATAATGATTTTAGAATATCATATATCCAGTACATATAGTATAGTATTCTTTCAATTATTTTCACTTTTGACTCTCCTAGTATAACATTTTATATTTGAATAGAAATTAAATTATGATTTTATTCATTTCAGATAATTCTATCAGCTATAATTTTAAATATTGTACTGGCGAAACCCATGAAATACAGTACTATATCGACTTCTAAGAGACACTCGAACTCCATACCACAAACCGTCAACTCTGCAACGCCGTATCGAAGAAATTGGTCCTCAAAAGCAACAAATAGCGATATGTATAAGAATATGCCTCCTTACTTAGTATTTAATAGAAAAATTGGTGCATATTACCCATATTACAAATTTCCTTATGAGAATAACTTGAGAAGAATGCAGGAAAGGCTGCAAGGAGCATAATATAAAAGAAGAATACAGGAATGACATTTATTATTTATTATTATTATTATTTATTTTTAATATTAATAATTTATTAATAATAGAGTTTTAAGAGTGTTAAAATAGTGTTCGTGGGTTTCGACTTATCTACCTACCATACTATCATCATTGTCATTTTATGTAAAATTTCTGTATTGATTGTGCTATGAAAGTTTGTGTGCTGTTTGTTCCACTTTTACTCAAAAATTTCTAAACAGATTTATATAAAACTCTACAGCATCATAGCTTGAAGATCAAAATACTGTATAGCCTACAATTTATGTAAAGATTTCGTTTAATTTGGCTATAATATATAATTTAGCACTGTTGTCAATTTTCTTCGGTCTGGTGCCATTCAAGAAGCAATGCCACCAGAATTTGGCAGAAAGTAAGAAGCGGAGTGTCTCTCTGACTACCCTTCTATATGCAGGATACAGCGAGAAGCTGATAAAAAATTGCTCTATAAAGTTTTGCAATTTCACTATATTTTTTTTATTTCTTATATATTTGTATTATGTAAATAGAAACACTGTGTTATTACGTTTGGTACTGTATTATAAGATGAGACCTCTTAAAATAATTGAGGCCGTACTGATTGATATCAAGACTAGATTGTGAATGTAATATAAGTTAATATATGAAAATAAGTACTAAAGTACATAAAAATAATAATAATAAGTGCGTCTTATTAATTTTACCCTGCATTCTAAGATATTGTAATTATTATAATAGTTAACGATCAGTCACGGCCACGTTATGTTGTAAATTGAACTGTTCAGTATATCTCAGTGATGATGCTGGAGCAAAAGCTGATAACTGTAAACGTGTCAAGTTATGGGTTCAATTCCCACTCGAGGAAATGAAATATTTAATATTTTCATTATTTACCTCTGACGTCGAAAAAAAAACGCGATGTTGAGATACCTTAACACGCAATGCTCCAGAATTCGGTGGACAGTTGGAAACGGTAATGTCTCAAATGGGAACGAAGTGTGTTAATAGTAGGTTCCCAGGTGCATATCCTGGTATGGACGGGATGCAGCGTGAGACTAAAAAAAACTAACAAATTATTATTAAGTAAAGCATAAAAAAAAAACAATTTACAAGTTTATTGAATACCGGAAAACCATTAAACATTAACGAAGCTACCATCTAATTCGTGTTAGGATGAACAATAAGCAACCTTTGCCTTCCGCGATATTAATCTCGCGTACAGTACTCAGACGTCAGTCGGTGATTATTTTTTTTCAATGTCATTGCTCTTGTAAATAATCTTAGATAACATTATTATATTAGTTTTATATTCATTTGAGGTCGTCGGCACACAGAAGCAGTATGCTACTGTAATCCACGGTTGTGGGTTCGAATCCCATTTGGGGCAATGAAATAAATGATTTTTTCCTTTCCTCACTCTGGTAACGAGGCAAATCGCGGTGTTTAGTTCCGCCACTCAACATGTTATACGCCCTAGTATATTTAATTTGCGTGAGAATTTAAAGTTAGTAAAGTAGAAGAAGTAAAATAGTAATTACAGTTTAATAATTATTTTAAATACAATACTTACAACTAAACCACAAATAAATAGTATTTATTTACAACGTACGTACAAAGGTGTATATATATATATATATATATATATATATATATATATATATATATATGTATTTACATAAAATGAGTTACTAAAGACTAGCTATTAATAAACAAATGTGAGTCATAGTATTATAGTACATTGAAGGCCACTGTGGCGCTACAGCGTCTGGCTGTTAATCATGATGGTAGTGGGTTCGATCCTCGGTCATGGCATTGTTTTTTTATGAACGAAAATTACGAAATGTGGCTTTGAGTTCCCTTGCTTATGACATAATGTCTTCAATTTTGGCGGAAAAAGCAGAACGAAGAGACACTAACTTGACACTAAGTTTTTCTTGGCTATCTTTCTACATTCGGGATTTTCGACGAAAAGTAGTGAACGAATTCTTTTCAACACTAGGTTCCCTCTGCCTGCGGCGAAAAACAGCGTGAACGGCGTGAAGCTGATTATACAAAATGTTTTTAAGTATCGAAATATTACTATTATTATTGTAAGCGTGTTATTAATAATAATTTTCATGTTGTATCGCCCCTAACTATCCCGTAATTAATCATACTTATAAAAAACTTGCAAAACCTGTTTCTTTTTAAATTTGAATGACGCTTTGCTAGGAACTTGAACTAAGAAAAAAATAAACGGGTACTAATATAATTTTAACATAGGTTTAGTGTTGTTTTAAATCGTACAAAAGTATATATAAAAGTCCAGTCAGGCCAAAGAGGCCAGTCGTGGCCTTTGGCTGGTTGTGGCTTCGATTCCCGCTCGCGAAAATTAAATATTTATTTAAATTGGAAAATGGAGTGTCCTAACGCTAGGTTTCCACTGCCCACCCTGCTGTGTGCAAGATATATAAAAATATTTGATCCAATTTTCAACGACAATTGGATGATACAGACTTCAAGTAAACGAACGACACCTGTTAGTACCTACATATAATAGAATTAATAATTTAAAAAATAATATTACATAATATAATGTATTTTAGATATAAACCATTTATTTATAAATATGTTCCAAATTAAATGTAAGAAACTAAGAATCGAGCTAATTTAGAATCCTTTTTATAGATCGTGAACGAGAAAAGGGTGCAAAAAATGTGAACTTTTTTTAGTTCAACCAACTTCAAGTGAATGCCACTCTAAAGTCTAATCTGGTCTTTGTTACTTTATTATGACTTTTTTCATTCCAAGAAATTTATTTAGAAGAGTCATTTATAAAATAGTGTTTCATTTCTGATATAGTGTTTGTCACTATTTATTAATACAAGCGGTTATTCCCAGGGTTTTGCTACAACCAAAAATTACATTTTTTGATACTAGAGGTGTTTGTTTTTAATTTGAGACTTTTCAGATTTGAATTCTAAATACTAAATTAAGAATTTACCGCCAGACAAACTGAGAATATCTTTAATTCGTTCCGGTTATTAAAATCCATAATAACAGCAGTAATTTAAATTAGCATCTATAAAAAAATTAAATCATTTTACGATAGATCCCGAGGCAACCTAGTATTAAGACAACGTTCCCCACTTTTCGCCGAATTTTGGAGGCATTACGTGTTGAGTTGCGAAACTCAACGTCGTGCTTTGCCTCGATACCAGAGCGTAGAAATGCTAATTAAATAAATTCATATTTAAATAAATTAATTTCCTCAAGTAGGGATTGAACCTACAACCAGTCGATTTTACAGTGACATTTCGTGCCCCTGCGCCCCGACTATCTATATATTATCTACTAGTGGACCCGGACGCGGCTACGCCTGCTTGAACTATAAGAATATTTTCGCGTCGGCCTAGCCTTCGGGCGGCATAGTATGAGTATGAACTCATACTATGCCGCCCGAAGGCTAGGTGATTTCGAATCAGTGACATCTTCTTAATTATTTATTACAATGTTATACAGTAAACTATAATTTCAATCTAGATAAAACCCTAAAAGTGACTATTATATTTATTTTCATAAGGATGAATGTCAAAATGTCGCGGTAACGGTTGCGTAGCGACGCGACGGTTGTTATTAAGATGGCAGAATAAATCGCATGTCAAATTACAAAGTATTTTAATATATTAGTATATATGTGTTATGTAATGTTATATAGCCTATAGCACTTCTGAAGAATGCAGCTTTCATACAAAACAAAAACATACTAAATCGGACCAGTAGATCCAGAGATCTTAGCGTTCAAGCAAACAAACAAACAAACTCTTCCGCTTTATTATATTAGTATAGATAATCATCTGGAATTTAGGAGCTTCATTTTTCTTCGTATTGCAAGGAACCTAGTCTTAGAACATTCCGTTCTCCACTTTTTGCCCAAATTTCAAGCTTTTACGTGTCCAGTAGCAAAATTCAATGACGTACGACCAGAGCAGGAAAAAGGAAGTAATTTAAAAATTATAATTGGAATTGAATTCATAACCAACGCGGTTACAGTCTTATCTCTGCGCTATAGCTGCATTTATTCTCATGTATATTTTTTTGCGAGTTCGTATGTACATAAATATGTTAAATATGTACTTTATTATAAAAAATATTTACCCTTCTTTATAGATTTTTTGTAAAATACTATATTAATTAAATACAGTAAGCTTTATCTATATATATAAAATCGAAAGGTCACTCACTCATCACGAAATCTCAGAAACTACATGTGCTAGGAATCTCAAATTTTGCATAGGAGTTACTTATAGGACGTAGGTGCTCGCTAAGACGGGAATTTGCAATATACGACTTCTAAGGGGTTGTTTTTGGGGTCGAAAGTTTGTATGAAACTTCGTTACTACAAATGCTGGAGGAGTGTCAAATTTTGCATAGACGTCACTAGGACGTAGTCATGGAGACAGAAATTAATAATCCCATCAAAAACATAAATGTAAAATGAAAGCCAAGTTCAGTAATAAAACATATGCTTTCAGCGATAAAAGAAGTGAGATGTAAATGTATGCCAAGTTCAATGGTCAGTCCTGAAATTAATTTTAACAATATAAAATATTTTATAACAACTGAAAATGTCCATTCTTCTTACAACTTGGAGACTTTATTTATGTGTAATATCTGACTTGGCCAGTTTTCATATAAATTTACAATAGAATCTGAATAGAATAGAATTTGAATACATTTATTTATATCGATGTAAATTAATTTGAAAACTGGCCAAGTCAGATATTACACATAAATAAAGTCTCCAAGTTGTAAGAAGAATGGACATTTTCAGTTGTTATAAAATATTTTATATTGTTAAAATTAATTTCAGGACTGACCATTGAACTTGGCATACATTTACATCTCACTTCTTTTATCGCTGAAAGCATATGTTTTATTACTGAACTTGGCTTTCATTTTACATTTATGTTTTTGATGGGATATCATTACTTTTTGTACAGAAATCATAAGTAGAAAGATTTATAATGTAATCAAAATCAAAATATTCTTTATTCAATTTGGCCATTACAAGTACTTTTCCTATAGGAAGCTACTACGGCAAGAAACTCAAGAGTTGCTCTTTTTAAAACATAGTTTAGAGTAAGGGCTTCATAGGACATTTCTGTTCGCCGAATAAACCAAGTAGGACACCATTGTGATAATACACTTCTATCTATATCTATATATATAAAAGGACTTGTTCTCACTGACTGAGGTAAGACGCACGCACAGCCGTAGCCGCTGTGCGTAGGAACGTGAAATTTGGACAGATATTTACTTTCGTAATCTGGATATCCACTAAGAAGGGATTTTGAAAAATTTTTACCCTAAAGGGGTGAAATAGGGGTTCAAAGTTAGTATGGAAAAAAAAAAATCGGCACCGATTTTTATGAAATTTGAAATTTAGATTTTTAAAAGTATTAAATTGAACACGTGTTTCATCGTTTTCCAGAATTCTCCCTCTAAGGGTGCAAATAAGGGGTTGAAAGTTTGTATAGATTTTTTTTTTAATCGGCACCAATTTTTATAAAATTTGAAATTCAGACTCTTAAAAGTATTTAATTGAACACATGTTTCATGGTTTTCTAGAATTCTTCCCCTAAGGGTGCCAATAAGGGGTTGAAAGTTTGTATGGAAAAATCTTTTAAACGCCACCGATTATTATAAAATTTTTAATTTATACTCTTAAAAATATTTAATTGAACATGTGTTTCATGGTTTTCTAGAATTCAACCCCTAAGGGTGCAAATAAGGGGTTGAAAGTTTGTATGGAAAAATCTTTAAATCGCCACCGATTTTTATAAAATTTGAAATTTAGACTCTTAAAAATATTTCATTGAACATAAGTTTCGTGGTTTATTTTAATTCATCCCCTATGGGTGTAAATAAGGGGTTAAAATTTTATATAGAAAAATCTTTAAATCGCCACTGATTTTTATAAAATTTGAAATTGAGACTCTTAAAAATATTTTATTGAACACGTGTTTCAAAGTTTATTAGAATTCACCCCTAAGCAATAAGCAAGCGAAGCTGCGCGCGTCCGCTAGTCTATATATAAAAAAACGAAAGGTCACTCACTCATCACGAAATCTCAGAAACTACATGTGCTAAGAATCTTAAATTTTGCATAGGAGTTACTTATAGGACGTAGGTGCTCGCTAAGACGGGAATTTGCAATATTCGACTTCTAAGGGGTTGTTTTTGGGGTCGAAAGTTTGTATGAAACTTCGTTACCACAAATGCTAGGAGTCTCAAATTTTGCATAGACGTCACTATGACGTAGTCATGGAGACAGAAATTAATAATAACGTAGTTCACGCGGGTGTAACCGCGAGCGGGCCGCTAGTACGTAAATAAATGTTACTGACCGCGGTAATTACTTTTTCCAGTAAATTATAACATAAGTAAATTGTTGATAAAAAAGTGGGTAATTTTATATAAATAATACGAACTAATTCTCGTTTCACAGAATTAAACTATCTAATAATATAAGAAAACCTGTGAGTCAGTACCACAACGAACCACAGTTAATTTGGCACTTTTAGTTATAGAATAGGTAGTTTAAAAAACATGTAATTTTGTTAAAGTATTAGACATTTTATTGGTATGGTATGGTACCATACCAGACATTTACCATAAGACATTTTATTGAATCAAACCTTCAATTTTAAATTGAATTTGGATTCTTGTTTATAGAGAAACGTCAATAATAATGCATTCTTTTACTTATTTAGAAAACGCATACAAATTTTGATCTTGGACTTGGTTTCAAAGAGGCGCGGATTCAGAGGTTCCCTCTGCCTACCCTGCTGTGTGCGGGATATAGCGTGAAGCTGATTTATTTATTTGATTTAATAACTGTTAATATAAATTATTCGCAAGATTTAATAAGTTATTATTATAGTGAAACAAGACAGAGGGAACGTAGAGGTAAGACACTTCGGTCCCCAATTTCCGGTGAATTTTGGAGACATTGCTTATTGAGTGGCGATTTTCAACGCCGCGCTTTGCCTCGACACCAAACCGAAGAAAATGGAAATATAAAATATTTCATATCCTCGATAGGAATCGAACCCACAACCTATCGCTCTCACAGTCACACTTCGTGTCTCTGCGACTTGCTTCGAAAATAACAATATTACGTGGAAATAAATTAAATTAAAAATAATTAAATATACCAGCCAATGGAAGTCCCCTTAACCTGGCTACGTACACTTATAGGAAAAACCAGTATTTTAATAAAATTATAATTTTATAATATATTTTTTTGAATTTTTGTTTAGATTAACAATAAGATAACAACGAACATTAATTACGATTTTTTTTTGTAATTCACTAATGATGACGAATTTACCTCGCTTACGAATATAGGTGAGTTTTTTTTAATTATTTCTACCGGCCTGGTGGGGTGATCATTTGAATGTAAACCGATAGTTGTGGGTTCAATTCTCACGAGCCTAACATAAAATTATTTTAATAAAAAGGTATATATACAATAGGTCATCAACATCCTCTTGAGGCCAGCCGTGGCGTACGGGCTCAAGCTTACGGCTGTAGATGCGACAACTTGTGGATTTGATTCCCACTCGAATTCGAAACAGAATTAGGCGGAAAAAGGGGTCAGTGTCTTAATGGGAACAGAGTGACTTAACACTAGGTTCCCAGGTTCCCTCTACCTACCCTGTTGTGGGCGAGGTATAGCTTAAAGCTATAGAAACACAAAAAAGAAAAAAGTATGTTCGATGTGGTATGGTCAAGAAAACAAGTTATAAAATTGAGTTACCAAGTGACTTGACACTACATTCTACGAGTATTTAATAATTGTTAGGCACTAAACTAAAATAAGAACTAAAAGCTTCACTGTTCTATTAAAAAAAATAAAAAACCTTAATTATGAATAATTTAAAATACAAACAAAAAAGACAGTCGGTAATGGTGAAGAACCTAAATTTTATGATTCTTTTAAAAACATATCAATATCTAAACTTGTTCTTCGTGTATTATTGTTTATAAAATTTGCATAACCTGAATAAAATCTTTTTGAGGCGTGCGGACAGATCTATGGCTAATTTTGGTTACGGTTAAACTATAAAACTGCTTTTATTTTAAATATGCTACATATTTAAGTAAAATTTATTTTGCAAACATATTTTAAACTCTCTTTAATAAATTATTTTCCCATATATTGATAGATATACATTATTTTAAAAGCTATACCAAGCAAGCATTTGACAGTGAACGTTCAGTAGTGGGTTCGATTCCTACTCAACGAAATTAAATATTTAATATTTTCATTTCTTCGCACTGGGTTAGAGTGGCGGTGCTGATATCAGCCATTCAACATGCCTTCGAAATTGCACAGAACGTGGGGAGCGGGATACAGCGGGAACATCCTCTGCAATATATGGGGAGCTGAAAAAAAAACTAATATTATTATAAAAGTGCATCTCGTCTTTTAGACATCTTACAGACAGAGTAAAAAAAAACAAAATCAACAACATTAAGTTACCTAATAAGAACAACTAACATAACATATAAAAAAATGTTAAAAATGGAAAATTAATTCAGTAATCCACTGCAAAGTGCATTTATGTATCACTTCTGAGACGTAATATGCTTTTAAAATAATTTTTTCCACGGCCATTACTCACCAGTTAATGCTTAAACAATAAGTCCATTCTAATTAAAACTGTTTAAAATTTTAAAACCTTGTCTCTTTTGAAATTATGAATAATTTTACGAATATATAATAAACATTGATATACTAGAAAGATATAATATGGGATATCTTTTGTTTTAAACGACCTATTTTATTTTTAACCGACTTCTGTAAAAGGAGAAGGCTATCAATTCGACTGTATTTTAATATTAGGAGTCATAAAAGTTTCTTGTTATTTCAAACTTAAAAAGAAATTATTTAATTGTTTAATTAAATAATAAATAAAGTAAATAAAGTAAAATTCACATAGTAAGTTTACAAGATACACACTACTAGATATTTACTTATGAACTAAAATTGTAAATTAAAAATTATCTAATAATATCATAGAAAATTACTAATCGAAGCTATGGGCCACAACTGCGTGAGTAAATAGTGTAATACCAAATATACATAAGTACGTAATATTTGAAATTTATATTTAAAATTGTATATATTTAAAATTGTATATATTTAATAAAAACAATCCAAGTGAAAAACTCTTCCCATGTTTGCGTTGGGAGAGATAGATCTTTTATTTATGTTGGGTGCGTAATGGGAAAATCTTTATGAGGAAAACCCACACTTCAGACTATAAACTGATCTCTAGCATAGGTATTTAGATAAACTATCTTAAGATAAAATAAATATATATGATATTTCTTTTGTTTTTCTCACTGGTGTATAAAATTATTTAATTAATTAACTTTAAAATTCGATTCGCTAACCATATACAATCAAAATGTCCATTCAATTTTGGCATTTAGGTACTTTAGGGCATTGCGTGTTGAGTGGTGAAACTCAACGCATAATAAATATTTAATTTCCTAGAATGGGAATCGAACCCACAACCTGTCGCGTTTCTAAACACACAAACATATATATTAAATATAATATTTATATAAAAAAATAATTATTATTTTCTTAAAAAAAAGTAAAAAAATAGTTATTTTATAAATTACCTAGCTTGGATATCTTACTGGGTCTTAATTATTGAGAATGAAGATTTGAGAGTCAAGAGTGCTGTGAGGTCAGGAGGAGAGCGTCCGAACTTAGTATATAAAGCGAGAGAGGGTTAAAGTTGGTATTATTTGTGAGATAACCGTGGACAGAGCATATACGGACCGCAACATGGCCAAGTTCATGGTAAGTTTGCTAATAATATAACAATAATATTTATA
Organism: Heliconius melpomene rosina; assembly: GCF_056956725.1. Classification (NCBI taxonomy): domain Eukaryota; kingdom Metazoa; phylum Arthropoda; class Insecta; order Lepidoptera; family Nymphalidae; genus Heliconius; species Heliconius melpomene. Next base: position 6,643,564 of record NC_140402.1, on the reverse strand, counting down.
AAATATAATAATAGGCGATTGTTTATTTATTAAATATTTATAGTAAAATAATATAAGTTCCAGTAAAAACAAATTGTTTTTGTTATAAACTATGATTATATTAATAATATTTTTAGATAATATTTATTTTAAATATAATATGTAAACAATTAGAATAATATTGTTTTTCCCCAGAATTTTTCATTTACTCTTAAAATATTTTTCGTTAATATTAAATAATTATAAAATAATCATTAGTATATCAACCTATAGATTAATTATTAAAATTGATTGACCTCTTAGCAAGAGAAAATATTGTTTGTTCATTTATTTGCAATAATATTTATTTTATATTTTCTTCTACAGATCGTAGCGTTGGCATTAGTCGCTGTAGCAGCAGCCTATCCAGGTACATTTTTTTTTTATACAAATATATAATATTTATTTATTATCATATCAGGTTTAAGAAAATAAATTTTGACTCTGAGTGTAAGATATATAGTCTTCAATCATTAAATATATAATGTTATTAATAAGTAATTCATTCCCCTGAGTGGATTCGATTCCACAATCATTTTACAGTCACACACTTGAACCACTGGGCCGCGACGGCCTATATTTTTTTAAATATTCATAATTTTATTTGTCTTAATTTTATTAACGTCTAAATTTTTACAGGTTATGGCGCCGGTGGCGGCCATGGAGGGTTAGGTGGACATGGTGACGTTGGTGTGGGAGGAGGTTACGGTGGTGGTCACGGTGGCGGTTTCGGAGACGGTGGATTTGGAGGTGGCCATGGAGATCTTGGAGCTGGACATGGTGGCCAAGGAGGATTTGGAGGCGGTCATGGCAGTGGAATCGGAGGTGGAATTGGCGGAGGTCATGGTGGTGCTATCGGAGGCGGTCATGGCAGTGGAATCGGTGGCGGAATTGGCGGTGGTCACGGGGGCCATGGAGGCTTAGGAGGTCATGGTGATTCAGGTTTTGGTGGTGGTCATGGAGGCCAAGGAGGTTTAGGAGGTCATGGTGATTTAGGTTTCGGTGGTAGTCATGGAGGCCAAGGAGGTCATGGAGGATTCGGCGGCGAACACGGTTTCGGCTCTGACCATCACGGACACCACGGCCACGGAGGATTCGGCGATGGCGGTATCGGTGACTTCGGAGGACACGGCCACGGCGACTTCGGAGGACACGGCCACGGAGACTTTGGAGGACATGGCCACTACTAAGCGGTCGTTGTGAATTGTGATATGTACAGTAATATAATTAAAATAAATTTATAATTTTTTAAACTATGTGTTTATTTTTTCTTATAAATCAATATCAACCAAATAACCAAATTAATTAGTAGGTCGTAAAATCATATATACCTACTACATACTTGTTTTTGAAATTTAAATTTATAAAAAACTAGCGGCCCGCTCGCGGTTATACCCGCGTGAACTATGTTATTATTAATTTCTGTGTCCATGGCTACGTCCTAGTGACGTCTATGCAAAATTTGAGACTTCTAGCATTTGTAGTAACGAACTTTCATACAAACTTTCAACCCCAAAAACAACCCCTTAGAAGTCGAATATTGCAAATTCCCGTCTTAGCGAGCACCTACGTTCTATAAATGACTCCTATGCAAAATTTGAGATTCCTAGCGCTTGTAGTTTTTGAGATTTCGTGATGAGTGAGTGACCTTTCGATTTTATATATATAGATAGATATAAATATATTAGTGAATAGGGTTGTAATAACAACTTAATGATATTTCGAATGTTAAAACTCTTCAAATACACATTTGAGGCCAGTCGTGGCACAGGGAAACAAGCGTGTGACTGTAAACACGATAGGTTCAGGGTTCGATCTCGACTCGAGGAAATTTAAATATTTCACATTTTTATTTCTTCGCTCTGGTGTCGAGACAAAGCGTGCCCGTGCGAATGCCTCCAGAAGTCCAGAATTCATGGGAAAATGGGAAACACTAGGTTTCCTCTGCCTTCCCTGTAGGGGATACGGCGTGAAGGTAAAAAAAAAATTATAATCGATAGCAGTAGCAGTACAGTAAATCGAAGTATATATGTACATACATATAAATGACTGTAATGATATCTCATACATCAATAATTTTATATACTTGTTGAGAAATAAACAATAACTTAAGTACATAGTATATCATTAACTCTTAGAGCAGGTGTTATATTTACATTTTTAATTATATATACATTTTACATACTTTTTTACGTAGAAACCGTATTTTCGTGGTTTTCCCGTACGTTTACAAGAAACACTTAACTTTCAATTCCGGCACCTGTATCATAATTACAATTATTGAGAAGAAATTATACTTTTATAAAAAACACAAATACCACTACTGGCTGATAGCTTGTTTCGTTATACTGTATAATTAAAATATAAAAATATCTTGGAAATATCTAGCAATTAGTTGAACAGAAAATTATATATATACCTACCTATAACAATCTTTCTCTATCATGGCGCAGTTAACACAATCATATCTGAACCGTTGGGTGTAGGTTAAAATATCACCTGGAATATTTATTGTTATAAATAAATATTTTAAAAGTCAACCTTGGCGCAGCAGAAGCAGCGTGACTGAAAACGCGACAAGTTGGGTTTCCATTCCCACTCGAGGAAAATAATTATTTAATATTTTAATGTCTTCGCTCTGTAAACAAGGCGAAACGCGGCGTTGAGTTCCGCCATTCAACACGCTATGCCTACAAAATTCGGCGTTTTTCCAAAAGTGGGAAACGAAGTGTCTTAACACTAGGTTCCCTCTGCCTACCCTGCTGTGCACTGTATACAGCGTGAAGCTGATTTAATAAAAATAATAATTTTATAATGTTATTCAAGCAATGCTTATTTTCTTATTATACATATCTCTGTATAACATCATAGACTAAAAGAAATATTAGTTACAGAATAAATTAAAACTTTTTTTTTTTGGTAAAACAATAGTTATTTATTCTTTTAAATACATATATAATATTCCCTATGAGAATATCGCCTCAGTTATCGTCCAATAAACGAAGGCAACTCAATCTAAAGCACGAATATATTCATAAAAACCTTTTCTCACAAAATCTACGTTATTTTTAAAAAAATACACGTCCCCAGTGCTTTACACTATACTATGAATGCTATTTATATTTGTTGAGAAAGAAACACATTGTTATATTTAAAATGTAGCCAAAAAATATATTAAAAGAAAAATATAAAATAGCTGCAGTTTTTATTATAGCCTTTTGTATTGATACGTTAACGAATTGTATTTTTTACTAGCTTTATATCTAATTTCATTATAAAAAATATGATTTTATATCAAATAAAATATGTTATATTATAATATCAATACTTTTGATACGCCTCTGTTCATGTATTCATAAACAATCAAAATGTTTTTAAATCAAAGCTTCACGCTGTATCCCGCACATAGCAAAGGGAACCTTGGAACCTAGTGTTAAGACACTCCGTCCCCAACTTTCCATCAAATTCTAAAAGTTAAATATTTCACAATGTGTTTCTCCTCTTACTGTGCATTTTTACTTTATTAATTGTGACCGTAGAATTACTTATACATAATATATTTAACAAATGCACCGATAATGATGACTTCTAATCATTAGTTCCATAAATAATTTAATTATTATATTATCATATTGAAAATTTATAATTATGTATAAATATGTTATTTATTATCTATTTATTTACAATTTCTAACGTTTATATACACATAGTAAACAATTCTATATATTATTTTTTTTATATGTAAACAAAAAAAACGAGATGTATAGTAACAACGTTAAAGCATTTTGAAGGCGAATAAACGAACATCATGATCATCTAATATTAGATACCTAAAATTGGCACGATTCTAAGATTTTATCTAAAGTAAATATAATATTATGCCAAAATTTTCAAATAAATTAGCAATTACAATATTATTTTAAAAAACATTTCCACTTTTACACTTTTCGTCAATCATTTAGAACACTCTAAATAACATGATACATTTGAATATAAAACGTATTGTATAATTAAAGTTTTGCTTTGTCTAAAAACTATATTTAATGGCATATAACATAGATGATATAAAATAAAAAAAAAAGATGATATAATAATAGTCATGTTAAATAAATGAAAATCATAGCCGAGAATCAATTGTTTTTTTTTTCTTTTCTTCTCTCCTTAGAACCAACATTAATACATAATTAGCACAATTTGACATTTATATATTTTTTATCTGTGATAATACTACTCTCTAGACTTTCCTAGAATCGTATCCAAAAGTAAACAAAAACCATGATCATTTTACCCTGTGTTAGCGAGTTGTAAATAAAAACGCTATAATATAACAATAAATAGATTCAATATGTATGTGACACAATCGAAAATTAGTTACAAAGAAAACGAGCAAATGCAAGAAAAATATTTTTAAAAAGATCTAAATAAATAATCAATTCTAATAATGATTTCAACCAATTATTATTATTTGTTAAACAACAATTCAGGCATTTGATGCGAGGAGGCCTAAGTATATTTTAAAATATTTTCCTTTTTTCTTTATTTTTATACTGTTTAAGTATAATCAAGATATATCTGATTGGCCACTTTGCTTTCAAATAATATTAAAAATAAGAACAGCTACGGGAAACAAAAAGTTGTACTCATCAGAAATAAATACAATATAAAACCTGTAATACATTAGGTATACTATACGGTTAATAATTATTCCCCAGTTATGTTAGGAAAAAATATTTTACCTCAACATATACAAAATTGGCAAGTCAAATAATATATAAGGTTCACGTCACCCAATCTATTAAAAAATTAATTCAACAGTAGTAAAATGTCGATAGGGCCTTTATATAAACATATACGACATTTAAAAAAATCAGCTTCTAATTTTCTGATATATTGTTATTATATAAAGATATATATAAATAATATTTTATGGTAAATAGATACCAATATGTAGATGGCATTTAACCTACAAGTCAAGAATTGATTCATTTTTAATGACCATTACGACCATAGTAAAAATATTAGATGTATTATCATTTTTTATATTAAAGTTACATTTGAATTGAAATTTGAATTTGTTTTTATTTGGAGAATATAAAAACAAAAACAATAAGAATGTAACTTTACCAATATCATCTAAAGTCACTTTTTTAGTAACATTTTTTTTTATTTAATGAATTAAATTTTATAAGCATTGCACTATATATATATACATTATTGTTATACTGTTTAACATATTAATATTTTTGTTAAGTTAGTTTCTTAATTTCATCCAGATTGAATTTAAGATAGGGCCATCCATAAATTACTCCACACATTAAAGGGGTCAACAAAGTGTGATATTGTGCAACAAAAGGTGGGGAATGTTCCTAAATTTTGTAAAAACTCGACACTGTACATACATAATGTATGTGTGAACAAAAATAATTATAAGACTACTATTTTTATTTCAATAATTTCTAGGAGTAGAATAGTTAAATGTGTGATATTACATTAGTTAGGGGGTTTCACAAGTGTGCCTAACTGTGACATAATCAGAGGTTGGTATATTGTATGACATAATCAATGACTGGCCCCTAATAAGTTATAAATAAATTAAATATAACGTTATAAATATATTGAAAGTGTAAAGCAATCACATTGTACTCAAGTTAGTTTAACCAATTAAATATATTTATATGATAGGAATGTCATATAATATGTACATATAATTGACGACAATAAAATATTTTGAAAAAAATATTGAAACATTACTTTTTATGATTCTGTCCTTTTTTAAGCTTTATAAGCTTTATCTTTTTTATAATTATTGTTACAATAATAAATTATATTTGAATGAATATTTTTTTAAAACAAGCTTTTTTTGTATGGACCAATCTATATGAGAGTTGACTCATGTTTGGTCAGTTTTTATAAGTTAAAAATATAATTGAATTAATATAATTATATTACAATATTTTCCTTGCCCATTTACATGCTGCATTTGGAAAAATAAATTAGGTAAGTTATATAGGCCTATGTTACTTATCTATATATATAATATACATAGCTAAGGCAATACATTTTTTTATTATAATAGATATATACTTAAAAAATATAAAGCCCATACCTTCATCAATATTCACAGCAAAGAACACACCTCAACTTTCACTTCAAAAAAGTCCAAAAAACAATAACAAAATTTGTTTGAAAAACCACCGCTCAGTTATAGTCCAATATATTTTAAACATACAGTGTAAATTCTATAATGTCACTTCATTTAACGACAATCGCAAAAATATAAAATCGAAAATACTAAAAGGCTTCGGTTTCAGTGTGCAAATCGTAACAGGGACTCGACAGTGGGAACCTAGTGTTAAGTAAGATATTCCATTCCCCACTGTCCGCTCAATTTTCAAGACATTGACAGACATTGAGTAACCTAACTCAACAACTCACCTTGTCTTGTTACTACAGCAAACATATAAAAATAATTCATGACACGTTCGCTCAAATTATTTTTCCCTGCAATTATCAAACACCATAGAAAGTCCAGTCCAGTTATATAGAGTTTACACTGTATTTTTTTAATATAAATAATATTTATATATACGTAGGACAATGTTCCAAACTCGAAGCGCACGCATCACAAGTCTTAGCGTCCCGTTTATTAACCAATGTGCAAACCGGACACTCACGACCGCCGGAGGTAAGGGGTTCGATTTCGGGGCCACGTTTCGATTTCCCGCACATTTCACACGCCATTATAGATTGTTTATTTATATACGTGCAAGTGCCGCACTGCCATTTGTCGTTTCTACTTTCTTGGATACTCGCTCGGCTCGAGGATTGTTCCCGTTCCCGTTCGATTTCCCGTTCTCGTTCTCGTTCTCGTTCGCCATTTTGATTTTTTGGTGGCGATCGTCGTACGAAATCGGGTTCGTCTAATGATACTACTAGCTGTGCTTTTAGGTCGTAATTAGATTGATGATTAGCTGGAGCTGAAAAAATAAATAATAATAATAATAGTAAGTTATATTTTTACTATTGGACTTTGCAAAGAACTTGTGATTGATAATAACTTATAAATATAGTGTACAGCAAGATGAAGAAGATGAAAATTAGAAGGTCTACGGGGAACGGAATTCTTAGCACTTGATTTTCTCTGCCTACCCTACTTTATGCGGGATACAGCGTGAACCAAATAAAAACATAAAACTCTAAATCTCTATTAAATGACAAGACCAAAAGACGGACAAAATAAGTATTCATAATAAGAGATGAACTTACCAACTGTACTTTTCGAACTATGACCAGATTTGTGCACGCCATTTTCTATCGGTTTATTTTTCGCCTTGTCCACCTCAGCAGCGACAAGTCTCGTTGGTTTTTTAACTTTCTTCACTTCAGCCGCACTCGAAACGGAACCGTTTACCGAATTCTGTTGTTTAATTATCTCTTTTCTGTCTTTTATCTCCTTTTTAGTTAACAATTTAACTTTATCTGGAGCTACCTTTTGTGTGACTAGACCATCTGCTTTAGGGTTGCCTATGGGTTCTAAAGGTTTTTTAGGTCGTTTCTCATCTGAATACTTTTTTGCCAATTGTTTCGCTTTTTTTTGTTCCTGCTCTAATTTTAGCCTCATTAAACTCTCATTGACTTTCGCCGTTCTAAACATATGTTCGTCGTAAGTTCTGTCAAGATTCAACGCTTGGAGACCGTCTTCTAAATCTAGGGTTGTCGGTTGATATTTCGATCTTCTTTCTTCTCTATCTAATCTGTCTAACGTTCTTGAATCCCGGTCCAGTGATTGTGAGAAACCACTTCTGCTATCGCCATCTTGCTCTTTACTCGACAAATTCCGAAATACGTAGTCCCAACTTTCGTATGTCCCCATACCGTCTTCCTTTGCTTTGCTCAGTGTAGGTTGTGTATCTGATCTGGGTAAACTTGGCACTGATGCATCACTAAACCCTGATCGCGAATGTCGCTTTTGGACATTCTTTCTATGATTTTTATCTTCATGTCTATCGAATTTCCCATTTTCATACAAAGATGGCGCTTCTAATTCTATCAATTGTGCCGTGGGTACTGCCGGATATCTGTATGATGGCATAGGGTAGCCGTTTACTTGTATCGTTGTCGCGTGTTTAATTGGCGCGTATACCGGGGTTGGTATCATATATGGGGTTTGTAATGGATAGTAATAGGGAACAGCCCCATAAGGGGGAATCATTTGTACGGGGTTACATTGGGGCACTGTTTGTATATCGGGATTCATGGTGTACATCATATGTGGTGGTACCATGTTGGGCATCATGTAAGGGTTTATGATGGGTTGAACGGGTTCCTCTATGGGCTCTGAACAATGGCACTGTGGTAGAGTTTGGTATTGTGAGTCTAGCCTTCGATGTTGATCTGATACTGTTGCTGGTATGTTAGTATAAATATCACCATCTGAAAAAAAAAAATAGTAAGATCTTAATATATAGTAATATAAATTTTGATTTTATGCCAATGGGATCCTTATATTTAACATTATGTTGTAATAAAAACCTCACTTCAAGCCAATTTTATAATTGAATGGCTATAGGATGTATCCTATAGATATTTTTTACGATTTTTTCTTTATAACGCCTTTACATATAGTTCAAAACGTACATACCATCATTATACCCTAAGAGGCGTGCGGCTGCCGCTTCCACCGAAGCAACGTAAGACAACCGCTCTCTCGCCACATCCGCCCACGACACCCGAGTGCCGCCGCTCCACACCGATTCCCATATTTGTGACATTATCTGTAAATTAAAATATATGTTAGACAATAAGACAATCAGTAATAGAAGTATTTTTATTTATTTATCAAAAAATTTAATCAGTAAATATGACAAGCAATTGGTACCCTACTTCTGGTGCAACTTCTTTCGTTGAGACACTTGCATTTAGCACCACTTGCAGTTAGCGTTTGTTTTTTTTTCAGCTTCAAACTGTATCCCGCATATAGCGGGATAGGCAGGGGGTCCCTGGTCTTGAGATTCTGCGTGTTCAGTGAGCGAAACGGGGCAAACCACAAAAACCAACCTGACATTCACAATGCGCTATAATAGCGTCGCGCGATATAGCGGCCGCCATGTCGGGGCACACGGGCCCGTCCAAAGCGAGGCGACCATCACCCGCCGGGCGGTATCCCATCGCTTGTAGCATTGTGTCCGCACCCACCATGTTACATTCCACTTCGTGTTTGTAAAAACCTGAGTAGAGCTGTAAGTAGTTCATTTATTAAAGATAGATGTGACAGTCTAATAATTTTAATTTCTATGTTATTCTAATCTTATTTTATTCACCTTTGTTGCCTTGCTTTTAGTGTATTTATGAATCAAAGGAACATTTATTTATTATTAGTGTTAATTCAAAACAAATTATGATCTATAGAATAATAATTATTTTTTTAGTTTTACGCTACATCCCTAGTGGGTTAGCCACAGATATCGTAGCGCCAAACGCTACGATTTACACTTTTGCCTAGTCCACTGTCATCGTCTTATACCCTACCCTACCCTACCCTAGATAATTATTAATAATATCTAAGATGATGATATTTTCTAAAGAAAAGTATTAGTATTTTAAGGAAACACAATAATACCCTTCATTCAATCAACTCTGGAGGCTAAGAATTATTCATATTATTGAACAGAAATTATATATGGTTACATTTTTTCTTATTAGCTATAGAAATTTAAATAGTATTAAAAATATATTTCAAGCAAGTTATTAATCAATATCAAACTAAATAATATATTAATAACCTTTCCAGCTATGTGAACGAAAGAAAATTATGTTATTTATTTTTAAATCAATACAACAATTACTTAGTAAGGTATTAATCTCTTACAATAAGTGGCTTTACAGCTAAATATAAACCAAGGCAAAATATATAATACTCTCATCTAATACCGGACTATCGATTTACAGTACGACTAGAATATAATAACTACCTATAACTATAAAATTATAAATAATATATACACTTGTATATTTCGCCAATAGTTATTTACTTTGAATAAACATTGTGTTAATTTATTTACACCAAAACAAAAACAAACTGTGCATTTTAAATTCTACTTGTTATCGTAAAAAAAAATTCTAATCTATTCTAACATTACAACTTATACAGTACGGTCATCAAATTGTGGCCGCTCTGAATTCTTCTGAGTTTTTCTAAACTTTTACGCATTGTTCACTCGAGAAGAAAATAAAAAATCTATCTACAGCTAACGTCAGTAGTAGTATAATAAACATATAATATTATATTTACTTACCCGTATAACCCTATATTCCTTTCGCCAGGGCTGAGATAATAGGTTCCCAGCGTACCTGGCGATGGCCGCCCACCCTATACCAGCCCTATAAGCACTAAAGTCTGGCAATTCATTCACAGTACGTTGAAACACTTTGCCAGTTTCCGCTAAACCGAATTTACATTCGTGAGGCACTAGAGTGAGATATTCTAGAATGTACCCTGCAATAAAAATAAAATAAATTATTAATTATTATTAGTAAATAAGTAATTATTATTTATTTTAAATTATTTTGCCATTTGGCAGGACAGACAGAGAATAAAACCGAGTTAAACACTATTTCTCCTCATTCTGCATACATTCGCGATACTTTGTGTTAAACGGCGATGCCCAACGTATTTGGGTTCCCAGAGCGGGGTGCTAATAATTCGTTCCCCCGCGTGAGAATTGAACCCACAACCATCTTGTTTACAGTCAGACGCTGTTATATGCAGATAGGAATTATATGTATTAATCTATGTCTCTAAATTATAATAGCATAAGATGACGCATTGGCTTATCCTGTCTCATCGTGGATTTTAATATGGATTCTCATACAAGTACCTACTTTATTTTATAATATATTTTACACTTCTCTTATTTTTAGATAGATATTAGGCACAAAGAATCTAAAATATAAAATTAATTTCGAGTTGATTTATTTACTAGTTCAGGTTCCTTTCGATTCTTATGTTAAAAACTTATACATATAAAAATATCTAGTGTATTTGAACCCACAACCACCGAATTAAAATATCCAATGGAGTTATATAATATAGCGCATAATTTCGAAGTATTTCAAGATCAACTTAAAGTAAATAATAGCGTTGTTATATTATTTTGTTCATTTATAGTATTCCAACACTAGCGATAAAGAAATAATTTTGAAACGCTTTCTCCATTGTTCATCTCGGAAGCACTTTTGAAAAACTTACTGTTTTAAGAACAATAAATAAAAGGTTAGCAAATTTGTCGTTATTTTCCGCTTTTTAACACGTAAACTCGAGGTCAGTGGCGGCCCAGGGGCACAAACGTTTGACTGTAAACGCGACATGTTGTAGGTTCGATTCTCACTTGAGGAAATGAAATAATGTGTTTCATAATATAAGGCTCCCTCCCTCTGCCTACATGGGGAATACAGACTATAACAGTTCACAATGTACATGAAAAAATTTAAATAACTAATAACCAACTGGCATATACATGCATATACAAAAAACACAAAAAATCCAAAATATTATTTACCATGTAATTCTTTATTGTATTTTCTTGTTTTCAATTTATAGAGAACCTAGTGTTATAGCACTCGTTTCCTTACTTTCCGCCGAATTTTCGAAGAATTTCGCATGAGTGGCGAAATTCAAAGCCGCGCTATTGCGTTGGTATCAGACCGAAAAAATAAAAAAAAAAATAAATAATAATTAATTCCCCTTAGTGGCAATCAAACTCACAACCACCACGTTACAGTCACACACTTGTGGCCCTGCGCGACGACGGCCTCATATTTAATATTTAAATAGATATAAAATACAACTAAATAAGACACTTATTAGTAAAAACTAAACGTAATTGTCAGCTCTCTATTCACGGCGATGTACCTTGCATGCTAAATAGACGATTTCTTATACTTCTACGGATATTTTTGCCATGAGAGTATTATCTACTCTACAAGCTATTGTTTTAAGTTCGATATACAATCCAATCGACGCTTCAAAAAAATTCTTAATACTTTTCAGCTATGTCTTATAATCACTAATTGACTAATGTCTATGAAAATGCCTAAATATTTTTTTACATTACCATTTAAGTATGGACCAATTATAGTACTATATAGAACAGTCATCCACTGCCCAAAGCAAAACAATCAATTATAAACAAGTATTGAGACATTCCATTTTCATTTTGTTATTCTTTCAAGTAAGACCAGAATAATGAAAATATTTTTTTCAACTTCACCTGTATCTCACATGTAGCAGCACAGGAGGAATCTCTTGTTTAAACACTATGTTCTGCACTTCTAGCTCAATTTTTGAAACATTTTATGTTCAGTGGTGGAATGGAACACTCTGCTTTAACATACACATTCCCTCAAGTTACATCGAACCCTTATCAAGGCTATAAAATATACAATAATTACCTTCAAGTTTCTTCTTCTGCTGAAGTTTCTCCGGGCTGTCATCTATTTCCAGGTAGCTGTAGTGAGCGTCTTCAATGCGTCTCCACAAGGCCGGTAGCCGCTCGCGCAGCACCGAGTCCCCCATGCCCGCGCACGGATTCATTACCATCACTATTATGGTACTTTGTTGACGAAACACTGAAATATTTAGTAAAGTTTGTTATGAAGATAATAAGTGGAAGGCAACATTTTTTGAGACACTGCATGTTGAGTGGAGGAGCCCACTGCATGGCTTTTTCTTGATACAAGAACATACTCTAATTTCAATCATGTTGGTGATGAGTAGATTATTAGAGTAGATTCTGAGTAGATTATTAGAGTAGAATTTGAATTTGAATGATAAAATGTAACTTAATCAAACTATTGAACAGTAAACAAATTGCAGGCTATCTGTAACCATGACAACACATTGTTATCAATTTTTGTATTCCGTAAATACAAGGTGGGGCATATCAGCGAGTATCAACCATTAGACCATAAAGAGGACAATACACTTATAGATGATTCATGCCGATTGAGCTTTGTTTACAAAAGACATTTAATACTATGAGGATTATTTCATGTGTTATATTTCTTTTACATAGTTTCCAATTTTAATAATACACCAATGATAATAAAATGAAATTCAGATTTAGTTTTATTACAATTTTTATGCATATAATTAAATAATATATGTATTTCAAAGAATAGTTTTAGAGATACTTGACGTAAACAAAAAAAATGTTTCATTATTTTGTATATTATATAAAATCTATTTGGGTTACAAAAAAACTATTATACTATATCAGCTGGAAAAACTTACACTATTTCAGCTGTGTAAGCTATCAATGTTGGTGACTCACCTTTGTTTACTAGCTGATTAGTAGTTTAAAATTACTTTTTTGATAAGAAATATAAAAGATAAAATGTGATTATTGTTTAGTAAAAATATAATCATTATATTATATTGTATATTTTAACATTACAAAAATATAAAATTACAAAACATTTTATAGGCTTAGAAGCTGAAACTTGCTATTTACATATTTATCATTTAAATTGTATTCCAGGTCATATATATTTATATTAATTTTGGAATTTTAAGCAGTTTAATAAAGAAACATATGCATTTGTCTTCGCATAATGAATAATTAATTAGTTACACATGTGTACGCATGTAGGTAACTCAATGTGGAATACCTTGAATGAAGTGGACTAGAAATATTCAACACCGCAGTAATTATAATTTAATGACAAGCAATTGAGCTAAAATTACTCACCTTGTAGGAAGACATTCTTTCCTAGATGTCAAAATATATTCCAATGCACCGAATCAGCGAATGTAGAGCGGACAAAAATAGGATACCAAAAATAACAAAGTGGGCTTGATCTAGATTTCGCATGTACTCAAAATAACCTCAATTAATTTTCTAAAATCACAATGTTAACGAATATATTAATAAGAATGCAAAAACGTAGTTAAGAATCGTTGAGCAGAAATGGTAAAACAAAATTAGGGAATATTGTTTTGACGTTTCTCTAAGTTAGACATAAAACGACAGCAGTCAGCAAATACTGTAGTACTAGGGTTGTCTAATGAAATAATCCAAGAAATGAAAAATTATTATTGCAAAATATTGCTTATATTTAAGGTAGTATCATGATGAAAACATCATTAACATGATCATTTAAGTATTATTTAGAAGATTTGCTTTTTATTACTTTTTCTTATTCAATATATTTCTTTGTCTGTGGTGAGTCTTAATCTCTGGAACTTGTTTATTCTGTTGACATGGATATTATAAATAGCGCCATTTACAAAATCTCAAAGTCAACTGAACTTTACCTGATATGTATTTATTTTATTTTATAAAATAAATATAAATATTTCTTAACTATTAGTATAGTATATATAGTATATATTCATTGAATTACAGTGTGTTAACATATACATTATGAATATTTACTTTGTTGATAACGCAAGACAAGAAGAAATTGAAACATTTTATGAAGTACATATATATTTTATTATTTATTATTGTATTATTCTTAATATATGTGAAACACCTAGGTTAATTAGAGTCTATAGTAAGTAGTCTACAAACTTTTATTCTAATCCTCTTTTAAAGGCTTGTCAACGACATCGAGATTATTATCGAGGTATTGCAAAAGCTCATCATCCTTTAATATACTTTAAGGAGCAAGATTACATGTGGCAATGTCCTCCTGATATGACTCCGTAAGTCTTGAAAAAATATTTATTACTATCTGAACAATAAAATGTTTGTAATATTTTATAGCGTTTGCAAGTTTAGTAAAGATACTAGATAGATCAAGGATTCTTTATGGGAAAAGTATCCACATTTATTCGCATATCTCTTTATAATGACATAGTGCAATAGTGTATTAAATATATCATTTCCTCGAAAGGCCATCGAACCTTTCGCGTTTACTCTTGTGCTACGACTGGCCTCAACTATTATTTTATTATAATTCATAATCATTTCAGGACATATTTATCATACCCAATGTACCATGTGAAGTATAAACAGCCTATAGTACTGCCGAGTGAGATTGGTCGCACGAGTGGTTTCCCCGCACTGCCCGACCGCACTCTAGCCGGTCGTTTCAATAAAGCGGCTTGCAAAGCTTTCGTTAGATAGATTTTTTTTTCTTTTTTGTAAATAAATATAAAACATGAATTTAAAAATATAAAATTTTAATTGTTTTTGATGAATTAATTAAAAAATATATATTTCTTAAAGTACATGTTTTTTTTTAATTTTATTTTTAACTATGAAACTGGAAGAGGGAGTTCCATTTCTGTAAATTCGATAAAAAAATCTCTTTAGGTTAGTAATAGTAAAAAAATATGTTTTTTAAGATTTTGGTAGACGTATGCAACTAAACGCGAAAGTTGTGGGTTTGAATTTTATTATAATACTAGCGGCCCGCCCGCGGCTTCGCCTGCGTGAACTACGTTATTATTAATTTCTGTTTCCATGAGTACCTACGTCCTGTAAGCGACGTCCATGCAAAATTTGAGACTCCTAGCATTTGTAGTAACGAAGTTTCATACAAACTTTCCACCCCAAAAACAACCACTTAGAAGTCGAATATTGCAAATTCCCGTCTAAGCGAGCACCTACGTCCTATAAGTGACTCTTATGCAAAATTTGAGATTCCTAGCACTTGTAGTTTCTGAGATTTCGTGATGAGTGAGTGACCTTTCGATTTTATATATATAGATACATATATCTATTTAAAATACAAATATTTATCTGTTATTGTTATACGACTTATATGTGTGAAGAAAAAAGTTATGCAAAAAAAAAAGTTAGGTAGGTATATATTTCTTTTACAAATTAATTTATAGTCTAAAATAAAAAGATGATGAGAATTCGGGTATTCTTGATAATATTAATTTAAATTCGTGAACATTGATACTGCCGCTGTTGTCCAAATTCATTTTCTCCAATATCTGAAAGTTGAATAAAAAAGCTTTCGTTATTTAGTAAATTTAAAATATACTAAAATCTTAAAAACAAATAGGTAAGTACATATTTTTAAAGATTGATCATCGTCAAACTATAAAATTTATGGTGATAGCTTTAAGCTGCATTATTCCACATGTAGCAGGATGACCAGAAGAAACCTGAGAACTATCTGCTGAGACACCCTGCTGCCGTTTTTATTTATTATTCATACATTTCATCTTGATCCTCCCACAAGAGAAGTAAAAGAAGAACCTTAATAATACACAATAACACAAATTGTATGCAACATTATATAAAAAAAATTACGAAATATAAAGAGTGAAAACTTACAATTTTAGCTATTTTTAATTTAGACTCTCTATCCAGGTAGTTTGAATGATTGTTTGGATCCCATGTGAGCCGATCCAGTATATTGCATATATCTTTTGTTGATATAGCATTATCATCGTCTACGTCTGAAATCATAAATTATATAATTAATCGAGTTGCTTTCATTTTTATTTTTTTCACGCTGTATCCCGCATGTAGCAGGGTAGGCAGAGGGGTCTAGTGTTAAGATACTCCGCTCGTCACTTTCCGCTGTATTTTGGACGAATTGCGTGTTGAGTTGCGGAACACAACTCTATACTTTGTCTCGACATCAGAACGAGGAAATGGAAATATTATATTTAAAATCAAAATATTTATTGGTTTTGTTTATTATTGGTGAATATTGATAATTTATGTAATAAATAGACAATATGTATGTTAATGTAACTAAATTATTTAAAACACATTTTGTTATTTACCATATACTTTAAAAGCCCAAGCAGCTTTTACTTCGGGAGGACATTCTGGACTCATAGCGGAGCACATGTCCAAGAGGTCCTCGAAAGAGAAGCAGTTGTCATTGTGAGATGAAAATACGTGGAATAAGCGGTCTTGGAATGGATTATTCTAAAATTAATATTTTTATTTTTTACTCTTAAGCTTTTTATCTTTACGCTGTATCCTAGACATAGCAGGGAATCGTGGCGTGGTAGTGTCTTAACTAGTGTTAATACACTCTGTTCCCCATTTTCCGCCGAATTCTTGAGAGATTGCGCGTAAAGTGAAATATTAGTTATTTCACTCCCCGAGTTCAAATTGAATCCACAACCGTGTTTACAATCGCACTCTTGTGCCTCTTGTGCGCTACGACGGCCCCATTAGTATACACATCGAGGTTCCGCAAATTATTGTTTTACAATAATATTATGGATAAGTCTAACGCTAATGACGCTTATCTTACTTACATTTTACATTTAAAAATCATAAAATATATATTTTTTTCATAAAAAATTTTTGGAACTTACTCTTAATACTTCGAATTTGTTTATAATATCCTCTTTATGGAACCTGTGATTGTAGTTTGCGTCAATTTTGTCTGGCCCAATGGAGTAAAACTTTTTCATGAGGCTGTAATTTATTTTTATTTAATCATATTAATAGTCAATAATTTATTTTACTATTATATAATAAAAAGATCCAAATTATACAATACGACAGGAAAATGTAAATAATATAATATGTTACTTATTTTAAATATCAGGTACGAATATTGGGATGAAAACATCACAATGGTTTGTTAAACGCACACGCTTATATTATTAATAATATAAGGAAATAACATGTAGGTACTTAATTGAAACATAAATAATCAATGTTAATGTTCTAATTATACCACATTTTACATATTGTTTTTAAAAATAATCTTATTATAAAATATGCAGTAAGCTCTATATTTCTTGCAAACAGAATCTAGTATTAACTATTAAGACACTGCGTTCTCCGCTTTAAATTGAGACATTACGAGTTAAACGGCGGAACTCATCGCCAAGCTGTACTACGGGAGCGGTTAAAAAAACCAGTTAATTTCCTCGAACTCACGATCATCGCGTTTATAGATTGAAACTGCCCCACTGCACCATATTTATTTTATATTCACAAAATACTTCAAAATATAAAATTTTGTAGCGCTAACTTTTTAATATTGTTTGCTAAACTATTTATGTAGTGCAAATCTTATCTATATTCTACATACAATAGTACTAATATCGTTCAATTAAATTAAAAAACCAGTATATTTTTTTAAATAAAATTAGACTTACTGCATAATTTCTCCTTTATTTAAATACGTCAAAGAGGCGTAATCTTCTAGAATATCCTGTGTTAAACCAGGATATTTGGCCTGGCACGTCCCCATGTTGTTATTTAAATTAACTTTAAAACACTAATCAACTATATTGCGAACAATTAACAATACTGATATCTTATCATAGATTTGTATTGATAAAATAGATTTCCAATGAAATATATAGCGCTCTGTAATGCTATAAGTGTGGTGTAAATGTTTCAAATTGTGAAGTTCACTGATAAAAATGTAAATTCCGAGCGCTAAAGCTGTAAAGATATCAGTATTGCCTGCTAATAAATTAAAGTAATAATAACGTGGACGCCAATCGTGAGGGCATAAGGTTGTGGATTCGATCCGTAGTTGGTGCTATGAAAAACTAGGAAGTGAAGTTAAAATAATAATAATAACGTTGATTATGTAGAGTAGACAGTGCATGTCGTCAATTACGATGGTAACGGGTTCGAGGTCGACGTCGAATTATTTATGTATAAATTTAATATTTGGATGTTTATGTAACATCTGGAAAATTTATAAGATTTTTTTTATTGGAGGCCTTTATTAATGTAATAGAACCAAAGTCCCAAAACAATGATTTTAAAAATGTTTGTCTGTCTATTTGTTCACGCTAATCTCAGAATCGGCTAACTGATTTAAATGCAGTTCATTATTGGATTTTGATAAGCTTCACTTAACATTTAGTGTTTGTTCTACAAAAAAAAATCAATAGATTTACAAATATAAAGTTATGTCAATATAAAGAGCTACATGCGACCATATTGTTAAATGTTTTATTGAATTGACTTAAACTTTTACTACCAATGTATGGATATTATACTTTAAATGATAAAGTTATTGGATCACGGAAATTATTGAGATGAAAAAATAAATAATTATGTTGTACAAGCGGGCGAATAAATACATATGAATAAATGAAAATATAATAAATAAAACACATTTGAATTTTCACAAATAATAATTTAATGGTCTTAGAGATACAGGTCTGAGATCAAACTCAGTGATAGTAACGCTTACAAAGAAGTTACTTAGTTGAGTCCACACTAAAATTTCAGTTCAAAAATTTACCTAAAAATCGAAATTGTCTACCTTAACTAGATCTCTTGAATATAATCCTTTTATTATAATTTACACACATTTATACAACCAGCGTATAAAATATTCAAACTTTAGAGAAATATGACATCCAAATGAAATAGAAACAACACTACATGAGAAAAATGTTCAATTACTTTCATGTAGGTACGTGTACAAGATTTTAAAAGTATTTTTTTATGTAAAACTGTAATATAACCAGAATATCTGAAAATATGTAAGAAAGCCTTTACTAATACGATGCGGCTTGAGTCAATAAGTTTACTAAATTAAGTTTAAACAAGTCAATGAAGTTTTTAGAAAATAAACTTCTGTACTTTTATAATAAAAAACATGCTTACTTACAATATTAAGTATATATCTTTTACATATATATTTTTTATGAAAATCACCAAAAGATCTTAAGATACAGAAGATACTTTTTTAATTAAACATATAAATAACAATTGGCATGATTATATTTCAAATGGACCTTAAAAATTATCCAAACCTTTACCTCCAGGACAAATTCCAGACAATTTTTTTTATAATTTTCTATTTAGATATAATCTAAAATTATAGTTGAATATTCAAGATTATTACAAAAAATTACACTTGAAGATACAACCGTGTCATATTTTTGTCGTAAGTATGAAAAAAAAACTCAATTGATTTAAGTACTAACAAAAGATAATTATAATCTAATATACTGTACTGAAATAGACATCAAATATTTTTTTAAAAAATTAACTACTATTCCAAACGAATGTAAAAAAAATATTTCTAGAAACCATACAAAATTTTTAAGGTAGCAGCACTTGAATCCGCATCTTGAATATAAAATTTTTTTATACGTTTTCTAAAAATATTAATTAAATAAATGCCTATAAAACCTTACATTAGACATTTAACTATTTAAATTTAAATAGAAAGTGTCTTTAATAGCTTATTCAATACATTTTTTTGTTTGATAGTGTGACAGAGAAGTTTTTATTTATATAAAAAGGCATATATTTCAGGAACCTTTATCTTTTCAATAAAATTAGAATATTTAAAGCTTATTTATGTAGCTTTTAATACTTTAATATTCCTTTGAAATTTAATCTTCTATCTTCTGCAAAAACATGTATGTTGCATTAGGTTTATTCCAAACAGAGATTTCACAGACAGAGTATATCTAATAACAGCGACTATTCAAAGTTATTGAAATGCACTATATTATTTTTATATTAATTTCGATATTATATGCATAAAATTGGTTGCTTTTGTTACATAAGTTAATAAGCCAAAGTACTGTGGAGTATATAAAACGTAACAGCTAGGATATATAAGATTTAACTTATTATGCAGCTTTATTACTCACAAAGAAAATAAAGCGATACAACAATACATTGGAGAACTTTTCTTTTATTTTAGAAATATTGCATTCTAAATGTCATTGATAATATCGTTGTTTAAACACAGATTATAATCCCATAACCATCCTTTTTGGTTAAAGTCGTTACATATTAAAAAGTTTACATACTAATCGTAGTAATAAAAGACAAGCTAAATAACAAAATAAAGTTATACTATAAATAATTCAACAACAGCAAGCACTTACGAATATCGACTAATATAATTCAAAAATGTGCTTGAAAATTCAATTAACCCAAAAAAATATCAGCTGTTATGATTAAAATAATAATACTGTTTATTGGAAGCTAATGGTGGATGCTAATAAGAATGAATTTTAAAATAATTAATTTCATTATTATGAAAAATGCTATTTAATTATTAATGATCATAGCGTTTCCTTAAATAATGAAAATAATGCATTAGATAATGAATTTGTCAAGAATATACATTTTTATAACGTTATTTTACTCATCCTAAAGAGTGATTTTAGTTATGATACTCAAGTTTGTTTAATAACTGTTTATGTCTAGAAAAAGCTAAAATTAAAGGTTAATTTCGAAATACTAAAAAACCTTAAAAATTACATAAAACATATTTAGCTTCCAACTAACATTAAGTGACAACTAAAATTCTTACCAACAATACTAAAACTAATAATAGTTACGAAAAAACTAACAAAAAAAAGTCAATTTTATATCAGCATTTAAACAAACCTACAAATCCAATTATATAAAATCCACTTGATTTTATATAATAAAAAGAAAAAACTTTAATCGAATCATCTCTTAGGAAGATCGACATTGTCAAAACTGATTTGGCGTCGCGCCCTCATTTTAGCTTCCTCGAACGACGGCATCGAATTCGATTTATAAATCGATTTCTCACTAAAACCACTGCTGCTATTCGAAATAGAATCGATATTGACTAATTTATCTTGGAGTATATTCTTAGTTCCGCTCCTAGGCTGCTCTTGTTTAGTAGAATTAGTATAATTTTCTTTTATTTGTGATGTAAATGAGAATGTCGATATTGGTTGTTTAGTTTTTATCTGTTGGTAGGCACTAGCTGATATATAACCAGTTATTTTACTATTCTCGTTGGAGAGTTTTATTTGTTCATCTTGAAAACATTCTTCTACTGTACGTCCTTGGATTATAGCGAAGACGTATTGACGTGCTAGTCTGTAAATTAAAATAAACATTATTTGTCTCGCAGGGTAGGCAGAGGGAATCCTAGTGTCAGGACACTTAATTCCCAACTCTCCGCCCAATTTTCTGTATCTTGTTACCAGAGCGAGAAAATGAAAATAAATCAAAGTTATATACAGTTAGTTAACATATATCAGAGAGTTATGTAAAGATAAACAATTTCTAAAATGTGTAACTTCATCAATGTTTAGTTCCTTATCAAAAGTAACCAAATGATAAATAACCGTAATGTGTTAGTGTCACAAGGTTAAATTTACTAACCTAATTATTATGTTGTCACTAGTACTTGAAATTATAAAAACTATTAAATTATATTAATTGAACTCTCATTTTTATTCCAAAAAAACAAAACAACAGAAAAGTGCTTATGAACGTCAAAATAAAAATTAAAAGAAACCACAAAATATGGTATCGCTACAAAGTACAAGTACAGTATTTATATTGTATTTATTTAAGAAAAATCCTGAAATCAAACCAGCGCAGCCATCAACAAACTTAACATCGGCCACGACTCGTCAACCGTACTATACTTACTTAAACATAGTATCAGAAGTGGACAGCTTGGGTGCAGCTAATTTAGCAGCATGTTGAGGTAAAGTTAACAGCGTTCGTGTGAGACGAGCCAACGCTGATGCCTTTTCCCGGAACCCTATTGAGGACATACGCCAGCCGTGGAGGCGGAGAGCTTCTGTCACTGCCCATAGAAGTTTCTGGAATTTAAAGAGAAATACATATATTTTTTAAAGTGTTATTCCTATACTAAGAATATGTTCTCGCTCTTATAACCAAAATCTATGTTAAATTCAACCATGCAACATGCAATGTCTCAAGAACTGGCCTGAAAGTGGGGAACAGAGTGTCTTAACTCTCTGCCTTCTTTGCCATATGCGGGATAAAACATATTTTATATCTTAAATACATATATTAGAAAAAATGGAGGGCAGTCGTGATGCAGGAATCCAAACGTATGACTGTAATAGCGATAGGACTCCACGAAATAAAACATTTAATACTTTCATTTATTCGCTCTCGTGTTGAGGCAAAGAGCGGTGTTGAGCTTCTTCACTCAACACGAAATGCCTTCAGAATTAGCGGAAAATGGCAAGCAGTGTTTTAACACTAGGCTACCTCTGCCTACCCTGCTACATACGAGATAAAGCGCGAAGCTGAGAAAAAAATATGTTAGAAAAAGTTATCAAAATTATATTAACCTTTTTATGCATATCATTTAACTCCGCCATATTCCTGGAAGACATTTCCGAAGCGCGTCGATTCAACGTTATAGACTGCGACATACTCGAACCTATAGTATCACCACCAAAAGACAAACTCTTAGCTATTTTACTTCTACTTGTTTCCGGTATATCATCTAACATGTCCCTTTTCCTTTTAAGAAATTGATCGCTTGTGGAACCATCTAGACTCTTCGTTTCGGCCTGTCTTACTGGAGACCCGAATAAAGCGCGTTTAGATTTCATAGCTTGATGTGGTACTGAAGAACTAGGTGCAGGTTCGATTTTCTTATGTTCTGGGCTGACGAATAATGCTCTTTTGAGATTCGGTTGAGTCTTTGATAGAGCATCGTCCATTAATAATCTTCTCATTGCCTTCTTTCGGCTGGAACCACCGCTTTTAGTTTTAGGGGTTTTCGCTGGGGTCTTTCGGACCGGTGTCTTTTTGCCTGGAGTGCGTCTCGTTCTAGGACTTTTCCTATCGGCCGAGTTAATTAACTTCTTGTGTGGGAAGAAACTTAAAAAAAAATATGAAAGTATAATTTGATTACGTTTTCATTTATTTCGTTTAACTTTATTATGACAATTTTTTTGTTAAGTATAAATTTGTATCTTTAATATGTACCACAAAAATAATAAACACAAAAACACTTAAAAAGACGATCTTAAAACATTATTTAAAAAAAAAACTTTAAAAACTATCAATATAAATAAGAAAAAAACATAATAATAGATTTTTTTTAAGCAAATACTCACTTCTTATCAATGAGCACCATCTTAGCGGTAGAGGCTTGAGCTCTCTCATTGATGGTGGCCGCGCTGCAGAACACTTGTCGTCGACGAGCCAAGTGAGATAATCTACGTCCTGGCGACTTCGCTTGAGCCATTCTATAAAGCAATATTTACATTCTAATTCGGTTGTAGTGGGTTCAAATCTTTAATTAAATAATATTAATGTTAACTATTATCTACTAATCAGTATTAAGCCATATTAATATCATAAAGGTAAGTGATTGTTTGGTTGAAAGCGCTTATCTTAGGAACTACTGCTTCGAATTGAAAAAATATTGCGTTGGAAAGTCCATTCATTCATCAGAAGGCTATATTAAATAGGCTATATTACATCATGCTAATAGTTTTGATGAGCCCACTTTACTTGCAACTAGAGCTATCGGGCATAGAATTTTTGTCTGTCTGTTTATTTAAAGCTAGAACCATACATAAAACAGTTCACCATTCGGGGGAATAATATTAAAAAGAAAAATTATTATTTGAAGACAAAACTCGGCGTTGAGTTCCGTAATTTAACATATGCAATGTCGCAAGTTCGGTAACGAGAGTGAAGCACTTCTTTCTCCATCCACCTAACTCTTGTTATAGGAAAAAATATATATTTTTATTCTTTTTCCTATTGTTCGCGCACGCAGGGGTCGACAGTTTCCCGGCCATTCTCCATAAGAAAGCAAGCTCTCTTTTAAGGCGAGTGCGCGGCAGCCGCAACAGTGTCCTGAAGGCTATCGCCGACAGTGGGGACTGTGTGTGACATTACAATGTCACTATTAGTTATTAAGTACTAACACTATATATTAAGTTTTATTGTATTACTAGCGGACCCGGACGCGGCTACGCCTGCTTGAAATATAAGAATACAATTTCTATAGAAATATAATTTCAATCTTGATGAAATGCTAAAAGTGACTATTATATTTATTTTCATAAGGGTGAATATCAAAATGACGCGGTAACGAACGCGGTCGCGTAGCGACGACGGTTGTTATTAACATGGCAGAATAAATTGCATGTCAAATTAGAAAGTATTTTAATTTATTAGTATATATGTGTTATGTAATGTTATATAGCCTATAGCACTTCTGAAGAATGCAGCTTTCATACAAATCAAAAACAAAGTAAATCTATCCAGTAGATCCAGAGATCTTAGCGTTCAAACAAACAAACAAACAAACAAACAAACAAACAAACAAACAAACAAACAAACAAACAAACAAACAAACTCTTCCGCTTTATTATATTACTAGTGGACCCGGACGCGGCTACGCCTGCTTAAACTATAAGAATATTTTCGCGTCGGTCATACTCATACTATGCCGCCCGAAGGCTAGGTCATTTCGAATCAGTGACATCTCCTTAATTATTTATCAAACTTCATAAGGATGAATATCAAAATGTCGCGGTATCGGTTGCGTAGCGACGCGACGGTTGTTATTAACATGGCAGAATAAATTGCATGTCAAATTAGAAAGTACTTTAAAATATATTAGTTTATATGTGTAATGTAATGTTATATAGCCTATAGCACTTCTGAAGAATGCAGCTTTTATACAAAACAAAAACAATGTAAATCAGACCAGTAGATCCAGAGATCTTAGCGTTCAAACAAACAAACTCTTCCGCTTTATTATATTAGTATAGATAGTATAGATTACTAACATATATGGATCATGTGTTGTCCGAAAAATAAACATTTTTATTTGAATTTTTTTATTAGTACTAGCAAATATTTTTATATAGGTACTATAGAAATTGTCACTTTCTTATTCATAAATTTACGTAATACGCACACAGCAATATACTGACTGTGACCTTAACCCACATATACCGCGATAAATAATGGTCTAGAATTAAAATAAACAAGATGAATTTTAGTTGTGTTTTTAAAATACATTTTCACCATATCTTTTCGTAAGGTTTTTACTAGATTGTATTAGAAAATCGTAAATTTAACTACTTTAAATATATAAATACGAATACATTGTAGGTTAAAATTTAGGTAGAATAAAATTTAAAAATCCATAACTTAGCACAAAACCTATTATATTCAATATTTCTTTTTATAGAGTTACAATGTAAAGCGTAATGTGGGTTACAATGTACACACAGCACAAAGGGAACTTAGTGTTACAACACTTCGCTGCCGACTTTCCGTCAAATTCTGGAGGCATTACGTTTGATAGCCGCACTGCGTTTCACATTAAACGCGACGTTTGTGGGTTCGATTTTTCACTCAGAAAAATGAAATATTTTCATTTCTTTGCTTAGTAACAAGACAAAGCGTGGCATCAAGTTCCGCAACTCAACTTACAATGTCTCAAAAATGTGGCAGAAAGTGTGGAATGAAGTGTCTTAACTAGATCACCTTTGCCAAACCTAATTTGCACGAATCTAAAGCTTGAAGCCATACGCAAAATCCTAATATATTTTTTAATATGATTGCTGTTCCACTTAAGTGTTCATGGCGGCAAAAAAAAAACGTGTGTGTTTTCTCTCTTCACTACTAAAGCTACAATAAAATATGGAGAACTTACTTAAGCCTCAAAGCTTTGCGTTTGCTCGCGCTGCTCGGTGACTGTAATCCACCTGAATAAATATTCACACTGGTGTCCGTTTCGGCCCCTATGAACCTTTCTGCGTAACGTTGCATCAGTTGTTCTAGTTTTTCAGAGTAGGAGGTTAGGTTATAACTGTAAATAAAGTTTAAATTAATAAAATAAAATAAATCAGCTTCACGCTGTATCCCGTAGCAGCAACGAGGTAACCTAGTGTTAAAACACTCCGTTCCCTACTTTCCCTCGACATCAGAGCGAAGAAACGGAAATATACACATAAATAAATATTTCACAAATTGTGAGGATCGAATCCACAACCGTCGCGTTACAGTCCCACTCACTTAACTAACACACTTTAGTTCTGTTGAGCATTAGAAAAGTACCTACATCCCAAGATTTACAGAGAAATTTGATTTGTTGAATTGCATTTCCTGTTATATTTTTATATGAAAATGCAAAGCTGTTATTACATGATCAGAATGACATCATCATAAGCTAATTGTGTTGTTTACAAACATTGATGTAATTTGTGAACATTTGCAAGTGATTAACACAAACATAGTGTTAATTTAACTAATTCAATGTATAATTAATAATCTAGTATTGTAAAAATATGTCAATTTTAATAAAATAATTTTAAAAAACAGATATACATATTATGTCTCTTCTCACAATATGTACTCATAACTTATATTTTAAGCCTCATGTTTTATCACTCATATAGCAGGGTAGATAGAGCAATTGGTATTGAGACACTTTATTCTCCATTTTCTTCTCAAGTTTGAGGGATGTAAGTCAATGCTGCACTTTGTCTAACAGAGAATAGAAATGTAAATAATTCATTCCCCTGGGTGGGAGTTCAAGCTATCAAGGAAACCCCAAAGGTACAGCTGATTGTGATAATCTATATAAAATACCTTACTACCATGCCTTGTCATTACATTTTCATTTGGTTAGCTGTGACTAATAAAAATATGTAGTGTCTTATCTTGTTTTACAAACATTGGCTATTATAAACATGATATATTTATACTTTTTCATGAATTTCTTAAATATTTTTTACTTTCAAATTGTAGCAGAATAGGCAGAGGTAACCTAACTACCTAACTAACCAAGTGTTAAGATTAATTAATTTTCAATATATTTCAACCCAACTATTACAATATGATGTATTGTCAAATGTGAAACAACAAATGATTTTTTTTTCTATAGTAGATAATAAAAAGTATAAAAATTTTTACTTACTAGACATCATAATGTTTGCACTTCAATATATCCGGCCATCCCGTCTCCAATGCCTCTGTTTCTGAACAAATTTTCAAATCAATACTTTTATCGTTTAAACTTGTATTTGCTTGTATTTCAGATTTTGATGTATTACTCAAGTTAGTTTTTGATGTTTTTGCTGATATATCAAAGGCTGTCTCCTGAAGGTCTTCCATATGTCTAGGTGGTATTTTAATGAAAGATATTTTCTTAGTTGGTGTCATTGAATTAGCTTCTATATTTATGTTTTCCTCATCATTAAATGCAGGTAAAAAGCAGTAGTATTTCTTAAGCATTTGTGTTACGTCAGTCTTTAAAGTTGTCACAGATGGTGGTGGTAAGACACCTTTTAATGTTTCCTGAAAATAAAGATTTTGATATTTTATTCTATATTTATACAAATAATAGTTTTGTCTAATTACTTTAATTGGTGTCAGACATAAGTGAGCAATAACATTTTAATGTAGTTGATTTTGATAATATTCATAATTTCAATATATGATTGTATTAAGGAGAGAGTAGAGACAAACATTAAATAAATTAATTGAGGGGCCATTATGGTACAACACAGGCTAGGGTAGGACATGGACAAAGTATAGTGTTAAGGCTGTTATGTCTAATTTAGACAGAAAGTAGACAACACAGTGTTTTAACAGTAAATTATCCACTTACTATCTTTCTTTGCCATCTACTTGCTTCACTCTGCTGATCTTTTTCACTGCACAATAAAGTGTGGCTAACAATAAATTGGAAAAAAAATGCAAATTGTCACTAACCTCAATTTTTCTAACTTTTCTCTTGTCATATGCTTCATATTCTTTCAGAAATTGCCAGAATGGTTCTGGTTGTGGACTAGCTTCTATTTCATCTTGATCAGAAAACATGTCTGGAGAACGCATTCCACTATCATATGATGCATCAAGAGATGAGTAGCTTTGATCCAAATTCCACTTTGAAGTGCCATCAGCAACTTGAGCTTTCTTAGTAGTGTCCTCTTCATATTGTGAACAACTATTAGTGATAATTTTGTCATTTTTCATAGACTCCAAAGTACTTTTGTCCTCATAATCACTTACACTATCAGTCTTTTTATCAGCGTACATACTGTCATGCACTTCGGAATTCACTGTAGGTTCGTCATTTAGACTTAACACACTTCTAACTGTGCTTAAAGCAGTGATAGGATCTACAATAGGTTTTAACTTTTGAACATGCTTTAAGATTGTCCCATTGAAGGATAACTCACTAATAGGGAGCTTAAAAACATTCTCAGTAGTTTTAATGTCACGGAACATTGGTACACTATCTACCGCATTGTTACTATTTTCCATTGTAGAGGTTATAAATACCGTTTTGAATCCCTCAGATTTTGATTCTTCGGAGGTCACTGGTATGTCAGTAATATTGGATTTATCATTCAAGCATTGGTTTGTAACGGACGAGGCTTCGGAAAATGAAGTCGCTAGCGAAATACACGGCGACTCAATTTTCCTACATTCAGAGTCGGACACTTTAACAGAGTTAAAATTTATTTGATGTAATGGACTGCATTCTGCTTTGCTTAATTCTGCATTATTGAGATTAGATATTTTAGATTGTGTAACTGTAGACAAATCTATGTTACCACCACTATTAGAATTGTTACAATTACTGGAGAGCTGACTCAATTCGTCTTGGTTATCGTCAAAATTATCAACCACATTAAAACTTCTCATATAGCGCTCATATAAGGAAAAACTATCGCTCATTGAATGGCAATTAGAGTCTTCGAAGGATTCCATTACCACCTCTGACAAACATTACGCACTTGAAAATATCGTCTTGACACTCATCATATGATAAAAAAATAAACGTTATACATTAAATAAAGTAAAGGTATGTGTTAGAAGTCGGAACTTATAAAATAAAGGCGCGCAGCGCCAAAAGCACTAGCAAGACATCATTGTTGTACGAAATACGAAATGTAATCCAAAATTCCAAAACCAAATTGTTTCACGAACCGGAATATACAAATAGCAATAGACAATGACTATCTGACTCTGACTCCACAAGCACCACAGACACAGAACACATTTACTCACAGACCACACTTGACCACAGATATTTTATTACATATCAAGGAATATTTCCTCTATAGAATATATATCGACATATATAACTAGTCTGTGGCATTGAGTCACTGACCAATGACCTGCGATGCGATTTAACCGCACTGCCTTTTGCCAACTGATATGTAAACTCCCACTAAGAAGCATTGCCATTATTCTATTCATGAAAATTAAATAAATTTAATCATTGCGTTTACTTCAACCTTATTTGATATTTCTATTAACCCCACTTAATTGCTTACTCTTTGGTTTAATCTAAAGTCTGTTCTGATTGTCAAATGCCAAATGTGAAAAATGATTGATTTCTCGATATATGGCGTTTCGAGCGTGCCAGTTGAGCACAATTCATTTCGCCAATGTCACGTTGTATGGAAAACACACGGAGGAAATTGACCGGTAATAAAAAAGATAAATATACACAATTATAGAATACATGTAAAAAAAGAGATCCTGTGTAAGTACAGCCTTCACCTAAAACAAAACAAACACAAATTTACAATATAAACACAACACATTAGATTAGTAATACGTAATATTTTACATGGGTGTTAATTTAAAGTTTTATTTTGTTAAGTTTAATATATTTACATAAAAATTTACATAAAGGACTAAACACAAACATTAACAAACACTGAACATTTAAAGGACGAGGGACTTTATGAGGAAGGACATCCTATAAGGGACGAGTTAACTTAGGACAAGAGAAAAGGATGTGGGAAGGGGAGCCGTCGTCCAGGCCACATTCACAGAAAAATGTATTATTGTGTCCGTGACTCTGTGTCAGTCTGTGTTCACTGAAAATTCTAATGAAAACTGTCACTGTCAACTGTCAATATTAATGTTTAATTATTTTATTACCAATATCAATGTTTATCGCGGCTTTTTTATTTGTAGGTGACTCCAGTATCTAGTTAACCTTAAATTAAATGATACATTTGTTTATTAATAATTAATATCATTAAGTTTATGAATAAACATTTATACTTATAAGTTTGTACTTGTGTGTATCGAGTTTGGTTAGCGGCTTATGAGGTAAGTTGTTATTATAATTAATTAAACTTGTTTTTCTTAAAAATAATTGATTAATATACTTTTTTCGTTTACGTTTTCTGTTTTGAGTTTTTCACATTAATGGCAATATTATTTATTTAGCAACAATTAGGTACAATTATAACACGCTCCTATTTTTAATTATCTTAGTTATTTAATTACGCTATTTATTTGGGGCTGTTGTGGCGCAGGATTAAGAAGATTTGACCATAAACGCGGTAGGTTGTGAGTTTGATTACCATTAGATGAAACAAAACATTTAATATTTTCATTTCTTCACTCTGGTCACCAGGCAAAGCACGGTTTGCGTTCCGCCACGCAACAAGCAGACTCAAGAATTTGGCTGAAAGTGCTCTCTTCTCTTTTGTCTGCTTACTCCACTATGTGCAGGATACAGCATGAAGCTAAAAGAAAATATTTATTTTTCTCTTGTATTAAACTTATTATAATTAAATAAAGATAATGTATTTAATACTACTATAATTAATTACATTTTAGCCATACAACTACTACTATTACTAATTGTTGAAAGTTAGATAATGTCATCAATATAAATACATGTTTTCATTTGTATTTATTATTGTGCTCGGCCGAATGTTTTTATTTTGTAATCGTTAATATATTAATCAATTACAATTCTTACTAAAGAGTAGAGGCTATTGTAGTACAGCAGTAATAACAGTATCCAAAAGTAAATGCAACAGTTGTGGGTTTGATAACCACTGAGGATATTATCTTCATTTTCTCACTCTGGTAAAAGGATAGAGAGATGCAATGTTCTGCCACTCAATGCATAAGGTCTTAAAAATTGGGCTGAAAGGGACATTAAACCCTGTGCCTACCATGCTAGGAACCTAATGTTAAAAAAGAAACAAAAGTATATTCTTAACATTACAAATCTATTACTTAATATTTATCTGACCTTTACTCTATTATAATTAGTTTCTGTTGGACCATAATGATGTTTATATATCTATGATAATAATATATTTATAAGATATCAACATTTTGTGTTACAATTTACAAAACAATTTAGTGTTTATGTTCCCTTAGTATGCAACAATATGATTTTCAAATAAAAAAACTCAATGCTGCCATTTGTGTCTTAATATCATAGCAAGGAAATAAAAATTTGCATTTACTTATATTAAATTTTTATGCCCCTGGGCCACAATGGTAACTACTAAATATGCAACATCTTAATTGTTTTTTCCAATTTTTATTAAAATTCAGTGGGAAGTGGGAAATGGAAAAAGAGGGTGAAAACAGTGGGCCTTCACAGTAAGTTCTCTTGGCATACACTGCTAAGCGCGAAAAGTGTAGATCTGATATTTACAAGTCACTACCAGACAATTTGGGTGTCTCTAAATATGTAGCATGCTTAATTGCTCAGATACAGTAATCAAAAAATGTAACATTTAATAGTGATTATGAAAAATCTTATTATAAAAGTTTGTCCATTTTATAAAAAGTAAATAATTAAAATTTAATTCTTTTTACAATTGATTATGTATTGTTATAAAACTTTTTATATTATTCAAATTAGAAAAAAATACTTTCACATTATTTATTTATCTTAAATATACCCTGGAATCTATAAAATATAGGCAATAACATACGTATTTTCGATGTAAAAGCAATAAATAAATGCATAATTATAAAATAAACAATATACAAGGTATATATTTTATTATTAAATATTTTGTCACTGCATATTTGTCTTGGATGTCTCGATATCTGACTATGATTGCACTAACCTATGCCCTATGACCCTGTTTATAATTACTCCCGACAACCCATTCGCCTGGCGTTACTCGGTGATAGTGGTAGACTTTCAACTGTATTGATAATTTAAACAAAATCTTATTGTAGTGTTATCAGGTGAGTTTTCCAATATTAAATACTACATTAGATAAAAATTAACTTCCCTAAGGTTACAGTGAAAAAAATATTTCAAAAGTAAATATTTGTTTAATTAAATATGCAATCTCCTATTCATTTTAATCATACCAATCCAATACAATAGTGTTAGAAAAACTAAATTTAATATAATTTTAATTTGTGTCTTAAATAACAATACATACAAGATATTTTCTTAATAAATGTGTAAGAGTAAGGGGAGAGGAGAACTGCATTGCTCCTCTGCTGTATTTCTGTATCAGTTCATTCTATTGATATCTGCTACAAGTGAACTGTATAATATAATTTTTAGGCCTTTTAGTGTCGTGTCAAGTAGTAAATTGGTAAGGTGACTCCTTTTATCATGAGAATATCGCGTCAAAAAAAATTATTGATTGTAAAAACATATTTTGAATTAAACTTTTATCTGTATCTTGTATGTAATTTATAATTTATTTATTATTTTTATCGTAAGGTGTAATCGCCGAGATATTTTATTATACCTATGCAAATTCGAGATATGTATATATTTAAGATCAAATGACCGTTTCGTTTCGTTATTTAAATTTACACCAAGTGCATATTTATTATATGACTTTCCTTTTTTTATTTTATGTAACTTTCTTTATTTTAATTTATATAACTTTCTTAGCTTTAAGTTGAGCTTTACAAGAACGTATTTGGAGACCATGTTTGAAATATAACAAATTACAAGTAATAGAGTTATGTGTATATGACACAAAAAATATTAAATTTGACAGATATAAATATTCTCTATTGAGAAAATCAATGTAATTTCTTAAATAATTTCTTCTTCAGTTAAACATCATCTCGGCTTACTTACAAATACGTAATTGTAGCTTTTAAACTACTAATCCGATTTTCATAAAACATAGCTAACAACGACAGTGATGAACAAGGCTGTCTATTAAAAAACACCGTATTTAAATCTTGTCATTAATCTAGGAGCTACGGTGCCACAGACGGACAGACGTCAAATGTGTTTTTGCATCGGGTATTAAAAAGAAATGTTTTTGTTAGATATATTGCGTGTATTTCTAAAGTAATAGTAAAGTAATAAGTAGGTACCCAAATGGTTTCTCTTTGTTTTTCCTACGATATACTGTGATAGTGAAGGTATGTAAAATTCTTAACAACATATATCATTTAATTACGTATGAACGTACGTAAATATAAATTCTTGTTTTTCTAAACTTTATTTGCGTTTGTAAGAAATTACCTCGATTTTTAATGCAAAAAATGCTATGTGTGTATTTTAGAACGTATTCGCGCTTCAAAAGTTTGTTTATATTGTATACTAGTGGCTCGTGGCTTCGCTCGCTTGTATAACACAAAAAGATTGTTATTTTCTCATCTCAATTTCCTTCATGATCTAATAACATTATAATTTAAAAGACTGTTAAGAAAGTTAAGTCAAATTTGCCAGAATCCAATAATGCATTTAATTTGATTAAGCCGTTTCTGAGGTTTGCGTGAACAAACGCAAAGGCAAACAGACTTACTTACAGACAGACAAAAATTTAATAAATCATTGTTTTAGATTCTATCAAATTAATAAAGGCTCCAATAACATTTTTCCTTATATATCTTCCATGTACGTTTGAGCACCACTCGAGGAGATAAAATATTTATTTAAATTTCTATTTCTTAGCTCTGGTGTCGGGCAAAGCGCGGCGTAGAATTCTGCCACCCAACACGCAATGTCTCCAGAATTCGGCAGAAAGTGGGGACGGTGTGTCTTAACACAAGGTTGCCTCTGCCTATCCTTCTGTGTGTTACTATATTGAATAAAAATATATTAATTTGAAAAAAAAACGTGATAATGTTACATTTTAAGCAAGCGCTTTACATTGGCGAAATTTCGAGCAAAAGTTCAACAGATAAATCCTATCGACGGCCGTCAATTAAGTAAATTAGGTAGGTACCGTGTTTATCATTTAATTAGTCGTATAATTAATCGTTCGTTATTATAATAATGACTTAGCTTTATAAGAATTTTGTTCTGGTTTTTTTGTTCTCCTTATTGCCTACTAATAAAATCAGTAAAATTTTTTTTTTACCTTCAAGTTGTATCCCATACATAGTAGAGTAAACAGGGGGAACCTGGCGACCGAGTGTTAGAACACTGTTCGGTAATACTGAAGGCATTACGTGTTGTGTGTAGTGGTTGGTGGTAGAACTCAACGCCGCGTATTTCTCACGTTATTATAAAGAGAAAATGAGAAGAAGAAGAAATATATACAATTGCTATTAATTAATTCCGGTATTATTATTAATTAAGTTCGATTTAGATATATAATATTTAAACCGGAAGTCTCTTATCAGGTATGTATAATATGTTGTCGTAAATTAACAGATTAGCCAACTAGGTCTCCACCTGCGTGAAAACACTGATGTCAATTATAATATCCTTATTATGAATACTATATGTATTAGTGAAAACTATAATATGATTTTGTAAAGATTATCTTATAATATTTAGATTGACATCTTTTTCTAGGTAAAGAGCTATGGGTACCTCACACCTGCTGAGTACTTATCGATGCTAGTAAAATATTTGCTCTAGAAGTCTAGATTAAATTCCTTTAAATGGTCAGTGAAAAGATATACCTAAATGATTATAAAATGTTTTATTATATATTTTACTAATATTTTAAATATTAATATATATATATAGTTCAAAGTAGTAAGTATGTTCTAAATTTAAAGTCGAACCATTTTTATATATAGAAACTACGTGGATGAATGAATGTAACCATATGAATGAAGTGCCCTCCTTCTCTTTGTAAACTGATTGTAAAATCGGAAAAGGCGACATTGTGGTCGCTCGATCTGGTCAACTTTGTATGCATCGGTTTTAAATCTTGATTTTAAGCATATTTCTTTATATTAATTGTTAATCTGATGCAATTCTTTAAATAGATGAGGAAAGTGGGAAACTGCAATGTCTTTGTAGGAATATAGTTTCTTAACACCATGGTCTCGGCTAGCAAAAGATAATCTTATGAAATATGTTTTTTTAAATTTATAAAATATTCATTCTAGTAATAAGAATCGACGAAGAATATTTTAAAGAATTATGTTTTTTTGAAAACATAAAAATTTGAACGTAGCGGTTTCCGTAAAAAATATTTAAATATTAAAATATGATTTCCAACAAGTGTTTTTCTTTCTAAGTGTAAATGATTAACACTTTATAAAATGTACAAAATATTTAAAAGGGTTATTGCTTATAGTGGAAATACTCGTGTAAATTATACAAATGGTACGTAATTGATAAAGTTAAAACGGGAATTACTTGTTTTTTTATCAACTAGCTTTTTTTATATTATACGCCAGCGGTTATAAGATCTAGAGAAGATAGGTGCTTAAAAATACCTTAGTAAATATAATATATAATAATAATAATAAATTTATTTCATTAAGACATTAGTCCACTTGTTAGTAACATTTAAAATTTATTCTATGTTAATACACACACAAACACACGCATATACAAACAATAAAAATAAATAATTAAAGTTTTTAGTTTCACGCTATATCCCGCACATAGGGTTACTGGGAACTAAGTGTTAACACTCTCCATTCCACACATTTCAACAAATTCTCGAAGCATGCCGTGTAGAGTGGCGGATTGCAACGCGGCACCTTGCCTCGTTACCATAGCAACGAAATTGAAAATATAAAATAGTTTGAATATTAAGTAGTTCGTCGAGTGGGAATCGAACCCACAAACTGACGCATTTACAGTCTCAAATTAAATTACAATTCTCTGGCCTCATTAAGTTACAAATCTCGAAACCTTTAAATTAGAGTTAGATCTTAATTAAAATTATCTTTATCAATTTTATTTTATGGGAAGAAATAAAAAAAAACATTTCATATTTTTATTAATTGTATATTAAATATTACCTACTCTACTATCTTTTACCAATATTTTTATGTTTTTAAAGAAGAGAAAATTGCATTCCATTATGCTATCGTTTTATCAACAGGTGGTCCTTATTGTTTTATATAATCTAATCTAATACCGCCAAATATTCAAATTTGTGGCCTTTTACTGCTATTTTAATATACGAATAAATTATACTGTCAGTTTTATCAAAATGATTTTACACATATATATTAGTTACGAAATATATAATTCACACGTGAATTCTCTTTTAGTTTTCAGTTATGGAACTGGTCTCGTTCGCGAAGGAGGTGCTTCAGAACGCGGCGGAGCGCGCCGCCAGCTACCGTCTGGGCCAGACGGCGATCAGATACGCGGACCGTGCTTTGTGGGTCATAGAAAAGAGTGCGAAATGGGCTGTGCCACCGCCGCGTATGTATTTTTACTGTATTTACCTTAAATAACTTAGTCTTATAAATAACCTATAATTTATTTTATTTTGTTACCTTCAATATTATTAAATAATTAATAACTAAAACACATCACGCGCATGTGTCGTCTTTGCCCTTTTCTGCTCTCTTTTTTTTCTTTTGTTTTTTTTTGTAATTTTTATTTTAATATATACTCTTTTACTCAACTGCGACTGTATTCAAAGAGGAGAATTAATGTGACGTATATTACTATTAGTATATTACATTTATAAATATATATTTACTTACATATTTTTTTCTTCTTTTGAACTAGACAAACTAGAAATAGACAGGTTAAATGCTGCTATTATGTGAATAAGTCAGTGAATCGTGAACTTGATTGTGATGTAACCGCGTTATAATAAGTTAACTAGATTTTAAAATGTCTTTTGTTGACATTGCGTTAAAATATAACTACCTACCTAAATATTTATTTAAGTTCAAATCAAAGCAAAGCGCGGCGTTGAGTTCTGCCACTCAACACGCAATGCCTCTAGATTTCAGGCGGAACGTGGGGAACGGAGTGTCTTAACACTAAGTTCCCTCTGCCTATCCTGCTGTGTACGGGACACAGCGTGAAGCTGAAATGGTTTTATTTTTTGTAGCTACCTACCTTATTTTACATGCCGTTGAAGTTTAATTAAATATTATGAATTAAAATATTAAGAAACAAGGAAAAGTCATGTAGATAAATGAATAATAAGTATAAATTATAATATTAAATATTTAATAAATTGTATTCACTAAAAAGGAAATCTCAAATATCGTTAACTGCTTTTCAACGAATGTTTAAATATGCATGATTTTTTATTTATCTAATGTAGGAAGGAATAAATTCTATAAAAGAAATACTACCTTAACATATTTATGTTTTGACGTTCGTAGTATAGTTTTTTCTAATATATGTAATTAACTCTTTTTTGGTTATTTTATTAAGCAGCAATTTTTTATTTAGAATTTGGATATGAAATAACATACACATATGTATGTATATAAATTATATTTTTTAATACATTACTATGAAATAATGATAAAGTTTCTACAATAGTTGTTTTGTCTTCCATTAGTAAAGCGAAGTATGGGCTACCGGAGGTCATATATTTAAATTTTGTATGTAAGGAGCTTTATTTAGCTGATGTATCGTACGAATAAAAAATATTTTATGAAATTTTATTTTATTAGTTTGAATATTTCGATAAGGCAATCTTATATGCTATTACTTCTTTAGGTATATTTTATGAAATAATACTAATGAAAGTAATCAGCATAAAGAGTTTCGCAGTAGAGTAGTCACCGAGAGAGAGAGAGAGAGAGGAAAGAGAGACCGTTCTCCACTTAATTTCTGAATCATTTCATGTCTAGTGGTAGATCTCAAACGATAATTTTTTCCAATAACATAAAAATCAAAAAATTAAAGATTTAACCTTTATTGTTTAGGAAAGATTTTATTGTTATTAATAAGCTATGACTATACAAATAACTTTTACTATGCTATTTAAGATTTGTCAAAAGATGAAGTAAGTCGAATATCATGTTTATCATCTTCGCAGATGCTATTATTGTAATAGTAATTTAAAATAATGTTTTTATTGTATTATTAATAAATTGTTTATATTTGTCTAGTGGATCAAGAAGACAGACCACAACCAGAACTGATCCGTCCACTGCCATGGGTGTTCTTCCTTGCGTTACTCGCAGCACTACGCCTCATAAGAGAATCACTATCTCTCATAAACTTAATGCGTGGAAAACCTCCTTTACGCTCCGCTGACGTTGTAAGTATGGGATTTAAGTTTTTTCACTTATTTTTCTGCGTACAAAAATGTAGGCAGATGTACCCTGCTGTGTGCGGGATACAGCGTGTAGGTGCACAAAATTTATGAAAAATAACACGTATTAACAGAGTCATTACACTCTTTCCAGGTATCATATATACAAAGCAAGAGACGCTATCTTCGTACATTAAAATATCAGGGTAATCGTATAATGCGTTCGAGAAGTGAACCTGTGAACCGTCAGTCCTGGTTCAGCCAACTACAGAGCCTATTCGAATTTACATTGTGTTTTAGAAGACAGCACTATGGAAATAACAATACACAGCTAAGCAATGGCGATGAAGTTTTGGTAAGTTATTTTTAAATAAAAGTAATGTTGATTATTGTTAGTATGTATATATTTCAGTATTAATATTTTGAAATAATCTATTTATTAATACGTGAAGCAAAAATTTTGTATTCCTATGAAAATTGTGCAGACGGAGGAGTATGAAATTTAGAACGCTCATATTTAAACGTTGCTATAGTAGATGCTATATTGAGTTAAAAAAAACACTTATAAACACTTACAGTGAAGTTTACGAAAATAAAATAACTGAAAACTGCATTAAAATTGGTTAAGCCGTTTTTGGGATAAGCGTCACCAAAAGTATTATGCACAAAGAGACATAAAATTTAATAAAATCATTGGTTTGCAAGCTGTGAATATAAATGTCCCTAATAATACTTTTTCACAAACACCTTTCATGTACAGACGGCTATTAGTTAGATTTTTATTATATGTAATATATTTTAACACACACATTTGTAATTAAGAAATCGAAATACTAATAGAACGAACTCTAAGTAATAATGTAGTCTAGATTTTCATGAAATACCTCTATGCTATTTGTAACAAACTGACATTTTAATTTGTTTATATTTATATATTCTCGGTTTTTCTAAAAAAAAGTTTTTTTATATCACATACCTTGAATTAACGAAGTTTTAAGTGTAAAAAAAACAAAAGAACTTCCCACAATTATTGAAATATATTTTATTTTATAATATAGATATCTTTATAAAAAATTATAGAAAGGTCAGTTATGTTAATTAAATTTAAATAAAAAGATTCGCCTTGATATTATAAGATTTGTTGATAGAGATACGAAGTTATAAAATTAGTACGTGAGAACTTTAAGACATACATTTGTTAAATTATAAATTACTTTTTTAATTTAAATAATGTAATACTTTCTATATTCTCTGTATTCTCCTAACTAATAAGTTTATCATACAATTCCTTCTTTTCGAAGCAAAGCGCGACTTTGAGTTCCTCCACTCAATACGTAGTGCCTCCACAATTCGGCGGAAAATAGGAACGGAGTGTCTTAACACTAAGCTACCTGCCTGCCCTGCTGTGTGGGGGAAAAGAAAACAATTCCTCGAGGCTTAAATATTTATAATTTAAAAGATTATGTATTTTTTTATAGATAACACAAAATCGTTATGACAAAGACATCTCTATTTTCATACGTAGGTGTATAAAATGTTTATTTTATATACTTATATATATGAAACAGTTTTGTTTACAAATAAGTATTACTTGAAGA
Source organism: Heliconius melpomene rosina (assembly GCF_056956725.1). Lineage (NCBI taxonomy): Eukaryota > Metazoa > Arthropoda > Insecta > Lepidoptera > Nymphalidae > Heliconius > Heliconius melpomene. Next base: position 6,603,082 of record NC_140402.1, on the reverse strand, counting down.
TATATTTACATATATAGTTATCGTTTGTCATCATTACTTAAAGTAACTAAAGCTAATGCTATTAGTAAATAAATGAGAAACATTACATATCGTACTTATTTGTAATATATAATGATGTGTTACTCACACGGAGCTTATGTGAATTTGTATAGTGTTATTTATAAAATTATGTAAACCGACATAGTTGAAAGGAAGTGTAATATTTAAATTATAGGTTTGTTACGGAGAAAAATTACTCTATTCTCTATTTTCTGGTATTTTAGAATATTATTAGTATAGGTTAAGCGTAAACACGATTTGATGAAATAAAAATTGTTGACAATTCGCCCCCCACTTTTAGTCGAAATCGAATCGAATGGAAAGCTTCGAGGCATTGCGTGTTGAGACGAGGATCTCAACGCCGCGCTTTGCCTTGTTACCGGCCAGAGGAAATGGAAATATTAAATAGGTAATTAATTCCCTCGAGTGAGAATGGAACCCAGAACCGTCGAATTAACAGTCACACAGCACACACACACATAATATAGCTCACATCACATTTTCAAATATATTTTAAATAAATCTACATTCATAATAGCTAATCGTCAGAATGCTTAACAACCTTTTGTGTAACTTGTTTTATATAATGTCGAAATATATTTATAATTTCAAATATTTCTGGAAATATTAGAGCCATAGAATATATTAAAACGTTATTTCGTGACAAATTACTATTTTTTTTTATTTAATATATAACAATATCCTTTTTTTTTAAATTAATACATTAATATAACTGACTCATGGATACTTTACGTTATATCTGTGTGTGAGAAATGTAATGTTTTCAAACAAAACAAGTAGTTCTAGAGATCTTACCAAATCAAATCAAATCTTTCGTTTGTTATATTAGTATAGATATGCACAATTAATTCCTATCATACGAAAAGGATCTCTTTGTCTTTACATTATTTTAATAAATTATTACTTAGCCCTAATATGCCATCTAAGCGAGGTGTTAATTTTATTTTACAGTATATTTATATACGAGTACTCGTACTTTATATAAATTATATAAAACTTTATTTTCAGATAGTAAAACGCAATAAACGCGTTCGACAGCAAGCAAACCCGGTACCAACCACTAGCGAAACGAGCATGGAGCGCGTCGTGGAGAAAATAATGGTGAACATAGAGGATTCTGATGATTGTTCTGATACGGTATGGTTATTAATTTATTATATTTTAGTTTAGATAGGCATACTTAAGTTAGTTTTTTAAATAAAATAATTAATAAAATTATCGTTGTAAAATACAACGCTATTTGTCAAGAACGACGCACTCAGACACAGACCAATCAAGGCGATAAACGCCGCACATTCACTCATTCCCGAAATCGAATCATAGGTATTGGCGGTGAAGTTGAATAGCGTAAAATAGAAAGTGAGATATCCGTTTCTCGTTCTAGTACGAGAAAAAACCTACGTCTAAACTGTTGACGAATCTATATATATTTTTTTTAAATCAAAATCAGCTTCACGCTGTATCCCGCACACAGGTAGAGGGAACCTAGTGTTAAGACACTCCGTTTCCCAATTTCCGCCGAATTATGGAGGCATTGCGTGTTCAGTAGCGGAACGCCGCGCTGTGCCTCGACAGCAGAGCGAAGAAATGAAAATATAAATGAACTTATATATTATTTTTAATATAACAATTTCAGTTAACGAGCTTGACAAGCCCAATAAGCGATAAATCCGACTCGCACACGGAATCCGACCAAGATGGAGGCAGATCGATTCAAGAACAAAATGACACAAAACAAATAACCTTGCAAAGGGAGGTTGCATATCCGTCCATAGATAATATAGATAATGAGACTTCCGAAGAAATATTTAATTTAAGACACAGATTGATCGTTAATTCGAAAAGCAATCAGGCAAAAGATGATACTTTTAATTTTCTGATACATGAGATTCGTACGCACGGTGAAGGTGGAAATAGTCTTAAAATAGGTATGAAATGGCTTATTGTATTTAGTTATAGGTGATTTTTTTTTTTCAGTAAAGCAGAGTCGGCAGAAAGAACCTCGTGTTAAGAAACTTCGTTAATCACCCACTTCGTTAATCATCCTAACTTTTGTCTACTATGGAAATGAAAATAATGTTAAATATAGTCATTCCCCAAATGGGAATTGAACCTCTAAAGGTCTTGTTCCTATGAGACGCTGTTCCATTGCACCACGACGTGAGGTGAAGAATGGAGTGTATTAACATTAGGCGGCTGTCTCTACGTACCTTGGTATATAGGGGATACAGTGTGAACTTCAAACAATACTATTGGAGCTTCCTATTATTTCATTTATTAATCTTAAACGAAACGTTACGGAGAGCTATATAATAATATAAATACTTAACAGATTTTTACATGGTATTTATTATTTTATGATTTGATGACTCTACTTGTGCGATTAACGATTTAAGTTTAAAGTTTTTTTTAATAAATCATTATTAAATTCACATACATATAGAACAGTGTTAAATATTATGTTTTCTTTCAGGTAATGGACGAACACCAAAAAATATTTCCATAGAAGAAAGGTAATTGTGTCATTTTAAATAATATTGAACATTATTCATAAATTAGCTCTTTACTACTTACTAATGAGAAAATTGGACAAATTATACTATTCCTTTTAAAAGATTTATTTTCAAAACTATATATGTTTTTTTTTTGTTGATCTTTCATAAACTCAGTCTGAAAGGATATATGACTCAATTTTAATAGCATATTATGCTTCAGTTGTTCAGATATCGACCCGTTGCAGTGATAAAACGGAAAATGGCATTTTTAGTTTTATTTCAAGGTAAAACTTTCATGTTTTTGCATGCAAAAACAAATAATATGTATGTAGGTACAAAAGTATATATATATTATGTGCTAAATGTCTAAATATGTTCCTTAAAAAGATTATATTCGTATTTAATATATTAATATGAAATTTATCTATGTTTCATACTAAATATTAACTCGCATGATATATTTTTTTATCACGGCATTCCCCCAGAACATATATAAGTTCCCTCCCCATAAGTTCCCTCTGCCTACCCTGCTGTGTGTGGGATACAACGTAAAGCTGATTTTTATTTTTTCTATTCCAGATGTGGTGAATAAATGAAGTCCTCAATACCAGGAGCTCAAATATTTTAGTGGTCGCTCTTAAATTTGTTTTTCTTTTCAGCTAAAGAACGCATCAATATTTTATAAGTTTGTAACTCCTATTACGTATAGGTTTTCTTATTGAATATTATTTATTAATGCATCGTAGAATATCATGATTTTTTCATTGTTACTATTAAGAACCTATTTCACTGTTGTCTGATAAGTTCTAGACAGCTCTACAGATATTTATAGTGTTTTTTTTTCCTTATTCTAATAAGAAAATGATGGCATTACAGATGTTTAGCCTATAAATAACGAGAACTTATCAAAGGTATCATATACAAATGTGAAATGGTTGGAGCCATTATATAAAGATTATTTAATCTATATATAAACTCATGAGGCTGTTTTATTATGAATTGTTTTATATAAACAAGATGAATTTTAGTTCAAGTATTGTGTTTCATATATGTATAATAAATATATTTATTACACCTCAAGACAGCTTGCTGGTCCAATATATACCAGACAGACTGAAGGAATCAAAGACAGGAGTTAAAATTTTGTTGCTTTCCTTAATAAAAATATATGTTATTGACAATAAATAATGCAGTCTAAAGTTTAACTTAATGCTCTCTAATTCATTATTAAAATGTATTTAAAAAAATATATTTTTTTTTATAAGGCTCATTATTTTCATTACAGATTTATGTAAATATATCTGTAATACTATTTTTGTACACTTATCTATTTGATTGCTAAATGTTCCTATGTCCATTAAAGGTATCTATATAGATTTTTAAATTTATGTTTAAGAAACATTTGGCAGTTTTTTACTAGTTCCTACAATTTGTTAGCTTTTTATAAGAATTTATTATTGTAATAGTAAGTATCTATAAAATTGAATTAAAAGGTTTGTATATTTATATATTTAGGAATATTCTGTTCTAAAGAAACTAAAGGAGGAATGATTTTTTTTTAATAATTTTTGCATGACGATTTTTTTTTAGTTTAAAAAAAACTGAACCTGCAAAAAATGTATGCAATAATATGAAATCGATTTTGTTTTTGGAAACATTTATTATTTATGTAATAATATCTTTATAGAGCAACTTTTATTTATTTTGTTTATAAAACTTTTAAGTCAAGAAGTTTATTTTAAGAATAGAGTTTTTTTATATTCATGTGTATGTTTTTTTTTGTGTGTGAACGGGTCAATAAAAATAAAATATTAATATGAATGTTAATTAAATTTTTCTGCTCTTTACGCTATTTAAATCAATGATTTATTATGAAATTATTATATTTATAATATAGGCATTCTACAACCGGTAAACTATTTAATTCTTCAAATGTGAAGAAAAAACTAAATTAAAATGAACTAAAATATTTCCAAAGTTTTGGCTGTGTAACAAATAACAAGACTGACGAGAAAATTGTTGATTCTGTTTCTAATTGTGCTTTTTCTCGATTTATCATATTAATTAATGTTATTTTTATACCTAACTTATGTAAGGCATTTTCAAATGTTTTGTAATTGGTGGATCTACCACTACAAATATATTTATATAATTTAACTGGTCTTTCATTATATTCCTTTATTCTTTGTTAAACTTTCTTCATAAACTGAGATCCCAGACCCCGCATACCTACGTCATTTTAACAAAGCTGAAATTTTGAGAATTAATAGTCTCTTATGTAGTTAAGACAGTAAGCTTACTTACTAAGTTGAAAGTGGGAGCCTTTCAGAGGTAAACGCTTGTATTTAAATGTTTTTAAGGGTAACCACACTCATAAACGCAAGTTTTAATAATATGTCAGGGTCTTAGATATAACTTTCTTTATTAAAATTATAATTATTTGGAGAAAAAATATAATTTTGAAATAAAAATTTAAGTAGCAAAAATGGTATGTTTCCGCCCGGGATCGAACCGGGGACCTTGTGCGTGTGAAGCACACGTGATAACCGCTACACTACGGAAACTTACTTACACTGTATGAAAATATCAATCAAAAGAATAAATTAATCTATAAAACAAATTGATAAAAAACGTAAAAAGAATGCGACAAGTGCAATTTATAACAAGTCTTGGCTGAATACAAAACGCTCCGGGCGTAGAGTTGACGAAAATAAAAAAAAAAACGATAGAGGTGATTTTGTCTGAGCCAGTCTCGCGGCTACTTCGCCCGCGAATGGTCGCGGACGCGTTACCGTGACATAATATTGTCGGTGTTAAGTTGGACAAATTCCCTTTTATTAATCGAGGACTGCACAAAATTACATCAACATGGATCCCGAAGCCTTCTTGGATCTGGCCAATCAGGTCATAAAACTGAAAATGTACCCATATTTTGATATAGCGCACTCCTTGCTATGCGCTTTAGCGGTACGAGAGGATTTAGGAGCTGGTGAGGAATAAATTATTAATATTTCAAATTAAACCCGCCATACGCTTCAAATTAAATGTTAAATAGTATTATATATTCCTTTTTTTTCTAGAATGGAACCATTGCCGTTCTATATCATGGGACTAAAATTAAGCCACCTATAGAGTTTATAAATAGACCAGTTGCTTTCATTAGATGGCAAACCGCACTTATTATAGAAATAAAGTACAGATGACCACATCGGCTTAAGCTACAGGAATTACATATAAATCTTATTTCCTCAACCTTTATCGCGTTTAAAAGGGAAAATGTCGACAATTGTCCGCAAAATGTTTATTACAAAGGCCAAATTATTATCTTATAATTTATTATCTAATTGGCGTAGATTAAAATGATTACGGTTCACTAGTGAACGTATTTTTACTTAAATAATTATATAAATATTGGTTGGTAGAGAAAGAGAGGTTATGTTGCAAAATAATGTTTGTGATTACGATAAGACCCTTCGCAATGCCGAATGCCGATGCCATTGGCGGGGAATGCGAACGATTTACGCGAGTCTAAATAGATGGCGCCATTTTAAACTTAAATAGGTCGGGATTGTGCATAAGCGATCGGTGCTTTCTTATTTGTATGATTATCTTAAATATGATATGTCAAACTGGAAGATGGAGATGGAATGACAGTGTATGCAAAAAAATAGATTTGGGCTCGTCCGGGATTTGAACCCGGGACCTCTCGCACCCGAAGCGAGAATCATACCCCTAGACCAACGAGCCATGTTTTAGATGGGTGAATTTAAAAAACCAATTTATTCAATCTATTCTAGGCTAATTTTCAAAAAATATATGATTAAAATGATTAAATAATCAATAAATCATTTTCATACTTTATTTTTAAAAAAGTATGACACAAAAATTACCCCGAACTTAGCGTTAATTTAGGATCTTTACTGTTTTAAAGAATAAGTTATGAAAATAAAAATGATTTCTAATGAAGTTTACTTAAATATAACAATTTCATAATTTTTGCAACCATGAAAGATTAAATCAATAAAAGTAATCATGAACACTTATCATTTTGTCAATTGCACCAAAGATATATTAAAACTAGATACTGATAGTAGATACTGCACCACTTTTGATTTTAAAATAAAAAATAGTAAACTATATTACATATTTATTACTTTCGTAAGCTTCGTAAGATCATAAGCTTTTGTTTCTTAAAGCTTAACTCATTTTGTTAAATAAGAATAGAAATAAATTATAGAAGTATTCAAATAATAATTAAATATCTACATCTTTCCTCCTCCTTTTCTCTTCCTTGTTCCTCTTGGTTCCTCTTGGCTCCTAGTAGGTAAGAATAGAGTTCAAAATCTTTGCGTATATACACGTATGTTAAAAAAAACAATACTTTCTCAGAAAAATATGCACAAATATGCACTATTAAGTAATTGTGCTCCTTTAAAATATTTTATCTATAAAACCTACTACAGACTATATAGTATATTTTTAGTATCTACTACAGATAAAATATTTTATAGTTATAAAGAACTTTGTAGTTAAAATAACAGTAAATATAACTAACGCCCTAAGGCGTTTACATTACTTTTTAGAATGAGACTTTGTAAGCTCTACTTGGTAAAGCATAGTATTTCTTGCTCTGTAATCTCTATAATGATATTTATGAAATATCAAAAATAACACATGAACAAATGGCGCACGACGTTTTATATATAGTAGACCATAAATTATTATTTATTTTTGAATAGTGTCATTTTCTTTTGAAAAATAGATATGTTTACGAAGATAAACATTCCAAGTAACTCTTCTTTCTATTCTGGAAATCGTTACTTCGATTCTGGCATAGATCTAAATATCTCTACATAGAACGTTCTTTCAAGTATTATTTACATCGTGTTGGTTGCTATTCTAATCTATAATATTTTATAGGGAAAAGTAATGTTTGGTCCATATATCTCCATTAGTGTGTATTTCGACGACTGAGCAATTACTAATATTTGTCTGAATCCAATGGTTACAGGATCAAATACAAATCCTAAGTATATTTTCATTTAGCATAGATAATTCTATCAGCCTCATTATGTAGTGTCAATAGCATTTTAAGATGCCTAATTGAACCTTTAGAAATTATATCAGGAAGGAAGAAATGATCTAAAAATCTAATTTTGCAAGCGTCGGAAAATTTGTGAGAATGGATGTTTGTTCCGCTTTTATGCAAAAACTACTGACCGGATTTAGATGAATCTTTACAGTAATATAGCTTATACATCAGTATAATACTTAAATAGCCTACATTCACGTAGAGTTTTGTTTAATTTGGCTAATATTGGCTATAACAGTAACTTCAAGCGGGCGAAGAGTGTAGATTACTAGTTAACAATAAGCGTATGACAAATAATAATTATTGAACAACCGAAACACTCTACATTTCGCCATTTTTAAATAATTATAAAAAAAATGTAGGTGCACAGGCCTTCTCCCGCAAACACCCTCTGTCATGCTGGCTATCAACAATGCTAGTGATCTTCGCTGGGGGCATGGTGGCAAACGGACTGCTGGGGGAACCTATACTGGCACCGCTTAAGAACACGCCACAGTTAGTTATAGGCACAATAACATGGTAAGTTTCAATTTCAGGTTCACAATGTATCCCACATATAGCAGGGTAGGCAGAGGAAACCTAGTGTTAATACACTCTGTGTCCCACTTTCCGCCGTATCTTTGAGGTTTCGCGCGGTGAGTGGCGGAAATGAGCGAAATCTATTTGTTTTACAAGCTCTAGGTCTAACTCCTGTCTAACTTTTGTTAACAGAAATTTAATCCTATAAATAATAGCTGCCACGCATAATTTGCAAAATAAAAATGTTTTGCAAAATATATTAATTGATCGTACATAATCAAAACGTTAAGGTGGGCTCGTCCGGGATTTGAACCCGGGACCTCTCGCACCCGAAGCGAGAATCATACCCCTAGACCAACGAGCCTTACAGGCGTATTATGTAACTCCGTATCAGATTTTTAGTAATGTAAGAAAACGAAAGTAATGCTAGTAGTAGTTCAAGCGGGCGAACCCGAGAGCGAGTCGCTAGTATTGTAATAAATTATAAAATGTATTGTTATTTGATTTAGGAGTAAAAGCGTTACCCCTTTTAACAATAATCATTTTTAAAATAAAAATAAACGAATAAATTTTCAGGTACGCCGTATTTTACACGCCATTGGACGTCGGGTACAAAGTGGCCAAATTTCTTCCTGTCAAAGTGGCAGCTTCCGCCATGAAAGAAATATATCGCGCCAAAAAAGTGTACGACGGTGTCACCCACGCAGCCAAATTATATCCAAACGCTTATATTATTATGGTTATTGTCGGTAAGTTGTTATTTAAGAGATTTATTTATTTGCATTTATTAATAAGATCTTTCTGATACAGTTCGGACGTAACAAACTAAACGCGAGTTTTAATTCCAGCAATTTTTTTTTTATATTAATAAATTTTTCCGTTAAAGTACCTACTACCTTGAACTTCTTTAAAGGAGAAAAAGAGGATATTTGAAAAAAAATTAAGTCTTTAGTCTTAGGACTTTCAGCTAGTGTAAAATTTGGTCATTTTAGATATTATGTTATATATTTGGTGGAACATGTATCTTTCAAATTCTTAAAAATTTTGTTCTTTCTTACTTTAAAAATTTTATTCTTTCTTATTTTTGCAAATATGAGGCTGTTTTACTAAACTAAATAAATACAAAAAAATTACATTGTATTTTGACAAAGCTAAGCATAAACACCTTATGTTTTATTTACTACTATTATGATCAGTTACTCAATAGATTTATGTCTCCAGGTACACTGAAAGGAAATGGAGCAGGATTTACCAAGTTAGTTGAGCGACTCATCCGCGGCGCGTGGACACCCACCGCTATGGAAACCATGCAGCCAAGCTTGTGAGTTAAATATATTTTATTTACTTCTATAATTTACATATAACACATAGACCAATAGTTACTAAAATGTATATTACACTTTTGCAATGCACTTTTAAATGCATATTATAGTCGTCGATTCATACAAACTTAGGGATATCATATATTTTGTGCTACCTACCTACTGTATTTTTTCTTTATAAAGTATTATATTATTATGTATTTATTTTAACTTTTAATGTTTACTCAATTTCTCCAATTCTCATTCTTTATTCTTATTCGTATAGAATATGTTTAATTTTCACTGAAAGTGATAGTCGCGATCGTTTAAACGCTCTACATAACCAACGAACCGGTAACGGCTATAAGTGGTAACAGCTCTTGTTATATAATCATTAATCAATAACTTACTCAATCAAAAGTAATATACAAGAATGGTAAAAATTTAAATGCACTACTGAATTCATATACAATTCCCCCTTAATATATACCTTTTTTAGTAATTTAGTAGTTGCATTTCATATTTAGATTAAGTAGATTAGTTCTAATTTCATTTCAATATAAAGTTGATTCATATATTGAAAAATTATATTATCCTATGTTATTATAAGCATTTTTCTTTCCTAAGTGTAGAATGACATTAATAAAATGCGTTTAATATTATATTATACGTTTTAAAAGATTTAAACACGATTTTTTTTGTAACATTACTGTTGCTATAATATATTTATACTTGCATATAAAACAAATAAATGAAATATAACTTAGTGTAAGCAGTTACTAAAACGTATAAAACATAGGGTCACGAAAAAGACATTATATGAAATAATAATTAACATTAATTTGAAATCGTGATTAAAATTTCCAAAGTACTTAGTCCATTTTAGCCTGTGTTTTTTTACACAGCAAGTAAAAAACAACAACAACAACAATTGTCCTATATAATGATGACACAATGTAACAATTGTCCTATATAATGATGAGATAAAAATAAATCAAATCAGCTTCACACCGTATCCTGCACGATAGGCAGAGGGAACCTAGTGTTAAGACACTCCGTTCTGGAGGGATTGCGTGTTGAGTGGCAGAACTCAACGTCGCGTTTGCCTCGAAACCAGAACTTCAGAGCAGGTATACCGTAGGTATGCAGGTATACTCTTAAGTCTCAGATAGATTTTGTGATGCTGTTTTCATTCGTTAATTATATATCAATGAATGAAAACAGAATCTCAAGATTTAAAAATACGGACCTAAGAGCCTTAGCTAAAATAAATATTGGATATTATTATACTTAAAATTAATGTTTTTTTTTTTCAGCTACACAAAAGCATCTCTAGTGGCGTCAGTGATATTCGTGCTCGATAAGAAGACTGATCTCATCTCGGCGCCTCACGCCCTCGTCTACTTTGGTATCGTCATCTTCTTTGTATATTTCAAGGTATTTATTACTATGTCAATTTTAATATGCTACTTTGTATATTGCAAAGTTAGACAAGAAACTAACCGTTAGGACTAACTAAAGGAAGAAAATTGCGTTTGAATTGGATAAGCTGTTACTTAAATAAACGTGCAGAAGCGCATAGACAAACAACTTTTTTTTAGTATAATTATTTTTAATTGTATTACTTTTTAATATTCTTAGGAATTTATTTAATATTGATAAATGATTTTTACTATTTCGTAATTTTTTTTTATATTGCTTTATGTTTATTATTATTATATATTTACAATACCTAACAAGGAATAGGATATTTATTATATTTTATTATTATTATACTAGTATTGATACTTTTGTTGAATAAATAGCGGTATGCTTTGCGTTTGATATAGTTTTAATAAATTGTTTAACTTTTTTAAATTTCCAGCTATCATCCATTTTGTTGGGTATCCACGATCCGTTTGTGCCATTTGAAAATCTATTCTGCGCACTTTTCATGGGAGGTATCTGGGACTCGCTCGCTAAGCTCATGGGCAAAGGCCAACCCAAGGAGGAAACGAAGGATGCTAAGAAAACTAATTAAATGTTGCCGTGTGTAAGAATTTTACCATTGTTTAATATAAAAATAATTAATTTATTTTAATTATATTTAATTTTTATCGTTACATTAAATAATATATCTTTATTAGGTATACTAATCATTATAATGATGAAAACAAATATTAAGATTATTATGCTAGTTTTGAAGATTTTTTTTTTTTTAAGTTTTTTGTTCTGCATGTTCTGTTAGAATCTATGGTCCAAAAACCTCAGTTCTCCGCTCACCATCTAAAATCGACAATTTTGGATAAGTGGCAGAACTCATCGGGCAATTTGTATAACCCACAACCTGTTGGCTAACGCTGGCCTAAAAATAATAATTTACAATTACAGTACATAGACAACCAAAGCGAAAAAATGAAAATATTAAATATTTTATTCCTCCAAATGAGAATCGATCCCAGAACGTCGCGTTTACGTTTGCAGCCGTACGCTCGTGCCGCTGGACTAATATTGTTTTTTTTTTAATATTTATGTATCTATATAGTTTATTTCTTTTTTTCAGGTCGCAGAAGCTTCTACATATTCATCAACTGACACCGACAATACTAGCTGCGACGTTCTCTTTTAATTATTATTTAAATAATTAAAAGATTAAAATATTTTTAAAAAATATAAAAAAATCGAAAAATATTTAAAACATAAAAAAATGGCACAACGACCAAAGTTATTATTACTTATTTAGTTAATTTTAAGTTGACTAGTCATAATGTTATTTTTTAAATTTCTATGACGATATATTGTTATTTTACAAGTATTATTGTGTGTTTTATGTTCCTAGAGTTTACAAAAATTACTTATAACTCTAACTTTTTTGACATTTTAAAGTATTATTCCACACATGGGAAAGAAAAATACTTTTTTAGAAAACAACATTAACATTTTTATATGTTATCTAAAAAAATATAATTCTAATGTTGCCAAATTTTATGATATTGACATTATTTTCATAATAATTAATATAATTTCTTGTTACATTTTATAATAAATAATTTGTTATATGTATACTTCATGTACATTTATATGTAAAAGTGTGGTTTTATAAATAACTCGAGCGTTGTTATTATTTAATTTTAAGTTTATGCGAAACGAATTACGATATCTCGACTTCCTTTCTTCGTTAAAAAAAAACGTTTAAATATAATAAAATTATAATATTCATTCAATTGTTGTTTCTTGCTTAGCATATGAAAATACTGACTAACTCGCATGGGTGCTAGCGATGAGGTCCACTATTTTCGTGATTTTATAAAAAAAAAACTATAATTATCTATGAATAAATTAGTTTACTATTTGATTTTAATATATCCAAGACATTAAAAGGAAAGAATAAATTTATTTAAAAAAAATGGTTTGTTGTTTTCTTTTCATCAAAACTCGCACTGGTTCATTTTCTGTAATACTGCAACATCCTTCTTATAGGGTAGTTTGAAGATTGCATATTTAGGCAAGTATAAACTTAAAAAAAAAACATTTTCAATATATTAGCAATCCTATTTAATAAACTAAATATTTGAACTTAACAATTTAATATACTTTAAATATTAGATAGGTAGGTATTAAATGTGACATTTTCGTTTTCATATCTACGCAATACTTTAAAAAAATATTGACGTAATATTTAGAGGAAACTTGAAAATCATTGTATTTACATCGCAAAAAAACAACTTGCAATGTCAAAGATTGTACCTACCTACGTATATCTATACAAAAATATAATTAATGAATGCAATAATTATGTTTAAAAGCTAATGATGAAACACCTAGGCTATACGTCCATAGCTGAGCTTAAGCTTAAAGAAATTTAAAAAAAAACAACTTTTTCTCCTCAATTTGTATCCCACTCATATATAGAAGGGTAAGCAGAGGGAATCTTGTGTCAAAACACTCCGTGCGCCACTTTCCGCCGAATATAAAAAATCTTATTTAATTAAATACAATTTTTACGTCGATTTGTACCTAATTACAGTCCTGGCTATAAAAGCTAAGATTATGATATACTACTAGATATAAATACTTCGCAAGAACACTGACCTATCCGTTGCAACAAATAATTCTAGTCTAAATTGAAGTGCGATCGCGATTCTTACATATATTATTAACATAATAATAAACTTTAAAAGAACATTTGTTTTTATGTACTGTATACCTATTTAAAAGCATCGTTATAATTATTCCTGATAGTGATATTTAAATTAAGTAGACAGTTATAATTAGGAGTACCTATGCAGTAGCATTTCATTGCATTAGTAATTAGTATGCATGTATAAGTTGTGTTTTGTCGATAAGGTTTTTTCCTTCAATATTAAATTCTTTATTATTTTTGATGTAAGTACTTTTCCTCCCTGAAAAATAAACTAAATTATAGTTTATTTTTCAGCTTCACGCTGTATCCCATATATAGCAGGGAAGGCAGAGGAACCTAGTGTTAACTTAACTGTTCCCCAGTGTTGTTTCTGCCGAATTTTCAAGGTATTAGGTGTTGAGTGGTGGAACTCAACGACGCACTTTGCTTTGTTGCCAGAGGGAAGAAATGAGAATATTCATTTCCCCGAGTAGAAATTGAACCCAGAACCCTCGCGTTTGTGCCACGTACTGCGCCATTACGGAGCCTATATTATAATTAAAGGAGAAAAAGTAATAAATTTCTTAAGGAATCTCAAATAAAAAGGAAAAATTTGCAGTTTCTATGGAGATAATAAAAGTGCTTTTAAAGAACACTGACCTATCTGTCGTAACAAGTAATACCAGTGTAGGGCGCGATGTGCGTTTTATAATGAACCTGCATCCTATAAACGTAATCATAATCATAAGTATTTTATTATTTAAAATTATAGTTATAAAACTTTATTTAAGTTTAAATTAACTTATTCGTTATGTTTTATTTATATTAAAAAAGAAATACTAAAACTAAACAAAACTAAGGGCACAAGTATGAAGACAAGTATGGCTTCGATTCGCACTCGAGGGAATAAATTATTATTCTTTAATATTTTCATTTCTTCGCTCTGGCACCAAGGCAAAAGCCCGGTGTCGAGTTCCGCTTCCCAACACGAAATGTCTCCAGAATCCCGCCGAAAATGTGTAACGGAGTGTCTTACCGCTAGGCTCCCAGGTCCCTCTGGGCGGGGTACACCTTCAAGCTAAAAAAAACTACATTTAAAGATATTATGCGCATTATAGGTTAAACTAATAGAAATCCAAAACAAATAATAATTTAGTAATTATTATAATAAAAATATAATAATAACATAATAAATTCCATAATTCTTTCTCAGGGTAAGATATTTTACACTTCAAGTTCAGTCTTAGAACACAGCCGGTACCAATGGGGACGTATTACGATCTTACGGTATTCTGGCGAGTCGCTGCGGTTAGCGACTTAGCGCCGAGGTCACTGTCAGACGGAGCCTGTGGCGTGTTGTCACACCGATGTGGAAATAAAATTTACATTTATTATTATTGTTTAAGCTTCACGCTGTATCCCGCACATAGCAGGTTAGGCAGAGGGAACCTAGTGTTAAGGCAATTAGTTTCCCATTTTCCGATTCAGGAAGCATTGACCGACCGACACCAGAGCAGAAAATGAAAATATTAAATATTTCATTTCGTCGTGTAGGGATCGAACCCACAATCTGTAGCGTTTACAGTCACACTGATGGAATTCTGTGCCACGAATGGCGTCAATTTAAAATTCAAAAATTCAAAATATTCCACCGGAGGAACGCTGTATCCCACACACATCAGTGTATTCAAAGGGAACCTAGTGTTAAAACACTCCGTGCCCCACTTTCTGCCGAATTCTGGAAGCATTGCGTGTTGAGTGGCAGAACTCAACGCCGCGCTTCGCCTCGACACCAGAGCGAAGAAATGGAAATATAAACCTAAATAAATATTTCACTTAATTGATAAAATAAATACAAATCGATATTTTTTTTAATTTAAATTACTTTTGCTGTTATTATTTTATATCTCAAGTGTGAACGTAGGTTTCTATCGGTGTGACACATTCGATTCATCAGATTGCAATACATTATGAGACGATGCGAACGGAAGAGCGACAGTCGACACAAGTCGGATGCGCGGGCGCACGGACCTAGCGTGCGATCTCCGTTTTCTACTATAAAATTAAATATATATATAAAAGATCCTTATGTCGTTGTTCCGTTGTTAATGGAAATCGAATTCGGAATATCGGTAAGTGCTATTTGACTAACGGTTATATACGTGAAAGTGAAATATATGCGGGAGAAACGGTTGTTTGATGATGAGATATTAGTAGATGTGGTTGTGCCTGCGTGAATCTTTTACAATTTCTCCATGAAGATAATGAAAGAATGTTCTCCATGAAAAAATAATATGTTCTTATTTATTTTTAGAAATGCTTACTTTAAAATTTACTGTAAATATTATAACGTGTTACTATAGGTAATTTGTTTGTATTGTAAAGGTCATTTCTTAATTTAAATTGATTTTTTATATATATAATATAATTTCTGTTGCAAAAGAGGTAAAACTATCTTTATTTATTTATATCTTAAAATATATTACTTGTACGATTGTGTTTAAACGTGTCGAACGTCCCTAAGAGGTTTTTACTCTTTTACAATACAAGTTATGAATGAATTAACATGAGGTTAATGCACTTAACCCTTTTGCTCATATAAAGAATATATTGCAAAAAAAAATCATATCGATTGAACGTTATCTATAAGAAAATATTTTTTTCTTTTTATTTATCTTTTTTTCGTATTGTTTGTTTAGTAATTCATACGTATTTAAGTATAATAAGTATATATAAATATGTGTATTTAAATATTAACAGTCCCGTTGTATACAGAATTCTTTCAATCAATTAACGATTACATTTATCATAATCAAAGTGCAAAACATATACTTATTTATATCAACCAAAATCTTGTTTTTAATGATATTTCTTTTACGATAATTATATTTTTATATACTTATATGTGATATTTATCTGAATAATGTAAAAATGATACAATCTCAATTACATACTCGATATTAGGAAAACATCAAATAAAATATCCGCTAATATATTTTGTAACGGTAGATATCATATTAATTTCTTTTTTCATTCACACACTCATTTTTCTATAAGATTAGTCACTCTTTTTTCCACTTTCCACTCATATAGAGACTTTACGTGTATTTTGGTACTGGCTGATATACTATTTTAATGAACATATTTACGCGGCGTTGGGTTCCGCCATTCAATACGCAATTTCTCCAGAATTCAGTGGAAAGTGAGGAACGGAAGTGTCTTAATGGGAACGAAGTGTCTTAACACTAGGTTTCTATTGCCTACCATGCTGTATGCGAGATACAGCGTGAATCTAAAAAAGTAACATATTTTAATTTACACGGCGTAAAAATATCAAGACTAGCATAAAAACCATCACATACATAAACACTCTTTTCTTTTTAAAATTACATGTTAAGGGCCTGAGCAAAGTCGTCTTCGAAACACTAAAAAAATATATAAACCCGCCATTGATTCTATTTAAGTGCTTCTGAGAAAAGCTAAAAGTTTTAACCGGACGTTTTTTTTTTTATAATGGCTACATGTGAATTTAATTAGTGGTAATGATAAATGATGATATCATTGCAACGTTATGGCAATGATATTCTTTCATTAAATTTAATGACAGTTTTAGTAAGAGGAAAAATATATCAAAAAAACTTGTTAATATCAATATTATGTATGAAAATATATGCCAACTAGACATGAGATACCGTAAAAAAGGATGCCAACTTAAGTTACATCAGTATTTATCTAACGTTTTTTCAATCTACTTAAAGATTCATGACATTTCTGCAATAAAATAAAACATTCATTTTAAAAAATATAATAACAAACTTTAGTACAGTATTCTATACTAAAGTAAAACTACCGACTGTACCTACTAGAATACGAAGCCTAGTTTGTATTGCTGTTTCGTAAGGATTCCTTGGTGGATTCTTGTACGTAGGTTCTTGTAGGACTTATGTTATTCTCTAGTTAATTTTCTCTAATCATCTAAATTTTTCATCGATTTTAATGCTCTTACTTTGCAATCCTTAAGCGCAACGTGTCGCTGGCTTCCACACAAATACGGTAGATTTAGACTCTGGAAAAATATTATAAGTCAGTTGTTTTTTTTTTACTTTACATTTTGTGGCATATTTCACCAATTTTGAGACATAACTTGCAAAGTGATTTCTTTACGATGATTATTAATTACAATTTTTTATATGAAGATTATTTCATTATTAGGCTCTACAACTTAATGATCAAATAAACATTATTAACAAAGATCGGAGGATAAAGTCATTAGATATATTTATATCCAGTATGTTTCTGTAATTGGACACTTAAATGTTAATAGCCTTTCTATGATTAAAATTAATAAATTAGTTATTATAACTGTAGAGTTATGTTTTAGATTGTAATTATAAGCAATGCTCAATGCTTTAAAAGCTTACATCATTTTCCTATTAAATTTGATTGTAATTTTCTAAAGCCAATGCTCTGCGGGTCACGCTTCTTGAAGGATTATTCAATTTAGGCTCAAGATCTACTCGTCTTAAGTGCGAGTCGGATTCACTCACCGTCTTTAAAATAAATATATTCAAATATATTGTTCATAAATATATTTAGTTATCTGCCTAGTTTATACAAAATGCGGCTTCGGGTGTTTTCAGCTAGCTCTTTGGACGCAAAGTAGAGAACGAAATTACTAGCGCTAAATTTTAATGCTTTGAAGTTATTAAAAATCAAAAGATCTATTTGTTTTGAAACATTACACTTTAAATTCTTAGACTTGTTGAGAAAATTGAAAAAAAAAACAATTTACAGGGTTTAATAACCACCTCGTACCTTACTATATACCTACTTACTTGTATGATTTAGCAACTCTTAAAGTTTTCCTCTAACAAACAAGCCTGTACCTACTTCTTATAAAGGAAGTGCGCAATACAGGTATCGTCATAGTTTCCTTTTCATATTTCCATTGAATATTCCATAAAAACGTGACTTAGAAGACGTAGTCAGGGCTACGACGCTACCAGTCAAAACTAATGGCACATTGTTTAATGAACAACAAATTAAAATAATAATAGCTGGCACAAGGATTGAAGATGTTTGTTAATGGAATAAATAAACTAGACTATTACGTAAATATTAGCATATAATACATTGCAGTAGGTACAATTGAAAAGTGACCTACAATAAAACAATATGAGAAATGTCTCATATTTCCTTTTTCTTTGTTCTCTTTTGTTCCGCGCACAGGCGGGTAGGCAGATGGAACCTAGTGTTAAGACACTCCGTTTCCCACATTCCGCCGAATTCTAGAGGTATTGTGTATTGAGTGCGGAACTCAATGGCGCTCTTTGCCTCGACACCAGATCGAAGAAAAGAAAAATATAAATGTAAATAAATATTTTAATTCCTCGAGTGGGCATCGAACCCACGACCGTGGCGTTACAGTCACATCGTCATCACGTCGTCTTGCAGAAGAGATATTAAACATAAGTAGATAAACCTAATAAATTGAGCGTTGACTTTCTGTCCACAGCATATTTAGATTAAACATAGAAAAATGCCACGAACCAAGTCTATATTAGTAACTGGCGGTGCTGGTTACATTGGCAGCCACTGTGTGGTCGATCTCCTGGAAGCAGGCTACGAAGTCGTCGCCATAGATAACTTCGCGAACGCTGTGGGAGACGAGGAAGGGTCCCCAGCTCTACAGCGTGCTGAACAAATCACCGGAAAGAAAGTTACTTTTTACAAAGCCGACTTATTGGACAAACCGCAAATTAACGATATTTTTGATAAGGTAAGTAATTATTAATGTTTTATTATAATACTTTTTTATCTTAATGATCTTGTAACGGTCGGTATAGGTAAGAGTCGGTAAGGGGAATAAAATTTAGTATAGAATAAAAAATACACTATGTTTTTAATTTCAAATTATGATATATTTTTTATAAAAACTAGCTGAATAAAAAGATATTATGCTATTTAACATCTGATACAATATAAAACATTTATATAATTAACATTTTTATATCGTTAATTGCATTCCAGCATGATGTGGACTGTGTCATCCATTTTGCGGCCTTGAAGGCGGTCGGCGAGTCTATGCAGCAACCCCTTCTATACTACCAGAACAATCTACTTGGCATGCTTAATTTATTAGAGGTTCGAGAGATATAATTCGTTTTTGTTTAGCTTCACTCTGTAACCTGAAACATAGCAAGGTAGGCAGGGGGAACCTGGGAACCTAATGTCAAGACATTCCGTTCCCATTAAGATACTATTCGTTCCCCATTTACGTCTGAATTCTGGAGGCATTGCATTCTGAGTGGCGTAATTCAACGCTGCGCTTTCCTTATTTACCAAATGAAATAAATATATAACTAAATAAATTATTTATTTGGTGGTCTGTCCTGTCTATTAAGTAGGAATCGAACCTACAACCTGCAGACATAATTAAATGACTGCTATGTGTGGAATGTACGTGCGTGAACCAAAAAAAATATAATAAATATTACTGATATCTTCCTCCAAGTTTGAGGTTAGTAGATATTAATTTCTTAAAAGCCTTGGCCGCGAGCTTCCTTCCTCAATTGTATTTGACTTCAATGCATTTAACACCTGAACTGATAAAACTGTAAATATTAACTTTTGCCCACATGTTCAAATATAACGCAATTATAAATTCCGCTTAATCAATATTTGTATAATTTATTAGTTATCTGATATTTATTTGATTGATTTCTTCATAGAATTGTAATATATATATCTTATCAATATTCTTTATTGTCCTTTCCTTAAAATGATTATGAAGGTAAATGGTATGAAGGCAGCGAAGTAAAGGCGATGGTTGTGGGTACGATATTCAAGTTTCGTATATTGTTTAAAATACATTTTGAACTAATTTTCTACTTCGTCATCGGTCGGTCTCCAAAGAAACTGACTTTTTCCTTCATGATGAACCAAAACTATGAATTTGCACAAAGATGTAACTGTAAATCGACGGTTAAGGGTTGGATCCCCACTAGGAGGAATTAATTATTATTTTTATTACTATATTAATTTCTTCGTTCTGGCACCAAGATAAAAGTCCGGCGTTGATTTTCGCCATTCAACAGACAATACCTTCAGACTTTTGCGGAAAATTAAGAACGGAGTGTCTTAACACTAGGTTCCCTCTGCCTACCTTGTTTTATGCAAGATACAGTGTGAAATCTATACTTATAAATCTATATTAAAAATAAAATAAGTGGAAAATATATATTTCTTATTCTCATTTTACAGATAATGCGATCGCACAACTGTTATCAAATGGTATTCTCGTCGTCTTGCACCGTTTACGGAGAGCCGGAGCACTTACCCATAACGGAGACCCATCCGACCGGCAGCATCACAAACGTATACGGGAGGACGAAGTACTTTATTGAGGAAATGTTGAAGGATTTGAGCGCTGCTGATGAGGTAAGTTATTAAAAGTTACCATCTTATTGAATTGGTTAACTATAGCTATCAATGTATAGATATCTATTGTCTTTAAAATTATAAAGTTATTACATATTAGATCACGAAAGTAATAAATAAATATTAAGTACAAGCGGACGAAGCCGCGACCATATCCCTAGCTATAAATACAAGCATACAAGGATGAGCCAAGCAAAATGACCTGGCATAACACGTAGCACCTGCTCTATCACTCCCAGATGCCTACAATCTAATTAATAGCTAAATCAGTTGCCACGTGTCGCTCTTGTGATATACTCGCAATAGGCTATACTTACTAAGATACTGACTTCTAGAGATAGAGAGTAGCGTCCAAACCGGTCTTATTGACCTACTTCGCCCGTCTTACACCCACATTCATCAGAAATTAATTTAGATGAAGTTCAAGGACTTGCTTTTGCCATTTCGCGTCAATTATTCATTTTCAATGGAATCAGGAAGCTTTGATTTTTAAACTATGTAGTTTTTATTTTTATTAACATTTAAGAACCTGAACAAAATGTGTTCTTTGAGAAAATGAAGCCTAGGAATAATTACGAATTAGGTGACCAAGTCACAGTTAAGGCCGGCGTGGCCTCACGACTGGTTGTGGTCTCTTTCCCTACTCGAGGAAATGAAATAATTATTTAAATTTACATTTTCATTTCTTCGCTCTGGTATCGCGGCAAAGCGTGCGGGATTCAACCTGAAGCTGATTTTTTTTATTTAATTTAAGTCACATTTGTTTTTTCTGAATATTGCATTAAAATTTACAGAAATGGAATATAATATCCCTTCGGTACTTCAATCCCGTCGGCGCCCACCCCTCAGGCCTAATCGGAGAGGATCCTACTAAAGAGTTTACAAATCTCATGCCATTCATGGCTCAAGTGGCCCTCGGAAAGAAACCTGTGCTTACGATATTCGGAGATGACTACAATACACCTGATGGCACTGGTTAGTGGGAAAAATAAAATTTAAGAATATTTTAAACATAAAATAGAGATATTTAAAAAAATAAATAATTATTTTTCAATGTGTAGCTTCAAATATTAGGAGAGTTGGGTTTGCAAATTTGTACTCACATATTATTAGTTTACGTCATAAATAAAATTAATTTCAAAAAAAATAAGAGCTGCAAAAATTTTGACTAAAACATAGATATATGAGCAAATCGAAGATGTTTGTTCACGAATTGGTCACGATTTTAATATTACGTCATGTTCATGGAGTCATCACCTCCATTTCATGCAGTCATCGTCACTTCCTATTATCTAAGCCTTTTAAAAGATTTCTAACTAACTTACATCCCAAAAATCCAAATATTTTTTATAAATTTATATTTTCTTTTAGGTATCAGAGATTATATTCACGTCATGGATTTGGCTAGTGGTCACGTGGCTGCGTTGAATTTGCTAAATGAAAACCATGGTCGACTCAAGGTTTGTATAGAACTCACAATTAACCATAAAATAAACAAACTATTTAAACCTTCTCATTGACACCATTTAATTATAGAGCCAATGTAAAATCTGTTAAATTATCACTATTATGTACCTACTTATGTCACAGATAGCCAATTCGATTCTGAGATAGCTTAAACATAATTCATAAGAATATCTTTTTATGCCAGTTTAATATAAAGACAGTAACTAGCTATTAACTTAAGTGCAAATATTTTCATTTAACATAAATA
Source organism: Heliconius melpomene rosina (assembly GCF_056956725.1). Taxonomy (NCBI): domain Eukaryota; kingdom Metazoa; phylum Arthropoda; class Insecta; order Lepidoptera; family Nymphalidae; genus Heliconius; species Heliconius melpomene. Next base: position 6,580,359 of record NC_140402.1, on the reverse strand, counting down.
TTACATTACAATGTATAGAGAAAATAAAATATGTACTCGTATGTAGAGAAAAAAGAATAAAAATTGACCAAATATCTATCTCATAAATACACAGGTACATGTTAAAATTATTTAACATGTAAGGTAGGTGCGGATAATAAGGCAGGGAACCACAACCTACAATAGTGACTTTCGAGTGACTCAAAGCATTTTAAATTGTATTTTGGTTGCTTATACCTTATTACCGAAACCTACCTTACTATATGACGTGAGAGTTTTCATGTTATTTTATTACTATTAAAAATGGAACGATATAAATTTCAGGTGTACAATTTGGGTACAGGCAAAGGGGTATCAGTGAAAGAATTAGTGGAGGTCTTCGAAAAAGTTACAAATACGAAGATTCCCGTAAAGTATGTGGCGAGAAGATTAGGAGATATAACTGCTATGTGGGCAGACGCTACTCTCGCGAGGGAAGAGCTGGGATGGACCACTAAACGATCTGTTGAAGAAATGTGTACGTCATCTATTATTATCTATTTACTTTTAATTCACGCTAGGCCGAGGGAACCTGGGAACCTAGTGTTAAGACAACTCGTTCCCATTAAGACACTTCCATTACCCAAATTCCAATTTAACAGACATTGCGTATTGAGTGTCGAAAATCAATGCCGCTCTCTTCTTCCAAGAGCGAAGAAATAAAATATAGCGAAAAATATATAGAAGCGAACCCACAGCCGTCGCGGTTACAGTCAAATGCTGTTCCACTGCGCTACAACGACCTCAACTTTATAAATACGTATAATTTTCTTCATTACTCATGATAATATTCTTCTTTTCAGGCACAGATTTTTGGAGATGGCAAACAATGAATCCTGATGGATATCCCAAAAAGAAAAACAAAACTACTGTCATTGTTATCAATGGCAAATCGTAATTATTCCTATTTTACTCATAGATATCATATATTTAATAAATAAGTATTATATTATATACTCTTTTATTGTTATCTTATAATTTAAATCTACCCTAGAATCAGTTCTATATTAAGGACAGTTGTGGCATAGCAGGGGCAAAACGACTGTAATGTAAACGGGACAGGTTGTGGGTTTGATTCCCACTGAAATATTTAATATTTTCATTTTCTCGCTATAGTGGCGAAGCAAAGTGTGGCATTGAGTTCTGTCACTCAACAAGAACACCACCAGAATTGAGCGGAAAGTAGGGAACGGAATTTTTTAACACTAGGTTCCCTCTTCCTACCCTGCTAAGTGCTGGATACAGCATTAAAAAAAAACAATTGTTATTTAGACTTATCAGCTACTCAACAAGATATTTGATTTCTAATAGAAAGACTTAATAAAATAAATTATGTATTACAAAAGTAATTCTTTATCAAGTTTCTTCATACAGTGATATATGCTGCCATTTTAAAGGTTCATAACCAATACTTGTTGTGTTGGGAAGTAGATATCTCGCGAACAGCTCTAGTATATTTGGTGTCTCTTCTTTAATATATGGTAATAGTAAATCTGTAAATTAAAATAAACATCACTTGAGGAACTCTCTCTATTAAAACTAAATTTAAAAATTATTCTATAAATTAAATATGTATATCATGATCCATTTGAATTTAGATTTGATAGCACAACCTTCAATGTATGGTTTGAAATAAATTGATGAAAGTTCTAGATGGGCTGAAATTACTTAGCAAACTATAGAGATTTTGCTATTATAACTTTTCAGATATTGGTATCCTATGGAACTGAATGTACTATTTAAAGGTTTATAATATAAGTACTTTGTTATTATTCTATTCTTCTGGCATGAACATCAGGTTTGAGCTATGAAAATATAGGTATTGGTCACATACCTGCACATGTGAGCTTTGCTAACAAATCAAATCAAACAAGCCAGTCAAAAACATTTTTTTTAATATTACTTCACTTACCTAACAAAGGAGGCTTATGTGAATGCAAAGCACTAGGCACACTAGCAATTAAAACATCTTCAGGTAAACTTATATCACCAACTTTACCTAAAATTATTCTTTCATAGGGTTGTTTCTCAGAACCAGTTCCAAATTCATAAATTGGTTCTAAATCAACTGTTACTTTCAACCAATACCATGTAGTAATATATTCTACGCCCCAAGCTGGGAATATTATATTTTTTACTGCTAAAATATTACTTGGGGCATTTGTGCACCACACAGCTACTATACAGTTATCTGAAAGCAATTCCTTTAACGGTATAGATGCTATATCTTCATTGTACATCATGGAATACCTAGAAATAACATATAATGAAAATTAAAATATAAAGCTATGTTGTATATTTAAGAATTCTTTTTTTAACATTGTATCAGGCAATTAGCCAGGGGCCAGTTGTGGGTAAGGACACAAATGAATGACTATGATAGTTACCCCAATTTTTCATTAGCATTTTTTAGCCTTCTTATATATTTGTTCCACCATGGAGGGTCAGCTACCACTATGTTATATTTATTTCCAATCAATTTATTGCATTTTTCCTTCACACAGCCACAAAGGAAACTGCAAAATTACTAAATATAATGTATTGTTTATTATAAAGAATTATTTTTAGAATTGATTTTGTGTGTTTTAATACATACTTTGACTTTTTTGGGATTAAAAAGTATTCATTTTTCACGTTACATTTCAATGGAATATCTGACTTGTTCCCGCCACTTAGTCCTTTGTGATCAAATATAGTAGTTTCAAAATATTTCTTTGATAACTCTCTGACATCTGATGTTTCAAGTAAATTATAAGATTTTAATTTATTTATTATTTCCAGAGGAAGTTTTTTAATAATTTCATAGTACATTTCTTTAACTTTTATAACCTAAAAAAGAAACTTCTGTTAACTTCTTCCTAGTTATATTGATAATTATATGAAAATAGGTGTTGTGAAAGCACATTAGATATCATATAAATATTATTTTATTGCATTAAATTTTTTACTTACCTCTGCTAAAATTTGATAACTGTTACGCCTTCTCTTTTTTGAATTACAAAGTTTGTCAGTGTTCTTACTGATAGAAAATATTTTTCCTGTAATCGTAAAGCGCTCTTTTGTTTGATTAACATTTTGATATAAATTTGTAACAAATTCTTTATGATCTATGAAGAACAGATTATTTTCTTTATATAAAACACTCATTGATTTAATAATACTTATAAATTGAAATATAATATCCGCTATTCCTAAGTTGTTGATATATTTACAAACAAAAAGTTTTATCAATCAATATTGACTTGATACTTTATAGTTGACATTACAGACTTGCAATCCTAAAGCCATTGTCCACACTTGAGAGTTGATTATAGAATGTCTTTTTTGGTTTTCTTGCGAATAAAATATTAAAATAATTTATTTGTTTTACAATTTCAAACTAAAAAAAGACACTGATGGAAAAAAATAAAGTTGATTGAATATTATTAAATAATTTTTTGTAACATTGCTCTACAAAATATAATTAAAAATAGACAAGATAATGACATCTTCATTATTTCCTTATTAGAAATTGTGATTCTATTTTTATTTTAATTTCTAACCCATCAGAAAGTAGAAATATATAAAATTATTTGTATGATGACATTTCCTTAGATCTGTATTACCGCGTATTTATTTATCAAATTTAATCTTTATGTCAAATGTCAATGAATTATTTACATCTCCTCATGTCAAAGGAGAAGGACAAATTGAGAGGTTGTTGATCGGTCTTCGTTTATAATAAAGTCTCGTTTCTGGCGTATATATTAAAGGATTCATACTTTTATGTGCAAAAATATCTTGTGACAGGACAAAAGACGCTCTCATTTGTAGTAGTCAGCTCGTGTTTAATTCAAAGTGAAAAAAAAAATCTTGAATGATTTAAATATTTTTGTCGAAGTCATACAAGATTTGTTATATCAATTAGTATGGCTGTTAACATATGTAAGTATTATATATAGTTAGATTTTATTGATAAATAATGTCTTATATTCAAGCTAAAAATATGTTGACTTATTTTTAAAATAAACAATGATCAGTGTCATACTGTGAAATCCTCTTTAAGTTAAAAAACTTAATTCTAATATTGATTTGTTTTTGTATTATACTTCAAGTTGTTGTAATCGTTAAATATTAAAATATCAAGGTCTTATATTTTGTTCTTTGTTTGATAAAATCAAGGTGAAAATGTAAAATTGAAATGAACTCACTGAAGCTAAAAGAGCATGTACAGTCAAATTGTATATAATTTCTAACAATATATAAATAGTGTATAGGCTGTATGGTGCAACTGGTGGTCTGACTGTAAATGTGTGGGTTGTGGGTTGTATTGGAAAATTGGTCAGATAGTGATTTAACTATGACTTCACACTAGAGTGAGTCTCTGAGTCTGTAGATTTCACCTAGTATTAGTGGGAAAGTATGCTATATGTGGGATATAGTGTAAAGCTAAATAAAAGCCGAAAATAATAAGTAATCTAGTTAATACTCAATTGTGTTATTCCCCTAATATTTATTCTATCTCAATTTGTAATGGTTATGAAGCCTAATAGCTTTATGGTGTGGGATGATTAACTATTAAGTTGTCATGTGTATACTGCATGTTAAATAATTACACTTATGCAATGCCTTTTTATAACATTAAAATGCTCCTGTATGTTATAAATAAGAAATTAATGAAGTTGCAAAATTTGTTTTTAATTTTATTTTTATACTTTCATGATTTTTTTATTAAATTTGGATTCAATTTAAAGTAAACAAGTATTTCGACCTTATCAATAAATTGATCAGGAATTAATTAATTTATATGCAGTAGAAATAGGCACTAAAAGATCTCAACCTCTCTAGAATTATCATTAATTCTAGAGTTGTAAAGTATGCTTTAGTAGAATCTTTTCAAATGTAGTGTCGGTAGAAATATGAGCTCAGATAATGGAGATAAGTGTTAATGCTGTACTTAGGTTGCAAGTAAAAGGCACTGTTCCAAACTCAACTTCCTGCATTTCATGTGGTAGTTTTTAATTATTTGTTGTGATCATGTTACTTATATAAGTTATAAGTAAAAAGTTCATATCTTAATTATAATAGCAATTTGTAAGTATGGTCTAAAGAGAATTTTTTTTTATCAATTTTTTTTTAAAGTTTTATAATATTTTCAGTCATAGTACAATTATATAAAATTGATTAATTCAAATTCATTCTGCATTGGAATTAGTTTTATAGCTGCAAGAATTTTTATTTCTTCCAAAACTAAAAAACAAAAATGATAAAATTTAATAAAATATATATATATATCCATGATAAAATTTAATAAAAGAAGTAGTTTTATATTGATTTACTTATTTACCATGAAAAATATTTATTAATTAATAACAATTTTGGAATGTGGATAATTTATTTAAAATCCTTCTTATAGAAATATACATTCATAATAGAAAGTGTAATAGATAAAACAGTACAATTTTTATATTTTCAAAAACCAGTGCGTGCAAATCAATTTGTATTACGTAAAACAGAATGTAGGCTGGGTAATTTTCATTGACGGGATCACGAAAGTTGTATAAAGCGGCGATCGGGGGCGAATATTGATCAAGGGTTGCAGTGCGCGTGTGTGCGCACCCCTCGCCGCGCCGAGGGCGGTCCATGTGCCAGCGAGCACGAGCCGCGCCGCCGGGACCCGCACCGTTACAAACACTAATGCCCCATTTGCCTCTGCTAAACGGCGTTATCTCGTTATATCGTTACCTGTGCGTTAAACGAGACTCTAGCGACATGTGAAGCACTCCGCCGCGGCGACACTCGCGGGCGGCCGCGATGGCACCGTGAAAATCGATATATCTCCCAGTGGCACTCTCGTGTTGTAATTCACTGGAAAACTCTGTGTTTCTGAAAAAGTGTGTCAAATGAATACATCGCCAGTGTACGCGAAGTGTATTTGCTTTACAGTGCGGCCGAAAGGTCGGTGAGGCGGGTTCCCGATGTTCAATCACAAGTTACCCACTGACTTTCCGATGCAAACCCTCCGTAAGAAAACCAGCCCTTGCAAATGTGAGTTCTGACTGTGCGTGACTCGAAAGGCTTCAACACGATTTTTTTTTTCTAATTTCAATATATTGCGGTGTTTATAGCTTAGCGCTAAATTAAGGGAACACGTTAGGGCATCCACGCTTCGTGCTGTATTATTTGCGTTTGTTTTCCGTTAACATTGCATGGTCCAGCCATGATGATCACCTATTAACTGTTCCACCCAGCTATCAGCCAGCTATAGCTCATATCATAATTAGTGAACCCTGGTTTTGAACAGAGGGTGTGTTGTGGGCCCAGGCGGTGGAGCGGTGGTGCTGCGGGGGAACTAACTAACTTTTGTCCGTATATTCGGAATAATGCAGGTGTGTCATTTCCAGCACCTCTTGCGGCAGTTCGGTGAGTACTGCGTTCATATTGCATTTCACGCTTCACACTAGTTAGATAGATTAGCCACGAATGACTGGTCCCCTTATATCCCGTTATATCCTTTATAGTGTCTCATCATGACCTTATTTTATTTTTTAATTAATGCAACACTTTTTAATTATTATTTTTTATACTATATTTATAGATAGTAAACAAATTGTATTATATACACTAATACAATAACAGTGTATTGTGTTTGTTTGTGTAAATAATTACTTTAAAATAAATAAAGAATTTATAATATGAATATAATTTTTACTAACTACTTTTGCTAATTTTACCACAAAAAAGTTGAATTCAAACTAATGTTTACTTTAACAACAGTATCTCGCTGTATATTTTCGCTATCGCTGTATATATCCTATCTTTTATATGTTGTGAGAGAACTAATATGTACATTTTATGTTTATTGTATGTATCTAAAAATAAATTAGTACAATGACAGCGATAGCGTTGTGCTCTTATCATTTTTTATCTTATCATTAAAGATTCGAGGGCAAGGACTTAGCAAAAGTCAGTGAAAAATCTGTGAATGTCAGAAATTGAAATGTAAAAGTTTCAAGTCAACGTACGATTAGGTATAACGTTTGAAAATTAAAATTATGGCGATTTGTACTAAATTGTTAAATGGTAATAAATAAAAAAGAACTATTTTTCAACTATAATAAATGTTTAACTAAAGTATACTACTACCTTGTTATTTAAAATGTAAAACTAATTCAATCCAAGTGTATAATTTAATAATGAATGTTAAACGATACTGTTTAAGAAACCCCATAAACACTGCCAACTGCTATGGTATTAGCGAGCTAAATCAATAAACATAATATGATACTTAGCAAAAGTAATTTAACCCTTCAACGAAATTTTCAATTTAATGGAACCTTGTATCGGCTATTAACAATTAAGATGCAATTTTATATTATAATATACTATGTACCTATTATATGTATAGTATATAGTAAATATAAATGATATTTTACAATTACTTTTATAATGCATGCAATTAAGACGGTAGTAGTGGATTTGAACCCACTCGGAAAATTAGGCAGCGTGCAGCTATAAGTTTAGCTCCAATTCTCAATGACTTTAACAAAGCAGCAAGTAGGTACTTCTTCTTTGTGTTCATCACGAAATGAAAAAATACAGTTTAAATACAACTATTTCCACATTGTTAGAACCATACGTTTGTGGGAGTACCGGCATCAGGATCTGAGAGCTCAGACCCCGCCGGTACCGTCTAAATTTAAAAGCAGGAAATTCAATTACATACCTAGTCCGTGGTGTACCATCAACAGGGACCGAAATAGGACGGACAGACAGCCCACTTTTATTTTGTGCTCGACCTTTCATCTTCACGCTGCTTAACAATAACGATAAAAAAACTCACTCCACTTTCTTTTCTGACGTCACTTCTGTTTTGAATATTTATAATCGCTTATATCCGTTTTCTTTTGAATGTGAATCTAAGAAAATTTGTATTGGGTTATTAAAAATATTTTTGTTAAAATTATTATGATTATTTTTAGCCAAATCGCTCTCAAATACGAACTAAGACGATATAACAATGTCCTTTATAAAAAAAAAATACAATAAAATATTACATAATTATATTGAATTCAAAGCAAGTCTTAAAACAATTCTTTAAATACAATGAATTCTCCTATTATACCACTAAGTATTATATAAAAAAAAATATTGTAAGAACGTACATTTATTATACTCCAAACATGCCATTGAAATATTTATTTAATTATTTTCCTTTCTATTAATAATTAGCGTGACTTTCTGCATAGTTGGTTAAGTATATTTATTATATATATTATATATAATAATATATAATTATTATTACTAATACCGCCAACCATTTAGCCTGAGGACATGCTAACCTTGTTATTCTATAGTCATTTACGAACCTCTCGCAGACAAGAACGAGCCGGGTCGCTTTCTCGGCGAGGGTGTTTCGTTCAGAGCGAAACTGATCGGCGTCCTCGAGGTACCGGAAGCTCGTGGGGACAGGATGTGTCAAGAGGCTCTGGCTGATCTGAAGATGGCGATCAGAGCCGCGGGGGAGCACAAGCAGAGGATCCAAGTTCATGTGGCCATCGATGGGCTTAGATTACGAGATGATAAAACTGGTGTAAGTTGTTTGTTTGATTTTTAGATTAGATATATAGTTATATTGATATTGTATCTGTTGTTAGTACCTAATGTATTTTTTTCTAAATAATTAGGTATGCTGATGTGTGACTTTACCAAACTAACTACAAGTATAACCGAGTTATCGTACTTAATATATCTGCTAGTATTCTTTTGACCAGGTATTAGTTGAGTACTTATACCATGACTTGTTGACTCTCAATTTTTTTTTTTTTTTTACAAGTCATATATAAACTGACCTTGATTATTCCAAAATGGCAACTATATTTACTTACAACAATGTATTAGTAACCACAACGTGCCGTATTCAATGATACGCGGTTCATATCAACTCGGTAATTATAATTTCGTTAAAGCGAAAATGAACTTGTGTCATGCATTTATAAATATTTTAAATGTAGCGATAGGTACATGTTTAATATGTATTGATATGTTAGAATGGAACAATGTGTTATTAGGGTTCTGTATCTCAAAGGGAAAAACGGAACCCTCATTTTGTTGTCCGTCTGTCACGCATCATGCTGGAGTTATACCAAATATTCTATTGCCCTTTGGAACACAGAGTAAAAAAGCTACTAAGTCAACGCAATTAAAAGACTCATTTTGCAAACTTAAGTTTCTCCAATATTATAAATTGAACTTTCCGTTGACTTCTACTTTCTGACTCTGAAATCCTGAAAATTGTACGGAACGCTTGGTACGCGAGATGGACTCGCATTTGATCAGTTTTATTATAATTCTACTACTCAGTGGAAAATTTATACTAATTACCTACATTCATATAGTCTTACAAGCTGCAGCACACATGTTCTGGAAAATAGAGATAGCACTGACTGATGAAATGGATAAGCTGATCATTTGAAAGCTAAACAGTATGAGTGCCAGATCCATTACATATCAAGGAAAGAAACATCGAGCAGACTGGGATTTGCGACCCATTTAGGCTTAATTAGCTTGTCTCTACCAAACCAAGTACCACATCAACAGAAGACCAACTTTTCAAAAACATCTGATATTTTAGATAGGCTTTAAACCCTTATATGAGTATAGGTTTTTTTTTCAGCTTCAAGCTGTAGGATTCCCCTACATAACGGGGAGACAGAGGGGTTACCAAAGCGAAGTAATAAAAATATTAAGAAATAATAATTACTTTCAATGTAAAATTTTAGATTAACTCTCTTTTTTACTTTAATTTCTTGCTCTTATTTATCTTACACTTATCATAGAACGCTAGAAACACGTGATTATGCTATTGAAAAAAACAACTTTAATTAATTAATGGCCGTTTTAAATTAAAGCAACACAGACGACCACATATTAATGATTCTATGAAAGTGTATCGAAAATCCAATTAAGTGCGAAAACGTTGATTTATACTTAACAACGTTAATAAACAGTGTGGGCTATAAACTGGGGCGTAGTGTCCTTTGTTGATTAAAATTGGGCCCTTTTAAGATATGGGCGCGGCGTTTAAACACTATCAACATCTTATATAGCTATCCGAAAGATGGGGGAGGGGGCGGTATTAGTTCTTATGTTTTTTTTTGTGGCTTTGTGCTATAACCCTCAAAGGAGACATGGAACCTCACTTTCTGTCGAATTCTGAATTGCTTATTGACTGACTGAACTCTTATTTCATTTCCTCGAGAGGGAATCAAAAGCGTAACCAGTTGAATTTACAATCTCGCGACTGGCCTCAATAATTATTAAGAAGAATTATGTCTACTGCTATTGCTGGAAGAAATATGGTCCCCCACTCGGTTAGTTCGTTTAGTTTTGTGAGTTGATGGAGTTTTTTTTGTCACGAGATATCCCGTAAATAGCAAGATCGCTATTTGCAGAATAATATGCTAAGCAGAATTCAACATTGTCTCAAATATCAGTTTTCAAAAAAAAATCTCCAAATTACATAAAAAGATATTTTCGTAATTATATTTACTTCCAGGACTCTCTATATCATCATCCAGTTCACAAGATATCGTTCATCGCGCAAGACATGACCGACTCGCGCGCTTTTGGCTACATATTCGGCTCCCCCGACACTGGCCACCGCTTCTTTGGCATCAAGACTGATAAAGCTGCTAGTCAAGTGAGTATTATAGAATAATTATTGTTTTACATTTGTTTGTTCATTGTTTTTATTGGCAATGGAAGTACAGAGTGGTTGGTGTACCTACTCTCTTCCTTTCCAATTTCCTTCAATGAGAGGAAGGAAATTTGTGCTATATAATTTTTATTACAAAATTTTATACACTGTAATGTTTAAACTATTTGTTATTAATCCAATTACCACGATATGAATTGAGATAACTATCTTAAGAATTATTTTACCTATTTCCCTAACAATCGAAAAACCTCTAACTAAAATCAAAAGATTCAATCGATATATTGAAAATTGTATTGAATTCAACTGATATTCGATACAGTTAATCAAATTAAACGATTTAATGCATACGTCCGTATTGTTTGTAGACGTTTTTAATCCACCGGTACATGTTCAAGTATATGAGTGTACCGGGGTGAATGTCCCTCTAACTGCTTAGTCTGCCAAGTCACTGCAATAAGCTGACAGAATTATATCATTATCGCATCCACGATCCAAGAACAATGCAGGCAAAAATGCTGTATGTGCCAATTGTGTTAATAAATCTGAAAAGTTTTGTTAGGTTCACCGCCCTGATCTCAGGAACTGATAGTGTTAATGTTTGCATATTGTGTTTATGTTAATATAATTACTCTGCTTAAGTTTATTTTGATTTAACAGTTAAATATAAATAAAGTCTGGTATTAAATATGCTTTTAATAATTTAATAACAAAATAAAGGAAAAGTGGCCTCCTATATATGGCTTTTGTTTATTCTAGATACTAACATATTATTAAATGATAATTAAAATATTGTAATTAAACGTTTTAATATTACAAAGTCAATTACGTAATTCAAGGCCAATGTAGCGCTAACCTTTATGGATGTGATTCCTACTCGCTGGAATGAAAAATTTAATATTTTAATTTCCTCGCTGGTAACGAAACTAGGGAACCTAAGTGCCTTAATAGAAATAGAATGTCTTAACACTAGATTCCCAGATTTCCTCCGCCCAACTTGCTATGTGCAGGAACTACATATAGCCCAGATCTACTCTAGTTCCAAAGAATGCTTGTAAATTGATAATCAGAACGTTCCATGAAAAACCAACAAATGTATTAATCGATATCGAACAAATGAGGACCATTAAAAATAATTTAACCTAAGAAATATTTTGTTTTTATCTTTAGTAGTTGTTCAAGATATATAAGTTCTATACTTTTCACTTTACAGGTAGTTATAGCAATGAGAGACTTATTCCAAGTAGTATTCGAATTGAAGAAGAAAGAAGTTGAAATGGCTAAACAGCAACTGGAACGTAAAACTGACATCAGTATCCTTGTGAAACATACAACGAGTGCAACAACAGATACTAAATCTAAGGTAGGACTAAATTATTTTTTGTATAATCACAAGTCGAACTTTCGTCACACAGAATGATAAATAGATAACAAAAGAAAAATGTCGGTATAGTTGTGAAATATTCTAGGGCGACTTAAACCCGTACACATCTATTTTGCTATATATCGTGACGACTTTTGGATCATGTTAAAATTAGTCATTCCATTTTTCACTTATGTTAAAGGCATTTCGTAATGGATGGCAGAAGCTAACCAACGGAAATCCATTCTTTATCTTACCAAACCGCCGAGAGGAAGTTTTTTGTATTATAATCGTAGTCTCATACATAAGTGAGAAAGGAAGCGTGTACAATCATATACTTTCAAGTTAATCAAGATGACGCCATTTCTATTCTATTAGTAAAATATAATATTTCTTAGAATTCCCCGAGATGTCATATATATAATATTGTTCAAATATATGCCATGTTGAAGTTAACGGAGAGGAATGTTGGTCATACGATAAACAGATTTTTTTCGTAAAATTCTCTTTCTCTTAAGTAAAGGAAGTTTTTGTTTGACAAAGTAAAGTAAATATGTAAACATGGTCTCGGACATTCCGGCCATAATTGGATAAGTATCGAACAGCTGCTATTATCTCCATAAGTGCATTGTTCTACGGATATTTAACTGTTCTTAGGACAATACGTCAGATATAAATTGAACCGCTAAATATGATAAAAATAAGTGACATCAATAATACGTATAATCTTGTATTATAAAGGCGTGGATTGGTTTAATGTTTTGATTTACTTTTGTATGGAGTTGTGGCTGATTTAACGAAAATTTTATTCCTGAGGACATATGTATATTACATTTATAAATATAAAGTAAAATTATTAAATTAAAATCAATCAGAAGGTTGATTACAGGACAATAGAAAAATAAAACCAAATTTATAACTTAAAATATGCAAATACAGCTTTTACGTAACGTTAGTTGCCTTACTAAAATAAACAAAAATAATTTTGGTCTCCTTTATTTGTTATAATTGCAAAACAATAATTTGCTCATCCTTTTCCATTTTATTCAGATATTACCAACAACAGGTGAGTCTAGCACGTCGGTATCAAAGCCAGAGAACAACGCTGAAGGTGGAGTTGCAGAACTAGTGGACTTAGAGCAGGAACTATGTTCTTTAAGAAGAGGACTTACCCAAGTTGAAGGATTAACACCGTCGACGGATCCGTTTGGGGATTCTTTTATCGTTCCTGCTCAGGTACCATGATAAAAAAATATTTTACTGTATCGTTTATTAAAATTATTTTCTAATTAGTTCTTATTTCAAAATACTGTAGTCAACATCATTTGAATGGACTTTAAGACGTAAAATGGAAAATCCCTAGAACTTTTATTCCTAGATTTTTTGAAACGAAAGATCGTTTCAAAAAATCCTCTTTTAGTTCGCCCTACACACTAACCTACATTTTATTATCTTTGCAAAGAGACATCTTTTTAAAGATTGTGGGCTTACCCACCATTTATATTATAATGATTGTGGGCTTAACCCGTAATGTTTATAATATAACACATTTTTGAGTTCAATTCCCGTCATTTCCTAGTTATTTCCGTTTCGTCGTTTCATAGTTTTCCTGGTAACAATGAGAAGCGCGGCTTTAATTTCCACCAGTCAATATACAATCTCGAAAATTGGGCGGAAAGTGGGAATCGGTGTTTAATTTTAATAAAACTCCAGTGGAACGCTCATCTGGAAGCACTTGCAGATAAACTCAGAACTGCCGCGTTCGCAATTAAGAAAGTAAGACAAATGACGGACGTTGAAACTGCCCGACTAGTCTACTTTAGCTACTTTTATAGTATTTTATCTTATGGAATGCTGCTATGGGGCAGTGCTTCAGATATCAATTCAATATTTATTCTCCAAAAAAGAGCCGTGAGATATATTTATAATCTAAGAGCTCGAGATTCTCTGTGAGATGTTTTCAAAGATGCAGGAATTATTACAGTTGCTTCCCAATTTATATACTATAATATTCTTTTTGTCCGACAAAATATACATTGTCATAGAAAAAATAGCGACAGTCATAAGATAGGAACGAGAAATAAAGATAAGATTGTTACTCCAAGTTTTCGCCTCCAAAAAGTTAATAAATCTTTTATGGGGCTGAGTGTACGTGTATATAATAAAATTCCGCAGTGTATTCTTAGTTTGCCACTACCAAAATTTAAAATATCTGTAAAAAAAATTCTTGCTTGCTTATTACACTGTTCAAGAATATTTAGAGGATAAACATGTATGGAATTAATGTCTATTGAATGTCAGGCAGGATAGCTGCCAGCTAATGTAATAGTAAAATATACCATTGACTTTGAAAAGAGCAACTGTTGAGTTTCTTGCCGGCTCTTCTCAGCAGAACTGCCTTCCAAACCGGTGGTAGGTTTTTGTTGACATGTACATTCGACGATTCAAAAGTGCTTTTATAGTTTATTTGAATAAAGAATATTTTGAATTTGAATTTGAATAGTATGCTCTCTGCCTACTCTGCTATATACTGGATACAGCTTGAAACTTTAACTTTGAAAAAAAAACACGGCTATTTAAAAGAATTTTCTTCATCACGTACGTCCTGCTGCTTGAGGCTAGACCCTTTGTCCTTTCCCTCAGTCCGATCGAACTCACATTACGTTTCTCGTTAAAGAATTTCGTGAAACTTATCACTCTAGTAAGATAAAACAAATTTTATATTTCTACTCCCATATGGATTGTTCTAGAAGGGTCTACTACCACCACCACCAACTGGTGCTCGAGGCAGGACACCTGCGCGTTCCTTCAGTCCAAACAAACCAGCACTATCTTTCGACTTATCAGCTGTAACTGGTGATTTTGAACCGAAACCAGCGACTTTGGTCGACGATCTGCCTGATCCTCCTGTGAGTAAAGAAATTTATGATTTCTGTACAAATTGTTTTATTGTTATTGTTTTTGTAATAAGTTTGTTGCTGTGTTTTAAGTTTTAAATAAAAGAAATATCTTCAAAGTAATATAGATAACGTTTGGAAATTGTCCAAGTGTGGATCATAGTTGTGTAACATCTTAACAGGCTTACTATTTATCTATTTTGAACTCCTTAACATAGGGATTTCGATTTATATATTTATTTTAGTACAGATATTATGTCAACTGAGTTATTCTGAGGTAATTTTGAATTTACAACTCACGTCATTTTCATTTATTGCTAATTTTTCATCACTAACACTCATATCATGTACAGAGCAGATTTTTATTTAATACACGTATAAGTCAAGTTACAGGTGTGAGAGCTAATATTTAAAAATTAACCTTTGTTATAGCTATAGTTTCATTTAATTAAAATACTACGCAAAACAGTAGTCATTAACCATTATAGATTAAAGCTTTATAATTCATTTTCATGTTGGCATGGTGGCACATCTTACTTAGTTATTTATATTGCCTTTTTTAGTGTCATAAACAAAGATTTTTTTTTATTTGTTACAAAATAAACAACGGATAAGCCATCATGTCAAACTAGTTTCATATTCACAGCATCGGCGTTTCCATACAAGGGGTTTAATGGTGGCTGTTTCAGATACAAACGCAGGCGCCGGCGTACGACGTGTTCACGGAACTCGACCCGCTCGGCACCGGCCGCAGTAGACCTTACGTTGACAAAAAACTCTTCTTTCAGGAGCTCAAAAATCCACCAAAGAAAGTGCTCAAAGACCTCGTCCAACACAGCCTTATCTCCGATATAGGGGTCGAGGAGGCCTACGGCCCTCCCACTACTATGACCTCCCTATCGAGGCATTCGGGGGGCTCCGTAGCAATAGCGAAGCCCCAAACGAATTTCTCACCCGATTTTTTCACGTCCGACCCCTTCGCCGAAACCGATCCCTTCGACAATAGTGACCCCTTCTCCGATACCTTCAAAGATGATCCCTTTACAAGTATGCAAGATTTCCCCAAGCTAAGCTCTTTGCGGACTGAGGATTTGAAGAGTAAACTAAGTAAAGAAATCGTTCAGGATAAGTCGGAGAGCGTCGCTAGTTTCGAAGCGAAGAATGTTTTTAACGGTCCATTGCAAGTAACTCTACCGCCGGAACCCGCTCCCAAGTCACCGAGGCTTCCTCGACAGGTATGAGTTTGTAAATTTAGTGCGTTTGATTTCTATTTAAATTGCAAGGAATTAGAATATCCAAATTATTTGGTATTATTTTTCGTTCGTTCATATTCAAAACAATTTGTCCTATGTCTGGATATATATCCGCAAAAAATTACGAACCCACATATAACTCCTATACAAATTACACTAAAATATCTTATACATGTACCTTTCTCCTCTTTCAACAAGTAATCAAATATTTCCAACACATTCTAGACAACAGACACAAGCACAATAAGACAGCGTCCCCAACCAAGTTCCAAGCTGAACTCGGAAAGTGCATCACCTCCTCCCCCCTTGCCCCCCAAGAAAGTAGCAGAACTGAGTCTGGTGCCGCCGCCGCGACCGCCGCACGACCACGACGATGATGATACACCGCCGCTGCCTAAACCTGCTAGGAAGAAGGAACCAATGGTAAGATATATTTAATTTTAACCTAATATTCTGGTTGCGTCTTCGCCTACGTGACCTACACGGTATATACGTGAAAAGTGGCCGTCAAAAAGCAATATAATCTTTTTTTAGCTTCGCGGTGTATCCCACACGTCAGCAGAAGGTACCTGGGAACCTAATGCTTAATCATTTTGTTCCTATTAAGCACTTCCATTCTCCACTTTACGCCGAGTTCTTGAAATGAATTGTCTACCGAGAATAAATATTTCATTCCCCAGTAAGAATCGAACCCACAACCATCGCGTTTACAGTTATACGCTTGTACCCTACACCACAACGGCTTCATATCCTACTAATATTATTTTACAACGGTGGACGGTGGACGATTTCAAAGAACAAAACAACAGAATAGAACGAACAAATTGTTGGTTCTGTTTTTGTTCTTGTTCTGATCTAAATATAAAATATGTTCTTCTTCCAGGCGGACCGTACAACTAAACCTCGCCAGTCCTCCCTCGCGACCAACAGCAGCGAGGACGAGTACCTGACGCCGGCGCCGCCGCCGCTGCCCGCCGCCAAGCGCTTCGACATCACGCTTAGCCAGCTACTAACACTCACTATGGATGAGCTGTCGGCGAGGTTAGTGGTTTTAGTGACCTACCCTCCAGGCAGAAAAAAATATATATGTACTTTTGTTCCGCTTTCCTACGTGTATTCCACTTTAAAAATTAGATCTTCTCTTTATTCTAATATAAAATGTATATAACATGCATATAAAATTAAACGAATCACTCTATTTACTAGTGCAAACCGCATTTGTAGGATATGTGTTATTGTCCGGCCTAATACTTAAAATGGTTCAATATAACTCTTTAAAAAATGTTAAAGTAAAATGTTTTATTAATCTACTGCCTACCTTCAATATTTACAATTTTTTTCTAGGCTTCGCGTTCCGACCGCTACATTGTCGTCCATGACGCTGCCTCAACTCACCGACTACTTGCGGTCGTATGTTGCATCTGAAAATGAAAAATCTGTAAGTAATTGAAAATAAAATTATAACAGTACGTGTATCTTATTTTTATTATTGTATATTATGTATATTCGTATTTTATTGTAGCTTCTCCCTGCATCGTGCATGTAGTGTAAACGTAGTGATAAAACACTTTGTTTCTTACGCACGACCCGACTTTCGAGATATTACGTTTTCCGTGACGAAACTATAAAATAAATATATTTTTTTATTTAAATGTAAATCTTATTATGATTTTATATTTTTTTATTTTAGCATATACACATCGATCCATCTGTCAAAGAAAAGGAAAGAGTGACACCCATTATACCTGTTATACCTACGACCACGTTACCTGAAAAGCCGCTTACTTTAGCACCCGCTAGTGAATTTAAACCACAATTCGAAGATAATTTCGCGCCGACAGATTCAATGGACACGTTTGTAGCAAACTTCGATGATTTTGACAAAAAAGCGAACCCAACTTACGATAAATACGCGGCTTTCCGGGAAATACAAGAACAAGAACTAAAAGCTAAATCAATACTAGATCCCATAGACATAGAAATAAAACAAGAAGACGACACAGAATTGGCCACCATTGAGAATTTAATTAAAACCGAGGAAAAGAAAATTGAAGAGCGAAAAGAGTTAGATAAAAGTCCTTTAAAGAGTTTAGACGAATTGACAATAGATTCCTTTAATATGTTTCGTAATTCAGTGAGTCCGAAACCGATAGACGCTAAAATAGAAGATATTAAGAGTGTCATGAAGAATTTACAAATAGAAAGGGCGAGGCGTAGTGTCTCTCCTCGAGATGATACAGCTGAACCTAAACAAGAAGACACTAACGATAGATACGCAGCTCTGAGAGAAATCACTATAACAGAACCACCTCAAGATGAATTCGAATCCATACCCCCCGAAGCTCCAAAAGAGAGGAAGAAATCTGATGAAAAATCCGATGGTTTTGACAATTCAGATTTTTTCGACTGTATCGATAATAGTTCTTTATCGTTTAACGTAGAGGACGCGTTTCGAAAAAGTCCAGGTATGAAGGAGAAAGAAGAGGAGAAGAAAGTAGAGGAAAAGAAAGAGACAACAGTAGAAATTCTGCCTATTAGAGACTTGCAACCACCTACGAGGCTGTCGGCGGGGTCTATAAGTGATGTGGCGAGTGGTTCATCTCCAGATACCAAAGGTATGTTCGAGGTATTATTTATATGGTAATATAATATTTTTATTTCTATTTAATTTCACGATGCCACTGTCGTCTCGTCCACTAACATTACCACTATCACTGAAATCACCTCTTCGTGCATCTTGTCCAAAGGTTCTCATACTTTTTCACAATGATCTGTCAGTATATACATTTTTAATGATTATAACATAAATAAAATTGCATATTTCCCTTACAATTATATTTAATCAAACCCACAGACCGCATGGCACCAGTGATCGGCGGTCTAACGAGGCTCGGTTGGACGGAGGGTTGGTCCTCCGATTCGAGGGACTCGGAACCGCGGCAACGGCGACGACGACCGCATAACAGGGGACCTTCTGGTTAGTATTATTTTTGTTTATAAGTATAAGGTAGCTGTCAAGCTCTTTATTTTTGTGAATAATGTCAAGGTGAATATATATCATAAAAACTCTTATTCTTAGCTTCACAATGCATCCCGCATATAGGCTGCGAGGCTGAGAGAACCTATATGTTATCTTAGTGCTAAGACATTCGGTTCCCCACTCTCCGCAAAATTTTCGAGGCATTGCGTATTGAGCGGATCTCAATAGTGTGCTTTGCCTTATAAACACAGCGAAGAAATGAAAATATGAATAAATAATATTTTCATTTCTTCGTTCTGTTAACAACTATCATGTGAGTGGAAATCGAACCCACAACCGTCGTTAACAGTCCCACGCTAGTACCATTGCGCAAAAATGGGCGATGCAAATAAAGTAATAAATATTGGTTCCAGTTCAAACATCATCGTCATCCCGTGACGTTTCGCCATGGGACGAAGAACCACCGATAACGCGACTTCCACGTCCGCCCTCACATAGAGATAGAGAATCACGGTAGATTATTATATATTTTATTATATTTAGGTTAAAAATTGTATAACATATAAATTATTTGATATAATTATATCTTTAACTGGTATTTGTAAAGTTTTAATGCGGAATTTGAATAAGCGCCCACTTGCAAATAAGAATTTTTAAAGATTTTCTACACAGCTTAAAAGCCTCGCTTTTTTCGCATACGAAGGTAGACAGAGGGAAGCTTAAACCTAGCTTTAAGACAAAAAATGTAAAATTTTCGAGATTTTGTGTATTGAGTGGCAACACTCGACGCGGCACTTATTCTACCAGAGCGTGAAAACGAAAATAAAAATTAAATAAATATATATAGCCATTTAGGTTTCGAATTCACAACTAACTGAACTGGCCCTCTCCCATTGCGTCATGATGGCCTCGTTATCTTACTTAATATACTGAATATATTCTTATTTAAAATAACGAGGCTGCTTCGTAGAATACATACAAAATGCTAACAAATTAATGGATTCCCAAACAGACACAATTCATCCGGTTCCCGTGAATGCCTGGACTCAGGCAGTGGCAGAGAGAAAGAGAAAATAAGAGACAAACGAGGCAGTCGAGATAGAGATCTAAACAGAGATGGTAGAGATTCAGCAAGAGACCGTCGAGACTCTGGCAGCGGCAGAGACAGGCGTGACGTCAGCAAAGACCGAGAACATAGAAGAGATAGACGAAGTAGAGAAAGGGAGGAGACGTGGAGAGACAGGAATTACAGTAGAGACAGAGATTACAGAGACTCGCGGAGTAGGGAGCGCAGTAAGGATTATAGAGATATAGATCGACACAGAAAACCGAGACATTCTTACGATGAAGAGGAGTGAGTAATTATTTTATTGAGATATTTCTTTTATTACAGGTATAACAAGTTCAATATACGGGCTCACGTTTGTTAATGTTATTTATATAATAATTTGTATATTTCAGTTATAGTGATGGCTGTGGTTCCGGCCGGTCGTCTCCACGAGAAAGGTGGACGGACCAACGGTGGCGGAGAGACGGTATTGTTTTAGGTTTAGTTTTGTATACATATTTTGATAATAACAGTCTAATGATAATTTCGTAAAGTGTATTATGAAAGTAAAATATATCTGAGATAAAAAAATTGCTTAAGTAAATACAATGTATCAATCATAAGGATAAATCTGCAAGACATATGGTAGCTAAAAATTTATATTGGGTAAATTTTATTTTCCAGAACGAAATTATGGCTCATTAGGATGGCGCGAAGCCAGACGTAGGACCGAAATGAGGCAAAGCGAAGATCCAAATGAACGGAGGTAATTGGTATACAATTTTTCAGTTTAGTTCTATTTGTCATTTATAATATATTTCACATTTTTGAAACACAAAGTACTAAACTAAAATATTTTTCTCTTAGATATGGATCAACACTAGGTTGGCCGGGGAGGCGTTCAGCAACAACCACATCGCGACGAGAAGCCGAACGCGACATCCGCGAATCTCGGGACTCAGGACGGGATTCCCGAGATGCTCGTGATTCCGGCCGAGACTCCGGCAGGGATTCCCGGGACCCGCGGGACTCGGGCCGGGACTCCCGGGACACGAGGGATTCAGGACGCGAGTCAGGGAGGGATTCTCGTGATCCTCGCGACTCGGGCAGAGAATCCGGTCGGGATTCGACCCGTGACTCCCGAGATCCGAGACGACGACGGCGCGAAGATCCACGAGTAAGGCCGAGGGATTATCGTTTTTCAAATGATTTTTCTCCAAGAGAAAGAGAACATACGTCGCCCTTTGATAACGATTTTCAAGACACACCTGCGCAGAATGTAAAGAAACGCGCCCCGTACTCTTGCTTAGAGGGAACAAGGTAAATATAACAAATAATATTTAAATTTCATTTTTTGTGAATACGCCACATTTTACCAAATTGCACTGTTCCAGATTTATTTTACAAAATATGTTTGCCTAACACATAAAAACATAATGTATTTAAAACTTCAGATTCGCTTTCGAACCAGAAGAAACAACAGCATCGCCAGTATCGGGTAGCTCAGTCCGCGCCAGGGACGGCGATTCACCCGCAACTCGATTCCGATTTGATTCTGATTCGATTTCCCCGAGATCGATGTTCGAAGACGATTTTACTATATCCACCCCTAGAGGTCGCACCGCGTCTATAGCTGAGGAGGACGAAGGGGATTTACCACCACTTCGAGCTAAACCACAACAGCATCGAGATATCAAGAAATCGGATTCCGTTAATATTTTTACTCGTGAATCGGATCCTTTTGAAGGCGATGCTTTTTTTGCCTGTACGGGGTCAGATCGTGCAGCTCGGAGAGAGAACTGGCCCGGGGACTTCCAGGGGTTTGATAACGCGTGAAATTGTTATTTTGGATAAAGTATGTAGTTTTGTACACGCTATTTGTCAAATAATGACATTTTTCTCTTCGATCTGAACAGTTTTTAGTTTATTTATCAGTCAATTTATCTATGTTTAAAACTTTTAAATATATAGTTTTAATTGAATATTTTTTAAAATCGATTCCAGTTCGATGACGTTATAACGGAATTGAAGAAGAGAAAAGTGTTAGTATTGATGCCAGTTTCAGAACAACGGTTAAAATATTTTCGTTTCGGATAAAGTCAATTGAGGAAATCAAACCGTTCTGAAATAAATATTCGCTTAATGCTTGCCACGTAGTGCTATACAGTCGACGTTGACGATAAATTACTTAAAATATGAAAATGAATTTTTATAACCTTTCACACCATTCCGAACAGTAAAAATAATTAATAATATCTGTTATTATATTATTATAATAATATAGTGAGAAATATTTGAATTTTTGTAGTAAATCATCATGCCGTCTTATATAACGATTGCCATTAAACTAACCTATATTACTCTAGGATATGTTCTAAGGATCTCATATTTATTGTTTACCAGTAACGAGTAAGCCGTCATTAGTGTATGTATATTTGTTACATAATAAAATATACATATATATGAAAGAATATACTTGTAGTGTTATAAAAGGTATACATTTGGACCCCTCTCAAGTTTGTATATGCCTTTAGACCTGTGATATGTACAAGTGACGCCATCACGTTTGTCTGTCTTTAGTCTCATTCCTATGTCCTAACACCTCGATTCGATATTTTGTATAGGAAAACCATTAAAAATCATTATTAATATCGTCACACTGAATATTGTTGATGAATATATTTCTTATAGAAAATAAAATATCTTTTGTCATAACAACAATATCGTTTGTTACAAAAAATTGGTATGGTAACGGTATATAAGTTCTGTTATTACTAAAATAGCTATCCATTTCTAAGGTTAAAATATACCTACCTATTTGACATAATACAACATTTTCTGAAATGGTCTTCTTTAAATACTTAAATTTTAGATACGAACGTTTACATTTTAAGATGTTAGATCCGATACAACAAAAATCTTTCGTAAGCCTTAAAATTGAATATATTAAAAATCAAAATTAATTATTACAATGCGTAAAAAAATAATAATTTCTGAGTCATATTGTTGTAACAGAACTATACCTTATTACTAAAAAAAATATGATGAATTATTTTTTTTTTCAAAATACTTTCATTTGTATAGGAAAATTAATTTGAGCACGTTAATAATTTCGGCACAAAAATATTTGAAAATCATTGCTTATATTTGTATTGTAAATATTTTGCTATGAACAGATCATTTTGATATTGCTTTGTAAATAAATGTTTAAATTATTCATCTGTGGTACTGCGAATGTTTTGCATTTTTACTGTTTTATTTAAAACTGAAGAAATTCTTACCCAACCAGCAATAATTATTGTAAATGAGTTCGTGATACTCATTTTTAGCATTTTTTAGCATTAATTGTGTAATTATGATTAAAATCAATCTATTATTATTTTTAAGCATAATTTATATATTATTATTTATTAAGTAGTAATTGATTTCTTGCGATGCTGAAGACTAATTTCTCTCGTTTTTTAGATTTATATTGAAATACAAAGTTTGTATTAAAATATTTTTCAAGTATTATTTTATGTAGTATAAATTTCTTAATTTTTTTATTTTTACTGTGATATTTTTTGTGTTATTATTAATACTTGACAATGAAATTCAAAATGGCTTAATACATCTGTAACCTTTTATACATAATAAAGATTTTATATTACCTATTGACACACATTGGTTGGATATTCTATACTTTTTTACTTTAATTCCATTAATTATAGACTTAATTATATATATTATATAATTTATTATTTTTCATCGTGTTAATTTTACATGCATTTGAAACGATTTTCTATGTCAACTAGTCCATATGTTTTTATAGTATAATAGTTTATTAATTTATTAAAAACGGTGTTTTGTATTCACACATTTTTGTACATAAGTAGATTATAACAATGTTCAATTAACCACACATTTATAGCGCAGTACCAAAGGTATTTTATGTTCTATACCTAACTGTTGTGTAAAATACTTAAAAGTTAATAAAGTTGTAACAATATTAATATTATTTAATTATCCTTATTTTTCCAAGTCTTGTTAAAATAAATCAACTTAACGTTGTGTCCGGCACACAGTACGACAGGCAGAGGGGTACCTAGTGTTAAGACACTCCGTTTTACTTTCCTAGAAAGTACACCAGTTACCGTATTCTATATAAATCTACTAATACTACTATTTTTCTCAAAATTATAACAGTCAATCATTGGTGAATGTTATATAAGGAGAGCGCGGATGTACTAATACTACACAAAGGAAATTAAGTCGCTAGAAATTTCAATATGTACTTTCATTTCTATTAATTTCTTAACATTGTTGCTTCTTCACTTTACTCAAATATGATATTAAAGTATTATTTTTTATACTTATTACCGTATACGATATTGTTTAATAATCTTAATGTTCGTTTTTAATCTATAGAGTGATGTGTTCTTGGCCTTGGTTCTGTGCTACGTCAATGTGGCAAAAATGTAAACGTCAAAACTAGTTGTCAAATTATTCCTTAAGACAATAACAGCTGTTTTTGTGTTTTACATTTTCTAAATATTTAGTAATTATCCATTTCAAAGGTAATTTGCTAGTATTTGTTCGGGTCATGATAGTTTTTATTAGACTTAGAATTGTATTTAAAAATGAAACAAAGGTAAGGGCTACAGTAATGTTGCACGTAGTTATTTTGTCGTCGTAGTGTTTACTTGGTACTTATAAGAATGTTGGTATCCAGGACGCGTCTAATGCACAATGGGGATGATCTAACCACAGACATGAACGGTTTGAAGGACGCTAAAGAGTTACACAGTGAAATACAGCTGTACAGGATAAAGCCCCAAGACCACTTTATCGAAGCTCAAGTTCAAGAAGGCGATACGTTACAGGCGATCGCGCTGCGGTTTCATTGTTCTGTAAGTTTCATTACATATTTATGAGTATGTCAGTTAGAGTTGTATGACAGTGTTATTTAATTGCTTATATGTGAATAATGATAATCTGTCTTGTTTATTTAATTACGATAAAAACTCATCCTACTTATTTGAGAACTAGGACTGATGAATTAATGTCAGATTTCAGAATTAAAAAGGATCAACCATATTCATAAAGACAATGAAATATTTGCAAGAAGGACAATCAAAGTTCCTGTCACACCATACTCAGTGCTTACAGAACTAGTCCCACTACAGCCAGTAGAACCAGTACCTTCAACGTCAAGTCAAAATTCAACAAGTTTGACAATGAACAATTTACTACTAAATCCTGTAGAAAATAAATCATCTCAACTGTACAATATTACTAATAGTACTGAAAAGAAAGAAGATGATTTTGCAATTGATTGCAATGCAGTAGTGTTAAATAGTACACTGACCCCATCTGTAATACCCTATACAGATACAGATAACAATGAATTTGCATCAGAAGATACCCAGCTGTTGACCAACAAGCCCAAGGTGCCAGTGGAGGCAGTGGTGGTGAAGCAATTGACATCACAAGGAGCAGATTTTGGTTTAAAGTGGTACCATCTTGTGTGTTGTTTGCTTGTGGTGGGAGTCATAACACCTCTACTGTATATAATGTTTTATTTAGACAAACATGAACACTCTGATATACCCCCCTTGCATCCCACGCGATAAGTAATAACCATGATCTTCTCAAAAAGCTTTAAGTTGCCTCAATATTTTGATACAATTTTAAAACTTGTAAAATATATTTTTATAAATTAAGGTGACATATTGTGATGTTAAAATAATTATTTGATAAGCACTCTTGAGTTTTATTTACATATATATATTGAATATAACAACTTTTATAACTCTACATAATATGTTAAATATAAAGAATATTGAAATTAATGGATTTTATTAAACTCTTGTAGGCTTTTAGGCTCTTACAACCCAAAAGAATTTAGAGTATTAATAACAATGCATATTAATAATAAATGAATAAACTATAAAATATATATTTATAATGGACATCTAATGGACTAAGGGGATTCATGCGTTAGAAAGTGACTCATTGTTCTGCAATTTCAAAAGTACAATTACAATTGAATATTTCTAAATAGTACAAATAAAGGACTGCAGACTCAAATATTACAATGTAATGAACAAACCATGATCTGTTGCGGAAATCGTGACAAAACAACTACACTAAAGTAACAAGCAACACAATTATAGTTATATATTTTATAATCTTATCACACTACTGTATTCTCCATTTCCTTGAATTTAAATGATATTATTTTGAATAAAATAACTTTGGAGTTACATTTTAATTTAAGATACATATTCAGAATGTGATATCATAATACATACTGATGTATTTTTATTCTTTTAGTTACATTTTGTGAAAATACAAAATAATAAATGCCTTCAAAATTAATATTCAATAGTTCTGAGTTATTTTATACAAGAAAAATATATTTATTGTAAAATACATAACTAGTAAAGTAATCTTTATTATATTATTAGAAATAAACAATATATATCTTCCATCATTTGTTTAATATTCGTTATTACGAGATATTCATTTATTGTGAGAAAAATAATAAAGCTGTGGTCTTCAATGTGGTATATTTTCTTGTAAACTTACAATTTTGGACTCACTTTAGAAGCTTCTTTTTTATTATTTTAGTTGTGTAAAAAAAAAAAATTTTATGTAGTTACCAAATATGTAAAGATCTGACAAAAATGTTACTTCATAATATTAAACATAAGCGACTATTCCGATTAAATAGTTTCATTTAAAATATAGCCAAAACTCAAAGGGAACACAAAAATAAAACCAAAAATTCATAAAATAAACCTTTATTCTATTTGCTTAAAAATAGATCGATGTAACAAATCATTAGTAATTATAAATCATTGCCATTAAACACAATCTTGTTAAATATTTCCATAGTATAATATGATAAATGCATTTCCTTACACATACACATATTTTTTACTGGTAACACCCGTAAATTGACAATTAGTATTTTTTTTATGTTAGTGTTATATTCACAAATATAAAAAGGAGCCTCGATGCATTTCTTATTCTGTGTAAATTACAAGTGTGACTTATTACAATATCTTAAATTCTATTGTATTTATATAT
This sequence comes from Heliconius melpomene rosina, assembly GCF_056956725.1. NCBI lineage: Eukaryota > Metazoa > Arthropoda > Insecta > Lepidoptera > Nymphalidae > Heliconius > Heliconius melpomene. The sequence continues at coordinate 6,553,030 of NC_140402.1, read as the reverse complement.
ATTCATTGATGATCAGAAGTTTCCGCGGCCGATGTTAGGGTTGCTCTCGTGAACACTGTAAAACAAATAAATTATTTTAATAACAATTTATAGCTTAACGGTGTATCCCACACATAGGGAGGGGATGCAGAAGCACGACGTGTTGAATGGCGGAACTTAAGGCCGTGTTTCCTCATATACCAGAGATAGGAAAGAAAATAATCAACTCTTGCGAGGGAATTGAACCCAAAACCGTCGCATTCGCACACCGAACACAACATCCTCACGAAATATAAAGAATTATCAAATACAGATAACAATTATCATAAACACAGATAATATAAAAACAAAACATTTGTTAGCACATACAGATAAAACACAAGAAAAGAAGTAATGTCAGATGAGAATAGTCCGAAGTGGGCGCCAGCGCTTTGTAGGGAGATTAGTGATTTATTGTTATATATATTATCAAACAACAAAATCACTAGTCTTCCATACAACGCGAGGCAGATCGCTGTTAGTCACGTGGAGGCACACCTAGAACACTTATTTGCTGATGTTAGAAACACATATTGTGTTGGACATTATTCGAATAAAAAGTTATCCGAATAATCATTCGAATACAATTTTTTTCGTTAATAATACATTCGTAAATAAATTATGCGTAAATAATTTATAATTGAATTAAAAATAAATAAATATTTGATTAAAAATGATTATTCCTAGTTTTATTTTCATTTGTCATTCGAATAATTTTTGGCCAACATTGCACGCACGTACATATTATTTCGAACTCTTAGAACAAAATGATTTAACTCAAAATACTGATTTTAACGAAAACAACAAATATAAGATATTTAATAAGCCAATTTTTAAATTCTAAAATAATTTACCAAAATTCTTTTTTAATATTTTTTTGAGTTAGGTCACTTTTATTCTGTGAATATGTCAAGAGTTAGTTATTAATGGTATAAAATTAAAAATATATACTGTAAACTAATCAAGTTCTAATTATGCTTTATAACTAACACAGTTCGACGACGAAATATATTTGAAAATATGAAAACAGAAGATGATAGTTTAAAAGAAATATCTAAAGAATGACTCCTTAAAAATACTCTTACATTGATTTATTTTCTACATTTTACACCTAAAGGACTAAAGTATTCAAGAAGAAAATAAAAACAAATATAATGTAAGAAAACCCAAATCGTAAACGCTAAGGTACATTTCTAACTACAAAAAGTGTTTATAATTTTTACCTTCATTTTCAAAATTCATTATGGGTTATACCATTATTATTACTTATGCTTATTTTTGTTTGGAGCCAACTCAGGGAACTCTTGAAACATTCTATTTTTAAAATAATATTTATTAATAATAGTCACTTATATTTTAAATATTTTTAGTGAATTATTTTCATTTATTAATTAATTATTCTCGTTTCTACGCTCTGGTATGAGGATAAAGCGCGAAGTGCCTACCCTGCTATTACACGGGATGCAGCGTTAACTAAAAAAAATCTGTTTATTATCGTATGATTAAAAATTTTAAAAAGCTATATAGTATATTAAATTAAAATATATTTATGCATGCAGAAAAAATAATATTTATGCATGTAGCGCTCGGTGTCACAGGCGGATAACTTATTTAGTATTATAATGTGTCCGTCTGATAGATGGCCGAGCTCCACAAAATGCTGATAAGAGAGAGATCGGTTGAACGGCGCCGGTGGGAAAGGAATTTCTTCTTTTCCCACACTTATTATTCCATCGTGGAGTAATTAAGTCGTAGGTTAAGTTATATTAATTTAGGCTTAAATAGATTACTGTTTTTCCAACATTGAAAGCAGTAGTCTTAGATATAGTTTAGTTTTAGATTTAATTTGTACTTTCATTTAAAAATTAAATAAAATAAGTGTATATATAAAAATCGTATTTCGTTATCCCTCCAACTGCAGCCTTCGTAACTCATGCATAACATTTATGATGAATAATATGATTGATGATTATCATTATTAATGAAAGAATTTAGTATTAATAAATGCAAAACAGTTGTTGAATTATTAAGTCAAAATATAGTTTTTGAAATAAAAAAAAACTTAATTCTTGCAAATTTTAAATATAAGTAAAAGTAATATTGTAATAAAGTGAGAAAAATGTATTATAATTATAAAGCGCATGTTTGAGTTACACAATTTGCATACATTATGACACCTAATAATTAGTTAGGTTTAAAAAAAATCGATATTTTTTACTTTTTTATAACGTACTAACATGCACAAGAGCGTGTTTGCATTCGTTCATAATTAAGTTAAAATTCTCGTGGGCATTTTTAATTTATGTCGTTTTTATCATTTACCACTTTATATTTCATTTACTTGTTTTTATGTTTTAAGCGATTATACTTTAATAAAAACGATATAATTAATCAATGACCTGTAAGACTAAAGATTATCTTAAATTTTTAATATAAAAAATTAAGAATTTTTCACGACTTACATTCAGTAAAAAAAATATTCCTCAGAACTTAAGTATTCTAATTTTGTACAATAAGTCTATTAGTTAGTTGTGTTATGCATTATATAAGTGTTTGTACGTACCTCTGCTGCAGCAGGTACTGCGCCTTCTGTATGCGCTGCGGGGTGCCCGTGATGGTGATGATGCGGTCGGCCGCGCCCGCCAGCGGCTCCGCGATCTCGATGCCGGCGCCGCTCTCCGCTCGGATGCGGCGGATGCGCGACCCCGCCTTGCCGATGATGGCGCCTGCCAGCTCCTTGGGGATGGTCACCTGCGTGCTAGTCTCTTGGCCCCCGCCCCCACTCGCACCCCCCATGCCGCCGCCCGCGCCGTTGAAGCTGCCGCCCGACGACGACCGGCTGCTGAAGTTACCGCCACCACCACCTCCACTGCCGCCGCTGAAGCTGCCTCCTCGGGGAGGCCCATTGAAGTTCCCCCGAGGCCCGGAGCTCGAAAAATCATTGAAGCCTCTAGGAGGTGGCGGCCCGCTGCGTCCCATTGGAGGCCCTCCTCTCGGCGGAACCGGTCTGCCACCGGGTCCCATGGGCGGGGGGCCTCTAGGAGGCCCACGGGGAGGTCCTCGAGGCCCGCTCCGAGGTCCGTGCCCGCTCCCGAAGCCGCCGTACTCGTCTGCGTAGTAGTCGTCATAGTTGTGCGGATCGTAATTCAGAACGGCGCCCTTTATTGGTACCTGAAATGTGTCGGTGTGAAATTACCCTAAAGGACAAAAAATGCAACAAATGGAGAACAGCTTGCATCCTCTATTCTATTTTTTTTTCTATTTTCCGTCGCCCAACATTTAAAATTCCTACGAGGATAAACTCAATTGACGTATGTTACAAGCAGCTGGCGCGCACACCTGCCGTGCCGCAGAACGGCTGCTTCTAAGCCGTTTAACTATATAATCGAAACCTTATTATAAATATACTATATTACTTTTAAGATTCGCAATTTGGTAGTTAATGCAGAAATAAAATAATAGTATAATTTGTTTGTTTTAAGTTAAATTAAATATTTTTATATTCAATTCCAATACTACCAATAATATCACTACTTTCAATAGTTTCATTGGGACTTGAGTGTATGGAAATCAACAAAAATGATAAAAAGTTACACTAGGTGTCCAAAATGCTTAAGCACTGTAGTCTGCATACCTGTCGTATAAGATGTAGGACTTCCCTCACGCCGGCCGCGATGGCGTCGGGCTTGCCGACGAGCTGCACGACCCTCTCGGAGCTTTGCGGTGCCGTGTTGGAGAAGATCTTGAGACGGGCGCCAGTTTTCTATGTAGTAAATTTATTTATATATTATTTTCCTTTTCAAAGAATATAATGTGTATATAACATGGTGTTTTCCAATTTCTATGCAAATTGGAAAGGCTGACTTGAATAGCGTAACTCAACGCCGCGCTAAGCCATCTTTCCGGAGCGAGGAAATGGAAATAACTAAAAAACTTGTACATCCTCCAAATGGGAATCGACCGCTACCACGACCCAAACGCCAACATAATGCTTAAATAATTCGGAGGTGTCAGAATGTACACCCGAGTCCTGACTCCTGAGTACGATTCCTTTTCGAGGGAATAAATATAAAGAGTGAGTTCTGATATAAAACAAACCGGATGTTCTTAAATTGACGGATAGGAAATGTATTAACATTCTCCTTACGTGCCCCACTTTACCTTTATATGATAGAACCCTTGTACACAAAATTTTTTGCACAATATCAAGCGAAAGTCTTTAAGATTCAATACACGAACGTAACCCCCAAGGAATGATAATTTACACGTTTTTTTTTTCACAATAAATACGAACTGTTCGTTTATTTTTATGACGTCCTACTCTGACTCTTTACTCTGGTTATTATACAATAAGTGCGCAAATTTATTCCTTTATATTAACGTCTCCCTAAGCGAGTGTAAAGATTTTACGAACACAAAAGAAAAAACCCGTTTTGAATGAATCTGAATCTAAATATGATCTTAATACGTTGTAAAGGACTTTTAAGGCGATTACGTAATTGCGAAAAACAAAAATAAATAGCTTTATAATTATTTAAGACTAGAAATTTATCTGTAAATGTGTACGATAATATACATTTTTGAGATGTATATCGAATGTTGCGTTGTAAAATTATTTATATGGGTTAAAGGGTCAATAGGGTTAAATCAAAAGTGGTAAATGATTTTAAAAATATTGTTTAGGCCATAATATTAAAGTGCGAATGTTTGAGTATTTACGATAGAAAAATCGTATAAATACTAGAAGGGCGATTTCATGCAACAACAAAAAATACTGCACTTTGGTAAAAAAAAATCTGTTAAAATATGTAACATAATAATTACAGAGCCAGCATAATCAATTAATTTTTAAAAAACGATATAACGCATATATAACGATTAATTTGACAATACGAGTCCGCATAGTTATCGTATCACGTACGCGTGACGTTTGGCGCGGCGCAGGACGCGTGCGCGGCGGGATCGACCCGCGAGTCCGCGACCCGCACGTGGCCCCGGCGCCCGCCCCCAGACACGCGAAAACAACCCGCCGGCCACTGACACCGTACGCGGAAAACGCACGAAAAGTGAAACTTACGCAACTCGTACACGCTGACCTCGTTTGTATAATAATCAAATATTAATTGAAAAAAACCCATTTAACACAAAAAAAGCACGAAATAATTACATAATTCTATTTAAAAAAAAATCACCATCAACCAACCTCATGTTAAATAAAGAAAAACTTTTTACAACATCAAATGTAAATCGACACAAAGCACTATTCATTTCTTCTAACACTCGCGCAACTTCGAACGAGGGAAGGTTGCGAATATAATACGAACAAAGTATCGCGACAGCTGAACGAGAACCGAAGAGAGGGTCGACCGTCCCCCGTGGCGGACGAACTAGGAATAAGCAGGCAGACTTGAAACGGTGGCATGCAACACCTGACCCCCCACCTCCCCTCTCCGGGTGCACTTGTAGGGCTACACCCCCGCGCCCGCACGCGCCACGCCCACACCACGACACGGCACTTCAACCTTGCCATTCCTCATAAACTTTATTGCCGATTGACCCAAGATAAAACAGTTGGCGGCATATAAAAATAAAACAGCTCGTTAATTAAGAAAATTTCGTATGCTAGCGCAATGGTAAATAAAATCCTTCGCGATCGTGAAAAAGCTTAAGTATACATATGCTTACAATACCTACACATAAATCTTAACAATGTTTTAATTTTTAATCTTATCCACGTATTCGACTCTCACTGGAGAAAATGAAATATTGAATATTTTCATTTCTTAGCTCTAACGTCGAGGCAAAAGGCAGCGCAGTTTAGTCCCGCCAGTCAACACGAAATGCCTTAAGAACTGCGAAAAATATCGAGCGGAGTGTCTTAACACTAGATTACTTCTGTCTACCCTATTACATACAACGTGAAATTGGAAAAAAATATCAATCCACATAACAATTGGTCTTCCACATAAAAAAAATATACAATATACCAACATTAGAAACATCACGTCCATAGCTTTGTTCCTAACCTAATGAGTTTTAAACGACCAAATAATCAAACACAAAAAGATTACAAATCGATATAGTACCAACAAAAATGACACAAAACCCAACTCGATCGATGGCCGAGCTGTTCCATGGTAGAGACCAGCTCGACCAGAAGCCCTACTGGTGTTTCGATCGGAAACGGAAGCGGGCTCGCGTGCCCGCGCCTAATTGACGGTGTCACCGCGACATCGGCCGTAATTACTGCGACATATGCTAGGCTCAAATTACACCTATAGCATACATAGTCTATAGTACACCGCCCGCGGGAATCGTTCCAATGGAGTATGGGTAATGACATCGGTAATACCACAGTAGCAGAGCTGGTAATGTAGAATCGATACTACTTTGTGTTTTTATGTCTAATATTTTATATATTTTATGTCGTATAATTCAATACATGTATAAATGAGTAAAATAAGTATAAAGTCCTATTAAAATGTATTTACCACTCGAGAAAATTCGTCTTTAGGCTCATCTATTCAATACGCATTTTTCCTAAGCCTAAGTTCTCTCTCTCTCTCTCCATATTCTGAGCTAGCGTTATAATAAATATACTGAAAAGAAAAAAGAGTTTTCTTAATATATTTTTAAACGCTCGAATTATAATGTTAAAACATATTATCTTTTTAGCTTCCCACTGTATCCGTATTTCTTGCTACATGCGGGTAACAGCGTGAAGTGAAAATGAAAAAAAATGTAGGCAAACGAAGCCTAGTAGAGTTCAGAAACTACGCTCCCCACTATATTCTAGAGGCATTCCGTGTTGAGTGGCAGAACTGAACACCACGCTACCCTAACAAAGAAATGAAAATATTAAATATTACATTTCCTCAAGTAGAAATCAAACCTAAAACCTGCAGAATTTACATACGATCTCAACTGAATCGGATGTTGTAACATAACTTTTGATTATTAAGAAAGCGCCAACAAAGACAACTCGGCCAAAGAACCGAGTGCTCGAGGGTTTCCGTTCTGCCTACATCGTTCATACATACGAGTAAGAACACGAAGGAAGTAGAGGTTAACAAAAACCTCCCGCGCGTCACGTGCACGCAACTTCAGCGCGGCGCCGCTTCCGACGGATGAAACCCCACCGACACGTGTGCCTGCTACCCCCCCTTGATTACGACACCTAAGGCCGGTGCGACGTACGCCTGAGTTATACTGAACTTCAGACTTGTACTCTTGAAAACGATGTAAATAACACAATGGTAATGGCAAATTTTAGAATAACGAACAAAGAGTCAACAATGAGGATTCGGTACATATTAGTTTCAATTTATTAGCATATTAATTAAAGATTTGAAATAGTGCTTGCAGAACAGAGGTATTCCAAAACTATGGTGTACCTTCTATAATCTAATAGAATAAATAAATAAAATATATAAAATATAATTCGCAAGGAATATATAATACGTTTGTATAACATTATATCCCATAATAGCGTCCAACGGCAACACGAACAAAGAAAAGAAACGACAATCGAGAGGAAACGAACCCCGTGTACCTGCTCCCGATTAAAAGAATCAACGACGAAAGAAGGCGAGACGGGTCTCGGGTATGAGAGCATGTGTTCAAAATTTCTATTTAGCGAGGTCAGAGCGGAGCATTGTGCAAGGTACGGCAGGAGTAGGTAGAGGCGGTCCCAGGTGCGAGGCGCGTTTTTGTCGGTCTTCCGGCGGCTGCGCGGGCACCTGCCGCCGGCACCAGCTGCCGCCCTCGCACGCGCGCCGTCACATAGCGTTAGCCTTAGCTTTGATATTATGTGTTAAATTGCAACTATATCATAAAAAACTGTATTTTTACCGCGAAAACCAACAAGCACTATTATAAAATTGTAATATGTGAATTTCTATGAAATTTCCAAGCAAATTTTAAATATTGCAACATGAAAATTTCTACGAAAAAAAAATCGTGAAATAACTCAAAAGTTATGATGAGACTACAAAATAAATACATCATTAAAAATGCACTTCACTTCTAAGTTTGAAGATGAAAAATAATGACTATACTAACTTTAGCCGGAACGTTAAACGTACAAATTTGATACCTACCTCAGGTATGTTATGTAACCCTGTATACCCATACATACATACATACAAAAATGGCCTTCAATACAAAGAAAACATAAAAATCCCAATCGATGTGAATGTATTGATTATACAACATTTAAAGCGGGCATCGACCGTCCTCTATTATATTTACGAGAATTCTATTTACTTAGCTATGTTTTGTCCTCACAGGTAGGTAGAGTCCATTGACTCTCACCAATTTTTGCTGCAGAAGAATGAACAAAGAGTATGTATGGGAACAGCTGATCGATAGCAAAAAAATATCAAAGATTTTAAAGCAATAATTTTGGACGACAAAAAATGAAGATTCTCGGTAAAGGAAGCCTTGCGGGAGGTAAACGTAACGCGACGCAAAATTTTTTGCGAAGACCGCTGATCGACGCGAGTAATATTATAGAAGTCCTCACCTTATATTATTACAAGCAATTTACCTGCAAATTGTGACTAATAAAACAATGTATCATTTAATAAGTTTTTGTAAATCTCTATTAAAATTCACAAAATTAAGTATTCTCTACCTAACAATATAGTAGAGACTTTATGTTCGAGTACAAATCTTAATCATTGTAGCCGTCATGGCGCAGCGGCACAAGGGTGTGACTGTAACACGCTACAACAAAAACACACAATGCCTCCAGAATTCGACAGAAAGTGGAGAACGGAGTGTCTTAGCACTGGATTTCCTCTGCCTACCCTGCTGTGCGCGGGATATAGCGTGAAGAAGATTTTTATTTTTTAAATTTACAAATCAACATTCTAACTAATAATTCACATTTCCATACAAACTGCTCAAACACAGCTACCATACAAAAACAAACTCGAAACAATTTACGATCCTGAAAGCAATTTCAACACGCACTCTATCCATCTAGCGTCGAGTGTAATAGTAAAATGGAGGAAATAATAACCTAAGTGACTTAGCAAGAGTTGTGAAACGCAATACCGTCGAGATTGCAAAGTTGCCAGCGCCGAACCGTCCGCGGTAGAGTTAGCTCTCAGTAATTGATCGTAGCGATGCACCCTGTATTCTGTAGTACGTAGTGTTCGGATGTGCAAAGTGCCAAGTTGCGAGCTTTCACGTTATTTGCTGTGTATCCACGCGACGACAAATTGCCCTCGCTTTTTAACTAGATCAGATCGGAGCACAGGGGGCGATATTCTATAAGTTAGGTGCATATACTCGTATGTGTATAAAGTTATCGGTATTTCAGGGCGGTCATGGCGCAGGCGACACGCGTGTGTCTCCAAACGCGACAGGTAGTGGGTTCGATTTTCACTCGAAAAAATTAAATATTTAATATTTTCGTTTCTTCGCCCTAGTGTCGAGACAAAGCGCGACGTCGAGTTCCGTCACTCAACACTCAATGCCTCTGGAATTCAGTAGAAAGTGGGGAAACGAATCTTAATGGGAACGGAGCGCCTTACCACAAGGTTCCCAGGTCCCCTCTGTCTACAAAAAAAATCGGAGTACGGACATGTGTATAAAGTTATCGGTTTATTGAAACACCATCAGCCTAATGGAATTTCTGTTGCGGGCGCACTCCGCCCAATTTAACGTCCGTTCGGTCATCCCCTTGCGCGTAAAGTTGGATGGATATTTTGATGAATTACTCTCGCGTTCGCGTAATTAATATTTTTTGATTTACGAGCGAATTTTAAAATTTATTATTAGAATACAATTACAGGATATATGAGATCAGCTTAACGCTGCACACAGCAGGATACGCAGACGGAACGTAGTGTTAAGACACCCCATCTCTCTATCTCTCCATTCCCCATTTTTTTCTAAATTCTACAGGCATTGCATGACAGTGGCAGAACTCCAGACACCAGAGTGAAGAAATTAAATATTTCGTTTGCTGAGGATCCTTGAGGATCGAACCCACAACCACACACTTGACAAAAACAGTCACACACTTGTGCCTTGCGCCACGGCTGGCTTCGCTACAATTACAAGAGATACGCAGAAATAGAGAGAAAAGAAAGAGAAATCATCTCAAAGAAAACCAAGTGCAATAAAAAGAAACTAGGTAAATTATCTAAGCCATACGTCGAATCAAGATAAGACGGGATACGGGCGGCAGCTGCCCTCACATCTGCCTCATCCGAAACGAAACATTCGAAGAAAAAAATCTCCTCATTACAGCTCGCACTTCGACAGATGAAAATCAAGCAGATGTTGCTTGCTCGCCTTTAATTATACGCGAATAGTGCGGTCAATGAGTCGTGGCCGCTGTTAAGATGGATAAATTTTAGGATTTTTCTTACTTTTGATTATTTTGCTTCAGGAAACCTAATTTCAAGACGGCCACAACTCGTTGAACGTACTATACGATTCACACGATGCACTGAGCGCTCGACGCGTGTTAAAAACAATGTGCAGAATGCAATAGTTGAAAGGTTGCAGCTGATTTAAATACTCTCTAAATAAGTGGTGTACGGTAATTGTATTTTTTTTATCTCTCGAATTATTTACGATTGTCTTAGTAACGAATGAAATAGAAACACTTATATTCCTCCTTTAATAAAGTTTTACACTCGTCCATTTCTTGGAAGATTAAATAGACTTATAAAATAATAGATAACAAAACCCCAATAATCTGAGACGAGAACGAGTGATTTTATATTATTAAACGAATAAAATATTTAAATAATTACTATTAATATTTAAAAATTGAGGTGTCGTGGCCCATTGGCACTGCGTTTGATATATACGCAATGGTCGTGGGTTCGATTCTCATTTGAGGGAACGAATTATTTAATATTTGCATTTCCTTGCTCAGATATCAAAAAAGAGCGCAGCGTTGAGTTTTGCCACTCAACACGCAACGTGTATTACCACTAGGTTCCCTCTGCATAAATCGTGAAGCAAAAAAATAAAAAAAAAAACAAATAAATAACTACAAAAATGTGTATTACTATTCAAATACGAACTAACCTCTCGTAATTCCTTAATCTTAGCTCCAGCTTTACCGATAACGCAACCAGCTCGGCTCTGGTGAATTAGAAGACGGATGTCCAGGTCGTCGATGTTGCTACTCTTCGGGCCTCCCTGATAAATATTTTAATTTTTTTTAATTAAAAATTTAACTTAATTGGAAACGCAGTCTCTTGACACTAGGTTCCCTCACCCTACCCTGCTGTGTGTAGTATACAGCGTGAAGCCGATTTAATAAATATTTTACTAATATTACTTATTATATTAAATGTAATTTATTAGGTATTTTTAAATCATTTTTCATAAAAATGATAATAACTCCATTATCTACTCTATGCATGTATGTATTAATTTTCATTTATAAAGAAATGTGTGCATTAGAGATTTTCCAGCAAAGTAAATAAAGAACACTTTTTTGAAACAAACACCTACTTATTGTCGTTTCAAAATAGTAAAAGATAGTACTGTACTTTTAAAATTACAATGTGGACACATTCCTCTCCACCACTTTCCGCCTATATTAGAATTATATTGAATTGAATTGAATTCTTGATATATGGCGTTTCGAGCGTGCCTGTTGAGCACAATTCATTTCGGTGTCATAGCATTCTACCCGACACGACAGGTGAAACATGATGACATTTTTATAATGCCATCAATAAGTAGAAAATATTGTTAATAGAATAGATAGAAGTGTGATAACAATATTATTTTATAGAAAAACAGCGATTCCTTATACTTACATCAGCCAAATTGGGAAGTATGTCTTTTACAATTTCCATAATAGTGTCGATATCCGACGCCGTTATCGACAGAACTCTGAAATGCAAAAAAACCGTTACACTACATCAAAAAAAGGGATACGCTAACAAAATTCACATCACAATATTCATTAACGGTTGTAACAAATCAACGGTCAGGGTGTTCTCGGTCATATAAAGCGTGATAGCTTCACGTAACAAATCAAATACTTCTATATGGAGATTAAGGATTCCGATGAAAAAAAAAAAACTATAGTTAGCTGGTCTAAGAAGACGACACCGAGGTCTCGAAACGTGGAGGACTAGGTGACTCCTGACTGTTGACGGGCGGGCTGTAAGGTTTTGAGAGTAGTTTGGCGATATAGTTTACCGTTCAGGGCCGGGGCAATCTGGGACTGTTATAGAGGCTTTGTACTGCGTGGCGGGGCGGCGGGTGCGGGGCGCGGCGTCCGAGGGCGGGACCGGCAACCAAGAGTAGCTGTAGCGCCGCACCACGCGCCTTCGCTCCGGGGCCCGTCACACGGCATTCGTATATGCAGTGCTCGAAATTATATTTTAAGTGAGACCAGACCATTGCATATACGTTATCATTTTCAATGTATAAATTAAGTTATCCTTATTTTTCTTCATAAGACAAAATTAAAATCACAAAAAAAATTGATTAAAAACAATCATTGAAAACGATAAAACGTGTGAGGGTAGTTGTCGAAGTAGGGGCGGAGTAGAGAGGCGCGCGGTGCGTCGCGCTACTGACACAGAGGCGTCTCGGGGGCAGTAAGAACCTGTAACTGGCTGCCGGGGGGTTATTACTAGCCTACTGCCGCACGCGACGCCCGGTGGTCCTTCCGACCACCGAAGCAGACGCTGCTTCAGAACCACAGAGATTAACAAAGCCCAAGGTCAACTATGGGGGGGTAGCGTTAGAGCGTTACCCACTTAAAAGCACAGACCGGTTCATTTTAGTAATATTTGTCGTTTGCACCTGTAGTGAGAAAATGTTATTCTATTAGGTTGGTTTTGGGTAATATACTTATCTACTTACTCTATTATCTGTAATATAACTTAACTAGAAAATACAAAACAAATTAATAATACTTTTCTTTAATTTTTTTATCAAATTATTTAAAATAATATATAAAAAAGTAGAAATAAATCAAAATACATTTATTTATAAATTAAATACGTCGATATCTAAATACCATGAACCTAAATATTATACTCTAGTTTTTACCCAGAATCACAGACCCAACAGAAATATAACAAATAAATACTGACCTCATTCCTCAACTTTGATATATTGGAACCTCCTTTTCCAATAATCGAGCCTGCCACCTGCAATACAGTGTCGAAATAAGTAAAAATAAATATAAAGTTGTATAAATACTTTTAACTTTCAACAAACTTAATTGTAAAAAAAAATAGGTTTAAGCTTAAGCCTATCCAATTTCAACTTTTGATTTCCTAATTTTGCTACACAAAAAAACATAATTTTAACGCTTATACCTGTAGAAGCGATGTTTTAAACCAAAGAATTAATTTGTGATAATTTTATACAATCCGAATATTTCTTTACTGGAAACATCTATAGCTAACCTATATATACTAACTACCATGAAATACACAACCCACCTTACTCGGTATGAGGAATGTAACCTCATCATCAGTATGTCGTTGACGTTTCTGCATTGGACCATCGTCGCCGTAGGCGTCTCGTTTCATTGTATCTATTAAAAATTAAAAAAAAAAACAAATTAAAAAAAAATTAGCTTCACTCTGTATCCCGCAAACAGCTGGGTAGACAGAAGGAACCTAGTGTTAAAACACTCCGTTCCCCACAAATTGAAATAATTACTTTATTTATATTTGCCAAACTAATAAAGCTTTTATAGAGATTGAGAAGAAAGGCAAAAGCAGTAGTGGTATTGAAGACGGCGCCAGTATGCCGCGGCGATATCGATCCCGCTACCCGCCCGCTTTATAACAAACCAACAAACAATTATCGGACTGCCGCTTCGCTGATCTTATCAACATAGAGTACTTATTGCTAGGTCTTTGTGCTTGAGTAATATTACAATCATAACTTATTCATTTGAATATGTCAGCACGATAGTGAAAGCAATTCTAGGCGGATTCTATTATAGAAGATTATCTCGCAGCCTAGAATTTAACCCAAATCAATGCTATTTACTGTTGTAACCTAGATGGAAATCTTATGCTTGCAAACCTACTTTGTATGAATAACTTAATAAACTTGTCTATATATTATTTTGATAATATTACATACATCAGTTACTTTCTTTTATTATTTCAGATATTATCAGCATTAGAGTTTTATTTAACGAGTATTTAATGCAAATTAGAATGCATTTGCTTATGTAAGTTTAATTAAACTAAGAATATATATCGTAATAGTTACGTTTCACGCTATTGGTATTACAGCAATTGGGTGTTAATCAATACCGGCTGTGGTTGTGGGTTCATCATGCTTCAACGCTTCAAAATCAATAAAAGCGGAAGGAAGCGACCGGAGTGACTTTTTACTATTTTTCTTTGTCCATTATTTTGGTAGGTTTATATCTAAGTTTTTATAAAAACTAAAAAAGTAAGGAGTATTGTATTAAAATGACCAGTAATGGTAGTTTAAAACAAGAATTGTCCAATTTTTCACTTGATGGACATGAACAATATACCTAATTTTCAAAAATAAAAATGCTCTACATTAAGAAAGGGAAATTTAATTAAAAATAGAAAAAAAAGCAAATAATATTTATTTAAATTTGTTAACCAGAAAAAAACATATAGAAACACCACTGAAATAAAAAAATCATAAATTGGAAACAATCAAAAAATAAATTTTAACGACCCATAGATAAAAAATTCAATTTGATCAACTCCCTTCAAAAGATTTAAGGCCTAGTGATGTCAAAGAATGAATGAATGAATGCTTTGTAAATGTAACAATGTGCAAAATCAGCCTAAATATGCTAATTCGCTTCCGAGCAGCAGGTGAGCGGGGTCGTTGACACGCACGCCCACCGCGCTACTACTGTACGATATTCGCGCGCATCACAATAGTAAGAACCCGCTCCCAAAAAACCCCTACAACATCTTGTCCCAATTTTCACAGATAGTATACTAAAAATATATGGCCATTTTAATAAAAGAAAAAAAAATGGCTCAAAATTTAACTAAAATCCTGGCGTGGATTAAAGATGACAGGGTTTATATAGGAATTTAAAAATATTATAAATATACAATGAAATTCCGGATATTAAATTGTTTCCAGATCGACATGTTTATATAAATATGATTAAATGAACCTATTATATCATAAATAATTGCATGGCAAAGGTGTATTGACTCTTGAGTCTCTTTGGCAGGTGTTCGTCACAAGAGCCTTTGGGTTCGTACTACGCAAAAAAAATAAAAGGACTCGTTCCAAATGTCTTTCCAGCTACCAGCTGTCTCAGTACAAACGATACCTGCCCTTATATAACAATAACCACTAAGACATTTTTCTTTAAATAAAGTACTTATAAAAAAAAAACTTAAGATAATTTATAGGGAGAAATAAAAAACAAAATAATGGAAATTAACAAGCAACTCCTTTTAATTCTACGTTGTCGATGTTAATTCCGAGCATAATGAAAAAGTGTGATAAAAAGAGCGGGTAAAATACTCACCTATTATTCTAACGACACGCTTAGGATAAGATCGTTAGTTGTACCTAGAACAATAAAAAAAACAAAATTTTAAGCAAATTATGAAAAAAATATATATTTTTTCACTTCTCAACGGCATTCGTTTAGACAGACGTACATCATATTTTTTATACAGGATCGCACTTATATACATGTTGATTGCTATTCCGCAATGTCCACCGCAAGAGGAGTGCGCGAGTCGACTGACACGTTTCGGGCTCCGCGCGGGCGTTAGTACAGGCCTCCGAGACTCCAGGGCGCCGCCGCTGCACATGCGCACAGCACCACCGACACCACCCCTGCCTCTCACTGTGCCCCGGAAACGAGGACTTGACAAGTCACACCGCAAGGCACTACTGTCTTAAGCCAATCAACCCGCTTTTGAAAAAAATCGCTAAGTTTTTATACAATTTAATGTATGTTGTTTTAACAAAAAAAAAAGAGGAACCAGAGCTATATATAACAAATCAATATAGCTTTAGGAAATTCGGAATTAATGCTTAAATACATTAGTACTACGTTTACAAGCTATTTATTTGAAGTTTCAATAATATTCTTCATTTATAATTCGTAAATGAGAATGCTGTCAGCGGCGAAAAGTATTCGGAAGTATTCGGTACTTACACACAAGTATGACTGGACTCTAATGCTCTAGATATTTTACATTACATGCAATTAACTCGTATTATTTATACGATAACTAAGCAGTGAAGAAAAATCGCCATAAATTTTATTTATTAGCAATACATTCTTACATAATTCATGTTTAATTTTATGATTATTTTGCAAACTCGCGTCGTTCAAAATATGGATATTGAGGATATCTATTTTGTCGAATCGGGAAGGAAGACGAGTGTCTTGAAAGAGAATTGAGGTGGTAAAGGGGGAATTTTTGGGGTAAATATGGTTTTAATGGATTAAATTTTACAAGATTTTATAAACCCCACTCCGAGACCTGCATGAGACAAAAATTATAAAACAAAATTAAAAGTTTTTTAACGAAATGTTCAAATACTAAATGGCAATGGGGTGATGAGTATGGACTATACAATTCTAACCTAAGGGAATATTTGTACTTAAAAAGAGTTTTAGTCTGTCTGGATAAATTTGGGCGTCATTAGATTTCACATCAAAAAACCTAGTTTATTTGTATTTTGGCAGATATTTATTATTATAAATGCAGTTTTCACTATTTGATTTTCACAAATATCGCTTAATATTTAGAGTCTGTTTTATTTAAATTACTTCATAAATAAACATTAGTATAAATATAAATAAAAAAGTATTTGGTCCGACAAAATCGCTACAAAACAATAATTTTATTGAATGAAATGTTCTAACAATAACAATATATTTAACAATAACAATTACTCATAAAAATGTATTATTTTTTAATAAAATCTTCTATAAAATTATATTATTAATATGCAAATAAAGAAAATAGCGCCTCGAAAAGATAATTAGCGACTCAGAAGCGCCATACAACATCTTAGCCATATTCACTTGACTATAGAATAGGTACTTGGACTACTTAAGTCCTCGTACGTTCGAAATTTTTACACAATCAATGACAATGCACCCAACGCTGTAACTTTTCTTACTAAACCTAATTCTAATTAATTTTAATTCTGCAGCTACCTATCAGTTGTATCAAAATTTTAACTAAGTTACTTAACAAATTTGTATTAAGTGTATTAAACATTTTCTAAATTGCAATCTTTATATTAATTGTTATAATATTATATTTTTGTCCAATTACTTTCAAAGATCTTTAAAATAAAAAAAAACAATAAATCTGTTTCACGCTGTATCCCGCACACAGCAGGGTAGGCACAGGAAACCTAGTGTTCTCCACTTTCCACCGAATTCAGCAATTCTTGAAACAATATAACAATATTTAATCAATTTCATTTTTTATTTCCTTTTCATTTAAAATAATGAAAATTAAATAGAACTTATGTACTAATTGTTTAGGCCCATAACTGATTTAACTAAATATTATTAATAAAAAAAAAACCTCAAGGGAACGATTCCACAGAATACATCAATTATATTTAATCTAAATATTAAATCAGTTGTTATGACATAGAAAATGACTTTCAAAGGACGATTACTTGACCAATCAATAGGAACGATCAAACACACAGAGCACGCACGCCATGTTTGGACTAAAAACATTAGTACATACGGGGCACCAATACTTACCACTGTAGATAACCTATTTGTCAATAGCTAATAGCTGGTGGGGCGACGTCGAAGACAGTGGTGTCCTAGGCAACTGGACATCAACAAACATGTAAAGCTTCGAGGAAGAATTGATGTAAAATATTAACATCCCTTAATCCGTCAATGGCGATGAAGATAAGGGTTATAACTTTTTTTTTCGTTTTCGAAATGTTATGTAACATGCTGTAGCCTCAAATTGATATTTTCTTTCTCATGTATATAGCAGGAGGAAAGTAGAGGAATCATAGTGATACGACACTCTGCTCTCTTTTCCTCGACACCAGAGTGATGATATGGAAATATTAAATGTAATTTCCTCGAGTGGGAATCGAACACACAATCCGTTGCTAGTGCATCAGCGCCACGACTGGCCTCAATGGTAGATTAAAGAAAAATATTTTTAAAACATTCCAAAGAAATGTAGATTTTCAACGCCCTAAATAATCTTAACATTGCTTTATTAATGAAGGCCTGCCTATCTTTCGATGTCAATAAAGAATCACTTAACGAAAAAAAATATAAATGTATATATATATTAACCTACATTTATTTAAGTGCCTGAAAAGTTTTGCACATTTTTACTATAGCATTAGAAAAACTAAACTATTATTCCTGAGAAAATTAAAAAGATGCAAAATAAAAAATGTGAGATAGCAGCATATGTTCTTACAATGCAGTGCGTCAAAAGTTGTGGGAACCTCGCGGCTGCTGAGACAATTATGCAGTGTTGACCCAAATGTCCTTGCTGGCTTTCTTTCCAGACGTAGGGGTATGAAGTATAATTGTGGAAGACGTGGGGGTACTAGTCTGTAATTTGTTCCTCGTGAGCTGCTAAAATATTCAGCGACCCATGAGACCCAAGACAAGTGGATGTTACGAACTCACGCGATTTGTTTCAAAGAGAATCGACAAATGTCTTTATGTTGGAAATAGCTTCTTTTGTATTTATTTCTTTTAATTCAAAATTATTAGACTACCACAAATAACATTATTTATGAAAATTCCATATATTTTGATATAAAATGTCAATTCCTTTGCCTTATTCCCTGCCATACATAAAGCTATGCCCATATTTTTATATAGGCATAGCTTAAAAATAAGACAATAAACTTTTTATGTTTATTTTTATATCTAAAATGTTGATTCGACCTTGTATGCTGGTGGATTATTTTTATATTTAAGATAATAAGGATATGGAACCTTTTACAAAGTCGACGCTGCTGTAATGATTCGGTCGAGACGCAGCGGCAGTCTGACTGTAAGCGCGGCAGTTATACATTCAATTCATTCCACTTGAGAGAATGAAATCGAAAATTAAGTGAAATAAGATACTTAACACTAGGTTCCCTCTGTCAATACTGCGAGGTGCGGAGGAAAGCGTGATGCTGCTAAAAGCAATGTTAAATATCTACTGCTGCAGGACTTACAAGATAAGCTGGAATGTTATTGCCCATATCGCAAAAATTCAAAGAGGCTTAAAGATAAACTCTTATCAGTTGCTATTTCTTGTAATACTAAAAAAGAATTTAACATGAACAGTATCGTCATTTGTAATATAGAAAAATGCGCAATACATGTCTGTGCGAATCACATAAACGTGATTGCCACTTGACACAAAGCTATCACGCTTATTTCGTACTCGAAATCTCGCGCCTCTACCGTCAATTTCGCCCTAGAAAATACAAGACGTAAAAGTTTTCCAACTCAATTACAAAGTTAGCGGATAATCTTCTATTAATTCAATTAAATAGTAAAATATTTAATAATGGTAGCTATTATTAAATATTTTTCTTTAATATGAACGAAACAATACACTAGAACGGAGGGGGAATTTAATTACATACGAATTGTTTAAATTGTATGTGTATTTCAAAATTAAAAGACAACTATTGAAAATTATAATTACAGTACATAATCGACCTCAAGTGGTATTTCAAATACAGTTAGGTATTCTGTTTCCTTCTGGGTCGGCGCCGTGTATCTAAATATTTGATGCTCATATCGATCATAACTTCTTTGCGGCGCTCGACGATCTGTATTAAAGTTCGTTGAAATAACATCGCCGTTTCACGTATGTATGCATAAAAAATAAAGTAAATGGTTCAATCATAGGTTATTTGTATTTGGTGTCATTGGAGGTTAACAATGAAATTTTGAATTTCCATTTGTGAAGCTGAATGTGACGTTCGTATGATATAGGGTTCTTCACACTTGTACTTAGATCAAAAGTCATGTCTGTCTGTAGGTACAAAAAAAGAAATATGAGAAAGTCAATTAATTTGGCCATTTGTATAAATGTACTCTGTTCATCATCTTCTGTGTGGGTTTGTGCACGCTTATGACAGAAACGGCTTAACCGATTTAAATGCAGTTTTCACTATTGTGTCTTGGCAATCTTCCTTAACATTATTGTGTTAGTTTTATTTAAGTCCGTTTATAAATAAAAATGCTATGTTATAGAGTATTGCATGCGCCAAAATAAATATTTTATTAAAATTACTGAAACGTTAATTTTCCATGTATGAATATTGTCTTTAAAATAATAATGTTATTAGATCACGAAACTAATTCTGATGAGAAATCAAAATAATTGTGTAGTAGCGAAGCCGCGAGCGGGTCGCTAATTGTAACGCTCGTCACGTCAAATTATACAATGTTTATGCTAGAACATAAAACAAACAAAATTAAGAACGGAGTATTCAATTGTACATCAAGCTCGTCTTCATGACTTATGAAGACGAAGCGGTTAGCTAGGAAATAGTCCTGAATAATAAGAACGCATCGGACGTTTCGTGAAGGTAATTGGAAAGGCTCGTGGGCGTGCCGCACGCCACCAGCAGCAGTCGGCTAGGAGACATTTTGTATGTATTTGCCTCTTTAGTAATTGCCGTCCGTCCTTGTATATTCAAGCGGCGTCGTCGGCGGTGCCACTCTCATGCATATGTCATGAGCGGTTGCCCAGCGACGGTTTGTTGACGGCCAGACCGCGGGAAAGCGGACACTGGTGGGCATACCCACCGCTACCACCATCAATAATTATTGTGCTACTTTCGATACCAGCTATTGACGACACCCTACCACCCGCCACCCTTTTGAGGGATGAGGCAACAATTAGTTTCCTATTTTCTCCAATATTTCATGATTGAAATGACCATGCGGCGAGTGTTGCATGCACATTCAAATTAAATGACAGACACCGTAAAAGCAGTCATAAATTGAATGCACGCACGCAACCTACTAACGGGTTTGTTTTCCCTAAGATAAAGCAAACTTAAAAAATTAAGTTTCTTAAATTAATACTATAAATTCAACAAACTATAAGATGGAAAGGGATTTCTACTATGCTATTCGCATTTCCAATTTCTTGAGAATAAATCAAATTAAATTAAATCAGCTTCATGCTGTATCTCGCACACACCATGGTAGGCAGAGGGAACCTAGTGTTAAGACACATCATTCCCCACTTTCCGCTGAATTCTGGAAGCATTGCGTTTTGAGTGACGGAATTCAACGCCGCGCTTTGCCTCGACACCAGAGCATGGAAATATTAATTTATATAAATATTTCATGTCCTGGAACTGGGATCAAAACCCACAGCCAGTTGAGTTTACAGGTACACTTTGTGCTCCTGTGTCACTTTATAATTTTTGTAAATGAACTGATTTTTCATGATCAATGATTAAATATGACAAGACTTTTAGTGTTTGCGCACTAAGCCATTGTACACAATTCAGGTTTAGAGTGACACAGAGAGAGCTCTGCTCTTTTTTTATTTCTTTTTACACCATTAAATTCAATTTTAATTGTTAATTAGCAATGTATGTAAAAAGTTCATTTCTTTTATATTCACTCCATGTTTCATGTAAAAGTGGAAACTTTATTGGCAAATGTAATATAGATATGTAGTATGCTAAAAAGTATTGTAAAAGCTGTTTGTTTCCCAATTTAAAATAAATAAATAAAATAAAATAAACATTAAAGATGAAATTATCTCAAGGTTTCATATGAGATGATTATGGTTTTGGTCTCCATTTAGAGGAATGATTATATTTAAAAAATGTTTATTTTGCCTACTCATATGTGGTTTTAATTCTTCAATTCAATATGTTATATCTCATAAATATGATGGGAAGTAGAGGAACAAAGTGTAAGCACTGCTGGATCCTTCTGCCTACTCATGAATCCATATTTACTTAAAATGAGGTCCCTACATTAAGTAAATAAAAAAAGAATTAATTAACAAGCAGTTATTCATTTATATGATACTAAATTAATTACTAATATAAGTTTAAAATATACAGAAACTTTTCGTTACCTATAGTAAAAATATATATTAAGGCCATCACTCCATCGCACTCTGACAAAAAAAATAGCTGTGCTTTAAACTAGTTGTCTGTACCAATTCTGATATATATAAGCAAGCAAGCAAGCAAGGTAACATAAATAAATAATAAGGAACTTTGTCCCTGTGACATAATATTAAAAATTGATTTCTTTTTATTACTAGGTTTATGCAATTATAGATTATTAATTAATGAAGGTGACTAATGGCTTCAGAAACATGTGGAGTAATATAACCTTTTTGCAGAGTAGAACTTCTATATTGTAAATAAAATATATTAGGTAACTATATACATTTACAAAAAAAATACTGTTTGAAAGTTAGACTCTAATGTCATATATCTTAGTAACATTTTCATAAGATGCATTTTCCTGTGTCCGAGAACTATCGTCGCTGTTTAAAATATAAAGCAATTTTACAAAACAATAGTCACTAAAAGACCTCTAAACGTAATAATTAAGTGAAATGATTAAGCAAGAGTCTTTTAAGGGTTAATTACCCAAAGTTTTAAGGGGAATCTTAAATTGTAATGCTAATTAAAAAGATAACTTTGTAATGACTTGGACATTACATTAGTAAATATTATAAAACAATATCGTCGTTATAATTAAAAAAATAACTCACTCAAGCCATACAAATGTTTTACTTATATGACAGGCAATATTGCTTGCAAAATTTATATTTACGTAAATTATTTACAATCGTAACTTGTAAAGGTTCGTAAAATGTCTAAAGAATGTAACATTATAAACAACATGTTACTTGAAAAAAAAGATATATAACCATAGCACCGGTTGTAAAATAATCGATATGACGTGAGTGAGAAATAGTAATGATTACAAATAATAAAATATAGAGGAAAAACTCACCAAATCAATATTTTTATTCCAATAGTATAAACGTTCAAATGTATAGTATTATAATGTCACTATCTAATTTCCTTCAATATAAAAACGGATATACATAAAACAATAAAAATGGCGGCAATATCAGCGCCATGAACAGCAAATGTTTGGTAAATTTTAAATGTTGCCTTTCTAATATAATAGACTGTATTATATAAAATATTTAAAATTATTGTTATTTTCAGTTTTTAAACGACTTCTGTAAGAAAAGGAGGTTGTCAATTCGACTATTTCTTACAACTGATATTTATTGTCATTGATCACAAATATTTATTTTCATTATAAATATTTTTTTATTACTTTCATAAATAGATTTGTTTAGCTTTAAGCTATGCAGCAATTCTAGTGACTAATGACTAAAATGATATTATTTTAAAAAGCTTAACCAATTTTTTAATTTAATATTAGTTATAATATAAAAGCTTCTTTTATCAAATATAAAAAAAGATTTTATATTATATTGTATAGTGTGTACTTTTTCTAAAATTAATTACAGATTTTAGAAATTAGAAATAATACTATTCATGTACCTTTCGGTTCTATAATATTATTTGGGGTACGATACCGAACCGTAGTTTTTACCTCATTTTATATATTTATTACTGAACCACAAATAATGGTAATAATAAGTCAAGAGAAGTGCTGTCAAGCTGACAAAAATTGTAGTCAAAAATGTCAGCAGCTAATTGTCAGGCCTTGGGAACCAATGTCGTTGTCATTGTCAACAAATTAGATTTCGAGTCTATTTTTATTAAATTAATGTAGTAAAATAGTTATAAACAAGCATTTATTTTTGGAGACTATTTAAAAAATAAATAAAATGTGTGATCATTTTTATTTTGAAAAGTTTTTTAAGTGATTTCTAAATTATTACAACATAAGTAAAAGTCGTTTATAAGAGGATGAAAAATGAATAATAGCTCGGATTATATCTACTGGTCGGAACCTCATTGTTCTAAAGATGCACTCACAGACACTTATGGGTGGTTTATGCAATTTCTTCTTGCTGTTTTAGCATTTACGTGTTTAATAGGTAAACTGTGTTAAAAATGAAAGTTCGGTAATGTTATTTATATTGCAAAATACATACATTTGCTATTTAATATTTTATTACTCGATTATTTACACCTGGAAAATAATTAATATATTGGTATATATCTTAAAGTTTACATAAAAGATTTTTTTAAATTATTTTAGGTAAAAGATTTTGTGAACCCAGATATGCAAGAAGACCTTGGTTAATTTGGTTTTATGATACATCAAAACAAGGTCTGGGGGCATTCATAATACATGCTGCAAATGTTTGGTTATCACCTCACATGACTGGCAATCCCTGTACCTGGTAAGACAATTAATGTTATCTAAATGTAAATTTGCTTTTATAAATCTTATATAAACTTATGAGTTTAAGTTGATGTATTGTAGCAGCTACTTTTAGTTATTGGGAACAGCTAGGCAATTATAAAGTTGCCTTTGTTTCACATGTTTCCTAAAATTAAATTAAATATATGAATTGTACTTATTTAAAAATCTAAATTTAATGTATGTTTATATAATCTTAAGATACACTTTTAATTTTGCTTTATGCTGCATCACACATACAGCAGGGTAGGCAGAGGGAACCTAGGGCTGTGACATTTTTTTTTTTTTTTTTCGGGCTTGAAGTTAATGCTGTTAGCCTTATTGGCCTTTACAGCGACACCGGGTGGGTAGGTACTCTGTCCCTGAAAATATGCAGGCACTATGTGGCTGCCTGTGGGGAATAAGTTCAATGGCAGATTTGAACTCGGGTCGCGACTATAAAATGCGCAACGATGGCCGCTGCGCTGTCAGACTTCATATGTGACAATGCATTCTCTACTTTTTATGTAATTTTTGAGTCATTGTGTGTTGAAGACTTTGGCTTTAGCTGCTTACCAGAGGAAGCAAATGAAAATAAATCAATTGGGAATAAAACCTGCTATCGTCAGACTCTGTGCCACAACAGACTGATCTATACAGATCTTAACTAAAGAATATTTATTTTGCAGGTACATAGTAAATTTTATGCTGGACTCTACATTAGGTCTACTCATAATCTGGGCGGGCATCAGGCTGGCACAGTATTGTGCAAGAGTTTATGATATACCTCTTATAAATTTTGGAGAATATGGTAAGTTGATGTTTTGATTTCATACAAAAAATAGTTTTCAATGACTATGATCAATGACCCTATGGCTTAAGATTTTGCAGGAAAATATTATGTCATGGTAAACAGTAATTAACAATTTCCAGAAATCAGTAATTATGTGAATTTTATCCTAAGAATTTTCCAACTGCATCTCTTTATCTTCTCTTTCCAGTAATATGGCACTTTATTCTTTTTTAAGAAACAATAAGATCATTGAGTGTCAGATTTCAATATCATGCTTTATTTGCTATTCTTTACCCTTATTAAAGATTGAACCCACAAGCATAACTATTGCACTTACAGTTGCTTGTTGTCGGCAGATAGCAAAACTTTTATATTACATACAAATATGCCAATATCATAAACAAATTTGGCATGTGACCCACTTGCACCTACATATTTTCTGTAAAATTTCAACTATTTTGGTTTCACAGGCTGGGGTCAGTCATTCGGTCAAATTTCATGTTTAAATTTATAAACAATTATAACCTTTTATTTTAAATTCATGTATATAAATTATAGAAAGTTACATAGGTTTTCCGTTTTATTTTATCATATGGTTATAAAATTATGTTAATAGATAACCTCTGATATTCTGCACGACTTGTTTTGTTATCATCAAGTTAATAAGGCATTTTAATAAAATGTTTCATAGTTTTTTCGTATAAATGTTTTTTTTATATTATAAAATTGGGGACATCATGGCGCAGCGTCTGACAGTGAATGCGACGACTATGGGTTCGATTCCCTCTTGGAGGAATGACATATTTCATTGCTTCAGTCCAATAAGAAGTCAAAGTGTTGAGTTCGACCGCGAAAAATGTCTTAGCAGTTAAAGCTATGTTATTCTGCCAATCCTGCTATATGCGTGTAAAAACATGTTACAAAATATTTGTGATACTGTTTTTGCTAATCATATTAATAAATGTGGCTCATTTATTTTCACTCTTGCCAAATATTTGCGCAGCTGCTGTAATGTATAATTTTTACCAAAGAATTATTATTGATTAATTATTAAGTTAAGTTACTTAAATAATTGTGAGAGAAAACTTAGTGTTAAGACGCTCTATTCCCTATTTTCCGACGAATTCTGGAGACCTCGATATTTATATTTATATTGCCTCGATATCAGAGTGAAGAAATAAAAATATAAATTTAGATAAACATTTCATTTCCTCGAGTGGGGATCGAACCCGCAAACGCGTTTACAGTCACACTTTGTACACCATCGCCGCGGCTGGCCTCTTGGATTGAATGGATATTAATTTAAGATAAATGCATATTTTTACAATTCAAATATATTGATTACATTTATATAGATGGAGCAGATTCTTTTAAACTCAAAAGTTATATTGGCGGTAATTTTTTCACACGACCTTCGACCATTGAATATAAGATTGGTTATATTTAAATAAATTATTAAAAGTCATGGGAAAATAATATATTTTTTCTTTATATATTTTATAAATATTAAATATTGTTTATAAAAACGAAGCAAATTTTGAAGTTTGAAGTCGATAGAATATATTTACATAAATTAAACGCTAAAAGCAATAAAAACAAGAACAATAATATGATAAATAGCGATTTTTTATCATAGTAGAGAACCATGTACCTACAGATTAGATTTTTTATACCTAAGCGTGGGCTTTAAATTGCAGCGTTTAGTTTTTATATCACTATTAAATTATTAATTTTAAACAACTAACAAGTGTATAAGTCCAGTCGTGGCGGAGAGGCGCAAATTTGTGACTATAAACCTTTAACGGTCGTGAATTCGATTCCTACTCGAGGAAAATGGTGTCGAGACCAAGCGCGACGTTCCGCAACTCAACGCTATACCTCCAGAATTAGGTGGGTAATGGAAAGCGTCTAAACGTCTTGCACTAGATTCCCTCTGTCTATCCTGCTACATGTGGGATGCAGTGGGAAGCTGAAAAAAAATTGTTAGGATAATATACCTATATGACAGAACGTGTTAAATGAAGATGTTAATTAGATAAAAAATCTTGCACCTATGTATCCTGATTTATATTTTTATAATACATACATATATAATTAATTAGTTTTTAAACGCTTTAGGGCGCTTTGCTTTGCGCAAAGATGTCTCCTCGCTGCAGTGGCGTAGCTAGGGTATTTGCTGCCCGGTGCGGCCTAGGGGACTTGAATGTCTGTGAACTTAGCAGAGCATTGTCCAGCAGATCAAAAAAAAAATGGAGTTCTCTTCGCATGCACCTGAGTTCTATAGTTCCTGATAGGTTTTATAAATAGTTCTGTCGTTTTTACCCCTGAAAAAGTTATGTAAAAAAATGATCTGCTAACTTCCCTTAGCAGATCATTTTTTTGCAAATAAAAATCGGAGCGAGATCTGCACTCATAGGGATGAATAAAATAGTTCCTGATAATTTTTAACAATAGTTCTGTTAATTTCACGAAGAAAAAAATTTTTAAACAGAAAAAAAGAACGTTTGTTTCGAAAATAGTTCGAAAGGTAAAGTAATTTTTAAAATTAATTAAATGATACTCAGACGCGAGAACTCTTTATTTTACAATAGAATATAAGTAGTTCTACGATATTTAGCCTGAAAGAAAACCAGAACTCTGAAAAAACTGCCAGCAGAGCATAGTTTAATGTATGAAATATTGAAAAATGTCTATTTTAAGTCTTCATATGTAAAAGTACTAAATAATTTATTTATGAATGTGCTCAGACACGGGAACTCTTGGATTTCTAACAGAATATGAGTTGTTCTATTATACAATGCCAATTATAAAACCGAAACTCCTGTAAAAATGCCAGCAGAGCATAGTCAAAAATTCGATTTGTTGAAAAATATCAAATTAACATGTTGTGACGAAAAATATTTTTTAATAATATTAATATCGTGCTCAGTAATTTAAATAAATAATTTATTTTCGAAAGTGTTCAGACACAGAAACTCTTTAATTTATAATAGAATATGATTAGGTCTATTATAAAAAGCTAATAATTAAACAAGAACTCCTGTAAAAATGCCAGCAGAGCATACCTGAATATTCAATTTGTCGAAAAATTTCAAATTTCTTATTTGAAACCTCTTCATTTTTCAATAGAATACAAGTAGTTTCATGATATTTAGCCTGAAAGAAAACCAGAACTTTGAAGAAAGTGCCAGCAGAGCATAGTTGAATGTATGAAATGTAGAAAAATGACAATTCTAACTCTACATATGTAAATGTATTAAATAATTTTTTTTTGAAAGTGTTCAGACACGGGAACTCTTGGATTTCTAACAGAATATAGGTAGTTCTATTATACAAAGCCAATTACAAAACCAGAACCCCTGTAAAAATGCCAGCAGAGCATACCTGAATATTCAATTTGTCGAAAAATATCAAATTTCTTATCTGAAACGCAAAAATATTTTTTTAAAATATTAAAATCGTGCTCAGAAGCGAGAATTCTTCATTTTTCAATAGAATACAAATAGTTCTATGATATTTAGCCTGCAACAAATACAGAACTCTGAAAAAAATATTTATTACTTTTACATATGAAGAGTTGAAATGGACATTTTTCAATATTTCATACAATCAACTATGCTCTGCTGGCAGTTTTTTCAGAGTTCTGGTTTTCTTTCAGGCTAAATATCGTAGAAAGACTTATATTCTATTGAAAAATGAAGAGTTCTCGCTTCTGAGCACGATATTAATATTTTTAAAAAATATTTTTCGTCGCAACATGTTAATTTGATATTTTTCAAGAAATCCAATTTTCAACTATGCTCTGCTGGCATTTTTACAGGAGTTCTAGTTTTATAATTGGCTTTTTATAATAGAACTACTCATATTCTAGTAGAAATCAAAGAGATCCCGAGTCTGAGCACATTAAAATAGAAAATTATTCAGTACTTTTACATATGAAGAGTTGAAATGGACATTTTTCAATATTTCATACAATCAACTATGCTCTGCTGGCAGTTTTTTCAGAGTTCTAGTTTTCTTTCAGGCTAAATATCATAGAACTACTTATATTCTATTGAAAAATGAAGAGTTCTCGCTTCTGAGCAAGATATTAATATTTTTAAAAAATATTTTTCGTCGCAATATGTTAATTGGATATTTTCCAAGAAATCCAATTTTCAACTATGCTCTGCTGGCATTTTTACAGGAGTTCTAGTTTTATAATTGGCTTTTTATAATAGAACTACTCATATTCTGTTGGAAATTAAAGAGTTTCTGTGTCTGAACACTTTCGAAAATAAATTATTAAGTACTTTTACATATGAAGAGTTGAAATGGACATTTTTCAATATTTCATACCATCAACTATGCTCTGCTGGCAGTTTTTTCAGAGTTCTAGTTTTCTTTCAGGCTAAATATCGTAGAAAGACTTATATTCTATTGAAAAATGAAGAGTTCTCGCTTCTGAGCCAGATATTAATATTTTTAAAAAATATTTTTCGTCACAACATGTTAATTTGATATTTTTCAACAAATCGAATTTTTGACTATGCTCTGCTGGCATTTTTACAGGAGTTTCGGTTTTATAATTGGCATTGTATAATAGAACAACTCATATTCTGTTAGAAATCCAAGAGTTCCCGTGTCTGAGCACATTCATAAATAAATTATTTAGTACTTTTACATATGAAGACTTAAAATAGACATTTTTCAATATTTCATACATTAAACTATGCTCTGCTGGCAGTTTTTTCAGAGTTCTGGTTTTCTTTCAGGCTAAATATCGTAGAACTACTTATATTCTATTGTAAAATAAAGAGTTCTCGCGTCTGAGTATCATTTAATTAATTTTAAAAATTACTTTACCTTTCGAACTATTTTCGAAACAAACGTTCTTTTTTTCTGTTTAAAAATTTTTTTCTTCGTGAAATTAACAGAACTATTGTTAAAAATTATCAGGAACTATTTTATTCATCCCTATGAGTGCAGATCTCGCTCCGATTTTTATTTGCAAAAAAATGATCTGCTAAGGGAAGTTAGCAGATCATTTTTTTTCATAACTTTTTCAGGGGTAAAAACGACAGAACTATTTATAAAACCTATCAGGAACTATAGAACTCAGGTGCATGCGAAGAGAACTCCATTTTTTTTTTGATCTGCTGGACAATGCTCTGCTAAGTTCACAGACATGGGACTTGATGCCCTTTAAAACGGTCTAAGATCTAAAAAAAAAAACGAAGTCATCGTCGTCTTTGATATCTAAAAAAAAAAACAAAGTGATCTTAACAACTTTGAAAATAAAATTGCAGAAAACATAGACTTTGAATGCCTAATAAAAGAGTTCGCAGATAGAAAGGCTAGAAGAAGTGAAATTTTATTACTTTTTGTCATTATTTTTTTTAAATAGATGGTTATTTCGTTGTACCCATTCCCTTTTTTGTATATTATTGAAATGTAGTTATGGGGCGCCGAAAAAATTCCGCCCAGGGTGCCGGTAGTGCTAAAACCGGCACTGCATAGCATCAATGTAAAAAATATTCCAATTACTTATATAAAAAGGTATTATACTAATATACTAATAATACTTTTGATTTTTGTTTTTTTTTTTTAAATATCCTATGTCTTCTCTTAATACATATAAGAATATGTGTACAGTTTCATGATAATCGATTGAGTAGTATTGGCGTGTTATATACATTTATAATATTTGCATAATGATAACTATTTACGTAAAAACAAAAGTTATTTATTCTAATTTACATTACACAGGTAAACCACCGATGTGCGCAGCGTGGATATGCCAATGCGTTCTATATGCGGCGCTGGCGACGTTTGCCAAATCAGTACTGGCGTTAGTGTTACGTCTTCCTCCTATAGTCGCTGTGTTGTCGACGTTGAAGCTGTCTCCGGTGTCAGATCCGAGGCTAGAGCTAGCGGTCGTGATGCTTATAATACCGTTCTTTATGAATGTGAGTATTTTTTTATTTAATTATTATTTAAAATAACAAATACCCCTAAGAAATCACTACCACGTCTTGGCAAAGTGCTTGTAACTCTTAAAGTGCTAATCTGGTTTTATAAAACATAGTTATGATGATATAGGCTTTTGATTAAAAAACTATACTATTATCAATTGATTCATTCAGGCGATGCTGCAAACACACAGGTAGGCAGTAAACAGATCAAACTTATAGCACCCCTCTCTTTGCGTCGGAGGTAGAAACCATTAAAGTGTAAAATATTATGTAGATATGTTCATAAAATATCGTTTATTTGTCCTAAGTAATTTACATCATATAACATAGTTAGTCACTATTGATGTTTGGATTCTTTGTTCAGTATTTATATTTTTCCTTAAAATGTAAACTCAATTTTATTTTTAAAGATGTAGATTTTTGGACAGTAAATTCACTTGAAAGGGTTTATAAATATATACAAATATGTTTAAATATCCTTATATTCTTCGTCTATAGTACGATGATTCTAAGCTCAAATACCGTGTAAGAAAAAGTTTTTTTTTCTACAGCTTAACGCCATTGTTCCATAATTAAGTTAGACCGGCTTTAAGTTCCCCTATTTCGCATCTAAATCATGTAATGTATTTGTATAAACGACATCGACAACGACACACCGAGTATAAACTTATATACCTATTTAATTATCAAAATATAATAATTTAAATAAATATTTTTGTAACGTGACAATAATATAAAATTAACAAATTCGAGTGCCTTTTCAGATTTTAATATTCTGGGTAACGGACAACTTCCTTATGTACCGACCGAGAGGCGTCAGCAGCAAAATAAAGACTAAAGTAAGTTATAAAGATATTTATACATTTTACTATATAGCTAAGTTAATTATCCACGACTACGAGACTGAATTACAGAGAGAGAGAGAGAGAATTACAATGAAAAATCATAATCGAATCAACGAATCTTATTACATCTATACTATGTGTTCTTTTTTTAATTTGAGGCACAAGTACAGATTATATAAGAAACAAACAAAATATATTTTTAATAAATTTCCCTTGTCTTAGTATTTATTGCTTTGCTGTAGATATGTCTGTTAAGTGAAGGTAATAAATTTTAATCTCTGTCGACATTGAATCTACAAATACAACTATGATCTATCAAGTACAAACCTATTATATTATTATGCGTACTGCATTTTCATATCGCATACTTATTGCAACTTTCCGTATTTCATTATCCATGAAGTTACTTTTACGAAAATACAAATAATGTGTGTATACGAGTTATTTCTATGTATGTTTTTACAAAATAACTCGCCTACACACATTATTAAAGGAAAACAAAATTTCTACTCAAATATTACGATAAGCTCATACTTTGAAATTCAATATAAGTATTTGAATATAGCAAGATTAGAACCTACGCTTATTGGAATCCGTTAAGCCAATTGAGCTTCGAATTATTAAAGAGACTAGACTTATATTGGAAATTGGAAACAAGAAATCAATAGAGTAAATATGTGCAAATTGTGTCAATCACTCTTTTATATTATGAAACGATTCCTTATTAAAATAGATTTGACAAACATATTGTTTGTTTAGATTTGACCTCAATATAATTCTATTGTATAATCTATAACAAAATCGTAACGGGCTTAACCGATTTAATCGAATTCACTATTGCACTTACAAGCTTCCCTTAACATTTAGATTTGTATTCTTTTATACGGCTTATAAATAAAAAAGTTATACCATTTTAAATAATGTTGTTCGACAAAATTGGTGTAAAACAGTTTTATTGAATTGGCTAAAACTTTTTTAAATTTGCATTATAGGTATAGAAATTGTTTTTAAAACGATTTTTTTATTAGAAAACGAAAGTAACACAGATTAGTAATAATGTAGTTCAAGCGGGCGAAGCCGCGAGCGGTTCGGCCTTGAGGGTTTAAGTAGATAATAACTACTTAAACCCTCAAGGCCGTATAAGTAAGCAAGTCATAATTAGAATATTTATTTACTTTTTACTTCGGTGTTTTATTTAAACAGAAAATTTTCCTTGCAACCACTTCAACGTTAGAGATTCGTCAACTTATGAATAAATAGTTATTATTGATTTGTCATTGACTTTCTTTGTTAATTTGGTGGCTCATTTTAGATGTAAATTGCTTTTATAGTAATAGGAAATATTATGTAATGAGGCCAGTAGTGGCGCAGGTGCACAGATGTAAATCGACATATTATGGGTTCAATTCCCACTCAAAAATATTTAATATTTTCATTTCTTTTTAAAAATGAGGAATACTCACTATTGTTCTTTTTAATCTATATTTTAACTATATACATATACTGTTATTAACAAGCCCAGTTCAACATTTATTTTACATTAATATATTATTTCAGGTACGCTACCAGTCTATAAAGAAAGAGAAATCCGGTTCGGAGGACGAGGAACAGTCAGCTGATGAACGTTTATTAGGAGCTAACGTATGACCATACCCTCTGCCCGCGCGGGCATAGTGCTAACTCACTAAATTGCCTTCGATATTTTATGTAATATAAGTTTAAATTAAAAAATGGATTACGAAGTGTATTAATAGTTTATTTTTGGCGATAAGTGTAAGACATGAGTGAAAATACAAGGAAAGAAAGAAGTTCACAATCTCAATCAATTTTTATAATCTCATATCCTTTTTAATCTGGCAATTTATACAAAATATATATAATATTTATTGCATATGGTGCTGTATATGAATGCAATTTTACATTTAAATGATTTTACTATTGTGGCTTTCTTTTATTTTAATGTTTTAAATAGGTCATTGTTTTGTTGATGCATTATAATTTTAATCTGTTTTTGACATGCCTGTTACAGATAATTAAAAACGTTACAAGGATCTATGAAATGTCCATGTAATATTAATTTTTAGTTAAATATGTTATAAACATAGCATATGAGGCTTTTCGCGTGTACCTTTATTTTATTTTTCAGTACGAGAAATTAGTATGTTGCATTGTTGCCCATAAGGGCATTTATTTATTTTATAAAAAATAATTAAAAATATAATTGAGTGTCTATAATATAATGGTAATGAGGGATAACTAAGGACAATGCGAAAGTATCTCACACATACATATATTACTACTCACACCACACACTACATATCTTTTAGATTAACTTAGAAATTTCTAGTTCAGGCTTTCGGAAATGTCTTAAATTTATTATTACTTTTTAGACGATTTTTTCATTTCTTAAAATGTTTATTCTCGATTCTCCGTTATATTAGTCTTAGTTACGTGTATATTTATTTTTGTATTCGTAATCTTTGTAAGTTTAATTTTTTTAGAAATTGTTTAACTTTTTTGTAAGCAAAGTCATCATTTAAATTTAAGTTATTCACTTCTGTTTTAAAATGCTTTAATGATTTTATTATAACCAGTCAACTAAATTGCGTGATGAGAAATGTATGTTAGTACACAATATGGAATTGATAGACATGATATGTGATATTATATTAGTAATTGTTTCGAATATATTAAAATTATAATCATTCCATGTTGTAGTGTACTCATTCCACCTTTTATAAGTGGTAGCGGAGGCAAATTAGTGAAGTTAAAGTGAAGAGACTTTGTATATTATGAATTTTAGCAATAATTTTGTAAAAAACATATATCGAAACATTTTAGATAATAATACATTTGTATCGATTGTTTCGAATACTCATATTCGTTCTCAATATTGTTGTTGATATTGTACGCATGTATGAAGGCTTTAAAAAAAAACGAAACGGTTCCATTAAATTTAAGCTTGACATTGACAAGGCGTCGTTTATTCGCCTACATTCGTCTTCTATATAATGATTCCAGTAAATTAAGATGTACAAATGCATTTTTCGCTTCACATATTATTAGATATATAAAAATATTTTTATATGTTTAATTTTTATATTGAAATGTTCCTAAGGATTAAGTACTTAGAACCTTGTAGTGCCATTTTTATTGACCTGTTACTAACATCGAATGAAGACTGACAAAGTCATGTTTGTTACCTACTTTTTTAAAGTCAAAATGACTTCCTGTTTTAATAATTATTCCTTTGGCGTTCATTTAATTATACGCTTCTACTATGTTATCATGGGCGTATGAATAAGGGGTAATTCCCACCCTAGAA
Source organism: Heliconius melpomene rosina (assembly GCF_056956725.1). Classification (NCBI taxonomy): domain Eukaryota; kingdom Metazoa; phylum Arthropoda; class Insecta; order Lepidoptera; family Nymphalidae; genus Heliconius; species Heliconius melpomene. The sequence goes on along the minus strand of NC_140402.1, from coordinate 6,517,764 downwards.
TAAACTGATGTCCATTCCAGAAATTTTGGTAAAAAATTAAGGTTGAAAATTTGGTAAAAGAAACAAATGAAAAAAAAAATATGCAATAGTCAAGAAACATGTATAAAATTTTAAAAGACCAGAAATTGGAAACTAGGAATTGGAAAATATCTCTATATACGCCATGTTTATCATCTTAAATTAAGAATTTATTATATAAATTTTTGATATATAATTACTAGTAACTAGTATTAAATATAACAATGATACTATTATTAGACATGGCGCGGCTTAATTTATATTTAAACGTTACCATACTTACATACAATTAACTATATTTTGCATTCTTATCAATTCAAAAAACCATATCAAATATTGCTTAGCTATAAATTTTCCATATAGTGTACCTAATATTTTATTTTAATAAGTTTGTCTGTGAGGTTTTTTCTTATTTTTATATTTGTAAATACGACGCTTGTTGATTCGAGTCCCACTCGGGGAAATTAATTACTTTGATTTCCTCATTCTAGTAACGAGACAAAGTGCGGGGCTAAATTCCATTACTCAACACAAAATGTCTCGAAAATTAGGCAGTACGTGGGGACAGATTGTCTGAACACTACATACCCTCTAACTTCATTGCAATATGCGGGCTACAGCATAATGTTCAAAAATAGATACATATATTACATAATATTAAGACGCATTTAAAAATTAAATTTAACGTCTGATAGTAATGTAGTGAAAATCCAATTTGAATATATTTTTCCAAAAATGTGAGTGAATCTGCATTATTTTTTAATATCTTGACGTGTCTATAATTAAATATAATACAGTTACATCATAATATACATAATGTTGAAATACATAGTTACTGGAATATACAGGTTTGTTTGTAAGGGTGTCAGTATTGTTTTACTACGTGTAATCCACAAAATTTTCTTTTCTACATAATATAAATTTTATTTTGAGTACGAAGGCGTTCAAGTATTACTCGATTTTTAAGCCAAAAGCTTCGCTCTCTAAACGTTACGTAACCCCAAGGAACTAGTCATATTTACTACTAGCGACCCGCTCGCGGTTTCGCCTGCTTGTACTACATTTAATATTTATTTCATCAATCATCATCAATTACTAACGTGATCAAATAACATTATCATTTTAAACTATTGTTGCAGACAATTCAATAAAATACCTTTTTTGTATCATATTGTCGCATGCAATTCTTTATATTGGCATAGCTTTTTTATTTGTGAACTGATTGAATAAAACTTAAAATCAGTTAAGCCGTTTCTGGGATTACTTCAACAAACTTACAGGGAAACCAACAAATAATTTTTTAAATTTTTTTTTCTATTAGTAGTAGTAATAGTTTTTTTATGTACCTATCAGACACAAATTTTTATAGTTTAGAATGGAAAAGCTAACGTTTAATACATCCAAGGTATGCCCCGTAAAACGTATGTAAAAACAACTTGAGAGATTTTAATCAAATTAAAAAAGTACTACGTAATACTTGAACTCTACCCTTTAATCAGTTTAGGGTTTACACCCAGTTTTTTTATACCTATTAGTGAGTAGTGACTATTAACATATACTATCTGTTGATAAGTACGATATTTATATTTCATATAAAAAAAAACTTTTTATTGTGATGTGAATATGCTAGATAGGAAGTTTTCTATCGTTTGATTGTATATATGTACAGTACGATCGAGGAGTCATGGCCGCCTAGATGTTAGGCTTTCTGAATGACGCTACGTTCACTATAGCCCAAGATCCCAGAGCCGCCAGACCTATGTCATTTTAGCAAAGCTGAAATTTTGAGGACTATTAGTCTAATATGTAGTTAAGAAAGTAAACCTACTCATTAACTTGAAAGTGGGGCTCTATCAGAGGTAGCTGTTTGGGAAGATGTTTGAGTCATCGGATTAGTCTGGGTACTTTTCTGGGGTCTTGAAATAGTCCGTAAATAATATATTTAAAATTAAAGTTTGATAGTTTAACGTCATTTTCCCTAATTTTAAACAACCTTTAGGACGTTTGGAAGGAGTAACTTAATACTAGGTTCCCTCTCCCTGCTTTGTACGGGATACCGCGTGAAGCCGATTTTTTTTCTTAAAAAATTGAAAAACGAGCGTTTCTACTTTAACGTGTCTAGATGTGTACCTTATCTTGGTGCTATCTCTAAAAGGTCCACAGTTACAAGTTAGAGAATATGTATACAGTCTTAACCACATATTAGACTATTAAAAAATATATATTGAAATATTTATTAGACTTGATATTCCAAATCTCAAGTCAGGCTCCCACCAGAGATCTACAGCTATAGCAGGTCACAACTCGCCAACCGTATTGTATATATTGAATATATAATATACAAGTGTGTTTTGTGCATCTGTTTATTGTTTGTGCAAATATAATACTTAATACTCGTTAATATCTTTTTTTTATTAATCTCATTTTATTGCAAGGTAGTAATTTAATCTCTACATTGGCTCACTGCATAATAACTGCAACAAAACTGCAGTGTCACCCAATTTTTTATTCTTTATATATTATTTGTAACTTCACTTTTGTTTTTTTGTAACTTTCGTCTTGTTTCCTCAGCTTCTATGAGCTTGCGTCGAATCTTAATCATTATGGCTTTATTTCTTTTCTGCAAATACATTTAGATAGGTAGAGTTTTTTTGCAAATATAGTATAAATAGTATAGTAACCTGAAAACATGCAACGTAATAAATAATATAAAAAATCTCAGACACCACCGACAGAGGGCACCTCGATTTCTGGAGGCATTGCGTGTGAAGTGGACCGAAACTCAACGCAGCGAATTGCCTCAATATCAGAGCGAAGAAATGAAAATAAAAACTTAAATAAATATTTCATTTCCTCGAGTGAAGGGGTCGAACCCACAACCAGTCGCAATTACAGTCACACATTTGTGGCTCTGCGACACAATGAGGAATGGTAATAGGTATTAAATAATGCTTTAAAGTTCGTTACAGTAATGTTTTTACGTATACTAATATACTAGTTTTTGTTTCATTAAAAAAAAAACAAGTAGTTATGATTTTACAGGCATTTGAAGTTTGCAAAAATTTTAAATGCCGCTAACAGTCCCGCGGTCGGCGGTGACATCACAGGTCTTGCAACTCGCTAGTTGCCAGTGATAGTTAGGAGATCTCGCGCAGTACTTTGTTTGTTTGATACTTACCTGTGCTAAAGTGTTCATCCAATTAATTAAAATGGATGAGGGATTCGAAAAAGGGCAATCGGATAACCTACCCGTAGTAGATGGATTTATGGTTGCCGATTATTTATCGAATAATAGTGATTTCATCGCTGCAGAAATGCAAGGAGTAAAAATGCGAAGATAAGTTTTGTTGTCTAACTAGTAATATTATGTCGATTTGGGGTAGGGATAGATAATAATATCTTATGTTACTTTATTTGAAATTATTTATTTAAAACTGTAATGTAACCTAACCTAACTACAGTGGCGTAGCTAGGGTATTTGCTGCCCAGTGCGGCTTAGGGGACTTGATGCCCCTTTCCTTTGGGTGAGTTCTAAAAAAAAAAAACGTGATCGTCGACGTTGATGCCCCTTTCCTTTTGATGCCCGGTGCGGCTTAGGGGACTTGATGCCCTTTAAAATGGTCTAAAGTCTAAAAAAACAAAAAAAAACAAAATCATCGTCGACTTTGATGCCCGGTGCGACCGCACCGCTCGCACCCCCCTAGCTACGCCACTGCCTAACTAGTTTCATATTGTAGGTAACGCTATTTGCGTTAAAAGTACCAAACCTTTTATTCCAGTTCTAAGTAGTAAGATTGTTTTATAAGAGAAAATAATATAATAATAATATATCTAAATACATGCAGTAAGTTGAGCAGATGTACATTTTCTTTTATGTAGATTTTTAATATTTTTATATATGTATATCTGAATAATATTTTTATTGTGATTATTGTAGATCGGCAAGAGAGAGTTATGGTCATGATGCTATTGCGTACGTATAAGTTAAAAGAGTAGGCGATGTATGTATTGCCAAATGTAGATTACAGCAGAACACCGCGCATGTATTAAACTATATTATTGCAGTTTAGAAGGCAATGAAAAGAACCAATAAGTTTATACGTAATCTGCGAAGATTGTGCCGCCAGCAGAGGTGATTGACATACCATGACATTTATAATGGGCTACATCGTCGAAGCGACGAGTCTTCAACAACTACAACCAAGTCTTCTTTCTCTTGGCATTAATCTCGGCGTATGTTGCCAGAGTCTGCCTTCCTGCTTAACCTATTCCACTTTACACGATCTGTAACGTCCTGAGTGGTTCGACCATTGGTACTCATGTCCTGCATCACGACATCCAAACACCGCATCCTTGGGCGTTCGGAGGTCTAGCTCCAGGGACAGGATAGACATAGTAGGGCACCTGCATCCGACACAGTTCCTAACTGGCGCGCTACGTGGCCATACCATCTTAGGCCACACTCTTGGAGCTTATCCGCTACGTCATGGACCACAAGACTACCTCGAATGAATGTGTAACGTATGCGTCAGACCGCGTTACGCCGCCCATTCACCTCAGCATCTTCATTCCCGTGATGTGAAGATCCTCAGCATGCCGAGATAGTGCTGGCCAACATTCGCTGCCGTATAAAAGAACCAGTCAGATGATGCTCTTATATATCAGCCCCTTGAGCTTGGGTGGTATTCTGCAGTCGCAGACCACACCAGTAACCTCCCACCATTTGGCCCAGGCAGCGCATAACGGATCCAAGGTACTTGAAACTTTTCCAACTTAACGCCTGGCTCAGGACCTATAAGGACAGTGCTCGAGTCCGGGCTCCCTCAGGCTATGTATTCGTACTTCGACACATTTTGATTAAGACTGCCGTTGTCAAGCGCACCTTTCCAGAGGTTCCCTTTACGCTCCAGCATCAGTTGGTTCTCTTCAATGAGTGCAATATCATCGCCATACATCATCAGCCACGGAGGCTGGTCCTGGATGTGAGCCGTGACAGTATCCAGCACTACAATAAATAAGAACAAACTAAGAGCCGAGCATTAGTGAACCCCCTACTGTGATCTAAAGGGTTTGGTGCCGCCAACAGCAGTCCTAACCATCGCGAATCGCAAAACGGGATCGTGGTACATATACCTAATAATCTTAATATAGGCCTCAGGGATCCCTTTGGATCGCAATACCCTCTAAATACATTGACGAAGCACACAGTTAAAGGCCTCCTGCAAATCTAAAAAGGCCGCAAATCTAATCTTCTTTTTTTTCCTGTATGCCTCCATCAAAGTTCTGAGTAGTCTCTCCATTAAAGTACTGATTAAGTTTGTTGTAACGCTCAAGCCAAGCCAAGTGTTGTTGGAAAAAATTCAAGCTTTCTAGTATAGATACTACAATAAAAATAATCAAAGCTAAAGATTTTGGTACAACACGCCATGAAACCGAGCAAGATAGAGAACTGTTTTTTTGACAAAGTACTATCTAATCTTAAAACACAATGCTCGCTATTACATTATGTTGGTGAAAAAAAAGATTTTACAAATATATATCTATATATTATTTATTAAACTTAATTTGTGGTGGAACGCCAGCTAAAGAAGAGCGCGAACTGCGAATGAACGAAGACGAACTGAGCGAGCGAGTTTTGCAAGACCTGTGACGTCACGCGAGTCGGTTACGGCCCGACGGAATCTGAATCGGAATCGCGTCGCGCGCTAACTTTAAAGGACAATATCTCAAAAACTAATAGACGTATCAAAATAATTCTTTCACACGTATTATTTGTTTTTTAAAGACAATACGATGAGCTAGAATTTAAATTTTGTGATTATTCTCTATTGGCCTTAGTCAATAAGTACCTAACACAAATTGCAATACAGATAAGATTAAGATGTTAAGCCCGTCGTAACGTACCGGCTCAGTGTTTGACTCTTAAACGCAACGGCTGTGGGTACGCTTCCCACTCGGGGGAATGAATTACTTACATTTCTTCATGCTAGTGAATAGACAAAGCGCGACGTTGAGTTCCGCCACGCAATATCCCATACAATAGGCGGTACTCTCCCTACAACAAGACAACATAAAGCTAAAAAATAGTCCTACAAAATCCCAAAACTTTTTATGGAGTAATATTAGCAATTAAAATTGCAAAAGCAACATATTATTTGTTGAGTTACCGCGTTAGTTTTGAAGGCGGACGTGAAGTTAATAGCGTATGATATTATTAAGGATTTTATAGCTTTACGCTGCATTTTGAATAATCGTAAAGGTACTTGGTTAACAAATATTACTACCGTCAAAATAAAACATTCACGTTCTATTGCTTCACATTCGGTTTCTATTGCAATGGCTTCTTTGGCTTTTTCTTCATTCATTTCTAGAATTTTCTCGTGCTTCTTACGTTCTAATTCCTCTAGTTTTGCTTCTTTTTCTCTTAATTCCTTATTTTGAAGTCTTGTGGCTTGTATCTCTGTTTTTAGATTTTTTTAATCATAATTATTCACTTCATTATTTTTAAAAGTAACAAGTTATATATTTATATACCCTTTTCAAACACTAAATCAAAATTCTTCTTGTACTCATTAAGATGAGATACATAACATTCAAATCTAGCTTTTTCGGATGCGTTGCAAATGGCGATCATTGTCATTTGATTTTTCATTTGTGAAATTTCCTTTTGTAAATCCTTAAAAAGCAACATTATTTATAATGTGTTAAAATAAAAGCTACTGAGAACTTAAATGCCCATACTGAAGTAGGTATATAAAACTGCTCATATCGAAATTATCATTGTTTCTTTAAGAAAAATATTAATTCATAAGTATTTAAACTTTAAACAGATTATAAATTAAAGTGTACATATACTTACTTGAGATAATATTTTACTTCAGTATATTATATTTAATCGCAGGAATTTTAATTTTACCTTTATTTGTTCCAATATAAATTCCTCTTCAGTTTTAATAAGACTCATCTCTTCTACCATCGAACGTTCAGTTACATGTAAATCTTTTTCAGTTTTTTCGTTTTTAATTCTACACTTCATAGCTGCAAATAAAATGTAATCATAATTTTATTATATTATCCAGTATACTTGTGGTAAATTCTCTTATCTCAGTATTACCTGATTTTAACTTTAGTTTTAGTTCGTCTATTTTGTCAAGTATGTTCGACATTGTTAAAAACTACAAGTACTCTCCATGAAATATTAAATTTTTGCCAATTTTTAAATATGACTTTTCCCGCTCATTTGAAAACTGCCTCAGATAAGTCAACTACCATACAATGCAAGGCTACCAACCGATTTTCAGTATGCTTATATTTATTATTTTTTGCTTGTAAATAGACAATCACATTAAATACAATACAACCAAATTAAATACAAAATATGTATCCATATTTTTAAATATTTTATTGGTTATAATTTTTTTAATTAATTTCGAGACAATAAGTAAACATATATTAAACAATAGACAATAACACGCTTTATCTTTGGATAGTTTTATATATTTTTTATCTATGTTGAACTGTCATTTTACGGCTTTGGAAGCGTGCTGCCTGCGTCTTCAGGAAAGTTCTTAAAAGAAATATTATCTTGTAAATTCTCTTTTAACTAAATCCTTCAGAATGTGAATTCTGTGTTGTAACTAGCATTTTAATGTTTATTTAGTTATTTATTAGTTAGTAATCTATATGTGTAAATCGGCTAAGATGGTTTCTAGCGCGACGAGGGTGATACAAGTCACCAACATTGCTCCTCAAGCGACGAAGGATCAAATGCAAACTTTATTTGGCTATTTAGGGAAGATAGATGATATAAGGTTATACCCAACTATCAGGGACGTATCCTGTCCAGTACAGTCTCGTATATGCTATGTTAAATACTATGATTCGACCACGGTTAATGTAGCTCAACATATGACAAATACTGTGTTTATTGACAGAGCATTAATTGTGATTCCCATGCAATCGGGTGAGATTCCCGATGAACACAAAGCTTTGGAAATGTCTAGTAATGGAACCCTAGTTCCAGGCCTCAATACAGTGGAACCACGCTTACCAGCCCACGTTATCAACACTTTAGAAGGTCTGCCACCAAATCAAGTTATACAAACTTATGATCCTAAAATCGCAGCTGCGGGTCTACCACCTTACCCACCTCTTCCTGCTGCTTATGATTCCAGAAAAATAGAAGAAATTCGTAGAACTCTTTTAATCATTGATCTGGGTGCGCTCACACATCAGCATATCATTGACCACTTCTGTGAAGCAGGAGAAGTTAACTACTTACGTTTCTGTGAAAGAGACATTGACAAACTAAAGTATGCCTTAATTGAAATGACAGAACAGGAAAGTGTGCTGAAAGCTCTTCAACTTAATGGATCAACAGTAGAAGGACAAACAATAAAGGTAATTACTACTTATTAAACTATAATATTATTGGAGATTTGTAATAATTAAAATACAGCAATTTAACTTATTTTTGTGATCATTCTAAGAAATCCTTGTAGAATTTTTCTTGCATCAGTATCTTAGATATTGTATGTAATAAGGTTGCTTAGCCAAATTACATTGTAACCATAAGTTTAACCTAAATAGGATCTAGATTACATTTTTTTTCCCTTTAACAAAACATCATATGTTATTTTATTACAATATATGATACATGATATAATCAAAAAATGACCAACCTTTTTGACTGCACTATAAACACATGATTACATTAGCGGGAATGTAGAATGTTACAGACATGTGCATCTGACTCCACAAAAGCAGAGATCCCCATCAATTCTAATGGCTGCACGCATTAAATGCTGATCAATTTGTGTAAGTTTCTGCTTGAATGTTCACCATTTAGACGGGGCTGGGCATGCTACCAAAGACAAGTGCATAAGTTCCATTATGGGCATAAAGAACTTTATTGGAATGAAAATTATTATTATTGTCCATTTATTAAATATATATATCTCAGATATGTATACTAAGATATTTTAATATTATTTTCAATATATTGTTACATAATTATATATTACATAACAATCAAAATATCAGAAAATTTTATTCTGATGGTTAATGTTTAGGTAAATATGTGTTCTTCATTCATATTTGTAATGTTTTTAAAAATTGTATAGGTACATCACGCTACTCAGGCCATTTCTAAGCCTCAAACCAAGAGTAACGAAGCTGCTCAGCGAGAGATAGAAGAGGCCATGTGCCGAGTCAAAGAAGCACAAAACCTTATTTCGGCGGCAATTGACCCTGTCATAGGATTGTTATCTAAAGACAAGAGGAGGTAATATTATAATAAAGCATAGAGATTAATACTATACTATGTCTACATTTATGATTGTACTATATGTATATCATCAACTTAAAGTCTAAAACTGCAGATCTGTTTTTTATTTTTACAACAAAAACACTCTGTATAACTGTAATATATTTTATATTTCCTTATAAGTTGCTCTGTCACAATATTTTAATTACTTTGTTTAATTCTTTTTATGGCCATCACAGTAAAGTGGAAAAATTGTTTCTAGGCTAATTCTTGTGGGTTCAATCACCACTTAGGAATGTTTGTCTGATTTTTATTTTTCTATTATGCTAGCAAGCACTATCATGTGTGGGATTCATACTAGATTTACTACCTAGTTTGCTATATACAGATATATAAAGCTGATTAGGATGATATTTGTCTTCATTGTAATAAAAGCTTATAGGATAAGATATTAATATTTTTTGGACTGTATTTTAATTGTTAAACAATTTTACTTAAAAAATTAACAAACTAATTAAATTCTAGAACTCGTTCCCGGTCACGTTCCCGTCGGCGGTCTCGTTCCCGTTCCCGGCGGTCGCGTTCCCGACACCGTGGCAAGCGCTCTAGGTCACGCTCGAGACACCGCTCGCGGAGATCACGCTCCAGACATAGACATCGGACTAGGTAAGCAAATGGAGGTTATTTATTTTTAAGCTTAAATATATATGCAGGCATGGACATTCCAATACCCATGAGCCGCCTAATGGAAGACACGGTAGTGAGCTCAACGCCGGACTTTGTCTTGTTTCCAGAGTGAGGAAGTGAAAATCGTTCATTTCCCCCAGGTGGCAATTGAACCCACAAGGAAAAGGAAAAGGACAAGGCAAACGAGGGTTCAGGTCACCTCACAGCAATGAAGCATCAAAGCTTAATAAATAATCTATGTTTATGAAACATAATTGTTTGATTCATACAGAATATTTTTTTTAATAAATCTTATAAGGCCCTATGTTAAAGATATATCAGAACTTTATTAAGGTAGGCGATCGACACATGGCTTCATCCGCATAAATTTACTGATATACAAAATATATGTTTACATTATATATTGTAACCTGTAAAATTTTGAGGCTAGCGTGGGGGCAAGTGTGTGACGGAAACTTCATCAAATTCATCCAGTACTTTTGCGTGATCCATCAATCTTCACAAACATTTACATGTGTTATATTAGTAGGATATTTGTATTTATATTTTTTGTTCATTTTAACTCTTAGAGTATTTAAATTTTTATTAAATATCCAATTTTGTCCATAGATCTCGTTCCCGTCACCGCAGCTCACGCCGCTCCCGTTCAAGATCCCGCCACCGCAGCTCCAGGTCGAAACGAGACAAATCACGAGACCGAGATCGAAAGGATAAGGACAAAAAGGACACCCACGACAAAGATAAACGTGATAAAGAAAAGTCCAAATCACCACCCAAAGAAGTAGAGAAGGAAGAAAAGGAAGTGGTGAAAATTGATGATGTAGAAACAAATGGTTTGAGTTCAGGCTCTAAATCTAAAGCGTCGACCCCCGCTGATGATAAAGAAAAACATGTGGAAGTCGAAAAGGAGAAAGAAGACAAGAAAGAACGCTCTCCCTCTAAGAAGAAGGACAGGTCTCGTTCTAGAGATCGGAAAAGAGACCGGTCACGTTCCAAGCGCAGGTCTCGGTCGCGTTCAAGACGGAAACGATCTAAATCTAGGCGTAGGTCTCGCTCCAGAGATAAGAAACGATCTAGATCCAGGGACAGGAAGAGATCTAGGTCACGTGAACGGAAACGCTCTCGTTCTAGAGACCGTAAGAGATCCAGATCAAGAGATAGGAAGAGGTCGCGTTCTAGAGATAAAAAACGATCTCGGTCGCGTGACCGCAAGCGCTCTAGGTCACAGAGCAGAAGATCTAAGAGTAGATCGCATAGAGACTCGAAAACACCTCACGAAAGGAAATCCAGAGACAAAACTCCAAGTTTACCAACTGTGATCGAGGAAAAGATCAATGCAGTTATCGATAAATCGCTTGACATCATGACTGATGAGAAGAATTCTCCAGACAATATGGACATTTCAAATTCACCATAATATTTCTGTTACAATACTTGAATTAGCTGGACATTCTTTAATGTTTTTTTTATTTGGTTTTTTTTTTACTAACATGTCATTATTGTATGTAAGTGTTTTTTCATCATGCCTCATTTAGTGGTTTTCAATTAGTGAATAAGCTAAGTAATAAATTGTAAATCAATTGAAGTGTTTTATTTATTGAACTACAACTCCCTGTCTTTCAGTGATTCTCCTCAAAAACCCTCAGATTAGCCTGGAAAAAATATAAAGACAGACACACATTTTTTAAAAAATGTTCTGTTTGTTTTAGTATCATTTAAAAAACATGGTTATTTTGAAATCACACATATCATTTTATATGTACACGTAAAAATGATGCTTTAATTTCTTTAGATAAGGAGAGATAGATTTCGATGAGACTTAAGAATTCTTCTTTTGTTATAAATAAAGTTATTCCAAAAGGATAGCTAAAAATCCCAGTATACTATGTTACCTAACATTATGTAATATTAAAATTGTGTCATGCATGAATCATAAATAATCCGGAATATCTTTGTATACAATATTTCAGTAAATTGTGAAATAATGTTTTTTAATATTTTATGATATTTAATGAAAATAAAATTATAATAATTTTCAATGATCTTGATTTGCTAGTATCTTTTATTGCTATTTTGAACTACTAACAGGGATTTTCGATTATAAACCTACACTTTTAAAAAAGGGATAAATTACTTATTTTGCATTTTGAAAAAAATAAATAACTACACTTCTTAGTAGTTTAAAAGAGCAATAAAAACATCTGCAATTTTTTACCGAGGAACCGTCGATTTCTTTTCAATACTCTTTTATGAATTTTGGATTTAATGATTATATATTTTGGAAACATGGACATTAAACGTTAGGTATGTTTCGGCGTATTACATAAAAATGTAAACAAGAAAGATCTAATTTTTTGCTTATCTTATCTATTGAGATCTAAATGGCTTGCTGAGTTTAGAAAAAAAAAACAATATAAAGACATGAGTCCTAATAGCTACAATTATAATATTAGATAGATATCTTAATGTTTATTTGTAATGCTAAATGATTTGCGTTACTCTTAAGTACATGTTTATTTTTTTGGTAGGTATAATTATTGAATAGATATTTTATCTAATACTAGGCCCCTTGCGGCTTCGACCGCTTGAAGTGTTTTAATATTATTCAGGGCTTTGATTGATTTCTCGATATATGGCGTTTCGAGCGTGCCGGTTGAGCACAATTCATTTCGCCAATGTCACGTTGTATGGAAAACACACGAAGGAAATTGACCGGTAATAAAAAAGATAAATATACACAATTATAATTCAGGGCTTTACCTTAATATTATTTAATCAGCTTATCTGACTCCTCAAATATTAATAAGATATTGCATCTCCTAGTTCCAGAGATTATCTCGGACAATCAGAAAGAAAGACAGAAATTTTAAAATGGTTGGTTTATACTCTAAACAACATGCAATTGAGAAAGCACGGCTATTTTGGAATCACAGACATATACATAATTTTTATTTATATGTATAGATGTTCATAGATTAAGTACCATTTATTATGGTACAAAATAATGAAATATCATGTAATATTTTGCAATAATGTTTACAATATAAGCAACGCAATATTTTTACATGCACTCAGTTCATTGTATACTTCGCGACAGTGTTTTTTAAACTAATAAATATTTTTACTATATTTTTTACATAATTCAGCAAAGAATCCAGGATGAAAATATACAGTACGAGACTTTGACATTTTTAAAAGTAAAAACAGGTGAAGGTAAAGTTCAAGTCAGTGAATCTTTAATTTATGTGACAACTTCGAAGAGTAACACTACAAAGGAACTCAAAAGCCTCTGAATATCGATACAACTCTCGTGCTCAATTAAAAGATAGTTTCTGGGATTGGCCTAAAGATAATAAGCACTCAATGGATATACGTACAAACAGTCACAAAGGTTGCAATAGTGGTAAAACGCAATATCATTTTAGGGATAGGTTTTCACAACTCTCTAGAGATATATCTCGAAGACGCTCGAGGGATAGATCTCGAGGCCGCTGTAAGGATAGATCTCGAGGACGTTCTAAGGAAAGGTCTCGAAGTCATTCTAGGGGAAGGTCTCGAGGTCGCTCTAGGGGAAGGTCTCGAGGTCGCTCTAGGGAAAGGTCTCGAGGCCGCTCTAGAAATAGATCTCGAGAGGCCTCTAGAAAAAGATCTCGAGGTCGTTCTGAGGATAAATCTCGAAGATGCTCTAGGGGCTGGTCTCGAGATCGTTATATGGATAAATCTCGAGACCACTCTAAGAACAGGTCTAGAGGACGCTCTAGAGATCGATCTCGGGATCATTCACGGGATAGATTTCGATATTGGGATAAAAACGATTTTTTTGATAAGCTGAGTCTGGAAAAAACATCTGGAAATCAACATTTTGGAAGTACCAGTCAACCTGATATAACTATAACCAGTGAGATTCAAATAAACAACGAGCGACATAAAAAATCACATTCGATATAAAAAAAATCTGTGTGCTTTCTGTAAATAATGTTAGAAAATATTATCAGTATCTATTATTTGCTGATTTAATTATTATGTTTTGTAGCTTACATTTTGTTAATTTTAGATTAGACAAAAATTTATTGAGTGTAATTCTAGTTTATACCTAAATAATTGCTCTTATATTAGTAGATAATAATGTAAAGAGGCCAGTTGTGGCGTAGGAGTACAAGCGTGAGACTGTAAACGCGACAGGTTGTGGGTTCAATTCCCACTCAAGGAAACGAGATATTTATTATTTTCATTTCTTTGCTCTGGTGTCGAGGCAAAGCGCTGAGTTCCGCCATTCAACACGCAATTTCTCAAGAAGGTGATGAGCGGAGTGTTCCAACACTAGACTCCCTCTGCCTACCCTGTTACATGCGGAATATAGCGTAAAACAACTACGTGCATTGTAACCGTTAGGTATATTGTATCTAATTATTTTTAAGGAAATTGTAAGATAAGCGTAAAATTATTTTTCTTTCATTTATACTTAAGTCCATAAAATCTACTATGGATCCAATCGTTTTAGACATAAGTAACATTCAAGTTCGTATTATTGTTTATTTTTGTAGTATAATATCAGTTTGTGAACATTTTTAACCGATTTCTGTAAGAAAAGCTTCTCAATTCGACTGTATTTTTTGTAAATCTGTAACTTTCGACTAGGTGGATCGATTTTGATTATTTTTTTTTATTGCTTGCAAATATATGCTACCGTGTGGTCGTATTTTAATTTAGTTCAGTTCTAACAATGTCATCCGTGAGAAACTTTTAAAAAAATACTTTACCGCATAAGGTCGTTTTTTTTTGTTTAAAAATATTTTTATTTCAGGGCTATATCCTGATTGCAATCTACATTCGACATGAGCCAAGGTATCAAATACATGAAATAAAATTAAGAGATTTAATCAACATAATAGAATACTTTGCGTATAAGCCATGGCATCTGAAGACGCGTCGGCTCCAAAAAGGGGAATTACCGTATCCCGGCTATTGTAGGTCTCCAGGCAGTGACAAGTGTCTACCAATCTTATGTAACTGTAAGAAATTATTAGAAATGTGGGAGGAAATGAATGGAAAATCTAATAAGATAAGATATTTAGATATAGACAATGAAAAGCTAAAATAAAACAACAATATAATTAATAAAGCATAATTCTAATTTTTATTTTATTTACATACTGTTAGAAATCAGTTATTTGTTTTAAAGTTAAGACTTCGCAGATCAGCTATGAGCTGTTTATAATCACAACACATAATTGTGATTATAAACATATTTATAACTATAACATTAACACATATACAGTAAAAGTAGAATTAAATATAGACAAAGTACAATTGTATTAATTTATAAAAAATTCAAAGAGACATATCTAGTCATGAGTGTGTGACATTCAAATTACTAGTCTACACAATACTACTTTATTACACTTAAGTGTTTGGTTTAAAAAATTAGAAAGTCAAACATACATTTGATTAAAGACAATAAAAATACATCGGATATAATTCATAATGTTATGAGTAAAATTATTATTTTTATCAATATTTTTATGTTTTATGAACATAGTAAATATTTAGAAAGTTTACTTGCATTAACTATATGAAATGTCATTTCTAGTATTATTATTATTATAGAAAATTTATAATCAGAAAGCATATTATATATTTATATGTCGACAGTTATACTGTCATATATTATTATGATATAATCATAACATATTTTATAAAATAAATATCACTATATCTAGACATAGAAGCTAGCTTCATGCTGTATTCCACATTTAGGTGAGTAGCCGAAGGGAACCAACTGAGAAGACATTTCGTTCCCCACGCACCGGCTATTTTTCGAGACTTTAGGTGGTGAGAGGCGAAACTCAACGCCGCGCTCTCTCTTGTTCCCAGAGCGAGAAAAAGAAAACAAGACAATTTTTGCAAGTTTACAGTCACTCATTAAAGCCTAAAACGTACGTTAATATAAAGCAACGTTAATTTATTGTGGTAAGATGTCGTGCATGGCGTATCTCCAGGTCCAGCGCCTCGCGAGCGCCTCGAAGCGCGCGCGGTCCCGCACGTACATGTCGCCGAGCTGCGGCTCCATACACACCTGGGGGCAAATATTTATAATAATAAGAAATACTTATTATAATTATAAAAATTATAAGGAATTTTATTAATATATAGTTCATTGTCATAAATTGAGCCTATGTCCATGTGCCCATATCCAAATGACGGCTTCCTAAACCTTAATACTAACAATATACACAAATTATATCAGCTTCACACTGCATATCGCACACAGCAGGGAAAGGGAACTTTGTGTTCAGATACTCCATTCCCCACTTTTGCATTGCGTATTGAGTGGCGAAACTCAACGCCGCGCTTCGACACCAGAGCGAAGAAATGAAAATATAAATTTAAGTAAATACTTCCTCGAGTGGGGATCGAATCCACAACCAGTCGCATTACACTTTGTGTCCCCGTGCCACGACTGCCCACAAATATTACATAATAATAACAATAAACCACTTACAGTAGTGTATGGATCAGTAAGCAAACTCTGTATAGAGATGAGGACCTTGGAGAGTGTGAGAGCGAGAGACCAGTTGTGGTGCACCGAGTCGATGCCCACGTCGCCGTGACGAGACACGTTTGGATGTAGAATACGGGTTAGGAACCGTACAACTGGGGGTGACATGGGGTACCTGATTGAGAATAAAAATCTTTTATTAATTTATCATTGTTAGTTTTACGCTTCCCGTACATAACAGGGTAGACAGAGGGAACCTGGGAACCTAGTGTTAAGACTGTGTTTCTATCAAGACGGTTGCGTTTCTTACATTCTGCCGAATTCTTAAGCCATTGCGTATTGAGTGATAGAACTTAACGCCGCGCTTTTGCCTTGTTACCGAAAATTAAAATATCAAATATCAATCGAATCCACAACCTGTTACGTTTACATTTGCACGGCCTGCGCCATACGTGTTCCTGTGCCACGACTGGGACTATACTTTTTATAAAAGACAATATTGGATATATTTGTGAAATTTTTCAATCTGGCGATAGTTGTGAATTCAATCTTCAGGCTATTAAATCTTACATAAAAAAAGTTTCTTTATGAAATTAAATTGATTGAGGAATTCGGTTAAATTTAAATAATCCCCACCTAGTAGTGCAGTCAAAAGAAACCAGTGCAAAAACACATCTTTATTTCACCAAAACGGAGACCAAAAACAAACAAACCAGTGCCACTCACGAGTAAGGCACGGAGCACCGGTATGTAAAGGTAGAATACTCCAGCCTTCTAGGGCGAGTCACGCTGGCCTGCCAGTGGTAGCAGCGCGCGTCCAGCGGGGTTGCCGCTATGCTCTCCGGGAGGTCGTTGCGGGGCATCTGTATATACTCACGAGTAAGGCACCTGTATGTAGAGGTAGAACACTCCGCCCTCGTAGGGCGAGCCGGCCGGCCCCGTCACGCTGGCCTGCCAGTGGCAGCAGCGCGCGTCCAGCGGGGTCGCCGCGATGCCCTCCGGCGGATCGTTGCGCAGCATCTGCACATACCACACCATTATACAGCCTCGATTATTTGAATTATTATATTTTTATATTTTATTATTATTCATATAATATTGAAAATAATTTTTTATAATTTTAATAACACATTCATAAGTTAATATATCCTTCCTTACATACTCTACTAACATATAGGTACTAGAAGTACCTATATATTAAAAATGTACATTAAAATGGTGTTGAATATACTCAGTGTTAACCGTAAGTAGACTTTTTATTCATCTCCATCAACACCACATACATATATATATATGAATATACCTTAAGTTCGATCTTTAGTCGGTTGCGCCTCCACGCGTTCTCGTCGCCGGCGGGCTGCGCCTGCACGCACATCTGCACCAGACAGTTGCGGCAGAAGCACGACTCCACCAGCGACTGGTACTTCTACATTCATATATTCTGAATTATAACTATATAGGGCCATGGTGACACATCGGCACATATTTAGACTCTAAACGCAACGATTGTGTGTTCAATTCTCACTTGAAGGAATGAATTATTTGAATATCCGCGTATCGCTCTGATTAACAAAGCTCGAAATCGTTTTATCGTACAACATGTAAAATTTGCCTATTCTGCTAAATAAGAAATACAGCGTATAGCGAATATGAATATATATATATATATATATTCCGACTTTACAAAAACTCAGAATTAATTACTGAGTTTACAAAAAGTAAATATACCTTATGCCAGTCGACGTCGGCCAGGAGCGGGCGGAACAGCGGCCAGCGGCGCGCGGCGAAGGCGGCCCAGCGCGGCGGCGGCACGCGCGCCACTACGAGGCGTCGCCAACGCTCACACACGCGCGCGCACGCACATAGCGACAGGTCGTCCAAGTAGCGGAATATTGACAGCAAAACTAGGAATAGCACGGAAAACTTGCTCTTATAGATAGGTAGATATTTAGAAATATATGTCAGGATTGGCACCAGCGCTTCTGAGAAACCATTCCTGCACTCTATTAAGGTGTATGCTACCAGCCGCCGCTGGAACCCGCAGGCTTTCATGCATTTGTATAGCCGATAGTGACAATCGATAGGTCATCATAATAATATTGAATATTGAAAATTAGTAAACAGAATGTGAATGTTATTTAAAAAGAAGAAAAGGAAACTTCAACAGACAAATTTAAAAAATATATATTTATTTAAAATTATTCTGTTCAGAGTTGCTCAATATCAAAATTAAATATTTTTATTCAAAATAAAAAAGTACACACTTCACTTAAATTAACCAGTTCACTAAAATTAATGCCTCAGACCTGAGAAGAACCAGCACACTCTACTCAATACGACCTTTTTTCATCAATTTTATACAAATACATATGTATTTACATACTTGTGACAATGATACCTTTGAAACAGACTGGAGCAAACATTTAATTCCCAAGGTGTGTTATCATTTATAAAATCATTAATTTACAAAAGCTTTTAACACACAAACATCTTTTGAAATGTGTTATAGAAAATTCTCTGATGTTTCCTGGGAAATGTACACACAAGGCACAGTTAAAATCTAATGGCAAATCTATCCATCCATTTCTTTAGAAATATTGCACTTAATTTTTATAATTATTATTAAGGTACAAAAAAAATTAAGTGTGTACCTTCAGAAGGCAAATGTTCAACTAGACCAGGTGCTAAATTATCAGGTGGCCTTGGAGTTGATAGTGCTTGAAGAGATCTTGCTAGACTAGGAGGCTGAGGTGGTGGGCCTTGACCAACAAGGTCTTCAATTCCTTCTCGTGGTGCCGAGGAAGGACCAGAAACACTGCCACCACTACCACTACCACTTGCACCAGGACCTGAGTTGCTAGTGCGGCTTGTTTCATCTTCAGGGCTAGTCTCACTATCTAAGGAATTCTAAACAAATTTAATAAATTTTAATCTACACAAATATATATAACATGAAGAATAATTTTTGTTGAAAAATTAAATAGCTTACCCTATAATTCCACCAGGCTGGTAATGGGCACGCTTTATTCAGTCTACGCTCTGAACTATAATTTAAATCTGAAGGTTCATCGTTTCCAGAGTCGCCATCATCGGTTTTTTCACTACAAAAATATGAACTTGGTAGATACGATGGAAAATCCGGAAACAAAAACGTATGGCAAGTTACGCAGACTGGTTCCCCAAAACTCGGACCGTAGTACCCATTGCAGACATAGCAACTAGCATTCTGTAAAAGTGTGCAAACTAAGTTGTAAGTATATTTTCATATTTTATACTAACAATATTCTTCAGATTATTACGCACATTAAATTCAAATTCAATGGGCTGTTCGACTGGGGTGACAGGAATAAGTTTATCTCCATTATCTTCTAACTTTTTAATAAAGTTATAAAATTCCGGCCCAATAACAGACATATTTAACTATGTAAACTTTCGTAATTATAATAAATCATGGGGTTTTTATAAAGTTTATAATTTTTATTTACTATTATGATCCTAAATGTCAATTGTCATAAATACGAAACCACAGACCAGAAAATTAAGAGAGACCAATGTCAAAAATATTACAGATTAAAAATACTACATAGATAAAAATATGTATTAGCATTTTGTACATTGATAAGTGCTCAACTGGCACTCACCGCTCAGAACGCCAGATTTAAAGAACCATACCATACCATTTTGTATGAGAAAATATTCTAGTACCACGGCCCTATATCAAATCACCTTAAAATTTACTTAGTAGCTTGTAAATGATTACTTACTCGATAAGCTATATGCAAGTGATTACCAGTTATACATATTTTGTAATGCTTTGTATAGTAATCCTTATTAGATAATCAATTCTTTTAATTTTTTTTTAACTTCTTATGGTAGGCGAAGGGCACCTGGGGACCTAGTCTTAAGATACTCCGTTCCCTTTAAAATATTACCGTTTCTCAATTCGGAATCCTGCAATTGCAGTGACGGGATTCAACAAAGCGACTAGCCTCGTTGCCTACTCTGCCATAACGAAATGAAAATATTAAATATTTCAATTCATCGAGTGGGAATCGAACCCCCAATCTGGCACGACGACAACTTCAGTTATTGTATCATATCACGATATTTGAATTATTTAATGGAGTAATTGTCAGAGATGGATGGTCGGGAGTAAATAAAACAACAAAATGGTTTCTTAAAATTATTCTTATCAAACACACTCATTCTTTTCTTTCCATTTTATCATTTATTTTACTTTTTCATTATTTGAAAATGAAAATAATAGTACATTGTACCTTTACAAAATAAATCTCGTTAAAATAATTACATATTAAAGTCGAAATATACTTACAACATTTGAATTGATTGCCAAAATACATAATGTTACCGAATTATATATTCCACATACAAGAGGTTTTTTTGTAAATTTTACAATGAAAGCAAATAATATAATATAGTCTTACGTTTGTGCTTCTATACAAATATGTGATTTTTAAAATAACTAATAAGACTTGATCTTGTCATATGAAGTTAATATTTTTTTTGGATGGAAATCCATTAAATGTGTAATAAGCATAATTTTGGTAAATATCTATTTTTAACATTCACTTGTAACAAGAGTACGCAACTACACCAAAATATTCGAGAGAGTGAATTTAGGAAACACTTTCATACTGTCTCCGATTTTGTTCATTATTTATCCTAATTAACACTATAGACATAAAATAGTATATGTATGGTCTATACGTAGTATTATACACAATATTACGTCAAATAATCAAGATCTGATTATTTTTGAAGTCCACATGAAATGCCCTTTAAAATTAAATAATTCATGTGAAACTCTATAGTTAAAGCTACCCGAACTAAATATAATTACACATAATCTTCAATTAATAATTAAATAATAGTAAATACTACATGACATCATTCTTTCTAATAATTAATGTCCAATTCTACTTCTTTTAAAATATAGGCGATCGTATAACTTAAAGAATAAATACAGGAAGGATGCACAACTAGTTAGTACACGGATAAACAACTTTTGGTCAGTTTGTGGATTACCGACTCAGTAAAGTTTTTAATTGTATGTATTTATATTAATAAAATATGATATAGACGCTATATTTATTCTAAACATTATAAGAATACTCAAAAAGGATGTTATTGAACAAGTATATCTCGAGAGACGAGATTGAAGTGTGTTGTTAATGTTAGTATCCTAGTAAAAAAGAAAAAATATTCATTTGACACAATAGACATTTGATTTTTTAAACTTAAAACAACATAATATATGTATATCCATTAGTCCTTCTGAATACAAGTCTGAATTGATCGATTTATTATTTTCTACAGAATGAGAAATATTTTGTTTTTACAATGTATTAAATAACATAATATAAGAATAAAGATCGATATTTTCTAAAAAATTACTAAATCGTTTTCAAAAAAATGATGTATTGCTTAAACGAAAAAGATTCTAAATGTTTTCATTTAGAATTAAAGACAATTTTGCAATTTAGGTATTTCTAATTATATTACATAATAATACTTAGAAGCATGCTGGTGAATAGTGTTGCCAGATATACATTTTTGTTTTCATATTTAAAATATTTTTAGAGCCATAATTTATTTTAAAAGTTTCATACATTAAATTTATTCTTATATACATATATAAATGACAAAATAAGATTTGTTGGCTGTCTTTTCCCGAAATATTGTTTTTATTTAGCAAAGGCGTAGCTAGATCTGGGCGAGTCCAAGGCCTACGGCATCGCACAAATAAATTGAGTCCTTATTAAGGAATATTCGCAATGTTAAAAGCAATATTTTATTAAAATTTTAAAAGTTAGCACAATTTACAAATAAATCTTTTTTTCCTTATTAATATACTTTCTTTTTTGGGAAAAGATACCAAAAGAAAAATATCTCGTTGATGCAACTAATTTAAATTAGTCAACAGAACACAAGATTCTTGAAAAGAAAACATCTGGCCACACTATTAGCTAAGATTTTTAAACAGATATTTCCAGAATCTGCCTTATAAGCTAGCCTTCTAGAATTGTGTGTTGTTTTTGTTTATAATCATTTTAAAGTCTGTAAAGGAACTTAAGCTAATTTGTATTGTTTAGGTCTATTTATGAAGTTTTCTATTCAGTAAACATATTTTTTTTAAAATCGTCTAACAGAAATTATTTATTATCATTTTTTTTTATACACATAAAACAAATAAATCATCTCACTATTTCTATTAAAGTTAAAATAGTCACTATTCTTGTAATATACGTATTACACGGAATAATTATTATTATAATAGTGCTTTTCGCTTATCGCATACGAATATTTTACTGAAACAAAATACATTTAATTCTTTTATACAAACAGAATTATAATCTAGTGTCGAAGTACTTATTACTTACAAAATACATTTCTTCGATATTCGTTTCGCGAAGAACGTCTTCGAGTCTGTGGTTACGCGGTATGCATAGTGACGTCACTACACAGTATATATTCAATTTATAAAAATTCCCATTTTTAGCGATTTTTAAGAGAGCACAAAGCAAGTTTCGCATAGTCTGAGCATATTTAATACCACATTCACATCCGTTTAAATATCCGGACGCCGCGGGCGGGGGCTCGATCCCCCCTCTACCGTACTCAGTACGGGCAGTAATACGAGCCGCGCCTGATGCCTCTGCGAACAACGCACGATGTTAGAATCGTGTCATTTGGCTTTATAAGTTATCGACTCCATTATAAAAATAAATCAGCTTCACGCTGTATCCCTCCCGGATACAGCAGACACTCCGTTCCCACTTTCGAATTTTTGAGGCATTGCGTGTTAAGTGGTGAAACCCAACGCCGAGCTGATGTCTCGAATATGGGCCGGAGCATGGGGCACGAAGTGTCTTAACACTAGGTTCCCTCTGCCTTTCCTACTATAAGCAGGATACAGTGTGAAGCTAAAGAAAATAAACTTTTTTCTAGAGTCTACAATTTATTGTTCTTAAACAAAGAACTATCTAGAGTGCAACAAGCTACATATGGCTATATGCTTCATTCATTTTTTAACTAGTGTGTATATAATTCATACCATGCAAACCAAGCGCCAAGGAAAAGGTAGGATATAGCATTGAAAATACATATATGTCCATCTTACAGTTTATTTCATTCATATATAAATATTTAATATTTTTCATCGTCAACCATGTGCCAGTGGATAAACTCGTTCGACTACCAACCGTGTACCAACATAAGAGATGCCACAGACAAAATTGTACTTAAAAAAATTAAAAAAACCTTATATTGTACAAAAGTACTATTTAGAGGCCATTCATAAATTACGTTACAAGTTAAGCATAGAGGGAATCGACAAACTATGGAGTATCCCAAATTTATATATTATATTTCGAAATATAATATGTAAAATAATTTTGAAATTGTTATTTCTATGTATAAAATTGAAAAATATGTGATGTCACTTCAAATTCATATTTGACAAGTGTGACAAGAAATACGACAAAAAAATTCTATGACATAATTTACGAATGCCACTTTATGAGTCTTTCTTTTTTTCTACTTAGATTGTATATTATGAAAAGTTCAATGACATCTCTTATAGCACAAAAGGAAAACATTCTCAACAAGCTACAACAACAGCAACTACAGATATAACGATGTCATCTGAAGTGATGAGTATGCAAGAGATGTGTTCAAATGTGCCAAACTCTATACCAATACTATAATTTTAATACCATCAAACTAATATAAACAAATAAAGAGGCCAAAATGCTTGAACATGCTATATATCAATTTATTTATTACAAATATACAATTTTGTTTATTTTCCAAATATACAAATTGAACTAGAAGTACAAAATACAAAAGTAGGAGTTTAATGCATTACTTTTTTATAGTATAAAAAATATGAAGTAAATGTTTAATTATATTCAAATTCATTCCAAAGTCGAAATAACAGTCACAACTGAAATATTTATAATAAATGCAAACAAATTGTGTAGTTGTATTGAAAATTTTCTTAAAAAATTAAGGATAATTTCAGTTAAAGACATTAGATTTATGAAAAAAATATTTTCTAAAGAATCTACTGTCAACAGCTGCTTTATTTACCAACTTATGTGAAAGGAGGAGCTTATCAATTTGTCTGTATTTTTTTTGTTTGATACCTCAGAACTTTCGATTGGGTGAACTGATTTTGATTATGCTTTTTTAATTTAAAAATTCTCTGTGTGGTGGTCCCATAAGAAACAACACAACAACAACAGTATCCATAAGAAAATCATATAAGTCTTAAATTTGCATTAAGTGTGTGCGCATCAAATGAAGTAATAAGTTAATATCCCACCAACTGTTCAGTAAAAGTTCAGTTTGATGAGAGTTTGGTTACATTCTGATTATGGGATCCAGTTGAAATTGAAGAAGTCGTTTTTTTTTTGTTAAAATTATCAAGTTCCTTGTACATATCGTTATTTTATAGTAAGCATAGTGTGTCGACATGGTAAGGCAAATAAAAAACTTGTCTTAGGCCCTTATTTATAAACCACTCTCAAAGATCAATCTCAGACTTGAGAGCAGTTTATAAGTTTATGTCTTTTAGATGCCCCCTCATTTTCGTAATTTTCCGAAACTTTAATATTGGATTTAGTTATTATCGGGTGCAGTCCTCAATAACATCCCATCCCATGGTACTGACATTAAAAACAACTTAGATAACAAGAAATTATAGTCAAATGGAAAAAAAATTTAAAGCAGTTTCGATTGCAAGTATTTACTTTAAGGAAGTGAACATATAAAATATAAAGTTAATGGTTAATTAATCAAATTAAATCAAAATAGCTAAATACTTGGTGAAATAATTATATAGTTTTGTAATGTTGAAAGTATTTTGTTCAATTTTATTATATGAAAAAACGATTATAGATATTGTTAATAAAGTTTTTTTTCTTGCTTAATTTCAATTATATAAACTCAAATATATTTGCATTTTGGCTGGTGGTTTTCTATTAACTAGAAGAATCATTCTTGCTAGACTCATTAAGTTATTTCAATATAATAAATAATAATACATTAGAAAGTCGCCTAATCTGACCAATTGCTGATGTTACACACATCAAGAAAATAATAAAAAAAATGCATATGTGAGTATCTTTGATTTTTTTCAATATTTATTTATTTTCATTTAAATAATAATAATAAATCATTTTGTCCAAGTTTATTTCAAAGTTTACCGATCGCGTTTGAACCACATCCGGTCAGGATAATCGAGATTCTAATGTATATTAAACCAGTCATACATATAATATATATAAAAATAAAATAAAATCATAGCATTGGTGTAGAGCATCAACATGTACAGTTTGCAAGGTTTAAACTGAGCTTTGTATATGTGGCAGTGGCAGTGATTATAGAATTAGGATTTAAAAACTAGTATTATTAGAAATAAAAAAAATCCAATATAAGAAAATTATATCAATTGTTCTACGGCGGATATTGAATCTTTATAATTTTTACTCCTGTCTAACGTGTAATTTGAATTAATAATAATTAATCTTTCCATTGTATTATCAGGAACATTGTGTTTATGATCTTATTCTTTTTTTACATTTATTCATAATTTTATCATTCACTTTTAATAAATCAAACATAAAAAACAAAATATTAATATTTAAATATGCGATGCTGGTATTACACGTTACAAGAGTTACGTAGGTAACGTCAGAGCTACGTTCACACAGACGCAAAGCTCAGTTTAGACCTCTTGGGCTGCACATCTAATACGGGTGGTACCTGCCGCGCCGCGGGGGTCGGTAGCCGGAGTAGTAGGGTGTGTACCCGCGCGAGGGGCGCGCGCGGCCCCGCATGCCGCGCGGCGGCCTGTTCGTTGTTGAGAGGCCCGGCTTGTTCGTACGTTTTGGCATCACCTGGAATATAGTTTATATTATTTTTTTTATGTTTTTCTAATCCCTTTAATTAGTCAATTCGTAAACCAGCTAACTCTAAACTAACCTTCACACGCCGAAAACGTTATGTTATTTTTTACATATCATTTATTAAAAAAATAAATATGATTGTCTCAAATATACGGTTAAATATACTACTTACCAAAATAATTTCTTTTTTATTATTGTTCTGTGAAAATTAACGTAACATTTTCGGCGTCTCTTGTATAGTATGTATGGATTCAGATGGATTTAGCTGATGTGCGAAATAAAATATCGATTTTAACAAGACGCGGTTTCAAGGAGGATTTCGAAGAAAAAATTTCGAGTCCATCTACATTCAAGTTTTATATTAAATATAAATATTTTTAGAAAAAAATATTTCTAAGAATATATCAATGGAATATTAACTCTAATTCTAAATTAAAGTTAAATTGACAAAAATAGAATTAAAATGCCGTGTGGCAAAACACAGTAAGAAGTAAATTATTAGGGGAAGTTATTCAAATATCAAATATAAAATGAACACTATGTTTTAAGTATTTTTGAGAAATAAGAATCTATAAAATATTATCTTCTTGATTGTTCAATAGTTCCAATGTACAACAATATACAAAACTTAAACAAATTATATAAGTTTTATAATACAACATGCAAAACTATCTTTACATTTAGATACAACTATATTTTAATCTACTAGTATGTAAATTTTACAAGCTTATCCACATAAATAGAATTACAATAACAATCTTTTAATTTATGCTGAATTCTATAAATACAACATATACAAAGCAGACAGACATACAATATATATAAGCAAAAAATGTTAGTAAAATGCAAAGAACTAACTTTTATTTGACGTCCTCTAAACAAAGACTCATCCATGGCCATTGCTGTCTGTACACTATCTTTGTCTCCAAATTCTATGTAGGCAAATCCTTTTGGATGTCCATCAAACTTATTACATAATATTGTAACCCTAAAAAAATAAAAATATGATTAATTAGCAAGTATTACAAAGGGAATGAAGTGTCAAACTCACACTCCATTTAAGTTATTTGGCGCCGTTTGTTTCGTTAGATTATACAAATTACAATTTTGTTAACTGTACTGAAGTTTTTTGCTAAATAAATAAATTATTATTATTAATGAAGTGTCTCAGCACTAGGTTCTGTACACTCACCCTGCCATAAGAAGGATACAGTGTGAAGTTAAAAAAGAGAAACATTAACAGTATTGTGGCCAATTGTGGCATGCAACTGTAAATGCAACAAAATATTGTTTATTTCATCTCTTGAGACTTGGGAGTTGTCAAGTTACGTGAAAATTTCGGTAGTATAAATCATACCACCAGCTCAGAAGGCAGTTCTGTTGAGAACCAGCAAGACACTCAACAAAAAAAAAGAACCAGCAAAAACAACAACTTCTTTTCAATATATTTTACAATCATTAGCCCTGAGCATCAACATCATTTAACTAGACACACTAATATCATGATTAAACTTGTTCAGTGGCAGTCTAAAATCACTTCTGGAATTTTATTTAACATATGTTTAAAAATGTGTAACATCATATGGCACAATGCTATTGATGTTCTGTCAAATTTTTGATAGCGAAATTTTAAAAAGAATTCAAATTTCATATAATTTGATTTAAAATAGTTACAAGCTTCACTTTTTGAATGTCAAATAATTTACCACCAGTTCACTAAAGTTAGTGCCTCAGATCTGAAAAGAACCAGCGCAAGAAACTCAGGGGGACTTATTTTTAAGATTTTAAACAAATAGATATTTAATTATTTGTGACAATGATACCTTTAAAAAGTATTGGAAACTAGAAGTGTTCAGTTTATTTTTATTTCTTCTATTTATACCATAATATCTACCACTGTTCATTAAATAATATATAAACAAAATATTATATATATATATATATATAATATTTTGTTATATATATATATATATATGGAAGTTGTGTACATATATATATATATATATAAAAAAAAGAAAAGATATATATATATATATATATATATATATATGTACACAACTTCCATGATTTATTAAAAATCTAATATACAAATACATATGGAAAATTGCAGAGGAACAAAATAAGCTATTTAGTAAATAGTTAATAAAAAAATTAGTCAATTACCTATTAATAGATCCACAACCATGGAAGTGCTGTTCAAGTTCTTCCGCAGTGGCTCCATAGTCTACATTGCCAACATACACTGATCTGTTGTCTGCTTCTATTTTCTCCTCGATAGACATGTTTAGTGGACTTGCTGGATAAAGACCAAATAAAATTATACATTAATAAAATATTTTTTGTATGTCTTTCAGTTTCACACAATATCTTGTATGTTGTAGGCCAGTAAAAATATTAATTCAAGACATTCTGTCCATTTAACTCTATGTTTTTAAAGTTAATTAGTTTCCCCAAGAAGTTTCAGCCTACAACCATCCTGTTCGGAGTAGGGATTGAACCTACAACTTGCAACCAGACTGCATCAAAATGGCCAAAATTATTATTTTTTGTAATTGACATAAAAAAGTGCACACACTTGCCACCAAATTACACAAGTAACCAAAGTAAGTGAACTTGAACTAAAAAAAGTATCTTTATTTTTTAATAACAATTATTAAATGGCATATTTTAATTAAATAAAACCATAATCAAATAAAATAATATGGAAAAAGATATTTTACTTACTGAGTCCCGGTGGGCTTCCTAAGCTCATTTGTTTATCAACTTCTGTGTGCATTTGTTTCAGTTTTTCTGCCTCTTCTTCCATCTCCCTCACCCTGGCCTTAATGGCCGCCAGGTCAGGCACATCAGCACCTGAGGCTTCATCTCCCTTTAACAAAACATATTGTAAGCACCCCAGTTAAAATGAAATTGATAATACATAGTTCTACATCTAAACAACATTGATAAAAATATGAAAAATGATTCATGCAAACAAATTATACATATATGAGTAAAATAAAGACTCACATATATAAACATCCTAAAAAGACTTCTTTGGGACAGTCATGAAATTTTTAACAATTGTTCTAATGATAAAACAATGGTTTACACAACTTATTTATCATAACACAATGTTGGAATAGCGATTAGAAATTAATGGTTTGTGTATTCAAAGCTATAAATCCATTTTTCAAAGTGTATAATGATGTAAATAATTGCTGTTGTATTGAAAAACGAAATTAACATGTGTGACTTATTTCACTTGAAACTATAATTATAATATAATTAATTAATATTATAACATTAATTAATATCTCATTAAATTATTAAACTACTTCTGGTATTACAAAGCCAGTTTATAGAAATAAAAGACATTTTAAGACTTAAAAATTACAAATTATGTTAAACAATTTACAAATTCATTAAAATAATCTTTTACATATAAATTGTTTAAACAAAATAAATTTAGTTTAGTACTTACGCCTAGGCTGTTGTCGGTCATGTTTACTGAACCGTTGGCTCCGTCTAGGTGATTGTTGTCAATCGAATCTAAATAATCATCATTATCGGCCATATCAACTTACTCGCTATTTATAAAAGTTAGTTAAACTTTTAAATAAAACACTACACATAAAGTTCACCTGTAAATAATATAACTGGTTAATTAACACGAAAGTCTTTTGTATTTAGGAACGATTAAATAAAGCTTTCTTAACTCTGACGTACCGGTAACCAATTTAGAAAATTCCGGCTGACCTAATTTTAAAATACAACTGGCATTGTCTGCTTTAATTTGCAATCAATTATATAAAATATTATTTCTTCATAAACATTTTATATTTAGCGTTATGTTTATAGATTCGTTTCAGAAATATATTTTCAACGAAAAATAACTATTTGTCAATTGCTGACACAGATCACAGATGACAATTCTAACAAAAAATATACCGCCGTCCGCTATATAAACTTTTGTTTGTGGTTTATTTATGGTTAAATGTTTGTTTTAATAATTAAACATATAACAATAATATCATGCAAAAAGAGTTACATATTCTACTTTAAAAATAATAATTTATATAAATTTTCATTCCATATTAAATATGGTGTTACCGTATTGTCCTACCTAAGGTATTTTTTTCCTAAGCTTATAAATAATCTGTTGCCGCCTTTCTTGACATATCGGTAGTTAATGGTATAACTGATATGGAAATTGGAATAGTAAACAAAGATAAATTGATAGTGACACTTACAGTTTCAGTGAGTATTATTTTTCTATATACATTAATGTATCTACTTTTGTAATACTGCATACATTATATTAATAATAACAAATTAAACTATCAAAACGTTATTTATTTGATAAGTAATGTGTAAACAAATACTATACTATTAAAAACAGTAATTTCCTGAGTTTCCTTAAAATTTTCAAATATTTCCAGCTGTAAAATCTACAATTATTATTTTATTTGGAATGATAAAAATATACTTTTGGGTTCAATTTACTTTATTGGTTAGTTTATATTATTTTTAAAAAACATTACAGATACATTAAACATTATTTTACATAATTACTAAGTTCTTATACATAAAACTTATTACCGTAGGTGTTTGTTGTGATCAGCTGGTTTCATGTACTTTTATTAAGCTGGGAACTATCGATTGATAATCACGATGCCGCTAACCGCTGATGTCGCCGCACAGCAAGTTCAGGTAAACATAGTTTTTTTTATATAATATATAAAAAAATTGTATAAAAAAATACCAAAAGAACTATATGTTAATGAAAAAACATTTCAATCATCTCATATTATACTCAATGTGCTTAATTGATCATAAAAATAATTCTATTGCATTTGGTTATAGGAAAAATTAAGAACTTTACACAGGTTGATATATGACATAGAATCAGAGAGAGGCCGTAATGAACAGTGTATTGATTCAATATTAAGAACTGAGAAGGCTGCAGAATCAACTTCCTCTGCTGAAGATTCCTCTAGTTCATCTCAACAGGTTTTTTTTAAAATTTCTTTATATTATTTCTTTAAAAGTTCATTCATTTATAAAGACAATAATGGTAAGAATTATATTTGTAAAACTACAAGATATTAACAATTCTTTTTATTCTCAGACCCATATTTAAAATCAACTGTGAGTCTGAAATTGATCTTGAGTTACTGTTTTCATTCATAACTTACTTATCTAGGCATTAGTGTGGGAAAACATTTTAAAAATGTTAATAAATACAATAATTATCTTTTTTGTAAGACAATAATTACCATATTTTTTACAATAATTCTGATTTCATGTTACAGCAAATGCAACTAAAAAATCTGTATAAAGCTGGGCTTACTGCTGCTGAACAAGAAGAAAGAGTTCTTCGTGCAGCTCTTTCAAGGATTTATGAAATAAGAGCAATCAAAAATGAAAGAAGAATTCAGGTATGCTTCAACTACATATGTTGGCAAATAGTATGTACAAAGTACTGTTTCAGTCCTGTCCCCATATTAAAATTTTTATACATTTTCTAAAACATATTGTTTACATATGTCAGAGTAGAGGAGGACCTAGTGTTAAGATGCTCCCCACTTTCCAGTTAATTAAGCCATTGCATTTTAAGTGGCAGAACTTAACACTGCACTTTGCCTTGTTACCAGAGCATGGATATGAAAATATTAAATATTTAATTATAAATAAAAATAACAAAATATAATGCCCATCAAATTGCTTATTTTATATCACTGAGGTCTTGGGAGAGAGAGTTGAATAGACTGTACAAATGTATGAGAAAGAGGAAAGTGGGAATTGGTTGTACACTAATTTGCCCTGAATATTTAGTGCTTGCATATTTATTAGAACCTGAGAGGCCTGGCATAGGTTTTGAGTTCAATCCTCATTTAGGGCAGTGTATTGTGTTCATTTCCTCTGATAAGATAAAATACTATATTGAGCTTCACCATTCAAGATGTCATATCTTGAAAGGTAAAGTTAAAAGAAATGTAGTTTCGAAGCATCCTATTAAAAAACAATCATTCATAAAATAATTATCTAACATATATGTACATATTCAACATTTATTTGATACAAAATGCATAAAAATCTAGCTTTTTTATTGTCTAGAGCCCATAGAAGGTTTTCAAGACGCGTAGCTTAGTGCGGTAATAACAATTTAAATTAGTTTCAAAAAATATTATATATATTAAAATTTCAGGCGCGTCACGCAGGCAACAAAGAGACAATAGGCTGCGGGGCTCTCATGAAAATGTTGCTTAGTGCAGCTCAAACCCTCCCCCTGCATGTGGGGAGAGTCGGTGAACGCGCCCCTCCACTATGTGGAGCCGTACCAGCTGATGCTGGACATATAGCCAGGCCTGGTGATGCAGTGGCAGCTCTGGTGAGGGTCTCGGAGAAGGAGGAAAATTGGATTTTAGCTGAGGTATTTTATAGATTTTTTACTTATCAGTGCTTCTAGAACTCTTTGTTTAATAACTAAGTGACTGACAGGTGACTCAGCAGGCATGTAGGTTCCTTGGGGCGAAGTGGAATATTAAGGTATGATTTCCTAAATTCCTCTCTCGCAAATGGTAAAAACATGAAGATGTAAAAAAAACATTTATTTTATATATTCAAACAAAACATTAATATTCAATTAAATGATGTTCACATAACTCAAACAGGTTGTGGGCTGGTTACCAGCGCAAGGTAAATACGAAGTGGACGACATAGATGAAGAACAAAAGAATCGTCATGTTTTAAGTAAAAGGAGGGTAGTTGCCCTCCCCCTAATGAGGGCAGATCCTCGTACCGATGAACACGCGTTATTTCCCAAAGGTGCAGTGGTTATGGCCTTGTATCCTCAAACTACATGTTTTTATCGAGCTGTGGTCAATCGTCTTCCAGCATCTGCTGCTGATCCATATGAAGTTCTTTTTGAAGTAAGTTAATTAGAAAACTAATTTTAACACTAAATTAATATCTATGATCTGAAGTTTAAGGATAGTTTGGCTTGTTATTTTTTTTTATTTCTCCTGCATGTTATTTGTTTTTTGAATTAATAATATTTGACTGACTTTGACATTAAGTACAAAGGATAGGTTTATTTATGGAAGAGCCTTCACGGCTTTGCTGCACATACATATTTTTGACTGACATTCATTAATTACATCATTAATAAATTCTGTCCAGGATTCATCATATGCTGATGGTTATTCACCAGCAGAGCGTGTGGCGCAGCGATACGTTATTGCGATCAAGGAGGGCAAAGTAAGTAAATTGTATACATATAATGTTATTTATATTATTATGATTTTATATTTCAAAACAATATATTTTATTTCTTAAAAGTGTCATTGGTTTAGAGATGATATTATATAGCAATGTTACATAAACATCATTTTTTATTATTATTTTAAACCACAATATGATTGAGGCTGTCGAGACGCACGCGCACAAGGATGACTATAATTCATTCGGTATGCACAGCGTGAAGCTAAAAATAATAATAATTATATCGTTTCAGGGACGCGGCACCTGACATTCGCGTTCGGCTCCGCCCTCCGCGCGCTCCTCGCCGCTATCTACAGATTCGTTACATTAAAAACATATCTTTTATAAAAAATATTGGGTATAACAATTATTGGGGTAATCACGGATAACAAATGGACACTAAGTTAAGTTTCTAAAATACAGTACGGTCAATGTTGTGGCCGCCTTGAAATTAACTATAGATGGCTGCGCAAATTCGATTTTAGTATTTAAAAGAGATTAATATGCAAAGCTCAGAAAACCTACCACCAGGGCAGCCACGACGTGTCGCCAGTACTGTAATATTTAGATATATTATAACAATATAATATGTATATATTTTTTATATATTTAACCTTACTAGGCTACCATTGCTCATGAGCTATAAGTGGATGTTTAAATTTAGTTTAGAGTTTAATCTATTTTGCATTTCAAATTGACTTTGTAAATAAAAACTTAAATAATATGGAAATCTTATATATCGTAGTTGTAATCTTTCTGTTTTGATTATAGTTACTGTATTCATATTTATGTATTATTAAAAATGTATACCTTTAGATTGTATGCTCTGTTTTGTAATTAACAATTATAATGAAGTAATTCTTTCACATTATATATGTATAAGATTAATGATCTTACTGGATAAAGGGGTTAAATTATGTCTATAATTATAATAGACTGAGATCCCAGGGCCCACAGACCTACATCATTTTAGCAAAACTGAAATTTTGAGGATCAATAAATAGTCAATACATAGTTTAGACTGTATGCATACTCTCTAACTTGAAAGCAGGGACCTTTCAGAGATAGCGCCAACTTAAGGTACGCGCCCAGTTACCTTAAGTAGAAAGGCTTGTTTTTATATGTTTTAAAGAATAGTGTAAAAAATGTATATTTATTATTACCAGGCCCTTTACGTGAGCCTTTAATCCTGCCAGACGTTCTAAAGGTTGTTTAAAATTGGGGAAAATTACCTAATTATTATCTTTAATTTTAAATATATCATTTACGGACTATTTTCGGACCCCCCATAAGCACGCAGTCCAATCCAATGGCTCCATCATCTCAGAAAGAGATATACCGTTATTACCGCTACCTCTGAAGTTTTAAGTTAGTAAGTCTACGTGGGTCTGGCGGCTCTGGGGTTTTGGGCTATAAGATTATGTCTATAACTATAAGGTTGGTCTGGTACGGATTTTCGATTTATTAATATTTTACACCCAAACAAATATTGAATTATTGAAACCGGTTTGTGATTAATTGAATTGTGTTTATGCTTAAGCTCCAATTAAGCTTTTATGTTTTTTTATAAGTAAATAGTTATAAAATTTTATATTATACTAGTGGACGCGCGCTGCTTCGTCTGCTTATTTGCACCCTTAGAGTTGAATTCAAATCGAAAACACGTGTTCAATGTAATATTTGCAAGAGTCTAAATTTCAAATTTTATAAAAATCTGTGGTGACTTAAAGAATTTTCCATACAAATATTCAATCCTTTATATGCAGGGTGCATATAAAGGATTGAATATTTGTAGGGGGTGAATTTTATAAAATGATAGAACACTGTTCAATTAAATATTTATAAGTCTGAATTTCAAAGTTTATAAAAATCGGTGCCCATTAAAAAAAATTAGAGAAAATAGATATAATAATTTAGTGGAAATAAGGTAAATAAAAAATAACTCCTATTTAAAAAATGTGTATGTGAATTACATCTTATGAAGAAATAAAATAGGATTTTTCAATACTTTATATTATTTATACTAAAAAGTAAAATCTACATAGAATACACGATAAAATAGTTATGTCCGAAATATACAATCATTTAATTTTGATTAACGTTATAACAAAAGTTGATTTAAACTATTTTCCAATCATCACTTATAATCTAGGCGTAAAATAAAAAATAATATTAATGGAAGCAAATATAATAATATTAAGACCGAATAAGTACATTTCAGTCAAAAAACAAAAGGAACTTGCTACTTGTAATATAATGATAAATATTTAAAATATAGATATAAACCAGCGACAGACTCGGCTTAGTATAGGAGCAGAATCTTGTCTATATACAAAAATGACTTTGACAATGGTAAACAAGAACTACCTACAATCAATAGGTAAAATGGCGGCCACCTAGTCCAATTCACATAACTTAGAAAGCAATGAGCAATTTTAGATAATATGGCATAATAATATTAAATAATGCCCACAAATAAGAATATGAGATCAATATCATTTATTAGCGTGGGTAGAACCTAGAACTATATATGAAACCAATTACTGAGCCCTGTTACAGCAAGTTGAATATACACTGAATATAAAATACTTAAACAGTATTTAAATAGTTATAAATTGTTGATTATTATAATCTAATTTATATTGGTTCTCGATTTCTTGTTAATATAGTCAAAATTGTGATATTGTTACATGAATGTGATGTAACAAAGCTCTTAGCACCATTTCCATAAAAAATATAATACATACATTTATTGTATGTTTGTTATTGTGACCAAAAAAAGTATTTTTTAACATTAAAATTGATTTTTATGCTAATGGTATATATAGTCAAATTGAACTGATTAAACAATAGATGATTACACTTAGAGAGCTAAAAGAAAAATTTTTGGTAAATAAATATTTGAAATTCATTTCAATGACCTTATTTATAGAAGTGTTGACTTCATCTGAAAAAGAAAAGAAATGAAGACCATTAAAAAAAAGAATATAATAGAATGAACTTTGTTCCACAGAAATGAAATATAAATTATATAAAACAAAAAATATATATTATTTAAATTTTGGGCTAAAAATCTGGACATCCCACCAAATTCAGGACATCTGGCAACATTGGGTCAGTGCTACATGTTTAAATAGATAAATGAAAACAAAATATTAACATTGCTACAATAGTATTCGAATAATATCGTATCAAAATAAATTAATAAATAAACTTTATAGATTGAGATCCTAGGGCCCCAGAACTACGTCATTTTAGCACAGCTAATATGAGATGATATATAATTACCATTAAATCAAACTGCCTGTCGGTCGCTAACCAGCCCCTGCAGCTTTCTCGCCACTCCACCATACCGTGCTCTCTTCACCAAATCGCCATCAGCTCGGGTCACCACTTCTCCGTCGTCAGCGTTGCGTTTCACCCCTACTCCTACACCGACTCCCACTTCGCACGATACCATAGTGTTTATTGCGTGCAAATCCTGTTTGGATGATAAGGTTTTATTAAATATACATATTTTTTAAAAATAATCTAATTGAGTTTAGTTCTGTAATAAAATAAAATAGAAAAAACTGAAGTTTTATACATGTACATCTTCGGAAAAACTGGACTGATTTGGTTTTTTATTGTATAATTTGGTCCTGGGAAGGACATGGGTTATAATTTATTTTAAATAAAGAAAGAATGTAAATGGAGGAAGGCTTCTTGGCGCAGGGGAACAAGTGTGTGATTGTAAACGCGACGGGATGTGGATTTCCATTTCCACTCAAGTAAATTATATATTTAATATTTTAGGTTATTCGCTCTGGTGTCGAAGTAAATTCTCGTGCCTTTTGCCATTCCTGTTGTGCGAGATGCAGCGTGAAGCTCAAAAAAAAAATTACCAACCTTAGCAGGACTTCTACTAAATCTATAAGTCAGGTGATGGTGATGATTTGGCGGTGTAGTCAGAGGTTTCACGTATAGCTGGTGGCGCTCCGACACGCGTTGTCCTCCCGGCGATCTCCCGCACAGCGCTGTACGACCAGCCGGCAAAGGGGACAGGGATTGTTCCTGAGATAACAAATTAAAATCAGAGTCTTTCAAATTTTGAGTGTAAATGACAATGAAATATTATCCATGGATCAGTGATAAACAAATACACTGGTTATTATTACACTATAAATTATTAATTGTTAATTGAAATTCCTATATAAATATAAAACCTATTGTTAATATTTAATTATCAATTGCAATCGAGATTTGCTCAACTGTAATTGATTATATATAAAATCAAATCTAAAACGCTATGGGACTCCAATAACAAGGGATAAAAGTAGAGATTGGATTTTTACAATAGTTGACCAGTTTTGTGCAAAGGCAGCCTTATCACTTACTACTAAGCTTATTTTGCAATTTTATGTTGTTAATAAAAAAAATATTTATTTGATACAAGGCCAAAGAGGGGCGTTGAGGGTACGAGGCAAAATGCAACGTCAAGTTCCGCCACTCATGCAAACATGCAACGCCTACAGAATTTCGCGGAAAATGGAACAAAGTGCAAGAAAAGTATGTACAAAAAATATACTTACATCTCTGTGCCTACCAGTAAATCGCAATGCAAATGCCTGAATACATTTTACATATACTTTATTATAGAAGTTTATTAAGTCTCCTCTTTCTGGTGATTCTGAAAATAAATTTGTATTTTATAAATAAAAACAAGACATGTTAAATTGTAAATATGAAAAATAATGTAGTTTCAATTAACGCATGGGATAATTTGATTTAACGTTGGACAATATCCAAGATGTGAGGTTCGAAAATTTTTAAATCAGTCTTCTCCTATCATTAGTCACTCTCCTACGCTTTCCATCGTATAGAATTCGAGACACTGTGTGTTGAGTGGCGAATTTTAACGCCGCACTTTGTCTACCAGAGTCGGGCTCAAACTCACCAAACATCGCGTCTGCAATAAGACGGTACTATGCCACTATGATATATGTAACATTAAATTATTATCTTGTGGATCCATTTTAATACAACTTTTCCGTATTTATTTATTATTTTCATTAAATTAACAAGATCAAGCGCGACGTTGGATTCCGCCAATCAACACGAAATACAGGGTGGAATTGTCAGCGCCACTTTAAATGAAACCACAGTTTTAACTACTCTATAAAAGCCTAATATAATTCGGAAAAAAATAATTCTCAAAAATGAAAAAGTTTTTTTTTTCAAACAAAATAAATAATAAAATTATCGTTTAAAAATAAAACGCCATTTGTAAAGTATAACATAGGCACGCACACACTTACCTGTCAAAGCGGCAACGTCGCATACGTATGTGTGCGTGACACAAATACAGGTATGGATAAAAATCGTGAAATGAAAAAAAAATCCTACATCCAAACCATTGATGTGCCTTGATTATTTTTTTTAATTCTGGGTTTGAAATATTTTACCCTATATGCAGTTTCAGTTAAAGAAGCGCTGCCTCTTCCACCCTGCATATTACTTCGAAAATTTAAAACACTTGGATGCCTATGCTTATCCTGCCATATGCTCCTCCCGCACAGGGAGTAGATATAATACCTTCATCATTTTTAATGAGCACAGTCCTGTACACGAGGTTGTCAGCGAGCGGCCTCTGTCGGTAACAACGCATGATGTCTGTGAATGTTCTCTCCACTTGATTGGTTGGTGTGTTGGATACCTAAAATGAAACTAATATTTATAAATACTAGAAAATCAATTGACTTGACGCGGGAGAACAAGCGTGTGACTGTGTAAGTGAGACAGACAAAATTAAAGATATAGTATTTAGATACATTTCAATGATTATACATTATATAAGGTTAAATTATGTTATCCAAAAGTTAATTTCAATAATAACTCAAACATATCTACACACACTTCCCTCAATATACAGTACATTGTATTCACTAGTAAAAAATTAGTGGACTTCGGAAGAGGGGATATATCGAATATTTTATATGTGATAATATTACAATAACGCAACTTTTAAGACTCCCCACGATTTTTATCAAAAAAAATTGAAAATCGACCCACCCTATTATACAGTCTGGGCTAAGAATCTCTAGAAGCCAAAATTCAAAATTAATTCTTTTCAAATAAAAATAATAATTAGTTTAACATTTTTAAAGTGTTACTTTCTTTCTTTCGTTCTTCTTTCTTAATATATGATCACTAAGAAAAGAAGAGAATATTTAAAAAGGTAAATAAAGGGTATATCAAGTTAAATGAAAAAAATATGGTTCAAAATATAACATTAACAAAAACACTATAATACTAAATAACTCCGGCATACTCATGAAAAAATCATCTATTAAATCTATCAACACTATTTACCCACCTTGCATATAACATAAACAGCGCACATGAGTATCTGATCAAGATGGCGGTCCTTCATTAATTGTGTTTGATGCATAATGGAATATTCTAGACACGTCCATATTTTTCTCTTTAACTCCTCGTCTGTGAGTCGCAGTCTTGTGCACAGATCGTTCATTCGGACCACTGCTAGACTGTAAAACTGTTGTCAAAGTTAATATTATAAATAGTGTAATATAAAATAATCTCGACGATAGTCTTGATTATGGTGTACCCTACAAGCATGCGATTGTGAACCAGACGAAGTTCGATTCCCATGGGGGAATTATTATTTTTTTATTTCTTCGCTCTGGAAAAAAAACTGCGGCGTTTCCGTTCCGTCATTCACCACGCAAATGAAACGGAAGCGTCTTAATATCCTGCCACATGCGGGTTACACCATAAAACCAAAAAAATAAAATAGTTTCACGTTTTTCCCGCAAAGCAGGCATGAGGTTTTTTTTTTATATCATATTTATTTACTTTAAGGCCGTCCTCACTTTTTCCGCTCAATATTTTAGACATTGCTTGTTGAGTGGCGGAACTCAACGCCTCGCTGTCTACCAGAGAGAGGAAACACTATTTAAATAAAATCACCAATCATTCAGTGCAATCCCTCACTCAGGGGAGCGAGGATCGAACCCACAACCAGAGCGCTTACAGTCAGACTAGGTCTTATCGGCGTCGCCTCAAATAATGTGATATGTACTTTGCATAATAAAATAATAATTATATTAATAGTTTAATACTATCTTTATAAAATATAATCATAAAAAAATACCATTATTATTTTAACAAATGTTATAAACATAAATATTTTTTATGTGTAAGTTAAACTAATAAGTAGAATAAAAAATTATAGCAATTTATTTACCTTTCTGAAAAACAGTATTAAAGAGTTATTAGCTTTCTTTGGGGTAGTATTAGGCGTGTTTTCTGTACTTGACGCAGACGTACTGGGTTGAGGTGCAGAAGGTTCTGTATTATTATTTGTTGCTAAAAAAAATATATATAATATAAGCGAGCATATAAAATGTTAAATAACTAAATAAATGTGCATATATGATTTTCTAAATGATATAGCTATAGTAAAATTAAATGATAATATTTTTTTTGAATCATATACAATAAGTATACTTATAGACTTAATTTGTGCCAAAACAGCCTTTTACTTAAATTTATGCAAAATGTATAAGCATTTAAGATTCACAAAGGAATAATTTCAATAAAGAAAGGACAAACAAAAAATATGCAAAATGTTTTGAATATTGTGTAAAAAAAACAAAAAAAATGAATGAATAGTGGTTACCTAAAAGTGACTGACCAGGTTTTATATTATCTTTGAACAATTGTTTCTTCGCATGATCCGCCATAGGGGTGAGGAAACGGTCTATCTCTGCCGACACTGGTGATTGTAGGCCACCTGTAAGTATTTTTTTTTATTTCATGCGGTGTTACTTATATGTAGGGTACGAAGAGGGAAACTTATCTAAATTAAATACTGTTTCCTTTTGTTATTGTAGAGGACTAGTGACCCGCTCGTGCTTAAGTGCTCTGTCTTTGCATTTTAAATCTGTAATATCTTTGAAAATATTCATTTAAGTTATATGTTGTGGTAGAGTGATATTGATCTATATTAAATCAACAAAGTATTTAAGGTATCTAATTGCATAAGGATTAATGCTGTATTACATAAAATGGCTTCGAAAATAAGCCATTATTTTTCGTAATAAGTAAATGACAAAAAATTGTTATTATGGGTTATCCGTAAGGGATAGACATAAATAAACCATCGCAGTTTTTTGTAGACCTTTTCAAGATTTACAATACTTGGTACATTATTTTGATAAATCTCTAGGGTTCAGCCTGCGTTTGCAATGTAAGCGGAAAAAATGTAATTATTTACAATATCACATAATAAACATCATAAATAACAGTACTTCTCTACTATATAATTAATGTTATTATACATATAAACCTTCCTCTTGAATCACTCTACTGTTAAATAAAACGCATCAAAATCCGTTGCGTAGTTTTAAAGATCTAAGCATACAGAGGGACAGACAGAGGAAAGCGACTTTCAATTAATTTTTGATTTTTTTATACTATGTAATGAAGTGGAAGTAATTCATTCTCCGCGAGTAGGAATAGTACCCACAACTGTTGTGTTTGCAAATAAAAGCTTTTCCCTTTGCACGATAGCCTACTTATATTTAAAAATTCTATTAGTAAAATTTTTTATATGCCAAATAAATTTATGCTTGGATCAAATAAACTGGAATTGGCAAAGTTGAATTAAAATAAATATTTATAAATTAATTGAATCTATCTAAAAAACACACTTACTACTTTGACTTAAATTTCGACGACTGTTCGGCGATTCTTGTACATACACTTCTGTAGAGGCCGGTACTGGAGTTCTGCTGAGCTGATCCCACAAAGGACTGTCTGATGTCCAAACAAGAGATTCTAGAACTTGTTCTTCCACCTATATATAATTTACACTATATTAGAAAAAAAGTTATTTTTTTTATTAATGTTATTGCAATTTTTTTTAATAATAAAAATTTGCGTGACTAATTGACTTGTGACGGTTTAACTAGTAATGTCTTAATAATTGTTTGTTTCCTCTTTTAATATCATAATTGTTTTCTTTGGATTTTTATAATTTTTTCTTTAAATTAAATCTTAATCATAACAAATAATTCAAATTGTCATGACATGTGTCTAACTTTATTTTTATAACAATAGACAGGCAAGAATAAGCTTCTTTAGAAAAAATAACACTAACGAAAATAAAATAATCTACTACACTATATAATTTATCGAATTTGGTTATTACTTTAAAAATATATCACAGTTAAACAAAAATAATATTAAAAAAAACTCACAGCATTAAGATGTTTAATAACATCACGACTGAGCTTATCAAACATAGCACGAACAACCAACTCAATGATCTTATAAAAGTGGAAAGCACTAAGGCCATATATTTGTAACACGCAAGGAAACCGTAGGGAGTTAACGCGGAACGCTTGTAGGACCACTTCTGTGCAACAGGCATATACTGTCAATTGGTAGGTCTCTTGTGATAGTAAAACCTGGAAAAAAAGTTTTAATTTATTAATTTTAAATTAATTGTAAAACGACTGTAAACGTGTCGGTCGCGGGTTTGATGCTGCTCCGGGTGAATTTAATTATTTTCATTTTCTCACTGTAGTAAGAAGACAAAGCTCGGCGTTAAATTCCGCCACTTAACATGTAGTGATAAAACTTGGGCAGAAAGTTCCCACTTTCCGTTTTCCCCACAAGTGGCATAAAAATTAACAATATCAAAATATTTTGAAATTAATATTATTTTATTTATTCTTGCCAATTCACACAATATAAACATTACCTTTACCTTATATTTAATACTTACTGGCAAAGATAATTGTGGTTTTTTCCTATGTTCCTCTCTGATGATGTGTTCAAAAACTTTATAATATAAACAAGTAACCATATTGCATCTACAAGTAATAGTTTCGTTGCTACAGTTATTTTCTCTGAGGTATCTTGAGAACTGCTCCATCCATCCATTGCAGGGTTGAATCACTTTTGTGTTTATAGTTTCCTCACTTACACCACAGTCACTAAAATATGAAAAAAATATTTAAAATTAAATATTTTTAATATTTTATATAATTCTTGTTTAACTTAAGACAAAATATTGAACGAGATAAAAAAATATCTGATGATAATGAACATACCAGTTGCTTACAAAAACTTGCTAAGAAAAAAAAGAAAATAGAATACTAACGCAAAAAATCGCAATAGCTGTGGGGAAGGTGTGGGTCTTGCGTGCCTTAACAAAGTGAGCAATCGTGCCACACTATTTGTGGCTTGTGATACCGGCGTCAGCTCCTCACGGCGCGCGAGGTACCGCCGCCCTGTTAAAGGAGTATCAGGGCATGCACGTCCACTCTGGAAATACATACATTTATTAATTTTGTTAATGGAAATATTGAATATTTAATGAAAATAATTGTGAAAATGAAACTTTTCAAAAAGAATAACTTTATTATCCATGCACTTTATACAT
The DNA here is from genome assembly GCF_056956725.1 of Heliconius melpomene rosina. NCBI lineage: Eukaryota > Metazoa > Arthropoda > Insecta > Lepidoptera > Nymphalidae > Heliconius > Heliconius melpomene. The sequence goes on along the minus strand of NC_140402.1, from coordinate 6,473,665 downwards.
ATAATAAAACTGCAGAAGGGGTAAAATCTGTATATTAAAATGAAATATAAATCAGAAAAAAAATTGTGTGAGACATAATACAAGTAACAATTCATTAATTTTGACCTATCTCCTATATTTAGTAGTATTTTTTAAATATATTTTTAAAAATTATTAAATATATACTCACTGGACCAAATGATTCAATAACTTGTGATATTTCATCTCCGGAAACTTTACTTCTAGTCCCAATTTGCTCATTAGCATGTTCACCTAAAACATATATAGGCTGTAATTTCTGTAAGTATGCTTAAAAAGATACATAAATATGTACTTCTGTACCAACTTTTATTATCATCAAAGCATAATAAAATATCTTTGTAAAGTTTTGACATTTTACATTTTTTTACACTTCAATCATCACCATATATTTGATGTCATATATAAAAAAACTTACAATAATTAATGTCAGCCAGTAATAATATAGAACAAAAAAGTAGTGATGTATATATTTTTTTAATAAATTCTGCTATAATAAATTTTATGTGCAATAAAGTATATTGTATTGAATTGTTAAAGAATTCTGTAAATACTCCAGATATATAAACTTACCTAAGAATATTCTTTCATCAAATTCTCCAACACTAAGTACATAGGTTTCATAAAGATTGTTCAATGATTTAACATTCACATCAAAGTTCCCAACGTCTAATAAACCTGTTAGATTGTCATGGTCACCTTTTAAAATCTAAAAAAGGGCATATAGAATTTAATTCTTAAGCATTTAAATATCATATACTAACCAAGTATTTTCATAAGAGACTATTCACAATATGTGTCATATGTTAAGGGGGAGCAGGGGAATGAGAAAGTGGGAATTGTGTGATATGTAATGATACGTAAGCAAAATATATTGCTATTGTTTTAATAAAATTATTTGTAGGTATAAATTGCCAAATATTACACCAGATGGAGGGCTTCCTTACAAACCCCAAGGACCCAATCCTAGTCAAGTGAGAAGAGAAATTTGTGAAAGTTGTGTGACATTACTTATGTTATATATTATAAGTAAATTGAACTTACTGATTTCTCAAAGAATGTCTTTATAACTGGTTTCCAGCTATACTCCTTCATAGTAGCTGCTTCAACAGCTAATCCTTCCATGATTTCACACAATGTTGATATAATACAAGGTGGTTTCCTTGGCATCTCAAAATCATCTTTGAGCCAATCTGCTGGTAAACCTAGAACATATTTTATAACATTATCCACTTTAAGTTAACTAGGTACCCAACTCTGCCCACAGGTACAGTATAGTATGGTTACATCAAAACCATTAAAACTATGTGTGTATTTCAACTTCTCCTCAAGCTTTGTAATAGGAAATATAGAAAGCTTTTCGCTATGTAATTAGTAATTTCTAGTCAAATATCACATTATTATTTACCTTTGAAAGATGGATTCAATAAATCAACTCTTCTTGCCATAAAGGCATTAGCAAAAACAAAATCAAGACATGATAGAAGAACATGATACATATCAACCAAATCATGGGCAGAGTTGTGAAATTCTCCTTTAACAGACACATATAAGCACCAAGTGAACTCAAAAAGTGCATTTGTTGTACATGGCTGCAACCTGAAAATATGAGTATTTCATATATTTTACACCAATACTAAATGTAAGAAAATTCAATTATCAGTTGTAGTTATAATTATAGATTTAAAAAATGTTTTGAATTATGCATTTTGAGATAATTTCAGATAAAAATATTAGGATTTGCTGTTTGGAAGTTTTGTGTTCATGATACTACTTGATATAAAAGGCTAGTGGGCATAGCTCAGCCCAAAATAAAAACCTGTCCTTATATGTTTAATTTGGACCCTGCATATATTAGATAGTCTAACATTTTTAAATAAATAATGATTTTAATGTCAGTTGTGGATATTTCTTTTCACATATGTCCTATAGTATCAGTTATGGGCTTGGGGCTCCATAACATAACTATAGCATATGTGGCACACAGTGTATTGCCACCCAAAATAGTCCCCAAGTTGAATGAAGGCATTATTTTGTTTATTATATTTTAGTTGGCTTTTTAAAGCTCCATATTAGATGTTTCTAATATTTAATATACACTATCAGAATATACTCTAAAGGCTGATAGTTTTTCATAGCTGAAACACCACCATTCTACCTGTCCACTGCACACAAAATGTCATCACTGTAGCATTTAAAATATATACTTACTTTTGCTTTTTACTTTTTGTGTTAGTTTTAACAGGTTCATTAGTCAGTCCTGAGAATATTTCTTGGAAAATTGGTTGAAATTTTCTAAATAAAACGGTTGAAACTGCAAATTTGTGTTCTAATCTAGTTATTCTGTCTTTGAAGTCAGTTGACATGAGCGCCATTTCCATCCATTTCTTTATTTTGTTAAAAAACTGTATAAGGCTACAAATATTTTTTATTAGATGTAGTTCATATAATTATTTTGTATATTGAAAGTTACATACCAAATTCATTATACATTTAAATTGAATATATTATATATATAAAGTATACCTTATGTTACAAAGTCTAAGAAGTCTTGTGAGACTAACACAATTACCCTCTACAGCTTTTCCCGATTGTACAGTGGGAGTGATAGAAGTACGACATGCAACATATAAAGCACACGCCATCCAGTGTAATATATCTCCCTAAAAAGAAAAGTGACATGTAAAGATGTGTGAATAAATCGATTAAGTTTGTATAAATACGTGTATATTTATAATTTGCAGGTTGTAAATAAAAGTAAATGATAACATAGGAAACACAGATTTATATTTTACTTACATCTAATGTGTAATTTTTTTTTATTTCTGCAAAAGATAGTTTTGATGTTTGCCCAGCTAAAGGATCTACGTTTAACTTTGAACACAGATTGTCCATCGCAGCCACCCAATTTTCTTCACTCTCCTCTTGTTTAGACATATTTATATAACTGTATTATTTAAAACTATTATAAAAGATGATTTTTTATCAAATAAACACAATATACAATAAAGACGTGAAAGTTATCCCGATTTTAACCAATTGTGACAGTTCTTTGGCGGGAAGAACGCACACAAGCGCGCCCTTATATAAATAGGTGTTGCTAGCCATGTTAAAATAGTGGGAATTTTGTCAGAAGATTTGATAATATCAATAAAAACAGATGATTTATTAAAATCATTGTTTCAAGTCAGTTTACGTATAACTTTTACTTTTAAATTATAAAAATGTCTATTGAAACATTTTTTTTAATGTTTAATACATTGTAAAAGATAATTACATGGCTAATTCTTGTAGTCTCAAAAACACATTTTTTTATATAATCCTATCCTATATCTTATAAAACAAAGTCGCTTTTCGTGTCTGTCTGTTGTTTCTAACTCTTCTTCTTCTAAACCACCCAACGGATTTTATTGCGGTTTTCACCATTAGGTCGAGTATTTTTCGTAGAAGGTTTATATATAGTTTATTATTTGTACATTCTTATGTAAATTAACATAAATACGAAAAATATGAATAAAGTCCTACCCGCTGAGACACTTTCGCGCATGCGCTGCTTTAATGGTAAGTACTACATGAAAAAAATGTACTGAAGTATTGTTCCTCTCAATAAGATCTACAAAAAAGTCCGCGAGAGCATATTTTTATCTTTTAAGGATAACGTGTAGTGATCATATTTCTGTCTAAAAATAATAATTTCAATATATTTTTTATTGTGAGGGATATTTTTCCATAATGGTATTAATCCTTATCCTTTAAAATACTTTATTAATTTTCTACGTTAAACGAAGATAAAATTTGCTTTTTACACAATTTCGAAATTGCGAATAGTTTAAGAGAAAAACGCATTTAATTGTTGACACATCACGTCGTTGACACTTCAGCAGTATCGACTCAAGTTTTACTTATCCCTTACTCTCAGCATATAAATAAGTACATTAGTTACGTTGGCCATTTAATGTAGATCAAAACTGTCTTTACTGTTTTTCATTGTAATAAGTACTTTAGAAGTTGTTACAATATCAAAAAATCCTTGCTGTGAAACGGCTCGCCACTCGCCATGCGTCCGCCGCGCCCGCCTGCCTTACACGCATCGGTGGTTCAGTGGTAGAATGCTCGCCTGCCACGCGGGCGGCCCGTGTTTGATTCCCGGCCGATGCATTCTATTTAATTTTCCTCACAGGCAGCCACGTAGTGCTTGCTTTTCATCAGGGACAGAATACCCTCTTCAGCATTAACCACAAGCAAAAAAAAACCCGCCTGCCTCTATAGCAACGAAGATTTAGATGCGTTTGCACGTATTGGATAATTAGAGTTGAATGTATTATTTCAGCGCGATATATTTTTTGTAGTAGTTATTAGTAGGTAGGCTTTTGTTTATAATTTCTTCCGTTTAAAAATAGTCATTTAACTATCTAAAAATAGTCATTTAAATATATTTTAATAAGTACTTGAAAAGATTAGTAGCACAGATTTAAAATTACGGTACCTACTAAAAAATCCTTGCTGTGTAAAACAATTGGAAAATCCTTATTGAAACTACGAAAATGCGGGTTGCATTAGGGTTTAATTAATTTTCACATTATATTAAGTGCTTTGCAAACATACATTATATGAATAATCCAGTAGTAAAAGCGGGCGAAGCCGCAAGGGGGTCGCTAGTTTAATATATTTCCAAAATATATTTTTAGAATATTACAATAACTTATTACCATCTTTATGAATTCGTAATCTTATATTTATTTTTTTACTTTACTGTATATAAAAGTACATATACTTAAAAGTTAAAAACTGAATATCATTACATATCATATCGTTATCATATATACTATTAATTATAAATGTGTTCCTTGATCATTATAGGCAAAATGTGTTCTGTGTAAATGTATTCTGTGATTATATGTCAAAGTCGAGAAAATCAAAATAACATCTATGTAACCAAAAACTTTTTCAAGTTTTAATTTTAAGTATAAAATAAAAACATATATACATATATTTCTTATCAGTATAATAATTACTTCCAATATGTTACGCCGGCTTTATCATTGCTCCTGTGTTCTATATAGTTTTAAAAAACAAGGCATTAAATTAAATAAGATGCTGAATCCCAAGAGTAAAAAGTAAATTAATAAAACAATTAAGTATTGGTTTTTGTATAGAATAATGAAGTTGTAATGTGTAGAATAATGCTGTTAGTAATGTACTAACATTGTCTCCTAATTCTAGACAGTGGTATCCTGCACCAACCTCGAATATTACAGGAATGCCAAGTGTTAAAAGTTTGACTAAAATAAAATATGAACCTGGGAAACGTGGAGTGCGACGTAAGGCTATGCTTAATAAACTATTTATGAAAAATATCACAGATCTGATGTCAACCGGAACTATGTCAATGCATGTAGTTGGCCGGGGAATAGAAATATCAAAGGTATTTTTTGTTTCTTTGAAATTAAATTCAAATAATGTTCACATAAAATTAACACTATTTTATAGCAACTAGAATGAAGAGGCCATTGTGGCGCAGCGACATAGCGTCTTATTGCAAAACCAAGGATTATGACTTGGATATCCACATTTCATGGCATTGAAATTTAGGTGGAAAGTGTTGTGCCTATTCTACTATATACAATTTAAAAAAAATCGATGTTGTATTAGCTTTTACTTATTTTGTAGTAGGACTAAATTATTTTACTACTGTACTTTAATTTTTTTACAAATTTACGAGAATTTTAGATATTAACAATACTTATGTGTCATTTTTCTAGGTAGAAGTAAGCCCAGATTTCAAAACTGTTACTGTATTTTGGGTGTGCAAAGGGGACTCATCTGATGTTGAAACAGAAAGAGTCCTGAATACCGTCGCAGGACCTCTAAGGCATGAATTATCAACACTAAGGCTTATGGGAGAAATACCTTATATTGTATTTGTTAAAGGTTACTATTTTTTTAAAGTGATTTATATATAATAACTAGCGGCCTGCTCGTGGTTTCACCCGCGTGAACTATGTTATTATTAATTTCTGTCTCCATGGCTACGTCCGAGTGACGTCTATGCAAAATTTGAGACTCCTAGCATTTGTAGTAACAAAGTTTCATACAAACTTTCGACCCCAAAAACAACGCCTTAGAAGTCGAATGTTGCAAATTCCCTTCTTAGCGAGCACCTGCATCCTATAAATAACTCCTATGCAAAATTTCAGATTCCTAGCACATGTAGTTTCTGAGATTTTGTGATGAGTGAGTGACCTTTCGATTTTATATATATAGATATATAGTCTAACAAAATGTTCATAAGGTTTTAAGAAATGTTTTATATATGTTTTTATATCTTTCTGGATGATATTGTCATGCAATGTTTGTGGTTTTGATTTGTTATTTGTGTGATAGAATTACTTTATTTCTCCAATTGTGCAAAACTAAGTGATGTGTGTGGTTTCACCTCTCAATGTGTAAAATCTCAAATTATAGTGAAGAAAATGAATTGTCCCAACATTTCGTTGTCTCTTCCTCCCCTGCTATGTTACAATACATAGTGTAACTAATAAAAAATTAACTATACTCTAATAGTATGTTATCAGTTTGTATATTATGTATCTTCAATTTTATAGAAAAATATTAAATTAATTAATTAATTTAATATAAAATTTCTGTAAGGAAGTTATACTTATTTTCACGTTATTCTGTCACCAATTTTAGGGACTTTGCAGGTCACATTTACATTCAAATGCTGCGGCACTATACATATTTTGTTTGGTTTTAGACAGGCAAGAGGCCCATTTAATTGATTTAGACCGTCGATTGGTAGCAGCAGATTACGGAGAAGACTTTACTCCTACTGAATTAGGACAATTATTAAAATCAGATTTTACATTAAATACTAAACTCTCACCAGAAATGCAGGTTCTTTAAAATTATTATTCTCTGTATATTTTTCTTATTATATAAGTATATCTTATATAGAAAGCTCGTATAAAATAGCTATCTAAATTCTATTTTGAAATTTGTATATGTTTCTATATATATTTTTCTTATTTTATAATGTAAATTACACTTTAAAATTTGTTATTTGTTTTTTTAAATCTTAAAAAATCTTTTTAATTTTTATACTTTACTTTACTACTGAAATGTCAATTTATATATAAGGAAGTACATTTCCAAATTGTTACTAGGCAAAAATTAGACAATTGGAAGAAGCAGAACCCATATTAGAAGAGCCCATACCAGAAATGACACATAATGTGTATGGTTTGGATCATTCAAAAATCTTGAATAGATTATTAGCAGCCAGAAAGAAAACAAGAGATGCTTGGAACAGTCTCTGTGATGATACCATCATAACTTACAGAGCTACTAAAGAAAGCAGCTCCCAGCCTATAATGGATGTAGGAAAACAGAAAAGTGAATTAGCCGATTTCTTGCTAAAAAGACAGGTATAATTATTTTTTTATTATATTTATATTTGTATAAAATATTGTTGTGTGCCTTTGACAATATGTTAATGTTTATTTTTCGCCTCTGGAAAGATTAGACGTGGCGTTGAGTTCCGCCGCGCAATAATCAATGTCTCGAATTTGAGCGGAAAGTAGAGAATTTTAGACTTGATTACATCATATTGTACACTTAAAAAAAATTTTGCAAATTTCCTAAAAAAAATTTTGCAAATGATTATTTTGCTTTGAATTAATAAAGTTTTTCGTCTTTCTCTTTTTTAAAAAAAATTGCTTTACACTATATATCGTACAATACTACCCTTTGACTTCTCAGGTTCCCTCTGCCCACCCGCTTAGCAGGGTATGTAGAGGGAACCTAAAAACCTAGTAAGAAGTCATTCCGTTCTCATTAAAATTCTTTCGTTCCCGAATTCTAAAGGCATTGCGTGTTGCATCATTACCAGAGCGAGGAAATGAAAATGTTAAAAATTTCGTTGCCTCGAGTGGGAATCGAACCAACAAGCTGTCGCGTTTACAGTGGCACGCTTGTGGCTCTGCGTTATTCATATATAAACACCAATTTAACTTTAGTCTCTTCACTGTACAATTGTATCCGCATATAACTTGTCATTAAAATAATATTTTTCGTGTTTTATGACGAACATAACATAACATATCCACTTACAAACCTACTAAGTAAATGTTAATAATGTATTTATCTAAGTGCAAGCGACCATGCGTATAAGCCTATAATAACTTGTCAAGCATTGTTAAGAGGATTCATACTTGAGTGAAGGATTATTCTTTTCTTAAACTACTTATTTTTTATTATCTGTAGACTTAAATACTTAGGAAATAACCACACACCACCACAACGCGTGGATTCCGTTATTATTAGAAAGAATAAATATTACTTCACAGAATATATATTAAATTATATCACGACGTCGTCTCTCTATTAATTTGTATTTTCTACGTCGAGCCGCGTTTGTAGCTGACCTAAATTTTTATTGAATCGTAGAATAAATTGTGGAAAATGAGGTCTGGTTTCTCGTTTCCGAGCCTATTGAAACATGAAACGCTTACTGAAACTTCAACTCAGCAAAAAATGCGAATTGAGTTCAACATTTTATCAAGCATTGTTCATACTACAATATGTCATCGACGTCTATTCAAATATGACGCGAAGTACATACAAATGTAGATTTATAAGGCGTTATGTGCATTTAGCACTTAAGTTAGTAAGTAAATAGTTATTATCCAACTTATAATGTAGTAACGTTTACTTGCGGCTTCGCCCGCATGGTCAAATGGAAACAACGACTTGTTGAGTGTACTGCAGCCTGTACCGGATGACAAATTCTAAGTGTCCGTGTTTTTTAAGTGTCTAGCAACCCTGACCACAGACAGTGGGTAACATCGAAAAGGTTAAAGATATGAAATACTATCCTTAATAAATAGTACTGTAAAAATGTTCAACACAACATTTTAAGTTTATATACTTCAATCAGTATAAAAATATTTTGTTTTAATATTTAGTAGATTTGTCGCAACGTAGCGCACGGGCGCAACGGGTGGATGACTAAACGCGAAGGTTGTGAGTTCGGTGCCTACTCGGGGACTGAAATATTTAATATTTTGATTTGCTATGACGATAATGATGACGTTGTTCTCTTTTGATACAAATCTGGCGTAAATAGTTGCGGCCGCATTACCAGTGATTCAGCTGCTAAGCGTAGCGTGCAAACATTTATATGTTCCAATTAAAGGGGAATGTAGTTAATAAAGCAACTAGATTAAGCATTTCGTATTTTATTTTTTTGTAATACTTTATTTGTAATAATTATGATTATAATTTTAATGTTACCTACATACTAGGTAGGTCTATTTATGTATATCACACTAGTTATATACTATGGCTGGGCGCCTGTGGTCAAATTGAAATGCCTAAGAATTGTATAGGTATGACTCACAGCGTTGTCAAACGTCCCGATTTTTGACTCAAAAATTAAATGTCCCGATCGAGACAGGCATAATCCAGGTTTTCACCGAGATTGAAAGCTTCAGCTTTATAGATAGATAGAGACTGGACTAACTTTAAATTTAGCGCGGATTCCTATATATTTAATTATGTGTGTATTTGGCCTTAATTATCATATTAGGCACTGTATTATACACATTCGAAGCATATTGATTTCTATTAAGATTGATTCGTTTTATGGCACCCGAGGGTCTGAATTATTCAATCACTATAAACTAAATAACATATTAACACACGAAGTGCGTAGCGCCAATGTGAGTCAGTTTCTTTTGTTTGTAAAAAATCTTAATAAAATCAGCTTCACATTAACCCATACATAACAGGGTAGGCAAAGAGAAGGTAGTGTTAAGACACTCCCTAGTACCTTCCTCAATTTTCGCTGAATTGTGAAAACATTACTGGCGGAACTCAACGCCGCGTTTTGCCTCGACACCAGATTGAAGGAATTAAAATATTTTATTTCCTCGAGTTGTAATAGAACCCACAACCTGCGCGACGACTGGCTTCTCTTGTTTGTGTATCGTTTTATTCAAATGTTTACATGTAGCAGCTCTTTATGTTTATCAAGTTTATTGCACTTTTAGGCCTCGAACGTAACCGCGTATTTGCGCGATATAATGGAAAACTATATGTTATCATTCAACTTCAACTGATAACTTGAAGGCCGAACTGTTAAACAATATAATTAACAATAAAACTTCGTCCAATTGCTTTTTTTAATGTGTTATTTAATAAATTTATAGGCAATTTAATAGAAATTTTGGCCCTATTGCTGGAAAATATTTGGCAAATGCTCTATTCAGTTGTAAAATATTTTCTTACAAAAATATGTTTCTTTCGTTATTTGGAATAATTGACTTTGTAAATGTATTTTATTTTATTAAAATTTTAATTTGAAGTAGAAATTGTAACAGTGTTTATAGAAACCAGTCTTGGCGGACTACTTTGTTGACTATGTTGTGGGTTCGATTCTCACTCGAGGTAATGAAATATTTAAAATTTTCATTTCTTCACTCTAGTGTTTACGTTACTTACAATATACCTTTTTAGTAATATCAATACCGATTCTCTGAGAACTGCCTCCCTATTCGGTGGTAGCTTTCTTTAAGACTGACACTACTGACATATTCACAATAGTACTAACATAGTAAGTTTTCTTTAGAAAAGTTTCTTAGGTTTAAGTTTCGCTTGTATTGAAACTTTTTGTACATTGTTAAATATTATTTTCAGATTTTACAAAACAAGTTGGCGAAGCAAAGTCATAATGATCGAGAAACTTTAGAAGAAGTGTATGCTGATAAAGAAACGGAAGAGGAACCAACTTACGAAGAGGACTACGAGGACGATTTAGACGAACCCTTTTATAATGAAAAGGTCGATTCAGAAAAGAATAGAAGCTAATAATTATATATGCTAATATTTTATAAGTACCTACCTTCATGTAAATGTAAGTAGTTGTAGAATAGATGTAATAAAAATTTCATATACAAGCATATTTTGTTTTTTTTTCTCCTTTTTTGTATTCTTATCCCTATATTATTAAATTTATCTTTAAAAAAGTATATTTTTACGATATAACAATAGATTCACAATAGAGGCAAGTCGAGGCGCAGGTTTCGTTCCCATTCGATGAAATGGAATATTTAATATTTCCATTTCCTCGCTTTGGTGTCGAGATAAATTTAGGGCTAAAAAAAAATAGCAAAATCCAAGCCGGTCCCATATAAAATATTAGTATTTATTATAAAATATTTTACAATAAATATGTGAGTACTTATAATATAATTAATATAATTATTAATCGCTATTGAATAGACGAATAACAATTATATCAAATTCCAATAAAGTATTGTCACGTAGTAGGTAGGTAATGGATGTGTAACATTTTATTACTCATTCATTTGTATATGTATATTATGATAAAGCTACAATATGTTTTTAATATTTAATTATTATTCAATCATTATAATTATAATAATAATAAAAAAAGAATAACTAATCTTACAGTGTCTAAAGCTTTTACAAATGACCACAAAATCAAAATATTAGATATTTTTTTAGCCGATTTCACTTGAATGATTTATTATATATTTTAAATCGTATCGAAAATTTTTATGTAGCTTAATTATTACAGTTTTCGAAAACATTTAGTCTGGTTTTTTTGTTTTTATATTTAAACAGATACAAAATATATTTAAATTTAATTCATAATATTTATAAGATATTTCTTAAAAATGAGATGTAGATGTAGAAATAAATGTGATAGAATTTATTTGAATTTAATGAATATTAACAATGTAAAAATATCTCAAAACGATCAACTATTCGTTGACTTAGAACTCTAGTGAAAGTGATACAGACAAAATAAATTGTTTGTTTAAATTTATTATGTGTTTTGCCCGATTTGCCCCATTTAAACAATACATTTTATTATTAAAATTAGTGAATAGCTGTTTTTTTTGGAAGCGGTAAAATAAAGCGAAAAACACACATGTTCTGAGTTTTGATCAGGAAGTGGAAAATGGGGTGTCTTATTGTTAGGTTCAGCTCTTACCTACGACATGGGAGAGATGCGAGTAGCTGATAAATACAGTACCTAAAACGATATCGACTACGTCTTCGATTAAGATTACTTGAAATGAATTCTTTATTCTGCAATACTATAACGAGGGTGGTGTAAAATTTTACTACGAATTATACTACTGCATAGATTTTTAGGGTTCCGTACCTCAAAAGGTAAAAAGGGTTATTAGGATCACTTTGTTGTCTCAGTCTGTCAAGACCATTTATCTCGAGGTTGCGTGGAGGTATCACGCTGAAATTAATATCAAATACTTATTTAGATCTTTGGTCCCTTGAAGTTTAGAAAAAAATCAAGCTCTTAAGCCACTCCTAACGCAAGCAAAAGATACAAGCTTTTATGCATCGATTTTGCTGCATTTCATAGAAATATCATAACAAATTAATATTTTTTGCATTTCATACAAAACTAGCGGACCCGGACGCGGCTACGCCTGCTTGAAATATAAGAATATAATTTCTATAGAAATATAATTTCAATCTAGATGAAATGCTAAAAGTGACTATTATATTTATTTTCATAAGGATGAATATCAAAATGACGCGGTAACGAACGCGGTCGCGTAGCGACGACGGTTGTTATTAACATGGCAGAATAAATTGCATGTCAAATTAGAAAGTATTTTAATTTATTAGTATATATGTGTAATGTAATGTTATATAGCCTATAGCACTTCTGAAGAATGCAGCTTTCATACAAAACAAAAACAAAGTAAATCGATCCAGTAGATCCAGAGATCTTAGCGTTCAAACAAACAAACAAACAAACTCTTTCGCTTTATTATATTAGTATAGATAGTATAGATGAGTGCATATGCTCGTAAACTTAATTTTGTCAATGTTTATAAATTGTTCTTCTCGTTTAACTACAAGCCTGAAATTGGTACGGAAACGTCGGTGGGCGATTCCGACTCGCACTTAACCGGTTTTTTATTTCAGCATACCGTATATCGATGGGTCTGTCTGGGAATAATAGTGTCTGTAGCAGCTATTGATTTTAGGTAAGCAATGTTACAGTGCGTCCGATGACACCGAGCCCGTATCTCAATCAGACGGCAATTCAAATGGAATGAGAGGATAATGTCGATCCGGTCAATAATCAGCAACAAATTGGGGGAACATATAAGGGAACATTCATAACAAATTACACTTCTGGTCTAATGCAATTAAGAATCGCCTTTTACGTAGATTTATTGTCATATATTAATAATGCCAGTATATAATTAATAAAAACACAATACCATCCAATAATTTAGAAAAGAATAAGTGATAAATAATAAATATTTTTATGAAAACCAAGTATATATTTTTGTCTAATTATTTTCTCTTTAGTTACTAAGTAATGCATTGTGATTGTAAATAAACTATAATATACCTACTATACAAAATAATGAATATGCTAGTGAATCATGATAATACTTTTTCGGAATTTTTATAAAAAATAGATTTAATAGAAGAACAGCTTTAACTTATTTCAACTAAACCTGTTGTAATGTTCAACAAGTTGCAAGATATCCGTTTACAGGAACGGATGGCACTGTTTGAAATTATGAGGGATTTTCGATTTACAAGGATTTGCGCCATTAAGAACAGCGACAACAGTAATTTCTGTCTTATAGTTAACTTATATTCAATAAACATATTATAGGTACCCTGTTTAGAAGTTATCACATTGCCAAGCCGCTTCCGTACTAGCACTTAGATTTTAGGCATTTTAGTCGAAGGCTCCTATGGGTTTTTATATCCAGTATAGAGTAATAAAGTTAATCCAGGTCCTGTGTAGTGCAATATCGAGCGGGGCCCGGGGACGAAGGGCGCGGGGCGGAGGCTCGGGCGGCGGCGGCCACCTGTTCGCACCCCCGCCCCGCGCGCCCCCACCGCGCCGCCTGCCACCCCGGGCTCCGCTGCGCGCGCGGGCCCTTCCCTCCACTCATTCGTTTCGCGACGCGTCGTCTCGCCGGCCGGTTTCCGCCTCATTCGATCAGGCTCATTCGCTTCTCGTGCGCTTGCCTTATCACTCGATCGTCCATTTCACATATAAGAGATGACGGAAAGCACGGAAACCCCAGCGGCCGCGGCGCCAGAGAAGACCCCGACTGAAAATGGTACCACTGAGACCCCACCAGAGGAGACCCCTGAAAAGGCTACCGAGGAAAAGGAAAAAGAGACCCCGCCGCCCAAGGAGATGCGCGCAGTCGTTCTTACTGGATTCGGGGGTCTCAAAACCGTTAAGATTCTGAAGAAGCCTGAGCCTACTGTAGCTGAGGGCGAGGTCCTGATTCGCGTTAAGGCATGGTAAGTCATCAATTATATTTTAGGGGTTGTTAAAGTTCGAAAAAAGAAAAAATGTACTTAAACATTTTTTTTTTTCCAACCGTCATCCATCAATTCAATATTTTCATTTACTGGGGGTAGACTTGACGCGCATGTAATTGTAGATTAAAATTGAGGACTTTAAAGTTTAAATTTCGGAAAATCAAACAAAATATAATGATAACGTATTTATTTACAATTATTTAATGTTAACGTAAAAATCGTAGTGTTTTAATTCGACGACCGTGACGTAGTACCCACTTACCCAGTGCCTTCGCTGCACTGTTCAATCGGATCCCGTTTTCGTCTCGCTTGCTTCATTAACATCTGCCTGCCGTACCTCACGACTTATGTATAATACGGCCAACGAGTCGTGACCACTCTGAAGATAGTTATAAACTGTTGAGCAGATTTGATTTTACGATTTTTCTTATTTTTTCTCGAATAAGCATTGCGCATAGATTCAGAAACCCTAACAGGGTGGCCGAGACTTGTTAACCGTACTGTACCCGATTGAGAATTCTGCACGCACACTTTCGTTGCGTCCATTGCTCGCCGGTTGCCGGCGGGTGACGCGCCCGCGCCCTGAGCGACCGGCCTGGGGACGTGACATTCTTAAATGTAAATAACCATCAATTTAAGGGCTGACACACCCTTTTAAAATTACGATGTACTGGTGCACGCAAAAATACTAAATTACCAAGTATTTCTTACTTAAATATAATATAGGTATAACTGGAAACTATAAGTTCACACGGAGGAGTTTGAATGACCAATTGTTCTTTGTATGTATTTATCGCTTCAGTGCTTCGTAATAAAGACGCAACGACAGGATACTTGAGATAATGACGTGAACAGAAATATGAATGTCGAAATAAAAAGAAATTTATAGATATATATATATAAATGTCTTCGTATTCGTTGAAATCTAATAGATAGTCGATAGATATTTCTAAAGTTAGAAGTAAGCATGCGCGTAGCCCATCCATCAGTTCCTTTGAAGGGAAGTAATTTAGGGTTAACTGAACCACGTAGGCGCGAGGTGTCAAGTTGGCGCAGATCGCATCCCTGGTCTTGCTAAATATAGTACGCTTATCGTTGACTTACTATGTTAATGACCGCGACAATCTCTGTCCAGAACCAGCTGCCGCTAAAAGTCATTCCAGTATATGTAATTTGCACATTAGTTTAAAATAAAAATTTACAAAATGTAATCTTGAGACCAACGTCGTTGTCACAAGTGTGCGACAGTTGTGGGTTCGAATCCAACGAGTAATGAATTATATTATTTATTATTACTTTCTTTTCTACGCTCTGATACCAAGGGGAAAGCACGGCGATGAGTTCTGCCACTCATCACGCCAACCCCTAAAAAATCAGCGGAAAATGGGGAACAGAGTGTCTTAACGTAAGGTTCCCTCGAGATACAGCATGAAGTTGAAAAAAAAATGTAACCTATTTCAACCACCACCGTACCTATTTCTTATATATATCTGTCAAATACTAAAAATTGTCACAAAATTAATCCATATCTAATAATTCCTGTGAACTTAAATAGGGATATGGTAAGCATCATATCAAGCACAAGATCGTCTTAAGTCTAAATATAGTTCAGTTCAAGGATAAACGTGTTCTGTTTGAAACTGTAACATAAACACAACAAGCAACCACATTACTTAAAGAATATTCACCCACAATTACATAGACATCACGCTAAATAACGGATTTTTCTTGACTCTCTCTTCTCTTTTGACTCTCTTTACTTTAAAAAACCCTAAAAAATGTATTAATGAACATTTTAGAAGAAGCATGGAATGCAATGTAACTTAAACTCCTAAATTAAGTAATGTAACTTAAACTAAGTATTAATAAACATATTTTCAAAACAAAATTTTTAGTCCTCATTAAAAATATAGCTGTGAAACTTATTATAGAAATAATAACACAAGTACTTGCTGTTATATACTTAAATATGTAATAACATTTCATCCATCGACTCGCGTACAAGGGTTCTTTATTTAATAGCGCTATTAATTTAATGACATGTAACAGTTATAAAATGAAATCCAAACCTATTATAGCGTTCGTCATAGACGCGGATGCTGTAGTGCCGCCTCTCTTCATCTTAAAACAAAAAGATGGGATCCGACATATGAATAACACACCATTATATTCAATTAGGTCAAGTCGATGTCAGAAACTTTTCCGAGAAATCTTATGGATGTACTCTCGCCCTTTTATGAGTGACTTTCTTTTTTGATGTTTAATCATTTGTGAATGCGCACGACGGAGAGATCTCGCTTGTTTTTATTTATCGTATCTAAAATAACCTATATAATTACTTACTGTAGTAGTACAGTTATTTATATTATGTGTGCATTTATTCTGTTATCATCTAACAATCGGTTCGGATTGTGGTTTCCATCACGCTGTCATCAGCATTAGTCTCGTTACTACGAGAGTGCGTGTTAATTGCTCACATCCTTCCCTTTGTTGGTATGAATTTAATGTCTAAAAATAACTTCTGCCCTTCGAATGCCGGGCTCCAGGGTATAGAGTGCAGTATTGTGCATTTCAATAGGCCACGTAGCCACATAAGATGGGAGAGATGAATTTGTTTATTACCCTCTTCCTTATTGAGATCGTCTGTACGAGATAGCTCTCTTCCTATGACTCAATAGAAAGTAATGCTCTTGAACTAACTCGATTTAAGTAACTCGCTAAGTTGTGCCTTGGTACTTGGTTGACGAGTGGGTGGACTCGCTTCTGCAAATTTTATGGTGGTTTACTTGTTGAATGAACATAGCTAAGCTATTGTTCTATTTTCTAATTTAAGAGCATTTGCAAATAATATATATTTGAATTTATAAATTCTATTCTATATTAATTAATAATACAAAAAAATACTGGAAAGAGATTGTCTCCATTAATCAATTTCCAAGGAAGAGCTTAGGTTCATGACAGCGTCAGCTTGGGTTTAAAATTAATAAAGTAAGATTAAGTACTTCAAGTTAGTTAAAGAAAGGAAAAATTTTTACTTATCCGTATTATTTTTGAATACAAGTGTTGTCCCCTGTATTGGGTTGCATAAACAAAAGACATTGATTTGTAAAACAATTGTTTAGTTAAGTATGACTAGGGCGTGCGTCACAGGCTTATATTTGATACGTTTGTTTTCTACTGTTACAGATGAGTCAGTTAACTTGGTTATCGATATTGACTCATTAACAAACAAAAGTCACTTTATTGCTGTGATAAATTTGATTTCGTTTTCTCGACTTGTGGTTTTTTTAATATAAATATGTGACCAGAGTCAGGATAGATATTCTGTAAAAGACATATGGCGCGACTATAAAACGAAATCCTTGATCGCGTAGCAGATGCTGGTGGCGGGTCGTCCGTCTGTATATTGTTGGTGAAGTCAACGAACTTACGAAAATGCTTCGTCGCTTATTGTGACCATAATCGAATCTGCTCCCTGTATATGGTAAAGATTTCGCATTCTCTTAATCTTTTTTTATCAACAAAATGCGCATGTGCATTCAATTCTGAGGACATGTCTCGGAGTTCGTCCATAATGTATTTGTTGGCAGGGTCGATATACAGGGTGGTTATGTACTTTCCCTGTTTCCTAGTAATTATTGATCCAGATTTTTTGTAGGCCGTTAACCCTTAACTAAATGAACACTAATAATATAGACGCTTTAGTCATTTCGTATAAATTTCTATATCGTTTTAGTCATCTATTACTCGATAGCTAAGTAAATTGAATTGGAAAATCCCGTGACTCGTTCGCACTATGGGGTGTGGTTGCCCTGCGCCGGGTGCCGGGGGGTGAGCGCCGGCGGGGGCCCGGGGGATGAGGGTTGCGAGTGCCCCCGCTCGTCTGGCGGGGAGGCGGGGGGCCCAGAGGGGAGAGTGGGGGGCGCGGGGGGTACGCGGCCAGATCAATACGCGTCCCCGGCCCTCGGTCCTCGCGACCAATCTCCGCGAGCCCCGTCTTTCGACGCCGATGCTTATTTTTTTATAGCATCCATTAAGTTATACTTCTTGATGAAAATGTAGATATAGGGGCATGTGTTGGATTTATATTTTTCTAAGGTTTTTTTTTGTTTTAGTTCGGAACGCATTGAACGTTTTTAATTGTCTCATAAAATATAATAAATATTTATTTTTTTTATTTTTAGACATTAGTAGTAGGTATAAATAAATAAATGTTATTTATATTAAATATTAATTTAAGGGATTTTTACTTGTCTCCATTAATCTAGGTTTAAAATATAAGAAAAATGAAACGATGTTCGATAACTGCAAAATTTCAATGCACTAACAGGACTAACTTCATATAAGTACGTTTATTGTATAATTTTATTATCACAAAGCGCTGAGCGGACACAAGTAATTTATTATCGACTCAGTTGTACCCCTCTCACAAGGAACATTACCACGATCCATTAAATTTCATATAACAATAATAAAATAAAAGGTCACTTTGAGAGACGAGAGGAGGTTAATAAATCTATATATTTATAGATTTGGAAAATAATTATCATTATATCTATTTAACTGTTTTTTATATTTATTTACATAAAGTAAGATGAATTGCAAAATAAAACTATCAGTTTTTGTTTACATAAAATAAGAAATCACGGATTGGGAAGCGAATAAGTCAATAACTATATGTAAAAAGAGATGTATGACAAAATCTACGATTAGGCAGCATTTAATGTAAATTGGTCTCTAATCTTTGAAAAGGCTTTACCGATTTAAATGCAGTTTCCATAATTGTATTTTGGAATATGTCCATTATTATCTAGCGTTTGTTTTATGTAAATCGGTTTATAAATAGAAATGTCAAATATGTCAATACAAACTATTTTTTTTTGATAAAATTGTTGCAAAAAATAAGTTCAATGCATAGATTTTGTCTTTAAAATGATAATATTATTAGAACACAAGTAATTTAGATGAGAAAATAAATAATTGTGTCATTCAAGCGGGCGAAGTCGTGAGCGGGTCGCTAATTAGTCTATTATAAAATAAATGTCAATAGTATACAGTATTTAAAAATGGCATAATGTATATGTAAAAAAAATATTGTTTTTTGTGATTTCTTCTACAAAAATACACACAAAGAAAATTAACCGTTCTTTCCAACACGTGCTCTCTGTCAATAGTTCTATTTTATTATTATCTAAATTCATAAGCCCTTTGACACCCCTGTATCCCCTAATTTAGAAGCAAAATATCAGGCAAAACTTGTTTGGTACCGCCAAATAACATTATCGTATCTAATTTAACGATAAATCGTTAATTTTACCAATTATACATCATTTAGATTATAAATTTTAAATATTATTTAAGGTCACTCGTGGCCCAGAGTGTGACTGTGGACGAGACAGGTCGTGGGTTCGATTTCCACTCAGAGCGCGGCGTTGAGTTCCGCTACTCAACATACAATGCAATTCTGGAAAAAATCGGCGAAAAATGGGGAACGGAGTGCTTTGATACTAGATTAGGCAGAGGAAACCTAGCGTTAAGTTAAAAATCTTCTATCTTCTAAATATTATTATATATTATATTATTCTATCTAAATCTTTTTTTTTTTTTTAATCAAGAAATATTTTATAAAATAATAAAGAAGCAGAAAAATTGACTCACTATTTGTATCCGTTTGACAGGAAACAGCCATATGATGGTTTACAAAATACTTTTAGGGGCGCGAAACGTTTTTATTTCTCAAATTAGATATTTGGGAAGATCAGAATTATATCCATATTATACTAACACTCATTTGGCCCCTTTTTTATGGCCCGCATGTGTCGACATGTTTGTATTGGAATATGGGTCTAATAATACTTATTATTTTCGAAGTCATTTCAAAAGTAAAAAAAAAACAATAGTAATATTCTTTTTTTAGCTTCACGCACAGAGAATAGTAGGCAAAAGGAACCTGGGAACCTAGACTTAAGACAGTCCGTTCCCATTAAGACATATTCATTGCTTCTTTATTTATTTAAATGCATTTAAAGTGCAATTTCTTATAAATAGACAAATAAATATTTTATCAGTATGAGCAAGTGCATTCTGAGAAAATTGATAAGATTTTGGAATGTCAAGAATAGCATCAGTATTGATAATTTTGTTAGTGAAGTCATCCGATTGTGTAAATATAACATATACTATTTATCTTTTCTATCCTAAACTGACTATTAATATTTACTTTAAGTTCTTTGTCTTTGTTATCAGTGTATATTACTTTCTGAGAAGGTACCGAACGATTATTATTGATGTTTATGATAAAATACTTTAAACAAACCTGTGATCTCATTCGTTGTCGTCGTTTGAGGTCAGCTGCAGAAGTACAAAGTGTGACTGTAAACGCGACTGGTAGTGGATTCGTTACCCGCACTGTGTGCGGGATACAGCGTGAAGCTTTGAAAACCTAGTTCACAAAGGTGATACAGATCTTATTTCACTTATCTATATATATAAAATCGAAAGGTCACTCACTCATCACGAAATCTCAGAAACTACAAGTGCTAGGAATCTCAAATTTTGCATAAGAGTTACTTATAGGACGTAGGTGCTCGCTAAGACGGGAATTTGCAATATTCGACTTCTAAGGGGTTGTTTTTGGGGGTCGAAAATTTGCATGAAACTTCGTTACTACAAATGCTAGGAGTCTCAAATTTTGCATAGACGTCACTAGGACGTAGTCATAGAGACAGATTAATAATAACATAGTTCACGCGGGTGTAACCGCCAGCGGGCCGCTAGTATAGTAATATTTACAATGTCACAGAATAAAAAATAGTCAAAACCAATAAAAGAAAAAACCATTTCGCCTCTAACGGTTACTTGAATTAAAGTTTTATGAAGGTACGTCCTAAAATGTGTACCCATACACTTTTACAAATAAAAGACTTTAGGAGGCACAAAAAGTGGCTTCACTCGTATCGGCTTTTACATTGTAAGAGAACCACTGGTTACTTAAGCCTTCGAGCTCCGAGGTTGTAATAATAGCAATAAGTACTGTATTCTTTGCTTTTTAAAAGCGATAATTGGTCGATTAACAATCGAACTCTTGTCTGATCTATATCCGCTATTAACGTTCATATAGTAGATACTGTTTATTGTTTCTATTTCCACACTTACTTCACTCGATTGCATCTAATGTGAGAGCTTCTATATTCTATTTGGCTGTTGGAAGTAAAAAAAAAAAATGAAATTAAATCTCCTTCACAGCACGGTAGCCAAAAGGAACCTAATGTTAAGCCACTCTGTTCCCCACTTTCTGCCGAATTCTGGAGCCATTGCGTTCTGAGTGGCGAAACTCAACGCCGCGCCTCTACACTAGAAAGAAATGAATGTATACATTTAAATAAACATTTCATTTCCTCGAGGGGGGGATCGAACCCATAACCAGTCGCGCTTACAAGGACTGTTGTCTGTGGGAAGTGTGACATATATTTATACTAGCGACCCCCTTGCGGCTTCGCCCGCTTTTACTACTGAATTATTCATATAATGTATGTTTGCAAAGCACTTAAGATAATGAGAAAATTAATTAAACCCTAATGCAACCCGCATTTTCGTAGTTTCAATAAGGATTTTCCAATTGTTTTACTCGGCAAGGATTTTTTAGTAGGTGCCGTAATTTTAAATCTGTGCTACTAATCTTTTCAAGTACTTCTTTAAATATATTTAAATGACTATTTTTAAACGGAAGAAGTTATAAACAAAAACCTACCTACTAATAACTACTGCAAAAAATATGAAACCAAATATATCGCGCTGAGATAATACATACAACTCCAATTATCCAATACGTGCAAACGCATCTAAATCTTCGTTGCTATGCCTCTATAGCGGGCGGGTTTTTTTTTCGAGCTTGTGGTTAATGCTGAAGAGGGTATTCTGTCCCTGATGAAAAGCAAGCACTACGTGGCTGCCTGTGAGGAAAATTAAATAGAATGCATTGGCCGGGAATCGAACCCGGGACGCCCGCGTGGCAGGCGAGCATTCTACCACTGAACCACCGATGCGTGTAAGGCAGGCGGGCGCGGCGGACGCATGGCGAGTGGCGAGCCGTTTCGCAGCAAGGATTTTTTGATATTGTAACAACTTCTAAAGTACTTATTAAAATGAAAAACAGTAAAGACAGTTTTGATCTACATTACACGGCCAACGTTACTAATATACTTATTTATATGCTGTGAGTAAGGGATAAGTAAAACTTGAGTCGATACTGCTGAAGTGTCAACGACGTGATGTGTCAACAATTAAATGCGTTTTTCTCTTAAACTGTTCGCAATTTCGAAATTGTGTAAAAAGCAAATTTTATCTTCGTTTAACGTAGAAAATTAATAAAGTATTTTAAAGGATAAGGATTAATACCATTATGGAAAAATATCCCTCACAATAAAAAATATATTGAAATTATTATTTTTAGACAGAAATATAATCACTACACGTTATCCTTAAAAGATAAAAATATGCTCTCGCGGACTTTTTTGTAGATCTCATTGAGAGGAAGAATACTCCAGTACATTTTTTTCATGTAGTACTTACCATTAAAGCAGCGCATGCGCGAAAGTGTCTCAGCGGGTAGGACTTTATTCATATTTTTCGTATTTATGTTAATTTACATAAGAATGTACAAATAATAAACTATATATAAACCTTCTACGAAAAATACTCGACCTAATGGTGAAAACCGCAACAAAATCCGTTGGGTGGTTTAGAAGAAGAAGAGTTAGAAACAACAGACAGACACGAAAAGCGACTTTGTTTTATAAGATATAGGATATAGTTTTAGTCCGCCAGAACGGGTCAGTGTTTTTGTCGATGTAAATTTATGCTTGTTTGACCACCCCAAGCGAGTGTCCACCCAGCTGTGGAATGGAGACTCATTTCCTGAAAACACAAAGAGTGGGTAATGATTGACATATTTTGTTGTTTTTTATTACTATTATGTTGATGGGTTAAGTAATTATAGAGTTAGTTAAGCAAAAGATTCGAGGAATAAAAAAAATTAAAAGTACTTTTTTAAAAAAATATATATATTGAGGCCAGTCGAGATGCAGGGGCATAAGCGTATGCCTGTAAACGTGACAGGTTTTGGGTTCGATCCTTAATCGAAGAAATTAAATATTTATTTAAAAATATATTTAAATTTCTTCGCTCTAGCACCAAGGCAAAAGCCCGGCGTTGTGTTCCGCCACTTAACACGTTATGTCTCGATAATTCGGCGGAAAGTTGAAACGGTGTGTCTTAACACAAGGTTCTCTCTGCCTACCCCGCTGTGTGCGGGTTACAGTGTGAAGCTGATTTAATTTACGACAATTATATTGATGGGTTAACAATAGTATTGGTTAAACAAAAAATCCGAAGAATAAAAATTATAAGTATTTATCTAATTATGACTATTGGTAGAAAATATATTATTACTTACTTGACCACAACCACGTACATCGACCGTGAGTTGTCAACTGTGCTGCAATATCCAATGACCGATATTGCCAGCGGATTCTTTAAAGTCATATTAAACAAACAATATATTTATTTACATTGAAATTAAAAAAAAATAAGGTACCCTAGAGGGAACCTAATGCTAAGACACTCCGTTCCCCACTTATTACTCCGCCGAAGGGAGGAGGGATTGCGAGTTTAATTCTGGAGCTATTTGTCAAACAGTCATATATTTAAATTGATATTGATTTAAATTCCTTTTATTAATTTCTAATTCTATGATACGGTTAATAACATCACAAAATGTTATAACTTTTTTGTTATACAATTATATAATCTGTCAGGTTTATAGGAAGTTATGGTCACGTGTGGTAGCTCAGTATAGCTTTGTATAAGCACCGCTAACCGGATGCTTGAGACCTACGGGCTTCCGACCGCCAAAAAAGAACTACAAGAATTTGAATTCGGAATTTGGATTAAGCTATAGATTAATATTAAAATTTATCCATATATTTATGTTTTGTTTATAAATATTATATATTTTTATTAAAGAGGTTGAATATTTAATTGTTATCTGATATCTCGTTTTTTATAGTAATAATTAATGCCAATAAAAATAGTTCCATTTGTGTTTATGTGAGCTAGGAACCATATATATTTTTTAATTTAACCTAAATTCCTCTGTAAAAGGATCATGGACTAAGGGTTTTGAGTCACGCTATTTGTTTTACTTGGTACTATGGTATTTAAAGTCATGCGATGTTTGCTGAAATTCTATGTTTTTTGACCCCATAGTTGCTCCTTTACAAGCTTTAAGAATTTTAAATAATATATTTACATTACATAGCTTCACGCTGTATCTCTAGCGGGGTAGCCAGAGAAAACGGAGGGTCGAGGGCTACGGTCTCTGCATACACCTTTCGGCCTCGTCCACTGTCATCAATCTCCACTAAAATATGCCATCCGAGGCCATGTATGAAGAGGTTGATGATTCGAAGGTCAATCGAGATCTCAAATGTATCACTTCATTTGCTTGTTCTAATATCTTACCGTTTACCCTGATCTTGCCTTCCGTCCTTCATTTCTTGCAATCACCAGCACCTCCATTTAAAAATATATATATATCTAATAATATACTTTAATATGAATATATTTATATACACAGTGTACAAAAAAATCAGAAATCTCTATATGCAATTAAATATTACAGAAATATTGCGTCAGGATATTATAACATATTAACAGAATATAAAACACCGATAATCGAAGCCGCAGTTTCCTGTCTCTATTCATAATGTGTTCGTAATACAACGTAGGTTAGTTCGCTAACTCGTCTGTACGAACATACCTACGGAATACAAATGAATCATAAACACGCGAACTAGGAAATTCCTTTTGATGCGCTCGTACTCTGTACTATACACGTGAAACAGATATTTTAATTCATAAATAATGTCGATTTTACTATGAACGATAATCTCCAAGTTAAAGGTAATTTCCAACGTAAGACATTTTGACGAATTTTCGAGGCATTGCGTGTTGAGTGGCGGAACCTAACGCTGCGCTTTGCCTTCAAAACGAAGAAATGAAAATATTACGATTGGGGATCGAACCCACACCCGTCAAATCCGTGCACCACTGCGCCACAAATGCCTCAAATTCCTTGTTTAGTCACAAACGAAATGAACATTAATATGCGAATTTAAAATGCTCTTGCATCCGCACCGTCTTTTATCAATAAGCACTCTTAGTCAGGCTATGACTATGAAAGGAAGTTATTTTTTAAGTGACATTTTTAACTTGTCTATTAACTTTGATGTCTAAATTGGATTCAATTAGCAGTGTAATTGCTGAAGGGTGAGTCAGAAGAATTATTCTTTTGGTTTTTTAAAATCTGTCTCTGAATTGGGGATTGTGTCAAAATAAAAACCAAGTAAATGCCCATTTAATCTTTAACTAAAACCTAAATCGTATTAATATTGAAATCATATATTTAAATTCTTACCAAATTCCAATTCACAAACATATTTATTCAAGCATAAGTCCACTGCATCAGTATAGCGATATAGCTATATATAATACACATATCTTATTATATCTAAGCGTTGTCTATCCGTCGCTCGCACGACAGTTGAAGGAGATAGTTAAGTACTTACTTTCCTAAGTACAAGCACGTTCAACATGAAACATGAGCGCCGAACGGAAGAAGAGTTTGAAGTGTAATATGGTGGAGGTACACATTCCGCATCACAATGACGCTTATGAACTCTTTATGACGTAACTTGAAAATGTCAGAGACTTTTATATCGGTAATCGCAGCTAGTTGCAGCTCAGGCAAAGTATTAACTTCTCGAGACTGTCTGTAGATATTTTAGCTTTAATATTTTTTTAGTTTGCTTAATCGATGTCTTGCTTTTAATTTTTAGACGCTTTTGCGTTAATGTTTCTCTTTCTCTTCTATGTGGGCACGTAGAGACCAAATATTGACCGATTTTGATGATTCTTATATTCATTAATTCGTCTAATCTTGCGTCGTAATCTTGACTAATAATTTTGAATTTGTCATAAGTAGTATTGAATTTTAATTTATAATAAGTTTATTTAATATACAATACATACTTTTTTTTGCAAAATAGAAATATTAACAGCCGTGATCCATTCTTTAACTAATTAAATCTTCCGAAGGAGTCCAGTAATTTTTAAATGAGTCCAGGTGGTCATTCCTGACATATTATAGTAAAAAGAAAATGACTGACTTAAGCAAAGAGTCCTGTTTATTCTATTTTTTAAAACTCCAAAGAGATTTTACGCTTCGAAGTGCCGGGTAGCATATACTTACAAGAAAACCTTCGAAATTTATATTAAGAAACCTCTCAGAACCTCGTGTGGTTAGTTTTGTCATTTATTGTTAGTAAAATGAATAAATAAATAATATTTGGTACTTTTTAATTTATACACGTACGAAAAGATGTAGCAATCAAAAGTAACCAGTGGTCGGGTTACCTTTAGTTGTGGTTAGTGTAAATTTAAATTCATATCTTGTAGTTTGCAACTTTGCGTGTTTCAACTATAGTATAACTATAGTATAACTAGGTATAGAAGTGACGCGTCGTCGCGACGCCCGCCGTCGCCGGGTCGCGCCGTATCGACGACCCCAATGCAATTTTAAATTACCACGAAATGGGGGTGGGTTTTTCATTCATTTGTATACATTTTAATAGTACTTGGAAACATGTTTGAAGAGGGTGTCGTAGTGCGAAGTTATGATTCAAATTAAATCAAATATGCATACAGCAGGGGGCTATGCAGAGTTAACTTAATGTTGAGACATTCCGATTTCCACTTTTCGCCGAATTATTCGAGGCGTTGCGTGTTGAGTAGCGGAAGTCAACGCCAGACCTTTCGCCGCTCGAGTGGGAATCAAACCCATGAACCCACAACCGTCGCGTTACAGTCACACCCTTGTGCCCCTGCGCCACGACAGCCACAGTAAGTGCGAAGTTAAGAATAAGTTATTCATCATTATTCTTGCCGTATCATTCGGCGGTGTTTAATAAACCGGAAAGTTATTTGAATTGCGTGTATAGCAATTCTACATAATTCATTAATAGCATTACTGCTTTGCTAGGGTTGTAATCGGGTTATTGAGAAAACCTTCGTTGGTTGATTTAAAGGTTTTCATTTGATTACGTTTTTATGTTTCTAAAAGAGATATTTACGGTTGAAGTTTAATTTTTAAATAGTTCTTCAAAACAAATAAAATAATAATAGTATATCCTGTACATAGCAGAGCAGGCAGAGGGAACTTAATGTTAAGACACTCTGTTCCCTACTTTCCGCCGATTTCAAAGGCATTGCATGGCAATTGCAAGTTAATATATAAATTTAAATAAATATTTCATTTTTTCAAGTGACACACAACTAGGCTTAAATAATTCTTGTGAGTGAATAATTAGTTACAAAATTAGTGACTAAGAATTTCACCCTTTTTCGGGTCAGGTAGGCAATTATGGAAATTATGGGTCTTAATTATGTTATCAAACGGGGACAGGGTTGATGGGTTTGTGTTAGCAATTCGTTTGTTGGCGACATTAGGCTTTATCAACAAAAAGGCCTCGTTACAATTAATACTGTGAGTCACGCACTAAGTAGCTAAGTATGTATAATAAAACAATCAATAAAAAAACCAGTCGTAGAGCACAAGCTGTGACTGTAGACGCGATTAGTTGTGGGTTTGAACTCCACTCGAGGAAATGAAATATTTATTTAAATTTATATGTCCATTTCTTCTCTCTTCTGTCTGCTGTCCAGGCAAAGTGCGGTGTTGAGTTCCACTACTCAACACGCAATGCCTCCAAAATTCGTCGGGAAGTGAGGAACGGAGTGTCTTAACAGTAGTTTCCCTCTGCCTACCCTAGTAGCTGATAAAAAAAAACAATCAATAAATATTTTAAGCACGAAATTGTAACTTTTGTAATTTAAATAAATATTCGAAAAGTGTATAATCAATTTCGTCTTTCAAATAATCTTTTTACCTGCACACAGTATCACAAGCCATCATTGTAAAAGGAAGCCATTCAAATCGTTGAATAAACGGTCAGGTAGCGTGCGTGAAAATTCAATGCGAGTAAACGAGACATGGTGCCGGAGATTATCTCAGCTTAGCATTCCAACTCACGGCGTTTGAGTCTTACGATCATTGATAATGGAGGGAAGGTTTAAAATAAAACCCGTGGCCAATTTAGCTAATAAAAAGGATGCGGGTTCTAACAATACTATATCTAATATCTTTAAAACTACTATAGTCCCAATTATTCACAATTGCATGGAGACATTAATATTATTTTAGTGTCTGACGAGGGTTCCCCCTGTTCACCCGATCGCCGGTCGTCCCCTCAAATGAATCAAGTAAATAACGAAACAATGTAAACAGAACTCGGCGTGAACTGTGAATCACTATGAATAACCCCAATTTTTTTTATAGGAAGACAGAATTTTTGACGGCAGTGAGTCATGTTCGTTCAGTAATTATATGTAGACGGTCTCGGTGTGCTTCGAACCTATAATTTGTATAGAATTGAAAATGTTTTGAAGTTTATATTTATACTGTACTTGTTTGCTAACTTAAAATAGTACCTAATTATTTAAAGTATAACGCCTTATATGGTATTAAAGTAATTAGGAATCATTTGTGAAATTTTGGTTTACTGTAAAGTTATAACCTATTTATATGTAGAAATAATTTAGATAAAATTTACCTTGTACTACACAGGATCGTGCGTTAAAAAATTAGGAAAATAATAGGGATTACTAAAGAAATTATATAAATATATTTTAAAATATGCTATCGTTATCAATTCTGAAATCTACGCAACATAATTTCTATGCAAAAGTTACTACATACAAAATGTTTATACATTCTGTTTGTTCCTCTTTAATTTTCAAAACACGTGAGACCACCCAGATTTAGTGTTAATCTACATAGTATATAAAGACGATAATAGAATACGAACACTTACCTATATAGTAAAGTAGACGTAATTTTCGAAGATAAAATATCAATTTTATGCCGATATGAAAAATGATAGATACTTATCATTTCTCTTGTAAAACTTCGCATGAACATTTACCAGTAAATGGTAATGCGAGTAAACAATGTACAGACGTCACACCCATTGTGTGTAAGACTGCATTATTTCAATACGCTCGTTCTGGACTGCTTTTCGTCAAGGATTTCCAAAAATACTTAGTTTATTAAATGGGTGAAGAAATGCACTAACATTGAGTTTAAACTATAACGTCTAGTTTTTATAAATACATATTTCTGGCGTGGTAATATGAGATGGTATTTAAAATTATTGTTGAAGTTGATTATAAGTACATGCTAATATTTAACCTATTCGCTTTTTCTGCTAAATATTACCCACAAAATTGTAATAGCTATTTGTAATGGATAAACAAGGCTCCATATTACAAAACATAGGTTGTTCAAATCGATATCAGTTTGTAAATCTTTATGGCGGCGTTAGTGGTAGGTGGGTGGAGACAGTCGCAAATATCGATTACTTCGACCGACGCCCGCGGTTTACAACACCGAGCACGTACCGACCATACAACAATTACATGTACCTATTTGTGCTACTATGCATGCATGCAGCCATCATGAATCATATGTAACACGTTTAAAATAACTTCGCGTATAAATTTTCGAAACATTGTGTGAATTAAGATAATATTTTGTTATTACTTCCTATAATCAAACTTTTGTTTGTGTGAGATATGTATGAGGATTGTAAATTAATAATTTTGCGTAAATGTAAGTAATAATTGTTTACTACCGAGACCCATAATGTCTAAGATGATGCAGTCAGCGTTGTTAAACATTGGCAAATCTCAATTTGAACCATCCACTCATAACAAAAAAAGAGGAAGAACCAGCTACCTCTGTTAAGTTTTACCACATATACTTGGCTAGCAGGTGTCGACCTGAACATATTGACTGATGATTGATACTTATTAAACATGGACCAATATTTAAATATAAGTTTCTGTATTCCACTCGCGTAGTGATGCATAATAATAAATGGCTACCGCATTCTTTTGCCTCACCGCATTAATTAGACTCCCAGTTTTATTAAATGGTAACGAGATCCATATCGTGAGCGGCGTCGTGGTGTTTATTAATAATTTGAACTTACTTGAAAATATGTTAAGGGCATCTTTATGATTATCTGTGTATTAAATATTTACATTATTATTATTTGTTTAGATACCATGTATATAGAAATGTTGTAAACTTGTAGTATTATTGAAACTTTATTTAGTTTTTTAGCCTAGCTGTAAATAAGCTATTTTATTTCAGTTGTGGAATCTTCTTTCACAATTTTGGTCTAAATACCTACAATAATAAGACAAACACTTCTAAAAGTACAAATTTGAATTTACCTTTAAGCAAATAAATTTTACCAAACGCATTATTTGTAATAAGAAATATCGGAATAAATGTAGGAACTGGTAAAGCACAATAAGTGTATGGTGCTGCTATTTAACATTTTTAACATAACTTATTTCTTCCACAGTGGTCTAAACTTCCAAGATCTGATCGTACGACAAGGCGCTATCGATTCTCCTCCTAAAACTCCATTCATCCTCGGATTTGAATGTGCCGGAGAGATCGAGCAGGTTGGCGAGGGCGTCACCAATTTTAAGGTAAACTTTAACCATAATTTATTTACAACCTAAAAACATTTAGAGTAACATAAACATAAATATAACAAATGCAATTTTTGAAATGACTTC
Source organism: Heliconius melpomene rosina (assembly GCF_056956725.1). NCBI lineage: Eukaryota > Metazoa > Arthropoda > Insecta > Lepidoptera > Nymphalidae > Heliconius > Heliconius melpomene. The sequence continues at coordinate 6,442,513 of NC_140402.1, read as the reverse complement.
TTGTTACAAACATGACAAATATTATTTTAACTAGTGAAAAGTTCTTATGAACGATAAATTAATTTATAATTACTCTGCTTTAGATGAAATCTGTCATTTTAATATTAAGTTACGTGAAATTTAATATCAACATTATTTAGCAAATTATAAAGCCCACATGTGTGTAGATCTATTAAAGGATAGGCGTGTCAACGTTTTTAAGAGATTCTGTGTCGAGACAGATTAAATAATAAAAAAAGTTCAAAGGTCCGTTGTCTATTGATCTGTCGGTTTTGATTGAAAAGTAACGCCCGTTTGGTCTATTTTTTATTTAACACCAAAACCTGTCATGATTTATAAATGTAGGTATATAGAAGAGATGCTTGTACACTAGAAATTTATAATAATCATATAATATTATTAAAAGCAATAATTGAATTTAAAATTGAAGATGTACCCTCAATATGAAGTTATTTTTAAATAATAATTTTACAATAAAACAGGTTTGTAAAATAACTTTTCGCGCGGAAGGTAATCGAATTTTACTAAAAATTACAGAAAAAGTGAATTGCTTATAATTAAAAGTAAGTTAGCAGCGTGTTAACCCTATTTCTTTATGAACTCTGGAAGGATGCTATATTTCTTGTTAATGATACTATTAAATTGAATAATATTGTAACAAGCAACTATGTTTTGTATGATTCAAGATGAGTTTTAAGTACTTGCATTGATGGAAGTTTGTTCCAGTTGTATGTAATTAAAACTAAAATTGTATTTATTCGAGACGCATAAAAAAAATACTGGAAACAAAATGCAGAAATATCTATGCCGTTTTAATTAATATCACGAATGTACATTGTTATGAGATATTGTTCAATCGAAATGCTTGTTACTCTTTTTTAGATTCCATAATAATTTAATGAAAGTAATATTTTTAACATTTTTTAAGTTAATTAATTTTTAACTATTTTGGTTGTGGGTTCTATCATTTATATCTGATGTCGTGGAAGGACGGAGTGTCTTAACACTAGACTGAAAAAAAAACTATTGACGATAATTTGAATATTATTTTATTTCCTGTAGGTCGGCGATCAAGTCGTCGCTCTGCCCGAATACAAAGCTTGGGCTGAACTGGTAGCTGTGCCTGCCCAGTATGTGTACGCGTTACCCGAGGGAATGTCAGCGTTGGACGCCGTCGCAATCACCACCAACTACGTCGTGGCTTACCTTCTCCTCTTCGAGATGGCCAACCTGACCCCTGGCAAGAGCCTCCTGGTCCATTCTGCTGGAGGCGGCGTGGTAAGTTAACTTAATTTTAACTTTTTAACTTTAACATTACACTCACGTTTTTTATATTTTAATTTTTTAATTAAATATTACCCAAATTAACTATTTGATCCAGCCGCGACGTTAAGTTTTTTGTATGTGTGGGATTTTAACGCAAAAAAAAAAGATAAAAAACCGGTCTAATGATGCAAGCTGAACTTGAATAACTAGTCCGAGCGAAGAGATAATTAGACATAGATGAGATAAGAGACGTCTAGTTTTTAAATAAAATACGGTTATCGGTTACGAAATACACTATATATTAAAAACATTTCGAATCGTACGACTGACATAATTTGTTAGTGGTTTGTTATTTATGTTTTTTTTATGAGGAACATTGTAAGTTGAGGTAAGTCGTGGTGTACGGGCACTAGTGTGTGACAGTAAACGCGACAGGTTATGAGTTTGATTCCCATTCGAGGAAATTATTAAGTTCTTAGCGCTGGTGTCGAGGCGAAGCGCTGTGTTGAGTTCTGCCACTCAACACGCAACGCCTCTAGAATTCAGCGCAAAAATCGGCAGCATTACAACACTTGGTTCCCTCTGCCTATACTGCTGTGTGCGGGATAGAGCGTGATAGTAAAAAAAAGAACCTATGTACATTTATTTTAGAAGCCTGTAGTGTATTGATATATTGTAATATATGAGGCTGGAACGGTCGGCTTACTGCTATTACTTGAGTTTCAATTACACCAACTAGATAGGATTGCAAAATACAAATGAAACCTTTGAAGCCGCGATTCGACGAACCGCCGCGCCGTATAATCTGTCATTATACTGTGTTTAAATAATTATATGTTTGCTTTTAAACATTAACGTTTATTTAAAAGTATATTTTTTTTATATATATATATATATGTAAGTAGTTATTTTAAAACGTTTCCTTATCGTGATATGTTTGGAAAGTGTCTCATTGAGAACGAGTCACGACGATAGTTGGTTCAAATTCCATTTATGTCTTAAAAAATATTGATAATGACAACAGGATATTTCGTTATTTCTTCCTCATAATTATTTGTGTGTTAAATAAAAATGGAGTTGGGTTTGGTTAAATCCACAAGCAAATAAATGATGTTTTCTTAAAATAATCCCGTAGCATTGACCCTGACATGTGCTGTTTTATTTCTACATAATATCGGCGAAAACTGCTAATTTACGAGGGAATGCGCTCGCTTACTGAACACGAGGAATGTTAGTTGCCTAAATCTAAATCAAATCAGCTTCACGCTGTGTTCCGTACACAGCAGGGTAGGCAGAGGGTACCTAGTTTTGAGACACTCCGTTCTCTATTTTTCGCTGAATTTCGTGTTTGGTGGCAGAACTCAACACTGCGCTTTGCCTCGGTACCAGAGCGAAAGAAGGAAAATATAAAATCAAAATTACATTAAATCAGCTTCACGCTGTACCCCGCACGCAGCAGAGAGAACCTAGAGTTAAGACACTCCATTCCCCACTTTCTGCCGAATTCTGGAGGCATTGGGTGTTGAGTGGCAGAGTCAACGTAGCGCTTTGCCTCGACACCAGAGAAAGGAAATGGAAATATAAGCTTAAATAAATATTTCACTTCTTCGACTGGGGATCGAACCCACAACCAGTCGTGTTTACTACGACTGGCCTCAAGTTAGTTGTCTAATTGCCTCGAATTGGGTGAGAAAAATCTTTGTGCGGTCTGGAATGTTCGCGCTTCCGACATTACATCATTCATTACCAGGGAGTCAATGACCCGTAATTTGAAGTGGTAATTATGTATTAACTTCCATTTTACACACATAAGATATGTTAGTGTGGAGTTTCTAATTAAAATTAACAAAATTAAATTTACCGAGACATCATTAAAAATATAAAATTCCATCTGTCGTCTCATTTGGAGAACGAAATTGGATCTCATTACTCAGTTTCAACAGCACCGCGATCTCGCGACTGCTTGACATTTATATTTTCTTTAAAATTATACAAAATAAATCAACCTAAATCAGTAGTGTACGTTTTCTCTTTGTCATAAAATATAAAACCTACACCGCGGTGACCTATTTTAGGAAAATTTAATACAGAATAAACGAGCGAAAATGTAGGCTTGTACATACATAAGATAAAGAATAACATTATTTTAACAAAATGAAATACAGACTAGGTGAGCTAAAATGTAGGAATCTACATTAGAATATGGTTTATTCCTTGGAATATAGGTACTCTCTATTACACAATATAATTTATGTACTGTAATTACATATGATTTGGGCTTATTTAGAAATATATAACCGCGTTAGACGAGAGTTGCGTGTTAACTACAGTTAGGTGTTATTATTTTCGATTATTTTAATAATACAATTATAATACCGTAGTCCGAGGCCATAGTGGCGCAGGGGCACAAGGATGGGAGTGTAACACGGCGGTTGTGGATTCGATCCCCACTCGATAAACAGAATATTTATTTACATTTATATTTTCATTTCTTCGCTCTGGTGTCGAGGCAAAGCACGGTTGAGTTCTGTCACTCAACACGAAATGCCTTAGATTTCGGCAGGAAGTGGGAAACAGAGGGCCTTTACACTGGGTTCCTCTTCCTACCCTGCTGTGTGCGGGATACACCGTGAAGCTAATTTGAATTTTATAAACAATTGAAATGCTTCAAGTAAATTATGCAAATTAATTGAATTATATTTATTGTTAAATTCTTATTTAAAACTTCTATCTTTCATATAGGGACAAGCCGTAGCTCAGCTAGCTAAAACCGTTGAGGGCGTGACTGTATTCGGCGTTTGCTCCAAGAGCAAGCACGAAGCTTTGAAGGCAAACAACAATAACATCGATCATCTCCTCGAGAGGGGAAGTGACTACACCAGCGAAGTTAGAAAGTAAGTATTCATAACGCAGGAAAATAAATTTAAAAATGGAAGGTCATCGTGGCGCAGTGGAACAAGTGGGTGGTTGTGAGTTCTATCAACATTCGGGGAAATTTTAATTTCTTCGCTCTGGTAACAAAGCAAAGCGGGGTAAAGGGGCAATGCAGTGTCTTAACACTATGTTTCCTGTGCCTACCCTGCTACATGCAGGATAGAACGTGGAACTGAAAAAAAAATACAAAAACTAGTTAAAATACATGCATTCAACGATAAAGTTTCAAAACAGAAAAGCATGCCACTAAGCTGCCACGAGCAGAAACTCTTAACTTACAAAAAAAATAAGCCACCCATTGTACTTCTTACGGTTTGGAGACGACGGCGACGTATAAAAACGTCATTCATACAATGTCAGCATGTCCGTACTAAAATTACTTTTCTCTTGAAAATATTTTTTTATACGAACACTGTTATGTTATTAATCATATTTTGTCGTTTAGAGTGTACATCGAGAGTGCTTTTTGCCTCTTTTTTTTATATTATTCTCCTTATGAATCATGTTTAAAGAAATTGTGCCTTAAATATGCTTTCGTGAAATCATATCTAAATATAATTCATATCCCTCTTTATACGTTCTGAAACTCAAGCTTATTCTTTTTCGAGTATTTAATAAAGTAAATGTTAACGCTAGAGTATGTGAGTTCGATTCCACTGGAGGAAATTAAATATTTAGTCCATTTTCTTCGCTCTGGTGTCGAGGTAAAACACGGTGTTGAATTCCGTACCACTCAACACGCAATGCCTCAAGAATTCGGCGGAAAACTATTACCTATTTAAAAAAAAACCATGATTTTGAGAAAGAAAAAATATGTATATATAGATAAATAAATCAACAATTAATTTAAGAAGCATTTACTACTGTATCATCTAAAATGATTTTGTAAGCCTATTTTTTGTACAAAAACGTACATATCTTTATTTGACGTTTCCGAAAACTTGATATTTTTAAAAGGTGACTAATTCTAAAGTTGCGATATATTTTCTAAGCTAGTTTAAACAATTTAATAAAGTGCCACATGAAATTTGTATGAAAACAAATTGAACGACAGTAATAATAACTTTATTGCTAACATTACATTTTTATAGTCCCTTAATCGATCGTGGGCGGAGAGACACATTTGAAATTATAAAATCGGTTTCCGTCATGATAAGATACATATTATAATCATTTTTTTTTATTGTATAGAGGCGAGGCCGTCCTGGCGAAGTGGCACAAACGTGCTGGCTGTAAACGGTAGTTGTAGGTTAGATTCCCACACGAGGGAATGAATTGTTATTTATTAATGCGAGGCAAAGCGCTCAACACATAGTGCCTCGAAAATTCGGGGGAAAGTGGAGAACGGAGTGTCTTAAACACTAGATTGGTTACCTCTGCATATCCTGTTATATGCGGATGAAGCTGAAAAGAATGATTTATAACTACAATTGGTGTATTTGTTGAAAATTTTTTGAATCATATCCTTTAAATGTGCTATGAACGTAAAGACATGGTAGCTGCACACATTCCTGTGAGTAATTAACTAATTGCTCCAGATCCCAAGCTTTCTTAATTGACAGTTATTAGTGCTACATATTTCTATCCCACCCATATCGTTAATATAGCACTTTAAACAATTGTATTTCATACGTTTTTATCGTATAACACAAAAGTTTTGCTTTATCATGTATTTGAATATAATTAAATTATTTGATTTCCTTAAAATTAAAATGAATAATCTAAGATTTGTTTGGGCTTGGCTTTGGCTATAATGGGATATAATGATAAATATTTTTTCATTGCTCAGGGTTCCCTTACACTAACACACCCCCTAGAATAAGTGCCAAATTTCGGCATCTTGCGCCTTTTTTAACCGACTTCTGTAAGAAAAGGAGGTTATCAATTCGACTGTATTTTTTTTAGTAGTTTCAGATGCGTATAGTTTATCGGTCACAGAGTGAAGAACTGTAGAATTATTAGCGACTAGCGACCCAAACGCAGCTTCGCTCGGTTAAAATTTTTGTTATATAATAGATAAATTGTACCAAATGTTTACATAAATTATAGCCTATGTATTATTTTCATGTATAAGCTATAATTCTGTAAGGTTTCATCTAAATCCGTTCAGTAGTTTTTGCGTTAAAATGGATCAAACATCCTCACAAACTTTCAAAGTAATATTAGTAGGATATCACAACTTTTTCTCGAAAGTCACAGGAACCACTGCCTCTATAAGTAGGTAATGTATGGAAAGATTCATCTACTAAAGTCAAGGTCCAATCGCGTCGGGTACAGTACGCTAATTGTTCCGTTTATAACTCGCTCCTTAGGGCAGCTGTTTTGTAACAGCCGCGCAGTATTTAATTCTCGTAAATAGACAAAGATATTTTTGTACTGGTAATCTCTATGGATAAACAGATCGGGCTTGCATGGTCCCAACGTAAACAAACGGTTGAACGTAGCCATAAGTGAGGGTTCAGATGCAGTTGTTGGTACATACTGGGTTTAAGAATTAACTGTATATCTATAATTATTATATGAGGACAGTCGTGGGTCAGGGTCACAAGGCGTTGAATTCCAACATTCAACACGCAAAGCCATCAGAGTTCAGCGAAAAGTAGAGAACGGAAGTGTCTTAACTCTAGGTTCCCAGGTTCCCTTTCCCTACCCTACTATGTACGGGATACAGCGTGAAGCTAAAAAATATTATATCACTTAACCTCCTGATATTTCCATAGACAATCATACGTTATGAATATAAAATGGTTGGCAAAGGAATTCACTCATATGTAACATCAAAACCGCTTACATATTTATGTCTAGAGATTTACATCAGCCACTTGGGACCGCCCTTGTTTAGATTATTCTTAGACCTGCATTTAAACGTCAATAGAAATTCATATATTATTTATGTTTTTTCAATGGAAATATGCGCCAGAATTTGTTTCCATAAACAATTGTTTTTTACATTTCTTATAAGTTTATTATAGGTACTTTAGTATCTGAACAACTAATAACTTCACCAAGTTTTTGACTTCAATACGGAGAAAAGAGAAAAAAAAAGATAAATAACATATTTTAAACTACTTTTACTTAGGATTTCCTCTGATGGCGTTGACATCGTGCTCGACTGTCTCTGCGGGGAGGAATGCAATCGAGGCTATTCTCTCCTCAAACCAATGGGACGATACATCCTTTATGGTAAGAGTTTTTTATGGAGAAACCAACTTTGAAATTTAGTTTCAATACTTTGTATATTTATAGCATGGCGTCGTTCTGAGTTTAAAGGAGCAATAAATATATTTTCTTTTTACGACTCCCGTCTATGTTTTGTTGGCTTGTAAAACTGATGGAGGGCAGCAAAAACAACACTGATTTGGGTCAGAGTGAAACAGATATGCCTTCCTCGATAGCGTAGAGAGGGATATTTAATTTTATTCCATCGTAAAATTACTGAAATAAAAATTGACGGACACTTCATGCATTAGCTAATGGTCTTAAACAAAATTTATTTTTAATCTTAACAGTAGATATACCAACTGGGGAACGGAAGTGTTTTAATGGGAACGGAGTGTCTTAACTCTAGGTTTCCAGGTTCGTCTGCTTTCCCTGCTAGTTACACTTTTTGAGAATTAAAAAAACTATTACTATTCTAAGGTTTCGTTTAGTAAATTCATAAAATTACTCTATCAAGTTGAATGCACTAAGCAATGACGTATATCGCAGGATCATCTAACATCGTGACCGGCGAAACCAAGAGTTTCTTCAGCGCAGCGCGTGCCGTGAGTATTTAATGTTTTAATTATCTTGTCCAAACATCTCAGCTTCGGATTGAACAAAAAGTTATGGACTCGCTCAGATTTAAAATGAATATCCATAAACTTTTATATTACGATTTATTTACTTAATAAAGGCTATTGTAGCAAACTATTGATTTAATTTGCATAGTTTTTTTTCAAATTCCATCTATTGTTTCGTATAAAAACTCAGATTTTAGTTTTTAGTTCTTATTTTTTAATTAAATATATATTTAAGTACTGTCAAAATTACTAGGAATATAAATAATAACATAACTTTCTCTTTACCTTTTAGTACTTCCAAAACGCTTTTAACCTTAAACTACTAACATATCTATAATCCCCAGTGGTGGCAAGTGGACAAGGTCTCCCCAATCAAGCTGTTCGACGAGAACAAGAGTCTCGCCGGCCTGAACCTGCGGCACCTGCTGTTCCAGCACGGCCGCGGCGAGACCGTGCGCCGCGCGGTCGACAGCGTGTTCGCGCTTTGGGCTGATGGGAAGGTCAAGCCGATCGTGGATTCCACTTGGGCTTTGGAGGATGTGAGTTGGAATTGTTGTTATTATTGGTTTTTTTCAGCTTCACGCTGTTTTCTGGATGTAGCAGAATAGGTAGAGGGAACCTAGTGTTAAGACACTCCGTTCCTAACGCAACGCTGCATTGTCGAGGCATTGCGTGTTGAGTGGTGGAAGGAGACTAGGAATCGAACCCACAACGTTTTCATTTGTGGGACCCATAAAACGTTAAATCTTTTGCTTTTTCCATTTCATAAGGAATTTCGGGCAATCCTCTTTACTGGTCATTAATCCTGCACAACAGTTTTATATTTTATAATATACTGATTAATATTGTTTTTTTATACAGGTGGGTGAAGCCATGCAAAAGATGCACGATCGCAAGAACATCGGCAAGCTCGTACTAGATCCTTCATTGGAGCCAAAGCCTAAACCAGCAACGCCTGCCAAAGGCAAATCTGGTAAAGAGAAGAAACCAGCTAAAGAGAGCTCTGAGGAAAAGAAGGACAAGGAACCTAAAGAGGAGGAGAAGAAAGCGGAGAATGGCGACAAGAATGGTGAGGAGGTCACTAACGGTAGTGACGAAGGTCAGTCTCGATCTGTGACCAGGCATGCGTAGAGACCTCTGGCGACTTAAACAGAGCTTCGGCAAGCAAATGCTTTGCAGCAATTTTATTTAAATTTAGACCAACAATTTATTGATAATATCGTATATCATTTTCGATTTTTAGCTTTAAAATAAAGTTATGATATGAATTTTTGCAATATTACAAATTCACACGGACGAACAGAATAATTATTAAATTTAATAGTAATATTTAAAAGTTAGAATACTTAAGTCGCTTTGCAATTTGCCAAATATTAATATTATTAGGGAGGTCTCGTTTTTTTTTATTTTGGCTTATTTACGCACAGGCTAAACGCACATGGCGGGCTTCTGAAGTCCCGCCGTCATTCGATACGGCAGCCTTTAGATCGCTTACGCAGTGGGGTTCACGATATCGGTCGATATCTATCAAATCAAATATTTTATTTATTTTATCATTATTATAATTTTACAATGATATATTTTATTTATTTATTAAAATTAATAAATAATTGTAACGTAAATTATACGACCATCGATAAATTATTTATCTGCTGAATTAGTTTTTTTTAATAACGTCTGACGTTATATTTAATACTTAATCATTTGCCTATACCATCATTGCTTACTGCTTATATTTAAGACGTAGAACACACAAGCAAACAAACACGAAATCATTTCATATTTTAGTAGACACATAATATGGAATCAAATTTAAAACAGTGAAATAATATAAATAAAAAAGTTTCAGTAAAAATAATTTCAAAACGAAATGTTTTATTCTTCATAAAATGTATTTAATAATTAAATTTACTGTAAATATGTAAATTGATATTGCAAAAAAAAATTAATTTTAAATTTATGTTTTTTATGGTGATCTAAAGGCTGGTCTAAAAATATGTTTAGCCAGCTTGGTCATAAGACATCGAGATGATCATTACACTATCATCTTAAATTTTAATAAATATTAAAAAAAAATAAAAAATAATTCATAATTTTAGTTAGATTGCGGAAATTTAAAAAGTAATTAAGCTTCCTTATATTATTACTACGCTGAGCTTTGCCTAAAATAATCTTCTGTCCATCTTTATAATATGAATTATTTTTTATGCTATACACATATTATTTATTCGCTTTATATCTTTATTTGCTGGTTTCAATAAACACAAAATTATATTTCATTTTAAATTGTAATAATATTTTAAAATTACAGAGTCAAAGGAGAAAGAGAAGGAGAAGGAGAAAGAATCTAGCTGAATTGTTTCGCCCGAGAACAGGACCAGACAAACCACCGCCAATTGATTATTTTAAATTTGAAGCTAATCTCGTCTCGTTCGGCTTGTGCTTACACCGGCCTCATGTTTACTTTTATAAGTCTGACGGCACTGTGCGATCCCTTCATTTCTCATTGTTTACAGCGACGACCTCAGTTCGGACCATTTTAATATAGTTTTTATTAATTTTAATATAACATCACATTTAGATTTAACAAAAAAATATTATTATTATTATTATTCAACTACCCACATTCGAACAGCGAATTCGTTTAAATTAATTTTATGTTTAAACACATTTAATTTTGAATGTGGCCTAAGTTAGCTTCCGAACTGTCGACTCTTATAGTTTAATGTTTAAGATTTTATTTTTAGGATGAGAATATTTTAGTCTGCAATTATTTTGAATGGCTATTGTATTATTAAGGTGCAGAGATGCTTAATCTTTATGTATGTTAAGCTTTAATATTTTATTAGTAAATGTTTAAAATTTGGCCCCTGGTGACCCACCCCCGCCCTCGCGCGCCCCTCGGAACTGCAAACGATACCTTGCGTGTGATATTTTGTACTAGGTGTTTATTATGCTGCCTATTCATAACATTCATTTTATTTGGGCTTCAAAAAACGATTGAGTGTTTTATAATTATATTTTTTATACTTAGAAGTTTTGTAAATTATTTTCTAGTTAAGAAAGATCAAATAAATGTCAAATCAAATAAATCGCACCTGCCACTGTCTGGTGTGGCACCAGCAGCGACCAGGTATACAAGCTCGAAGTACCGTTACTCCCTCATCGAGCCCTAATCAAATAATAATTATAAAATGTATGTGACTCTTTGAATTTGTGGATCCAGACTTCGTTCAACATTCAACTATTATATAAGTCGTATTTTTGTAAATGAAATGTCGACGTGAAATCTCTTATAAGTATGAAACTTTTATGTATCTTTACACACAAATATCACATATCTAAAGCTAAATACACGTAAACAAATATTTTAGAATTAATGTTTTGATACTAATGTTCACTGCATTTTTTTTATATACCTAGCATATACTTAAAGTACTTTTGATTTCGTAAGAGTGTAAGTTTAAACCGCCATTATATAATGTACAGTATGGTTATAAACTGTAAGTGTATGTACCCAGTACTATAAGTTTGTATCTGTATAACATATCAAGCGCATGTAACATTTATATATCTGGGTAAAGAAAGGCTGAGGTAATCCGGGTGTTCCGGAGTAAAACGAATCAGTAGTTTCAGGCTCTCACGACTGCTCAATACTACCTGCCAGCGTTGACGCAACCTATGTTCGACCTCAAAGCATACCGACAGACTCGTAGGATTTTTATATAAATGTTTACCCTTTTTGAACATTTTTTTCACGAGCATAATTTGCGTGAGCGCGTACCTAGGGTCCGATTGTCATTTTGGTGTGTTGGGTCCGGCCCCGCGCCGCGACAGCGTTGGTTGTGAACTAGAGAGCGGATATTAGTAGCTTTTTTACTTTGACCGATACTGTCCAGGTACAGGTGCAGTTAGTGCGACATGTTGCTTCTCGTACGTTGGCTTGGTGCTAGTTTCGTCTGCGCGGATACGACTCGCTTCATCGTCTCGGACCAATATCTTAAAGCTATTCACTTAGTCCTCTTAACCGTATTCTTCGTCGCTTTATGTGTCAAATATGTGCGAATTTCTTAATGTTAACATACGTATATTATTGATTAAATTCTCTTGTATATCGACCTGTATAATGGTTTATATTTATCTGAATTCTCTTCTATAAGAATATCTGACAAAATTCAATAGCGTACTCGTGAGTTGCGGCGGCCGCGCCGCTCGTGGATGTGTCCAAATTGTTGTAGGTTAGTATGGAATCGATGCCAATATTTATTGTGGAGGCGCCCCCGGAGCCCCAGGTCTGGGGGCGGAGCCTGCGCGGCCGCGACAGCTACGACGGATAGTCGTTAACGTATTACACATTTATTTTTGTAAGGGCGGGCCAGTGTGATATCTATACTATGAAATGGATAAATAAATATGTATGATCTGTAAAAATGCTTAATTGAGCCTTTTATTTTATTTTCCCTTTAAGCCCTCATTATTATTAACCCTCCAGTAACTCTCAAGAATAATTGTAACTATATTTTCCTTGTACTACAAGTCTATGAAAAAATATTTTAATGCTTATGAAATTTCCATAGTTCATGAAAACTAAGAAAATAAAATCACAGGATTAAACAAATAATTTACTCCATATTAGTCAAAGTACACTCCATAAACAACGACATTGGCATAAATGTGGCAGTTTTCAAAGTTGTATGTGGCGAAAGCATCTCTCTCGTGATCCCAGAGAAATGAATGGAATATATGAACACTTTGTTGTCTCCTCTGGCCGATTGTCACAGCGACTATTATCCTGTATCTGTAATTAAAAATAAAACATTATTTTTCTATTATTTCATCTATAGACTCGTCTTTTTTTATTTATTTTTTTGAAGAACGGAAAATTACATTTAAATTAATTATTCAATATATATGATTTAGAGAAATACTAAGACAATTTTATTTTTACAGTATTGATGGATTTTGTTCTTAAATATTTATATTTTTATAATAGTAGCTAAATAAGTATTATACCTTATTTAAATAAAGTAATGTAGATGTTTAACATGTTACGTCATTAATTTACAAAAAAATAATAATTTTATCAACATCTTGGTCTGCAACAATAGCAATAAAAACAGGAGAACGCTGATAGTGCTGCTATCGTTGGTAATATGTACATATTTTTTATAATCACAATATAATCTAGTTATTGTATTAAAGACGACAATTACATTATAATTTAATAATTGTTATAGATATTTTGATAGTACCTGTCATAATTTTCTTCTTTTATTGCCGCCCTTACATTTTCTGCCAAAGTTAAGCACAGATCAGGTATTTGTTTTTCACTATATTCAACCTCTTCCAATTCTGAACTCACGATACGTTTAAGTATTTTCTCCACAACTTCTGTATTGAAAGGTTTTCTTGAATTTAGCTGATATGTGGGCTGGTAAATTCGCATCTGTTTAGAAGTAGGTTTACTTATAGACATCGTTGTTTGGTCAATACTTCCATTTCTATATAAACTAAATCTTTGGCCCGTGGCAACAGAAAGTGGCATGGCATAGCATTTGAAAAATAATCGGTTTTTCAAGTACGATATTAATAAAAATCTATATATACCTACCTACATACCATATTTTAATACTATTAATTGAAAAATGAAATTGAACACTTTAGTTCAATTATTCAATTATATTTTTAAGCAGGCAGCCGATAAAGCGGCTAGAATATTAAATATTTAAATACATAAAGTTTTTTTTTGGAAATTATTACTATTTTTGATTTTGTACTTGTGCGCCGTCCAAAACTAAGACCAAGACCACTGATTTTTCCCATCGATATCCGTTTATATTCCTTTGACATGGCCGCAGACGAGTTAAAAAAGGAAATTTATTCCTTTTTTATATACTTTTATTACAATATACAATATTTAAGATTCGATATAAAGAAAAACAATTTTGAAAAGCTTTTCAGTGTATAAGTATGTTATAATGTCATTTAAGAACTAATTTTAACCATCGAGATTTATTGATATCAAACGATCTACCAACGTACTAAATTACGATAAAAATGTTTAAATAAATATTTTTATTATATAAAAATTCAGCGGAATTCAACGCCGCGTATTTGCGTTGGCACTAGTGCGAAGTAATGAAGTAATAAATTATTAATAAATAACAAATAATTTATTACTTCATTACTTATATTTATTCCTTCATTGAACCGAGTGGCAGTCGAACTCACAATCGTCGTATTACAGTAATACAGTCACACGCTTGTGTCCCTGCGTCACGACGGCCTTCTAAATGGTCATCAATTAATATATTGAAATTAAAATAGGATTATAGAAAAGGAATGTTTGCTTTAATCAGTTTTGCAGACTATTTGCCCCACTTATTAACCCCACTCTTCCTACGCCACTGTATAACAGCGCTATTATTATTTTACTTGTTTCATTGCTTTTCTTACACAGCACTCCTTCCGGTGTACCGTAGCGTGTATAGTCGGCTTTAAATCCATAGAGTTATTGTTTACTTGTCAAATTTGACATTGCTATTTACAATTGTATTATTGTAGTTTGTAAATAACTTTGAAAAATAATTTAATAATTGTGGAGCTGAGAATTTTATTAAATAAAACTTAATATCAGCATCTTTAGTATTATAGTATATAATGTTGTCAGTTAGCAACGTAACATTGTGAATTAAGAAGATTTTAATATGAAACAACAAGTTGCAATAACAAACTATTTTAAGTCAACTAGCTTAAAATCTAGACCTGCTGAAAAAATGGAGGAAAGGCGAAGAGGCAAAAAATTTAATTTAAGTTTAAAACAAACACCTACAAAGTCTCCTAAAACACCGAAAAACATATACGAAATTGATCTTACTGGCAATTCCAGTTCTTCCGATAGCACAGTAATAATTACCCCAGAAAGTAGTACAAAAATAAATGAAGAAAATAGTTTAAAAAGAACGCCTTTTCCTTCTCCTGATATTTCCAAAAGTAAATCACCAGATTATCTAACACCATCAAAACGTAAATATTACTCGCCTACCAAAAAAAGAAATTATACAATTAAGACGCCGACAAAAGCTAAAAGAAATTTAAATTATTCATTATCAAGTAATAAATCTGATCTTTTTCTTACTAAAGATTTCATGGACATCTGTGAAGGACTTGATGATAAGCGTAACTATGATTTACTATTAATAAATTCATTACATATTATTATCTTAAGTTTAGTTTTTTTAAAGAATAAATTCTCTATTATATTCTTAATTTAATTTGAAATTGAAATACAGAAATTTTAATTGATCTTTGTGACAAATTTTTCAGCAATATTTTTACTGAAAATAATTTATCAATTTTTGCATGATGATGATTTAAAACATCTATTAGAAGATAATAGTGTAAATCTTTTGAAGAAAGCACAATTTATTATAAAACCGGGAATGCATCTGGTGTGTAGGCTTTATTGGCGAAAAGATAGTTGGCACAAAATGGATTCTATTGAAAAAATCTTAAGCAACAAGAAAAGAAATGAAAACTTTATGTTACATGAAGTATTAAGTTCTCTTGTTGAAAATGGATTTATTGCTGTGTGTTATAACAATGGTATGTTACCCTTAACTATTAACATTTTCTTAAATTGTAACAAAATACAGTCTCATTATTGTGGTTTTTTTGACCATTCAACATCATGAAAACACTATGTTTGCCCCCCAAACCACTATGTTTGCCACCCACCTTTAAATGTGATAAAACCCAATGTAATGATTTTAAATATTTATGTCTCTGTGTCATTTGTGTATGTAATAAAATGTAGTTTCAAAATTTATAATTATATTAGAACACAAAAAACGATTTAGATTAATAATTAATAAATCATGTAGTTTAAGCATTAACATTATATAACACAACTAGTTCGTCAACTTTTATATGTATTTTAATTTTAGGAGAAAAAATGGATTTAGAATTTGACGATTTAGTAAAGCTATTAAAATTAGATGAACTAAAAACTGTTTGCAAAGAATTGAATATAAAGAATGTTAAGACAAAAGAAGATATCATACAATCATTGAAAGTGTTTCGATCCCAGAAAAAAAATATTACTAATTACTTTCAGGGAGGCAAGAGCAATAATGATAATAGACTTCTTAAAGTGTATGTAACTTATTTCAGTTCTATTTAATATTTAAATGTCAATGTATTTATAATTAAATATCTATATTTTTTTTCAATTAACACTGCCTCCCACACATAGCAGGGCAGGCAGAGGGAACCTGAAGACCTAGTGTTAAGATACTCTGTTAAGTTAAAATTGTTCCCCATTTCTCACCAAATTCTTGGGGCATTACATGTTGAGTGGTGGAACTTAACGCCGCGACTTGACTCTTTACTAGAGGCGTTTCCTCAACTTGATATCGACTTGTAGTGCTGACAGTCCCAAGCTTGTGTTCCTGAGGCATGACTAGCCTCAAGCCTAAATGTCCGATGTATAGACAGATATTACAAAAATAATAAGCTTTAATGTAGAGTGAAGCTTCAAAAATAATAAGAAAATAGATATTAAATATATGAGGCTGTGGACCTGGGGGAAATTAAATATTTAACATTACGCATACTCCTCTAAGTGCCTGAAGCTTAAAAAATCTTACACATTACAAGAGATTTAAATCTCTAAGAACCAGTTACCCGTTTATCAATTGTATCTATATGATGTCTAAAATTAGGTTTTATCAATTATTTTATAAATATTTACTTTTTAGATTATCTGCTAAAGTTGGAATTTGCTACAAGTTGTCAGATCAAGCTCGCAACACATTAAAGGAACTTTATATGCTTATGTATTTGGGTATAAATGAAAGTACATTGAGAGAGAAAGGCCTAGAGTTATTGCTTATCAATGACAAAGCAAGGATAGAGACATATCCCATTGATAAGAATATGGAATTGGATAATGCTAGTATTGTATTTAGGAATAGAGATGAATTTAAGAGGTAACTTTAAATCAAATATAAACTAAAGAAATGTTGAGTTATTAGTTTTCATAAGTGAAATTAAATAAAAAAGATCTGTCATGGCACAAGGGCAGAAGGGTGTGACTTATAATAATTGGTTAAATGTGTGTTTCGCAGTTATGTTATGGCACGTGATATTTATGAAGATTTCCTGGAAGAGACCAATGTGGCTGTGAAATGCTCAATAGTGAAGAATGTCTTTAACTTATATAATCTTGTAGATAAGGAGAAAATGAAGAGGTAATTTATATATTTTGCTATCTTAACGCAATTTGAGTTTTTTGCCTATTTTGTAATAATTTCTGGTAATATAGAATAAATTCAAATAATTAATAATTGCATAAATTTTAAATATTAATAGTAAACAAAGCCAGCAAAGCTAAGAAATTGAAATTTTGTTTTAATTTTCAAAGAAGATATTCTGGCCTTACAAAATATGTAAGGCTATAAACCTTAGATTCAATTTAATTAGTTTTAAAATATATTATTTTTTATTGAACTCAATATTTGATTTATTGCGGGAAAATTAAAATAAATAATTTCCACAAGTGGGAATTGCACTATCGTGTCTTCAGCCAAAATGTCTGTTTTTTTATAAACCACACACATCCACATTCCGTTCCACACTTTCCGCCGAATTCTGGAGGTATTGCGTGTTGAGTGGTGGAACTCAAAGCCGCTCATTGACACCACACAGAGCGAAGAAATGGAAATATACATTTGAATAAATATTTCATTTCCTCGACTAGCAATCGAACCCATGCCAGTCGCGTTTACGGTCAAACTTTGTGCCCCTGTGCTACAACTGGCCTCAAGTTCAAAAAATATATTATTATTTTATTTTTAGTTACGGAACTGTTCCTCAATGGTTGCATAGATACACACCACCTTACATCTACATTAAAGTATTACAAAACGGTATTGTAGATTTAAAAAAAGATAAATCTGAAGAAAATATAAGTATTGCTATAGAAATTCTATCAACATTAATAATGCAAAATATTTGGAGACAACACAAAAAGGCAGAATGGTACGCTGAGAAAGCGTTAGTTTTGGATAGACTGATGAACAAGCCAGAAGAGGTAGTTATGTTTTATATATTTTTTTAAGCCTTATGCTAGGTACGCCGCACTTTATCCTCTTTAATACAGGGAGAAAATGAAAAAATAATTTGCCTGAGTATAAATTTTATAATTATTTATGGATATTTTTTTAGCATCTTCACTAAACTGAGCCCAGTCTTGATGTGGTGGCTGTAAACGCGACTGGTTGTAAGTTCGATTGCCACTCGAGGAATTAAAATATTTATGAAAAATGGGTTACTTAAATTTAATATTAAATTAAAATATTTATGAAAAATGGGCACTAGGTTCCCTCTGCCTACCATTCTGTGTGCGGGATACAGAGTGAAACTAAAAAAAATTTTTTGCTAACAATAAGAATCTAAATGTATTATTTCCTTTTCTAGGCTGCGTTGATATTGTTAGATGGATTTCGTTCAAATTTAGAAGAAATACATAAAGATGTATTACGACCTCGCGCCTTGTTGCTGGCGAAGAGACAAAAAAATTCGGTTAGTAATACACTTAAAGAACAATTATTAGAATTCGCTAACAAAGAAGATATATTGGAAAAGAATATTGAGGCAAGACACTTTTATAAGCAACCCATGGAGTAAGTAAATATTTCATTTATATTTAGGAACGTCAATATTCGTGAAATAAAATTTTATTGTGAACGCGTCGGTTGTGTGTTCAGTTCCTACTAGGGAATTCATTTTTTTTCAATTCTTCTCTCAGGTAGGTAGGAAAAGCGCAGCGTTGTTTCCTCATTTAACATTCAATGTTCCGAAATTTGATCGATACGTGATTATCACAACCCTAACACTTACACTATATGCGGGATACTAGGTTATCCTATCTGTATATTATATGCTAAAATTTTAAACATAATATAATAATTATTAAAAATTAAGTCACATAATAAAAAAGAAATATTTTGAATTAATTTCAGAAGTTCTACCAGAGGCAAGAAACAATTTAAAATACACACAGCAACGGGAATAAGTGTGTACGAGGCGGAGGAATGTTGCATACAGCTTTATATAGACCAGGGTCTTTACACACATGGTACTGATTTATTTATGATTTTATTTTTTAATGACAAATGAGCAGGATGATTAAGGGGCTTTTTGGTGTGCAGACCAGTGCCCCTTGGGCTTCAGTGAATATAATCAAATAAAAAATATATACATCTTAGATACATCTTAGTTCTTTTAACAAACATTATATTCCAATTTCACGAATGCCTTACAATATGATAAGCAAATAAAACTTCTATATTGACTTTAAAAAAAAGATTTAAAATCTTTTTATTAATTATGTATGTATTTGTTAATTAAAAATAGAATAAAAATGTATCAATAGATAAAAAAATTGTGTACTTCACTTATTTTATATATATTTTAATTATATTATTCATTTGTTTCAGGGCAACACTGGGAGGGTAAAATAGTGACTACCATATTTTTTCTGTTGTTCTGGGATATCATTTACAGAAAGCTACAAAATGCAAATGGAATATTTTTATCACATTATCAAATGTTCCCTTTGGACATGTTTGGTAAGAGTTTCTATGCAAACAGACAAGTTTTGATTGAAGATAGACTGAAGCAGATCGAAGAATTTACTATGGAACAATTAATAGATGAAATGAAATTAACTTTCGATAGTAGACCTGAGAGTGAGTTGAGTTTTTTTCAATTTACAAAATGGTCATATTCAAATATAAAACAAAATTATACTTATTAAGAAAATGTATAACGTGAGCGCTCTGACCAACTAAGCCTTACGTGGACGGTTTCCAAAGAGGCGCGGGTTCAAATCCCACTACGTTCAATTTTTTAAATATTTTTCTTAATATTTCGTTTTCTTAATATTTTTTTTCCTAAGTGTGGAATAACGTTTATATTGATTCTTAGATGAACTATCTCCAATACGGGGAATTTCCTGGGACGCTGTATATGGCGTGTGTTCTGCGTTGGGCGCGCGCAACGCCGCGTTATTATGCAAGCGAGTGGCGCAATACCCTATTGCGGGATTCCCCGATCTTACTATGTGGGATCAACATCGAAAAAAGGTACAATTTTTTTTTAAATCAAATTAAATCAACTTCACGCTGCACCCCGCATACAGGCGTAGGTAACCTAGTGTTAAGACACGAGAGCGAAGATAATGAATAAATATATATAAATGTTAACAAATATTTCACGTTTTTTTGGTTTTACATTATGCAGCTTAAAATAATGTGACAGGTTCTTTAATTTTTCTATTTATTGAGTATTCAAGTATTTTATCGATCACCAGATCACCAGCCCTGAGGTGCTCGCAAGTACAGTAGGTTACATCGATACTACTAATGTGATGTAATATAGCCTACAGCAGGGGTTCCCAACCTGTGCGCCGCGGTGCCCTAGTGCGCCATAGAAAGTAAAAAAGGGCGCCGCGAGTTGGTTCCTAAATTTGAAATCGGAAGTCTCAAAATCTTTGGGAAACTGTGCGGAGACCAAGCTCAACCGTCACATTGAATTGACTAAGAACTGTCTGTCGTACCTTATTATTCTTATGTCTTAATTATTATTCTCATTTAAATAAATAAAACCCAATTTCATATTGTCGATGTTTTAATTTTTGATCCTATTTGGGTGTAGGTATCTATTTCTTTCGACTGTTTTTTTTTAATAGCGGAGCTTTTTTTAGCGAGCTTGGGTAGCCAACTTGGGTAGTCAACTCATTGAGTAATGCTGTAGGCCCTACAGCATTACTCGATGAGTTGACTATCAAATACAAAAACATTTTTTTATTTTGAACTGGTAGTTCCCGAGTTAGCTCGATCACTAACTTTTCAACTGTATATAATATGTAATTGGTAAAAAATATTTACAGATAGCCTTTATAGAAGTGAAGACAGACACCGACAAGCCTTCTCTAAAGCAACTACAATGGATGCATTATCTAAAACAAAACAACATTCACACTGAGTTCTGTTATATAGGCGTTAATACTTCAAGACAGCATTCAAGAAATACGGGAATGGAATCGAATCTACTACTTAATGATAGTTAAATCATTTGATAATCACGTTTAAGATTCATTATTTTGGTGCTTCATTTGTTTTATATATGAATAAGAAAAAAAAATTGCTTTGAAAATTTCTTGGCTCGTTTACCTCTGCATGCCTTATTTTTTTTATAATTTATAAAAAAAACATCCTTAAAGGATAATAATGTTTATTAATCTGTGCTTCCTTATACAAAATATTCTTAATTTGACATTATTTTAGCTTATCTGTATCCCTTCGTTTAGGTATTATATTCGGAGTGTCTTAACACTAGATTGCGTCTGCCTACCCTGCGTGTGCGGGATATAGCGAAGCTGAAGCTGATTTATTTTTATAAATCTTACAGATAAAGATTTTTCTCAGCGCTTTTAAATATTGTTCTTTGTATAATTGCTTAATTACATTTTTCATGTTTCGTGTACAAACCATGTTTATGTTATTTTCTTTTTTTATTTTATGTAATATACGGATAGAAATAAATAAATATATATATTACGCACACACTTTAATTCTGCTTACAATAACAATAACTTTAATACTAATTTTAAGAACAACTTCCCTCGACTAAATATTTTAGAATCTACATCGGCACTGGGTATTGTGGAAAACCGAGCTAGAGGTGTGGAGCTTTCGTTGGTGTGCCAAAAAAATTGCCACGAAGTCGCAAGAGCGCCTATTAGATACGGGCCTCGGCTGGTTTCTTTATGAGGGAGCTGTGCTGAACCGAGTTCAGCCTACTGGGTAAGGTGGTGGATATCCTGTTGGATTTTTAAGAGTTGCGATCTCCCGCGTCTAGGCACGCTCGCTAATAAGCTAATAGCGAGCTAGGCTAATGAATTAAGAATACTTATATTGCATGTTTACAAATATTTTAAATAATATATAGTGATATTGACGTCCCCTCCCATGATGATGTTTGGACACTTGCTTTCATTTTTTATTCTCTTTATATGAGCAATATAGGGCTCTAGATCTTGGGAATCTTCAAACTACACCGATGAATCTTCAACTACGTCCTGAGGGTTGCAACAGCGTCGTTCTCAGTGGTGAGTATTGGACTTTCAATAATTTCAATATTCAATAATCAATTTGCCGTAATTTATAGATTTTTTTTTATTTATTTCGTAACAGACAGACTAAAACTTTAAGATTGTTATTTAGAAATCGCAAGAAAGACTCCTCTATTTTATTTGTTAAATTATTGTGTGTTTACATAATACAGGGGACATCAGGCCAGTAACCTCCATAATAAAAAAAAACCGTACGCTAAGTACTGCAACGAAGTCACGATCTTCAGCAATGACCGTCTCTAGAGAGATATACCTACGGGAAATTGGTCGGTTATTTTAGTATGGTTATCTATACTGCTTTATAATTAACAAATTGTAATTTTAATATTTTAGAATTTTACTTGATTTAACTCGCAGAAATTTATTATTTAACAGAGAAATATCTAATTATTTCATATCACTGTACACGAGCACGGCAAACGCGGCAATTCCCGCGTAAATACCAATCTCGCGGGAATTTCGTGACAAAAACGATATTTATTGTTTTTATGTATAATCTGATAACTCTACAGACAAATTATAATACCCTGATTTTTTCCATATGATGATAACTTGAAACATAAATTTAAATAAATACTTATTTCATCTTCTCGAGTGGGATCGAACCCACAACCAGTCGGTTTTAGTCACATTATGTGCTTCTGCGCCGCGACTGGCCCTCTTAATCTTTCTTGTTTAGATGATTTAATTAAACTAAATTAGCCTTTTTAAACCTTTAAATGTGTAACCTTAAATTTTTTTAAATGCAGGTATGTTTATTTTTATTGTGTTACATTATAAATAAAATACGTTTGTTTTGCTACAAAAAATATATATTAAAAAAAAAATAGTTAAAAATAGGCAAAAAATATATCACATAGAGAGGTTTACGAAACATTTGCGATTTATATTTAAATGAGTATTTACAACGAATAAACTTGTTCTAATGACTTAATAACTTCTTGATTGACTAAAGTAGGGGCGTCGATTGCCCACAAATAATCTAAATGGTTGAATGTTGGTTCCGATATTTTATATATTTGTTTAGAAGAGGGCAGTTTTTCGTATAGAAGTTTTACGTCTTCCTCACTAGATAGCAAGTCGTTTTCTGCCCAAAACAGTTTTATAGGTAAAGTGATTTTATTAAGATCGTACTCAGGAGGTGTCTCGTTGCCGTATACCCTCTTATTATCAGTTTTCCCATAATCAAATTGTTGGAACTTTCCTCCTGCGACAATTTCTTGGGCGAAGTGTACGGCAGTTTTCCATGAAGTGCCTGTACCAAGGTTCGATAAAAATGTAGGCAGGAGTTCTTTATTGAATTGCTTTTCATTGGTGCCACAAATGTAAAATATCACATTTTTGCATACTACAGAATCAAAGTTGTCGACCTCGCAAGAACTAGTCATTCTACCTAATACTGAATCTTTTGGTAAAAATTCGTGAGAACCGTATAGCATCTCCATGTAAGCCACGTTACTTGCAATCGGGGCAAGAGATTTTAAAGGTGATTTAAGGTTTGTTAAGAAGGCAACAGGCGCCAACGCAAACCCTGCTTTCAAAATATTATTATATTCGGGCCTTAGCGTCAACATGGCAAATAAAATAGTTGTTCCCATCGAATGGCCAATGTAGGTGATATCGCATTCGCCTTTAATTTTTATGATATGATCTATCACCGCCGGAACATCGTATAACGCGACGTCGTGCCAAGAGAAATTCCAAAAGGATTTTGAATCGCTTTTATATGTAACGTGCTCCTTTGAATATTTATTACCTCTGACATTAGACATCCAAACATCGTAGCCGGCGTCCGCCAAAACATACGCTAACGCTTTCTCGGGCCCGTTTAAAATCCAATCAGCCGAGCTGCCAAACAGACCATGCTGTAATAGAATAGTTTTCCTCGATACATCCCCGAAATTTCGTGATCTGGCGATTCTATGTACGCTTAACAAATAACCTTGTGATAATACCACGTGTGTTTCACAATAATAATCATTTCGCGTTATAACTCCTGGCACTGATAAAAACATCTCGGGGATTTGCATCCTGGCGCCAGGTTCCTCTATCGGCAGGTACGACCAGGAATCGGCAACTTTTCTCCCACTTTCTTTGACACTTTCCACATAATTGCTAATATCTGATGTTATTTTCTTTTGTTGCTCATCAACGTAATTACTAACCGAATCTTTTAATCGTATTGCTTCTTGGTAGCTGGAATTGAATGCTTTTTCTACGTTGTTTTTTTGCTCTTCGAAAAACGTTTTCATATTCATACTGTGGCCGTCTATAAACTCCTGTATAGAATCCATTCCAAACGGCGCACTCATAGTACGCGTGAACGTCGCGCAGACGGCGAATGCGAATACTGTATTCATATTAGGTCGAATTTAGACTGGCCTCGCGTCTGTTATGTTGGTACGATTGTACCATGACCCAATGGCGGGTTCATATAAAATTATGATAAAAACATGCTTACAATTTATTTGTATATAATAATTAATATATTTTTTTTTTGTTCTGTATTTCTTAAAATAAATATGTCAGGGATAGAAAAACAAATATATGTACCTAATTATCATTACACAAGTATCGTAACTATGTGTAGGTATGGTATACACACATTAAACACACAAGTGATTTTTTTATTAGCCCATTTCAAATATGTAGGTATGTTATATTTATTTTAATAATTCAGAAGTAAAATTTTATATAATTAATGAATTCTATTTTACCCAAAAGCTATAACTTTTCAATGTAACGATGTTTTAATTTTTATAATAAAATTAAAATAATATTAATACATATATTATAGGCTAAGCAGGGAATTATGATTAGTGTATATTATTTGCAATTGTTACAGAAATCATTGATAACATGCATCTATGACGCGACAGTGCATCCGTGAACTTGGAATGAGTAAGACTTATATGTACCTATATATTTTGTTTGCAAATAAATTCTTGACACTTGACGTCATAAGTATATTTTAGGAAAACACTTTATTTTTAAGATAAAGAGGCTGTTTACTTAAAGAGACTCAGTACTTGACCGGAGCAATATTTAGTAGTATATTTAGTAGGCACTAGCGACTCGCTTGCGGCTTCACCCGCCTGAATTACACAATTATTTTTACTAATATCAGTTTTATTTTAATAAAATTATAATTTTATAATATGTATAGATTATCTGCTTAGTCTGGCCATAAATACTGTTAAAAATAAACAAAATATTACTTTTGAATTTGGAATGTGTAATTTTTAAACGATTGTTTATTTAATCGATCAGAACCTATTGTTAAGACTCGAACGTTTTGTCTTGTCACCAAAGGGAAGAAATGGAAATACAAATATAAATAAATATTTCACTTCCTCGAGTGTGGACCGAACCCACAACCGTCGCGGTACAGTCACACGCTTGTGCCGCTGCGCTGCTGCGAGGAAATTAAATATTTATTTAAAGTAATTTTCATTTCTTCGCTCTTTGTCGAGGCAAAATACGGTATTGAGTACCGCCACTCAACACGCTGTGCCTCCAGAATTCAGCGGGAAGTGGGCGCGGAGTGTCTTAACTCTAGCCTCCCTGCTACACCCTAAAATTATTTTTTAAATATCTAAACAGATAGCGCCGGGGTATGGGGCTATAATATAAACGTTTTAATTGTAATAAATAAATTAAAGATTCATAACTATTTATATCACTTAAAATCATTTAACAGTCGTACGACGCGATAAGGTTATCTAACAATCGTACCACGCGAAAAGGTCACACTTAGACTAATAAGATTTTATTAGAGAAAGTTTTTAATAAAATATCTATGTAGTTCTTTATTTAGAAACAAGAGAAAGTTCTTTTACGTTCGAAATTTTTGTTACAATACAAATGATTAAGTATAATTTGTCATATTATTCTTACATATTATTATTTACTAAAAAAATTGTAAAACTATTCAAAAAAATAATAAATATATCTACATATCTATCTCATACTCAAAAGTTGTAAAAATATAGTTTATTAATTTTTGCAATTTAGTTGATCCGTATCAACTTTAATTAATTACTTTTTTTTTATAATAAATTATAGTGTGTGTATTTCTGTAATAATTTACTTACTATATTTAATAATTTATATATAGTAAATTATTATAAAGTATCAAAATATATATATAAATTAAAATATTTATTTCTACATTTTTTACATATTTTAATACCTTTTTTTAATCTAGGCTGAATATTTTTGGTAACAAGATGCAAAAATCAGATTTTATAAAAAACACTGCTAGAATAATATTTGTCACATTGACTTCTTTTCATTCTGTCAACTTGAAAGTATGCAAAACCTATTATAATGAATCATTTACTATAACAATTTTAATTTATTATTATAATCATTAATTTAGAAAGTTCACTAATTTGCCAACAAAAAGGAATTTTCTTAATTTTTCTCATAATGCTGCCAGTATATTTCCCGCTATTGGTTATGTCTGCACTATCGGCGATATCAGTTATATATTTATATTGCAAGAACAGAGGCAATCGAAGAAAAGGATACATGGATGTGAAAGAAAAGCCTTGAACTTTAATATTTTTTGCATACTTATTTTAATAATATGATATATTAAGATTTAGATTGTTATTGTGTATTATATATTTATAATGATTCTTGGGATTTTTCAATGTTAACTCCATTCACTATTTTTTAAAATAGTATTTTTATTCTAACCAACAAAACAGCAAATAACAAAAAAGAAAAATAAAAACACATATATTGTAACAGATTATTTAATTTTTAAATATAAGTCTAAAAACATTTCATAACATGGTATGTACGTAAAAATACACCTCTAAGAAAATAAGGCACCTATTACACTGTAAGTCTACAGACAAACCCATTACTGACTAAATACTTTCACCGTTTGGCTCGTGTGATACCACCCTTACCGACATATTGAATACATTGAGCATTAACTGTGGTACGAACAGTGGGCGATAGTGATATCATATTAAAACTAGTATATAAAAATTGGGGTATTTTTCTTTATAAAATATTCATATAATTTCAAATATGCTTTGTGCTTTGTTCGAAATAAATATAAAAATGTACTTTTTATAAATAAACGTGCATAAAATATATTATATATTTTTAATAATATATTTTTTTGTATATAAATATTTCTTATATTAAAATATCTTCATAAATGTAGTTCTTATCAAAAATCGCCCATCCCTAGTACAACTATAGTATATTAATACTATGATAACTAACTATAAAACACATCTGCCGTTATAATCAGTCTACAACAAGTACTAGTAAAGAAAAGAGAAAATTAAATCTATTTCTAACTTAAAAAATAAAAAAAAATACCATAACAATTCATTCTTATAGGCAAATAGTATCGAATCGTACAAAATCAACAATAACACAACGAATTCATAACCGTCACCTCAACTTTAATGGTAACTAAAAATTGATAAAATAGAAAATTTTGGTTTTTACAATGTAAATATTCTACAATTAACCATTCATTGTGAATGCCCTTTTTATTTCTTCTTAAATTATACTATATCTATTTATAATAAAAAAAAAATTAAGCCTATTTATTTATTTGCATCCTTTTGGTGTGTAAATAAAAAAAAATAAGAGTTTTATGTTACCGCAAAACAATGCACATATAGCAAATAATATTTTTTTATTATAATGTAAAAAAAAATCAATGAGTTAAAAAGTACAAATAATTAAATAGGTTTTTTTACAATACATAAGTAATTCAGTTTGGCAACCAAATTGCAATTCATGTATATGGTAAATATTGGTATTAATGTATATATTTCATTTATTTTATGATATGCAACGATCAAAGATAATGTATATTTTATAGAATAAATCGATTAACCAAAATAAGCCACTATTTATAGTTTTCAATCTTACTTTAGTTTTTTAACATAAAGCTAAAGGTTTCATTGCAGTGTTATATATATTTATTTATTAGCAAAAAATTATGTTAAAGGGCCGTATCATATAATCGTAGTTTTTTTAAATTTAAATAACAATTCACCAAATATAAATATCAATACTAAATGTAAATTTTCATATTAATAATTTAAAATTTCAAAAACAATAAAGAATGTTAACGAATCGACCTCACACAGCCCATAGATAATAATTAATTATAAATTGCACTTACTTTTTTGCTTAATCCTAATAAACATCGCAATTTTCGTTTTTTAAGAAAAAATGTGTAAAAAAATGAACATACAAAATATTTTTAACAGCTTTAGTTATAATAGTTTAATATATTTTTATAGTATTTATTCCTTTACATCTATTTCATTGATTTATGTAAGTTTATTTGTTTGCAAGGCCTCAGCACAGCTGCCTGCAATTACAAAATGACATTAATGTAAATGTATAAAAAATGTACTATTATACTATATTATATTTTATATACAGTAAGTAGACATTAGTTTATATCAGTGCCATATATGTATGTATATGTAGGAATTTTAAATTGTTAATCTTTTCAGTATTGCAATATTACAAGACTTATATTTAATAAATATACAAATTTCAAAAAAGCTGATTATTATCATAGTTTGTTTTGTAATCAGAATAGCAAAAAGGTTAACATCCCCATTAAATTGTAATTTTTTTTATTACATGTTTTTAAAAAAACATGATTACACTTTACAAGTGACATTAGTTATTGTCATTAAGTTATAATAATGTTATATCAGATGGCTTCATCACTCGAGATGGGTGTTCAGGACTCCTAATTAAAAACAATATTTATTACAATTATCTCAAATTATGTAAATAATGTTAGTGAGATAGTTTTATTAAGAACTGAATCCACGTACGTAAATAATAAAATAAAATATAATATATAAATTATATTTTATTATATTTAAATAAAATATAATAATAAAATTTTATTTTATTTTGAATCTGTGCCATGACGGCGTCAACGTTCTTTATTAAATATCGTAAATCATTAATTAATCAATGATTTACACAATTTTAATTTTTGATATCGATATCTCTAAAGTAGAAGGGATACATTAACAAAATAAACTCACATATTAGGTTCCTGTTTGAAAGTCGCATCGAACACGGTGGACGGCAGCTGAGGCACCAGTGGCGGCGTAGAACCTCCTGCACCCACCACCGCCCCCGACGCTCCTCCTTCGCCCGGAACGCCGTCCCCACCCCCGCCACCCGCACCCCCCTCCTCTACGGTAGCTTCTGTTGACGCACCTACGTTGTAGTTAATTGTTATTTTTTTTATAATTTACATCTGTGGTCTATAATTTAGATGCTAGAATATGTAATTTCTGCCCTATAATGCCTATATATGGATATAGGTCTTCCAACCAAGAATATTTACGACCATTAGGCCTCCACAGCTTGCTGCCAGCAGCACATGCTTATTTGATTTATAACAATGTGGATTTTTTATATCACGCATATACACGAAATGTCGTGGCCAAAGTTAGCAGTAGATGGTTATGCAATATATTTAATTTTAGCTGTTTTTTAATTTTTAATAATTTATTTCCGAATGAAGAGATTAGAATTTCCTATGAGAGCATAGAATTTCCTATGAGAGCATAGGTAATAAAACAATATACGACGCTGGGTTCCGCTACTCAAAGACGGCAATACCTCAAAAATTCAACAGTAAGATGGCAATATGGGGTCTTAACACTAGGTTCCCATCCTATCTTACTAAAAACATGAATTTAAAAAAAAAATACAAATACTAACCACCAAGCAACATCTCCTGCAACAGACTATCCACATGAGCCACCCCGAACAGCTTCGCGAACTGTATCTGCTCTATCATTTGCCACGTGATGCTCTGCAGCGGCGGCAAGCACAGCAGCAGCTCGCCGAAACGGCCGCGCCCGTCGTACTGGCGGTCGCTGATGTAGTCCTCCAAGTTGATTTGGATTTGGTAGCGGAGTTGTTTTATTTTTTGGGGTTGCGAGAGGCCTTTAGCGTCTGTGGGTGAGTGGTTGATTATGGAATGAGTAATACATTTATGTACACACAACAGGAATAAAAGTTATAAAGTATATTTCTTTCATAATCTAAAAGTTGATACAAGTGGTACCAACAAAGTATGGCTGTGTCTAAAATACAAAGTGAGATTTAGACGTAGCAGTAGTAAGTTAATATAAATAGACAAAATTATGTCTTCAAAAGACATTAAAATCACGTTTTTTCTCCCTTAGGCACCTAGTGTTAAGACACTTCATTCCTTACTTTCCGCCCTATTTTCCAGAACATGCGAGTTACACGAATTTAACACCTAACTTAAACCTAACTTAACTTACATATATAACCAAAATAAAAACTTAAGAAACTAACTCGGGTCAAAAAACACAATGGCTTTCAAACACGCAAACTCCGTGTCGTCGATGTCGATCTCGCGGAGAGGTTTCACTATCTCGTCCATAACGCGGATACCGATCATGCTTATGTCTATGTCCATTCTGCCATCTGCAATTATTATTTTATATTATTAATTACTATTATTCTTATTAATATATAGCTACTAATTATTCTTATTAGTAATTTATAAATGTGAAAGTGTGTAAGGATGGATGTTTGTTTCACTTTCACGCTAAAACTAGTGAACGGATTTAGATGAAACTTTCCAGTAATATAGCTTATACATAAGGTACAATTTATGTCAAGATTTTATATAATTTTGCTATAATATAACAATAATAGTATAATAATAAGTGGGTAAAGCTAGAATTTTAAATTAAAAACCTTCAAAACTCGCTGACCGTAGCATAATATGTATGATGTACCATTGATTTTCAAAAGAGCAACTGTTGAGTTTCTTGCCGGCTACTCTCAGCAGAACTGCCTTCCGAACCGGTGATAGCTTTTTGTTCATATGTTCATTCGACGATTCAAAAGTGCTTATAATAATTGCCTATTTGAATAAAGAATATTTTGAACTTGAATATGTATGCCACGTACCAATATGATGTTTGGCAATAATGCAGTTGTTGCCTAGCAACAGCACGTCGTTCAGATGAAGGGAACGCCTCGCGCACCCTAGAAGTAGGTGCTCGCCGGCGTGCGCACGTAATAGTGCCACCTTAAAAAAAATTATAATTATATAATATAATCATTAAAAATAAATTTATATAATCAATAAAATTTTATAATGATATAGCTTATACAATTTATGTAAAATTTTTATGCAATCTGCCCATAATATAACAGTTATTTTAAAAAAAGTTATTTTACACCTCAAGTGAGAAAAGAACCCATAACCTTTCGTATTTACAGTCGCACGCTTGTGCCTGTGCGCCACGACTGGCTTCCAATTACTCTATCATAATAAAATATATAGCTAAATGTGTTTCTATGATTTATAATATCTACTTTATAATATATTTATATTGCTTTATTTCAGTATTAAATGACTCTTAAACCTTTAACCCAAATCCATATACATGCTGAAACCCAATTATTATTCTTGAATCGTTTATAATATATGTAAATACAATGTACATGTATATATGCATTGGAATATTTATGAGTATCACTAACAGACAGTTCCTTGTTTTTTATGAATAATAACTGTTAATTTAAATTTAAAATATTTAAAGTTAAAATATTATATAATATCACTAAAACTATTAAATTTCGCTTCAAAAACAATATTAAGCTATTGAAACGTGCAGCTTTTGGGTTCGATTTCCTCTCGAGGAAATAAAATATTTAATAATTTCATTATTCTCGATCAATTAAGAAGGCAAAGCGCGACATTGAGTTCTGCCACTCAACACGCAATGCGGCACAACACGCACGCAATTCAGAATTCGGCGGTAAATAGGGGGCGGAGAGTCTTAACACTAGCCTCCCCCTGCTTTCCTGCTGAAAAAAAATATTAAAGTAATTTTATTATTATATAAATAATACCTGATCATCCAAATGTAGTTCTGTGAAGGCGGGTATGTATTTCGCCCACTCGACTAATATCAGCAGTTGCTGTTTAATGG
The DNA here is from genome assembly GCF_056956725.1 of Heliconius melpomene rosina. Taxonomy (NCBI): domain Eukaryota; kingdom Metazoa; phylum Arthropoda; class Insecta; order Lepidoptera; family Nymphalidae; genus Heliconius; species Heliconius melpomene. The sequence continues at coordinate 6,410,324 of NC_140402.1, read as the reverse complement.
AGTCGCATACGTCGTTGATCTTTGCCAACTTTCTGTTGTTGATTTCTGCATCTGTGACGTTGTTAGTCTGGGAAAATAAATGTATCTATAAAAAGTGCTTTCTTTTTTCTTTCCATGCTATATCATCTACATAGCGGGTTAGGCAGGGAACTTGGGGACCTAGTGTCAAGACATTCCGTTCTCATTAAGACACTTATGTTTCCCACCGTCAGCCGAATTCTGGAGCTATTAAGTGTTGAGTGGTTTTCTTTATTTAGATAAAAGTCATATCCTCAATTGTGGTGTTATAAATATATTGATTTGTTGAATCCTTTTCAGAAGGCACATGGACAGATTTAGTAAGGGTCAGTCATAATTTTAAAATACATATAAATAAAAAAGCAATATGTACTAACATTCATCGAATAATCCAGAACAAGCTAATAAAATTAAAAAGAAAACTACGTAAAAATAAGTTTATTTTATTAGTCACTTAAACCTTTAAAATTTAAAAAATATTCCTTTTAAGTCTCCCAATTTGAAATTTTATACAGCATTATATGTATATATTTGTAAATTTGTGATTGTGTATAATTTATTATACAAACAACTAAAGACAAGGTCGATAAACTAGCTTTTGGTATCCTTGAAAAATAAAATTAATCTTACATAAGAATAATGAAGAAAAAACTTGTTACGTTATGTAAAACAGCCATTTAATGAGTAAACGTTTTATGTAATATGAACATATTTCAAATAATTTAGCCTCAATTGTAAATAACTATGTGAAATGCTTAAAACATAGTGTAGGACACTATGTTGGGAGCTAAAAATCATCATTAATAATAAATCAGTATCCCGCAGGAGGGTAGGCTGAGGGAACTTAGTGTTAAGACACTCCGTTCTCCACTTTCTGCCGAATTCTGGAGGCATTGCTTGTTGTGTGCCGGATCTCAACGATCGGCATCGCCTCGTCGCCAGAGCGAAGAAATAAAAATATATCTGTTTTTCGAGTGGGAATCGAACCCACAACCCGTCGCGTTTACAGTCTCATGCATGAGCCACTGCACCACGTGTGGCCTCTTAAGAGTTTTATTATAATAACATTATTAAGTTTATAGTATGATTAAAAATGAATTATCCTTTATTTGTTGCAATTATCATACCATAGTACTAGATAAGGGAACAATATTAAAGTAAATATTTGGAAATTCAATTAATAAATTGATAAATATAGGATCAATTTTATCGGCTCTGATATTTTAGTAAAAGAATACTTGCACATACGCCTGATATATTAATAATAATCTCTTTCAATATCATTTTTATCATTAATACATGGCTTGACAAAAACACGTTATCATCGTCATAATTTTTTATAATAGCTATATTTATATTATTATATGATATCATTAAAATAAAATGAGTGAGTCACTCGACTTGTATTAGTAGTTATACAATTTGAAAGTTTCAAAGTAAAATGGACTTTCTTTCATTTTCTTCGTTCTGGCAAAGCTTGGAAAACGCAAAACGCAATGCCTCCAGAATTCGGCGGATAAAGGAGAACGGAGTGTCTTAACACTGGACTGGGTCCACTCTGCCTACGTCATTATTTTAAAAAACACAGACAACACATACCTATTTATAAGTTGTTTTTCTAAGTAGATTTTTTTTACAATACTATATCAATATATATGGCGCGATTTTAAGATAATTCATATAGAAAATACTTGTGAAAAAAGAAAAACTACCTAAATAGACAGACAGATAAACAAATGGAGATTTTTTTGTTTTGAGGTACGGAACCGTAAAAATAATAAACTATGAAAAAAATGAATAATTTTGTAATAATTACTTACTTCATCAATAACTTTTCTGCTGAGTAGTTCAGCGTTAAGGAGTGACACGACCGACAACCCGTTGGCCTGGGTGGGCTCCTCGTAGGAAGGCCTTCTACAGTTTATTCTGTCTCGTTCGTTTTGGACTGCTGTAATAACCATGTTATAATCAAACAAAAATTTATTTACATTGGTTACCTAAAATAGAGAAAGATCTCGTGTAATATTTTTTTTATTGTTCTATTACAGTGGCGTAGCTAGGGGGGTGCGAGCGGTGCAGTCACACCGGGCATCAAAAGGAAAAGGGACATCAAAGTCGATGATCACGTTTTTTTTTTTAGAAGTCATCAAAGTCGACGATCACTTTGTTTTTTTGAGACCTTAGACCATTTTAAAGGGCATCAAATCTACTAAGCCGCACCGGGCAGCAAATACCATAGCTACGGCACTGTTCTATTAACTAATAAAGTTGTTACAATTCGTATTTGCATATTATTAACTGCAAATAAGAACAATAAAAGCAGCAATTTATTGCGTGACGAGCTAAAATATTCGTGATGAAAATCTTAATAAAAAATCTTCTCTAATCTAATCTTGATAAAACAATTAGAATAAGTAAAGAAATTAGCAACAATCCGTACTGACCATATTTAATTTAGATATAACTTTTTATATTAGCTTTGACTACTTTTCTTATCTCTCACAAAATAAACGATTATACTGTAGATATGACACAATAAAGAAACAATATGATACCGACTTACATACAATATTGTATGTTAAATATTTAAGTATTTTATTAGCTTCACATTATGCTTGACAAGTGAAAGTTATGATAATTGTTTTATATGTGTATTTTATGGAATCTTTTAATTTCATAAACTTAAAAGTCAAGCGGATTTTTTTACGATGCTACGAAAAAAAATATCAAGGAAAAAAATTATTCATTCGTTCATTTCATTCATTAAAAAAGATGGCAAGGTTGCATTTATATGTCAAACAAAATAAGTTACCACCAACAGATAATAAATTTTAAAAAGACTGAACTAAATACAAAATTACTAAAAATAACCAATGTCATATTACCACTTAATATATTTTATCTTAAGAACATATAACATAATTAACTTGTTAATTGGTTTGTTTGTTGATTCTTTAATAATGTGTTAGGAGGAAATGAGTTTGAGATGTCAATATGGATGAGTATTTATTATTTATATGTTTATTTCTTAGATAACGGTCGGTGAACCATTCACAGTATGAGTGCCAAGTTATATTCCATTTAGTTGATGTTAGTATTTCATATAAAATGGTAATACTTTTTGTCAATGTTATACTTTGTAAATAAGTTTATATAGAATAATATTTATATGTTAAATAGTTAAATAGACTTCATATTATTCATCCTACTAATTTTATATACGTGAAAGTTTGTGAAGATGGATGTATGTTCCACTTTCACGCAAAACCTACTGAACGGATTTAGATGAAACTTTACAGTAATATTGTTTATATATCAGACTAACACATAGGGTACAAATTAAATAAATATAATATATTGCCTATAATAATAAAACAAGCGGGCGAAGCCGCGTTTGGCTACCGCGGATGGGCTTTCCGTGACCAAACTTGTAAATTCCAACCAAATTAGGCTAGTAATACATATTAAACATAGGCTGCGATAAAAATAGTTAAGACTTACACAAATTGATTGCAATTATTTTGTTTTATATGAGTAATACCGCTTAGTCACATCTTATTACCTATGCAAATGCAGAAAATGCAACACGAGTAATTGACTCATACATAGATACCTATATATTTTTTTATTACAAACATATATCTACCATTACTTGGAACTCGAAAGAAAAGTGATATTTTACACAGTTACTAAACACTTATTATATCAAAAGCTTATTTTATAGTAATAAAATAACTTAAGAAAAATTAAAACAAAAGTCTCACCTTCTTTTTTCATTCCTGCTTTGAAACACTTTCTTAACCTACAGTATCTGCACTGATTTCTTTTGTCTTTATCTACCACGCAATTTCTGCTAAATCTGAAAAAAGAACATTCAAATAGGTAAGTATTTGTTATCTTTTTAAATCAAAAAAAAAGAAAACTTAGTGTCAAGGCACTCCAGCGGTTCGGTTTCGACTTTTCATTCAAAATATTACGAGTGGATCTGGGAGATAATTTCATTTCCCTTAGTAGGCATCGAACAAGCACGCTGACCTCATGTTTATTTTATTGATAACATAAAAATATTATTACATACATTCTGATATTTCAATAACAAACAATAACAATATTTTCAACATATATAATTTATTAAATGAGAATATAAACAATAACACTCGTGGCGTACTGGCACTAGTATGTGACTGTAAGCCCGACTGATTGTGGGTTCGACCCCCACTCGAGAAAATTAATTATTAAATATTTTCATTCCTTCGCTCTGTTATCAAGGCACAGCGTGACGTTAAATTCCACCACTCAACACACATAGCTTCCAGAATTGAATGGAAAACGGAATGTCTTAACACTAGGTTCCTTCCACCCTGCTGTGTGTGGGATACAGCACGAAGCTGAAAAGATTACAATAATTATAGCACTTTTCTGAAAATCTAACTTTTAAATAAATCATTATATTATATTATCGAACCGAAACCAACCTGCACGTATACAAATGATTCTTCCTCACACTCCGCCTAAAAAACCCCTTACAGCCGTCGCAGGAGGACGCGCCGTAGTGCTTCCCCGTGGCGCGGTCACCACATATAGCGCAGTGCTGGGACAGCGTCGTGGAGCTCGCCGCACTCGCTTCACTACTGCTGGTCTCCAGTTGCATGTCACTATCTGTAACAAGATATCTTGTCAGCGAATTTTTTCCTGTTAAGTCATAATATTAAACTATTTTTGGTATATAATATATTTATGTTGTTTTATTGTTGATGAAATCATGGCATATTGGGTTAGCGCGATGGTTGTGAGTTCGATTCCAATTCGAGGGAATGTAATTAATTTTATTTCCCCGATCTGGCAAGGCGTTGAGTTCACCCATTCAACAGGCAATATCTGAAATTGAGATGGAAAGCAGAGAACTGTGTCTTGAATGAGGTTTTTTCTAAATACTCTGCTTTGAATTAAATTACCTATTCATTAAAATCGTTTATTTAGAAAATCTAACGAAGTGATATTTGAACCCACACTTTTTGGAATGTATTTTTCCAAATTTTTATAACTTTTTCTAAATAAGTGTTTTTCTTTCCTACGTGTGAAATAACACTTTAAAAAGGTTAAAAATAAATTTAATTAATATGTTTTACTCGTACCATATAAACTTTTCAAGGTAAATATAATAATAAATGAAGATGAAGAAAAAACTGGGTAATTCTCTCAATACGCAGCTATATATAGAAAATAATTTTATTTATTATTAATTAATTAAAACAAACTCATTAGGTATATATATAATTTATGATATAGGAAGGTAGTTATCAAATTTTAATGGTTAAGTATACATCATACAGTATTATAATTAGTTGATTTAAATACTCAAAAGTACTTACTTTATCTAATTTATTTATATATAAATAAATTATAATGGAGTTTTAATATGACCTTATACTAAAACAAGGTCGGTATGTGAAGCAAGGGATTCCTAAAATCACGGAAGTGTCCACAGTACTGTAACTGTTGATAGCCGGTTAGAGGACAATGATGTGACCAATAAAACTATTACGTAATTAATGGTGGTATAATGACGATATAAGAATTGCAAGTTTTTAATTTACACATATATATATTTATTTTATTTATAATAATTATAATAAATAAATATAAGAAAAATAGGTTGTGGGTTTAATTCCCACCAGACGAAATTAAATATTTTATATTTTAATTTCTTCACTCTAGTACCGAGGCAATGGCGGCAAACGGCGTTGAGTACCGCCACTCAACACGCAGTGCCTCCAGAATTCGACGGAAAGTGGGTATAAGTATCTTAATCCTAGGCTCCCTTTGCGGGAAGGGCATGCGGGAAACAGCGTGAAGCTGACAAATGTAAATAAAATAAATACATTTAGTGAGTAAATGCAAAAATATTTTAAGCTGGATTAATAAAATTACCAGCACAGTTGATCGCGTCAGATAAAGATAAAATTGATAGCTATAAGCTATTAATACAATTAAAGATTACATGAAACACAAACAGGTTCATTTGAAAAACAACGAAAGAAAATGATATCACTTAGCACTTGGTTAGTATGTGATAACAACAAAATTATAGGATTAGGCTAAAAGAAGTTAATATTTCAATAGATAAGTTAATATGGGGGGTTTTTTCATATTTATAATTTCATAAATGCTCATGAATGCTGTAATGTTATACTTGTAATATTGTTTTTAATTTTTTTTTAATTTCTCTGCTTTGATTGGACAAACCGCTGCGTGGGGTTCCGCCATTCAACAGGCAATGTCACCAATTGGGGTGGAAAGGAGAAAACAGAGTATTTAGGCAGTGGGTTCTCTCTGCCTACGTGTGGGAAAATTAGCTTCACACATGTCAAAAAACGTTATATTGTTAATTTAATCAAAAATATCTTAGTTTATTTATATTTCTAAATATAATAAATATTATAAATTCTATTAACTATTATTAATTTATAAATTTAATTTCTTAGTAATTCAAGTTCCTACGAAGTAGATAAATCTTCCAATTAAATCACTCTAAAGCTTTAACATAGGGAAAACCGTAATATTAAAATTAAACTGAATGACGACATTAGACTTAAGTTAATACTGTAAACTAAAGTTAAAGTGAGATCCCTAGGCCTAACTTTTGATATAATTATATATTTGAAAAAATGTTATACTCAGTCAATATAATAATATATACATATAAGTAGTTCAGGTTAATATTGGTATATAAAACATTATTATTAAGTTAATCAAAATCTATAGGTATATATGATGGCAGCTTTACGTTGTATCCCGCACACATCAGAGTAGGCAGAGCCTAGTGTTAAACCACTCTGTTCCCCACTTTCTGCCGAATTCTAGAGGCATTGCGAGTGAGTGGCAGAACTCAACACCGCGCTTGGCCTTGACACCAGAGCGAAATAATGGAAACGGCCTATAGTTATAACTTAAATAAAGGATTATCTGTTTAGGTAACAGATAAAATACAGACAAACAGATATACGGCTCTATTTAGGGAATTATGTACTATAAAAGTATAATTAATCGTTTCGATTTTTCTATGTCATACTAAGATAGAGTTTATGACATAATATATAATATAGTATAAAAATGTTTCCACAGATAATAAAAATTGTTGATATACGTTTTTTTTATCTATAAGATAAAGGGTTTCTCAATCTACGTCATTAATAATGATTTTTTATAATTCCCATGGAGATAGCGTTACAGTGACTGTAATTACTATATACCACTTTAGTCAGATTACATGTGAATATTTGAAAACAGATAAACTATATTTAACTTGTATTTCTTGTCTTCTTCTATTCCTTTTTTTATATACATATAGGATATTATTTCTCAATATTTATCAGCGTTAATTATAATTTATATTTATTTATTCGCTACTTGAACTAGGTTTATAATCAGACATAATTATCCACATATTTAATTCTTAACAGAGATCAGGTACTTTTAGATTGCCATTTTAATACCCAATACAATTATTTATGGTACTCCCAATTTACAATTATTTTCAATTTCTTTTTTGTTTTAATGGAATCTTATTCCAACTTGTTTATAAATTGGGAATCTAACTTTAGGTACTATTACGATAAGTATAAAATAACGTCTATGTCAGAAGAAAATATTATGCAAACCAAACAAGAAAAACTTTCCACAAACATATTACTAAATAAATAATTGTCGTGCGTATTCTATTTAATTTATATATTAAAAACAGATTGCTGATTACAAACTTGTCTGCCATTGTCATATCTCTAAATTCCAGTTGCTATGATAAAATGCAATCTCGTTATATAAAAAAAGAAGTTAAACAAAAGATAATACCAAATATTAGAACTCATAAAAAATTCGAATAAAAGAACGAACCTGTATTATACGTAGGCATAGAATCCATACATTGCGAATCCATAGGAACTCTGCTCATAGCCATGGAGTACTGGCTTTGGTGCTTATCCCACATATAAGATCCTGATATCATGTACTCAGGTGCGGGGCAGTATCTGCCACATATGTCTTGAGACGCCATCTCGGTACCAAGCACTGGCATCTTCCACTTCTCGCAGAAGTACGACCACTTGCACCTTTAATGACACACTGAACGCGAGGACACTGGTCGTTTATTGATAGCGCTGTTGATAAACACGATTTGAGCCAGTCCATGTGATTGTCGAATGCATAACAATTACTTTTTATCAAATGAAATAAAAAAAAAAATTATGCGAAAACTCTTGGCCGCGTTTTCTACATTAGTTCATATAGTATTTAAAATTTCCGGAATCGTTTGGGTCAAAAATTGTATAACGAGGTGGATGACGTGGATTAAAAGAGACACGACCTTCCTTGAACACGGTCAAGCGTCAACTAATATATATAATATAAGACAATAGTCAATATGTGGTGGTCTACATCGGTCATAACGTTGCAAATTTGCTGACACAGCAAACGAACTACTGCGTGTGGAGGGTTCGCTTGTGTTTGATCAGCACTTCGTGCCTGAGTCACCAGTTATCGGTAACACAACGGATGTGGAGAACGTACGGCGAAGGAGTCAGCTGCTGATGTGCAGTATTGGCCATATAGAGAATAGTGTTACCGACCGGATGACTAATTGATTGTAGCATACGCTTTGTTCCTTTGTCGTTTATTGAATGTAAAAGAATGAGCTTTTTTTTGTTGATTACTAAGAGATGTACTTTTTTCGATTTTTTTTTTAATATAGCTCGCTATTCTTCAGCTTTACGCTGTATCCCTTTATATAGAAGGATACGAGCAGAGGGGAACTAGTGTTAAGATACGCAGTTCCCCACTTTCTCATACCGCATTTTCGAGGCATCGCTTGTTCGAAAGCGAAACTTAACGCCAAGCTTTTCCTTGGTACCAGAGCGAAGATATGAAAATATTAAAAAATATTTGGCGATTCATGTGAGTGAGAATTGAACCTACAACCGTCATTTTTAGAGTCGGCCTCAATAACAATATCATATAGCTCATAACATAACTTTCAATGTTGTTTTCCATGTGGTTGTCATTTATTTATTAAAAATCTTATTTGCTTGTCACCGCGTAGGAAACGAAATAGACCTTTTTACATACAGAATAAATAAAAAAACGAAAAAATAAACGAATTGAAGTAAATAATTCGATTTTTTTTATATTAATGAGGAAAAACATTAAGCTACTAAATACAAAAATACAGAGAAACGACTCTATTACTAACTTTATCACACAGTATGTCGATGTAGTGGGATCTAATAGGAACTTACAAAATATACATAATTTCTTAGACTAACAATCGTAATTACTCGACGTACTGTTTAAATAACATAAACAAATGACTAATAATTTCCATTGAAACGATCAGTTTCAAAATAAATCATAAAGATATTTACATGTTATTCTATCTCATTTAATAGTGACGTACTGATAAACTGTTTTCCAGTAGCAGAGTTTGTTTTTCACATAGAATTTAAGGAAGGAGTTAAAATTGTGCAATTGAAAATTATTTGCAAGAGATTTTAATAAGATTTTGATTATACAATAAAATGTAATTAAAAAGAAGTTAAAAGTTAAAAAAAATTATATAAAAATTAAAAATAATAATTATTCTAAAATGAATAACAATGAATTTATTTTGTGTCCGTTTATTAAGGGCATTTTTAAGGATCCTGTCCTCTCCCAATTATAATTAAAGTAATTTGCTAACTGAAATCTGTACTGAAAATTAAGTTTCAATAAATTACATCATCCTTATGACGACTTCAATGATGATTTAAAAAGATATCCTATCATTTAAGAAATCTAAATAGATTTATGTTGTTTGTGTTGAAATGTTAAGATAGCGCGGATAAGTGTCAATAAAAAACTTTTTTATTTAAAATGTTTTATAAAAAGTATCATCACGAAATCTCAGAAACTACATGTGCTAGGAATCTCAAATTTTGCATAGGAGTTACTTATAGGACATAGGTGCTCGCTAAGACGGGAATTTGCAATATTCGACTTCTAAGGGGTTGATTTTGGGGTCCAAAGTTTGTATGAAACTTCGTTACTACAAATGCTAGGAGTCTTAAATTTTGCATAGATGTCACTAGGACGTAGTCATGGAGACAGAAATTAATAATAACATAATTCACGGGGGCGAAACAGCGGGCGGGCCGCTAGTTTACTATATATATTAAAACATCACTATAATAAACTTTGATGAAACTCCTCATTTTCCTCCGAATTCTGGAAATGGGAAGCGGAGTGTCTTAGGACTAGGCTTTCCTGGCCTACCGTGCTATGTGCGGGATACAGCGTGAAAAAAAATAAACCAGAAAGTGATCGTAGGTGTTATGCAACCGCATTGATTTAGAGCGCAGATACGCTGCAAGTAAACAAGCAACTATCTCGCAGGGCGGGTCGGGGTCATGTCGCGATACTGTGAGTGTCTTTCACGCATTACCCTCGATTCTTTATATTCCCCCAATATCGTTTTGACCTATACAATTGGTGACCAGACCAGTGCTAATTGTTGATATATTTACGCAATTCATTTTTTGTTTAGCCAGATTATAAAAATAATAAATAAATGTAAATATGTAAACAACAAACAATTGTTTAAACAATTGTTATAAGTTGTTATCGAACAACTTTATATAATTTTCTTTTCACTTAATAAAATGTCAACAAAATATCCAAACTAAAAAGATACTTATTTTTTACGTCATGTATTCCGCACACAGCAGGATCAGAATAGGGAATCTAGTGATAAGACACTCCGTACCCTATTATAGAAAAAAATTGAAAATATTGTGTGTTGAGTGGCGGAACTCAACGCCGCACTTTGCCTCTACACCAGAGCGAAGAAATGGAAATATTAAATATTTAATTTCCTAGAGGGAATCGTACCCATAACCTCTCGCGTTTACAGTCACACTTGTGCCCCTGCGCCACGAATGGCCTGAAGATACATAATATACAAAATTATAGAAAAAATTATGAAAATAATAGCTATTTATAATAAATACACATATGTAAATACACATATATATACATAATATATGTGTCATTAACAGTTGGCCAACTCTTATCTGTGTTCTAGTCAACACAACGGTTAGTTCCCCTATCTCGCAATATTGTTGTCACGTGACGTGTCACGCAGCACGCTACTCGACCTTAAATTGGGTAAGTTTACAATATAAACAGTATTCGGCTTAATTTTAACAACAATTTTGGCAACAAAACAACACAATTTAATGTTGTTTTTTTTCTTTACTGGCAATATTAGAATAATAAATTTATAGGTACATCCTATGATCAATAAGTTACTTCCAATTATGTATTCATATCTCCTTTTTTGTATGAGCTAAATTAACTTTAAGAATTGTTGACCAAAAAATTCGTTTGACTAATTTAGTAATCATAATTTACATATAACTATTGATAAGATAACGCCCGTCATCTTAAAGGACGACAAGACTATTTTTATTTTATAGATAAAAACACATTTAGAATAAACTATACTATATATGCGGAAATAAAATGAAAAAAAAAACACAAAAAAACATTTCAAGTAGGTATATGGGTAGAGTAATTAATTGAAGGTCAAGATTATTAGAATGCTCAGTTAAATTTTAATTAGTCTTGTCTACAAACGTGTCTGACGCTGTATCCTGACACTTCACGCTGTATCCCGCACACGGCAAGGTAGGCAGAAGGAACCTAGTGTTAAGACACTCTGTTCCCCACTCTCCTCCGAATTCTGAAGGCATTGCGTGTTGAGTGGCGGAACTTAACGCCGCGTTTACTAATATAATTATTATAACATTTATTCTATGCGTGTAAATAGCAGAAATATGAAAATGTATGTAGGTATAGGTACACGGCAAAGTAGGCAGAAGGAACCTAGTCTTAAAACACTCCGTTCCCCACTCTCCTCCGAATTCTGGAGGCATTACTTGTTTAACTGGCGGAACTTAACGCCGCGTTTACTAATATAATTATTATAACATTTATTCTATGCATGTAAATAGCAGAAATATGAAAATTTATGTAGGTATAAATCAGCGTTGTCAAATTTTGTTTCGGAGAAAAGCGTGATTCTTTAACTAAAAGTGTCAATTACAGTAATTTTCATTATTCATTAATTTATTGTGTCACAGATAGCAATATAAAATATATTTTTTTTAATGGAAAATGTAACTATATTTAAGTATAACTATAAGAGTTTGGTTTACTCTATATCTAAGGCAGTTAAGTCTTCAGAGTCTATCTTTGGAATTGTTAGTACCTAACTTATTAACAAATAAAGTACAGTAGAAGTAAAATAAACTAGAAACTGTCCAAAGTTTTTATACGTTATACATTAAATAAGTATTTTTCTTTTCTAATTGTAGAATAACACTTTAAAAATAGAAATATGATTGACATTCGAATGTAAACAATAAATCTAGAAAAAGAAAACGTTAATTTAAATAGAATGACATAAAAAACGCGTAAAATTACAAAATATTCTTTAATGATATACAATGACGTATAATTAACACGTAACCTTGACATCCACGGAACAGGTATCATTTATGTACTTGTAAGGAAAACGACTATTATACGTTAGGTATAGCTTTATAAAACAGCAAAAATACGAAAATCAACTCTAAAAAGCGCACAATAGTTTGCGTATTTAAACATTTCATATATTTAGTTAGCTATTAGTTAAAATAAATAGATAATTTCGGACACGTAATATTTATTATACGAAAGCCTCTTCACGGTAAGTTGTAAGACACTCCATTCTCCGTCCACAAACATTATCATTTACAATCTGACGCCAGTACCGTTACGCCTTCATGGCTTTGGCAAGGAGCCACTCTGGCGTAGTGGGGAAACCCAAAGGTTTCCCTGTGGTGTGTAGTTTTAATGTAAGAAAACTAGTGGAATCTGTAGGTTGGTTTCAGGAAAAAGCGTGCCTTAAATTGTTAGAAATTGCAGAGCATTGAATATAAAGTCGCGGTCGGTTCTGTTTGCATAATGAAAAAATGTCTTGGAAATAACTGAATATGTAAACAGTTTTTTCGTTATACCTTTATTGTACAACTTAATAGGTTGATTTCTTAAAATAAATATATAGATTTATATGAATGTAAGATTATTAATATATTATATAAAAAATATAATTTGAAACGAAAAAGAAAATCTAATATTGCATAACAATACGATTTATTTTTTGGTGTTATTTACAATCCAACCAAAATTTTTTATTGATTAAAAGTAGATAACGATGTGCCCTAGTTTCATTTGAGTCACAACTTATTATCATTATATAGAAATTTTCGAATATTTTCTTATATGTATAATTGAAATTGTTTTATAGGAAAAAATACTATAATATAATAATAAATATATTCAAAATCTACGTTAAGTAAGTAAATTATCTTCTGACGGTATTTAGATTTGTGTTTAATATTAGATAGCAATGATAAATAAAAAAATGAATCTTCTTTTGCATTAGTTCAAGACATTGTTTCACAAGATATTTCATATTTCAATTACTTCTTTCTTGTTATAATATATAGGAAGAGAGAGCATTGAACTGTACATGTAGAGATGCTTACTTAAAAATACGAGATATTCGTATATATCGTACACTTGGTAGGTACAGATTGAGGCCATAGTGGCGCAGTGTGTGTACTAACACGATGATTTTGAGTTCGATCCCTACTCATTGCAATAGTAATAATAGTAATAATAGTAATTCATTCAATTATTTTCATATTCCAGCTCTGATAGACGAGATGCGGCGTTAAGTTCCGTGCAAACGGAATGTCTTAGCACTAGGCTCTCTGTCTATCCGGCCATAATGGGAGAAACTAAAATTAGTTAAATTAAATTCATATTTTTATTTCATATCCTATTGCATGTTTTTAACATTATCATTGTGACTTGCAAAACATGGACAACTTTTGTCACAATCAATGTTCCGTGAGTTCTCTTTAATTGCAAATAATGCAGTTTAAAGTCCACTTATGAGTTCCAGTTTAACTAAATATCATATTGATTGTATATTTATATAATACTAGCGCCCTAAACGCGGCTTCGCCTGCTTAAAGTTAATATTTAATTATAGACAAATTATTACATAAATTGTAGCCTATGTGTTATACTGATGCATAATCTATATTACTGTAAAGTTTCATCTAAAGCCATTCAGTACTTTTTGCGTCTTCACAAACTTACAGATTTATAATATTAGTAGAATACCTATAATATATTTACAATCTTTTATAAGGAACATGTTGAAAGGGGGGAAACAAACATTTTGGGAAACAAATATTTAATTTTCATTTTCTCTTCTTTCTGGTAACAATTTAAGAAATTTTAAGCATACATAATGTGTGTCCATGGGCATAGAAATAGGCCCAGTGATCCACACCCACCCCAGAATAATTTTGTGTGCCTACCCAAGAAATTTTACTAAGAATAAATTAAATACGAAACCTTTACACAAACAGATATCATAGCTACTGTCCAGACCTACCCTGGAAAATATCTACACAAAAAAATATATTTCATAATTATTAGTCATTATTCAGTACTAGTACCTACAAGGCAGTTGATTTATTTAGTAACCTTTATTTCTATATTGTGTTCAATTGGTAGGTCTAGTTTTAGACTTACAATTGATGCTAATTAATAACTCATGTAAGTTACAATACAATGTTTCAAGGAGTATTGTATAAAATATTTGCATATAATAATTTTAATAGATGTGTAATGAACATTATCTATGGAATTTGTTTGTATATTTATTTTTTACAGCTTTTATTGCTAATAACTTAATAAGTAGTAATTTGAACTGCAAACCAAGAAAATAAACATCATAGGCAGGCAGTCATGAATGTTTTATATGAATATATAAAATTTAAGGAATACAGGTATGAAATGTATAATTTCCTTAGGGTTGCCAATCTGAAGAATGCGCTCAGGACTTGTTCGCCTTCAGGCTATTTAGTCTTTGCAAATACTTAATCAATCAAACAATTTTGTTTAACAAAACTGGAAAATATGAACAGTATCATTATATAAGTAAATGTAGGTATTGAGAGTTCAGTAGTTTTTATTATAAAAGAAATAAGGATAATAAGATTAATTATTTATAAATGCACTTTTTTTGTATCCAATACATTTTTCTTGCATAGAAGTGCATAATATAGAGAATCCAAACTCAATAGTCATGGACAACAGTTAAAAAAAAAATAACTTAAGGTTTTTGCCAAACAGTCTGATACCAGAATTGTAAAGTTTGTAAGTCAGAATCACTCTTAGGAAAAAGATTTTATTTAAATCACTTTCATTTACCTGCCCTGGTAGAGACAGCAAGGCATTTGTTCTACAACTTAACAGATAACGTTTCAAAACCAGCCCAGTGAGAGTCATATTCATGGGCGCTCGCTAAGTGCAAAATACCATGTCTATTGTATAGAAGTCCCCTTAAATATTTATTTTAATAGGTTTTTAGTCTTTTAACACTAAGTCCAATCTTCTGCTCTACGATATGAAAAAAAAAATGTTGAGCTTGTTTTAGTTTACTCGTATAATCATTCCCCTAGTGGAGGTTTGGATTTTTTTTTATATCATGATCTTTTTTATCTTTTTGTTTGCAACAATTGATTAATTTAATATTATTAAGTTTTAGTCATTCACAGTTCCGTAAGAGAGCTTAAAACATGCAATGTAATATGATTATATTTATTTTGATAATATTCTTAAGTGTTAGTATTTAAGGTAAACAACAATTAATCAAACATAATCTTCACACTTACAGCATTACTTAGCGCCTTGACTTTAGCCAACAAACAACTAAAAATATAATAAGCTAGATAATAAGAATTAAAATGATAATACTATAGAATGCATTTTTTATTATACATTTACTTTGTGTTTATCATGTTATTACATTTACATATAAAATTCAATAAATAGTATTTAAGCAAGTAGAGGTCAAACCAGTTCTTCGAGTAGTTCCGCGATGTCTTATTAAGAGAGATTTGTACAGTAAGTGATAATGTATGATAATGAACTACTCAATATGACTGTACTAATAAGGGAGGATAAAAAAACTCGTAAACAATAGCAATAACAATAAATCTTAGAAAGTATTTCGATTATTCTTAAATCATGTACAAAAAACTCCATTACAATACTGTTTTAAAACAAGAGTTGCGAAGAATCATTAATTGGCCAACGATAATTGACATGTTTACATTTAGAAAACGAAACAGAAATAACTTACCTTCGTCGCATAGACCCATATTTATTTAACTGTTTACAGCTGTATAAATCACTGTAAAATAGACATTTATTTACTAAAATATATTAATTTAAAATAGAACAAGGCACAAGTAGTAAATTAGTCGGATTTGACAAGTCTATTGTCAAATTAGAACTGCGTCAATGTGACAATCGGAAAAAAGAACGAACGAATATTGTATTTATTCGTTCTTTGATCCGTAATAATATTCAGAATATTATATATTCTACAACGAATCGTACAACTAACGACATCTGTTATGTTATATAAAAGATAGTTCTATACGTCTCATTATATTACATATATCTCAAAAAGATGGCACTACAAGAGTATGTCTTATAAGTTTAGTGGACAAAAAATGTTAATCGTAATTATAACAATTATAAAATAAATAATTTTCACAATTAATTTACTATTGAGTTATATATGTGAACAGGTGTAATTGCCGATGCTTATTTAAAAATAGCAAAGTATTTTTTTCTAGATGTTGGTGCAATGTGCGTCAATGTGTGACGAAAACAACTTGCATTGCCTATTCAATATAAAATAGATTTTTTGGGATAAAAATAGTAACTTTAATGTTACTTCATTAGTTAATGTTCCCAAAACTTAAAACAAACTAATATTACATAATATCAGAGATAATATTTTCCATTACTCTACAAACCTAATTTGAGTTTTTAACATCACATGGTTAACTGTGTAAGTAGATAATTAATTATGTGAAACTAAGTATGTCTTCCTATAATCATAATGGCTTTATTTTCACGGTATTTTAATAAAGTATAGTCTAAAATAATATTTAACTGCAGAACTCGGAGCCAGCGAAAATAAAATTTATAACGTTTCTAAAGAAATCAGACTACGTGAGGGAGACGTAGTTTGTAGACTAACAAAATGTGTCAAGTTCACGCAGTTTAAATATTTTTATATCAAAATATCAACCTACATTGTATTCTTTTTAAAATGTATTATGTGATTTTATATGAATCGAAAAACGCTACTATTAAATATTAATTTAAAAAATATATAATATCATAGAAATAAAAATATCTGTCTAATAAAGATTATTAAATAAAATTATGGAACAGAAAAAGAAGAGTAGTAAAGCTTTTATGGTGGGTATATTAGTACTTAATTTAGGTTGATTAAATATTATTATTATTATTTGTTTATATTGCACAGATTATTGTATTAAGTATTTACAAATTACAACCTAGCATGTGTTGTTTATATAAAAATATAAATAACACACTAAAACGATTGCACATAATACATTAAAGGATTTAAATTTAATTAAAGAAATTAACGAGTTTTTATTTTGTTTAGGTATAAGAAATTTAAGTTTATATATAATAACTGCTTACGCTCACTTCTTTGGTGCATAAGATAAAATTTAAGACAGGTAAATTATATAACGATGTAATGAATATTTAATATTTTTATTTCCTTGCTCTATTAACGAGGCAATTCGCGACGTCCGTCACTCAACACGCAACGCCTCCAAAATCGGCGGGAAGGGAGGAACGGTGTCTTAATGAGATCGGGGTGTCTTAAGTCTTAACTCTTAGGTTCCCTCTGTATAGCTTTCTATATGCGGTTAAAAATAATAATCAATACTTTAAAAAGTAGTTTCTACAATGCTCACCTCATCTATACTTCTATACTAATATAATAAAGCGGAAGAGTTTGTTTGTTTGTTTGTTTGTTTGTTTGTTTGTTTGAACGCTAAGATCTCTGGATCTACTGGTCCGATTTTCATTGTTTTTGTTTTGTATGAAAGCTGCATTCTTCAGAAGTGCTATAGGTTATATAACATTACATTACACATATATACTAATATATTTTAAAGTACATTCTAATTTGACATGTAATTTATTCTGCCATGTTAATAACAACCGTCGTTGCTACGCGACCGCTACCGCGACGTTTTGATATTCATCCTTATGAAAATAAATATAATAGTCACTTTTAGCATTTCATCTAGATTGAAATTATAGTTATAACATTCTAATAAATAATTAAGGAGATGTCACTGATTCCAAATGACCTGGCCTACGGGCGGCACAGTATGACCGACGCGAACGGGCAGATGACGTTGACGGTTTTATAAATTTTCATACATTTTCGAACTATTGTAAATGTTTATGTAATTATTTGCTGTTTATAATTAATTTAAGCTACACTTTGGTTCTCTTCTTATTTTATTTGATATTGCCCGCTAAAATTATCCTGCTTAATAGAGAGAAATGTTTAGTTATTTCGTAGAGTCGATATCTATGTACGCACGCACGGAAAACTTTAGGTACTTTTTCTAATATTAAGAATATCTATCCTTTAGTTACTTTTAATTCTTTTGTTGGTTAATTTCAATAACTCAGATAATTTTTTCTAATAATGTGTATCTACTTATTATTCTTTTTGATTATTTAAGCTTATATTTTCTTACTAATTCTATTGAAAATTGAAAATAATTTAATGAATATATTTAATAAATATTCTTATAGTTGAAGCAGGCGTAGCCGCGTCCGGGTCCACTAGTTATATATATAATTTGGCACACCAAAAGAAGTTGGCAAGTTAAAATGCATTCGGTCGTGACCTGTATAGTTTATTGAATAGTGACGCGACGATTGACGACGTAACACGAACCATTCATGCTTGTACGAGTATTAACATTAGTTCAGTCATCAGTGCAACAAAGGTCAAGTTCAGCTAGGCCAATACTTTTAGTTATGTAAGTATAGAAAAAGTAATGAATATATTTATTATTTATGGTAATTAATTTCATTTAAATAAACAAATTTGTTCCTTTTGTATGTAACTGACAAAGTAACTGAAAGAATGTGAATTATTCACATTCAATATATTTTCATTTTCAACGAATTAAAACAAGTCCAATAAATTAAAAATAGCAAATAAAATACCTTTTTGCTCAGTCTCTTACATAAAATAACGCAATTTACTGTTTTTTCATTAGTAATTATTTGAAAAAAAAAACAGTAATTATCTTTGTTCTATATTACAGCTCTACAGTAAATATGTTTTATATTACAGTTAAATATTACTTAAATATTTTATCATTGAAGTAACATTTATATTAAATAAATATTTAAGTGTAGAAAATGCAAAAATAGTGATTAAATGTAAATAGATGGTTGAAATATATTCAATAAAGGATTAAATTAATCAAATGCAAAGCTAAAGAAGATATTAAGAGCGTAGCATTTGGCTCTACTCTGCCACTACTTTGTAAGGCTCGAATATTTATACTTACTTATAAATTATTATATGTATATTTTAAATTAAATTATATAGTAGCAGTAGTAACTTCTTGTATTGCTTTCGGTCAAGACAGAGCGCTGCGTCAGCCTCTCTATATCCAATGCTTTAAAAACATTCCCTAGAGGTTGATTCTCTAGACATAATATTAATATTTACCTTATTTCTATATAGGACAGATACACAAAGCTCAAATGCAATAGTGGTACAAAATAATACAGTATAATAACATCTATCAATTTGAAACATCTATTTTCGTAATAAAATCCAAATTAAGTTTGTTATATCGTATTTATAAATTCGGCGGAAAGTGGGGAACCGAGAGTCTAAACACTAGGTTCTCTCTGCCTACTCTCCTGCCGGATACAGCGTGAAGCTGTTTTTTTTTATTTATTATATTATCTTAACAAATATCATAATTATAAATATTTTATGCATTGTTTTAGAAAATTAAAGACGCCGTTTGTTGCGCATATTGTAATAGGACACAATTAGTCCTAGTATACCTACTCGTACCTAAGCAATGAGAACTTTGTATTGGCCTTGCCTCACGTTGTTTATTACGCTATTTGCATGGGTCAGAACCTGATCTTCTATTGACATGTTATAGTCATTTATAGACAGAAATGGTACATATCTATTTCTATTTTTTATTATGCATTTATCTATTTATTTATAGAGGCAAATCGTGGCGCAGGGAAGCAAGTGTGTGAGTGTAAACTTGTCAGGTGTGGGTTCATTCAATTAATTTTCTTCGCTTTGATCGAACTAAAGCGCGGCATTGAATTCTGCCGCTCACACTAAAATAAAAGTACCTACGTATACGAGTACAAAATAATTACTTATAGCGTATAGGAAGGCATTATAAAACCAAAGGTTCTGTAAACACCTGAGACCGACAACATAATATATATTATAAATATTATGTAATTAAAGCTTGTTCTGGTAGCACAAGACAAAACGCGGCGTTGAGTTCTGCAAATCAACACGCATGCCTCAAAAAATTTGCGGTGCCTAAGGAACAAAGTGTATTGACACTAGATGCACTCTGAAACTCTGTGAAGATATAAAAATATATGTATACGTAAAATTTTGTAGTCACGCTTTTATGTGTTGGTATAAAATATCCGGGTGGGTCCGAAGAGCTGAGGATCGAGTGTGGTGGCGAGAATTGGGGAAGGCATATGTCCAGCAGTGGACAAAAGATGGCTGTTGATGATGATGATGATGATGATAAAAATATAGATACAATAGACCGAGAGCGATATCTCAATCTCAAGTTTATATCTATATAATTTATATAATTCTATCTATGAATACAGAAAACGTAAAACGTCACGTAGGTAAAGCGCCCATAGCATCTTGAATGCATATTGGCATAGGTCAACCCACTGGCACCAGCAGTGCATGCCGACGTCCATCACATGGATATTAATAAATACGCCTACCGTCTTGCTGACGGAATATTCCTTCAATTATTTATCTAATATATCACTTCACCATCATAAGTTGTGATGCTTTGAGAATGATTGACTGTATTATGTTATATCAAGATTGATTCCAGAGAATTGAAAACGTGTACTTCAACATAAATTTATAATTGCAAATGCAATTGCATTTATGCTCTATGAAGTCGAGAGCATATATTCCACGTTTAATTCAAATTCCTCTTTTTAACCGACTACGGCGAAGCAAAAAAGGAGATTATAATTTTAACTGGCATGTATGAATCATTTGTTCATCTGTTCCCCTGTAGCTCCTAAAATACTTATTTTATCATAATTTGTAAAGCTTATAGTAGAAAACGGAGTGTGAATTTTTTTTGGGTTACTTACTTGGTATGTTATTGTAAATTTTTCATTTCTTCTGTTTTTCTATACTCAGAAATAGTTATTAAAATGTGTGCATGTGTGCGTGAAGGGATAGTGGTGGGTTTGTGATGGTGATATCCCCACCAGCGGGTGATTGTATTAAAAATATTAATCGTTTATCAGTTTGATACGATAAAAAGTGGTATAGGACACGCAACGTTCCTGAATTCGGTAGTAGAAAAGATTTTAACATTAGATTCCTCCAATGCCAACAAATACAAACACTTATATATAAAGTACGTATACTCATTATGCTAAGCATAAGTACTTAGATAGATGTATCCATTAATTAGCAATGTAATTATTATCTTAATTGAGCTAAGAAAGAAATATCTCATGAATAAAAATCAACTAATAGTACTTACTTCTAGTAATTGTTATTAATGAATTAGTAAATAAATAAAAGTGAATATTTTTATAGCAGCAAACGAGTCTCACAATTTGAGCTAAATAGCAGTAGCATACCTACGTACGCAATACCTCCAGGATTTGGCAGAAAGTGGGGAACGGAGTGCCTTAACAGGTTCCCTCGGCCTACCCTCCTGTGTGCGGGATACGGCGTGAAACTGATTTTGTACAGCTTTAAGTCATCATATTAACATATTATTAGCTGTTGTTTCAAATCTAAAGTAGTTCTTTCGGGTTTGACAAATATTATAGGGGCTTAGAAAGATAGTAAAGAATACAAATTAAAGAAATAGTTTTCTTAGCAAGTTTAGTTTGAAATCGAGGCAAAGTACGGCGTTGAGTTCCTCCACTCAACACGCGATGCCTCCGGAATTCGGCAGAAAGTTGGAAACGGAATGTCTTATCAGTAGGTTCCCTCTGCGTAATAAAAAAAAGCTTATCAACTAAAAATTGTACCAACTTATAAACGAATAATGCTATGTTAATTTCTCATTATAATAATCGTTTTGTATTAAGCAAACATGTCAAGCGGTGGTATAGCAGGAGCATTATACAGTCGGGGTGGTAACCTTTGTTGTCGCGACCCGCGTTCGTATGACGTACCTACAGTACTTCCAATCCATTATTTACAGTATTTCAAATATACAGGGTGGAAGAGGCGCTTCTTTTATTGAAACTGCATGTAGGGTAATATATTTCAAACCCACACCTAAGAAATTAAACAAGGTACCTCAACAGTTTGGACGTAGGATTTTTTTTTCATTTCACGATTTTTATCCATACCTGTATTTCGTGTGACGCACACATACGTATGCGACGTTTCCGATTTGACAGGTAAGTGTGTGCGTGCCTATGTTATACTTTACAAATGGCGTTTTATTTTAAAACGATAATTTTATTATTTATTTTGTTTGAAAAAATAACTTTTTCATTTTTGGGAATTATTTTTTTTCCGAATTATATTAGGCTTTTATAGAGTAGTTAAAACTGTGGTTTCATTTAAAGTGGTGCTGACAATTCCATCCTGCATATAGGCCTCTATAGGCCGTCGTAGCACAGCGGCACAAGGGTGTGACTGAAATATTTATTTACGTTTATATTTCCATTTCTTCGCTTTGGTGACGAGAGATCGCGGCGTTGAGTTCTGCCACTCAACACGCAATACCTCCTGAATTGGGCAGAAAGTGGGGAACGGAGTGTCTTAACACTAGTTTCTTTCTGTCTACCTTGCTGTGTGCGAGATACAGCGTGAAGCAGATTTTATTTAATTTTGAGTAATTTTGAAATATATATGGATATAATACATATACAATAGTAACATGAATTGCAGTAAATGTATAAGGTTTCCTACAATCATCTCCAATATAAAAAATTAAATGTGATTTATTTCTTAATAATATAGAAGAGTATCAAAGCGCTTGTTCTTCAAGAAACCTACCTATAATTTTATATTATTGAAGCAACAACGCGAGGGTTTTTTTTTAGTTTCACGCTCTATTCCACATATAACAAGGCAGAGGGAGCCTTGGGTTAATACTTCGTTCCTCCATTTTCCCCTAAATTTTCGAGATATTGCGACTTGAGTGGCGGCCGTATCTATATATATAAAATCGAAAGGTCACTCACTCATCACGAAATCTCAAAAACTACATGTGCTAGGAATCTGAAATTTTGCATAGGAGTTACTTATAGGACGCAGGTGCCCGCTAAGACGGAAATTTGCAATATTCGACTTCTAAGGGGTTGTTTTTGGGGTTGAAAGTTTGTATGAAACTTCGTTACTACAAATGCTAGGAGTCTCAAATTTCGCATGGATGTCAATTATAGGACGTAGGTACTCATGGAAACAGAAATTAATAATATCGTAGTTCACGCAGGCGAAGCCGCGAGCGGGCCGCTAGTTTCTTATAATATAATAATAAAACCTGCATAATCTTAAAATGATAAGAAAACCACATTTTCTATGTAAATACTTATGTAGTAGGTCCACAAATTGCGTAAAAATATGAAATGAAGGTTTAAACGAAATAAGAGATTTATTTAATTAATGAAAGTCAGAACTACTTTGTAATTTGCATAATAAAATTGTGTAAGATTTTCCTTTGCTGTAGGTTACGAGCAATTGTTACATTCGTTATGTTTTTAGGGTTCCGTTCCTTTTTGAGGTAAAAAGGTAAAAACGGAACCCTAATAGAATAAATTTGGTGCCGTTTGTCCGTCTGTCCAGAACACTTATAGTTAGATCGCGTGGGCTAAAATTAATATCAAGTAATTAGAGGTATGGTCCAAGTAACGCAAAAAGTTAAAAGATACGAGCATTTATGCATTGCTTTTCATGTATTTTGTGTGAAATTTGCAGGAGAGGTACAGGACCCTCCGTGGGCGAGTCCAACTACCACTTGTCCGGTTTTTTACTTTGTAAATGACTGTTAGGTGACATTTTTATTTATACAATTTACTCCAAAATGCCTCTTCAGTTTATAATTTAGTACTACGCCACAAAGCTAACAAGCTTGGTAAGTAAATGTAGTAGTAAATAAATACATGTAAAATTTTAATAACTCATTTTATGAACAAATTTAACAATTCTATGCTTATTATGGTAGCTGACATATTGTAATTTATAAAATACATTATTCTTTTTATTATGTGAGAATTTTAACGTGTGACCGTTTCAAAACTATATGAGAATGGAATTATATTATTTTACAAAATTCTATAATTATTCGCTAGTGTACACTTGTATGTAAATAATAAATTAATTTATATCGTTGATACTTCGTATAAGATTTGATAATATATTGTATAATTTATGTCGACGGCAAGGGCGTCCCCTGCGGGACTCGAACTTCGGCTTGCGGCCGTCGATCCGGCTGAGAGGTGGAAAAGCGTGAAATTGTTTTTTTTATAAGTTCACTCATTAGAGCAAATTGAATTTATTTATTTATTAAGAATTTTCCCAATAAGTTTTATTTTTTCAATATTATTCCCAATATTTTCCAAGATTTCTTTCTCCTTTTTAAATAAACAGCAGATACAATTTAGAAAAAGTATGAATATAATTTAAATAAATTATTTAGTTGTAAATAAATTCATAATGAGTGCAGATACCCGGTACTAGATAAATAATGTAAATGTAAACAATAAGACCGGATCTACGCTTCATCAGCGAGTTGAAAGGGTCACCATTTGTTTTCTTATGTGAATAAGTACTTTTAGGTCTAGACTAATGACAAATTTATTAATATTAACAGAAATATAAAATATAGAATATACAGGGAAGCGCGGCGTTGAGTTCTGCCACTCAATACGTAACACCAGTGTATGTTATAATGGATAAATATTTAATTACTAGTTTTAATATAAGTAAAAAAAAAATATTTATTTTCATCACAAAAACATGAACATTTAAGGAAGCGGTATTTTGTAAACCATTCAAATCTCACAACCTTCAACGACAGAAGGTTATTTCAGATTACGAACATACAACGTAACGTGGAATTATATAATTATATGCTATTTTTGATATGCACTGTACGTGTACGTCCAAGACCAAATTTAAATAAAACTGATACTATATCAACTAAACGTTGAATCAGTGCCAATTATATCTAAGATAACTAACCTTATGGGTTGGGTACACACATACCTATCTAATACACCTACCCACATATTATTTTTCTTTTTTATAGTGCCTCTCCAACTAGTGAAGGTTGGCAGTCAACTTCTGATCTACAGCCCTTTATTTCTGCTTTTCACTTATTTTACCCATAGGTCATAACTAACATGACCCCGTTTTGAACGGAACTGTCCCGTTTTTGCTCGTGTGTCCCGGTGTCATGCCACCGGAACGTACTAAATGTCCCGATTTTTCGTAATATCATGTAAATTTGTTAGATCGAAATCAGTTTCTACATTATTGTCACTGTTTTTTATTTATTTATTAAAATAAATTAAATACGACCAATAAGAATGGTCCACAAATTAGTGCGGTAGTATGAAATTATTTATTAAAGTGTCAATTATAATAAAAACGAAAGCCACTTTAAAATGTCCCATTTTGAGTATAACGAAGAACGTTCACGTTACCCATACACTCACCTATTATACACATGCGCGTGGGCGTAGAAAGAAGGGGGGCTGGGTGGTCCTTGCCCACCCCAGAATAATCTCGTGCCAACCCCTGAATAGTCTGGTGCCAACCCCAGAAATTTGCCACAAAAAAAACAACATTTAGAGCCTATCTGTTTAAAGGTATGTTCTCTAGTAGTCTGTGTATTCGTAGTGTCTATCAAAAATAGATAATGAAAACGTTTCCAAATTTCTATACAGATAACGTATAGCTACTACACCTTTAATTACTTATTACAATAACAACAGATAATAATTATATATCTAAATTAAAATCAATATAAGTATTAACTATATCTCCAGATCTCATAATTATATTTTGTCTAATATTAATATCCATTTTTTTATATCTATTTATATAATTTTATCATCGTATTGCTATGCTATCTAATAAATTAATTATGTATCGCATCACAGAGTTAGATATGACAGGAACAACGCGGCACGCACAATAAGAAAATTACCGATTTGCCGGCCTATCGCAACGGAACCTCTGTGGGGGGGACCCTGGACCCTCTTGGGAAATTAGAAGGGTCACAGCCTGAGGTGACTAAATCATTGATAACAGATAGTATATATGTTAATAGGCAAGTAGGTATATTTAAAAAGGACTCTTTTTATATGATGCGTAGAAGATAAATGTAAATATTGAACCAAAATAAATTTACATTTACTATTAATATGATTCGGGGGATAGTGTTTTTTTTTTAGTTTTTCAAGGCCATCATTTTTATATATATTTTAATATAGATATATTTTTTTACATGATAATTTATAACAGTGTTAAACCCTTTAAATTTTATTTGAGGTCAGTCTTCATTGTTTATTTTTTTGTTTGTCTTCTCTTTTTGTATTTATTTATTGACATAAAAACTATTACATGTATTTGATGTAGCTTGCTAAGGTTAGAATATAAAATATCTTGCAATTGTCTTTTTTTCGATATGATGTCATTGAAAATCTCAGTTAAGTTTCTATTTTGCTTAACCTACCTGTTATGCGAGACTGAGGGTCTTTGACACTCTTGTTCTTGATTTTCCGTATTAATCTTCTTGATTATGCTAAATTTTATTCTTTTTATCTTCTAGCTAGCTAGTAGGCAGAGTGAACATGGGAAGTTAGTGTTAAGGCACTCCGATCTCATTTAGATTTAAGACTTCTGGTCGAATTCTGGGCGTATGTCAGGTGCTAAAGCAGGTATATGTATTGAGAGAATATATTTCTCCGGAAAGTGGGAAGACCATGTATGAACGTACACCTAATTTATAAAAGATATAAATGTGAAATGTTTATATACATAAATAAAATATAAGGACGTCACACAATACAACAAAGTGCGATAAGAGAAGTGTTCTTGAGCGCACGTTGACCCGGATTCGAAATAACTTTATATAAGCTGTTTTACGAAAGTATCTATAATCTCATCATCATCATCATCATTGACAACCATAATTTCTCCACTGCTGGACATAGGCCTTCCCCAATTCTCGTCACCACTCTCGATCCTCAGGATGGACCCATCCACTTCCCGCCAACCTTTTAGGTCGTCGATCCATCTATAATCTATTAAAAATAAATTTTCTTATTTACTTTTACATCACTAACCGTTTAAAACTACCGAATATTTTGGTGTCACATATTACACAATAACATTACTAAGCCGGCCTCTGTGTAAACAGCAGGTACCTATATTAATATATTATGATGAAGGTGCTATTGCTATTTGTTGTTTTTATGGAATCATAATATTATCTTGTTATTGCAGTTGTGATAGGCTTAACATAATTGATAATAAAAATGTATTTAAAAATACATAAAGAAACTTTTAGGTATAACTGCCATATTTTTAATATAATCCTGATCTAAGTGACTGATACGGCTAATTGAAAATTTAAAAACCCCTGACATAAAAAACTTTAAAAAAATAACTACGTCGTCTCAGAAACAGAACCTTCGCGATGAATAAGACTTTGGATTAAAAAACCGCACTCAAATCGGTTCATTCATTCGGGAGCTACGGTGTCACAGGCAGACAGGCTAGAAACACATTAAGCCTAATTAGGAGGAAAGTGCTTTCTCTATCTTCTCCACAGAACTCTGTAAAAAATACAGAAATAAACCGGGCTACGCAATTATTAAATTACTACATATGTTATGTCATATTTTGTTTTATATTTTTCCTCGAATTATAAAATAAAATATTACTATATATATTAAGTTATAACCTTAATTATGTAATACTTTAATTTAACATATTAACTTCGTTTAATGTGACCGACCTGCAATTATACATATTCTTGAGATTAAATTTAGTAAAATTAGATAAAATTTCATAGAGCTAAATTTTCTTTTACACGAAAACACTGCTCATATTATATATATAATAATAAGAGTATAAAATATTTAATAATGAATTACATATTTGATAAATATATTTATTAAAATTAATTTATTCGGTTTTGTTACGTGTATTTTATAATTCTGTATAATATAGAGTAAAAATATAATAAATTAATTTTTAACAAAAACAAAAACCGATTTCTAACAACGAACTAAAAAGTGAAAAATAATTTTACAAAGATTTTATAATTTTGAAGTTAAAATAATACCTAATTAAATGAAATTTTACATGGAAAAACCACAAGGTTGTTCCATGTAAAACTTTATTTAATTAGGTATTATTTTTGTGCAAAGTAACATTTTGGTATATTGACAAGAACATACATAAAAAGTATTCGGGCGAATTGGGAATCTCCCTTTTTTGAAGTTGGTTGAAAATGAGAACATCCTCTTTTTTGAGGTTGGTTGAAAAGAAATATAACGATCAGGAATCTCACTTCTGACATCGAGTTAAAAAGTTTTTGCTTGTAACTATTACAGTATAATCAATTTTTTACCAAAAAAAAAACAAACTTTCTCAATTTTCACCGGATTCCATAATTAGAACCTAACCAAACTTTCACCAAATTATCCTTGAAGTATATCCTTTCAAACAAAAAAAGAATCATCAAAATCGGTTTGCGCGACATTATTTTATTCGGTCGCGCACATGCCTAATGCAAATTTAAGACTTATGTGATTTTCTCATGGATACCATTGTCAGACATGGACCAAAAAAAAATGAGACCATTCGGGAAGCTTCACCTTTCAAATAAAAAAAAATATCAAAATCGGTTCACCCAGTTAAAAGTTATGAGGTAACAAACATAAAAAAAACAGTCGAATTGATAACCTCCTTTTCTTACAGAAGTCGGTTAAAAATGGAAGTAGGTAATTATCATTTACATTTTTTATATAATTATCTATCGCCCTTTATTGGTAAGTATTATTTTTCAATTCATAATATTAATTGATAAGAAAGGCTTAGGTATTATTTTAAATTTATATTCTCATTATTCGTACTCTTAAAATTTATTACTTAAGTGTATTTATTTGTATTCTACAAATAAACACAAGGACTTTCTCATGCAATTTACAACAACAATATTTTTTTATTTTAAGAAAAAATAACATACTTGTAATCTTACATAAAGTAATAAATATTATATTAGTAATAAATAATAAATATAACGAAGCAAGGAAAGATTTGCATATATTATTAAAAAAATACATACATCGAAAGATCCCATAATTTTTACTTTTTGACTGAAATAAATATTGATATCAATGGTAATATTAAAATTTATCTTTACCACTACTCCAATATCGTTAATGTAAAATGGTAAACCATAAATACCTACAATGTACATATATACATTTAGTTTCATGAATACTGAGGAATATAATTTTGATAAATGAGCAAGAATATAAGGACCTATCGATTTTTTTACAAGTATAATAACATACATTCTTATAAGTATAATTAACGTAGACACATTTAAAATGAACACCAAATAAAGAACATATAACGTATAGACCTTTATATTTAAAAATGTGTATATTAATTAACTTCACGCCGTATCACGCACATAGCAGGATAGGCAAAGGGATTCTTAGGTCCAAGCGTTAAGATAATTCTCTTTCCCTCTTTCAGCTGAATTCTGGAAAAATTAAATATTTAATTTACGAATGGAAATCGAACTTACAACTTGTCGGGTACATAGTCCCTCGCTTGTATCCCTGCGCTACGACTGGCCTGAAAGATATATTAATTTCGCTTGCAATAATAAAATACGTATCTTGTAATAAATGTACATAAATAAAAAACAATTTATTGCTACAGGATGGATTCAATTTTTTTTTCAATTTTATTAATTTAAAAAACGCGAAATTTGGAGCAAAAGTTCTTTTTTTTTTAAATAATGTGATAACAATATTTTTATTTTTCATTTTTTATTTTAGTTATATAATTCTTTTAGGGCCAAAATAAACTTTTGGTGTACACAGTCGTTTGACCAGTTAGTAATTACAGTTGTACCTGATATGGCTGACACTTTTAATTTTAGGTCTCATGTCACTTTCTCAATATCGTTAAAGATGCGGATTGCGTTGCCGTTCGAATATAAAAAAAAAATTTACGTGAAACAGATAATTATTCTATAAAAATAATATATCACTTGTATAACAATATGACTCAATAATTATAATATTTATGGCTTTGTTGATAACTTTTATTTTTTTATTAAATAACTACTGTAGTAGTTCTTGTTTTGTAAATATAACAAAAGTATATACAAGTTCGTTAACTTGGTGATAATAATTTTTTTTTTTTATTTTTTTCTGGCAACTTTGATGTTTTTTTTTTTGCAAAAATATAACTCTTTCATACGATTATACGATCACAGTCTCACTTAAGTAATTGATTTTTTTTTTAAATTGTACTTTCAAAAATTGTTCATAACAAAGCACTTAATAAATAAAACAGTTTTGTTTTCCTGACAGTATATATATTTTAAACACAAAAAAAATATGTGATACTTCTTTTCGTTTTTATTTTTTTTATATATTTATTCAAACTTTTATATTCTTACTTTGATTGCAATGTTGTAATAAAAGTTAATAGTTTAACATCAATCTTCTATGAAGGCTGCTTTTTTATGATATGAAAAAATATTTATATCTATATATATTTAAAAAAAAATATCGCCCACTATTTGTACATTTTGCAACAATTGGAATTATTACAAATATGTATTTGTTGATATATTTGTCTTAATCTTGATATATTTGTCTATAATTGTCTCTCAAAGGTGGAAAAATGCAATAAACTGTTAACAAAAAAGTCTTTAACGAATAAAACTACCGTAGCGCTGACGCTCCACCCTCTCTGATTACCGTGTCAGGGACAAAGCAAGAAACTAAAAGCCTAACCTACCTACTGCTTTTTAAACTGACATCGAAATTGGAGGCGATGCTATGCGGCTTACAGGCCACAGCATAAAATTAATATTAATATTAAAACAATACAAAAATGAAAATCACATTCAAAATATACATTATAAA
Organism: Heliconius melpomene rosina; assembly: GCF_056956725.1. Classification (NCBI taxonomy): domain Eukaryota; kingdom Metazoa; phylum Arthropoda; class Insecta; order Lepidoptera; family Nymphalidae; genus Heliconius; species Heliconius melpomene. Next base: position 6,378,857 of record NC_140402.1, on the reverse strand, counting down.
TAAAAAATATATTTATTATCTACAAAATTTACGCTTAGAATGACGATATAAAAACGTTCGGAGACGCATAATAAATCTTAACAAGAATTTATATAATTTCATTTGTTTCAATAAAATGGTTCTTTATTAAGTTCACAAGTGAAGAAATATTAATTTAGCTGCTATTTATTAGTCTTTTGTAGTATTATTCTTTTTCATTTTAAAATATCTCCTTAGTTTTATACGCTGTACCAGAACAATCAAGAAATCGGTCACTCTTTTGGCTTTTTTTTTTAATTTTAATTTTATGAATCCAATGTTGTACAACCAAAGAGACAGCTTCATCTATCTTTATTTTCATTATCATCCTAACAACTAGATTATGCTAAAAAATGTCTATTGTTTTATTATAAAAAAATAAAAAAATTACCATCTATAACAATAACTAATTATGTAAAGAAAAATATATCTATAAAAAAGGGACGCCGCGGCGAAGAGGCACAGTGTGTGAGTGTAAACGCGACGTTTTTTTTACGGAAAAGACAAACGAGCGTAGTTACTAATACTGCTAGTAGTGACCACTATCGCCCACGACCCCGTGTAATACCAGAGGAGTTACATTTCCTTCGCACCACGAGACACACGTTCTCCAGGCAGCATTTGCTATGGAGTGTCTTAACACTATATCCTGATTAAGCTGGCAAAATTGAGTAATTTGCTTACATTGAAGGATTGTCATTGGATACTGCTATTAAAGGTGACGGCTGTGCATTCGATTCTCGGCATCTTCAATTAAATCTATATATATAAAATCGAAAGGTCATTCACTCATCACGAAATCTCAGAAACTACAAGTGCTAGGAATCCCAAATTTTGCATAGGACTTACTTATAGGACGTAGGTGCTCGTTAAGACGGGAATTTGCAATATTCGACTTCTAAGGGGTTGTTTTTGGGGTCGAAAGTGTGTATGGAAAAATTTTTAAATCGCCACCGATTTTTATAAGATTTGAAATTTAGACTCTTAAAAATATTTAATTGAACACGTGTTTCATGGTTTATTAGGATTCACCCCTAAAGGTGCAAATAAGCGGGCGAAGCTGCGCGCGTCCGCTAGTATTTAATATTTATATTTCATTGTTGTCAATAAAACAAAGCGCGGTGTTATGTTTCGCCACTCAACATGCCTGGGGAATTCGGCAGAAAGAATGGAATGGAAGTGTTTTAATGGGAATGGTACCTTAACTCCAGGTGTCCTCTGCCTACCCTATGCGTGGGATACAGCGTGTATTGTAGGGCTTACTTAGTAATATTTTAAGAAATTATAAAAACATCTATTTCTTTTGTAATTTCTTAATCATAATAGGCTTAAAGTTTAGAAGTACCTATTATTTTGTTAAGCTGATGAACTCCATTTATTTATACCTATGAAGCGGTGAAGGTTTTTGCAAATGATTATTGTACAAAGATAGCGGCTGATATCGAGTGCTGTTTGCATACATCCGTGAATTATTTTATTTTTACAACCTCATATATCGTACTTTACGAGCGAATGACAAACTAATAGGTATATAGTAGGTATGGCGATTAGTTAATAGAAAGGTACAATATTTTCATTTTTTTATTTTTCGTTATTTTTTATATTGGTTTTCGAGTTCTGTTAAGTTTGCTATAATAAAAAATCAGCCTCACTCTGTTTCCCGCACTCAGCAGTGTAGACAGAGGGAACCTAATGTTAGGATTAGGACACTTCGTTCCTCTTCCAAATTTTGGAGGCATTGCATTTTGAATAGTGGTACTCATAGCCACGTTTTGCCTTGAGACCAGAGCGAATAAATGAAATAATTGAATATTTTATTTCCTCGAGTGGGAATCGAACCTACAACCTGCCTCGTTTACAAACACTTTTTATGTCCCTGAACCACAAGTCCACGACTGGCCTGCTATAATAATTATGATTTTAATCTTAAAAGTGATAAGGCCTCTTGTTGAACTGACCGTCCACGTGTAAAATCGAAATAATATGAAATTGAAGATTAAATAATAATATAATATAATTAGATTAAACGTCATTATTACAACTTTCCTATTTAAAAGAAACATTATAATAGTCCTTGTCGAAAAATGAATTTTAACACAAATATTCCCACCCTAGTAGATTACGCACAGACACCATGCTAAAAATATTATAAAGCAAATATTTTTTTATAACACTTAAGGTTGTTTCAGCTTCTACCCACTCTGCTGTTTTACAAAAATTCGAGGCCAGTCGTGACGAAGGGAAATAAGCGTGTGATAGGTTCTGGGTTCAATTCCCACTCGATGAAATGAAATATTTATTATTTTCATTCACATTGTGATAGGTACTATGATCTTGAAACTGCATCTACCACTCCTGACCAGGAGTCATACTTAAAAAACACATGGTGAAAAGCAAAATTTATAAATTTTGGATAAAAGTTATTATTTTGACATATTATTCGATGATTCCAATTAACTTTAATTGTACAAAAAAAAGTTACCTTATGTATGTATTTACAATTTACTTGAACAAGAATTTAAATTCATTTAAATGAAGGTCACACATTCAAGGTATATTGGAATTATTTATAATAAACAATATAATTTTCATATTTTTTGTTATTCGTCGTCGAGATTTTGAAGTGTTTGTAGTCAACATAAGTCAATATAAAACGACATAATTTAAAGTTTTACCTTTATTTTCGATTTAATATTTTAACATGTATATTTATAATATGATTTTGTTGTATGTGGGTAGGTATCATTAAAATCCAAATAAAAAAAATATAAAAAAGTTGGAAATTTATACTAAACGTTATTTAAACTAAAAAATACATTTATTATTCACATAAGTATGTATAAAAACTTGCCTAAAATTTGCAGAAAACTGTCTTCCAGCCTCATCGTGGACGACAAGAGGTAGTCCGTCCCCTCCAGCTCGCTGGGCACCATCAGGTCGCTCCTCATTTTCACTCTTAAGCACTGTAACCCACAGTCCAATATCAAACACTAACTTTAAAAATAACCCATGCCCATTTTCCGTTTGTAAGCACTATCACATTGAATTTCCACTGAAATTTTAATAGTATTTTTCAGTTTTACCACATTTTCAAGGTAAGTAGCGGCGTGGTAAACAAGTCGCGATGGTCAGTCTAAGACTGATTAAAGCGTCTATCGCGTGATAACGGTTTAGATTGTACTGAGGTGTCCACACGCTCGCTGCTTCTACTCGCGAGTCGCGACTCGTGAGTCGCGAGTCGTGCTCCACTGCCGTCAGCTGATTCGTTCACTATAAATAATACGGAATTACAGTACGCTCAACGAGTCGTGGCCGCTGTGTAACTGTAAATGACTGCATATTTGATTTTACGATTTCTTTTTGTTTTTAATTATTTTCTTTCAGAGTTTACAAATGCGTACAAGCTGATAAAATCTAATTTAAGAACGGTCACAACTCGTTGAGCGTACTATATTTGAATGCAATTAACTGACAGTCAACTGGTGCATGCATATTCGGGCATGGCCACTGACAGTGAGGGGTCGTTGAAAGAACATGTTAGCACGTGGCCGATTCGTTATTTTAAGACATTACAATGTTGCTTCAAGTTTATATACTTATGCGAATTATAATTGTATTTGAGTGCCTACGCTACTTCGTCCGCTATATCTTATTGTTTTTAACCGACTTCTGTAAATGGAGGTTATCAATTCGACAGATTGTTTTATTATATTCAAATTATACGAAATCTTTATGAGATACATTGTGGCCTATGTGTTATTCTGATGAACTATATAATTGTAAAGTTTCATCTAAATCCGTTCAGTAATTTTTGCGTTTGAAACTTTCACGTTTATAATATTAATAGGAAGTAGGATATGATAGGATTTCCATAAAAATATGCTAAGGTAGAAACTGTGATTTAAGTTTTATGTATAAGTTCGGACGAAATTAATGAGATTTTAGTTTTCTTCTATAATTTTCCCTCGTTTTAATTCTTTTTTGTATGTTTAAATATTTGCGGGAATATTATAATGTTTATAGTATTATTTATATATATATTAAAGAAAGAAAGGCTTTTAATTTATAAAGAAAGTAGATACTGCATGGAAAATATGATCTTTTTTTATGTCTTGTAAAAAAAACTAAAATCACATTTAAATATACAGATACGACCGTAAAAAAATAATTATATATGTGGAACGTAATTAAGAAGCGAACCTGCAACGAGAAATTACTAACAGAATGTTTGCGAAGTCATTATTACTCAACAACTTTTTTATAATAATATGTTTAACAAGAGGCCGTCATGGCGCAGCGGCACAAGGGTGTGACTGTAACGTGACGGTTGTGGGTTCGATACCCACTCGAGGAAGCGAAATATTTATTTACGTTTATATTTCCATTTCTTTGCTCTGGTGTCGAGGCAAAGCGCGGCGTTGAGTTCTGCCCCTCAACACGCAATGGCTCCAGAATTCGGCAGAAAGTGGGGAACGGAGTGTCTTAACACTAGGTTCCCTCCGCCTACCCTGCTGTGTGCGGGATACAGCGTGAAGCTGATTTAATTTGATTTTTTAAATGTTTAACATAAAAACGAACTATAATTCGTTTCTAACTATGCAGATGCAGTTAAAACTATTTTAGTTATGTCACGTAAATTTACAATTTAAGGATATGTAAATTGAACTTCCGGTGATTGCATTAGTGTTTACATATATAATTTTCAATTTTCTGTTTTAAAATGCTTTTGTGGCTTATTTGCTCCTTGATAATGTCCAATAATTATATTTTTTTATTATTATGTTATTACATTTACAAGTTATTTCATTTAATACTTGGATTAAACGAATTTAAGCAAATAAATATATAATATTTAACTTTATAATACTTTAAGCAAATAATACCTGTAGTTATTTTTCTTTAGAATTTCCACTTTTTTCATTGTTTATTGGGGCAAAAGCTTACGTTTCTCTTTTAACTAGATCACTAAATGATTAACTAATTGAGTTAAAAATTAATTGAGTTAACCAAATATTTTTCGAGGAATGGAGTTCGAACCCATAACCATCGCGTTATAATGACACCTTTGTGCCCCTACACCATGACGGCCTCAATTATTCTTTTGTATGCACTAATTAAAGAATTTTATTTCTTATGCTTCCGAAACCAAGCTGTTATGTTTTTGCTTATTATACAAATGTAATCGTTCCATTACAAGTTTTATTAAGGTCAGACGAACTTTATTTACCATTCTGGACAATAACAATAAAATAAATAAATAAAAAAAATACCAAGATGTATAAAAAGGTAATTAAATCTCTCAAAAAAAAAATAATTGTGTGGCCAGCCGTGGCGTAGAAGCACAAAGTATGACTGTAAACTCGACTGGTTGTGGGTTCGATTCCCACTGAAGGAGATTTATTTTAATTTATATTACCATTTCTCTGACATCGAGGCAAAGCGCTGTGTTGATTTCCGCCACTTAACTCGCAATGCCTCCAGAATCTGGCGAAAAGTGGGTTGCGGAGTGTCATAACACTGGGTTCCCTGCTGTGTGGAATGAATGTCTATTGAATGTAATGCAGGATAGTTGCCAACTAATGTAATAGATTGTGATTGTACCATTGATTTTGAAAAGAGCAACTGTTGAGTTTCTTGCCGGCTCTTCTCAGCAGAACTGCCTTCCGAACCGGTTTGAGCTTTTTGTTTATATGTTCATTCGACGATTCAAAAGTACTTATTATAAGTTTATATGAATAAAGACTATTTTGAATTTGTATTTGTGCAGGATGCAGCGTGGAACTGATTTTTTGTTTTATTCTATTTGTTAAAAATATATGTAGATATCTTGTTTACGTAACATTTTATATTTTCTTTTGTTTTTGCTAGTACCTAATGGGATTGATGATATCCAATAACGATACGATAGCTATGTTTGAGTTTAGCCCCTTATAAATGTTAAGCCCGTTAGATATTTAATTGATAAAGATAAGAGATAACGAATTAAGTATTATCACACAGAACAAGTGAAGGACGATTTCATTTATTGCTATGCAATCAACTGATTATCGACGCGTTTTTTTTATTTTTTAATTCATTTCATTTAATTATATTCATGATATAATATACCCCTATTTATCATATAACTACTTATAGATTTCGGCTACTTATGAAATTACAACTTTAATTGAGGCCAGTCGTGGCGCAGCGTGTCTGTAAACGACACAAGTTTACCTAGAATCACTTTATTGGGCTAGACTATTAATAGATTAAAGGGTTTTGAACAAAAACAATCACTTCCTTCATAATAATAATATTTTAAATTAAAATTAATATATTATGTTCATATTTTTTTCTACTAAAACAGATTTCACAACAAAATTACAGCACTCAAGGGTTTCCGCGTTTATTAATCTTATTAAGTGTCATTGACTACTGTAAAATTTAAAATAAAATGGAGACCATCTGTATACATAGATAGTAGTACTGTAGATTAACATACCCGGTAAAAAGCGAGTAGCAGAACAAGACAGAAAGAAAGAAAGAAAGAAATAGGTAACGTTCAAAGATAAGAAAGTATACAACAGTGATGTCCAAGACCAAACGGCAAATGAAGATGAACAGCTTTCTGTGTACCCAAAAGTAGAGAGTGAGAATATTTGTTACTTACACATTTTATGTCAGAGGCAGAGATAAGAGTTGGGTATAACCTTATAAATCTAGATCTATAGGTAAATACTGCAATAAAATGCTCAAGCAAATTTATGACTATACTTACATATCGTTTACCATTTTTTTTATAAAAAAAAACATCCTGTTACGGTAAATCAGTAATCATTATTAATCATCAAACCGATTTACGTATTTACGTTTCTTGTTATCACTAAAATAATTTTATTTTTATGCAAAAAATATTAAATTATGATAAACTTCTATTTAACGATAAAGATTTTAGCGCAAAATTGACAAACACACCCATAATACTACGATTTGTGGTATTTTTTACGACCGTATCTGTTACACTTGAAGGTGTATAAAATGACCGATTAGACATTTCTTATCAAAGTACGCACGTGTCTTATCAAATATAAACACTTGATTGATAATAAATTAGACACTATCTGGGTCCGGTAGTGGCCAAGACAAGCCAAGCGAAGCACAGGGGGGCACTACATGTCTTTTTCGAAAGGCTTCGTCGTTTTTTTATGCCCCCATAACTTAAATTGGTGGATATCATGTTAATAGTAGATTCATTAAATATATTAAGTTTCGTTTGCATATCTCTTATGCCTTAGCTTATGCTCTACTCTATTTACTAGTCTTAAAATAGTTAGTATACAAAAAATTATAAAACTTTATTACTTTTACCCCCACCCCAGCACATAGTTCAAAATTTTCAAAATATCCTTTAAATTAAGGGATAAGAGTTTCAGTTTTCTCCATAAAGTTTTATCAACCACTTTACTATATACAAAAAAATGTACAGATATTTGATGTTTTGCCAAGACGAGAGCATGTAACGATCTCATGGTTGAATGCAGTTTTATAGAAAATATATATTTTTTAATATTCCGTCTCCCACTGTCCCAATCACTCTTATTATTTATTCTATTATTTCACTTACATATTTATTATTACAATACAAAAACAAAAATAAACATTTCTAATATAGACAAATAAAACAAATATATTTATATTTTCACTTATTTATTAAATGTAAAATACACTGTTTATAAAAAATATAAAATTACGTAAAAAAGGCACTTAATACAACGAAATTATGGCATAATAATAATGTTACATCAGATCTATAAAATGGCGCCTTAAAGTATAATATTAATGGCATTTTTTTGTACAAGCAACGCATTTGGCACTTGCGAGATATAATTTCTTAGTTTCATATTCAAATCTAAATATGTAAATAAAAATTGAAATTATGATCGATATATAAAAAGCAGCATGGTATCCAGCATACAAGGATGAATCTAGCATTAGGTTCACGTTTTGAAAATTTTCGAAACATTGTATATTGAGTAGCGGAACTAAAAGCTGTGTGCCATGTTTGTTTCTAGAGGGAAAAAAATAATAACTATTTAAATATAATAATTTCCCCAAGTAGGAATCGAACCCATAAGCATAGCGGTTACAGTCAGCAGACGCAGAAAGAAATATTACAATTAAGTTCTTCAAATATGAATTTCATCAAAATGCAATGACAATTTTTATTCACATAACATATGATTTTGAACAGCTTACATTATGTTTTAATATCTAAAACAAATATTAATCATTATAAAAAAACGATGTCTGTGAGTAAATTTATAGGCGGTAGAAGTAGATGCGAGAGATATAACAGCTAAATCTTTACATAGCTCGTTAAAAGAACTCCTGTCTAAAACATAACATCCTAGGTGCTCGTAGTCGTCATGGTCGCACTGAAGTTATCTGCATATGGCTGTACAGATTTGATTTTAAGTTTTTGTCTTACTATTGATTCTTTTCTTCACAAATGTACAAAAGTAAATGTAGAAAGCATAACTTCAAGGCGGCCAAGACTCATCGACTGTACTGTAGATTAATTTCAAATTTGATGTCGGTTTCAAGAGCTCAAACAGTAGAGAAGGGCGACAATATAAAAATTATTTAAATGGGTTTTTAAAATCTACAATTGGATAGCAAATCCCTGACATTACTCTGAGCTCTTGTCCCTTTAACGATACCTTCAAACTCCATGGAATGCTAAATAATTTCTTCTTAGTATTAAAGCAATATTAACCATCGCTCATAAAATTTGTGACAGTATCTTTTCGTATGACGTCTTATACATTATTTCATAATAATTAATTCTTCTACAATTTATAACTTCAGGACGGACAGTCGGAAAATAAATAAATAATTTTAAAGCATAGAATTAAATTTACAAATAATCACAATATGTTTACATTTTTTTTACTTGCCATATTTTAGTTTAAAAACTATTTGTGTTCAAATAATACATTGAATTAAATGAAAGATTTATGAAAAGATTAAGGGTGGTCAAACTGTATTTTTTTTAATAAAAAAAAATACAAAAGTAAACATAAAATTAAATTTACATACAAAAATAGTACTTTAAATGGCAACATTATGCTAATGTCATTAAAAATTTTCAAAAAAATACAGTCTTGATCTAATTTCATTGCTATAAACTAGAAGGCACAAGTGTTGACTTATCTTATATATTGAGTAATAATCTTATTATAATGAATAATTAACTTAAGTTTAAAGTTATATTAAGAGACTGGTTTAAGCCACTGGAAGAAGAATCCATTGTCAAAAATATTTTTTATTAAAAAATACTTTACAAAACGTACAATTTTTTACTTAGCGGGATTTTTTTTGGAACCGTTTTTTGGATTTGGATTTGGATTTTGGAAACCGTTCGATTATTATTTATTTTATTAAAAAAATCTTTTTTATTCAACTTCATTATCTTTAAACTATATTCAAATATGAAAAGACATGAAATAATATTTAATTTCTCCTTAAATCTTAAATACTTTATCTCATTGATTTAAAATATAATTTACTTTAGCAATGTATTAATAATACTTTACCATATATACAAAACACCATCAAAAAAACTATATATTCCATATACCTATAATAATCTTAAAATGTCTGAATATAACAAAAAATCATAAATATTTATGACAATGGAAATGTTAATTATTTATATGTATTTATATATATTTTATACAGACTGCGCGTCGACTTCTTCGCCGTAGTCGAGATCGTCGTACGATAAATCGTCTTCTATAACCGCGCCCTCTGGAGTTTCCTTTCCACCTGGGCAAGCTAGACATCTGGAATTTGAATAAATATGTCTTATTTTATGTACATTTTATTTTAAGGGAACCTGGGAACCTAATGCTAAGGCACTCCGTTCTCAATAAGACATTAGCCGTTCGCTACTTTCCGCCGAGTTCTCAGGGCGAAAGAAAAAATTAAAACTTATCAGAAAAAGTGAAAATTTATAGGTATTTCATAAACAAATAATAATTTTTAAAAAAATCCTTTGCAAGTAACATATACTTAATATTTTAAATAGCTTAGTAAAATGACTATAAAATATAAATATACATGAAGGCAATATATATTATAGACACCTGTGCGACACTCGATATGTTTGCGCAAATCTGTATGGTAATTGTTGACCTTGCGCCGGCGCAGGTGTGTCTGGCGTTTGAAAACATCTCGTTTGTAAATGATTTAACCCAACTGAGATATAGTATTAATAAAAGAAAAGGTTTATAAAATGGAAAATTAATATTTTTTTTAGTATAACTGAAAACGATATCTCAATATCCATCTCAGTCTTAAGAGCGATTTATAAACACAAGCTCAAGAATATTAAGGCTAAGATCTGATTAAATTCGCAGTAGCCTGTTTAAGATTGAACCGAGTGTATGCTAATTATAGTTTTGTTTACAACTCGCATATATTTACCTGCTCTCATTAATCCCGTAGTATAGGCACTTATCGCCGACGCATTCGCAGCATCCATCGTGAAACCATCTGTAATTTTTCATTTAATATTCACTTTTTAAATACGTAAAATTTAAATATTATTTATATTATATTTCATATTTTGATGTATATTAATTGCAACATTATATATTATTAATATTAATGAATAATGAATAGTGAATAAATTACATTCCCCCGAGTAAGGATCGAACCCACAACCGTTACGTTTAGAGTTACACGCTTGTGCCACTGCGCCACGACGGCTATTAATTATTCACACATGTATATGCGACAATTCATATTATATTAATTATAAATATTTGCATGCCTTATTTTCCAGAATTGATTCTCTACATCTTTATATTAAAGATGTTTGAGAGTAAATATTACTTTCATCATCAAAGTTTATCATAGTTAATCTATGACCTTTTCTTATTAATTTCACATACATCAATCAATAATACATGATTTAATTAATTATAATATTTTAATTCAATCTTCTAAACTAAGTAAACAAGAAAAAACATTTCAAAACAAGAATGGAAATACTACACTGAAATATTTTGTAAATTAAAATAAAAAATAATCTTTTAAATTGTATAGTTGTTATAACAATCCTTATTATCCTTATTTATTCAAATGTATTTGGCAATATTTTTATTGGTATTATTATAAAAATATGAATTACCTGAAGCTATTAGAGCCCATGGAGCGACACGAAGCGCGGCACTTGTCGCAGGACATGCACTGTGACATGTATGCCACGGTGCAGTTGAAAGTCACCACGTCGCGGCTCACTGGCTCTGACTCTTGTTCCACACTCTCTGTAAAATGGATATTATTAACTTTCTTTAACTATATTAAGATCCACGGTGCATATAAGCTGGTAGACAGAGGCAATCTATTGTTAAGGCATTCTTGTTCACTTTCCGCCAAATTTTTCAAGGGATTGCGCGTTGAGTGGCACAGGGAGCGCTTTTTGCCTTAATAGCAGAGCAAACAAAGAAAATATTAAGAAATTACAATTGGGGATCAAATCCGCCATCGTCGCGTTACGGCGAGCTGTTGAGTAATGGATACCCCACATATTAGAAACATCCAGAGATGAACTCTTGACATCCCTCGTCTCCGACTGCCCTGTGAAATAGAGTTGGAAGTGGGCAATCTCATTGTGATTGTGAAACCGATTTACAATCCTTCAAATCCTTCGACACCCTCAGTTGACAAGTAACAGTGTATTGTCCGCAAAACATATAATTTTAGATAATGCATGAAATATACATGTTGCCTCACTACTAACTTGCCCTTGGAAATGTAAAGCAAAAAAAAGTTTATTATCAAAATTGTTAAAATTCTGATAACAAAATGTGAGATTTTTTCTAAGCAGCACACAATACAATACAAATAACAGACCTTATGACATTTTATTATATTCAATAACAATGAAGCCATTGAAGGATCAAGGCAAATTTCCTGTTAAAGATAACATAAGCTGAGTTAAGAATAAGTCATCAAAAGAATCAATCTTACAAATATATGGAAATAGAAACAGGTAAAACATTCCATTGATGACTCATTGAAATAAGATATCATCTCAATGGGGAGTCTTTTGTTTTTATAAGTAGAAGTCTGAAGAACAGGTGTCTTTAAGTATGATTTATGACCTCAAGTTTTCAAGTAGTAGAAATATTTTATTTAAGTCAGTTTATTTAAAGGATTTTTTTTATAGTTCTCGTTTTATCTTATATATCAAGTAGAAAGAGTAGTGTTAGGACTTTGTTCTCTGTTTTCCACCCCAATTTGAGACACTGAATGTTGAGTAGCAGAACTCAATGTCGCATCTACGTCCGGCTGGGCGAGGAAAGGAAAATAATTCAATCCCTTAATTGAGGTTTGAAGACACAATTATTACTATTTCACAGCAGTTAGATGCTGATGCTGTATCCTGCACCAAAATGGCAACATATTTCTCAATAAATAAAATTATGATCAGGGTAATTTTTGGCTAACTTCAGAATAGAGGCCACATTGAAATTTATTATAATATAAAATGTTGAATCATACAAATGTTATAAATTTGTACATGTATGTGATAAAACTATAAAAACAGTCAATTATGTACATAACATAAACTAAAGAAAAATATTTTTAAATATTTTTGTATTATACAAGTATCAGAAACTAAAAATTTCATTTTCAGATGTTGTTTTTTGTTTTATAGCTATCCTCGGCAACATACACCTTAGGAAAAGATGCTCCGAGTTATGAGCATGTTCAAAAATGCTAATAAAAGACTGAATTTAAATAGCATCATGGTTTAGAATTACTTATGCAGTACATTAATGGTTAAGAAAATTTCATGCAAAGTTGCAAACCACAACATAGTTACAACAAAATAGTTTTATTTACTCACGTAAATGATAGACAAGCTGTCTTTCCGGAGTAGGTCTATAGGCAGACAGATCAATATCAACTGGGTATGTGATGGACAGCCACCTTTGCTGAGGATCAGGGTCACTTGTTAAAGCTGTGAAAAGGCCAGGAACATTGTCTGTCAGCTCTTCCACATATGAAGACTTAGATAATTCAGTTTGTGTGTCATTTGGTTTAGGACACATGTCTGAAAGAGGAAACATTAAATTACTTAAGTTTTTTGTATAGTTTTAATTGATCTATGGATATTGTTTCAATACTTACCAACACAACTACAACATTCACTATATAAATAACTAAGACAGTTAAAACAATCCTTACAGCAGGAACAATCTTTTAAATCACATTTACAAGATTGTGTTAACATACATTTAGAAACTACACTGGCACAAATTGCTTCATTACAAGCATAAACTATGGATGCAGCACACAAAAGAGCTAATACAAGGGTAATTTTTCCAGACATTTTAAATAAAATTTTGTGTCACTTAGAGATAAATTATATCCGGAATTTTAAGTTTCTTTAACATAAATAGATTTTTAAACACTAATGTAATCTTGTTGTTGTTTATATCTTAATCATATTTATCAAGTACGATTTTCAAATACTTAATTATTAAATCTTAATTGATACCACGATGTTTTCAGTATAAGAATATAAAAATTACAAGTTAAAACACTCAAGCGCAGCGCTTAATTGATTAAGAATGTTTTTATTTTTACTTTAAGCTGTAGAAGAATGTAGATTCTGGATCAATGTTGCCAGTAGTCAAATATCGTATCTTTAAAAAAAAATTGAGAATCTTAATATTAATAACGAATAGATATTTTTTTATCTATTCCTAATCATTAGTTTAAAATTTAACATAATAATAAATATTATATAAATATAAATTCGTTACTCGTTATACAAGCGAGTGAGTACAAAATGAGTCACAAAAAAAATATTCATCTGTATTAGCTATATTTTTTGTTTGTAGCAATTTGTAGGTGCAGTGCGCTTTTATAATTTGATTAAATTATAAATAACTCAAATTACTTGTTAATTCTTAATTTTTATATGATCAATATTCATATTCAATAAAGCCGAAATTGCTTATGATTTCATGATCTTCGGCCAAAATGACATGACACGACATGACTCTGAAGTTGAACCATTCGGGTTGCCAGCCTTTAAGTTTCCCAGTCCCAGAACATTATACTGCTTTTTATCCTGGATTATCCTGGATAGTTTTGGGCATGCTGTTGTACCTATGTCTTGAAATTCAACATGAATATGAACGAATTAACTCAATTACTTTAAACATATTACAATTTGTAAAGTTAAAAAATACAACAAAAACTAATAAAAGGCTTAATAAATAATATTAATAAAATATAGAGGTCCGACGTGGCGCAGGGGCACAAAGTGTGACTGTAATCCCGACCGGTTGTGGGTTCGATCCCCACACCAGGAAATGAAACATTTATTTACAATATATATTTTCATTTCTTCGCTTTAGCGTCGAGGCAAAGCGCGGTGATAAGTTCCACTCAACACGCAATGCCTCCAGAACTCGGCGGAAAGTGGGGAACGGAGTGTCTTAACACTAGGTTCCCTCTGCCTACCCTTCTGTGTGCGGGATACAACTTGAGGCTGTCATTTATTAATAAAATAAGATTTTATTATATTAATTATTAGATTTTATTATATAGATTTAATAATTAATGATGAAATTTAAATTTTGTAACATAATTCGGCGAAAAAAATCTTGTAATTTAAAGTAGAAAACGTGCTATGTGGGAAAAAGCGTGAACCTGTTTTATTTTTGAAATTTCTAAATGAATATTGCATAAAAAAAATTAAAAGACATAGATGCAGTCAGGTTCAATTCTCACTCTTATAGTCTTCTCTTCTACCATTTCAAGACCAAAGCATTACAAACATACCTTAGTTTGTATTATGCAAATACCTAAAGTTGTAATCAAAGATTTGTATTTATTAAGATTTATTGATTATACGAATATTTATAAAAACAACATAATCGATGATACAGTTTATCGTGTAGATAAAACGCTCACCGGGCGTACCTAACTAACTATATATTATCATGTTGCTTATTATATTTTAATTATTATCTAATTGAAAAGTCTCGAGAATGGTAAGTACTATGAATTATTTTAATTCCAATTATTAAATACCACATATAATAATTATTAATATTTTAAACTACTATGTAAATTTTAATTTATTGTTTAACGAATAATTTTGTTCTATTAATACATATTAGAAATATTTTTCAGTTAATATTTTCAGTTTTGCTAGGAGTCCTAGTACATGCAACTCTTCTTAGCGCATACAAAAACCCTCACTATGCATCGGGACGATCAGTAAATGTGCATCTTTTTGAATGGAAATGGGACGATATCGCTGCAGAGTGCGAAAGGTTCTTAGGACCTAGAGGATATGGAGGAATTCAGGTGAGTACAAGACGTATTCTTAAGAAAATAAATACACTTGACAGTGCTTTTTTATCATCTGATATTTATTCTCATAAACTTTATGTAATACATAATTTTATAAAAAACAGATTAATATTATTAATTTTAAGTTGAGGCCAGTTGTGGCGCAGGGGCACAAGCGTGTGACTGTAAGCGCCATAAGTTGCGGATTCGATTCCTCACTCTGGTAACGAGGCAAAACGCGGCGGTGAGTTACGCCACTCAACACGCAATGCCACAAGAATTCGGCGGGAAATAGGGAACGGAAGTGTCTTAAAGGGAAGATTTAAATTAGCTTAAATATCTTAACACTAGGTTAATATTAGGTTAAGTTTAATATTATTTATGGTGCAAGTTGCTTAATAATGTAAGACTAATATATAAGATCATATATGTCACATACATATTTTTCTAAAGAAATGTACCGATTACTTTATAGTAAATTCTCCCATATTGGTACTGATGCTGATGAAAACTTGTGAGAAATATCTTATATCGTATTTTTTATCTTTTGTACTACAGTTAATCGCTTACATGGTATTTACTTGATTAGTAAATATTAAATAAATATTTAATATCAATTGAGGAAATAGCAAAATACGGATAAATTGTGTTTCTCAGATATCGCCTCCGAATGAAAACGTTGTGCTGCGGACATACAGCCGGCCCTGGTGGGAACGTTACCAACCTATGTCCTACCAGTTGGTAACGCGGTCGGGCGATGAAAGACAGTTTGCTGATATGCTGCGTCGCTGTAATGCTGCCGGTGTTAGGTAAAATTTTTGTTGTTTAAATTTGAGATTTTGTAAAAAGTTCTTTTTGCTAGTAAATATTATACTTTCTTTTATTTACGACGATATTGAATGTACGTAAAATACTATTAAACAATTGCTTTTTAGACCTTGAATATTTCTGTCAGCATTGGTTGATCTGATACTTAATTATAATATAAATTTTAACAGGATATACGTTGATGCAGTCATTAACCATATGACTGGTGAACCTCCTGAAAATGTAGGGACAGCTGGCAACACTGCTATATTTAGAGAGTGGTACTATCCAGCAGTTCCATTCAGATGGGAGCACTTTAACTGGCCCCCTTGTGTAATTGACGGTTCAGACTATGTCAACAACGCTTGGAGAGTAAGATTTAGATATTTAAAATGAATAAGTTAAAATAAATTAATATCCGATTCTAACACTCATATTTTGCAGGTACGCAACTGTGAATTGGTTGGCTTGAAAGATCTGGATCAAAGTAATGAACACGTTAGACGAATGATAGTCGATTTTATGAACGAATTAATTGATTTAGGAGTAGCAGGTTTTAGGTACCTATTAGACAAATTATTCTATTTACAATAACATATTCGTGTTGATTCGATTTAGATATCTTTACATTAAGATTAATCACTTTAACTTAGAATTGACGCTGCTAAGCACATGTGGCCAGAAGATTTAAGTATTATCTACGATAGATTGCACAATTTAAATATCGCACACGGCTTCCCACCGAATGCCCGACCATATATTTACCAAGAAGTCATCGATTATGGCGGTGAAGCTATCAGCCGAGATGAATACACACCTATAGGAGCAGTCACGGAATTTAAATCTGGAATGGAATTGAGTAATGCTTTTAGAGGAAACAATGCTCTTAGATGGTTATCATCATGGGGTCCGCAATGGGGATTGCTTGCTTCTGGCGACGCTCTCACATTTATTGATAATCACGATAATGAAAGAGGCCACGGAGGTGGAGGAGGCATTCTGACATACAAGGAACCAAAGCCTTATAAAGGTGCTATAGCTTTCCTTTTAGCTCATCCATATGGTGAACCACAAATCATGAGCAGTTTCCAATTCTGGGATTCTGAAATAGGACCTCCTATGGACAATAATCAAAATATTATTTCACCTTCAATTAACTCTGTAAGTAAAATGTATGAATATTACATAAAATGTGTGAATATTACATAATATTGTAAAATATACTTTCTTTTAATTATGTAATGAAATATTAAAAAATAATAAAAAAAAACACTTTT
The DNA here is from genome assembly GCF_056956725.1 of Heliconius melpomene rosina. Taxonomy (NCBI): domain Eukaryota; kingdom Metazoa; phylum Arthropoda; class Insecta; order Lepidoptera; family Nymphalidae; genus Heliconius; species Heliconius melpomene. Next base: position 6,361,389 of record NC_140402.1, on the reverse strand, counting down.
TATAGGATGGCTCCTGTGGTAATGGTTGGGTGTGCCAGCATCGATGGCGTCAAATATACGCGATGGTTGGATTTAGGAACGCGGCTGGTAACGCCGCTGTTACCAATTGGTGGGACAACGGCAATAATCAAATTGCGTTCTGTCGTGGAAATAATGCTTTTATTGCCTTCAATAATGAATATTGGGATCTAAATCAGAATTTACAGGTGTGATAATTTTGTTTAACATTATATCGGTACTACATCATAGCTTTTCTTTCAACGGTTGTCCTTCATTGTTAAAGCACGCATTCTCACTTTCTTCGGACATATTTCTCGACAAGAAGATATTTCCATGCAACGCCATGTGATTCAGGGGAAAGTTGAAGGTAGCAGGCCACACGGTAGATTCGCCATACGATGGACAGACCAAGTGAAGGCTGCCCTCAATGACCCTCTCTATGAGTGCACCAGGCAGACAGTCAACGTAGAATGGCGTCAGACTGTGTGGCGCGCCACCAACCTTTACAAAGGACGACCACGACCCCTCTGTCAAGAGTGAAACGACAAAGAAGAGAGAGAGAGAGATATGTTATAACTTATATCCCGAAAAACCCTTAGGGATCGGGATGTTTCAAAATCCATGTCAAAATCCCATCTAGGGTAGCACGAAGATACTAAAAAAATTCGTATGCAAAATTTGAGACTTGACCAGCACTTGTAATTACGAAATTGCATATACAATATCAACCCCAAAGCTGCATCCTTAGGTATCAAATTTAGCAAAATCTCGTCTTAGTTAAGAACTACGTCCTAAAAGTAACACTCATGCAAAATTTGAGACTCCTAGCATTTGTAGAAACGGAGTTTCATACAAACTATCAACATTAAAAACAACCCTTTAGGGGTGGAATATCGAAAATTCCCATCTCCGTGAGTACCTACGTCCTATAAATGATAAATGACATCGATACAAAATTTCAGACTCCTGGCACTTATAGTAATGAAGTTTCATACAAATGCTCAACCCCAAAAACAAGCCCTTAGGAGTCGAATATTGCAAATTCGCGTCTTAGCGAGCACTTACGTCCTATAAATAACTCCTATGCAAAATTTCAAATTCCTAGTACATGTAGTTTCTGAGATTTCGTGATGAGTGAGTGACCTTTCGATTTTATATATATAGATATAGATTGTAAATGTTAAAATCTGCTTTAATTTTTAAATGAAATAAGAAATTATTATAAACAACCATAACTTAATGCGTTCACTTCACTATATTATATTCCATTCCATCCATAGCCTTATTACGTCTACAAGTATAAGTTCCGTCACCTCCGCTTCATCCTTCCAATCCATCAAACGAACCATTCGAAAATCGAATGATCAGATCATATGAACAGGTCAAACTCACAATTGATTGTGAGATATTATATTGATATATTGAAAATTTTGTTGGCCGAACCCGGCGGCACTGCAATGCTGGGTCGACCCCTGACAGGAGTGGAGCGAACCCCCAGCATCCTGCTGTTGCTGTGAAATTCTTCTCTCAGCCCTCCGAGGAGGGAGAGGGGAGACGGTGCCAGGGCTGAGCCCTCAGACCGTGGTGGTCTTTCTCCGCCCATGGCCATGGGCGCGTCGTTGGGGTGGGCCAAGGCCCTGTAGTTGTGTCCTAGGGACTGGGGGAAAGTGGAGCGGGAGAGGAGGAGCTATATGTTGCTCGGGCGGTCAGCCCAGCCAGGTGAGACCCCTGGTAACCCAGAGGAGGCCCAGCTTAGGCGACCAGCGACCGGAGCTGCAGCTCAGGAATCGGCAGGGGGAAGGATGTCCCTCGGGAGTCGGCGTATATCCGGTGGGCGGGTGTGCCACGGTGCGATGTCTCGAATGTGAGGGAAATCCGAAACATCAGCACGGTGAAAGGCGCGGGCTGCGAGTTGGATAATATGTTCTTCAAGCCTCTCGACGCGGAGGTCACGCTGGCCCAGCATCCTGCCAGTTTACAAAAATAATAAGCTTTTTGCTTAAAGATGTCAAAAATCCCAATATATAGCTAAAAACGTAGTGGATTTCATTCGTCCGGCGCTTGCGCCGGGAAACAGTACAGGGCGGTTGCCCTTCTTCTGCGGTGTCTCGCGGCGGCTATTACGATAGCCGCGTCATTGGGGGATGGCCTGGGAGCCAAGGGGGAATCGGGTTAACTGGGGGGTCAACTGGGGGGGGGGGGGGAAGTCGTGGTGAAGGGATGAGCTGTGTGCCCCCTGGGCGGTCAGCCAAGCCAGGTGAGACTCACGGTTACCCGTGAGAGGCCCAGCTTAGGCGACCAGCGACCGAAGGGGCAGCTCAGGAGGCGGAGTTAGGTAGGGTGAGGATATCCCTTGGTAGGCGCATCTTGTCCGGTGGCCTGGAATGCCATGGCGCGATGTCCTGGAGATGTGGGTGGTCCGATGCATCGGCGCGGCTGTATGCGTTGCGCGCGAGCCGGCCGATGTGTACCTCCAGGCTCTCTATTCTGAGGTCGCGCTGGATGGTGGTGTTCCGAACGTAATAGGGAGCCTGGGTGACGCGCCGGAGGGCGACGTTTTGGACCACCTGTAGGACCTTGCGCTGGGGCGCACTTGCGAGCGCGTACCAGGCCGGGGCGGCGTATGTGAGGTGTGGCCTCACGTAGGACTTGTAGAGGGCAAGTCTCGTGCGCAGCGGTAATTTCGAGCGCAGCAGCGGGCGGAGGTGGAATAACGCCACCTTGGCAGCAGCAGCGGCCTTCTTCACCTGCCTGGACATCTGCAACCTCCTGTCAATGGTTACGCCCAGGTAAGTGATCTCCTTTCTCCAGGGAACCTGCTCACCCAGCAGGCGCAGCGGAGGAGGGAATCTCAGGTGGCCTCCAAACAAGATTGCCTGGGTTTTAGCCACGCTGAGGGTGAGCCTCCACTCCGACAGCCAGCGGGGGAGCAAGTCGAGTGCTCGCTGGAGTTTAGTGGCGGCGTGGACGGGCGTCAGGCTCTTCGCGAGCAGGGCGATGTCGTCGGCGTAGAGCGCCAACGTCGAGCCCTGCTCTAGCGGGATGTCATCCGTGTAGAGGGCATACAGGGCAGGGGATAGTGAGCTGCCCTGTGGTACCCCGGCGGCGATCAGGTGGCTGCGGGAAACTGCACTCTCCACTCTGACGCGAAAGGTCCTGCCGTCGAGAAAGGCGGCTAGGACGGCGACGACGTGGTGCGGGGTTCCGGTACGGAGAATCTTCGTCAGAAGGCCTGGGTGCCAGACGCGGTCGAAGGCGCCGGCGACGTCCAGGAAGGCTGCACATGCACTCTCCTTCCTATTGGCTGCTGCTGCGGCGAAGTGGATCACTCGGGCCACTTGGAGCGTGGTTGAGTGGCCACTTCGGAAGCCAAACTGTTCGGGCCGCGGTTGCAGGTGCGGCTGCAGGAGTGGGAGTAACATCCTCTCGAACAGTTTGGCGATGGCGTTCAGAAGCGTGATGGGGCGGTAGCCCTCCGGTTTCCTATGATCCTTCCCTGGCTTCGGGATCATCACGACCAGACCCTCCTTCCACGCCCGGGGGAAGTAACCCAGGCGCAGAATGGCGCTGAAGAGTCTGGCCGTTGCTGCAGTCAGTCGGTTGTCGAGATGGCGTAGGGCGCTGTTTGTGATTCCGTCTGTTCCGGGAGCCTTCCTGGGCTTGAGGCCCCGGATTGCCTTCTTCACGGCCGAAGGTGAGAAGAATGGTGGATCAGGAGCAGTGAGGGCCTTGAGTGAGGAGAGGCGCGTCTTCACCTCCTCTTCGACCTCGGCATGGAGGACTGGGCACTCACTGGGATTCGGCTGGAATTGGGCCGCCAAATAATCCGCCAGCATGTCGGCTCTCTCCTCTGAGGAGTATCTCAGGGAGCCGTCTTGATGGAGTAGTGGGCGGGCTGGAGGCTTCTTCTTCATTATTTGGCGGCTGAGCTTGTTCAGTGAGGGGTAGTCCTCACATGCCTTGGAGATCCGCTCTTCCCATGTGTGGGCCTCTCGGTCGCCAAGGGCGACTCTGACTTGGTCAATAAGCCTGTTCAGCTTGGTTTTTGTGGCAGGGTCCCTGTTTTTCTGCCACAACTTGCGGGTTCTTCTCTTCTTTTGGATGAGATCTTCTATCCACCTGGGTGTGGGAGGGAGTCCGCGCTGGCTAGGTGGAGTGGTGGCAGTGTCGATGGCGTCCTTGATGTTGCCCACTATGGCGCTTTCAAGGCGGTCGATACTTGCTGCGTCGATGAGGGGTTCGTTGCATGGGGATTGCATGGAGTGGAGCGCGCCCTCAAAGCGCTCCCAGCAGATCCGACCACCGGACGGCGGGCCCCTGGCGAGGGTCGGCCTGCCCTCAAGTGAGACAAGGACAGGCTGGTGATCGGATCCGAAGGCGTCCGATATTACTTCAAGGTCTATTGCATCTAACCCCCTGTGCACGACCAAGTCGATCGTCGTGGGGTCGTGTCTGGTGTTGTCGGAGTAATGTGTGGGCTCATCAGGGCCGTCGATTTCGTAACCGAGCCTTTGGGCGTCGCGGTACAGGTATCGCCCTGCCTGGTTGGTGGAGCGACAACCCCAGGCGGTGTGGTGCGCGTTCCAATCGCCCGCGACCAGAGTCGGGGTGCTGCTGGTGAAGTGCTGCTGTACCACGTCGACGGCCAGGCGAGTGTTGCCCGGCCGGTACGTAGCATAGACCCTCAGTGGTTTGTCGTCGTGATGGATTTCGACACCCAGTGATTGGAGTGACTGGGTGTCGATGACGGGCAGCGGATGCACAACCAGATTCTTGCGGGTCGCGACGAGGAGGCCCCTGAACGCGTTCTCACCGGTGGCGTCCAGCCGCAGGACATGGTATCCTGCGATGCTAGCGGAGAATGCCGGGTGCAAGTGGGTTTCATTCACCAGCGCGACGTCGACGTTGTGTTGGCGCAGGATATAGCGGAGGGCGGGCATCTTCCTTCGCAGCCCCCGGGCGTTCCAGTATATGATTCTCAGTTTAGATGTGAATGGTAAGCAGGTTCTTCATTCCTTCCATAACACACTGGACAGGGTCTTGACCTTCCCTCAGAGCGAGGAGAACGTTTTTGAGGGTGTCAAGAGCCCTGTCGATGGCAATGAGTGCAGGCTGCGTCTTGGCCTGCGTCTGCAGTGTGCTTGTTGTGGCTGCGGTGGTGCCTGCAGCGGGGGCTGCGGCTGCGGGGGTGCGTGTAGTGGGAGGCGGGGGGTTGGTGGACGAGGCACCGGCCTGCTCCTGTTGCCTCCTCGTTCTCTTCCCTCCCCTTTTCTTTGGCCGTCTTCCTCCTTTGTTAGAGGGCGGGTTAGCGGGTGCCATGAGGTTGGTGGCCTCATTCTCCGCTTCCACCGTGTTGTCGTCCATTCTGGGGGCGGCGGCTTTCTTCGCCCTTCGTGCTGTGTCGGCTTGGGAGAGGGCTACAGTGCCGGCCCTCTTGTAGCGCAGTTCGCGTTTGAACTGTGGGCAGGCGGTGTGGTTGGCCGGGTGCGCGCCGCCACAGTTCGCACAGGTAGCTGGTACTTCGAGCGGGCGCGGGCAGTCGCGCGCGAGGTGTTCCTCCCCACACCTCACGCAGGCCAGGCGTCGGTGGCACCCGTGGCTAGAGTGCCGAAACGCCTGGCAGCGATGGCACTGCGCTGGGCCCCGCTTATTCCTCCAGGGTTCTACCTTGATACCCGGCATGTTCAGTAGTTCAGTAATTTGGTATATGCCGGGTATCAGATTCGGGGTGTTAGTGAGCGTCACGTGGAAGATGCATCCAGGCCGGCCCTTCCTCGCCTTGATCGGTCGGGCGTACTCGGCCTGGAAGCCGAGTTCTCGGAGAGCTTCGCTTATCTCGTCGGGAGTAGTCGTGACCGGCAGCCCTCTTATGGCAATCTTCCTACTCTTTTCCGCCGGTAGAGCGTATGAAAACCACGAGATTTGTTCCGACTTCTCCAAGTCGGAGAGATACCGCTGGATTACGCGGTATTCTTCAACGGATTCCGGTGAGAAGCGAACACCCTTGCCAAAGGGGCGCGCGTTTGGGGCACGTCCTAGTTTCATCTTTAGCGCCCGAAAGTGTTGAGTCCAATTCGGGAGCTCTTCTACCACTAGGGGCGGGTAGCGTGGCGTTTTTGGCGGCTTCGTAGTTGCTGGTGTTGCGCTGGGTACCGTTGGGATGTTGGTATTTGAATTCCGAGTGGCATCAGCAAAGGTTGGGGCTGCTGTCATGGTCACTGGTGTGGCAGCTGCAGAATGAGGGTCCAAAAGAGGCATATCCCTGTCTTTCCCTTCATCTCTTTTTCTTCTTCTTCCGTCTGGTCGGTCGCTCTGGATGGTCACCGGGCAGTGGCGCTTTCCGGTGTCAGCATCTCCATAGTCCTCGGTGCGCTGACGACGCACCGGGGTCTGGTAAATGGGCTGCGACTGCGCCTGGTCTAGCGCTTGAGCACGGTCGTTTAGGAACATGGCCATGTGCTCCATCAGCTCCCGACTCAGCGCACCATTGCGCTTGAGTTCTGCCAAAGCTACCATGTCCCTATTCAGTGATGACTGCGGGGACATGGCGTCGTCCAGCACCCTGGGGGGTGCGGAGGGGGAGCGCTTCTTCGGCTCCTGGTGTCGGTGGGCGCTGCGTGCGGCCCTGGGTGCCTGGCCTGGGGCAGGCGAGGCGGCTGGTGCGGGCGTCGATCCCGCGAGGCACGGCGCGCCAGGTTGCGCCGCGGAGAGAGAGGGCTCCCTCGACGTGGTCCCATGGTCCATTGCCTGCACGGGTACGCCGTACAGCGCAGTGGAGCGCGGGGGCCGGGTGCCGCTGGTTGCGGCGGTGGCTGCGGCCGCAGCAGGGGACGCTTGTGTCCCCGCACGCGGCGGCTGGTGGCTGCTCATTCCAATGAGCACGGGAGGCGGCAGCAGTTGACTGTCCTCACAACCCTTCTGCCCATCTCGGTCCGGGCAGGGAGTCCAAGGGGAAGGGGTTCCCCTCCGCACAGGCCAGTGCGGGCGAAGTTCCTCCTTATTTGGTCACAAATAAGGTGAGAGCTTCTTGGTGTGGTCCTCGGGTTCGGGTGAGCTTGCTTAGGTCCGGTCTTCTTCTGGTAGTGATGAGTACTTGATCCTTAGCAGGTAACAGTCAGGCTGATCCGATGATATATAGCTAAAGTTGGAAGTTCTTTTCCTCCGGCGCCGTGGCGCTGGGAAACGGTTGCAGGCAACAGCCCTCTGACCGTGGTCTCTTGCGGTGGCCATTACGATGGCCACGTCGTTGGAGTGGGCACTAGGCCCGGTGGGGTTGTGGCTGCCGAGGCAGGCACTGGGTATTGGAGGTTTGTTGGGGTGTAGGGGGGGGGGATGAGCGTTTGCCACCTGGGCGGTCAGCCCAGCCGAGTGAGACCCTTGGTTGCCCCAAGGGAGGCCCAGCTAGGCGACCAGCGACCGAGGAGGCTGCTCAGGAGTCGGGGGCTGAGGGGGAGGGGGGGATGATATCCCTCGGCAGGCGTTTGGCGGCATCCGGCGGTCGAGTGTGGAGCGGGGCGATGTTGCGTAGGTGCAGGTGGTCCGAAGTATCGGCGCGGCGATACGCGTTGCTCGCGAGCCGGCCGATGTGATCCTCCAGACTCTCTAACCGCAGGTCACGCTGTAGGGTAGCGTTCCTGACGAAGTAGGGAGCCTGGGTAACGCGCCTGAGGGCAGCGTTTTGGACCACCTGCAGGATCTTCTTCTGGGTTTCGCTGATGAGCGCGTACCACGCCGGGCCAGCGTAGGACAAGTGCGGCCTGACGTACGCCTTGTACAGCGACAACTTCGTTCGTAGAGGGAGTCTTGATCGGAATAGTGGACGCAACAGGGAGAGCGCGATTTTGGCCGCGCTGGCTGCCTTCTTGACTTGCCCTGCCATGGTTAGTCTTCGGTCGATCACCACGCCCAGATAGGTGGCTCGGCTGCTCCATGGGACCTGCTGGCCCTGCAGGCTCAGCGGAGGAGGCAGTTTGTGGTGGGACCCAAAGCTGATCGCTTGGGTTTTGGCGATGTTGAGCGCGAGCCTCCACTCCGCCAGCCAGTCCGGCAGCAGGTCGAGGGCGCGCTGGAGCTTCACGGCTGCATGATGAGGTTTGATCGACTTCGTGTACAGGGCAATATCATCTGCGTAGAGTGCCAGAGTTGCGTCCTGATGCGTCGGGATGTCGTCGGTGTACAAGGCGTATAGGGCGGGCGATAAAATGCTGCCTTGGGGGACGCCTGCGGCGATAGGGTGGCTGGACGAGATCTCACTCTCCACCCTAACGCAGAACGTCCTGCCGGATATATAGCTAAAATTCTGAAAATTTTGCTCGTCATTAAACGCTAGAACATCTTGCCAGCGCGATTTAGAAATGGCTGTGAAATGTAAAACGCCATCGATGTTGCAATTTACGAACTACAGGCAATTTTTTTGTTTACCAAATTATAAGTTTTAATAGTACTGTACTTATAATATTATTTTACTTTATAATATTTTATATTTTGTTACATAATATTTTGTATTCCTTCAATCAACTCGAACGGTTCGAACGGTCATCTCACAAAACATATACCCTGTTTAAAAACCTAACCAGTTTTTCTATTCACTATTTAGGTAAAAAAAACCACTTGAAATTTCTTTCCAATATTTTCAGACTTGCTTACCCCCTGGAACATATTGCGACGTAATATCTGGAGACAAAGTGAACAGCACCTGCCGCGGCAAGTCCGTGACTGTCGGTGGTGATGGACGTGCACAAATTACTCTGGGGGCAAACGAATATGATATTATGTTGGCTATACATATTGGACCTGAGGTAACTTTAAGACTAAGTTTTACCTATATATCTGAGGTATATTAGTAGCCAAATGAAATTACTAAAAGTTGTGTATGTGAAATAAAAAATATCTCATACTCTCTGTTGTCATATTTTATATATAAAAATACTCTCTTTTATATTTCAGAGCCGTCTGTGAGGGACTTTTGAGGAGCAGCTCTCATGCAATGGATAATTATTATTACATCTAATAAATAAAGAAGATAAAAAGTAAAGTTTGTTTTTATTAAGACTATTAGTACTTACCTAGATAGATTAACTACTTCGTGTGATTTTTTGGAATTTATTTGTATTTTTAATCTTTAAAAGTTTTATAGAGTACCTAACTCAGCCAATCATTTTTTTAACTCCTAGGATCTACTTACCTATGTATTTTTTCAATTGAAATATGTATAATTTTATAACTAATTTGCTTTTATATTTTTTATAGGTGAAAAATCTGTGAAAAAGCTTTTAGATTCCATTACAAATAAATAACATTTAAAAAGATTTTTAGTTTTATTATACTGTAGTGTTAAATAACAACAACCAACACGCAAAATAAGGAACAAAGTAAGTATATTAACATTGGGTTCCCTATGACTCCTTTTCTGTGTGCGGGATACGGCGTGAAACTAATAAAAAGATGACTTAAGACTTTGTTCGCCAGTATCACCGTCACATTTTGTCGTCAAGTTTCTTGAACTGCAATGACTTATTCGTCATTGCATTATTTAGTAATAGCAGTGTAAACAAAGAAATTACAAGCTTACTTGTGATTTCTTTGCACAAAATATTTACTTTAATACCTTTTTTTTAGCTTCTTTCTGTATCCTGCACACAGTAGCATAGGCAGAAGGAACCTAGTGCTAAGGCACTCCGTTCCCCACTTTCCGGCGAATTCTGGAGGCATTGCGAGTTGAGTAGCGGAACTCAACTCAACTAAATTTAAATAAATATTTTATTTCTTTGAGTGTGGATCGAACTCACAACCAGTCCATTTACAGTCACACTTTGCTCCACTTCGCCACGACTGGCCTCCAATACCTAATGAATAATAAATCAAGTAAAAGCCTAAAAGATTTTCCTACCACAAGTCACAACTACTTCATCAAAAAAACATATTTTTGCACTTATTTGAGAAAAGCTATGCAATTAAAAAATATATAATCCAAGGATAATCAGGCTCAGGCAGGCAGGTTCTTAAAGGCTCTTTACAAAATACAAAATATAACCAGAAAACTACGGGCCCTCTATCTTTAATAAATAAATTTGATTATCTATTCTATACTATAGAATATTATGAAGTAAATAACAACACACCAGTGACCGGTTTGGCTCGTACGTGACACACCCACAGTCACCAGTCGGCGAGATGGCGTTACGCTCTGCACTCCTGCGTTTCGGTATGTAATTATTAATTTAATTAATATAACTCAAATATTTCCTAAAATTAATATAAAAGAAACTAATATTATCATAATCTAACTGTTGTATATAAAATGGTTAAATTATACCATTAGGAGACTGTCTCGTTGGTATTTGTGTTAAGGATATCAACTTGCGAAACTTATCGAATTACTTAAATTTTACTTATATCTTAATTAATTATAAATTTGTAAGAGTTCTATAGGAATATGTGAAAATAATAAAAGCATTGTTGATTGCTTATCTCCTGTAAACAATATTTCATAGCCTCGAGTAGGTATAGTGAATGACTGTAAATTGCATTAGATAAATAATTCTAATCTTTATATTTAGATCATTGTTAAAACAATGTTAAAGGAAAAAGCCTTGTTTAGTATGTGTGTGACTAAATGCAATTGGTTGTGCAATATTTAATTTTAATTTCTGCCTCAAGAATTCGGCGGGAAATGGGTAACGAGTGTCTTTACACTATGTTCCTGCTGCCTACTCTGTTGTGTGTGGAATATAGAGTGAAGCTTAGAAAAAATACAAAAATACGTCTCTGCACCTTCTAAAATATTATTCAAGTTTTAGGTGTTATTGTAGAACCAGTTTCAATATTCCAATTGAATGTGATATTTAAATGACAAGCCTTAAATCCGCGATTTTACATGTCTTTTAGCTTTATTTTTATTTAGTGTTATATTTTGATATGATGCTATTTTCAAGTAGGTATTTCAATAGGTACATACAGTGTCAGGTCACCACGCAAACTTTGTGTTGGGTCAGCTCTAGATCAACATTATAAAAAATATTTTTTATAATGACTTTTAATTATGTTGTAGAAAATAAATAAAATATGGTAAGTATATTTTGATTCACAGCGTCCAGTGGACAACCAACACGTCAATTTCACGAGTTAAAAAAGAACGAACGGCTAGGTGTAACCAAGTTACGTGAAGTTCTAGAAGATAGACTACAAGACATAAAGCGAGCTAAGACGTGGAAGCACGAGAGGGTCATCACGTCGCCTCAGGACACAAATGTATGAAATGGATGTATTTAAATATTTTGTTAAATAAAAAAATTAAATCACGCTTCACGCTGTATCCCGCACACAGCAGGGTAGGCAGAGGGAACCGAGTGTTACCGAATTCTGGAGGCATTGCGTGGTGAGTGGCACAGCTAAACGCCGAGCTTTACTTTGAAACTAGAGCGAAGAAATGAATATTTTCAATAAATATTTCCTTTCCTGGAGTGGGATTCGAACCCACAACCAGTTGAACCAGTTATACAGTCCACGCACTGGAATTTTATTATAAGATAGCTTAACGAATGTATACCTATAATATATAAACAAAGACGATCTCAAATATATGAAAAATTACTTTAAGGAAAATAAGTAAACCGGAATTGTACCGACATATTATTCTGATTACGTTGAAATGAAATGTTATTGAAATATGAGTTGTTATTTAATTTTATATTTTATTTAATTTTATATTCATTATTCACTGGTCCTCGTGGCATGAGCGTGGGCCCTTTAAATGTTTTATTTGTTTTAGGTCAGGGTGCAAGGCGAAGAAGGAATTTTCTTAAATTTTTGCGCAAATAATTACTTAGGATTGGCCGTAAGTATCTTTTTATAAATCTATGTATAATAATTGAAATTATTTTTATATATAAATAGTTTTTTTTTCGTATTCAAATTTTAAGTCTGTATTTCTTAACAGACTTCACTATAATTTCTTTAAAACTGTAACACTGGGTCTCGTGAAAAGTTCAAAATAATTAAAATATAATTATTTGTATTCATAGTTTAAACAAAAATATTTAATTTTTAATATTTATTTACAGAATCACCCAGAAGTCGTAGAGGCCGCTAGAGAAGGGCTGAGCAAGTATGGAGCGGGACTTAGTTCTGTCCGTTTTATTTGTGGAACTCAAATCATACACAAGGTGCGTTTAACTCTAGCATATCAGGTTTTATATCAATAATACATCTATATTATCATCTAATAATATAAAATTCATTAAATTAAATATTTGTATTCTTCATTCCTACCGTGTGATGAACAAGTAAGCATCAAAAAATGATATAAGTACCTTACATCGATAAGTAGTTTTATCAGTGAACTTAGTGTTAAGTCACTTCGTTCCCATTTTTCTTTTCCCACTTTCCGCCAAAGTCTAGAAGTATTGTGTGCAGAGTGGTTGAACTCAACGCCGCGCTTCCCTTCATTACCAGAAGGACGAAATGAAAATATTAAAAAGAATAACTTTTAGAACAAACCAGACGCTATATTACAGGTAACGGAACGAACCAACGGAACTAATAACGTAACGTAGAATATGCTTTACCTGCAGGAGTTAGAAAATCGTTTGACAAAGTTCCACGAGCGTGAAGATACGATACTTTACGGATCTTGTTTTGATGCCAACGCTGGTTTATTTGAAGCTTTACTGTCGCCCGAAGACGCTGTCTTCTCGGACGCTCTTAATCACGCCTCCATCATTGATGGCATTAGGTTATGCAAAGCTCAGAAGTACAGATATCCTCATAGAGACCTTAACGGTAAGTGTATTTTGAACCTGTTATATTTTTAAGTATATTAATAAATGTGGTATGTAACGTAAAATAATGGCTTGGGATTACTTAATGACATTGTCGTTTAAAATAGTTGTATTTTGTCGAAATATATACGGTTAAATATAGATAGTGTAAAATGTGATTTTTGTTAGTGTGTAAAATCTATGTAAATAGTAGTAAAAAAACTACATAATTTATATAGTCACGAAATAACAATTGAACGTAATTTTCAATATTCCCTACCTTATTTTCCAGAGCTTGAACATTTGTTGGCTCACAGTGAAGCACGACTAAAACTAATAGTAACAGATGGTGTGTTCTCTATGGATGGCAACGTTGCTCCGGTAAAAGGATTACGAGAGTTGGCAGATAAATACAGAGCTCTTTTAGCAGTCGATGACAGCCACGCTACTGGGTTCTTTGGAGAGACAGGCAGGTAATTGTAGAATCTATTTTTTTATCAGCAGGATAGGCAGAGGGATCCTCGTGTTAAGACACGTCGTTCCCAACTTTCTCGCGAATTTTCCGAGTGGCGAAACTCAACGCCGGGCTTTTGCTTTGATGCCAGAGCGAAGAAATCAAAATATTAGCAAATAATAATTAATTCCCCCGAAGTGAAATCGAACCCACAACCGTCGCGCTACAGTCACACCCTTATTCCCCTACGCAACGATAACTTCTATTAAATAATAGGCTCAAATCATTCATTTCTCAGAGGTACAGAAGAATATTGCGGCGTTAACGGCGCTGCCGACATAATATGCTCGACCTTGGGCAAGGCGGTGAGTGGAGCTGCAGGAGGTTATACTACGGGACCTAAGGAACTGATCTCTCTCTTACGAAATGTGTCGCGACCTTATTTGTTCTCTAATGCACCCCCACCACCTGTTGTGACTGCTTGCTTGAAGGTGGGTTATTTTTGCTTTGAGTACTTTTACGGTGTCATGGATTCGATTCTCTCTCGGGAGAATGAAATATATAATTTCCTTTTTTCGCTTTAGTTTCAAGATAAAGCGGGGCGTTGAGCACCGCCACTCAATCCGTGATATGTCGTAAATTTTGGCGGAAAATGAACAATGAAATATCTTAACACTGACATAAATACAACACATTATTTTTTTATACATTAAGACCTATTTTAATATCTGTAATCCAGAATCCGTTATAAAAAAAATTCATGTGGCGCTTAGATCTCGCATCAAAATAATATTTAAAAGACATCTTAATGACTTTTTTAGATAAAAAATATATGTATTTGTTAATTATTTTAATATTCTCAGTCTCTAGAACTACTAGAAAATAGCAACGAACTGCGCCAACGTTTGCGTGACAACACCCGTATATTCCGCGATGGCATGGACGACATTGGCTTCACCGTGGCAGGTGAAAATCATCCGATATGTCCTGTGATGGTGGGCGACGCTCCCATGGCGATGGAGCTAGCTACTGGAATGTTGGGTAAATTAAAATATTTCTTTTAAATTTGAATATTAGAAATTACATTAAATAATTTTTAGATCTACCAACGTAGCAGCAAATTTCCCTTAAATCAGTCTTATATTTTACAGTAACAATAGTAATATTATTTATATTTCACGTTAAATACTTACGATGATGCTATGAGGTATATGTATACATACAGCGTATAGGAACGTAGTACAGTCCGCAAGATCTAAGCTGACCTTTGCATGAGTTCTTTTTTTCTGGCTTTACTTTTAGAGACACTTACCCTTCTTTGGAGAGGTTTATCTCACGAACTGTAATAAATTAATTAATTATTTAAACTGAAAGCTATTTCTCACTCCATTTGCTCTAAAGCGGAAGATATAGTAACAGCAGCATACTGAGGCTCTTCTTCGCCGAGACGACGATGATCTTTTTTAACAATTCCTTTAGCTATTACAAAAACAAAGGTACTATTATAATAAGTTTTTAATTTTATTTCTTTATAAATAAACATTTCAGAAAAAGGGATTTACGTAGTAGCCTTCAGTTACCCAGTGGTGCCTAAGGGTGGAGCACGAGTGCGCGTACAATTAAGCGCTGCGCACACGCAAGACGATGTACAACGCGCAGTGAAGGCATTTGATGATGTCGGAAAACGTATTGGATTACTTAAATGAAAAAATTGGAAATATATTAAGAATAAATCGATGGTCCCATAAATGAAGTATAGAAAGAAAAATTGCGATTTTCTTTCCTTACTAGAGATGGGCGTTATCGTTTTTTTCCGTTAACGGTTATGAAACCGATATATGGTTTTCGTAACGATATCAAAAACGGTTTTCAGATATCGTTTTTTTTTCGAATTCTCAATAAACGCAAAATCATAATTATAACATTATAATATCATAATAAATATATGTAATTAGTATTACATATAAATAAAAACTATAATCAAATGTAAAAAAAACAATATATAGTAATTAAATTGAAATAATATTAAAATACAAAATCATATCCAAATTTCAACCTTATTCATTTACTTAGAAGTTCGATTTCATAACGACGAAATAATAACTTGTAGATGTAATGTAAGAAAACCGCCGAAACATGAATCTGTTAGTTAGTTAGTTATCGGGTATTCGCTTCATTTCTTTTACAACCGTGAAGAATATACGGATAGAAAGAGAGGTAGCGAATATCAGTTTATCAGATATTTGCCTTATCTCATTTACGCCCGTTCGGAATAAGTTAATTAGAAAGAGAGGAAGTTAGTTTTAATATAAAACCGTTTGACGTTTCAAAAGTTTTGCGTTATTACGGTTTTGTTCAGATCACAGCTATGTTGAGTTTTAAGTTTCTGTAAAAACGGTTTTCTAAAAACAAATATCGATACGTTATGTTTTCCTTAACATATCGGTTTTAAGTTATGTTTTGATATATCGAACTCATCCCTATTCCTTACTGATTGATACTGACATAAATGATTTTTTCTTATTTTCAAAAACAATCCTATTTAAACTATCCTTCGTAGTAGTTGTTAGTATTTCAAAAGAGCAATTAAAGAAACGATTTTTCACTTTCGATACTTTACCTACGAATAAACTAAATTGTATATAAAATTAAAAATTAACATGATATTATTTTTGTGTTTCTTTTATTTCTATGTAATTGAATTTTGCAACATATATATTTAATAGCAATTGAATGTTTAATTGCCCTATTACGTACGTATTATAAAGTACGTTGTGATATATATTTAGCACTTCCAATCATTGTTTATATGTAGATATTTACGTAGTTGTTTGCAATATGCCTAAATAATAAATATTTTCTTAAAATCACTAAACATAGATAATAACAGAACAAAGAAGATACAATATATAAATAAATAAAACAATTAAATTGTAATAATAATCGATCTATTAACAATAATTTATTACAGTAATAAAACACACTTTATTGACAACTCGGTAACACAAAGTGTTAAATCTCACTACACTCACAAGTTACGATTAAACTATATTTAATTATATACATTTACATTGGTATCAAATGAGCTCTCATTCGTCACTATTATTGCGTTTCATATATAAATTTCAAAGGTGGACCACAGACTGGGCGATTTATTAACCGTCTATGAAAATATATATTTTTAATTTCTAACATTTTTTAAGTGTCATGAACCATGCTATTTGCCACTTCTGCCCATTTGGGACATTGCGTACTCTCTGACAAAATACAAGTTAAAATAATGTCAAACCAGATCGATCGTCAGTTATATTATTATAAATAAAAAATCTCTGATTTTTTTTAATGGCGTCACGATAGCATATTTTTTTATACCTACAAACTATTTATACAAAATATCAAATTATATTTGTAATTTTTGTTATCATAATAAATTATTAAAGTCAAACGAAAAGGCAAATAACAATAACTGGGGCAAAATGCAATTATTAATCTATGTAACTGAATAAAATATTAATATCTACATTTTGTGTGTTCCACCCTCAAATGTGTTACTTAAGGCTTTATGAGATCTCCTTCGTTAAAAGACCTTGTCTATCTATACATACCATTAAATCTAAAAAAACGTTGAAACAAATTAAATAGAATTTTGCAAACTCTATTTGAGCGTGGTCACGCGTTTCATTACACATACATATAATAAGAAACAAACGAAGTCTTATAACCTTTCCTTATACGATCAAAAACTTCCTTACACCATTTAATTTTCAAAAATTTGATTTCAGAAAAATATGCTTTTATCTTAGAATCTCTAACCTGGAGGGTATTTCTGTAGCATTTGTTTTGGAAAAAATCCTATTTGTCGTGTGGACGTCGACAAGTTTGTGAGCAACCCTTATATTTAATCGTATGTGCTGGTGACTCACTGTAATACAATCGGTTTGGCTGGGCCTGAAACAATAAAAAAAATATTATATGATATATTTTATTTTAATAAAATATTAATTAAAATAACATTTTTTTAAAACAAGCTATTAAGCTAAATATATTTTTTATATTACATTATATTTGAAAACGTAAAGCTTTCTTGTATTATAAAAATATTAAAGTATCTACAGCACGTAAACCATTCACGAATGTGAATTGATATTTGATATAGAAGTGACCTCTCCTTGAAATCGCCCTTTGCGAGTATCAACATCCTCGCGGAAGAAATAACCAATTTTAATATAACGACCTTCATTTGTACGTGGAAACTTCCTACATTAAGATCAAATGAAGGGTAAGCAAAGGTTTAAATTTTAATATTGTTATTATACACAATTTTAATATTGTTATTATACACAATTTTAATATTGTTATCTTTATTAGTATATGGAACATGTGGTATAATGCGAATTAGGGTTAATAATTATTTTTAGCTTCACCCGTATCCCGCACATAGCAGAATAGGCAAAAAATTAACTAATATCATTATACTACATTTGTTTTCTTTATATATAACTTTAATTAATTTCAGGGTCAATAATAACCTATTTTCATGATAAATGTCACATTGACACTAAATTGCGACGTATCAATTTAAATTATTGGTGTCAATTATGTTTTAATAATTTTGATCGAGATATTATATATTAAAAAGTAATCAGCTAAATGGAGGTAATTATTTATACAAAATAATGACATGCCTAGATTATTGCCAAATTCATTAAGGATAAATATTAAGGAAATAAAAAAAAATGTTTGGATAGATAAGTTATAATAAAATAAGCTTCTGTTCACTAGACATTAAGACTACAACTAGTTACTACCCACTTCGCATTTTGTTAAAGACCATGAAATAAGAAGACCAAAAAACATTTTTTTTATAAATTTTTTTTCAATTCTTCCTGTAAGAACATAAAAGACTGTCTCTACCCTTTTGTTTTAAAAATAAAATTTAATTGTCTTCTCTAATCTCAAAAGCCTTAATAATGATGTAATTAACAACAAAAGGTTTCAGGTAAAACGAGATAAAAGAAAAATAAGCAGTAGATATAATACTTAATTGTATTTTATAATTTTTATATTCCATATCTTACTGATATATTTTATAGCATTATGTCTGTCTGTAGCTCAACTATTTTCAATAATAAATAAAGTTACATTGAAATAGATTCAGTTTACTTAAAGTTTAATTTACAATAACTTTAAAATCCATTCTAGCTGGCAATGCTTGTTTTATACTTAAAAAAAGAAAAAGTGAAAACTAAGAAAAAAATACTATAAAAAACATAGGACAATAAAGAAAGACTTATTTTAAAAATAAATATATGAATAGTTTACCTGATGATGTATTATTATTGTAGGGAATAGGCGGCGCTACACTGGGCGCCACTGTGGCCACAGGCGCTGCCGTAGTAGCTGGTTTCTGTAAATAAGTTTTTAATATTACAGAAATATACATTCAAAATTCATTATATAAAACGCACAAGTACAATAAAAAAAAAGAAAAAAAAAATGAATTAACAATTTTATACTTATTTCTAGTTTAATAGCGCGGCTTCATCAACTTATTGTTATATTATAGCAGTGGACACAAAGTGGGGAACGGAGTCTCTTAACACTAGATTCCCTCTGCCTACCCTGCTGTGTGCGGGATACAGCGCGAAGCTATCAATCATTACATCACTCTATGACGACATTATATACAGCCACGTAAAACTCTATATGAAGACATTATGAATTATAGCTTATAATTTTATTTACTAAACTCCCATAATTTATTGCAATAAAATAAAAAAAAAATACAAAATATACTTACATTCATTTCATCAATCTTAGACTGTAGCCCATCTATCCTGTTCACCAGAGTAGAGTTTAGTGATGATATTTGATCCCTAAGTTCGTTTTCTCTCTTTTCGTGGTCAGTCACGTTCAATAACGTTTCATTGGCCTTGCCTTCGAGCTGGTGAATTAAATTTCTAACCTCCTCCAGCCCAGTTGTGGCTGACACCACTTGTTTTCTGGTCGAAGTGAGTGCACTGTCGAAACCTTTTATCTGTGCGAATTGATAAACGATGTTTAAATTTACATTGTATGAGCTTTTAAGTTGTACTTTGTAAACTGTTTTATATTATTTCTTATAATACATCAAAATGATTTAAAATTATTTTAAATATCTTTGGGTTAATTTGCAGACGTAATTTTATGTTTTGTAATCGTCTTATTAAAGATTCAAGGGTATTTGTAATTGTTAAAAGTCCTTTTATTTTAAAATATAAGTAAGCCCTCGTAAACATAATAATTTCAAATAAATAGTGATAATCCTTGGCATTTTTAAACAAGTTCTTAAATAACAGTTCAGTTCATTTTCGCTTTGGTGTCGGGGCAAAGCGCAGCGTTCAATTCTACTATTCATCACGAATTATCTCCAGAATCCAGCAGAAAATGGGGAACGGAATGTCTTAACACTAGGTTCCCTCTGCCTATCCTGCTATAAGCGGGATACACCGTAAAAGTAAAAAAAAACACATGTAGCACCAACCTGTGACCCAAAATCTGCAACAGTAATTTGCAGCTCCGCCAATCTCCTAGGCGTGTCTGCCAACTTGGGGGCCGCCGACAGCTGTTCTGACACTGATGCTAGATCATCAGTGGCCTTCTTCATACGTTCAGTCAACTCTTGGTGCTTCAGCTCTAAGGTCGACAAGCGTATGTTTAATTCGCTCGCGTTCGCCCGTAGCTCTTTGGCCGCCGTATGACATATTTGTAGGGCGTCACCGACAGCGTCGCTGCTTATTGATACTGTTGACAATGGGAAAATATTATTTTTTTTATGGAAAAGAGCAAAAAAATATTATTTATATTGTTTTTAAAAACTTAAAACACGTATTGTGAAAAAGTGAACTGGAAAGCGTGTTTTTTTTATAAAGTTAAATTTTAAAAAATTAAGGACCAGAAAATTTTACATCCGATTTTCTTCTTACAACACAATTGGTCTTTAATTTTATCGATATCGAAGTAAATTTCATTCAATCACTATAAGCCTAGATAGAGAAGCCGTAAACATTAAATACATGTTGTCAAGTCAACCATAGAACTTGTCTACGAACTTGAACCCTTTTAATAGGTAAATATACTAAAAGGAAGCCATATAAAAAATGTTAAAAGAAACTCGAGTGAGAGACAAAGGTCTAAAATATCAAGTATACAATAATGTTCAAATATTTAAAAATCGTTTACAAACAATAAAAAAATGTTAGGATCATAATATTTTTATACAAAAAAATTACACTTTAATTGCTAGTAATATTTCAAAATAAAATAAATTACACCTACCACAAAAATATATTATTGAGGTATTAATCATAAGATGAACTATTTAAATCGAACTTCAGTTTGTCTTTTACAAATATACAAACTATTCCAGGAAAATATGTAATATTAACGCCAATATTTATCATATAAAAAAAACAGCTTCACGCTGTTTCCCGCAAATAATAGGGCAGACAGAGGGAATCTAATGTTAAGACACATCGTTTCTCACTTTCCGCTGAATTTTTCGAGGCATTGCGAGTTCAGTGGCGGAACTCAACTATGTGCTTTTGCCTTGGTAAAGAGCAAAGAAATGAAAATATTAATAAATAATAATAAACTCGTTATAGTCAAACCCTTGTGCCACTGAGCCACAACGACCTCTGTTTATAATAGATATACCTAATAAGATTAAATATATATCGGTCAGTCCTATTAGGTAATAATAAATGTCCATTCACGACATTCGTTTAAGCTAAATATGTATGACAGTAGACATGTAAATCCGTAATATTCTATACAACTAAGTAAAAGTATACTAAGTAACTGAAGCCAGCCGTGGCGCATGGACACAGAGTGCGGCTGTAAACGTGACAGGGTTCGATTCCCATTCGAGCAAAATGAAATATTTCACATTTCCATTTTCTCCGCTCTGGTTCTGGTCACACTACACTACACGTAATGCCTCCTGAATTCGACGAAAAACGGGAAGCGGAGTATCTGAACACTGGGTTCCCTTTGCCTGCTCTACTGTGTGCAGGATACAGCGAGACGCTTAAATAATGTTTAGAAAAATCTGTTGGTATTGTAATATGTAGAGATGATATACCTAACTACTTATAATTACAAGGTTTTTGACTCATACAAAAAGTACATAGAACTATTTAATCGTTCATGAACCCAAATGAAGCGATTATTTTATATTACAATTTTGTTTACAATTTACAATTTATTTACTATTTCTTGTGTTTTTTCAAATAAAAGAAAAAGCAAAGCACTACTTATAATTGCCCCAAATCGTATACAAACGTAACGTAACGTAAACCCACCTCTATCCATCTCTATACGAAGGGAGACAATCTGTCCCCGCACATCCACAAAGAGCCATAAAACAGTGGCTGCGGAGACCACGCAAACACAAAGGGCTAGGGCGGCGGCGAGGCGGAGGAACGGGCGGGAGCGGCGCCTCCGGGACGTCCTCCTCCCCCAGGGCTCACCCTCGTCGCTCGAGGCGGACAACAGCCTGCCACCCCGCGAACCACCACCACCCACCAACGCGTCTAACTCCCGTCTCTTCCTCATCTTCTTGCCAACCCTGAGCGGTACCGACGCGTGTACCGCGCTCTCCATACTTCAGTACAACGCTACCGTACACGCATTCGCACTTGACACTTTCACTGAACGACCGCGCCGCACGACGCTCACTTATCGAATGCCAGATTAATTTATTGTAAACAAATACAAAATATCACGCACCTTGGAACTTTAAGATAATTGAGGATATTGATTGGCAAACAATACAATGAAGACGATCTAAATGAAAGAAGAGCCTAATATATACATGTTACCTTCGTTAACTATGTGTGTGTTCTTATTATTATTATTTTTAACTACACACTGTGTCTCGTACTTAGCAGGTTAGGCAGAGGGAGTCTAGAGGTAAGACGGAGTGTCTTCTCACCAGTGCTCGCCGAATTCTGGAGGCATTGATGTTGAATGGTGGATCTCAACGCTCAGAGCTTTGTTAATTCAAAGCTCTGAGCGTTGAGATCCACCACCACTGGAGCGAAGAAATGAAAATATTAAATATTTCATTTCCTCGAGTGGGAATCGAACTCATAACCTGTCCGCGTTTACAGTCATACGCTGGTGCCCTTGCGCCACCACTGGCCTAATATCATGATATCCTATGGCCTAATATCCTAATAAAATATTACCTTATTTAATGGAATCTAAAAGTAAGAATTTCAGAATACCTAACCGTTGTAAATGTATGGCGTTCCATATATTTCGACGTAAATATAAGAGTATGCCAATTAATATTTTAGGTCAAGGTTTTTTTATAGCACTGCAGAGAAATTCGAAATTTGTTACATTTATTTATTACTCGGCGTTTAAAAATTTATACCACAGGCCACGTTGCTTTAATAAACTTTGCATTGATAAAATATAAAAGATTGTAAGAATACTCCTGTAATAAAATTCTGCAACTTGAGGCCGGTCGTGGTGCAGAGGCACATGTGTACGACTGCAAAAAGGACTGGCTGTGGGTTCGATTCCCACTCGAAGAAATTAAATATTTAATATTTAATTCATCATTTCTTCGCTCTGTTGTCGAGGCAAAGCGCGACTTCGAGTTCCGCCATTGAACACGCAATGTCTCCAGAGTTCTGCGGAAAATGGCAAAGGGAGTGTCTCACACTAGGTTCCCTCTGCCTACCCTGCTGTCTTCGGAATACAGCGAATAAAACGTGTGCCTAATTAACAAAATATTGGTTTAAGGGTTAAAGTCGTTATAATATTAAATTAACTAGTGGTATAAGGCAAACATTACTAAAGTTATCTTAAAATATATATTTTTTCATCATAAATTATTTAACTATAATAGTAAGAAATTTAACCTAAGGTTAACCACGTCGCTAGTTATTTTATAACAACGCCAGTGCCATAAACAAATACTCGTTCTTTCAAAGGAAGGTTGTCAAGTCGACTTTGAATCTATTTTTTTCACTGTAGAACCTTGATCTTGGATCTTTTGTACGATTTTCTGTTACAATATATGTTTTTCCTACAGGGAAAGGATTTATATATATATTCACTATATGTAAAATCGCGAAGTTTTGGAGGGCACGTTTAACATAAGATGCATCTTGCATGCAAATATTACAAATACATTAAAATATAAGACTAATAAACGTTTTCAATATATTTTTAAAATGACCGTAGGAAGAAAACATTTTTCAGTTGGAAATTATTTGGAATACGAATTCTAGTTACTTATTACTGGTTGAGCTGAGAAAACCTATAGCTATGACACTCCTTTCTCTATATTCCGCTTATTTACGCAATAATGATTTATTTAGGATTACTATATACATGTAAACTGTAGAACAATAATACCTATATAATAATTTATTCATAAATATGAAAGTGTAGAACTACACGCCAATTGACCTTTGTGGAGGTGATCAATAAAATATAATATACACAACAAATAAACTATTTAACTCTACAGTTACTCATAATAAAAATAATCTAAAAAGTTATGCATAATTCATATTTAAAACAAACAAAACTAGGAAAAGTCACTAATTATTTCAAAATATGACATTTTCCCATATTTAAAATTTGATCCAACAACTTATCGTATACTTTCTTATTTTATAATTTATCTTTAGGTATATACAAATAGTAATTACGGTAATTTCGCGTATTAACTGAAAAAGAAAGAGTTGAGTCGAGAGTCGAGAGAGAGAAAGTGAGAGTTGAGGAAGAAAGTTTAAAACGCGGCGCCCACTCAACACCCCTCCACAATTCGGCAAAGAGTGGGGAAACGGAGTGTGATAACACTAGGTTCCCTCTGCCTACCCTGCTGTATGCGGGTTATCACGAAGTATTTTATGTTTTTATTACGAAGTTTTTATTACGAAGTATTAAATGTTATGATATTTTAAAGTATGACATAATACTAGCTTAAATCGCGAATTATCAAAGTAAACGAATATTAAAAGGTTTAAAAAAAAATCGACAAAAAAAACGAAAACATACAAATGCAAACAATTAAAACACGTATTTTTAGAATAATTAAAGTTAATATGCGAATCCATCTATAAATTTTTATTTGGACATCCAAAAGTTTTTTTAAGGCCTCTGACTGTAAACGCGAAAGGTTGGGGGTTCGATTCCCAGTTGAGGAAATGAAATATTTAATATTTACATTTTCTCGCTCTAGTGTCAAGGCAAAGCGTGTCTATGAGTGAAAATGGGAAACGTTGTGTCTTAACACTAAGTTCCCTTTTGCCTACTCACATATTAGAATTAATTATAACTTAAGAAAACACCATTTATAAGCTTTTAGTATAACCAATAATAATGGGCATTATCATATCGGCGTTAATGACATATTTTAATAAACAAACTTGAAATTACTATAATTGTAGATAGTGTAATATTTCTTTCTTTACGTAAGATAAGCTGCCTTATTGAGTTTTTTTAAAAAATAATTAAACCTTTTTTTGTGTGGCTTTTAATAAGCCTATGCAAATACACAACAATTTTTGTCAGCTTCACGCTGTATTCCACACACCTAACAGGGTACCTTAGGGAACCTAGTGTTAATACACTCCGTCTTCCATTTTCCGCCGAATTTTTAAATTAAGACACTCCGTCACCATTTAGACACTTCCATTTCCAACTTCCCACCGAATGCCTCCAGCATCACGTGCTGAGAGGTGAAATTCAACGCCTTAACATAGTCAAAGCAGAAATTAAGATATCAAAAATGGTATCATGTATCGAACTGAGTTATATCGTATAAAATAAATGGTCCTTATCACAAGTGTGCCATTTGAAATAAAACCTAGATAAGCAGCTTATAACTCATAATAACTATCAAGTATATATAAAACATAGAAATAATTTAAAACATTCACTATTCTCTCTTTTTTTCTATCACTCTCTTACTCTAAACACAATAAAAACACACACGATTCGTAAAACATAGAATACTAGATAACACTGGGACACGTAATATCGACCTCGGGCCGCGACGCCGGGGACGCAGTGAATGAAGAACCACGCATGCGCTTTACAGCTTGCGGCACGTTTAACTCCATATTAATAAATAAACATTATGGCTTGAAGCAAAAAAAAAATATTAGTTACCAATCGATAACAACACTATTTAAAATTATCGACTAGAAAACCATTAAAATTTTATATCGAAACACTTGCACAACACTAAAAAAAAAGGGAATTCGGGACGTCACTATAAAACTACGCAACTTCAGTTGTTGGATAGCGAAAGAGAAACTGAAACGAAAGCTAATATAGATGAACAGATATAAGAAGAGTCACTATGAGAACGAGCTACAGTCACGGAAGACGCGTAAGAGAGGACTGGGTGACGTCAGGGAGGAGCGGCAAGACGCATGCGCACTCTACGTAAAGCTGATATTAAACTTTTGCATAGAGCTCATAGGAGGTTTGGGTAAGAGGTACTTGAGATGTCCTCCTCTTCTTGATTAAAAGACCTACAGTGTTAAAAAAAGCTTCAAGGTAATATATATTACGTTAGACATATTTTGTATGTCCGTCGTTTATCCACTTGCTAAATAACTAAATAATATATTTACTCATTAAAATCAAATTAATCATTAAACTTGCCTAACTTGCCTTGAAGGTCAATGTACTTATGATGATGACCAAATATTGACGACTGTACGACGACTAATCAAAATTGTGTAAAGCAAAAAGAAACTATTAAAAAAAATTAAATCAGCTTCACGCTGTATCTCGCACACAGCAGGGTAGGCAGAGGGAACCTAGTGTTAACACACTCCGTTCCCCACTTTCTGCCGAATTCTGGAGGCATTGCATGTTAAATGGCAGAAATCACCGCCGCGCTTTGTCTCGGCACCAGAGCATAGAAATGGAAATATAAACGTTAATAAATATTTCACTTCCTCGAGTGGGGAACGAACCCACAACCGTCACGTTACAGTCACACTCTTGGGCCGCTGCACCATGACGGCCTCAAAAGAAATTAGAATAAAAACAAATATATAAAAAAATATAAATATGTTTTAAAAAATATATTTTCGTTGTAAAGTCCGCCGAATTTTAGGCAATGCAATATAATATGATGAAAGTGGTCGTCAACTTCGTACTTCTCAAAGATAAGAAAGGCTACGGGAGCCAAGAGATTTCTCTACAACCCCAGCGGCACATCTACATGATCTGAACTTTCGAAAAGGGAGCTCAATCCTAATAGATATTATTATTATTTTTTTACAAACTTTTATTACTACTAATTAACTTAAAAAACGCAACGATAAGTTGCGATAGTAACAGTTGTATATAGAACAATGGAATACCAATAAATATTCATTTCCTTTCGACCTATGTATGTATGTGCACATATTTAAATCACCTCGAATTTTGAAATTATCTCTTTGTTTTAATTAATATTATTCAATTATTTCGTTAACCAAATGACACTTTGGAATAAATTATAATAATAACTTGAGCCCAGTCGTGGCGCAGGAGCACAAAGTGTGACTGTAAACACGAAAGGTTGTAGGTTCGATACCCACTTGAGGCAATTAAATATTTATTTAAGAAATGTATAAAACATTGAACGTAGCGGGATTTGAACCCACGCCTTTTGGAAACCGTCCATGCGCCCTGACCGTGTGTTAGTGTTAAGACACTCCGTTCCCCACTTTCCGCCGAACTCTGGAGGCATTGCGTGTTGAGTGGCGGAACTCAACGCCTCGCTTTTGCCTCGATACCAGTGCGAAAAAACGGAAATATAAATTTAAGTTAATATTTCGTATCCTAGAGTGGGGATCGAACCTGCAACCATCGCGTTACAGTCACAACCTAGTGCCGCTGAGCCACAATGGTTTCAAGAAATAAAATAAAAGACAATGATGCTGTAATGTTACATTCTAGGGTCAATCCTTTTATCAAGGTGGCCTGAAAAGTGAAAGGAAGTAATACTTTATATTTAGTAAAGTATAGTAGTGCAATAAAAATAACACTAAACTTTTCTTTATAGAGTGTTTGTTCATAAAGTGTTTTTATTAATATTTTTATTTATATCAACAAAACAATATTTATATAGGTTTCTCAATTATCTAATTGTGCTGTAATTATTTTTATTAAAACAACTACATGGTAAATAGTTTCATACAGGAATGAGTATGATACATTAGTAAGCTCTACCTTTATAACTGGGCTCTCTTGAATGATAGTCTCAATGACTATGAAATATATGAATTCTAAAATATATATCCTTTTTATGTAGTGTCAATATTATACAGATGGCAACTATAGCAATGGAATTTGTCAATAATTGTAGAGTTATAATATTGAAAATATGTATATGTATATCTAGTAAACCAAATAAAACATGGAAAAAACTACCATAAACATATTCCTTAACCCCAGTGAGATAGTAAAGCCAGAATTGGTAGAAGAAAAAAGAAAAACCAATGTAATACAGTGGTGCAACCTTCAGTGACGAAGAAAATACTATGAAAATATTACAGATGTGCCTTCTTTTTGACTTCATAAAATTTTAATGGAGCTATATAACTTTAATTTTATCAATGACAAGACTGCATTTACCTCTGTGTGGTCTTTTTATAATCATAAGTGGTTATTTATAAAATTATAATCGGCACATTATTAATTAATAATCATAGAAGTAGTTTATTCTATAAAATAGAAGAAAAACAAAATTATGAAGAAGATAGGCATTTAAGCATTCCAATAAATATTTTGTTCTATTGGTTTTAACTTTATTTATGTACATGAATAAATTTATGTCAAAGCAAATAATATACATTTCAAGGCAATGTTATCATATCTATAAAGGATATTCCATATTCATTAAAATATCCTGAATGTAACATACAATTAGGATTTAAAAGGATAAACAAAGCAATTACATTTGCAATATCATTTCTCGTCTCATGAAAATCCTGTTATTTCTAATTCTCCCATTCTTGATAAAAGACAAAAAATCATAGAAAACTAATTTTGAAAATAAAAATTCTTATTTAAACTTCACTTTTGACAATTTGATGTATAAACATATCTATACTTATATTATAAATTGGAAAGGCTTGTTTGGTTGAACACACTAATCTCAGTAACTACTGATTCAAGCTGTAGTACAAATTGTTTCTTGTATAACATAGCTCTTAGTTATTGAAAAATGTACACTGGGAGAAGCCGCAGGTAAAACTTTATAATAAAAAATAAAATGTATGATGGAAACTATATGAAACTTACCTTTGGCAATATCTACTTTCATTGTAGTAACCTGGTCATAAAGGGCGGCACAAATCCATGTCAACATAAGTAGCCAAAGAAGAAGGGTACCTCGAACAGCCCAACATAAAGCACATTGTACTTCTGCACCAATACTTGGTTCTGTTACTTTTGGGGCAGCGTGCCTATTGCGTTCTTTCCTGTAAAAATTTAAGTATGTAAAATATATAAATAAACATTTTTTTTCTTCAATAAATTCAAAATAGATGTCATAATATTTTGTTAAGTTACAAATTAACTTGACTCACCTAGTTATTTTCCTTTTCCTATTAGGAATTATTTCTAGCTGTAAGTCTTCCGATTCTTCATCACTAGACAAGTCCAGCAGTCTAGTCTGTTCTTTAACTTTAGATGGCAGCGACATTGTCGTTTCGCTAACACCATGCCTCTTAAATATGTTGTTACTCCTTTAATTTTCAATCATGTGCATTTTTTTCAATAATATAAATAAACAAACCATACGTCTACTAGCAGGTTATGTTATTAAGAAATGATAAATATTAAAAATCCGCAACACATTCACTTGTACACAGAGTCCTGTTTGGGTACAATGTAAAAATACAAACGATTATTTCCTTTTCTGAATAATGAACATATCCTAAATAAAGTTATAATTTTGTTTTTATAAAAATTAGGGATAATTATTTTACTATATAAGTATCTCGAATTAATATTATTTTTATATTTTTTTTGTTATCTGTGCCTCTCGTAATCCGATTTACAAATACAAAGTATACTATAGTTAAGTAATTTCGATGCGATTATGTAAATCGCAAATCACGATACAACCTACTTCAAAATATCGATACACTTAATTATTACGACAAATTAATACAAGAGTATTACGGCGTAAAACTCTTATATGGGTGGAAATTTTCTTTTGTACAAACTCTTTGGTGTCGAGGCAAATCGCGGTGTTGAGTTCCACCACTCATCACGCAATGCCTCCAGAATTGTGAAAAATGGGGAACAGAGTGTCTTAAAACTAAGCTCCCCATGCATACCCTGCACGAGCAGGATACAGCGTGAAGGTGAAAAAAAAGGAGAAGAATTGTAGTACCATCAATATATCAATCGAATAAACTGAATCGATCAAAATCACTTCTACTATCAGTTTCTAAATGACTCCATTATAAAGCTATATGCACTAAATATTAATATTTTTAATGACACATTTTATAGAAATTACAAAGGCTAATACAATAAAAATCTTTAAAAATATTATTTTGATCTTGATACAATTTTTCACAAAATTCCTCTCGAATTGTCAAAAATGACATAAAGAGGCTTAGATTTGGTTTATGGTTATGATCATTGGATTGGTGGGGTTCACGATGAGTAGGGTGGTTAGATTGTTTTCATGTTATTTTTAACAGTTCTTTTTTATTTAAATTCTTTTATAAATCTTAAAATATGAAAGAAAAATGGAATTTTATTTTGTACCTAGTTTGGTTTTGTTATCTAACACTATCGGCTGTTCTTATGTTCGGTCAGGGATTCCTTTTATCCCGTAAAACTTTAAGTGATATATCAGAATGTACACCATTAAATAATATTGTTTGTAATGGACAAGAAAAAAACAATGAAAATGTAGAATGTACTGAGGATAATAAAGTCAGAAAAATTTTGTCTAATCCTAGCTGGTCGCTCGCATGTGCTCCGAATCATAATAGAGTTGTACTTATCCTAGTAGACGCCTTGCGATATGATTTTACTGAATTTAACGATAAACTTGAAATACCTTTATATTACCAAAACCGCATGCCAGTTATAAAGGACACAGTGGAACGTTGGCCAAAGCGCGCGCGGATTTTTAGATTTATGGCAGATCCGCCCACGACGACACTGCAACGAATTAAGGCATTTGTCACCGGTTCACTTCCAACTTTTGTTGATGTTAGCTCAAATTTTGCTGCTATTGAAATGCAAGAAGATAATGTTATAGATCAAGTAAGAATCAAAAGTTATAGGTCAATAAGCTTAGTGTATATATTTTTTTATCTACAAATTATTTTCTTACCTTTATAGATAATTAAAGGAGGGAGAAAGGCTGTCCTGTTGGGAGATGATACCTGGGCTCGCTTAATGCCAGGGAGATGGCTTCGATCTCATGCTCTGTATTCATTTCATACATGGGACTTAGATACTGTTGATAATGGTATGGTAGATATTATAATTTATATTCCGTACCCAATTGCTGATTTTCAAACTTTATTTACATTCTTGTTATGAAAACTAATAATAAATTAAAATATCTGAGATATTCTGTTCTTATAGTTTTATTATTAGTTATTAATATTTTATATTTCCTCAATAGAAGTGGACTCAAAAATATTTAGTGAATTAAAAAAAACTGATTGGGATATACTTGTTGCCCATTATCTGGGAGTGGACCATGCAGGTCACAGATATGGACCCAATCATCCCGAAATGGCAAGGAAACTGGATGAAACTAACACAAGAATTGAGAAATTTATTAAAATGCTTCCATCTAATACAATTCTTTATGTTGTTGGTGACCATGGCATGACTGAGACAGGTATTTGGTATATTTAGTTAGAAATGTCTTGATTTTATTATCCATATTATACTTATCTGAAATAGTTCAGACATTCTCACATATTTTGAAGCTATCGGGGTGTAGTGGTATATCTGATCTGATTCAGATCATCAGCAGGGTAAAAAGGAAAAATATCATTAAATAATATATGTAACTGTTTAAAGAGCCTTTAAATAATTTAAAAAGTATCCCATATTGTTCTAGACATACAAGAATGGAATGGTTCAGACGGTTTGTATTAATCTTGTAATATATTAGATTTGAAATGTTCTTTATTTTCATAAAATTTTATTTTTTTGGAAATTCTAGTTAGAAAAAACCCTTAATGTAGTATCATTACTTTCATTTGAATATGTATTTTTTATATCATATATTTTTAATTCATTAAAATATAAATAACTACATGCATATTTATTGTGTGTATGAGTATAATTTAAATATTGTAATAACTAATTTACTAAAGTTTTTCTTTAAACAGGAGACCATGGTGGTGAAAGCAAGGCTGAGCGTACGGCAGCATTGTTTGCATATGCTAACTCAGATTTTTATGGGGATGACACCGACAGGCTCACTGGCAAGGAAGTTCAACAAACAGATTTGGCCCCCACTCTTAGTGCAGCATTAGGAAGACCACCTCCTGCACCATCTCTTGGAAATCTACTGTTTTCCATTCTACCCAATATGCCAGTCTCTCATACTTTATTGCATTTGACCAATAATTTGAAACAGGTAAGCCTTTAAATCATTATGACATTCCATTCTCTGCTATTTGTCTGAATTTACAAACACTGTGTTGAGGGGAAGAACTTATTGCTGCAATTGCTAGTGTGGGAACATAAAAATAATTTATTCCCCCAAGTTAGAGAGAAACCCAAAATCATCATGCTTACAGAAGATAGCTAATGTAATATTGTTTGAATTATATTTTTCCCAAACATATTAAATGTAAAATTATTTGAATTAATCTTCAATTTTCTTTTAGGTATCAGAGTATATGGTTAGATATGGTGAAGAGTCTCAACAAATTTCGTTAGATAAACTAGCTTTGTTAATCAATGCTACCAGGAGCCAGTTAGATAAGGCAAGCAGTGTAGAGACTGATGAAGAATTAAAAATGTATATAGCTAATGTAAGGTAAGTCAACATAGTTATAGAGTACATATTTGTTGATATTAACATTTTATTAAATATTGGTGTAAATTACAATACTTATAATAATTAAATTCAACTAATTCAATGTGAAACATAATTACTTGAAACATTAAACTATGTTTAGGAATTACTAGGACAACATAGATGCTCCATTTTTCTTATAATACATATGTTCCGACATGTTTATATAAATTATTTTTTATTTTTGAAGATGTTTTTTATTTAACTTTTTTGTTACAGGACACTAATGGACAGCATACGAGGAGTTTTCAGAGAAGTCTGGGTTGAATTCGATTCTTTATCAATGCTTAGGGCTCTATTGTTACTTCTTTTAGCAGTATTCTTCAACTGGATAATAACCGAGGGTATTCCAGTTGAACATATTCCTCTCGTTTTCGCCAGTTCTTTTGTTCCTTGTGGACTTACATCCATGGCTGTTTGTATAGCTATATGCTACACAGGATTCTATTTCCAAATCCTTGAAGATTTAGACCATGCGATAATCTTGAGCACAGGATTAATTTCGGGGACTATTACTTGTGTTTTAGTTATTATGCATTGGGATGGTATCGCCCAACGCTGGTATGAAGGACGTTCTCAATTTTACGAGCGTTTCGCACGAGCTGCCCTATTCGCGTCAGCAGTGATTTTAGTATCGAATAGTTACATAATAGAGGAAGGTGCTACATTGTCCTATTTGTGTTTAACTGTGTTAGGTTTTATGGCCTGGAATATTGGAAACGTGAAGTCTTTGATGCTATGGGGTGGTTTTGGGGTTGCTATGGGATTGACGAGATCGTATAGGGGCTGTAGGGAAGAGCAGGGCGACTGTTGGACAAACGGAGGAAATATATCTTCGGGGAATGCGTCTCGCGCTGCCCTAATTCTTGCACTAGGTTCCGTAGCAGCAGTTGTAGCGGTCGCTAGACGCCATGTTGAGTGGAGGGGCTATGGGATTGTCATAGCTGGTATATTTGCGTGTGCCCATTGGGCCGTAGGGTGGGGATCGCTAGGGTCACCCAGTAGGTCGAAAATGTTGGCGAGAGGTGCTTGGCTTGTTATTTTGACCATGTTAGCCCTTTTGGTCAGAAGGGATGGCAAAGGGCCTACACTCCCGTTAGTTGTGGCTGGATTATTATTTTACTTAGCAAATACGTTAGTGCTAGGGGCAGCGTTTGCGCCAACTGCAGGTTTAGCGCTTATATCCGGGTTCCTAGCATTGAACCTAGTGTCTATGTTGAAGACTGAAGGCTCAACGAAGTTTTGTAAGTATACGTTTTTTGTTTTATAACTAATTTATGACACATTTTATTTTTTTAACGTAGTTATATACATCTAGGATTTCAAAACTTCACCTATTATTATGTTACAAGTCATCAGTTTAATCGGCCCAGCCTGAATTTATTCTTTTTCTTACAGCGTTAACCACCCGTTGTAACTCAAGCATGGCATGTCTATGGGCCCTTTTAGCCTCATACCATTTCTATGGCACTGGACACCATGCAACTTTGGGTCACGTGAGGTGGGCCGCGGTGTTCCACGCTGGAGATCCTACCTATTTGTCTTTTGGCAATGCTATATCTGTTTTGCTTATGTTTATATATTTGTTTGGTGAGTATAGTATTCATCTATAGCTAACCACAGCCCAAGTGAGATGGAACCCACAACTATCGCATATACAGTCAGATGCTTGTACCACTGCGCCAAGCCGGCCTCAATATATATATTTTATTATCTCAATAGTTATTAAGCTGTTAGCTTAGCTTAAATATTATTAGTTACAAGAAAATTAACAGTTTTTTAGTTTTGTTGGGCTTCTTGAAAAGAAGAGAATCAGTTTCTTTCATGTAGGTATATAGTTTTAACATGTATAATATTTAATTTATAAATTATATTTTTTGAAATAATATTATGATGAAAATATCGCATCATTATCTTTCTACAGTTTATTTAATCTAAATACTATTTCTTATCAAACAAGCAAACAGCTACTAATGCTATCGTCATTGTAATCTTTTGATCATTTAAACGGGTTAGTGTGTAACAATTGTTTTTCAAGCTGAGGTCGTCTATTGAATCTCGTTAATGACAAATTTATTAAATAAATATAAATGTAAGGAAAAAGGGACGTTCTTCTTTTTCCGTCACGAAAAAAATAAGAAATTTTCATCTTTTTTAGTTGTGGCGCAGGAGTGTGACTGAAAACGCAACAGGTTATGGGTTCGATTCCCCCTCGAGAAATTAAAATATTTGATATTTTCATTTCCTCGCTTTGTTGTCGAGGCAAAGCGGCGTCGAGTTCCCCCACTAAACACGCAATGACTCCAGAATTCAGCGGAAATTATTAAACGTGTTTTAAGACTAGGCTCATTCTGAATTATAATTTGGACCAAAATCATAACGCTTATTTTAATTTTACCTACAAATAAAAAAAATCAATGTAACAATATTTCTTTTTAACCCGTTTCGGTCCTGTTTCCATGTAAATTGTCTTGACGTACTTGTCGGGTGTCAAATTATTTTTCAGCCTCTTTCTAAATAATTTTTACATCGTGAAGTTGTTGGTTCAATCACCGCTAGTGGAAATAATTACTTCTTTTTCTCCCCTCTGAACACGCTATGTCTCGAATTCGGTCGGACAGTGGAGAACAGAGTATACACTAAGTTCTATATTTATAAACCGGTCTCAAGTCTGAGATTGAGATGCCGTTTCCATTCATAAATAATATATCAATGAACGAAAACGGTACCTCAAGATTGATCTCAGACTAGAGAGCGATTTAAAAATACGGACTTAGGTATTTGCCTACCCTGCTATACGAAGATTAAATTGTGAACCTGAAAAAATATATATTTAACATTATAATTTCCATTTTTAGGAATGCCTCTTATGTTCGGTGTAACTGTACCGCTATTGGCCTTATGGGGACGTAATGGCGCATCCACGCTGGCGCCGCGGACTCAACTAGCTGCTGTGTTCTCTTTGTGCTTGAAATTTGCATTGTGTTTCACTATTAGAGTGAGTATTGTCAGTTATCCTATTAATATTGTAAATGTTAACGTTTGTAAGGATGGAGGGATGTTTGTTCCATTTTCACGCAAAAACTACTGAACTGTCCGTTGCAAAATTTAAAGTTAAATCTCTACATAAGTAGTATGTAAATAATTTGGTTATAATATAACAATAAGTTAAAGCGGGCGAAGCCGCAGTTGAATCGTGGTTATGTTAAACCATTTGATTCTTTGAGTTTTATAATTTCTCGTATATTCTTATGCTATCCCCGATCAAAGTTCGAAACACCATAAATAATGAACTAAATTATCAATCATAATGATATTTGGCAAAATATAAATTATAAGAGATATTTATTTGTTGTGTCTCTAAAACCGAATGTTGCGGGCCCGATTCCCACACGAAGAAAAGAATTATTCCCATTTTCTGCCTCTGGTAAGAGAATGAGGGTTTCGTATAGCCACGCTCCTCAGTGGGAAATCATGTATCATAATCATCCCCCTGAAAGTGAGGAACGTCTTTAAATATATGCAGAATACAGAAAGAAAGTCACACCTGTTTATAAGAACAACATATATTTTTTAATAAATTTCTAATATTTCAGGTTTTCGCATGTGCACTATCAGCAACAATTCACTGCCGTCATCTTATGATATGGGGTGTGTTCACACCAAAACTGCTATTCGAAGTGGGCTCGTGTGTGGCCGCCCTTATCGGTGCTCTTATCGGAGCTGTTATCACTGCCTGGCATCTACCCAACCAGATAAGATCTAGTTGACATTGATTTTTTTATTTAAATAATAATGGACTGTTTTAATGTTTATTTTGTACTGATTAAATATTTTTTAATAATGAGTTATTATTCTAAAATCAAGTAAATTAATATTATTTTATATATTAACTTTGCTTATACCAAAGCTTCCAAAAGTTGCAAGTGCAAAGAAATAAGGTTGTTATTTAATAATAGATTGGTCTAATTGTATTAATAGTTTAATATTGATTGATTGATTTAAATAGTTTTGATACAATCCATTAAATTATTATGTTTTTGAGTTAATAAAAAAATATGTTAAAAATATTCAAAATATATTGTTAAATTTGGTTTTTATCTACTGCAAAAAAAATCCTTTTACTTCTACTAAACTAAAGAAATATGGCAATTGATTTATTTTTTTCTTATTATTTAATGGGTATATTTGAAAACCTTTTGTATTTTTTTACTTATATTCTACATTTCTTAATACTAAATTTGTATTTTTATCTGTGTCTGTATTGTTATTATATAAAGTTAACAAAATTTGTTGGTCCTTCGAGCCAGTCAATGCCAACAATGTCGTGATTGAACGTAATAAACTAAGCGTGATAATGACGAGAATAAAAATAATGAAAAGATGCGCCTAATATTATGAAATTGTTTAATGACAATTGATAATTTTATATAATAACAAAATAATAGATATTGAAATGTACCAATTGAAAATACACATAAATAAAAAAGCTTGCAAAGATATTTATAATAAGTGATGAAATGGGTTTTTTTTTCAAAAATTTAAACAATTATTTATCTAATCTAGTTACACAAAGGTCCAGATAATGTAATAAGTTTATGTCTATTGTTTTTTTTGTACAAATATTAGATTGCAAAAAATATAAATATTATTAATGATTATTATCATCATCAGATTAAGCGGATTTTTTATGCTAAATTAACTTATAAAATGTACTCATAGGCATTTATAGATAAATAAAAAGTATAAGAAATTTAAAGTACATATATTAGAATTATTAAAAATATTAGTAATTATCACTCTCACAAAATAAATGTATAAGGCTAATAAATCAAAATGATAAGTAACCATCCTCAAACACCATCACAGTGGGACTGAAGTATTTGTTGAAGTATTATGAAATTAACTTATTTATTTCAATAATAAATTAAAATTGTTTATTTTAATAAATTTTATACAAATAAATTATTTATGCATCTTTATTTTAAATTACTGATAGTACACTATTTAAATTATAATCGATTGCTTTGTCCAAATTTTTATATTATATTATTACTATTTATATCGATACCCTGTTTTTGTGTAACTGACAAATATCATATTTGATTTTTTTTTAATAATTAATGCTATTATTCTTGCTAATGGCTCATTTTCATGCTGTTAATATATTTATAAAACCCATAAATTTTGATATTTGTCGGTAACATTTTAAACAGCAGTAATGATTCCATATTCAATAATTTATGTGTTGTGTATTTATGTTTTGCGGCGTTGAGTTAAGCCACTCGGCGGCATTCGGCAGATATTGGGGAACGTGAGTCTTACCGGAACCTAGGTTCTCAGTTTCTCTGTACGTGAATAATTTCTCCATAGCGTGAAGCTAAAAAATAGGTTATTAGCATTTACTTAGCTAGTTAATGTACAATTGTATTTTATATGTCATGCGGCAAGCATAATATGTCTTCTAAAACAAATTGTAGGCTAATGCTTCTTACTGTAAAAGCAATTAAAAATATTTCATTATTGTGTTCATAATATCTATAAAAAATTTGTTCAATTTAAGATACTAATAATTTAAACAAAAGTGGACCTAAAATTACAATGTGTAAAAAATTATATTTAAAGATTAAAACGAACAATGAACTTATTGCACAGTCATGGCGTAGATTGTTTCTTTATCTAAAAGGCAATATCTATATAAATATATCGATAGTTAGGTAACAGAGTAATTTATCTCAAAAGCTATTGAAATGATTTGGATGAAACTTGGATTGTTCCCTAATATACAATGTAAATAAAAAAGGATAA
Source organism: Heliconius melpomene rosina (assembly GCF_056956725.1). Taxonomy (NCBI): domain Eukaryota; kingdom Metazoa; phylum Arthropoda; class Insecta; order Lepidoptera; family Nymphalidae; genus Heliconius; species Heliconius melpomene. The sequence continues at coordinate 6,323,282 of NC_140402.1, read as the reverse complement.
TTTCTATTTGATTTAGTTTCTGAGATATTTGTGGGCAAACAACTCAAGCAAAAAGTACAAAATTTTGCACAAATTGAAATCTATGATCAATACTCGTTATTCAATTCTCAGAATTATTCGGTCTTAAAAATATTTATTTGTTTAACTGGAATTAGTTATTAATGAGTGTGGCAAAATATACACTTAGACAATTAAATTGGATTACATCACTACTGCTTTGGTGCCCTCTGTTTAAATTATTTATTAGGTGCCATCTATTTATTACTTCAGACGAAAAGGGCGGCGGAGGGGATAGGCATAAAGTGAAGTGAAAATATATATTTTTTTAAATATAATTTCGTTATGTAATGTTTTAATGTAATATTTCTAAGTGTAAAATCGCATATATAAATATGTGACGTTACACCAGGTAGGGATTCACATGTGCGTACAGCTGAAACAAGGATGGGGGAGGAGTCGAAGGAAGGACAGAAACTCGTTTGTCGTAATTTATTGATGGCCTTTAAGACCATATTTATAAATCGCCCTCAACTCTGCCTGTTTCATTCATAAATTATAAATGTATGGATGAAAACGGCATCTCAAGATCGATCTCAAAGTTGAGAGCGGTTTATAGATACGGGTTTTAGATATCTTATGTTTTTGTATAATATGCTTAATGAAAAATAAGTAAAGTAGTTGTAGTATTGATTAGTGCTTAATATATTACATACACTGCCATGTTAGGGCTTTTTATCAGAATTATACAGTTGTTAATTTATAATTTTAATATTTATTATATTGTTATGGACCTCATCTTTTCATGATAGATGTAGACTATGATATTATTTAAGATATTTGTACGTTGAATACGAAATAATAAAGAGTTTGAACTGATATTTGTTTTATATATTAGTTTCTAATATAACATTTATATTGTCATAGAACCCAACTAATAGATTTGTTTCAATGGTTACATTAGCTAGTTATTTAAAATTATTTTTTGTATTATTTTAACATTCAATTCAATGGGACAGCGAACACAATGATGGTTGTAGGTTTTATTCCCACTATGGAAAGATATATTTGTGTTCCGCGTTTCCAACACACAACGGGAGGTTTGAGCGGAAAGTGGGCAACAAAAAAATACATTATTACTGTTTTTCACAAGTATTTTAAATTAATATATATATTAGTTTCCTTTTATCTGAAATAAAAATTGGTTACGAAACCAGTTGAAAGTAAATAAAAGCTTGTAGATTTAAGTAAGTAATTTGGTATAGCAAATATTTATTTGAAATAAATACATAACTTTTTTAAACATTACGGTGTATAAGCATGATGATAAATCAATATACATTTTTCTAAATATTTTTTTATTTATAAGATATTTTATCTATAATTTTTATTTATTACTATTATTGCTATTTAAGTTATAGTTAATTGTTTAGTAAAATGTACCAGGGATTCTAAGAGTGCACTATTTTTTAATGCAACATTATTTCTTTAAAAGGAATATGTAAAACGAATATTAATAAATATGTAAATATTACATAAATATTGGCAATAAATAATTGTATGATATACAATAATTTTTCTGTTGAACTATAGGTATTCATATTGATTTCACTCGATTTGCAAATGTTAATCTTGGTATTGAATTATTAGATTTAGAATATTTAAATAGTATTTTAGAAAAAGTACAAAATTTTTAATGTAGTTAGGTCTTAAAAATTGTTTGTCTTATTAGTCAGATGATTTCCAAGAGGAGCAGGTTCAAGTTCAGGTACATTAAAAATTTTATACATTTTCTACAATATATTTTTATCCTTAGTGTGGTATCATACATTTAAAATGTAAAAAATAGATAATTTTTATTTTCCTTCAGTAACAGTTGTCATTCAATATAACCTTAACCCCTTTTAAACTTAAACTAACAATGTACTAGGGTTGTGTTGGTGGCTCATATGGTTTAATTAAATATTCCGAAAAGGAATTAACAGCATCCGCTCCCCGGACTTCTTTGTCCAATAAAGGCAACTTGGTCACATGGAAATCCTCATATAAGTCAGCTATTTGCTCTAAATATTTCTCTTGAACTTTATGCCTCGCAGCACAGAGATCACATGGAGCTGATGTACGCAGCAGCAACTGATTGACAATAATGTTATGTGTATCAATACCACATCTTGTTAATTCTTGTACAAGTCTTTCAGTTTCATATAATGAGAGGAACTCAGCAATGCAAACGCAAACAAATGTTGTTTGATTTGGATCTTTGAATTGTGTATTCACTTGTGTGATAACGGACAGCATTTCATCCATTTTATTGCTGAACATATCGGAGTTAAACTCGGCTACTCCAAAAAGTGTTGCGACTTGGTTTATGAATGGTGCTACCTGAAATAGAGAATGCTAAATAAAATCTTTGATTTTCGAGATTATTTTAAATTTTAAACATTCTCTTCAACTGGATTAATCACATATATTTAGTATATTATTATAAAATTTGGAAACCCAATGTTTCTACCACTCTGCGGTAGTCTGTTGGAGCAAGTAGACTGAGGTAGTTTGATATAAAAATTATGTCAAATTACAGATGGATGCCACCTCAGTCAACTCCTGACCATGGAGTTGGGCTACCAAAAATGTTATACATTTTGGTAGCCCAACTCCTCTTTAAATATAAGCTGTTAAATGTTTCGTTTAAAGGGATTTTCATTTTGTAACTGTTACACTGCTGTATACATGGTAGGCAGAGAGAGCCTAGTATGAAAACAATCTGTTCTATTACTCTTTCCAACTGCATTTGGCATAATGAGTGGTGGAACACAATCCTATGTTTCTTTACCAGAAAGTGGAGAAATAGAATTAACTAACATACAATATAAATTATACATCTAAATTTAGCAATTTCTTTTCTTTCTTTCTATTTTTTTTATTTCTTTCATTCTATTAAATAAAAATGCCCTTTTTAAAATTACAATTTTGTTTTAAAATATATTTTATGTCTAATATTTAACATCATACTGTACCTTGGATTTGAGACGCATCAATTTACCAAGACCTTTTTCAACAACTTGAGGGAATGATAACAAACGCAATGTGTGTCCTGTAGGTGCAGTATCAAATACTACAGTACTAAAATTCATACCTTTCACCAGTTTCATCACCTAAAACAATAATATGACTATTTAATATTTGTGTACAAAGTTTTTGTATTTTATATATATTAATATTTTTAATACAACTTAAAAAAAATAAATTAGGCTGGTGACAAATATTTGAACCTTATCTGGTATTTAATCTATTTATATGCTCAGCTACAAACAGAATATTTATGTACCATATAGCAGAATATGAAATGAGCTTAAGTAATTTATTTTATTGTTGTGAAATAATTAACAAAATAAAAAAAATATTCATTCATTTCATAACATTTGCAATTCACATAGCATTTAGTATATAAACATTTGGTGTACTACAAAATTTAAAGTTTATTTGTATATATTTATATTATTGCAATATTTAGAAAATGAAAGATCTAAAAGGCAGAATAATATTTTAAATATACTCTTTGCTACAGCCTTATTATAAAACTTTATAATAATTGTTATTGTTTGAAATTGTAAAAGTGGTATAAAGTTATATTACCTCAGCGTAACTCATCGCTTCATCTATACCTGGGAATGCACCAACAATTTCTTGCATAACCCCTTTACCCAACCTCATAGCTTCTGTTTCTCCTTCAAAATATTCTTCTGGAAGCTCATTCAAGCCCACATTAGGATCGATTTCCATGGCGAATAAATTATCAAAGCCTTTGACTTTAGTAGGCACCTATAATAATGTTTAAAAAACTTAAAAAATAAAAGTCAAAAGTAAATACTTTAAAATTATAGTTCTTTCATATCATAAATTAATGTATTTAGTTGTAACATACTTTAGAAAATTTTTGATCAAAAGCATCTGAAATGTTATGAGCTGGATCTGTAGAAATTATCAATACAGATTCTCTGACTTTAGACAACTGCACAGCAAGACTACAACTGTAAAGAAACGAAATGTTAAGTGGCAATTACTTTGTTTTCTATAATTAAATACGATCACTTATTAAGAATTTTACCTGCATGTAGTTTTTCCAACCCCACCTTTCCCTCCTACAAAAATCCATCGGAGAGATTTCTGTTCTATTACATTTTTTAAAGACGGTTCTAGAGGTTCATATTCACAATTTTCATCCATTATCTTTACAAGAATTTATTTAAAGGAAACAAGAAATCAAGTAAACCAAAGGCAAAATATTTTATTGAACTGAAAGCACAATGACGTATATAATAAATGACATTGCTATTCAAATTTTAAAATCAACACGCGACATAGATTATAATAAAATCGCACTGTATCGGTCCGTATATTGTACGCTATACAGAACGGTATATTAACTATTTAATATATAAAAGCTTATAGCTACCTTCCCTTATAATTTTGGCTAAAAATATCAATCTATTAATAATATATAGGTAGATCAAATATACTTATAACTAGGTCTGGTTTATAAAAATGGTCAACTCTAACAGAATTATATGTGTTAAATATATGCTGAACGTTCATATCAATTTTATAAAACACCAATTTTACATAATAAAGAATATTTATGCAAAAATTTTATATCAAATAGTTTATAATTATATATTGGTGTATTTTAATAAACAGATTCCAATAAGCTAACGATATATTATCTGTACCTTAAATTGACAAATTGATAAATATATTAAATATATACTTTGAGAAATGTAAAATAAAATGTAAATATTAGCCTTATTATGTATTTAATATATATAGGCTGTATACTTCACAAGCCATAGCAGTAGGAATTAGTAATGCTCGTATAATTTGTCAACAAATAAGATGGGCATATGTCAATTGGACCTTACACTACAGTAAGGATTCATCGAAGAAATTATGTGATGCTGTTCAGGGCCAACATGCATTATTAATCAAAACTGCAGTATTGCAAAGTTTGCCCAAGCCATTGATTTTACCATTCCCTGAATCTCTATATCTTCAAACTGCAGTGAGAAAAATTAAGGTATATAATGTTTTAGCAAGACTTAATATAATTAGATTATTTTGATAATGTTAACAACTCAAAACTGTTATATGTTCAATTTGCACATAGGCTAATGAATATTATTTTCATTTCGTCCCTCTAGTAACAATACTTTAATTTAAGCCTCTCAATATGCAATAATCATGAAATTTGGGTGGAAAGTGGGAAATGGAGTGTCTTGACTCTATGTTGCAGGTTAAAGTTTGAAACTAAAGAAAATCTTAAGAAATGTTAATAATTTTTCAGGTGCAATTACTTGATGGCAAGTTTAGTGCCGGCAGAAGTGTTTTAAAAACACCAGCTTCAAAGCAAAAAGCTTCTAAACGATTAAGAGATTATCGTGTCTCACTTTACAAAGATATTGGAGTAAAAGCAATTATAAAAGAAGATGGAAGATTTCAATGGTTTGGATGTAAGAGAGAAAGTCAGGTAATTGTATAAAACATGAATATTGGTTCGGGTCTATATGCTCACTGCTCATACACCATATCAATTTTTATGATCAATATTTCATTGCAGCTAAGAATCATTCCATTATCACAAACACTGTAGCATAAGTTTTACTCATCTGATAATGGCCAAATTGTTTTACTCTGCTTAGAGTGACAATGTTTTAAGCATACCTTTAAAGCATATTATAATTTAAATTATTTTGGTGTTATTTTACCTTTACAATTTTTTTTTTTTTTTTTACAATCAAGCATGGTTGATAAAATATAAGGTGCCTGGAGAACAAAGTGTCTTAACACTAGGTTCTTTCTGCCTTCTCTATATGCAATATATGAAACTTTAATTTCTCCGACCTTACCTTTTTGCCGACAAAAATTAACAACAAACAACATAAATTAACCCATGCACCAAATAACTCAAAAGGCTGGAAAACTGCCAAACCCATCTAGATCCCAACAAATGTATATTACTATATAATCAATTTAATATTTTAGCGCTGCTTCCCACCAGTACAGAGGACCCCCTCATATGTCTTAGCCAAACGTAACACACCACCATGTTGCTTGCGTAATATAAGGCGGACTACTGCTCATGTGTTAAGGGCTTTGCTTCAGTCAGGTGCAAGGTGTTGGTTGGAAACAACATCATTATTAGGGGCTGTTGTACAGTAAGTAAATTGAAATAATATTTTTTTTATTTATAATTTTGTTTTGTATAATACTAGCGACCCTATTGCGGCTTCGCCCGCTTTTACTACTGGATTATTCATATAATGTATGTTTGCAAATCACTTAAGATAATGTGAAAATTAATTAAACCCTAATGCAACCCGCATTTTCGTAGTTTCAATAAGGATTTTCCAATTGTTTTACACAGCAAGGATTTTTTAGTAGGTACCGTAATTTTATATCTGTGATACTAATCTTTTCAAGTACTTATTAAAATATATTTAAATTACTATTTTTAGATAGTTAAATGACATTAAATAATACATTCAACTCGAATTATCCAATACGTGCAAACGCATCTAAATCTTCGTTGCTATAAAGGCAGGCGGGTTTTTTTTTTTCGAGCTTGTGGTTAATGCTGAAGAGAAAAGCAAGCACTACGTGGCTGCCTGTGACGAAAATTAAAAAGAATGCATCGGCCGGGAATTGAACCCGGGCTGCCCGCGTGGCAGGCGAGCATTCTACCACTGAACCACCGATGCGTGTAAGGCAGGCGGGCGCGGCGGACTCGCTTGTATAAGCATAACGTCGCGAGGCGCGTTTCGCAGCAAGGATTTTTTTATATTGTAACAACTTCTAAAGTACTTATTAAAATGAAAAACGGAAAAGACAGTTTTGATCTACATTAAATGGTCAACGTAACTAATATACTTATTTATATGCTGAGAGTAAGGGATAAGTGAAACACAACTCGATACAGTTGATGTGTAAACGGCGTGATGTGTCAACAATTAAATGCGTTTTTCTCTAAAACTATTCGCAATTTCGAAATAGTTTAAAAAGCAAATTTTATCTTCGTTTAACGTAGAAATTTAATAAAGTATTTTAAAGGATAAGGATTAATACCATTATGGAGAAATATCCCTCACAATAAAAAATATATTGAAATTACTATTTTTAGACAGAAATATGATCACTACACGTTATCCTTAAAAGATAAAAATATGCTCTCGCGGACTTTTTTGTAGATCTTATTAAGAGGAACAATACTCTAGTACATTTTTTTCATGTAGTATTTACCATTAAAGCAGCGCATGCGCCAAAGTGTCTCAGCGGGTAGGACTTTATACACATTTATCGTATTTATGTTAATTTACAAAAGAATGTACAAAAAATAAACTATATATAAACCTTCCCTGAGAAATACTCGACATAATGGTGAAAACCGCATCCAAATCCGTTGGGTGGTTTAGAAGAAGAAGAGTTAGAAAGTTCAGACAGACATAAAAAGCGACTTTGTTTTATAAGATATAGGATGTAACATGGAATGACTGCTCTATTATATCGACATTACACTGAATGAATTGAATGAATGAATGAAAAAAAGCACTAAATAGTCTTTACATTTTTAGACTATTAACATTTTTTGTATATTATTATTATGTTAGATGTATGTATTGTCAAAGTGCAAGAAATATGTAAAAAAATATATTAATATTTTAACCCCACATTGTATCCTGCACATAGTAGGGTAGGCGAAGGAACCTGGGAATCTAGCGTTAAGACACTCTGTTCCCATTAAGGCACTTCCTTTCCCCCAAATTGCGGAGCCATTGAGTATTGAGTGGCTTACTTAACGCAACAATACTTCCAACTTTACAAAACAACCAACTGGCCAATCAGTTTATGGTAATAAACTGATTGGCCAGTTGGTTGTTTCATGTATTTCATTAAAAATGATTTCTCATTATAATTAATCTATTTCTAAATTTTTCTTTATATTGTTTCACAGTGGAGATTTGTTACCATGGGTTGAATATGCTGAGGTCGGTATTCACGCAGCTGACGTATCCAGGGTGTCCTGGTTACAAAGGGGTGGGCCAGATAATGACGGATATGTATGGGAGCGGGCCACCAAAGGACATTATTATAGAGTAGCATATTCAGCTACGAACAGGGTGTATGTACTAATTCTGCCTTTTACACCGAGAAATGGTACTATGTGGCCCGCAGATTGGGTTCTGGCTCACCAACGGGAATTCCCCGAAAGACATCTCCATCCGCTTGCTCAGGTGATTTAGTTTTTTTCTTTTTATTTTAAGAAAGTTAATTACTTTGTTCCATAGTGGGAATCAATCCCATAATTTATATTTATTTCAATTATTATCTTTTCAGATACAATTTGTTGGCCGTCAAGCTCCTGCACCGAATGACGCACGCGCTTTTCTTGATATCAAATTAGGACCAAATTCAGTTGAAAGAAGTGTAAGAATTGGATCTAAACTCATTTATCCGTGAAAACCTGTACATTTTGTTATGTTTTTTGAAGAAACATTTGAGTATAATATTTGTATGTATTACTATTATTTACATTATTATCCTATATGTATTTACTTGAAGTAAAGATATATTTTTTATTTCAAATTATTCTATAATAGGTTTTCTTTTTATATAAAAAAACTGTTTTCCTAATATATTAATTGCGATTTTTTTTATAAGGTTAACATTATTATTCTACTTTGTTTGAATTTATATCTGATTTTTTAATTACATTATGCTTGGATGTTTGTTTTAATATTTAATTAAGTCAAAAGTACAAAAATAAATCGACAATATGGCGGCACTTTATGACCAATCTGCGTAATAGTATTTATTGTAGCAAAACATACTGCCATTAGAATGTTAAAATTAACTTTAAAGTAAAGATTGACTTCACCCGCGGCTTTTTCATTTGGATATAAAAATATTTTATGTAAAAATAACAAGTATTTCATTTTCATTGCTTAAATTTCGATGACAATTTTCTTAATATATTTTTTTATCAGGATTTTTTCATAAACATACTTACTTAAAATATTCTACGTCAACGAATAGTGTCGTGCCTTGATATTATTGAATATTAAACTTAATAATAATTATATATGTTATATTTATAAATCTTTACTCTAAAGTCAATTTTTGCTAAAATAGCGTTAGGTTTTTTGAAAGTCACTAATTATAAAAACCTTAGAAGAATAAGAGCTTTCGACACCAAAGAAAATAAGCTTTTTAGTTATAAAAGTATAAATAAATAATGTTAATTATAACTTATTACACATTTAAATCACTTGTGTATTTATTTAAATGTAAAAATAGGAAAAAATATCTTTATATTAGTATTATATTATTTAAAGCTATCATCACCAAAGAAATAGAATTATAAGTTGTAATATATAATATAAAAAAAAGTAATGTTAAGTATAACTTATTAACGCATTTATATAACTTGTACATTTTAAATATTTTTCATTTAGATTATATGTAAATAAGCTTTCATATAAAAACATTATTTTTACATAATTTAAATGAAAAATATATTTTATATAGAATAAGTCTTTTTAGTTAAAGATCTTTCTGTAATCTCAATTTTTGAACGCTGTTTTCATATTCTATTTATGTATATTTACTACTTCTATTTATATTTAATAACAATAAGTCACTCATTTATGAAAAGTGGGTTTATTTAAAATTTTTGGCCATGTTTTTATTTATCTGAAGATTTGTAAGGGACTTTTTTAGCTCCACGGTATATCTCACATATAGCAAAGCAGGCAGAGGGTGTTAGTGTCAGGACACTCGGTTTCCCACACAAAATAATTTTCTAGATGTTTCATGCTAAAGAAAATTTAAAGTAGATATTATATAAAATACAAAATGTATTAAGATTAAAAAATAGATAAAATTTCTTGTGATTGTGAATTTGAAGCAATGTTTTAAGCAATTTTATTTAAGGCTTGTTAAAAAAATATAATAATAAAAATATTTATTGATCTCTCAATGAAGCTAGTCGTGATCGTGTTGTTAAAATAAATTTTAATTAATTCCCATTTTGAATGGGGGTTTGTTTTGTTTTTAGAGTCTATCTGCTTTTTAGGCAGAATAATATCAATATACTTTATGTAAAATTTATGCTTGTATATGTATATCGTAGAGCGGTACAATTTGCTTAAATATGCTCAAGGTTTCCTATAAATTAATTGAGTATAGTACAGCCGACGAGTTGTGACCACCCTGATGTTAGGTTCTCCGAACATTGCGCATAGTTCACCCGGGAAGAAAATAATCAAAAGTAAGAGAAATCCTAAAATCAAATTTGTGCAGCTATCAACTGCTGACTTTAGAGTCTCTCGACTATATTTTAACACAGTGTGTGAATGACTCCTGCTCATGCTTTAAACATCACATTATTTCCCTAATCTAATATTAATGCAGTGTTCCACAGTCGCTTTTATAATTATAAGGGTCAATAGTATTAAATTACTAGAATTAAATAACTAAAAGAATACTAAATAATATGACAAGATATATTACGAAAATTAAAATAGTTATAAAATGTATATAACAGTTGCTCATTATCATATATATTGATTTAATTGTAAAGGTTACTTAAATATAAAGTAAATTATTAATATGAATGCTACTTTTATAGGGCTGTCTATTAACACGTTAGGCCCGAAAAAAAGGAGAGGGGAGGTGGTGGGCTGGGTTGTTATTAAACCTACCACGTATCACCGTAAAAGGGATAAAAGGGATAGGGTAAAAGGAAAGGGGTAGAAAAATGCAAAAAAAAATATCACATGATTATCGGACGGCCCCTAAACGTATGTATTGGTGACATTTAGGGTGTTGTACGGTACTCCCAACGAAATAACAAAAATATGTAAATGTATAAAAAATAATGATAACTAAAATCTATTAATATTAAAAGGGTAATTGAAAGTATTTATTGATTTATTAAGCTGTGTACTTGTTTTATATATATATATTAAGATCTATAAATTATCATAATTAAAAATCTAAAGCTATTGTTTGGAATTTAAAGAATTTTATTACACATTAAATGTAGAATCTTATACTAAGCAAACATTTTGTTTCTTGCTGCTAGTCAATAAAAGCACTATAAAAAGTCTTATTTGTTTTATTTATAAATTACATATAGAAATAAATAAATTGTTAACTTCTAAATATTAGAATTAAATTAAAGTTTAATCGTCGTCGAATTTCTCGTCCACAACCCCAGTCTGGAAGGGAGGATCACGCACTAGGCTTAGTAGTTTATCCAGTTTCAAAATCTGAATAAAATTAAAATTAATAATTAATAAAATATTAACTTAATCATTTATATTACATACATTTCTATAAATAAAGGAAGAGGCAAAACGCGGCGTTGAGTTCCGTCACAACGCAAATTGCTTCCAGAATTTGTCGGAAGGTGGGGAGCGGACACAAGACTATGAGCGTGATACAACGTTAAGCTAAAAAAAGATTTTCTGTATAAAATGTCTGTATTGAATTTTTGACTTTGAAAATAGAAGAAAAACAATGTTGACGGAAACGTATATAATATGAACGTAAACGTATAAAATATTAACATGTCTTTTAAAAAAGTATTTTTCTTTCCTAAGTGAGAAATGACACCTTAAAAATTAAAAACTTTCCTCCGAGGTATCGAACCTATATAGGTAACACGTCCCCAAGGGCGTCTCAATAGCGTCATGAGAAAAATTAAGACGAAGTGAATTTTACGAGTAACCTGTTTCAGTCTAGTTTCTGTTGTCATATTCGATTTATAGAAAAAAAAATCCTTTTTTCCTAAAATGTAAGTACAAAAACGTTACTTGTAAACTTCTTTGGTCGACTCCTTGCGCCTTTTTCGGTGGTTTGCACATCACTCTCAAATTCGGCGAAAGTTTCACCACATGGCACGTGCCTCTGTAAAAAAAAATATATTTTTTAAACAAATTTCAAAAATAATTAATAAAAAACTAAAATTAATTTAGTCTGAGCACGTCGTGGCGCAGTGGTACAAGCGTGGTACTGTAAACGCGACGGTTGTGGGTTTCCCACTCGGGAGAATGAATTTTTATTAATATTTTCATTTGTTCGCCCTGGTGACAAGGTAAAGAGAGGCGTTGAGTTCCGCCACTTAACAATGCTTCGGCGGAAAGTGGGAAACGGAGTGTCCTAATTCTTAACACTACATAGTTCCCTCTACCTACCCTGCAATATGCGGAAAAAAAGTCAATACTAAAATATATAAAAAAAAACTTAAGTCATATATTCATATGACTATTATGCTCAATACTTAAGAACATTAATTAAAATCTTAAAATATTTTCTATTAAAAAATTAAAAAGGCCATGGCCCAAAAATGAGCACAAATTTTCATTCACTGCCCCCAGAGAGATTTGAACTCTCGACCCCTGGTTTACAAGACCAGTGCTCTAACCCCTGAGCTATGGAGGCGACATGAATTAAATCATAATGTCCGTATACTTAACATATTCTTTGTCTATAAAAGGATAAACTTTGAAAAATTTTAATATTACAGTCAATATTGAAAATTCATGCACAATTGTAGATATAAACATCTGTAGCAATCGTGTGAGAATTCATTCATCTTCATTTGAAAAAATAAAATAAAAAAGAAGCTGCTTCAACTTAGTGTTGGGACACTCCGTGTTCCTCAATTTTAGCTCAATTTTACAGACATTGCGAGTTGGGTAACAGGAAATGAAAAATAAATTAAATAAATTCAATCAGTCCTCCGGGCGAGTATCGAACCCACAGAACCCACAGACGATTATATGACGGCCTCTTTATTTTCTCTAAAAACTAAAACTTAAAGCATTTATATTATATCGAAAAGAGCATATAAAACAATTTTAAATATAGCTAGCTAGTTACCCTTTCAGAAAGAAATTTTATTCGACATTTACATGTGTTAACAATGTTACCTACAGATCGATCTCCATTCGAGGAAATGAAATATTAATTTAAATTTATTATTTAATTTCAGCGTTGAGTTACGCAACTCAACACGCAACGCCTCTGCCTACGCTGCCTTGTACGGTATACAGAGTGAAGTTGATTATTTTTTAATATGTTAATAAACATAAGCGTGGGAGTAATATAACATTTTAAAATGTATATAATCTTACTTAGTATCTCCGCAAACGACGACTGGCAGGCTTGCGTTGAAATCGATTCTGGTGAGCTTCTTTGTCTTCTTAGAAACTACCGCTTGTACGCATATGGGGCGATACTTGTTTACGTTTAAATCGAAAACAAATACCTGGAAAAATATAATTGGATTATAAATGAGTACATTTTTAAGAAAGTAAAATATATTACTAATTTTGGTTGGATATTCATTCATTTTTTAGTGATCGTACTTTAGCATATTCGTATAAGATTACGCCTAGAATTGAATTACAATAGTAAATGCGACAGGCTGTGAGTTCAATTCCCACTTGGAGAAATTGAATTATTTAATATTTTCATATAATCGCTCTGCTAATGAAGCAAAGCGCGGCCTACAGTTCCACCATTCAAAAAACAATGAACGGAGTGTCTCCACCCAAAGTTCTTACGTTCCTATTGCCTACAGACTACCTACCAGATACAGTAAAAAACTAAAAAAAAAAAAAAACAAAAAATAGAATTTTGTGAAGCCATCAAAATCTGTATAGCATAATAAATAATATTCCCACAATCTACGATAGCTGTCTGTAACCATCGCTTTACGAGATTAGCTAGCAATCGTACAAGTGAAGCGTACCGCTACGCTGGCACCGGCGCGGCGTACATATGAAATTAAATCGGGATTGCACCGATACACGTACGGGAGAGCAATGGAGGATATACAATCAAATTCCCAGTTACAAATGGAATATTGACGTTTAACTTGATTCCTGAGCAACTGTGCATGCAAATTGCAATGTATGTAGTTTAGATGAATTTATTATTCGTGTTCAGTGTTTGTGTTTATTTGTAACAAAGCTTTAAACATAGTATGTTATTATTATATGTAACTATTATATTATTATGTAACTAGTGGGCCCGTGCAAGGCTACGCCCGCTTGAAATAGATATATTAATAAATAAATTGAAAGCCAAAGATTCAGTCAATTCAGTAAAACAGTTGTATAAAATAACTGTTACGGCAATTAGCAAACTTGTCGAACTAAGTAAAAAAAACTTTAAATTGAGTTACATAAGCATAAGGATACATTCCGATGACGCCGCACTTGCACCTCGCGGAATCGAACAATAGTGTTTTAGTATTTGGCTGACTTAACTGTTTTGAATTATATAAAATTTTAATAAAGATTCTCTGTCTTCAACTTGCTTTAAAACAGAAAGGTTGTTTATAAAATTAAATAAATAATTTTTAAAAAGCCTTTTTCTCGCCTGAGTAATGTAACTGGCGCAGTCGGTAGGATCGCGGCGTGTTTGGCTTTAATCAAACTCTTAAAGCCCGCGAACGGTTTCTATCGTTATTACCGCGATCTATTAAGAAGAATCTACGACGGCGAGACCGGCAGAGCACCTAAGCATCGGAGGTTCTGCCAAGCAGTTGAGTCCCGGTTGGAGATGCAGAGGTTTCTTTGGTGAGTACTTTTGTTATCCAAGTTCCTATGCTATATTTCCTTCCGTATTTTTGTATCTGTCTATATAGCTCAAATCGCGATAGGCATTTACTATTATTGAATAAGTTTATGAGAAATAAATGAAATAATAAATAAATGAAATAATAAATGAAATGAAATAATAAATAAATGAAATAATAAATGAAATGAAATAATAAATAAATGAAATGAAATAATGAATAAATAATTAAATGAAATAATGAATAAATAATTAAATGAAATAATAAAATATTATTTTAATAAATATTATATTGAATTGAAATATTTTATTTGTTTGAATTATTTTGTTAAATAGGTTAGTCGTGATTAAAAGATAAAATGTCTTTTGAAAATTGCGAGAATTCTAGTTTTAAGTTAATTTCAGATTTTATGCCACGTTATGATGGTAATTCAAAAACGTTGAATTTTTATATTAGAGAAGTAGATAATATATTGAAATTAATAGAGGGCGCAGCGAAACACCACCCCGCTATTGTGTGTTTGATAAAAAGTAGACTCAGTGGAGCCGCAATAGATGCAATAGCATACGAAGAGTCTCTAGACTCGTGGGACGCGATTAAACGCGCTTTGATTAGAAGATTAGGTGAACCTAGGAACGAAATCCAACTAATGCAAGAGCTAACTCGAACGCGACGTAATAAAAATGAAGACGCGGAAACTTTTGGGAAACGCCTTCGAGACATACTTGACACCCTTTTGTCCGTAGGTAAACAGAGTAACAAAGAATATTATGAAAACATGGTTATAGAGCAATATACGAACCAATTAGACTTTCAAATTTCAATAGGTGTGCGTCTAGCCAGGCCTACCACATTAGAACTAGCAATTGTACAAGCTAGGCAAGAAGTAGCTAAGCTCACATACAATAGATTTAATAATAATTTTAATATGTCAAACCCCCAAAGTAAGGTTAAAGAAAATCATAGAAACTTTATTTCATTTTCAAATTCACAATCTAGATTAAATAATCCACCTATGCACGTAAATTCAAATTTTACCCCTAGACAAAATAACTGGACACCAGAACAACGTCAACAATGGGTTCAGTCAATGCTACCATGGAAAAACCGACAACCCTCAGGTAATTATAGACCTTTTATTAATCATAGAGGTAACATCCCTCACCAGCAAATAAATCCACCCCAAAAAATATCAGACGTGACTATGAGGTCAACAAATAAACCAGAGAAGCCGCAGTTCGCAGTGGAGGAACTCTTCTACACAGACGAGCCACAGGAGCAACAACTCAATGAGTATTCCCAACACTACACCCCAGGTGAGTATTATTATGATAATATACATATACCAGACGAGCAGGATACTTATGAACCAGTTAATGACGAAATAAGTAACCAGCAGGATTTTACGTTAGGCATAGACCCAGACGTAAAGAGATAGTAAAAATAAATAATCATGATAAAGATCATTTACCCTACATAGTAATTCCCGAATTTAAAGGTAAGTTTTTAATTGACACAGGAGCTTCGAGATCCCTTATCTCACCAGAAGTTATACTTAATTCTATTTTTCAAAATTGTGTAGAATATGAACCATTTGAAATAAAAACAGCTCATGCGACAACACAGCATAATCATGTAGTGAATTTACCTTTACCCCCAATCTTTAATAGTGATACTCTTCATAAATTCCTTATTTTTGATTTCGACCCTAAATACAAAGGACTTATAGGTCTAGATTTATTAAAATCATTATCTAGCAATATTAATTTGAAAAATAAAATATTACATACAGCGACAGCCGACATACCTATTTACTTCGACTATAATAAGAAACTTATAAAAATAGAACCAAAGTGTGAAAAACATATCACGTTAAAAACAAATTATATTGACGGATTTTATATCTACGACGATTATATTTGGTCTAAGGGATTGACATCCCCTGCTGCTATTATTAATGTTAAAAATGGAAAATTTATAACCAAAGTCATTAACACCAATTCAGAAGGACGAACCATATGTAACAGAAGTACATTTAAATTACGACCATATAATGTTATATATAAAGGCAAACAAAATATAAAAGCCGACGCCTTTCCTATGAACGAAATATTTTATAATAATGTAGAATCATTATCAACCGTAAATTCTAATAATAATAAAGTCGACAATATAAATGACAGTATATCCCAAGACGTAGGTGCACAAACTAGTGTAAACATAGAGCAGGTACCCCTTGTATCTAGTAATAACAACGATAATAACATAGAGCCTGACAACGACAGACAAAACATTATCCCGTCAGAGACTGAGACTGACAGTATGAGTATTATAACAATCAACCCTGATAATCTAGTATCTACTAACCATTCCCAACCAGACAACGAAAATAAAGGCTTACTAATTAAAAATAACGATAATGACAGACAAGTTAGGCAGTTTAACCCTAAAATAACGCCCAGTTCAAAGTTTAACCCTAAAATAACACCCAGCTCGAAATACAGAGTAGACAATAGATTAACTAATACTAGGATATTGGTAAAAGTAAATAATACTGAGAAGAAAATTGTATCATCTTTAAGGAAGTACATAAGAAAACCACATAAGGTAGGTGAAACAGTCTATGAGCAAGTAGCTAAGACGACGCTCAGAGATGAAGCCATACCAGATTTCAAAGGTCCGTATAAAATAATTAATTTGCACCCTTACAATAGAACGGAGATTATAAAAAATCATCCTAACTCTAACTCTAATAGAGTTCGTTATAAATTGCTACGAAGGCCTCATCAGGTCCCTCGTGTTCCACACAAGAGCCAAAATAACCCTAGATCCCATACATAATGGAATTTTATTATATTATTATTATTTACATTTTATTAATTAAAGAAAAACTATTATACAAAATGATATGTTTAACCTTGCTTTTACTTACTTAATAACGAATAAATATTATATATAATAGTTCTATATACAGAAAAATATTATATATAATAATTTTACATACAAATAAATACTATATATAATAATATATAATTATTTTAAAGAACTTATTTTGTTGTATGCGAGAATACTTCATCTTAAAGGATATATAAGGTTTATAGAAATAAAATAGAATATAAGTTAGATTTACTTATAAAAAACAAAAAAAAAAGATATATTATTCATATTCCTAGAGTTAGAAATAGTATTATAAATGGTTTAGTTTCGATAATAATTCGATACTAATAATTATAATTATAATAAGGACATTTATTAATTCATAAAAAATATATGTAGTTTTTAATTTTGTAAACATTAAACCTATTCAAATAAATAAATCAAAGTGTCTATTATGATGAAAGCATATAGTACAGAACATTTCCTAATTTCCATCCTAGAAATTCCTTCCATTTCTAATGATAAATATAACCTAGTTATTCCTTATTTCCAACCCTTATACTTGGTAACAAAGGGCACTCTTACCTAAAAGAAGGATTTAGAATATATACCTCTCGATTATATACATCAACTTGCATATAATATCCAAACCTTAGAAGAAGAGGAGAAAATAAAGAATTAGAGTATTATCCTGGCTGTTTCAAGCTTATCTAGGATTATTATATACTACTATAATAAATGTTATTTTTGGAAAATCTACGAGCATTTTCCCAGAGTCCCGGAGGAAACCAGCAGCGAGGACGCTTCAGGAACCTGCAGGACCAGCTTCCATCTTAAGGAGGGAGGAGTTACATAAGCATAAGGATACATTCCGATGACGCCGCACTTGCACCTCGCGGAATCGAACAATAGTGTTTTAGTATTTGGCTGACTTAACTGTTTTGAATTATATAAAATTTTAATAAAGATTCTCTGTCTTCAACTTGCTTTAAAACAGAAAGGTTGTTTATAAAATTAAATAAATAATTTTTAAAAAGCCTTTTTCTCGCCTGAGTAATTTAACTATTGACATATTTTTTAAATTTATTAACCGATTGTAATAAAATAAACTCCATATGTTTTCGGACGCTTTCCAGAATCCAATAGCGAAAACCGCATCTAAATCGGTTAAGCCGCTTCTGAAATTGGCGATAACAAACGCACAGACAAATGGACAAACAGACAACATTTTTAAAAATCATTGTATTGGGTTCTATTACGTTAATAAAGTTGCATTGCGTGTTGACTGGCGGAGCTGAACGCTGCCCTATTTGTCTTGTTACCAAAGCCGAGAAATGAAAATATTAATAAATAACAATTATTCATTCCTCTGAGTGGGATAGAACGTACAATCGTCGCGTTACAGACACACTTATGCCACTTCGTCACGACGGCCTCGTCTAATACTTACTGTGATACAGTTTATTTATATTAAGTAATTCGTAATAATAATATGTATATTACTAGTAATATCTTGAAACTGTTAAAACTAGTGCGTAGATCTCTACTAATAACCCATAATATATTTCTACTTTTATTTTTTATTTGTTATTGTTGTTTTAATTACCTTGCCATCAGCGGTACAGGCAGCGAACACTGTACTGGAATATGGAGCCCATTTCACATCTCCCACCGGGGAACCCAACTCGAACATGAATAGCGGCTCGCTATATTAAAAACAAGAATAAAATATATTTATATATTGTTTTTGGAATTTTTTTTATATATGTATATAACAAAAACCTACGTATTTTTTTCTCAAATATAATATCCAAATTCCACCCTGTTGAAATGTTTGTACGGCTTCACACATGAATTTTTAAATTAAAATTATTTTCTCACACTTTAGTGTAATCTCATACAATTAGACTAAAGTATGGCAATTTTTTTTAAGTTATTGAATCTTTTTTTTATATAAATATTTTAGTTTCTCTGCTTCACGCTACATCCCGCATGCTGCAGGGTAGGCAGAACGCACCGCTTTGCTTCGACACCAGAGCAAATAAAATAAACGTATTAAATATCTCATTTCGTCGAGTGGGAATTAAACCCAGAATCGAACCCACAACCTGCTGGGTTTTCTGTTACAGTCACACGCTTGTTCCCCTGCTCCACTACTGGCCACACAAAAAGTTATAAGCATTAATTTTAGCAGACAATCTTTTATTTTCATTGCATTTAAGAAATGAAACTCATATATATATATAACCACCATAATAAAAAAAGTAGATAGTCTATATATTTGAAAATCAGTATTTTTCATTACTTTTCATCAAGTAATTTTTCATTTCAAAACCTAATTAAAGATTTAAATATTCATATGCAAACTTTATAATGGGATTTATCTTAAATGAGCTTCACTGAATAATTCAGCTTCACTTTCCGTTTGCGTGTTAAGTGGCAGAACTGAACGCCGCATTTGGTCGAATTAGAGCAGGAAAATAAGAATAATTCTTTCTACAACCCCACAACCACCATGTTTAAAAACGGATTCATTATATTGATTAACTATACTGTTAGCGTACAAGTGTAAATGTGGGTAGATTTAGGTGAAAAAAAGACAATTAGAGCAATGGAATTGTGTCAAACGAGAACAGTTGCTTGTAGGAGGAAGCCCTGATTGGAAGGTACCTAGTGTGTAGTGTTGTTATTGAGTGATACATGCCACTTATTATAATTACGTGGAACCTCTATCCGAGTACGTTGGAAACATATAGACGGTATATGTTTTTATCGTGTTTATTTTAAAAACGTTAACCGCGTCCGTTTTCTAACTATATAATAATGAAATCGTTTTATTTTTGCACTTACTCCCGTCCGTCCTCCCATATCTTCACCCTCCAGTCACCAGAACAAGAGGCGTATATACTATTATTGAAATAGTTATAATGAATCCTGTACACAGGCATGTGATGTCCTTGCACCGATCTCACGTAGTTACGGTTATATTTCAAGGAACAAGTATGTATCATGCCATCTTCAGTGCCAACCATGAAAATATCTGGTTTCTCCGGATGGAAGCAGATACAGCTGCCGCAACCTGTTTTTTTTAATATAATAAATAAGTTAGTAAAGAAAAAAAAATCTATTAATTATACTAAAATGACGACGATCTTAAAAAGACAGCGGGAAAGCTGGATTCAAAGGGCGCAGGACCGGACGGAGTTGCGAGAATTAGGGGAGGCCTATGTCCAGCAGTGGACGTTGAAAGGCTTATGGATGGATCGATGGATACTAAAGTGTTAAGTAAAGCTTACTAGAAAAAAAAACTATCAACGTATTAGTTTTTTTTTATAGTAATATTTACTATTACATACTATTGACGGTAATCAAAGTGCCATCAGGTCCAGGTATGGGCGGTACGCTGGAGTGCAGGGTAATTATTGTGGTGGCCTGCAGCTCCCCCGGCATCACGGCCCACTGCACCACGCGCCCGTCCCCGGATATAGAGAAGAATGATGCTTCACCATCTATTAGACGAGCTCCCCAACGTATCTGTTCGTAAAATGGCAAGTTAAATATTTTTTATCAAAACACACGACAGAGCGTTCAGCCAAGTAAGAGCTGGAAACGTGCTGTACGAGTATATTTTACACGAATCATTTTAATCTACTTTTGAGCCCCGCATAACTGTATAATTCTTTGTTTTTTTGCCATGCGCTTTATGCGCAGCTTATAGCAAGGTGGGCAGAGAGAAAATAATAAATAATAATAATAATAAAAAACATTTATTGCCATAAAATACACATTTAACAAACAAATTAACAATTTAACAATAGGACATTATGGCAAAAGGTGTAACTCAGCTAAATGATGCTTGAGTTTTTACTCTCAAGCATCGCTGTTTTTCAGTTAGAACCTTGTGTGTGTCCCTGAACCTAGTGTCAAAATATTTGCTTTTCCACCGAATTCTCGAGGCACTGCGTGTTAAGTGGCGGAACCCAACGTTATAGTTTGCCTTGCTACTACAGCGAAGAAATATAAGTATTCATAAATAATAATTAACTTTTCCAAATGTGAATCAAACCCGCAATCGTTGCGTACTTCCCAAACCTTTATATTGTGATGTACAAATCAAAAACACTGTAAAGATGTCTAATTAAAAAATAAATTAAAATAAAATACATTTCAAAGGGGAAACATCTCACAAAATAATTCTCCCTCTATTTCCCCAGTGGTATCACTGAGCTACTTTGATTTGCTGCATAGAGATAGCGTTACTTCTGTTCATTCTCACCTCCCATACAATATTGCTATGTTTATCTCTCACAGAGTCAGATTTGTATTGGTAAGAAGATTCTAGAGTCAGCTGGGCGTTGTAAACACATACATTTCCATCATATCGTCCTGTAAGAAAAAGTTTAAAAACTAATTTTAGTATTTTAGAATGACGGTACTTAGATATTTTTGTTTATATATGGATTGCGTAGAGCTTATTTTCGCTATCTCTAAATACTCTCCCTCTTTTAGTATTTAGTTAGGATAGGCGACAGATTGAAGATTTGATTCCCACTCGATAAAAAATAATGTTTAATATTTTCATTTCCTTTCTCTGGTGAGCAAACTTAACACGCAATGCCTCCAAAATTCCATGGAAAGTGGGTAACGGAAGTGTTTTGGTGAGAGCAGAGTGTCTTAACAATAGGTTCCACCAGGTTCCCTTTGCCTTCCCTCCTACAAGCGGGATACAATGTTAAGCCAGTGAAAATAGAAAACATGTGAATCTGTAAATGATAATTTATTTTCTTACCAACGCAAATAAGATAAGGAGTTTCTTTAAAAACATCGAGACAAATAACCGGCGAGTCGGTTATCACAGAATATTCAGGATAAGCTGGGTTTTTAATACTGTAAAGGCATAGACACCCCTGCTTTTGTTGCTGCGTGAAATCCACTAACAAAAAATTAAATTGTTTTATTAATTGTATATAATATAATTATTAACAAAACTTGAGCGTGCGATTGTAACGACAGATTGTCGGTTCGATTTGATATATTTAATATTTTCATTTCTTCGCTCTGTTAACGAGGTAAAGCGCGACGTTGAGTTCCGCCACTCTACACGCAGTACCTTTAGAATTCGGCAGGACTTAACACTAAGTTCCCAGGTTCCCTCCATGTGCGTTATACAACGTGAGGCTAAAGAAAATAATTTAATAATTATATAACTATTTGAACCAATTCTGATCAATAGTAATTTGCTTTGAGTTTAATATTGACTTTACCAAATGTATGAAAACATTACATACACGACCCATAAGCAACAGCAAACAAATCCTGATAGTGGGGATTCCATTGAACGTCGCACACCGCGTGACTCCTCATGGGTTCAAATTGGAACTTCCACAAGGGAAGTAACGATCCCATACCTTCACGAAATTCATCTGACGGATCGTCCCAGTAACGGTAGTCTTGAGCTAAATAAAAAGAAATAACTGTTTTAAGAATTTTACTCTAGCAACTATAAAATACAAATTTTATACTATTTCTGCGAAGTTCATAAGTTTTTTAGATTGTACATTTCTACTGTACATTTCTATTCATGTATATATATACTTTAAATTCAAATTTGAAATCAAAATATTCTTCAAAACTATATATTCAAGCATTTCAAGCCCTTATCTTTCTCTAATGTAGGTACCTAGCTGGATTAGAAAATTTTTGAATATTTATTTCGTGAAAAAAATATTTTTTAATTAATATTTTTTTGTTAACGTTACCAATGTCATCATAAATATTTTGGTTAACCAAACGCTCCAGTATAGTCCAAGCTTCGCGAATCCGCTGCGCCAGTTGTTCATCGTGTATTTGTTGGGCCGATTTAACATGCTTTTTTGTTTTCTTACGAACCTTTAACAAAATGAAAATCACATTAGCTTTACTCTGTATCCCGCACACAGCAGGGTAGGCAGAGGGAACCTTGTGTTAAGGCACACCGTTCCCGACTCTGCGGCGCGTTGCCTCCACACCAGATTGAAAAAATTTAAATATGAATTTATATAAATACTTCATTTTACTCCAGTAGGGATCGAACCCATAACCAGTTACAACTTTAACAAAATATAATTAATAATTAATTTATGTAGTTGTTAACGTTAAAATAAGCTAATATATTTTATAATACCTGTTTGTATAAAGGCATAGAATTATATAATCTAATATAACACTTCCAATGTGTTTTTATTTATTTATAGATACATTTCTTATAAGGGAATCGAACCCAAATCATTAATGTCCAATTTCTTTATAAATACACATTTTTTTAATCTTATAAGTTCAGTTTAGCTTATTATTATTAAAGTAGATATAAATTATTTTTTATTTCTATCTTAATGTTTCTTATATAGTACAAAAGAATTACTCGTTTTGGCTTCTCCCCTTCTTTTTCACGTTGTTTCCTTGCGTAGTCCTCTTGATAGTAATCGAATATAATACTTTGTAGACCGGTTGCTCCATAGTTGGCTCTCGGTGGTGGTACTGTTTGTGTGTCTACAGACTAAAAAATAATTTTAAAAAAATCAGCTTCACGCTGTAACCCGCACACAGCAGGGTAGGCAGAGGGAAACTAGTGTTAAGACACTCCGTTCCCCACTTTCTGCCGAATTCTGGAGGCGTTGCATGTTGAGTGGCAGAACTCAACGCTGCGCTTCGCCTCAACACCGGAGAAATAAAAATATCTACGTACATAAATAAATATTTCACTTCCTCGAGTGGGGATCGAACCACATCACACTAGGTTCCCTCTGCCTACTCAGCTTAAAGCTGATTTTTTCTTTTTATTAATGAAATATTCAAATGATTTTTCTACCGAAATATCAGAAACCATATACATAAAGAACAATATTGTGGTAACTAAAAAATAGATATACAGACGTTTGTACTTGAAAAATATTACCCTCCTTTTACTGCAGTCGGTAAAAATAATATGATCATTTAAAATATTTATATTTCTAGCAACATCTTTTACCCTAATATAATTTCTAGTATAGGTTTTATATTAAAACTGTTTAATTTTCTTTTAATTAAATTTTATATAGTATCTACTAACCCTTTTAGGATAATTGTACGTAAGTGCTGCTCTTTCACAAAAATTGAATTGATTAGCGAGTTTTTTCACTCTGGGCTTGATATTAAGCACTTCCTCCGCAGCTTCCTCTTCTTCTATTAAAAATAAATATTATAAAAATATAGATTTATCCAATATAAACATAAAAAAAATATAGAAATTAAGTGGTGTATACAGCAACAAATCAATGTATAAAACATTGATTTAAAAATAAAAAAACAGCGTGAAGAGCAGCTCTATCCCGTAAACAGCAGGGAAGGTGGAGGGAACCAATTGTTAAGACACTCCGTTCCTCACTTTCCGTCAAATTCTGAATAAATCTTTTAAATAAATGTTACGTTTCCTCGAGTAGGGATCGAACCCACGACCAGTGGACTTTACAATCACATTTTGTTCCCCTGCGCCAGGACTGACTTCATAGATTAAAAGTTATTAGTCAATTTGTAATTTATAAATATGATATTTGTATTAAAGATTATTTTTTAACAGTTTGGGGTAAAAAATGTCATATCTCTGCTATTGTAAGTTTGAGTGCAGCGTTGAGTTACGCTACTCAACTAGCAATATTTAAAATTCGAGGGGAAGTGGACGACAGAGTATTGTTTTAGTATTAGACTATTCTGCTACGCGGGACCAAAATGTGAAAAAAAAAGACTTACTTTCTTCCGGAACAACTTCTTCAGGAGCTTCCTCAGGGACCGCTTCTACTTCTTCATCAACTACTTCTGGCTTCGTCTCTTCCTGTTCTTCAGTCACTTCTCTAGCTTTTTCCTCTTCTTGGACTTCCTCTTTGTTAACAAAACAAAATTTTTTATTAAATAATATAAAATTCATTCGTATACAAAGTGTTTGTTCTAGTTAGAACTATTCCTTTTTTTACATCTTAAAAAAATAGCAAAATATTTACGAAAAGTAGAGTAGAATTACAGAAGAAAGGGGAGGGCAACTTTCTATGAAACACGGTATACGCTGAAACAAACTAAATACATAATTATAATAATAATAATAATAATAATAAATCTTTATTTCCACAAAAGAAAGTAACTACATAAACAACAATGCGTTACATGACAGAGGCTTGTACAAGTTACACAGTATAAAATGGTTTCCTACCCCCTAAGCTAGGAACAAACCTGTATTTTAGGGAGAAGTGAGTCTGGTGTTAAGTTTAAGAGCGATATTATACAAACCAAAAAATTTATAACTTTGTTGAGTTGAATAGCTTATAAATATATATTTCTTTCTTAGTGAAGAGAAAGGGAAAAGATATATATATATATGTAAAAAATATATATATTTTTTTTAATGTAAAAAGAAATGATATATGTAATGGTGTGTATGTTTGCACTTTAAATGTGTGTGTATTTGTGTTTGTATGTGTGTGTTTGTGTGTGTATGTATGTGTGTGTGTGTGTGTGTGTATGTGTGTGAGCGCGAGTGTGTAACAGATTAAGTTTGCAGATATTTCAGCTAACTAGGGACAAGGAGAAAAGGGGTCAAACAAAAATAACTTTATTGTAATTCGCGAAAATAATAAAAATTTTATATTCTTAAAAGGTTTTCAGTGAGTTTATAATTTAGGCTTTTTAGCAAATTTTCTATTTTATCCTTTACGATGTGTTTGTTATACGAGTTTAATTTTTTTATGGTTTTGTTAACGTTATTGTAGACCACGGCACTAATAACCCTGTACTGCCTGGTGGCAAAAGTTGTTTTATGGGAGACTAAAGAGCAGATATTTCTATTTGAACGTTTGTTTAGATTTAAGTTGGCAGGAACTTCAGCATGTTTGCGCAGGATGGTGCGAAGAATAAACAGTTGCCTAACTGTTAAAACATTTGCTAATTTATAGAGCTCGGCTGTGGGAAATCTCAAACGCTTAAAACGCATGACCTTTAGGACGGCGCGTTGTGCACGTTCAACGGGTAATATAAGGGTCTTGGCGGCACCTCCCCATGCAGGTATGCAGTAGCACAAGATAGATTGACAAAGGGAAAGATAGACCACGCGAAGGGTTTCCAAGTCAGCAGAGTTTCGGAGCAGTTTAAAGAAGTAGATAAGGCGTCTGCATCTAGAAGAAATAGAGGCTATTTGCTCCTTCCAGTTAAGCCTTTGGTCTATCATAATGCCTAGATATTTGACTTTGGCTACCTGATTTAAGGTGGGGCATGCACACTTTGTTACTGAAAGAGAGCAGTTGTGAATTTTAATATTGAAAGAAGTGGGATATAAGTGGATTATATTGCAGCTTAGTTCGTTACATAGCATAATAAATACCATCCTTGACTTCTTCAGGTGCTGGTTCAGCTTCAGGTTCTTCTTCCTCTTCTTCTTCAGCAGTAGATTTTTTTATCTTTGCCCGCTTGGGTCCAGCGTCATCAAATCCCACCATTCCTAAAATGATTATTAATTGAAATGGTAATTTTTGCACTAAATCTCATAAGTAATAATTACACATAAATTAAAATTTACAAATTTATCTCCTTATTACCGATATATAAAATGTTAATTTGATAATAATTACCATATCCAGCTGCGATTTGAGCCTTTGCTTCATCACCATCTTTTCGTATAGCTGTTCCTTGGTAAATATAAAGTGGGTAGGCTTTTCCATAAGAGGGTCGAGCTTTTATAACAAATTTTCCTTGCCCATAATGATATGCTACTTCATCAGGTACCCATTGAGGGTTAATTGTAGTCAGAACTCTACCTACTTCCTCCTCGAGATCCTTGAACATAATGAAACGTAAAAAATATTTAATAGAAGAGAAAAATCAAAAAACTATTTACTTGCACTATAATATAACATACAGCTTCAGGGACATCTTCTTGATCGTCAGGTCTTATAAGAGTTCTTGGTTTTAACCAATCCAAAGCCTCATCCTCGACGAGGTTAGCCCGAGACTTCGTTGACGTTTCTTTCTGTTAAATAATGTTAATAATCATTTTTCTTTATTTTATTGATAACTTTTAAAACGAAAGCCAGTATGCCTACATCTAAACGTAGCAGCGTCTTGGTTATCAGAACTGTATCATCATCCTTTTTCAAGGCTCGTTTTATCATAGCCCTCAGCATTTTGTGAGTAAGTAAAGCGTCAGAAGGAACAAGTTCACCAGGGCGCGGCAAATCGCGGACTACTTTATGTTTTAACGTTTACAAGTTCTGCTTTACGGCTAAATATTCTATTTGCATATTATTTTATGACATCTTTATTGGGTACGATCATGTCACAAAGCTATAAATATAACTGGCGTTTTAGCTGAGCGAAGCAAGCGTAAACAAATGATTAAAATTCATTGTTAAAGTTGCGTGCAGTGGTAGCAGTTCCAAAGTATTTTATTTATTTATTTATTATATATTTAATAGTTTATTACACCATAATTGATATTAATTAACTAAAATACAAAACAAAAAACAAACATAACTTAACTGAAACAGGAAATAAAACAAATGAAAAATGGTAAGAAACGGTAATGGTAAAAGTATTTTATTTATTTTAATTTCATATTGATATCAACATATTCTTAAGTACTTACATCGCTGTCATCGTCAGAAGACATTAGAAATAATTAAAAGTGAAACTAATTATGTTTTGCAGCTAAAAGTGCAGTCTAAAACACTTATCTAACTGCAGTGCCCTTTCGCCAAAGCATATCTCTAGTTGCTAGCTAAATACAGTGTAAACTGCATAGCATTGATTTAAACTCGCATTAGTTAGTACTAACAGGCAACAGGCACCAAAAAAAACAAATTTTAGATTTCGTAGAAATATATATAATTTTCGCGAATGAATATATATTTGCCTAGTTAGAGAAGGTTTATTGTCATATATTTTTTTGTACTTTTTCATATAAATATCTTATACTTAATTTTATTCACTATAAATTAAATATTAATAACCAGGTTCACGATGTATCCCACACACAGCAACCAGAACCTAAGAAGGGAACCTAGTTTGCACACCATTTTCAACTTTCGGTCAAATTCAAGCGAAATGCGTGTTGAGTGACAGAACCCAACGCGTTTAACCTCGACACCAGTCCGAGAAAATGAAAAAAATAAAATAATCGAGTGAAAATCGAACCCATAACCAGTCGTGTTTACAGTGACAACCTATACCACAACTAGCCCTAAAATATCAAATAAATATAAACGGAATAATATTTAAACCGCTGCTTTAAATGCTAACGGTACTAAGTTCATAAATTACCGTTCCGTTGGGCGTGTCACCAAATTCTAATTAGTCCTCGTGTCTGGTATTAGCTAGCACAAGACAGTACGGCACCACTGTAGCACCACCGTACTACGTACATTAACAGCTTTTATAGCAACAGTCAAATTTACATTAGTTCCTTTGCGGCGGCCATTATTAGCGTTACTCGATCGAGGTCTTTCGAAGCATTTTATTTTTGGACTTCCACCATGAAAAGGTAAAGTTTAAATAGATATTTATTTTTAGAAATGTTTTTTTTTTTGTTTTTTTTATGGACAAGCTTACGTTTGTTAATATAGTAATCGTTAACAATATACAACTGACTACATTTTTCACTGCCAGATAAAGCAAAAAAAAAAAACATCATTATATTTAAAAGAGCAAAATGATGTTGGACAAGATAATTTAATAAATGCCAACCCGTTCTTAAGGCTAGACTAAATTGAATTAAACTGAATTAAATTGGATTTATTTTCGAATTTAATTTCATATTAAATATCTAATTTTTAACTGACTGCCTCAGAAGGAGGGTAACGTTTTACGTTTTTAGCATATTTATCCACTTGTATTTGTTTGGCCATGCTCTACAACCCATACGGCGAGATAGTTTTTGAGATGTGAGCTGTCGTTCAAGTCATCAGTACTGTGGTAAAGACAAAAGCTTGTGAAAAGACTATTAAACAAAAAAAAATTGGTTTTCTCTTTTCAATTCAGTATTTTTAGCAAGCTTATTATATTTATTGTAATAATAATTCTTTGTCTCTTCTATTTTAGAATTATATTATTAATATTTATATATCTAGCATATCCCCCCACCGATTACATGCCACTCTATCATCACTCATTCTTTCGACGTGCCCAACCCAGCTGAGCACGGTCTTCTTCATTCTCACCGTGACATCCTCGCTAGTACCTGCCATTCTGTGTATCTCTTCATTGCGGATTCGATCAGCTAAGCTGACTCCGCATATCCTATGAAGAAATCGCATCTCCACGGCATTCATCTTTCTTTCATTCTTCTTCTGTAATATCCACGTTTCGCTGCCGTATAGCAACGGCGGTAACAAAACTGCATTGTGTACGGCCCAACCGTGGGCGTTTAGGTTGAAATGAAAAGAATAAAATTATATGTTTAATTACAATTTTGTTATAGTACAGATGTTAGAGTTCAAAATTTATGTAACACAAAAGGCTATCCGGGTAAAATTTTGCTATTTTAATTAATACCATTAAAACCCTGTCAATATCTGGAATGGTATTGCCAAGTCAATAATATTGCAGTCAAATAATATTACTGTTAATAATCGTTATCGTAGCAGTAAAATGTAATGCCTTCCGTGTTTTGAATTTCCTCCCTGCATATAAAAAGCCTAAAGGCCGTAGAAAGTTATTATCTATCCCTTTTATTACATTTGCAATTTATTAGATTAACCTATTTAAAAACATGGATTATTTGTTCAATATGTATTTTTTAAATTGTTTATTACAATCTGGAATCTTTATTTATTATCTGAATTCCTTTATTTATAACTAGCGGCCCGCCCGCGGCTTCGCCTGCGTGAACTACGTTATTATTAGTTTCTGTCTCCATAAGAACCTACATCCTATAGGGTAAAACCCGGATAGTTGCCTCGGACGGATACATGCCTCAGTTTCAAATGCTCTATGTTAGACGTGTTGTCAGTGTTTCTTTTTGATCATAATAAGAAGCGTCCCCCGCGTAGGACTCGGTGCCGCATCAGCTGTCGATGTAGGTGCACGAGTTTTGTCCGTGTGAGTAAAAATCTTCCGCGACGATACTTTGACGATCGTCAGAATTATATTGGCAAGTAATCTCCGTTAAATATAATTATAAATAATTGTGGTTTCAGTAAATTAATTATTTCTTTGATTGCATTAGAGTTTAAATTGCACTGTAATAAACGTTTTGTTGTTAAATATGTTTTATTTATTTTGTAAATAAAAAGGGCAAGTATCCGTATCAAAAAGGATAGTTGCCCTACTGTCTTTTGCGGATTGTTGCCCTGGGGCAACTATCCGTAACTACACATTTTAACGAGCAAACAGGTTTTTTTTCTTAGTTATTTTTTTCATTTGGTTTTACCTTTTTTTCTTGGTGATATTTTTATTGGGTTTTATTATAGTTTATCTTAAATAAAATAAATTATCAACAGCAAAATGCCTTGCAAGTATAAACGAAAGCCAGGCGTGGTGCCGCGCCACAACGACTTAGCTTAGTACTTGCGCTCGAAGATCTAAATAAAAAACAAAAAAGTATCAACGAAATATCCCGGATTTATGGCATAACCTCTCGAACCTTAAGAAATTCAAAGTAGCAAATTCAATAAAAGAAAATACCAACAACGAAGTTAAAGTTGATAATTATTGTGCAGAATGTTTTGAAAATTATAATTTAACTAAATCAAAATCAGATTGGATACAATGTGAGATGTGTCGAATGTGGTTCCATGAAACTTGTACAACATTCAAAAACCATTGCATGAGATGTGGCAAGTTGAAAACCTTGGCTTCTGGTGACAATCAATACTAATGCCAAAGTTATTCCCATAATTATTTTTAATATTTAAGATAAATACTAATATTTAATTCTTTTTTTTAATTAAAAAATTACATGTTCAAATTTAAAATTTTAAAACCTTAGTACTTTTAAGTGTTGTTTGGGTAATAATTTAACTTCTCTTAGAATTTAGTACTCAATAAACGATCTCAGTAAATAATTAGGACTGAATACTTATTTAATAGATGCTATGCCAAAGTTAATTCTTTTTTTTTGTTGTTCTATCTTTAAAATAAATAGTAATATTTAATTATTATTTTGGATATTTAATTACCATTTTGGAGTCTATTTTTTGGTAATTTTATAATTATATTGACTTTGATTAATACTTAATGAAAGATTGTGTTCAATAACAAAAAGTGATTACTTAAATTAATATAAGTTCGTTTTTATTTGAAAAAAAAATAGAGAGGCAAGTATCCCCCGAACCATTTTTAACGTGAGGCTAGTATCCGCCATAGTAGGCAACTATCCTCTTTTTTGGAGGCCACTTAAAACAGGCTGTACTCAAAATTAATAATATTTATATTTGAAAAAATTGGCTAAGTTAGAAGATTAATATACTATGTTTAAGAATACACTTTGAATAGGTATTGTAGTGGTATACATTTCTAATAAAAGAGCTTTTTCAAAAAGTGTGGCAACTATCCGGGTTTTACCCTAAGTGATGTCTATGCAAAATTTGAGACTTCTAGCATTTGTAGTAACGAAGTTTCATACAAACTTTCAACCCCAAAAGAACCCCTTAGAAGTCGAATATTGCAAATTCCCATTTTAGCGAGCACCTACGTCCTATAAGTAACTCCTATGCAAAATTTAAGATACCTAGCACATGTAGTTTCTGAGATTTCGTGATGAGTGAGTGACCTTTCGATTTTATATATATATATATATTAACTTTTAGTTACCACGAAGCATGTGCTCAAATAAAACGACTATAATTGTAGAGTTCTAAAGAGAACAATAATTTTTTTTATAGTGAAAAAACACAGACAGAAGTGCAGACAAACACAAGAAATGGCAATATCACATCACTGTCTGTTTCAAATGTACGAAATTCTGGTTCACCTTTCAGCAAACCTTTAGGCAGCCTGAATAAAAGAAACGAGCTCTAATGAGACTAGACAGCAAATTGTCAGCAATTTACTATGATAGCTTTTGGGATCACTCCTATCTAATACCGATTCCATTAACTAATGTCATTTAAGCTGATGGTTTCCAAATGATATGATACTGCCAAAGCCAGATTAAGAGACGATCACGATATGCTCTCTATTTACAGTGAGCCAACTCTCTTTCCATTACTCACTCTCAGACGCTTGAGCAGCAGTCCTAGGGATTTTTCTGTGGACTTACTTCGCCATAGCAAAGGGAACCTAACTGGTTTATTCCCTTGTGAGCTAGGGATCTAGGGATATTAGGTACCAAATTTATTATTATCAAAATTTTGAGTCGATTTTTGTATGTAGTTTAAAGTTTTTAAGCAAGAATGTAATTGTAGAAATTATGCGAGTTTTTCCATTTGATTTTAAAGGTTATGTAAGTTGTTAAGAGATCTATGTGCGGTGTAGGTGAAGGAAGTAAAGAAAGTAATGCTATGAAATGCTATTCTAAATGTACATCAATCAATTTAATAAATAACTGTGATACATTGTTAGTAGCTATACTTAAGTATAGAAGTGAATTTGTTTTAGTGTTTTTCTAATAATAATAACATAATGTTTGGAATAATATTAGTAAGTATGGACTCGATTAAAAGATTATTATTAAAAAACAGAGTAAAAATAATTTTATTTAATATTTTTTTCACTAACATTACTACCTCAGATCTGAGAAGAACCGGCGCGAGAAACTCAGCAGGATTTTTTTAGTTCAATAATTTTAATTATGAATTTGTTCTAAATCTTTTATTCGAGTCTTTATGTGCAATGTTCTATAGTAAAAAGTATTTATAGAAGTAGTCGTGAAGCGTTCCACGTGAATGTTTAATCGATAATAATGTTGCATAATAATATTTAATAATAAAATCTAAATATTCGGTGACAGTGTGGTTCATATTATTAGAAAAAATACGTTTATTTTTTTTGTGAATTAATTAAAATACAATATTTAAAGTTTAGTGTTATTTTAGTAAATTTTAAATAAAAAATACATACCTTTTTCGGCGCCATACCAATTAAGCTTTCGTTGTCATTTTCAATTAGAATTAGAAGCAATTAAAAATCTTCATCAAAAGTTTCAGGACATCTAAATGCCATAGGCGAAAAAATTCAAGCAAGTTTAACTATCATTTAGTAGTGCGCGCGCAGTTCCTCATCACCATGGAAACGGGGGAGCTCCCCTCACCTTCCCACCTAGCCAGTGAGTTTGGAGGTTTTATATGTGTCACCGGCTTCGAAATCCAGGGATTAAATCATTTATTAAACCAATTTAGGTAAGTTTTTTTGGTAGAATTGTACTTATTATTAAATTGTTGGCATAATTCTATTTTTTAAGTAGTACTAGTTTTAATATATATGATGAAGCAATGTTATGAACATGCAATGTTAATATTGATTAGGATCGGTATTACGTTCCATAATGATAACAGTATCACGAGGCCGGTCGTGGCGCAGGGGCACGAAGGGTGACTGTGAACGTGATAGGTTGTGGGTTCGATTTGAAATCGAAATGAAATATTTAATATTTTGCTTTCTTCGCTCTCGTGTCGAAGCGAAAAAGCGAAGCGAGTGAGTGAGTTCCGCTATTTGAAACGATTCCCTTCAAAATTCAGTGAATAATGGGGAATAACCTGTTATATGCGGGATACGTCCCCCTCTATTGACTACATTTCACTTACGTATGTTAAATATAGCAAAAGGTTCATTATTTTTATACATTGATTTGGATTATTTTGGATAGTCTATGAACTCGTAGGTTATGGTTAGCTTATGATAGTTCAAGGTTCAAAACTCAAGTTGACCCAGAATCAATTTTGTTGTGAATATTTGAGCTTGTTTTTTTTGCCTGTGGAATGGCGGAAAATGAAAATATTAAATATTCCAATTCTTCGAGTGGGAATCGAACCCTCAACCTGTCATGTTTACAGGCGTTTGTAACTCCACGCCACTACTGGTTTTAATTTATATTTTAAAAGTGTATTAATATATTATTTAAATTGAAGGGTTCATTAAAAATACAAGATGTCAGCTGAATGGAAGAAGCAGGAGGACTGTATCATCACGTTTATGAACGAACCTGAAGACAGTGGTATTGATAGTGACAGCAAATTATTGGAAGATGACAGCCATGTAAGTTTTGTAAAAGAAATAAATATATATTCAGCAAGAAGTAAAATTAATGTTTTAAATTAACATTATGCCACCGATATTTATGTTCTATGCAGTTTTATTTACGTTTAAGTAAAATAAGTACAAAATATTGCTAATATATCCTTTATATTTGCATTATAGAATAAAATGGAGGACATGCGAGTGGATTTTGAAACAACACCTTTGATCCCATGGCAAAAATCACGGGACAAGAGCGAGAATTTCTTCAACATGTCTTCCCATGATAGATCCTCTCCACCTCTGTATGAGGTGGAACTTACAGCTTCTGAGGAAGACGAGGATACATCAGTTCTTGAACTGGTCATTCCAGTATCATCTTCTAACAAGTTCAAGAAACTACCCAAAAAGATCGAGTGCACCTTCTTCTTTAAGGTGGTATGTTGCTTTCGTCGTTAAAAATCAATTTTCAATATATTTCTTTGGTATTTATTTATCACGAAATATATTTTTTTATTTACTATTATTACTTTTTGTTAATGATGTTGAAATTAAATTTAATTTTTGACCTTGAAATATATGGGTGAATGGTGGGTATTGTTAAATTCTTGGGTTATTTATAGTTTGTGTTTAATTAAGTAAAGTAATTAGAGTTAATAGATTTGAAATAAGGAAAAGTATTCTGTGAAAGAAGAAAAACTTACAAGAAATAAACTATTTGCTTAATTTTAATAGGTATACATAATTATTTATGATAAATAATTTCAGTTCCTATATCACTATTTAGGTTATTTTAATTTTTATTTTGTAAACATATGAAAAATGTATAGAAATGATACCTAGTTATAAGTATAAATGTTATTAAAAAAATCTTAGTAATAAATATTTATGTGACATCAATTTTATGTCTTCAACTAGTGGACCCGGACGCGGCTACGCCTGCTTGAACTATAAGAATATTTATTAAATATTATATAATATATTAATTTTTATAAGGATGAATATCAAAATATAAGTTCATTTTGGGTGACGTTTTCTTAAAACAACAAAGAAACTTTGCATACCAGTGCTTAGCAACGACGGTTGTTATTAACATGGCAGAATAAATTGCATGTCAAATTAGAAAGTATTTTAATTTATTAGTATATATGTGTAATGTAATATTATATAGCCTATAGCACTTCTGAAGAATGCAGCTTTCATACAAAACAAAAACAAAGTAAATCGGACCAGTAGATCCAGAGATCTTAGCGTTCAAACAAACAAACAAACAAACAAACAAACAAACAAACTCTTCCGCTTTATTATATTAGTATAGATAGATTATTGGGAATAACTGTAAAATAATTATATTGTCATTTTAATATGTGGAGTTTATAAATATTAAATGAAATTGTATTATTTGCATGAAATGTAAACTAAAAATTTTATTTAAATGTATAGTTTAACACTTTTTGAACTGTTTCGTGCACCAAATAAGGGAAAATATAATTAAGAAAAATATAAAAAAATTAACGTTAGCCTATTGGACAGGTTGAAATCCCGGTACGTTTATATTTTTTAACTTTTTAAAATATTATAGAGTAATTTTCGTTTTTTTTTCTTCATGTTGTATCAAGCACATTGGAGAGTAGGCAGAGGGAACCTGGGAATCTAGTCCCTTCGTTGCCCGTTTTCAGCTGAATTTTGAAGGCATTGCGTGTTGAGTGGCGGAACTTAACGTCGCGCTTTGCCTCGAAACCCAAAATGAAAATATTAAATATTTCATTTCCTAGAGTGGGAATCGAACCCACAACCAGTCGCGTTTACACACGCATGTGCCCATGAAGCACGACTGGCCTCAATGTGTAGTGGTTTTGTTTATTTATGGTTAAAATCAAAATTAATAAAAATAATGATGTACCTGTTTATATGTAATCATTAAAAATATGCATATCCATTTGTGATTAACTATAAAGGAAATTTTCATATTAATATTATATGCATATATGAATGGAGACCATGTTTGTCGAAAATTCTTAAAAATATTATTACCATTTAATTATATTTTACTTAACTATAAAATAAATATGAAAAATATTTTTAACTTCTATGAAAAAGAAAAACGTAAAGAATGTCAATTATAATTTGTGAAGGATTTTTTTCTTTATTGATGTTGTCTAAAGCTATTGATAAATTTAAAAGTGAATGTGAATAGCGTTTTTGTCACCTGTAAAAGTACATTTTTTTCAGCTTCACTCTGTATCTCGCAGATAAAATGGTAAACAGTAGGAACCTAGTGTTAAAACACTCCGTTCTTCACATTCCGTCTAATTATATAGGCATTGTGTTTCGAGTAGCGAAACTCAACACCGCGCTTTTCCTTCGACTCTAGAGCGAGTGGGAATCGAACCCACGATTAGTTTGAATATTATGCATATGTATGCATGTATACGTTATATTTGTGTTAACAGGGTTGTGTTAATATTATGTTTACACATAGTCGAGCTTGTTTTTTTACGTTGTTGTAAACAAAAGACTGATTTTGGCCAAAAACATTTAAAATTAATTTGCTAATTATTTTGTAATTACAATATTTTTATATAAAATGTTAATACTATGTGTATATACTATATCTTTCTAAATAAAATGTGTTTTTCGATCTGCAATATTGTTTAATTTCAATATCATTTTAGAACATTTAGGCATTACAGTTATAGGCAATCTCAACGACTGTGGGTTCGATTCCCACTTGGAAAAATGAGCTATTTTTATTTCCTCGCTCAGGTAACAAAGCACAGCGTTAAGTTCCATCAATTTAATTAAATTTATTGTAATAATATTATATTAATAATAATATTATATGTGACACCTTCATAACACGCCTAGGACGTCCAGTTAAATAAAGACGAAATTATTGTAGATGATGATTGAGAAATCTCACAACGGGAGCAATTTTATGGTTTTTTTTCCAATTTGTAATGAATATCGTCATTTGGGTCACTCAGAAATTTTACATAATTTTTTTCTGCTTACAATTTTTCAAAAACTCGTGTCATTTTTTTACATTTTATAAACAGTTCTTGTGTGAGCTTTCTTTGTTTATAATTTTTATAGCTGTTTGACATCAAGAATGTCCTATATGAGGAGGCACTGTCGTAAGTGTTAAAATAATATACATGACATTAAGTAATAACAGCCACAACAAGCACCTTTAATAAGCATTCATTTATTAAAAGTAACTATTTAATTAAAAAAACACTTTTCAAATATAAAAAGATTTTTATTTTAGACTTAGATTTTTCCCCCTAGTGGGGATTGAATCCACATCTGACGCTGTCCCATAGCGCTACGTAGTATTTACTTTAAATTTCAATTTTGAAGCTTTTTTGTTTGTTATTTTACTCCAATAGATGACTTTAGTAGATTTTTATGACCGCTACTCCCTAATAGATGGCGTTCTTATAATTTCTATGAATTAGAAAAATCACTTTCTGAAATATGCCTTATAAAAAATATCGAATTATAGTTTTAGATTTATCTTGTATAACATATCCATTGTTTATTATTAAAAAAAACCACACAAAAAGCCTAAAACATAAAATGTCGCATAATAGTAAATTACCCTATCATAACTAGCTTTAAAAACATTTTTTTCTAAGCGTTGAAAAAACTGTGATTATAAAAAATAAGTAAAAAATATATACAGAGAGCACTTTTAACAATTCTTATAAAAAAATCTTCTTGTGTGTCCCAAGAGTGAAATTACTAAAATATTAAATAAATTCGACAAATTTTCACCCAATATTCGTGACTTACATAGAAGAATTTCAAATCGAAGACCACTTAAAGGCTCATCCTGATTTTGGACGTATGCCATCCACTTTATAGCAGATTATTAAGTTTGTAGCTTCTATCTCTATAAAACTGATTTCAGTTCAATTTTATTAAATTATCTGTTGCTTTTTTATTACTAATTCATAAAGTAACTTTAATATAAAAAAGACACCTTTATGATATTAATTTAGATGTTTTTAAAAGAACATAATTAAGTTAATAATTAGCTTTGATGATTATGGATGTTAAAAATGAATATTAAATATTCTTTGTGTAAAATATGAAGTAAACATTTTAAAAAAATGTTTAGTTTTTATTTAGCGTAACTAAAATAAAAAATATACGTCTGCTCACATAGGTATTTACAGAAAGACAAAAAAAATTAAAGCTTTAATAAAATATTTTTATTTGAGAAATTTCATCCTATTTAGAACTGTTTATTTTACATAAAGAGTGTATATAATAAATCAACAGAATTTTTAATAGAACATACTTTTTTATCACATTCTTTTTGTACAATTAGAATTAAACATTTTATCAACTGAGCCATATATTTATCTAACATTAATAATTTCAAATTTAAAAACTAAACTACGAGTATATGTGTAACTATCCCAATAAAAACAAAAACCTAATTACCAATATAACATAGATCAAATCCATGAATCGCGAAGGTTTATTAGCCTCGCTCAGGCCGGCGCACGTGAAGGCTATTCAACACCGTCTGGGCAGCCCGCGTGGCTGGCGGGGCGGCGCCCGAGCGGCAGTCGCGCCTCACGCCCCGGAGGGGCCACACGTGTCCTCGATCCCTCTCGGCTTATGTAACCATCCGCACGGAGTCCGCAGCCTCCGAGCCCCTTCCACCCACTCGCCTCCATCGACCCCGACGCGACCCACGCTCTACCACACCGTCGCGAATCGCGAACGTTCGCGGAACTGCCTCATAAACCTCAGGCCTCATAGTGTGCAATTTATCAGCTGTGAGGTGACATAATCGATGCAGTATCAGCTCGGTGAGTTAATATTCTGGTGGTGTGTTACGTAACGGGAACCTGACAGCGGATGCCGAATGGGAGGATGTGTTACGATGCTTGGAAATATGCGTTCTTCGCACCGGGTTCGATCGTAAGAGGTTATATTCGCTATGGTTGTATGTACATATATCTGGATTCACTTAGAAAAAGTTCATTTGTAGGAAATATCCTTAAATGGTTACATAATAGAAAAAAAGGCTATCTCGAGTTTCCTTGGGGAGCTCATCCATCCATAGACGACAACAACATGACGGTGTTTTTTTCACAACTAAAAATAAATTGTAAAAACAGAAAGAACTCACGGAATTGTTTTCGAAAGCTTCCCCACAATTTCTATAGTTCTTTGTTTTCTTAGTTCAAATACTCGTCCAGATTTAATTGATGCTTTTATGCTGGAGCTGAAATGAAGTGGTCAAGTAAATTTTTTGTTTGACGTTGATGAGGAACTATTATTTTTTGGCACGGTTTTGTAATAGAGCTTATAATAGGATTTGAAAAATTAAATCTAAATAATAATGATTAATAGGCGCTATTGTTATTACCCTTATATTTGTTTGACATAGAAGGCCTTGACAATCTAAACAAACACACGTATAAATCGATTATACGTGTATAATCGCCAATCATCGGAATAAACAACTTGTTTAGTTATTTAATAATTAATTTAAAAAATGGCTTGTATTTATATAAATTTAAATATTATAAAGTTATATAAAAGCTTAGTTAAAGCTTTTATTTTTTCTATGAAGCATTATAATATTTAAAAAAAAATATGGCAATTATTGTTATTTCCATTCCAGTTTCTCGTTTTACCGTCATTTCATCTAGAACTATAATAAAATTAGTAATTTAGTGTGCAAATAAGAGCTGTTGGTTGGCTCACTGGTTAATTCATCAAAGCCTATTCTATTCTAATCTCCATATGTCGAGATTCTGCAATCTTGTCATCGAGTTCAACTGAATATGCCTCGTAATGTATT
This sequence comes from Heliconius melpomene rosina, assembly GCF_056956725.1. Classification (NCBI taxonomy): domain Eukaryota; kingdom Metazoa; phylum Arthropoda; class Insecta; order Lepidoptera; family Nymphalidae; genus Heliconius; species Heliconius melpomene. The sequence goes on along the minus strand of NC_140402.1, from coordinate 6,282,768 downwards.
ATGTATTTAGTAGGAATGCATGTAAAGCTTAATATTATATACGTTTAATATTTATTTCAAGAGGAGTAGGCAGAGGGAACCTAGTCTTAAGACAGTTCGTTCCTCACTTTTTGAGAATATTTTCTAAGCATTGCATATTTTTCGTGGCGGTATTTAAGTCTTGCTTTGTCTTGGCAAAGAAATGAAAATATTCATAAATAATAATTCATTTCGCCCAATAGAAATCGAACCCCCACTATTGCGTAAACTGTCACATGCTTCTTACGTTTATTTTATTAAAAAAGGCCATATAACACCATAAGGCATTGAAGAGGTTAATCGCCGATTTTTGTTTAATCAATGTAGCGAAATAAATCTACTATAATTATAAATATTCTTAACGGAGTGTCTCAACACTATGTTTTTTCGGCTCATCCTGTGACGTATAAAGTAATGTAAAATATTTAAAATTACTACAAAATACTTTATAATCTAATACCATCTAGTTCTCGGAGCATTTTCCAACAATAACTATCTAAATATGTATATAGCTTGAATGTGAATATAATAAATATTAAATTGAATATCCGTCAGCTATATCAACTTTAGTAGGGTGTAAAATTCCATTTTTTTATTAAATATGATTTCTTTTAAATACAATGCTTAAATAAGTAATATATCTTTTAAACGTTTTTAATTTTTTTTAAGGGATTTACTACCTAATTTGTATTACTAACATAAACAAATACAATAGTCCTTTATGTGTAATAACTGGGAACCAAAAGCATTCATATACTACGAAATGTTCAAAAAGGGAACCTATATTTTGTTAAAAAATGGTTCATTTACACGATGTAAATATTTTACAGCTAAATATCTTACAATACTACGAAGAAAGATATTCCGAGTCAAAGTAAAAAGCTAAAGTAAAACAGCTATGCAAAGGTGCAAATCCTCGCCTCGAGCTGGCAATGTAACTATTACCTAGACATTTCAGGTTTTAAAAAAAAGATAAAAAATATAGACGACGTCCATTCCTGCATTATAAGAAAGCAACCGTTTGGAGTAATTTAAAAAAGATTTAAGTCTTTAATGTACGTTTCAAATTTGTATTTTTCTTTTCTATTTCTCTTTTTGTTAGTGTACCTATTTTCCGCCGAATTCTGGAGGCATTTCGTATTGAATGGGTGAACACCACGCTGCATTTTGCCTCGACACCAGTGCGAAGAAAATGGAAATTTCAAATATTTGATTTCCTCGAGTTGGAATCGAACCCATAACTTTTAGCGTCAATAAGTCTCTAGGTTGACTTTAATTCTTATAAATTATTAGAAAAGTTAGAATTTAGTAAAACATAGCAATAAGCAAACTAAAAATGAATAATAGCTTAAGGAAGCTATAGAAAATTATTCCATTTACCACTATTCCCATATTCTAGAAGCACAATAGGCAAGGTGACCGCATGACACGAGAATTAACTAACCAGAACGGAGAAATAATCTTATTAATTATTCTACCGAGTGGATCGCTCTGTTAGGCACTACTTGGTGATGACTCATATACAAAAGAAATGCCTACATGCTCTATCTCGCTTGCAGCAGGGTAGGCAGAGAAAACTACTATGGCGGAACTTAACGCCGCGTTTTGTCTCAACTCAGGTAATCAAACCCTCCCTCAAAGAATAATAAGGCCACTTAAGTTATAAAACGAAAAATCTACTTATACACAGATTCATTATTTAAATAGAAAAAATAGTAAATCTCATATAAATATATTATTGTATAAAAAATATTGCTTAAGAAATTGAATTACAATCTGAAGATCTTTTCAAAGTTTCAAATATCTTGGTCCTTTAATGTTATATTTATTCTAAAATTCAAATCAACGCGAAGCATCAAGAGCACTCTATTTTATCATTTTAATTTGAATTCCTTTAATATGTATATGAAAAGTATGTTTGCAATGAAAAATAAATTAGCCATGTTAATGACAAATCAGGCAAGCTTTGACGTTTTATTTATTTAATTTATTATTTAGCTTTATTAAATATTAAATACTTATTTTGAAAAATAAAGCTTAAATTTTTAATGTATCTTAAAATCATTATATGATAATATTTGCAATTATTAAACTTTAAATAGATATTGAGGACTATTGGCACAGTGGCACAAGCGAGTGACTGTAAACGTGTGGTGCTTTCGTTCCTTGCTTTGGTGTCTAGGCAAAGCGTGGCGTCGAGTTCCGCCATCCAACAGGCTATGCCCCAGAATTAGTGGAAAGTGCCCCCACGGTCTCTTTAAGATAATACGACTTAATGAGACGGAGTGTCTTATCACTAGGTTCCCCGTGTTTAACGTTTTTTGCCATTCAGTGACATTACGAGCTAGAAAGCGAAATTTAAAAATATTTTGAAATATAATGCACGGAAAGTTGTTATGCTATTTTTATTTGAACTAACTAATGCGAAGATATCAGTAAGCTTTTTTAAATCGCTCCAACCACTTTACTAGATATTATACAGTTGATAGCAATTGAAATATCTTGTAGTTTCAAATTAATAATAGATTTAAAATATATTTTTTAAAATGTAATGTATTATTTAAAGTTGTAAAATTACTAAGGCCGTCGTTGCGCACATCTTGTGTCCGTCGTTGCGCACATCGCGATGATTCTGGGTTCGATTTCCAGTCAAGGAAATAACTTATTATAAGATTCTCACTCAATTTGCAATCGTCGAAGTCGTTTCGCCTGATCGCCCTAAAATATATATGCAAAATCGCTTATATCTTGAATGAAAATCTGTTTCCTTGTTATTGTAAAACATTAGCTATTTTATATAGAAAAATACCATTTAAAACTTCAATCTCAATTTAGTATAGCTTTGCCATTTTAATAATATTCTACCGTCATTTATTTCGCTATATTCCTTTTGCCTTCTTCCGCTCATCAAGATAAATGATTTCTTCGAAATGAGGCAAATCGTCGGTCTTTTTTGGGGTTGCGTTGTAATATTTCAAAATTCACATAGTGTTGGCTTCATTTTGTGATTATTTAATGTATTTTTTTTATTTATTTTAATATTAAAACTTTTGAGTAATAACTTATTTATTAAAATATTGTTAAATTAGTTAATTAAATAGTGTGACGTAAGGTGTGACTGTACACGCGACAGGTTGTGGATTCGATTTACACTCGAGGAAATTAAATGTTGAATATTTTCATTTTTTCGCTCTGGTGTCGAGGCAAAGCGCGCCGTTGAGTTCCACCATTGAACAAGCAATGCCTGCAGAAATTCAGATTCAGGGAAAAATAAGAAACGGGCGTCTGAACACTAGGTTTCCTCTGCCTACGCATAAAAAACTCATTGTTAAAAAAAACTATAGTGTAACGTAACGTGGAAAGAGAAAAAAATAAATAAACCGAATTTGTAACGTTATTTTTATTAGAACATACAAGAGCGATCGTACTGTATAAATAAACATTCCATAATTGATATATCTAAAAGAAAAAGTGTACTTACCAACATCTATACGGAACCTTGGGAGTAAAAACAACTCTAACGCTTGAGGCTATTTCTAAGAATAACATGTGAAGCCCTAAATTACAGGCTTACTTACGATTTGGACCCAAATTATCCAATTAGTTACGAAATTTACGATTGTTATAAACAATTATAAAAATATAAGCCAATTCTAAATATGTAAAAAAAATCGTTCGCTTTAAAAAAATATATAATAGATATAATTATATAAATATATTTTGAACATTTAGAAATTACTAGCGACATGTTCGCGTCTTCGCCCGCTGGAACCAAAAAATATTTATTTACTAATCTGTTTACTATTTATTTACTAAACTTTTGCGTTTTCTAATAATATTAACATTTTAAAGACAATATCTATACAATGAAAACCAAATTGTCAGCCAATTGACTATAACAGTAATCTTACAATATTTTGCTATATTTATATAACTTTTTTTATTTATAAGCCCATTGAAAAATATTTAATTAAAAATAAGTGTTTTTAACTAAAAATAACCATATTTCTAACATATCTTCTATGTACAGACACTTAGATCTTACGATTTTTTTATAAATATAGCTATAGCTTTTTTTCTTTCTTTTTTTTATATAATATGTAACGCGACGGTTGTGGGTTCGATCTCCACTCGAGGAAGTGAAATATTTATTTACGTTTATATTTCCATGTCTTCGCTCTGGTGTCGAGGCAAAGCACGGTGTTAAGTTCTGCCACTCATCACGCAATGCCTCCAAAATTCGGTAGAAAGTGGGGAACCGAGTGTCTTAACACTAGGTTCCCTCTGCCTACCCTGCTGTGTGCGGGATACAGCGTGAAGCTGATTATTATATAGATATAGATATTTTATTAGTTGATCTGTTATTACGGAAATACAAATAAAACTACGATACAGATATTATCGATATTCTTTTCAAATGTCAATGCAAAATATATTGGCACTAGAACTGATTGAATTTCATCTATATATATTGGTATTATATTATTGTTATATATATATATACATCCACGTGTTTGTATGTTCGTATATGCTGATACTTTGACCTTCTTGCTAATGGAACTTGAGGTATTGTGTATTTGATATATTATTGTTCGGCTGTCATCATTATTAACTGAGGTGTCGGTCTATTATATCACTTCATTAAAGATATCATAAGTTCATGAAAATTATCTTCACGCTGTATCCCGCACACAGCGGGGTAGGCAGAGGGAAAAGTGTTAAGACACTCCGGTCCTCACTTTCCCCTGATTATGGACACTGCGTGTTGAGTGGCGAAACACAACGAGAAGAAATGGAAATATTAATAAATCATAATTTTTAACGCCGAGTGAAAATCATAATCACATATCATAATAAAACCTTATATTCTAATGTAAGAATCATTGTGAAATTTAAATACTTACAATCACATTGACTGTGGGGAATATCATTTATAATGTGAATCCATTGTTAAAGAACTTTTACACACAATGGTTCCGTAGTCAGTCCCGTCGCTAATATCACATTTGTTGACAATATTATGTGATTTTTTATTATTCTACTTTTATTATGCTTCTTTCCTCGTGGCGCAGGGACTGTAAAGCAATGGTTATGGGTTCGATCCCCACTAGGGGGAATGAATTCTTATTTATTAACTAGCGGACGCGCGCAGCTTCGCTTGCGTATTAAGGGTGAATTCTAATAACCCATGAAACATGTGTTCAATGAAATATTTTTAAGAATCTAAATTTCAAATCTTATAAAAATCGGTGGCGATTTAAAGATTTTTCCATACAAACTTTCAACCCCTTATTTGCACCCTTAGGGGGTGAATTCTAGAAAAACATGAAACATATGTTCAATTAAATATTTTTAAGAGCCTAAATATAAAAAAATTATAAAAATCGGTGGCGATTTAAGAAGTTTCCCATACAAACTTTCAACCCCTTATTTGCACCCTTAGGGGGTGAATTCTAGAAAACCATGAAATATGTGTTTAACTATATACGTTTAAGAGTCTGAATTTCAAATTTTATAAAAATTGGTGACGATTTAAAAAAAACCTATACAAACTTTCAACCCCTTATTTGCACCCTTATGGGGAGAATTCTAGAAAACGATGAAACACCTGTTCAATTAAATATTTTTAAAAATCTAAATTTCAAATTTTATAAAAATCGGTGCCGATTTAAGTTTTTTTCCATACAAACTTTGAACCCCTATTTCCCCCTTTAGGGTTAAAATTGTTCAAATTCCCTTCTTAGTGGATGTCCAGATTACGAAAGTAAACATGTGTCCAAATTTCACGTTTCTACGCACAGCGGTTACGGCTGTGCGTGCGTCTTACCTCAGTCAGTGAGGACAAGTCCTTTTATATATATAGATATATTCATTTCTTCGGTCTGGTACCAAGGGTAAATCCCAGCGTTGAGTACCACCACTCAACCCGCAAGTGGTGGTACACTAGGTTCCTAGCCTACCCTGCTGTATGTGGGATACAGCGTGAAGTTAAAAAAACCGTATTTGCAATACTCGTCAATAGCGTGAATGGCCGTGATGTCGGCCATTGTTAAGGCGCTTTTGTACCCGAATGCTTCTGTATTCCCGTCAGTCCCGTCACAAATGACGTGTTTAGACTGGCGATGATTTATTACCGTTACCAATGTCAGTAACGACGCCTTCCTCAGCTTTGATATGGTTTTTCCTATATCTGGTTGCTTAGTATTCATTCATTCAGACAGAGGGAACCAAGTGTTAAGATACTTCGCTTCCCACTTTCCGCCGAATTATGGAGGCATGCATGTAGAGAGACCGTAACACAACATCGCGTTTTGCCTCGACACCAGAGAGAAGAAAAGAAAATATTAAATATTTGATTTCCTAGAGTGGGAATGGAACCCAAGACCTGTCACAAACAGTCGCACGCTTGCGCAACGACTCGCGTCTTTGCTTGCCGATTGCTTGAGTTGCTTACTATAATATGTATTTATGTTTCGTTATCGTTATCGTTCCTTATCGTTACAAGTTAACCTTAATCTAGAATTACACGCCACTACTGATGGACTGTTATTTTCAAATATTTCACAAAAAAATATATATTTTTAGTAATATATTTTGTTTATTATATACTGCATTTCATTTTAATTTTATATAGAAAATTAAATTACCTTTTTGAAAAAGAAAAGATAAAATAAAATTAAAAATGTTAATTACTTACTTTTTATATAATATATAATATCAAATATTAAAATGTAACCTAACGTCCTGTATGAGCCAAAAAAGAAAATAAAGTTAGAAAAATTTTGAAGGTGCTTATTAGATTTAGAACGTCTTGTGAAATTTAATGTAAAATATTTCAAGATGTTTATAAAGTAACTTTTTGTTAGAGACCGGGTTTCGGGTACAGCTGAATTTTGAAAGCCTCACAAGCTTGCTCTTTCGTGAATGGCCTACTAATGTTCGAGTAATATTAAATTCCTGAAGCAACCAGAACCTATATATAGGTGTAAAACTTGTTATTTTTAATGTATTTATTAAATCGACATTATACTATGTTTTAAGAAATTTGAATTTTCTTATTAACCTTTGGTTAAACTATCGTTTTTTTAAAATACTTTGTGTTGTTTATCATTATTAAAATTATTGGCTTAGCTTATAATATTAATAGCTGTACCTATAGCTTCAAATATTCTAAATTCTGTTAAAAGAACATTTTAATATGCTGTTTAAATAAGTAAATAAAAAATGTGAATAAACATAACTCGATTAGTACGAACTTTCAAAAAAGGCAAGAAACTTGAAGGAATTAAGCCACTTAGAGGGAGGCCGCGGGTTTCTGACAAGGATTGATTTAACCACTTATGGCCAGAGCATGTTATATATGTGTTCTGTTATAGCTGGGATAGAAAATAATAACCATAAGCGAAAAATTATTTAAAAAATTGCATTCAACTTAATGTAATGCAATTTTCTAATTTTGCATTTTCTAATAACGACTTATGAATAAGACAGAATCAGTAAAAAGAAAAGAAAATATTTAACATTAATTTTATCCACCTATTAGTACATATTGCTTGCTAATTAACTTAAGTTTAACATATAAATAAACTCCACCATTTTGTCGTGCAAAAAACATTAATCACTGTCATCCACACCCATTTTACAATTATCTCACTCTTAATATCCACAGGTTCTAGATACTTTAAGACCTAATGCCGTTCATAATAGTAATATTCGATGAAGTCATTGTCGTCACATCATAAATCATTGTTCGACACATCTAGTGGGGTAATTCCGTGTCACATACTACCCAGTCAATTTGCCGGGGGCTCTCCGCTCGTTACCAAGAACGTGATGTTGTCGAGTTATTGGCATTTTTAGAGTGCGTCCCTCTCTACCTTCTCTTCATATAATGGTGATTCAGCAAAGGTTATTTATTCTTATTAATTATAGCTAGCTTGATTCTTTGAGATTATACTAGGGCTGCTATAAATATGTTTATATATTATTAGCAACGGCTTCGCCCGATTAGAAATCTTTTCATAAAGTTTTTTGCGTAAAAATAGAACAAATATTCCTCACAAATTTTCAAGTTTAAAATATTGTAAGTATTAATTTATTAATTTAAACTATAGTAAAATTATCTTAAAATATAAAAAATAATTCTGTATAATTGCATCTTAGGGGGTCTATTCAAAAATCGATTATATTACATAATAAGAAAATAATAAAAAATCTATTTAAATGTCTAAATCAGTCAGGTACAATTGCGGGGCTATTGGAACAGCATCAATTAAGATTTACGATACCGCCGACCATCAAATCCTACAATCAAATTTTATTACACAATTAAATTCATACAGTGTTGAAGGGACGATTCCAGAAGGTTCCATTAAACGGCCATCAACGTATCTCTAGTGCGGTCTAATCTTTCGAGATTAATGGCGTCCTCGTAACTGGTGGAGCTATGGAGTTTCTTTAAAGCGAGTCCTCGTGGTCTTGAAAATACTCGACGTCTTTGTATGGGATGTAAGAGATCTTGTACTTCATTTAAACTCCTTATTTCTCATTTTATGTTGTTTAATAGTTGGTTTGAAGGAAGTTTAGAGTACTGTTATACTTAGTAACTCTTTGGAGGTTTATTTTTGTATGCAATTAGCTACTTTATAAATATAGATAAAGCATTCTCTTTCTCTTGTATAACAGATTAACTTTTTATATTGTAACGTGGCTGGATTCAGTACTGAACACACTACACGACTGCTTATAGAAAGCTATCGGTTTATAAATATATTTTCACTTTCTAGTAACTAAACAATTATTTTCTATTATTTAGTTTTTTTTTTATTTTTGTGAATATAGATATAATTTTCAAGTCGTTTTTATTTTTTTTAATAAACCTTATCCCTAAAACGAAGGCTTTATCTTTTAAAAAAGTTATCAAATCTATTAAAAAAGCCCAAACTTTTAAAAAAATATCAAATTTACAAATATATACGTAAATTTATATTGTCATTTCTCATCGAAAATAGAAGAACAATAGATAGATCCAGCAATAAATTTTTGTTTGTTACATCAACGAGTGGGATGGTGGATTTTCATTTTCAACCTTTAAATAAACAAAGGGCAGGCGTATCGCTTAACGAATCTATTTGAATATAACAACCTGCGAAGGGGAGAACCGATTTAAATTGTTTGTTTAAATTATTAAATACAAAATCAGCTTCACGCTGTATCCCGCACACAGGAGGGTAGGCAGAGGGAACCTAGTGTCAAAACACTCCGTTCCTCACTTTCCGCCGAATTCTGTTAAATGGCGGAATTCACTTGACACCAGACCTAAGAAATGGAAATATAAATTAGAATAAATATTTCATTTCCTCGAGTGGGGATCGAACCCACAACCAGTAGCGCTTATAGTCACTGTGCCTCTGGGCTATGAATGGCCTCCGCTGAATTGATCTCAATAAATATATTGTAGATCGTTTAGATTAAGGTTTTATTGTTATACAAAATTAATTTTTTGGCATTTATTTACTTATTTTTACTATTAATAATCTGAACGTTATCCTTTATATAAAGTTAGCGTTATTAATAATCAATTTACTTCTTATTTATTATTCAAAACTTATTTCTTTCTAATAATTTATTTATTAAACATCTTTCTTTTGATTTATAGCACTAAAGATGACATTTACCACGACATAGTTTCATACTAATTTGCCCAGTTATTATCATTTTGTTGTTATTGTTTAATTTATTGATATCTTATACTTTCTTAATAAATAAATAAATATATTAGCATGTAATAAATAGTTTTCAATAACTCTTCATTATATTTCAATCTGTTACATTTTCATATTACATACAGCAGGGTAGGCAGAGGATAGTTAGTGTTAAGACACTCCGTTTCCCACTTTCCACCTAATTTTTCGAGACATTGTGTGTTGAATGGCGGAACTCAACGCCGGGCTGTTGTCTTGTTGCCAAAGCGATGAAATTAAAATATTAACCAAATAATCATTATTAATTCCCTCGAGTGGGGATCAAACCCATACCGTCGCGTTACAGTTACACCCTTGCACTCCTGCACCAGGACAGCCTCCTTACCAAGAATATTTTTCTCATATACATTTTTTATTATTAAAAATGCACCCTCGCTGTCACCCTTTAATTGCTCTCAGAATATAGCCCCGGGCACAATAGTTGATATCGGCTGTAGATATTAGACTCATTGTTATTATAAGTTTTCTTGATTTACCGCTTAAATATTATTAAAATCTATTTATACCCGACTGCGACGACACAAAGGGGGTATTGTGTTTATCGGTTTATTTGCGTACCTACTACGAATGTAATATGTATGTTTTTGTGTGGCGTTGTAACCAAACAGGTTGACCGATTTTAAAGAAATTGGATTTGTAAAACAAATGCAAAAGTCAGTAAAGGTATGAAATTCTTTAAAATTCACTTGTCAAGGATTATCATTTAATAGATGTTCAAAAATGATTCTTGGGTTTCTATTTACATTATGCATTTTAAGAAACAGCTTAGGATATATGTACGAGTATAGCGACTTATAGCTCGGACGATTTAAGTTCATTACAAGTACTAAATATGTATAGTAGAATAAAAAAAATATCTTAAATTTTTTGTAGCTTTACTTTGCACTATTAAAAGTACAATAGAATGAAAGCAAGGTAAAAATGAATAAGAATTGCTTCATATTTAAAATATCATAAAATATCAAATGATTTTAAATATTATAACTTCATATTTAAAATATTTTTTTGGTTCAAAATGAAACCCATAAATTCAATGTATACCGATATATAAGAATTAACAAGTACTTATCTATTAATATTATTATATAATAGTTTTCATTAAATTCTCTACCACGCTTCTTGATCGTGACGGCGTATTAAGTCAAAAATGAACCGGGTCTATGGAGGTACCCTCCAAAATGTCACGTAGAAGATTGACGATCGTAAAGGTCGGTGAGCATAACGGATCCTAAGCTATATTTTATATCTATATAATATATATTTAAAGCGAATACCTACTGTTTTTATGGTACTTATGTTCAAAGGCATATAACAGGATAATTTGAATCTCCATGAGATGTTTAAATATCTAAAATACAATTTCTGTTCAGATTTTGTAGTGGCTGTATTGAGGGCAAGCTCTGCAATGTGGCCTTTACAGATTTTGGACTATATCCAGAGTGGGTAATAAGATAGCTTAAATTTATTTAAATAACTATTTCATTATAAAGTTATTAATGAAAACTAATTTGTTAATTATTTTTTTAATAAATGCTTATTGAAAATTAATTTAATAATCAAATTATAATAAATAGCTAATAATTTTGGTGCCATCGATTTGATATGAGCATGACCTTTTTTGTAGTTCTTTTAACACATTATCATAATTTTGATAAAATACAATAAAATCTTTTATTTTACAATAGATTAGATTTTTTATGATGTACAATTTCCTGCACGTGGTCTCCATTGAAGTTGATATTGGCCAATTTTGTCCAACTGGCTTCCTCATGAATAGAATAGAAGTCTGGTTTACTTCTACAAAGCTACGAAAACAACGTAAATCAATAAAATCCAATGATAATAAAATGGAAATATTTCCATCGTTAGGCCAAGCCAAGTCATGTTACGCAAGGAGTCGATATTTGCAAATAACCCATTAATTAAAATCGGATCTCGCTCGCGGGAAATTTCCGTAAATCGCTTAACTGATACTCATCCTAATCCGTTTATAAATATAGACATTTGGGTTAACAGGAGATCCTATTACGATGTTGTACTGAGGAAATTATAGCATTCATCACGAACATTGTTGTTTTAGGGTTAAACATTTCGCCGTCTCCAAGTCTAAGCTGGTCTTTGAAGGTTTAAGTTATGTTTCTTTTGTTTGACATGAAAAATATTTAAAAAGTGCTTTTCTTACCTATTAGCTTTATAGCCCAAGATCCCAGGGCCCCAGACCTTTCTGAATTTAGCAATGCTGAAATTTTGAAGACTATATGTCTAATAGGTAATTAAGACAGAAAGTGGGGCCATTTTAAAGGTATACTGATTGTTAATTTGTTAGTTTAGATTCTAAATACATTATTTGATTAGATAATTTAAAAAGGGTTCAAAAAGACAGCCGCTCAGACAGCGACAACGCCCCACGCCCCACCACGAATGGTGGAGTGAACGATCATCGAGGGCTGTCGGCCGAAGCCGAGCCCGCCTCACGCTCAGGGCGCCGCGCCACATCTCCTCATCGCGGCTGGCACGATCTCACATGATGTGAGGATCTCGTGAAGAGCTTACTATAGAACTGATCCTATGAAGTAAAGTCTTAATAAAAATCCGGAAAATTTTGGTCGTCATTCTGCGCGAGAATATCTTGCCAGCGCGATTCAGAAGTCATGTGAAATGATACACCGTCATCTAGCAACAGTTTTAGGCAATAAAATTGCAGCGCCATCTAGTCACCGTTGATAGAACTTGTTATTGAACATCAATGATAAATGTGATAAACTATGACATGTGTACAGTTGTCCCTTCTCACGAGTCAATTTCCTTCGTGGTTTTTTCCAGACAACGTGACGTCGGCGAAGTAATTAGTGCTTAAAATTAAGCTTTTATACTATAAACAAAAGTATACTAAATTTATTAGGGCTTAGGGCGTTTGGCTAGGGCCTTATACAGTAATATGTCCGGCAGTTCATTTATTCGTCATGTTTAATGACATAATCTGGCGACATCTGGATCTTGGTGTAGAACAATTAGGTGGAGATCCCACCGCTTAAACCTGCAGGTATCAGTTTTCTTAATTAAACTTATATTAATGAATAATACATGATTAGTAGAACAGATTACACTTGGGTTGCCTACAAGAATCGCGCATTTCATCGTGTATTCTAATAGTCAAACGGAACCAGAATAAAATATTTCAAACGATGGCAACCCCTGTTTGCGGCAGTTATTTTTCAGGCAACCATGTTTTATAGTGTTCAGAAAAAAATAAGCTTTAATTTGATATATAATTCATTAAAAAAATGAGTGCAAATTATTAACATTTAGTGACTTGTTTAAACTTTATTAATATTTCTATTTCAAGCGGGCGTAGCCCCGCACGGGCCCAATAGTAGAATATATAGACAGTATATATAAATAATTTCACAATAGATTTTCAATACAACGAGTTTTATTGAAAGCATCGCAATGTTTACCAAGAACTCGTTGGTATATGAGTTAAATAAAACAGACAAGTAAACACCAACTCACTCTAATGATCATTCGTGCGTTATGGCTGGTAAAGTATACGCCTACGCGCATGCTGAAATAAACTAACAGATGATATAAATTGATAGTGAGGCAGTCTGGCGCAATTTTAGTCTAGCAAATGATAAATTATGTATTTGTTTCTTATAAGAACTAAAAAACTAAAAAGAAACACTAGTAGTATACCTACAAGTGTTTCTTTTTAGTTTTTTTAGTCATGCTATATCCCGTACACCCTAAAGTAGGGTAGGCAGAGGGAACCTAGTGTTAAGACACTCTGTTCTCCACGTTCCGCCAGATAAGGCATTGCGTGTTCCAAAATTGAACCAAGTTTGAACCAATGCTCAAAAGTTTAAATTGGAATACCCATTACACAATACAAAGTCTATATAATGAAAAACGGCTCTATATTGATAAACGATACAGGTTTTACGCGTTTATTACATTTTTTCTTGTTATAAATATTTATATTAATATTATACATTCACAGTAAATATCGATTTCTCTTGCATTCAAAATGTAAAAATTGTATTTTTACAAACCGCATTGAATATAAAAAAAAATGATAAGATAGCGTTTATAAATTATAGCCATCAGTAGTTATATATCGTTACAATTCAAATATAACCCATCTCATAACATAAAAAATCTTGATGGTCAATAACGGAAAATTATTTTATAAAAAAACATTTAGTAAGTACCAAAAGAACACTTTTTTTTTAGATTCATGCTATATTTCACAGATAGCAGGGCAGAGGGAACAACTTTCCCCTGAATTTTAAATTAGTTAGAGGAATTGAAAATATTAATTTGTCTTTTCTTTTAATGAGAATCGAACCTTGAACCTGTGGCGTATACAGTCGCACGCTTCAGTCCCCGCGCCACGACTGGCCTCAGGCCTCAAAATTTTAAATACACAATATTAAATACACTCTAAACTAACATTGAATACAAAAACGTATATTTATTTAAATATATATATTTTTATTATATTTCTTATAGTATGTTATAATAGCATGAATGAATCGATCTTATATTTTTTATATCTTTATGTCACTATAAAAGATTAAGATATCAATGAAGTCACTTTTAAACTTGAATTTCTTGTTTATTTTTGTATGTAAATGTCACGGGGCATTGTAACTTGGAAGTGCAATGATCTGTCCTTTTAAAATGTGGCACGTGGTGTACCTACTATGTGAGAATTTACCGTTCATCGTTCTTATTTATTTTAAAATTGAGGTATTTTTTCAAACTTCACGCTGTATCCCTCACACAGCAAGGTAAGCAGAAGGAGACTGGGTAGTGTTAAGACACTCCGTTCTCTATTTTCCTCCCAAGTCTTGGAGAAATTGTGTCTTAAGTGGCGGAACTCAACGTTGTGCTTTTGTGTTGGTACCAGAGGTAAGAAATAAATTCGACCGGTTTTTATTTCGTTCCAGTATGAATTTTAGAAAATTCTCTCTTAGTGCGCCTCTAGACAACCCCAGGGAACCTATTTATCTTTATATTTTTTTTTATATGTTTTTAAATATTTTGGCATTTGAGTTTTATTTTTCTACATTTTTATCTATATTATTTATCAAGAAACAAGTTTTCTTTTGCATTATTCATGCATATATTCTATATTGAAATCTAAGAAGCTTTTAAGCCATATACAAACAGAATGTAAAGCAATTTCTCCAAGTGCAAGCAATGCGGACTAACAAAGGATAGCAGTTATCGATAACGATTTTATCCAGGGCATCGATTGAAATCGAAAAAATCTTAGCTGTGTAAGGGCGTAACCTCACTAGACTCCTTTAGAAATGTGTCTCAAGTTTATTATTTTCTTTTAACTGGCTGTTTAAAATTTTAATATGTATTTCTAATATTTTTACCTATTTAGTAATTTTCTTAATTATTTAGTATTTTTACACTAATTTAGTTCCATTAAATCTAATAAATCATTTACCTTTCCATAGAATTTAAGCTAAATACTGATTCATACTTATTATTTTGTTTAAAAATGTTTTCATTAAAATTATATTATTCACGTTTTCAATAATTGCTCAGTTCATATTATACATATCTTGATATTAATTGCGCAATTTTAGCCGAATTTTGTACTATAACTTATTGTTTACTAGAGGACACTTTTTCAGCTGAATTCTCATATAAGATCTAATATTGACAAACTATTAAATCTTCTATGAACTTGTTTTATACTATTTTGTAGTGGAAATGAAAAAATCGATAAAATATACATATTTCAGTATTCACAAGGCCATTTTATTCTAAATTTAGCACAAAACGAGTATATTGTAGAAGCATCATAATTAGCTAGTATAAATTTAATATATAAATAGATTTTATTTATATAACAGCATGCCTCTATTAATACGTGTATTGTTATTGCGTATCATTAATTGAATTATTATTTGTTATAAAATGTTACTATTATTTTTAAAATTTATATTAAATATAATGATGAAAGTATTTGTATACCTACTTGAAATTTGTATTTTCGTATATTAATATATAAATAAAAAATCGAGCGTAGCATTGAGTTGATTAGGTGGGAAGTGGGGAGCGGAGTGTCTCAACACTAGGCAGTCTCTGTCTAGTGCCTACTTTACAATTTAAATATCGGTACAAATAACAAAATGTTATAAATGTCAGTCAATCGATATTACCTATTGGTTTCATTAATGACTGACAAGATAATTACGCGCTTCAATAATATTGTGTAATTTGTGTGTACAGAGTTACTGAAACGTTAAATATAATAAATAAAGTTTGGTTTTCATTAAATAATTATTTAACCAAAGAAGTACCAAACGTGTTTGATAAGTGAGTGATAAGTATAGATTGTAGTAGGATCGAATTCATTTAAGTAGATCAAATATTTTTTTTGTAGCGTATTTAGCAGAGTAGGTACAGGGAACCTGGGAACCTAATGTTATGACACTCCGTTCTTATTAACATTCCATTTACCATTTTCGGCTAAATTGTAGAGGCATTGTGTATTGAGTCGTAGATCTTATCGTTTCGCTTCGCTTCGTTATGAGAAAGAAGTAATTAAAATATTACATATTTAATTTCTTCGAGTGGGAATCGAACTCACAAACTGTCGAGTTTGCACACGGGTGCCCCTGAGCCAAGATTGGCTACAAGAAAAAGATACTTAAATGTTTTTACAATATTAAACTGTTATATGTAAAAATATAATACAAAGAAAGAAGGAGAAACAGAGAGAATATGCAATTTTTTATTTCATTTTAAAAATAAACGTTAATTTATACAAGAGCAAGTAAATAATCGGTTTACTTTAGATACGATCTTTAATTGGAAGGGTTCACTCAAGCGATCTTTGAGATGCAAAGTCAATTTACGAGGAATTTTTAATAGAACATTTAGGGTTCCGATCAAGAAATCAGATTTTTTAAATTTTTTGTATGTTAAAAACGTATCATCCAAATCTTAATTAAGCAATTTATATTTTTCAAAAATATGGCTACTATTTTTAATATTATAAGTGTAATTTTAACCTTAGGAAAGAAAGATATTATGGATACTTCCAAAGAGATTATTCAAATTCCGCGAACAATATAAAAAAATATTTTTCTGACTAATTGATTGTCTTAACCGACCGACTCTAAGTAGTGGTAGTGAGTTAAAATAAAACTTTAGTTAAAACTAATATTTATAATGTATATAAATAAAAGAAACTTGATTAACCGGACTAATTGTTGTCGATAGGCATTCGGATAATCGAATGTATAAAGAAACTGGTTTTGTGCATATGTACTTAACACAAATTTTGACGTAAATATAAATTTTCTTAGGTTTCATTGTAGTAGATTATATAAAATAATTATCACGGTTGATAGTCCGGATAATCGCGAATCCGTATAACTGACGGTCGGATAATCGAGTTTCTACTGTATATTTTATTAGTTTGGTTAGTTAAAATGTCACATGTCTGTATCTATCCTTTAATTAAGGCAATTTTAACCCAAAACTAAGGATTTAGAATCTTGGAGCTCAATTGCCTCATGCTGTTGACATATTTATGATGATGACCAGATCGATCGCACATGGCTGCATGCATGGGCTACGAGGGAAACGAGGACGGCTTAGTTTCATATGTAACAATAGTAAACGTTTCTATACGATACATCGTCCAGCAATGCCCGCGGGATCAATAAGCCTTTAACAGAATAGACTTACTCGAGCGACCTCTAAGAACGTACAGATAACTGAGTTTAGTAACAATTCTGCTGGGACTTGCTGTTATAACGGTAGCTAGTTCAAGCAATTTATACTGTGGACGTTGGAATTTGTAAAAAAATATATAGAGACCAGTCGTGGAATAAATGTGTCTGGATGTTTGTGTGTAATGCTATAGGATGTGGGTTTGATTCCCACTTGAGAAATTGAAGTATATTTTTATTATTTCCTCGCTCTGGCAATGCCCCCAGAATTCGGTGGAAAGTGGAGAACAGTACAGGAATGTCTTAACGGCAATGGAAGGTCTTAGCATCAGGTTCCCCCATCTACTCTGCTATGTTCAGTGTGTATCTAAGAAAACACTTGCAGGTGTTAATCACAGCTAATAGATATTTTTTTTAACTAGGAAAGTCACGTAAAATTCTACAAACAATATTAATTAATAATTACTTAATAGCATATAAATAAGTAACGATCAAAGCTCAGTTTTATTTAATCATAATTGTAGTAAAAGAATGATTAAATATATACCTTCCTATATTATTAAATATTTTAAAATAAAAAAAAAAAAACTATAAACCCCTTACCACGGGTAAAGTAGGTACCTGCAGCTTAAATTGTCTTTTATTCGGTCAACTTCCTCTTGTTCATGTGACATGCCCGATATTAGGATTGGTTCAGGCATTACAAAGGAGGTTTGCATAATTGCATATTGGTCGCTTAATACAAGCCGTGTGACATATTCATTTGAAATGATCTTAGCATTTAAAATGAATAAATGCCACTGTATATTCATTTGTATGGAAAATTGTAGAAAACAGCTATGTTCAATTTTTAAATTTGAATTTTTAAAATATCAATTGAACAATAGTTATTTAATTAAATTGGGTAAAAAAAATCCCTTTGCGCAGGCCATGGAAATAGAGGTGAAGGGCTGTGGGGATACTCTGGGCCTAACCGGAACCAGAGATTAAGAGAAGGCGTTATGCATCTCCAATTTCCCGTACGTACACTATTGCCGAAGGGTCATTGTAATCCTCTTGTAAGAGATCAAGGCTGTAAGTTCTAGTATAAACCCCGAAGCACACAGAAGTTCATGGCAGCCTGCAATAAGAGAAGAGGATTTCCACTGGGTTTTTGTGGGTAGTGTCAGGTTTTATCCATGGGTCCCACAGCACCAGTCTCTTTACCGTCAGTAGAGCATATGTCCTACACACGGATGGCATGTACGCATATTATAATACATTCTAATTTCCTAGTTACGTTTTTTAAAGTAAATATTGAATATGTTTTAAAAAATTACTTTCATAATTGATATTTTGGTCAATGTTTTAATATATAATATCATTATCATATTTTGTTTTTGTTTACTCACAAGCTTACAATTCATAAGCCAAAGTTGATTTTCCTGAGTTTCCATAAAATTGGATACAATAGTGCGAGAAAACTGTTTTAATATTTTCCAACATAAAAACTTTTCATTTCGCGTCGGCCTACAGTTGTAGAAACATTTTCTGCTGTAGGCACTATGCATTTGAAAAAATATGAGAGCAACATTAGTTATGGATTTTTATATTTATTAAATCTATTTGTATATAAGTTATTATTAAAGTACTGTGTTAATAAATGTACATATGTTCAATACATTGAAGTTCAAGCTGGTTGGGGGTTCAAAAATATAAAGATACTTTTTTTTTGCTTAGTTCAGAAGATCAATTTCATATAGCTAACAATGGGAAAGGAGGTTTTCTTTTTTTTGAAAAATGTATCATTCAGTTCATTTAATTTTACAGCTTCTTTTAAGAAGTTTTCGAGCAAAGACTATTTAACATCTACCTGATCTATAATTTTAATTTATAAATAAAATATGGCTTTAAAAAAGGCAAAAAGTTAAGAAAACAGATGAACTTTTAATTAAAAAATTTAGCGAGCTTAATCGCCAAACTGTCCGTGACACTTATTTTATAAGATTCTTTAATAAAGATTTCAAAACATTGACGAAATTAAGTTATGAACCTATTTAAGAAATTTATTCAAAGGACGAAGAATTTCTAAGGTTTTATTGGCAACTTGTTTGAATGATAAAGTGGAATAACAAAATTGGAAACCAGCACCATACAATAAAGCCTATAGCTCGATTAACCATAAGTACGCTTCAATGATTATTAAGTATTTTATTGGCATCTGTTGCCATTTATTTTATTTGGCATAAATGACTTATACAAAGGTTTTTATAAATAAACATATTTGTATAATTTTTTGTAGTCTTTTTTTTTTTTTTTTTATGGAAAAAGGACAAGGCAAACGAGCGTTCGGGTCACCTGATGATGATCACCGCCGCCCACGACCCCGTGCAGCACCAGAGGAGCTACAGGTGCGTTGCCGGCCTTTGAGGTGGAGATAGACGCGCTTTTTGAAGGTACCCATATCGTACCGACCTGGAAACACTGCCGCGGGTAGGCTATTCCACAGTTCGGTGGCGCGTGGAAGGAAATTCCTACGAAACCGCACAGTAGTGGAGTGCCACGCATCCAGATGGTGTGGATGATATTTAAGTTTGTGACGTGCTGTGCGGTTAGAAAATTCGGCGGCAGGTAACAGGTCAAACAGTTCTTCAGAACACTCACCATGATAAATGCGATAGAGAACGCACAGCGAGGAGACGTTTCTACGCAGAGCCAAAGTGTCAAGCCTTTCACAGCTTACTAGGTCCTTAATGATTCGGACAGCTCTACGTTGTATGCGATCAAATGGGTCAAGCTGATACTGGGGTGCACCAGCCCAGAGATGAGAACAGTACTCCATGTGTGGCCGAACCTGGGCCCTATATAGAGCCAATCGGTGTTTTGGCGTGAAGTACCGTCTCGCTCTATTGATGACCCCCAGTTTCTTCGAGGCCAACTTGGCCTTGCTTTCCAGATGATCGCGATACTGGCAGTCACTCGAAACATTAAGGCCCAATATGCTGATACTCGGCGCGGCTGAAAGGGGAGTGTTCTGAAAGACTGGCGATACGATAAATGGGGTTTTTTTTGTGGTTAACGCGCAAACCTGTGTCTTCAGGGGGTTAAATTGGACCAGGTTCTTTTCACCCCATGAAGAGACATTCTCGAGGGATGCCTCAACAGAAGACACAAGTTTATTTCGGCACTGTTCAGCGTTTTCCCGAGAAAGACTTGCGCGGCCGGAGTAAACAGCATGTCATTGATATGCAGAAGAAACAGCGTGGGGGACAGCACGCAGCCTTGGGGAACGCCAGCGTTCACGGGCATATGTTTGGAGCAAAAACCGTCGACAGCGACCTTGATGCTGCGCCCAGTGAGAAAGCTGGCGATCCACCTGCATAAGTTCTCGGGAAGCCTATAGGATGGAAGTTTAGCAAGGAGCGCCCCATGCCACACTCGATCAAAGGCCTTCGCCATGTCCAAACTAACTGCCAGGCCCTCTCCTTTGCTTTCAATAGCCGCAGCCCAACGGTGGGTAAGGTAAACCAGAAGATCACCGGTTGAGCGACCATGGCGGAAGCCATATCGACGGTCATTAATCAATCGGTGATCCTCTAGATAAACCAAGAGCTGGCTATTGATGATGCTCTCCATGACTTTTGAGAGTAGGGAGGTGATGGCAATAGGCCTGTAGTTAGATGGATCGGAACCATCGCCCTTCTTCGCGATCGGGTGGATAAGAGCGTTCTTCCATGAATCTGGGACTACGCCGACTGAGTAAGAGTGCCGAAACAAACGCGTTAGCACCGGTGTCAGCTCAGGAGCACAAGAACGAAGCACTAAGGGGGAGATGCCATCTGGCCCGCTCGACTTATGGATGTTCAAAGAGGACAGAGCTCGCCTTACAGCTTTTTGGCTGACCTTAACCTCAGGCATTGAGCTCTGGCACCGCGGGATGGTCGGTGGCGTTGATCCTTGGTCATCCAAAGTCGAGTTCGAAGCAAAGAGAGCGCCCAGGAGATCGGCTTTCTCTTTCGCCATATGGACCAAGATGTCATTCCCCTTGCGTAAAGGCGGAAGCGAAGGCTGGCTGAAGTTGCCGAGTGCCGCCTTTGAGAGCGCCCAAAACTGGTGAGTTCCGGACGGGTAGCTCTCAAGCTTCTCGCCGATTTTGGCGATATGCTCGGACCTTGCTTTGGCAATTTGCCGTTTAAAGGACCTAGAGGCCCGGTTATACTCTCTTTTTGAGGCTTTCACCTTCGGATCCTTAGTAACCAGTCATTGTTGTTTTTATGGTTTTAAATCAGAAAATGTTTAAACAAAGTGTAATTTAATTAAAAATAATAAAAAAAATAAAATTAAACACGAAGTAATACAGTTATTTATATGAATAAGTTATTTAAATTATTTTTTATAGTAATTTATTAAGAATGAAGTTATTAATATTATTGCATTTTCCTTATCCAAATATATGGATAAATAGAAATAGCGCTGTTTAAATATAAGCGGTAAGAAAATATATTAAGACATTTTTGGAAACATTTAATACAGCTGTGTATTTTACTAATGGAAAAAAATTAAAGGCACACGAATCTAGTTACTATATTTATTTTGTCATATTACGCCGTAAAAGAAGAAAAGAAACTCGCTATTTCCCATTTCATTTTTAGACCTGACCTTTTTTACTTCGGAACGTCGCCTGTTACTCCATCCAGGTTTGTTTAATGACGAAATATACGGATTATAAGGATTTACTAGGCCTTAACCTTTAAATGATGTTTTCATTAAAAGTTACTCTCACTTTATAATTACAGACGAAGGAAAATCATTTGGTGACTCAATTAAATACTCAAACTCGACTTATAGGGGAATAATTACGATGATGAAAAGTTTTACTTCTGAAATATGTCATACTAATATATTTAAAGCTTAAACTTTTGACGTAACATGAGAATTAGTCTTATTAAAATAAAAAAATAAATATACCTAAGCATTTTTACAATTAAATATATATTAAAATTTGTTTCAGAACTGACTGCAGCAGCCTGAAAGCGAACGAAAAAAAATATTTTTACAAACAACCAAAAAGACTAAGCACCTTCAACTAAATAAGCATAAGGAGAAACAAACAAACTGCCAATCGTGCGCGAATTACATGCTTTTGAAACGTTCATGACACTGATGAAGCGGACTGACTCTGTGTAGGTATACGGCTAGAAAGAGAGAAGCCGGTACACTGTGCCCAGTCAGCAAGATTGAGGTGGTGGCCGCGTGCGGGTGGGGTAGGCGCGCGCGCGTGCGGCCTCTGCACGCGCTGGGCCGCGCGGCCGGCATGCTGCCGTCGCAGCGCTCGCAGTCGTGCAACGAGGAGGGCGCGTTCTTCGGTGCGCGCGCTCTCCGCCGGCCGCGCGGCAAGGGCAGCGGCAGCCCGCCCTGCTAGGGGTACGCCATGTCGCTGCGCAGCCTGCACAGGAGGCTGTCCTCCGCCAATAACACGTGAGTTTTTATTGAAATATTATAAACTGTAAAAATTTTATTCTATATAACTCAGATCTTCATATGTAACTCAGAATAAAAAAATATTTGAAAAATTGATTATCAGGTGTTTATATATAACAAATAAGTTAGGTATTACTTAAATTTATTTATTCATATAAACCTTAAAACCTAATATAATAAATACAAATATGTATTAGGATGTCTATGGTTATTTTATTCAGAATATTAAGCCAAAAATATTTAATACTACCCTACATTATCATAACTACCTCTTAGCATCCAGTGATGTTAAGAGTTTATATAAAGTTCCTTTTACCGTCTTTAAATTTTTGATATCGAAATATATATTTCATTCAATCCAATATTTTTAAATATATAAAAAAAATATAGATATAATAAATTTCTATATGAAATAAAATGCTAGCTAAATAGAGAACGAGGTTTCTTGACTGATGTGTTGGCTAGGCGAGAGCTCTCGTAAGTTCTATAATTTCTATGAACCAGTAACGAGACCCATTTACGCGCTGACGCGAACTGCAGTGACGAGACCGATCCAATTGCAGTGAACTTTAAAAGATGATCAAAATCAACTTTTTCTACTACTGATGAAAACGTCAAACGAAAACCAACGAGGTGTAACAATTCAATTACCGGTAGAATTTGCAATTTACTGTGTAAGTCCGGATGTTACAAAACAATCAGGTTCACGCTGTATCCCGCATTACCCTGCTGTAAATTAGAGGGAACCTCCATAGGGGTTAAGGAACTCCGTTCTCCACTTTCCGCAAATTGTTTCGAGGCCTTGTGTGTTGAGTGGTGAAACTTAATGCCGGGCTCTTGCCTTGGTGCCAGTGCGAAGAATCGAAAAAAAAAAAAAAGATTCATTCCTCTGAGTGGGGATCGAATCCACAACCGTTAAACATGTTATATTTAAACCAATATAGTTTGAGTTCTCATAGCAAAATATGTTTTACTAAGATCATATCTCTAGAGTAATCGCGTAAGTTCAATAGGTCGTTTCACAATGTTTAATTTATGTAAATTTGTATGGAAATATGGAATACAGTACGCTCCAGGACAATATGCTATTATTGGTGGATTTATCATTTGTATGTATATATATAACATAAATTTAATAAATCTAAGTATTGGTTGGTTGTGGGTTCGATTCTTACTCGAAGGGAAATATTTAATATTTTTTTTTTCACGCTGTATCCCGCTTCACGCTGTATCCCGCACACAGCAGCGTAGGCAGAGGGAACATAGTGTTAAGACATTTAGTTTCCCACTTTCTGCTGAATGTTGGAAGCATTGCGTGTTGAGAGGCAGAACTTAACGCCGTGCTTTGCCTCAACAGCAGAGCGAAGAAATGGAAATAGGTATAAACGTAAATAAATATTTCATTTCCTCGAGTGGGGATCGAATCAACAACTGCCGCGTTACAGTCACATCGTTGTACCGCTGCGACATGACGGCCTCGAATTTCTTCGCTCTGGTAGCGAAGCAAAACGCAGCGTTAAGCTCCGCCTCTCAACACGCAATGCCCCCAGAATTGGGATGTGGGGAATGGAGCTTCTTAACACCAGGCTCGCCCTACCTACGCTGGTACAAGCGGGGTACAACTTGAAACTGAAAAAAATACAATAAATTTAATTCATAATATATGAAAATTCATACAAAATTAAAAGCTCGTGTCTACAATGGTATATTGACAGGGACGTTTTGTCGCCAGTTTCCACAGCGTAGGAGATAAGATGGCATATTGTTATGATACACTATTGTTGTATGACAGCGAAACTTAACGCTATTATATAGTCAGCCCTCGTTACTAGGGATCAATGGTCCATGAGTTTTACAGCGAATGGAAGTTCTTTTTGACATTTTCTTAGTTTTTGGCTTTATTTCCTGTATATTTTTTGGAGTTTAAGGTAAATTTTTATTTCATATTTGTAAATAGATTTCAGTACATGAAGAGTTGAGACTTTGAGAGAGCGAGAGAAAAGTTTTTTTTAAATAGAAGCCTTAAGGCCGTCGTGGCGCAGGGGCCCGAGGGTGTGACTAAAATGCAATAGTTGTAGATTCAATCACCATACGGGGGAATTAATTTTTCTTTATTAATATTTATTTTTTTTCGTTCTGGTACCAAAGCAAAAGCCCAGCGTTGATTTCCACTTAAAACGCAATGTCTCAAAAAATTCGGTGGAAAGTGGGGAACGGAATGTCTTACTAGGTTCCCTCTGCTTACCCTGCTATATGCGGGATACAGCTGAAGGTGATTTTTAAAGATCGCTAAGAGAAAATTAAATTTGTCCATTAAATAAAAGTTTCATATCATTTAAAAAACTAAAAGTATATCAAAATATTAAAAAAAACTTATATAATTAACAATAAGTTCACCGCATACATTAATATCGACAATGTTGCATCATTGATATCATATATATGAAAGATTAACCTGAACTCTGAAACGCTGATAAATCATTATGATTTATCCATTGCCATCGACAAGGTCAGGCTGTGAGTGGAAAACCAAATGTCATATAACCATATCTTGGTATAACAATACGCTATGTTGGCTTTTAGTTATATTTGGTTGTTTTTTTTTAGCCTAGTGTTAAGACACTCCACTCCTCACTTTCCCCCAAATTCTGGAGGCATTTTGTATTGATTGGCGGAACTCAGCGAAATATTAAATACTAGCGGCCCCCCCCGCGGCTTCGCCCGCTTGAACTACATGGTTATTCATTTAATAAACAGAATTGACAGTCAAATTTGTTGATGTCAATGAATAATTTAATTTACTCGTTCAGAAATAGCCTTAAATATTAAATTATTGATTTGGGTAAGTATTTATAATATTATATTTACAGACAAATTCATGCCTTGAGTTCATTCAAATGACTATAACTTTTTTTGTAATGAACCGATTTTGATAAAACTTTAGATGATAAGCTGGGTTAAAACAAAGAAAGTTTTACGTAAATCGGTTCAGTACTTTCAGAGATTAGCGTGACCATATATACAGACAGTCAGCCAGACAGACAAGAAATAAAAGAAAATCTATCTAATATCTTTTTTAAGTGTCCCTCTATCCATTTCAGTCAAAAATACTAAATATACAGACAAAATATTTTTACTGTTTTATTATATAAGAGATTTCATTGCCTCGAGTAGAAATCGAACCCATAACCAGTCGCGTTTACTCACACGCTAGTGCCCATACCACGGCTGGCCTCATAATTACTTGTCTGTTAATATTGCAAGGTTAGATTTAATCTCTATAAGGATATGTCTTTATAAAATTATCCATCAGATAAACGTGTTATTTATAATTTATCCATTTTGTTGTTACATCGCTTCATGTATTCTTATAATTATGTTTCTCATTTAAATACAATACTCCATTTAAATGGATTTAAATTCTTTAACATTAAAATAAAAAATAGCGGTACTAAGTTCCGCCACTCAACACGCAATGGCAAAGAATTTGGCAGAAGAACCTGACGATCCTGGATTCGATTCCCACTTGAGACAATGAAGTGTTTAATATTTTCATTTCCTCGCTTTGGTAAAGAGGCAGAGCGCGGCGTTAAGCTCTGTCACTCAACTTTCAATGCCTCAAGTAATAGGCGGAAAGTGGGAAAATATAGAACGAGTTGTTTTATCATTTAGGTTTATGATTATTCATATTCGAAGAACATTGGAGCGCAGTGGTGCAGTCTGACTTTAAGCGCGAGGGATGTGGGTTCAGGGAAATGAATTATTTTCATTAGAGAAAGTAAAGTATTTAAAACCTTTTCTAGAATATTCTTTTTCTGGAATAATCAATTTTTTAAAATATGAAACGTGCCTTAATTGCCCATAATGTATGAGTATATACGACCTTTTTGTTCTTCTAAGGTCATGGCATTTTCTTATTTTTTTCTTTAAACAGGCTTTTATATGGTCGAGCATGTTCTGTTCTAAGTTTATTTATAGACAAATACGTATAATATTTCTTCGTTAACAGCCTACCACGAATTTATAAGGCTTCAGTTGAAGTAAAAAAAAAAAATACGCATTGTATATTTACCAATTATTTTTAATTATTTAAAAATGATTATGTAGAATTCATTTTCTATAGAAATAAAGAATTAAATTGTTCTAATTATACCTGTATTTTGTTTGTAAATTGCAATATTTTTTTATTTTTTTTATGTTTTATAAAATATTTTATTTTTCACCCTCGGTTAGAAATTAATAAAAATAATTAATTTCTCCAAGTGCAGATGGAACTCCAACCAAGGGAATCTGGGAACCTAGTATTAAAACATTATTTTCCGAATTCTGAAATTCGAATCTGAATTCTGGAGGCATTGCACGTTAAGTGACGGTACTCACCGCCGCACAGTGCCTTGTTACCAGAGCGACGAAATGAAAATATTAAACATTTAATTTTCTCTAATGGCAATCGAATCCACAAAGAACTAAATATATTTAGTTAGCTTAAATAAGGTGAAATATAGAGTTAAAGCTATTTTTTTTTCTACAGTGTACACATATACGATTACTATACGATGCCAAGTATGACAGTTGAAAAATACCGGAAAATTCCATTCCGTTGCGATAAGAAGCAACGGTAGAAGTAAACGCATTGTTCTGAGGCATTGTAATGTTGAAAGTTAAAATTCCGTTGTTTCGTAGCCACGGGTTTCGTGCCTCCGAATCAATTGGTATAGGCCATTGTGTGCTTTAAAACATTACATTAAGGTTTAATTTCGTTAATTGTTTCATATTAGCTTTGCAGTATGAGGGTCTCACCGCAACGTGGATTCCTAACCGCGTAGAATGTATTTCCGGGGACATTATATATTGTTTATTTATATACATATACGCATTCTGCAAAGTCGGACATGGTTAAACGAATATCTTACGGTCTGATTAAAAAGATTAAGATAAGATAAAACTTTTTTTATTGCTCCCCAGAGTTTTTATATTTTAGATCAGCTTCACGATGTATCCCGTACTCGGCAGGGTAAGCAGAGGAGACCTAGTGTTAGACACCCTCTTCCTCACTTTCCACCGAATTCTGGAGGCATTAAGTTTTGAGGAGTGTAAAATATAAATTTAAATAAATATTTCATTTCCTCGAGTGGGAATCGAATCCACAACCACTCCAACGACTGGTCTCCATATATTTTAGATTCGTCTTTTTATACTTCGTTAAGCTAGTTAAGAATAAAATAAGCTCAGTACCTATAAGAAAATCCAACGCCGTTGCAATATTCGTTTCAATTTTAAAATGTATTCATTCTCCTTTTGATATATTTCTATAGCTATATTCTTTTGAAATATTTAAATTTTCGAATATATTTATTTGGCTGTTAAATTATATAAATGTCACAATTTAGGAAATCTAAGAAGTTAAATATAAGCTTCACAATGTCAAAACTTGAGGTGTTAAGGAAAAAGGCCTAAAATAGGTCGAAGTGACTTATTGTTGTTATTCGAGCTTCGAGTTCGCAATCGAGTTTAAAAGGAAAAAAAAATATTATATCAAAATTATATAGTTTCTATATATTTAACCGACTTCAAATCCAAAAAGACGGCGTATGTATGTCCGTTCCTTTGTTCCCTTGTAACTGTTAAACTTGTTGGGTTTTTTACTGTATTTAGTTAATGCAGTCGACTTTATTGTTTTTCTCATAATCTATTAGTTCTATATTTTTTTAATATTATTAAAAATTTATATAAAAACACATTGACAATAAATATTCAAGACTAGATATAGATAAGTCTTGAAATATATTTAAAACTATGAATCTTTTATTTCAACAAATTCTTATAATAATAATACATTTTTGAAAACAATAGCAAATAATTAAGCTACCAGAAGACGCAGAGAACAATATGAAAAGAAAAAAGAATGAAAGTATTCCATTTTTCTAAACGAAAATACATTTACTGGCCCTTTTTTCCTTTTGAATTTATAGACGTTAACAGTAAATGTTTCATTTGTATAGATTTGCAAAGAACTAATATAGCGGTGTTGTTCATAGTTTTGCTATATTATTTAATGCACTGGTATAAAATCAATAATAATTATGTAACTTTGTTTTAAAATTATTCTACATTTTTAGGGTTTTGAGGCACAGTCAAAAAAAGAAACAGAAACCTTTGTTATTTCTCTGTCCATCTGTCAAGACCATTTATCTCGTGATAGCGTGAAGGTATCAGCTGAAATTAATATCAACTAACTGAGATACTTCAGGTCCCATGAAGCATAAAAAAAACAAATTTCTGAGTCGAGGCAATCAAAAGAATTTTTACTGCATTGTGCTTGAAATTCTCCACGTAATCAGAACCTACAGGGTACCTACTTGGTACTTGGCGGTACATATCACCTTATTTAATTTGATCCGCTTGCGGCTTCGCCCGCGAAATCATAAAAGCATTCAGGCAAATAGTTAAGGCAAGAAAGACAAACGCGGCATCGCGGTCGCTTTATTTTTATATTATACTCGCATTCTTTTATATTACGTTGTTTTTAATACCTCTAAGAATATGAGTTTCGTTAAAATCGGTTTAGTAGATTTGGCGTGAATAAAAGCCTTATAATATCAGTATGTTATACATATCTGTACATTCCCTATATTAAAATTGTATTTCATTTAATTATATTCATTTATAGCGATATAATATAAAATGAAATTGTATTTAAACACATGTTTCCCGCAAGCTTAATGCACACATGTACATGTACATACATATTAAATGTCTCAGTGGTATCCAGGTATTATATAACGACACTAAACGACCACTAAACACTTGCGGTCTCTATGATAATTAGTTGCATAATATCCGTTAAATATTTATAGTACTGTCTAAATTTCAATTTATATGAAATTTGTTTATTAACTTACCTTAACTGACTTAACTTAACTTCACGCTTTGTCTCTAGCGGGGTAGTCAGAGAGAAGGGAGCGCCAAACGATACGGTCTCTACATACCTCTTCCGCCTCGTCCACTGTCATCAACCTCTTCATACACGCCTTTCGGGGGGTCCTCATTTTTATTAAACAATATAAATAAAAGCATGTGACTGTAAACGCGACAGGTTGTGGGTTCGATTTCCATTCTCTATATTTCTTGACATTATGTCATATTTTCATTTGACATAATGTCAAGAAATATAGAGAATTTACCTTTACTCTTGCGTAGGCAAAACGCGGCATTGAGTTTCGCCACTCAATAAGTAGTGCCTTCAGAATTTACCGAAAAGTGGAGAGCGGAGTGTATTAACTACTCTCCGGCTCCTTCTGCTTACCCTGCTACAAGCGGGATGCAGCGTGAAGCTGAAAATAAAAATAACATTATAAAAACCATTGATATTTGTATGGATGACATCTTTTTACAGTAGATAATACATCGCGTTACTATTTTGTCTATAATTTATATTTATTTTATTGTTTTTTATTTTTTCTTTACGGCTTTTATACTAATACTAGCGGACCCGGACGCGGCTACGCCTGCTTAAAATATAAGAATATAATTTCTATAGAAATATAATTTCAATCTAGATGAAATGTTAAAAGTGACTATTATATTTATTTTCATAAGGATGAATATCAAAATGACGCGGTAACGAACGCGGTCGCGTAGCGACGACGGTTGTTATTAACATGGCAGAATAAATTGCATGTCAAATTAGAAAGTATTTTAATTTATTAGTATATATGTATAATGTAATATTATATAGCCTATAGCACTTCTGAAGAATGCAGCTTTCATACAAAACAAAAACAAAGTAAATCGATCCAGTAGATCCAGAGATCTTAGCGTTCAAACAAACAAACAAACAAACTCTTCCGCTTTATTATATTAGTATAGATAACTAACTCCTAGAGTTGAGAGCGTTTATCTACTAATATGTTTGTAATTTTTTTTTAAATCAATATAAAAATTTAAGAAAGCATCGTCAACGTCGTGGCTTATATTATATTAAACAATATCATAAATAGAATCTGTGATTTATTATACAAAGAGATTTTCCTGGACATAAGAGAGTCATTAATATTAAATAATGTGAAAATATAATTAAAATTATCGGGCTAATTAACGAATACAGTTAATTATGTATTTAGCTTAAAAAGTAAATGTATAACAACTTCGTTTCTTTGCTACTTTTAATTAAAAATATGAATTATTTTTGCTAGAGAAATAATTAAGTTGTTTTTTTTAAAAAGAAACGAAGATATGTAATAAATGTTTAATATAATTTTTATTTATTCTTTCTTAAGTTTTAAGTTTTTTAAGCTTCAACACTTCTTTTTAAAACAAGAAATATTTTGTTGAGGAGATATATGAAAGTACAATATAAAAATAAAATATGAAAAGCGTATCTTTTGCAAGAAGCGTACATTTTTAATAAATTCACAATCTTTTATATTTTATATCTTTATGTACGAGGACTTACTTCAGAAAAGGTATTGTTCGAAGAGATTTCTCTTAAGAATTGTACCGACAAGGAAAACGCGCAGGCGGTAAAGGTCACAATATTTAGGTACTTTCAAAGTATTTTATGAAGTTTAAAATGACTGGTATTAGCAATAGTTATTAAAATTAATAATAATTCCTTTAAATAATTTTATTTTGTTTCGTAGAGGAAATCTGGGAACCTAGTGACATGACAGTCCGTTCCCATTAAGACACTTCCGTTTAAATTGAAAATATTAAATATTTTATTTCCTCGAGTGGGAATCGAATCTACAACCATTATAATCCATTTATATTCGCATGCTTGTGCTTGCGCCATTGCCCCACTACCTTAAGTTAAATAAGTTATAGTTTTAAATAATTTAATTGTGTTAAGATCACATTTTTGTTTATTAAAGTGGTTATTAATTTTTAACTCGTTTTAGAAGTGTTATTCCACACTAAGAATCCCACTACGTTCAAAAAATGCTATATTATTCCAAAAAAGTTAATAGTTATTCATATATTCATAATATTATTACATATAAAACAAATATGTTAATAAAATATTTACAAAATCATTCAACAATTTTAGAATTTAGAAAAAAATAACATCGATGGCAAAATTTTCGTTCGCCCAATATATAGCAATAGCTCGCTTCATTCAGCATGAAAGTTTGAAAAACATTTGTTCAAAACCTTCTTCTAAGCGTAAAATAGTAAACGGCTATTGACACGATTTTTTTCTAAATTCTTTTTAAAATGAAAATGGCCAGTTGCATAACAAAAAAACTATTTTAAAACTTTTTTATATAAAATGACGCCTTGCTTTTTTTGATATGCCAATTGTAAACACAGTGTATATATATTTATATTTTTTATTATATAATTGACTTAATAGATTTCAAAATAATTTTCCTTATTTTCCTATAAAAGTGCAACGTTACTTATTATCCCAATCTCACAAGCAGATAATAAAAAAAATATTACTTTTCTTGCCAATGGAAAGCAACGTCCAAGTCGTTCAGCAATAATTTTATAGTCGGAATAAATTTTACTGACTTTTTTGATTATCATATTTCTATCTAGGCCGTCGTAGCGTAGTGGCACAAGGGTGTGACTGTAACGCAACGGTTGTGGGTTCGATCCCCACTCGAGGAAGTGAAATATTTATTTACGTATATATATATTTATTTAGTTATTTATATAATATTTATTTAGTTTATTTGTCAAGAAGAATACATAAATTTCTCAGAATATTTTCATATTACTTCTTAACATGTTGTAAACTACCTATCTACTAATATTATAAATGTGAAAGTTTGTAATGATGGATATTTCTATCATTTTCACACAAAAACTGCTTAACGAATTTAGATGAAACTTTACAATAACATTGCTTATAGATACATCAGAATAACACACGCTACAATTTATTTAAAGAATGAATTGAATTTAACACAAAAGATAATACGAAAATGTATTTAAGCGGGCGAAGCCGCAAGCTAATCATAAAATACGAGAATTACGAACTGCGTAACTCCCACCAAATAACATACGGGTTAAGCATAAAATATATGAGACAGTTTACATATACCGAAGTGGAAGTTGTAGGGAAATAAATCGTGAGCCTGCTAAAGGATCGTACAGTAAGTTGGTAACTGGGTCACTGTGACTTTGGCTTCTTTACACTCACAAATAAGGCTTATTAGTGTTGTAAATCCTGTTAGGTGACACATTTCCGTCACTAGTCATTTTGAGTGGGGCGTTCGTAAACGTACAATGAACTGAATGGGTTTTTCGCTTTTATTAGTATTTCAGTAAAAAACTGATCGTAGCTATCAATTAATTTTTTAAGTAATCTTCATCATCATCATCATCATCAGCCTGTCCTCGTCTACTGCTGGACATAGACCTCTCCAATGGCACGTCACTGAGCTTTTAAGTAATAGTTTTACATATTTACTAAACAATTTAATGATTTTGATGATATCATGTTATTATTTGTATAGAAAGCCTTTTAATCTATCATTTATATTCTATTATATATAATACAAAGCTAAAATCACATACCATATATACCATATTATATAGCACGATAGACAGAGAGAATCCGGGAATCTAGTGTTAAGACACTCCGTTCCCATTAAGCCACTACCGTTTTCCATTATTCATCCAATTCTAGAAGTATTTGAGTTGAGTGACGTTTTGGAAAAGCCACATTTAACCTCATAACCAATTGAACAACAAAAAATGAACAAACAAACAAAAAATTGTAAGTTATTTAAAAATATACAGTAATGGCGATTAACAACAAATTGAATCACCCAGTAATAACACCGCGAGAGTGATTTTTCGGGTCATAAAGTCGAAATGGCTACTGGCATATAGCTTCTAAATATTCATGGCGGCTGGCACGGCCAATATATAGAAGGGGCCCCCAGTATGACTCAGTTATCACCTATTTTTATTAATTTTTCCATTTCCTTTGCACTCTGTACGCTATTTGCGGTTAATTGAATTGGATGATATTGTTATTTTATTATTTATAAATAATTTGAGGCCAGTCGTGGTGCAGGGCACAAAGTGTGACTGTAAAATCGACTGGTTATGGGTTCGATCCCCACTTGAGGAGATGAAATACGTATTTACTTTGGTGTCGACGCAAAGCGCGGCGTTGAGTTCTGCAGAGTGTCTTAACACTAAGTTCCCTCTACCTACCGTGATGGGTGCGGGATACAGCGTGAAGCTGATTGTGTGTTGATGTATGAGTGAGTTCCGCCACTCAATACGCTCTCTCTCCAGACTGTCTTTATGGGAACGTAGTGTCTTATTAGTAGGTTCCCAGGTTCCCTCTGCCTACTATGTGCCAATGAATAGCAGAGTTGTCAAAAAAAAGGAAATAAATTAAAATATATATTAAACAAAAAGGTTATTATTATTATTAACCCGCAACTGCTTTGACAAGTAGTTGCTATTTCTTTCTATATCATTACTAATATCTTCTATATATATAAAATTGAAAGGTCACTCACTCATCACGAAATCTCAGAAACTACATGTGCTAGGAATCTGAAATTTTGCATAGGAGTTACTTATAGGACGTAGGTGCTCGCTAAGACGGGAATTTGCAATAATAGACTTCTAAGGGGTTGTTTTTGGGGTTGAAAGTTTGTATGAAACTTCGTTACTACAAATTCTAGGAGTATCAAATTTGGCATGGACGTCACTTATAGGACGTAGGTACTCATGGAGACAGAAATTAAAAATAACGTAGTCCACGCAGGCGAAGCCGCGGGCGGGTCGCTAGTCTTCTATATATATAAAATTGAAAGGTCACTCACTTATCACGAAATCTCAGAAACTACATGTGCTAGGAATCTCAAATCTTGAATAGGAGTTACTTATAGGACGTAGGTGCTCGCTAAGACGGGAATTTGCAATAATAGACTTCTAAGGGTTTGTTTTTGGGGTTGAAAGTTTGTATGAAACTTCGTTACTACAAATTCTAGGAGTATCAAATTTTGCATGGACGTCACTTATAGGACGTAGGTACTCATGGAGACAGAAATTAATAATAACGTAGTTCACGCAGGCGAAGCCGCGGGCGGGCCGCTAGTTATTCAATATTTTTAATATAAATAAACTATTATCTTCCTATCGTTTTTTTTAAATTTATTAAAGTCTATTTTGTCTTTGTGCATTTTGTTTTAAGAAATTGTTGTATTGTATCTTTTTAAGTGTGCAATAAAGACTTTTATCTATCTATTTATTATCCCATAAAATATATTTTTTAACTTCACAATGAATCCCACGCATAGTAGAATACGCAGAAGGAACCTTAGAACCTAGTGTTGAGATGTTCGCATAAAGACACTTCCGTTCCCCATTCCGTTCAAATTGTGGGAAGTTACGGTCAAGTAACGGAAGTTATCGTCAAAGTCAAGTGTGAATCGAACCCCAACTTGTCACGTTTCACACACACCACGACTGACCTTTAATCTTTAAACCTTTATCTTTTAATCTTTAAAACATTATTAAAAAAAAAACAAAAACTAATAGAAATCTCAAAAAGCAATATTTAGTGTTCATTGTAATGCGGGCTCAATATAGAACGTTCGCAGCGTGTACAAACATTTATAGCGCAGTATTAGAGCATTCATCTTGTACGGAAGCTTATTTTATTTTGTATGCAATTTTGTGCACTTTTGCTCTGTAATTTCATTTTTTTTACTCTTTTCATTCATGTTCATTCATAAATCGGGGACAGGTTAGGTAACTAGGAGATATTATTGATATATTATGTTAAATTTTATTTTCTGTACAAAAATCTCCTTTTCACGCTGTATCCCGTACACAGGAGGCAGCACAGCGGGTACGGGAAAAATTACTTTAAATTGATAACACAAACAAAATGAGACACTTTTAAGAGAAAAATCGCCTTTTGTATATAGAATTTTGTTATTTTATTAATCCCTGTAAGCGTGTTATGCACGTGCAAAGGTGGTAAACAAATAATAATAGCAAAAGACTAAATAACTATTTAAATTAATACTAAAAATCCTCTACTTATCTATATTTTTATAATAAATATTATATACAGATTCATATCACAGACAAACTACAGTTCACTTTATATTATGAACAATTTAAAGTAATATTAGCATATACAGTATCATATAGCAATTTTCATAAGTGTTCCCAAGGGTATAATTTTATAGGATAAAAATAGATAACCATACATTTAATCATATATTCAAGTCAGTCGTGGCGCAGGGGGTCAGTCGTATGACAGACAGGTGGTGGGTTCGATTTCCACTCGAGGAAATGAAATATTTACTATTTTAATTTTTCTCGTTCTGGTACCGAAGCAAAGCGCAACCTGTTCAGCCAGTTCCGCCACTCAGCCCAATACTAATTTAGAATTCGGTGGAAAATGGAAAACGGAGTGTCTGGACTGCTATGCGGGATACGGCGTGAAGCTGAAAAAAAACATTTAATCACTTATACGCTTAATCTCTACGTTATTACGTAGGTATGAGTATGTGAGCCCCAAGTTATTAATAACGTTAAATTCCTCAGCAAGAACCTTTACAACAAAGGACTCTTAGAAGTAGCTAATTAAGCTGTCATGAGCCAATCTCGGAAATTAATAAGAGCAAAGAATAATTTCTTGACATTTTAACTTGGAGACGATATAATAATTTAAATATTATTAACTAGCGGTGTGCCAAGGCTTCACTTATTAGTGTTTTTCGGAATTCTTATAAAATTTACAACATATAAGTAAGCCATAAAATTGCAAGAGTAGGCAGAGGAAACATAGTGTTAAGGCACTCCGTTCTCCATGATAATAATAAGTAATAAATACAATATATTTCGATATATACAAAACAAAAGCGAATGCCCAAATCTAATGTTGATAGAATAGAATAGTTGATGTATTGATTTATGCTACATTGGCGATCGTCCAACCGAACTCCAATTACTAACAATAATGAGGCGAATGTAAATACCTAGTCACGGTACGTGTACTTCTGAAATGCATCAATTATTAATTAATTCTATCCTAATTCACAATAATAATGAACCTTTTTGTTTAATATATACTTTACATATTTTAATTTACGTTGTCAAAACGACTTCAATTCAATTTTCAATTCAATTTAAAATATTCTTTATTCAAATAAACTTATTATAAGCACTTTTGAATCGTCGAAAGAACATATGAATAAAAACCTACCACCGGTTGGGAAGGCAGTTCTGCTGAGAAGAGCCGGCAAGAAACTCAACAGTTGCTCTTTTCAAAATCAATGGTACAATCTATTACATTAGTTGGCATTATATCCTGCATTACATTCAATAGACATTAATTCCATACATGTTTGTCCTCTAAGTATTCTTGAACAGTGTAATAAGCTTTAATTGTTAGAATTTTTTTTACAAATATTTTAAATTTTGGAAGTGGCAAACCTAGAATACACGGTGCGGAATTTTATTATTAATAATTAATTCTGTATAATATGTAATATATGTTCTGTAATATATTAATTCTGTTCTCAGATTTAATAAAATAAAAATTTAGTCTATTGAAGTAAGTAGCGTAATAAACAATTAAGACAATTGGTAAAGCGTACGGTATTTGTGCCAAGTTTACCGACGATCCACTTTAAGTGTCGTAGCGTCAAATACACCGAATAAATGGACGGATGGTGTCAAGATGGAATTTATGTTGGTACGAGTATTTCCATCAATTTTGTTGTTTTATATATTCTATATGATTTCTCTCTTCTATTTCTAATTCTATTAGTCAGAGGGAACCTAGTGTTAAGACACTCCGTTCTCCACTTTCTGCTGAACTCTAGAGGCGTTGCGTGTTGAGACCAGTCGTGGCGTAGTGGCACAAAACCGACTGGTTGTGGGTTCCATCCCCACACGACGTGATGAAATATTCATTTAAATTTATATTTCAATTTCTTCGCTTTGGTATCGAATAAATAAAAAAACCTTATTAAAAATTACTTAAAAAATCTTTTTGTCAACAAATATCAATAACCAAATAAATCGATACTTTTAGTAAACGCCAACTTCGACGTGTATGTTCGGTTCATGATAAGACTGCACCGAACTTTCGCAAAAAGTTTGATTTATTAACGGAAAGCTTTATTTTAAATTTGCGTTTTTTTAAAGACCTGAGGTCGTCATGGTACAGGGGCACAAGGGTTGATTGTCTGTTGTGGGTTCAATCACCGCTCGAAGGAAGAATTAATATTTTTATTTTCAAAGCCCAAGGCAAAAGCCCGATATTGAATTCCATCATTCAACACCCAATGCCTCAAAAAAATCGGCGGGAAGTGAGGAACGGAATGTTTTATCACTAGGTTCCCGTTGCCTACCCTGCTGCTGCTGCGTGTGGGATACAGGGTGAAGCTTATTTATTTTTAAATGTCGGGATGTTTAGTTATATTTCTAATATATCTATATGAATCCTTTACTTCCCCCTGCTATATACTATTAAAAACGTAAAAAATGCTTCCCATCCTATAAATAAGATATGGGGACAAAAATAAAAATCGAATATCATATTTCACTACAGATACGAAACAATAAAATTGAAACCCTTAAAAATATGCGCGAATCGAGTGACCCAGATGCAAGGGGTTGGCGGTGCGCCAAAATGTGTTATCAACTGTGAAGAGAAATAATAGAGTTTCCAATTTTTTTAATTATCTTGACTTTGACGCCGGGAACTGCAGTGCATTCATTATGACGATACATCCTTGACACGTTTACATAACCTGTCCGAAACTGACGGAAACTAAGCCTGATGAAGCTCAATTAGTGGAGAATTTAGAAGCCAGGCCAGTCGTGGTGCAAAGCGTAGGGCGACAGGTTGTAGGTTCGGTTGTCACTCGAGGAATATTTAATATTAAAAATTTTCCGCTCTGATGTCGAGGCAAAGAGTGGCTTTTTGTGCCTCCACTGAACACGGAATGCCTCCAGAAATAGGAAAATGTGGAAAATGTTTTAACACTGAGTTCCTTTTGCCTATCCTGCTGTGAGCGGGATACAGCGTGAAGAAAGAAAACTAAACTTAACAAATGCTTTAATTAAGTAAAAAAAATATACACCTCCATAATATGTCGAACCAGAAATTTAAAACAAACAAAATTCTACATTATTATTCCACAGGGTATATAATATTGCAGGGTATGCAAAGGAAACATAGTGTTAAGGCACTCCATCCTCCACTTTCTCGTCACCAAAGCGAAGAAAATGGAAATATAAACATAAATAAATATTTCACTTCCTTGAGTGGGGATCGAATCCACGACCGTCGCTACAGTCACACCAGGGCCTACGACTACATTTTCTTTACATTTTTATACTAACTTACATAAGGCGTTTGCCCTCGCTTTGTTTCTTTTATTCTTTCTGCTTGTCATGTTCATGCATGCGAATATTATCCTAACCGTATACAAAGTTCAAACATTGCAGTGAAATGCTATAATCCTTTTAAGAAAATAAACAAATGAACTCGTAACTGAATATAAATCGAGGATTTCTGTTTTAGACATTCAACTAGAGGTATTTTATGTTTGTTGAAGCTGGTATAGTTTAATTCACCTCATCAAACGTTAGTAAAAAAGTTACAACTTTTAACTTCCAATGTTTAATATTTAACTAAAGTTCTTTGATATGTAAGTAAATAAGCCATTATATAATAAGTTAGTGTTTTATCATAACGTTTTTTACTTTTTACTCATTTTGAATTTGGCGTTTAATTTTGAAATTCTGACCTTTCTGGATCTCTTTTAGACATGCATTGTTTTATAAAGTAACATTATCTTTTTTTTATCGTACTATCTATTTCGAGTTTTTCAATGCAACGTGATGACGTCCGGCGCGGCGTTGAGTTTCGCCACTCAACACACAATGCCTCGAAAAATCGGGTGGAAAGTTGGGAGTTCCCTACTGTACTATGTACGGGATATACTATATACTTAATTACTTCTATTTTTATAATCTTTTAAAGGTATTTTGTTTATTTTTTTTTACTATTTTACGTTAGAAAGCATGATAGACAGTCATTCATTAACGCTCGTTTATGTTTTAAATAATATTATTTTGCTCTTTCAAAGCGAAATGAAACGTATATTTTATAAACATCAGGTTTATTAAAAATGTTTCTTTTTATATTATGATGAAAACAGAGCATTTTCAATATAAAAGAAATGTAATATTTCAACTTCATTTTTTACTTTTTTAATATATATAAAAAAAAACATTGTAATATATTCTTTTTTGTTTTAAATAAGTAAGATAAGCAGTTTATGCGTGTAATAGCATTACGTTTGTTTGTTATAACGAAAATGTAACTCTATTTTTTTTTAAATTACATTATATTAAATAAAACTGAGAATTTTGTCACTACCAAGACAAAGTGCAGCGCTGAGTTCCATCACTCAACTCGAATTCAGGCGGAAAGTAGAAAACAGAGTGGTTTAACACTAAGGTTTCTGCGTCTGCTTTACCAAAAGCAGGATATAGCATGAAGCTAAAATAAAAGGATTTTAAATGTCAAAACTGACATACCTCAATTTTAGACTACAATTTAACTAAGTTATTGTTGAAATATAGGCGTTAATGGCTTAGAAGTAGTTTTTAATATATATATAAAAAAAAATATAGTCGAATTGATAACCTCCTTTTCTTACAGAACTCGGTTAAAAATGAGCCAAAGCTGGCAACTTCATTACCATGGACTGTAAAACGTAAAACTCGGTTCCCGTAGAGATTTCCGTAAAATCCTCTCTTACTGTTTCTCAATACTCATCAATCCCGCTTGTCAATCTTTAGCTGTTTTATAGCAAGCAGCCTTTGGAAGATCTGTCAGTCATTTATAGGCTAATAAGGAAAGAGTTTCATATACTTATTTATAGGGATTATATGTTTAGATATATATATATTTTCTGCTTCACGCTTTTCGAGACATTGCTTATAAAGTGACGGAACTTAACGCCGCGCTAAGCCTTGTTTCTAGAGCGAAGAAAAGAAATTATTCGATTGAACCTACAACCGTTGCGCTTACAGCCATATCATTGTACTACGACTAGCTTCCACATATATACGAGTATATATGTATGTAAGTACTTTTTTAAAAAATATATTAAATCTTATACACGAATATTCGCTACAAAATCTCTTAGCTTCACTACAATCCCCCAAGACGCTACATGAATAATATATTTGCCAGAAATATATATGAAAAATTATCTAAAAGATTTAGCTGTTTAAAATTTGAATATAATTTACCACAAGTTTTGAAATGGCACTCAGTGAACACTACTTTCTTTGTAAGTGCCTTCGAGACACTCATTTATACCTCATAGCTTCATAGTACAAGATGACTTACTGTTCTTGACTTCTAATATGAATATTTTATTCCATTGGAGAAGTCTATGGTTTCAGTGTTAAAGCCGTTTTCAAATATAATTTTGTAGTTAAAATCCTGAATTCATAGAGCAGGGTAGGCAGAAGGAACCTGGGAACCTAGTCTAATCCATTAAGACATTTCCGCTACCCACTTTCCGCCGAATTCTAAAGATATTGCTTGTTAAGTGGCGGAACTCATTACCAGAGCGAGTAAATAAAAATATGAAATATTTCATTTCCTCGAGTGGGAATCGAACCCACAGTCTATTTAATGTTAATCAATCTATCATGTTTACATTTGCACGCTCGTGCCTCTACGCTACGATTGGCCTCACATACTAACGAAACGAGCCATTATTTTTTATTTTATTTATGTTAAATGAAAAGTTTAGAGGAATTGAGTTCCTGGTTGTTTAAAAAAAACTTGTAAACTTTTGAAATAACTAAAAAAACTTGTGTTTTTTGTTTATTTTATTTTAAAGATTAAAAAACATATAATATCCGATTGGAACTTAAGGGTAAATAAAGTGTATTGAGACTAGTTTTTTTTTTCACTTTCACGCTGTATCCCGCATATAGAAGGGTAGGCAACTCATTCCAGGATCGAACCAACAACCATTGCGTTACACGCTTGTATCTCTGCGCCATGACTGCCTCAACTAGATAAGTTGAGTTCAGTCATTATTTAAATAATATAAGTTTTTTTCATTTTCATCTCTATCCCACCGTGTATATCAATGTAGATAAAGAGAGAGAAAGACTCCGTTCTACGTTTTCTTCTAGAACTCGAGGCATTACGTGTTGAATTGTGAAAGACAACGCCGCATTTGCCTTGTTAATAAATAAATTTGTCCTGAGTGATATCGAACCCACGACCATCGTGTTACGTTCCGATGTTGCTCCACTGTACTACGATAGCCTTTTTAATATATTTTTTAAAGTATATTTTATTAAATTTACATATCAGGAATATAAGAGGATTGATACAATTTTCTTCGATTTTCTTTTATAAATTGTTTTGCGGAGGTGGTTATTAGATTTAAAGGACGATTTTATATCAATTTTTTTTATTGGCAATTGAAATAATTTGATAGAACTTCGATTTCATGTAATTTTATAATAAAAATTATATTCATTTTGATGATAAAATTGTACATATGTGTTGGCGTTGTGATGGCGTTGAGTTACACTACTCAAAACGTTTGTATGTATATCTATATTGAAGTGTTTTGACGCTGTTTTCCCTGAATACTGTACTGTTAAACATTATAAATTCTTAGTTTGACAGAAAGTAGCGAGCGGAGTGTCTTAGCACCAGGTTCCCTCTGCCTAACGTTCTATATGCGGGAAGCTGATAAAAAATAAACACAGAGAGAGAGAGAGAGAGAGATTGTTTTCAATATAATAAACAAACTACTTATATACGTCAATACATCATGAATGCTTTAACTGCGGCATATTGCAGGCGAATATTGATTTTTACTATCTAAGCCTTGATCATTATGGAACCAGGTATTTCAAGAATGCTACCTATTTATTGATACCTATATAATATAGCTTTTTAATTGCCTTGAGAAGTATTTCTATGCTGATGATGGAGAGCTATAAATGCTGGTCGGCACTTATTTTCACCAATTTGTTGACAATATGTTTGGGAAGCGGAACTCCATGAAACAAATATTTTTAAACTTAACTCTCTCTATATTCCGCTCGCATCAGGGTAGCATAGGAAACCTGGGAACCTAATG
Organism: Heliconius melpomene rosina; assembly: GCF_056956725.1. NCBI lineage: Eukaryota > Metazoa > Arthropoda > Insecta > Lepidoptera > Nymphalidae > Heliconius > Heliconius melpomene. Next base: position 6,239,682 of record NC_140402.1, on the reverse strand, counting down.
TTAAGACACTCCGTTCCCCATTAGGAGATTTATTTATTAAGTAAACAAAACGATATTATGAGATTAATATCTGATATAATTAAGAAATAATTATCATATCTATAGAAGTTACGATCATATCATTCAATATAATGGGTTCCTTCCTGTCTATTATATTCTAAGGAAATAATTACAGGACAATTATATTGTCCACTTCTATATACAGTATGTATATACTATGAATTTAGTAAATAACAATTTTATTGTGCGTAAGATTTATGTTATGTTTAATTTCCAAGCTATTTTTCTTAGATAATAATTATATCTAAAAATTTTCTTTAGATACAATTTTTTCATAATTGTGTTAGTTTATACTTTAAACTGTTTGGTATACAGACCATTTTTTTATTGCTCCTATACTGCCCTAGCCAAGCCAGAAAAATCCTAATTGAGCCAGCAATTAGGCTTTTTTAATAATTCCAGTGACAATCTGGGGTCTCTTTAAATGATAACTAGTTGGTCGCACCTATACAAGGCTTACTGTGCTGATAGAAACCAATTTACCTCACATACGTTTTCTGATTAATCGACGCTTGTCTAGCAGAAATAGATATATATATGTAGATATCTTTGATTTTCGCTATTATTATATATGTTAACCAACTTCAAAAAGTAGGAGGTTCTCACTTTGATTGGTATATTTTTTTTAATGTTTGTACGCTGATTACGCCGAGTACTGTTAGATACTGTTTAACCGAATTAATTGTTTATTGGAAATCGGCGTTTAGAATACTTACACACTCGAACACTGACAGACGGATGATAGATAGATGGATGGAAGGATGGATGGGTGGATGGATGGATGGATAGATGGATGACTACTGCAAAGCTGCAAAGTGTTCGAAACATCGGTTTCCCAAAACTATATAATACTAAATATACCCGAATAATCCGGTTAAATAGGTTCATTTCAAACAGATATATATTTATTTTGGCGTTGAGTCCCGCCACTCAACACACAATACTTCCAAAATTCTACGGATAATGGGGAACGGAGTGCCTTAACACTAGGTTCCCTCTGCCTTCTTTCCTAACACAAATAGAGCATCTTTCAATGAGTTGTACTACATGTTTACATGCAAACCCTGTTACAGCTTACCAAGCCATCGGTTCGCAGTTAAGTTCGCTAAGTTCCGCTGGCCAGCAGCCAGCCCGGATGACATGTCTGACTCCAACTAGTCCGTTTCTGATTTAACGTATTCTCCATACGATATTAAATATTGATCGTACCTACATATGGGTTTACACCTTCGCTATTTGAGAAAAACATTTCTATTTACTTTATTTCTTTGACAATTGTGAAAAAATACAAAATATGGGAAACGGAGTTTTTTAAGACAAGGTTCCCTCTACTTCCCTGAGTGAAGATTGAACCTACAACCGCGGATGTAGCTTACTACACCCTACTAAACTTTCTCACTTCTTTTAAGACTACAGATAAAAGCAGAAGCTAGAAAATTACACAGAAAAATAAACTGTAAAAGTGAGAAATTGAGATGAAAAAGTAATCAAAGGCTTCATTATTTCATGCAGAATGTTCTTGTAAAAGCTAAAAATAAACAGGTTGACGGAAGCCAGCGTAATCTTTTAATTAAACAACCGAAGACTGCTAATATTACGGTTGGTTGGATTCTTACCGTATTTAAACGTGTTTCGAGGTAAATATGTTTAAATATTTAAAGAATTTGCTTAAAAAACGTGATAATGAAAGCCTTACGACAGCTTTTAATTTAACTTTATCATTTTTAAGCCTTTATTATATTAACCCTATGAGTTCTGCCACTCAACACGCAATGCCTACAGAATTCGACAGAAAATGGGGAACGGAGTGTATTAACACTAGGTTCCCTCTGCCTACCCTGGTGTGTGCGGGATACAGCGGGAAGCTGATTAAATCATTTTAAAATTTAACAGCAGCATAAGGAAGTTTACTAAATTTACTTAAATATATTATACTGCATTGTGTTATTTATAATGCAGTGCAGTCGGTGTTTAGTTCAGCTTTCTCTATTTTAGTTATATTAAAGTCGATCCTGTGCGGATTGTTGACTGAAAAGTTTCTAAATTATTATTGTGCATAGATTTACAATTTTTTATATTTGTGTCTTTACGGTCGTAATCTAGGGGCACAAGGGTGTGACTGAAACGCGACGGTTCTGGGTTCAGTTGTCGGATTATTATTTATTAATATTTTCATTTCTTCGCACTGGCATCAAAGAAAAGTCCGGCGTTTAGTTCCGCCACTCAACACCCAATACAACAACCGAAAGTGAGAAACGCAATATCTTAACTCTAGATGCCTTGCCTACCTTGCTATCTGCAGGATGGAGAGTAAAACTGATGTTTTTTGAACTTACTAATTTTATGACTGTTTATAAAGCGATACTATTGATTGAAAAATATTTCCACCATAGCTTTTTTATTTACCTAGTACAAGTTTAACGACGTCAATAAGAAATTGCAATTAGCGAGTTTCCTTTCTCAGTTCCAACCTAGTTTTTGTTGCAAGCAATCGAGTTACAATTGCGCTGTTGGTAGTACATGGACTGGACGTCTAATTAACTAGCATATACTATGTTTGACGCCACTAGAATAGTATATGCTAACATGAAAGGTCGTGGATTCGATTTTTAATTGAGGAAATAAAATGTTTCATATTTTCATTTCTTCTCTGCTAATAAGTTTTGCCACTTAACACTCCGTCTCCGTACCCTGTCATAAGTCAGTTATTAAATAGAAAGACTAGGAGAAAAGTTTGAAGTTTTCTTAAATCTCTCGGACTGGAGAAGTCTAAACAAAAACATAATAATAATTTAAATCTGCTTAACAAGCCCTTTTCCGTTTTAACAACTTAAACATATTGAGTCACTCCTTCCTTCTATCTCCTGCTTCTCCTCCTCTTCTTTTGATTTTTCCAATTGAAATTTTTGTCAATTTTCCATATGTGACATTAAGAGACATATTATGGCCATAAAATCTAATTCTGTTGGATCCGACTGCATTTGTAAATCTATTCCAATGTGGTTGTTTGATAATTACTGAGATATTTAAAAAAAATGTAAAATTAATTCGATATTGGGTGGAAGAAGGAAATAGAGTATTTTTCCATTAAGTCCTTGCTGTTTTTATGTAAGATAAAACATGTATTTAAATTGATAGTTTTTTTTAAAGAAAAACAGTAATTAGTTTTTTTTTCATTGTAATTTTAACAATATTAGCTTTTAATATATTTTCTTTGTAAAAAGCACATGCTATTCTAAAAGTAATGTAAATAAAGTAATATAGTTAAGAAAAGATCCCATCTGATTCGTCCATACATACATTGTTTTGTTCACTTCATTGAAATACGGTTTGACCTTTTTAAATTTTAAGTCTTCATGGCGTCAGTGGAGCGGGCTTTATTATAAATGAGACCCTCCGTTAAGTTTTAAATTTTTATTTTTGTATTCCAGGTGTAACTTCCCATTTTCGTTGTGAAATTTTAATACTGTGTTTCACGCTTCCTGTTGAGAAATTTCTCTTTTTTTCGCTGATTAATTCATTGCTTTAGCTTCACGCTTATCCCGTACTCATTACGGTAGGCAGAGGGAACAAACTCTATCCAAACTCTATAAATATTGCGTGTTGAATGGCGGAACTTAACGACGCATTTTGATTCGACACCAGAATGAAGGAAAGAAAATATTAAACGTTCCTCAATCATTTCCTCAGGTGGGAATCGAACCCGCGACCGCGTTGACAGTCACACGCTTGTGGCTGACGTCATTAATGTATATTTATCTTAGAATATCAGTATAATAAATTAATAAGAGATATCAGAATATATTTTGAAAAGGCCATTTTAAATAGAATCAAAATGAACAGACAAATGTGACAACCGTTCTGTCGTAAATGAATTGCAGAGAATTGCTCCATGAATAGCTAATATTTTCATTCAACTATTACTGAAATGAAAATTGTACTTTAACTCAATTTTAGAATAAGTTTGAATTAAATTGTTTTTTTTTTTGTAATTTAATTTTAAAATACATATTTTTTTAATCTATGGCATAAATGAAATGGACGTTCCATTTCTTTCATTAGAAGAAATTTTGTCATTAACGAAAACTTATTATAATTCTATTGTATAAAAAAAGTAAAGTAAAGAATTTAAATATTAAAAGGAAAAATATTATTACAAAATACATATATAATATAAGTTTCTTATCATTTCTATTTTAAAAATAGTCGTTATAGAATAATAGAAAATAGATTTAGTTGTTTTACAGGGTCAGTCTCGGTCGAGTAATAAAGGCCTTGGGCAAAACGCTATTGGCACCCGTCAAAAATCGGTTTAGCGTTTTTTTTATATAAAAAAAAAGTGTATTATCCACTTATAGAATATATGTATTATATATACCTTACAATAAGCTACGTTCCCCACTTTTCACTGAATTCTAACGGCATTGTGTGTTGAGTGGCATAACACAACGCCGCGATTTGCCTCGTTACTAAAGCGAGGAAATAAAAATATTAAATATTTCATTTCCTCGAGTGAGGATTGAACCTAAAACCTGTCGTGTCTATAGTCGCCCGCTCATGCCCCAGCACCACGAACCTCGTATACCTTAGTATAAAAAATCTTAAATTTCTGTAAAAATATCTCTATAATTTTAATATCATGCCAAGGTATAAAATAAACTAGTATTCTCCAAGAATAGCTACCTATTATTTAATTTAAATTCGATTGTCTTCAGAATCGCATATCTTCTTAACGCCATTTAACTATCTTCTCAGTAGGTACCCCCATTACTTGGCACTGCATAATGTTGCCATAAAACGACAATTAGATTTTGAATACATTATCTATAGTAAAACCAGACCAGAACAGAGATGGTCTAAGGTTTTTAGAACACACTGTATAATGAATTATTAATTTTTGTGCTAAAACTGCCACAATTATGCTTCTCTTTGAAGCTTTTGTAATGTTTCGTGTTTGTAAATATAGTTTTAGAAGTGCTGTTCAATTTTAATGAAATTTCTAATTTTGCATGTGTTTGGACAAGGGCAACACTTTCAAGCGAAAAATGTTTTAATGCTATTTTTAACAGCTAGCTTATTGTAGCGTTGATTATAAATGTTATAGAAAAAAGAAAATAAATATTACTATAAATACTGAAGTGGAAATCGAACCTACAACTGTCACGTTCACAGCAACACAGTGCGTTTTGCGCCACAACAACCTCAAAGAATAAATAAAGCTATTGGGCTATAGAAATGGCATAATGATTAAAGATATAAAATAATAATTTATTTATATGAATTATATATATATTTATATAGATAGATATAGTATGTAATTTCACTCTGGTATCGAAAAGCGCGGCGTTAAGTTCCAACACTTAACACGCAATGCATCCAGAATTCTATGAACATTGGAGAACGAATTGTCTCAACACTCCGTCCCTCTGCCTCTGCGGTGTGCGGGATACAGCGTGAAGCTGTTTTTTTTCACATTCACTATAATATTTAAATTATAGAAACCATAATTCTTGTTACCGAATATAATAAAAACGTAGCCTAGGGGATGGTTGGGAAATTGTAGGCTATAATCTCTTTATGACTGAGAGACGCTTTCATATCTCAGATTAATAGCTATTATGAGAAATACTCATTTTGGATTTGAATCCTATACAAATGTTTGTTTAGCTAATACCTGTCTAAACCCCGCTGTGCCACTAGCGACGGAAGCGGTGTGACCTACTTAGAAATTCCTTTCTGCTAGTGGCTATAACATTTTCTGTAAACGCCACCCGTAACCACGTTTACCTTTTGGTTAGATGAGATTTTTTTTGTCGGAACATGGAGGTTGAGTGAATAATGTAGAAATATTTATAAATAAATAATTAACAATTTTATATTATAGAATAAACAGTAATTCTTTTTAAAAATTGTAGTTTTGTCTAACTTCACGCTGTCTCATGCACTTAGCATGATAGGTAGAGAATGGGAACCTAATGCTAAGACATTCCGTTTCCCATTAAGATACTCCATACCCAATTCTGAAGGCATTACGAGTTGAGTGGCGTTATGTACCAGAGCGAGGAAATGAAGCTATTAAATTTAAAATTACCTTGACTGGGAATCGAACCCACGTCCTATCACATTTAAAGTCGCAAATTAATGCTCCTGCACCATACCTGCCTCAATTTACAGTTTAGTACATTAAGAAAAATATCCTCTTAATTGGATGAATGTATTTCAGAAAAAAGATATAAGTAATATTAAAGTAATTAGTAGATGTTAGAAATAACATCCCGAATTTACAACTTATAACATGACATTTAAGAAATTTTAATATTTATTTAGCCTTAAGACAAGAAAGTTCTGATATTCTTAAAACTTCTTTTTCACGAATTTTGCTTAATTCGTAAATTGTGAATACAAAGTAAATAACCTAACGAAGCAATGTCGATACGGCTTGAATGTATTTAACTTTATATAGTGGTTATGGGTTCGTATTCGACTTAAAGACCTATATTCAAAACAAATATTTCACCGATATTGCAACGAAAAGCTCGACGTATAGCTTTTATTTTATATAGGCAAGGAAAAAAATATAATTATTTTTATATACTTTTTAGAAAAACTCAAAATACGTAAAAATAACAGAAATAGAGCTCACAACATGAACTTTGATTTCGTATTAGATTGATACACATTTCATAATATTCCACTCGAGTTATTGAATTATTATTTATTAATAATTTAATTTCTTCGCTCTAGTGCCAACGCGGCGTTGAATTCCGCCACTCAACACGCAATGCCTTTAAAAAAATCGCCGTAAAATGAGGAAAGGAGTATCTTCACTCTCTGCCTACCCCGCTACATGCGGGATATAGCGTGAAGCAGATCTCATCTTTTCACGTTTTACATCCCTGGTTTGTTTATTGGGCGTGGTTAGATTAGACAAGTTGGTCCAACCCGTCTCCGAATAGAGCCAGAATGATGAAATGAAGTTAACACGTCATAGTGGGAACATTTTAATGCCAGCTTAACAGATAGCTTTGCTGTCCTCGGTTCGGAGACAAAGATCGTGACTATGGCGTTAATGAGATATGTTGGACAAACGTACTTACTTTTAGTTGGAATATTCATATATTTTTAATTCAACGCCTATCTGGCACAGTAGTAAAGCGCGCGAGGGTACTTGGTTTAAAAAATGTATAAAAAGAGATATTTGAAAAAATATATTAAGTATATTTTTATGCTTAAACTAGTGCTAGTTATTCTCCAAATTCTTTCTGTCTTGCCGTTATGATGCAGAAGGTGGCGGTATATAAGAAAATAATAATTTGAAATTCAATTAAACAAAAAGAGAGAATGTACTTGAGAGGAACGGAGTGTCTTAACACTAAGTTCCCAGGTTCCCTCAGCCTACTTTGTTATGTGCAAGATACAGCGTGAAAGTGATAAAAAAGGTTAATTACATTTTAACATAAATTTCATATAAAATTACAGGAAGTCACGCATATTTTATATACGCGTAAGCACATGAAGATAAATGTTTAGAGACAAAGGGCGACGGTGTGTGTTGGGACCGTCGAGCGATACCGGAAAACGTTAAAGGAAACAGAATACATTATGATCTCAAAAACAAAAAGAAACGTTGTTCTTACCGCTTTTTATATATATCCGAAAAATTTTATATATGTATTTTTAATCTATATATATAAAATCGAAAGGTCACTCACTCATCACGAAATCTCAGAAACTACATGTGCTAGGAATCTCAAATTTTGCATAGGAGTTACTTATAGGACGTAGGTGCTCGCTAAGACGGTAATTTGCAATATTCGACTTCTAAGGGGTTGTTTTTGGGATCGAAAGTTTGTATGAAACTTCGTTACTACAACTGCTAGGAGTCTCAAATTTTGCATAGACGTCACTAAGACGTAGTCATGGAGACAGAAATTAATAATAACATAGTTCACGCGGGTGAAACCGCGAGCGGGCCGCTAGTATTATATATTTCCATACCTAAAATTCTTCGTAAAAGCACTTTTTTACCTTAAAATACTCACATATCAATAAAGCGAGCTGGAAACTTACTGCTAAGACACTTCCGTTTTCCATTTTCAACCGAAATCATACAGGGTTGCGTGTTGAGTATCGAAACTCAACTCCGTGCTTTGCCTTGTTAGCAAAGGAAAAAAATGTAAGTAAACGTTTTATTCCCCTAGTGGGAATCGAACCTATAACCGTCGTGATTGTGCCTCTGCGCCACAACTGCCTCAAAGGTTTATTTTATAAACGGTGAAATGTTTTTATCAAATAAATTTATTATTTAAAATAATTTTATACCTTAAAATACTTACGAATATTAAAATAATATTGGATTTTTATATAATATACTTTTTATATGTAGTATATATTTTTTATATTGATATTATTAAACAGCTTCATACTGTATCCCGCTCACAGCAGTAAGTTCCGCCACTTGATATGCAAAACCTGGAAAAAATTGGAGGAAAGTGGGGAACGGAGTGTCTGGGCACTAGGTTCCCTCTGCCTATAATGCTGAAGCTGATTTAATTTTGTCTTATATTTATATTAGGCATAATATTGACATCAGCACTATGGTTAAAATGACGGTAACAATAGCCAATTTATAATTAAAATCATTCAAGTGTATAGCATTCGTGGTTTTTGTGTGCAATTGGAAATGAGGATTGTTTCAAACAATATTCAATTAAAATGAAAAATACATTTGTATTTTAAATTGGGAAAAAAAAACAGCGAAAGTCAAACTAACTATATGGAAAGTGAGTAGGTATGTCTATAGGCTTAAAAATTTATATTGACAAAAATATATATTTTTTTTAATAAGAAAAGCCGCTAATCGGCACAAAATAAGTAAAGAAAATATTAAGCATGAGTTTTTTTTTGTTTTGTCATAATTTGGGGGAATTAATAATTTAATTTATTATTTTCATTCTTCTCCCAAGACAAAGAGCGGCGTTGAGCGCCACCACTCAAAACATTCACAAATTTAGACACAGCTCAGAACGGCGTCATCGAACTGCTTACGAGTATGCTTGGGTTCTCTCTGCCTTCTCTGCTTTCCAGGAATACTCTTGAAGCTACAAAGAAAAAATATAAATATAATTCACAATGTAAAATGATCTATCATTTTTTATTATACAAATTTCATTTATTATATTAGCAGGATTAAATTAGGCGTGTAATGTGCTATCAAAACCGCAAAGCTTTAAACTCCACAATGAAACATAATTCTTTGTGTATAGTAATATTGTAAAAAATCCAATAATTGATCCATTTTAATCCATTTTTCAATACAAATTTGTAAAATTGAATAACTTTACATACAGTTATTCAATCTTTGCTATTGTAAAGTTTTCGTACAAAAAGTATGAATAATCGTAAATAAATCGTTGAATTCCGCTACTCAACACACAATGCCTGGAGAATTCAGCAGAAAGTAGAGTGGAAGTGTCTTAATGGGAACAGAGTGCCTTAACACTAGGTTTTCCGGTTATTACATTGTATCCACCGTATAGATATAGAATATATAGAAAATCGGTCGGCAAGGCACTTTACTCTACATTTTCCATCCGAATAATAATAATCCATATTCCCAAATGAAAATCGAAATCACAACCACCGTATCTTAATAGTTTTTTATATTTTCATATTAAGTAAACTCTCAAAACACTTTACAAAATTTTTTTTACGTTATCAGTGATTTTTTTTTATTTCATTTTATCAATTTTCTTGCTATAATTTAAAAATTCTCCGCAGTAACGGTGTTTCTCCAAAGCTATATAGTATAGCTACTGAGAACTCACGTAACCTAATCTTTGGAGAAGCGAGGGCGAGGTGTTTTCGGTGTCGCCTTGAATCGATATCGAATGTCCAACAAATTGTATCCTAAGCCGGTTAAAATGAAGGTATGAGACGTTTTACATAACTTCTTCTGGATATTCATACATTTATATACACTTATTTATTTCTGGTATAGTTTTATATCCGATTAATATCTTGTTATATAATATATATTTTTTTAGCTTCACGCTTTACTCCGCATGTAGCAGAGTAGGCAGAGGGGGCCTAGTGTTAAGACACTCCGCTCCCCATTTTCCAATATTTAAATGAGAGAGATTTCCAATATTCCAATATTTAAAAGAGCGAAGTAATGAAATTATTAAATATTTCTTCGAGTGGGGATCGAACCTACAACCGGTCGCGTATACCGACACATGCCAGACCTCTGCCACGACTGGCGAAATAATCTAACAAAATAAATATATAACTATATAAGAAATATAATTGTATAAAATCAGATAACTTTAAAAATGCAATTGCAAACACAAATTAATATATTTCCATTCAATTTCAATTATTTATTTAATTTATAATATCATTTATAAAATATTAATTTCCAAATATTAATTTCAAGCTTTATATAAGTTTATAAATGAAAAATAGCTCCAAAAGCAAGAAAAGCCAGCGTCATATCCCAGTTACGTCGTCTCGAGATAGAATCAATAACCGACCGGGCCGTTCTTAGCCGGGCAGGGCAGGTTTTAGTTTAGAGGGATATTTGCAGATGTGAATGGGATATGCCAGAAGTTTTGGACAGGCACATGCTATTCCGAAATATTTATTAAATTATACTGTATTAGTTTAATATTTGTTATATTTTTTGTGGGAATTAATAATTTTACTTTTTATTATTTAAATTTTACATTGTAGACCAAGAATTCGTAAAATAGAGAATTGTTTATAAGTATAAAAATAAACTATATTATCAAAAATAACACACCGGAATTAAATTCTTTAGAACGTTATAAAAAATTGTGATATTTTATAAGTTCTCGACCTTTAAGGTTCCGAGCGTAAGTGGAGCCAATAAATTGACTATCGAATTGAACACCAAAGTCCATTTAACATTTTTTTTCTTTCAACATAATTTAGTTTGTTTTTCGTAATAAGAAAGGGAAGTAATTTTATGTATCTTGTATTAAAATTTTTTTTCGCTTTTGCCTTAGGATACTTGTTGACTATAATCATTTTTAAGTGGAAGATCAATATGTACCTACTGTAAATTTATAAATGTAATCTAAATTATCTAAATTATATTGAATTCTTCATAACATTACAAGGAGTAAGCTAAGAAAAGGAAGCTCGAAACGCCATATATCAAGAATTCAATTCAATTAAGAAAAGGAAGTGACATTAGTCCTTTCTTCACATTACTTTCCAAATATATTAAGAATATAACACACTTAATATGAACATCGATGATCGAGGCCAGTCGTAGTGCAGGGGCACAAAGTATGCTGCAAAATCGACTAAAGAAAAAAAAATATTTAAATTTATATTTTTATTTCTTCGCTCTGATGTCAAAGAACGGCGTTGGGTTCCGCCACTCAACACGCAATGCCTCCAGAATTCGGCGGAAAGTGGGGAACAGAGGGTCTCAAAACTAGTTTTCCCCTGCCTACCCTGCTGTGTGCGGGATGGAGCGTGAAGCTGATTTGATATAATTTATTTTTTGTTTAATATGCTTAAGGGTGTGACTTTAACGCGACGGTTGTGGGTTCAATTTCTACTGGAAAATGTATTATTATTTATTAATATTTTCAATCGTACGGTCTGGCACCAAGGGAAAAGCCCGGCGTTGAGTTACGCCACTTAACACGAAATACCCCGAGAAATTCAGCAAAAAATGGGGAATGGAGTGTCTTAACTATAGGCTCCCTCTTTATTCCCTGTTATATGCGGGATACAGCGTGAAGCTGTTAAAAAAATAATAATATACCTTTATAAATATTATATACAAATCTTAATAATTATATTGTGTATAGGATATGTAATAGAAATCACAAAAACAATCGAGCGAAATGATTACTTAGGAAGTGTGCTCGAGATAACAACAGATAAGTTGTTTATTTGTATGAAAATAGGAGAAAAACAACAATGGCCATGCAATATCATCCATTCTCTGGGGCTGCTTAAATACTGATGAAGAAGATGAAACTTTTGTTCAATATAGTAGAGTTGTATAGTTTATATAATTGTACCAAATAAATACAGGTATAGTGTTAGCTCTGACTGTTAACGCGATGGGTGTGGGTTCAATCGCCATTTGTGGTAAGGAGTTATTTTCATTTATTTGCTCTGTGAAGGTAACGGCGTTGAGTTCTGCCAATCAACACGCAGTCCATCATATCTCATATCTCTTTATTGCCTAAAAATATTTTTTAATTTTTAGTTTAGAGAGTGCTTAAGTAAATTAATAAAATTTAAATGAATAAGTATGAACTTTAAACAAAGAATAGAAGAATTTCATGAATATGTTTAAACTTATTGTAAAAAAGCATATACATTATGTCATAAATTATAGACCGAGACTCTATTATGTTGTCATTCTACAAAAGATCAGTTTAACACGCTATACTGCAAGAGTTGCCTGGAAGATGAAATTTTATTTTAAATTAGAATGTCTTTTCAGACGTCGACTTTACTTTTACAGTGCTAGTAGCTAGTTACATAATACCGAAACTGAAAATATTTGTAAAATATATATTTTGGAAATTATTTTTCCAAATATATTTAAGTAATTTTCTTAACAAACTTTAGTTTTAAAAATATCATCTAATAAAACTCGGCACTTTCCATATAAATAATTAATTTTCGCATATCAAAAAGAGATGTTGTTTTTGATATGTTAAAAAATATCTTTTTTAAATTTTTTTTCAAGCCGCTAAAAAGAAAAAGTAAATTTTCAACACCTGTGAAGTAATACCGTGTGGAGTGCTCTTAATGGTGTATTACGCTCTCGAAATATGTAACTATGGAACGCTTCATCAGTGGGGAAATGTTGACATATATTTTTAAATATAAATCTTTTTATACTTCAGTCATAGTATTTTGTATGGCAAATGGTAATATGTGACACTGTTCTTGCATAGTTGAGAAGTACTCTAGACATGATGGTAACAGGTTCAATTTCTTTGGGCTTAGTAAAACATAAGCGCTACGTTCTGTATTTTTTTGATATGTATTTCTCCAAATATTGACTGAAACAATTAGAATTTAAAGAGAAAAAATCCAAATTTAAACATGAAAAAAGCACAAATAGTTAAATTTATTTAAATGGGTATGGTTGATTCCCAGTTGGGAAATGACTCGCTCTAGTAAACATGAACGAGAGCGGAGTGAGACTAGGTTCCCAGGTTCCCTCTGCCTACCTTACTATGTACGGGTACCCCGTGGGAAACTGAAAAACATATGTAAGTCAAAAATAATCCAATTAATTGTTGATTGTCAGTAACTCGCGTGTAAGAAATTCGTATACTAACAGTATTATATTCTATATTGTAAGACGATGTAGTCAGTCTAATTAGTGGCTTAAGATAATGAGCGCTGTAGTAATTGAGATTTTGCATTGCATAATTCATGAATGTTAAATATGCTTAAGCTATACATATTATTATAATACAAGAATATTCTATTAAAATAGATAATAGATTTGCTATTAAAATTTAATTTAATTTCTACTAATGTTTAACCAAATATTTGTTTCTCATAGCTTCGGACATATCTATAGCTTAATACGACTTACGATTAGATATCATTCAAAGATGTATATTCCAATTTAATTTTATTAAAATGTTTGACATACAAGTTATGTTTTTTATGAGACGATCCGTCCTTCACTTATCAATTGAATTCGAAACAGGGTAACGAGTGTAGTTCCACGGGACGTACCCTATAGGTTCTGGTTACGAGGCCAATTTCATACAAATTGCATAAAAATCGCTTGATTCTTTTTGTTCTTCTAGGCCATACCATAGACTTGAATATTTGATATTAATTTCAGCTTTATATGTACATTTATCTCGTCTCATTTCGTTTTGACAGACGGACAACAGAGGTTTTCGATTTTACCTTTTTACACAGAACCCTAAAAAATTAAAAATACGATAAGCATGAGCAAGTACCATCAAGTGCAATCTTATCGTGACCCCAAGATATAGCAGTTGATCGATCATCTCCATAGCTTGCTTCGGTGTTCCTTGTATTTTCACTCGATTTGCCTAATACCCTGCTAATAGGTACCAGGTCGCCCTCATTGTGCTGCCAATGCATGCGTCTCCATGAATATATTCAAGAGTTGGTCCTCTAATTGGATGTGCTGAACACTGATTTGATAATATAACATATGGTTTTTTTAGCATTTCTTATTTTAATGGTTGAATTTCTTTATTGGTAAAACTCAATTGAAACACAGTGAAATCTTTACTTTTATACAAAGTAAAAATCATCTTTTTTATATGAAAAATGTCTAAACCATGAAAACAAGTTTTGTCTCATCTAAAAATAATCAGCTTCACGCTGTATCCCGCATATAGCATGGTAGATAGAATGAGCATTATATTGAGACACTGCGTTCCCCAAATTCCACCGATTTTTTTGAGGAATTGAGTGTTGAGTGGCGGAACTCAACACCGAGTTAAAAAGAAAACATTAATAAATAATAAATAATTTCCTCGAATGGGGATCAAACTCACAACTATTGCGTTACAGTCACACCCTGGTGCCTGCACCACGACGCCCTTTACATCTAAAAATAACCGTTTAAAAATCTGAAAATAGCATAAATTTTCGGGAACCCATTGTACTGGCAACCTAACGAGGTTGACGTACTTCCCGCTTGTCAGTAATTTGTCACTCACATCATTGAACGAGGTAATTAAACGATTCAGCTTTTACGGTCCCACCAATGTTGTGGATATCGTAAACTTAATTTTTACGATCGATGCGACAAGCTAGTCGTTAGAGTTTATATGGAATAAATATATGGAAAGGATCGGTCGAAATTAATAAATATATGGAAATGAAAAGAAATATATGTAATAGTGGAAAATATATTTTATTGATTTTTTTAGATTTAATTTTTTTTAGCTTCAGACCAATTTTTGAGACTGCAAGTTGTGTGGCGGAACACAACGCCGCGTTTTTTCCTATACCAGACCGAGGAAATGATAATAATTCAATACTTCGAGTGAACCATATTCATTGGGTTGGCACTAACCTTCATAATCACTAACATTCCTTTCCCTGATTATGATAGTAAGTTCTACAGCGGAGTGTCATAACACTAAGTTATCTCCACTTACATTACTAAAAATGAAAATCAAACGTTAAAAAAATCAATTAATTAAACGTTTCAAAAATAATAGAACCTAGAAATAGATTACTTAAATTGTTGATGTTGTCAATAACTTGTTTATGATATTAAACAACTTCTAAGAACTTGGCAATTTTTCTCAAGCATTTTAAAGAGATAAGTAATCTAGATTCTCGGTGCATGTGTAAGATATTGTGAAAGTTCTCTCGTAAACTTCTCCGCTACGCTTTCTATTAAATTTTGAAATGGACATTAACTTAAAGTGAATGGAGAATTTTATATTTTCTCTATAAATATATTTTATTCATATTATACTACCCAACCAGAACTGTTAGAAAATGTGAATAATATTAATATAGAATAAATAATAAATAGCGTTTGTTATATATAAAAATGGGTTTTAGATTTATTGTTCTAATCCTTAAAAATCTTTAGGTTTTATCTTACTTAATATTATTAACGAAAAATTTTATAAAGATGGATGGGTGTTCCAATTTCAAGCAAAATCTACTGAACAGATTTCGATGAAACTTTACAGTTATATAGTATTTACATCAGAATAACATAAAGGTTATTTTTTTATTATTAGGCTATATTATTTCATATAGCCCATTATACCTGTGATTACAGTGAAATCGGACATTCGTTATTTATTTAATGACGCAAGGGGTTCGAAACTGCAGGCTAGTAATAAATAATGAATTTTGACAATAACTAGAGATCAGATTATTCAAGGTGTAAAGATAAAGGACTGACACCAAGATACGATAGATAAGGCGATCTATTTGACACTAATATTATAAGGACAGTGTTTTGCTGCCTTGAATTTTGAAAATTAGTGACATTATTCAAATAAAATTGTATATCTTTATTTATTTTTTATTCTAAAAAACCAGTCCAATCTATAAATAACAATAAATCGACAATTTAGATATTTCAATTATATAAACTTATATTTTCATTTCTTCGCTCTGGTGTCCAGCCAAAGCGCGGCGTTGATTTCCTTCAATGCCTTCGGAATTTGGTGCAAAATAGGGAACGGAGTGTTTTAACACTAGGTCCCCTCTGCCTATCCTATCTTCAAAATATTCAAATTAAAACTTTAATAAAATATCGCTTGTATTTCATTATAAGATAGATTAGATGAGGGGGTGTTTCGTGATTCAATGGAGTATGTCGCTCTTTGATGTTTCAATAATACATCCTCGTGAACGGAAGTCGTGTTCCATGCGTCGTAAGCCCCAGATAACCCTTATATTTTTAACAAGCCCTTTTTATTTGTTAAGGCTATTGTAATATAATAGTACTTTTCTTAATAAATAAAGCTATTTTATTTTTTTATTTGAGGCTGTCCTCGCGCAGGTATGCAAGCGTGTAACTGAAACGCGATGGTTGTGGGTACGATTCCCATTTGAGGGAATTAATTATTATTTGTTAATATTTTCATTTCTTCGCTCTGGTACCAAGGCGAAAGCGGTGGTAACACGCAATGCATCGAAAATGCGGTGGAAAGTGGAGAACGGAATATCTTAACACTAGGTTCCCTCTGCCTACCCTATATGTGGGATATAGCCTGAAAAAAATTACGTAGCGTTTTGTGTGTGGATTCCAAAATACAAATATTTCATTTATTATCTATACATATAAAATGTTATGAGCGTCGTCCATCAACTAATATTGAAGCTAAGCTGTTATAATATAAGGCGGCCATCAATCAATGGATAATTTGTATACAGTTTCTTTATTTTGCCATATTTTATTATGACCAAGTGATGTACATATCTTAGATAGAATATAATAAAGTTGAATTATAATCGTGTAGAAGTATATAAATTTATTTCTCTCTCTCTTCTCATCTTCTCTTCTTCATGCATGTATATCCCGTAGCACGAGTAAGCAGAGGGAACCTACTTTTAAGACACTTCATTCCCCAATTTTCGCCGAATTCTGTAGGTATTGCGTGTTGAGTGGCGGAATTCAACGCCGTGCTTTGCCTCGACACCAAAGCGAAGAAATAAAAATATTATATACTTCATTTCTGCGAGTGGGAATCGAACCCACAACGATTGCCCCTGCGGCTGCGTTACGATTGCCTATATGTATTAATATATTGTCTATTTAACTTAACATGCAATAAATTAATCTTATTATTTAAATATTTTCTCAAATACTCTCTAATATATTATATTTCTTTTTAAGTCCAGACCCCTAAAAAACAAGCTTAGTCCATAATTCAGGGTAACGACGTTAGAATTGCGCTCGTTCTGACATACGTGACTTAACGCTATTTTTCTTCATTCTCAATATCCATTTGTCTTATTTCACGCCCGCGCCATTTCTGTTCCTTGTACTTGTTTAAACTGTCTATATTATAGTGTCCAAATCCTCTTTGCGAAGAGCTAATGTCTATAATAAAGTTTAATCATTTTTAGAGTTCCGTACCTCAAAAGGGTATAATGAAATTCTTATAGAATGGTTCTGTTATCCGTTTGTCAAAACTATTTATTATGAAATCACGTAGCTCGTGAAAATGAAATTAATATCAAATATTCCGGCCTTTTGTCCATAGTAGAAAAAGAAAAATAAGATATTTCATCGATAAAAATTATAATTGTAACAAACTTATAATTGTAGTTAATTTCGTATAAAATGAGCATACATAAGTTTGTTAACATTTATAAGTTTTACTTCTTGTCATCCAGCCCTGAACTTGGTACGAAACCCTCGGTGTGCGAGTTCGATTCGCACTTAACCGGTTTTATTAAAATTGATAAGTTTACCTCTAGATATTAAAATATATAATTACAGTGAAAAGGAATGCTTAAAAATGCTATTTATACTTTTTTCGTCGTCCAGTTTCGGACTTAACTAAAATTAAATACAAAAACTGTAATAACTTTGAAGTACGGCTGCAACTTTGTATTTTAATAGTACTCTTCAGAAAAGCAGTAGTCTGTAATTTAATGATAACCATCTGACATGAGAGGATGCTCTTTTCTGTGTTATTTCAATATATATATATTTTTAACTATTTAAAAAAATATTATATATTAAAAATATATTTAAGACTCTATCGTTGTGCTATGAATAAGGGTTGAGATGTACTCGTATATAAGAGGGTTGTGGATTCAATGCCTAGTAAGATGCATTCATATTTTAAAATGATTTCGTTTCTATCAGGTCCTGCATCCTGCTTGTGGTTTGGACTTTTTAGCAAAGTACGATATAATTAATTTTAAAGTACTATATAATAATAATTAGTTAAAGGCTTAAAAATGCTTCATTTCAATATCATGCACTTCACTTGTATATTGCGAGGCAGAATTTAAAGGATGTAATTCAGAAATATCATTATTTGTTTTAATTATTTTATTTGATGAATAATTTTAATTAAAATAAAAAAAGAAATGAAATAATAAAATATTTTTATATTGTTATTTCTTTGCTCTCGTGTCGAGTCAAAGTACGGCGTTGAGTTCCTAAAGAAAATCGGACGGAAAGGGAACAAAGCGTCTCAAGACTAGGTTTCGTTTGCCTACTCATACCCATAAAAAAAGTAAGGCCAATATCAAATCCATACTTAGTTAATAGTGACATAGCACTCCGCTATATAGGGATTATTACATAATATTTTATGAAAAGTCATAAAAATATTTCAGTATTTTATTACAGCTATTATTCGCATCAACGTTTTAAGCTGTAAAATTCCATTAAGCTTCAATTACCCGTTTCTATCTGATGCGTGAACAATTAATTTTACCAGGTTGTATAATAAAAATCTTCCAATTAAAGTTTTAAATGATATTCTTTGGATATTAAACGGAAAAATCGTATACCTTTGCAAATTACATTCGAATATTTCAATTAAGAATATTGAAATGTTTTTCAAAATGTTCTAACAAAGAGCTCATGTTTTTAAAAAACGTATAAAAATTGAACCCAAGTCTCTTGGAAACCGTCTAAACCCTTTAACCACCAAGCCATACGTTGTCAGCAATCTCAAAATTCTTATACACTTAAAACAACATATTTACGTTATTTCCTTAGCAGTATCTACTCAAAACAATGTAAAAAAACTCTCATTTTCATTAAAATTACAATAGCTTCCAGTATTTATACAATTTTTTTCTGTTTTTCATATTAATTTGCCCCCAGAGATATAAAATATACGAGTATAGAAGGTAATATTTGCAGAGCACCGTTCGTATGAGGCGACAATGATGCCTCGGGCCAACTTTAATTTTTCATTCGTGACTCCACACTTGTTTAGCTGTTGACTTTTCAACACCGTAATGTTAATTGTTTTGTTCTTGTATATGCTATTTTGTCTGTAGTAGCAATTTTAAAGAGATTTAATTAGATATTCTTATATATTTTGCTTTAAGAATAAATGGCCATTCGTGACTCAGGGGCACAAAGTGTGATTGTAATTGACTGGCTGTGGGTTCGATCCCGACTCGAGGAGACGAAATATTTCTTTGTTCGCGTTGAATTCTGCCATTCAATACGCAATGCCTCCAGAATTAGACAGAAAGTGGGGAACGGAGTGTGTTAACACTAGGTTCCCTCTGCCTACCCTGCTGTGTGCGGGATACAGCGTGAAGCTGATTTTTTATTTGATGTAAGTTTGCTTCTTAGCTTTCACACCAGAATTTATCAACTGATTATCAAGAAACTTGGTGCCCATAGTCTTAGAAAGGGCATAGGATACTTTTCATTAAAATATCTATTATGCTTTTGCTATAATATAAACATTTTTTTATTTTTATCCACTGAACCCCGTTGAGTCTCTACTATTAATATAAAAATACAAATATTATTAATAAAAACGACAATGTTGCTATTATTTATAATAATAATAATAATAAAATGTACACAAGTCGTTCATAATGTATCATAAAATATGTAAAGAATTGCATCGTCCGCATAAACTTAAGACAGTCTATTTAGATGACATAAGAGATTTCGTCAACAGCACTCGCCACGAGAACCGTTGGATGCCTTTTTGTGATACGCTAAGTGTGTGGCTCTTTAGTATTGTTGTAAATAAAATGTTCATATCTCCGCTTTTAATATTTTACATTACATATTTCATGTCTTATTATTTCATTTTACTTTTTGTAATTTTGGTTTTTTGTTTTTTTATATTTATATGTTGTTTTTAATTGGATTGATAGTAAATTGTATTGTTTATTTTTAGGGTTTCGTATCTGAAAACGATAAACGGAAACCTTATAGGATCGTTTAGTTGTCCGTATCTCCGTGGTTGTATCAATCTAAAAAAATCACATAAAATATTTAGGTCTATCTTTCCTTTGAGCAAAAAAAAAACAATAGAGTTTCTAAATCAACGAAATCATAAGCTACGAGCATTTGGGTATCTTTTTTGCAGCATTTTGTAAGAAATCCACCGCGTATTACAGCCCTATAGAGTATTTTTAGTGGACATACAATTATTATTAAATTTGTCGTAAAGTTGTTAAGTGAGAACTTATAATGCATATAAGGAGAAAAAATACGAAAAGTGAAAAATTATAAGTATTTCATAAAAAGAAACTTTCCAAATTTATATTAATACTTTATTTCATATAAAATAGTGCATATAATCGCAAACTTAAATTTTACACTTTTGTAAGTCGCATTTCCCGTTGACATTCAACCCTGAAATAGATACGGAACTCGGTGGGCGATATCGACTCGCACTTAACTGGTTTTTATTTGACAGATAGTAAATACAGTATTGCCAGTTTTATTTTTAGTGCTTCCCCCATTAATGTACGACATTTTTAATTTATTGTCCACTAGAATAGACATTAAAAAAATAATAAAATTAAATTAAAACATATTAATGGTGTTGCCATAATGTAAAATGTTAGCCCACGCGAATCATAAATGCTACAATTCCCGAACGTGTTCTCCTGTGCAGCACTTAGCTTGGATGGCTCTTCATCCGAGCACGTCTCTTTGTTACTTTTTTAAGATTGTCACGTATAGCGGTTGTGAAATCTTTTGTTTATATTTAGGTAAAAAAGAAAAATGTCGGTCAAGTATATCTTTGTACTGACCCTGTATAACATAGAAAATTAAATTTGTTATTTATATTATTTTAAAATTAAATAAACTAATATAAATATCTAAAAGCCTGAAGGCTGAACAAGCTTTTTATTAATGTATTTTTATATAATAATAATATTATAAATTAAAAGATGTTTGTTTCACTTTTAAGCAACAACTACTGAACGGATTTAGATTAAACTTTACATTTACATAGTTTATATATCAGAATAACATATGGATAACAAATGGAAACAAATATATCTATATATTTAAGAAAATAATACAATATTATTTTTATAGTATGTATATTCAAAGTATAGAGCTTAATTTTAAAAATCTTTAGTACTATTTGAAATTTCTTTTGATTTCGTCAATAATATAAAGAAACACAGTTTATGTAATTAGAAAAGAGTCAAGTGGTAAATCAACGAGTTAACTTAGTTTTTAAAAAAAAACTTTTGTTTATATTATTTCTATAACAAATAAATATTAATTTTATAAAATTATATTAAGTATTATGTAAAATATTACAATATTTATATAACTATAATATTGCTGAACATCGAGTAAATACAGACAATAACATAATTCGATAGAAATCAAATTATTTAGTTATTCGGCAAAGTTCATGTTTATCTGGAACTAATGGCCAACATCTACAACACTGTTTGTTGCATCTCCAGAGATTTGATGAACTAGTCCCAATACGGTGAGGATATTAGTGGTTCTCAATGTTCCAAAGGTTAATTATAGATTTAACGGTTTTTTTTTCAATTTTTAAGGTTCCCCCCTACCTCAAAATACTGAAAAAAAGTGTATTTTTTTAATTATTTCATAGAAAAATTTTACAATTTACAAAAAAACTCTACAGATATAGATATAGCTTTGAGTATTTCCAGATAAGGAGAGTTTCAAGGCAGCTGCAATCCATTAACGCACGAGGGCTTACGAATGTTTTCTGACAAATCTTACACAGGATTATGAGCTCGTACACTTCCTCGAAACAGAATTTACATTAGACAAGCCTCTTTGTGCACACTGAGAAGTGAATAATTAATTTCAATTTGAATAATTTACAAAATTCTTGCGTATACATTTCTAATGTCATATGATTGTCATAGAACTTATATTTACAAATGAATGTTCTTCTATATTCACGTTGTTAGCAGGGTAGGAAGAGAAAAGAGGAAGTGTTAAGATACTCCCCTCTTCACTTTTCGCCGAAAGGCATTTATTTTCGAGGCATTGCGTGTTGAGTGACGGAACTCTACGTATTCTGCTACATTTTATATTATATTCTTTTGATTAACTCTTTGATTGAATTGAACACGTTGAAATGCCAGCGAAATTCGTAGCGTTATTTTTTAATAATTTTCATCTATTTAAAATTTTAATTGTCACTATAGGAATTAATTTGGGATTTCCACATTCTGAGCGTCAACCATGTCATTAGTGTCTTTCATTAGTAAGCTACAGGTCGTGGGAGCTCAGATTTTAAACGGATTTGTACGACATGTAATTTTATTATATTATTTGATAAAATTTGCACGGAAACCAATTTTAGGGTTCCGTACCTTAAAACGTAAAAACGGATCACTTTGTCGACCGTCTGTCCATTTGCGATTGTTATCAAATATTTAGGTCTATGGTCCTTCGAAGCACACTGTTGAAAAAAAAAAGCTTGAATGCAAAATAAGTGCACTCATTTAATCCAAAATGAGTGCACTCACTCGCAAACTTAAGTTTTTCAACAGTGTGCTTCCAGTAGACCCTGAAAATAGGTAGGGAAGCGTCGTTGAATGAGTCCGACTCGCACTTAACCGGTTTTTTATTTATATTAGCAATTTTATTAATATATTTTCCAAAAATATTATAACAGTTCATAGTTAACGTCTAAAACGGACAGGCTCATTCAGCCATTACGCACGGCCCACATTATTATAGTACTAGCGAAAAGCCAAAATATACGAAGCGAAATTAATTTATAACATAATATCATTGTTTAGAACAGCACTGAACAGCTGTTAACACTAATTGAGCTGTGGATCTGTATAATCACATACTTACTCCATTTTGGCAAATTATGCTAGTTTGAGGCAATTGTAGTATGAAATGTCACTCTTGTATGAGATTTTTGATAATTTTTCTTTATATATAAAGATTTATTTGTTATTTATCTTTATTTCTTTATTCTTTCTTGCCTTCATATCTTTAGGTAGAATGAATCAGGCTGTTGTCGCGCTGGGGTACAAGCGTGTGACTATAAACGCAACGGTTGTCGGTTCGATTACCACTCGGGGGATTTTTTTAACAAATATTAAAATTAATTTTGAACACACACACACACACAGAACTGTGATCCCGACGGACAGAGTGTTTTAACACTAGGTTCCCTCTGTCCACCTTGCTATATGCTTGATAAAGCGTGAAGCTGACAATAGTTACATAAACAATTGGCAATTAAAAGTAAAAGGAGTATCTCTATCTTTCATAAGATTTTTAATTTTTTTTTTAAATACATGTATTGCCAAGATACAAAATAGTATGGTGCTCTACATGTCAAAAAGGCATAACTCTTGTTTAACCGTCTGTGAAACTTTCATCTTGAACAAAATTTGACGACAAAAATTTTAGAAAACACCCCCCCAAATTTAACTCTCAGCAGCTTGTGCCAAAACGTCGCTATACCTCGCTTAGGTAAAAAATGGTATAAAAAAAAATTGCAAAACAAATATGTCTTCGCTTTTCCACAGAGGTGCACTTCAGACGAAATATTTAATTATTCTACTCACGCTCAAGTTTTATTTTAGTCTTATTTTTATGCATTTCAGAGCATCCATCTTGGAACAACGGCAACGTGACGAAAATGAGGTGAAAATAAGATGTAGTAAAAACGTGAGGCGAAATCGAAATTGTTGCTAAAACTAAAATATGGGGCGGCTTTCTTACTCTTACATTTTTCTTTTACACAAATCAGTGTGCAGGAACAATATAAATAGTAGTTTAGTTATCGTATTCATTCAGAATTTATTAGGATTTTAACTGCTGTACCTTACTTATCTTGTAGGCAGAGAGAGTCTAGTGTTAAGACACTCCGCTCTCGACGTGCTGAATGCGGAATGGAGGCACTGCTTGTTGAATTTTGAAACTCAACGCCACGCTTTTCCTTAACACCAGAGGGAAGAAATGAGAATATTTAATTTCCTCGGGTGAGAATCGAACCAACGACCTGTCGTATTCCCAGTCACATACTTCTGCCACTGCGCCACGTGGCCTCCCTACTTAATCTCACTTGTAATTGTTTTATCATCATATTGAAATTGGCAATTATGTAAAGATCAGGTAATAATAATATAATATCGATCTGGTCTGGTAATGGAGCCTGAAGGCAGGAGACGACCCTGAGGTTTCTTTTACTAAAATCATAAATCTTAGATTCGTTAGATTCACCTTGACATATTATTTTAATTTATCCCTCACTAGAAGGTGATTGTTGGTACCTTAAACGTATAATACGAAATGTAATATTTAATTGTTTCATAATATTATTTATTTAGAGACTACTTGTCTAGGCACAGTGGAAAACCACTTGGCTGTAAGCGCGATGATTATGATTATGGCTTCAGTTCCTACTCGAATTAACGAATTACCTATTTTGATTTCCTTGTTCATATAAGACAATTTGCGGCGTTAATTCTGGTCGTACTATGGATAATATTATTACTATTTTGTTTTTAAGTACCGAAAATATTAGACTGTTTACAGTAATAGTAAATTGTTCAGAGAAAATGTGATTAAATAGCAATAACGATATTCCAAACATGATGTTAGAAATTTCGTTTACACAAAACTGGGCATTATTTCTAGATATTCAAGCTCAGAAAATGGAAATACAATATTCATTATATACTAAAAGCCTGCCCAAGCTACTCCCAAGTGGGAGTACTATTCATATAAAAATCATGATTTACTCGTAGAGCTACTACCAAACTATACCTACATATATGGTTTATTGTATAATATCGTCATTAATAATTTAAAAATCTAATATTATTAATAATGCACCTAATTACTGACAGAAATGAGAAAAAAAAACTAGTTTAAATCGCTTTAATAATTTTCGCATTGAAGCATCGGTGAATTTTTTCGTATAACTAATTTTCTATTATTATATAAATAATTTAAATTCTTCGCATAATTGTTGCATATATGATAAACGCAATAGTTGTAGTTTTTAAATAAACTTATTAAATGTTATAATTTTCTACAGAAACTTCAAAAACAATTGCAAAAGATTCTAAAAGGTGCCTGATTGAAATTAAGAAAAAAAAAATTGTACAGAATCCTGTATTTAAGCAATAAATAATATTAAAACTAAAATTATACTTCCAAGCATTTCTCTCAACGCTTCTCAAAGTTATAGACTTTTGCATTTCCCCATTAATTACCCCAAAGTTGTTAATAAAACATCAAAAGTACGTAATTTACATAGAATTATATTACCATATAAAATGTTGCCATTACAATCTGATATATAGTTATTCAAGTGGTATTTCTAACCCAAATGTAATCCTCGTGCCTGACCCAGTTTCAAGTATTCGCAAATTGTGACAAAGTAAACAAGCATCGCGTTAAAACCCTACACGTTTCGTATATATTGTATGTACAATACAAACACACATGTCTAAATGAGGATAATAATATAAGTAAAACAACCATATCTCGAGAACGCGAGGAACAATTAATGTTGATATACATATTTACATATATAAATATTTTCTTTAGCGTGATGCTGTAATTTGTATACAGCAGGGGCAGAAGAGAGTTAAGACACTCCGTTCCCCATTTTC
The DNA here is from genome assembly GCF_056956725.1 of Heliconius melpomene rosina. Classification (NCBI taxonomy): domain Eukaryota; kingdom Metazoa; phylum Arthropoda; class Insecta; order Lepidoptera; family Nymphalidae; genus Heliconius; species Heliconius melpomene. Next base: position 6,213,537 of record NC_140402.1, on the reverse strand, counting down.
CGCCGAATTTTCAATGCATTCCGTGTTGAGTGGTGACATTCAACGCCGTACTACCTCGGCATCAGAGCAGAGAAATGAAAATATAAATTTAATGATAAATCCTACATAACAGAAGAGTAATCAAAGGGAACCTCGTGTAAGACAGTCCGTTCCCTATTTTCTGCTGAATTTTTGAGATATTGCGTGTGGAGAGACTCAGGTACTCAAAGCCACGATATGTCTTATTATCAGAGTACCAAATGAAAATATTAATAGACAATAATTAATTTCTCCGAGCGGTAATTGAACTCACAACCGTCGCGCTTACAGCTATGAGCTTTCAATTGGGTCTTTAAATTCAAACAGCATTTTAATTAATTTAAAAATCGACTTAAAAAAATACTTTTCCACTTTCACACGTTTACATGGCGTTTCACAGCCGTAACAATTCCATGGTATGCCGTGAATAATGTAGATATCTATAGTAGCGGGTCGTTCAGCACGAAGTGTGCTCGCGTGATGCTTCACATTGTTTACCTTTTGTGTTTGTGATGGGGAGTTTTGGTGCTTTTAGTGGCCCGTATCATTTCACCCCAACTGTAAATGGTGGTAGAATCAACAGAAATGACGTTTCGAGTGGCCCAGGGGGACTCCCCGTGAGAATTATTCAACTTTTGTTAGACAGAACGTATTATTTATTTATACTTGTATTTTAGTGTGCTTTAGTAAATAATTGTTTAATTACGTAAAATAATTTTTATACTGCTTATTAGCTTAGTAGAATTTTTAAATTATTTATCGTTAGCAAGGTTTCAGAATGGAAATATATGGTAGAGTTAATATTTATTGTTAAAATGTTTGTTAATTTCTTATTTGAGAAATTTATAAGACGATTGTAAAAAACGTGACTGTAAACGCAACGGTTGTAGGTTCGATTCTCACTCGAGGAAAAGAAATATTTATTATTTTCATATCTTCGCTGTGGTGACGAGGCGAAACGCGGCGTTGAATTCCGTCACTCAACAAACAATGTCTTTAGAATTCAACGGAAAATGGGAAACCGAGTGTCTCGGGATAAAGTGTAAAGATAACAAAAAATAAAAAATATATATATTAATTATAAACTGAAATGAATACATCATTTAAATTACTCTTTATATAAATATATTTTGTTCATTCCATCTATTATTTCCAACATAATGTGATATAATTTATACACAAACGTAATTATTCTTCAGCCGATATCGATTTAGCTACGGGCATGTTGCAGAATAATTTTAATTCCGTTCGCGATTATTTTTAAATATAATTTTAATGTAACTTTTATTATACTGAAATAGAAGGCAGTGATAAGTCACTTTGTTAGTTACTATGGAAATATTGGTTACAGGTGTGTTTTTTTACATGAACTGTTTACTACTGAACTGAACAGAACTATTAAGGCCAATCGAGGTGTAGGGGTACAAGTGTCTACCGTACGCGAAAGTTTGTGAGTTTGATTTCCACTCAATGTCGAAGCAAAGCGTGAGTGTTGAGCAGCGTTCAGTTCCACCACTCAACACTCAATGGCTCCAGAGTGACAGGATACAGCATGAAGCTATAAAAAACTATATTATTCTTCCTTTGCTACAACGTAGCTCGACCGTAACAGTTTTTTTATCTATATTTATTAAAGCAATATCCTAGCAAAAAGTAGTCACGAATCTACTATATATGTACAAATGTTTACTCAGGCTCAATCATTTTGTAGAGGTGGTGGTTGCTAACGCCAATAAAATTCAAGTGCTCGACTACCATTTCGATGCATGGCTTTTTCTATGCTAATTTGACCGTTTCCAAACCACGGATTGTAGACTTTTTAGTGCTGAATTGACACGTTTGTTAAAATAAAGTTAAGAATTGTGCTTTTGTGCTGAAAATAGGGTCGTCAGCATCATCGTCATCAGCCTGTTGCCTCCTGCTGGACATAGTCTTTCCAATTTATATCATATAGCAGATCATTCTTTCTGCCTTTCTTGAATATAAATCCACATGACTCTAAATGAGCTGAAAGTGGGAATAAAAAATGTCTCAACACCAGAATGTCTCCACTTCCTGATGAAATCCATTTTCTTATTTCTTATAGTAAACTGAAGCAAAACGTCAAGTCTTCGTGTGATTTAAATCTCCCCCCACACCGATAAGGCTCCGTAATTTATTTCAAATTGATCGACTTCGTTATTGAATCAGATTTAGAAAACAGCATATTAACTATAGATAATTAAAAAATTTATAATTACATCTAAATTGTTAACTTATGCTTATTTATATGTATAGGATTAGAATGTCTTCATGGCAGTGGCAGTGGCACAAGCCTATGTCTATATATACAAAGAATGTGGGTTCAATTCCCAATCGGGGAAATAAATTATCATTATTTAATAAATTGTTCGTCCTCCTAACAAGGTAAAGCGCAATGCCCTCATAATTCGGCGGAAAGTGGGACAGAGAGTGTCTTACAAGCACTATTTCTATAATTATTTTTCGTCTGCTTCATGCTGTATCCTAAATTTAGCAGAGTAGGCAGAGAGAACCTAGTGTTAAGACACGTCGTTCCCGACATTCCGCCGAGTTATGGAGGCGAAGCTTGAGCCACGGAACTCAACGCCGCGCTTTGCCTCGTTAATAGAGCGAGAAAATGAAACTATTAGAAATTTGAAACTATTCAAAATTCCTCAAGTTCGAATCGAACATACACCCTTGTGCACGCTTGTACCCCTGCACCATAACTGACCTCCAAGAATCAATACTTACTTCCGAAAGCTTTATAGCAATCACAGTGAGTTTTACCAGTTTCGGCAAATCAATTTTATCGCACTTACTGTATCAAGGCGAGTAGGGCAGGGGTCAGGGGTCAGGGGTCGGGGGTCGGGTGCCATCAATAGACGCTAAAAGTCGAATGCTACAAGGACGGCCTTGTCTGTTACAGCTATAACTGCTAATTTATGTTTCACTTAATTTGAAGTGATTTATTTTGGAGTTTTTTTTTTCTGTTATTTCGGATATTTCAGTCTATAATTATATTGTGGAAGTACTAAACGATAACTTACTTTAATATTAAATTATGCACTTATTAAATATGTACACTGTACAGGTAGCCTGAGGGAACCTAGTGTTAAGACACTCCGTTGCCCTTTTTCCGTCGATTTTTTTGGCATTGTTGTTGAGTGGTAGAACTCAAATCGTCGCTTTGCCTCGACACCATAGAGAAGAAATGAAGATATTACATATTTAATTTCTTTGAGTAGGACTCAAACTTACAACCAGTCGCGTTATTAACATTACAAATTTCACAAATTTCGTTTAAATGCATAAACAGAAATGACTATTATAATTTAATTAATACTTAAGCATAATTGCAATAATAAATAACTTTTTTAATGAGTATTCTTCAATAAAAGAATATATGAATTCATAATATATTAATTTTCTCAATGAATATTCTAAAATTCTTTGAGTTACATCTAAGTCAGTCCTAAAGATTATCTACTTTGGCAGCCTTAAAAGATTTCCGGATTACATCGGACCTTCAATCTAAGATTTTAGCTTCATAGCAAAGTTTCCTGGTTCTTAATGAGTAGGTTCTCTTCGTTTCAAGTTTGGAAATAATATTTTTCTAAGTGGATATTTGCTGTGCATTTTTTTTGTAATAATATATGAGATATATTGATTTTATTAAATGCCAAAGATAATTTTATTAACTCTAATTCGTTAGAATCTTTAATCGTTCTTAGTTATAAGAGTAAATCTGGAAATAGGACATGTCGACTGTGGAGAATTATATTTTAATAAACATTTTAGTAATTTCTAATGAATTAACATGACTTATATGAAAATATGTTTATTAAATATATAGGAATACACGATGAATTAGATAAAAGTGAAAATCTAAAGTCTCATAGCGATTCCATTGTGTTGAAAATCGGCCGCTTACATTTTAACTGCGTGTGGTTGGAGCTGAAGAAACAAGAAATTGCTTTGTTTTGTTTCACGATTGTTACTTGTAGAAACTTTAGGTCTTATGAGAACTATATTGAAAAATGGACTTTAGGCGTTTTAGCATATGCAATTTGTGTAATTTTTGAAACTAGTTTCAATATTTTCATTTCTTCACTCTGGTGTCTACGAAAAGTGCGGCGTTGAATTCCGCCACTTAATATGCAATGCCTCCAAAATTCGGCGGAAAATGGGGTTCCCTTTGCCTACCCTGCTGTGTGTAATTTTTATTTTAATACATTTTATGCATATTGTGAAGAAAACATATTAACAAGTATCATATCTCTCTGCTCTCCATTATCCAAAGAATATTATGTGACAAAATCCAAAATTATAGTGCTTGCCTAGAAATAAGCACCATATTTTCTATTTGTACTGTGAACTTCGTTTACTTTTAATATGTTTAGCGTTATGTACAATAAAAAGAAAAGAAACTCTTATACGATTTCTTTGTTGTCTGTAGGTTCTCTAAGTGGTATCAAGATAAAACTAATGTCAACTATCTAGGTCTACAGTCTCGTGGCATAGATAGAACTAAATTTCTAAGTCAATGCAATCAAAAGTTACACGTTTATGCTTCGTTTTCGACGCATATCTTATTAAATTCGCCGCGTAATTAAAATCTTTTAGATACGTCCTCTTGACTATGAAATTTAGTAAATTTGCAGTTTTTATTGAAGAAAAACTTCGAAAATTGTCAATTTTTAGGTATATTAACACTAGGTTCCCTCTGCCTACCTCGCTACCACCTCACATGCTGGATACAACGAGCAAATAAAAAAAAACTTCATTTAATATTTTATACTGTCCACTCAAGTCCATAGATTGGTTCCCCACTCATCACTATATAAGCTTATATAAAGTAAACATTAATGATATAAAGTGTGTATAAGGACCTTATTAATGAATACTAATACTTCTTTTTCGATCGTCGACTCGCTTTGAAGGCTTCTTCGGTCTCATTAAAAAGTCCTTGTGTGACAGAATCAAAAGATTTCTTAATTAACGAAGTTTCAAGTACCTAACGGTGTCATTGAGAAGCTGTAAGCATATCTTATCATAGTTGCGACCAAATTGTTATTTTTTGTAAATGGAATATATGTATTACCATTATTCTGATGAGTAGCTTCTGTTGAGTAGGTTCAATATAATTTTTAACAACAAAACCCGACTTCAACCGGATCCCATAATCAAGACCTCAGGTTCCAAATTCTCATCAAACTACCCTTGAAGGGTATTCTTTTCAATAAAAAATTACGTTGTCTAAAAATCTATTAACTATTTTGTAATAACTTAATGAAAATCTGTACAGTAGATTTAACGTGGCAATTAATTTAAAAAAATGTAATATAACAAACACAATTGCAACACAAAACACAAACATTAATATAATTTTATATGAACAATATTTTTAAAACCTCATTTCTCTACAAATGTTGCTGCGATAATTAAATGGTACACTCCAATGTGAGAGTTGCAGCGCTGCGCTGCCTCGCTCAGCGTTAGAGCACTACACGCGAAATGAGGCATACTTAAATGTCAGCTAAAGTCGTTAGTGTCGTTAGTCGTTACTTTTTATTTTAACTAAACTGTCTGTATTTTTAAATGTTTTGGCAACTATAACAACAACACGACTATTATAATATAACTAAGAAACAACAATAACAACAACTAGAATAATATAACTAAGTAACAACATTTATATTATTTATATGAGCGGAATTAGTTTTGTTTTGTTGTTTTGTATATTAAATATAATATGTTTTTGTAGTGTTATTATATATTCTTTATTGCACTTAAAACCATATAAGAAACACAAAATTAAAAGTTTAGTTAGCATAGGTGGGCTTTTTTCTACAAGAAATCTCTCAGTAATAGAAATCTTATAGTAAAATTAAGCCATAACATAAAATAGCTGCTATCATAATCAATAATAAGTACAAAATTATAAGATATTTAAAAATGCAACTTTCACACAAAATGAAATGGCACTATAGACGCGTCTTCTTTGAATAAATAATAAGATAGCGCCTCGGGCGACGATCTGGGTGATTATTTTGACGAGCCCGAATAGCGCGGCCTATTTCCATTAGCGGTTAAATTATATTTAATTTACGAAATGCTTCAATTTTGTCCTTTCATTACGTATTTCGTAAGATTTATAAAGGTTTTTAGAATGCTTTAAGTAGCTGCGAAAGATTTAATTATTTTAAGCTTGTGCAGTGCTGGCATTGAATTGATTGGTGTAAAGTAGGTAATGTTTTTAATGTAATAGTTAAGTAAGGTTGATATTTTTAGTTTTCTTTTTTATATATAATTCTGGTAACATCGTTGTAAAATTTTGTTGTTAACACTTTTCTTATAATTTTGTTTTGTTTTTTGCTTTTATTAAAATACTAGTGACCCACTCGCGGTGTTGCCCGCTAGAAGCACACAATTATTTATTCACTATCATTTTAAAGAATATGTACTAACTATATTGAACACATAAATTTCAGTCTTAATTAGAAAAATAGACAAACAAACAAAAAAATAAGAACATTGCGTTAGCATTTTGCTACAATAATAGTTTTTTTCATATATCTTCCAGGTTTAGTCAGTTAAAAGTTATATTTTTCTTATATGTATAGATATTAATTATAAGCGTAATAAAATTCAATATGAAGTTTTGAATGTAGCGAGATTAGAACCCGGCTCTGTTGGGTTATTGCCAAAGTTATAAGTTCCAATCTCATCATGTTGAACTATACTGCTACAGTATGTGTTGTAAGCACTCGTGTTTCACAACTTTAAAGAGCTTCGTGGGCATATTAAAAAAATATAATTAGTTCGAAGTTCCTTATTCCTTTCCTTTCCTTATTCCTTGATTTTTATATCTATGCAGTGTATTTAATAATAAGCAAAAAATATCACTTTAAAATAAAACAGCGTCCGACTGAAACGTGGCTTTTAGCCAAAACCGAAACTAAACCTCTTCGACTTTAGTCTTAATTTCAGCCTAAACTTAAACATATCAAGACAGATTAATAATTATAATGCAAAATAATTCTTAATTCCTTAATTTTGATATTGCATAAGCGTTGCACTTACAACAATTTGAATTGGTATTTGACCCAGTTAAGTTTATTACACCCTGTATTATTCAGCGAATATAGAAAACTTTCCTCGCCGCTAACGGCGTGTCAGTCTCCAGGAGCAAGTCATGCCTGATAATTAGATGAATCAAATTATAATGAGCTTATTATACATTGCTATAATAATATGATAAATATGGTGAAAGACATTAAAATGTAGGGCCATTCGTGGCGCAGGAAAGTGTTTGAATGTAAATACGACTGGTTGTTGGTTCGATCCTCAATCGAGAAAATTTAATTTATATTTTGGTTTCTTTGCCATGTTGTCAGTTCCGCCATTTAACACACAATTCCTTCAAAATTCGGCGGAAAGTGATGGGTGGAGTCACTAGGTTCCCATTTTTATATACTAAATATAAACTCAACTATAATGAAAATCTACAAAGCTTTAAAAATTTAAAAAATAATAATATTATAAACTTTGTCGGGCTCTCCTGTAAAGTTGCCGATTTTCACTTCCGACAAAGTTAACAGGGACAGATGAAACGTTTTCCTGACCTGGTTAGACCAAAGCAGAGATCAGGGTAGAGTAGAATAGTCCTTTCAGCTCGTCGTAAAGATTAATAATTGCTACAGCCTTCTCCAGATACAAACTCTTTTGCTTTTAAAAAACCTAAAGAAAACCTTTTGTTCTTCAGTAAATATCATCAATTAAATGACTTAGAGACTATGGAGACAAAAAGAGCTGGCGAATACAATGATTGATGATGACGATTAACGGATAGCTATCACAATATTAACCCTTCAAGGTCGTATATCTTATATTTACCTTATCATATCTTTTCCTTTCTTTGTTCTAGTTTTGACGAATATAATAGTTATATATATTAGGGTAAAATTATTTTATATTTGAATTTGTTTAATTATAAACTATATTTTACCTTTAAAATTTTCTTTTATCAGCGTTTCTTTTCCTATATACATTTCACTTTGACCGGTGCACCCTGTTGATTCTATATAAGCTACAATAAATAAAAAAAATAAAAAGAGCCTTTTTTGCTAAGTTGAATTTGACTTACCGAAACAAATTAATGAATGAATTTTCTTGACATATATATTTTTTAAGTTAGAACTAATAATTATCAATTAAATTATTTTATTTCATATCTATTAATTTCAATAATAGAAACTCGACATAAATGTACAATTTTTTTCTTATAAATAATCATGTAGCGCCATCTATTGCAGAGTAGCGATATTATGCTGCTATAAGAATATTCATAAAAAGGGAAAAGTATTATAAAATATAATTTAGGAAACCTTTCTATTTATCACTTTATATTCTTAGATATTTTTCATACATTTTTATCTCTTCTCATACTAAACTTTTAAATATATGCAATGTGCAATTATTGAATTGTACTTAATATTTATATTATTAATTTTATATTTAAATATTCTCCTGAAAGAAAATGAACCCTAGTCAATAACCTACCAATTTAATCTATTTATAATTGATGAATTTATAATACGCTTAAAATATATGCCATGCCATCCATGTATATGTGTCTGAATAAAAATATCTAAATATTTTTTTATCTATTTTCTTTTACGTATTTTTAAGTTAAAGATAATATTTTTCAATCTTTTGAATCCGATTTTCTTTTAAATTTATTATAATATAAAAAGTAAAACTTATTTAAGAGTAAAAATTACAATAACAATAATCTTTATGAAACAAAAAACATATTTTAGCTAAGGTGAACGCGATAAGTATTGCTATTGTTACACAGAAAAACCGTTTCAAGGACGGGCCGCCCTTCGCCTGAGGACTACACAAAGCTGATATCGCAGATTAACCCACATTTCTACCCTCACCTGAAGCGGATCTTGATAGCGCTATAAAAATGTAGCGCAAAGGTTTTGGGGGCTTTTGTTTTAAATTCCACTAACAGACGCTAGATGGCAATACTGACATAAATTTAGTTTATATTTGTTTTTTACATTAGACTTTTAAATTTATAATTTAAAATTCATGATTAGAAATGTCCTTAACATAAAAAAAAGATTCAATATTTTACTTCTATGTTATATAATATGCAGATTTATCTATACTAATTTTAACTAATTTACAATAGTACAAATTAGTACTTATTCATATAAATAATCATTCAATTTGACTAACTGAATGAACTACACTGTGTTACAAATTACAATGTAGGTAGTTTAAAACGGAATCTGAGTATAACTTCTGAATCGTTGAGCGTTTCGTCGATACTAGCCGTCTAGCGTCGGGAGAGGCTAGGACTTCTGAATTGGAGGGCGGCGGGTGGAGTCACGGGGTGGGGGGCAAGGGCGGGGGCTGGCGGCGCGCTCAGGCCCACGCGGCGCACAGTGCTCGCCCGGCGCCTCACCCATGCGCATCTCTAGCGCGCCGCCCTACCAACTACCATACAAACCAAGACTCCGTTACATAATTCCCCCACTAATATATTAAACAAATAGTGTTAAGGCTTTATTCTGTGATCAGTATTTTTGCACCATTTTTTTATAATATAAGCATAGATAAGTTAGCGTTACGTAAGCCGCCGCCGTCCACTAAGCTTCGCTTGCCACCGCTTTTGTGATATTCGGTTGTGATATTCGTTATAGGCAGGCTTTTTGCTCGTTAGTTTGTTAGTTGGTGTTAAGGTGTAACGGGGTGATAGTATATATATGTAACGGAGGCTTGAGCTTGGTCCCGTGGTCCTGTGGTCCCGTTGTCCCGTGGTCCACTTGTTGCTCCGTCCGTCCCGGTCCCAGTCCATGGTGAGCGCTGGTCCCGCGGGTGCCGTCTGGTCCTCACACTCCTCAGTCCAGGGTGCGATGCGCGCGTAGCGCTCCTGAGAGTGGCTCGTCACGGCTTCGCGCGCCTCGTGGCCGCGCGCCACGCCATCTGGCGACTGCGGCGCTCCGGCTCCCAGCCCACGCACGACTCAAATGATCATGAACAGACCAACCACCTGTACGTTTCTTCTCTCTATCTTCACTCTATCTCGCTGCTGTTCTATGTGTATCTTATTTGTCGCCTTCTGTGTTTTTTTTTGTTTTTTTTCTTCACACTTTCACTGGACTCAAATATTAATATAAGCTTACACAATAAACACTTGAGCAAAGACATTCACAAGCTGTTTTATTTAAAATATGTTAAATAAATTAAAATATATTAAATAAATTAAACTATATTAAATAATTTATATTAAATTTACTAAAAAAACACCATATAAAAGAGTCTAGTGAATTTTATTTCAAACTCAGCTTTCATATTTATTTTCCACAACGCTGTTCTCTCCGCTTATAACCCCTTTCATACTTCCCGTTCCTCTCGAAGCCGACTCGACGATGCAATGCAATGCAATGTGATGTTACGATGCAATCAGAATCATCAATAAATGTTTACCTGTAAATGTGTTTTATTTGCGCTTATAAGAACCACCTCAGATACTTTAAGTGCGTATTTGCGTATTATATGTTTAGCGTAGTTCGATGTTAGCTGTGGGGCACGTGTTGAGCATAAGTGTATCATTAAGTAGATTGTTGTTGCAATCACACTCATTTCATATATTTGTTGTTGTTGTTGTTTTTTAACTAAATACATAATTGTAATAAAAATGTATATGTAATTGTTGACGCTAATCCTATGGAAATCAATGGAAAGTGGGGAAGGGAAGTGTTTTAATGGGAACGGAGTGTTTTAACACTAGTTTTCCAGGTTCAGATACAGCGTAAAATTAAAAAAGGAAAACGAGTATATGTTTTTACAACATTATATTTCATTTAATATTTATATATAAAATATAGATTTATATTCAAAATGTCTTACTAAATATGATATGAACTTTTCTTTTATTATTTTTTTATTGTCATTGAGATTAAATATTTCTTATATATTAATTTATAGGTATATATAATATTAAATTATATATTAATATATAGGCATATATAATAAAATAACCCACTAAATAACATAAGAAATTGAAGATAAATAAGATTTAATAATAATAAATGGGACAACAGTTACGAGACTTTCTAGACCAATAGTATGGTAATATACCGTTTTAGGTCAAGGCGACGTAACTTCAGTTTTTCTTTTCTTAGTCGATAAAATATAGAGCCATGTACGAATAGAATTCTTTCTTTTCTAGTCCTAATAAATTATGATTTATATTATGAGGCCAACGTCGCGCAGAGACATAAGAGTGTGACTGTAACGCGACGGTTGTAGTTTGCATTTCCGAGGATAATGAATTGTTATGAATTAATATTTTAATTTATTCACTCTGACACCAAGGCAAAACCGGGGTTGAGTTACGCCACTTAACACCCAATGACTCGAGACACCAACTCTCCTCCCCTCCCCTCCACTCAATATGCAATGCCTCGAAAAACTTGGAACAAAGTGGGGAACGGAGTGTATAACTTATTATTAGATTCCCTCTGCCCGAGATGATATGATGATAATTTACGATTTATAGATAAACCACTGTGACCACCACGGTGACCATCAGTTAACCCATACGCTCGCTTGCCTTGTCTTTTTAATAAAAAATGCTCCAATAGTATTATTTAATATGTATTCTTAAATACAGACAGACAGAATACATTTATATAAATATTTATTAATATTAGATAGTCTCTACGCCTCGTAGGCGTTGCTACGTGAGACGCCTACGTACTACGAGCACGAATTCCGTGAATACCACTGTGTAATAACTTACTGTACTATAGTGAAAATATACTTAGATAATATTTACTTATTTAGAGTGGGCAAAAGCACAAGCGTAAACGCGTCAGGTTATAGGTTCGATTCCTACTCGAGGAATTAAAATATTTTATAATAAAGTGGGCAAAGGAGTATTGTAACACTAGGTTCCCTCTGCCTATTCTACTTAACGTGCGCTACAGAGCGAAGCTTTTATCACGTGTATTTCTAATATAAGAAAGTTGAATATAAACTCGCATCGATAGAATTACCCACTTACCCTAGAGTATTATAAATAATATCCATATTCAATTTCTGGTAACGACATTCTATAGCGAAAAGCAATTTCTAAACATGCGTTGTTGCTGAACTAAGAGTAACTGTAAACAGCTTACAGTGCTTCAAGTCGCAAAGAAATATACATACATATTTAAATTTAATTAAAATTAGAAATTTCTAGTCTATAAATATACGAAACACTTTAACTGATTTCCATAGTACTTTTATTGACAAGTTTAATAAGCGTGCTAGTAAGCAAATTTCATTTATTTATTTTTTATTTATGTTTATTGTAATATAAAATAATTATATTTTATTTTACTCGAATGAAACCAGGGAAAAGACTAAGAGGTGATTTGTATATGGTAAATAATTATTTTCAATAATTAGGCAAAAATCAAAGTTATTTTACATCTCTAATTCTAACATAATGTTTTCCGAAATAAACTAATTTTTGGTTTATCTAATGACTTATATAAAAATCTTGTTATAATATTATCATCTTTATAATATATTAAATAAATATCCAAAGTTAATTCAGCTTGAAAGGAAGGTACCTTTATACTCCCTATACAAGCAAGACCTTGTGCGGAGTTTGGCAGACGCGGCGCCGCCGTCCCGATATTGACCCGGCTATTTTTAGCGACGACACGAGTTGATCGTAGTTACTTTTAGGATTTTTTTTATATTAGTATGATTTTTATATTTATATTTAAAGAGTATAATAGAAGAGACCAAGGGTGTGTTAACGCGATTCGTTGTGGGTTCGATTACCACTCGAGGTAATGAAATATTTAATGTTTTCATTTCTTCGCTCTGATATCGAGGCAAAAAAGTAAAATACAACGTTAAGTTAAATACTTATAAAATAAAATAAGCACATAATTATTTTTAGTATTGGTATAAATAAAAAAAATATTGACTTCCTAAGCTAATCTTTAATTCTGACAATGTTTTTTTATAATATATTTTGTAATAATTTTCTAACATTTCTAAATAATATTATTTCACAAAAACAAATGTGTAAACAAGTAATTTGTATGTTATTACGACTCTAGATATCTCTTATTAAATAAAACGTAAACAGAGGGTCCAATCCAATTTCGTTCCACCCTTCCAACTAATAAATGTACTTCAGCTTAATTTATCCATAAATCCCTTTATGGAATCCGGCTTTTATATATGAAATATGAAAACCCAAAATAATTTTATATCATTTAATATATTTTAGGTATTTTATAAAAGGTACTCCTCCCCTCATTTATTTATATGGTCAAGTTTGAATTGTCGAAAGAATTGGCATAATAAATTTAGTTTGATAGAATAAATAGGTATATATAGTTCATAAATTTTTTTTTAGGACAATTTTTTGAGAAATTTCGTGTAAAATATTTTTTTTTAAACTAAAATATTTTAATAGGCGCATTACAGTTACACCCTTGTGCCTTGTGACGGCCCCAATAATAATATATACTTTATTTTACACCACAAAAAATATAGAGAAATAAAAAGAAACATATAGAGAAATATATAGTAGGCGGCCTTATCTAAGCTAAGGCTAAGCGATCTCTTCCAGGCAAGGTAAAGTGTTATTCTGTAAAAGGCTAACATTAAAATATAGGAAAATAATGCTAAAATATAAAAAGAAAAAACTCACGTTCAATTTATTCAAACAATATTGCGTACAGTACATTCGTGACTGTATTGACGTTTCAGATTTATGTATGTCGCAACAATTAACAAAATTACAAGCCGTTCCTCCACACGCATTTATTATTTATTCAGCTGTTTTTGAAATTTAAATGTTACAAAGAAGAATTAAAAAGAAATTACTTACTAATAGTATGTTTTAGATTAGATTTTTTATAGATAAATCAGATATTTTTTACGCTTTGATAAATGTTTCCCTTAAAAATATCTACTTATACATATTATAAACTTGTAATTGATCGCTGTCTGTATATAAAAGATATATAAGAAAATCTCTTATTGGGGGCATTTTTGAATGTAATAGAACCCAAAACAATGGTTATTTAATATTTTTCCAAGTAACATATTTACAAAAATTTTAAATCTCAGATTATGAAAAATTTACCCAATAAGTTACTAGCGCCATTTCCCAGCTAAAAGACTACAATATACTATGGAACAGCACACTAGCGCCATGTTTGGGCGCGGGAAAATTAGGAAATAGTATTATCCTTGTTTACCTTCACGTAATATAGATGGCGTTACGTGTTCAAAGTTATTTAAAAAAAATATTTGCATTGATATTTAAGAAATAGAAAGATATAACTTTTTAAATTATAAGCTTTTTAAATTACTTTCCTTGTTTATAATATTAATAAAATGAACGAATAAAGTATATTCAAATTATTTTCATAAAAATAATTTGATTCTCTCCAACTCCTAATTTGCTAGGCAAACACATTGACATGTTTTTATTATTAAAAAGTCAACTTTACGTTTTTATTTACATAACAGAGTATGCACAGAGAAAGTTTCTACAGTGTCAAGGCACTTGGTACTCTTCGCTCTAATAGAAATTCGGCACTTTGTTTATTTAGCGGCTTAGTCTGGCTTAAAACGGATAAATGAAAATATTTTAAAAATGCATGGTAACTTCTCGGGTGGGCATCGAACCTACAACCAATACATTTGCAGTCAGACACTATTATACTGCATTAAACTCCGCCGCTCAACACGCAATTCCTCCAGAATACGGCGATAAATGGGGAACAGAGTGGCTCAACAATAGGTTTCCCTTTGCCTATCCTGCTGTGTACGAGATACAGCACCAAGCTAATAAAATTATCAACTTTTTAATTATAAACATTAAAAACAAATTAACTTTAAATCTGATAGCAAAAAGCACAAAGCTCAGCACCATCAAACGTCTCGTAAATGTGCTGATGGTGTGACCCTGACACCACCACGCGAGGTCGCGTGCCTCCAGGGTTAACTGATCTAACAATACACTTTAAATGCCACTACACTGTAAAGGTTACTTGCTTCATACTTTCCCATACCTAATTATATACAATACTAGCGGCCCGCTCGCGGTTTCACCCGCGTGAACTATGTTATTATTAATTTCTGTCTCCATGACTACGTCCTAGTGACGTCTATGCAAAATTAGAGACTCCTAACGTTTGTAGTAACGAAGTTTCATACAAACTTTCGACCCCAAAAACAACCCCTTAGAAATCGAATATTGCAAATTCCCGTCTTAGCGAGCACCTACGTCCTATAAGTAACTCCTATGCAAAATTTGAGATTCCTAGCACTTGTAGTTTCTGAGATTTCGTGATGAGTGAGTGACCTTTCGATTTTATATATATAGAAGATATAGAATTGTATTCACACTAGGTTTATTTTTATCGCATTTTTTTATATCATTTTGCATGTAACGTATTTATAAATTTCATATAGAAAATATAATTGAGGCCAGCTTAGGCAAATCGTGGTACAGGGGTTCAAGCGTGCGACCGTAAATACGACAGGAAAATCAGCTTCACAATGTATTACGCATACAGAAAGGAAAGGCAATGGGAAATTAGTGATAAGACACTCCGTTCCCCACTTTCTATGATTGATTTAGGTCATTGCGGGTTGAGTGGTGGAATTCAACGCCAGACTTTTGCCTTGGTGCCAGATCGAAGAAAGGAAACAAAATAATAAATAATTATTCATTCCCCCAAGTGGGGATCGAACTCACAACTATCACGTTACTGTCATAACCTTGTAACCCTGCGCCATGACAGCCTCATCTAGGAAAAGTATGAGATGCTATTTCATTTCTTTTTCGAGTACTGTTACAGAAAGTGACTTTAATATTTAAACATTAACCCGCTGTTATGTAGACGACGAGTAAAACGGAAATAGTTTTAAAAGAAACAATGTTACCAACAAAAATGTATGACGTTCCCAAAACAAATTAAAAACGTAATCTACAGCCACATAATCAATTCGTACTATTTATATTTAATCTATGACCAAAACTATATATATTCACTATAATTTGAGCAATGTCTTTAAAGAAAATGTATAAATATTTTGATAGTTAAATTTAAAACGGAGTTATAAATTCGCAACACAAACAACAGTTCTGTTTTCACTGTGGATTTAATATACCAACTTCTGCTGGGCCACCTGCTCCTACGTTTACTATTCGTATTTTCTACCAACAGATATTATATATATCTTGTTATTTTGTTTTACTAAATTAGTTCACAAGAGTCTAATTAAATTAACTTTTGGTTTAAAAAATACATTTTAGGGAGATATGAAACACGTAGGCATGTGCTGCTTATCTCCCATATCACGAAAATAAAAATAAAAAAATTGAGAAATTAAAATTCAAATTAATAAAAGATTTTCCTCGAATGGGCACCGAACCCACAATTATCCTGTTCATAATTATCGTGTTCATAGTACCATGCTGTCTTTTAAATTGTAGCAAATTTTTATATATTTAGATACGTTTTACGATAATTAGCATAATACGGTAACCTACTAGGTTAAGACACTCCGTTCCTATTAAAACACTTCCGTTCCCCACTTTCCACTAAATTCTCGAAGCATTGCATGTTAAGGCGGAATCTAACGCCACTAATCACAATAATAAACGATAATATACCCATTACACATTTAAGACTAAAACCGATAGCTACAAAATGAAATTACCGTAACCCTACATTCATTAAAAAAGGTCGGAAATTACCATTGTTCCCCTTGCAGGTGGTGTAAAGCAATTTGCAAAACCAACCACTAGTTACAATAAATAGATACGTAGAATTAATTTAACTTTGTATTCGTGAACAAAGGCAGCAAAATTAGCTCGTAAAAATTTTCGCCGACTAACTAAATTTACGGCGAGTACCGACAGTGCTACAATTTTTCAAATTAAAATTGGCCCCAAAAACAACAATTAAGGGACCTCGTAGCATTTCGGAATAACCCAATTTTGCCCGAACCCGTTTCGTGGTAAGGTTTTATTAGGAATGCTAACTAATCCTTGCCTTATTGGATTAAAAGATGCAATTTATTTTAGTTTCACGCTGTAACCCGCACATAGCAGGGAACGCAAAGGGAACCTAGTGTTTAGTAGGTATTGTGTGTTGAGTGGCGGAATTTAACGCCGCGCGCCTCGACACCAGAGCGAAGAAATTAAAATATGAAATATGAAATCTTCTCGAGTGGGAATCGAACCTGTCTCGTTTAACTCACCTGGATTAAAAGATGCCAGGCAAAAATGTATTATAAGAAGTTTTCTTGTATGATAAACAGTTTCTTGAATATGAATTACAAATTAGTACTTGTTTTAAAGTGTTGCCATTATGGAAAGTGTACGTCCCAACGGAAAACTCTTGGTTATTAATTAATTAGTCATAAATTATTAATTAATGACGCAAAAAATATATAAGACTATTTACCATAGTTTTACTTGTTAAATTTATTATCAGACAATTGCACAATTATACAAAAAATGACTTCACGATGTAGGGTAGGCAGGGGGAACCTAGTGAACAGGGAACCTAGAACACTCTATAGTTTTACTTTTATTTACTTATAGTTAAATTTATATATATAGTTAAATTTATATATAGCTACTAGTAAAGCACGGCATTCAGCTAGCAATGCCTCGAAAATTCGACGAAAAGTATAAAACGGAGTATCTTAACACTCGTTTCCCTCTGCCTACCCTGCTAAGGAAAATAAATAAATTGTATGTAACATTTACAATTGATTCTTATCACAAAAACATCTGCTACAAATTTGGGTAGAACCCACTCCTTCCGGTGTAGATATCAAAGCTAACCCACTAGCTAAATAGGATCAGTTGCCAGTTAACCATTTGATAACTTGTCTCGTTCATAAATACCTAATTTTAATAAATGAGTATTTTTTATTATGATTTCTCCGCACTCCGCCCCGCACCAAAGCAATTGCCCGCCGCGGTGTTGTGTTCCGCCACGCGAAAAATTCGGTGGAAAGTTGGTAACGGAGGGTCTTAACACCAGGTTCTCTTTAACTACCCTGCTGTATGCGGGAAACAGCGTGAAGCTGATTCTGGTTATATATTATACTAGCGACCCTCTTGCGGCTTCGCCCGCTTTTACTACTGGATTATTCATATAATGTATGTTTGCAAAGCACTTAAGATAATGTGAAAATTAATTAAACCCTAATGCAACCCGCATTTTCGTAGTTTCAATAAGGATTTTCCAATTGGTTTACACAGCAAGGATTTTTTAGTAGGTACCGTAATTTTAAATCTGTGCTACTAATCTTTTCAAGTACTTATTAAAATATATTTAAATGACTATTTTTAGATAGTTAAATGACTATTTTTAAACGGAAGAAATTATAAACAAAAACCTATCTACTAATAACTACTACAAAAAATATGAAACCAAATATATCGCGCTGAAATAATACATTCAACTCCAATTACCCAATACGTGCAAACGCATCTGAATCTTCGTTGCTATAGAGGCAGGCGGGTTTTTTTTCGAGCTTATGGCTAATGCTGAAGAGGGTATTCTGTCCCTGATGAAAAGCAAGCACTACGTGGCTGTCTGTGAGGAAAATTAAATAAAATGCATCGGCTGGGAATCGAACCCGGGCCGCCCGCGTGGCAGGCGAGCATTCTACTTACGGACGCGCTTGTATAAGCCGTTTCGCAGCAAGGATTTTTTGATATTGTAACAACTTCTAAAATACTTATTAAAATGAAAAACCGTAAAAGACAGTTTTGATCTACATTAAATGGCCAACGTAACTAATATACTTATTTATATGCTGAGAGTAAGGGATAAGTGAAACTTGAGTAACATACAGCTGATGTGTCAACGGCTGGATGTGTTAACAATTAAATGCGTTTTTCTCTAAAACTATTCGCAATTTCGAAATAGTGTAAACAGCAGTTTTTATCTTCGTTTAACGTAGAAAATTAATAAAGTATTTTAAAGGATAAGGATTAATACTATTATGGAAAAATATCCCTCACAATAAAAAATATATTGAAATTATTATTTTTAGACAGAAAAATGATCACTACACGTTATCCTTAAAAGATAAAAATATGCTCTCGCGGACTTTTTTGTAGATCTTATTAAGAGGAACAATACTCCAGTACAATTTTTTCATGTAGTACTTACCATTAAAGCAGCGCATGCGCGAAAGTGTCTCAACGGGTAGGACTTTATTCATATTTATCGTATTTATGTTAATTTACATAAGAATGTACAAATAATAAACTATATATAAACCTTCTACGAAAAATACTCGACCTAATGGTGAAAACCGCAACAAAATCCGTTGGGTGGTTTAGAAGAAGAAGAGTTAGAAACAACAGACAGACACGAAAAGCGACTTTGTTTTATAAGATATATAGGATGTAAATATTAATTTTCTTACATAATATTTCATATAACATTTTTAAAATATGTACATATGTGCCTACTATAAATCAACTTTCAATCCGTTTAAACTTTGACCCACATACCATCGTCGTCCAATCAAGGTAAAATTATAAGAGAATCCAACGCTAAAGCCCTCGTTAGGTGGAACATACTTCATGCTGTCAGCATCCCCCGAGAGATATCAGATCCAAATGACCCTGGATATACATAATTAAAGTACGAAACTCTCGAGAGATTTATCAGTGCTTTAGTTCATTTGAAACGTAGTGCCATTGTTGCTAGATTTATTTTAAACCTTATACAATTTACTACCTGACATTTTTAAACTTTCAATGTTAAAAGGGTCGTGGTTGTGTAGAGTTTTTTTTCACATTTATTTTATACTAGCGGCCCGCCCGCGGCTTCGCCTGCGTGAAATATGTTATTATTAATTTCTGTCTCCATGAGTACCTACGTCCTATAAGTGACGTCTATGCAAAATTTGAGACTTCTAGCATTTGTAGTAACGAAGTTTCATACAAACTTTCAACCCCAAAAACAACCCCTTAGAAGTCGAATATTGCAAATTCCCGTCTTAGCGAGCACCTACGTCCTATAAGTAACTCCTATGCAAAATTTCAGATTCCTAGCACTTGTAGTTTCTGAGATTTCGTGATGAGTGAGTGACCTTTCGATTTTATATATATAGATAAAATATTAGGTGAAGATTATTTTTATACGCATTAAATATTATATTAATTTAAATGTATAGACTAATCTAAGAAAATCTAATGTGAAAACTAAATGTGTCCGTTCGTAATGTACCTCCGAAATGTGTTAAATAGCGGAGTTCAACGCCGCGTGTTCGTCTTATTACCAGATAGAGGAAATGAAAATAATTCATTTCTCCATATGGATTCGATTTCAAACCCACAATGCAAAATACATAAGTGCCGCTGCACTACAATGGCTTCGTTTTATATTGAGTTTTATTTTATTAATTAGTATATTCATCATCATCATCATCAACAGCCATCTTTTGTCCACTGCTGGACATAGGCCTTCCGCAATTCTTACCACCACACTCGATCCTCAGCTTTTCTGACCCATCCGCTTCCCGCCAACTTCTTTATGTCGTCGGCCCACCTGGCAGGGGGTCGTCCCACAGGTCTTTTTGTACGGGATCTCCACCCTAAGACACGTCTGCTCCTGCGGCCGTCGGCTCTACGACAGATATGCTCCGCCCATATTAAGATATTAGTATTTGCAATTTGAAAAAAAGTATACCTTTTTAAATAATATAGAATAGAGCTGTTTATTTAGAAAATTGATGGAAACTATTTTCGCAATGTTTAGAGATGAGAAACGTGTATTTAAAAAAACCATATCTGTTTTGATGTCGAACATTCCTATAAGCGATCACATTAGAAGTGTTGTTAGATTAGTTCAAAGACATTCATTTCATTGAAAACATTACGTCATTATGGCGCATTTCAGATACTTTTAAGAGACTAGTTATACTAAAGAAAATTGAAAATTAAAAGTAATATAATAAAATTTATCGGCGTTAATTATATAATCTGCCAAGGTACAATAGAGCTCTTGTATACCTGTATTTTACATTTTTTCTCCAGATATGTAAATACCCATATATATTAAAATATATATTTTTAGAGGGAACTTGGGAACCTAGTGTCAAGATTTCTATTAAAATTGTTAATTATTGTCCCTCTTCCCCACTTAACATAATTTTGTCTCTTTAATGACATGAAAAATAAAAATAGAGCGCTCGTTTGCTCTTAAACTTCAATTCCATCTATATGGAACTTTCAAAAAAACAGAAATACCGACTAAAATCTAATTTTGGTCCCAAAAATGCCAAAAGCTCTCACAGAGAGACAAGGATTATTTCCAAAGCTAAGTTAACGACCCAAAGCGGAAATTCGTGAATGTAAAAAATTTACTCACGCCATAACCAAAGATTGAAACGAGCCATATCTAAGTATTAGCACAAACAGAAAAATTAAAATACAGTTTATGCTCTGTTTTACGTACATCATAAACATTTGAATAAACATTCGGTGGTTGAACGGCCTTATGGATGGTGAATTCTTTAATTTTTTAGATAGGCAGGTTTTCACAGCGACTGCATTACGTTTTTGCATATGTAAATCTATACTAATACAGGGTGAGTCATATTGAACTTTCCGGTTTTGGAAGGACGTTGCACGAAGAAGGGAAGGAGTAGAAGGGTGGGGATGGTGTCATTAGACGCGCCATGATATGCAGTTTTAGTGTGAGCAATGGCTTGGTCGGGACAACATCGTGCGTTCGTAGTTGAAGAGTTTATTAAAAATGGCGGCTCCGTGATCACAACACAGCGTGCGTTCCGTTTACATTTTGCTATTGGTCGACGTGATCCCATTCCCACTGGACCAACAATCAGAAATTGGGTATCAAATTTTAGAGCAACATCATCAGCATTAAAAACAAGACCACAAGGCCGAATTAGGACGTCAACGTCAGCGGAAAACGTGGATAGAGTACGGGCTTCAATTCAACAATCCCCTCGGCGTTCTGTTCGGAAACATGCCGCTTCACTAGGATTATCTTTCAGTAGTGTCCGCAGAATACTGCATAGAGACCTTAAATTTCACCCATACAAGATTCAGGTAGTGCAAGAATTAACAGTTAGAGACTTAGACACACGAACAAATTTATGCCGCGACATTCAGCAGATCCCCCGCACTGCTGTTTTGATCTTCAGTGATGAGGCACATTTTCACCTCGCCGGAACTGTCAACAAACAGAATTTTCGATACTGGGCTGAGAATAACCCACGAAACCTACACGAACGACCACTTCACAGCCCTCGAGTGACAGTGTGGTGCGCTATTGCAGAGTTTGGTGTGTGGGGTCCCTATTTTTTTGAAGAAGATGGTCAAGTCGTCACAGTTACCTCTGCTCGGTATTGCGACATGCTTGAAACTTTTCTGAAACCGAAATTGGAGGAATTAACGCAGAATCATGACAACGATAACATCTGGTTCCAACAAGATGGTGCTACAGCCCATACATCCAGGCGTTCAATGGAAATCCTGCGACAAATGTTTCCCGGTCATCTCATTTCTTTGCGAGGTGACGTTGGGTGGCCGCCGAGATCACCTGATTTAACCCCCTGCGATTTCTTTCTCTGGGGTTACCTGAAGGAAAAGGTGTACACGCATCGTCCCCGAACCATCGATGAACTGAAGGCTGCAATCACGGAAGAAATCAATGCTATTCCGCTGAATATGACTCGACGAGTAATGGACAACTTCCGGGAAAGGCTTCAGCAGTGTGTGGTCAATGGAGGTAGACATTTACAAGATATCATTTTTAAAACCAACTAAATTAAAACTGCATGTTATGTGCTTTCAAACAATAAAATAATTTTTACTGCATGTCGCTTTGTTTTTAATACACACCTTATTGAAATCGGAAAGTTCAATATGACTCACCCTGTATAATAAAGCGGAAGACTTTGTTTGTTTGTTTGTTTGAACGCTAAGATCTCTGGATCTACTGGTCCGATTTACTATGTTTTTGTTTTGTATGAAAGCTGCATTCTTCAGAAGTGCTATAGACTATATAACATTACATTACATATATACTAATAAATTAAAATACTTTCTAATTTGACATGCAATTTATTCTGCCATGTAAATAACAACCGTCGTTGCTAAGCACCGGTTTGCAAAGTTTCTTTGTTGTTTTAAGAAAACGACACCCAAAATGAACTCATATTTTGATATTCATCCTTATAAAAATAAATATATTATATAATATTTAATAAATATTCTTATAGTTCAAGCAGGCGTAGCCGCGTCCGGGTCCACTAGTCTTAGTATATATTTTTAATGATGATAAAAAATCCGTTTCTTTTATTTAAGAATTTTGTATAGTATTAAAAAAAATAAGATAAAATAAGTATTTGTTAAGCAGTTCGTAGGTTCGAAACAACGATATGGATTGGAAGAATTTCAATAATTTTCGCAATCAACTATTGTACATACCGACATACAAACTATCCAAACGTGCTACTTCTGTAATACTGTAGAACTCTACATTTTTCCATAGCTATTACATGTGAAAAAATGTTGAGTTCTACCGTACAGTACCTATATAAGACTGAAAATAATATTTGATACACTCTACTTTTGACGTTTTGTGTTATTTTTATAGTGAAATAAGAACTTTGTAATTGCAATATGTTTTTTTGTTTTTTCTAACTTCACGCTGTATCACGCATAAAGTCGGATAACCTGTTAAGACAATCCATTCCCCATTTTGGGGCATTGAATTCGCCACAACACACATGCCTTGAAAATTCGACGGAAAGTGAGAAACATTCCGTTGCCCTAAACACTAGGCTTCCTCGTCCTCTACTATATGCTCTACCAAACCATGTATACCAACCAACCATATACACTAACAAGAACCACCTTTTCATCAGATGCGAAGATGGCGGAGGCGGCGCGGCGACAGCGGCGGGCGGGCGCACGGCCTCGCTGCGGTTGGCCAACGGGCGCGTGGCGGCGCAGTCGGCGGAGCAGCTGCCGCACTCGCCAGCGGACTGCGCCTCCGTTAGGATATCCATCGACAATACCAATACCTGCTGCACAGACTCGCTGGTTACAGCGCTGGATGATGAGACGCTGCTGCTTGGTTAGTGGTTCAGATTGACTGGTTAGGTTTTTCAGGAATGGAATATGGCTAGTGGTGAGTGGCGATGCTCTGGTGTCGATTGCTTCAACGTTGAGTTTCATCACTCACCACCAATTTGGCAAAAAGTAAAAAATTAAGTTTTCAAACTGTTTAGTAAAATATACAAGTTACTACCGTAGACCTTTCCAATAAATTATAACTTTTGGGTACGATTAATGTACACAAATTAAAGGGTATTATACTAAATACCTACCTTGCTGTGTGCTGAATTCAGCGTGAAGCTGAATTTGTTTTTTCAATTTAATAATAATCAATATTTAATATAGTAAATAAATATTTTTAAATTCATGGATAAGATAGAGGCCGTCGGGGCAGCATAAGGGTGTGACAGTAACGCGCCGGTTATGGTTTCGATCCCCACTCGAGGAAGTGAAATGTTTATTTACATGTATATTTCCATTTCTTCGCTCTGGTGACGAGGCAAAGCGCGGCGTTGAGTTATGTCACTACGCACGAAATGCCTCCGAGGAACGGGGTGTCTTAACACTAGGTTCCCTCTGCCTTCCCTGCTGTATGCGGGATACAGCGTAAAACTGAAAAAAAAATCCATGGCTCCTTTATGATAATCTGATAACATTGAATTCTAAGTCAAAAGAAGGATTAATTTATCGGAAAACTCAATTTACATACTAATTACCTACAAAAGTTTACAAGAAACTAAAATTCTACAGTATTTGTCCATTACATATCGGTCTTTGACTTCTATAACAAAGGAAGTAAATGTTTTGTCCGAACATAAGAACAAAGTCACAGCGACGACTCGACTCGTCTCAATATCGCTAAACTTGCATCATCTTATTTCCTTTTTAAAATAGATCTTACGAGTTGGATTTATTAACAGTGAGTTTCCTGTGAGTGAGTCAAAGAAACAGGTAAACGACTCAGGTACTTCACAAGATCGGATATATTTCATTAAACATTCTAAAATTGCAATTTGTTTTCCTGTACCTAGCTTAAGAAAAGGTATTTATAAAGCTCTTTAAAAGATCTTAATTTATTATCTACTAGTGGACCCGAACGCGAAATTATTAAATATTTATTAAATATTTATGAAATTATTTTCAGTTTTCAATAGAGAGATGCGTTAAGCAAGCTCATTTTGGGTGACGTTTTCTAACAAACTTTGCAAATCGTTGCTTAGCAACGCGACGGTTGTAATTAACATGGCGGAATAAATTGCATGTCAAATTAATAAGTCGTTTAATATATGGGTATATATCGAAAATATTACAAATATGAGAAAAAAAAGAATCCTATGTTCATCCCGAGACCCTCAAGTATCTCTATATGAGTATTTTATCACAATTAAATAAGCGATTTGGCCCTGATTGCGTAAAAGACAGACAGACAGACAGACAGAGTTACTTTCGAATTTATAATATAGGTATGGATTTATCACCAATTCATACATAAGGAAAAGTGCAGAAATAACCTACTTGAACAATATTTTACAGTTATTCTAAAATAACTGTAAAATCTGTAAAAGTTACTTTCAATATTAGAGGTGTTGTAAAATATTGTAACTCCAGTCTGACAATATTCATGAAAAAATAAGTCCCGTATGTTTCCCATAAATAATAATTCTAATATCCACTTAGAAATTTTTATTTTACAGCTTTAGTGACATCACAATGGCCCCCAAAAAAAATATTAGGTTATTTTTAATAGCTAAATAAGCGTGAAAAGTTTTGTGAAAAATTTAACATAACAAAATCATTAAATTTAAAATGAGCAGGAGATTTTGTTGATGTGTTAATCATACATTTAACTTTTATAATTTACCCTTAAGTACTATAAAGAGACCATTTCGTTGCTTAAAATATGTTTATGTTTTTATGAGTATAAATTATGGTCATAAAAATCTGTGGCGTACAATAAATGAAATAAAAATAACCTGCAATTTATAGAATTTCGGCGGAAATAAAGAACGAAGTTTCACTAGGTTCGCTCTATGAAAAAATATGAATTGAATACAAAATACAAAAAAAAAAACAACAAACGTTTCGTTTAATTCTTTCTTGTCGATTGGCATTTTTCTACCTCACAAAAAGCAACTTAAATGCTTTTTTCTTATACTACAAACTACAATATTACAAGCTTAACTTCAAGTATTATATTTATTTATTATCTTTTTCTATAAGAATATTAAAAGCGATTTTTTACTGAAATCAAATTTATTTAGAATATAGGCACATGGAGTTTATTGAATGAGACTTCAAGATAGATTTTAAGACACGTAAAGAATATCAATTACGTAACTAATGTTGTAATATCACAGTTCCAATAACTGATAGATAAAGTTCTCCGATACCGGTAATTACCGGACTGCGTAAGTTCCTTATCATACTTGTACGCAAAACATAAACAAAATAAAGTACTAAAATAAAAAAGTAAATAAAATAAATATTGGTAATAGAAAAATAAATGATAATAATGTAAATAAAATAAATAAATATTAATAAATAAGAAAAGTTTACTATCGAACTCAGATTGTCTAGAGTGTGGCAATCAAGATATGACATTTAACTATTTTCGTAAGGTTAAATTATTATCACGTTTTAATTGATAACCTTTTGTTACTTATTTAGATTAAATATAATATACACATTTAGTAGAGGCCGTCATGGCGCAGTGGCGAAAAGCGACTGTAACGCGACGGTTGTGGGTTCGATCCCCAAGATGAAGTGAAATATTTATTTACGTTTATATTTCCATTTCTTCGCTCTGGTATCGAGGCAAAGCGTGGCGTCGAGTTCTAACACTTAACACGCAATGCTTTTGCACGCAATTGCACGCAAAGTGAGGAACTGAGTGTCTTAACACTAGGTTCCCTCTGCCTACTCTGCTGTGTGCGGGATACAGCGTGAAGCTTATTATTATTCACATTTATAATTTAATGAAACTATATTGTTTTATCAACAATAATTTATTAGTTAATGTAATATAAATATAAACTATTATTGATTGTTTTGGATAATTAGCCTAGTGCCTTAAATCATTAAAAATATATTTGACCTTAAAATTTATCTTATAAGCTAATATTAAAAGAAATTTAGATAAATGCTACTAAAACTAAGAAAAATATCTGTTAGATTTTTATTGGTCAAGCTTAATATATAGCGTTCTTTCATACACCATCAATTAACCCCAAAACGAATTTAATATTTCACAACGTTTCAAAATTCTATTCGCATCAAAACCTTTGCGAATACAGTAACAGACCTTCGAATTGTTAATAAAAGAATTTTATAGTAGATGAACGTACTTAGGAATTCCTTAATGCATTCTAAAATATTTTCACACAGAATTTTCATACTATATAGCAATATTTATTTGGAAGAAATATTATCATCGAGACATTATTATAAAAATAAATACCACCAAATAATTGAAAATTTATAATGAAAACCAAGTAATAAATGTTAAAAAGATTTTCAGTAGTTGAATATAAAATCGTAATTCAGCTTTTTTATTATTTTATTTATTTAAGCAAATAAATAAAATAATAAAAAAGTAAAAAGACATAAGTAAATTTAAATAAACTTAACGTCACGAGGAGAACCGTAACACAAATTTGACTTCACTTATCCAATCAACTGTAAGCTCCAACCCACCGGTATAGCACACGAGATAAAAAAAAACAATAGCGTTACCAAATTACCCAATCAGCATGATAACTGAACCATTTAAGTTTAAAACGCGATTTTCGGTAACAGGAACAAGCTATCAAGCTGTTAACATTGACCATGAATGCGGGGCGTCAGTAACTCACTAGAAGCGACAAGGCGCATGGTCGCTTCCGAGACTTGGCCTGTAAACGTGCAGTTATACGCCGCCCAGCCGAGCGCGCTGACATGTCGCAACCCGTCTCCGAAACCAACACGCAACGTGCCTCAACCTAAACCCGCGATAGCGTGATACCGTGAAAACTAGTGTAGAGCCGAGTGTTAATTTGTGCTATCAAAGAACTCGAGAGTGCTTTCCAAAATGACGGCAAAAGGATTACGGCGTTACGTTCGTAGATAAATTATTTCAGGGTGTCGCTTTGTGTTTCCCGCAATGTTGTCTGTATGTGATACCTCCATACCTGTGGGACTAACACGGTGTTATTAAACCTTTGTGGTATTTAAAAATTATGTTTTGTTATATTATATGGATGAAATTGACCTCAATTTCGTGTTTGGGATGACGTTATCGCTTATTAATATTTTTTTTTGCTAATATTCAATTGTTTGTACATTAATATGGTAAATTCGTCGATTACTAGAATAAATCAATTATCAAGTTAATTTCCTAAACAATACTTTTAAATATTATAATATTGTACATACTAATTTTTATAAAATCGGTAACTAACATAAATGTCAGGCATTATTAAAAATTCATTTTTTCATACTTAAAAAGATATTATGTCATACTCATACATACATAATTATTTCATTATATAAAAAAATTTAAAACTTTTGTTACTACTTCTAAATTTGTCTTAACATTAAGTTAAATGTTACGATTACTTTTATCGTAAGGTGGGAAGTTCGCACGTTAAAATAGAATCTAAAAATTACTCATGAAATATTTATTAAGCCAGACCAGCTGAGGCTAGTCCAAAATGACTGTAAAGATAGGGTGTGGGTTCGACTTCCACTCGAGGAAATTAAATATTTAATAATATAATTTCTTTGCTCTGAGCAAATCCCGGCGTTGTGTTCCGCCTTTCAACACTCGATACCTCCAGAAAACGGCGGAAATCGGGGACCAGCGTGTCTTATCACTAGGTTCCCTCACTCTACAGAAAAAAAAAGAAATAATAAGCATAATTAAAATGGTAATGCATATGAACTCTTAAGGCGATTCATATCAATAAAACCATTCAATGAAAAGATGACATTGAAATTTATACCGGTATTCAAACTTCCCAAGTCCAATTGTCGTAATCCTTATAATATCACACATATTGCTTACATCCACTTGAGGTTTGACATTGCTATATTATTTAGCATCTGCATCACGTGATGCCAGGAGTTGGAATTAACATCAAATTAAATCAGCTTCACGCTTTATCCCGCGCACAGTAGGATAGGCAGAAGGAAGACGTTACGACACTCCGTTACCCAATTTTCGCCTATATCCAGAGGTATTTTGTGTTGAGTGCCAGAATTCAACGCCGCGCCGGGAAACCATAGCAAAGAAATGAAAATATAATTTTAAATAAATATTTAACTTCTTCGAGTGGGCATCGAACCCACAACCAGTGACGTTTTCAATAACGCACTGGTGCCCCTGGGCAACTACTGTCCTCTTGCAAGATAGTTGGTACGATTAATTCATGTTTATTAAACAAATTAACGATACGAGTGCGGTATTGGGTACTTACGTTGTAGCTAATTGTGCGTTAGAGGCGACGTATGACGTGACTGAAAAATCGTAGCTACAATATTAGAAACAAGATATATATATTTCTTTTCTTTTTGTAAACGAAATCTGCTTTGATTCTTATGTTATTTTTACAAGTTTCTCAAACTCTACGAATGGTAGACAGGAAAACCCGTAACAAAAAGAAATTTTTTTCAATAAATTGTCAAAATGAAAAGTGCTAATTTGGTGGCAGAAGAAAATTACCTTAGAAAGAATGAGATTTAAGCCCACAAGCATATGATTAATTTAAGTAACGGTAGAGTCACAATTAAATATTTGATTACTATTATATATTTGATTTCCTCGGGCGGGAACCGAACCTGCAATCAGTCACCTGACCTGCTATAACTTTTGATAGCATTTTTAAATAGATAAAAATTTTAAACAGCCTTTATAATATAATAAAACTCAAATGCCGTTCCCCATAGGTTTTATAACACTTTTTATCGATCTACCTTTCAATGTTAAATCATGAAATTACGGTAGTTTAAATCGCTATTCGTCACTGAGGTCATTACTTGCAAAAAGCGAAGTTGCGTCTACAGATTGAATAATTTGATTAAAACCGACGGACAAACAAACGAGTTCGATTTAAGACGCTAAAAATAGTATGGGGCTTTCAATCAATTGTTGCGGAGATTTCTAAATCATGCATACATACTATATGGGAAGTAGTTTTCGTATGTTTTGTAATTAACTTTGTAAGGTGTCTGTAGATTCTAATCCAGTCGATGAATTCATTGTAGAGCTGATAACGTTGCGTCGGTCAAAAATAATTAAATGAATTGTATGTATTTGTTATTATTAATATATTAAAACAAAAATATACAAAATAAATTGATTCTAATTGCACAATTTAATTATTGATAACGTGTTAAAAAAAATATTTCTGAAATTCTTAAAGTGACACATTTAGGAAGAACTTTTTGAGAAAGTGGAGTTTGATTCTATTACTGATGACAGCACTTGGACAGTTTCCAAGAGTGCACGGGTTCAAATTTTACGTTCTACGTAAAAATTTTTATATGTTTCTTAAAAAAGACTTTTATTAAATAAAAGAAAAAGGATAATAACGGAAAATTAAATTACTTAAAATATTTTTTTTTTGTGACAACAATTATATAATTAAAAATTGAAAAATAAATTTAATTAAATATATACATATCTAAGTTCACGTAGGCGTCGGTCAAGCTATCTAGTAGGATGTGGAACAGGGCGTCCTGCCAACTACTCAAAGTTTTACAATTAAAAGTACTATCTCATTTAGACATACGTTTTCAATGACCGCAGTTTCTTTTTATATATTTTCGTTCGTTTGCAAATGTTAAAGACTTATTTTGTAATTTTATAGAAAAATCTGTGCCTAACATAAACTAAATTGAGGTCCGCCTCTCAAGAATGCAATCCCTCCAGAATTCGGCGGAAAGAGGGGATGTACCCTCTGCCCACTCTGGTATGAGCGCAATATAGAGTGAAGCTAAAAAAATCTTCATTTGCATGATATGATAAAAGTAGTGTTTTTTTTTATTATTGAAAGCGTAAATTAATAATCATATTACTTTATTTTTTAGAAACTGTTATGAACTGAGGATGTTCAGTTTACTTCTGTTAAAAAATTATGTACGAAACAAGTATGTTTCATACAAAATATGGATTTAGCAAATTTTAAATATTAAATTTTCCTTTTTCAATAAATCAATTATAATATGTCAAAATATTAAATTTATCTGTTCCTTTCTGAGTGCGGTCGAAGTGGTCATTTTTAATACGATCTAATATTGGAAAAGCAAATTGATATCGATCACTAACCGACCGCTTAATTGAAGCCACGACTCGTTGCGGTGTTCCACTCACCCAAACACCTGTATTAGCATAAATATACGAGTATAGTACGTATGTATAGTATTGTCGGTTTATTTTTTTTAAATAGTGGTTCTATATTATTGGCATGAAGTTAAACACAAAATTATATAAGATAAAATCACGCTATTTTATATTTTTATGAGATTCTTTAAAAATGTCAATTATCTTAGTAAATATGTTCTATGTAAATAGAAAAAGCGATTCTATATACAAGAAATAGTCGTAGAAAAAAGTAAGCAAAGTTTACAAAAAAAATAAATCTTTTCAATTACTCTGTTTGGTTTGTTATAAAAAATCGATATCAAATATCTATAATGGAATAATTAAAAAATATTTTCATATCAAATTTTCGAAGATCTTTCATTCATACAAAATTTACAAAAAAACAAGCGAGTGTAAGCATTATTTATAGAAGAATCATAATAAACAGCATTTCAAAACAATCTACATCCGTTATAGTAGTTATTTGGCAAATACTGATTAACATTTCAAGAGCAATGAAATCTAGAGAATGCTAAACTTCCAGTACTTAAGAAGGATTATCTACGAAGTGCATTATGCTATCAGATAGGCCTGATGCCAGTTGTGGTAGAATGACATAAGTTATATCACGCCACAGGCTATGGGTTCGATTCCCACTCGAGGAAATGAAAAATTTAATATTTTCGTTTTTTCGCTTAGTTGTCGAGGCAAAGCATTCAAAACGCGAAGCTTCCAGTATTCCCCGGAAAATGGGGAACGGAGAGTTTTAACACTAGGTTCCCTCTCTGCTGCATGCGGGATACAGCGGGAAGGTGTTTTTTTAGATAGTTTAATATGTAATATATTTATTTGTTAGAGGAATGTTAATATCGATGATCGTAATAATTATATAATTGATTCTATTTATTACTAGGACTTGAAGTACAGACGTACATTGTTACATAGTCAAAACGCGTGTGGCTTTCGTTCTGAATAGTGCTTTTGGATGTTAAGGTATTTTTTTTTTATAAAACAATATATTAATACTTTTAAAAGGTTCACGTTCAAATTTTTTTATGGTTTCTAAAAAGTTCCTAATATTTAATTAATACTTTCCAAATTAACATAAGTAATATAAAGTTTTCTATCTAATAAATAAAATTTCAAGTAGTTAAGCAAACGTTTTAGGAACGGTTTTTATTAATATAATTAATTATTTTTGAATATTTACATAATAATGTGGATTCGTCGTTTTTTTTCTATATTAATCCTAATTTGAGATTTCACCTTTTAGTTTCTCAACAACTAACTTTCAACGTACATATGTCTTTAAACGACGCAAGCTGAAGGAAATCAAAAGCTATAAAGAGAACTGGGTTAGTTATTCTGCGATCTTGGCATTGAGTTTAAGAAAAAAACAACTTTAAAAACAGACATATTGTTAATAGATTTACAATCTTTATATCATATCGGCGCTTATTATAATTAATGATTCGAAGTCATTGATAGTACGTTTATAGAATAAATTGGTATCAAATTATAATTCGTGGTAAGACATATTTTAAATTAAAACTAAGTTAATAATACTTGAATAAGAAAAAATATACCAAAATTATAATTTATTAACTTTATATATAAAATATTGATATTTTAAATTATTTTTGCTTTAATATCGCCCGTTGTCCTTTAATTTATGTTTAAAGTAAGAATCTTATTATTTTTTTTACTTATAGGTCGTTTGTATATATAATGAAAGGATAGAAAAGTCGATTCTGTACATGAAAGATATAAAATAATAAAAATAAGGTCGGGTAGTTATATAGAAAAAAAACATATATCTACAGTCATCTTATAATTTTCTAATAAAAAATATGATTTTATTAATAATAAACAAAAATAATATGAAAAATACATATTTTTTTATTATTAATTTAAAACAAAAATGACGAAACCTATTTATTTATATTATAAAACTGGACGTATCTCATTTGGGATGTGTCACGCCAACACCGTCTGCCTGGGAATGTTTACAACGAAATACACATGTTCTCTGGATTTGAATTACGCGATTACAGTATATATATTTAGAAAATTCGATAAGGATAATATAATGTGATTTTTTTTATAAAATTTAAAATATTTCTATGTAAACTAATTTGAAAAAGATTTGAACTTGACAGGGTACGATTACCACTCGAGGAATTGAAATATTTAATATTTTCATTTCTTCTTCTTGAATTCGGGTCCTTAACACTATGTTCCTTCTACCTACTAAGCTGTCTATGAGATACAGAGTGAAGCTAATAAAAAAATAATGAAATTTAATGAAAGTAATATATTAAAAAAAATTACCAGAATAAGTGTATTTTAAATAACTCTACGTCTGTGAACAGACTTTGATGTTTGTGCCAAAGTCAACATAATTTCTGATATAAGCACTTCTGTTGGAAGCACATGCTTTCCAAACAATTGATAGAACAAAAAAATATAAGAAATCAATATAATCGCCATTTTACCTGTTTACGTGAAAGATAAATTTAAAACAATATTTATTTTTCATATAAAATATATAAATCTATTTTTGTACAACGTTGCATTTATGTCGATATTATTTAAAAGCAACCTTGAAATCTAAAAATATGTACTTTACATGCGGCTATGAAATCTTAAAGTAAACTTTACTTAAACTAAGAGCGGTTTTATAAAAAACTGTGTATATCTTTAAAATAGAATGTTCTCAGGGCTCGAGAACTCTACTACATAAAACATATTTTAAAAATTTTTCAAATAATTGACCAAAATTACTATAAAATTAATACATTAAAAGAAAAGTAGAAAAAATATCTAAGCAAAACAATAAACAATAAAATGCATAAACCATAAAGAAATTCCTTATTGTATGATCGTTTAATACTGATTATTAATCGATTGTGTATGTTTTAAGTAACATAATTAAAAATTAGAGCTTCAGAAACATTGACTCATTTTATAATTTATTTTTAATTGATTTATTTGTATGGAAACAGAATTAATTGATTTCTAAGTTATTTTTCACGTGGTCCGCCATAAGTATACTAAGATTGATTGCCTAGCTTTTACGTCCGGCTTCACATGCATGGTTAAATGCAAATATCTAAGAGCTGCTATGATCTAAGAACTGTTATGACCTAATTAGAAACGATTGGCTCTCATCCTATAAGAAAAATATAAAAACAATTAATTTTTTTCCACCTTCACGCTGTATTCCGCACACAGCAGGGTAGGCAGAGGGAACCTAGTGTTAAAACACTCTGTTCCCCACTTTCCAACAAATTTTGGGGGCATTGCGTGTTGAGTAGCGGAACTTAACGCCGCTCTCGCTCGACACCAGAGCGAAGAAATGAACGTAGTACACACACTAGTTTATCAAGCTCCCTCTGTCTACCCTTCTATGGTATGGTATATTTCTTTTTTCCTATATAAAAAAATAGGAAAAAAGTTACTTTATACCGACTACTTTTCCATATATTTACATGTAATATAAAAAAATAAGAATTATTTTCGTTATCACCAGAACGATTTGCCTCAGCCACGTTGATAGTTAATTGCTTATACGATTCCAATATACTATTTATATAGCATAAATTAAATATAACACCTTATGTTCTAAAGGCTAGTAGTACAGCATAGGTCATAAAGTAAACATGCCGCGTGTGTCGAACAGATTGACTTTAGTATTACCTGTGTTGTTTCACACTGAGTACCTTTCTCATAAAACCATGACTTTAAATACTTAATTATATGAAAGTTACTTTTTTTGTGTGTTTTTTAATTTATTTCAAGATTTAATTATATGAAAGTTACTTTTTTGTGTGTTTCTTAATTTATTTCAAGACTTAATTATATGAAAGTTACTTTTTTTGTATTTTTAAGCTATGTGTTGACTATTTGTGTGTTTATAAATAATGAAATATACGACCGGATGTTGCATATCTTTCAATAACGGACTACACAATACTACTATGTTTTTTAAGAAAAAAAACACTTCAAACGAGTATTCATTGCGTAAGAATTATTTATTATTTATATTTTATTTATTTATTTATATGAAAAATATTATTATTCGTTGTTTTATAACAAGTATATATTTTATAAAAATATTATTTTTTTGATAAGATAAATTTACTAAAAGCTTTTTCTTATCTTAAAACAGTAATGAATTGTCACAGATTACGTAAAATCTGTGATAAGTGATTTCTAAGGATTAATAATAATAACGTTCAATATACTTATATTGAGTAATTGAAAACATCTGGTACGCTTATAATATAATGTTAACTTAACCTCGTAACTTCTTATAACAAACAATAAATATATTTGAAGGAATTATTGCAAGAAAACACTATGAACCAAAGACTTATTATAATTTAATGATGAAACTTTTCTGAGCTTTCCTGAGCTGAGCACGTTCTTCTTTCTCACCGTGACATCCTCGCTAGTACCTACCATTCTGTGTATCTCTTCGTTTCCGTCACTCAACACGCAATGCCTTAAAATACGACGGAAAGTAGGGGACAGAGTGTCTTAACACTAGGTTCTCTATGTCTATTTTGCTATATATAATAATAATTACGCAACATATATGTATATATGTACAGTCGTACTATGATAGGTATATGCTCTCAATTTTATAATTACAGCTCTCCAAAGTGATTTAATATTTAAAGTGCCCCACTAGAGGTTTGTGCGAGAAATACAGAAAAATAAATTGGGGCACATTTTTTTTTTTAAATCTGCACAGAAACTCAAGTGGTCTTAATAATACTTCTCATTTGCGGATGATGCATACAGATACTATGTCAGTCAATTGTCATCCGAGGCTTTAATACTCTTGTGGTTTTCGAATAAAAACATAGAAGATTTTCATTTTGTTTCGCATTTGTAAATATGTTGCATTTAATTAAGGAAAAATGTTGTGTGGTTTTATTTTTTTGCTAAAACTTTTAAAATGAGATAGCTTTACTCTTTTTGCTGTAAGATAGAGATAGAGAAAATGTAGTTCTCTCTTTCTACTAAGCTTTCGAGACATTGGGTATTGATTAGCCGAACTGAACGCCACGCTTTGTCTACTAGAGCGGGGAAATTAATATTTTCATTACTTCCTCAAGTGGGTATTGAACCAGCAATCTGCACTCTTTTACACAGATGCTGTTCCACTGCGCCATAGACTCTAAACCTTAAAATATTCTTGTTTTTATTGGCATGCTACGAATAACAATGCCCAAATGATACGCACAAAAAGCTATAGGCCCCACACATCTGTGCTTACTCTGTAAAAACATTAGCTTCTGTTATCACAGTCTCGGGTGAAAAACCCCGGGATCGATTTCCAGCGGTCGGACCTTCAAATGCGGTACAAATGTTCCCAACAAGGATAAAGTATCAACTTCAAACAACCCGCTTTGAAATATATATATAAACGTCATTCGTCCGTCAATGAGTAGCTCTAATTTTGTCAAGTAAATCCCCTTTTACGTTTAATAACATGTGAAATAATAAAAGTTATTTTTTATTATTTTTTTATTAGGTTCACGCTGTATACTGCATATAGATAGGTAGGTAGAGGGAACCTAGTGTGAACTTCGTTTACCGTCAAATTTTCTAAGTAGAATAGTAGCGAAACTTGATGTCGTGCTTTTGTTTTCATACCAGAGCCAGAAATGAAAATATTTATAAATAATAACTCATTTTTCTGGGTGGGAATCGAACCCGTAAACGGCGTGTAGTCACACGCCCCTACGCTACGACGGCGTCATAAAAGTGATTTAGTTATATTATGGCTATTCATTGTCCTATTATCCCAAACTTGAAGGCTATACAGAAACCATAACATTTATAAAGGACTAACTAATGGTTGTCACTTTAAACGACAAATAGTGTTGAATAATTAGCTCCAAAGAATAATTTATTTTTAACAAGACAACAGAAGGCAGAGAATAAAAGAGTCAAGACACTCCGTTTTCAACTTTAAAGTAATAACAAAAAATATACAAAATTCCGACACTTATTTATACAAGTGTTATTTAAAATAAATATTGATGTATTATGAGTGACTACTGACTACTTTACCTACCCAAAGATTTACTTTGAGTAGCGGGAACAGGAGCAAGAGACTATTACGAAGACTTTACTGTCTGTATGTCTGTCACCAGGCTGTCATGTCATGAACCTGAAAATATAACTATTACGATAATGTCAGTTGGAATTTTCATAGAATATATATTGTTGTTGCCAGTATAACAACAAATAAAAAAAATAAGGGGGAACACCCTACTACAAACGGTGTTTACCTGTTTTTTTTTTTAAAAACATTATTTTTTTACAAATACACTTAAGAGACGAAATTGCAGTAATAAATTATTTCTTTATTACATATGTAATTCAATAAGTACATATAAAATAAGCTATACTCTTATAATTTATGCTTTAACACATTAGTATGCATAAAACCAATGGCTATTTGAATGAATATATAGAAAACAATTTACTTGATTACTTAAGACCATATATATGTTAAATAATTATTCATCTGACGATAAATATATAGGTAGGCTTATATAATAGAATATTCTTATATATTTGGTGTTTTTTATTATTATTTTTTTATTCTTTATTAAATAATTCAAGTCGTTTTAGATATATTTTTTTTGTAATTCCCATAAGACAAAATATTTTACAATTTTCCTACATAGACAAATAAGGAATGCGTTACTACCTATTATTATGGAATTAAATGAATTCCGCTACTTTTCCTCAAGATTATTAAATAACTCAAAATCTATATAATATAATATTTTATGCAGTAATCACCTTAAGATAAACTAGCACACGATTTTCCTTATACTTTTCATTTATGGTTTTTCTTTCTTTTCTAAAGTAAAATACATACCTAATAAAAATATTAATAAAAACTTTAAACTTATCTTCGGATATCTCTCAAATGCGAGCCACTTCCGTCTAAATGACATTATTGAAACGTTTATGTAAACTTTTTTAGATAAAATGTAATGTTTTAGTGATTTTTCAAAGTTTTGGCAAAGCTTAATAAAAAGAATAAATGAAATTTAACTAATATGACTTAACGAAAATGGATCATGTTATTATCATACATTTGTATGCTACAATAATTAAATGTGGAATAGGACTACATTTTCTTTTTATTTGATAAACCATATAAAATTACTTAAAAATCTATGAAATGAAATCAATGATATCGGCTTCACGCCGTATCCCGCACACAGCAGGGTAGGCTGAGGGAGTGTTAAGACACTCCGTTTCCCACTTTCCGCCGAATTCTGCTACGCTGCTGTTTGCCTCGATACCAGAACGAAAAAATGAAAATATAAATAAATATTTAATTTTATCGAGAGGGGATCGAACCCACAACTAGAACCCACAACCGTTATGCCCCTGCGCCACGAATGGCCTCTAATCTATACTAATCTATACTAATATAATAAAGCGGAAGAGTTTATTTGTTTGTTTGTTTGTTTGTTTGTTTGTTTGTTTGAACGCTAAGATCTCTGGATCTACTGGATCGATTTACTTTGTTTTTGTTTTGTATGAAAACTGCATTCTTCAGAAGTGCTATAGGCTATATAATATTAAATTACACATGTATACTAATGAATTAAAATACTTTCTAATTTGACATGCAATTTATTCTGCCATGTTAATAACAACCGTCGTCGCTACGCGACCGCGTTCGCTACCGCGTCTTTTTGATATTCATCCTTATGAAAATAAATATAATATAATAGTCACTTTTAGCATTTCATCTAGATTGAAATTATATTTGTATAGAAATTATATTCTCATATTTCAAGCAGGCGTAGCCGCGTCCGGGTCCGCTAGTATAAATATAATAAAGCGGAAGAGTTTGTTTGTTTGTTTGTTTGAACGCTAAGATCTCTGGATCTACTGGTCCGATTTACATTGTTTTTGTTTTGTATGAAAGCTGTATTCTTCAGAAGTGCTATAGGCTATATAACATTACATTATACATATAAACTAATATATTTTAAAGTACTTTCTAATTTGACATGCAATTTATTCTGCCATGTTAATAACAACCGTCGCGTCGCTACGCAACCGTTACCGCGACATTTTGATATTCATCCTTAGGAAAATAAATATAATAGTCACTTTTAGCATTTTATCTAGATTGAAATTATAGTTAACTGTATAAAATTCTAATAAATAATTAAGGAGATGTCACTGATTCGGAATGACCTAGCCTTCGGGCGGCAAAGTATGAGTATGACCGACGCGAAAATATTCTTATAGTTCAAGCAGGCGTAACCGCGTCCGGGTCCACTAGTATTTCATAAAATATTAGAGCGAATACTTTTCTATATAACAATAATAGTATAAAAGTGACCAACAAAAGCCGATCGGAAATTGTGATTTTTACGACAAATCGTCAATGAACTTTTATTATAATGTAACAATAGCTAAAATACTATTGTACGCTTGTACGCTTGTACACTTGTACGATTGTACGCTTGGGCTGGAGTATTATCTGCAAGAACGCACAAAGACCGTTCTATATATATATATATATATATATATATATATTGTGGGATTTATTTGGGATATGTAAACTTTCGTAACAGTTTTGTATCGAAGTCAGTTGACTATAACGAAATTTATTTTTCCCGTGAGACGTGATAATATTAGCTGTTTCGATTATTTTCTATAGATTTTTTTTTTATTTTTCGCAGTTAATAGTTAGGTTTTTTTGCGTTACGCTACACCTCGCACAGCAGAGTAGGATTAGGGAATCTATTGTCTTAAATAATCTATTCTCCATTTTTGGAGCGAAGAAATGAAAATATTAAGCATTTGTTTTTCTTGAATGGGAATCGAACCCACAATCTGTCGCGATTACAGACACATAAATTATTAATAAATAGTTCATTGTATGATTTCACGAAAAACTTTCGACAATTTGTATTAAAATATTTCCGCAAACGCCTAAACTACTATAACATCCATTTTAACTTCAACAAATAGAAATTAGAAACATCTAGAGTCATTATGTTGCAAATGCGTTGACAGTCGTGGAGAATTTTGACAGATGGATTTCGTTCCGTTGTCAGCGTCGCTAAGCTATATTTTTGTTTAATCTGTGGCACATATTTAATCTGTGGCAAAACCGCCTTCCTAGATACCGAGTCACGCTCGTTTAAAACATTCAATAAGTCATTAGGCATGCTCAGTGGGGCCGTTGCTTAGCGTTTTGAATATTTATCGGCATCTCGATGTACAGATTGCTTAAATAATAGATAAAATTTATGTAATATGTTGACAGTTTTGCAAAACAATATGTTATAAATTATATTTTTTATTAGCTTCACATTTTTTTCAACGTATGGTAGAAGAAGCAGAGATAACTTACACCAGAGGGAGCCCCTAGATGATTACCCTCTACATTATGCTTTGCTATTTTTTACAGCAGAGATCTCTAATATAATATTAGAGAGAGAGAGTCACGTTTACTATCAAATGCTGAACTGCTGCTGCAGCCTCATTATAGTTTACACTTATATGCATATTTCCTTTAAGCTATGAAAAAACTACTTTTGTATAAGATATCTCATGATATATGAAAAATGTATGTAACAAATAATTATTTATCAATCATCATCATCATCATTATAATGATTTCGTCCGTTGCTCGCTTCGCTTCTAGTATTATTTATTTTACAACAAGCGAAGCGAGCAATGAAATTCTAAGAATGACAAACATTATATATTTTTTCTATTACAGTATTAGTTATTACAATTGCTTTCTCTATTACGATCTTTTTTCCTACAAATCTTAATCTCATATTTATATTTTTTTAATGCAATAGAGAGATTAAGCATGTATTATGAATATTATGTTATTAAAACAATACATTTAAACAACAATACAATATTAAAACAGGCCTATTGTGGCGCAGCGGCACAAGTGTTTGCCAGTAACGCTACAGTTGTGGATTCGATTCCCACTCGAGAAAATAAAAATATTTAATATTTAAAAAAATATCTATAATGTTATATTTTAATAATTAAATGCTTAGAGAATTACAAGATTGTTAATTAGAATCTACAGTGGTGGATTAAGGTAATGTTTAATTATTCACGAATATTGATGTAGTCTGTACACATGGTATTACACTGGCTAATTAAAGCCTAACCTAAATGTAGCAATTTGTAC
Organism: Heliconius melpomene rosina; assembly: GCF_056956725.1. Classification (NCBI taxonomy): domain Eukaryota; kingdom Metazoa; phylum Arthropoda; class Insecta; order Lepidoptera; family Nymphalidae; genus Heliconius; species Heliconius melpomene. The sequence goes on along the minus strand of NC_140402.1, from coordinate 6,171,774 downwards.
TCATATTCACATGTTAACAGTGTGACAGAGTGTAAGTGTTGGGTTTGATTCTCACGTGGGGAATATTTAAATTATTTTCATTACGCGTATTTGAAAGCGCCAGTTGTCTTTGAGTTCCACCACTCAACAGGCAATGGCTACATTCGGCAGAAAGATGTGAACGAAAATGTCTTAATGAAAACGGAGTTTCTTAACACTAGATTCTAGGGTTCCCTTTGCCTACCTTGTTATGTGCGTGTTACAGCGTGAAGTTATCTTTTCGATTCCCTTTACTTACCCTTTTATGTGGGCTGCTTGTTATCAAAATGTTGATAAAAAACTCAGTTTATAAATCTTCAAAGAGAAACAAATTAACTTATATAAATTTATCTTTAAAATTCAATAAAGTATTAAAATAAACATAAAACTGTACAGTTGATACTAACGACCCTTCACCTTGCTGTCTCAGATAAGATATCCCCAACCTTGCGAATACAAGAACACGAGGAAGTGCATTCAGGAAAACAACTATATAAAACTTATAACTTAATTAATTATTATCGTTTTACATCTCCTGCCTTTTTTAAGATATTGATAATTTTTTCAGTTCTCCACATTTTTAGGGTTCCGTGCCTCGAATGTAAAATACGGAACGCTTATAGGATCACTTTGGTGTCTGTCCGTGTGTCCGTCTGTCAAGATTTTTTTTCATTTTCTCAGGATCGCGTGGATATATATCTGGTCTTCTACTCAGGTCTACTATTTATCATATTCAAGTTGTATTACTGATTGACATATAATTCAGAAATTAGTACAGAACCCTCAGTAGGCAAGTCCGACTAGCATGTAATCGGTTTTTTTTGCCTTGTAAAAAACATCTATTTTTATGTTTTTAATATTTATTGATTCCACAACTATCCTAAGCCTGATGGCAGTATCGTTAATACTAGATAATTATTAAAACATTTTTAACATATTCATATAGATTTATATGCGAATAAATGAGCGAACTAACAAAAATCTATGCTAATGTTATTCAAGTTTTGCCGTTAAATAGCGTTCAACAGACTTTAAAATTTACTTTAAAATCTCTTATATTTATATAATACGTATAATATAATTTTGAGAAGGTTCTTGTTTGTGATATAGCGGCCTTAGTTGTGGCGACAGGCAGTCTGCCAAGTATGGTAGTGGTAGTGCACTGGTTTACGAGCCGCTGTTCCTTATAAGATTATGTAACATTATATAAAACAAGTTATAGAAAATTATAATTTAATTATTAAAAAAATTATCGAGGCCAGTTGCAGCAGTGGAAAGTGTAAATGTAAGCGCGATAGATTGTAGGTTTGATTTCCGCTCGAGGAAATGAGATAATTAATAATTTCATTTTGTTTACTCTGGTGTCGAGTGCTGCAATGCCTCCAGAATTCAGCGGAAAATAGGGAACGGAGTATCTTAACATTAGGTTCCTTCTGCCTACCTTGTTATGTGGGGGAAACAGTGTAACGCAAAAAAAATATGTTTCCTTTTATGCTTAAAATCTGTAATTGTCTCAAAATTTGTTGATATTTAGTCATTTGTATCCGTTAATTATTTAAGTATATAAAAAGAACTATCCTTATACTTTATGAAACGTACTTGCTCGCTTCTTCTATCGGGCACAAATTAATTTCGTTGGTAGGCCTGAAGTACTTCTTTACTCCTTAATTATGATCCTTAAAGATATATATATTATTTTATTTCTATTTTGTTTACGATATTATGAGTAATATTTAAAATACGTAATCAAATATAATATATATACTTTAAGATCCATATTTTAATTATAGTTATTTTATAACAATTAAAATAATTGCATAGCAAATAAATGTAGGTTTATGGTCGCTTTAAATGTAATAAATCTGTTATTTAAAATTAAATACAACCACATGGTTATTTATATTCATGTTTTAATAACTAATAAAACAATTAATTGACAAGGAAATTTACAACTTTATAAAATATTTTTTAACCGTCCACAATATAGGTACGGATAAATGAATTTCTTAATATGTAACGTAAAACTCAATTAAAAAAAAGATAAACTGACCACAGAAAAGTAATAGCTAAAATATGTCGTTTAATTAACATTTTTAAAGGAAAAATACAGTGAAATATAAAACCTAATAGTCATTTTCTACTACGTATATGAAAAATAATTTAATCAAAATATCAGTTAGATTTTCCTTTAGTTATACTTAATTTTATTATTAATTATTCATCGTTCAATTAATTTAAAACTTTTCGTTTTTAATTCAATTGTTTTAATGTATATATTTACACAGCTGTTTTTAAAAAATCTTTTAAACACATTTCTTTGAGAATATTTTAATATGAACTAAGTATATCGAATTGAAGGTGACCTGATAATTACTACTTATATAATAAAATTGATATAAGTACAAAATATCAATTAAATAAGCTTCACGCTGTTTCCCGCACACAACGGAGTAGGCAGAGGGAACCTAGACACTCCGTTCCCCACTTTCTGCCGAATTCTGAAGGCATTACGTGTTGAGTAGCAGCACTTAACGCCGCGCTTTGCCTCGACACCAGAGCTAAGAAATGGAAATATAAACGTACTTAAATAAATGTTTCACTTCCTCGAGTGGGATCGAACCCACAACCGTCGCGTTACAGTCACCTGTGCATGCCAAATATAAAGCTAAATACCAAAATTGACTCCCAAAATACGGGTTCATTTACAACGAAGCCCTCAAATATTTACTCGCCTGTACCGATCTCTCTCGTCGACTTAATATTTAATGTATTCGTAGCTGGCAACAATAGCAAGATCGAACAATGACTATTGCATGAAAGGACCCGATACCGAGAGGTATTTAAGTGAAAATGGCGTTTTCAATATTTTTGAATATTTAATCGTAATATTTTCAATAGAATTCGTTTTGTTAATGTCATTTAACTGTCTTATATTTGGTAGCGTAAATCATTATTTTTACATTGACGATTTTACACCAAGCTTTGAAAATTTATTATATATTTTATTTTAACTTTGCGTTCTATCCTGCACGTAGCAGGGTAGGCAAACGGAACTTAGTGTAAAGACACTCCGTTCCCCATTTTCCGCCGAAGCCTGGAGACATTTCATGTGAGTGACGGAACTTAACCCCGCGTTTTGCCTCAACACCAAAAGCGTAGAAATGAAAATATAAATTTAAATAAATATTTAATTTCCTCGAATGTGGATCGAAACCACAACCAGTGACGTATACAGTCACACATTTTTGCCCCTGCGCGACTGGCATCTAAATTTTCTTTTGCAGTGTTAAAATTTCCATATCACAAATATTTTTTTTATTGTACAAAAACTTCGTCCGTTATTGTTTTCTTTTTTAAATATAAAAAAAAATGTAAATTTGGCATAGCTTTTGTACATCATTCATATTATTTGCAAATTTACGACCACCGTCATGCCCATACCTACCTATAGCGTAAAAGAATGTTATTGACTCACTGACAAAATAAATTTTCCTTATTTTTTTATTCGTTGACCGGCTTTTACTGTCACTGTAAACGGTAGTCACTGTAAACGCGACTGGTTGTGAGTTCGATCCCCACTCGACGAAATTAAATATTCATTTAAAAAAATATATATTTCCTTTATTAGCTCTGGTCCAGTGTCGCCACTCAACACGCAATGCCTCCAGAATTCGACGGAATGTGGGGAAAGGAGTGTCTGAACACTAAGGTCTCTCTGTCTACCGTGGTGTGTGCGGGATACAGCGTGAAGCTGATTTAATTTAATTTTGATTTTATTTTCGATCGGCTTTAAATATGAATAAAATTATAGTCTTTTTTCATTTCACACTGTGTCCCACCTGTAGCAAGGTAAAGGATCCTAGTGTTAAGATATTAGGCTCCACACTAGACGCTAGAGTGAAAAAATGAAAATATTATTTACTTCATTTCCTCCAATGGGAATCGAACCCAGCACCTCTCAGGTTTACAGTCACACGCTTGTGCTCTGCGCCACGTAATATTCTCTATTATGGTTATATTAGTTCATTACCCACAATTCTGAATAATTTTTGGGTCAAAAGACGGTAAATTTCCTAACAAGTAAAGGCCACGGCAAAATTACAAGGTCATTTCCTCTTGTCCGTTTTAATTATAAATAATAAAAAGTAGGAATAAAAATAGATAAAGGTCGTGGTGCAGAGCATAAGCGTGTGACTGTTAACGCGACAGGTTGTGGATTCGATTCCCATTCGAGGAAATTAAATATTTATAGTGTAAGTTCTGCCACTCAAGGCATTAAGCTCTAGAATAAGGCGGAAAGTGAGGAGTGGAGTGTCTTAACACTAAGCTCCTTCTGCCTACCTCACTACACGCGAAATACAGCGTTAAATTGATAATTGAATAATAATAAGGATTAGATAAAAATATTGATGTATACATATTGATATTTTGCATAAGCCTCTATTGGGAAGTAAAAAAAACAAATTTATTTATAATTTACATTTGTGTAATTAATATTATAGATAATGTTAGATATCAATAATTGAAATTAGCGCTAATTGGTAAACGACTCTCGTGAGCTAAACGAGTTCAATGATAATTAATTTTACTAAATTTAATAATCAAGACGAAAATTAATTATTTTTAATGACGCAAATTTATGCGGTGTGTTGGCGTATTCGGAGTTTTATTAAATGCACGTTACATTTCTTCAGCTTCACGATGTATCCCGCATGTAGCAGGTTAGGCAGAGGGAGCCTAGTGTTAAGACTCCGAACCCACTTTCAGCCGAATTTCGGAGGCATTGCTTGTTGAGTAGCGGAACTCAACGCCGCGCTTTGCCTCGAACCAGAGCGAAGAAATGAAAATATTGAATATTTCATTGCGTCGTGTGTATGAGTTTTTGTGTGTGTGTGCGTGGACGTGGGCGTGGGCATGTATGTGTGTGTGCGAGAGAGATGACTCATAACCGGTAACGCAGGGGGTGACGTGGTAATTATAGTTGTTAAATTTAATTGTATATTAGAATTCATTCTTATATTGTTTTAAAAATTAAACTTCAAGCTTGCCACAAAATTAAATCTGCCAATTTTCATATTTAATCAGATTTTCTAAATAGTTATAAGTTAGGTGGTAAAAGTTTATATTATGTTCTTTAAAATAAGTTATAGCATAGCTATTACACTTATAAATTTAAATTAAATTTGTCTTCATCTTCCTTGACTACTAAAATAACTTTTAAAGTTCTTTTAAAAGAATTTTAAATATCGCTATACCGCTATGATATTAAATGTTATGAAAAACCTACACGCTCTAAACGCTGTCTGACTTATGCAATGACTTATGAAATGATTCATGGGGGTCTAAAAGTTCCCAATTTTATGTTAATCTCAAAAAAAAATTAAATTAGCTTTACAGTGTATCCTGTACTCAACAGGGTAGACAGAGGGAACCTAGTGTTAAGTAACTACGCACTACGTTCCTAACTTTCCACTGATTTTTTCAAGGTATTGCGTATTGAATTGCGAAACTCAACGCCGTAAATGAAAATATAAATTTAAATAAATAAATTTATATAAATTTAAATATAATTTCATCGATTGGAGATCGAACCCACAATCAGTAGTGTTCAATTACCTCTCCGCCTCTGCACCACGACTGGCCTCAAATTAAGAAGGCAATAATTAAGATGTACTTAGTATATAAATACGATAAGAAGAAATACTCATGTCTACGAACAATTCAATGTCATTGAACGATGTGTATAATTAATTATCTTTATGTCAAACAAAAACTTGACAGACATTTTAATTGATTGTATTATGACATTATAGTACCTTAGTTTTTTTTTGCCCGCATATGGCAGTGAAAGCAGAGGAATCTGGAAGCTAGTGTTAAGTCTGTTCTCATTAAGGCATTTCCGTTTCCCATTTTCCTACAAATTCTGGAGGCATTCCGTGTTGAATTGCAGAGCTCAACACCGCGCTTTGGTGTCGACACCAGAACGAAGAAATTAAAATATTAAATTTCCGCGAGTGAAAATCAAACTCACAACCTGTCGTGTTTTTAGTGTTGTGCTTTGAGATAAAACTAATGATTGAGGCAGCTCGTATCATACTCGTATTCGCAGTACACGATTATTCGATTAATTTTTATACTTCGATTAATATATCTGTAAAAAATTAAAGCAATATTATTCTAAGCTAATTACTTAGGTATGTCAAAGCTTGTCTAGATGGAAGCTTATCGCCTTTTTGTGACAAATAAAAAAGATACATTAACGTTTCTTATCTAATTATTTGAAATAAGAATGTGTAGCTTTATTACTAAGAAATTATTAAGTAATAACATAAAAAAATTATGCATTTTTATAATATCTAATTAAATACAGTATAAGTACATAGATATATGTAAATTAAAACATTAGGTAAATAAGATAGATAGAGAGTTTATACACTTATTTTTAAAATAATATTTTAAGGGCGAATAGATGGATATATTTTTGTACTATATTAACATATGTACTTGAAACTTTTTCTAGCTTGTGTATAGAAAAATGATTAATGAACCAAAAAAGCGAAAAAACAATGACATAATTATATTATTTTAGTACTTATTCCTTTATATTATTAAAAACATCTTTCCAGGTGCATATTAGAGAAAAAATCCAGTACATTCTACTGTTTTTGCGTTAAAATTATCGAAACATGTGCGAATGACGTGTGTAACTAATTTACTATACACAGCTAGCTCGTTGTAACGATAACACTGGTCTCAAGTTCAAGACGAATTCTCTTTGAACTGCTACGTAGACATTGAAATATAATTTGAAACGCAAACGTTAGTAACAGACGTCTCGACATACGATATTTTATTAGTTAGCGAAGAATATCATGATTACATGATTATCACGTAATCATGATATTCTTCTTGTTATGTAAATGTTTATTGAGCGAAGCGAGCTGAGAGCTCTACTGGAGACTTTTTACACTCTTTGTTACCAATAGGATCCCAAAGGATTTGATCGATTGAGATGAAAATTTGCAAACATATAGATATGACCACGTAGATAGTTTTAGGCGAAAAAAAATCCAAAAATTCATTTCTCGCTTTGCTCAACATGTGAACACTACCGATATTTAGCGAGTCAAGCGAGTCAAAATTGAAGTACCCTAGTTTTATTGACTGTTTATCTGTCTTTTTGTCTATCCTGGCTAATCTCCAGAACAGCTGAACTGATTTCTATGGGACTAACTTTAAAAGATAGTTCCCCGTTCCGGTTACACAAAATGCGGTGTTAATTTCCATCACGCAATGGAGTCATGAGACTCCATTGTTATGGTCCTTGTTTATAAATCCCTCTGAACTCTAAGTTCCATCATGCCATTCATTTACAGCTTATTCAAATGGTATCTCAAGATCGTTCTCAAGATTCAGAGTTCAGAGTTGAGAGCAGTTTATAAGTATATATAGCATAGGTTCGCTACCCTGTAATAATACACGATAAAGCTTGCAATTAAAATTTAGATTTACTATCATTTTTTAAAATAATAATATTGTGATTTTTCTTTATATTATTAATAGAAAAATAACTTAGTTGTTCATCATCACAGCATACTTACTTATTACATAATATGCGGTTAAAGAAACCTTGGTCAGTCCACGCGGAAGAATAAATTATTTACGCGCTTATAAGAATACTTAAAACCAATCACAGTTTGTCTGTTGCTTTAATTTCTATTGTTATTTAAAATAAATGACTAATACATGTGTGTCGTTTGTGTAAACTATTTTTTTTAATAAAAAAAATATATATTTAAACTTAATTATTATGGGTCTTAGAGGATAATTACAAACATATCCTAGTGTCAAATTATTTATGTATCTTATATGAGAATTTTTATAGAACCATTCAATACATATATATTAGAAAATAAGCCATTATTAATATTTCATACATATTTCCACTAATTTTAACTTTTGTTTTAGCTAAATAATACGAGTGGTAAAGTAATAACTTAAGCTAACTGAGCTTAAGTAGTAAGACATGGAAACTCTTAGGTAACAACTATTTTCGTTTTCGTGAGGTATTTCTCTTTCTCTCTTTGTCACTTACCTTATCGTACTTATCGAAGCTCGTAAATATATTAAGTTTCCTATTATATTGTATTATATTTTATTAATAATAATAACTAACTTTGAAACTTTGAACGTTGAGAAGGACGATTTAGAAATATTTAATAATAATGGCAAAGGCAAATGGCAAACTTTAGCATTAATAAGATTAATTTACCTACTTCAAATTAATGAAACGGTCATAATCTTGTATATAATTTTAGTATACACAATTATTTATTAACCAATGTGGATTACTTTTATCTCCTCATAATTTTATCATTCACTTTAAAATCTTAAAAAAAAATCTATTATATATATTGAAAACCAAAATCAAACCAGATACGTTCCTGAGAAAAACGTGTAAATCGAAAATTAAAAATTTTCAAATCAAAACAGTGTATATCGAAAAGCTTGCAGAAAATGCATAATTTTGCTATTGAACAGTTGTGTTTTTTCATTATTTTTAGGTGTACACCACCCACCAGTTGTTTTAATTCACCATAACTAGACTGTTTAACACAAGTTCATTTTTATTTTTATTCAAATTAAAATGTTTTAATTTTTTCTCTCTCTCCAAATTTTCCCGCATTTATCCCTCTAAATTTTACTTTAATCACAGTCGTTAATTTATAATAATCTAAATTATGCACTCACTTGTAATTTACGAATATAGAAAATTAAATCATTTAGTAGAGTGCGATAAAAACAAAAAAAAACTTATTTGGAAAACCGTGTAAAAGCGAAAACGTGTAAAAAAAGTACCGTGTAAATCGGGGGATAGGTGTAGTTATTTTACAGCAGCATAGTCGAACAAAATATTTTATATTAATATAACATTTTTATTTATGTAGCAATTGAACTTAAACACTTAAATGTTTATTGCAGTTCGCGCACAATACAATGGAGAAAACCGCATTTAAATTTATAGGGGCGTTTTGAGATAAGCGTTGACATATGAACAAACAAAATAGTTAAGAAATTATCTTACTTCTTCTTATTATTGTTTTAGGTTTCTTTTACATGATAAATGATCCCCAATAATATATTTTATCTTACATTTTCCTTTTTGAATATAAACAGCGTGCAGTTACTTTTTTTTACCAAAAAGAAATGAAATCAATAGCTGTAATATTAATTAATTAAGTTTCTTTTCGGTGTATGATATTAGGAAGCAATAGAAACCATATTTTAATTATAATATAAAACTCAAAACAACAGCTTTTCACCTGTTGTTAGACCACCTATAATTTATAAACATGCAGATTTGTCTACTAAAGAGCATTTGATATGTGCAGGTGCTATTATTATATTAAATTCCATTTCTTGTAATATTTACTCGCTAATAAAAAGTATCCTACTCTGATTTCATTTTTTCATATTATTATTATAAATGTGAATATAAGTTTGTTTGCCAAAACTACTTAACAGATTATTATGAAACTTTGTACTGATATTAGGAAGGACAAGCAATATTTTATTTGAAATGAATGAAAAAATATATATATTTATTTACATTTATATTTCTATTTCTTCGCTCTGGTGTCGAGGCAAAGCGCGGCGTTGAGTTCTGCCACTCAATACGCAATACCTTCAGAATTCGGCAGAAAGTGGAGAACGGAGCGTCTTAACACTAGGTTCCCTCTGCCTACCCTGCTATGTGAGGGATACAGCGTGAAGCTGATTTAATTTTGATTTTTTTACTTATTAATTAACTTAATTAATATTAATAAAAACACAAAGATATTAAAAAAATTATAACAACTCAACAGCTTGAAATACTAACAAGTAAAAAGTTACTCCACAAAGGTTATAGTATAATAATTTCGCTTGTAATTAGCATTCCACCAACTCATGAACCAATCCAATTACTCTTTTCTGAATTATTTCAAACTAACTAACTAACTTTTTAGGTACCCACTAGGTACTTTAAAGGTACTAAAATTAAAACTGTGGTCGAATTTAACTTTAAAGTACCCACTTGAATTAATTGGGTCCTAAGGCAATAAAAAAAACTTGCTTCTACAAATACTATTTGAAATTGTTAGTGTAAGCGACGTAGCTTTAAGTTTTAACCTATTTTAGTTAAAGCTTATAGTTTCTTGCCTAGACTTTTCTGTTTGAAAACGTAGGAAGGATTAAAAGTACGTAGAAAGATTAAAAGTAATATATGTTAATAAGCAGATGAGCTTTTTTATGTAAAATATTTTTTTAAAACATATACAGTACAGTAGTATTTGTTTATCAATTTTAACATATTAATTTTATTTCCGAGATTATGCTTGAAATATTATTTTATTCTTGTTCTATTTTTAAACTTAATTGACGTTGAATACAGTGTGAAATATCCTAATATAACTGCACTATTTTTTTTCTCGGAGAGTTTCTATTTAAAAATATACAGAAGTAAGCTATAAAATAAACTTAAAGAAAAAATCCATCTTGAAATATTATTAAAATTTTAAATAAACCTGAGAAATAAAATTGTGTTTTCAAAGAAATCGCTAGAATAAAAAAATACTTTTAGACAAAACAACTAAGTTAGCACTGTTTACATACAATTAATGTTTAAGCATATAGCATTAAACTATTATACAGTTAAACATTAAAGAACGCGAAGAATTTACCTAATATACAAATTCAACGAATAGCAAAGGTAAAGTAAATATGGTTAATATTAACAAGGCGGCAGTGGCGGTGTTAACTGAAATATTCATATATACGAATATATTCGAACGAAATGTACGGCGAATGCTTTTAACTCTAACATATCCGCATTTTGCCTCTAAAAATAAAGATTTGTATTGGATTCCCTCTCCATAATGCGAACACGTGTGCGTTTAGAACTATAATCGAACTTGCTACATTCTATATTTAAGCAATAATAATCTATTTTTATTATTAAAGTAAATAATTCAATCTTTTAAGTTATTTAAAATTATTCTTATTAAAACAAATGTCTAGTATTGAAGTAAAGTTAAGTGATTATAATTGCAAATGTAGAGCTTGTAGACAAAACTGTAAATTGAATTTTGTTCTACTTAATTTATTTACATATTAAATATTTATTTATTCTCTCTCTCTTTCTCTGTCTTAGCTTCACGCTTTATCCCCCATGTGACAAAGGCAACCTAGTGTTAAAAAACTCCGTTTTCCACTATAAATGTTATTTAATTTGCAAGACTTTTACAATAAAACTATTTTATTTACAAGTACTTATTTAAATTATAAACATAGGATTTAAGTGTTTGCGGAATTATTTTATACTTTTAATATCACTCACGCCATTACGTACAAAATGTAAACAATAAAAACCGTAATTATTCTCAGAAATTCAAATATCATTAGAATATAATATTAGGGTTGGCACACTTTATTTATTTATGTGAATAACTAAAAAAAATACCCAAAACTTTTAAATTAAATTTAAAAAACTATAGATTATTACGAAGTTGTAAAGAGAAAAAAAATATGTACCTACCAGATGCCAATATTATCTATGTACCTTTAAAAATGAAATGAATTTAGAAAATTATTTTAAGTTAAAATTTTTAGGCCAACGTGACGCGTGCGATTGCAAACAGGGCAGGCCGACGGTTCTATTCCCACTCGAGGAAATGAAATGTTTAATACTACAATCTCTTCGCTATGGTAATGTGGCTTGGCGTTGAGTTCCGCCACTCAACGACCAATGTCTCCAGAATTCACGGGATCCAGCGTAAAGCTAAAATAATAATAACAATATTTTTAACAGCGCCCCTATAACGAATTCACAAAGTACTGTCGAATTTAACAAATTTTATTAACTTATTACAATAATAATGTGTGAAATTTACATTGGAGTAAGAATAGCTATAGCAATGAGAATGTCATTACACGAACAAACTGTCACCTACGTGTGCTATAACTAAACATTAGTTGCATTACAATTATCTTTTATGTAAGAATTTTGTAATCTATTCTCTTCCTATAATATCTTCTGCAATAATTACACGGATGATAGATGTCTTCCAATTTATTTATCGCATCTGCTATCTGCTGCGGGCAGAGGGAACTTGGGAACCTGGGACACTGTTCCCATTAGTACACTTTTATTACCCAAATTCCTCGAATTCTGAAGGCATTGCGTGTTGAGTGGCGGAACCCAACACAGCGTTATTCCCTGGATATTAAATGTTCAAAGAAAATTTTAAGACACACATTATTTTCTTTATTGCTTCTTATACTAAATATTACTTTTTTATATTTCTTTTGCAAAGTTTATAACTACTATTATAAAATTACAATTATATCTTAAATTTTAATAAAAATATATTTCAAATATTATACGTATACGATAATAAAACAACGACTGATATACACATTAATTACAATTACAGCTCAGTAGCACTTTGATTAATGAATCATCAAACAATTTTTCGTTTTGAAAGGAACAAATGTCAGTAATGTCAGTACACGGTCAACAACCATGTGGAATGGCCGCGCAACCATTTGCACTTATTTAATTTATAAAGCTCCATGTGTATTATTTTCGGGGGCACTGTAGCGTGTCTTGGGTCTTCACGCTAGTTGTCAATTGAACCGCGTTCAGAGCCGCGACCGGTCGCGTGGTCACCCGCCCGGCGCACGCGCACGCTTCCATCACAAAAAAAAAACAAAAAAATGACGTTGACAGTTGACATTTCCTAGTTTTAAATATAAATCAATATGTGCTGTGAAGGTTTCACCAATTATTTATTCCATAAGCTAAGGAAGTACACATGTGGACTCGCGAGCCGCGAAAGTGAGTAAAACAATCTCGGTCATTCATTCATTCGTTCAGTTTATTTTGTTTGTATGTATGTATATATGTATGTTACAATATTATTTGAAAACATATCGATGCTAGTTCATCTATTTATAGCTGAACTGCTCTGGAAGCAATACTTGGAGCTAATTTAGATTGTTAGCGACAATTTGAACGAGATTTATTTATGTAAAATGAATGTCCTGTCCCTCTCGGCGAGTGAATGTAGGAATGCCGCGTATATCTAAGCTGCAACTTTCTAGAAACACTATTTGATCTAAATTAATGATGTTTTTCATCTAGTTAAAAGAACATAAATATACTAATAACTATATTTTTCATTTATTCTAAAGGAAATCATAAAATATTGTACAAAGTAGTATGACGGCCAACAATCTGTGTAAATATTCTATTGTTTTCTTTACATTACTTAACTGCGGAAGCAACTTATGAAAACAAAAAAAAAACATATTCAATTACTACATTTCTATAAAAACAATAAACAAAATATACCTATAGTGATATTAGATATATAATATAATAATTATTATATTTCTAATCTCACTTTTGGTTTTCAATACAAACTGGGTTAAACGTACTTCAATGACCTTCACCTCTTACTATTAGACCATGCAACTTTGACGTTAACCAGTAACAGAATTTATTCTAAAAATCCCGAGAAACTGTTACATCAGCCTTTTACAACCCAAATAAATCACTTCTACTAAAGAAATAGTATATCTATTTATTTATAAACTATTTGAAGTATTTAGAAATGTGTTTTCTTAATAATTATAATGAAATAATAATTTTGTGTTAGTTTTTTTGTAAGCTATGATGTCATATTTTGTATAATTGTTAACACTGGGTAAGGTTTATTGTAATGAACAGACAGTCTTTTGTTATACATTTGGAAAAATCGAGATGTTCTTTCGTATATATTACGAATATTTAAACACGTGCCTACGACATTTTTTTATGACACATTGTTAAACAATTCTATTTAATATTTTTTTGATGACTATATAAATATGACACACTTTGAAAATCAAGACCGTCGTGGCGCAGCGGCACAAGGGTGTGTCTGTAACGCGACGGTTGTGGTTTCGATCCACACTCGAGGAAGTGAAATATTTATTTACATTTATATTTCTATTTCTTCGCTCTGGTATCGAGGCAAAGCGCGACGTTGAGTGCCAATCAACACGCAATGCGTCCAGAATTCGGCAGAAAGTAGGGAACGGGGTGTCTTACTAGGTTCCCTATCCTGCTTTATACGGGATACAGCGTGAAGCTGAAAAAAAAGTGAAATAAATCTATTAAATTTAAATTTTGATGATTAATTATACTAGTAAATATGACACACTTTGAAAATACAATATTTACGTATATTATTTATATAAATAACAATAACAAACAAAAGGATAAATTAAACTAAACTACAAACTAAAACAGTATTTATCCTATAAACGGAAAACCGGTAAAACTATTTAAAATACATAAAATCGTAATTAAATTACAAACAATTTATTTTGTATCAATTTTTATGTTCAATTGAAGAAATAACGCCGTCCTTGACACCGCGGCCAAACATATTATCCTTTAGTCTCAATTGCCTCGTAATTGGCTGGGACGTCTCGAGTCTATTCTGAGATATAATTTGCACTTGTCAAATTGCACCTCGGTCCTCTACTGAGAGTTCTACGGAGGGAAGAGGGAACTGTTACCTCTTGTATAGTTGATATATGATGGCTTGTATCCAGGCTGATTTGATCGTGATTAATGATTTATCGTTCTAGTGTTGTTAGAGGACTTGTAGGTACTCTTTTTTTATCAGCTTCACGCTATATCCCGCAAATAGCGGGATAGGCAGAGGGAACCTAGGTTTATAAAATTCCGTTCCTCACTTTCCGCCGAATTTTCGAGGCCTTACTTGTTGAGCGAGGAATTATTTTTTTATTTTTTCGAGTGGAAATCGAACCCATAACCTGTCGCGTCTCAGCTGGCCTTTATATATAAATTTATAGTGACTTATTAGTTAACGATTAATTTTATGACCATGCTTGATGATGATTCTTGGATATACCACATAGTTTATTAATAAACAATAGAAGGATGTAAATATGCAAAAGATAATTATAAACAAAAACATTAAGGTTCATTTCCATCATGTACATACGAGTATATTAGTAATTTCGAATACTACAGCAATATTTCACTTACTTCCATATTAAAATTTTCTTTATTTTTTATTATTAATTATAATTAATAATAAAAAAAATAAAAATAAGAAGTTACAAGCTTAACTTTTGAACGTCAAACACTACCACGTGTCCACTAAAATTACTGCCTCAGACCTAGGGAATTACCGCAAGAAACTTAACAGGACTTTTTTCAAATCAATTACGTATAGAAACATTTAATTTATTTTTGACAATGACACGTTTAAAATAGAATGGAGGTGCCATTTTATTCTCAAGACGTGTTAGAAAATCATTATTTTTTAAAGTCGTTTAACACGTTTTTTTTAATTATGATATAAAACAGGAGCTCCCAACCTATGCGCCGCGGCGCCCTAGTGCGCTATAGGAAGTAAAAAGGGGCGCCGTGAGTTGGTTCCTAAGTCGGAAATCTCAAAATCTTAGAGAAACTGTGCGGAGACTAAGCACAACCGTCACATTGAATTGACTAAGAACTGTCGTACTTTATTATTCTTATGTCTTAATTGTTATTTTCTCATTTAAGTAAATAAAACTCAATTTCATATTGTCGATGTTTAAATTTTTGATCCTATTTGGGTGTAGGTATCTATTTCTTTCGACTGTTTTAATAGCGAACTAGCTTGGGTAGGGCGCCGCGAACTGAAAAAGGTTGGGAGACCCTGATATAGAACACTATCGGATGTCTCCTGAGATCTTATTGTAAAAGCCATACAATTAAATTCAAATTCAAATTCAAAATATTCTTTATTCAAATAAACTTTATAAGCACTTTTGAATCGTCGAATGTACATGTCAACAAAAAGTTACCACCGGTTCGGAAGGCAGTTCTGCTGAGAAGAGCCGGCAAGAAACTCAACAGTTGCTCTTTTTAAAGTCAATGGTATATTTTACTATTACATTAGCTGGCAGCTGTCCTGCCTGACATTCAATAGACATTAATTCCATACATGCTTATCCTCTAAATATTAAGACTTATAAATGATAATATAATAAAAAAAATAACAAAAATGTATGATTCATATTATTATAACGCAGAGCTATCACTTAAATAATTAATTATTAATAGTAATTATAATTATAATTAAAGTTGCGATAACGTCATACCAACCGTCGTACCGATATTAGTATAAATAAATAACAATACAATAATATCACTTCTTTTACAGCCAAAATAGAAGCCAAACATAGTCATTTGTTAATTTTAATGTAGATTAAAACTTAATTAAAATTAATTTTGTGTGTTCGTCTGTGTTTGTGATGTTGGGATTGCATGGCTGATGTTTAACCTGTCTATATAAAAACTAATCACCACGGCTACATTTAAAGGAAAATTAATACTGGGAAAATCTAAAATGCCTAAGGGTAAGTATTTAATAGATTATAAGGAAGTAGGTTCGATATTAGCAGCTGAAATTATATTATAAATGGAATTTGTTGGTTTACGTTTACTATAATATACGTATTGCAGTTTTATAATAACAGGAAGTGCTCCATATTTCAATATCGCAGTTAAAATGTTAATTATAGTTAAATATTTATTATGGTATATAATAACTGATAGATATATTGTCATATATTATTTGAGTTTTCTAAGAAAATTTAATTAAAATCTCAAAATTTAATAGTTTAGCTGATTTTTATTTTTTTAATTAAGGTTCGTGAAACAAAAGAAGTTTCTTTAGTCTTTCTCTCACCTGAAGGTAAGAGCTGTTTCTCCAATGCATGTAGCAGGATACGCAGAGAGAGTACAATATTAAAACACTCCGCTCTCCACTCCCCGCTAAATTCTGGAGACACGAGTCTCTCTTGAGTGGCAGAACTCACGTGGCAGCCTCGAACTCACAACCTATGACTGGTCTCTCGTCCTTTCTTTTTAATAAAAATAAAACGTTAGTCTATATAATATGTGTATAGTATAACTGCAAAACAATATCATTAAGTGCATGTTCTTTCTAAATGTCACGTTTCATTTTTTAATCTGATCTGAACGGAAAATAACCGAGCATTACTCTAATCGATAACATAGGAATTTTAATTTCTCTTCCATACTAGTTTAATGCTGTTTAATATTTCATAAATCAAACTGAAATGCAGATAAAAATTTTAACATAAATTATATTAAATTAGCTAATTTTTTATATATAAAATATATATTAAATCGAAAGGTCACTCACTCATCACGGAATCTCAGAAACTACATGTGCTAGGAATCTCAAATTTTGCATAGGAGTTATTTATAGGACGTCAGTGCTCGCTAAGACTAGGAATTTGTAATATTCGACCGCTAAGGGGCTGTTTTTGGGATTAAAAGTTTGTATGAAACTTCATTTCTACATATGCTAGGATTCCAAATTTTGTATGGACGTCACTTATAGGACGTAGGTACTCATGGAGACAGAAATTAATAATACCGTAGTTCACTCAGGCGAAGACGCGGGCGGGCCGCTAGTGTTTTAATATTCTTAATATTTCTATTTTACTCAAAAAGATCTCTTTAGTCTTCCTAATGTCTTGACTTCCTTAGATCTGTAATATCTCCCTTAGGCCGTGTCTGTCTGTGACTGTTTTAATTAAAGTACAGGATTTTGCCTAAATTAATGGTAGCATCTGATAGTCTTAATAAAATTGCTTTAGATATTGTAAAATTTATGTAATTGAACCGTATAAATGTTTTTGTGCGTGAGTAATTTGTTTCGTTTACATTTATTATACAAATGTAAGAAATTATTGAAAGGACGTAGAAAAAACTAGTAATAAAAGCACTAAAATAACAGGACCAATTTTTTTTAAGATAACGTTGTACCACCCTGTACTTAGCAAGCTAGGCGGGCTAAGATAATCCGTTCTCAACTTTCCACCGAATATTGGAGGCATTGCGTGCGGAACTCAACGCCGCGCTTTGGCCGTTACCAGAGCATTGTATTTAAAATATGGAATATTTCATCACTTCAAATGAGAATCGAGCCTACAACCTATCGCCTGGCCTCAACTTGAAGTTATTATATAAGCATAAAAAGAAAATAATTTCAATAAAATATTTTATTAAACAATATAATAATAATAAATATAGCAGAAATATTAAATAAATTCTAGTTTTAAAACTCCATACTAACATTAAGATGACATTGTATAAAGACAGTTGATTGGCGATCTCCAGTTACAGTGTTGACGCCACTTGTATCAACGGTGCGCTATTGGCTCATTGTTTAATCGTCTGTTTTATCAGCTGTAATAAGTATGAGATGTTTGTGAGTAATAACGTAATATACATACATACATACATGTTTGATTGCCAGTCGTGGTACGTGGTGCCTATCGTGTGTAATGTAAACGCGACAGGGTGTAGGTTCGATTTCCAGTTGAGGAAATGATATATTTATATATTTTTATTTCTCGTGGCGTAGCGAAGTACTGATTTGAGTTCCGCCATTACCTCCAGAATTCGGTGGAAAATAAGAAGCGGATTGTTTTAACATTATCTCAGTAGGTTCCCACTGCCTACCCAGCAGGTTACGTAGCTTCACGATGTTGTTTCAAAAATATTTGACATTGATTTAATATACATCCATATCCCGTTCATCTAAGGAAGTAAAACTTAATGATCGAAATCGTTTTCTACTTTATCTTTAACATATTATGCAACTATTATAATAAAATATATCCTTTTTCTAAGTTGAAAAAGTAAAAATTATATTCTATTTAGTTTTGATTTCAATTTAACTAAAATATTTTATAAATTTACAATTTCAGTATATATTTTTTTGTCAAATACAAAAAAAATACCTAAATAAAATATTATTAATTATTAGAATTAAATAAGACTTTATCCTTCATTGTATACATAATATACAATCCATAAAAAACATTATAACAAAATGAAACATCAATCCCAACACAAACAATAATAATAACAAAGCCATTTACTTTTAAACTGTTAAAATTGCACCGGAAATACTACGTTAGGTACCAAGCAGGTACCATTGAGAACGATATAAACAGGAAATAGGTATTATATTAAACACTGTGCAAGCGCATACATTGGAAAGAACAATAACCATTTGCCTTGATTGCCGCGCCTCGGGCACTAGCAGCCATTGTTGGAATAGTCAATACAAAGTCTATATTGATTTCGGACTTCGGCAAGTCAATATAAAGTCTATATTCATTTCGGACTCCGCCATGTTATGTTCTGGGCAGTATTGGTACTGTAGATTCAATTTCGATATAGATTGCTTGAATTCGATCTGGTTCGTTTTGGATATTAGAATAAATGGAATATTTGTGTGTTTTGTATGAGAATATTTAAGAAAAAAACAGTATTTTCGCAACGGTTTACTTGTAGTTTTGTATTATAATTTAATATATAATTTTTGAAATAAATCTTAAATTTTTTTTAAAGACTTAGACGCAATCTTTAGTGTACATTGTAATACTTTAATATTGAATAAAACTAAGTAAATTATAATTAAGACCAGTCGTGGCGCAGAAGCACAAACGTGTGATATAAACGCGACAGATTGTAGGTTCGATTCCCACTCGAGGATTTTTTGCTATGATATCGAGACAAAGCGCGGGGTTGAGGTCTGCCAATCATGCCTCCAATGGCGGAAAATGGGAAACGAAATGTCTCACCACTAGGTTCCCGCTGCCTACCCTGTTATATACAAGACAGAAGATGAACTAAAAGAAAATTGTATACGAGAGCTTTAATCAACAAAGTGAAAATATTAAAATGTTTTAAAAAAATCTTTCTAAAAAAATCTAAATTTATAAATAGATTTATGTATGTATAGTAGTTTTTTCTATAGAATCTACTCATCTATTATTACATTAGAGTAATGGTATCATTCGCCGGCTCGCCAATCCAGCTAATGCTTCCAGCCATTGTACGTTACTTAATACGAAACACAAATGTTTCGTTGCTCTTGAACTAGCCTATTAGTTGCGTAAATAGATAATTTAAAAAAAAAACAAATGGTACTAATAATACTGCTTTATAATTTTTGTTTTGAGCTTCACGGCGGCAGGCAATGAGACAATAGAGTTAAGACACTCCGTTCTCCACTTTTTATTGGTAATTCAGCGCCGAGCTTTTTATGCATTGGTGCCAGAGTAAAGAAAAGAAAATATTAATAAATAATAATTTATTCCACCGAGTGGGGATCGAACTCATAACCCTTACATTACTTGGGCCCCTACGCCACGACAGTATTTTTAAACTTAGATTAATTTTATTAGTAACAAGAAATCTGTTATTATATGTTATTTTGTAAATTTTTCCTGTTGCTTTTACGTTGAAAAAAACCTGGATTTACTTTAACACTAGTGGTATTTCTTGTAAACGTCGAACGTTCTCTCACTTTCGTTCGTATTACGTCGTAACTCGCCTATGACTAACAAATGTTAACTTTCACGTGTTATCTTGAATGTTTTACTGTCAGCCTGCTTCTAAGAGACAAATCGCTAACTTCTTATTTTACATACTTTTTGTTCTGTATTCTATACTAAAGTTTCCATTTCAGAATAATTTGGTTAACCTTATCGTTTGTTCATTTGCTTTTTCCGTTTTCTCTTTTTTATGTCATAATATTAAATTTACATTATATACACCTACCCTGAGGACAAAATGTCGTTTTATCAGGTTGTATACCCTTCCTTACCCGATTTATATTGTCTTATTTATACTAAGAATCATTGAATTATTCACAAACGATTACTATTCAAAAATGTAATAGAATGTTATTTCCGTGACAGGCGACGCCGACATGTCGCTGAAGCAAGGCAGCGGCACCGGCAAGGTCCATTTCGGTGGTTTGGACGATGTGTCCCTGTACGGCACGCCAGTGGAGCCCGCGCCCCCGGCCCCCGACGCCAAGCAGGGGTTTCTTCGCAACCAGCTACAAGCACTCTTCCAGCCCACCGACAACAAGCTAGCCATGAAGCTGTTCGGCTCAAAGAAAGCTCTTATGAAAGAGCGTATCAGACAGAAGGCGGCGGGCCATTGGGTGATACATCCATGCAGTAGTTTCAGGTATGTTAAGTTTAGAATTACTTTTAATTGCTTACCAATTTATTTAATTTAGGTAATTCAATTGAGCGGTAATCATTTAATTTCCTACGATTAAAGAAGAGGATCAATGTAATTCTTAACTTAATTTAATGAAAGTTTACTTCTTACTACATCCTTGCAAAGACAACATAGTTTTCCTTCCCATAAAAAGTCACATTTCCCCAGCATTAACGCAAGCAGTAAAAGTTGGAATTGCACGAATGTACGCTGCATTACCAACGTCAGTGGTCGTAAACTCGTCAAATAAAAGCTCCAGAACTACTAACAATTTAAAAGAAAACGGGGTTAAATAAATAGTTCCTTTAATAGAAATATTGTATTCTTTAATAAATAATAGCAGAAAAGATTTTAGCAGTTTCTAAATATTGCCCAAGCAAAAGGAAATTAGTTTAACAGATTTACGAAGGTTAAGCCAAATGTAATTAGTCTCCATGAAATATTCCTATTAACAAAGCTAATTTGTGATGCGGCAACTAAGGTATTCGAGACGCTGCCGAGATCTCTTTAAATTTTTAAAATGCACTCCAAGAAATATTTATGTTCTCTCGCAATTCATAAACTTCATTATTTTGTAAAATGCTTTAACAAACCCAAGGCTGAACGAGATTAGTTGAAAATTGCCAGCATGTATTTCCGTGAATAAAATGTTAAATATTTTAACTGCCTCTTTTCAATTTGTTCACTCTACTGTAAATGGTTTATGTGAAAATTATCCTATTAAGAGTTAACTACTAGTTTTGCATTTATTTCATTTGAGTTTAAAAGATTTCATTTGCCTTCTTTAAAGGTAAAAGTAAACTAGAATTAGTCTTTTCATTTTGGTAAGTAAATGGTAGAGATTTTTATGAAAAACTCTAGACGATGCGACGTTAAATAATAAGCTAAACATTATTTTAGTTAATCAGGCGTGCATTTAGAAATATTAAGAAATCTAATTTTATTTACAAAAGTCGGTCAAAGTGTATGTCAACGGAAAATATCTACAATTTATAAAAGTTGACAAACTTTTATAAATTATAGATAGATTTGCAGACGTATGCATTCATTTTGTATGAAATGAACTATTTATAAATTTGTAATGATTTTACCTTAATAGAAGCTGAAATTTATATTCATTTATAGATTAGTGATCCTGTAAGGGTTCCGTGTTTTCCTTTTTCAATACGAAATCCTAAAAATAACACATTTCATTTACGTTTCTTATTTCTGTATGTATATATACTTCAAATAAAATTTTAAATGTATAATACTGTACGTATTATTTATTGATAAACGGTTGTTTATTTTTTTGAGATATTCCTACGAATCAATGTCATGTGGTATTCGCGCTGCACAAACAAAAAAGCGTCAATCCGGTTCTTCTTTTACAAGAAATGAGTGCTAGCTGTTAATTGCAATCTTATTAATTATAAAATATTTAGAATTAGAATTAATAAGAGTAAAATAATTCTAATTGAGTTTGCCATCATTTGGTCAGAAATATTTACATAGTATCTGTGTCCATTTACCCAACACTAGAGCCTTTAAGTTAGTCAAAACTAGTACTACTTCTAGTTAACTTTAACTCTATGACGCGTTAAATAAAATTATTGTATCTAAATGAATTGCTATATTTTCAAAAAAAATAATAAATTATTTTTTTCTAAAAGAACTCCCATCATACTTATAAAAATATATTATTTAATAGCAATATATTTAATTCCAAGCTAAATAAATTGTTAACCAATTATAAACCGGCAAAATTATATAGACGTAGTTTTATTATATTTAGTATTTAAGTAAATATAATTTCCTCGTGCCAGTTTATCGGCCGAGGTGACAGCTTCCGCTCGACTAACTCGCTATCACGATTAGATACAGATGTCTGCCGATCGATCTGGGATTGCATACTTATTCAATACTAGCGATTCGTTCGCGGCTTTGCCCGCTTGATTTTTTTTATTTTTAATATACTAATCTGTATAACATATATTACAATATATATTGAAAGGTAAAGTTTGAGCTAATCCAATATAATAGTTATTTATTGCAACTTTTTAATTTATATGCAGAATGCAAGGAAACAAATATTTAACTTAATTTTAAGGGTAGCTTGCCAAAATATAGTACAGAAAACTGTGGGTAATTAAATGTGTGAAGCAGTTTCTGAGATTGGTACAAAAGCACAGACAAACAGACAAAAAAATTAAAAATCTTTGTCTTTGGTTCTATTAAATGAATGCTCACCAGACTTGATGCGGTCAAACGCAAGCCTATTCCATATACAAAAAAAAAAAAAAACAAATTAAATTATTAAACGCTACCAATAATATTTTTTTATATGTATATATCCTCCATGTACAGACACCGATCCGATCCGATTTTATTATAAGTATAGATTGAACCTGAATCAGTATAGCAAGGCTATCATGTAATTACGACAACTATATTTACCGGAACAAATTAATTTTTAACATTGAATCTATAGCACCTTATTACCATCACGCCATATCCATTTATAATAACAGATTTAACTATTGAAAATTAACAGAATTTACATATTAAAGACATATATCAAAGTACTTTTGTAAATATAAAAGACCGGTTAAGTGCAAATCAGACTCGACCAGAGAGGGTACCGTACCACTTATTTTATAAAAAATGAACTATATACTCGTATATTAGTTTGCAATGATTTTTGTTACAAAATACATATAACTTTTCAATTTTCAGATATTTTTTCCTTTATTTCTATACGTTACTTCTCAGTTCGTGCCAAATTGCATGACAATAAATTGATGGGAAATACCTTTTACTTTTTGATTTTCATACAAAATGCAATAAAATCGATGCATAAATGCTCATATCTTTTGATTGTGTTGACTTAAAAGCTTAAATTTTCAATTTCAATTTTTTTGTTTTAACGAATTATAGATGTAAACATCAGCTGGATACCTCCGCGGTATCTCCAGAAATGATCTTGACAAACGGACAATAAAATTTCCAAGTTAAGTGTAGAGGATTCCGTTTTGAATTTTTGAGGTACGGAGCCTTAAAAATATTAAAAATGCATTCGTTATTTCTGAAATATTTTAAAATTGAATATTCCTTTTAAACATATAAAGAAAGTTGTTCTCAGAAAAGTTTTAACGTATAGTAGAAAAGCTCATGTTTGAACTCGAAAACAACTCCGGGTAAACTTTGATCGCTTGAACTTTAAAGTTTCTTTCAACGTTACTTTTACTCTGAGGTTTTCTACAGAAAGCCTACCTACTCTAATTTAATAATAAAAATAGCTTCACGCTGTTTCCCGCACACAGCAGAGAGGCCTAGTGTTAAGATACTCCGTTACCCACTTTTTGCCGAATTCTGGAGGCATTGCGTGTTGAGTGGTGGTACTCAAAGCCGTCCTTTGCAGAGCTAAGAAATAAGAATATTAATTATTATTTAATTTCCCCGAGTGGGAATCGAACGCACAACCTGTCGTGTCAAGCAAAAAAAATAATTGATAAAAATATGTACTATGAAATGCATTTGTTAATCCAAAATATTCTTTTTATTTTTTTAAATTACCCATAAAAGTAGTGAATTCTTTTTCCGCTTGAAAGTGTATATGACTAACGACATCTCTTCTCTTAATCGTATAACTCAATTATTTTCATTACGACCATTCGTTACGTTCGAACAGCTACAGTACGAATATAACGGAAATATGAATGGAAATTTATAAACATAAATTAATCTGTCAGTTGTAGCACACAGGGCACAAGCGTGTGGCTGTGAACGCGATGGGTTGTGGTTCGATTACCACTCGAGGAAATGAAATATTTAATATTAACATTTCTTCACTCTGGTGTCGAAGTTCGAAAGAAAATGAGAGTACTTTAACACTATACATCTTCTGCCTATCCTGCTACAAATGGGATGAAACGTAAAGCTGATTTTTATATGCATGCATTTTATGAAAACCAATAAAGTTAGACGACAGGGAAAATTAAGGGAAATTTAGCGTAAATTCGTATAAATATTATTATTTTTATATTTAATTGTTTTTTTTATTAATTAAGCCCTGACATAAATGTAATAAATTAAGCCCAGAACACTAGTCCTTGCTAGACTTATATATTTACCATAAGCATCTTAGGCCCGAATTTATAAGCCGCTCTCAAATATGAGATCGATCTTGAGATGCCGTATACGTTCATAAAATATATGTCCAAAAATTAAAACGATATCTCAAGATCGATCTCAGATTTCAGAGCGATTGATAAATACGGATTTTAGGTATATTTTATGTAGTGTTTGAATTAACTTTTCATTTCGCATAGTTCGCACCTTTATAGAAAAACTGAAATAAAAATGGAGCTACATTTTAAATTCAAAAACTGAAACTAGACCATTAATCGTTTGCTTATCAAAGCCATAGAGGCTTATTGAAAGAACAATAGCGCCGTCGACAACGACTACAATACACGTTATTTCTTACTTTTTGAGCTATACCTTTTTATTGAGGGGTTTTTTATTACAATAAAAAATTTGCTAAATATTCAAGGAATTTACATTAAAATACGAGAATTATATAGAAGTTAATATATATGATATATATGTGTATTGTACATATATTTTGCGCTGCGCTTTGCCCCCGTTACCACAGCGAGCAAATGAAAATAATCTATATATATAAAATCGAAAGGTCACTCACTCATCACGAAATCTCAGAAACTACAAGTGCTAGGAATCGCAAATTTTGCATAGGAGTTACTTATAGGACGTAGGTGCTCGCTAAGACGGGAATTTGCAATATTCGACTTCTAAGGGGTTGTTTTTGGGGTCGAAAGTTTGTATGAAACTTCGTTACTACAATTGCTAGGAGTCTCAAATTTTGCATAGACGTCACTAGGACGTAGTCATGGAGACAGAAATTAATAATAACATAGTTCACGCGGGTGAAACCGCGAGCGGGCCGCTAGTATAGTATATATGTATATCCAATAACAAAGTAAATACAATGTGCGTAAAAAATTAACTAAATAATACTAGAAAGAGGTACTTTACCTTCCTTCACAATACTAAAAGCATTAAGTATATCATCACTACGACACTTCCTACTAATAATATACTCGTAGTTGTTGAGGGGAAATCCATTTATTAAACGAAGATATAACCAGTTGGCGAGTGCCTGGACCAATGTCAGAGGTCTCCTTGGTACCTATGTCACATTACTTCCCTACAAGGATCATTTATTGACTCCTCAATGGTCATTTAAGGAGGGGACTCGTTGAATGAAGATAGAACTGGTTAGTGCAAGGAAGTGATTTGGAGTTAGCTTCTGAGGTTACGTTTAAACCAGACTGGAATGGTTCTACGTTGAGATCATTCAGTTTTAGGTTTTCTTTCTAAGCTATCTTCTTTGTTTTTTTAATAGAAACATTAACTTTTCATATCCATATATATATTATTAAATTCTAAAATGTAATAATAATTACTTATAAATGATAATCCTCGCAATATTATGTTTGAGAAATGATAATAAAAAATCCTTTAAATATTTGGTAAAACAAAAATTCCATGGCGTTAACATTGCCATTAAATACACTAAAAATGTGACTTATAACACAAACAATCTAGGCAATTAATCAAGAAGTGCGAGTGTAGTTGTAAGTAGTAGACGAAACATTTAATATTGTCATTTCCGCACTTTAGTGAGGCAAAACGCGGCGTTAAGTTCCGCCACTAAACACTTTCAAAAATCAACGGAAAGTTAAGGCGGAAGTACCTTACTGGTAAAGTGGAGTGTCTTAACACTAACTACCTACTTCCCACCTAAATATCCTATAAGCTTGCATTTTAAAACTAATTGCTTTTTGAAAGTAAAGATAAATTCAATTAGCAACTAACGTGAAATGATCGAATTAAAAACTAATTATGTTTAGGTTTTTTTTTTTCCTGTATAAACGTCAAACCGGTACTAGTTACTCATCGCCATTGTTTAATGATTCAGAAAACGAAATGAGTGGGAAAATTGAAATTCACGTCTGTTTTGAACACCGAAAAACGAGACCAGTCATGGCGCAAGGTACTAGCGTGCAATTGTAAAAACGGTTGTGAATTCAATTCCCACTCGAGGAAATAAAATGTTTAAAATATGAGATATTTTCATTTTTTCGCTGAGTTCTGCCACTCTACACGCAATGCCTCCAGAATTAGGCGAAAGGTGGAGAACGGAGTATCACAACATTAGGCTCTCTCTGCCTAGTCTTTTATTGACGGGTTGCTGTTCTATTATTTAAAAAAAGAACGAGTTAAAATAAAATTAACTTACTGCGCAATATGTATTCAACTGAATAAACAATTTTTCAAATAAATTCGCCAACACCATTTGTGAGTTTATTTTATTATTTACAATAGTTAACTGCTTTAAAAAATATAACCTTTAGATATTTTTTATATGTAACTGCTCTACTGTAAATTTGAATTTAATAATAAATTTTATAAAGCTTCGGAAATTGGTTCACATGTGTTCAACTTTTTCCTTTGGGATTGACAGGCTTTATCCAGATTCATATATTTATTATGAAATACGATTTTCCTATAGAAATATAAAATATTTTTAATAACTGTAAAATGTATAGTCGTTGCGCATGGCTGGCATAAGTGTGTGACTGTAAACATGAGAGATTGTAGGTTCGATTCTCACTCCAGGAAATTATATATGTAGGTAATATTTTCATTTCTTCGCTCTTATATAGAAGAAAAAGTCGACGGAAAATGGGCAACGGAACATCTTAATGAAAACGGAATGCCCTAACACTAGGTGTCCAGGTTCCCTCTGCCTACCCTGCTATGTGCGGGATACAGCGTGAAATTAAAAAAGAATAAGCATATATACACTTATATCTGAAGATAACAATACTAAACATAGATTCTTTGAACCTCAATCAAATGGAAGGAATGGTTGCACTATATTACGCAAATAACTTAAGTTGCATCGGTCCTCGTTCTACATTTGCAATCATGTGACTTATGTATGTATGAATAGTATAATCAGCTATCAGCAGAGTAGGCAGAGGGAACCTAGTGTTAAAACACTCCGTCCTCCATTTTATGTCTAAACCTGGAGACATTGCGTGTTTATAAGTAAATCTCAACGCCAAAACAAAAATGAAAATATAAATTTAAATAAACATTTCATTTTCTCGAGTCAGGATCGAACCCACAACCGGTTGAGCTTAAAGTCACACACTTTCGCCCCTGCGCCACGTCTGGCTTCTAATATAAACAAGCATATATATTTTAAGCAATAAAGGTATCTAATTAGCCAATAATAATTAAGCTTACATAGAATCAATGCAAATTGTAACCTTCAAAATTTTCCCCTTGATTTTTATTATTCTGGTTTCTGTTCTGGTGTTTCGTAATTCGTTGTCCATGGCAGGACCATAAGATTGTCAAAAATAGTTTTTTTAAATTATGTACATTTATAATTTATTATTTAATTTAAGATTATTATTTTTTTTTAACAATTTAAAACAATTATAAATCAGCTTCACGCTGTACCCCTCATACAGGAAGAGTAGAGATAGGAAACCTAGTGTTTAGACACTCCATTCCCCACATTCACAGTATTTATCGAGGCATTGCGTGTTGATTGCCGTAACTAAACACCAGGCTTTTGCCTTGATGCCAGAGTAACGAAATTTTCATTTCATATTAGTAAATAATAATTCATTTCCCTTCTGCCCTTGCACCAGATATATACATATAAGTATATAACATATATGTACATAGATTAATATCTATATATTTGTAAATATATAGTTATTGATCAACTTAATGGTGATACAAATTAGAGCAATTAGTTAGCGACGTCAGAATTGTGGGGAATTGCGTTGCTTTATGAGTCTGTTTCACTATAGAATTCTTAGAAGACGTACGAGTATATATGTTTAAATTGCGCAATGTTAGATAATTATCTGAGGCCGTAGTGGCGCAGCGACTGACTGGCACGATAATTGTGAGTTCGATATGCACTCGGGGTTTGAGACTATTTTCATTTTCCCGCTTTAGTAAATAAGCTACCTACCTATAAGCCGTAAAGCCTTTTTTTAGGTTGGTTGGCGACTCCCGCTTGTCTTGTTTTTTTTATTTATCATAAATTACATTTATATTTGAGAGTCAACATCTACATATATTTATTTTATGATAACTTGAAATAAAACAATTAACTGTAATTAAAATACTAAGTTATATTAAAGGTGACTGAGTAATTTTCCTATGGTTTGTTCGCTTAGAAAGATTTTTTATTAGGTCCATTTTATTTAGTTTATATATATTGGTAAGTATTTATTAATTTTAATAGATATGTATACATACAAATAAATACATATAATACTAAAATGTATACTCTAGTTAAATCCTTCTTAAAATTTTGTATAAATAAGATGGTTAACTGTAGTAAGTAATCACTTTTGTCCAATCTGTAAATATTTAACAACCAATTTGTTTCTGATTAAATTTCTACGAAGTTTAATATAAATTTAAATAATATTTTAAGCTACAAAATACGTCCAAATGGAGAATGAGGTAAAATCCTTTATCTTTGACAATCACTCTTAGAACCTTATCCTGATGACAGAAACTAATTACAATTATGAGGTAACTAAAAAGGATTTACTTTAAAGTATATTGACATTATTATATTTTATAAATACAATTAATTAAGGCCGTCGTAGCGCAGCGGCACAAGGTGTAACGCGACGGTTGAGGGTTCGATCCCCACTCGAGGAAGTGAAATATTTATTTACGTTTATATTTCCATTTCTTCGCTCTGGTGTCGAGGCAAAGCTCGCCGTTGAGTTCTGCCACTCAACACGCAATGCCTTCAGAATTCGGCAGAAATTGGGGAACGGAGTGTCTTAACACTAGGTTCCCTCTGTCTACCTTGCTGTGTGCGGAAAACAGTGTGAAGTTGATTTTTAATATTATTAATAATATAAAATTTTGCACGTAAATTAAAATTTTATTAAATTAAAGATAAATTTGAATTAAATTACATATTTTTTATGGATCACATCAGCAAATGTATATTAGCTCATTCCACCCGGAAGTTTCAGGTACCTACCTACTGTTATAAAAGTATGACGTAACGAGAACGTAAAAAGCAACGACGCATGAGATCTCCACCTCCACCTCCACTTCCACCTCTGTCTGACCTTAACCCGGTCTGTATTTTATACATAATAACTGTCTACATCGGGACTAAAGTTACCAAAATATTTAATCCCCTTATATAAAGCTATAATTGTATAATCACTAGCTTTTTATTTTTGTTCTTATATTTTTTAGCTTTACGCTGTATCACATATGTAGCGTAGACAGTGACCTAGTGTTAAAACTCTCCGTTTTTCCTTTTTTGCCGAATTCTTGAGGCATTGCTTTGTTGAGTGGTGGAAAAATGAAAATATTAATTATTATATTTCCTCGAGTGGGAATCGAACCTAACAACCTGTCACATTTACGACTGGAAACACATTGTTCTCACATGTAACTAAAAATATAATTTTCTTAATTATACCAATTGCTCAAATTGAGTACTCATTAGTACTATGCTGATAACGAACAGTGAGAAGTTTTTAATTAATCTGCATACATTGTCTTTTTTTCAAGATCTCTTTAATGTGGAGAACGGAGTGTCCTAACACTAGGTTCCCTCTACCTACCCTGCTGTGTGCGGGATACAGCGTGAAGATGATTTTTTTTCTATTCTCTTTGATGTG
Source organism: Heliconius melpomene rosina (assembly GCF_056956725.1). Taxonomy (NCBI): domain Eukaryota; kingdom Metazoa; phylum Arthropoda; class Insecta; order Lepidoptera; family Nymphalidae; genus Heliconius; species Heliconius melpomene. The sequence goes on along the minus strand of NC_140402.1, from coordinate 6,140,829 downwards.
CTATATCAATGGAATCAGTCTATTTTACAGCAATTAAAAAAAATGTTTATTTGTTTAGTATACTGTTCACAAATATTATTTCTCTTTCGCTGATGCTAGATGATTGGACGTAGAAAGCACATATCACAAAATTATATCGACTGAATTACTTAGAAATCCAGTCTCAATGACCTCTGTCATTGGCGCAGGGATACAAGCGTGTGATTGTAAATATGACGGAAAGTGGTGAGCAGAGTGTTTTGACACTAGGATCCTCTGCCAACACTGCTACATGCGAGATACAGTGTGAAGTTGAAAAATTACTTGTTCACTTTTATCCTAGAAACTGAAAACTGAGATTTTAAAAAATTGTACGGTAGAGCTATTGAAAGCACGTTTTTCTACTCTTTCAAAGTTTCAGTAAACCGACTACCTGATGCAGAAGGAAAACAGTAAATGCTCGTCCATTTGAACACTATCCAATTTATACGCAGTTCGTACTCAATATTGCATGCCGCCTTTGTATATGCCAGCCAGGTCTTCGAATATGCTAGGTTGCTAGTTGTACGCCTTCTTGAAGCATTTTCTCAGTAATAAATAGGCGTATGCTATAAGGAACCTAGAATAGTACTAGTATTTCTGTTGTTATAATGTTTGTAGCAAATTTGAAATAAACATTATTAAAAAAAATTATAAACGTTTTAGTAAGATATATTTTACAAAATATTTTAAATATTCTCTTTATATCTAAAGCCATATATCATCATGAAATAAGTTTGCTTTTCCTTGATAGATAGATTTGTAAGTAAGCAATAAAAAAGAAAAAATGAATTGTAGAACCAATTCAGTGGAACTTTTCCAAAGTAGTTGTTCTCTATCTATGGTGTTACGGGCGTGCCAGTTCAGCACTGATCACTTGTATGGAGAACTCACAAAAGGTAATAAAAAAAAAAGATAATTTTACTTTTCCAGAGTAATAAATAATAGAAAATTGTAAAATATCTTCAAATGTCAAGTTGATATATCGACGTAATCAAGCTGACAGTTACAATAGACGACCATTCTCAAAATAACATTTGTCAAGTTTTTCCACAAACTGCTTTCTAGATTTTCTTACCTCAAAAAAAGTTAATAATAGATTTTCTTTTTAACGTAGGTTTTGATAAAAGTCATCTATATTACTCTGTGCGCAATATCTTTTTGCTATTATTTTCGTAAATCTTTCACATATTTTTGTAAGCTTCACATAAGTTAACATTGGTTAGGCAGAGGGAACCTGCAAACCTAATGTTAAGACTAGGGCATTACAGTTCCCCATTTTCCACCGAATTCTGGAGACATTGCTTTACCTCGACACCAGAACGGACATATTAAAATATTAAATATTTCATTTTCTGGACTAGGCATCGAACCCATAACCAGTCGCCTTTACAGTCACACGCTTGTGCCCCTTTGCCATAAATATTACCATGGCAAAAGACCTTGACAAAAAAAAACATAAAATAAAATTTAAAACAGTCTCTCAAAATCATAGACGTAGTATTATAATAACGGTACGAGTGCAGGCAAGTTCGTAGCGACGCTCGTTAGATGAGGCTGAAGTGTTGTCGCAATACTGCAATATTACAGTCGAATGCAACTTGTGTATACAGCGAATATTTCTAATTAAAATATAATGGGAAATAGAAATAATTATTATTTATTTTTGTTGGTATTTGTTAGTGGAATTTGAAGTTCTACAAAAAATCTATATATATATATATATATATATATATATATATATATATATATATATAAAGATTTAGATCTTTAAATTAAAAAAAGAGAACCAAAATTGTTTTTAATTTCATTTACATTTTGAAACCTCACTGAAATGCTAATACTCTAACATACCATCATAATATATACATGCATACATATATTTATATGTACATTAGTTTTTAAATAATTAAATTGATATAATTATTTACTACTTAAATAACTCTAAGAATATTTTATATTAACTAAAAAAAAACGTCAATTGAAATATTTATCTATCTATCTGTCATCGGAAAGTGGGGAGCGGAGTGTTTTAACACTAGGCTCCTTCTACCCTGCTACCATAATTGGTTAGCTACACATATTGCTTATAAAATATACTAATATTATTTTGTTGATCTTCTTGTATCTTTATAGCAAAACAATATTAATATATTTTTTCTTTATCATATAATAAATAGTTGTTTTTAAGCAATGATCCGCAATATCGTAAACTTCGATGTAGGTATTCTCTTAGATAACTCGAACTGCTAGAGCCAACGTTGGGAAAGTTTTAATTAAATATGTTAAGGTATAAGATTATCATACCTTTGTTTAATGACGTAGAACCTATAACAAAACTTATACATATATATATAAATATATACTATATAGATGTACGGTAATAAAGGCAATCTTATAATTTTAGGTATTTTTATTTTTTAAATTATAGTAAAAATGTTATTTAATTAATTGTTATAATTTCAATTTACTACCTAATAAGGATAACGTTAAACTATACAAATAAACTTTAGTGTAAAAAGACAAAAAATTGGGAGTAAAATCTTATATATATCATATAATATCTCTAACAAATACTAAACTTGTAGACACTTCTCAACTTTACCTGCAACGACTTCGAACCCGTAACCCAAATTATTCACAAGCTTTTGTACATACATGAGTTACAACTAGAAACAAGTAAGGCCATGTCATTAGCACATTCTATTACGAATCAGTTAAATATTGATACAGCAATCCACCTTTGAATTTGTACTTGATATTGAGAGAGCTGTCTCATAAGATGTTAACATTTAATAAAACTTTATGCTAGAAGCATGGGTGTAGGAAAAAAGGGGGGCTGGGTAGTCCGTGACCACCCAGAATGGTCTAGTGCCCACCCCAGAAAAACTTTGCCCCAAAAAATTTTAGAAAATGAAGATAAGATATGACTGCTTAATATTTATAAGAAGAAACTCGTGTAATCCGTTGAAGTGTCGTGACGCAAACGAGTGACTGTAAACGCGGTCATGAGTTCAATTCCCACTCGGATAAATGAATTATTATCAATGATAACTGATCACAAGATTGCCCTTCCTAACCTGCTATAAGCGGGATACAGCGTGAAGAAAATGTAATCCGTTTAAAAAGTTTTTGGGAAAGAGCTGAAAAAGCATATTAAAAAAATACCTCAAACCATAGAAAACATGAGCTTTTTCTAAACACTAAGTCGGTTCGTGTCTAAACGATTGTTCGTGTTAATAGCCTTTTCCTACATCGCTTTATCTAATGCTCTCCTTACAAACTCTATTGGCAACGTCTACACGCGATTTAGATAGCAGTGCTTTAAATGGATACAAATAAAATTTATATATATACTAGTGGTAGTGGACCCGAACGCGGCTACGCCCGCTTGAACTATACGAATATTTGTTAAATATCGCACAGCGACGGTTGTTATTAACATGGCGGAATAAATTGCATGTCAAATTAATAAGTATTTTAAAATATTGGTATATATCGATAATATTACAAATATGAGAAAAAAAAGTATCCTATGTTCATCCCGAGACCCTCAAGTATCTCTATATGAGTATTTTATCACAATTGAATTAGCGGTTTGGCCCTGATTGCGTAAAAGACAGACAGACAGAGTGACTTTCGAATTTATAATATAGGTATGGATAAAAATCCTATTATTAATCAGAAATATAATGTGTGTAATGTGTCGGTTAAATAAAATTATGTGAAATTTACGTTATGTAAGATAAATGACAGAGAAATTTTAATTATATATAACATTTTTTGAAGTAAAACGCATTTGTGAAAATTTCATTATTTAATTCATTGTACAATTTACATTTATATTCAGATAATGAATGCACGCTAGTTGACAGTGGTTTTGGCTTTTAAATATATTATTAAGGCGCAGTCTGTAAACACGACAGGTTGTGGGTTCTATTCCTACTCGGAAGTAAAATATTTAATATTTTCATCTATTCTGACTTAGAGAATCGAATGTATATTCGATTGATATTGAATCGATTTCTGGACGGGAGAAAATTAATATATAACAAATACATTCTATAGCTACTAACAATTAAGAAACTTGCAATTGTTTTTCAGATTATTATTCTTATAAAGACTTAGCTACTTTTTTTTCTTCTTACATGTTTTTGTAGAAAAAGTTTTATATTAAATATATTTTTATAGTTTTCGATCGAGCTAATCAATACAAAATATTTAAAATAACTTTAATGAAATCTTTAATATTGAATAGAAATTGAAAAACTTAAATTTCACAATCCAAACATTAGTTACTATATTAAAATCCAATAATATTAATTATAACAATGAAAATAGATGAATAAAGCCAATTCTAATACTGAAAGAGCCATTCAGTTCACTCCATGTTAGACAACTTGATGGATTGTAACTTGAATAAGAGGATTAAAATTGAAGAGTTGCCAGAATGGTCTCCATTCATCTGTCCGCAAACCTATAATCTGGGGTGACAAAGTTTTACCTGCTGCTGCAAATGATGAATGGAATATGACATATTTAATCGTGAAAGAAAATATGCAGATTTTATTCTGTTTTAATATTCATTCTTTCGTTTGTTGTTCTGAAATATACAAAAATAAATGTTGTTCAATGAAGTTTTTTTTAATAAAAAAATGGTGTGGTGTCGTGGGACACCAGGTAGGAACGAAGTTCCTTCGGCTAATGTAGAATCGACACAAATTGCAAAAAAAGTCGTGCTCAATTTTATGTAGGTTTTCTTGATTTTTCTCTTAAATTTTGCGGATTAGTTTTTATTTAAATACAAGAAAGTATTTAGGAAATTCAGTATTTTAGGAAATAATAAATTACTTAAAATAAAAAAACATCGTAATTCAAATTATAAACTAAAAAAAGAAAGAGGGAGAAAGAGAAAGATATTATATACTACTCGTCTGTGTATGCGACTGTCGCGCCTGCGCACGTCTCATTTAACGGTTTTATTCCACGCATTTTTCTTACGGTTTTACTATCACATTTTTTCAGTTCGTTCACGCAGCGAAATCCCTATCCCTTCCAAGCCTGCCGTAAGGGACTTCGTTCCGATAATTAAGCTTCACGCTGTATCCCGCACGCAGTAAGGTAGGCAGAGGGAACCTAGAGTTAATACACGTCCGTTCCCCACTTTTCGCCGAATTCTGGTGGTATTGCCTGTTGAGTGGCGGAATTCAACGCTGCGCTTTTGCCACGACACCAGAACGAAGAAATAAAAATATGAATGTAAATAAAAATTGCACTTCTCCGAGTGGGGATCGAACCCATAACCGTCGCGTTACAGTCACATCCTTGTACTACGGCCACTACGCCACTACGGCCTTGATTTTTTAAGTTGTGTTTATTTTTAGCTATGTCAATAAAATTAATTATGAATTAATTATTATGAAATTCTATACGACTATAATCTGGGATGACAAAGTTGTACCTGCAATGTTGAATGAAATATGACATGTTTAATCGCAACCGAAAATATGCAGTTTTTATTCCGTTTTAATATTCATTCTTTCGTTTGTATTTTAAAATATACAAATGTAGTTCAGTGGAGATATTTCTTTTTTAGTTGTGTATATTTTTAGTTATGTCGATGAAATCTAGTCTAGATTTATTAAAGCTTTTTAATGAAAGTTATCTTAAATAAAACAGACTTAAAAAATAGGAAATATTTATTTTATTATGAAAATCTGTATAATTGGTACCTACTAAATGGTAATAATTTAGATTGTTCATATTTTTACCGCAAGTACCTTCATAAAAAATCATATATGCATAAAATATAGTAATCGAGGTACAATTGATTGATGGATTACAAGAAAGCAGCAATTATGGATCACAAACAAGTATGATTCATAAGAAATAATAAAAATTCAATACAAACACAAAATTTTCCAATATGGAAAATCTTTTTGCAATAAAAATCAAACCACGAATATATTTTAAGTGTATCTTCGACATAAATACTAATAAACTTATTTAATATCTATGAACTTGTAAACATATAGGTAAGTTATTCTAATCAGCTACGACACTGTATCGACAGAATCGATTAGGTATATGGATTGATAAGATTTTATATTGGAACTTTGACTCTTGCATAACTGCTTAACAATTCTCAAAATTATATACCTTCTAAATTTTTAAATGAGGCTAAGAATAAGGAATAATTATTGAATACAAATATATAAGTACCTACATATTTCTTACATGTCAACTCAAATGAGGTCGTTTTCAATTCAGGGAGATCTTTGTAAGCTTAAACCACATACTATGAAGTGACCTTTCTCAATTTTCAAACATAACTTTATGTTTGAAAATTGAGAACAAAGTAATATACATATAAGACATTTTCAGTTTCACGATGTATCACGCAAAGCACTCCGTTCTCGCTCAACGCTTTTTGCCTTTTTTATGTTACCAGCGCGAGGTAAATGTTCCTCCTGTATATCCCTTCAAAAAATACAGGAGAAACAGAAATTAAAATAAATCTTGAATTCTTAGAAAGTAAGTTGAAAACGCAACTAAAACTAAATAAAAGTTATAAATCTGTAAAATAGCAGCAAGCAAGAACCAATCCACATTTATTTGTTCCGAATATTATCAAGTAAAATGTGACGAATCGATTTATCGGAACGGCGTTCTTAAATTTTCGGTAAATTGCAAATTTAGCGTGAAATGCTCGGTAAATCGATATTTTAGGGTTACCTCTTGTTTTAAATTGTATTACTCTTTGGACTTACATATATTTTTTCTTCTAAGCCACGATATTACTATTACAATTGTAAATGTGCTTTTAATATTTGTTAATATTTAGTCTTGTGTGTCTTTTATTTGAGTTGGACTATCCCCACGCAATGCCTTCAGAATTCGGCAGAAAACCCCCTTCTGCCTACCTCGCTATACTGGTATCTGAAAAAAAAACCTTAATATATTACTATACCACTGCTCACTTGTTCTACAAGATATTAATTTTTACATTATAAATACTTTTTTCCAAAAAAAAAAAGTTTGAGATTCGCAGTTTTCTTGCATACATGGCAACCCTAATAGGCAAGTAAGATAAGTTATGTAAAACCGCGGCCACCTGTACATTATGCATTCCTCGTTTTACGACTAGCTTTAAAAATGCTCCCACTGACTCCGAAGTGTTTCACTCTGAACGACTGACTGTACATTTCCATAAGAAATAGGTCAAAGAATAAATGTGTGCATCAAAATAGATTATTTGCATTTATAAATACATTTATTTATGTTTTAATTGTTTCTCTTGCACAGCTTTGAAAAATGTGTTTCTTTTTATATTCGTAAATATGTATATCGTTGTTAGTGATATACATAATTTTTTTTTTACTATAGTAAATATAAGCAAATAGGTATTTTGATTTAGACAACCTTGAAGTTAGCATCAATTGTCTTTTTTTCAGCTTCACGCTGTATCCCGCATGTAGAATGTAAAGACACTCTGCCCCCTACTTTCCGACACTTCACCAATTCTGGAGGCACTTCCGGTTGAGTGGCGGAACTCAATGCCTTTGCATCGACACCAGAGCGAGAATATGAAATTTCCTCGTGTAGGAATTGAACCCACCACCTTTTGCTTGTATCCCTGCGCCACAACTGGCCTTATTTAAATATGTCTTTAACAAAGTAATAATGACCTTAAAGTTTTTGAAACGCAATCATATATCAAGTGTTAAATATAGAATCACGAATCTCGTGACATGCCTATCGTTTAAGCAACGATTAGTATTATTTTGGCATATATATTTTGAGGTTTTGTAAGCCTTTTACCTATACCTTTTACATATACCTACAGACAAATCTACATTTAGTAAAACATTAATCTTATTTTTTTATTTTCAAACTAGTGGACCCGAACGCGGCTACGCCCGCTTCAACTATACGAATATTTATTAAATATATTTATGAAATTATTTTCAGTTTTCAATAGAGAGATGCGTTAAGCAAGCTCATTTTGGATGACGTTTTCTAACAACAAACTTTGCAAATCGTTGCGGCGACGGTTGTTATTAACATGGCGGAATAAATTGCATGTCCAATTAATAAATATTTTAATATATTGGTATATATCGAAAATATTACAAATATGAGAAAAAAAGTATCCTATGTTCATCCCGAGACCCTCAAGTATCTCTATATGAGTATTTTATCACAATTAAATTAGCGGTTTGGCCCTGATTGCGTAAAAGACAGACAGACAGACAGAGTTACTTTTGAATTTATAATATAGGTATGGATATATCCTGCGACCCGTCGTGGCGCAGCGACAGGAACGTGCGACTGAAAACATGACAGATTGTGGGTTCGATTCTCACTATAGATATAATGATATATTTTCATTTCCTCGTTCTGGTGACGAGTAAAACACGGCGTTGAGTTCCTCTAGAATTCGGCTAAAAGTGGGAAACGGACGTGTCTCAATGAGAACGAAATTTTTTAAAATGTTATGAATGTTAAGAAAAACATTAATGAATTTACCAAAATCCGTAATCCCAGAAAATATGAGAGAATTTTCTATATCACGATTTTAAAAAAATGTGAAAAGACGTTTGTGCGTTAAAGATTATTACCAAATTAATGATTTTCTAAATCATAACACGCCTTGGGAATGACATGCTCGGTTCAGTCTGTTTTGAGTTTCAAAAAATTAAGCATGTAGCTTTTCTATAAAGTTCTAAAAAAAATTCTTTTGTATAAAGTTATTTGGCTTTGATAGTTTTAGCATAACATTTTGAAGTAGCTTCAATTACAAACCTAATCAAAGTATTTATTTCTGTATGCTATATGAAATAACCTTACGTAACCTAATTCATATTATTCGTTACGATCTATACGCAAGAAATTTCAATTTCCATCGCTCGCAGTGTTATTTCAGCACGGGCGGTAACCTTGATGTCTGAACAATGGAAACCAGTACAAAGCCCTGGCCCCAGGTGCTTCGGTGAAGAGACCCTTGCCTTGAGACCTCTCGAACCTGCCGACGATGCCCTCTAAATTTTTGCCTTGTATTCACATCTTGATAACACGAAATTGTTTAAAATAATTTTTGTTAACTGTAACTAATACTGTCTCAAGGCTTTCTGTTTGAAGATCTAATCTGAAAGGCATGATATAAAGTTGTCAATTTTGATAATAATACAAATATTCCAATTGAAAGTTAATATTTTTCTAATATCTTTTTTAACTTAACGTTGTATCCCGTAGATAACAGGGTAGGCAAAGAGAATATAGTGTTAAAACACTCCGTTGCCCATTTAATCTAATACAAATGTTTTATTGTTATTTTCTTTTGCTGTAGGTTTTTTCCTGCAGAATTATAGTAATATTAAAAAACTTATTCAAATATTTTCAAAAACATCCGTTCAAGAACATCCCAAATGTGACGTTAATATATTTTTCAATTTAACTTTGCCCGTTCCCTTGTAAATGTTTAGGAGTCAAAGTTCTCGACTTATATGCATTCATATTTATTTATTTTTACTATTTATCCATGTTTTTATACCATTCAAAGCTTCAGTACGTTACGTTCAATTTTAATATTTTTTTTTTAACTTTATGCTGTATCCCGCAGGGTACTTAGTGGAGTACCAGATGAACCTAATGTTAAATCACTCCGTTCCTCACTTTCCATATAATTCTGGAGACATGGCGTGTTGAGTGAAGTGGTGGAAATCAAAGCCACGCTTTTGCTCGTTACCAGAGGAAATATTAAGCAATTCATTTCCACGAGTGGGAATCGAACCCACAACCAATCACGTACCCCTGCGCTAATCGACTCTAATAATATAGATGTTTACATATTATATTGAATTTGTTACCTACTAGATTGTGATTACAGTAAAAGTGATGGCCTAGTTGCGTTAGCCTCAATCGATATTCACTGATTGCGCTTAGATGCAAATATAGGATTATTTTATAAAGTAGTAGTAGTAAAGCGGGGAACAGAGTGTCTTAACACTAGTTTCTCTCTACCTATCCTGCTGTGTGCGGGATACGGCGTGAAGCTGATTTTTTTTTGGTATTTCTTAAATATATCTCTTACCTGCACGTTTGACCTTGGACATCGATGAAGTCAGTCACGAGGTGAACTTAATTTAGTAATTGTGTTCTTTTTAGTTTGTTATTATATTATGAGTTACATCTTTTTATACTTATGTACCTTAATAATTTAAATGTAGTCAGTTTTTTTTTATTTATGAAGCTAGCGTTTTTGCTCGTAATTATATTTTTGACCACAAAAAATCGACTTCTTCAATTTGAACCGGATCCCATAATCAGAACCTAGTCAAACTGTCATCAAACTAGCCTTGAAGTATCCTTTCCAATAAAAACAATAATCGCAGTCGGTTGGCGGGATATTGAGTTATTCGTCCATTTGTCACAAATACTCAAGACGAAGAAAGATTTTCTCATGGATACTATTGTCAGAAATAGACCAAATTATGGGATATTTTGGGAAATTACCAAATAGGACCACACGGGAAGCACTAGCTTTTAAATAAAAAAGAATCATCACAATCAGTTCACCCAGTCAAAAATTCTCTAACAAACATAAAAACAGTCGAATTGATAACCTCCTTTTAGGAAGTAGGTTAAAAAAAGAAAAACCTATGCAGAAAATCATCATCAAATGGACAATTGGTAATGTAAACTGGATCATTATCTAAATGACGTGTAGTTTGCACACTTTTGTCTATACAATGGTGAATGGCGACATAGATATTTCATTCATCTCCATACAATTACAGAATACATATAACATTAGTTGGGTTTACAATATTGATATTTGTTTGGAGAATGGGTGACTTTTTAAATTATTTTTTTGCTTTTGAGCATTTTGTATCTCGTTTCTTTGAATATATCCATATTCATCCATACATATAATTTGTACTTAATTTAGTAATAAATATCTTCTATATATATATTAAATCGAAAGGTCACTCACTCATCACGAAATCTCAGAAACTACATGTGCTAGGAATCTCAAATTTTGCATAGGAGTATTGTTATAAGACGTAGGTGCTTGCTAAGACGGGAATTTGCAATATTCGACTTCTAAGGGGTTGTTTTTGGGGTCGAAAGTTTGTATGGAACTTCGTTACTACAAATGCTAGGAGACTCAAATTTTACATGGACGTCACTTATAGGACGTAGGTACTCATGGAGACAGAAATTAATAATAAAGTAGGTCACGCAGGCGAAGCCGCAAGCGGGCCGCTAGTATTAAATAAAAAATATATTTAGTACTTTTTAACATAAGGAAAAAAATTATATCATCGCTATATATTATCATATATATTTTAACTTTACACCTTATGTTGCACATAGCAGTACAGGAAGACTTTTTTTAACGAATTCACCACCTTGAGAAGCAGAACTCAACGCCACACTACTTAAAAGAGCATGAAAATGTAAATTATTAATTCCGCCAAAGACGATCGAACCCACAACCATCGTATATGCAGTCAGGGTCTATCCACTGCACCTCAATAACCCTTACATTACATAAAACTTGTTTTGACGATAAATAATCTTACATTTCCGGATATCCCAAACCTCATATTACGTAACACGCGTGTACCAAATCTGTATGTAGGTAGATACCTGTAGGTAGAATTATATTTATACCTTTGTGGCATATTGGAAACCCAATCTAGTGGCGGGGTTTAGTATAATGATTTCCCTGCAGGCCAGTAAATATTTGCCGTACAGTATAATCTAATAAAACAACAGTAGAATTGGGACTGTCCATATGACGTAAATGAATTAAATTTAACTTTTTTTTTTGCTTCATGCTGTATCACGCACATAGGAGGGGAGGCATGGGGAATCAGGGAACCTAGTGTTAAGACATTTAAAGACCGTTCCCATTAGGACATTCTCGATCTCCACTTCCCGCTGAATTCTGGACATGTTGTGCGTTGAGTGGCAGCACATAACGCCGCACTTTACCTCGTTACCAAATCGAGGTAATTAAAATATTATTCATTTTATTTCCTCGAGTAAAAATGGAACCTACAACTTGTCACGTTGTCCTCACAGGTTTGTATCCCTGCGTTGTAACTGGCCTCAAATTTTATTTTATCTTTATTAGCTAAATAGAAAAAAAAACTTTCATTTTATATTCTGAAGGTATTTAGAAATACATTGTAACTGTCAACTAATCGACTATAATATACTAGCATCTTTAAAACTAATTATGAAAGTAGGACGTGCAAATCTTGAATCAGCGTGTGGTGCTCATCAGGCCCTTGAAATTAATTGGAGATGTTTGGAACACATCTCAGCCTTTGTGATAATGGCTATCCACTCTCTATATGTCTAAAAATGTAAATTGATCCGACCCCAATAGCCTATAATAATTTAATTTTAAGTGTAGTTTTGCGACATATACCAATTTTTTTAGCTTAACTCTCTATCACACACACAACAGGGTGGGCAGAGAGAATTCCCCATTTTCAGCCGAATTCGGGGAGTAGTAAAAATGTAAGTTTAAATAAATATTTTATGTCCACAAATGGGAGTCGAACCAGTAGCTTTTATAATTACACAATTATGCGCCTACGCCACGAATAGTTTTGTCCGTGGCCGTTTTTTCCTTTTGATTTTTGATACTGAACCCTAAAAATATCATGAAATCTATTAAAACAAGCTGTTTTTCTAGAATTATAAACGTAGCTTGTTTTGTTTACACGAGACCTACGTATATTGAATGCAGGCTCAAATTTCACCTTACAACCTATTGTTCCATTATGTATAGGGTCTGAAAGGAAACTTACATTGGTAATTCAATTTTCAACACAAAGCTGAGAGCGTAATTGACGTGTGCTTGGCATTTGCAATTTGCCAAATACTACAGCATCAATTGTATTGTACGAACACCACTTATTTGAATATTTTTTCAAGTATTTTATGGTGCAAGTGTATGAACTCGAGGGAATGAATTATTGTTTATGAATATTTTCATTTCTTCGCTCTGGCACCAAGGCCGCCACTCAGTGAGGAACGGAGGGTCCTAACATTAGGTTCCCTCTGTCTACCCTGATGTAAACAAGATTACGAGTTCAACTTTTACTTCACCTGAAGAAGGTTGCTGGCTTTGACTGGATGCGAAAGGCCCTCCGCCTTTCGGGAGGTTCGGGAGCTTTGGCGCGCCTATGTCCAGCAGTCGACCCGAAAATGCTGATTTGATTGATTTTGATTGATTGACGAGTTCAACTTTTACTTGAGTGTTACTGATACAGAGTTTTATTTACTAAAATCTTCCTTCCGTCTTTCCGTTCCATTCTGTCATCTAAAATGCAATAAATATTCTTATTATTTCCATCTGAGCAAGAAACAATATCAATACACATTTTAAAAGTATGAATGTAATAATAATATTCCTTTTTATATAGAATAAATTATATTTTATCAAATTTTTTTCTTTTCTAACAATTAACAACATAAAAAACGATGCTTTGCATCACATTTTTAATAGTCATCTTCATGTGTTTCCAACTAAAACCCAAGCCCGTAACCTACTTTTGTTTGAATGGCTTATTGTACCGGTATTATTATGACATGGTAGGTGCCTACGGAAGTTGCGAATATTTTTAGTAGGCAATTTGTCAACAATTGTAACTGGGACGCGGGCGGCTCGTTGGCCCTCGCAAAGGTCAAACTTGCCTCCTTGACATTACCATCGAAGTGAAATATATTGAATGTTGCCATTGCTCTGCTAGTCGCAAAATAAATATATATGTGTATTTACAAAGGAAAAAAGTTAAAAAGTATTAAAATTAATAGACTGGCTAAAAATAAACACTATTAATATGTGTTTGTTTTACCTACTACTCGAAATATATTTAAAGAAGTTAGAAGTTCAAGAAGTAAATTTATATAATTGTAATAACCATCAAAATATATGATTTAAGAAAAAAAAAGTAGTTCCACGGTAAGTCGCTTATAACAGAGTAGGCTAAGGGTACCTTTTGTTAATTAAGACACTGATCCCAACTTACCGCCTAATTTTCGAGACATTACCTGAGACGCGCATTGTCTTTGTCTTAAAAATTGGACTCGTGTTTGTTGCAGTTTGTTACTAGAGGGAGATAATGAAAATAATTCTACGGAGAGGGAATCAAATCCACAACCACCACCAGAACACAGGCACCACCTTGCGTTAACAGGCCGACGCGACCTGCCGCTGACATCCTCTGTACTCGCATATAAAAAAAATATGTTTTTAATATAAACATTGTTATCTAACCCATCTCATATTTTAGCAGCCCTTGACCTTCTAAAGGTTTTTATTTACATAGTTTTTATATACAAGACATTTGATGACAAATTTTACCTTTTTTATGTAAATAAGGAAGTTTACATAGAGAATATTCCTTTATTAATAAATTTACGATTACCATCGTCAACTCCTTAGTTTTAGTTTATAGCTGACTTTAGAGCAAGTATTTTTTAATATTTACAATTCTTCTTGAGGCCAGTCGTTACGTAGGGTCATAAAGTGTGACTGTAAACGCAACTGGTTGTAGGTTCGATCCCCAATCGAAGAAATGAAATATTTATTTAAATTTATATTTCCATTTCTTCGCTATGGTGACGTTGAGTTACGCCATTCAACATGCAATGCCTCGAGAATTCGTCGAAAAGTAGGGAACGGAGTGTCTTAATTCTAGGTTCCCTCTGCCCACCCTACCATGTACGGATACAGCGTAAAGCTGATTTAATATATTTTTTAATTATCCTGTATTTCAAAGACGTGATGATGAAACCCTACCCCATATTTTTACTGAAATTTTTGAGTTTTCAGAACTAAGAATCCAATCTACAACCCTTGCTCAAATTATAGCTTCCTACGAACTGCACTATAATGGCATACTAATATTATAAGTGAATTAAATATAACGAAAACATATATCCGTTGGGCACTACCGTTTGCCGTGTATAGAAATGGAAGCGTGATGTTATCCACTTATACGAGGCCTACCTGTGACCCAACATTCCGTGATAAAACGTAATTGAACATATTTGTATGTATGTACGTCTAACATACATTGGTAATAATTTTGTTTCGTATTAAATCGATTCAGAATATTATTAACGAAAATCTTGTTTACTTATATACGTTTTTATTACTATATTTGTTGTTTACTTATTTAAGGAAGATGGCTTATTGGAGTCACGCCTTTAAAAGCCAACAGCACATAACACATTTGCTAAAAGTAAAGAAATGATTGTAAATTCATCACAGAAGAAAAAAAAAACTTATATACGTTTATGTTGTGGTTTATAAATTATATGGTTTTTTTTTCCAAAAATTATATATTTCAACTATTTGTACAGAAAGAGGTCAATTGTGGCGTATGGGTTGTGTGTTCGATTCCTACTCGAGGATTTGTTTAATACTTTCATTTTTTTCGTTTCGGCGGTGAGTTCCACTGAACACGCAATGCCTCCAGAATTAGATGGAAAGTGGGGCACGGAATTGTCGTAAAGTTAAGGAAATAAGTTTTTATTTATGCATCATTCCAGGATCCAATTGATGATGATAAGATTTGCCCTAAATAAAAAGTTAAATTTATTATTGACAATGTGTTATTATATGCAAAATGTTATCATATATACGAGTATTTTCCTACTTCTAAACATTTTTCAATTCGATTTTTTATTACACTTAGCTCTATAAAGAGAATGTAGGTATAAAGGTGAACGAATCATTACCATTAGAATTGCGCCTCCGAGACTCTGATAATAAAATGGAAAAATATTGGAAGTTTTCCCAATGGTCGGACATTTGCACCGAGTAAATATCTTAAAAGTAATTTCTATATCTTCCAATTATTATAAATTATAAATTCTGCTTATAGATTCAGATTTCAATATTTGATAGTTGATTAAAATATTTTTCACAGAATTTAAATGGTCTTTTTCTTTTTTTTTATACCAAAAATAAATGCTTAGTATTATTGATATTATTTTTTATGACTAACTTCAACATCTTTCCCGCCCAAATTCTATTACTTTTCCTTTAAAGATTATAATATTTATTATTTAATTATTATGTATATTTTAGATTTACGTTTAGATGTGGAAATAAGCATGAAATTATAGCTAATTTAGCAAAAGCTAATCCAAATCAACTGAAATAGACAAGAATGTTTGTCCGTAACGAACAATGTCTAACTCTAGTATTAACATCCGTTTTGATTCGTCATTTGATCGTTGTAACATCTGGTATTCTTCAAAACGTTGTAAAGTTAGCTAAAAATAAACTGGTGATGGATGAAAGCGCTATTGGCGTTTCTGAGTTTTTATTGTCATAAATTATTCTTATATCTGAGGCATTGCTATTGTATATTTCTTCACTTAAATGTACTGCAACTACAGAATAATTTTGTGGAGGGACCCAATGAGACATTTTTTTAAATCATATTGTTAGAAATCAGAAGCGGTTAGCGTTTTTTAAAAAACCCAATAAAAATACGTTACGGATAAAGGTTCCACGTAACTGCCATAAGTGACATGTATGACTCAATAATAATATTTCTCACCAGATACCTTCCAATCAGGGCTTCCGCCTACAAGCAACTGTCCCTGATTGACACAATTCTACTGCTTTTTTTGTCTTTTTCACCGAAATCTACCCACTTTTACACGAGTACGCTAACAATATTTTAAAACTAAAAAAGAAATATTTTATATATTAATATAAACTTTCTCGAATGGAAATCTCAAGTAAGTCACAATATTGGGTGATATAATTATGACTTTGATACATAACAATGGTAGTGGTGATGAGTGTAGGTTCAATCTGAATTCAGAAAGAAGAATTCCTTTCATTTTACCTTTAAATCAATGTCTCGAAATATGGGTACCTAACTATAATATATGGGTTGCCTTGACACAAGGGAAAGCGCGAAGTAGAAAAAAAAAACTTATCTTTAAAAACTTAATCTTTGGTTCTCTAAATTAAAAATGTTTCTTGCATATTTATTTTAAATACTATTATTTTGTATTAAAATGTACGAATATATAATATATACAACATATTAAATATAAGGAAGTAAATGCTAGATGGATATGTTTGCTTATACTTGAGATCAAGTGCAGTCCACATAAAAAATAATTGCTATATTCATTAACGTCATGTCGTGATGTCAGATACTACTATCTTGGAACCGCTTTACACCAAATATCGTCGTTGCGCTTGCCAAAACCGCTATGTGTTTTTAGTCAAGTTTTCAGGAGAGACAAAAAACTATCTTATTTATTAAATAATAGCTTTATCAAAAAGTTATAAATGCAGTATGGTGACAAAATATGTTATGTTTGAACTGAGATACAAGCGAAAATAATAAAATGTACCCTTTATCTGCAATAATTTTTTTTAACCATTTTGATGCACATATCAGATTTGTCTTGTAACCACCATTTCTTACAAGTGAAAAATATGCACATATCAGTTTTGTAAAAGAACATAATCGGATTTATTTAATGTAACATGAGAGTATTTAATGTATAATGAGAATAACAACAATGTATTAAACTTAAAACAAATATGTATACTAATGATTAGTAGAGTGATAAACGTACGGAATTGTTAGTTTGGCCCTTTTTTACGTGAAAATAGTTAATCTGATAACGATAAAACAGTATGGTACTGGTATATTAATCTTATGGTTATTAATACTAATAATAATTGACAAAAAAATGTTTAATAGAAAACTCGAAGTGTTGTTAGAAAGTGGTTAGGAAAGGTTTATGACTGAGCCTTTAATGCTTATCCCTTCAATAACTAGGTAAATTTAATTTTAATAAGCAGAGCGCGACAGTATTTCACGCCAAAACACCGATTGGCCCTGAATAGGGCCCAGGTTCGGCTTCATATGGAGTACTCTTCTCATCTCTGGGCTGGTGCATCATCATGTAACAGCTTGACTCATTTGATACATACGCATCATATACAACGTAGAGCCGTACGGAACGTTGGAGCCCCAATGATGTTTGGAAGGTTTGACACATTCGCTTTGTACAGAGATATCTCCTCGCTGTGCTTTCTCTACTGCATTTATTACGGGGAGTGTTCTGCAGAAATGTTTGACCTGTTACCTGCCGCCGAATTTTCTAACCGCACAGTACGTCACAAACTGAAGTATCATCCACATCATCTGGATACGTGCCACTCCACGTCTGTGTGGTTTGGTAGGAACTTCCTTCCACGCGCCACGCAACTGTGGAATAGCCTACCTATGGCAGTGGTTTCAGGTTGATACGACGTGGATACCTTCAAAAACCACGTTTTCTCCTTTTTTTTCTCTGATGTTACACGAGGTCGTCGGCGGTGGTGGTCACTTACGATTAGGTAACCTCGTTTAGGTACACTCGTTTGCCTTATCTTTTTTTCAATAAACAAGGAGGGTTTTCCAAGCTGAAGCTGAATAAGGACATATCTGCGATCGACAATCTTGCAATCTAGATTAAGAAACTTAATAACTTTATCAATCGAAAATGAAATTGCAGAAAACATAGACTTTGAATGCCTAATAAAAGAGTTTGCAGATAGAAAAGCAATAATTAATTTTTTTTTTTAAATAAATGGTTATTTCATTGTACCTATTCTCTTTTTTGGATGTTATTGAATTGTAGTTTTGTGGCGCCGAAAAAACTTCGACCAGGGCGCTGGTAGTGCTAAAACCGGCACTGTATACTTCAAACATGTGTGGCGTGATGTGCTTACTCTGCAGTAATGATTAAACTTGAACTTTTGGCCCTAAGCCTAAAACCATTCTCACAGGCTTCTTATAGGAGTTGACTTACAAGAAGGATTTCTTGGTTTACTTTCAGAAGATGATTCTGGTTTGGTGGCATACAATTTATTGGCTTTATCTTTTTAATTTATGTCTTTTAACTTATGGCTCTATCCATGAATTAAAAGTATCGTTGGTTAAGTGTCTTTTACAATTGTATTAGGTACGCCTTTCCTATAACTCTCTGCTTCGTATTGAAGTCGAACTTTTTTTATTGTTGTATATTTCATCAATATCCATCTCCTTGAAGTTTTCTCCAGCTTATTTATCTAGTATGAAGTGACCAGTTCCGAGTTCGGCTGACTTCCGCCTTACAAATTCTCCAGTAGCTTCATCTAGGTACAAATGAGTCATATTTTCAACCAATACTATACCTGCTCGCTCAGAATCTGCTATTTCTATCGGCAGTGACTGAGATTTGAGCTCTGCCTCATTGTATATCGATAAGGTAGGGCTCGAGTGACGGTTCCCCTTAATGTATTACATTACATAATGTATTACATTCCTCATCGAATCATCGCTGCTGGATCATAATTGCACATAACGAATTTGTCATTGCCAAAAATAAAAATGAAGTGCACATATCGATTTTGTTAAATCGACTTCTAGACGGAAATACTATATATTTGTTTTTGTAGGCTATGCAGAGTACTATTTTAATGCTATTTATCGAATAAAAAAAAAATCAAAAAAATACACATAACAGTTTTGGCAGGCGCACCGACGATATATCAAGATAGATAGATACAGCTATCAAGAGCGGCTGCGTTATTCATATCTAATTAGCTTCCACAAAAAGAGAGACAAAGAGTTCTCTTTCTTAGATTGCAAGTTAATTTGTAAATTTTTATATTAAATTTCCTTTTTTATAGCTTCACGGTGCACCCCCGAAACATGGGAACATAGTGTTCAGACTCTCTGTTCCCATTAAGACACTACCGTCCTCCACTTTGCGTTCTGTTGTTTTTCGCTGAATTCTGCGGACATTGCGTGTTGAGTGGTGAAACTCAGAGCGAGTGAAAAATATTGAAAAAAAAAACCATTCATCATTTCTTATACTATTTAGTTTATCTGCCTGCCTGCCTTGAGTTAAAAAAGATAAAGATTAGACAACCAATAAATAAAAAACCAATTAATAATATCATTAAAAATTTTACGAGAAATCAAACAGCATTAGAAACGTGACTTTTTTCTAAACTTAATAGCAAATTGCAGAAAATTCTAAGCTTATAGCAAATACGTAGTTTAAATTGCAATAAAATATAGGTACCCTACGTCCTACGTGCTGGCTCAGTTTTCATCTCTGTTTATCGAACAAGTACTTTCGTTATTGAGTACTATAAAGGTATTTGTTGAATGCCCGGGTCGTTGAGATTTCCGCAAATATCCGCCAATAGAGGATACCTACTTTGAAATTTTCCAAGCTAGCCTTTTTATTTTCTTTTTTAGATGTAATTTTTTTGTTAGTACTTTTTTTTTGTTGCATATTGACCACACTTTAAATAAAGGAAATCGTACTAAAAGAATTACACTTTTAGGATTTAATTACCTAATATTCTTAGTTCTTAGTAGACGTGTTCTTTATATTTTTTATGTAAAGACGATTTTCAAATATTTCAAAAATATCTGATTATTTTTTATACCTTCAGGATATATCCCGCATGTAAAAAGATAGGCAAAGTGAGCCTAGTGTTAAGACACTCTACTCTCCATTTTCCTTTCGAATTCTTTGAATTTCTTTAATTAAAAAGTATAATATTTTTTTACACAATATAATTAACATAAAAAATCTTCCTTCATATTGTATTATATTAAGTTATATAAAGCCTAAATTGACTTCCTCTATAACAATAAAACCTCATAGACGTTGGAAGAACAAAAGCTTCCGGGAGCTAAAGATCCGCCTTGACATCCACGACGTTAATTTAATCTTGCCAAGAATAATAAATTTAATATTTATAAATTATGATAATACTATTATACGAAATATACAAAAACATTTTACAGTTTTTAAAGGCGCAGGAGCACAAGTGTGACTATTCCGAGTTCGATTCCCGCTCGGGGGGTTAAAATTCTTAATATTTTCTTCGCTCTGGTAACCAGGCAAACTAGGGCGTTAAGTTCCGCGGCTCATCAATGCAATGCCTCCAGAATACGGCGGTAAGTGGGGCATGAAATCAGACGGATCGGGACAGAACTTAACGGAAACGGACTACTTAACACTAGGTTCCCAGGCCTTGCTTTTAAATAAGAAAAGCTTTATCTGGCAATAAACTACCGACCTAATCTAGTTTTAACTCGCTTAATATGAAACGTAATAATAATAATATTATTATAGTTTCATAATTATATATATTATAATATAATATAAGATATATAATTTATATCTTTGATTGACGCACAAGATGTATGCCAATAATATGTTATCAGTGTTATCACTTATATATCCGGGTCAAATTAGAACCTACTAGAAACTTGTGCAGTCATCTGTAAATCAATGCACTATTAATTAATGCATATTCGTATATAGGTAGAAATAGGTTTGTTTATAATAGGAGTATTTTAAATATTTAAGGCCGTGATGGCGAATGGGCGCAGTTGAGTGACTGTAAACAAGTTATGGGTTCAATCCCCACTTGAGGGAATGAATTATTTTTATTTCATTTCTTCGGGGAGTTAGAAACGCCTCTTCCCGCTGCCTTACCTGCTATATGCGGAATACAGCGTGAAGCTGATTTTTTAAAAAAATAATTCTTCTAAAATCCGTAACGGTTTAAGTGAGGAAAAAACTATACTATTTAAATTAATGTAAAAATGCTGACTAGGGACATTGGCAGCGTTGCCAGACGTCCCGATTTTGGCAGGATATCCTGATTTTTACCCAAAAAATTCACAGATTATTCCTCGTACTGCGTGAAATCTTCTTTTATTACTTTAAGTTTTTAATTAGCTACTAACATTTTCGCAATACTGGCCCACAAACATCGCGTTACAGTCACACCCTTGTCCTACGGTAGACTGCCTTCTTGGCCTTGTTTATTTTAAATATTTAAAAATCCCACTTTTCACCGAGATAAAATCTGGCAACGGTGGACATTGTCCATTTTAGGCTCATTGAACTTAATTACCGTCGAGTCATATTTATATAGTAGGTACTTAATGAATTGGATTTCGCATTTAACCATTCGATCCATTAATATAAACGGTTTGTATTAATGAAATAGCTTTATTGTTCAACCGATTCACATAATCATTTATGGTAATAACTTTTATTATAATTATATTTTTATTATTATTATATACTTAACTAGCAAAAATTGTTAATTATCTAAAGTGATAATTATTTATTTTCTCAATTATATAATATATCATTATTATTCTATATATGTATATGTTAATATATAAAATATCAAAAATATATAAAAGCAGAGTTTACATGATCCATGAAGCAAGAACAGTCTACATAATAGCAAATTAAAAATGTTCTCTAAAAAATCTTGTAAAATGTAAAGGTATATTATATGCTTACTAGGGGACGCGCGCAGCTTCGCTTGCTTATTTAGGGGCGAAATCTAGAAAACTATGAAACACATGTTCAATTAAATAATTTTAAAAGTCTAAATTTCAAATTTTATAAGAATTGGTGCCGATTTAAAAAATATTCCATACAAACTTTCAACCCCTATTTCACCCCTTTAGGGTTAAAATTTTTCAAAATACGATATAATCTTTTCATTCAACTTTCAATTAATTAACAAATAAAAAATGATAAAAATTAAATTATTCCAATGCTTTTAATCTCCAACCATGTAAAACTACTTACACTATTAAGATTTCATAGAACATTAAAATAATGATAAATGCGTACATAAAATTTCAGCATTACGCAATAGCTAATCTTCTAAATGTCCTAAGAAGGTAAACATTAAAATTTGTCATTCGGAATTTAACGAGCGCAATCGAAGACTTTATACCTATCCGAATCTGAATCGAACACGCGACCACGTCGTAAACAACTTGGAGTACATTTACTAATCTATAATATCTATCTATCTAATATATGAGTTATAAAAGATATATATGATACTCGGGCCAGTAGTGGCGCAGGGGCCCCTCAAGGTAAATAATTACTATTTATTTATCCCTCCCTCATATCATATCCCTCTGCTATATGCTAGATAGAGCGAGAAAACCTACTTAATGAATATATTACGACAAACAGACGATTACAGCATATTTTAACTATTTTACGTATAAAATTTAACCTACATTTAAAACGCTTTTTGCGGTGAATTTTAAAAACAATAAAATACTTTTTTTATTTAACATGAAGAATATGCATATGGAGTTTCAAAAGGATGTTAATTCTACGTTCTTCAAACAAGCTTTAAAAACGTATAACGTTTTAAATTTTCTAAAGAGATATCTAAGCGTATGCATTAGCACTTTAATTTGAGTTCTTTGCCTGTTTTCATAATTTAAAACGTTATCATCAGCTTTAACTCTATAGGGACTTTTATATTAATTAATTAAAATTATGTTTCAATTTCCCACATTCCTTCCCATTTTTTTATTTTAATATTGTGGATTAGGATGAAGCTGAAAAACACTGCTGTAGACAAACAAATCAATTTTTGTATTCCATTTATTATTTTTTTGCCTGTTATTTAAATTGAATTTAGTAGTGATAAAACGTTAATAAACTTTTTTTTATTGATATTTAATTACTTATAATAATAAAAAAATCTAGCCTATTATAATTTACTTTTCACTGCAAAAATAAGCATTGTTTCTTGATATAATTGCGCATTTACATATAAACGTATCACAAGACTGGGCCAAATTAAGGTTAATTAACTACAATTGCGATTTATGGCCATACCGACTTCTTGTAAACAAACAATGTTCAATATTATAGCTATTTTTACCTATAAAACTTATATTTTTTGATATTTTATTATATACAGTACCTACCTACTTAGGTTAGTATATGGTCTTCTAATTCTTCTATTTGTCAATGTTGCAAGACTGCAAAAAAAATATGGTAACAATTTAAAAAAAATATTAAATATTAGTATTAAAGATTCTAATTATACTGACTGAAAATATATTTTATTTCTCCAATTTTTTCTGCTATTGAAATATATTAAATTAGAATAAAATAAACATTGCAACAGTAATTTATCAAACGATCAATACTGAGTTCATCATCTGCGGCATTTACTATGATTATAAAATACAGTTCCACCACAAAATTCATCAGAAAATAGGGAACGGAGTGTTTTAACACCAGGTTCCCTCTGCCTATCCTCCTGTGTAACTAAAAAAAAATAATAAGTAAAAAAATATGCTTAAAAAAAAATCTCTACGCTAATGGGTATACACAGTTCTTCTAGAAGAGCAATTAAAGATCGATCTTCTAATTAATTAGAAGAAAAATGTATGCAACATTTTCCAATTTATCAGAAAATGTAACCTGGAAATAGAATAGGCAGAGGCACTAGAGAAGCATAATTATTGCTCTTCCTCTTAGCAGCTCGTTATTCAAGTTCTTCAAACCAACATGAATAAAATACTACACAAAGGCACTGCGCTAAACCCGCTGACGTGGTTGACATGAGCTCCAGCCTTGCATAAGTCTGATTTACGAGTTTATATTTACGTGTTCCTATGTTATACCACTTGCCCCGTATTTTCTAATTACGTTGGATTATCACGTTCAAACACGGTGCGTTCTCACGGTTGTATTACACGGTGTTTACTTTTAATCCTATTCTTGTGTGTTTTCTTAAGAAAATGATAAATTTTCCTTTTAATTGTTAACTTTCTTAAATATGTGTTAAACGTAAGCATCAAACACAATTTTCAAACAATTAAATTAGCTATATGATGTCCGTATTATTTTTGTTCTACAAGTTTTTTTTTTTTTACTTTACGTTGTATCTGGCATGTAGCAGGGTAGCCAGAGGGAGCTTAGTGTTAAGACACTACGCCCCCTTCTTTCCGCGGAATTCTGGAAACATTGTGTGTTGATTGTGTGGCCTCTCTACGCTTATATAACAATATAATTTATTTCCTCATCTAATATTTGTTTTAAAGCTTATTTCGTATGCTTGTGAAACCATTTTTAACATAGTCAAAATAATATACGAATTTGAAACGCTCACAGCCTACTCTCGACAGTCGACTTATTGTGTACATTTTTCTGGCTTATTGTTCGAAATTACCGTCATTTACTTCATTTTAACCGCGTCGCGGAGAGTGCCTGCCGAGTGCCGACCGACAAAAACATTTGCTATAATAGTCCTGTCGTAGGTATTGGCCGGATAACAATATTAAACTTCATTTTTGTTGTTGAATCGTTTTAGCCATTTTTATTAAGCTACTAGCGGACGCGCGCAGCTTCGCTTGCTTATTTAGGGTGAATTTTAATAGACCATGAAACACGTCTTCAATTAAATATTTTTAAGAGTCTAAATTTCAAATATTATAAAAATCGGTGCTAATTTAAAAAAAAACCATTCAAATTTTCAACCCCTATTTCACCCTTTTAGGGTTAAAATTTTTCATAATCCCTTCTTAGTGGATGTCCAGATTACAAAAGTAAACATCTGTCCAAATTTCACGTTTCTACGCACAGCGGTTACGGCTGTGCGTGCGTCTTACCTCAGTCAGTGAGGACAAGTCCTTTTATATATATAGATTAAGGATTAAATAATTTAAAGATATCTTATTTAATTATTTACTTATGTATTTATAAGGACTACCAACAATTTAACACAATTATTATATGTGAACAAAAGACAAATACTAAATCAGTTCTGATTGCTTACAGTTGGGCTCCACGAAATTAGTGATTCATATTTTAAAATTTAAAATTAAATTTCTAATTTTATTGAATAAACGTATATGGAAAAACTATTCAATAACTATCAAGGAAAATGGAAAGAAATAAAGAATGATTTACCTAATATTACGAGATTTTATTATTTCAAATGTATATTTTTAACTTTTCGTTTCTAAAATATCTTTGTAATGCTTTTAAATTGAATAATTTGTTTTTTGGTAACAGGTTCTATTGGGACCTGTGTATGCTTCTACTGCTGGTGGCAAACCTAATCATCCTGCCAGTCGCCATTTCTTTCTTCAACGATGACCTCAGCACACGGTGGATAGCCTTCAACTGTCTATCTGATACTATATTTCTTATAGATATCGTCGTTAATTTTAGAACAGGTAAAATCTACTTCTGTAACTAAATTACAACTATAGAGATATAGCAGGGTAGACAGAGGGAGTCTGGTGTTAAAACACTGCACTCCCCACTTTCTGCCGAATTCTCGATACCAATTCGAAGAAATGAAAATATTAGGTATTTCATACCCTCGAGTGAGAATCGAATCCACCTTGTCACGACCCTGCGCCCCGACTGGCCCCACAATCATAAAATACAATAATTTTAAAATAAATAAATTTCTATTCTCTCTTAAATCCATGTACCGTTTCATATTTCAGGAATAATGCAACAAGACAATGCAGAACAAGTGATATTAGACCCGAAGTTAATAGCAAAGCACTATTTGAGGACATGGTTCTTCCTTGACCTCATCTCTAGTATACCACTAGATTACATATTCTTAATCTTCAACCAGGTAAACGTACGTTGCAATTTGGCCGTGTTCCTATTACTAGTTTTAACTGTCTTTTATGTTTTTAATTCTGTTTCAGCTTGGGTGTTCATTTATTTTTAGCAAAAATTTTTATTTTTGTGTTGGTTTTTTATTATTTCTCATTGTGATATTGACCCAACTGCCACGAGAACGTTCGAGGCGACATCGTGTTTAATATCTTGTATTGTAAAGGTTTCTATGAGACCTGTAAAGGTTTGATTGCAGCACTCTAGATACATCTTCAATTTTATTTCCTTTATATAATTTCACAACTATACAAAAGTATTTGCACGGATTGCAACCCATATAAATTTTCTATAAGATCTCATCATTTCTTATTCTTCTTTCGCTTCATCGCTGGGATCTATCAATGATTTTCTATACGTATTGGGTATTGGATTATTTCTCTGACTTTGGGCTTTTAAAAAGCACATTTCTTCTTTGTGCACCATCTATTCTAAGTCGAACTTCCAATGCACAACTATTTCTATATACTCTTGCCACAGAATGGTTGTTGACTGCACGTTATCAATTTCTCTTTAAATAAGTACATTTTATATTATCTTTACATTCACTTTATGAAAGCATGGTATTTTATTATAGCATTTTCTTGCTGTTATTTTTTTTTTATTTAGCTGTTTCCTTTATCTATTATTGTCAGCACGTATATATATTACATTTATTATTTTACCCTATCGCCGTAATATGCAACACGACCAAATTGTACTAATTTTATATACATTTCTTTGTTTATACTAACATTTTTTTTATTATAGCTCAACAATTAATAACAACAAAACGACAAATTGTTGTTATGAGTAAAGAAATTTTACCATTTTCTTATACATATATACCTGATTATTAATTATTATATTTATACTTAATAGAACAATTCAATTATTATTACATTTATTCGAAATATAAATTTTCTTAAATTCATTATAATATGTTCATAAAATTTTACATAATAAAAACATAAGTATAATATGTAAAGTATAATATAATGCTTCAGCACTTTTCTTTGGCTGATGTATTTTTAAATCTATCAGTTCAGCAAGTTTGCATGTCTTCACTTGTAATAAAGTTAGGCAATGAATTAATGCTCCATAGTTTAGATTTACAGGAAAATACGACTTTAAGCTGTAAAGCATTCAATACAAAACACTACTAAAACACGTATTTGATTGTGTTTTCAGGACTTTAGCGAAAGTTTTCAAATTCTTCACGCCGGTCGAGCCCTAAGGATACTACGGTTAGCAAAGCTTTTATCACTGGTTCGACTCCTCAGGCTCTCCAGACTCGTCCGATATGTCTCACAATGGGAGGAAGTATATGTAAGCCATCATTTCTAATAGCAACCATGTTTTGTCCATTCTCTTACTAACTACCACTAACACTGCTCTAACACATGACGCTCACATAAACTAACATCAAATTAACACCTAACAACATAATTATATTGGATAAAATATATTTTTTAAAATTGTGTCTTTATTGTTTTCTATATTGGCTATAATGTTTTTTGTAAATAATTGAATATGTGAAATGTTAATGAATACTAAATAATCTGATTTTTTCTATCTAGTCTGTAGAAATTCCTAATGACTTATCATTGGAGTTTGATGTAATCCTAATCTGTACCATTGTCCCCACCCTCCACTGTATGTGAGCCCCACGTCCCGCTCTGCACTTCTCTACTGCTTCTCTGCAAGCTTCTTTCTGCCTGAGCACGCTCTCACTTGAGATATCTAATTCTATCTCTTTTCTATGAGCCCGCGCCGCGCCGCGCCGCGTCCGCGTCTGCCGACCCAAGCCGTCCCACACTCATAAACGTGATATTTGATTTGCCAATATGTTCTTATTATGTTGCTGCTTCTTAAGGCCTTTAGAAGATGCGCTGACGCCGATATTTTCGCATTCAACTCTCCTTTATTGTAAACTCTCGTGTCGTTAGTCTTTCCCAATTCGAAACCGTAAGTTTGTTAAGCTTCCCAAATAAAACGGTGAATCAAATATTATCTATCCGTCATTAGTACGCCCCCCCAGTAACCATAGCGACAATATACGTATAATAAATAATGCACTTGCAATCTGTACCGAATAATTAGAGTACCACCGAGTAGGTCGAACCTGTCACGGTAGTAGTCAGTGGAGAAGTGGAGAACGGGGAGGGTGGTGGCGACGACGCAGTGACGGTGTTGTGTGCAGATGAGCCCCGCCCCGCAGCCGAGCGACGAGCCGGGCGACGCGGACGGCGGTTCGCGCGACCTCGCCTCGCAGGTGCCGCATGCCTCGCGTCCGTAGGGGCCTAGCCCTCCGTCGGTGTTAGTGCATCCTGGCCCGCACGCCCTGCCCCGCCCCGCCCGACCGCCCGCCCGCCCGCACATCCGCGCGCCCCTCGCCGACCTGCCCGCAGCCGGGCGCGCCTGGCTCTCCTACTATCTCGTGTTTCTCGCTTGTTTTCTAGATCTTGCAGAATCTTCAAAAAAAGCGCACGGAACGTCGCGGGCGGCTGAGCTCCGACGTCGCCAAAAAGAAGGGTGACACGAAAAGCAATCTGATCTTTAAGGTAACGAGGGCGCGCATGTGCTCGTTCGCCCGCTTAGCATGCCGCCGGCGCCGCCCGGCGTCCTTACACGCTCGCTTCGCTTCCTCTTTCGTTGGCGTTTCTGTTTCCGACCCTCCCGTTGGCCGCGCGGGCGGAGGCGCGCGAGGCGGCGGGCAGGGCGTCCGCGGCGGCTCGGGAAGCCCTGCCCGCAGGCCCGCGACCGCATGCTCGCTCGACGACTCGTCTCACGCGTTCATATTTTACTAGTCACTGTTACAAGATACCATCGGTAGAAATCATCGCGATGCTTGAACGAGCGTCTTTGTCGCGCGCAGTCCGCACGGCTTCCTTTAGAGGTGACGCGTCCTGGTAATGCGGCTTCGATTAATCGGATCTTTCTTCCTCAGTTCCTCAATATGGCGTCGGTGTTCATGCGGATATTCAACCTCATCTGTATGATGTTATTGATCGGCCACTGGTCTGGATGTCTGCAGTTTCTCGTCCCTATGCTCCAAGGATTTCCACCAAATTCCTGGGTCGCAATTAATGAATTACAAGTAAGTAGCACAACGTTTACTTATTTATTATTTACTACGCTGTCCTAAATCAAATAAGCAAAATATAACATTTTATTAAATTTTCTCAATATTTCTTTTTTCAGGAAGCCTTCTGGTTAGAGCAGTACTCGTGGGCTTTATTCAAGGCCATGTCTCATATGCTGTGCATAGGGTATGGCCGGTTTCCACCACAATCACTGACTGACATGTGGCTCACCATGTTATCAATGATCTCCGGGGCCACCTGCTACGCGCTATTCCTTGGACATGCCACAAATCTCATTCAGAGTCTTGACTCGTCGCGCAGACAATACCGTGAAAAGGTAGATTATCTTTTACATATTATATTTCAATAAATGAACCTGAGTTGGTGATAAAATTCTTGTAGGAACCTTCATACAACTATTGTAAGTATATTTTTTTTTCATTGATTTTCATAATACTAAAGAAATAATCATGTTTATCAACGTTAAATTTTAACAAATGAATTATACATGTTAAATGTATATAAATAATTATTTTTAAATTTAATTTTTTTATATTTAGATTTTTTTATATAGATTATGAAAAAAAACTGTGAAAATTAAATTTTAAATATATGAACGAACACGAATAAACAAAAGAAATATGAGCTGTTATGAACAACACCTTATCTGATATAATTAAATATTTTCTAATGTGTTTTTTATTATTATTAAAATTCGCCTAGCACTTTGAAGATATTACTTATTAGAAAACGTAAAAAATTTTAACGTGGCGGGGTTTGAAATCGGCCAAATTTTGTTGCGTTAAAAAATTTAATACGTTTTAATATACACCTCTAAATAAATATTTTTCATTCCCAAATCTGGAATAACACTTTAAAAATGTTAAAATGAAAAAAAAAACAGTAAATGCTAAGAAAAAAAATAAACAACATATATAAATCCATATAAATAATTAACAACTAATCTCATAGTCACTATTGCCTGTTTCAGAAATTAGACGTGAGTATGAAGAGAATGATCGTTTCGTAAATCATATTATGCGTTGTTGTTTTCTTCACCATTCCATTTACCCGCACATACTGTCGCGTCATACTTTAACTGGTGTATAGATGATCTACTTTAAAACTGAACTTACAAACACAATAATACAAAAATAACATCAGAAAAAAAATATATAATAAATAATACAATTTAATATACTTTTAACGTAATGGAACGTGAGGATAAGGGAGTGAAAACAGGTGACTAGGATGTAGTACTCATTGCATCATCAGAATGCGAGTGGCAGGCATTAGTGAAAGAAGGGTGTGAAAATAATGCTCTAAGCCCGAATGAAAGAAGAAAGTAATGATAAAAAGTAAGAACGGAATGCAAGATTCAGTGTAAATGGTAAGATGTCAGAACAAGTGAATGAAGTGGTACATTTGGAAAGTATGTTCAGTCGAGATGGAAGATACGAAATGGATGTGGAAAGACGTATTGCTGTCAGTAACAGAATTAACAAAGCCTTAGCTGCATTGATGAGACGCCGAAACGTGAGCACAGCTGCGAGTTTAGCCGTACACAATGTAGTATCAGCACCGAAGCTGCTGTACGGCAGCGAAACGTGGGTATTACAGAAGAATTATGAAAGAAAGATGAATGCTGTGGAGATGCTTTCTCGTCAAGAAAGTTAAGTCAACTTAACTGATCGCATCCGCAATGAAGAGATACACAGAAGACTTTTCGAAGGCGGCTTTAATCTGTATGTGTTTGTAAGTTCAGTTTAAGAGTAGATGGTCTCTAAGCTGCAACATTATGTACATATAACAATAATTCACTAATACGTGTGTTCATGACAGCTTTTGATTTCGTAATATCTGGTAGAAGTCATTGTTATAGGTGTTTTAATATTATTTACTTTATAATCAGAACTACTAATTCATTCATTTTTGAAGTGATATGCATCGATATTGTTAACGGGAGCCCTCTTGCCAATATAATATAAATATTTTATAAATATAAGTAGATATCGGTGCTTGAGTTTATTTTTAAGGTACTTGCACGGATGAGATTTTAAAGCAAACAATTTACTGGTTCATGTGGAGCAACTTTAAAATACACAATATTAACAAATTGGATATAATTAAAAATTAACTATCATATTCATTATCTATTGTATGCTACAGGTGAAACAAGTAGAGGAATATATGGCATATAGGAAGCTGCCGCGAGAAATGCGTCAACGAATAACGGAGTATTTCGAGCACAGATACCAAGGAAAATTCTTTGACGAGGAATTGATCTTGGGTGAATTGAGTGAAAAGCTTCGAGAGGATGTCATCAATTACAACTGTAGATCTCTTGTTGCTTCCGTACCATTTTTCGCCAATGCTGACTCCAATTTTGTCTCCGATGTTGTCACTAAATTGCGTTACGAAGTCTTCCAACCAGGTAAATGTTTTTTTAAGGTGTTTTTTAATATTTCCATGTTATGCTTGAGATAATGTTTATTAACATACATTTTTCACAATTTAATTTCAGGTGACATTATCATAAAGGAAGGCACTATCGGAAACAAAATGTATTTCATACAAGAGGGTATTGTGGATATTGTAATGGCAAATGGCGAAGTTGCGACCAGTCTCTCTGATGGTTCCTACTTCGGGGAAATTTGCCTCTTGACCAATGCCCGGCGAGTCGCATCCGTCCGCGCCGAAACTTACTGTAATCTCTTCTCGTTATCCGTGGACCATTTCAACGCTGTGTTGGATCAATATCCCTTAATGCGGCGAACAATGGAAAGTGTTGCTGCAGAGCGCCTAAATAAGATCGGGAAAAATCCAAATCTCGTAGCACATAGAGAAGACGACACTACGTCAGAAGGAAACACAATAAATGCCGTTGTGAATGCTTTGGCAGCAGAAGCAGAGCACGTCAGTCTTTCAGATGATAGTGTAGCACGCTTATCAGAAAGATCACTGGGCCTGGCTCTCCAACCGTTGCAGGCAGCATCATGTCGCATGGCCGGGGTTGCACTGCCAGGGTTGGGGGTAGCGGCCGCCCTGCCACGTCCGAAATCGGAACACGACTTCAGCTCCGCGCAATCTCAACAGCCGCCTTTAACAAGCACCGCTGCCTTTCACAAATCGGACGCCGGAATCGCCCCCTGACGTCGTACACTATGCTAGGGCTGACCGATAGCAATACTAGGCTTAGTGCGAGCGCGCGCGCCGCCTCGCTAGTTGTAGCGTAGGGTGGAGGGCGATTATGGTTGACTAATGTGATTGAATTATTAAAAATACATTCTAAAACTCACGAGTAAGGAAAACGAATCGAGTAATTACTAACAAAATCCTAGACTCAGATATAGTTCAGCATATTACTCGATTTCTTTTCTTTATGCGAAATTTATATTTTAATTATGATTATCATCCGTAATCGCTCGCCTCTAGCGTAGAGTATTATAGCTGCGACTTCGCCGGCGCGCCCACCGCGCCCGCTGAATCTCATTTTGTGATCTTATACTTAATTCTCCTGTGTTATTTAGGTTAAATTTTATATCATCGACGCTGTGAGGGAACGGACACGCGACGTATTCCAATTGTATAGGTATACTTGTTGTGTATCGGATGTAATGAGTCTATACAGATACCTTGCCATTAAAGAGAAAATATAATTATATAGACTAGACTGAGATGTAAAAATATCACTATTTTATGCTTTGTTGGCGTAAGAAATATATCTATTGTTGACGGATGCGATCCGCTCGTTCGCGATAACTTGAACGTTGATGATTATTTATAACGTTCCTTATAGTGACGGAGGTGAAGATATTATATAATTGAATTGTTAATAATTATGTAAAAGTTTGGAGCGTAGACAACTGTAGAGCGTTACGTAGCTGTGCGTCGCCCATGCTGCCCGAATAAATAGCAACGAGTAAATACAACCCTTGAAATAAATATAGTTATTTTCTTTAAATATATTGAATTATAAAATTCATAGGTATGTATAACATTATGTATTTATTATGCATACTTATGAATGTTTAAGCGTGGCGGTCGGCAGCGCACAGTTCAGTGCGTACGACGCGGCCGCGGACACTGGACAGCGGGTTCCGCAAAAGCGACGCACAACTGACAGACACACAAACCATAGCACACGGACGCTTTTTTAATTTTAAACTTACGTAGACTATAAATATTGTATTATTATTAAAAGATTCGCCTTTAGCGTGATTCATTTTATATAGAAGTGATAAGGGGGCGCTCCCTCGAGCGGTCCAGTCAATTATCGCATGCGCGACGCTAGACGTCACGTTTTTTGATGCACTATAACACTTCGTACCTTGTTTTAATTGTAGGTGAAAATAATTTATTATCGATAGTGATCATTTAGTAGGAGTAAGTAGGCTGGAGCGATAACAAATTCGGACGAATTAAGTTTTGTGATAGAGCAGCAGTGCTCGCGCCGGCTCGGCACACCTCTACCCACTGACGGCGTAGATGTAGACACAAGACACATGCATGAAACATGCTTACACTTCTTATTGACTTGAAACTTTGTTTTGGATCTGTCTTTAGTGAGTTTTCTGCCAACAGTTAGAAATTTTGCAAGAGCTTTATGAATTTTGAATATTCCGTAGCCATATATAGATCGCAACGAGTAACATATCCTACGGTAAGAGTAGAGTAGTGGTTGAGCCGACCGCCGCCGGCGCCGCATCCTTGGCACGTTTCATCGTTGACTAATTCTTATAGTGTCATGACAATTTGTAAAGATAATTTTGCAAATGTTGACTTTTTAGCCAAAATATAGTTAATGAATGACGAACCAATACGCAGTAGCTTACTAGTAGATGAATGCAGCATAGTTCTCAGTTCTGGCGGCTAACACCAATAGATACTTTGTACTCGTAAGATATTTATATACAATTGACGTTAACAGAGTGACATCTGTCAATTTATCTACACAGAGAAAAAATATTATATTGTGTTTTATCCCCAGAGGCATTTATTTATTGTTGTTTTATCTAACATTAACCGCTTTTGTAAATTATATAAATTTTATAGGAGAGATCTATTTTTATTGTGAAGTTGAACTGCTGAATTTAAGCAAAGATACATTATTATATAAATCAAGAGAGGTTTTTTTTATTGAAACTGTTAATTAATATATAGTTAAATTATACTGATTTCTGGTATCTATTTTCACCAAAAGTGCTCATCGCTGTCAAAAAAATTAGAGGAAATGCATTAAAGAATGAAGAAAATTGATGTTGTTTTACTTTATTGTAATATGTTATGCCTTTATTCTGTTCTATTTAAAAAAACAAGAACCAAAAGTGAGAGAAACCAAGAGAGCCAGGAAGAAACCTAACCGTTATCCTACTAAGGATAAAACATGAAAAAATTTGGAAACATGTAACCTTACACTGATTGACTGACTGTGGGTTCAAGCCCCATTTAAAGAAATGTTTATATTGAAAATATTGCCAATTCACTGATAAGACGAATTGCGACATTGAGTTTCGTTACGAAATACGTAATGTCTCCCGTTGATTATTTTCTTCCCGAGTAAAACTGAAATTTATAAACATTTCTGTAATATACTTTCATTAGATTTTGTCAAAATTTTAATATTTGTACGTAGCTTTATGAATGAGCTCTTTATTTTCCATACATCTAAGTACTTGAGTTCTAACAAGAGGGAGTGTTATCAATATCTATCAGATACTGCACACAAGTACCTACTTACATATGATAAAATATATAATCATAGAACATAGCTTCACTTTGTATCCCTGGCGGGGTAGCAAGAGAAAATGGAACACTAAACGCTAGGATGATGGATTCAAGAAATAGGTAAATATCAATTTAGCGAATTTTACGTGCTCTTTGGGTGACGTTTTCTTAAAACAACTAACTTTGCAAGCCGTTGCTTAGCAACGCGTAGCGACGATTGTTATTAACATGGCGGAATAAATTGCTTGTCAAATTAATTATTTTAATAATTGGTATATATCGAAAATATTACAAATATGAGAAAAAAAAAGTATCCTATGTTCATCCCGGTACTCTTAAGTATCTCTATATGAGTATTTTATCACAATTAAATTAGCGGTTTGGCCCTGATCGCGTAAAAGACAGACAGACAGACAGAGTTACTTTCGAATTTATAATATAGGTATGGATAAAAAAATCTTTGTTTTTTGTTTTAGTCCTCATATCTACTGTTTTTTGAAATGTGTAAATGTTCTGTAACATTTGTACTGTAAAATTTTATTGTTTTTTTAAGTTCCATAATTATGCTGTTTTTTGCTTCCCTGAGATTGGCAACACTGAGCATAGAGTAAATTTGACATTTGACAATAAATCGTCTGTGTGATCCAGGCCCGGTCGACTTCCTTAGGAGCTTGGGCGACATACCTACGTGGGAGCCGAGTCCGGTTGCTATATTAAAGTAAAACTACTAATTAGTAGTTTTTCTAAGAGTATTTTTTTAAGAATTTAATTTTAACTCACGCTTTAGTTACTTAATGTTTAATAAATAACTTTCTTTATAATATTTCATGTATGCAAGGCACCGTGATAAATTTTTTTTCGATATGAGAAACATTTTATGTAACCGGTATTTAAAGTACAGTAGTAGGATTATGTTTTGATATGGCAATGGCAGCATTAGCATTTGCAAATGGCGAACATACTACTGCGACTTAAACAAGCAACCTGTTTTTAGCATTTCTGTTGCATTTTATATTTAGATTTCTATTGTTGTTCAGTTGTTCTCTTTGTTTGAATATTTGGATCTAAAATATGGGAGACAATTTAAAAAGTAGATGCCTCAAATGTCCCCTCGTGAAGATCCTGAAATTAAACTATATAGGTTCCCTAGTACAGGTCCTACCAATTCACACCGGTAAGTAATCATTAAGTGTTAACTACTCTAGATAAAGTCATATCTTAAATGTTGTACTTTTTCAATTGTGAAACTTGGGCCAAGTTTAGCTTCCTCGAAGGCCCATGGTATTCTATCGATTTTCAGAAAAAAATGTATGGTGAACATAGAATGTTATGTTGCCACCATTTTGAAAGGGCTTCATTTGTCAATTTTATTGAAAAAAAAATACTGTTTAGAAAAACTGTTTTATTTATGTACATATTAGTAATCATACATTGGCAATGTATTTTCATCCAATTATATTTTATTTTCAGAATCAGGTAATCCAAGATTTAAATTTTTCCACTGAACAACCAGGGACATCACATTTTCCTGCAAATGTTATACCTGGAGCATTGCAAAGAACAGTATTGACAAGTATTCAAATGGTAATTCAAGTATATTATTAATTGATACTGGTTCACTTGTAATGACAATATATTTAACATAAAAACTTATCATAATAAATAGCCTATCTTATGGTAACAGTGAAAAAAACCTAAAACAGATAGATATATATGTAAAAATAAAATATTAAATATTAATTAACAATTTTATAACAATACGATAAATTTAACAAAATACTAATAGTTACAACTAAAATTACATTAATCTTAAACAATTTCTTTAATTTTCTTTTAATTGCTTAATCAAGAAGATTCATCTAACAATGATATGTTGATTTTAGTTTCTGTAACCTGACCTTTATTAACTCTTGTTATTTTCAGGATTGCTACCCGGAGAGACAACAGTCACTGCAAATTTAGGATTTATATGTTTAGCTGCTGAAATAGTGATTCTGCAGATCGAAAGAAAGGCAGCCACGCTGTACCAACGTGGCTGACAATTCTTCATTTGAAGAAAATGTATGTCTTTTTTTCTCTAACTCAATCATTTGAAGAAAATGTATGACTTTTTTGAAAATTATACATTTGTCATAGCTCTCCCCAATGCAAGCTTTGTGATTCAGTTTTAAAAGTGAAACATACCGATAATATATTATTGTACACTTTTATGGACTTGAAAGAATATGATAATGCTAAAAAGAAGTTAAACTATGTATCTGAAAATTGTATAAGATTTTATGTGTTGAGAACTGTGCCACAATCTGCAATAATTTATACGAAACATTATCATATTCTTTAAACCTCAAAAAAGAAGTTCAGTTCAGTGAGGAACATCTTAATGAAAATGTTGATTTTATATGTAATAGTGTCTTCCACATAACAGTTAAAAGATTTTGTTTAGTTAAAAATAGACAATTTGCAGATTATCAGAAATTGTTAAAAAGGAAAATAGATATATTAAAAATAAGTAATTGTATATTAATGTTAGATTTAAATTGACCAACACTGTATTAAGTTCATTATACCTACTTTATTAATTTTATCTTTGTCTGTAATTGTTTCAAAAAAAAAAGAAATTCAATAACACAACAATCAAGTACAACTGCCTACAATCTTATAGGTTAATAAATATATAAATTATATTTTTTTTGCAGATTATGATCTATTTAACTTATAAAAATTAAAATTGTTATTGTTTTTAACATATAAGAGCAAGTTTGTCTTGTAGCAATGTTGTAATCTTTAGCAGTATATTTTAATTGTTTTGCAGAAATACTATTTGTGTAAATATAATTAAAACAAATGTTTATAAGCAATAAAGAAAATGTAAAATGTTTATTAGTTTTATTACTGCATTTATTTTTTATTATTGTACTATAAATTATTCAGACTCTTTCAAAATCATTTGGAAGTATTATTATATAATTTAAATAATAATACTTCCAAATGATTTTGAAATAGTCATAATTCTGGCTTTTGAATAAAATTCTAAAGCCAAATTTTCCCGCAAATAGTTTTGCTGGGCACGCACAGAGATGGCAGCAGCATCGTTTTGTCACCCATTTTTTAGTATGAAGTGAACATTCTTTGAGTAAATGTGTTCTGTGGTGTGATCTCGTACGCAGTCGAGTTGGTTATCGACAATAGACATTTAAGTTTTCCCACTGCAATTATTAACGATATATATTTCTATTTGCTATGTCGAAAAATTAAAATAACGTACTAGTTTGTCTGTGATACATTAATTATATCACTTCGCGTTATCTTTCTTTTTACCATGTCTACCAGAAGAGCGAGAATAAAAGCTGTTACCTCGTTGCCACCGAGAAGAAAAAACACTGAAGCAGGTAACAAAGATAAAATTTTGAAAGAAACCACGGAAAAAGTAACTAGAAGCCCACGCACACCTAAGTCTAATATCGCACTTAACCAAGATGAAGTAAAATCACCACACGCAAGAAACTCTTTCGATCCCACACAAAAAAATATTAAAACTACTCCCGTTAAAGTAAGTAAAACACCAAATAATTCTGAACGTGCAAGAACTCCGGTACAAACGGCAGCAGAGAGTATACAAAGAGATAAAACTCCAAATTTTATTGAAAAAACACAAAAGAATGCTGTACTATCAAAAAATACACCTAATATTTTTGCTTCACCGTTGCGTAAAGATAGTCCGAAGAAAACTTTTGCTCCTCCAGCCACACCGTCACCCAAAATTCAAAGGAATATAGATCTACAGAAATCATCTTCCCAAAAGTCAACATTAACACCTATAGCTCAAAAAATTAATGAAAATAATGAGCTTCAAATCACCGAAAATATTGTTAGTAACATT
Source organism: Heliconius melpomene rosina (assembly GCF_056956725.1). Taxonomy (NCBI): domain Eukaryota; kingdom Metazoa; phylum Arthropoda; class Insecta; order Lepidoptera; family Nymphalidae; genus Heliconius; species Heliconius melpomene. The sequence goes on along the minus strand of NC_140402.1, from coordinate 6,101,586 downwards.
TGTCACAATAACAGTCTGGAAAAATCTTCTGTAAGTAATGGTAAGTACCTTGTAAATTTTGTTAATAAATAACATTCAAGACTCTTACTATTAAAACAGTAAATTTGTAGAATACTCTGTTCCATGATATTAGGGCTCAGACAGATATTTAAAGTAGTACTTTAAGTATAACCATATTGTGTGTTGTACATATACAGATATATTATTTGTCATCTGTATATGTATTCATTATTACTTTATATATTTGTATGCTTGTTAGCTTCACATTTTTTCCTGTACACAGCAGGGTAGGCAGGGAACCTAGTGTTAAGACACTCCATTCCCCATTTTCTGTCAAATTCAGGACTAATGCCTGTTGAGTGGTGAAACTCAATGCCACACTTTGCCCCGACACTAGACCGAAGAAATGCCAATATTTAATATTTCATTTCTTCAATGGGGGATTAAAACCCTCAAACAGTTGTATTTACAGTCACACACTTGCTTTATTTTGCTAGATGGAAATTATTTATGTATGTGAACTAGGAAACAAGCCTTAGACTAATAGACTTTGCAAACAAAATTTACTTCAAACATAAAGGTTCTTTTACATACTTTAAAACAATTTTTTTACATATTTTAGTGAATTCTCCAATCGCAGAAGCTATAAACAATGAAGCTATGGATGGTATAGTTCCTTTACAACCAGCGAGCATGCCTAAACCAATTGATATATTAAAGAATGAAATAATATCAGAAAATGCTGTAGTTCTATTTGATCCTATTGTACCACTACCTTCTCCCAGTAAAGTTCGTCCTAAACTAAGACCGGCTCCACGGTTAGGAGTACATCGGAGGAATAGTGTACAGGTATGTAATACAAGTTATATTTTTTTATAGATATAGAATGACGCTCGAAAAAAAAATACGTATGGTTTTTTTTACGTCATTTTATAACGCCGTGCTAATGTTAAGACACTCCGCTGAATTTTTCGAGGCATTACTTATAGAGTGGCGGAACTCAACGCCGCGCTTTGCATAGCATAGCAAAGAAATGGAAATATAAATTTAGATAAATATTTAATTTCCTCGATTGGGGATCGAACCCACAGCCGTCGCGTTACAGTCACACCCTTGTGGCCCTGGACCACGACGGTATACAATATTTTATAACTAGTAGCAATTAGAATATTTAACAATTTGCTTACAATAGGGAAGTGCAAGTGAATCAGAAGATGAAAGTCGAAGAAACCTATCTTCATTGACACCACGACAGAGGCATGACTCTCAAACATCAATCAGCACAATTCAGTCTTTGTCTAATAGGTAATATTAATTGCGTATTCTAATAATAATAATAAAAACTCTTTATTGGACAACCAAAAAAGAAATAGGAGAATACAAATAAAAGAACATGGTCCAATAGGCGATCACGTGTTCTACACATTATATAGTTCCTATTGAGTAGTGGAACTCAACGCCGCGCTTTGACATTTTAATATCGAGAAAAAAATTGAGTAAGTAATTACCTGAATAGGAATCGAAGGCGTACCCGTCGCATTTACAGTTGGCAGCTAAACAGCTTCCATGCAGAATATAGCATAACGCTAAAAAAATAAATATTATATTGTTATACACACAATACAAATTTTAATTAATTATCACCATGTAATTTTAAAAAATAATTAATTGTTGTTAATGTTTAATTTAGCAGAGACGTCAGGCGTGTAAGAAACGACTCTGTTTGCTCAAGTGTTAGCCAGATCGCTCCGACAACACAAGCAGGGTCGCCGGTTAAGGAGAAAAGTAATAAGTAAGTTTAGTTTGTAAATATTATAATTAAATAAATAAGATTACTAAAATTCAAAATAAACCAACATGGAGAAAGATGGAAGAGGCATTTTACCCTAGAGGGGCTCTACAGTAAACAACAAATAATCAACATCTTAATATAAACACCTACTTACTGTAGAGACGAATAAAACTTAATAATAATAATAATACTAGGTGATGACTAGATTCATTTCTTCACTCTGGTAACGCGGTAAAGCGTAACGTTAATTTCTGCTGCTACGCATTGCCTCCACATTTCGATGGAAAGTGGGAAACGAAAGTGTCCTAATGGGAACAAATGTCTTACCGCTAGGTTTCCGTCTGCTTATCCTGTTATATGCGTTATGAAAAAAAACTAGATTGGTTGACTATGGGCATAGCTTCGAAATTACAAGCTACTGTGAATAATAATATCTTAGATTTTTACACATTTTATATTTTAAATCAGCAAATGCCGACGACTGGCCTCGTAGCCATTTAACAACTTAACACTTTCACTTTATATACATATGTATTTTATAACATCTAAAATTTCGTACCAAAAAAATATTTGTTTTAAACACTAGTAATTTTGTTTTGTATGATATAAACCAGAAGAATAATCATTTTATGTGATGTTTTAGAGGGAATCGTAAACAAGTACCCCGTGCTAATGATAAGAAATGGAAGAAAGAGGATGTGAAAAGGGACAAGCTTACCATGTACGACTTGATATTCTACAACCCTACGTCGAACCCTATCGTGTAAGTATTGTTTGTATTAAATTTTTACAGTCCCGTACATCGAAAGAAAAAATGAAATCCTTATAATATAATTTTGTCGTCTTTCTGTCAAGTTGAGATATCAAACTGAAATTAATATTAAATATCCTGAATATTACCAATTCGGTCTCTTGGAGCACAGGAAAGTCAAGTTTTTAAGTCTCTCTCTGAAGTCTCTCTCTCCGTCAGACTTTGTCAAAAGATAGGAGCATTTATGCATAATTTGTGGCTGCATTTTGTATTGATTCGTCTAGCCTTCCCGTGGACCTAAAATTATGAAATGTCTGAGTTCAGTATTTTCATCAAATATTCCTTTATTAGTAGTGCCTACTGATGTAGTAGGAAAAGTACAAAAGTGAAAATAAAATAAATCATGCCCAGAAAGTTTTTATAAATAGTAAAAAAAGATAAAATATTTTTTAAACATAGCAGATATGAGAGATGATATCGGACCTGTGATGATTGATGGTTAACATTTCACATTTTGGTTGGTCTTTGTTAAAACTGAAAGATATATGATAAACATTTTTCATTTTATTTTAGGCCAGATGAAGAAGAAATAAATTTGAAAAAGGCAAATGAAAAGGAAGCTCAAGAGCAAACAAACAAACAAAAAGAACCAATAGAACCAAAAAGTCCAGAAAATACCGCAGTTCCCGTTCCTCAAATTAAATTAGGACCACAGGGTGAAATTATTCTTGATGAACAAAGTTTGGTATGTTACTTTATCATAACTTTTGACCAGTTGAAGTGGCACAATGTCTAGTAAGATTACGTTTACAGTAGTAAAAACGGCGGTTCGACTCCCATTTGAGGGATGGATTTTTATTTATTGGTATCTACTTGTACTAATATCATTGAATGTTGAGTATTAATATAGTCGTATCCAAAGTTGTGTTTTGTTCATTAGAGTGAAGAAATGAAAATATTAACAAATAATAATTCATTCCCCTGAGTGGGGATCGAATCCACAACTGTCGCGTTACAATCACACTTTTGTGCCACTGCGACCTCAGTTAGTTAGATCAGGGTCTGTCAAATGGGTTTATATTTAACAGGCTTTGTTTGAGAAAACGCTTTTTTATAGTTAAAAATTATTTTTATTACTATCATCAATCTAAATATATTTTGATTGCTTTAGGATCAAGATTTTTATACAAAATTACTATTGTTTATTAATTAGTACAGTAAAATTGAAGGCGTTTTCTAGTTATTAATTCTTCTACATCATGTTGTATACAACATATACATAAACATTAACAGAGGGAATTTTGTCTTTGCGTTCCCCATACATCGCCAGATTTGCAAGACATTGTGTATTGAATGCAGGAAATCAACGCCGCGCTTAGTCAAATTAGTTGAAAATAACTCTTCCAAGCGAAAATCGAAGCCACAACCGTCGCGTTGACAGTCAAACTCTACCTTATTGCATCACGACGGCCTCGATATAAATTTTTATATATTGCAGGTAATCAACCAAACAGAGAGCGAACGCCAGGTATCATCAGTAGTATACGAAGGCGCTCATACCTCCAGCGCGAGCTACCGCTACCGTCGCAGGCCGCGCTCGGCCGATTGGACCGCAGCGGAGACGGTGCGCTTCTACCGCGCTCTGGCGGCCATCGGGACTGACTTTACTCTGATGGCACCACTCTTCCCTGGACGCACTAGGAGGGAGCTGAAGATTAAGGTTGTGGTTTAGGTTTGTTTTTGGGATTTTTAGGGTTCCGTATGTCGATTAAAAAAACGGAAGCGATAACTGTTTGTTGTTCGTTTTTTTCAAATTCGTGTTGAGATGTTAAGCTGAAATTTATTACAATATCTAAGTTTACGGTCCTAATCATAAGATGCGAGCATCTAAGCGTCAGTTTTGCTACTTTTAAATCTAAACCTCTAGGGACTTCCCTAAAAACTACGTGACTATAGGTTACAATTATTAAATTTGAAAAGAAGTGTGAATACAAACAAGTGCTAAAAATATCTGTGTCTATCTGTCGACATCTCCCCCTGCCTTTCTTATTAATGACTCTTACCTGCTTTGATTGATATTTATTTAAATTAATTGTATCGCTCTTCTCTGACAATACTACACACTAGATGCGTGTTAAAGTTAGATTTTTAAAAAGTTTTATTTTATTTCTCCTTATATCGCGCCATTTTAACTCTGAAAATCAATCAAACAGTTTAAAAAAGAAGAAAAAATCAACGAAGCACAAGTTGACAAAGCATTACGAGCATCAATACAATGGAATGTAACAAATCTCCAAGAAGAGTTTAAAGAAGAACGGGCGGCGGCTGCTCTGACAGCGGATAAGGAGAAACAGAGGCTGCAAGAACAGAAGAAAGCTGAGAGGGAAAGGTTGAAATCGTTGAAGGAAATGCGTGTTAGACGAAGTAAGTTATTCATTGGTTTTAAATTTTTTATGTATTTAGCTTTTCTTTTTTCGTAAAGTTTTAGCGAGAGAATTTATATAAAACAGTATAAAGAATTTTTTTATGATATAGTGAGAAAAGCTATTATATGATAACGAAGTTTCTAAATGAAACAAAATCATAAGCTTTGTAACTGAAGGAAACATCGATCAATCTCAATACTTTTGCAGAGTTATTATTTATAGTGTAAAATTTTTATAGAACATATTTGCGAAAGTTAGTCACAATTTAATCACAATAACAGTATTTTTTTAATTAATCTTTCATTTTGACATTAATTGTAACATCTTTTAAATTTAATTTTAAAACATGAATCAATCAATTAATCCACAGGCAGAGGAGGCATAGCGCTAGAATCAACAATGATGCCTGGAGTAACAAACGACACAACAACCATGACCGCCAACGATATAATACAACGCGCGTCACAATCTAGACAAAGGAAACGGAAGCTTCTAGAAACATTTCCAACACCGATTATACAACCTAAAATACCTATTATTAGTAAAGCAAGGGAAGTACAGAAAGCTAAATCTCTCACGCCGAATATTCAATTAAGAACACCAGAACCTATAAATCCTTCGCAAATACCGCCTAATATTGAAAAGGGATCTTTAGTGGTATTGACAGCGAATGATCCAATGTCACCCACAAAGAAAATGCTTCAAACGTATGTGGCTCATGGGCCAGGTCAATTGGCTCCTGTGGCTTTATGCACTTCATTTTTAAATTCTGTTGTGGGTTATATGAAGAAGAATACACCAAAAGGTTCCTCTACGTCACCACAGATTATATCACCAAGCAGTATCTTCAGTCAAGACAGCAGGAATTGTACCCCCAGTGGTATTTCGGTGTTGCAAAGCCCAATGAAGCGTACGAGACACAGCTCTTACACTATTACTCAGCTTTAATTTGTTTTACCTGAATTGGTATGGTTTTCCTTTTTTTTTTATTTCACACTGTTTTCACCATATGACAGTGTAGAGATCTAGTGTTAAGACATTACATTCCCTGCGCACTGCTCATTTTTTGAGACGTTTCTTATTGAATTGCGGAGCTCAACGCCGCGCTTTGTCTTGTTAACAGAGCTAGTAAATTAAAATAAATCATTCCCATGAGTGGAATTCGGAACAACATATTTAAAGTGAAATGCTTTGCCACTGCGTCACCATGGTCTCTTTTTTCCTAAAATATGTAAAATAATCTTATTACTCACAAGTGGGGTCACTTGCAGAATACTTAAAAGAGCTCTAGCCAATATAACTATATGTATATCATATTTATAAATACCACCTTCCTTAAATTACACATAATTTGTATATATGGAATAATATTTACAGTACGATTGACGAGTGGGGAATGGATTGTCTTAACAGTGTTCCCTCTGTCTACCCTACCGTGTGCGGGATACAAGGTGAAGCTGATCGACGACAGGTTGCAAGAAGCAATTAACGGCCACGTAACGTCGACTATAGTATCGTAATCGTACTGTACAAAAACTTTTGAACCCATGTGTTCGTTTAGATTTAATGCCAGGAGTGTAGCTACTTGTATCATGTTGTTACTTGTCATTACTTTCTATGACCCCGATATGTGTTGAATTGAACAATGATTAATCGATTAACAATAAGAACAGTTAAGTACATCCCAATAGACTAGGAAATATTAATATTAATTTTATATTTAAATTAAGTTCTTCCTGTAGTTTGATTTAAAATTAATTATTGTCTTATTTTTTATAAGGCCAAATTGATATGATATTTTCCTTTTTCTCCTAGCACTGGTATTTATCTAATCTAAAAGACAGTTAAAGAAGTTAAAATGTATTTGATATATAAAATGTGAAAAAAGATTTCTTATTTTAGTTTCATATTAGAGACTAATCATAAATTACATCACATAATTCTTTTGACTCCTTTGTCACAACTGGACACATTGTGAGACCCCTCCTGGAGTCCGACCTGGAGTGACATCTCATATTTTTCAGTTTTACAGCTTGATTGAATATATCAGCAGTTTCGAAATTATGTTTGTATATTATATTCTGTCATGAAATTTAGTATCTCTGGAACACGCATCACACAATGTCACACTTCTTCAACCTTTAACGTGTGATTAATAATTAATTGTTTTAATGAATTGGATCCTAATTATATAAAATATGAAAATTAAAACAATGCACTATAACAAATGTGAATTTTACATTCTCCTCTATATCTATACTATCACTATAGTAGTTGAAAAAAAAAAAAACTAGTCAAAGCTTAGCTTACTTTGAACATACCAGCCTATAATTTATTTATAATTAGTCACTTTTATATATACTTTATATGTAAAACATTTTACTTTGATATGGAATAATTTCAGTAAAACAATTGAAAAACTGTAATTGATTTTAAGTTTAAATGTTAAATAACAGCAAATATATGGATTTGTCTTCGAATGGCATGTTTTTCTGTTGTGTATTTACTAAGACTGATTTGTAAAAAAATAAAAGTACCAATTTCTAATTTTATTTGAACTGTAAAAAATAATATTTTACTACTGATACTTCTGAAAAAATGTATAAATTACGTGTTTTATGTAATAACTGTATGTGTATAATGTAATCTTATAGTTTGTTAATATATGCTGAATTTTTTTTTTTGTTTTATTTAACTACTCTGTACTTATTTTAAAATATTTGTTAAATAGCACTGGCAATAGTTATAGAGGCGGTCGATCGCTCAGTGCCCACTCCTGAAAAAAATATCTAAATATTTAAAAAAAAAGCAAATAAATCCTAAGCTTAAGTTCAGCCGCGCCCCACATTGTCGATTGAAGCAAGATTGAATAGCTCAACTCATTAACAAATCAATTCTACATTTTTTTCTAAACCTATTAATTTGTTGTTGTTAACACAAATTTTTTCCATAGTTCTCATCCTTACATTTTTTGTTGAGTTTTGGGAATGTGCTATAAATGTAATGTATGTCCCTACATATGAACCAGCAATTTTTTTAATAGACATTTAAAACCCAAGTTTTTACACTTATTATGTTCGCTTAAATTATTGTCATTGAACATGTTTTAAGTATTTTTTGATGCTGATTAAAAATATAAAGTATACAATACAAATACCAAACGCTCTAGATTGAACCACTACCACTTATTTGTAATGAAACTGAAATTGATGATGGTGGATGATGGAATGATCCTAGATTAATAGGAAGAATAATTATGGCTATCTTTTTATGAATGGTTCTTTGAGCGTCAAAGTTACCCGTTTGATTGATTACAAAATTCAGATTTTCTTCTACACTGATGTATTTTAAAAGCTTTGTATGAATGTCTATGGGTGAAAAATATTATGAGATAAAAAACACTAATAAAACAAACACTCTTGCAATGGCTTTTAAATTTTAAGACATAGTGTAAAATATGGCTCTTATCTGTCAAAGTTACCCAGATTAACTGTATACTTTTGAATAAAACCATACTTTGTAAACTTAATTTTATTTATTTACATTAATTAATTATATTATAAATTTAATATATTCAATGAGCTTCAATGATGTCGCCAAACCACTGTGACGCTTCAAGGGAATCCCACAATGACAATTCTGGATCCATGAACTCTTGGTTTAATTGATCAACATCTAATACTTTTTTGTGATCTGTAAATTAATATTTCAATGATGAAACCTTCATTATTATAAAGTAATATCTTATATCTGTTACTTTGAATGATATATATTTCACATAATTAATTAAATTACCTCATCAAACAATTTTTTACTTATAGATTAATATGTACAGAAACATTTTTAGCTGTTTTTACAGAAATTGTGCGGAGTATAAAATTTAGCTGCGTTTATATTAAATATAGAGAAGGAATGTAGAATTTTACTATTTTTTTAAAAATAATGAATAAAAAATTTACTAAACTCATAAAATAAACGTAACACACCCTATCATATTTTGTATAAAGTGACATACACGTTGCAATGGCGACGAGTATTGTACGCATCAATTGGTTCTCTAAATATAATATCCAACTCATATATGCCATATTTTATTTGGTAAATTTTTAAGCACATTACTGTATAAATTTATATAATACTAGTATTTAAAAATCATATTAGCACATTAAAATGTCAATCAATATTATTAATATATATACATACCAACAAGAGCCAAGTCGTCTGTCTGTTCCTTGGCCGCCGCTTGCGTATCTATAACGGCGGCGGTCTGCACACTCTGGTCACCCTGTCCATAGTAACCCGACCAAGCTGAATAATTTTGCCAATAGGCCGACGGGTCATAATAATGGTTGTACTCCTATAATTATAACTGCATTCATTAATTTAGAATTAAATGCAATTTAGATGCAACTAGCGCTAGCTCAATTGTTAAAATTGCCATTGGATTTTGAAGCAGATTTTAAGGCCAATTATAACGCTATTTCTGTGAAAACAGTTTGCCAGCTACTTTAGCATTAGTTTTTCTTTATAATATTTTTTTTATGTTCAAGCGTCATTGCAGCTATATTTATAGTATACTATGTTGGAGATATGCATACAGAAATACTTCAACTGTGAATTAAATTATAAATAAAAAAAGATTAATTCATCAAATATGTTATTATTTAAATTCCCTTTAATAAAGTTGTCATGTTAAATTATTCAAAGTTGAAGTATTTAAAAACAAATAAAATAACAAATAGCACAAACCAAAGCAATTGCAAATTAAATATAAAGCATGATGTAAGAATATGGACATGCATTAGCTAAATTAAAAAAGTTAAATATAAGTACACCTTATATGATATAATTTCTATTGCTGAAATTATAAAACTTAATAAATAAATATTAATTTCGAAGATAATTTAGGTTATAAACTCTTTAATAATCCCATTTTGTTATAATACATAAACATATATGACATAAGTGAATACCTGTGTATATATATTAAAAGCTTTTGTATCACAGCATGTAAACGCGATGGCTGCCAGTTTGATTCCCAATCGTGGGAATCAATAACTTTCATTTCCTCACTAATGAATAACGAGATAATGCGTGACATTGAGTTTCACCACCCAACACGTCACATATCGAAAATCGGGCTATGCATGGGTTACAGAAATTCTTAACACTTAGTTCCCTCTGGCCACTACTAAACAGCATGAAGCTAAAAAAATTCTAAATCATACCGTTCCACTACTATAAGTTGCTGTACTAGTGACTGGTGTTTGATTTTGCGTTGACACCGCTCCTTTGGGTTTAGGCACTGCAGTACATATCTTTAGAGGTTTTGTGCCTAATCCTGTATAACCATTCATGGCATAGAGTGCATTACGCTGTTCATCTTCATTTCCGAATCTTACAAATCCATAGCCTTTGGTGTAACCAGAACTGTCCAGGATAACTGCAAATGATATTTTAAAATTTTTTTTTTTTTTCAATAAACAGCTATAGTTTCAGTCCCGACTGGGACATGATTTTTTTTTATTTTTCTCACTGGTAAACAAATTGTGCCATTGAGGTGTTTGGGGAATGGCTAAAGTACAAATATAAAAAATGTTTTTATAGATATTATAAATATTTTTTTAGCTTTACACATCATCTGCACACAACATTGAACTGTTGCAAGCCTGGTCTAGTATTAAAAAGCTCTGATTTTCTTTCTATGTGTATTTTTAAGACATTGCATTATTCAATCAATGTTTATCTATTTATCAATCCTCCTATACAATGGACATATATTTTATAAGCTTTATTTTAAATAATTTGATGTAAAAGTTTACCTTTAGCTGTTTTTATTGAGGAATATTTTGCAGCAAATACTCTGTATAAGGAATAATCATCAACTTCAGGACTTAGATCACCAACCCATACTGAAAACTCTCTCTCTTGCTGCATATTCGCACGAGCTTCTCTTGAAGCTGTGTTGAGTCTAAATCTCACCACAGGAAATGTGCCAGGAATAGGTTTACCATTAAGTTTGTGCATAGCATCTATTGCTTCTTCATCAGTCTATAAATAATCTTAGCTCATTATTAATTTACATTTTTTATGTTGTATATATAATAAAATAATTTGAGAAATTATTATATTCTTATGTCAACAAATTACATAAAAATATAAATAAAATTTACATAATGTTTGTCTTTCATCACTTTCAAATACAAAAAGAAGAAAAGAGCTACAAAACTATATAAACAACTTTATAGATAAACATAATATTTAATGTTGTTTTGCATTATAACCTGAAAATGAACGAAAGCGTAGCCCGCAGGTTCTCCTGTAAATTTATTCCTCATTACTTTCACAGCTAGTGGACGTTGTCCCATACGATGAAATGCAGCCATTATAAAGCTTTCTGTCATATTGGGCTCCAACTGAAAATGAGATTTCATTAATGTATTAGAAAATCATAAATATTTTCTTGACTAGAAATTATCGATGTGTTACAATATACTCACACTGCCCATCCATAACTGGCACTGCATAGCCATAATGTTTAGGAGTTTTACTATCTGAAGATATTATGATTTACTAACAAGTAAATGGATCAATTTGGAATTGTTTGGATCAACACAATAAAATAATAATCAATGTTTTCAAAATGTAATCATTCTTGTCAACTTGTGTCTGTCACTGTCGTCACTGTCAAAATGTGCTACAGATATAGAAAAAGGAAGTTCTATTTAGGTTTTCAGATTGCTTTTGAAAAAAAATCTCTCATTTATCGCCGATGGTATCGTACCTACATAAATATATGTTATTAGACTTATATAAATCTACTCAATTTATAATTAAAATTGAATAAACATTGTTATGATGGTAACATTAATTGCACCCTGAAGAAAACAAAAGGCAATAAAAATTGTAACGTGAAACTGTCAATCAAAAAATATGACGTGTGATCTGTGAGTAATTTAACACAAAGAATTCTTAATATTCTTATTATAAATATATTTTGATTATTATAAGTGGTGCAATATCAATGTTATTGTGGGTTGATTATTTAATTTATAAAGAAATTTAAATTACCTAATATAAGAAAGTATACGTCAATATTGAAACAAATTCAATATGTCTCGACTTGATAACATTGACGCATTAGAAAAACAATTAGCTGACTTGCAAATGGCTAAGGATTTACATTCATCTGGAAAAATGAAAAAGATACCACCAGCTGTACCACCCAAAAAGAAAGCCCAACCTCAAGTTCCTCACAGTGCTGTTGTTACCGCGGTGCGCGAGCCTTCCTATTCTGCGAAGATAACCCCGTTACAAAATGTACATAACAACGTTGCGCCTCCACCGCCACCGCCTCCGCCAACTTATTGTAATATAGAACGACAACCAAACAATATAAATACTATGCATAAAGATTATGCTAATGTGACACAACTGTCACTTCCAAACCATTCCTTTCGCCATAATGTTGTGCCTTCTAAAAGTTTTAATACTGTATATAGCAATGTTTATCATAACAGCAGTGTACCACCTCCGCCTCCTCCTCCTCCTCCTTTAAACCTTAATCCTTCCAAAACATTTGACCCAAATCAAAATAGTGAGGAATATCTTCCTCCACCATCTCCTGTCAGTTCTAATTATAGTGAACTCATGAGAGCTACTACTAACATAAATTTCAACAATGAAAGGCCTTCCTACCCAGCTATATATCAAAATGAATATCCTGAATATGGTGGTTCACAAGCTTCCAATTATGAATCACTATATGAACCAATTAATCTCCACACAGTATCAAATTCAGGACAACCCAATAATAACCAATCTTATAAAAGCCTGAGGCCAATGGGAAGATCTCCTCTTCCTAAGGAAGAAGAGGTTGATGCATTAACTAATATGTTAGTTCAGTCCATATCAGAAAGTCAAGATTTAGATATTCTAGGCACATGTGTGAAATGTGAACAAAAAGTAATAGAGGAGAGTTCAGGTTGTACTGCTATGGGCAATATGTACCATGTACAATGCTTTCGATGCCATCGATGCAATACACATTTACAAGGAAAACCATTCTATGCAGTTGAAGGAAATCCCTATTGTGAAGCTGATTATCGGGAAACCTTAGAGAAATGTTCTGTATGTAATGAACCAATATTGGATAGAATATTGAGAGCTACTGGAAAACCTTACCATCCGACATGTTTTACATGTGTAGTTTGTGGAAAAAGTTTAGATGGCATTCCCTTCACTGTAGATGCAATGAATCAGATTCATTGTATTGAAGATTTCCACAAAAAATTTGCTCCAAGATGCTGTGTTTGTGAACTACCCATAATGCCAGAGGAAGGAGAGGAAGAAACTTTAAGAGTTGTAGCTTTAGATCGCAGTTTCCATGTGCGTTGCTACAAGTGTGAAGATTGCGGTTTGCTTTTATCATCTAAGATTCCAGGCCGTGCCTGTTACCCACTTGATGATCATATCCTTTGCAAAGCATGTAATGCACGCCGCATTCGCATGCTCACAAATGTAATGACTACAGACCTGTAACAGACTCTTTGATGTAAGAATATTATGACATTTCATAATTATAAATGGAAAGAATAAATTAATAAGATAATTGATATTTCAGATTGTACCATTAAAATGGTAGTATTTTTAAATTTATCTTTAAGAGAGATCATAAATTATTTTTATGCCATATATTTTTAAATGTTTAAAATATTTTTACTGTCAATCATTATATTTAATATTATTATGAATAATATTTATTATGAATAGTCATATTTATAGTGTATCCTATGTTCTGCCATTTAATTTTCTACTTCATATACTTTTATTGCTTTTAAGATTATTTATAAGGATTCATTATAAGTAAAGCTTTTTGAATTTTTAAATTGAATAAAAAAATATTTATTAGTAAGCAATATTCTTTTGTTATGCATTTATTGCAACAAAGACTGATATGGCAGCATTAACTTGGCATTTATAAATTTAGATAATAAAAATTCCAAAACAATAAATATGTGATAATCTTGTATTATTGTGGTTGTTGATAAAATGAATCAAGTAATTTATTTGAATGCATTAAAAATGCACGGAAGTTATTATTATGACATATTTTATAAGCTTTTTACCGTAAGTAGATGGCAACTGTAACATTAAATGTATAATAAATATTTAAATAAATAGAAATGTTTTATTTTTTTACATATTTCCACTGCAATAAATGGTGTTACATGCTATAAGAAGTACAGATCGTTGATCTGTAATTACAGCATAATTCTTGGTTGTGAATCAACAAATATGTAATATCAGTATTTTTTAGTGACATGATTTTTTTTTTATCTATCTATCATTATTAATTTTATGCTTAAAAAATAATAAAAAACACTAATTCTGATTATATATATTTATTATATACATAAAAAGCTACACAATGTACAATACTGGCAGAAAATATAGTAAATATAAAGGCACTTACATCACAGTCTAATAATTTTTTGGAATGGTCACAGTTGCAAAAAAATGCAAATAACAAAATATTTGAAAAAAACTGAAGTGCATAAGAAACTGAATATTGACCACATTATTTTTTCATTCTTACAATGTATGAAAACAATAAAAATCTGATAACTTAAAAAAAACTTGTGATCCTGACTGACTGACCCAAAATATTTTATTTTAAATTTATTCAAAATTAAATTATTTTAATCATGTCAAAATCCTACAAAATACATATTTATTTATTTTATTCCTCTGTTCTATATCATACATGGAAGATCTATTAGTTATTAGAAAGCACCACTTTCATTAAAAAAAATAAAGCACTGGTATAAAAAAAAAAGACAGATCATTTCATCACATTATCATAAAAAAATACATATGATACATGAAACTTATTTCTAAAGGAAGACAACCTTTATATTATAACTATTTTAACCAACAATTGCATGTTTTAAAAATTTCTATAATTGACTTAATAAGTCAGAAATATTTCAAGTTTTAATATAAATTGGCGAAACTAGTGACTACACTTACTGTGAGATCTATGTTACTATTGACTTTGCTTTAAGTACAAAAGTATTTTAAGTTATATCCAAAGATATGTAATTATACCATTTAAGTTTACTATTTATCACTTAGGAACTTATAAAAACTAACTAAATCCTATTAAAATTAGTTCTAATTCACGCCAGAATTGCATCTACAAAAACAATCATTCAGTTCTACAATTGAAGCCAAAAATATTTAGCTTCATGCTATATCCAGCATATAGCAGGGTGGAAAGAGGGAACCTAATCTTAAGACGCGCCATTCCTCACTTTCTGCTTAATTTTAGAGACATTACGTATTGAGTGATAGTATTTTTTTTTCAGAGCGAGGAAATTGAAATCCACAATGAATGAATGAATGAATGATTGAATTGGGTCCAAAGAGCTGAGGATCGAGTGTGGTGGCGAGAATTGGGGAAGGCCTATGTCCAGCAGTGGATAAAACATGGCTGTTGATGATGAGGAAATTGAATCCACGACTGTCGTATCATATCGTTATACTTTATGTCTCAGTTTAGTATTAAAGCGAGGCGGACTAAGAACCTGTTTCATGAATAAAGATCTTTTATCTTTCATATTTTTTGTGGACATATCTGTTTCAATATAACTATTATCATCATTGGGCAAAAAATCAGCTTGTTTCTGGTGGCAAATCAGTTTCGATGGGGCGTTATCGAAATGATTTCTAACATTCATTATGTTAGAGTCAACTTGCGACACGTTTTCGGAACAGTGGTATAAAATTTCTTCATCGGAATGAAAATTTGCTTTCGGTTCAAATCTCTCTCTGAGTATAGAAAACTTTCTTCTAGGTCTGGTTCTGGCATTTTTCTTAATATTCGATATTTTAGAAGCCGGCGTGTTTATAACATTGGACGGTATCAAAGATTGTAGCGACGGTGTCTTACGACTTAATGAAAGATCTTCTTGACTTAATGGCATTGTGGTATCTGAAACTAGTTGCCATAAAAAGTCAATGTCCTTATTTGATAAATCGTGCTGTTCTGGTTTATTATTTATTTTCTTTGTAGGAGGCTTCGTATAATTAGATTTCTGACGCCGCGTTACATTTTTAATTTGGTTTTTACTATCTATACTAAGCTTAGGAGATATTGGCAAGGCAGTCAAGTCTTTCGATTCAAATTTTGAACCATGCGATACATCTAGAATACAGTCTTTTTCTGGCAAGGATTCCATTTTGTTACTGGAATCGAATTTGTAGGGCTCCTTCCAAATTGCCTTTTTAAGGCTTGTTTCGCTTTTCTCTATGTGAAATTGTGGGGTATCCCATTGGTGTTCCCGTCTGTGATATAAATTTCTAGGGGAGTTAGTTACAGTCGCTTTTCTAATTTCGTCAATCGTTGCGACAAGAGAACTTTCAGAATTAAGGCGTTTCTTGCATGACATATCGATGTCACCCAAATCATCTAGTTCTTCTAAAATAGGCTCCAAGTGATTTGGGTCCTTTAAGGTGTCTATCATGCATGGTTTAGCCAAGAAAGTGTCATCATTGGAGTGACACATTACTGTATTAACATAATCCTCCTGGCTTCTGTCGAATTTGACAAAGACATTTGAATATGTATGAGGCTTTTTGGGAAACGCTGGAGCTGAGAGTATAGCATTTTTCAATTCTTGGGACAAACAGCTGCTTATTTCGGAACTGCCTGAAGTCAGGGTGTCACGACTTCTATCTCTAACAACGCTGCCGTCATGTAACCAATTTTCGATGTCACAATATCCGTTCCAGGACCGTAAACCCCAAGCTTCTCTAGCAATATTGACTGCACATATATTCTCATAATCGTGTACTGATAAAATTTCGGTTGGAGTATCAAGATCTCTTTTTGATTGCAACAACTCACTTGTTATACCATTTTTTATTTTATCTTTTTTAGTATACATTTCTTTTAATATATCCAGTGCTATTCGCTGTATATTTTCTATGTCGGCATCTTGATTACCAACTTTAATATTCTTTAGAGCGCTTAAACAAAGTTTCTGCACGATATTTTCATTGAATGTGTTTATGTCGGAACTGTTTATATCACTAAAACTCAAATCTAAGTCCATATCAATAGAATCTGAAGACGTTTTTTTGTTTGACCCGTCAGTATCTTGGCTGATTTCTGAACTATCAGTTTTAGCGAAGTTTTCACCAACAATATTGCATTCTAAATTGAGATTATTCAAGTCATCTCTCAATTCATCCGAGGAACAAATACCACGACGCTTTTGCAAATTCAAAGTACTAGATGTAATTTCGTCTATGGAACTTTCTATATTATCTATCGAGGATAGTTTTAGGGCAAGTTCTGTTGGGGAGCATATTTTCTTTTTGGTAACTTTTATGAGATTGGTTGGGTGGTCTCGTTTAGGTATTGCAGTTTGGGGAGTATTTTCCACTGTATATAGTTCTATGCTTGAGGACTCCATACTTAGATTGCCTACTGGAGCTGATGTAAAGGTCGGTGAACCAGATCTAGCAATCCAATGGTCTAACAAAAACTTTTTGTCTGCATTATCACTATCATTCTGTGGTAATTGTTGGTTACTTGGTATTGTATCATTTCTACAAAAAATATTAGATATGAAGTTTACTTTAACACTAAAAATAATTTATTTAATATATTAAAAATAAAATTACCTTGCTGTTTCATCAACTTTGTTAGAAGTTTTAAATGATCTAACATCATTGAGACTATTGTTTTTATTATTTTTGTCTGAATTACATGTGGGAACTTTATTATTCAATTCCACATCATCTTGTGGGCTTTTCCATGGGATAGGTCCTTTGGCGTGAAAAAATCTATAGTACAATATCATAGCAAGCATACCTGCAAGGAAAGTCTATTTTATTACTAGCTTTTATTTATAATATTACCTACCTGAGCAACGTCTTTTATATGAACATGCTGGACTGGCCATAATTGATTGACACATTTAAAATTTGTTTAAATAGCTTTGCTCTTTAAATGGTTTCCTCCATTAAATTCAATTTAGGATACTTAGCAGAGAATTTACACAATTTGTGATTTTTTTTCACCTTCATGCTGAATCTCGCATGTAGCAGAGTAGGAGTAGATAAGCGTAGTTGGTAGAAGGAGTGAAATGTGTCTAAACGTCGCTCCTCACTTTCAGCCGAATGCTAGAAGCAATGCGAAATTCAACACCGCGAATTGCCTAGACACCAGAGCAAAGAATAAAATTCATAACCATTGTGTTTACATTTAGATGTTGTCTGGTGTTTACACTGTGTATTATCACTTACCAATCACAGTTCCAATAATGACACAGATGGTAGCAGCTATAGACCATGACTTTTTCTGTTTCTCAGTATCAGATATCAGCACATACAGAAATAAACTACCAAAATTTTGTGTGACAATCAAAGTGTAAAACATCAATATTCTGTATCTGGTGTGGCCCTCCCGCAAGTTAATGAAGCAAAAACAATATACAAATCCCATGACAGCATTGTAAAATATTTCTTCCAGTTTGTTAGGGCAAAAGGTTGTCTTCTGTGTAATTATCCAAAACGTCATGGCTGACCAGTGCAAGCCTATAAAAATAATTATAACATTACATTGTATCTCACATATAGCAGGGAAGACTGAATTTCAGAAACTCTAACGAATTGGTATCAACACCCATTTTTGTCTTCCTTTTCATAGCTCAACTTTTTTTAGGTTCACACATATTGTAAAGTTGAAGCCATGTACAATATTAGAAAAAAAATAATTTAATAAAACTAAAATCATTAATATTTAAGTTAGTAATTAACTCACCAAGAGGTATTAAGGTCCATATACCAAAAACTATGGTAAATAATAGAATACCAGCAATTCTACCAACTAAAATACCAAAATACCATGTAAGCTTAAAAATAATGGAACTCCATTTAAAATTATCACTGGTAAAACTGGTAATACTGTAAATATATGCTACACAACCCCATATCACAGATGCTATTGAAGCAACTAAGGCAAATACTGAAATAGAAATTTCTTTATTAATTCTATACTATTTCATTCAATTTTTTCTACTTGCCATATTTTGCATATAGCCGTGAATAAAAGAAAACTAATGTTAAGAGATTTAATTCCCTTCTTTTCACTCAATTTGTATTACATAGAGTAATAAGAATGGTTGTGCCCACATTTTGTCTCCCAAAGTGGAAATCAAAGCTACAACTGATGAGCTAGATATTGTGCTGGTGCACTACAAAGGATTTCATGTAATTTAATAATTATTTTAAAGGAAAAAGCCACAAGTATTAGTATTTACCTTTTGTATGATAATTTTCATTAAGCATAACAACAGCATATGTTTGCAATATAATTTGAGGCACAGTTCCAGTGAAAATATATAAAAAATGTAACAAACTCAAGTCATTTCTCTGGCTTATTAATTTTTGTGATTTCATTGACTCCAAATTCTTACATGAAAACACTTTTTGTAAGAATATAATGTACCTAAAACAATAAAATTTATAAACTTTTGTATAATTGTTGTTTTTTCGAAAATAGTTTTCTTGATATCCTTCTACAAACCTTTCTAATAATCCCACAAGACTGCAATGAGTAATCCAATGACGCAGGTTTGATTGTTGGTCAATAATAAACCATCTCATTGAAAAAATATTAATTAAAATATTTGGGGAGAGTATAAAAATCATAGTAGATAAAGCCCAATATAAGTATCCATCTTTGCAATATTCAGCAAAAACAAGGATATCTGCAATTGAAAATAACAATCATAAAATATACACAAAAGAACCTGTGTTTTTGTTGACAAATAATAACTATTATTTTCAAATTGCTTATCTAATAAAAAAGTTTTTTAAAGAATAAATTTGTAAGAACCTGTAGTTAAGTCTGCAAGAATTGACACAAGAGCTATAAATACACTTAATACATTAAAAACACAATAATTTTCATCCTGAGTACAACTACTCTTTCTATCTGTTGTGATTCCAAGCCTACAAGCTTCTGCCATAGTATAAGTTTATCAACATAATGTACATAAAAAAGACCTTTATTCTCTTTATTTTATCTAAGCATATAAGTTAGTCAGTGTCTCATTTATGATATGATTTAGTAAAAGTTTATGACAAAACTAAATAAATCAATTTAACGGCGGCGCGGACGCAGGACGGAGGTCACCGCACTCCATTGACCATTCGCCAGAACCACAGATAATTAAAAATAATCGTTATAAAGTCAATGTTTCGATTTTCAGGAAAAATATTTAATAATTCACATATTTCTTTACAACAACACATTCCCTAGCATATGAATTTGATTTTTTGAGAATATAATATCTTCAAATAATCATGTACTGTATTTCTTTTATCAACTATAAATTTATGTAAGACAGTATACAACATAATTTATGATATTTGACTTGATTTTTTATTTTGTATATACATTTCTGTGGTTTAATCTGTGGATATAAGTTTTGTCAGTTTCTGTTATATTCATAATTCAATGTTTTTTATTTTTTGTTATGACTTTTGATTATTTCAAGTGTACAATTTTCACTATAATTAATAACTTATTTATTAATTTCTCAAAGTAGTGCCAGATAATATGAAAGAAATATTCCCTATTGATGTAGTATACGTTACTTCTGGACAATAAACTATACTAGTTTGTTTTATATCTTCAAAATGATTCATGATGCGCTCCTAGTTTTATGGGACTGTTCCCGCACAACAAATTTAAGCGAGGTAAATTTAAATTATGATGATAGACACAGGAGACAATTTTTATCTATATTTCTTATTAAAATACTAAAGTATAAAAATTTTGGGGCTAATAAATAAAAAAAAACAAACAGTTAAAGTATGTGTTAATATTTTATAGTGGGTATCTTCCTATTTTTTTTAGCTTCAACCAAAGCACTATGCAAATGAAGGTGATGCAGAAGTTTATAAAAGGATATATTCAATTGCAAAAAGTCATCACAAAATACAAAACTTTGTTTTAAGCACATCTTTTCATGCCAGAAAATTCCAAACAGGTATTTGATTTGGTTTTTTTTAAATTTTATTTATTTGTTTTATCTTCACTATATATAGCTGGAGAGACAGAGAGAACCTTGTATTAATACACTACCATCATTTCCTATGCACCACCCAATTTTTGAAAGATTGTATGTTGAGGGGTGGAACCCCACATTACACTTTGTCTTAATTTAATATTTATTGAGGAGTAATAATGAAATATTAATATCATTTGTTAGCATCAGGACACAGATCTCATGGATTATATGGTCAAGCCCTTAGTGAAGGTGTAACAGAAGTTTTGAGATCATATAAGAAAACTTTGAAAGAAGTACAAGATCTTGTTATTGGCAATCAAAACTATACTTTGGCTTTTGTGTATAGCTATGTAGAAAAATTTAGAGGTCTATTTAATACTTTGAACAAAATAATAAATACAATAAAAGAGAGAAGACTCACTGGATGCCAAATTTTAAGCCTTGTACATCAGTATATTTTAAATGGAAACAAAATGGTCCATGACTCTATTGTGCAGTAAGTACAGAAAATGTTCAATAAATAACATACTTATTGACAATTGAAAATTAATTTAATCAATTTAGTGGGACATATAGATAATTTGATTGTAGATGCGATAGTTTTGGGTTCAAGTCAAAATGTGGGGAATAATCAAATTAAAATTACTTTCTTAAAGTGTTGGGAAGGGGATGTGACACTAGGTTGCCATATCTACCCAGTAATTAATTAAAAAGTGTGAAGCTGTTTTTTTAATCCATTTTTAGGATATTTACATGTTTAAACACTGTTTTTATCAACCAACTCTGCACATGGCTGTTGTATGGTGAATTGAGAGATCCTTATGAAGAATTTTTTATATTTCAAATAAAGAAAAATGACTCCTCGGATACATTTTTGTCAATGCCATCATCAACAAATACTTGTGATAAATCACTTGTATCTACTGTGAGTTGAGAACTATATATTTTGATTGTATGAACTGTTTTTTTTGTTTTTATAGTATATTATGTATAAATCCTGTTACTTTATTATTTATTACATAAATAAATGAATTATTTTTATTAAATAATTGAAGGACATTGTAGTGCAGCAGGATAGCATCTGTCTGTAAATGGTATGGTTGTGAGTCCAATAATTCCAACTCAAAAGAATAAATTATTTCTTTTTTTGTGTTCTGTTAAGAAGACAAATTGCAGTGTTGCGTTCCATCCATCAACAGATAATATCTTGTATTTAATAGAATGTGGTAATTCGAGTATCTTAATGCTAAGTTCCCTCTGCCTACTCTGCTATATATACAGGTGTGAAGATATAAATGAGAAACTTCAATAAATAATTTGTAAAATTATTAATATGCTTAATATTATACTGACATAAATTGTATTTTTTTGTAACAGCTTCAACAAACACCATTAGATTGTGGATATAATATTAATCCAAACATGATACCATATTTTATGCCACTCTCACTGTCTCAAGAGATACTATTTATTGGAAAAACTGTTATTCTTTTTGGTTTTGACCCTAAGAAAGTGAAGAAAAATAGCAATTTTATTATAAATAGACCAATGCTGACTTTACAAAAATGTGATACTGATTGTAGAAGGTACTATTTTTATAAACATATTATTTTTTTCTTACTTCCATTTAGAGAAGCAATGTTGATGCAGTGTGAAAGTTTTTGACTGTACATGCTATACATGATGGTTGTGGGTTTGATTCCTACTTGAGAGAATAAATTATTGTCATTTCTCCACTTTGTTAAAACTAAGTGTGGTGTCTTGAATTTAGGTGGACAGTTGAGAACAGAGTGGCGTTATACTTGGTTCTACCCAGCTCTGGGATAAAGAAAGCTTTTTGATGAATAAGCACAATTTGTTCATGAAACATCATCTTTAAAGGAAACAGTGTTTATACATTTGTATCAAATAAATGTTTATATTTGTTTTAATATTCTTTATTTGTTTGATTTATATTCTTTAATTAAGTTATTGATTTATTTAAGATTTACAATATGGGAAGAGAAGGAAGCAAAGTTTCATGATAAGTTACAGAAACTGAAAAATCCTGAAGTATTTGAAGTTTGTAATCTAAAAAGTGTTGTTAGAGAAATTAAAGAGTGTGTTACTAAGGTAAGAAATTTTAAATCTCTGTATTTTTTAACTGACAAATATTATATAACTTTGCACAATATTTTGAACTTTGAGTGGCAAATAATTGATGTAACTTGATCTTTATAAACTATAAATATATCTTTAATTGTATTATAAAAAATCTAGTCTTTTTGACTTATTGTTTTTCTCAAAAAAGGAATATCGAACAACTTTTGTTCCTTAACCAAGTCTTCTGCTTCTTCAAATGTCTGTGGCATATTTTTACCAGCCGTTTCTGGTAAAAATATGGCGGCAACAGTTCCAATACCAGCTATGCCGCCAACAATAATTAGAGGCAACACTGGCATATACGCTTTTAAGTATACAATATAAGGTGATACAACAGTAGCTATGTATCCACAAATTTGGACAATTGATGATCCTGATCCCCTAACTGGTGTTGGTAGCATTTCTGCTGCCCATTGTAAAGTCACTGTGTAACATATGTTCACACCAAATCTAGCTATAATAGCACATAATACTGACGCCACGCCGTTAGGCACAAATGCAGTTAAAAGACTAAAAATAGAACAGCAAAACATCATTGTAACTGTTATCCATTTGCGACCGGTTAAATCTAAAGTAAATGACACGATAAGTAAAGATGGAAATTCCGTTAAAGACAGAAGGGTAAATGATAAGAAAAAGTTAAAGGCCAATGCACCGATGCTTCGTAATAACGCATCAAAAATTATTGTGCAGCACATAAATTCTATACACACCCAAAATAATATTTTTCTCAAAATTGGTCGTCTGAAGATTTCCAAAACAGTCGCACTTTTAACGGGATCCAATTTGTTAGCAGATATTTTATATCTTTCTATAAGATCGTCCGGAACTACTTTTTTATTGATTCGTCCAATGGACAATACTTTTTCTACTGCATCGTTAATCCTACCCTGAGAAAGTAACCATCTGGGACTTTCTGGTATAACAAACGGAGCAAATATTGCCAGTAACATGGGCACACTCGTTACCAATGATAATAATCTCCAGTCTCTACACGCAAGCGCTATCGATGGTAGTGTAATCATGCCCAGAGTAAAAAATATTCCAGTTGGTAAATTTGCCGCTATCGTTCGATATTTCGGTGCGACATATTCTATAACGAGCAAATATATCATCATCATACAGGTATCGTAGGACATACCCATAAAGAATCTGCAGATGCTAAATTCTGTGAAATTTCTAGCGAAAATACTTACTACTCCTGCAATACTTCCGATTAAATTTCCAATGACTCCAGCCGGTAAACGGCCGTACTTGTCAGCTACCCAACCAATGCATAAACCGCCAACTATAGATCCAATAAAAAATATTGCTTGCGCTGTCGCTTGATAACTGTCTCTTTCACAAACCCATTCCATTTCAGTAGATATTGTCGGATACGGAATTTCACTTCTATTAAATTCCCAACCGTGTTTACATGGTTCGATAGGCCACGATCTGTTTGGTTTCATCGCAGGATCAAACGCTATGTCCCAGTCTACTGCATACATTGAACAATGTGAATATCCATAATTTTCTCTATCATCCTGTGGAATAGCTAGATATCTTCTATGGGTGGCAGTTAAATTTTCCAGTTCAGGAACCCAACACCAATGATTCGAAGGTACTTCTGTCATGAAGAGTTGCGTGAAATATGAAAACGCACCGAAAACGTAAAATGGACACGTTGAAAGAAATAAGAGCACTTGGTATAGTCCGAATTCACCTGCTGCGGATAGAAGATCATTATAATCTACAGTTTTGGCAAGATCTGCCTCTTTTTCCATATTCTTGTTGCAAACATCTTTGTTTTCGGTTTCGGTTACATCGCCTTTGAGAGATTTCATACTCTTAACTATACCTCTTTCACGTTAGTTGAGAATACGTTGATTAATTTATAATAAACGGAGAAATATTAATGAAGAGACACTTCATTTGTTTACACCAGGAAAAGATAAAATGTACAAAATTATATAATAATGTGTCTTATAATCTCTAAACACAGCAGTGTTCGCGCCAAGTTTAGAATATAAAATTTATAGTGTTGGCCGTGAACTACTTAATTTGTCCTCTAACTTAAAATTCATTTTGATTCATTTAATGGAACCGGTAATAGATAAGTATAAGACAGTAACCTTATAACCTTAAAAGGTTTAAATCTATCATCATTAGCTTTTTCTTATAACAATTTTTAAATTTCAACGTTATCTTTTAAAAACTTTTCTTATAAAAGGATATTACTTAAATTTTTCGATCAGAATTCCTCAGTTTTTACATTAGGCATTCATCATTAAAAACCAAAATTATAAAAAAGCAGTATACACTGTCGTCCCATTTGTCGTCTTTGAATCCATTTCCAATAAAATATTTTCATAGCTTGTAACCGATGTTCTTGCTAAGAAGACCACCGATAACGAGAAAATACCATTTAAAAACGTGTGATTTTAGTTTTTAAAACCATTATGTGTTAATTTTTTTCTTGCGTCTAGTGTCTTTTATACTAAACTTGGCTCCTTTTGCCAAATATAAGTATCAACTAAAATTTTACTAATGTTATGTTATACAAAGATTATATCATCTTAAGTAGCTTTAAGATACTGAGATGTTTGATAAAGTATTAAATATTTTTCTACATACGTTTGGATCAGTAAGTAAATAACTCGCATGATAACGGGCTTCTTTTGAATTAATTAATTTGACTTTGACTTTGTGGATTTTTCAATGTCTTGCGGATTTTTTTACAGGATCGTCTATACTTTTGTTTCTCAGTTTCACGCTACATCCCGTATATGGGAAGACAGAGGGAACCTAGTGTTGAACATACTTTTAGTTGATACTTATTTATTTACTTGTTTTAGCTCACTGATACATGTCTTGTAGGTTTCTATTTAAGTAAAGGAAGTGTATATTTAATGTTCATATTTCATAAGCGGATAGATGTCTACTTTTTATATATTATTTTTAAATTATTCGACATAAGTACGCCATCATTATTTTAAAGTTATTACAATTTTAAATTCAATTAAAGATAAACGTAGAGAACTATAGCGATTGTTTCATTATAAATGTATAAACAATATTCTTTCACTATAAATGCTATACACTAGGTTCCCAGGTTCTCTCTGCCTACCCTGTTCTGTGCGGGATAAAGCGTGAAGCTAAAAAAACATTTATTAATAAGATATTATATTGAACATTTTAGCACTTATGGACGGTGGCAGTAGAGGAAGCTCAGCTGATACATGAATTGCATCTCATGAAAGATTTTTATTTACTGGGGCGAGGGGAACTTTTCTTAGAATTATTGAGGCTTACAGCACCCATGTTAGATAAACCTACTACAAGAACATCTACAAGAGGTATTATAATATATAATTTTGGTATAGTTTTCAGATGTGAATTTTTAATTTACTATAATATGATGTGAAGCATTTCTTGTTATCCCCCCTACCTACATTTTACGAACTAAATATTGTTACAAAAACTTTTCATTCAGCGACATAATTATAGTTCATAAATCAAAATTTATAATATTTTAATACACACAATACAAAGAACAAAACTAACCATGGAAGAACTAGAACTTGTTGAGTAACAGAACTCAACGCCGCGCTTTACCTCGACACCTGAGCGAAGAATTGCAAATATAAATTTAAATTAATATTTCCTTTCCTCGAGTGGGGATCGAACCCACAACCAGGCGATTTTGCAGCACACTTTGTGCCTCTGCGCCACGACTAGCCTCATATTATTATACAATTAGATTTCATATTGTTTTCATTTATTTCTACAGATATGAACCACGCTTTCCAATTAGCAGCTCGTGCAGTCTTTTTGAGTAACAGTGCAGACATAGAAAAATTTAGTTTCGAATTACCGTATGTGAAGCCAAATAATTCTGCGAATTCCTCCATAGATAATGATAGCAGCACAGGTAATATATAACACGGTTGACGAGTCCTCGCCACTCTGACGTTAGGGTTTCTAAAATTTTACGCATTGTTCTTTCGGGCAGAAAAAGAAATGAATATGTGATATGATAGATTTTATGTTTTATTTTAGCTAGTTTATAAAAAAGTTGGCAACATTGAAAAACAATATGAAGACACTATAAATAAATGTTTAATAAAAAAAATACAGTCGAATTGATAACCTCCTTTTCTTACAGAAGTCGGTTAAAATAACGTATAAAATATTATAAGTTAAATTCAAACAGTTGCAGATGGTTGGTTGACAATAGTTTTGAAATACGATTTCAAATGGCCGCTACACCTTTTGTTTGCGCCGGAAGTACTGGCGCGATACAATGATATGTTTCGATTACTATTGAGAATAAAGAAAACGCAGCACGATTTGCACGCCCTTTGGAAAACTTACAAACAATCTACACGGTAAGTCGAAATAATATATAGGAAAGATTCTTTCATATAATTCTTCCATTTTCATTAGATAATCTTCGTTCATTCGTTTTATTAATTGACTTATGGTGATGTCAGATCACATGTGTGGATATACAACTAAACAGAGGCACAATTGCACAGGGGCCATACGTGGAGCTGGCTTCTACGATGATCATCAGTTTACTGTGATGCATCAGCCAGGATCAATCTCTTAATGTTACATGCTTCCCATTAGTTGTTCATGATATATACATTTTTTAGGTTTTCTATATGTCAATTACACAATAAACTAATGTTTCTAATGGATAATCTACAACATTACTTGCAAGCTGATGTGTTGGAGACTAATTTCTCGCGGCTTATGG
Source organism: Heliconius melpomene rosina (assembly GCF_056956725.1). Lineage (NCBI taxonomy): Eukaryota > Metazoa > Arthropoda > Insecta > Lepidoptera > Nymphalidae > Heliconius > Heliconius melpomene. The sequence goes on along the minus strand of NC_140402.1, from coordinate 6,073,640 downwards.
AGGCAGTTAATAAAACAAATGATTTTGAGAAATTGAAGAAAGCACACGCAACATTCCTCGCTGATACTCTAAGCCAATCTTTCTTGACTGTTACGGTATGTATATTAAATATGATTAAGAAAAAAATATTGATGTTTTTTATTTAATATTATTTTTTTAGCTTCACATTGTATCCCGAATATAGCAGGATAGACAGAGAGAATAGAGGGAGAAAATGAAAATATTTTACGGAATAGCGTTTATAGTGAACACGATAATTTATTGGTTTGATTCTTACTCGGGGGAATGAATTATTTTCATTTCTTTAATCTTATAAAATAAGTGCGGCATTAAGTTTTGCCGCCTTTTTTAAGTGGCAAAAGCGCAACGTCTCGAAAATAGGGCGGTATATGGGATACAGTGTCATAACCATAGGTTGTTCTCTCTACAATCTACCTCTTTTTATTTTGTTTAAAAAGTTTTTTTACAAATGTTATTATATAAAAATTAACATTATATATTTTATTTTTAGGGTAACGACAGTGAAACAGGGGACACATTGGATTCCATAAACAATCCAGTATTTTGTAACATAATGGAATTATTGAAGTTATGTCACTCGTTTTGCAGCATTGGCGAGTTCGCTTCCGATAAGGAGGCAGAAGATTATTATTTAAGAGGATATAGTGAGAGGTAAACCTTTATACATTTTTTTCCCTTTTCTCACTATGTCCCATATATAGGAGGATAGGCAGAGGGAAAGTAGTGATGAGATGCTTTTTACGAATCTCTCAATTTTAGAGACATTGCGTGTTGAGTGGCGGAAATCCAAGCTATATTTTGAGAGAATCGAACCCACAACCGTCGAGTTTACAGTCAGGCGCTGTGCCGCTGCGCTATAGCGGGCTCGGATAAAAACCTAATGTTGACCTATAATAAAAAATCTGATAAAATATAAGAAATTAAGCTATAAAATTTTATATTTATTTTCAGGTTTAACAAATTAGTAAAGCAATTAATGCAGCTTCTAGTATCCTTACGAGATCGTCCTTGTGGAGTATATCTAGCTCGGCTATTGATGAGACTGGACTACAACCGGTGGCTTAGTGGTGAAGCTCAACTCACGCAATCTGTTACCAGCATGTTGAGATATTGATTAAATGTTAATTGGTAGAAATTAAAAATTCTTATAATTCCTGTTAAAATATTGAACTTTGTTATTCTTTCGACAGTGCAGTTGATAAACATTGATATTCAATTTCTATATACTTATTGAGGCCATCGTGGCGTAGGATTACAGGAATGTGACTGAAACGACGGTTATGGGTTCGATTTCCACTCGAGGAAATGAATTATTATTTCTTAATATTTTCATTTCTTCACTCTGGAAGCAACGCAATAGCCCGTTGAGTTCCGGCACTCAACACGCGATGCTCGAAAACGGGAACGGAGTGACTAAACTAGCTCCTGCTGTATGCGGGATACAGCGTGAAACTGACAAAAAAATATATTTATATTATAAATTTATACAAAAAAAAATATATACTCATACATAAATTCCACATTAAAGTACTGTAATTAATTATTATATAAAATGAAATCTATAAAACTCTTTCAACATATAATAAAAACATTATCAATATGAAGTTGAATAATTCCATAGTGTTGCTAGTGCTATTTAACCGAGGTTATAATGATTGCAAGTATAATAATATATGTCATAACTACTCTGCAGATTAGACATACATATCTATGATTGAGCATTAAATAAAATATAACAATAAGCTTAGTTAAGCATTTCTCTTAATATAACAATTAAAGTTGCCAAGGCCTTATTTATTCAAAATATTTAGGATTTGCATATATTCAAATGATTCTTTGTAAAGTAATTTTTCTTTCATAATTTATTGAAGAATTACTATGCTATACTTTACACATGATATAAATATTTTAAAGTTGCACAAGTTAAATTGTTGAATTTATTATTTTTGTATGTTATATAAGTAAATTAAAACAACATAAAATAATTTTATTTAGTTTTAATCATCATCAACAATGTTATCCTCTTCTAATATGTTGGATTCGGCAGATCTCTGACTAATTATATGGTCTGCATTTTGTTGCATTACAGTTTTCATTAAAATACACTTGGTCATGTAACATGTGCATGGTAAAGGATGCTCCACCTCATCTGGATCCAAAAGACTTAGTTGAATATTATACCTGAAACATAATATATTAACATATCATATAAATATAAGGCCAGTTGTGGTGCATGGACATAACATACGTGACTGTGAATGCAGCAGGATGGGGGTTCAATTTCCACTCTAGAATATGAAATATTTTTATTTTCATTCAAACAAACGCATCATGTGCACTTTTATGCACTTGTAAATACAACAACTTGTTACAACTTATAAATAAGGGTAATTATAGGAGGGGGGGGTCTTCATCATATAAATTTTACTTAAACATACATTATAATGTATGAGTATTAAAAAAAAACATCTGTTTATATTAATTCAATATCTATGTAAATAGATCTTACCTTCTTGAATTTTCTAAATCTCTATTTATATTTATTCCATATGCAATAGGTTCTTCTTCATCCACACTTTGTTCTTCAGGCAAAATTATTATAGTTTGTTTCCAGTGAGTCGCTGGACTTTCTGGTCCTGTACTTAGAATTATGCGGTTCACAGCTGATATTTGAGGAAAATAGCATTCAAACCATATACATATTCCTTGGTAGTGTCCATTTCTAGTAACTCCTAAAATTATATAAAGAAGAAAATTCAGAAGGAAATTTAGTTAAGAACTATCTTTGAAATTTTATTAGGTAATAATCTATATGTGTAAATATTAATGTAACAAACAAAACACTTAGTATATGATTTGTTTTACATTTAATTAAATAAAAAGAAACAGCCCCCCCCTATAACTTCTACAAACCTATAACTTCTTCTACAAACCTATAACTTCTTCTATATTAAAGGACTCTAAGTCACTAACTTTGTCCTCCTTTAAATTGAGCCATGCTATGACAGTACCAGGTCCTAAAAGATCTTCTTTCTGTATGGTCATTATTTCAGGTTTGCTGTTCTTGCTTGACCTAAGCTGATTTGCAAATGCTGATAGATTTACGCCATGGAAATTACTCCATTTATATAATTCAGGAACACTAGGACAATAAGTGGAGTTAAATAAATGTCTTTGATATTATGCATCAAAAAATCTTTAGAATTTTTTAGTATTAAGAATTATTTTTATATTGCAAATAATATTCTTGTGAAATAAGAATGGAAAACACTTAATCAACATGTAGCTTAATGCACTCTGAATTGCCTCATTTCAAAATTCAAAATTTATAAATTTATCCTTAATATATTTAATTCTATAGCAATTCCTCAATATAAATATATACAAAATATATTTTGACAATATTTGTTAGCAAAGAAATTAATTTTATATAGAAATCTTTTCTCTATATAATTTAGATGGTGAAAGTTGTAAATCTTACCTACATGGGGCAACATAAATACAAGCACTGTCTGGAAACATTTCTCCATCTGGCTTCAGAAATTTGTCTCTAGCATATAAAACCGAGTCCAGCATACCTTCATGAAGTAAATAGAATCCCATCCATTCAGAAACCAGAGCATCTACTTTAATGTTTCCAGGTAGGTTTACATCTTCTACTTTACTATGAATTACCTGTTAATATAAAAAATATTTATTTAATATACATAATTTAAAAATAAAACTTATTTTAAATATCTCACTTACCTCAATGACTTCCTCGAAATTATTTTCCTTCACTATCTGTTTAGCTAAAACAGCCAAGTTGCTAGCTTCAACAGCATAAACTTTTTTTGCACCAGCTTGAGCACAAAATATTGACAATATTCCAGTTCCACAGCCAACATCCATAACAATTTTATCTTTAAAATAAGTTGCATTTTCTAAAATTGCTTTTCTATAAGTTTCTGTCCTTGGATTATCTTCCAACATCAGTCTATGAATCTAAAAGGGTCAAGAAACAATTTTTTATTAAGAAATGAATACTTGCTTGCGTAAGATACATAATTTGTAATATGGGACATAAAACGATAGTAGTTTTTTGTATTGTAGCATTTACATTCTAGGCAACATTTTGTAGAGTAATATTTTGTAACAATAAAAAATGCGAAATAATACCTCTAAATCTTCGTAACTAGTAAAGTAACTGTTTTGTGTAGTATCGGTTTCCATTTTCTTTACAAATTGTATAATATGTAGATTTACAAACACTGAACTTCTTAATATATTACTTTTGTTTACAAAAATATAACCTATAAATAACACATTCTCAATTTGTCAAACGACGAACGAGTGGCTGCTGACAGCTAGATGACTTGAATATATACCTTATTAGCATAAAATAAGAATCAAATTGTACTAATATAATACAATAATAGCAGATAATCAGAATAGTATTCGATTCAGATAATGGTATTATTTATCGACTCTATAAAATAAATTATTGTTATATCTGGAGTTCATATAACATAATATTAAACGTCGGCAGTCGAAGATCTATAATTATTTATAAATAATAGACAATATTTTTTTCGAATTAATTCAAATTATAATTTTAATTCAATTACGATATTCATAAATGAACATCCATTTTCCTACCCCATCTTGTAGACATTAAGTTCAATGAGATATATTTATGGACATAGAAGTCAAATAGAAAACTAAATAATTGAATATTACAAAATATACAGTAAATTTAGTTGTATGAAAGTCTTTTTATATTAAATAAAAATACAAAAGTCTCGATTTTTGTATTTTGATTTAATATAAAAAATATATTATCTGTATTTCTAAATGGCACTGTAAGTGTAGTCTGTAAAATCGACAATCGTACTTTATTGTACGCTGTAATTACAAATACGAAAACTTTGGATTTTTAGTCTTTTTCAACAAAAGTCTTGTTAATAATTATTATGTGGTGCATTTAATAATAAGAATTTTAGATTTTATTTAATAATGGCTAAAGAAAGTGATATGTCTTTGTTTAGTGATGTATTAGAACCTTTTAGGCGGGTTATAAACACCGATCCGCCGAAGGATAAATTGGCGGCGTCTACTAAACTAAATTTTTCTGATAGTAACCAATCCATCAAAGAAGGTAATGTGCTTTTTAATAATCACACAAAATTATATATTTTTACTTATAAAACTTTGACAAAATTGTATATATTATAGGAACACCACTTATGATGTCAATCGGTAAACGAAAGTCTAGTTTGGGCTTGAGCGACTCCGGTACACCTGAAAAACGAGCACGTACTGAATCTTCATCAAACCAGCCCCCATCGCCGTGGGAAACAAAAAGATTAAAAGTTGATTTAATTGCAGCAAAAGCACAGGTATTGAAATAGAGATAAAAGTAACATAAACAACCAAAATATCATGCTGTAACGTATAATTATATATAAATTATATTCTTTTAGATAACTAAACTTGAATCGCGTGTTAATCATCAACACACTATACGAAAAGAAATGCAAATATTGTTTGAAGAAGAAAGAGCATCTCTTACTGAACAACATAAAAGAGATGAACGAGCTCTTGCAGACATGGAGGAAAGATTACAGTTAGTAAGAAGAAGAGAACAAGAACTCAAAGAAGAATATAATACGGTAATGGCATTTACAGTGTATATTACTTAGATTTTTTAAGATGCTGTAACTAATATATAGCACACATAGAAAGAACATATTGTCAAATCAAATCAATCAATCAATTTTAAAACCAAGAAATAAGATTAACTTGGTTGGAATTGAAGTTGGAATTGAACCTCAAAGCCATTGTGTTTTCAGCCAGATGCTGGTCAAGATATTGGTAGAATGATGAGGCAGTGTTTTAATTTTTTTTCATATAAGTACTTTTAAATTAAATATATTTAATTCTTTTCAAAGTAAATGTGTAATTCTAATATGTGCAGGCAATTAAAGAACATAAAGACAGTAAAACAAAGTGGGAGAAAGATAGAAGTGAACTTCAAAAACAAGTGGCTGAACTTAAAGATCAACTATTAGAAGCTAATGTCAGTAGTAAGGATCAACTATCTGAAATGAAGAAGGATATGGTTGAATTACTTCAGGTATGTATATAACATAAAATCTCAGAATAAGATTATACCGCTGAAATAAATGGTGATATTTAATTTATTTATATCTTTTAAAGCTTACATTATCAATCCTAATATTATAAAGATGTTTGGTTGAATGCATCAATTCCAAACAGTGTAGATATTGTCTTGGGGATTTTTGTGTCTGGAATTGATAGTATTAAAAAAATAAAGTAGCTAAAAAAGAATTCACAAAATTTTGTCCCACTTTCATTTAGTTTTGAGGGATATCCCACTAACGTCGAGATGTTTGGCAAACTAGGCATAAATCTTAGCTAATTTGTATAGTTACATACACATATGGTCAGAGATGCCTTGGGCCCTTAGAATGTGTCATGTGTCACACAAAAGATAGTTGTTTTCATTTGACCATATTCATGTAAAGTTAATAAAATAATGTAGATTTAATATAATTAAAATATATTTAAGGCCCTTGAAGGTGCCCAACAAGAAGTGGATATGCTAAAAAAAGAAGTAGCAAGGCAAACATCTAAAGCAGAACAATGTACCTCATTGAGAACACAACTTGATAAAACAATATTTGAGTTACAACAAGTAACTAGTAAACTAAAAGAATTGGAATATGAAAAAGATTCTTACAAAGATTGGCAACAGCAGGCTAAAGTAAGTAAATTCATATTTTGTTTAATATTATTATTTAACCATGTGGTTTGGGCTGGAACTGTTCAATTATTTATTAGTTATTACTAATCTGAATTACTGATGTGTTCTGATAATATTATCACTTAAATACAGTATCTCAAAAAATATAAAATAGGTTTTTAAGATTTCAGATTTGATGTCACCAACAATAGCTTTTGATTATAACCTCCATGTACAAATAATACATATCAAAATCTAAGAAAGTATTTTTTGTATATTTTATGTTTATAATTATTGTATAAAACTTAAATGTACTTCTTATTACAGACAGCACAAAAACGCCTTACCAATATGGCGGAATTAGAAAAAGAAGTAACTCGTCTTAGAGCAACAGAGAGATCTCTAAGAGATGCTGTGAGCAATAAGCTGTTGCTGGAGGAACAGGTTCATGTTTTATCTGCAAAAGTCGAAACATTACAGCCAGTGCAACAGGAACTACATGAGGCTAAGGTTATTATTTACATATTCAAATGTATTCAATATTGTATTGTTTTATAGTAATTAGCTTTATATATTTATGCAGTACTGTGGCCATTGTGGTGCAGTGGCACAAAGTCATAACTGAAAATGATCCATCATTGGATTGATTCCCATTTGGGTAATTAATTATTTCTATTTCCTCGCCCTGGTCAGGAGACTTAACTTAACATGGAAGTTTTTTGGTAATTGTTCTCATTGTCTACAGACAAAAAACATACAGTAGTGCCACTAGTACAATTGTGCCGAAATAGGCCAGTAATTTACATTCTTTCGTGAAATATTGAAATTCTTTTATATATAAGATATTTTGTGAAACATGCGCTAGTGTGAAACATGCGTTATTTGCACTATGGACTCACCTGTTTTTGTACTTTGTAACAATGATGTATTGTCGAGAAGAAAAGAGTCAAGGAACTTCCCACTAAACCATATATAATGAATTTCACAGTCAATACAAGTAGTTCGAGTCATATTTCTGTAACATATATACTTATTTCAGGTGAAACTAGCATCCGTAGAGTCCACGCTAGACGAGTGGCGCTCAGCAGCACGCGCGCACGGCGTGGACTCGGCGCGGGCGCTGTCTAGCACTCTGGAGTCGTCGCTCAACAGCCAGCTAAGCGCCGTGGCAGGGCAGAGCGCCGCGCAGTCGCAGCTGGTCGTGCTCGCAGAGGTAAGCTGGGACTTGAAGATTGTATTTGCTTAGATATCGCTGTCGTTTTAATCGTATAGTAAACGAGTTGTGACGAAGTTTAGCAATATACAATTAAAATGAACTGACTTTATTGTATTATGCTAATTGATATTATTGTTTAACCTTCAAGGAAGTGGCTACTCTCAAATTTGAACGCGATAAGGCGACAACTAAGTTAAATGATCTACAAATTGTGCGCAAAACTCAAGAGGACCTCATCTACCGTTTAAAAAAACGTTTACTCCTCGTGACTCGAGAGAGAGATAGTTATAGGTAAGTTCATTATCAATAGGCTCATGCTATTTCTCACGTTCGTTCCCACTAGTAAGGATGAAACCCACAACCATCATGTTTGCAGTTATATGTTGTCCCACTGCCACAATTCCTTGAATAATTTCTAGATCTTTAATTTTACAATTTACAAAATCACCAGTTTTTGATATTACCAATTTTTATAATGTCTGTTTTAAATAACAAATACTACTAAAATTAATAGTGAAAAAATACTTCTAATTTCAAAAAAAATATAGTGTTTTCTAAGCATGATAACTGAGTTTTGGTCCCCAGTTATCACTTAGTGAAATGTTTATAAAAATATTGTGGTTACTCTGGTTTGGCTTCCGTTAAATTGTGATGTGCTTCTGTCAACTATCGTCCGGTCCTTTATTAAATTTATTATACCTTGGGTTAAGCCACTCCGTTCCCCACTTTGATAGTACGATAATAGTATATAATAAAATTTCACAGACAGCAACTGGACAGCTACGAGAAGGAACTCTCGGTGACTTTAGTAGGCGAGACAGGTTCCGGTGGTGCGGTTCTGCTGGCGGCGCGAGTTGAACAGTTAGAGAAGGCGTTGCAAGGGTACCGCGATCTACTCGCTGTGCACGATCACGATACAAACGCTAATGGTAGGTTTGTGCTTTAAAAAATAAAAAAACTGCCTCAGTGTAGCGAGAGTTTAGTGTCAATAAGAGCGTGTTGAAAATGGCTTTACGCTGACGTAGGGTAGTTAGATAACACAATTATTTATTTTATTAGTTAATTTTTTATTGTCTGTATTTATATTAATATCATTTTGAAAGGTATCATTTTTTAAAATATTAAAATATGTTCAAATCTGTGAAATTGGAAACATTTAGTAAAATATTTAAATGGGACAGTACAATACAATGAAATGTGGGTAATAAAACTGTAATTTTTTATAGATTTCTATCTTCATTATATTTATTATATAGTTAGATCTTTAATGGAGAAATCCATAATTTCTCCATTAAAGATCTAAGATTGTTATTGTGTAAAAAGGTACATATATGCATGTTTATTCTTTATGACAACATATTTAAAATCCTTAAGTCGGCGATAGCTATATGGTTTACCCTATTTCAGTTGCAGAAAGTACACGAGCGGAGGCAAACAAGTTGCGTGAAGAGGCCGAGGCTGCCAAGCGCGAGGTGGCCAAGCTGCGTGCTCAGCGGGATCAGCTACAGCTCCACTTAGAGAGGCTGGCTGCACCCATTAAGGTGTCTATATAGATTACCTTAATTCACAAACCAGCTAACTAGATCTGCCTGAACCGCTGAGAGACACCGAAAACTTTTTATTTTTTTTATTTGCAATTTACAGATTTTACACTTAGCCGATAACCCGGCTGCAGCTGCTCAAAAACAAATGCAAGTCGACTTGGAAACAGCACAAGAAGAGGTGAAATAATGATATACAAATGTTTTATTAATATACAGGGTGGAATTGTCAGCACCATTTTAAATGAAACCACAGTTTTAACTACTCTATAAAAGCCTAATATAATTCGGAAAAAAAATAATTTCCAAAAATGAAAAAGTTATTTTTTCAAACAAAATAAATAATAAAATTATCGTTTTAAAATAAAACGTCATTTGTAAAGTATAACATATGCACGCACACACTTACCTGTCAAATCGGAAACGTCGCATACGTATGTGTGCGTCACGCGAAATACAGGTATGGATAAAAATCGTGAAATTAAAAAAAATCCTACGTCCAAACTGTTGAGGTACCTTGTTTAATTTCTTAGGTGTGGGTTTGAAATATATTACCCTATATGCAGTTTCAATAAAAGAAGCGCTGCCTCTTCCACCCTGTATAATAAAAAAATATGTAAATAAAATTATTGAGGTACAACTACATCTGTGTGTAAACACAATGGCTTTAGTATCCACCCCCACTTATGTGATGGAATGAGTTTAAATTATTTTCATTTCTCTGCGCTGCTAACCTAAAATGAGACCTTGAGTTCTGAGATTTCATTTTCCACTTTCAATTACTCAACATTTAACTGAAAGTGGAAAATGGAGAGTTGGTCTTGAAAACATAGTGTTTCAGATAAAACAATTGAAAGCTGCTCTGCGTGAAGGCGGCTCTGGGGCGTGTCCGGAGGAAATGCAACAGCTGCGTTCACAACTTGAGAATAGTAGGATAAAATTGCAAAGGTGATTATATTATTATTTAAGGCTTTTTTAATAATATATTTGTTTCTCAAATCCTTTTTTGTATTAATAAGTATTTTTGAAAAGTTAAGTTTAAGCCGATTTTTTTAAATAGCTGGATTCTCTTTTAATGAAAATTATGCGTCAATCAGCCACATACAAATAGGCTCATTAATGCAATTAACTCATCAATGTATAGAATATAATTTAAAGAATATAGATAGTGAGGCCAGTCGTGCGCGGGGCCACAAAATATGACTGTAAACGCAACTGGTTGTAGGTTCGAACCCCACTTGAGGAAATGAAATATTTCCGTAAATTTATATTTTCATTTTTTTTCTCTGGTATCCAGACAAAATGCGGCGTTGAGTTCCGTCACTCAACACGCAATACCTCAAAAACTTGGCGGACAGTGGGGACAGTAGTGTCTTAACGCTAGGTTCCCTGTGGCTATCCTGATGTGTGCGTGCGGACATAGCGTGAAGCTATTTTTAATATAGAAAGTTATTTTTTAATATACTTATTGAACTTTCAGAATGAAAGAAGAGTTTACATCTGCAGCGCAAGAATACAGGGATGTGTGCTACATGCTGCTGGGTTACAAAATTGATAGGACTGGTCATAAGAACTATAGGTAAGCTTAAATTTTAATTACTTATTATTGTGGTGCAGTATGACAACGAGGTTATTGTTAATGTAATATTTGAACGAGTGGGTTTGATTCCTACTGCATGATGAATAGTTTACGTGTTCCTGCTATAGCAAGACTGCAACTATTACACAGCATCCAGCAATAAATGATGTCTTAACACTAGAAACCCTGAGTCTATCCTATATATTTTGTTTTCTTTCACAGGATATCAAACATGTACGCAGAATCATCAGATGAATACCTGACCTTCACGCTATGCGATGAAGGTATAGAAATGGTCCACACTGATTATTCTACGTCTCTCGGAGAGTTAGTGGAACTGCACCTTCATCATCATCGCTCAATACCTGTTTTCCTTAGTGCGCTCACAATGGACCTGTTTACTAGAACGACAATGCAACAAGAAGTAACTAATTGTTAGTGAAAATAAACATTAGTTTAGTAGTTAGTTGTAATGTGGAACGGCCAAACTAATCATATAGAAGCACATAAAGTAATCTCAGTAAATTTTTTGCAAATTAATATTAATTATGTTTCCATAATAATGTATATAATTTTACACATGTATAGGTATTGTTGCGCAGTGGGACAGTATCTGACTGTAATGGTTGTTTGTTTTGATCCTCATTTGGTAGAGTGATTGAATTTAAAATATTTTTGTTTTCCTGCTTTATTAGTATTGTGGTATTCTCTCGAAAATCGGGCGGTGCGTAGGAAAAAAGGTGTCTTGCTTAGTCTTGCATTAGATGTCTTGCTTGTTTCTACCCTGATAATTTTATAACAGTTTAAAAGATAAAGATGCTTTATAGTAATAGAAAAAAAAATAACCACTTAATTATGCAAGAACATGGAAAACAATATTTGATATTCTTGGTTACAGTGCAGAAAATGAAAATTGCTATATTTGTTTCTATAAGATTCAACCTTATTCTTCTTTGTTTAAAGTGAATGATATAATATTTCGATTATCTTATTTGTTATACTGGTTTGTGTATATTTGAGTCAGCCATTGCTGTTAATATTTTTTTTATATATTATGTATTATTCTAAATATTGATAGGTAATTGTATGTAATTCCAATAAAAAAACTGGCAGCAATGGCATAGCTAACTAACTAGAAACGCGGTTGTGGGATTGATTCCTCCATTTGGGGAAATTAATTTATTTTTCGTTTCCTCGTTACCGCTCTGGTAACAAGACAAAGGGCAGCATTGCGAAATAAGAAATGAAATGTCCTAATGCTAATAAGTACCCTCTGCCTACCCTGCTATATGCAAGATACAAAAAAATAAATAACTGGATGTCTTTAAAGTCGGTCATTGTAGAATAGAATTAATATATTATCACTGAAATATAATTATTTTGTCTAATACAAAGGAGTTAATTGAACATTTCTTTTTTTTTTTTGCAAACAAAAAAATGCAACGAGTGCAACGTTAATTGAAATACAAGAATGATTGGATAGATGCATCACAAGCCGAACGCTTCGTTCGCTCTATCGCTTATTTCGCTCTCGCTCGCACGCTCGGCTCTGGCTTTACGCGTTTACATGTACGGAGTCAGAGTCGGAGTTCACATCACGACCACGACGTTATCACGTTCAGAAAAAGTGTATGTAATTCCTTGGACTTTTAGTATGTGGGAAGTTGAAAATGTATGTCTAAAACCACTTCAACATATATTGATAAGACTTTAGACAAAATAATTTAAACGTAATTTTTAAGCATTTAGTGTCAAAAATGCAATACATGAATAAAATATTGTGACATTACTTATGTTCCTTAGTAATAAATAAGTATCATATAATTTCTTAAAGATCTTTTTAAAGGTCATGTCTCCAAATTTTGTTATTTTTTTTACTGCAATAGTTGAAATATATGATTCATTCTACCTAGTGACTATCGTCTATTATTTTTTCGTTTCCTCTAAATATGTATTTATTTTATTGTAATAATTTTAATTATTGTTTCTTTAATAATATTTCAAAGTTTAATATGTATATGTGTTTTTAGACATTTTTATTCTTCTAGCTTCATACTGCACATCCCACACACAACAGAATAGGAGAGGGAATCTGGGGACCTAGTGTTAAGACAATTTGTTCCTACTTTGACATTACCGTTCCCCACTTTTTTTACGTATTATGTTTAAATTGTTTAACCATTACATGTTTTTTTTTAAAATAATTTTATTGCAATACAAGAATTATTCTATTTAGGTAGATAATAAAAGTCATTAATCCATGTAAAATATTTATGAAGAAACAAGGACAATATATTATACATCATCTCATCTAAAGTTCGAATGAGTTAACTACAACAATTTAGTAGTTCAATTACAACAGTACAATTAACAATTGAATAAAGTGTACGCGAAAACAACGCTACATTACCGCCATGTTGGATTTTTTAACGTGAATACATATTCTATTAGGAATTGGAAATTATAATGAGGGATTAATTAATAATATTATTATTTCATACAAACTGACCAAACTGTAAATCTTTTATATAGTTTTGTTAGTTGGTTAGAATTCATGGATATTTAAGACTACAGATTATGTATTATGGTTTTATATGCGTATTGGTTACATGTTAAAAATATTGCAGATTAAAATATTGTTAACAATTTCACATAAATTTAGAGAAATATAATATAAATATAATTAAGTAAAACAATTATATTAATTTTTATAAGACGTATTCACTGTTAAAATTGGAAAAATAGATCTCGTTAACTTTAACCGTATAGATTTTTACGGTATTCTAGTATGTTTGTTTACGCGTACAGAAAATAATTGACAAGAGCGAAGTCGTTAAGAATATAAAATAGTTAAGTATTAAAAATATATAGTCCACAATATGAAAATGTATAAATATTACTTTATAGCGAGCATACAAAATAACATAACTCTAAAACATACTCAACATATTTCAATTTCACAAAAGGTCACTGTAACGAATCAGTGCTCTTACATTTTGACCGCAAATTAGGAATACAATAAGAATTTATTTTTAATATTTATTTCTTTTTTGTTTTTGAAAAGTTACAAATAAATTAAGTTCAATTCTTCAATCCTTTTTAATACCTAATTGAAGTTTTTGCAATGTAATTTTTTTTTATAATTGTCTATTGATAACATTCTGCATAGTTATAAACTATCAATTTGGTTTGTTTCACAAATTGAAATATAAAGATTAAATTCGTGTCAATAACAAAAAAAAATCTTACATCTTGATATTAGTTGTTACCAATAATTGGCAGTCAAAATGTCTTATACAAAACAATTTTTTTTTACAAAATCTTAAATTATATGAAACCAAACCATTCATCTCCACCATTCTTTGGATCACCTTTTTAAAAACACAATATATCGTTTGAATTTTATAAAACTATATTTATGCCTGATTTATAATATGTTTCCCCTATGCATTTGAGATCTTACACATAGTTTTTTAAGTAAAAAAATATTAAATTAAACACATTATGACACTAAATAAAACTTAAATAATATTAATAAAATAAGACTTATGTGGACTAATAGTCTATATTAAAGAAATCAAATAAACTATTTAAAGCTAAGCAGGACGTCGAGAAACATAATTTTACGAGTGTCATTCATCGTGCAATTAGTTCGATAAATTCACAACTGACATCCATACGAATTATTCATGGAAACATTTTGGAAATAATTTAAAAGTAACAATAAATTACTTTATTTTAATCTACAGTCTATAAAGTCACCTAATTTCATCATAAAGTGTTTCGAAAATAATAATAGTAATAATAAAAAAAAATATCAATAATAATTCTAAAAATCTTACTTAGACATAATACTGAAATAAGTATTTTCATAACGTTTTTAAATCGATCGAATTATAATTTATTGTTTCAGCGACACACCATTTATGTATATAAAAATTAAAATAAAACAAAACACGTAAACATAAATTTCACACAATTTTCAATAACATTATTGCACTAAAACTTTTATAACTTAATAATAAATATTGCATAAGCGTTAAAACCACATTACGTGAAGTAAATTACTTAATTCTTAAAATACTAAAAGTTATAATTTTAAGAACAATCGTCAGTCCAATGAAAATAAGTCGATCCTAGCTTTAGACAGAAAGGAATTCCTTTTTTAGAAATACCCACATAAACGTACCGAATATTGTGCTACCTACATCTCTATGTATAACATTTTGACTAAACATTAAGTACAATTTGGTGCTCAATTTTAATAATGTAAAGTGTTAATTATTAATAACTATAGATATTATTTATCTACAAAAGTCGAAAAATGTGCAACTGTTTGAGAATTCTCCTAAACCTACGTTAATTAAGAATTTATTTATTCGACTGGCTCTAGATATTTGTCTCCGATCGCCCACATCAAAGTAAACTGTCTGTCAATTGTGGATCAGACGAAGATTTTAACCAATTAAGCGGTCTTTTATTGTTCTGTTCACCTCTGACAGAAGCCGTAATATTATAAGTACATTTTTAAAGATCTTAGTCGTTTTCTCGTTTTGATTCGGTTGTTTAACATCGAGGATTGAAATCGCTGCTTTCGTCTTCCCTTACACCTGTTAACCTCTTGTTTCAAACGCAGTCTTCGTAAAAGGGCGTTTAACACCGGGCTGTGGAAGAGCTACAGAGACGGCTACACTGCAGTCTACGACTATAGAACTCGTGACGTGTCTACATCCTCGCCATGTTTCTCGTCAGTCACACTATTGTCCGTTATATTTTTGTTTCCTGAAAAGATGATGAGGTAATTTTTAGTTAGTTAACTACATAGGTAATGATTGGGGTTTTTCATGTTATGAAAAGGCAAAGTTTTACTGAGTAATTAGAGCTACAATATATTACGTTACTCTCTCCACTGGGTCGTGGGCGGCGGTGATCACTGATGGTAAGTGATGACTCAAATGCTCATTTGCCTTGTCTTTTCCCATAAAACAAATACAGAGGGCAGAATTCCTGCTAGCTAGCTACCTTTGCAAGGCCCCGGGTGCAGTGGGTCCACGACGGTGCCGGCGTGGCAGGCGGCGCGCTGCAGGCGGCACCAGGACGCGTAGGTGCGGCTGTCGGAGCCGCACAGGGGGCGCCGCGCGCCGCCGCCGCACGCGCCGCACGATACACAGCGCGCGCCGCTCGCACCGCCCGCCGCGCAGCGCTGCCCGCTGCCGCAGCGCACTCGCGCGCACGTCGCGTTCGCTGCACAAAAATACCCATACGTCAATTTATTGTACATGGCGGCGAATCTACTAGACGGCCACACCAACGAAAGAACGACGAAAGTCAACCTAGGTCTCCTACTTCTCTCACTGCTCACATTTCCTTCATAAATATTTTTTTCATTCTTTCAACATTCATCAGTTCGACGTAACCAAACGTTCTTTATTTTCATTGTTCCTTCATTGACATCCTTGCTAGTACGGATTCGATCAGCTAAGCTGACTCCGCATATCCTACGAAGAGATGGCATCTCCATAGCATTCATCTTTCTTTTATTCTGCAATAACCACGTTTCGTACGTACTAATACTGCATTGTGTACGGCCAAACCTGCAGCTGTGCTGACGTTTTTGTCTTATCTATGCAGCTTAGGTGCCATTAAACATGTTACCGGCAAGCAATACGCCTTTCCACAAAAAAACCGAATAACAACAATACTAACCTATACAAGATCCCTTATACGCCAGCGGCAGTGCTCTACCTCGCTCACAAGCTGCTTTCCGCAGCGCGCACGCGCCCGCGTACGTGCGGCCGTCCACAGCGCACACGGGCGCGCCAGCCACGCTGCACGCGCCGCACCGCACGCAGTGCGCGCCCAGCTCCGCGTCTAGCACGCAGCGTTTATCGCCGCCGCAACGTACGCCTTCGCAGCTTCCAACTGGAAATTGAATAATTGTTAGATAGAATAATATGTAGTTTGAAAGTTAGTCTTATTCAGGTATAATATAAAACGTGCTTAAGTATTTGTCTAATCTTACTAATATTATAAATCTGAAATATTATGAAGATGAATGTTTCACTTTCACACACAAATTACTGGACAGATTTAGATAAAAAAATATTTAAATCTTTTTTACAGTGAGGATATAATATAACTAAAAGTTTAAGCGGGCGAAGCCGCATGTGGGTCGCTAGTTTGACATATTTTCAAAAAGCCATAGTGTCTAGTCTATGTACATTTAGTTATGTTTGTATAGGTACTTGATAAGAATAATCGTAATTAAAGTTTGGCGAACACTTTAAAGTCAACTGCCATTGTAATATAATAATGTGTCTAGTAGAAATCAGACTAACGAGAGTGGCCTGCTCCGCTAATACTGGACGCCTTTCCCGGTGGATTGTATCGTATTGCGGTTTATACTCGTAGACCGACGATAGATAGTCTAGTCTAGACAGCGATCAAGTGCAGCCACTTTAGAGCTTAGATTACAGAGAATTTATCATGGTTGGAACCAGGCCGCCGACGGTTGCTCTTATAAAACTGGTGTCTGGCTCATGGAGTGAGGCACTAATGGTACCAATATAAAGTGCAAAGCAAATTTAGCTCCCATAAAATTGTTGCTTTTAAAATTAACAGCTATAAACTGTTTCTTTTTATTGTAGAAGCAATAATAATACGCAATTGATTTCTTTTTTTCAGCTTCACTCTTTATCCCGAATAAAGCGGAATAGGCAGAGGAAATCCAGTGTTAAGACACTCCGATCTCCAATTTCCGTCGAATTTTCGAGGCATTGCGTAATGAGTGGCAGAGCTCAACGCCGCGCTTTTGCCTTGGTACCAAAGGCAAAGAAATGAAAATATTAAAAAATAATAATTCATTCCCCCGAGTGAAGATGGAACCTATAACCATCGCTATACATTCACATGCTTCACGCAATAATTGACAGATTAAAATTTTCATTGACTTTACTATAGGGTCTATATAGGTTCAATATAATTTTAATTTAATTCATTTTTCTTATATTATCTATCTTCTATATATATAAAATCGAAAGATCACTCACTCATCACGAAAGCTCAGAAACTACATGTGCTAGGAATCTCAAATTTTGCATAGGAGTTACTTATAGGACGTAGGTGCTCGCTAAGACGGGAATCTGCTATATTCGACTTCTAAAGGGTTGTTTTTGGAGTTGAAAGTTTGTATGAAACTTCGTTACAACAAATGCTAGGAGTCTTAAATTTTGCATGGACGTCACTTATAAGACGTAGGTACTCATGGAGACAGAAATTAATAATAACGTAGTTCACGCAGGCGAAGCCGCGGGCGGGCCGCTAGTATTGTATATACTTTACGAGAATCTCTACAATAAACAGTGTATTTAATAGTATGTCGGCGTCTTGGCACGCGCCACTGTCACTGAAACATTTAGAGCTGGCTTTCAAATATACATTGCACTGTATTGCAACAATGTTACGTCAACTGGAGCACCTTAAACTAATTATAGATCTTAAATTAAGACATTCGTGGCGCAGGGGCACGAGTGGACTGTAAACGAGAGAGATCGTGGGTTCGATTCCCACTCAAGGAAATTAAATATTTAATATTTCCTTTTTATTCGCTCTAGTGTCGAGGTAACGCGTTGAGTTCAGCCATTCAACAGGTAAGTTTCCAGAATTCGAGGGGAAATAGGGAGCGGAGTGTCTTAACACTAGGTTCCCTCTGCCTACCTCACATCAAGGTAGGCTACAAAGAAAGCAGGCAAACCGACGAAATATTTAACATGTTATTTTAAGAAGCTGTGAAAGAAGCGAATATTACAAGAATTTGCATTGCACGGACTGCCTCCGCTCGTAAAATATCTACTACGATGTGGTTGCACATTAAATGTGTTCATACTTATTATTATGTGTTTTCGTGTTTATTTTCCGAAATGACACATTGTTCTTAGAATAAGTAGGGAAAATAGGTCATGTGAATGTCTTTTATTGGGAGTACGAGGTACGGAGGTGAAAATCTATATTTATTGGGGCAAGATATTTCATTCAAATGTTGAATTATCTGTACTACAAATAATATGTAAAAAAAAATTAATTTTTTAATTGAGGCCGGTTGTGGCGTTTTGGTACAAATGTGTGATTGTAAAAGCGACTGGTTGTGAGTTCGATTCCCAATCGAGGAAATTAAATATTTCATGTTTTCGCAATGCCTCTAGAATTCGGTAGAATTAATACTAGGTTCTATCTGCCTACCCTGCTGTGTGCGGGATAAAGCGTGAAGCTGATTATTTTTTTATTTTAAAAACAACATAAAACTTAAAGCCAGTCGTGGCGTCCTGGCACAAGCGTGTGAATGTACGCGACAGGTGTGGGTTCGATAAAAACAAAATAATTTCCTATATCAGAGTACTTAACTTAAGCTCATCTACTTCATAGCACTTGAAGCGTCAAGTTAAATATCATAATTTGGTATATCTTAAGATCTCCCATTACATTGACGTTATCTTGTAAGTCGAGGGATTATTATTCATATTATGGAATGAGGACGACTGTCTGGGCCCAGGCTGGGCCGAACTCGCTAATGGTTGTTTCAAGTGCTCGTAACAATAGCCACTAATTATTATATAATATGTAATTATAATTAATATTATTATTTTTTTCAGTGTCACGCCATAGCAGGGGAAACTAGTGTTAAGACACTCCGTTACCCACTTTACGTCGATTTTTTGAGGCACTACGCGTTAGGTGGTGGAACTTTACGAGGAACTTTATATTATATATAATAATTAATTTCGCTCTAGTGGGAATCGAACCCAAACTCGTCGCGTTTACTGTTACACGGATGTGCCCCTGCACCACGACGCCCTCAACTAATATTATATCTGTAACAATAATTATTATAACAATTTATAGTATTTCCTATCACTTTATAGCATATAAACTATTTACTAAATAAGTTTAATATAATTTTGTACGCAACAAACACTTAAAAACAATTTAAATTTAGACAAAGAATTTCATCCAGAATTTATGAATGAGCATCAACATCTAGCAATCGAATTAAAAAACACGCAATAAACGTTATTTATTTCATAGCGCGTTATTTTTATGCGCTGTTAAAACATGGTTTTATTTTTTATTGACATACGCTCGCAGACGTATATTTATAATCTGTGAGAGTTTCTTTTCGCGTCCATTGAGTTATACATTATCTGTGTGCGTAACGGAGGAAGCTTGTCAGCCGGTTCCTCATAATTGCACCCATTCTGCACTCGGATGACATCCTGCTGACCATGGCTATCGTAGCTAACCATACGTTTTCGAATATATTTTCCTTTGAAACTGTCACTTGGTGTAGCAGTGCTAAAATAGTTTTATTGGAATGGAAGTTGGCAATTACACGGTACTGGGAAACGCTCGACGCCTACCGACCAGCTAAGCTGAACAAGTATATTAGTATATATATATATATGCTTAATTATATCCGGTTTTTAGATGTAGGGGATTTTTTAAATAATTTATTTGTTTTTAAATATTTTTTTTATGGTTAAGGTTAGTGGTTATGGTTGTGTAAGTAGTAGTTAGTGTTAAGTGTTGAGACACTCAGTTCTCAGCTCACCGCCCAATTTTTGAGCCTGAGAGCGCAAAAGTTATAATAAAATAATATAATTGTTCCCCTAAATGGGAATCGAATTTATTACTCGTTCTGGTTAGATGACAAAGCGCGGTGTTGTGTTCCGCCGCTTAATATGAAATATCCAGAAAACTTGGTTGAAACAGGTGAATGGGGTGTCTTAACACTTAGTTCCTCTAGCGGTTACCCAGAATATAAAAAAAAATTAGAAAATAAAAAAAACAGAAACACATGCACTGTTAGAAAGGACGTCAAAGATGCAAATGTCTCAGTTGTATCGTCTCACGGTTCCTGTTGCTCCCACAGTGCTACACATATTGAATAATGAATTTTTCTTCGTTAAAACAAGTAGCGGAGTAAAATAAAATGAGAAAATAAAATTCTAGTAAATAAATTTAAAGAGTAGGTACAATTTTTATTACTTTGTAAAATTATATTTCCATTTCATCTCAGGCAAAGCGCGGCGTTGAAGTCCGCCACTCAACACGTAATGTCTCCAGAATTCGGTAGATTTTTTTATATTTTTTAATATTTATAGTGAGAAAATAGTAAACAACACTAAATTAGTGATATTTAGGTAACAAGCTATGTTTTAGCAAATTTTTAAATCAACAGTATATAATTTGCATTTTTTTTTGTATTTACGTACAGATAAACGGTCGGCCAATGAGTCATTATTCGCAGACAACCTAGAATTGTATGGAAAATTGTACTGTAATTTACTTTTTCTACTGCAATTAATTAACTTTAGAAGCCGCAAGGAGAAATAAAAAAAAAGAAACAGGTCCTACGCAGCGTGTAATACAGGATGGTCATTACTATGGCCTATTGAATTGGATGTTCTGATAAAGATTCTATAAATACGTAAAAGAGGCCAGTCGTGGCGCAGAGGCACAAGGTTTGACTGTAAATGCGATTGGTTGTGGGTTCGATTCCCAATCGAGGATATTAAATATTTGATATTTCTATTTCTTCGCTTTGGTGTGGAGGCAAGACGCCGCGTTGAGTTCTGCCTCTCAACACGCATTGTCTCCAGAATTTGGCGGAAAATGGGCCCTCCCTCCTTCCCTCTGTCTACCCTGTTATGTGCGGGATACAGCGTGACGCTAAAACAAATGTAAAAAACGTGCTTTTGATTTACAAAGATCGAGATTCGAAAACCGGTGGTTGGGATGTGGAGGTCTCATTCACATGCACGCACCCCGGGCGACGCGGCCGGCCAGACGCACCGTGCATCGCAATCAACTATTATTGAGACGGGCCCGATAGAGACATATCGCGGGCCTCGTACGGACAAAACACAAGTACCTACTAGACTAAAAATCTATTCAAAGGCTGTATACAGTAAAGTAGGCAGAGGGAACCTAATGTTAAGACACTTCCTTTCGTCCAATTCTTTGCAGGCATTGCGTGTTGAATGGCGTAACTCAACGCCGCGCTTAGCCTCAACATCAGAGCAAAGAAATGAAAATATAAATATAATCAAATATTTCATTTCCTCGAATGTGAATCGAACTCACAACCAATCGCGTTAACAGTCACACTTAGTGCCCCTGCACCATGACTGGCCTCAAAACAACACTACCAGACCGATATAGAGTTATTTACTAAAGGTGTGTCCGGGACAAGGATAAATATGCTTATAAGAAATGATATAAACGGCCCCCGTGCCCCGGCGCGGAAAGCAACCCGTAATTATAGTCAGCAGTCAATACTAGAACGCTCCGGGCTACCTTTGATTGCTGGTTGCCAATAAACCATTTAAAGTGAGTTCACAATAAATGCAAGGCAATTAGTCACAGTGAATGATAATTCTCTGTTTTGAAAATATCTAGTGTATAATTAATAAATATATGGATAGAATTCTGGATTTGAGGCCTGTCAGGCCTGTGCTTGATCAGGGGCACTAGCCAGCGGCTGTTAACATAATAGGTTGCAGGTTCGATTCCCAGTCGAGGAAATTAAATTTTTAATTTTTTAATTGCGCTCTGGTAACGAAGCAAACCACGGCATGGAGTTTCCCGGTGAACAGTAGGAACGAAAGTATCTTAATGGGTACGGAGTGTCTTATCACTAGGTTCCTAGGTTCCCTGTGCCTACCCTGCTATGTGCGGGATTCAGCGTGAAGCATAAAATACTCAAATAATTATGTTATCGTATATAGTAACCCGCTAGGCCTCATTACAGCCACAAGCAAGATGAGATAGCCTTTGCGGTGTGTGACTACATGTGCCGGTAAAATTAATGTTATAGTAAGATTAACCTCGAGGCTCGAGCTACTATAAGATCTGGTTTCTTCGAGAGCTTGGAAAACTTATAGCTTATTAATAATTATGTCAACATCGGGTCGTTGACATATTTGATGTAAAAATAAATATAAAATATATCTGAAATATGTCTAAAAAGCGTATAATTGGGTTCTGCTACTCAACACGCATTGCCTCCAGAATTCGATGGAAGCTGGGGAACAGAATAGAAAAGTCTTTACTCTAGGTTCCCAGGTTCGCTCAGCTTAATGCTATGTGCAGTATAGAACGTAAAGCGAAAAAAATCATTATATAAAAAATATTTAACACTAATAATAGTGTGCATTTAAAATATTCTTATATGCGATACGCATGGCAGGTCGGTTAGCCACCGGTTAGGCTTCACCGCACCAATAATGAGCCAGTAAACTTTGATGGAGCTTTCAACTATAGACATAAATGTAGGAAGATTATACTTATACTAGCGGACGCGCGCAGCTTCGCTTGCCTATTTAAGGGTGAATTCTAATAACCCATGAAATATGTGTTCAATGAAATATTTTTAAGTCTAAATTTCAAATTTTATAAAAATCGGTGGCTATTTAAAGAATTTTCCATACAAACTTTCAACCCCTTATTTGCACCCTTAGGGGGTGAATTCTAGAAAACCATGAAACATGTGTTTAATTATATAGGTTTAAGAGTCTGAATTTCAAATTTTATGAAAATTGGTGACGATTTAAAAAAACCTATACAAACTTTCCACCCCTTATTTGCACCCTTAGGGAGAGAATTCTAGAAAGCGATGAAACACGTATTCAATTAAATACTTTTAAAAATCTAAATTTCAAATTTTATAAAAATCCGTGCCGATTTAAATTTTTTTCCATACAAACTTTGAACCCCTATTTCACCCCTTTAGGGTTAAAATTTTTCAAAATCCCTTCTTAGTGGATGTCCAGATTACAAAAGTAAACTTTTGTCCAAATTTAACGTTTTTACCATCAGCGGTTAAGGCTGTGCGTGCGTCTTACCTCAGTCAGTGAGGACAAGTCCTTTTATATATATAGATTATGCAATTTTCTTGCTTAAGCTGTTTTTTTTTCAAACCTGAGCTTAAGTTTGAGGCTTTGAAGCCACTCCTGGCGCAGGCACAACCGTGTTACTTAAGTGCGACAGATTGTGAATTTAATCCCCATTCCAGGAAATGAAATATTTAATATTTTTATTTCTTCCCCCTTATTTGCCTTCCCGCTGTACCTCTTCTCTACATATAGCAATTATTTATCCTTATTGGTTATGATGTTTATATGGTTCGATATTATTGATCACAATTTATAACCGAAGAAGTGTACTAAAATAATTCGCGACGGTCGTAAATCGATTGTTCGATTATTTGCGCTTGAATTATTATATATTTATAACCGATCGAATTTATTGGACATTAAGATAAGCTACTGCTAAAGTAGGATCAGTGAAAGCTTTCTGGACGTTGGTTATGGTTCCTGGGCGCCAGATGGCGATGCACGCGTAAATACATTTAGGTAAACTTAGCTGCAGGCCAGTCGTGGCGGAGGCTACAAGTATGTAAACGCGACTGGTTATTGATTCGATCACCAATAGACAACATGAAATATTTATTTAAATTTATATTTTTAATTTATTAACCTTCGGAAAATAGGGAGCTGGGAGTCTTAATAACAATAGGTTCCCTCTGCCTCCCCTGCTGTGTGCGGGATACAGCGTGAAAAAGATTTTTGTTATCTGGAATTCGATATTAAAATGAAATACCATTGTATCAACAGACATGCAATTTATATATCCAATATGAATTCTAAAATTATCGTATGAAAACTACAGGAGGTATTTTATTGATATTTTCTAACTTTAACGCTATTTATAATGATAATATTTTATACAACTCTAGTGAAATAGAGGTAGGCACGATTTCTAGTTATTCCTGTTAGTGATTTGCATATACGATGAAATTTTAACTCTAAGGCAATTAGGTGTTTTAATTATCTTGCAGCTATTTCATAAGATATTGCAAGATTATTATATTAAATATAAATTAAATGATTTTCACGGAGTGGGGATGGAACCCACAATCATCGTACAATCCCACCCTTGCGCTACATCGACCTCAAATAACATTAAATATGTTAGCGAAAATGGCGTTTAAGCTTCCGGAAGTATTAAATGTGTAATCAGAGTGCATTTAAAATCATTGGCCTTATGCTCGATCAAGCACCAGATGGTATCAAGTTTCGTTAGTATAGCACTAAGAGAGAATGGTTACCTAAGATGTGGGTAGGTTTACCTATAGTTTTTTCTAAATTCTTACCATTTCTTAGGACATAGATATTATAGGGTGGTAATTTTGTTTGAAATTGATCAGTTATGCACTTTTTTCTTTGCATATTTTGCACATTCAATGGATTATTTAAAGTATGAAGTTACTCCGTACTAAAAAATAGAGGAAACCCCGTGAAAGATTAATCCATTATTCGTTTATCACAAGAAACTTTCGTGTAAGTATTTGTTTCGCGATTGCAATGTTTTTGAATATCTCTTTTAACTTATGAATTTTCGTCATGTTACTTACCATGGCAAGGCCCCGGATAGTCAAGGGTGAGATGCTTGGCGGGGCGGCGGCAGGCCCTCCGCCTCAGGCGGCAGAGAGAGCGGTAGGTCTTGCCGTCGCTGCCACACACGGGGCCCGCGCGCCGGCACGTGGCTGCGCACACGCAGCGCGCGCGCCCGCCCCGCACCACGCACCGCCGCCCCGAGCCGCAGGAGACGCCGGCGCACGACTCTGTTGAAATACTTGTGTGTTATATAAGAAGTATTGTTAAAGCGCGGCGTTAAGTTCCGCTACTCAACACGCTATGACTCGAAAATTGGAATTGGTGGGAAGTGGGGAGCGGCGTGTCTTAACACGAATTGCCCTCTGCCTATCCTGCTATATACGGGATCTACTGAAAAAAAAATTGCTTAAGTAAGATCAATGAAAGCTTTCTAAGATTTGAGATAAAAGTCATATTCGAATCCCTTGTAATTTTTGTGTAGGCTTCTCTGTAGCGATACATCGTGCATATCTAAATGATATTTACAAATATATAATTTTGTTATGTAAAATCGTAGAATATAATAATAGAATATCATTTTTTATATTCTATTATTATATTCAAGCAAAAAATATTTATGTGGGTATTTCCTATTTATAATGAAAATATTACATTAGTTATCTTTTTAAGTAGTATTTAGAGTACCTTTTCAATTACAAAGACATGATAAAACATGCGCACTTATCACCTAACACAATTGTCTGTAGTTTCTATTTAATTTTAAATACATACATATGTATATTCTCACAGGCTCTCCGGATAATGTAAATAGTTTTTTTGTTTCTTAGATTACGTAATTTACATTAAACTGACAGTGTTTTATTTTTTATTTTTTTTTGACTAGAATTTTAGATTTTTTCTTTAAAATAAAATGATTTACAAGTTAACAAGTATAAATAAATTACTCATACACTGCTTATTGCTATTTATACTTATTTAAGAGGTATATTAATATTAATGAAATATTTAGCTTCGTAGATTTTAGAAAGAAAAGTTATAACACTTGAATTATATAACAGTGAATATTAAGTAGGATCCGGGTGAATTCTCGGGACTGCGTGTTGAATGGCGGAGCTTAACGCCGCGCTTTGCTTCGTTATCAGAGCAAGGAATCAAAATGCAAATATTTCATTTCCTCGTGTGGGAATCGAACCTAGAGGCTTTCGCGTTTACAGTCACAATTTCTACTTATTTAATTTAAATCTAATATTAGGTGGGTATTAACTATTAATATAAGGTAGGTAGTGAAAAGTAGTTAGTGCCAGCGATATAGGTTAACAACATCCACAAACATTCCTATCTTGTATCTATCGGGCGATGCACTATTGCTCTAATTTCTAGCAAAATAATCGTTTATCGTACAGCGTTAGTTTATACTGAGGGTTTATATCTAAATCTATATCCAATTGAAAATTCTTTGGAAATTGTTCATATATTATGCTTGAAAGATTTATAGACAGAAGAAGATGCTCTTTAATTTAATATAGTTATATATTGGTTTTGTAGTATTAATTTTATCATTAAATTAATTTTAATAGAGTAACAAATATTAAAATAGCTTATTTTGTGGGCATATGCATATAATAATTCTTTTCTTATTTTTCAATTTCACGTTGTATCCCGTACATAGCAGGGTAGGCAAAGAGAACCTAGGAACCTAGTGTACCCCTGTTCCCATTAAGATACTTCCGTTTCTCACTTTTCACCGTATTGCGTTGACACCAAAACGAAAAATGAAAATATGAAATATTCCATTTTCTAGAATGGTAATCGAACCCATAACCTCTGCCCTTGTGTCTGGCCATATTGCAATAAATAATTATTTAGCTTTGAACATACAACCCTAGTTTTCAACCAGACTTAAGCCAACAGTACCACAGCGGCTTCAAGACGCAGACGTAAATAGAAAGCACATACCAGGTCTATTGCAGAAGTCGTTTTGCATGAAACGTGTTTTCATTCATGTGCCTATACTATAAATATATAGATACCGTCATTTTGCAGGACGAATAAATCTAATTTATCTTCTTATTAAATATGGATAAATGTATTCAGATGTAGACCTTTGGGTAGATAATTTAAATTATTGTTATTGCTTATTTAAATCTATAGGCAGTCGAGTCTAGAGGCCAAATACCATAGGTCGTGAGTTCGATGATCACTCGAGAAAATAAAATATTTGGCAGCTTTTTCGGCGGTAAATGGAAAACGGAGTGTCTCAACACTAAATTCCTTCAGCATACCCTGCTGTGTTCGGGATACAATTTGAAGCTAATTTAAGTCTATAGGAAAAGCTTATCGTTTCGCTTATATCCATTTTAGTCGTTGCAAACAGAAACGAGAATTATTTTTTGGACACAAGATATTTATTTGTTTTAGATACTGGAAATTTGTTTTAGGTTTATGTTTAAGATTTTAGCTTAGAACAGGAAGGATATATTGTCAGATATTGGACAGACACATCCGTCCTCCGACTTTACTTGTTACTTTGTCAGCTGCCCCAAATATGTCGTTAAACTAACTTATCTTATAAAGTCGTTATTGAAAGCGTTTAACGAGTTTCAATATAAATATACATTGCATAATTAGTGCTAATTTCATTGGGCGATTGCAATTTCATGAATTATTACTTCTGTATTGCATTAAATTAAAATTTGTATTTATAATTTTTGATTGAATATTAAATTGTACATATAAATAGATGTAATCTTATCAGATATTTATATGTTTTGGAGTAAATGGCTGTATATAAACACAGTTTTTAGTCTCCTAATCATTTTTTTAATTTCACGGTATATATAACCCACATATAGCAGGGTAGGATTAGGGAACCTGAGAAGTTAGTTTTGATTATCATTAAGACACTTTCGATCCCCGCTTTCCGCCGCACTCTGGATACCTCCAATGCCTCCATGTGTTGAGTGGCGAATTTCCTCCAGTCTAGGACCTAGGCATAGGCCTCAACTAACCACTAATCCATAATAACAACAAAAAAATACTTACCCGCACACGCTGTACAAGGTACACCACCAGATAAAGCTTTATAGAAGAATATCTCCCCGCTGTCCAGGTCCCGAGGGCTCCACGCGGCCGGTGCGCGTGCGCCGCCAGCGCAGCACTCCGCGCGTCCCACTCGTAGCGCCGCCACCGAGCTGCATCGCCCGCCACGCTCCATTCCCGACCAGCAGATACCGGCTGATGATTAATATAATTGTTTAGTATTTCATTTTAGTTGCACGCAAATAGCAGGATAGGAAGAGGGAACCTTGGAGCCTAGTGTTAAGACAGCTTGTTTTCAAAAATACATTTCCCTTTCCCGCTTTCCGTTCTGGGAGCCTATTAACTGGCGAAACTCTACGCCACGCTTTGCCTCGTTACCGGAGCGAAGAAATGAAAGTATTAAATTAATCGTTGCTTCGAGTGGGAATCGAACCTGTGTAACACGTTGTGGATTGGAGCCCCTCTCGGGGAAATGAACTATTATTTATTAATAATTTAATTTCTTTGCACTGGCACCAAGGCGAAAGTTCGGCGGTGGGATCCGCCACACACCGCAATGACCCGAAAAATTCGAAAGTAAGTGAAGAACGGAGTTTCTTATCACAAGGTTCCCTCTGACCACCTGCTATATGCGGGATATTATTAATATTAATATTATAATATTAATAATATTATCAACAAAAAAAAACTTCTATTAAACATTGTAGTACAAGCGTGTGCATTTTAATGGCGACGAATGCACATTATTATATAAGGTCCGAGGACTAGCGTGCATGTTGAAACGGTGTTTATTCATATTAGCTATATGCACGCAACCGATATGAATACATTACCTCTGCTCTGTTATCGTTGCCCTTTGATCGTAGCAAAAATACAAATTTAATTTTCTATTTTACATAAAAATATTTAAACGCCGTTAAATTAAAAGTGCTATTTTGATTCTAATTGTTCCATATTTAGACATTTAAGATAACAAAAAAAAATGTTAGAAGCTTCTTAACTTTAACAAAAAAAATAGATACTTTATTTGTTCAAGAAATTTTACACAAAAATAATTGTTACAGAGATCTCCTTTTAAGCAAGTAATGCCTGTATTAGAAGATCCCGGTCTTCCAATATAATATTTAAAATATCTGCTATTAATATCTGTTTTAACATTAAACTAAAAAAAAAGAAAAAGAAACATTTTACAAATAAAATAAATTAATTGCTTTGTACATAAATATATAAGTTATAAGATATAAGATATAGCGTAAGTTTCACATTTCAAAATAATAAAAAACAATATAATTCTAGAAGTAATATTAAGAGCTGATGCGTGTACGCATTCCGGGCTCCATGGCTGAGTCAGAGGTGCGCTAGACGCGGGCCAGACGGTGCTCGCCGCCCGCGCAGCCCCCGCCGCAGCCGGTCAGGCAAGCTGCCTCTCCTTTTTCTTTGTACTTTGTACGTGTTAATTTTAAAACACACTATAATGAAACATTTCAAACTCGTACGCCATTGTTGCTAAGGGAACCTTAATTTAGTTTTAGTTATTTTGTTGTTAAGTAAGTTTAAGTTAAATGAAAATCTAAATGGGTTATAGTTATAATATTTTGAGTTTTACTAAAGCATATATAATAAACCAGTTTTTTTATACTTAAAACAAACTAAAAAGAATAATATTCTTATATTTTCTATATTGTTTTAGATATTTCATTTAAGATTTATTAAAGTTCAACTTTCTGCCTAAATAATCGTTTGCCTGACAACAAACCAGAACTCGGCTGATTTACTTGTATAAAAAAAACAGTATTAATATTATAAATAACATTTTATAAAGAGGTTGACGCCGAGAACAGTGGTAAAAATGCAAATGAAATTGTATAGCCATTTTCGCGCGGACCGCGGCCGTTGACTCGCGCTACATCCTATCTTCCGTACGTATTATGCTTGTAGTATACAATTTTTGTTTATATACAATCTTAAAATTTAAATTTATATACTCGTAGATAGGCTGTATTTGTAAAACTATAACAATGACAAAGAAAAACTATAATATATAAGAGTTTAATATATGGGAAAACTAGTGGACCCGTACTCGGCTACGCCCTACTAAACTATACGAATATTTATTAAATATATTTATGAAATTATTTTCAGTTTTCAATAGAGAGATGCGTTAAGCAAGCTCATTTTTGGTGACGTTTTCTAACAACAAACTTTGCAAATCGTTGCCTAGCAACGACGGTTGTTATTAACATGGCGGAATAAATTGCATGTCAAATTAATAAGTATTTTAATATATTGGTGTATATCGAAAATATTACAAATATGAGAAAAAAATATATCTTATGTTCATCCCGAGATATCTATCTCTAGTATCTCTATATGAGTATTTTATCACAATTAAATTAGCGGTTTGGCCCTGATTGCGTAAAAGACAGACAGACAGACAGAATTACTTTCGAATTTATAATATAGGTACGGATATTCCGTATATAGAAGGCTAGAGCAAATATTATTATTGAAAATCATATTTTTGATATAAACTATAAAATATATATTTTTTATATATATTTTATTTAAGCTATAACATTTATTTTTATATTTCAAACCAGTATTTCAAATAAAAAAAAAGAGTGTGAAAACACTAACAGCTCGCTAGTTATAAATAATGGCCGCCTCCGCCTGTTGTCAATATTGGCGCCACATTTTGGAAGCGACGCGGATCTGAACCCACATGCTTCGGTGTTTTTTTTTATGTTTGTTGCAAAAACTATTTTTAATTTAAACCTAACCGTGCTCGCTAGTTTTTCATCACATTCTTCATTAATTGAACTATGAAAAAAAATTTGGAATTTTAATTGATATCTCATATGTTGGCTGCAGCGTGTATTGTATGGGTATGTACCTATATGTAAATATAATCGACTATATATTTATTATTACACAGTTTAAAATGCTTCTTTCTTTTTCTTTAATTTTTTTTTTGTGAATTCATACATAGGAAACATAGGAATTGAAATCTATGTTTTTTATAGTCTATGTATAAGAGAATTCCTTTTATTAAGCTGTGGCCTGAGTTGTGATCGACCAGTACAGTATAAATTATATAGATTTTTTTAGTTCCTCGCTGTATCCTGCACACAACAAGAAAGGCAGAGGGAACCTAGTGTTAAGACACTGAGGTTCTAATTTTATGCTGAATTCTGGAGGCATTGAACATTGTGTGGCGTAACCCAACGCCGTACTTTGCCTCGAGAACAAATCGAAGAAATGAGAATATTAAATTTTTCACTTCCACACGTGGGAATTGAACTCATAACCTGTCCCATTTAAAGTAACACTGACGGGTCTCAACAGAAATATAATAGATGTTTAGAAATAATGGATATTAGAGAGTAATTTTGAAGCGGACGCGAAAAATAAACAACAGGATGACGTGTCGCTGCCGAGACGCAAATAGACCAGTAGCTGCTTGCCTCTGTCACCTTCGATACTTATGACAACATGAATGGCACCAGAATAAACTCCGCTGAAACCGTGCAGTTAAATATAAACTGTGTTTGTTTTGATTTTATTCTATCAACGATCCGTTTATTTCCGTTGTTCCGTTGACCCAAAATATCCAAAATTATATTTCTCTTAGCTGGTGTCGAGTGACAGCTGACTGCGTGAATCAAATGACGTCCAGGCAGGCGTCCAGGAATATGAGAAGAATTTACTTACTTTAAATTTACTATATTTTATTTTTAATAAAAAAGAACACACTATAGGTCATGCGGATATACAGCAGGATTTGGAAACTTAATTATTAAAAGACGTGTTTAATAAGCTTCATTACTCAGCGATTCGTTTTTACTTCGGCATAAATGTAAATAAAAACTATCAATTCTATCAATGTACTGCACGATTGGAGTTTATATGGACGGTGTTTGAAAAAAAAATACTTTCTAGAAAATTTCTTAAATATTCTCTTCTTGAGCTGCATGCTGTATTTGCATGGAGCAAGATAGACAGAGAGACCCTAGTGTTGAGACACTCCATCTCAGTTTCCACCGAATTTTTGATGTACTGCAGCCTATTCAGTGGCCAAACTCAACGCCGCGCTTATGCTTCGACACCACAACGAAAAAATTAAAATATTCCATAGATAGGATGTTCTATATAAAATATTCTCGGTTTTTCAATAACGTTTTGCATATACTCGTATAATAAATTCCGAAGGACTTCTAATAAAATGGTCCGCAAACTGTTACCAAGGGACGGGCCGTTACGAAATGCATTAATTGTCTCTAAAGTTTGTGGGACTAATTTAAAATGGTGATCGTCTGGCAGCCTTCGGGCGACCTAGTTTTCGGTTCTGG
Source organism: Heliconius melpomene rosina (assembly GCF_056956725.1). Classification (NCBI taxonomy): domain Eukaryota; kingdom Metazoa; phylum Arthropoda; class Insecta; order Lepidoptera; family Nymphalidae; genus Heliconius; species Heliconius melpomene. The sequence goes on along the minus strand of NC_140402.1, from coordinate 6,040,697 downwards.
GACATTGAAGGACATATTTAAGCAGGTGTCTGGACTATATTTTGCATAATATGCTAACTCGCCGTCTAGCCGTTTGATTATTGAAATAAATCTGTCTGAAGAGTTCCATTCTTTGGAGAATAAAAAAATAAATAATTATTTTTAATTCTATATAGCTCAGATATTTTTTAAAAGCTTTAACAAAAACATTATTCAGAATCCATGTCGTTTAATATTATTTAAAAAAGAAAAAATTAGCCATCCAGCCAGGTTCATTGTGAAAAAAATAACATTCCAATTTTAAAACATTTTAAAAATGACTTCTCTGTTACAGTGACAAATGAAGATCTGTTCTGAAACAAATACCAATGTCCATATCATGTCTATTTGATAAGTTTCAAAATTCGGACGCACGGATGTGGTTTTACGTCAGTTTTTTTGAGTTTTTGCCAAAAAATCTGCACAACTCAAGCGTGGAAAATTAAAAGGTGCAGCGAATAAGAGTTTAATCACTTTAGACAGATCATTTGTTAGCAAATTTAATTTGTAATATGTATTGCAGTGTAAATTATGATTTTTTTCCTTGTATTAAGAACTGTGTTTAATTTGAGCTTTCATTTATTTAAGTAATATAGCATTTATGTAATAAATCAATGTAAAACTGTGTTGATAGTTTTGACTTGCATTTTCAAATGGGTGCCAACTTATTTGATACTGTTATGACATAACAATTTTGTATGGAAGAGAATATTTTTATTTTCTTTGTGGTGCTCATGGTGCAAATTATAACCTATAAATAGTTTTTAAATAAAAAAAGGAAAGTAATTAGCTTTCATATAGCATAACATCACTTATTTACGTTTAACTTTAATTTTTCAAATATTTCATATATTATTAATATAGCCCTATTGAAACATGTCACTTACTTTTACTTAGTGATGTGCTCGTATTGCACTAAAGATATCGACTGGTTTCTCCGTAACGAAAAATTTTTGGAACTAACTTAGTGCCCAAAACTATAATAAACACTGAAATGTCGAAACCTGGGCAAGGAATACGTACAAAATTCAAGGAAACATTTGTATGTGTTGGACGGGCGTTCCATACATAAATCTCGCGAGGCGATTGAATGCAGACGCGTAAGCGTGCCCGTGCGCATAATTCAAAGGGGCGATCACCAGGAATCGCCGTTTGGCATGCAGACGGCCGAGTTCATTCCGAAGCAATAAACCCGTTAGTGGCGACGTAATATGCATATTGGAGAACACTAAATGTATCGTTCTCGCGAAAGAATAGTTTTTAATTAGTTTTAGATTGTCATTATATCAAGATTTTGCTGATTTATAATTTTAGTTATAACTAGCGACCCGCTCCCGGCGTCGTCGCCGTTCCTGTTTTAATTTCAATAACACTTTGAAGACTCTACATTAAAAACTAAAGTTTCAGAAAAGTTAATTTAAATAAATAATTAAATAAAACAAACACTCAATGTTAAGGGTATGTGCACAAACGCTCAGACTAACCGACAAACAGACTAAAATTCTAAAAGTCATTGTTTTAGTTTCCATTGCAATGATAAATGCCTCCAATAATAGAATACCTCATATATCTTCCATGTTCAAACAGAGATCAGTTACAATTTTTTATAAGCATAGATTAAAATTACGAATTTTATATCAAATAAAAAAAACTATACAAATTCCTATCGATATCGATTGTGTCCCATTTCGTTGGACAACACCAGCCCGCAGGTGTCTGTGGTTCCTTCGGAATCATCACGTCGGACCGCGGCGACCGAAGCCGGCTTTAATATTTATTTACACATGCAAATGCGTTCCACAAGTTCACCAAAACAGTCAGTAGGTACATATATCTAATACATTATTATGCACGTGAGTATACTTCCATATGTATGCATATGGGCGTAGTTTATATTTATGAACGGGCCCATCCCAGTATAGTCCAGTGTCCACCCCAGAAAATTTACTAAAAATATGCTCTGAAAAGTTAGAAAATATCGTTTTCACGAACATATCTGTTCAAAGTTTTCAAGTTTTATATATATAATTCAAGTTTCGGCCCCCTCAGAAAATATCTACAGATATACGCCCCTGTTCATACAGACATGAATTGGTTTTAATATAATTTTACAGATTCTACGTTTCTCAATTCCCATCGAATTTTGTATGGATTGCGTGCTAAGTGGCAAAACGCCGGGCTTTTTGCCTCGACAACAGAGTGAAGAAATGTTAATATTAAATATTTCAATCCTTCGAATAGGAATCGAATCCACAACCTGTCACAACAATTCAACAAGCTTATGCCCCTGGATTTACGTTTATATGATACAATATTGTTTTATACCGTTATGTACATTTCACATGCTATTTACATATTGAATATTCGCTTGTAAATTCTCAAAAACGATTTTTTACGTATGAATTTTCGTATTTTAGATATATACGAGCATATAAACGTATTTATCTATACATACTACTGTTTCAGTCAAACTTTTTTCTGGAATTGCAATTTGCAGTAATAGACGTTATTATGAGCACTTAATGGCCGCGCGAGGCTCTATGCGACGCGAGTTTCCGTTCATTTTTTTTTATTTTCCTCATTTTCTCGTGATGCTTCTTTCTATGCAGTTTGTACACTGTAATTGAAGTGTAATAATGAACATTAAAAGATATTGATGTCTTTATAAATATATGTTATTGTTGTGGCATAGCTAATGTAAAATCATTTGATAGCTAATAAAAAATAGAGTCTTTATGGTATACAGGCTGTTCGTAGGTGTCTAGTGCTATATTAAGAGAAAAAGCAAAATTTTTTTAGTATCACGCTGTATACTACGCATGGCAGGATAGGCAGAGGGAACTAGGTTTCCTCTGCTGCTTAGACACTCTGTTGTCCATTTTTTGCCAAGATATTAAGAGGCGAAACTTAACGCCACGCCTTGCCTTGACACCAGATCGAAGATATGAAAATATTAAATATAAAAAACTTAAAACATTAAATAAAATTACAAAAAAATATATATACTTAGTTCTTTGAGGGTGTGCTAACAAAAGGTCAGTAGCAGTGAATTTTGAATTATCATACATTTTAACAAAATCGATTTAATAATAATTATTTTTTACTTTTACGATGTTTTTATGATGCAAAAAATGACTTGAAGGTTGGTTGGACGAGCGTTTACGATTCCAATTACTTGACTGAAATATTAATGACGAATATAATACGAAAGAGTTCCAGTTCTGAATTCGCTTTGTGTATTTTTAAAATAAAATTGCAAATATAATGAATGTAGAGTCGAAAAATACCATATATTTTTTTCCAAATGACTTCGCCGAATAAATAATAAATACAATTGCAATATTTTTTTCCAAATTAGGGACTCAGGACAGAAAATTCATAACAAAAACTCTAACATTTTTAAAGTGTTATTTCACAGTTAGGCTCAGTTGGTTATAGCGCTTGGACGGTTTCCAAGAGATCCGGGTTCAAATCCCACTACGTTTAAATTTTTATACGTTTTTTTAACAAGTATTTAAAATCGAGTTCTTGTAAGGGATTTTCAAAAAAATATATAATCAAGAAAATTCTATATGAACGCTAAGCTAAAAAGTGCAACACGGTGGGGTGCTAAATTACGTATAATTAACTAAGAATGAGTCCATCTAGGTGTTAATGGCTGTTAATATCGTTGACATCCGTTCTATCCTTATTGATTTACTTACATTTATATATAGATAAATTATTTAAATTATCCAATAATTGATTTCTGTATTGGGTAACAAGGCTAAATAGCATTGGCGTTTGAAGTATTGTCGCTAGGAAATAAATCTTGGCCAAGAATTTAACTAGTTTTGCAAATTGTTAAGCACTCGAAAGGTAAATTTAATCTGATCTTATTTAATGTCCAGTAATGGCCAACGAGATAAATACATAATATTAATAGACCTTTTGCATTAGACATTTATCTATGTCAATTTATTATATAGATTTAAATATTCCTGCATATTTGGGGATTAAATGATTAAATTAAATATTCTGTAAATAAATATTTATACAATTAATTAGTTTAGTTTATTAATTAATATAATGAACATTATTAAAACATTTTAAGGTTTTCCCAATAATCTTATAAAAGAACATTTTAGTAAATTATATTTTAAAAGTGCTAATGCTTCTCCGTAAGACTGACATTACTTACTTATTTGGATTTAGATTTTTTTATTTTGGAAGTCAATATTTTCTTTATTCTTATGTTTGTACAAGAACAGTAATTTTGTTTACTCAGATATTTTCCAAGAACTACATTTGTACTTCAAACTACATTGTCACGTATTTTAAATTCAAATAATATTATCGTATACGTATGAAGACTATCTAATTGACCCCTACTATTTTGAATATTTCAATATTTCCATTATAATGTTTATTAATTAAAAACTTTTATTATATGACAAGTTAAATAAAGTTTTTTTAAGAGTTAAATAAATAAAAAGCTACAAACGAATTGCAATTAAAAAAAAGCAATCTTATAATTAATTTTATTTTATTATTTATAACTTTTTGTATTAAAAATGTATCTGTTCGTTAGTTATTGCTAAGCGATTAAGCTAATAAATTCACTTATGACTTTAGTGTTTAAAAAAAATCGATTAATAAAACAACTTTTAAATATTTCAACAACACATTTAACCAATATATCCAGATATAAATATATATATTTTTATACATATAATAATAGATTTATTTGTTAAAATAAGAAATAGAGTCTTATGTTAATCGCAAATCTCACAAACACACAGGTTGTTGACTGGCTATAGTAACGTTAGCGTATCCACCACGCCGCCTTCCGGTCGCTATCAAAACAAAATGAATGAGCCGTCAATGAGGTTATTTTATTTATAATTTTCAAACCGTTTTACAATTTATCACTTACATATTTCTCGAAATATTAAATATAAATGGTTTTAACGTAAATTAAGCGATAGTTTCTTTACAAAAACAAATGAAAGTTATTAATTACGCACACCGTTTTACGAAACACTGACGAAAAGTTGTTTATACAAAAACTTAGTGAAATAAATCGTAGCACAAACAATTGGCGCGAAACGCTGCAAGACGTTCGTTTGCCAAGTCCCAGTGACAATTTAAAACAAGTTAATTAGTACGAGTTAAATTAGCTTTAACTAGAGAAATAAACGAATTAAAAAAATAAATAATACGGACTCACCAACAGAAACAACGTGGACTTACCGTTCGTACCGGTAGCCGCTCTACCGGTCGAGTCGAGCTACCCGAAATTATCACAATACATTTCCACAGACAAATTTAAATTATATACTAAAAACACAAAAAAAAAACGTGTTAAAATATAAAATGGAAATCTCACCTGCTGCCGGACGCACGAGTACGAGCGGCAGCACGATCAGCGGCAGCAGCGGCAGCATGCTCCCGCTAACGTCGCATGCCGGCGCGTGCGGCACTCTGTGCTCGTCGCCCGCCGCCGCGGTACTGCGCGCCGCGTGCCGCGTGTGCCGGCGCGGCACGTGCGCGCACACTCGCGCCACCGCCATCCGCCGCCGACTGCCGGCACGCCGCCGCCGCCCGCCACGGCCCGCGCGGCCCGCCCGCGCCCGCCGCCTGCACCAGCACCTGCATCTACAGCCACACCTGCAACTAGTGCTGGTGTCTCGTGCTGCTTTGAGCTTAAAAAAAATACTTGCCTTAGTTCACTTTTTGAAGCTTTCATAAAATACATTTTAATTACTTATAGTTGGAAGTAATGAGATTTTACTTACCTAAGTTAACTCTAATTATTTAAACAGAAAATAATATCTTTATTAAATTTATAATAAAACTCTATTCTCTTCTCTCTTATATTATAAGATGCTCTATGAAGTGTCGTCTTGTCATATTTAAGCACGTATTTAAACGCGTGTCTTAAATAGAAAAAAACAATAATAAAAAATATTTTAAATTATATTTACATAATGAATAGAATAGAAAATAACTTAATCTCCAAGATTTACGTCAAATTAATCGCAATGAGCAATCTTTAAGTCCAAACGTTGGATCAATGAACTTAACGTTAGTTAAGCGTTGAAGTCTTTTCAAGGGCGCTTATTAGAAGGCACAAACAAAAAAATCACGGAACCGCTTGTGTAAGAAGTTGTTAGCAACAGTGTTTATGTAAGGTTAAGGTTGTGTTGATTTGATAAAAATTACATATTAACTTAAAATAACATAAGTACTAATAATTTATAGCTTATATAGTAGTGTAGAGTACTATATGAAAGTGAAAAGTTTAATTCTTGTTAGTTATAAGCGTCCTTTCTTATTATTTATATAGCATATTAAACTTATCTGAATTTAGTTATACTTCTGAATAGTTTTGATTTTTCTTTGCGATATAAATTAGAGTAGAGTCAAGCCATGGCCTATTTGAATTTATAGTTCATTAATAAAATATATATTAATATTTATTTTAAAAAATATGAATATTTAAACATTTAATAATAATAAAAACAAAAATAATTTAATTAACATCTGACATACATATAGAGTATAAAACCAATGTCACGTAAAAATAATACAATAAATATATTTAACATTCTAAATGATATCCAGATTTCGTCGTCAGTTTCGAAACTAATGATTTTAAGAACGCACAGTGGCATAAGTAATTATTATCGGTAATGGCTGGAAGAGTCCGCCTTGATTATAGGCTTGTAAGGTTCATGCGGAGCCCCGGGCCTCATCGGCGACGCGACGCCAAAAAAACATGGTGTTTACTTGTAAGTTGCAAGATTTCATTTACCTAAGTCATTAGTTGTGTTTGTATTGTTACTGTTTAAATAGAAAATAGAAAATATTTATCTCTAACGTTTAATTACATCTTTTATTTCAAAATAAATACTCTAAATTCATATACAGAATTCGGCAGAAAGTGGGTAACTGAGTGTTTTAACGCTAGGTTCCCTCTGCCTACCTTGCTGTGTGCGGGATGCAGCGTGAAGCTGTGATTTTTTTTTTTCATATTTCGGTCGTGGAAGAGAGCTTATATGAGGAAGACTCTATCTAAATACATTATAACGACGTTATAGTTGCAAAATCATTTAATAAAATATCTATTAAAAAATTATGTTTATAAGAAATTTTAAATTTACATACAAGCAATTTTTTTATATGTTTTATTGGCGCAAAAAGACACTAAAATACATTAATTAAAATAAGTACTATTGTATACCTCCCATATTCTCCTTTTATAACGTCGGCATTCCTACCTCAAAGGAATTGAAGTTTACATTGTGAATGCAACTGCTCGACCCTCAAGTCGAGACTCTCAGCACACAGAGCATCTATGTTACTTTTGACCCTATTAAAAGCTTTTGTAGCTATAATTGAATTTGGAGTGCGGCGTTAAGTTACGATACTTAATTCGCAATATCTCGATCTCGGGCGGAAGAAGAAAAAAATTAATAATAGAGTATCTTGTGCCCATTCCTTTTCATGCTAAAGCTAATTAAAAATCTGCTTTTTTAGCAGAATTCTTATAATTTGAGGTAATAAAAATGTAAAAGTATAAAATACCTGGCACACCAGCTGGAAAGCTATTTACTTCTAATTAAAATTCTCTATCTTTTTTTTTATAATAAGTACACCTTAAGTATTAAACAATTCAATTTGAAAAGCTTGCCGTTCAGTTATTTTAACAAGTTAGTTAAAAGATGAAATGATATTTATGAGTGCATTGTGTTAAATAATTATGAGAAAGATTCTATTGTTATATTCCCGCATGGGTTTTTTACGTTTACGATTAAATATTTGACGATTGACGTATTTGGTGGCCTCAACACGCAATGCCTTAAGAATTCAGCGGGAAATGGGGGACAGAGTGTCTCTGCGTGATATAGCGTGAAGCTGAAATAAACATACCCTTGGGTTGGACAGATATGTTGTCGTCACCCACCATCCACTCAAAAATGAAACCAATAGATTCCAATCAGTATATTATGTAAGCCAGGCAGGCAAAGCGCTGAAAGAATTTAGCAGAAAATGGGGAACGGAGTGTTCATACACTAGGTTCCCTCTGCCTACCCTGCTGTGTGCGGGATAAAGCTGATACAAAAAGATGGCTATCTCTTTTAACCTATTGACCTTAAGACCTGTCCTAAACAGGAATTGATGTGAAGGTGTAAATTCAGCTCCCAGACGACTACATTGACATTTGACATTGTCCGTACGTGTGCAGATGTTCTTAATTATATTTTGATTAAAATAATTAAATTTACAAGTTATTACTTATAAATTAAGTGTTTATAATTTATTCTTGAAGATTTTGCTTCGGTGAGGTTTTGGAAATATAGAGATCTTGATAGTTGTGAGTTCGATTCTCACTCGGAGTAATGAATCATTTTTATTTCTTCGTTCTGGTTGTGATTTCATTTCTAAGACGGCGAGACCAAATTCAATCAACAGTACATGTGTTCTAATTATAGAAAAAGTAAATAGTGTGTGTAAAACAAATAAGGTCTAATATTGAATCTACAAAATGGAAGCTTAATTGGTCTCATGAAGACTGACGCTGACATCTGGTGTACATACTGCTTTGAGGGTCCTTGAGATTATAATTTAATTATGTAAAAAACTTATCTATTAAAACGAAAAAAAGTGAAATTAAAAATATGCACTATAAGTGCATTATAGTTAACAGAACTGCTCTTGAACTTGTCTGTAACTACTTCGAGCTGGCGGAGTAGGCTAATAAAATGTTAAATTTATATTTTTTGTGGAAATTCTAAAGTCAACTTGTTTACTATTTTTATGAAGCTAACGTGACAAAAACTCCTTTGATTCTTCAACTTCACAGCGTATCTAATTTATAGGTAGAAAAAATGAGGGAACTTGGTGTTAATACGTTCGTTCTTCATTAACACTCCCTTATCTACTTTCTGCTGTAATTTTGTGGCATTGCGCGTTAACTGGCGGAGCATAACGCCGTGTTTTGCCTCGCTACCAGAGTGAGGATATTATATTAAATATTTCATTCCCTCGAGCGTGAATCGAACCCAAAACCTTCGCGTTTATAGTCACAACACAAGTCGCAGTCGTCGTCTCAAGTGAATGAAATTTTCGAAGCTTTATTAATACAAAAAACATTAAAAAAATGCATAAATAATTAATAATAATCTAATAATTTTAGTATTTTAGTTGGATTTAAAAATAACATAGAGTTCATACTTTTAAATATATACAGAAAAAACAAATGACATAACCAAATCAAAGCAGTGCGTCAAGCATTTTAAATATGTTATAAAAGAAATATCCACAAAAACCATCAAGAAATGTGAGAATTCTTCCCACACGTTTCCTTGAATTGGAAATTTGTAAACAACAATATAATTCACTATGTGATACACTTACGAATTACTCATATGAAGACAATAACTATAACATAAGAGACGAGTCCAGATTGTAAACGTGACTGGTAGTGGGTTCGATCCCCAATCGAGGAAATATTAATTTAAATGTATATTTTCATTTCTTCGCTCTGGTGTCGATGCGTATTTTTATGGCTGCGAAACGTTTGCCCGGATTTCCGAAACAAATAAATATTCAACGGCACGTAATGTTTTGAGGCCAGTCGTGGCGCCTCGGGCACAAACGTGACTGTAAAGGCCGATTGTAAGTTTTGTGGGTTCGATTTCCACTCTAGGAAATTAATTATTGAATATTTTCATTTCTTCGCTTTGGGGAAGAGGCAAAGCGCAATGCCTGCAGGATTATGAGGAAAAATTATGTTGAAAACTAAGTATCTCGACACTAGGTTCCCTCTGCCTACCCTACTCAGTCACTAAAGCTTTAGTCACAATAGCAAATATTCACATATTTGCTAGTGAATCACTTGAATCACACCACTTTGGTGCTCCCATCAGTTTAAAACATAAAATAAAGCATTATATTACTACAATTCGCGGATATGCTAGTAGCATATCCGCGAATTCTTTAAATATACCTATACGAAACGACTGTGAATGAAATTCTAATCCAGTGACGTAATTTTTCGTAGAAGCTCAGTTAAACTGCCAAATGACTATAGCGACTAGCTGGTGGTATTTTAGCGAACGGTATTCCCCGAAATCGTCCATTTATTATAATAATATTTTCCTCTCTCAAGTGGGTAAAGGTAAAATATATCGGATTTCAAAAGCTTTTATAGGAAGAAAGTATATTCAGATATTTGGGATGCCAAATTCTTAGAAAATCTGTGATATTATACATTTTGGAATAGTTTTGCTTTAGGCAGCCTTAAAGATATTACTTTTCGGTTTTTTCGATGAAATTTATTTTTCATTACACATCTAGTCAAAGTCGTTTTTTTATTTGATGTTATAAGATTTCTGATTTTGGCAAAATAAGTAAGGTAATACAGTTATGGCACATATATTATAAGAAAAAAAATAATTAAATTATCATGAGCCATTTAGTCTTTATAACACACCTAATATCATATTTCATAATTCAGTTTATGTTATTTGTATTTATTTAATAATAACAAAATTGAATATATGTTTTTACCTACCTACCTACCCGAGAATATGTATTTTTTATATAGAGAGTAAGACGTAGGTAGGTAGGTAAAAAAACTCGACATCTTCAATTCATTTCAGAAGATCAATTTACATGTATGTAATGTAAATATTAATATTATACGTGTATGCACTTTTTAGACTGAAATCGGATAATTCGAAAACTTGACATTCAAACGTGCAGACAGTTTTTTTTGTTTTTTTTTATATATAGACAATCCGCACAATACTGACGGATTCAAATTGCATTTAAATAAAACAAAATGTCGATGAGCGTATCATTTGTTATTGTCAAATTAAATTGGTACAAAAAACGCGAGTTCGTGATCGTCGCGTCCTCATTCACGTAAATGTCATTTTTTATCTAAATTACAAATAATATAATAAAAGTTGGAAGTCTGTGGAATGCATGTGGGATTGCATCAACGGCGAGCCGATGGATGTCTCAATTTATCACTGGATATCAAAAAACGGATATTAATCACCTGTTAAGTTATATATTTTATAAAAAAACAGCAGATCCCATTCCGTAGGTAAAAGCGAGGTCGACTTTGGATAACCCTAAACACGTTAAGGCTGTGTAAGTGTAAGTGTTTTTTTTAATGAAAAATGTAAGTTCTTTTTTTTTCAAAAAAGAAATGTGAGAACTTACAATACAAATAAATAGTACAATACAATACAATACAAATAAATAGTAAAAATTTATAAACATTTCATAGAAAAAAGTAATTACAAACTTAAATTTGTACTTCATTTCATACCACATTAATGCATACGCCCGCAAATTTAATTTGTCAACAATTATATAATCCTGAAATTGCTACTGAACCCTCGGTGGGCGAGTTCCACTCACTCTTGACAGGTTTTCTTTAAGATTCGGTTTATTTTAAGAAAGAGTTATTTAAATAAAAACATTTATTATTAAGAATTATAATAATTACTTTAGTACATAGCAAAATAAATAATTATTGTGCCATTATGACTAGAAAAAGGCGGCCTAAATTTTGAATATATAAGTTTTTGATAATAATTAAGCAAAGAAATGAATTTGCAGTATTCGGAAGCGAGATCTAAAATAGAATTTCTATATGCATTCTAAACACGCATACGGCGAGAGCCGCGTAGGAGTCCACACTATTATAAGCCGCCAAACTCTACTAGCACATTAGTAGAATAAATAAACTATATACTACAAACTAGAACTCTAGAATTCTATACTAGAAAACTAGAACTCGTTATATGTATGTATATGTTAATAAAAGTAATAATTTTAGTTGCATTTTTCTCATTAAAGTAAATTTATCTTATTTTATTATCTTATTTATATTATTAAAAACAATTAGAAAAAATATATATTTCATAGCTTAATATAATTTAAACGTGAATAGTACATGAGGCCAGTTGTGGCACAGGGGCGCAAGCGTGCGTTTATATAGTCGATAAACGCAACAGGTGGTGGGTTCGATTACCATTCGAGGTAATTAATTATTTATTATTTTCATTTTGTTCACTCTAGAAACGAGGTCAAGCGTGGCGTTGACTTTCGCCACTAAAAATGCAATGCCTCCAGAACTCGACAAAAGAAGGGAACCGAGTGTATTAACACTATGTCTCCCTCTGTCTATCCCGCTATATATGCGAGATACAGCGTGAAGCTAAAAAATAGTAACTATTTATTACTAAAGATTTAGTATATTATAGTCACCAGCGAATTTTAAATAAAAAAGTAAGGCAAAAAAGTTAAGAATATAAATTCTTGAATTTTATAATATATAACAATGATAATAATGCAATCAAAATCACCAATAACATGTGCTAAGGCGGCCGTCTGTGTCTGGGCCGCTCTAGCCGACCTGCCGAATGTTTACACAGACATGCCTTTAGCTCTTCGTTTATTTGTGTCTGTGCATATATAATATATTTATCTTAATAAATTAGGAAAACATTCCAACTTTTTGTACATAGAAAACCTCGTTCTAATATCAATATTTTATATTTTAATATAAAATAAAAAACAGGCTAGCGTGTGAATGTAACGCAGTGGTTTTGGGTTCGATTTCCACACGAGGGAATGAAATATTTAATTTTCATTTCTTCGCAACCAGGACAACAACGCGCGGCGTTGAGGTCCGCCATTCAACACACAATGCCTCCAGAATTTGGCGGTAAGTGGGAAGTTCAGCATCTTAACACTAGGTTCCCTCTATCTAAATCGTTGAATCGTTGACGCGTATCTAAAGTGCTCGATAACGCCTATCTTAACATATTGTGGGATAAATGTAGTATTAATTAATTCAGGCGGATAAGCAAAGTCATTTATTTGCCATACCTTTTAACTAATATTATTGAAAGTTGAATTATGGACAAAAATTTAAATTTGTCTCACCAGTTAGTTTATAGAATGAAGAAAACTTTATTATACACTTGTTTTAGCTTCCAACGGCAACGATTATTTACGTTATTATTATATTACAACGATTATTACTTACTACTACTTATTACTAATTATTAGATTTTAATAGATTTCTTTGAAATTATTAAAAAAATATATATTTTGTACAAAATTTATTTTTATGAATTCATAATAAGGAAAAAGTTCAATCAATTAAAGGCTTCGCTCTGGTATCGAAGCGTTGAGGAATTGACTTCGACAGAAAGTGGGGAACGGAGGTTCCCTACCCTACTTTGGCGGGATACAGCGGGAAGCTGATTTTTTTAAAAAAAATTTACACTACATATTATGACAAAAAAATACCACCTTTTACTTCCCAATACTGACCATTAACAAATACCGAGACCAGACTTAAATGGTTCAAATACGCGTGCGGGCGTGCGATGCCAGGAATTCAGTCGATTCAACAACTTTACAGCACTTGTTTACCTCGCGGCCAAAGATATTCCTATGTGTAGTAATAACTTGAGAACAATGTCGATTTACCGTTGTATACTATATTTGCTATAACTAGAAGTTACGTGGAACTGGTTGTGGGTTCGATCCCCACTCGAGGAAATCTCTGGTGTCCAGGCAAAGCGTGGCGTTGAGTTCCCCCACTCAACACGCAATGCCTCCAGAAATCTTAACACTAGGTTCCTTCTGCCTACCCTGCTGTGTGGGTGAAGATACAGCATTAAGTAAAAAAAAGTATATGTATTTACGTCAGATAAAGTTATGTAATTTTTGTCATGTTTGAAAGTTTTATTAATCGTTGAATTATTTGTAAATTACAAAATAATGTTTTAAATATTTCATTAAAAATCTATTTTTTTAGCTACATGCTGTATCACGCATATAACAGGCAGAAAGAGGGAAACTAGTGTTAAGGCACTCTCCTCTCCACTTTTTGTCTAATATATGAGACATTGTATGATGATTTACCATAGCATAGTTACCATAGCAAACAAATGAGAATAATTAATTCTCGCGATAGGAAATCGAATCTGCAATCGTCGCCGGCCTATAATAGAATTATCGAAATAAGGAAATTAAATTTAAATAGTCAAACATTTAGCTGCTCTTTTAGTCCGATTATATTTTTTAAATTAATATTTTTCTGTCAATATTGTCACGACAAAATGAACATAAACTTTTACGAGTCTTTGTAACATTCGCAGTAATAATAAAATTGTATTAATAATACATTTTTTTCTCACCAATTTAATATATATAAAATCGTAATAGAATTTGAGGCCAGTCGTGGCGCAGGGGCATAAAGTGTCACTGTAAAACCACTGGTTGTGGGTTCGATCCTCACTCGAGGAAATTGAAATATTTATTTGTATTTTAATTTCTTCACGTAATGTCTCCAGATTTCGTTGGAAAGTAGGGAACGGAGTGTTTCAACACTAAATTCCATCTGTCTACCCTGCTTCGTGTGGCATACAGCGTGAAGCAGATTTAATGATTTTTTTTTAATTATTTATTATTAATATAATTTTTTTTTTTTTCACCAACTTAGTATATATATATATATATAAAATGTAAATAGAATATGTTAGTAGTTTAAAATCATTGCAAATTAATAGATTGATATCTCATTTGATGAATGCCCCAGTCCGTGGGCGCGGCCGTAAATCAGCGGAGTGATTTCCGTTGGCACATACTAATTCCTGCAAATTAGCTTTACTACGTAATCGTGCTGTTGTCCGTCCGTGCTGACTACAACAAAAGTATTAAATATATCGCGATTTACAGCTATACTAAAAAATATCGATTGCATTTAAAAAAAATATCTTATTTTCAAGTTTGGTGCCGTTTGCACACTAGAGACAAAAGGTCTAGGTGAAATGTGGTTAAAAGTATGGTATAAAAAATAAAAATACTATCAGTATATATTTTTAAATATATTTGAAGGTTTCGGATGCCAACATAAAATTTTAAGATTTCATTTCCTTTAAAGAGAAGAGAGGAATTTTATCACTATGTTATCTCTGACGCCAGCCGGGTCACAGGGGCAGAAGCATGTGACTGTAAGCGCGACAGGGTGTGAGTTCGATTCCCATTCGAGAAAATGAAATATTTAATATTTTTATTTCTTCTCTCTGGTGTCGCGGCGTTGAGTACCGCCAATCACGCAACGCCTCCAGAATTTGGCGGAAAATGAAAACCCTTTACACTAGGCTCCTTCTGCCTACAAATGAAAAGTAAAGCTATGAAAAATAAAAAAAAAACGCAATCTCTAAACATAGCAAAAGGTGCATAACTATATAAAAAAAAACAAACAATTTTACAATGTTTTTGCCGAGGTTAACAATCGTTTGAAACGTCTGTCTGTCTACCTTATCTAATATCTGTGTAAGTCAGTAATTCAGTGATTACTGAGTTCAGGTATGGCGGTGGCGCTGGTATGCAGCAGACATTATATCATCACGTCTAGACGGGTGACTAACTATTACATATACAAATATAATTAATTTGAAGTTTGTTTTCTATATATATATATATACTAGTGGACCCGGACGCGGCTACGCCTGCTTCAACTATAAGAATATTTATTAAATATATTCATTAAATTATTTTCAATTTTCAATAGAATTAGTAAGAAAATATAAGCTTTAATAATCAAAAAGAATAATAAATAGAGACATATTATTAGAAAAAATTATCTGAGTTATTGAAATGAACCAACAAAAGGATTAAAAGTGACTAAAGGTATTCTTAGTATTAGAAAAAGTACCTAAAGTTTTCCGTGCGTGCGTACATAGATATCGACTCTACGAAATAACTAAACATTTCTCTATTAAGTAGGATAATTTTAGCGGGCAATATCAAATAAAATAAGAAGAGAACCAAAGTGTAGCTTAAATTAATTATAAACAGCAAATGATTAGATAAACATTTACAATAGTTCGAAAATGTATGAAAATTTATAAAACCGTCAATGTCATCTGCCTGTTCGCGTCGGTCATACTATGGCGCCCGTAAGCTAGATCATTTGGAATCAGTGACATCTCCTTAATTATTTATTACAATGCTATACAGTAAACTATAATTTCAATCTAGATAAAATGTTAAGAGTGAATAGAATGAAAAATGTTAAGAGTTAAAATAAAAGTTCATAAGGATGAATATCAAAATGTCGCGGTAACGGTTGCGTAGCGACGCGACGGTTGTTATTAACATGGCAGAATAAATTGCATGTCAAATTAGAATGTACTTTAAAATATATTAGTTTATATGTGTAATGTAATGTTATATAGCCTATAGCACTTCTGAAGAATGCAGCTTTCATACAAAACAAAAACAATGAAAATTGGACCAGTAGATCCAGAGATCTTAGCGTTCAAACAAACAAACAAACAAACAAACAAACAAACAAACAAACTCTTCCGCTTTATTATATTAGTATAGATATGTTTATTTAATTTGAAGCCAGTCGTGGCGCAGGGGCACAAAGTGTGTCAGTAAATGCGACTGGTTGTGGATTCTTAATACCCACTCGAGGAAACTCTGGTGTTGAGGCGTAGCGTTGAGATCCGCCGCAAAACGCAATGTTTCCAGAATTCAGTGGGAAGTGGGGAGCGGAGTGTCTTGACACTAGGTTATCTCTGCCTATCCTGCTGTTTGTGAGCGTGAAGTTGATTTAATTAATTTTTTTTCATTGCCAGCTGAGTAAGCATGCAAGAGATATTATAAATAGGTATTTACATAATAAAAGTCATTGAAATAAAATCAAATATTATTTTTTACATAATTTTACCTTGTTTTTACGTAGGTATGTCTCGGAATTTGTTGTTGCAAAAATAAAAAATAAAAAAAATTGCAGTTTCCGTTTAAACAGCCAAAACCTAACGTCACGCCTTGTCTGACCAGACAATAGAAACATAAATATTTTAAATGTACGCATTCATTTCAACGGGATTCGACTCGACAACTACTGTCGTGTGCACTAGGGCATGTCACACTACTTACAAATTAAGCTACAAGTAAAATATTGTAATAATATATATAATTATTATTTTCTAAGTGCTATATATCTATATATCTATACTAATATAATAAAGCGGAAGAGTTTGTTTGTTTGTTTGTTTGAACGCTAAGATCTCTGGATCTACTGGTCTGATTTACTATGTTTTTGTTTTGTATAAAAGCTGCATTCTTCAGAAGTGCTATAGGCTATATAACATTACATTACACATATAAACTAATATTTTAAAATACTTTCTAATTTGACATGCAATTTATTCTGCCATGTTAATAACAACCGTCGTTGCTAAGCAACGGTTTGCAAAGTTTCTTTGTTGTTTTAAGAAAACGTCACCCAAAATGAAATTATATTTTGATATTCATCTTTATAAAAATAAATATATTATATAATATTTAATAAATATTCTTATAGTTCAAGCAGGCGTAGCCGCGTCCGGCTCCACTAGTTAATTATTAAAAATCAAATCAAATTTTTGAGTGGCGGAATTCAACGCTGGGCTTGTGTCTTGTTGCCAGAGCGAAAAAATCTAAAATATTATCTAACAAATAGCCATTCATTCCCTCGAGTGGGGATCGAACTCACAACCGTCGCGTTACGGTCCACTCTTGCGCCCCTGCGCTACGACGGTCACCTTAATAATATATATTTATTAATATTTTTAGCTGTTATTATCTTAAAGAGTTAAGTACAGGAAGCGACGAAGGCCATGTAAGGGTAAGGCCAAGTCATCACGTCTAGACAAGGGACAAACAGTTCAAAATTGTTCAATGTTTACTATCTAAGTTGTCAGTGCTGTCAAAGCCTTCATAATTTTGAAAGCTATGCTATGCTCAGTTACAGTAAGGTCAACGAGTTGTGGCCGCCCTGAAGTTAGTTATAGATAGCTGCACAGATTTGCGCATACGTTCAGGGCGGCCAAGACTTGGTGACCGTACTTTATGATAATATTCTGTACCTGAAGGTAGTGAGGTCAGTTGTGGCGCAGCACAAGCGTGTGACTGTAAAAGCGACAGGACGTGTATTCGATTCCCATTCGAGGAAATGAAATATTTAATATTTTCATATCCGCGCTCTGGTAACGAGACAAAGCGGATGCGTTATGGCACTCAACATATAATGTCTCCAGGATTCGGCGGAAAGTGGGGAACGGAAACGTCTTAATGAGGAACGGTGAACGGAAACTTAATGCTAGTTTCCTAGGTTACTTCTGCCTACTATGCTAAAAAAGAGCCTATAGTATATATTACTTTTTTTAATTTTATCGCTCTATACGAAGTAGGCAGAGGAAACATTATGATAACTTTATATTTCTTGTCAATTCAAAGAAGGCAGCGAAAGCCGACACTGTACGTTCGTCCTATGGAAACCAGATCCAGGTAACGCCAACATCTTTTATAAATGTATTTATACTATTTCTTCGATATGAACTCTAAATTACCCTATAACACCTTAAAGTGCCACTATATAAATTTAATATTAAAAAAAAATTATTGACTTATAATTGAAAAAAAATATATCCCTCCTATTTTAAAAAATGACAAACTTAAATAAACAATATAATTATTTGCAATAATTCTTTGCGACTGAAACCAACTATTATATATAAGTGATAACCATCGGCAAGGAACAAATAGACCGGGCACCCGTAAAAAGAAAAAACGTGTTATTTCAGTTATTTATGGTCTCTGTAATTATATAGGTACTATAATGTGCTATCTCGACGCCAAATATTAGAGGTAGCATGAGTTATGTTCAATTTTAATTGATGATAAAAATCTTTAGGCCAATTTATATTTTATATGAGGATTTGCTGATGTTTCTCCGCTACTGGGGTTGTTTGTTGCTTTTGTTTTCTTTTCTCGTATGTTCGATTATTTGAAAAGAACAGGGTAGGCAGAGGGAACCTGGTGTTAAGAAACTCCGTTCTCCTCTTTCTGCCGAATTCTAGAGGCTTGTCGTGTTGAGTAGCAGAACTCAACGCCTCGCTTTGCCTCGAGCTCGACACAAGAGCGAAGACATGGAAATATAAACGTAAATAAATATTTCACTTCCTCTAGTGGAGATGGAATCCACAACCGTCGCATTACAGACACATCCTTGTGCTGCTGTGCCATTATTATTATCATCTATCAAAATTCTTGGAGTGCCTCTGTGATTTTATACAGGTGACATATCAGTTTGTTAATTATAAAATGACATAAATAATAATATAAATATACACTTCTTGATATATTTTATTTAAATTCTGACCAGCTCGAATACTCATAATCGATAGTACCTGCCCATATAATTTTCATATAAATATCACGACTGGAAGCAAAAGTATTCGGCTACGATAACTTCAGTCTCATTTATTATATTATAGACTATTATAGACTCGACATTAACTAAATGATTCTATCTATTATAGACACCATAATTAAGAGCACTCGCGGCTATTGCGTTTTATTACTTGTAAATATTACTTTTCAATAGGTATATATTAATTTTAATTTTATTCAATAGATTAAGTGCTGTGCCCTAAGGAGTTCTGGAGGACTTCGGGTCGATGATGTGTGATCAATGTTTATGCCATAAGCCTCTATGGCCAGTCGTGTCCAAGGGGCACAAAGTGTAGTTTTTAGTTTTACGCGACAGGTTGTGGGTTCGAATCCCACTTGGAGAAATGCAATATTTAACAAGAGATCTGGAAGACAATGAAAAATTTAAATAAATAAATATTAAAAGATTAAATTTTTAAAGATTCCTTCTATAAACGTTTATATATTTTGTAAGTAGGTAATAGAAGTTCGGTGTAATTTTTTTTCAGTTTTACGTTTCATCCCACATAGCAATTTTGAC
The DNA here is from genome assembly GCF_056956725.1 of Heliconius melpomene rosina. Lineage (NCBI taxonomy): Eukaryota > Metazoa > Arthropoda > Insecta > Lepidoptera > Nymphalidae > Heliconius > Heliconius melpomene. The sequence goes on along the minus strand of NC_140402.1, from coordinate 6,020,845 downwards.
ATACAGAAGCTAGTGAAAAAACACTACTTTCTCCTTACCTCTCGAATGCGAGACCGCGCTGTAGTGACCGCATATAAATAAATATTATTCTTCTCTTATAGACAATGATGTAATGCATATCATAGAATGGATCGAGACAACTGTAATATGCATTGTTGCGTTCTGCGAACTGGGAGATCGTGGAAATATATATTATGGCTTCGTCAGAACGACAGCGAAATACTAGGCTAAACGAAAAATATTAAAAAAATAATATATTTGTGAAAAAAATATATTTCTGAGTGAAATACAGAACCTTTACATATGAATATCTAAATGTTAGTTATTTATATTTTCATTTCTTTGCTCTAGTGTCGAGGTAGAGCCGCGTTGAGTTCCACTACTCAACAAAGGAAAGCTGGGAACGGAGTGTTTTAACACTACGGGATACAGCGTGAAGCTGATTTAAATGTTAGATTTTTAGATGGAACCATCTATTCCACACATGTGCATATAAAACAGCACAAAATGTGATCTTATCACTAAATGAGTGATCTCTCATTGTCATCAGGAAGTATTACTGTATTATGTTTAAACTTAAAGTATACAAAATCTGTTGAAAACCTCGTCTTTGGGGAATTGAAGGGTGAATGGAAGTCGAATTAGAAAAAAATCTCAGACAAAAATAGTTTAAACACAGTAAATGTATCATAATCAAAATATTCGCTTGTAATGATTATGCTGAGGCAAAAAAGTTGCATAAGTACTGACAATTAATTACTAATGACGTGACTAGCAAAAAATTTGGGACAGTTGTTTTTTAATGGAAAAAAATATGTTTATTAATACATTTATTGTCTGCGGTTTTTAACATCTTATTTTTAACATTTCCTTCTATATCTTAGGGACTACTTAATAAAATATATATAATCTATCTATACATATAAAAAGACTTGTCCTCACTGACTGAGGTAAGACGCACGCACAGCGAAAACCGCTGATAGTAGAAACGTGAAATTTGGACAGATATTTACTTTCGTAATCTGGACATCCACTAAGAAGGGATTTTGAAACATTTTAACCCTAAAGGGATGAAATACGGGTTGAAAGTTTGTATGGAAAAAAAATTAAATCGGCACTGATTTTTATGAAATTTGAAATTCACACTCTTAAAAATATTTCATTGAATACGTGTTTCGTGGTTTTTAAGAATTCACCCCTAAAATTGCAAACAAGGGGTTGAAAGTTTGTTTGGAAAAATCTATAAATCGCTACCAATTTCTATAAAAATTGAAATTTAGACTTAAAAATATTCCATTGAATACTTTTTTCATGGTTTATTACAATTCACCCCCGAGGGTGGAAATAAGCAAGCGAAGCTGCGCGCGTCAGGTAGTAAAATATATATTAAATAATAAATATTTGAGCCATTCTGTCCAAGATTCAAAAATCTTCTGTTAGCAATTTTGCATAAATAATTGCTGAATTAAGTATTGGATTAACGGTTGGTTTGGACTCATATATTAAAATTCGCTAACGTAAATAAATGTACACGTTGTATACATATATTATGGACTTATTTTATTTCGTTTTTTTTATGTTCACTTTCCGCCAAATTCTTAAGATATAGCGAGATGAAATATTTAATATTTTAATTACCAGACCGAGATATCGAAAATATTAAAATTAACATTCCTCCGAATTAGAATCGAACTCACAACCGTCGCGTTTACCGTCGCACGCTCGTGCACTCGCACCACGCCGACCTCAAGTTAGTGGAAGTAAGTGGAATAAGTATGTAAAAAATATCACTTTAAAATGACTTACCTCAATATTCGACAATTACCGTTTCGTCCTAGACGACCTTGACAAAAAAACTGTACGTTATCGTAACAAAGATTTCTGACTCAAATCTACCAACTCCAGTCTAAAGTGCTAATATTAATTTAAATGGATGCATTTTTATTAGGTGTCAGCTATAGAGTCGCCATAAAAGTTTTTATCTTATTAATTGTAAAATTAATTGGCTTAGTTGTATAAGAACGAGAAATATATAAATATTTAAGGTGGAGAATGTAGGAAGGAGAGTAGTTTATAATGATTCGGTGGTTAAATATCTGTTACAATTTGTATTGAAATAAACAATTCTAAATTTATTTCCTTATCTGTAAGTTTTTTTAAATCTCCGTTCCTCATTTTCCGCTTAATTCTGAAGATATTACATGTTGAGTGGAGGAACTCAATGGCGTTTACTCAGTTACTTAAGAAAATCAAGATTATTTTATTTTCTATAATTAAAATAACTATGACCAGGCACTTCTTATATGGCGGGCGATACTTTCTTTCTTTGAAAATACTTTCAAACAACTGGAGGAATTTCCGTCATCGCAATGTCTCCGTACCTGATCCTCCATATTGCTAATGATCACAAAATTAAGGAAGACTAAACGACGTACCTGAGAGGTGATATCTTTTATAATGTCCTTTTTTTCACCTTCACGCTGTATCCCTCCTATAGCAGGGTAGGCGGGAACCTGGTTTTTAAGAGAGAGACTGTTCCGTAAATTCCGTCTGATGAGGCATTGCGTGTAGAATGGCGGAACTCTCCACGGCGTTTTGTTTTGTGACCAGACCGAGAAAATGAAAATATTAATAAATAATTATTCATTTTCCCGAATGAAAATCGAACCCCAAACCGTCGCGCTTATAGTCACACGCTTGTACCACTGCACCACGACGGTCTACTACATCCATCGGCGACGGCCATCTACATTATGTCATTAAGCTATAAATTATTAATTAAAATTCCGCTGTTACCTAAAATTGTAGAAAAATATTTGATAATATCAGACTATTATTTTTAAAGTGTGTGATTTATTTGAAACATATTATTTATTAAGAACGTGATATTTCCAAACATGTTAGCATTTAGAAATAGCGTTAGCTATAAAAAAATAATATATGTAAGTGTTTACGAATATGTTAATAAAATCACTAATATTATTGGTATTTGTATTTATAACTAGCGACCAGCTCGCGGCTTCGCCTGTTTGAACTGTGTATTTAATCATTAATTTACTAATCTGCATTACTTTCGTTTTCTAATAATGTCTAATATAATTTTAAAAACAATATCTATACTTATATTAAAAAGTAAAGTGCTAATATTCATCATATCATATCATATCAACTAATTTAATAAAACATTTAATTTTTTAGCAATTTTGTCGAACAATATTAGCGTAAACAAGCGCACAGACAAACAGACAAAATTTCTAAAAAAACATAGTTTTTATAACATTCTTTTCTTATACATCCTCCACGTACAGACACCGATTCGTTACGATTTTATATATCATATATAGATATATAATATAATATAAGGGTGGGTGTAGGACTGTAGGTGCATAGTGCGTGGCCCACACGGGCCGGTGGTGCGTCCGGCGGACCGCGCGGGAGTGACTGACTGGATGCAGCTAGTTTTTTACGTCAAGTGAACATCCGCGTCTACGCCAGTTTTTATGCCAGCTTCGAGTCTACTTGTTTTTCTGAAGAATCTCGATTGATCACCGTCTGGCACCGAGCGTCTGTTTATACGGCACACCTAATATCAACAATGCTGTGCATATTGTAGTGCGTAGCGCGGTAGCCGTCTGGCAACCCGGTTGAGAATTTATCGTTGAAAAAAAATTTAATCTGCCATTTTAGAGTTAATGGTCTCGATAATATTTGCATTTTATAAATTCCGTACATAATATGTTATGTTTGGAATTAAATGCCGTTGTTTCTAAAATATATTGTTATAGAAAATACTTTTTTTGTTATATTTATTTTTATTGGTAATCTATAAATAAATTGAGGCCGTTATAGCTGAGGGGCACAATGGTGTGATTACAAAGCAACGGTTGTGAGTTCGATCCCCAGTCAATGGAATGAATTATTATTTCTTAATATTTTTATTTCTTTGCTCTGACACCAAAGTAAACGCCCGGCGTTGAGTCTCGCCACTCAACACACAATGCCTCGAAAAATTCAGTGGGAAGTGGGGAACGGAGTGTCTTTTCAATAGGTTCCCTCTGTCTATCTTGTTGTATACGAAACATCGTGAAGCTTTTTTTAAATAAATAAATAGATTGGCGATAATATATTTCCTATGCATATATTTATAGAATTGTATATTCTTGGCACGTCTTTGTCTAGTAATAGTCCACAATAGATATTCGATATACTCGTAGCGTGCAATACCTTTGCCGGTGTGCTACTGGATTGATAATTGGCAGCTTTGTATGGACCATCAGAACAGGCAGCACAGACATGCGGCCTGCGAGCTCCGGTGTACTAGGAGGTGATTTGCGAGATCACGTTTCGGCCGACCAGGCTGAGTGCGTGTCTGGCTGCCTCTGCCTGGCCGCGTACGCCGCGGATATGGGAAACATGTGCAAGATGTGACAGTTTGATCACTCTTTATTGCTACCTTTGGGGATGCTTGAGAAATGGGTTTTTAGAGAAAAAAATAATCAAATACGTCTGATGGTCTGTGAGTTATATGCAAATTACAATGGGGTTGCATAATTGTTCTGTTCAGTGAGAAATAACTTATGTTGCTACTTATATACTGTTATTAATATTATAATTAGTACTTTCAGTTTTACGTTGTATCCCGCACACAGTAAGGTAAGCAGATGGAAACTAAGTAGTAAGACAATCCGTTCCCCATTTTCTGTCGCCGTCATCAGAACGAAGAAATTTAAATATTAAATATTTTGTTTCCTTTGGTGAGAATCGAACCCACAACCTGTCAGGTTTACATATGGTATATATATATATATATATATATATATATATATATATATATATATATATTTTTTATGGAATAGGTTTGCGTTTGACCGCATCAAGTCTGGTGAGCGTTGATGCGATCTACGGTGGAATATCTATTTTGAATTAATACATATATAAGTATACCATCGTGAAAAATTTGACAAGTTCTTCCACACATCACATTCGACAAACAGGCACCAAAATAATTCACACCAAAGTCAAAGCGATAACAGTCCGAAATTAAATGATTTATCGTTTTTCAATTCGGTCAGTCACAATAGCGAGCAGAGCTGCGCAGACGCAGACGAGACGGCCGCCCGACGGTCGACGACCCCGCCTCGACGAGTACGACAAGGTTATAGAAATGCAGCGGGCCGCATCTAGCTGCTGCCGTGAGAACTCTTCTGACATCCACTGCAGGGACGGCATCTCGAATGACTACGACTATGTATATAGGAACAGGCCTAGACGAGACGGCAAATAAAGACGTTTGATCGCTTTATGCTCCACGGTCCATGTTCCAAGCCTGCTGTACAGACAATACAGTGATAAATTACTAAACGCCGTATTACTATAGAAAATGTATATAAAAAATTGAACTGACATGTGTAAATTGTGAATGTTGACAACGATTGTCATTATAGTATATATCTATATATGAGAAAATTATAGTTAGAATTTAAATTTCACTACGTATTTAGTTGTACTGTATAATTATATATGTCTTAAGTAAAGCAAACTGGGTAAAATTGTTATATAATTATAATAATATTGTATTCCCTCAAATGGGAATCAAACGCACAACTTGACTAACACACGCTTGTTTCAATTATAATGAATAATAAATGAAATTTGAACGCTAAATTAAATTAAAACTTGCAAAACGCCTTAAAACTGCGCTTAACCCAAAACATCACTACAAAAAGGGTATGGGCAAAAAAGATCAACATTCTCATACGCTTTTTCCCGTCTGCGGCTAAATGCAAGAAGAAAAAAATCACTGAAGGCGATTAAAACTTTCTCCCTGCAAAAAGTGCAGGGTATCAAAATCGAAGGACGCGCCGTGGTGGGACGGCACGCCGGCGAGTCGACCTTGACCGCACCTGATGTTTCTTGTTGGCTGCCACTCGCTGTGCACCATTTGTGCAGGTGGGTACGCCTGTATATATTTATTTTTATATATACATACGCGGTTATGTATGTTTGTCTATCACGTAATAAAATATGAAAATTTTAGCTTCACGCTGTATTTACATGCTGAGTAAACAGAGGGCACCTAGTGTTAAGATACTCCGTTCCCCACTTTCTATCGAATTCTGGAGGCATTGCGTGTTGAGTGGTAAAACTCAACGCCCCACTTTACCTCAACACTAGAGCGAAGAAATGGAAAGTATTATTAAGAAAAAAAAATACCTTACATTTTGGTAATGTAAGGATGTAACTTTTATGTATGTAAAAAGTTCATTTTTTTTATATTCACTCATACATACATATATGTATTATGCTTAAAGTAGTACATATTGTAACTGCATGTATAGAGTATTGCAAATTAAAATATGTTACGTCGTCTGCGAGACGACCTTGACATTTAATACTGTTGCAGTCAGTATTTACTTTAATCGTTAATTTTAATCTTTGCAAAATATTAAAAGTTTTATATTTTAAATTAACCAATAGGTGAAAAAAAATCAAACCTGTAACACTTTTCTTTTTGAGATTTATAATGTTTTTTTTTTATAACCTTTCCTTAGTGTAATAGAGTTATATTTAGTAGATTTAATTAAAATAATATAAGTTTCCTAATAAATTACTCACACCAGTATTTAATTAATAACGAACGAAGTACAGTAGGTACCCCAATAAACAGACCGGCACTCGATTTTTTCAAGACCACGCGAGTTTCATGGTTGGATTATCTTCGTTTTTTTAAGCTTTCCAAGTGCTATAGTATTACAAAGTTACACGAGCGTCAATTATGAAGTAAAACAGAAGCTACATATTAATTACCTACATATATGATCAAAATTTTAGTTTCAATATAAGATAATTTATAATATATAGGTTCGATTATTTAAAAGGTAGAGTGAAGACGTTTGTGTAAGCTAGTGTTATTAATGTTATTGTTCCTTGGAATCAGCTTTATGTATTCCACATACAGCAGTTAGGCAGAGTTAGGCAGAGAGAACCTAGTGTTAAGACACTCCGTTCCCCAATTGTCAATTTAAAGTACTTAGTTCGACAAATTTGGTAATTACCGTAACAGTTATTTTATACAACTGTCTTACGGAATTGACTAAATCTTTAGTTTTCAATTTGTTTATTAATATTTCTAGGCCCACTAGTAGAATATATATGTAGGATCAAGTGTTATTTAAATATCTTTTTTAGAACTACTACTGAAACGTTTGCTCGTTGCATAACGAGAACTAAAAAAACTATAGGGTAAAACCCGGATAGTTGCCTCGGACGGATACTTGCCTCAGTTGTAGTACCAAATGCTCTATGTTAGACGTGTTGACAGTGTTTCTTTTTGATCATAATAAGAAGCGTCCCCCGCGTAGGACTCGGTGCCGCATCAGCTGTCGAAGTAGGTGCACGAGTTTTGTCCGCGTGAGTAAAAATCTTCCGCGACGATACTTTGACGAGCGTCAGAATTATATTGGCAAGTAATCTCCGTTAAATATAATTATCCCATCAAAAACATAAATGTAAAATGAAAGCCAAGTTCAGTAATAAAACATATACTTTCAGCGATAAAAGAAGTGAGATGTAAATGTATGCCAAGTTCAATGGTCAGTCCTGAAATTAATTTTAACAATATAAAATATTTTATAACAACTGAAAATGTCCATTCTTCTTACAACTTGGAGACTTTATTTATGTGTAATATCTGACTTGGCCAGTTTTCATATAAATTTACAATAGAATCTGAATAGAATAGAATTTGAATACATTTATTTATATCGATGTAAATTAATTTGAAAACTGGCCAAGTCAGATATTACACATAAATAAAGTCTCCAAGTTGTAAGAAGAATGGACATTTTCAGTTGTTATAAAATATTTTATATTGTTAAAATTAATTTCAGGACTGACCATTGAACTTGGCATACATTTACATCTCACTTCTTTTATCGCTGAAAGTATATGTTTTATTACTGAACTTGGCTTTCATTTTACATTTATGTTTTTGATGGGATATCATTACTTTTTGTACAGAAATCATAAGTAGAAAGGTTTATAATGTAATCAAAATCAAAATATTCTTTATTCAATTTGGCCATTACAAGTACTTTTCCTATAGGAAGCTACTATAGCAAGAAACTCAAGAGTTGCTCTTTTTAAAACATAGTTTATAGTAAGGGCTTCATAGGACATTTCTGTTCGCCGAATAAACCAAGTAGGACACCATTGTGATAATACACTTCTATCTATATCTATATATATAAAAGGACTTGTTCTCACTGACTGAGGTAAGACGCACGCACAGCCGTAGCCGCTGTGCGTAGGAACGTGAAATTTGGACAGATATTTACTTTCGTAATCTGGATATCCACTAAGAAGGGATTTTGAAAAATTTTTACCCTAAAGGGGTGAAATAGGGGTTCAAAGTTTGTATGGAAAAAAAATTAAATCGACACCGATTTTTATGAAATTTGAAATTTAGATTTTTAAAAGTATTAAATTGAACACGTGTTTCATCGTTTTCCAGAATTCTCCCTCTAAGGGTGCAAATAAGGGGTTGAAAGTTTGTATAGATTTTTTTTTAAATCGGCACCAATTTTTATAAAATTTGAAATTCAGACTCTTAAAAGTATTTAATTGAACACATGTTTCATGGTTTTCTAGAATTCTTCCCCTAAGGGTGCCAATAAGGGGTTGAAAGTTTGTATGGAAAAATCTTTTAAACGCCACCGATTATTATAAAATTTTTAATTTATACTCTTAAAAATATTTAATTGAACATGTGTTTCATGGTTTTCTAGAATTCACCCCCTAAGGGTGCAAATAAGGGGTTGAAAGTTTGTATGGAAAAATCTTTAAATCGCCACCGATTTTTATAAAATTTGAAATTTAGACTCTTAAAAATATTTCATTGAACATAAGTTTCGTGGTTTATTTTAATTCATCCCCTAGGGGTGTAAATAAGGGGTTAAAATTTTATATAGAAAAATCTTTAAATCGCCACTGATTTTTATAAAATTTGAAATTGAGACTCTTAAAAATATTTTATTGAACACGTGTTTCAAAGTTTATTAGAATTCACCCCTAAGCAATAAGCAAGCGAGCTGCGCGCGTCCGCTAGTACTGTACAAATCTACTGCAGCCTTTATTTCGGAAGTAGCTCCGTACGTAGTTAAGCAAAGCATGTCTTCTTTAGAAGAGTAAGGATTCCCGTTTCGAGCGCTAGTGTAGATACTTAAATCATTCCAGTTACGACATACGTACTCTACTATAGTCTCGCGCAATTTATTAGTTTGTTGTATATCAATACGCTCAAACGAAGAATATGCAATAGCATGGAAGAGACAGCTCCCATCGGGAGGCATTGGAACAATTCGGTGTAAGTTCTTGTTTCAACCACAAGCAATTCTATTGAACGACTCATTGTTCAACATGTCTTGGAAAAAATATAAACAATAAGTTTATTAAGTGCTAACGGTACCAATCTGAATTGATATGATCCCAAGGTCGACTCCGTTCTCTGCCGTTTTCACAAGTGTTCCTAAAACCAGTAAAATCATGAAACTCAGGCCAAAAAAACCATTAAAATATGAGCGGCTTCGTACAATAAAATATATCTAATATAATTAGATATTTACTTTTTTATTATGGTCAATAATATTATGTTTTATTACTCTTAAGACGATATTTAATTATATATGAAAATAGATTATATTTATCTATGAATCTCGACTATAGTTTTTATTTTGTTGATTAAATGACAGTTGTCAGATTTGAAAGTAATGAATATATGCTGCGTTTAGAAATCTGATATATTAATTAATATTTTTTTCTAATTTTATTATTTTGTTGGAATAACTCAACACGCAATGCCTCCAGACTTCGATGGAAAGAGGGGAACTGAGTGTCTTAACAGTAGGTTCCCTCTCTCTACCCCGCTATGTGTGGGATACATCGTAAAGCGGATTTATTTATTTTTTATTATTTTGTTTAAGTAATTTTTAATTTTCTCTTTTTTTCTCTTATTTTTTTTATTAACAATTACTTAAATTTTTACTGTTAATAATTACTTTATAATAACTTCTGTTAAGATAGCTGGTAGGCTGACAATATATCAAATTAAAAATAAAATCAGCTTCACGCTGTATCCCGCACACAGCAGAGTAGACAGAGGGAACCTAGTGTTAATACACTCAGTAACCCCACTTTCCATCGAATTCTGGAGGCATTGCGTGTTGAGTCGCGGAACTCTCCGCCGCGCCTTGCCTCGACACCAGAGCGAAGAAATGGAAATATAAGTTTAAATAAATATTTCATTTCCTCGAGTGGGAATCGAACTCACTACCAGTCGGTTTAACAGTCACACTTTGTGCCCCTGTGCCACGACTGACCTTACAGATAGTATATTATTCTTAAATTTTATATATATTTCTATCAATATAATTATTTTTTTTATATTTATTTTTTAGTGTATTTTTTTTCTGTTTTAGGGTTCTGTACCTCGAAAGCAATAAAACAGAACCCTTATAGGATCTTATATAGGACTTAGTACTTAAATATTGTAATAATAATTTAATATCAAATACGTTAATCGACTATGCAAATACTCTTAGTATAATAAGTACTAAAACATATGTTTAAATTATAATAAATAATAATGAAGGATGTTAATCCATTTATTATATTTTTATATTTTTACGTGAAGCCCTTGAAGTCCACATGAAGGCAGGCTTTGTCAGGACATAAATTAAAGGCATTTTCAGCTACAAATGGAGACATATCTTATCTTAAAATATACTTGAAAGCATCGTGTTGTTTTAGATGGCTTACGTAAGTAATAGTGAAGTTAGTCTACAAAACAAATAAAATATTTACTAACGTGTGACATAAATAAAAGCAAATATATATAAATAATGCATTGCTCTTATTTTGTTGGCAGGCGCTACACTATAAGTAAATGTTCCTAATTGAATCTATTTATTGAAAAATTATAAGAAAATGTTAAAAAAATACTAGTTTCGGATTTTTTCCTTTACACCCAATTACTTAACCGGATGCTAAATTTCACCATTCCAGGTCATCTGGAACTTGGTTAACATTAAGGTCTATAGGTCAGTCACCCCCCTAAAAATTAACGATTTTTGGACGTCATTATCTAAATAACTGTTTGAGCTGTGTTTATGAAATTTTATGCACGTATACAGGTAGGGGGTCTAAATATTTGAGCCAAATATGACAGCTTTAGATGGAATAGTTTTTGAGTTACGAATAGGTAAAAAGTGGCTTCAAATGGTTCGTGTAAAATAACACACGGTGCTGCTCGCCAGTTTTGTTTGTAAAAAAACTTGGCTACGCGCGGCCGCGCGTTTTAAATAACTAATTGCGGTTTCAGTAAAATAATTATTTCTTTGATTGCATTAGAGTTTAAATTGCACTGTAATAAACATTTTGTTGTTAAATATGTTTTATTTATTTTGTAAATTAAAAGGGCAAGTATCCGTATCAAAAAGGATAGTTGCCTTACTGTCTTTTGCGGATTGTTGCCCTGGGGCAACTATCCGTAACTACACATTTTAACGAGGAAACAGGTTTTTTTCTTAGTTATTTTTTTCATTTGGTTTTACCTTTTTTCTTGGTGATATTTTTATTGGGCTTTACTATAGTTTATCTTAAATAAAATAAATTCTCAACAGCAAAATGCCTCGCAAGTATAAACGAAAGCCAGGCGTGGTGCCGCGCCACATCAGCTGGACAGAAGATAGCTTAGCACTTGCGTTCGAAGATCTAAATAAAAAACAAAAAAGTATCAACAAAATATCCCGGATTTATGGCATATCCCCTCGAACCTTAAGAAATTCAAAATAGCAATATCAATTAGCAAATTCAAAGAAATAAAATACCAACAAAGAAGTTAAAATTGATAATTATTGTGTAGAATGTTTTGAAAATTATAATTTAACTAAATCAAAATCAGATTGGATACAATGTGAGATGTGTCGAATGTGGCTGCATGAAACTTGTACAATATTCAAAAACCATTGCATGAGATGTGGCAAATTGAAAACCTTGGCTTCTGGTAATAATCAATACTAATGCCAAAGTTATTCCCATAATTATTTTTAATATTTAAGATAAATACTAATATTTAATTATTTTTTTAAATTAAAAAATTACATGTTCAAATTTAAAATTTTAATACCTTAGTACTTTTAAGTGTTGTTTAGGTAATAATTATAAAGGATCTCAGTAAGTAATTAGAACTGAATACTTATTTAATAGATGCTATGCCAAAGTTAATTCTTATTTTTATTGTTGTTCTACCTTTAAAATAAATAGTAATATTTAATTATTATTTTGGATACTTAATTACCATTTTGGAGTCTATTTTGTTGTAATTTTATAATTATATTGACTTTGATTAATACTTAATGAAAGATTGTGGTTCAATAACAAAAAATGATTACTTAAATTAATATAAGTTCGTTTTTATTTGAAAAAAAAATAGACAGGCAAGTATCCCCCGAACCATTTTTAACGTTAGGCTAGTATCCGCCATAGTAGGCAACTATCCCCCTTTTTAGAAGCCACGTAAAACAGGCTGTACTCAAAATTAATAATATTTATATTTGAAAAAATTGGCTAAGTTAGAAGATTAATATACTATGTTTAAGAACACACATTGAATAGGTAATGTAGTGGTATACATTTCTAACAAAAGAGCTTTTTCAAAAAGTGTGGCAACTATCCGGGTTTTACCCTATATATTAAGGAAGGTGTGAGAATGTTGTCGGTATTAAATTTTACTATAGTCAATCCATAACAACACAGAAACCTGAGACGAAATACAAGAGGTGTTATATGATATAAATCTCCAATTTACATATACGTGGGCCATATTTCACACAAATATTAAATTTATTGTACAATATAAGGTTGACAAAGCGATTGATTGAACGCTTTAAATTTGCTAAAAAAGTGATGTCACTTATTTAATCTGCTTCACGCTGTATCCCGCACACAACAGGGTAGGCAGGCAGGGAACCTAGTGTTAAAAAACACCGTTCCCCACTTTCTGCAGAATTCTGGAGGCATTGCGTGTTGAATGGATTTATAATTTTATTGATCAAAGAAAACGATATCTGTTTATACTAAAAATAACTATTTTATCGAATTAGCTAAGGTTCTAATTTTCAATATAGCTATAGATATATATTGTTTTTAAAAATATATTATTATTAGAAAACGAATATAATTCAGAATAGTAAATTAATAATGATAAAATTCAAGCGGGCGAAGCCGCGAGTGGGTCGCTAATATTATGTAAATGTAAAATAAAACCGATAAAAATGCGTAAGTCCGTTAAGAGCAAGTATTTTTAAATTTAAGTACCTGAAGCTATAAACCAGCGGGCGGTTTTAAAACACGCATTCACGATCTTACGTCAGACACGTGTAGCTTTTGCAATAAAAACTATTAAATAGTACGTATATTAAATAATAATAATATACATTTACATATAATAAATTATACCTATACATACTATTTATATTTTCATTTCTTCGCTAGGAGTGTTTTAACACTAGGTTCCCTCTGCCTACCCTGCTATGAGCAGGATACAGCGAAAAGCTAAAGATAAATATTGTATGCATGTTACTGAGACATATTCTTAGTGAAAAACTTAAACAAGTTCCAAAAATATTTGAAAAAAAAAAACATTTATTAAGCACCTGTCAAAGGTTGTACCCCATACACGTGTAAGAAAAACCGATGTCGACGTCATAGAGTCAACATCCTCATGGGAACTAATGCCATCATATGTATACATAAGAGTAATTAAAATTTAATTGACTAGTTTAAATTTAATCTCGAAAATAGCTTGTAATTTTTATTACGATTTACAATATTTTTTTCTTACAATTTTTTCCTGAGTACGATTAGCATAAATAAATAATCTTAGGCCGTCGCGTAGTGGCGCAGTTTTCAATCCCAACTTGAGGGAATAAGTTATTATTTCTTATTTTTTTAATCTTCGCTCTGGCACCAAGGTAAAAGCCCGGTGTTGAGTTCCGCCACTCAATGGCGTCGGCGGAAAGTGGGGAACGGAGTATCTTAACACTAAGTTTCCTCTGCCTACCCTGTAATATGCGAGATGCAGCGTGAAGCTTATTAAATAATCTTATACAATAAGGTAATTAGAAATATACTATATATACTAAGCTTATACAATAAGGTAATTAGAAATATGGTTTTCTGTTTGTTCATATATGTGTTTAGTCAGTTTAGTGAACACGTCAGAGGTTCGTGTCCTTCAAGACACCTGTTGCTGGGTGCATAGGCAGACGGCCGCCGTAAGTATACCATGAATCGAATGCAATTTTAATCTTTATTGTTAGATAAATTAAGTTAATTGTTTTATTTTTCAAGGAAATATTTTTTCTAATATTCTTATACATAAAGATATTATGTAGAAATTGAAAGGAACGTCCTAATAATAAAGTATTTGCAAAAATCTTTATTTTCAATTATATTTGCTATAAAAATTAAAACAAAAATAGCGACAAATTTATTTGCTTTATTGCCATCTGGTGCAGGAGAATAAAGAGACAAAATCACGGCACTTCCAAGAATTTGATGGTAGGTGACGAACGGAAGTTCTTTCTATTAAAGAACTTAACATAGTCTAAACCTAGGTTCTCAGTTTCCCTCTGCCTATCCTGCTATACGCGAGATAGAACGAAGCTAAAAAACTTTACAGTCAGCTACAAAGTTGTTTACTTGTCTGTCGATGGGTAATTTCAAGATGAGGCAGGAGACTGAGGTCACGTCCTAGAGCACTGGTTTATATTGATGGCGTTAAATTTAGAGTTTGTTTAGTCGGCGAAAGTTATTTGGGATGCTGTGATCTTAATTTTTTCTAGCCATAATAAACTTTACCGTTCCGGATGAATGAATCTGCAGATCGCTTACGTAATTACTATTCCGTTTCTAATTTTTACGTTCGAAGTCTTATATATTCTTATATTTATTTCTTTTTCTTAGAAATAACATAAGGTGAGTAAAATTTGGTCTATAAGATCAGTAGTGGCGTAGTGGCACGGACGTGTGACTGTAACCGCGACAGGTCGTGGGTACGATTTTCATTCGAGGAAATTAAATATTTAATATTTTTTCATTTCTTCGCTCTGGTGGGAGGCAATGTTCATTTCAGGCACTAGGATCACACTAGGATCCTTCTGCCAACACTGCTGCATGAGGGATACAGTGTGAATCTAAAAAATAAATATTCTACTATAAATTGTCATGAATATTAATATCTTACTACTCATTTTACATAGTCGGTAAACACATTTGCATTGCATAATGACGGCCGACGCGCGTTCCGGTCTGGGTGGCGTGCGTATTGTGTGCGAAACTGCCTTTGTTTCGGGATTTTCATATTTCGATATATCAAACATTTCAAAAGGAATCTCGAAATAAATGAAATTTTCAATTTCACACAGAGAATATTATTTACCGGCACAAAATGACAACAGAATTTCGATGTAAAAATAAATTGAATTTGAAACTACCTATTCCAAAACATAATATAATAGGCAAGAACACATATCAGGATAGGCAAATGGTATCTATAGTGTTAAAAAACTCCGTTCTTCACTTTTCGCCGAATTCGACGTGGCGGCGGAGTCCAACGCCGCGCTTTGTCTCTAAACCAGAGCAAAGAAATGAAAATACAATATAAATTTAAATAAATATTTCATTTGTTCGAGTGCAGATCGAACCCACGACAAGCGTTTACAGTCCCACTTTGTGCCGCTGTGCCACTACGGGCCCCTCCAAAATATAATGCCAGTATAAACTTTTCGAATGATAAACAACGCTATATGTTACTAGGAAATAAATATTAACTTTCACCGTTTTATCTCAGTGCGGGAGTGTATTAGATGACAGCTCTCAAAATAATCCTATCTTAATAGACGGTAAGCATCTGGTTATCGTCAATACCAATATCTGGAACTATTTGAGGCTGGATCGATATGTTTTAGAAGTCTTATTATCGAAATAAGTTTTTTTTCTGTTTCAGAAATATTTTGTATATAATGTTCGTTCTCCACTTTTTGTAAGCAGTGACGTTGCACGTTCAGTTGCAGAGTTCAACGCCGCGCTTACTAGAACGGAGAAATTACCGACTCCCCCTCAATGTGGATGAATCCACAGTTTGACTTAGGCGAACATGACTTTTTTTTTAGTTTTATACAATGACTTACTCATAAATAGGTAGGGACTATATACTTTAAATCATTAAACTCTACTCTGTTTGGAAATTAATAAAAAACTAATCTATACCTATATTATAAATTCGAAAGTAACTCTGTCTGTCTGTCTGTCTTTTACGCAATCAGGCCCAAACCGCTAATTAAATTGTCATAAAATACTCATATAGAGATACTTGAGGGTCTCGGGATGAACATAGGATACTTTTATTTCTCATATTTGTAATATTTTCTATATATACCAATATATTAAAATACTTATTAATTTGACATGCAATTTATTCCGCCATGTTAATAACAACCGCCGTTGCTAAGCAACGATTTGCAAAGATTGTTGTTAGAAAACGTCACCCAAAATGAGCTTGCTAAACGCATCTCTCTATTGAAAACTAATTAATTTCATAAATATATTTAATAAATATTCTTATAGTATAAGCGGGCGCAGCCGCGTTCGGGTCCACTAGTTATGAATAAGTCATAGTATAAAGAAGATAAGATGCCTTAAGTACCGAAGTCCATATAGGTAGATTGACTGTTCCCATACACATAAAAGCCTACGTTAACATCAAGAACCAAACATTAACTAACTATTGTTAATATACATTATAGATGAGTATATTTTTAAAATAATTAATAAATATTGTTTTTGTTTCTTCTTTCTTTTTCTATTCTCCACAACTTTATATAAAGTCACAAAAGAAATAAACACACATAAAAAACGAAAAACCGAAAAAATCGTTTAGAAATTAATCATTTTACGTATTCTCAAAACAATATAATTGTTTATTTTCTCTTAATTTAGCATTTCACAAGCCAGTTAATTACAGCTACGGGGTTGGGCGAGGGGTGCACAGGAAGCGGTGTAGACAGACTCGCCGCCGACGCATAACTAATGGCACATCACCTGTACTCGTGCTGTGAGGTCACCTGTGAGGTCGACCTTTGCTGGGAAAGCGAAACTCAAAAATGTATGAGGTGGATGGAAATGTATGTTTATGGACGTTATATTTTTTTTTCTGATTATGGATGCTTGCCTTGATATTAGATGTATTAAATGAAAGTCTTTATAAATGTTGTATAGTGACCAGGTTTTGGGTGAGAAAAAGATTGTAAAAAGTATTTGGCTAACACAAACTTTTCTTTAGTTTCACTTATCGCGATGTCTGTCCGTCACTCTGTAAGCAAATCGTGCAAGCTAAATCTCACACACTTCCCGTTTGAGCTATAATTTCAGATATATTCGGTAATAATATTAATCCAAAATGGCCGTCACAACAAGATGGCGGCGTACGTATTTCTAAACAACCCACCCAATATGGGTATCAAATGAAAGGATTTAAGTTTAAGAATAGAAGACACCATGAAAAAATTCAAATTAAAAATGGTCGCCAGCACTTTCCGGATTAGGTACATAATTTTTTACACCCCGCCCAAAATGGATATCAAACGAAAGCGAGATGGATTTAACTTGATAGAATACTTTGGTGTTAGATGGTAACCGATGATGATGGAGCTGGAAAATAGCTATATTATAAACTTTCATTTAACCGTGCCGTATGCCGTGTTACAATTAATATCAAGCAATGATTAAATGTAGAGATTAATGGGAAAATAAAATACAAGTTTTAATATCTCTCAAAATAAAGAAGTCGGTGTCTATTAATATAGGTAAAGGCATGTGAATTAGTAAATCAAAAAATATTAAGTCTAATTGCCTTATTTAAAAAATAAGAAAGAACCCAGTTATATAAAGAAATAAATTGAAAATTAGAAATGTTTTACCAAAACTATGTATGTCGCTTTAATAATTAGCTTTACAAATGTACATACCAACTGAATATATAAAACGACTTTATATATAAAAACTTATTTTTAAACGGTAAATAAGAATTCCATAATTAGCTTTCGTAACTACCGTCTACAACGTCGTATTTAAATAACTTATTAACTTTCTAACTCGGCTTTTTAATTGTCTACATCCTGAGTATATTATAGCACAAGATACAAGTTAACTTACGTGAAAGAAAATCTTATTATTTTATTCTGTGCATTTAGTGGATTTAGAATTTAATAAATCATACGCTTAATAAATTTTGTTGCCTTTATAAAAGATAATAAAACGTTTAATTAATTAACTTAATTGGATAGGATTTTTAATTGGTGTAAATATTTCAAATTTTAACATTTTAACACTAGTTTTAAAACGTAAGCACGAGAATAATAAGCACAATTTTTATTTCGTTCTAAAATTACACGTGAATATCGTTTTTGAAACGCAAACAGTGATTATATGTTATTTAAGATCGACAATGAAATTATTAAGTCCATTTTTTTTTAAATTTCCAATCTGAGTTGATTTATAATGTGCTCAGAGCACGTCCCGACCAATAATAGTATACTTTAAGCCTCCAAGTAATTCATAAAACGATTTTCCTCAGACGTGCCGCTGGAGAAAACTGCAATTATTCTTTATTTTTGCATTTTTTTTGTGTTAAGCTATATCCCGTACACTGTAGGATAGGCAGAGTGAACCTAGTGATAAGACACTCCGATCCCCATTTTCAGCGGAATTTTGAAGGCATTGCATGCTGAATGGCGGAACTCAACGATTATTAAACATTTCCTTTCCTCGAATGGTAATCGAATCTACAACCGCCTTTCACGACTGGCCCCACGATCATTTCAATAGTAAATTATGTTTAAATTTGTAAATCGCCGGTCATGTATCACGCTGAGTAAGCGAACCCGACGTGACTGGCCGACTGCAGCGCCGGGGATGTACAGCCGTTTGATAACCCACAATTAGAAGAGACGAGCGATGAGTCGATCGGAACATAAAACCCAATTGTTTATTATCAATCGAAAGATTCCTGACGCCCAAAATATCCTTAGCCATCTCCAAGGACTGATTGGTAAATTGCATTTAGTCACGGATATCGAAATGTAGTGAGTTTAATAAATACTGGATTATCCATGGTTTGGTTAAATTAACTGTTTTTCCTCAAGGCGCGAATGAAAAAGCTTTATAAATCTAAAAAAATGGAAGAGTCAAAGTTGTTGCAAGGTCGCCGTAATAGTTATAGTAAATACCACTTATATTATTTAATTTAAACTAATAATAATTTATTTGCTTCCCACTGTAGGTATCTCGCATGTAGCAAGGAAGGCAGAGAGAGCCTAGATTTAAAGCACTCCACTCCCTACTTTCCGCCGAATTCTGGAGATATTACGTGTTCAATGGCGAAACTCAACGCCGTCCTTTGTCTCGACTCTAAAGTGAAAAAATGAAAATATTAAGTAGTTAATTTTCTCGGGCGGGAATCGAAACCACTACCTGTCGCAGTCACATCCTGGCGCCCCTATAACAATATAATTATTCAATTCTATCAAGTTACCTGGCCTCCAGACAGGTAAGTATACATGCAAAGTTTGTTCCACAATATCTACGATACAAGAACAATGCATGTCGGAGTGCAATCAAGCTCCCGTTTCAGCTAATCACTGCATCGAGCTACACTGCCCTGAATAATAGCTGGTGCCCGCTGCCTCTGCATGCTGAGGTGGTAGAACACGCGACCTCTCCATTAGTTATAGTGTTTGGTTGTTATTTTGTTAGTTGAATATATTTCCTTATTATCGTAATTTTCTTAAGGATATTGCTTTTAATATAAAAAAATATGCCTAGACTAGTTAATAAAGTATGTATTACATTGTATGACTATTATCTACAGAAATAGAACTTTTTATTTATTTTTTCTGTTAAATTGTACCTTGGAGCCTGTTTGTTTGTTTGACTGTAAATACATATTGCGGATTCGATCCCCAGGAAATTAAATATTTAAAAAAAAACATTTTTTCGCTCTGGTAACAACACAAAGCGCTGCCTCCGGAAATCTATGGAAAGTGGGAAATCGAAATTTCTTAATGGAAAGTCTTAACACCAGGTTCCTTTTGTTTACCTAGCCTATGTGAGGGATACAACAGGAAGCAATTGAAGCATTTTAATAAAAGCAATGAATATTTAACAATATTTAAAAAAATATTTCAGAAACGAAACCCCACTAAAAATATTAAATTCTTACCAATCAACACACACGTTATATAAAGACCTAAACTGCAGATTAACTCGACCACTCAATCCAAAGTCAAATAAACAAGAGACATTACGTCCACGTCGTGCCTCAGACCGATAATTTTTAATAGAACCCATTACCAGCTGGCGTTAAGTTAAATTGCTAACGTTAGCCTCAATAGCCTTTTATTAGGAGACAAGTGATGGCTAGACTGGACTAACTCCTGCGCATGACGATGTTTATTATCGTTTTTATCAACCATGAATCCATGAAACATTTACATTTACTTTTTATGCTATAAAAAATTAAATATAATATTATAAGTATAATAATGACAATTTTATAAGTTCACTTCTTCGAGTGGGAATCGAAACTGCAACCTGACGTTTATAATCACACGCTTGTGCCGATGCACCACGGCTGGCCCCAATTTGTCTTAAATTTTAGGGTAAACAGAAAAGCCATTAAAAATGTAGGCTGATATTCACAAAGGCAACATTTTTGACAAAAATGCTGTAAGTAGTTCAAGAATATGCTGAAGGACTACCTTCACTAATGAGCACCAAACAAAAGAAAGCGTCTCCTTGCACAAGAAACATTAACGAAACTATGACGGTAGAAAGTCCTTTACCAATTAATTTCAACAGCCGTGTCATATTAAATATCATAAAATATAATAAAAAATAATAATAATATCTATTCTTTTTTCAGCTTCACGCTGTATCCCGCACACAACAGGGTAGGCAGAGGGAACCTAGTGTTAAGACACTCCGCTCCCCACTTTCCGCAGAATTCATTGTGTGTTGAATGGTGGAAGTCAACGCCGCGCTTTACAAACACACCAGAGCGAAAAAATATTTAATAAATATTTAATTTCCTGGAAATCGACCCCTGCGCCACGACTGGCCTCAATTTTAAAAAGAAATGTATTTTACAATGATAGTCATATGTTACAACTGTTATTGTTAATCCTCAATTCAAAACAACTCGATGATATTGAAAAAAAAGTGATTAATGAATATGCGAAAATGTTACTATTGCATTTTTAAATCCATACATATATTAATTTTTTAAACATGTTTTAATGACTTTGTTTGTGTTGTTGTAATGCATGATGCATTATCCTATAGAATTTATAACCACTATTAATGTTTATTAATTAGAATTCTGAGTAAAAACAATTTTTTTGAAACTGAAAAACAAATTGTTAGAATTTCTCGCGTATTTGAATCCACAACAGCCGTTTGTAAAAGTAGACCTTTTATTTAATCTATATGTAATAGCTTGTGTCATTAAAAAAAAAACAACAATTATAAGTGAACTATTTTTATTAACATTTCATTGATAAATATTTATAAGACATTGCCTTTATAAAAATGCAAAGATATTTTATTTACAGTCTAGACACTACACGATCGTAGCAGACTTGTCGTATGAAATATTTTAACGAATTTTCGTCACAGTCTTTGGACTGATGTCATTATAGCGATAAGTAAATATGTTTTTGTCTAATTTATTTTATGTATTGATTTGGTCTGTAAGTACATTTATAATAATATTAATATTATAATATATGAAAAATACTAAGACAAGGATATCTTAAAATTATTTAACTGTAAAATAATAGTATAATTATGTATATTGCAATTGGCAATTATTCTGAATCATCTTCTACGGGCTGCTGGAAAGCTTTGGCGGGTGGCTGCAGCATCTTCGTCCTAGCAGCGAGACGAAGAGTCGCAGGACCTAATTTGTTCGACGCCTTTGGTACCATTGAGTCATTTGATGACCCCAGACCAGCTTTACCCTCGTTGCTCACGAGGGGAATCTATGTAAAAAAAAAGACAATTATAAATAGAAAGGCTATAATTAAAGATAAGCTTAAAAATCGCTATAACAAGCGAATGAATAAAACATTAACAATTTAACATCAATAATCAATTACTCATTCAGTGTGAGTTGCTATGACAGCGCAGACGGGGCCCAACGTCGATAAATGCGTGTAAGTGAATACACTAAAAAAAAAAACAGACCATCAGACCGTAAAAGGTCTGGCCTGCACGCGTCAATTACATTAAACGATAGACAGACGGATTTTTTAAGCGGTTCATTGTCTAGCGCGAGAACGGTGAACCTAGACGAGCGGAAGTGGAGATTTCCTGTGCCTTACGCGTTCGCCAGACGCATCATGATCTATGGCTTCAGCAGCATAGATCAAAACAGCTCCATATATGGCACCTTCAATGTCGCTATCTAATATTTAACGCACGTGTGCGTTTACTGTCGAGTGTAAGGTTCGTTTAGTATATTATTGGACGCAATTACAATATTTCAAATAAAAATAGACACCTAGTAATAAACTATGTCATAATTCAATATCTATAGAATTTTTATGGTGCTGGTCTTGATCTAAAATATGTTATTCTACTTGCACACTAAATATATTTAGTACCTACCTAAAACATGTTGGAAATTTATATCAAAGAGGTAGATTGGCAGTGGAATGTATTAATAAAATAATAAGAAACAAAAAAAAAACAACAAAAGTATTTCGAAACGTCAAGAAGGTGTAGAATAAAATTGAATAATATGACAAAAAATGAACAAAACGGCATCTCACAAATGAACTTGCATGATAAATAAAATATAATAAAAAATAAAACCAAATCTGACGAGAACCTCTTAATTTTGATGGTCGCTCCAAATTATACCTAAACACTGGTTATTTATATGACTCGCCGACTGAACCTTGGTCTCGTGAAGACCATATCTGGGAAAGTTCAAAGCTTTATATAGAGATGAGTTATGTTTCAGGTCTGAGGAGTCAACCTATAGTGATATAATTTAAAAAAGCCGGCGTGTTCTTAGGGTTTGTATATGGTCATAATAGCATTTAAGACAAACGAACGTTGGATGCGGGCTGCGCGAGCGCAGTGATGCACATGTCGGTTGGCTCTGCCCTAGAGTATATAATAGATTTATTATTACTCAGTTTATATTTACCAAAGAGAAGCTAGTAAATTAATATAAATGTTGCGTGACTGAACCCAGTGATCCATTTTGTCTAATCAGATGAGACGACAATTATCAGAATCATTCAAGTAAATCAAAAATATAAGGTACTGCTGGAGCTGAAGCCCACGCTGTGATAGCTTCACGCTCTAACCCGCACGTATCCGTTTCCCATTTTCCACCGAATTCTGAAGCCATTGCGTGTTGAGTGGCGGAAATCAACGCGGCGCTTTGCCCTTTACACCAAAGAATCCATTTCTATCATATGATATTTTTGCTATTATTTTTTAAAAAATATTTATTTGTTTTAAGCACCTGAATTAAATCAAGCTGGCGATTAGTAAATACTAGGATATTTACATTTTTTACAGGAATTATTAAATATGTAGCTACTCTGTGACCACGTAGTTTAGACCCGCAACCCGCCCGCGCACCGCCAACCCGCCGAGCCCGACGATACACGCCTCAGATAGAACGCGGTGCACTTTATAAATAAGATAATTCTGATTGTTCATGTACTCGTTTTGATATCTTTATTTGGGAGAATATATGCTAAGTAAGTAAGAATCCTATCTCGATTTTCATTATGTTTAATATTTTGGTTTTTACTTACAAAATTCTCTAGCAAAATTAATTTCTGAGAAATTATCTGAACCAAAAATTAATTTTAGCAAAAAAAGTATATCGAAAATCAAACTATACTAATAGTTAACAATCTTTAAGGATGAGACTTATTAAAAACAACTTTTGCAATTAAAGTTTTTTACGTCCATATACATATATATTTGCTAAGAAATGTCGCGTTAATTAAGGTTTCGCCAAAATAATAAAAAAAACGGTTTCTTAAAGGTTTATCTCTCTAATTTTAAAGGATAATTGTAAATAACATCGTCTTCCACATATTTGAAAATATTTTATGATGGATACCAAAAATCCATTGCTGGACTTCATCAAAGCAGTCCAGAGAAACTTACGTAATTTAAATGTAAATATTCCTTCGAGTTGGATTTAAGCAGACGATTACAAGTCAGATATGTCCCAACAGCACCACGCCGGCGTAAAAAAGGTTTCTTTTGAAATAATTCATGCATATTCTCCACTCAGAGCATGGATAATGACGAATGCACATAATGCAGTTTGATAAATGCGCTAGATAGTTCCGACGAGATGGCAAGTCCCGAGCATAAATCAAATGTGCGACGGTTAAGTGACGTGTCAATGTAGGTACTCGTACATAGACTTTAATAAACAACCTACTAATGATGGGAGGAACGATAAGGAATATGAGCCATATGTTGGCACATGAGGCAGAATTGGTATATGAGAAATATATATATAAAAAACTGTTAAGTTTTATGTCTCAACGTGGAATAGCTTTTAGATGGAAATAGACTTTATAAAAAAATCTGCATTGTTGGATTTTATTATAAAAAAAATAGCATATATCAATCCATATACAGTTTACTTAGCAATATGTCAATAATGTCGAAAACACTATTTAAAAAACCGGACAAGCGCGGGTCGGGGCTCGCCGAGGGTTCCTTACAAAAATTGGAGGACTCGAGCTGTTTCTGAATTTCAAGTTTAGCTTAGCCAGAGCCCTTTCATTATATACCTCACTTGTAACTTTAAGAAATACGATATTTTAAGGAAATCTTGGGGCCGTAGAAGTGAGTATATGGTTTGAATTTCAACTCGATATATCCAAGCGTTCCTGAAATGAAGACTTGACAGACAGAGGGACAACAAAGTGGTCTTATAAGGACTCTTTTTTTAAAAAAAAGTACGGAACCCTAAAAAAATAAACATTAAAATTCTGCCAGCTTTTAAGTCAATCGTACCAGAAGATTCGTCTAGACATCGAGGAGTAGAATGTAATTCAGTCGAAATGCCATAGAAACATATCTGACAATTAACAGACTACCAGTACTACAAGTACCGGCGGACGTAAATATAATAATTATTACACAAATTACAATACAATCTCGTGACCGAAATACTCCAAGTCAGTTTAATGAATAATCATCGTCTCGGAAATAACGTGAGTGCTTCTTAGAATAAAGAAATATTTTAAAAGGAAAATCGCAATTGTGAAGAGAAGAGAGCTTTTAAACTTATACAAAAGAACAAACAGACAAGGGTAATTAATAGTAACCCCTGACCTCGATGTATTTATCACTGTATCGATAGAAATTGGTCAAATTTAGGATAAATTTTACCTACATACTTATTTAAGGTTTACAGTAAAGATATTCAGCACATAAGCACATTCTGTATTATAAATGAAACATGATATGGCCATATCTTCTATAATAG
Organism: Heliconius melpomene rosina; assembly: GCF_056956725.1. NCBI lineage: Eukaryota > Metazoa > Arthropoda > Insecta > Lepidoptera > Nymphalidae > Heliconius > Heliconius melpomene. The sequence goes on along the minus strand of NC_140402.1, from coordinate 5,995,188 downwards.
GTGAAAGCTTCAGTTATACCTTCCACACCCTAAACTCACTATCCTCTGACAGACACTTTAGATCCAACAAAGCAAAAAAATAAAAAACAACTATAAATAAAACATTGAAAAAAAAACAAACAATAAAACTAAGGTAAAACAATAAAATAACATTATAAGTAGATATGGAGTTAATAGATATTAAGATGAAAATGTAGAAAATGGCAATCAAAATACACGGACGAGAGCTGAGACTAAGAACAAAATTAAAAATGAAAACTCGTAATTATGAAAAGCTGAGAAAAGTGTTTACTAAAAAAAACATAAAACAAAATATTTATGACTACTACTAATTTTAAATAAATTTAAATACTGAGCAGTAGGTAAACGACATTCGTGTTAAAAATAAACCTACTAAATAAAAATCAACTTTCAATAAACAATGCAAGTTAAACCACCTGTTTGAGGATTCATAAAGTAACTTGCACTATAACAATAAAATGATATCCTTATGCTCCTTATAGTATTACGATCGATGCGTTGATTAAATAATACAGCTTATTTGGATGCGGCGGACGCGAAGCAGTAACTTAGATGGAATATTAGATACTAAATACGTAAGTCTGCTGTAGTTTGTTTGACGTGTAATTATTATAACTACTTTATATAATACTAGTTGGCCCGTGCGGGGCTACGCCCGCTTGAAATAGAAATATTAATAAAGAAATAGATTCTGACAATACAGTAAAACAGTTGTATAAAATAACTGTTACGGCAATTAGCAAATTTGTAGAATTAAGTACTTTAAATTGACATAACTTTTTAATTTACGAACCGATTGTCATAAAATAAACCCTATATGTTTTCGGAAGCTTGCCAGAATCGAATAGTGAAAACCGCATCTAAATTGGTTAAGTCGATTCTGAAACAAGCGATAACAAACGCACAGACAAACAGACAAAAATTTTAAAAATCATTGTTTTGGGTTCTTTTAGGTTAATAAAGTTACCAATAACATTTTTTTAAATATCTTCTAAGTACAGACACGTACCCTCTTACGATTTTATTATAAGTATAGATAGTTAAATTAATTACTAACAATGAATTGTATGCAATCAAAATTAACAATAGAAATTCATAAAGATCCTATTAAACGTATGTTTTAGGTGAAGTTCATAAGTAAAGAAACTCGAAAATAAATATATGTATACTAGTGTTCTGGTACTAGTTCGCCTGTTAAAGTAATTGTTATATTATTTATTTAGGCGAATTATAAAAAAAAAATACATCAGTTGTAGTCTATGTTATTCTTATGGAAAGTTTCATCTAAATCCGTTCAGTAGTCTTTGCGTGAAAGTAGAACAAACATCCATCTTCACAAACTTTTACATTTATAATATTAGTAGGATTTGTAGGATAATAAACGTTATAATAGTATTTTAAAATTTCTCTAATTATCGCGAGAGATTCCAACATCTAGAAATTAGTACCTCTCAAGTAAGTAGAAGATATTATAGGGTGTGATGTACAAATATATTATAAGAGTAAAGAAAGAATCCCGATAAGCAGAGGGAACCTAGTGTTCCCCATTTTCCGCCGATTTTTTCAAGACACTACGTGTTGAGTGACGGAACTCAACGATTCAGATTAAATTACCTTACACTCACACCCTTGTGTCCCAGAACCATAATACTATAAAATATGAAATACAATAATAAAAAAAAACAAATTTACAGTCTATATCACAAAAGCTAGAACTTGGCTCGCGTGGTGTCCCCACATCTACATACGAATTGCAATACCCATTTAAGCCGCTTTACGAGTCAACAGTCGCGAGTCGCACACAAATGTTCTTATCGAATGACCGACATGCAAGTGCATGCCTTGATTGCGGTGATGGCGATTGCTTGTGAAAATTGCTTTCCTCTTTTATTTCATTTACTTAAACGTATTAAAATACTAGCGACCCGCCCGCGATTTCGTCCGCTTGAACTATGTTATTATTAATTTCTGTCTCCATGACTACGTCCTAGTGACGTCTATGCAAAATTTGAGACTCTTAGCATTTGTAGTAACGAAGTTTCATACAAACTTTCGACCTGAAAAACAACCCCTTAGAAGTCGAATATTGCAAATTCCCGTCTTAGCGAGCACCTACGTCCTATAAGTAACTCTTATGCAAAATTTGAGATTCCTAGCACATGTAGTTTCTGAGATTTCGTGATGAGTGAGTGACCTTTCGATTTTATATATATAGACGAAGCGAGGTTTAAAATTTTATTGCAGTTAGTTATCAGTGATGATATTTAACTTGGCTTGGCGTGTCAATGTATTTACCTATTTGCATGTAAATTGCGTATAGGTGTTCTATTTTGATGTTGGAATCAAGTTTCGTTAGGAAAACTATAATATATTTTCTTTATTAATATTTATTTACGTTTAAATTTCCATTTCTTCGCTCTGGTGTCGAGGTGAAGCGCGGCGTTGAGTTCAGCCACTCAACTCACAATGCTTCCAGAATTCGGCGGAAACTGGAGAACGGAGTGAGTCTTAACACTAGGCTCTCTGCCATCACAGCGTGAAGATGATTTATTTTATTCAAATATATTTTCAGAAGGTACTGTTGCACATAAATATTTTCGGAGAAATACGTTACTTGACGAATCATATAAACTTAGTAAAGTTCATACCACAATATAAATGCAAAAATTACAACGTGCAAAACGTGCACACAGACCGTGTACTAAACACGTATTTCACGCAGTCTGCTTGTCAATCGCCAAACAGATTCATTTCGAACGTAACGATGACATTTAGAATTAATAAAGAAGGCGTTTTATCACTTCGAAGTTAAGAACGTAAGAACATTTAAAAAAAAAAACAATAAAAGTTAGATAAATTCGATGATCGCCTGTAGGTCCACGTCCATACTGCCACAATATGGCCATATTTACACACCCTGTGCAAATATAATATCGATAAAGACAATCGTAAACTTTCAATTTAAATGTTATATACGCTACTCATAACTGTCCAGACAGGATGCTAGTGTTTGCGAGTGGAGTTGAACTTGAATTTATTAAAGACTCCAACATATATATATATTATTATTATTATTATATATATTTCCATTTCTTCGCTCTGGTGTCGGGGCAAAGCGCGGCGTTGAGTTCTGCCACTCAACACGCAATCCCTCCAGAATTCGGCAGAAAGTGGGGAACGGACACTAGATTCCTAACCTACCCTGCTGTGTGCAGGATACCGCGTGAAGCAGATTTGAATTATTTTCAAAAATAATAAAATATTTTGTCGTTCTAGCTATTTAGAAACAGTATATTACAATAACATTAATATACGTTTTAAACATTGGAGAGATCTATGGCCAGCTGTGGACGAAGACAGGCTTTTTCTGCGATTTCACTTTGTTTGAAAAAAAAATAGTAAATGAATTTTTCTGAAATGTCACAATCATTTTTTTTTATTTGACAATTACAGAGTTTATATGAAAATCTCTGTGGATAGGCATAAAATAAACGCTATATAATATGTGAAGGTAATTGAATACGGCAGTACATAGCATTATAGGGACTGGTTCTTAAACACGGTTGATGCTAATTGAGTAGGCGGTATGTAAAAACTGATTGTAAAGTTACACTGGAATATATTTTTTCATTCATACATTCGATCGTTTACTATGAACTATGAACATTTATGACGATATTTGAGTTTAAATTCATGTGATTATTTTGTTAAAAAAACTAGCCCTTTTATAATAGACTTTTAATGATATTCAATTTTATGAGCGTTACGCATTTAGTAATTTTAATATTCGGAACCTTTATAATTTTCACAAATTTCGAAAAAAATAAGGTTTAAATAAAATATTTACATTACTTTAAAATAACTTGACAACTTTAACTCTGAGAAATGAAGAAATTCATTCCACGCATTTTCCATAGAGTTCGGATCGGTGTACAATGTTTCGGATCTTGGTAAAATTGAAATATATTGTGATGCACATTATCAAAGAAAACCAATGGAAATGCTATGCGCTGGACAGACGGACAAAAAAGAGATCCTATAAGGGTTTCGTTTTTACCTTTCGAATTGTGGTAATCTCACATTGGAACAAATAAATTGAAGGAATAACCAGACACCTCTGCACATGGAAACGAGGGTAGTTTGCAATTATAAGTGAGACCCAATGACATACAAGTCGGTCAGCTATAACTGTGGCTGGTGAATATCCTGGCTGGTCATTTACATTTCTTCAAGTTTATTGTACTTCTCGAGATGTGGTATTTTCATTTTAATAATTCATATTAGCGCAGAGGCACAAACGTACGACTGTTAACCTGACGATTGTGGGTTCGATTCCCATTTGGGGGAATGAAATATTTCGTATTGTCATGTCCTTGCTCTGGTAACGAGATAAAGCGCAGCGTTGAGTTCCGCTATACAACACGCAATTGTAAGAACTCGACAGAAAGTGGGAAACGGAAGTGTCTTAATGGGAAACTGTAAATAGCGTCTTAATACTAGGTTCACATAGACCCTCTGCTTAACCTGCTATGTGCAGAATTTAGCGTTAAGCTAAAAATATATACACTTGAAGCCTAAATATTTATTATTTAACAAAAATATTTTTTATTTTGTCAGGCTAGCAATAAAATACAGATCATTTTTGTCAAATATCATTTTACAAGAAAGCTCCTTGGAGTATTGCGTGGGTGTTATTTTTAAAGATAATGTTGCTTTTAACGAAAATATTTCATTCAGATTCTTTCTTGTAAGTCATATCTATTTTTGTATAAGTTATTTTTATATAATTTCTCAAATATATTATATCTATTTTGGTAAATTTAATGTTCTATAATCTTTTATCTATATATATAAAAGGACTTGTCCTCACTGACTGAGGTAAGACGCACGCACAGCCGTAAATCTTTAAAACGCCACCGATTATTATAAAATTTTAAATTTACACTCTTATAAAAATATTTCATTGAATACATGTTTCGTGTTTTTTTTAGAATTCACCCCTAAATACGCAAGCGAAAGCGCGTCCGCTAGTATAAATATAATCCTGCTTTTCTAGAAAACAAACAATTTAATAGCGATCTATGTAAATTGCTAAGAAAATAGTTAATATTATTCGCAGGAAAATGCAAACATAGAAAGAAGGCTACAAGGAAAACATTCGTTCCTTAATTTGATATGCATTTATACCGCCCATTCGTCATTGCAACATTGTTTCACTAACGTTCACTCGCTTTGGGTGAAGTTTGACGTGACGGCTTTGAGGCCGCGGGCAAGATTTACGAAATACCCGTTTGTTGGACAAATTGAACATAACTCTTGAATAATCATGGGCGTATCTAGAGATATCTTCTGGTTCTGGAATGGAATTTAGCTTTAGACAGATTTTCTTTTAATTTTTCAAGGCTAAATATTGTGGGGTGGGCACAAGCTATTCCGGGATGAGCACGGTCCCCCTTATTGCTACGCCCATGAGCATAATATCCTTAACATTGTAAAAACAGTAGAAACAAAGCAACGGAACGTATTTCTCTCTAAAAATGAATTATAGACTATAGTGCATATAGAGTTGCAAGACCGTAAACTAGTTCACGACCCTCTGTGAACGGCATGTAATTGTACAATTATACTTCGTTTATAACTATCGTATTTATTGTATTATATGTAATTTCATTTCAACATGTATTTGTTGAAGAAATTTACAATGTAAGAACGTATTGGAAATATAAGATCAAAATTCAATTAAACATATGCATATAATAGGCAAGTAGTGGCGCAGGAACACATATGACTGTAAATGTGACAGTGTCGAGACAAGCCCAACGTGGAGTTCCGTCGCTGAACACGTCTCCAGAATTCGGTGGAAAATGGAGAACGGAGTGTTTTAACACTATGTGGGAATCACAGCCTATCCTGTTCTCTGCGGGATACAGCGTGAAGCTAAAAAAATATGCATACAATTTTAAGCTTTATTTAAAAAGTCCACGCATAATGAGACATTATTATTGCATTAGCTCGCGCGGTGCACACTGAAGGTTTAGCAGTAGATTGATTTAAACATTTAATCATTTTTTCTTAATCTTTCATTTTATGCCTTTTCGACCGGTTAAACAACAAGTTTCGCCAAAAATGAAAAAAAAAGGGAATATTTTAAGACCTCGAATTGCTAAGGTCCCGAAAATAAAGTTTATTGTCGTCAGACATTGGGTGGACGGCAATTTTAAAGAAATCACTCGCTCGCGAGCAGACTCACTTATTTTTTCATAAAGGCTACATCGTTTTAAGCAACATTGTATGGAACAGGCCATCGTTGCACATGGGAAAAAAAATGTGATTGTAAACGCGACTGTTTTGGGTTCAATTCCTACTCGAGGAAATATTTAATATTTTTATTTCTTCCCTCTGATAACTAGGCAAAACGCGGCTATGAGTACCATCAATCTACGCGCAATGCCACATTTTGCGAAACGTGGAGAACGGAGTGTCTCAACACTAACCCTTTACTCACCGCACTATATGAGCAGAAACAGCGTATACGGAAGTCAAAAACAACAAAATAGCACGACAAATGGCGGACGACGTGCGCGACTCACAAGCGACGGTGAATCGACCCCATTCACGGTTGAAGCATGTTTCGAGCGGGGCCCGAGTGCGCCGACGGTGTTTGTTATTCACTTACAAGCATTGTCAACAGCTAATTATGCAGGGCTGGAGTTAAGCGCACACACTTCCTTTAAACTTTTCCTTTTCTATCTACCCACATAAAAAAATGAAGGGAGGCGAGTCCATTGATTTAAAATCACTTATCGCTGTGAATGGGGCACTTCTGTAGTATTTCTTTTGTAATGCAACTGACGTCGGTACCAACGACCCGTTACACCTGAATAGAACTTATTGTAAATGCATTGAAATCTAGTAAATCATAGTGCTCGCTGGGAGCTGTCGTCGGCTGCGGATATGTTTCTATTGTTTCGGAGTTAACCGCCGTGGAAAAGTTTATCGATCAATAAGTAAAAGTCTTTTTTTTTTCAATGTATTGTTTGTTTTGTGGGTTCGATTCTCACTCGAGGAAATGAAATATAATATGAATATTTCCTTTTTTTGCTCTGGCGTCGAGCAATGCCTCCAGAATTAGGCGAATAATGGAAAGCGGAATGTCTTAACACTAGGCTCTCACTCTCTACCCTTCCTACACCCTTTCTAAAAGAAATAACATGGCACTAATTCACGCTTCAGTCCATACATCTCTTAATTTCGAGTGAAGATTTAGTCATACAGTATTGTCATACGAGTTCATTTCAGTGTCCAAACAAAGTAAAGAGGCGGTGCGCGTGTTGACACAACACTCACTCACACATTGTTTGGAATGCTGACCGAGGCGACAGTGCCGAGATAAGAGCATACGTATAATATTACACTAGTAACTGCGTTAAAACCATATACAGGGTGGAATTGTCAGCACCACTTTAAATGAAACCACAGTTTTAACTACTCTATAAAAGCCTAATATAATTCGGAAAAAAAAAAATTCCCAAAAATGAAAAAAATATTTTTTCAAACAAAATAAATAATAAAATTATCGTTTTAAAATAAAATGCCATTTGTAAAGTATAACATAGGCACGCACACACCTACCTGTCAAATCGGAAACGTCGCACACGTATGTGTGCGTCACACGAAATACAGGTATGGATAAAAATCGTGATATGAAAAAAAAAATCCTACGTCTAAACTGTTGAGGTACCTTGTTTAATTTCTTAGGTGTGGGTTTGCAATATATTACCCTATATGCAGTTTCAATAAAAGAAGCGCTGCCTCTTCCACCCTGTATAAGCATGATATTTTAACTTAGTTGTAATAAGTGGACTAAAAATAATGGCGAAATGAACATTTGGTAGGTATTTTTACTTGATTAAGAAATGATAATTAACAAGTATTTTAAAGAAGGTCAAGCGGTTTACTTTTACGTAATGTATTTTAACGACGATCAAATTAATTATATTATTTTTGACATTTTAAAGTGTTTTGTTTGTTAAACATAAAGGAATATTTAAGTATTAAATACACTATTTTGTATTTTTCAAAGTAAAGAAAAAATATTAAAAAATAAAGCATAGGCTTTATTTTTTAATATTTTTTCAATTTTTCATCATATGTCAAATCTTCGACGATGTCTAATAGAAATATTAAGTAGACTGAAATATACACATTGTTAATAATATCCACATACAAATATTATAAACTTTAATCTATTACTAAATCTATTGATATATCAAATTATGCTAATTTTTTAATATTGGGTTTTATTTTGTAAATGAATGAACGGAATAAAAAAAATCTAAATCCATATTTATTTCATTACAGTTGCCTTTATTTTTTACCAGAAAAAGAAATAGCTATTTTTAGCTTACTTTTATTCTGAAATCGTCATACAGGCTCCGCTAATGGGGGGTGATAATGCGAGTCATTGTTAAGTCAAAAGTGAATAAAATAGCAGACAGGCGAGGCTTAACTATACTAAAGATTGCTTGTTTTTAAATAGTGGATAATCATCGCTTGAAATTACTGCTGGGTATTCAAATATATAATGTCTATAGGACACAACGTGAATTTATATTTGAAATTAAGAGTCCAGATGACAAAAATCAATAGAAAAAACAAAGGGTTATCGGTTACAAGAGTAAATTTAAATTAATATTTAATTTTCATACTTTTGAAATATAAATTTATATTTGATAGAACAGAGTGTTTTGACATTTAGAGATATGCAACAATAACAATTAAGTTCATTTTTGTACCAAAATCTATGAAATATTTACATAATATAGTATACAATACATTCATTTGTTTCCAATGAAAAAAAATATATAGACGTAACCCAAATCGAATTCCACTTGTAGATCGACAAGTAATAAACCTCCTAGCGGCGTATAAATTAAATATCTAATAGAATGGACAGGCATTATCTCCCTTACTTGACTTACAACGAGTTTTTATCATCAACATCATCAACGAAGAATACGATCTGACGGCAACCGCAAGGGTAAAAACGCGTGTGTCTCCGATCAAATCTCCGTCATCTAATCTCTAGCATAAATTACCTACAATCAGCGCGAGGGTACAGGAGGCAACGGTACCCACTTCCCCGTACGGGTGTAGAACTTGAGACCTTACGGCTAAAATAATAGGGGATTCGAATCCATGGGTGGCCGTGGTTTCCTTAATGACATATAATACGGCCGCGACCTGTGGCTGTGCCTCATTGGTCGATGAAATATGATGTGTGAATCGTGCCTTATTACAATGTTGGACTCAGGATACGTAGGGCTGATAAAGATAAAAAACAGAGAAATACTTATTTATAAAAGGTATAAAATTAAACGTAGCGGGATTTGAACCCGCACCTCTTGGAACACGTCCAAGACGATTGGTTAAGTATTTTTCTTTCCTAAGTGTGGAATAACACTTTAAAAATGTCAAAAATGAAAACAGTGAGTTAGGGCCATTAAATAAACATACGTCTCGCTTGCATGTCTGACTTTGTGAGCAATATATGGTATATTGCTCTCAGGTCGTCGAATGGTAATGAATTATGCCTAACATCTGCCCCCAGACACTACTTTTTGCGACTGGGAGAATCTCATCAAAATATAAATTGAGCATGAAATATCTCGACGATTAATTGTGATTTATCTTTTAATATATGTACGTATAAATAAATATGACGTTAAATTTTTAGAAACAGCTTCACGCCGTAAGCCTTTTACAGCTGAGCAGGCAGAGGGAACCTAGTGTTCAGAATCTTTGTTACCCACTTTACGCAGAATTTTTCAAGGCAATTTTTACAAGTAGAGTGACAGAACTCAAAGCCGGGCTTTAGTGTCCGAGAGGAGAAATAAAATATATTAATAAATAATAATTCATTCCTTCACTTGGGATCGAATCCACAACTGTCGCGCTACACTCACACACTTGTGCCCTTGCGCGACGACCGTCTAAATAATTTTAAAATTACAAAAAGACTTCTATACATATATTATAATTTAGTAACTTCAATAATTTTAAATAATGAAGGTATCCTCCATCAGCTACCTCCAGGTCTATAATTCATCATAATTACAGACACGTATCGATCGTGATAGATGGAGATGGAGAGACGATACCTCCGATTGCAATAATGGCAGCCCTTACGGCGGACATGCGACAAATGACTAAATTGCCTCCTATACTATAGTCGGTGGTTCAAGCGATAATTATGGCGGTTTCATTTCAACAAGTTTCTATAAGTGAGTTTAATGTTTAATAAATATTATTTATATGAAACATATATTTTTTTGTTTAATTATGTAATGTATGTGTGTGTTAAAGTTGATGAAATGTATGAATTAACATACTAAAGACAATTTTAAGTTAGGTAGGTAGTTAGTAGTTAGGTATTCATTTAAATCTCACAAACAAAAGAAAACAATATATTTTTATGTGTTTCATCTTTTCGATCTTACAACGTTTTGAGCAATAAACGTATTACAAAAACATTTAAAAGTTAAATTTTGCGAAACCACCGAGATCTTCATAAATTTTAACACTGTCTTTTACGATTGCAACAGACATTAAAAGTTTAAGAACGTAATTTCCGTAGGTACAGATTAGGCATCAAGCGACGTAAACATAAGTCACTCCCTTCACTCGAGATGCTATCGAAGACATTAAGGTCTCATGATATGAGAGCTGATTCCTTAGTTGCCAAGCATTGTTACCCGTACTATATCAATGTAATGCAGTCATTTGTACTGTTGGGTAATCTACCAAACGTTTGACTTGGCTCGACTTGCTGATTTATTGAACGTGATAAATCTAATTCTTGATGAATTGGTATGCAAAATGATAGTGACCCAAAACTCCAAGGTTGTTCCTTCTCACACAAATGTACCTATGAGTACTTACTTACTGCTTACGCGTACTGTTCATTTTTAAATATTTTAGATATAAAATATGTTCATTTGATAAAGAATGAAAGAAAGATGAATGCTGTGGAGACGCGATCTTTTCGTAGGATATGCGGAATCAGCTTAGCTTATCGAATCGGCAATAAATAAATAAATAAATAAATGAAGAGATAAACAGAATGGTAGGTACTAGCGAGGATGTCACGCTGAGACTGAAGAAGAACGTGCTCAGCAAGTTTGTGCACGTCGAACGAATGAGTGATGAAAGAATGGCAAAAATTCCTGACTTCGGTTGACCTTCAAAAACATAGTATAAAAGATACTGGTCACGTTAAAAGCATGAAGACCCTCGGAGGGCATGTATGAAGAAGTTGATGATACTGGGCGAGGCGAAAGAGGAATATAGAGAAGGTAGCATTTGGCGCACCGTTCTCTCAGACTACCCCGCTAGTGATACTGCATGAAGCTAATTTTCATCAATCTTTCAAAATCTAATTTCTTTCATCTATAATAAAAAATCATATTTATCAGTAATAACTTAGTAAATGTAATGATAAAATAAAAATATGAACTATATTTTCACATCACATTATTTCATTCTGGAATAAAACAAGTTTCATTGTTTATGAGAGATCCAAGTCCATAAACATCTATATACGATACAAGACGCTATGTAAGACTTAAATAGTACAAGAAAATTTTACATGCACACACATATATAGTCAAAGCTATGAATAATTATCCACAGACATTTGTATTCCCGAGGGCTAGGAAACAATACATCAAATATAATCAAACAGTCTCTATTCTAACATGATTCCAATACATTTTCATTGGTCAGTTGAAAATTTACGATTCTATGGAAACGAAATACCTACTAAAAAAAATATGATATTTTTCAAACGTTTTTTTTCGTGCATACGGTCTTCCGAAATTTAATATAATTTATATAATACTAGTGGACCCGAACGCGGCTACGCCCGCTTGAACAATATTAATATTTATTAAATATATTTATGTAATTATTTTCAGTTTTCAATAGAGAGATGCGTTAAGCAAGCTCATTTTGGATGACGTTTTCTAACAACAAACTTTGCAAATCGTTGCTTAGCAACGACGGTTGTTATTAACATGGCGGAATAAATTGCATGTCAAATTAATAAGTATTTTAATATATTGGTATATATCGAAAATATTACAAATATGAAGAAAAAAGTATCCCATGTTCATCCGGAGACCCTCAAGTATCTCTATATGAGTATTTTATCACAATTAAATTAGCGGTTTAGTCCTGATTGCGTAAAAGACAGACAGAGTTACTTTCAAATTTATAATATAGGATATCTTTCTTCCGAATGAGGATTAAGCCCACAATTATTACGTTTACAGTCAGATGCCGGAGTGCGCCACGACGACCTCATTATTTATTAAATACTGATTTGTTAACTTTAATAAAATATGAATATTTTAAATCATATCAAAAAACTATTGATAACACATATTTGTTTTATTTTTTTTGTAGTTATTTATATTTAGACATTAAATAACATTAATCATATTGTTTAAAACATCTATGTAATTTTAAAAAGTGCAAACACTTATAAAAGTGCAAGCAACCGCATACCCTTAACGTCACCGTCTGGACACAAGTTAATGGCAGACCGTCATTCGCTCGCATCTAATCTAAGCATCGTAAAAAAAATAAGCAAATTGTTTTAAATGAGCAGGTAGGCCCACGCCCGGCTGACCTACAGACGGCGAGTCATTACGAAAATAAAAGGTTTTAGGGTTTCGCGGATAAATATAAAATAATTGTGGTACTTATAAAACAATTACTTGGAAATGTGTTTTCGATACAATCGTTAAAAATACATAAAATTCAAATTCTCTTAAATCAACTTTAATGATTATATTTAAATTGTTCGTTTTTTCAGATGAAACATGCATGGTATAAAAAGCGGCAATGTACTGTAATAATACGCCTGTCCTAAAATTTTGTACCGTATGAATAAATATTATGTTAACATTTAAGGTAAATTGGTTTTTGTATAGATTTAGCTATAATTATATTAAGTGCTAACGACCCGCTCGCGGCTTCGCCCGCTTGTACTACATAATTATTTATTTTCTCATTTGAATTAAAGTAGTGATCTAATAATATTATAATTTTAAAAACAATATATACATGGATAGATAAAGTTTTAAGCCAATTCAATAAAACATTCATTTTTTTTTATAAAAAAAAATGTTAAGGGAAGCTTTCCAAAATACAAAAGTGAAAACTGTACTTATTCAGTTAAGTTGTTTCTGAAATTAGCGTGAACATACGCACAGACAAAAAAAAACCTAAGTACAAACAGATCAAAAAATTAAAAATCATTGTTTTGGGTTCTATTACATATATAAATGCCCCCAGTTATAATTTTAATATAAGTATAGAAGTAGGTGAAAATACCAAAAAAAAAACTAATTCAAAATAATTTCTTCTTGAAAATTTTTTTACGTATAATTTAAGCAAATAACCTTTTTTAATATAACAGGCTGAACCCTAAGCGATGCAATCCGATGCGCGATTTCGAACAGATTTTTTGCGGACCGTTTTTGCTGGGAACATTAAATATATTCAGGTGAACTAATTAGTCACGTCGGACCCTAATGGGAGTATAATAATTCATTGCGTTAGCTTCTCAATGGCTGTCAAAGATGGACATCTTTATCTTATTTATCTTTATCTATATCCAGATTTGCTTACGGAATACATCCTGTACATGGACTTAATTAGATATTAATGCACTTAATAGACGCGATATCCGGTAAGTACTTCCGGCTTTAGTTTCTTAGCTATCTTAGTAGCTAACCTGACTACATCGGGTTTCAATCGACATGTAGATTATCTTTTAATTTTAATGTTATTAATAAGGATTTAGGTTAAGATTTAGAAATAAATGATACTATTTTTTTAACACTAAGTTCCCGCTGCCTAACCTGCTGTATGCCTGGATATAGCGTGCAATTTATATTGTATGGTTTAGTGCTAGAATAAAGACAACATTTTAATTAATAATAATAAAACTGTAAAAATGCTAAAAAAATGGTAAATCTTTATGGACCAAATAAGACCAAAACATATAATACAACGCCGGCCCTTTTCAGCTTTAATGAAAAAAAAATTCTTTGAAAAAACTAATAAAGATTTAAGCATTTATAAAACACCATATTATTGATGAAATGTCCTTACTTTCTAAGTATGAAATTTAAAAAAAATAAAGAATTTCATGACATTTTAAGTTATTTCATAACAATAATGCTATCTTACCGGCTCTCTTTCACCTTGTCCCTCCTTCCCGAGCCCTTCTCCTTTGGACCAGCCCATTTTCTCTAGTAATTTGAAACCTTTATTCTCTTCAGTAATAAATCTGTTATAAGAAAACAAAATATTTTATAGAAAAGGAATAAGTTAAATAATAGATACGTAATAAATTAAAATATTTTGTACTTCAGGAAAAAGATAAATAATAAGTATAAATTAACAAAAAATATCTACAATTTTATTATTGAGGGACTTCCAACCCGAGGGAATCAGTTATTTTCAATTCCGAATATATTCAAGCTTTCACCATGCTTTCATTACTTTTGAAACATCGTTCTTTAATGAAGACACGTTATTTTATAGTTATAAGCTTCAAAATTAAAAAAATAAACAAAAATTTACGTATTAATATCACTACTCTGCGTTTTCTCCGCGTGATGTGAAGACCCGACCTTCTCTCTTCTCGTTTGAGCTCTATCATTATACGCCGTTTCTTCTATAGCTAGTGGTTTCGGTGCGTATTTGTTCTTTAAACGTGCCAATTCCAATTGGTGTTGCTTTTGAACACTGCAGGTTCTTGTGTATGCTACTTTTTCTTTTTCTTGAGCTATTACATGTGGTTTAAATTTTATTTATGTCATATTAAACTACATACATTATTCACTAGCGACCCAAATGCGGCTTCGTCCGCTCTGACTTGTTATATTGTAGAAAAATTATACAATTTTTTTTATAAAAACTATAGGCTATCTATTATTTTGATGCTTTATTACTGTAAAGTTTCATTTTAAACTCTTTCTTGCCTGAAAGTGGAACGCTATATTGATATTTCACAGAATATTTACATACCGAATTGTAACATATCTTATAAATTCTTATTTTTAAAACAAAGCATGTTCGTCGTTATGCCAAATATTAATTGTAGATTTTAATTAGACATTATTTATTTACAATAGAAGATAGATACAACATTTAGTCACATATTTATAACATCTTGTAAGAATAAATAATTCTTAAAGTATTATATTAATAAATTTCTCTCACTTTCCATAATAAGTCCAGGCTCACAATGTCCACATGTGTCGTTCCCGGCGTGGATGTGACACAGTAACTTTGTTTCCCCCAGCTGTATTGTACTGCCGTGAACTATCTGTAATATGAGAAACCATCACAAACGGCATTAATTAGGTGGAAAGTGGGGAACGGAGTGTCGTTACACGAGGTTCCTTGTGCCTTTTACTGCTGTGTACGGGAAATATAATAATCATAATGGATTCACTATGTTAGGTCACTAAAAATTGGACATTCTATTTTGGTGTGTTTAACTTAGAGTCCTATATCTCTTAAATTCATTTACATTATTTACATCTAGTATCCTATATAACGTAGTGTACTATTAGTACTGTGGGTAATTGCCGCTTCAAATCTAATTTTTGCTATTATTTTTGGTACTTTGGCTTTTGATAGCCGTTGAAGAAACATTTAGATTTAAATTAACCTAATTCAACATGTATTTTTAGTTTTTCTAAAACATACCAAAAACACTTATTCTATCATCTTATAGTGAGATCCTCCAAATTTTAAAAAATAGTTACATCACTATCAGGGTTTAGTTTACATCAATTCCTACAATTCATTATGTAAGATATGTTTTTAAATACTAGTTTACGAATTGTATTACAACATTACCTGCATAGGACTACTTCTTTCTTGATTTTCTGACATTCTTGTACCATTCAATATAGTTCCATTTTTAGATCCCAAATCAACTGCAACATAAACTCTTTGATCCATGTCATATTTAATTTCCAAATGATTCTGCAAAATAATAAAGCCAATATAAATATATTGAAATTCTAAAATATATTTTAGTATATCACTGATATAATAATAATTACTTCTATATACAGGGTGGAAGAGGCAGCGCTTCTTTAACTGAAACTGCATATAGGGTAAAATATTTCAAACCCAGAATTAAAAAAAATAATCAAGGCACCTCAACGGTTTAGACGTAGGATTTTTTTTTCATTTCACGATTTTTATCCATACCTGTATTTCGTGTCACGCACACATACGTATGCGACGTTGCCGCTTTGACAGGTAAGTGTGTGCGTGCCTATGTTATACTTTACAAATGGCGTTTTATTTTAAAACGATAATTTTATTATTTATTTTGTTTGAAAAAAAAACTTTTTCATTTTTGAGAATTATTTTTTTTCCGAATTATATTAGGCTTTTATAGAGTAGTTAAAACTGTGGTTTCATTTAAAGTGGCGCTGACAATTCCACCCTGTATATGTTTGTCATCCTACTCCTCCTAAATAGTTGGGCAGATTTTGATGAAATTTTATATTCAAAATGGAATTGGACTTGGTAAATTGCGCTATAGTTGAGATGTACAGCAATGGACTGGTTGAAATAAAATATATTTATTGTGATACAATTTCCAGGCAGCCATACAAACATTATAAATGTAAGATTTTAACCAGTTAAGTTTATTTTAATATTACATATGAATCTCCACTATCCAATGATTATTATAACAAAGAATGATCATTTGGGAATAGAAATATTTTGTTTTGGAAATATTTGATAACAAAAAAATTCCTAATTTATTAAGCAACATTTAAAAATATCTGCATATATGAAACAGAATAATATTGTAAACACTTACTCTGGACACATTATGGTCTTTTATTATAATAGCATGATGGTCCCCTTCACGTCCTAAAGTTCCGCCATCTTTCGTTATAAGATACAAAGTGCCCACTTTCAATTTGGGCAAGTTAGTTTCTCGAACTATTATCCTCATGCATGGTGGGTGATGTTTAGCTACACATTCTGGAAATAAGGATTTCTAATTAATTGCAGTTATTATACTATTTTAGTCAAAATATTTATACTAAAGGGAGAGAATAATTATATTTAGTTTTTTGTAAAATAATTAATTTACCCTGAGTGAAAATTGAATACAAGACTGTTGTGTTTACATAAATAAAGTTTTACTTAAATTATATCTTTTTCTCCAGAGCTTTAAGTGATCCTCCCATTACGAAGATATATCCTCACTTTCCGCCTATTATAATATCTTTGATATTAGATTTTTCCATCTACTTTGAGGGAAAACCTATTAACATTTTTCTTCAGCTTGTTATCTAAATCATAGTGTCAACTGTCACCACTGAACAAGCAATATCTTAAAAATGGATGAAACTTCAATTCTCTATGCCCGTTTTTGGCATATACTTTGGCATTGTGACAAAATATTTTATAATGCAATATAAATTTTATTAATATTTTGCAAATGTAAATGAGATTTGTAGTACAATGTGTATACACATTTCCATTAAGCTATAGCCAATTAGCTATAGCTAAGTTTCCAATAAACTATTTATTGTAATACATTCAAAATACATACAATACATTCAATTTTAACATAAAACAATCATTGAACAGCAAAAGATCCTTTACCATCATCACTTTCCGTAGAAGTGCTTTCATTATCTGCTTCACTACCACTTTCACTACATTCTCCATCTTCCAGCTCCTCTTCTACTGATGGTGTCTTCATAGTGATTTCATCTTTTATATTTTCTATTGTTTCACTGACAGTCTCTGTATTATCATCCATTTTTGTAGAGTCTACAGTTTCTGTCAACTTCTTTGCTTCAGTTTTTCTTCTTTTAGGCTTGCTTTCACCTTCTTTTTCCTGTAATATAACATTTCAGATGTTTGTATTTGGTAGCAACTAGTAGCAATCTATTTACCTAAGGCGGTTGAGCCTCGGAGTGAAACCTGAGTGAATTGTTTCGTCAGGTTTTCAACATCATCAGAACGGGAGGCCTAAAAAAAATAATTATTATTAAATAATCTTATATGCAACAATTACTTTGTAATTACTATTATTTAAAATATCATTTTAAAATTTCATAAAAACAACCTTTTAATTAATAAATCATGAAAAATAAATTTACCTTTTTATTTTTCTTTGCCTTTCTCCTTTCATGGGCCTTCAAAGATTCATTTTCTGCACTCTTTTCAGGATATGAATGAAAAACAAAAGTTTGTTTTTCATTTGAGTAGTAGTAATAGCAACCAGTGTCAGTGTGATAATATAAACCAAGTTCCTACAACATGAAAAAAATGTTACATTACTACTGTAGAACTGAGCATAATGTGAACCTAACCTGGTGCAATCTAGCACTCCCATAATTTGACATTCATTGTTAGTTGTTAATAAAATTATGACAAATCTTCACTAATAAAATATATTATTAGACAGATTATGACTTCTTGCCACCAGTATTGTGCTCAATACATATTGTTTCAGTATGAATATGACTGTGTACATGTAATAGCACTCATTGCTTTATTGTTAATAATTTTGGGTCACATATATGCCAAGTACAAGCCCAAAATAAGCTGAATAAGAATATGTATAATATTCTTATTTGTATTCTGCGCATCACCACCACCATCACAGCTTTTATCAGATAACAACATGGTCCATTGTTTTATAATTCTAAATATATTTTATTATTGATGCTTGTAAGTTACTTACAGAATTATAGTAATAACCAGTCTTATAATCATAGTACATCCCTGCTGACTCAACATACACCATGCCACTTTCTTGAAGAGTGCTCTGTGCTACTTCTTTAACTTGTTCAGCGATACTTTTCTCTTTGTCACCATTGGATTGCACATTCCATGATTTTGATGATGAATCTTCATTACTTTCTATTGATACTTCTTTTGAAGTATCAGTACTCTTTATTTCCAAAGTTTGAGTGTAGGAATTTTTCTTATTTTGTAAACAAGTTTCTACAGTAGTTTCATTGTCCAAGATGTTTTCATTTGTCTGAGTACATGAGGTCTTTCTTTTACTGAATCCCTATTAAACAAATGTTATTACAAAAAAGAATGATATCTTATTTTTTTATATAATATGAGAAAATCTCTAATTATTGTTACAAAGTAAGGAAATCATTACCATTTTTAAATTATGTTTTAAACTTTTTATTAAATCCTTTTTCTTTTTTATAACTAGCCTCATGTTTAGAACCATCTTTAGTATATCGGGCCTGAATTTTAAGGATAACCGAATTTTTCTTAAACTAAATTTATTTTGCTTCTTTCTGCATTTTTTATATTTATTATCATTATCGGGCGTAGTTTCCATGTTTTTTATTATTTTAAGTGCAATGAAATATTACTTTAATTCCTCTTTGTACTTAGTAATAAAATTGGAAAATTAGGTTTGTTATTTTCTTTAATGTCATTTCACATATTTGACAATTGACTTTGACAACTAATATATTAATTTTTCACATAGAAAATAAAGATACCACATTGTATATAAAAATACGGTTCCATACTAGTACAACGGTGTGAATAGAAAACACAAGAAGTGATGTTTTGTTTGACTAGGAATTTTTGTACCAATATAATAGCGTAGCTATAATAGCGTATCCGATGATGAGTAGATTGAACATCCAGAATCCAGTCAAGATAGAAATTATATATTTTTGGATTTTGTAACATATTATAGGTGTAAGTTTTTTACTAATAAAAAATATAGATAACTTTACATTCAACGTCAAGAACATTGTAAAAATAAAAACAATTTTTTTATCGTTCTAGAGTAATAAAAAAGCACGCAAACTTATGCATATTTCAAAATCATCGTTCTAAGCAGAGGCTCCCGAATGGAAGAAACATGAATGCTGAGTCAGCTTAAGTGATCGAAGATCCGCAATGAAGAAATACACAGAATGGCAGGTACTAGCGAGGATGTCACGGTGAGAACGAAGAAGAACGTAATCGGGTTTGGGCACCTCGAACGAATGAGTGATGAAAGAGTGACAAAAAAGATTTATGACGAAAAAATGAGCGGTAAGAGAGGTAGGGGGGGACCTCGGTTTACTTTCGAAACCACAGAATCGAAGATATTGGAGGAAGGTAACGTAAAAAGCATGATGATCCCGGAGGGCATGTGTGAAGAGATTGAGGACAAGGGACGAAGCGAAAGAGGAATGCAGCGACTGTAGCGTTTGGCGCTCCATTCTCTTTGACTGCCCCGATAAGAATACTGCGTGAAGCTAGATTAGATTAGATATAATATAGAATTAAATGAAACCAAGATAAATACTAGACCATTTTATTAAAATAGAAAAAAAAACTCAATAATTACATAAATTATGTGCGTTTTGATGAAATATGATTAAATAAAATAGCTGTCATAGATAAATACGAAATAATGATAAAATGGTACGGTTCATGTGGACATTATTAAGTACAACTACTAAGAAATAAAAAAATATATAATAATAAAAAATTAAAACATTGTAGCTGTTCTATAAAATTGTATATGACTAAAAAGATTTATAAATGCAAAAATCTAAATGAGTATACAATAGAAAAAAATACATCCGTAAGAAAAAAACGTTACTTTATAGCTCGTTTCGTTTAAATTCCTATCGTTTACATAATTTGATTAATCTTAAGTCTATGGTAATAATTAGACAAGTACAAAATGATATTTTATTTCTTAAAAAATATCTATTCGTAGCCTAAAACTAAGGTCAGTTGTATAACACATGTTATTTATAATGTACACGCCAGTTATTCGTATATTTAATTTTTAACCATAAACTAATCGATCGCTAAAGCGTAAAGAAAAATTCGCTTCACAACATTTATTATGTACGAACTCCTTATAAACGGAGTATACAATTCATAAACATTTTTTTTGAATAGCGCAATATCGCGTTTTTTTATAGATTTAGATATAATGTGCTTTAAGTCTTAAGTCCGTAAAGTCTAACATCGTGTTCTACTCTCACAATTCACATACACACAGCCTACCTTCGTGTATGGAAGATCTAAGCTAAAGGCTACTGTTACCGATATGTTTATTAAAGTAATTTACACAACAACTGTCGAACAATGGCACGTTTAGCCAACACACGTATAGAACTGTTTTTGGTCTAGACTTATACGTTATATATATTATGGTTTTATATCATTTCATCACATCGCTTATAATAATTCAGTGGCAGTCGGTTGCAAATGAAAATAAATATTTTCAGTTTGCATAACGATACTGTATTATAGTAGAGCTAATGTAACATGTTCTACCGTAACAACATTCTAGTGTAATGTGACTAGTGTTGCCAGTTCGGAAAATATATATTTTAACACAAAAAAACTATAATTGATTATTCATTTTAAGTCTCTTTTTGTAAGGTACGTAATATATGTTGTTAATTTGATGTAGTAATAAAATTTTCCGAGAAGACACTGGCAACACTTAAAGTGACTTAATTTACAATTCAACCATAAACATACTGTAATACAACTACACCTCCAAAGCTACCTCGTGACATCCCTTAAAATACAAGAAATTCGTAGTCACATTATAATTGTGCACAATTCCTTTTTAGTCGTTATGAGGTTCGTTCTCGTTATCTTAAATTTATAATAATTTTCGTAATAAATGCATTCATAATTTAATTTTTCCCTAAATGCTTGTAAAAAAATACTATACGCTGATTAATGAAAATAATAAAGTTACAAAATTTGCAAATTAATGAGTCGACTAGTTTTATAAAAATTTAAGAAATGAAGTTTTAGACCCCTTTGGCGCGATACATATGTATGTACGAATTTATTTTACACGAACACGAATACTTTAATAAATCCAAATTAAAATATCTTGAGATGCATTAAATATGTACTATTAATTGGATTTTTTTAAAGTATTCGGCTTTAACATTATTTCGGAAAATTCATAATCATAATTTCCCATAATATAATATAGTTAGGATATTAAAGACGTAATTTTACACAAACAGTGCACATTTCCATATAAAAAGTAAAAGCAAAAATCTTAAGGTTCAAGCAGAATTATTTTAAAATATAAAATTACGTCTTCACCATCTAACGTTTACATAATCTGTATAAGTATAATTGTTGTGGCCGTATCGTAGAATTGACGATTTTCTAATACCGTCGACATAAAATCCTTAATTAACGGTTGATCAGATCGTATTATCAACTCGATATTAAATACAGGACTGAAAGTAAAATAATTTACATAAAATCGTCAGTTCCACGATGTGGCAACTAAATAGTTTGTTATAATTAGACTTTACTGGTAAAGTAATTAAGGGGGTACATATGGTGGTGGTTTCCTATAAGTAGGGGTAGCTTTGGGGCGGGGCGGGGTACGGGAGGCAGCGAAGGGCGGCGGGGGGCGGTAGGGGGCGTCGTCCCCGCGATAGTCGGGCGCGGGGGGTAACAGGGGAGGCTTTTCCTCCCTCATGATAACAGGACTCTTATCAGCAGGCTCTGCGTCCGCCCGTTCTTCGAGCTCATCTTGGAAGATCACCGGGATGCCTTTTGAACGGAACGCTTGACGCTCTTCTTCGTCGCCAACGCTCATTTTACCTGTTTATATGATGATTTAATTAATATTTGAATAAGTTTATTATTCATTTAATAATAATAATATTTCAATTACAGTAGACATACTGTGCAGTGGTGCGTATTACAAAACAATTAGGTGCTAGTATTTGAGTTCAGTGAGAAGTCTAATAGAGCGAGAGAATAGAAGTATAAATGAAAACGTATGGCATAATTGAAGTGCTCTACTGTATTAAGTCAATAAATCACCTTGTTCGTGTCAAGAATTTGCATCCGCTATAGTTTAAAATATTTTCTTATTAAAAAAACATTGATACTATTTCATGTACTTTATATATAATACGAAATAAATATTAATCTAAAATAACTGTAATAATTCTAATCAAATAACATACGTATTACAGAAATCAATAAATAAAATACAACACAAATATTAATCAAATAAATATCGAAAAGAAATCTCACCTGTTCGACGTCTCCTATACAAGACGCAAGCAATAATACCAGCAACGACGATCATGCATACTATGACGACTGCAGGAATGACAAAAGTCACCAAATAGTCCGAATATTCAGGACCGGCACTAGTGGCCTTATTCTGTAAATTCGTACCACTGTGCACTGGTACCATCGGTTTCTGAATTTTAGTATTTTGATCAGCACAAAGTCCTAGAGGTATGAGACGAATGGACATAACTTTCAAGTCTTTATCGAATATTTGATCGACGTGCTCTTTGAGATTGCCGCCGATGGCTCCTTTTTCATCTACTATTATCATTTTTCGTAGCTCTTCGATTTCTCGTTGTGGACATCTATCCATTGGTAAACTTGTGTTGTACCTAAAACAAAAACAGTATTATTATTATTTTCTTGACGTTGTATTTCTAATAGGATAGGGGGTAGGATGGCAATGGAAACCTGCTAAGACATTCAGTTTACCACTTATTGCCAAATTTTCGGGGCATTACTTGTTAAGTGGTAGAATCAATGACGCGCTTTGTCTTCTTAAAAGGATGAGGAAATAAAACTAACTCGGATTGAGTTATGATGCCCTCTATTTAACAAAAACAACAACATTATGCATGTACATCTGTTCTTGGTTCAAAGAAAGTAAAACAAATAAAAAAATTGTATATTTAATATTATATTTTGTATAATTTGTCTGCAATTATTGAACATTATTAATAATATAATAATTAGATTCAATATAATAATAAAATCTCTAGACAATTTAACGACTTTTACTTCAATGTATTTTAATTTTATAATGACTTACCATATAATAGTAGTGGGATTATCCGTAATACTATGTATTCTAATATTATCAGTTTCTCTCTGTCCGAACAGAGCTGCCAGTTTCTCGACAACTTTTCGTTTATTATTCGCATTATCGACTAAATTGGGTGAAGGGTCCATTGTCATTTGGAATTCGACTGTAGGACGGATGGTGGGTGCCTTAGCCACTTCCACTATCAGGCTGTCGTAGGCGCTCTTCCTTGTTGAGTCCTCGGCGATCTGGAGTTAAATCAATTTTCAATATAATTTAACGTTAATAATTTACGAAAAATAATAATTTGGGTTCAGTTTTTTCTTTGTTTTTTTTTCATATGCAACCATAATAAATTACATGAAATATCTTTAACGTGATTTAATAATAGAAGTGACATTGATACTTCTAGTTTTAGTTGTAAGTCATCTATTTAAAAATTAGAGTATATGTTATAATTTTTAATTAAATAGACTTTAATTAAAAATTATAGTTTTTCACTTAATATAAGTAAAGATCTAATCTGACAACCCCGCTAGGGATAAAGCGTGAATCTAAGTGAATAAAGATATAAAAATCTACAAGTCAACACTTCAGTCTTTTATCTATACTTAGTATAAAGACTGAGGTTGTCTTGGTGCAATGGCAGTGTTGGACTAACACAACAGATGTGAAGGAATTAATTATGTTCATTTTCCCATTATTATTTGTTTATGTATTTCATTTAACATAATAAAATATAGTCTACCAGCTGATAATGCACGCTTCCTTCATCACTTGAAGTGGGCAGTCCATAGAATTCTTGGTTTCTGGCATCGAACTGCAACCAGTGGTTTGATGGTATTTCTGAACGATCACTGTACTTAAGGGACAGCTGCAGGTTGCGGGTGCTACCGTCTTCTGGGTCGAAGAATGTATCCTGTTATATAAATTAAAAAAATATTAGTTTTTATTTTACATATATTTATTAAGTTTCGGTTTTATATGAGGATCAAGAACTGAATGCAGAAGGCGGTAATACCAGAGATGACGCGCATTGTGAGGAAGTAGTTCTTTCTAGAGACCTAGCCACTGATGGCTTGGATTCTTGTCTCACCGACGGGAGACTTAAATTTATCCATCTTTGATAATAAAATATATGAGTATACTGGACAGTATACTATTTTTATAATAATTAATTATGATATTTATAAATATACATTAAAGGACTATTGGTGCACGTTCTTAAGAAGTTTGGGTGCATTTTTAAGTATTTTGAGTGCGTGTGACTAGCACCACGTCAACCCTAACGTTTGGGGTATGATAATAGTAGAAATAAAGCAATTGACCTCGGGCACTTTGTATATGAGCAGGTGTCCGACGGTGGCCGTGAGGTGGTCGACCTGGTTGCGCGTGACGGGCGGGTAGGTGTCAGGCGCGCGCGTGGCGGCGGGAGGCGCGGGCGGCGCGCATCGGCCGGCGCCGCGCCAGCGTACGTCCGCCACCTTCAGATCAGGCGACATGGCGCGCGCCAGACCCGCGGACGGGGAGCCGGGGGAGCTTTCCGATTCCATTATCTGGAAAATTATTTTAATTTGATTAAATGTTATTCAGTGGCCCGCAGCCAGCCAGGACATGCAAGACATCTGAGGATCAGGGGACATGGCGCGTGATAACCCGGGAGACGGGGGAAAAGAGTATATGACTCATTCCAAGATCTGAAAATTTTACTTTAATTGGACTACATGTTATATATTTGTTGGAAATTTATTAAAATTACATGTTTGTATTATTATATCATTATTTAATTTATTAATTTTGCTCTGTTGATGGGTAAGTTACTTTCTATATTAATATATTTTTATATTTTATGTTTCAAGATATGTCTTAATTTTGGATATTTACTAATTAATACTTATAAATATAAAAACGTGTTGGAAACAGAGCCAAAATAAATAAACCCATTAAAAAAAATACCTTCATAAGCCTATTAATATCATCCATTGGACAGGCAGGATCTTTAGGCAGAGTATCATTAGTCCAAACAAACTCGTACAGGTCGCCATTTTGGGTAGCATTTAGAACTGTCAAATGGTCCATGTCGGTATCCCTAAATAGATTGACGATGCCTTCCAATACTCTAATTTGCCAATCGACGGAGGTATAATTGTATTGTTTTAATAGTTTAAATTGCATTATAAACTGGTGATTGATGGTTCTACCGCTCTTGTGTTGCTGTACAGTTATGTCTAAAGGTCCTCGAGCTACGAGTCCTTCGCTGTCTTGCGCTTCTACTATGAAGTTCCAGCGAGACACGTGCGCTTCGAGTGGCCTAAAAATAACAGATGTTATTATTACTGGTATAAAAATGGCAGGGTAGGCAGAGGGAACCTCGTTTTAAGACACTTCGTTCCTCATTTTCCGCCGAATTCTGAAGGCATTGCGTGTTGAGAGGAGGGAACTCAACGCCGCGCTTTGCCTCGATACCAGAGCGAAGAAGTAAAAATATAAATTAAAATAAATATTTCCATTCCTCGAATGGGGATCGAACTCACAACCAGTATTTATTAAAATTTATGCTCTAAGTTAGAAAAAATATCATTAACTTACAATCCATATACTTCTCTTTCATTAGGAATAAATTGTATCCACGAATTCTTGCTGAGGGGTACATTGTCAGCTTCGTACATCGTGAAAGTTAGATTGCTACCTTCCTCTGGATCAGTGAATAAGTCGGCAGGGATGATATATCTGTAAATAATATATTTTTTATGATAATAAATCTTTTTATATTAGCACAAAAATAATATAAAAAGTAAACAAAAAATTAAAACAAAATAAAAGGGTAAAGAAAATACATTGTATAAGAATACAATGTACAAAGGGCGACCTTATCGTTAAAATAACGTTTTATTTATATGGAAATTGTTTATTAGCCTCACACTGTATACTGGACATAACAGGGTAGGCAAAAATAAGCTACCTACCCCTACCTGGATACTGCGTTCTCTGCTTTCTGGCTGAATTTGACACATTGAATATGCTGTCTGTGTATGTGTGTCTATTGTTTTTAGGAGACAATTCGGGCGGAAAGTTATAGGACAGAGTGTAGGCTTAGACTAGGATCTCTATTTCTCTTTTCTTCCATGCTACATGCGTGTTACAATACCTGAAAGCTTTGCCAGCTGTGATAGCTAGTTTCTTCATATGATGCTTGAGGGTTGGGGGTTGATTTGCCGGCATTGGGAACGGAACGGTTTCCGTTGTTCTACCTATTATGGTGCTAGTTCGGTCCGTTGATGTCATTGTTTCCTAGAAGATTAAATTTATTTATTTATTTTTTTGCGAAAACATTGTACAAATTTTATTTTTAATATATTTTATATAATTATTCGTTAGTTTAGCTTTTAGCGTTTGCAGCTACGCATTGCTTGCATTTGTTCCAAGTGATAATAAAGCCAAACGTGTAGATTCAAAAATATATATTAAATATAATTTAAATTATAACATAATATTTATCTTAAAAATTAAATAGCATGAACAAGACAATAATAAATTTTGAATTATCCCTCCCACATTAATATATACCACATAATGAATTCCAATCCAAACTAATTTCAACAAATGACATGTAACTCGAGCAAGTATTATATAAATGACGATATTTACAAAATATTAATTTAAAACTATATAATATAAATACATATAATACATAATGACTAAACAAAAAAAAAATCAACGGCGTCCATGAAAAATCTCGAAGCATGCACAAAAACGTATGTCGACAGACCTGTTTAGTTACTTCCTCAGTAGTAATTTCCGTTGGTACTGTTGTTGGCGTAGTCACTGGTACGGTTACAATAGTAACGGGTACGGGCGTTGTCGTTGACGTGGATGTCGTTTCCGTTGTCGTTGACGTGGACGTCATTTCCGTTGTCGTCGACGTTGTCGTTGATGTTGTTGTTGAAGTCGTTGTTGTTGTACTTGATGTTGTCATCGGAGTGGTTAAGGTTTCTTCAGTTACGGATTGTGTTGTTGGTAGTTCCGATGACACGGGTAGCTCGTTGGACTCGCGTATAATAACAGTTTGCTGAAAGTGCCATGCGGACGCTCACAACGTGATGGAATTCAGATATAGTGGCAACTTTTTTATTTTCTTATAATGAACTTGAACTTAATTTGTATTTTCAAATTAAAAAAATTAAAATAGTGTATCTATATATAAAATAATAGCTGCCATTACATCTTTAAGATTAGTTTATGTATGTACAAATTAAATTACAATGTGATATGAAATTCCTTGTCTATTCTAACCCTTGTTAAGAAAATCCACTCCCACACGAGATAAAATTAGTGTTTAATAAACCTCTACAAAATGTGAGTTAGATTCAGAATGTGATATTAAAAAAATACTTCATTAATAATGAATATAGACATACCAATTCTGGTTCTGTAGATGTGGTTATTTCTTCAGGTACTATTACTACAGGGACATGGTGGAAATTGCGTTCCACAGCTTCCTTGGTGACGTTAATGTTAGTAGACTCCGAAGCCGATTCTGAGTATGGAGTGATTTTCACTGAATTCTGATTCTGTACAGAATGAAACAACATTAAATAAAAGTAATATAAAAAATATATATTTTTTTATTTAATTTAAAAAAATTCTACTAAAAAACTAAACTAAGACTAAATGCAAAACTTTATACTACTATGGCGTATGCAAGGTAATAAGTATACTATCAAAATGCAACTATATACCCATGTGATATCAAAAATGAGTAAACAAATAAAACATTCCAAGGTAACTGCAATGGACCAAAAGAACTGAAAATTCTAAATAAAATATATTAAAAAGTTAGTATTTATAGCGTTAATATATTAGAAATTAATTAACTTAAATACTCGAGCGATAAACTTCAGGCTACAACAGTATGGTAATGTCATCCCTGTAAACGGGACAAGGTCTTCCAGCGGCTGACGTGCAATATGGTCAGAAGTCAGACAAGAATAAACAAACCAAAAATACCACCACACAATCACACGACAATACAAGACAAATCACGAATCATGCGATGGAGATTGGGACAAACCTCCGTTGTATACATATTAGTGGTCGAGTCGGGGGTTTCCGACGACTCCTCTCGGAGCGGGGCGGCTTGCGAAGGGTTTGGGGGTTCGGGGGTCTGTGTCGGGGTTTCTGGGGTTGGGGTTGGTGATTCAGGGGTGGGGGTTTGAAGGGGCGGGGTCGTCGTCGTCGCGTCGGGGGTCTCGGTCTGAAACGTGTCGGTGGTGGTGTGTGGCGCGGGGTGCTGGCCGTGGTGGTGGCGGTGAGGGTGCGGGGGGTTGGGGACTCCCACCTGCCGCCGCGCGGTACACACTACGTTAGTACTGCCACCCACTTGTATAATAGCAATGTTACTTGTATAAAATACATCATTATGTTTTATGTAACATTACTAATATAACAATTTTAAGACTATGTTTTTATTAAATTAAGTGTTTTAGGGAAGGATTTTGTTTAGTGATTCTCTATGTAATAATAGATTGTAGTAATGGTGTGTGGTTATTCATTATATTAATATGAAAACATTTAAAATAATAATTACAATTATTTTCTTTATATTTTAAATAACCACAAAACAAAATCTACACTGAAATGTATCCTAATAATAGTTTAATGTAATGATAAAAGTGAGAATTGTTCATGAAATTAACTGAGAATAACGCCCAAGACATGATGATAATGAATTTGTAGCGTATGTAAAATAAAAGATGTATATGTGTTAACATTCAAAGTTAAATCTATATTTGACTTATGAAATATATTTTTAATTTTTTTTTAATTGTTGTGGACATTTTAGGAATATGAATTTTATTATTTTATAGTTTTTTTAATAGACATTAAATTTTATTATTTTATGTTAAGTTATTAAGTTAATTGATAGTTAGGTATTATGTTTAGCATTCCATGCAGTGGTCCCGGGGAGTTTGGTCTACATTTGCAGTGTTTTGAGTGCAAGATTTCCATTCCACATACAATATTATTAACATTTATAACTACTAGAATTTAACATACAGGTACAAAACTGCTTTTAATATAATATATATGATATTTAATTATAATTTATTAAGTTGTAATTCATTCATTAATTTAATTTATTATAATTTCGGGACCTCATAGTAGATCAGAAACTGTTAATAGAAAATTCTAAATTATATAGTGTTAGTAAAACTGAAATTATTTCAGATAGTTTATTCATTGGAAAAATGGTTGAATGTTTCATCGATGACAAAGGAACAATGTTAAATAAGCATAATATTCCAATGAATAAATGGATGCAAAATGATAAGACCTTTCGAAACATTTAACTAAAGACTATGCATGACATGTATTAATAATGACTATAGGAGATTTTTTATAACCTGGCAAAGATTTATATTAAATATTTTCGCACAATATTTGAATAAGATTCTAACAATTAAATTAACAGATTAAAAATATAATTTGGTCTTTTTACTTTGCGAGATTATAATAATGTTCATGCAATATATGATTGGTACATAATGAAGAAATGAATGATTTTTTATTTAGTACCATTTTTTTTGTTAATACTCAATCGACACAGACATTATATTGATTAAGACACAGTATAGCCGAGCGCAAAGTGACATTTAACGCCATCTTTATTTACATTGTAAGCAATTTCTGTTTAGGTTAGTAAATGTTTTTTGTACATAAAATTTAATTGTAATAATTTGTCTTTGTTTATTTTTTTAAAGTTAGAATCGAACATTAAATTTAATATTTTTGTTAGAGCTATTTCATTCCTATATGCAACACCAAATACTTGCGTTATATGATTAGATTATTAGAAGGGCAACACCTTATTTACGTAAAGTGCAATAGACGAGTTGTAGCCGTCCTGAATTTAGACTTTCGCGCATTGGCCTTAATTAACAAAACTTAAATCGGATATCTACAGCTAGCTTCAGGGTGGTCATAACTCGTCAACCTTATGTTTCTTATTATATGTATTAATAAATATATATAAGCCCGATAAACTGATTACTTACGATATCTGGCGCAACGTCTATGTTAGTGTAGTCGTCTTCTTCATCGTCCTCGTCGTAGCCACTGTATTGATCGTCGTTCTCTTCGTCGTACATGTCGTACACGCCGGACCCTTCGTCGAGAGGTGACTGAAATATTGTAAAAAAAAAAATATATTTTAATTTAATATTAAAAAAATAGACAAATATTTCTAATTTTACTATTAAAATTTATTGTGATTATAAAAGACTAGAAAATGTAACAGGATATAGTATAAAAAAATCCCGAACAAATATACTTTTAATACTTGTAACAAATGTAAAATGTTTAAAGGTTCTTTTTTTTAGCTGTTGTTGAGTGCCGAAACTCAATGTCGCGCTTTGTGTCATTTCCAGAGGAAATGAAAAGTAAGGAAAGAGGAGGAATATATCTGTCGCAATTACATAAGTACGCTTGTGTACCTGAGCCACTACCTCACTGACCTCAAAGGTTCTTACATAATCTATATTTGCTATGTAAATAATTACTAAAAGTTGTTGACACTCTGTAGAAGAGTGTAAATAAAAGCTATGAAAATTTAGTAATTTGCATACTAATGTTTTTTTATAAGAATTTCAAATGTTATTTAATTATTGTACGTTTAAAATTCTTAAGGTAATAGGGTATAGTTTACGTCATCTTAGACTATTTACCTGTCTTTTAAGTCGTGGCAAAGGCTTTATGCCAACCAACCGCCAGCCAAGTACTGGAAGACGTAGTACTTGGTGAAGTGTGCCGTCACGAGACTGTTCCCTTAAACCTGCTACTAGGACCTTGTGTCGCGACCAGAGCTTTTCACCACAACCCACCTAATTTAACAAGAATATTTTAATATAAACGTCCATTTCTAATAATAGTGATAAATTTAGTCAGAAATTAATTAGTCCATCTATTTTAGGGATATGTCATGTTCGGTGGCAGATGCCAACCACAAGTTTTACCCTTCCCTCCAAGTCTTCTCTTATTAGATCAGATTATGGAAATAAAATTATGATTAAATCTGAGCACTTTAAGTGAGAATAAAATCTACTTCCATCGCTTGTACAGCCTACTGATAATTCCCTACTTTTACTGATTGCTCGGGCCAACTAAGTAGTAGATACTCACGTTTAAATAAATAGCAGTAGTCGCCTCAGATTTTCTTCGTTTCGTTGTGCCCACACCGGTCATAAGAACTGTGTGAGATTGAGCAGATTCAGCCTTGTAGGGTTCCATCCAAAATTCGTCCTGAAAAAAATATATACATAATATAATTTAATTTTAGCTAATATAGCTTAATTTATTATTTTGTTAATATTTTAAAAAAAATTGACAGTTTGTCTCACTCAGTCTAAAACTTAATAAATAATAATTCGTTCCCCCGACTGAGAATCGACCCCACAACCGTCACGTTTACAGTTACTCGTTGTACTCTTTCGCGTCAACCTCAACAACTTAACATATTATTCAAATACTAATACAATTATTTTTTCACGATACAATACCGTTTGTTTATTAATTTTTCATTAATTAGAACGTCGTTCCATAAGTATAATTTGTATGCTTTGCAAAGTCTCTATTTCATGACCTAATTAAAGGTATGTAAAAAGAAATTATAATGAGCACTTATAGTAAACTCGATATCGACGATCGTATGGAAACCTCGCTGAGGTAACGAGTGGAGGCATGCGACCTTCTCAGTCCTCACGCAAGCTAGTAGGTACATCTGGTTGGGTACTTTGAGAAAAGTAGGTAAGTCGGTAAATTGGCACGTTAGAAGTTTTAGTTTGCGTGATTAGCTTTATAAATTGTTGTTAAAGTAAAGAAATAAAATATTAAGCTCAAATATTTTTATTGGAAAACGTATAAAAAATTGACTGTAGCGGGATTTCTCTGCGGGTATTTGAGCCTAATATTTTATTTCTACTTCCGAGTAAAGAAAAAATCTTTTTCCTTCTCAGGTTAGGTGTAACTCTTTAAAAACGTTAAAATATTTTTAAGATTATTCCATTTATTTGCTTAGTAGGTACTGAAAAAGAATATTGAATCTAAGTAAATAAAATTTACCGTAGCGTTTGGCGCTCCGTTCTCTCTGTCTACCCTGCTAGGGATACAACGGGAAGTTAAGTTAAGTTAAATAACTGCGTTCTTCACATTTCGCTTAAGGTCGTGGCCATTGCGGTTGCGTATTTAATTAGTTCCGGGTAGAACTTATAATTCAAATAAATTCACAATATTATACTTAAAAATGTATAATGTTATTAGAACATTTGTGCCACTCTAGTTATAACTCTATGAATATTCTTAATTTTTTTAATAGTTACTGATCTCACATTGTTGTGTAACAGCAAGAGAGTGATATCTCACTTTATTTTCTATTTTCTGTATATTTAGAGAACTGGCGAGCTCGATAGGCCAGCGAAACCGGGGCAACATCTATATTATAAATAACATTTCTAGTCACGTTCTCAAGTAGGACTTGTGAGTTGAGAACGTTAAACAAACAAATGGTTGACCAAGTAAGATTTATGTTTGAAGAAAACTTAATGATATTACAGTGTCTTGTCATTTTACTGTTACTGACAGCTTAGCCCGTCAAGATTGTTTATATTTTTTTTAGTTTCACGCTGTATACCACACACAGCATGTTACGCAAAGGTAACCTAGTGTTAAGACGTTCCCCAATTTTTCCATAATTCTAGAGACATTGCGTGTTAAGTGGCGAAACTTAACGCCGCATTTTGCCTCGACACCAGAACGAAAACATGAAAATATTAAATAATTTATTCGAGTAGTAATCGAACGTACAACCTAACGCATTTACAGTCACACGCTTGCACCCTTGCTTGTGCGCTACAACCTATTTTGAAAAGAAGAAAATTATAGAAATTACAAAAAATATATATTTTTTAACTTTGTCATTAAAAACCAAATGTTAAATTTAAGATAAATAACATCCACATGAAAAATATATCTTTTTTAAAACTGTAATTATATTCTGAAACATCAAAGCTAAGTTTAACATTAAAGTCACAAATGCCATCAACCTTTGTAGGCAGAGAGAGATTACTTTAAAAATCTAGTCACGAGCGCCCATATCCTTTTAAAATTATACACTCACGTTTAATCAACGCAAATACATTCTCTTTCATTAAAATGAGGAGAGAAAAAGCTTTTATAGCTGTCGTATTTTACTTTACATAGATGATCTACTGTTTTACTACTTGCCTTTTCAAAACAAAACACGTAATATTTAGAACAAGGTAAGGAAAATAAATCAGCTTCACGCTGTATCCTGCACATAGCAGGATAGGCAGAGGAAACCTAGTGTTAAGGCACTCCGCTCTTTACATTTAAAGTGGCGAAAGTTAACTGGCTGGTTTTCGCATTGGTGCCCAAAAGTGAAGATATTAAGAAATAATAATTAATTCCTTCGAGTGGGGATCGAACCCACATCTGTCGTGTTACAGTCACACCCTTGAGCCCCTGCGCCACTACGGCCTTGGTTAATGATGTCGTTTCAAAATTTATAAAAGAAAATTCATTTTCATGCTACCGAAGCACGATAGTGGGTCGAACAGGAAGCGCACTCCCGTCCGTGTTTTATAGCTTAATAAAATGTTGAAAATATTCAAATATAGAATATAGTTATGAGTTATTGGAATCCGATACACCAGGAATTTACTGTTTAGAATTCTATTCCAAATATATAACATTGTTGTAGGTAAAATTCTAAAACTTGGTGGCTAATAGTGTTAAGATTTTTGGATTTCCTGGTTCAATTCCTGACAGGTACAAAATTTATGTGCATACATAATTTCAATATATGTATATTTTCTTTTCCAAGTAATTACCGATTACCATACAGATATTAGATATGAAAGTTGTCAAATGTTAAAGCATTTCTTATATTTTCATACAGTTTATGTTAGAAGAATGTCGATCTACCAGCTTATAAAGCCACATGATAAACGTTTATATCTTAAAATAGGTATTTTCCTTGCATTTTATTGTTTTAATCGTTTTGAATTGAAAGGTCGTCGTGCATATAATTAATTAGGATTCCGTTATCCAAAACGGAACCCTTATAGGAACACTTTGTGGACCATTTATCGCCCTTAAAGGTCTGAAGTCAACGCAATCAAAAGATACGAGCATTTCTGCATCGATTTTGCTGCATTTTGTATGAAATTTGTCATATAATCGAAACCATAGGGTACTTCCCAAGGACCAACCTTATATGATAAATCCTGAAATTGGTACAGACGCCTCAGTGGGCGAGTCCGACTCGCACTTAACCGATTTTTTTTAATGTATTCAAATCGAACTTACCCCATCTAATGCCATAAAACTGGCGAGCTCCATCAGCGCTCGTATTCTTTGCCGCGGCGAAATCTTGTGGAAGTTGCCATCAATGAGTATCACCAAAACCAGTCTATTTTCGTTGTTCACACACGTTCCGTATTTAGATTGGGGCTTCTCATCTGCACTTTTTACCTGTTACCAATGCAACCGTTGTCCTTTTAAATTCAAATTCAATATGCTAATATGTAAAAGAACTAAAAAACGTACCTCTTTTTTTATTATTTACAAATACAATATATTAATTTATTTTCGATTATAATTAACATTTTAAAAAATCATTCAAGTACAATTTTAAATATTTCATAGATATCTTAGTTAAAAAAGCGGTTTCCACCGCGAGCGGAGCGGACCCATCGAGGACTACGTTGAGCTCCCAAGAGTAAGCTTGCGAGCTCAAATACTAATACAATGTATTTAGGCAGAAAGAACCGAACTAGCAGAAAAAGTTGATATGAACTAGCCCAGTTCTAGTATAAAGTACCACTAAATTATTAGAAGCTAGATTATTTGAAAGTACTCCGATCCGCCTAAGCTTTAGCAGTTACCCAGTCATTTCTCTTTCGCAATGGAAACCAGGCTTAATAGTAACATCATAGCAGCAAAAGACAAATTAGGTCAAATAATGCTTATTCCGTTTGGAGGTTGACAAGCTGCGAATTATTTAGTTAAAATAAGTTGACCACACAGTTACTCGTACTCCTAGTATATCTCTAATAGTTAAATCAGCTTCACAGCAGGGTAGGCAGAGGGACCCTAGTGTAAAAACACTCTTTTCCCTATTA
The DNA here is from genome assembly GCF_056956725.1 of Heliconius melpomene rosina. NCBI lineage: Eukaryota > Metazoa > Arthropoda > Insecta > Lepidoptera > Nymphalidae > Heliconius > Heliconius melpomene. The sequence goes on along the minus strand of NC_140402.1, from coordinate 5,959,023 downwards.
TTCCACTAAAATCTGGAAGCAATGAGTGTTGAGTGGCGAAACTCAACCCTGCGCTTTGTCTTGAAACCTGAGCGAGAAACTCTCCGCCACGACTGGCCCTAATAAGCACTGAAAACTAAATACTTTGAAGACTTACAACAAGAAATATTCAACTTACTTCAATAGTAAACGAGTCGGTAGCGGTCAGGCCATGTGTACGCCCGTGTGCGACCACAGAGAAGGCATGGGAACCCAAATCTTGCTTTTGAGGTACACCGCTTATTAGCCCGTGCTTCGTGTCCACGGCCAGCCAGTTTGGTAAGTGACGACCGTCTTCTTTCTTAACCTAGAACATATGACTTTTAATGAGAGATGGAATTCTAGAAAGTATTATATAATGTACAATTGTTATAAAATTTGTTTATTTAACAAAATTACGATAGCTGATGAGCTGATAGGTGTCATATTACTCAAAAACTGATAACTACCAAATCTAGGCGTGAGATATTAAAGACCTCATTAAGAATATAATTTATTTAATGTGTTTTTAAAATACCGAATGAATACGGCAGAGCTCCCAATTTATACTGTGCATTTACTTTTAATTTCTCAAGAAGTATCCTACGAACGCTACAATTGTGTAAGCTTGAATCAAAACTTGATTTGCGACACGAATCAAATATATGTAGAATGTACCTTATATGCTAAAACCTCCCCAGAGAAAGCCTCTTTAGGGATTTCCATTCTAAATAGATGTCCTACGTAGGCCGATGTGTCCGGAACACCCCATAACCTTCTTAGGCCATTTTTTGCTATCTCTGAATGGTTCGCTGTTAATTCAACCTGGAAATTCAAAAGAAATTCATTTCAAAGGCCCTCTTCGCAGAAATAAAGCGAGACTGTATAAAAGACAATTGAAATTCAGTACATTATTTCGTCTTATTATATGCAAAATTTGATTTTTTATTTGTTTTTAATAACAATGGTGATATTATCATCTATTCTGCATATTTCGAAACAAACGCTACTCAGAAATGAGAGGGACTGACCTGGAACTCCTCGTTGTTGTCGAATGCGAAGTCGTCGTCGTGCCGGCTGAGCGCGAGAGGACATAGCAAGAGTACTGCGCACGCTACAAAGCGCGCGTATTCCATCTCGATGAGGAAAAACAAAGCGACTTTACAGGTCGCGTCGCTCTCATAAAATCATAGTGATCATCTGTTAACAAAAGAAATGCCGTAATACAGTGGAAACTCATATTTTTTGCTCAGAGAAGGCTACGTAGAGGGAACCTACTGTAAAGAAACTCCGTTCAGCATTTTCTGCCGAATTCTGGACTCACCAGACCACCAGAGCGAAGAATTCATCTCTTAATATTAAATATTTAATTTCTTCGAATGGGAATCGAACCCACAACTTTAATAATAAATAAGACATTCAAAGAGTGGGGAGCGAGCGGAAACGAGATACTGTTACACAGTTATAGGCGCGTGGTGATGCATAATGATCTCGCACAAACAGAATCTTTTATAAGAACTGATCTTTAGATTTAGCATGCTGTCTCGAATGGGGTTTTAAATTTTATTTAAGTACTAGTGGACCCGGACGCGGCTACGCCTGCTTCAACTATAAGAATATTTATTAAATATATTCATGAAATTATTTTCAATTCTCAATAAAATTAGTAAGAAAATATAAGCTCAAATAATCAAAAAGAATAATAAGTAGATACACATTATTAGAAAAAAATATCTGAGTTATTGAAATGAACTAACAAAAGGATTAAAAGTAACTAAAGGATTGGTATTCTTAATATTAGAAAAAGTACCTAAAGTTTTCCGTACGTGCGTACATAGATATCGACTCTACGAAATAACTAAACATTTCTCTCTATTAAGTAGGATAATTTTAGCGGGCAATATCAAATAAAATAAGAAGAGAATCAAAGTGTATTTTAAATTAATTATAAACAACAAATAAAGTTCGAAAATGTATGAAAATTTATAAAACCGTCAACGTCATCTGCCCGTTCGCGTCGGTCATACTGTGCCGCCCGCTAGGTGGCTAGGTCATTTGGAATCAGTGACATCTCCTTAATTATTTATTAGTATGTTATACAGTAAACTATAATTTCAATCTAGATAAAATGCTAAAAGTGACTATTATATTTATTTTCATAAGGATGAATATCAAAACGTCGCGGTAGCGGTCGCGTAGCAACGACGGTTGTTATTAACATGGCAGAATAAATTGCATGTCAATTTAGAATGTACTTTAAAATATATTAGTATATATGTGTAATGTAATGTTATATAGCCTATAGCACTTCTGAAGAATGCAGCTTTCATACAAAACAAAAACAATGAAAATCGGACCAGTAGATCCAGAGATCTTAGCGTTCAAACAAACAAACAAACAAACAAACAAACAAACAAACAAACAAACAAACTCTTCCGCTTTATTATATTAGTATAGATTTCTAAGATTTTTTTTTTAATTAAATAATTTTAATTTGTTGTTAATAGAGCCGTTGCGGCGTTAAGTTCCTTCGCTCAATACGCGATGCCTTTAGAATTCAGCGGAAGATGGAAAGTGTTAGTGTCTTAAGAGGAACAGAGTGTCTTAACAATAAAGTCATTGGGTTGCGGGATACAGTGTGAAGCTTAATAAAAAGTAAACATATCCATCAAATTCTAACATTATATTAAATTATATTTAAGATGATCTCGACGTCAACGGAAGAAAAATGAATTTTCTTTAATATGGCCTTTAGGCAATGAAATTATGTTGAATTTTTTTTTACATACAGAGGTTTTTCTTTTTTTAATTTTGCTATAAGTATTATTTTATTTTACTTTTTACTTTAATTTAACGCTACCCATTACATTAGTTTTCGTTTAATACTAAAATTACTGGTATATTTTATATTTAACTAATCTATATATATAAAATCGAAAGGTCACTCATCATGAAATCTCAGAAACTACATGTGCTAGGAACCTCAAATTTTGCATAGGAGTTACTTATAGGACGTAGGTGCTCGCTAAGACGGGAATTTGTAATATTCAACTTCTAAGGGGTTGTTTTTGGGGTTGAAAGTTTGTATGAAACTTCGTTACTACAAATGCTAGGAGTCTAAAATTTTGCATGGACGTCACTTATAGGACGTAGGAAATTAATAATAACGTAGTTCACGCAGGCGAAGCCGCGGGCGGGCCGCTAGTATTATTATAAAAACCGTTTAATAAAAGAAAACAATTCGTCACGCTGTACCCCGCACAGAACCCCCATTTTTCGTCGAATTCTGGAGGCATTGCGTGTTCATTCGACACCAAAGCGAATAAATGAAAATATTAATATTTCATTTTCTAGAAATGGGAATCGAACCCACAACCTGTCCATTTATTTAACTAGCGTAGAACATTTGCTGCAACGGATGTAGACCCTTTAATACAATTGCTATTAGCATCCTAACTTTCAGTTTGAGTTATTTATATATTACGTACCTACTTGATCTATCTTATCTTGTTAGAAAGATTACGTAATAGGGGCTCCTTTAGTTTTAAGTTATATACCAACAGTATCGTTTGACTTTGTAATACTTCTACTAAGTAGGTTAAAAGCAAAATAAATTGTATCTAACCAGAATTCACCGGAAAATGAAGAATGGAGTGTCTTAACACTAGGTTTTCTTTGCCTACCTATACTACTACTGTACTACAGGTAGGCAGATTTTATTTCGCGATAAAGCGTGACATCTTTGTAATTCGTGTAAAAATACGTGACATTTATCTTTTACATGGATTTTTAAACGTACAAGTTTCCAGATTAAATGAAATAATTAAACTGACAGGTTTCCAGATTAAATATTTAACACGAAATGAGGCCGAGGCTTTCTATCGTATAATACAGTCTAGCTATACCTACTTTATTCCTATCTCGAGCACTACAGACAAAGAAGGCACATACAAATTGATCTATACTGGCGAATCTCTTGTATCCTGTAGATACAACGCTGCTACCCTGATACAAATAGAGAGCATATAAACTTTGACCTATTTTTTAAATTTAAAATATATTTTTGATATGAACACCATATTTCTTAGCTCCATCGCTAGAGGAATTGCAGGGGGAATCTGGGAACCTAGTGTTATAACCATTCTCATAAATATACTTCCGTTCCCCATTTTAATACCGCGATTCGCCTCGTTATCAGAGCGACAGATTAAAATATAAATAAAATTTTCATATCCTCAAAAGCGAAATCTGTAAATAGCAAATAAAATTTTTACCAACTTCATAAAATATATACAAACCGCCTATAACTTATAACTTTAACTCAGATTCGTTTGAATTAACCTACCCCACTCCCTTCAGAAAGTGAAGTAAGAGGGTTCGCACAATGGTTCCACCCCTGGTAAAATCTGCCAAAATATATACTTAGAGATATATTTGTGTATATATAAACCTTTCTATCAACAGATTACAGCTTGAGGATTTGGTACACTCACTTATTTAATACTAACAAGGAAACAAAATTTAATGTCGTATTGCTGCCATGTTTTTTACCATCATTTTTGTATGTCGATTGGGAAAAATATTTTTTAATAGATAATTTTTTATTTTATATAATAAAATGTATCATAAGTGTTGTCTATCAAACTATACAGTTTTATTTTACTGGAATTTCAGCACTGACCAGAAAAAAAATCTCATCGTATGAGAAAATATGAAAGTTCTCATAAATAACTTATAATACTAAACATAACAAAATACTATGGCTATTGTTATCTATATCTATATCTATATATATAATAAAACTGTAAAGGGGGTAAAATCTGTACATTGAATATAAACTAAAAAAAACACTTCAGGGGGACTCAATACAACTAATAGAAGGTAAAAATATGATTTTTGGAATTCTTGTCTGTCTGTCTGTTGTGACTCTTTAACTCAAAAACTACTGGACAGATTAAAATGAAACTTTTTTTGTTGCATAGCTATTAGTCTTCGGCAACATATAAGCTATAATTTATTTTGATAGTCCGAATACCTGATGTGAACCCCTAGCAGCCCGCCTAATCTATAATAGATATCAATACAACGAATTAGGAAAAGTTATTCAACGTGATGAGCATTTTCTGTTGACATAAAAAAAAATTGGATCCAATGTGGAACCCCAGTCACCCAGCTAAACTTTATTACATATAATTCGTCAGTCGTCTTAAAATTAATTATTCTACGTAATAAACATTTGTTTTGACGTTTACGTAATACCATAATAATTATTTAAAATGGTTCAACTCCAAATGATATAAATTTAAGTAAATGTTTTTAATAAATATATACAAATTAAATAAAATTTAAAAATAAAATCCATAAATCGCTAACATATATGTGTACCACAGATTTAAAAAATTAAATTCTTATAATTTTGAGGCCCGTTGTGGCGCAGTGGCACAAGCACCGGACTGTATACACGACAGGTTCTGGGTTCCATTCCTACTTGAAGAAATGAAATATTTAATATTTTCATTATCTCACTCTGGAACGAGGCAAAAGTAATTTTATAATATCAAAACAATATACGAAATATCTTCTTTTTTATAAAAATTAATCGCTGAATGTGTTGCTAAGCGCAAATCTCGAGAGCAGCTGCACCGATTTCGGTAATTCTTTTTTATAATATTCCTTGAAGTACGAGGATGGTTCTAACGGACAGAAAAAAATTAAAATTTACCAGAAAAGGTCCAAAAACATGACTTTTCTATATTCCCGTACAAAAGATTCGTATTGATATCTACTTAAAAGTCAATTTGGACTTTAATACACTACTATAAAGTTTAAATATTAGTAGCTGGATTCCTGGAAGGCGAAACAATTGAGTGACGTTAGTATCGTATAAATATTATAGCCCAAGAACCCAGAGCTGCCAGACCGACGTCATTTTAGCAAAGGTGAAATTTTGAGGACTATTAGTCTTACATGTAGTTAAGACAGTATGCCTACTCACTAACTTGAAAATGGGATCCTTTCAGAGGTAGAGAAAAATAACGGTAAATCTCTTTTTGGAAAAATGATAAAGTCATCGGATTGATCTGGTTGCTTAGGGGCTGGGGCTAGAGGGGTCTTGAAATAGTCCGTAAATAATCCATACCTATATTATAAATTCGAAAGTAACTCTGTCTGTCTGTCTGTCTGTCTGTCTTTTCCGCAATCAGGGCCAAACCGCTAATTTAATTGTGATAAAATACTCATATAGAGATACTTGAGGGTCCCGTGATGAACATAGGATACTTTTTTTTCTCATATTTGTAATATTTTCGTTATATACCAATATATTAAAATAATTAACTTGACAAGGAATTTATTCCGCCATGTTAATAACAATCGTCGCTACGCGTTGCTAAGCAACAGCTTGCAAAGTTTGCTGTTTTAAGAAAACGTCACCCACAGTGAGTTTGCTTAATGCATACATGGTGCGCGCCGATATAGATTTATACAAATCTCTTTATACAAATCATTAACAAAAAATAGATGATTTCTATAATTTGATATTCATCCTTATGAAAATAAATATAATAGTCACTTTTAGCATTTCATCTAGATGGAAATTATAATTTACTGTATAACATTCTAATAAATAATTAAGATGTGACTGATTCCAAATGACCTAGCCTTCGGGCGGCATAATATGAGTATGACCGACGCGAACGGGCGGATGACTTTGATGATTTTGTAAATTTTTATAGATTTTCGAATTACTATTATTTTTTATGTAATTATTTGCTGCTTATAATTAATTTATCTCAGTTCGGTTATCTATACCGATGTTATACACTTAAAATATCGTAATTTTAATCATTTGAGATTTTATTTAATATTGTTCGCAAAAATTAATAATTATTTAATATAGAAAAATGTTTAGTACGCGCGCACAGCAAACTTTAGGTTTTTTTTTCTAATATTAAGAATTTCCTTTAGTTACTTTTACTTCTTTGGTTTGTTCATTTCGGTTACTCAGATATTTTTTCTAATAAAAAATCTCCACTTATTATTATTTTTTAACATATTTTAATGATTTAGGTTTATATTTTCGCGGGCGTAGCCGCGTCCGGGCCCACTAGTATATTATAAATTTTAGATTTACTTTAATGTAATTTGCCCCAATTTTAAAGAACCTTTATGACTGGCAGAAGTAAAGGTCCACGTGAAAGAATGTGAAATATACATTTTTTACTTTAAAACATAAATATAAAAACTCTCTTCCTTACTTAAGGGAGCGTTTTCAATTGACACTTCCAAGTGAAAGACCTGTACACTCATGTGTAACTCTAAGAAAGCTTGAGTGCCTTATATTTAATACCTCTTTCTATGAAAAATCCTTCACAGTTCAAGCAGTGCGCTTATGGAACTCACTACCTAACTCTATACTGTCGGGCAATCCATCTCTAAATACTATTAAAATCAAATTAAAACAACATTTCTCAGTCGAATCAATCTCAATTAGAATCTTTAGTAGTCGCTTTGTCTTTTTTTTATTAATTTTCTTTTTCTGTTTCAACTCTTTTATGTCATTGTATATATTTAGGTAGGTATAGTAATATTGATTAATATTATGTATATTTGTATGTAGGTTTATTATTATTATTAACATTATATTAAAATACCGCACCCGAATCATTTCTTTTAACATCCGCTACATTCAAGCGTTTCTGGTAGAGATCTCTATTAGAGATAAGTTATCCATTGTACACATTTTTTCTGTTATCATAAGTTTTCTGTACTTTCTTTATTGTGTGGTACATAAATAAAAAGACTTTCTTCTTTAACGCAACTGAAAGTGTGTTTTAAGTTGGCACTATCTCTGAAGGTTTTTTTAAGTTAGAGAGTCTTAAGTACATATTAGACTATCAATCCTCAAAATTTCAGCTTTGTTAAAATTATGTAGGTCTGGGGGCCCTGGGATCTCAGTCTATTAATGTCAATATTTGTCAATATTTTTATGGTAAGATGTCAATTGAAATGTAAACGTCTCATTGTGCGTCTATATTACTAAATCTAAAAGCCACAAATTTTATAAAATTAATAAAGTGTTGTGTATTTGTGACTTACAAAAAATGCCTTCTATAAGGCGGTGGACAAATTTAGCCAGAACAATCTAATCGTACCCAGAACGTGAAAATTGCAATGAACGTGACCACGATAGTTGACTGATAATGTTGCAAATTTGAATCGAGCTGCTTTTTGTTACGATATATCAATTGATGCCAGCAGTGCCTAATGCTGTGTTGCTATTGGACCTATGAACTCAGCTTGCCAATATTGTAAGGTTATTGTAAAAACTCAGTTTGCCAATTAATTTGGTGGCGCAATAATTTTATTATAAGGAGGAGGATTGCCAGTGGTTCCACGTTCAATGCAAGCTGATGAACTGAATTCATGTTTAAAGTCCTCGAAATTGTGGAAACATGTCAAGGTATTACAGTTAAGCAAGAATATGCGTGTCATGTTGCAAAATGATCAATCTGGAGACATATTCTTTAAACAACTCATTGATATTGGTAATGGCAAACTTCCTGTAGATGCGCTGACTGGCTGCATCACCTTTCCTGATTGTTCTTGTCAGTTAACGTAATCAAAAGAAGAAAGAGTGGCCATGAGTTTCTTTGCCTGTATCTTCTCATGAGCTCAACCATTTGAACGGGCTTTTTTCAAGTCAAAATTGCACATTCTTTTTGGTTATTTTGTTTTCCATTTTTTTTTTATCTTTTATGACATGTCCAAGTGAATGTTAAGCATTTTTATGGAATAAAGATATTTTGACTTTGACTTTGACTTTGAACTCATTCATATAGTGCTTCCAAATGTTGTTGATTATTTATTCCATAATTGGTTGAGCGAAAGAGCTTTACTGGCTGCCAAACACACTGATGTAAATGAATTAAATATAAATTTTCAAGATGGCATTCCTGGCAAAATAAGGACACATAAGTCAGTTGATACGGCAACTAATGAACATGATGTCGTGAACTATCCACCGGAATTTTTAAATTCCCTTGATTTGCCAGGATTGCCGCCTCACAACCTTCAATTAAAGCTTGAATGTGTAGTTATAATGTTGCGAAATATTAACCAACTGAAACTTTATAACGGCACACGATTAGCGATAAAAAAATAATGAATAACGTAATAGAAGCAATCATATTAAAAGGAAAGTATAAAGGACTTAGTAGACTTTTTGATGATGCGGGGCATCCCAATGATTTCGACTGACATACCATTAGAGTTTAAAAGACTACAGTTTCCAGTACGGCTTGCTTTCGCAATGACTATAAACAAATCCCAGAGGCAGTCATTAAGTGTTTGTGGTATTAATATAGAAAACTCATGTTTCTCGCATGGTCTGTTGTATGTTGCCTGTACCTGTGTTGGAAAACCATCTGCTCTGTTTGTTTACGCGCCAGATAACCAAACAAAAAATAACGTGTACCATAAAGTACTACAATGAAAATGAAACTGAATTTAGAATAAGTAAAAATAAAATATAATATAATAAGTAGGCATAAGATATCGGAAATTGTTATTTTTATTATAATTTTTAATGAATATTATAAGAATTAAAAATGATTTAAGTTTTTATTTTTTTTATCTTACTAGCTGACCCGGTGTCGCTAATAGCAGAATAAAAAAAATCGACTGTTAGGCGATACGAAGTTCGCGGGTCTGCTAGTCTAGAATAAAATTATAACATTAATAGATCCAAGAAGCGATGGTTGAATTGCTGATCCCAAGCTCGTCAAGCAAAACTGGCCTCCCACGCTAGTTTTAAGCGTATAGGCTTTCAATGTGAAGTACGAGCTTTGTTTTTATTGTAGGTTGTGATAGCGGCCGTGCAGGTGATAGGAAAGTACCTACAATACTCCTTGTAATTTATTCTTTGAACCGGCGCGGCGTTTAGTTCCGCCACTGAACACGCAATGCTTCAAAAAATTATAGTAAAAAGTAAAATTTCAATAAATATATATTAATATTATACTTTAATATTATTTATAAATTTAAAATATAGTGAAGCTATTAAATTTCTCCATAATTGTCAAGAATACAGAAAATATAAGAATAAAAATATTTAGAACTTCAACTAGTATACTAAAAGATATAATTGTTGTTTTAGTACTACACCAATATTTATTCATGTCACTAAAAAGTACTACAATATTGACGCAGTTTTAATTATACTATTAATAACGGTGACTAACGGTAACACTAACGAGTAGTGAGTGACAAGTAACAATATTATTAATATGTAACAAAGTGACACACCAGTAACAATTTATTCAAATGAATAGATTATCTTTCTGTTTATCTGTTTTTTATAAATGTATAATGATGGGATTTATTTTAGGGACTTAAAAAAATAATTCTGCTGCTCAATATTTAATGCTTTCAGAATTCGGTATAAAGTGGAGAACAGATGTCCCGATGGGAACGGAGTGTTTTAACACTAGATTCCTGTGTTCCCTCTGCTTACTTTTTTTCTTGTTTAAAAAAGAAATTAAAACCAAACAGATAAAACTAGTGCGGTCACAAATTTGACGAGAGGAAGTCGATTTCGCTTCAAATATTAAAGTATAATTGCTTTTAATTAACTGTATGTACAGAGTCAATTAAATAATTATCATACCAGAGGTGTGAGATGAATAAGCAGCTAAATATATCAGTATTAGTAGGGCTCTGGGTGACTTGGAGACCAGGTCTGAGTGCCAAGTCGTTATGCTATTATTGACGAAGTAATGTTTCTGAGACCTAGTTTTAGTGTACTAAAATAATAGATGAAATAATAGACTCAGTTACTAATTTAAATTTGAAACGTATTTGTTGATTTAAAAATATTTTATATGTATTTTTAAATTTTATATTATACATATCTACAGACCAACATATTTGTATGTATTAATAATAAAAATAAATGTATTACATAAAAAAAGATAAGCGTAAGTTAAACTTCCGGTTCCGTATTATTATCCATAAAAACAGCAAAAAAACATTTGTTCTATGCGAGAAATCTTCAAGTGTCTTACTATCAGATGACACACGGACAAACAGACTGAAGAATCTTACTAATAAGTCCCCATTTTATCCTGTGGCTACGGAACCCTAAAAACAAATAAATAAAAGGAAAAATGTATAGAAATGCAAAACTTTTTCGATTTTACTTTTAATACAATAAAAAATCATGCATGCTATGCTATGCTACAAAAAATGTTAAAACAAATATCTCTCTAGAGATTTTTATGTTTAAGATTAAAAAAATTTAATACTGATCTCTTCAAAAGATGGGTGATACAGTGAATTTATGTCACGCCGTAATTATTTTGAGTAACGGCAAATGATTACGAAAATGTTTTTTTTTTTTAAATATTGTCTCCGTCTATCATTGTGGGATCAGAACCATATTTATGCTTTCTTTTCAGATTTATATAAAATTTTCAACAAAACCTGTAAAGCCTATTTTTATCGGTCAAGGCTATCGACGTTTGCAATCGGATTTTGTCGGTCAAGGTATAAAATAATAAATTTTGTATTGTTGCAGTTCTTTTTTATAGCAGAATCATATTCTTATATAATAAATACTTTTATATAAAACCATTGTGGTAATCGAGGTCGTCGTAGCCCAGTGGCAGAAGGGTGTGACTGCAACGCAACGGTTGTGGGTTTGATCCCTACTGGAGGAATTGAAATATTTATCTAAATTTATATTTCCAATTCTTCCCTCTATGTTTAAAGCAAAGTGCGGCGTTGAGTTCCGCCACTCAACACGCAATACCTCTAAAAATTCGGCGGAAAGTGGGGAACGGAGTGTCTTAACACTAGGTTCCCTCTGCGTACCCTGCTGTGTGCGGGATACAGCGTGAAGCGTGATTCATTTCATCATACATATTATAAAAATAGTCCGTTGCAGTAAATAAGCTGGCGTTATTGCCAACGCAGTGTCAGCTTTTTCGCTGCAGTTAGATTTATACCCTGTAATAACACTCTCCCTCACACATGCAGGTTCCCTCGAGTTTGGGTTTATTTTCATAACGAGAATTTGATTTAGCAAACTTCCCCTGATATTTATAGCTCACCCTATTTACACAATTTTTAAAGATAATTCCATTTAAGATATCAATTTCTTGTTTTTCAAATGTATATAAATTGTGTGCAGTGTTAAGACAGTCAGTTCCACATTATTCGCGGAATTTTTAAGTCATTGCGTGGCGGAACTAAACGCCGCGATTTTGCCTTTTGTACCGAAGAAAAGCGAAGAATTTAAAATATTAATAAATACTAATTCACTCGGGGGAAACTAACACATAACCTTCGTGGTACAGTCACACGCTAAACTCCTGCGCCCCCCAACCCTATAATATTCTATTAACATTAACAATATAAAAGTAAAAAAGAAAGAAGAAATAAACCAGTTCAGAGAATCTCCCCAACGGAACGTCCTTATTGTAGAGCAAATGACATACCTAATTGAAATTGATTTGCTATCAATTTTGAAACGAGATTGGTCGCAATATCATTTGAATACAATTCAGAGGATAAGAACAAATCAAATTGTTTTGACGGTTGGCTAACCAAATACTTTGGTTCTCATTTGTTAAGTTAAGGAATTTCTTAATTTATAAGCAAAATAATCTCTATTAATTTTATGGATTTCAATTTTATATAAAATTTTAATTATGTCAAAGTTGACCAAAATTCAAGTTTACTTTTAATATTTTTTATTACATATATCTATTTTTTAGCAGCAATCCCGTATGTAACGAGGTGGGCAGGAGAGTCTAGTGTTAAGACACTCCGTTTGTCACTACGGTTATTTATTTATGGGCTAAAATTATATTTACTGCATTAAGTGCGACAAAATTATCATATTTCTTTTATATGTTTATTTATAACAATCTTTACATTTTACATTGACATATAAGGTTTTAAAGATATTCATAAATAAAGATGAAGTAGTGAGCGATCACTCTCTTATTATAATCATGAAATATATTCAACCGGGGGCTGGTACTATCAGTGACAGTAGTTTAGAACCTGGAGCCAACCTGACACAGCGAAAGCTTAGTTTCGTGATTTACGTGCAGCCGACTGGGCTCCGTCTAGACAGGGCCCTAAACCCTATTGGATGCTGTTTCGCATTCGTATTTATATGGGATATTATAATTTCATTCATGAATTATTTTAAATTTTAAAAAAAATCAGCTTCTCGCTGTACACCGCTCACACATAAGGCAGAGGAACCTAGTGTTAAGAGACTCCGTTCCTCACTTACCGCCGAATTCTGGAGGCATTACGTGTTGAGTGGCGGACGTCAACGTCGCGAATATTTAATTTCCTCGAGTGGGGAACCACGTCGACTACGACCACGACCACGACTAGCCTCTACACTTTTACTTTAAATTAATCAATATGTTAAGTAACTTGATAAGATATCTTATCATATAATTATTTTCGCATAATATCTTATTCACACCATTGTTAGATCCAATTAAATGACACAATAGCTTTAATTTACTTTCTCTTCCTTTTAACCATACTGAGTTTTTGTTAACGAAAAGGAACACTTCTCTATATTTTAGTTTCTGAAATATGTTTTCGATCTTTTATACGATTTATATATATATATATATATATATATATATATATATATATATATATATATAGATAAAATGATTACGATTTAAGAAACCGTCTTTTTCTATAGGAGCTGAGAAAAAGCTTCGTTTTAGATTATATATAATCCATATATGTAAACGATATTGTACGAATAGGCAAACAAGTCGAAATATATAAAATCGAAAGCTCACTCACTAATCACGAAATCTCAGAAACTACATGTGCTAGGAATCTTAAATTTTGCCATAGGAGTTATTTATAGGACGTAGGTGCTTGCTAAGACTTTGCAATATTTCACTTCTAAGGAGTTGTTTTTGGGGTTAAAAGTTTGAATGAAACTTCGTTACTACAAATGGTACAATGCTATGAGTCTCATATTTTGCATGGACGTCACTTATACTCATGGAGACAGAAAATAATAATAACGTAGTTCACGCAGGCGAAGCCGCGGGCGGGCCGCTAGTATTATATATAACTAGCTATAATAACATTGTCGTGAAAACAATTATAATAAAACTTAAAATAAAATATAACCAAGCTAATGCTATCTCATTACCATATCAAATTACTAAGTCTGTTTGTTTTGGCGCTGATTTCAAAATTATAAAATACTTATTCAATGATTTTTGTTTAAATTATTTATTACATTTTGTTAAGTAAGCATAGTTTTTACTGTTTGACGTCGGTTTTTTTTTGTTAAAAATATAGTAGGTATATTATTTATTAGCACAAAATAAATTAATAGTTAAATAAAATTCTTTTACTCTATCATCAAAATATATGAAAATACATAATATCTTGACAGTATTGGCATGCTGTGTAAGGCATTCGTATGGCACATTACCAAGATATTGCAGAGATATCGTATATTGCTTCCATAAGTCTCCATATCTACGAGTAATGTCCTATAAAATTCTTATCAATACTGGATATATAAACAGTAAGTAATAATATAAACAAAGTTATGATTTATTGCAGAACTTTTTGACACATTTTGACATTATAAATAAAATAAAGCTAATTTCATTATCAATTAAAAATAATATAAAGCATTTTCTTGCATGCTGTATTTCCTCTATCTACCTTTCTACATACGGGAATCTAGTGTTAAGACCGTTCCTCATGTTTCGCCCAATATAAGACTCTACGTGTCGATTATTAGACTCGCTAATCTTATTTAGTAACAGGAAAGAGCGAGGAAATGAAAATACCTAGTTAATTATCGTAGATGGAAATCGAACCCATAACCGTCTCGTTAAGATGATGGCTAAAATTGTTAAAAAGATTTTTTTAATCAATATTTGTGAGCCTAAATAAATTTCAAACATGAACATTTCTTCTACAGGTAGGTAAATGAAATCTATTTAATTTAATATACTACGAAATTGGAAACATTATTTCTAAGAAAAACTTACTTATTTATTTAGAAGCCGCGGTGGACGGCGTAGGAGGAACTTTGTATGACCTGTAAAGAATAAAAAAATCTCGATATAAATTTCTATTAATATATTAAAATACGAATTATTTATTAAACCTATATACGAATAAGTATAATTATTTATCTGTGAATATTTATTATCTATGATTATAAATTGTAATTATAGAGTTGGATGTTAAAGTTCAAAACACTAAGTTTAAGTTGCATAAACACTAAAGTTTATTATTCTAATTATATTATTACTCTAAAGCTTATATTAAATATCTAAACATTGAATTACAAAATAAGCATAATGTTAAAGACCAAATTCAAAATTTTAAAAATCCATAGCTTATTATTTTTTAAAATATTATTTTAAATAATATCGAACTAAAGTGAACGTAGCTCTCTAATTGAGTATTACTCAGAAACGAATAGAATAAATGCATATTTCATGTTGTCATCCTATATCTTATAAAACAAAGTCGCTTTTCGTGTCTGTCTGTTGTTTCTAACTCTTCTTCTTCTAAACCACCCAACGGACTTTGATGCGGTCTTCACCATTAAGTCGAGTGTTTTTCGTAGAAGGTTTATATATAGTTTATTATTTGTACATTCTTATGTAAATTAACATAAATACGATAAATATGTATAAAGTCCTACCCGTTGAGACACTTTCGCGCATGCGCTGCTCTAATGGTAAGTACTACATGAAAAAAATGTACTGGAGTATTGTTCCTCTTAATAAGATCTACAAAAAAGTCCGCGAGAGCATATTCGTATTTTTTAAGAATAACGTGTAGTGATCATTTTTCTATCTAAAAATAATAATTTCAATATATTTTTTATTGTGAGGGATATTTCTCCATAATGGTATTAATCCTTATCCTTTAAAATACTTTATTAAATTTCTACGTTAAACGAAGATAAAATTTGCTTTTTAAACTATTTCGAAATTACGAATAGTTTTACAGAAAAACGCATTTAATTGTTGACACATCCCGCCGTTGACACATCAGCTGTATGTTACTCAAGTTTCACTTATCCCTTACTCTCAGCATATAAATAAGTACATTAGTTACGTTGGCCATTTAATGTAGACCAAAACTGTCTTTTACTGTTTTTCATTTTAATAAGTACTTTAGAAGTTGTTACAATATCAAAAAAATCCTTGCTGCGAAACGGCTCGCCACTCGCCATGCGTCCGCCGTGCCCGCTTGCCTTACACGCAAAAAATCCTTGCTGCGTAAAACAATTGGAAAATCCTTATTGAAACTACGAAAATGCGGGTTGCATTAGGGTTTAATTAATTTTCACATTATCTTAAGTGATTTGCAAACATACATTACATGAATAATCCAGTAGTTAAAGCGGGCGAAGCCGCAAGAGGGTCGCTAGTATACGTATAAATTAATTAATAATTACTATTGAATACACAATGTAACGGGTTTCCTTTATCATTTACATTGTGTAATTTAATACCTCAGGGAAGGCAAGAAGAAGAGAGTTTATGTCAAGAAGCTTTTCGCCTATGCTATTTTGAGATATTATGGCGAAATCAATGGCATTCCTGCCAGAGCGAGGGTCGGGCCACAACCATCGTCTCATCTTTACTAATAAAAAAAACGTGTAAGCGTTATATTTTTAATAATAATTAATATCAGTAATTTATTTTAATATTTATTTAATGATGAAAGAGAAAACGTTACAACAATTCGTCGAACACACACATCACTAATTTTAAAAGAAATATTTCTTCTTTCATTCAATACTTTTAAAATAAATTAAAAAATAAATAAATAAAAGAATTTACATAATCCATTCTAATTCAGTTTATTTAGAACAGCGTACATTCGTGGCAAATGCGTCGGTTAATTTACATGACGCGGTTAACATTCGCAAAGCGGGTGCGCTCTTTACTTGTCTGTATTACAAATTTAAATTTTAGTTCAACATTTGCTCCAGTTGCTAATAACGTGGATTGAATAAGCATTTCGTTGCAATCCAGATAAGGGTCAAAAGCTCAAAAGTAAATAATTTTATAATTATAGAATTTTATAATTATAGAATTTTATCTTATCATTTTAGCGAGCGAAGCTTGGAAAACGTAGCAAGGAGAGGTCAAAGTTATCTTATTTAGTTTCACGCTAGTAAAGACACTCTGTTTCCCCCTTTCCGCCGAATTCTGGAAATATTGCGTGTTGAGTGGCGGAACTCAACGCCGCATAATAAAAAAAATAGCAAATAATAATTATATTCTCAAGCAAGATATTTCAAACAGTTCATATCCACTACCTTACAATTTTGAGTAATTTTGTTTAAATAAATATAACGAATATCTTATTAACTACTATAATACGGTTGTTATACAAATGTAAACAATAATGTCTATCCAAATTTGTATAAATATATAAAGACATCTTTTGAATCAAATTATTTAACATAAAGTGTACTTCATCTAAATAAACAGAACTTAAACGTTGCTCCTGCCTCTACCTCTAAATATTCGACAGGAACATACAAATTTCTATACAAACGCCAAATATTTCGTTATTTAAATTTCTCCTCATCACAGCCAGAAACTAGCATTAAAAACCATTTCGCATATTCATTTCGAAAGTTTCGTAACACCCTTTTGGTTCCCGCCGCGTAATTCACGCTAAAATGTTTTCAGCATGAACTGCTTTTGAATGAAGAGTTTTAACTTCTAAATAGCTACCAAAGAATCGTTTTACTGTATCTTTGTGTTCATCTTATTCGTTTTTGCTGTACCTACAGTTGTTGGAGATGAATTAATTCTGGATTCGAGAATCATAAATTCAATTCATGTTTTATGTTGTTTATGGGTGCTATTTGAGAAAGAAAATAGGAGGTCATGATGCAAGGGCACAAGCGTAACTGCAAATGCGATAAGTAGTGGGTTTGATTCCCAGTCGAGGAAATGAAATATTTAATTTAATATTTTCATTTCTTCGTTCTAGTGTCGAGGCCAAACAGCGTTGAGTTCCGCCACAGAATACGCAATGGCCCCAGCATTCGGCGGATAATAGGAAACGGTCTTAACACAAGGTTCCCTCTGCCTACCCTGCTGAAAAAGAACCATAAAATTAATAAGCAAAATTTAACTTTCATTCACATATTTCTATATTCCTACGAGTTAAGTAAATTGGTTAATTGTTAGTTAGTGTTTTTAATTTTTCCATATCGATTTAATTGGTTCGTAAATCGATAGCTACGACATCGATAAAATTAAACTAAAGTGGCAATTTCAATATAAATTGAAATAGGGGAGATTATGGAGCGTGTTACTGCTATAGTGGTTTTCAAATAAATGTTTTTACGCTTGTCTCACGTTAGAAGTGATAGATGATCATTAGGCCTAAAACAATTTTGTTGGATTTAAATTAAATACTTTTAATTAAACAAAATTATTTACAAAAATAACGATTTTTGACTAAATAGTTAACAACCTTTCCTTAGCAGTCGAGATTCTGACAGATCGAGAGACTGAGACAGATCGAGATAGTTGTTATTTCAATCAATCAAATCAGCCTATTCGGGTCCACTGCTGGACATAGGCCTCTCCCAGGGTGTGCCAAAGCGCCCGATCCTCCGCCTTCCGCATCCAGTCGAAGCCAGCAACCTTCTTCAGGTCGTCTGTCCATCGAACTAGACGGCGTACTACGCTACGCTTGCCGATCTGCGTTTTGTTATTTATATAGAAGCAATAACGCAAACACGCACTTATATTTTCATACTTTGTTTTATATCCACTATAAATTTTACTATTGACTCCAAGACACAATAGGCTAGTCGTAGCGCAGGATCTCAACTGGACTGTAAACGCGACAGGTTGTGAGTTCGATTCCAACTCGAGGAAATGAATTCTCATTTTTCTTATCGAGGAGAGTGGGGAGCTGGAGTGTCTTAACACTACATTCCCTCTAACCCAGTTTCCCAACGTGGGGTCCACGTCTCACAGGTAGGCAATTTGATAATTAAGGGGGGCAATTAAAAAATGGACTCGACACGACTTTAACCCTTTCGTTTTGGGTTAAATGAAATGCTAAATATCGGTGACGATATAACACAATGTAGAGACGATGTTTTGATAACAATTTCAAAGTGATTTCTTCTTAAAACTTATCATTTATATTCTTAAGGGAATAAAACTATTTTTAAAGGTTAAAAATTATTTATGGGGGCATGAAAATTTTAGAAATGTTAAGGTAGGGGCATGGGCTAAAAAAGGTTGGGAAACATGAACCACCACAACAACAGTCCTCAGTAAAAGCTTAATGGTGCGTGCCGAACCATAGGAGTGGCCTGAAAGTCTATTACCTCATGGTTTCGACACCATCGATTAGCCACGAGTTATGGAGTGCTGAGGTCGTCACATGATGTCATCTGGGCCGGCGGTCAATTGTCGTTGTTATGAGAACTTGTTAACTTACATGTATTTAAATAAAACTTTATGGTAACTTTATAATGAACGTGAGTGGTTTATCATTTTAGTTGGGTAATTATATTCTTAGCTTTATTTTATACTTATTTTTAATCTGGCAACGAGGCAGAACGCGGCGTTGAGTTACGTCAGCCAACATGAAATGCCTCAGAATTCATATAAGTTATCATCTATATCCAGAGTAAAAGTTAAATAATAAAGTTATTAAAGTATAACAATGTATGTATGTATGCGGAACACAACATAATACGTAAAGTAAACACGAAGATTGTAAACAGATAGCGCTCGGTTGTTGCGTGACAAATCAATTACATTGATACTGAATCAACTGAGAATCAGATGCAGAGCAACGTCCTCGCTTAGTCACTGGACGCTTTCTTGTCCTATGATGTGGAATAATGGAGTACAATTGCCTTATATATTTTTTAATTTTATTAATTTGAGGTCAGTCGTGGCGCAGGGCCAAAAAATGTGACTGTAAAACCGACTGGCTTGTGGGTTCGATCCCCATTCGAGGAGATGGAATATTTATTTTAATTTAAATTTGAATTTTTTCGCTCTGATATCGAAGCAAAAGCGCGGCGTTGAGTTATGCCACTCAACACGCAAAGTGGGGAACGGAGTGTCTTAACACTAGGTGAAGCTGAAAAAAATAATATTAATTTCTTATTTAGTAGAGGACAAAACTTTTTTACAGCTTTGAATAGATGATACACAGGCCGTCGTGGCGCAGTGGCACAAGCGTGTGACTGTACCTACAATAGTTTGGGGGTTCGATATCCGCTTGACGAAATGAAATATTAAATATATCTATTTCCTCGTTCTGGAAACGGGAGGTAAAGAGGCATTGAGTCCCATAATTCGGCGGTAAGTGTCTTATTATACAAGTGTCTCAATATTAGCTTTCCAGGTTCCCTTTACGTACCCTTCTATGTACAGGGTGAAGCTAAAAAAATACTAAAAATGATAATAGCCAGAAGCAGATGAGTAATGATAGATGATTCATAGAACATAAATTAAATCAAAACCAACATCCTCGTTGAATTACAATTAATATATGCAAACTTGCCATACAGACGAAGAAAGAGGAAGGAAGGCGAATACGGATATCATTGGTAAAGCGTTTTCTTTCAAGATTCCTAATAAGAGTATTTTATTTATTTGTACAATATGACGTTTGCAGTCAGCCAATTAAATTCTGACATGAAGGTATTTCCTGAGAAATTTTCTTTCATGTGATGTATATCAGTAATATGATCAAAGGAATTTATGTTTATCGTTTCAGCTAAAACGGGTGTATTTTTTAAATATATTATTAATTCATGTTACCTTAACAGCAGAATGTAAGCTATAAACTATACTTTTACAATCCAATTAGTCTCTCATCTTTAATTTTTCTATTAATTTTCTCATTTCTATTAATTTTGAATTTTTCTCTATAGTCTGTTCATTTGGGCTTGAGACAAAACGTAAACAAACAATACAGTGCTTTTCAAATATTTATCGATAATTTCATATTACTACGAATCGCCTTTCTCCTACATGTTAGACTTAGAACCCGTTAACAACAGCCACCTTGTCTGTATTGGAGATTTCTTTAATTGCTTTTTCAACATTTTTTGGAAGGGTTTCGTAAGTTTTATAGATGTCATTCAATAGTATTATTTACAAGTACTACAGGGTATTACTACCATACTTATTTTTATAAAATATATAAATTTCATCAATCGAATCGAAACCTGAAAACTAACCTCTTTAAAGCTTGTTTAGCTTCTTTATTTTACCTTTTGCTTCCTGAATAGGGTATAGTTATTTTTGGACAGTGTATGTATTGAAATAAATAGAAAAAGTAATAAACAAAAAAAATTGCATATCATTTTATAAAGTAAGTGTCATGACATTAACAAACCAATGTTGAAAGCACGTAACGTAAGATCAGAAAGCTAAGGTAATTAAACCTTTGGGTTGGGCCTGGTTAATCGTATTAGCGAGGCGCAGTCTAATCTTATTGATGTTACGTATTCGGTTCCGTAAACGACGATACAAAGGTATAAAAGTTTACCTTGGACAAAAACATTATTTAAATAAAAATAAAATAGATTAGCTTCACGCTGTTTCCCGCAAACAGCAGGATAGGCAGAGGGAACCTAGTGTTAACATTATTTAAATATAAAAAAAACCTAATGTGATCTCCGTTAACCATTTCAGTTTTAGCAGCAGTAAATGCCTTGAATCCCTTATAATTGTAATTTTTAAATATGATTGAGGCTATTCGTAGCGCAGGGGCACAAGCGTGAAACTGTAACACGACGGGTTGTGTGTTCGATTGAAGGTCCACTCAAGAAATAAAATATTCAATACATATTTCCATTTCTTCGATCTAATCTCGAGGCAAAGCGTTGAGTTCTGCCACTCATCATGCAACGCCTTTAAATTCGGTGGAAAATTAGGAACGGAATGTCTTAACACTATGTTCCCTACCTAACCCGCTGTGTGCAGGATACAGTTTTATATGAATTGTCTGCCACAGTACTAGAACAAAGATTTCACCTTTAAATACAATCTCAAAACTCATATAATAATAAACTGAACATCTGCGTTGTCTGTTCATCGATTAATTATCATTCATGTTTGCGATGAGCCAATATGATAGGCTATCAAGTTATATATGTGTTGTGGCTGATGGCCAACAGTGATGCCAACGCTTGGAATAAGGCTGGCTGCAAAATGTTTTCTTGGAGTAGATTTTTTTAAAAAGTTAATATTAAATAAAACCTCTTTTTAAATTTAAAGTAACTATATAATAACAATAACTTTGATTACATAATAATTGTTATTAATAGTTAATCGTAAATTAATAATTAATAAATTATCAAATTAATTAATTTATTGATAATTTTATTTTCCTTGTTCCTTTATGAATGCTAAAAGGTATGTTATTTGTTTATATTATACATGTATTAATAATTAGTATTATTGACATTTCGCTTAATAATGTTGATAATATCTATATATGTAAATACGGTCGTTTCATTAGCTAATTGCTGTTTTGTTACTAATTATTTGCATGTAATGTTTTAAAGACAAATATCCTTTTATTCATATAAAAAAATTGATAAAATTTCATAAAATATGCATAGAATTTAATTTTGGCATCATTGGGTCCATGCACAAATATGTACATAATAATATCTTTTAATATTATACTAATCTATATATATAATAAAAGGAGAAGTTCCCACTTACTGAGGTATAGACGCACCGCACAGCCGTAAACGCTGATGGTAGAGGGACGTGAAATTTGGGCAGATGTTTATTTTAGTTCAAGCGAGCGAAGCCGCGGGCTATCAATAAATAATTTAAAACTACGTTATATCACAATTATTTCAAAAATATTATAAATAATGAGAGGCCAGTAGTGGCGCAGAGGCACAAGCGTTGTGGGTTCGATTTTCATTTGAGAAACGAAATATTTATTATTTTTATTTTTAAGTTCTGGCGTTGAGGCAAAGCGCGGCGTTCAGTTACACCACTAAACACGCAATACCTCTAGAATTCGGTGGATAAAAGATGTCTTAAGGGGAACGAACTGTCTTAACACTAGGTTCCTGGATTCCCTCTGCCTATGGTGGTTATAAGGTAAACTAAGAAAAATAATTTAATATAAAATATTAAAAATGAGTCGCTCTCATAACATTTTACTCAGTTATCATTAAATCTGAGTGCAACCAGTGCTAGTAAAAATTTTACTCGTTAACAAAATTAAAGTAAGAAAATTTCATAGAAGCGGTAGTAAAATCAGCACACAGAAGTGTGTAATAACATTTATTGATTTCACGGTTCGTCTCTTTGGAAGCGTTCAATTTAGTCTCGCTCTCTCAAATGTCTTATATGAAATAAGGGCAAAGGGTATAAAGGGTAAGTGAAATTAAAACTTCTGTCTGTATATTGAAATTGCTATAGTACTCTCTTTCTTTACGTAACGATATACAAATATATAGTATTTATTATTTAGTTTTTTATATATTACAACACACAGAAGCGTGGTCCAAATTTAATTTTACTCAAAATATTCGATAATAAATATTTATCTCGTGTATCTGTTACTAAAGAAGCCTAGGTATACAGAATATTACGTATTCTGAATAATATATATTTTTTAACCCTTTATTACAACTTTCTGCTATATTACCGTATATATTCAGATATGGTAGATTTACTTAAAAATTTACAAACATGTAAAGGAAAACCAGACGGTAACGTTATAAGAAACAGCTTTAAAGGAAATTCTCAGTATATATAAATAAACAAAGAAAATTCGATTCGTGTTCGATGATATTTATTAACTTAGAAATGCTTTGTTTCCTTCTATAATGTATCAATCAATACATTGTGTTAAATTATACTCGCTGAACAGAGCCTATACAAAAAGTCATATGTATGAGTGAAATCGAGCTGTCCGTACTATGATACATTATAATATATTACTGATAATCACGCCATAATTCATGAAATAAGATCAACTTTTATAATATTATTACGTTTGTTTTAGTTTCACGCTGTATATAGCATACAACAGGGGCAGAAGACGTCTAGTGATAAGACACTACGTTCCCCATTTTCCACCAAATTCTAGAGGCATAATGAGTAGCGGAACTCAACGTCGTGTTACCTCGACACCACAGCGAAGAAATGAACATATTAAATTATAGTCAAACAATTGTGGCCCTGTGCCATGACTGGAATCTACATATTAAAGTATACTATTTATTAATTTATTAACAAATATGAGAAAAAAGATATACTGTGGTATATTAAAGAATTACTTTCTATATAATAATTTCTAGACGTACAGTACACATCGCCATAAATCAAACCAGACAAAAGGTAAGAAAACATTAATTAAACCACTTGAAATATGAATAGAATAACATTTCACTCGAGTGAAATCATTGCGTGAGTTGGATTGTTTTTACAAAAAAAAACAATTATATCATGTTTTAAACAGAGTTTATATAAAAAAAAGTCAAACAAACAGAAACGTTTCCCTCCACTAACCATCAGACTTCGCGACAATGCAGTTCTTGAAGCCACTTACAGAGAAACTACAAAGGTGTCAAAAAACGACTTCCCGTGACTTAACTTTTAAGGTGAACTAGTAAGAGCTATAATGCTGTGAACGTTTGTTTCACTGGTGTGACTAACAGTATATGACTTGAGGCTTGTTTTTTGGAGTTGTTCCCATTGGGCTAAGTGGTTAGTTTGGCGTCTAGTGGATATGAGAGAGGTAGGAGGTTCAACTATATATTAGAGAGGGTTATATTCGCTGAACTATTTAGGTAATTAATTTATTCCAGAATTTTCTGTTTAGTATGCTGTATAAATATTTATATGTAAAAATAAAAAGCGAGTACTAGTATCGAGTTATAATTGCAGAGTGAAACAAGTTCATACTATTTTTAACAAATAATTTTAAGCAAATATAATTCTTGTTACTTTAATAAAAACGTTATTGATTTTTAAAAGTTTTCTATAAACCGATACGTTTCTACATCCAAATATTGTTTTTTTATTTACAAATATATTTTTTTAACTTATCTAATTTTAATGTTCTATTTTCCCTAACAAAATTAAAAACAAAAATAAGTTTTCATTTTGAAACAGACATATGTACAGACGTATGTAGTTGCTTCACATGTGCGCAAATATTGCAAAGTAAATATGCAAGTATAGCTTTTGTATGTTAACCTTAATAAAGGTAGGTACTTACAAAACAAAGATAATTTAAAAGCCAACAAAATAAAGGAAATAAAATAAAATATATCTACGAGATAAAAGGATACATAAATATTAATAAATGAACTGTTTTTTTTTGTATATATTCAGTAATGTTTTCTATAGAAAATCTAACAAAAATGATATATACTAAGTTTAAATAAAATCATGTTAAACTAAACTACCACAAAATTTTTAAATGACATCTCGAATCGCATTCAATTTCGGCCCCCCAGGAATAAGCTTCCCTTCTAATAGCGTATGATAAAACGAGTGTTCTCAGTGCGTGAATTTTATTAGGGTATAAATCAATAGACGTCTAAATCTATCCATCACTAGAAACCACTAAATACTTTCAAGATTTATTTACTATATACATCACAAATAATTTAGTACCGAGTCTTTCACGATTTCCAATATAAATTCACCAAATAAACATTTACATACCGTAGTTGTTTTCACAAAACACAGAATTTTATATTCAACAGCACTACACAATTTTATTCCAACGTATATCCACACTAACTTTTATACCGGCAAGAGGTATATCCACACACCCGACCTGAACGACGCTAGG
Source organism: Heliconius melpomene rosina (assembly GCF_056956725.1). Classification (NCBI taxonomy): domain Eukaryota; kingdom Metazoa; phylum Arthropoda; class Insecta; order Lepidoptera; family Nymphalidae; genus Heliconius; species Heliconius melpomene. Next base: position 5,933,142 of record NC_140402.1, on the reverse strand, counting down.
AAGGCGACTGCACTCAGATGACAATGGCTCCCTCCCCTCCCCTCCCCTCGTGCGTAATTCTTTCCCCAGAGATCAGCTGGGTTCCTATTATTATTAGCCCTCATATATTGTTGTAATTAAGAAGTATACATATATATTTATTCAAAATAGTTGGTAAAATAAGTATTTTTACAGTGTCTTGGGTTTGATATTGTACCATTATATAATTTATTGTCAAAAAATTCCAATCGTAGCGTAGGGGTATAAGTGTGTGACTATAAGCGAAATCTCGCTTAGTTGTGGGTTCGATTCCCACTCGCACAAATGAAATATTTATTCAGGTTTATATTTCCATTTCTTCGCTCTGGTGTCGACGCAAAACGCGGCGTCGAGTCATGTCACTCAATACGCAATGCCTCCAGAGTTCGGAACAGGGAGAACGGAGTGTCTTAACACTAGGTTCCCTATGCCTACCCTGCTGTGGATGTCAGCTAAGTTTAAGTATTAAAAATATTTATAAAATAATACAACCTACTATTATATTAAAATTAACAGTTTAAATAGAGCTTACGTTTAGCTCTATAAGTCGTTTTATTGCTATCAATCACTGTCACGCAACAAAGACTAACTCGGCCTTTTTAATAAAAAATAAATCTTGATTGCAATCTAAATTTTCTTTTATTTTTTATTAAACCCTATGATAAGCCTTGCTATTCATATTTTATATATTTGTGTAATTTAGATTGAAATAAGTTATAATATTTAAATAATAGTCACAGGTAATTGAGGTACAGAGGGCAGTACCTACCCCCTTGTGATCATTTGACCAATTTGGGTATTTGAATGTACCAAAATCGAAATTTCAATGAAATTTTCGAAAAATATATTTGCTTAACCAATAACTAAACCAATTTCGGAAAGTTAAGTTTAAACTATATTTGCTTCCAATCATTTAATATCTCAATCAATAAACGACGTCAACGGATTCACCAATAATTTAAATTTACTAAATTAAAAAATAATGAGTGCAAAATATTTTTTATGGTTTATGATTTACATATAGAAAAGAAACTTGATTCATGTTTCGCCGGAATTGTCGAAGAAAATTTTTGAATAGGAAGTGCTGTGACGATCACAGAAACACACGCAATCCTGTGCGTCCAACCGATGAAGTTATTTTTCATCGCATAAAAACGTATAATAAATAACCAAATGTTATGAAAATATTATGCAGTCACTTACAAATCAATATTCTATGAAATATTGTTATTATTAACTAACAAATATATTCAGGCGTCGGGCGGCACAGCGGCACAAGGGTGTGACTGTAACGCGACGGTTGTGGGATCGATCCTCACTCGATGAAGTTAAATATTTATTTATATTTCCATTTCTTCGCTCTGGTGTCGAGGCAAAGCGCGGCGTTGAGTTCTGCCACTCAACACGCAACGCCTCCAAAATTCGGCAGAAAGTGGGGAACGGAATGTCTTAACACTAGATTCCCTCTGCCTACCCTACTGTGTGCGGGATACAGCGTGAAGCTGATTTAATTATTTTTTTAAAATTTTTAACTTTATGATCATACAATACCAAAGAAACATAAAAGCTTAGTATCATTGCTGTTAGTTAAGACGCTCGTAACCTCTTTCCTTACAAGGGAAGGCGCTAGCATGTAAGTAATATATTCAGAGCCCAGTGATTACAGCAAGTAACAAACGGTCCCCGACGGCAGCCCGAGTGGTATTACGGAACGAGACGACGAAGCTTTTCATTATCAAGTTGGAAATTTAGGTCAGCTCAGCTAAGGCAAACAAGACGGAGTACTTATGGCGTGACAAATTTTTTGTGAGGAGGAATTTATTACTGGCTCATAATCAAAAGGCAAAGCCGAAAACTGTCCATGTCTTGAATGGACTGGTTTTTACCAGCAGTGTTTTAATGGACCAATTTTTTTCAGCTTCATGCTATATCCCGTACGTAGCAGGATAGGCAGAGGGAGCCGAGTGTAAAGAGCACCTCGTTCCTCAATTTCTGTCGACTTCGGCTAATGCCAGAGTGGCCAAGCAACTTGCAACTATAAATACAAATATATAAAATATACAAGTTTAGCAACAATTCTATGAACTTCTACAATTGCGGAAGTGAAAAAGTGCAGAGAAAAGATTATAAAGGAAGAGAAATGCAAACTGGTATTGATGTTAAACAAAGGACGAACGTTGCAGCTTCGGGATGCAACAGGTCGTACACATTGTGGTCACAACTGAAATTACATAGCTTTGTTCTGTTAATGAGTAATCTAATAGTTTTTGGTTGGAGTGGTGGCGAGGGATTAAAACTTGACGGAAACACATAATTTTAAATATATGTAATAAAAATATATATTAATATTTTTCTGTCATTGCACGCTGTATCTCTCCCGCACATAACAGGGTAGGAACTAGGAATATACATTGTCATTTCTTCCAAATTTCTTGAAAATTCGTAGGAAAATGGAGAACGGAGTGTTTTTACATTGGGTTCCCTTTGCCTTCTCTGTTATATGCGGGATAGGTACAGTGTGAAGCTAATCAATCAGCTTTAACTTATTATCATGAAGAATTAATAATAAAGTAATTATTAAAAGAAAGTACTATTATTAATATAAAAGAATTTAATGAACCGCAACATAATATGGAGAGATAATATCTTCATATAAATCAATTGATTCCTCTCAGTTTTTGCTGCGTTGCATTTTAATCATGTCACAATAGATGTCTGTATGGCACGATCCTATTGAAAAGGAACTATTAAAGTGGATATTATTCGCTATTTTAATATAAATGAGATATATTGAGGCCAGTTGTGGCGCAGGGGCTCAAGTGTGTGATTGTAAGGTTGTGGGTTCGATTCCCACTCGAAGAAATGAAATATGAGTGCTCTGTTCGAACGATGAGCGTATTTTATATTTAACTTAAATATTTCATTTCCTCGAGTGGGAATAGAACCCACAAACCTATCGCCTTTACAGTCACAGGTCTGTGCCTCTGCGCAATCTTCTTATTCTTAGATAATGGAGAAAATTAAATCAGTGGAGAATAAAAAAAATTACGTGTTTCAAACTTTTCCTAACATCTTTACATGTAATGATTTATTAAAATTTCTAAAGCCAAACTTGTTTCTTCTACGCATCTTTAAATAGATTTGCAAATTATAGTCAATGTAAGCATAAAAGTAACAATTCTCTTATTCATGTTTAAATATTGGGAGCCTTATTATTACAGAAGAAACTTTTACGCCGGAAGCTAAATCAATACTTGTGGGGAAAGGAAAAGCGGACGACCTCCACCTTCTAAAGTTAGAATAAAACGTAGCTTTTGGAAATATTTTGCAAATTATAAGTAACTAAAAAACTTAATATTCTGAGTAAAATGTAAAAAAAAAATTTATTTAAAATATAATTTTAAACTGTTGTAACTTACTTGCTTGTTTATAACAAACATATTGCATGCAGACGAACACAATACCCCAAGTGACCCCAAGGGACCTTCGAGTGTGAAAAAAAATTCTATTGTTTGAAAACACAAAGACATTTACAAATAATAACTTAGATTTAATATAAGTATATTATATATTAATTTATATATTACTAGCGGCCGCGCGCAGCTTCGCTTGCGTATTTAAGGGTGAATTCTAATAACCCATGAAATATGTGTTCAATGAAATATTTTTAAGAATCTAAATATCAAATTTTATAAAAATCGGTGGCGATTTAAGAATTTTCCCATACAAACTTTCAACCCCTTATTTGCACCCTTAGGGGGTGAATTCTAGAAAACCATGAAACATGTGTTTAATTATATACGTTTAAGAATCGGAATTTCAAATTTTATAAAAATTGGTAACGATTTAAAAAAAACATATACAAACTTTCAACCCCTTATTTGCACCCTTAGGGGGAGAATTCTAGAAAACGATGAAACATGTGTTCAATTAAATACTTTTAAAAATCTAAATTTCAAATTTTTTACAAATCGGTGCCGATTTAAATTTTTTTCCATACAAACTTTGAACCCCTATTTCACCCCTTTAGGGTTAAAACTTTTCAAAATCCCTTCTTAGTGGATGTCCAGATTACAAAAGTAAACATCTGTCCAAATTTTACGTTTCTACCAACAGCGGTTACGGCTGTGCGTGCGTCTTACCTCAGTCAGTGAGGACAAGTCCTTTTATATATATAGATATTTAAAAAAAAAATAAACATTACTTTATTGATACAGCATAAACCTGGAAAAAATAGATAAAAGGATTGAAGTATGAGGAAACTTGCTCTCATACGATGAGAAATATTACTTTCTTGAAAATGTGATTCATTCTGTGGTGCACGTAGTAACAGGTCGATGTCTTCTGTCAGAAATAGAACGCGTCGGTCGTGCTCCTGGCCCATGTCAGTTGTCGCTCACCCTAACAATTCGTTTCGAAATGTCGTTAATGTGTCAACGGTTATCAATTAAAAGGAGACATATACTAAAAAAAAATATAATTAAATCAGCTTCATATATCGCAGTCAGTAGGGCAGGCAGAATAAACCTAGTGTTAAGACACTCCGTACCAACTACCAATTCTGCGAGCGAAGAAACGAAAATATAAATTTAAATAAATATTACATTTCCTCGAGTGCCATTCCAGGCCACAGTTCTTCATATTCCTGCGCCACGGCTGGCCTCAAACCAAAAAAGTCAATATCTATTGAATAATTATGAAATCTAATAGATTAAGAGTCTTACCTAGTTCGAGTGTTACGTTAACTAGCTAACCTTTTTACTATTGAATAGCAGGGCGTCGACCGGCGACCCATTTCAACACAATAAATGGGTGATAGCCGTCACCTCGTCAGGCTATTTTTTCTTTAACAATGTAACGCTTTCATTTTACATTAAGGCAAACATGCAATTTTTTTAAACTTAAACTATGAAATTTAACTTCACTTATGTTATTTTTAACATTTGTCAACGGATCTCCCGAACGGATCTCCAAATCTAACGGTACTAAATCATCGTCTACGTTGTACGGATTACAGACAGCTGTGTTTTTGACAATTATTATTTGGTAGGAATTTTTGATCCTCGTCGCTGCCAGCCATTAATTTATAAATCCTTATGATAAAGAGACTATTATTTTTGCTTCACAAAAACTGATACAGCGGAATTTAGTGATTGTAGAACTCTTTTCTTTGTTGATTCTTGAATTAAAAATTAAATTAAAACAGTTCACGCTGTATTCCAGACACCTGTGGGAACCTAGTGTTAAGTTCAACATTTTCCGCCGAAATTTGGAGGCATGGCCTGTTGTGTGAAGGAACTCAACGCCGCGCTTTGCCTCGACACCAGAGTGAAGAAATGAAAATATAAATTTAAAGAAATATTTAATTCCTCGAGTGGGGATCGAACCCACAACCCACAAACACTTTGTAACGCAGGGCGTAAGGAATAGTGTGCACTGAAATCAAATTCAAAGGCCTTCCTTAGTCTTCAACAATCATATTGCCCTGAGAAGCCAGAGTTAGTTTCCTTTAATATATTATGTACATCACATTTATATCTACTAGAGATTTTGTATGAGAAACCTAGAAGTTACCATATATAATTTTAAATTGTTTGCTCTTATAAAATACATCTAATAAGGTTAATAAAACAGTGACACATCCCTCCCTATTCTAAGAATCAAAAATGCAATATTTTTAGACTTAGCTTATTAAATTCGTCCTTCAAATATTCTCATTTATGGTGCAACGTACATATGCTATAAATTAACCTTATCTTGACAGTTTGTCTATATGGGCCCCAATCCATCACTGTCACCACGTGTCCTCTTCTATTAGCGAAAGTGAATTCGATCAATATATTTTTTGCGCATATAGCAGGGTAGGCAGAGGGAACCTAGTGTTAAAACACTCCTTAACTTTCCGCCGAATTTTTCAAGTTGCGCTTTTGGCCTTGGCACCAGAGACTCAAGTGGGAATGGAACCTACAATCTTCGCGTTACAGACATACAATTGTACCCCCTTTATACACTCATCTAAGACTTTACTACAACGAGTGCCATATACGAGTATAACGAACATTGTATAATTTCTTTTTGTTAATATTTAATAATTGTAAACAGTTAAACGAAACAAAAGGAAAATAATTAAACAAAGTAAATAAAAGTAAAAAATAATAATTGAATTACAATCACATATTATATTAAAAATATATTACAATAAAGTATAGAAAAATAACAAAAAAGTATTTAAGCCAGCTAACACACTGCAGGCGTTTCAGATATTGTTTAATAGCTTTTCTGCGTGCCAGCTGGTCCCAACAACACGAGACTTCCATATGCCGTTCACCATAGAATAGCGGTATTGTCCGAGACTTACTCAATTGACGCTTAAGTACAATTAACGGAATAACAATTAAAAATATTTAACTAAAGTTAACAATTAAAGATAGCGTTAAAGTTAATTGTGATAACTGTTTAGTTTTATAGTTACTTATTTATAAATATATTGTAAAAAGACAAATTTTATTTTAAATATATTTAATTTATTAGCAATGAGAAATTGAGAAAATTATTTTAATAAATTTTTAAGAGCAATCTACTTGATTCTTTTAATAAAGTAAGTTACTACGGCGAAAGTTTCTCCAGGGACTCGTAAAGAGGTTCTTCAGTCAACGCTCTCATAAGGATAAAAAGCTGTTTCGTTCTACCTTCATGTAATAGAATATTTTGTATAGAAACTCAAAAGATGGCACAGTAGTTTGTTAAAGAAACTAGAAAAATACATAATATATAACAGAATAACAAAGAACGAAGATGAAGGCGATGGTGTGACTACGAAACGCGATAGGTTGTAAGTTCAATTCCCACGCGAAGAAATGACATATTATGTAATATTTTGATTTCTTCGCTCTGGTGTCGAGGCAGAGCGCGGCGTTTAGTTCCGCCATTCAATACCTGTAGAATTCGGCGAAAAGAGGAGAGCAGAGTGTCTTAACAATAGGCTCCCTCTGCCCACCATGCTACAAGCGGGATACAGCGCGAAGCTGATAAAAATATAGTGCCTCTCTTTAAATCTAAAGATTAAACGGTAAATCCTAATATCGATAATCCTGCAATCCTTGTCGGCTTGAAAAATATCCTGACGTCGTTTGCATACAATAACCGGTTGTGAATGGCACGAGTGGTACGTGCCTACTGCCTAGCTTCAGCCTTACATTATATACAAAAGTTAAATTTTATTTTCTAAATGAATGTTCGAAATGAAAATAAACGAAATGAGCATTTTTTATGGCACAGATAATATTATTTATAGATACATTTTATAAGAGTTAAATATATTTAGGATTTTATTTCATCCATATTATATCTTGATTAGTACAGTAGTTACAATAAGTATTACAATATTTAAAGTTCAAGTGAAACTCGGTGAGAACAGCATGTCTTGCATAAGCAAGGCCCATTTAAATATAATATTGATTTTAATTTTTCTTCAGATTCTCGCTGTATCTCATTTTGTAAAAGGGTAAGCAGAAGGAAACCAGTGTTAAGACACTTAGCTCATCAATTTTCGCCGAATTTTAGAGGCATCGGGTGTTGAAAAGCAGAACTTAACGCCGCGTTATTATTATATCACTCTAATTTCCATTACTATCCAAATCCTTCTAAGTTGAATACCAAAAATAAACGTCTTCTATTTAGGTTAGCTAGAATCTGAAGCTCTGGCAAATTATATGAAAGTTCTTTTATCTTTAGCTATAAACTTTTTCTTATGTGGCATTACAACAAAAATTTTACTTTCTTTGCCCCTTTTTATTTTTTAAATGAAATTATAAACATTTATAAGTATATTTTTATAATTAAAAATTAATATCCATATGTGGTTATTTGTATAAGCGGTATTTACATTTAAAAAATTACCGGCAATCTTTAAACACTGATGAGCCTTACAACGGAATCTAGGCTTGGGTTTAATCATTGTGACCTCATTTTGACTTGCGCTACGTTTTAAATAAGTTTGATGGGTGCACTATAGAGAAACTAAATGAGCTTTTTAGGTTTCTAAAAGGATCCTTGAACGAAAAAAAATGAAATTTATAAAAAATCTAGCATAAAAAAAATAAATATATTGAATATTTACCTAAATAATTCAGGTTCCCTCTGCCTCCCGGATATATACAAAAAAAAACTATTCTTTCTTTCTATCTAGTACAACGTCAATGACCTCACTTGAATCGCTAGCGATCAAATTGATTAAACGTTAATATGATACTCAGCTCGGCTGTAACTCCGTCGATGCTCTTTAATTGCCTGAATTACTAACATATTGTAAAAACGGCCTGGTCACTATTGTTTTAGCATTTAACTATACATATAAAAACAAAAATATAGTAATATAGCTTTCTTTTCGGATTCACGCTGTATCCCGCATATAACAAGGTGAAAGAACATAGTGTTAAAACACTCCGTTCTCCACTTTTCGCTGAATTTTCGATGCTTTACCTTGTTACCAGAATGAAGAAATGAAACTTAATAAATAATAGTTCTATCCCCCAAGTGGGAAACGAACTCACAACCGTCGCTTCGATTGATATAGTTACATTTTCAATTACTAAGTAACGTATAGAGGGGCTTTAGCATAAAACGATTCGAAGTAGTTGAGCGTGACAACTACTAATGATATTGTAGTTGACATGTGAGTAAGGATGGCCGATATTGTCAAACACTTCTTAATATAACTAAAATTAAAAATGTTATATATGAAATATCTATATTTAAAGAAATATATATAAAATAATTTATTAAAAAAAACTGTTCCTTATATTCTAAAATATATGTTAATACAAAACTGGTGATAAACGAATTTCAGCTAAAAATACTAAAAGATAAAAAACATTCATCATTATAATTATCATATAATATAATAAATGATATTTAATAAGATGTGACAAGTAAAAGTTCATTAATATTATTTTTGTCAAACGAACCGTTGCATGTACAGTACATTCAACCAGTTGTGACCAGCCTGAAGTTAGCTATAGTTATAAATGGCTGCGCAGATTCGATTTTAGGATATTTTCTTACTTTTCATAATTTCTTTCCAAGTGTAACAATACGCAAAAGTTCAGAAAACCTAACTTCAGGCTGGCCACAACTCGTTCACCGTACTATATTCACAGTGGCCACAAGTTATGAGCATGACTGCGTTCGCTGCGCACGCGCATCAACGAACTCAAAATAGCCGCTGACTCAGAGCAACAGAACCTCTGTGCGTTGGCGGTGAAAATAAACTTATTTTACTCTTGTTTGTAAATCGAGACTCGCATTGTGCTCTTTAAATATGCGCTAAAACGATTGAGTAACTACTACTGAGTTATTTAGGGGACAATACTATAAAATGTATTTTTATCTTTGATAAAATAAGGCAGAAACCAGATAGAAGGAGATAGAGGCCAGTTGTAGCACAGGAAACAAGCATGTCATTGTAAACACGAGGTTGTGGGATCCCAGTCGAGGAAATGACGGAGTGTCTTCACACTAGACCCTCTCTGAATACCCTGCAGGGTATTACCTGAAGCTAAAGGAAAAAAAAGATAGAATAACAACTTATTTATTATAAACTCAAGCCTTTGCCGAGAAGGTCATTGAGTGGAACAAGATTATATAAATCTACTTGATTCCCTATATGGCTCGTGGCAAACCAGGATGCCAACATCTTAAAAGGAAGAAATGGTCCTTAACGAGTGTGTTAGCCCTAAGGACTTCCATCTAAACTAACAAAAAAGAAAAATATATACAAGAAAATAATCTGTAGCTATCTCTCTCTCTCTCTCACCTTACTAATGGTACATGAATAACTGAAAAGGAAAGGTGAACAACTAGCACAGAATATGTCTTTTTATAGATGTCTAAAGCAGGAAAGATAGATTAATTATTTTAATTGCATAAAAACAATCCAAAGTCAATGTAAAGAAATACTTGACAATAATAATGGCGGTATAATATTGTGTCGTTAGCAACGTTCGCAATGTTTTATCAGAATTCTACGAAGCATGCATAGCCTTTGGTGAAATATGTATTTTTCTTTAACAAGTTAAAAAGTTAAAGATGTTGCGAAAGTTCCTCTTTTGATATGAAACTCCAAATAGAGATTATTTTTTTCAGCTTCACGCTGTATCCCGCACACAGCAGGGTAGGCAGAGGGAACCTAGTGTTAAGACACTCCGTTCCCCACTTTCTGTCGTTCAATTCTGGAGGCATTGAGTGTTGAGTGAAAAAAAGTGGGAATTACCCGAGTGAATTAAGTTCCCAAAATAGTATTCGAACTCGCAAGCATCGTCGATCAGACATGTTTCCCAATTCCGCCAACATAACTAACCCATTGTTTCAGCATCCGACAACATAACATCAATGTCGTCTTGGAACAATTCAATTAAATTGGTACAAGGTGTTTGTAAGCCTATAATTAACTGCATAGCCATATCGTGTCAATAACTTAGTGGTTTCCCTTATCTAGTAAGAGTCACCAGACGAGTACGTAGATATGTACCAATGTCATATACTGTTCCTTGTTTCGTAATTAGAGTGGCGCCATGGCGACGATTTATTTGAAAGATGTTATTATCCATATTGTACTCTAGTATCTCTGCTGAGGATTAAGCTAAATAGGTTATAAGTATATTATTTTACATTATATTTAATTACTAGCGGCCCGCCCGCGGCTTCGCTTGCGTGAACTATGTTATTATTAATTTCTGTCTCCATGAGTACCTCCGTCTTATAAGTGATGTCCATGCAAAATTTGAGACTCCTAGCTTTTGTAGTAACGAAGTTTCATACAAACTCAACCCCCAAAACAACCCCTTAGAAGTCGAATATTGCAAATTCCACCTTAGCGAGCACCTACGTCCTATAAATAAATATCCTATGCAAAATTTGAGATTCCTAGCACATGTAGTTTCTGAGATTTCGTGATGAGTGAGTGACCTTCCGATTTTATATATATAGATTTGTTTTAAGAAGACTGAAACTTTCATTGTTCATATCAGAAGCATTGTGAACATTATATATTTGATGATATCTCATTCTAGACAGGAAATGACCTAAACTTAGCTAGGTTTGTACCTTATTACAATAGGCAATTACTTTAACGCTTACGAATGCATTACTTGACGTATGACGTCATATTCTTCTATCATCGCATACAGTCACAGGATGTCGATGGAGAGTTGTAGATTTCGATAATAGACGAATGATATGACGAGGCGCCAATGCATTCCAGTTAGGCCACGACCGGAAACAGTGAAATAAGGTACGGTAGACCGAACGGATGTTAGATCATTGTCGATCTTAATAACGCAAATTCTCTAAGAAATATACGAAAATTAATAGGTAAATTCGGTGGAAAGTGGGGGACGGAGTGTCTTAACACTATCTTCACTGCTGCCTGCGAGATACGACGTGAAGGTGATTAGGATGTAATATATTTAAAAAAAAGTTGTGCTTTCATTAAGCCTTGGATTGGCCGAATTGGCGGAATAATTAATATAAATATTTTTTCGATAACCTCTGTATGACGATAAGGAAACCCAATTAGTGTTATTTTAATAACCGTGACTACTAATAATGCAATAAATTAAGGAAATAATTACTGCACCATTGTATTAACAGATATTATTAGAATGTCATTACATTTATAAAATAGTTTAAAAAATGCGGTGAAACAGGGAAGTAAAACAGACTAAGTATTTTTTTTAATTACAACTTTGTTTTAAGTGTGCTGTATTATATGTATTAATCAAGTATTAAGTCCGCCATTTTGAATTTGCTTTTTTTATGGTGTGCTATATTCTACTAGCCAAGACCTTTCATTTAATACCCATCACAAGGATATCCTTAATATCTTAAAAGGATATAAAATCTGGCGTTTTGTAGCGGCCGCTATTTTGTGTTTGTAATACTATGGATTATGTATTATTTTATTATCACGAGAATTAAAAGTATATACGAAATTTTCCAGTCAATTGGTCCAAAAAAGGGGTTAAAATTTCACCTAGTAGTCCCGACACACGACTAAATCTAGTTACATAAAACTGTTTAAAAAAAATTACTACTTAATTGTTAAGAGTTAGCGCAAATAACTAACATCAATATATTAATATTTTATAGTAATGATGAAATATGTAGCATGTAGTAAAAATACTAAGACAGAATAATTAATTTACATTTAAACTATTTTTAACACAAATACAAGTAAATTTTTTATATCTAACATAAATATAACGACAGAACAAATTTACAACAAAGCAGAAAATTGCTCGAATCCATTAAGCTACGATAAAAAAATAAAAAAAAGGACACCGTAGAAATTCGTATTTCGCCGTCCATTAGACACGTACCTAACTCCAATCTCTATCTTCAATGCTGATAGCATCGAGAGGGACGCCCGGGGTCCATCAAGGCCTTTCTGTTCCAAACAAAAACTGTTCGCTCCAGCGAAAATTAGTCTCGAATAAAGGACCATTTAGCTCTGTGATTAATAATAAGAGGACCGAAATTAGCTACTTAAGAATTATAATTATGTGATTTTGTAGAGTTTTATTGTTGTAAAGAAATGTGCTTTATATTTACTTATTTACTTTTACTTGGTTTTTTAGCTTCACGCTGTAATCTGCTCATAGCAAGATAGGCAGAAGGGACCTGAGAATCTAGTCTTAAAACACTCCGTTCCTATTAAGACACCTCCGTTCCCCACTTTCCGCTGAATTCTGAATGTATTGTGTGTTAAATGGCGGAACTCAACGCCGCGCTTTGCTTCGTTACCAGAGGGAGAAAATGAAAATGATATACGAGTATATATGAAAAGTTATAACAATAATATATAAAAAAAGCCTCTGAAAGTAAGATAATCTATAGTAATAAATAATAACTACTTTCATTAATTGCAACACTACAAGCTATCTGAACTTGGAATATCCCACCCATATTTTAAAGATAACAAAATGTCAGTGTAACATATACCTATATACTCGTACATATATAGCGTAAGCTAAATAATGACGCCAGACGTGACACAGTTGCATAAGCGTGGGACTGTAAACGCAACAGGTTGTGGGTTCCATTCCTATTCGAAGAAATTAAATATTTTCATTTCTTCGCTCTGTTCTAAAGGCAATGCGCGGCGTTAAGTTCCGCTATTCAACACGAAATGTCTCCAGAATTCCGCGGAAAGCGGTGGGCTCTACGCTAGGCTCCCTCTACCTACCCTCCTACATAAACAAAAATGACTCCTGCTATTTAAAAATGATATAAAAATAAAGCTATACTTTATTAATCTAATCATAAAAAGTTGAAAGAACCCAACCAAGGCTATGTTAAAACCGTAATATTTAAAAGTTGCAAGTAAACGAACTGTTCTTCAAAGTAATAAATTCAGGTAGGTACACGGAGAAATGTAGAACAGTTATAAATAAAATATAATAATAATAATAATAATAATAACTCTTTATTGTACACCCAAGAAAAGACACAAAAAATACAATAACATTATATAAATGTACAAAAGGCGGCCTTATTGCTTAATAGCAATTTCTGCCAGGCAACCTTAAGGCAGAGGACATAGCAAATTAAGATAGGGGTAGGGTGCAAAAAAAAATATAATTAAGGGTATAAAATAAATAAGAATATATTTACCATAAATAACACATACAAAGCATACGTAAATAAATATAGCCGTATCAATATATATACATACAAATACATACACATATACATATAAACTACATACATACATAGATAAAGATAAGAACTAAATGGTAAGAATAAAATGTGTAATGGCAGAGAGAGAAAAAAAAAAAGAAAAAGAACCTAAGTCTTAAAGTGACATAAAGTGTAACTTTAAACGACGCTTGAAGGTTAGAAATGTTTTGGCATTTCTGACCACTAAAGGAAGGGCGTTCCACAACCTACACGCTGTTACAGTAAATGAACTGCTGTAGAAGGAAGAAGTGTGAGAAGGTATTTTGAGGATAAGATTACGTTCAGAGCGAAGAGAGCGAGAATGTGTCTCGCCCAAAAACTCAAAACGTTCTTTAAGGTAAGGAGGCGAAATTGGATTGAACAGAATACAGTAAAGAAGATGAAGGATGTGAGTATTCCTGCGAAGGCGGATAGGGAGCCACTTGAGTTTTTTACGGAAATCAGAGATGTGATCAAATTTGCGTAGGCCAAATATGAACCGAATACATAAATTTTGAATACGCTCAAGTTTATTTAATTGCTCCTCTCTTAAGTCAAGATAGCAAGTGTCAGCATAATCAAGAATCGGTAGAAGGAGAGTATTTGCTAACGAAATCTTAGTAAGTATAGGAAGAAAATTACGCAAACGTCTAAGAGAACCTAAGGATGCAAATATCTTTCTGCTAACCTCACTTACCTGTGAATCCCAAGACATATTATTATCCAGAGTGATACCAAGATCTTTTACAGTTTTGCTGAATGGTATAATGTCACTATTAATAAGTACGGGTGGTAAAGTCGATACATCTATTTTTGAAATAAGTTTTGAACTACCAATTAAAATCAGTTGAGTTTTTTTTGAGTTAAGATGTAGACCAAATGACTTACTCCAAGAAGATATACTCTCCAAGCTATTGTTAATGTCCTTGATAGCGGTGGGTAAGTCCGATATATTAGCTTGATTGTATATCTGCAAATCGTCTGCATATAAATGGTAGAGAGAAGAAATAGTATCAGAAATAGTATTAATAAACATAGAAAATAGCAAAGGAGACAACACGCCACCCTGCGGAACACCAGCAACGACAGGAGTCCAATCAGAGTACGAATCTTGTATTCGCAAACGTTGCCGACGTCCGTACAGGTATTCACGAAGCCAGTTACTTGCATCAGGAGATATGTTAAGTGACTTTAAAGTAGCCAGCATGATATCAAAGTCAACGGAGCCAAAGGCATTGCTGAAGTCCAGCAACGCCAAGACTGTGACTTGTTGCCTATCCATGCCAGAACGAATGTCATCAGTAATTTTTACTAATGCCGTTGTCGTACTATGACCAGGACGGAAACCGGATTGCAAAGGGTTCATAAGGTTACGTTGGTAAAGGAACTGAGTGAGTTGGGTCTGAATTAAGCGCTCAAGGACTTTGGATAGGAAAGGAAGAATAGAAATAGGACGGTAATCAGAGAAATCAACAGGATTAGGTTTTTTGGGTAAAGGAATTATTTGTGCATCTTTCCATATTGAAGGAAATTGCTTTGAGCATATAGAGTGATTAAATATACATGTAATTACAGGTAATAAGATATCGAGGATGAGACTGATCATTTTGCGACTAATGCCGTCAGCACCGACAGCATCAGATTTAGTGGCTAAAATTGTCTTCTTAACATCACTTTCTGCAAATAAACTAAAGAAAAAACTAGGAACACCTGGAGTGGATAAAGCATTAAGATGGTTAATAGTAGATAATTTTGTTGCGTTATTAATAACACAGGAAGAAGAGAAATGTCTATTAAGTTCATTTAAATTGATATTCTTGGGATTTATAAATTGTTTCGCTTTTCCAACTCCGATAGATTTTAAAAAATTCCAAACTTTATATGAGTCTTTTTCCTCTATTACAGATTTGTGTATATGGCGTCGTTGGTTATCTCTACACATCATATTACAGCGATTGCGAGCTTTATTGTAATTTTGCCGATTGGTATCATTAGGATTTTCTTTGAATTTCATTTTAGCAGTATTCTTTTTATGTTGCAGCTTTTTAATTTTGTCTGTTAGCCAAGGAGCAGGATAATGTTTTATTCGTACGGGACGCAATGGAGCATGATGATCATATAATTTTAATATGTGCGAATTGAAAAGAGCCAGCTGATCATCAGCTTCAGTACAGATTAGTACACTCGACCAATCGATTGCAGCCGCGTCCTCACGCAAGCAATTTAAATCTATACCACCAAAATTACGTTGCAGAAGGATTCTTGATTTAGCTTTAGGGGGCCTAATTTTATAAGATAAATATATGAGATCATGGTAAGAGAATGCTAAGGCAGGATATTGGCCATGTTTTTCAACATGGTCAATAGAAGAAACAATCATAAGATCAAGTAATGAGGGAACGCAGTTAGGGAAGTTATGAGTAGCGGATAGGGGGAGTAGATGTAAGTTAGCACCATCGACTATAGATTTTAAGCGGGACGAACGATGATTTTTCTTCAACATACAAGTATTAAAGTCGCCCATTATAATAGTGTGATCGTAGGAAGGTTTATAGTTTTCTAGCAGGGTTTCAAATGATAAAAAGTAATCGACCGCAAGGTTAGGGTTATAGTAAACACCAAGAAGAATCTTAGTATGAGTAAAGCAGACTTCAATAAGGAGATGTTCTGGACCAGAGCTTGGGTCACTTTTGGAAAAATCTACTAAGCTATAAGGAATGTGTGTGCGTAGATAAATGGCAACGCCACCTCCTACTCGACCTATACGATCGTTACGGATCAAATGAAACCCGGGTAGTAAATAAGAAGCCGAAGGGAGGCATGGTTTTAACCATGTCTCTGATACTAGAATAGCATGTACATTATTATTGTTGAAAGAAGATAAGAAATCTGGGAAGTGTGCAGGAATACTTTGCGAGTTCAAATGAATAATGTTAAAATTTTTCAGTACGTCTGAGAAATTTGAATCTAATGTTTCACTTAGCGTGGGGATACTTAGAAAGCTGTCATTACTGCTTAATCCATCAGAAATAGCCGAAAAGGAAAGGAAAGAATCGTTGGAAGTATTAATGTTGATTGCCATTATAAGTATGAGGGAAATATATAAATAATAAATAAGTTATATAAAATAAATAAATAAATATAAATAAATAATAAATAACAAAATATGAATAAAAATAAAATAAGATAAAAATAATAATAATTAAAAAAAAAAAAATACAAATGTAAAAAGTATAACGATAACCCGTTTTAGCTTCTAAATTTGCTAAACCACCCGCTAGTTGGAAAGAGAAACCAAGAAAGAAAAATAAAAACAAAACAAATAAAAAAAGTAAAAATTAAATAAAAACAATATAAACATTTCCATGTGTACCATGAACACAAAGAAATATGATTAGTAAGAACAAAACTTATATATAAAAAAAATACTTAATAAATAATTTAAAAAATAAATAAATAAAAATAATGTATGACAGAAAAAAAAAAACAAGCACAATTATAAATTAATGACAATTACAAAAGAAGAAATATAATAAAAAAATAAACACTAATGAGAAAATTCTTTAACCAATAAATAAAATATGAGACAACAGCCAGCAGTATAATGCTATGGTAGCCTATTATATTCTGTCATACATTATTAATACTTTCTTAAGCGTTACATGTTACTTTAAACAATGACAGATCTTAATGCAGTGTAACAAAACATTTGATATAAGAAATATAAGAAATAAGTATAAAGTACAAAAATTAAGTAACAGAAAGAGAAAAAAGAAAAAAAGAAAAAAATAGAAAAACAGAGACTCAAATCATAATAAACTTAGATAATCTTTTATAACTAGGCACATGTAACTTAAAATATTAAAAAAAAGAACAGTGAAAATACAACAAAAAATAAATAAATAAAATAATATAACAGTTATAATGAGTACACAGTTACTTCTTCACCACTCGCTTACATCTTTGGACTGCTATTTTATTATTGGGGCACATTGGAGCAGCAACAGTGTCCGGCACTACTGGTGGAGGTGGTGGAGGTGACCTTGACGGAGCGACGGGTATGCTTTGAAGTTCAGAGATGCACTCAACTCGATAACGCAATCCATTGGGGGCAATTACGTTGATGGAACCATCCCGCGTCCAGCACTTCCCTACACCAAAACGTTGTCTTGCTAGCATGAATACGTCGTGACGGTTTTTTGTCAGGAATTCAGAAACAGTGACACCTGAACCTTTCAGTTTAGTTTTCGAAAGCCAGACACTATGGCGCACATGCGCATTAGAGAATTTAACTACTATTGGTCTGGGTTTATTTCCAAGCGCACGACCCAACCGATACGCGGTTTTAATGTTTGAAGGGGCAAAATCGGCCACGTCCAGATTTTTCACTACTAAATTAGTAACGAGGCTGTCAATCATTTCAGTTTTTTTTTCTTCGACTCCATGGAAGAGGAGCATTTTGCTTCTTCTAGACATCTCGATACGGTCAACATTCCGCGCCAAGACTTCCACCTGTTTTTGCAACGTAGTCAGTGCAGTGTGGATAAATTTTTTGAAGGAATTAAAATCAGTTGCCAACGATGTAATTGTGGTTGGAGAAGCAGATTTGTTCAAATCTTGTTGGAACTCCTGCATTCTAGCATCAAACATCTCAGTCATAGCAGTTATAGACTCCTTGAGTGCGTCCATTGTATGACGTGACTTTGTTAAAAGGAAACACAATAATTCACAGGGAATTTATAGTAGGATAACACTAGCGGTAGGTTTATTTACTTCACAAGCACATAAGTCACATTAAAATATTCGTAAATATAATAAAAAACAATAATGAATGAAGAGCTCGAAAATCTGATGTTGACTTATTCACACCTACCCTCGAGTAAATGTTAATTAAATTAAACTTCGCTCAAGATAACTTATGTTGGTATAATAAAGTAACAACGGGGTCAAGCTCTACAGTCTCTGTATTTCATAAATAAAATAGAAACCATAATATAATATTTGGTGAAAATATATGTATATATATTAATTAAAATGTATGTGTTTTTGTAATAGTATCTGGAAACTCTCTTTCAATTAGAGACTTCATTCATAAAATATTTAAAAAAATATTAATCAAATATTCTTACCTTAAATATTAACAATAGTTTGTTGGCGTAAAATAATTGACCTGAAACAAAAATTAATTATTATTATTTTATAGGTTTTAAAACAAAATAAGGCTAGCGTGACGCAGTGGGAAAGCTTTTGAATTTTTAAGTGCCGAGGTTAGGAGTTCGATCATTTGGTCAATTCGTAAAAGAAAAAGGATTCGGAATGATTCTGTCACTAGCCTGTCTCGGGTTTCTCTGCTAGTTGCAAAAAAATGCCAGAAGTAAAGAAATAAATGCTAGGAAAAAAATCGTATTTATTTACTGACTAGTATTCTTTTACGCGAAATTCCAGTCTAGGTAATATAAGTGGGTAGGTTCCTTTTGCCTACCATGCGAGATACCACATGAAAGCTTATTTTTTTAGTAACTTTAGAATAGAGACAGCGTGGTGTTGTTCTCGAGTAATTCTATTTTAAAAATTATTATAAATAAACATTCTAACATTTAAAAGGGAATGAACTTTAGTGGTTTATAATCTACGCACATAGGGTTACCATGCGTTGTCTAAAATATCAATGAACATAGAATGAATATATGAGGCAACTGCACTCTATGATATAAAGGTTAATTATAGGTCAGTAAATATAAATGAAAAATCGATATAAAGTTTAATTTATTCGTCGAAATATTAATGAGACTTCGTATGAGATAAAATTAAATATGTACCACTTATATTTTTTATAGCTTCAAGCTATTTCCTATATCTTAAGGTAGGCAGAGGGAACCCAGTATTAATTCACTCCGTTCTTCACTTTCCGCCTAATTTCCAGACATTGCTAGGTGACGAAATATATCCTCTAAACTAGTAATGTAGCTTGTTAAAATAAAAGTAAAAAATATCTATTTAATGTAAAAATAAAAAAATGACACAATGAAGTAATATACAAAAGTAGTATATTTTAAATATTTTTTAACAATAAGAGTCAGTGTAAGTACTGGAAACGTCTAAACCTTTTGTCAAAAAAGGGCACATGCAAGTACAAAGTTAGTTCATACACCAAATAGACTGGGATCCGGCCGTTGAATCCTGCATAAACGAGTTTTCTTAATTAAACCTATATTAATGAATAATACATGATTAGTAGAACAGATTACACCTGGGTTGCCTGGAAGAATCCTGCCGCAATCACCTTTAATTTCATTTTTTCGTAACTCGTTTTTGGAGATAATTGCACCAATACGTTTTTTATATGAATCGCACATCATTTGAAAGATAATCGCATAAGGAATTGGAAAATTAAGGGTTGCCAGCTCTCAGTCTGCCGCAAGTCTAGGGTTGCCTGGTTTAAAGATGTCACTAAATGTTAATAATTTGCACTCATGTGTTTTTTTAATGAATTATATATCAAATTAAAGCTTATTTTTTTCTGAACACTATAAAACAGGGTTGCCTGGAAAATTCCTGCCGCAAACTGGGGTTGCCAGCGTTTGAAACATTTTATTCCGGTTCCGTTTGACTATGAGAATAGACGATGAAATGCGCGGTCTGCCCCATATTTTAAAGTAAAATATTATATAATAGAAGGTCAATCTTAAAATCAATGTTTATTCTAATTGTTCACCTGTTAAATGATGATTTTAATCATATTAAGTAGACGTAGAAAACTATTTAAAGATGAAATCATTCTTATTTTTCAAGTAAAATAATAATCCATAATATTGAGTCTTCGCAAAATTTATTTTATAAATAACTAGCGACCCCCTTGCGGCTTCGCCCGCTTTTACTACTGGATTATTCATATAATGTATGTTTGTAAAGCACTTAAGATAATGTGAAAATTAATTAAACTCTAATGCAACCCGCATTTTCGTAGTTTCAATAAGGATTTTCCAATTGTTTTACACAGCAAGGATTTTTAGTAGGTACCGTAATTTTAAATCTGTGCTACTAATCTTTTCAAGTACTTATTAAAATATATTTAAATGACTATTTTTAGATAGTTAAATGACTATTTTTAAACGGAAGAAATTATAAACAAAAGCCTACCTACTAATAACTACAACAAAAAATATGAAACCAAATATATCGCGCTGAAATAATACATTCAACTCCAATTATCCAATACGTGCAAACGCATCTAAATCTTCGTTGCTATGCCTCTATAGCGGGCGGGTTTTTTTTTTCGAGCTTGTGGTTAATGCTGAAGAGGATATTCTGTCCCTGATGAAAAGCAAGCACTACGTGGCTGCCTGTGAGGAAAATTAAATAGAATGCATTGGCCGGGAATCGAACCCGGGCTACCCGCGTGGCAGGCGAGCATTCTACCACTGAACCACCGATGACTGCTCATGACGCGCTTGTATAAGCAAAACGTCGCGGGGCGCGTTTCGCAGCAAGGATGTTTTGATATTGTAACAACTTCTAAAGTACTTATTAAAATGAAAAAACAGTAAAAGACAGTTTTGATCTACATTAAATGGCCAACGTAACTAATATACTTATTTATATGCTGAAAGTAAGGGATAAGTGAAACTTGAGTAACATACAGCTGATGTGTCAACGGCGGGATGTTTCAACAATTAAATGCGTTTTTCTCTAAAACTATTCGCAATTTCGAAATAGTGTGAAAAGCAAATTTTATCATCGTTTAACGTAGAAAATTAATAAAGTATTTTAAAGGATAAGGATTAATACCATTATGGAAAAATATCGCTCACAATAAAAAATATATTGAAATTACTATTTTTAGACAGAAATATGATCACTACACGTTATCCTTAAAAGATAAAAATGTGCTCTCGCGGACTTTTTTGTAGATCTTTTTAAGGGGAACAATACTCCAGTACATTATTTTCATTTAGTACTTACCATTAAAGCAGCGCATGCGCGAAAGTGTCTCAATGGGTAGGACTTTATACACATTTATCGTATTTATGTTAATTTACATAAGAATGTACAAATAATAAACTATATATAAACCTTCCCTGAGAAATACTCGACCTAATGGTGAAAACCGGATAAAAATCCGTTGGGCGCTTTAGAAGAAGAAGAGTTAGAAAGTTCAGACAGACACGAAAAGCGACTTTGTTTTATAAGATATAGGATAATATTTAGTTAAATAAAAGGGTTATTTAAAACAACTAAATTATTTAATTAAGTAAATGTTTACAAATATCGATCTACTATAAGGTATTAATTACAACATGTTTCCTTAATATAATGAGAGGTGACAATTATCGCGGATATTTTTTTTATTAATTAAGAAAATGTGGAAAATTACATTTCAATAAACAATCTCTCTCTCTCTCTTCGCCCTCTGCTTGTTTGATTTGACAACGCCGTCCGTATCCGTAGAAAAAACTATGGCGCCCATCTTTTTGGTACGAATATTTACGTTTTTGCAAAGTAAATGAAAACTATTCAACTAATAAAAACTATTAAAAAATATAGATTAAAAAATGTCGCTAGCAAGAACTTCTCCGTCTATGCTGATAGTTTTTAAGGTATTTAGGTCTGAAAGAATTGTTCTTATAATTATAATAAAGCATAATCACTCACTAACGTCCCTAACTTAGTATAATCAAAACTGAGGCAACTCCCACGGCCACAATTGTCTACATTTTATTAAACTATATAATATTAAATATTAAAGTATACTTACGTTTTGCATTAGAAAACAATTAAAAAATACTTCTTTATATTTTTGTTTTAAAACAATGAACTTTTTGTAATACTGTAAATGTTAACTGTGCATTGTGTCACTATTTAAAAAAATGTCACTGTATTTAAAATTCATTTTTTGGCGAAACAATAACATAATTTTACACTTTTGGAGAGATTCCTTGTTAAATTCTATCACATTTTCACTCCTGCCGCACAAAAAGCACATCTTCATTTTTGTCAAGTAAAAACGTCTTTACTCCAAAACGAAAGGTAAGTAACTAAGTAATATGCTCAAAAACAACTCATTTGGCCATCTGCACTTTTATTGCATTTAGAAACAATACATCTTCGAAAATAATATTATTGCATTTGGTTTGCTTTGTATGGCGCCGCAAAATGTTTATCTATAGTAAAAAATAGCCAACTAATTGATATTTGCCGACTCTTGGTCATAAACCGTAAATAGCGTTTATTAGTCGGCATTACTGTCGGATTTTCTTCGAATTATTTTGCTAACTTAGTTTTGTTTATTATAATTCTATTATATATATTTCTTTCCTATGCAAATTATTAAAAATTGCGTGAGAAAAAAAAATTGCGGCAAGCCTTGTCAAATCAAACAAGTAGAGGACGAAGAGAGAGAGTTCATTGAAATGTATTTTTCAATATAATTAATAAAAAAAATATCCGCAATAATGGTCACCCTTCATTATATTAAGGGAACATGATGTATATGTATATATATTAATAGTTTATAGTAGATCAATATTTGTAAACATTTATTTAACTAGATAATTTAATTGTTTCAAAATGGTAATTTAAATTAATAAATAAATATTAGTATTTAGAAAATAGATTTTGCAAAGACTCAATATTATAGGTTCATTATTTTACTTTAAAAATAAAGATGATTTCTTCTGCCCCATGATCTTTAAATAGTTTTCTGCGTGTACTTAATATGATTAAAATCATCATTTAACAGGTGAACAATTAGAATAAACATTGATTTTAAGATTGACCTTCTATTATATAATATTTTACTTTAAAACATGGGGCAGACCGCACATTTCATCGTCTATTCTCATAGTCAAACGGAACCGGAATAAAATATTTCAAACGCTGGCAACCCCAGTTTGCGGCAGGAATTTTCCAGGCAACCCTGTTTTATAGTGTTCAGAAAAAAATAAGCTTTAATTTGATATATAATTCATTAAAAAAACACATGAGTGCAAATTATTAACATTTAGTGACATCTTTAAACCAGGCAACCCTAGACTTGCGGCAGACTGAGAGCTGGCAACCCTTAATTTTCCAATTCCTTATGCGATTATCTTTCAAATGATGTGCGATTCATATAAAAAACGTATTGGTGCAATTATCTCCAAAAACGAGTTACGAAAAAATGAAATTAAAGGTGATTGCGGCAGGATTCTTCCAGGCAACCCAGGTGTAATCTGTTCTACTAATCATGTATTATTCATTAATATAGGTTTAATTAAGAAAACTCGTTTATGCAGGATTCAACGGCCGGATCCCAGGGTAAAAGTCAAAATTCAAAAGGAACTACGCACGAGGGGCACTCTGGGTATTATTTACCTTCTTTTTGCATTAACTTGAGTGCTGCTAGGTTCAAGCTTAAAGCGTTCAGTGAGGAGTTGTGATTATGAATTATGCTGATGGCTTAGGCTTTAAACAATTTAATATCCATAAAAATTGTGAAAGCTGAGCCGTTTAAATTATTAATATTTTAATTTCTCCGTTCTGGTAACAAGGTAAAGCAGAGAGAGTATAGTGTACCCTAATAAACAAGTTAAGGTAAAATCTCAATAAGTATTAATCCTTTTGGTAATGTGAATGTGAATATATTAAAACTAAAACCGACAGATATATTGACATGTACATAGGTTGCAGAAGCTCTACAAAGCCGAGCTAATTGTCTCAACATAAGGGGTAATTATTTGTAACAAAAAAGGCATTCTTATGTCTGCGAAAATTTAAATATAACTATCGTATGTGTACTTACTACAAATTTTATTATTTAAATACAAAAATAATATTAATATAAAATGTAATTTTTTAGCTTCACGTTTAAACCCGCACATAACAGAGTAGGCTGAGGGAACCTGAGAAACTGATGTTAAGTGGAGGAATAGTAATAAGTGGATTTGCCCTTTTAACAGGGCGAAACGGAAATATTTCCTCCAAGTGGAAATCGAACCCACAACCTCTCGCGTTTACACTTTTACAGTAGCACGCTCATGCCCGTACGCCACGAGTGGCGTTTATGTAAATATTTTAAGTATTTTTTCTTGTTTCTAACATAGTTCATAAAGTCAAACATACAAACTTTGACATTAACAATATTAGTACAAATGTTATCATTTAACAATTAAGATTAAACTTGAATATTTAATAGTTCATACATTATGTCTATTTTAATTTATCTAATATCTTAATGTTATTTCAACATCAATCTTATTTATTGTATTAGGAATAATTATTTATGACTAATACAAACAAACATAATTAATGTTTGTTTTTTATACATTATGTTTAATAGAATTATTCTACTTCTTTCTCCGTATTGAAGTTTTCGCTTAAAATATTTGTTTACACATATCTGTTTGCCATAAAATATTTTACCTATTCAAAATGTCTGTCGGTCAGTTTGTCTGTGTACTTGCCATATCTAATCAGCTTTACAAACAAACCAACGACCATTAAAATTAATTACTAAATTATGAATCATAATACCATCGAAGGCAGAGGGAACCTATTGTTAAAACACTCCGATCCCCATTTTCCGACGTCGCGCTATGATAAGTACTTAATATTTATAAAAAATCTATTAACCATATAGAATTATTTAAATTGCAAAATTAAAGAATCGCTAGTATATTCCACAGTAATTTATAACGTGCCTTTAATTACAATTACCTAGCGGATATAGATACCTATGCCTCAACGAGTAATGTTGGTTCTAATTACACTAGCAGGGCTGTTTTGGAATTTGAGACGCTGTTGCCAAGTTTATGGTAAGGTAAACATGTGTTCACGAGTTCCTATGTAAAATATTAGTATAACGTTATTTTATAGCGTCATACTGTTTCTCGCACACATCAGGGTAGGCAGGGGGAACCTAGTGTTAAAACACTCAGTTCAACTTTCCGACGAATTTTCGAGACAATCTACATTGAGTGGCAGAACTCATACCACACTTTGCCTTTTAATTCTGCAATGTTCTGAAAAGGGATACAAAAGTGTTTTAATACTAGGTTCCCAGGTTTCCTCTGCCTACCCTGCTATATGCAACGTAAAAAATACTATATAAGGGAACGATAAATGTATTTGGTGTATCTATAGGTACACATATAAACCTTATTAATAAGAGTGATAATAGAATTCATAAAATGAAAGTAATAAAATGGAAATGGTACACTTAAGTAGAAAGAGAAAGGTCAGTATGTTCCTGTTGTTATTATATTTTATTTTATTTAAGTCATGTATCACCTTAAAACAAATTTCAAAAATATATATATTTTTTAATTTTTTTTAGGCGTGTCCTTCCACATTACTTCCCTAATATCACCTAGAATAGAATAAAGAAGCCATGATGGAAATTAGTTAATTAAATATAAAGAAAAGAAAATAGCTCTTAAAACATATTGTATATTCTAGATTTAGACTTAGTATCAGATTAAGATTGTCACTTGTCAATTAGATTAAACGTATTATGGCATTTATTATTTTAACTGTTCAGCTCGCTCTGGTAAACATAAAGAGCAGTGTTCTAGTTACCGCCATGTTGTATTCGAGAACAATCCACAGAGATGTTGTTATTTGTAATAATAATAAATATTAATATAAATGTATACATTTAAGAATAATTAGAAAATATAAAAAAAAATAATAATAATATATTTAGCTTAGCTTCCCTATTTTCCGCCGATATATGGAAGATTTTTTTGGGGAACTCAAACTTGACGGTTTGCCACGACACTAGAACGAAGAAATTAAAATATTAAATATTTAATTTCATCGACTGGAAATCGAACTCACAATGCCTCTGTTATGTGTCTCTCTCTTTCTCTCTGTCTCTTGTATCTTACACACATGCGTCACGACTTGCATCATATTTTTTTAATATTTTACTTACATATTATTAATTATCGAGGTCGGGCTAAACAAATAGTAAAACTATTCAATTCACAATTACAAACTCCTACGAATAAATATAAAAGTAAATATATCGCTTTAGGCTGTTGTTTTATTTGCACGCAAAGATTACTTAAAACAAGGCTTTTACTAAATTTCACCCGTTTTGTAGCGATTAGATGATTATCTTGAAAGTAAGTAGGTCATCCACACAATGCTTACTGTTTGAAAACGCGATTGGGAACATCTTTGGGAAGTAGAGCTGTTCAGCTGAAGTGACTTCTTTCATGATGTTACTTTGAAAATTTCATTAAATAATAGTTTAATAAAATGTTTTGCAATTTTTAAAAATTAATGAACATAAAATTAATATGTAAATAGTAATAGCTTTTATCTGTGGCTTTGCTTACATAGTTAAGTAGAATTATATAGTACATCAATTCTCGAAATAATGAGGATATATTTTTTAAATTTCTAAAAATCTTGTAAAAATAATTAGTCATAGTTCTTACAATTACTTTGTATGACTTCATTCTCATACAAACAGGAAAATGTGGATAGGTAAACAGTGTTATACGCTTTCCTGATTTTCTCTTTAATACTTTATTATATTAAAACCGGCACTCATTTTGATTATAAATATTTATACAAAATAAAAATATTTTTTTTAATTTCACGCTGTATCCCGCATATACCAAGGTAGGTAGAGAGAACCAGTAAACCTAATGTCAAGTTACCTGAGTTTCTTACCTGCCTCGTTACCTCGAGGAAATGGAGATATAAAATAATAAATTAACTCGAGTGGGAATCGAATCAACAACCTGTTGCGTTTACTACCGCACGCTTTTGCCCCTGCGCCACGACTGGCCTCGACTACCTAAATATATGAATACATAAAGCTTTAAATGTCATGTCCATATATGTAATTACACCAACGTTTTCTTTAGATGTTTAACTAAACTAAGTTTTATTTACAATACACTAGCATGTCTTATGAACGACTTTGACATGTAAATTATGGGTTTACAATATAGTTAGAACTTACAAGTAAACGTAACGTTTTCCATTGAATAATTTTCACTTTGAGGCCAGTCGTGCCAACAAGCAGCACACACAAGTCGTGGGTTCGATTCTCACTCGAAGAAATGAAATATTCGTTATTTTTATTTTCTCACTCGAGGCAAACGGCAGAGTTTAGTTCCACCACTCAACACATAATACCTCTATAATACGGCGAAAATTATGAATCGGAGTGTATTACCTACACAACTAAACACATAACTAAATAAAATACAATTAATTGATATAGCTGATATTGATGAAAAATATTACATTTATGATTTATTAATGATATTTAGGTTGTAATGTATACTCCTATAGCAGCACATATATAATAAAAAAATACTGTTTACTTTTTGCTATGAATAGAAGTTTATTGATAATATAAGATGACACAAAAAACCATCTTTAGTAGATATATTTTTATTTATATTCTTTATTGCACAAAAAAGATTCAAAAAAATGTACAATAGGCGGGCTTAACGCTAACAAGCATTTTCTACCAGCCAACCTGTCATGTGGGAGAACAAAAGGTGTAGGCGTGCAAAAAAAAAAAGAATTAAAAATAAAATATCAATTTTGAAAATACATACAGATATATATAATAAATACAATATAATATATACAAACTAATAAAATATTATATATATATACACAAATATATATATATATATATATATATATATATATATATATATATATACATATATATTTTATATGTATATATACATATTTATTTTATACACTATATAAAAAAAAAAATAGCTACATATATACAACAAACCATTATATACATTTAAATGAATAATAGTAATTTATAAATAAATAAAAAAATTATATAATTACATGTTATCTATTCTGTTATCGGCAATTTTTTTTATTCTGGTCGACGCCGTCATCGATGATTCACCGTTGCGTGTGGTCTGGCAAGGTTTGTTTACCTAAGCTCATCTCACAAGAACCAGAGTATTTATTAGGAAACAAATGTTTGAATAATGATACTTAGCTGATAAGGTCCAAAAATTTTTCAAAGAAATCTTATTAAAAAGAAAAATAGTTCACGGTGTATCCCGCACACAGCAGGTTAGGCAGAGGGAACTTACTGTTAAGACACTCCGTTCCCCATTTTACACGGAATTTTGAAAGCATTCCGTGTTATATGGAGGAACTTATTACTTAATGCTGCGCTTTGCCCCAGAGCGAAGAAATGAAAATATTAAATATTTCATTTCCTCGAGTAGGAGTCGAACCCAAAACCTGTAGCATTTCACAGTCATACTTTCTGGCCCTGCGCCACGAATGGCTGTAGGCCACATGTTATAAATTAATCTAAACAATTAATAAAAGCTTTATTTTAGTTATTTACAGGAATATGATGAAAAAAAACCTAAAGAATAAACATAACATCATATACTCAATGATTCAGAGTAATACCTAACATTACACAAATGTAGACCTAGCTGACTAATTTATATGATAGCATACCTAATATTTAAATGAAATTACATTTGCAACAGACAGACAAACAATGGCCTTTGATAAATATAACCGCAAATATATAACATTAATAAAATCTTTTTTCATGCCGTTACAACCAGCTGCTGCAATCCCTTGCAAAACAATACAAATAAAACGAAACGACCAGAGTCGAGACAATGTCAAACACATGTGCACAAGGAATAAGCGAGGCCAGTCGTGGTATAGGGGCATAATGGTGTGATTGTGAACGAGACAGATTGTGAGTTCGATTCCTAGTCGAGGATTAAATTTTTCAATTTCTTACTGTATCCCGCACAAAGCAAGGCAACTTAGTGCTAAGACACTCCGTTTGTTATTTTTCGTCGAATTATGAAGGCTTTTCACTCTACACGCAAAGCCTCGAAAATTCTGCGAAAAGTGGGGAACTGAGTGTTCCCCACATGACTTAAGGTTCCCTCTACCTACCCCCCTATATGCGACTTACTTTTAAGTTTTTAATCATATAACAACGATTTAATATAATATTGAATAAACATACTTATAAATTAGGAATTTCTCAAAGTTACGACATAAAATTCCTCCCAATAGCTCATTTTTGCACGCAACTTCCTGTGTTTTCTATCACCGAGAAACGCTTTACAGGAAAGTTTCAATGAACGTTTGTGAACTAAGTACCTACTTAAGATTAAAGTTGGGATATTATAAATGAAACGATATCGTGCCGCAATTGGATCATATCTTTATGATACATCCACACTCCAAACACTCCAGGGTTATAGTCATGGACGTATATAGAGATATTTTCAGGGGTGGGGGGGGGGACAATTTTTTTTTTTTGGGGTGGACATGGACCAAATCCACCTCCCTCTCTTCCTATGCTTATAGTTATTGCATAAAATCACAAATATATTACCTGATTACCTTTTAGTTCTGGTAAGATATTTGAGAAACCAACACATCTTACCACAATGTACCCCAAATTCTTTGAGGTCTATGTTACAAAGTAAATAGCCAACGTTCTGCGTGAAACGAGGCAACGGTGTAAAGTTTGAGAATTAGTAAATTTATATTAGTAGAAGAGGCCAGTTGTGGCGCAGGGGGCAAGCGTGCGACTGTAACCGCGGTTGTGGATTCGATTCCCACTTAAGGATTTGAAATATTTATTATTTTCATTTTCTTGCTCGGGAGACAAAACACTCCGTTAGGTTAAGTTCAGGGTGTCCCTCAGTGTTTTAACACTAGCTTTTCGGGCTCCTTCTATCTACCCTGGTATGCTTAAGATTCAGCTATATTAATAGAAAAAATATACGTAGGCTTTTACGTCTACAATTAAAAGACGTTAGTAAACCCCCACTAAGGAGGGATCTTTCGCAATACGATCCCTAATCGGATGCCAAGGGTTAAAGAGTGATAAGCGGGCTAAGCAAGGCTTCGTACACGCAGACAATGTAAACAGTCGGCGGGACGGATTAAGCCGTATAGTATACTACTAGATATTAGCAGGTCTTATTTTGTACTTCGAATTTTAGTATCGAGAACCTGAATGTTTTAAGGATTTTCTAAATAAATGCCTATGGCTTCGAAATTACTGTCTTTTGTACTATTTAGTAATTGAATATTAACTCATAAGGCAGTTTTGTTTACTTTTATTTTAAAATAGTCTGAAAGTATACTTTTTTATTTAATTACTAATTCTAGTCGTGACGCAGGGGGCCAGATTCCCATTCGAAGGAATGAATCATTTTGTTTTAAAGCGCTGCGTTAAGTTCCACCTTTCAACACGGATTGCCTCCAGAATTCGGTGGAGCGGAGTGTCTTAACACTAGGTTCTCTCTGCCTACTCTCAGTGCGGTATACGGCACGACGCTGAAAATATAATACCTCCAAGGTATACTAAAGTTGATGCAATGCATGCAAGAAATTGAAAACATATAGGTAATTTATTTACAGGTAAATAATTATTTACTATAAAACATAATATAACTTTTACTGTAAGTATAATCTACACTTAAATCTTTCATAGAACTCGATTAAAAAGCCTCAACCGGAAAAATAAGTTAAAAATTTACAATTAAATAAAAGAAAACTCAGGAAAAACAGTTCCAAGACAATCGAATTAAATGAAACAAAGCAAGTAATAATTCAAAGAGACTCGTTTTAGATGATTAAATTTCAAAGCTCAAAACCATAATTATTTTAACGAAAGCGTTAATTGTAAAATGTAGATAGCAGATGTAGTTAGAGGCTGACAAAGTATCTTCATCTTGAAATACGAGTTTAGAGACAGCCAGTGACGTTTTTACAATCTTGTGAATTAAATGTGATTTAAGATAGCAAAGCAATTGGAATTTAATGATTTTAACGGTTAATAATAATAAAACTAAACAATCTAAATATTTGGACCTAGCCCATGAGATTACCGCCATGTGGGATGTCAATGCGACTATCATTGTGCCGATATTGGTTTCGGTTAAGGGTTTAATAGCGAAAAGCCTCGACCAACACCTTAAGAGGCTATCGCTTAGCTGTTGGATCAAGAACCGGATACAGAAGGCAGTATTACTTGAGACGGCACGTATTGTGCGGAGGTTCCTCTCTCTGGAGCCCTAGCCACCGATGGCTTGGACCCTTGTTCCGCCCTCATAAATTATTTTCATATCCTGACTCTGGTATCGAGACTGAGCGCGGCGTTGTCTTCCATTTAACACGCAATGTCTCGAAAATTGTATATTGTTGATTTGAACCTGAACAAGATTTCAATATTCCAGCAAAATTGCATTTTATAATATAATAAGATCAATTAAAGGAAATTAACAGTTTAACAAATCATTAACTATACTATAGATATTGAAACTAGAAAGTTTTATCAATATTAACACTGCATTTGTTAGAAACAACAAGTTTTACTGGCACTGGAAGAAATCTGGTCCACGTAGGCGGTGTATGTGGGCTGACTTGAAGTTAGAAAGGTTTAGAATTACAAATATACTTAAGAAATCGCTTGAAGTCGTATTGAACTTAAGATTTACTTACAATAAGTTTTAAATATAGTATAATTTAATTTTAAATGTACACGTGTATCTTATCTTATATGCTCAAAATTTAAATCTATAAATATAAAATAAAAAATCTAAATAGGTACTGTATTCGTTAATTATATTTTTTAATTACATTATATTACTATTCTATAAGTTTTTTAAGGCCCGTTTTTGGGGCACAAAGTGTGATTGTAAATGTGATAGGTTCGATTCCCATTCCAGCAAAAGAAGTAATTAATATTTTCATTTCTTCGCTCTGGTGTCAAGACAAAGCGAGGCGTTGAGATCCGTTACTCAACACACAATGCCTCCAGAATTCACTGGAAAATGGGGAACTGAGTATCAACACTAACATTAGGTTCCCTCTGTGTGCGATACAGCACGAAGCTAAAAAAACATTATCTAATTTACTTCATAATTCTTTAAATATATCCTAAAGAACAAAACTAATGATAATTACTTTTAATAATTAGCTACACGCTATATGTCGCCCAAAACAGGGTAGGCAGAAGAAACCTAGTGTTATGACACTCCGTTGCCCAATAAATATTTCATCTCCTCGAGTGGGGATCGAACCCACTACCAGTCGATTGTACAGTCACACTTGGTCCCCCTACGGCACAACTAGCTTTTAATAATAAAACTAGATTTTTAATAATTAATAAAGTAAGTAAATATTCTATATCTCTGTTACAATGACGATTTTTCTACAATGATAAACATAACATTACGTTACAATGCTTGCACGTAATCTTAAGAGTTTATTGAACTGTGCTCCGAGTCTGAGATATCATTCGACGTGCTATACATATATTAATATTATTTGTCTAGTATTATAACATAATTACATTGATTTACATAATTTCTATTTTTATGTTAGTAAATATGTACAGTATAATATCTCGTAATGTAATAATTTTTGGTAGAAACTTGCAAATTTGATTTCTTTTTCAGGTTCACTCTATTATCAGGGCAGGCAGATGATACCTAGTGTTAAGAACCGTTCCTCACTTTCCGCCGAATTTTCGAGGCATTACGTGTTAAGAAGAAGAAGAAGATTGCGTGTTAATTGGCGGAACTCTACACCGGGCTTTTGCCTTGGTACCAGAGCGAAGAAATGAAAATTTAAATAAATAATAGCCCATCCCTTAAACTAGGCTTAAATTTCCCGCAGAAATTAAAACAATAAACATAAAATAAAATTAACATAACAACTAATAAC
The DNA here is from genome assembly GCF_056956725.1 of Heliconius melpomene rosina. Classification (NCBI taxonomy): domain Eukaryota; kingdom Metazoa; phylum Arthropoda; class Insecta; order Lepidoptera; family Nymphalidae; genus Heliconius; species Heliconius melpomene. The sequence continues at coordinate 5,899,698 of NC_140402.1, read as the reverse complement.
ATTAAACTAAAAATAAACATTTTCATATGGAAATTGGTTATTTGGAAATACCTAGTAAAAGTTTTATGATAGAACCATCCAGTAGGCACCTCCACTCCAGTATATTAATGGGTGTGGATTCTAACCGCTGACGTGTTCATAGTTTATATTGGCCTTAATTTCGAATGGATCGGTGGACCACACTCTGTCCTGAATTAATCATTTTATTACCCGAACTGATTAAGCTGATGTTTGACTGCGAGCGGTGCTAGAGCGAAAAGATGAAAATGTATCGTGAACGTACTTTACTATTAGGTCAAATGAACAAGAACTGCTGAGGCCAGTCAGTTAGTAAGCTATTGTGGGTTTGATTCTCACTTGGGGAAATGCAAGATTTAACATTTTTATTTCCTCGCTTTGGTAATGAGTGAAGTTGGAGTGTTGGAGAGAGAGTTGGAGTGTCCTAACACTAGGTTCCCAGGTTCCTACTCTACTATGTGATACAGGTGAAGCTAAAAAAATAAATAGTCTTAGACTACTTAATCTTTACATTACAGAAAACACTGACATTAACATGAGAAGTGACATTAAGCAATTAAGTTATTATAAAATAATTACACTTTGCAAAAAAAAATTAATCTAACATAAAAAAAACTTAAAAGACATACTCGAATCGGTTTGCTAAATTATTAAAAAGCTATTAAGTCACACCTGAACTTCTGTATAAAAATATATTAATATTTATAACTAATCAATTCGACTTGGTAATTTTTCATTGACCAAGTTTTATGCAAGTTTCAGAAGAGAAACTGTTTAGCATTCCATAGATTCACCGGTTTTTGAGGAGCTCAGAGCAGTGTCTGGAAGTATAGGCGTAAGGTGCTCCTTTGAAATAGGATTAAGCTCGCCTGTCATCCGAGGTCCTCTCTTTTCCTAACCAATTTACTAATATAAGTAGTTAACTAAGATAAAAGGAAGGTAATTATATGTGTTCACTTATCTTTTTTTAATTTAGTTCCATCTTTTATAATTTTATTGTTATTATGTTCAAAAAATGTACCTATTCACATAGCTTACAATATCTTCGTAGTGAACAGATCACTTTAAGTTGGGAGGTGGTATTGGCCACGAATCTATTGTAGTAAGTGGAGCGAGTGCTGGCTCGTAATTGTTTCGAGTAAACGGGATTGTAAAATTATTTATGAGCTATTGAGGCCGTCGCGGCGCAGCGGCACAAGGGTGTGACTGTAACGCGACGGTTGTGGGTTCGATCCCCACTCGTGGAAGTGAAATATTTATTTACGTTTATATTTCCATTTCGTCGCTCTGGTGTCAAGTTAAAGCGCGGCGTTGCGTTCAGCAGAGTGTCTTATCACCAGGTTCCCTCTGCCTACCCTGCTGTGTGCATTGCATGTGCCCTAAGAAAAGATAAGGTGCCACTGGCTACAATCCACCACAAAGACATTTCCTTTCTGTGAAGAAATAAAGATATAGACAACATATTAAAAGACATATGAATCACAAAACTAACGGATTTCAAAATACAAAATCTAAACTGGGATATTATTAAATCTTATATAGCATAAGTTTTTTTTGTAGTCAGGCTTTGACAGGAAGTGGACAAATGTAACTGTATATTTCCCCCCCATTAGTGACGTAATATCGGATGGGCTCGGACGTGTTTGGTAGATATAATTTTCATTTAAATATAATTTCTATGCCATCGATGCAACGTTATTGCAATTCTTATACAGTCATGGTACTTTTTGGGATTTCGCATGGTTCAAAATAGACTAATAATAGCCATAGGAATCGGTTGTATGCGTGATTCCACTCAGTGGAATAAATTATTTTTATTTTCCCGCTCAGGTGCGAGTAACGCCATTAACGGCGTAGAATTTCGCCAGTCGACAAGCCATGTTTGGAATTCGGCCGAAAAGCGGAGAACTTTCTGTCTCGACACGTTCTCCCTTCTCTGTTATGCGTCATAAAGCATGAAGCTAAAAAAAACAAATAAATATTGCCTTTTCTAGAAGAACGCCAGAAAGAATATAAAACAATAAAAATAAAATAAAAACAGCTACTATTGAATTATGGATTTCGCGCTATCATTGCATTTTGTGTTGCTTAGCAAACATAACTTTTTTTTTGTAAATATGAAATATTTACAAAGAATTTTAATTTTTTTATGAATTGCATATTGCACTAATTAATGTATTTACATTTTTCCTATACGAAACATTTATTATTGACGTATAAAAAAAGCCTTAAAGGCAGGTTTAGCCTTTTCGTCTATCTACGACAGCTAAATTGGTCTTGCAGCTTGCTTGTTTGAACTAAAAATAAACAAAGTGTCAGATAGTTACTTCTTTATTTTTAATGTTAATTGGAAGCTACTAAAATTTATTCATCTTTACTATATTTACAATAATGTGCGAAAGTATCTATAGGTATATGTATCTAAATATATGCATATAATACATATTATATTTTCAAAAGCTAACTAATAAAATATTTTATTATTAGGCAGTAGGGTAGGCAATGGGAGCTTAGTGTTAAAACACTCCGCCATCCCCTTTTTGCTGAATTCTGAAGGCATTGCGTGTAGAGTGGCAGACCTCAACCCAGCGCTTTGCCTCGACACCAGAGCAAAGAAATGAAAATTAAATATTTAATTTCCATGAGTGAGAATCAAACCCACAATCTGTCACGTTTACGACTGGCCTTTATTACTCAGTTCAAACTATATATTAAACGATATTAATTGAGGAAATAATTATACAAATTAAATACATATTGCATACAATCTAACACAACTATGTCTACTGGCGCCAAAGGTTATATAAAAGAATATAGAAAATTATAAATAAAAATATGATGAATTATGAATTAGAGAATTAACATTGAACACGCGTACAGCCATGCGTGACGTGAATAAGTTGACAAGTAAAGAGATACTAAGACAGTACGATTACTGTTTTTATTAAATATTTATTAGTTTACCTATATAAAAAAAAGAGAATTATGTATAGAAACGAGTGCAGGGAGAAACAACATTTCATATAATTATTATTATTTATAGACATTGTGGTGTTTTTTAAGCTTTAGTTTGTACTAGTTGGGTTGGGTTCAGTGCTTAAGACTTGTATTTGTCTAGATCAGGGTTTCTTAAACTATGGGTCGCGAGCCCAAAAGGGGTCGCGTAGCAAAATTCTGGGGTCGCGAGAGATTTTAATGTCAAATATTTATATACAGGGTGTCCCAGGAGTCAACGATAAAACGAAACCAGGTGATAGACCAAGTCGTGACAGTTATGAGAAAAATATAAAAAAAATCTTTTTCATGTATTTTTCATATTATATTGATTTTAAAAAATATCGGAAAAACCGACACCCTGTGATGGTTTTTTAAGTCCCAGGAGTACAAATATCACTCTTTCTTCATTTTTTTTTCTGTAATGTAATCATGAGTAACCCTTCTGTGAATTACAATTTAAGATTGAAACATACCTGCATCAGTTTTCAATAAAATATCGTGTTTTTTCCAAACATTAAATTCAAAATATTTACTACACTCAACTTTAACCGACTGTACTGTAAAAAAAATGTACTATTTTGTTTTTGCAAGTAACTTTAAAAGTTGGCGCATTTAATCTGGATTCCGAAATGGTACGACACTTGCTGGATTACTTCTTTGTTGAAGAGAGAAAAATCCAAATACACGATAATCGGGATGACGTTCAGCGTTTTGATATCTTTTCCGATACATTCTAGCTGCAGCATTTGCGTTACATAACCACTCTCCATGAATGAAATGCATACTGGCAATGTGTCAAAGACCGAGTATATGGCCTGCGAGAGCCCGAATCGAGCACTATCCTTATAAGTCCTGGACCAGCCCCTAAATTGGAAAAGTTTAGGTACCTTGGATCCGTCATGCACGAGTCTGGAGGCATCGATCACGATCTCCTTGGCCGAATAAGAGTTTGGACGGTATCCTGTGATCACAGACTACACCAGTAACCTCCCGCCACTTAGCCCAGGCAACGCTTATCCGACTTAGGGGCTGGCCCAGGACTTATAAGGATAGTGCTCGAGTCCGGGCTCTCGCAGGCCATATACTCAGTCTTTGACACATTGCCAATATGCATTTCATTCATGGAGAATAACCATTCTCCATGAATGTAACGCAAATGCTGCAGCTAGAATGTATCGGAAAAGATACCAAAACGCTGAACGTCATCCCGATTATCGTGTATTTCGATTTTTCTCTCTTCAACAAAGAAGTAATCCAGCAAGTATCGTACCATTTCGGAATCCAGATTAAATGCGCCATCTTTTAAAGTTACTTGCAAAAACAGTGTAGTACATTTTTTTTATAGTACAGTCGGTTAAAGTTGGGTGTACTAAATATTTTGAATTTAATGTTTGGCAAAAACACGATATTTTATTGAAAACTGATGCAAGTATGTTTCAATCTTAAACTGTAATTCATAGAAGGGTTACTAATGATTACATTACAGAAAAAAAAATGAAGAAAGTGTAATATTTGTAGTCCTGGGACTTGAAAAACCATCACAGGTGTCGGTTTTTCCGATATTTTTAAAATCAATATAATATGAAAAATACACGACAAAGATTTTTTTTTATATTTTTCTCATAACTGTCATGACTTGGTCTATCACCTGGTTTCGTTTTATCGTTGACTCCTGGGACATCCTGTATAATAAATAAAATTTTATAATTTTTTTGCAATTTTTAATTTTAGATTTTTGTATGTTTCAAAACGAATTCTAAAATTATATATTTTCACATGTATATGTATATTGTTACCTAATAAATAAATCATCAAAAAATATTAATTTATTTTTCTTTTATATTTGTATGGGGGGTCGTTAAGAAACTCGCAATCATAAATGGGGTCGTGAATGACAAAAGTTTAAGAAGCCCTGGTCTAGATAGAAAGAAGCACAAGGAGTAAGCCATTTTTTAAAGTCTTGTATATTGTCATCTTAGGGATTCATTTATATCAAAAATATAATTTGATTGTTTGAAATAAGTTCCATATTTTTTTAGGGGGATTTTAACCTGCGCCTATTGGAAACCGTCCAAGTACTGACTACTAAACCATACGTTTTTATCTAGCTACGTCGAAATCCTTGAACTCTGAATTTATTTTAATATAATGCAAGAAAAATGTATATTTACATACAGTGCATAATGCTAGAGTAAATAATAATTACCTATTCGATGAAAGAACATTTACATACATAGATTGGCCGAGGCCGAATGCCACAAGAGTGGACGAATAAACGCGACGATTGTAGGTTCGATTCCCAGTTGGGAAATTAATTGTTATTATTTATATCGTTAGAAATGATGAACATAGAGAATATATAAGGACGACTCTGTAAATAAAAGGTTGCCTGTAAGAGATCACTTACAGTGATAAGGCCGCCCTTGCGCTATGTTTAAATACTATAATTCTCATGTATCTTTATGTATCTTTGTGCAATAAAGTATTTTTGATTTGATTTGACTCTAATTACTGGCTGGCACTTTTTAAGGCTGTCAACGGCGACCGAAACAAGAGAATCGCTAATGTCACTCTGCCTGATGAATTCTATAGAATCGGATATTGTTATTAGTTTGCTAGTTAATTTTAGTTGTTTAATAATTATTTGATGACTTGTTTTAATTCATTACCTTTCCTATTTTATTTAATATTTCCAATAGTTTCTTAGAATATAGTTATTTCCATTTCACAATGGTGATAAATCCGCAAGATAAAGTTAGTAGGTATATTATATAAGCTTGGTTACGTATACTTAATATAAACTATAAACTCTAATAAAATATGAATAAAAATCGCTATATGAATTTAATAATATTCCTATAAATTTTTAGATTTAGTCCAAATATTTTGCTCTTTGCATACAATGCAATTTGCATATTAATAATAACATTTGACACGTTCCGACCTCGCGTTATTATGCAGTATAGCAACAGACGGATCTCTGAATCATCGAATAAGTATAGAAATACTAAACTTACTTTAGTTAACGGCACATGACTTAAGCGCTGGTAGTTTTATTTTTTATTTTTTTATAATAAAAATTACTTTGCATTCAATCGTACTAATATTAAGTTTGTTTGTTCTACTTTCACGTCAAAACTACTGAATCGATTATCGTGAAACTTTGTACATATATTTTAAAAATATATATTATTCTTTGGCTATAATATATAAATAAGTTTAGGCAAGCGAAGCCGCGTTAGATTTTCTAGTAGAATAAGGATTTTTGTGCGCTTGTAAAGAAATGTCTGTAAAGGTGCGAAATCTGGTAAATGATGTAATTATAAATAATGATGGAACACATCATTACCAAACCACTGTCTTGATAATTGTAATGAATCAATACAGATAAAAAATTGTCATTAAAGACTTACTCACCTACATTTTTCAATTAAGAAACAAGGAAAAACATTATAAAAATCCAAATATTATATTAATAATCAGGTTATACATTTTTTAAAAATATTTTATAACAAAAGGCTTGACCGACTACATTCTAATAATAATATATATGGGATTGAAACTAAAAAAAATAAAAACAAATATTTTTTTAGATATAGACAGTATAAAAATTGCTCACAAATCCACTAGCTGCATCGGCGTACTAACGAGGCGTTAACTCTAAGTCTAATATACTGAACTCGTAACGCTTACCTCATAATGTAAACAGCTCAAATATACAAGTCAAAGATTACGAATTCAAAGATATTATTTCATACATAATATAATATTTTCATACAGCTGAGGTTATAAAATATTTCGAGGTGAGAATTTTGTCAGTAAATGTGACAATTATTCAAAAAAATATAATTTGTATAAAAAAGCTAATTGCATTGCAATCAAATTTTGTTTGTTTAAAACTTTTTTGTTGACGCTGCATTCCGCGCATGTATAGAGAACCTAGTGTCTAGACACTCCATTCTTCTTTAGACCGTCCTGTTCCCCATTTTCCACAGGCTCTAGAAGAGCTTCGCATGTTAAATGGTGAAACTCAACGCCGCACTTTGCCTCGTTACCGCTCGTGCTAGCGTGTACAGTACAGACATTTTATTATCCAAAAAAAATATAAGCTTTGGTACAGACATTTCATTTTACAGTGTCTCTATTCAGCCTCTTAAAACTTAGCACAAGCATATATTTAATGGAACAGTCAGAGGAAGGTCGTTTCAAATATCTCTTACATATACAGTACATGTCCTCAGCTAAAGCGCTCGAGGGATGGAGAAAAACTAGAATACTATGCGTTATAGTCTCGACATAACTCTTTCGCTTCTCGCCAAGTCGTCATTATTTTGAAGCACGCACATTGGAGACCTTTTTATACGTGTTTCCCCTTTTCCTCCTTTGCCGGTTTTCAATTGTGAAATAGCTTTAAGGGTTAATATTTGTATACGTATATAGCGTCGATTATAAGTAAATAGCTGTATTGATTATTTATGGAGTATAAAAAAATCAAATCTTATAATTATCAACTTAAGCTTAATTTATATTCAATTATAGGACAGTAGAAACAAAAGAAGACAATATTGTGGCGGAACTCAACTCTCACACACTGCTACAAACACAACAACCCTCGACCTCGACACCAGAGTCAAGGAATGAAAATATTAAACATTTCTCGACAGGAAATTGAATCCACAAACACTACCTGTCAAGGTTACAGTCACAAGCTTGTACCATGACTGTCCTCAATAATTGCATTACTCATCAGTGTAATAAAACATTAAAAAGTTACTTTAACACCGTCTATTAACTATTACCAAAACTTTCATTTCCCACAAACCCTTCATGCAAATGAAAGTAAGTAGGTTATTAATTTAGCTAATTCAATCTCAAGTAGCACAAGATGCAGATGAATGGGATCAGTTATAAAAGCTTAAATTAAAATGCGGCTGTAATTGAAACCATTTTTGTTGAACGGTCCCACAGTTCTTATGTGGCCTAGATATTTCATGCTAGTAAAATGAGACTTAAATATCTTTCATTTTAAACATCTAAAGTGATAGTTATTAGCAGTTTATTTCTTTGTTCATTAGATAATTTAGAATTTGAAGTTTTAAATTGAATTTAGCGTCTGTAAGATGAATGGTTGGTACTTGGTTTTTACTTTCTTTTATTAGAAAATATTAGTTTATGTTATGAATGTAATGTTAATAAATTTGGTAAATAATATAATCTATTTGAAATATATATCAAGGGTTTGTTACTATTAGTCACTGTTTTAAGTAAGAAGTTTTTGCCATTAAAATGAGTTTGTAAAATATTTAAAATATAACTGGTTGAAGATAATAAAAAAAAATAAGAAAAAATTAAACTTTTTTTAGCTGTATTTTTAATATTTAGCTGATTAGTTAGAAACAATGGAGCTCCAAATGGTATGGCCCCTGCATACTTCTTTAGTTATCACTTCTTTATACATGCCCGCTGGAGGAATTATGCTATTTATCATTGCAGTATTATAGACATTTAAATTAATGATTAAATAATAGCAAACTGAGGTCTTTCCACACCTTATAAGTGGCTCTTTGATTTTATAATGAAATAATAAATAATTAAACATCAAGTATGATCAAGTATACACTCCTGCAGTCCATAAATTCAGTGCAGGTGAGGAGCTTAGACCAATGCTACTTGTGTTTAAATGTGTATATAAATGTGTGGTAAATTAAATAATATGTTGTACTATATATATGAAACAAAGTAATATATTTAGTGCCTAAGAATGATTTCATACTATTTTTTTTAAAGGTTTTTTTAAATTAAATTATTTTGTTAAACTAGATTATAAGTTAAGATATTCATTTATATGATATGAGTACATCATAATATTATTATTATACACATTACTTAGGTAATTTTTATTAAAATATATTCATATGTACAAATAACATATACATTTAAAGAAGTCAAAAATAATTTTAACAAAAAAACATTAATTATATTCATGCAGGCAAATATTTTTTGTTTTTTTTTTACAGTATCTGTTAAAAATAATGATTTATCACGTGAGAAATCAAACTATGTTATTAAGAAAACTGTCTATTACAAAATATATTAAAGATGAAAGAAGTCAACTCTTTCGTTTACTGTAAGGTAATATTAGAACGTTCAACTCCTGGCAATTGGGGCATAGTATTCCATTCATGTTTGGCCTTACGGTCAACTTAATCCTATGTTAAACATATAGTAAAACAAACTTTACATACCTCTTCGTTAGTTTCTTACGCGAACTAAAAGTAAAATAAAAGAAATGGATTTAGTTTAAACAAAACACAACACAAAAAGTATCGCACAGACAGACACACACCACATTAGACTACTATAGCCCGGCCGATTTGCAAGTTTAGTTCCCGGAACGCAGTACACCCAGCCAATCGGCATTGACAATCCGGGTATAGGGTTGTGTTCATTCAGGTCATTCGCTCATCACCACAGATTATCAAAAATACATGGGAGACGCCCATGTTGAATATTTTATTAATAATGGCAACATTGTTATGAAATTGTAATGCGGTAGCGACATCTACTGAATAATTAAATTAAGAGTGTTTTATCTTATTTGTTAATAGATGGCGTTGTTAAATGTGTTTCTATTGACATCTAGTGTTGAAAAATTTTGGAATTAATTTTTATTTTTCACAAGATTGCGCTTGATAAGAGTAGCCATTATGTAACTGCTATTCAACAACAGATGTCGTTACCTGTCCTTAAAAGTATTAAATAATTTTATACATTGCTAGCACGGCTTCGTCCGTTTCGTTTTTATTTTAAATTGTTAAAAAAATATATTTTGGTCACGCACTAGCAACATTTTTTTTTAACGTGAATAATTATTTTATTTTTAAAATCACAAATCTTTATGTGATTATTTTTAAACTAAAAACAACGTTTAATATATTATACGAACTAAAAACTAATATTGATACTTACACAATGTAATAAAATACACATTTATAAAACAATACATAAATTTGAAAGGCCAAAGTGGTATAGAGCACAACCGTGTAACTGTACCGCGACAGTTTTGCATTCAATTCCACTCGGGAGATTTAATTATTATTTATTAACATTTTTCTTTCATCGCTCTAGTACGAAGACAAAAGCTGCAGAAGAAAAGAGAAAAGTTGACATCGGAACGGAGTATCTCAACACTAAGTTCCCTCTACTTACTCTGCTATAAGCGAAATACAACTTAAAACCAAAAAAAAAACAAAAAAACATTAATTTAAAAAATAAACAAAAACAATATTATATACAACATAGCATTCACTGAATAGATATTTCGAAGCACATGTCGCCATTCCCACTGCCGCCTAACGAGTTGTCACACAGTTGACAGCAGACGAGGATATCTATCTGTTGCTCTCATCAGTGACGGCGAGTCATTATTTTTATTATCTTATATCAGATTTACATCTCGACAGTCCCCTGTGCACGTCAAATGTTATTATATTTATATAATTTTGTATAATGATGTCAGAATAAATTAATAAATAAAGTTTTTATTTTAATTTCCTTGCTCTAGTAACAAAGCGAAGTGCGGCGTTGTGTTCCGCCACTGGACACGCAATACCTCTAGAATTCGGCGGAAAGTGGAAAACGAAAGTGTCTTAACGGGAACAAAGTGCTCTATTAGGTTCCCTCTGCATATCCTGCTAAGTGCGGGAGACAGCGTAAAATGAAAAAAATCTTTGTTTCAACAACAATATTAAATTGTAACTTTACATGTTCATTTCAATTTTATTTCTATTTGGGATATTTTTTATTTCTAATATATCTGTGGTAATTGTATAATTTCATACAAAAAAGTATTATTAGGTAATTATTTTTATTAATTCACATCGATTTATATATAGCAAAAAGAAATAAGCTTACAAACTGTATTCGAATCCGTATAACATTTAAAGAACAAACGATATTTTAGTCTTAGCAAAGTTGGCACTTGCGAATACCTAATTTACATTGACACAAAGGCCTGGTGTCACGTGGCCGTTAGAGTTTCCCGTTAGCAAGAAAAGAATATACACGTTTCTCTTTCAAAGAATATTGCAAAAGTTACTACTTGTTTTATTATTTCAAAATTCTTATTAAATGGCCAAACAAAAAAAAAGTTTGAGGCCTGGGAAGTCGATGATGTTGATTAATTTTTAATTTCTTTTTCTGGCTAAGCCAAAACCCTGGCGTCGAGTACCACCACTCAACACAAAATACTTCGAAAAGTTCGACGAAAAGTGAGGAACGGAGTATCTTAACACACCCCCTGCCTACCATGATGTACGCGGGATAAAGCGTGAAGATAAAATTGTCCATAAACTAAAAAAAGGCCAGTAGCGAGAAGCGTGTTAGGGAGTAAACAAAATTCAATCGCGCGCACGCCGCCATGAATCTAACTAAACGTTTCGACAAGCGTATCGGTACATTTGCATTATGTCATCGCTAGTTCATCCGACCAGAAAATTTACAATTAATATAAAAAAATCTGCTTCACGCTGTATCCCGCTCAGAGTCGTGAAGGCAGAGGGAATTTAGCATTAAGAAACCCCGTTCCACACTTTCCACCGAATATTTGGCCCGACACCAGAGCGAAGAAATAGGAACAATAAATTTAAATAAATATTCAATTTCCTCAAGTGGAGATCGAAGCCACAACCAGTGTCTATAGTCACACTTTGCGCCCCAGCACCACGACTGGCGTCACCATAAATCTGGCTAAACGTTTCGACAGGCGTGTAAGTACATTTGCATGATGTCGTCGCTGGCTCATCCGACCAGAAAACTTACAATTAATATTAAAACATGCACAATAAAACAAAGGCAGGCAGTCGGAAAGTATTCGCGTCACTCCAGCAGTGTTTTTGACGTGGCTATTATATCTCCATACGAAGGAAACGACGTAGATACGAGGGGCGGAACTGGTTATTTTGTACCCTATTCCGTTGGGCCTGGGGGTGGTTCCAGTTCGTTCCAACGGGTGCAAGATGCTGGAAGTATTCGAATGTATGGCGATAGCAAATGGTGAACAGAGCTATGCAAATGATGAGAGTATTCGGTTTTGTTATACAGAATTTAGTGTGGGGTTGTGAATATAAATATATTTAGTGTTAAATCGTCGACAGTAATATTGTATATTAATGAAGTCGATTTAATTCATACGTCTCATTGCATCTCATAAATGTATATAGGTACTAAATCGTTTACATAATTAATATAGCTTTATGTATGATTTTTTTATAGAAGGTATAAAAAAAATCCTTTTATCCAAATACAAAGTTTAAATTGTGATTCATATACAAAAAATATAGCAGCCAGGAGAAAATCTAATGTTAAAACACTCCGTCTCCTACTTTCCGCCGAATTTTCGAGGCAATCCATGTTACCGTCAGAGCAAAGATTTCCCAATCAATTTATTTATTTACAATCACACGCTAGTACCACTAGGCCACGGCGACCTCAATTATAGTACCTACATATTTATTCTTTGATTTGTATATAAACTACTAATAAATATTATTGTGAAACTTACAAAGGCATTTATCTAAAAGTATTTGAATGTAATAGCCTAGTAAGTCGTGCCAGGTCACCTTCCATTCCATCTCCATCTCCATCTCGCAAGTAATCAGGGCGAGTGCAGCATCGGACCCGCGCCGCTCGTGCTCGTATGTAAATGTAGCGGGAGAATTCTAATGAAATTGACGGCCGAAACGAGATTGTTTCCACTGACTTTCAACGTGGACGAAGGGGGTTTTATGGATTTTAAATGGACACCCATATATAAAATTTATTCGATTTTGCATGTAGATTGTCGGGCGTATTATTTAACTAATATAATATTTATTATTTAATAAAATAAGCTTCATGCTGCATCCCGCACATGGTAGGCAAAAAGGCTAGTGTTGAGACACTACGTTCCCCATTTTACGCCGATTTTTTTGACATATTGTGTGTTGAGTAGGAATTGCAACTCAACGCCGGGCTACTTTCGTGCTTTGGTGCCAAAACGAAAAAATGAAAATACAGTCACGACAACCTCTATGATTATGTATAGGTACAGTATTAATAAATAATATAATACACAAAATAAAAACAATATTAAAAATATGTTAAAAATCTTTAACTATTCCCAAAATAAATTAAATCTGGCCAAACTACAATAAAATAGAATGTGAATGAAAAACTAAGAAAAACCCTGAAAATCTGTAACAAAATAAATATAACCAATTTTCCTGATGCAATAGCTATTTAACGGAAATTAGGTATAATTGGTCGTCCGTATTGCCCCTGCCGCTGCCGCTACCGCTACCAACGTAGGCAAATCCGATTTGAGCTGATGGATACTGGTATTGATTAACGCTGTTAAGAATTATGCATTTATTGTACTTTTGTTATTTGAATGTTAAATTTAATATATTTAATATGAGTATTTTTTGTGTAATTTATTGATATCGTATTTTTTATTTGTCCCGAAAGAACGGCAATGGTTTAAAACCACACATAGTTATTTTATTAAAACGATATTATGGTCCTTATAGTATAAGTCGGGGCGATGTGAATCTAATTTCCTCTCTAGGAATTTAAATATTTAATATTTTTATTTCCTCGGTTTGGTACTGCGCGGCGTTCAGTTTCGCCACCCAACACGCCATGCTTCTAGAAGTTGGCGTAAAGTAGGGTATAGAAGTGTTTAAATGAAGAACAGAGTTTCCAGGTCCTCTCTCGTCTACCCTGCTATATGTAGGATACTTCTTTTATACTTATTTATAATAATTTAGCAAATACCCAAAATACTCAAAGAACCATGACGACTTCTCAAATGATTCCATCATAAAAATTGTAATAAGTAATTTACACAAAACATAATACGCAATTAGGCATTAAACACGTACCCTCCGTTTAATTTTTTCTTTTTTTACGCGGAGAAATTTATTTTCATAACTGATAATAAATGTCAAGTCATTTTAGTAATAAAGTAAGTAGGGCTGGGAGTCGCTCACCCTTCTATGTCGCCTCGACGATTTGCCGGCTTGAATTATTAAGAGAATTTATTAATAAACTCTACGTTTTTTATATTTAAATTCACTAATATTATAGTATTAGATTAGAATGAAAATAAATTTGAACAAACATTTGCTAATAAAAAGATTATCAAAAGATATGTTAATTAATTTTGTTTTGCTTTGGAACCAGAAAGAAGAAATGAAAATATAAATAAATAATAATGAATTCCCCCAAGTGGAGATTGAACCCACTACCGTCACATTAGTCGCAGGCTTGTGTCCTTGCGCCATACGGCTTCTCATCTGCAAAATTAAAATGAAAATAATTTTGGTTACTCATATACTCGTACCTACTATATTTTAAATATTTCGACTTTGATTTGAATCTATTACCATTATTTTTAACACATCCATGCCTTGTGGTACCTCGGTTGGCTAGTGTTATTATATTAAAATTGTATATAAAAAATTCTTTGTAATTTAAATTTTTACTGACGTCAAAAACAAGGCGGCTAGTTAATAGTGTTGTCAATCAAATGAAATCGCGTTGTTTGTAAATTTAAAATTTACAAAATAAATAATATTTTATAAATATTTTCATAAAGCTTTGTCCGAAAAATTTAAAGGCTTTAAAGTTTCATTTATTTTATTTTTGGAAATTTTAAGAATAACTGGAATTTCATAAATTTAATATAAATAAATTTAAATTATCAATATTTTTTCAGCTTCAAGTTGTATTCCGCATATAGTAAGGTAGGGAAAATAGTGCTTAGTGTTAAGATACTCCACTCCGCACTTTCTGCCGAGTCCTTTTTTTGAGTGGCGTAACTCAACATCGCGGGTATGACTATAATACGACGGTCTTGGGTTCGATCCCCACTCAGGGAAATTAACTATTATATTTATTCATATTTTGGCACCTAGGCAAAAAACTTGACGTTTTGTTCTGCCACTTAACTGCCACCTTGAAAAAATGCGGCGGAAAGCTATATGCGAATAAAAGCGTGAAGTTTATATATATGTAAATATTTGAGTTTCTTTGTATTTCTCGAAATGATTTTTTTCATTTCTATCCCGTGGTCAATATCAGAGCTTTCGTGACCACTCCATGTTCGTAGGGTTTAACGCGTTGTAAATCAGGTCGTAAACAATACAGTGTTGCTCCCAGTGTTTCGGCCTTCCGCCTTCGCACCTATTACATTCTTGCCTTTGGTTTTAAATTAATAAAACCTTAAAAGTAAGCAACAATAAAATTGTAGCATTGTATTTTATATACTCAGAACTTTTATAGTGTTTGTAGGTTTTGTATGTTCTCTATATTTGAGAAATACTTAATTTAGAGACTGTAAGAAATATTGCGAACGTCGTGGCGCAGCGGTAAAAGGCGTGACTACAACGCGACCGTGGTGGGTTCGATTCCCATTCGAGGAAGTGAAATATTTATTTATCTTTAAATTTCTACTTCTTCGCTCTGGTGGCGACGCAAAGCGCGGCGTTGATTTCTGCCACTCAACACGCAATGCCTCCAGAATTCGGCAGAAAGTGGGGAACGGAGTGTTTTAACACTAGGTTCCCTCTGCCTATCCTGATCTGTGCGGGATACAGCGTGAAGCTGATTTAATTTATTTCAATATTTTTTAATTTCAGTAACAGATCATAACGCCGCCTCGACACAAGGGCAAGAAATGAAAATATTAAATATTTCGTTTTCTCGAGTGGGAATCGAACCCACTTCCGCTACCGTTGGAATGAATTAAATTTCATAAATGATTTTACTTTAAATAGATAAATGTAATGTCTAATAGACAGTTGTTATTAGTAAATGCTTGTTGAGCCTCATTCACTTAAGTCCAAAATCTTCGATCTAAGACAAGGATTAGACGGTTCTTGAATTTAGTGGAAATTAATACATATTTAATGAGGTTAGATATGGCGCAGGGGCACAAGCGTGCGACTGTAGACGCGACGGGTTCTGGGTTCGATTCCCACTTGAGGAAATAAAATAATATTCAAATCTTTTCGCTCTTGTGTTGTGGCAAACAAAAAATGACGTAGATTTTCAATCAATACACAATGCTTCCAGAATTCGATGGAAAATAGGGACCGGAGTGTCTCAACACAAGGCTTTCTGCCCACCCTGGCACATACGGGTTACAATGGAAACCTGAAAAAAAATAATTTCTCTAAAAAATAAATAATGAATATTAACTATTTAAAAATATTATATCTATTTTAGCGGGATTCGAATTTCGCTTTAAAGTTGAAATATGGTCTAAACAATATTTTAATAAATAAGCTTTTCACAGTCAAACAATGAAAAGCCTCTGGCATGGAACAAACTCTACATTATTATAAAGCTGTTTGTTATATATAAGAGAATTTTTCATTATTATTATTATACTGACAGTATTAAATATAATATTATTTTACAATGAATATTATAATATTTAGATTTTGTGAAAAAATTATGAAAAGAAGATGATTAGACAAGACTATTTTATAAAGGTTTATTTATTAATACCGGTTTAGTAGGAATAATGAGGTGGAAAGATCAGAAAGTACGTAGTGGCCCAGTGGCACAAAGGTGTGACTGTAAACGCAACAGCTGTTAGTTAAATTTCTAATAGTGAAAGTAAATATTTAATATTTACGTTATTCTGGTAAGGAGGCATTGCGCGGTGTTAAGTTCCAACACTCAACACGCAATGCCTCGAAAATTCGACGGAAAATGAGGAATATTCGACGGAAATACACTATGTTCCCCTATGTTCCCATTGACTACGGCACGAAGCTAAAAAAAATCAGAATGTTCTTTTGCTATATTGAGAATTAGAGAAGAAAAATAAATTACCTAATATAAATAAATGTTGAAACATTAACTGACGGTGTAAGGTCAAATTTTCTAATAATAATTTGCTTACTGCCAGCAGTGGTAGTGGGTTCTAATTGTCATTAGAAATGATAAAACCTTTAATATAAATATTAATATACGACAAAATTATATAGATTATATCATGTCAATGCGATTATGTTAATAATTATTATTAAAATATAATAATTTTAAAGGAAATTATACTTTTACAGTAGGTATACATAAAGATTTTTTATGGAAAACTAAAAACTAAAACTTTTTTTTTAGGACTATGTCCTAAATAATACTATTATTATTTATTATATATATAATGTATAACAAGTTTAATGACTAATAAAGGGTATTTCCGGTCTCTTTAATAGATGTTTTTAAAGGCAGCTCGATTTATAGCACAGCCTTTGGTCTGCCCAAATCGGGGAGGCCTAACAGTTTTTTTGTGTAGGTGTAAATCTTAATGCCAGTTTATTGCTTGAATTCGCGTCACATGTTAAGGGATGTGGCGGGTTAAGGGATGATTAAATTAATAAGAAAATGATTTGTAAGAAGAATATTAAGTAAAATCGTTTAAAAGTCCAACCACTGATGTAAGTTATGCTTTGAATTTAAAAAAAAATTTAAATATTTGTTTTGTTTGGTTTAGATTCAAGCTGTATCCCGCATGTGCCGAATTCTGGACGCATTGCGTGTTGAGTGGCGAAACTCAACGCAGTGGTTTGCCTCGACACCAGAGCGAAGAAATGAGAATAGTGAATATTTCATTTTCTCGAGTAGGAATTGAACCCACCATCTGTCACGTTTAGAGTCGACGCAAAGCGCGACGTTTAGTTCCGCTCATCAACACGAAATGCTTCCAGAAATCACCAAAGAATGGAGTGTTTAAACAATAGATTCCCTTTGCCTATCCTACGTGTGAGCGTGAAACTAAAAAAACATTGTAAATTTAAAATATAAATAATAATTTGTACTCGCATTTCAAATTCAATATGGCAGTTGTTATCACTTTAATTTTATTTATTGCAATAATATTTCAGTGCATAGCGTGTCGAAACAATTTTAAAAGGTAGTTTTATTATGATTCCGCAGAAAATAATATTTTTATTGTTTACCATATGCATTACATTGTGTTATACAAAAAAAGGTAAATATTCTTTTTCAGCTTCACGCGGTTTCCTCAGGTGCTAGGGCCAGCAGATGGGGCTTACGTAACACTAATGTTAAGAAAAATGGGGGGTGGAGTACCCCCCATTTTCCGCCGAATTTTGGAGAATTATGGATGGATTAATTTGTTAATTTATTATATTAGTTAACTGAAAACTAAATTTCAAACCAGACATTTATAAATTATACAGGTGGAAGCGTCTGAGCTCTTTTTATGGGAGCAGTATATAGGGTAAAATATTTCAAATCTATACCTAAAAAAATTATACAGGATTAGTCAACAGTTAAGATGTAGTATTTTTTTTTCACCATTTTTATACACACTGTATTACACTACATACTTTACACCCTGTATATTATTTTATACTTACAGCTCACGAAAAAGATGATATACAACCTTGGTAAGTTTGATTTACATTTTTGAACATATTTTATTTACAAAATGAAAATTTACCTTTTTTGTAAAGATTTACTTAGAGTTCAAATATTATAACAGGAAGCCGGTGGCAAAGTTTGATGAAAAAACTTCAAAAGGTCCAAAAATTCTTCGACAGCACAAACAGAAATCGTAAGTTAACAGTACTTTAATAATAATATTTTATAAATTATTATTTTTTGCTTATTTATTTATAGATGAAATTTTAATTTTATTTAATGTCATTAAAATTGGATAAATCTAATAATTTAAAATTTATAGCTCACCACGCATAACTAAAATGTATATGTTACAAGGAGATTTAAGAAAGTAAGTTTCTTTTTATTTTTGACTATGTTTATAATTTATTTTATATTTTATATTGGCCTAAAAAGGGGGCAAAATTTAGTATTAAAGCCGCTAATTCAAATAAGATATCAGATGAAAGGGCTTTGGCTGCTTGAATTTGAGAAAAAACTCGAGACCTCCAATTTTTGTACGGAACCCTCAGTACGTCTACTGAGGGTTTCGTACAAGGTTATTAGTTTTTTACAATTTAACCAAAAATGTATAGTTTTCAAATGTTTTCCTGAACTAGTATTTACTACCTGTAGATGATGATGATGATGTAAAAGTAGAAATACGATTTTTATCAGGAAATCATGGGGCCGTAAAATTGAGTATATGGCTTATATTTCAACTTGATATCTCCAAGCGTTTCTGAGATAAAGGCTCTTAACAGACAGACAGCCTAACTCGCACTTGTCCGGTTTTTTAGTTTTCTCCTAATTTCCGATACATTGTGAGTTGAGTGCCGGCCTTTGTCATCCTTATCAGAGCGAGAAAATGAAAATTACTTACTTATCCAAGGGGATATCGAACCCATAACCATCGCGTTCACACGACAGCATATAATTTATATTTGCTAAATATAATGGTTAAACACAATCTATTCTTTCCAGTCCAGGTGATGATGTCGAAGCATTGGCTGAAGAAGAAAGCATACGTCTGAGTCCGTACAGCGTAAGTTTCACATGTGATTAAATAATTTTCATTATAATCAAAGAAATATTCTGTATTTAAATTGACTTATACAAGCATTTTTATTTCTGGAAAGAACTCATGTCACATGTAACATGTACCTACAGTTCAATAGAATGCTATAAATGAACTAACATTTTTTTCTGACAGTTTTACCAACTTTACCATAATTTCGAGATTAGGTGTAGAAAAAAGCCATATCATTTTACCGCTTTTCCAAAAATTATGGTTTTGCATATCAAGTTTTTTATAATTATAACTATGGAATTAAGTATTATTGCAAAATTATATAAAAATTCTAATTTGCAGATAAAACAGCAACTTATGCGTTTAACAAAAAAGATACGAAACGCGAACGTAACTACAGAAGTAATAGGGCGAACTGTTGAATATAACGACATAGTATTACTAAAAATATCAGAAAAACAAATCAACACATCAGTTTCGCTTCGCCTTAGGGCTAGTGAGAGCAAATACGATTTAGACGTCAACGAAAAGAAAATAATATTTATAGTGCATGGTCTCAATGTTATGGGTGCACGAGATCTTCAGTGTTTCTATGATGAGAAGGATTTTTTAGCTCTACTAACGATGTATACGAAGAATTTACATTTGTTTGATATATATTTGATACCTATGGCGAACCCTGACGGATTTGCGCATAGTTATGTGCGTATATAGGCTTATTTTTTAATTTAATCGGACGAAGCAGGCTAGGTTCGATTCCCATTTGGGGAAATGAAATATTTTGTATTTTCATTATTTAGTTTAGTGTCTTAACTCTCTGCCTATACTGCTATGTGCAGAATACAGTGGGAAATTATTTATTAGTTATTTTAGTATTTGTAGAAGATATCAATTTTACTAAGCGCTTAACTAATATAAATTAATTGCTTTTTAAAACTATAGCTAACTATACAATTTTAGACAGATAATCTATGGAATAAAAACGTCGCCTTACAAGGTGCATGCCCGGGAGTTGCATTGGACCGCAACTTTGATGTAGCGTGGAATAATAATCATAGCATAAACTCCTGTCACCAGGAGTATCCAGGACCAGTTCCGTTTTCTGAAGCCGAAACGACAGCCATTCGTGATATTTTTCATAAATATTCCCATAAAATTATTGCTTATTTCAATGTTCACGCAGGGACGTACTCTGCAGATACTTTTAAGGTAAAAAAAACATCTATAAAAATAATTTTAAATGTAGTATGATATATCTAATAAAGATATAATGTTTTACAACTTGCTAGAACATTTCTCTAGATATCCAACTTTATATTATTATTGTCGTTGTAAATTCAATGGTCACCAAAAAAAAGGAGGACTTGCTCTTATTCCTTCTCCTAATTTGAATTTTTTGTAACATATAATTACTTATTTTGGCACATATTCCATATATCCGCATATATTCCAAATGACCCTAACTTAAGAAAAAAAACTTTTCAATACTTGAAAATGGGATATCCTTTCATTGTGGTAGGGAATATTAAAAAACTTTTGTACTACTATAACAGATTTTACTAGCAATACAAAAGCTTTGTACTAATTACTAAAATATTTCTATTAATATTATTTTATTTTGTCTGAAATTTCTGAAGCTATTTTGAACAGCACTATATCTCATTGAAACTTTCATCTCATAATGCAGGGAGATGCCGTATTATACCCAAAAGGCTATACAGATTCTGGTTTGGACGACGACAAATATATAGATTTAAAAGGAGAAATTGACGAATCGATAAGGAATGCTAGCTTCCGAATACTCTCCGTTAATGTGGATACTTTGTACAATTGGTACGGAAAGGTTGGGGGGTCGAGCGTGGATTATGCTTCTAGTGTAAGACCATTTCAATATAATACATACATAAAGAATCTAGTGATAAGATACTCCGTCCCCCACATCCACCGAATGTTTGGGGCATTATGTGTTGAGTGGTGGAAGTAAACGCCTTGCCTTATCTTGTTACTGGAGCGAAGGAATAAAAATAAGAGACATTTAATAAAATATATGTATATTTCAGCATTTTAAAAATATTTTTAGGTGTACGGTATACCATTTGCTTTAGAATTAGTTATGCAATTGTATGCGGAACCTGAAGACGCAGCGCCTGTGAACTCATCAGAAACCTATGCATGGAATGCCCTTCAGGAAATATGGGGTAGAGTTCTTGGTGTTCTTTTTGAATATATTTGGAAAACTTTATATGTTAACGAAGTGTAATGACTGTTTTACTATAAATTTTACATAAGCAAATAAAAGTGTTACTTGTAGTTAATTAATTGTATCAAAACAAAACCGCAATGTTGGGTTCCGCCTTAGGTCCAGGTTCCTTCTTCCTACCTTGGTAAAAAAATATTTCATATAATTGAAGAAAAGGCCACAAATGATTTACCTTTATTATGACAGACATAAAGAGATGTTAGAAAACAAGTTTTTTAACATATTTAGCATATATTACTCAAACACTTTCACTCACCGGGGTCATGCGGTACGATCTACAATTTGTCATCATTTTGTTTCCGTTATTTATTATCCATCTATTTATTATATATATACATTACTCCTTTTTATTGTATTAGGTAAACGTTGTCAATATAGAAACCTTCAATGTAAAATAAAATATATTCAATTGATTCTCTCACTTTAGTTATAAGTAGGTTAGAAGTATTTTTGTTTGTGTATGTGGTCGTGCATACAAAGCAAGTAGAGAAAGAATAAAGAAAGTGAACGTTTAAAAGTATATAATAGCATATTTATATCCTGGTCACATTATAAATTGGGCCATTTTAGAAATTTATTAGAAAAAAAAGTATTAGAAAAAAGTGCACGATCTCATGGTCCTTATTTTATTATATTGAACGGAATTTTAAAAGATAAATTCAATTAAAAGTTTTAAATAATAATTAACCTTGCTGTTGAGGTCGTCATGGCGAAGGGGTATAAGCATGTGACAGTAAACGCGAGTTTCATCGACGCGAGTTCGAACCCCACTCGGAGAAGATATTATAATATTTTAATTTCCTCGCTCTGGTGACATCGCAAAACGCAGCATTGAGTTCCTCCACTCAACACACAATGCATTGAGATTTTATTGGAAATTGGGGAACGGAATTGGGATATGGTCCTGAAAAAAATTGAAATATAACAATATTTTGGTAATTAGAGTTCCGTATTTAAAAAGACAAAACGGAAGCCTTATAGAATCACAAGTTTGTCTGTTTGTCCGTCTGCCAATACCATTTATCTCGAGATTGCGTGGAAGCATCAAGCTTCAAAAAATAAATCAAGTTTCTAAGTCAAGATACGCATTTATGCATTGATTTTGCTGCATTCTGTATAAGAACTTACAATACGAAAATTTAATTTCAATGAAAATGAAAATTTAATGATAATGATTATTTCTTAGAAAAATTTAATAACAAATTTGTATTTGTAGTTCATTTCATATAAAATGGGTGCATAATATGTATGTTGGAATCCCATATGGAAGTTGTACTTCCGTAAATTGGTACGGAAGCCTCGGTGGGCGAGTCCAATTCGCACTTAAAAGTTTTTTTAATTAAAAATTACCGTTAATGGATGCGTAACAATGTAAATTTGAGGCGTGAAATGCCTTATTTTCTTGTTCTTACGACTGACAATAATTCATATTTATTAGACATTTTTTCCCTATGTTGTCTTCCACACAGCAGGGTAGGCAGAGGGAACCTAGTGTAACCTAGACATTCCGTACATTTTTAATACGGTCACTATTTTAAAATCCAATTTTTAATCCTATTGTTAATAAAATTTAATTGTAACGTTATACTTATTGTGCAATACTTATAATTAACTTACGGACATTCTGCTAACTTTAAACGTTTATTTTTATTTTTATTTTCACGCTGTATATATCATCATAAATTATATATTATATGTTTTTCAGCTTCATTATTCCGCATATAGTCAGGTAGGCAGAGAGAATTTAGTGACAGGACCCTCTCTGTTCTCCAGTTTCGACTCATAACCGTATACCAACTCCCCGTTGAAAATAAATAATTCCACTAAGAGAAAATCGAACCTACACCCACCCCTTTCATCGCACTACACCACAAATACCTCAAATTACTCATACAGTATATTCGAGTGGGAAGTACCACGACATCGATGATATTTCAATCAGTGTCACTCTAGTTCATTAAACTCAAACGCTTTTCTTGTACCGTAACCGATTGGACCATTGAGATTGTACAGTGTGGCTAAGTAATTATTAATGGATATTTATTTTATTTTTTAATTTATTAATTTTAAATTAGCTATTAGCTGCGGTCTTAATGAAATGATGGGCGTGTAGAGTCAAATATTATCTATTTATATTTCTTCGCTCTGGTGTCGAGGCAAAGCGGGGCTGAAATCCGCGATTCAATACGCAATTCTACCAGAATTCGGCGGATAGTGGGGAACAGAGTGTCATAACACTAGGTTCTCTCTGCCTACCCTGCTGTGTGCGGAACACAGCGTGAAGCTGCTCTATTCATCTTATATTTAGTATAAGTAGGTGCCACGTAATTTGATAAATTATTTTTAAAATCAAGAAAAAGGGCAGTAAAACAACACGCATGTGATTTTAATCAACAATTAATTTATATTTTATAGCGTTAGCAATTAACCAGAATAACGTTATTAAGTATTACCTATTGTTTTTATTAAAAACAAAGAGATTAAAAAACAATTAAATCAGTTCACGCTGTATCCCGCATACAGCGGTGTAGGCAGAGGGAACCTAATGTTACGATGATGATTAAAAAAAAAATAATAATAATATTATAATTGAAAACAGGGCATCGAACGCAAATTGAAAAAATCAAACATGATAATAAAAAACTGTATTAATAAAGGGTTATAACTGTTAATATTATAAGGGCAAAGACTTTTAAGATATTGCTCTTAGGGTATACCCACTTTGTTTGGAAACTTCTTGATTTAGGATCTTGGTGTCGATCGAAGGCTGCGCAGGCGACCAGTGCGACCAGTGCGCGACGGTACGGAGGCTCGCATGCACGGATGCGCGTGGTCAATTTAAATTATTTCTTTAATTAGTGTTAAATTTGAAATTTAAAACAATTTTAAATATTTTCTTACTTAAATTTGTTATATTAAGGCAAATACAAGTTAATATGGCAGCTTGGATTATATTTATTATTGGTAAGTTTTTATGAAAATTAAATAAAAAATATATCTATTGGTTTTCATATTTTTTAAAAGCTATTATTTAAAAGAAAGTATTTAAATTATTGTGTTCATTTATAGAGTCAATTCCTTTAGTAAATTTACTTGCTCTCGTTACCCGTTGACATTTCTCCGCTAACAATAAAATACTTTCTCTGATACATTTATAAGTAATATTTGAGGTTACACAAACTTACTTTTAAGATATCATTGTAAGAATGTTAAATTCTACATTATGTTATTCCAATAGATGATATCTTTATGTTTATAATAATCGCTTAATTAATCGCTCTCAATTTAATTGCGTGGACCTTAAGATGTAAAATTTAAAATGTCAGTTTTTCCTATTTCCATAAAAAATCCTTGAAAATCCTGTCAGTCAGTATGTAGAAGAGTTTATTATATAATCAAATAATTAACTTCATAGTTAAAGTTATATACGAAAGAATGTATCAGAAAATTATAATAATTTGGATTTTCCTTGTTCATATGAACCATTGAATACGTAAGACTTTCACGCATTAAAAAACGTCTTCACTTTCCTCATAGAGTAGGTAAAACTAACTTCGCTGCTAGTTTTTTGTTGCTACCATAAATATATTTTAAATATTTTCCTAGACTATTAATTTTTTTAATGACTAAACTTTACGCGTCTTCCGCGTCTTGTTAGATAAAAACACTACATTTTTTTTTATAAGTTTCGTACTTTAAAAAAAATAATCATAATTATAATTATTTGTCAAATTATGAACGATTTTAGTCTAAAACTACGAGTGAAGTGAAGATAAAATGGCATAGTTGCTATCAATTTTAAAGTTATGTGAAAATATATATTTCTTGAGTAAATATTATTCCTCTCCTGACCTACTTTGATAGAACCAGTTTAATTCTACAATTTGAACAGCAAAAACGTTTTTATTTGGTTTTAATTTAAATTAACTATTTTTTGCTGCAAGAGCAGTTTTTCCAAGTAGGTAACTATTATCAATATTTTATCTTACGGTATTTCAATATGCAACATTCATATCATAAAAATATTTTTACATGTTATAGATGGCTTTGTACATTTTTAACATAACAGAATGGTACTTCATAATTTATTTATGTTTGAAATGTTATCTTTTATAACAAATATAGGCCTTGATAATTAATATAAGTAATATTTTTGTAAGATCATTTATAAGATATTTATAGAACAATATTACAATTTTAATTTTTTTTTCTTATTATCAAATCTTTTCTTAGCTAACACACTAATTGGATTAGGTCGGCGGGTAATTCTTTAAAAAAACAAGAGACTGCTATTTTTTTAGCTTTCTGAGATCACTTTAGTTTAGATAAAGTTATTATATGATATACTAAATTACAAGATATGTCAAAGTGCTAAACCGTATTTATAATTGTATATAATTAAGTATGTATGTCAATTATAAATAAAGATTGAGGATGTCGTGGAGCAGGCAGACTTGTGGGATCGATGCTCACTCAGGGGAATGATAATTATTAATTAACATGTTCATTTCTTCGCTCTGGTATCAAGGGAAAAGTCAACAAGCAATACCTCGAAAATTCCACGGACAGTGGAGAACGGAGAATCTTGACACTAAATTGCTTGCTTGGTCTCTTTGCTGTATACACTGTGAAGCTGATGAAAAAAATATAAATACACTTAATTAAAATAAGCCTACGTGAATGAACGTAACAACGTAAAAATGAAAATTCCTACAGTTCGGTAGCCATAATTTAATATAAGCGGACGTCAAAGCGCTGACGCAGTAGAAATGCTACAGATAATTAAGAATTTAATATAGAATTTCCAAACACAACTCCTATCAAATAAAATAAAGTGATATTTAATCAAAAGACCGACACGGCTTCCTTCCACAGAGAGTTGCAGTTAATTTAAATCGAAAAATTCCGTTTATATTAAATTAAACGATCGAGGATTGGGCGATCAAAAGAACGGTACTAATGACATCAATTGCCTCGGAATTGGTCCACGGTGGAAGCCGGATCGAATCCTGTACTGCTCAATTATCTGAAGCCAAAGAAACACGATAAATGTCGCCGCAAATTAAAGTATCGTCCTACTTTCACGCAAACGCCGTTGCGGGTTCCATTGTTCACGCCGGGTTTTAAAAGCCAATTCTAATTCTGTTGATTCATTCAATTAAACGATTTAATCATTTATTTAAAGCATATGAGGCTTTCTCTGCTTGGGTTTGAATAAGGTTTTTTTTTGGTGATTTTCTATGTATGGAAGATTTGAAAATTTAGTTATATATTACAAAATATATAGCGTACATGTGTACAGTAGTACGCGGAATGGATTATCATTAGCTCACAAAGAGTTCTATAATGTTCCATTTAAAAAAAGATATTTTTTTATGAATTCATTAATAATTATTAATTTAATGCTATTATTTTGTCATAAGAAAATAACTGTATATTTACTTAATTATTAATATATTTACATGTGAATATTGCATCAGTATTAACATACACTCAATAGAATTATTATACTGTTTTCGTTATATAGAAATATAATATAATAAGTATAATTCAAATAATAGTTGTTATTGTTATATAGAAATATTTCTTGTAGGTACCAAAACATAATAATATATAGAAATTCTAATAAATAGTGTTTTGTCACCTTGAAGCTACAAAAGAGTGATTGTGTTAGAGTTTATATAAGTTACATATAATTGTATACACATTGTTTTCGTATACTTGTCAATACTTGTAGATTCAGTCTGTCATATTATTATTTTATCTACCTACTTTTAGATTTTTCTAATATTTCTTATAAAGTGTTTATAATTTTAATGTCAGTCTAGAATGGCAGTGGACATACGAATAAAGCTTTGTTCTAAATTATACATTTATTCTTAGCCCCTTTTTTAAGCGAAGAATGAAGCTACGAAATGTGTGAGAAATTCAATGCAAAATTTCGTAAATAGATTTTTATTCTGATTCCAATGGCTAAGTTAACATTTAATAAATATTTCTATGAACGGAACTAAACTCCTAGCCTACATATGTACTGTATACAGCTAAAACGTGCTTGGTATGAAATATGAAGCGTTAAAAGAATAACTTAATATATAGAAGCAAAAGCACCTATTATAATATAGTAGAGTACATCGTTTTTGCGGAAAATTTCAATAATTTAAGAAAAGGAGGTGAAATTCCCAGAAATAAATTTTCCTATAAATATTTGGTACATTTTTAGGATAATTAATTGAGGATTAAAGTGTGGGTGTCGAATAATAAAAATATTATGGAATTTACTGTATTTTTCAGGTTTGTCGAGTTTCTGGCGAGTAGGATGCGAAAAAGAAAATATTAACTATGACGAGTACGTATTATAAGTAATTTTAATTAATTTAAATATTTAAGAAGCGGACTACATTTGCGGGTGTCGTGGTGCAGGTTAGATTCCCACTCGGAGGAATTATTATTTATTAATATTTTCATTTCTTCCCTGGTAAAAGTGTAAACAGAGCGGCGTTGACTTCCACTACGCAACACAATGTCTTAAAAAATCGGCGTAAAACTGGTTACGAAGTGTCTTAAACACTAGGTTCCCTCTGTCTACCCCGCTACATGTAGAATACAGCGTGAACCTAAAAAAAAGGCCTACATTTGCAAATATTCTAAATATGTACCACTAAATTTGTGATATTTATTTTTAGGTATACCCTAATAAAGCTATACCCTATAAACAGTCAGCAAATTGAAGCCCTATCAGAACTAGGAACACCAAATCATCATTTAGACATCTTAAAAACCAGTCGAAGTTTTAATGACAGCACCGACGTCCTGGTGCCGCCCAGTGACGTGGATTTCGTCAAAAATTTTATTGTCAAACACAGTCTAGAGTATGACGTTAAAAGTAATTATGGAAAGTGAGTTTATTTTGTAAATATTTTTAATTTTTTTATACAAGCTATAAATCTTTGTAGAGAAGCAGAGAGTTACTAGTAGCTCTATTTTTTCCCCTTTTACTCATTGTTTACCGTGTAGAGTCTAAAGTGGCGTATCTCTTTGATTTATATTTTTTTAAAGTATGAATATAACTTTTTTTCCTATAAGAATATAATTTGATTATAATGATACATTTATTTGATTTTTTTTATGGAAATTATTTTTTAATTGTGTGGGAATTGATTATCGTAAAGCTTAAATATGTTTTAATTGTATGTAATATTGTAATAATAAACATATATTTAGTTATATGATTTAGAAAATTCGGCTACGCGTTCTGCCAGTTCACAAGCAATGTTCCGAAAATTTGGTGAAAAAATGGGAAACAGAATGTTTTAGCCTTAGGTTCCTTTTACCACTCTGCAATTTGCGAGATCCGACGCGAAGCTCAAAAAATCTTTATATTCACAATTATAGTTTTATATATAGCGTTAACAAATATGCACACGTGCTTTTGCTTAATTAAGCTCATAATTCCCATAATGATGACGTTTGAAACATAAATTAATAATATTGCTGATTTCAATAGAATAGTGGAGATTAAATAAATTAAACTTATTAGTAAAATATATTATAATGCAAAGGAACGCCTATGGATTTATTAATATTCATGTCGGATTCAAATAACAATTTACCTAAATTATACTTAATTTAGGCTTATTAAGGCCTATTCAAATCGTAATAGGGTTCAACTTCAAATAAATTAGACAGTTTGATTTAGTTTTAGTACAAATTCGTAACTTATTTTTATTTTCATGATTTTTAGAATATTTGAGAAACTCCAAAGGACACCAAAAAGAAGACTTCTTCGAGGATTTAGTATTTATGAATATCATTCATTTCAGGAAGTAAGTATTTATTTTGTAAACTTTAAATATGTTCATTATATATGTTAACTCTTTAGTGAATGACGAGAAAAATTAAATTCTTATTATATTTAACATATATTTCTTTTTCAAATAGATACAAGAATATATAGACAGTGCGGCCAAAAGAAATTCCGACATAGTAAAATTGCAGAATTTAGGCACAAGCTACCAAGGGAGGAGAATGAAACTTGTGAAGATATCATCAGACCATAATGCTGGAAATCCTATTATATTTATAGATGCAGGTGAGCTATTTTACTTGGTGTTTTCTAGGATTTCAGGTAAAATTGTATAACTTAGATAAAATTTTATTAAATACTGTGTATCCCGTTCTCACGTTAGTCTTATGTTTAAATCCTATACGTTCAACGTATTTTCATGTTAATCAATGTGAAAATTTTAATGTGTTAATGTTAAAACAATCCGTTCCTTCCAAATCTCCGAGACATTACGCGTTAAATGGCGGTACTTAACGCCGCGCTCTGCCTTAATACTAGAGCGCAGAAATGAAAATATTATTAAATTATCACTTATTTCCCTAAATGACGATCGAACTCACGACCGTCGCATTTACAATTACAAGCTACTGCCTACTACGCCACAACGGTCCTTTTTATTTTTTATAAAGATAAAGCTTATCGTCTTATAAGCTTAGTAGATTCCTGTTATGATCGCATATAACAATATATCATTAATTTCTGAGATTTTCTCAAGAAAACAGGAATTACAAGACAATGAACACTTATATAAATTTTTCCGGCTTTTCCCGCTTCCATAACAAATATGTAGCTAAGCAACTGAACAGGAAGATGTTATTTTTATTAATTAACCTTTATATTCCAAGAAGGTATATAAGAAGGTTCTTTTATAATAAAATTAGTTGAGATCTCTCTATCTCAAAGGAGTTACTTTGAGAAACATAAAAAACAAGTAAAATCTCACTAAAT
Organism: Heliconius melpomene rosina; assembly: GCF_056956725.1. Taxonomy (NCBI): domain Eukaryota; kingdom Metazoa; phylum Arthropoda; class Insecta; order Lepidoptera; family Nymphalidae; genus Heliconius; species Heliconius melpomene. The sequence goes on along the minus strand of NC_140402.1, from coordinate 5,869,143 downwards.
TCAGAGAAACATATTCAAATTTGACTTTTACTCATTAATATAAAGCAACTTATTAAGCTGATTCATCACTAGGTATCCACGCTCGTGAGTGGGTGGCGCCTGCCATGGCACTGTACTTGATACACCGGCTGGTCAACGACCCAGAGGCACGGCAGGAACTGGACGGCGTGGACTGGTATATACTTCCGGTTGTGAACCCTGACGGCTATGAGTATACTAGGTCTAATAGAGCGGTGAGTTAATAGTGTTATATATTTGTAGGATATTGATTATTCTTTTTAATGCTTAATAAATATGTTTAAGAAAATAGCCTTACTGAGACCAGTCGGTTTCTTTGCTCTGGTGTAAAGGCAAAACACGGCGTTGAATTCCACTGGAATCCGGCGAAAAATGGAGAACAGAGTATCTAAACACTAAGTTCACTCTGTCTACCCTGCACTGTGCAGGATAGAGCGTAACGCCAAAAAATAGCCCTACTAATAAAAAAAAATAATAATATTATTTATCGATTAATGTATTCACCAATGAATTCCCAATGTTTCTCTTTTTTTCCAGAATCGCTTGTGGAGGAAAACTAGATCAAAAAATTCAGTTTTCGATTGCTTCGGTGTCGACGGTAACCGCAACTACGGTTTCAAATGGGCTGTTAGTGGTGTATCTAACAACCCGTGCGATAAAGAAACTTATGCTGGACCTAAGCCGTTTTCAGAAATAGAGACGCAAATGGTTAGAAATATTATGATGGACAACAGCAAGCGAATGAAATTATACGTCTCCTTGCATTCATACGGTCAGTACTTGGTGTACCCTTGGGGTTATACTGGAGATTACCTACCTACAGAATGGAAGAAATTGGATTCTCTGGCGAAAATGGTTTCTAATAGTGTCGTAAAAGCAGGAGGACAACCATTCAAGGTGCTGAGTGCTGGTAAATGGTACCCTGCAGCTGGTGGTAGTGATGATTTTGCGTTCGGAGCTGTTGGGGTTCCGTATTCTTATACGATGGAATTAACAGATGGTTACGAATTCATATACCCTGAAAGGCTCCTAAGAACAGTCTTGCCACAATATTATGAAGGTTTCAGAGCTTTTGGGGCCCAAATAAGACAAGAATTTTCAAATAAAAGTGATGTAAGTAGGTACGACGAGTATGAAGGAACAAATAGTTAGATTTTACTAAATGAAATAAAACGTGATAAAAACGAAAAAATCTTTTATTTGTATGTTAGACAATAATTATTACAATGTACCTCTATTGACCGAGATATTTATAATTTTCTTTTAAATACTTACATAAACGAAACTTGAAAAATACCACTTTGAAAATATTTAATGGAAAATTACATATTATAATGTAAAATATCTAGAAAAAAAATAATTCAACATTTTATACCATGTTAAAACATTTCAATAACGTCCTCCATAACAAATATGTAACATAACCCTATTCTACTTCCGTCAAGAACTCTCAGAGTGAAGTATATTCATATTGCACGGATGCAATATCGAGATATTTCGATGATATTCCAATTTTCCTTTAATTTTCCATTCGAATACAAATCAGATGAGATTTTAATATGTTCCTGGAAATTATATTTGAAATTACTTGAATCTTATAATGAAATTTGAACGAATATTTTCAATAAATACATAATAAAATGGATGACATTTATTATTATTACTATTGATTACTTATATGAAAATAAATAAGACATTTTCAATGGATTTAGATATTAGATAATTATATTCTATATTATTTTAAAGTTGTTTTGTTAAAGGAGTTAAAAGAATCAGCTTAGTCTTAAAATATTACAGGACAGACTTACATTAGTTATCAAGTTTCCAATATATATAACACATAAGGCCATCATTTGAGGGCATCGTGGTGCAGCGGCACAATGGTGGGATTGCAACGCGATGGTCGTGGGTTTGATCCCCACTTGAGGAAGTGGTGATTGATTCGCTCTGGTGTCGAGTTCTGCCACTCAACACACAATGCGTCCAGAATTCGGCAGAAACTGGGGAACAGTGTGTCTTAACACTAGGTTCCCTCTGCCTACCCTGCAGTCTGCGGGATACAGCGTGAAGCTGATTTGATTTTTTTTCTTTAAAAATGTATTTTTTTCTGCTAATATTAGTCATTGTTGTGATTGATATATTGCATCCAAGTTGCTACCGACCGGTCTGTAAGATTTAATTTATAAGCTGCAAGGCGCACCTGCGTGGGTGGTGCCTTGTGCATTGGCCATCGACCCTAGTGTCAATAGGTTCTTAGGATAATTAATTATCTATCTATATTTTATCTATTCTTTGTATATGATTTGTGATTTAGAGTTTCAGAAAGGAAATTAGTTTTGTCTATCGAAGTAGATAACCTAAAGATAGATTAAAATTTAACTTTGATTAAATTTTATTTTGTTTATATGCTCGACGGAGAGTGGGTAACATGTAGGGAATAGGGAATATAAATTCCAATTTATAAAAAATAAAAATAGAGTTACAATATTTTTCTCTCTGCCTACCCTATGTACGAGATACAGCGTGAATTAAACAAAATTATGCTCTTATTATAATAATTTTTGAGTAATATTAACTTTTCGGCGTCTAAAATATGATGGGTTAAGAGAATGCAAGGGAAAATTAAGACAAAACAATTATGTACATTAAACAAAAAATATATATTATTTGAAATAATTTTCTTTATTTCAACGTAAAAATTGATGAATATAAAGTCTATAATTTGAAGAGAAAAATATTGTTTTATTTGTACGTAAAAACAATTCGTAGCCAATAACTGTTCTTGTGCAATCGCAGGTTGTAAAACAGAAATAATGTGAAAATATAAGTTATATCGTTCTTTCGGAAATCTGTATTATTTTCTTAAATATTTATATTACGTGGTCATAGTCAATATTGATATAAAGTAACTTTTACATAGTAATGAAGCATTTTAACGTTATATTATTTATAAACATATTGTGTAAGTATTGTTATTATTTTAATTTATAATAATATCGATATATACCAATATATTAAAATACTTATTAATTTGACATGCAATTTATTCTGCCATGTTAATAACAATCGTCGTTGCAAAGCAACGATTTGCAAAGTTTGTTGTTAGAAAACGTCACCCAAAATGAGCTTGCTTAACGCATCTCTCTATTGAAAACTGAAAATAATTTCATAAATATATTTAATAAATATTTGTATAGTTCAAACGGGCGTAGCCGCGTTCGAGTCCACTAGTAATATTATAATTTTTAATATTTTAATTATTTTACAAAGACTTTATTTTAAGCATTTTTGAAAATGGCCAGCGTAGAATATTGCGGGTGAGTTTATTATATTATAATTTTTAAATACAAGTCGTTTTGATTTAAATATTAACATAAGTATTTTTTAGATGTAAATATACAAGGGTATGCTATAAAAAAATGTTAGAAGAATTACTAATTGACGATGAGGATCCATGTGTAGAAAATGTTGAGGCCGGATCCAGTACAGTTAAGTAGAATTAATTTTTAAAATTACTACAGTAACAGTACAGTACTAACTACTAAACTGAACTTTAAATTAATATGAGTGATTAATTAACAACAAATTAATTACAGCATAACAATTAGTGCGGCGTTGAGTTCTGCCACTCAACACGCAATTCCTTAAGAATTTGGCAGAAAGTGGGGAACGGAATGTGTTAACACTAGGTTCCCTCTGCCTACTCTGCTGTGTGCGGGATAAAGCTTGAATCTGAAAAAAAAAGATTCATTAACAAATTCGTTTTATTTTATATCAAAAAAATACATCTATATATATAAAAGGACTTGTCCTCACTGACTGAGGTAAGACGCGCGCACAGCCGTAACCGCTGATGGTAGAAACGTGGAATTTGGACAGATGTTTACTTTCGTATTCTGGACATCCACTAAGAAGGGATTTTGAAAAATTTTAACCCTGAAGGGATGAAATAGAGGTTGAAAGTTTGTATGGAAAAAAAATTAAATCGGCACCGATTTTTATAAAATTTGAAATTTTGATTTTTAAAGGTATTTAATTGAATACGTGTTTCATCGTTTTCTAGAATTCTCCCCCTAAGGGTGCAAATAAGGGGTTGAAAGTTTGTATGGAAAAATTCTTAAATCGCCACCGATTCTTATAAAATTTGATATCTAGGCTCTTAAAAATATTTAATTGAACATGTGTTTCATGCTTTTCTAGAATTCACCCCCTAAGGGTGCAAATAAGGGGTTGAAAGTTTGTATGGGAAAATTCTTAAATCGCCACCGATTTTTATAAAATTTGATATTTAGACTTTTAAAAATATTTAATTGAACATATGTTTCATGGTTTTCTAGAATTCACCCCCTAAGGGTGCAAATAAGGGGTTGAAAGTTTGTATGGGAAAATTCTTAAATCGCCACCGATTTTTATAAAATTTGATATTTAGACTCTTAAAAATATTTCATTGAACACATGTTTCATAGGTTATTAGAATTCACCCTTAAAGACGCAAGCGAAGCTGCGCGCGTCCGCTAGTATTATATATACACTATATTACTTTAATATGATTTTTGCAGGTTACAATATTCTTGCAAGCATTAAAAAAGTATTGTAATAGAGTAATACATTTCAATGATGCAAACAGTACGTTTGAAGGTAGAAATCTTTACGAGGTTAGCGAATCTTTAAATCACGTTATAAATTTGTTAATAATGTAGAAGCACACGTATTTTGTTCTGTTGTTAAGAAAAAACGTGGTGTTGAGTTCCTATACTCAACACGCAATGCCAGAATCCGGCGGAAAATGGCAAACGGAAGAGTCTTAATTTTCCCAGATTCCCTCCGCCTATCCTGCTATGTTTAGGATCCAGCGTGAAGCTATAACCATATGCATCGAAATAAACTTTCAGGTAATAATAAACAATACTATGTCAGAAAATAAAAGCATACCTGTGGTAGTAATCGAGGCCGGCCAGGATGCTGGACTTGGACCAGTGGCGTTCGCTCTATATATAATTGAGCAGCTGGTGGCATGTATTGAGAATAACGATATGATACGCAATGTGAATTGGGTTATCCTCCCTTCTACAAACCCAGATGGAATGGAAATTATAAAATCGGTAAATTTCTTATTTTATTAGCTTTCCTATAGATGGGGAGCCTAAGGGAACCTAGTTTACTCTGTTCCCCAATCCCTGACTAATTTTCGAGATATTCAATGTTGAATGATGGAAGTCGTTGATCAAAAACTATTAATATTGAAAACAATGAACTAAATATTTCATTTATAATTGTGACAATAGTAATGCTGTTAGGCGGCGTGTAATTGCAAGCACGATGGGGCATGGGGCAATATGGGAAAGGAAATCTTAGCATAAGTTCTCTTTATCTTAATATGAACATTTCGGGCTTATATTACGCTGAAGAAAATATTTTCTACAATTACGCTGAAGAAAATATTTATATTTATATTTTAAAATCCACATTTTACACATTAAACTAGGTTTAATATTAAAAATGAAAAAAATATAACATTTTTGATACAAGGAATACGTCAGTAATATATAAGTAATGGTTTTTGATCAATGTTTGCATATGGAACATTTAAGTAAAAATAGACTTTTAATATTTGTTCCTATGGCTGTTAGAATGCAAAGATTTTCATGTTGTTTTTTTCATCTTATATATCTCATTTACAAATAATCCTATCTTAGACATAGGTCAAACAACAATTTCGTTTTTTTTTGCAGGATGGAGGTAGCTGGCATAAGAACTACAGACCCGTGATGGACCAGGCCAATGGTGTGGACATATCAAAAAACTTCGACGTCTCGTGGGATCTCTGTCCAATAAACGACAATATATTTTCATTTAACTACCCAGGTCCAAAACCAGGATCTGAAGTCGAAACACTCTTTATAGCAGAAGTGTTAAAGAAATATAAAAATAGGATAAAAACTTATATTTCTCTAAGACGCGACGGGCACGCCATACTTTATCCTTATGCGAGTAAAAATGCCAGGTCAACAGAAGAAGTTAAGATGAGAGCATCCGCCATAGCTGCTAAAGTTAATCAAAGAGCCGGCGGCCTACAGTGGTTTGTTAATGAAAGCATCTACAATATGAATGGGAACGCTCACTGCGGCCATAGCGTCGACTACGCGATCAATTTAAACATCCCCTACTCTTACGAGATGCGTGTATTTTCAGAAAAAAATAAAGATATTTTGTCAATGTTTCAAGCTTTACCCAAAGGACATGAGGCGTCACTTAGAGCGAGTTATTTCAGTGGCATCAGAGAACTCTACAATTCTATTATCAACGAGAGCAAGCAAAAGCCTAAAACATAAAATTCTATCAGCCTCACATTTTATGTAACAGTTTCCAGTATATATAGCCGTAAATAGGTCAAGGGAGTTCTTTCGCTCTCAAAAATCATTCGATATAATCATTCTATATATACAATATGGCTGAAGAAATTGTTAAATCAGGTCAAAAGTGTATGTTTAAGGTGGTATATATTTTAGTATAATATTTATTTAGTACATAAAGGTGTATCTAGGATGTAGGAGTCACTTTTCCACTTTTCGGTAGGATGTCGGTCATGCGCCGTGCTGGGCGGCCACGGCGCCTGCGCTAGGGGTGGGGCCCGTGGCTGTACAGCCCGCTGCCACTCTGTAGTCGGCCGCGGCGGCGGCGACGCGTCTTCTCCTAACTCCTCTCATCACCTCCAATCTCTTATACGCGATAACTCAGCCGCCACTCGCGATTAAACTAAATATATTTTCTTCTTCGTTCGTTTTTTTTCTATAATTCACTTGTTTTATAGTTACTATGATTTTAAAGTGTTTTCCGTATTTTTAGTTCTTTTTATATTACATAATGAATTAAAATATTTTGTAAGAATATAGATATTTTAATTGTTTTCATAAAAATATAATTTGCAATTTTTTTTTGTGTATTGAAAAACGATGCCGATCGAGCTCTACAAAGGTAAAACAAGGTAAGTTACAACTAAAATATTTGAAAGGTAAAGTCAGCTGTCACCGCGAGTCAAGCTACCAGTACTCCGGTAAGGTTTGTATCCGGAAAAGCGTAGGAGCGATGGGCGGAAGGCGGTCCCGTCGGCAACAGGTTGCCAGGCTTTGCAGGCGTCGGGAAACGCCCGCTTTCCTTGTAATTATATATAAACGTAGTATATTATTGGAGAAAATTAGAAATACGTTAAACTAGGTCATTTGGTAGGGTAGCAGTATTTTTTACGGTTTTTTGAAGTTTTGATAAGAAATTTTATTATAAACCAGACCGGCTACTATAGAAGCATTACGTATTTAAAGAATGAAATATGCCAAATATTATTCGTATTTCTCGTCATTTATATAGAAAATTATTCACTTACCCTCAATCGTAATATTTTTCATTTCAAAGAATAGGTAATTTTCACTAGAAAAATATACAAATATATGTTTTCTATTTAATTTTTTGGTACAATTCCAGACATTGGTCAATTTAGAAACATCTTCTTTAGGAAATTTTCGTTTCGTAATAAATACGGAAAAATATATTAAATTTCTTTTTGTTTTAAGAAATAGGAAAATATGATAAGAGAATATTTGTAGACTTGTTAAAATTAAACTTGTTTTATTTTTCTCAGAGTTTTCATATATCATTTCATAGAATAACTTCTCTATAGTAAATAGGATTTTTAGATTATAACATATTTATAGTTTTTACCAACAGAAAACACGTTTATTTAAATTAATTAAATATTCTGAGAATAGGATTATATTATAGGAATATCGTATATTTGAAGGAACTAAATTATCATTTACGATTCTCTATACTTGTATGAATAATCACTATTACAACTATAAAATGCCTCTACCACATAAAAAAATTAAAAAAATATATATTGAAAAAAAAAAGTAATTTTACCCAATTTCAATACTAGCCTTAGTAAGATAAGCATTTGACAATGCAGGTCACTAAATCGATAGAAGCTGGTATCTCCATATTTATTGCTGGACTAATAAGGGGTTTTCATAACCGAAGTTTGGAGTGGTGATAAGAATATCGATCCACCATATATGTACGTGCGATAACGCGATGCGGGTGCTTACTAAGCTACCCACATTACATTTGTTCCTTTTAACGTGAATATGTTAATTGATAGCTGAAGTTGTAATTTAGTTAGAATAAAGCGTAAATAAGGACAAAATAATTAAATATTTTCAATTTTGATATTGAGAAAAAATACCAATTAAAAACTAATAATCTAAAATATTTAAGATTTTTTTGGTATTCAGAACACGAAAGGAAAATACAAACGACTGAAGTATGCAAGTGTAGTGTAAGATCTTTGTGGGTAGTTATTTTATTCATACGAGGTATTTAATTTCGGCAAGAAATAAAATTTAAAAAGACATTAGAATATATAGTAAAATTATAAAATAAAAAGTCTTTAATATTTTTTATATTGAAAAACAATATATAAACAGAAGAAGAAATTAAAGATAGTTGCAATAGTAGAGTAGAGTAGTAAAGAAAAAAGGCTAAAAATTTACAATTTTTTTTGTAATAATATTTTTAAAAACCGTTTCTTGGCTTTTTACCGTACATTAATTGTCTTAGAAAATCTAAAAAAATAAAATATTTCTCCTGATATAAGGAGGATATCTGCTTTCATAGAGATTCAAAGTAACCATCTGATGATGAAGATGATATTTGAATTTGAATTTAAGACGACTCTTATGAATTCGATTCCAGCTACGGGGAATGAATTACTTTCATCTCCTCGCTCTTGTTCTTACTAAACACGTAATGTCTCGAAAATAAAGCGAAAAATGGTAAAAGGAGTATCTTAACACTACGTTGCCTGTGCCTCTTCTATTATATGCCGAATAAACTGTGAAGCTAAAAAAGTAAAAACTAAACATGCGTCTCTCAAAAAAACGAAAATAATACTTTTGTAAATTCAAAAAAAAGTAAATTCAGCCACTGATTACCTCGAAAATTTCTGCAGAAAGTGGGGAGCAGAGTGCTTAAACACTAGGATCCTTCTGTCTATCCTGCTGTATGCGAGATACATCATTATTTTTTTTATTTTATAGAAAGAAAGAGGACAAAATTTAAAACTGAACTATCCACATCAGGAAAATCGTTTAATGAAACAAAAGTCAACTATTCCCACAATATTGGTTGTTATTGCCTCTCTATGGAATTTAATTCGAGAAGTTACAATATAGACTTGTCGACCCCTTTCACTACTTCAAAGGGTTTCGGTCGCAATTTAATAATAAATTTATATTCGGGGATATCTGTTGGGCTGTAAAAAGTTTTGCAAGAGATAAGAATACGAATAGTTTACAAAATAATAATATTACTGATAAGGTTTGACTCTGGTGTCGAGGCAAAGAGTGGCGTTGAGTACCGCCAGTCAACACGCAATGATTCCAGTAATCTGAGGAAAGTTGGGACCGGAGTGCTTTAACACTAGTGTGCTACAAGCGGGATACAGCGTGAAGCTGAAAATAAAGTGATAATGTGAAATGGATTTTGTGTAATAAGTATTTTGACTAAATAAATATTTATAAGCATTGTGTTAAAGAAATACTAAACATTAGAACATTGAAATTGAGTTAGAAGCCAGATTTTTAAAGTCGGAAGCAGTCGGTAGGTCAGACAGAAAATTCCATAAAGTTTTAAAGTTACAAATTTTTTGCGATTGACTTTATAACATTTTAATGTTTGTAACTTTTATAGTAATTAATTCATTATTTTGATTGTTTACGGCATTTCTTCATTTTGGAAAACAAGCCGACAAAACGTTACTTCAACTCACTCCATCCCCATTTCTTTACGGATTTAAAACTGGGTGCTAAAAGACACACACTGCTGTGTCAAAACAATTCGAAAATAAAATATTTTAAGTATATAATAAGTATAAAAGTCTGAATAACTGGAGGTGAAAAGGTAGGAAGAGATTAATTGTATACACTTATGTGAAGCTAGTGGTTTTTATTGTTCCCTGCGGTAAAACAAAGCATTGTGTTAAAATTCTCCATTTAATATGCAATATCGCGATGTTATTTAATATGACGACGAAAAGTAAAGAACGGAGTGTAGGGACACCAGGTTCTTACTGCTACTCTACTATGTAATAAAATTGAATAAAAATATTTTAAAACATAACCGAAAGCAAACCCTCCTTATTGCTATATCCACCAAAATAATAATACCAATCTCTCTAAAGAATAGAACATTACTACAAAAAGTAATAATTTTTAATACTTATTTTATCTATACTTATCGCATTACTCGAAAGAAATAAAAAAAGAAAATAAAAACAAAAACCTGTGGGAATCAAACGTACTACCATCGCATACAATTAGAAAATTTCTAAACTGCAAATACAAAAGCGTCAAGTAATAATTATTTAAATTTAGTTTTGGTGAGTACATGATGTTGGAAAGCGGTAATTACGGAGAGAATTCAAGTGCCAGACAAACACTAAAGTTTGTTAAACGAACTCGACGGATATTGGATTCCTAACTCCAGGTTACGGCCTCATATACTGGATTTGATAAGAGCGTTGTCACGTCACCCAAATACCGTGACATTTGACTATTTTATTATTATGAAATTAAGAATAAATAGCATTAAAGAAATTATTTAAATTCTCTGCTCGTTTATGTTATGTTTAAATATTTTTTTTATATGAGGCCAGTCACGGCGCAACGGTTGTCAGTTCGATCCCCATTCTGAAATAAAAATATTTATTTAAATGTATATTTTGTTGCGGCGTTGAATTCCGCCATACAAAACGCAATGAAATCAGAATTCGGTGGAAAATGGAGAACGTAGTGACTTAACATTAGGTTTCCTCTACTTACCCCGCTTCGTGATTTTAATATATATCTATATACTTAAAAACTAATTAAAATCGATACTGTGCAACTAATAAACAGTTAGTTTTTAAACTATAAAAAGTCTTGCCACGAGCAAGGTCTGTCTGTCCGTCCGTAGCGGGGTATTAAAATTTGAAGCGCTCAAACTTGCCTTCTAGCTTCATTACGTTGGAAAGTTGGTGAAAATTCATACAAGTCTAACTTCTAATGAACACCGAGCGGGAAGTTGGCCGGAGCCATCGCTCACATACCGCCTTTTTGTGAACAATATCTACCGCAAAATTTCAACGCCATTATTTAGCAAATTAAAGCAACTTATCTGTGTAAGTGGTGCTGGTGGGGTGGTGGTGGTGGTTCTACATGGTGTATGCGTGATCCATCAAAACTTGCAAGTTGTTTGGATTTTATATAAGTATCTATAACGTTGTTGCTTTTATTGTGACACAGTTTTTATAATGCTGTTAAGTTAACAATAAATATATATATTTTTTTACTTTTGCCATAGTGGTGTAAAAGCTTTTATCTCATACGGAGAAACAAATGATTAAACATGTTCATTTCATTGCAATCCGTATATAGAAGGGTAGGCAAAGGGAATCTAGTGCTAAGAAACTCCATCTCCCACTTTCCTCCGAAATTTTCAGACATTGTATAACGAGTAGCATAACTAAACGCCGCGTTTTTTCCTGTTACCAGAACGAGATAATGAAAATAGTTTATTCCTCCAACTTAGAATCGAACTCACAACCGTCACTTACCACTTACAATATAGTTATAAAAGAACATAATATTATAACTATTTAAAATCTACTTAAAAAGATAAAAAAACAACTAAGATAATTTAACAAACAGTACAAGAGAAGAAAATAACAATAAATCACGAGTATTAAATGAAGGCATTTTTAATAAATCGAGTAGGAATCCTAGCGTAAGGAACAGCGGTACTGCTGTTCTAAGTGGATTAGGGGCAACGCGTCTCTGGATAAAGCCAACGTAAAGTGAGGTGGCGGCTTTTAAATCCCCCGAAATTTATTTAATTTTCCTTTCCTTTTTTTCGAAAACAAAAAGGCTGTTGGAGATGAGAGAAATTATAGAACGAAATTTTGGATTACAAATAATTATAATTTTAGGAAATGTTCGCGGAAGTATAAAAAAAATATTACTATTTATTTTCTTTTACTGACAGCGACGAAATGAAAATATTCATGCCCCTGTGGCTTGATGAAGAATCGACTTGCGCTCGCGCATAGGTCAAACCGGTCGGTCAGTCGTTTCTTGTAACACACGCGAAGCGCATGTCTTTCGCTTGCTTGTCGCTCGCTTGCTTATATCGCTAACGCCACGTGCTTCGTTACTTAACACATAGTACACACATTCTATACTGGTGACCCCTAGTTTGGACAATGTCTGTTGAGAAAACGGTGAAAAGCGCAACTGGACCACGCCCGGCAACCAGTGCTGGGGCACGGTCGATAGAAAATGTCGATGTGTTTCGTGTTGGTGTCAAGGTGCCACCATTTTGGCCAGAGGAGCCAGATATATGGTTTGCTCAAGTAGAAGGACAGTTTGCGATATCTGGAATTACTAGTGATGTGACTAAATTTAATTATGTAATTGGACATCTCGATAATCAACATTCCAGGGAAGTGAAAGATATTATCGTAAATCCACCACCGACGGAAAAATATGAAAAATTAAAGTGCGAATTAATTAAAAGATTGAGTGCTTCGAAAGAAAATAAAATTAAACAATTATTAATGCACGAAGAGCTTGGGGACCGAAAACCTTCCCAGTTTCTGCGACATCTGCAAAGTCTGGCAGGATTAAATGTTCCCGACGATTTCTTAAGAACGATATGGATAAGTCGTCTGCCACATGGTATTCAGACAGTGTTAGCTGGACAAGCCAGCACAGCTTCACTCGAAAACTTGGCGGATTTAGCTGACAGGGTGAATGACCTCGCCTCATCTACTCCAAAGGTAGCCACCGTTAGTGAAATACCAAGATCTATCGTTAGTGACTTGGTGAAACAAGTGGCAGAACTGCGCAAAGAAGTACAGAGACTATCGATGGGTAGAAATAGCCGAAGCCATTCGCGTTCGAGACCGAATCGTACATCCAGACAGCGATCACTCTCAAATTACCGCAAGTTCCCAATTTGCTGGTATCACGATAAATTCGGCAGTAAAGCTACAAAATGCGTGCGACCGTGTGACTACAAGCAGTCGGAAAACTCGAAGGGCAGTCGGTAATGGCGACTGACGATTGCCTTTCATCCTCCACTGGTCGCCTGTTCGTCACGGACCGGACTTCAAAGATGCAGTTTCTGGTTGACACTGGAAGCGACCTGTGCGTTTTTCCAAGATCGGCAGTGCGTGATCGTCGTGCTCGAAGTGACTATAATTTGTGTGCTGCAAACGGTTCCACTATAAATACCTATGGTTTTATTCATTTAAATTTAGATTTTAGTTTACGTAGAATTTTTCCTTGGCGTTTCGTAGTAGCGGACGTCACAAAACCAATTATTGGCGTAGATTTTTTAAAATATTATAATTTAATTGTAGATTGTCGTCATAAAAAATTAATTGATAATTTAACTTCTATTTCTGTTATTGCTACTGTAATTAATTGTAATAATATTTCTTCAGTAAAAGTGGTAACAGGGGAGTCGCAATTTCATAAAATTCTTAATGAGTTTCCACAAATTACACGACCAGCTGGCATACATAAAAACATTACGCACAACACACTTCATCACATACACACGACACCAGGCCCCCCAGTTTGCTCTCCACCTCGCCGCTTAGCACCAGATAAACTGAACATTGCTCGCAAAGAGTTTCAAGCTATGCTGGCTAATGGCACAGCTAGACCATCTAACAGCCCATGGTCCTCTCCACTCCATCTAGCTCAAAAAAAGGACAACGGATGGCGTCCGTGCGGTGATTACCGCAAATTGAATGCCCGTACCGTGCCTGACAGGTATCCAATAAAGCATATTCACGATTTTACGCATAACATATCAGGTTGTACCATATTTTCTACTTTAGATTTAGAAAAAGCTTACAATCAGATACCTGTCAGCCCCGAGGACATTCCGAAGACTGCCATCACGACACCTTTCGGTTTATTTGAATTCCCGTTCATGACATTTGGACTCCGAAACGCGGGGCAGACATTTCAGCGTTTCATCGATGAAGTTACTAGGGGGCTGGATAATGTATACTGTTATCTAGATGACTTCCTAATATTCTCACGCACTGAGGTTGAGCACGAAGAGCACCTACGCCAAGTCTTCACAAGGCTTGAAAAATATGGTATCTTGGTGAACACCTCCAAGTGTGTTTTTGGTGTGAAGGAAGTAAATTTTCTAGGTTATAGCATTACAGCGCAGGGATGTAGACCCCTGGATAAAAAGGTCCAGGCCATTCGCGAGTTTCCAGTTCCATCTAATGTCCGTCAGTTAAGGGCATTCCTGGGTATGCTAAATTTTTATAGAAGATTTCTTCCTCAGGCAGCCCAAATTCAATCTCCATTACATGCACTACTTACAGGGTCAGTAAAAGGATCTCAACCTGTCACGCTTACTGGGGAACACTTAGCAGCGTTTCAAGCTTGTAAAGACGGCCTTTCTGACGCCGCTTTATTAGCACACCCAGACTGCAGTGCAAAACTAGCTGTAGTGACTGATGCTTCTGATAGATCTCTCGGTGCAGTACTGCAGCAGTTCAAGGAAGGTGCATGGCAACCACTCGCCTTTTTCTCCAAGAAGTTAAGCCCATCGCAGGTTAAATATTCGCCATATGACAGGGAACTTCTTGCCATTTATGAGGCAATTAAATATTTTAGGTATATGCTTGAAGCTAGGCATTTTGTTGTTTATACTGACCACAAGCCGATCAGTTTTGCGTTCCATGACAGGAAAAATAACTGTTCGCCGAGGCAGTACAGACATTTAGATTTTATATCTCAATTCACGACGGACATCCGCCACATATCTGGCAAGGATAACGTGGTTGCTGATGCCCTGTCGCGAGTTGAGGAACTATCAGAGCCGGTGGACCTCAAGGTCTTAGCTGAATCTCAAGTAGATGATCCTGAGCTTAGCAAACTTATTTGCGGAGAGTCATCACTTCGCCTCAAGCAATTGAGAATTCCTAACTCTCGAGTAGACCTCTTTTGTGATGTGAGTACATCTTCAGCTCGACCTTTTGTCCCTAAGGACTTAAGAAAAAAGTTGTTCGACAGTCTTCATAGTCTAAGTCACCCAGGTGCTAACGCAATGGCTAAGCTAGTCGCCGAGCGATTTATTTGGCCTGGAGTACGTAAAGACTGTCGTGAATGGTCCCGTCAGTGTGCGGCATGTCAACGTGCAAAGGTAAGTCGCCATGTGTCATCTCCCTTAGGCACTTTCGATCTACCTCGCGCGCGATTTGCCTTTATTCACATTGACATCATAGGACCTCTTCCTATCTCACAGGGATATCGCTACTGCTTCACTGCTGTGGATCGTTTTACCCGCTGGCCGGAAGTCACGCCTATGGCGGATATCACGGCTGAAACAGTTGGGAAGGCGTTAATATCCTGGATATCCAGATTTGGATGTCCTATGGATATTGTCACTGATCGCGGGCGACAGTTTGAATCCGCACTTTTCCAATACCTTGGAAAAATGATCGGATTTAAACATCGCAAAACAACCGCGTATCACCCAGCATGCAACGGGCTAGTGGAACGATTTCACAGGCAGTTAAAGGCAGCAATAATGTGCCACGCAGATACGAATTGGGTGGATACATTACCATTGGTATTACTTGGCATACGTAGTGCATTTAAAGATGACCTTCGATCATCATCCGCTGAGCTAGTTTACGGCGAGCCATTGCGTTTACCTGGAGAGTTCTTCCAGGCCGCAGCTCCCCATTCCACGGATTTGTCGGAGTTCACTTCACGTCTTCGCCAATTTGCCTCAAGGCTGCAGCCCTCACCAGCTGCGCGGCATAGCAAAGGCAAAATTTTTATCTTTAAGGATCTGTCTTCATGTACTCACATTTTTCTTAGGGATGATTCTTTACGTGGTGCTTTACAACCACCTTACACCGGCCCCTACGAAGTTCTAGAACGTGGTGATAAAACATTTAAAATATCCATAAAAGGTAAAACCGTGACAGTATCAGTAGACCGCATCAAACCAGCCTACATACTGTCCGATCCTTCTCCCAATCCTATTCCCACGCCTACTCCTAAATCCAATCCTGATTTTTCTTCCAATGCTCCCATTCAAGATGGCTTAAAGCGAACTCGCTCAAATCGAATTGTTCGGTTTCCCGATTATTATCGCCCTTGACAGTCTCTGGCGGTGGGTGGTGTGGCTTGATGAAGAATCGACTTGCGCTCGCGCATAGGTCAAACCGGTCGGTCAGTCGTTTCTTGTAACACACGCGAAGCGCATGTCTTTCGCTTGCTTGTCGCTCGCTTGCTTATATCGCTAACGCCACGTGCTTCGTTACTTAACACATAGTACACACATTCTATACCCCATTTGAGAATCGAACCTAAAACTAACGCATCGCGAAGTCAGAATACGAAAAGAAATAACTACACATAAGAAATATAACATTTAAATAGATATAAAATAAAAAAAAATCTAAAATATTATTTATTAATTAATATTCAATCTATTCAGATTTCAGTAGAGGCCATATTCTTCAGCAACTTACCCAACAAACTCATTAGATAAATGAAAGAGTTCACAAAACACGATTATCGGTCACAGATGATTGATCGTTGGGGAACCTCCTCCTCTCTTTTACTAATAGTAGCTGGATATAATGTTATATTATATGAGTGTTTATTTTGAGGCCAGTAGTGGTACAAGGGTATGACTGTAACGCGACAGGCTGTAGGTTCGATTTCCACTTGAGAAAATTAAATATTTAATATTTTGATTTCCTGGCTCTGCTCCATAATTCGGCAGAAAAAGAGAATTTTGGGATTGATTTAATGGAGAAGAAAAGAGTGTCTAAACACTAGGTTTCCAGGCTTCTTCTACCGTACTATGTGAAAAAAAGAAGATACAACCTATTATTGCGTCAAAATACCTAATATCTAACCAAATCTCCACCCCCACTACCACTTCCCCTTACCGTAAGGAAGTTAGCAAGAAATATTGGAAGGCGTCTCGAATTACCTATTTACTCATTTACGTGGAGTGTTCGTTTGAGTTGTGACACGATACGCCCCGATCACGAGAGTAATAAATTGGTCGTCAACGTTTTGTTGGTTTTGGGTTACGTTGATAGGTGGCGTATGTTCCTTTTTTTTTTAAGCTTTACGCTGTATCCCGCATATAGCAGGGTAGATAGAGGGAATGTGGGAAGCTAGTGGTAAGTCACTCCGTTTCTATTAAGACACTTTAGTTCCACACTTCTCGCCGAATTCTAGAGGCATTGCGTATAGATAGAATGGCGGAATTTAGCACCGAGTTTGTCTCGATACCAGAGCGAGAAAATGATAATAATATTAAATATTTTATATCCTTGGGAATTGAACCCATAACCTCTCGCGTTTACAGTTGAACGCGTGTGCCCTTGCGCCACTCCTAGCCTATATACTGTTTTTTCATGGGTACATTTATTTACTTATGTAAAGACCTACGTAGGTAGATACGTGCTATTTCCGTCGCATATAGTTATCTTGGTACTATTAGCAATTATTTTTAGAAACGTATAAACATTTTAGCTTACTGGGACTCGAACCCACGCCTCTTTGGAGCCATCCAAGCAAACTAGTCAATTGAGACATCCGTCCTTATTAAGCTACGTCGATATTTTTACACGCTAGTTACTATTTATTCTTGTTGTACATTTCTGTAGAGAGCAAATTTTCTATCTATAAATGATAATAATTTGGCAATTTCTTGTCAAACGATAGCCACAAATATATTTTTTTACACTATAAAAAATCTAAACCAGCTTCACGCTGTATCCCGCACACGTCAGGGTAGGCAGAGGGAACCTAGTGTTAAGACACTCCGTTCTCCACTGCCAAATTGGAGGCATGCCTGGAGGCATTGCGTGTTGAATGGCGGAACTTGCTGCGATTTGCCTCGATACCAGAGCGAAGAAATGGAAATATATTTACATTATTACATAGTATTATTCACACACTACTTCTTTGTCCGATGTCCACTTAAACCGTTTAATGCATATATTTTGTCTATTTTCCGTCTAATAACTTTCATTTGTTTGGAATGTAATGGAGAGGAGTTATATTTCTCCAGGCTTCATTTAGTTCGGATCCACCGTTGTGAGAACAATAGGCAACCCCCAATCTTATTTGACTTATGGTCTCACAATTTTTCGTCTTCATATAGTTACATGGTCTATTGAAGTTGATAGGCTGATTGTATAACCTATAGTTCACTAACTCTCTCTCTTCTCTTCTCTGTCTCTTCTCTTAGAGACAAGAGAATGAAAAAACTGATCGTAAATCTAGATATGAACCTCAGACTCCCACTTGACCGATTGAAGGTGGCTTATGCCTATAACCTTTATCGAAGGCTAGATTCACCTTATGCGAAATCGTAAAGATAAAAATGTACGATAATTCTTATGAATACTTTTTATGGTTTTGTTAAATATGTCAAATATACATAAATTTATATAGAAGCATGTATATTATTTCAGGCACAAAATTTCGAACAACATTATCGTTCAGTCGACTTGTTATTTTACCTTCATATAATAAATGTCAGTACGTTTTAAGCGAGTGAATAAATGATATTATTAAATATATACTGAATGTTTCAAAAGAACTTTACTCTCCGCTCTAACACTCTTCCTCTCTCTCTCACTCTAACTTACTCCTCCGAAATTGACCTATTTCATTTGTTTATTTGGGACTGCAAACATCTGTATAGCATGTTCATCTACATCCCCATATTTCCCCATTATTGACAAGTATTTTTTGAGGAAGGTTAGATCTCCTCAGAAATTCATTACAACAATAGTTTCTCCATTCAAACAATAGTTCACCCTTTTTAATATCCAATTATATTTCTATATAAAATAGTAAAATGCTTCTAGTAAAAACCACTTGTTGTCATAGTATATGGTAACCCTATATGGCCCTTATATTTGGGGAACAATTCATAATTCATCGTTAGTTTCGAGTAAGGTTGCCCCATCTTTCGATATGTACCCTTGTCTTCAGAATGAAATGTACATTCACTTATGTGGGTACTCGAAAACAAAGTCAACAAGCATGAACCTAATATTTTATCTTTTATTAAATAATTTAGAATCTTTATGCGTATTATTAAATATATTACAATTAATATATATTTATAATACAAGGAAATGTGAGTTCTTATATACGTTTCGAATATTTCAATATGGGAAGGCCCATCAAAGACATTAAGTATCTTGTTTCTATTGATTTCTTAACAGAACAAAAATAACAATCAAGACCAGATACAAAATAAAATCTAAAAAAAATCTCAAAGATAGTTCAAACTGATTTCGTTCTAATTGAAAATATTCTAATCAACCCTCTTTTAAAACAAATACCATAGACATAAAATCTGAATAATCTACAATAAAAAAGCCATACCTACTAGACATTTACTGCTAAAACATTACTAGGTCTGGACAGTACTTCAGCGAACTGGGGACAAGTCGTAAAACCAGCAACCAGCAATCTGTACTCCTAGTGCGAGTTTAAAAGCCGTGAAATAATTTAAAAGAGCACTCGCTAAAACGCAATGGGAATTTACAAACCGCGAGACGTACTTTATCACCTGAACTCAGCTGTTTTATGGTATAAAAACCATTTTATTATGGACTGGTAGATGCGGCTATAAACTCCACCGTAAGTAAATGCGTACTTTCGCTGACATGAAAAATAGTTTACAAGCTGTCTATACGTTACAGACTCTGTTTATCTCTACTTTACTGCCTCGCAGTACCGCGTCTCCTCTAATCTGACGAATAAAAGTTTATGCCATTTTTAGGGAGCATTTTACGGTTAACACTTTGTCGACAGAATTAAACCTTAAATGCTTAATGAGTTGTTTGCGAACTGCTCGATTAAAAGTTTTTAAGATGTTTTTGAACGCCAAATCGTTATTTGAGACAGTTTTCAACTATCTATAGGTTTTGGAAATGATTATGGCGATAACTTACTACTACAAATATCTAACATCCAGATATTTATAGTAGTTAATGGGCTTTTTTGGTTGGTCAACGCTCGAATATCATTAAAATAGAATTGTCATCTTTAAGATGTTAAAGTAAATATAAGTAAGAATAATTGTAAAACTAGGAAATTCTAAATCCAGAACTTAAATGAGACTTTAAAGAGGAGAAGTTAATTGTTGTTGTTAGTCGATATACCGTGTATAATTGAATAGATGCTCTGAGTAAGTTTCCTGACTGCTAATTCACCACATCTAGTTCCCAAAAACATTATGATGACAAGCATTAATAATTGACATCATTCAAAATAAAAAGAATAAGCACTTATCTATACTTATAATAAAATCGTAAGACGGTCGGTCGGTGATTATACTTGGAAGATATTTAAAAAAAAATGTTATTGGGAACCTTTATTAATCTAATAGAACCCAAAATAATGAATTTTAAAATTTTTGTCTGTTTGTCTGTGCGTTTGTTATCGCTAATCTCAGAATCGACTTAACAGATTTAGATGCAGTTTATACATATATTAATCATTATTAGATTTTAGAAAGCTTCCGAAAACCTTTATTTGAAGTAAAAAGTTATTTCAATTTAAAGTACTTAGTTAGGTTGATTTTTCTTAAATACACTGAAATAAACATTTGTATAATTCAAGCGGGCGTAGCCGCAGGGGCCCACTAGTACTAAATATATATCAAGAATTCAAAACACATATACGTTTTTATTTATTATATTTATCTACAACACTTGAAAAGTAAATGTTCAGTAAAAAATATCACAAACATTATAGAATCCAGACCTCAATATCTGCCACAATATCAGAGAAGTTTAGTCGCTCCCTCAACTCAATAATCGCTGTTTCTAAGTCACTTAACCTGAACGAGGCGACCGCAATGTGTGCCTCTTGTTCACGGAACTTATTGCTATTGATATCTTATATTTTATTTCTAGTTTTAGTATTGAAAAATAATTAATAATTTAATTATTAATTTATTTTTTTAATATATTTTGTTTATTATTTCAGTTGTTCATTATTATTATTATTTATTATTTTGGATTATTGGTTTAGAGGCTGCAAACGCAGTAGGTTATTGGTTCGATTCCCAGTCTGAGAAAATATATATTTAATATTTTCACATCTTCCCTATGGTGCTGAGGAGGATGTGAGGAGGATGGTGGAAAGAGGGGGTGCAGTGTCTAGGCTCCTTCTGCTTACTTTGCAACATAAATGAAGCTAGGGATATTATTATGAATTTAATACACAATATTATGCTCATCTAAATTTAACTAAAGTTGTTATATAAATCTTCTAATATTACTAGAAAAGCAGTTTATTAGTATAATATGAATATTAATATATTTAACATTTATTTCAGCAAATTATTTATTTAGAAGCATACCTCATTTCATGGTTTTAAAGTATCAGTTCGCGATGATGATGCTCAGATTTCGCAAACGGCACGAACGGGGTTGGACCCCTGTCGGGAAACTCTTATTGTTCAATAAAAATGTTATGAGGTGACTCTATTCAATGAACTCGCCTGTTATTGAAATCGGCAATAAAAGGATACAGATGGAGCTGGATGGATAAGCGTTATAGAATTCGTAGATTTGTAGAAATTTCGTTTATATATATTTTTGTTTTATTTTATTGGTTGACGGTTTTAAATATTTATTTACTGGTAATCTTTTAAAATTTTACAAAAGTATAGTTTGAAAAATAATAATACCAAATAAAATTAACATAATAGTATTTATTACCTAACATTACAAAATTCGAATTATTATTATATAATAATGCTAGTAGCGTTGTTTCGATACATGCTAATTAGAATAAGAGAAGATCAAGTTTTTCTTATATATACTTTTAAAAATCGATTATGGTAAATTTATTGCAAGTAAATATTTAAATTTAAATAATATTTATTTATATTTTAGTAATTGATAATATTTCCGTTACATTTTGTTCTAAGGCTATTCATTCCGTTGTAGGGAGGCATAATAAGCAGGGGCTGTATCGAATCTATTGTTACCAGTCTGATTGCCTTTATGTGGATCTTTAAAAAACGGCAGACGTTTTAAGATGAGGTTTTAAGATGAATAATATATAAAATGTAATGGTGAAAATGTATTAGATAACAGCATTTTTGATATACTTGAGTAATAAATGAAAACTTGGTTGATTTTACGTCGAAACTTATCTGAAACGAATACAACTATCTTATTTAAAGTGCAAAATCAGGAGATTTCTTAAAAATTCACGTTTAAAATATCTTACGGGTAGCCAGGGAACCTTATGCCAAATAAAAATAAAAATAATACTTTCAACTTAAACTAGCAACACCACTCTCACAAAAAAAAGTAAATAGTTTATCCAACAAAACGGGGAAAACCCAATAAATTTGTTGCTGAACTCGTTCGACGCGTCATAACTTTCGCGATAGACATTCCGTAATAACCCAACTCACCTGAAACAGGAGCAACAAGCGTTGGTGCTATTCCCCAAAGGCGGTGCTTCCATTTCCCTGCCTCAGCCAAAGTCAATATGTCCTCGGATATGAGTTATTTTTCCATAATTCTGAAGCGTTGGCACGCTATTCCCAAATAAATAATAAATATGTCATGTTTAGGGTTGCCAATTAATTTTTAGCACTTCTCGTTTCGTATTCGTATCGTAAATCATCAACGTGGGGGTTGTCATCAACGCAACAAGTATATGGCAATAAAGGAATACTGTACGTCTGTATATTCATATATGGCTATGTTAATTTAATAATATTACATGATTTATTACTTTTTTTTATATTTATAAATAATAGTATACGTGAGAAAATTCTGCTAGTATTTCGTCTTATTTGGTTCAATGGAAAATTTGAAAAAAATTGCTTAAAATTCAACAATTTTTAATAAATAAAATAAATGAAGAATATATAATTTTATGTCTAGATTATATTATAATCAAATACTATCTATATATATATTTTTGTGAAATCAACATAAAAGTAGCAACCCTAGTTTGTAAACCGTAGACGGCGTACACGCTCGTAGCTCGCGGTAGGCGCTGTCAATTCTGTTTGTTTCTACATTTAATATGCAGGAAGGCTTAGCATCTTAAATTTGAAGTGGCTTTTGAGATTTGAATTCCTACGTACAAACTTACTAAGTATGCCCCTAGGGCATAGAGAATTCGTTTAGACATATCTTTTTATAATTAATTATTATTAGATTCTTTTAAAAATAATAAGATGAATACATGACAAGATGAACAAAATAGTTTAGAGAAATAGTTTTAATTTAAGTTATTTTTAAACAACATTCCTTAATTCTACCTCTACTTGTAGACATAAACTTCTTAACCCATTAATTTATTTTCAAATTCAAAATCTTTATTACTGAAATTTATTAAAAGATGCTTATTATAACTTATTTTATATATTTCTGTATTAATATAGTTAGCATCGTCTTTAAATTCTTCCACCATAAACTTTATTTAAGGGCCAAACCACTTCCTCCGCGGCGGTCAGGGACACCAAGTTTTTAAAACTTTGACATTTAGAAATGTCACTTATTACGTCCCATATGATCCTCGGGGATATTATATTAGGGGAAATTTTATGGTGCCAAAATACATTCCAACTTACTCGAAATTTAGAACCTTCTTCTTTTTTGAATTCGGTTAAAAATACATTTGTAATCTTACAAATATTGTTAAAGACAAAATTAAACAATAATCTTAGAAGATTTTTCGAATTAAAATTTAATTCACTTTGTTCACATGAAATATTCATATCTTTTCTATTACTTAAGATGGCTGTCGGCTATTTTTTAATTTCTTTGACAAGTTGTCATAAAATACTCTGTATATTGAAATAAGTATAAATTAATTATTCTAAAAAAACAGTACGAATGAATTCTAGAATGAAATCCTACTAGTGAGAATCTTCAAGTTTATATGACTGAGAAATGAATTGAATTTTCATTGCTACTTAAGGATATTCGTATTTTCGGATGGAAATTAAATAATTAAGTAAATTACAAGTTATATTATAAAAATAGACATTAAATTACATGATAAATAAATAAATCAGCTTCACACTGTAGCCCGCACACAGCAGTGTAGACAGAGGGAACCTAATATAGACACTTCCCCACTTTCCGCAATATTTCATTACGTCAAATGGGGATCAAACCCAGAACCACTCACGTTTACAGTCACACTGCCCACTAGTCTCGTCATTAATATTATAAAAATACGTCCATAATACCTTACAAAGCCACCCTTAGATATTTATTATTGTCCACATCACAATTGAACCCCAACTCTACAATACTACCCTAGTCACCTACATACACAAATAACTATAACGGCGCTATCACCCCGACTGGCTGCATTCAATGTATGAATGTATGTATGGAAGAGAAGGCTGTGTTTTATTCTAAGCCTATTTAGTGCACGTGCTCTCTGTTTTCCGTTTTATATCGTTCATTTGTTTGGACAAATGTTTTGGACGTTTTAATTCAAGATGCTACTTTAGATGTCGTTGTGTTTTTGACATTTTGTTGGTGCTAGTGAGGTTGTTTTAGTAGATTCGTAAGTTTTTTTGTTTTATGTCATTGTAATATCAATTTTGTTATAATAACTTATAGGGTAGGTAAGGGGCCTAGTGTTACACTTCTCTCCTAACTTTCCGCTGCCCAGAAACGTATCGAGTGGCAGAACTCAACGCCGTTCTTTTTGCCTCGATACCAAAATGTAGAAATGAAAATATTAAATATTCCATGTCCTCAAGTTGTAATCGAACTCACAACCACTGCCGTTGACAATCAGATGCTTGGGTTTCTGCGTCACGACTGGCCTTAATAACTTATTAGTAATCATAGTTTATTTTTTATTTCATTGATTGAGTACATAAAGATTACTTTTCTTTTGTAGGTATTAAACTCCCTATTAGCCCAATAGTTTGATGAGGTACTATGCTTGTAAACAGTTTCTGTAGGTTCAAATCTTAATTCAGGAAATGTTTATATTAATATATTATTTAAATATCAAGTTTATAGATATTTTCTTTGCTTTCCACTGCTCTTGGTTTTATTGAAAGTCTAACAAACGGTCGTTTCGTACTTAATCTATATATATAAAATCGAAAGGTCACTCACTCATCACGAAATTTCATAAACTACAAGTGCTAGGAATCTCAAATTTTGCATAGGAGTTACTTATAGGACGTAGGTGCTCGCTCAGACGGGAATTTGCAATATTCGACTTCTAAGGGGTTGTTTTTGGGGTTGAAGGTTTGTATGAAACTTCGTTACTAATGACATTTGTCTTTGTCATTCGTTACTACAAATGCTAGGAGTCTCAAATTTTGCATAGACGTCACTAGGACGTAGTCATGGAGACAGAAATTAATAATAACATAGTTCACGCGGGTGTAACCGCGAGCGGGCCGCTAGTATATTATATAGATATATATTTATATATTTTAAACCATCTTTATATTTGACGTAGGTATAGTGTAAAATGACACATAATTCTTCCTTCAGCGTCTATTTTTCCGAGGGAGAGCAGAGGGAATTAAAGATTGTCAACAGATTTATTATTCGCTCCAGTGAACTCGACGCGGGCCCCGTGAGACCTGGCTTATAATTATACATATCTATATCTATCTATCTATCTATATTTATCTATATCTATATTTATCTTTATCTATCTATATAATTAGGTTGTAAGTGGCTTCTGTTACACATCATAGAGCGTTCGTGTAGTAATTGGGTACGTTTGTACGATAAAGTTTTGGGATTTAATAATTTTAGCCCCTATAATATAATAATAACTAGTTTTGGTGTTATAATTAACATTTAATTGATGATGGTATAATAATAATAGAGAGAGAAGGGATTTCCTTCTATAAAATATAAGCTTTAAAATATTTTAGTTTTCTACTATTAATTATTCTTGAAAAAGCTTTTTATATTTTAGGTGAAACAATTAAACTTAAACTTAATAAATTAATGGAAAAATGAATTTTAAACACTATCAATTAAATAATTGAACTAATTCATACATTTGATTCAATAAACAATTTTCAGCCAGTAAGTATATTTGATCACAAGTCAAGAATGATATTCGCCGTCTTGTGCACCACTAATAGGGTATTATAAACTTACTCTCAGAACTCAAGGGCTGTGGCTCCTTATAGGGGAAGTGTAAAGGGAGAAAGGGAGAACTGGGAGGGGGGGAGTCCAAGGTATTCGAGTCATCTCGGTAGGGCGAGATTAGAGATGGCAAGATAAGCCCTGAATTAGATACAACGAATTTCGTATGAAGTTGTAAAGATATTAAGCATCTTGCTTTGTGAATCAAATATGAGGTTTGTTTTACAATAAACTCTTAGTGAGATTTTGAGGCTTACCTTCAAAGTCTATTCAAAATGATTTAAAGTTATATTATTTATAGGATGTTTGTTATAATTAATAGGTACGATGTTCTTTTTCAGTTAAATATTATTAATAAATAAAACATTATGAAATATAAATATACATTAAAATAAATATACAAAAATATAGAGGCTGTAGTGGAGAAGGGACACAAGCGGTCATTGTAAAGCGACGGTTCGATTCCCACTCGAAGATATGAATATATTTTTTATAATAATTTCATTTTTTTCTTTCGCTATGCCTCGAAAATACGGCATAAAGGGTGTAGTGGAGTGTCTTAACACTAGGGTTCTCCCTATGCCTACCTATATGCGGGATAGAGCGTGAAAAACAAGCAAAAATATATCAATAGTTATTAGATTTATTCTTATGTTTAGGTTACAGAAACCAAACACAGTTTATTTTCCCAACAACCGAATTAACACCTCATTTATCTACTTTCACTCAATCGACTTAACCTCTCAGTGGAACTAAAAAAAAACCGTAAACCGTAGCGAGCAAAATTACTCGACGAGGCTTACAAAAACACGACCGCAGGCTTCTTAAATCTCAATTAAGGTACAAACCCGTATCTCTGAGTACACTAAATTAAATTAATGGTCTCACATATTGCAACTGCTTGCCTCGATTAATTGCTTCTTTTTTTCTTTGTCCTGAGATGCCTTAAATGTTTTATTAGTGTTGTTCACTTTGGAGATGGATTGCTTTCGCTGGTGAATTCATTGAGGCTAATGGTTTTTTTTAATTAAAACTATTTTTTATGGAGGCCACTCGTTGCGCAATGGTACAAGCGTGCGATTGTAAATGCGATAGGTTGTAGGTTCAATTCCTATTCGAGGAAATGAAATATTTAATTTGACTCGCTCTGTCACTTCACGCTGTTTCCCGCACACACAGAGGGAACCTAGTGTTAAGATACTCCGTTACCTACTTTTCGCCGAATTCTGGAAGCATTTTGCCGCTCTTTGCCTTGACGTCAGAGCGAAGAAATGGAAATATAAACGTAAATAAATATTTCACTTCCTCTAGTGGGGATCGAACCCATAACCGTCGCGTTACAGTCACACCCTTGTACCGCTGCGCCAAGACGGCCTATATACACCAATCTTTAAATATATCCTTTAAAATTATAGTTTTCTTAATAACAAAGTTAAAATCTAATTCGAAGTGGCAAGATTGTCGAATGGAGTTGTAAACTGGTGAGCCGACATCACAGGATGACTTTATAACGCAATATTGTTTAACAGCGTTAGAATTTCAACTATTTACCTAACAGAGTCCACGTGCCCCGGATGCCGTGATGTGAGGGTTGGTACCTGTACCAAAGTTAGAAATTTTTATATTTATGTAGTTTTTATATTTAGTTTTTAGGACTATGTTAAAAAATTAAGCTAAATATGCATTTTATATTGAGACTGAAAGTAAAATTTAATAAAAAATATGAGATGACATACAGTGGTAATGAATTCAATTTTTCTTGGCCTTAGTTATTTTTAATTAGATAAATGTTTTTTGTTAAATAATAGTGAACCTAAATATTAATATAATAGAAAATCTTTAAACGGTGTATCCATTTTTAGGGGTTACGTACTTTAAAAAAGAAAAATCGGAACCCTAATAGGAAATGTTAAGTTGATCTTGAGATCGCGTGATGGTAAATGTATCAAATAAGAGCAAACTTAAGTTTAAGTTAATCAACTTTTATAAATTGCAATTCAACTTGTCAACCTTCCCATATACATACAATCCTGAAATTGGTACGGAACCCTCGGTATGCGATTCCGTCTCGCATTTGACTGGTTTTTTAAAACATTCTTTTTAATCTTGACTAAAGTATTATCTACATACAAACACACATATATTAACTCAACAAAACAATTTAGCACCAGATGTACATGCACATGTACATGCATATGCACATGCACGTAGGTACAATTGTCATAATTCTAGGCCAGGAGATTGCTGGGTCTAATTTAGCGTTTAATTTCCGCCATATATGCCTAATACTATATCTATATCTAGATACGTATACAGGGTGGAATGTGGCAACGCATTGCAATGCGGCCAGAATCCTAATAAAATTACTGCATGTGTCTATCGTCGATTATGTGTGAGACATTTATGCCTCATATTGTTAGGTTTATTATTTGGTTATGGTTATATTTGTTTACTAAGGTAAAGTGGTGTTTTATATTATATTTTATTATATTTTTGTTATTGATAAGTCACTACGTTTTTCAGTTTTATGATTTGTTACTTCTAGTCATCTTTCTTTTCTTTTTCATATCGCCTTTATTTTCGTCTGTCATACAATATAAAAATAAATGATGGAAAATATTAATATTCTATATTTTATTAAATTACTAAATAAATTATAATATTTTGTTTAATTTATCATATTTAACAATTATGAAATAAAACTAATAATAAAAATATTTTCAAGTGTCACTTTGTTTTCCTTTAACTCCTATATATCTGTTAGATTTATGAGATATTCTCACATTGTGCCATATTTCATATCGTCATTATATCCTCACGCCTTGACTTTTCGGTGGGGCTCCAGAGGGCCCGTTGCCATGGTAACGCCAGCTTTGGATTTGCCAAAGATTCGACATACAGCATGTACAAGGCTTATCTTTTATCCATAAACGAGAATCGTTTTAAAGTATTAAGTGATTTAGATGTCAGTTTATAATGTTATACAAATTAAATGGTAGAGTCAACTATTTTGAGAAATAATATTTAATTATCGCATAAATATACTTGTATTTATACTCGTCTGAACACTAGGTTTCGTCTGCCTACCCGTGCTGTGTGCGGGATGTAGAGGACAGCTGATAAAAAAGTTGAAAACGAAAAAAGATCGGTCAAGTCTTTTTTCTAATGCAACATATAAAAATATGGTACTATGAAAGTAATTAGGAAGTACATACGTTGCTGTCGGCAACTAATGCAAAACCGCGTAATTTCAACGTTCTAAAGTTATATATAAATTTTGCGCTCGACTTAGTCTCCTAAATAGTTTTCCGGGAAGCTCTTACGAGGATGTTACACTCACTTAAGAACTATAGAAAGTAATCTCATTAACTTTTAGTATTGATATTTATATAAGTATACATTTAAATAAATTTGTAGTACCATTTGTTTTAGAGAGATATGTATTTTAATTATATTTAAATATAATAAATAGTTAAAAAATGTGCTCAGGTCCACCATTCAACACAAAATGAATCATGAATTTCACGAAAAGTGAGGAACAGAAGAGTCTTAATGGGAACAGAGTGTCTTCCCAGGTTCTCTCTACTACTACTCTAATGTAATGTGAGGGATACAAAGGAGAGCTAAAAAATAATAACTAAATAAAACAATACAATTTGTATTTCATTCTCACTTAGTTTAAAAGTAAACAAAGCCTGTGTTAATAGGTGAAAACTTCGTATGGTTAAATCTACGGTATTTGCTTAGCAGTTAACAACTAATCTTTTAAACAATATGCAAATTTGAGTTATTAACTGTCTAAAGTTATATATTTATACTGCTGCTCTAGTATCAAAGCAAAAGCACGACATAGAGTTCTGGAAAATCCTAGTTTAGAGCGCATCGAGTTCTCGAGAGCCTCGAAAGTACTAAAGCTGAAAAAAAATATATTTGTATCATATGAATTTCCAATACAAAATATTAATATTTAACTTAAAACTTCCTCAATCCAGCACAAGTATAATACTGTAATTACAAAACGATAATGTATGGGACAGCACGACACGACCGCAGGCTTCTTAAATCTCAATTAAGGTACAAACCCGTATCTCTGAGTACACTAAATTAAATTAATGGTCTCACATATTGCAACTGCTTGCCTCGATTAATTGCTTCTTTTTTTCTTTGTCCTGAGATGCCTTAAATGTTTTATTAGTGTTGTTCACTTTGGAGATGGATTGCTTTCGCTGGTGAATTCATTGAGGCTAATGGTTTTTTTTAATTAAAACTATTTTTTATGGAGGCCACTCGTTGCGCAATGGTACAAGCGTGCGATTGTAAATGCGATAGGTTGTAGGTTCAATTCCTATTCGAGGAAATGAAATATTTAATTTGACTCGCTCTGTCACTTCACGCTGTTTCCCGCACACACAGAGGGAACCTAGTGTTAAGATACTCCGTTACCTACTTTTCGCCGAATTCTGGAAGCATTTTGCCGCTCTTTGCCTTGACGTCAGAGCGAAGAAATGGAAATATAAACGTAAATAAATATTTCACTTCCTCTAGTGGGGATCGAACCCATAACCGTCGCGTTACAGTCACACCCTTGTACCGCTGCGCCAAGACGGCCTATATACACCAATCTTTAAATATATCCTTTAAAATTATAGTTTTCTTAATAACAAAGTTAAAATCTAATTCGAAGTGGCAAGATTGTCGAATGGAGTTGTAAACTGGTGAGCCGACATCACAGGATGACTTTATAACGCAATATTGTTTAACAGCGTTAGAATTTCAACTATTTACCTAACAGAGTCCACGTGCCCCGGATGCCGTGACGTGAGGGTTGGTACCTGTACCAAAGTTAGAAATTTTTCTATTTATGTAGTTTTTATATTTAGTTTTTAGGACTACGTAAAAAAATAAACTAAGTATGCATTTTATATTGAGACTGAAAGTAACATTTAATAAAAAATATGAGATGACATACAGTGGTAATGAATTCAATTTTGCTTGGCCTTAATTGTTTTTAATTAGATTAATGTTTTTGTTAAGTAATAGTGAATCTAAATATTAATATATTAAACCGTTAAACGTTGTATATCAATTTTTAAAGGTTACGTACTTTAAAACAGAAAAAACGGAACCTTAATAGGAACACTATGTTAAGTTGATCTTGAGATCGCGTGATCGTAAATGTATCAAATAAGAGCAAACTTAAGTTTAAGTTAATCAAGTTTTATAAATTGCAATTGAACTTGTCAACCTTCCCATATACATACAATCCTGAAATTGGTACGGAACCCTCGGTATGCGATTCCGTCTCGCATTTGACTGGTTTTTTAAAACATTCTTTTAATATTGAATAAAATATTATATACATACAAACACATTTACAATATAACAATAAAACAACACAAAACAATTTAGTACCAGATGTACATGCACATGCACATGCATATGCACATGCATATAGGTACAATTGTCATAATACTAGGCCAGGAGATTGCTGGGTCTAATTTAGCGTTTAATTTCCGCCATATATGCCTAATACTATATCTATATCTAGATACGTATACAGGGTGGAATGTGGCAACGCATTGCAATGCGGCCAGAATCCTAATAAAATTACTGCATGTGTCTATCGTCGATTATGTGTGAGACATTTATGCCTCATATTGTTTAGGTTTATTATTTGGTTATGGTTATATAATTGTTTACAAAGGAAAAGTAGTGTTTCATATATATTATATTTTTGTTATTGATAAGTCACTACGTTTTCCAGTTTTATGATTTGTTACTTCTAGTCGTCTTTCTTTTCTTTTTCATATCGCCTTTATTTTCGTCTGTCATAAAATATTATATAAAACAAATAATGGAAAATATTAATATTAAATATTCTATTAAATTCCTAAATAAATTATAATATTTTGTTTAATTTATCATATTTAACAATTATCAAATAAAACCAATAATAAAAATATTTTCAAGTGTCACTTTGTTTTCCTTTAACTCCTATATATCTGTTAGATTTATGAGATATTCTCACATTGTGCCATATTTCATATCGTCATTATATCCTCACGCCTTGACTTTTCGGTGGGGCTCCAGAGGGCCCGTTGCCATGGTAACGCCAGCTTTGGATTTGCCAAAGATTCGACATACAGCATACAAAGCTTATCTTTTATCCATAAACGAGAATCGTTTTAAAGTATTAAGTGATTTAGATGTCAGTTTAAAATGTTATACAAATTAAATGGTAGAGTGAACTATTTTGGGAAATCATTTTTAATTATTGGGTACCTACCTAGTTGTATTTATAACATGCCTAAACGGAGTGTTTGAACACTAGGTTTCCTCTGCCTACCCGTGCTGTGTGCAGGATATAGAGCATAGCTGATAAAAAAATGAATTTTTATTTTGCCAAAAAGTTAAAAACGAAAAAAGATCGGTCTTTTTCTAATGCAACATATACTATGAAAGTAATTAGGAAGTACATACGTGGCTGTCGGCAACTAATGCAAAACCGCGTAATTTCAACATTCTAAAGTTATATATAAATTTTGCGCTCGACTTAGTCTCCTAAATAGTTTTCCGGGAAGCTCTTACGAGGATGTTACACTCACTTAAGAACTATAGAAAGTAATCTCATTAACTTTTAGTATTGATATTTATATAAGTATACATTTAAATAAATTTGTAGTACCATTTGTTTTAGAGAGATATGTATTTTAATTATATTTAAATATAATAAATAGTTAAAAAATGTGCTCAGCTCCACCATTCGACACGAAATGAATCATGAATTTCACGAAAAGTGGGAAACGGAAGAATCTTAATGGGAACAGAGTTTCTTCCCAGGTTCTCTCTGCCTAACTTGTAATGTGAGGGATACAAAGGAGAGCTAAAAATAATAACTAAATAAAACAATACAATTTGTATTGCATTCTCACTTAGTTTAAAAGTAAACAAAGCCTGTGTTAATAGGTGAAAACTTCGTATGGTTAAATCTATGGTATTTGCTTTGGTAGTTAACAACTAATCTTTTAAACAATATACAAATTTGAGTTCTCGAAAATCCGAGTCTAGAGCGCATCGAGTTCTCGAGAGCCTCGAAAGTACTAAAGATGAAAAAATATATATTTGTAACATATGAATTTCCAATACAAAATATTAATATTTAACTTAAAACTTCCTTAATCCAGCACAAGTATAATACTGTAATTACAAAACGATAATGTATGGGACAGCTCATTGTTTTTAAGCGGCAAATAAACATTCGGCATTCGTTCAGGTTTTCATGAAGTATGGGCGCATTTTAAAAGCCTTATTACGTGATGTCACGTCGTGATAAACGAGAGAGTGGAATCTGGGCTTAATCGTGGAATATCGATTATCGATTTTTGTTTAATGATAATTAATATGTGGTATCAATTTTAACTATAAATATTTGAAGTTTTACAATTTTTTATATATTTTATAGGGGAAAACTCAATGTGAAGCCAGTCGTAGCGCAGGGTTGTGGGTTCGATTACCACTTGAGGAAAGGAAATATTTATTTACGAGTAAATTTATATTTTCATTCCTCGCTCTAGTGTCAAGGCAAAGCGCAGCATGTAATTCCCCCACTTAATACGCAATGCCTCCAGAATTCGGTAGAAAGTGGAGAACGGAGTGTCTTAACACTAGGCTCTTTCTGCCTAACCTGCTGTGTGCGGGATATAGCGTGAAATTGAAAAAAAAAAACAAAAAAAAACTCCAAAAATAAATTGATTAAGTAACCTGTTAAGGAATTGAAATGAAGTGTTCATTCAATAAGGCCGGGTAATTATGCATTAAAAGTAAATATTATTCTGTGCGTGACGCCTGTACCAGTATAATATAAATTATATTTACTTTCGGAAAACAGTAAATTGAATTGGGTTTGTGCACCGACATACTGCTTTCGATCAAATTAATTAAACTTTTGAGAGCCTCCAACGCAAGGCTCGTTCTGTTTTTATTGATGATAAAATTTACCCAAATTATTATGGTAGCAATTGTACTTCAGTTCATTATGTTATATTTTATTATCAAACACGTTGAGCGCTACTTATGTAAACGTTAAATAAAGTATTTTTAGTTAATTTATTTGTAACTTTTATTATAAAAAAAACACCAAAAAGGGAAAAATTAACTGAAGAAACACAAAATTAAGTGAAGAACTATAAAATACAGAATGTGAAAATCGTTAATAAATACAATATTTACACACTTTTGCTATAGTCTATAAAATAAAGACTCCTTACAATAACAGAATTCGGGAAGAAAACCATACCTTAAAGACTTTTATTAGACAATTCTAATAAAACATTTAATTAAGCAATTTCCTTTTGAAGTAAACTGTAAAATCTGTCTCTGCTTAAGTTGATTACAATGAGTTTTACGATACAGTGCTCGTACGTGAAGGAGAAGCACAGGAACCCGGAATATTGTTGCGACAATAAATAAGACGTAAAATTTTATTTTACAGCGCTAAATGAAAGAAGATAACGAAATTACATTCAATTACGGCACTCTGCCCGCACATTCCTCCTCAGCTATAAATGCCGCAGAAATGTTCCTTCGCGTAAATTTTTCGGACGTAAAACTCTTTAAAAGTGAACTTAGTGAGATGTATAGAGACAATAAATGTTTATGGCGGCAAGGTATCGCTGTGAGCCAGGACTGTCTCGGTTCTCCCCCTCTCAATTAAGTTTTGGGGAAGGTAAAATAAAAATTTCCTAATGCTTGCTCCTCTTCGCAAAGTAAACGAATGCGGTAAATTAAGTGAGCAAAATAAGGTTCCCTTAAATTAGGTCACGCAAGTCGAGAGTTTTTGCATCTTCTTGTTGGCGAAATGAAAAATTGCCCACCTAATGTAATTAAATTTTGCATTTTTCTTATTTTCGTGGAATTTCTGCTTTGGACCATCGCGATGTCTTTCTTTTTACAAAGTGAGAATGAACTGTTTCATTAAAAATAACTTTTTTTAATTACATTAAAAGTTAGTTCTTACTATATGCTACAGATTTATCTAACATTAATATATTGACCACAAATTAAGTCGGAAGACTCCCTTAATCCTCATTCACGGAGGGAATTGCCGCTAACACTGCCAATTTTCTTACCTTTGACAAAATCACGGCATTTGCTATTACATAACATTACCCAAAGGACGAACGCGAGTCGAATAAGGGTCCCGAGCATATGTGCCACTTTGATACCTGACATGGCATTTTGGATCATCTCAATGAGTACTAGAGTTCATTCTGGCACGTCACATCAGCGTTGCGGCGAGCAAAAGGCTGACGATTCCATGACAAGTGAAAGGTTGCTTTAGCAGGAAGGCTTAAGGATTAAAATGAGATCTCAAGAGTGGGAGCATGTGTTCGTGCTTGCGGCACCCACTTCCTCGTAAAAGGAGTCGAGATGAGCGAGCAAATTAGAAAATCTTTTGGAGAATAATTTAAGAAGTAAGCCGCGTTTGCGGGTAACTTTGTTTTGCGTCTCCGCGGGCCCCGGCTGCGGGCGCGCGGCGATCAAACGGTCTGAATGCTCATTTCACTCCTTTAATTTGAAGGTGCACTGGCGTAGATTACACGAATTAACTTGGTAATTGCTGAATATAGAGGCTTGTGCTGTATTTTGATACAAATAGAAGATTTAAATATTTACTGAGGTAATAGTTTACTTTTCAATCTATATATAAAAAATTGAAAGGTCACTCACTCATCGCGAAATCTCAGAAACTACATGTGCTAGGAATCTGAAATTTTGCATAGGAATTACTTATAGGACGTAGGTGCTCGCTAAGACGGGAATTTGCAATATTCGACTTCTAAGGGTTTGTTTTTGGGGTTGAAAGTTTGTATGAAACTTCGTTACTACAAATGCTAGGAGTCTCAAATTTTGCATGGACGTCACTTATAGGACGTAGGTACTCATGGAGACAGAAATTAATAATAACGTAGTTTACGCAGGCGAAGCCGCGGGCGGGCCGCTAGTCTTTAATATATACAAAGATGATATGGTGGAACCAACCATAATATAGTTAATGTTTCTTTTTAGCTGATTATTTTTGTGTATAGTTAAGAAAATGTAGAAGAATTGTCCGAAATAATTGTTTAGTTGTTCTAATCATCCAAAATAAAGCAGGAGTACAATGCAGGCGAGGGTCCACGTCAAATATAAGGTATTTTGCCGACGCTGCAGGGCGCGATGCCTTCCGCAGCCGCGGGCCACATCTACTTTCTTTGTCTGAACAACTACATACAACATATTTAATTAGGCCGCCCAAATAAGGTAAAACTTTGGACCAGAAATTATTTCAAGATATTTTTGTTGGCATTTTTTTTCAAGTTTAGTTTACTTTAGTTTTCAAATGGTATAATAACTTTAAAATCTATTTTCTTTTAAAAAAACAGAAAATCTTTATTAATTTTCTAATTACTTCTTCATGTGACAATTTGACATTCATAAATAAATGTCAACAGATTTGTTAACTTTAAAACGATTCTCATTATAATCGGTATAATTGAAGCAAGTTTGCATTATAACGAAAAAATATACAAGAAACCACTCGAACTAACAGAATCGTTTCACGTCTCAGATTATGGAAAAAATCCACAAAAATCCTTGAAAAGTATATATAGATAACAAGTTTTCGCCTTTGTATAAATCTCTCATATTATTTCTATATACATACACAAAGACAGTTATTTCCCAATGTATATATATCACAAAGCTATACAAACACGACGTATAAACGAGAAGCTCCTGTCAGTAACTTTATCCCATCCGATCGAATTTTCGTATTTTTCCTCTGAGCGAGGCGAAGCGTTAAAATGTATTCCATAAATCTCGATATACTTACGAATTTTGAACAAGACGGCCCAACAATAATACTTACTTAACAATTTGTAGGAAAACTCGACAACGATTAGCTAACATGAGTAACGTTGTAAGGGAGTAGAAATTGATAAAGTTTAGCTGATACGTAGGTAGTATAGGCGAGGCGAGGCATCCGCTATCCTAGTAAAATATTGACACAAATCCCTTAACTTATAAAATTGTACTTCCGTCCTCGTCGCGGGCAATATGGGATTTCCGTCATTTTGATGTAGGCCCGGGGGCCTGGGGCCCGAGGGCTTTGTTTGAGGGGGACACCTGGCTCTTGCGGCCCGCTTGTTTGTTGATCGATATTACTTTGTGCACTGACTTCACTTCCTAATGTAGCTCTTAGAAAACTTCATATGGAAATTTTTTTTATTCGAATTATTGTTATTTTCAAATAATATTTTTTCATTTTGACGGCATTATAATATAAAAGTTATTATGCTTTATTTCTATTTACAAGCACTTATACTCAATATTCAAGCTTACAACATAACTAACTATAAATTAATTTAAACCAGTACATTTATTAAATTATTAATTTTAATCTACATTTCCATTAATTTATAAAATATATTAAAAAAGAAATATTTTTACAAACCCAATATACAAGTAAAAGTAAAAGATACCTCACAAGTAACCAAACGTATCCTACGAGTACTCTCCAAACGCCAGCAGTCCAGGGGGTTTTGCGTGGAAATGGAAAAATATTTGTCTGGCGCCACTATATGATACACAAAGGTACTTTACACGATGAGTACGTATATTACTGCTACGGACACCCTTAAACGTAGCGATTCTATTTTTATTTGGGGGGTTGCTTTATTTGTTAAGTTATTTTTGGACTAAAATAGAATTTCATTTTCATTTTTCATAATATCAGAAAGATATTGAGTGTACAGTGGCGGAACCTAACACCGCACGTTGATAAATAGGGAACTAAATTAAGATCATTCCTGTGAGTGAAAATTGAGCCCATAATCGTTGCATACGAATACATAGTTTATATATTGCATGGTTTACCACTGTGCTATGTCAGTCTCTTTTTAAAATAATATAATTTAAGGAATGGAAATTCAAAAAGGGAATAAATCTATAAATCCAGTACAAGGATT
Source organism: Heliconius melpomene rosina (assembly GCF_056956725.1). Taxonomy (NCBI): domain Eukaryota; kingdom Metazoa; phylum Arthropoda; class Insecta; order Lepidoptera; family Nymphalidae; genus Heliconius; species Heliconius melpomene. Next base: position 5,830,872 of record NC_140402.1, on the reverse strand, counting down.
AATACTAGTTTAATTTTCGATGTTTAGCTTCACGCTGTATCCCAGCACTTCACTCTGTATGCACATAGCAAGGTAGTAAAGGAACCTGGGAACCTGGTAACCTAGTATTAACACAATCCATTCCCTTCAGGATGCATTGCGAAATAAGTGGCGGAATTCAACGCCGCGCTTAACCCCGTTACCAGAGCGAGGAAATGAAAACATACAACAGAAAACATTAATTTTTTATTTACTCAAGTGGGAATTGAACCTACAACCCAACTACATCTAATATTAATAAAATAAATATCAAAATGCTTCCCAGATTTATTTAATACAAAAACCTCACTTACCTCACTATTTGATGGGGAAATCTGCACTTACTTTAGTTGAAACCGTTCAAAGTGGATGCATTCATGGCGTTCACTTCGCAACTTTTCAAATAACTGCTTCTTGTCCCTTACGAGCGCATTATGCAAACTCACTAACATTATATTATTATAATAACCGTTTTGGTTAGTGTATGGTACATGGAATACCTTCATTTTTTATTTAAAATGTATTTCGATTTGTCTTTTGCAGGTATAAAAGTGAGGTCATAGCGCAGTAGCTTAAATGTGTGTCTGTAAATGTGGAGGTTGCGGGTTCGGTTAACACTCGAGGAAATTAAATATTTCTTTTTTTATCTTTCTCTGGTAACAAGGTAAAGCGTGGCTTTGGGTTCCACTGCAATGTTTCCAGAATTCAATGGAAAGTGATGGTGAATGGCGTTGCTTACCACCGTCCTTTGTCTTGCCAAGTCCCCACTCGAATATAAAAAATCTGTATATCTTTCTTAACGTCTCTCTTCCCACTCTTTAAATGCGGGATATCAGACGAAGTTAAAAAAAATAATACCAAAGAATTTAGTATGAGTCATTCAACGCTCTCACTCTTGTTTTAGCCACACTCCCACCAGACTCCCCAGCGGTGACTCCAGCCAGGGTTTTAATGCCTCTTTTACCGTTTATACCGTGTTCCCAGATTGCGTCCCGTCCGCCATTTAAACGGGATTGCTTTACACTCATCAATTCTCGTTTAATACACCCGTTTTCTTTGTACTTAATGATCGAATAAATGTGACCAGATTTCTTCGTTATACTACTGTTGTACAACGGAATTATGGGAATTTATTAGAACGGAATGTTGATAATTAAATAAGATGGGTTTGAATTTAAATTTAAATAAGTTTGTTGCTTGTAATTAATATTATATTTCATTATTGTTTAGGTAATAGGCAGATTGAAAAAATGTATTTGGCAGAAAAAATGTATTTTATTATTATTTTCATACTAAAAAACCAACGATTAGTATACCTACAATTTCTTTTAACTAAAGAATAAATCTAAAATGACACAAAATATAATTCTAAATAGCGTTAAAGTAGTAAGTGCACTCTTGTTGCTCCGCAATATTTGCAACAGGTTTTGATACGATCTTTATCGTTTTTGGGGAGAATCGTTTGGCGAAAGGTTCAGAAGGCTTCGCCCGCTTAAACTTATTATTATATTATACAAAATATTTAAATATTTTTTTCAAGATGTATAAGCTATATAACTGTAAAGTTTAATCTAATTCCGTTCAGTTTATTCACATTGGTAATATTAATAGCATTAGATTTTTTCAAATCGTCCACTGTGGTATACTGAATATTACTATACAATTTTCAAAGTATAAACTACAGGTAAAGAATGACAAATGTAGAAGTTTTTTTAAAACAAATATTATATTCTGTAATCGAGTTGTCAAAAAAAAAAACGATTTATATATATAACTATTTAGACACATTTAAAAAATAGCATATTTCACTTATAATAAAAAGCCTATTCCAAAATATTTACTTTTTAACTCTAAACAACGTTCTCAAAAAGTTTAACAATAAAACTTACCCAAAAACCAAAACAAAATTACAGCAAACTTGAGGAACAAAACAAAAACAACTTGTTGCTCGAGTAAGCGTTCATCCAAGCTGTGGAGGTGACATCAGCTCAGCACAAAGTGAGCGTGCAATATCGAGTTAGTCTACAAGAGAGAGACTTCCTCCACAAACTACTTAAATCTTGACGTCGGAGAAACTTGCCCGCCGCGACGGCCGATTTGCGGCCAGTGGATAAAACTTTTCCATATCCAGACGTGTAAATAATATACCTTTGTCTTCTGGAGTTTTCCAATTATTATTTTAAAAGTTTAAATTGGTAACTTTTGTGGATGCGATCATGTTATTACGAATATGTCTCCATGTTTTTTTAATATATATTCGGGGTCCTCTAATAATGTGCCCCTAATATTTTTTTAGTAATTTATTTCTTTACTTAAAAAAATATTTACGTATCTACTAGTGGCTAAGTGAGACAATGTGTGATGACAATGACAATGCGATTTCTACTCGCCGCGCATTAATTCACGCCAATCAACAAACAATGTCTTAAAAATTTGATGGAAAATGAAAACAGAGTGTCCGGACACTAGATTCACTATGCACACCCCTGCAATATAGTGGAAAATTTATAAAAATGGCACAAAAAGCGTTTTTTCTGTCACTATAAAATTAAAACGAATATTGTCGTCCAGTTTCCAAGACATCCATATCTATTCAACAGGCAACTCCACACAAACTTCATCGTTCACAACCAGCTATTAGTCTAATTGGTGGGTGCTAGTCGGCTTACGTGTTGATTGGCACCTGCTTTCTGAACGTGAGAGGGTGTTCCAGAGTATTCTGTTTAAAGCTATCAGGCTCGACTATTCGGTTTAAGCGATCGTGTGTGAATGAACGTTGTTTAGTTATTATTGTATATTTTTTATAGTTGTATAAAGAATCGTGGGTATTTTTTTGAAAGGCAATATTTTAATAGATCTATATTTTTTTTCATTTTCACACTATAGTGTGAAATATATCTCCCATGTAACAGGAACACGCCGAATTCTCGAGGTTTGCCTCGACACCAGAGCGATGAAATGAGAATATTAAATAATATTTAATTTCCTCGACTGGGAATCGAACCAACAATCTGTCACCCCTGCATATATGGTACGAGTACTCGTATATACGAATCCGATGAAACAGAATGATTAAAGTTAAATCAAGCATTAATCTATACTAATATAATAAAGCGGAAGAGTTTGTTTGTTTGTTTGTTTGTTTGTTTGAACGCTAAGATCTCTGGATCTACTGGTCCGATTTTCATTGTTTTTGTTTTGTATGAAAGCTGCATTCTTCAGAAGTGCTATAGGCTATATAACATTACATTACACATATATACTAATATATTTTAAAGTACATTCTAATTTGACATGCAATTTATTCTGCCATGTTAATAACAACCGTCGTTGCTACGCGACCGCTACCGCGACGTTTTGATATTCATCCTTATGAAAATAAATATAATAGTCACTTTTAGCATTTTATCTAGATTGAAATTATAGTTTACTGTATAACATACTAATAAGTAATTAAGGAGATGTCACTGATTCCAAATGAACTAGCCACCTAGCGGGCGGCACAGTATGACCGACGCGAACGGGCAGATGACGTTGACGGTTTTATAAATTTTCATACATTTTCGAACTTTATTTGTTGTTTATAATTAATTTAAAATACACTTTGATTCTCTTCTTATTTTATTTGATATTGCCCGCTAAAATTATCCTACTTAATAGAGAGAAATGTTTAGTTATTTCGTAGAGTTGATATCTATGTACGCACGTACGGAAAACTTTAGGTACTTTTTCTAATATTAAGAATACCTATCCTTTAGTTACCTTTAATCCTTTTGTTAGTTCATTTCAATAACTCAGATATTTTTTTCTAATAATGTGTATCTACTTATTATTCTTTTTGATTATTTGAGCTTATATTTTCTTACTAATTCTATTGAGAATTGAAAATAATTTCATGAATATATTTAATAAATATTCTTATAGTTGAAGCAGGCGTAGCCGCGTCCGGGTCCACTAGTCTAAATATAAAAAAGAAGCAATATGAAAAGTGCTAATTTCAAAAATGCTATAATTAATTCTTTTCAAATAACGACGCTCGAACTTCACTTCTCACTTTAAATCTTTTATAAAGTAACTTTCAATACCCTCGTCATGAATGGAGCTGACCCGGAGTTTCAAAAATCTCTAAACGGCAATTACATTCAAATTGATAGAAGGGACCACCTGTTGAATGCTATACGGTTTTCAAAGAGGAAAACGTGCTGGTACTCGGAAAACATTTTATTGGTGGAAAATGTTGGCGACATCTGGTCTTTTTAGATTTACTTCTTACTGGTTAGTTTTGTTTGAACGCTCGCTGAAATAAACTGCACTTTTATTCTAGACTATTTTGAGATATAATTTTTATCTGTGAATATCTTCTTAGCATAATGTTTGTGGGATAAATCTTATTATGATGCGTGTATTCTCAAGCAATAATATTTTAAGTTTCTTAAAACACTTAGTTGTAACTATTTGCTTTTTTTTATTTTCGAAATATTTTACTCTCTGCTCTGTGCAGAGAGATGGTGATATAACACTCTATTTTTCACTTTTTGCTGTAATATTTTATGTTACTCTGATAACACTGAAAAACAGATAAAAACAAAGACTGACCTTTATATTGATCAAGAAAATTCCTTAGTGAAAGTCAGTCATACTATAACCAAATGAAAGTAAACCCATAAATATAAAATATAAATGAAAACATAAACTCAAACGATCTCTTAAATAATTGACACATAATTTTATGTACACTCCCATCTTTTATGGAGATAAAACAACAATAAAATCAACAGAAAGGCGACATTGCAGTCATAAACAACAATATATACTTAGCTACTACAAATTAATAAAATCCATACAAAATTTTATAAGCCCCACTGAACGTGCGACTCTCACGGACCAATTAGGACAAACACAAACATTTTAACCTCGAAATCGTATTTTACTAATGAAAATTTCCATACAAGTTGTACGAGGGAGCGCCTTATCACCTATCTCTGGCTTATTGCTTCGGTCGGTAATTAATATGGTGTAGGGGCATGTTAATGAAAATTAGAAATAAATTACTTTTATTTGTTAAATAGGTAGACTTTTTTTGGCTTTATGGCAGTGTTATAGTAGTCTAATAGCCAGGAACAGAGTAGACAGGGGAGCCTAGTGTTAAAACACTCCGCTGCTTACTGTTGTAAGGCTACTGGAGGAACTTAACGCCGTGCTTTGCTTCGATGTCGGAGCGAAGAAATGAAAATACTATATATTTAATTTCCTCGAGTGGGAATTGAACCTATACCTGTCGCGTTAAAAGTCTCATTTGTGCCCGTGCACCACGACTGGCAATTGAAACAAATTGAATTGTAACAATTTGAAACAAATTGAATTGTATAATCCAATTATACAATTTACATATTTCAAAACAGTATTGACGGCTAACGATAGTTTAACACGATAGCTATATTAATAACTTTAATGAAGTCGTCTTTTGTTTCCCCAATATTGACTTTTAGAAAGAAAAAAATTAAAGCATCTTTTCTTGAGGTATTTTAAATTAAATATCGCAAGGAAAAGATAATTTTACATAGTAAAACAATAATAAAATATATAAAAAAATGAAGATATCGTAACTTCGTAACGCGAAGGATGTAGGTTGGATTCTCACTTGGGGGAATGAGTTATTATTAATTAATATTTTATATCTTAATACTAGATATGTGTCTTTTAACATTGTAACACTGAAAAACAAAATTGCTTTAAAAAAGTAGACGATTTGAATGACAAAATGAAAATGCGGAAACAAGAATAAAACATTTAAAGCGACCGGTTCCCTTGTTACAGGGTAATTGACTACTTTACATTACTTAATTTAAAATTGAATGTCGCGAACAACGACCCAACAAAGGAGCAAAACCGCCGAAACTTCACGAAGCAAGAAAATGATTCATTCATTCAATAGAAATAGTAGGTAGATACAATAAGTAAATTTAAATGTACCCACAAACAAATGTAGGGGGTTCCCCTCCCCAATGGTCTGTATCGATGTCGTTTGCATCTGAAATCTTTCGCAGGACTATATTAGAGGGGGAATCGGGTGGATCTTAATTTATCGAAGTTTTTATGGTTTAATTAACAGAATTCACTTAGGCTAGGGGTGCGATACGGCCGTCGTCGGTTAGCTTTCTTTATATACGTTAGACTGTTAGATGTCCTCCGGGCGACGATAATTAGCAACGCTATAGAAACTTTTAATTGAAAAGGCTTTGTAGAGTTTTATAGTTGAGAACAATTTTAGAGTTTATAGCAAGTGGGGCGTTGTGGCGTTCTTTATCTTGACGCACACAGCTCACTGTGAACAAATGTCTCTGAGATGCAAAAAATATATTGCAAAATTTTAGTATAGATTGTGAAATATATACGGTAAAATTATTAATATCTATGAATATTTTATAGAGAAGATGACGAAGAACGACGAAGAAGACGTTAAGTTTCTAAGCCAAATTTAAACATAAAATAATCGTGATATAATTGGAGACTAGATCTATATAAAGTAGACTTATTTTTTTAATGAAAAAATGTAAAATTATATATAAATAATAAAAAAAACACAGAATCGTTTTTCAAGAATTTATTTTTATTAGAATCTATAAAATATAAACCTGAGCATACATATAAATGACGGTAGACGACGATTGTTGGGTATTCAAAATGTGACATACTCGTACCTGAATTTAAGGTATATTATAACACTACCTACCTACTTACCACTAAATAATATATTTGTATTTTACCATAACATTTGTTTATAGCCTTAGGGCATTACCATTGAAAAATTCGTGAGAAAGGATACAAGTAACAAGGATCGCTCGGGTCGAAACAATAAACACTCATCCTGTTATTGTTGGGCGGTTCTTGAAACTCAAAATTAATTCACCCTCAAAACTCTCTGTAAATTGTATCTTGCCCCAATTATTATAACATTTATTCTTTATGGGGTAAACAGATCTCTCTCTATTTATTAGGGTTCATTATTCGAATTAATTTGTTTGTGTTATGTTGCGGGATCGAGATAGAGCGGGCGAAGCCGCGTGGAAGTTGTTTTGATATTTAAATGAGAGGGTAAGGCCGATTGTAATCGTTCACCTCTGGGCGGAGGTCCCTATCGGACCTGCAGTTTATATGTTTTGTGAATATTAATGTCTCTATTTTCTAATTCGTAGTCATTTTCTTAGGTTAGATATTTTATTAATATAGTTATTTTAAATTTAAAACATATTCTATTTTTTAATGTAGAAGATTTTTTCCTCTACATTACACATAAGTTAAATCAGTGTTAGGTGTTTAAAGTTTATATTATGTTAGGCATTCTCTTTAAATACAGTCAAAATGAAGTAGAAAGTAAAGAATTATATTCTTAAATACATATCACTCGTATATTAATATGTTTTACGCTTTGCCTCAGCACTTGAGCGAATAAAATGAAAATATTTTATTTCCTCCAGTTGGAATCGAATCCACAACCTGTTTTATTCACTACTGGCCTCAAATATTAATATAAAATTGTTAATTTTTAATAAGGGCTTGTAAAGCATCGAAATAGCGAGTTCGGATTACACGGCTAATTACAAGTGTCGTTTTCCTACCGGCCCCCTCCAAGTCCTTCCTCATCTTTGTTTGTATCGGGAGATGTCTTACAACTTTGCCGAGTTACTTTTTGACGGAGCAAGGAGGGTACAATAATGAATTACCGGTTTTTTGGCATATCTCACAAACTTTTGGCAGTATTATTAAATTTCAATAATCAGTTTTGTTTGAATTTTGATAATTATTTATAAATTGTCAACACGTTTATTAATTAAATTCATTAACTCTCTGACTTTAAAATAGATTTTTCACAATCATTTTTGACATTACAGATAACAAATATTTTATGTACTTATAATTGAATGGAGAATAATGCGTTCAAACGAGCATTTAATTCAACAAGAGGGATGAAACGAATCTACCCTCAAATGTATATATTTCCGGCCTCATTTAACTATGAATAACTTTACAATGGCAGTACAAAGCCACCCTATCGGCTCCATTTACGATTTCCAAAGGATTGTAAAGGAAAAAAATAAGTGACTATATCGAGTGGATGATACATAAGCCTTACAAATGCCGTTATATTGTCGAATCGACATGTTTTTAATAAAAGGCAGATTAGGAAATCGCCTCGCCGCCTACATTATAGTAGGTGCAAAAGAATGTCATATAAGGCGGCACGCGCTTGGATACATTTTACACGTCGCTTCACGCTTACCCTAAATCTGTTGTCATTTCGCCCCGATCCCGTGGAAATAGGGGCATGAATCCCTCGGATAGTCGCGAGTTATTTGGAGCTATTTCTCACACGGGTTCCCTGGTTCCGGGTTCCTGGCAACGGGCAGCTTCCATTGTTTGAATATTTTAGTGCGTTGAAAGTGAAATCTTGTTGTCTTGTTACCTGACTTCTGCTATTCGTTGGGTTTTAATAAGTGAGTGTTGTCCGAGATGGAATTAATAATATAAGGAAATCTTATTACGTTAGCTAAAATATTTTTTTTTTAGATTGTGCTTAGATATTTAAATGATATTTTATATTGATATGATTATTTTTAAGGTCTTTTTGTTAGTTTTACTCTGATGCCGTACACAGCAGTTTAGTGTTAAAACACTCCGTTCACCTATTTTCCTCCAAGGCATCACAAAAAAAAACTAAAAAAAAATGAAATATACTGCAAACTTAGTTAGTTCCTAAATATAGATATTAGTGAGAAAATTTATTCTGGAATTCCTTATTATAAGACATAATAAGCTTAACTAATTTATAAAGGAGCACAACTCCATTATAAAAATGGATGGACAAAGCAGAAATGCATTTAATACTTTCATATTAAATATACTAGCTGTAGTACAATAAAAACGGTTTATTAAATTTTATTATACTATAAAGTTAAGCAAACAGCGTACTAAGTGGCGGACAATTTTAAAGATATATTGTTTTAATAAAAGCGTTCGCGTGGCTCCGCCGATAGCCGACGCACCCACGGCGTATGTAAGCATACATTTGAGTACTAATTTAATTAATTGTTTCATTTCCCCACATACAGCGACCACGCCGACCTCCCCACTCCCACCAACTCCCCCCTACTCCTCCTCCCCCTCCCCCCAGCCTATCCACGACGCAACCAACTAACGAACGATATTTTTCACTTAAATAGAATCCCAACAAATTACCCATACTGTAGCTAGCTTTGTTTGTATAGGACAGGAAAAAATATTGAGAGAAAAAATCTAACTTTGAAATATTAGGAAGATTGCGAAAAATATCTCGCAAAGTTTACTATTAAATACGATTCATATCAGTCGTTTTTAAAATCGTAATCGATGTCACCTGTTCCTGCGTATCCGTAAACAACTTTTCCAATTTAACTTCAAATTTGTATCGAGCCAATATTTGTGAGTTAAATAAGTTTTCCGTAAGTACTTAGCGTGTCCTTAAACATTGTGTTGGAAATGAAAAAACAAGATAACTGATTACGTAAGAACATTATCGAAATCGTCCGGGGGGAAGTTGGGAAGGAGAGAAGGGGAAAAGTACGAGTGAAAAGAGATCCGCCTCGAGGCCGGATTATTGAATTATCAACAAAACATGGTACGCTCGAGAGCCTTCCCGTTCTAATTGCTTTCTACTCTTCGCCAGTATCATCTCCAAATCCGATGAGAGTCGTCTAATCGATTGAGTTTTAATTGCCGGCATCTCGGTTTGTAAATAATGTAAATAAGTCGACTGAAATAAGCTGAAGCAATGCCTCCAGAATTTGACGAAAAGTGGGGAACGGAGTGTTTTAACACGAGGTTCCCTCTGCTTACCCAGCTATGTTCGGGATAGAGCGTGAAGCTGATGATTTTTTCAATTTAAAATAAACCGATATTTTTATAATAGAAATAATATTAAAAAAGGGAAACAGGGCAAAAGCAGTACCAGGTTTCGTGTGTTTTTAAGCGATGGCCGACCAAGCGAGCTATCCGATATACGTTCGACAAATTAAAAGCAGGCCATGCGTGCGGCCATTGTCGAGGAGCCCACGCTTTATTGTTACCGATTTGTCTGCACGGAGAGACTCCAATGGCGCGGTGCTGGGTTAAGCTCTTTGTTAATAGAACGCCGATGTTAACGATAGCGCTGCGGTCTCTCGGACCCGTCTCATTCGAGCTGTCCTAACAACTGTACGCGATTGTTGATAATACCTGATAAGAGAACGTTGTAAGACAAATTTATTCATTTATCAAAAATATGTGAGTTAGTGGGTTTGATCGAGAAAATGAAATATGTTCCTCTTGAGGAAAGTCTGACTCAACACATGATGCCTCCTTGACATATATGTCATTTATTATTTTCATATTAACTATAATTCATTTATTATTTCTACATCAAACTGGATCTAATAATCCATTAGGAATAAATAGAAATTTAGATAAAACCCTATTTACATTTTTTACTTTTAAAGATTTAATTGGATTTATTATTATTTTTTTTATCATTACTTACTTTAACAAATCCTTATTTATTTGCTATAGCAAAGAAATAAAAATATTAAATATTTCATTTTCTCGAGTGAACCCAGAACCTGTCGCGTTACTCACTCACACCCTTGAACCCCTGCGCCAAACGACCTCAAAATTAAAACAATATTATAAATTTCTGCAACTAATCCACTTCTATTCGCGACCGCGCCCGCCATTTATCATACGTTATACCATTAATTAGTGACCGAGTTCCCCCACAACGCAATTCACACCTTATTAAATGACAATAAAACATATATTGCTTTAACACAATTAGTGTTAATGGAGAGTTTGGACACGATACCTTTATAGCTTATTCTTCGTCGGACGCATTAGTCGATTATACTCGTAGTTGTTGAATTAATTAGTGAATAGCGCTTTTTGTTTCTACAATTAAAAGTTATTGTGGTTACATTTATATTAGTGGTTTTAGTAGTTTTAGTGTTATTTTCTAGTCGAAATAGTGAAAATAATATAGCTAATATCATTTTCGAAATATTAAGGTTATACGTAAAAGATTTGTTGATATTTTAGTGTTTAGTCTGTTTTATTTGTTTTTAACTATATTTAATATAGGAAATAAAAAAAGAAACATATATTTTATTCATACTGTTTTTCCAGTCAATATATACATAGGTATATAGTAGTAATAGAGTTTCTCGATTTAAGCCCCGATAGTTTGTTACGGTAAGCCCACCGGCAAAAAACTGCCCAATTGAAAGTTATTGCCGCACAAACATACAGAACGATCAGTGCTTCGTTGTGCTGGAATCAAAATTTAGTATACCAGTAAAATTTTGTACCGTGGAATACCAAAAAACAATGAATAAATCCAATGTTTATAAGCGTTTTAAGTTTTAGAATATGAAAGAAGAAACTTTTCATATTATTTATGTTTATAAATATTTACAGGTTAGTGTTATTTAATTTTTATAAGTATTTTTCTATGTTTGCAATGATAATATTATTTAGAAACGTAACAAACATTTGTAGTGTATGTATATTAGAGAGGGTCAAACAAAATTCTATAGAATATTTTTGTAATAGGCCTCAGTATGCGTTAAGGGACATTCACACTCTCGTCTGATAAAGCGCGACGTTGACTTTTTTGAATTAAATAATATTATTAATTAAAAATTTACATTTAAGGTTTGTTGACATTCCAAAGGAAAATCTTTATTTGGATTGTGACAAGTTCCACAGTATAAATATAATCTTAAATATCTAAACTTCTATTGAAAAAGACTAACTTAAATAAATACTTATCCTTAAAATCACCGAGCAGTAAAAACTTAAAGTTGATTTTCGTACGAAATAAAAATTTCAATGTCCCAAAGTAACTTTCATCTTTAGAAACTTGATAATAAAATAAGTAGCGGTAAAAATTTCAGAGCACGGTTAGAGAGGAGAAAATCAAATATGTATTACAATTTTAAAATTAAATAACCTTAGAGAGTACTTCGTAGACGTTTATGACCAGGTTTGTGTAATATGCAAAGGTGAAAAAGGTTGTTTTAAATATTTATTTATATATATTTACATATAGATAATGTAGAATTTAATGTGTAATGTCGGCAAATATAAAAAATAAGGCCGTTTTGGCCCAGTGGCATAAGAGTAACTGTTACGCGACGGTTGTGGGTTCGATCTCAACTCAAGAGAATGAACTATTATTTAATAAAATTTTCATTTCTTCGCCCTGCCACCAAGGCCAGAATTAAGTTCTGCCATTCAACTCGTAATGCCACAAGAAATTTGGCGGAAAGTGGGGAACCGTGTGTTAACACTAGGTTCCTCACACGGTTTCCCACACAGGTTGCTATATAATAAATGTAACACACCAAAACCAACGCAATTACAATTCACATCCCGAAATATTTCTTATTTACACTAAAGCATAGACTACAATAAAAATACCTTAAAATATAGTACGACGACCGCTGCAAGGGGAGACATTACCGTGGAGGGCATAAGCCTCCACAAATACGTATAGCAAAGTTGCAAAGCATTATGGAGACCTATTTTCCGAACAATCATCCTCTCGAGACGGCCGGTGGGTGCGGGTTCTTATCGATGTTACAAATCTATTGGGCAGGAAATCGTTGAGTTTCAATCGGTTGAAATAATTTATCAGTTGTACGCTAGCTTGTTCTCGGTTAATAATCGTGCCCTTCTGTTTTCCAATCGTTTGGATGCTACGTAAGGCGATTTGGGGTTTTTTTATTGTTTCGTTTGGAGAATTGGGGTGTGTTTCATTTTAATATTTTTTTAATTGTATATTTATTGTATATTTATGATGTTAATTGTGTTGTATTTTACATAAATAAAAATTATTTAATTATATAATTCTGTATATTATAACGCCATATGCAATATCGACAATCCCTACTGCCATTTTCTTGGGGACGTGACATGCGCTCGGGCAGAGGTCAAACCAGTCGTTTGCATTATGCCACGCGAAGCGCATGTCTCTCGCTTGTTTGCCACCATCGCCACGTGCTTTTATAAACTCTGTGCTTTTCTTACAATTTCTCTCTCTCTCTCCTCTTGCTTGCTATATACTGTGAACTGCAATTACCTTCTACTGTGCTTGTGCCTTAACTTTTAAATTAATAAGCTGTGTAATATAAAGTGGGTGACTTTTTATTTTAATACAATTTACATCTACACATATAACTAAATAATGTTCGCTTAGTATTAGCTTATTAAAAGTTTAGTGAAACTAATTTATAAATTTGAAATAAAAATTTAGTTATATCAGCTTCAGGGAACCTTGTGTTAAAACCCCCACTCCGTTCCCCACTTTCCGTCGAATTATGGATTCATGTCGGTTAAATATGATTTGTTTTCTTTTGTTTCTTTTTTGCCCGTACTTCTAAAAAGCTCAAACAAAAGACAAGAAAAACAATAACAAATCTCCATTCTATAAGGAATTTGCTGCAATATTTTCAATACAAATACCTATCAATGGAATGAATATTGGATTTTACTATAACACAAAAACTGTAGAGACGTCATATTGTTTCATACTATTTGGATTTATTATCATAACTTATCATTTTCTTTAATATTTTTGGCAGACGAATACGTTAAACATAAAATTTTAAATGTGTTTTGTAAATTACTTGGATTAAACAAGTTTTTTTAATTTAATTTAAATTTTGTATTAGAGAATAGATGAAGAATAAATGAAAAAAGACTATTATATTTGAAATTTTCAATTATTTCATCATTTTTTACCTACAATCTGGAATTTTGGAATCAATTGTGAATGAAATAAGTTTTTTTCTAGAAATATAGTGGCACCGACTCTACGCGTTATAATTTCTCAGTTCGGTTGTTAAGGGGCGTCGTGCTTCCCCTATTGATTACCCAAAAAGCGGAAAATAAAATTGTCTACCTCCATACAAACAATGTGAAATATACGGCCTTCCCGAAACACGGGCACTGATCCCCTCACTAAACCACCACTTAAATGAATTAAATAGGTTTAGCGAGCTTGTTTTCAGGTAATACTTGTTTTTACTAATCTAATCAAATTACTTTGCGGTTTTTAGTTTATTTTTAAATCTGGTTGTGTTTTTTCCTTTGTCGTTTTAAAATATTTTTGGGTCGATTTTGTACTCTTAGCTTGGTTATAGTAAAGAAGTCCTGTATAACTTTTCGCTTTTTAAGTAACAGTGTATAATGGAAGTAAATTAGAAACAAAAAGAAATTGCATATGCAAATATTTAAAATAATTTCTATATCTAATTTAAACAGAGAGATAATATATAAGATTATAAGATCAATACGTTTTATATTAATATTTATTTCTTTACTTCTTATTTCTTTACTTATTTACTTCTTTTGTATTATTTTTACATAGTAGATTACTAACATATCAAAAGAAAAACTAAAACTATTTATTGACTTCCACCATGCCGTACGTGACTTGCCTATTCTTCTAAATCTCTTATCGTTATCGTATAAAGTACTTTACTAAACCACAGTTAACTTCATTCTCACCCTTTATTATTTATTTATGAACAAATTTAAATAGAATCAGGAACCTCTAGAGACTGAAAGGGTCTACAAGCAGCTTTTCCTATATATTATGCAATGCTTCCTAAAGTCTTTAATTCAAATTCTTCAAGTAATTAATAGCATGTTAAGTAATTCTCGATAATTAAACGTTTCTATGGTAACATTTGGTGTTGAGTAAGAAGTGATGTTGTGTTTTACTCAGTTGTTTCTTTATATTAAATTTATATTAAAAATATATCTATTTGTTAGGCTAGGGAGACAAAATAGTTAATTTATTTCTGAAAGTAACTACAGATGCACTTTATTCTTTTTATGTGTATGTATAAATCTCTCACATTATTTTTTGATGATGAAGAAAGTCTTATGCTGTTCTATACATATAGATTTTAGAATTTCCCAAGTATTATTACATAATAATACTTGGGAAATTTCTTAATTTTTAAAACATGTTTTTTATATAATAAAAAAAATTTACGGTAATAAATTTTTTACCAGAATAATGTGTAAGTAAATTATATTTTCAAAAAAAAAAAAATGTTTATCGTCTTACAAATATTTTTTTTTGAAAAGATTAATCATTTCATTAACTCGAGTGGAAATCGAACCCACAACCTATCGCGTTTACTATCACACTTGTGCCTCTGCACCACGACTTGCCTCCTCCTCACAAATTGAATTGATTTTGAAAATTTTATATGAAATTATTGAGTAATACCTTAAGTACGTTCAGGGAAAAGTATCTCAAAAATTAGTTCTACGAGGGGACGCTTGTGAAGCGACGACGTAATATTTTGGTGTTCATAATAATAATAGAGGAAGCGACATAGGGGAGTAGGGGAGTGTGGGGGTTCGGATTTATTCTTTTTTTATTACTTTTTTTACGGGCCTTGCGGAATGTATATAGCACAGAGCACAGCCCGCTAACAGTGTGTTATTATCTGCCACGTAATATGTCGCAATGAAATAAAAAGTAATCCACATATTTTTTTTCATATTAGTTATGATGTGGGTATATTATGTTCTTTTGATAGATTAGTTCCTTGTAAGTGAAGAAGAGTAGATGAAAAGTGGAAACGAGCTACGGCCTTTTTTAGTGATTTAAACTATTATATTATTGCAATAGTACTGGTAGTTGAAAAAAATATGTGAGGTCGAAGAATGTATTATTCTCTCTTCTCTCACTCGGAAGTATTTAAATTTTCTTGGTCTTCGTAATAAGAAAAAATAGTTGTTGTTGAGTTTCGCCACTCAACACGTAATGTCTAACGCCTGGGGAAAGGAGTGTCTTAACACTATGTTTCGTCTGCTTCCCTGTTATGTGGAATATATTATGACATAAAAAATACTGAGATAAAATTAATTTAGTTAACTTTTACTAGTATATTCGTAATTTCACTACTTGCTACGGCGTAGCACTCTACGTAATTCTTTACTTTTCAGCCGACTATTCCATTCAGTTATTCCCGTATATTATATACCTTCTCTAACATATAAAATATGAGTTATGAAGAAGAATGAAAAAGATGTTTAAAAATCTATGAAAGATACCAATCATAAAAACAAAAGAGACCACAAAACCTAAGCATCAAGTCAAACGATCCATTTTAGAAGAGACGCGGAGAAATAAAAATAATAGAACATTTCGCGCCCAATGGCCGGAACGAGTGTTTACATTTGATAAGATACTACTTGGAGTGAGGCGGGCTCGCGTCAAGGGTTGTGTGCATTGTTCCGTGGGTCCCGAGATATATCGTCAGATTTATCATAGAGTTTTATTTTAACGAATAGGTATTCTTGGTTATTGCGTACTGGTACTATTAATTAAGTTGTTATGTCGATTTTAGTAATTTGGTTTCTTTTTTTTTTTTTTTTTGTAGATTAGTTCTAGTTTTGGGGTTTCCATATCTTAAAAGGAAGAAACGGAACCTTTGTAGGATCATTTTGTCTGTCTGTCGAGCGGTTATCTCAAGATCGCGTGGAGATATCGAGCTGAAATTAATATCAAATATTCAGTTCTACGATCCCTTGAAGTAGAGAAAAATCAAACTTTTAAGTCAACGCAATCAAAATTGAAAGTATTTATGCATAGTTTTTCCTCTATTTTGTATAAAAATTTACCGCATATTTAAAACTTTATCCCGAAATTTGGCAATAAGTGAAAACTTACGTTACATAAAATTTATAAGTAAATGAAATCATTACAAACAAACTTATATTTGTAGTTCATTTAATATAAAATGATTTCATACACCTTGCAAACTAAAAAATATTTTAATATTTATTAAAATCGATCTAGCAAAAAAAAACGAATGAACGAACAAAAAATAACCATTCTTAAATAATTCACTAACAATTCACAAAAAAAAAATGTAAAAACACTTTTAAATAAAACTGTTTTTTACATGTTAAAAGACATTTTATTTATTCGTCAATTACGAAATTTGAATATAAACCCGACAAACACAGACGCCGCCAGAGTTCGCGCTCCGTCAAAAAGATTCATATAAAAACAACCTCCTTAGAGCACGTTATTAATGCAGGGGCGACCGGCCAAAGGACACGCGCGGCAAAAGGACCAGAACCAAAACGTAATTTAAAAGAGAATTCTTAAAGACCGAAGACGTTGCAAAAAAGATAATTTGGTCTCTCCGCCCGAGGCCCGTTTGTCTTTGCTATTGTGAACTTTTATTTCGTTCACTTTTATGAATTTCCCACTTGTTTTTATCACCGGCGGAGGCGAACTCCAATGGAAGTCGATTCTCCAGTGCATTTTCTGTTAGCAAATAGAAAGATGTAAAGTAATCTCGGACCGCTTCCGTTTGCTCTTTCAATAATGAACATTTAACTTGGCTGTTACGACCACCTGGAGGAGTGTGTTGAGATGTTGTGTTTTGTATACATTGCTCTTTTGTTTGTTTGTGTGTTTTAAAATGTATGAATTAATAATGAAGTGCAAGTGTATGTTAAAATTGAATTTTATTTTTATTTTAGCAGCGAGATATATTCGCACATATCAATGTATTGAAACGGAAACTGGGTTCCTCTTGTTAACAGTAAAGGCAATTGAGTGTTAAGATACTCTATTCCTATTAAGATATCCATTTTATTAAGACATCAGCCTTGCTGGAGGCATGGGTTGCCTCATTAGCAGGAAATGAAAATATAATTAAATATGAAACATAACACAAATAAATGATAAATATACTAACCAATATTACTAAATTAACTAGGGTTTCCATTCAAATACGTTTCAAATACAACTAAACCTTTTACAAACGCAAAGCTACCACAAAATACGTTACACATGACAGTTTAAATTAACTGTTTGTTTGTGAACCGCCTTGTTAGCTCGCCTTGTAATGTTAATACGCGTCTACCTTAAATTAGGAAACACTCATGGTATTAGTTCTCCCATTGACTCCGCTAATTGGCACTAACTGTGGTGCTGAGAGAGTAATTTGCATCTCCACTGATGTCTTGCATTTGACTCCTGATCTGAATACAATTTACGAAGACTTTGAGTTGCAACTCAAAAGTAATAGTTAATTTTGAGTTCAAAGTTTATATTAAATTTGTATTACATTTGCGGTGAAAGCTATTTTTCGCCTTGTTGAATCCATTCTGTTTATATAAAAGGAAATCTCCGTAACAACGACAAATAGGAACGAGAATAAAAGACGTAGACGCAAAAAGTAAAAGAATGCTAGAAACATTACTAAGTTTAAAAATTTACACGCACAGTGAACGCCCGCCCGCTCGTGAAGAATTCCCGTTTCAGAAAAGGAAATAACGCGGACAAACACTAGGAAGCGTTGACGAAACGAATGAAAAAGAATACTCTGTGAGCATTCTCAAATCCAACAAACGTAAAAGAGATTACCCACGCTCGAACTGCTCGCTACTTGTATAAACAAAAAAAAGCTCAATTTGTCTGCTTTAAAACAAGGCGAAATTGCCATAGAGGAGAGAGGGAAAGACGGCGGAAGAATATTAAAAACCTTTTTAAAAAGACAACAAAGATCGCGAGGACAAGATATTTGAAATTTTTATTGTGACAAGTGAAGATGGGAAGCGCGCGTTTCGGGTGCCTTATTTACGTTCCGATATAAAAATAAAGATAAATTTTAATTATTGAATTTCTATATTAATATAATTATTTATAAATTGTATTCAATTTGATAGAGGCCAATTGTAGCTAGGGGCACAAGGGTGCGAATTTTATCGCGACAGGTTTTGGGTTCGATTTCAATTTGATGCAATGAAATATTTAAGTAATATTTTCATTTCTTCGTTCCTGTAACAACGCATAACACGGCGTTGAATTCCGCCACAAAATATTCTCTAAATTAGGCTAAAATGGGAAACGGGAGCGTCTTAACGGAAACGTAGTTTCTTAAGCACTTTCTTATGCCCTTTTAGGCATACATAAAAAAACAATAAATCGATCACTTCGACACTAATTATTTTAACAACATATTAATTAATGATTAATTAAAATTTTACAAAAAACCTCCCCCCCCAATTAACGACAACAACAAATAACCTATTAAAAAAACAATAAATGTAACATTTAACACAGCAAATCTCTTTACCGACGCGAGCGAACCTTCGCACCGCATCTCATCAGCATAACATAATAAAACTCCTTAGTATAATATAAAGGCTGTATTTTTGCTAACCCCCCATCCCCCCTCGCTGATTACGCGCAAATTGTTATAAATTGAATCTTAAACCTAACCGCTTCGAATACAGCGGCGGTGGACGGAATACAAGATGCTAAGGAGTTAGAAGGGTTATTTGTTATTAGGGTTGCTTCTTAATTCATATATATATTTTTTCATTTGTGTTTCATTTTAAAATTAAAAATAAAGCAATGATATATATTTGTTAATTATTTGATTTTATTAATTATTATTCTATTATACATACATTGCCGATCAATGTTCACTCCTCATTTTACAAAAACCAAAACTTAAACAAGAAAAACGTAGGAACAAGAAAGGCATGGAAAAGTCTGTGGCACACAACTACTAAAAAAATTGTTTTGTATCTACTTGCATTTATTAATAAGTGTACACTATTTCATTTAGTAATGTTAAAAAAAAAATAGTTTTATGCCAAGAAAAATTTTTTTTGTATAAAAAATAGAGAGATCTTCCACCACTCTGTCTTTAAATTTATATATACTTTTAATATCTTCCTAAATAAATATTTTTTTTATGCAGTTGAAGTTTATTGAAATTTCAACCATAAATAGCAATATAAAAAAAACAATAATAACTCAGTAACTATAGAGCTACGTATATTTATTACACAATAAATATAATTTGTACACTGGTTGCCATGATAAATAGTCAACCCTATAATAAGTGAGGCAGTGTAATAAGAGTGATGATTTCTTAGCTTAAAGCGGCCGTTTCATAAGCAACTTCTACCCTCGTCACTACGAGCTCATTTTCCTTGGACTGACTCCGGTTTTTATTTATGCTTACGGTTTTGTCGCCTCTATTATCGCTTAAGTTTTGTGGAAATATAAATAAGTTATGAAACAGTATCTTTTTTGTTTCAGCTTCACAATGTAGCAGGGTATGCAGAGGAAACAGCAGCTCCCCCATAAACTTCACGATAAGATTTTGTCCATCTACATGCTTTATTACTAGTGTTAAGTCACTCCGTTCTCTTCCCGTCCAAATTCGAGACATTAAGTATTAAATGGCGGAATTTCACGCCACATTTGCCTTTCAAGAGTTGTGACATTAAAATTGTTCATTCCCCAGAGTGGGAATTGAACCTATTACCTACACAAAGATGCTACATTTATAGTAAGAAGCAGCCAACACATACATAAAAATTGTGACATTTCCTATTAAATAATATAAATAAGAAAGGAAACTTAAAGCTATATTATAAAACAAGTATTACAAAGCCAGAACACTCCTAGTATCCAGAACATAACTTTAAACCCTACTAATTTAATTCTACCAACAGAGATCCACAAAACCCGACCGGACAGTGCAGTGTAAATTAGTATAGCAGCGCGACCGCGGCCAGTATTGCGGGAAGCCGTCTTTATTGCTCAATTTGACTTTATTTAACGCCGTTCCCGAGAAAGGGGGGGACCGCCCACCGTCTGACGGGAACAGACCCCACTTCAATCCACTTAGCACGTGGATAGTAGGTCGCTATCTACTATCTACTGCTAGGACGCTTTGAGAGGCTCCCATGCGACACCATAATGGTTATCCTCGGATCTCATCACTTTATCGACAGCGAAGTAGACCTTTCGCAATACTGACCGTTTCAAGTCGTGAGAATTGGTAGAGAGCTTAAACGAATGTATGCAATTTCGAATATAGTGGAAAATAATTTTAATATTATATAATTTACTAGTTAGTTTAAATTCGAGACCAGTCGTGGCGAATACAAAGGTGTGATTGTAACGTAACGATAGTGGGTTCAATTTCCAATCGGAGCAATGAATTATTATTTATTATGATTTTAATTTCTTCATCCTGGCACCAGGGCAAAACCCCGGCGTTTAGTTCCCCATTCAATACGCAATGCCTCAATAAATTCGACGAAAAATGTGGAATGGAGTGCTTTAACACTAAGTTTCCTCTACTTATCCTGCTTTATACGGGATACAGCATAAAGCTGAAGTTTCTACTTATTATTCGATGCATTATATCTTAGAAACACCTGAATCTAAGTTCCAGAGGTGGGTGTTTAAATTTAATTAGACACAACGTACACGGCTCGTTCATTTTGGTTAACTAACTAACAAGCTTACACTGTGAAGTAATCTTCTAACCATAGTGTTTATTATTCTGGATGGAGGGCATGTAGCTATGTATAGAGGGATAGAGGGATAGGGGGCCGTGGCGAGGGGACTCAAGTGTCATTTTCACGCTGACACTCCGCCGCCGAGCATAATCGAATAACGAAATTATGGCAAATTTTGGTGTTCAGCTCTTTGATTCGATATGTTAGCTTCCCTTTTGGAAGGTAAAATTTCAATAAACGAAGTTATGAGCTTTTATAATATTTTTGAGTTTATTAGAATTTTGATGGATTATATATAACTTTTACTTGAAAAGGTAATAATTTTATCCTATTTGTACAATATAAAAGATTTGCTATATTAATATAAAAATAAAGGCTATGTAATAAATCATTCACAAATTAAAGACTAACCAGCTATCTGATCCACCATCACCGCATACTAAAACCAAAATTTCCATTAACCGCTTCTGTTTACAACCAAATTCTTTTCCATCAAACGAGATTTATTCCATCTCAAAAATATGTAAAGTTGGTTCCGCAGGCAGGTTCCTAAGGCGGAGGCGGCAGGGGCTGAAATTAAAATCATATCTTCGCAGTCGAGTCACGAGAAACATTAACTTCACCCCGCCATAAACCACACCCTTAAGAGGCTCATTGAGAATTAAAATTTCCCGCTTGATCTCCTCACTGACATTTCTTGATGGATTACCAACTTTGCTATTTCGTTGTTTAATTTCACTTCGAAATCACTCTTTCGTGTTGCTTCTGTAAATACAATCATATTAAACCAGCTGACGTTGATGTAAAGGAACAAATATTTGCAGCATTCGACACCTGTCCAATGAACGGAATTTCGTATTACATTTACGTTATTTTCGGTATAATTAAACTGGCTTCATTACATTTGACGTAGCAAACGAGGATTTGTTTAATAATTAAAATTACGAATCTTATTAAATATTTACAGGCTATACGTAGGAAATGATGTCTACGTTCGCGCTTTTAATATTATATTTCTATAAAGACGTAATACACGTAAACGACTTACAAGGAGATTGAACTCGCGTTTTGATTACTAAGTACCTCGTAAAAGCGTATGACCTCATGTAAAAATAATGAATATTAAACGCAAAGGCAGTGTATAGTACGAATATATTGTATACACACGAGGCAATTTTTGCAACGGAGCCGCCGCGATTTTTCACATTTATATGAAGAATATAATCTCTTGTGTATATTATATGTGATATAGAAATACTACGTTAAATGAAAGCACAAGCACAATGAGTCAGAAAGCAGACCCTGGCAATAAAAGTTAGTAACGCCATGTAGAAGAAGATATTCAATAATCAACAAATTGTAAAAATGTTAATACAAAAAATATATATAAAATAATCACTTTAGTCCCAATTATATAAACGTATTACCAGTCGGTGTTTTTCTACTCTTTTTTATATTATAAGAGAAAATTCAAGAGTTTTCTAAAATGATTCGTAGCGCCTACTTGGTATTCAGCGGGCGTCGACGAAGCGGACATATTTTAAATTTATTACCGCCGCCCGCGCCGATGCCTCGAAATTGCACTTCTAATATGCACACCCGGCTATATGAAGCGTGAATCATTGGGAAAGTGAAATTAATATTAATATGACGTTTTTGATATGTAAATGCTGTAAAAGTTTAATATAGAAAATATTTAATAGTAATTTAGTCATTTCTGTAATTAATTGATATTTAAACTTTTTTCAAAGCTTAAAAAAGGCAAAAAGTTAAGTTCCGCCACTCAACACGTCATGCCGCCAGAATTCGGTGGTAACTAAGGAATGGTAGTGACATAATGGGAACGGAATGTCTTAACACTAGGTTTCCAGCTATGTGTGGATTTCAGCTTAAATAATACACTGTCTCAATTAACTAGTTTACTTCCATTTAATGTAGTATAATTTTGGGTTTAATATAGCTGTGAACAGATTTTATCGACATGTTATTATCTTTCAAAGTTCATATAATAGTTATATAATATCTTGGAGGGATTAAAAGAGGGGCAGGTTCATATCCATTTCCTAAAAAATATAAATAAATATACAGTTAATCTAATAGAAAAATAATTATATCCCAATATAAACTAATCTAATAAAGGGAAGGTATCTTTGTCACATCGAAGATGTCTTCCTTAATGAATGTTGATGGAATCAATTCCGCCATAATGAAATGAGTAAACACTGACCCCCAATAATATCGGGATATCGATGGTTTTGTTGGCACAAGAAATTTGCAGAGCAATATCGGGGAATCCCTCGGAGGGAATCACCGAATTTAGGGTAAATCGAGGAAGATAATTATGTTTGAAGTTAGTTATTAAGGAGAGTCAACACGCGTCGAGATTAGCCCGTCCGCCCGTCCGTTGCGGGGATCGTCCACTTGAAAAGACGTGCGTTATATCAGGAATCAGGATCTGAGCTTTCGTTAGTTTTTTTTCAGTTTCACGCTATATCCCGCATTTTAGATAAGGAGAGGAAGCTTAGTGTTAAGACACTCCGAATTCTGAACATGCTCTATGTTTTACATTACATTACATTTGATTATAAAAAGGATTTGTACATACTATTAATATATGTTAAACATAATGTGTTACTAAAAAAAAATCTTAAATTTATATTAAACAAACAAATGAAATATACATAATTTAAAATACAATGAAGCATAAATACCCTAACAATTCTTAAAATAAAGTACTAAAAATATTAATTAATAAAGAAAATTCTACGAAATATTCATAATATATGTTCAAAAATTGACACTAGTATAACTTTCACGCGATCAGCAATTTGATAGACTGAATCCTTAGAGTTAAATTTGATAGGTAATTGCCATCTCCCTGAGGCCTTGTGTGCTCTTAGAAAATCAACACTAGTGTAATTACGAATTAATTTATAGACGTATGATTATTTTAGAACAAGCTTTGATGTGATCGCGAGACGCATAATTTTAATTGAGTTTTGAACCCGCTACCAATTTTGAGGAACCTGTCTGAATTCGATTTTTCTTTAAAGTATTGCTTGTGATCTAAGTGAGTCTGGTAAATGTTAGGTTTAATCTAAAAATAATATACATTTTATAGTAAACTTAAGCTTATTAAAGAAAATTGTTTAATTTAAACATACTCTATTATATTATTTTTATTAACAATGACGTTGCAAAATCTTTCTCTTCATGCCACGCTTGAATGAAACTTTTAGGATTATGTAAAATAAACGCGACCCCCAGTTTTGTCGAACAAAGTGTACCACTAAGTCGGCGAAAGTGGAGAACATTCACGCCACTAGATTTTCTTCAACTATCTCAAAAATGGCAGTCACATATATTAGATACTAGCGGCCCGTCCGCCGCTTCGCCTGCGTGAACTACGTTATTATTAATTTCTGTCTCCATGAGTACCTACGTCCTATAAGTGACGTCCATGCAAAATTTGAGACTCCTAGCATTTGTAGTAACGAAGTTTCATACAAACTTTTAACCCTAAAAATAACCCCTTAGGAGTCGAATACTGCAAATTCCCGTCTTAGCGAGCACCTACGTCCTATAAATAACTCCTATGCAAAATTTGAGATTCCTAGCACATGTAGTTTCTGAGATTTCGTGATGAGTGAGTGACCTTTCGATTTTATATATATAGATAAGTGAAAACGTTAACTAATTAAAATCATAAATTAAAAGGTCATCTTCAATAAGTTTAATTACAATGCTCCAACTGCCTTATAACTAATTCTGTCTTAAACAATACAAAGTTCTAAAGACTGCAGCTTTGACATTTTAAATTATATTCAACCATCAAAGATGGGCTATCATCTTGGCGCATCGTCACAAAGCTGAGAAATGAACCGCAAAAATGCATAATGCCTGGCAAAGGCTAGGCGGTAGGGCGGTAGGGCGGTAGGGCGGCAGGGTAGGGCGGGCGCAGGTGCCGTCTGGCGCGTGACAGCTAATTAAAATGCTAATGAGCCACAAAGACCGCTTAAACTCTACTATCTTTGGTAAAATTAAATCGCGACTAAAATTCATAAGAACTTCGACATTGACTGGAACACTAGCTTTAAAAGTCAGGAAAATGTTTTTCAACTCTTACTTAACAAGAAGGTGTTCCTTGCTTGTTTTACTTGAGACTACGTTTTATTTTTTTATAGTTGCATATATTAAATTGATAAAGCCGTCGCCGTATAGGCCGTCATGGCGCAGCGGCACAAGGGTGTGACTGTAACGCGACGGTTGTGGGTTCGATTCCCAGTGGAGCAAGTGAAATATTTATTTACATTTATATTTCCATTTCTTCACTCTGGTGTCGAGGCAAAGCGCGGCGTTGAGTTCTGTCACTCAACACGCAATGCCTTCAGCATTCGATAGAAAGTGGAGAACACAGTGACTTAACACTAGGTTAGGTAGCGTGAAGTTGATTTTTTTTTTATAAAAAATACAAATTTAGTATATCAGTAACACTACTTTTAATTTACGTTATTTCAAAAGGCAATAACATTTGAATATAATGTGTAATTATCGTATTTTTTAATATATATATGTCATAATTACTTAATAATTAATTATTAAAATTCACTAAAGATAATTTTATCTTATATTTACATAGTAAAATGTATCAAAAACGTTATTTAAATATTCCAATACGCGGTGAGACAATGTAAAAGTTATCCATTAGTTACAGTTCGTTCATATTCCTTTGTTCATCGCCGAGATTGGCAGTTCGATTATCCGTAGTCTTGTAAAAAGATATATAAAAATTAGTCTGTAATGTCCTAGACTACTTAAGCGCCCCGCGGGGAGCCCGACATGGCTCAGGAAAATTAAAACGTCTGAAATACGAGACTGCTTTACAAGTAAGAAAAATGATCGCTATTTACGTGTTATTTGCATCCGAAATTTAATTAATTCTCTACTATACAATAAGACAGATAAATTTCTCTTTTTGGTTTTCATTATTTATTATTATGTTATAAAACACAGGACAGATTTTAAAACATTCAACCAATAGTTGAATGTCTTAAAATATCATTAAACAAAAAATCTTAATAGAATAAGTTTGGAATCAAACTAGACAATGTGCTGCGCCCGGCGTACTCTTCTCCCTCTCTCTCTCTCTCTCTCTCTCGGCATTCAATTGACTGATAAAGTTATATATATTTTAATTTTGCTATAAAAAAATACAAAAAACCAGTTCAGTAAAAAGCTCGAAAGTCTTTTAAATATCTGAAAAGAATAAGAGGCAAAATAAAAAAGAACAGCCACAGTTGCAAAATATGCTCTATATGTTATTTAAAGTATGCAACAACTTATGATAGCAAAGGAAATATTAATTAGTATAATCAGTTGAAATTATAACTTAATGGGGTCAAAGCGAAAAATATTCGTACGAATACTTTTCAATTGTCGCCCCCATTGCGAGCAGCGAAAAGTAACAGAATAGAAGTACGTACAAATAAAAGTATTGTCCCAACGATTCTAACGTCTGTTTTTATTATTAAGTCTTTTGCGTCGAGAATCCTTCGTTTGAAACTTTCACCTTCGCCAGTTGCCAGTTACAAGTTAATTTCTTTTGGTGTATTTTAAAATTAATTTGGCTTTGTGCGACCGCACGCCCCGGGACAGAGTTGTAAGCGCCGACGAGCTTTTACTTATTATAGCGCGGAAAAATTGTGATTCTCTTTGAACTTTGGATGCTCTCTCAGTTGCGAAGTGAGGTTGCAATTTGAAACAATTATAGATAATTTTCAGTTTTAAATTTATTTTTACTTCTACTTTCTGTGTTCATCAATCGTGCTATACCGTATATTTGTCATTTTTGATGTTCTACTTTTTTTTGCATTTGTAAGCACATCTTATCTTAGTTCAAAGATATAAAATAGTTTTACTTAAATAAAGTTATGAGTTTAATTTTCAATCGAGGAAATGTACTATTAAACATTTTAATTTCCTCTTTTCAGTGACGAGGCAAAGCGGCGTTGAATTTCGCTTGTAAACACACAAATCGGGGGAACAGTGGGGAATGAAGTACCTTAAAATAAGGTTCCCGTTGCCTACCCTGCTAAGTGCGGGATACAGCGTGAATTTTTACTTTTTTTCAAAAAGCGATTAGAGCACGCTGTTACTGTATAGATTCTCTATAACGCACTTGGCTATTTTTTAAGCGCCTTTTTTGATACAGTGTGTTCAATTTTACCATAACAATAGAATGCATCACACTACAATATACGAGTATTGTTTTCTATGAAAAATTTCACGTGTATTTTATTTTCTAACTGCTTTTATATTTTTACATTGAAATATAACAATATAGCTTTATTTAGATCAACAAAAATAGAATATTTATTCAGGGAATCTCTATTTATAAACCCAGTTATGGAAATGTAATGGTTCAAAGTTCTGATAATTCTAAAAATAATAATGACTTTTGTATTATGTTACTTAATACAGGAAAATATAATTGTTGTAATCTCATTTTATTTTCTAGATATTTCTGAGGTTGAATTTTAATGAGCCTTTTTTGGTGGAACACGAAGGTAAACAAGTAAAAAAAAATACATTATTAATAACAGAATTTTCTCTCTATTAATATGAGTAACTGGATAAAAGGTACATATCATTGCTAATGATATTTACACATTTATTTCCTATAAATAAAAACAATATAAAATTCCTAAATAAACATAATATATCTCCACTCAAATTACAACGTGTAATTAAGGCCAGCAGGTCATCCAAATATAATAATTGAAACGTAAAATCGTACAAAGAGCATCTACCGCTGTACATCGATAACGATATCGGTTTGCCGGTCACTGGGGCGCCGAGCACTGGTGCGAAGGTAAACATCCCTTAATGTATACGTGGGGTAGTACAGGGTGTTCCGTGACATTTCATTAATGAAACGATTTCTTTTTTATTTTTTTTATTTTAGCTTCATGCTGTATGCCTCAATTAACAGGATAGGCAGGGGAAACCAAGTGTTAATACAATTTTTACCCTACTTTCCGTTGAATTTTTGAGACATTGCAACTGGCACAACTCAACGCCGCG
The DNA here is from genome assembly GCF_056956725.1 of Heliconius melpomene rosina. NCBI lineage: Eukaryota > Metazoa > Arthropoda > Insecta > Lepidoptera > Nymphalidae > Heliconius > Heliconius melpomene. Next base: position 5,802,393 of record NC_140402.1, on the reverse strand, counting down.
CACTGTCTTGTTACCAGAGCGAACAAATGAAAATAATTCATAGCCCAAAATGTGACTAGAACTCACAACCGTCATATTTACATTTACAGACAGTTATTGTAATTGTAAACGCGACATGTTGTGGATTCGATTCCCATTAAAAGAAATCAAATATTTAATATTTTCATTTTTCCGCCCTGGTGTCGAGGCAAAGTGCGGCGTTGAGTCCCACTCAATATGCAATGCCACCATAATTCAGCGAAAAGTGGGGAGCGGAGTGCCTTCACACTAGAGTCCCTCTGCCTATCCATAGGGCATATTTCAGTTTCCCCCCTATATAAAGGGGGGAAACTGAAAAAAAAAAAAACATTTAACAAATAACTAATGATATTTAAATCAAAACCACTGCAAGAATATAAAAGAAATATCCAAATTAGAAGCAAGCTATAAGTCCAAAACATATTTTTACAAATAAATAAAGCTCACAAAGAAGCATGTGGTAGCAGAGCGCCCAGCTCTGGTGATGCTACAGGTGGCCGCGCAGACTGTTTGCCATCTAATTGTAGTTCATATTTATGGCAGTTTTTCTGCAGTCTGCTGCTGCACTCGACATTAAAATCTTTTTGCTCCAACCTCTTCCTCTTCGCTATTTAATTTTTCATGGAACGTTTCATTTGCACTGTTTTAAATTTTTATTGTTTTTCTGGTCTTTTTTTTGTACGGAATGTAATTTAATGGTTTTGCATATTTTTGTTGTTATGTTATGTGAATTGATTTTGGAGTTATGACTTTTTGAATCTTAGCTGTGTTCTTAATTAGTATTTAAAAGAAAACATATACTTATTTATTTTATTTATTTATATATACTTAATTCGACAAAATTACAAAAAAACAATGTCCAAAGGCGGGCTTAACGCTAAAAGCATTCTCTCCCAGCTTATTATGGTAGGCAGAGAGAACCTAGTGTTAAGGTACTCCGTTCCCCAATTTCCACAGAATTCTAAAGGCATTGCGTGTTGAATGGCGAAATTAAATGCCTTGCATTTACATCAACAACAGAGCGAAGAAATTAAAAAATATTTTATTTTCTCTAGTGGGAATCAAACCCACAACCTGACGCGTTCACAGCTTCATTTGTGCCCGTGCACCACGACTGGCCTCTTCTTTTATTATATTATAAACTATCAACTATCTCTATTAAATTGCACTACAAAAATTATATTTTAAAATGAACAAAATAACGCTCTAATAGTATCTTAATCTGTGCAGGTACCACAAAGCGGGCCCGACTTCAAAGAGGCGGATCAAAGGCGAGATAGCAGAGGTCGGGGTACAACAACCATCCGTTTGATATCCGATTGTCGGTTAAAGATCCCACGGCGAGGCGGCGAGGCGGCGAGGCGGCGAGGCGGCGAGGTGGCGAACCGTCTTACAGATTCATACAAAAGTAGCTTTTGTCACTGATCTCAATATACAGATTAGGGCCATTATAAAAAAAATATATATTTTATAAAAAGATATTCTTTGATGTAATATGAATATAAGATATATTTTTGTTATATTCCTATTTCCTATTTACTGCTTAAAAAGATTTATTTCGTACTATCGAGCTGCTCGCGGCTTCGTCCGCTTGTTATTACTGTAAAATTATTTATTTTCACATCTGATTCACTTTTGTTTTGTAATAAAATTGAAATTTTTAAAGATCTATATATAACTAGAGTTACAGCCAATTTTGTACCGATATTGTAACTGATGTTAAATGTTAAAGGGGGCTTATCAAAATAAAATAGAGAAGACTGCGTTTAAATTGGTAAAACAGTTTCTGAGATTAGCGTGCATAAACAGACAGGACAAACAAAAAAAAATAGTTCATTGTTATGGGTTCTGTTACATTAATAAATGCTGTTAATAATAATTTTCCTCATACATTTTCCACGTACAGATTGTTCAGAAACAATATTTTACAAGTAAGAGTTCTTACAGATTTCTCTGTTATAGCAGATAGTGGCATTTTCATTTTCATCACAATTATTTTGGATCCAAAGGGTGAAAGTGGGGAACAAAGTGTGTTGACACTACTTCCCTCTGCCCTCCCTGCTATATGCGAGATTAAGGGTGAACCTGATATAAAAAGTAATATTTTAAACTATTATATATTTTTTTTAATATTTTAACAGTTTCCCAAAACCCATGTAACTGCCTCAGCACAGAAACACTAAACCTTAATAAATAAAACGTGCTCAATACTCACAAAGCTCACTAAAATAGACTTACGTTTAATCTCGACAATCAGCGTGTGTATTTCGTTCACGGTAAATCCGGTGCATCCAGCTCCCGGATGTCCGGCGGGGATTACCCGGCCTATCCGGATGTGCCGATGAGAGCGATCGTGCCGCGGCAAACGGCACAGCGATTAGTGCTGTCCTTTCTTCAGCACCCCCTGGACCGGGGATGACCCGGATAATGGGATTGATAAGAAATGATGTCAGCTAGTATTGGGTTTTTGGGTGTCGCTCTCGTTTGTCTATTATGTCCTCGTTTTTCTATTAGTATGTTATTAATGGAAGAATGAGGACTACCAATGAAAGAATTATTTAAGAAAATGTATATAAAATTATATTACTATTTATTTTAATCATTTGTATATTATATTTAATAGGTTTGCTAGCGCTAGAATTAAGAATTTTAAATAACAATTAAATATGAATACAGGCATGTATAAATTACTAGTTTATTTAATTAAGAAATTAAAAACCCAGAAATCTAGAAGATTGGAACTAAAGAAGAGTGAAGATAAACTCTTACTTGGAGGTCACGCGTATTCTTGGGGAATTAACACACATTATGAGATGTTATTGCTTGAGAATACACGTAGCTGACAATGAGAAACACATCACAGGAAGAAACTAAAAGAAGATTACGGAGAATTACAGTTTATATAACGCATCTCTACGTAAAAGTGTTACTTTTAAATAAAATAATTTGTTATTTAATTAAATAAGTGGTACATTGTCGCCTATTGCCTGCATGAAATTGATGTATTAACAATTTAAATAAAATTATAAAGTTGTACTTGTTTAATAACGTATAAAAATTTGAACCCGCGCCTCTTGACCTCTGTCCAAGCGCTCTGGCCACTAGGCCATACGTTCTCATCAAACCTTTTTATTTTGTCTAAAATTGTAAAATTACAATCTTATTATTGCTTTAAATAACGTTTTGTGTAAGTTTATATAACAATATACAACAAATTGTAGAATTAAATGTATATTCGTAAAAATAATAAATAATTGGAAATGATTTACCGAAATAAAGAAATATAATGAATTTTTAGGTGTTTTATTTAGAAAATTCTTTTTTAGATTTCCCCCGAGGGGCAGACACCTGTCGATTGTTATTATAAATAAATAAATCTCCAAATATTATACAGCACACACAGATTCAGGACTTGGAAAATATATATCTATATATATAAAGTCTAAGTGTTAAAATTTAGATTTCAAAAGTTTTAAGTTTATTTATTTTGGCTAATATATATGTCAACTTTATCTAAGTCAAACAGTAATTAATGATTTCTAGTGCAGTTATATTTAGTTAAGAGTTGAGAATGATCATCGCATTTTTCTCTCCGTCTACCTTGCAAAATGTAGAAAATATGTTTAAATATAATGCATAAACAACTTTAAGCGATAAGTTGGGGGTTCAATTCCCACTCGAGGATCTAGGCTATATTTTGTAGACTAGCACAATTGATCTAGAACCATAATAATATAGGCAAATAAGTCCGGATAAATAGTCCAGCTGAATTATATAAAATAATATAATACCACCTAAGTAATAGATATTCAGCGTCATAGACATTTTCTATTACATAAATAAAACTTAAACTTAAAGACCAGTCGTGGCGTAGCGGCTCAAAGTATGACTATAAAACCGACTGGTTGTGGTTTCGATCCCCGCTCGAGGAGATGAAATATTTATTTTAATTTATATTTCCATTTCTGCGCTCTGGTGTAGAGGCAGAACGCGGAAAGTATGGAACAGAGTGCCTTAACACTAGGTTTTCTCTGCCTGTGTGATACAGCATGAAGCTGACAAAAATAAATAAAACTTAAACATCTTGAATAACTAATGAAATGCTATAATAGAGCCAGCTAAAGTAATAGAAGTAAATATCAGACGAACGACGACTTGAAGATGATCCACTTCCGGTTCCAGCTCGGGCTAAAAATAGAAGTTGCATTTATAATATTAAAGATATCAAACTATACTATTTATTTTATTTTAACTAAGTCATACACAAATATAAAAAACATTTTAATATACTTATAGAAGTCTGTGGCAGCCAGACCTTCGTTATTTTATAACACTTGGAATTTTCCTACTCAATTTTACCCAAAAACGGTATAAAACTAGAAGCAGCTATAATTAAAGAATATATTATAAATACATTTAATTTGCATTTATAATTCTATATTGAGTGAGATTAGATTTTATTATTTATTTAAATAAATGCACTGATGTTTTGAAGTAACAATCTCAAATAATTTAAAGATTTCTTAAGAAAAATGTAGAATGGAAATGCGTAGGATTTAGTTTAATGTTATAAAATATAAAATAAAAAACCTAAATTCTGTTAAGACTTTTCATGTAGCCCCTTTAAAGTGACTTTTTGTTTGACCAGACAACACTTTTGACTTTCTTGATGACATCTTAATATTTTTTAATGTAATCTCTTAAGTCTATCAAAAACTATTGCGATATAAAATTTAACTACAATATAAATAAAAAAAAAGAAAAGAAAGAGTGGGGAACGGAGTGTCTTAACGCTAGGTTCCCTCTGCCTACCCTGCTGTGCGCGGGATACAGCGTGAAGCTGATTTTTTTTTTAAAAAAAAAGAAGATTAATTAAAATAAAAATACAATATCATTGAACAAAAATATTTATTGCAATAAACTAAATCACTGAATGAATAGAATATGCCTTCCAGCACCTCACACTAAGCATACTCGGAGTAACATATTAGTTACGACACAGATAGCTCCTAATAAATATAGATATTTACAGTCGCTGTAATGGCAGCCTTAACTTAAACTACAAATACCTTATATATGTGAGAAAATCCCGTTATTTTTTTAAATTCAATTCAAACCAAGATATTGCTTCTCCGTCACGTCTAAGTATCCTCAAGCCATAGCAAGTTTTTTTTTAAATAAGTACCACCTACGTTATAGTTGATATTTGATGACTTTAGATTGTTAACCTAGAAACATAAAAGTTTGATATAATATTGAAAGCTTAGAGGTATATAAGAGTAAATTAGTCTACATCATCAGCTTCTGGGGACGCTCTAGGAGCGACTTTGGCAGTAGACGCCGCGCAAGAAACGGGAGGATCACTTTGATTGATTTCCAGTGTCTCACTTCGTCGACGATCTAAGGTCAAACTATCGACTTTGGCATTGTCTTTAAGCACTATGTCGTCATTGGCTCCGCTCGGCAAAGTTTTCTCATCGTTTTCGTCGGAAGCCGAACTGCTGCCCCGAATTTTGATATCTGCATCTGAGGTTTTCCTTTTAATTTCTTCTATCTTTATAGTATTGTCAACCACAGTCTTGTCTATATTTGCTGCAACTCCAACAGGAGTGGGTATTGTTCGTTCTTCGTTTTGATTCGTTGTTACGGTTTCTGCTACGGTGTTGGTAGATGCTGAATCCAGTGTTGCCATACGAGAGGATAATACATCACCCGTTTGCGTAGTATTAGTCTGCGCAGTCGACACGGACGGCGAGGTCTGTGTAGTTGACTGTACCGTATTCTGAACGGTTTGCGTAGTAGATTGAGTAGTTGGAGGAGTGGCTTGTGTACCGGTACCGGGTGCGTCATGGTATGCTGCTCCGCTAGCCAACGCGGCGATACCAGCCAGACCCATCATTCCACCCATACCATGATGGGTCCGCAGTAAGAGTTGCTGCAACTGCGCTTGCTGTAGTATTACGGGTAACTCGTAATGATGGAAGAAGTATAGCATGGAGTGCTGAAACAAACCAAAAAACCGTAAAAAATTAAATTTAAGTAATTTCTAAATGTGGAAATTTAATAATAGAAAAGTAATCTATAAAAAAAAACTCCAATAGAGCAATTGGTACTGTGTACCTATACTACAAATGTTTGTGGCACATTATGAGGCACGTCTGTCGAAGCTAACTCCCTTGGACAAATAAATGAGCGATTCGTGACAGTACCACGAATGGTCCGCGTTATTTATTTATTTCTGGGTCAAAGTTCCCTTCCCTTCGCGACACCCGACGTAAGTTTTAATTAAGAAACTTGCGACTGCTCCAGCTCAACTTTTATTTCAAATTATATTTTCTCAACCCCTCGTTTTGATTTTTTTTTATTTTCGAATTAGAAGTGAATGTAACGGGTTTCGCCTACGACGACGTCTGGAGGAGCTCCATGATTTATAGATTGGAATGAATCAAGATTAATAAAATTTGTTATAATTAAATATCTTCATTAAATTTATTAAATAAGAAAATACAAATGTAGATTATTCAATTTAACATTTTTCAATTCATTTTTCTATATTTAGATATCCCATATAATTCGAAGCTTCGAAATAGGTTGTTGCACGGCATTAATTAGCACGACCTCTGTAATCTGTTCCATGTTCATTGCCAAATATATAAAAAAGGATCAAACGTTTGTATGGTATTTAATGGAGATGTTTCCCCCTTTTTTCACATCCATTAATACCGCTTTGAGATTTACCTTTGCCATGTTTGATTGAAAGGAACATGGATAAAAAAAACGAGGACTCGAGGTTCTTATCAATTTTCTGATAATTTTTAACAGATTATACCCGGCTTTGTGCTAATATTATTTGTATATACTCGTATAAAATGTAGAAACGTCACGGCAGGGGAACAGGCGTGCGACTGTAATCGCTATAGGTTGTGGGTTCGATTTACATTCTTGGAAATGAAATATTAATATTTACATTTCCTCGTTCTGGTAACGAGCAAAATTGCAGCAGTTTTGCCCGCTATTCAACACGCAATGTCTAAAGATATCGGCGACATGCGGGAAACGGAAGTCTTCATGAGAACAGAGTGCCTTAACACTTTCCCTCTGTACCCTGTTATGTGTGGAATACAGCGCGAAGCTAAAAACAATACATCTACGTTGTAAAACCGTCAAAGCTCTATTAAACAGTGTAAGAGTATAATTTAAAAGCGTCATACAACTGTATTCGTTAGACTCTTAAACAAAAAAACGTGCAGACAACTTGAGAGCCGGCGAAACTTTCCCAAAGAACGCGAGAACTCTTTGTAATCATAATTTTTTTCCGCAAATTTATCTTAAACTCTTTACCGGCGGCGCTTTGATTATGCCAAGACGGTAGAAAATTCTGGCAAAAATGAAGTTATTTTGATTTAAAATGCAAAGGAAAAAAACAAAGTATGACAACACTCAGAGCTTTCTTCGTACAAACGCCAGATATTTCTTTAAAAAAAAATATATTAAGTAATCCTGACGTAGACGAAGACGTCTACGAATTGTGTAAGTTAATAAAATACGAACGTCTTTCCTGTTTTTTAATACAGAGAGACTTTAGACAACATGAAAAATACGTACAATCTAGGTTTTTCTACAAAATCTATTCTAATATTATTATTACTTTTGCTTTCAAACTAGAGCGAAGATATGAAAATATTAATAAACAATAAGGAATTCCCCCGAGTGGGAATCGAACCCACAACCGTCTACCGAAAAACTTAATTTCCTATATAAATACTTAGTTAAGTTTTTATTACGTACCCACATAAGAATCAAAACCGTATAAGTGCTCGAGGAGGGCAAGCCGCAGTTTGCCAACTAAGTATAAACTATGATTAGTGAGAGATCTAGAAGATTACAACACTCTGGTGTGCTCTCATCACGGCTCATCCTTGTTTATTTAGGACTTCATTCAAATTTGCTTAATCATCCGTTAGTCATGTAATTATAGAACAACTTGCTAAACATAGGTATATTAATAAATAAATCAGCTTCACACTGGAACCTGCATATGGCAGGGTGGGCTGAGGGAACCTAGTGTTAAGATACTCCGTTTCCATTTTACAGATACACCTTTGTGCTTCGACGGCCTCAGTTACTATTTTTGATACTAAATAATCACGATAATACTCATTTAGGCAATTTTTTGTACAGTAATGATCTCGTATCATTAATATCTATCCACTGAACTTTTTTTATTTATTTATTTATAATTATTACAAAAACCTATAAAAACTTACATTAAAACAAACAATTTTATGGACAGACAATGTTATTTTTCAGTTATGAAAGAACCTATAAAAAAAACTGAAATTTTGATACCACCAGAACGTTACAGAAGTTCAATTTTGGTCCGATTTGAAAATAAATATATTCGCGCCGCATCTATAGTAGGAGGTAGAAGGAGCTCATGAAATTTGATTTTTATTAATAACCCGACACGCTCGATGATTATAAGATAAGCCCCACTTTGCATTCCGTAGAGTCTCCTTGTTTTTCGACGTCCCCCCCATCCTGTAATCTGACAGATTCCGTTCTGCCGTTCCCCTTGACGGAACGTATAGCGAAATATTACTTGGAATTATTTCAACAACAACATGTATATATGTAAAAACTAGAGAATGAGAATGTAAATATATATAACAATTTAAATTTAATTTTTCTTTTGTCAACAAGTATAGCATTCGTTTATTAAAATAGCTTTCTAAACTGAATACAATATCTGTCAGGAGCCGGCCGGGCCGCTCGTGGCGTGTTATTAGTTCCGCCCCGGAAATCGACCCCCCGACTACTTCCTGCACGCAGCGAGGCCCACTTCCTCGCTCTGTGTGTATACTATTGTTTCTTATACGATAATTGTTTCCTGCTTATAACGATACAATATTGTGACAAGTCGTGCGATATTGAAAATGGAAATCCTTTTTGACAAATACAATAATATCTTAAGCTTGGATAAATAAATGGTAATGTTATTTCATACTTTTATTTTCCTTTTTTAATTAATTTTAAAACTGTCTACATTACTATTACATTAGAATGAAGCTAGTCCTGGCGCAGGGGCGCCAAAAAAAAAGGGCAAAAGGGGGGCCTAAAACGGGACTGTAAAGACCACTAGTTGTAGGTTCGATCCCCACTCCAGGAAATGAAATTTTTCCATTTCTTCGCTCTGACGAGGCAAGGCGCGCCGTGCTGTCTGCGAAATATGCAGTGAAGCTGATTATTATTATTATTAGTATTATTACTAGATTAGTACCACAACAACCCGTCATATTTCGGGCATGAAAAAAAAAACCAATATAATTTTCCGTCAGACGTATCTACGTATTCCGTGAGGTGACGCGCGTCAAGAGTGCTGAGTCATAATAACGTACGCGACGTGATTTGTTGACAAATGCTCGAGGCCGACGCTGTTCGGATAAGAGGCTTTCTCCTTTAGTTTAAAAATAATAACCACGAGGTGGATAGATATATGGTAGTTGTGTGCGTAAAATCTCAACTCCACGATCCCTTCAGCGACCCCGTGACCCGTCTCTCTTTGTTGCCCTGTCAGCACTATCTTATTTAATATTTGGCCCTTTCTGTGCTGAGTGTAGTTTCTGTTAGATATATTTAATGTGGTAAAAATCTTGCTAATAAATTTCAAGAACTTCATTTATGATTGTTTAAGAGATCTTAAAATATCAAATTAAATCAGCTTCACGCTGTATCCCGCACACACGAGGGTAGGCAGAGGGATCCTAGTGTTAAGACACTCCGTTCTCTATGAAGTCGATCGAGTGAAGATCGATTTCACAACCAGTCGCGTTTACAATCACACTTTGGACCCCTGCACCACGACTGACCTCAACAGGGAACAGAATAATTATATACTCATTTTTCAACAATTTTGACGACTGGTGTCAAAAATTGGTCTCTGGTGAAATAGCTATATTCAATTAATATTTAAAATGTCGTAATCGTCGCAATAAAACCAACAATTAAAACGGCAAGTCAACATAATGTTTTTCCAGGCTTGTATTAATAACCGCTTCCCGTTGGCCAATATAGAGTTGTACAAACAGTTTGTACGGCGGCACGGGGACGGCGTGGCCCGCGGCGGTTGACCGACATCAAAGTGGACTGCGCAAACACCGGAGACCAGGGTGACGTGGACCGAGTGGGTTGTAATGAATCGCGTTTACCGCTTTTTGGTGTTACGACGTATGGACGTTTTGGTGGTAACCTCATAATTTGCAATAATATTTAAACTGTTTTTATATTATTTTATGAGCCTTTGGAAAAAAAGTAGTGCATTCATTATTACTATAAAAAAGATACCCATGGGGAACAAGGGGTTCTACGAGTAGAGTTAAGAAATTTCGTTTTCCATTTTCGACTTATTTTTGAGGTCTTCAAAACAGCACAAGTTTGTTTTCAGCTACATACTATATCCCACATATTGCAGGGTAGGCAGAAGGAACCTGGAAATCTAGTGTTAAGATACTCCATTCCCATTACGATCCTTTTCTCATGTTTAAATATTTTATTTCCTCGTGTGAGAAATGAACCCACAGCCTGTCGTATTCCAAGTCTCACACTTGTACGCCTGCGCCACAACTGGCCCCAAAAAATAGTATTACAGAAGTTGAAAATTTTTGTAGATCATTACCAATAAAATATAATAAAAAATATTTTTTTAACTTCACATAATTTTAATTAACAAACATAGAATTATGTTTTCGTCTTTTTAATTATTATGTATGTATATTTATAAAATATATAATTACCTGTATGAAGAGCCACGACGTCACGAGGGCAAGGCTACTGTACTGTCCATTGAAACGGTAGTGGTACGCGTAGAACGAGAAGTGGTAAAGGTAGAAAAATCTGTGGACAAATTGAATGAAAAAATTATTATTAGATATTTCTTCTTCTTTTTCAAGCCTAGTGGTAAAACACTCTGCTCCCCACTCTCTCCCGATTTTTTTAAGGCATTGCTGACAGTAAATATTTCATTACACGAGTGGGAATCGAACCCATAGCCTGTCGCGTTTACAGTCACACGCTGTTAGTGTAGTTATTAATAATTAAATCTAATAGTTTTTAAACATTGCTTATTTCTATTTAAAGAGACTGAGTTAAAACAAACAATACGATATTCTTATGTAAGATTTCATAAGTAGTTTAAGTATTTTATGCAAGGATTTTATTTTTCTCATAGCATAAATAACTTGGAAGAAACCAGCGAGCAAGTTATGCTATAAAGCAGACGTATCTAGTTACTTGGAGCAACAAGTATCGCCGGCCGCGGGGTGGACACGAGAACATATTGAACCACCCCTTTGTCGGTGATATTAGTCTTAAGATGGGAAAAATCTTTTTAAAAATATTTCTATGTAATTTCATTTTAAAATTAGTTACTGTAATTATTATTTTATTTTAGTTTTTTCTTATTTATTATGAATTTTAATGAAACAGTATTGTTTTCTATAAATGATTCTTTTTCAAGTTATGTTTCTAGAAATATGTAATCATATTAATTTTGTTTTTTCTGCTCAGTCCACCTACCTCTAGCGGACAGAGACACATAGTCTCCGTTCTCTGCTTTAAGCCCGAATTCGTGATATTGTGGTATAGTGGCAGAACTATACCAGAACAGAGAAGTTATAATAATACTAATTAATTCCTCGAGTTAGGATCGAACCTACAACCATAGTGATTCAAACGCCGCCCCATTGCCTAGGTGACCCCTAGAATGACACCATTAAATAATCATCAAACTACAAATTAAAGAAATAGTTTGTCACAAATATAGAAACATGAACGGAAGGCCAATTCTTGCCATCTACGATACAACCATTAGCTTCGTTATCTCCTTATTTCGGTGTATAAATTCTCAATGTACAACGCGTCGAGGAGCGGAAAAAGGGGAAACGTCACCTCGTTATCTGAAAAGGTTGCAATTTTATTTGAAATCGATATTCACTGAGATATATACATTTCTCTTCTCGACGCGAGTGTAAAAGGATGTCCTTTTGTGGGGGGGACCTCTTTGTCGGTCTTTCAAGTTGTTAAGAAGGCGTTGCTTCTTTATGAGCTATAAGCGGCAACAGCTTACGCCTTATTACATGCTTTTTTATGGAAATGCCTTCTAATTTATTTTGACATTACAATTATAATAATGTTGATATTTTTCACGATTGTATATGATATAACTTTACTCATCTTTTTAATATTAAAATTGCCGTTATTTTTTTATTAGTTGCCCTTTTTTTTTTTTTTTTTTTATGGAAGAAGGACAAGGCAAACGAGCGTTCGGGTCACCTGATGATGATCACCGCCGCCCACGACCCCGTGCAGCACCGGAGGAGCTACAGGTGCGTTGCCGGCCTTTAAGGTGGAGATAGACGCGCTTTTTGAAGGTACCCATATCGTACCGACCTGGAAACACTGCCGCGGGTAGGCCATTCCACAGTTCGGTGGCGCGTGGAAGGAAATTTCTACGAAACCGCACAGTAGTGGAGTGCCACGTATCCAGGTGGTGTGGATGGTATTTAAGTTTGTGACGTACTGTGCGGTTGGAAAATTCGGCGGCAGGTAACAGGTCGAACAGTTCTTCAGAACACTCACCATGAAAAATGCGATAGAGAACGCACAGCGAGGAGACGTTTCTACGCAGAGCCAAAGTGTCAAGCCTTTCACAGCTTACTGGGTCCTTAATAATTCGAACAGCTCTACGTTGTATGCGATCAAATGGGTCAAGCTGATACTGGGGTGCACCAGCCCAGAGATGAGAACAGTACTCCATGTGTGGCCGAACCTGGGCCCTATATAGGGCCAATCGGTGTTTTGGCGTGAAGTACCGTCTCGCTCTATTGATGATCCCCAGTTTCTTCGAGGCCAACTTGGCCTTGCTTTCCAGATGATCGCGATACTGGCAGTCACTCGAAACATTAAGGCCCAATATGCTGATACTGGGCGCGGCTAAAAGGGGAGTATTCTGAAAGACTGGCGATACGATAAATGGGGTTTTTTTAGTGGTTAACGCGCAAACCTGTGTCTTCAGGGGGTTAAATTGGACCAGGTTCTTTTCACCCCATGAAGAGACAATCTCGAGGGACGCCTCAACAGAAGACACAAGTTTATTTCGGTACTGTTCAGCGTTTTCCCGAGAAAGACTTGCGCGGCCGGAGTAAACAGCGTCCACCGTGCTGTCATCTGCATAGCAATGAATGCTAGAATCTTCCAGCATGTCATTGATATGCAGAAGAAACAGCGTGGGGGACAGCACGCAGCCTTGGGGAACGCCAGCGTTCACGGGCATATGATTGGAGCAAAAACCGTCGACAACGACCTTGATGCTGCGCCCAGTGAGAAAGCTGGCGATCCACCTGCATAAGTTCTCGGGAAGCCCATAGGATGGAAGTTTGGCAAGGAGCGCTCCATGCCACACTCGATCAAAGGCCTTCGCCATGTCCAAACTAACTGCCAGGCCCTCTCCCTTGCTTTCAATAGCCGCAGCCCAACGGTGGGTAAGGTAAACCAGAAGATCACCGGTTGAGCGACCATGGCGGAAGCCATATTGACGGTCATTAATCAATCGGTGATCCTCTAGATAAACCAAGAGCTGGCTATTGATGATGCTCTCCATGACTTTTGAGAGTAGGGAGGTGATGGCAATAGGCCTGTAGTTAGATGGATCGGATCCATCGCCCTTCTTCGGGATCGGGTGGATAAGAGCGCTCTTCCATGAATCTGGGACTACGCCGACTGAGTAAGAGTGCCGAAACAAACGCGTTAGCACCGGTGTCAGCTCAGGAGCACAAGAACGAAGCACTAAGGGGGAGATGCCATCTGGTCCACTCGACTTATGGATGTCCAAAGAGGACAGAGCTCGCCTTACAGCTTTTTGGTTGAACTTAACCTCAGGCATTGAGCTCTGGCACCGCGGGATGGTCGGTGGCGTTGATCCTTGGTCATCCAAAGTCGAGTTCGAGGCAAAGAGAGCGCCCAGGAGATCGGCTTTCTCCTTCGCCGTATGGACCAAGATGTCATTCCCCTTGCGTAAAGGCGGAAGCGAAGGCTGGCTGAAGTTGCCGAGTGCCGCCTTTGAGAGCGCCCAAAACTGGTGAGTTCCGGACGGGTAGCTCTCAAGCTTCTCGCCGATTTTGGCGATATGCTGGGACCTTGCTTTGGCAATTTGCCGCTTAAAGGACCTAGAGGCCCGGTTATACTCTCTTTTTGAGGCTTTCACCTTCGGATCCTTAGTAACCAGTGCCTCGGCCCAGATTTGATATGCCTCACGTTTGCTAAGGGCAGCAAGTTTGCAAGACGTATCAAACCAAGGCTGTGACTTGCCACCGATGGGCACTACAGTGCTAGGAATGTAAAGTTCCATGCCCTGCAGAACCACGTCGGCAACAGCAGCGGCACAGGTACTAGGATCATCAGAAGAGAAGCAAACCGGTCCCCAGGGATAAGATGAGTAAAATGTACGCATCCCATCCCAATCTGCTGACTTGTAGTGCCAGACGCGACGAGTTGCGGGTGTTCTGCGACTGCCGCGCTTAATGGGCACGACACTCCGTACCAGGCAGTGGTCAGAAGACCCCAAAGGAGCATCGACGACAACCTGGTACTGTTCCGGGTGCGAAGTCAGCAGAAGGTCCAGTAAGGAGGCATTGTGGTTGTCCACGTCCGGGAGTCGCGTAGGCGACTCAACCAATTGGGACAATCCATTCGCCGTAGCAAGGTCAAAAACGGCCCTCCCAGCGTGGTCGGTGGTGCGTGATCCAAGCCAACTGGCATTGTGCGCGTTAAAATCTCCAAGTATCACGACCTCAGCAGAGGGGATCTGTGAGAGCATATCGTCGATGGCCGATTGCATGTGCTCCATGAGCCGATCCGTTTCCGCATTGCCACTGTGGGACCTGTAAAGGCATGCGTAGACTCGGGTTCGATCGTCCGAGTCAACACGGAGCCATATAGTCGACAGGTCCCGACCTTCAAGATTAGCAAGACGACGGAAACTCAGGTCCTCCCTTACGTAAGAAGCGACCCCGGCATGAGGCATAAAGTTGTGTTCTATTTTATAGCCGGGGTATTGGAGGTAGGCTGTGTCGCTCGGTCGGACAATTTGAGTCTCCGTCAGAAATAACAAGGCCGGCCGTGCCGTCTCAAGATGGTGGTGGACGGCATTCAGATTGGAGTGAAGACCCCTGATATTGGAAAAGTCCACGTTTAGTGTGGAAGGGGTTGCCGTGGGGCGTACGTCTCGTTTGCCTTGTTTGCAATTTGGTCTTGTGCGCGGTACGTTGCCCTCCCCAGAATTCGAAGGGCAGCCTGAGTTTGAGGACTCAGGGAGGGATTCTCCAGCACCGGATGTGCTGGTACCCTCCTGGGGTAGATTCTCTTTATGTGCCGCTTTCATATTCCAGGGAGGGGTGGGGGTTGGGCTCCGGAGCCCGGCATTACCTAATGCGAAACGCAGTGGCATAAAGCCACTACTTAACGCCGGTTTTAAATGCCGGGGGTGGTATTGATCCGGTCGAGTCTGCCCATGCGTGTTGCCATTGCTGGCGACGTGACTCTACCACACGTACTTTAGTCGCCTCTTACGACACCATCAGTACCAGGGTGATCCTATTCTAGGCCGGGATCACACGGCCGACAATTCCCCTATTAACAGGCAAAGACGCTCGCAACCTCTAGGTTTATCTCTAGATTCTATTTTGATATTCTGCTAGGTTAAAAGTATATAAAGCTAATAAATAAATAAATAAATTAATTAATATAAATCAACACATGAGTGTTTGTGATTGCAATCGTAATTGTATTTATCAACCATTAAAACCTTCGTGCTTAAAGCCGTTGTGATGAAAATCACACCTGAAATCTGTTGCTTACTGTGAAGCTAAATAAGCTATACTATACTATATATAATGCTCAAAAAGAATATACATTTTATAAAATAGAAGCAGTTAACCACTTTTCCTAAATGATTATGAAAACAACAAAAAAACCGGATTTCTTTACAAAACCTGCCACTTTCCAAAGATCATCCTTCTCTTCCTTGACGTAACCGTAAGCACTTCTCACTCGCGATACAAAAACAAAACAGGTTAATTATAATAAAGCCACACGCCCAGAGGTGAAGAAACGTACGTACATATTCGAATGTTGAACTGTCGCTAATTAGTTCGAGATTAACCCGCGTATCCTCGCCAGCGTGTAAACATGTAACGGCGGGCGGTGATGCCTCTGAATCAATACTTGTATACGCAAAACGATATAAATCAAATGTGTTTCTTATAATATTAACGTGATCTTACTTGAGCTTGGCGTGGCCGTAAATACAGAGGTTCTGGGTTCGATTCTCAACTAGGGGGAATGAAATATTAAGGCAAAGCACAGCGTTTGAGTCTTACTACTCAATTGGAATGCCTGGAAAATTCGCCTGAAAGTGGGGAACGGAAGGTTCTTAATGGGAACGGAGTGTCTTAACAAAAGGATCCCAGTTTCGCTGTGCCTTAAAAAAAATATCTGTATAACATCTATCTTTATTCAGTGTCTTTATTTATATTTCATAAAAGAATTTCACGATTCATTCATTGGACAACAGCTTAGTCTTGGACCACAAAGACGATATTCTTTGTGAAACATTTTAGAGAATCGTTTATCTTTTATATTTTTCTAAAACCCCCAAAAGGAAAATGGACAAAAGATGAAACGAGGTGCTAATGTATTCTGAGGGGCTATTTGTACAGCATTTGAAGAGATAAAAAGACCACTGCATAAAATAGTTCTTAAGCAACAATTTCACGGACAGATCGCTTCCCGAATAATTTAGGGGGGGAGGGGTACCAGAGGTGATTCTGTCCTTCTAAGCGGCTTCCGAGGCGTCGGGCCTTTAAGACATCAAACAAACACTACCTACGCATTAAACATACATGGAAGCAAAAAAGAAAGCGGTGTTTTCTTAATGCTATTTGACACGTTAATATTTCATACTGAATCTGTCTTATATAAATGGAGGAATCGCATACTGAGAGAGATTTTTTTATAATGGATTTGAACTCCAATAACTCCAATAAATTGTCTACTTACACACAGATTTACAAAGTTTTACGAAATTAACAATAGTTACTTAGCCTTATGGTTTTTTTTCTCATAGCAGCGTTGGCAGAGAGGACCAAGTGTTAAGGCACTCCATTCCCCACTTTCCGGTCATATTTCAAGACTTTGTTTTATGAGGGGCGGAATTCAAGTGAGAACCGATGCCTTTACAATCAAATGCTGCAACCATGTGTACCATGAAGCCTCAATTATATTAATTAGAGTTAATAACCCAAATCACATTCTACTTTTGACAACTGCAACCGACAAACATAAAAAAAAGAAGGCCAATCATAAGAGACGTGCCACCAAAAAACTCCTATAAAAAAAAATATCAAAAGTCGAATGCCCATTTACAATTTCCCTTATTACATCAAAAATTATTCAGAAGCGAACGAGAGGGGGACGAAACTGAATCCCGTTGAACTAACTCAGTGCGAAATCACTCTCGCCTCGGCCTTTGATCTCCTCCAGGGCGCCAAAGGAATGTTATTCAGTAAAAACATGCAAATTCGATAAAGTATAACACAATATTACGGCCCAGCTGCTGTCGCGACGCTCCACAATGCTGGGAGCGTCCGAGGACGCTTTGAATATTATTTGTCCCGATACCGGAGACTATTTTGTAGGGACTAACATTCATATATTTTATTTAATAAATAATACATATTTTAAATAACTAAACCTACTTTGTATAGGAATGGTATTTATCACATATTTATGACCAGGCAAAAGATAAAAGAATTCCATTGCTTACCACATTGAAAAATCATGATGTACCCTACAAGGATTCTTTAAGGGGTGTAACAGCCAGAAATAATAATGTCAAAAATGATTCCATGAAAGTCTGTACGATCCTTTACAAGTAAAGTAAAAAGGCAAGCTTCATGGATCTGTCATCAAGCCTGTTCTTCATTTCACATGTATTTTCTTTTGTGAATATTTCATGCTCTCTACTTACCTTTAATGGATTGCCAGAGATTGAATTTGTCGCTAAATTACGTTATTTTGAACGTCTTAACGTAAATTGCATTTTAAAAACACTTATTATCATATCAAATCATTCCTCCTAATCAGGATTTAATATTTATAAGTAAATAAACAAAAAGTTTCAAAATACTACCTACTTACTATTAGCTACGAGCTGTCTGGTCGTGAATGAAGGTGTCGAATACAGTGAATGATAAAGGCTTAAATGAATCGTGGGCGTTTGACCGTGAAGTAAAATTGATGGGCGGAGAGTTCCGAGCGGGGTTGGAGCGAGGCCGCAGGAATCCGCAACCCGGGGAGCGCCACTAACGAAATGAAATTCCGCGGACGTTCCGCCCGCCCGAGTACACGATTAGTGCGGGTGTAACTTTAGTTGCTACTACATTGACAATTTCAAGCAACTATCCTAATGATAAAAATAGACATTTTTATATATTTTTATAAAAAATATATATTATTATGTTTTTTTATATTTATACATTTTGAAAAAAACTTGGAGGCAGTCGTGGCGCAGGGGCTTAAAGTGTGACTATAAACGCGATGGTTGTAGGTTCAATTCCCAATCCAAAAAATGAAATAATTATTTAAGTTTATATTTCCATTTCATCGCTCTGGTGTTGCGGAAAATCACGGCGTAGAGTTCCGCTACTTAGCATGCAGTGGCTCCAGAATTCAGCATAAAGTGGGGACCGGAGTGTTTTAACACTAGGTTTTCTCTGCCTACCCTTCTTTGCGCAGAATACAGCAACTGAAGAAAACCTTTCTATTGGTAGCTATAGAAATCTAAGACGATGCATATCAATAAGTTTAGAGGAAACATGCAAATATTATTGCATACATCTCCATATCGGAAGGAGCAAGTTGGCGTCAATGGTTAATGGAGCGGAGAACTTGCTTCACCCCTGACAGATGCGGTTTAACAGACAAACTTAGCCTTGTCGACTAACTTCAGTTTGGGCGTCCCCAATCTCAATATAGATCTATTTTCGTTCATCGACTAAGTTTTAATAATACGAGTATTGTAAACATTCTTGACGATAGTAAGGCTATTTGTATACTAAGAAATAAACTTTTTAGTACTTTTATAAATGCTAGAACGAAAATATTATTCTTTTTATAACATTTACGTATAAACTGTTGGAAGAGCTTGAAAATAACTAAGTGAGATATTCTCCTTTTGTTAAATATATTTTATGCCAGAAGAAATACAATACTAAAATACTTCAATAATAAAAGAATCTAAGATGCTTAATATGATAATTATTTATAATAAAAAGAAATTGCAACATCTTGATGGGAGCAAACAGGGACGATAATTTCCCCGCGGTACTCTCTTTGGCAGGAGATTGTATAGGAGATACTTGTTCATTCTTGCTTGTTAATAACATTCGATTTTAATATAATGCGTAGACACAAATTATAAAACTAGTATTTTAATATTTATAAATATAAAAAATATCAATTTTGTAGCCATCGTGGCGTACCGGCACAACTGTTAACTAACTTAAAAGCAACGATCGCTGGTTCAATTTTAACTCGAGGAAACAAGTTATTTTTATTTCACTCTGGTAACGACTCGTTAAATTTCGTTACTTAATACACATTGTTTTGAAAATTCGATGGAACGTGGTCGAATAGTGCTTAACGTGTTAAAATAATATTATTTTACGAAGCTTTCTTATTTGCTTATATAAAAAAAAAAAAAATATACATATTATTCATTGTTTCCTCGCTTTAAACGTATAACATTAATTGTTATAACAAATATCAATACTCAAAAGTCAGCATAATATATTAAGAGGCCTCATCAACACCTCCTTTCCCGCTCCACCCGAGCGAGCGTGAAAAGCGCGACCTGCCGCTTCGCTTGTCAAAAGGAAGCCAAGCTTTGCCAAAGAGTTCCACAAGCTTCGATCAGGGTGCCATTTGGAACGACGAAGTTCCCGGTTCGGCCACCCGCCGATACTCATATTGTTTACTATTGTGAACTTAATTCAAGTTTCAAACACTTTCGGGAAGTTAAATGTTCTTGTTTTATTGATCGATAATAATTAATTTGATGGATAGTATTTTATTGTTTAGAACTAATAATACCATTAAAGAGGGTTGTCGTGGTTCAGGGGTTACAGCGTGAGACTGTAAAGGTTGTAGGTTCGATTCCCACAAAATAATCATCATCATCATCAACTTACGTTCAAACAAGTCTATATGTACGTATAGTTTCTTAGTGATAACAATAACACTATAACAAAAATAGGGCACAAACTTGTCGACAGGGATATCGATTGTCAGAACATGGATTTTAATTAAGTTAATTGATAAACTACTCCACTCCATTGAGTCAATAAAATGAGCGTGCGATGTGGTGTCATTGTATAATATATATCATATATTTTATGACCTGCGAGTAAACTTTGTAAAAAAATGAGCTTCACGCTGCACACACAGCAGAGGGAACCTAGTGTTAAGGCACTCCGTTCCCGACTTTATGCCGAATTCTGCACGCATTTTGTATATTATGTAATAGGTAATTATTACAGCCGGGCTTACTATAAAAAAGTTTCTATTTTTTAAAATATAACTCATACATTGAATCCAGATGCCCACCCCTTCAGAGGTGACTGTACACGCTACAGGTTGTAGGTTATATTCCCACCCGAAAAAGTATTTAATACTTTATTTTTATCGATTTGGCATCGAGTTTCGCCGTTGAGTTTCCGAGAACGGAAGTATCCTAACGGGGAACAGAGTGTATTAACACTAGGTCTCTGATTTCCCTCTAGCAAAAATAATGACATTGAATTACAAACCTTAAAAACAATAACTAGAATACTTTTTTAGAGTCAAAATGTAAAAAACCACACTTTCAAAACGTCAAAATTTCTAAATATTAATGTTAAACACGCAATCGCCTTGTCTATTTCAATATAAAAAATAAGTGATATAAAATTGCAGATATTAATGTAAAGTAGGTGAGGAGTGGTGGTCATTTGTTCATGTCTGCGCCGCTGGTACTAAATTACCCTGACGTTTTGTATGGAAGAAACAAAATTAAAAAAAAAAAAAACAACTTCACGCTGTATCCCGCACACAGCAGGGTAGGCAGAGGGAACCTAAACAAAATTAGATGAGTATAAAAAATATATAGTTTTTAAAAGGATTTTCCACAAATATTGTAGCATAACAGCCACTTTATATTTAAATAAAATAATAATATAAAACAAGCATTTTTATATAAAAAAGAAAATAACTTGGCTTCGAAGGTTCGCAATTTGTAAAATAAAAGTGAAGTTTGCGCCGAACGCCTGCCTCGTGGTCCCGGTCACGTGCCCCTTCATCACAAAACGTTTTTAGAGTACTTCCGCTCTGTGAACCCGCGCCGACACCGCAGACACCGCAGATTTGAAAGCTACTAAATTTAAAGTTAAATCTTTTTCATATAAATGCACTCAAAGCGAACAGAATACTGATTCACCTATTAAATATTACCGCAAGAGAGCTTTTCAATAGAAATTTCTCTTATAAATTATTGAAAATCTAATTAAAAATGTGATTCCATGTAAAATTTCATAACGTTACCTTTTGTATAAACAAAAACTAGTGAAATGAAGTTATTAAAAATAGAGAAAAGCATAATATACATCTAAATTATATTAACTAGATTTACTCGTATTCCATACTGTATTTCAATAAGCAAACCAGCAAAACAGAACAAAAAACTTCTAAGTGTGACCGAGTCCAAGGTAGCTTAGCAAGTACCCAGCCAGTGCCCAGACTGCCCATAGTGTTTATCCACCACGAGACCTGTGACAGTAGTGTTATTAAATTCCCGTCTTTTTTCTTTAAGGTGGCGCGTAGCAACTAGCCTGCCAGTGCCCAGACTACCCAGAGTGTTTATCCATCAAGAGACCTGTGACGGTAGTGTTATTAAATTCCCGTCTTTTTTTCCCTAATCTCGTTGTCGACATGCCCGGCGGGGCCTCATCGGAAATGGCATTACCCCGCGGAGCCCCGAGCGGACATCGGATACTCCCCAAATTCACCCCGAATTTGTTGTTAGAGATATTTCAGCTATTTCACCGGCATCCGCTTTTACATTTTCCCCCGTCTTCCAAGATTTGAATTAAGAATTTAAAAATTAGCTCGCCTTTGCATATGTTTTGATGTTCAAAAATATTATAAGCAGGTACAAAAAAATAAAAAAATAGAGTTCTACGTACATCTTTTTGCAAATTAGGGCTAAATAAAGAAGAATCAAATAAGCGTTTCGGTTGTAGTTAATTTCTAGAATTCTCGCAGAATATTTATATAATTTGAATTGTAGTATATTGAATTATTTTTTCTACAACATCCAGTACATTAAAAGAGTTATATTAATAAAAATTTTAAGCTCAAAAAAACATAATTCTAGCATTTTGTCAAATAAACGTTATATCTCTCATAGCAGAGAAAGTAAGAAAGAGCCTAGTACTAGCCACTCCATTCTGAAATTTTCGCAAGGATTTGGAACACTGCGTCTAGAGTTTCACTACAACTCTCAAGCAACCGCGAATAATTAACCGCAAAGCAAAAAAAATAAATCACATATCTTAAAACACACAATATACGAAAATTTCCTATTACAATATTAAAAATAAGAATGAAAAACCCAACCATAAGAATACTTAACGTAAACATGATGAATATTAACAATTTAAGTATATTTTCATTATTATTAAAATATCCAAACAACCATATTACAGACTATGAGAATTATTAAATACAAAACATTTACGTTTAAACAACGTGTCCTCGATAAATGCGACGAGTATATGAAATAATCTGATTAAATACATTTTCATACATTTCTTCATACAAACATTGTATTTGTTATTTGGCGATTTACGCATTCATTTTCGTAATTGTAATTATAAGTCTAACAAGTAAATAAAATTAAAAATAAAACCAGCTTCACCCTGTATCCCGCACACAGCGAGGTAGGCAGAGGGAACCTAGTGTCAAAACACTCCGTTCTCCGTGTTGCGTGGCAGAATTCAACGCCGTAACAAGTAAACAAACAAGTAAAATAATATAATATATACTTAGAGCGATAAAAAAGTTTTTATATGTCACAAATTCTACTAAAACACCTTTTAGGTATACAAGACATTAAATTACCTTATTTTGACGCATATATTTGTCTCTATTAAAATCTTACTTATCTTCAATGTAATAGATAAAATTTGATAACAACCTTAAATAAATAGAACGATATAAAAGTTATTTAGGAGACTTTTAATTTAACATACATTTTTTAGATTTTCCCTATATTTTTACTTATTTATATATACTTTTAATATCTAACTAGAACTACTACTATAATATAAACCTACCCAATAGCAACGGCAGGATTTTGGTTTAATACGTCAAAGTTTATACGGTCAGTACTGTCTTAAGTCCCCATATGCTATATGCTACTGTAGCTTCTCATTGTATGAAAAGTTTGAATCGTAGCACCTGCTAAAGCTTATGAGGACGTCGGACGTCTGTCCGTCCACGTTTATTGTACCGCAACCCCCCACCGACGCAACTTCTGTACGTACTTATTGTGAAAATTTGCTAAGTTGATATAGTTTTTTAAATGCTAAATCATATTTTATCTATAGAAAGATATAATTTTTAAATATTATTTTATTTTTACTAAATATAAGTATATAAAATATTTAATTTTAGTATTGTTTGTTTATGATATTTTTAACTTAGGTACAATTGGTTTATTTTAAGTCTTACATTTCCTAGTTTTGGAGCTCTCTACAAGACAAAACAAGACGATGAGTTCCACAACTCAATTCGAAAATTGGGCTGAAAGTGGTGAACGGAGTACCTTACCACTATGTAACTTTATAAATTAAAAATATTTTATTTTTTATACTAATAAATAATAGAAAATATTTCCTTTCCGTGGATTTTTTTTTATAAAATATGCTCCATTTTAATATTCAAAATAATAATAATAAATTAAACAATTAGTTGCAAATCTCAATAAGCAGATAGAAAAAACATCTCCACAAAAATTAAATATTACATATAAAATTATAAACACACTAGATATAAGTGGCTTCTAGTAAAATCCCCACAAGAAATTTCCACAACAATTTCAGGATTCGTTCAGATGGTGAATGAAGCATAGCCCTGTGTTGCTAGAGTTTGTTGCTCTATAGTGCTTTCACGGGCATTGTTATTTCTTGGTAGTGCTAAAATATTGTTGTGTCAAGTTTTGAAAGCGAGTCCTGTCTGCACGAAACTGATCTTTACTACTGGTGTTTTAAAAGAACAGGAGCAAAACATGGCCGTTTTGGACGTTTTCTGTTTTACAATATGAAATATAAGATCCATTTTAGAATATACTAGGCGAGGTGGTGGGTGCAGGTGCGATGTTTGTGGTAAATCTCCCATATATCTTGGCTGCCGGCGCGTCATGCCTAGCTGCTCCTTTTATACAGTTAGTTCATCATACACTTCGCTTGCATCTTAGCGTAATTAGTGCTTACTAACAAGTTATGTTCGGGGTTTATTTGGTTGAGCTAATGTTGAACTAATTGGTTTATAAATTTCTGTATTATTCTATTATTAATATATGTAATATATACTTTAAGACTTTGGGAGCGCAGGAGCACAAGCGCCCGACTGTAAGGGCGACAGGTGGGTTTGATTATTACTCGAGGAAATGAAATATTGAAAAATTTCATTACCTCGCTCTTGTGTCAAACGGACATGGACATGGACTGGTCCATAACAAATAATAAATTGAAAAAAAAAAAAACATTATATTTCGTATTGCTATTAAATTTTGCACTAAATTTTCAGAGGAACATGAATAGCTTGAAAAAGACTAAACGAAGTGATGAATGCATAATTATTAGTGACTGGCGGCCCGCTCGCGGTTTCACCCGCGTGAACTATGTTATTATTAATTTCTGTCTCCATGACTACGTCCTAGTGACGTCGATGCAAAATTTGACACTCCTAGCATTTGTAGTAACGAAGTTTCATACAAACTTTCGACCCCAAAAACAACCCCTTAGAAGTCGAATATTGCAAATTCCCGTCTTAGCGAGCACCTATGTCCTATAAGTAACTCCTACGCAAAATTTGAGATTCCTAGCACATGTAGTTTCTGAGATTTCGTGATGAGTGAGTGACCTTTCGATTTTATTTATATATAGATAAAATAAAATATGAGCATATCTTACTTACTTATATTGATATCACCGTTAAAAGAGAAAATCCATATAAATTGAATATTGGCAAAATTAACAAAGCACGTTAGCACGTCGAACATAATAAAGCCGAGTAAATTACCGTGACACCGTGACACGTGGGGGCCAGCGTGTGTGGATGTCCATTAAGTTCTCAGTGTCACACACAATGCACAGTCGAGGTAACGCGATATCGATAGCTGAAGGATATTTCAGTGAAACTTTATTATCCCTTTATATTATTTTTTTGAAAGGATTTTGTATTAGTTGGGCATTTGTTATGTTCATTAGTATTTTATAATAAGAGGAAAAACATGATGTCGTTATTTTTCTTTTTTCTGTCTTTATTTTTTTTTCACCTACTTTTATTTTTCTTTTCACTTATTTCTCTTAATGTTTGCACTAAACATTAAGAGAAATAAGTAGGTAATTTCAAAATATACTTAAACATGTGACAAAATCCTCGAAAACCATTAAATTGAGCCTACACATTCGAGTGGTCTTGGAAGTAGAGTAGTTCCATTCGACTTGCCTCTTGCTCAAACATCTCAGACGTCGCGCCAACATATCAGTTACGGGCGCGGCGCACCTCAGCCGTCGTGTTTGCGCAAATACTGGGGAGAGGGGTGAAACGAAAAGAAATGGAGAAACGACGCCCAAATAAACACAAGTGAAATAACGACATCAAATAATAATTGAAATCATAGCTCTGACTGGGGAGACGGTGTGCGGCTAGAAGCCACACGTGTGCGCCCGCCGCGCCGTCCGGGCCGCCCAGGCCGCCCAGACCGCCCAGGCCTCTCCCGCGAAACCATCTTATCGTTTTCCATAAACTTGCCTTTACTTAGGCTTCACATTTCTTTCGCTTTGAGAAACTCCTTCGTACGCGTTTTAAGAAGAATGCGATTTGATTGTTTGACACAAGGGTGTGATTGTGAACGCTACAACCAGTCGCGTTCACGTTCGATCCTCACTCGAGGAAATTGAAATATTTAATATTATAATTTTTCCAGTCTGGTATAGAGGCAAAGCGCACCGATGAGTTCCGTCACTTAAAACGCAATGCCTCCAGAATTCCACGGAAAACACCAACAGAGTGCCCTAACACAGAATTCCCCTGCTGCGATTAATTTCAAAGAAAAAAAAAAAGAACAGCACATCTACGCTTACAAACAAACACACGTCAAACCTATTAATCTCGGCAAACCGAATAAAAGGTAATAGAGGCCTGAGGGGGGAGAAAGGAAAGATTGCTGCCGTCCTCAATGGGCCCTCCCAGAGCGGGGCCCTCCGCAATCGTGACACCATTATTAGTGGAGTTAACTCAATTTGCGGTGTATTGTTTGAGAGGTGCCTAATAACAGGCGAGAGGTCGTGGAGCATCGCCATGGCTACAGTTGATCCGCCACAGCCAGGACTTGAATTACCGCCCGCGTAATAACTAACCGCGGGTGTATGTCGTCATAATTTAGTTACATGTTTTTTTGAATTGGATTTTAATTTTGAATGTCATATGTTGTTGCGTAGAGTTTTTGAATAATCGCATAATAATAATAGACATATATTACATGATTTAAATGATAATAAAAAAATGTGTTTGTTAATTTCACGCTGTATCCTGCTCTGCAACAGAATAGGCACAGGTAACCAAGTGTTAAGACAGACCGTTCTCATTAAGTCCCTTCCGTTCCCCATTTTCCATTCAATTTCGGAGGTAATGCATGTTGAGTAGCGCAACTCAACGCCGCAATTTGTCTTTTACCAGAGCAAAATAATTTATATAATAAATATCCTCAGTGCCCCTCCACCACGAGTACCTTAAGGTTTCTCTTGTATATAGTTATTAGCTTCTATTGCAAATACTGATTTTAAACTTTTTACCAATAAAAAAATAAACCAATTGAAGACCCACTCTCGTTATAGAAAACACCCTATAAAATATTCTATGGACGATCGGGAGCGTAATGCCCTGCGAAAGCTTCCAAAGTCGATAATTTAATTTCAAAGTAATTAAAGTGTAATACCTACCTAAATCCAAGAACAATATTCGTAGTTGAAGCCTTAGTATAATAGGGCTCGATCAAATAACATAATTACGCGCAAATTAACACCCATTAAATAAAGATAAACCAGATTGGTTTAGAGGGAAATCAGATTATTTAAGAAAATATGGCTATTATAAATTAATTTACTAGTTACAAATTACATTACCATTTCTTAGAGGTTTAGTCGATTAAATATACAGTTTCTAAAATTATTTTATGACTAAACTCATAAAATAACAATAAATCGATATTCAACATTTTAAAGGGTAGTTTTAAAAATATTCTCAAATTTCTACTCATTTACAAAAAATAGCAAGTAGTTTATGAAGCATTACAATGTTCTTTATCTAAGGGGAATGTCTGAGTGTAGGTAAATGCGAAAGTTTTGGTTTGAATTCCCACTTGGGGAAACAAATTCTTTATATTTTTCACTCTACCAAGGCTAATCACGACGTTGAACTCCGCAATACAACACGTAATATTTAAAAAAATGGAGCTTAAGTAAACTAACGCAGACTTAACACTAGGTTCTTACTGCCTCCTCTGCTATAAACGGAATAAAGAGTGAAACTAAAAAAATAAATATATTTTCCCTCACTGGGAATCAACCCTTCAGCCTTAATACAAACCTGCAGATAACTTAATAACGAAATTAATCTATATATATAAAATCGAAAGGTCACTCACTCATCACGAAATCTCAGAAACTACATGTGCTAGGAATCTCAAATTTTGCATAGGAGTTACTTATAGGACGTAGGCGCTCGCTAAGACGGGAATTTACAATATACGACTTCTAAGGGGTTGTTTTTGGGGTCGAAAGTTTGTATGAAAGTTCATTACTACAAATGCTAGAGTCTCAAATTTTGCATAGACGTCACTAGGACGTAGTCATGGAGACAGAAATTAATAATATGTTATTATTCACGCGGGAGTAACCGCGAGCGGGCCGCTAGTAATATATAAAAATAAACCTGAACTAAAATATAAATCTATAAAAACATTCTTCTCTCATTCCAGATTGCTAACAGAACATAATTATAATAACCTTTACAAAGAGCACAACAACAAGACAGTTGATAGAGTGTATATATCAGAGTGAAGGTCGGTTAAATGATATCCTGGGAGTCCTTTGTGTCGCCTCGGAAGTAGCAATTTTTCCTGCCATCCTGCACCCCGCTGCGCTGGCTGTCCTGGCCACTCTCCCTGACACAGTATAAAATAACCCTAGTAAGGTATTCTAACAATATATCAATATCGCGTTAATAATAGAGTTTTGCATTTGCTTAGTAGAAAATTTAAACGGATAGTACTAAAGATTTTTTAATAATACTAGTAATATTATTACATTCAGAATTAATTAAAATTATGTAAAAAAGAACAGAAGTAGTAGTATAAAAAGATAGTCATGGAATTATTATATAATATCATAACTAATTTGTTCTAGGGAGATAAAAATTAATTAAAAATTTCAGAGTCTGAAATTGAAGCAATATAAAAAGATCTCAAAAGAAATTTCAATAACAATTCAGCATTTTAAAATATAATTATATTAATATTGCAAATGTGAAGTGTGATACAAGTTTGTTTGCTATTCTTTACGCAAAAACCACTAAACCGATTACCATGAAACTTTTTACACATATTTTGAGTCATTAGAAAGGACTTTTTATTTAAAAAAAAAAATAAATAAAGATATATTATCTTTTGAAAATAATATAAAAAATAAGTTTTAGCGAGCAAAGCCAAATTCAGTTCAATAGAAATAGAATTCAACAACAACAATTACCATAACTATTTAAACAACAAAATCTTGAATACAATATTCTCATAGCGCGAGAGCTAACAACTGTTTCCCCAGTTGATACATTTTCAATTGCAGGCGGGGCTGTCAGTGTGCCAATTTCGCGGCATTCACAACAAATTACGTATTAAAGCGAGTGGAAGCGCAAACAAAACGGGCGTGTTCGTGACGTGAATCCGGTAAGCGGGTGCTACCTACGTGCAGTCAGGCCGTGGACACCGACCGACCGGGAGGCCGGTGAGGCTTTGGCGGTGATCGCTGGTGACAATTGCAACTGATACCTAGACTAATACTTGTTAATGATTTAAATAGAAATATACATGATACAATTAGACAACTTCATAGAATTAATATTTATAGTCTACAAGCATATTATTTGTATGGTTCCGTACCCATATTATTTGTATGGTTCCGTACCTCAAAAGATAAAAACGGAATCCTTATAGGATAACTTTGTTGTCCGTCTTTACATCTGTCAAGACCATTCACTTCGAGATCGCGTGCAGGTGTCAAGCTAAAATAGATGTCAAATGTTTAGATCTACGGTCCCTTGAAGCGCAACAAGCTTCTTAGTAAACGCAATCAAAATTTCGCATTTTATATGAAATTTCCTGCGTCATCAAACATATTTCCCGTAAACTTACAATTATAAAATTCAGCGAAAATTTTCAATAAGTGAAGATATATAGGTATTACACTAAAAAAAAGTCATTACATGCTTATATTCGTAGTTTATTTTAAACAAAAAACGTTGCATAGCCCCACAAATTTAAGTTTGAAGTATGGCTATTGGAAGTATTCGAAATACTTCTTGATTAGCCAAATAGCTATCATTATAATGCAATCTAGTAATAATAAATAATATTTGAGCATATCCATAAATATATGTCAAGCAAGAACGTAGTGTCTTAACACTAGGTTCACTCTGCCTAGTTAATGTATATATTCATTGTACGTTTAGGGATCGCTAACAATATAAACACTCAATTGAAATATCGATTTTCGTCTTAAATTGTATAAATATGTTTAATAAAATAATAGAATATTGTTTATTCTGTATCTTATGCAAAAATACAAAATAACATGGGTTTAAAAATAGATTTGCTAAATTTCCATTGTATTGTTTTTTTTTTCTTAAAAACTTGATGTTCTTCAGAGCCAATTAAAACAACTGATTAGCAATCTATCGCGTTCGTTAAAGAAATTGAAGATATTTTTTTAAATATATCCAGTAAAAGATTAAATTGTTTACTTTACTTTCGCCTTTTTATTTTAAAATGTTTACGTAAGAGAAAAAAATAAATTTTGTTATTTCATTGTTTTAAAAACAAAGTCTAATTAGACATTGGAATAAAAATAAAGTAAACTTGCAAATCCGAGGCGGAAAGAAAGTAGTATAGTAGAAAGTAGAGTATTGACTTAACATTTATATAGGTTCCCAAAAAACATATTAATTAAAATTTTGAAAGTTGTTTTTAAATGACTGTCTGATACTTATCAATTACATTAGTTTATTTTTCACTTGATTCAAGGTGCGCAATTAGGAGTCGCGCCAGAGAAGGCAATCTGAATATCGAGTAAAGCGAGCACTATCAGCCCGAGTCGAATAATCCCTTTAATTAGCGAACTAAGACGAAACGATACATGAAACTGAAGTAACGACATAATCAGTATTTGCATTGCATCTATATCCTTTGTAGATAATCTTCTCACTTTAATTAAAGTTAATTAATATATCTATTCAAGAAAATTATCAATAGAAATGTCCATGTGTATAGCACATTACGATGAAATTATAAAGATTTGGAGAACAATTTATAACATAATGAACAGAGACACTAAATATCTTAAGACATCAAAATGGCTATTTCAGACCTGAAGAGACAATAAAGACATTATGAAACTCTAACTACATTACAACCAATATAGTCGACGACCACCAACGACCAGTCCGAATAATGACACGGAGAATAGAGCGCAGGATATTCAAACTCAAGAATTGACTTTTGGATGACTTTTAACGTAACATCTAATTGACATTGATGAGGATACTACAAGCCCTCATGAATGCAAGCTATTCCAATTTACTGATAGACCGATTTAGTTTTACTTCCCAAAAATCATAAGTCAATTAAGAAAAACGCAGGAAAAATAAAAGGGCACGGACTATCAAAGTGTTTGGCGCACGACAACTCATACATATAAAATATATAAATATATCTATATATACCACTTTCTACCGAATTCAGATCTTATTATATCTTAAAACAAATAATCATTAAGAGAGAAAAAAAACAGCAACACGAAGACAAATTAAATTGAAAATACTAAAAGAGCATCGAAACTGAACGAATAAGAACGCACCGAAGAGACAACAGACAGCCGGTCTAGCCGGCGACAGCCGCATCGCGCTACTCGTCGTGAATGCCTAATTACGGCGTTGAGTAAATAACTTTTCTATTTGCTCCGAGTTGGTTCGGTAAAGCATTAATCATGATTGAGCTAAGTGGCTTAATACGGGCGGTGTAATGGCGAGCAATGATCGCAGAGGGGGGCGGCGCCGCGGCGGCGCTCTGCGGGACGTCCGCGTGACGCATCGGCCGGAGCGAGCTGCTGCGTGTACTCGTATGACACGGTCAGGTCACTGACGATCCTCCACTGTCTTAGAGTTTAATTATGTTACAATCTATATTTTTATCATTAATTATTAATAAGTTTGTCCAATTGAAAAAAGATCATTATGTATTTTAAACAATTCTAAGCCCCCGCGTACAATTAACCACGTGTGAAATTATCCAGTACCAACGTTACTTGATGTAATAGGCTCCTTAGAGATACGACAAAATCGCCTCGTCAATTGTCAATAACCTCTTCATACACCCCTCCGAAGTACCTTATGCTTTTTACGTAACCTTCCCCCTTTTACTAATAGTGAGTTTTCGAAGATAAACCAAGCTTTCCCTCTGCTTCTCTTACCATTCATTTTTCGTTGATAAATCTTATTTGCTAATTTTCATCACTCATTCTCACAACGTGCTAAGGTGTAGCACGTTCTTTTTCAATTTCACCGTGATCCATTTCCAATCCACATTCATCCTCGCCACTACCTACCATATGTGTATCTCTTCATTGCAGATTCAGTCAGCTATACTAACTTCGCGTATTCTACGAAGAGATAGCATCTAAACAGAATTCAACTTTACCCACTTTTCGCTGCCACATAACAGTGTCGGTACCAATAGCGTATTGCGTACGACTAAACTTGCAGCCATGCTGACAAATTTTACTATCAATCATCCACATCATAATAAATGTTTAAATGATATACCGTTCTGATTAGGTATAAGATCTATTATAAGATAGCGTTGAACGGAACGTTATTTTTAAATACAAAAGTCACCTTTCTATCTAATTTTATCATTGTATGTGTTATTTAATACAACACATGCAAGAATAAAATAGTATTTATTTATACATTTTGTTGTTTTAGTACTAATAATAAACAGACAATAAATTGTGCATTTAGCATATTGTTTATCTGTGCCGCTATATATATCCTGAAGCTATACAAACGTGGAGCCAACAAGCAGAATGGGTTGAGACAAAACCTCGATGCCTCCTAAACGTATAAGACAAACACGAACCATCGAAAACTGCCCTTGGCGACCCCATGTTATTGTTTGTCCATAGAAACTCAACTAGTTCCGTATACCTTCTACTCAAACTGTGGCTTAAAGGTTTTCTGCATTTAAGAAGAAAGGATCACTTTTTAATTGAAAATAATTAATCACGAACTCGGTAGTTTAATATCCCATCAAAAACATAAGTGAAGAGCAAAGACCAAATATATATTCTTTTGAACTTGAAGTACTTTTCTATTACTTTGTTGCATATTAATATAAATAATATTTACTTTTCTTTAAATAAATTATGTCCTAACTGTAATATATTCTGTATGAACTATGATGTCATATTTGTATTTCCTAAAATTAAAATAAATATCAAATGCTATTATTGCTACTAAAATTATAAATGTGAATATTTATGAGGATGGATGTTTATTTTACTTTCAGGCAAAAACTACTAAACAGGCAGTAAAATAGCTTTTACATTAGAATAACACAAAATTTTCAATTTATTTAAATATTATGCATAATTTGGCTATAATATACCCTACAATAAGTTTACGCGGGCGAAGCCGCGTGAAAGTCACTAGTAATAGAATATGTCATTAAAATATTTAACTGCTTAAGTTAATTGTATTAAACAAATAATAGCGATGATTTTTGATGATGCTGTATCCCGCACACAGGATAGGCAGAGGGAACCTAGTGTTAGAACACTCTGTTCCCCATTTTCCACCGAATTCTAGAGGTATTGCGTGTTGAGTCGCGCTTCGCCTCGACACCAGAGCGAAAAAATTAAAATGTAAATTCAAACAAATATTTCATTTCCTTGAGGTCGAACCCAAAACCAGTTGCGTTTACACTCTCACACACTTGCACCCCCGCGCCACTACTGGCCTCACTTAAGTTAAATGTTTGCGAAATATAATGCTTAGTGCACAGGAGTGCACTACGTGAAAAGGTAGCCCGCTGGGGGGTTTGGCCGCGGAGAGCTTTTCCTTGTCGTCGAGCATTAAGCTAAACGATTATTCCGATACTATATAAAATATTGTGGAGCTAGTCCGTTTGTGATATGAAATCTGTACTAACGATATGCGTGAATCGTGCCTTTGGGTCTTAAGAGTAAGAATTCTAATATGAAAAAATACGAAAAAGTGTTATAAAGCGAGAAAATAGTAGTTCCATTATAAAAATAAATGATTTATAAAACAAGATATTGGAAAATTTTAGGTAAATCGTATAAACCAATAAAGCATAGGACGTAAACTATATGCCTAAGGTTAATATAAAGAAAACTAAGAAAATTAATTATTGGAAAATCTGAATTTTAATATTCGATTGAGTCTTTATTGAAAAATGGTTGACAATATTTCGATATTACTATAACTAGATTCTACGAAACTCGGAAGATGAATCCTGTCGAAAAGGCAATTGAAAAGAAGCCTCTCAACGCTACCACTTTACGTGACATTCAGATAGATGCCATACTTTCATACTTAATTGCGTATTTATTGATACTTGTAATATGTTTAATTTTAAAGGCAATCCTTTATAACTAATATTATTGCTATAAGTGGAAGTCAATTGTATATTTTCTCTATTAAACAATAATGCTTTATTGTTTTTTATTCATTTTAAATATAGAAATGTTTATTCTTATATTTCTATCACAAAAATATTCTTGATAAGAAGATAAGCAGTGAAAACAGAAAGAATTTCCACTGCATGCACACATCTTATAAAACATTCTTATAGATACATTGAACATATTTATAAAATACCGAGTTTCCGTATTGAAAGCGGAAACTTCTCGCAAAGCCTCGTTGTGAGGAGACCCAATCGAAGCGAGTATAAGTATCTGGAACGAAGAAATACTTAGCTATCTAACAAGTCATTTTAGATTATTTATTTCTGTCGCCCAGTTACTTGCTTTCTATTATGTAATCTAAATATGTCATTGGAATCAAATTTATATAGTTTTTCTATTAGAAAATATGCAAGAAATAAATTATTTAAAAAAAAATCAGCTTCATGCATCCCGCAAACAGCAGGGTAGACAGAAGGAACCTATAGTTAAGACACTTCGTTCCCCACCGAATTCTGGAAGAATTGCGTGATAAGTGAAAGAACTCAACGCCGCGCTTTGCCCTGACGACAGAGCGAAGAAATGAAAATATATAACATTTATATAAATATTTTATTTCTTCGAGTGGGAATCGAACCCACAACACCACTTACCTATGCACCTGCGCCATTTTACAATTTTTGCATATTTGATAGGATATTACGATGGAGTTCCGTAGATCGTGTCACGTATGTAATAAATAGTATAGGACTACGTGTGATTCGCAACTCTTAGACGGAGTAAGTTCGCATACCTGCCATGCATCGGCATTCAATATTTGAGAATATTCACTGTTGCCTACGTTCCGCACGTTAACAACACGTTTTAAAATTTTAAATATGAATTTCAAGTAAATTTACTATACGGTAATAATATATTTAAATATAACGTAATTATTACTTATTTAATAGTAGTTTAGTTACTTTTAAAGTATTTTGCGAGTGTGTTAACTTTAACACAGATAAATAAAATTACAAAACTAAAAGCTAAAGCAGATCTGTATCCTGGATATAGCAGGGGAGACAGAGGAAACCTGGCGATAAGACATTACGTTCACCACTTTCCTCCAATGTTAAAGACATTGCGTGTTGAGTGGCAGAACTCGACGCTGCACATTTTGTTACATAAAATAATACATTCCCCTGAGTGAGTATCGAACTCACAAACGTCACGTGACCGACGCTGTGCCGCTACGCTACTACGGTCCCGACTTTTTGTAATGAGTCATTACTGTGGCAGCAATTTTACAAAATTTTCAAGACTACGTGTAATTTGTACTTATATGAGAAATAGACTAGAAAAACACAGGCCCATATTAGGTTGATGAAGAAACAAAAATCTTAATCTTCGCAATTAGTTTCTGTTTCAGCTTTAAGAAGATTAATTTTCAGAGTAATTAAGCAGTAAATACCATTACATTAGGAAGCAAGTCCAAACTATTAAGAACAACGACAACCGAAGCTGTACACCAGGCAGTTTACAAAAACGCGGTTACCCAACAGTACCTAGAATATTTCGTAAAAAATCAACGTGACTAAACAACAAACAAACAGCATTCGAAAACGAAACCAAACAAAATTCGCTCCAAATCGTGGTGTACGAACTGGAGGCGGCACGGCGGCAAAGGGGAGGGTTGTGGAGGGAGTGGGAGTGGGGGGTAGGGTCGGCTCACAATGCTGATTGAAAGCAAATAATGAAATCATAGGGTATAGAGCCCAGGCCGCGCCCGCAAATACAGTGAAAAATTGCACTAGATACAATGAAAATGTAGTGCCGTTGTTGTGAAGTGCAACTTAATTGCACTTCGCCACTAGTTATAAATAGCCATCCAAAGAAAATGCTATGTATTGATGCTATTTTTTTTTCATATTAGAAATAAAATTTAACAGAATTGAGGACAGTCGTGGCGCAGGAGCACAGAGTGTGAATATAAACGCGAAAGGTTGTGGGTTCAACTCGAGGAAGAGAAATATTTAATATTTATATTTTATTCGCTCTGGTGTCGAGCGCGGCGTTCAGTTTCGCCTCACAATTTTTTTTTCAACGAGAGAATAAAGTGCCTTAAGACGAGGTTCCCTCTGTCTGCGCTGTGTGCGGTATATAGCGTTAAAAAATATTTAAAAATGTCATATCATTGTTTAATTGAAAGAAGGTTGAACATGTCAAAAGACCTAGATAGATATTTGCAACAGTAATTCAGCTAAAAGTTTTCAATTATTATATATACAACCAAAAAATACCACGAAAAAACAAGTTCTCGAGCCAGTAAAATAATTTAATAAAAAATATTAATAAAAAAATATTAATATTAAAACAATAAATAACTAATATGAAGTTTTATTAAGCTTAGAAATATTTATTTAATGAATCGAAACGAGCTTAACATCATTCTCGTCCGCATGTCGATCCACATTAAAAGAGGAAGCGGAAGCTCCACAGCTGGAACGACGATGACACTTGACATATTTTTTGGTTGGGGGGACACACATCAAAATGTGTTTAGTGGACAAATATGTTTTCTTTTCGAACAGAAAAATAATATAGTTTATTTTAGAATTAAATGATGGTATTACAACTAAAAACATTTATTTTTATTTATATTTACAAGTTTAAGTATGCAAATGGAACCTAGTGTTAAAACACTCCGTTTCTTAAGTTCTATTAAGTAATATACGAATACAATTATGGATAAATTAACGATTACAAACACGACATTGACTAAATAAAAACAAAAATCATTTAATTTGAAGTAGGTAGGTTAAATATATAACTTATAACAAATAAAATAATTTTTAACAAAAAGAAAAACCGACTTCTAACAACGAACTAAAAAGTGAAAAATAATTTTACAAAGATTTTATAATTTTGAAAATTAATTTTACTTGGCACCGACTTCACAATTATAACACGCACATACCTAATGCAAATTTAAGACTTATGTGATTTTCTCATAGATACCATTGTCAGACATGGACCAAAAAAATGGGACCGCTCGGGAAACTTCACCTTTCAATAAAAAAAAATATCAAAATCGATTCACCCAGTCAAAAGTTGGTAACAAACATAAAAAAAATAAACAAAATACAGTAGAATTGATAACCTCCTTTTCTTACAGAAGTCGGTTAAAAATATATTATAACGTTTGCATTTTAAATTAATTTTAATGCAAAATAGCATGCAATATCCAACATAACGTTATAATAAATTGCAAAGGTTACAAGGTCTTATACCGGCGGTAGTTGCTGGAATATAAAATAATAGAAAAGAATGTTCCAGCACATTCAGTTTCATAGAAAGATAATTTCATTACTTATAAAATTGTTTCCTGGAAACCATGTGAGGAGTTCACAACAACATTCTTTTTAATAATACTCTATTAATTATTTCTTTGAAATAATATATTGAGCTACGTATTTTGCTACGCAATTGTGCTACGTATCTTGTGCTACGCGCTACGGATTCTAAGGAATTTGTTTCTTTTTTTGTATATTAATTTGAACAAGTCTAATTATAATTAATCTAATATTATTACCTGATATCAGATTAAAACAATCTAACAAATGCTCTTAACGTCAACATCAGTATAAAAAAAACCACTATATACATATTACTAGAGTAAAAAGTGCTTACGATTGAGGTGTATATCAAACTCTAAACTATTTTGCTCTCAAAAATGTCCCAATTCTTAAGTGGCGAAACTTAACATCGCGCTGTCCTATTACCAGAGCCAGACAATGCATTCCCTCTGCCCACCCTGCTATATACGGGAAACAGCGTGAAGCTACGTAAAGTATTCAAGTCAACAAAACAAGTATGGATAAAGCATCCATCCACATCGACGCTTAAGCAGTGAAGTTTTACGGTAAGAAGGGCCGTCGCAGTAAAGAAGGCGGTCAAACAGCGATCGCAAACACGGGCGCGGCGGCACTCCCGCGGCAAACAAATGAAACGATCGGTGGAGTACCGATCAGTTAACCTTAGACATATAAGTCTTTGATAATACCAGCAATAACTTAAATTAATTTATTAATAACTAGTGGACCCGAACGCGGCTACGCCCGCTTGAACTATAAGAATATTTATTAAATATATTTATGAAATTATTTTCAGTTTTCAATAGAGGGAAGCGTTAAGCAAGCTCATTTTGGGTGACGTTTTCTAACAACAAACTTTGCAAATCGTTGTTTAGCAACGACGGTTGTTAATAAATTGTATGGCAAATTAATAAGTATTTTAATATATTGGTATATATCGAAAATATTACAAATATGAGAAAAAAAAGTATCCTATGTTCATCCCGAGACCCTCAAGTATCTCTATATGAGTATTTTGTTACAATTAAATTACCCTTTGACCCTGATTGCGTAAAAGACAGACAGACAGACAGAGTTCCTTTCGAATTTATAATATAGGCATGGATGTTGTCTTTCTTTTTGTTAGATTGTCAATTTCTGATGTCAATTTATATGTAAAAATATTTTATACTTTCATATCTCTAATATCAGAATAGATATTTTACATTTTTAATATTATGCCAATACATTTCGATTATGAAAATAAGATGTCAAATTTCGTGGGAGACGCATCTATGCAAATTAAACTTGGCACCCCATCTTGTCGTCTATCCATACCTATATTATAAATTCGAAAGTAACTCTGTCTGTCTGTCTGTCTGTCTGTCTGTCCTTTACGCAATCAGGGCCAAACCGCTAATTTAATTGTGATACAATACTCATATAGAGATACTTGAGGGTCCCGGGATGAACATAGGATACTTTTTTTTTTCT
The DNA here is from genome assembly GCF_056956725.1 of Heliconius melpomene rosina. Lineage (NCBI taxonomy): Eukaryota > Metazoa > Arthropoda > Insecta > Lepidoptera > Nymphalidae > Heliconius > Heliconius melpomene. The sequence continues at coordinate 5,763,140 of NC_140402.1, read as the reverse complement.
CATATTTGTAATATTTTCGTTATATAACAATATATTAAAATAATTAATTTGACAAGGAATTTATTCCGCCATGTTAATAACAATCGTCGATACGCGTTGCTAAGCAACAGCTTGCAAAGTTTGCTGTTTTAAGAAAACGTCACCCAAAGTGAGTTTGCTTAATGCCTACATGGCGCGCGCCGATATAGATTTGTATATATTAACAAAAATTAGATGATTTCTATAATTTGATATTCATCCTTATGAAAATAAATATAATAGTCACTTTTAGCATTTCATCTTGATGGAAATTATAGTGTAATGTGTAACATTCTAATAAATAATTAAGATGTCACTGATTCCAAATGACCTAGCCTACGAGTGGTATAGTATGATCTTGACTTTGATGATTTTGTAAATTTTTATATATTTTCGAATTACTATTATTTTTTATGTAGGTAATTATTTGCTGCTTATAATTAATTTATCTCAGTTCGGTTGTCTATACTGATGTTATACACTTAAAATATCGTAATTTTAATCATTTGGGATTTTATTTAATATTGTTCGCAAAAATTAATAATTATTTAATATAGAAAAATGTTTAGTACGCGCGCACGGCAATCTTTAGGTACTTTTTCTAATATTAAGAATTTCCTTTAGTTACTTTTATTTCTTTTGTTTGTTCATTTCGGTTACTCAGATATTTTTTCTAATAATAAATCTCCACTTATTATTATTTTTTAACTTATTTTAATTATTTAGGCTTATATTTTCGCGGGCGTAGCCGCGTCCGGGCCCACTAGTATAATATAATCTTGAATTAATTTATTTATAATTTTAGTTTCAATACATTCGACATATTATTTTTTTTTTATCGATGTCCATTAATCTGGTAGTAGATTTTCGTAGCATTACAAAATATGAATTTACTTTTTATAAAAAAAACATGTATATTTGTATTAATTTCACGTTTTTTCCGCATTTATTTGGTTTTTTTTTGCACCTTCATCTGTATCCCATATATAATGCAGGGTTAGCATGAGGGACTAGTGGAAAGATACTCCCCCCTTTACAAAGAATTCTGGGAGCATTTTGTCTTGAATGGGGGACGGCCACAGCGAAAAAATGAAAATATTTAATATTTAATTTTCACGAATTGGAATTCTCCACAAACTGTCGCGATTATTGTGACAGAGTAGCGCACAAAGTAAAATACTACACAAAAAAAATAAATAAACCCTATATACCCCACTCTCATCACCATCAACTCTGCCGCCTTTTCGACTTCCACCCAAGTAAGACCAAACGACATTCGCAATCAGCCGTAGTCGTGTCGTGGCCCATAATCAAGACCACGGATGAAGTATCCTACCCTAATGAGAGTTTAATTGGGGGCGTGGTTCCCGGCGATCAGACGGATACGCTAACTTCATTAGGCCGGTTGACGATTACGTTACCTAATGTAATTGCTCTGTTGTACAATTTTGATGCTGATGTTGGTTGGGCAAAATGGTTGCGAGTGTTGGCGCCTCGTGGGAATTGTCATTAGTTGAAATTTGAAATCTTTGAGCTTGCGTTTACATGTTGAAGACCTAGAGCCTTTTCGAAAAAGCTATTTTTTTAGGTTAATACTGTATTCCTTAAATGACAAGGTAGGCAGAGGGAACCTGAGAACCTATTGTACTATACTTCGTTCCCATTAAACCACCTCTCATCTTCACTTTTCGCCAAATGCTGGAGGCATTGCGTATTGAATGGGGGAACTCAACGGCGCGTTTCGTCTCGTTACCAGAGCGAAGAAATGAAAACTTACAACATTCTAATTCTTCGAGTGCGAATCGAATCCACAACCTGTCGCGTTTACAATCACTTGTGCCACTCCACCACGACCGACCTCAACTTATTACAAATTAAGGATAAAAAAAAAAATATTGCATATAAAACACCAGCTCAACAGTTGAACCACTTGTTGAACATTTCAGGCCCGCATCTGAACTCAGAAGCGACGACATGCAAATGAGCAGGCGACGCGCCAGTGCTGGCGCCAGCGCGCCCATCAACAGCTATTAGTCGGTGCGTCAAGAGTGCTTGGTGATTTGTGCAAAGTCGAGTTGGGTATTAATATGTAGGGAACTGTGGATGGATGTTAGTTGATGGATACGATGATGATATTACTAATTGTAATAAAAATATTAATATATTAATTAACTAGTGGACCCGTATGCGGCTACGCCCGCTTGAACTATACGAATATTTATTAAATATATTTATGAAATTATTTTCAGTTTTCAGTAGTGATGCGTTAGCAAGCTCATTTTGGGTGACGTTTTCTAACAACTTTTTTTAAAAACTTTTACGTTTACGTTTAGACGTTTTCTAAAAACTTTGCCAATCGTTGCCTAGCAACGACAGTTGTTATTAACGTGGCGGAATAAATTGCATGTCAAATTAATAAGTATTTTAATATATTGGTATATATCGAAAATATTATAAATATGAGAAAAAAAGTATCCTATGTTCATCCCGAGACCCTCAATTATCTCTATATGAGTATTTTATCACAATTAAAGTAGCGGGTTGGCCCTGATTGCGTAAAAGACAGACAGGCAGACAGACAGACAGAGTTACTTTCGAATTTATAATATAGATATTGATTATTAAATAATGTTAACATAAATAAAATAATGTTAACATAAAACATTAATAAATAATTAACTAATGTTTTCATTATTTTTTATAAGTATTGGTAATACACAGTTTTATGTAATATTCTGTGAAAAATTGGTAAATTAAAAATAAATGCGGATATGTTTCCGGTGAAGCGAAATTAACGATTGGCAGCAGCCGTCATCGCGCATTGACACGCTCTGCTGGTCTTGAGACCGCTTAATATCTAGTGTATTTTGTTTGTTTTCAAATAACTACTATGGAGGCCGTCGCGGCGCAGGGTTATAAGGGTGTGACTGTAACGCGAGGGTTGTGGGTTCGATCCTCACTCTTAGGAATGAATTATTATTTATTAATATTTACATTTTCTACTCTCTGGCATCGAGGCGTTGAGTTTCGCCACTCAATCGCAATTCCTCGAAAAATCCGACGGAAAGTGGAGAACGGAGTGCTAACCTAACACTAGGTTCCCACTCCCTACCCTGTTCTTTGTGGGGGTACAGATTGAAATTAACAAATTATTATTTACTAAAGTGTTAAGTCATAAAACAAAAATATTTAGAAAAAAAATTGAAAGCACAAAAACTATATACACAAATACAGACTACAACCAACAAGTACGAGGCAACAGTTTGGCAGCATAGAAATTTTGTTATTATCAATTTTTCAGTAAAAAAAAAAGGGGCGAATGAATAAAATTGTAATTGAAGGTTGTCGCCGAAGGCCGGAGCATAAATCAGAGCAACGGCTATGACGCCCGCCGGAGCCTTCAATTTGGCACATCCTTAAAATGACACACGAGAAGTACCCTAACGATCGTCTCCCCTCACACCGCGCCGTTCTTAACATATCGCACATATTTCTAGGTTTTATAAATATTATATATAAACTTGAATGAGATATTTAACTTGCAGTTCAAATAAATATTTTTTTAATTAATTATTTGAGATTGGTTTTAATCAATTCAATTATTAATAAAACAAAGTGATTAGAAAACCAACTGAAATAGTATCAAAAGAGTATCAATGTTTCTAAAATAAATCCAAATAATATAACAGTTTTAAAATATTTATTATGTATACAAAAAAAACATACTTTTTTAGAAAACATAAAAATTTGAATGTAGCGAGATTTAAACACCGTCTCTCTCGGACGGTTTCCGAAATTCCGCTACGTTCAAATCATTTTTCGAAAAAAAAAAGTATTTTTCTTTCCCAAGTGTGGAAAAGTATTAAATTTACAAATGTAAAATAAAACATGTTTTAATTTAACATTTAATCAACAATATCTATGTAGGTATAATGATTATATTCATCATATATGAACACACATATTTGTATTAGGTACGTGGGAACGTAGTCTGGGGGTCGGGAGACAAACTGTCGAGGTAGACCTTAATTGGCGGTCGCGGAGATTTATGCCGAGAGTCGCTCATCATATGGTTCGATGTTATCCCTCAATGTCACCACACAGTACAATATTGTCATCACATTCATATACTTTAATGATTTTAACAGGAAAAGCTAGACCTATTATATTTTTATCTTTACCAGATATAAAAAAAACCAGTAAATAAACAGCATAATTATAATCTTTGGGTCCCTTTAAGAGTTGTGGCATATATAGGAATATTGCATATTTGCCTATAATTTTTTCATCACATTCGTATAATTCCAATGATTTTAAAAGTAAAAACTAGTTATCTTTTTAATTTTTTCATCCTTTCCAGTTATAAAAAACCAGTAAATAAACAGCATAATTATAATCTTTGGGTCCCTTTAAGAGTTGTGGCATATAAAGGAATATTGCATATTTGCCTATAATATTTTCATCACATTCGTATAATTCCAATGATTTTAAAAGTAAAAACTAGTTATCTTTTTAATTTTTTCATCCTTTCCAGTTATAAAAAACCAGTAAATAAACAGCATAATTATAATCTTTGGGTCCCTTTAAGAGTTGTGGCATATAAAGGAATATTGCATATTTGCCTATAATATTTTCATCACATTCGTATAATTCCAATGATTTTAAAAGTAAAAACTAGTTATCTTTTTAATTTTTTCATCTTTTCCAGTTATAAAAAACCAGTAAATAAACAGCATAATTATAATCTTTGGGTTCCTTTGAGAGTTGTTGGTACTATATTACATATATTTGCCTATAACATTGTCGTCACATTCATATATTTCCAATGATTTTAAAAATAAAAACTAGTTATCTTATTAATTTTTACATCTTTACCGGTTATGAAAAAAAAACAGAAGATAAATAAACAGTATTATTACAAGCATTGGCTGCCTTTGAGAGTTGTTGGCATGTAAAGGAATATTGCATATTTGCCATGTTCCCATTACGTCACGCTAATTTAATCGTGAACGCAAAGAAGCAAGCAAAGTGTGCTTTCACAGTAGAGTGCATTATTACGTTGACAAGAATAGCAGACTTTTATATTGGACAAAGAACTCGGGTACTTAGTGAACCGATGGTACGGGCACGGTAACTACTTAAAAGATTAATTTTTATAAGGCACCCCCTATGAATGAAAGACGTGAAAGCAAACGTTGGAATTTAAGAACATCCTGATTTTTTCGTGCAAAATAAAAAGCTTCTTAATTTCTTTTTCTATAAGCATATTTCAAATTGCTTTGGAATTGTAAAATATTTTTTTTTCTCGGCGATAACTTTAGTATAACTGCCTAAACAAAAGCCTAAATACAAGAAGACAGTTAGTTGGTCTTGGAGAACTGTCCCAACATTACACACTCGCCCTATCCCCCTTCTCCGGGGAGAAACGGTACCGTTTTCAATTTACTTTATTTGCGCTTGTTTTAATAGGTCTCTCCTTATTGCGCGGACGACCATCCAAATTGCTTCGTGCCTGGACCACTTTTGATTAAGAGGCACATATCACGAGTCTAGGCGTAAAAACAAAGTGCCCGACTATTTGTACAGGAGAAGATATATTAGACATTCGAGACTTTGGGGGCAAGGTATATTAAACAATCGATTAGATACCTAAAGTTTTATTAACGTGCATTGAATATGATTTTTTAACGTCACCCTGTAAACGCGTGTGGGTTCGACTCACACTAGAAGAAATGAAATATTTAATATTTTTATTTTTTACTATGGTGTCGAGGAAAAGGCGATGAGTTCTGTCACTCAACACGCAATGCCTCCAGAATTCGGCGAAAATGAGAAACCCAAGAGAGAAATGTAAGAGACATTTAGTTTTGTGTTTAAGGAAACGAATTCACCAAATTAAACTTGTCATTTATTGCTTTTGCACTCAGTCGCTTTGATAGAGTTGTCAAATATACTAATTGGACATTTAAGAAAGGTCATAAGAACCACAATTCCTCAAACGATTGTTAGTGGTTCTATGATGTCGGTTGACAGGTAGCTGTAAATTGATTTAAGGAAATTATATTTTAAAGATTTATGCAGGTTTCAGAGTATCATCTCAAAAACAACAACTAACCCAATAATAACTAATAGTAATCTTAATTACTTGGGACGTCGGATGTCGGTAATTGCTAAAATTATTATAGTTTTCTTAACGTATTTTCTCCTTTTTTTGCCACCGTTTCTAGATAAATCTTTACGTTACTACAAGAAGTCACGCACAGAGTCAGAAGTTTAATATCTTTAAAGTGTTAATTTTAACAAAAACGTAATTGAGCCACATGATCTCCAAGTATATATTTTTCTATTAAACAAAATAATTGTAATTTCGCACACTGAAGTATCAATCCTTATGTAAACTCAATAAAATGGTAGATAAATATGGAATCGTCAAGAAATATCGACATTGGAGAGCAAATACAAAAAGTACACGGAATAACGAGCTCTATACAAACACTACTCGGAAAATATAGACAAATATGTATATAAACCTATAGGTACGTCTGGGGGACATAATTTGACGTTCACTCTACTTCTAGAGAGAGGGGTCACAAAAGAACCCACACATACTAACACCAATATAATATTTAAACATAGGCAAACTAACAACAAAATTTCAAAATACAATGTCGACCGAATGCCAGAGAAGTTGGTTAAACAAGTAAAGTTAATAATATACAGGTACCTATATACAATTCGTCAACGTGACCGCACGTGTCAATGGGCCGGAACGACCGCCAGAGCCACTCATTGTGCGAGGCTGTTACAATCGGATTAATATAATTAATACCTCATACAGCCTATTAGCTTTAAATAATATTCAATTATAACTTTATGTATTACATAATACTTAGGACATTTTGGGTATTTGTAAATTATATGACTATATTTACTGGGAAACCACAAACAATGTATAAATTTTGCCGATAGCAAAAATGGAAAAGTGATTTTTTTATTGATTTTAGTGATTTTTTTGCGGGATCGACGCCAAAAAAAGAATATCTAGCTTTTATATAAATGTTTTGAAAAAGAAATCCCATCAAAAACATAAATGTAAAATGAAAGCCAAGTTTTGTAATAAAACGTATCCTTTCAGCGATAAAAGAAGTGAGATGTAAATGTATGCCAAGTTCAATGGTCAGTCCTGAAATTTATTTTTAACAATATAAAATATTTTATAACAACTGAAAATGCCCATTCTTCTTACAACTTGGAGACTTCATTTATGTGTAATATCTGACTTGGCTAGTTTTCAAATTAATTTACATCGATATAAATGAATGTATTCAAATTCTATTCTACTCAGATTCTACTGTAAATTCTTATGAAAACTAGCCAAGTCAGATATTACACATAAATGAAGTCTCCAAGTTGTAAGAAGAATGGGCATTTTCAGTTGTTATAAAATATTTTATATTGTTAAAAATAAATTTCAGGACTGACCATTGAACTTGGCATACATTTACATCTCACTTCTTTTATCGCTGAAAGGATACGTTTTATTACAAAACTTGGCTTTCATTTTACATTTATGTTTTTGATGGGATATCATTACTTTTTGTTCAGAAATTATAAGTAGGAAGATTACAAGTACTTTTCCTATAGGAAGCTACTACGGCAAGAAACTCAAGAGTTGCTCTTTTTAAAACATAGTTTAGAGTAAGCGCTTCATAGGACATTTCTCTTCGCCGAATAAACCAAGTAGGACACCATTGTGATAATACACTTCTATCTTAATATTGTACAAATCTACTGCAGCCTTTATTTCGGAAGTAGCTTCGTACGTAGTTAAGCAAAGCATGTCTTCTTTAGAAGAGTAAGGATTCCCGTTTCGAGCGCTAGTGTAGATACGTAAATCATTCCAGTTACGCCATACGTACTCTACTATAGTCTCGCGCAATTTATTAGTTTGTTGTATATCAATACGCTCAAACAAAGAATATGCAATAGCATGGAAGAGACAGCTCCCATCGGGAGGCATTGGAACAATTCGGTGTAAGTTCTTGTTTCAACCACAAGCAATTCTATTGAACGACTCATTGTTCAACATGTCTTGGAAAAAATATAAACAATAAGTTTATTAAGTGCTGACGGTACCAATCTGAATTGATATGATCCCAAGGTCGACTTCGTTCTCTGCCGTTTTCACAAGTGTTCCTAAAACCAGTAAAATCATGAAACCCAGGCCAAAAAAACCATTAAAATATGAGCGCCTTCGTACAATAAAATATATCTAATATAATTTGGTATTTACTTTTTTATTATGGTCAATAATATTATGTTTTATTACTCTTAAGACGATATTTAATTAGGGGAATTGTGCTTAAGATGACATACTTTTTGTTTGAAGACAAATATGTCAAATAAATAAAGTCATCTGAGAACAGCATATTGCGTATTATTATATATTTCATAATCAACGAAATTATTTTAGTTTCAGAACAATCATCTTTCAAACATCATAAAAACAAACAAAAATCGCACTTAGGTCGACCACTGTAAGACGACATATCTACAGGGTAAAATGACATACTTTTTTTTTTTTAGTATGCCACTTAGTATGTGGCATAAAAACGCCATCATTATATGTCGAGCATAGTTCACAAATAAATAGTTTCTTCTTTGCTGAGGGGCTTTTAAACAGTATTAACGCCAGATTCATACATGTTGCAAATTTTATGAGGTTGGATTCCGTTATCAGTCACTTCCTTTTCCAAAAGGGAAATAAACTTCGTCACCTGCGGCTATTGAATGCCTTTGCTCTAGCAGCCTTATCCATGTCTTCTTGTGACCTATATATATTCGTTTGTAATTGCCAGGCATTTTGTACGTAAAGCAAAAAAAATATATCGATTCTATTTATAAGGGTAAGATAGTATGCCATCTTATACTCACGTTTTGTATGTCATCTTACCCAATAGATATATGAATTTAATTTTAACCGTTGTGACAAAAGTTTATAGGTTAGGATGCGCTTTTAGCGTTAGTTGTGTCATATAATAATCCTATTTTACATTTATAATAAGTTCAAATAGAAAATCTTTATCTTACATATCTTTTCACCATCAAGCAAAAGCGAAAGAAAAATTTGTTGCAATTGAAAAAAACGAAAACATGAATTATTTGCCCATCTGCATTCATTTGCACCCATACTGAATTTAAGCACTAGCTGCATCTACAGACACTCTCTAAAACGTCACAAGATCGCACTTAGCGCTAATAGTTTCATCAATATTGGTAGTGTGTCATCTTATCATAGTATGCCATCTTGAGCACAATTCCCCTATATATGAAAATTTATTATATTTATCTATGAATCTCGACTATAGTTTTTATTTTGTTGATTAAATGACAGTTGTCAGATTAGAAAGTAATTAATGTATGCTGCGTTTAGAAATCTGAAATAATAATAATTATTTTTTTCTAATTTTATTATTTTGTTGGAATAACTCAACACGCAATGCCTCCAGAGTTCGATGGAAAGAGGGGAACTGAGTGTCTTAACACTAGGTTCCCTCTGTCTACCCCGCTATGTGTGGGATACATCGTAAAGCAGATTTATTTACTTTTTATTATTTTGTTTAAGTAATTTTTAATTTTCTCTTTTTTTCTCTTATTTTTTTTTATTAACAATTACTTAAATTTTTACTGTTAATAATTACTTTATAATTACTTCTGTTAAGATAGCTGGTAGGCTGCATATATCAAATTAAAAATCAAACCAGCTTCACGCTGTATCCCGCACACAGAGACAGAAGACAGAGAGAATCTAGTGTTAAGACACTCAGTAACTCCACTTTCCATCGAATTCTGGAGGCATTGCGTGTTGAGTGGCGGAACTCTACGCCGCGCTTTGCCTTGGTGGAAATATAATTTTAAATAAATATTTCAATTCCTCGAGTGGGAATCGAACTCACAACCAGTCTGTTTTACAGACACACTCTGGCCCCGGTGCCACGACTGGCCTTACAGATAATATACTATCGTATATTATTATTAAATTTTATATATATTTCTATCAATATATATATTTTTTTTATATTTATTTTTTAGTGTATTTTTTTTCTGTCTTTGGGTTCTGTACCTCGAAAGCAATAAAACAGAACCCTTATAGGATCTTATATAGGACTTAGTACTTAAATATTGTAATAATAATTTAATATCAAATACGTTAATCGACTATGCAAATACTCTTAGTATAATAAGTACTAAAACATATGTTTAAATTATAATAAATAATAATGAAGGATGTTAATCCATTTATTATTTATATATATAAAAGGACTTGTCCTCGCTGACTGAGGTAAGACGCACGCACAGCCGTAACCGCTGATGGTAGAAACGTAAAGTTTGGACAGACGTTTACTTTCGTAATCTGGACATCCACTAAGAAGGGATTTTGAAAAATTTTTACTCTAAAGGGGTGAAATAGGGGTTGAAAGTTTGTATGGATTTTTTTTTAAATCGGCACCGATTTTTATAAAATTTGAAATTTAGATTTTTAAAAGTATTTAATTGAATACGTGTTTCATAGTTTTCTAGAATTCTCCCGCGCTAAGGGTGCAAATAAGGGGTTGAAAGTTTGTATGGAAAAATCTTTAAACCGCCACCGATTTTAATAAACTTTTTAAGTTTAGACTCTTAAAAATATTTCATTGAACACATGTTTCATGGGTTATTAGAATTCACCCCTAAATACGCAAGCGAAGCTGCGCGCGTCCGCTAGGAATAAATAATAATGAAGGATGTTAATCCATTTATTATATTTATATATTTTTACGTGAAGCCCTTGAAGTCCACATGATGACAGGCTTTCTCAGGACATAAATTAGAGTCATTTTCAGCTACAAATGGAGACATATCTTATCTTAAAATATACTTGAAAGCATCATGTTGTTGTAGATAGCTTACGTAAATAATAGTGAAGTTAGTCTACAAATCTACAAAACAAATAAAATATTTACTAACGTGTGACATAAATAAAAGCAACAATATATAAATAATGCATTGCTCTTATATTATGCCAGACGCTACACTATAAGTAAATGTTCCTAATTGAATCTATTTATTGAAAAATTATAAGAAAATGTTAAAAAAATACTAGTTTCGGATTTTTTCCTTTACATACACCCAATTACTTAACCGGATGCTAAATTTCACCATTCCAGGTCATCTGGAACTTGGTTAACATTAAGGTCTATAGGTCAGTCACCCCCCTAAAAATTTACGATTTTTGGACGTCATTATCTAAATAACTGTTTGAGCTGTGTTTATGAAATTTAATGCACGTATACAGGTAGGGGGTCTAAATATTTGAGCCAAATATTATAGGTTTAGGTGGAATAGTTTTTGAGTTACGAATAGGTAAAAAGTGGCTTCAAATGGTTCGTGTAAAATAACACACGGTGCTGCTCGCCAGTTCTGTTCGTAAAAAAACTTGGCCACGCGCTCCGCGCGTTTTAAATAGAAATAGAACCTCCTAGCGGTTTCCATACACTATTATATAAACCAAGACGAGCAACTAACAAAACAATAATAATTCGTAGGCCGATAATTATATATATGACAATATACGTTTTCGGTTGCAATACAAAAGCTGCATCATTCCCGCACAAACGGGATGACACCGTATCAATACACTAATTAGCAAGCGCCGCAGTGGCCCACGCAGTTTTCAATAACCAACCATTTCAGCGACGATACTAATTGGACTAAAATATTATAGGTGAAAATGTAACTATAATATCATTTTACTTATATACAATATCCATTATCATTTGAGGTCACACGCGGTTCAATTCCCACTCGGAGCAATTAAATATTTACATTTCCTGGCTATGGTAAGGCAAAGAGCGGCGTTGAGTTCCATCACTCACCACACAATGCCTCGGCGTACATAATAATGAAAGAAGTGTCTAAACACTGGGTGCTCACGTTCCTTCTACCTATCCTGCTATGTGCAGGATACAGCGTGAAGATAAAAAACGAAAAAATAATAATTTCAATATGTATATATCAATTAGTATTTTATCATTGTAATCCATTATATTAAACGTATTTGAACATGCTACAAGTATTATTGTAAAGATTTGTGTAAAATCATAGCTTGACCGGCAAGCAAGTCAAAAATTCAATTAAAAATAGGTCGAAGAGGGGCGGCCTTTTAAGTTATTAATCGCACAATACAAACAAAGACATGACTTCAAAAGATCCAAGGTTTGGCCGGGAAGCTTATGGTCACTATAAATATATGTGCTTATTTTTTGTTTTTCGAAAAGACAAAAAGCTTTGAGTGAAGAATTTTTAAGGCAGAGAGAAGTTTTAGGTCAAGAGCTCAATTTATCCTGCAATTTACTTATTAATAATTTATTATTAAATAATTTAAGTTTATATAATAGACTTCATAGGAAGTTAATATACCAAAGATTCATTCTATACTCCTCGCCTTGAATTCCACAAATTCAGCTTTCGTACACGAATTCAAAACTTGATGAATTTTTATTTTTTTTAAATTAGTGAATCTTATTATTAAATAATTTACTTATATTTATTAGATATTATTTTCATAGCTAGGCTTTAAAGTAATCTTTAACATTTTTTAATTATTGTAAAGAATTATATATCTGCTATATCCAAACAAAAACCTAAATAAAATATATTCTTAATATAACAACACTTACCTCAGCCAATGTCTCTTAGCGATGGCGGTGTGGCAGCAAATTGCATCGTACTGGTCAGCAATCCACACGATGAGGATGATGTAGAACGCTGTAGTGGTGTCATTGAAGAATTCTGACATTATTGCCTCCATCCCTAGGGGAAAAAATATCGTGAATTATAAAAAACGATGTATTTTTATTATAATACATTTAATTTTAATATGTAAATTGAAAGTATTTAAATTTGTTTCAATTAAAAAAAACATACAAGCAAGCAGCTTTTATTAATACATTTCTATAAACAACGTAGTGACAAATCACTTTAATTTTCTTTTTCTGCCAAATAGTATGCCGCAGTATGTCTAACACTGAAAAACATTGAAAAACAATATACAAACAACCTACTTGTGATGACTTGATTGACTAATGCAAATTTTTCATTCCATGCTTCCAATTACTTCTTAAAAATAAGTCTACCAAGGCATAACTTAAAGTATAACAACAATATCAATCTACAGTTATGCATATTTTAAGCAATATGTTGCATATTCTATATTATATTCCTAATTGTATATTTCAACACCATTGCCACTATTTTTTTTTATTTTACAATATAGAAATTGTATTTCATCTTTTATTATTTTCATTAATCATTCAGAGATTCTTTTGAATGCTCTGTGAAGATAAAAAAAATTAAATTGCTAACATATCTATTAAGTATTTAATTTATATAATATTGATAACATATACCTAGCTACATCTTTATCAAAAAAAATAAACGAAATTATAACATAAATATATTTCAATAATCCATATACCCTTTTTATAACTAAATCTACTATTTTAGTAACCCAATTTGTCTAGTTGAAGCGAATGCAATCTACATTGTATCTCTGAGAGCAGAGCAGGCGACCGCATATTTTAAGTTAGCGCAAGCATTAAATATCGCGGGTCATGTGTGGAGTCACCGGAGACGGCGGTGTCGGGGTGTCGGACTAATTAGATGTCGACAATTACGCCCTAACGACCGAAATCCGAGCGGTGAGAGCTTATTAACCGCCTGATATGCAGTGGGACACCGAATGCCTTCCCTCGCTTACATTTTTGATACATTTCTAGGGCGATCGTGGCGTGGCGTGCCGATTTCTTAAATTATTTTTTAGTAAATATAAAAAAATATTTGACTGATGTTTTAATGCTATAAGTTAAATATAATAGAAATTAAAATTAAATCAATCAGCTTCACGCTGTATCCCGCACACAGCAGGGTAGGCAGAGGGAAAGGAAGTGTTAAGACAACCCGTTCCCCACTTACTGCCGAATTCAGGAGGCATTGCGTGTTGAGTAGCAGGATCTAACGCCGCGCTTCACCTCGATACCAAAGCGAAGAAATGGAAATATAAACGTAAATAAATATTATATAATAGAAAACACTTGTTAAATTAATACCTACTAAGTTTCCTGTTTAAAAATTATTAATTTACTATAAAATTACAAATATTCTATATAAATCTACATTAAAAAAACCAATTATAAGCAATTTCCAAGATTAAAATACACATATAACAAATAATATATCAATCCACATCCAGCACGAATCCAACGCACAACCCTCAGACAATTCTCCCGCATCGGGGACGTAACTCAATATAACACGGGCAACTGTCCGGCGCCGCGGCAGCTCCTTATTTGCATTTTGATGAGGCCCTGCACTGATACAATAAACACGTTAGGAGCCGCCACGAGGACGACACGCCGTCACGCCGACACGCCGACGTGCCGACGTGCCGACGACGTGCCATCCAACGGCGACGTTTAACCGTATCACTCATAACTATGTACGTCCAATTAATCCTCACTTGGAATTAATTATACCTAACACATGATATCGTCGTCCACAATGGCCGCCAAATTATACAGTTTCAGTTCATTTAATTACAAGGAGTTACAAGGAGATGGAAATATACTGCGTGAACGCTGGTTAAATGTGACATAGGACCCATTTGTTTGAAAATCTTAGCCCAAAGCTATATTTATGTAGACTTACGAATAAATGGCTTAATAGGGAATACGAGACGGTCAAAAAATTTAAAAAAATAAGAAAATCATAATATGTGATACAACGTCTCCTTGTTCATATAAAATAACTAGCGGCCCGCTCGCGGTTTCACCCGCGTGAACTATGTTATTATTAATTTCTGTCTCTATGGCTACGTCCTAGTGACGTCTATGCAAAATTTGAGACTCCAAGCATTTGTAGTGTCGAAATTTCATACAAACTTTCGACCCCAAAAACAACCCCTTAGAAGAATATTGCAAATTCCCGTCTTAGTGAGCACCTACGTCCTGTAAATAGCTCATATGCAAAATTTCAGATTCCTAGCACATGTAGTTTCTGAGATTTCGTGATGAGTGAGTGACCTTTCGATTTTATATATATAGATGCAAAATTTCAGATTCCTAGCACATGTAGTTTCTGAGATTTCGTGATGAGTGAGTGACCTTTCGATTATATATATATAGATACAAATACGAATATTAAAAACTATACCAAAAAGTTGAATACATTATAGCTAAATTTAATTTCCAATATTTTATAGATAAATATAAAAAGCGCAGACACAAATAATATATCTAGAACTGCGTAATTCATTCAATCATTTTGCATTTGTAGTGTTTCGCGCGTGCCTCTCACCCATCTCTGGCGATCTTCGCCTTGTACCGGAATTAAAATTAATAGCGGACGCCGTCACGTCGGCGGGCCCCCGTCCCTGCGCCCGTCTCGACTCGCCTCGCCTCGCCCGGTAATTTGTTTACTCGCCTCGCTACGGATTACGTCGCATGCTCCGCTGAATTGGTAACAGCCGTGACTTCTTAGCTGTGAACGATCGGACCGCAAGCGACAACTATACTGTTCATAAAACTTTAAACTCTAATCAATTCAGTTGATAACCCCCAAATTCTAAGATATCTGACTAAAATTTTAGGAGATTGAGCAAAATGTTGGCATATTAGGTGGAATTGAGATATTTTAAGGTATCGCTAACAAAACAGATAATATAATAGGAAATTTACTTTTAATTCACTACCACATTTTTGAGCTTAGCTAATAATAATTGTAATTCCTATTTTAACCTCAAGTAATTATATTAACAAAAACGCTCCTATCAAACAAAAATGTAATGTAAATTGATAGTTCTATAGTTTTATACGAAAACATCTAGATCATTTGTAAAAAGAATAACTTTAAGTTAGCTGGAGAGCATTTTTGACTTCATCCAAGGTGTAGGATATAGCACAAATTGTTCTTTCTAGGGTTTAATCAAGGGGGACACCCGTCGTGTCTGTCGTCCGCTTCCTTGGAGCTCGGTGCAAATTGAGAATAATGGAGCCTGTATCGTGTTAGGGTTCTTTAGCTAAGATACGAAATAGTCGCTGCTCTTTTCGTGTCTGTGATATATATCTTTAATTAGTGTAATTTCTTGGTAGATATTGGTATGTCAAAAATATAAAATTTAAAAATTTTATTAATTAATAATTACAACGCCAATTGATGCATTTGCAATCATGATATGGATTTATTTGATTTTAACAACTAATATGAGCGATCGCTAGAAGAGATTCCACCTTGAACTAGCAGAAATTCCATGAGTAGATTTTAAAAGCAGTCAGTATAAAAAACATAGTTTTTAGTATTATATGTATTTTTAAAACCCAGTATTTTAAAACTAGCGAGCAAGTCAATACACAACTGACTAAGAATATAACCAAATTCAAACCCTATGTATTAATAATATATTAATTACAAATAAAAGTAACGACAATACATCGATAGGGCGCGTACGGCCAATCGTCTAGCACCCCGCCGCGCTAACTTTCGGCGTTAAGCCCCGTGCATCGGTATACGTCTTTACGAGCTCGTTAGTGAAGGTAATCGCGTTGCAGGAGCCGGCTTACGCCTGTGCATTATTAGTGTTTTTATTGATTCACTCGCCTCGCGTCGTAAACTGAGATTATTATTCGCGACGCACCCCCCTCCCCGCGGACCCCCGCGCCGCCCTAGGCTGACTTGTTTTGTTACTTAATCGCGAACGATAACAACATTTAACGACGGCTAGGTGACTGGCTAAATTCCACTCCGATGTTTAGTGCTCATTCTATTTTCATTAACCATTCACCCACTTAATGATCCAGATCCTAAGGGAGTGATTCGATGACTTTGCGTCCATAAAATTAAACCTTGGCGTGACCTGGTCATATATATAAATGGTGTTGCGAGGACACTAATTAAACACACTAATAAATTGTATGTTTCTTTATTTGTTTCAAAATTATACCTGGTTGAATTACATATAACGAAAAATTGGCCTTTCATGAAAATATAGATATATCTTATGCAAATTATTAAAATCATATATCACACAAAAAAGATGTATAATAAAAAACTATAACGATAACACCATCAACTACTAAACATACTGTAAAAATGTCCTCGTTCAGTGAGATTACCCCCTCCGAATCCGAATCCCGTTCGGGAGACGGGACAACGGCATTACACATTAAGTGACCGTCTACGGGTACGGGCAGAAGAGCTTTCGTGCCAATATCAACTTAAATGTAAACGTAGTATAGAACAGGTGAGCTTCTTGTAAGCCGCAAGAGCATCGACTCGACGCCAATTTGTATCGAACGAACGTGTATGTTAATAAAGCCTATTGTGTCCCTCGCCTCATCCAGATTAGTTCACAACGACGACGGTCCTTGAAATCTAATCTATGCAGACTTGTGTTCATAGCTTAGATTATTATTATAGTGTCTATAATATAATAACATACTAGTGGGTGCGCGCAGCTTCGCCTGCGTTTTTGCGGCCTTAAGGGGTGAATTCTAATAAACCATTCTTAATAGTCTAAGTTTCAAATTTTATAATTTAACATTTAACGATTTTTCCATACAAACTTTCAACCTCTTATTTGCAACTTGCCTTGAGGTGTATTCTAAAAAAACGACGAAACACGTGTTCAATGAAATCTATTTAAGAGTCTGAATATCAAATTTTATAAAAATCGGTGGCGATTTTAAAAAAAATCCATACAAACTTTCAACCCCTATTTCATCCCTTTAGGGTTAAAATTTTTCAATATCTCTTCTTAGTGGATGTCCAGATTACGAAAGTAAACATCTGTCCAAATTTCACGTTTCTATGCACAGCGGTTACGGCTGTGCGTGCGTCTTACCTCAGTCAGTGAGGACAAGTCCTTTTTTATATATAGGTTATAAGTAAATATCTATAATATAGACTTTAGAAGTATATTAAAATAACATGAGCCTACTTTACTCTATTAAGTATTATTTCCAAAGATTTATTCTAACTTTAAAACAACCGAGATAACATTTTAGAAAACAGTTTAAAAGTTCGGCTTTATTCAATTCTTCAACGAAGAAACAACATCTACTGTAATCTTTTGTATAATACTAAACAAATCATACAATATTAAGGAATAAATATTAATTAATTTAGTTTGAAGTAAAAATATTTCAAATACTCATTGAAGATAGCGATATTATAATAAGCATTATTAGCTCAAGCCGCTACGAAGCGTCTCACGAGAGAACCCCTAACACTGGAGTGGAAGAAGAGTCAATCATTAGAGTCGTTGAGGAGGTTAATTTCGATAATCCGCTTTACCGTTCACCTAAAATCTGTACGCTGACTCTCGCCGCAGGCAACGCAGGCAATATTATTACCATCGGTATACAAAGTCGATAAAATCAAAAAATCAGCTTCATGCTGTATCCCGCATTTCCGCAGGTTAAGCAGAGGGAACCTAGAGTTAAGTCACTTCGTTCCCCACTTTCAGACACAATTTGGAGACATTTGACACAGACCAGGAGGCATTTGCCTCGATACCAGAGCGAAGAAATGAAAATAAATATTTCAAGTATTTATTTCCTGGAGGGGTTCGAACCTACAACCGTCGCGCTACAGTCACACCCTTGTGCCACTGCGCCATGGTGAAAAAAGGTGATATTTAGATATATCGGTACACTTTGCAGTAGATATAGATTCATATATTAGTGAGGCGTACGTGTCGGGCAATTCGGGTCCCTCGCGTTGAAGGCGAGAGGCGGAGAGTTTAATTAGGGCAGCAGTTTAACAAACTGCTAATAGTGGAAATGGATCAGTGTGCCGGGTGATCCAGCTAGATGTGCCCTACGGCGGCGGTCGAATCAACATTTGCCGACGGATCGAATTACGGTCCGCCACCACGTCACCCGTAACGTAATTGATTCAGCGCTCGCCGGACACCGGCACGCCTTTTTGTTGCTTTTACTGAAAAAAAATACTTAATACACCTCCAACCAAAGTTAACTCCGGTAAATATTTTACAAACCATGTCATCATTTCTATATAATAAATTAATTTTCACCTAAAATTAGCTGTAGTTTAATTAATAATAACTAAAAAATATAAATAACTAGCGGCCCGCTCGCGGTTACACCCGCGTGAACTATGCTATTATTAATATCTGTCTCCATGACTACGTCCTAGTGACGTCTATGCCAAATTTGAGACTCCTAGCATTTGTAGTAACGAAGTTTCATACAAACTTTCGACCCCAAAAACAACCCCTTAAAAGTCAAATATTGCAAATACCCGTCTTGCGAGCACCTACGTCCTATAAGTAACTCCTATGCAAAAATTCAGATTCCTAGCACATGTAGATTCTGAGATTTCGTGATGAGCGAGTGACCTTTCGATTTTATATATATAGATATATATATATAGATTAGTAAAAACACCAAAATATAATCGAACATATATTGCATAACATCCCTTCAAACATTCACAGATTACACCAACACGAGCGCAAGGGATCGTAGATGACAAGCCGAAAATAGACGAATATATTTAGGTGGAAATATGTATCAAAATGAAAATGGAGGGAAGTCCATTGGCGAGAGTACCACGGCACGTGCAATTGAACAGCTCTCGACGTGGAAACAGATACACGACAAACACACAGAAAACACTCGTATCGAGAAAACATTTCAACTGAGCAGAATATCAAAGGTGCATATTTCAAATTTCATCGGATATCGTTCGGGGTTTATGGGTTGTACAACGAATAATATTTTTATATATATTGATGGTTTTGATATATTGCTTTTGTCATATATAATAAATAATAATTAAATTGTTATATTAACACATTTGCAAGCTGAGGATAAATCCTCAGCTTGATAATGTTCTTGATAAATCAAGAACATTATCAATTGCTATTTATAAGAAGGAAAAAGGAAAATTTAAGCCTAAAAATAATACCAATGCTTAAAATTTATGGGCTCAGTGTTTCTTTACTTATAAGCTATCACACGATAATAACAGATTCAGGACAGTTTCTTCAATTAAAAACAATGATTTTTACATACACACACACACATTTAAAATTTAAAAGTTATCTTTTTAAAAATCTTCTCTTATTTAAAATTAATATACTACAAAAAAAAATACAATATATAAGAATACAATAGAGGAACACGATTGAGGAAGGGCGAGCCTCAACACGGAGTAAAGTGAAAGCACTTTACTTTTAAACTCTAGAAAGTTATTTATGAGGATATAGATATTAGCCTCAGGATATTTTGGCATCATGTTATAATGACTGGTCAATGTAGTTAAATTCTTCAAGCGTTCTGACCCAATTTAGTTATTGAAGTTTTGGTCGAGAATAGACCTTATTTACTTGCACGGAGTTATATTTATATTTAGTTCCTCAATAAGAAAGGGACAGTCTAAGTTATCGTTAACCAATTTATAGAGCAAAATCTGATACCATAACTGACTACAATCGAACAATCTACTAAGATTGAAATGTTTTAAACGTCTTTAATACTTCGGCAACAGGTTAACTGTGCCATATAAAACGCTTTTGGATTCGATTGCCTCTTGGAGGATGAATCATTTTCATCTTCCTTTTCTCGCTCTGGTAAGAAGACAAATCCTGGCATACAGTTCAGCCAGTCAATACGCAATATCTCGAAAATAAGACAAAAACTGCACTAGTTAAGCTGATATATACGGGATATAGCGTTAAGTTTAAAAAAAATGTTAACTAATTTGGAAATTTGCCTTTTTATTTGTATTTGAAAGGATTTATAAAATCTTAATATATTTTTCTGCTAACTTATCAGAGAAAAATTATACAGATATGTACATTGTGTACATAGGATGTCTTTAGAGAATTGTCCGATATTAAATTTGAAATTGAGTCAATAAAAAAAATCGTATTTCGCTTTTCAAAATAAAAAAAAGACGCAGAAACCCAACAGGGACGCACGCCAGCGATATTGCATTCGATTTAAAACTACGATACACCGTTCTATAAACTCATTTATGACAAATATATATATATATATATATATATAAACTCATTTTGAAAGAAACTTCTGTTCGTTTACATTTTTTTCAAGTAATTTTTTATCAATATGTATAGACAGATGGAGAGCGGAGATCGGCAGTCTATTGACATTATATTCTCTACGACTTCACTGCTATGCAAAAAATACAAAATATTTAAAATATAAATAAGGCCTAAGCAGATATCCTAATGATAAAAGTAATTCACAAAACCGACTGAACTAAAGTTTTAAAAGGTCCATTTTAATATAAATAAATTTCTATATTCTTCCGTTACGTTATACTTATTTTAGTTCTAAATTAAATCTTAATAATTAATCGCTTTTCTTATACAGACTAAAATTAGAACTAAAATCAGGTTATACTAAGCGTTTAACCTCTAAACACTGTTAAAAGTCGGTGCGGGCAACTTGCTTCCGGCCGCTACGGATGTAGCAATTTACAACTAAATTCATCAATGATCGCGTAACCCAGTTACGAAGCGGCACGGTGCGGTGTTTTACTTTATTTCGCTTAATAGTTAGTTGTGCGCCGGCAGTGTATGTAATGCAGTTAAAACTGATATGCGATATGGAGGAATTATTTTGTATGTAATATCTTTGAGATTTTTTTAACCGACAAAGAAAACTGAGGATGTTCTGTATTTCAAGCGTTTATTTTTTTTTTATATATAAATACGCATAATTTACTGAGTCAAATGCTTTTAAAACATTTTTAAAAATTGCGGAGAGTTGAATTTTGATTATTTCAGTTTTATTGGATAGTAAATAGCCCGGAAATGGACTCCCCGGAAATGGACCCTGAAATAAAATAATATACAAGAGAAATCTCCTTCTACGATAGATCGAAATTTCACAAGAAGCACGCGTCGCGATGAGTATATACTACATTCGTTTGAGAACTAAACTAAAATATACTTTATGATTTTAATTAAGACTATTTAAACGGGTTTTTTTTGTTGTCTAATTTCTTTTGTCGGTTTAATATTTGGTTAACTAGATTATTAACTTTCATTGAAATTTTAAATTGTCTTTTGCCAATTTGGACAAGAATACTTAAAGACAATGAGACACATATATACATATATGTAAATTAGGATACTGTAACTACGGCGATCATAGTATATAACTAATGAACAAACTCTAAATAAGAAGAGGACAGACATCGATACTCATTGTTTGATTTGATCCGGGCGGCGGCCAAACTAATTGCAGCTCGGGGCTATCGATTCGGATGCGCTCTTAACTAAGATGGATATTTATTACTATATCCATATATTTACATATGTTTTAATATATATTTTAAACTGGTACATACATAGAAATATGATATAAAAATCTTGCTGAAAAATACTTTTTTTACTATTATGTTGACACCACAAAATGACCCGCGGAAATATTCCTCAAATGTCATGGTAACTACATTTTCTTTTTTATTTCAATATGCTTTTTTTACTCTACCTCATATCTTGTGTTGTTCGTAATTTTGTAATATTTAATTTATTAATTCTAAACATTCTCTTTCTTCTAGCAAAAATTACCACCAAAGCGGCTCTCGTTGCATGTTTTATATATGTACCTATGCTCAGAGGTGTGAATTCTAAGTGAGACGACGGAGGACGGGGTTCGATCCCCACTCGATGGAATTAATTATTATTTATAACTATTTTAATTTATTCCCTCTAGTGCCGAGGCAAAAGAGCATCATTGAGTTACGCCACTAACTACAAAATAATTTACTAATAAAAAAAATTAAAAAAAAAAACTTACTGATGCGAATGTATTAACATTAGGTTCCCTAAGCCTACCACCCTCCTATAAGCGGAATAAACTGTGAAGCTGAAAAAAAATATTCTAAACAGACATGGTTTTTTCTTCGTCTATTTTCTTCCGTGTTTCCACGAGACGGAGCTCATCTGAGCAGTGGCTCGGGGGAACGAATGTTCTATCTAATTAACTTTATCATAAAGAGACGGTTATTGCCTCGCCAGCACAATGTTTAACCGGAAATACGCTTTATGTTACAGGATATACCTGAATAATTATTACATTTTTTTTTCAGATTCACGCAGTATCCCGCGTGTAGCACGATAGTCAGTCAGCCTAGGCTTAAAATACTCCGTTCCTCACTTTCCGCTGAACTCTAGGTTCATTACGTTTTGATTGACGGCACTCAACGCCGCACATTGCCACGACACCAGAGCGGAAAAATGAAAATATTAAATATTTAATGTCCTCGAGTGGGAATCGAACCCACAATTTATCGCTTAACAATGATTTACTTAGTATTGTTTAACTACCCTACATACGGTTATAAATACAAAAAAGTTATAAGCCATAAAATAAGTTAAAAAATATCCATATCTTTACTTGGAGATTTTCATTGCTGAAAAACTACTGATTTTTTTTATTTAAAACTTAGTAATAAAAAAAATGGAATAACACCTTAAAAATGTAACCAAAACATATAAAATTATAATCATTAAATATACTGAAGCCATCTTCTAAAACTATTCCTTCTAGAACTGAAATTTTCTCAATTAAACATAGGGAAAGAACTTACAAACGGCAAAGTTTGAACCCCGATCTCAGATATCGTGGCGTCTGGCGGTTTCTATCCGCTAGGATTAATAACAAATGAGCTAAGTATTGACGGAGATATGAGATTTCCTAAGCTCGATATCAAATTGAAAGTGTAGTCTACAGTTTTACTTTGTCTTGGCTGTTTGGAAATTTATTATTTTAATAGTTGATTTTGAGGCCAGTCGTGTGACTGGTTCGATTCCCACTCGAGGAAATAAAATATTTAGTATTTCTTAGATCTGGTGTCGACGAAAACTGTGGCGTTAAGTACCGCCACTCAACATGCAATGCCTTTAAAATGCAACGGAAAGTGGGAGAATACAAAGTGAAGCTGATGAAGTAGACTATATATTTTTGTAAATTATTTTTTTCAGTTTGCTATCCAATAAATATTCAAATAGATAAGAATTAATATGCACATTATGCGTTCAAGATATTAATATCGTTAACCTATATAATTATGTAGGTATGTTTAAATTAAAATTCGTGTGCATAATATTACAAATATGCATATTTTTAAAACAGTCAGACAGTTAAGTTTTTAAAATATTCTATTATTTTACAACATAATATCAATTGGTTGCAACTTCTTATAACTACCATCATTACAAAAATATCATTCACCCAGCAAAATAAAAAGCTAAATTTATATAACTCAACACTTCTCTATAATAAAGTTTCTTATGAAATAAGAGTCGCTTCAATCTTAAAAACTTCAGTGCGTAAACTATTGACTTCATATCGTAAGAAAACTTAGCGAAAGGTAAATAAATATATGATATCAGTTGTTACAAGCACTACAAAGTTGTTTATACGATTCAATGAGAACCTAATACGGCATCTCAGGCGCGTCCACTTCCAAGTATCGAAGATAGAAGAATCAAGAGAGTGGAGGAACTTTTTAGAACTTGGCCCGCGAGTCGTTCAGCTCTAAACTCTTATTACAAACTCTCTCAACTTTTAACTAGCTTAAGAATATCACTTTACACGCTAAGAACGTTTTTGTTTTGAATTTTATTACGGTTAATAAGAATATAATATGATAGGATATTACAGTTAAGATTTCGTTTACAGAAATAACATTTTTACCATTGGGTCTGGGATCTTTTGGGGTCCCGACTGTTAATCCTAATGAACTTTTTTGATAACGTTTCAGAAATCGAGAGATTGGCCTTTTTTAAATCCTTCTATAGAGCCTTTTAATCTATACATATAAATCGAAAGGTCACTCACTCATCACGAAATCTCAGAAACTACATGTGCTAGGAATCTCAAATTTTGCATAGGACTTATTTATAGGACGGAGGTGCTCGCTAAGACGGGAATTTGCAATATTCGACTTCTAAGGGGTTATTTTTGGGGTTGAAAGTTTGTATCAAACTTCGTTACTATAAATGCTAGGAGTCTCAAATTTGGACGGACGTCACTTATAGGACTCATGGAGACAGAAATTAATAATAACGTAGTTCACGCAGGCGAAGCCGCGAGCGGGCCGCTAGTTTCATATATAATTTAAAAATGTATGTAATATTTAAAAAAAAAAAACAAAATATTTATTCCACTAAGTACCTACAATGTCGTCGAACAATCGTCAATGTTTAATTTTTTAGCGTCACCTGGCTTTAATTGCTAAGTAGAATCTAACGTAAAAAAGCGATTCTGGAAATACGAGAAAATAAAGAAAATTACACACACACAAGATACACGCGAAAAACATAACCCTTCCTTTGTAGTCGGATAAAAAAAAAGAAAGAAAGAAAGAAAAGAGAAAAAACCCAAAACAGACAAAGCGACGCACACTGGAATCCCTACGAATCATTATTTCTGGCTACCGGCATTCCGCGTATCGCGCACACGTAATACTATCAATTATTTGTAAAATATCACGTCCAGTTACCCCGACAACATGAAGCTCTTCCATTGTGCAAATCCCTTTTAAGCTTCCATTATTCTGTGCATGCATATTTCACAATGCATATTGTTTGTGATTCTTCAATATATATATATTGTAAATATATTTCATGTAATTAGCAATTATTTGTATTTTATTATATATTTTGTTTTTTTTTAGCTTCACCCTGTATCCCACACACTACAGGAGGATAGGCAGAGAAAACCTAGTGTTAAGAGAGAATAAGTGTCTTAAACACATCATTCTCCATTTTCCAAACTCAACGGCTCAATTTTGCCTCTATACCAGAACGAAAAAATAAAAATATCAAATATTTTCATTTCTTGATTGGTAATCGAACCCACTACCTGTCGAGTTTACAACACACACTGATGCCCCAGCGCTACGAATTACCTCATATTAGTCATACCTAATATATATAAAATCGAAAGGTCACTCACTCATCACGAAATCTCAGAAACTACATGTGCTAGGAATCTCAAATTTTGCATAGGAGTTACTTATAGGAAGTAGGTGATCGCTAAGACGGGAATTTGCAATATTCGACTTCTAAGGGGTTGTTTTTGGGGTCGAATGTTTGTATGAAACTTCATTACTACAAATGGACTCTCAAATTTTGCATAACGTCACTAGGACGTAGTCATGGAGACAGAAATTAATAATAACATAGTTCACGCGGGTGAAACCGCGAGCGTGCCGCTAGTATCTAATATTTAGAAATATATAAAAGGACTTGTCCTCACTGACTGAGGTAAGCCGCACACACAGCCGTAACCGCTGATAGTAGAAACGTGAAATTTGGAAAGATTTCGAAAACGTTTAACCCTAAAGGGGTGAAATAGGGGTTGAAAGTTTGTATGGAAAAAACTTTAAATCACCACCACATAAAATTTGAAATTAAGACTTAAAAATATTTCATTGAACACATGTTTCGTGGTTTATTAGAATTCACCCCTAAATAAGCAAGCGAAGAAGCGCGCGTCCGGTAGTTTAGAAATAAAACAGTACATTTAAAAAAAAATAACATACTAATAACAACACACGTATCCACGTAAATTTCCACCTAAAGCTAGCGGACACCGTGACCACATGGCACACGACACCAAATTATATTTTACCGGTGCAACGCTAAACGCAATAAAAAAGCACTCGGGTTAATTTCCTCACCGGTGGAGAGGCCGGGGTGGGGTGCATCCACCGCCAGGCCGCTAGTGGCAAAATTTTACGCGAAATTATATTTTAAAAATGCCTTAGCACTGTCGGTGAGTGTGAAAATCGGTTTAGCTGTCATAATAATAGCAAATAGACAAAAAAATTAAATTGTTCTTAAATATTTATTTTTATATTTATTATATATTTTAAAATTAAATTTGTAAATCACGATTTCAGCCTAAAATGGATATATAACGTCAAATTTAGGATCTTGATTTAGACCATATTTTTAATGTTTTAATTGTAGATGTCTATACAATAATCTCTTTTATCCTTTAGCCTTAATTATTTCTTAGTTTCGTCTATCTACTATCGTACAAACGGACAAAATTAAATAACAATTACATACATTAGAAAAAGTAATAATAATGTGAAGCCACTCGTGGTAAAAGAGCAGGTCGTGGGTTCAATTCCCACTTGAGGAATGAAATGTGTAATATTTTCATTTCCTCGCTCTAGGCAGGTCGTGGGTTCAATTCCCACTTGAGGAATGAAATGTGTAATATTTTCATTTCCTCGCTCTAGGGTTGCTTTAGACTTAAACTCAATACTCAATGCCTAGAGAATTCGGCGGAACATGAAAAACGGAGTGCCTTAACACTATGTTTATAGAAATAAACTGATTTACAATTATTTTTAATCATTCATTGTAATAAATATATGTATCCTGTAATATAATTACTACGTACCTATGAATATACCTTGTTACCAAAACATCCAGTTTATACAAGACTGAAAATATATTGCGAATATCACTCATACAAATTCAAAAACATATTATATATGGATATTGGTGCAACAATGTCGTTTTATTAATATCATCATCACTACCGTCAACAGCATATGTCAATATAAAATATGCTATAGAAAATTAAACCAGATTAAACGTTAGCAACTATCGAGTGAAGCACAAATTACTATCTTTGTTATAGTTTATTAATGTATTGTCACGTCAACTACTAATGCAGTGCATTTGTTGAACCTACATTATATTCACTGAGAATCGATTTTGTATACAAATATTAAATCGTTCACTTCATAATCGATATATTACAAAATTAAAGACTTTATTTATATACTACGGTATAATACGGGTAACTACGTATAAATATGTATAATAAATAAATATGTATAATACGAGTAACTGTACTTGTCGGTATAGTTTTTTTTTATATTAAATCACGTCTACTGAAAAATAGAAATATAACAAAAAACAGCCCAACTCAACTGT
Source organism: Heliconius melpomene rosina (assembly GCF_056956725.1). Lineage (NCBI taxonomy): Eukaryota > Metazoa > Arthropoda > Insecta > Lepidoptera > Nymphalidae > Heliconius > Heliconius melpomene. The sequence goes on along the minus strand of NC_140402.1, from coordinate 5,735,065 downwards.
ATGTATTCCTTTATTTATTCCATATAAAGGTAAAAACCATAGAAAAGTGATACTGATACTGATGTTTTTTATTTATTCCGCATGTGGCAGGGTATGCAGACAGAGCCTAGTGTAAAGACACCGCTTCCCACTTTCCACCTAATTCTTGAGGCATTGCGTGTGGAGTGGACTCAAAGGAACTCAAAACTTGACACCAGGGTGAAGAAATGGAAATATTAAAACATTTCATTTTTACGAATGAGGATCGAACTCACAACCCGTCGCATTTACACACTTTGGCCACTCCGCCACGACAGCCCTTGCAATAGCTAATCATAAAATTAGCTTTTCAGAGAAAACAGAGAGTTAAAAAACATCTAAAACACCCTACAAAGGTAGCAGCACAGCAAATCGAACGAGGCTGGCCTGGCTGGCCTGGCTGGCTGGCACGGGGCGCGGGCGCGGTGTTTGCACGCTCATCAATCATACCCGTATGGATTTCATTTTAATGCGGTGTCATCGGCGTCTCGCGGCCGCACTGTCACGCTACTATCATCCATCTATTGTTTCACGTTGCCATCGTATAGCCGAATGTTTAGTCACATAATTAGTTTGTGCCTGCGTTTGGGGTCAGGGTACGAATTCATTAAGTATAATTAACCGTACCGCTTTGGAAAGGTTGTAGGTTATTTATTTAAAAAATGATGAATAAGCTCATGAGAATAAAAATCTTTTGTATGCCTATATAAAACCTAAGGTAACTGACGTAGCTCGATTTCTCGAACTAAGAATCCTGATTTGTAGATATGTTCTTTAAAGAGCATAAGTGAGGAAATCTAACAATTAAGTAAGGATTGAAAGCTTTTATCCTTTTTTTTTTGAAAGAGCTATTTTAAATTTTAATAATTTATTTTTAATAATTAGTTAGTAAAAAATATTTTTTTTTTTTTAAATTGGATAGGCTTGCGTTTGACCGCATCAAGTCTGTTGAGCGTTGATGCGATCTACGGTGGTGCACGCTTGCCTAGCAGATACCTATTCACTCTGGTTTTGAAGACCCTCATATTGTTTATTAACAAACAATAAACAATATGAGGGTCTTCAATTCGATTTGTAATTTTTTTTTTTACAAAAAAAAAAACATATATTCGAAAGAAAGAAAACCACAAACAAAACCGTGAGTGGAAAAAACCGTAGCATTCATATACCCACCCACATAAATTTAGAATTTGAAAATATTCCTGAATTACCGAGTAACAATGACCTAAATTAGCATTCTACCGTAACAACACGGCATAAACAAAACATTTAAATATCCAGCACATACTTATAATAGATTCATAATTCATAACATTCGGAAAATTTCACTTCAGCGAAACTCTTGTTATTAGCCTGACCCTTCTTCATTCGAGCGGACAGGAGGTTCCACCTCCACAAATTTTCGCCTATTGTATTTACGGATACGGCAAATTAAATCCCCATTTGTAGAGGAACACCTAAGGGGGGAGTAATCCACACCGGCCGCCACCATTGTCGCTCGGCCTCCGCACCGCCAAGCTTAAGAGCTTCGGAGCGCTACGAGACTACAGATATTTCGCAATTAATAACCAATCGAAATGATATTCAGTCAATAATGTTTAAATTGTAATAGGACATACAATATAAAAACATTTTTAAGTTCTAAAGTCTATTTCTGAGTCAAGAATATAAATTAGAAGTGGTCATTATTTTATTATTTGGAAATACTGTGCACATATAGTGCGTACAAATAAATATTTAATAAGTATTATGCATTTCTAGTACCAAAAAACTCGCAAGGTATCAACAATTATATGCTGCTGATGAGGTACCTCGATCGTCCACTCGACCACATTAGTATGCAAAATAAAATTTCAGCTTCATAAAATTTACTCATTGATTCCAGCGCAGGGACACAAGCGTATAACTCGACACAACAAACGCGACAGGTGTTGGGCTCGATCTCAAGAAAATGAAATATTTAGTGTTTTAATATCGAAAGCGCAAAACGCGGCGTTGATTTCCGCCATTCAACACGAAATGTCTTTAGAATTTGACGAAAAATGGGCAGCAGTGTCTAAACACTAGGTTCTCTCTGCCTACCCTGCTACATGCGGAATACATCGTTACAAGCTGAAAATAAAATCACCAAAGCCTCTTCTACCAAAAACGAAAACTAAAGCACAATAAAAACATAAATATTTATGGTGTATGCTAATTAGTTTAAAAATTGGAGTTAAAAATAATGTTAAACTTTAATCACGCTCATGAGGCACGTACAACCGGGGCGCACCGAGTTTGATTGGGCATTGTCTCTACAGTCCAGAGCTAACACTGTGTACACTATGCGTGCGTATATGCGATACGAATCCGAATCCAATTTTCGGACGCGACCTGCGAAGCGCCTGGTCTCAATTCTATCTATTAGCATTCAGAGTTGGCCTCGCGTACGTGCTCGCGTTCCACGTGACGCTATGTGCGGGCCAAACAAAAACATATGAGAGCCTGAAACAGCCACTCTCGCCGCATCACCTTCCAGTTGTGTTATATTTGCGTTGAATTCCGAAACCAGTTTGTTTTTCAGTCCCTATTGACTTTGCTGGCGATCCCCCGCTATGAATGGATAGTATTGTGGAATTTCACATATAAAACGCCAGAACAGCCAGCCAGGCCAGTCGTGGTTCAGGAGCACAAAACTGAAACCTGACTGTAAACGAAACAGGTTGTGAGTTCAATTTCCACTTGTAGAAGTGAAATATTTAATGTATCCATTTTTTTCGTTCTGGTGAGTCGGTAAAGTGCGGCGTTGAGTACCACCACTCAACACGCAATACCTGCAGAATTGAGAGGAAAATGGCGAACTGAGTGTGTTTACACCAGGTTCCCTCTGCCTAAGCTGCTGTGTACGGGATACACTATATGTATGCTATAAAAAAACATACAAAAGAACTCGTACGAAGTAAAACGGCTGAAAAATTTAATCCGAGCTAGGGTAATTGAATGTCTTCAAGTTATCAGGACAGTGGAGTAGATAAAAGAAGTTATTAAATATGCCGAACTTTGCCGGCTGCTGGGAAACGGATTGAAAGTAATCTCTGCAGTAAAAATTCTGAGTGGCACACGATGACAGACGATAAAAATCTTAGAAAATTAACCTTAATTTAAATTATAAAAAAATAATCCTATTTTAAACTTGAGGGTTAATTGTTTAAAAGCAAACACGATAAAAATATCTCAACGAAATAATTTACATTTTTAAAATATCTATGTTAATAAATATTATTGCAATAACGTAAATATTGACATAAGTTTATTTATACTTAATATCTACAACAAATACACAACCAAAGCAAGAACTAAAACATAGTCATTATTTTGTATCAACAATACAAGGTGCAAGAGTTAGAATATTACAAGATATTTAATATTCATAAAAGACGAAATACATGAACGTATGTCTGTTTGCGGGTGGTGGAAACTTGTCAGGAGCCGTACGTCAGGGCTGGGGGGCGATATTAATCAGACGATATGCAATGCGGGCGTCGGTCGCCGGCCGTATACGCCAACTTCAAGATTAGAATATCCTAAACCTGCCCGTAACAATAATTGAGTCTGACGAACTACGAATGGCACAACATATGTAGAATATACCTAATTTATAAATTGGACTAAAAAGCATTTTTTTTTCTTTTTACTTTTTAATATACTACTGGTATTAGCGAGGATGTCACAGTGAGAATGAAGAAGAACGTGCTCAGCTGGTTTGGGCACGTCGAATGAATGAGTGCTGAAAAGATGGCAAAAAAGATCTATGATGGAAAAGTAACCGGTAAGAGAGGTAGGGGGAGACCTCGGTTGACCTTCGAAAACACGGTATCAAAGATACTGGAGGAAGGTCATGTAAAAAGCATGAGGATCCCCGGAGGGCATGTATGATGAGGTTAATGACAGTGGACGAGGCGAAAGAAATATGTAGAGAAGGTAGCGTTTGGCGCTTCGTTCTCTCTGACTACCCCGCTAGGGATAAAGCGTGAATCTATATATGTATGTACTTTTTAATATCTGACGTAATGATGATGGATGTTATCATTTTGATCAAACTGTCTGTGGCACTGTAGCTCCTAAATGAATCAACCGATTTTAAGTGCTGTTTTTTAAATCGAAAGTCTTGGTTGCCTCGGTGTTTCTTAGCCGTGTTTCCAAAACGAGATAGTAGTTTTTTAGGTTGGAGTTCGGGGTTTTTGATTTTTTAAATGTTGTAATTATTATAATATTGTTAATACTTAGAATATTTTTAATTTAACTATGTACATTGCAAATTAAAAATTGAAATTGTCTAATCTTGTACCAATGGTCCAACACTCATCTTCATAAACAGTGTATAAACCTGAATCATTTATTTAATTATTACCTAATAATACAATGCAGAGACAACCTAGTGTTAAAACACTCATTTCCCTGATATCCACCTGACTTAGAAATGTAGTGCGTTGATAGTGCTAGGCATAAAAGGCTAAACTTTGGCATATAATGTAGATTCTTTTGGAGCACAAAAAAAATAATTGCCTAAGCTCCTATAGAAATTGGATTATTTTTTTCAGTCGCAACTTCCAGAAATAGAGATGATAATAGTATATCAATTGAATTAATTGAATAGGTCATAAATAAATCACATCTTGAAAATCCAAGAAAGCCTGATCCATTTCTTGGACACGGCACGGCACACTTCAAAGCATGGATCATTGTCCATTGTTTAATCGTTTGGACTCAATATCTACATAGAAATAAAGATAAAGATAGTATTGTAGACACTGGTGTATAGGAAACATAAATGGACAATTTGGTTAAAATGGGTCACAAATATTAGGATATGATCGCGAGCCAGCCGAGTGGGCGGCCGGCGTCTGTGAGGCGCAACAGGCGCCCCGCCCTACCGCGCAACAGGCGCCGCGCCCGACTTACTTGTTGAATCGACCGACCTACTAACGTCTCAATGAAGATACTACACACGTGACTTCAATTATATATATAGGAAATACTAGAATAGATATATACATATCGTCACATCAACTCAAATCAGCCTGAGAAACCATTTTTTTTTCTTATTTGTAATATAATTAACCATTGACATATTTAATGAAAAATTCCAATTTTATTTTCGGCACCACCCAAAAAAAAAATATTATATTTATATATATTACAAAATTTATACTTTTAGCTACAAATTTATCAAAGAACGTACTAAATTCAGAGTAGCGAGGTGTTGCAAGATTTCCTGGCTACAATAGTTCATGCAGTTTCAAAGTGTAAACGTTCAAGAATTTCAGGGTGTCAAACGTCTGGCAACCTTAAAAGCTCCTTTTGCGTGCTAAACGCAAGTTCATTTATGGCAAAAGTTTGCATGTCACGTTTAGCGGTAACAGATCGTTGCAATTACGAGAGCACTAGACAACATTCACACATTAATCTTTGCACTTCTATAGCTAGCTGCAATACTTACAAGCAATACTCTAAAATACAAAACGAAAATATAATTTTAAATATTTTCTCATAAGACATTCGCTACAAACATCAAGTGATATATGTAAACTCACTTACCCACTAAGGCCAAAATAACCGTAAGAAGTGGTGCCGCTGGGAAAGAAACAGTCACATTAAATTCTAGCATCTGCAGCAAATCCACTGAAACAAAGATCATAAATATAGGAGGTACATATATCTTATTATACTATTATAAAAATAAAAATAAATATAATATTATTTCCCACCGCAACCAAAATAAATGTAAAATAAACTAAATAATATATGTAAATTTTTAAAACACTATTATAGTTGAGAACCGGCTGGCTATAAGCCATTCGTAGAACCCAAGAGTGCACCCACGACGCTACGAGGCGTTAACGCGATCAAACGGCATATATATGAATTTTTCATGCGCCACAAGAAGTAATGGTGTCGCCCGAGACGCTGGATCATTCTTTACGAGCCGACAAGAGAAATCTTTAAAAATATACGATATATTCGAGTGTTGTCTACGGAAAAGTAAATGACATTGGACCACGGAAGCTTAGGAGTTGGTTTAATGCTGTTAATCATTTCCGAAAGTAAGTTTGGAACAAGAGTAAAAACGCCACCACCTATGCGATACTTAATAAGTAAAACAGGATTGCAAAGCTGGATAGCAGTATTTTTCAGAGGGCGATTCTTTTAAAAACAGCACATTCATAATAAGATAAAGGTATTATCGTCTTTTCGTTAGCATAGTTCACGTTTGGCCCCGGTTCGTCGAAGTACGTTAGGTTGTTTGTTTGGTTGGGATAATCCTGCTACATTTTCTGTCCCGTGCTTTATACTAGGAAATCTTTTGATGTCGTATATCTGGAGGAAATAACGTGTAGTATAAAATATGCATTACGTTATATTTACTTTTAATTTTTTTAAACAAAACTAATCTAAAAAAAAAACTTTTAGAAGTCATTACTAAGTCTCACAATTTGTTTTCCTTGCCTAAAGGTTCTAAATAAAAATTCTCAATTATATATATTTTTGTATCAAATTAAACATTCCGTTGCAAATAATCTAATATATACGGGTACAAATTGTAAATTGCAACGTCATCGTTCATCATTCATCATGTAATATTAATTTCGCCGTCGCTCTGCCGGTCCCGTTCCGTTGCGTATTTTCTACAATTTACTGCTTCCTGGAGTCATATTATTATCATAAACCATCGGTAGCAACTGCAAGCGTGTTATGAAAAAAATTAAAAAACGTTAAATATCATAATTGATATACGTTAATTGTAACATTTAATTAATTCAGATAATTTTACGACATTTGGATCATTTCGATAGAAAAATATGGCATATGAGGAGTTTATTTTTAGTTGTAGATAAATAAAATGTTCTTCTTATGAAATTTAGAATCGTAGCTCAAGGACGCAAACGCGTGACTGTAATACCCCACTTGGTGGACTGAAATAAAAATAAATATTAAAATTTAATTTAAATGCTTATCATATTAACCTGTTAAATATCTTTTATTATTAAAAAAAAATTACAAAATATATTCCAAGCGGATCACACTACAAAATCCTTGGAGGTGGCATCCCCAAGTGATACTTGATGCCGAGAACAATATAGCCCAGGTACCTAATTGGCATTAAAGGCAGCCCGAACGATTGTTAAGCGCAACGTGAAGTGGCCTCCGAGCTGGCGCCGCTCCTGGCCCTAATTAGACAAAAATACGAGGTAAAATGATGCCTCTTTTGTATAAGCCGCGCTGTTCATTCTATTATAGTCCGGGGAGTGGAAGCATTTTCATTGCTTAAAGGATTTTTTTCATTTTAATAAAATTCTATCAAATATTTTGCATAATTAAATTGTCTTTTCTCAATAAAGTAAAATAATATAGACATGCAATGCCTGAACAATTCGGCCGAAAATGAATTTTAATAAGAACAGTATCTTTACACTAGGTTCCCTCTGACTACCCTGCTGTGTACGGGATAGAGCGTGACGCAAAAACAAATACAGAATAACAAAATAATACTATTATATTTACGTTATAAACGATGTCTAAAAATATTACCATCGTTGTATCATCGTTATCTGCTTATTTTCACTTCCAATATATATCAATACTTTTTGCAGATTACGCCTTATTGGGAACCAAAATAATTGAACAAATTGCCTCGTAAATCGTCTTAAGGGAGCTAAATATTCGCAAATTAGATACTTAAAGTATTTTCATGTTTTCTTCTCAGAACAAAATATTCTTATACAAAAATAAAAATATTATTTTGCAAGCCCACGTTAAAGAATATTGAATAAATTCATTGTTCAATTTAAAATATTATTGGAGCGTCTGTCTATGAAATATATGAAAACAAATAGATATAACACAACATTAGTACTAATTTGTATAGTGTCAATACACTACCTACAACTTAAAATCTATCTTAGCAATCATTACATCTTAAATTTTACTTTTGCCATTGTAATATTTAAGTTCTAACTTATAAAAAGATTCTCGTATGTATATGAAAACAATTTTTAGATCTTTCATTTTTCATAGTAGCTAAAAGAAGTTAACTAAGAAAATTTTACAAATTATTGTGTTGAGTTCTGTAATATTGATAAATATCCCCTAGAATAGATTTTCTCATATATCTAACATGTACAGTCAGCGATCAGTTACAATTATAGTATATGTATGGATTTTGTTATTAACGACATTCGGTTGAACTCACGTAGTTCACAAATCTATGTATAAATAAATACAAAATTTGAATTTACAGAATATTGCTGAAAACAGCAATTTACTTGAACCGCTGAAGCAAAACAAGTTGTACGAGAAAGCGACAAAATAGTGCAGGAAATTACCAATTGAAGTCCTATCAAAATTGTGAAAAGTGTTCCGATTTAAAATTTTCCTACCTAACAAATCTGAATTACAGGATCGTAAACCTACATAACTCTGAAGGCTATATTAAATTATTTTAAATAAGATTATTTAGAATTTAAGTTATATTGAAATTCAATCAAGTTAAATATATATACAAATTAAATCAAAATATTTTTATAGCCTCACGCTGTATTCGCACAGAGCCTGGTAGGGAGAGGGAACCTAGTGTTAAGATACTCCGCTCTCCATTTTTTGTCTCGACACCGAGAGCGAAGTTATGAAAATATTGTATACTTCAATTCCTCGAGTGCCCTCAAAATATATTCAATTAAAACGATTCACTCTAATTAGATCTTCATTACAACAAAAAAAAACAACAGTACATCCCACAAAACGACATAAGATGAACAACATAAAATTCCTTATTGCATACGCCTGTTGAAATTTAATGAGTGTATGTTTCAAGTAAGCCGCAGTTCGTCAACACACGTGGTTAATTAACCAAAAGTCAACCGCTAACCACAGATTTGTGTTTATTTAATGCTCTACAAGTGCCTCGGTGTCCTTCCCGGTATACACTTCATTATATTTTCATTGCGTTGTCTACGTACTCGTATAGGAAAAGGGGGGAATTAATAATGTTTTTCAACTAATTCTATTATAATATTTTACTTTTATCGAAAAACGTAAGGTATTTCTAGAAAATTATAATTTCAAAAAAAATATTGAAATAATTTACTAAGGACATCGACTTTGTTGAAATAAGTAAGACAAAAGCTTAAAAAATTGTACAACGTTTTATATAGTTGTGAATTTGAAATATATATTAAACTAACTAAATTTCATCTTGATACAAAAACAAAAAAATATTAACATACTGAAATCAGTAGGTACCTGTCATGTACAAACTTAATATAAAGAAAATGATTCAAGATATTTCCATTTCAATAAGTAAGCCGTAATTAACGAACGTTCTCAGTTTACATTACAAAAAAAAATAAGGTAAACAAAAATATTCTTTTCACTCAATTATCTCCTAGAGATCGCAAAGTTAATTCCAATATTTAATTATGCAAATGGTTAAGCCTTTTTCCTTTTAATGCTCAAAGCACTTTTTTATGTTGAAATATTTAATAAATATTGAGTTTATATTCGTATTTTTATAAATCTATTTTGTTTGTAATTTTTAAATACCTCTAGATTATCGATACAGTTGCATATTTCACTTTATATATTAATCTATTTTGTAAAAATGTAAACTGTAGTTGTAATTGTTAGTTTCTATTTAAGATTAAAGTTTGAGGACAGGAATTAAAATTTGTCACTAATTTGTAAGTAATTGATATTAAATGACGAAATGTTATGGATAATTATGAAAAAAAATCCGCGAAAAAAAGGCCAAACTAGCAGTTCCAATAATGAGAATTAATTAGCCAAAACAATAAACCCGAACACGTCGGTGTGACGCGGTCTGTTTGTCACATTCCGGATGCGGTCTCTTTGTACGTGCCGCTGCATTGTCCAAATGATGCATAATATCATATTAAAATTCAATAAATAAGTTGAATTTACCAAAATAAGGTTTAAATTTAAATTTCAAAACAACACTATATAAAATTATTAGCATCAACAAAGAACAAATCCCACTATCAGGGAACAAAGATTATCTTCCAAAATTACCACAAATCTCTATATATTTCAATATTACTCTATTGTTGAAAAGATCCATATTTTTTAACGATTTTAATACAAAGCAACAGTCTAAATATTACGATAAACGTCACGAATTGAAAATTATTATTATTAATAAAAATATATATAACAACAGTACCTATCTACGATTATTTCCTTTGAAACATATAAGTAGCCTTTGCTACTTTTGTAAGATACGAACTTGAGAGATGTCAATGTAATCCTTTCTTTGCACTCAAAGTGCACGTTCACGTTAGTAATCCTATAAACGTTCTAGATTCATATAGTTCTCACGTGAGCTTTAACGTATTATTCAAATCGTTCGATTCTTGACCAGTGAGGTAGCAAAAATTCTTTTATATGTTGTAGGTATATAAACATAAGATTGCCTAATAAATGATAAAAAATGAATAAATCAATTAATACAGACTATGTGATATAGAATAATATTGAAAAACAGGTATTTAACTACTTTTTCATCAAAATAAAGTATTTGTAAAATCCGTTTGTAAAGAACAGGCTCGGAACATCGTAACTATGAAACGGAACTTAAATGTAAAATGTATTAAAGAGTAAATAAATATATCTAAAAAGAGTGAACCAATTAAAATATTCCAATAATTTATTACAAACATTTTTTAAACAGCATTGATAAAAAAAGAGGATCGAAATATTTTGTCAAAAAAAAAGGGGCACTCATACCAGGAAAACAATTGAGTTATTTTATTTTTACAAAAAAAAAATTAACCGTCAAAGATATTCGATATTCCCAACGTCCTGATAAGAGAATTTTCCAGAATTTTCCACTTCTTTACCTTAAATATATTTTTCAATAGCCTCAGTAGGGATGAGTTGTCATAGCGACCAAATGGATCCCATTGAACAGATCTACCCTGATCCGATATTGTGGGATTGAATAGTTTATTTCTACAAACTTGAGAGTTGTTTACAGATAAAAATCACCTTTGAATGTTTATGTTCATATCTACCTTAAAAATTTAGATACTATAACCATTGTATAAATAATATAAAATATAAACTTCAAAATAAAAAATATATATTATGAAAATTGTATATAAATATGATTTTTCTTCCTTATGGACGTTACTTTAACATCAGAATTTAAGCGCACCTTTTAAAATATATTCAACCGATCTAACCTAAGTAGATGTTGTTAAATTGTTGTCAATGTTGTAATCACTGAAAGAACATTTCATCAAGACAACTCACCCAAATAGAATGCTATTTGTCTAATTTTTTTTTTATTTTATAATAATTTTAGCACACAAAGACAAAAAAGTCAAATACTAATTTTTAAAAAGTTTATTTTCTTTTTGCAAATAGCAATTTAATTACCGATAACGATATGAACAATGTTATAAATATCAAGAAAATAATCTTGAAGAATAAATAATAATACAGAAAAACAAAAGAAAATGCGAAAATTTTATCTAATTAATCGTACATTCTCCTGCAGAATAACAGAGCCATCATTTAAAAAAAATAACATAAGCGTGAAATAATTACACTAGTTAGTTTAAGCGGATGTGACTATCTTTATCCGGCGGCACGTGAATCCGGGAAGGTGATAACAAGCTTAACGAGGCACGACCGGACGAGTTGCCTTGGAAAAACTCTTGTTTCTATCACTTCGATGAACTGCGCAAACATTGTAAACACTCCGGGAAAATTCAAAGGTAATCCCCGGCTTATATAAAATCAAGATAATAGAAAAAAAAAGATGGATTTAATTGGAGTTTTCCTTTCTCTCCGCTGGAAATATGAAAATGAAATTGAAATTGAAAAACAATCATCGAATCGAATCTTAGCCTCTTAGAGTAGCAAGAAACAAACAAGGAAAGAAACAAATTACCAGCATCAGGCTAATTATTGTTGGATCAAAGAGGGGATGGGGGGGAGTTAGGTAAATCCGACCTGTTATACTTTATTTTTGAGTGAGTGGGCGCGGGCGGGACCGCCGCGGGCGTTATACGCAATTATTGTTATTACAAAGAGATTGCGCTGAGCCGGCTCAGAACTCGGAGTTTTTTAGAATTCATTTCAACGATTCGTAATTGCACCGTCGCTACTTAACTAGCTGTTTCTAAATCAAATACAAACTTAAGAATTCTTTCTTTTTGTAACGTTTTACTTAACATCCCAGTGTTTTATATGAATATTATAGGGGGGAAAGGGGCAAGCCTGTGCACAAATATAAAAGGGTTGTTGAACAATATATATATAAATAAACATACATATATAATATATACATTAGAGCTACCTATAATAAAAAATAACAAATGAATATACCTATATGACATACCTGTGCCTCTAAAAAAAATTAGGCAACACTTCGTAAAACCAAAAACTTCAGTACTTAAATTATTTTAAATTTAATTTATATGTATTTTTTTTAATATATGTATTTTCAACAATTTTTTATAAGACACAGGTATATTTCAAAATTTCCTTCGTTCACCTCCAATATATTTATGAATTATATATTCCATTTAGTTAAAGTTCATTATAGTTGCTCATAATTTTATAAATACAAACCAACTCACAGAATGCTAGAATTAATAAGTATTTCTGTTCTATTAATTTATTGTAAATTTGCAATCAAATATATTTTAAATGTTAATACCATACAATACGTTTTGACTATACAAAAGTAAAACTGTTAATATGATCACAACATTCTATGAATAGATTCCATATAAGAAAAAGAAATACGTTCGTTATTAATGTTTAATTAATTAAAGTACCATTTTGAATTTTATAAAGCAGAATATGTTATAATATAATATTCAGTTAAATACATACTTACCAATAAATACGAAAATCTGATGATGCGCGTACCGCAACAGCATCGAAATGGAGACAGTCTACAACAATAAATAGAAACACATTGGATATAAAATAAAACCTTTTTCAAAATTAAGTAAAACAAACGTTTAAAAATGAATGATCTATAGGGTAAAATATGGATTTCGTAAAATTTATATAGTAAAAAAAATTAAGAATAATGCAGCATTTGTATGAAAACTTAGGTCTTTTATCTATTTTATATATTTTTGCGCACATAACCAAATATGATTTTATTTTACCTCTTGAGGAATAGTTGTTAGGAGAATACTTGTCTGATGCGGAGAAGGAATTCTCATACTGTGTTGTCTTTTTTTTTCACATAAGATTTTTTTTCTATCAATTTAACTTATAAGTTGTTATTATTTACTGCAATCTTTTATTAAATACTAATAATTTATGAAATGTTATCGAGTTTTATATTATTAAAATATAACTTTTCTTAGCTTCATGCAACCTTCAATACGTCTTAAATAAAATATAATCTTATTAGATTTAGTAAAATTGTTATTCCTAAAAAAACTATACAATAATCATCAGATAATTATTATTTGTATTTGATTTTTTATTTTTATAATAGCATTTCCCAGGTTTAATATTGCTTCAGTGTCTTGAAAAAAAACATAGACTTGTATCTGCACCTACCAAGTATACTAAACTAATGAGAAGAGTCTAATTCCAATTAGACTATTGCGAAATCAATGGAACCACCACTAATAGCACAAGTAAAGTCTGTCTGTGCATAGGGAACATACGCCGGGGCCGATCGGCACTCTTACTTAAATGGATTCAATCAGCACTAAGCGTTTCATTAATGAAATTCAATGGTGGCGAGCCGCGCGGGGAGCAAATGATGTGGCGGAAAGATTGATGGCGGCCCCCGAGATATTCTTACCTGGTGTTGCGAAACATTTCTCCGCTTTCTGTTGTTATTTAGGAGAATACTAGTTTTATATATGTAATCAATCGAAATATAGTATTTCTTATTATAGTTCAATGGATAATTGACAAACAAAACTTTTAAATAAATTTAAAATAAAAAAAAATTAAACAGCTTCACTCTGTATCCCGCATATAGCGGGGTGGGCAGAGGGATGTAGTGCAAGTGTAATAGACTCCGTCTCCAATTCTGGAGTCATTGCATGTTAAGTAATGGAACTCAACATCTAGCTTCGCCTCGACACGTGAAAAAATCGTGAAGAAATAAAAATATTAAATACTTCATTTCCTCGAATGAGAATCGAACCCACAACCAGTCGTCGTCCAGTGCCAGTTGTTTGCTGACTCACGCTTGTGCCCCTGCGCCAGGACTGGCCTCAAAATAAAATCATTTAAATAATTTACATTTTAACGCTTTCTCTCAGTCAATGTCAGCCTTGATTCCTCTAGTTTTTGCTTGAAAACTACAAGCAACTTCATCATGTAACTACATTATATCAAATTAACATGAACGATCACTTGGTAAATACGTTCATGTGAAAAATAAACTTCTCCCCATCATTCCAAAAGCATAATTCCATCAACATAAAATCTTCACCATATTAATAACCGTATAGAAAAACTTAGCATACCCAAATCAATTTTCACCAGCGGATATCAGATTATAGCGCAAAAAAAAGTGACACCAGAGCGCCAGAGCGTATGGCGGCTGTCACGCAATGGACCGTATTTAATATGTCCACAGGCAAGCTGTAGTTTTTACAGCGGCCGTAAACTGAAGCATCGATCCGCCCGTTAATATTAAAAGGCAGTGCCGTTAATATATGGCAGTGTGCACCTCCCCCTAGATCGATCAATCACTGTATCACTTCTTGTTTCTACGCACAACTTTTGGTTGGATTGTTGTTAGAGTACTGGGGGTTTCGTGTTTGGAACTGCTTATTGTTTTAGTTGGAACTTCTAATACTCAATATTAATGAAAGAGTTCATAGATAATAAAAAAAAAACATTTTGTTTAAAAAGCCAAAATATAACATGAAATAAACACTCGCTCGCTTCGCTCTGGCATCACCAGGCCAGGCCGAAATTCGGCGTCAAGTTCCGCCACTCAACATCTAATGCCTCTAACAATTCGGCGAAAAATAGAGAACGGAGTGTCTTAACACTACGTTCCCTTTGCTTACCCGGCTGGGTGCGTAAAAGCTGATTTTTTTTACAAAACCACATCAACAATTCCGAAAACGGCACCAAATACCCCTGCAGCAGATACAATCGTAATTTCTGTCAGGTTATGAGGGATGGCGAGCAATAAATGGCATATCGGGGGGTAGCTGCATTCCACAATTTACTTTGTGCTTTGACAGGCTCGCACGAAACCGGATATATGTTAGGCAATACGCGTGCCGTTTGACAATTGATTAATACAATTTCTCAGCGCGCTGACGTCGCTATATGAGATTAGTCTACCAATATTCATGATGAAGAGTTGTTCGATATTCTGGTAAACAAAGGGCATTATGCATTTCAATGGACCCATTGATATTAAATATTTGACTATTATATTGTTTAAAAGTTATCTACGTCACTAAAAAATGAATCAAAAATTTTACTTTCCAAATAAATAAACTAGAGGCGTGAACCTAAGTTTTGACTCGCTGCCCTCGCATAATCTCGGTAGTGTTCACATGTTGAGCGAAGCGAGAAATGAATTTTTGAATTTTAAGTTTTTTTTCGCTTAACACCATCTACGTGGTCATATCTATATGTTTGCAAATTTTCATCTCAATCGGTTTTGACCGATTGGCTCCCAAACAAAGTGACAAAGAGTGTAAAAAGTCTCCAGTAGAG
Source organism: Heliconius melpomene rosina (assembly GCF_056956725.1). Classification (NCBI taxonomy): domain Eukaryota; kingdom Metazoa; phylum Arthropoda; class Insecta; order Lepidoptera; family Nymphalidae; genus Heliconius; species Heliconius melpomene. Next base: position 5,719,318 of record NC_140402.1, on the reverse strand, counting down.
CACTCCGATCGCTTCGCTCAATAAAATAAACATAATAAAGTAAAAAAAAAACAAATATATATATATAATTTCTTTAACGATACTTCTAATTTTCGTGAAACCATTCGGTGCAAAGGTACACGTATAAACAGTTTTGTTAAACACACACAAGACGTGCCCGCGCCGTATAAAGGTGGAATTTGGTACCGTAATAAAGTTTGAAAGGGCTGTAAAAGTGCAATAACTGTAACTCGGCGAGAGAGTCGGAGTCAGATTTTAGTGGCGGACGGAGGGCCGCGCCTCACTTTAACTATTAATTGATCTATAATGCCACCGGCTATAATTCTAAGGGCATATGAAACTACTTCTATATAGGATATTATAACGATAATTGTTATATAACTTACTAGTGGACTTTGGCGGTTTCGCCCGCTTGAACTATATGATTATTTATTAAATATATTTATGAAATTATTTTCAGTTTTCAAAACAGAGATGCGTTAAGCAAGCTCATTTTAGGTGACGTTTTCTAACAACAAACTTTGAAAATCGTTGCTTAGCAACGGTTGTTATTAACATGGCGGAATAAATTGCATGTCAAATTAATAAGTATTTTAATATATTGGTATATATCGATAATATTACAAATATAAGAAAATAAGTATCCTATGTTCATCCCGAGACCCTCAAGTATCTCTATATGAGTATTTTATCACAATTAAATTAGCGGTTTGGCCCTGATTGCGTAAAAGACAGACAGACGAACAGACAGACAGAGTTACTTTCGAATTTATAATATATGTATATGTCGGCTGGTGACAATTTATTTCAATATTAAGAATAAATTCATAATTAGTTAATTAATTACAAAAGATGTTTTAAGGAGTAAAATTAGAATTAACATTTAAGAGTTAATAAAATGCTGTAATTATTGAATTGATGGTTCTGTATTTGTCAGCTTCCGGTGGCGCCACTTTGGGCGCGTCACCGTTGTCAATGTCATTGTTAACTTATAAAAGGCCGTGCGGGTGTTGTACGCCCAGTCGAGGTTCTGCCACGGCTCGGAGCACTACTCGTGCTTCACCGCTGGTTAACCTCGACTATTTTAATTATGAATGTTGTTAAGACCTATTCGTAATTATACTGGACTGGAGCAGTGAAAGGCGAGTGTTGATATATCGGAAAGGGATCCCTTAAGCCTACTCCTGGGGTCACAAGTCCCAGGCACTGCTCCAAGCCATCATTTAAAGAATAAGATAATGTTGTTATTATTTTCCTTGTAATTTACTATGTTTCCAGTTATTATTTGGTTTATTTATTTGTTTTAGATTTACTTATTTATTTAATTTAGTATTTCGAGTAGAACCAAAGGCCAGGACATGGTCGGAGGTTCTACTAGTTTATTTTTAATGTCTATTACGCCTTTTTATTTCCGACATCAGAAGCGGGATAGATCCAGCAGGTCCATCCTTTCACATCTTCTCAACAAACAAACGTGCCAAGGCATTCGGAGACACTCTTGCTAATAGAAGAGATGAGAAACGCTGTCTAATCAACATCAGGCTAGTAGGTAAGTTAGTCATGAGTTACTTGCAAGTTTATTTACTAAATTCAACTACAACAATACTATGACTAAGATTGAGTAATATTTATATCGCTACATTCAATCCAGAGGAGGACGTACTTTTAAGGAACTGGCGTGATCACGCTGAACAAGTAAAAAAAAAAAAACATGTGTAGTGAATGGTTTACAGATGCGGTCAAGGCAGAGTTTGAATGTGTGAACAATGAACTGGCCTTTATCTAGTGAGTGTGCGTCTAGTGGGTGTGCAACTATTCCCGAATTAACCGGTCACATCTACTTTTAGGCCTCGAGAAGTTGGATCACGTAAACCGCCCATACCTCACTGGCGTCCCATATGAGTGATGAATCGTCAGGGGTCTATAGTCTGCTTTGGGTATGAAGGGGCTGGACAAACTCAATTCAGTTGTAATAGACTGACAAATAAAGTGAGTGACCACGGACCATTTTTGAACTCAGATTCTGCTTTTGAAGCTAGTTCAGATAGATCAGAAGAAGCCTGGGCCTAAATGCAATTACTGTGGCAAAGTTGGGCGTGTGGAGTTTGAGTGTTTCAAAAGAATTGGTGATGATTCTAACATAGTCAACTTGGTGAATGAAAGTAATGAACTATTTTTTTTTTTATGGAAAAAGGACAAGGCAACTCTTTTAATGCTGAAAGGAATGGGTAGCAGGAGCGTTTCAGTCTTGTCTTTTCAACAAATTGAGACTGTGTGTGGTATTAATAGTGTGTTTGTCGAGATAGAGTTTCGCATTATTGAAGACATTGAAACTCCTTGTGTCGTTTTTAATTGGTGCGGATATAGTTAAGGGAGAAGGGCTGAGTGTACTTTTACCAAGCAGGGTATCACTGTGGTAAGAAAATTTTGAGAAGCCATTTCGGGATATTGACGCTGACTTGATCGACTAAACGAAAATTAATGAATTTACGATTTGATGGCCGATGGTGTGGCCCGAGAGAGTGCTTCTTGATTCGCGAGCCCGGTAATTCTTGTGAAAGAGGAAACAGTGAGGATAGAATGTGCACCGATTGTTGCGAGCTTAATAAAAATACAGTTCCTATCAAATTTCCATTACCTATGGTTTCGGATCGGCTCTGTGAATTGTCAGACGCCGCATACTTATTATATGCCTCGACATGGCGCAGGGATTTTGTCTAATACCTATTGGTGGGACTTTCATTCCTAGAACTGGTCCAGCTGATTTCTTTGAATATGCATCAATGTCTTCTGGATTGACTAACGCCCCGGCGGAGTTTTGACGGTGATTATGACTGCTCTTCGACCGTTATGGGTAACATTTTCGTCTATATGGATAACGTTTTCATGGAGTATGGAGCTTTTTCGGAAGGTTTCAGAGTTTGCAATTCTGAACGGGCTTTTGGTAGCTTTATCCATACCTATATTATAAATTCGAAAGTAACTCTGTCTGTCTGTCTGTCTTTTACGCAATCGGGGCCAAACCGCTAATTTAATTGTGATAAAATACTCATATAGAGATACTTGAGGGTCCCGGGATGAACATAGGATACTTTTTTTTTTCTCATATTTGTAATATTTTCGATAAATACCAATATATTAAAATAATTAATTTGACAAGCAATTTATTTCGCCATGTTAATAACAATCGTCGCTACGCGTTGCTAAGCAACAGCTTGCAAAGTTTGTTGTTTTAAGAAAACGTCACCCAAAGTAAGTTTGCTTAACGCATACATGGCGCGCGCCGATATAGATTTGTATACGTTAACAAAAATTAAATGATTTCTATAATTTGATACTCGTCCTTATGAAAATAAATATAATAGTCACTTTTAGCATTTCATCTTGATGGAAATTATAGTTTACTGTATAACATTCTAATAAATAATTAAGGAGATGTCACTGATTCGAAATGACCTAGCCTACGAGTGGTATAGTATGATCGACGCGAACGGGCAGATGACTTTGATGATTTTGTAAATTTTTATATATTTTCGAATTACTATTATTTTTTATGTAATTATTTGCTGCTTATAATTAATTTAAAATTTATTTGCTGCTTATAATTAATTAAAAATTAAATTACTTAAAATATCGTAATTTTAATCACTTGGGATTTTATTTAATATTGTTCGCAACAATTAATAATTATTTAATATAGAAAAATGTTTAATACGCGCGCACGGCAAACTTTAGGTACTTTTTCTAATATTAATAATTTCCTTTAGTTACTTTTACTTTTGTTTGTTCATTTCGGTTACTCAGATTTTTTTTTTCTAATAATAAATCTCCACTTATTATTATTTTTTTTTAACTTATTTTAATTATTTAGACTTATATTTTCGCGGGCGTAGCCGCGTACGGGCCCACTAGTATATTATATATATATAGAGGCTGGATTTTCTATAAATGCCGGAAAGTGTTTATTCTTCAAAGCAAGATTGAATGCCTAGGTGACCTAATGTCTAACGGTACTTTACGCCCGGGTTCAAGAGGGGTTGAGCCGCTTGAGGGGTTGCCTGTGCCAGCCAATGTCGGGCGGTAGCGTCGGTTCTGTAACCCAGCGGGTCGTTTTGGACGATTTATTTGAAGCTTAATTTATTTGAAGCCTTTTTAAAGCGTATGATGCTGCTTTACAGCCTGACCGGGAAGGAATGCTAGGTTTGAATCGACTCCTGATTGTGTGGTCATGCTGATCGATGCATACGCGAAATATATGACTTTGGCATATGACAACTGATGCGACGGCGAGCGCAATGCTTCGTAAGCTAGAACGTGGTTTTGTCGTTTGGGTTACTAAAGACAAATTATAAGTGATCAGGATGCGGCCTATGGAGTTGAGCTTGGGAAGTTATGTAAAAATTATGGCATTCATCAGCATTACATGGCTCTCGGCGTAAGCCATACTAATATACAGATTGAACGTGTCATGGCAGTCCAGTGGTTAGGAATGGACTGGCGATTATCCGGAATTATGTCATAAGGGTTGGAAAAGGGGATTAGGTGCGCTTTCGTTGGCAATTGACTGTTCTAGGCATAGAACTGCAAATGTTGGTCCTGAAGGGGATCTGGCTGATTCACTGAGTCGGACGGACGGGGATGATTGTATTGGAAGGAGGATTGGTACTGGAAGTGCTGAGAATAAATTAGGGTTCGACAGAGGAGAAGCTAACGTGGAAGGATTTCAAAATAGACGAAATAGTTTTGTTCAGAGCGGGACCTAGTACTCAAATTGGATTAGAACTTAGGTGCCCTGATGCATATGAAATCTGAAAAATGTTACGTGAAGTAGAGGGTATGTCTGGAGGAGGAGAACTGACGGAGGTTTCTCATGAACAACTGCGATTGGCGCCCAAACCAGGTGAGAGAGTGATGGTGCAGGATTCCGTGTCGGCATCGGGAGAGGTGACAGATGAAGGACCCACCTGAACCTACTTATCAAACTTCAACATAAAATGTTAATCATTCTATCAATACAAATGACTTTTTGTTTATAAGTTTTTGCTCATAAGAAAGTTGTTTGACTATGTTCATTATTATTATTATTTTTGTTTTATAAAAAATAAATTTAAAAAAAAAAAGGTTGTTGAGTTTTAATAATTTTGTTGAGGACAGGGGCCTCCAAAATTTGTGTGTGTGAACAATTTTGTTGAGGACAGGGGCCTCCAAAATTTGTGTGTGTGAACAATTTTGTTGAGGACAGGGGCCTCCAAAATTTGTGTGTGAACAATTTTGTTGAGGACAGGGGCCTCCAAAATTTGTGTGTGTGAACAATTTTGTTGAGGACAGGGGCCTCCAAAATTTGTGTGTGAACAATTTTGTTGAGGACAGGGGCCTCCAAAATTTATGTGTGAACAATTTTGTTGAGGACAGGGGCCTCCAAAATTTGTGTGTGTGAACAATTTTGTTGAGGACAGGGGCCTCCAAAATTTGTGTGCGAACAATTTTGTTGAGGACAGGGGCCTCCAAAATTTGTGTGTGTTTGTGACGAATTTTGTTGAGGACAGGGGCCTCCAAAATTTGTTTATTATATTTATTTAATATTTTATTTTAACTGCAACGGTGACAGCGTTTAAGTGGTAGTAATTTTGTAGAGGACAGGGGCCTCCAAAGTTTACATGCTACTTGAAGGTTTTCAATATTTATTAATTTATTATGATAAAGGTCAGGGGCGACCTTATTGCAGAATGGCCGTGTCGGCTGGTGACAATTTATTTCAATATTAAGAATAAATTCATAATTAGTTAATTAATTACAAAAGATGTTTTAAGGAGTAAAATTAGAATTAACATTTAAGAGTTAATAAAATGCTGTAATTATTGAATTGATGGTTCTGTATTTGTCAGCTTCCGGTGGCGCCACTTTGGGCGCGTCACCGTTGTCAATGTCATTGTTAACTTATAAAAGGCCGTGCGGGTGTTGTACGCCCAGTCGAGGTTCTGCCACGGCTCGGAGCACTACTCGTGCTTCACCGCTGGTTAACCTCGACTATTTTAATTATGAATGTTGTTAAGACCTATTCGTAATTATACTGGACTGGAGCAGTGAAAGGCGAGTGTTGATATATCGGAAAGGGATCCCTTAAGCCTACTCCTGGGGTCACAAGTCCCAGGCACTGCTCCAAGCCATCATTTAAAGAATAAGATAATGTTGTTATTATTTTCCTTGTAATTTACTATGTTTCCAGTTATTATTTGGTTTATTTATTTGTTTTAGATTTACTTATTTATTTAATTTAGTATTTCGAGTAGAACCAAAGGCCAGGACATGGTCGGAGGTTCTACTAGTTTATTTTTAATGTCTATTACGCCTTTTTATTTCCGACATATATAATTTAGATAGGTTTGTAAAAATAAAATGAGAAATTTATTTCTAGAAATATTGTTAAGCTAATAAATAGCTTAATATTGTGGCCGTTGTGGCGCAGCGGCACAAGGGTGTGACTGTAATGCGACGGTTGTGGGTTCCATTCCCACTTCCAAGTAAAATATTTATTTACGTTTATAATTCCATTTCTTCGTTTTACACAGCAAGTCGGGGGACCCTGATTTACGGAATAAAGCCTAGAGTTGTTTTCTTCCTTGTTAAATTTTTGATTAATTAACTACAGGATTATGCCTTAGATATTTTACAACGTCATAAGTTTTCTTATAATTCAATATATTTTTGGCCAAATTTCCGACAGTGCCATCTCTTTGTGAGTAGATTGTACACTTAAATTTATTAAGCCCATCCAAAGTTAATTTGTTACCATGTGATAATCCTACTTGCCGCTAGATGGCGCCTTCTTAACATTTAGGTAATTCTTATAAGTTTGTTATAAAATAATCTTAAATGTACCAATAGATGGAGGAACATATTTATAATATTTTTTATCAATATAAATGAGTAATTATAGTGTGAAAGTTTGTGAGGGTGGATGTATGTTCCCCTTTAAGGCAACAACCACTGAACGGATTCAGATGATCAATCAGCTTCACGCTGTATCCCGCACACAACAGGGGAGGCAGAGGAAACCTAGTGTTCAGACACTCCGTTCCGCATTTTTCGCCGAATTCTGGAGGCATTGCTTGTTGAGTAGCGGAACTTAACGCCGCTCTTAGCCAAATCAAGACCAAACCAGAACCAAATTTCATACTCTTTCCGTCCACCTTTTCATAAAAAGGCTTACAACGTTTTTGCTACATGTACGCTCAGAAAAAAACGGGCCAAGCCGCGAACGGGTCGCTAGTTCAGAATAACTCTTATAAAGATAATACTTACAAATACAAGCATTATGAAGAAAGCAGCTATGTAGGAGGTACGCGCTGTCAGCATCGACACGAAGCGGTAATGTTCACCGGTGATCACATTTCTGAAACAATACTTATGCTTTTAAAAATATATCGTAGTATAATACATACTTTATACTAGTTTGACTAGAGTAAATATAAAATTTGAAAATAATATAAAATTTGTTTGTTGACGATCTTTTTTATTATTTTCATTCTATAATTATGAGTCTGCAAAAATTATTTATAGAACGAAATAATAATGTGAAAGAGACAATAAAAGACAGTGTCTTGACAATGGATTTTCTATGCCTACACTAAAGATAAAACAGAGTGAGTAATATTCCTACAATAGACATTTTTTCAGAAGTCCAGTTATTATTAATATTATTAAAAAAAAAAAAACATTATTTCTGTTTAGCTAACAGTACAAATTATTCTATCTGTTTACATTTATTATAACTAATTAATATAACTAGAAAATTAAAGTTAAAAACTAGCATTTTACTATTATAATAATAGCTTATAAAAATAAAATATTTATAAATCAAATAAAACATTAACACAATAGGGTACACATATACTATGAGTCTATAGCAATATATTTACATATATTTCATTCTTTATGTACATGTGAACATTGTGCAAAAAAGCATAATTAAATTAGTCAGGTTGACTATAAATTCGCTTAACCTTTATATTCATTTTGTAAACTGTGTGTTGAGGCCAGTCGTGACACAGAGGCACAAATGTATGACTATGAACGCGACTGGTTATGAGTTCAATACCCACTCGACGAAATGTTTTTTTTTTTAATTTCAATTTATATTTTAATTTCTTCGCCCTTTTGTCGAAGCAAAGCGTAGCGTTGAATTCCACCTCCAGAATTCGATGGAAAATGGGAAACGGAGGTTCCCGTGCCTACCGTGCCGTGTGCGTGCAACTGATTTTTTATTTAAACTGTATGCTAACTTAACTTATAAGACAATTTGTTACTTATATACCAATCATTTGATTTCGAAGAATATATAAACAGATGGAGGTAAAAGAATTAACAACAAAAATTTTAATATACATAAATCAACGATTAGCTCCATTTTTTATAAAAAAAACTATGTTTCTATGAAAAGAGACAGTGCGTGCTATGTATTATAACGTCAATTCACCCAAATCAGTTTAAAATATAAAGATAATTATATATGTAAATTTTAAATGTATAACCTCTTTCCTATCTTAGTATGTAAACAAAAATAATCGTTTTTAAGCAGCTAATGTTAATAAGTTATAATGTGCGAAATAATTATTCGACTCACTAATGGCATTCATCATTATAATACCAATTAAAATTTTAGTTTCCTGATTGAATCGACTCCAAGTAACTTTATTGCTAAAAGTATTCATTTCACTTCTTTTCTAGTGATGTTTAATTTATAGAAAAAAGTGTTAAGACACTCAGCTCTCCACTATGCCCCCTCTGTCTACCTTGCTAGATGCGAGATACAGTGTGAAGCTGACAAAAAAATTAATTACCTCAAAAGTCGTCATGTGAGTGAAGGGATGATTTTTGTAATGATAATAAAAAAAAATTATAATAAAATTGTTACATTATTAGTCATTTGGCAATCAAGATACAAGAATTTAGTCACCATATTTAGGCTCTGTTTATCTTTTATAAGACAAAAAATTATAGGATAGGATACATCCTGAATTTAGCAGAGTATGCAGAGGGTACCTAGAATTAGTGAGGTTGTCGTGGCGGCACAGACACAAGCGTAGGACTGTAAAAGCCACGGTTCTGGATTCGATTCCTCCTCGGGGGAATGAATTAATTCTCGCTCTGGTAAGAAGACGAAGCGCGACGTTAATTTTCGTCACTCAATACGCAATGTGTCACATATAACTGTTAATTATACAATCGGCCCAACGACCTTTATTTTATTCTATTCTATTAAATCATACGCGGTCACAAGCTTTTAAAAATGTGAACTTGTATTAAAAATATATATATTTATATCTGATTAAATACTTTAACACTATATAATTTTATACATTATATTTATAATGTTGACAGACTTGACTTGAGATGACTAATTCTATTATATGCTCACCTCAAATAACCTTTATTATCTTCTTGTTCAGCAAGACTTTTTATGGACGCCATTAAAAGGTCATCATATCCAAGAAATTCATCAAGAACAAATCGAGAGAACGTATCACCGAAACATTCATCTTTTTGTGGGTCTAAAGTTACTATTTTCACTGGTATCTTGAGTCGAAGCCTGGCGCTCGGTGAAAGACGTAAAAATCCATATTCTAGAGAATATTCTAGAATGTAATCATCATCTGAAAAAAAAATAGAGAAAAATATTAAAAAAATATTTTTTTTATTTTAGCAAAACACACCTATATGCGTGTTGAATAGAGAGAAGCAACAACAGCAACAACAACAACAGCATAATGTTATAAAAATAATTATAAAATTGCCATATTAAAAAACCTATTTAAATGTATTATTCTAATATTTTTTATTCTCAATAATAATAATATTTTTAAGGGACGTATAAAGTTTAAGTAACGATAAAACCGTTCTGAGTTTAGCAACAATTTGTTCTTGAGGTCGATTGTGAAACATCAATCTATGAGAAACTCGATTTGAAATATTTGCGAAATATTACCTTTCGAGGAGTCGTTAGCGACGGAGTCTTCAAGGGATTCCTGAAAAAAGATATACAACATTTTATTAAGTTATTGTTTGGGAATTATACGGTGAGTAATTAAGGCATAAGAAGCAGAAATATATTACCTTTACAATCTATATGATATATATAAAAGTATAAAATTAATTGGAACATCATTTTATATTTTTTGCTTCACGCTGTATCCCGCACGTACCCAAGGTAGGGTAACCTGGGAGCCTAATCTTAAGACACTCCGTTCACCATTAAGACACTTCCGTTGTAAAACTAAGATAAAGAAATTACACAACGCTTTTACACTATACGAGAATCGAACCTGTATTTTTTTATACAATACATAATATCAATAATTTAATTACATGTCGCTTGTCACGACACGATACGACGACGGTCTTAATCATTAACGTAATAAATTTAGCATTTATCAAGGTACCGAGTGTTATTTCATGCAAGTCATTCCACATTTTTTATTTTTATATAAAAAGATTACGTATACTCCAAATACTAAATGCAAGATTATAGGAACAGTGTCGAAAAGATAGGCCATCATGGCGAAGTGGGATTGCGTTTATTTTATTCTCGACAGTTCTAGCTACCATTTCGATTCGGTATATGAATTATTTTTGGTTTCTAACTCGGGTAAAAAGAAAAAGCGCGGCGTTGATTTCTGCTACTCAACTCAAACGACTCCACCATTGGAAAGAAAGTGGGGAACGGATTTGTCGTACAGTAGGTTCCATATCCTCCCTAGCATGAAAGCTAATGATAATAAATTATATAGTTTGACTGGCATAGTCTCTCTCTGTCTCTCTCTAATATAATTTGGCAACCAAGTGAACATGGCACAGAATTTAAAACATATAATCTAACCATAAGAAAAGTTAATTAAATAAACATACTTGAATGTCAGTCATTCGTAAAACCTATAACCTATGTTTAACCTATATAAAAATATATATCATATTTTATTATATTAATTTTCAGCAGTATTTATTATATCTATAAGCATAGCAAGTTAAGTGAAAACAAAACTGTATGTAATAATTAGTATTATGGCTTCTCTTACACCACTGTCGTATTAAAATAAATTCAGTAAGAGCAGTGTGAACTTACTATAACATATTATTTTATAGATATATTTTTTACAGTTAATCGCTGTATTCCACATATAGCTGGGTAGGCATTTACATATTTTAATTTAACTTTTTTATAGCTTTACATAGCAACCGGCATATAACAAGATGAGCTGAGGGAACCTAGTGTTGAGGCACTCCATTCCTCAGGTACCATACAATTTTCGACACATCTCATATTGGAGATGCAAGCAAGTTATTCAAGATTTAAAAAAAAATAATAATGTGCATTATTTATGTATTCCGCGAATAGTTTTCCTACTTATTCCATATAATCTTAATTAACATTAACATTATCTTTATGATGCTTATAACATACTTCGAATTAAAGATCTGACCCTGTTTTGAATGGCCAGCTTTATAAAAACAAGTCAAAGATTATTTCTTTGTAAAGAAATATTGTATACTAAATGGTGCTAACAATGTTAATGTTAAGTGAAAGTTACTTATTAATAGCCAAAATGTTAATATACATAATATGTGTATTTTATTTTTAGAAGTTAAGAATAAAATTATCCTCTACAACATGAATTAATACTATCTTTATCTTAGAAATATTTGAAGTTTAACAGTTTATCCTGATAGGTAACTAAAATTTGCCATTTCACTAAAAACACTTTAATATCAATTTACTCACATCAATTTTAGAATCTCTATCGAGATCTTCGACAAGACCCAAAATGCCTTCCCATATAGAGGATGTAGGTTCCACATGTTCAGCAGGCGTGATTGTTTGATTTAGATCTTTTTGGTCACTACTAGGTTCCAAATTTGGTTTGGCGCCATAGTAATCAGTTTCTATCACTCGTCTGTGTGTGTCATCGTTGTCTTCATAAATACGAGTAATGTTGCCATAGTCCGTACCGTCCCGTAAATACTCATCTTCTTCAATGTCCTCACTTGTGGATGATTCTAGGTTGTAAAACCTTAAATTACAAAATAAATGTTATTAACTTTAGAAACTTTCATATATTTAAAAAATTAAAGTTTGTCAGCTCCAAGCTGCAAGGCAGAGAGAACCTAGTGTTAAGGCAGTCCATTTTTCACCTTCTGCCGAATTCTAAAGGCATTGCAAATTGAGTGGCGGAACTCAACGCCGCACTTTGCCTTACATTGCTTGTATTCACATTTCTTTTTTAGCTTTACACTATATACAGCAAATATAGGCATGGGTAGGCAGTGGGACCCTAATGTTAAAGACACTCCTGTCCTCGCATTTTGTCCAATCTTTGATAAACTGTGTATTAAGTGGTAGAATTAAATGTTTAAATGCCCTTTAGCTTCTCACCAGAGCAAGGATTGTACCTCCTAACATGACATTTAGTCAGTCTTCCGCTGTGCCACAATTGTTATGATTATAAGGAATAAGAGATATAATCAAAAAATTATTTTCTGTGTTAACAACAAAAGTTGTCAAATAGAATACAATAATAATCTATTAGTAATAACAGATGACTAAGTTCTTAACAAAATGAAGAATTCATAAATGAAGCCTTACATTAGTATAAAGATATAATATATTTCTTTAGCAATATTATTAGATTACTTTGTTCTTGAGGTTTCATTATAGTTAAGAAATATTAAAAATTACACTTAGGTATGAATTTAAACCAATTTTTCTAAGTAAAAAATAGTTTATCAACTATTTAAAGACATGTTAAAAATATATGAATAATAATTAAATTGATGCATATTTTTTTACAGTAAATTACTACATAAAATTTCATATTGCAACAGAAATGAATTGAATTTAAAATTAAATTTATACAAGTGAAATAAAAGGTCATCTGTCAAAAATCTATGTTATTGGTTACCTATAAATAGTCTCAGTGTTATTAAAGCTCGACTGACCTACATTGGATTTTAGCCACTCTAGCCATATGATAATTTATACACTTACAGATATAAGTATAATAATAATATTATATATAATTATATAGATTAATACCAATATAAATATTATTTACATATTCATATTTTTTAAAAATAATAGTGCTGTTACTTAAGGCTACTGTGATCAAAAGAGTATTTTGAATGAGGATGTTATTAAAATACAATGTACTGTTAATATATTTGACAATTTGTAATGTTGCCAAAACATCTACAGCAATGTTTACAAACATGTTAGTTATTTCTCACTGTATTATTAGTCATTTTTTTATTAGCTTCATGCTGTATCTGGCACACACAATTTCTGCAGAATTCTGGAGGCATTGCCTGTTTTTGTATAACTGTATCTTGTAAACCAAGAAATTATAAGCTATTCAAAATAATCGTTTTTTTTATTAACTATCCGCATTTTGTGCGTTTGGTTTTTGTGACATTATTGCATATAATATGTAACTAACAGTAATATGTGTTTTAGATTACCTGTACTGCATACATAAATTACTTTAAGTAGTATAATACATTTGAACTTACCCTTCAGTTGTGAGCATTCCAAGCATAGAATTTAACTCATCTTTATCTCTTTTTAACTTCCTTTCCTTAGCATAACTTTGTTCAACTGTATAGTCTTGAGAGGGATTTCTTAAGATTTCCACTCTGAGTATACCATCTCTTGGCCACGAATCCTTAATATGATTCAAACATGTGGTTGGAGTTCTTGAGAATGCAATGTGTATGTATGCAAGTACAAAGAATGCTACAAGTGCCTTCAGCAACACAAGAAATTCAAAAAATCTTCTAATAGGCCTCGGGAATGTTCTAGCATATGCTAAGGCAAACTTGAAGAATAAAGCATGAAACAGTCTTTCTCTAACACTAAATAGTGGATTCTGGTTGTTATTTCTATTTCTATTTGCTCCTTGATTTATAATAGGACCACCTGGCAATAAGTTATTCTCTGGATTGACTCCAGGTGGTAGGTTATTTGCAGCATTTGCTCCTGCACTCATCTCTCTTCAATTTATTATGTAGTTTTTTAATTTTTGATTTTCGCACAGAAAACAGATTAACTAAAATCAATCTGTCCACATTTTACACGTATATCATCTAAAACAGTCAATGATCTTGTATTACTTTTTCACATCCTATATATTAATACAATTAGAGGTTTAGCTATGTTCTAAAAAATTGAGATTTAGCGAACACACGAAAATATCAAATGGCCTACAAATAATACAATTCTATAATCAGTACAATACTGTTGTCATTTTAAATCGATCAAAATTCGACATTGACCTAGGGATTTCTTAGCTTGAAAAAGCGAATATCGTTTCTTTTAAGCGTTATATTTTAAACCTTAAAAATAACAATATTTAGAAAAACCATGCAATATTACTCTAAAGTCAAAATTCAGATGTCTAATCAAAAAATTACCCAACAAAAGTAAAAGTAATCAACAAGCTTGATACTTAAATGTCAAAAACACTTTCACAATAAAATTATATAATAACCTTGATACACATAACATTAAAACGTTTACTTTGTTATTAACATATAATTGTGTCTCAATTTAATGATAATAACAAAAATATAATAAATAAAACACGCACACTATTTGTACTTTTAGTAAAACGACGTAACTGTCAAATTCTAGTAATGTCATTTATTGAATTTTCCTTTTGGACGTCGCTTCTGTAGTATTTTATTTTATGAATATTGCCAGCTTTTAAGCAATTATGACATTTATTTTCAACGTAATAATTTATTGTTTTTATTTTATTAGCATATGAAAATATATTTCTAGCTCTTAAATTAGTGTTTATTCAAAATATAATTTTAATATTCTTCGTTATACTTATAAATTGAGCATACATTGTTTTTAAAATATATTTAAAATTCCGTCAATCTTTTAACAGGCATTAAAATTTATTTACTACATCTATTTAAAAACAATTTATTCTATATATTTGTTTTTATTGTGGTAACTTCACATAATCTCATTTTCTTATATGGCTATACAACGTAATTTGAAACTTGGTCACTAGCGGGCGCAGTAAGCCCGAAAAAATGTAGTTAAATTATATATTTTGTAATTATAATATTTTAAATATGTTGGAAAATGTTATAATATTATATTTTATAACACGCTATATATTGGACGGTTCTGAGCCCGCCAACACAATTAATTAAAATAAAAAAAAATTGGAAATCCGGTCGTGGCACAGGGGCCGAAACTGTAAGCGTGATGGTTGTGAATTCGATTCCCACTCGGGAAATGAATTATTACTTATTAATACTCTCATTTGTTTGCTCTGGCAACAAGGCAAAACGTGGCGTTGAGTTCCGCCACTCAGCACGCAATGCCTCTGAAATTCGCAGGTTAAATCAGTCTACTGGATAAAAAAAGAAAAAAAAATTGGTAACAAATAAAGTAGCTGCGATTTTCCGAATCGTTTATAACACAAAGAATATTCTTTAAAAGGGCTAACGTAACTACGTCTCTACATAATAGCGTCGCATGTGCCCAACGAAACAAAAGTCCATGAAAATCTCACAAAGCCAAAAGAGCAGTGAGCCTGATTGACGTTTAAATCGTACGCGACTCCAAAAAAGATTTTTTTCTATCCTAAATGTCACTCACTTAAAGGTACAATAAAGACCTCTACGTGATAGATGAAGAAAAAAATCTTTTGAAATAGTCTTCCAACGAAATAAATCTGTAGGTACCTGCCTTGAAAGGTGTTGCATAAATAAAATATATGATTCCCAATAAGCATTATGTGTATTCTTAACGAGAACATTATTATATCCTTTTGAACAAAACAGCTAATAAAAATTACCATAATTATGTTGTTAAGTTTACAAATAAATATAATCAAATATCTATATGAGTTACCCTGTTATCAATATTGTGTTAGAAAATATGTTATCATAATTTTAATAATTAAAAAGCTTTCACAAGTGTTACATTAAAATGTTTTACGCATTTGCATGTAGCATGCTAAGAGTATAGTTATCGTATAAAATATTTAAAAAATATATTAATAGGGAGATATATTAAGAGGGAAACTAGTGTTAAGACACTCTATTCCACACATTCCGACGAATTTTCGAGACATTGCTTGGCGGAACTTAACGCCGCGCTTTTTGCTTTGATACCATAACGAACAAATGAAAATATTAACCACCACGACGGCCTCACTTATGAATTGTATTTAAATATATTTTTTTTTCCATATTGTCTCTAATGACATTATGACACCTGTGTTTTAATAAGCGTATCTATCTTTAAAAAAAGCAAATAAATCTCATCGATAAGACACTTTAAATTATGATATAAAAATTAAAAAAAAACAAGGATATACTATACTATAAAGAATTGTTAAACAAATTTTTTACGTCTAGAATATCTCGGAATTCCCATTAATCTATACCAGTTGAAACGGACTGCGATAGAGGCTCTAAGATAACGTTATAAATATTCAAATACCCGTAGCGGACAGGTTGAAAAAATTGACGTCTCAATTATCGGAGCCTTCGGTACCTATGGGGTATTAATTTATATTATTCTCACGTTTCTTATTTCCTCTTGTCGTAGCCTAGTCTGCGGTTTCAAAAAAGTTTTAATAGGATATAGAAAATTTCATCTGAAGTTTTTGTCGTTTATATTATGAATCGGGCAAAGTATTTTTCTTCGAGCATAGATAATTGAAGAAATTATCAGAAGAAGAGAATTGAAGACATGTATATTAATTATTAATAAGTACAATACAGAAAAAAATATTAAAAGACAAGGTAAAGTATTATATAAAAATATCTTAATTATTCCAACACGTTGTGGTTATAAATAAATAGTAGGCCTCATCCAGGAACCTATTTAAAAATATAAACTTTCTTCCAAATCCGGTCCAGCTCTTAGGAGACGTAAAATGACTAATGTACTAATTACATACAGAAAATTATATCTAAATTCACATTATAATGATGTAGGGAATCAACCGGGCCAATAAACATCACCATATTTAAAACATTAAGGAAAATTGTTTTTTCCCGAATCTATTTGCATATGTTATAGATAAATTACGTTATAGATAACCATTTTATTTATCTTAAGAATTTTATGTAAGTTAAAAAAAATGGTTGAATCATTTATTTTTTAAACAAGTCTAGATACGTATGGATAGAAACAGTAACTAGTAAGTATATTAGGACTTGCAAGAACTATCAAATTCAATGATAATGAACTCGGACCAAATTAACATAATATAGTGTGTCGTAATTTAAAACTAAAGTTCATATTTTATGTTTTACATTAACATACTCCATGTATGTATATATATTAAATGTAAATTTATTCTTTGAAAATTTAAATTCAATGGCGGAGTAGGTACTGGCACGCCTATCAAATTTTGTGATTCATATCACCACATCGCCGTTGAAGTGTTGAATCATGGAGCTCATTTATCTACTGGCTGTTATATATTACTATCTAGATCTTATTAATAAAAGCTTTAAGCTTAGGGTGTGTTTTTGAAAGAAAAACTTCAATCTACCCTCATATTTTAATGTCAAAATCCACTAGTGTTATTATTTCATTTTTAATTGTCTTATTCAAATCTCTAACCAATTTCACAATTCTTAAACTAATTTTGTTTAAATATCATACCCATTCATTCTAATACACATCAGCCTATCGCACAAATTAGTTTTAGACAAAATAATAACAAAGGTAAATGGAGTAAACTATTCTTATTAACCGACTTAAAAAGAAGGAGGTTTTAAATTCGGTTGTAATATTTTTTTATGTATGTACACAGATTACGCCGAAGTTTCTGAACTGATTTGTGTGATTCTTTTATTGCTCGATTCGCTATTACTGATATTTGGTACCATAAAAGTTTCATTCAGTTTGGCACAGTAGTTCTTTTTTATGAGCATTTTTGTTAACTGGGACGACGCAAATGTTTGTATATATATATACACCGATTACTTAAAGATTTTTAATCCAACAAAATTTAATTTAGTGCTAAATGGCAGGGGTGATAAGCAACTTCAGGTGCACTTATTAGTCTTTAATTTAAAGTGATAATTGAAACTACAAATAGTAGTAATAAAGTAATTTACTATTATTATTTTAAGCTATATTTATAATTATTTAATATTTTTTTAGTGCTTGGAATCGATTTACAACCTACCCTTATCTAGACACATACTAATAACAGTATTAATATTAACGTTAAAAGCATGTTTCTATAGACGCATTCTAAATTAAATCATTATAAAATTATATTACGCTTTTAGTTTTTAAAGTCGGTTCTTTTTAACGTATTTTCTAATATTTAATCAACTCGAATAATGTCTCCATTTCAAAAGATAAATCTGCCCAACACACGGATTATGTGACTATTTGATTTTCTGTTTTATAAACATTTGCTAAGCGCTGTGTAAACGAAACGTACCACGAACAAAGTTAAAGATATACCTTATAAATCACTATACATTCCATCTTATATCTTTTGTGGTGGGAGTAAGATCCAATCATTTCTTTTTATATGGTTTTTAGACAACCTTAATGTTAAATTCACCTGGCATGCTGTCAGCTCCCGTTTTTGAAGAGTTCTTTTTTGTATGTCTATTTAAATTTCAAATTTCAAGGATATATGGATAGATAAATATGTATTTTTAATATCTATATACAGATAATATTTTAATTACTATAACTAAGAAATTCTCTCACTTTTGTCACGATTTTATAATTGTCTTTATTTTAATAATTTGCTCATATACTATTCTACTACTATACTTCAATGAGCAAAAGAAAATGTTATATTTAAATAAATAAAATTCGAAATACCTATAACAAAAAAAGAGTTTATTAGTACAATATTCAAATAAAATAAATAAAATATAAACTCTACATTGTAACTACAAACCCATTATAAGAATATCCTATAACAATATCGTTGTATTTCTCGATAGCATCACTGAAATAAAACGAAAATAGTTTCTTTTATTTTACATCTGTCTGTGGTGCTCTCTTCCAGCTGCGATATCTTCATTTGGCGGGACGCAGGTGTCACGTGATAAAACATCTGTCTCGCTCTAAATAATAAGTAAAGTATTGCCATCTCTTTCGTTCGTTTGTGCCTCATCTCCATAGGGAAGCCTACATGTTTTGATTTTATTTTGTTTTTTTTCTAAGCCGTAGGCATTACTTATTTCATTCGAGTTGTTGGATACAAAAATGTACAGATTTATATATTTTCAAAAGAATATATGGAATTGGTACATGTTAGAATAAAAATGATGATTATGAGTTGAAATTAATTTTGGGGAATCTATATTCAGGTATAATAAGTATATTTTTGTTCCCGATTTGTAGACTACTACGTTGAATTCTTCATCCTACAAATAATGTACAGAAAGTAAAAAAACGAAACAAATGAAGTTGCATATATGTTCCATTTTCTTTCCATAAAAAACTCATTTGAAGGTTCCAGACATAAATGTTAACTATGAAAGTCTTATAAGTATTTTAATTTTCTTCTTGTGCATTGATGCTAGTTAAGAGAGCTCGATTATGAACTACTTATAAATAAATGTTATTAAATGTTATATTAAACCTTGATGTACACAAATTTTCGGTTATTATAATAATATCTGTATTTTATATTTATAAGTTAGTATTTAGAAACTTGATTGGTATATGTAATATTTATAGTGTCTTATTAAAATATATTTAAAAAATAATAATAATAACTTACAATTTTACATGTATGCCGCCCATGTAAAAGAATCTAAGCCAGTTGCTATGTACTTATTTTATAAAACAATCTGTATCCTTATCCATCTCCCGCTTGACGGTTACCCAGAAGGAACCAAGGAACCAAAAAAAATACGATGCAATGAAAAAACACGATAAATTTTATCGATCGGTGTTTCCAATACGCTGCGTAGTCAACATCGATCTTCTCCTTCAGCGATCAATCACCGCCGTTAATACAGCAAGAACTAGAACTGCTACCTGTCATACAACTTCTGTCACGATTCTGACATTTTAAAGAGTTGTGCCTTAAGTTAAATTAAAATATTATACAATAAATATATTTTCCTTAATATCTCTTTTCCTTTCTGGACTTAAACTAGAGAAACGTGTGTCACTTTAGAAATACAAATGTGTAGTGTCTTATATTTATATTATTTAAGGTATCGTTTATGTATTATTTTAAAAAATATCAGCATTCCCCACCCCTTTTCTATATAAAATATGACTGGCTTTTTTTTATACTTCTCTCGCACCATAATTCGAAAATCAATCAATCAATCATCTTACAGATAGTTTTCACATTCACATTTATATTTCAAAGTTTATTTATTAAAATCTCTTTAAATAACCTTGAAACTTGCATATTTTACAAGATAGTTGCTTCCATGGTTCACTGCATAATGTCTCATACAGCTGAATGCCTTACTAGTTTAGTAGCTGCTGTAGCCCGCTCCACTTACCCCGATCATGTGTTGGCAGCGTTTCTCGTTAACTTAATTAAAATTTTATAATATTACATTTTGTTTATAATTAAGTGCATTTTTCTTATTTAGCATAGTTCGTTTTATGGCAAGAAAAAAAATCTTAATAATCTTACTTAAAAGATTTCGTCTAAACCACTAAGACCATATATTTTTCCCGTGTTCTCTTTTCTCTCTCCTTTTGACTTAAAAATTGTAATAAATTAAAACAAACGCAAGTTGTAAACACATATATTCTATATAAACGATATATTAATAAAATTATTGCTATACATCGTCCATAGAAGCTACAAAAGCAGGATTTTAGATCCTGCTTTTGTAGCTCTACCTGACATGACAGCCTCGTTTATGCTACAGCGAACAAGGCCTTGTAGGGCTGGGGTATTGCATGCTAACTACTGGAACACTGTACGAGTCACTAGTCACTATATACTCTATAAATATATTATACGACGTAATTTTAACTTAGATTAAAAGAAATACTCTTACAGTATATTTTTGGAGTTAATCTCAACTTTCTTATTAAATATGTATTCTGCTCTAGAATTCAGCGGAAAATGGGGAAAGCGTCTTAACACTAGGTTCCCTCTGCCTACCCAATTAAAAATGTATTGCGGATAAAATGAAAACATTACTATGATTAAAACTGCATGTTATTTATCATTTGTTAAAAAAGTTAATTTAATGCTGTTTTGGTAACTTTTAACGATTTATTTTTAAAATAAATGTAAAATTGATAATATATTTCTGTATGTGGTACCTATATGTGGCACAACATCCAAGGTGTTATCATCTTAAATATATTCTGCAGATCATTTGAAGAAGTGTTGCCATACTCGTATTATCCATCTATATTACTTTGGTTTGGTTTTGTTTTTAATTTTTTCTAGCGATAAGATCACATATTATAGCATATATATATTTTTTGAGCCTGAAAAATATATAGTCACGCAGATTATTATTATGTTATAAGTATGACTTTTATTTGATTTCTGTAATTAAATCTGATTAAATTTTCTAATTTTATTAGATCTAGCTATATTTTTTATAAAATGGTATAATAAAAATGCACGATACACATACAAATGATTTTTTATCAAGCAATAATCAAATAAATATAGAAAAACGCTAAGATATAAATATATAATACACAAAATCCATTTAAGTTAAATGAATATGGACATACGTCAGTTTTAGAGGAAAGAGCCTCTCGATTACTACACGAGCCTTTCGCCTCGCCGCCTCGCCGCCGCCGATAGAGTCATTATCTACCATTATTAACACATCATCTCAAACTTTACAACCCTAACGAAATACTCATGAAGCGTGAACGAACTTCGAACGAACGACTTTTAATAATATACTGGATAAACGTTTAATAAATCATTTCGGGATTTAATCAGCGTTTTGAGATTTAAACATTTTTGAAATTTGTATTGTATTTTGTTTTAGTTATTAGTTTTTTAATTAATAAAAACCAGGAAATATATTTTTTATTATATTTCTGATATGGATGTACAGTGGTTTCGGTTTGTTCTTCTACGGATTTTTAACTTTTATTAACTGAGTCGGCAGAGGGAACCTAGTATTAATGCACTCTGTTCTTCATTTTCCGCTATATTAAGGAGGCTATATTAACACCGCGCTTTGTCTCAACACTAAAGCGAAAATATTACAAATTTAATTTCCTCGCATGGTAATCGAACCCATACAATTCGAAGTCACGACGTCACGTGAAGATGTTTTTCAGGATCTTTAACTATTAATTAGTAACCCTATACAAAGCTAGACACATACACAGATATTTATTTTGTATACAAAGCTATTTATTTTGTAACCCTATACAAAGCTAGACACATACATAGATATTTATTTTGTTTTGAAATACTAAGTTTGACAAGCTTTGGTCGGTTGTCTGATTAAAGCACCGGGCAGCTGCTGCTCGGCGCGGCCGGAACGAGCGTCGAGCGTTGGACTACGACTTAATGTATATGATTTTCTTTTCACTTTTTCTAACTTTTATAGTTTTTTATAGTTTCCAATCTTTAGCTTTTGGGAAAAAAGGAAGGAATAGTAATAATAGCATCTGATTCTCTCTTTTTTTAGGTGAACTTTTATTTTATTATGTTCCTTATTGCTTGAACTTTTGAGGAAAACTTTGAGAAAAATAACCAATGTGTGTACCAGTGGAAAGTTCATTTATATTTAAATATGCATTATTAAAAATAGTTTCGTATACAATTAAAATACAATAGATTTTGATTAATATTATAATAGTACAGCATCCTTTGGATATATTGAGGTAATTTGTAAGTACTTATTAAATTTTAAGTGTACATAGAATAATATTCTTTAATATCCTAAAAATAAAGACGTGTCTCCTTTGTTGTATCGTGGGAGAAAGATTGCGTGGGCCGCAGTAACGCCCACTGCGACACACGTGTCCCGGATGTGGATGAAAGAATTGTACCTTTCGGGATGAACATAAGTAATTAAACTAATTTTGTATATTTGATGACATAGAAAACAGCATTTTATTTGTATTTTACTGACTTAAAATAAGAGTATTTGTATTGTTTCTTTTTATTTATTATATCAATTATATTAATTTATTATTGAGGTCAAATCGGTCAAGATTAGAATGAAAACAAAAAAGAAATTTTAAAATCAATCCTTATATAGTTTGTTATAATAAAATTCTACTTCTTACTTTTCTATAGCAGTAAAGCAACTACAAGCTTTGTGCTACAAGAGTGCTGACCTCCAGGCCACAACTTGCACCCAACTTGGAAGTCATGAAATTGATTATGTGGCCAAGTTGGCCGATGCAAAGAGAACCTTGTAGAAATGGCACGGACACGACCTGAAAGGTGAAACCCACAAACAATGGCATACTTGCTCTTCTGTTGAAACTGTCCGTCTGTCGACCTGCTCGTTTGACGATCTGTTAAAGGCAACCAACAATGCAGTCAGCGTAGCTAAACACTCGCAAAACCTCAATACAATCATATGATTTGCAGACGAAAATGTCTTGTAATATCTATATCAATTCACAGTACATAAGTACCTAATTCCTTTCACTAAACTCTTGTAATTTAGTTATATATTTAGATATATTCGTATATCCGTTTCTTCATCAACACTTCCAAAACTTATAAAAACTAAACAGGAAGCTTTCAATTTTCCGATTCAGCATTTATTAGGTGCAGCGTCGTTTCGACTCTTAAATTTTGTATTTTACGAGAGTGGACAAAGCAATAACCCTTTTTTACCCGATGGATACCGATAAGGTTGTAGCGTGTCCCCAGATGACCAGAACAGGTTCTCGTTAGCGCGAATGAAGTTGTTATACGTGACGGCGCTCGCCAGTTTTTGTTATTACACTCCCTTTATCCGACGCCAGTCGCCGCCATGAGATCCCTGATAAGACTGAGTCATGAAGAAAAACATTATTTAATTAGCAATATATGGCATTGGTTGAACATTTTTTTTTATACTAAAAACCTGTCATGGACGTTGCTTCGCACAGTAAAATGTCAAAACGTTAATAATTGTACTGCATTTCGTCTTTATCAAGGAAATTTACTTCATTAAGTATTAAAAGGTAATAGTATATGGGTCATAATCAGAAAAAGTGCACATTTTGTGTCTTTTCTTGTCCCGCTACTTTGAATGCGTTTTAAAAATACAATTTTAAAGATAATTTAAATATTTTGCCATTTAAGATAAATTTACTTATTAACTTAAAGATTTTTGTAATATTTTAAATGTATTAAGGCTTTTAATAGTATTTTTTATTAGTTGCAAAAAACTTTTCAAAATGCTTCCATACAATTTTTCGTGTCCCATTCACCACTTTACTTTTTAAAAATTGATTTGTTACGAATGTTTATGGTTTTATTTGATTTCAGATATGTTTATATTACTTTACTTTATGCATAACATTAAATAGAACTACTTTTATTGATACATTATTTAATAAATAATATATATTAATTAAGTAAATTTGTCCCAAAATATTGTCTTTTTGTTACTCAGGGCTAGTAACGTACAATTAAAATATGAACGCAATTATTTTGGATGGTATTTAATATTAGTTTTTATTGTGGCACCATAATTGTAAAAGTCAATGCTATCGTAGCTACAACCAGTAGTGTTCTCGCAGCAGTTGAGGGGTTCAAATGTTTTAAAGGGAATGCGTAAAATTACATCTCAGGGTTATAAACGGCTTTTATTTTGGTAAGTATTCTATAATTTCGTTTTCTTGTTTATGTTATTTGCTTCTTTTTACAAAATCTCAAAAAAGAACGTCAGTGCTTGCACATGCAACACGTGGCTTATGAGCAAATATTTAAAAAGGTTAGAATTTCTCAGACTTCATTCTCAATTTCGTTATATTTCGTTACGTAACGAAATTGAGAAAATATGAAGCCTAGTTCACAATTACGGTACCAATGTTTTCTTATATATGTTTATAATAAAATTTTATCGAACCGGTGCTTGTATATGGAAGATATGTATATAAGAAAAAAAAATTGCTGGCATATGAAAAAAACTATTAGTGACTTTTCATAACGTAAAGTAACCAAAAATAATGATTTTTAAGTTTTTTTGCTTGTTTGCTTGTTTGTCTATGTGTTTGTGCACGCTAATCTCAGAAACAGCTGAACCGATTTAGTTAAATTTATTTTTATTCTTTCTGAAATTAGTTGTGATTTTGTGATTTTTATTTTTTGATATATATTTTTGTATTTTCAGTAAGCGTAAGCTCCTATGTCAAATGCTGAAACAAATGCTTTTTTTTTTTTAGATATAGAGAACGTCTTAAAAAGACCAATCCTATTAAATATGAAGATATGCGGAATAAACACAAGAATTAAACTTAATTCCAATGATAACGACTCAAATTTTGATATATTTTAAAGTGAATTTAATTTTATCATTAACTTTGTGATCTCTAACTAGAAATATAAGTTTATTACGTTACGAACTAGCATTATTATATTGTTAATATTCTCACTTTGTTATGTTTTCTTCTTACATTTATAATCTGTTAATTCAACGATTGAACCTTTAAAATTTTGATCTGTGTCTCATTAAATAAAAAAAACAATAGTTTTATTCATATAATATCGTTATTTTGTTGTGTATAATGCCTTATGTCATCAGTTTCGTAACAAACTTTATCAGTGTTGTTACTTATCAGTTACGTTACGAATTCGAAAATGTCCACTTTTCTGATTATGACCCATATATGGCCAGTCGTGGTTGTGAATTCGACCCCTGCTCGAGGCAATGAAATATTTATTTAAGTCTATATTTCCATACATTACTCGCTCTGGGGTACAGGCAAGGCAGGCGATGAGTTCCGCGATTCAAGACACAATGCCTCCAGAATTCGGCCGAAAACAGGAAACGGAGAATCTGATTTATTTTATGTAACTACTGCGTAAAATGTATATAGTAGCTTATAAAATATAGGTAAGATATATAAAGAAAGAAAAGAAAAATGAAAGAAAATATTAGATATATAAATAAAATCTGGACTACCTCTATTATACCTACTTTAGATAGATATAGATATATAGATATCTTGCTCGTGCTTGTATTCGGGCCAGGTTCAATGCTCTATCGCGTTGCGGTACAATTAAGCGGAGTAAGCTATTTAATTAACAGGCAGAAGGTATCTAATGAATATTATCTGAAAGGTAAATCTTTTTATTCAAATTCAATTTTTATGTGTATTTTTTTTTATGTAAAGTCAGATTGTGAGTTCGATTCTCACTCGAGGAAATTAAGTTTTTAATATTTTCGTTTTCTCGCTCTGGTAACGAGGCAAAGCGCGGCGTTCACTTCCGCCACTCAACACACACTGTCTCGAAAATTCAGCAGAAAGGGGGGAACGAAGAATCTTAACACTAGGTTTCTTCTGCCTATCTCTATCTCTTCTATTAAATCTCTGACCATCACGTTTCTCATTTTTAAATTTGCTAGCAATTATAACTAATGGCGTGTTAAAGTAAGCTTCCTAAATTTATTACACTACGGTAAGATAAACAAATCAAATAATATATATAACATTAATGAAGCCTTCACAGCTTTCGGCACCATAAAAGCGGCTCTATCTTTGAGGTCACCGCCTTCACTGCCAAAGATCTTTTTTATTTAATAATTTATTCTTCTACCTCTGACAGCCAATAACTAATTTCTTGTTATTATGATTGATATAACGATAGTAAAAATATAATTTACTATTAAATAATAAAAAATACTATTAATATAAAATACATTTGATAGGTAATTTTATATTTATTTTAAAAATGATTGATTCCATCACGTACCTACTCGTACATACATAGATAATAAATTTTATTTCAATAATAACTGCAATAATTCTACAATTTGTATTTTCCATTTTATAGTAATGGCAACCCAAAAGATATTTTTACACTACTTTTACAGATTATTAAATTTTTACAATAATTAAACGTATTTCATATCAAAAAATAAAAAGGTTATGCTCTTCATTGCCAGCACTTGCTCGAAGTCGGCAGCTTTGAAGTGGCAACTGTCGGGACAGCGGGCGATGACGCTCATATAAAAACCTAGTGATTTATTCCAACGTCTATACGGCTCGAGCCGGTAATGACTTTATCGAACGAAGTCTTACTCAAATATATTAATATAACTTATAACAAAGCTTGTCCAATTAATATTTTAGAGTCGTATTCAATATCTTTTTTATAGAATATTTTGTTATATTCTTCTTATATTTTTCTTAAATCCAAAAACTTTTAACTCTATCGATATAAATTTGAATATTATTTTTTAAGAGGCCCTCGTGGCGCGGACTAGGGTATGACTTTTCGGTCGTTACTCTACGGTTGTGGGTTCGATCCCCATTCGAGGTAATGAATTATTATTTATTCATATTTTCATTTCTTCGCTCTGGCAACAAATCCCGGCGTTTAGTTCCGCCACTCAATATTTTATGCCTCGAAAAATTCGGCAAGTGAGGAACGGAATGTCCTAACACTAGGTTTCCTCTGTCTGTTGTATGCGGTATACAGCGTGAAATTGTTTTTTTTTTAGTAAATATAATTCAAAAGATATTGGGGTATTTGGTACTTTGCACACTCCACACTCCCCTATTTTACATACAAACACATCCAAATTGCGGCTTGACTGTCTCTACCACAGAATATATCTAATAATTTATAGATACAGGCCTATTCTTCTCATAAGCTAGAACTTTAAAGGTCTACCTTCATTGTTATCCTAAGATGGTTTCTTTGAAAAGCTAGCTTAGTTTGACAACAAACCACTACAAATTGTATAGCAGCATAAGTAATAACCACTTGTTTGAGGATTACCAAAACTGACTAATCTCAGCCTAAGAAGGAAACAACACAAAAGCCATAACTATTTAGCGACAGTATAATGCTTCCAGTAGCTTAAGCTTCGAGAGGTCATTAAACCGTGGCTTAAAAGAACAAAAAATATTTTAAAGAAATATACAAAGAAACCGCCAACAAATTGTGTAAGATAAGTACAGTATTTAGTAAAATAAGCTGCCATTAAGGGATTGTGAAAAAACGTCTTATAAGATATTTACATGTATCTCTTTGTACTAAAGTAATAATTAAATGGAAATTAATCTAGTAGGTTTATAATCAAAGCTGATATCAAAAATAATTCAAACTGTATTTTTGTAAATTGATGTAATGTTTAGTCAATTTTCCATTTACTTCATGCCCACACGCAATACCTCCCAATTTTTTTTATGGAATAAGACAAAGAAAACGAGCGTATGACCACCTGATGGTGGTGTAACACCAGTGGTGTGTTGCCAGCCTTTGAAGTGGAGATAGATCTAACTTAAAATTACAACTTAAATATACATATACAATCAAATATAATAAAAAAACATACCTAAAAGAAACAAAAATCCTCTTACATGCAATTTCATGCTTAACTTATAAAGCTATTTACCCACAACCACAACTAACAACAAAGTAAGAAAACAAAAAATGCATACCTAAATCGCTCTTCTAGAGAGAGAGAGAGAGAGAGAGATTTAAAAACTGATGTCTCTCAGCAAGATTTTGGCTTAACTTCCAGCATGTGCCACACACGGTGTACCAAATGACGTAACAATGAGGAACTAGGCGGTTTGGAGGTGTAATTACGATCACCAGCCATCATTACTGGTGCACGAGGCCACCCACCAGCAAGAGAAACGAAATCGCTATTCTCATTTCGTAGATATCTCTATATTGTCCAAATTATAGGCTGATCTGGATTTATTTCAATGTATCTTTGAAGTTTGTTAGTACTATGGTAAAATGAATGGTTTAAGCAAATCTAACTGTAGTTGCAAGTTTAAATATAATATTGTGAGGTTACTACTTTTTTTATATGATTACTCTTAAATTGTTTGTTTTTTTTCTTTTCTTATCGTCTAGTGCTAAATTTATTAGTACAGTATGAAGACATTGGTCTATTTGTAAAATTTTATATTGCAATTGATGTTTTAATTGTCAATTTTTCTGAGCAAAAAGAACGTATTGACAAGTCATTCCTTTCTTTAAGATTACCGCTCAAATTAAGACAGTACATACATGAAACGTGAATGAAATTTGGCCAAGTTAGGCTGTGCCCATCCCATAATAGTCTGGGCCCACCCTCGAAAAAAAAATCTTTACACAAAACCATTACTTCAAAATTAAAGTCAAGGCTCCCTTAAAAATATTTCTAGATACGCTCATGGTTAGGTTGCAACACCGCGCTTTTCTTGGCAGCGAAGATAAATTTTATCTATTATTATTTTAATAATTTAAATAAAACCAATTCCTCAATTGAGATCCCACAACTACCTATTCCATTTATAAACAGACACCACTTCGTACGATAAACCCCAACATAAAAATAATCATTTAATTATAATACATTAAATCATAAAGACAAGTGTTTACACCAACATTTCCACATCTTAACCGAGGAGTAAATTGGCATCTATGCAGCATAGCAAATCTCGTAACGTCATGCTAATAGCCAATCAAATGAGCATAGTAATAAAGCGATCATAGAAGAGGTTTACGAGATGTCGACGGACGAACGGTCTGACAGAACTACGTCTTAATTACGACGTTACTTAATGGACTATAAACGCAGCTTTTAGTGGTTATAGGCTGTATATATGGTATAAAATGTATAAAATTATTGATTATTATTTGAGGTAAGTCGTCGTGGTGGTTGTGGATTTGCTTCCCATTCGAGGAAATTAAATATTAAATATTTTCATTTCTTCGCTCTGGTAGCGAGGCAGTTCCGCCACTCCACAATAGCAAAG
Organism: Heliconius melpomene rosina; assembly: GCF_056956725.1. Classification (NCBI taxonomy): domain Eukaryota; kingdom Metazoa; phylum Arthropoda; class Insecta; order Lepidoptera; family Nymphalidae; genus Heliconius; species Heliconius melpomene. Next base: position 5,689,413 of record NC_140402.1, on the reverse strand, counting down.
CCCCAAGAATTTGGCGGAAATTGGAGAGCGAAGTATTTTAACACTAGGCTGCCCTCTGCCTGGCCTGCTAAGTGCGTGAAGCTGTGTTTTTTTAATCTTTATCTTAACTCTCAAATTTAATAATGTTTTAGCAGATTATTATAAAATAATTAAATTAAAATATTTTTTCTTAATATGTACGAATGATTATATTCAAATTTAGTAAATTTACTATAGAGACAACGTGTGTGTCCGTCCTAATGTTCATGCACTTTACAATATGATGCATGGGGTTTGATGTTTAGATGCAATTTATATGCAGACGGGAAGCTGTAAAAATTATTGTCGTAATCTTTGTTTGATACAGCGCGTCCGAGGAAATGGTAAAATAATTGTGATTACTTCATATATCGTGTGAGTTGAATATATTTGTTTTGCGGATATTAAAAACTGTTTTGAGCTTTTTTTTAATCATCATCATCATCATCAACAGCCATCTTTTGTCCACCGTTGGACATAGGCCTTCCCCAATTCTCGCTACCACACTCGATTTTTTTAATATCCTACTTATATTAGAGACGTGAATATTCTTCCTAGTAATATAATAAATGTGAAAGAATGGGAAGAGGAAGTGTGAGGATGCATATTTGTTCTATTTTAAGCAAAAACTACTGAATGGATTTAGATGAAATTTTACAATAATTTAGCAAATATCTTCATCGGGATAATATATAACAAATGTGTATAGTTGATGTAAGGATTTTGTATAATTTTGGTACAAGATTAAACGGGCGAAGCCGCACTAGGGTCGGATCTTGCGAATTACCTATTTGATTTTTTTTTCGTATTTTATACTACTCAATTACTCTACTACGTTTATCTCTATTTAAAAAATGTGACAATTATTAATAATTATTACTTCCATTTTTTTTAAATTAAAAATACACAATTTATAATATTAAGTCCGTGATGCCGAATTAGATGTATGGTGCTTTCACTAGTTTACGTACCCAGAATTGCTTAAAAAACTTTAACATTTCCTTCCTTGTTTATTTAATTATTATTTCGAACGTAGCCCCACATAGTGTTGGGAGAACGTTATGATCACTCATCATTTGACGTGCCTATCTCCATTAAAACAATATTCATGAAGACATTGTTGGGCTTGGAGGCGTGGACCTCGTGATCGGCACTCACGAAAGCCGTGCCACATAAATGAGTTTAGAGTCAAGTACGTTATGCTTCAACGTTACCTTTAATTTATTCTCTTACTAGCGACCCACTCGCGGCTTCGCCTGCTTGTACTATGTAATTATTAATTTACTAATATCATTTTCAAACAACATCTGTGGTTATATTTCATAAATCAGTTCATATCTATAAATTAATTGAAAACACAAATGCTAAAGGAAGCTTGCCAAAATACAATAAAAACTGTTCTCATTTTAACTGAAACTAACGCTAATCTATATTTTCCGCGTATTTAAACAATAGTTATCATACTGTGTGTAATTTTTAAATCTTTCTTTTTAATTTCACGCTGAATACTGCACATAGCAAGGACGACAGAGGGAACCTTGGAACCTAGTGTTAAAAAACTCCTTCCCCATTAAAACTTCCGTTTCCCACTTTCAAATCAAAAATGAATTAAAATCAACATCTAACTCTGAAAAGCATAATATAACCGTAACCATCACGGCCATTACCAATTAGGTGACCACGGAACCTAACCAGTTTCGGAGACTAAATTTGTCCTCTTTCTCTTTTTTTTTTCTATATATTATTTTTTATTGGTATTCTTGAGTAATCATTTTATAGGCCACGTGGACAGGACCACCCATACCGCCGCCGGTAATCCCCGCGGGCCTTACAGAAAACAATACGCGAATTTCGGACGGACCAGTTAGCGTCATACTAAATTATGAATTTGAAACTTTAGAATAAGCCTATACTTTTAAGACTTTTAGGGTGATTTTTTTAAGACTTAACTTAATGTCTCTAAGAGAAAATCTAATTTCTTATATAATAATTTATCTTTAGGTACCTATATATACTTACTAGCGGCCCGCCCGCGGCTTCGCCTGCGTGAACTACGTTATTATTAATTTCTGTCTCCATGAGTACCTACGTCCTTTAAGTGACGTACATGCAAATTTGAGACTCCTAGCAATTGTAGTAACGAAGTTTCGTACAAACTTTCAACCCCAAAAGCAACCCCTTAGAAGTCGAATATTGCAAATTTCCGTCTTAGCGAGCACCTACGTCCTATAAATAACTCATATGCAAAATTTGAGATTCCTAGCACTCGATTTTGTGATGAGAGAGTGACCTTTCGATTTTATATATATAGATTGTATGGATTGAGACAACTTAGACTAATACAAAATTGATTAAGCATACTTTGTTTGTGATATAACAGATGCCGACTTCTTGAATTGTAATTGTTATACAGATGTTGTCAACAGATAAAAGTTTTTCTAAGTAATAATCACTTTCTATGGCCGTCGTGGTGCAGGGGCACAAGGGTGACTGTTATATGACGACTGTAGGTTCGATCCCCATTCAAGGGAATGAATTATTATTGTTTAATATTTTAATATCTTCGCTCTGGCAGTCGAATCTTCGTTGAGTTCCGTCACTCACAACGAAATGCCTTGAAAAATTGGCGGGAAATTGTGGAACGAAGTGTCTGAACTCTAGGTTTCCTCTGCCTACCACCCTTCTCTATAAACCTGATTTACTTTTATTTTTTGTATTAATTACTTTCTTATCAAAATGATTTTATTCTATATCTATTATAGAAAAGAAAGGAAAAATGTACGCTTGCATATACAAAATATATTGCTACTTCATTGTAAGTAGTTAAAAAATTATATAACGACATAATTATATAAAATTGCAACTAATTCAGCAATATTTTCACACGCCCATCATCAAGCGGATGCCGCCCCTCAGGATACTCCCTATCGGCATCCTCGTTGAGAGACAAGTGGTTAAGATAAGTACCTCCTTCATTTGGATATGATGACCCTAGAAAATCGCTGACCTGAGTTAAGTGTTGCCAGAAACGTGATTATTTTGGCAAACTAGATTCAATCCTTGTGGGAACGGAAGCACTCAGCCATATGCAATTTATATGGCAAAAAACCCTTTAAATGTAAACAAAGTGGATAAGAAATATACGTGAAATATTCAAAGGATAACTCGTACTTTTTATGTACCTCCACATCATGTTGGGACCTCACGTGGAAAACACGTGGTTTAAAAATAAAAGGATTACGTAAAGTGGTATATGAAAATTTAAGTGTCATTGTGAAAATGCCCACCTAGGTAGCATATATTAAACTAGTGATAAAAAAATCTTATATAAGTACTAAATAATTCTTGGTATATTCTACATACCACTTCCGGCACTCTACTTGTATAATATGGAAACTATTTTTTTGTGAAACAAAAAAACCTAAAAAATAACTTTGTCTTTTGTTAATCATATTTTTTTATTCACATTTCTAGATAAACTTGTGAGGTCTAATTTACGCAAAAAAAAAAAGTTAGTAAACTTTTGAAACAATGACAAATAAGCTTAATTTGTAGTGCATTAATAGAATTTAAATAAACATAGTATATGCAATTGTTTATTCTTTTTTTTTCTGTATTCCACATATAGCAGGATAGGCAGAAGCTGAGATTGACAAACAGGTGGATATTAGACAGAGGAAACCCACTGTCAAATGTTTAGAACACACTTTTCCCCACTTTCCCCCGAATTTTCAAGACATTACGTGTTTAGTAGTGGGACTCAACGCCGCGTTTCGTCTTATTACCAGAGCGACGAAATGAAAATATTAATAAATTTATTTCTGCTAGTAAGAATCGAACTCACAACCATCGTGTTTACAGTCACGGTTCTGCCACTGTTCCACGACGGTTTCCTTATTTATATGCAAACAAATATTGACTAAAGTGTTTGTATGAAACGCACGAACAGATAAGGCAGCAACAGATTGTAAAAAGGTTCTCTTCTTATTGAATACTAATTGACTCTATTAGATATTTAACGTTGCATTTCTAGTAATTGAGTCATTCTGTAGTTATACAGCTATAAACTTATTTATGGTTTTTTGCTATTAATATTATTCTTATTTTTTTGTTCATGCTGTATTCCTCATATAATAGAGGCAGAGGTAATGTAGTGTCAAGACACTTCGTATTCTATAATTTCCGCCCGAATTCGGGAAATTGTGTGTTGAGCACGACTGCGAAGTTTTATGTTAATGACTGGAGAAATTAAAATATGAAATTTTCCCTCGAGTGGGAATCGAACCCACGATCGCGCCACTACGATCTCAATACGACCTCAAATATTAGATTCATTTATAATCTGATCATCATAGAAAACAATAAAAAATAAAACAAATGAATAGAAAACAGATTTTTTTTATTTATATTTCAAAATAAATACAACTAAAATAATTAAACGACGTCTACAAAAACGAAACAAATGCAATAAATGTTACAACTAGACTTAAACTAATTAAATAAATAATTTAACCTATCTACTATACTTTGTACGATTACCATATACGATGCTAGTTTATATACATTTTCGGAACTACCCTAATAATCTCACTTTGGTAAACTGTGGTTAATAAGTTTTCGTCTCTTACCATATTCCATACATAAATAAATAAAAAAAAATTGCTAATTAATGAACTGGAAAAAAAACAAAAAACAATATATTTTATAATTTTTAAGATAGTACGAATGATTTCTTCGAAATAATGGATTATTATAATTTTATGCTAGCTCCAAACATGATGTGTAAATATAAGTTTTAGACATTTCTGTATTTTTTTTTTCATTTCTATTTTTTTTACAAGACATTTAAGCAAACTGAATCGTTTTATAACTGAATTGTTTATTTTAAATAAATTATTTATTTGAAATTTCTCTTAACATAAAAATTAATTACGAAAACATAATTTACATTAACAAACACAAACATATTACACACATCCAAACATATTTACATTTACAATAGAAAATACATTTTTGGAAAGCTTACATAGAAATATTGTCTTTTTATTATAGTTTATTTTTATTTATTTCATTAAGGCTGAAAAAATGACAATGATATGTTACTGACAATGATGGAGTTTCTAATGACCAATTTATATAATCATTTTATACGTTACTTCCGATATCTTAATAGCACGCAATATCTCTAAATAGTCAAACAAGTTATAAAGTTCAGCTTCACGTTGTATCCCGCACACAGCAGGGTAGGCAGAGGGAACCTAGTGTTAAAACACTACGTTCCCCACTTACACAAGTTACATGTTTTGCCTACCTTTTAAAGTACGGAAAATTCGCAGAGTTAAAACTTAATTATCTTTTTTTATATCGTCATTGTTATTCCTCGCATTATCGTGAGTTGCATTATGCATATATGCAAGATATGCACCAGGTACCTAGTGGCGACGAAACATTAGTAAGCAATCGTTTATGACCTGCATACGAATCGCAAAAGGGGATCGTAGAATGATTTATTGTTTTAAAAAATTTTTAGAGATTCGCCAATGAATTCTCAACAATTAACGAAATCCATTTAATTTGTTTCTTAATAATGTCTCCCCTATTTTAAGAAACATGAACTCTATAAATACAGGACAGGCTAAGTTAAGTTAATATAGAAAATAGACCAGAAATATTTAAAAAAATGTAAACAAAAGGATATGAATTGAGGGAGCAATAAGTGTTTAAGCTTCATTACAGACTTTACTTACTGCCTTGTTGACCACATAACCGGAAATTACTTTAAACGACGATTTTACATGAAAAACATCAAAATAAATAAAAATATTACCGTAATGAATTATAATTACATTTTAGAAATAATAAGTAAGAAAAATATTAAGAAAGCTTATTGGCGGGTCCGCTTTGTATACGACTGTGAAGACCTTGCTCTGAAAACCGGTTCCTGACTTCTTCATTACGAGCGATCGAACTCAGCGTAAGATACGACGACTCTACTCCATTGACTCTTCGTGGAAATATCACGACTTGTATATTTCACGGTGAATTCTCAATTAAGACTAACATTTCTGTCAATTAAAAATAAATATGGAGATATTAAAAGGTTAAACGTTTGAGTAAGCAGCAAAAAAATATAAAATCTATTTTAATTGTCAAAGGAGAACAGTTCTGTGAAGCGACGTTCTAAGAAATGGCAACCTAAATAACATTTTAACACTCATAAAGTATCATAAGGGCAAAAAGTAATATGACAAAATAGTCTCAAACAGATTAAGTTTAGAGTTTAATTTGACTTTAAATTGCAGATTTACGTCTATTAAGTACTAAAGTTTACAATAATTGTACTTTACAATTTTAACTCTAACTCTTTCTAATTGTAAACATTTCGCTGTCATCTTAGTTTTATATTCAGGTATCTCTGGCATTTAAATCGCACATAATTATTAGTAAATATCATTAATAAAATGCCTGAGAAAATGCTGTCAAAATGTAAATTTTTACAATCTTAATAAAATAAACAAAAGATCAACATTCATTCGTAAAGGATGTCACAGAAAATGTACTGTAAAATCTTGAAATATGTTGCTGGCATCCCATCCCGCATATTTGTAACGCTACAGACAGACGATTAGTGTTGCGCCCGGAATTAGCCACTCGAGACATCCTCGTCTCTTAAGCGATTGACTCTTTTAATCACATTCCTTGTAGATCTAATGAGATGGAGGGAGATACGAGAGACAGAGAAGTATATCCATCTGTTTGACATGTCGCTTTACAGCTTTAGATCAATCGGCGAGGCGCCGCGACGGGAACAACCCTGCATTTGTCACCGGACCACCGGCGCCGTAGTATTTATAGCGAGCGACGCCGCGTGCGCCCGCGCACCCGTGGACGTGGGTGGATAGAACTTCTCCAACAAAATACTCCGGATATCAAATTAACTATAATCACAAATGCATTTACACACACAAAATAACACTATACTGCAAGAACATACATATTATATATAGCCCTTGCCAACCCTCTCTTATAAATTAGCTTAAATTAATAAAATACTGATCTATACATATATACATGTTAAAACTAAAATAATTCTAGAATTTTCGAGGTAGACCTCAGAGCTCAATGTCACGAATTGCATGACATAAATATACATAACAAAACTAGTAGACTCGATACAGCCACTGGACTGGTTGCTGATGGCAGTTCTTGGTGATGTTTTTTATGCTTTTCCTCGTAACCTTTTTCGCGTGGCCTAGTATGATTTTTAAGATGTTTATGAAAACAAAGTCTAGCTAGATTGTTTTGCATCCTCGGGCAGTCATAATCTTCATTGCCATCACAGTGGCACGCTGTTAGTGCAGCTGCCTTTTCTTGTTTTCTCAGAATTTCTATGGAATTTCTGCACTTATTAGAACATTTCCTGCCACGGTACATGGATCGGCAAAGCTGGTGGTAGAAGTCTAAGGCCGTTGCACACTGAGCATCAGCTAGGCATATGAGTTGTGAGAGTCGACAGGAGGATGTGGCGTTAGCAGCTCCCCTTAACACTTGAGGACGGCACACGTCAATTCTCTGCTTGGCTTCAATGCAGTATTCGTCCTCGCATTGACACTGCAACAAAAATAATTATTATTAAAAAATGTTCAATTCATATTAGTTTGTGAATTAAATTTGTGCCTAATATAAACTTTCCAGAAAACTCGTAACTTTACCGTTTATGTCTGTTACAACAATAACATTTTTGGTTCATAAAATATTTTACGACGGCAACGGTCTAAATAACAAAATTTTTATATTATAAAATTATTTGAGAAGAAAACATGTCTATGAGAATATAACGAATTCCAGTTACATTTAGGCTTTGTTTGCTGCTAAGTACAAACTTTTCTAATTGATGTGAACTCAATTATGTCACTGAATGAAATTTGCATAACCAAGAAAAGAATTCGAACTGTAAATTGTTTACAGAATCGATTTGGACGACGACAACAATCCAAGGCATTTGAACTTGACATTCGCTATAACACTAATTAACAGTTAGTGATGGAAACGTTTAATTAAATGTCAATTTATGGTCCTGTTTGCGATGGTACAGATAAATAAAAGAGTAGCCTCCGTCTTACGCTGTATTTTTTGTGGGGAGGCAACACCTGCAAGCGAGCGCTGCGGTAGGTCCCGATATAGACGTCAAACCTCAAGGCTGTTTGGCCTCTCTGCCCTGACTTGCTTTCGATACACATTGCTCAATAGCAAACCATAATCAGTCCATAACGACCGCAACGACTCGTGATAATTCCTTGAAATTAGGCCAAATTGGAAAATGTCGAAACTATGAAGTTATTGCTTGGACTATGTTTTGTACGTTTAAAGTGTCTTTTAAAATGTGAAAGATTACATTTTAATGTTAAATTCTCTGCATTGTGAAAAAACACGGACAGAATCTAAAAATTATTACTAAAAGTAAAAATTTTAAACTAAACTATTTACTAAGTTACTGAAATGGCTGAAGAAGAAGAAGCGAGAAGTGTAATTAGCATATGAATGTCATACCTTTCTGACATATAATTTTAGTGATATTAAAGTCGTTAAGAAGACATTTTTGATTCCATGTACTGTTACATAGGTGGTCCAACAGATGTCACTCCCAAATACATATTAATATTTTGTATTTATAGAAAGTTTTATGATTGCAGAGAGCACCTGCTTCACGGCTAAGAAATACAAGTCCATTTCTAAAGGTCACGTAGAAATTATGGTCGCTATTATAAAATGAATATTCAAATTGAATGCAATTTTATCCAATATCCTTTATTTAATAGATTATCTAATTAGAATTTAATGAAAATAATCTGTGCGTTTAGTTTTTTGAGGAACTTTTATAAGAGGTCGACAACCGCGACCCTCGACTATGGCGATGCGTCGAGTCCGACAAATCTGACGTCTAAATTAGATTTTATTGCTGGGCGTCTGTAGCGAGTGTAGAACGACGCCATTTTAAAAAGACCCCCCAATCTTTATAAGGTAATATATGAATAAAGAAATCATTAAATAAACTCGACCGAATGGCAGACCTTAATAACGTGGTCGCCTCACTCAATTGAGAAAGACATTGTAAACAAGTGATGATGAAAAGTTATTGCGGCAAATATGACCTCTGCCAGGACTACATAACTCTTGAAAGTGGAATAAGCTTTTTAAATGATTGATTCATTTATTTTAAGGATTTTTACTTAATGTAACAAACATTCATACTTAATTAAATTTATTTGTTTATATAAGTTCTATAAATAAGTAGTTCAAAAAATCATTGAAACGAATACTTTTATATTGTACTAGCGGCCCGCCCGCGGCTTCGCCTGCGTGAACTACGTTATTATTAATTTCTGTCTTATAAGTGACGTCCATGCAAAATTTGAGACTCCTAGCATTTGTAGTAACGAAGTTTCATACAAACTTTCAACCCCAAAAACAACCCCTTCCGTCGAATATTGCACATTCCCGTCTTAGCGAGCACCTACGTCCTATAAATAACTCCTATTCAAAATTTCAGATTCCTAGCTCTGGTAGTTTCTGAGATTTCGTGATGAGTGTGTGACCTTTCGATTTTATATATATAGATGTAAAACATCAGCCATTATTTCATTAATAAAACTAGCTAACATTAATTTAACTAATGTGAGATAAGATATCGTAGCACTTAGCAAAAAAACTATATACTATCAAAAAATACTAACATTCATAAGCTCTTTCCCTTCTTCAGTCGAGGTCAACGCAATGAGAGCGTGTTCGCATGCCTTGGGACACGCGGTGGTGGGTTTGGACAACACTTCCTCGCACAGGTACATGTAGTTGCTGAGGGCCGCACCACAACCAGTGCGGTAGGCGCAACGCATCCTCGCCTGCTCGCAGGGGGTCCCGCTGGCCGCCACTGACAGGCTGAGCACCGCCACTAGCAGCCACATCACCTGGAAATAATTATTAAATTATATATACTGAATTGCAAAGAATATGTAGGATATGAAAAATATTGATAAAGAAAGAAAAAACGATCAAGTGCGAGTCGGACTCGGCCACAGACGGTTCCGTACTTATAGAAATTAACAAACTGTAATAATAATTTTTATATGTAATAAAAATAATAATTCCCTTTTGTTGTTGTGCAATTGCTGCAATTTCTCACTTCTTGTCAAATTTCTCAATTCTACAGGAAATAAACACCCTACAGATATTGATTACGCGGTGAGTAGTACATATGAGTTTTAGATATTCAGCAATGTTTCAATCTATCTGTCAATATCTTTCCTTAATTATGAGCCTTCCATTACAATTCAGTGCACGTTCATTAATAAATCATAACTAAATTAGCTGCTTACGATAACTACGCTACTCGGCCATTTTATTTTATTATATATAGAGCACTCATAACGTGTAACAAATTATATTTTTCAACATGGCATATTCTAATAAAGATCAAAATATCGATCTTTAAACTCAATTTTCCAATGAGTGTAGATCTCTCTCTCTCTACATTATTTTGTTTTATATGTAGCAAATATTAATTACATTTAATACCGTACCCTATTCATTGTCCATGACATGAAAAAGATAGAGATTGAACATTAAACACATTAAATAACTTACATAATTATTTCGATTCAATAAATTACGAATTCCCAATTAATTTTATTACAATTTTGTTTGACATTGTCTTAATAGCGTATAACTATAGAATAATAAATATGGTATACTCTGCCCGTACTAGTATTGTATTGATAATACTTTTATTACTTAATTTATTACTACTATAAATGAAATGACAACTTAAAATAAACTCTTTATCAAATCTTATATATTTATATAATATTTTAAAGGAACACGAGATACCTATGCAATCGTGTTAAAAGTGAAGAATATACATACTTCCCATTCCTCTTCTTTCAGCCTACCCAGCGGGTAACCAAAGTTACGAAACGAAATAATGAAAAAAAAAACAAATCACATACAATAATTTCTTACTAGTCAGTGCTTATTCATTGCAGCGAAACGTCATTAACCTCCAATCGCAAGAGCAATCAACACGTTTAATCTCGCGAGCTCTTCTCCATTCATGGACGCCGACCATTTACATCTTGATGGCTATCGGTTTTCATATGCATTATGCACTTATACGTATGTTTTTTTAAATTTCTATATCCCGCTTATAGTAGGGTAGGCAGAGAGAACTTAGTGTTAAGATACTCCGTTCCGTAAATTTCGTCGAATTTTCGAGGTAGAGTGGGGGAATTCAATGCTTTCGCCATGGTACCAGAGCGAAGAAAAAAAAATGTTAATAGATAATATAAATTTCCTCCAAGCGGGAATCAAACCTGCGCCATGACGGTATTTAATTATATTATAGTAAATAAGTATTTATTACATAAGACTGCATTTATCAGAAATTTGTCTTGATTTTTTTACTGTGCGAGTGACTTTTGTGGCTCGATGTTATCAGAGTTCAGATATCAGAGCCACTTTTTTAAATTTAATAATATTGTTATCATTTTATATTCATTGATGTTTATAATAAAATAGTACAAATTAGGTATATGTTTACTTTACAAGAATGTTTATACAATTTTTTTTCGTGACCTCTGAATTTAACATCTAATTACTTACTTCAAATACGTAGATACTATATACAAAACTACTTGTAGGACAAAATTAGTTTATATTATCAATATACTCGTGTCAAATTTTCATAATTAATTACAAAAACATGAAAATAAAGTAAAAATAAAATTTTTCAACTTACATATAACGTAAAAATTATATTTCTGTTCTAAGTGTGGAATAACACCTTGAAAATTATAAAAAAAATACTTTTATTTTAATTTAAGCCGTATATATATATGTAGATATATATCAAGATAATAAATGTGTAAAATTGTACATTTTAATTTAATAATAATATCTATACATATATGATATGAGAGTTTACTATATCTTAACATTAAAATATACGTACATATATTAGTGATAACAATCTCATATATGCCTATCCTCCTGTATTGCAACAACCTCACGACGTTTACTTATCCGGCCCTAGTTGTTAATCCTTGACTGATCCCGGGACCTTCTCGGAAGCTGAGTAAACAAACAGAAGCGTGTCACGCACTTCTCACTTGCTACTAACTTACACGGTTACCGTAACCATTAGGGTTGACGGAAATATTAAGTAAATATAGCTAATATATATAATAATATACATATATAAAAAAAGGTTTAATATAATAAAAAAATTACCCATATATTTATTTTAAAATATTAACTAATATATGTACTATAATATTATTAAACTTAGTTTAAATAAAAACACCCATCGCTTCCTAAAGATCTAATAGACAGCCCTAGCAAAGAAGCGCAGGTCGTCGTCCGTTGGAGTGCCCAATAGCTAAAGAAAACAAAGTGACAACTTAAGATGTCCAGCTCGCCTCCTCTCCAAGTGTTAAATTACAATAACAATACAAAGTTACCTGCTCGTAGTCCCGCCAGCTTTAACCCCTTTGGATACGAACCAATAAATATTCATACATCTCAGAGACTACGGTAGCTCTAAGGATAAGGACTAAAGCTTTACCTCTTATTTTTGTTTGTTAATTAAATTGTATTTTAAGTAAATTTATTCAAAGGAACGCAACGCAAGTACCGATAGTTTATTTTTTACTTTGTTAAAACTCGTGACTTGCAAGTTATATGGACATAAAAGCAGCTGTCGATAGCGAATCAAAATTTCGGAGAAGTCCAACGATGTCGTGATGACGGGAAAAAGATAGAAGAATTCTTTTCCTTTAGACGTAAAGCCGACAGATAACTATATAAATATAAATAGAAGCGAGGAAGAATCTGTGCGACATTTCCTTTCCACACTCAAATGGCGGCCGGTTAGCATGTAAGTGTGAAAAGCACAAGTAATTGCTGACATTCCGTAGTTATACATCCGAGAGTCAGGTTTTTTCCATTTAACTACTAAATAAGAGATATAAGAACTACGTATGAGTTTTTTATATCATATTTATAATGTAAAAACTTCTATATCTTTGTAGAGTTTTTAAGTCTATCAATTTGTTAGCATTCTATACACATTCTTCAAAGATGTCGTGTGGACATGAAAGCATATGGTGGACTAATCAGCGAGGATGTCCAAAACCCTGCAATGTGGAGAAGTTTGAGCTGGAATACCTAGCGAACCTGGAATAATGCCATGTAGAAAAAAAGACACATTCCTCAAAGAGAGAAGCGAAACAATTTTTAATTTAAGAAATTATTCTCTAGAATTTCTAACTTTTTAATATATTTCTATGTAAATCCGAAAGACCATAAGTGCGATGCGCTAAGCAGCAATACAAATAGATGGACCTACTCCTAGGTACTCGCGCACCTCATTACAGCGTGTCGTTAAGCGATAATTGATTGGACAAGCCGAGCACTGTCAGCTATTGCTTGAACTACCTGAACTTACACGTGTGGATAGAAGAAATTTCTATATTACTTACAAATCTGAATAACTCATAATTTTGTTTTTCTTTCACGCTATATCCCGCTTAGAGCAAGTAAGGCAAAGGGAACCTGGGAATTTACTATTAAGACTCTTCTGTTCTCCACTTGTCGTCGAATTTCGAAGGTATTGCGTGTTGAATGGGAAGGCTCAATGCCTAGCTATGCCTCAACAGAACAACGAAATGAAAATAATTAACATTTTATTTGTTTTAATGGGAATCAAAACCTACAACCTTCGCGTTTACAGTCACGCGCTTGTGCCCAGGGGCACAATTAGCCCAGGGACACAATTCCTTGAGTCCAGTTCTTTTGGACTCAAAAACTCAATATAAATATATAATTTAGTTGAAAATCTACTCCCATTGTTCGTTTAATTGATTATTATAATAAAAACAATTGAAATTTTATATTTACATGTTCATTCAATACTTATAATTTATTGTATTTGTTCAACACATCCATAGTTTTGAAGAAATTGTTATCGTTTATTTGTATTCGTATTACATTAGACAGCCATGTTACAGCACTTGAATACACAAAATTGTAAGCGCCTAGTAACTAATAACGTTGTTTAAAGAATATTTACCTATCGACTATTGTACACAAACTGACGTGACGTACGTATTCGTATATTCTTTTTAGGGTTCCGTACCTCAAAAGGTCAAGACGGAACCCTTATAGGATTATTTGAATGTCCATCGGTCTGTATATCTACCTTTTATAGATCTAGACTTTTTATTTGTTGAAATTAATATAATATACATATTTAGGTCTATGGTGCCTCGATTTTGCTGCAATATGTATGAAGATATGAATGAAGTGAATACCTCATAAACAAAACCAAAGAAGAATCTTTAAAAAAATGGCAAGTATTTAAAGAATTATTTCAATTCACAATAATCGCATTATAAAAAGCTAAAATATCTATGTTTCTAAACAAAAGAATCCAGAAATAATTTCATCTGGTCTTTATAACGGTATGAAAACTTGACATCGATTTACGATTCCAGCTCGGGTTATAAATTACCTACTTTTATGTTTAGAAAGTTGAAATAGTAACAGAAAATTCCATACGTCTCATTCTTTTTGCCCTTCGCGTTCAGTCTTTTGTATAGCAATTATGCCTTTTGTTCGTTATGGAGTGTATAATTATGCTTCTATTTTATATACAAATTTAGTATAGGCGGATAATGGAAAACGAAATGACTTGCAATAGAAAGATTTTAAATTATTTGCGAAATAAAAAAATATATATATTGGATGCTTTTTACTAATAACTCTAAAGAATGTGTTTAAAAAGTTGTGTAGTTTTGGCGTGAAAGCGTAACAAACAAACTTACATTGACATTTATAATATTAATGAGATGTGTTTTTTTTTTTAAAAAACCAGAAAAAATATATTTGTTCATCTTAATTTTCCTTGTTTTGGCAACTAATTAAAGACAGCCAGCCTACAAAATTCTATAATTCTATAATTTTCAAAATCTTTTCAAGTTTTTTCTCTAAATACAAAAGTAATATCCACTACAGAGCGTTATTAAAGCGTTAACTAATTATCATATTTACTAAAAGAATTAGAAACGGCCTCGTCCCTACACAAAACAAATGTTACAGTTATTACCGGCCTTGCTTCGTTTTCCCAACGATTATCTACTTGCTTTTCGTTTGCTCTCCATATATAATGTGACCATTCTTAGGCTCAAAAGGGGACATCGATTTTTTTTCAGTTTCTGGCTGTATCTCGCATGTAACAGGATATGGAGCCTAGTGTCAAATCACTTCACTTCCCACTTTCTGCCTAATTCTGGAGGCATTGCTTGTTGAGTAACGGAACTCTCTAGTATCATTTGACTTCCCGGTGCAGTCTTTGGGGATACCGGGACACACAAGCGGAAAACGGGATCGTCCCGTTAAAAACGGAACGTCTGGTCATGTTATCCATACATCAAACAAAGATATTAAATACGTTTGAGGTTGACAACGTAACTATATTTTAAAATGTTAATATTCGTTTTTTATTTCTATTTTAACATTTGCATAGGTATATATTATGTTTTACATACATACTATTACAGGTCACGCCTAATTTATTTATATGAACTCGTAATTTAAACATACATATTTTAAATTAAGAAATAGTAGTAGTATGGTATTTAAAAATGCATGCTTTTATAAATGTAAAAAAAAATTAAATTACCAATTATGAAAAATTACAGTTAAGATAACATACATACATACATTTTGTTAGACAATAAAAAAAATATTACAGATAATAAATATAGATAATTCAACTTTTAACTACAGATAAAAATAATTTTAAAACCCAAATAAAAAAAAGACAACCCGCATACTCGTATGTTCGCAACTTGATTTGATAATAAGGTGTGATATTGCCACGCTTTGCCTCGCCGACGACGGCCAAACTAAATTAGTACGACCGCCAAGATAATGAGACACATTGGCAAACGATAAGAAATAAAACTGGAATTGTATTGATAACTTATTTAAAATTTATAATATTATATTTAAATTAAAAATAAATTTAAGTATATGACATTTTAAGCTATATATGTACCTTTGTTGTCGTATAGAAAAGGTTGCTGCTAGAGTAACCGTTTTCATACGAATATATATATATATATATATATATATATATATTTGAATAAAGATCAATGATGAGAAATATATAAAAATATATCTGAAGATAAAAATTATAATCTATTCTCAAAAAATTGTGCAAGTATAATTCGTATTCTAATTAGTAGGTAGGTACATAAAAAAGTACTTTAGCTATCTTATCATATTTGATTGTAGATACACATTGCGTTAGAACGTTTAGGGCCTTCCATAAAACAAATATAATATAAGAATACCTATATACATATATAAAATACTAGCGGCCCGCCCGCGGCTTCGCCTGCGTAAACTACGTTATTATTAATTTCTGTCTCCATGAGTACCTACGTCCTATAAGTGATGTCCATGCAAAATTTGATACTCCTAGCATTTGTAGTAACGAAGTTTCATACAAACTTTCAACCCCAAAAACAACCCCTTAGAAGTCGAATATTACAAATTCCCGTCTTAGCGAGCACCTACGTCCTATAAATAACTCCTATGCAAAATTTCAGATTCCTAGCACTTGTTCCCAGGACTTTGCCTACCCTGACATGAGCAGGATACAGCAGAAACTAAATAAACTGAAACCTTTATACAATTCGATAGATACTAATATAATAGACGCAAAACAAAAAGATGCATAGAAAATTCCGTCCTAAGGTGCAATCTTATGTAAATCCCTAAATAATCCTAGGACGTAAGCAACCCCTTGTTCATTCAATTTCTAACCAAATCTAACTCAACTGTTGTGCAATATAAATCAGCTTCACGCTGTATCCCGCACACAGGAGAGTAGGCAGAGGGAACCTAGTGTTAAAACACTCTGTTCCCCACTTTCTGCCGAATTCTGGAGGCATTGCGTGTTGAGTGGCAGAACTCAAACCCGCGCTCAACGACACCAGAGCGAAGAAATGAAAATATAAACGTAAATGAATATTTCATTTCCTCGAGTGGGGATCGAACCCGCACGCCGCGTTACAGTCACACCCCTGTGCCGCTGCGTCACGTCGGCCCCAAGAATATAAAACGCAAAAAAATAAAAACGAATTCGAGCATATATTATATTCCAGTTAATAATGGACGGTGTCCACGTGTTAATATCAGTATAGTAGGGATGAGTTCGATATAACAAAACGTAACTTGTAACCGATACGATGCCGAAACCATACCATATCGATATCTGTTTCTAAAAAACCGTTATCATAGAAACTTGTCTACTATCAGATGCGTATTAAAACTTAAAATCACACACAGCAACTATCGCAACGAAAACGTAAAAACGAAAACTTCGCATAACACGAACTAAGTAACTACCTCTCTTTCTAACTATATGTTTCTCACGAGTGTAAAAGAAATGAAGCGAATATCCGATAACTTGCATCTATAAGATATTATTACTTTACGTTACAAAAAAGAACTTCTATATAATAGGAATAAGGTTGAAATTTGGTTAAAATATTCATATTATTTTCACACTTGAGTGGATTCGACTTTTAAATTCTAAACATTTGTTTTTAAGTGACAAATGCTTATTTGAAATTTATTTTCAAATTTTTAATATTTTAGAAATAGTTTAGTATTGTATTTAGTCCTTTGCGATACGTATTGCGGACGAGGTTTCCTTAAAAATTGTGCATTTCAGTGTGTGTATATACTTTTTTTTAACAACAATTTCTATATAGTTTAAAGTTAATTAGTGTTAGCTATGTATATTATGTCTATATACACTAATATATTTTAGCTATACAGCTTAAATATATTAGTGTATATAGACATAATTTTTTTCTTAAAAATGTCGCGTAAAGTCTCTCATCTCTCTGTATACTTGGTGATTTATTTTATATTCATAATACTTTTAAAAAACGCAACCAGCGTTTAATGTCAATTTGCCTTCATTTTATATCGTTAAAAATGATTTAACGTTTGTAAACTGTATTATCAATATCGATATCTGAAAACCGTTTTTGATATCGTTATGAAAACCATATATCGGTTACATAACCGTTATCGAAAAAAAACGATAACGCCCATGCCTACAGTATAGTATTACATCAAACGGTTAACGCAACCAGTTAGTTGTGACCGTTATAATGAGGTTATCGCGTTTTGTTTATTTTTTAACGTGCTACAGCCTGAGAGTTGCTAAACATCGACTAATCAAATCGAAAGAATACTGAAATAGAAAAATAGGGGGGAATATAGGAGAATAGAAAAATAGGGGTGAGGCGTTATTTTTTTATTTTCATGTGTTAGGTCTCATTTGAGGCAAGGCACAGGCGCAGCAGCGTGCGACTATAAGTGCTATATGTTGTGGGCTTGATGCCCTTTCGAGGAAATTAAATATTTAATATTTTTATTTTTAAGCTCTGGTAACAAAGATTAGCGTTGAGTTGTGCCTCACAGTCTCAATACACATTGCCAGAATTAGGCGGAAAGTAGGGTTCCCAGGTTCCCTCTACCTATTCTACTATGTTCGGGATACAGCGTAATCCTAAAAAAACCATAATCAATGTAATTCTTTGTAAGAACTAGTAATAAAATACTACGATATCTACTTTCCAATTATTTATATTAAATTCTATATATTAGAAGAGACGCATATTATTTGCAACCAAGAAAATTACCTGTAATAGAAACTTATATACAGTTAAAATAATTGTAACGAATAAATTGAGTACCTTCCTACAAATAAGATATTTTATTGGAAACGTTATAGCTAACTAGTTCTTAATGGCGAAAGACGAATAAAATTAGAAATATTATTATGGAAAATAGAAGTAAATAGAATATTAATTATTATAATGAGAAGAACTGTAAAAAACCAAAAAGAACAGCTCGCTAAGGGTTTCCTTCTTTGTTCCCAGGAATATACTATGAACGGATAGTTATTATCTTATTATCATCTTGTTTTACCTTACAGGCTGCACTTCTAAGTATTAATCGTAGGAGGAAAGCAATGTGACATGAGGAATGCCAACTCACTTCAAGGAACCACTGCAAGGCAACGAGACACCAATTTAATAAAGTGCAATTGTTACACTCCCATTACATATGATATCCTGAGAAAATATTTTTCTTCAGCTTCACGCTGTATCCCGCACACAGCAGGGTAATCAGAGGGAACATAGTGTTAACACATTACGTTCTCCATTTTCCGCGGAATTCTAGTAGAATTTTTGAGTGGCGAAGAAGAAGAAAAAATTAAAATATTCTTTATTCTAATTTTCTTAGTCATCTCCTCGAGTGGAAATCGAACCCAGAACCAGTCGCGTTTACACTCACACACCTGTGCCACGACTGGCCTCAAATATCCTGAGAAAAACATCTTAAGGTTTTAAAGAGATAAGAAATTTATCCAGACGCACTATCATCGCTTGAAGGACCATTCACGTATTTTCTTAGTAAAGTATGCGGGCACCACAATGGACTACATTTCCCATGTTTCTCAAATTACTTCGACGTAAACACAAAAGCAAGTAAACAATTAATATGAGAAAAAGCTAGATAACAAAATAAATCTAGTAGTTACATATTTTTTAAAAAGTTACAAGTACAATGAAATATGGTCAGACACTCAAGTTGAGTCTTAATGGGAACGGAGTCTTTCCACAAGGTTCCTAAGTTCCCTCTGCCTTCCCTGCTATGTGCGGGATACAGCGTGAAGCTAAATAATATTATTAAGTAAATATTATAATTTTTAAAATGCTATAGTTGAATCTATATTTATACAATCGAAAGGTCACTCACTCATCATGAAATCTCAGAAACTACAAGTGCTAGGAATCTCAAATTTTGCGTAGAAGTTACTTATAGGACGTAGGTGCTCGCTAAGACGGGAATTTGCAATATTCGACTTCTAAGGAGTTGTTTTTGGGGTTGAAAGTTTGTATGAAACTTCGTTACTACAAATGCTAGGAGTCTCAAATTTTGCATGGACGTCACTTATAGGACGTAGCTACCTAAGGAGACAGAAATTAATAATAACGTAGTTCACGCAGGTGAAGGCGCGGGCGGGCTGCTAGTATAGATATAAATTGAATTTAACTCTATAGTTCACTGTGTCCATAAAACCCTCCAATATTGTAAATCTACACATGACATGCACAAGAAAACCCAAAACCATTAATCATTCCAAGGATTTGGGACTAATTTGTCACACGTGTGGTGCAGCTGCAAGGTTAAACGCTGACTTTTGTCTCATACCGCTATGTCACTGAATTAATTATTATAGTTCTACAAATTCGTGTTTCTGTTGTTTGAAAATTAAATAAGCAATGCCTCCGAAATTCGGTGAAAAGCGAGGAGCGGAGTGTCTTAACACTAGGCTTCCCTTGCCTACTGCGTGAACTAAGCAAAAAAAGAAAAATAAATAATACATGATGTTAAATTAATGTTACAAAAGATCGCTTGAAGTAACAATAGTATCCAACTTCTTCCTGTTAGAAATTTTCCATAAATGTTGCATACGTAGAAATTATTTTAATTAGCAATTATGCAAGATATAATAATAAAAAACTATATTCAAATACCAACTAAATCACATATTTATCTCAAAATGTAAAGTTTAAAAAAGTTAAATAAACAGGAAAGCGGTCTCGAGTACGCGTGACCGAAATCAAAACAGAAATTGAATAGCCATAACGCAATCGGTTTTGGCACCTCCACATAAACTGGCTATAAAATATGAGAATGGAACCAGAATTGAGTATTACCACACACTTATATTAACATTTTTATAGTTTTTAGGGTTCCGTACCTTTTAATGAATTAGAATTATGAAATTTGGCAGCTAGCATCTACAGGTAGAAAAAAAATTGTAAACTATATATTGAGGTTAAATCCTAAATCATAGTAGTAAAAGGGAAGCAAAATTTGGTATTAAAGCCAAGTTAGTTCAAGTGCAGTATCACATGAAAGGGCTCTGACTAAGATAGGTTTGAATTTCAGAAAAAAGCTCGAGACTAATTTTTGTACGGAACCCTCGGTGGGCGAACCCGACTTGCGCTTGTCCGGTTTTTTTTAATAGAAAGTAAATAATGTTTTTTTTAAGGTAACATTATTTACATTGTTCACATAAATTACATGTGTTTTTATGCTTCTTTACATAGTCAATCTATTTGTATTTACCATCGAATTTGTTAGGCAAGATAAAAAAAACAATTCAATTCTATACTTATTTAGAAAACGTATAAAAAATTGAACGTAACGAGATTTGAACCCGTGCCTCTTAGAAACATTCAAAAATTGTTCCCAAAGGGCGGTCCAACTCCCGCTATGTTTTTTTCTTAATTTTTATACATTTTATAAATAACTATTTTCTTCCCTAATTATGTCACATTTAAAAAAAGGTTAAAATAATTAAATTCAGATTCACTAATAGTAGCAAAAAACCAAGTTCCTATTTCATAAAAAAATCAACCTTAAGCTTTATAATCTTTTAATACCACAGTACATAAATACAAGCCGTCACAAGTGACATTATCTAACCAAATATGTAAGCTTGTACAAACATCCTTTGAGATGAGTAAAGCACTTTAGAAAAAGCTAGCTCGTGGACGGGGGCTGTCACGTAACTTAATACCGTTGAGGACAGCAGGCACAGTTAATTGAGTAAACATAGATTACGCGTCCAGCTCGTCAGATTACTGTTCTAAAATAAAAAAATAAATAAAAAATTGATTCACGCTGTACTCCGCACTCACTAGGATGAGCAGAACGAACCTAGTGTTAAAACTCTCCGTTCCCCACTTTCTGCTGAATTTTGAAGGCTTGTGGATTGTATCTTTATGCTGAGAAATATAATTTTAAACAAACATTTCATTTCCTCGTATGAGGATGGCACCCACAACCAGTCGCGTTAACAGTCACACTTTGAGCTATTGCGCCACGAGTGGCCTGTTTTATAATAAAATACGGATTTTATACTGAAATAGAAATCTAACTACTTCTTACGTATATTTAATATTCAAACAGCCTAATTTCAATAGTAAATGAGGCATTCCACGTAACGATTTGTATTAACATAATTTTCCGCTCTGTAGTCAAAGCGCTAAATTGTGTTTTAAATTCAATTCTTCAAAATTTGAAGTCTGTATATCGGTTTTTTAAAGATATTTCTATGAAAAATAAGATTTATTGAAACAAATTAATATCTATAATTATCATATTGAATGAAATGAATTCTAGTATTTTTTATGAAAATTCTAATATAAGCGGCATAAATAAAGAATTACGAAATTAACTCTACATTTGCCTACTATTCACACAATATTTAATTACAATATTTTAAGAAAAAAATAATGAATAACAAAACGTTTTTTTACCAATATGAATTTTAATTCAACTTAAATTTTACCGAGATGCCAATCACACGTCAATCGCAATTATTTACCATATTTACAATATAACCGCACCCAACCAAAAATTTTACATTAATATATACAGAGAATAAAAAAAATATATATTCTAGTCTCGTAAGTAAAACTTTTAGGTAGGTATGTGCCGTCTAGCATGTGTATTTTAGGATTTCGAACGTCACTACAGGTAGGTAGGTAGGTAGGTAGGTAGGTAGGTAGGTAGGTCTTTAGTAAGAACAACAACTTATTATGGACAACGACGTATAATAAATCAAGAGGTAGCGGGTACTGTTTTATTTTATTACCAGTGCGTGCGTCCGTAGTTCTTGGGTAAAGGATTTTGTTAGGCATCTGCATTATATTGTTATTTCTATAGAGCAGGTTCCAATTTTAGTTTCAATATTGTAAACTTATAGGTTTACGTAGATTCTGCAAATGAAACAGTTATTTTTTTTTGTTTCACAAACTAAAATAAAATGGAATATATACATATCTACTTACACTTTATAATTCTAATAAATAATTCGAAAATGAGACTGTAACATATTTTTGCTTTCAAATGTAGTGTAGAGACGATAAAAAAGTTTATTTTTTGCATTGAAGTGCTCGTCTGTTTTCAAGTGTTGACTTGACATTGGCCATTTAAAAATATTACAGCAATACTTATAAATTTGGCTGATTTATAAGTATTGCTGAAAAGCAACGTAAAATTAGAATTTTATCTAAGATTATTTCAGTTACTATTTTCTTCAAGTATATCTTTACAATTTTTTTTCAACTTCTCCACCGTATCCCGCATGTAATATTGTACGCAATAACAGACCTTGTGTTACGACACTCTACTCCTTACTTTCCGCATTTCTGAAGGCGTGTGTTGAGTATCGGAACTTAATGCAGCGCTTTGTCTCTAGACCAGATCGAAGGCATAAAAAATGTTAAATATTTTATCCCTAGAATGGGATTGAATCTACAACCTGTCGTGTTTACAGTCACACGCTTGTGCTCTTAGGCCACGACTGGTCTCGTATAAAAGTTCCATTACAAATAAGTATTCTCTTTATTCAATTGTTTCAATTTGTAGTACCGATGTGTTTTTATTGTCAGTACTTTATATTTATTTACGTCAAATAGTTAACAGAGCATCTCATTATTTCACATCACGTCCACGTTACAGCTAAGGACACGGCAAAAGCAAGGACAAAATATTATTATTTATTAGATTAAATTAAATATTTCTATACTTTATTTCATATAAGTAAATATGGTACACTTTTTTCCTGTTTACTAGCTAAGTTAAGCTAATAGCTAAATTGTCACTTTTCTGCGGAAAAGTTACGGTAGAGTTTGAATATAGAGATTTTATTTTTATGACTAGATAAATAACTGACACTATTATTATTTTTATATTTTATTGTATTTTTTTAAGTAATGGATAATTGACTAAGTGGTAAACAATTTTAAGCCAGCATTGTTTAGAACAGCTTTTGTAAAGCAATATTATTGTAATTATAAGCCCAACCGGTGTCGCTGTAAAAGCCAATAGGGCTAACAGCATTATCCACATGTTAAAAAAAAGAGAACAAAAAAAAAAAAAGCAATATTTATATTACCTCAAAACCAATATTACTCAAAAAAATATTAGTCAGTACTATCCTATGAAATTTATTTAAAATCATTCACCTTTTTCTTAAACTAGAACAAAGTTAAAATAACACCGCCAATACATACTTTTAGTTGGGAGCTCTTTCCCAGTCACATGGCTCGTGCGGTGAAAAAAGAAATAATAAATAGAACTAAAACAAAAACAACACAGATCCAGTCACGAAAACCATCACAAACTATAAAGCGTACAACTTCACTAGGTACGACAAATGTTTACTCGATATGTACGACACGAGAGTACGCGCGGACGCAATACGTAGCGTACGTGTGGTACGAACGCGCGCGCGCCTTAAATTGAGTTGTGAGTCGGTTTGTACGCCGTCCGCCGGAGATGACAGCTTCCATCCTCCCCCCACACCCCCCCGGGACCCTTGGGATGAAGCTATACGGAATTGAGATGTCCTGTTTTTATTTACTTCTTACTTGTAATATTCCGACCGGTTCTTCAGATTGTAAGCTATGATTTAAGATTGGTAGTCTATTAATCTTTTTAGAGAAAATCGATGTAGAGTAAGTTATTACTGCTTTGATAGCGATCATGTACTTACTATTACTATTTAAAATATTATTTTATTGAAAACAAAATATATGTGGGGATCGGAGTGTATTAACACTAGTTTCCCTCTATCCTGCTGTGTTCGCGATGAAGCCTATTAAATTTTTTTTTTTTACAAATTTGAAATTGTAAAAAAATTTTTGAACTCGGTCACATTCTAAGTATAAGGTTCAAATTCGTAAACCAGCGCTCAGCTATACTTCGTGAGTTGTTTATATGTAACAAGTTCTTGTGAAAGTCATTATTGAGACCTTCGCCGGACGTATTTTTTGTTCGGCCGACGTTTGTACTGTACTATATATATAAAAAACGGTTTATTTTAAAATTGCGTTGATTGAGTTGTTAGTTGTTACGGGCGGGTGCATTGAAGTGATTTCGTGCCCGCGGCATTAACTCGTAAGCACTGGGTTGCGTGTTGGACGTTAATTGTTCAGTTTTTTTAATTTTATGATTGCTTATCAGAATATTTGCTTGAAAAATTTGTGTGTGAAAGAATTTCAAGATATTTTAAATTCAAATTCAAATTCAAAATATTCTTTATTCAAATAAACTAAAAAAGCACTTTTGAATCGTCGAATGTACATGTCAACAAAAAGCTACCACCGGTTCGGAAGGCAGTTCTGCTGAGATGAGCCGGCAAGACACTCAACAGTTGCTCTTTTCAAAGTCAATTGTATATTTTACTATTACATTAGCTGGCAGCTGTCCTGCCCGACATTCAATAGACATTAATTCCATACATGTTTATCCTCTAAATATTCTTGAACAGTGTGTAATAAGCTTTACTTGTTAGAATTTTTTTTACAGATATTTTAAATGTTGGTAGTGGCAAATAAATGGAGAACCTAGTGTTAAGACACTGCGTTCCCCACTTATTTTATATGAAATGCCTCTTAATTATCATACAAGTTCCTACATATATTATTTAATTATGTAAACCATAGGAGAAAAAGAATATAGAGATTTCAATGGAGGATAAAAAGTACCACGTCCTAAAATCTTATTACAATTGTACCGTCTGCACTTTAATTGAATTTCTAAGTTAATCTTCAATCAATGTTTGCTGAGAATAAATTGTTAGAATGTAATATAGTTGTATTGTGGATTTTTTCACAAACTATAGATGACTCGATATGACTCTAGTATTTACTTTACTTAATAGAATATTTTCCTATGAAATTATTATACACTATACTAAAATTTATTCAAAAATCATTACAAAACATATACTTAAAAACAAAATCAACATTTAGCAGGATAAGAAGAGAAAAGTAAGAACGAGAAAAAAATATATGTAGAGTACAGACCTCGAAATAGAGAATTGATACTCAAGTTCGGAATTATTTAGTTTGCTTAAATTACTTTTGCTTGTTTTCTTTTTAATTTTCCTAAAAGTTTTCTATTAAATGTGTTTTTAAGTATTTTTTGATGCTGATTATAAATATATAGCAGATATACAAATACCAAACACTCTAGACTGATTCACACTTTGATGACACTTTAATCTAAAAGATTTTTTTTTTCTTTATAAGAAGATATCTTCTTGCCGAAGTGTAGCTGTATTTAGATGACATTGTGACTGACTGATGGACGGATTTTGATTTTTACACATTTTAAATGTACGCATTTAACTTGATCAATAGCGTATATTTAGTATTGCATATGTTTGGAAAACCGACATTTCGAATACTTTCAGTTTACCCGTGACCAAACAAAATGGCGTCTGGTTGTTGTTGTGATAAATTTTTATTATCATGCCTTTAGTGATACTTGCAAGGTTAAGACGAATCGATTGACGTCAGAATATGCATCCATATATACGTGATACGACCAGTCCGCGAGGTTAAGCCGTGTTTTACATTTGTGTTATTGTTCATCCCATCAGACACATAATTGTGAAATGAGAGCCAAGTTAAATATTAAGCAATGCATCAATTTTAAGTTCACGGGCAAAGGAGATCTTTGTAGGTGCCGAGTTATGTGTTTACTCGGTATAAAATTTATGCCCTGCGAAGAATTGATGTCATTTTTTTTCTGGCTCTACTTTTGTACCAAACGTTAATTGAATCTGCAATGGTCGTCGTCATAAGTCTTAATTTTGGGTAAATGGAAATAAATGTAAATAATAGGTAACTTAATTTTTCTTAGTACATACTTTCTTTTAGATTAATAATGGAAAATTATATGTAAAAATAACTTATTTCTTTAGCAAGAAGTAATCATTCATAAACAGACTGCGTTCAATAAAAGAAAAAATATTTTAAAAAATGATTTTTTATTATTCCTTCACCTTAACATTTTCTGGAATGAATAACAATAATATAAAAAAATATACTATTATACACATTTCCCAATATTTCTTAACACAATAACCAAGCCTCCATTTATATCATTAATGCTAAAAATATTATTTTCTTTATTTCAAAAGAAATAACAAAAAGTTTGAGCCCTTCTGATGGTAGAAATAATCAGAATTTAAAAAAATAAAAAAAATTCCAATTCATATAATTCACTGGTTTTATCATTATATAAATATTAAAAAAATCTGTAACATTAAAAAAAAAAAAACATTTAGGGTTTGGGGTGTGAATAATAATAATAAAATAATGAATATATTATACAAAGAAAAAAATATCAACAATAAATAAAATTAAAATATTTCACTTCAATAGATAGATAAACAAAAAAATATTACTTTAATATTTCCAACAAATAATAATACATTATTATTTCATACAAATAATTATTAACATTCACAAAAAATATTTTTAATTCATTGAAAAAAAAAATAAACAAAAAATAAAACAATTTTAATGTCATATTTATACGAAATAATAAATTCTATACTTTATTTCTTAAATTTATAGCTTAGCACCGCTCTTGAGCAACGGTCCAAGTTTCTGAGCGAGCATAATGTTCCCGGCAATCTTTATTTTCCCCTTCAAATACGCGACTTGAGGACTTAAGGTTCCCGCCGCTATCTCTATGAGGTCGTCGTCTGATACTGTCATCGTTGTGTCAGCTTTACCCGACTTCGGTTCCCCTTGGTATACTGTCAAGCCTGATTTTAGGTCTAAAGCTGAAATAATTAATAGAAACTGTTAATTACATATATCTGAATCTCTAATATTACTCGTATTTTAACACTTTCAGGCCAATTTTCGAGACATCATTAGTTTAAGGGTAGAACTTAATGCAGCGCTTAGTCTACTAGAGTGTAGAGACATGAAAAGAGACATAACAAATTGATAGTTACTCAGATGCTAATGGTTTTCATTGTTATGCGACAGTTCCACAAAACAGTTCAAAAAAATTAACGTGATTTATTTAGTTAAGTAATTAAAATAAATATAAGAGAAGCATATTTAAAATTTAATAATTTTAATAATATGATTTCCAAAAACACTATACTTACTCCACTGTTTAACAGTTTTGCCATTCTCAGTAATATTATACAAATAGACAGCACCGACACTCTTTGCTTTTTCCGGATTTTCTTTAATGCCTTCTTCTATTTTTGCAAATAACGAGTCACTTTTCAATGTTGAACTTGAACCTGCTACCTTCGCAGAGTCAGCGGAAGACGATTGAGCACCCTCTTTTACCACCTTCTTTAAATCGACGAACGCACCTGGAATTTTAAGTTTTGTTTAATTAAATACATAGATAACTCTATTATATACAAAAATTGTTTTGTTATTTAAATTATTAAATAAGATTAAGTACAATACTTAAAGTGAACTCTTTTAATATTACTAAAAGAAATATCTTAAGACCGATCTTGGGCTAATATAAAACAAATTTTATAAAGAACATAAAAATAAGAGAGAAATAATACAATTAATTATCAGAGTCATATTTGTTGCCTAGTAGTTACATTCGCTACAATTCAATAATTACAAAAAAAAGTCTTATATATTTTTGCATCATAAATCACCTCCAATAACAACGTTGCTCGTCTCCTTGACCTTCGTCTGGAAATGAACCCGGGACCCCTCCAGCCACATCTCAGTGATCAGCGTCTGTCCGGGCACGACGGGCTTTGCGAAACGTGCTTTAATAGCTTTCACGTTTGATGGCTCGTTGCCTGCGTATCTGAGATAATATTACTTAATTAATTGATGCCAAGGTCAAACGGAACGAAGAATCGTAAACATTATGGGTGATTATGGATTCACTTGGGGGAACGAATTATTTTGATTTCCTCGCTCTGGTAACAAGACTGCACGACGTTGAGTTCCGCCATACTACAGTCAATAACTTGAGTAGGGTTAAAAATAGGGAACGGAGTGTTTTATCACTACTTTTCCTGTCTGCCATGCTTATGTGTGAAAAAGTATAAAGCTTAAACAATATAATTTACATACGGAACTTCTAGTACTAATTTATTCTAACTAAAATTCAATGCCAATTTTGACACCCATCCATGTGCAAAATTTAATAAAGAAAAAATATTCCTTTACGTATTATTAATATATACATAATATAATGTAAATAAAAAACAACTCACTGAGCAACAACATGTCTGACAGAGAAGCCGAGAGACGCCAACCCGTGAAGTATCGGCTTTGGGTGCCCACTCACGCTCGCCACGTTCGGGTCTATGTGTAGCGGGTTCAAGTCCCCTGACAATCTGGTGAGGAAAAAAAAATTATTCAAGTTAAGTGGTTTGTTCATAAATTTTAATCGCAATTTTTATAAAAAAAAATGTATAAAAATTGTATATAGTTGAACTGGGTACTATATAGGGTACTTTATTACTAAGATACTTTATTACTATGGTAGATCTTGATTACTCAATGACTCATGTTGGAAAATTTTAGGACAGTCGTACAGTGGCACAAGCGAGCCACTGACGTAATAGTTGTAGGTTTGATTCCCATTCAAGGAGTAAAATATTTATTTTCATTTCCTCGCTCTGGTGCCGTAGCTATAAAAAAACTAAGTAAAAAAAAACAACGCAGACATGTATGGCTAATTTCAGGGCAACGTCTCGTCATCACCAACGCGCTCATCACCACAAGGCTACAAGTACCTGTACAGCGCCGCCTGGTCCTCAGTGGTGCGCTGCTCGCGCACAGCGTCTGGCGCGCGCGCCGGCACCGCCACCACGCCCACCGCCAGCGTTGAGTTGCGCGCGCCGCCAAAGCCACCCTGACCCAGCACAAAGATGTGCTGCTGTGTACGGATCACTAGCTCGCGGTTTTGGTAGATTTCACCTGGTAATAATAATTTCTTAAAATATATAAAGGAAGGAATAGCAACATTAGAAACAAGACCAAGGCTCAGGGCATAACTTTTTAAATAAAATAAAAAAACAAAAACGACCAGTTTAAATGACTATCTATCATTTACCATTATACTCTTATTAAAGACATTGTTCATAGCATTATAGAATCAGAAATCGCAATTGTTGTTAATATACTAAAAAAGAGTAATTTATTTAAATATTTCTCAGGGAATGAGTCCTGTAGCTCCTAAGTGACTCTGGCAGGAAATTAATATTTTTAAATGTAATTTTTCTGACTTTTATTTGATAAAAATGTCTGAATTCATTACACTCACTTTCTAAATTATAGGTACTTCCAACTATAAAAGTGTAATATATATTTTTTAATTATACAAATGTAGTTTTTAGACACTGTAACTAAGTTTAATAATACCTACATATAGTACTTACTAGTACTTACTTATCACACATAGTATTAAATAAACATATTTGATGTATTGACATGTAATATAATATTTTTATCATAATATTTAATCTATATTTGTTATGTTATTTTCGATTGCAAACGTATTATAACGTTTATCGAAAATAATTATCATTATCTTCAATATGTACGTAAATAATAAAAAAAACAAATACTACTGATGTACCTTTAAATATTTTCTAATAGAATTCACATGTATTGATATAATTTCTTAAAGACATCGTTCTTACTCATGATACAATCAATTTATTGTAACATTTCTCCATTTTCTCTACTTATCATTTAAACATGTCATATATTTTTTTTAGCTTTACGTTGTATCCGGTAGGCAGGCAGCAGATTCGAATCTTAATCAGGGAAATAATGTCTTTTCATTATCTATCTTTAGTATGAACACTAAGCGCGGCGTTAAGTTCTGCCACTCCCGCAATGACCCAAATTCAAGAGTTACGCCGGACACGGAGTGTCTAACTTAAGGTCCTCCGTCTATTCTGTTGTATGTGGGGTAAAAACATATAACATACAAGGCTATAAATTTTTTTTATAGGTAATTTAAAAATATAATTTTGCACACTATAATTATTTTATAACTTGACAAGGTTAGCTGGTGCGGGATTTAACGGTAACCCCTGCGTAATAAATATGTATAAGTATGCTAATAAACAATATACAAATTATTTTTAAATCTTATCTGCCAAGAGGTTCATTATTATCTTTTAATCACAACAATTCATTACGTTTAAGTTACCTTAAATCTAAATAATTATTATTTACAAAACAATAACTTACTGTTAACTATGGCTACAGCGCTGGATCCTTTATCCAACATGTCTACGACATAGTTTCGTACTGTGAATTCACCTTCAGTGCCCGGCAATTCTTTTAAGAATTCGATATATTGCTCGCCGTGCAATATCTATAATTAATTTTTACTTTTTTTAGTAAATATTAAAATTATTTTAAAAATAGTACTCTAGATTTTTTAATGAAATATTTATTTATATTTCAGTTTAACACTGTATACCGAACATAACAGGGTAGGTAGAGGGAACCTAGTGTTAAGACGTGTTGAGTGGCACATCTCAACGCCGCGCTTTGCCTTGACACCAGAGCGAAGAAATGGAAATATAAACGTAAATAAATATTTCACACACAACAAAGAAAACACACAAAGGAAAGAGAGGAACGGTCTTAGCACTAGGTTCCATCTGCTACCGTGCTACATGCGGGTTAGAGCGTAAAAACACAAAATAAACAATAAAATACTAACATTAGTAAAATCTGCAAATTTCCCCGGCGGCATGCTCTGTGACACGATGGGTGACTCCAGCATCATGCCGGCCAGTATGAAGAACGTTGGTAAGGGACCGAAACTCTCGTGGCTTTCGTATAGAAAACGTAATTCCGACTCGTTTACTACGGAGGCACCGACTGAAAGAATATTATTATAGTTTAATATAATAATTAATTAATAATGTATGTCAATATTTTTTAAAAGTATTTAAAGGCTTTTAACCATGTAAAAAATACACAACTAACAAAA
Organism: Heliconius melpomene rosina; assembly: GCF_056956725.1. NCBI lineage: Eukaryota > Metazoa > Arthropoda > Insecta > Lepidoptera > Nymphalidae > Heliconius > Heliconius melpomene. The sequence continues at coordinate 5,657,409 of NC_140402.1, read as the reverse complement.
GTATATAACAATTCTTTGCAATAACTACATTTTGACCGCCTTTAAGTAATATTTTCTATATTATAGATATTTGGCTTACTTCCAAGTGCATAGCAGACGAGGTCCTTAGAGTTGTATTTGTATGAACCCCAGTAGGATGGACGCTCACTGTTCAATTTGCTGCGTTCTTCAAAGTCCTTATAAAATAAAAATATATGTAAAAATCTATGGAATAATATGGAATAGTTCAGGGGAAAAGGTAGATTTTAGAAACATTTTATTCACTAAATACTGAATGTACTGAATAACTTATAAATGCCTTACTTAAACTAGCGAAGATGGCTGATGGATGATGATGATGATGATGATGATGATAAATATTACAAAGCATAATATTATTTAATATTTTTATTCTTAAGCTTCTTGGCATTTTCCTCAAATGTCAATATTTTCCTATTGTTCAGATTTAGCAAACAGGAAAAAAATCACCTACAAAGTTTGTACATCATAGTTTTTCGTAATGGATTGTAAATGTTAAATTACAAAAAAAACTTAAGAATACAATAATTTTAAAATTATAAATAGAATTTTTTTTTATAATTTACCTGTAATTTTTGTACTAAATCGATAGTGACTTCGGCAATTTTATCGATACGCTTAGCATCGTTCATATTGACGACATCGTGCCAGTGTTGTTTCACTGATTCTATTGTCACTGGATCTGATGGCTTGTTTCTGTTTAGAAATATATTATAAATAAGTAAAAAAATGTGTAATAATATAATATACCAAATACAATTAATTTAGGCATATGCAACAATTAGACAACAACTATAACTTATTATATTAATATTTTTTATTTAATTTACCTTAGCGGAGCGCCATTAGATCTGACGAGGTGCGCTTTAGAAGCAAAGCCGAGGGTCGAGTCAATAATTTCGCCATTCGCTTCAAACGATTCATGTACCATGTATGCCTAAAACAATACGAGATGATTAAAAAATGTAATAAATATATTTTTTTTAAATTAATTTATTTTTAATATAAGCTGTGTAACGGCCGCTGGGGCAGACGTGTCGTAGAGTGGAGACCCTGTACAAAACGACCGGTGGGACGACCCCCTGCCAGATGGGCTGACGATATGAAGAGATTGGCGGGAAGCGGATGGGTCCGAAAAGCTGAAGATCGAGTGTGGTGGCGAGAATTGGGGAAGGCCTATGTCCAACAGTGGACAAAAGATGGCTGTTGATGATGATGATGATGAAGCTGTGTAAAAATAAATAAAAAAATACATAAGCATATACTGTTATTTAAATAAGGATGATGGAAGGATTCTACAATAAGGATAGTAAATATGATATTATATTATACATTTTTTTAATTTTAATTTTTTATATAGTTTTTAAAAATTAGTTTTGTTGTGTTAATTCTGAACTACGATAGGCAACAAAGTATCAGCTATGCACCGAAATGTCACCTTCAAAACAAAACAAATGAATCATCAATAGTGATAATTTATTAAGATATTATCAATACGTTAATACATATATATGATTTTTTTGCATAATCTTCTAGGTAAGTATACAAATCAATTATTTCATAATACTTTTAATATACAAACTGTATCTATATTATCAGTGACCACCAATATGAATTAAATGCACTCACGTAATAGCTTCGATCAATTATACTCTAGATGAAGGATGTCTGAAAAACGGCAAAACAAATACGAGCACGGAGAACTAAGTGTTCTAATTCGCGCTATACGAAACTGAGCCTTAACTCAATGTCATAAGATTGGATTTTATTGAAATGATGTAATAATATACTGAATTGATATTTATATTGACTGGTGCCATATTTTTAAGCCGTATTTGTATGCAATCCTTTATCTAGTGTATATTTGATCGAAGCGTAATAGTTAAATAAGGGCGAATGTTATATTTATATTAATACTGAAAATTGTTACAACGAATAAACACAGTTTATTATGGAAAGTGATAAGTGTAATTTTATTAAAAATGAGAACTTATAAGCTTCATTATTGAACGTCAATTAGGTACCGCCGGTTCTTAAAGTTACTAACGTTACTGCCTTAGACACGAAAAAAACCGGCACAAGAATCTCAGTAGTCCAAAAACAGCAAGAAACTTGTTTTAGGTAATTATCTACGTAAACAACTACGACAAGAAATTAATATTTAAAATTATCATATACTAGCGGCCCGCTCGCGGCTTCGCCTGCGTGAACTACGTTATTATTAATTTCTGTCTCCATGAGTACCTACGTCCTATAAGTGATATCTACGCAAAATTTGAGACTCCTAGCATTTGTAGTAACGAAGTTTCATACAAACTTTCAACCCCAAAAACGACCCCTTAGAAGTCGAATACTGCAAATTCCCGTCTTAGCGAGCACCTACGTCCTATAAATAACTCCTATGCAAAATTTGAGATTCCTAGTACATGTAGTTTCTGATATTTCGTGACGAGTGAGTGACCTTTCGATTTTATATATATATATATATATATATATATATATATATATATATATATATATATATAACTCTGATTTTTTGAACCATATATGAATCACAGAATACATGTTTAATGTTAAAAAAAAGCAAAACGGCGTCACTCACCACAACAGGCGCTATCAACTCTGGCTTCATGGCCTGGAACATGTCTGGAGGTAGTATGTCTTCAGTGAGACGGGAGGCTGCGGTCGGCACTATTGTATTCACTTTAATATTATATTTAGCTCCTTCAAGTGCCAGTGTATTTGCAAATCCCACCAATCCCATTTTTGCTGCACTAAAAACGATAATATAGGTTTAATTTTTTGTTAATAAAAACACGTCTTATCCCGCATATAACCTTTTTTTTATATTCTGCCATTCTCTCTGAAGTCTGAGAGAACCAAAGTAAGTAATTTTTTTTCACTTTCATTTGAAATGTACTAAGCACGACATATGGTCACATCCAAATGCTGCGAGCATTTGAGCCTCTGCATCTTTGATAAATTTATAAATTGAGAATTAGAAATTATAATTACTAAAGGCAGTCGTGGCGCAGTGGCACATCGTATGAATGTAAACACGACGGTAGTGGGTTCGATTCTCGTTCACCAGTGTCTTAACACTAGGTTTCCTTTGCCTACCCTACTACATATATGTGGGATCTATCTTGAAGCAAAAGAAGATAATAAACTAAATACGACGACTTACTAGTCGGAAACAATGGGTTTTAAACAAATGACCTTAACACAATGAGTTAGCATTTTTGTATTGAAGTTTATAAAGACAACAAACAACTTTTATTACTTATGAATAATATTATTTCATTAGAAAAAAATACATATTTGTAACCTAAGATTAAACTTTGGTGATGGTGTTTAACTATGAAAACGATGGTAGCGGATTCAATCTTTTACATACAAATCCAAAATATTTTTTCATATATCTTCCATCTCCAGACTACGACGAGTTACAGTTTTATTATACATATAGATATAGATTTTTTTACAAATTCATAGTATTTTTACCTGTAGTTAGATTGTCCAAAGTTTCCAAGAAGGCCTGCGTTACTGGAGGTCATGATAACGCGACCATATTTCTGCTTTTTAAAGGATTCCCACGCGGCCTGAGTTGTCTTATAGGCGCCCTTCAAGTGTACGGCGTGGACCAGATCCCAATCCTGGTTTAATTCAAGAAAAACAAAATCAATAGTTTGAAATTGAAATATTTTTAGTAAAATAGAAGATTGATTAATTGATTCAGACTCCTCTGTTGTAAATAAAAAGGCATTCCACGAAAGTAGAGCAAAATGTGAGAAATAAACCAAAAGCAATTTTAAAAGAAAAAGAAAATATATTTTTTTGTAGTTTTTTTTTTTTTTTATTTCATTATGGCACTTTTTTTCTTTGTACATTTTTAGTAAAATTTTATTTTATTAATTTTTATAAACAGTAAAATTTTATCAACTTTTGCGTGTGGTCAAATTACAGATAATTACAGAAATAATGATAAAAACATTTGAATTGGTTACATTAAAAGATTTACATTAAATCCTTATCTTTATGTGTGGTATAATATTATGAATATTATATAATTTATTAAAGCAGAATATTTAGAAACAGCATTTTTGTTGGGAGATTTTAACAAATTTCCACTATCCAAAGATAATTCCTAAGAAGGTACATTGGGCAACCATAAATTTATATTACTTTTAAAATCTAATTTTATAGTATTAAATGTCAAATATAATTTTAGCTAGTCAAATAAGCATACAAAAATAGATAAAATACACATACCTGGTCAGACATTTTCTGAAAACTTTTATCACGCAGAATGCCTGCATTGTTGATCAAAATATCAATGCGCCCAAACTTGTCTAAAGCAGTTTTAATAATCTTGTCTCCTTCAACAACTGAGTTGTAATCAGCTACTGCCTCTCCACCTAAATAAAAAAAAAAGTAAGCGACATCTTATTATTTTTAACATAAATAGTTTTTGTTTAATAGTTTTTTTTAGAGTATATTATTTGTCAAATTCATTTTCAAAATATTTGTAAAAAATTAGTTTGTTTCTCTTAATATGCTGGTATAAGCATTTTGCATATAGCAAGGAAGACAGAGGTAACCTATAATAAAATAATATATAGTGTTCGGTTCTGTTTCTTATTTTATGACTTTTAGGCATGCCAGTAGAGCACAAATATATAGTTTTAAGTCAGTCAGTTCCCCACTTTCTGTCATTTGTTAGGTTGGTCATTGAGGCCGTCATGGTGTAGCAGCACAAGGATGTGACTGTAACGTGACAGTTGTGGGTTGGGTTAGAGCCCCACTCAAGGAAGTGAAATATTTATTTACGTTTATATTTCCCTTTCTTTGCTCTGGGTCAGGGCAAAGCTCAATATTGAGTTGTGCCACTCAATGTGTAATGCCTCCAGAATTCAGCTGAAAGTGTGGAATGGAGTGTGTTAACACTAGATTCCATTTGCCCTGCTGTGTGCTGGATACAGCATGAAACTGATTTATGTTATTTATTCATTTTATTTTGTTAGGTATATGAAGTGGTAGAATTCAATCCCTTGCTTTTGCTTGTTTCAAGATTGTCCAACAACTGTCTTCTCTTATATTTATATGTTGGGGAAGTGATTAATAATATCAAATAGTATTTTCAAAAAATAACTGATTACATATATTATATGTATGCACTATAATGTTAAGTAAATAAAAATACACAAAGTACTAATATAATATTTCATTAGTCAAGGAAGATTCCCTTTGGTAAAACCAATTCAAAAATATATGTATGTTTCCTACTATATTTTCTATAAGATTTTCCTTACTATATTAATTGTGTCAGTTTATTCAGAATAAATAAACATGCAACAAAAATCATAGCAATAGTTACTGCTCATAATTAATAAATTTATATTTTGAAAACTCATTTCATTTTATAATACTAATAAATGCATGGAAGTCAGGTTAAAATCTCAATAAGAAATTGTAAATCGAAATGAGCTAGCTATTAATATGCAAATTTGAAATACAGTGACCAGAGGGGTTAACTACAAGCACATATTTTAGATATTCAGAATAGAGACATACATTCAGAATAAACACACAGAGAATAAGACATATTTTACTAAGATGCTAAAGTATAATTATTAACAAAAATATATTGCCTATTATAATATATTTGTACATAACCAATTTAATATACAGACATATATACTTAAAACTATAACTTTAATGATATGATTGTAAAGTAACTAACCTTTGTCCTTAATTTCCTTTACAACAGCATCTGCAAAATTAGATTTTCCTACGCCGTCTCTGGCACCCCCAAGATCATTTACTACTACTTTAGCACCTCTTGAGCCCAAAAGTAAAGCATAGGCCTTTCCTAAGCCGCCACCGGCCCCTGTAACTACTGCAACGCGACCGTCGAAACGCAGTTGATCCATTCTGTACGGCGTTCTGACACGAACTGAAGTAATGTAGAGAATAAACAAGTATATTTAGTACGAATACGAAGTATTCATAAGTGACGACTAACGATAATGTAAAATATCTGTGGTGTAATGAACTTCACTCGCGCAAAAGATAACAAAGAACATATATAATTAAAGTGTTTGCATTGACTTGCAAAAATACAAAAATAGTACAGGTCTCCTCCTCTCTCCTCTCTTTTCTCACCGATATTTGGAAACAATTTAATAAATTAACACTTTAATTCTTTAAGAAATTCTATAACCGGTTAGATTTTAATGACGGCGTACAATTACTATGGTCCAAATCAGATTAGGAGACCAATTTAGCCGTATTAGAATGCAAAGTATTAATAACAACTTAGTAATATCAAGAAAAATATAATATTTTTATCATGTTATTTTTCCACTACTTTTTGTCACTTGATCAACTGATACGTCACAAGAAGTAAGAACAATGTATTATTATAATATAGAACCGATGTCAGATCCACAGAATATATTATTACCCAAAGGGACAGATTAGATTCTCGACACATAAACCAAAAAAGGACCACTATGCCCATATTTCGAAGTTACGGAGTTCCTATGGCCACCTTCCAACTCCATCATCAGATCAGCTATATGTCATAATAATGTCGCATTATCATCCGATTTATACATCAATACATGCATGGAAAATTTCAGCTCACTCGGAAACCGAATGGATTAAAATTACTTGCAAGATTTGATTACAGACAGACAACGGGACAGGGGAAAGTAAATAAAACTTCATAATTATAAAGACAACAGATTAGATTTTGTATTTCTTTGATTGAATTGAATAATAATTTTTACTTTAGAAATCTTAAGCAGGGCTTAAATAAATATTTCACTTCCTCGAATGGGGATCGAATCCACAACCGTTGCGTTACAGTCACACCCTTCTGCCACTGCGCCATGACGGCCTCATGACGATGCTTAAAGGGCGGGGCGCGGGAGACGCTACGTCGATCGGCGACTTGTACACAACGGCAACGTCACATAAAGGTAACAAAATAAAAGGATGGTTTATACCGCTGCTTTTATCGCTACTTTCGAAGTAACACTAAATTTTACGTAAGATTTAACGCAAAATTAATCTTATTATAACGTTATTTTTCCGTTAAATTACCAAGTATCGCAAACAAATTGTAATGATAGTATCTTTATGGAATTACCGTTAATTTAAATATGAATTGGTAACGTTAACAAGCCCCGATCTAAAGTATGCATATTATTTATTCGTAGGAACGTAATTTACATATAAAGTTTTAATGGTTTATTATTTTATCTCTGTAGTATGAGATACTTTTATCTGTGACAACTTGTCATTGTCAAGTACGTGTAACGACTAACGGCAAAACTTTTGAAATATTTTGTAGAAAACGAATTATTGTGTAAACTAAAGATTATTAGACGATAATTTAAAACTAAAGTAAATGAGAAGTAGAGTAAATGTTTTCTGTGACTTAGGAACAACTTGAAAACATCTTTTAAATAATTTATAAATATGAATTCAAATTACGTTTATAACGATCCTCTTGCGGGTATATTTAATGGCTTAATATGTTGATATTTATTCTTTTATACAATTTTCAGTGTTTATTAAACTATTATGTATTTTTTTTAGTACTTTATAATGAAGCACATTGGATATTAAATAAAATGTCTCCAATGTATAACTTACAGTATGATACTGTTAAACTAAAACAATATGCACAAAACATACGTCAAGCATTTGTAAGAGACATTGCTAGAAATTCAACAACAGAATTTGAAGTAATTTTCGAAGAATTACCTACGTTAAAATACTCTCACGAAGATTCAAATGCTTTAATGGTAAGATACTTATTATGTAGTGTTAACAATAATATCAGCATAATATTGTACTTTTTTATTTAATTTTCAGATTACAGTTACCTCAAAGTCAACAGAAAGTACTAGAGTTGATAAGAAAACAGTGTATTGTGCTATACTCATATCATGGGGAGTTAGTATAACTTTAGATGGTACTACACATCTTCCATATATGTTGGAAAGGGGAATAAAAACAGTTGGTACTGTGGTTAAATCAACTTTGAAAACTTTATTTGATTGTAATATTAAACAATGCAATTTTACACAGGTAATTAGAACATCATATTTACTTTGTACTGTTTTCTTAATATTTTATTTTTTGGGTCAAATTACATAATTTTTGTCTCTTAAAATAACAAACAAAATATGTAATAAAATCTTATTTATTAAAATGTTGTTTCAGCGTCAATTATTACAGTTTTGTTTTAACTTTGTGGATAATGATAATTCAAAGAGTACAGATGCATTAATTCTAAGTTATGATTGTGGTTCCATACATAAATTTTCCTTAACCTTTGAAATTGGAGACATACATACCATCTGGAATCCGTAAGAAAATACTTTCACTTTTTTATAAAATTTGAAATTAAGGCTTAAACATATTTCGTTAAACATGTATCTCATGGTTTTTTAGAATTCGCCCCCCGAGAGTGCAAATAAGGTTGAATGTTTGCATGAAAAAAATCTTTAAATCACTATCAATTTAAAAAAATATATATTTTTAGACTCTTTAAAATATTTCATTGAACATTATTAGAATTATTATTCATGGCTTATAAGAATTCACCTCTAAAGGTCCAAATAAGCAGGCGAAGCGGCGCGCGTCCGCTAGTCTGGTATATATTTTATGATGTTTACTGAGTGACAAATGACAAACTATATGTTATTGTAATTACATTTGCTTATATGTACTTCTTTTATGAGTAGATGATCTCTACATGCAAGTTTTCAATTTAATCATACTTTCTTTTTTATTATATTGTCATTATTTTCAATTTAAGATTATTTTTAAAAGAACTTCATTAAAATGTTCATTCAATATAACATATTTTTTTTTAGAATTAAATATGAAAATGATAATGAATATGAGGCAATAACATTTGCGTATCAACTGCTTCAAAATCATATGCACAATAGCTGCGCCTTCAACATTGCCGTATGTGATTTACGTGGAGTAGCCATACCAAAAGCAGAAATAAGAAACAATGGCTTTGTCAAAATGAAAACACCAGAACTTGTAAATTCTGTGTTCACTGTCTTGAATAAAATAACAAGTAATTTGTATTTAGACATTAATTAGTTATTTCAGTAATTTTAAACCTGTTCTTTATTTAGAGTTATTCCACTTATTTTTACATACATATTAAACGTACGAGCAGGATACAAACCGGCGCCTCTTAGAAACAATTAATGAACATGTTATCTTATTATCTTAGAAATTTTGAAAGTCTCAACAAATGAGCATATACTTATCAGAACCCTTTGATGGTTTCTAAGAGGTACAGGTCCCAGTCTCATTATATTAAAATTTTTATATTTTCTCAAATTTTTCTTATATGTTAATAATGCTAATGTATGTTTAGTAACAATTGTGTACCTGATAATTTTAAATATGGATGTAAAAGGTTAACTTTAATAAAGCTAAAAGCATGTATTTGACGTTATGTTTATTAAATAATGTAATTTATGTCTTAAAATAATAAAATTGAACTAATTTATATCGTAAACATAATGTAAGAAATAAATAAAATGGTAAAATAAAACACAAGAATTATTTTTTCAACATTTACTTCATGAATTATGCCATACAAATGTGTTCGCATATTGTAACCTTATAAAATATTACTACATCATTACAATGTGCTAAACTTAAAAGTAATCTAGTTTTGTTATCATGTCTTCAATTCACTCCCAACCAGCCCTTTAGATCACAATATTATCCTTCGAGAATTTTTGTAACTAGCAATTTTCTTTTATATTTAATCGATTTTTTTAAAATAGTTATTTAGTCGATATATCAACTATCAAATCGCTTTTTAAAGATGAAATGTATGATTATATAATCGATTATTTTACTTCCGATTTGATTTTTAAGTATATTCCTCAGAAATTACATCTTGTGCAAGATTCTCTAGGCCTCCATCAGTTCTCATAAATATTATTTAGATGGTCAATAAATATGTTTGCTATACATATAAAAAAAACCTCTGGCAAAACTTTAAGGATTAAAAATTTATGTCATTACGATAATAAAATATAAAAATAAAATACACATCTTTCATTAACAAAGTAAAATAATTTTGTTAGTCATTTAAAAAAAAAAAAAGGTTAAAAATATATAATGCATATTGTGACTTAAACATGGTATAAAATTTACATACTAAAGTCCTTTTACAATCACAAGACATTTGGATTTGAAGCAGTTACTTATTAAAAAAAATATTATAAACATTGCACACTCATTTCAAATTGGCTTAAGGCTGAAGTCTTTATTTATTTATTTATATATAAAAAGCTATAAATAAAGAAAATCAAGCTCAAATTGTTATAATAAATGCTTGATTATTTTACAATGGTTAATACAAAAGGGTGCAAGGACATGAAAAACTTTACATACATATAAAATGGATGATTACATACATTAAATATATAATATGAATCATATAAAGGCAAGTAAAACAATTTCATCCAGAGGAATTATTACAGAGTAATGTAGTATCTTATTAATATTATAAATGTGAAAGTTGATGAGTTTCCAATGAAACTTTATAGTAATAAAATTTATATGTCAAAATACCACAAAGGCTACAATTTATGTAGAGATTTTGTATAATTACAGACTAAAATAACAATAAGTCTAAGCAGGCGAAGCCGCGTTTTGATTGCTAGTTAGAAAGCCACTTAATTATGCAAAAATATCGAATAATATTTAGATATTGAAAAAGAAATAGATATTGCCGTATTTGCGTTTATATGATTCCACGCCTGGTCCGATCTTACACATACTCAATGTCGGGTTATGCATGATGAATGTTACTTACGTCTAATATTTAAATATCTGCTAAAGATGTAACTTTACTGCCACTACGTAAATTAATATAATATGGAGACAACATTTTAGATATCCACGATTGATGGGCAATTAAAACTGTAAAATGTCAAGTTATAAATTGAATTGAAAGAACAAAATAATGTTAGAATTCTTAGTACAGTTGAATTGTAAGAAATTTTCTAAGAGATAAGGTATTTTATAGTATACCTGAAATTTAACTTACGATTAGTTTACTTTGTCTAGTATTATCATATAGGCTTGAGAGCCACCTTGCTATTATTAAAAGTTGAGATGCAACATTCTGTAGCATTTAAATAAAACTAAGTAATCCAGCATGCAGTAAGTTCCGTACCAGTGTTTGTTGCACACAGCTGCACCCCTTCTGTGAAAATAATTAAAAAATATGTTTCTTAGAAAATACGAAAGAAACTAGATATTGTGCAAAGGCGACAGCTATGGTTCCCAGTCCCACTTGAGGAGAAATATCATGTACTTGCATAGTAACAAGACATAGCACGGTGTTTAATTCCGCCACTCAATACGCAATCACGAATCACTACCATACATAATTATATAAAAAACCTCATACCGTATTCCACACGAGGCGGGTCTCGCTCAGCGTGTGCAGCCCAGCACCTAACAACAGCCGCCGGGCGGTGCGCCACCCGCGCCTGCGCCGCCCGCCCCGCCAGCGCCCGCATTTGAGTGCTGCGGTCCGATCTTGATGCCATTTGCCTGGAATATATCATTGTAAAATATAATACATTACTACATATCTATTTATACTCAAAATTGATACATATTGTAAATAATTAAGATTTATATGAATAAACAATAATAATTAAAAAAAAACACTAAAAACGTATTAAAACAGAAGAAAATGAATGACAGACATGAATGCAGTTTGATTTTTAAAACAATAGTTGTAAGAAAATACAAATCGATAACGGCGTAATCAGAACGTATGATAAAATACATGTGAACTGCCAGATATACAATTACAGTAATAAAGGTATATAAACTTTTTGAACTAAATTACTTCGGCTTTATTTTTTGCTATTGTTTTGAAATGCATTGCTTCAGTTGAAAACAAATAGTATTAAGTTACAAATTACTAAATTCATTGAAAGCCTCATATCTACTCATTGAAATGACTAAGACATGTTTTGCTTTAAATAAATGCTAAAAATTAAAAAATAACCATACTAGATACTACACCGAGGGCATCGTCAATTTCCGCTACTTAATATCCCAAGAATTCGGCGGAAAGACAGAAGGATAATAGGATTGGAGTGTCTTAACACTATGTTCACAGGTTCCATCTACCTACCCTGCCATGTGCAAAAAGCAATGTGAAACTAAAAATATAACATACCTCATTGTTGACATCAAAGACACCTTCCTGGATTTTCTCATAAATCTCCTTAGCGGTGTTGATGAATGCCTCTTCCACATTCGCCGCAGTTTTGGCAGAGGTTTCCATGAAGACCAGTCCATGCTCACGCGCAAACGCCTCCCCTTCCTCCTTCTTCACTTCACGCCGTGACTCTAAGTCACTGCAAAGTTAAATTTATTTTCATGTGTCCAGTCGTATAACACATTGTGGTTGTCAAATATGCATAAATAAAATAAATAAATAAAAAAACATTTATTGCCAAAAAATACATATTTAATTAAATTAATTTTCAATAAAATTACAACAGACTTTAAATGGACTATAGTTGAAGATACAGAAAGATAATAGTGTTTCTGTGTTACATTTTTACCTTGCAGAATGCAACATTAAAATAGTAAAGAAATCTATAAACAAAACAGTTCTAACCTCTTATTACCAATAAGCATTATAACCATGTTTGAATTGGAATGTTGGCGGGCGTCTTCAAGCCATGTAGTCAAGTGGTTGAAGGTGTCTCGTCGAGTAATGTCATACACAAGTAACGCACCAGCTGCACCTCGATAGTATGATCGAGTGATTGACCTGCATTAAAAATGTCATATTGGTAAATGTTTAAAATAATAATTGATAAACAATAATTATTTACTTGCTTGCTTTTATTTGTGGCATGTTCTCATGATGAAATAGAAATAACTAAGACTTATAAGTTAACTGCAGGAACAGTCAATTAAAATGATGTTGCACAGCCTACCTACCAACCTTCCCAAATTGAATTGAATAATTTTTTTTCTGTTGAATAATACATCTGTACAACATAAAAATTGACTCTAGTAGTATAGATTTGTCTTTGTATTAGCATTAAATTTACAAAAGCATGTTAAATATCCAGCAAATCAAATAATCATTGCAATGAGTAATAAAGAAAATATTTTTAAATGTTGAAAAATATCATTATTTTTATTATATCATGTCAACTCTATACAAAATTATTATATGAATGATGATATATGATGATTTAATAAAAAAATAACCTAAATGCTTCCTGTCCAGCAGTGTCCCAAATTTGCAGTTTTATTTGCTTCCCATCAATGGTTATCATGCGGGCCCCAAATTCCACACCAATAGTTAAGTCATGTACTGGTTGAAACCTTTTGTCTGTAAACTGAAGTAACAAGCAAGACTTGCCCACACCTAAATAATAAATATTTTACTTTATAAAATAATTTTCAACATTACTTAAATAGCTAGTATATTATCATATAAAAAAAAACAAAGAAAGGCCTTGACCAGTCACCAGTTAATGACATGTTTTAAGATAGACCTGTTTTCTTTGTTTATTTATATAGCAGCATTAATAAATAAATTACGACGCGTAATAACAACTAAATTGTTTTTCAAATTAAATTGTATTTAACAAATAGCTATTTGTCGCATTCATGTACGCCGTACACATACAGCGTAGGCGGAAGAAGTCAATATCTATGTCGACTTTAGGGTAAATTTTGTAATTTTTCAGTATATTATATTTAAGCAATGAACTGCGGTTGTTTATACAGATATCCATGATACGTATACATTATTTTATAATAGGACATAGTACAATTGCTTTATAAACTGGTGTGGCTAGTTAGTGAAAAATATTCAAGGAATAAATCAATACCTGTGTCACCAATGATGATATATTTAAACAAGTAAGCATACGCCATTATAACAAATTTTCTTTGGATTAAAGTTGATTATAATAACTACTAGCACAACACTGACTTTTAATCACACAATTTATATTGTATAAGACGCAGTTTTAATAATCTTACAGATGGAGAAAAGTTTCAGTGTGTCATTCTAAAATTTATAGAATTGTCAATTGACAGCTCTGTTACCACAGACTACAGTCATTTACTTATGTATTGAAAATTGTTTTTAATAAATAGAGACCAAAAAGGTACATACAACTTAATAATTGAGTATACGAGCATTTTTAGTTACAAAAAAATTTTTAGGGTTATCCATACAACGTAATATGATGTAAAGTAATGTAAAATATCTTTTCTTTTCTTGAATAAAATATATATTGTTTTCTTAACTTGCAACACTCCACTAAAGTAATACTATAGTATCTGTCAATTGGTCTGTTAGAATTAGTTTGTTTTTAATCCAATACTTTCTTATTTCGTCGTAAAGCTGAAATTTTTAATATATTTCAAAGACGTAAAAAACTACCTAAACCATATAAGTTTTTGTTTGATGCATTATTTAAATTGTATTTTTTTTTAATATATCATAAAAATCTTTATAATATTGAGTAACCTTAAATTGGACAATGCCGACAGTTGTTAATGTATAAATTTTATTGCAATGAATCCTCACGAGGAGTCTGATTCGATAAGGAATCGAAATAAACATGATCGTGAATCAGACACAAGTAACAGTCGCAAGGGCATATCAAAACAACGAGGGCAAGGTGAGTGCGATGAAAATGTGTTTACATCAATGTCACATGAAACAGACTTAAGTTTTTGTCCACATAATGGCTCAAAACAGAGAAACCTCAATGTAACAACCAGTAATGATACTGGACACTCATCAAATAGACTTTCGGGAAGTCATTTTGAGCAACATAATATAGTAAATAGTTCTGTGTCATCCACAACGTTGAACACATCTAATAACCAGTCAGATCACGTCAGCGCTACTAAGCCAGACAAAACATGTGATAATGGCATAGAATCTAATCAAGAGAGGCAATGTCATAAACACAAAGTTTGTCAAGAATCAGCTGGTCTTTCTATTACTTACAATATGAATGCTCCTTCCACAAGTGGAGCGTCATCTAGCAAAACTTTCGACTTAGGTGAACCAAGTGGACTTAGAGAGAGTAGAAAAAGGCCTTCAACATTGAAGTTAAATAAAACAAACTTGGATGCAGATGATAGTTCAAGTGACACTGGCAATGATGATTATTCCTTAGGCTCAGAAGATGGCTGCATCTACACATACAGAGGTGGAGAGCATTTAGCAGATTTACCAAGTTCTTTCTTCAGCTTGGATATGGGACTGCCCCTGGATAAACATCTACCTATACCTCCACCATATGCAGCTGCCCAGTCAGCGGGTGCTAATGTTAGAGAACAAAACTCTCGTGCGTCTAGTCCTGACATGGACTTCCTGGAAATGGACTTTGATCCTGGACCTTCTTGTGAAGTAGATACTGAAGATGCTTCCACATCTGACACAGATCTTGATGGTGCCAACATGCCTGAAGAGAATGAACCTGTTATAAGAGGGACATCCCCTGAATACTTACCACCACAAGTTCAACAGCATCCCGTAGCTGTAGCATCAAGTTTGGTTCAAGAAGAACCCCAACATAACGTGCCATCAACTAGTCGTGTAGAGATAATACAAGAGATACCAGATAATGCAAGAGGTGTACAAGCATTTGGACCTTATATCACTCATATTAATGTACGGGGGGAACAGTTATTAGTCAGGAGAACTATGGCACATTGGCATTCTAATCATTTTGTATCACATCATATTTCCAGTGGTGACTTAATATCACCAAGAGAAATATTAAATTGTGAGTTATTTATGTAGTTTTTTTTAATTTAATTGTAGCTCTTTTGTTATCTATATTAAATTGTTAAGATGTTATTAAATGAAATGCATGCTTTTTACCTTTAAGTGTGCAATTTTAGATGATGAGGATACTGAAGCACCTTTTGCATATCAAATTAATCAAGGAGAAAGGCCTGCTTTTGATTCATCAAACTTATCTTCATCACTGTTTCATCTTACTATGGCTAAAAAGCTTATGACAGAGAAGACAAAAGCAGACATTGAAAATTATGATGCTGCAAATACGGTACGTTCTAAGATGAAAAAGTGCTTATAAAATGTAAAAAATAATGAAAAATAATGCTTATATATGCAGGAAGATGCAGTAGGCATCTCCTGCATCTTCCTGCATATATAAGCAGATCTTTGACAAAGTTTAGATTACATCATTTTGGAAAATCTTAAATAAATATATAAACCTTATAATTATATTTTTGTAATTAATTCATTCTATGAATAGTGTTCTTAATATATTATATAGGATATTTGTCATCATTAGGTGATATTTGTGTCTTTCACTAGGGTTCAGTCCCAAATGATTAATATTAAATTAATGCCTTATTTGGGAAAAGTGAAAAATGCTAAAATGATGAAGAAAAATAATAAAACTATATTTTATGCATATTATTTAAGGAATGTACAACATTTCAATTTAACCTAGTTTGGATTTGCCTTTTTTAATGTTTGCTATATCCCACGTGGCAAGGTGGGCAAAGAGAACCTAGCATTAAAATACTCCATTTTTCACTTTCCAACGAAGTCACGACAGATGCGTAAGTGGAGGAACTTAACGCCGTGCTTTGCCTTGTTAACAAAGCTAGGAAATGAAGTAAGAATCGAACGAAAAAATTGCGTTATCAGTCACATGCCAGTAAAAACTAATATATGTTATATAGCTTGCAGCAGACAAGCCACCGGGAATCTCCGAGACGATGTGTTGCGTGGAACCCCCTCGTTGTATGGTATGGTCTGAGAGGGAAGCCTGCGAGCGGCAAGTGACGCAGATTGGCACTTCGGCATGTGGAGCTACAGCCGTTGTTAATGTTTTTGTAAGTGATTTATATTTTTCTTACACAATTTTTGTGATTTTACGTTTCTCCTGCTTTTCATTATTTTCTAACCGTGTGAATAATACGCAAAAGTTTATTAAACATAACTTCCCTATCAACTCTACTGTATGTCCTTGTAATTTTGTATTAGAATTGTCACATGGTCTATTAACATCACTTGATTATTGTTAATGTTTGAGATTTGTTTTATATGTAACTACGTATTTTTTACTCTCCAATCTGCTTGGAAATTCTTCATTAATTTTTTCCAGCAAAGAGTACTTATACTTATTAAATATTAAAACATTTAGTTTAATATTTGTTTTTGTTTCATATATCTATAGATAGCGCTGGGCGTACCTGTCAATATAGAGAGAATTAATTCATCTGTCGGAACCAGACTGAGAGCCAACAATGCACCATTGCCAAGGTAACATTTGCAATAACATTATATATTTAAACATACAAAAGATACTGTTTGAATGATATTAATTATTCATTGATTTGTTAATTCAGTTTTATAGGCTGCAAATGATATTTAAATTGAAATTATAAAAAATACCTGCCAATTGAGAGTCAGATTTGCCCACCAAAACCGAAATACAACTTATAACAGTTGATAAACTTAAGTCTATGGGTGTATCCACAATTTTTTTGATGGAAACGAAAACAACAAATATAATAATTTAATAACTTAATTCAAATTAATTTCAGGTATATCTTATCGCGCGCAGTAGCTGGGTGTACGGCTGCGGACCTAGTGACGGGCATCCAAAGAGCGTCAGACGGTCTCGTCACCGCTAGGTTCTTCCCCACTTACCCGGAGAGGGTTATGTCACTCTCTCATTGGTTGGCGGACTGGATATCGCTTGGTTAGTGAGATATTTTGATATTAGTAAGGTGTGGGTAAGGTGGGTAGCGTGCGGGTGTGCGTGCGCGTGTGTTAAAACGTGTGTGTGTGTGTGTGTGTGTGAATTGACATATTACGTAATGTAATTTAAAGGGAGGATGGGGTATTTTTGTAGGGGCAATGAAACGTAGCATCTAACAAAACATGGCGCAATGGCGCGTCATTTAAAGAATCCCTTCTATAAATATGACATGATACGACGACAAGGCAGACAAAGCAACATGTCCGAACTCTTCAAGAATATATCTAATGATATGTAGGTCCCTATCGGGATCATTATCGATGATCACTAGTGTTTATTACATTTCTTTATTACATCTAAATATCATTAATTTCAGGTGCAGTTCCAATTCTCACTTTGAACTTGCAAATGGGTTGTGAAGGTGATATACCAGACGCGTGGCACCATCAGATGGTGTTTGGAGTGTCTTCTCATGGAGTTTACTTGACGAATCCTGTGGAATGTATAAGAGAATCAGCATTATGGCCAAAATTAACATCTCCTTCTGTGCTTTTGGTTAAAAGTAGAGATATCCTCGCTAGGTTCACTGCCAATACAGATTTGACACCATTGATGGTTGTGCCAGACCGACGATTCCATACTTTTAATGTTCTTGGTAAGTACGGATAGTTTTATTACAAATTAAAATTTATTTATACCGTCGCGCCACGAAAGAACAGCGTTATACTGTAAGCGGGATGGTTGTGGGTTCGATTCTCACTTAGGGGAATGAATGATTCTAATTTTCTCGCTATAGATTTCGAGAAAGAATTGTTTATTTTTTTATAATTGTCAAACACAAAATTTACATTTTATTTACATAGCTATAGTTCAAGCACTATCTACTTAACACAAATAACCTCAACCAGGACAAGTAGCGAATGTGATCCGAGAGTGGCGAGCCTCAGGTTGGGCGGAGGCGGGCACGCGTACTCGTTACGTGCGGGTGCCGGCGGCGTACCAGGCGGGCGTCACCGTCGCGGCGCTGACGGGCACTGAGGCGCACCGCCGGCTGGTGCACGCGCCCCCGCTGCCTTTCCACCCTCACGTCAACCCCCACGTGTGACATGTTAGCCTGGTAGCTTTGGGGGTAAGTGTTAGGGATTTTGATTATGAGGATGGGTGTCATCACATTCTGCAGTATGCGGGTGGAGGTAACCTTCATGTGTGAAATGTTTGTTACCTTTGAGTTATGTAGAACTTTAAAGTGTGAATGTGAAAAGTATGTAATTGGAATTTGAATTAAGCACCAGCACCAAAGCGAAGAAATGAAAATATTAATTTAAATAAATATTTAATAAATAATATATTCATTCCTCCATGTGGGAATTGAACCCACAACCGCCGCGCTTACGCACCCATGTCTCCCTGCGCTACTACGGCTCTATGAGTGAATTAGAGTTTATCATTAACATAAAAAGTTAAGCCTCTGATACAAACAGCCCTAAAAAGTAAACATTTATCCTACGAAATCGATTAGACCAATCAAAGTTGTTTACATCCTTTTATCCACCTGGAAAGAGCTGATGATCTTCAAACAGTTGAACATATTTTCTTCAATCATTGCAAAGAATGCTCTCGATTAAGTCACATTTTCACACAAACAAAAACAAACTCATGTTTGCATTGGGGTAAAACAAAAACATCATTGTTATTATGGGACGTGAAAGGTTAAAATTATTTGCTAGTTTCTATCGAATATAAAAATTTCATGGGGTAATATTTAAAAAAGATATTTACTTGAACTTTGTTTTCAAGGTGACCAGGATAAAGAAAAATGGCGTGGCTATCCGGCAATTGACGTAGAATAAGTACCACCGAATTTCTTATATTTCGATTCGAATATAACTTTTTTAAATGTAAAACGTAGCAGCTTAACATTGTATTATTACAAACATATATTAGCTTCAGTGTATAATTTGTATTATTATTTATAATATAGAATACAAAAAAATATTAATTACTCTTAATTTTTACATATAATATATATTATATCTTTACATATATATGTAAAGATAAAACTTTTATTGCTTTAGGGCTCGAACTGAACTTTTAACGCTCAAAAGTTTTGTTTTATTTTTTTTGTATAGGATTAAAAAAAATCGCAACAATTTAAACACGATTCTAGATTGTTCTTGTGAAACGTTTTCCGTAGTGAGCGGTGCGGGGATGGAATCGGATTTTTGCGACCCAACTCTTTGTATTGGCTAAATTTTATTAGCCACTAAATATATGTAAATACTTTTTAAGGATATTAATTATGTATATTAGTCAATTGGTGCTTACTAGTCAAAATTATATTAGCACGTACACATTGTAATCATTTCAACACTACCCTCGACCCGACTTCTTAGCTGAGCGTCAATCATAAAATATATTTATATTATACTATTACATATATAGAAATAATATGTTTACTAAAAATTGGCATGTCATTAGGTCGTCATATCTCAATAACGTATTTGTAGATATATTGTGTTTACTATTATTTTAAAAACCTGCTATTTTTTTATTTTTGTCAGTATTCAAGTCGGAGTGACCTCAGCGTTGTGGGATTTGAACCCCCCTGTTAGGATTTGAACTTATATTTATATATGGACGTTACAATGCAATAGTTTAACAATATTCTTATGTACCTAGTTGATACTCGTCACATTTTACTTGATTGTTTTGAATTATATCATTATTAATGTTGCCATAAGTTGCAGTAGTTTTATATTTGTCATGTAGTGCGAATTTTGAGTGTCCATACAATCTTTTGTCTGTTTATTTAAATATATTATATTTCAATAAAATGTTTAATTATTTGAAAAAAAAGGGTAAGACTGTTATAAAATTTTAGTATTAGTTATATTACATCTGCATAAGATTCTATCTTATGATTTTACAAGTTTATTATTATATGAAGTAGTTTTTTTAGGGGCCGTCGTGGGGCAGTGGCTCAAGTGTGTGACTGTAAACGCGAAGGTTGTGGCTTTTATTCCCGCTCGGGGGAATAAATTATTTTTTAATATTTTCATTTCATCACTCTGGTAACAAGGCAAAGCGTGGCGTTGAATTCCCCCACTGAACAGGCAATGCCTCGAAAATTTCGCGAAAGACGCAAATTGAATGTCTTGAAAATTGAATTGCGGAACACAGTGTCAGCTATATGTAGTTTTTACTTTATTTTATTACCGTGTATAAAATAATTATGTTGTAAAAAACTTGTTCTCCGATGATAATATTTTATGAGAATAAAAACTAAATTTCATAGCTATATTGCAATTCATATTTAAATAACCAGCAGAGGTTATATTTTTAAAATCCTTGTGCTTTTTATTTATGTGGACCGTCGCGGCTTCACCTGCTTGAATCATACTAATATTTATTAAATATATTTATAAAATTATTTTCAGTTTAGGGGATAAATTCTAATCTTGAAACACGTGTTCAATGAAATGTAATTAAGAGTCTGAATTTCGTATTATTAAAAAAAATCCATACAAACTTTCATCCACTTAGGGTTAAAATTTTTCAAAATCTCTTCTTAGTGGGTGGGTTCAGATTACGAAAATAAACATCTGTCCAAATTTCACGATTGGTCCAAATTTCAGTTAGTGGGAATTTCTCCTTTTATATGTATAGATAATAAACTTAATAGAGAAAAACATCGACATAGGATTGTATGGACATCATTAGAGTAAATAGTTCCGATATTCCATATTTTGTAATATATTTGACATCAGTTAAGTTGGTCATTGCTTACTTTTAGTAGGTATATATAAGTAACGGTTGTAAACGGTTACTATAACTTGACTTAACTATTGATTGAAGCAATGTTATGTATAACATTATATTTTTGGAATACACTATGGATAGAATATAAATGTGTTTTTATTTAACTGTCCGTTACCTTATTTTTGTAAAGCGAAAGGTTTGTTTGATTTAGCGCGCTAATCTCAGTAACTACTAGCTCAAATGTATTATTTTTGACTTATAAGTTTTCATTATTTTTAATGGAAATGTTATCTTTAGGTATATTCTAGTAAGAATTAACCTTCTGCATACTATGTTTTCACAGTATCAAAAATAACAAGACAGAATTTTGTTTTACCAAAAATTATACGAAAATAAATATTTCAACCAAATTATTTCTCGTAATCACGTATGTGGATCTTCATTCACATATTGTACATATAATGTATTTTAAAAGCATATTTTTAAAGTAATCTGCATTTTTTGTTAAAACAACACAAATAATGCGTTTTTAATGACTCGTCCAAACGTTTTACGTAAGTGATAATGCTAGTATATTCTAACAAACTTGTTAACCTAAAAAATCATAAATATTTTGATATTACTTTGTAAGTACAATGTTGGCAGTTTGTCCCACCGTCAGTAGATTTTTCTGCTTCTATAGGTGTGATACAGCCTGGAACTAAAAAAAATAAGAGTCGCTGAAAGCGTTATAAGAGAAGATATGACAAAATTTTTCAACAAAATACACGCAGTATAAGTGAAATGTATAATATTTTTACAAATTTGACAATGTTGAAGAACATCGATTTCCAAAAAAACTGAAAAGATATATTTTTCTCGAGTTTTTCAGCACCCTAAAATTATAAATACTTTATTAAAAAACTAAAACTAAACTAACTACTTAAAGCAAAGTAACTAAAAGCTATAAATACTAAAAAAGTTATGAATTTAGTTTAACTTTAGTTGTTTACTTTAATTTCACAGAGGTTCCAAGTTGAACTTCTGTCAAATTAAAGTTAGTACCCAGGTACCAGGTTAATTTACATGGAAAGCGGAGAATGGAGTTTCTTGACACTAGGGTCTCTTTACCTACTATCAAGTTCCAATCATAACGGGTGGTAACTGGAAATACCCTGGCAAGGGTCATTAAGACCACGAAAAATTCAATAAATTTTGTCAATTTCCTTGTGAAAAACCTGAAAAAAAAATTGTACTAGGTATACTACACTTTCCTTATAATGAAAAATTTTTAAAAAAACAAGATATCTCTTGAAATATAAATTTATTCATTGTAAAATAACCACCATCCTTACATTACCATTTCCGATATTCAACGTTAGGGAAAAACTTAATAATTACAATAAAATATAAATGAACCGAAACAGATGTATAAAATAATTTGAATTATTACAATATTTACTTAAATCCTAAAACTGGTTGAAACGAATTATATTATAAGTATATAATATCAATATACTGAGAATAAAAGTGATATAGCTCTAATTTTAATATTTCCCTGCATATCCTACTAATACTATAAATTTGAAAGTATATGAGGATAGATGTTTGTTTCTTTTTCACGTAAAAACTACTGAATGGATTAAGATGAAACTTTACACTAATATAGCTAATACATCAGAACACAATTATGTAATTTATGTAAAGGTTTCGTATTTTGGTTGGTTATAAGCAAAAACAGAAATTAAAGATGTGGTAAATCATCGTCTCAATAATATAACATTGTTATTTAATTTTTTGAGTTATTTATTTGAATAAAATAGTCGGTTTTCATTATTCTTTAAATACATTATTAGGTATATCATTAAATATTTAGTAAATTCTGAAGACTGTATTATTCATCCTAAAGGTCATATGTATTACGCAGTATTGAGAAATTATATAATATTTATATTTCTCCAGTATACAAACACAAAAAAATGTATTTCTCTCAATATACCTATTTTGATAAGCATATAAATGTAAGACGATTTAAACTTCTTCATTTATTTAAGCCTCCTTGATTATAATAGTTAATCTGTATTGCAAATCGATAATGCCTTAAATGAAATATATATGTATTATGTATTATTCTACAATAAGGAAAAAAATATATTTTTAGTAGCGGAACTTGAACCCACGCCTCTCGTAAGCCGGACAGTGTCCAAGAAGCGCAGGTTTCAGTCCTGCTTCGATTACATTTTCTAAAACTATGAAAAATATATTTTTACGAACAATCCATATTAATATAAAGTATCGTCGTAAATTCATCGTTAATTTGTCTTTTTCGCACGATATTTTTTTTTTAATAAAATATATTCATGTATAATGTTACCAATTATAAATAATATAATTTGACTAAAAATAGTTCCCACCATATTTTACCATTTGAATATATCAATTATTTTGAATAATCAACTATTCCTTATAATTATAAAAATTTTAATGTTACACACAGTTTAGGATCGACACAGGGCTGCCATTCATCCGGGATTTCGCGAATTTATCCTAGTTATGAGTCCGCAGATCGCTTATAACAAAAAAATTATGAAATCATAAATGTAATATAAATAAAAATATGACAATTATATATATATAATTTAGCTAATGGCAGCTACCACAGTATAAAATAAACATTAAATATTACACGTCAGTCACGTGTTAAAAATACTATTGTATTTTATTTTCTAAATAAAATGGTACGATTGTTGAAAGACTAGTTACTTTTTTTATTATATATAAATATACCATGAATGTCAATAATGATCGACTGACTTTCTTATTTTAATTTATATGCAAATGCTTCACTTTGAATGAATTTTATATAAAAAAATAAAATTTAAGCAATACACATACGTTATAGTATTTATTTTTTTCTGTCATATATTCTGTTGAGCAGTTTCAAGAAGAGATCGGGGGATATTGTGTCAGAGGGGAAGTCTTGGACTAATCGTACAACTAAATCGTGTCTCGCTTTCTCTTCATTTCTATATACAGTTGGTAAATCTAGTTCTTCGTAAAGTCTCTTTATTCTCTCGATGTGGGCCGGTTCGGAGCTTCCGTAGCAAGCTGAAAACACTCTCATTTGCTTTTCATTACACCTCTGTATCGCTTGTACCGCCAGCCACGAACATTTGCCCTCTTGTATATCTGTACCCACTTTTCCCGTCACTTTTTCAACTCCGAAACAATCTATGAAGTCATCCTGTGAATATAGAAATAAACTTAAATAAATGGTGTGTCGTGGGACAGGTAGGAACGAAGTTCCTTCGGCTAATGTAGAATCGACACAAATTGCAAAAAAAGTCGTGCTCAATTTTATGTAGGTTTTCTTGATTTTTCTCTTAAATTTTGCTGATTAGTTTTTATTTAAGTACAAGAAAGTATTTAGGAAATTCAGTATTTTAGGATATAATAAATATATAGAAAGAGGGAGAAAGAGAAAGTTATTATAGACCACTCGTCTGTGTATGCGACTGTCGCGCCTGCGCACGTCTCATTTAACGGTTTTATTCCACGCATTTTTCTTACGGTTTTACTATCCCTTCCAAGCCTGCCGTAAGGAACTTCGTTCCAATAACTTTTTGTAAAACAACCCGAATCATTGACTTATGATTGACGATATGCTACATTTTGTAATTGGTATATTTTGTTGAGGCACTCACTACATTATTAGAGACTTATATGCCAATTTGAACATTATATTACAGGATAATTCTTTCACTTTTACTAATATTCTCCACTACTTAAACAATCGATAAAAGCATTCTGCACTTTCTTCGGCATGTGGGTTAACTTAGTCTATTACCCCGTTTTCGATTTCAACTCACAGTCACGTATCAGTTACGTGTAAATTCACCAGTTACTTAAAAAAAAAACAAATAAATTTATTTGCAAATTGAAAATCCTTGATAGTGTTTAGTACATATCAATATGTAAAAGATAATATTTTACAACAAGTATGGAATATATTTCTTACTCAGTGCGTTAATATTAAAAAAACTATTAAACAATATAAATATAATATTTAATCTGTTTTTTTCAACGAGCGAAGGTCTACACTTATTAATTAGTTATTACGTAAGCTTTCCTTTATAAGAATATAATATATGTATGTTTAATAGTAGATAAATAATATGCAATAAGTGATAATATGTATAAAATAATATTTGAGTGACTAATAAAAATACTAATAAATGTGCTTAAATATCTAATAATGTTAAGCTCTAGTCTATTTTATATAAATTCGTAAAAGATTTTGTTTAGCCTCACACAATATCCCGCACATAGTGAGGAAGGCAGAAGGAACCTGTGTTCACACGAAGAAACATAATTATACAAAAAGCATTAGTTTCGCATTATATTTTATTTAAATTAAAAGTAGCCATCTATAAACTTACTTGAATACTTGAACCTTTTATAATTACCAAAATTGGTTCTGAATCTAAAATTCGGGGCAAAATGGGAAATGGAAATGTGTTAATGGGAACAGAGTGCCTTAACAGTATGTTCCCAGGAACTCTCACCTCTACTATGTGTGGGATACGGCGTGAAGCTAAAAAAGAAAAGAGAAAAGTAAAATATTTCACACATTTATTTACCTGCATTTGAAATAAATGTCCAATTTCAAAGCATATTGTCTCTGTCTGCTTGTGCGTCTTGGGATCTAGTTTATTCGCCAGCAACAGTCCTAGGCATACTGGCATTTTGAAAGTATAATATGATGTCTTATATTTCACTATGGAGCTGTAACGTTCTGGTGTGAACAAGCTGTAGTCATTCTTGCTGCGGTGCGCCATAGTATAGTCGAGGTGTTGGCCAACTGATGTGTAGAGAAGACCCTAAATAGAAAGGTAAATTAAATATCGTTTTGTAGGGGAAAAAACAGATTATTATTTAATTATAAAAGAAGTAATATTGGGATATGCCGGATAAATTTAAAATTAAATTTATTTTGCCAAGAACGAGTGCTTCAATAATTGCATTATTTTATGAGTCGTTAAGTAATTTTTATAATATACATGTTACTTTTACAATGTATGTACATTACTGTAGAAGTATTTTTATTTAAAAATGATAAGAGATAACCAGACCTAAAAAATTACTACCTATCTGAAGCGCAAATAATGAAGAAAATAATAATACTGAAGAAATATTTCAGTCATGAATCTTCTTTTTCAGGTTTATGGTGTATCTCGCATGTAGCTGAATAGGCACACATCCACTTCTGGAGGCATTGCGTGTTGAGTGGTGGAATAACGCTAAATTTTGTCTTAACACCAGAGCGAAGAAATGAAAATATTAAATATTTCATTTCTGGGAATCGAACCCACAGCCTGTTATGTTACGTTTACAGGCACTCCTTTGTGCCTCTGCGCCAGGACTGTAAACATAAAGAGATGTTCAGCTATTTTAAAGGTTAAGGAAAACTTGTAGAATAGTACGTAATAATTGTTTTTTAATGGTTTATTTATCACGTTTATGCTATAATATAACTTAAAATAGATAAGAAATAATTGGCACTACAGTACGGTCGACGAATAATGGCTGCCCTGATTGTTTAATCGAGAAGAAAATAATCAAAATTAATAAAAATCTTAAAATCAAATCTGTGCCGCTATCTACAGGTAAGTTCAAAGCGGCCACGACTCGTCGACCGTACTGTATCTACATAAAGCGAGTTTTTTTATTCCGTAATATACAGCTTAAATTTACTTATTTAAATAACCTTGGTTATCATTACGTTAGAAGTTTAGAAATAATATCTAACTATATACTACGATGATATAAGGCGGAATTTAAAAAACAAACATTAGTATAGCGTACATTTTCTACTAAGTATTAAAATTCACGTAATTTTTAAAACGAATTTCAATAAAATTGTGTTTTTATATCTGACAGTTGTAAACAGCTTTAGAGTTAAAATATACTTAAAACCATTTTTATAACTATAACTAATTAAACATTAGAGTTTTATGTGCACAATCATGAAAGCTAAAAGTAATTTGATAAAAATTTGGGTGGTGGAGGATCACAAGCTTGTTTGTGACTGTAAACACTACAGGTAGTGGGTTCGATTCCGACTTTTGGAAACGAAGTATTTAATATTTTTAGCTCTTTGCTCTGGTGTCGAATCAAAGCGCGTCGTTGACACATTTTTTGAGGAAAATCTAAAAAAATATGCTAGGTTCACATTACTTAGTCAAAAAACTTACCTCATTAATTAAGTCCACTATATGTTTATACTGCGGCATGTCCTTACAGTATGAGTACAGCACTTCGTATATGCAGGCTTGTATCAGAATAGCATCATTGATGGCACCCAAGCCAATGTTGGGCAGCTGGTACCAACACGGCACACCTCGTCGTTTTGTTGAACCGTCCATAATGTCGTCCATCACCAAAAAATACGCGTGCAACTGTTGATGTGATATATTGTTTTAATTTATCTATGCAATAGGTAGTGTTGATACTCTAAAAGTACCATATATTATTGACTGATTGATTTTTAACCGACTTCTGTAAAAAAAGGAGGTTATCAATTCGACTGTATTTTTTTTTAAAAGTCTAGTATGTTATTTGACAGCATAAATGTTATGGTATTTAACGTTTAATAAAATAAATTTATCTTCTCTATATAATAAAAAAAAAAATAGCTCAGATCATTTTTTTTTTTAAATAAAGGCATGAACAATATAAGGCTGTGGTGTAAAAAAAAATAGCTCAGATCAATTTTTTTTAAAATAAAGGCATGAACAATATAAGGCTGTGGTGTAAAATTAGAACCTCTAATAAACGCCATTACAGTATCGTAATAATTATGCTATTTATAGAGAGAATTGAACGACAATTATATTTGCGACAAAAACTACAATGGAAATGTATATAAGCAATATTGAGAAAGTTATTAAATTAGAATTTTTATATATATAGGGATCACTATAATGTTATTTAATATACTCGTATAGTAATATTTGCATATCATATTCCCCAGGCAATAGCCGGGATTAATGGCAGGAGAAAGAAGTTATATTTTCATTTCTTTACTCTGGCGCCATACGAGAATTTCGCCACTCAACACACAAATCCAGAATTCGGTGGAAAATGGAGAACGAAAGTCTTAATGGGAACGAAGTGTTTCAACAATAGGTTCCCAGGTTCCCTCTGCCTACGCTGCTCAGTGCGAAAAAATATATTATTGTAAGCTAGTAGATGCATATAATATAAGATACATTAGATTATAAAATGACAGAGCCCTTCCAAGCCTCTTACGTTCGCTAACAGACAGTAAACAGTTATTTCCTTTGACAATGGCACTCTTGTTATAATATGAATGAAGAGGAAGATATCAACGAAGATTATCGAAGCGTATTGTAATATTTAAAAAGCGTATTGTATTTTAAAATAAACGTTTAATGATAATATCACCGAAATATAAATATATAAGTAGGTATATATTAAATTTACAAAAGCTAGGTACCGTTCGAGTACATTCATCTCAGTTAAATAGAAAATTCTATGTTAAAAAAGAAAGTTAGTGACTCAAATACCTACTTATTTGCGTCACCAACTTGTTTTGAATTTGCATTATTATTTAATTAATTCTATTACAACAATATCATTTATTACTTTTTTATGGCATGTATTCAAGGTTTTATCAACGTAGAGAGAACCAAGTGTTAAGACACGCCGATCTCTATTTTCCATCGAATTCGAGACATCCATCATACATATGACGGAACTTAACGCCACATTTAGTCTCACAAGAGAAATCATTTTCCCGAGTGGGAATAGAAACCAGAACCATAGAACTAACAGTCAGATGCAGAATATTGATTTTGTGACGTGCAATGCCATAAAATAAAATTTAATTGTTATTTATTTTCCATGTAGGTAGGTATGTGTATTTTACAAACAGTTTTTAAATTATTATTAATATTATAACAAAAGCGTTATCTATTCTTAAGTGGTTACGAGGCCAGTACAACGGTAAGAAGAATGTAAACGGAACAGGTTGTGGGTTCGATTCCCACTTGAGAAAATGAAATATTTAATATTTTCATATCTTGGCTTTGTCTTGGGCGGCTTTGCGGCAGTGCCTCCAGAATTCGACATCTGTGAAACAGTTCGAAGCTGACAAAAACAAGTTATCGGTTCTACGGTGAGTAATCACTGTCTCTGAAGACCACTTGGCAATTAAAATTACTATTGACATTTACCATATCGAGTGACATTTACCAGGTAATGGTAAATTTTACCATAAGGCGAAGGTTCAATACAAAAACATTTCAGGCTTTTCCATTGTAATATAATGTTTTATTAAAACTCCTTCGAAACAATAGCAATATCATAATACGTACGTCAAATAATATATAGATGTTGATCAATCGTTATAATAAGATCACCTTCAAGCCGTATTCCCCAAACAGCAGGGTAGCAGATGGAACCTAGTGTCAAAACACTCCGTCCCCCATAAATAATATGATTAATTCAATATAAGTTAACTCACCATTTCGAGACACCATCCTACTACTCGACTAATTCTGAGGGATTCCTCCGTAATGTTCTGTGGATCTTCAATATTTTCGTATGCATAAGTTGTCATGAGTCCCCTATTCTTTTTACCACCGTGTAGATTGTATTCCAGTACCTGATAAAACACAACTTTTGTTCAAGTTCCCTTAAAAATAATAACAATTTATAAATAAATATATATTTTATTCTTTCTTTTATCCTCTATTTTTCTATTAGATAATTATTCCTGATATTCTTATTAGTGCTATTTGAGATTAAAAATAAATCTGAGAATCCTGCGCTATAATCGTAATAGACTGAGATCCCAGGGCCCCCAGACCTCCATCATTTTACCAAAGCTGACATTTTGAGGATTCATAGTCTAATATATAGTTAAAACTGTGTACATACTCTCTAACTTGAAAATGAAAACTTTTCAGAGATAGTGCCAACTTAAGGTACACGTCCAGCTACGTTAAAGTAGAAACGCTCGTTTTTAAATATGTTTTTAAGAATAATGTAAAAAATCTATATTTATTATTACCAGACCCTTTACTTCTGGGGCCGTTGGGGCCGTGGGCCTTTACTCCTGCCAGATGTCCTAAAGGGTGTTTAAAAGCTTATATATATACTTTCCGTTATCCTATAGCCTACTACGAAACCTTCGTTGGGCGAGTCCGACTCACACTTAGCAGTGTTTTTAAATACGATATTTCTACGTAATAATTTCAACTTACACTTAATAAAAATAACTAGTAAATAATGATACTTTTGAAACCTTGAAAGCATTTTTTTTTTGTATAAATATAGTAAGTAGGTACTATCTTGGTCTCGCTTCCTCGTTAATACTTATTTTTATTGTATATAGTTGTATTATAGTCTTAAAAGGGTTTATTCGATATTTATTTTATTTATTTAGTGCAAAGGACAATCTAAAAGCAATGAAATATAAATGTCGTGATATATTCATGCATAAAAGTATCAAAAAAATATTTGTTTTTGTACTTATTTTAGTATATTTTTTTAGAAAACGTTAAAAAAATTGAGCATAGCGGTATTTGAACCCGCGCCTCTTGGAAACCGACCAAAAAAATATTTTTAACGTATTTAAAGTATATACCACTCTTTTTTTAGTTTCGAGTTTTTATTATAACGATATAGACATAAACAAGTTTATTCGATAATTATCTTATTTATTTAGTGCTAAAAACAATATAAAAGCAATCAAACATAAATGTCGTGATACATTAATGTATAAAAATAATAAAAAAATAATATATTTTATAAATAACACGTTCCTCGAAAAAAGGGAGAAGTGAGAACTCTGCAATATACTCTATTGCTTTATCTTCTGTTTAACATATAAACTTTGACATAGAAACCATGACGCCAATTCATATTTTCTTACCTTCCCGCCGTATCCCGCACATAGCAGGGTAGGCAGGCTTTAGAGTTAACACACTCCGTTCTCATTGAGATACTTGGT
Source organism: Heliconius melpomene rosina (assembly GCF_056956725.1). NCBI lineage: Eukaryota > Metazoa > Arthropoda > Insecta > Lepidoptera > Nymphalidae > Heliconius > Heliconius melpomene. The sequence goes on along the minus strand of NC_140402.1, from coordinate 5,625,792 downwards.
TCTAAACTTTCCGGCGGCTTCTTTAGGGATTGTGTTAAGTGGACGAAGTCAATGCTGCGCTTTGCCTCGTTATCAGAGCGAGGATATGAAAATATTAAATATTTCATTCCCTCCGAGTGGGAAATGAACCTACAACCGTCGTAAAAATACAAAAACAGCAAAAAAGCAATTTTTTTTGTATAATTTTTTAATAATTTATAATAATAAACTTTATACCCTTTTTGTCCAATCAGCCACTTCTGGAATCTCTGTGAACTTAGAATTGTTTTGCAGTGTTTCAAAGATACTAGGTAAAACATCTTGAAAAGTATCTTTCTCTCTTTGCAGTTCAGATATAGAGGCACTTGTTGACATTCTTGTAAGTTGTTGTTTTGGTATGCTGTAAAGAAATGCAAATGATAATAATGATAGCATTGCTTATTTAAAGCTGTTTATTAATTTCAACTGGTTATATTAAGAAAAAATCTTTACACTACTTATCCTTTTATAGAGAGAGAGGACCTCGTGCCGCAGGAGCACAAAAGTATGACTAACGCGACGGGTGTGGGTTTGATCCCCACAAGAGAGAATAAATTATTATTAAATAATATTTTAATTTTTTCGCTCCGGCATTAAGGCAAAAGATCGGCGGTGAGTTACGCTACTCAATACGAAATGCCTTTAAAATTCGGCGGAAAGTGAGGGATAGCGTGTTTTATTAATGTCTTATGTATGTAAGTTCAGTGTTTATGCAAAAAAGTCTTTGATATTTATTATAGGGTAATTGTTCATCCGTTGTTATAAAAACCTTTGTTATTTGTAAACATAAACTATGAAGCATACTTATAATATTACAAATAGTTTATAATGAAATATGTTAATAGTTTAAGTATTTACAGAGGTAAAGTTTTTACAACAGAAAAGACTACAGCTTTATATTATAATAGATTTTTTTGCTTAAACATTAGATAAAATATACAAATACATGGTAAAATTGTTTTGGTATGATTTTCATCACAATATTATATATATATTTTTATCATATATTTCTGTCATAATAAGCATACATGTATATACAACATGGAGTCAAATATATTGTTCTCATATATAAACATTTTCAAAGATGTTTTTTTTATTATATTAAATTAAATTGATTGTTATATGAAACACAGTCACACAATGGTTATCAGTTCAAACTTTACTTGGGAATTGAACTATTTTTATAGCCTAACACTAGCAAAGAGATAAAAGCTTAGACAAAAAGTACAGTTGTTTTGCTTTGCTTGAAATCAAATGTCTCCATTTTGGGTGCAAAACAAGAAATGTAGTGTTTGACAATAAATTTAAAAAAAAAACCTTACAATATTTTTATATTATGAATTGTACATTCATATTTTGTTCATAATTATATACTTATATTACATACATAAATGACTACATAATATGTATAAATATTTTAAATTGTCTATGAATATTAATGACAAGAAACATGTGGCATAAAAACATAAAATATGAAATAGTATAAAAAAGCTTTACTAAGTAAGTAATGCTACTTTTGACCTTAATTTCAAAATATTCTTTCACATTTAGGAAAGTAAATACTATTTATAAATAAATAAATTATAATGGCTTGATGAGAAAGTATGGCTTAGTAGTCAAAGGCTTCACCTGCTTAAACTTATTTTGGCATTATAAACAAATTATATAAAATTATTACATATGTTATATGTAATTTTGGGGTATGAGTTATGTTATTGTAAAGTTTCATCTAAATCCATTAAGTAGTTTTTGCCTGAATGTGGAACAAACATCTATCTTCACAAACTTTCATATTTATAATATTAGTAGGAAGAGTATTATTATTAACATTAAATATTTAAATGTGTAGCATAGGAGATTTACCAGGATGGCAATGATATCCTAAGCTATGTGCAGTGTCATTAAGTTGTAATGAATAGCATGAAAGAATATGAAATAGAATTCAATTATATTTGAATTTGCACTTTTCAAATTTGAAAAATTTAACAATTAAGTTAAATAAATGCTTACTTAAATGTTCTGAGATCCAGTCGGGCACACCTTTTCACTGTTCTAAATATCATCATAGGATTCATGTCGCTAGATTTAGGCTACGCGCCAACGACTTTCTCTAACTAAATGAGAATATTTTAGTAAAATTTTATTATAATTTTGTATTAGACACCTTTTTTTTTCAATTTGTTTGCAGACACAATGCGTAAGGATTTTCACTTGCTAAGATAACGTATCGTTATCAAATTAACACAATAATATTTATAAAAAGATTTTTTCACTAGAATCTAATTTAGAAAACATCTAACGCTAAGCTTCATTTGACTTTGACTGATACAAAATCAAAAATGTTTCATACTCATAGACATACTGTATGAAAATGACGTTTACGAGTTTATAAGCATCGACATTGAAACGTCAAAAATTAAATTGTCAAATATATTATATAATAGGTAGGTCTAGTATTTGTTTAAATATATGGTATCGTGATTGTAAAATATAATAAATAACAATTCTTATTGAATAATTAAAAGTAACACGTATCACATATGATTACTGATTATATCGTTTCATCGTATATGTTTATTTTTATTTTGTATTAGTTAAATATATTATAAAATGTTACCAACAGAGTGTTAACGTTGTTAATTATTTAAAATGTTTGCATTTATTCGTAAAATCATAATCATATTTTTAATGTTATGTTTTGTATTTTTTTTAATATATTTAATGGCCTGATTTTGCAATGACAGGCGCAAAATAATCTGTCAGTTTTTCTACTATATATCACGTATAGTAGAAAAAACACGAATGATATGAAGCACTAAATTTTGAGATTTTGTATTTTAATTTTTATACGCAAAAAATTCTTCTCATCGGCTCTTGCTTCAGTGTTTGTTATATTATTCTGAATAGCATAGATTATATATTGTAAATGTCAGTTTGACATGGGGGGGAGGATCATGCCCCGGGGCGCCGCTCATAAAGAGGCGCCAAATAGTCCGCAAAATTATTTTAAGATAAACATACATAGGAAATTATATTAGATTAGAGAATTAGAATTAAATAGTGTTCGCCTGCTTGTTCTTCCGCCACACACCATGCAACGCCTAGGATTCCGTGGAAAACGAGGAACGGAGCGTAACGTTAAAAAAGAAAATGTGATTAATTTCATCTTGATAGTTTGTTAGGTAAGCTAATAAATAGTTTATCTAACTTTGCTTACATTTGCAATAAATAGTATGAGTTTATTTCTCAAACAATTAATGTCAAGATGGTATTAATCACATTGCTAATGAGTTTTGTAATTTGTGTAGCTTTAAACATACATTTAAAATTTAAATCTTTATAACATTAACGATTTTTATATATTTAAATGGTATGCACTACGCCGTATGATGACAATTTCTTTTCCCGCAAAGCACGCTTTTCATATGTACCTAACGTAAACATTGTTATACAGTGATATTATTATTTTTTCAACTTTACGCTGTATATCGGGTATAATCGGGTAGGCAGAGGGAACCTACTGCTAAGACACTCGTTCCCACTAAAACACAACAACAATTAAGTATTTTTATTTAAATAACTTCTTGATGACAATTTAGCACAATATAATTTATTTCCGCCATTTTAAAATCTGAATATGTTTCTTTAAAAGTCTTAACACTAGGCTCCTTCTATCTGCCCTAGAGAGGGATACAGATGGAAACTTAAAAAAATCTTTAATTAAGAGCTTATTTTACCCAGTGCTGCATAACTATTTACTTATAATTAGATTTTTAAGAATTATTTTTATGCCAAACTTTGGGATAAAAAATAACACAATATAGAATATCACATTTATTATCTTTTTTTATAATAAGTATCTATAAAAAAAACTTAGGTATAAATATATTACAAACACAACCAACACAACCTCACACCCTTATCCTGGGGTCTTATACATTTTTTGTGATGATTCTTTATAAAAACAGTAATATTATTTATGTTATATTTTATCATTGACAAACAAGATAAAAAGTAACCTTCCTACATTTTTATTAATTACTTAACTTATATTAAGTCAATAACGAATTCTCCCCCTAACTTCATGTTCTAAAGCTAGTCATTAAATAAGCCTTTCTTATAAATAAATCATCTCATATATAAACAGTTCTTAATATTTATAGGACATGAACTAATGAACTTGCACTGTTAGAACTTCCTTGATAACATTCCTATCCTAATACCATAAAAAATATTTAAATACTGCGCCTAAATATATTGTCAAGTATTTTAAAGAACAAGTCATGTGGAAGGCCTCTGGTGACTTGCTGTATTTGAGTCCTAAGGAGATCGTACGTGGCTTCTTCATATACGGAATATGTGTGAGGCAATTGCAGTTCTTCATAGAGATCCTTTATTTTCTGAACATCTTCGAAGTTGGAACTCCCGTAGTGGTTCTCCATTAATTGACGTTGAGACGGATTCGCCCTCTGTAAAGCAACTACTGCAAGCCAAGTGCATTTACCATCTTGTATATCTGTTCCGTTTTTACCAATAACAGCTGGATCACCGAAACAATCGAGAAAGTCGTCCTGTAAATAAATTTTATAATTTTAATATAGACTTTTTTTGACAGTACTTTCCGCCAAAATTTCGAGATATTCCCGTGTTGAGGGACGGAACTTAACGACGCTCTTTGTCGTGTTACCAAAGCTAAGAAATGCAAATATTAACAATTAATTCCTGCGAATGGTAATCAAACCCATTACCGTCGCGTTTAGGCACATGCTTGCCATTGTTCCATTACGGCCTCATTTATTAGCTACGGTAGGTATATTACAACGACAAAATCGTTATCATAAATGTGATGTATTATATAAATTAATATTATTCATTTTGCTAATGATAGCCCAGTAACAGACTCACGTGCAACACACGTTGTGTAAGTTTCATAGTTATTTCTACAAGATAAGATAGTCACGTTTTGTCGCACGAAAATCGTAAAAAAAGTGTAAAACAGGAAAATCCGCAAATATATTATAAATACGCATTTTTTTTGTTTTACAAACTCGATTTTGTGCTATCATTATTTTAAATGATTATAGTAAAATATTCTCATTAAAATTTTAAAAACAATAGAAAATAAGAGAAATAGCATTTACAGATATTAATTAACAACAAATATTCAATAATGGAAGTGGTAACGGGTTCATATTTAAAATTTTTAGAGAGGCCTATGTCCAACAGTGGAAGAGAACAGATTGTTATATGTAGATATATGTACTTATATAGATAAATTGAATAAATATAAACTTCATAAGTACTTATGATATTTGCATATTCTTCTAGAACACTTAAAAAAAGTATTAAGAACAATATAAAAAAAATACCTGAATCTGGAAGAATTCTCCCATTTCTAATAATATAGTTTTCGCTTGTCTGTGTGTTTCAGGATCGTCGACTCCGCTCATAAGTAGCGCCAAGCTAACCGGCATTTGGAAAGTGTAATACGACGTCTTGTATTTGGTAATTGCTTCGTACTTCTCCATTGTGAATAAAGAAAGATCTGGTTTGTCGGTCTTTGATAGCTGCAGTTCTAAGTGGTGACCAATGGAGCATTTTAGCAACATCTAAAATAAAAATATTATAAATTTTAATATTTTTAGCTTTAAGCTATATTCAGCATGTAGCAGAATAGGTAGCCTTTGCTCCCCACTTTCAGCCGACTTCTTCAGGCATTGAGTGTTGAGTGGTGGAACTCAATGCCGTGCTTTTACCTCGATATGGCGTCGAGGTATGGAATGTAAATATTAAATACTAGCGGCCCGCCCGCGGCTTCGCCCGCGTGAACTACGTTATTATTAATTTCTGTCTCCATGAGCACCTACGTCCTATAATAAGTGACGTCCGTGCAGAATTTGAGACTCCTAGCATTTGTAGTAACGAAGTTTCATACAAACTTTCAACCCCAAAAACAACCCCTTAGAAGTCGAATATTGCAAATTCCCGTCTTAGCGAGCACCTACGTCCTATAAGTAACTCCTATGCAAAATTTGAGATTCCTAGCACATGTAGTTTCTGAGGTTTCCTGATGAGTGAGTGACCTTTCGATTTTATATATATAGATTTAATTTCCTCGAGTGGCAATAGAACACACAACCTGACACGCTTACAGTCACGTTTGTGCCCATGAGCCACGCCTGGCCTCAATTCAATTTTCATTTATTTCGACATAAAAAAAATGTTATAACTAACTTTCAAAAGAAACAACATAAAGACATTCAAATGATATTTACATTAATCATTCAAAAATAGCAAGTAAATTGTTGTTGAACTTTGTACTGTTTGCAATTAAATTCTCTTTCAAGGCATGTCTATTTACTGTGTAAGCATTGTGATATAACATAAATAAACAATATTTATTGTAGATTTTAATGTGACAAATTAAATCATACCATATAGAAACATGTACGACAGCACGTAGGTAAGCATTTAAAATATCCATATATGTATAATTGTATTTAATTATATTATAGCAGAAAGCCCATACAAAATAAAAAAATCAGCTTCGCGCAGTATCCCGCATATAGCAGGATAGGCAGAGGGAACTAGTGCTAAAACACTCCGTTCCCCACTGTCCACCGCATTTTTAGAGCCATTGCGTGGTGAAAAAAGAAATGCCAGAAGAAAGAAATGAAAATATTAATAAATAATAATTAATTCCTACGAGTGGGGATCGAACTTTGCAATATATTAATTAAATGATCCCCTAAACTAAAAAGTCTGCCTAAAGCATCATACACAATTTTAATTGAAATCAATAGATATTTTCAAATTAATAACCAATACAAACCTCATTGAACATTTCCAGCACATTTTTATAATAGGGTTTGTTGGAGAAGTACCTCTTGAGGATAGAGTACATGGCCGCGCTAACAAGGCTAGCGTCGTTCATACCTCCGAGCCCCACATTGGGCTGGCGGTACCAGCAGGGTACACCCCTACGCATTTCCTGTCCCTCCATTATGTCCTTTAGAATTAGCTGGTGCGCGTGGAACTGTAAGAAAATTTTGTAATATATCAACATGAATGACTTTTAACACGCTATGCCTTAAGAATACAGGGAAATTGAGGAACGGAGTGTCTTTACACTAGGTTCCCTCTGCCTACCCTGCTGTATTTTTTTTGACGGCTTTTACAATAACATGATTTCGGGTCATGGGCTTTATGAATTCACTGATCGACTTTTCGGCTTTTGTGACCCAAATGTGGGCTTAAGAATTATCGTTCATCATTGTCCTAACTCCTCTTTCTACTTAACCAAATTCAAAACGATGAAACTAAAATTTTATTATTATTCTAAAATAGCCGCTGATATAAATTTCTATTTGTTTCTATTTTTATCTTAGGTACGTATATAAGAACACATACAGAAATGTTTTTTGTCGAAGTACTAATGAAAGCAGGTATATTTAACGACCTGTAGTTAAAGCTCTTTCTCTTCGTGATAATTATAAACAATAATAATTGTTTTTTTTTTTTTTATATTATAAAACAAAGAAAATATTTTCTAATAAATAATATTTTAAAGACTAATTGTCGTTTTCCGTAATTACTTACATACTTCTAACATAATTGTTGACAATAATTAGCAATGAGAATTAAAAGTTTTATAGGTGTCATTATTTTGTACAGATACTCAAGTAATTATATTTAAAATCTAATTATATAACTACATTATATTTAGGTAAATTAAAACAGCGAAAAATATTTATAACACGGTTTTAGCCGCACATGACAGAATAGGCAGAGGGAACTTAGGAACCTAGTGTTAAAACACTGCGTTTCCATTTATGCAGCATTGCATGTTGAGTGGAAATACTGCGTTTCTTTTTCTGCAGAAATCAATGTCGCGGTTTGCCTCGTTGCTAATGCGAAGAAATTAAAATATGAAATATTTCTTTACCTCGAGTGATAATCAAACCTACTGCCCTACTACTTTACATCAAGCCCCTGTACCAGAGGCCCACACGAGGTCTCATCTGACCACAAAATATACAAATCGCGTAAAAATACGTACCTAAGTATTATATTAAACAAATATGTAATATCAGCTACTATCAAATGTGTACTCATAGAATTAGATATATCAATCAATATTTAAATATACAAGAAACACTATATTTTTGTTTTATTATAACAATGTTTTACGTATTCTCGATAATTGGTTCTAATATAAATATTTTTGTTAAGCCTCTAGTAGGCGTAGGTAAAATAATTGTTTTCATTTCATAGTCACATCTATGTTTAGCACGTTAGATATTTTGTTATTCGAAACAATGAAAACAATTTAAGTAAATATCTATACATGAAAAATTTTTATGTACGATTTATGACGTAAGTTTTTTTATAGGTAATAAAAAATCTTAACATATATATTGAGTTAATTATCTCAATTTTTCTCAATTTTTCATTTTATCGTGCATGACAAAGTATGTAGAGAGAGTTTGTAAATTTCTGTTCGAATTCGAGACATTTAGTGTCAAGTAACGGTATTTTGATTCGCGCTTTGTCTTACATGGAAATGAAAATTAATTATTACCCGGGGCTGGAGTCAAACTTACTACCATCTCGTTCACAATACGACCCATTACGAAGGTTAAAATTATGTTTTATTATTTCATTCTTTTGTTTGTTATTAAAGAAATGACGCATACTTGCTTAAGTAATAAACTAAGACAATTTCTGGTCAAACCGGCTTACTTGTTGTTTATTTTAAAATTTCAACATAAATGTTCTTGTTCTATGATATTAATTATTTTGACGATAATATATCATTTATCTTTATTCCTATAGTAATTACAGGAATAGTAGACTAATGAGTTAAGAAATTTTACTTTTTGTTTGTTTTTTTTTTCAGCTTCACGCTGTATCACGCTTGTAGCGGGATAAGCAGAGGGAGCCTAGTGTTAAGACACTCCGCTCACTTTCTGCTGAATTCTAAAGGCATTGTGTGTTAATTGGCGGAACTTAACTTATATATTTCATTATTAGTAATTTCATATTATTAATTATTCTTACCATTTCAATACACCATCCCATAATGTTAGCTAAATGTATATTTTCTGGAATCAAATTTTGTTGTTTTTCAAGCATTTTGTAAGCGAGTACCGTTGCTAGCCCGCGGTTTTTCTTGCCGTTTGGTACGTTGTATTGGAGAAGCTGCAACAATAATATCTTATTAATAATAAGAAAATATACGTCTTACGTCTTGTAGATTTTGGCTTTAATATTTCAAATTTTTTATCAATTCAGCTCCTTGCAAGATTTTTTATTAATTAAATTAAATAAAAAATATGTAAGTATGTAAACAGTTAACATTCTCATAAATAAATATTTATTGAATCATTTTAAAAATCCTTACTACAGTTTTCGAAAGAAAAGTAAACCTAAAAGAAATATAACTTATTATTTATATTATAAATATTTTTAGGATGCAAATACAATAACATTGGCTTTACTTTTTTTTGGTTAGCTTTTTTTATGATAAAACCTGCTCCTAATATAATAATACGCAAAAAAGCTATTGCGGTCTGACATTCTAAATATACATTCCTACAAAGTAAAAAATATAAATAGTATTTAATATTTGTTTTTTTCAACTTCAGGCCGTATCCTTTACTTAGCAGGATAGGTAAATAGAGCCTAGCTAAGAGAGTTAAGACACTCTGCTCCTTACTTTCCATCGACTTCTGGAGGCATTGTGTGTTGAGTGGCGGAACTGAGATGTTTTTTCAATTGCAACCTTCATAGCATAGAAAATGCTTAGGTCTTGCACAAGACTTGTTTTCTTCAAAGTTACTTAACAACGATTTTCTTTTATAAATATTTCAACACTTGCCTCGATATCTCTCTTCGTCTCATATTGCAAAAATTAAGCAACCGAAAGTGAAACTTATTTTTAAAAATTACTAACATAAATTCAATTAGGGCCTCGTGGCGCAGCGGCACAAGGGTGTGACTGTAACGCGACGGTTGTGGGTTCGATCCCCACTCGAGGAAGTAAAATATTTATTTACGTTTATATTTCCATTTCTTCGCTCTGGTGTCGAGGCAAAGCGCGGCGTTGATTTCTGCCACTCAACACGCAAAACCTCCAGAATTCGGCAGAAAGTGGGGAACGGAGTGACCTAACCCGAGGTTCCCTCTGCCTACCCTGCTGTGTGCGGGAAACAGTGTGAAGCTGATTTCTATTTTCTAAATAAATTTATTTTACACACCAAATTGTAAAATTTATTTTAAAATGTATTTATTTGAGTATAACATGGAATAGTTAAAAGATATACCAAATAAAACCTTGTCCTTAATTGCAAAGTAGAGGCTGGTATAAATGTAGACTCGATACTAAAAATAACTCGGGCTGTATCTGTATTCTGTATGTATAGGTAGGTGCACCTTGTTTTTGCAACATGTTTATGTTTGACTATTCACGGCGTGGACTTAAAGCTGCGTACGCATTTATATTGTATTTAATCGAATAAAAATATTATTGTAATTTCTCTATTATCTTTAACTTTAATTGACAGAAACAAATTAATAAAAAAAAGGTATAAAAATATTTTATAAAATGCAAGTTTTAAGATTAGGCTGTATCTAAAGATGTTATGGCCTCGATCAATAAAAATGTTTATTACAAAACTTAAAAAAAAAACAACAATGTGCGACGTTATCGTAACCGGTTATTGTTTTTATCGTCGTTATATTTGCAAATAGGTTCTATATCATTCTGTCCAAACACAGACAAAATTAGCATAGAACGTACCTTGGCCAACCATTTGCTGGCGTCAGGCACGTCAATATGCTTGCCGGACTCCGTCAGGTCCCTCACGATGTCCGGGAAGCAAGCCATGAACTCCCGGGACTGGTCTTTGGAGACGGCCAGTCCACGGGCTGCCAGTGGCATTTGCTGAGGGGTCAGAGTCGACAGGAATCTAAGGATAAAACATTTTGATTGACTGGTTTCTGTCGGCATGATAAGGAACCTATTTCTGATAAAATTTAACTCTAGATATGAAGTTGATTCCTATAATTGTGTGAATGAACGACAATAAGTTAGTTATTAATTGATTATTTTTATGTTTATTTAAAGCAAATTTATAATTGAATGTAAGTATGTAATTTTCATTTATAATAATTTTAAAATGAATACAAAAAGCACGTCATTATACAATATTTTCTTCCAGAATTAGTAAAAGTCTTAGTTAAATGTTAATAAACAAATGGTATTGGTTTAAGGTGTGGTACCAATACCAAAGTGTATGAGGATACATTGAATATTGAATCGTACATGGACGATGGAGATACGCGCTACGGCTTCTAGTATTACGCAAACCGATACTCCGGTTAAGCGAGTTCACTGACCTGTGATATTTCTGCAACTTCAGCAACCTCTTCGGTAGAAGAGCATCATCAGTTTGGATATTTTGTTGATCGAGTCTAGGAGCCATCGAATCGGAATTAGTTACACTGGTCGTCCTGCTAATAAACCGACGAAGATAAATTTGCATGAGGGTCTCAGCACTCTTCTTGGTAGGGGAGAACATGTTGATAACTTCAAAATTTGCTGGTTTTCGTTCAAAATATTTTTTACAAAAATATCCAATATGCTTCGTTTATAAATCTTTCTCAAACTCTTATGATCCAAGTTAATTAAATTTCAACAAAGAAACCGTCTGTCCACAACGGCGTATTGTGACCGACTGCGGGCTGGTTCTTTGTTATGTTTTGCTTCTAGCCTCTTGCCAGTCACAGTGGGTTCACTCGAAATAAGCAATAGAGTTGCCTGTAATGTTTACAATGTCTTATCGATATCGATAACGCTATCAATGAACTGATTTACTCTTGATTGTTTCTATGAAATTCATGATGCATCGCGTCAATATATTTTATTATCAGCTATATTAAACAACTGTAATAAACAAACCCTAACATAAATTAATATGATAAAAGCAATAACATGTTATAATTATTTTATATAGCTTATTGAAATTATTCTGATAAATGTTTTGTTTATAGTAAGATTTATTTGTAAATGTAATTGATTCGTGAGATTGTTTTTATCATCATCCCCGTTGCTATGTTTAGTTAAGTTAATTAAACGATAAAAGGAGCTCTACATTTGTATATTTAATTTCATTTTCAATCAAATATATTCCAAAATATCAATACAAACATGAAGCCAGTCTTGGCGCGAGGCCACAAAATGTGACTATTTACGGAAATTAAATATTAATTTAAATGTATATTTTACTTTTGAGCAACGCTTCGAAAACTTTGGCGAAAAGTAGGGAACGAAGTGTCTTAACAGTAGGTTCCCTTTGCTTACCATATATAGTATGTGTACCGTGCTGTTTACGGGATACAGCGTGAAACGATATTTTGTAATTTAAACAAATATATTATAAAATATCGATACAAACATTCTAAGGCACGCACTGCGCGCGCAAAACAAACCGGCCGGCTCCCCTCCCGGCGGTGCCACGCGGGCGACGTCACGTAGGCACCGAGTACACCACCTCTACTGTATGCATTAATGACCTAAAATATCCAAATATCTGGTTGAATACCGTTTTTGTATCACGTTCACAAAAATTAACAATCGTAAAGAATTTCTTATATATTTTTTTTATATCAAAAAACATTGTAGAGGCCAGTCGTGTGACTGTAAACACGACACGTTGCAGGTTCGACTCTCACTGGAGAAAATGAAATTTTTAATATTTTAATTTCTTCGTTCTGGGGTCGAGACAAAGCTCGACTTTGGGTTCCACTACTCAACACATAATGCTTAGAGAATTTGGTGGAAAACAGGGGGAGTGTCTCAACACTAGACCCACTGAAAAAAAAATTATACAAGTAAAATATTTATTCATCAGTAGGCGTAGTAAATAAACACTGTACATCGTAATGTAGCGTGATAATAAACCAGTCAGTAACACTTGAAATAGCATAAACAATGCCTTTGTTATTGTTTTTTTTAAACAGAAATACACGAATTATTTTATTTTTCAATTAAAATTTTGTGATTTAATTGAAAATTTTGATGGGAAATTATATATATATATATATTTATTTATTTATTAGTACATTTTGCTAGGGTCACATGTAGCTTAATAACTGGTTTATTATATACTTAATATTCGAAAGCGATTGTGAACTTTATATCATAAACTTGAATATGGGAAAAACTTGAATATTTCACAAAAGCCTACATATAAATAAAGAAGTAGAAAGAAAGTAAGCTATAAACTACGTAGTTCATAAGTCATATATTGTAGAGCTCGTTTCTTTGTCTATTTACTATGAAAATGGTCATTTTTAAAAAAAAAATTGTAATATTAACAAAGAAAATAAAAATATATGAATACAAAGAAGATTAACCAAGGTTAAAGCAGCTCTACTTTATTTGAAGAATCACGTTTTTACACCAAAATTAACGATATTGATAATTATGAATATTTTATTTGAAATTTATTTAAATATTATATATAATTATATTTACTTTTATTTGAAATTCAATATTATGTCGCTCATTTCCTGGGATTTTGCTGATATTGGTAACTAGTTTTTGGTTTCGGCTTCTGCATGGTCAATTGGAAATTTAATCGAATATTTACTAAGAAGTAATTATTCCATTAAAGTTATTTTTGTAATTATTAACTTGGCTTTGATCTAATTTTGCATCTTTTGACAAAGAGCTTTATAGTTAAGCTTAAGTAGTTTTTGTAACTTCATTCCGTTTGCACATAGCAGAGTAAGCAAAAGGAAACGGAGAACATAGTGTTAAGATACTCCGTTCCCAAGACACTTTCGCTTTCCACTACCACCGAATTCTGGATGTATTGTGCATTGAGAATTCCACTCAATTGGACTCGTTACCAGGGCGAAGAAATAAAAATATTAAATATTTTATTCCTTGGAGTGGGAATCGAACCCATAACCTGTCGTGTTCACAGTGCCTAGGTCACGACTGGCCTCTTAAGTAGTTAACCCTAGTTAATTTTGTACGCACATTATATTTAACTCTGTGACAAGCTACTTGAAGTAGGAAGTACATGTTACTTTCGTCTTGTAACTTTCTCAAGTAAATTAATAGCAAGCTTTCTCCAATTTATTGGATTATAAAGATTTTGCAATTATTGCAAATATAATATTAATAGCCTAAGCGCCACGAATGGCGTCTACATATATGTACAATTGTAAATTATGTACGTTTATTTTCTGTGTGTGTGTACACACAATGTATATAACGTAACCTGTGCATGTGCGTGCGTGCTTGCGTTTACATATACTAAATTTACATAAAACAAAAAACAAAAACAAAATATTATAGAAATATTATTATTATAGAAAAGACACATATACCTTGTATTTAATACATAGAACAGTACAATTGGCGGCCTTATCGCTAAGAGAGCGATCTCTTCCAGGCAACCTTTGGGTAGAAAAGAGAATACATTGTCTGAAAAGGGAAGGGGTGTACAGAGCTGATATCTAGTTTTACACACACATACATAAATATATAAATACAGACATACATACATACATACATACATACACACATACATAAATATATAAATAAATACATAATACTTTGCTTATAAAATAATTTCTTTTTTTGAACACAGAAACAAGAACATGAAATAAATACAAAAAATACTATCGAAACCTAGGTACTTATAGCGTTAAATAATAATCTTTCAGCCTCTTTTTAAATGTTTGTATAGTCAAAGCTTGTTTGACTGTTATGGATAAGGAATTCCACAAGCGGACAGATTTGATAGTGAAGGAATTGGTATAGAAGGAAGAAGAAGAACGAGGAAATTCAAGGGTTAAACGAGACTTAGAGCGGAGTGGTAAATTATGTGATTCACATAAAAACTTAAATCGTTCTTTAAGATATGAAGGGGAATGCGTAGAAAAGAGAACATTATACAAAAGACAGAGAATATGAGTATTCCGGCGAAGTCGAATAGGGAGCCACTTGAGTTTTTTACGAAATTCGGATACGTGGTCGTACTTGCGAAGTCCAAAAATGAACCTTATGCAAACATTTTGGAGCCGCTCAAGCTTATTTAATTGCTCCTCTTTTATGTCAAGATAACAACAATCAGCATAATCGAGAATTGGTAGTAGGAGTGATTGTGCCAGCGCAACCTTAGTAGGAATGGGTAAGATATTACGTAGTCGACGTAACGACGCAACAGCTGAAAATATTTTTCTACTTACCTCACTAATTAACGGTTTCCAGGATAAATGCAGGCCAAACATAATTCCTACATATTGTATTTTTATACATACTATATACGGCGCACGCAAAGAAAGACAGGTTTTTTTTTGAAAATAAATAAGAAACTGTCTATATGTGTAAATAAAGCTAAAGTTAAAGCTTTTTTTGACGACACAAACATAACAGAATTAAACTTATGCGCCAACTTTAGAGGCTCTAGTAAGTTCAACGATGGCGGTCTGTCCCCGCATTTAAATTATATTATATTCAAATTTTTGCCATAAAAAATAAGGCATGTTTAAAAGTATATTAAAATAAATAATAGGAATACAATATATTGGAAAAAAGTGTCGTTTTTTTCAGTATACCCGTGACATATTAATAAAATATAATGAAATTCTCGTTTTATAAAAGTACTTTTAATTTAAAATATATCTTTGTTTCCTTACACAACATTTATATTATTTATATAAAGAATATAAATGAAATTAATTATTTCATATTTATTATTTTATATGCAAATGATTGAGAAAGTAAATCTATTTATTATAAATAAATATAAACGTACTTACCAATTATATAAGCTGTTTTTTCCAATTGAAACTTATGTCACAGTATCAACTTTTCTCCTTAATCCACTGACAATTAGAATCTACTTTGCAAATTCATTTCACAACAGTTTTATTTTTATTGCAATATATTGCCATTTTATAATCTACCCACTACTTCTTAATTTATTTTGTCTTTGTCAAACTTAAAACTATTTATTTAAACTTGTTCTTTTAAAAATGGCTGATTTAAATAAAAAAATGATTGATTTATTGAACTTCATTAAGAATGTTGTTGAATTTATATATTTTTTTATTATTTACGTTTATAATATTAGACTGTGTACTATATTACCTATAATTTCCCTACGAAAACTGCATTTAACGCCAGAATGAAAACTAAGCTATAAGTTATTTTAGGCTTTCACTTTTTATAATCGAAATTTATTTACTTTTTTTTTCTATTTAGTGGTTATCACTGTTTTAAGTAATTTGACTTTGTCAATTTTATATTATTGGGATATCCCAAATCCAATTCCTTGAATATTCATCTTTATCTTCCAAGTTGTATCTTTTTTAGCGAAATCGCCTTAATTATTTTAAATTAGCAATATATGGCAACTATAAACATTTACGCGAGTAAAACTTCATCTTACAACTGTTGTGTGCTCGAACTGAGAGGGTAGGATCGAAAATTCTTTTCACTAAGGCCGCCAAATTATAAGAAGTTAGTGCAAATAAAAGAAACAACATTTAATTTTCCTGATTTTCTTCATTTTACATATATTATGTTGGGTGTTTTATTAACAGTAAATGTATGACTAAGTATATGCAATTTAATTTTTAATTATACAATTATGGAAATAAGCAAAATAATTATGGTAATTTTATTTAAAAATAACACACCGAACGTGGAGAATGTAAATATGACAAGTTATGAGTTCGATTCCCGCTCGGAAAATGAAATATTTACATTCATTCGTTCTGGTGGCAAGGCAAAAGCGCCGTGTTTAGTTCGGTGGAAAATGGGCGACGGAGTGTTATTACTTAACATTAGGTTCCCTCTGCCTACTGTGAAGCTAATTTATTTGATTTTAATAATATAAAATAAATTATATTTCTTCACGTTAACACCGCGTGATTTGCATTGAAGGTCATGAGCATAGCAAAAGATTCAATGCAGCATGTATATTTTTATGACATATTATAACAAAAGTACGAACATTAGTTAACGGTAGTTAAAATGTAAATAAAAAGAAAAACATATAATTTATTTCCTTTTATTTCTTTGTCAGATTATAAATTATTGTAATTTTAAGCAAAATTTTTCTTTGAAACTAAATATTATTTTCTTAATACATTGTACATTTTTAGTAATGTTGAAAAGCATTATAATTAAATACAGTTTAAACAAAATTGACACAAAAAAAATATATTTATTAACAGTATACTATAGTATAAAAGATAATTTTACTCAGATTATTTTTCAAAACGTTTTTACTAATGTCCTTATACGGACAAAATTAACAAATATATATTTAGAAATTGGTAATTGAATATATAAGTACTTATAGGCAGATATGGCCATCTCAATGATAATTGATAACCTCACCACAGAATTACTCACATCGTTGTAAAACTTACATACTTATCTATGTGCATGCAATATGCAACTGAGCAGATAAAATATTTAAAAATAAATAAATAAATAAACGAGGGAGAAGGAACTTATTTATTTATTTATTTAATACTTTATTAGACATAAGATACCCGTAGAAAGAAAAGCATTGGTGTAAGGGCGGCCTTATCACCAATGGTGATCTCTTCCAGGCAACTAGAGAGAAGGCCATCCGCGGCGGCTCGCTTATATTAATAAGAAATGATATACGTTGTAAATCGCGACCAGATATAGTAGCTCTCTCCGACGAACGTTCTATTGAACTGTCCTGCGTTGAATTTAATAGACATATTATAGTATGCGTGTATCGACCCCCCTCAGGTAGTTTTGAAGTATTTGAAGAGAAAATGGAGGATGTTCTTAATAATTTGAGTTCGAATAGTAAATCTTTAATAGTATGCGGAGATTTTAATATAGATATACTACAGGTGACATCACTAAGCAGCCGTCTTCTAAATTTATTTAAATCTTTTAATTTGTTTAATATTTTCTCTGAACCAACTCGTATAACGAATACGTCCGCTACTTGTATAGATAATGTTTTTTGTCATTGTGAGACTGTAGAAAACCAAATTATTACTAATCTAAGCTCGGATCATTGTGGTCAAATGTTTTCGGTAATAGATAAAACAGTCGCAGAACGTAAACAAATATCAATAAGACCAATTACTGAAAATAAAATTAATCTTTTTAATAATAAAGTGAGTGAAAAAATAGCAACCTTAGAAATAACCGGATTAAATCCGAATCAGGTATATTGTAAAGTTTTTAATTTACTCTCTACAGAGTTTGATAACATTTTTAAAGTTAAACAAATATATAAAAACTCGAAGTTAACTTTTAGCGACTGGGCAACTGCTGGTATATACCGAAGCAGAAACACACTATACGAATTATATAATATGAGGCAATGGAATCAACATCCGGCGTTCTTGTTAAAAGTTACAAATTATTCAAAAATATTTAAAAAGGTATGTGTCCAGGCTAAGTCTATGTATATAAAAGCAAAAATTTTGAACTCTAATAATAAAATTAAAGCTACATGGGATGCTATTACTACTGTAACTGGGAGATCTAGAGCTGTCAGTGAACCTATTAAATTAAAAGTTAATAATATAATCTTAAATTCAGATTTAGAAGTGGCAAATACTTTTCAAAATTTTTTTTCAGATATATCTACTGAAGTAACACGTTCACTGCCATCATCTCCTTCGGAAGCAGAATTAATACTAAAAACTCATGTAAATTGTTGTAGACAAATTTTTGTGTTTAAGAATGTGTCACCGGATGAAATAGTCAAAACTTTTAAAAGCCTTAATTTAAAGAAAACTGGTGACCTATGGGGCATGTCTGTTAAGGTTCTTAAAACAATTATACCTAACATTGCTCCTTATCTAGCTTTAATTTTTAACAATTGTGTAGAATCCGGTACTTTTCCTGATTTAATGAAATATAGTAAAATAGTGCCGCTTTACAAAAGTGGAGATAGATCTGAGCCTGGAAATTACAGACCGATTTCTGTTTTGCCATCCTTAAGTAAAATATTTGAAAAAATAATGTTCAACCAGCTCACAGTTTTCTTAAATATTAACAATTGTTTCCATAGTGAGCAATATGGTTTCACCAAAGGCAAGTCCACTACGGATGCGGGTGCAGCACTCCTAAAGCACATTTATGACGCATGGGAGAAGTCACAAAATGCTATTGGAGTATTTTGTGATTTATCCAAAGCCTTTGATTGTGTAGACCATGAAACTCTGTTATTAAAACTATATCATTATGGTATACAGGGTACCGCCCTTGATCTTATTGCCTCATATCTAAACCGAAGAATCCAGAAGGTTAGTATAAATAATGTAAAATCATCTGGATCTCCTCTAAAGATGGGCGTTCCACAAGGATCTATTCTCGGTCCTCTTTTATTTCTTATTTATATTAACGATCTGCCTTTTTATGTGAAGAACCTATGTGATATTGTACTTTTCGCGGATGATACCTCTTTAATATTTAAGGTTGACCGAAATAAAATAAACTATGACGAAGTGAATAGTGCATTGTCGCATATTCTTCGTTGGTTTGATGTTAATAATCTAATGTTAAATGCCAAAAAAACTAAATGTATTGAGTTTACTTTACAAAATGTTAAAAAACATAATTTTAGCCTACTAATTAAAGGAGAAGCTCTTAATTTGTCGGAATCAGCTATTTTCCTAGGTGTAACTATAGATTCCAAACTCCAGTGGAACGCTCATCTGGAAGCACTTGCGGATAAACTCAGCTCTGCCGCGTTCGCAATTAAAAAAGTAAGACAAATGACGGACGTTGAAACTGCCCGACTAGTCTACTTTAGCTACTTTCATAGTATTTTATCTTATGGAATGCTGCTATGGGGCAGTGCTGCAGATATCAATTCAATATTTGTTCACCAAAAAAGAGCCGTGAGATATATTTATAATCTAAGAGCTCGAGATTCTCTGCGAGATGTTTTCAAAGATGCAGGTATTATTACAGTTGCTTCCCAATTTCTATATTATAACATTCTCTTTGTCCGACAAAATATAAATTGTCATAGCAAAAATAGTGACAGTCATACGATAGGAACGAGAAATAAAGATAAGCTTGTTACACCAAGTTTTCGCCTCCAGAAAGTTAATAAATCCTTTATGGGTCTGAGTATACGTGTATATAATAAAATTCCGCAGTGTATTCTTAGTTTGCCACTACAAAAATTTAAAATATCTGTAAAAAAAATTCTAACAAGTAAAGCGTATTACACTGTTCAAGAATATTTAGAGGATAAGCATGTATGGAATTAATGTCTATTGAATGTCGGGCAGGACAGCTGTCAGCTAATGTAATAGATTGTACCATTGACTTTGAAAAGAGCAACTGTTGAGTTTCTTGCCGGCTCTTCTCAGCAGAACTGCCTTCCGAACCGGTGGTAGCTTTTTATTCATATGTTCATTCGACGATTCAAAAGTGCTTGTAATAATTGCCTATTTGAATAAAGAATATTTTGAATTTGAATTTTGAATTTGAACTCCTACTATAAAAAGATCAGAAAACACAGGATTTTAGGTTGGCGTACAAATGTTCACTAAGAATTAATAATAAACTAATTAAATCTTTCATGCTATATATTACATAATAATTTACTTATTTAAATATATAAATAAAACAAAACAAATAAATAAGAAAAATATAAACTTACATAATTAAACAATAATTAGATACATAAATATTATAGCGAAATTAGTAAGTGTTATAGCGAAAGGAAGTCGAGCCAACGCCGGGCTTTTGCCTTGGTGCCGAAGAGCGAAGAAATGGAAATATTAGAAAATTAAATTATTTAGTGGGAATCGAACCCACGTTTCAGTCACACCCTTGTGCTGCTACACCACAACGGCCTCATAAAATATTTTAATAACTTATGTTATCTATATATATAAAATCGAAAGGTCACTCACTCATCACGAAATCTCAGAAACTACAAGTGCTAGGAATCTCAAATTTTGCATAGGAGTTACTTATAGGATGTAGGTGCTCGCTAAAACGGGAATTTGCAATATTCGACTTCTAAGGGGTTGTTTTTGGGGTCGAAAGTTTGTATGAAACTTCGTTACTACAAATGCATGTCTCAAATTTTGCATAGACGTCACTAGGACGTAGTCATGGAGACAGAAATTAATAATAACATAGTTCACGCGGGTGAAACCGCGAGCGGGCCGCTAGTATGAATATAAACGTTAGCAAGAGTTATTAAAATAACTTGATACGATGGTTGTTGATAACCGAACATGTGTAAAACACGTGATAAAGTTATAATAATATATTTGTTTTGGACTTCGTTAAAATGATTCATTCATTACATACGACGTCGTAACTGCTATGTGTCTGCACTTTTATTTGAAGTAGGTGAAAAGAAGAGAAAATAATAAAATATTTTCAATGAAATTTTTATTATTTCGTAATATGAGATTTTTGTTTTTATAATGTTTGTTTTGGGTATGTATGTTTCTTTTTTCATATAATTTTATTTTTTTTAAATATCAGGTGGTGTACCTGTATAATGAATATCGACACTTTATTACAGAATAAAAATGAAGTTCTGACCCCCTCAGAATCCTCCTTTTTTCCTCTGTAGGATCTTTAACTCTAGAAATATTATAAGCAGAACATCAAAGTATTAAGATTAAGGCAATGAGATCTCAATACTTATAGCAAAAAGTTAATATAAAATAATGAAGATATTCTTTAATATCTCAATTTTCACGTCTCATTTTTTGTCTCACGCTATATCCCGTATACCCATATAGAAAGAGGGAACCAACCATCACTATATAGACAGAGGGAACCTAGTGTTAAAACACTCCGTTCACTACTTTCCGTCGAACTCTCGTAGTATGTATACTTATATATTACCATTTATAATATTACGAAAGTAAAGCTCTTCTGTTATCAATAACAAATTTTATTTAGACGGGAACAACATTTGACTTAAATATAAATATTTTGTTATCATTGTTCAAATTAATATGTATGTACACTTTTGATAATAACTCTGTCTGGATGTTCGTATGTAAATGATATTTGATAAATAGCTGTGTGAATAAATATTTATTTTTATAACTACATTATATATATAACTATTTTATAACTGTAGATACATATTTTGTCAATTCCACCATACATTTGGACAGAGGTTTTGAGGTTCGTCGTTGACCAGGGCCACAAGTGACTATAAACGCGGCTGGTGGTAGGTTCGAATCCTCCCATTCAAGTAAATGAAAAGAAAAAAATAAATTTATGTTTTCATTTCCTCGCTCTGGTGTCGAGGCAAAGTGCGAGGTTGAATTCCGCCATTCAACATGCAATGCCTCTGGAATTCGACGGAAAGAGTTGAACGAAGTGCCTTAATACTATGTTATCTCTGTCTGTGTGCGGGATACTGCGTGAAGCTCATTTTTATTAATTGATAAAACAATAATTGCAATGAATGAATTGATTAATTTATAAAATAATGATTGCAATGTTTTTTTTTTGTTATGGTATATTTTATTTTAACGAAAACTTTATCGCGATACATAATTATCTATATATCTTAAGCCTTTTTTTTTGTAAAAACTTCTTTACTAAGTATTTGTATAGAAAATATTGACGTTTTAAATCCAAAATATTATTATATATTTATTATAATAGCCAGCATGCTTTTTTTACGTTACACTTGAACGGAATATAAATTGTAAGAACCTGTCATACAATACCTTGTACAGGTATAAAGTGAAGCTACCTAAAAAAAATGGTATTATTAAATAAAAACTATTATTTCCACGAAAGACAGAAATAAGTCTTTGTTGTATTTTTATCCAATACGTTTCTTCCATAGTAAGCGGATCAAGGAGAGAGCTGATGCTAACACATTCCATTCTCTACTTTTTGCTTATATGTGGAACCCAACACCAATAAGCGTAAGTAAAATATATTTTAGGTGCAGTGGAACAGCCTGCTGTACAGGCTATGGTCGTGAGTTCTACTCCACTCGGAAGAATTAATTATATAATTTCTCCGTCGTTTCTCTCACCGTTTGTTTCGAGTGAAAAGTGGAGATTAGTGTCTAAACACCAAGAAACCCTTAATCCTCTACCGTTTTTAATAAAAAAGGTTTTTTATTAAAAAAATCGTTGAACAATATCTTCAGCAATTCATATATTCGAATTTGCATTTTATAAATTCTTTAAATAATTGTCATAATAAAGAAAATATTGAGCAATGCCTTAAATTTAATTTTTAAGCAAGGTAAATAAAATGCAAATATTTAAGTGGAATCACTCGCTCTGCCTGTCACTGACAATTCTCCATCTACAAATAAAATTGAGGATGAAAATGTTATTATGCTTCAAGTATGAGGAAGTAAGAAGACAAACGTCATAATTTTTGGAGACATCTTAAGAATTTTATTACATTTTGCATATATTATGCATAGATAAAAAAATAAATATGAGCATTGGTCATTGTCGCTTAGTTCATATTTGCATATGCTTCGCATTTGTATTACCTTCATTATATCAACTA
The DNA here is from genome assembly GCF_056956725.1 of Heliconius melpomene rosina. Taxonomy (NCBI): domain Eukaryota; kingdom Metazoa; phylum Arthropoda; class Insecta; order Lepidoptera; family Nymphalidae; genus Heliconius; species Heliconius melpomene. The sequence goes on along the minus strand of NC_140402.1, from coordinate 5,602,208 downwards.
CGTCACGCACTCACGGTTTCTATATCCGATTTTAAAATTTGATGTAGATATATTATTCTTCTCCAGCTCGATGGACCGACGACCTGAAGAAGGTTGCTGGCTTCGGCTGGATGCAAAAGGCGGAGGATCGAGAGCTGTGGCGCACCCTGGGAGAGGCCTATGTCCAGCAGTGGACCCGAAAAGGCTGATTTGATTGATTGATTGATTGATATTATTCAGATAAATGGCTGATTAAGTATGTAAATAATTATTTCTAAATAGAAAATGTAATAGAATAAGCCTTTACAATATCTATTTATAACATTTATTATAGATTATCTTATATTGACATTCATGTCGGATAAACAGTTGTTTGTTTCGATAACTGTGACCCGAATGTTATACTGCATGATAATAATCATCATGTGATATCCTGATCGTAATTCTAAATGTAAAGCAAGATCACGTTGCTTAAAAGGTGTAGACCTACATCTATACATAAATCGTAAGCAGGGTAGGCAGAGGGAATCCAGTGTTAAGACACTCCGTTCCCTACTTTCTACCGGATTCTGGAGATTCTGGATTCTGGCATTGCGTGTTAAGTGGCAGAACTCAACGCCGCGCCTTGCGAGACAAAGACAAAGCGAAGAAATGGAAATATAAACGTAAATAAATATTTCACTTCCTCGAGTGAGGATCGAACCCACAACCGTCGCGTTACAGTCACACCCTTGTGCCGCTGCGCCACGACGGCCACACAAAAATACATATATTATTTTAAGTCGATTAGCCTATATATTATAAGAACTATATTATATTATAATACATGTATTATATTATGTTTTTTATGTTTAATATACCTATTGTTTAAATTTTAAAATATGTATCACAAAACGTTGCTTAAGATATTAAAGAGTACAAAAAGTACAAAAGTGTTTTATTTATAAAAAATATATATTTTTTTAAATTATCAGCAACTAGTTATAAGTGTATTTTTTAAAATTAAAATATTAGTAAAGATTTTAGTATTACATTATTTTTGTATAATTTAATTGACTATAATAATTATTTTACTAGCTATATAGATAAATATATAAAAAAAACGTTTATTTTAATTTCCCTGGCCTTAAATTCACTGGTTTTAAAAGAAAAAAAAAATTGTACAATTATATTTTGTATTTCCAACCTTGTGATTTTTGATAAGTTTACGTGTGGGATGATCCCATGTGTATTTAAATAAGCATTACGTTGTCATTTAATAAAATCTGTGAACCGACCGAGCGACCTGCGAACAACATTATAGATCTTTGATATAATATACGTATATGACCGCACTGAAGGTCATAGCAGAAACAATATGATCATGTAATTAATACGATTATAATCTGTGGATGCATTTGGCGGGAACACGGCCGGTACGCCGCCATATTGAAAGAGCGCGACGCTACGCCTTTGTGTCCGGCTTCCGGAAAAGCGCGCGGTTTGGGGTCACTGAATTTATGTTTAAATATTTTGTTCGTTACTAATATAAGAAAAATTATATTTAAAAATTAATTTTCATATAAAGAAAATATTGAAATATGGAGTTAATTATTTGATTGTAACTTTGTAATACTTTAATCACAACTCACCATATCAACACCTTCAAATTGATACATTTATGGTAAGAACCACCTGCAGATAATTAGAAAAGCATTACCTAATATGCAACATCGTCTCCAAAAGCATTGAACTGTTAGCGTGGTTAACAGCCATCATGTAGGATGATTTCAGTTCGGTCACCGGTCACCATATCTATGGAAAATTAGCCATGCGTGGCGTTGGTGTGATTCGCTCGTACTGTTCTCCCATTGTCAGTCCCCCCCTTGATGTAATTTAACTGAATTATGGTGTAGAAATATCCACAATTTGGTTTCGGCTGTCCAGTGGTGCGCCCGCAGGCTTGACTTGAGTGGACTGTTTTATTTGGACGCTGTGTTTCAAAGTGCTACGTGACGCTACGAGTTTGAAACGCCCTTTCTGAAAAGTTTAAGTGAGTAGCTGAACATATATACTTAATTATTTAAGTCGTTTGCTTTTGAAGACTTTTACACTTAAGAAAAGACATAATTATTTCAAATATTATTGATGACGCTTAAATATTAGTTGTTACAAAATTAAATGTAGATTAAAACCAGCACCTAAAACTGAAAGAATCTAAAATAACTATTATATTCATCTGTAGGTATCTTGTAGGTAACATATAAATAATATCTCAAGTCGGATTCGAACCTACATACCAGCTATGCATACATTTTAAAATATACTATGTACATATAATTTCTTGGTTTTCAAGTGATTTACTAATGTACATTATAAATATACTTTTACATTCAATATAGTAATTCGCATTTGAAACGCTCAAGTCTACATATTGTAAAAGGCAATGCAATATATTACCTCATAATTTTCTCCTCTCCATTTAATGCCTAGTATTAAAATAATTATTAATTTATTCCAAAATGTTAACAAAATTATTTAAATAAGTTATTTTATATGAGTTAAAACAGAATTTGGATAGACTATCGATTCTACAGACAGGCGTAGTACATGTATATTGTCTCAATGGTTTTGACGAATGTTTTTAATATGCTACTAAGCAATTATAATTAAGCGTGTTTTTATGATAATATTATTCATTCATCGGTTTCCATACCTCATAAGATAAAAACGGAACCCTTATAGGATTACATTGTTGTCCGTCTGACCGTCTGTCCACACCATTTATCTCGAGATTGTGTTGAGCTGAAATTAATATCGAATATTTAATTAAAGCACATTAAAGCACAGGAAATATCAAGTTTCTAATGCAACACAATCAAAAGATATTTTGTATGAAATTCTCCGTGTAATCAAAACCGGTCCGGGTACCCGTGGACCTACAGTTATGAAATTTGGCACGAAATGAGAACTTAAAATATATATATAAAGAAAAAATCCGAAAAGTGAAACTTTGTAATTATTTTGTAGAAAACAATAATAACAAAATGAGAATCCGCAAATTCAAGTTTTTCGTGGACCTACAATCGTAAAATTAGTACGGAAGCATCAGTTTTTTTACTATATCTCCAGTCGATATTTAGCTTTTTTCCTCTCACACCAATATTCCAGCGTTTACTTTACACCGTAAAGGACTATTTGCTTTAACAAATAATACTCAACTATTATTTGGCGAGCCCAACTTCATGTCAACGTTTACGTCCATTTATAATCTCAAGCTTTTGGTTTCAGTGGATTCTCTCTTAGTGCTCTCCTATACTCGTAAGGAAACCTACATTATATACATTTCAGCTTTGTATGGCCAGTAGTTTTGACTGTGCGTTGCAAATAAGTCCTTTAATCATAAAGGCAAGAATTTCACATTTTGTTGGTATACCAACTCCACTTGATAAACCATTTTCTTCATATCGTCCTGTAATTAGTTTACCATCGAACAAACTAAAGAAATGTTTTGTATTTATATTTCTATATTCGTATCATATTAGCAATTTTATCAGCTCATGGTACAGAGCCATTAAATTTGTAATTAGACTGAGAACTGTGATTAGCCATTCATATACTACGCATTACACACCAGACCGTTTATTATGCAACTAGAGCACATGCACTCTAAGTGGGAATCATTTTAAAGGAAATATTAAATACATAATATTTTCCTTAATTAATTGTTGTTTACTAATATTATGTGTTTGTTATTTAACAAGTAATATTTATACTAGTTTTTTATTTGATACAAGAAAAATATATTTTAATAGTTTTTGCTTTACGCGGCGAATTTCATATAAAATACAGCAAAAGCGATACATAAATGCTATATCTATTTATTGCATTGACTTGGAAGCTTTAATTTTTTCTGTACTTTAGAGACCTGAATATTTGAAATTAGTTTCAGCTTAATAGTAGGTTATCTGGAGATAATATCTCGAGTTTATACATTCAAAATCTATCTATCCAATAGTGACAAAGCAATATATGTAATGCTAGTGGGCCCGTGCGGGGCTACGCCCGCTTGAAATAGAAATATTAATTAAGAAATTGAAAACTAAACTTTCAGTCAATTCAGTAAAACAGTTGTATTAAAATAACTGTTACGGCAATTAGCAAATTTATCGAACTAAATACTTTAAATTGACATAACTTTTTTGTTTATGAACCGATTGTAATAAAATAAACCCTATATGTTTTCCGAAGCTTGCCAGAATCCAATAGTGAAAACCTCATCTAAATCGGTTTAGTCGATTCTGAGTTTAGCGATAACAAACACACAGATAAACATACAAAAAAATTAAAAATAATTGTTTTGGGTTCTAATAGGTTAATAAAGGTTCCCAATAACATTTTTTTTTAGATATCTTCCAAGTACAGACACCGACCCTCTTACGATTTTATTATAAGTATAGATTGATAAGAAGAAAGTAACTAACAGAGGTACATGCACCTTTATTGACTCCTCTTTTTCCTTGTTGTGACAATTGTACTATAAATAATAAGTTTTTTTGAAAGCACTTTCAATACAGTTAATTTTGATTGTATTGCGAAAGGATAGGGATAACAGTAAATACACTTTCCCACGAGCCCATCCTAGCCAATCCCATTTTTTACAATAGGTCAACAGTTTTCACACCATCGTTGTGCGTGATCGGTCATGAAAGAGTCCCCGTTAAGTATTTGATGAATTGGTTTCCGCATGGAGGAAATGCTATAGAAATACCTTTCTTTTCAAGTATTCTATTGATTATTTTTTTCATCTCATCAGCAAGAGATAGCATATAAACAAAGGATTTTTTATCTACATATGGCATTTATTGCACTTCTTATTGAGAAAGTAAAGATAATTTTCTCGCCAAAGTTAAATATTAGAAAGAATTGTTTTTTTTTTTAATTTTATATTATGATACCATAAATCTAATGTTTGCATTTTCCTTAGGAGAGTTAGGTGAGTTTCCTTTTGAATCTTAAGACTTTCTTTTTTAAAGAGATATGTCATTTAGATAGTTTATAAAATACATAAATCTTACATTTCTTTATTCTTTCTTTTCATAAGTTGGCAATTGCTTGCAATATTTTTTTTTCATCTTCAAGGTGCATCCCGCATGTAGAATATGCAGAGGGTACCTAGTGCTAAAACACTCCGCGCTTTGCCGAAACCAGGGCGAAAATAATGAATATATCAAACATTTCATTTCCTCGAGTGGGAATCGAGCCCATAACCTGTCGCATTTACAGCCTTACGCTTGTGTCACTGCACCTCAAAAATCCCAATAAGCAATAATGATACCAATATAATCTATACCTATACTTATAATAAAATAAGATAGATATTTAAAAAATTTTTTATTGGGAACCTTTATTAACCTAATCGAACCCAAATCAATGATTTTTAAAATTTTCGTCTGTTTGTCTATGCGTTTGTTATTGCTAACCTCAGAATCGAATTAACCGGTTTAGATGCGGTTTTCACTATTGGATTCTGGCAAGCTTCAGAAAACATATAGGGTTTATTTTATTACAATCGGTTCATAAATAAAAAAGTTATGTCAATTTAAAGTACTTAGTTCGACAAATTTGCTAATTGCCGTAACAGTTATTTTATACAACTGTTTTACTGAATTGACTGAATCTTTAGTTTTCTATTTCTTTATTAATATTTCTATTTCAAGCGGGCGTAGCCGCCACGGGCCCACTAGTCATTAATATAGGTAATATTAAGCTAGCCAGCGATGGTACAGATAACTGTTTGAAATTTAGGCTACGTCATTAGCCAGATAGATGACTCTGACGAGGACATCGGTCAGCCACAAAGCACAGGAAATAGACATCCGCTTTCCAACGGCACAATTTTTGGAAACGCCAAAATTTTAATACGTACAGTCCTTCACGCTTTTGTCATGTAGATTTCAATTTTATTTTCGTGTTTATTGTTATTTAAAATATTCGTGAATCATCTTAGTTCTATATTGTATACTTTTTTGGTATTATTTTTAATATGTATTAAATAAAATATTTATTTAAAATAAGATAAGATTAAAAGTCTTTATTACATACATACTTGAAAAGATACAATACATTTCAATCGTAAGATAAAATGCACAAAGATGGCCTTATCACTAAGTGATTTATTCTAGGCAACCAAATTCCGGAGGGATTCCATAAAAAAAATGTAGTTAAGGCCAGTAGTGGCGCAGAAGCACAAGTGTGTAAATGGGACAGGTTGTGTGTTCGATTTCCTTTTAAGGTAATGAAATATTTAACATTTTCATTTCTTAACATTAGGTACCCAGGTTTTCTCTGCCTCCCCTTCTATTTGTGGGGAATAGCGTGGAGCTAAAAAAATATCTATATAAGATTATTTAGTATAAGCAAATCAAGGATGTTTGCTTCTCTTGTAAAATTCCTCATTTAAATTATACCTTCCACTTTCTAAGCTATCACATTGCCTTACAAACTGGAACATTCAAATTAATATTCAATGACAATGTCATATAGCACTAGATCGGCAGACATTGTAACTAATAGTTGCAATTGAAGCTTTCCATTTAAAAATAATTATAATATGCAATTTGTAATGATTATAGCTATCTATTACCAACAAAACCTAACAGTACTTCAATTGTACCTGTAATATACGAGTTTTTAAAATATAAATCAGTATTCCTTTGTTGCAATCATGATATGTCAATATTTAATGGCAAATAAGAGTAAATACGACTGGCAGTCATTATTTTCATTGTGATATGACTGATAATATTGCTTTGCGGTTTTGAATCCCGTTATTTGACAATATCATACTGTAGTTTAATTATAGTTGTATAGGTTTGCATTGTACTTGTTTATTTAAATTTAATTTATCGATTTTTTTTATAACTTGCTTATTTGGAGAAAGTTAAAATTAAAACCTTTAACTATCGGAAGTAAGGAGATGAAATATTTAAAATTTTCATATTCTCGCTTTGACGACGAGGCAAAAGCGCGGCTTTAAGTTCTACCACTCAACACGCAATGCCATCAGAATTTGGTGAAAAGTGGAAGACGAAGTGCCTTAACACTAGGTTCTCAGGTTCCCTCTGCCCATCCTGCTTTGTGCTTGGTATAGCGTGAACCAAATGTCTGTAATAATAATAATATCTTTATTGAAATACTTATAAGATATATAATAGCTGGTTGAGGTACTATCCTCTTAGATGGGTTACAAAGTAGCCCGTAGTAAAGAGTAACAGTGCCGTGTTCCACGGGGGGTTGAACTGAATGAAGTGTTCCATACAAACATAGAGGATTATTTCCAAAAAAGAACCCGTTTTTAGCTTACAAAGGAAGCAAATTATTTTGAGTTCAACCTATCATGATGGCAGAAGTTATTTTAAATAACCGCTATGTCAATATACATATAGATAGACAATTATATATGTATATACTGTAGATATTTGATGTTACATGAAGCAAAATATTTATACAACCTTGCTCCCGATTGTACCTACATTCATATGAAGCAGCCAACCGATGATTTTGCATCGTGCTTATGTCTATGTGTCATATTCTAATATTTTCTACATATAGAAAATTTGTATGATAATGTATTGTTTTAAGATTTTTGTGTATGATATTAATTGTTGTGGGTTCGATTCCCATTCAGCATATAAAATATTTAATATTTTCATTTCTTGGCTCTGGTGTCGAAGCCTGGCGTTGAGTTCGACCACTCATTACGCAATACTACCAGAATTCGGCGGAAAGATGGCAGTGACTGGGGTGTCTACCCTCTGCCTATCCTGCTATATTCGGGATACAGTGTGAAGCTGAAAAAAAATATTTCTACATTTATTTTCTTTGGTATAAAATTGTATACTCATGCTTATTTATTTGATAAATAAATGTTAGTAATTTGCTTTTATTGTTTTGTTCGTTATCTGACGATTCTATTCAAATATTGATATTATAGAATGAGTACTTCTGTTACAGATAAACAAAGATAAAGATATCAGATTTGTTGGTTCATTACCCTTAATTATATATCTTTATCTTCTACTAACTTAGATTAACCTTGAAATACCGAGATATTGTTACAAAATTAGTCATAATAAGGTACTAATTCACACTTCACACATTCACACAAACACTTCATTAAAACAATCTAATAAATTAACTTAAAAAAAGGTGCTTTTAAATTAAGATTTAAAGATTTGTTAAGATAATCCGTTTATTTAATAGATTTATATATATTACGTTTTATATTGCAAGAACCTTATGCGACGTCGGTGACGCGAAGACTAGAAACAAGAAGATGAAGCCCCGGGGGGCGAGCGTCATGCACGCCTTTACTGCTCTCACCATGCTCACTATGGCTAATGGTATGTTGAGTGAGTTTGGATCTAATTAAGGCCAGTGTGGCTGTAAACGGATTGGTTGTGAGTTCGATCCTATTCGAGGAAATTAAATATTTATTTAGATTTGTATTGTCATTTCTTCGCTTTGGTGTCTAAGCAAAGTGCGGCGTTGAGTTTCGCGACTCAACGAGTCAGACTTCAGAATTCGGCAGAAAATGAGGAACGGAGTGTCTTAACTCTAGGTTCCCATTACGTACCAGGCTGAGTGCGGGATATAGCGTGAAGCCAATTTTTTTAGATCTATTTATACTTAATTAATTTCCGGTTACAGCTCAAACTACTTGTAACCAAGGAATGGGGCGTGTTATGTATGAGAGATTGCCAAATCAGCAGCTGCATGGATTTGATGATGATGTGGTAAGTGTTCATGAAGAATTAGGTTGTATGTATGCCAAATATACTAAATATTATAAACACTTAAATGATCTATAATAAATCATTCTGTTTAAGATACGTGAAACAGCCCCCCCTTTTCGAGTTCTTGAAAAATGTCAGGATTTATGTTTGCGTGATCGCTCTGGAAATAGTTTGGTCAGGACTTGTAACTCTATTGACTTTCAACCTGGGGCTCGCATCGCTGCGTTTAGTCCAGAACCTGAATATGAGGAGTCTACCTGCTACTTGACACGTGAACAGGCTGCACCTGAGGGTATTGGGACCCTCATGATCGTCCCAAATAGCGTTCACTTTAACGAAATCTGTCTTACATGTAGGTATTTTTTCAGTTTGTTATATGTATTAACCATTGTTGTACCATTTGCCGTGCCGTTTCTCTTTTTTAAATATTAAACTAATTTACGTTTATTGAGCAGTAAAGTTTTTTTGTTTGTCTTTTTGGTAGCATAATTAACTAAATTGACTATTCAAATAATTTTGCATTATTTTAATTGCTCCCATTATCGTGGTGAATTTAATTAAAAAATCCATTTATTTTTAATTATACGTGTACGTGTATATATTTTATTTATTCTATAATTCTTAAAAAAAGTTGAGTATATCAGTTGGCCTATATTGATATTATACTAAACCTAAATCACTTTTATCTTTTTTGCCAGAATGTCATGATATAACAATATGATTTTCGATACTATAAATATTTTATCAATTGCAATCAATTGCAAATTTAAAGGATTTAAGCTTCGTTAATGCTCTGATAGGCACCTACTCGTACTTTCACGCTAATGTTATCACTCTATTAAAATGCATCAATCATTCTTATCACGACACCTCCCGCGAACAATGCTTATTGTTTAATGTTCATATCGATATTGAGACGACACATGCTTACATTTAATGTATTTCTTATATTTTAAAATAAATTCGTATATGTTTTTTTAATATACGAAATTGATGAAAAGTTCGCTATTAGACCCCCCAGGTACGAGGATCAAAAGTTCTCCTAATTCTCTCCTTTGTTCCCGGGACTAAAAGTGGACTTTTAATCATGGTGGAACAAAAATTCGCATGTGCACATGGGAAAGGCAGAAAATGGGTAACGGAATTAACACCAGATTCCGTCTGCTTACTCTGATGTATGCAGCGTGACGCTTAAAAATAAAGAACATTTGACTAGTCCTAGGTGCCTAATATACTATTAAATTTATTTACAGCAAATCGTCCGGAACGTGAATGTCCATCACGTCGATACGTTTTCGAACGGCATGCCCGCAAACGACTAAAGCTACCGCCATCAGATCTCAAAGAAATAATGGTCGCTAATAGAACAGAATGTGAGGACAAATGCTTGGGTGAATTTAGCTTCGTTTGTAGGTCAGCCACTTATGATTCTGCTTTGAGGACTTGTTCTCTAAGCAGGTTTACCAGAAGGACACACCCAGAACTATTAGAAGATGACCACAACGCTGATTATTTAGAAAATACATGTCTGAACGGTAAGATTTATTTTAGAACTTGTATAATCCTGGTTTTTTTTTATTTCAATAACCTAAAAATAAATTATTCTAACTTGTATTTGTGTTAAATTTCGTATAGCGGAGCGACGCTGTGACGGCCTCGCTGTTTTCATTAAGGAGGAGAACAAACGTCTCGGAGGACCTTTCGAAGCCGATGTCTTCTCCAACATGACTCTCGATGAATGTCAATCTATGTGTGTGCGTGCTGAAAAGTAAGTAGCTGAAGAGAAGACTTCATATTACATTTAGCTAATTCCTATCTATTTTGTTTAACTCTACAACTTAGCTATTAGATAACTTAAGATTATTATTAATAACTTAGATATTCCATCTTAGCTAAAAGAGGATTTTAATATTATGTTTAAAAAAAATCATAATTAAATCTGTACAAAAGTTAATTAAAAAACTATATACCTTATATTTTCTAAATAACACCTTTTGAATATGTATAACGAGAGAATATTCTATGGATAGTGACATTAAAAGTTTTCATTTCAATAACAAATAGTATGTTTACTAGTCCATTATAAGTTTGTGCTATATTTGCGACATATCAGATATTTCTGCCGTTCGATCGAGCACGACGCAATGACCCGCCAGTGCGTGCTATCTGAGGAAGATTCGGTCTCTCAAAAGGACGACGTGACTGTCAGCGCATCGCCCACACACCACTTCTACGATCTCGTTTGTTTAGATAATCGTAAGTAGAATGTCAAGATAATATACAATATTGTTTTTCAAACAATCTCATATATATGTATATTTCTTCTTAAGTAAACTAACGTCTAAAGGAGGTAATATCTAATGAATATATACAAGTAAGTAAACACAATGACACCTATTTATAGATTAAAAATAAACTATGTTTACGAAAAATATAAGCAGAACAAATAAACACAGTTAAGATCAAAGTAAATATTTTGCACTGCACTTTAATTTCGCTTAACAAACATTGTACTCAAAACTTTATTAATAAACTGACTAAAAGTAAATATAACATAAACTAATTAAAAGTAATATAAACTGACTAAAAGTTATATAAATCGACTAAAAGCCAACTAAAACTAATATAACATAAACTAAGTCTAATAAAGCCACAATAAGGTTTCTCCCGCAATGATCAGTCTCTCACCGGGTGACAGCTCGCGGCACCGAGTACCCTGACAACAGCGTGACGTCACACCTGTTCGCACCGGGCCGCCGCCCCGATACCGCCTTCCAGAGGTACCGGAACAGCCGCATCACGGGGGAGTTCCATTCTGAGATCACGGGGAGGTCGCTGAGCGAGTGTCTGGATGAGTGTTTGAGGCAGACCAGCTTTCAGTGCAGGTATCATATCTTTTATAGCTTTATTGTTCTAGGGTAAGTCGAAGCGATGATTCTGCAAAGCATTAGTCGATTGCGATTGCAACTACCGTATAAATAAATATTTGATCTGATAAGCATGATGTGTTTTTTTCTTCATGCTGTATTCCATACTTAGCAGGGTAGGCAGAGGGAACCTAGGAGCCTAGTGTTAAAACATTACGCCTATTATTTATTCAATAAATAATACGCTTCTGTTCCCCAATTTTCGCCGAATTCTGGAGGCATTGAATTTTCACGGGCATTTTTTTGTACATACAAGGAGAGACCTCATAAAATGTTTATTTTAAAATTACAATATATCTTTTTGATTTTTTTTAGAATTTTATATAAAAATCAAAAGTTACTTGAAAATATTGTATGTAATTTCCTTTGAGCTAATCAATGTAGTATTTACGCAAATGGTTTTTTATCGTAATGCGTGTCCTACTTTAAAACTATGTACGAGTATAGTTCAAAAGATAAACAAGTTAAATCTAAACGTGCAATAACACGTTATATACGATACGCTGATATTGAGAAAATTCTATAAATAACTACGAGTACCTACATCGATACGTCGATCCATACATCGATATGGGTTTTCAATAAAGAATTTTCTTTTAAGATTCATTTTCATTTTAGGATTTTCTTTATATTGTTTTTACTATAATGTTTTTAATGCACCTCTGGTGCACATGCGCAAATTGGTGGAAAGCGGAGAACGGAAGTATCTCATTGTGAATGGGCTGTCTTAACACTAGACCCTAGGTTCTTACTTTGCTATAATAATGCCAATAATGAAAAAAAATGCTTCAGATTTCAGTATTTATAAATAGTAGGTACCCCCCAACTGCCTCCTCGGAGAAGCTGTAGGTCTCCTCGGAGAATAGTAAAATATCATAGAAATTATGCGATTACTTTTAAATCAATTAAATGAATTTCCATATGTAATAAATAAATGTTAATTATTATAAAATATGCAAGACTATGTAATAATCTATATTAAGCATGGCTAGACTGTGTTTACAAATATAATAAATATGGCCAACGCCATGTGCAATGTACTTTTATAATAATCGCTAAGTTCAATGACCGATTACTTGACATACATTTGTTTCCATCGATGGTACTAATAAACAAAGATTTATTGAATTATATGTAAATAAATATTCTCGAGTTAATTTTTGTACTGTAAATTATCGATACAAGGAAAGTATGTGTACAGGTCAGCCGTGTACAGCGATCGCGCAAGGACATGTAGGTTGAGCAGATACAACCAAAAAGATGGCATGCGTTTGTTATACGATCCGGACTTCGATTACTACGAGAATCTTATGCGTAAGTCAATATTTCTTATTTATTTTATGGATTTTTTTATAAGTATTTGTTTTTTATTTTATTCTGTCTGTAATCGGGACGGTTGTGGGTACAAATCTGCTTGCGAGAATTGCGAGTAATTATATTCATTTCCTCGCTCTGATAAAAAGACAAAATGCGGCGTTGAGTTTCGGCACACACGCTATTGAACTTGGGTGATGCGTGAGGAAAAGAGTATCTTAACACTAGGTTTCCTTTGCCAGCCTCAAAAAAATATATGACCTAAAATAGTATAATACATATATGTAGAAATAAGTACTGATATGAACAGACATTGTATTTCTATATATGGCTCGGTGTCCCAGCGGATGGCATCAATAAAGATCGACGGCTAACATTAAGCCGATGCTATTATAGAGCTATATTTGCGTAGTACTCCTTAAGTGGTCAATTTGCATAACTAAACCACGTGACGTTGGGACCAATGAGTACGGAAATAGAACTTCGTATTGGATTAGAGATATATTATGAAGGGTGGATCAAAATCAATTGGAATATGTATTTTAATTATATATAGGTACATAAATATTAAATATCGTAATCTATTTTGAAATGAGAAAACAGCGCTAAAATGCATTAAAATAAATTGGCAAAAATTATTGTGTCAGATCAACTAGTTAGTGGAGAAACTGACGCCGGGGGTTCAGGAGGCGGATCGAAATCGTCTTGGGGGTCAAATTCAGCAGGTTCGATTGGCATGGAATTGTTCTATGTAGATTGCGTACTCGTAAAATTTTTTATATACACATAGAATATTGAAAATTGCATGAAAATAATGTTTAGAATATTATCTGTGCTTATATTTTCTGTTAAGTTAGTCTTGGTAGATATTATGTATTTGGTTGTAAGTTAATTTTAAAATATCTTTTTTTTTGTAGTGTAGTATGTAGAAATTATGTAGCATTTTATGTAGATTAATTTTATAGTTTAACACAAATGTAGAATTTAATAGCACGTAGAGAACCTCCTCAGTAGTCTATCCCAAATTAAGTATTATTTTTACTAATGAAAACATGAAATTTTCAAGGTGGTAGTAATAACGGAGATCGAGACAGATATCCGCCCGGCGTAGACCGCTATCCGGACGACGATCGCTATTACGAGGACGATCGCGACCGCGACCGCTACCCCTCGCGGCCGGACCGGTACCCCGACGACCGCTACCCGGCCGGTCCCGACCCCTACCCGGACAGATACCCGGGCGACCGATATCCAGCAGACAGATATCCGGAAGATAGATACCCACCTGGCGTAGGTCCCGACAGATTCCCATCCGACCGATATCCTCCACCCTCAGATAGATATCCTCCCGGTGTTGATAGATATCCCGCTAGATATCCGGATAGAGACCGGTATCCGGATCGAGATCGATACCCAGTAGACGGACGATACCCTGTTTATGATTCTCCAAATGACATTGGTAGATATCCTCCTCCCGACAGATATCCCATTAGTAAATATCCTATAGACGTGTATCCTGACAGGCTCCCACCTGGACGGTACCCAACTGACAGGTATCCGATACCTGAGAGGGACAGATATCCCAGGCCATGGCTTAACCGTTATCCTGACAGATACGACCAGGACCGCTATCCCGGAACTAATGATTGGGGTCGATATCCGTTCGATCGCTATCCAGTTGGTGTAAATCGTGATCCCGTACCATTGGGTGGCGATCGATATCCTGAGTTGTATGATAAATATCCACCGACTGGATCTTCATATCCTGGTAAGCATATCGTTCACAATAATATATTTAAAAGGAACATGTAAATATGCTATTTCACTATACTTTTTTATTAGTGACATAATTTATCTAGTAAATATCAATTATCATTCAGGTTATGGACGAGGCGGTCATTATGGTTCAGATTTTGCTTCTGGTGATCGTTTCCCAACTAACGATCGGTTCCCAGATAGAGGAGTTCGTCCTGGAGCTGATAGGTATATTTTTTTTATGTTTTATTTACAGTGCGGTCGACGAGACATGGCCACCCTGAAGCTATGCTTTGTAAATCTTTTCGCATTGTTCATTTGCGAAGATAATAATCAAAAATAAGAAAATTTCTATAATAAAATCTTTATAAACACTTATACAGCTAATTTCAGGACAAACACGACTCGTCCAGCGTACTATAGATGAAATTATCTATTATTTATGATTTTTAACATCTGCATTTATTTCTTAGATATCCAATAGAACCAAGGCCTACATTCGGTGTGAGACGACCAACGGATAGACCTGGAGGTTACCGCGGTAGCTATCCGCCACAAGGTTTAGATAGGCCGATAGGTAAGTTGGTTTTTATAAATAAATAAAATTTTAATAAAACTACATAAGATACATTGTATTTTATGGTCTTATTATATGTCTACATGTTAATTTTTAACTGACACTAAAAAAGGAAGTTATGAGTTTTACATGTTGCACATATGTGTGTATGTATATCATAACGTTGAAATTGAACGTAGGTTTTCAAGTAAGGATGACTTTTGGAAACTAAAACCTAACATTTTATATAGGAGGTGGAGGTTATGGTGGTTACGAGCCAGACGGACCGATAGGGCCAGCAACTGGTCCTGTTAGCATTCCTATTGGTAACGGGATAGGTGGTCATATAGGAGGTCCACTAGGAAGTCCTATAGGAGGACCAATTGGAGGTCCAATAGGGGGACCCATCGGTGGACCAATAGGGGGACGACCTCCAATAGGCCAAAGGCCGTGGCAAGGATCCCGATGTGAGGAGGATAGTTTCAGACAAGTTGGTAGACAAAGGATGCAACGTCGGTTTGTTCGTCGTTTCACAACAGCTCAGTCGCTAGCGCATTGTCAGCGCGAGTGCATTGAAGCGAGGGACTTCATCTGCCGTTCGTTCAACTACAGGTAAGCGTGTACTTATTTACAAAACGTATAAAAAAATTAACGTATCGGGATTTGATCCTGCGTCTCTTGGAAACCGTCCAAGGAGTCTGACCTTCTGACAACAAACATCGAAGTTTATTTTTTATATTTATTTGTAAATTAATTTGAGAGAGAGTTGAGAACGAATTATCTTCTACACTTTACATTCTCTCTGTCTACCAAGCAGGGACAGCAGCAAGAACCTAGTGCATGCATACCAATGCAGAATAAAGCGTGAAGATGAAAGAAAAAAACTACTGCTTTCAGCTAGGCTTATCTTCTATGCCACTAAGCGTGTGGTCTTCCATACGTTATGATATTTTTTATTACTGACGTTTACCTTAATAATTATAATAGTATTAACCTTCCGAGACATTCCAGGGAAGGAGCTTACGGTGCAGAACCGCGTGACAACTGCGAACTGAGCGACCGCGACACGCGGGAGCTGGACGCCGCCAACCCCGCGCACTTTGACAACACCGCCAATGAATACGATTTCTATGAACGAGCTTTGGGACGCATTGCTGATGATTGCTTGGATGGTAAATTTAACGTATTTTCCCATGTTGTAATTAACCATTGTGTCCATAGGGGCACTACAGTTATTTAAAAAATAAGACAAAGGATATCTATCATTCAAAAGAGAAAAATATTCTGATTCTGATGTAAATTCTCATAAAAAAGTGATAGTTATTATGTAAAAGTGCCACGATGTTGTTATAGCATATTTTTTTTATATTTCCCGAGTTTGAGAATCTATTTAGGCTTTCAGGCACGTGGATTAGTGCTTTCAAATGTCTAGGTTGCATACATATATGTTTATCTACAAATTTCGTAGGAGCGAAAAGACATATTGGGATCTTCTTAATTTAAATGTAATATATTTCAACTTAAGGAAGAACTGAATTAAAAATATGCTTAATAAATACAAATAAAAAAATAAGCTAAAACATAACATCAAACATTTATAGTGTCACAAGTTTGCAATGAAGACGGCATGGAGTTCACGCTTCGACTTCCTGAAGGCTTCTACGGGAGGATGTATACTTACGGGTTTTACGATCGATGCTTCTTCCGCGGTAACGGCGGTACTAACAACGTGTTACGGATAACCGGGGCTCACGGCTATCCGGAATGTGGGACGCAACGAGTGAGTTTTATTTAGTTTTTTTTTTATAAGTAAAGTAATGTCGCTTTTTTTATCTGTTTTTCTTTTATTTTTTTTTTATTTTTATTTATTTGATATTATTTTAATATAACTTTTTACACAATTGCATCTATATTGAATATGGATCGCGAGAGAGGAGAATCTCTTCTTTCAATACAGTTTTATTTATTTCTTTATCTAATAGTTTATTTGTTATTTATGTACGTATTTTCATAATTAAATGTTTTATGTTGGAAAAATCAAAGTGATATAGTAATAATAGAAGTTCAATAGTAACCAAAAATAATATAAAGGTTTACAACTTGTTTTTTTTTAATATTTAATACATTTTTGCAGTACGGAGATACAATGACTAATATAGTAGTAGTCCAATTTAGCGACAACGTCCAAACCTCGCGGGATAAACGATTTAACTTGACATGCTTATTCCGAGGGCCCGCAGAAGCTGTTGTCACATCCAACTATATTGGAGCTGGGTGAGATTTCTAATATAACTTTATTGTCTATTGAAAAACAGGAGAAAAACAGCAAAAAAAGTCATTGAACATTTCTTTGACCTTAAAAATATTATTATCATTTGTATATCGTATTTATATCGAACCTAATACCTGTTTTTCTATAGACACAGTAAATTTTGTGAATGTGAGGATTAACAGTTAACAGAACGTGTGGTTTACATTTGAGTGTGAGATTTCAGAGTTTTATATGAGCTTCTCTAGAATATTTCGGGCTTTAAGGTTTCTTTGAATTACTGTATAATATTATACTCTCTATATTTGTGTTACTTTTTTAGTTTTCGATTTTAATTTTTATGAAGGTTTTCGTGTGTTGAATTTTGTTTTTGTTTGGCGTTAATTAGTCGTGTAGGTATATTTGTGTGTATGGGACTTATAATATATTTTATGATTTTGAGTGCTGTTATTCACTAACAGCTACTAACGATGAACTTTGAATGAAATCTCTTAGCCTCTAACTAGTCTAGTCTGGTTTAACTGGTCTGAAAGCTATCTAAGTTCACTTTCTACAGTTGCTAGGCCAATTTGTTGCTAGTTAGAAATTTTATTTTCTATAAACTTTAAATTAATTAACATCTATATGTTTACAAAAAAAAATTCGTATCCAGATTTCATTCAAAGTACCAATAAATTTAAAAAAGCAATACAATCTTAAATCTAACAATAGTTTTGGCTACGACTTGGTTGACAGGTCCGGAAGTCCAATACCAATAGAATACCTACCAGAGGAAAGTTCCTTGAATTCGAAGGTCCGTTTACTAATTCTATATCAAGGAAGACCAACGACTACCATTGCTGTTGGCGATCCTTTAACATTTAGATTGGAGGCCCAAGATGGATATAATTATGCTACTGATATATTTGCAACTAATGTGATCGCCAGAGATCCTTATTCAGGACGTTCAGTTCAACTCATCGATCGGGTTGGGTAAGTATAGGCCAATTAAAATAGGTCTTTTTTTATTATTTTCTGTCGTTTGCTTACGTAAAACATAAAGTTTTTAAAATAATCTCTCCGTCAGTATGTTTAAAATTGTTATATATGGAAAATCGTATTTGAAATACGTTATGCATTCATGAATGGCATAAAACATTTCTATTTAGCGATGTTATTAATTCCAGAATTAGTATAATTGCTTCAAGAATTTTAAACATAATATTTGTGGATTATAAATGAAATGTTTGAATTATGTTTTAAGATGTCCAGTCGATCCAGATGTTTTCCCTGAACTGGACAAAGGTCGTAGCGGTGATTCACTTGAAGCTAGATTCAATGCGTTCAAAATACCCGAATCTAATTTCTTAGTATTCGAAGCTACTGTTAGGACGTGTCGAGATGGCTGCCAACCTGTAAGTTTGTTATAATTTTGGTTAATAATGTTTTCATTTGTGTTTTCTAGCGTATAATAAGAGTTTAAACACAAGACAAAGTCTTTTTGGTTGGAATCCGACTTTACTACTTTGTGTTCTTTTTTAAAATCAATTAGTGACCGACGTCGTGCAGTGGTTCTAATTGTTAACGCGGTTGTATTATCGATTCCTGTCTTAAAAAACGGGCGGAATATGAGGAACAGATCGTCTTAACATTAGGTTCCCTCTGTCCATGCGGCAAAAATCTTTTTTAAAATTTAATAGTAGGTATGTACTTGAATATGTCATAATACCCTGGGATCCGGCCGTTGTATCCTGCATATACGAGTTTTCTTAATTAAACCTATATTAATGAATAATACGTGATTAGTAGAACAGATTACACCTGGGTTGCCTGGAAGAATCCTGCCGCAATCACCTTTAATTACATTTTTTCGTAACTCCTTTTTGGAGAAAATTGCACCCATACGTTTTTTATATGAATCGCACATCATTTGAAAGATAATCGCATAAGGAATTGGAAAATTAAGGGTTGCCAGCTCTCAGTCTGCCGCAAGTCTAGGGTTGCCTGGTTTAAACATGTAACTAAATGTTAATAATTTGCACTCATGTGTTTTTTTAATGAATTATATATCAAATTAAAGCTTTTTTTTTTCTGAACACTATAAAACAGGGTTGCCTGGAAAATTCCTGCCGCAAACAGGGGTTGCCAGCGTTTGAAATATTTTATTCCGGTTCCGTTTGACTATGGGAATAGACGATGAAATGCGCGGTCTGCCTTATGTTTTAAAGTAAAATATTATATAATAGAAGGTCAATCTTAAAATCAATGTTTATTCTAATTGTTCACCTGTTAAATGATGATTTTAATCATATTAAGTACATGCAGAAAACTATTTAAAGAAGAAGGCAAAGGCAGAAGAAATCATCCTTATTTTTCAAGTAAAATAATGAATCTATAATATTGAGTCTTTGCAAAATCTATTTTCTAAATACTAATATTTATTTATTCATTTAAATAACCATTTTGAAACAATTAAATTATCTAATTAAATAAATGTTTACAAATATCGATCTACTATAAACTATTAATATACATCATGTTCCCTTAATATAATGAAGGGTGACCATTGTTGCGGATATTTTTTCTCAGTCTATAAGAAATGAAATTTTCTATAAAATAAATTGGTTATCCAAACATCCCTATACAATAAGAAAACAAGAATCATAATACAACTTATCATCGTACGATAGCTGCTTACGTCAATTGAGCTTAATAAAAATATAAATAAGTATGCTAAATAATAATAACTTGGGGTTAACTCCAGGTTATCTCAATATAAACTGTATTTGTGAAGCTTAAACAAACATGCCTTGTTTGTATTCATAATTCTAATAATAAATAACAAGGCTTAATTATATATATATCATATTATATTATTAAAGAGGCTAGTCACAGATAGATTGTGGGTTCGATTATCGCTTGAGGAAATTATTTATATTTATTAAATGAATATTTAACATCTCTATTTCTTCGCTCTGCTATAGAGGCATAGTGCGGTGTTGAGTTCCTCCATTCAACATGGAATACCTTCAGAAGTGGGTGTGGCGTGAAGCTGGAAAAGATAGTCCGGAAATATCTGGGAAATGGTGGAGTTAAATCCTAATCTACACATCAGAAAAATATAAATTAATTATGAAATAATTGCTGCGTTCTTAAAATTCACAATTTAATTGATAAAATATAATATACACAATCAAATATAATATTTCTTCTACAGGCATATTGTCCAAGTCACACAGGTCGCTCTGAACCCTCATTTGGTCGCAAACGCAGAGAAGTAAACTCAACCGAAATAGAAGATACAGAAGTAAAAGAAGATGATCAAAAAGCAAACAAGACAGACAATAAGAGTGAAGCGTCAGTATATAAAGTGTCGTATGAAGAAGCTAAAGTTGATAAATATTTGAAGGATGAAGTAGAAACGCCCAGCCATGTTAGGAAAATGATTGAAGTAAGCATAGTCTTTGTTATCTTATTTTATACTTATATTCAAAATTATATTTATCCTAAAGTAAATATGTATCTTAATTGCTAATTTAGTACGTATAGATGTTTGTATGCAAATTAAGCAAATATACAAAAGGTTGATTTTAACAAGCAGAGAAATGGTGGAAATGGAAAAGTAGGTACTTTCGATTTTTTAAATAATAAAATGAACATAAATTATCAAAGCTTTTAAAAATTATCTTCTTTGTCGTAATAAAATACGTCAGAAAAAAATATATTTTCTAAAGTTGGCTTTAATTATAAAAGAAATAATTGAATTTGACGCAGACCGCAGACCCCGGCCTAAGGGGCTGAGTTAAAGGTGATGGTTGGCGTCAGATTCCTACTCTGAGGAATGCATAATTATTTATTAATATGTTTATTTTGTTGTGCTGCTCTGGAATGCAAAGCGCGACGTTGAGTTCCGCTACTCAAGACGCAACACTTTAAAATATCGGCGGAAAGTCAGGAACGGAGTGTCTTAACAGCAGGGAGGCGGAGGTTTCCTCTGTCTATTCTGCTAAAAACCAAATTCCAAAAAACCAGGTGTTCGACAACCGCAACGAGCTGCTAGAAGAAAACGCAGCAGATTCAGCACCGGTGGTGGTGGAGGTGGCCGGCGTGTGTGTGACGTCACAGCACTACCGCGCGCTGCTCGCCGCGCTGTGCGTGCTGCTCGCGCTGCTTCTGGCGCTGTTGTGCGTCGCGCTCTACGTCTACAAGTTAGTCATTCATTTATTAAACAACGAGATGGTCATTTTGTAGATAGTGGAACTAGAAAACGCAAATAAAAATATAATTATGTTCCAGTGCAACATTATGAATGTTTATAAACACACCAAGAATAGAAAAATGTATAAAAATTGGCAAGAAGCAGAATTCGAACCCGCGTTTCTCTGGAATTGTCCAAGCGATCTGAATACTAAGCCTTATGTTATTTTTATAAAGCAAAATTCGAAATTCTAACAAATTACTTAGATAAATTGTAACAATTATAAATTATACAATATTGGCCGTATTGTAGCTGTAACGACGAGATGGTTGCACAGACTAGTTTTTAATATTGTTGTTACTTTTAATACCTCATATTACTTTCCCGAATAAACAAAGCTCAAAAATCCAAAACCCCAATTTCAGGTGGGGCCTCAACTGGTCAACTGTACTGTATAAGCATTTCATAAAGAAATATATAAACGTTTTTTTAAAACATTTTTCCAAAACAATTGCTTTTATTTATCCGTAGGCGCTACTGGCGCGTGGTCCGCAAGAACATAGAGGTGTCAGCGCCACGAGCCGCCGCGCCCGCGCCGCGCCCCACACGACCCTCTCTGTTCTCCGCTTCACATTTACATAAACCATTCTCTTTAAGGTATTTATTACTTATTAGTTTTATTTTCTTTTGCTTTACGCTGTATTCCCCACACCACAAGGTAGATGCAGAGAACCTAATGTTAAGATTCTCCATTCCCCATTTTCCGCGTGTTGCGAGGTCGAACTTAACGCAGCGCTCCACTTCGACACCGGAGCAAAGAAATGAATTTATTAAACATTTTATTTCCCCAAGTGGGAAACGAACCCACAACCTGTAGACTATGTGCCCCTGCTCCGCCATGAATTAATTATTATTATTTTAATGTAAGACTTAATTTCCTATTTAACTAATTTACATTTACTAATCTATAAATCACTTATTTTTAGCGGATTAGGCAGAAATTTCACTGAAATAGGTGAAGAGGCTGGATCATCAGGTCGTCTGGCGAACGCGTTCGACGACGGCAGCGAGCCAATTTACACGGACCCCTCGTTATTCGAACGTTCCAGGTCTCTAAGGTCTTTGCACTCACTGGATTTGAAGCCGGATCGTCGCGAACGTCACGCATAAAATGATAAACGCCTTCACATTTACATATATACTGTAACTATATCTAAAATAATAAATACTTATACTAAGACTTATTCGCCTAAACATGCTCAGTTTCTTATCCGTCCAAAGAACTTTATATAGAATTTAATTTTGTATTATTTTTTATTTTATTTAACTTCTTATTTCTACTGTTTTGTAATGTTTATAATAAGTCAGTACTAATGAATAAATTTTACAGTGATTATTGTGTGAATTTTATTTACCATCCTTATTCCTGTTAAATTAAATTTAGTTACTTTTAAAAACAAAATTGTCAAGCTTTTTCTTTCAATGTTAGGGTTTATAAAATTATAAAAAATATATAAATGGACATTATTTTAACTTATTTATCTTTATTAAGATATAATATATTTAAATATATTTCATAGACATGTTAATAACTTAATATAGTGTTTATATTATAATA
Organism: Heliconius melpomene rosina; assembly: GCF_056956725.1. Lineage (NCBI taxonomy): Eukaryota > Metazoa > Arthropoda > Insecta > Lepidoptera > Nymphalidae > Heliconius > Heliconius melpomene. The sequence continues at coordinate 5,578,836 of NC_140402.1, read as the reverse complement.
TTACATATGATAAGGTGCTGGTGTTGGAACACTCATGAGAGGGGAATCCAAATATTCCATTTCACTAGTGCTAGGTGCTGGTTCTGCTTGTGTATGCATTTTCTGTAGTAATGTTTCATATAGTTTATGAACAGATTCATTGTGTTGTGTTCCTGGCTGTAAAGCCTTCATTAAAGTTTGAATTCTGGTTTCTGGTAGTTTTGGATGAATGTACCATAGTAATTTTAATAAATGCCTTGTAACATTATCTTTTGACAAACCAGCAAAGAAAAATTCATCAAATAGCACAGTACTGAAATCTTCACCTTGGAATTCATCAGGAAGCTGTATCAACAAAGCTACTAATGCGTGTAAAAATGGATCTTCATATGCTCTACCATCTTTGCAACTGCCTAATATGCTTAGAATTCTTAGAATAGCTCCTCTGTCCCTCAATTTAGCTGCATGTAATGTGTAATACATAGCTATAACACCACACACAGCACTCTCTCTCATATAAGCTTCACAAGCATCAGGCGGAGGACCAGAGTGTTCAATTGTTGTAATGGCTGACTCTCTTTCATCAGGAGGTAGCTTGTTATGCAGTGCTCTAACTTGATCATCTACCATAAGGGACATCAAAGCTGGAAGATATTTAGTCACAACTTGACTATCAAGCTTGGGCTCTTTGAATTCCTGCGAATCAATTATTTCCCATGCACTTAATCCTAGTGCCAGCATTCTTAGTAGTAAAATTAAAATAGTATTGTCTCTTGGAAGTCCCTCTGTGTTTATTAAATGCTGGAGAATTTTGATAGCAGATGTTGCTAAAAAGTTAACTGCATATGGATCACACAAAGTCATGGATAAGTCTCCGAGAACCTGTTCAGTTCCTTTTTTTATACTATCTAAAAATCCTTGCAGTTCTCTTGATCTTTTAATATCAACGTTTCGTTCTCTTATACAAGCATCTAAACACCATGTAAACTTGTGACACGGGTCTACAGATATAATGTCTTGAACTTCTGAATCATGAAGTGCCATCAAAAGTTCTGCTCTCAAAGTGCAATAATGCACATTTCTTGTTCTAAGGAACAGTGTACGCAGAAACTGCAATACCATGTCATATAGTTTGATACTGGTTCCTATCATATGTGCTAGCTTTTGTACAACAGCACCTTGTCGTCTAACCTTTGGAGATGGAAAGAAAAATAAGTTTGAAAGATTTTCATGGTCAAATAATATATTTTCCTTTTCTCTAATGTATTGACTTAACAATGGTGACACTTCATCTCCAAACAGGGATTGATTGTCTTGCCAAATCTGTCTCTTTACCTCTGTATCTGTATCATTATAAAGATCTCTGTCTCGAACCAAAACTCTTAAATATTTATCATCAATATGTGGGGTATTTTTCAATATACTCATAATAACTGGTCTTAGTGCCTTTACTTTAACAACAGAAAAACTTTTGTTTAACAACTCTTTGAGTTTCTTTTCATGTTCTTTTTTGTCTTTTTTACGTAAGTCATTAATATGCGTTATCAACTTGTCGCGTAATTCCTCTAAAACTGATGTATGAAAATCGAGTCTACGTACTCCATGAAGATCGAGCAAAGGCAGCATAGGCCTAAGCGAGGGCAGTAATATGCCATTTTCCAGTTGAAATTCTTCAATAGCTTTAAGTGGATCAGTACAACTTGTAAGGGCATCACGAAGAAAAGTTTGCCCGGGTACTCCAACATCTTCCAATCCAGTTCCCGGTAATTTGCTTGACGAAGCCATGATGATATGATATGATATTATATTAACACATTTACACTGAAAAATAAAAACGCGGAAAATCAACACGCCAATACAGTAAACAAAATAACTGTCATTTGTCAATAATTATTAGTGACAGAGAGAATAATGCCAAGTGTGAACTTAAATCTTTGCTCTTGCTAGTCCAAAATAAATACCGTACACTGAATTAATCAATGTATAAAATACCGGGTCAATAGATACATTTTTAAGCTAAGTTACATGTTTCGATGTAAAAACTTTATATCGAAGTATGAATTAATACTGTTTTTACATTTACTACTTTATAAGAACTTATAACTATGTAATAGTACTATTTCAATATTTTGTAATAAAAATATAACTTGTTATTTTTATCTTCATTTTAATTTTTAGGTATTGTTCTAATATATGGCCACTCCACATTTTTGAATCTTCAATTCTTCAATTGAATTTGAATGTTATTTCAAAGCTTCAAAGTCAAACTTGGTCAAATTTCTTCGCTTCCTCGGCTTATGTTTGACGTTTGTGAAGATTGAGGAATATTTTTATTTTAACACTTTACAAGCTTGCAATGCACGCCTAAAATATAAAGAAGAAAAATCAAAAAGTATACTTATCATAATGGAAATACATTTCATAGCTGTCATATAAAGCTGATATAATAATTATTTTTTTTAAGTTGTAAGTTTGTAACTATACAGCAAGTGTATTATTGCTATTTGTATATCTAACACAAACACGTTGAAAATGACGGAAAAACAAAAAACGTAAGTATCATTAACCTATTTGAATAATTTAACTATTCTTATACTTAACTATGAGTATAATTTATAGGTTTTTATCAATTTTTGTAACACTTTTGTAGGCTCGTTTGTGGCGATGTAAACGGAAATTTTAACGCTCTATTTTCCCGCGTAGAAAGCATAACAAAAAAATCTGGATCTTTTGATGTATTGCTTTGCGCGGGAAACTTCTTTGGATCAAACAATGCTCAATTAGACCCATATCGTTCAGGAGCAAAAAAAGGTAAACTGATTTTTTAATTTCATTTATTATACATATTATTATGTCTATTGGACATTAAAGTAGTTTATTATAAAATATTTAAAATATATTTTTATTATGGTGTATAATTTAAAATTATACTTTGTTTACAGTTCCAGTCACAACTTACGTATTTGGTCCATCTAATAGTGACCATGTTTCTCTTTACTGTGAAGAAGGTGCTGAGATAGCTCCTAATATTATTTATATGGGTAATATTTACTATTTATTTCATTTTTTAAATAAAAGAAATGCTATAAGCTTATTATCCTAAACATAAAAAGGTAGGCAAAGGGAACCTAATTCTGTTGAGACACCTAAATCACTCCACTTATCACCTCATTGACAAGACAAGACATTGACTGTGGAACTTAACACCATGCTTTATCTTCTTACTAATGCAAGGAAATTAAAAACACATAGCTGAGAGGGAATCAAACCCACAATGGCCACATTTACAGTCACACATTGCCACTGCATCATGATAACCTCAAATATATTACTCTGCTATATAATTTAGATGTTTTAAACTTATTAACAGGTACAAAAGGTATTTTTACAACCAGTGCTGATGTTAAGATTGCTTATTTAACTGGCCTGTCTAGACGTGAACTGGGGAAAGACATACCAATGTGTACATTTGAACCTAGTCATTGTAGTGCTGTGAGAGATGCATGTTTTAGAGGACAAAGTGAATATAGAGGTGTTGATATATTGATTACTACGGTGTGGCCTGTTGGTATACAACAAGATAATAATCAAAAGGTTTGTTAATATAAAAGATAGCACATTTTTATGTATTGTTTTATTTTTAATACTAAGTATATGCTTAGATAAAATAAAAGTTATATTAAATGTAATTTTTTAGTCATGTTCTGCTTACTGTGATATATTGTTGTAAGATATAATGTCTTATATTATAGTTCTTCTTTTTCTTAGCATCATAAAATAGTCTTTCAATCTATTTTAAACTTCACTTTATTTGATAGCAGGGTCGGCAGAGGGAAACATTGTTATACATTCTATTTTCAATTTTTGAGACATTGTTTGTTGAGAGGCGTGACTCACACCGCACTGTCTCATTACCGGAGAAAAGAAATTAAAATAATTCATTCCCTATAATGGGAATCAAACTCACAACTATTAGGCTCACAATCATACACTATGCCATAACAGATGATAACAGTTATTTATATTATGTTTTTTCAGGCAGATGTGGAACCAGAAAATTTATCAGACTTAATATCTTGGTTGGCAATACATATTAAACCAAGGTATCATTTTGTGCCTGCAAAAGAAAAGTATTTTGAGAGACAGCCTTATAGGTATTTAAGTTTTATTTTAATTGATAGTTGTAATTGATAGTATGTACTTATATTAGTAAATTTAGTAATTATAATAGTATATAATTGATAGTAGGTGGTAAGTTTAATCACAATTTAACACTTTCAATTGTAACTTTTAGAAACCAAAGTGTACATCAAGACTACAAAGAAGGCGCTACCAGGTTCATAGCTCTTGCTCCAGTCGGGAACAAAATAAAAGAAAAATGGGTATATGCATGCTCTTTACAGCCAATAACGAAAATGAGGATGATTGATCTGCTACAAGGAACCACAGATGAAACAGAATGCCCTTATGACCCCAATTTGTTGAAACAACATCAACCTGGAAAAGTTGTAAAGGTATTCTTATAGCAAGTTATGTTTTTTTCTTTATATATAACTTTATTTTTAAGTCATAAATTAAAGAAACGGCAATAGAATTATTGCTTGAATTATTGTTGTTTTCCAGAGATAATGCTAAAGAAGGACAACTAAGAATAAAATTAACAATAACATTTTCAAAAAGTAATCTTTCCATGAAGTGTTTGACCATTATACTATATGTAAAGATAGTAATAAATATTAATATTTTTTAAATAAATAAAGATTATATTAATAAATAATTGAATTGAATTTGATTGAATATTGTAGGTTCCAAAACTGACCTGAAAAGAAAATTAATTATTTGAGAGCAGCTTTGAATCTCGCTTCTTTATACACAATGTCTCGAAAATTAGACTTTTCGGAGGATTAACTTTTCGATGGATCAATTTTCTTAAGAATAGATTCCCTACATAACATGCTGTGTTCAGAATACAGTTTGATGCTAAAATTTAATTATTTATCCTATTACCTATAACCAACCTATTTTCGAGTCCAAAACATAATGTTCCTTGTAATTCTATTAATTATTTAATATATATCATTTGTATTAGGTGTCTGGTAATGGTCAATTCTTTTACAACATGGATGCAGCGGAGGATGATCATGGCAAGAGGAAGAGGAAAGGTGATCACGGCGAAAGGAAAAGAAAGGAGTTTGATCCAGGCAAGTATATTTGTTTATACTACAATATAAATATTACATATGTAATTAGATATTACATTTAATATTTGATGGATATTGTGATTGGTGTTGATCTTATATTAATTATTTTCTTTGAGACTGTTGGCCATTAGTTATAATTCTCTCTGGGGATTTGTTCTTTTTATTTCCTGGCTCTGGTAAAACAATAAAGCACAGGATTGAGTTCCACTGCTCAACATGCAATGTCTAGAAAAAAAGTGATAAGTGGAAAACAGTGTCTTACGTGTGTGTGTGTAGTTCTTCAGTTTTGTCTTAGAGAAATGATCCAAAAACGGCTTTTACCTAATCATTCTGATACTATTTTTAAACACGTTTATTTAAACTTTGAGGCTGCATATAAATAATAATTTCATTGCCTTAAAATGTGTATATAAAAGGTATTTTAAAATTATTGGTTTTTGTATTTACATATTTACGCGAAATAAAAAAACGTTTTTTATTATTATTTCAGATACATGCTGGTTTTGCCTATCCTCACCCACAGTTGAGAAGCATTTAGTGATATCAGTGGGAACCCATACCTACATAGCATTACCAAAGGGGCCCTTAACAAAATACCATGTGTTAATATTGCCTATAGCCCACCATCAGTCTTTTACAAAGGTAATATGAATATTGCTAGTTTATGCTTAGGGGAGGCGGTGGCGTATTGGTAATATGGTCGTGACTATAAACGCAAACGTTGTGGATTTGGCCCCATTAGGCGAAATTAATTATTTAATATTTTCTTTTGTTCGCTTTCGTAGGAAAGAAAAGCGCGGCGTTGAGTTCCGCAAAAAACTCGCAAACTTAAAATATTTTGAGTTGTCGAACACAACATGACATAGACGAGATCTGTGGTTCCTCGTACATGTTACGTTCGATAATAAGCAAAAAACATTATACGATAAAAAAATTTTTTTTTCTTAATAAATATTTTATATATACTTTCACTTTATGTTAAAATATGTTTTTTCTTTACCTCTATTTATATTTTATTTCAGGCACCCGATGACGTTGTAAAGGAAATAAAAAAGTTCAAAGAAGCTATAAAGAAGTTCTACGCTTCAATGGGAAAATTGGCGGTGTTCTTCGAAAGAAATTACCGAACATCACACATGCAGATACAGTGTGTGCCGGTGCCGGTTGCTTGCCACGAACAGATATTGGAAATATTTCAGGTTGTTTTATTTATTTTCACGTAACTGTCCTAGTTAACTTCAATGTAAAAGTATAGCAGTGTAAGTATATAGTAGTACTATAACAACGCTATAAGTTGTTAATGATCTCATAGCCATCATATGTACAGTATGGTCAACAAATGTTCTGAATTTAGTTGTAGATGGCTGCGCAGATTATGTAAACGCTATGGTTATAGGTTTGATTCTCATTCGGGGGAACGAAATATCGAAATATTTTTATGTCGCCGCTCTGGTAACTAGACAATTCGCACCGTTGAGATCCATAAATCAACACGTAATGCCTTAATGCCTCAATCCGGTAGAAAGTGGGAAACGGCAGTGTCGTATTGATGAATGGAGTGGGAATGTCAACTAATTCTAATACATAATTTTGTATAACAAAAATCCACCAATACTACTGATTAGTATGTCTTTGGGTCCGCCGCCTTAGAGGCCGTCATGGTGCAGCTGCACAAGGGTGTGACTGTAACGCGACGGTCGTGGTTTCGATCCCCACTCCAGAAGGTGAAATATTTATTTTATATTTCCATTTCATCGCTGTGGTGTCGAGGCAAACGCGGCGGTGAGTTCTAGCACACAAATCGCAAAGCCTCCAGAATTCGGCAGAAAGTGGGGAACGGAGTGTTACACTAGGTTCCCTCTGCCTACCCTGATGTGGCGGGATACAGCATAAAGCTGATTTATTTGTTTACTTAGAAAATAAACTTAAATATATACTATTACAGGACGAAGCGGGCATAAACAGTATTGAATTGGAGGTTCTGCCGCCATATTCGGAAATAGCGCAAATAGCGCTGCCCGGAGCTCCGTACTTCCACGCGGAGATGCCGTCCGGCGACCAGATAATGGCTAAGACTAGACAACACTTTCCTTTGCAATTTGGCAGGTGATTAATTATTTTTTTCATGCTGTATTCCAACTTTTTCACTCTGTATATAGGCAGGTAAGTGGAGGGAACATAGTGTCAAGACACTCCGTTCCCCACTTTACGCCGCATTTTCGTGACATTGCGTATTGATTGGCGGAACCCCAGGTCGTGCTTTTCCTTTTTACCAGACTCAGGTAATGGAAATATTTAATAACTCACTCCCCCTAGTGGGAATCAAACCTGCACGACTCGACGGTCTTTAATGATTTATTTTATATAGATTGTCGTCACTTATAAATGACGACAATCGTTAAGGGTGGTGAAGAAATTGACATATTTCGTAGGCACTGTTTTAATTTTGTATTTTTTTCCTGTGACAAAGACTAATTTATGTATGGGTCCATAAATATAAATGGTATGGAATGTTTGGTACTGGTGTTCTACAATATATTGCACCCTCTTTTAATTTAAATAAAAATAAGATCAGCTTCACGCTGTATCCCGCACACAGCACGGTAGGCAGAGTCACTCTGTTAACCTAGTGTTAACATATTTCGTTCCCCACTTCCCGCCGAATTGTGGAGGTATTGGGTGTTGAGTGGCGGAACTCAACGCCGCGCTTTGCCCCGACACCAGAACGAAGAAATGGAAATAAATAAATATTTCATTTCAATTCATAATTTTTGTTTTCCTAGGCAAGGAAAACAAAAATAATTAATTCCCTCAATCAAAGAATAAAACCCACAACCGTCGCGTTTATAGTCAGACTGTGCCGCTGCGCCATAACGGTCTCACTAATGTATTTTAACAATTGTAATTTCAGAGATGTACTATCAAGTCCACCCATATTGAACTGTGAGGACAAAGCAGACTGGAAGCAGTGCCTCCTCAGTCGGGAGGAGGAAGACGCTGTGGTAGCCACCTTCAGGGAAAAGTTTAAACCATTTGACTTCACTTGTGATGATAGTGACAGTGATAGTGATTAGTGAACATATAGGAGAAGTTGTATAATGTGAGTGAAGTGTAGTTTACATTAATGAATTTTAATTTGCTCTGGGCAATGAGTGAAACAAGATAGGCAGCAATTGGATACAATTGCAATTTTTCATTTGATATTAAATTCGTTCATAATATTTTCATATTAAAGCAATGTAAATATTTAACACAGTTAAAATTTATCTTTGGATTCCGTTTTTATTTACACCATTAGACAGTAATATATTTAAAAATATATAGTCTAAAAATTCATTGGTTCAATTAATATTAAATAGTATTTAATAGATAAAATAATTCGTGATAATAAACAAATTAAAATGAATATTACACTATAATATTAAAACAGTGCTTAACTTTGACCAGAGTTTAATACAAAATAAAACACACAAATCAAGTAAATGAATTTTTATTTTCGTTCACATCATACTGTTCCTAATATAACTCATTTATAAAAACATATCTGTAACAACATGAATAACTAACTTACAATACTTAGTGTTGTTTTAACAAAATGTTAAAATATGGTACATTGACTAGAAATGAAGTGAAATGCTGATATTTGATAATTGATAAAAAAGTAATTTTTTGAGTTCGTTGTAGATAATAAGTCCGGTTTACATTTATAAATTATATTTAAATTTAACATGTTTACATTTATATGGGTTTCGTCGTTAGATATTTTTTTTAAATGGGTCTCAAAGAAATTTGAATAATTGTCAACTGTACATTAGGAATATCTCGATGAATTGATCTTAATAAGAATAATAAGTGTGGTTCTTGTTTTTTTTTTAAATATATTTTAGCGTTACTTATTTTAGCTTGAAATTATTATTTTTCATCATAATTTATTATTTTAAACTCAGCAATTTATTCCTTTGTTATTTTATCCCATTTACTTTAATTGGTTCAAATGTGCAATTCACTTATTCTACTACCCATAAGAAATGTATTGGAACACAAATTGATGGTTCCTATGTAAAGTATCGGAAATGAAAAATGGCAATATTATATTGCTTGTTTTGAACTACTATTAAGGGTTGCTTCGATTACAAACACGTTTAAAAGACGAATAAACGACATTTTTAAAAAATCTTATTAAAACTACCCTTTTTAGTAGTTCAAAAGAGCATTAAAAACATATGCAATTTTTCACTTTCGATACTTTATTGACTATCAAAATGTACGCATGTTATTTCGATTTAGGCAAAATAGTCAACTAAAGCTATCATCAGTCGGTGTTTGACTGTAATATCAGTGCTAGAAATTACTTTAAACATTTCGTTTATCTACATACATTGCGGAGACCTCATTCAAAATGATCATTGAATTAATTACGAAGTTCACTAAAACTCTACTAAACGGTTAACATTGATTAACTAACATTAGGTATTCGTGACTAGATTATATAAAATAGATTTCAATTAAATATAGGGCAGTCTTCGTTGGAATTACGAAAGAGAGTCAACGTAAACAATTGTAAATTATTATTAAAAAAACCGCTCGTACCACGTAAACGTGCTTCAGTCAGTACAAAACTCGTCAGCCTAAAGCTACTGATACAATTTACATATAAAGTTAACTTTCTGCCGTATTCACCAAACTATAGGTAAGTGTATTGTCTCGTGTTACTATTACTGAGGACTGTATATATTAACTCCACTCCATACTTTACATCCAATACTTAGATATTTAAGGTATACTGAATTATTTTAGTGGTAGGCGCTAAATATTTAATCTGTAACGTGGACTTATTTTAAATATTTATTATATTATAGTACAGTCATGAAGTCGTTGCCATCCTGAAGTTAGGCTGAAGTGAAGAACTTTTGCGCAATGTTCACTCGGTAAGAAAATAACCAAAAGTATTAAAAATCAAATCTGCGCAGCTGCTACAGCTAACATCAGGGCGGCCACGGTTTGTTGACCGTACTGTACCATGGCAAATTAAATCTTTAACGCCATTTTGAATTGAGGAGCATATTCGTATTTCATAACATTTAATTAGATAAATTAAACAGAAAAGGAACAATGTAGTAATGTATGCAACTACCATCAATTCATATTAATGTGTTATTTTATAATAAGTATTTTGATTAAGTTTACAAACATGGAAAAGTGTTTCAATTTTAGTGACAGACGATATAAGAGAGATTAAAAAGTTTTTGTTAAAGTGTAGCCACAGATAACAAATTTCAACGTATTTTAAGATTATTTGAACGATTTTAATCACATCTCGATTATAAATCGATAAGACAAAAATATTACAACACTCCAATGAAGGAAGCTGCGATTAAAACACGTTAAAATATTAATTAGATACAATCAGAATATTTAATTCGACGTGATTGGTTAACGTTGATATTTTATATGTATATTATGAAACATTAGAGCTACTTTAAAATGTTTATTATTTACCATTTACATATTATGTCTTATAGTTATTATTTATAGACAGAGATTAAATTTTCCATTTTCCGATGGAAACGACCAGTTTCCATAAACTTTACAACGATCAAACAATTCATAATTAATATGTGATACAATTTCTTTCAATCGTATCCATAACTAGTTTTAAGACTTTGGTCAATAAGGCATTAAGTTTAAAATATATATATTTATTTTAATTATTGTTCTTCTTAATTTTAGATATGATATTAAATACACATTCGGTATAACAATATTTACAATTCATCGTCGTTCGGGTGCTAAACTCACCGTCAGTGACACTTCTCTCTTAATCGTTAGTTATGAATAAATTATTGTTATTTCTAAACATTGGATTATACGCTTGTATGATTGGAAGTAATTAGATTGGAAGTAATTTGAATGGAAGTAATTTGGTTGGAAGATTCGTTTCTATTTTATCCATAGTTTGGTTGATAAGAAATACTGACACTTAATATTAATTAAAGTTAACCTATTGTTGATTAGAGGCAGTCAAAAATGGCATGTCTTTTGTAATTAGCAACTAAAATTAATGGATATTGTGCGTATACCGCTTTAAGACTAATTTGGCATTTTTTTGTGTAGCTTTTAATGTAAATATTATAATATAACACAGCGACAATGCGTATAATTCGATGTAAAGTTAAATACATACTGCAATAATATATCCATAAATTATTTAAATAACTCGGGATTTGAGTACAGAGTACAAAAATGATTATTGTTATATGTATGTGGCACTAAGATTAATTATTTCCTATATCTATCTATCTACAGTATATGTACATCGATATATTGTTTTTTTTGGCAACACCTTTCTGCAGGGTCAAATCGTAGTAAGTTATAATAACGGCAATGTATAATAATTGTATGTAAGTGTGTATGTTTGCATTAAAAAATTACCATATTATTATTACTCGGATAAATAGGAACAATGTTAAAATCGTTAACAAACCTTTTCTTATAGGATTTGACCCCGATTTAGATAGTAAAAATTCAGTGCGTTGTAAATTACGATATTCTCATTTCTTCTTTTGAGTGTTTGTTGGATTGGTCTGTCGAAAATATCTAATAATATTAAGAATAATAATATTAAATATTATTACAAATTCAAAAGTACGTAGCCCTTAACTTCATACGAGAAACCTCAGTAATATATTTGAACTGTATACGAAATCAGTGATTATATACTGGAAGCATATACAATTTGTTTTAAAATTTCAAATTTTAGGTGTTAAATAGCCGCTATCGCTGCTAACAATGAAATTTAATATAGAATGAACATTCTCACATACGTATGTAACGTTCCTCTAAACCATGAGCCATGAGTGAGCCATGAGGGTTACCTTGCTGGCGTTTCATATCACACGTTAATCTGGAAGGCTTCTCGTGTCATCTTGGGGTCGCTGGCGAGCGCGTGCGCGCGCTTGCGGCGGTGGCGGCCCTCGCACTCGGTGTCGTCTGAAAACCGCGACGGAGGGTGGATGTGCTCGTTGAACGACGGGTAGTTCGATATACTGGATCGAAAAATATTTTTCTACTGTGTAATACCAGTTACCTCTACGTCTATTGCCAATTGTGTGTGCTGATCCCATATAAGGTATGTGTTTTGGTTTTGAAGCTCTGTGTACACGACTATTTATGTAGTGTAAATTACTTTTTCGACCAAATATTTCGACCCTGTACATTTGAGTTTTGAGCTCGTAGGCTGTGTGTCTGATTTTAAAATAAACCTATTTTCAAGTATTCTATTTTAAAATCTTTAATATAATTTTATATATAAGAATAGGTTTATTTTAAAATAGTGTTTTCAAACAAGTACTTCATGTGTGTGAATATACCTCTTGATATTTGTTAACAAATATACATCGATTGGCATAATAAGATGTATTGCAATGTATTGCAACATACATACAGAACGATATACAATATTTTATCGTTCTTTGTAGAATCTAAAAAAGGCTAGAGACTCAAACTTATTTTTATACTATAATATTTTAATAAAAAGTATCCTATGTCCTTTCTAATACCTCTAAGACAATGTGTACAAAGTTTCACGATAATCGATTGATTAGTTTGTGCGTGAAAGCGTTACAGACAACTTACAATCATAATTATAATATTAGTGTCATTTATTTTTAGCTCAAAAGCCATACATTTAATTCAATTAAATGTCCAAAAATTATTCAGGTACTTCTGCAAATTTAATTTAAGCTTACAAATGTTTACAAGAAAAATATGAATTATTACAAGCATATACAACTTTCTGTGTTTATTTTGCTTTTAAGATTGATATCATTTTCTACATTTGTACCTTGAAATTATGCTCTTCCTAATCTTTGAGGTTTTATTACTCAATGTGGACATACAAACCTTAACACTAGTGTTTCATATATAAAATTTATATTACAGTAGAAAGCCAATTTACTGGACTAATTGTTGTGCTGAAGCATTCTAATATCCGGATAGTGGAATTTATGAAGAAAAGGTTAGAAAAAGGTAGGTTTTAGATTGTCCGTGCCTTTAAAATTAGTCTCCGGTCCACCTAATTAGTAGTCCAGATGATTAAAAAAGCAAATAACTAAAGTCCAGATAATCGAGTCTCTACTGCAATATTAAATATTCACCTGAAGGTAGTCTCATCATTGTGGCTGCTGTACCCGCTGGAGGACCTCACGTGCCGCTTGCCGAGCGCGCCCGCCTTGCCCTTGCGCGACGGGAACGCTTTCCGGACCGCCCCGCCCACTGATGTTTCTGATGATGATGATGATTCTTCACGTTCCACACTCGGATCTGGAATAGTTATTTATTTTTCTTATGTTTTATCCCGTAAAAAAAGTAAAATTTAAGCGTCTGTTTTGTAACAGATATTAATAATAAGTTTTGAGTTTTGTAGTATATACGTAAATGGTAATTGGTTCAATATGTATAAAAAAATAATAATTATTATTAATAGCTAGCGACACTAATAAACAAAAAAATACTAAATAATACTAAGTAATAATATCGCTGTCTCTATTTTTTTAGATTTACGCTGTATCCCCATACACCAGGGTAGGCAGAAGGAACCTTAACACTAGGTTATACACTCCATTCCGATATTCCAGACATTCCACTCAAATGTGGCGAAGCTTAACGTAGCCTTTTGAATGTCTCTATAACTCTCTTCTTTGTTCATTTGCTTTAAGGCTTCCTGAACCAATATAAAAACAAAGTAAATAATTTACAGGCGGTCGGATGCGCGGGGCGTAGGCGGGCACCGGGCTCGCTGTCCGAGTGGGGCGCGCTCGCGTCGTCGCTAGCATCGTCCTCGTACTCTGTAATGGGCAGGTGCAGCGTTAGTATCTTCTTCACCTCCGAGTCCGTTGACCCCAAGTTGTCCGACTCTGAAAATGAAGTAAGACGTATATTAGATTTGTTGAACACCCTGTAGGACGTGACGCTGTACGGTAACACGCTAACGACAGCTTAATTAGCCTAATAGTTCAAGTGAAGTATGACAAAGTAAATTTTAGTTAATAATAATATTTGAAAACTAGAAAATTTTCTACTGAAATACAGAAAATGACAGCCAACATCAACATCCATACAACACTTATGATAAAATAAATACAAAAGATGAGTAAAACTGATAAGTATATATTCGATTAGGTAGTGCTGAAAAAGAGGGAGTTTGATATTTTATATTAATATAATATTTTATAAATATATTACATAATTAAATATTATTTTGTCTGTCGTTATCGTGGTACCATGTGTCACAGCGAGAAGCACGTAAAGAATGTGAGTAGAAAAGATGTATGGTGATGTCCTGATGATGAGCAGATACGATATCACAATGGCAGATCGACGACGATGATTGCTGATTTAGAAGCGTAGAAGATGAGAGGATTCATTCTCTAAGTCATGGAGGAATGGAAAGAACTAGAGATACGATGAAAAATCAAAGAATAAATCGAGGACGGCATTACAGTACATTGTGTGCATGCTTACCTTTATAAATTACAACACCAGTTACGCTCCCATCAGGTTGCATAAAAGGCGATCATTTTGTCAAATTCAAATATCAATACTTAAACTTAAATGGGTTAAATTAAACTTAGTAATAGAAGGTGCATCTACGTAAAATAAAACTAATGTCTCTAACTACTTATAGATAAGCTTTATTTAGATTTTTATATTATAATCGAACGCACCTTGACTCTCTGAATGTGGATCTCTCAGTCTGTTCCCTTTTCTCCTCACTTTGGTGTATTCTGGTTCTTTTCCCTAGATAATGAAAGAAATTAGTTTTAGACATAACAAATCTGAAATATTCAGGAATTAACTAATTATACTAGAAAATGTATCTTAACTATTAATTATATCAATAGGCACACATATCTGCTACAAGTGTTTATTCTAAAATAATGGTTTAATGTAATTTATCTTTGTTAAGGTAAAAATTAAAAATTATAACGACTTAAATTGTTAACCTGCCAATAGCCTTATTAGGTAATTTCTATATTATTTGAAGGCTTTTACCATTTTGAAAATTGATTTATATTCTTACACTTTTCAATAATATAAAAATGTACGTAAGGACAAAAAATGGATTTAGCAGATTTACAATCTAAGCCAACGAACATTCACATCATCTTGACCTCAGAAACTACAAAATTAACACTGTTTCTATAGCAAAACAAAAGGTAATGATCCTACTTTATATTTATCGTTTTGTTTGAGGTCGTGGTAGACGAAGGAGCCCCGGACGGAGTGGTAGGGCCCGCTGTAGACGTTGCCGCTGTAGCTGCTCTCGCTGTACGCGCTAGGCTTTGTCAGCTGGAACGTCGCGTAGGGACAGATGTCCTCTATGTATTCTGGAATTATTTGTTTAAATATTGAATTAGAAGAGTAAGTTTAGTTTAAATGATCGATCGGCGTAGTTTTATTTTCAATGTTTTTGGACGTTTGTCCTTTGTGTGTCGAGGGGTGGAATTCAACGCGTTTTTCCTCAACACCGGAGAGAAAAATGAAAATCTAAAATCCACATACTTTTAAAATAAAAAAAATCTAACCTTTTCTCCTGAGAAATATTTCAAAGAAAACATTTAATTTTTGGTGTTTCAACATTTATTTTTGCTATTGCCAATTAGAAGGGTTTTATAAGTATACCGTTAGAGGCGTGCTTATAATGATGAGGTGGTGCGGGGTGCTGCGCGCGCGCAGCTAAATACTGCTGGTCCCGGTTAGCCTTGTTCTGTAACTGCGCCACTGACGGAGACTCCCCCACTGCTGCTTCTGGCGCTGTAGTCTCGGTTGGACCTGCTTCTGGTGGAAAATTTGTGTCTTTGTGTTCAATTTGATAACTAAGTATTATATTAAAATATTTTTTTAAATTATCAAGCACTAAAAACAGTTTCACGTTGTTTTCTTCATAGAAAGGTGCAAAGATATCTTTTCTCAGAAATCTTTACTTTCGGCCCAGCACTAGCACCCGGACTGTCAATATTAATATTATTTTTTATATATTTTAAAATACTCACTATTTCTTCTAACAAGAAGTACGATTGCCACCAACGCGGCGAGCACGAGCAGCGACAAAGCAGCCGGCAGCAACACTCTAGCGCCTCCCAGCGACCTGCTTCCTGCTGCCGGTACCGCTGGTGATACTTCACCTTCCAGCACTATTGATGTAATTTATTTGTATTACTTTCTGTTGTTTTAAACTGTAGATGCCCTGGGCCCTTGTCCCACCGTCGGAGAGAGTATTTTTTTAAATATTTTTAAATATATTTTTTATATTAATTTATTTTTAAAATAAAAGTATTTAGTGTATTTATTAAGTTATAACTTACTGCCAGTTAAGGAGTGCGTAGTAAAGTTGTACAGTGCCAAAGCGTGGCCCGCGTTGTTGTGCGCCGTTATACGCAACTGGTAGTGCGTGGCGGCGCTGAGCCCGGTCACGCTGAACACTCGCTCTGTTGCCTGCACACTGTTTGATACTAGACGCCACTAGAAAATGATAATCCACTTTATTATTATATGTAGAGGTAGTCGTGGCGCAGCGGCACATGGGTGTGACTGTAAACGTGACTGGTAGTGGGTTCGATTGCCACCTAAGATAATTAAGGATTAAATTTTACGTTTAAAAAGCTTCTAAGATTTTATGACGTTTTATTAAAATATAGAAAATAACATCCCATCAAAAACATAAATGTAAAATGAAAGCCAAGTTCTGTAATAAAACGTATGCTTTCAGCGATAAAAGAAGTGAGATGTAAATGTATGCCAAGTTCAATGGTCAGTCCTGAAATTTATTTTTAACAATATAAAATATTTTATAACAACTGAAAATGCCCACTCTTCTTACAACTTGGAGACTTTATTTATGTATAAAATCTGACTTGGCTAGTTTTCATATGAATTTACAATAGAATCTGAATAGAATAGAATTTGAATACATTCATTTATATCGATGTTGATTAAATGACAGTTGTCAGATTAGAAAGTAATTAATGAATGCTGCGTTTAGAAATCTGATATATTTATTATTATTTTTTTCAAATTTTATTATTTTGCTGAAATAACTCAACACGCAATGCCTCCTGAGTTCGATGGAAAGAGGGGAACTGAGTGTCTTAACACTAGGTTCCCTCTGTCTACCCCGCTAGGTGTGGGATACACCGTAAAGTGGATTTATTTATTTTTTATTATTTTGTTTAAGTAATTTTTAATTTTCTCTTTTTTTCTCTTATTTTTTTATTAACAATTACTTATTTTTTACTGCTAATAATTACTTTATAATTACTTCTGTTAAGATAGCTGGTAGGCTGCATATATCAAATTAAAAATCAAATCAGCTTCACGTTGTATCCCGCATACAGCAGAGTAGATAGAGAGAACCTAGTGTTAAGACACTCAGTAACTCCACTTTCCATCGAATTCTGGAGGCATTGCGTGTTGAGTGGCGGAACTCAATGCCGCGCTTTGCCTTGGTGGAAATATAATTTTTTTTTTCAGCTTCATGATGTATTTCGCGCACACCAGGGTAGGCAGAGGAAACCCAGAATTAAGACACTCCGTTCCCCACTTTCCGCCGATTTCTGGAGGCATTGCGTGTTGAGTGGCGGAACTCAATGCCGCGCCTTACCTCGACACCAGAGCGAAGAAATGGAAATATAAGTTTAACTCAAGGAAATAAATATTTCATTTCCTCGAATGGGAATCGAACTCACAACCAGTCGGTTTTACAGTCACACTTTGTGCCCCTGTGCCACGACTGACCTTACAGATAGTATATTATTATTAAATTAAACACATTTTATGTAAGTTTATTTTATATTATTGACTTAGTTTATTATATATTATATAATATTTAATTATATTTCATAAGATTTGCACTGAGACGTTGTCCCCTTTCTCCTCATTACAATTTTTCCGTAATGTTTCAAAGGTTGTCTGGTGGAGATTGCTTAAACCAATAAGACCGCCTTTGCATACGTGTTTTTCTTTAAATTTTATTTGTGTTGTTCTTTCTATATATTTCTTTTATGTGTGCAATAAAGTATATTCTATTCTATTCTATTCTATTCTAAATTTTATTTATATTTCTATCAATATAATTATTTTTTTATATTTATTTTTTTAGTGTATTTTTTTCTGTTTTCGGATTCTGTACCTCGAAAGCAATAAAACAGAACCCTTATAGGATCTTATATAGGACTTAATACTTAAATATTGTAATAATAATTTAATATCAAATACGTTAATCGAATATGCAAATACTCTTAGTATAATAAGTACTAAAACATATGTTTAAATTATAATAAATAATAATAAAGGATGTTAATCCATTTATTATATTTGTATATTTTTACGTGAAGCCCTTGAAGTCCACATGATGGCAGGCTTTCTCAGGACATAAATTAGAGTCATTTTTAGCTACAAATGGAGACATATCTTATCTTAGAATATACTTGAAAGCATCGTGTTGTTTTAGATGGCTTACGTAAGTAATAGTGAAGTTAGTCTACAAAACAAATAAAATATTTACTAACGCGTGACATAAATTAAAGCAACATATATAAATAATGCATTGCTCTTATTTTGTTGGCAGGCGCTAAGCCTAAAAATCAATTATCATGAACTTTGATTGCTATGCTTTCACTACAGGCGCTATAAGTAAATGTTCCTAATTGAATCTATTTGTTGAAAAATTATAAGAAAATATTAAAAAAATACTAGTTTGGGATTTTTCCCTTTACATACACCCAATTACTTAACCGGATGCTAAATTTCACCATTCCAGGTCATCTGGAACTTGGTTAACATTAAGGTCTATAGGTCAGTCACCCCCCTAAAAATTAACGATTTTTGGACGTCATTATCTAAATAACTGTTTGAGCTGTGTTTATGAAATTTTATGCACGTATACAGGTAGGGGGTCTAAATATTTGAGCCAAATATGACAGCTTTAGGTGGAATAGTTTTTGAGTTACGAATAGGTAAAAAGTGGCTTCAAATGGTTCGTGTAAAATAACACACGGTGCTGCTCGCCAGTTCTGAAACCCAGAACTTGGCACGCGCTCCGCGCGTTTTAAATATTACTATTCATTTAAATTCAAAAGTGTGATATCTTAATAAGTTATAGAAAATAAGATAAGAAAACTGATTAAAAATGATATCAACAAACCTGTGACTGGCTTATCTCTCTATACTCTATAACGAAGTATAGAATACCACATCCACCATCGCCCCACGAGTCCAGCCACACCGTCACTGTAGTCGTGTTCAGGGTTATCATTTGCGAATGTTTCGGTTTTACTGGCACTAAAACATGAAAAATAAAATATATTTAACCTCGCACCTCAAAACGAAAAAACTAAACTCTTACAGCATCACTGTTGTGCGTCTGTCCGTTTGTAAATACCATTTATAGCAAGATGGCGTAAATATATCAACCTGAAATTAATAAACATTCAAGTCTTTGCTTTGGAGAACAAATATACCAAAAATTTTAAATCAACGCAATCAAGTTTTTGTTGCATTATATGGAATTCGCGCACAATTCTTTAGGACCTTCCTTTAGACCTACAATTATAAAAATTCGCGTGGAAATTTACAACGTAAATAAAGAAAAAAATCGAAAAGTCAAAATAATTATTTCATACAAAAAAATATATATATTTCATATGAAATGAGCGCTCATTTTGTAGTAACACTCAAGTTGTCTTGTCCATCAAATAATTTTAGATACAGATAAAATAAAAATTAATTAATTAATTACCTGTGCCTTTTGTATACGCATGTACGATGTCACAAGGTAGCCCAGTCCCAATACGATTGAAGGCAGTTATGTACAGCTGGTAGCGGGTTCCGCACCAGAGGTTTGGTAAAACATGCTCTGAAGTTCCCGCTTCCACTTGCAACTCCTCCCAATCCCCATGTTCTCGTTTATAGTTTATTACGTAGCCTAGAATTTTTTTGGGAATATTATTATGAAATTAAAGTATTGCCAGTTTTAACGCGATTAAGGTGTCTCAATTGCTCCGAAATATTATTTTTATCAACATAAGAAAAGTTGCAGTTGCAGTTTCTACTTTAATATATCTGATAGATAATTGTACTTATTATAAATTAACGAAATTATAAATAATAAAAAATAAATGATTTTTATATTTGCTATATTGAATTTTTGTTTGTATTTTTTTCTGAGAAATTAAAAGGGAAAAATAGTAATATCAGTAAAATTAAATATTAAATATTATTTTAAATATAATCATACCTAATATAGGACTGCCGCCATCACCCTGGTCGCTCCATTGTAAATGCAGAGAGTCGGCATAAGAATCGACGACCGCCAGCACAGGCGGTTGCGGCGGCACTTTAACTTCTACGCCATAAGTGACCTCGTCCCGTCCGTGAGCGTTTTCCACCAGACATGTGTAGTTTCCACTGTCAGCGTACTGTGTCATGCTGGGGACAGTTAAAAGGTATATTATATAAAGTACATAAACATACCACTATTTAAATATACAAGGGTGGAATTGTCCGCACCACTTTAAATGAAACCACAGTTTTAACTACTCTGTAAAAGCCTAATATAATTCAGAAAAAAAAAATATTCCCAAAAATGAAAAAGTTATTTTTTCAAACAAAATAAATAATAAAAATATCGTTTTAAAATAAAACGTCATTTGTAAAGTATAACATAGGCACGCACACACTTAACTGTCAAAGCGGCAACGTCGCATACGTATGTTTGCGTCATACGAAATACAGGTATGGATAAAAATCGTGAAATGAAAAAAAAAAACGTCCAAACTATTGAGGTACCTTAATAAATTTTTTTAGTTCTGGGTTTGAAATATTTTACCCTATATGCAGTTTCACTAAAAGGAGCGCTGCCTCTTCCACCCTGTATAGTAATTTTAGAACTATTCACATTGAAGCCAGTCGTGGCGCAGGGCTAAAAATATGTAACTGTAAACGCGAAAGATTGTGGGTTCGATTTTCAGGCGAAGAAATCGTTCAATTTTAATTTCATATCAAAATTCAGAAATTTTATCAAATTTGATATTTTACTTATACACATTCTTGCATATTAAATCAGCTTTACCTTTGGCTCCCGCATACAGCAGAGTGGGCAAAGGGAACCTAGTAGAATCCAGAGGGAGCCTACACTCCGACTCACTTATTATGAAAATAAAAAACGGAAAAGTACCTAATTACTAGAGTCCCGTCGCTAGTAACGTTCTTCCTCAAAGTGGATTCTAGCAGGGCGCCATTCATGCTCCAGGTGGTGGAGGGTATCGGGACTCCCACTTTATTACAAGCTAGAGATATGTTCTCTTTCCACGGCGTGACTATGCTTCTACTAAATGATGTTATTCTTGCAGGTACTGTAATTGTATCATTAATATTTATTTAAGTTAATTTTTATGTCAAAATTTTTGATATATCTGTAATGATTGTTGCAAGCAATAAGTTTATTTGAATTATTTTTTATTATATATATTATTATTTTTACTTTGAAATGATTTTTTATTTAGTTTTTCTTCCTTGTAAAGTGATACGTATATAAAAATATAAGTAAATATTAATATATTTTTTTACCAGTATCAGAAGGTAGTACAGTAACGACCCTGGTAGCGTCTCCTTCGCCCAATCTGGTGGAGGCGGACACCCAGAACTGATGCGTCGCTCGCGGCGGAGAGCGCGCCGTCTCGTGGGACAGCGTGCTCGGTGATAACATGCGTTTGTGTGTTCCTTCCTGTAAGTTTTTTATATAGAAATTTGTTCTTTACAAAATATAATAGTTGTGGGTTCGTTACCCACTAAATGAAATAAAATTATAATATTTTCATTTTCCTCGCTCTGGTACCGAGACAAAGGGCGGTGTTGAGTTACGCCACTTAACACGTAAGTCACATCTACCTCGTCTTTCGTATTCGGTGGAAAGTGAGGGTGGAAGTGTATATTGGGAATGTTAGCGTGAAGATAAAAAAATATATATTTCAGGTTTTTTCCTATTTTATGTTGAATTATGCAACAGAATAATTTTCATTTCATGTTAATACATTTTTTTAGGGATCTATTAAAAAAATACTGTGTAAAGTAAATGGAAAAGTTTATAGGTGATTTATTACAAACTTTTACACAGACGAAAACAACGGTGCCGCGTAAAAGCCTTGCAACCACTTGTTTATTAGAACTTACAGTAAACTTTACTAGGCGGTAACCAAAATAAGTGATTTGGTGTAAAAATATATTTAAATGGTAAAAACGAAAACTTTTCGTACCTCACGACCATCCTCAATAACGCTCATATAAAGCGTGTACCCCACGAGCACACCGTTAGGCGAGGCGGGTGGCAACCATGACACTAAAATTTTATTTCGCGAAGACACTACAGCTTTGATGTCAGCTGGTGCTGATGGAACTGAAAAAGAACAGTGAATGTCTCAAAAATTGGGGAGAAAGGTTCCCTGTGCTTAACCTGTCATAAGAGGGATACAGCAAAGCAATTTTTTAATAGATATTTTAAATTTAAAACCAATTTAATAAAATTACGGTTTTAAATGTTAAACTTTAACCAAAAGTTATATAGCTCATTTTATCTCCCGACACAAAAAGTAAAAAGTTTAAATTTCGCGTGTCAGTCTATCTGTCCGTGGGTTTGTCTTTGGCACCGTAGCTCCTGAGTGCAGGTTTTTGAATCAAAAGCCTAGTTGATTGCAGTGCTTCTTTGCTATGTTTCATGAAATCAGATTAGTAGTTAAAGAGCTACAAGCACCTAAGGATAATATTCTTTAAAAAAAGCTTGGAAGCTGTACAAAAAGCATTAATTTAAATATATTTTAAAATGTAAAAATAAATTTATACCATCTTCTTCAGTATGACAGTAGACAGGTGCCGCTCTCACGCCGTCACCTGCTGCGGTGAAGGCACACACTGTGACCGAGTAGTTCGTGTATCGACGAAGACCAGACAGAGTCGTGTGCAGGCCTGATATTTGCTTAGTTACTGCTTCTTCGCTTCCTGTAATGTTTGTTTTAGTTAATAAGTAATATTAATAGAATATTTTATTTATTACTATTTTCATTTATTCGCTTTGGTAGTAGGGCAAAAGGCGGTGTTGAGTTCCGCAACTCGATACAGAATACCTCAAAAATTCGGCAGAAATTGAGGATCATAGTGTCTGCTTCCTTCTGCCTGCTATTAGCGAGATACAGCGTAAAGCTGAAAAAAAGTTTCTTAAATTTTGTTTGGTTATAAACAAAAATCCAAAATACTTACCATACCAATCTGTGACTGGGGCGTATGTAACCCTGTACCCTTGCAGCACCCCGTTACGCCCACGCATAGGCGGCGGCTCCCACGTGACGCGCACCGACTGGGAACTCAGCGCGTTGCATTGTAGGGAACCGGGTGGTAAGCTTGGAACTGTGAGAGGAATGATATTAGAAAATGATGAAATTTATTTTTGTAAATGTTTATATTATATGTATCCCGCTTTATAATTCGTCTCTTAATTTTTTAATAATTTCACGACAAGCGACGTAAATGCTTCGCCTGCTTAAAGCTACCGTTAAATAATAGCTGAATTATACAAAATCTACATACTTATATACATTGTAGCCTGAGTATTATTCTAATGCATAAGCTATATAACTGTAAAGTTTCACCTAAATCTGTTCAGTAATTTTCGCGTAAAAGTGGTTATATTAATAGTATAATTAAAGTTAATTTCATTAAACATATACATATAGTACTCGCACAATCCAAGGTAATATCTCACCATCTTCCATAGTAGTGGCAGTAGTAGGCGGCGAGGCAGGTCCAGCTCCTCGGCTATTATATGCTTGTACGACTACTGCATAAGCTGCATGCTTTTGCAGACCAGACAAAGTGGTACGAGCACGCGCCACCCCAGTACCCTCCACTGTTCTGACAGTATAGGAAGCTCCTCCAGGACCACTTGCACTCAATATCGTGCTATTGCTGTTTAACTGGAAAAAAAATAAAGGAAATTTAGAATAAGCATTTTAGTTATCTTCGCCAAAATACTTATATTACTTAATATTTCCATTTTCTTCGCTCTAGTACAATAATAGTGCAATAATTTTATTTAGATACTTCATGTCTAAATAAAGTTATTATTTTTATTAGAAAAAATTAGTGTACTTTACAGGAGTTATTATATAGAACTTACTTCTTGAAACCCCACGTAGTATCCTAAAATGTTTCCATTCCAAAGATCTCGCTGCGGCGGGTCCCAAGTGACCGTTAACTCTGTTGAACTTTTGGCTTCCACCCGCACGTCTAGAGGTGGACCACTCGGTACTAAAATTTACATAAAACTTATTTAATAATGTGAAAAATATTGAGGAAATATTAAAGTAACGGCCGGGACCCCAAGAGTGTGGGTTTGTGCCCATGAGAATGAATTATTAAATATTTTTATTTTGTTGCTCTGGTAACAAGATAAAGTGCGGTGTTAAGTTCCACATCTCAACAAGCAATGTCGCGGAAAAATACGACGAAAAATGGAGAATAGAGTGCCTTAACATTAGGTTCCTTATACTGATCGTGTTACATTTATGAACCGATTGAAATTATACAAACACTAAATATTAAGGGAGGCTTATCAAAATAGTGAAAATTGTAATTATTTAATTGCAGTTAAGCCTCTTCTGAGATTAGCGGAACCAAACGTACAGATAAACAGTCAAAAATTCTAATATTTTGTTCTCATATATCTTCCACCTACAGACAATTCTTTACGATTCTATTATAACTATATTATACATCGATTGTGCATGTAAACTTTATTATCATATAATTTAATATCCTCTGGATCATTTGGAATTCAAACAATCGACATAGTATTTGGTTTACCAAACTAAATGCATCTAAACTAAACCTGTCGGTAACTTCTGTTTGGAGTTACAATGAAACTGGTATACCTACTCCAGGCAAATGAATTACCTTCTTCAGTTGTAGTAACTTGCACCAGCTGACTGGGCTCGCTCTGTCCGAGACGGTTTTCGGCAATTATTCGTAAGTGATATGATGTGGCGGGTTGGAGATTTTGGACACTAGCCGATGTAACGCTTCCAGGTACTATTACTTTTTGCGGTGTTGTAGGCCATGGCTCTGAAACGTTATTAAGTATAAATTATACTTTGTTGCTTAAGTACATATTACGAGGCGTTGAGTTCCACTACTCAACACACAATGACTCCAGCATTTGGCAGAAAAGCGGGAACGGAGGGTCTTAACACCAGGAAAAAAATATTATGTAAGTTACCTGGTGCTTCCTTATATTGTACTATGTAGTTGATTATAGGACTATTCCCAGCATACGGCTGAGTCCAGGATATTTGGATAGATCGTGATTGTTGATCTATGATTCTTATGTTTTTTGGCATTTCTGGAACCTGTCATAAAGTTAATTTAAATTATTAATTGTAATAAATGTAAAAAACTAAGTTGATAACATATGGGGTCGATTCTTACCTCTTGGACTACCAAGTGTATTAACATTTCGTCTTGGCCATACGCGTTTGAAGCTCGACATGTTAAGGCTCCAGTGTCTTGTCGATAGGTTTGAAGTATACTCAGTTCAGACACCAGTCCATCATCTAATACTTGCTCTCGTATTGTATATCTAAGGGTTTAGTAAAATAATAATGTTATATATTTTTCGAACTATATCAAATTTAACAGTTTATTATTTGGCATATATTCTCATTATAAGAACGGCACCAAGTTTTCTTTGATTGTGAATTCTATGCCTTTCGATCGAATGAATCAATGCTAGAAAATACAAAAAATTAGATACCTCTGATCCAAATGATGAGCAATCGTATGATGATGAGGGCTGCGCCAGCTAACTTCGAGGGGCGCGTCACCTGACGCAGCACATTGTAAATGCGCTGCTTCACCAGCAGTTACTTGTACTGTCTTACTCTTCATTGGGAATCGAGCAGGCGCTATAAACAACATTTAATAAAAACATCATTGGACGTAAAACAATGAAAAAGATTAACAAAATCTACTTAAGCTTTGCTCAGTTAACTGTGCTAGTGATATTTAAGTTCACAAGAGCACTGGCAGTATATACAGAATAAAATTGGTTGAATACGATTGGCCCGAAAGCTAAAATGTTTACAAACTGCCCGGAACGTGACCGAATCGAGGTTCGAACTAAGGAAACTATACGAGTGCCAAAGCACCTAGAAACTTGTTAGTTTTGCATAAATCGAACCCATGTTTTACTTTGGGCTCCGAGTAATCCTCGTCAATATTTACGATAAGATTTGTTTTGTTCCTTTTTAGGACGTGGGGAAATTTTGTAATTTGCAATGTTATTGAGGTTGCCTTGAAGTTTACGCAATTTCTTCAAAATTATCCAATTTTCTAGACTTTACTGGTTACCAGTGCACTGTATTTTTATTAAATAAAAATATAAATTGAAAGATCGTCCATAACGTGATTCAATATAACAAATGTATTTACACTGTAATTTAATTAAGCTCTTGTTCACGTTGTTGTTATTTGATCGTCTCCACGAGTATAATCCTCAACAAAGGCGGGCAGGATCGCCAAACACGAAACCTTTCCCCCCAAAACTAACGTAATCAGAGTGCGATAAATTACTAACATATATAGTTTTAGACAGTTTGCGGAACGTCAACGAAGTAGGTAATGGATAGAGATATATTTGCTCGACAAAAGCCAATATCGTCGAATACAAACACGTACACGAAGTTATTCTAGTGGAAGCCAACTGTCTCGTTTTCCAATAAAGAGGAGACGTATTGCTACGTAGGACCATTGAGTTTTCTGCACAGACGCGCACGACTTCCGCCGATCACTGTTGAGCCCTTTGTTGCCTTTCTGGTTTGTGTCTAATTATCTTATAACATATGTTATATGGAAGACGTGACGATCGTATATTATACCGTGGAAGTATATTATTATAGAGTACTAGCGGCCCGCCCGCGGCTTCGCCGGCGTGAACTACGTTATTATTAAATTCTGTCTCCATGAATACCTCCTAGCATTTTTAGTAACGGAGTTTCATACAAACTTTCGACCCCAAAAACAACCCCTTAGAAGTCGAATATTGCAAATTCCCGTCTTAGGGAGCACCTACGTCCTATAAATAACTCCTATGTAACATGTAGTTTCTGAGATTTCGTGATGAGTGAGTGACCTTTTGATTATATATATATAGAAGACTAGTTTTTACATGATTTTTTAAATTATAAGCAAAACAAAGTAAGCGTCAGTCAGGCCAGTCGTGGCGCAAAGGCTCAGGCGTGTGACTGTACGCGAACGGTTGTGGGTTCGATTACCACTTGAAGAAATGAAATATTTCATATACATTTTATCTTTTTATGATATGTAGCATACTTTTAATAAGTAAAACGACCACGCAGATAGAGTTCTTAAGAATAATTTTCATTATTAATATTGTATAAATGATATAATAATAGTTATTAATGAAAATTGTAAAATATAAAATCTTCGATATATATAAGATTTTTTTTTAATGTCCTACAATTAAAATACAATAAAAAAACTAAAATATTATTAGATATTTTTATCTTTTTTTTATTAGTATAAAATATGGGCTTTTTCCAAAGTACCACGTGAACCACGTAGCTTAGTATCAGCACAAACATCTATGTTAAAATACCTATTTGAATTAAAGTTTAAAATGTCTCTGCTATGCTATTTAAGCGTTATTAATCGATCGAATAAAATAAAATAAAATCTTTCTCTATCATTTTCTTGCAAATGTATTTTTTTTGCAATTTGAAAAGTGTCTGCGAGTTTAATGTGTAAATTTTCTTCCAGGCAGTATTAATTTTAAAAGTCAATATAGCAGTAATGGTAGAAAAGAATTTTCATTTAAGCATCGCGTGTCCGCCGTCATAGAGCCAAGTATCCGTACATTCCAGTGGTATTTATAGAATATCTACAAAAGGACAGCATTTCTTAATGCCTTTGAATTTTTCTTTCTCTAATATAGATCAAATTTTTTGTTTTTCCTTTTAAATTTATAGATTTAAGATGTCTAATAAAAATAACTATATAATTGTTTGACATAATTATTGAGAATTATTTTTTCTTAATATTTTCATTGCAACGCTCTGGTACTAAGGCAAAAGCCCGGCGTTAAGTTCCGCCACTCAATTTTAAACACTATGCTCCCTCTGCGGACGTTCCGAGAAGCTGATTTATTTTTTTTGTATTTACTAGGTTTTTTGAATATTAAAACGTAGAACTAGATAATTTATTACATTTTAAAATGACTTACCATTAACTTTTAGAAATATAAGTTTACTGAGTCCTGCCCCTATGTCGTTACGGGCCTCGCAAAGGTAATGGCCTTCGCTGTCCTTTGCAACACGTTCGAATACCAGGGACCCATTCTCCAAAACTCTGGAGCTGCCTTCAAACATGAAGTCCTTGTACTCTCCAGGAGTGTTACCTAGATTGCAATTAAGTACTTAATTATGTTGGTTGTGTAAGAATTTTAAATAATATAGACTAGTTTTCGACATGCAGTTAGATAAAATAATTTTTTAAAAGCGTATAACATTTTGAAAGTAGTGGCATTTGAACTTGCGTCTCTTGGAAACCGTCCAAGAGGCGCGGATTCAAATCCCAAATATTTATTATTATATATTCTTTATTGCACATTAAAACACATAGGAAATACAAAATTAAAAGTTTAGTTAGCAAAGGTGGGCTTATTTCTAAAAGAAATCTCTTCCAGCCAACCAATGGAAGTGGGTGGCTGTCAAATAGCGGGAAGAGAGTACATACAGTGCAGTTATCAAAGGAGAAAAAATCACTAAGAATTTAAATAAAAAATAATAATCACAAAAAAGAGTAAATACATATCCAAATACATAAATAGATACATATACACTAAATTTATAAATACAAACTATATATAATACATATATACTAAATTTATATATATATTATACGTTTCAAAAAAAAATATTTTTTTCCTAATTGTGGAATAACACTGAAAATATAAATTATTATATTGAAAATAAAAAAATATTCTGTAATGTAACAATTAAATAATAAGTAATAAATAAAATATTCTTACCAACAGCTTTTTTCCACGTAATATTAGGTTTTGGATATCCGTCAGCTTGACATTGAAGAGTTACGTCTTGTCCTGCTGCAACCGCCACATCACTGGGCTCCAACCTCCATCGAGGAGGTACTGTCATAATATTTAATAAAGAATACAAAATTTAGATTTCATTTTTTTCTTCGTGGCGCAATGACTATCAACGTGACGGCTGTGAGTTTGATTCCCAGTCGAGGGAATGAATGATTACTTATTAATATTTCCATTCCTTCGGTCTGGTAAAAAGCACAGCGTTGATTTCCGCCATTCAACACTCAATGTCTCGAACATTCAGCAGAAATTGGGGAACAGACGAAGACGTCTTAGCATTAGATTCCCTCTGCTTATCAGCTTAATGCAGGACACAGCTTAAAACAAACCAAAAGATATTTCAGTATTTTTGTAAAAAACCACGTACCATTAACTGTTAACGGCACAGTAAACCTTTCAGAACCAGCGACATTTGATGCTATGCACGTATAGTTGCCACTATGCAGCGAGGTAATATGCTCTATCACTAAAGAAGCACTGTACTCGTCCATCCTTCTAGTTATAATACCACTGGGGGCGTACGGCGATGACGTCACAGGCTGTCCATTTTTCTCCCAACGGAATGCAATCGGCAAATCGCCCTCCAATATCTGACAGGAAATAGCCGCTCTCATGCCCTCCCTTAATAAATTCGTCAAAGGCTGAATTGGCAATATCTTCGGTTGAACTGAAAACATGATATATGTGTGCTGACCGAGTCGACCTTAATCTTAGTTCTAATTAATTTCTTCAATAAATTAATTTTTCTTTACCGTTTGAAATTTTTTAGTACCATCTTTTAATTTTAGGTAATAGAAAATTTATACTATTTTTTATTTTATTAGCCTATTAACCGAGAAGTCAGAGCCTTAGAGGATATTAAAAAATGGTGAACGTGCTAAATTTAATGAATTACTGCTGAGTAATATCGTTCTTCTTGAATTTGTGATTTTATGAATATTTAAATCTTGTTGTAGCAAATGAGAATCTTTTACTCTAATTTGGCTTTAACACCAAAATTGAAAAAAAGCGAAAAAAGTGTACTAACCTTGTTATAATAGCATAATTATTTAAAAAAATACATATTTTATAATATCGTCGAGTGTAAACCTGTTAAATACGCTGTGTTGATATTTTTTTGTACATTTTTATACTATTCTAAAAAGTAAAAAAAAAAATCGACTTTTGCGTAAAAAGTACCTTCTCATAATATACATTCATAGCTTTTTAAATACATTTTCTGTCTCTTCTCAGAATTTGCTGGATAGGCTGGTTTATATTCTAAACCGACGATAACTTTCATTAATAGGTAAGCATTTTTTATAATATTACATCTAAAATAAGCAAACAAAAGCACAAACCCAGGCTTATCAAATATTTTCAAATGTTTTCAGCCAACATATATTATTTACAGTATGTTAAAACAGGCATCGTAAAAACAAACATGGCGGCTGCGGGTGACGTCTCTTAGGATTAATTAACGATAATTGCCATACCAACGTGTGCCCACTCGGCTTTCACTGTAAGTTTGCTACGTTCATTAATATATGATAAATTATATGAATTATATGAAGCTTAAATATATCTTTTAAATAGTTGATATTGTTTGAAACTAGTGAAAAGAATAAAAAATATATATTTTAAAAACCTAAGGTCGAAAACTTTTATATCTAATCTATACTTCTTCTTAAAAAAAAAAAAAACTTAAATTCGTTCAAATATCTGTCATCGTTTCTGTCAATTAGAATTTTTTATTGCCTAACCAATAAACAAAATACTGAAAAAGAACCTTAACTTATTAAAATAAAAGGAAAATTATATATCCTACCTAATATCTGAACTTCCACGTCTCTCCTTGCAACATGTCGCTGTCTGTTCGAGGCTTGGCAGGTGTAGGTGCCAGCGTCTTCGCCGCGCTGCGTCTGCTCCACTATTAGGGTGCCATTGGGAAATACCTTCTGCCGTCGATTTAACGGTAAAGATTGGCCGTCTGTTGATATATTATATAAATTATAATGTTGTTTCAGTATTAATATTAGAATTTAATTTTAATTCCATATTTTGTAGTTGTATGCTGTTTCTTGCATATAGGTAGGCAGAGGGAGCCTAGTGTTAAAACATTCCGCTTCCCACTTTTCGCCAAATACTGGTAGCATTGCGAGTTGACTGGCGGAACTTAACGCCGCGCTTTGCCTCGGCACCAAAGCGAAGTTATGAAAATATTACATATTTCATTTACTCGAATGGCAATCGAACCCACACTGTTTCACGTTTACAGTCACATGCTTGTGCCCCATAACTAGCTTCAAATAAAGTCCATATAATTAAAAATATTTTGTCTATATTAATGTTTCTACATAGAGATATATGTTAATAAAACGAAATAGTAGGTTCACATGGAAAAATAAATAACATATATAATTTGAACTGTAAAAATAAAGCTAAATGAAAATATCCTGCCATTTGTTGGAGTTGTAAAAGTTATGTTGAAATATGACGCGCTATTTGGCCAGCTTTCGTAAATAATAAGTTGTGTTTAACTTTTTATATTAAAAAACTGGAAAAGGTCGGACAGAAATAAAATTCTGTATAAAACTTTATACGGTGTAGTATTTTTTTTTACTTAATATAAATTCAGTTACGTAATGCTCCTTTTATTTTGACGTATTTCCAGCATGATTCCCCCCCCATTTGAATTAGAACCTAGTAACTTGCCGATCTCATTAAATGAGACCTATTATAATCTGTTTGCTATTTTTTTTCAGCTTCAAGCTATATCCTGCAAGTAGCAGGTTAGGCAGAGGAAGTCTAATGTTAAGACGCTCTGCTCCCTACTTTCCGCCAAATTCTGAAGGCATTGCTTGTAAGTGGTGGAACTCAACGGCGTGCCTTGCCTCGACACCAGAGCAAAGAAATGAAAATATTAAATATTCCATTTTGTCGAATGGGAATCGAACCCACAACCTGTCACGTCTACAGTCATACGCTTTTACCTCTGGGCCACGACTGGCCTCAAATACCATAGTAATTGCAAATCTAGCTGCGAATGTCCAGGAAAATAATATAGGCCATTTAAAGGCTTCGGACTAATGAGATATCTATGAAAAGATAAGATCGTTGTTGACAAGGGTCACAGAGGAAAAGGAAAATTACGAAGGAGTGACCGGCGAGTCTTAATTTGATCTTACCCAGTAATTTTGTTAAACGGGCTACGGATTTTACGCTCTGATATTTTCTTTATATGTCTCTTTGATCTGAGTGAGGAAAAAGTGTTGTACAACGAAAATAGATCATCTTTTGCCAGGTTTTTCCGCTGTAAGTGATTTTTGTACTGAATTCCTTCAGCTTATTTAACGTTTATATTGGATTTTTTTTCAATATCAGAGAAATTTAGTTTAGAGAAAATTATGACCTGAATTTACTGTTTTAAGATATGTAGATGCTCTAAGCTTAGAAAAAAGTGTAAAGCTAATATGAATCTGGGGCGTTGTTGGGTCACAATAACGTTGTCACATTTTATCTTGAAAATGTCAACAATGTTGTTCTGGAATACTGACGTCATAGAGACATCCGCACCATTCTTTGTGTATTTTCGCCTTCGCGCACTCGCCCTAGTTTCCTTAACGACCTGTTGCTAAGAGAAAGTTCCTCCGTCTCCCTTGAGTTTAATTCGATACTCTTGCACTAAAGTGTCCTTTCAAGCGGTTGGTTAAATCTGTAATATATTTGATTTTCTCCGTCGTTCCAGCCGTTGTGGCATTTACTCTATGCTCTGTTTGATTTTCCGGTTGATACACGGATTGGCTAGGACGTGAGGCTTATGTTGCTCTGTTTAAACTGGGTGAATTGTATTTTAACTATGAAGTGCTACTATTATAGGGTCGAGGGTTTGGGTAAGACCTCTGTCACATTGAATGTAATAGATCTTAATAAAACTGACAGAGGATGCGTTATACGTTTTCAGGCAATGGACGTTTCCTAAAGGATGGGCTGTTATTGTGTTTCTTTTTTTTCTGTATGTGCTGGGCTCGCCTGTAGCTAGGTAGGCAGAGGAAGTCTAGTGAGAAGACGCTATTTTCGCCGTATTCTGAAGGCATTGCCTGTTAAATGGCGAAGAAATGAAAATATTAAATATTTAATTTTCTCGAGTAGGAAACGAATCCACAAGCTGTCGCGTTTATAATCGAAAGCTTGCGCCCCTGCGCCACAAATGGCTTAGTCATTTTGTTTATTTTCTCAAAAGAAATATATCATTTTATTTATACAATGTTGTAATCTTGATATTGTTAATCAAAAGCCTTAAAGGTAAGTAATACTTTTAAGAAACATAACTCTGCAAAAGGGTAACAAAGCGGAAGAAACGCGAGACGAAAATAATCTCGGAAAAGCATCAAGACGACAATTCAATTTTAGAATGTAATGGCACGAAATGAAAAAAAACATTCATTAAACAAGACGGGAGGAGAGGAAAACGCCATAGTCCGTTTTGTGTAATATCTGTTTCGCTTTAAATACATTTATTAAAATGATGTGTTTGTTTTAATTAATTATATCTTGCTTCTAATTTGTGTATTTTTGCAGTCTTAATTACATTTGTGGTCCAGCGGTACAACGGTGTGACGCAACGGTTTTGTGTTCGATCCTCACTCAGGGGAATGAATTAGTGTTTATTGATATTATAGTTTGTTAGTAGTGTTGTTAGTTCCACCACAATCGAAATTGGGGAACGGGGTGTGTTCACACTAGGTTCCTTCTTCCTACCCTGCTATGTGTATCCCCCATACAACGAGAGGCTATTTTTTTTCTTAATTAAAGGTAATATTGTCAGGTATTCAAAAATAAATAAATGGTCCAAAAATACTAAGTATTTTTGTATGAAATATCAAGCTTACCTCTTTCCCACGTGATCGATTCAATCGGATATCCGGCTACAGGACATTTAATGTTTAAATCACTTCCTGCAACCGCAGTTACTTTGGGCATCTCCCGGATATACGGGAGGCCGTATACGTTGACCCTGGCCGCGTGGACTGCTTTACCAGCAGAGTTGCTGGCGACACACGCGTACTCGCCGCCATCTTGCTCAGTGACGCGGCTGACGTTGAGGTGGCTGACCACGTCGTCTTGGAGGGTCACGTGCTGGCCGACGACAAACCTTCAATTTAAAAAAAAAAAGAAATATAGAGATAAAAAATATGTAAAATAAATTAAAAATAAGTAAATAACTTGGTTTTTAGGCGATTTTGCGAATATCCCAATAATGTTTCTTAAGAAAATATAATAGACGGTTTCTAAATATAATAAGATATATTACTAACTATGATTTAAAAATAAAGTAATAACATTTTTACCTTGAATTAGTAGGAATAGGGAATCCATCTAACAGCCACGAAAATTGGGGTGGAGGATGACCCATCGCGACACATTTGAGTGACACACTTGGCCCAGGCTGAAGTGTCTGCTCCGAAAACCAATATACCAGCTCGGGCTTGGATTCTGGGAAATTATTAATATTATTTATATTTTCATTGTTTTTATTAGAGATAAATAATGATTTTATTTGCAGCATATAGGTTTTTGAAAAAAAAAATGATATTTTCATGAATATTTTAAACAGTTCAGTTCAGCTTCATTTATGCTATCACGTGTGTAGGATATGCAGAGGGAACTTAGTGTTAAGACTTCTGGAGGCATTGGGTGTTGAGTAGCGGAATTCAACGCCATGCTTTGCTTCGACGCCAGAGTTCTATGTTATAAAATTACTACGGCGTAGGCACTAATATTTTTAATTCAAATAATTTCATCTAGCATTATCTTTAATTACCCTAATGGCCTTAAGAATATGAATGAAAAACAAACATCGCAGCCGTTGCACTGTTTACTTTGAAAAATATTTTCCGCGAAGATAAGAGAAATAAATGCCTCTTAATTTCTAGAGCGTGAGGTCGAAGCGAAATGTATGGCTAGTGGGGATCCAGTTTAATTTACGCTTCGACTAAGCGGCATAAGTAGTTAAGGTATTATGGAAATAGGCGGGTCGCAAATCCGGCCCCTGCGAGCTCTGGCACGAATCTTTATAGGACGGCGGTTACGTAAAACTGTATGAAATAATAGACTATATTTTTTAATTGATGAGTATTTATATAGGGATTTTATATTTTTTTTGCTTTTTTTTAATAGATTAAAACCCAGTAATTAATTTAGCTTAGGAAAGACGGTAGGTGATGTACAGATAATGATTATTTTTGTAAATAAATATTTTTGAATATGTAGAAAAAATAAATAACTAACTTTAAAGGCCATCAAATGTTTATTGCTTCGCTTAGGAATCAAACTCACAACTAGTCGAAGTAAGAAACATTTAATATTTTCATTTCTTAACTGTGGTAACGAGACAAAACGCGGTGTCGAGTTCAAAGAGAGAGAGAGAGAGTCAACACGCAATGCCTCCAAAATTCGGAAAAAAATACTTTTAAGATCTTTACATTCCTGAATAACAATAATTCCTCCGCCAAATTCAAAGTCAGCCCTATTAGCGAGAGTGGAGGTGAGAAGTAAATGGAAGCTGACATTAACTTTGCATTTACTTATTTTAGAATATTCATTTGTTTGAAGACATACAATTAATAGTACTAGTTTCGCCATTTAACACGCAATACCCCCACTTCGGAAAAAAAGTGGGGAACGGAAGTCTCTTAATAAGTTTATGTCTACCCTGCTATGATATCTTATAATAATAGAATTTTTTAAATATATGTGACATTTTAATTTATTTTAAATATTAAGTGCATATCTAAAAGTTTTATTTCTATTTGGAAATATAAGAGGGCTATTCGTTCGAAATACAGGTATTTCATAATAGGATAAAGTTTTATAAGACATTTAGTGTATATTATAGACGTTCACCATAAATATGGCAAGCGGGCGCACCTTAGCTTCGTTCCATACGAAACTAATGCTCTTAAATGCACTTAAAATGTTTGTATATATTATGCAAATATTTAAAGAAAAATTCTCTCGTAAATTTATAAATATTATTCTATGCATTTATATTAGCTTCACGTTCTATCCCGCATCTAGAAAGATAGGCAGAGGTAGGCATCTAGGAAGGTAGGGCACCTATTGCTAACACTCTCTCTTCCCCACACTCCGCCGAATCATTGAGAAATTGCACATGGGGTGGCGGATTTCAACGCTTTGTGTTACTATTAGTATCTATTAGTTAGAACTAACTATAATTGCTTCTCCCGAAAGTTCCCCGTGAGAATTCCAGTTAATTCTTCTTCTACCTTATACTAGTATGTATTTCAACACGGACTATACGAGGAAAATACAAGAAAATACTAAAAAGAATTAAATGTTGCCTAGGTATAATTATTAGGAAGTAACAGATTCTTCTTTTCAAGTCAAGCCTAAACTTATTCTTGTTCGATTGCTTTTGATGTTAAAGAGGAACTCACCGATTATATGCTTACATGTTTCTTTTTATTTTCGTGTATTTTCTGTACGTAAGGATGGATAAATAATAGCTTTATTTTATAACCACCAATAAGAGAAATAAATAATAGTTTTAAATATTATTTTTATATTCAATACGTGAAAATCGAACCCAATGCTGTCTCATGTGCACAAAATCTTCACCTTCATTAGGTTTTTTCAATGGAATTCCAAATATTAAAATAGTTTTAAATACAGCATTTCAATCATTTTTGTTGTCTTAAGAAGGCAAAGGATAGTTATTTTCACATTATAGTATAAAAACGATGCTAACAGATACTTTGTTTCTCTTTGAAAGTTTAACCCAAAGTTATTACTTGTTAACTGGAACTTGTAAAGTTCAGCTCCTTTACATTTCATAAGCAGACGAGTAAAATGCTGATGTAGTTTAATACCGATATACCGGTAGGTATACGATGAGCGCTCGCATATGAACATATTTGAATTTGAAATAGATAATGCTTACTTGAGAGTTCTTTTTTCAGCTTCACGAAATTATCTCGCTTGGTAGGTCTCGTGGTCGGTAGGTGGAGAGCCTAAATGGTAATGTTAAGACACTCCGTTCTCTAATTTCTGCCGAATTCTGGAGGCATTATGTGTTGATTGGTGGAACTCAACGCGTTTTCCTTCGACACCAGAACGATGAAATGAAAATATATATGACGGCGCGCTGCTATGTATTAGTTTTAGTTATAATTTCGCAATTATTACATTTCGATTTTAATTGAGTTATGTAATGGATTATATTAGAAGAATATTTAAAATGGAGCGGGTAACCCCGAAGAGGGTAGTAGGTGTAGCCACGAATAATAGCGGATGTCATTGGTTGACAGCTATGGCGTGAGATGTTCACCAATTAACCTATTGGCTCCTAATCTATTGTAATTTTGCTAATCTTGTAAGATTTATTGTAAAACTGTTATGTAAACGAGTAATAAGACATTGTGGAATATAAGTGTGACTTTTATTAAAACATCTCTGTTCCTACAACGCCCACAAATGAATAGTGAAAGCCAAGACCGCTTTGAGGCCCCTTCTGATGCTTCTACATATATATATTTATGTCCTCGAGTGAGAATTGAACCCACTATCTGTACATGCTTGAGCCCTGCGCCACACCTGGCCTTAGGTTTATTTTATTGCTACAAAGTTTATATTTTCTTGAACTAAAAATATAATATGGCTGGATTTGTAATACGTTTGCATATTCTTTCATTTCTTTCATTCTTCTTTCATTCCATAAACTTATGCAGCATTTGCCATGAGCGAGTTGACGAACAGCCTCGGTATACCGTTAACGTTTAACTTTCGGCAATGTATGGAATGTAATGGACTTATATGTTTTGGTTTTTGTTATGCTTTATATAATAGCGATTTAACTTGGCAAAATTATTCATTATTTTCATTTCCATTGGGGCCAGTCGTGGCCCAGTGGCACAAAGTGTGACTGAGGTATAAACACGGTAGTTTGCGGGTTCGATTGCCGTTCTCTAACCCCAAAAGTAAAGAAAAATTATAACAATAGTATTATAAACTAATCTTTAAATGAAACATAATATAAAATGAAACCAGAACACAAATTGTTAGAATGAAGTGAAGCTTTGTAAGATTTTACATTTATTCGCGGTCTTTCTGAGACAGCAGTGCCGATCGCGTCTGGTTATGTATCTCGTTCTAATCCCTTTGATAAATTAATCTCCCCTTTCACGTTCTACTGTGGGATCTAAAGATTAAATCTTTTTAAATCACTTCACTGAAAATATTACATTGTTTTTGACAACTCGGAAAATGGTGAGGTTTTCCTTATTTTTGATATAGAAATATAAAAAAATATTAAATTCTTAGGCTTTATGTTAAAAAAAATTAATTGATGTAGTCGTGCACGTCGTAGCGAAGGGGCACAAAGTGTGACTGTAAGTGACTGGTTATGGGTTCGATCCCCCATCCCAGGAAATGAAATATTAATTTACATTTCTATTTTCATTCCTTCACTCTGGTGTGGAGGCAAAGAGCGGCGTTCAGTTCCGCCATTCAACACTTAATGCCTCCAGAGTTCGGCGGAAGGCGGAAAGTAAGAAAAATAAGCTTTGACAAAATATAATTTTAGCAACTCATTGAAGTAAAAAAAAATCCATATATCCTACTGAAGCAGCGGTCACAAATGAGACGTTTTAACAGAAGGTACCACTTGCATAATTTATACACTCGACCCGTCTCGCACGACACGCGGCATTATATATGGTGTTGCCCGTTTTTAACCGCAACATTTTTGCCCGCTTAACATGTGAAATATTTTAAAAGGGTGTTGCCAGAATATTTATGTTGGAATTTTTAATAGGTCGCCCCCAATATGGTGCTATTGAAATAAAATTTTAATCAACCAATACTAAGGGTGTCCATTCTTTTTTTTAATGTTTATTATAGCTGTATAGTTTGTGTTTTTTTATAATATTATAGCTGTATAGTTTGTGTTTTTTAGAATAAAATTCAGCCGTTTTTTTTATGAAAAGTATAGATTTTAAAACGTATTGTAATAACTATGAGTTGAAATTTCTGTTTCTTCATTAATTAGTTGTACTTTTTCATATATGTACATTTACCAATGAAAACACCATAATTTTATATCCATGAAAATGATTGGTAAATATGAAAAAAGTTGTAGAGACAGAAGTGGCATCTGCTGAAGTACAGCTTCACAATACAGTTGCAACCACAAACAATAATATTTCTATAATAACCAAATAAATTATATATTTTTTAGCTTCACGCTGTATTCCGCAACCAGCAAGGTAGACAGAGGCAACCTAGTGTTAAGACACTCCGTTCTCCACTTTCCGCCGGTTCCTGGAGGCTTTGCGTGTTTAGTGGCGGACAACAACGCCGTGCTTTGCCTCAACATCAGAGTGGAGAAATAAAAATATGACATATTTCATAGCCTCGAGTGGGAATCGAACCTACAACCTGTCACATTTACAGTCACACACTTACACCTTCGCGCAACACCTGGACTCAATAATAAAATTATATTTAGAAAATTAAAAAGCTTGTTGATATAGTTTATACATCCCGATAGCGAACGTGTGTGCATTGCGACGGCTCTCGAGCCCTGAAGAGAAGCGACACCAAATAGCGGGGAGAGAATTGACAATGAGTCGAAAAGGCGTATATTTCACTTGGTTAAATTGTAAAATGTACCTTAAGGGTAGGTTATACGATCTTAATTGGTATGACAAGGTATGGCTTTTAGTACAGCATTCCTCGCTCCAGGCAGTGCCCCGTCCCTGGGACTCTTTGTTTGAACTGAAGAGCTGACTGTAATAGCTTGCAGCGGATCCGCGCTTAAAAATGGACTTTTAAATATTTTATGGTGAAGCCGACGGGAGGATAAAAAGTTGAACATTACCTAGTTCGATAGTGATTATGTTATACTGATCGGGTTTTATGAGCTGTTGGTTTACAGCTTTATGGAGTAAGGGTAACTTGGTGAAAATTAATTTTTATATTACACTAGCGCACCCGGACGCGGCTTCGCCTGCTTGAACTGTAAGAATATTTATTAAATATATTTATATATAAAAAATATAAGCCTAAATCGAAATAAGCTAAAAAAAGAAGACTTATTATAAAAAAAAATATCTGAGTAATTGAAATTATCTTGTATAGTCCATTTTTTTTAAAATACTATTTTTTATATACTTAATTAATATGTATATTTTATTATTTCAGGTATCTCAGGGAAGTTATAGAAAATTTTCCCTTTTTTTTTCACTCTTTTCACAAAACAAACACTGATTTAATAAAAACACAACATTTTGGATAGTAGATCCAATTCTACCTAATTATGAAAACGAGACTATGAAAGCCTGTGAAGGCACCTATTATATAGATATACGATATACGGAATAAATATACCGCTAGGGATTAGAATTCGAAACATTATTTCGATCATGATAATGTTAATAACAATAAAAAAATCGTGTTTGCTAATGGTATAATCTGATAACAAAAAACTAACGTTTTGGGATTGGAATTTGAAAAAACCGGACAAGCGCGAGTCGGGCTCACCCATTGAGCGTTCCGTACAAAAATTGGAGCTTTTTCTGAAATTCAAGCTTAGCTTAGCCGGAGCCCTTTCATCTGATACCACAATTGAACTACCTTTACATATCATTCTACAAATATATAGTTTTCAGATTTTGCTGCATCTTGCACATAGCAGGGTAGACAGGGGGAACCTGGGAACCTAGCGTTACGACGCTCCCTTCTCTTAAGACATTTCCGTGGGAGTGCCTATCGGCAGAGGAAGACTAGTGTTAATTGATATCAAAGTTAATTAATAATGTAGCAGAAAAAATACATGCCGTAATCTAAAAAAAAGAATCCATGTATTTGAAAACACAAAAGCTGTTACTCCAAAGCTTTTGGTTCCATGCATTATCTAATTTAAAGTTTCCTTTGAACGAAATAAAACGAAACTTGACAGAGCTGCGGGGCTCAAACACGATGAATCTAACTATCAAACTTTATCCTAGGCTCATTTAGGCACTGTTGCCTTACAGCGAAGAATGTAAGTTGTGTATTTAACTTTATTCTGACAGTTAAATTACAGCGAATAATGGAGTAAGAAATACATAGATATACATCCCGATATATGTACATTATATTTATTATAATTTGACACAGTGTACCCCACATATCCCACATAGCTATAG
This sequence comes from Heliconius melpomene rosina, assembly GCF_056956725.1. Lineage (NCBI taxonomy): Eukaryota > Metazoa > Arthropoda > Insecta > Lepidoptera > Nymphalidae > Heliconius > Heliconius melpomene. Next base: position 5,537,239 of record NC_140402.1, on the reverse strand, counting down.
GATAAGCATAGGGAACCTGGGAAGCTAAGACATTCCCTTCCCAATTTTCCCCCTGATCCTGGAGGCATTGTGTTGGGCATAATGTCGGTACTAAACACCACGCTAACAGAATGAAGAAATGAAAATATTAAACATTTTCTTTAATGTTTTAAATTTTTCTTTCGACTTGCAATATGGAGGACCTGGGTCTATTTGATTATAAATATGACTTAGATGCATTGCATTATATTCATAGAGATGTCCTAGAAAACTATTATACTTACGAGTATTCTGTACAAGAGCTTTTCCTACTTTACTGTGGAACCATTTATTATAACTTTAATAAAAATACCAGCTATTTCATACAATTTATAGCGACAGTCAGGGATAAGTATATCCTTTTAATACTGCCTTCTAAACTATATTTTTTTTAGCGTCTCGTTGTAATTTGCGAATATCAGGGTAGGCAGAGGGACACTCCGTTCCCGACTTTCCGCTAATTTTTTGCGGCATTTAATTAAGCGGTGGAACTCACGCTTTAAAATATTAATAAATAATAATTAATTCCCCTGGCTTCAATAATAATTATTCATTTATAATTAAAATAATGTACATACTAATTACTGTGGATTCTCTATAATAAAACATAAGCTTTATAAAGTTAACAATATAAATATTTACTATAAGCTTTCAGTATTAAAGTTGCGATCACGTTTCTAGTTTCAAGTTTCCTTAGAACAAGATAAAACGAAGCTTGACAGAGCCTCGAGCCGCACATAAATACATTTAACTTACTATGTACTTATTTGAACAATGTCTCGAAAATTATTGTAGTAGACATGTATTTAAATCTATGTTTGAATATGGCCTAGTTAAAAACGAGATAAGAATATAAATGAGACAAGTAATATTAATAATACTACTTGGATTTCATTTATATGATTAAATGAAAAAAACACTTTCATGCTATATTCCGTATATAGCAGGGTAAACAGAGGGAACATAGTGTCAAGGCACTCCGTTCTCTACTTTCCGCTGAGTTTTTCAGGGCAGTAACAACCTTATACCTCAGCGTAACGTTGGCTTCATTGTTATCATCTATTTTGAAGAATTATTTTTTTTTTGTTTTCTAGTTTTTTTTTTCTATTTGTCGTTCATTTCATGAATTTCACATCTATCTATATATATAAAATCGGAAGGTCACTCACTCATCACGAAATCTCAGAAACTACAAGTGCTAGGAATCTCAAATTTTGCATAGGAGTTACTTATAGGACGTAGGTGCTCGCTAAGACGGGAATTTGCAATATTCGACTTCTAAGGGGTTGTTTTTGGGGTCGAAAGTTTGTATGAAACTTCGTTACTACAAATGCTAGGAGTCTCAAATAGACGTAGAATAGTCTCATAGACGTCACTAGGACGTAGTCATGGAGACAGAAATTAATAATAACATAGTTCACGCGGGTGTAACCACGATAGGGCCGCTAGTCTATCTATATACGTTGAATTTGTCTAAAATGTATCTGTAAAGGTTGAGGCTGAAGCTTCGGTCCTCACGCGGGGATATAAATTATTATTTATTAATATTTTCACACAACATGCAATACCTGAAAAATTCTCATATACCGTATATAAAAAATAATCCATGAATTATAAGCATTTTGAAATTGCGTTACAGTACTTTCTACACCTTAAATAACATATATATCTAATTTTAAGGCTGTGGTGGACATAAATAATAAAAAAGACGTTTTTTTATAATCCTATTTACATTGCTCTCAGCACCGACGACCGACTGTTTAATTTTCACATGGAACGAATACACATACCTATATAAGTACTAAACATAATCTACAGCCTGATTAAGGCGAAGTGAAAACCGCAAAAAATGCCGAGAAGAAAAGTGCAGGTTTTTTATGTCGTTTTCTCTGTCTGCCTCACAAGTGAAAGACATTGAAGCTCAGCTACACTCAGCTCTTACTAGTAACTAGTTTTAAGGTGTTAATTAATTTTAAAATTTTCTAAATTAAAAGAATCTCTTAAAATTTCGAAGGTAAGAGTTTATTTTTTAATTTAATGAGAAAATATTGATTTATATATTAATTATATGAGAAACGTGATATTTTCTTTGTGTTTTGTGTAAAAATGTATTGCAAATGCTTGCCATGTTTGTTTTTTTGAGTCACGGTCATATATCAAAGGGAACCTAGTGGAACCTTCTCGGAACTGAACGGTGCGTTTATGACCTTCTTATTTATAGTCTTGTCTTGTCATTATTTAGATAATTTGCAAGCATATGATTCACATTTTCTTGCTTAGGTGCTTCTTTGCACAAATTTTCCTGTTTTACTAGTTTTACGGTGTTGGAAGAAAGATGTACATTATCAGCTTCTCTCCTGTTAGTTTTACTTACAAAGTAATTTATTCTATAATTATTGATTGTATGAATACATTTTCTTAGAAGTTTTTCTACCTACCTACATATGCTACAAATGAATATAATGATAGAATACAGTATTTATTTTTACCTCTGGTGCCGGTAAAATTCCAGTCGTTGTCGTGAGTGTGGGTGTTTCGTGCGAAGGGTGCGCGCCTCGATCGGTTCCCTGTAGCTCGCCCCCGGCCTTCTGATGCTAGGAAAAAAAAATATCTCATTAACGTCCATTTAGATATATCTAGGTTGTACATATATGTTACCGAAAATCTTTATAGCTTTAGTATTTTATAAAATTACCGAGGGCAATGTGTAAAATATCCGGGGATTCTAGGCTATGTATGAAATAATATGAATATATACAAATAGTTTGCCTAGGTAATGAATAAAATTCTTAGGGATTGTTTAAAGTAAATACTGTTCCACCGGCAATGTGTAAAATAAATAGATCTCGGTTCATATTTCTATATTCGATCTACAGATTTAACGTAAGGTTTTTAAATACAAATTAGGTTTTAGAAAATCCGTTAAATCTATAGCGGCGGTGGCGTCCGTACATTTGTAAGTACCAATAGAAGTCTGCATGAAAAGCAAGCAAATACACAATTCGCAACAAGTATATTGCCAGCCTGCTCCTTCCTTGCTCTTTTATAATACACATATTACCATCTGCTCATTCGGTAGTAGCCTAGTATTAATATTTGTTATATAAAAAGAAAAGCTTTTATAATGTTTAAGATTATACTTCCTTACATTTCATTTGATTTTATTTGGAAAATTCTTAAAATGCGAGGAACGCCAAAAAGACAAAATTAACTTATGTAACCTATTAAATGGAACACTATGATACCATTTAAAAGCTTCACGCTGTATCCCGCACACAGGAGGGAAGGCAGAGGGAACCTAGTGTTAAGACACTCCGACAAACAAATTAACATTTAATATAGTATAAAAAAAAGTGATTTGAAATATTTATTGAGAATATTTGGATTACTTGTCTATAAAATGTGACAAAGCAACAATGTTATCTTTAGAGGAGGCCCGTTTAGTGGAGGGAAATACGAGATGGGAGGAAGGCATTTATTGGTAGTACAAAACGTCGCACCCCTTTATCTCTCTATATGCGAGTACCTACATATAGATGTTTAGTTGAAGAAAATCTGATAAAAAATGTTTATCTATTTAGAACTGTCTACATTATGTAGTTTTATAGTGTTTTGCTATTAAGATTTAAGAATATTTCCCAGATTTTTTTCAAATAATCAGTTTAATGCTATTATATTTTTGTTTTTGTTTGAAGTAACTTCGATTTTCTACCTGGGAGAGGTAAAAATTTAGTATTTAATATAATATGTATTATCTATAGTGTTCATATTAACTTATGAATAGGAGTTAGTGTTTTAAATACCCAATAATCTCCAAAATAAAAAAGAAAAATGTAAAAATTTCACATAAACTTACATAAAGGCCATACTTACCATCGATAATATATTCCATAACCCCATACGCCTGATCTCTGGTGTTGCTCGCAAAGCACTGGTACACCCCCTGGTCGTTTTGTTCTGAATTTTTGATATGTATCCTTAACCCATCCTGGGATATCCGAACCCTCTCCGTGTCCTTCAGCACTTTGCCATCATGTATCCAATACACCACTTCTATGGGGTGACCGGACACTCTACACTCGAAATTGACATCTGCGTTGGATTTTGTTCGTAGTAATTCTGGTTTTATACGGACGGATATTGGTTCTGTAACGATAGTGTGTGTTTATTTTTGTGTAAGTAAAAAATTATAATGTAACTTTATTTAGTATTTATAGGTATGTGTGTATTTTTAAGTTCTGTATTATAATTTCTAGAGTCGCTAAAAAAATGTAATTTAGTCGGTAAATAAAAAATAAATAAATAGGTTACTTAAGTAAACTCTCAATTTTAATTATCTTTACGTTAAAAAATCATTATTAAATTATTACTATACTAGCGACCCACTCGTGGCTTCGTTCGCTTAAAAATGATACAAGTCAAATTATACATTTTTAAAATATTATTGTACCCCATGTTAGTTATATTATGATTTCTAAGCTAAATTACTGTAAAATGTCATCTAAATCCGTTTAACAGTTTTTACGTGAAAGTGGAACAGACATCTTCACAAGTATAATATAATAGAATTGTAAACTTAAAACATATCTCGAAACAACTAAAAGTTCATATAAAACCTATAAATACAGGAAACTGAGAACGAGAGATCGTTCGTTCGTATTCATGCATGCACTTGTATTTATATGTGCGTGCTATTCACGTCAGGCTCTGAGCAGTGAGCAGCGAGGCCCGCGTGCGTCGAATATGACAGAAAAATATGTTTCTCACGCACGAACAACTTCATAAGCTTCTGTTGTAAACAACAAAAACTTTACATACGAACATAATCTAGATTTGTAACAAAAGCTGTTTTTATAGTGAAGTTTATATATAAATATTTTAGTTTTTATTTTGCTTAATTATTATTAATTATATGAAATACCTTATTATATGGTTAATTTATTTGTCTAAGAATTTAATTGATAGTTTTTATACTTTGGCATTGTTTAGGCTTAATTCGGCAGAGTGGCAGAATTTAACGCCACGCTTTGCCTCGTTACCAGAGTAAAGAAATAAAAAAAAATAATAAACAATAATTTATTCCCCCGAGCGGGGATCGAACCCAGTACCATCGCGTATAATCACTTACATGCGTCACGTTAGCCTCATGGATAGAAGTGTTATTATGTTACTTGTATTACTATTACAGAGTGGATATTATTAAATGAATATTTTATTTTTCACTATAAGGCATACACATACATAGTATAGCATTTATACTTAAAACAATTCAATATTACCTGTAACAATGATAGTGAAGTGAGCTGATTCACCGCCAGCAGTGTTGTTGAGCCAGCAGATAAACCTGCCAGCGTCCTCTCGCTGTAGCCTTTGTATGCTGAGCAAGCCACCTAGAACTGAGGCTCGTGGCCAAAGCGCTGTTTTCTCTATTGGTATTAATTGCTCGTGGTGTTCGCGAAACCACCTAGAAAAAAGATTTCTTATTAAAATTGGAAATGAAGACTTAGATCTGACAATGTGAGGCCAATATAACTTGTCTGTTCGTTAGACTAAGATTATAATTATACGTCGAAGTTTCAAATAGGAGTAATTTAAGTAGTTTCTTGGTCTGGTTTCCAAAACTACGTGTACTTCGCTATGCCCTTGTATATGGAAGATAAATTGTAGAGTGACTTCTTAATTCCTTCCACCTATGCTGAAAAATCTAAAATTGAATAAGTAACAATCAGTGAGTAAGTAACTGTACTGCACAGTCAGGTTTATTGATTCGTTTAAATTCCTCGTCCTTTAAATTCATTTTCACTAGAATATGCCGATATTAGAACATAATTATAATATTGGTAAATAAATAAATAAATCAGCTTCACGCTGTATTCCGCATACAACAGGGTAGGCAGAGGGAACCTAGTGTTAAGACACTCCGTTCTCCGTTTTCTGCCGAATTATGAAGGCATTGCGTGTTGGAACGGAACGCGGAACTTAACGCCGTCCTTTGCCTCGACACCAGAGCGAAGAAATGGACATATAAGTTTTGTATAAATATTTCAGTTCCTCGAGTGGAGATCGAATCCATAGCTAATCGTTTTACAGTCACACTTTGTACCCCTACGCCACGACTGGCCTCAAATAATATAGCTAAATGTTGGAAATGAATTAGTGGAAACACAAATTCAATTAATGCAAATATTCCCAATGTCAACGGCAATATAATTTCACGAGCGTACAATAGTTTTATTTGTTTACATCAAACACTAAAACAGACTCTCGGTATGCAATTCAACGGGATTCGTAGTAATTGCACAACGCAATAACGGAAAGGAATCCGTTCTAAAGCAAATTATAGGGACCGAGGAATTAAACATAAACAAGTCAATGCTTATTGTGCAAGTCTAAAGGATGTTCAACAATCTGTAAACTAAATTGTAAAAGAATTACATATATAATTACCTTTTTCAGTTTCTAACTTTTACCCATTTTATAAATTTAATTATTTTCCTGAAGAAAATGTTCTCTTTGAAAAACGTTTCATATAAAGTCTGTATTTTTTTAAGGCTAACCTGGGAACCTAGTGTCACACAGGAGTAATACACTCCGTTCCCATTAAGACACTACCGTTCTCCATATTCTCGGCTGGCCTTAGCTATATTTCAAAATTTTAACGTAACCAAATGAGACTGTTTTTAACCATTAAACTCTATCTAAATACTTAACTACAAAAAAGTGAGACAGTTAATAATGAAATAAAAAGCCGTTGCCACAGTGTTTAGTTAAAAGCTAGGTATGATAATGAAGCAGAAGCACTATATTGGATTCGTTATATCTTAAGAGATATTGGAAGTAAATGTCATCTAATATCCTGAGGAAATTCACGAAATGGCTTCATCACTGGAAATCTCCAATGTTCGAGTTAGCTTCCTTTAAGAAATAGTTTTCAAAAGAGTCGAAATGCAGGAGACATTTGCATTCTAAAAGGCTTCCGACTGTGGTCTGAAAGAAAAGTTATGGCGGTGGCAGCTCGAGTCAAGCATAATTTTTGAATTTGCAAAACGTTAAAGTTATCTTGTCCGCTTATAAGAATAACTGAACAGGAAATGTGATGGAGTGCTGATAGAACTCGTGGATTTTGTACAAAAGGCAGTTCTTTAACTGCTGCAAAGGTAATTTAGGTTCGACGTTTATATAAAATATTAGTTTTCGATAATATTCTCTCCAGTCCTCCAGTTCAATTTAGCTAATGGGAAACATTCGATCAGAAACAGTTTTCTACAAATGTTACCTATCTCGTTACAATATAATATAAAGTGTAATTTTATTTTTTTACTGGTCTTAAGATCCAGCTCAATTTAAAAACATGAACTAGTGAGTGACTGAACTCAACGCCGCCAAAACATCGAATAACGGTAGAAAAGCGGAAAAGTAAAAAGAATTCGTTCCCCCGAGTGGGAACCTTTTTAATGGCAGCTGCTTTTTATTGTATATATATGTATGTTATACATTTAAGCAAGCAGTTATACCTCTAATTACTGAACCTAAACAAATATTTAAATCGTAAAGTTTACTTAGAACAATAATTACAAGTAGGTAATGTAACGAGTCCGTCGTCGCATATGGACTCGAGCGTGAGTGCGTAAATGCAACAGTTGTAGGTTCGATTCCCACATTAGAAATAAAATATTTAATATTTTCATTTCCTTGGCAAAGCCTGGCGTTGAGATCTGCCACTAAACATTCAATGCCTTGAGAACTCCGCAGCAAGAGCGGAACGGAAGTGTCTTAATGGGAACAGAGTGTTTTAGCACTAGATTCCAAGGTTCTCAGGTACGGGATACAGCGAGAAACTAAAGAAAGCTACAAATATATAAAAAAATGTAATGTATGGATGACAACTAGTGATTAAGCTTATTTTTTATCTTTATTGATAAAAAAATGCTTATTAACTTTAAGCTATTTACAGTTAAAAAAACTAAACCATTATAAGTTTTTGCCGGTCAAAGAGCTCGTCCGACTCAGTACTTATTGTTTGAAGTTTAAAGGAAAATTTCACACAAAATTACTTTTACTGCGCTAAAAAGTTATCTTTTGCTACAAAGTAAACGTTCACTTTTATAGAAACTAACTATTATAATGTACTAGATAAGTGAACTGAATAATTCTTACAAGTGAATATCTAAGCCTTTGAATTAAAGTTACTACTATAAAATTTAAATTATGTATTTAGTTAAAATTAAATAGGAACAGAATGTTAATAAAAATAACCATACGCCATACCTCGAGAAATTTTAGTCAAAGGTGGAACAGACTGTCCTAACACTAGGTTCCCTCTGCGTATCCTACTGCAGATATAAACAATCAATCAGGCACAAGTATATGACTATAAACATTCGAGGAAATAAAATATTATAGGCAATGCGTGGCGTTGAGTTCCTCTGATCAACACCCAATGCCTCCAGAATTCGGTGGACAAAGGGAAACAAGAGAGTGTCTTAACACTACGCTTTCTCTGCCTATCCTGTTGCGTACGAGACACCTCGTGAAGCTAAAAAAACTAAGTCAAAGATGAGGGTCGTCGTGGCACAGGGACACAAGGATAGATTCATGGTTGTGGACTCAATACTCAATGCCTCCAGAATTCAGTGGAAAATGAGGAACAGAGTGTCCTTACACTACATTCCCACAGCCTACCCTACTGTGTGGGTTACCGCGTAAAGCTATAAAAAAACAAGTCAAAGATAAGACCATGTGTTGCCTTGTTCCTTTTTCTACATTCTACAATACGAGTACGCTGCAATGCCATCTACTTAATACATACATCGTGAAACACCATAGAGAGGTTTCATTACTGGAATGTGCTCGAAGATGCTTTCCTTTTTTAATGAGATACCAAGTACTTGATGTATCTATTAACAATGCTATTGTTCTATTTCTAATTATATTGTGGTCACGAAAGTAACTAATATATTATATATTAATCTGCAAGGCCAGTCGTCGCAAGAGGAGAAAGCGTGTGACGTGAACGCGACAGGTTATGGGTTCGATTCTCAGTATTCCCACAAACCGCCACTTCTGCCACTCAATACCTCCAGAATTCGGCGGAAAGTGGCGAGCGGAGTGTCTTAACACTAGGTTTCCTCTGCCTACCCTGCTACTTATTGAAGACGATATTGAAGGCACATTAAACAAAGTCAGATCATGATGATCACTTATAGATATTTAGATATCATTAAGGCAGCAGCGTAACCAAATAAACAGAAAAATAAGTTTATTGGTGTTTTAATACTCCTTATTTGCTCCCTAATTGGAAAGAATTAACCTTCAAAAACCTTGAAAAATTTAGGTAGTATATTAGTTTTGACTTTTGATTAATCAAGTAATAAGGTAACATGTTACTTGGGACATATTAATAGTGACGTGACATGTAAAGTAAAGGTAAATTGGCTTCTTGGCTGTTAAACACCGCATGGGATTACGAGATTGCGTTCAGCCCAACCCTAAATCAAATCAGGGGTGAAGACATAAAAAGTTGCTTAATGCCCTGGAAATGAATTTTGGGGTAAAGTGTGCGCTTGTTTTGATATTTAATATAACCTTCGCTGTTAGAGTTGAAGTTGTTATCTTTTTTATATTTTATTAATTTTTATGTGTATTAATATAAAGTTATTAAAATTTCAAAAATATATCAAAATATTATACCATTTTTAAGAAAATTAATTATAATTTAGTTTCTGTAATTGTCGTTTTTCTCAACTGTCGAAACATTCCATGTTTATTGGCTATTGGAGAGGTGAGAAATGTGATATTTAAGTCTCATTTTTTTGGTCATAATAGGCAGAGAAAATCTAATGACTGTCCCACAGTTGATTCTATTACTTCTTAACAAAAATAGCACGGGAAAAGCATAGGGTGATACATCCCAACCCCACAAAAACAACGAGATCGGAAAAATAAAAGTTTTAGCAAGTTTTTAAATGTAAATAATAAATATGAACCGAAAAATAATTATCGTGTTCACTCATAGAGATATATTTCACAACATTGCTGCGCTATTATAATTTCTTTATTATTTTATTTTTAGAGATTAAATCGAGATTTTTATACACGGTATATGGTTCTAGTGAGCCAATATACTTAATTGAAAATCTACTCTACTATTAATATACCTTTTGTAATATTAATTATCTTTATTGTAACATGTAAGCAAAATTCTTGTTTATTCAGTTGAAATAAAATATGAAATTTAATACTTTCATTTGCATTCATTTCTCTACCTTGAAATTGCTATACATTATTCTTTATTAGGTATATAATTTTATGATATATAAAATATAAAACCGCAGTATATTTTAATTAAATGTATAGTATGTCTATAATATGCCACTTTTAGATTTTATAGTATACCTATAGTGCGGTTAATTGAAATGAATATAGATTTTCTTAATAAGAACCGAATATGTAGAGCATCATTACTGTAAATAGGTCAACAGTTAAGTAATAACTAAAGTTTTTATTTTCAATTTTAATGTTCAATATAATATAATTCATGTTTAGGGTTCCGTACATAAAGGGTAAAACGAGATCCTATTACTAGAAATGCTGTTTGTTTGCCCGTCTTTCCGTCTGTCAGCAGGCTCTATCTCATGAACTGTGATAGTTAAAATTTTCACAGAAAATATATCTCTGTTGGCGCTATAACAACAAATTCTGAAAAACAAAATAAACTAACACAAATAAAATAAACAAACAAACGTGATTTACGGAACTCTTAGTGCGCGAGTTCAGCTCACACTTGGCTGGTTTTAAATTTTTAATTCATTATTCTCAGTAATAATAGCAAATATTTATATTAATTATATAATAATCGGTATTAAATATCGCTGTTTATTTACATTTAAATATATTTAAGTTTCGTAATCCGTCGATATACAATATATTTATTTACATTTGATTCAATTTCATAAATATATGTAATTTTAATATGTAGAGTTTAAAGCTGCATATTTTTTTGTTTAATTTTCTCCGTTGTAATTCATTTACTTATTCTAAATAAAAACAAAATGAAACCAAAAATAAGTTTAAAACAAGAAGATTGATCAAATACCAACAAGTATCTCTTATTGACAATTTAATATGTAAATATCCTTTAAAATTCCATAAAGTAAAAAATATTTTAATACAGAAACGTATTTCTAAGTAAAGTAAAAGTAAAAGAATAACAGCACGTTATACGGCAATGCGGTGTTTCTTTCAGTGCATTAAAGATGAGTTTCAAGATGACATTTTCTTTGTGTTGACATTTAAAACGCGCGGAGCGCGTGGCCAAGTTTTTTTACGAACAGAACTGGCGAGCAGCACCGTGTGTTATTTTACACGAACCATTTGAAGCCACTTTTTACCTATTCGTAACTCAAAAACTATTCCACCTAAACCTATCATATTTGGCTCAAATATTTAGACCCCCTACCTTTATACGTGCATTAAATTTCATAAACACAGCTCAAATAGTTATTTAGATAATGACGTCCAAAAATCGTAAATTTTTAGGGGGGTGACTGACCTATAGACCTTAATGTTAACCAAGTTCCAGATGACCTGGAATGGTGAAATTTAGCATCCGGTTAAGTAATTGGGTGTATGTAAAGGAAAAAATCCGAAACTAGTATTTTTTTAAAATTTTCTTATAATTTTTCAATAAATAGATTCAATTAGGCACATTTACTTATAGTGTAGCGCCTGGTAAAATATAAGAGCAATGCATTATTTATATATTGTTGCTTTTATTTATGTCACACGTTAGTAAATATTTTATTTGTTTTGTAGACTAACTTCACTTTTAATTACGTAAGCCATCTACAACAACATGATGCTTTCAAGTATATTTTAAGATAAGATATGTCTCCATTTGTCCAAAATGACTCTAATTTATGTCCTGAGAAAGCCTGTCATCATGTGGACTTCAAGGGCTTCACGTAAAAATATAAAAATATAATAAATGGATTAACATCCTTCATTATTATTTATTCCTAGCGGACGCGCGCAGCTTCGCTTGCCTATTTAAGGGTGAATTCTAATAACCCATGAAACATGTGTTCAATTAAATATTTTTAAGTCTAAATTTCAAATTTTATAATAATCGGTGGCGGTTTAAAGATTTTTCCATACAAACTTTCAACCCCTTATTTGCACCCTTAGCGGGAGAATTCTAGAAAACTATGAAACATGTGTTCAATTAAATACTTTTAAAAATCTAAATTTCAAATTTTATGAAAATCGGTGCCGATTTAATTTTTTTTCCATACAAATTTTCAACCCCTGTTTCACCCCTTTAGGGTTAAAATTTTTTAAAATCCCTTCTTAGTGGATGTCCAGATTACGAAAGTAAACATTTGTCCAAATTTAACGTTTCTACCATCACCGGTTACGGCTGTGCGTGCGTCTTACCTCAGTCAGTGAGGACAAGTCCTTTTATATATATAGATAATTTAAACATTTTAGTACTTATTATACTAAGAGTATTTGCATAGTCGATTAACGTATTTGATATTAAATTATTATTACAATATTTAAGTACTAAGTCCTATATAAGATCCTATAAGGGTTCTATTTTATTGCTTTCAAGGTACAGAATCCTAAAACAGAAAAAAAAATACACTAAAAAAATTATATAAATAAAAACTTATAAAAAATAATTATATTGATAAAAATATATATAAAATTTAATAATAATATACTATCTGTAAGGTCAGTCGTGGCACAGGGGCACAAAGTGTGACTGTAAAACCTGACTAGTTGTGAGTTCGATTCCCACTCGAGGAAATGAAATATTTATTTAAACTTATATTTCCATTTTTTCGTTCTGGTGTCGAGGCAAGGCGCGGTGTAGACTTCCGCCACTCAACACGCAATGCCAACAGAATCCGATGGAAAGTGGAGTTACTGAGTGTTTTAACACTAGGTTCTCTCTGTCTACTCTTCTTAGTGCGGAATACAGCGTGAAGCTGATTTGATTTTTATTTTGATATCTTGTCAGCCTACCAGCTATCTTAACAGAAGTAATTATAAAGTAATTATTAACAGTAAAAATTTAAGTAATTGTTAATAAAAAAAATAAGAAAAAAAAGAGAAAATTAAACATTATTTAAATAAAATAATAAAAAATAAATAAATCCGCTTTACGGTGTATCCCACACATAGCGGGGTAGACAGAGGGAACTTAGTGTTAAGACACTCAGTAACTCCACTTTCCATTGAATTCTGGAGACATTGCGTATTGAGTTATTCCAATCTATACTAATATAATAAAGCGGAAGAGTTTGTTTGTTTGTTTGTTTGTTTGAACGCTAAGATCTCCGGATCTACTGGTCTGATTTACTATGTTGTATGAAAGCTGCATTCTTCAGAAGTGATATAGGCTATATAATATTACATTACACATATGTACTAATAAATTAAAATACTTTCTAATTTGACATGCAATTTATTCTTCCATGTTAATAACAACCGTCGTCGCTATGCGACCGCGTTCGTTACCGCGTCATTTTGATATCCATCCTTATGAAAATAAATATAATAGTCACTTTTAGCATTTCATCTAAATTGAAATTATATTTCTATACAAATTATATTCTTATATTTCAAGCAGGCGTAGCCGCGTCCGGGTCCGCTAGTAAAATTATAAAATTAGAAAATAATAATAATAAATATATCAGATTTCTAAACGCAGCATACATTAATTACTTTCAAATCTGACAACTGTCATTTAATCAACGAAATAAAAACTATAGTCGAGATTCATAGATAAATATAATCTATTTTCATATATAATTAAATATCGTCTTAAGAGTAATAAAACATAATATTATTGACCATAATAAAAAAGTAAATACCTAATTATATTAGATATATTTTATTGTACGAAGGCGCTCATATTTTAATGGTTTTTTTGGCCTGGGTTTCATGATTTTACTGGTTTTAGGAACACTTGTGAAAACGGCACAGAACGAAGTCGACCTTGGGATCATATCAATTCAGATTGGTACCGTCAGCACTTAATAAACTTATTGTTTATATTTTTTCCAAGACATATTGAACAATGAGTCGCTCAATAGAATTGCTTGTGGTTGAAACAAGAACTTACACCTAATTGTTCCAATGCCTCCCGATGGGAGCTGTCTTTTCCATGCTATTGCATATTCTTTGTTTGAGCGTATTGATATACAACAAACTAATAAATTGCGATATAGTAGAGTACGTATGTCGTAACTGGAATGATTTAAGTATCTACACTAGCGCTCGAAACGGGAATCCTTACTCTTCTAAAGAAGACATGCTTTGCTTAACTACGTACGGAGCTACTTACGAAATAAAGGCTGCAGTAGATTTGTACAATATTAAGATAGAAGTGTATTATCACAATGGTGTCCTACTTGGTTTATTCGGCGAAGAGAAATGTCCTATGAAGCGCTTACTCTAAACTATGTTTTAAAAAGAGCAACTCTTGAGTTTCTTGCCGCAGTAGCTTCCTATAGGAAAAGTACTTGTAATGGGCAAATTGAATAAAGAATATTTTGATTTTGATTACATTATGAATCTTCCTACTTATAATTTCTATACAAAAAGTAATGATATCCCATCAAAAACATAAATGTAAAATGAAAGCCAAGTTTTGTAATAAAACGTATGCTTTCAGCGATAAAAGAAGTGAGATGTAAATGTATGCCAAGTTCAATGGTCAGTCCTGAAATTTATTTTTAACAATATAAAATATTTTGTAACAACTGAAAATGCCCATTCTTCTTACAACTTGGAGACTTTATTTATGTGTAAAATCTGACTTGGCTAGTTTTCATATGAATTTACAATAGAATCTGAATAGAATAGAATTCGAATACATTCATTTACATCGATGTAAATTCATTTGAAAACTAGCCAAGTCAGATTTTACACATAAATAAAGTCTCCAAGTTGTAAGAAGAATGGGCATTTTCAGTTGTTATAAAATATTTTATATTGGTAAAAATAAATTTCAGGACTGACCATTGAACTTGGCATACATTTACATCTCACTTCTTTTATCGCTGAAAGCATACGTTTTATTACAAAACTTGGCTTTCATTTTACATTTATGTTTTTGATGGGATTTTATATGTATGATATTTGCTTATACTTCCTCGTTACTTTCGTTGTTAAATTTATTTTTTTAGCTTTACGCTGTATCTTGAATGTATCAGGGTAGATAGAGAGAACCTAGTGTTAATACTCTCCGCTTCTCACTTTACGGTGAATTCTGAAGTCATTGCGTGTTGAGTAGTGGAACTCACCGCGCTTTGCCTCGACACCAGAGCAAAGAAATGAGAATATTAAATAACTAATTTCCTCTAGTGAGAATCGAACCCACAAGTGTCGGTCACATCTTTGGGCCTCGATTATATAATTAATGACTGTATAATAATGTTATAAACTGATAAAAGTCTACAATTATTAAAGTTTAATTTATATAAAATAAATAAAACCTTTTACGTAAATTAAAGAGAAAATTTTATTATAACCTACTTTCCCATTTCCGTTTGTTGGAAGTTCTTTTGGTTGGCGGTACACAATGCCGTGGTTTCTTTTAAAGTTGAAATAAAAGAAGTATGTAGAATCGATATCTGTGGTAGCTACTAGCTTTACTTGTTAAACATTAGTGAAATTATATATATTGTCTTCTTTGTATCGGAATGAATTCAATATGAACTTTTTTTTTCTTAGTTTCCCGATGTACCCTGCACGCAGAAGGGTAGGCAGAGGGTACCTAGTGTTAAGACACTCCTTTCCAAATTTTCTCTCTCAATTCTAGAGCATTGCGTTGAGTGGGGGCCCAACGCGGCGGTTTACCTTGAGACAGAGCGAAGAATTAAAAATATTTCATTTTCTCTAGTGGGAATCGAACCCACAGTCACACGTTACTATTATTATTTTAATTAAATCAGATATTTCTTTTATAAATATTATAAGATTTTTACCTGTAGCTGGGTACCGGCCAGGCGTGGGCCGCGCACGGAAGTCTTACATCTTTTCCCACTATCACTCTCCTTGAACGGGGCTCTATCGCTATACGCGGACGCACTCCACCTTTAGGTTCTGTTACTATTATGTGACCTATGAAAAAATATATATATATTTCATATAAAAATAACTTTTTTGTAACAAATTATTTATAAAATAAATTAGTTTTTATAAAATTCTTGGAGATATACAAATCAAGAATTTTTGGTGAGGGTAGGTGAACCGAACCATATATTTTCTAGTCGAAGCTTTTACATAAATTTAAAATAATAAGAAATTTATATACCTAGCTAAGATCTCTTAGAAATAACCTAAATGGCGTTCCATTCAGAAATATCATCACATCAACTAGACCCACTTACAAAACTTACATTACTTCCAAGCAGTTTCAAAAGAAAAAGGATGACTTACCAAAATATTGACTAGAGTAAGAAGAACCCGTGACCCGGTCGCGGACCCGGCACCGGAAGGCGGTGTACCGGTCGCCCGGACTCACCGAGCTTATGTATAGCGACCCGTCGTCCAGGCGGGAGTACTTCGTGCCTTTGAAATAATACCAGAATGTAAGTCTATTGTTTAGTGTATATCTCCACAACGAATGAAAGGAATCTTAATTTATTGGAAATGTATAGTGCTTTATAGTAGGTAAATAATTATTTTAACATTTTTTTACAGACTGTTTCCCGTACAGCAGGATAGGCAGGGAATCTAGTGTTAAAACACTCCGTTCTCTATTTTTCACCGAATTCTGTACGCATTGTATGTTAAGTGGCGGCCAGAGCGTAATGAAAATATTAAATATTTCTTTTCTTCGATAGGGATCGAACTTACAACCAGCCCTGTTTGTGCATGAGCCTCTAAACGACCTCTTAACAAAGATTTCGTGAAATATTATTAACTTTATTATATTAAAAACGTTATGTATAAGATATTTCTTATTAATATTGCATCAGCATAAGATAATATCGTTGCTCTCGTAAGCGACGCCATAATTAGGGTTTGGAACATGTTTAATATTGAAAATTTAAGTACTGATTATATTAAGGATGCTTAGGTATCGTTTAATAGAATATACTTAATTGAATTAGAAAAAAGTGATTTTCATAAAATTTTACAATATTTGTTTTTTCACGAGACTCTGCTATACTAAAGATAGGATGTTTAAATGTCATAAATGTAAATATGTCCTAAAAAGTAATTTAAAAATATAATTTAACTAATAAATGTATAGTAATATGGTATTATTTTATCTTTTTTCATCTCTATTTCAGAATTATTTATATTAGTTTAATTCTTTGTATTAGGATCATTTCTTTTTTTATCTTAGAATTGTTAGACTAGAGGCCGTCATGGCGCAATGGCCCAAGCACGTGATTATAAACGTGATGGTTGTGGGTTCGATTCCCACTCGAGGAAACTAATTATCTAATATTTTCATTTCTTCGCTATGGTGCCAAACCAAAGAGCGGCGTTAAGTTCATCCACTCAACAGGTTATGTCACGAAAACAAAATTGTAAGATAAGCTGGTTAATTAAAACTATAATAAAAATGTTAAGGCACTTATAAAAACAATAAAATTGTGAGGACATTTTTAAATAACATATTTCCACAGTTAGTTTTATTACGAGTTAGTTCCTGCGTAAGTCCATCTGCGTTAAGGAGTAATAAAAAGGCATTTTATTTAATGAAAGCTAAACGACCCAGCATTCAACGTCTATGTCGTTGGACTTAATTCGCTTTTATAGGTACCATTGATGTTTTTTTACAGAGTAAATAAGAATATAATATATTTTTATTATTTTAAGAGTAGGCAGGGGGAACTTGGGGCCTAGTGTTTAGACACTCCGTTCTTTCATTAATATATTTCTATTCCCCACTTTCATGCCCTAGAGGCATTTCGTGTTGAGTGGCGGAACTCAATGGTGGACTTTGCCTCATTACCATAGCAAAGAAATCAAAATATTAAAAAAAAATCATTTTCTCGAGGGGCGGAGTGTCTTAACACTAGACTCCCTCTGCCTACCATACTATATGAGGGATACAGCGGGAACCTGAAAAAGAAAATTAGAAAAAATCATACCTAAAAACTGAAAAACACTGGTGTCATCGTCTGTGAACCAGTCGGTCTCGTCGACGCGCTCGGTGCAGTGGGCGGGCACCACGCACCGCAGTACTGCCGCGTTCCCCGCCATCACGTACTCGTCGGGCACGTGCACTTCCCATGGTATGTTTAGCACTATGGTATTTTAAAAAAGAAAAAATATATTAGAAAAAATGATATATTTATTCTAAAAAGATATTTATGTTATGATTGTACCCTATTAATATTATAAATGTGAAAGCTTGTGAGGATGGATGTTTACACCACTTTCATACAAAAACTACTGAGAGGATTTTGGTGAAACTTTACAGTATTATTAGCTCATACAAAAGACTATAATTTTTGTAACGTTTCTATCTAATTTGGCTATAATATAACAATAAGACTAAACGGGCGAAGCCGCGCGTGTGACGCTAGTAATGTATAAAGTTACTCTTCTAATAGAAAAATCTCACTTTCATTATTCATTGTCTTATGGAAATTACGATAACCCAAGGTACTAACACTTTCGTATTAATAGTCTTTATAAGTACACTACAAATATATATGTACATAAAACACGAATACTTTCGTGATTTGGCGGGCGAAGCCGCGTTCGGGAGGCTAGGAATATATATTTTAACAATTTAATTTATGATGAATAATAATTTGTAAATTACACAATTATAAGGTAGCAAATTGTACCCTCATTTATTACCACAGTGTCAGTTACGATCAAGATCGTACTTAGATATTTGAATTGCAAATTTTCGATTTTCATTAATGTTAAATGTTAACAACGTGAACCCATTGTGAGTCAAATTTAACTCATAAGAAGTGCTTAGGGTTTTACTTCTTAGATTTGAATATATATTTTTCTTTCTCCACACCTTGCCATCGAATACTATAATTTTGGAACCAGCTTAAGAATGCATCTCGCTCATAGCAGGGTTTAGGCAGGTCAGGGCAAGCTCTTATAATACATTTTTCTTATTTTTTAAAGCTGTTATTATATATATTTAAAGTAAAAAAAATCATTTACCTGCGTGAACGTGTATATTTTTTGATAGGATGGCGAACCCCGTACCAAGCAGCAACCTGCATCTATACGTGGCTGCGTGCACGTCCCTCCTGTAGTGGTCTGACGAGAACGGCGGAAACTCCAACGAACCGTTCAAGAGGACCCTTCGGAGCCCCGCCAGTGACGTCACTGGACTATTGTCTGAGAGCAGCCAGTCCAACTGTAGCAAGAAATTGTATAAAATTAGTATAAAAACTATATTTAGACGTATAAATATTGTTATTGTTTGTTATTTGATACAAATACTGGTAAGGTTAAGGTTTTAGAAAACAACAATAATTATAGTAAGCTGTTGCTAAAAGATGCCTGAATTTTCTTATATATATTTATCACCTATTAAGATATATGTATATAACAATTATGACAGCAAAATATTATTTTAACCAATTATTATTTTACCCAGGTGGAGAAGGTCGACGAGATTAGAAAACTTTTGAATTCATCCATAGCCTCGCGACAGTTTCATACGCAACACGTAATTTACAACCCTTGTGGGAACATTCGAGAACGTAATAATCCCTGAAATTTAACTCCCCAGTGCCTTTTTTCCGAGCAACTCACACGAACATTTATTTAGAAATGAATTTACATATTTTTCTGCTATGGACGAAAATGTTGTTTCGGTAAATATCTAATCTGTTTTCCAATACTTGTGTAACGCCTTTGCCGATTCGCAATTTCCATATTATGTCGTTATTTGCTTTTGTTAAATGATTTTAAATATATTATTGATATTAGCAGGGAGCCCAGTGTTAAAACACTTCACTCTCCACTTTTCGCCAAATTCTGTATTCATTGCGTGTTGAGTGACGCAAATCAACGCCACGTTTTGCCTCGACTAGTGCGAAGAAATGTAATATTAAATATTTAATTTAAAGTAGAAATCGAACCCACAACCTGTCCCATTTACAGTCACATCTTGGCCTTAATTATTATTGCTATTAATTTTAGTTAAGGAACCTTGAGAAACGCAGAATTCTGATTCCATATCTTATAATCTATATAGATTTCATCGAAGCAGGGTTCAAATCTACTAACTAATAATTTTCAATTATAAATTAGAAACCGTTGTGGAATAGTGACTGTAAACATGGCTTATGTAGGTTCAATTTCCATATGGGAAAATGAATTATTATTTATTAATATTTTCATTTCTATATAGCTATAACCCGAATTATTATGTGGAACGTGAGGAACGAAGTTTCTTAACACTAGTTTCTCCACCAACCGTGCTATATGCGTGAAGCTGGAAAAATATGCCATAAAAAGCTCTAAATTGGCATATGTAGTAGGATAAAACGAATAGGAAACCAAAAGTTACATTATTAGACTAGAGTAGACCCAAAACTCACAACTACATAGAAGCGGGCGCGATAGTTTGCGGCGATGTCCATATATTTGCATTTTTCCGCACCATTAGCATTCGCCGGCTGGCAGATGCAAGGCTGATACCACTTTAATCCTTTTATATTTTTACCTTTTGGGAATATTATATTTTTAATATTGCAAGAAGAACGTTTCCAAACTTTTTTAATGGAGCTCCTCATTGCTCCTCACTCCTTCTCTTCATGTAGTTCATAGAAGAAGTCATTATTTTGACTGCTTTCACCCATTTTTTTTAATTATTGTGTTGATGGATGAATGCTAATATCACTAGCTAGCTCGGAAAATTTATACAATACTTATAAATACTGTTCCAAGTAATAAATCCTATATCTTATAAAACAACTAGCGACCCTATTGCGGCTTCGCCCGCTTTTACTACTGGATTATTCATATAATGTATGTTTGCAAAGCACTTAAGATAATGTGAAAATTAATTAAACCCTAATGCAACCCGCATTTTCGTAGTTTCAATAAGGATTTTCCAATTGTTTTACACAGCAATGATTTTTTAGTAGGTACCGTAATTTTAAATCTGTGCTACTAATCTTTTCAAGTACTTATTAAAATATACTTAAATTACTATTTTTAGATAGTTAAATGACATTAAATAATACATTCAACTCGAATTATCCAATACGTGCAAACGCATCTAAATCTTCGTTGCTATAAAGGCAGGCGGGGTTTTTTTTTTTGAGCTTGTGGTTAATGCTGAAGAGGGTATTCTGTCTCTGATGAAAAGCAAGCACTACGTGGCTGCCTGTGACGAAAATTAAATAGAATGCATCGGCTGGGAATTGACCCCGGGCTGCCCGCGTGGCAGGCGAGCATTCTACCACTGAACCACCGATGCGTGTAAGGCAGGCGGGCGCGGCGGACTCGCTTGTATAAGCATAACGTCGCGAGGCGCGTTTCGCTGCAAGGATTTTTTGATATTGTAACAGCTTCTAAAGTACTTATTAAAATGAAAAACAGAAAAGACAGTTTTGATCTACATTAAATGACCAACGTAACTAATATACTTAGTTATATGCTGAGAGTAAGGGATAAGTGAAACTTGACTCGATACAGTTTATTTATTTATTTATTTATACTTTATTGTACACCACAAGCATAAGAAAACAAAGTTACAAACTACATCTAGTACTTATAAGCTAATAACAAAGTGTGAAGTACAAAGGCGGTCTTGTCGCTAATTAGCGATTTCTTCCAGACAACCTTGAGGTTAGGAGACATAAAATTTAAAAGAAATAGTGGGTGGTGCAAATAAATAAACATACGTAAATAATATTTTATCCTAATACATAAACTTAATACACAAATATTTATAAAATAGTACAATATATAAAGTAATATAATAGACTAATACATCATAATATACATATATACAGTTGATGTGTGAACGGCGTGATGTGTCAATAATTAAATGCGTTTTTCTCTAAAACTATTCGCAATTTCGAAATAGTTTAAAAAGCAAATTTTATCTTCGTTTAATGTAGAAATTTAATAAAGTATTTTAAAGGATAAGGATTAATACCATTATGGAAAAATATCCCTCACAATAAAAAATATATTGAAATTACTATTTTTAGACAGAAATATGATCACTACACGTTATTCTTAAAAGATATGAATATGCCATCGCGGACTTTTTTGTAGATCTTATTAAGAGGAACAATACTCCAGTACATTTTTTTCATGTAGTATTTACCATTAAAGCAGCGCATGCGCCAAAGTGTCTCAGCGGGTAGGACTTTATACACATTTATCGTATTTATGTTAATTTACATAAGAATGTACAAATAATAAACTATATATAAACCTTCCCTGAGAAATACTCGACCTAATGGTGAAGACCGCATCCAAATCCGTTGGGTGGTTTAGAAGAAGAAGAGTTAGAAAGTTCAGACAGACACAAAAAGCGACTTTGTTTTATAAGATATAGGAAGTCGCTTTTCGTGTCTGTCTGAACTTTCTAACTCTTCTTCTTCTAAACCACCCAACGGATTTTTATGCGGTTTTCACCATTAGGTCGAGTATTTTTCAGGGAAGGTTTATATATAGTTTATTATTTACACATTCTTATGTAAATTAACATAAATACGATAAATGTGTCTAAAGTCCTACCCGTTGAGACACTTTCGCGCATGCGCTGCTTTAATGGTAAGTACTACATGAAAAAAATGTACTGGAGTATTGTTCCTCTTAATAAGATCTACAAAAAAGTCCGCGAGAGCATATTTTTATCTTTTAAGAATAACGTGTAGTGATCATATTTCTGTCTAAAAATAGTAATTTCAATATATTTTTTATTGTGAGGGATATTTTTCCATAATGGTATTAATCCTTATCCTTTAAAATACTTTATTAAACTTCTACGTTAAACGAAGATAAAATTTGCTTTTTAAACTATTTCGAAATTGCGAATAGTTTTAGAGAAAAACGCATTTAATTATTGACACATCACGCCGTTCACACATCAACTGTATCGAGTCAAGTTTCACTTATCCCTTACTCTCAGCATATAAATAAGTATATTAGTTACGTTGGCCATTTAATGTAGATCAAAACTGTCTTTTCTGTTTTTCATTTTAATAAGTACTTTAGAAGTTGTTACAATATCAAAAAATCCTTGCTGCGAAACGCGCCTCGCGACGTTATGCTTATACAAGCGAGTGCGAGCGCCCGCCTGCCTTACACGCATCGGTGGTTCAGTGGTAGAATGCTCGCCTGCCACGCGGGCAGCCCGGGTTCAATTTCCGGCCGATGCATTCTATTTAATTTTCGTCACAGGCAGCCACGTAGTGCTTGCTTTTCATAAGATTTATATGCGTTTGCACGTATTGGATAATTCGAGTTGAATGTATTATTTAATGTCATTTAACTATCTAAAAATGGTCATTTAAATATATTTTAATAAGTACTTGAAAAGATTAGTAGCACAGATTTAAAATTACGGTACCTACTAAAAAATCCTTGCTGTGTAAAACAATTGGAAAATCCTTATTGAAACTACGAAAATGCGGGTTGCATTAGGGTTTAATTAATTTTCACATTATCTTAAGTGCTTTGCAAACATACATTATATGAATAATCCAGTAGTAAAAGCGGGCGAAGCCGCAATAGGGTCGCTAGTAATAAATAAAAATAAAAAAACCTTTATTTGTTGAACAGATTTTACACAAAAATAATTGTTACAGAGATCTCTTTTTAAGCAAGCAATATAGGCAGTATTAGGAGACCCCGGTGTTCTAATATAATATCTAAAATATCTGCTATTAATATCTGCTTTAACATTAAACTAAAAAAAAAAGAAACATTTTACAAATAAAATAAATTAATTGCTTTGTATATAAGTAGCAAGTAGCGTTTACATATAGTGGGGAACGAAAGTGTATTAATGGGAATAGAGTGTCTTTACACTAGGTTGTCAGGTTCCCTCTGCTTACCCTCCTATGCGAGATATAGCGTGAAGGTAGAAAAAAATACCATATAATTATACAGTCAGGTTAAACTCAACTGTGGCAAGCTGACATCAAAACTTTAACAAGGTGGCTTTTTAATAGTAAATTATACATACGACTGTTCCTTAAATAATTAATTTATATCTGGAAAATAGGACATTTTCTATCTAAAATATATAAGATTACAAAATGACTGTAGTTATTCTAATAATGGTTATTATTCTAATTTAATCTTTATTAAAAACGTATTCAAATTACAAGTTTTGCTTCAAATTAACATAAAAGCTTTATTCACGGCACGTCTCTACGAAGGCCACTGCGGGATTCTTCAATTAATTAACGAATATTCTTTAAAAGCCATTTTTAAAATTATTTTATGTTAAGACTTTAATATGAGGCCAGTCGTGCCGCTGGGGCACAAAGTGTGATGGTAAACGCGACTGCTGCATGGGTTCGATCCGCACTCGAGGAAATAAAATGTTTAATGAAATTTATATTTCAATTTAAATTTCTGGTGTCGAGGCAACGCGCGGCGTTAAGTTCCGCCACTCAATGCCGCCAGAATTCGGCCAAAAATTAGGAACAGAAGTGATTTAATGGGAACGGAGTATAATACTGTCGGTATCGTCGTGGTGTAGAGACATAAGCATGTGTTTCTTACCGTGACATTTTGTGAGTTCGATTCCCACTCAAGGAAAATAATTATTTAATATTTTCATTTTTTCGCTCTAGCAAAGCAAAAGCGCGGCGTTGAGTTCCGTCACACCGTTCCAAGTGAAAAACGGAGTGTTTTAACACTAGATTCCCTTTACATATGCGGGATATAGGGAGGAGCTGATATAAAAAAAAGTATTAATACCGCAGTAATATTATAATCCACATCAAATTTGCTTCTTTTGTAAATAGCAAATAGTAATTAATAGTTGGACCTAAACTACCAGCTTTGGGTGTGTCCATGAAGTTTGGCACTTTAGGTAGCTCTCTCTATAAAGTTGGTACTCCTGCGGTCACACGTTTGCCAGATGAATGAATGAAACTTGGAGCGCTGTGGTCGAACACCTACCTACCTTGTTTCATCGTATAAAGCGCAGTGAAATGAGTTTGTCAAAGTAACTCTACCTTATTTCGCTTTCACTATTTTCTTTTTCATACATTTGTCTAATTTTTCGCTATTATCCATACATAGGTATATAATAAATTCGAAAGTAACTCTGTCTGTCTGTCTGTCTGTCTTTTACGCAATCAGGGCCAAACCGCTAATTTAATTGTGATAAAATACTCTATAGAGATACTTGAGGGTCTCGGGATGAACATATGATACTTTTTTTTCTCATATTTGTAATATTTTCACTATATACCAGTATATTAAAATATTTACTAATCTGACATGCAATTTATTCTGCCATGTTAATAACAACCGCATAGCGAATGCGACCGTTGCTAAGCAACGATTTGCAAAGTTTGTTGTTAGAAAACGTCACCCAAAATGAGCTAGCTTAACGCATCTCTCTATTGAAAATTGAAAATAATTTCATAAATATATTTAATAAATATTTATATAGTTCAAGCGGGCGTAGCCGCGTTCGGGTGTACTAGTAACATTATAAAAATAAAAAGATATCACTCAGTTTTCTCTATTTATGCAAACAAGCGATATGCGCATAAAAACGTAGAATATTAAACAACTTTGCAGTTTATAAAAGAACTGACCGCACATCCTATTTATATTACGTACAATTTTTTAATCAGTAAACAGCTTCATAAATGTAGGTCACATCTAAATATTATAATTAAATCGATTTCACGCTGTATCCCGCACAGCAGGGTAGGCAGAGGGAACTCCACTTACCGCCAAATTTTGGATTGCGTGCTGAGCGGCGTAACTTAACGCTGCGTTCTACATGGACACTAGAGCGAAGATATGGAAATATAAATTTAAATGATTTTTTATTTCATCGAGTGGGAATTGAACCTACACACCCAGTCGGGTTTATAATCACACTGGCCTATATTGTAAAGCAGAAATAAAATAAACGATGGTATGTATCCTGTCTAAATTAATCTTGATGTTCCATTTGTTCGCATCGGCTGGTATGATTAATGACGGTTGTACTGGAATTTCATCTTTTGGGTACCTATTTGGTATTTTATTGAAATATTTGCATTATATTACAATTTTATTGGGTCGTTAACTTTTATTTATGGAAATGAATTTGATAAAAATATTATTGAGTTTATTAAGTTTTTTTTTCAGTTTCACGCTGAATACCCCTTGTAGCAGGGGTGGGCAGAGAGATTATATTGTTAAGATACATCGCTCCTTACTCTCCGCCGAATTCTGAAGGTGTTGCGTGTTCACACACCAGAGAGAAGAAATGAAAATGATTTAAATACCTATAAAATTTCTTCGAGCGGGTATGGAACCCACAACCAGTTGCCTGGCCTGGCCTGGCCTCGAAAAAATAAAAATAAATACACAATTTTAAACAATAAATACAATATGAAATATATTGTATCATCATTAATTAAAAAAAACAAGTAATAACTAATATAAGCAATTTCTTTATTATTTCAAAACTGGGTCAATTCTGCGTTGCGATATTATTAAATAAAGCAATTTATATTAACTTTCATATTTATTATATAGGTATTTAAATAGAAAATAATATAAAATTCAGGAATTCTTTTTTATAACAAAGAAACAAAAAGGATTACTCCCTTGGAAGTAATAAGTTTTATATGTTCCCCTCATAGTTTTAGCTTCAAGGAAAGTGGATTTTGTTTGGAGGGATCGTTAAGAGTTCGAACTTATTTCAGTTTTTGCCGTTTCAAAGAAATTTCTTAGTTGCGGGTGGCGAATAGGATTTTTGTATTGCTACGGTATTTTAACTAGGTTATAATAAAGTAAACTTGTATAATCGATGTTACAAAGGTTTTTTGCATTTTAATATATTAATAATAGTTTAAAACTAGTATAAAGATATTCCGTTCTGCATTTTCCGCCGACTTCTGAAGGCATTGTGTGTTGAGGAGCGGAATTCAACGCCGCTCTTTGCCCCGACACCAGAGCGAATAAATAAAAACATTAAATATTTAATTTCCTCGAGTGGGAATCGAACCAACAACCTGTACCCCTTGTGCCTCTGTGCCAGGACTGGCATCAACTCTATAATATGGTATTACATAATAATGATAACGAAATTTAAAGATCAAACAATATATTTGCGAAGCTATAATTTCAATACATTTATTAAGACGTTAACCCAAATGTAATCACATAGAAACAAGTAAATTATAATACACCGATATCAGAAAGTTTTCCTCCCAATTATATCTATACTAATACTAGCGGACGCGCGCAGCTTCGCTTGCGTATTTAAGGGTGAATTCTAATAACCCATGACACATGTGTTCAATGTAATATTTTTAAGAGTCTAAATATCAAATTTTATAAAAATCGGTGGCGATTTAAGAATTTTCCCATACAAACTTTCAACCCCTTATTTGCGCCCTTAGGGGGCGAATTCGAGAAAACCATGAAACATGTGTTTAATTATATACGTTTAAGAGTCTGAATTTCAAATTTTATAAAAATTGGTGACGATTTAAAAAAAACCTATACAAACTTTCAACCCCTTATTTGCACCCTTAGGGGGAGAATTGTAGAAAACGATGAAACACGTGTTCAATTAAATATTTTTAAAAATCTAAATTTCAATTTTTATGAAAATCGGTGCCGATTTAAATTTTTTTCCATACAAACTTTGAACCCCTATTTCACCCCTTTAGGGTCAAAATTTTTCAAAATCCCTTCTTAGTGGATGTCCAGATTACGAAAGTAAACTTTTGTCCAAATTTAACGCTTCCACCATCAGCGGTTACGGCTGTGCGTGCGTCTTACCTCAATCAGTGAGGACAAGTCCTTTTATATATATCTATACTAATATAATAAAGCGGAAGAGTTTGTTTGTTTGTTTGTTTGTTTGTTTGTTTGTTTGAACGCTAAGATCTCTGGATCTACTGGATCGATTTACTTTGTTTTTGTTTTGTATGAAAGCTGCATTCTTCAGAAGTGCTATAGGCTATATAACATTACATTACACATATGTACTAATAAATTAAAATACTTTCTAATTTGACATGCAATTTATTCTGCCATTTTAATAACAACCGTCGTCGCTACGCGACCGCGTTCGTTACCGCGTCATTTTGATATTCATTCTTATGAAAATAAATATAATAGTCACTTTTAGCATTTTATCTAGATTGAAATTATATTTCTATAGAAATTATATTCTTATATTTCAAGCAGGCGTAGCCGCGTCCGGGTCCGCTAGTAGATAATAAAGCGGAAGAGTTTGTTTGTTTGTTTGTTTGAACGCTAAGATCTCTGGATCTACTGGATCGATTTACTTTGTTTTTGTTTTGTATGAAAACTGCATTCTTCAGAAGTGCTATAAGCTATATAATATTACATTACACATATATACTAATAAATTAAAATACTTTCTTATTTGACATGCAATTTATTCTGCCATGTTAATAACAACCGTCGTCGCTACGCGACCGCGTTCGTTACCGCGTCATTTTGATATTCATCCTTATGAAAATAAATATAATAGTCACTTTTAACATTTCATCTAGATTGAAATTATATTTCTATAGAAATTATATTCTTATATTTCAAGCAGGCGTAGCCGCGTCCGGATCCGCTAGTATAGATATATATTAGGTACGTTTGTAGCTTCTAAGTACGCACTATAGTTAAAGGTTCGACATCCACTCGGTGGAATTAAATATTTTCATTTTCCTGTTTGCGGAGTCTTGTCTGTCTTAACACGTTAAATTCTCTGTGCGTATCCCGCTATGTGGGGATATGCGTGAAGCAGCTTTTAGATCCCTCCAGACAAAAGAAACAAAAATACATGAAACATATTGTAACGTTAAACATTATTTATATATATTATTAAATATATATATATATAACAAAAAAACTATTCCAATAATATTTTCATATTTAGATAGGCGGACGCGTTGAGTCAATATAAAATATATCGATTTATTGCTCTCGGTTCCCTTTTTTACTTTTTCGCTTATAGAAAATATCCGGTAGATACGAGTCGGGCAGAGGTCGAATATTTGAACAGGACATTGCTATCAGCTATGGAGATAGTTCTTAGGACGTAGTACGTATTTGCTGGGTATTGTATGTATTCGTATGCAAATACTGACGATATTTCAATTTTCCTTCAAAAATACTTGAGAAAATGTTGCGAGAGGAGCTAGCGTATATTATATGTGAAAATATTTATTATTTTTATAATAAGTATTAAAAAAAGGGAACGTAAAGCTAAGACACTCTGTTCCCCATTTTCCACTGAATTCTGAAGGTTATACGTGTTGAGTGGAAGAACCCAATGCTGCATTTTGCCTGAACAGCAGATCGAAGAAAATATAAATTTAAAGAAATATTTCAATTCCTCGATTGGCGATAAATATTACTTTATAATAATATTCTTTGTGGCTAATAGACAATATTTACTTTATTTATTTATTTGAAATTCTCTCTCTCTCTCTCTCTCTCTATAAAATATATCGATTATCTAATCTGATTATTAAAATAGATCCTATATTCAATATCTTTAACTATGATGTAATAAAAAAAACATTATAATAATAAAACTGTTAACTATAAATACGGGTGAAAAATGCACAGAAAGAACGCACAAATGAAAGTATAAATGTGTGTACATACATATTTTTCATAATAAATAATAAGTATCGAATAAAGTATAATTGTTTATATAAAATAAATAAACATTTTTGAAACAATCCACTCGAATGCTCTAGAATATCAAAATGAAAGTGGAATTTATGCATTGTTCAAATCGACTGCCGTTCGGGTTTTAATACACCAGCTTTAGGTTTATTTATTGACCTAAATAAAAACCTATAATTATGTGCTCTAATTTCGTATAATTAATATTGTTTCCTTTGATGATGAAGCCTTTGTTTTAGATGGAAGTCTAATAGAAAATCACAATATAGAAGGGATTGATTGTTCGTTCTTTTGTTTTAAGTTTATAAGCGAAATTGAGCTCTTTAAAATTAATGCTTTTCAAATTTATAAGCCCCCTTGATTATTATTGAGAAAGGATCTTATAACGTTTTGGTAGTAAATTGTATTGAATAAACTATTTTGATATAAAGAGAGTGTGCTGTTATTTAAATAAGTTTTTTTCAGCTTCACGCTGTATTCAGCATATAGGAAGGTAGGCAGAGGGAACCTACTGTTCTTAATATTAGGTTCCCTCCGCACTTTCCGCTGAATTTTCGAAGTATTGCATGTTGATTGGTGCAACTCAACGCCAAGATTTTGCCATGAATTGAATGTATTTGTAATAATTGAATCCAAGTGGGAATCAAAGTGGTTTAAGTTAGTAGGCATTTTTTATAAAGATATAAGAAAATAACTTCACGCCTAATAATGAATCTAGCTTCTTCATAAGAAGTTGAGGTTTCCATCATTTGCCTGGCGGTAATATTCAATTTCGTAAAAGCAGTAGGTACCTACTTCATTAGTTTTTCTTTGACGCGACCCGTATTTTCTATTGTTTCTACGCTTTGCGAAGCCTGCTTTTAACCCCGGGGTAATGTGACCCCTTTCGTTTTTGTTTAGCATTTTTTGCGACCTTTTAGGGATGAATCTAGAACGATGGCTGACGCGTCGGGAAATATTTTTTTTTGTTCCGCCTATTCGTATTTTTTTGGGATATATGTAAGTTTAATTTGAGCAAGTAAAGGAAATTGTGATGCGAAGGGTGAGGGTTCAAATTTCAATAGGATATACGTGTATAAGAGTATATTATAATGTAAACTTAATTCTAAGTAATTTAACCTTCTTAAACAAATAAATAAATTACGCTTACCTTTGAAAAGCCGTGTTCTGGCTGTTTTTTCTCTGATTCCCAAAAATGTGTATATACATTTTTTAAAATTTCATTTCAGGTTAACATGATAATAATTATGATATGTTGTCCATACTGGCTAATTTTATAATACCAAGGTTATATTTATACTCTAAAAATATGAAAAGAATTTGAACCAGAAACTAATAAGTATTTATAGTTTGAAGTTTTTTTTTAAATAATTGCCATTATCCATTCTTGTAAATATCGTAAACTCTCGTAGTCGTTTTTCATCTAAACCCCTTCGAATTTTCTTATTTATAGTATCTACTGCAAAATTTCATTCCATCGTACAGTGCATTTTACCATACAAATTCAATAATTTAACCAGAAAACTACGAAAAAAATGTTATAATAGCCATTTCCAAAGATATAAATATAATAAGTATATAGTTTGGACATTTTGCGAGTGTTGAAAATGTTACCAGGAAACTGAATTTCCTTTACTAAAAGGAGAAAATATGTTGAAAATTCTACCTGTTCATAACGTTTATATGGAATACGTATTCTATTTGTATCAGATAGCACCGAGGAGGTAAAATGCCATAGCTTCTCGAATATTCTTACGCATTTTTCTCATTTCCCTATAGGACCGGGACTACTTTTGGGACTACAAAAAACTTTATCAATGTTTGACTTCGACTTGTGAATATTAAATCAACTGAACGTAACTCATGCTTTTGTGTGCCGTTGTTTGCCCTTCAGACATTCAATAAACTTTATTTTATGGTGAATGTTTATGGGTATAATGTAAGACTAATCTCCTCCTTCTTCCTCCTGGCATTAATCCCGGCTATTGCCAGGGTCTGCCTTCCTACTCCTACTCCACTTTGCACGGTCTTTTGCGTCCTCGGTGGTTAGACCATTGGCTCTCATATCCTGCATCACGACATCCAATCCATCCTTGGGCATCCGGGAGGTCTCACACACAGTGTTAGACTAAGCTATGTTTTATAATTTATTAGCAAGGTAGGCAAAGGGAACCTAATGTTACGATTCCATTCCCAACTTTACGCCGAATTTTCGAGGCGAGTGAATGGCAGAAGTCAACGGCGCTCTTACTGGAGGCATTGCGTGTTGAGTGACTCGACATAGATTGAACCAATGAAAATATTAAATATTTCAGTTCCCTGAAAGCGAATCGAACTCACTAGCTGTCACTTTTATATGCACCTCTAATTAATATAACAATAAATTAGTATATGTTCATCATTATAATAGAAACGCAAAGGAACTTTTGAATGTCTCTAGCTCTTTGTATAAGCAATTAGAGAACGTCAGGTTACTGTTCTAAGATTTAACTGAGAGACTGCAATGTAAGATATTTTGAAATTTAAAGTAATGAAATATTTAGTTGGAAAATTTTATGGTATTTCGAAGCTGTCCTGGCGCAGGACAAGTGTGACACTGTAGACAATGGTCGTGAGTTCGATTCCCGATGTCTCGCGCCTGGACGGCCTCTGCTAATTATTTAATGTCTTGAGTTCGAGCGGAGTAACTTAACTCTGCATATTCTGGATATACAAGATAAAAAAGAAAAATAAAATAAGCAAAATAATTAAACACAATGTGCTGAAAAATAATATAAATAAAATAATCAAACTATATACTAATAATTTATATAAATAATCTGTTTTTCTATTAAATTGCCTATACGAGCACACGAGTACTAGCATCCATTGGTATAATGAGCTTATATTCCATGATTACTTCTCTTAACTACTTATATTATATAATAAAAAGAGTATAATAAAAAACATATTTTACCTGGTACTGGCCTTTAGTAGAACAGGTTAGTATGACGCCAGTGTCGTTGGTGAACTCGACGTGATGCGGTGGCTCTGTGATGGACAGAGGTCTTCGAGGCTCTAGTGATGCTTGAACTGCTGTTGACAAAAATATCAATTAATATTTTGTTATAAGATAATGAAAGTAAAATTTACAGATATAAAATTTGATAGTGTAGCGAAAAATGCGGTTTGTCCTAGGATAGGTAAAGATATAAACATGATTTTGAGGAGTAAGCAGTTCTTAAATAAAAAAAAAAATCTGATTCACGCTGTATCCCACACTCAGCAGGGTAGGCACCCCCACCCTGCTGTAAGTTCCCCACCTTCTGCCGAATTCTGGAGGCAGAACTCAACGCCTAGTTTGTCTCGACACCAGAGACCTTACCACTGGCCTCATGATGATATGAACAGGTCTTAAACTCGCCAATATCTTGTACACCCTTAGAAATATAAAAACGCTATCTATTGCAATAAATATGATTGTATAAGAAAAATAAATATCTCGTTATCTTTCTTTTGGAGCAATTATTTGTTAGCATAGGTAAGTTTAACTATATATATTCCAGAACAACTGACAAAATCAGTTTTTTCACGTGAAACTTGTATCCTCCAGAAAAGCAGGTCAAGGCACTAAACTTACTTGATAGTTATCTAAGTCCCGTGAGAGACATCAGCGGTGGGGATCGACTCTAATAGCACTTACTACACCTGGATGTTAGTTGCCATTTTATAGAAAATGTTTCATAAATCGGCTTATAGTAGGTAGTTCTTTTGCGCTTTTCATTTAGCTTTTAGGTATTTTCAGTCCATGCAGAATGTTCTAAATATTATGGTGGATATTGGAATTCTTTCTTAATATACTTTTAGTATACGCTTTTTATATATATATGTGTGTGTGTGTGTGTAATTTGTGTATGTATGCTTTTAAATCTTTTATTGTCTGATTATTTAGTATTTACTTTGTCAATCAGAAACCTAGTGTTAAGATACTCCGCTCTCTACTTTCCGCGGCTGAAGCCATGTCTCGTTTACAGTCACACGCTTGTACTGATTATAATTTGTTTTAATGGAAAAAAGGACAAGGCAAACGAGCGTTCGGGTCACCTGATGGTGAAAACCGCAGCCCACGACCCGCGCAACTCCAGAGGAACTACAGGTGCGTTGCCGGCCTTTGAGGTGGAGATAGACGCGCTTTTTGAAGGTACCCATATCGTACCGACCTGGAAACACTGCCGTGGGTAGGCCATTCCACAGTTCGGTGGCGCGTAGAAGGAAGGATTTCTACGAAATTTGATATAAATAATTAATATATAATTATATTGTTAAGTTTAGTTTTGAAACTTATATCGAACAACCAGGTCAAGACTTCAGTTAACCCCTTTCATGCTTATCTAAGTCCCACGGGTGGCATTAGCGGAAGGGATCGGGTCTAATAACACTTCCAAATACACCTCTTACCTGCGTTGGACTGTGAAATGTTTTACAAATTCGTTTATGTCCAAGATGAAGATCCAATTTAATAAAGATCGATGTTCCTTATTATAGTAACTAAATTGTACGTATGAAAATTATTTCGTGAAAAAATTCATGTATGTATATATTTACTATATATATTACGTAGATCCTATTTAATATGCTCAAATGATTTTTAATAGATATTTTTGTAGTTTTTAGTTTTTTTAGTTTGGAAAATAATGAAAGCTTAACCATAACTTTAAAGTTATTTTTTGGGTTCCAAGCTGTATCTCGCATATAGGGCAGGCAGAGGAAGCCTAGTGTTGAAACACTTTGCTCCCACTTTCTGCCGACTTTTGGAGGCGTTGCGGAACGAAGACATTAAAATATTAACTGGAAATGGAACCCAAAACCTCTGATGGTCTTAGCTAAAGATTTAAAAATTACAATTGTTATAAAACTACATTTAATTTACGTACATAAATATAATTACGAAGTGATTTAACACTAGGTTACCCTCTACCTACCTATACCTACCTATATATGAAATATAGTATTACATATATACATATAGAATCCTAGGACATAGCAATCACAACTGAACAGATTGTAAATTACGTCGATACCATCAGACGAGCAGGTATCTGAGATCTATAGTATTCTATAGTAGCTTCGCCGCAAGCCACAGCTTTCGATTTCCGTTTAATTTTGCGACAACCGCTCTTCCTTCTATATTGGACGGAATCTAGTAGAATTCACTATATAAACCAGCTATGGAAGAATATTTCTATATTATAGTTTAATATTTTAGTATGTGATTTGATGAAATTTTTGTTATATCCATATATAGAATGTACTCTACTTTATCGGGCATATATTTAATGGTTGAGATATTAGAGTGTATTATAAATAAAATCAAAAATAAAACTAAATCAGCTTCATACTGTATACCACACAAAGCAAGGTAGATAGAGGGAACTTAGTGTTAAGATACTCCGTTCCCCACTTTTCGCAGAATTTTTCGAGGCATTGCGTGTTGAGTGGCGCCTTAAATCCCGTGTTTTTTGCTTTCCCCCGAGTGGGAATCGAACCCACAGACACGACGGTTTCGGCGAATTGTACTTTGTCGGTCTAAGTTAGTACAATATCAAAACAAACCTGGTATAAAAATAAACATAAAAAGCTTCAATACCAACAATTTCTTAGTCAACGACAGGTTTTTAAACGGAAATTACCTTTTCCATTGAGTTTCTCACCAGTTTTCCAATGTTTTCTTGAAAAGCTATATCAGATTTCTCACAAGTCGCCCGTCTTCAACGTAGAATAGATAGATATATAATGTAGAGTTTCTCCAGAAATGTCACAATATTAATTGTGTTATAATGAATTGTGACAGTAAAGCGAACGCTCGAGGCTCAGCTGACATTTACAAGACGTTCATTCTATCCGTGATTTGCGTTTACTCGGTAATATCTCTCCAAGAAATAAATAGCTTCTTAGATTTAGCGTGTGGGTTGAAATTTGGAGTTATACCTTTATTTATTTTCATGTACCTACCTATATTTAAATGATTAAATGAAGTGTACGCACTGTATCCTGCATATGGTAGGGTAGGTAAAGGGAACTTGGGAACCTAGTTTTAAGACACATCATTCCCTATTTTCCTCCGAATTCTAGAGGCATTGCTTTCGTTACCAGAGCGAGGGAATGAGAGTATTAAATATTTCATATGCTCGAGTGGGAATCGAATCCACAACCACTGTCAGTCTTGAGGCCACACCTAGTTTGGCACCACAAAGGCGTCGTCAGTTGCTATATTACTAATTATAGTTAAAATCAATGTATTCATCCCATTCGCGCTACATAAACAGTAATTACTCCTTCAAAAGACATTAACTTGTTCATACAAATCAGGGAGGGTTTGTTTTAATCCTTTGATATGTTATATTTCATATAATAAATGATTACTATGTTATATTACGAGGCCGTCATGACGCAGCGGCACAAGGGTGTGACTGTAATACGAGGGTTGTGGGTTCGATCCCCATTCGAGGAATGTGTTATTTCCATTTCTTCGCTCTGGTGTCGAGGCAAAGTGCGGCAATGAGTTCTGTCACTCAACACGCAATGCCTCCAGAATTCGGCTGAGAGTGGGGAACGGAGTGTCTTAACACTAGGTTCTCTCTGCCTACCCTGCTGTGTGCGGGATAGAGCGTGAAGCAAAAAAAATCAAAGATATTACAAATGCACTATAATGGCCTCAAGTAATATTATCGAGAAAGCGTAAAATACAGAATTTTAGCTCTGAATACAACGGAAGAAATTTTCAAATCCATATCGATTATAATGTGGGCATAGACTTAAAAGAAAAAAACGTACGGAAACAGCCTAGACAGCGTTGCCAGTGTCAATTAAACCTTTGAAAATGTCTGAATCCTGATGATGTCGGCATTTGAGATGGAACTTAGAGCTGAAAATGGAAGTATAATTTACTAGTAAGATTCCACTAATCCTGCATTTTGTAATTTTAGAAAATTTTCATATTAAATTAAATATAATTACTTTTGTCAATAAAATTTAAATATATCCTTTTGCTGACTTATGTTTTAATATGTCTTGATAAAAACAGAATATAGATAAGAAAAAATAAAGAAATTGAGGAAAAATACTTATTTAGGTAACGTATAAAAAATTGTAAGTAACGAGATTTGTTATCGTCCAACGTTTAAAACGTTTAAACTTTAAAAAATGTTAAATATATGTCTTTTAATAGTAGGTATATTATACTATATACGGTATATAATTATATAACCTAGTATATTCAGTAAGGCTTTCAAAGACAAAAATTGTATATTTAAGGGTTGCAGTTGTTTAGTTGAACCGTTGTTTACTTTCCGTCGAATTTTTCGAGGCATTACGTGTTGAGTGGTGGAATTCAACGCTGGTGCCTTGAAGCCAGAGTGAAGAAATAAAAATAAATAACAATTCATTCCCTCAAATGGGGATCGAACCCACAACCGTCGCGTTACAGTCACACCCTTGTGCCAGCGCCATGATAGCCTCGGCAATTTGAGTATTACTTATATAGTTCAACCATTACATACTGAAAGCGAGTTGAAAGCTATTTAAGAATATGTAAGGTCAACTTTACAAAGGCTCCAATCTCTCAGAACACTGATTGCCTCCATTCAAGCCCCTATTGCAGCGTTAAGCGCCATTAGCGGCTGTTTTTTTTAACAAAGTTTTACAATTTCAAATTCCTCTCGGCCATGCTAAAGAATTTTGCATATTTAATGAGAAAAACTTTACAGTTTCACTTTTACTTTGGTGTATTTAATATTCATTCGTTTTAGGCTATTTTAACCGAAAGTTTATTAAAACGGCAAGTAGTTACTATGCAAAAAATTGCTTTTTAATTGGTGTTTTTTTTTTTTTGACAAAATTAAACTATGAAAAGCCCGGATATTAGCTTATATTTCTTGCATTTTATTTATATTATTAAGAATGCCAATGTGTATTTAAATAATTATTAAATTGTGTTGAAACATTTTAAACATCACCTCGAAGTCCTCATAATTAGTCATATTTGGATTTGGCAAGTCACCAAGAAACCGATGTTATAATTTTATTTTACTGGATATTTATCACTCCTTTTTGCCTGTTTCAACTTGGTATCTATAAATAAATATAAATCCATATAATTAAATTGTCTATAATCATATACATATACTAGCGGCCCGCCCGCGGCCTCGCCTGCGTGAACTACGTTATTATTAATTTCTGTCTCCATGAGTACCTACGTCTTATAAGTAACAGCATTGTACAATGCAAAATTTGAGACTCCTAGAATTTGTAGTAACGAGGTTTCATACTAAGTTTCAACCCCAAAAACAACCCCTTAGAAGTAGAATATTGCAAATTCCCGTCTTAGCGAGCACCTACGTCCTATAAATAGCTCCTATGCAAATTTTGAGATTCCTAGCACATGTAGTTTCTGAGATTTCGTGACGAGTGAGTGACCTTCGAATTTGTATATATATATATATAGATGTGCATATCTATACTTAGAATAAAGTGAACTTGTCATATTATTATCTATGAGGAAAAAACATATGTAGAAGAAAATTTCTTAAATAACAATCATTTGGGAACTAATCAAACAAACCAACTATATCGCTGTAGACATAAATATTTATTAAGTTACACTACAAGAAGGATACACGAGCGGAAGCTATTGTATCTTCCGTATAATAATGATTTACTGGCAACGGTAATAGTTGGAGGAGATGAGGCTGCTTCTTGAATATATGTACTTACTTGTATTTATAACAAACATACTATATCTATATATTATATATATAGGCCCTCGTGGCGCAGCGGCACAAGGGTGTGACTGTAACGCGACGGTTGCGGGTTCGATCCCCACTCGAGGAAGTGAAATATTTATTTACGTTTATATTTCCATTTCTTCGCTCTGGTGACGAGGCAAAGCGCGGCGTTGAGTTCTGCCACTCAACACGCAATGCCTCCAGAATTCGGTAGAAAGTGGGGAACGGAGTGTCTTAACACTAAGTTCTGCCTACTCTGCTGTGTATGGGTTACAGCGTGAAGCTGATATATACTATATGTATATGAGGCCACTCGTGGTGGCATTATAAAGTTTGAATCTAAACACCATAGATTATGGGTTCGAATCCCATTGGAGAAAATGAAATATTTATTATTTACATTTTCTCGTTCTGGCGTTGAGGCAATGCACGGTACTGAGTTACGCCACTAAACTAAGCCTAAACTTGACATAATACAAAAAAAAAACATAACAATTTGCAAAAGTTAATATTAGCATTTTTATGGTATTTCAAAGGTAAAAACCTCTCATTCCATTCCATTCCAGGTGAATACCGCGTGCGTGGCCCCAGATCGCTCATTAGGCACAATGGTCCGTGATACAATACAACGTGTAATCGTAGACAAAAACAATACTCTTTAGCTGGTGGTGCGAACCACAGTCGAGATTGCAGGGCTGCCTAATAAGTAATATTTTATGTAAATATCAGATTCTATTCAGAAAATATTAATTTTAAGTATTCATTGTGAGCTTTTGGTTGGATATTTTCAGATTTGTTGGTTGTAAAATGTTTGGTGGTCAGTCATGGCGCAGGAGTCCAAGCGTGTGGGGTTTGTATTCGATTTCCATTTGAGGAAATTAAATATTTGCTATTTTCATTTCCTCGCACGGTAACGAGGTTAAGCGCGGTGTGGATTTCCGGAACATTTTAATTTTCCGATATACTACGTGTCGCACGGCGGAACTCAACGCCGCGTTTTGCCTTGGTACTACAATGAAGAAATGAGCATATATACACAAAAATTATATTTTCCAGACTGGGAATCGAACCCACAACCGCGTTTACGCGATTAAGTCACACATTGGTACCACTTCCACACGACTACCACCTAACTTTCTCTTAGTCATCTATATATATAAAAGGACTTGTCCTCACTGACTGAGGTAAGACGCACGCACAACCGTAACCGCTGTGCGTAGAAACGTGAAATTTGGACATCTGTTTACTTTCATAATCTGGACATCCACTAAGAAGGGATTTTGAAAAATTTTAACCCTAAAGGGGTGGAATGAGGGCTGAAAGTTTGTATGGAAAAAAATTTAAATCGGCACCGATTCTTATAACATTTGAAATTTAGATTTTTAAAAGTATTTAACTGAAAACATGTTTCATGGTTTTCTAGAATTCACCCCCTAAGATATATCTAACTTTTAAAAATATTTAATTGAACATATGTTTCATGGGTTATTAGAATTCACCCTTAAATACGCAAGCGAAACTGCGCGCGTCCGCTAGTTACGTATAACAAAATTATACAAATACATACAAATATACATATATTTAAAGCGAATACAATTTAATAAGTATTTCTTTAGTTTCATATAGAATGACATGCAGAGCAGGTGCGCAGGCAGTGCCATTAGGAGATATTGCGTGCCATACTCCGTCGTCGCAGTAAGAATTCATCATTTTATTCATTTCCACTATACAATGAATGATGGAGACGTATTACATAGGTATAATAAATCGTAGAATGCTGTAGGTGGAAATGTTATCACTAAGTTAGAGGTAATGGGTTCGTTTTTTATTGATAAATATTTAACGATACAATTAGTTGATGAGAGAGTAGATGAGTTTGGACTAATTAATGGACTAAATCTTAATTTTTGCATTAGTCCAAATTGATGCACATAATTTTGGACTAATACAGAATAAGTCCACAGCTGGACTCATATATTAATGGAAATTGATAATAATGCTAGAAATTTATTTTTAAATATATATTTGTTTTAGCAGAGTAGGCAGGTGTTAGAAGTACCTAGTGTTAAGATATTCCGATCACCACTTTTCGCTGATTTTTGATAGCATTACGTGTTGAGTGGCGGTACTCAACGCCGAGCTTTACCTCGATAACAAGCAATAAAAGTAATAAATTTTTCATTTCCTCGAGTGGGAATCGAACCCACAACCTGACGCGACTGACCTCACTTTTAATTAATATCCAGGAATAATAAATATTTTGCTTTAATTCACTCGGATAGTTAAATGTAAATCTGTTTCTTTGAAAAATTGTCGTCGTACTCTAAAGACTTTCCCTGCAACAGCTTGTCCGACATGAATTAAGTAACTAAGAACAGTTAATTATTTTAGGGTAGCCTTTTAAATAATTAAATAAAAAAAGCCATCGTGGCGCAGCGGTACAAGGGTGTGACTGTAACGCGACGGTTGTGTGTTCGATCCCCACTCGAGGAAGTGAAATATTTATTTACGTTTATATTTCCATTTCTTTGCTCTGGTGTCGATGTAAAGCGCGGCGTTGAGTTCTGCCACTCAACACGTAATGCCTCCAGAATTCGGCAAAAGTGGGGAACGGAGTACCTTAACACTAGGTTCCCACTGCCTAACCCGCTGTGTGCGGAATACTGCGAGAAGGTGGTTGATTAAAAAAACAGAAATATTTACTATGAGTTCCTGCATTGCAGCTATGACTTTTTAATATAATGATTGCAGTTTGAATTTTTTTACTCTGGTAATTAGGCAAAGCGAATTAAACGGAAAGTGGGAAGCAGAGTTTTTTAATAGTAAGATTCTTCTACCAAAAGGAGAGTTCTACCAAGAGGAGAGAAGAGATATCAATCCCAAATTCGGTCATATCATTTTAAAACTACATAAAAAACACAAACAATTTATTTTAGCTATAAAAAAAAACATCAGGAATATTTTATAACCATCATATAGCAAAATGTTATAAATTATTTTCTCTAGGTCCAGAAGCTTTGAAGCTAATTAAAACAGCTTTGATCACAGCTTTAACTTACTCGCTTTGGAAACTATCCGAGTAATTAGATATTCTGTGTATTCCATAAATATTTAATACAGGTTAAAGCTGTATATTTTAATTACTTAAGAAAAGAAAAACATTTTCAAATATTTTTTTATTGTATTTATTATTAGAGGTCCTAAATTCTAAAAAAAATTTATTTAGGAAATTTTATTTTTCAAATCAAGTTTTAATTAACTATTTAGTTCGAATGTATATATATACGAAAGCATATTTAAACTAAGTAAGAGGCCAGTAGTGGCGCAGGGTACAAGAGTGACTGTAAGCGCAACTAGTTGTCGGTTAGATTCCCGCTCTAAGAAATGAAATATTTATTTAAATTCATATTTTCATTTTTCGTAGCGAGATGATAGTTGGTTCTATTCCCATTCGGGGAAATGAAGTATTTAATATTTTTGTTTCCGTAATAATTAAATTATATAGAATGGTGAAAGGAGAATGTTAAAATATAATGAAATGCTAACCTAATAAAAGTTATTTAGTATTGTAGGAATTTTTAATTAACAAATCAAAATAATTGAAAATTGACACCATTATGGCGCAGTGGTAATGGAAATGTATATAATTACGATAGGTCTCACGTCTACAAACAAATATAAGCAAAAGAAAAAAATACATTTTTATGAAACGAAACCATAAAAATAAACTTGCAAGGAAAAGGAAAATAACTGGCCAAATAACGAATATTAACGTTAAATAAAAAAGTTTATGCCTTACATATAATGTGAGGGAAGTATAAAATGAAGGCGTTTAGGGTCCATTGAATTTACTGAAGATTTTCAGTAAGGCTCAATTTCCTCACGTAATATTAAATCGAGCAAGAGTAAAATGGTTCTCGATATTTTTTTAGTTACGTATAATATTTTATGGTTATATTTTTTTTGTTGGCATCAGACAAGATACTAAACCAGATTTAAACCAGAAAATTAAGTTGTTGGAAAACAAATAGGCTGATTTGTTACATAAACTACTTTTTAGTTAATAGTTTTAACATTTTTAAAATGTTAATCCACATTTAAGAAAGAAAAATATTTATTTAGAAAACGTATAAAAATTTTAACGTAGCGGGATTTGAACCCGTGCTTCTTTGGAAACCGTCCAAGCGATCTGGTCAAAGAACCGCAGGTTCAAATCAGGCTACGTTCAATTTTTTATACGTTTTCTTAATAAGTACTTTGTTGTTGTAGTTCGATTCTCACTCGAGGAAATAAAATATTTAATATTTTATTTTTATTCTAGTTAAAGGGCGGCGTTGAAGTCCGCCATTCAAAACATAATGTCTCCAGAATTCCGCGGAAAGTGGGGAATGGAGTGTTTTACCACTAGGCTGTATATGTATATGCAATCTAGTATTAACATTTTTCGCCCAATTAAGCTGAAAAAACCAATTATATAATTTAAGTTATGTTCTTGCTAATATTGAATGTAAAATTCCATAAAATGGCGATGAAACAAATGTA
The DNA here is from genome assembly GCF_056956725.1 of Heliconius melpomene rosina. NCBI lineage: Eukaryota > Metazoa > Arthropoda > Insecta > Lepidoptera > Nymphalidae > Heliconius > Heliconius melpomene. The sequence goes on along the minus strand of NC_140402.1, from coordinate 5,494,088 downwards.
AATCAAAGTTTATAAACTGTTTTCGTAAAATCTGAAAATGTAGAGATCAATAAAAACTTTATGAATTACTGACACTTAAAATCCAACTTTTAGTTAAACAAAACTTTATGTATTTCAACTCAAACTAGGCCAGATTTTAGCGTGCTTATAAAATAAACTTTAAAAATATTGATATTACTTTGTTTAAGGAAAATAAAGTTACCTAACGATATTCTAATGTTACAGACATTATGTAAATATTATTAGAGAATAGATAAACTAATAGAGGCGGTCGTGGCGTAGCGGCACAAGGGTGTGACTGTAAACACAACTGGTTGCAGGTTCGACCCGAACTCGAGTAAATAATTTATTTATTTAAATTAATATTTTTAGTTCTTCACTCTAGCAAATGAACCAGCGTTGAGTTACGCCACTCAACTAGCACAAAAGTGGGGATGGAGTGTCTTATTAGGCTCCCTCTGCCTAGTCTGCCTGTGTGCAAGTTACAGCGTAAAGTTGATTTAGTTCTTTTATTCTTATTTTACATAAAACGGTTTCATTTGGCCTTTTGTTATGGATTTAAACAAATGACTGTAAATACAAGAAAAAGAAGTTATTCACTAGTTTAGCTTCAATATGAAACTACTATGAGTTGGCTGCTGTTGATTATGATGATGATGATGATGATGAAACTACTATAATATAATGTTAACCCTTTATGAACAAAAATCTATATATGGTATATATCATATATATATACTACGGACATCTTGGGTTTGGCATGAATCTAAGAGGATGTACCAAAGTTTGCACATAGATCAATAGCTCGTAGGTATTCAGGCACACGCCCTAATGGCTTCTTGGGAGGAACCTGTAATTTGGGAGGTCTATCGAGATGATGCATTGAATTCCTGGTACGCACTATAATTATAATATAGTTTTACAGTTCATCAGATATTTTAAAATCATTTGTAATTTTTAATCATCTATGAAAATTTTAAAAGTATTTTAAAATAACTGAAAAGCTACTTCTTAATTTTACATTTTAAATAATTTTAAGTATTTGTTTATTAATATCTATATTTGTATACTTTTTACTACTTTTTTAACCAGCACATAGCAGGGTAGGCAGAGAAAACCTGGATACTGAGTGCTAGGACACTGTTTCCATTCCGCCATTTCCGCCTATGCTATGACAATAATCTTTTTACAAATTTAATTAATTAATTCATTAATTAAAACCACTCTCTTAATTGTTTGCAATTTCAAAACAAATGAGGGCTTTTTATAATTAAACTAAATATATAAAACCTTATTTACATACAGCTCCAAGAGGTCACCCAGGAGGATATCTAATAAAACTTCCTCCGTACGTATAATGAATAACGAAATAATAATGAAGTCCTTTATTATGCGAGTGTCGAAATTGTACGCTTGTTCACAGGTTTAGACGTGATAATACGTGTTACAATATGTAGGAAGGCAGAAGGAAGTAAGTTTAGACACTTCTGGATTTTCTCACGCTTTTGCCTTAGTTCCAGAGCGGAGGAATGGAAATATTAATAATTAATTATTATATTTATTCTTTCGAATGGGAATCGAACTCACAATCGGGCTACAGACACTTGAACTCCTGTGCCACAACGGCGTTGAATATTAAATATAGGTATATTTATAATATTATTTATTAAACTTTTATTAAACAGCATGTCTCTACTTCTTGGAAAAACAAAAAATATTTTAAATATAAGGAAATTTTAGTAAAAAATGGGAATTAAACCCATAATCATTTTTTTTCGCTGTGGTGTCGAGACAAAGTGCGGCTTTTAGTTCTAGAGAAACAATAACTTTAAGTATTTTTGTTATATGCAGCCTCAAAAGTACAGAAGATTTCTAGAACCTACCTATATATATATATATATATATATATATATATATATATATATATATATATATATATATATATATGTATATATATATATATATATATATATTATACAAAAATATACTATAATGTTGTTAATTAATTTCATTTCTCAACTTCATATCTTATCTTGAAGAAAATGACTTAAAAATCCGCTATTTCACGTCGGCAGTGTTTTCAAGTGGAAATTAGTGTAGCCGTACTCGAGACGTCGCTATGATTACGTCGTCAGGAAGGAAGGAATATTGTAACGACTATTTCGATATGAAAAATATATTTTTTATCGAATTATTCGTTGTAATACATTCTAAAGCGTTTTTGTACTTAGGTGGTATTTTGAAATGATTAAATACAATTATCTTAAGTCGTCGTTTTTCACATTTACTCGTATGTTATCTTAGAATTCAAAATCTTCTTAGGTTCTTAGATATAAAGAAAATGGTATGTTTTACCGTAATATGTAAATAGGATGACAATTCTTTTAGGTTTAATTCCGTTTGTTTGCCAATTTAAATTCTGTGAAGGTGTTACAAGGTCCAGCCCAACTACTCACCACTGACGAGCATAATATAACGAAAATATTGTAAGGAATCTAAAATAATGCATGAAATTCAAGGTAACAACGTGATCGTCATATATTTCCAACTAAATCATCTTCTTAAACCTGACAAGGCTCTCCATGAAAAAGAATACTGCATTTTTACATTTCTTACACATTACATTTTATTAAAAATATGTATAAATAAATAAAAATTAAAATAACAACAATGTGAGACTCGCTTCATTATTAACTGAGGACCATTAATTACACCTTGAAGAGCTTTTAAAGCTAATCTTCCCTAATTTAAGGCAATATTCATTTTAAAAGCCACCCCTTTTATTCTTTCTTTCATATAAATTGGATATCATTTGTCTACCTCGTTGAGATGCTGGCCATTAATCTTTTTAGTTCACGACCTCCTTTTTTTAATTGCCGCTTCTTTTGTTAAACTAGCTTTTTAAGTAAAACAGTATAGTACGGTTAACTAGTCGTGACCGCTGTGAAGTTAGATTTTATGAACTTTTGCGCATAGTTTGCGGAAAGAATATAATGAAAAGAAAAGAAAATTTTAAAAACAAATCTGCTCAATTATCTACAGCTAACTTCAGGGCGAGGCCGACTGTACAATTACGTTTATGGAATAATACAATTAAAATACAGTGTTTAATTCGTAATATAGACGAAAAGAAAAATATGAATTTACTTTTTAAAATATATAGCCGAAAGAAATAAATCGTACATTCTAGCCAAGTACAAAAGAATCTTTCAAAGTAATGTTATTAAACGAATCTTTATAAGGTTTGTTAGGAGATAAACAGAGAAGATACTGTCGGGCGTGAATGGAGGAAAGTTGTAAATAAGTTGAACGCCTGTTGCCTAATGGCTTCCCACGAGTTTCGCATTGGAAGTAATTCCAGCGAGTTTATTATAGTACACCATCTGAGTGCCTCCGCGGGATTATGTGGAAATGATCCCGATATGAGGATAGACGAGCAATAAAAGTATACTTTGTTTTATTGTGTTTGTTTTGGAGATTAGGTGGAACGTGGAAACCTGGAAACTATTACAGGGAATCCCACTTAAGCACCGGAAAATGTAGTGAATACTCATTTTGTCACTTTTCCACATACCAAAGAATTTCTTTACTTCAACTATCCTTAAATAAAATGGACTGGAGTAAGTCCACTTTATTTTTAGTAGACAGATAATTATAAGATAGATACTGTGAATCGGATTATTGCTATATTTCAAATATTTATTTCATTTGCAGTTGAGTGTGGAAGTTCGGCGTTGTGTTACGCCGCCTATCGTATTACATACGGGCCGCACACAACATGGAAGGCAGAAGGAACATAGTGTTAAGACACTCCAGCTCTAATTTTCCGTCGAATTATGTAGGTTTGCGTGTTGAGTGGCGGAACTGAACACCGCGTTTTGCTATTATAGTTAAAAAAAATTAGGCGATTTTAAAAAGCCGAGCCAAATATATTTTCATTCAATAAAAAAAACGAAACTGAAGCGAGTTTAAAACGCTTCATTGCCTCAGGATAACATTTATTACTACAAAGATTTTCACTTAACCGGACTGCACTACCTATTGGAAAAGCGGTTCATATTATTCTATAATATTATAATAGCTTTTTACGACCGCCCTTTCCCAAGTATAAACGATTATATTATGATAAAACAATATAAGGGAGCCGTAAATTATAGTTTAAGTAGATTTATCGCGTTATTATTGTGTAAATGTCCGCCTTAGTTTACAACGCCGCGCTAGTCTTCTTATTAGCGAAGGAATGAAAATAATTCTTTCCCTCGAAAAGGAATCGAACCTAAAGCTGTTATATCGTTGTCATCGTACAGTTAGACGTTATGCCGCTGATATTTTCAAATATTGTCTTAATAAAGTCATTCTTCAAGAATATAAAAAAATGCAACACTAAGTTAAGGTTTATTCATGGCGTAGGGGCACAACTGTGGCTGTAAAAGCGACAAGTTGGTCGATTCCTATTCGAGAAAATGAAATATTTATTATTTCCATTTTCTTAATTCTGATGTTGAGGTGAGGCGTTTAGTTCCGCCACTCAACAAGCAATGCCTCTAGAAATAGGTATGGAGAACGAAATGTCGTAATACTAGGTTTCCTCTGTCTACCCTGCTATGTGCGGTATACAGCGTGACGCAAAAGAAAAAATAAAAAAACAATTAGATATCATTGAATTTAAAAATACACAATTATAAAATTTACCTTAAGATAAAATACAAAGGAAAATACTGTACATACGTTCATATAAGAAGAAGAAGAAGAAGAAGAAAATGATAATATTGAGTAAATGTTATTCACCTAAAATTATGATACGACGTCGTCGGTTATCGAAAGCGCAACATGTGCACGAATGCCGAGTTTCTGTTTGTGTGAAAGCTTTTATTAGTTATATTGAATTTATTTTGTATTCTTGAATCATAATGTATTAAGACCCTCATAGTATTTGTAGCGACGATGGTTACAGCTTTGATACCCGCTCGAGGTATTTCGTTATTATTATTTTCGCGTTCTGGTAAGATAAAGCTCGGCGTTGAGGTATGAGGCATGAAGCTAATAAAATAATTAAGTAGTAACTTAAAATAATTAATCTTTTATGCTAAATAATTTAGTTATATGCTTATTTTTTTCTATTATTATTATTTTTCATATATATATATATATATATATATATATATTAATTTTCTATAAATCAATTTCATTAATTCTCTAATCAGGAACTGTTATGCAAAATATTAAAGTATGTTTTACATTATAATATACTCAGATTTCGGGATACAGATTCCATTTCTATTCTAAGTATTTATGTATTATTATTGAATATATCTAGAATAAAGTTCAGCTATAATAGTTAAAAGTTAAGGCGTTCTTAAATAATAGCAAAACATATGTAAAAATAAAAAATAAAAAAATATATTTAATGGCCAATTCTTTGTCTGAAAATTCTCACAGTATTTCTATTATACAATGTATTGCATAATAATAACATATTATTATTAGCTATTTCATACCAAACCTATCATTGCTTATCGAAGTAAAAAAAGAAGCCCAACTTCGAAATAACCATGGCAACTGAAATAGGTCAACAGGCTTTTAAGTAATTGTCCAAATAAGATGCTCCATGAGGCCGTCCTGGCTTAAGGGCACAAGGGTTTGACTGTAACGCAACGATTGTGGGTTCGATTCCCGCTCGGGTGAATGAATTATTATTTGTTAATATTTTCATATCTTCGCTCTGGCACCAAGGCCACGGCGTTGAGCGCCGCCACTTAACAACCAATAACACTATATTCTCCTAAATTCTAGTGAAGCTTCTGCTTCATATCGTGGATAGATTTGATCTTCGTGATATTTGTTTACAACGTTAGGTTAATCTTATGTGGAAATTGGATTGGCCGTTAAGCTAAAGAGATAAAGGAAATAGTGCTCAGAAATATCTTTTGAGCAAAGATTTTCCAAGAGTTTGTTTTTTGTACCAAATTGTGATGGATATTCTTATGAAAGTATTTATTTAATTTTAAGTAATGGCTTGAATGTTTTCAGCTTCACGCTGTATCCCGCACACAGCAGTGTAGGCAGAGGGAACCGTGTGTTGAGACACTCCGTTCCCCACTTTTTGCCGAATTCCGGAGGCACCTTCGATTGTACCTTCGTTAACCTTTAAGTATGGACGTCGGGTCTGACAGACCAGACAGTTCTACGAATTCTACAAATCGGCCACTTCTCGGTGACCTCCGCCACTGAGTCTCTCAGTACCTTTCGTATTAGTGACAAAATGAATGTAAATAGCAATGGTTGTGTCTCTGGGTTCAAAACACGTGAGTATTTAACTTTCTAAACGGGGCCTGGGTCTGTCAGACCCGACGTCCATGTTTCCCATACATGAATGATTTCAAAACGCCATATATTTTTATAATATTACAAAATATACTTTAATATTTTAATTGTATTATTTGTATTCAAATGTTTTTATTGTTATATATCATATATTGTTTTGCATTGTTTGTTATATATTTTAGTAATATAAATATTATTTACCTAAAAAAGATTCAATTTTTTTAGTTTTTATGATAAAATGGAAAAAATGATCGACCTAGCACGTCAGGGACAAAAATATCGGTACTCTATAATCAACATCAAACAAAAGAATTGGACAACGACATTTTATAAAGAAAATAGCACTTTATCAAATAAAAAGTCGCGTTTCGTGTACTAAACTACTCTAAGAATTGAGAATGACTTTGACTCGCGTTTCGCGATCTGATCTATCATTTATTGAACATGAAGCTAAAAAAATAGTTTTGGGTTCTTGAAAAACATATATACTTTGCCCCCAAAAGATATATTGAAACACAACACATACTTATGTTGACTGCAATCGTCTTATTAGCCAACAATGTTGAAAGCCATTGTGTATCGATGTTCAATAGTACCTTATCTTGAGGTGTTGTCAAAATTTTTATTTTATAACATAAGATGTAATTTCTTTATTTTTTTTATTTCTTAGACTTTATATTTTGTTAAAAAAATATTTATTTTATTATCTGTCTTTTTTTTATAGTATTATTTTCTTAAGAGTCATCCCATGTGGCCAAAGACTGAAATTGTGACTTTAAGTTACTTAAATCGTTGTGATGCGTAAACTTTAATAAAAAGCAATTTTGTTTATATTGATTTTGTTTGATTTGAGGCTATTTATGTAAACTAAAACATAAAATTGTCTTCTTCCTTTAAAAAACAGCCGGAATATGACCAATAAATACACTGGTCTGACAGACCCGACGTCCATATGTATGTTATAAAAAAATCACGTCCATAGTTAAAGGTTAAATAATATTTTAAGATCGAAATTACAACTGTCAAATTGGCACCATTTTTGTATAATACTTAAGCGAACGTGTCTATTTTGAAAATATAAGAGCTAAGACAATAGGAAAATATTGGAAGACTTCCAGCCGATATTTCAAATGAGGTCAAACTTTTACAGCTTTAACGCTTTCTACGATTCGCTTTTGAATCTTTGGAAATTTAAGATGATTGTATTCTTAGTGTTTGGAAATGAAGGTCGAGCTTGTGAAATTACTTTGCAAAGATATGGCTTGTGAAGTTTGACAGCGCTGATTTAAATTTCTTCTGTCTGTCTCAATGAATGAAGAATTCATCAAACTTTTTTTCTGGCTTATACAATTTTTATATTTAGCTTACTTAAATTAACTTTTTAACCTTGTAAATCAGGTTACAAAAAAGTATAAACCTAAAACATAATTTTTGAGGTTTAATCATCGATATACTTTCGTAAACGCGACTGGTTGTGGGTTCGATTACGATTCGAGAAAATGATATAAGTATGATGACATAAGTAAAAAAATAATAAAGTAAATTTGAATAAATTTTTTATATTTTTTTTGCTCTGGTGTCAACCAGGCTGGCACTCGGCACGCAATGTCTCTAGAATTCGGCGGAAAGTGAGCAGCGAAGTATCTTAGTCTTCGTGACTAGGTTCCCTCTGCCTACCCTGCTTTACGAGGTATACAGCGTAAAGCTGATTTATTTTTAATATATAATGAATATATAACATTAAAAGACTAAAGAGTCATATAATATATAAATACAAAAAAAAGTTAATATTAAAATCCCTTTCATACATTCCCATCGTTTGATGTACCATGTATGGTTGTATGGGTTGTATGTAGTAAGACGCATGGTGCGTTAATCACATTCCCAACGTTGTGAGAAAAAATAGCAATTTCAAACTCTTTTGTAATAAACTCTTTTGACTTTGAGATTTATTGGCCTCATACAATCAAGCTCAGGAATTTCATCAATGGCAACTTCTACGATGTTTGTAAACTACGAAAGATAATAAAATGTTAAGAATTTAGATTAAAACATACATAGGTAGACTACAATTAAATTGTATGGTGCAAGCTTAATTAAACTATGTTAACTTGTAAAAATGTAATTGAATTATATCAGCTTCACGCTGTATCCCGCACACAGCAGGTTAGGCAGAGAGAACATGGTGTTAGGACACTCCATTTCCCAATTTACCAGATACCAGAACGAAGCGAAAATATAAATTTTAATTAATAATTATTTAATTTACTAATTGGGGATCGAACCCACAACCAATCCTCAACTTTTTTTATAAATTTTGTAACAACTTACCTTACAGGTACTTATCTTTTTTTTCTATGTATGAATTTTAAACTAGACTAGAGAAATTTCTGCATACCCTGCAATATACACTTGATAAAATCGAATTTTAGGTGATAAATTCTATTACTTGTGCTCCACTGAAAGATATTGGAAAATTGAAGAGTTTCATGTTAAATTTCAGAACCAAATTTCTGAAAGTAAAATAATAGATGAATAAATATTTTTATTTCTTATTTAATATGTATTTAATATGAAACACATTTGAATTTTTATTACTTATAAAAATATAATTTACTAGCCGCCCGCAACTTTGCCTGCGTTTTTTCCTGAAAGTTCAGAAATTTGTAGTAGAGTGTAATCATTCTCTAAGCTACATATACATATCGAATTTCAATTTTCTAAGTTTCCGAAAACACAGTATAAAAGATACTGGAGGAAGGGCACGTAAAAAGCATGAGGACCCCCCGGAGGGTATGTATGAAGAGGTTGATGACAGTGGACGAAGCGAAAGAGGTATGTAGAGACCGTAGCGTTTGGCTCCGTTCTCTCTGACTACCTCTTTAGGGATAAAGCGTGAGGTTAAGTTAAGGCTTATTCAAATTCAAATTTAAATTCGATATTCTTTATTCAAATAAACTTATTTTATTATAAGCACTTTTGAATCGTCGAATGAACATATGAACAAAAAGCTACCACCGGTTCGGGAGGCAGTTCTGGTGAGAGGAGCCGGCAAGAAACTCAACAGTTGCTCTTTTCAAAATCAATGGTACAATCTATTACATTAGCTGGTAGCTATCCTGCATTACATTCAATAGACATTAATTCCATACATGTTTGTCTTATATTTCTGTCTGTGCGTTGCTTGTTAATTCCTCAATAACAAAAGTCAAATTTATATCGATTTATCTAAGAAAATGTCACTTTTAATATTATCTAAATAGCATTATGAACAGTATACATTCATCTTTTCAGTATTTCACAAATACCTACATTTTTAGAATAAACCTTTTAAAACCTTTTTGGTTTTATTACTAAATGATATTGGTGATTAATCTTCATTCAATGTAAAAATATTATAACCTTTTCGAGACATGTCAGCTCCATGAAACACATGCTCTCTTTAGGATATTTCGAAACATATTAAATGAAATAACGTTCGATGTCAGTATAGGTTTACAGAAACTTGGAAATATTAAAACTATAATATTTTGTTATTTTTTCTAAAAGTGGCCTAATTTTTTATACAGATAATATTATTACCATAAACCTATTAAATCTGTTACCCTAATATTATTAAATTATATTATAATAATAGCTTATTTTTATTCTGAACCTGACCATATAATAAAGTTGAACCCTACAGTGGACTGTATTCTGCATGGGAATCGAACAACCTGTCGGTGTTAGTAATATAATATTTTATTAAAATTTAAGGACTTCGTAGATTTTTTTGAAATAATAGTTTTGGATCTTGAAGACATATATGACTTCCTAACTTTGACTGTGACTTTTTTTTCTGTTTGGGTTCACACTGTATTCCGCATTCCGTAGGCAGAGGGATCCTGGGAACTCATTTAGACACTTCCGTTCCCCACCGCCAAACTAATTTAATAAATAAATATAAATTCTAGAGTGTGTTGTGTGGCGAAACTAAACGCCGCGCCAATTATTTTATTACAAAATAAATATCAAAAGAAATGCGAGAAAAATATATATTTTTAGGTTGGCTTAGTAACAACTCGTACAGCGTAGCACATTTCAAAGGACGTTTAATTTTCAATACAAATGTTCTACCTTTATGTCCTCGCTTGGTAACGAAAAATATGAACGTGAATTTTCATATCCGTAGGCTGTAGGGTAGGATAGGAAAAATTTTAGCTATTTTTTTTTCCCTGTAATATTTGAAAAGCAAAATATATTTCTATTGAGTTTAATATAATATAATAGAATTCTGAAATATTTCCTTCCTACTTTATTGGGTAGATGCTGATTCTGACGTTTTGTTGTTGTGATATTGGTTTTTATTATAGCGATTTATGAGATTTTCCATGAAAAAAAATTCTTTAGTCAAATGTAAGATGATTAATCTAATTGAAATATATATTTGTAAAATATTTTTTGAGGCCAGTCGTGATATAAAGTGTGACTGTAAACTCGACTGGTTGTGGGTTCGATCCACACTCGAGAAAACCAAATATTTATTTAAATTTACATTTCCTTTTCATTGGCAAAGCAAAACCTCTACCAAACAACATACAATGACTCGAGAATTCGTCAAAAAGTGGGGAACGGAGTGTATTAACACTAGGTTTCCTCTGCCTAACCTGCTATGTGCGGGTAACAGCAAGAAGCTGCTTTAATTTTTGATTTTAGAAAATAAAAAAAAATATTATTCTTAAAATATACCAATGCTTCATTACGGTAAAGAGTCTACGGCATAACTGAGTTAAAATAATTATTTTATACAGTGTACTTCAAATTATGTTAAGTCCTTTTTATCGTCGGATCCATTAAAACGTCAATAATTTCAACTTTTTTTTTAACTTCAAGAGCTCGTTAAAAGTTGTGCGTCGAGGGTTCACGTCGCCATCAATCGAGAGATTAATCGCAACGTAAAATCGATGCCACTAAAATTATTTAAAAATATTTCCTAAATAAATTTAAAAAACTAGTGCACACAGCGGGGTAAGCAGAGGGTAGATAGAGTTAAGACACTCCTCACTTTTCGGGGAATTCTTGAGGCATTCCTTCCCTTCACTTCATCTAGGCAACGCAAAAGTTAGTTTGTTTTTACAGGAGCAGGATTACAGAGAGACGGAGAGTTTTATGAATATAAGTACTTAGAATAAAATATAGAATATGTTTTCATTTGATGAGGTTTTTGCTACAAATGTGCATTCATAAATTTTCTTACTTGTATTATTATTATTATAATTTTTTCTTTTGTATTGTGTGTTTCATACAATAATTATCCAACCAGACACTAGATATTTGATGGACCTACCGATTCCTAGATCATTTAAAAATTTGTAAGAGCACTGGTACCCATAACACAAGTTAAATCTTAAATCTTAACCAGAGTGAAATTATCAGAATGTTGTAATAAATAGAATTGATTTATTTGTATCTGGTTACTGTATTCATATATTTTTGTCAATAAATTTTCATTTCATTTCATTTCATTCCGTGTTGAGTAGCGCAACTCATCGCTGAGCACTGTCATGACACCAGAGAGAGCTTAACTTAGCTTCATGTATCCCTAGCGGTAACCTACCTCTTTCGCCTCGTCCACTGTCGTCAACCTCCATACATGCCCCCCAGGAGGTCCTCATGCTTGAGGCTACAGTAATAGTAGATATTTCGCTACCTATATTTTTTTTTGTTATTATGTACATTTTTAAATCTAACGCCGTACCTTTATATTACTGTAGGAAAAATATTACTTTAGGCTGTTGTGGCACAGTATCTAACTGTAAGCTTGACGGTTGTGGATTTGATTCCTATTTGGGAGAATAATTTATTTTATTTTTCTCGCTCTGGTAGTCAAAGACTGTTCCATGAGTTTATACTTTCAATTGATAGTTCTAAACGAGTGCATACACCCGCAAACTTGAAATGAAGAAAATTAGAAAACTATTTTTACTTTTAACAAACTAAAAAAAAAGTCACTATTCTTTTATTATTTTAACTAATAATGGGATTTAAAATCGATTTTCAGTGATAAAACAAAATAATATTTGTACCCAAATAAAGTTCTTTACGAAGCCTTACTGTTCCTCTGTAAAAATTCACGATAAGACGAGGGCGGTTAGTTGAATGGAAAAAATATTTGCTGAAAGCCATCTAAATCCTTGGTTGGCATGCCAGGATTCAAATCAATCTCCTTTTATATCCTCCGTCCATTGTGCACTGGAATTTGGCAATTAAAATAGAGTGAACAAATTGTGAAGCAATATTTCACTTGAAATTAATGAAAATAATTGGTGTTTTAAATTGGTGGGATAATACCTACATGTGTTGAGGCCAGTCGTGGTGCAAGGCAAGCGTGTGACTGAAAATGTGAAAGGTTTTGGGTTCGATTCCCACTCGAGGAAATATATATTTTATCTTTTCAACTCCTCGCTCTGGTAACGAGGGGAACGAATGCCTTTAGCCTTTCAATAGGTTCCCGGGTTCCCTCTGCCTATGCCAATATGCGAAATATAGCGTGGAGCTAAAAAACCTACATGTAATTATAAATGTGGTGTAACCTTAATAGTTACATTTCTCAGCTTCACGCTGTATCCCGCACACAGCAGGATAGGCAGAAGTAACCTAGTGTTGAGACACTCCGTTCACCACTTTTTACCGAAGTCTGGATCCAACGCGCGTTGAGTGGCGGAACTCCACGCCGCGCTTTGCCTCGGAGCGAAGAAATGGCAATATAAATTTAAATAAATATTTCATTCCTCTAGTGGGAATAGAACCTATGACTAGTTACAGTTAATAGTTAGGTTTTTAAGGCAATACCTAATTTAATTTTATTTTCAGTTATTTTTTATTCGAACAGAGATATTACGAGTTACGTTGTGTAATTAAACCTCGCAATTTATCTATTAACACCTACCTATCACGAGCAACGAGTAAAACAATTTACTATAAATAATTTCAATTACGTATTTGAATTGTGTAGGTGAATTGATTAAATACAATTATGTATATGCTCAGCCATAATCAAATTTAATATAATTTAATAGTGCATAAGTACGAGAGCTTCATGGAATTAGTAACTATATGTGACATCGATTGAGTAACAACTGAGCCAGTCGTGGCGCAGGGCCTAGCAGGTTGTGAGTTCGATTCCAACTCTAGAAAATAAAAAATTTACGAGTAATATTTTCATTTCCTCGACACCAAAACGAAGAAAATACGCAAAATGCTCCAGAATTTGGCAAAAAATGGTGAGCGGAGTGTCTTAACACTAGCCTCCCTCTGCCTACTCTGCTACATGCAGGATAGAGCGTGAATTAAAAAAAATAGCTAACGTAAGTAGCGTTAAATGGCTTATTTAAGCTTTTGATGCTTATAATATAATTGTGCTTATTTGAAATGTTTCAATACTAACAATTTTCGATATAAGATTACTAAATTGCAACTTTGAATGTATTTCCTTTATGAAACACTGAAAACCGTAATTTCACTTAAATCGAATCAATGCTGACTTTTTATAGCATATATAAGCTATTTATATGTAAAACGTTAGATAATAAAATGACGCTCAGGCGTCCTAAGAGCAACAAGGATTCCGTGCATCGGGGATTTACCAAATATTCTACGGAAACGGCCATCATCCGCCAATGAATTAGCCAATAAAACCAAATTGAACCAAATAAATTTTACTTTATTACCTTTTTTCTATTTCCTTTTTTGAGTGATATGAAGGATTTTTAGAACGAAAATAAGCATAAGCGATACAAAGTTTCTATGCTCAAAACAATTCCTTTCACTGGATCAATAAAAGTTAGAATTTTAATATTTAAAAACACTATTATGTTTTGCAGAAATTTCGGCTAAAATTAAATATTTATTAATTGTTATTTCAATCTAGTAGTAATATTCATTATTCGTTCATTAAAATCATTTTGTTTATTTTAAATGAATTGGAAAAATATATTTTTGTACATTTTAATAATTAATCAAATTTCATCCAGCTAGCATTTCAACTTCACGCTGTATCCCGCATGTAGTATGATAGACAGAGGCCTAGTGTTAAGACACTTCGTCCAATTTCGCCGCATTCTGGAGGCACTACGAAGAAATGAAAATATTATATATTTCATTTCTCTAACGAGAATCGAACCCGCAACCTGTCCCCTTTTCCCTATGACTGGTCTCAATAATACAAATAATTAAATTAGGATAAACCATATTACTGCCAAGTGCCAACCTATAAACAACGATCATCCCTCCCATTAGACCTACCCCTACATGGCCATATGGGAATACATCGAGGAAAACATAAAACAGTACAACTTTCTCAATTACCTAATAATATAGAGATCGTGCGTAGGATCGCTAATTTGATTGTCGTGATGATAATTACAGAATATCTCCTGACATGAGACGCAATAAGGTCTGATTTAGACGTTTTCATATACGTAGATAGATATTTTCATCTTCTTACTTCGAGCCATTGCGTGTTGAGTGGCGGCACTCAACGCTGTGCTTTTGCCTTTGTACCGAAATTCAGAAATAAAAATATTAATAAATAATTAGTCAAGCGATAAGAGAGAGGAGCCCACGATTGACTTTCAAAAACACAGTATCAAAGGTGCTGGAGGAAGGTCACGTAAAAAGCATGAGCCTGATGATGACAGTGGATGAGTCGAAATATGTATGTAGAGACCGTAGCGATTGGCGCTCCGTTCTCTCTGAATATCCCGCTAGGGGTACATCGTGAAGCTATGTAAGTTAAAATTAAATTAATAATTCAGTTCCCGAGTGGGAATTGAACCCACAATCAACCACGAGGCCTTCGGTATACTTAAATAAATATAGGATATACACAAAAAATAAAATATCTTAATTAAAATTTCATTTCTGTAAATATATATAAAATGTAAATATTGTTATATGTTTTACTAGCAGACCCGCGAACTTCGTATCGCCTAACAGTCGATTTTTTTTAATATGTATTCTGCTATTAGCGACACCGGTCAGCTAGTAAGATAAAAAAATAAAAACTTAAAACATTTTTAATTCTTATAATATTCATTAAAAATTATAATAAAAATAACAATTTCCGATATCTTATTATGATGCCTACTTATTATATTTTATTTTATTTTTACTTATTCTAAATTCAGTTTCATTTTCATTGTAGTACTTTATGGTACACGTTATTTTTTGTTTGGTTATCTGGCGAGTAAACAAACAGAGCAGATGGTTTTCCAACACGGGTACAGGCAACATACAACAGACCATGCGAGAAACATGAGTTTTCTATATTAATACCACAAACACTTAATAACTGCCCCCGGGATTTGTTTATAGTCATTGCGAAAGCAAGCCGTACTGGAAACTGTAGTCTTTTAAGCTCGAATGGTATGTCAGTCGAAATTATTGGGATGCCCCGCATCATCAAAAAGTCTTCTCCTTTGTACTTTCCTTTCAATATGATTGCTTCTATCAATCAATCAATCAAAAACACTTTATTGCACAAAGAAAATACAATTAAATTTCTAATTAAGATACAGATTCTATTACGTTATTCATTATTTTTTTATCGCTAATCGTGTGCCGTTACAAAGTTTCAGTTGGTTAATATTTCGCAAAATTATAACTACACATTCAAGCTTTAATTGAAGGTTGTGAGGCGGCAATCCTGGCAAATCAAGTGAATTTAAAAACTCCAGTGGATAGTTCACGACATCATCTTCATTAGTTGCCGTATCAACTGACTTATGTGTCCTTATTTTGCCAGGAATGCCATCTTGAAAATTTATATTTAATTCATTTACATCAGTGTGTTTGGCAGCCAGTAAAGCTCTTTCGCTCAACCAATTATGGAATAAATAATCAGCAACATTTCAGCAACATTTGGAAGCTCTTTATGAATGAGTTCATCTTTTGATTACGTTAACTGACAAAAACAATCAGGAAAGGTGATGCAGCCAGTCAGCGCATCTATAGGAAGTTTGCCATTACTAATATCAATGAGTTGTTCAGAGAATATGTCTCCAGATTGATCATTTTGCAACATGACACGCATATTCTTGTTTAAATGTAATACCTTGACATGTTTCCACAATTTGGAGGACTTTAAACATGAATTCAGTTCATCAGCTTGCATTGAACGTGGAACCACTGGCAATCCTCCTCCTTATAATAAAATCATTGCGCCACCAAATTTTTATAATAACCTTACAATATTGGCAAGCTGAGTTCATTGGTCCAATAGCAACACAGTTGTACTGTAGGCACTGCTGGCATCAATTGATATATCGTAACAAAAAGCAGCTCGATTCAAATTTGCAACATTATCAGTCAACTATCGTGCTCACGTTCATTGCAATCTTCAAGTTCTGGGCAGTACGATTAGATTCTTCTGCCTAAATTTGTCCACCGCCTTATAGAAGGCATTTTTTATAAGTCACAAATACACAACACTTTATTAATTCTATAAAATTCGTGGCTTTTAGATTTAGTAATAAAGACGCACAATGAGACGTTTACATTTCAATTGACATCTTACCATAGAAATATTGACAAATATTGACATTAATAGACTGAGATCCCAGGGCCCCCAGACCTACATCATTTTAGCGCGTGCGTTTTAGCGCATTTCAGTTGCGTTAAAGTAGAAAGTCTCTTTTTTTTCTCATTTATTTATGTACCACACAAGAAAGAAAGTACAGAAAACTTATGATAACAGAAAAAATGTGTACAATGGATAACTTATCTCTAATAGAGATCTCTACCAGAAACCCTTGAATGTAGGGGATGTTAAAAGAAATGATTCGGGTGCGGTATTTTAATATAATGTTAGTATTAATAATAAACCTACATACAAATATACATAATATTAATCAATATTACTATACCTACATAAATATATACAATGACATAAAAGAGTTGAAACAGAAAAAGAAAATTAATAAAAAAAAGACAAAGCGACTACTAAAGATTCTAATTGAGATTAAGAAATGTTGTTTTAATTTGATTTTAATAGTATTTAGAGATGGATTGCCCGACAGCATAGAGTTAGGTAGTGAGTTCCATGAGCGCACTACTTGAACTGTGAAGGATTTTTCATAGAAAGAGTTATTAAATATAGGGCACTCAAGCTTTCTTAGAGTTACACATGAGCGTCTTTCACTTGGAAGTGTCAATTGAAAACGCTTCCTTAAGTAAGGAAGAGAGTTTTTATATATGTTTTAAAGTAAAAAATGTATATTTCACATTCTTTCACGTGGACCTTTACTTCTGCCAGACGTCATAAAGTTTCTCTAAAATTGGGGCAAATTACATTAAAGTAAATCTAAAATTGAAAATATATTATTTACAGACTATTTCAAGACCCCTCTAGCCCCAGACCCTAAGCAACCAGATCAATCCGATGGCTTTATCATTTTCCCAAAAAGAGATATACCGTTATTTTTCTCTACCTCTGAAAGGATCCCATTTTCAAGTTAGTGAGTAAGCATTAAAAAAACAGCGGGAATCCGCTGGATTCAAAGGGCGCAGGACCGGATGGAGTGGCGAGAATTAGGGGAGGCCTATGTCCAACAGTGGACGTTGAAAGGCTGATGGATGGATGGATGGATGGAGTAAGCATACTGTCTTAACTACATGTAAGACTAATAGTCCTCAAAATTTCACCTTTGCTAAAATGACGTCGGTCTGGCAGCTCTGGGTTCTTGGGCTATAATATTTATACGATACTAACGTCACTCAATTGTTTTGCCTTCCAGGAATCCAGCTACTAACATTTAAACTTTATAATAGGGTATTAAAGTCCAAATTGACTTTTAAATAGATATTAATACGAATCTTTTGTATGGGAATATAGAAAAGTCATGTTTTTGGACCTTTTCTGGTAATTTTTTATTTTTTTCTGTCCGTTAGAACCATCCTCGTACTTCAAGGAATATTATAAAAAAAGAATTAGCGAAATCGGTCCAGCTGCTCTCGAGATTTGCGCTTAGCAACACATTCAGCGATAATTTTTTATAAAAAAGAAGATATTTCGTATATTTTATTGATATTATAAAATTACTTTTGCCTCGTTCCAGAGTGAGGTAATGAAAATATTAAATATTTAATTTCTTCAAGTAGGAATCGAACTCAGAACCTGTCGTGTATATAGTCCCGTGCTTGTGCCACTGCGCCACAACGGGCCTCAAAATTATAAGAATGTATTTTTTTTTATCTGTGATACACATATATGTTACCGATTTATGGATTTTCTTTTTAAATTTCATTTAATTTGTATATATTTATTAAAAAACACCAAATGGTGTTGAACCATTTTAAATAATAATTATGGTATTACGTAAACGTCAAAACAAATGTTTATTACGTAGAATAACTTATTTTAAGACGACTGACGAATTATATGTATTAAAGTTAAGCTGGGTGACTGGAGTTCCACATTGGATCCATTTTTTTTATGTCAACAGAAAATGCTCATCACGCAGAATAACTTTTCCTAATTCGTTGTATTGATATCTCTTATAGATTAGGCGGGCTGCTAGGGTCTCACATCAGGTATTCGGACTATCAAAATAAATTATAGCCTATATGTTGCCGAAGACTAATAGCTATGCAACAAAAGAAGTTTAATTGAAATCTGTCCAGTAGTTTTTGAGTTAAAGAGTCACAACAGACAGACAGACAAGAATTCCAAAAATCATATTTTTACCTTCTATTAGTTGTATTGAGTCCCCCTGAAGTGTTTTTTTTAGTTTATATTCAATGTACAGATTTTACCCCCTTTACAGTTTTATTATATATATAGATATAGATTAAACTCCGCTAAGAACCGCTGCTCTTAAATATGCCACCTATAGGCGGTATTCATTTGAATAATTTATTTTCATAATATAATCCTGATTAACTCTACCCTAACGTGTCTCAGTCAGGGATGATGTGGTTTCATTATTATAATAATTCAAACAATTCATCTGTTTCTATCTGAGAAATACACTTTAAAAAATCAGGGGAACGAAAATCTTAATATTAGGTTCCCTCTGCCTACCCTACTGTGTGCAGGATACAGCGCGAAGCTGGAAAATAGTTAAAGTTTAATTAAAATGAAATAAGAAATATTTTTGTACTTACATATTTTGTTTTATTCAAAAGGTTACAGAGAGAACGTAATTCCAAGACACTCCGTTGTCAAGCTCATATATGAAATTGCTAGTGGCTAGTCGTCTCGCAGGGGCACAAGCGTGTGAACGCGACAGGTTGTGGGTTCGATTACCACTTGAGGAAATTAAACATTTAATATTTTCATTTCTACGTTCTGGTGTCGAGGTAAAGCGCGGCGTTGAGATCCGTAACTTAATAGGCAATGCTTCAACAAGCAATGCCTCCAGAATATGGCGGAAAATGGGGAACGGACTATTTTAGCACTAGGTTAAGCTCTTTCAGGGATACAGCAAGAAGTTAAAAAAAAATACTATTTCTACACGAAGTAATTTAAATTCCTTAACTATATTATATATGGAAATATATGAAACAAGCAAGGGTAAACTAAATTTTTAAATTAAAAATACAAATAAAAGTTTACTATAAATTAGACTGTACTATGAACAACGCGACGCTGACTCCCAAGCGAAATCAAATGGTCTGAGTTGTTAGTATTCTTCTCGTTATTACAGAATATTTTCTTTAGAAACGTTTGTAATTTGTAATTTCACACAAGGGGTTTTTTATATTTATATTTATGAAATATATCTATTTTCTATTTATTTTTTTCTATATTATAAGCACACAAGAGCACAAGAGTCACATCACACAAGTTAATTAATTATAACTTTTTTTATTAATTATAAAAACTCGTATATCATTTGGCGCAGTATAGCGGAATACAGGCAACTAGTTCCGGATACAGAGGAAATTTTTTGACATAAAAAAATATATTATCAAAATAATGTAAAGATATAAATAATAATGTAATTAATATACAGGGTGGAATTGTCAGCACTACTTTAAATGATACCACAGTTTTAACTACTCTATAAAAGCCTAATATAATTCAGAAAAAAATAGTTCCCAAAAATGAAAAAGTTATTTTTTTAAACAAAATAAATAATAAAATTATCGTTTTAAATAAAACGCCATTTGTAAAGTATAACATAAACACGCAGACACTTACCTGTCGAAGCGGCAACGTCGCACACGAAATACAGGAGGGATAAAAATCGTGAAATGAAAAAAAAATCCTACGTCAAAACTGTTGAGGTATATTGATTCATTTCTTTAGTTTCGGGGTTGGAATATTTTATCCTAAACGCAGTTTCGCTAAAAGAGCGCTGTATATGATAAGGAAATTAGATATAATAAAAATATGAAAAGGGGTACAGACCAAGTTTCGGTAATGGTATTGATTAAATAAATAAAAAAAACATTCGTTTGTTTTTGTGTAACCTATGTTCGTATTAACATTAATATTATGTTTAAGTTAATATTTTTGTAACAGTCAATAAAAATATTATTATTAACAATAAAGTTACTATTATATTTTTTATTACATAAATATTAAATATGTTTATGAGTTTAATAAAGTTAAGCTATATAGAAGTTTCTCGCACGTATCTCATTTGAGGTGAAAATAATAACTGCCTTGAACTCTTTACTTGTATAGCCTGTACGTGCGAAAAGCTTTAGAACAATGAAATCTACACGTTTTGCGTATAAAATGTTTTTATATTAATATTAATATAATTAATTATAAAAAGAATATTAATAAAATAATATTTTACTTGTGTACTTTCATTGAAAAAGTATTTAAAATTACTTTTCAAAACTTCTACTAACATTATGTCTACTCAAACGACTAATAAAATTATTTTACCCATTATATAGACACGTGATAAGAACGCAAAAGTTTCCATTAAAATAACAATTATATGTTATAGTTATTGACTTTAATTAAATATTACATTTTAGGCTTTAATAGTCGTACTTACAGATACCAATTAGCGTTTAACTAACATTAAATATAAGTACCTACTTGTAGTAGTTTATCGTATAAAACATATTATTGTAGTATTTTTATAATATGGTAATGTATATCGTAATATTTTTTTTGCGCTCTAGTGTCGAGGCAAAGTGCGGGGTTGAGTTCCGCTACTCAACTTGCAATGCCACCAGAATTAGACGACGAAAGGAGAGATTTAACACTAAGTTCCCAAATTTCCTCTGCCAATCCTGCAAAAATAAACATCAAGAATCCTATAAGATTCATAAAACAAACAAAGATTTCAACACTTTTATGCAAGTACCTACAACAGAAAAAATTAACTATATTCCGTAGGCTGAAAAGCATCAAGTCTTTGTTAGATCGGCAGCCATTTTTAATTACGTATTGCCGCCATTGTTGGATTTCCCCCGATAGTCTGTGGAGTCCGATCGACGTCACGAGGGCCATCGACGTTCTGTAGCGGGTGTTGCTAGCAATTATTGAGGCAAAATCCAATAATTACTGTTTTTTAGTGACTAAAAATGATATAATTGATGCAGATGAGATGATGCGTTTGATTTGTTTTGACGGATTTCAAATTATGCAATATCTTCGAGTTATAATGATTATTATTTATTTATTTTTAGCATCACGCAGGAGGGTAAGCAGAGGGAACCTAGTGTTAAGTAATTTCCATTTTTCTTCGAATTCTGGAGGCAATGCGTTTTGAGAACTTAATGTTTTGTCCCAAACCAGACTGAAGAAATATAAATATTAAATACAAAATTTCCTCGAGAGGGAATTGAATCTACAACTGCGTCAAGTTTACGGGACTATACTGTTGTGTACTTTTAATTACTTCAAGTAATTAATTAACATCCAAAACAACGAAACACTATAACTTAAAAATCAGAAATGAATTGTAATAAATATTATTTTCTTTGATTTTTTACATTTTTTCAGCCATTTTCATCACTTTACGTACTAGGTATATGTATATTTTGGTCCACACAAGCTATTAATGATTCACAACACACCTCTTGAAATGAAAACCAAAACAAAGCTTAGAGTAGCGCATGTCTGGAAGATTTTGGAGTGGGAGGGTGTAAGCCTCGTCGAGTGGCTTTATGTGACATTGATACTATTTTTGTTGAAGCGAAATGCAAAGATTTTTGAAAAGTGATTAATTTTTTTCAAAAATACTTGTTACTTGAAAATCGTGTAAAACATGAGGCCAGTCGTGGTGGAGGAGGACAAAGTCTGCTGCAAAATCGACTGGTTGTGCGTTCGATCTTCACTTGAGGAATTGAAATATTTTTTAAATTTAGCTTCCCTCTGGTGTCATTTTAGCGTGGCGTTAAGTACCGCCACGCTAAAATTAGGCGGAAAGTGAAAACTACCCTGTTATGTGTGGGATACGACGTGAAGCTATGTAAAACACAATTCTTTCCAGCTTCACTCTGTATTTCGTATGTAGCAGGGTAGGCAGAGGGAACCTAGTGCTAGGACACTCTAGCTCCCACTTTCCGCCTAATTTTGGACGCGTTGCGTGTGTTGGAGTAATTTAAATATTTTATTTGCTTGAGTGGGAATCGAACACATAACCTGTCACTTTTACAGTTAAGTGTCCCTACGCCACGACTATTTCATTATAGTTGAAACAGCAAATTAATCTATACTAATATAATAAAGCGGAAGAGTTTGTTTGTTTGTTTGTTTGTTTGTTTGAACGCTAACATCTCTGGATCTACTGGTCCGATTTACTATGTTTTTGTTTTGTATGAAAGCTGCATTCTTCAGAAGTGCTATAGGCTATATAATATTACATTACACATATGTACTAATAAAATAAAATACTTTCTAATTTGATATGCAATTTATTCTGCCATGTTAATAACAACAGTCGTTGCTAAGCACCGGTTTGCAAATTTCTTTGTTGTTTTAAGAAAATGTCACACAAAATGAACTTATATTTTGATATTCATCCTTATAAAAATAAATATATTATATAATATTTAATAAATATTCTTATAGTTCAAGCAGGCGTAGCCGCGTCCGAGTCCACTAGTTATATATATGTGGATCACTTAAAAAACAAATAATTGCTTGTTGTCACTTACAATTGTATTTTTATATTAATTTAGATAATAAAAATTTATACGTACATTATTCTTTTATCATACAGTCATGAATAGATAACTTATATTAATATAAAATAAAATAAAACAAAAATTATTTTTTTTAAAATATTTTTCATAATAATTGAAGATCTTCCTGTTACTTTTTCTCTAGGTACTTATACGTAAAATATTTTTAATAATACTTGAAAAAGATATATTTTTCGATACCCGACGATGGTAGCGATAAAGCACGCCCCCCCTTAACGACTAGGGTTCTTACATCACCAATGCTAATCATCTTCAGGATAATTTCGATGCTTTAAAAATGTTTAAGAATCTTCAACTTTCCGAGGGAGAAATGCAATTTTGTAAAATTTATTATAGTACTAGCGGACGCGCGCAGCTTCGCTTGCGTATTTAAGGGTGAATTCTAATAACCCATGTATTCAATGGAATATTTTTAAGAGTCTAAATTTCAAATTTTATAAAAATCGGTGGCGATTTAAGAATTTTCCCATACAAACTTTAAACCCCTTATTTGCACCCTTAGGGAAAGAATTCTAGAAAGCCATGAAACATGTGTTCAATTAAATACGTTTAAGAGTCTGAATTTCAAATTTTATAAAAATTGGTGACGATTTAAAAAAAACTTATACAAACTTTCAACCCCTTATTTGCACCCTTAGGTGGAGAATTCTAGAAAACGATGAAACACGTGTTCAATTAAATACTTTTAAAAATCTAAATTTCAAATTTTATAAAAATCGGTGTCGATTTAATTTTTTTTCCATACAAACTTTGAACTCCTATCTCACCCCTTTAGGGTTGAAATTTTTCAAAATCCCTTCTTAGTGGATGTCCAGATTACGAAAGTAAACTTTTGTCCAAATGTCACGTTTCTACCATCAGCGGTTACGGCTGTGCGTGCGTCTTACCTCAGTCAGTGAGGACAAGTCCTTTTATATATATAGATATTCGTAATTTTATTATTATTATGTTTTATAACGTTTAAATGAATGTTAAATTTATATTTAATTGAAAATTTTATATTAAAATCTATTGAAATGAGGCCGTCAAGACAAGCCAAGTGTACAACTGTAAATACTTCGTTTGTGGGTTCGATTTCTACTTGGAGGAATTAAATATCTAGAGTCCCCGGGTTTGGCGGGATACAGCGTGAAAGTAAAAATTTTTAATCTCTTGAACTAAGATATAAATGACATGATTTTTAATAGATATGTATGACAAGTAAACTAATTTAATTTGTGCGTCTTTATACAAAATATTCGATATGTTTGTGCGTACCTATATATAATTATTTCTTGAAGAAGTGTTTTTAATTAACATTTAATTAATAATATATAAAAAATAAACCTTCAATTAACAAATAGAAAAAATAAAATACATTTTTATTATTTTACAGAACCCTAGAAAAGTATAACTTAACTCAAAGGGGTGCCACGATGTAGATATACGCACTTGTCCGCTACGGCCGCGTCGGCAGTTTTAAATTTAGGTACCTACGGGCAAATTTTATTAGGTTCGCAATTTGAGTAAATTTATACGACGAGAGGATAGAACATCTTTTTTAAATGAATAAGGCAAAAAGATGATGGTTCTGTGAGAATAAAAGCTAGAGTAAAATTTGATTATTAAGAATAATTCTAGTAAAGAATGGTAAACAAGAGGTGTAAGCATAAATTGCCCAAAAAAATTTACAACTGTTTTATTATGTTGGCATTACTATATATTTGACTGGACTTTATCGTTCTGGAATCCAATCTAAAATGCTAGTTTTAAGTAAAATCATCCTTTTTTTTTAAATTGAATACCTGATATAAGAACTTTTATTAATACTCTGTTTTGTTTAGACTTTGATTAATACAAAAAAATCTTTAGGCAAGAATACATTTCACTAATTATACTAACTAGGAAAACTTTGATATAAACCCTAGATTACTTTTACGTCATTTATCATTTTTCTGCAAAAGTTACTGTTACATTTTCACAATAAAATATAAAATTCTAAAAAATATTGGAAATAAAAATGTAAGTACAATTTTAAAATGTCGATATACCAGTAAGAACTGAGATGTCGCGTGTACTTCGATTTACTTCGACAGTCTTGACATTGTAAAACTATAAATTTTACTGAAAAGAAAAAATTTGTTGTTGAATGTTTAACTGAATGTGAGAAATATCAGTATATATCATTTTTTAGCGTCACGCGAACCAACGGAGCAAAGGTAGGGTGCGCAGGGAACCTGGGAACCTAGTTTTATGACAGCCCGTTCTTATTAAGTCTCTTCCGTTTGCACTTTCCGCCAAATTCTGTGTGACGGAATTCACCGACGCGCTTTGCCTCTTTACCAGAGCGAGGAAATGAAAATATATAATCCTTTCAAGTGGGAATCGAACCCATAACCGTCGCGTCTACGTTCATTCATAACTATATACCTAAATATATAAAATTATTTGCCTTATTCATACCATTTATCAAAACAACCGAGTATTTGTCTTCTACATCTACTTTAATACATAAAAGAAGTACAAAACCACAGTTAAATAAACTAAGAAACAAACCTCATTCATTTTCTCATCACAAATCTTTACCAAAAACATTAAGAAACATTAAGAAAGTTATCTTAGATCACCAAAGTTTATACATTTTATATGTATTAAGTTTTGGTTGAATCTTCTAACAAATAAAGGTACGGGCCTCGCATTTAAATGTGATAAAGCTTACATATTATTTCGACATCTTATTCACTACAAGGGGTGGTTTACCGGGGCTTTGTTTAAATGGAAGTAGGGTTTGCTCTTAGGTACTTATTTACCACTGGCGAGACGTTTTACAGGTAAATTTGAGAGCAAAAGCATAAATTAAATGTATTTTGTTGAAGATGGATTGTTTAATATTTATTATTGTTAATTTGTGGTCTAATAAACGGCGGCAGGTTGTGCATTCGATTCCTTTTCCAAATATTTAATATTTTCAATTTTTCTGTTTGAAAACGAGGTACAGTGCATCGTTGTGTTTCGACACTCAACACACAAAGCCTCCAGAATTTTGCGGAAAATCGAGAACGGAATTTCTTGTCTTGTCTTGTTTGTCTTTGGAAGAACGGATTTTTTTAACACTAGGTCTCAGGTCCCCTTTGCCTGCCAATAAAAAAAATCATTCAATTCAATCAATTCAAATCGTTAATTTACATAATCGTTTCTATGAAATACCGTTGCTATCTTCTGTTATTGAAACTTTGTGAGTTAAAATAAACCAAAAAAATCGTTTTATTGATATTATAATTAAAAAAACATATTTACATAATATTTTCAACTTACATACTTAAGACACTAAAAAAAATTGTTTAATGAATTATGTTAACTCTTACCATCACTATAGATAAGTACCTACATAAAAGTTAAGTAAATGTTCATCAAATGAAGAAGTAATTAGAACATTCCTTTTCTCTTTCTTTGCGCCTTTGTAGAAGTTTATCTTGCAGGATAAAGCCTTCCATGTCAGATTATTATTCGCGGCGTAGCCATAAAGCGCAACTACCTGTGTTGGTACGAAAAATACGTTACCTCTTCACTTTGGGTCGAAATTGGGGAACCTCATTTACATTTGCTATATATGTCTTACTTTTGTTTGCCTTATTTTCATTATGTTATATGTTTCTATGCTTACGTTTGTTTAGTATGGATATATGTTGGAGCTTGGTTATTTTACATAATGTCAGGATATTTTTGTTCTAATCTTTGTTGTAGAGATATGAATAAAAATAATATAATTATATATATATAGATCACAAAAAGGAAAGACCAGTCATTGCAGGGTCACAAATGTGCGACTATAAACGCGATAGTTATGGGTTCGATTCCCATTTAGGGAAATGAAATATTTGATATTTTCATTTCTTCGCTCTGGAGTCTCACCAATTAACACACAATCCAAGATCTGGTGAAAACTGAGAAGAACTGGAAGAACTGAAATGCCTACACTGGTAAATGCGAGATCCAGTGTTAAGCTAAAAATTGATAAATAAGAATAAATATTACATTTCCTATAAATGCATCAGCATTCCTATACTATATTTGTCTGCTATAGTCCATTAGGGAACTCAACAAGTCGTAATTCACCGTCTACCAGACAATATTTATTGAATTTCTCGCCTCAGTCCAACGCCTCGTGAGGCGAATCCTTTATATCTTTAAGGCCACAGCGAGGTGAGAAATAAATACTTTAGGTTTAAATTTTCAGTCGTATACCAGTCCATGGTTGACATAATTTGAAATTGAACTTAATTTTACCTTACATCCTGACAACTTTGAAGGTTCTTCTAAATTTATGATGATACTTATTATAATTAATTTACATTAACTTTATTGAAAGCACCCGATCTTAAGATACTGATATAAAAATTTATATTAAATTTTCAAGCAGCATTCTCAACCCAGCTTTTGTTCCACCAGAAAAAAATACTAGAAAAAAGTCTGTAACCACTTCAAAATACAATATAGGTATAGATTGAAAACGTTGCCTAGTTGCTCTATATTGTATGGCTTAACAGTCAAAACGTGCAATTGTATAGAAAACTGGAGGACCGCTTTCACTTTACTTCTACAGAACTAGGTCAATGATTTTCAACGTAGACATTTTTTTTGATAGAATTAATAATAACGACGTCGACAACATTATGGCGGCCATTTTTAATAAAGTTTGTGCGTTTATTAAAAATTGCCGCCATTATCATGTTAATATCTCCATATCGTCTATCTTAAGTTCCGTATGAACTTCCTTTCTTGCGCTACGCAACTGTGGAATGGGCTACCTGCGTCAGTGTTTCCAGGTCGATACGCCATGAGTACCTTCGTGTTTTTCGAATCTCTAATCTACCTTCATCATAAAGGCCGGCAACGCACGGGGTCATGGGCGGCGGTGATCACTTATCATCAGGTAACCCGTACGCTCGTTTGTAATGACTTTTTCATAAAAGAAATAGTAATAATAAAAAGGTTCGCTTTTGGGGAGTGGCGATCTCACGGACCTGAGTCCTCTGGAGAGGAATTTCATCGTAATAGTCTCCTTCAATGGCCTAGTTCCTAATCCATCCAAGCTCCATTCCATAACCCCAATTTAGTTTTCCATGTTTTCCATTGTTCCTAAGTAGTATCCGGTGACCATCTCTGGGCAATAGGCTGTGGTTACTTCTGAGTTCCTCTGATGGATCTCGGATAATTCGTCACAGTAAGAAAATAGATTCTATAAGGGCCCTCTTCGTGTTGGACCCGTGTACCCACGGAAGTCCTTCAAAGGTGTTTTTTCTGAACCCAAAAATTATGAAAGAGGAACATGATAATAATAGCAACCGGTAAGGATCACTTTATCCTGGGGAAATACCCTAAAACGTGGCAACGTTCAGTTTATATAATCGAATAGGGCACTAACAAGTCGTTCCGTCGCCGTCTCCTGCAACATTTATTGAATTTCACGCCTCAGTACCCGGCGCTGGTACCGTTCAGCGAATTAATATTAGTTTTTTTGTTTTCATTTCTACTAAATGACTAGAACAATTATGCTTCTCTTCGTTTTATCTCTTGTTCGAATGAGAAATGTTAATTTTTACTTACTCTTTAGTATTGATTTTAAAGATTAATCCTATATTATAAATTCGAAAGTAACTCTGTCTGTCTGTCTGTCTTTTACGCAATCAGGGCCAAACCGCTAATTTAATTGTGATAAAATACTCATATAGAGATACATGAAGGTCTCAGGTACATATTTGTAATATTTTCGATATATACCAATATATTAAAATACTTATTAATTTGACATGCAATTTATTCCGCCATGTTTATAACAACGGACCTTTGTAAGCAACTATTTGCAATGTTTGTTGTTAGAAAACGTCACCCAAAATGAGCTTGCTTACCGCATCTCTCTATTGAAAATTGAAAATAATTTCATAAATATATTTAATAAATATTCGTATAGTTTAAGCGGGCGTAGCCGCGTTCGGGTCCACTAGTTACGATATAAAAATGTTACAAGAAAAGTATTGTTTAGACCTTTGTTGAGTTAATCAAGATTGACTAACTCAACTTTTTTATTCTGAAGTTCTAATATATTTTATATGAGGTATATTTACTTTGTTATAATCGATTGTAAACACGGCTGGTCGCGTTTTGCCACTCAAAAAGCAATGACTCCAAAATTTGGAGGCAAGGATTTGAACGAAGGTGTTTTAATGGGAACCTGGAAACCTAGTGCTAAGACACTCCGTCTTAGCATTAGGTTTCCTGGTTCCATTTGCCTCCTCTGCTATGTGCGGGATACATTGTGAAGCTAAAAAATATACTAGCTCAGCACTGTTTAGGTTTAGTCTTTTATCAGTTTTAATTGAATTTAAGGCTGGATCGCTTACGTCCAAAACAAACGCGCGAAGTTCTGAATTATTTTGACAAATATTTGGCCTTCGAAACTTTTGCCGAATAAAATTAACCCTAACGATAAAATTAAAATTTCGTATCGTCCTAAAAGTTCCAGGCTATATCGCTAAATTTAATATTGGAGAGACTAATTTTGGAGACATTTGGGAATTTCAATGAGGTAAGGCTGGTTTTGGCGATAACAGCTGAAAATACACTCTAGATATAAAGGAATTCGGGCTAGGAGGCAGCTTTTGTCTACATTTCTCAATATCTATAAAGTTTACCGTCAACAAATAAAAACTTGAATGTATGAAATGTTTTATATCTTACTAATTCTATAACAATAGTCTACTTTTATTATAGAATTCCTAAGATTTATTTTTCAAGGCTTATTCACCACTCAACACATTGCCTCAAAAAATCCAGCGGAAAGTGGGAAACATATTGTCTTTACATTAGGTTCCATCTACCTTCCTTGATATATGCAGGAATCAGAATGAAGATTTTTTACGATCGAACTCCTGATTTAATCATTGAAACGTCTACTTAAGCATTTGTGAAAACCCCAGAACCATGTACAAAAGAAATAATAAATCGCCAAACCCCAAAAAATATTAACCTGCCAAATATAATAGCTATAACCGCTGAAATAAAGTAACTAGAGTTACGAGCGTCTTAAATTTAAAGAATAATCGTGTTTCCAGCACATAAATAAATCCGGCACTTGGGTCGAGATTGCGTGCTCACTAACTCGTTTAAAAACGACTTTACCCTCGTAAAGGTGAGTAACTGCTTCGCAAGTCTTAAATATAAAGTATGCCAATTTTGATTACGTTTTTATTGTATAAGTGCTGAATTTTTTTATGATGATAGCTATATTTGTCATATATAAGTCATATATTTTTCCTAAATCTTAATTGAAAGTGAACGTTTATTTAACGATTTAAAGTTCTATTTGCTGTATTATAGGGTAGCATGTAAAATATAAAATGATTAATGGTGTGACTGTAAAGTGTAAACGGGCCATAGGTTGTAGGTTCGATTTCCCCTCGAGGATTTTCACTTCGCTCTCTTTGAGTTCCGCTACTCAACACGCAAGGCCTTCAGAATTTGGCGGGAAATTGGAAGTGTGTTTACACTAAGTTCCTTCTGCCTACCCCGCTGCATGCGGGAAACAGAGTGAAGCTGAAAAAAAGTATTTTTTACGCCATTGCGTCGCTAAAAAATTATAATATTACACCCTTATGAGGCTGTTAACACTGGACCATTCATGGTGCTGCCGTCTGGCGGAATGAAACGTAACTACCGCCGTCATTTTCACATAAAAGAACTCGAAAGGGCGACGCCGGTTCACTTTTATTATTGCTTTTGTTCATAAATCACTTTTTGTTGGACTACGAGACTTAATAAGTTGTAAGAGTATAATATTTATTTTATACTCTAGTTTTAATTTACTTTTGTTTTCGAATATAAGAGCTAGTCGAGCTCATTTATATTGAATTAATAAAGGGAACAAAACAAATCTGTTTAACGATGATTGCTATTAGTTTATTTCTTATATAGAAGTTTCGAAATACGAAGAAATTTAAATAATATTTACATTTGTCTACTAAACTAGAAGTAAATGAATTTGAAAGATATTTAATGTCTAATTTTGTTTCAAGTAACTATAATCTAATAACATTTACTTTTTATGTCAAATCTGAGCAAGGCTGTGGCAACATATAAAATTTTTTTTTGGGTCACGCTGCATGCTCGCGCATAGCAGCAGTACGTAGCTTCCATTGCGTGTTGAGTGGAGGAACTCAACACCACGATTTGCCTCGAAATTAAAGAAGAAAATGAAAATTTTTAAACATTTCCTCGGACTCGAACCCACGACCTGTCGCGTTAACATTCATACTTGTAAAGCCTCACTTAAATATTTATACATATAAATATGTAACATGTAGAGCCAGTCTTACTCAGGCGCGAAATAACCATCCTATATAAAGGCTAACTTGTCCAACTTCTAACGTAAAATGAATAAATGAAATTTATATGCATATTTCACATATTAAGCGAACTAAATTTCCTCTATTCCCAGGACATCAGTAAAGTGTGGACGTGACCCGCTCTGCGAGGACGGGATTTGGAGTGCATTCGACGTCCACTTAAATCTACAGCGTGTACTTTTTTATTTAAATAAATCTTGAAGCGTTTTCTACGTACGTGAGATATTAAATATTTGTGTGTGATAGCTTTCCTATATTAGTATAGTCATATAAAATATATTTAAGCCTCACAGGGAACCTGGGAACCTAATGCTTTGACACTCTGATCCCATTAAAACACTTCAGTTCTCCAATTTCCACTGAATTATGGAGACATTGGGTGTTGAGTGGTTGAACACAACGCCGCGCCTCTTTACCAGAAAAAGTAAATTAAGTAAAATAAGTAAAAGTAGTAAGTGACAGGCTGATGATGATGATGGTGATGATGAAGTAAAAGTAATTACAGCAGCAAAAATTTTAAAAATCTCTACACAAAACATAAGTACTATTTAAGTCATAGACAAGAAAGGATAGAATTTTTTAAAGATAAAATTACCTCAACAAGCAAAAGAACCCCCACTTAACGCTTACCCCCACTATTTCCCACGGGACGTACTCGTACATTTATATAACAACGTCAATGACCCACATGTACGAGTATTTATACCTTACAAATTGACACAACCCTTTAAACAAACATTCTGGGTGACATGGGGCCTTATTCCTTTGTTCGTCGTACATTTCCTGTGTACTTTAGTATAAAATGTTATAGGGTTTACACAACCAGCGATGTATGTGACCGTAATGCCTTTATATCGACTGGGGGATTTTTTTTGTTTTATATCCGCCAATTATTTTCTCTCAATAATGTGAGTCTTTTGTTGATTAAATCTTTTGTTAAATTTTATTTGAAGATATAAAATATATATTTTTAAATAAATATAATAGTTAAAGGATAATATGGGTAAGGGCATAGGGTAGGCAAAACAACCCTAGTGTTAAGACACTATGTTCCCCATTTTCCGTTGAATTCTGGAGGCATTGCGGGTTGAGTGGCAGAACTCAACGCCTCGCTTCGCCTCGACACGAGAGCAAATGAAAATAAAAATTCTACTAAATATTTCATTTCCCCGAGCAGGAATGGAACCTGCAACCAATAACGTTTACAATAACACACGAGTCCCCTGTGCCACGACTGGTATGTAAATGTAGCTGTCATAGTAGACAGTAGAAATAGAGTGAGTCAGATCAAGGTATAAAGCAGAGAAGGCAGAGGGAACCTAGTGTAACGATCCGTTACCTATCAGAGCGAAAAATTAAAATATTAAACATTTTATTCCCTCGAACGGGAATCGAACCTACAACCTGTCACGAAGCGGAGAGTGGAGTATATGATGGAGTGTGAAGCTGAAAGATTAAACTATATATAAGCTTTCCTATACCTTTAAATAAGACCAAACTCACAAATTTCATATTTAAGTAAGATTTACATACATATGGCACATACCATATATAATATATAACATATATAACATATATTAACGAGGTAGAAACGTCATGAACAAATTCAATAACTCGCAAAGTTACATTAAATTTAAACCGGAAGTCCATATCGCCGACGTAGCTGTAATTAAGCCAAGCTTAGCTCATGATTGCGCAAATTTTCAACATATCGCGAATTTCATATTAAAAAGGAATAACATTCAAAACAAATATTATTAAAATTGGTATTTAAGTTTAATAATTTATTCTATTGGACAATTATAACCGAGACAGAGGCCATAAATTGTGGGTTTAATTCCCGCTAGAGGAAATTAAATAATATATGAATACATAGAAAAAGAAAGCAATTTCTAATTTTCAATAATTTCTGAGATATAACTTAATCTGCTCAATTAATAAAACTCTATACCTACTATACATATAATAAATCTACAACCAATTGCTTGACAATGTCATTGAACCCAAAATACTATTTTTTTTATATTTTTTTGTCTGCTTGTCAGTTTTTCTATGCATTTGTGCAGGCTTATCTCAGAAACTGCTTATAAGATTTATATACATGCAATTTTCACTATTGTATTTTAGTAAATTTCCCTTAACAACAAGTGTCTGATGCTGTCAAAATTTCTACAAAAAACGTAAAGTTTTAATGTAGGTACAGATATTGTCTTTGAAATTATATTGTTATTAGAACACGAAAGTTGTTCAATATAATTGTTAAATAAATAACTGAATAGTTAAAGCGGGTGAAGCTACGAGCGGGTCGCCAGTATTTAATATAGTATCCATATTTATCCAAAATGCATCACAATAGTATCAGTTCACTGAATAAGCATGCAGAAAAAATATTATATATTTTAATTATAAAAGTTAAAATATATTTTAAATATTGTTAAGCAAATAAAGACCTATAT
Source organism: Heliconius melpomene rosina (assembly GCF_056956725.1). Lineage (NCBI taxonomy): Eukaryota > Metazoa > Arthropoda > Insecta > Lepidoptera > Nymphalidae > Heliconius > Heliconius melpomene. The sequence goes on along the minus strand of NC_140402.1, from coordinate 5,459,770 downwards.
TTATATTAAAACATAAAAACAGGTGTCACTGATTTCTTCTTTCCACGCTGTATCCTGCGTGCATATAGCAGGGTAGGCAGAGGAAATCTGGTGTTGAAACAGGCCTCTATTCCTCCAAATTTTCGATTGCCTGAAAAGGGCGGACCTTTTCATTGTGAAAAATACATTGAATGAAAACATTAATAAATAATAATTCTATCCCTCGAATGGGAATCGACTCCGCAACCGACGGCCTCGAGTATTTATTAAAAGTTATTTTAACAGAATTTTAGTATCCAATTGTTATATTTACCATATGCTTTTACGTCAATACAGTGTGATATTTGCCATGTGCTTTTATACCAGCAAACATCATTAAGTATGCAAGACTGAATCTAAACAAACACTACTATGTACTATGCATAGGGATTATTGTAGGGGAAGAATGATGAATACAAAATCCTTTGGTAAGGTTTGGTTAAAAATCTAAGTACTGATTATATATAATATACTATACTGATATAATTAATATTGTTTTAAAATATTTGAAATTATAACAAAAATGTAAATTGTCAATTTTTCCTAGTAGTTTAGGCCAGTCGTGGTTGCAGGGCACAACCGTGCCATTATAAACGCGTCATTTTGTGGGTTCGATCCTCAATGGAGGAAATAAAATATTTATTTTAATTTATATTTTGATTTCTTCGCTCTGGCGTCACTCAACATGCAATGCTTCCAACATTCATTCAAGGAGTGTCTTGACACTAAGTTGCTAACCCAGCTGTGTGTGGGATACAGCGAGAAGGTAAAGAAACACTTGTCTAAAATACCTACATATATAAAATTTCTTACATAATTTTGAGTAAGCAGTGATAATACTTTCACAGTATTTATTTTTTCTTCAAAATTCCATTTAAATTTTAGGGTACTAATTATCCTGTTACATTTGATATTCTTTAGTAAATTGAACTTCAAATGAAGTTCGCAGTTTCAAATATTTAAAAGACGATATGTGAGCTTACGTCTCAAGGTGACTGGCGCAGTGTAACGAGACCTACACTAGCTTATTAAACGCAAGAGAACAGCTTTATTTTAACTTTTGTTGTTTCTTTGTTTCTAGTTTTATATTAATTTTGTTTTTTATATAAAACTAGCGGCCCGCTCGCGGTTTCACCCGCGTGAACTATGTTATTATTAATTTCTGTCTCCATGACTACGTCCTAGTGATGTCTATGCAAAATTTGAGACTCCTAGCATTTGTAGTAACGAAGTTTCATACAAAGTTTCGACCCCAAAGACAACCCCTTAGAAAATGAATATTGCAAATTCCCGTCTTAGCGAGCGCCTACGTCCTATAAGTAACTCCTATGCAAAATTTGAGATTCCTAGCACTTGTAGTTTCTGAGATTTCGTGATGAGTGAGTGACCTTTCGATTTTATATATATAGATGAGTACTAAAAATAATAAAATTTTATAAAAGATATCTTAATTAGGTGTAATTAGGTGTATGTCATTAAGGTATTTTTTTTATATTTTATCTTTGTATTCACTTATTATTTTCTTCTAAATACATATAATTTTATGACTGAAATGAAAAATTCTTATAGCATTTACTTTTTTAGAAACGTATAAAAATTTTAACGTAGCGGGATTTGAATCGGCGCCTATTGGAAACCGTCTAAGTGCTTTAACCTTTTCATCAAACTACGTCGAAATTCTTCTTTTAATACGTTTCTACAAAAAAAAATTCTTTGCTATATATTTACTATAATAAATATATAATTACTAAACCAAAAATATATAACAATAAACACTACATAATATCACATACTTACATATACAGTAAACTTAATCAAAATAGCTAATTGCGTTTCACACGAGAACAATAGCTAACATTTATTAGCACTATTATTATGGAATATCCACGATTTTAATCCCAGCATATGAAGGTTTGGAATTCCCGCGGAATGGAACCGGGTTAATGAAACGTCTGTCATGGCGGAGTAAAATTTAATTGAAAATTGCTTTTTGAAGTTCACACCTGGTTGTATAAGTTTCAGATGAATTAGGAAATGGATTTCATATTGTTTTATATAACATCCTGTATAATGAATGTGCTTTTATGTATTTTTAACTAGAATACATGGAATTTGATTGATTTTCATATGGTGAGTGTTTGATTTGCAGGCTCACGCTGTATCCCGCAAACAGTAAGGTAGGCATAGGGTTACTAGTGTTAAGATAATTCATTTTCCATTTTCAGCGTATTTTGGAAGCATTCCGTTGAGTGGCGAAACTCAACGCCGCGCTTTGCATGTCGATACAAGAGCGAAGAAATAACGAGTGGCAGTCGAATCTATAACTTGCCACGTTATAGATTCGATAATAAAATGTGTAATAATCACGGAAATTCTTTTGTATTTCATAGAATTATTATACGTAAGAAAAACGTAATTAGGAACTGCAATATATACAGTACATAATTAAAATATAATATGATAGGTAATATACATTTTTTTAAATATAAAATATATTATTTAATACCTACAAAGCTGTTAACAAAAGATAACGTCCAGGTATCGTAAAATAATCGCGTTCATTTTATAATTAAAGTCTATTATATGAGAATTATGAAAATAAGCTCCATAAAGCTGCCATAATTCAAAATTACGTGATCAGATAGTATAGAGCATAATGGCTCTAAACTACAAAATATAGCTTTACTAGCGGCCCGCCCGCGGCTTCGCCTGCATGAAATATGTTATTATTAATTTTTGTCTCCATGAGTACCTACGTCCTATGAGTGAGGTCCATGCAAAATTTGAGACTCCTGGCATTTGTAGTAACGAAGTTTCTACAAACTTTCAACCCCAAAAACATCCCCTTAGAGGTCGAATATTGCAAATCCCCGTCTTGCGAGCACCTACGTCCTATAAGTAACTCCTATGCAAAATTTCAGATTCCTAGCACATGTAGTTTCTGAGATTTCGTGATGAGTGAGTGACCTTTCGATTTTATATATATAGATAGAAAGATGAGTTGAGGCCAGTCGTGGCGAAGTGGTACAAGTGTGTAACTGTAAATGCAAATGGTTCGATCCCTGTTCGAAGAAATTGAATATTTAAATGTATATTTTCATTTCTTCCCTCTAGTAAGGAGGCAAAGTGCGACGTTGAGTTGCCTTCAGAATACGGTGGAAAATGGAGAACGGAGTATCTTAACACTAGGTTCCCTCTGCCTACCTCTCTGTGTCGGGATACAGAGTAAAACTGATTTTTTAAAAGTTATTCCATTACTACTACAATCCTTTAAATAACCATAAAAACAAATTATCTTTGCTAATAATCTACAATTCATTCAAATCGATTGAACTATAAGAAAATCATAAGGTAAAAACGTCGAGATAGGAAAATAAAAGTAGTAAAAGTCAAAGGAAATTAATATTTTTCTCTCTGATGAGAAAAGTTTAGTGTCGGAAGGTTCGAGAATGACTCCTGTTAATAGAGTTGTGTTCAAGTTGGCCTATAATAATTAAAAGATAAATTATATTTTTTAAAAAAAAATTTACATTTTCATGTAATAATTAAAATGCGTCAGTTTTTCTTTATATTTTACAAATTGTGTTTTATTAAATATCTAAACCAATGATATCATTATTAAGTAGGTACATTAAGTATGTAAATGCTTACAAATCTGTATTTAGTTTTTTTCAGATTTCACACTGTATACATAGCAGGGATGGAACTTAGTCCTATGACACTGCCATTCCCCATTTTCCGCAAATTCCGCTTCGCCTTTTTACCAGAGCGAAAAAATGAAAATTAAAAATATTCAATGTTTCATACCCCCGAGTAGTAATCGAACCCACAACGCTTACAGTCACATGCTTGTATTGAGTACTGGTATTATTTAAACTATATATTTTTAATTACTTTTTTTTACAAAATAAATTCTTTTCAATTCAGTCAGTGTCTAACAGTCACATAATAAAAACATAACAAAAGTCTCATTTAGATTGCATTGTTATAACTGTAGCACACGTCATGCACTTACAACGTCGTATTTGCTTATGAGTATATTAGCTGGCGACTATTAATTAATATTATTCTTAAACATTAAATATTTCTTTAGATAATAAAATAAGTATAGTTTGCTATGTTTTATGTATTAAAAAAAATCTAAAAATAATAAGTTTTTAGACATCTCTCTAAATTTACACACACAAATTTACATAACAATTTTCGAAAACATATAAAACATAGTGTCAACCGCAGTATTTCAAACAATAGAAAAAGGAGGTTCCCCGCGCCCGAAGGTTAACGACACGAGTTTTAGAATTGAGTTCTCCCTGCCTACAGTTGATGAACTCTGCGGCGGCCTTAATTACAACCCTACAACCCTTCGTGCACCCGGCACTGCAACGACTTATTGAAAGAAAACTAAGCTTCGCTTCGCTTCGCTTTTACGTACAAATTAATAGGTAAATGTACTTTCATTTTAAATTTAAATGAAAACATGGTGTTTATTTTATCGATTTGTCAAAATTTCTACTTTTGTCAAATTCACGCTATATTCCGCGTACATCAGGGTAGGCAGAGGGAACTTAGTGTTAAGACATTTTTCCATTTGACGCCGGATTCTGAAGCGTTGCAAGTTGAGTGGCGGAAGTGAACGCCGCGCTTCACCTCGATACCAGAGCGAACAACATAAAATATCAAATATTTCATTTCCTCAAGTGGGGATGGAACCCATAACCTTACAGTCATACACTTGTACCCCTGGGCCACGAGTGGCCTCTAAGAGTGTAAAAATTTGTAAGGACTTTATTTTCTATTATATATAGCTAGCTGTATTGCCTCAAAAATTAGGCGTAAAGTAGAGAACGAAATATCTTAACATTAAGTTCCTTCTGCCTACCTAGGGAACTAACATATAACATAGTTGGCTATCCTACATAAACTTAACCCTGTTCACAGTAATAAAAAAAATATATTTAGAAAGCAATCAATCAACTCAAAAAAATTTGGCGGTCCTAACATAAAATACATAAAATTAATATATTAGTGTGAAAATGAAACTCATGGTTCACGCGTGCCACCGCATGATATGGTTATTTACATAAATTTATGTGTAAAATGATTGATATCATTTATTTACAAAACGGCGATACTCCCGGATCTGATGAGGAATGAGGATCATTAATCACGACTGTCACCCAGGATCCATGTTAGGATTGCGCTCAAAAAATGTTATTTCAATTCTTCGGGTTCCAATGGTTTAGTGAAAGATGTGCTGATATATGTGGTTTAAAAAATGGGGGATCTACTTGCTTAAAATAATATATTGTAACGTTACATAAAATGGCATACGTGAGATTATATAGAGAATATTAAACCTATAAAGGCCGTCGCGGTGCAGGGGCTCAAAGACTGTAACGCGAGGGTTGTGGGTTCGATACGCAATTCCTGGAAAAATTAGGCGGAAAGTGGGGAACGTAGTGTCATAACACTAGGTTTCATCTGCCTATCCCCCTGTGTGGGGATACTGCGTGAAGCTGATTTTATTTATGTAGATTTATGTGATTTAAAAAATGGAGGCTCCATCTGATAATAATAATATACTGTAACGTTACATAAAAGAACATAAACGTGAAATATTATAAAGAATATTGAACCTACCTATATACGAGCCTTTTAATTCACAGCCTCATACATAAGAAAAACCACACGAAACCAAACTTTTTTGTCGATTGAATTATATCATTATGTAGGAAAAAAAAGTAAAATATAAGAACGAAAAGAGATTTTTCTTCGCGAGAAGCTTCGGGGATGGCAATCATAACATGACCTGCCCTCCTCCCCCGGGCTCCATGAAAATAGGGGCAAAGGGGGGAAATGTTTAATATCTGTAGAGTCATTTTTCAGTGGTCGGCGTGCACGTGTGCCAGTGCCAAATTGCCCGTCAAAATGTTAAATGTGAAGCCATGTTATTTACAAGGCGGCAAATACGTGATACGAAATGTCTAAGTTACTTTGTAAATTAACACATTTTGAAAAGCGTTAAGCAAGCTGATTTTGGGTGACGTTTTCTAACAACAAACTTTGCAAATCGTTGCTTAGCAACGGCGTATAGCGACGGCTGATATTAACATGGCGGAATAAATTGCATGTCAAATTAATAAATATTTTAATATATTGGTATATATCGAAAATATTACAAATATGAGAAAAAAAAAGTATTCTATGTTCATCCCGGGATCCTCAAGTATCTCTATGAGTATTTTATCACAATTAAATTAGCGGTTTGGCCCTGATTGCGTAAAAGACAGACAGACAGACAGAGTTACTTTCGAATTTATAATATAGGTATGGATGGAATGTACTAATAATATATAACAATTTAATATTATATTCACGCTATCATGCACTTAGTAGGGTAGGCAGAGCGAACCTAGTGTTAAGACACTCGTCTTCCATTAAAACATTTTCTATCCAAATTGCGTGTTGAGTGGCGTAACACAACGCCGAGCTTTGTCTCTAATGAGAGATAATAAAATTATTACATACTAGCAACCATCTAGTACTATATAATTTTTCTCTTAACTGCATAAGGTACTTCTGTGATCTAATAATATTATAATTATAAAGACAATTCTTTATATTTTTATTTATAAGCCGACTGAAATAAAAAAAAAAATGTTAAGGAAAGTTTGCCAATATAATATAATAATGAAAACTGAATTCTGGAGAAAATATATAATTCATATTAATATAATTATATGTAGGTGTGGTACTTCGATGCTCGAGTCTACAAAATAATCAATATTTTCTTTACTTTTCTTTTTTATGTCAATTCGTGCGTTTGCTAGTTGTGTTAGTTTTTACAATTTGCAATTAAATGAGCACCATGTAAGATTAAACTTACACTATTGACAAAGACAAACTACTTTAGTTGCCAGGAAAAAGAGAACGAGGAAAAAGGCCTCAGTTTCCAGGTCACGTAATGTTTTCCCAAGATTCCTCCACCTTAACTGATTATTTCGTGCACTGTCTTGATAGCACGTTTTATTATCACGAGGGCGACGAGGATGGTTTATTCTATAATCATTTGGTGTTTTATTTGTGGTATTTTGATATTCTGTCATGTTTTTGTGCTTATTAAGTCTAAAATAAGATGTTAATTTGTAAAAAAAATTGATATTTCTATTTTAACAACGTTTTTACCATCTTTTTTTAAAATATTTTAATTTTAATTTTTATTTATTTTAATCTTTCAAGTATACTTCTTAAATAAGACCATTTAAACGGATTCATCATTTAGTCCGTGGTCACGGGTAGACTGAGGTGGCATTCGTCTGCCAGTTAACATGTATCTAAAAGACTACCGGCAACGATTTCTTAATTGCCTCGCGTACTGTCCTGGATTCCTGGAGAATGAGCTGACTGTATCTAGCCCTCTGGTGTGGTGGACTTGACAGGTCAATTTTGCATTTCCATGGTAGAAAGTATCCGACTGTCCTCTCCAACGAAATAAAGATATTATTGTATTTTCAATATGCTTTTTCAATAGTTTTCCTTAGAGAGGATCAGCCATTATATCAAGTTTATCAAACCAGTTTATTCGCAATATGCTCAAACACAGCTGACTTTCATACATGCCCTTTCTTGATATTGGAGACGTGTTCCTTAACCCTAAAAACGATTCTTCTCTTTGTTAGACCGCTGTATAGAAAGCATTTCAAATGACGGATGCCTAATTTAAAATAACTTAAATTATCTAAATAAAACACCTTTTCTAAGGCAAAAATAACGTTTTGAAATCTCACATAGCATTATAATTATCTTAACAATTCCATAACGATATAATTTATTTTCATTAAGCACACTCTTAAAGGATATATTTCTCAGTTTCAAGTTTCATCTTTAGAGATAAAATAAGATCTTCATTCTGCAGTTGCAAGTTAAAGTAACAAGAAAAGATTTTTACTCGAACGCTAACGTGTATCAAGTCGGGCTTCGGTAACCGATATCCGATACGTTTTAAAACTTGTTTGCGAGTTGGCGCTAACACTAAAATTGAATTACCGTCCGTTTCCAAGTTATTTACTGGAGATAATGAAAATAGAATATGTGGTTAATTATTGAATTTTATATTTCATTTAGTGTCTTTTATATAATATTTTTTCATATAGTTTTGGCATTTTTTTCTTCAGTTTTACGCTGTATCCTGCAAGGAGCCAGGGTAGGTAGAGTTAGCCTAGTGTTAAAAAATTCTATTGAAAAACTCCGAATTTTGGAGATGTGTGTGTGTGTTGAGTGGCGGAATTCAACGCTGTGTTTTGCCTCGACTTGTAATTTTGCCGTTATATAGAAAACATGTAGCCTAATCTATGGGATTTTTTTTCATCAGAAATTCCTTAATATTTTAGATAGAGCAAGAAAATCTAACTAATGTCAAAATGCTCAAATTTACTCCGAAAAATATATGGGTAGAAATAATTTATTTATAAATATGTACGTATAGTTTCCCCATCGTCCAAAAGTGAAAAAAGGAAAATAAGAAAAATGTCGTTATATACCTTTATATGCTATACAAAATATATTGTTGTTGTTGTCTCAAACAGTGTAGGCGGAAAGATTGTCGTGATAAATGTACTATTTCCAATAGATCACAAGACCCTTATCTTTCATTACATTATTGATATATGCTATTTCAATCTATTACTCTATTATTTTTTTCTAATATCTAATAACTATATTTAAAACTGATATAATCATGAGCATAGCAAAGGGGAGGGCCGGATGTATGATGCCCACCCCATTTACTAACATAAAAATTGCCCTGAAAAATGAAAAAAATAAAACAACAATGTTGTAATTTAAACACCAATTTTAAGATCTTTGAATTCAAAGATGGTTGTTATAATTTCGACAGTCTCAAGACAACGTAATCACGTACTTGTACGAATACATATGAACATTTGTTTCTCTTTAAGTTTGAGTTATGCAACAAATCCCATTGAAGTTTGTTTGTAATAAAGTTTTAACATTTACAATGAAATTTGTGTTGTTTATCAACAAAATGGGTATTTCCTCTTCAATTGCTATGCAAAATACTAGAATTGTCACATATGGGTTTTTTTCAGCTTCACACTTCTAGCTGTATCTTGCACGTAGCAGGGTAGGCAGACGGAACCTAATGTTAAGACTCCACTCTCTGCTTTGTGCGAATTAATACACACCTATGTTTTAAATCTTAGCTAATTATTCGAATTTAAACTGAAACTTAAAATTGACTTTATAATAACTATAGAAATATCTTAACATGTAAAACAATATTTTTAGGCGTATTTTACTTTCCCTCACTTAGTTTTAGGGGTTTCATAATAAAAACAGACAATACTTAAACAAATACAAAAATATTTATTCAATGAACATAATGTGTCCTTTCAAACTTAAGACCAACAATCAGTGTTAAGAACCATCAAAACGTAAATAATTTTAACTGAAATTATGAAAATTCTAATAACGCTAAATAGACTATCCCAGCAGTCAGAGCTGACAGCATCAAGGGTACATTTACGCTGGAACACAACGACGTGCTTGTGCCTTGCTGCGTTTTATTTTGTCTCTACACACGAGAGGGAAGTATATAGGTACCTTAGTTCAGTATATATGCTCGCAGGGGTAAGGACGTCGGTTCCCCCGCCGCTATCTAATAGCGTACTGAATGACGAAAATGTCGCCTTTATGATAATAGCTTTATTTCATGGCCTCGTAAATGCTCAAGCTTCGTTGGTTTATATTCTTTTACTTTTCTATATTATAAAGTTAGGAAGTAACGTGATTTTTGTTTCATAAATAGTTTTTTTTCAGCTATTGTTATTGTTTTCCGTATGCAGCAGGGTAGGCCAGTGAGTCTAATGTTAGAACACTCCGCTCACCACTTTGCGGTGTGTTCTGGAGGCATTGCGGAACTGAACGTTGCGGTTTTCTTCGATACCAGAGCGAAGAAATTAATAAATTTTATATTTCCATTTTTTTGAGTGGGGATCGAACCTACAACCTGTCGTGTCGTGTCGTTTACAGTCCCACGTTTATGGCCTTGCGCCACTGCCTGGCCTCAACATATTGGACTGGCCTTATTAAACAATTAAATATACAAAATGGTCATTTGTAGTGGTTTATATTATAAAAGTAAAGAAACCTAATAGTCTTTAATAATATATAAGTATTTAGAAAAGTAAAAAAAAAAAATCAAATTCCATAGATAAAATTTAAGAAATAAAATCTATTAGCTACAGCTATCGAAACGACAAAACTCTTTACATTAAATCGCAAACATTTGTAATTGCATTCATTTGTGTACATTTGACGTCCTCCCTTTGATCTCTTTGTGAAGGCATTAAAGTGAATCGACTATACAAAATGTTAATGGTTTACTCAATTTAAATTATTTTTCTAGAGATGCTTCGTTATTTTCTATTAAAAAATTTTTACTTTATTTTATTTATTATGAAAACTTAATTGAGGCTTTTTCATTTAATTCTATTGTGTAAGCTTATATTTACTTAAGCTGTAATTTTCATTATATAGTTTTACTAGTAACTTTATATTTCATGTTATTTTGTATTTTCGGATAGTGAGGAACGGAGAAAAAAATGAGATATGTGAAAATAGAGATGAATCCATCGAGACCCTGTAAGTATGTTACAGTTATTTAAGCTTAAAAGAAGTAGAACTTTTTTACTTGCAACATAATATAATTATAAAAACTTAACCTTTAGGTATGAATTATTTATTTTATATCATATACCGAATAAAATATTATATATATCAATTATTTATATAATATTTTATTCGGGTCTGACAGACCCATCTAGTTCTACGAATTCTACAAATCGGCCGCTTCTCGGTGACCTCCGCCGCTGAGTCGCTCAGTAACTTTCGTATTAATGACAAAATGAATGTAGATAGCAGTGGTTGTGTCTCTGGGTTCAAAACACGTGAGTATTTAACTTTCTAAACCGGGCCTGGGTCTGTCAGACCCGACGTCCATGTTTTCCATACATGAATGATTTCAAAACGCCATATATTTTTATAATATTACAAAATATACTTTAATATTTTAATTGTATTATTTGTATTCAAATGTTTTTATTGTTATATATCATATATTATTTTGCATTGTTTGTTATATATTTTAGTAATATAAATATTATTTACCTAAAAATGATTGAATTTTTTTTGTTTTTATGATAAAATGGAAAAAAATGATCGACCAAGCACGTCAGGGACAAAAATATCGGTACTTTATAATCAACATCAAACAAAAGAATTGGACGACGACATTTTATAAAGAAAATAGCACTTTATCAAATAAAAAGACGCGTTTCGTATACTAAACTACTCTAAGAATTGAGAATGACTTTGACTCGCGTTTCGCGATCTGATCTATCATTTATTGAACATGAAGCTAAAAAAATTGTTTTGAGTTCTTGAAAAACATGTACACTTTGCCCCCATAAGATATATAGAAAGACAACACATACTTATGTTGACTGCAATCGTCCTGTTTGCCTACAATGTTGAAAGCCATTGTGTATCGATGTTCAATAGTACCTTATCTTGAGGTGTTGTCAATTTTTTTATTTTATAACATAAGATGTAATTTGTTTATTTTTTTTATTTGTTAGACTTTATATTTTGTTAAAAAAATATTTATTTTATTATGTCTTGTTTTATAGTATTATTTTCTTAAGAGTCATCCCATGTGGCCAATGACTGAAATTGTGACTTTAAGTTACTTAAATCGTTGTGATGCGTAAACTTTAATAAAAAGTGATTTTATTTATATTGATTTTGCTTGATTTGAGGCTATTCATGTAAACTAAAACATAAAATTGTCTTCTTCCTTTAAAAAACAGACGGAATATGACCAATAAATACACTGGTCTGACAGACCCGACGTCCATATGTGTGTAATAAAAAAATCACGTCGATAGTTAAAGGTTAAAGGTATTTTGCTTTTTTTGTAACTTATAACTAACTAATACGCTTTACCATCTAAAGTTACATTCGAAGCAAGCTATGACTGGTTTTGTGTTTGATGAAGTCTCTGTTGATGATATTACAAAGAACATAAAAGCCATACACTCGGATGCCATTGGAAGTGATGGCATAAGTCGCAAAATGCTAGTACTATCCCTTGATGTCATCCTTCCAGTCCTATGTCATATCTATAATTATTCCTTATCCTCTAGTTCTTTTCCCAATGCGTGGCAAGCTGCTCACGTTATCCCTGTACCCAAAATATCTAACCCCACATCTTATTCCCACTTCCGTCCTATTTCTATCCTTCCCTTTGTTTCTAAAGTTCTTGAGCGTATTGTTCATCGTCAAGTTTCTCAATTTCTAGTAAAAAATGACCACTTAAGTATATTTCAGTCTGGTTTCCGTCCTGGGCACAGTACTACCACCGCCTTGCTTAAACTATGTGATGATGTTCGTTCTGGAATAGATAACAAGCGGGTCACTGTCCTAGTTTTGCTTGACTTCTCCAATGCATTTAATACTGTGGATTTTGACATTTTGCTTGCTACTCTTGAACACCTAAAAATGTCCACTGACGTCATCACATGGTTCCACTCCTATCTACATAATCGCCAACAAAGTATACGTTATGATAATAAGATTTCCATTCCTTGTTACCTTAAAGCAGGAGTTCCACAAGGAGGAGTATTGTCTCCTTTGCTATTTTCAATATTCATTAACACTTTAACAATTTACTCACTGTACCTTTTCACCTATACGCTGATGATCTGCAAATATATGTATCGTCACCTATTGACACCTTATCAGAAGCTATTGAACGGATTAATCGTAATCTTCAAACAATATTTCTATGGAGCAAAACGCATGGCTTAAATCTAAACACAAGTAAATCTCAGTATATTATCATTGGTAGTCAAAAACAAATTTCTAAACTCAGTATTACACATTTGCCAGCAGTTACTTATGATGGTACTCCTATCTCCTATAGTAATTCCATTAAAAACCTAGGTATCATTATGGATAACACCTTATCTTGGGCTTCGCAAATTTCACATGTTAGTCGTAAAATATTTGCGACGATGGGTTCTCTCAAGAGATGGAAAAATTTCCTTCCTATCAAAACAAAAATATTATTATCCACTTCCCTTCTTCTTCCTATTATTGACTATGCCGACATTTGTTACCTTGACCTTTCACAAAAACATCTAGATAAGCTTGAGCGTCTACAAAATCTCTGCATCAGATATATATTTGGGTTGAAAAAATTCGATCATATATCAGCTTTTCGTGATAAGCTTCAATGGCTAACAGTCCGACATCGTCGATCTCTCCACGTCCTATGCACACTTTATTCTATCCTTTTCCATCCCAACACTCCCCGTTACCTTAAAGAGCGCTTCACTTTCTGTGGCACCGATTCCACGCTTCAGCTCAATCTTCGCTCCAAAAATCACAACAAATTAAAGATACCTACCTGCAACAGTGTAGGTTATATGGAATCTTTCACTGTTAAAAGTGTTATCTTGTGGAATGATCTTCCACGATATATCCGACATTCAGAATCAATTAGTATATTTAAAAAATCCCTAAAGCGTTATTATTTGGCACAACAAAAAACTTTATAGTGTATGTATATATGTGTGTATTTATTATCTATATGTATATTGTGTGTATATATAAAATATGTATTTTATTAATTATCTAACATGTATAATTATTATATGTACCCTTTTGTATATATTATAATTTGTATATATAATATAAGTATCGTATATGTATAATATATCAAAAATTATTATGTTATTTATTTGTATTCATATCGCTCTTTATTACTTATGCACTACCGTTATATCCTGCTCTATCGTAAGTTTATGTTAGTTAAGGTTACCTGTAAGAGATCACTAATAGTGATAAGGTCGCCCTTGCATGCTACTCTATGTCTTCTGTCTTACTATTTAGTTATGTGTTTGTTTATGTATGCAATAAAGTGTTTTATCTATCTATCTATCTAATTACTAGATATCTGATGTAAAAACAGAAGGTAGCTTTCACAATGCCTCCAGAATTCAGCAGAAAATGGGTAACGGAGTGTCCTAACTCTATGTTCCCTTCACTTACCCTTACCGTGTGCGGAATACAGTGTAAATCTGATTTTAATAATGCATATAAAATAATATGCCAGGTTCTGTCTCCAGTTTGCAACCGCATTAACATTCCGTGCGCATAAAGATAGTACAGGGGACAAACAATATTACTCCTGCGACTCGTACTCGTTTTTGTACGTAGTTTAAATTATATATGCTCTAAGTAGATATGGCTGTAGTTGTGAAATTGTGCTACTATAAGAATAAATTTACTTAAATTATGCATATAGTTATGCAAAGACAATAAAGTACCAAGAAATATAACGCTAAAGTTACAGCCTATTATGGTTTTATTGCGAGAAACGAGAGGAATTTTTCTTTCATAAATGTTTTGCAATTGAAATGGCGTTCGTGAAAACCTTACTGATTAAAAAATTAATAGTGTGAAATAAAAGTATTTAAAAATATTTTTATTTTTTTCTTTTATCATGTTTTGTTTTTATTGAGGTTATCTTGGCGCAGGGGCACAAAGATGATGGTAACACGACGTTTTTTGGTCCTAATACTACTTGGGGAACGAATTATTACTTATTATTCTAACTTTTTCACTTTTTCACTCTGGCGTCAAGGCAATAAGCCCGGCGTTGAGCTCCACCATGCGAAAGGTAATGTATCGAAAAATTTGGCAGGAAGTGCGGAACGGAGTGCCATAGCACTAGGCTATCTCTACCTATCCTGCTACACGCGAAACACAGCTGATTATGTTACTTTCAAAATTTATTGCAATAGTCAAGGCATATCATAAAACTAATTAATATATTTATATTAAGTCATAAAATACAGAATAATTAAAAAACTATCACTTGAAATACGCTTTTGAACATAATTATTACCTAGGAACTCGTTAAAATTTTTTTATGAACTAAATTAATATTTCATCATCACAAAAATTATAAAAGCAATAGAAAAACGTTATCATAATAGCTATTTCATTTTAATATTTTTGCAGGTCCACGCTGTATTTCGCACATAGCAGGGTAGGCAGAGAAAACCTGGGAACCTAGTATTGAGACACTCCGTTCCCGTTAAGACACTACCGCCTACACACTACCTACTTTTCGCCAAATTCTAGAGGCATTGTGTGTTCAATGGAGTAGCTCAATGTCATACTTAGCCTCGAAATTAGAGCGAAGAAATAAAAATATTCAATTTTTCATTTCCGCGAGTAAGAATCGAACCCTCAACTCGTTGCGTTTACATTCATTCCCTTGTACCTCTACTCCATAACTGGCCTCATTTTAATATACTAATAAATTTATAAATGATAAAAAGAATAATATTTCTTGTATTACGGCCTGTGCATATAAAATAATGAGCCATTTTATGAGGCAGCGAAAATTAAAGAAACCTAAACGTGACGAGAATAAAGGAGATAAATTAATTAACTTTGCGACCTTACTGCCATAATTACTTTCGTGTTACGTATTTACTCTCACCCTAATATACTTACGTACTCATATTTTTTTTAATTTAGTACTTTTTTGACAGAAATGTTTTACACATTTCTATAAATTTTTATGTAAATTTTCTTTCATTAAAAAAATATAAACGTGATATTAAAAATAAAATACTCTTTAATTTTGATGGCTTTCTTTATGCTTTTTAAAAAAATTCAGCTTCAGCGTGAAGCTCGCATATAGCAGGGTAGGCAAAGGGAACCGCTAACGCTAATTTACTCCTTTCCCGACTTTCCGCCAATTTTTTCGTGGCATTGCGGATTGAGTGGTGGATCAACGCCAGGCATTTTGCCTTGGTACCAGAGCGAAGAAATTAAAATATCAATAAATAATAAATTATTCTCCCCAGGTAGGCATGCAACCCATGTCCCTGCGCCTCGACGGCCGCAAAAAAATACATGACGAAAGAAAAAAGTAATCAAACTTTTATACACTTTAACGTGACAAATTTATTTTTTAATCAGTCGAGTTTTTATAAACGCAATTTCAATTGAAACGAAATATTTATGAAAGAAAACGCCTCTCCTTCCTTTCCTGGCAATAAAACCTTAATAGGCTGTAATGTTAGATTTATATTTCTTGGTACCTTATTGTCTTCACCTAACTATATACATAAATCAAATGAGCATTCAGCAGAGTAGGCAGAGGGTACCTAGTGTTAAGACATTCCGTTCCCCACTTTCAATTTTTTCGAGACATTGCGTAATGAATGGCGGAACTCAAATACCTACATAATTTAAGTAAAGTTATTCTTAAAGTAATACAATTTCACAACTACCGCCATATCTACTTAAAGCATATATAATTTAAACTACGTACAAACACGAGTACGAGTCGCAGGAGTAATATTGTTTGTCCCCTGTACTATCTTTATGCGCACGGAATGCTAATGCGGTTGCATGCTGGAGACAGAACCTGGCATATTATTTTATATGCTAGGTACTTACCTTGCTTTACTCGTCATATTATATAAAATGTATTGGTATAAGAAGCATATACTCGTATATATATTACGTTATCCTATCCTATATCTTATAAAACAAAGTCGCTTTTCGTGTCTGTCTGTTGTTTCTAACTCTTCTCCTTCTAAACCACCCAACGGATTTTGATGCGGTCTTCACTATTAAGTCGAGTGTTTTTCGTAGAAGGTTTATATATAGTTTATTATTTGTACATTCTTATGTAAAGTAACATAAATACGATAAATGTCTATAAAGTCCTACCCATTGAGACACTTTCGCGCATGCGCTGCTCTAATGGTAAGCACTACATGAAAAAAATGTACTGGAGTATTGTTCCTCTTAATAAGATCTACAAAAAAGTCCGCGAGATCATATTCGTATCTTTTAAGAATAACGCGTAGTGATCATTTTTCTGTCTAAAAATAATAATTTCAATATATTTTTTAATGTGAGGGATATTTTTCTATTATGGTATTAATCCTTATCCTTTAAAATACTTTATTAATTTTCTACGTTAAACGAAGATAAAATTTGCTTTTTACAATATTTCGAAATTGCGAATAGTTTTACAGAAAAACGCATTTAATTGTTGACACATCCCGCCGTTGACACATCAGCTACATGTTACTCAAGTTTCACTTATCCCTTACTCTCAGCATATAAATAAGTACATTAGTTACGTTGGCCATTTAATGTAGACCAAAACTGTCTTTTACTGTTTTTCATTTTAATAAGTACTTTAGAAGTTGTTACAATATCAAAAAAATCCTTGCTGCGAAATGGCTCGCCACTCGCCATGCGTCCGCCGTGCCCGCTTGCCTTACACGCATCGGTGGTTCAGTGGTAGAAACCTCGCCTGCCACGCGGGCGACCCGGGTTCGATTTTTCTTGCGTTTAAAAATATTCATTTAACTATCTAAAAATAGTCATTTAAATATATTTTAATAAGTACTTGAAAAGATTAGTAGCACAGATTTAAAATTACGGTACCTACTAAAAAATTCTTGCTGTGTAAAACAATTGGAAAATTCTTATTGACACTACGAAAATGTGGGTTACATTAGGGTTTAATTAAATTTCACATTATCTTAAGTGCTTTGCAAACATACATTATATGAATAATCCAGTAGTAACAGCGGGCGAAGCCGCAAGAGGGTCGCTAGTTTATATATAAGTACAATTTAAATATTTTTTTACTGCTTAAAATTACTGTTGTTGTATGTAAAAATCAGTTTTTGTAAGTAGTATACACCATTCATAACGTGAAATATCATTTATTTTACAATTTTATTAATTTTTTTCTAGAAAAAATGTTTTAAATATACACGTTACGACCTTGGCAGAGGGAACTTAGTGTTAAACTCAAGTATTCCGTTCTCTACTTTCCGAGTTCAGTGTTAAAACTCAATGCCCTACTGTTTTTTTACCAGAGTGAAATAATAATTATAATTTAATCCCCCAAGTGGATATCGAACCCCCAACTGTCATATTTACAGTCAGATGCTGTACTCTGTGATCAAACTCTCCTAAATCAGTGTCTGTTTCTTATTTAATGAAATAACACAGACGTGTCATATAAATAAACCAGGATACTGGTATCTGGAGGGAACTTCCCAACTTCAACTAAAATTGACTTAAATTTTTAAAGCTTATAAGAACTTTAAGTAACTTTAGTTTTCAAGAACAGGATGTAACTAATCTCACGTCGGCGAAGCCATCACAAAATCTCATTTTATGTTATATTTGTATACAGCGTTATCTAAGCCTCTTCTCAGGAACTTTGTTTACGGAATATAGAAAAAAATATATTTACTTATTTTGTAAGTTTACTTCGAGATGAATGGAAGCTGACGCCGTTACCTAAGATTGTTGTGAGCTCAATTTTCATTTTAATTTTGTTTATATTTAGCATTATTTCTATTTAAATAATAATTGTTACTCGCCACGCAATACCTCCAGAATCCTGCGGAAATTGGGGAACGAAGTGTCTTAGCACTAGGTTCCCTCTGCCTGCAATTCTGTGTGCGGGATACAGCGTGAAGCAGATTTATATGAAGATAAAGAGGGAAAAATAATGGCTTCTTATAACACCAAAGTTGTCAATGTGTATTCCATATGTATGCAATGAGGTAAGTAGACAAAACTAATAACTGAATCGACTTATCTTTTTACTTTCTACAGAAAAGATTAAAATATAACCCCCCATAAATATTCCGGTACAACTATAGCAGCTTTGTTAAAATAAATTTCTATCAGAAAATTTCATTCATTTTATACTAGAAAGCCAGTTTTGAACGTTAACTTGCCGTTTAACTTTTACGAATCATTAAGATCGGATGCAACAGGCTGGCTCTGACATACGTAATATCCTTGTGAAATATGTAGCGGAAATCTTATTAAATTTCATGCTTTTCCTGACGTCATGCCAGCATCTGTGACGGTCTCGGTAATATCCTCTGGTTATATTAGAAGTAGCAGAGTAAATATATTTTTAAAACGTTTTTTTTATTATAAATATTTATTTATGAAAATCTAATTTCAATAGAAAAAAGCCTCCTTTTACTGTCAGTTATTGTCCACGTACACCAAGATGGCCTTAACGAGAACATTTTCTAATACAACACAAATGTTCTACTGCTATAATATCTGGTACAGCAGGATAGGCAGAGGAATCCTAGTGTTAAGACACTCCGTTCCCCACTTTCTGCCGAATTCTGGAGCCATTGCGTGTTGAGTGGCAGAACTCAACGCCGCGCTTTGCCTCGACACCAGAGCGATGAAATGGAAATATAAACGTAAATAAATTATTTCACTTCCTCTAGTGGGCATCGAACTCACAACCGTCGTATATATATATTATAGTAAATGATATAGCACTATAGAAGTATATATAAATAATCCAGCAAAAGATCAGCAAGGGTGGGTTTAAAATACAAAACAAGGCAAGTAATCTGAAAATAACTATAAAAAGCGCCTCCAGGCCCTAGAGGAAGCAATCACGTCATTATACATTTTAGCTATACTCATCTCGTCTGTCTGTTGTCAGCATATTTTTAAGCCTTACATTGATTTTGCATATCGTAGCTCAGAAGTGGGGACCAAGATTGCCCTAAAGCTAGACTTGGAATGCAGTATGGGGGAAGCTTTGATGTGCTCGTTTGATCCAGTGAACATTAACTAGTAGGGTCTAAACACTTTTTGAGCCCCTCGTTTCTATAGAATAGTAAACAAAAGGTTGAAAATTATAAATGTGTGATATAAATTGAAATGTCTCGTATTAAATTTCTTTTTGTCTTTCCTAATAATTGTATGGGATTTTTTTTTGAGGCATTGCGTGTTGAGTGATTACCAGAGTATGAAAATTAAAATATTAATAAATAGTAATTTATTGCCCCGAGTAGGAATCAAATCCACTACCATCGCGTTTATAATCACATGCTTGTGCCACTGTACCCATGAAGCCTCAGAGTATATAGAATATATAGAATTACAATATGGGTTTTGTACTAAAATAGTAACAGCTTAATTTAGAATGGGCTTACATAGAGGTGCTGAATTCATTATATAATACGAATATATGTTTGCTGTATTTGCAATTTTAACTATTTACATAAATAGCTGGATTGCTCTTTTCGATTTTTATTTACAAAAAATTTTCAAAGAAAGTTAATAAAAACGTAAAAAGATTAAAATTTTTAACTAAATTACAATTTGTTATTTTAAAGTTGCCTCAAATTCTATATATTCGTATACTATACTCAATTTTGCTATCATAGTAGTGTTCCTTAAAATTAACATCGCATTTTGGTTAACGAAACTTACCGCTAAAACCTTCTTCCATAAGTTAAATATTTCCCTACAAGTTTCTATTTATCTTGATGTATTCATTTGCCTAGAGATACAGTTATATTTCAACCAACGAACTTCATGGTCGTATACTTGTTGAATCCAATGTCTGCACCGAAGACGAGGTCTTGGGTTTGGACATTGCAGACCAGAAACTTTTCCCGATATGTTTGCAGTAAAAACAGTATATTTATAGAATGAATATATTTATACCCAAAAAATTATTTGGACAGATAAAAAAGATTGATATCTGGAATATGATTGAAAATCATTTTTTTTTCCTCTGGTAAGATTTTTTCTTACTCAAAACTAGTTTGGCTTTGGGTTAAAAAGAAAATATAATATATCTTAAAACAAAAAAAGTTTTATTTTTTATTTTCTTACTCTTAGTTTTCTTTTGCTTCTATCGCAATTTCAATCTGAGGTAAGCGTATAAATAAGACCTTTGTAGCAATAACATTCACAAAGAATTCTACCAAGCTTTGAATAATATCCTGGGGATGTCCTTAGAAAAGTAAGTAATATGTGTAGCTTTTTAGCATATGTATGCGTCTATCTTCTAGTTTTCCTTTTCTTATCCCTCTAGTTTTCCTTTTAGCCAAGGAAAATGAGAAAGCTTATTTTAGATATTTATTTCTTTGTTTCATTGCATAAACTACATTTAATGTGAATATAATAATTATGAAAATATTTTATAATATGTAATTGAATTTTATATTAATAGAAAAAAGGACTTCATTATTTTAAATAAATAAAAAATATTGGAATTAGACAAAAAAGAAAGCTCAATATGCAACGCCTTATTCTTCGGAAAGTGGGGTACGGAGTGACCTAACGCTAGCTAGGGTAGAGAAACTGAAAAAACGGAGAGATTCACTAATAATTTCTCAGTAATTTGTGTTAATAACATATAAAAACAGCTGAATAAACTTTGCCGTAAAAAAGTTTTTAGATGCAGCCAAGTAAAGTTAGCTAAAGAAGATACACACGTTGCAACCCTCTTTAACTTAAAATGTTGTTTACTTCTAGTTAGTACTTAGAGTTTTGCGGTTTTTCACAGCTCTTTTTAGTAGTTTTCAAAATGTTTTTAAAATGGTTACTTGAATTGTAAAAATATACTTTATATATATATTTTCTATGTATTTTTGTTGAAAAGCATTAGCAATTCTTATTTTAAAATAGGAGACTATAGATAACAGTACATTTTCTCAATAGAAAATGGAATTTTTTTTTTATATTAGAAAAACAATTATGCTTGTTATTTCTACCAAACATTTACAAAATTGGATTGTAATTATAGCATTGGACAACAAAGTATACTAAAAAGTAAAAAATAAATTTACCTAACATAAACTAAAACGTATTTCCATTTAGCTCAAAAAAAAAAAAAAAATAAGTCTTTTTTAAATTTTGAAATTAAATTACAAACCTCCTTTTACATAAGTCGGTTAAAAAGGACACACTATTCTACATTTAAAATACACATGTATATAGGAAAAGGAAATCCACCAGTACTTTTCTCTGCATAAACAGATAGTTCCTCCATCGCTGGCAAAGTTCACGAGTAAATACGGACGAGGCAAGCAAATACAACGTGACAACTTTCTTATTCATGTGTGGAATTTAGCAAACATGTTTGTAGACATGTTGCGACTTCCACATTAACTTAAAAATGAACTACCTACTTTTTGGTGGTGGGTTCGATTTCACTTGAGGTAATGGAATATTTATTTAAATGTATATTTTCAATTCTTCGCTCTGGTGTCGAGGTGAAGCGCGGTGTTGAGTTGTGCCACTCAATACAATCCAGAATTTGACGGAATATGGGGAACGGTCTTAACACTAGGTTCCTTCTGCCTAACCTACTGTGTGCGGGATACATCGTGAAGCTGATTTATTTCTTACATTTTAGCTGATTTTTTTTATTTTTTTTAATATTATTATTTATTATTATAATCACAATATTTTTAATATTTATTTCAGCTTTAGATTTTAGGCAATCATGGGAAAAATTACTTTAACAGGCGGAGAGACAGATATAAATGTTTACGGACAGACAGACAGACAAAGAAAGATCCTACAAGATCTGTTTTTACTTTTAAAGTATAGAAAACTCTAAAAATGAAGAATAAAAACATCATTGTAAATTATAAAAATTTCATACATTTATCTCAATATAATTATGTAATATGATTTTTCAAAATATTTAAATTTATTTAACCTAAACAAATGACTATAATAACTAAAGCCATATTTTCAAGAGAAATGTAAAGAAATTTCACAACCAAATAAATCTCCACAACATCCTATATATGAGTGGGTACAGGCGGAACACGTTTTACGGATATAATACATGTTCAATAGTTACTTAAGTTAGTCTGTTAGCACTGACAGCCCGAAGCGAGTTTGTTTGGTAACAGTTAGTAAATTTCACGCCCGGCCGCTCGCGCCGACTGTACACACTTATAGAGCTAGATATGGTATCAGAATTTCCGTGCAACTTAGTTGTGCATGTAATTGACATGTGCATGTGTTTTTTTTATGTGTTTGTATATTTTTTTGGTTTTTTTTTTAGGTTCCCGTTGAGTAACGTGCCTACGAAGAAGCAGTAAATGATAACGTGGTTATTTTTCTTAAAGTAGGTATAGATATCTAAGCCAAATTGCGTTTATTTATTTAATTTTTTCACTTATAAGTAATTAATTACTTTTGTGTAATGTTAAAATATTTTAAATTGCTAATTAAATCCTAATTTTTTTTTACGATTTGAATGTTAATATTAATCACTAAATACACGCCGTACCTATAAAAATTTAAAAAATAAATAAACAAAACTATGGCAAATATCATTAATTATTGCATTTTTTTCGTATATATTAATTTACTCTTTATTTTGTCATTCTAATGTAATTCTATATTCTTATAGTTGAAGTTATCTATAAATAGAAACGAGATACTCATCACTAGCTCTCGCGTCCTTTTTTTCTTTTGCCGGTTGCGCTCGTGCTACAAATACTTCAAGAAAAATATTTTGCATTTGAAATATATTTTTTCAAGTTGATTGAAAAGAAATGTTAGAAATTGAAGCACAGACAACAAACTTAATTTATTCAATTGAATTTTCCATAGAATGTAATCTTAAGATAATATTTTCTTTGCTAAGCTATAATTTAATAAAATACTTTATTTATTTAAATAAATTAATAATTAGCTAAATTCTTATTAATATTTATTTTATTTATTGTGTTTATCGCAATAGTAAGTATTCATATTCATATATTTAAACGACTGGCCTGTATTTACAAGTATAACCTGACCTATATAAAAGAAATCTATATAACAGCCAAATAAAAGTGTCAAAAATCATTAATTTAACTTTTTTTTTACTAAAAAACCTGTAATTAATTTAAATTAACTATATCATAATGTTTATAAGTTTATAAGTTTATAGTGAAAATGTTGTTATTCATGTAGAACAATGCGGGATAAGGCGGGACAAGTTTTCTCGTAAACCCTTTACCGCACGCAACGTTGCCACATAATGGCTGAGAGGCCTGGAAAGTAGAGCAAGTGAGGATTTTTGGGCTTCCCCGTAAGTTTTTCTGTAAAAGTTTTAATTAAATTTTAAATATTTTTTGGTTGTGTCTATTTATAATTTTGTATGGTTAAAATTTTGTTGTTCTGGGTTGTTTGCATTTTGGGTTTAAATTAAAGTATAGAAGTTTTTTAGTATCAAATATAAATATATATTTTATAAATATATTTATAGATATTTATCTATGGTCCCTATGAGCATGGAAAAAATGAAGATTCTTAGTTAACGTAATCAAAAGATACGAGCATTTATTTATGCTTCGTTTTTTTATGTATTTTGTATTAATTTCGTCGCGTAATCAAACTTGAAACTACATCTTGTGGACCTACAATTATGAAATTTAGCACATGAGAACACAAGTGAGAACTTGCTATACAAATTAAGAAAAGATCAATCAAGTCAATCAAAATCGGCAATGTTAAATTTGTCAACTTTTATAAGTTGACCCTAAAATTAGTTCGGTAGTTTTAGTGGGCGAGTCCGACTCGCACTTAACGTGTTTTTTTCCATTTCAAAATATAAAAAAAAATGTGTCAAATCATAAAGATAAAAAGCCTCAATTTATCTTATATCTTTTTTATATAATTTCATATAAACTAGTTGAGGCTCGCTTTCATATAAACACTCACGCCCAGGAGGTCCACGTCCGAAGATATACAGGTCCCCAGAGAATCACACGACTGGAATGTTTCACCGTGTTCGTTCACAAATATGCTGAAAATTATATTAAATTCCCAAGCAAAATGTTTAAGCGTTTAATATGTCTTTGCATACTGTAGAATCGCTTATTTATCACTGAAAGCGGTTTTCATAATTGCTAGTAATATTATAGAGTATTCCATATGGTGGTTACAAAATTAAATGTAAGGCAATATTAATTATATTCTTTTTAATTTCACACTGCATATAGTACAGGCAGGGGAAACCGGGGAACCTAGTGTTACGATACTCCTCCTATTAAAATACTTCCATTTCGTATTTTCCTCCGAATTCTTCAGGCATTGCGTGTTGAGTGGTTGAGTTTTCCTCGTTACCAGAACGAATAAATGAAAACATTTAATATTTAATTTCCCCGAGTCGATTGAAAAAATAAAATGATCAAAAATACAATAAAGATTTCTTTTCGTTTATAAATAACATGAAATGTGAAAAGTTCGGTATTATTATTAAAGGACTCCTCTAAACTTAAAATATGAAATCTCAGGCTAAGAGCTGAGTAAATAATATAAGGATATTTGAAAAAGTGAGCAAAATAAATAGTAACTTACCCAAGAAACTCAGCAGTAAATATGTATACAGCTTCATCTTTTCCAACTTTCCTGAAAAGAAAAATATTCTTTAATTCAGCTTACTTTGTAAAAAGTTTTTTATGATTTTTCCTCTTTCTAAAAATATATGAAAGTATTTATATGAATAATTTTAATATTAAACATGTTTTATATATTACGCGTCTTATCTTTGAAGTTCTAATCTACAATTTTTTTTATTATGGTGTTGTTTTGCACCATAGTTTTTTGCCATCCGTGGCCTTTAGTTCTTGTTTTGCTTATTAAAGTTTTGCTTTCTTTTTCTTTAAGGTTAAATTATTTTTAACGCTCTGAGCACCTTTGTGTCGATAGTTAAGACCACCTATCTCGAGACCACGTGATCACCACGTGTGAAAAACAGAAGTCAACAAAAGTCGAGCTTTTAAGTCAAAGCAATCAAAAGATACTAGCATTTATGCTACAATTATGGTGTATTTTGTATAAATTCCCCTCGTAATTAAAACCTATAGGGTACTTCAAGTGGATCCACAGTTATAAAATATAACTAACAATAAAATTAAAGTTAACTATTAATTTATATAATATATAATTATATATTTAATAAAAAAAATAATTACAAACATATATTTGTACTCATACGTAAGCACAGCTTATAAAATTGACATATGTATATGTCAGTTTTATATATTTTATATTTTATAAGCTGTACTTGATTATACATACATACATATAAGCTACAACCCTGAAATTGGTATAGAAGTCGGACTCGCTGACTCGCACTTAACCGTTTTTTTAAACAGACATCTATCACACATAACAAGTTAGGTAACCTAGTCCTAAAACTACCAACAAAGCTTTTCTAGGTCAGAACATTTCATTTTCTTAATGCTATATCTCCCTAGATATTCTCCTATGACAGTGTGACCTATTAAAATAGATGTATAGTACAGATTATACAACTTAACCACGCTGTACCTCGAAACAGGTTAGGCGAATAAACCTAGTGTTAAGACACTCCGCTCCCCACTTTCCACCTTATACTGGAGGCATTGCCCTATCTATATATATAAAAGGACTTGTCCTCACTGACTGAGGTAAGACGCACGCACAGCCGTAACCGCTGAGGGTAGAAACGTGAAATTTGGACAGATGTTTACTTTCGTAATCTGGACATCCACTAAGAAGGGATTTTGAAAAATTTTAACCCTAAAGGGGTGAAATAGGGGTTGAAACTTTGTATCGAAAAAAATTTAAATCAGTACCGATATTTATAAAATTTGAAATTTAGATTTTTAAAATAATTTAATTGAATACGTATTTCATAGTTTTCCAGAATTCTTCCCCTAAGGGTGCAAATAAGGGGTTGAAAGTTTGTATGGAAAAATCTTTAAAACGCCACCGATTATTATAAAATTTGAAATTTAGACTCTTAAAAATATTTAATTGAACATGTGTTTCATGGTTTTCTAGAATTCACCCCCTAAGGGAGCAAATAAGGGGGTAAAAGTTTGTATGGAAAAATCTTTAAATCGCCACCGATTTTTATAAAATTTGAAATTTAGACTCTCAAAAATATTTCATTGCACACATGTTTCGTGGTTTCTTAGAATTCACCCCTAAATAAGTAAGCGAAGCTGCGCGCGTCCGCTAGTTCTCCTATAATTATGTGACCCATTAAAACAACATACATATATATTTATATATGTTAATTTTAATATGCACATAAAAACCATTATTTTACTTAGAGCGACTAGCTTCCATTCACATCCAATACACTCAGTATTCATTATCGTTAATATTAATTTGCGGAATAGACGCCACGTGCTCGCAATGACCGGAACGGGGCCCCGGAGTGACATTAATGAAACGATAAATTGAATTAAGAATTGTGTTAACAGACTGAAGTCACAGAATTATTTAATTAATAAAAAAAAATACATAAAAAATCCAGGACATTCGTCGTGCAGGGGTAAAAGGTTGTGGCTGCAGCGCGACGGTTGTCAGGTCATTCTCGACGCGAGGAAATGAATTATTATTTATTAATATTTTAATTTCTTGGCTCTGGCACAAAGGCAAGGCATGGATTCAATTGCCGCTACGTTAAAATTTTTAAAGAAAATTATCAAATACAGAGAAAATAGAAAATCTCTCAAGAATATCTAAAAAATATTTACCAACTTTACTAACATATATTCATTCTTTAAGTAACGTAAGTAAAGCAATAAGTCTAAAAGCTTAAAACTTAAATAAGCATAAATTATCTACAAATGGTTCTTTATTATTTATACTACAGCACAAAAAGCTCATTCATATTAAGCTGTATAACATCACTTGTTCAAAGACAATTCCAAGCCGCAAATCTGGCACCAGGTGCAAACTCGACTGTATAACGGCTGGAGCATCACACAATCTGTTTCTCCAGGAAACTGGGTCAGGAGAACGAAGAATCACTTCGAGACAAAGATTTATGAAGATCAGATTCGCGTTCTGTATGGAGAAGTCTAAAGTTCATTGCATATAAACTAGTTTAGCTCGAAGATATAAAGTTCGATTATATAAAAATGTATTGCCAAGAGTTGTATAAACAGTTTAAATAAATTATACGATAGAAGATAATATCTATAAGATAAATATAAGAATGTATGCAAGGCATATTTCGTTATAGTTTTTATTACATTACCGTACAAAACTCAAACAAAATAATAAATAATTAACTTTATGGATTTACCATTATATAAAAAATTAATATGGTTAATGTTAACCATTATATAAAAGGGCGAGAATTAGGGGAGGCCTATGTCCAGCAGTGGACGTTGAAAGGCTGATGGATGGATGGATGGATTATATAAAAAAATAATATGGTTAAAAAATTAATATGGTTATTACAAAGTACGAGGAGTTTTAAGTTTTTTGATATATTTATTTAATATGTATTAATAATACATATTTCAATCGTAGGCTGACAAACTCTGTGTGGGTGCCTAGGTTTATGACTGCCTAGGTTTTTTATTATTTCTGCAGCAGATAAAACATGGTCGAAACAACTCAATACTAAGTTCAAAAATTTGATAAATAAATAATAATATTGATAAAACCAATTACTCGGAGCCACAATTTTCAATTCATTCAAAATAAATGGACAAAGCTGGCACAATTTTCTTTCCACAGCCAAGAAATATGGCTACGGTTAAAAAGACAGAAATGTTTTAAATTTAAAATAGTTAGGACTAAAACTTTTGTCAAATATTAACTTTCTTTTATTTAAAAATTTGAAATATTACTATATATTCATACATTTCATTTTATTTCATTCATATATGTATAAGGTAACACGACACCATATCGACACCATAGCGAAGTAATGAAAATATTAAATATTTCATCGAGTGAGAATCGAACCTACAACTTGCCTCAAGAATTTCTACGATATAGACAATTTATATAAATTACATTTATATAGGCATATGAAGAAGGCAGTAACAAGCACACAATCATGTCACGTTCTAATGAAATTTTACTCCTATTTGGAGGAAATTCAATTCGAGTGAATGTTCAGATAAAGTATCTTTGTAGTAATGGAGACTCTTGTAATATACTACTTTATCAATTTTATCAATTGTAGCAATTGAGACTGACTTTATCTATATATATAAAAGGACTTGTCCTCACTGACTGAGATAAGACGCGCGCACAGCCGAAACCGCTGTGCGTAGAAACGTGAAATTTGGACATCTGTTTACTTTCGTAATCTGGACATCCACTAAGAAGGGATTTTGAAAAATATTAACCCTAAAGGGGTAAAATAGGGGCTCAAAGTTCGTATGGAAAAAAATTAAAATCGGCACCGATTCTTATAAAATTTGAAATTTAGATTTTTAAAAGTATTTAATTGAATACGTGTTTCATAGTTTTCTAGAATTCTTCCCCTAAGGGTGCAAATAAGGGGTTGAAAGTTTGTATGGACAAATTCTTAAATCGCCACCGGTTTTTATAAAATTTGATATTTAGACTCTTAAAAATATTTAATTGAACATGTGTTTCATGGTTTTCTAGAATTCACCCCCTAAGGGTGCAAATAAGGGGTTGAAAGTTTGTATGGAAAAATTCTTAAATCGCCACCGATTTTTATAAAATTTGAAATTTAGACTCTTAAAAATATTTCATCGAATACATATTTCATGGGTTATTAGAATTCACCCCTAAATACGCAAGCGAAGCTGCGCGCATCCGCTAGTAAAGGTATATAAGTACAAAGCTTCACGCTGTATCCCGCACACAGCAGGGTAGGCAGAGGGAACCTAGTGTAACACTCCTTTCCCTACTTTCTGCCGAATTCTGAAGGCATTGCATGGCAATCCGTGTGATACTTCGCGTTTTATACGAACTCCCCAATTAAAATAAAATAAAAATATATTATTAAACAAAAAAATAAGAAAGGTAAAATAAAAACAAATAATAATATATCGAAATAAGACCGACTTGTATTATTTAAATCAGCGCTCGCGTAATGGCGTTAGCAATTAAATCCATCCATCAGTAACCGCTTAGGAGCAACATGTAAATGAGGTGTAAACAGGGTGGCATTTATTCACTTTAGACTAAAATTTAAGTATTTTTACATATAAATCTGCTTTACGCTATATCCCCTATATAGGAGGGTAGGCAGAGGGAACCTAGCGTTAAGACACTCCGTTCTCCAATTTCCGTTGAATTCATCGAGACATTTATATGTTATATGCTCTTTTTCTCAATCTTCTAATTCCAACAACAATAAAATTTTCGTGACATTTTTTGTAAAATTTTGGTAATTTCTTTTAACGGGTGTGTCTATCGAGGCCGTCGTGGTGCAGGGGCACTAGATTGTGACTGAAACGCGTTGGTTTTGGGCTCGATTCCCACTTAAGGAAATTAATTATTATTCTACGCTCTGGCATCAACGTAAAACCTTGACATTAAGTTTCGCCATCCAAAAGGAAATGCTTCAAAAAATTCGATGGAAAATGGGAAACAGAGTTTTAACTCTCTGTCTACCCTTCTACATGCAGGATACAGCAGGAAAAGCAGTAAAAAGTTATAAAAGTTATTACTGCTATGTTAAGCAACACAATTAGTTCAACTCCCACCAGGAGCCAGTGTAAACTGCTTGCTATATTTTAAAACAACATAAAAAAACTCTACAACGAGCGAACTGAATTTTCCCAAAATGCTCTAATAGGACGTTTCGAGGATAAATCGTCGGCATAAAAAATTACTTACGCTGTTTTTATGATTCTTTGTCCGGATAAACGAGGTTTTTACGATCGGGATCGCTTCGATTGCTTTACATAATAATATATTTTTGACTAAAACTATATTATGCACAAATATTTATTGGATAACTTTGCTATTCGATGTCTAAATTCGTATTTATTTGTTATTATTTTCATATAAATGCTTTATGCCTCGCTAATACGATTATAGACAATTTGAACTCATCCCGAAGATTTTTTCAAATAATTCTGTCATGCCCAATATTGATAAGAAAAAAGGTATTTATTGCCTTATTTTTTAATAAGGACAGAAAACATACATTATTTATTAATGAATTAATTTAACAACATAGCCTATAAAGTTTTCCCAAAAAAAGAAACAAATGAATGTTGCCAATACTAAAAAACAAAATTACCAATACAGAAATGTTTTTTATCTCTTAGTTTACTTTCTTCACTATCCCATAATAACGTAAATATATAATATAATAAACATATAAAAAAAACGATTATTTCCCACAATAAGCCTTATAAATCTTTATTATTTTGTAACTATGTCCCCAATAAAATATAATTGAACATATTTTCTTGACAAATGTCGAAATACGCACAGCGGCTATTCATCTTTGGTGTGATTTACAGCGCACAGATACGTCGCCCTTGTCAGAAGCTACCTGAAGATTTACGATATAGCAAAATGTACTCTTTTCATTGTTTACATCGCACTATTTTATATAAAATGTGCTGAAATTTATATAAAAGAAATTTGTATTTATATATATATATATGTAGAAGGAAGAGATTAGCATAGATATTATATTATCTAAGATGTTTCATGTTTAAGAGCAATCTCCTACATATATATATTTTTGGATATTATACTAGCAATTTATTTTAAGTTCTCTGTTCTGTTTCCTTTATTTTATAAAATTATTAAAAACATTTAAATACTGTTCAAAAATGCATAGGTACTATCTATCTATCTATCTATAGATATTATCTACCCAGCATGTGATGACTTTCAAGATAGCAAAAAATAGGAGGAGAAAAGTAAGAGCTCGATGAGATATCATATCGAAACTTAGAATCCTAGTGTTCCCGTTAAGAAATTAACTTTCCTCGCTTTTCTCTGAATTCTGGAGGCATTGCGTCTTATGGAGAAACTTAAATCTGCGCTTCATCTCGTTACCAGGGTGAAAAATTGAAAATATTAATTTTTCCGATTCCTAAATCGAACTCAGGACCTGTCATGCTTACACTCGTACACTTAAATATATAATTATTGAAAATAAATTGTTTCAATTCAATTTACAAACAAACTCAGACACACTATTAATCTATGTCAATTGAATTAATGATTAATTAATAATAACATTACTAACAGACTAATTATAATTTAACCGAAGACTTATGAAATGCAAATTAATGGCGCGCGAGATCTAGGAGGGAAGCAGGTGTGGAGTCTTTATAGCCCTTAAATGAGGAGTTCCAAGGGTGAATACACCCTCTTTAAGTAGGTCAAAACGATGGGAAATCATGTTCGAGACGAAGATTTATAATATGTGGGGGCTTAACGGAATGTTGACTGAACTATGTTTAACTAAAATGTCTTGGTTATTAAATCGAAATATTTTTATTTAAAAAAAACAGAAACTTTCCACTGACTTTCAAAGTGAAAAAATGAAAACTAAATATTTCTTTTCCTCAAGTGGGAATCGAAACCCATATTACATAATAAATAAATATAATTATTCCATAAATGAAACAGGATTTGAATCTACGACCATCGTATGCAATTTAATTACCACGAGTATATATTTTTTATTCAACTTCAAACAAAAGGCGATAACTCGGAAAAGTGGTTATAAAAATATTACTTACCGTACTTTACCATGGCTTGTAGGTATTACTTCCTCTTTTTATGATTCTGTACAAAGATTCATTCGAATTTTACGATCGAGATTGTATAATAGTTAAATAGACTACTAAAGTAAATATTTTTCAAAGGAATATATTAAAGTAAATGAATAATAAACTTCTGAGCTTAGGTGAGTGGATCGAAGAGTGATTACGCGTAAATGCGACGGATGTCTCAAAAATTCGGCGGAATGTGGAGAACGGAATGTTTTAACACTACGTTCCTTCAGTCTTCCCTGCTATATCAAATAATATATGTTTATTGTATTTCAAATTATATTGAAAATATTTCATTTTTCAAACAATATCCCTGTGAATATTTAAGTGCTAGTATGCTTTTAGGTTAGGTTTTTATATATTATAAAAATTATTATTTTTAGTATATAAATTTATGTTTTTATCTAATCCATTAACATTTCTGTTCTGTTTTTTATTATGGCTCGCTAAACATGCCAGTTGAGCACTAATCACTTCGCCCTTACCCAAAAATATTTGTGTTTTATTCTTACATTTCAAATGTGACCAGAAAAAAACCTGAACCCCATACCAGCGTATATGAAAAAAGTATATACGAACAGCTTAGAATTAATCTATTTATACAAATGTATACTGCGGTCCGGTACACCACAAACATAGTATTTCAATTTGCTCACTGCACTAATAAACAAGGCATTTGTGATTTACATATTATTAAATTAGCTTTAACGTCTGTTATATAATATTATATTAATTTAGATTTAATTATTAATTCGTGTTAAGTGTATTGCTATTGAAATAAAAGCGAATTATATTTCTATTAATTAATAAATGTTATTATTTACGAGTTTTACAATTATAATATCTATTTTTTTTTAATATAAAAATTGTGGGTACATATAAAAATGTGAAATTATTAATATTCTATTTTACAATTGGTACAAATCTATCTATGTGTTAGAAAACGGAAGCGGTTACTATTTTAAAATAACGATAAAAACACATACCGTCTATATGTTTAAAACGTACTCGGACAGAGGTTCCACGTAATTACAATAAGTGACATGTATCACTCAATAACAACACTACACACTAGATACCTTCCAATCAGGGCTTCCGCCTACAAGCAACTGTTCCCGTTTGACACAATTCTATTGCTTTTATTGTCTTTTTTACCTAAATCTACCCACTTTACACGAATATGCTAACAATATTGAAGTGTTTCCTTAGTTGAACGCACTAATGTCAAAAAATACCGAATTGATTTTCTTTTATCAGGTCAATCGAAAACGAGCTGAAAATAGCTATTTACCAAATGCTCGTATTTCATTATTAAAAAAAAATATTAAATTTAGTTTTATTTTTATTTTTAAAGACAACATTATATTGATCACGGAAAATTATTAAAAAAAAACATATTTACAAATACTCGTAGAACACGAGAGGTATAAGAAAACTGCACTCAGACGTTTCGTAGTCGAAAGTAAGTATGCATTTACATTAATCTTTGTTATGATTCACGAGACAACGTCTTTTGTCTCCTGCTATCTGAAGGATTTATTTCTGCTCTTGAATTCGTTGCACTTCAACTTAGTGACATTTTTGTAAATTTATATAACACTAGTGGATCCGGACGCGGCTACGCCTGCTTCAACTATAAGAATATTTATTAAATATATTCATGAAATTATTTTCAATTCTCAATAGAATTAGTAAGAAAATATAAGCTCAAATAATCAAAAAGAATAATAAGTAGATACACATTATTAGAAAAAATTATCTGAGTTATTGAAATGAACTAACAAAAGGATTAAAAGTAACTAAAGGATAGGTATTCTTAATATTAGAAAAAGTACCTAAAGTTTTCCGTGCATGCGTACATAGATATCGACTCTACGAAATAACTAAACATTTCTCTCTATTATGTAGGATAATTTTAGCGGGCAATATCAAATAAAATAAGAAGAAAATCAAAGTGTATTTTAAATTAATTATAAACAACAAATAAAGTTCGAAAATGTATGAAAATTTATAAAACCGTCAACGTCATCTGCCCGTTCGCGTCGGTCATTCTCACACTGTGCCGCCCGTAGGCTAGGTCATTTCGAATCAGTGACATCTCCTTAATTATTTATTAGTATGTTATACAGTAAACTATAATTTCAATCTAGATAAAATGTTAATAGTGACTATTATATTTATTTTCATAAGGATGAATATCAAAACGTCGCGGTAGCGGTCGCGTAGCAACGACGGTTGTTATTAACATGGCAGAATTAATTGCATGTCAAATTAGAATGTACTTTAAAATATATTAGTATATATGTGTAATGTAATGTTATATAGCCTATAACACTTCTGAAGAATGCAGCTTTCATATAAAACAAAAACAATGAAAATCGGACCAGTAGATCCAGAGATCTTAGCGTTCAAACAAACAAACAAACAAACAAACAAACAAACTCTTCCGCTTTATTATATTAGTATAGATAGAAGCATTCCGTCGTGGTGCAGAAGCACAAGGATGTGACAGACGGTTATGGGTTCAATCCCCATTGGGGGGAATAAGTGATTATTTATTAAATTTTATTTATTCGCTCTGGCTCCAATTCCACCTTTCAACACGCAATGCCTTGAATTTTTTTTTCGGAAAATGGGAAACGGGAGTGGGAGTCTCGGGAGTTAACACTTTTTTGCCTCTGCCTACCCTGCTATATGCGGGATACAGCGTGAAGCGAGATTTATTTAAGAAGCATTAATATCTTCTTTACTGACATATTACTAACACCTCTAGCGAAACTACTATAATTTAATGAGGCGTGTGAATTATATCCACATACCTACCTACCTACCATACCTATAAATTAATAGCTTCTGTTCTTGAAGGCTACGAAAGCTATAATTAACGTGAAACTACCTCTTTTGATCTTATCAAATAAATAAATCACGTTCACGCTGTATCCCGCACACAGCCCAGCAACCCAGCAGGGTAGACAGAGGGAACCTAGTGTTAACATACTCCGTTCCCCACTTTCCGCCGAATCCTGGAGGCATTGCGTGTTGCGTGGCGGATATTAACGCTGTTTGCCTCGACACCAGAGCGAAGAAATGGAAATATATGTTTAAATATATATTTCATATATATGCTGTAAAACTATGTTTCTATAAATCTTGCAAGCTAGATTTTAGAAAAAGCAACATTCATTTTCAACGTACGAGTATATTGAATATATGATATAGATGGATATCCCGAGTGAGGTGTCACTTGCAGCGCTCTCTGTTGCAATATTTCCTGAAACGTAAATTTACTTTATACTATTTTATTATTTTTATATTATTCTTCTTACTTTTATCGATATTATGTAGTAGTTTCTTCATAATAATATACTTAAGTGGATAGTTGTATAGGACAAAGCCCGGCGCTTAATTCTGCCGCTTAATATGTATAGAGATAATTAAAATATACAGTGTTTTATCACTATTTTGTTTCTACTCAGCTATATATATGTATAAAAATAAATCTTAAATAAAATTATACAATATTAAATAAAATCAGCTTCACACTGTATCCCGCACACAGCAGGAAAGGCAGAGGGAACCCAGTGTTAAGATACTCCGTTCCCCACTTTCTACCGAATTCTGGAGGTATTGTGTGTTGTGTGGAAGAGCTCAACGCACTTATATTGCCTCAACACCAGAGTGAATAAAAAGAATTATAAATTTAGTAATATAATTTATTTTTCAAATGAAAAATAGTTTTAAGTCAGTGTTAAATATTCAACTGGATATCTCGTTGCCTGACCTTGTTCCTGTGCATGTGGAAGTGTATTGTCTAAGTGGACTGCAGCGTGTCGTCTGTACGCCAAATATTTAATTCAAAAATATTTACCTGAATAGAATAGAATATGTTTCTAAATAATATTAGTGTTATAATACATATATAAATTACATTTAAAACGCGCGGAGCGCGTGCCAAGTTTCTGGGTTTCAGAACTGG
The DNA here is from genome assembly GCF_056956725.1 of Heliconius melpomene rosina. Taxonomy (NCBI): domain Eukaryota; kingdom Metazoa; phylum Arthropoda; class Insecta; order Lepidoptera; family Nymphalidae; genus Heliconius; species Heliconius melpomene. The sequence continues at coordinate 5,423,326 of NC_140402.1, read as the reverse complement.
CGAGCAGCACCGTGTGTTATTTTACACGAACCATTTGAAGCCACTTTTTACCTATTCGTAACTCAAAAACTATTCCACCTAAAGCTGTCATATTTGGCTCAAATATTTAGACCCCCTACCTGTATACGTGCATAAAATTTCATAAACACAGCTCAAACAGTTATTTAGATAATGACGTCCAAAAATCGTAAATTTTTAGGGGGGTGACTGACCTATAGACCTTAATGTTAACCAAGTTCCAGATGATCTAGAATGGTGAAATTTAGCATCCGGTTAAGTAATTGGGTGTATGTCAAGGGAAAAATCCGAAACTAGTATTTTTTTAAATATTTTCTTATAATTTTTCAATAAATAGATTCAATTAGGAACATTTACTTATGGCACCTGTAATGAAAGCATAGCAATCAAGTTAATGATAACTGATTTTTAGGCATAGTGCCTGCCAACAAAATAAGAGCAATGCATTATTTATATATATTTGCTTTTATTTATGTCACACGTTAGTAAATATTTTATTTGTTTTGTAGACTAACTTCACTATTACTTACGTAAGCCATCTCAAACAACACGATGCTTTCAAGTATATTTTAAGATAAGATATGTCTCCATTTGTAGCTGAAAATGACTCTAATTTATGTCCTGAGAAAGCCTGTCATCATGTGGACTTCAAGGGCTTCACGTAAAAATATAAAAATATAATAAATGGATTAACATCCTTCATTATTATTTATTACTAGCGGACGCGCGCAGCTTCGCTTGCCTATTTAAGGGTGAATTCTAATAACCCATAAAACATGTGTTCAATGAAATATTTTTAAGTCTAAATTTCAAATTTTATAATAATCGGTGGCGTTTTAAAAATTTTTCTATATAAACTTTCAACCCCTTATTTGCACCCTTAGGGGGTGAATTCTAGAAAACCATACAACATATGTTTAATTATATACGTTTAAGAGTCTGAATTTCAAATTTTATGAATATTTATGAATATTTGCACCCCTAAAGGTTCTCTCTAGGGGAGGAATAACAAGAGGGGAGAATTCTAGAAAACGATGAAACACGTGTTCAATTAAATACCTTTAAAAATCTAAATTTCAAATTTTATAAAAATCGGTGCCGATTTAAATTTTTTTCCATAAAAACTTTGAACCGCTATTTCATCTCTTTAAGGTTAAAATTTTTCGAAATCCCTTCTTAGTGGATGTCCAGATTACGAAAGTAAACTTTTGTCCAAATTTAACGTTTCTACCATCAGCGGTTACGGCTGTGCGTGCGTCTTATCTCAGTCAGTGAGGACAAGTCCTTTTATATATATAGATAATTTAAACATTTTAGTACTTATTATACTAAGAGCATTTGCATAGTCGATTAACGTATTTGATATTAAATACCTGAAGAACTTTTATTAAATTAGTGAATCACTTTTACATTTTTAAATATAAATTATTATAAAAAAGATACATTTAAAAATATAAAAAAACCACTCTTCCGAGGGCGGGACAAGGGTCCAAGCCATCGGTGGCTAGGGCTCCAGAGAGAGGAACCGCCGCACAATACGTGCCGTCTCAAGTAATACTGCCTTCTGTATCCGGTTCTTGATCCAACAGCGAAGCGACAGCCTCTTAAGGTGTTGGTCGAGGCTTTTCGCTATTAACACGTTAACCGAAACCACTATCGGCACAATGATAACAAATAACAAATTATTATAACAAATTATTATTACAATATTTAAGTACTAAGTCCTATAAGGGTTCTGTTTTATTGCTTTCGAGGTACAGAATCCTAAAACAGAAAAAAATACACTAAAAAATAAATATAAATAAAAGCTTTTAAAAAGTAATTATATTGATAGAAATATATATAAAATTTAATAATAATATACTATCTGTAAGGTCAGTCGTGGCACAGGGGCATAAAGTGTGACTGTAAAACCTGACTGGTCACTGGTTACTAGTTACTGAGTGTTTTAACACTAGGTTCTCTCTGTCTACTCTTCTGTGTGCGGGATACAGAGTGAAGCTGATTTGATTTTTATTTTGAAACATTGTCAGCCTACGAGCTATCTTAACAGAAGTAATTATAAAGTAATTATTAACAGTAAAAATTTAAGTAATTGTTAATAAAAAAATAAGAGAAAAAAAGAGAAAATTAAAAATTACTTAAACAAAATAATAAAAAAAACCAAAATGTGGTGTCGTGGGACACCAGTTAGGAACGAAGTTTGACGAACGACGAGTCCTTCGGCTAATGTAGAATCGACACAAATTGCAAAAAAAGTCGTGCTCAATTTTATGTAGGTTTTCTTGATTTTTCTCTTAAATTTTGCTGATTTGTTTTTGCTGTCTACCCCGCTATGTGTGGGATACACCGTAAACTCTCTTTCCATCGAACTCTGGAGGCATTGCGTGTTGAGTTATTCCAACAAAATAATAAAATTAGAAAAAAATAATAATAAATTTATCAGATTTCTAAACGCAGCATACATTAATTACTTTATAATCTGACAACTGTCATTTAATCAACAAAATAAAAACTATAGTCGAGATTCATAGATAAATATAATCTAAATTCATATATAATTAAATATCATCTTAAGAGTAATAAAACATAATATTATTGACTATAATAAAAAAAGTAAATACCTAATTATATTAGATACATTTTATTGTACGAAGGCGCTCATATTTTAATGGTTTTTTTGGCCTGGGTTTTCATGATTTTACTGGTTTTAGGAACACTTGTGAAAACGGCAGAGAACGAAGTTAACCTTGGGATCATATCAATTCAGATTGGTACCGTCAGCACTTAATAAACTTATTGTTTATATTTTTTCCAAGACATGTTGAACAATGAGTCGTTCAATAGAATTGCTTGTGGGTGAAACAAGAACCTTACACCGAATTGTTCCAATGCCTCCCGATGGGAGCTGTCTCTTCCATGCTTTTGCATATTCTTTGTTTGAGCGTATTGATATACAACAAACTAATAAATTGCGCGAGACTATAGTAGAGTACGTATGTCGTAACTGGAATGATTTAAGTATCTACACTAGCGCTCGAAACGGGAATCCTTACTCTTCTAAAGAAGACATGCTTTGCTTAACTACGTACGGAGCTACTTCCGAAATAAAGGCTGCAGTAGATTTGTACAATATTAAGATAGAAGTGTATTATCACAATGGTGTCCTATGAAGCGCTTACTCTAAACTATGTTTTAAAAAGAGCAACTCTTGAGTTTCTTGCCGTAGTAGCTTCCTATAGGAAAAGTACTTGTAATCTTCCTACTTATAATTTCTGAACAAAAAGTAATGATATCCCATCAAAAACATAAATGTAAAATGAAAGCCAAGTTTTGTAATAAAACGTATCCTTTCAGCGATAAAAGAAGTGAGATGTAAATGTATGCCAAGTTCAATGGTCAGTCCTGAAATTTATTTTTAACAATATAAAATATTTTATCACAACTGAAAATGCCCATTCTTCTTACAACTTGGAGACTTTATTTATGTGTAATATCTGACTTGGCTAGTTTTCAAATTAATTTACATCGATATTAATGAATGTATTCAAATTCTATTCTATTCTATTCAGATTCTATTGTAAATTCATATGAAAACTAGCCAAGTCAGATATTACACATAAATGAAGTCTCCAAGTTGTAAGAAGAATGGGCATTTTCAGTTGTTATAAAATATTTTATATTGTTAAAAATAAATTTCAGGACTGACCATTGAACTTGGCATACATTTACATCTCACTTCTTTTATCGCTGAAAGGATACGTTTTATTACAAAACTTGGCTTTCATTTTACATTTATGTTTTTGATGGGATATAAATTACAGAACCTACAAGTAATAATATTTATCTATATACATAAAATCGAAAGGTCACTCACTCATCACGAAATCTCAGAAACTACAAGTACTAGGAATCACAAATTTTGCATAGGAGTTACTTATAGGACGTAGGTGCTCGCTAAGACGGGAATTTGCAATATTCGACTTGGGTTGAAAGTTTGTATAAAACTTCGTTACTACAAATGCTAGGAGTCTCAAATTTTGCATGGACGTCATTTATAGGACGTAGGTACTCATGGACAGATAATAACGTAGTTCACGCAGGCGAAGCCGCGATCGGGCCGCTAGTACCTTTATAAAAAGGTATATAAAATGACATTTTTCAGAATATTTTCTTTTTAATTAACTCTTGCTGCTTTTTTGGAGTATGGAGGGCTTAGCATACTAACCGACCTAATACGGACCATTAACCTAAGACTGCATTTTTATCTTTTATTCAGTTTCCCGCTGTTTCCCGCATTAAGGAGGGTGGCAGTGCAAACTTAATGTAAAAACACTCCGTTGTCCACTTTCTGCCGAATTTTCGAAGCATTGCATGTCGAGTGGCGAAACTCAACGCCGCTAATATTAAATATTTCCTACCTTCATAGGTACTTACATTTTAATGTCATTAAAAACAATGAAACTCGATATGTAAAATTAAATAGCTATTAAGACTCTAAATCTGATTAAACTAGAAAACCAGTATTGACCCAATCTCAGCTATGTTATTCCTTAGCATTTCTAATCGGCTACCAATAAGAAAAACAACAGAATATATTAACGAAAGTTTTAAGTTTTTGAGTTCAGCCATTTTTCGAAATAAAAACAAGAACGACAAGTCCAATCCAATGCAATAACAATGAAACTGAAACACCAACTATAGTTGCAATAAAGTGAGGTCCGTCCAAATCGTAGAGAACAGAACTGTGCACCAGTTCTGCCTCACGCCCGTGTGTACACTACCGGATATTAATGAGGCAATAGACGCCTCAGGCCGACGCAACCCGATCGTATTAGGCCACGGAATTGCCCATCCATTATATGTACAAATATCCTCGTTGCTCTTATTAACTTTTATCGCTTTTCGGTATTTTAATATGAAACTGCTTATTCATATGGTTATTTTCTGTTGCAAATTTCACATCTATATATATAAAATCGAAAGGTTACTCATTCATTACGAAATATCAGAAACTACATGTGCTAGGAATGTCAAATTTTGCATAGGAGTTATTTATGGGACGTAGGTGCTCGCTAATACGGGAATTTGCAATATTCGTTTTTGGGGGTTGTTTTTGGGGTTGAAAGTTTGTATGAAACTTCGTTACTACAAATCTTTCTCACTACAAAACTTCATGCAGGCGAAGCCGCGGGCGGGCCGCTAGTATACTTATATAAATAACTATAATTAAGGCCAGGCCCAGCTATAATTGAGACGCATGGGGCACAAAGCGTGACTATCGAATTCCCACTCACACAATTCATCGATTTCATGTTACAATTAGGTTAGATGCTGTAATATTTGAGAAATAATTTTAATATTATTATTAGAGATTGCGGCTGGATGCGAAGAGCTGAAGATCGAGCTCAGTGGCGTGCCATTGGAGAGGCCTATGTCCAGCAGTGGACGAGGACAGGCTGATGATGATGATGATGATTAGAGATTGTGTAATATGTGATTATTATATTTTAAGTAATATTTATTTAAAATAATGACTCAATTCGCAAATTAACATAAAAACCAGATAAATATATTTACGCGAACGAATACAAATAAAATCTAGTATTATATATTATTATTAGCTCATATTACGAAAAGCTTCAAATGTATAGTATTCGAGTTTACATTTAGTTACTTAAACGGTCGTAATTATCGATACAAAAGTCGAGTGCGACCACTTGACATACTTCCCACAGCTATCGTACAGCACGTAACAAGAAGAATTTCAATTAAAATTTATAAAATATTTTTCAATTAAATTGCATTGTTATTGGCATAGTTGAAGCAATTAAAAATATCAGTATTGAACTATTTTTTTTTAATATCGATAACTTCAGCAACTTCAGATGCTTCTGGCCAGAAGCCCTCCAGAGCATCTGAAGTTGGTGAAGTTCAAGAATGAAAATACTTTATGGTCGCTATATTTACATAAAATTTTCAATTGAAACAAGTTATTATTAGAACAATGCAATCGTAGAATGTTAGAGTTTTAATCATTTATATGTGGAATCTTAGAAAAATTGTACAGTTTTATAAATAGTATATTGCTAGAACGAGTATTTTTAGAAAAAAATCTTTTAGTATAGAAAAACATAAGATGAAACTATTACAAAAATAACTTATGTTGAACTAGAGTTTTCTAAATCTTCCATTCAATACAAAATATATAAAACTGAATTCTCCTTCAATATAATATCGGAGTTGAAATCTGTATGAAATTCTTCTAAAGTATTTTATATGTTTTAATTTTCATACCCGACTACGGTGAAGCCCAAAGAAGGGTTATGTTTAGGGCTTTTGACCAGTATGTATGCATGTCTGTTCCCCTGTAGCTTCTAAAATATTTATTATATTTTGACAAATGAAGCTTAATCGAGTCATTTTAACAAATATTACCCGTTTAGGTACTTGCTACTAGAAACAAATACCACGAAAGACTGGCCTCAAGCTGAATATTTGAAAACCCTTTAAGCGCAGCCTTGCCTGGCTGCATATGGAAGCACATTGTCTAAATAAACTAACATATTTTGTGAAACACTAGCCCAAAAGCTTGCCAAACTGCTGTCGTTTCATATAATGAACATAATATCTAACATATTTATATTTTATCTGTTTCCATATGGTTACAAACTATATTTTAATTAAATAATATATTAAAGAATCCGTTGTGGCGCAGTGGTACAAGGGTGTGCCTGTAACGCGACGGTTGTGGGTTCGATCCCCACTCGAGGAAGTGAAATATTTATTTACCTTTATATTTCCATTTCTTCGCTCTGGTCTGGAGGCAAAGCGCGGCGTTGAGTTCTGCGACTCAACACGCAATGCCTTCAAAATTCGGAATGTCTTAACACTAGGTTCCCTCTGCCTACCCTGCTGTGTGCGGGATACAGCGTGAAGCTGATTTTTTAATATATTAAAAAAATATTTTTTTTTAATATATTAAAAAATGAAATGATGTTTTATTTTTATAATATGTTTTATTGATATAAGTAATAGTTGATAGTCTAATCTAGTCTTAAGATTAGGTAATAATATTTTTGCTATAACGAGTTACCTTCTTCACTTTACTTCTCTTACTTCACCTTTCGTCCATGGAGGCTTCTGTACCAATTTCAGGATTATGTTATTATGCTCTAAATTAAGTTTTCTATTACACCTATATATTTGATGTTAATTTTAGCTCGATACTTCCACGTGATCTTAAGATAAATTGTGTTGACAGACGGACGGACTGTCAACGAAGCGAGGTGGGTCCATTTTTACATTTTTAGATAAGGAACCCTAAAAATAATTGTTTAAATCACAATTTTATTACTGTTAATACAAACAAACCTGCAAACTTACTAACTTATTTTATTTAACTCAGCAAGGATCCGTTTATTAACCTAACCTACATTTCTAAATTGCAATTTCAAATGACTTCCGCTATGTAAAATAGCAGTGAATTAAGCTGGTTTTATTAATTTAGGCCATCTTTTCGCTTATTAAGCTCTTGCATCTGAACACAAAATTAAGATGTAAATTTAGGAAGGAGCTCGGTTTTCTTTAATATTTATTTATTCTGTAAGAGAATTTATTATTTATTTTTTGTTATGTAATCTAAAAAAACTATTACTAACTAATAATATAAAGATATATAAAATCTTATAAATAATAACTATGTATTATAAATGTGAGTGTAAGTTTGTTTGTTACGCTTTCACGCCAAAACTAATCTACCGATTATCGTGAAACTTTGTACATAAACATATTCTTAAATGTATAATAATAATAATAAATATATAAATAAAAATAGGTATAATAATAAATAATTGAATAGGATACTTTTATTAAAAATATATAATTATGGTTTAGTTATAATAAAAAAATAAATCTAAACGAGCAACGCCGCGTTTAAGGCTCTAGTGAGAATATAAAACTAAGGTTCGAGATGTTCATACATTTTGATATTAATGTGATAATAGACGGCGGTGTGAGGCCGGTCACATTGGGTCACGGAATCGCCCATCCATTACCAATATAAATATCGACCCTTACAACTTTTAGGAATATGTGATTATATATGTGATAATTGATATAAATTGAACAGTTATATGTATATTTGTAATTTTTGTCTCTCTAGTCGTGACGCAGAGGCAATAAACAAATATGTAGGTTCGATTCCCACTCAGTGGTGTCGTGGCAAAATACAGCGTTCCATCACTTATTACGCAGTGCCTCCCGAATTCGGTGGAAAGCGGAGTGTCTTAACACTAGACTCTCTCTAGACTATACTGCTACACGCAGAATACAAGGTGTAGCTGAAAAAAATTACTATGAAAATGCCAGCTCGGTTAAGCCACGACCATAGACTATTACAAAGTTATGGAAACGAAAAGAGATATTTAATCTGTGTATAATTATATATTTATAATTTTTTTTTGAGTTTTTAAGCTTTATGGGTCATAATCAGAAAAAGTGCACATTTTGTGTCTTTTCTTGTCCCGCTACTTTGAATGCGTTTTAAAAATACAATTTTAAAGATAATTTAAATATTTTGCCATTTGAGATAAATTTACTTATTAACTTAAAGATTTTTGTAATATCTTAAATGTATTAAGGCTAATAATAGTATTTTTTGTTAGTTGCAAAAAACTTTTCAAAATGCTTCCATACAATTTTTCGTGTCCCATTCACCACTTTACTTTTTAAAAATTGGTTTGTTACGAATATTTATGGTTTTATTTGATTTCAGATATGTTTATATTACTTTACTTTATGCATAATATTAAATAGAACTACTTTTATTGATACATTATTTAATAAATAATATATATTAATTAACTAAATTTGTCCCAAAATATTGTCTTTTCGTTACTCAGGGCTAGTAACGTACAATTAAATTATGAACGCAATTATTTTGAATGGTGTTTAATATTATTCTTTATTGTGGCACCATTATTCTAAAAGTCAATGCTGTCGTAGCTACAACCAGTAGTGTTCTCGCTGCAGTAGAGGGGTTCAAATGTTTTAAAGGGAATGCGTAAAATTACATCTCAGGGTTATAAACGGCTTTTATTTTGGTAAGTATTCTATAATTTGGTTTTCTTGTTTATGTTATTTGCTTCTTTTTACAAAATCTCAAAAAAGAACATCAGTGCTTGCACATGCAACACGTGGCTTATGAGCAAATATTTAAAAAGGTTAGAATTTCTCAGACTTCATTCTCAATTTCGTTATATTTCGTTACGTAACGAAACTGAGAAAATATGAAGCCTAGTTCACAATTACGGTACCAATGTTTTCTTATATATGTTTATAATAAAATTTTATCGAACCGGTGCTTGTATATGGAAGATATGTATATAAGAAAAAAAAATTGCTGGCATATGAAAAAAATTATTAGTGACTTTTCATAACGTAAAGTAACCAAAAATAATGATTTTTAAGTTTTTTTGCTTGTTTGCTTGTTTGTCTATGTGTTTGTGCACGCTAATCTCAGAAACAGCTGAACCGATTTAGTTAAAATTTATTTTTATTCTTTCTGAAATTAGTTGTGATTTTGTGATTATTATTTTTTGATATATATTTTTGTATTTTCAGTAAGCGTAAGCTCCTATGTCAAATGCTGAAACAAATGCTTTTTTTTTTTAGATATAGAGAACGTCTTAAAAAGACCAATCCTATTAAATATGAAGATATGCGGAATAAACACTTACAAAGCATTAAACTTAATTCCAATGATAACGACTCAAATTTTGATATATTTTAAAGTGAATTTAATTTTATCATTAACTTTGTGATCTCTAACTAGAAATATAAGTTTATTACGTTACGAACTAGCATTATTATATTGTTAATATTCTCACTTTGTTATGTTTTCTTCTTACATTTATAATCTGTTAATTCAACGATTGAACCTTTAAAATTTTGATCTGTGTCTCATTAAATAAAAAAAACAATAGTTTTATTCATATAATATCGTTATTTTGTTGTGTATAATGCCTTATATCATCAGTTTCGTAACAAACATTATCAGTGTTGTTACTTATCAGTTACGTTACGAATTCGAAAATGTCCACTTTTCTGATTATGACCCTTATATCTTTTTATCTGTTTTAACGTGGTCATTCTATATAGGAAAGGCTAATGGGCAATCTTCGGCAGAATTAACGGAAGCCGTTCCGACTTCAACCTCAGGCTAATAGTGTTCGGTGAAGAATACTTTTCTTTTATTGTACCAATTTATACGCTACTTTAACATTTCATTTATTCTTTAAAGCTTTACGAGAGAATGTAGAAAATACGTTTTTTTAAGATTTTTATTTTATTGAGAAATGCTAAATTCGCAGTATATATTTTTATATTTCGTATTGATTAGTGAAACTTTGTTTTCTTACCTGAACAAGAAATTCAAAATAAGTAATACCCCGTAAGGGAATCGAACCCACAACCTTCGCGTTTATAGTAAAAAGCTGTACCGCTGCCTTAGGACAGATTCATATTTTATCATAAGTAATAAACAATTCTAAGATTTTTAATAATAATTGTAATGAAATATTTATTTTATTTATTTTATTTTTACCAATTTCTACACAAACAAAGATAGAGAATAAAGATTTATATTATATTTAAAACAATTCAAAATGACCTACATCAAATATCAACATTTTTATAAAACTCTACCCAGTGAATAAGAACTGATTGTAGAGTCAAGAAGTTTCTTCATAACTCACATAAAACTTCAAATATTATGGACTATACAAGTCCAAATCATAAAACTTGGCAAAACTTACACATTAGTCATTTTCTAGTAAGACTATGTATGTAGTGTAACTTTTAACATATATCGAATAAATTATCTAATTCTCCTCTAGGATCTAATATAGCTATGGAAAATGCGTGTAGAAAATGCCATGGCAAATTAAATTCTATAAATTACTATCAATAACAATATAAATTTTCATTATTTCTTTTTGAAGCTAGTCGTGGCTCATGAACGCACAATGTGACTGTATAAACGACAGGTTTTGGATTCGCTTCCCGTTTCAGACAATGAAATGTTTATTATTTTCATTTCTTTGCTCTGGTGTCGATAGCCACTCAAAACGTAATGAATTCGGAAGAAAATGGTTAAACGCAGTGTATTACCGCAAGGTTTCCTCTGCCTATCCTGCTGTGCGCGTGAAGCTGATTTAATTTTATTTTTTCTTTTAACGAAAAACAACATAATTATCTATTCTATAGAAATTTGCCCCAACAAAAGAAAACTCAGATAATAAAAAAAACCCAAATATTTCCTATGTCTATGCCATAAATCACAATTTAAAAAATAAACACAATTCAATAATAGTCCCATAAAGTAGATAACCATAGATCAAATAAGTGCATTACATTTCCACACCACGCACCACCACCACCACCACCACCATCAACGTAAGAATGCATCGATACTACAATAAACGCTCAAGGCAAATGTGTACGGCGACGTGGCGTACGTGCTGGCTCCCGGCCTTTTATTAAATGAATTCATCATTCCATATTGAAAGCAGCTAGTGCACATTTACAGACGGTGCAATTTCATATTGGACCTATATTTTAACAAAATATTATTGCCAATATTCCTTTCAGGAAGGAAAGGAAGATGCTAAAAATAAGGCAAAGTTAACAAAGAATTATCAGGTAAAGAGGAAAATTAAGTAATAATAGGTATTGGAATCAGTGTCCTAGGGGGCGCAGGGTTACAAGCGTGCGATTGTAAACGCGATGGGTAGGTGCAGGTTTGATCCCCTTTCGAGGAAATGTAATATTTAATATTTTCATAGCCATCTGATTATAAAAATTTAGTAATTTGCAGTATATACTTTGCATAATAGCGCTAAGTTCGAATCTATATTTAGTGAGAGTTACAATTTTATATAACGTTTTAAAGTGATAATTTCTTATGGGAGACTAAACCGCTTCGTTACGTAACGCGTTACGCCGTTCTGTTTCCCTTTCTCTCGCACATACGGCATCAGCAGGAAGGCTCCTCCTCTTTGACTCTAAAGCACATTGCTGGTCGTATGTCGTGATGGTGGCTAATGTACATATTCAAGAATTATAACTTGTAATAAAATATATTATGTGTAATCAATAAAATATGTTATTAATAAATACCTTTAGTAATTAATATACATAAAACTTAAGTAATAACTTAAGCTTATTTAAGTTAAACAATTTCAATATTAAATAGTTCAACTTAGATTAGTTTAAGTTAATACTTCTGTCGGTATTCCCGAGACGCACGCGTTCATTTTATTTTCAACTAGCGACCCTATTGCGGCTTCGCCCACTTTTACTACTGGATTATTCATATAATGTATGTTTGCAAAGCACTTAAGATAATGTGAAAATTAATTAAACCCTAATGCAACCCGCATTTTCGTAGTTTCAATAAGGATTTTCCAATTGTTTTACACAGCAAGAATTTTTTAGTAGGTACCGTAATTTTTAATCTGTGCTACTAATCTTTTCAAGTACTTATTAAAATATATTTAAATTACTATTTTTAGATAATTAAATGACATTAAATAATACATTCAACGCGAATTATCCAATACGTGCAAACGCATCTAAATTTCCTTCCACGCGCCACCGAACTGTGGAATGGCCTACCCGCGGCAGTGTTTCCAGGTCGGTACGATATGGGTACCTTCAAAAAGCGCGTCTATCTCCACCTTAAAGGCCGGCAACGCACCTGTAGCTCCTCTGGTGCTGCACGGGGTCGTGGGCGGCGGTGATCATCATCAGGTGACCCGAACGCTCGTTTGCCTTGTCCTTCTTCCATAAGAAAAAAAAAATCTTCGTTGCTATAAAGGCAGGCGGGTTTTTTTTTCGAGCTTGTGGTTAATGCTGGGTATTCTATCCCTGATGAAAAACAAGCACTACGTGGCTGCCTGTGACGAAAATTAAATAGAATGCATCGGCCGGGAATTGAATCCGGGCTGCCCGCGTGGCAGGCGAGCATTCTACCACTGAACCACCGATGCGTGTAAGGCAGGCGGGCGCGGCGGACTCGCTTGTATAAGCATAACGTCGCGAGGCGCGTTTCGCAGCAAGGATTTTTTGATATTGTAACAACTTCTAAAGTACTTATTAAAATGAAAAACAGAAAAGACAGTTTTGATCTACATTAAATGGCCAACGTAACTAATGTACTTATTTATATGCTGAGAGTAAGGGATAAGTGAAACTTGACTCGATACAGTTGATGTGTGAACGGCGTGATGTGTCAATAATTAAATGCGTTTTTCTCTAAAACTATTCGCAATTTTGAAATAGTTTAAAAGCAAATTTTATCTTCGTTTAACGTAGAAATTTAATAAAGTATTTTAAAGGATAAGGATTAATACCATTACGGAAAAATATCCCTCACAATGAAAAATATATTGAAATTACTATTTTTAGACAGAAATATGATCACTACACGTTATTCTTAAAAGATACGAATATGCCATCACGGACTTTTTTGTAGATCTTATTAAGAGGAACAATACTCCAGTACATTTTTTTCATGTAGTACTTACCATTAAAGCAGCGCATGCGCCAAAGTGTCTCAGCGGGTAGGACTTTATACACATTTATCGTATTTATGTTAATTTACATAAGAATGTACAAATAATAAACTATATATAAACCTTCCCTGAGAAATACTCGACCTAATGGTGAAAACTGCATCCAAATCCATTGGGTGGTTTAGAAGAAGAAGAGTTAGAAAGTTCAGACAGACACAAAAAGCGACTTTGTTTTATAAGATATAGGATAGGATATGTTTTTTTTTCAATTCAAATGTGAATAAGTCAATTAGAAATAAATTTTACAAATAAATAATGGATGTACTGACACCAAGACATATCTTACTGACATGTACTCCATACTCTACATGTACATTTAAGTAAATGGGTAAGATACGTAAGCATCCCTAAAAGCCTCTTCTATTACCAGTGAAAAGACAAAAAAAATCTCTTTCAAAGTGTAATAGATAAAATAAGAATTCTTAAATAAAAAAATACAGATGAAAAATCTTTGACATTACTTTTAATGTTTCACAAAATTATATTTGAATAATAAAACGTCCTAACAGCCGAGTAAGGTTAAATATTTGATGACATTTCATTTATTTTCTGTTTTAAAGAAATCTTCTTAAATATATATTTATAATAATCTCCCAAATACAAATAGAGTTTAGATTTTAAGTATTTTCTAAGCATCTATATACAAGTACATTGTAAAAAGATATCAAAATAAATAAACATGAATACTTATTAGCACCATTTCAGCAACGTAGAATCAAATAGAAATCAAAAGAGCAACTTTATATGTTTCAAAAGCAATTAAAGCCGAGCTAACATAGAGTAAAAACGGTAAATATAAGTTTAATAATACCACTCAAAAGAACATTAAATTTGCTAGTTCCTTTGAACCATGTAAATTATATACGACTGTAAACTAAGTAGGTACGTATGTACGTAGTAGAGCGCCATTTTCATACACTGAACTCAAGGTTTGCAATTAATAGCTAGTTTTTATTAACAACCAACTGTTCTTGTAATTATACCTGATATGAAGACGTATGACGAATTCTAATATATATATGTAAATGGTGAAACAAGTAAAAATTTTAAAAATTAAATCAGCTTCACGCCGTATTCCGTACACAGCAGGGTAAGCAGAGGGAACCTAGTGTTAAGATACTTCGTTCTCCAGTTTCTGCCGAATTCTGGAGGCATTGCGTGTTGAGTGGCAGAACACAACGCCGCGCTTTGCCTCGACACCAGAGCGAAGAAATGAAAATATAAAGGTAAATATTCAATTCCTCGAGTGGGGATCTAATTCTCCACCTGTCACAATCACACGCATGTGCCCTTGCTCTACGACTAACCTCTATTAAACAGATACTACTTCCCGCACACTGTAGAGTAGGCAGAGGGAACCTACACTTCCCTGATTCCCTAAGACACTCAGTTCCCCTTTATATTGTATGTATTACCGCTATTGCTATACATCAACCAATTTACCCCTCAACACCGCCAGAACGTAAGTGCATCGGGCTCACGTCCCATCCCCTAACAAGCTACGTGCCTCTGCATCACCTCGTTTTATTACTTACATTTTTCACTCACAGTATACCGTTGGTGGTAGTTACCCACTCAGTGATAGCTTTTACAAGCTTTCTCTATATTACATAAGAATCTTTGGTTATAAGATATATTTCTGTATTTTGTGTATAGAATCAAATCAGTTGATATCTACCTTCCAATACATTTTTTTTTGATTCACATGTATACTTTATAGCAGAGTAGGCAGAGGAAACCCACTTTCCATCTATTTTTCTCGGCATTGCGTGTTGAGAATTTATTTCCCTGGGTGAGGATCGAACTCACAACTGCCGCGATACATTCACACGCCTACGCCGATGCGCCCCAACGGTCTCAATATACATAGTAATCATATAAAGATATAACATTTTTAAAAATATATAAAATAATTACCAGTCTCTACAAAATATTTGCTAATGGATATTCAGTAAGATTAAAAGAATTATGTAATAAAATATTAATCAAAAAAACCTTTTTAAAATCAGTACAAACTCTTTCATTTGATACCCATATTAGGTGAGTTGTACAAAAAAATGTAATCCGCCATTTTGTTATTGCGGCCATTTTGGATTAACAACAATATTGATTATATGTAACTTCATAGCCATCAGAACTGAAGTAGTAATCTAAATTTAAGCTCGAGCATATACTGAGAAGTGGGTCAAATTGTACTTGCAAGTTTTCACATACGCTAACACACATACTAACACGGCAAGTTAAGCAAAAGCTTATAATGAGTTATGCCAGAAGCATATAAATAGATTGATATGTAAGAGACCAGTCGTGGAGCAGGGTTGTGGATTCAATTCCCACTTGAGGAAATTAAATTTTTAATATTTTTCTTTCTTTGCTCTAGTGATGAGAAAAAAGATAGAGAGAGAGGGGAGCTGAGAGAGAGCTTATCACTAGACTCCCTCTACCTAACCTGCTAAAAAAAAGATATAATATTAATAAAGATTACTTGAATAAAATTAAGCCATATCTAAAAAAGTAACGTACTTGACAATATTTTTACTAAGCAGAAAAATCTGTTTTTCTTGTAAAATGTTCAGTGTTTTGTTTAAGAAACAGGAGCTCTCGTGAGTCGTAAGAGGCTGGAAATAGGACCACGAGTCATTCTAATTTAGGTCGACGAAAATTATAAAAGCTTTTCTCACGTGAGAAAATTTTTCAGAGTAAAATGCATAAAAATATATATATTACGTAACTTCTTAGATAAATTGGTCACTCGTGGCGGAAGAGCACAGTGTGTCTGTAAACCGACTGGTTGTAGGTTCGATCCCCACTCGAAGCGCGGCGTTAAGCTCCGCCACTCAACAAGCGATACCAGATCTCGGCGGAAAGTAGGAAACGGAATGTCCTAACACTAAGTTTGCGGGATTCAACGTGAAGCTGATTTAATTGCATTTATGTACTAAAAATAATACTTTTTCTATACAATGAAACCAGTCTAACTTTGCAAATGTCCGTCCATTTTACTAATTCAAATGCTATTTTACAAGATTATCTCTGATGGAACGTTCAGAATTCGTATTTACTCTGGAGCAATTACCACAATCTGGGCAAACGTTTGTTCGTTAAACGTGATATTACTTCTTAATGTCTATTAAGCGAATAGTTCGAGTTTCCAAATACCAAGCAAGCCTTAGCAGATAGGATTATTTATTTCATCTTCACACTTTATTCCGCATATAGCAAGAGACAAAGGGAACCTAGTGCTAAGATACTGTGTGACCCATCTTCCGCCGAATCTTCAAATTATTACGTGTTGTGTGGTGGAACTAAACGCCGCGCCAAAGCGGCGGCAAATCTCATTTTGTATGAAATGAACTACAAATATTGGTTTGTAATTTTTTTTCTAAGAAATAATTATAAATTATATGTTTTTAATTTTTTTCCCTTATTTGTATTGCAGTTCTCAATTCATGCCAAACTTCATAACTGTATTGACTATGCAGCGAATTTAAAAAAAATGCAGCAAAGATGATGCCTAAATGCTCGTATTTATGCGATCTCAAGATATATGACTTCGACAGACGGACTGACGTACAACAAAGTGATCCTATAAGGATTCAGTTTTCACCTTTTAAAATACGGAACCCAAAAAACATTATTAAATATATATTTGGTTCTGAAATACGTTTCTAACGTAACAAAATCTAAATATTATTAAAAAAATCATATATATATATATACAAACGCGAGAACGTGAAACAAAGATATTTAATTCGGGATTTTCATTTTCAACGCACCTTCCATAAAATCCCGGTTTAAAAGTAAGCAATGGCAATTGTCAGGCTCTCGTATAAAAGTCATTATTGACATTATGAAAGGAGAAAAACGTCAAACCCACGTTGTGTGCGGATGATGTAAATATTTGATTAAATAAAGCGACGGCTAACTCTACCTCGCGGCTGTGACGAAGCGAATATTGCTCTATATTTTATATTACGAAAGGATTTCTGCTACAAAAATATTGAAATGTCGGCGCGAAAAAAAACAAAATATATATTGTATTTCCATAATGAATCGTGTTTGAGTAATGCTTTGGATGGTATGAAAGGAAATTGCTATGAAAATATATAGAACTAGCGGCCCGCGGCTTCGCCCGCGTGAACTATGTTATTATTAATTTCTGTCTCCATGAGTACCTACGTCCTATAAGTGCTGCCCTTGCAAAATTTGAGACTCCTGAGACATTTGAGACATTTGTAGTAACGAAGTTTCATATAAACTTTCAATCCCAAAAAAACAAGCCCTTAGAAGTCGAATATTGCAAATTCCCGTCTTAGCGAGCACCTACGTCCTATAAATAACTCCTATGGGTCATAATCAGAAAAGTGGACATTTTCGAATTCGTAACGTAACTGATAAGTAACAACACTGATAATGTTTGTTACGAAACTGATGTCATAAGGCATTATACACAACAAAATAAAAATATTATGTGAATAAAACTATTGTTTTTTTTTAGTTAATGAGACACAGATTAAAATTTTAAAGATTCAATCGTTGTATTAACAGATTACAAATGTAAGAATAAAACATAACAAACTGACAATATTAACAATATAATAATGCTAGTTCGTAACGTAACAAACTTATATTTCTAGTTAGATATCACAAAGTTAATGATAAAATTAAATCCACTTTAAAATATATCAAAATTTGAGTCGTTATCACTGGAATTAAGTTTAATTCTTCGTAAGGGTTTATTCCGCATATCTCCATATTTAATAGGATTGGTCTTTTTAAGACGTTTTCTATATCTTTTATGTTTTTCAGCATTTGACATAGGAGCCATGACGCTTACTGAAAATAAAAATATTTATCAAAAAATAGCTAAATCGGTTAAGCTGTTTCTGAGATTAGCGTGCACAAACACATAGACAAACACGCAAACAAGCAAAAAACTTAAAAATCTTTATTTTTGGTTACTTTACGTTATGAAAAGTCACTAATAGTTTTTTTCATATGCCAGCAATTTTCTTTTCTTATATACATATCTTCCATATACAAGCACCGGTTCGTTACAACTTTATTATAAACATATATAAGAAAACATTAGTAACGTAATTGTGAACTAGGCTTCATATTTTCTCAGTTTCGTTACGTAACGAAATATAACTAAATTGAGAATAAAGTCTGAGAAATTCTAAGCTTTTTAAATATTTGCTCATAAGCCACGTGTTGCATTTGCAAGCACTGAAGTTCTTTTTTGAGATTTTGTAAAAAGAAGCAAATAACATAAACAAGAAAACGAAATTATAGAATACTTACCAAAATAAAAGCCGTTTATAACCCTGAGATGTAATTTCACGCATTCCCTCTAAAACATTTGAACCCCTCTACTGCTGCGAGAACACTACTGGTTGTAGCTACGATAGCATTGACTTTTACAATTATGGTGCCACAATAAAGAATAATATTAAACACCATTCAAAATAATTGCGTTCATAATTTAATTGTACGTTACTAGCCCTGAGTAACGAAAAGACAATATTTTGGGACAAATTTACTTAACTAATATATTTTATTCATTAAATAATGTATCAATAAAAGTACTTCTATTTAATATTATACATAAAGTAAAGTAATATAAACATATCTGAAATCAAATAAAACCATAAACATTCGTAACAAATCAATTCTTAAAAAATAAAGTGGTGAATGGGACACGTAAAATTGTATGGAAGCATTTTGAAAGGTTTTTTGCAACTAACAAAAAATACTATTATTTGCCATAATACATTTAAAATATTACAAAAATCTTTAAGTTAATAAGTAAATTTATCTTAAATGGCAAAATATTAAATTATCTTTAAAATTGTATTTTTAAAACGCATTCAAAGTAGCGGGACAAGAAAAGACACAAAATGTACACTTTTTCTGATTATGACCCCTATGCAAAATTTGAGATTCCTAGCACATGTAGTTTCTGAGATTTCGTGATGAGTGAGTGACCTTTCGATTTTATATATATAGATATCTACTATTAAGGCACAAAGGATATTTTTTTCTAAGTTTAAAATGAAATGTATTAAAATCCTAGAGGATAGAGGAACCTAGTATTATGAAATTCCGTTCCCACTTTTAGGTGAATACTAGAGGCAATATATGTTGAGAAGCGAAATTCAACGCCGCAATTTGTCTAAAGAGAAGAAATAAAAGTGTTAAATATTTCATTCCATCGAACAGGACCTGAACCCTAATGTTTTTGTCTTACGCTTGGGTCAATGCTCCACGGCTAGGGTGTTGAAACAAAACTCAACATGCAAAGCCTTTAGGTTCCAAGGTTCCCTTTGCCTACCCCACTATGCCTACCCACTAAAAAAAGCTTCAAGAAACAATACTGAGTCATCCTAATGATTTCTGATAAATAATGCATTTCAACCCCTATCCTCCTACCGGCTCTCTATTTTCACGTCACGTACAAAAACATGTACTACGATTTCATCAAAGTCAACGCAACAGCTTAACCATGAAACGGTAACAAATAAACTAGATAAATATGTACTCCTTGTAATTCATTGTATCCATACACTATGAATTAGTAATAAGTATATACATATTTTTTTAAGCTTCACGCTTTATCCCGCACATAGCAGGATAGACAGATGGAACCTGGAAACCGAGTGTTAAGAACGTTTACCACTTACCGCCAAATTCTGGAAACATTGCATGTTGAGAGGACGTAAAAATATTACACATTTCATTCCCTCGAGTGGGAATCGAACCTATAAACCCCACGACAGCCTCGGCCTCTTATATAAAATAATATGCATAAAATTATACAGTATATAATCTAGTAAAAATAGGTCGTTTTCTATTTCTCATCTATTTATTAATAAAAACTTATTTAAAAGATTCTAAGAAGAACTAAAATTGACAATCCCGTCCAGAAAAGCAATTAAAAACCATATTAATCCAACAACAATTTGAAATGAGAAAATAAAACGAAAAATGTACAAGTTTTCGTCAGCTGCTTTTTATATTCGTATCGTGCCTATTACAGCGGTAATATCGTAATTCAGCCCGTCAGCTGCACCTGCCACCGACGACTCTAACCGATTAACCCATTTGAGGGTTAGAATTCGACCAATTTATCGAGAACCCCCAACTATATCGACCCCTACCTCGTTTGTTCTGATGGTAAAAGAAACGCGAGGGACGCGGCATTCCTTTACAGATGGTTATCTCTTGTGAATAGAATGTTTGTACTACCAATGCTTGAAGGATTATTGATATTACACTTTTCCATCTGGAGATTGAAATTTCGAGGATTTTGAATTCACTGCAGTGAACTCTTAACTGATGATTTCTAAATTATTTTTCGTACGTTCTCATTTTTTTGCTGGTAACCTTTATTGGAGTGTTCTTGGATTTTTTTTAAATGATTTTTTGTTTAAACAATTTAGTCTTATCTGGCGATTTAAACTTACAACGACTTTCACAGAAACTTAGGTAATTATAGGTTACGTAGAAACGAGCTATCCTTTAACATTCACATGCAAGATATATCTTACGAGTATTTATATGAAGTTTAAATAGATCGACAAAAAAATTATAAGGATGCGAATGCAATTACAATCCACAAAGCCTAACCTGTGTCCGACTGCACCTAATAGCACAAAATTAAAATTTAAACCACTGAACAAAAAATAAATAATTCCATAAAAAACAATATGACAAAACGAAATGCACAAGCAATTTACATAATATAATTTAGTTTATTTTAGCGAGCACATTCAGCCGGCAACGCCGCTACGTATTCACTCAACCGTGTAAATGCGGGCGATAGCTGAAAACAAATACTAGCATTACATATATGTGTGCTGATACCGAGCAAATGTTTTGAATGGGAAACTATTTCAATTTTATTTCCTTTTTTTATACTTTTTTCAAATGTCCATATGTGTTTTTTCTTTTTAGACAAGTCCAAATCAGAAATCCGGAGATGCTCATGCTTCAAGTTGCATCACGTCTGGATGCACACCATGAATGTGAGTTCTATTTTAGCCTAGAGTCTAGACAATTGTCTTTATTTGTGATTTACAATTATTTAGATTGGTATTTTTGTACTTTTATATAATAAGCAAAAAAAGTATATTAAAATATTTTAAAGTATGTCAAACAATTGTCTTGATTAATCTTTTTTTATTAGTAATAATTATTATTTTTCTGTTAGGGCTGATAATGTAATAAGTTTTATTATCATATCATGTTAGAACCATTGATAAATGTATATAGGTACGTATATGGATATGCAAAATAAATGAAAATACAAAAAAAAAAATTATGATCGATACAACGGTCCTTTGAATAGAAAAAAGCATTAACTTTCAGAATTATTAATAATTATACTAACAAACGAGCATAAAAAGTTTTCTTGCAAGGAAAAAATTAACAAATCCAAAAGATATTAAAGAGAAGAGAACTATAAATATTTCAAAGTTCTCCATAATAAAAAATCTTTAAAGAAAAGTTGAAAGTTGTGTAAAGTTGGCTTGTTGGGAGGCGAAGCACGTCGAGTATATTCAACTAAGAAAGCAGTGTATTTTCGCTTATTCATCCTTTGATATGTATTTCCGCTAACTAATGCTTCATTTGGAACTGACAAGTACTGTAGGAAACGTTCACTTGAGGATGTAATTCAAATGACTACTACAAGCTTCGAATACTATACAATTTCTATTTATTGTTTAAACTTAATAACAAACATAATAAACTCAACAAACAATATTAATATTACCATGAATATTGCAGAAAATTGAATTTTATTTTTTTATTGTACGTAACGTTTATTACCATAAATGAGTAATTCAAAATTAGAGATTACAAATATTTTCTTTTTTCCCTTGTTTTCTTTTAACTTGTAAGCACTGAACAAGCTTTTTAAAATGACCTTATTGTCAAGCGGAACACATTGAGTGGAACACGTTAAGGCAATATTCCTTAGTCATCTTTTAATATATTTCCTATTCGACATTTTTTGGTACATGTAGAAAAAATAATAATAAATTACATTGAGATTTAAAAGACTTTCGACTCAGTGGCATACAGTGTCATTTTAAAAGCGATGAGTGTGGGTTCGATTCCCATTCGGGAGCATGAATTATTTACTATTTTCATTTTATTGTTCCGGTAAAAGCACAAAGTGCAGCGTTTAGTTCCACCACTCAATATGTCGAGATTTCTATGGAAAATGGAGAACGAAGTATATAACCAAAATTTCTTTTGACTTTTACTTTTGAATAGAGGTGAGAATATCAATTGCATTCCCTGAATAAAAAACATACTGGATCAAAATCAATAGTAATCTTAAAATACTCTGTTCCTCACTTTGCGCCGAATTTTCCGAGGCTTTGCCTTGGAGCCAAAGCCATAATGAAAATATTAAAAAAAAAATTCATTCCCTCGAGTGGGAATAGAATCCACAACCATCGCGTTACAGCCAGCTTTTGTCCACAATGGTGTGACTACCCCACGACGCGACGGTCTCCGAATATATAAAAATAAGATTAAAGCAAATATCGGACTTGTTTTTACATTGTTCTGTGCTCAAGTTGTTTGGAGGACGGGAATGGTGGTTTTTCCGCAACTTTATAAATTAGACTTCGGTACTTTGTGAGAGCTTTTAAGAGGCAACAGAGGAAAAGAAAATTCTATTATGCTGGCTCTTTCTTTGTGTTTATTTTATTTACTTAAAAATTAAAAAAAAAATAAAATGAATCTACATCTGAATCATAATAGCGAAGTGTTCATGTCGTAAGACGACTTGAAGAGGAAGGAGAAGAGAAACCTTTGTCTTTTATACATAAAATAAAATATAAAATTTTATAAATATTTTTCTTAACATAGAGCTGAATTTTATTATTTATATGTAAAGAATAAAATATTATTTATTGCATTTAGCAACCATTTACCACTTACTTCTCAATTTTTTTAGCTTCACTTATTTCCGCTTAACTACACTTTTTCACGTATGTAGTCTAACCTAGTGTTAATACACTCTGCTCCCTACTTTCCGTCGAATTCTGGAGACATTGTGGAGTTGTTGACTGGGCGAACTCAGCACTCGCTTTGCCTCGACACCAGAACGAAGAAATGAAAATATTACATATTTCCTCGAGCAGGAATCGAACTCACAACCTGTCGCGCTTACAGACTGGCCTCATATTTACCCAATTAAATGTTCATTTCATTTGAACGACTAAAATACAATACAATAAATAAGTCGACTTTTGCCAACTGCCTGACAGGTCTTAGAACGATACTTTATAATTAATTTGGTTTTTGCTTGAGATTTCCTTTGAAATTGAACCAAAAGGCGCATTGGTTAATATTATTGAAGTTCTATAATACTAAATAATGAGAGCTTGTTTAATTAGAGACATTTACTGCCATTAATGTCTTAAATAATTAATGAATAGTTGGAAACGCCCGGGGATATTGTTCAAATATTATCATAGGCAATAATGTCTTACAATAACCAATTTCACTAAATTATTTAGCTCTTCAGTATAGATTATTATATATCGTAGTTTTGTTATATGGTACATTTGAAAATTATATTTTGACAATCAGTCCAAGAGGCCAGTAGCCTAGGACTATACTATACACGACTGGTTAAGGGTTCGATCCTCACTCGAGGAAATGAATTATTATTTATAATTTTTTTCACTTCTTCGCTCTGGCACAAAAACAACAACCCGGCGTTTAGTTCCGCTACTCAACACGCAATGCTTCCAAGGTTAAGGTTAAGGACTTAGCACTAGATTGCCTCGGCATATCCTGTTGTGTGCAAGATACATGTGAAGTTGATTTATTTTCTCTTATCTGTAAACCGAGCTTAATAATTTACCAGATCTGGATTCGAACTCGTACAGGCTTTCAGAAACAGTAGTGAGCAACATCACTATTTCATATTACGGATATTTTACATTGTTCTCATAGTTAATAGTGATTTTAATAAATATTAAAAATAAAAATATTAATAATTGAATTAACTTTGCTTTTTTTTGTTGTTTTATATATGTGTAAAACATCAAATACCTATCTCCATACTGGTGTGAAAACAATAAAATTGAACATTTCATTTTACTAGTCTGACAAAACAATATTTCAACAGAAATAATTTACACAAAATAAGTGTTGCGTTGTTAATTGATAGTTATACTAAAAGTTGCGAAATGTTGTTAAAATGTTACAATACGCTCCATACGTTGGTTCGTTCGTGATTAAATCGAGAATTGCGGGTTTAAATGCCGTTACTTAAATTTTTTTACTGAAAATTAAAATGAAATCAACTTCACGCTATATCCCGCATACAGCAGGGTGGGTGGGCAGAGGGCAGAGGTAACCTAGTGTGAAGTCGCGTGGCGCAGTGGCACAAGGGTGCGACTGTAATGTGATGGTTGTGGGTTCGATCCCCACTCGAATATGCGACATATTTATTTACGTTTATATTTCTATTTCCTGCTCTGGTGTCGAGGCAAAGCGCGGCGTTGAGTTCTGCCACTCAACACGCAATGCCTCCAGAATTCGGCAAAAAGTGGGGAACGGAGTGTCTTAACACTAGGGTAGGCACCCTGCTTGTGCGGGATACGTCGTAAAGCCAATTTGATTTAATTTAATTTTTTAATACATCTTGAAGAAATAAATTTGGACCTATAATAGGACCTATAATAGGACATTCAAAAACCTTCAAAACTTCAAAATCAGTATTATGAATACGAACTTTTTTACAGGTACCTAAGTAACAAATCATAACGAAATACCATATACGAGATGATCGATCGTCAGCCATTACGTACGTGCCAGAGGGAATTGAAATACATTAGTTATTAAAACAGCCAGTACCATGAGAAAGGAGTTTACCAGGTATATATCTTGATATTTGGTAAATATTAATTTACCGCTACTTTTACTATTTATATGTGTTAATAAAAAGGATATATGCATAAAGAATAATTAACTTAAATAAATAATTTTAAAAAATCTGTTATTACATTAAGTCACTTTTTGTATACAGCAATTGATAGAGGGACGAGAGTTACTGGAGCAGTTATTATTTCGTATTAATATTTGCTCTTCGAGAATAAAATAAGTAAACAAACAAAAAAAATCTTTTGTTTTTTTAATTACATATGAGTACATATATTTCAAATTATAACATTTTCAATAGTTATTTATCAGTAACCCAATTGTTTTTTTTTATGCGTAAGCGCCAAATATTTTATTAAAGAACAATATTATTTAAGTCCTTTTAAAGAATCTTATAATAATTAAAAAAAATAAGTAATAAGTGTTTAAATTTAAGTTATTTAATATAACGAAAACGTATAGAAAATGCAATAAATTTTGATGTTAACTTATCGAAGTGTAAAATATGACGTTGGTTGCTATAACTCGGTAAAAATCTAATTACACCAACGCGACCCTCATTTTGCGTATTAATTCGTATACTTTTTTTTTTCACGGTAACAGCCAGAAGGCATAAATTTAAAAATTGTTACTTTTACAAGAAGTTATTATCATTTTTATAATATTTGTTTTTATCTGTTATACAAATCTATGAAACTTTTTATTTAACTACTGTACTGATTAAAATATTTCCAAGGATCTTTTTTTCTAATATTTTAAGATTAAACTGTTTATATCAACTTAACTTACCTTATTTAACATATACAACTATTTACTATTTACAGTAGATAGAATCTTTTATATCGTAATTCCGAACGAACAGGAGCTGTCACGTTTCCCGCCAAAGTGGTTGGCGCCGACGCCATCTTGAAACGTGATGCCTGACGCCTGACAAGCTCGTTGACGCTTTTCCTATTTAAATTCCCTTCATTATTTAGCGGTTATTTTATTTTAATACTGGCCCTTATTTATTGGAACCATTGTTTGGTTTAATAATGAATTATATATACCCTTATTGTAGTCAACATTTAATGGATGACGGACAGAATGACATATGAGGTATGACGTTATACCTTACCTATATCATATTATTATCATAAATTTTTAATTGTTAAAACGGGAACCTCGTGTTGAGACACTCCGTTCCCCACTTTCCGCCGAATTCAGGAGGCATTGCGTGTTGAGTGGCGGCACTCAACGCCGTGCTTTGCCTCGACACCAGAGCGGAAAATAAAAATATAAATTTTAATAAATATTTAATTTCAATTTAAATAAATAAATATTTCCGTCCGACATGTATATATATGTAAAATGACAAGCATTTTGCAAAAAATATGTTAACTCATTAACTTATATTGTAACATAAATTTGTTTATGGCATTTTATTCTTTTTAAAAGCTGCAACGTGGTGCACGCTGTATAATATACTGTGTGTAGAAAGTATATATTTATTATTTGTCTATGAATATTGAAAAATAACAAATATAATGAAAATCTTACACTAAAATCAATTCGTCTTAAGTTAAGTTATGTCAGTTAAATGAAATAATATTTGATATTTGACGAAACTAAGTTTAATAATAATATTATAAATGGAGGCAGCCAGTTGAACAAAGACAGCAGTGTAAAACCACAATTCAGTTCAGTATTCCAGCTTCAAATACCAACGACCACAGATCACTAAGTTCAATTGTACTGGCGATGGACAATTTAATCCGATTGAAACATTGACGATTGAAGGGAGAGTATATGCTTATATTTTTAAACTAGACGGCCCGTGCGGGGCTACGCCCGCTTGAAATAGAAATATTAATAAAGAAATTGAAAACTAAAGATTCAGCCAACTCAGTAAAACTGTTGTATAAAATAACTGTTACGGCAATTAGCAAATTTGTGGAACTAAGTACTTTAAATTGATATAACTTTTTTATTTATAAACCGATTGTAATAAAATAACCCTATATGTTTCCAGAATCCAATAGTGAAAACAGCATCTATATCGGTTAAGCCGCTTCGGAGATTAGCGTCAACAAACGCACAGACAAAAAGTAAAATAAAAGCTTCTATTGAAATAAATTTATATATACGTAATAACCAAATGTTTCGAAGCTTCCACAATCATAGCAAAATGAATAAATATTTTATTATTTCTCAAATCAGAACCAATCTAAATTTCTCAAAAATAATTTCAGCTGTGAAAATACATATTTCCATCTGGCGAACTCTTTCATTTCGCTTCTGCTCGAAGATTAAAGAAAATATTAACACATATATATATATTTGAACGTTTATGAAAACTTAATATAAATTTGTACGTCAATAAAAAATTGCTATATTAACTGAAAAAGTTTGGTTTTTTTTTTGCTTTATCAGTTTAGAAACGATATGTGAATATTTCTCCCCGCCTAACGCCTACTATTCGAATTGACTAAATACATAAAATCAGCTTCACGCTTCACGCTCAGGGAACATAGTGGTAAGACACTACGCTCTCCACTTTCTGCCGAATTCTCCGAGAGGCTCCGTTTCGCCTCGACACCAGAGCGAAGAAATGGAAATATTAATGCAAATAAAGATTTCATTTCCACGAATGGGGATCGAACCCACAACCAGTCGAGTTTACAGTCACACTTTGAGTGTCATGATAAAAAATTTAATCTTTAAGAAAACTTCCGCCCTAAAATGTCACTACCTCATCTTAGCAAAGTACTTATAGCTCTCAAAGTGTTAATCCAATTTCCATAATAGATAGCTAACAATCGTAATTAACGTTTTCCATTAAATAAAACCACATTCAAATCGGTTCACCAATTCAGGAGTTGCCGTGCCACAGACAGACATGTCAAACTTATAACATACCTTTTTTAGTCGGTGGTTAAAAATAAAGATTTCTATATTAAATGTTAATGTACAAGAATATTTAGATTCTTTTATATAAACCTTATTTAGTCTTAAAGAAATATCTTTTAATAATCGCAATTGCTTCACTAATAATATTTATTAAATAATAAGAAATTAATTTCGTATCACATATATATATATATATATATATATATATATATACGAGTATATATTAAAAGTTAATTGGGCCATAGTTGTACGACGACGTGGTAACCTTATAGCACCACAGGATGGGTTTCTCTAGGAAAAGCTTTACTTAATTAAGGAATTAAATGTTTATTATTGAGGCTGTCATAGTGCAGGGCACTAGAGTGTGATTGTAAAGCGATGGTTGTAGGTTCGATTTCCACTTTGAGGAAAAAAATATTATGTATTACTATTTTTATTTCATCGTACTGGCAATAAAGTAAAAATGGTCCGTCGTTCAACACGCAATGTCTCGAAAAATTGAGCGAAAAGTGTGACGGAGTGTTTTAACACTAGGCTTCTCCTAACCTTGCCTACCCTGCTATTTGAAGTACACAGCGTGAAGCTGAAAAAAATATACTTTACTAAATATTTGTGAAATATGACCAATATTATTTTTTAACTTCACACTGTATCTTCTAAATGTCGCATACAGACAGGTCGTTTTCACTTATCACCGAATTCGAGACATCGAGTATTAACTGATGAAATTCATTCCCATACATTTTGGTTTACTAGAAAATGAAAGAAATTAAAAAAGAATGAATTACTTCGAGTAGGAATCGAACCGACACCCATCACGCTTAAAACTCCATGGTCCCACTACTAGTATACTATAATGATACTGTATAATAATGTTTGGTACCTATTTTTATTTAGTTGATAAGGCAGCTTATATTCCATAAGCGTCGTTAAGAGCGGTTGAACTCTTATCGTGTTTCGTAAAGCATTGAATTAAGTTGGAAGCAATGGCAAAAGATGAACCAAATGTTCGTTTTTATTTCCATTATAGAATATATATGATATTTTATTCTTATAGTTCAGGTGGTTACTTTACCGAAATAACATTTTTTGATTTACTATTTATATAAATTTACCTAATATATATTTTTTACACTTTTTTCACTTAGCTTGTCAATTATCTGGAGAAACACCAATTCTGCCTTTATAAGAATATCTCAGAGGATCAGCGGAGCTTTTAAAGCTTTACGCTATATCCCAGACCTAGAAGGGATTAAGAGGAAAGGATTTCTCAAGTGGGAATCGAACCCATAAACTGTCGCTTTTACAGTCGCAATTCTCGTCTCGTGGAGTATGAACCCACGTTAACAACGTAATAATTCGTTATACGTATCTTTGACAAATAACAAAAAAATATAATAAAGAAACAGAGAGTCTATGAGATGATAATTATTGACCACCGAGTGGAAAAACTTTAGATATAGTACTGAATAATAGAAATTTCATCACTATTTATATTGTTAGTACATTATCATAAAATCGAATTATCTCAAACTCCATAAGTTAGTTAAGTGTGGGTAGACGTTAAAAGGGTTCCTTTATCGTCTTCCCACTACTATTTTAGGATTTGTCAGCTATTAGGGGATTACTGAAAACTTTCTCAACAAGGTAACCTACTTATGATCGAAGTAAATTACAAAATTTCGTTCATTTATTCGACCAGTGGGCCCGTGCGGCTACGCCCGCTCGAATTATACAAATGTTTATTTAAGTGTATTTAAGTACAACCGACCTAACCAAGTACTTTAAATTGACATAACTTTTTATGAATCTATGATGAACCAAAATCCAATAGTGAATATTGCATCTAAATCGGTTAAGCCGATTCTGAGATTAGCGAAAACGAATGCACAGACAGACAGACAAAAAAATTAAAAATCATTGTTTTGGGTTCTATTACGTTAATTAAGGTTCCCAATAACATTTTTTTTAAATATCTTCCAAGTACAGACACCCTCTTACGATTTTATTATAAGTATTAATTCATATATTTGATAATTGTATGCCTTTTCATCTAAAAAATTTGATGCAAAGGAATATAGGCCACGAATCCAAACTTTCTTATTTGACCTGCCAGATTTAATCTTGTTTAGGTCAAGATACTCTTTCATAAGCTATAGCATCAAAATGTTTAAATAACCTATTTGTTTTTTTTGTGCTAGTTAGTGTAAGTTACTAATTCTCCTTTAAAAATATGTATTTGGAACATCTCTAGCTTATGCAAACTCATTAAGGATTTTTTAAATATTATTTGCAAAGGTATTTCTTTGGTTAAGAAATATAAAATACATAGATAAATCTATTTTAGATTTGAATTAATATATTCAAAAGAAATTGTGAGTCAAACTTTGATGCTACAACAAAGATACGTCACCATCTTTTAACCCTTTATTGTATAAGAAAGTAGGCATTGTAACCTAAATATTTAGCCTTCTAGAACTTTCTGCTCTAGAAAAATATAATATAAGATAAAAAAATAATACAGCTTTTTTCAAAACAAAACTATTAATAACAATCTTTATATAGTTGTTATTTTATTGAACAAGGCCACTATGTGTAAGAAAATCTGTAGACACTTAAAACGAAACCTCGTTCAGGTTTATGAGGCCATATTTTTACAGTCTGCCTACGCTGTTTATCTTCAATATGAAATATTAGTCTTCATTTCAATTTCACTTATATTTTATGCATAATATGTATAATAAATAGTGTTTGCTATTCATAAATTCTAGCTTTTACATTAAAAGATAAAGATAAGATAGTACGGCCTACATCGAGAACATTTTCTTAATTAGCTTTTCTTTATAAAGTGATATGTCTTGTTCAGCTTCACGCTGTATCCCGCACACAGCGGGGTAGGAGGGAACCTATCGTTAAAATACTCCGTTTCTCACTTTCTGCCGAATTCTGGGGGCATTGCGTGTTGAGTAGTAGAACTCAACGCCGCGACATCAGAGCGAAGAAATGGAAACATAGATTTAAATAAATATTTTATCTCCTCGAGTGGGGATCGAACCCACTACCAGTCGGTTTTACAGTCACACTTTGTGCCCCTGCCACGACTGGCCTTATTTGTATGTATACATGGATGATGTATAAGAAAATTTAGTATTGGAGACATTTATTAACGTAATAGAATCAAAAACAATGATTTTTAATTTTTTTATCTACTTGTCGCATTGTCTGTTTGTCTATGCGTTTATGACTAACAGCTTTAAATGCCGCTTTCCCTATGAAATTTAGTCAATTTTTCCTTAACATATTGTGTTTGTTTTATTTCAATCGGTTTATAAATATAAAATTTATGTCAGCATAAAGAATTCCATGCAATATTATTGCAAAATGAATGAATTATTAAATAAGCTCTAACTTCCCAACGTTCAATGTAGGGAAATTGTCTTTAAAATGATAATATTATTAGAAAACGAAGGGTATTCAATTGAGAAAATAAACAATTATGTGGTAGAAGCAGGCGAAACCGCGGGCGGATCCTAGCGACCCGCTAATAAATAATTGTTTATCTTCTCATACATATTATATATATTTTCAGATAGTTATTAATAAACTGTTGAGGTCATAAACTATAAATAATATAGAAAATGTAATATATGTATTGGAAAGTATTTTTCTTTTAAATAACAAATATCATACTATTATTTATATATAATAATCTTGTTTTAATAACGTAGCATTGAAAAGAGGTCGTCTTTACAACATTCATATCATATTTCTACAGGGATTTCGAAACAAAGAATATTCCGAGGCGAGAGAAATAAAAGATTTTTATGTAAATTCATAGTGTAATGCCGTGGGATCTATAGCAATATAGCTTATTTTATACGCACCCTCTAGTTGAAATATTACTAGAAGAAATGTGAAATAAAATACTAAACATATAACAATAATAATAACTAATTTATTGATATTTTCTTCCCGCGAATTGCTTTGTATTGAGATTCATTGTATATACATATATTTAATTTAAACAAGGTACTTGGATCAAAATAGAACTCTTGTTTTTCGTTCTATATAAAGTTCTGTCAGTAGAGTCATTATTATCACATTGACAAAAGCTTATGATTTATTAATTAACAATATACGTATATAAATCGTCCATTAATTAACACCTATTAATAGTAGAAACCTCCAAAAATATCCGCAACCTCGTTTGCTAAGCATTGTTGCTTTCCACATAACCTCAAAATTAAATGATTTTAAAAATAGTAAAAGAAAATCTTCAGCAATGTTTTTTTATATAAAACCAAGGTTTTTATTGTTTTATATTGCAATTAGGACCATTTTGATCGCTAAAAGAGTTATTTAAGCCACACTTAACTTAATTAGATTGATCTATGTATTTAGCGTACAGTTCTAACCAAAAGCTCAATGAATACATACAGTATGTAAAGCCTACAGTCTCTACAAGAAATCTATATCTACAACTAGGAAATACTATGAAAAGTATAGAGGACAACGTCCTGAACGTCACTCACCTCTGCCACGCGGCTTCACCTCACGAACTTCAACCACAAATCAAAAAGCACTGTACATAGCACATGTTTGCACGAAAACAGCTGTTTTTAGCGATAATCAATTGATAACAGTGTACGAGTGTCCCGGCAAGCGCGAGTGTCCCGGCAAGCGCGAGTATCCCGGCAAGTGGTTGGATGGCGGCGGCCGAGCTCGTGCGGGGCCCGCCGCTCAGGCCGCCTCACTAATCAGTAATCGTTGTTGGGAAGGGAGGCTGCGTGGCTCCGTACCCCGCAGCCCCGCGCGTAGCCGTGATACGTCGTAGATGCGCTTTTAGGCATTAACTGTTTTGGGGTTGGTTGGTGCTTGTTTTGGTTGGGGGAGGGGTTGTTTTTTTTATTAGTATTTAATATGTTGGTTAATATATTTATAGGTCTAATTTTAAAAAAGTGATTGTAAACGCATTGGCTGTGGATTCGGTTCCTTTGGGGGCATGAATTATTTAATATTTTCATTTACTTGTCCGGTAACAAAATAAAGGGCGGCGTTAAGTTCCGCCACTTAACACGCAATGCCTCAAAAATTCGTTAGAAAGTGTTTTAACACTAGATTCCCTCTGTCTCTGACCTATATGCAAAATACAGCTTGAAGTTAAAAAACAATGTAATATACATAAAATTAGTAATATGCTAATGATATCTATGTTACTCAAAATACACCTTTGCTGTCTTTTGCAGTAGGCAGAGGGAAGTTTCTATTTTTCCTGTACTTTTTTTCTTTTTAGGGTTCTGTACCTAACGATTAAAACGACATCCCTTCCATCCGTTTGTCATCAGACTGCACCTCATAAAGCAGGTTAGTTAGATATTTAAAATTTTCACAAATTATGTATTTCTGTTACCTTTTTTTTGTTCAACAAAATTAGTTTCGGGAGTTTCATACAACAGACATTATATTTTGCCGTTTTTATAAATAATGGTACGAAAACCTTCGTGCATGAGTCCGACTCGCACTTGGCCAATGTTTTTTATTTAGGTAGTAGAAATTTATTACGCAATTTAATACTAGCTATATTAATAGTAAACAAAAAATGGGTTTAGCTAATAATGCTATATTTATAACAACTTAAACTAACATTAATAACTAATATTGTTAATAAACAATAATCATAAAAAAATATAGAAAAATAAAATATCCTGACACATCTGTAAATTTAGCGTCAACTTATACTCTATGGCGGTAGTACACCAAGCCGAATTTTCAGGGGTGACACATGCCGATTAAATATTCATTTGTGGATTGTGAATTAGCAAATCCAGTGATAAGAGCCTCCACTGATAAGATAGTATAAGGCTGATGTTTTCCTGAGATTAGCTGTTGTTTTATACAGTAATTAAAACGTTGTCTAGGTTAGTTTAGCTTCTCTACTTATTAAGAGGGTAACTTTAAGTGTCTTTTTTGAACAAGTTGATGTGTTAAATAATTTTTATTAAATTGTATTGAGTACAAATTTGTATTTCACATGTATTTGTATAGAAGAAATTATTAGAAAATAAATATTATTGACTATTAATATAATTTTCATATTTTGCAATATTATCATTGAATTATTAAGTGTAACCATTTCATAATACCTTTCGATGAACTTACAAGAATTTCGTAAATTAATCCAATGAAGTAACATCAAAACTTAGAAGATAACTCGTGTAATTGAATTATTAATTTAATATTTGATAGGCGGCCCTGAGGCGCGCATGCGCGTTCAGTACACGTCAAGTGGCGATCTTAACTCTACCATCTTTTAAAATGCAACGACCAAGCTACAATCTGAACACTAAATTTGAACTAACTTCCAGTACTGACATTACTGACAAATGTATATCCCTAGTTTTTATTATTATAAATATGTAATTTATTGATTTTTTAATGTTTTTTTATTCTTATGGTCAGTTTCACACATTTTTATGAGCATACTATAGTAATGCCGCTATTTTGTAAAATATAAGTAATATAAGTTTTAAAATATAAGGTGGGCGGGCAATTTTTGATATTAAAATGTTTAAAATGATATTAAATGAAGAAACACACTTGCCTATTTTAGTATATTTGAAAAAATACAAAAATTTGAAAATCAAAAATATAAGTATGCTGATTCTCGTCATGCACATTTATGGCTAAAATGTTAAATATAAATTATTTATCTTTTCATCTGTTTTCGAGCCAAAGTTGAAAAATAGTATGTATGTATTCAAAAATTATTTAAATTGCAATTTTTTAAATATAATATAAATTACTATCCATAGATAATCACTTTTGTTAATTCTCTAGTACTGTTAACATGTATCGTGTACGTGAGAGTTTAATGTCAGAGCCAATTTAAGTCATTACCAGAAAAATAATAATAAACGTTCCACCCAGACAAACCTGGTAATTGAGTAAAAAATGCACAGTTTCGTCTCATTAAAAGTCTTTCACAATTTACTCTGTCTGGCATTTTTTTTTTCATTAAAAATGTTGTTTATTGTTTTAAGATATATACCTACATGCATATGTGCATCATGAATATGATAGAGACCGTCGTGGTATGGCATCTGGGTTCGATTCCCACTCGAGGAATGATTTATTTTTATTATTTCCTTTTTTTAAAAATAAAACATATGACTAGGATCCCTTTTCCTATCAGAGTAGTAATATATTATACAAAATACAAAGTGAAACTGAAAAAATAGTTACTTAGATATTAGAAGTTAAAATTTTATCAAAGTGTACTATATTTGTTAGGCACGACTTGACTCTCTCTCAGCTCTCTCTCTCTCCTCACAGACGGGGTTAATAAATATATTAAGAGGACAGAAAGAAAATAAAAAAAGTAATTTCACATCGGACGTTAATTTATACCGGTACCGGTACCCGCAGTCATTTCAGCAAAGCACCTTTATTTCCTCATCCCAGTGCCGTTATTGTGTTTATGGGCTGGTATAGTGCGCTCTTAATTAGATATATTGAATGTAGAGTCGCGTTGAAATTAAAACAGTTATATATATATATATATATATATATATAAAATCGAAAGGTCACTCACTCATCACGAAATCTCAGAAACTACATGTGCTAGGAATCTCAAATTTTTTATAGGAGTTATTTATAGGACGTAAGTGCTCGCTAAGACGGGATTTTGCAATATTCGACTTCTAAGGGGTTGTTTTTGGGGTCGAAAGTTTGTATGAAACTTCGTTACAACAAATGCTAGGAGTCTTAAATTTTGCATAGACGTCACTAGGACGTAGTCATGGAGACAGAAATTAATAATAACATAGTTCACGCGGGTGAAACCGCGAGCGGGCCGCTAGTATATATATATATAAAATCGAAAGGTCACTCACTCATCACGAAATCTCAGAAACTACATGTACTTGGAATCTCAAATTTTGCATAGGAGTTATTTATAGGACGTAGGTGCTCGCTAAGACGGGAATTTGCAATATTCGACTTCTAAGGGGTTGTTTTTGGGGTTGAAAGTTTGTATGAAACTTCGTTACTAATGACATTTGTCTTTGTCATTCGTTACTAAATGCTAGGAGTCTCAAATTTTGCATAGACGTCACTAGGACGTAGTCATGGAGACAGAAATTAATAATAACATAGTTCACGCGGGTGATACCGCGAGCGGGCCGCTAGTATATATATATATATACTAGTGTAGTATTAAAATAGGTAATGTATGATTTAGATGCTTATGCATTTTTCTAGTATTATATTTACATATTTTTTTTTATTTTACTACAAAAAAGAAGAAATACAACCATTAACTAAGTTAAAAGAATGATGTTTAAAATAGAGAAAGTGATGGAGAGATTGTTATCATTATGAAAAAAGTGAGACAAATGAAAAACTTTCAAATTTTAACCTAATTATTTTGAAATATATTTTTCGTTTCTTTTAGTAATATAGTTCTTTATCACTTAACTTCTACGTCGTATTTCTCTTTCTACATTATCATAATATAGTCAATGTTTGGAATCATTTTAGATTACTACTTCATAAAAATGCATGCATGCATGCATAAAAACATTTTTTTTAATCTCAATATTAATTTTCTATTAACTTTTTGGTTAAGACCTAAATAGTATAAATATAATATGACAATTTTTTCGCTGTCTAACGCGCAAATGCCTCTAAATTAAAGAAAAATATAAATCTATGTTTCTGTTATGTCCATAAATTGACACAAATGAGTAAAAACAGAAGGATTTCGCATTGCTTTTTGACATTTCAAAGTAAATCTGGCTCTAAATATTGTGGCATGTGTCACTGTGGGAGCTTACATCGGCTTTTATTCAGCTTCCGTTAGCTTTGAACAAAAAACTTTGGGGAATGGAGTATATTAACAGGTTGTTCCCCCCCAGGAGGTTCCCTCTACCTACCATGCATGGGATACAGCATGAAGCTGATAAAAAAAGCATAACATAATAATGATTATAAAAAATAATAATTAGTCATCGACTACATCTAAGCAAAAGGAATTAAACATAAATTATTTTAAATATAAACATTTCAATATAAATTCGACTCTACCTCTACCGCGTGTAGTTTCTCAACTGCGCTACGTTGACAATAGCGATGTGCTACGAGTGTCGCTAGACAGACTCCATAGATTATACCTTTGGGAAATTTACATATGCGTCTTTATATAAAATGTAATAGTACTTTCTTGTTTCATATTATAGTCTCAGTTATAATATATTATTTAATATTTTTACAATTTTGAAATATAAATAAAAATATACGAGTAAGTATGAGGTCAGTTGTGCCGCAAGAGCTCAAGCGTGTGATTGTAAACACGATAGGTTGTGGTTTCGATCCTCATTGGTGGAAATTAAATATTTGCTATTTTGATTTCTTCGCCCTTAAGAAGAGAGATGCCGAATTGTGGCAGAAAGTAGGATAGTAGGTTCCCTCTGCCTACCCTACTAAAAATAATTTAAAAAAATATTGAAGTTAATTTTCTTTTGTGTATTAAAGATAATTGTGCAAGATGTTAATCTTTTTATTGTTTTTTTATTTGGTGCTTAGTCACGTTTTAAATTTATTTTATTTCATTTCTTAAAATAATAGATAAATAGAATCAGTTATATTACAATAAAAATGTTTTATGTTATAATTTCGTATAAGCTGTGGTCATTTAAGGACAAAATTAAAAGTAGTTTAAAAGTAAATAAATAACTTTCGCCAAGAAGTAAACAACTTGGCACAAGTTTACCTAGAGTCAATTTGAGCCCTGAGACCGATTATTTTTTAATAAATAAATAGTGTGGAGAAAACTAACGTCACTAGAGTGAAAAAATATATTTTCGTTTAACAGAAAGAAAAAAAATCACTTCACGCTGTATCCCGCACAGCATGGTAGGCAGAGGGAACCTAGTGTTAAGTTTCCGTTCCCTACTTTCCGCCGAATTCTGGAAACATTGCGTATTGAGCCGCGGATTTCAACGCCGCTGTCTCGCACCAAAACGAAGAAATGAAAATATAAATGTAAATAAATATTTTCGTTTCCTCGAATCGAACTCACAACCGTCGCGTCGGCCATGACGGCCTCAATTAATATATATTTATTTAAAAAAATCTTTTAACAATTTACAAATAGAATCTGATTCTCGAGGGTAGAGAAGTGGGGAACGTGGTGAGAATTGGGGAAGGCCTATGTCCAGCAGTGGACAAAAGATGGTTGTCGATGATGATGACGATGATGATGAAATAGTCAAACTTTATATCACTTATATCAAATTCAAAATTAACAAAAGTAATATAGGAAAGCGAATATAAATTGACTTTACTTTAAAACGTTTATTTCTATAGTTTAACATCGAGCAAATCACGAGTCCCCATTGGAGGGGGCCCCATTGTAGTCGAGTGAGGAGGGTCGGGCTTGTTTAACCATCTTAAGGTACAGAATAGATGTTTACAACTTCAACTCCTTGAGAATTTAATGTTTTTGCCAAAACAACGACTATATCTAATGTTGTAAATATGTCTGTTTGTTCGTATATTTGGAAATATTTTGTGGAATCCACACAAATATAAGATCTTATATCTTTTATCTTTTAGGGATGTAGGGTATTTTATGTCTTACGGTTTATATTGTAATGTTTTTGTTAAGTCTCGAGTCGTTGGAATAAAATATATTGTTTTGTTATTTGGTCTTTTTTGCCCAAATTAAATTATTCTTGTAAAATCTTAAGATATATTTGAAAAGAAAAAAATATTATTAAATCATAGTTGCTACTCCAGTAGTTAATGTGTCCAGAATTCGGCAGAAATGGGCAGAGAGAAGAAGAGATGGGCAGCGAAGTGCCTGACATGCGATATATAGCTTTGAAAAAAAAAAAAATATCTACCTAACAGGTATAAAAATTGATAAAAAATCCAAAGACATCAGAAAACCTTGTGAATGAATCCCTTTACGATGGACGAGCCATTGTTGTCAAAGAAAGGTCGGATATATTTAACCTTTTTTTCACAAAAAAATCTGGCCATATAGCTCAGCCAGTAGCTCAGCAAGTGTGATAAGGATTTTCACGTCGTTCCCATAAGTCCCAATATCAAAGAAGTTATTATATCTCAAGTTATTTGCTAATCTAAATTTATTCGACTTACTGGAATCTTCTTTAAACTGTTTTTTTTTTATATTTTTTGTGGGATATATACCCTATATAGTGATTTCGAAATATTTTAAAACAATTTTTTTTATTTTTTATTTTACAAGCTTGTTTTTAAATTATTGGTAGATTGATGTAAGAACTGGAACAGGTGATAGAAGAGGTAATTTCTTACTATTATTACTCTATATAGCAGCTAACAATTATTTATTAAAATTTTAAATTTATTTGTTCCCTCTGGTGTCGAGGCGAAAAAACCACCACAACACACAAAAAACCAGGCCACCCAACACGCGATGCCCCCAGAATTAGGCGGAAATCTCTCCGTCCCTCAAGGAACCTAGGTTCCTTCTGCCTGTCTATTGTGTGCGGGATAAGCGTGACGCTGATTTATTTATTTATTTAAATACCTGTTGTAAAGTATTGGTAAATGTTGATAAGTTAAATACAGTACATCGCGCGATGGCGATTACGTAGTCTTATCTAAGACTTTAACACCCGCATGCTGAAAGCTCTCTACAGATTTAAACTTAATTCTAACGACTTAACTGAAAATCCAAGTAAAGAAGCAATCACACTATGTTACGAAAAGTTATTTTTTCTTTATAATGAATATTATCACATTTTATCAATTATATTCAGTAAATATGTTAAAAACTTTCATATTATTTACTGAATATAATTGATATTTTCATGTAATCTTACATTTTTCACATCTTTTCTACAAAGGAAAATATATGTAAATTGATATTGATTACGTCATATAAATTATAATAAATTAAGATTTTAATTTTTAATTTTTATATTTAAAATATAATTATATAATTTATATAATTATATTTTTTATATAGCCTCATGTTGTACCACCATACCACCACCGCCGCACGCAGCAGTGTAGGCAGAGGTAACCTAGTGTTCAGATTTTCGACCGAATTTTTAGAGAAAGCGAAGAAATTAAAATATTAATAAATAATAATTCATTCGAGTGGGGATCGTACCCACAACCGTCGCGTTGTGACTACAGTCTCACCCTTGTGTCCCTGGATCACGACGGCCTCTTATTCTCTTATATGTTATTTAAGTACAAAATTATCAATTCACTTTAGGTTTCATTACTTTCTCTTTTCCGTTCCGAGTTCCGTATCAATTTCATGATTATAGATTAATGTTAGTAGAATTTATAAAAAATAGACAAACTACTTTACTTACTTTCTATTAAAGAAACTACAAATATAGTTTTGTAATGTACCTATTTGTAATGTTTTTTTTTACTGTGATATACCTATCAATCGCTAATGCAATTTTTTTCAATTTTCTTCGACCAGATCTTCTTCAGACAGTCTAAGATAAAAAATCTTCAGCCAGGTGCAATC
Organism: Heliconius melpomene rosina; assembly: GCF_056956725.1. Taxonomy (NCBI): domain Eukaryota; kingdom Metazoa; phylum Arthropoda; class Insecta; order Lepidoptera; family Nymphalidae; genus Heliconius; species Heliconius melpomene. Next base: position 5,382,334 of record NC_140402.1, on the reverse strand, counting down.
TGAACCCACTCCTCTTTTACTTTCAAAACTAATTGAACTAACTACCAACGTGGATTACGTTGGCGTTACTATCAATTCAATCAATATTTACTTACTTTATATTGATTTCTATAGAAGTTTCATATAGTATTTTGCATGGAAACCCATTACAAAAGAGAAACCCAGACACTGTACATAGTGCACTGACAGCCATACAACTCGTACCGGACCCCTTGGGAACGGAACCCCAATATACTGTAACGTTTAAGTATCGCTTTCATAGAGAAATCTATGAACATCGAGACCCCTTATCTGCCGCCGCATATTTCTCCATATTCTCTGCTGTGTCCATATGATAATGAATAGTAAATAATTAGTATGAAGAATGTAGCTTATATATTTTATGTATAAAATACTTATGAGCCGCCATTATGTGAGACGATTGTGGGTTCGATTCCCGCTTAAAGAAATCATTTTGTTTAAATTATTTGTACTTTTTCGCTCTCGTAAACGAAGTTCATTGAGTTCCACCGAGCAAAATCTTAAAAATCGAGTGGGTTGTGGGGAACAGAGTGTAGAAACACTAAACTCCCTTTGCCCACATGCCAAGCGGGAAAATGTATAATGCAAATTTTTTAACTACCTAGTCTATGAACAAAAGCAATTTCGAGAGAACCCTCGACCATTTACCTACATTAGCTTGTGTATATTTATTTGAAATTTGAATTTTGTCTTCTCTAACAAAAATATTTCTTTATAAACAATATTTTTGTTGGACTAATAAAATATAAGTCTAATAAGCCTAAAAATATAGTTCCTTTTATCTTTTCTTTTAACTAAAGAAATATTTTCACAATACCGTCTAATACAAAGAAGAACATCTAAGATAGCTTGTCAGACGTTTAAAGAGCTTACGATTTAACCCCAAAGCCATGCGAGTGCCGAGGCGCGATCATTAGTAATCGTTAGTAGCAACTTTGTTTAGAGCTCTAAGTGATTAATCACTCTGTCGCCGACGTATCCTATACTAACAACCTGTGAACGACGTGCAGAAAACAATAGTTATATAGAATATATTATTATCAATTAAGTAAGGGGAAACCTCAATTGACCTTCGAAAACACAGTATCAAAGATACTGGAGGAAGGTCACGTAATAAACATGAGGACTCCCAGAGGAACCTCCCATGTATGAAGATGTTGATGACAGCAGACGAGGCGAAAGAGGTGGGGAGCGGAGTGTCGTAACACTAGCCTCCTCGCCCTACCCGCTGCATACTAAATCAAAGATAATTTCATCCATTCGCTGTATAATTAACTGAATAATTGTGTCATGTTTATTGTTTTCTATACAAGATGCTAATTTCTATACAAAATGACGATGCTATAGAACAAAGCCCGCTGTTAACATCAGTTTGACACATATACCTACCTATATTGACATATCAATTAAAAATTGATTTTTGACCTAGAATTATAAAATTAGTTCAATTTATTTTGTTTAGAAAGTACAAGCCGAAGCCTGAAGATATCAGATGAGCAGAAATTGTTATAGACTATTTTCTAAGCAGAAACAGAATGATGATTAAATATCTAAGATAATATGTAGATTTAGATTTCTAAGTTAGCTTATAGTATGTTATACGGAGAAAAGGAAAAGCATTTTATATATTTATTAAATTACTTTAGCATATTTTCAATTTCTAAAGATTCAATAGGAATATCCAGTTTCCAGATATTGAAGAGTTATGTGATTCTATCCTCCAATCTAATTAAATTAGGAGCAACCTATTATGTGCTATATAAAATTTTATGAGTTAAATTTAATAATTGAAAAGACGTGAGAGTCGGTCAAACAAATAGTAATATTTATAAAGATATAAACACATTTACATACATTTTTTTTCCTGCTTCACGCTGTATCCCGCACATAGCAGGGTTGAAACACTCCATTCCCCACTCTGTTCCGAATTCTGGAGGCTTCGCATGTTGAGTTAATACATTCATGAACGACCAAATAAAAAACAAACATTAATTTATTAAAATCGAACCAACTACTACATTTACGAAATAAATTATTATTAAAATAAAAATATAACAAACCTATCGTAAAAGAAAATTCTTTACAAAAAAAACAGCATATTTTGATAACATTCTATCATAATTACATCGCCTAACACAAAGGTCGTCTCGAAGCTATACTTACTACAATATATCAAACTGAGACCCCCGTCCAAAACGATTAGTGTAACAAATGATATAAGATAACATTTAATATTTTATTTTCGTATACAATAGCCTCCTAGATATTTTTTTAGTTTCAAAATTAGGTAGTTTTTGCTAAAATTGACCACTGTGGCGCAGTGGATATAGTTTTTCTTAGCTTTGGTACGAATAAGTGCGACTTTGATACCTGCCACTTCAATTTTCAATTCAAATTCAAATTCAAAATATTCTTTATTCAAATAGGCAATTATTATAAGCACTTTTGAATCGTCGAATGAACATATGAACAAAAAGCTACCACCGGTTCGGAAGGCAGTTCTGCTGAGAAGAGTCGGCAAGAAACTCAACAGTTGCTCTTTTCAAAATCAATCAATTCATAAATTAACCATTAATTTCCGCCACTCAACACTCAATGCCTCCAGAGTTCAACGGGAAATGGAAAACAGAGTGTCTTAACACAAGGTTCCCTCTGCCTATCCTGCAGTGTGCGGGATATAGCGTATAGCTCAATTAATTTATTTGATATAATTTACATATAAAATTTCTAAATGCATATAAATCGAGATCCCTTTTCTATATATATAAAATCGAAAGGTCACTCACTCATCACGAAATCTCAGAAACTACATGTGCTAGGAATCTCAAATTTTGCATAGGAGTTACTTATAGGACGTAGGTGCTCGCTAAGACGGGAATTTGCAATATTCGACTTCTAAGGTGTTGTTTTTGGGGTTGAAAGTTTATATGAAACTTCGTTACTATAAATGCTAGGAGTCTCAAATTTTGCATAGACGTCACTAGGACGTAGTCATGGAGACAGAAATTAATAATAACATACTTCACGCGGGTGAAACCGCGAGCGGGCCGCTAGTAACTATATTAAATTAAACTATACAAATAAGGGAAGAGTAGATTAAGCACTTTCATATTGCAGATGAACTATCTACATATTTGATTAAAATCCAGGATTTAAGCACGGACATTAAAATCTCATTATAATATTAACACCCACTCACACACACTACCGTAATACCAACATTGTTGAGGTTGTAAAAATTAAAGAAAACCACACCACCATTAATTACTACGTCAACCGTGGGGTAAACCATTTTGGCAACCATTTTGGCAAAACATGGCATTTAAGTGGGTCTAATAGAAACACCGGATCACAAAATGCAGATAGTTCATGAGATCTTATCGGACTAACCGATAAACGCCTTTATAGCCACCGCTATGAGTACCGTCACTTTCAGAATTCACTATTGTAGGGGAGGAATAATGATTAGAGTCTTAGTTATGGGGGAAACTGTAAACAGTTCTATTTTATTTGTTTTTTTTAGCGTCACGATGAATCCCGCACATAGCATGGTAGGAAGGAAGAATTTAGTGTTAAAACACTCCGTTCCCCATTTTCTGCTGTATTCTGTAGGTATTGCGTGTTCAGTGGCAAAACTCAACGCCAGGCTTTTGCCTGGTTGCCAGAGCGAAGATATGAAATGCATTGTTATACATTTCGAGCGAGGATCGTACCCACCACCGCCGTGACGGCCTAATTGCTGAACATTACTGAAAGTGCCAATTTGTATGAGCAACGTTACCTTCAGAATTTACCGGTATAAGGAAGAGTTTAATAACCAGGCAGTCTTAGTTATGGCGGAAACAGTTTAAGCATTGCTTTATTTAAAGCTGTCAATGAATTAACTGGAAAAATATATAGAGCAATTTAAAATCAGACGTGAGAGGCTCGAGTTTAAATTACTGTTGTTTCATAATGTATGTATTGTATTGTAGGGGTATTGTATGTAATGTATTGTAGGAGTATTGCACTAGTCTTATTATATTATTTATAAACACGCTATATCAGCAACCTGAATTTATTCGCTACAAATGCAATTGTGAAATAATGTTCTACTATCGTTTTGTAGCGTATAAATAACCAAATTAAATATATAATAAAAGAGTTGAATATTAGGTCTCGTCTTATTAACATCGCCATAATACCCGTTGCCCTCAAGTTAAAGATATACCATTTGTATAGTATACAGGAATTAGATAATTATAATAATTTTGTTTTGTAATAATTTCTGTTTATGTTATTAAAACATGTGTTAATAATTGTCTCAGTTTGATAATTATCGTCTTTATGATATTTTACATACCTAATATACATGTTTTTTTCAGCTTCACGCTATATCCCGCATGTAGCAGGATAAACAGGAGCCCAGTCTTCAGATACTCCGCTCCCCACTGAATTGAATTTGTGAGATATTGCGTGTTGAATGGCGGAACTTAACGCCGCAGTTTGCCACGACACCACAACAAAGAAATGAAAACATTAAATATTTAATTTCCTCAGGTGGGAATGGAAACCATAACCTGCCCCTGCGCCACGACTGGCCATTATTCGTGTTTAGGTATATATACAATTAAATTTTAAACATTAGCTATAAAATATGATTTCTACTTTAAACAAACAAAAATACATTACCGAAGACCAGGAGGAGGAGGAAGAGATTTTGATCGTTGAGCATAACTTCATATCATACTTGGAACTTGCTATACCTCACTCACTTTACATACCGCAGTTACTAGTTTCTAGTCAATTATATGTTAAACATACTCGTATACGTTTCTACTAACTTCTGACAGAGCATACGAACTCATCCAGCCAGGTTTGCTGCCCAGTATTGATTTTAAAAGATATTTTAGACCCAGCTAAAATGAGACCGGAGGTAGACCAATTTAGATGTGATATGTCCTGATGTCTTTTTTGGATTTGTAAATGAAATTAGACTATTATAAAATTTAATATAAAATTATTAAAACTATTACAAATTTATAATTTTAATTAATTTCATATAAAAAGATTTAATAAGCTTGTAAACTCAAGTTTGTCTGTATATAAATTGTACTTCCCATTGACCTACCATCCTGAAAATGGTGCGGAATCCTCGGTGGACGAGTCCGACACGTATTTGAAAAATATGTGGACTACGAGAATTAATTATAAATAAATTACTCTATCTGCGAGGTAACTGTGGGTTCGATCCCCACTCGCAGAAATTGAATATTTATTTAAATTTAAGTATATTCCCATTTCTTCGCTCAGGTGTCGAGACAAAGGGCAGCGTTGAGTTACGCCACCCCAACACGCAATGCCTATAGAATCCGGTGGAAAATGGGGAACAGAGTGTGCTATGTGCGGGATACGGCGTGAAGCTGATTTAATTTAATTTTTTATTCTACCTACACTTTGCTCAATTATCTCTATAATCTCAGACAAATAATAAAAAGATTAAAAAGTGTAAAATAACAATAGAAGAGTCCATATTAGCTAATATTTCAGCATTTGTATTAGTTATGCTAACACAAATTAATAATTTAATATTCTAGCTACATTAGTTTTCACGTTTTCACCCTGCATTTAGGCGCACAGCGTGATATTTACTTAAAATTTTAGGTTAAGCTCAGCAATTAACCTAGAAAGACTTAAAAAATGCTAGCTCGCTCTACTTTAGCAGAAAGGACAAACTTTATGCTTTAATAATTTAAAGAGAATTATATTATTTCTGTTACTTTGTTTTTTATTAATTGAATTCACATAATAAGACTTATAAGAAACTAGCGGACGCGCGCAGCTTCGTCTGCTTGTTTGCACCCTTAGGGGTGAATTCTAATAAACCATGAAAAACGTGTTCAATTAAATATTTTAAGTCTCAATTTCAAATTTTATAAAAATCGGTGGCGATTAAAAGATTTTTCCATACAAGCTTTCAACCCCTATTCCACCCCTTTAGGGTTAAAATTTTTCAAAATCCCTTCTTAGTGGATGTCCAGATTACGAAGGTAAACATCTGTCCAAATTTCACGTTTCTACGCACAGCGGTTACGGCTGTACGTGCGTCTTACCTCAGTCAGTGAGGGCAAGTCCTTTTATATATATACTGGCCATCTTTAACAGTATTTATATATTATATAACGAATATCTATGTACAACACTAAACAAAAATTTTGAAGATTTTAAAATAGAAATTTCGCAATTATTTTTCGAAATATTATACGAAACAAACACAACTGCACATCCATTTAGAATAGTAGTCCTAATGCCTAACGCAATAAAAGCTATAGCTGTAAAAACGTAATTTCTTGTCAACTTTTTCATTTCCTCCCTAAAACAATATTACCTTACAGCTGACGAGATATTCGCTCTTAAAACTCGGTCTCCCATCAAATTCTTTTGAAAATAACTGTCTGCGTGGAAAATTATCTCAAAATATATATTGTAAAGATGGGAAGTACGCCGTACGAGCGCAAAGGGCAAGGCGTAAACAATGGTGCACTTTGCAATTAACTACGGAACCCGCTCGGAAGACGCATTCATGGGGTATACCTATGTAGCGAGGCTCGCGTCAATGACTAATCGTAGAAAGAAAATACTTTTTTTTATATTTAGATATTTATCTTACTTTGCTATTGCTTGGGAGTATAAATTGTATTGTATTGGAGGCAGTCGTGGTATAGGGGAAAAGGATGTGACTGTAATGCGACGGTTGCGGGTTCTCAAGGGAATGTATTATTGCTTATGAATATTTTCATTTCTTCGCTCTGGTACCAAGGCAAAAGCCCAACGTGGAGTTCCCCCACACACGAAGCAAAGCCTCGAAAAATTAAGTGGAGAGTGGGGAACGGAGTGTTTGCTCTTAATACTAGGTTTGCTCGTCTTACCCTGCTATATTCGAGATACAGCGTGAAGTTGATAAAAAATCAATTGTATGAAATAAAAAGCAACACACCGTTATTAGCCTAAAAATCAGCACCAAGTGCAAAATATTATTAATTATTTCATAAGGAGTTTTTGGGGCAAATTGTTATCCAGTATGAGCTTATGTTCAAGATAATACCATATTTGCTTTGCATACTATGTTTAATGTTCTTCCTGGTGATACCCACTACGCTTTTCAACACACATAAAAGTAATATAACAACTTCCTGTAGATACCTTCTACCATTAATATACCCTGGAAAGAACTATTTACAATTCAAATAGCAATGCCTTATTTCTAGCAGAAAATAATAATAAAAATACCATTAATTTATACCGTAAATTAATAAAACATTTAATTACTTAAAGCTAGTTCAAGTAGATATATATTATTTAATTGAACTTAATAAAGTTAGTCGTAAGCCGGAAACTACTACTACATTCGTTTAACCTTTGAAAAGTTGGCAAGATCTCCTATTACCGCATTTCCACGGTCTAAACTTCGTACCGCTGAATCCAACTGTTTTATTTACTTTTCTCACTCCTTGAGAAGCAAATACTTCGCGATGGAACTGGAAATGAAGATAAGACACTTTAGATATGTATATTTGTACACCGAGTTCTGTGATGCTGTGTGAGCATAAAGAATTCGTTAGAGCTTTAATATATCAAATATCTTAACATGGTAGGTAAATATAAAATATTAAGCATCAAAATATATACAGTATTTTTTTTATATTTCTATGCAATAAAAGAAATAATTGGACTAATACAAAAGAAGAAAACCTATCGCCTATTTTCTTTTTGATCTTATCTAACTTTTTAATATTCCTCTTGTATAATAAAAGTATGTATAGTAGTGTGGAAAATTAAAATATAAAATTAAAATATGTAATTTGGAAATTTGGCTAACAAAAATAATGTTTTTAACAGAATTAAAAACAATATATTGAGGTGACGTAGCGCAAAGGGTATGATGTACACTAGACAGATTGTGGGCTCAATTCCCACTCGAGAAAATGAAATATTATTTTTTTTTTGCATTTTTTCGCTCTGGTGTCGAGGCAAAGCGCAGCGTTGTGTTCCGCCACTCAACACACAATGCGTCCAGAATTCAGCGGAAAGTGGTTAGCAGGATTTCATGGCACTGCGCTCCTTCTGCCTACTCTGCTACACGCGGGACTATATAGTTAAAAAATATAGTTTTGCATATTAAAAAAATGAAATAAAATTTTATTTCAGACATTCACTCAATATTCATCAAACACGGAAGCAATATTTCCAATTATTTTTAAATCCCTGCGTAGATGCAGCAACGAAGCATTGAATTGAGGGTAGATGGGAATCGGTGTCGTATAAGCCATGGCGGGCGCCGCTAATTAGACGGCTTTGTAAAAACACCCTACGATACAGTTAACTGTTTCCACTCGTATTGCCGCGTCGATACCTATCCTATCCTGTTTTCACGTTTCACGCATGGCCACGCTCCGGGATAAAAAAGGTTTACGTTGTTGAAGATTAAATTGATTTTTTTGTTAGAACAATCTGCTCGGCCTATATAAAAATGTTTCGGCTATTCTAAATTTGATGGGTAGTAAAAATTCTGATTTAAATTTTAGAATTCTTTTATATTTTAGTTCTTACAAATGAAAGCTTAAAAAACTGGCACAAAAACGTAGGCAGGTAAAGGTGGAAAAAGGGACAATATATTTTCGAAATTTTCTCAATAAATATAAGGCTAAAACTGTGGAAACTGTTGAGTTTCGGTAAAACGTGGGACATAGTTATATCTGTAAGGTATACAGACCACCATCATAAATAAATTCTTTTTATTTCTATGAAGCAACAAAAAATAAATTGTTCTGCAAATTTGTCATTCCCCAAAATCTGCTGGCCCAAGCTAGAACCTCTCAACCAGCAGGCTAAGGAGGCTCAAGCTCTAACTTATCAGCAGATAAGCCCGCTACTGTGGGCCCTTGAGTCTTTAGCTTAATTCTTTATTAGAATTTAATAGAAATTTAAGAAGTGGAAAAATAACTTTTTTGTTAAAGGAAAGATAAGTTCGATAGAACTTATATACCTTATTATAACCCTATCCTTGAATATTTTTGTTCGGAGTGAGATCGATTATTTAGTAAGTGTAATCTTTGTCTTTATAAAAACATATATAGCCAAATTGATTATGAAACCTGTGATAAGTCATGTAGGTAGGTATAGTAATCAGATATCTGAAAAATGATTATTTTAATATTTATCTTGGTAGGGCTTAGCCATATTTAATAGTGGTGCCATCTAGTGGCGACGGCATAAAATTTGTATGAAGTTTAGTATAGTTTTATTAAAAAATCAAAATGTCCATTAAATATTACAAATATTGTAAAATACTTAGAGCAAACTATGCCTATTAGAATTGACTAGGGGACAGCTATTTAATTTTCAAACGAACACAGTTACCTCAAAGGAACTGGTAATAGCAGTAGGCTAGTCATATTTGTTGTAAAACCTATAATTTGTTGGGGACATTCCGTCTTGACAACTATAATGTAGAACACTTCTAGCCAGGTGGAATAATGATATAATGAAAGTAAGCTGAGTTAGCACGAAGATTGAGCCAAGTGGCACTTTATTGAAGAACACAATGTCCACCAGTGGATGTCATCGTCTTCAAAGTGTGCCACATATTACACTGAAGATAATGATTTAATTTTTTAATTATTTTTTTTTCTGTGTAACAATGTATTTCATAAAAATCTAAACATTGTTTTTATTTTACTGAAATATTTATAAAGGATTAATAACAAAAAGTTATCTATAAATTAAAATGATCTAAAATAAAACAGTAAAATTTTTAGCAAGTCTATATTTGGTAAAAAGCTGGAATGCATACATTAAATGCTTATTTAATTTCTTTATCCAGCTACAAATATTAATAGTAAAAATTATAATTTAATTCCATATATCAAAAGTAAAATTAAAAATAATGACAAAATACTTTGAATAATGTAAACAAAATCATAATAATAATTAAGTTCCTTTAATGTAGATAGTCATCAAAATGTTTTTATTATAAAGTAATTTAATAAATTCATAAACTTATTAATTAATATTTATTGATACATAATTTAATTGCAATACTGGCAATGTACTTTAACTTATGTCATGGTACCAAATACTGGGTTGTGTCTGCAAATACTAGGACCATACTCCATGTATGCCTGTTTGCTGTGACATACTTGATAAAATTCTGGTGTGGAACCTAACATACTGCCGCCGAACCACACTGCATATCGCTGCATGTTGTGTGATATAACTTGAACATCAATCGGCTTGGGTGTAATCCGCCCCTCAGAAAGCATTGTAGATAATTTTAATCTAGCATCAACAGTTCTTTTAATGTCCCTTTGAAGCCTCCTTCCAAAATCTCTGAACATAGTAGAGCCTCCAGATAAGACAATATTTCCATATAAACCTCTTCTCACATCAATAGGACAACTTTGAATAACTTCATCAACCATTTCATTTAAAGGTACAGTAAAATCAGCATTGGAAAATTCTGGATGGAAAAATATTTCTGGTCCCAAAAATCTTTCATAGCCAACATCAACTGAAAATGGATTTTTTGTAATAGCATTAGTACCAGTATACTTTTTCATCCACTTTCCCGGATCAGAATCATATTTTGCAAATTCCTTTGCAATATCTGGACAAATGTAACTGTATCTTTCTTTTATTGCTTTTGCAGTTTCTAAGCTTTGTTCTGGAGGGATGCCTACTTCACGTTCACGAAGCAGAGACTGAATAAATGATGTTATATTTCTACCAGCTATTGGAATATGTTTAATACATGACCCAATCACATAGCCTTCAGCCACTGGCACAATATGAGTGACACCATCACCACTGTCTACAACTATACCAGTGAATGTACGACCAGCAGAAGTACGCGATTTCCATGATGCAGCCAGCGCAAGAACTGCTTGTACTGCAATGTACAACCCAGGCACATTGAAAGACTCAAACATAATTTCCGCTAAGTATTCACGATTTTCCGGAGTATTTAAAGGTGGTTCAGTGATTAAAAAGTGATGGTCTTCGGGCTCAGCACGAAGATATTTAAAAATACATTGCTCAATGTATCTTTCCATTAAATCCCAGTCCTCAACTAGACCATGACGAACAGGATATTTCACTGAATATCCGGTGGCTTCGAACGCCTCGTCACCAATGAAGAAATCTAAGTCTTCTACCGCCTTAGTCATACGCCTAGCACTCTGGTCACCAACTTTAGCAGTTTCTTTTATCGCTATGGCTGACGGAATGATAAACTGAGGCTCCTTATTACCGGCGAAGCCTAACTTCGTATAGCCGGTACCCACATCAATTACACAAGCTGGCAAGTGGTCTCCCATTTTATCACTTTAAAAACTTATATGATATGAATTTTAATGGGTGCGGCGTTAAATTTACGATATTTTTGACGTGGGAAAACAACACTTCGAATGACAAATTCAATATGTCAGCAGACGGAAGATGATTAATACAACGTTCCATTTCTCAGAATATTTCATACAATTTTTAATTAAGATAGAAATTAATTTTACAAAGTAATTTTTAATTTTTATCAACGATAAAATATATCAATTCTTCTATATTAAAACAGTACCTAAGATAAAAATATATGTATATTCTTTTTTATAATTCTACTAGTACCTACTGCCTGTACGAAGCTTCAAAAAATACTTTACGATTTCTTTTTAATCATGCAAAATATGACTATTTATAAATTTTATAAAAATTGCATATCCCAGATTGGTTCCATTATAGGTAAAAAAAACGTTTCAGGAGTTATTATTTAAATAGCTTAATGCTTGGTGGGGGGTCTCACAAAAATAGCAGCTACTACTCAACGTTGCCAGATTGAACCTTTGGGAAAAGCAGATTTTTTTAAACATTTAATTAAAATAGCGAGATAGCTTTCGTCAAAAGCGGGACTTAAGAAAAATATAAATAACAGTCGTCTCTAGTGCTGCTCTTTAGTGCCTACTATTTGTTGTGTGATAGTTACATTATAAAATATATTGTTTATATTGAACTCTTTAAACTAAAATACTACATACACACATACATTTATTATGATGTATATTTAAGAAAATAGGAAAATATATATTTATTTCTTTTTTGTCTAAGTTTTTATTAATTAAACAAGATTTTTGCGCGTGGCCGTGTTTAATAAATCATAAAAAATCTGCTTATTCCTATTAATTTACTATCACCAAAACGACTATATAATATTATAAAAATATTTTTCAAGCTTTTCCCCCGTAGCAGAGAAGACAGAGAGAACCTAGTATAATATGTACAGCGGCGGAACTTAACACCGCGCCGACCGGAGCAAGAGCAAGTCTCTTGATATGATATATTCGAATAACTTATTACCAAAATTAAAACAAAAAGAAAAGCAGGTAGTAACATTTTTTATTGTGACCGAATTTATTACTATATTTACAAACATACATTACAGGAATGTAAATATATTGTTATTTAAAATTACAATTGCAGTCTAAATTTATGTACTGTATTATTTTTTGATATTTTAATTTTGATTTTGACAAATTTGGACACAGTTGTAAATTGCATAAAAAAGTCAAACATATTTTTATTACACTTTTATATCTTTTATTTTCATTTTAAATGTTTTTTTTTTCAGAATGTAGGTAGACTTTACTTTAAAATATTTACAAATGTATTACAGTAAAAATATTAAATGGTTTTCTTACAAATCAATATCGAGTTTTAACAATGAACTAAAATTGAAACTAAAAGTAATTGCAATAACTTAAGTCTTACAAGTGTGTTTAGATTTTCATAATATAAGCAGAAAGCTGAATTTTAATTTCAAAGCCAATATTAGGTTGGGTATTATATTTGCAATTATTATTTAGCTATATTTAAAAAATATATAATTTTATAATAACATAGTATTAAAAGCTCAATGGTAAATGTTATATATTACACAACATACATGTTATTATTATAATATTGTTAAATGATATTAGAAAATAATATAAATTAAAATCAATTAAAAAAAATCCATCAAAACATCAACATTTCAATTTCCATGTACACATCTTCATGTTAAAATATCATCTAGCAGTTACATATATTAGGTTACACAGGGATTAATTAAATGGCTAAATTGTAAAAAAATACACCTATATATTTCTCATACACTTAATTAAGTAGACTAACCTGCATATATATAATTAATTAATTTAAAACAATTATTCATAGAAATCAATCTATAAATAACACAACAAATAATCAAACAAGACAACTAGATATTTAACTTAAAAAAATAAATCAAATTTTAATTTTTCAATATTAATATCAGTATCATTATATCCAACTTAAAACAAAAGGGGGGGTATACTAGCATAGACAGGACCACAACATTATATATTATTATATATAACCAATAATCATACAAAAACAGTAATTGCAATTGTCTATAATTGTCCAAATGGGGGACAATTTTTAAATCTCTCACCACATCGCATAATCGGAATCGTCCATATCAAAGATTGTGAAGAAACCGAGAATAGTTAGATATACTATTACATTGCCAGCTAGTGTCAAGTGGCATGCACCCCAAAGTATCTGAAATTGAAATATTAAATATATTAATTACTATTATAAACTAGCATTAACTAATTGATTGTGGGTTCAATTCCCATTTGGGGGAATGAGTTTTCGATTGGTTGAAAAGAGGAGACCAGAGTAATTGAACACTAAGCCTCTTCTTTTCTTATCTTTTTATATAGTTTGCTAAATGATAAAATATAAAAGTAAAAAAAATATTTAAGTACAATGTTTATCTATAGATAGATTAATGTAGAAGCTCTTTGGATAAAATGCAATACCACAAGTCATTGACCTTACAAAAGTGAATGCAAACTGTTATTTCACTGATAATACAAATTGCAAATTAATATAGAATTTTTTCACTTATATAATACATGTGTATCATAAGAAAACAGTAAATAAATGAAACATAACTAAAATAAATAAACTTACCACTGAAGCCCGAGCAAGGACAATGGGTAATGCAAATGAGCTAACAAGAATTCCCATAGTAATAAAGATTGCCGCCTCCATACAAGGCGAGTTTGTGCCGCCTGCGCTGTCTGTATGGCGTCTTGCAATCATTGTGGGAATTGGACACAATATGTAGAATAGCACAACAAAAAATGGCCACCATAACCTGAAAGTACAATTTTTGTGATTGCTCTTTATCGATATATCCGAGTGTGCCAGTTCAGCACTAATCGCTTCAATGGCACATTAAAAGTACAATTACATTACAGGTTCACACTTTTTCTTAAAGAGCAGGGAAGGCAAAATTAAAAATCTGTTTCACACTGTATTTACCAAAAGTTGTCAGTAAGAGACTGCTTTTTAGACTGCATATTACTAGTAATATATATATATATATATATATATATATATATTTATGTATATATATATTACTAGTAATATTAAAAGTATCCTTGTGTGCAATATAGATAGAATATTCTATTCTATTCAGAGTCCGTTGGAAGAAAACATAATGCATATTGTGATGAGGTGCACAATAGATTACTGTAATACATGAAATGTTAAAACATTTCTAAATCATTATTTCTTTATTCTATTCTATTCTATGAAAAAAATTTTTTTTAACAATCTTATATCAGGGTTTCTCTCTCTCTGTTCGTCCTTCAATGAGGCTTTTTGAAGAGTTCCTACATTATTATTTTTAAAGTATTACACCATTCAATCACAACTTGTAAGGAGGCATATAAAACATATATTTTGTCTAGGGGATAGATGGGATCTGTAAAGTCTGGGAATCTCTCTTACCTACATATATTTGAAGTTTACACTAAATTAAGAATATATTTTTAATAACTGGACTTACTTATACTGTGGTAAGGCACAGGCTAATATGACAAATGTCATTCCAATGGATCCCGCAAAAGCCAACGACACCAAACTGAAAATTACAAAGATAAAATAATGAAAATTAAAGTATAAATTATAATTATGCTTAAATAAATAAGTATAAACAATTTAACAAAAGTATATATTTTAAAGTAAAATATAAAATCATTGTATGTTACTTAAATGTCTTTAAGCTATTCAAGATAATTTACAAAAGCATATATTGTAACTCTACTTATTTCGTAATTTTGTCTTATTTTTTTAGATCATATTTGTATTGTTCCACTATCTAATCTTGTAGAACAATATTTGCATATTATTTATAGCAAGATTGATAAATATAGAAAATACTGTAATTAACTTCAAAAGGTATTACAATATTTTTCTACAAATATTTTATTTTCCTCCTTATTACATAGGAATCCTTCTATACTACCTTCCGTTTCGTCATATGCATATAAAGTGCACCTGCATCATATCGATTTTATTTTAATATAAGGAGTACCACTTTTAGGATTAAAACTTACCCTATTATTAGTTCACGGTGTGAGCATGAAAAAGAAGAAATTAAGTTTAGTTATGTATTGTTTCAATCAAAGTAAAAATTATGTTTGTAAATATAACAATATACAATGAGTCACATAGTAAAAAAAGTAAATCAAATTTGTAAATGTTTACACAAGTAGATTACAGATATACCTTTGATCCCAGCCATTGTTAAAAGTGAATATTACACTATATTAGAAATAATCTTACGTCTAACAAATCGCTTATTTTATTAAAACTTAATTTGCAGAAGGAAAAGTCATAGGCAGTGCAACAGATAATAAAAAAAATTCTAAAAAGAACCACAGGCTAAATATTTTATCTTATTACTTAATTTCATGTTTTACTGAAAGAAACATATGTAGTATCGTACTATTTATACGTAAAACTTTAAAATTAATCACTTAAAGCAGAATATCTTTTTAAATTATGACAAAAGAACAATCTGAATACGTTCTTTTCCCATTTCTTAGTAACTACTTCAGTCAGTCTACCTTAGCCCATCACTAGCAAGTAGGTTTTGAAATTTGATTAGTAAATGTCAGTGGTTGGTTAGTTGATGAATTTCTGTGGAATTAAAATTTAATACAATATTAATAAAGTGGTTATTTAAATTAATTTTTCTAGCTATCTCTTCATTAATTACTAATTCTCATTCACTAACTTTTGTACAATGGATGATGATGCAGAAACTTATAAACTCTGGCGAATTCGTAAAACCGTGATGCAGGTTAGTTAAGAGGTTATGTTGATAAAAATATAACAATTTCGGATTAAATAAACAATATAGAAGTGCTATATATTTAAAAAGTGTTCTGCTTAATGTTTTTTTATTTATAAACAGATTAAAGAAAATAAATACAGTTGTATACAACTTTTTTATTATTTTATGCTGAGTATCTTTGTATTTTAGTATATTCAGTTAATATTAATAAGTAATGTAAGGAAACATATGAACAGAAATTGAGAATTTATATTATGGTAATCTTTGTTCAAAACAAATATGGCTTATTATTTAATTGCAACATTTATTGATTATTGCAGTTGTGTCATGACCGTGGATACCTCGTAACACAAGATGAATTGGACCAAACCTTAGATCAATTTAAAGAACAATTCGGTGATAAACCGAGGTGAGTAAATATTACTTCATATTTACATTATGTTAAGGCTAAGCAACATGCGTGACACACCATAGGGCCCCTCTTGAAACAGCTATTATTTCTAAATATAACTATTATTATACATTATTATTGTTTACAACACTAATATTATAATTATATATACCTTTTTTATTTTTTTGAAGTAATTTCCAAGTAAAGTAAATTCACATGCTATGTCAGAAATACAACTGAGTACTGACCGATAACAGAGTGAAGCAGTAAAGCAGAATGTGGAAAAAATATATTCAACATTGATACCAATAATAATAGTATGATCTTGCTTTTATAAAATATTCATGCATTGCCAAATTTTTTTTACAACGTAAACTAGCTAGCTAGCATATAATTACTACAATAGGAATTATGTCTTACCTAAGTATAGTTTGGTGGTGGTAGAAATATTTCCATCTAAAAACTGCTTTTTTATATTGTCATTTAAGGTATGCATTGTTAAGTCTCCACCCTTCTCAAAAGTCTTTGCCATACAGTTAATATGATCAGTCAATTTTAAAAAGGAATTAAAAATATATAACTAAAAAATGTTTATATATTTATAAACAATATTGTATTGTACATCATTGATGACTGTCAAATAATAAAAATAATAATGACATTAACATATATAGGTCCAAATGAAAGAAAGAGTTTAGTTATATATATAAATAATTGTTATTATTTTTAAGTAAACCAAACTGTAAACACGATAGTTGTTTGAGTTTGAACCCCACAAAAAATGGCAGCCACTGCACTGGCAAGGCAAAATACACAGCAGGGGAGGCAGAGGAGACCTAGTGCTTAGACACTTTGTTCGAAATCTCGAGAAGATTCCGGCGGGAAATGGGGGACATTGCGTGTTGAGTGGCAGACCTCAACGCCGCCCTTTGTGAGGGAATTAAATATTTATTTACAGTTTTTATTTCCATTTCTTCGCCTTGGTGTGGAGGCAAAGGTGAATTGAATCCACAACCAGTTGGTTTACAGTCACGCTTTGTGCCCCTGCGCCAAGACTGGCCTATTTGATTATAAATTATTTTGTATTGTTTTAGCGAGAAGCGCCCTGCAAGAGGTGACTTGATAGTACTAGTAGCTCATAATGACGATCCAACTGATCAAATGTTTGTATTCTTCCCAGACGAAGCTAAAATTGGAATTAAGACAATTAAAACATATTGTACAAGAATGCAAGAAGAAAATATTCATAGGGCCATTGTCGTTGTCCAAGCAGGTGAACTTATGTTTGTTGTTAAATATACAAATAAAATTTGGGTTATTAAAGAACAATATAATGTAAGCAAATATAGCATAGGAGTTATTAAAACTTATTTAAAATTTTTAAAGTGTTATTCCACACTGGGAAAAGAAAAATACTTTTTTGTCTGTGTGTCTTAACACTAGGTTCTCCCTGCCCACCTTGCTGTGCCTATCCTCCTGTGAGATACAGTGTGAGGCTGATAATAAATAAATAAGAAGAAAACAAATATTTCTTTTCATTTACTTTAAAATTTTCATATATCATTTGTTTATTTCAGGTATGACACCGTCAGCAAAACAGTCCTTAGTGGATATGGCACCGAAATACATCTTGGAACAGTTTTTGGAATCGGAATTGCTAATTAACATAACTGAACACGAGTTAGTGCCAGAACACATTGTATTGACGCCTGATGAAAAACAAGAGTTATTAGCAAGATAGTATCCTTTTGTGACAAAATGGATTTTATATATTTTTTTATATTTTTAATTTTTAAAATACTAATAAACTATTTATTTTAAAATAAAAAAAAATAATTATCAAATCGAATTTGCACTACTCAATAATAATCTCAAATTTCTTTAAAATGAATATAATCTAATATTTTATAAATGATTTCTTAACCATAATAACAGTAAACTTAAAGAAAACATGTTGATGAGAATACAAGCGGGTGATCCAGTGGCGAGGTATTTTGGACTTAAGAGAGGACAGGTATTATTGTTTATTTCTCTTTTATTTGCACGCTGTATCCCTGTAAAGAGTTGTTACCACCCGAGTGGAAATCAAATCCACTAACGTCATGTTGACGTTATGCCCCTGCTTCAGGACGGCCAATGATCTTTTTGAACTGCATTGGATCCTGCATGTAGCAGGCAGCCAGAAAGAACGTAGTGTTAAGACACTTCATTCTCCATTATTCTCCGTATTCTGGAGATATTTCGTGTTGAATGGCGGAACTTATTTTTTGGAAATTTATAGCTTTTCGTTTAACTGGTATTTTTATATGTTGAATATAATTAAAAATCCTTGTTTTATTATAAACTTTTTATTATTTTGTTTCAGGTGGTGAAAATTATAAGATCATCAGAGACAGCTGGACGATATATCTCATATAGATTAGTATGTTAATAAATAATAGATAATAAAGGTAATATTAAAAGAATAAAATTCCATTTTTATACAATATGTACTTATGTGTTTTATTTTTATGTTTTTTTCTTAATAAAAATATAAATGAATTATAACAATAAATGGCTTAGGCTTGTTTCTTCCTGTCTAGATTTTTATTAAATTTAAAGTAAAAAAGAAATCATACATTTTAATACATATACAATACATGTACAAGATTTTGTATATGCTTTTGTTCTTAGCGCTCTAATCAGTTTCGACTTTACGGAATAATGGACAGAACCGCGCGTTAGCTCCTGTACCTCGTGTAGGCCCTAAATTCGTATTTCGATGTCCTCTATCCAGAAAGATCAAAATGACTTATTTACTAATTGTTTATGCTAAAAAATAATACCAAAATAATTATCAAATTCCAAATAGCACAATATAAAACAAAAATATTTGTTAAATTAAAAGACATCCTCAATCCATGGTTTATGGATCCATGGTTGATTGTTCACATCAAGGTGGATCGTAGCAAATTGCAAAGCTGGTGTAATGGCGACGCCACCGTTATATCTCGCCACATTAAAAACAGATGTAACTTTCGTAAAATACCATAAAAATAACTATCTAATATGTAACGCCATGTAAATCTACACTAGTAAGCACGAGTCATGCGATCGTTGCATTTCAAACGGCGCACGCGCATCTAACTTCGCGCACGCTAGCTAATATTCGCGAAACATTTTTTTCTTTATTGATTTATTTACACTTTTTTCTACTGTGCCGGTTTAAAATGGTTTTTTTTTAAATTATAGATATTGAGCTCGTAGATTTGGATATGTAATATATATTTACCGTTTCAAAAACTAGTAAGTGTAGTGTCTTTATTTTTTTGTGATTTGAATGGATTAAATAATTGGTAAGTGTTTTAAAATGTACGTAGGTTCATATCCCTGGATTGTACTAAGAAATCCTTCAATTTCCATCTATTTCAAAGTTAGTAGTTACATGTTGGGTGATGGGACCAATGCCGGATTTCTAAAAAGACTCAATTTGAAGATTATTGTTAAAAAATAAAACTCCTTGAAGAACACCAACATACTTAAATATATTTTTAATTTGTGGGACTTATAACAGTGCTTCCTCATCGCATGATATTTATATAGTGCTACTTATATAAAAATCACTATTACAATGCTAGGTAAAATCAGTAAAAAAAAGTTTTATCATTAAGAAAAATAGCTTCACGCTGGATCCCGAACACAGTAGGATAGGCAGATCCCTCTGCATAGTGTTAAAACACTCCGTTCCCCGTTTCCCAAAGGATTCTGGGGGTGTTGTGTGTTGAATAGTGGAACTCAATAACACACTTTGCCTCTACACTAGAGCGAAGGCAATATAAATTTAAATAAATATTTTATTTCTCCAAGTGGGGATCAAATCGACAATCAGTTGCGTTTAGAGCCACATACTTGTGCTTCTACGCCACGACTGGCCTCAAGTAAAAATCTAAAAACTATTTTTAGTTGAAACTAATAATTTTACATTCTAAAAAAAACGTTATTTTTAAAAACAGAACTTTTAAATTATTGGAAAGATATTCATAAATAACAGTGTATGCCGTTAAAATAAAAACGATCTGTTTAAAATTATGATAATCATCATAGATTACGACAGCCTCCATTAAGTATCTAATAAAACTTGTGGACGCGCCGCGCGTGCTCCATATCGTACTTATAACTTCCGGATTAAGATTTTGTATTCATATTTGATTTATAACTTAATTTAATTTTGTTTTAATTTAAATAATTCTTTTTTTTTTACTTTCAAAATTTATCTTTGTTCATTAATGCGGTGCTTTAAGATGTAATTGAAGTTTTAATGTAGGTAGAGCTATGGATCTAAAAGCCAACTTAAAAGCTGAAACGTTTATGTAAATTAAGTTATCTGTAAAAATATAATACCTACGAAGTTTTTTTTTAATAATTTATTGCATTACATAGTTTAAGTACAAAAATATCGGCTCCACCATTCTTTTGAAGAAAACAAGAACACAATCGAAACAAAAAAATCCTTTATCTAAAGGTATTTACTACATATTGACACTAGTTTTAAAAGTAAATTATGATTGACCTAAATTGTGTGAGTATTGCATATTTCTTGGTTTCTTGAAATGGAAAACGAATCCTAGCGATCGGTCGATCACGAATTTCAAGTTAGAAAGTTGAAAAATCGTGATGGTACCAGCGACTATGTTTTAAATATTTAAATTAGACTGGTTTCTAGCAAAAGCAATTATGAAAGATTGTCAGTTTTTTTACTAATAAGTATTTGTTGTATACATCAGACAAAATAGTCTTAGTGTGTTGATAATGGAACTAGTCGCATATTTTTAGCTTAGTAATTGTTATTTATTTTTTAATTCAATTAAATTTTCGTGCCATTTTGAAAACAGGAACATTTTTTGTCCCGGTGCCGTTTCGGGAATACCAGGACACGTAAGTGAAAAATGGTACGTGACAAAATTTTAACATAACAATATTATACTTTTATTAAATTAGTTAATCAATTTTACATTTTTAAATATAAATTATTATAAAAAAGATACATTTAAAAATATAAAAAACCAGTCTTCCGAGGGCGGGACAAGGGTCCAAGCCATCGGTGGCTAGGGCTCCAGAGAGAGGAACCGCCGCACAATACGTGCCGTCTCAAGTAATACTGCCTTCTGTATCCGGTTCTTGATCCAACAGCTAAGCGATAGCCTAACATTACTATTAGGTACGCCATTCTACGTAATACGAGTACTTATAGCATTATGTAGAGTATGAAAATTGTGAGAGTGACTTTATTCACCGTTTGTTATTCTTTTCTTTACATATTACCTACTATATATACTAAATTAGCCGGGCAAGGATCCTAATATCACATTTTTCTAAGCAGAAACGTTTCATACACAGGTTTACTATAAGAATAATCATTCCTATGTAAGATTCAAATACGATTTTACTAACATACATACACACACACGTTTAGATTTAGTTTAAAATTATGTCAAGAATCAAGAAAAATATTATAGAAAACGTAAAACACAAAAAATAAAGAATAAAGTCTGCGCCGATCGAACCGCCAATTTACCTAGTAAAAGTTTTTTTGATTAATCCACTTGAAACTGCAAACATTCAATAACACCATAACGAATTGGACTTTTATTATTATTTAGTTTATATTCATGAGTTGATATGTTTTTTTTTTCAATCGAGGCCTATATTGTACCTGTATATCATATAAGTAGTTTACGATTGGAAAAATTCCAAGCATCTTGTGACATTCAAGCTATAAGGAGAGTTCAATGACCTAGAAAGGTTTTTTTTAATTATATTGATATTATGTTAAATTTTAGTATACGTATATCCAAGTATAATTACTATAATTTTGTCAACATCCTTATTAGAACGACGAAATGAAAATAATTCATCTTTCCGAATCGGAATCGAACTCTCAATTGTTGTGTCTTCACTTCACGCAATGCCTCGAAAATTCGGACCAAAGGGGGTAACGGAGAGTTACCTGTGGTTACCCCGCTGTATGCGGGAAGCTAAAACTAAAACTTGACGCTATCGTCGCTATAGATTGCTATTATTTATGAATAATGATATTTCATTATAATTTTTTTTTCTAACTTTTTAAAAGTAAAACGTACTTTGTAATCATTATATGACGCACAAAGGCTATTCGAAGTTCAAGATCCTAATTAATTTTTAATACTTCAGCAATAAGCACCGACGCACCTATTAGTAACTCATCATTTTTAATTAAATAAGATAATTTACTTCCAATGAAGTAAAAACTAGTAATTTTTTCTTTTTTTTTTCTTTCTCTATTATCTGTATTCAAAGAAAACTGAATTAAAGATCATTTTGTGTAAATAGACCTAATAAAAAAATATTTCTATATAATTGAATAGAATTTAAAACATAGTTTTAGTTATAGGTAAATACTGGTAGGTCATAGCCAGTCAATTCAAAAATGCTTCACAGCAGCATTAAATGTAGAAATATTAAACTTTATATGAATACTAATTAATTAAATTATTATCGAATTCGAATCTTTTCAGTCGAGTACAAAAATTAATTATTATATTGTTTTATTTATTATCATTAGCAATTGCTTATTACGTAAATTAATAAATGACGTTTCTATCTGGAGGCCAGTCGTGGCGTAGGCACACAAACGAGTGACAGTAAACGCGACCGATTATGAGTTCGATTCCCATTCGAAGAAATGACATATTTAATATTTTAAATTCGCTCTGGAGTCGAGGCAAACCGTGGCGTTTAGTTCCGCCACTCAAGTCGGAGGAAAGTGGGGAGCAGTGTGTAGGCTCTAGGCTCCTTCTGCCTACCCTGCTACATACATCGTGATGCTGAAAAAAAATGATAACCTATTATTAATAATAAGTCATTTAAGTTCCTATTACTAAAAGAAAAGTGAGAAAATTAATAATTAAATTGCATGTTTTTATAGAATTAGGCTGCTTATACTTTCAATGGTAAAAGAGAAATGTAATATCATTATTTAGATATTCAAGATGTGGTTTACGCATGCAATGGAGACATCACTCATGTTAAACTATTTTTTGCATCCTTCTAGTTCTAAGATATTGTATATTAATCTTGATACTATTTATGTAAGAAAATATGAATATGTAATATATGTACATATATGTATATATGGTGAACTAGCGGCCCGCCCGCGGCTTCGCCTGCGTGAACTACGTTATTATTAATTTCCGTCTTCATGAGTACCTACGTCCTATAAGTAACTCCTATGCAAAATTTCAAATTCCTAGCACATGTAGTTTCTGAGATTTCGTGATGAGTGAGTGACCTTTCGATTTTATATATATAAGATAATAGATTCGTACAGTATTACCTAATGTATTGTTAAGTACTCGTTAGAATTTAGAATCGTTTAATTAATTTAAGTTCTCAAAGTTCATATTAAATACAAATCAATATGAACTTTGAAGGCATTTTGGTAAAAATATGTAAAAATTTGAAAATATCTGAAAATTTATTATTGTCTCTCAGCTCTGAGAGTATAAATAAAAACGGCATCTTAAAATCGCCTTGAGATGCCGTTTTCATTTATAAATTATATCTATGAATGAAAACGGCATCTCAAGATCGATCTCAGAGTTGAGAGCGATTTATAAATACGGACCTATTAGTTCCATAACATGTAGTATTACATAACATACGTTGAAACAACTTCAGTATGTTACGTGCGTAGATATGTTTTAAAATATTCAAATAACACATTGATTATTTTAATATATTCATCTGCAAATATATTTTGTAACTAATGCTATTTCAATATAATAAAAATTGAAGGAAGTGAATATGAGATTACATCACCGCCGTAAATTCAACTATATACTTTCTAAGTAAATATAATTAAAAAAGAACAGCTTCACGCTGTATCCCGCACACAGCAGGATAGGCAAAGTGAACCTAGAACCAGACCTCAGGCATTGCGTGTCGAGTGGTGGAACTCTACGCCGCGCTTTGCCTCGATACCTAAGAAATGAAAATAAATGAATTCA
This sequence comes from Heliconius melpomene rosina, assembly GCF_056956725.1. Lineage (NCBI taxonomy): Eukaryota > Metazoa > Arthropoda > Insecta > Lepidoptera > Nymphalidae > Heliconius > Heliconius melpomene. Next base: position 5,357,703 of record NC_140402.1, on the reverse strand, counting down.
AATAAATATTTCATTTCATCGAGAGGGGATCGAACCCTCAACCAGTCACGTTTAAAATCACCCTTTGCGCTCCTGGGCCAAAACTGGCCGCTAAGTAAATATATGATTATAAATTAAAGAGACCTTTAATATTCTTTATACAATTCATCGACAACGGCATGGATTTACAAAATATATATTTGCAAGCAAAATCTAAATTAGAAGTGGTTTACCGCGATATTCGGTAAATAACAATAATGATCGAACCCGCGATCCATCGCCCTGCTTGCTTATCAGAGCATCCGCTAATGACAGAGACACCGTGGTCGGAGATAAATTGATGCAACTTTCTAAAGAATTCGCCAAGAAAATGCATTCCTAGCCAAGCTATTCTATTTCAAGTTTATACAATATTTATTATTAGATACTAGCGGACGCGCGCAGCTTCGCTTGCGTATTTAGGGGTGAATTCTAATAACCCATGAAACATGTGTTCAATGAAATATTTTTAAGAGTCCAAATTTCAAATTTTATAAAAATCGGTGGTGATTTAAAAAATTTTCCATACAAACTTTCAACCCCTTATTTGCACCTTTAGGGGGTAAATTCTAGAAAACCATGAAACATGTGTCCAACTAAATACGTTTAAGAATTTGAATTTCAAATTTTATAAAAATTGGTGACGATTTAAAAAAAAACTATACAAACTTTCAACCCCTTATTTGCACCCTTAGGGGGAGAATTCTAGAAAACGATGAAACACGTGTTCAATTAAATACTTTTAAAAATGTAAATTTAAAATTTTATAAAAATCGGTGCCGATTTTAATTTTTTTCCATACAAACTTTGAACCCCTATTTCACCCCTTTAGGGTTACAATTTTTCAAAATCCCTTCTTAGTGGATGTCCAGATTACGAAAGTAAACATCTGTCCATATTTCATGTTTCTACGCACAGCGGTTACGGCTGTGCGCGCGTCTTACCTCAGTCAGTCCTTTTATATATATAGATTATTAGTGTTCATTGTTTTTATGTTATAGCTTATTTTTTTTAAATAATTTCATAGGATATAATATTTATTGGGAAAAACACAAAAATATATGTAGGTAATATATAACTTTAATTTTACAAATGAATTCTTTTGCCAGTTTCAATAAATCTTTCATATTTTGTGAAATAGACATTAAAGGTTTTATGAGATAAATATTAAAGTATATACTTATGGGCGTAGGAAAAGGATGGCCTGTGCCTACTTCAAAATAGTCTGGTGCCCATCCCAAAAAATTTACTACAAAAAAATTGTCACAAATTAATTTGTTACAAAAAAAAATAAAAACTACATTTACCTACAAGAATTCTCTCTCAAATCAATCTGTTCAAAGCTAAAGTCCATGCCCCCATAAATATATCTTAAGATATACCCATGGATCTACATAGTTATAAATCCCTCTGCATTTTTCCTCTTTCAGTTAATTCTTATGGGTTGTCCGTTACACATTGAAGAAACTGAAGCGAAGAAATGTAAAGAAAAAATTTTTTTTCATTTCCTCGAGTGGGAGTCGAACCCATAAACTGTCGCTTTTACAGTCACACTTTGCGCCACTGCGCCACGCCTGGCCTCATTAAATTACTTGCGTACATTCAATGAATAAAATAAGTATAACATACACAATTATATATTTGAGATTATCTATTTGCATTACTAAAGTCACACATTCGTTGCTATGACAACGCATATAACCACGCGTCAACGGGCCCTCTAGTTCTATTAAAACTACTTGCAATAAATAATACCAACATATTTCTGTAACTAAGAACTGTATACAAATGGCTATTCATATTCTGTCAATCTCAGGTCTTAGCACTGCCTAGATATCGATATCTAGATATCGATATCGATATCTACCAGTTCCTAGTTAACTAACTGATTGATAGATATTTTGACGGCTCATTTCTTATTGTAAGAACGAGATTTTGTCTTGAAAAGCGGGATTTTTATCTCTGAAATTGTTAGTAAATACAAAATTAAATCAGCTTCACGGTGTATCCCGCACACTGCAGGGTAAGAAGAGAAAACCATTATTAGTACCATTATTAGTATTAAAACACTCCGTTTTCCACTTTCTGTCGTATTTTTCGAGATATTGAAAGGCGGAAATAAAAATATTTGTAAATAATAAATCATTCCCTCAAGTGGGAATTGAAGCCACAACCATCGTAACTGTCTCACTCTTATACCCCTGCGGCACGACGTCCTCGTACTCTAGACAAGACAAAAAGCCTTCTAAATTCAGCGGTAAATGGGGATTGAAAGTATCTTAATGGGAACGGAGTGTCTTAACTAAAGGTTCCCAAGTCTCTGCCTACCCCCCTTTTTGTGGAGGTAGAAAAATAACCTCAGTTATTTATAACATCCGACAGTACCAAGTGGACCGCAGAATACGAGTACGTTACGAAAGACAGTGAAAGCAATGATTTACTGTTTCATTGCCAATCCAGTATCTTCGTTACAAAAATATTTGTACATTTTTACGCACCGTCAAGTTATTTAATACTGGCAATATATTCCTAATATGAGGCCAGTCGTGGCGTAGTGGCAACAAGTGTAAACGCACTACAGGCTGTGGGTTCGATTCCCACTTGAGGGAAATGTTTAATATTTCCATTTTTGTTGCTCTGGTCTGCGCGAGGAAAAGCGCGTAGTAGAGTTCCATCACAAATGGGGAACGGAGGAAAATAGGGGAACGGAGTGTCTTAACACTGCTTGATGTATCGGGAAGCTGTATATATATAATTTATTCACATGTTTCAATTTCTTTAGGCGTTATTCTTCTTTGTATTTTACAACACAAATTATTTAGGCAATTGGATTTAAATTGAGCAATTTGCTTAAGATTTTTTTATAGTCGTATCGATAGGGCCTTATTTAATGAAGTGATTGGCGGTGATTACATGATATCTTAGAGGTGTGCTTTGCCTAGACACCAGAGCGAAGAAATGGAAATATAAACGTTAATAAATATTTCACTTCCTCGAGTGGGGATCGAACCTACAACCGTCGCGTTAAAGTCTCACCCTTGTGACGCTGCGCCACGACGGCCTTTTTTATATTTATTACGAAAAATCTAAATATTTCATTATTAAATAAAGAAATTGCGGCGTTGAGTTACGCCACTCAACACGCAATGTCGGAGTGTCTTAACACTAGGCTCCTTCTACCTACACTGCTTCATGTGAGATACGGCGTAAAACTTACAAAAATAAATAAAGAAGATTTAACTCTACTTTAAAATAAACTTTACTTTGTACTGAAAGATAATTTATCTACAAAATTGTGTACGATGATTGTGAAAATTTATCTGACATAGCAAAAAGCTTAGAATATGTTCTCTGATGAGCTATTTGCTTTGCGGTCTAACATACCAATTACTATTGATATCAAAGTTGTAGATATTTCTTATTAGACGAACTGATATAGTTAAAACATGACTAATGGGTAATTTACAATAAACTAAAAATGAATCGTCGAACTAATATATAGATATATAAAGTAGGTAAAGTTAGATACAAAAGGTAAGCTAACTGTCGAGAAATATTTTTTATAAATTAATTACGTATAAAAAAGCTTCTTTCACGTTATATCTCGCATAAAGCAGAGTAGGCATAAGGAACCTAGTGCTAAGACACTCCGTTCTCCATTCTCCATTTTCCACTGAATTTTCTAGGCATTGCGTGTTGAGTGGCGTAACTCAAAGCGGCAATATGCCGTGTTAATGAAAATATTAATAAATAATATTTCATTCCCCCGATTACGAACCGAACCCGTAACCGTCGCTTTTACAGTCACACACTTGTTTAATTAGGCCACGACAGCATTTTTTTTATTATTTGTTGATAATAATTCTTTATGCATTAATTATAAAGATATAAAAAAAGTTTTTCGTAAAAATGGTATTTGTAGTTCTACATATTTCCACATTTAGCTGGGTAGGTAGAGTGAGTTATATTAAAATTTTAAATCTAAATATTCTATATTCTTTATTCAAATAGATAGATATAAGCACTTTTAAATCGTCGAATAAACATATAGATAAAAAAGCTTCACTTCACTGCGTTAGTAATCGAACCTACATACATACACGAATATGCAAATTTTTTAAATTTCAAAACTTTTTTTTATTTGCCATCAAAGTTTTATTATAACTTTATTTTCCAATATAACCATATTGATAAAAAAAAAACAATATTGCACATACGACTACCATTAAATCTTAAAAGTTTGTTAGTTATTAATTAACCTTACTGGTTTTTTTTCTAATGAATATAATAGCTTTGCGAAAGTTAAAAATTCTTGTAAATCATTCTGTCATCAATGGATTTTTACATTTTTTTTAATTATTTTATAATAATTTACTTCTATTTTTCTATTTAATTCTTTATATTTTACTTTTCCTTCATCCTATTGATTCGATACACGGAATTCACAACCACCATATGTTCAAATACGGCACCACTGGTCCATGATGACGTCTCCTTTTTTTAGTGTTACAAAAAAAAATAGCGCAAAGCTTCGCCCGCTTGTGCAGTATAATTATTTATTTTTTCATCTGAGTTGCTTTCGTGTTCTTATATATTTTAATTTTAAACTAATCGGAATCGAACCCATAGCCTGCGCGTCCACTGTTGGAAGGCGTGTGCTACTGCGCCACGATTCGCCGCCATAATAAGTATCAATATATCTATATATATAAAATCGAAAGGTCACTCACTCATCATTAAATCTCAGAAACTGCATGTGCTAGGAATCTCAAGTTTTGCATAGGAGTTATTTAAAGGACGCAGGTGCTCGCTAAGACGGGAATTTGTAATATTCGACTTCTAAGGGGTTGTATTTGGGGTTGAAAGTTTGTATGAAACTTCGTTACTACAAATGCTAGGAGTCTCAAATTTTGCATGGACATCACTTATAGGACGTAGGTTCTCACGGAGACAGAAATTAATGATAACGTAGTTCACGCAGGCGAAGCCGCGGGCGGGCCGCTAGTGTTGATATAAAGATTTAAGTACCAGAGAAAGAAAATTGTATATTTACATAACATACACTTACTTACACTTATAGTACCTAAGATATAAAATCGTTGAGATCTGCCACACGGAATGCCTCGAAAAATTCGGCGGAAAGTGGGTAGCGGAGTATCTTAACACTAGGTTCCCTCTGCCTACCCTGCTTTATGCTTGAAGCTGATTTAATGAATATTAGACAATATAGACATTCAAAACAAAATTTAATATTTAAACGAATCATTCGAGAAGTGGTCACGCCGCAAGCGAGAAAGTTCGCAGTTTCTTACAAATTAAGCTTTTTGCAGAATAACAGAATTATTTAAGTCAATTACAGGTTGTTTGTAATAATAGCGTAGAAAATTAGCTTTCTTTAGTAGCTGATAATATTTTTTACTATTTCATAAACACCTCGTGTTCACGTTATAGTGGAACGTTATAGCAGAGTATTCTTTATTTCTATAAAAAAAGTATATATTTATTTATAGTTTCACGCTATATCCCGCACACAGCGGGGTAGGCAGAGGGAACCTAGCGTTAAGACACTCCGTTCCCCACTTTCTGCCGAATATTTCAAGGCATTGCGTGTTGAGTGACAGAACTCAACGCCGCGCTTTGCCTCGACACCAGAGCGAAAAATTGGTAAATAAAATATAAATTTAAATAAATATTTCATCTCCTCGAGTGGGAAACGAACCCACAACCAGTCGGTTTTACAGTCCCATTTTGTGCCCCTGCGCCATGATTGGCCCGTTTTATATAAGTTTATATTTTAAATTATTTTCTGTAAAATCTAAGAGCTTCGGGATTTTAGTGACAATATTTAAAAAAAATCATAATTATTAATTTCTAACCAGGCTCGATTCTAGCATAACATAAAAACTCTAATAAGCAAAATTATTTAATTTAACAGCACATTAAAATTATTAAACAAGTAAGATTCATAAAATGGTACCAGTTTTCTTTAATCTGTCATCTTTATCGTCAACATCGACCTCCTAACATATAAAAAAAAATTTATGTGACATAATTAATTAAAATGTAATTATCATAATTTTATGAGATTAGGATATTAAAATCACTAACAAGTGTTTAATAGGCTATAATAGGCTAATAGTAATTAGCGGAGAAAATAGTGTCGCGATAATATATAATATATTACAAGACCACTGAAGGCTTCGCCCGCGAAATCATGGAAGTTTGAAGAATCATTACCATTTTTATAGATGTATATACTAAAGACTAGATTATTTTATGATTTCTTTTTAATTATTTAAGACTTCTAAACATACCTGAAATAAGCAAAAAACAAACATTTTTTGTGCCCAGTCGTGGCGCAAGGGAACTGAAGAATCTTAATAAGGACGGAGTGTCCTAACACTAGATTCCCTGGTGCCCTCTGACTACCCTGAATACAGCGTTAAGCGAAAAGTAAATAATAAATTAATAACAACAACAAATGAAGGGTAATTTATTGTTTTACTATGGAACGTGATAAAAATCAATCGTTTGGAACGCTAACGGGCGAACAAATAGCGTATAGAAGAAAGGGTTCGTCGAGTGAACCTGGTCAGCAACAAGTCGATAACTCCGTTCCGCAAACATAATAAAATTATTTCTCATATAATGGTTGCTTGGTGATGGGTGTTGTTATAAAAACATCTAGAAAGAAGTGTTCGTATTTAATAAAGTTTATTGAGGCCTGTCGTGGGGTAAGTGGGTTCGATTCCCACTTGTCGAAATTAAATATTTAATACTCTTACTTCCTCTCTCCGGTAAGGAGGCAAAGGGTGGCTTGAGTTCCGCCATTTAATACACAATGGAAATGTCTTTGTGTGTTGTCCCAGGTTCCTTCTGGCTACCCTACTACTATCTTAAATTAATTTATGATAAAAAAAATACTAAATACTTTTAAAGAAACCTTCCCTATGAGTTTCATATTTAAGACGATTTCACTAGCACTAAAGCTATATTACAAGGAAACGGATACAAAAACATAAGAAAATGCCATATTGGAAATTGCAATTTGAATATCAACATGTGAATGCAAAACAATTCACATGTTTTCTCATAGTTACGGAGTTACAATATGTGGAACAGTATGTTGTTTTGATATCAGTTTCCGTGCTAATTCCTTCTAACTATGTAACTCGAGGCGCGAAGCAAAATCAATGCAATATGCGTACTCGTATATGTACACTAATTTATGTTATTATACATACAATGTAGGCAGAACGAACATAGTGTTAAGACACTTCGTTCCCCATTTTCTGCTGGCGACAATGAAGCATGAAAATATAAAATTTTTCATATTCTCGAGCGGGAATCGAACCCACAACTTGTCGTTTTTAATCTCACTTTTAATATCTGTTTACTATATAACAAATAACCACTGGCCATATTTATTTGTCTTCCATTTCGACTTAATGGGTATAAATAACATTTTATATAATATATTAATTTCAAACACAAATATTAAGAGAAATAATGGGAAGCTTACAAATGTTATAGATAATATATCAAACTATAAGAACAAGGATTGAATACTAATTCTTGGTTTTTTTCACTTAACTACTTTAAACTATAAATTCCATTAGTCACATAAAAATTAAAAAGGATATTAAAATAAATGAGACAGACAGAATATAAATGTATCTAATATAATAGTAAAACATATTTCTTTCATTTTTAAGTTTCAACAGCCTAAATAGGTTCTAATAAAATATTTTTAAAACGTTACACGCATTTGTCGACATTTATTGAGATAATATAGATAACATTAAATATTTTAGGCCAAATAAATGTGAATATTAAACATATATTTTGTTTTATCTTATCGTTTACCATTAAAAAAAGTTAATTTTTTTCTTCACGCATTTTTCGCTAATGGTGAGGTTAACATCTCCTAATAGTCCATTCTAGGGACATTGTTAGACAGATAGCGAAATCTAAATTTGTAAAATAAGATCGGCGAAACGAAAATATTTTTCTGACGAGTTCTTTCTTTTTTTTTCCCCATGGCAGAGAAGATAGATAGTATTTACTATGATACTAGATACACAGATCTGTCCTCACCGCATATTTAATCAATATAGATATTTCGTACAGAATTTAAAATCTCTACAATCAAGACATCATGAACAAAAACATGATGGTGAAAAATCTACAATTAAAAAGATTTGAACCACGCACATTACACAGTTAACAAAGAGAACATAATGTTAAAACTCTCCATTTCCCAGTTTCCACCGAATGTTTGTCCGTCAATCACATATTCATTACTTATTAATTTCTGTGAAACAATTTATGACCAAATCTTTTCTTTAGCTTCACGCAGTGTACCCGCATTGCTGCGTTGGCAGAAGGAACCCGGGAACCTAATGTTAAAACACACCGATCCCATTACGAAACTTCCGTTAACTACTTTCGAATGAATTTTGGAGGCATTGCGTACGCATATAATAATTGTAAATTATTATCATTTAATAGCTACATGTAGTATTGATAAAACAATTTCAAATGTTTTTCCTGTTTACTATTCCATAGCATTTGGTACCGTTAGAAGCATCGGTAAAATAAAAATTTAGTCTTATTATTCACAGTGACATATACATATGTAAATTATTTAAAAATACTAAATTATATGAAAAAATAAATATTGAATATAAATCTCATTCAGAATAAATACGAAACGTGACTTTCATTTATTCTAAAGAAGATAATTTATTGGCGATTGACATAAAATGCAAAAGAACATTTTATTAGTTTAAGTAGCTGTAGTCGAAAATTCTAGTGCAGAACTAAACTAATACCATTTAACTTCCGATAAATCTATAAATAATATAAAAATTGTAAGATTTATTATAAAACTAGCTGTTAGTTGCGGCTTCGTCCGTACGGTGAAATGGAAAAAATAAGCTCTCTAGCTGTTTCTGTTCTCTATTTTTAAATAGCTTTCATAGTTCGCTCCTATTGGTCGTAGCGTGGTATGATAAAGCCTCATAAGCCTCATAAGTTCGTTCTGGTGCAGGAGCATATGCCTGTGATTGTAAACGCGACAGTTTAATATTTTTCTGCCAATGTGAGACATGGAGAACAGAGAAAGAAGAATTGAAGAAGTTGATGTTGTGAGATACCTACTTCTTACAAATTGTGTATTTTATAAGGTAGAGAAAATATTTTTTCAATTTTATTTAACAGAAAGAAAAAGTACTATACCTTACGCTCATATCACGGCTGCTTGAAAATTAAATATATACATCCTCGTAAATATAAGAGGATGTTTTCATTACTAGGTACTAATACTATAAGTATTTATTATAAGCAAAATGAGAATATACCTCCAAAGATATTCCATAGCTTTCACTTATTATAATTTCATATATGTAGAGTTTTAATTGTAATTATAAAAGCTGCGTGCTATTTCTAATCCTCTTAAAGCCCTTGAGCCAAATGGTGTATATTTTGCATATTTAAAGTATATAAAGTCGAACTCGTCTCACTAAATATTATTTTAGTAGTTTGTTTGTTCGTATTTGCAAATTTGTCTATTTTATTATAAAAATGATAGGTAATATTTTATTTGTTAATATACATTTGTATGATAATTTTGTCGTTCACCTATAGTTCATTATGGACAGATAAGTATTAAATCGCATGAATGTTTACAAAAGTTCATTCTTAATCTTTTTGCATGATTTGTATAAATTAAATTTATTTACCACTAATTTAAAGAATATTTAAAATAATTTCTATATCTTTTTACATAATAATGTTATGAAAAATTTAATTATGAATATGAAAACATACGTTTTTTTGTTTAAATTCTTTAAATTTCATCAATTCAATCTTTCAATTTCTTTTATTTCTATGTCAATACAGTGAAAGAAACGAACGAATGTTAACGAGAAAGGAATAAGGGCCGGGTCTGTAGTTCACAATAAATAAGTTGTTATTGTTACTTTCTACGAATACCAATTTACTTACAGACAATTTTGTCTATAATCTCAATAAAACCTAATTTATTTTGTATAACTAAAATTTATATACGCAATATGAGGTTAAATGTTTCTGAAACGCTAAAAAAAATACAGTCGAATTGATAACCTGCTTTTCTTACAGAAGTCGGTTAATAAAAGGGGCAAGAAGAAACGCCATACAAGAGCAGAGAACACAAGCGCGTGACTTAAACGCGACAGGTTGTAAGATCCATTCCCAGTCGAGGAAATGAAATATTTAAAATTTTCATTGCTTCGCTCTAGTGTGGGTGTGCGTGCTTAACACACAATGTCTCTACAATTCAGCAGACAACGAAAATTCCTTAATGGCAACGAAGTGTCTTAACACTAGCTTCTCAGGTTCCCTTTGCCTACCCCATTTATGTGCGGAATACAGTGGGAACCTAAAACATTGGAATATTTCTATTGAAAATGGACAAGTGTATTCTGTTATAAGATACAATTATAGATAGACGTACTAAGCGGAATACGCAAAGTAGTTTCCATTTTTTGTTGAAAATAAAATTACATGCAAGGAAATGTATTGTGAGAAAAACTCATCCGGGAAGTGAACGTGCACTCGTTGCAATGGCCTGCCTTATTGTTCGTAAAAACATTGTAGAATATATATATATATAGTTTATTATATATTTTCTTTTTATAGTTAAAAGATTATGATTCAAATTAATCTTTTTGTCTTATTAAGCCGCGGCGTTGAGATCCACCACTCAACATGCCTACTGAATTCCGTGGAAAGTGGGGGAGCAGTATCTTACCACTAAACACCCTCTCTCTACCCTGCTACATGCGGGATACAGCGTGAAGCTGTGTTTTTCCCCTTTCCTACATATTGCATATCCTGAGAGCTGAGAGAAAATGATAATTTTCCATTATAATCTCTCCATATCATTATTACACAAATCGGCAATCTATCATTTCCAATAATTGCATTAACTTATATTAGTATTAACTTTCTAAGGGTTATAAGTTTCACAAATTCCCTATATAACGAGACGTGGTTTTTGCCAGTTCAGCCTTGATGATGGAACTTGATCGACGGCACTTAATGTATGTAGAATTACAGTTATTTTACATCGAATTTAATTGAATAGAATAAATTATAGGAATTACGTATTACCTTTCTCCTTTTCCTTTATTATAAATGTATAAATTTTATATGACAAAATAGATGGATGATATATGAGAAAGTAATAAAAGAATCTATAAGAAATATTTAGGTTTACTTTGAGAACTCAGAAGAGTTGTGTTAGTTGGTGTCGAGGCAAAGCGCGTCGTTGTGTTACGCTAGTCAACACGTAATAACACCAGAATTCGGCGGAAAATGGAGAACGGAGTGTCTTATCATTAGGTCTCCTTTGCCTACTCTGCTGTGTGTGGAATACAGCTACTACAGAACTAAAAAGAATCGTTATTAATTTATTATTAACTTTTTAGGCCTCCTTACTGTTTGAACATATTAGAGGATATTTTTGCGTAGCCTCTGACTGTAATTGAGATTTTTTGGGTCAATCTCTACTCGAGAAAATGATTTTACCGAAATTATGATTTCCCACGCTCATGTATTATCTCGAATTCACTTTAATAAGTATAGAAATCTCTCTCCTTTGACCTCTCCGCCTGCTATGAGGGAGAAGCTCGAATCTAGAAAATATGCCTATTTATTTCCCTACCGAAACGCTAACAACATAAATAAGTTATAACAAACATTATAAGAATTTCTACGTCGATCAGAACGTATGGCTTAGTAGGTCAGAGCGCTTGGACGGTTTCCTAGAGGCGCAGGTTCAAATCTTGTTACTTTCAAATTTTCATATGTTCTCTTAAAAATATACATCTTATATACAAATAAAATATGTTTTCAATTTCTTTCAATAATGGTTAATTTCAAACTTTCCATATAAAGACTATATTTTTCTTTTATATGTGCAATTAATATCCCTATCAATTGTAAAAAAACATAAAAATTTTCTATAATAAAAATTTTGTAATGACTTTCAGATTGCTAATGTTTTGTCTAAGAAACTGGTATTCTATTTCCTTATAGATTTATAACTCTAATATAAGGAATTGATTATTTTACAATTATAAATGTATTTAAATAATAGATGAGTTGTAATAGTTTATTTATTTTTAGGTCACAGCTTACATTATATTATAGCAATATGGATATCTTAAATTTAAGTGAGTATACCATAATGTCTCAAATTCAGACGGAAATCGGAGGGAGTGCCGTGACACTAGGTTCTATCTGTCTTTCCTTCTATTAATATGAAAAAAAAACCTATGTTGAAAATCTCGTTATGTTCTTTGTGGGACTTTTTACATAATTACTTAACTATTTATAGTAGAAATAATTTTAATAAATTAAGGTTAATTATATTAATATACTTCAATCCTAAGAAGACAATTAGAATAAGCACCTGAGATCTGAAGGTACTGTCAACACATTAATGATCAGCAATCTTCAATCTCCATATTTATGTTAAAACCTCTTTTATTGAGTTCCACCATAGAGTTTAAGTCTTTATCTGGTTGATAGGTAATAATTTTTGTAATTTTATAAGTGAAAATACAGCATTTACATATTAAAATTTTCCTCGTACGTGCCCTATGACTACAAATATATCAATTAATATTAATGTACGGATATAAGCTTTAGGATTTTAATGTTCGAAATACCTCGACGCCATAATGACACTAGCAGCAGCAGGGGCACTAGGGTGTAGACTTTACCGCGACGGTTGTGGGTTCGATCCCGACTCGAGGGAATTCATTATTATTTATTGAAATTTTCATTTCTTCGCTCTGGTACCAAGGCTAAGGCCTGGTGTTAAGTTCTGCCACCCAACACACAACGCTTCGAAAAATTCGGCGGAATGTGGGAAAAGGCGTGATTTAACCCCTAAGCCCAACCTGCTGTGTGCGGGATGCAGCGTGATACTGATTTAAATTTTATGTTCGAAATAAATTTAAGTGGCTAACGTGGTGAATTGGAATAGTGTCAAATTATGAACAATTCTAAGTTCGATCTCCAATCGGGAGAGTAATTTATTATTATTTCCCTCCTCTGACAAGACAAAACGCAGTGTTAAGATTCGCTGCTTAACACATAATGTCTCGAATTCGAGAGGAAATCAGGGAACGGAATATCTTGACAATATATACGTCGTCCCAGCAAAAGGAGTACAGGCCGCCCTCCAACCAGGTGGACCGACGACCTTAAGAAGACAGCGGGAAACCGCTGGATTCAAAGGGCGCAGGACCGGACGGAGTGGCGAGCATTGGGGGAGGCCTATGTCCAGCAGTGGACCTTAAAAGGCTGATGGATGGATGGATATACGTTTTATCTATCAAAATAACGTGAATCTTTTTTTTATAAATATACATATTTATTATATATACCTATAGCATAACTCCCCGTACAAAGTTATTAACAATATGTGTCTTTTTTTAAATAACAAGAACAGTGATCTCATTGCTTCGTGATTTATATGATGATATTAATTTAATTAATTTTAAAGAATTTCATCCAATGAACATTCTCAGTAATTTATCTTAAGCTCAAAAATTACTTATTAAAATTATATAAAAATCGATCTCGGATAATTACGGTGCTATCAATTAATTACATATACAAAACCGTTAAATAATTTTTAATATTGTTTATAAATTGTATACTGTTCATAAATGACTTCGTTCCATACTTTCGAAACAATTTCAAAACATTGTGCGTTGAGTGCGGAACCCAACGCCGTTCTCTGTCTTGTTCTCAGATCGAGAAAATGAAAATAACCCATTTCTCGATTGGAATATGTCGATATGACATGGGTACCTTTAAAAAGCGCACCTGTAGCTCCTCTGGTGTTGCACGAGGTCGTGGGCGGCGATCACTTACCATCAGGTGACCCGAACGCTCGTTAGCCCTGTCTTTTTCCACAAAAAAGAATCGAACTCGTAACCGTTGTGCTATGACGGCTTCAAATTAACATCATGTTATACTTGAATACAAATATATAAATATAAAGAATCTTTATCTAACATTCACAGACTATAAATTATACATGAAGTTACTGCAACAAGAAAAAGGAAATGCATGAATAGGTTTCATATAAAAAGTAACGTGTAAAACAAAAACATGATATTACATGATGCGTGGAACGCCGGGAAATTATAAGCGTGTACTTCTGAATCATTAATTCTACCTTTAATGTATATTGTATATAAAATACAATGTTTCGCGTAAAAAGAAATATTATCCTACATACGAGTATATAGGTCTATTATTATTATTTTTTTCGGTCTCAATTGGCGGAATTCAACGCCGCGCTTAGCTCCTTCGAGCTAATGGGAATGGGAATCGAACCCAAAACCTTTAACGTTATAAAAGTTTATGAGTTATAAGTCTTCTTAATAAAAAGATCAAATCTCAAAAGGTTCAATAATTAGTAGGGTGCCAAAATTAGGTTACTTGAGATTCTGTGTTCAGGTGATATTTGAAGCCTCTACTGCCACATACCACACGAGAACGACAATCTATTCTCATGTAATGTTCTTAAATTCTATCTTTTAAATTTTCTAACTTCTAGCAGCGAAGAAATACTCTATACGTCTGTATTAGCACGTTGTTTACAATTAAAAACATAACCGTAATTCAATATATTATACCTTTTTACCAAAACCAACTGTCACCATTCAGCCTCGACTTGGTCTATGCAAAATTAATCGAATATTATAAAATATTGCTGACATTTATAATTTTGTGAAAATTTAGTGGTTTTACACGAAGTATAAACTTGACACTATAAATCAAAGATAGGGAAATCTCAGTCGAATTTAGGCTTTATTTTTAAATTATAGATTTAAAAATTCAATATAAATTAAAATTAAATTAAAATCAGCTTTACGCTGTATCCCGCACACAGTAGAGTAGGCAGAACGAATCTAGTGTTAACACACTCCGTTCTCCACTTTCGGCTGAATTCTACAGGCAAGTTCTCGACACCAGAGCTAAAAAATGAAAATATAAATTTCAATAAATATTTCATTTTTTCGAGTGGGAATCGAACCTATAACCGTCGCGGTTCATTCACACCCTTGTGTCAAAGGTCTCAACCCTATAATATATGCAATATTCTTGTACACAACATGTTTTTAATATACCAAATAATTTCTTTGCCATTTGTATAACGGGATTGTATAAATGTTAATTGTATTAGAAAATATTTTTTTCGACTTCATTAAGATGCCTATGTGCCTAGTGATTAAATTATAATTTTACAGTAATAATAATTTTTTAACCGGTTATTCAATTAGGGGAGTCCGCGTTCATATGGAATCTCCTGCTGGGCCAAAGGTTGTGCTTTAGAAAAACTAGTATTTATTCCAGCTTAATAAGAAGATGAGCATAGAACACCTACAATCGTTAGTATAATTTATAGATTTGTTTGACCCCCAAAGCTTCTAAAAAGTTCCATTTGATTAGTTTTGTCGTTTTATTAAATGTAAATTTATATTTTAATTTTTAAATTATGTTCACATGACATCCTTAAATTTGTTGATTTATTTCAATTTTAGCTTATTATTTTTTTATGTGATATAAGTAATAGATAAATAATATGTATCTATATAATAAAACGCACTCGAGGAATTATCTATCAATACCAGTAGTTTCAACTTTTACTACTAGTATATTGATGTTCAGCTTCACGCTGTATCCCGTATCCCGCATACAGCAGGATAGGCAGAAGGAAACCTAGTGTTAAGACACTCCGTTCTCCACGTTCGGCGGAGAATGGGGAACGGAGTATCTTAACGGTATCCTGCTGTATAAGGAATATAGCGTGTCCCAAAAAAAATAATTATAAATTTTTGTATCTAAATCTCTAATTCTCACAGTTAACTGTTATGGCCTAATCGTGATAAAAAAAAAACGGAAGTTGAAATTACTCAATTAAAAGATCATCGGTAGTAAGATGCCTACCAGAACGCGGCATAAATCACCAACTTTCACATTTTATTATTAATTACATGTGAATCGTTCATAACTATTTCTAATTATAAGATCATAGCTTACAATCTGCTATTAGGTTTATTATAACTTTTTTTTTACCGCCCACGTTATTAATCAAAATATGTAAACATAAACGTAATTGACAAATAATAATAAACTAAGTATAAAATGAAATCGGCTTCAGGGTAGACAGAGGGAACTTAGTGTTAAAACACTGCGTTCTCCATTTTCCAGCAAATTGTTTCGAGGCATTGCGTGTTGAGTGATTGAACTCAATGCTGGGGCTTGAGTCTGGCTTTGTTGTCAGAGGGAACATCGAACCTAGAACTGTCGCATTACAATCACACCTTTACCCCTGCGCTACGACGGTCCATATAAGCTAAGTTTTGTGTGATTAATCAAAATTAACTGTGTAACGAGCTTTTAATTTTAAGTGAAATGGAATTAAATCTTGCTACCGCTATAGTTGCAATATATAATCAAAAGCAAATTTTATTTTGTATTCTAAAGACTGTAAAAAACCGGACAAGTGCGAGTCCGAATCGCGCACCGAAGATTTCGTACCAATTTCATGTATGTAGGTCAACGAAAAGTGCAAATAAAAGTTGGCAAACCTAAGTTTGCGAGCGTTTAAACCATTTTGTATAATAAATTAAATAAGTTTGTAATAATTTTTCTGATATTTTTTCATTTAAATCCAAATCATATACGCAGATCTATGGTCCCATGATTTCCTGAAAAAAATCGTATTTTACATTTTTTTAAAAATATATATTGCTGTTTAGAACGGAAAAACGCGTATTTCGACATTATAACCGGAATCATAATTAATAGGGTACTTCCGGTTGACCTAAAACTGGTTCAGGCAAAAAATCTGAAAACTTTACATTTGTTGTTAAATCATTTATTTATTTCACCCACTACCAACTTGTAACAGCAATACATAAGCGCCATATCGAAATCCATTTCAAAAAGAAAAACGTAGTGTTTCAAAATTAGGTTCTCTCTTGCCTATCATGCTTTATGCGTAAAATTTAAGTAAATTTTACTTAACTAACTTCAGACATAAAGCGCGTGGGAACAGAGTGTCCTAACACTAGGTTCCTTCTGGCACCTTGCTACATGCAGAATACAGGGGGAAAGCTGAAAAAAATAATAATATATGTATAAGAAAAATTTCTTTTATACCTATTTTTAATAATATTTGTGGGTAACCACTATATTAGTAAACATTGATTAGTGCCCTCAAAACCAAATGGCCTCATTCACATAAATTTTTAGGGCTACCTCATAAAATAGTATTAGAATTATCGACCAGCTCGTCATTCATGGTGCAGGAGCACAAAGCGTGGCTGTCAACGCGACTGGTTGTGGGTTCGATGCCCACTCGAGGAAATGAAACATTTACTGAAATTTATATTTCCATTTCTTCGCTCTGTTGTCAACACGCAATGCCTACAAAATTGGAGAACGGAAACGGCGAAAAGTGGAGAACGGAGTGTCTTAACACTAAGATCCCGCTGCCTACCCTGCTGTGTGCGGGATACAGCGTGAAGCTGATTTATTTATTTATTTATTTATTTGGTTTATCACATAGGTACAGTACAGCTTTGTAAGTTTGGTATATATATACTTAAAAAAAAAAAAATAAGAACTATACATATGTTTGTTACGATAAACTCCACATGCAAATATTTATGTGTGAGAAAAAGATTACCTAATAACAATCACAGTCTAAAAAAAAAATAAAAAATTTTGTCCTTACAACTAAAACTGCATAAAAGTAAATTCTAAGTTACAAAAAGTTACAACAAGATTCGATATAATACTATTATTTAACTTTATAAGCCAGTTTACTCCTAATTTTATGGAGTGATTCCCAAAAAATATCAATTGTTCAAAAAATATCAAGTATCAATTTGATTTAGAATTATCGACACCGAGACCGCGTAGGGCATAGTAGTATAGAGTAGAATTGATGAAAAGTAACATTTGTTTGAAGGCCGCGCGAGTACCACCACGCGTCCATGTCGGTAGATTCGCGTTTTTTATATGTGTGTGTTTTTAGTGTTTTGTTGTTCTAGTGTGATTGGAAATTGTGTGTAAGTTTGTTTTTTTTTTCTTTTATGTGTGTGCAGTTTTTTTTTTGCATTTTTTTTTGTCGGTTTAGTTTAGGGAATATATGTGTAATTTCAGTGAATACTGCTATTATTCTGCTTACTTTAATATTAGAGAAATAGTGGCGCATGGGTGCAAGCATGTGACTATAAATTGTTATGGGTTCGACTCCCGCTCGAGAAAATTAATTATGAAATATTTTCATTTCTTCATTCTAGTGTCGAGGCAGGCTTATGGTTCCGCCACTCAACACGCAATACCTCCAGTAATCGGAAAGTGGGGAGCAGAGTGTCTAAGCACTAGGGTCCTTTTGCATACCTAGCTAAATGCGAGATATAGCGATTTTTTTCTTGTTTGTTTTCTTATTAAGATAAAAGACATTTATCTCATGTCATTACCGAAATAACTATTGTACTAAATATTGTTTATTTGCGGTACAGTATCGTTTTATATTAAACTAACTCTATCAAAATTAACGATTGATTTTAATAAACAGTTAATATCTGTAAATTGTGTATTAACTCTACGTCCGGGTCAAGATATCTTAGTTGAAGTGCCATAGTGTATAATAGCGAACATCCAAATCGATATAATTAATATACATAACAAGCAAAAAATAAGAAGCGATCTCACTCTCTCTTTATCTCTCTCTTTCAGACTTGGAATATGTTTATAACTTATATGAATTATCTATTTTAAAGTTCAATAAACTTAAGATAACGTGACTGTGATATATGGTCTATTTCTTAGAATCTATTGATTTCTGGATTTAGCTCTGAAATCATTTTGTCGTAAATTATATTTTATATTTAGTATTTAAATTTAATAAATAATGCTAATTTCTAATTAATGTCCAAATTACAAGCTAAACCATTTCGATTTGTGAATTAATTTGGAGTAACTGAGTATACCTATTCGGTAAATAAAAATATTAATATTAGTATACGTAAATATTCGTTATTAACTTCACTCTGTATTTCGCACAGGGTAGGAAGAGGGAACCTGAGGATCTAGTTTTAAGACACTCTGTTTTCATAATACTTCCGTTCCCCACTTTCCGAATTCTGGAGGCATTGAGAATTGAGTGGCGTAACTCAACGCCGTAGCTCGTTATTAGAGCGTGGAAAAAATATTAAATATTTAATTTTCTCGAGTAGGAATCGTACCCACAACTTGTATATTCGGATATTCTTTTTTTTTTATATTATAAATTAATATTTTAAAACTTTCTTAATTTTCATGGTTACGTATAGTAAGATAATTTAACAATGCTTTGGAGCCTTACGTTGGTAAAGAAATCGTTTGTTCTTCAACACGTCAACATGTCATCCATCACACGAGATATTGGTATACTTTTTGTATGCTTACTCTTATAATAAGATAATTTTCACATAGCCTCACAATATATATCTTATACATACATATATATATATATATATATATATATATATATATATATATATATATATATATATACTAGCGGCCCGACCGAGGCTTCGCCTGCGTTATAAATAATTTCTGTCTCCATGAATGAGTAACTACGTCCTATAAGTGATGTCCATGCAAAATTTGAGACTCTTAGCATTTGTAGTAACGAAGTTTCATACAAACTTTCAATCCCAAAAACAACCCCTTAGAAGTCGAATATTGCAAATTCCCATCTTAGCGAGCGAGGACGTAGTGTCCTATAAATAACTCCTATGCAAAATTTGAGTTTCCTAGCACATGTAGTTTCTGAGATTTCGTGATGAGTGAGTGACCTTTCGATTTTATATATATAGATATCCTATTTTATATATATCTTATATTACTGTTATAGCAAATCAACTTCACGCGGTATCCCGCGCTCAGCAGGGAGGCTGAGGAATGCTAGTGTTAAGACACTCCGGTTCCCACTATGATTGTTATATAAAAAATACAATTTCTATTTTTCGACATTTTTATTCCTAATAACAATATCAGTAAAATCATAGTAATAAAGTTTTTTATTATATGATTTTATTATTAGCACAATCACTTTAAAATTACATTTAAATATTAAAATATTCATCTATGTATTTACATAAGATGTTTCTAAATAATTTTAAATTAGGATTAAGAAAGTTGCAAAATAAGTTACAATAACAAAATCACTGTTAACATATGTATTTAGCAAATAAATTTAATCTGGTTTTATGGGAGCATTATTTTAAATATATATAGACTATAGACTCTTCCTCTTTTCCGCCCTGGATATTTTGTATTGGGTGGCGGTACCTAACGCCGCGTTCATCACCACTTATCACACCAGTTATCTGGTGCGCTTCATCTCGGGGGATCCGACCCCCTAACATTGTACTCGCGGTCGATGCGCTACCCTAGATAAGGCTCGCTAGGGTTGTTACAAGCAAGCCAATTATCAAATGCCAACAAAACAATTCGCCGTAGTGTTTGGCACTCCGTTCTCTCTCGCTACCCCACAAGGGATAAACTGTGAAGTTAAAAAAGAATAATAATGTCATATTTTTCTTTACGACAGAAACATTGACATAATTTCAATTGTCTGGAACTCTACTTACCGGTATCTTAGATATATGTACCACGTTCGGCAGACAGGAATTCATATTTTTTTCTTTAGTGAAGGCAAAATTTTACATATATCTCAAATTTCTTTCACCCTCCATACGAGTATATTTAAAAATAATATTATTTATATATTATGGACACTGGGACCTTTATGTAGGCGCGGAACTGAATTACGCAATTTGTAAATTAAATCTAAACCAGCTTTCATATTTCAAAATTTAAAACCCCGCTTATCGTAGATAGCAACCAATATTTTAAATGTACCATCACAGCGGCGTCAATTTTTATTTAGAATTTTAATTATAGCCTACTACTAGTGTAGAACGAAATTATACTTATATGAATATTTTTACATTTTAATTAAAAATAACCATGGCAGATGTCGGTTAGAGTTATGGGAAATATAATGATTCAATTTGTATATATATTTTATAATATTTTCAAATTTATGACTTATGAATTTTAAAATATCACAAGTAAGCCACCATATCTCAATTTTTGTTCAGCTTCATGCAGTCATTTGGGTGGACGTAGCAGGGTAAGCAGAGAAAGCGTAGAGTTAAGAGTTAAGACACTCCGCTCCCCGTTTTCCGCCGAATTCTCGAGGCATTGCATTTCGACACCCGAGCGAAGAAATGAAAATATTAAATGGTTCATTGCTTCGAGAGGGAATCGAACCCACAACCTGTCGAGCTTACAGTAACACGCCTGTGCCTCTACATTAATATTAAGAATAATGAATAAATACGGCGTTACATTCATTCTGTAACAATTATATAACCATTTATATAATATATCCTAAGAGCTTTACGTTTCCTTCCTACACTTATGTACATAATAATCCTGAAATAATAATATTTACCAACTTTCCATTCGAAACTGGATTTTTGAATATTCATTTCAAACATAAACATTTTATGATGATTTTAATATAATAATAAAATTTCTATTTATTTATTTTAAATAATATCAATAAAATGGAAACGACCAAGGTGCATTCTTTACATAAGAAGAGAAATACATGAATTATACTGTATAATAAATATGCAAACTATCGTTCATCGGTATCGTCCGCTTAGAAATCCGATATACTCCGATTGGCACCAATCATCTATGGCTTGTAAATTGTTCATTATATATATTTAAATAACCATTGAAAATAAATATCCAAGGTCTGTCAGTGTGTCACTTCTTCACCTCATAGAATTATGCGCGATATACTAAATATGCATATGTTTTATGTGGAAATTGGAAGTTGATGAGATGGTTTTACCAAATCATTAAATGTTAATGGTAATTTTGACGAAGCGGTAATAACGTTATTGTAACAACATTTTTTTTAAAATTATTCTTTACGCCATAGTATCGAGGCAAAGTGTGGCGTTAAGTTCTGTCACTTAACACGTAATGCCTCCTCAACTCGCCGGAAAATGGTGAAAGGAGTGTCTCAACACTACGTTCCCTCTGCCTACCCTCCCCTGGTGTGTGGGATACAGAGTGAAGCTAAAAAAAGTATCAATAAGTTTTTAAAAGCCTAAGTTGTTAAATATAGGAAGACAGTTACTCAACGTTAATATTTATGGTCATTGATCCCATAAAATTTTATTTCTATTTTTTGCATCGTCTAAGACCATTAAATACTGAAATTTAATTATTATATCGACACAGGTATAGGATTTATACCCCACTATCCCGGCTTTAACGTATGTTTAGGATCTATTATTATTTATTATAAATAACAGTTAGAGTACAAAACTTTGAGTTATCTACGTAAAATCAATTTTGACTTTAAGTTATTGTGTAAAATATTCAACTTTTTTTAATACATTCAATTTCTTTCGTATATTGATTACGTCTATAGAAATAAATATGTATTATTTGCCCTTGTTCGCGATATCGTCTTTACAGGATTGGACCCAAAAATAGAAAAAAGTTCAAGTTTAGTATTAAATACTAAAATAAGTAATAAAATCATAAGTGTATACAGATTTTTTTAAAGAGTTTGTTCTAAGAACGAAACATTCATGGCGCGGGCGTGTGAGTGTAACGCGACGGTTGTGGGTTCGATTTCCACTCGAGGGAATGAATTATTATTTATTGATATTTTAATTTCTTCGCTCTGGTACCAAGGCAATAGCGCGGCGTTTAGCCACGGAAAGCGGAGTGTCTTAACACAGTGTAAAGCTAGAAAAAAAATTTAAAGAAAGAGGTAATGTTATCCACTTTTAAAATACGATTTATATATAGCAGTAAGTACCGCGTAAATTACTATTTATTTTCTTTATAACCATCGTAAAAAGATACATGCCGGTTAAAGGTGACGCTTTCGGGCAGTAAGCTTTTAAGGCAACTGATCGTCGACCAAACTATTTTATAACGTGCAGAGGTTAACACATAATAAATGTCATTTCTTATTACGCATTAGGATATTATGGATACTATAAATATTGGTAATTAGTTTTAACTGAAATATTAAATTATGCTTAGCTAAAATAACTTTATAGTTAAGAAAAATGTTTTATAGCAACTTTAACAAAAATTTTGGTGCAGATCTGAAATGGGCACACCGTTGGGACTAACACAAATCTTCATTGTTTTTATCAAAAGCCAGATATAGAAACATTTGACTAATATCAAGCTTATATAAGCAATATGGAGGATTTTAAAAGTAGTATTTAATTAGTATACGTACTTTATGTAATGCAATTACAACGATTCAGTTCTCTTTATCACACCAGTCCATTTTAATATCACAAAATATTTAACATTAAATTGGCGCGAAAATAAGAAAACACAACTAACAATCGCATTAAAATGACAGATTCCATATTCAAAATTTCAAAAGTAATATTTATTTTATTTTTAATTGTAACAGTATTTATGGCCAGACTAAGTACTTATAGATAAATTTTTATTGGCAGTTTTTAAACATATCTTCATACCAAACTAATTAAAATCTTATCGTCACTTATATTTACCGTTTTATAGAATAAATACAATAAAATTTCATATAAATAATAGTTTTAGATTTATATTCAATGCTGTCAACAAGTTATGACAATCTATGGCACTTACTGATTTACATCACTTTGTTATAACAATTTACCAATGAAAATAAATAAGGTTGTGGTATAAGACTAGACAGCTTTTTAGTAAAGCTTAGTCGTAAGTTCTTCCTTCCTTAGGTGATATACTTATAACAGGGTAGGCGAAGGGAACCTCGTATTAAGATACTCCATTTCCTTCTTCCTTCCTCCGAGTTATCGCTCGTTAAGTTGCAGAAATCATCGCCATGTTACCAGAGCGAGAAAATGAAAATAATAAATAATTAATTCCGCCAAATGGGAAACGAACGCACTACCTTTGCGTTGACAATCATACGCTAGTGCTGCGCCATGACAGCTTTAGACGGATTAGTAAATAACCAATTCAGGGGGTCGAAAATGAATCAAAATGAACACAATATTATATATACTTTTCAACCTAAGATTTTAACACCTATAAATACTTGTCGTTAACAAAACATAATAAACCCATTTCGCTTATTATTTAACTGACAATCATGAGAAAGGGGTAATGTATTTGCTTAATAAGCCGAGGTGTTAGTGAACAATCGCAACTCGTGTTACCGCTCCCGTTGGTAATGCTTACCGGTAATTATGAAATATAATAGTTTCCGTGTATTCAATCGTTATATAGGTAGGTACTTGTGGCTCGGATTATCTCTGTTGGTTATAAAATTATGTATACTTTAGTTTTATATTGGGAAAGCACGATATGTTTATATAATGAAATATGTAAGGTAATAGGTATTTTTTGGAGATTATTAAAATTGAATTAAAATTAAATCAGCTTTACGCTGTATCCCGCAAACAGCAGGGTAGGCAGAGGGAATCTAGTGTTAAAACACTTCGTTCCCCATTTTTCGCCGAATTTTGGATGCATTGCGTGTTGAGTGGTGGAACTATAATGCCGATATTTGCCTCGACACCAGAGCGAAGAAATGAAAATATAAATGTAAATAAATATTTCATTTGCTCGAGTGGGGATCGAACTCACATCGACAACCGTCGCGCTACAGTCAAACCGTTGTGCTACTGCGCCGCAACGGCCTCGGAGATTATTTGTTCTTTTAAATTCAGTTTTAAATTAACTAACAATTTAGTAATAATAAAAAGACCGGTTAAAAGCGAGTCGGACTCGCTCACCGAGGCTTCCGTACCAGTTTCAGGATTCAATTTTAGGTCGATTATTAATATAGGTCAACGGGAAGTATAACTTAGAAAAATTACCAACTCAAGTTTCCGGGCATAATGCACTCATTTTGTATTAAATGAACTATAAATATGAGTTTGAAATATATTTTTGTATTGTAAGTTTGAGAACGAAGTAGATTTC
The DNA here is from genome assembly GCF_056956725.1 of Heliconius melpomene rosina. Classification (NCBI taxonomy): domain Eukaryota; kingdom Metazoa; phylum Arthropoda; class Insecta; order Lepidoptera; family Nymphalidae; genus Heliconius; species Heliconius melpomene. The sequence continues at coordinate 5,332,554 of NC_140402.1, read as the reverse complement.
GTGCCAAATTTCATAACTAGGTCCATGGGATCCTATAGATTTTGATTCCGCGGCTAGTTCCATAGAAAATGCAGCAAAATCGATGTATCTCTATTTCAGCTTGATACTTCCATGTAATTTCGAGATGGTCTTGACAGATCGACAACCAAGTGATCCTATAAGGGTTCCGTGTTTACCTTTTGAACTACGGGACCCTAAAAACGAAACATCTACTCTAATATGTTTTAAAATCAATAAATATTAATCAGTTAAAATAAGTTGATGTCAATCAATTTATATATTAATAGCTTTATTTCATATTGCATTTTCATTTACTTAAAATCTCCATTGTGCTACATTTATATTTAAATAAATATTAAAAACAGTATACTCGTACAACTAGAACCGCTATATATTATGCAGATTTCTTTATAACAGTGTTTTTATTTGTCTATTAGTTATATACGAAGATAAAAGTAACTAATGAGTCTTGTTTAGCTTTCGGAATAATAGAAAATGTCTATGCATATTTTAATAATTTAAGCGAAATTAAAATTAAAATAATATATTATAATTGTAAGATGATACTTCAACCGTATTTATTAATAAAAAGTAATATTGGTGGCGCCATTAATTTAATATCTATACAAATATTTGGAATATCTACTAATATTACAGAATTTGCAATATAAATTACCATTAATTGATAAAAAAGCGATTTTCGAAATAGTTGTTCTTGTATTTTACGTATATTAAAATAATTCTTAAAATAAATAAAAAAATATTTTTATATCATGTGTGCAACTACGACTACATAAATTATAAATATGTAGGTAGATGTTTTAAAAATCAATTAGTTATAAAAATTTACACTCTGTAACCAACTTTCAGGCGATTTTTCCAGGCATTGCCTATTGATCGACGGAACCTAACGCTGCGCTTTGCCTCGACCAAAGCAAAAAGAAATTAAATATTAAATATTTAATTTCTTCAAGTGGTAATCGAAACACACACAACCTGTCGCGTCGCGGGCGTTACTTATTTGTACCACTTCACCACGATCACCTCTATTAATATCTATTAACTTAATATGAAATATGGACGCCATAAGCGAAATCAATTGAGTATATCCATTTTACCCTGAGGATATACAATAAAAATATTAGGCCCATCAAGCTACCTTTTAATAGAACAATTAATTGTTAATACGTTTTATTTGATTTTAAACATCATTTGTCACCTTACATAGTGTGTTGTTAATATATATTATTTACTAGCGGCCCGCTCGCGGTTACACCCGCGTGAACTATGTTATTATTAATTTCTGTCTCCATGACTACGTCCTAGTGACGTCTATGCAAAATTTGAGACTCCTAGCATTTGTAGGAACGAAGTTTCATACAAACTTTCGACCCCAAAAACAACCCCTTAGAAGTCGAATACTGCAAATTCCCGTCTTAGCGAGCACCTACGTCCTATAAGTAACTCCTATGCAAAATTTCAGATTCCTAGCATATGTAGCTTCTGAGATTTCGTGATGAGTGAGTGACCTTTCGATTTTATATATATAGATTATATCTTAGCTATGTTTTAGTAGATATTTATATTACAGAAACATATTTGTGTAGGTACTGAAGCCAATAAGTTAAAAATTACTGGCTTTTCCTGAACAGAGTGACATAGCACTTAGATTCCTTGCGGGAAAGAGCGTGAAGCTAAAAAAATGTTCTATAACCACGGATCACTATAAAATGTTTAAAATATCAGTTTTAATTTTTTTTTTTGACTGAACGGTAACTAGATTTAACACTTTTAGCAAACATATATATATTTAAAAAATCATTTTATAACGGCTAACGGTCGATATGGAAATCTGAATTTACCATGTCATTACGTATTGTGAGTTACTAATATATTTGAAAGTTGTTTTTGTAGCAGTATTCTGAATCCATTCGGTTATTTATTTAGTACAAACTTTTTATGCCACCATATTTCAAAACTATCGACGTTTATGATCTGTCACTAGGAAATCCGACAAATTAATTTTAATATTAAAATGAAAATGTAAAACAAGAATAGTAATAAGTTGTGATTGTAAAATATGATAAATTTTCTACATTTTTCCTAATTCATTCTGTAATTCTATTATAGCTCAAGAATTGACAACTATGTTTTTAATTTTTTTTATGTTACGAATGCCAGCCAGCGTCGTAGGGATGTCGGCTTACAGCCATAAAATTAAGGTGTTGCCAACATAATATAAAATTATTAAAATATTTAAATCTCATACTCAGTTAAAGATCTCGAAGTTTTCAATATTAACATATTTCTTAAGTTTTCTTTTTAAAACCTTTAAGTGGTGTTATAATTTAAAGATCGTTCCTTAGGTTTTTTGTTAAGTTTTCCTTTTATTCGATAAAATTTAAATATAATTCTGTCAACGCTAGTAATAATTGATTGTGGGTACATTTAACGTCATATCTAAGAATTAAGCCTTAACTATAATTTGATGAGCCTGGGTATATATATAGAATGGAATAGTCGTTAAGTTTTCCAGTCAGCCCCTAAGTGACATAACGTGGAGCTGGTTTGAAGGTATTATTTATTTAGTAACGATATTACAGCGAAGTAATTGCGTTCAACAACAACTTTCATATTCATATTTTTGCCGCAGCCTAGGGAAAGTTGTAATTAAGCTTTTTTTTTATGTTTTCTTTTTAATAATCTATTTATAATTATAATATATGCATATTTAGTACTCAGTTAATAGCTTTTAAGGTGTAAATAAAAATATATACATACTACATACATTCATATACAGACAGACTTTGGTAGAAAATATTTACGGGTTTTAGATATAAGGCTTTCGTAGCTTATGTAACAATTTAAAGTGGTGAACGAAAAATTTTAAATTTAGGAAATAATAAAAAAAACTAATATTTTCAGTGTTGACATAGTTAAAAAATCGTTTTATTTCATAAAAAAAAATTAACAAGAAAACAACAGTTAATAAAAATTACTATTCGAATTCATTATTGACTTGCAATCAAGCCAACGATCTTCTATAATGCAAGCATAATGAAGGATCTAAACCATAAATCTAACTGTTTTAAGTAGCGGGAACAAAATGGGCAAGGATAAGTACCAGCTACCAGACCGGTTGTAATAGCCACCCTTGGAGATGATGACTAGGAGTATTTGACCTATTTCTGTTATCAACCACTATCTATTTAAAATGGTTAACCTATTTTATTAAATTATGAAAGAAATATAATTAATTGTAGAATATAATATATATTTTATATACTAGCGACTGGCGGCTTCGCCCGCTTGGGATCCATAATTATTAAGTTTGTATAATTTTTAAAATAATATCTATACCCATATCGAAAAGTAAAGTTTCAAATTTATTTATAGCAATTTTGCAGAAAATCACTTTTTAATTAGTATCTATAACTTTTTATTTATACACCTATTGAAGTAAAACACACACTAAATGTTAAGGGAGCTTGCTAAATTATAATAGTGAAATCTGAAATGAAATCGTTTAATTTGTTTCTGAGATTAGCGTGAATAAACGCACAGACAAACTGAAAAAACACATGTTTTTTCATGTAAAGACACGATCCGCTGCGATTTTATTATAAGTATGGATATGGCTGTTATTATCTAAATCAGAAAAGATTTCTTCCCTTGTAAACGTACGCCTATATTATGCTAATACAGTCCTTGTAAACTTCCCTCTTATTACACAAATACATTATACCTAATTATTGTAAATTATTATTAGAAATGTAAATAACTAAAATTGAATATTTATAAGATTTCCGTAACTTTTCGACTCGTAACAATTTAATATTCGGATTTTTTTGTGAGAAACCGTAATTCGTGATTAATAAATTTGCGTGTCAGCACAAACATGTGAATTAATGTTCGATATTTCGATTTCTCATATTATAAATTGGATTATACTTATTGGAAGTAAACATATTAGATTTCTTAGAAAATTAGTTTGGTTTTTTTTTCAAGAAAATTTGTTGCCATGTAAAAAAATAATTACTTAGTATTTTTTTAAATGATTATTATTATTTATTTATTTCTCAAAGCAATATTTATATACATATTTATTTATTACTGCAATAACTATTTACGAATTCAATTACTTATATAATTGTTGGCATTATAAGTATAAACCTTTATTCTTTTTTAGCGTCATGCTGTATCTCGCACGTAGCAGTGTAGGCAGTTGCAACCTAGTGTTAAGACACTCGTTTCTCATTTTCCTCTGAATTCTGCAGGCAATGCGTATAGAGTAGCGGATCTCAACGCCGCGCTTTGCCTCGAACACAACCTATTGTCTTCACATTCACACATTATGCCCCAGCGCCAAGACTAGCCTCTTACTTTAATATCTATTATAAAATGTCTTAAAAATGAATAAATGTTATTACATTTAAATATCGGATTAGTATAGCACAGCTTAAAAATTAGACGCCAATTTTTATTAATGAGCACATTAACGCATAAAGGCGATAAAGGTATCTTAATAAAATATAAATAAATATGGCTACTTAAATTTAAGATGTTATTGATTACATTTAAATTACATTAATTTATTTTTCTGTCTCTACTAATTTGTTTTAGTTCATCTTTTATATTTATATTTACGGTTTTTTTATTATATATTAATCTACATCTACTATTGAATTTGCTTTTATATTATATTTTATATTATATTCGTATAATAAAATAAAAATTCAGAACGTTGCTCGGTTACCCTAGCGACGAAATGAAAATATACGTTAGTTCAATACCCCCGGTGGAATAGAATCCACAGCCTTAGAAATTGCTCTCTTTAAACACCCTTCTCACCCTCTTTAATAATTCTTTAACTATTATTATATATATTATTTCTTTCCTTGAAAAGATATCCATATTAACCATCGAAAATGATTATACTATAACTAAATGTAGAATAGATAGATATATGAAGAATGCACTAATTTCTCCAATGAACGCTAATCTTAACTAATAAAATATGCTTAAATTAACACAGTAATAAAAGTTAAGATATCTATCAACGTTATACGTTCAAAAACAATAAATTTACATTCAAACGACTGTTTCGCATTTGTTTTTACCATTTTGTACTAAAATGTGCTATAAATTTTTAGCAACAGTAATAAATGTGTATTCTATACATATTTTAAACATTTCGTTTTAAAATAAAAGTTGAACGTTTAAAATATAGATAAGTATTTTTTATTTTTAACTATAAAATCTTTTGATAAATTATATTTTTAATTAGATTTTTCTGTTATATTATAAGATAGTAAAACGTTTATTTTATTGAATGGGAAATAATTTTATGATCTATAATTAAATATCGTATTTAGATATAAATATTAAGTAAATGCATCGTCAAGTCATCGACGTAGGAAATTGTGTATAATAATATTATGGTTACGGGTTCAATTTTCATTTGAAGAAATAATATTAAAATCAGAAATCATTACTCTGTCTCTCTGAAATTGGAAACCATCAGAAATAATAGGGTCTCGAAAATTTGATCAAAGTAAGACGAACGTTTCTGTAATGTTTTTAGCTTTACGCTGTATCCTTCACAAAACAGCAAAAGGCAGAGGGAACATGGGAACCAAGTGTTAAGTCACTCCGTTCCTATTAAGACAATTCCGTTCCCCACTTTACGCTGAATTCTCGAGGCATTGCGTGTTGAGTAGCAGAATTCAATGCTTTGCCTTGTTTCCAGAGCAAAGGAACTCACAACCGTCGTGTTTACAGTCTGCTCTGCTCTATGCTAAAATAGAAGAATTATTAAAATTTAAATTCTCCTGTCCACAATATAATAAACTATTTAATTTATATGCAAAGATTTAAGCTAAGATAAGCTCAGGACGACTGTTTATGCAACTGACCGGATTAAGAATGCAGTTATTCTATAAAAATATGATTTCCATATAAATTCCTAGTCTTTATTTAACTTATATTTATATTAAAAATAATTTAAATTATTGGGTGTGACACCCAATTAATTAATGCATTTTTTTCTATAAAAATATTATTTCCATACGAATTATTCAGTAAATAATTATTCAGTTTATCCAACTACAACATTTTGAAAAGATTTTTGACGGTTTCTTATTGCATTTTTTTAATATTATATTTTTTTAAATGTTTTACTATTTTATTTCTTACTTGACACCTATATATACATACATTTTTACATTTAGCATTCGTTTCTCAATATACTTATAATAAAGTCATTATATAATATGAGTTGCAAAATTATATAATGTCATTATTTTATATTAGGTTTTACTTCTTAATAAACACATGCATATGTATATGAATGATTTATTAAATTAGAGATTGTGGATGAAGAAAGGTTTTGGTTCCTCAATCCAAGTCACAGCAGGCGAAATGTGACCTTTAAGGCTCTTCTCAGCAGAACTGCCTTCCGAACCGGTGGTAGCTTTTTGTTCATATGTTCAATCGACGATTCAAAAGTGCTTATAATAATTGCCTATTTGAATAAAGAATATTTTGAATTTGAATTTGAATTTAAGTTCCTTCTAACTACCCTTCTTCAGGCTTGGAGGCCGTCGAGGCGCAGTGGCACAAGCGTGTGAGTAGAAAAGCGATGGTTGTGGGTTCGATTGCCACTCGAGGAAATGAATTATCATGTATTAATATTTTCATTTCTTTAATCTGGTGATAACACACAATTCCTCAAGAATTCTACCTAGGCTGCTATAGCGAGAACCTGAAAAAAAATCGTATTTTATACAAATATTTAAGTAAAACATTAAATTACGATCATTACAAGGTTACAAATTAGGTTCCCACTTATAGCGAATTTATATTGACTCTACTAATACTCTACTACAAATGTTAGTGCCGCTCTGGTTAAGATCGAGTGCGGCATTCGCTTTTATTACCGCGATGTCAATTCTTTCACTTGTTTATTGATTTCGCTATGGACAGATAATTTAACCATAGTACGTTGAATGGTTTAGTAAGTTATTGGATTCAAATTAAATTAAAGAAAATATATAAGGTTGTGGCCAGCCGTGAAGCAGGGGCACGCGACAAGTTGTGATTTCCATTCCCACTCGGGGAAATGAAATATTCTTTAATAATTTCTCCGCTCTGGTGAAGAATTCTGCCGCTTATTGCAAAGCCTCCAGAATTTGGCGGAAAGTGGGTATCGGAGTGTCTACTCACTCACTAAGTTCCCTCTGCCTACCGTCATACATGCGGAATATAACGTAAAGCTGAGAAAAAAAATAATAACATATATAAAGTCTATTCTCGATATACAAATCTATCTTTTTCCAAACGCCAAATTATATGCAATTTATTATATGTAAAATTTTTAATTTCAGACAAAATGATTTAAATAGAAATGAATAACATATTCCGATATTTAAAATTCATTTAGTGAGTTATTAAGAATCGAAAACGAACAGACGTTAGAATTCAATATTTAAAGCTAACCGTTTCGTATAACGGATTATTCTATTCTGGTAATTTATGGATTATGGCTGGCTTTTGACTTGTCATCATTTAAAAATAATTTTAAACAAAAACTTAGTAATAAATAATTAGGAATTTAAATATTTGTTTAAATTACAAGTTTTAGGAAGTTAGTTTTTTGGTTTTCATACTGTTAGCTCTATATCTATATCTCGTTTTGCTTTGCTGACTTTTTTATAAAACAGGTAAATGAAAAATATGGCATGTACAAGTATATATTTTTATTATCAGCTTATTAATTGATTCTTGGTATATCTTATAAAAAATCTATATTATTAAAATTAGCTATCCATATTTAATAATAACTAGGTACTCTACTTATTTGACCTCAAATGTGACGTCAATAAATGCCATCAATAAAATGGAATTATAATGTTTTTTTTCTTAAATTCTTATGTCATAATCTGTCTATTAAAAAAAATACTCACATTTATAAAAATATTTAACTAAAAATAAATACAGATGCTTTATTGTGACTCTTTTATTGTTAATATACCAACGATTAATGTCTTTATATTGTTATAATGCCTAATTAAATTACAATAGCTTGAACTAGATACCATCTCGCCTAAATCAATGGGTGGGCGTGTATAGGCCCATCTACTTCAATAGAATGGAAGTAAATTATTAACGATGTTACAAGCATAATAGTGTTAAGTAATAAAACATACAATAATTAACTTTTATGACCTCATCTAAAATATTATGAGCAAACGACTAGAGACACAGTGTCTAACGCAGCGGTTGTAGGTTCGATTCCCACTGGCCACCACCACCGATTTAAATTCCGCCACTATAAGACAGTATAGTGTAGAACGTAGTGCCATATCTCTCTATTTCTTATGTCTCTATCATCATTTTACCTATTAACATACGACCATTCCAACAAAACCAATTTATTTATAACATAAAATTATTGATTCAACAAAAAGATACAGACATAATACCAAATATATTTGTTATATTCTTCACATTGTTCCCTTTCATCATGCTAGTGGCAGAAACCTCTGACCCCCCATATGTTAACATAGGCATAGATTATCTATAGTTTTGTATTAAAATATTCGGCGATAACTGTCAATCGGAAGTCTTTGTCATATTGTAGAAACGACATAATGTCGTTATTTACATAAAATATTGTTAACACTGGCCATTCATTTAAACGCCATTTTAACAAAGCCGTGGACAGGTTTTTTATTATTAATAATTCTTTGTCGTTGCTCATTTATTGTTTTTTAACATATAAGAGATATATTGTTTCTCATAGCTTCTGGAACTTGTTGGACTTTATGAGCTCGGCATTTTGGTTTTGAGAATGTAGTTGTTTCTAATAATATTTTAATTTTATGAAGTTATATTAGTTATAAGACCAATATGGCTAAGAATAATCTAAAAGAATACTGCGACCGACATTTTAATGAAAATATTATAGGTGAAACGGATTTTAAAATCTAAATTCGGTGTCAAGTAAGTAGGTATGTAAAAGTTAGATAAAATATCGAATATATATTTCATACATAATTTATAAAATCGAATGCGAAAGTAGTATTTCATTTTCTCTCACAAGTAAATAAATTTTAACATTTAAATTTAAAACAACACTCAATTTCAGTTCTGATAAGAATTAGGAAACATCGTTTAGTTTTTTTAGTCAATCGAAACTTGTTTTTGATCATGATTATGTATTTAATCAAAGGAAATAAATAATTATACAGCTATTATTTTTCAACATTTAATAGATTTAAATAATCTTTCGTGTTTTATGAGTTTCTCTTTGAATTTTGATGCATTTATTTTATATGAATAGATTATCTACATATATCTTAACTTTGTTTGTTCATCCATATTATATCTTAATTTTGTTTGTTACAGATAACAAATTAAAAAAATAAAATGAATTGTCATTTTAGACTAAAAACAAAATGGCGACAGCTGGTTAATGACAGCAGTATGAAAATGACTGGATGAATATTGTGTTTTAAGAAGTTACATAAAGATGGCGCTGCTAGTTATTATCACAATGACGTTTGTCCAAGTTTTAAATACTAATGGAGAGATGGCGCTAGCAAACATTACAAGATTTGCATCTGGAGATCTTTTCTCACTAGTTGGTAAGGATTTAAAGATTTTTTTATTTTCGCTACGATGATCTTATAAATATTTTTATGGCAGATTTGCAGGAAATAATTTGTATTTATCAGAGCAAAGAAACTTAATTTATATTATTAACAACTTTATACTATTTGAATTCAAAATAATTAACAGTGGCATATATATATAACAGGCTATGGCACTGGTCCGATTCCCAGTTGAGAAAATAAAATATTTAATATTTTCATTTCTTTACACTGGTGACGAGGCCAAGGGCAAGCTCCCTCTACCTATCCTGCTACATGCCCGATATGACGTGAACCTGAAGAAAAAAAAGAAAAAATGTATTATCAGTACTATAATTATGAATGTATTCATATTTAAACATTTTTAGGAACAGAATGTGGCCTAACTCGCTGCATGGAGATGAGCCATGGCACGGCACTCGCCACTTTGGGTAGCAGTGGCTGCGTGTGTCAATGTCGCAGGGAATCCCCAGCTTTCAGAGAGGACCAGAAAGTCTGTGTTAACCAAATAGAAGGTGAGCTACTTACTTTACTCAAAAAAAAATTTTCTTACTAAGTATTATATTAGTGTTATTTACGTACATCTAATGTAATTGTGTTTTTATTTTAACTATGCTAATGAAAAAATCTATTAACAGTTCAAAGTTGAATTTAAATTAAATTGATAATATGAATATAGTTTTTATTATTGTCAATCTCAATATTTAATTTCGGAAATATTCCATTCCATATAATTCTCTATTCTTTTGTAAAATATTCAAAATAATTATATCGTATATTTTATTCTCAATTAAAATAAAGTAAATATATGCTTTTTATTAATATCTTAAAATTATTTAAGAAACAATAATAAAAGTCCAAATATTTATAAACAAATTAGGTAATATCGAATCCGCATTGTATTTTAACTCTCCATTACGTCACATTACACTCACTTTCTACACTTTAAACACTCTTTTACATATTAAAATTCGGCAGTAGTTTTAAAATGAGACATTATTCTAAGAGGGGACGTCTCCGAACTAAGACTGGTGGAAAGTGGAAAGTGCTTGTGCAATTACCTATTAATTAAACATGAGCATGTTACATACAATACGAGATCGACATGACAATGGCGGGTCAAGACATGAATTTTGAACTTGTATATTTTAGTGGTATACATGGCAAAAAAATAATAAAATAAAAATTGAATTAGCTTCACGCTCTATCCCGCACATAGCAGGGTAGGCAGAGGGAACCTAGTGTTAAGACACTCCGTTCACGACTTTCCGTTAAAATTTAGAAGGCATTTGAATGTTAGGAGGCTTTGTTTTTTTTTTATTGTAGATAGACAAGCATTTGTCCGCTATCTCACCTGGTGGTAAGTGACGATGCGAACGAAGGTGGAGCATGCTTGCCTAGATATTGCCTATTCACCCGTTCTTTAAAGAGGGCCAGGTTATACATGTCGGGAACAGTTCAGCAGGCATGAAGTTCCACTGTTGTCTTGACAGCAGAGCGAAGAAATGAAAATATGAATTGAAATTTAATTTCCTCAAGAGGGTATCGACACCACAACCAGTCGCATTTACAGCCAGCCCTAGCGCCACCACTGACCTCATTCATGGTACATTTTGCATAGTCAAGTAGGTAATTGTCGCTTTACAGTGTGGTTATTGCTCATAATTGCTAGATAGAGAAGGGGTCGCTATTCAATTTGACTGGTAAATTCTTGCAAAGTCAATCAAAATGGCCTCTACGTTAAGTTTAATTGGAATAACATATATAATAGGCGTTAATGGGGGACATGTCTTAACGGAAGATACGATATTATTAAAATGTCATTTTTAACCGACTTCAAATAAGAAGAGGTTCGGAAGTTGGTTTTTATATTTATTTATGTAACGATTACGCCGAGATTTCTATATTGATTTACGTGTTCTTGTTTCTTTTATTGTTCGATGCATAATAATTGCCCATTTGGTCCAATAATATAGTTTTATTCATTTTTATAGTAGTTTTTATGGTTGTACTTACATGTAACTTAACTTCATGCTTTATCCCTACCGGGGTTGACAGAGAGAACGGGGCGCCAATCGCTACGGTCTCTACATACCTCTTTCGCCTCGTCCACTGTCATTAACCTCTTCGTACATGCCCTCGGAGGGGTCCTCATGCTGTTTACGTGACCTTCCTCCAGTATCTTTGATACTGTGTTTTCGAAGGTCAACCGAGGTCTCCCCTACCTCTCGTACTACTCACTTTTCCATCATAAAAGTTTTTTACATATATGCATAAAATAAATAAATCGAAATATAAACTATTACATTCCAGAATGTCCGATGGCTACATTTGGGCGTGGATCGACAAAGCCACAAATTCCATTTGTGTTTTTGCCTCTAAAGGGGCAGATTATTTATCCTTCAAAAGAAATTATATTTACAGGTAAGTTACAAAATATAATTAAACGTAACTAAATTAAAAATAATGTCGTATACCAAAAACAATGCTTCCGGTACCGGGAATCGAACCCGAGCCTCCTGGGTGAGAGCCAGGTATCCTAGCCACTAGACCATACCGGAGATGAATTTGATTGGACAAATAATAAACATAAGAATACTATAAAAAAAATATTAATATTTATTAAAATATGTTAAATATTTTAATGTAAAATATTTCAATTCTCAGCTTCTAATATATAAGATAGAAAAAAACCTGCTTCTAATAAGAATATTATAATAGCTTATGCAATCCCATACGGATCTACTATCGGACTGTCCAGGCGTCATCGTTATAATTAAAATAATTGTGTGTTGAGTAGCAGAACTCAACGGCTGGCTTTTGACTTCCTACCAGAATTAAGTAGAGAAGCTACCAGAAGCTCTCTCGTGTAGGGATCGAACCCACAAACGACAAAGGTCTAATCTAATTAAAAATAATTAATTACAGTATTTATTGTATATGTGCAGATGTAGAAGATGCAATCTGTGCAGTTACCAGCGCCCAATACCTCTCTCCATCTGGATGGGTCACGCTACGAGATTTAGTGGACAATGACGTCCCTTTTGGATTATATAGAGACGAAGGAAGCACGTATTTACAGGTAAGTTTTTTATAGCTTCACGCTGTATTACGCACATAGCAGTGGAAACAGAAGGAACCTGGGAACCTAGTGTTAAAACGCTTTACTCCCATTAAGACTCTTCTGTTCCCCACTTTCCACCGGATTCTGGAGGCATCACATGCTTGTGCCCCACACCTGGAATACAGGTAATTATTATTATTTATTAACCTTTAACTATGGACGTGGTTTTTTTATAACACAAATATGGACGTCGGGTCTGTCAGACCAGTGTATTTATTGGTCATATTCCGTCTGTTTTTTAAAGGAAGAAGACAATTTTATGTTTTAGTTTACATGAATAGCCTCTAATCAAACAAAATCAATATAAATAAAATCGCTTTTTATTAAACTTTACGCATCACAACGATTTAAGTAACTTAAAGTCACAATTTCAGTCTTTGGCCACATGGGATGACTCTTAAGAAAATAATACTATAAAAAAAAGACAGATAATAAAATAAATATTGTTTTAACAAAATATAAAGTCTAACAATTAAAAAAAATAAAGAAGTAACATCTTATGGTATAAAATAAAAATTTTGACAACACCTCAAGATAAGGTACAATTGAACATCGATACACAATGGCTTTCAACATTGTTGGCTAACAGGACGATTGCAGTCAACATAAGTATGTGTTGTCTTTCTATATATCTTATGGGGGCAAAGTATACATGTTTTTCAAGAACCCAAAACTATTTTTTTAGCTTCATGTTCAATAAATGATAGATCAGATCGCGAAACGCGAGTCAAAGTCATTCTCAATTCTTAGAGTAGTTTAGTATACGAAACGCGTCTTTTTATTTGATAAAGTGCTATTTTCTTTATAAAATGACGTCGTCCAATTCTTTTGTTTGATGTTGATTATAAAGTACTGATATATTTGTCCCTGACGTGCTTAGTCAATCATTTTTTTCCATTTTATTATAAAAACTATAAAAATTTAGTCTTTTTTACGTAAATAATATTTATATTACTAAAATATATAACAAATAATGCAAAATAATATATGATATATAACAATAAAAACATTTGAATACAAATAATACAATTAAAATATTAAAGTATATTTTGTAATATTATAAAAATATATGGGGTTTTGAAATCATTATGTATGGAAAACATGGACGTCGGGTCTGACAGACCCAGGTCCCGTTTAGAAAGTTAAATACTCACGTGTTTTGAACCCAGAGACACAACCATTGCTATCTACATTCATTTTGTCATTAATACGAAAGGTACTGAGCGACTCAGTGGCGGAGGTCACCGAGAAGTGGCCGATTTGTAGAATTCGTAGACCTATATGGGTCTGTGAGACCCGACGTCCATACTTAAAGGTTAACTTCACGCTCTATCCCGCATATTGCATGTTAGGCAACACATCGTAATCGTATATGTAGATATAGAGTCATTTTGCGACATACGTTAATTATTGTATAATCAACTAAATAGGTTAAATTGCTAATTCCAATTGACATAGATTAGGAAAATTCTTTTGCTTTATTACCCATATATAGAATAATAAAAATATAATGGTAATATAGATAAAGTAATCATTTTATATTGCATAAAATCCATTATTATCATTTTGCTAAACGAACGCGAAAGTATTTATTTAGTAATAGATTACAAAACATAAGAAGATAATATTAAGAAAAATTGTAAAATTTATTAGGTATATATATATTTTCATTTTTTCGCTCTGGTGTCGCGGCGTTGTGTTCCGCCAGGCCGCGCCCCGAAAATAGGGAAGAGTCGGTATTACAACTAGACTCCCTTATAAAACAGAAAAACAACTGGAAAAAAATATATATTGGAAAATAGAGTAATTTCACTAATCATTACTTCAATACAAAGTATTAATAATTACAATTCGACAAAACGGTAACAGCTTAAAATATTTTTATTTACAATATTAAAAGTTGAGGAAAAGAACTTAAACATTAAGATATTTCTTAATTAGGTGCATTTATAAATTTTAGGCGATATACCACCCAAACTGATTCCAATAATGTAGATATATTTTTTATCTTTGTTATTCTTATTATACTTAAAATGGTTTCCATAATACTTATTTCCACATGTTTATTGATCGTGTTATCTTGTACTATATAAAAACTGATGAAATAAACATAAATGAGATTAAATATAGAGATCAATACTGGGGTACGTAGTGTGACTGTAAGGCGACTGGGGTGTAGTGGGTTCAATTCCCACTCGAGGAAATTTCCATTTTTTTGCTCTGGTGCTGAGGGGTTCTGCCATTCAGCCGGCAATGCCTCTAGAATTCGGCGGAAAGTGGGGATCGAAGTATCTTCACACTAGGTTCCCTCTGCTTACCCTGCTGTGGCTAAATATAACTGACAATATAAACATGTTTATTGATCTGGAAGTGTAAAGTAAATTTTATATCATCTAGAAAGGTTTTTTGGTCCCATTTTAAATTTAAAACTGTTACAATTTGTAACATAATTAGTATTGATATCGGCCCACCCATTTACATCAATAAAGATATCGAAAGTCTAAATTTACATATAAAATTTATGTTCGTGATGTTCGATTAGTGCTTTTTGAATAATTTTCGTATAATTTTTATAATAACTTATAATGTATTTGAAAGCGAATTATAATATTAATAAGAATAACTAGGAATTCATGTTTTAACCTAATTTTAAGTTAATGTAATTAATAGATTCAAAATTTAACAACTTTTTCTCCGTTATCCAGTTTTAGTAAAGGTTTTTTTTGTATAATTATAAATAATAAACATTGAAAATTTTACTATTAAGGAGGCATAAAAGATTCACCTGAATACTATAGACTACTATGAATAGTACATAGAGCGAATGTTCAAATATATCACCATAACAGAATTTTTTTAATAATCTTTGATAAATAAATATAATTTTACAAATAAATATATTTTAATAGTAAATAATATACTGCATTAGTACTTATATAGAGAAACATTGTATCGCCATAATTATTTTCGGTAGAATCGTAAAACCTTTATCATGAACCGGCAGCGAGTGTTTTGTTGACCAAACTTCATAAAGCCATATAAACGAGCATAATCAAATTCTAATTCAAAATCTCTTTGGTGGTCTACAGACGAGTTTAAAATCACAGCCAATATAATAACGAATGTAACGATATACAAAATATATCGTTACATTCGTTATTATATTTTAAAAGCAAAAAGACTTTTAAAATTGTTTTATTATTATTATTAATAAAATAAATACGTACTTATGTATATTATTTTTTTAATCAAATGCTAAATTTGTAGAATGAATACACCTAACATAGTTAACAATTCAATACGATTTTGATGTTAAGCTAATTACTTACTAAGCCTTTAAATTACGAGGCTTGTTTGTTTTACTTGGCACCGATTTCAAAATTATAAAAACTTTGTAAAATTATTTATTACTTTTTAGTTCATTGTTTGAAGTCAGTTTTTCTTTTTGTTTTATTAAAACGTAATATTATTATTAACAAAAGTAATGCAGATTAATAAAGCACAACATATGTAGCTCTATGTATCGTTTTATTGAAGTGAAATATTTATTTACGTTTATATTTCCATTTCTTCGCTCTGGTGTCGAAGCAAAGCGCGGCGTTAAGTTCTGCCACTCAACACGTAATGCCTCCAGAATTCGGCAGAAAGTGGGGAACGGAGTGTCTTGACAGTTAGTTCCCTCTGCCTACCCTGCTGTGTGCGGGCATACAGCGTGAAGCTGACTTTTTGTGTAGCTCAAGCAGGCGAAGCCACAAGCAGTTCGCTAGTTTTAAATATAATTTATAGTATTGATATTAAATAATTTGTTATATCTAAAGTCATAAAGGAACCAAAAGCGTTTGTCCCGCTGAGTTAAGCAATAAAAAACCACTAAAACATTGTTGGTTAATTAAGAGAAGAATATTTTATTTTATTACATCATAATTAAAATAAATGTACCGTTTAACAATTTTATATAACAAATATATGGGGGAAAAGTAGGGCAAGTCTAAAAACGTAGAGCAAGTCTTGGTATTTTGTTATGAAATTGTAAAAAAAGAAAAACAACCTATATATTTTTAAGTGTCTATGTCATAATCTTTTAAACTTTTTAAATTTTGAAACAAATAATAAAACAATATATTAACATATTTGTTTATAAACGTAATTCGGTCTTTTATCCTTAATTAATGTACATTCAGAATTCTAACTTCATTCAAGTATCAATGGACCACCCCAAAATCAAAATGTCGGCGAGCCGCTATGTATGTATAATTATTGTAAAACAAAAATGTAATTAAAAACAATGTCGTTTGTCGTTGTATAAAATGGGATTTATGAAAATATAAGTATTTTATTTTATTTTTCTTAATTTATAAATTATAGAAATGGTGAGAAGTGTATGAAATTATATTTTTCTATATTTATGAGATGGAATCCGGCATTTTAGCTAAATAAGCGCTTTAAATAAATATATAAAAGAACGTTTTCGTGTCATTTTTTTAATAGTTTTTTTAACATCTCATAGTAAAACTTTGTTCGAGATACCCGTAGAGATGGCAGGTTGCCAGAAATAAATTAACTATTTATAATGTGACATTTGTTTCGGCTTCCCATGTTTGATACAAGTATAGCGTTGTCCATCTTAATTTGAGAGAAAACAAATTCATTGTATATTCTAAGTAGGTTATGGTGTTCAGGTTTACAGTGACTAATTCATTTATAATTATTTCTCTTTTAGATTTGTGTTATCACTATATTTTAAGCATTCTATTACACTAGCGGCCCGCCCGCAGCTTCGCCTGCGTGAACTATGTTATTATTAATTTCTGTCTCCATGACTACGTCCTAGTGACGTCTATGCAAAATTTGAGATTCCTAGCACATGTAATTTCTGAGATTTCGTGATGAGTGAGTGACCTTTCGATTTTATATATATAGATAGATAGATATAGATTAAGAAAGGCATAAGTGTGCGACTGTAAACGCCACAGGTTGTGAGTTTGATTCTCACTCGAGGAAATTAAAATATTTAATATTCTTATTTCCTCGCTCTAGTATAGAGGCGTAGCGCGGCGTTGTGCTGTAGTGTTTTAATTCAGAGCAGAGAGTATTAACACTAGGTTCTCAGGTTTCGTCTGCCTACCCTACTATATGCGGGATACAGGGTGAAACTAAAAGCTTTATATGTTCTCTATTTCTATATTTTAAATTTATTCTTATAATAGTTATCCTAAAGAAAATAATATATTTTGTATAAATGACAATATACTATAGGCATTATACACTATCACATACGAATTTTAACCTTTCAATCGGAAGTCATGTTTTTTGGTCATGACGAAAGCCGCACGCAGATCTTGAAGATAAAGTTGAAGCGTCAAAGGACCAATTTGTTTGGACTGTCCAAATATTTTATAGTCACATTTGTACACGTTGATATGGTCGACTGATATGTCAGTCAAATTGGGGATTACAGAGAGAAAAAAAATCAAAGAAGTATATTTAGCTATCTATATATCTATTAAATACTATATAATTTTAAATATAGTATTTGAATAGTATAACTATACTTTTATAGAAATTTAATGTAAAGTATATTTTTATAAATATTTTAAGGAACCCTTAAATGTTTTTCCCGTAGTGTCTAAATTTTTGTTACGTAAACATCAAGCGGCATATTTATTTTCCTCTTATGTCTATTTTTCCACGTATTTTCCTAGTCGTGACCTAGAATAAAGGGATAGTGAATTTTAATAATTCTTTAAAATTTTGTATAAATTTATTTACCCGCTCTACGTATTTTATTTTCGAAATAGAGATATTTTATATAAAATATAATATACCATATTACTTACTTTAAAATACATACTCAATTAAAGAACCGTGACCAAAAACTTTTTTTTCGCATACGATTTTTTTATAAATTTACGAGTATTTTTAAACATTCTTTTCCACATATTTTCCAGTCAAAGCCAATGACAATCTGATATGCTACGAACCCGTAACATACCTCATATACCAGCATGTCACTAAAATATTTTTCTGTCATTATACTTAATACATTTTAGTATGGAATTTTAACTTAAATTTAAGAGAACATTTTGATAACTCGAACAATATCATTAATCAAGATTCAAATTTTATGTAAATGCAAGCAATTACCACTCGAGGAAATGCTCGCTCTGGTGTTGAGACAAAGCGCGACCTTGAATTCCGTCACTCAACACACAATTCCTCCAGAGTTCGAGGGAGAGTGAGGAGTGTAGCGTCTTAACACCAGACTCCCTCTGCCTACCCTGCTACATGCAGGAAAAAATGAATAATAGAACTTTTAAATAACAATAATATTAATATTATCTATCAATTTCTGTCAACAGTGGCGTGGGTCACCCACTCTACACGCTCGCTTAGAAGGGCGTCTGATAGCGGTCCATGTGCTCTGTTCAGCGCCAAAACCTGCGCACCTTGCAGCTTCATGCGCAGCTTTTCGTGTCGCCGGAGTGACTCGTAATACAGTATTAGGTAAAAAATATAAATCTTATACAATTTTTGTAATTGTTAAATGGTCAGAGAGAACCTAATAAATTTAATTTTAAAATAATAAAAATATTTATTTATTTTGGATTGCAGTGTGTATACTTATGTCAAATATTTTTGAAGCATTTGTTATTTAAAGCTAAAATGTCTAATTAATGCTGTGGAATCTACACCATTAATTAGACTTAAGAAAATTTATCTGAACCAATATAAAATAAGAAATACTTTTTCAGATGTGAGGTCCATACCGTTCCATGCTGGTGAAACAGTAACTACTGAACCTGCCTCACAAGGTCACGGCCTAAGTGTTCTAGAATCTCTAGCTATAGGCGTTTGTGTATTGATGTTAGTTTTTGTGTACGCAGCAGGAATCATATTTTATATTAATTATAAACAGAAACAAAAGAGAAAAATTAAAGATCCAGAAATAAATCTATCTCATACTTTATCTACGGATAATGGTTCCACTCTTGACTCACGAATAGGATTGGATAGTATGGTAAGAATTATAATGTTTTAAATTGTCAATTTTCCCCGTTTCACTTTAATATAGAAATAACTTCTCAAATGATGGCTTTATGGATTTCATTTGCGTATTAAAAAAACGAATTACAACTACATCTTTATATGTAGTATATTTTTGGTGTAAGTAGAGTTTATAATCGATTTTTGTTTTCAGAGAATGAAATCAAATCCATTATTGAATATGGAAAATATGAGAAGCGATTATTCGAATGACGCTGGCCTCTCTGATGTTAGTGAACACACAGAAGATACTTTTGATTCATCATCAGTTAACACTCATAAGGTATAATAACTGCAGACATATAATTATACTTATAATTATATATTTTTTCTGAGTATCAAAATTTATATTAACACTTATAATATTTATATATAATTATTTTTAGTTCCTGGATAGAAATCCAAACATTGTATCCGCAGTGGTACATTCTAGAAAGAAGCCATCAAGACCGATAATACGCACATCAACACCAGAGCTAAATGACAGAATACAACGAAGATCTTCATCACCAGATTTAGAAAAAGCACCACACTCAGATCTGTCTATACTACATTGCATTGATAATGAAACAATACAACCTGAAGGAGAACCGGTTGTGAGGAGAAAATTGTATTTCAATCCTGTGTTTTTTGAAATAGACTTGTTAAAGGTACAATATCTACTATTTTTCTCAAATACTATATCTTTAATTTACTTACTTATTTTTTTTAATAATCATTTTTTTTTAATATTACATAGTCAACTTTCATTTTTTGATTGTTTTACATAGTATAAAATAAATTCACAATTTCAGAATCCACCACCTGCGGCTACAGAGTTTTTGATAAAACTAAGAGAAGTAATGTCACTTGCAAAAGAAAAGATGACTTCAAAAAGATTCATACCAATATTATCAGATATACCCGAAGAAGAATCATATCACACTATAGACCTTGGCTGGGATATTCCTTGTGCGAGACGTGGCAGGAGATTTAGCGCTATAAGCCTGAAAAGGGAGAATAGCCGTAGAGCAATCCATTGCGGTGGTTGCCCAGGGTGCGATAGTTCAAAATCACAGAAAAATATAAATTTAACACGCTCCAATTCATGTAAGACGTGTGTTAGTGATGATTATAAGCAAAAGATAGTACAGAAGTGGCTAGATGAAGTACCAACTCCAGTGTCAGTGACCAGGCCAGTCAAATCTGTAGCCAAAGTGAGTGGTACTCCACGAGTTACAGAACCAAAAGATAAAGAAGTACGACTTAATCCTGTTGAACCTATACCTAATATTGATTTAGAAACTATTAAGATTACTGAATCAGTTGTAAAAGATTATTTAAAAGATAAAATTATAAAAGAAAATAGTAACAATATTTCAATTCATGATGTAAATAAAAATGAAGTGGTAATAGCCAAAACAACTGCAATTACATCTTCAGAAATAAAAAGTCCTACAAATCATGGCACAAGACGTATTAGAAAAAAACTACCTCCCCCACCCCCACCGCCTACAAATATGTCAGATATTGATTTTGATGAAATTAAACCAGTTTCACCAGAAGTTAAGAGGAAAATGGAAGCTGTCATTAGAGAATTAAATAAATGCCAAAGAGTTGAACCAGAGAGTAACTCGATGGTACCTAAATTAGTAATACCAGTCACAGCTGTGGATTCGCAATATTTCAGTGATGACAATTTACTTGCTGAAAATAATAAAGATTTAAACCCTGAAAGTGCAGCTGACTTCGACAGCCTAGAAAGAAAAATGTCCAAAAAAAGAAGATTTTCCTTAGATTATGGACCAGAACTCAATAATAAAGATATATTGATACAAAACACTCCAATGTCTCGCGATAGATTAACACAAAGTTGGCGTGACTTAAAAATTACGTCTCACTTACCTTCTCAAGTAATAAGCTTTAATGTTTGTAATAAGAAAAGTCCCAATAATAACAATAATATTTTTATTAAATCAATTGAACCTATATACAATAACATAGAAAAAACTGGACCGCTGACTATTGAAGTTCGTGGATCACCTGTAGAGAATAGACGAAATGAAAATGAGGATTTTGATCCAGACACTCTTGACAGGAAACCAAAAAGATTTACGGAAACGACAGAAAATAAAAAATGTGTTGAGAAAATTCTTCTAAAATCCGGTGGTAGTTTCAAACATAAAATAACCATACCTGAAACTGAAAAGCAGAAGAGTCCTCCTGAAGCGGCATTTACACGAAAAATAGGCAGCTTAAGGCAAATATATGAAGCTAATAAAAGCAAATTACTTGATGAAAGACCATTATACGAGCGACGAGGTAGTGTTCCCTATGGAACACAAGAAGTGGCTGCGTTTGCTCGGAATTTCGAAAAAGAAAATGAAACTAAACCACCGTTATCGAAAAAACGAGAATCTAACTCTAAAAGCAATACACCAAGAAATAGTCCGCCGAGTGATAGATATCGATCATCAGAAGAGCGTGACCGTTTTCCGCCATACTCTCGAACAGATAATATAAATTCAAGACGATCTGGCCGAAGATCGACCAGAATGAGATCTAGACGGGTCGACTTGAAGAAGCTTTGTCGAACTGAAGATTCAGGTTACTTAAGTACTGATTCAAATGAATCTAAAAGACGAGCAAGATATTTAATGCAATTGAAACCTAAAATGATACAATTGGATTTGATTCCGAAATCAATTAAAGCGCATCCCCTCCACATAGACACGGACACTGATGAACTAGAGTCACTGTGTGACGGTCGAAGCGAATCTGGGGGGGAAAGTATTGAAACGGATTCGGTATTTTTTGGAAATATTGACGATTCCAAGCAAATTTTTGAAGAACTAGGCCTGGAAATGGATACGAAGTTAAATCAAAATCAAATAGATTCTGGCTTTGTTGGTGAAACGAATATAATTTTAAGTGGTGATAGTGATTCAGAACATAAAAGTGTTATATCAATTATAACTGGTTGTGACGGTAGAGCCTCAGCTTCGTCTTTATCGAACTTAGACGATTCGCCATATGTTCAATCTGTAGAGTGTACTTAGTAAATATAAACATTATAAATACAAGTAAACTATATAGAAAATTTTAGTATATTTTTCGTGCCACCGATTTACCTCAAATACAGTTTTTGAGTATTTGATATTTTAGTGGTATAATTCTTATGTCCTTACGAAAGACTGATTTTTAAACAGTCATTAATCAAACATAAATCGTTTGACAAATGCCTGAAAGAATATGGATTTTAAAATATTTTTTTATAATTTAGATTAGATTTAGCATTTCCACCCTTTTTTATTAATTTTAATTATAATTATCTTTCAAATTTAGATCATGAAAATGGATACTGTATATAAATTAATAGAAAAAGTAATTACTAGAAGTTGTGTGTAATTAATATATATTAGGTATAAATCTAATTTGTAAATATGTAAATTTCAAGACTCTATTAGGTACGAGTATTTCAAATGTTTACAAGTCAATGAACAATATACTTGCCTCTATGTTATATTGGAAGTTTTAGGTCCTTATAAACCGCTCTCAAGTCTGAGATCGATCTCGAGATATCGTTATCGTTCATAAATTATATATCTATAAATGAAAACAGAATCTCAAGATCGATCTCAGACGATCGACGATGACTTGAGAGCGGTTTAGAGTATAAGAATAATTTTCTTCATAAATAACGATCTAGAGAATAAAGAGTGGCACTTATATAAATGTAAATTCTTTTGTTATAGATAACTTTTCTTAGATATTATTACTTTTGTTACAAAAAAATTATTTAATATTATACAATTTATTTTTATGATAATTAATTATTTAATATGCCAAATTAAGAAGCTCTTAAAAGTCAAGGACTGTCTCGTGAAGTCATGAATGATTTCGATTTAGTAACTAAATATATTGTTAATAAATGTAATAATAATTTATAGTTAATTATTAATTCCAAATTGTAAATATTACTATTACGGTAAAAAATGCCATTTAAATTGTAAATATGACCGGCCGGTTGTGCAATTATTTAGTATTTGTATAGATTTTCCTATGGATTGTTTTGTAAAAAATGTATTTTATTATTTATGGATTGAAATATACAATGGATGGGGTAAATTAATATTATAGCTTTTGTATAAAGAATTTTTATATTATAAATAAAGAAAGAAGATATATTGTATTATAGTCAATATTTTAGTTGAATATAAAAATATTTAACTAGAACATTAGTTTTTTTTTTAAATTTATAATGCCTATATTAATAAGAAAAGGATCATTAAACTATATCGCTTACTATATAAAAGTGGTAATAATAATTTAAATTCCAAATCGTACATGAGAAATACGAAACTATAGATCTGAAATTCATTCAAAACATACTAATGAAAATCATTCATCCCAAATATGTCACATATCCATATTAAATAAATATTTAAAACAATTTATGTATAGCACTACAATTTAATTTCCACATTCCAACCAAATTGATATATTAATTAGGTAGTTCACAGAGCGTTCTGATGGGGCCGAATTACAGCCATGAAATTATCATTAAATTTATGTTTAAAACATTTCTGTTTACACTACAGTGACATATCGAGAATAATATTACAGATATAATTATATTAATTGTAGGAATTTATGTTTTTTTATATACTAAAATTTTTTTTTTATCTTTGCACATCAACTTGCCAAATATGGAAAGGGATTCGGAATGACATGTCACTTTTATCATCACTCATCTCATCTATGAAGATATTTTAAGTGAAATAACACGTTTAAAAGCTTTATCTTGCCAAAGCGAAAGCGAAGCTGAATGGGAATCAAATTAACTAACAACTTTAGTTAGTTTAGAGTAGACAGATGTCTCTCGCTGTACTATAACGACTTCGAAATAAAAAATTTATAAAAAGTGAAAATTAAAATTTAATTTAAAAAATTAATTGGCCCATGAGGGGATCGAACCCGCGACCTTCGCGTTATTAGCACGACGCTCTAACCAACTGAGCTAATGGGCCGTTGTAACGGAGTACGAAATTGTAGATAGCATATCGCTCTACCTTGAAATATTTATAGAAGGAAGATAACTCGTAAGATAATCAGTTAAATATTTGTTATAAAGATACTTTATAAATAAACTTTGAGACTTTAATTTTGCTTATTCGTGTCTAATTCAAATATTCCACAAAACAAAGTGTTCCTACTCTACTTACTCTACTTCTCAAGCTGATATTGTATTCGTTTTTGTTTTTCTTACATAAATTCACTGAATAAAACAAAAAAATTAAGAGAGAAAAGATGTTTGTTACCAAGCTAAAAAAACCTAAAGTTACCTTAGGAGAGTACTTCTTAGTGTACTTATCTTTATGAAATGCATTTATGAAAAAAGTACAATAAAAAAAATAGTATAGGAGGCTTCTGCTGGCTTCTTTCAATCTTAAAGAGGACTCATAACGACACTTAAGTCGTCGTTAGATAACTTTACGCTATATCCTGTATATGAAGAGGCCTAGTATTTGGTGGCATTGTGCAAAATTCAACACCAGAACGAAAAAATGTAAATATTAAATTTTTAATTTCTTCGAGTGGGAATCGAACCAACAACTAGTCTCGCTTACAGCCACGCTTGTTCCCCTGCTCCACGACCTCTTGTATGTATGTATGTATGTATGTAAATATCACAAATATGAAAAGCCTTGTAAAAAATGTTATAATAAAAATCCAATAGTCTCTAGTGCCTAGTGCCTAGTGTCTAGTGTCAAATAAACAAAGCAATACAAACAGCCACTGATTGAGTGGCAACTTATTACAAGCATATTCAAATATGTCAATGTCTCACAATCACGCAATTATAGATTATTGTTTGAACATATGTATGTATCTAAGTACTTACTTTTGATCAAACGAAGAAATTTAACTATTAAATTAGAGTTTCTATAGAAATAGTTAAATATTTAATAAGAACAAATTTAACTACAGTTAGTCTTTATAGAGATATTTATAAGTTAAATTTGTAATGTATGTATATGAGAAAAGAATTTATGTTAATATATTTTTAAAAAAATTACATGTTTTTAAATTACATTTGTCATTTATGCATACTACTTATTTGATAACATGTCAAATTGACACAATATCCAATGAACCGTTGTTTTTTGCTTTGAAATATTATTTCAGGTCCGATGGCCCGATCAGGTTCGATGTGTGTGGCGTAGGCACATATATAGCACATGTGTGTATAGAGAAACGTCTAAACGCGACGGTTGTGAGTTCTATTCTCATTCGGGGGAATGAATTATTATTTATTACGGGTTACAGTGTGAAGCTTAAAAAAATAAAAAAAATGTTATTATCGGTATTACTATATATATATATATATATATATATATATATATATATATAACGCCACGCCTCACCTAGCCAACTGGCTATAAACTGGTAAAATATAAATATTACTTGAATGAGATTAAAATTCACAGCTAAATTATTAACAAACTCAACTTACCATTATCGTTTAAAATAGAACTCTAAAAAGGTACAATGTAGCTAAAATTATCATAATACAGAAAAGCAAGTGACGGTAGCTACCATTATTACTTTTATGGCTGTAATGGTGGTTTCCTCTATAAAGCGTGTGTGCTTGCGGTAGATGATCAGTGTTTTATTATTGACGTCCTAGGAAATAATCTCAATATACATATAAAACTTCAAATATTGTCTTTTTAAACAACCGTCTTTGAAGAAAAATGTCATTAATGTAGGTAGGTACCTGTAAGTAATCGAAATATTGTGTCTGTATAATAAGTAATAATGATTCCCATTTAAGAATAAATTTTTTCGAGGCCAATTCACAGGCAGTGAGTTCGATTCCCACTCAAGGAAATAAAAAATTAAATATTTTCATTTCTTTTCTCTGGTGTCGCAAACACGTAATGCCTCCATAATCCAGGAAAGTGGGGAACAGAGTGTTTTAACTAACTATGCTCACACTGATAATATAGCATGCTGGTCCTCATGGTGGTAGAGTAGTTTAAAATCGCTTCTAAGACTGATACAGCAAAATATTACTCTATAAATATAAATATCCTTTCAGTAAGATTTCAACCTACAATTATCATGTTCAGTAAGATCTCCATACTAACACATACATCACGTACGTTACGTTTTTTAACGTAAAAAAGACATTTTTTTTTTTAAAATAATACAATTTTCATGACATTTATTTAACTGTAGTAAGTAGGTACATAAGTAAGTAATATTTTACACTGTTTCGCAAAATTTCTCAGATAAATATATTATACAAATGTCACATGCACGTCGTCCCCTCGTAAAGTAACAAGTAACACCTTAGCGGCTTTCTATGAAATTGTAAACTCTTGCGTCATTTCAAAGAAATTTGTGAAGGAATTCATTTTAGTTACTTATATTAGTCAAACTTGAAAAATATTAGATATTATATATACCTTAAACATAGCCTTTAGATAGAGTGGACATGTAGTCAGCTTTGTCTTAAACTGTTGCTAAAAATATTGTATAAGTTATATACATAGTTCACACAATACTTATACAATTTTCATCTTTTATGTATAAAAAAAGAGTCAACAATTAATCTAAAATAAGTTTTGTTTTTTTGTGCTACAATTTTTACTCTTAAATTGTCTTAATAAATAAATATATATACTTTAGTTTTACATTATAATTAAACAAATCAAAAAGATATATACATACATACTGCCATACATTTACTTAGTATTGATAGTGATTATTTACATAATAGGAATCCATGTAATTATAAATTGTATGTCATTGTATACATTTTTTTTATTTGTATTAAATTGTATATTTTTTTATATTTACCAGTTATTTAAAATATATGTATCGTAACTACAATTTAGGTACGTTTTGTATTTTTGTTTTTACATATAAATTTAAACTAAAAACTGGATATTAAAAAGATATGCAGAACTTGTTTTTTTTCAATATCTATTTTTTTAAAACGAAACTAAAGTAGTTATCACATTATGTGGCCAGAAGTAAGCGACAGATTATTTCAGACTGCATTCCATCGGGTAGCGTGGCCGAGCGGTCTAAGGCGCTGGTTTAAGGCACCAGTCTCTTCGGAGGCGTGGGTTCGAATCCCACCGCTGCCATTATCTTTTGGTTTTTTTTTATTATTTTATAATTTGTTTAAATATTACTTATTATATAAATAATATTCATTTTATTTTCGATCGTTCAAATAAATAAAAAAAAATATAATATATTTTTTGCAGCGTTGATTTCCGCCACTTAACACTCCTTAATGGGAACGGAATATCTTAGGACAACGGAATGTCAAAAAAATAAGCAAAATTAGAGACATATCTAGTTGTACCTATAAAATTATTAATCTGATTTAAAATAAATTAACAAGATATAAAAAAAAATATCAAAAATTAAAATTGGCATTGATTAATATAAATTAAAAATATATTAAGAACAGTATTTATAAAGAAGCGAAAACAGTAATGTTAACGCTAACTACATTGAACTCTATGAGTTATATATTGATCCGATTCAACGGTCAAAAGAATATAATTAATAGGATGAATATCAATCATTATAAAATTGCATTCGTTACATGTATTTGTCGTTAGTAGTTTTTTTTAACATAACATATTATATTTCTATAATATTCATTAAATATAGTTCTAAATTATTATTATATACTATAGAAAAAAAGCTCAATACATTATATTATCATTAAAAAAATCAACAATAACATATTCTTACATAAACTACAAAAAAATCAAATACAAACACTACTTTTCCAAAAAAAAAAAACGAATCCAAACCTAATACCTACTAACAAAAATCTCACCACAGAACCTAAACGGCTCATGCAATAACTTTTTAATTAGTATCAATGACTCGATACTGAACATCCCCGTGCCGTACCACATGCGACGCGAACAGGTGCCGAGAGACATTTAGCCGACACGCGCGGCACAGGCGAGTCTTGTCGTACCGAACTTCCCAACTCGTACTTAACTATTTCGAAGCTTTCGTAAAAAAAAAAATTCTAATATAAACCTGTAAAGTTATAAAATTTCCTAAATTAAATATAAAGTTTACTATATAAAGCACCGTGCTTTTTTTTAAAAAAAAAATAACACTATAAACAACCTAATTTAGATTTCTATTTATAATCTGTAACAGATATGACAGTTTTGAATTTCTGAAATGTGTTGTGGACTTGCTCTTGGTGAATTTAGTAAAATGTATATTATATTTGAAAATTATTTTCGTACGTGAATTGGTGAGTTTTTTATTTGTTTTTCTTTCATATTTATGTATTAATAATTGGTTATTATTTTTCTATATAGCTTTTTTATGTGCATAAACAACTATACATATATATTTTTTTCAACAACAATAATAAATTTTAATTATTATCGAATAGCTAAATAAATTATAATGATTAAAAAACATCGTATTTTTTCTAATTATAAAAATTACGTAATTAAACTTTTGTAAGCAATTGACTTGCATAATATTTTAATTAAGTGAATGGACATAATTATGAAAATAATTTAGATGTTTTAGTAAAAACTTAAATACACACAAAAAAATCTGAAAGTAATAATATTATAACTACATCCATATATGCAGCGTATTTATGATTAGCAGAATTTAAGGCAAACAATAATAAAATTTAAAATAAAAAAATGGACTAAATTAGACTTAAAGAAAAATATAATTTTTAGTCCTTCAATACTAATTACGCTATACATCCATAAATTTAATTGTAATTAGTGCAACTCATAAAAAACCAAGCTTAGCTTAGTTAGCTATAGAAATAAATCAACAGCCCATCATACTCTCTTTATGGACTCTCCGCAATTATTCCCATTAAAATGGAACTTCCTACTATTGTAAATAAAGATATATTTTTTTCTAATTAATAAAAAGACGATATACACACATGATTGCTTCCGAAGATATTGTTCCGGTGGGTTCCCACGTGAGAGATCTCGATAGAGATAATTACTTCGTTCTAACAATATAAGTAATTGTGCTAGAGCACACTAGACATTACACTGTGCTTGACTCTATTGATTGTGAGTGTTTTGACATGCTTTTGATTAATGCAATTAATGAGGCAAAGCGCGGCGTTGAACTCCGCTACTCAATATTCAATGCTTTGAAAATTCTGCGAAAAGTGGGGGACGGAGTGTCTTAACTCTAGGTTTCCTCTGCTTATCCTGCTACATGCGGGATACTGCGTGAAATTGAAAAAAAAAAGTACATATAATTGTGTGAGAGTCGTGGCGCAGAGGCGCAAAGTGTGATTGTAAACGCGATAGGTTGTGGGTTCGAGGAAATTAAATATTTATTTACATATATATTTTCATTTCTTCGCTCTGGTGTCGAGGCAACCTCAAAAATTTGGAGCCCTAAATCCGGTGGATAGTGAGGAACGGAGTGTTTTAACACTACGTCTATCCCGCTGTGTGTGGGATACAGCGTAAAACTGATTTTTAATTGTGTTACAGCAAACTAAATATTACGATGCTTGGCTCTATTGATTGTGAGTGCTTCAAGTGTTTGACATGCTATTTGAATTTTGATGAATGCAATTAACAACATAGGAGGGAAAAAGAAAAAGTTTTTATATTATGCATGTAAGATATAAAAACATTATTTTTAATATTATAATGCTGTGTTTTATGTGTGTGTGTGTGTGTGTGCCGTCACGGCACAGTTAGGACGTGTTGGGCAGCACGTTTCTTTACAAATTTAAATCTTAATCCAATTTTTCTTTGTTTATTACGATAATATATATTTTTAAGCTTTTCTCATAATTTTTTTTTTTGCTAAAGCTAGCAACAATAATCTAGTAAATCCCATTCCACAAATTGCTATAGAAGTGTGCTTAAAATATACATATACGAAGAATTTTCCAAATTGGAAGTAAATTTCTTTTTCAAGTAAATTCCTGAAAATTGCTTAAAACTTTCAACAGAATCGACTAAGCAGTATATTAGCGGCAACTACTGAATAGAAAGCGTCGTAACCGTTTATTACTAAGCACAGCGGAGAATGGTCCTCGTTGACTTAACATTTGTTATGTTTTGTTTTGCTAACACTTGTAGCTTTGTTTCAATATTTTATTATCTACTAATGTTGTTTTTAGTATATTAATTTTAAGTACGATGTCACCTAAATGTTTGTTGTCTAAAGTATATAATACTGAATGAGGATTTTTTAATTGAAAAACCGATCAAATGCAAGCTGGTGTCATCCACCAGGGGTCCGTAATACTTTCATAATTATAGGGCAACGGGAACGTAATAAATTTTGTATAAAATAAACTACAATTATTAGTTTATTATAATTATTTAAAAGTGTGGAAAGTGTCTTAATAAATAAAGGAATATCCTAAAACAAAATGAGATATAATTTGTTACTGGGTATGGAAAATTATAAATAATATACATTAAGTACGTAGTATAAGAAATCTTACTGGTTCGAACTATGTCTACCTCTTAGTAAAAATAAATGTATAGAAATAAATACCTATATAAGGTATTCAGAAAACCTGAAATGTGCTAAATTTATAGAAGATGTAGATTTGGACAAGAAAAACGTAAGCAAATTATTAAATATTGTTTGATATTTTTATAATTCAGTTTAATGATCCTATTTTTAAGTGATGTTTATGATAATATTTGGAAAACTATAAATATTATTATAATTTACATTCTATAATTCATGTTAATTTACTGCGTTTTATAAAATTGATATTTTATTAGCAATATCCTAATATTATTTTGCAAACAACATTAATTCAATCAATTCAATCTAAATCCCATATTATAAAATGCTTTAGTACATTTGAATAAAATGATAAAAATCAATTTTATGGTATATTTGTCTACATTTTATTGCTTTTAGTAATAAATTGTCAAACTATAGTAAGCTATAAAGGATTTAATATGTTTAAAAAATGTTATTAGAAGAAACGCTACCGCTCATTTTAATAAATGGCGACCAAAAGCGATGTTTATTTTTACTCATGATAAATATAAATAAAAATAATATTTTAAATTATATCACTTGTGACATAAGATACTAGCGTGGTATTTCGTGGATACACAACTGTAGATAGTGGGTTCGAGTCCTTTTAATAGAATCACATATGCTTTATCATAAAGAATTGTCGAATTGACGGAATCTCACTATGTAATATTAAAATGACTATTTTTCTATTCTTTTCATCTTCACGCAGTATCCCGCATGTAGCAGGATAGGGAGAATGAAATTAGTGTTAAAACACACCGTCCCTCCTCATTCTGGCTTGTTAAGTGGTGGATCTCCACACCACGCTCCGTCTCGATGCCAGAGCAAATAAATTAAAACATTAAATATAGCATTTCCCTTTTCAATCGAACCCACAACCTGTCACGTTTATATTCAAACGTTCATCCTTCTCCACCACGACCGGCTTGAACCAATTATTTTTACAGGATAATTATTTTACGAAGTCCAATGAAACTAGGTATATACCTTGGCCAGCAATAGTCAACTACAAAGTATTCTAGAAAATATTTACAAACTACAGCTATAAAAATTATAACTTCTACTTATATTAGTATAGATGATAACTGTTCATCCGTTTAAACTAATTGATAGTTAAAACACTCATTATTTGCTACAAGTGGTACCGCCTTCCAGCAGGCGTTGCGACGGCGGCCAATGTGGCCAGCTTAACGGTAATGTGACAATCCCCCCCCATTTATAATACCTATCATTATTTTTAGCCAAAAAAAGTAAGTCATATTTATTTTTAAAGCTATGTCATAAAAAGTCAATGAAATGACTAAGCTAATTGTGGTTAGGCTTTTCTTCTTCTTCAGCTTCAAGCTATATTCAGTATACATCAGGGTATGCAGAGGAACCTAGTGTTAAGAATTCCGTTCCCCATTTTCCGCTAAATTCTAGAGGCATTGCGTGTCCAGTGGCGGAGCTGAACGCCGCGTAGAAGCTAAGGCTGTTAATCAGCTTATTATTACTCTTTATTTATATTAAAGATGATGTGTAAGTCATCTATGGATATTTAATTGATTTTGGATTAATTTCTATGTTTTACAATTTGACAATTTTATGTACTGTTCCTGTCCTGCATAAATAGCGCATAAGGTAAATTATTAGGAAATCATTAAGATCTTTACAAGAATTATAATATAATATTTTAAGTTAAATTTTAACTACTACCTTGTTGCTTGCTTAAAAAATGCAATCATTGCAAACGACTACAAGGTAAAAAATTCTGACGGAAAAATAGCACATTAGGTATACGTAACTTGAGTTATTCAACATACTTGTATGAAGATATAAAAAAATGAATTTTAAATATCTAATTAGAATTATTAACTAAAAGAATAAAGAAGTCAGTGAATCAAAAAATTAAACAGGTACTCTTAAACGTCGGCGGAACTATTTAAATTAACATAAAAATTATATCCGTATGGTGCGCACGCGCCGTTATTTTTGGATAGTTAATAAATCCCGTTTACAATGATTTAATCTGTGCAGCAACTTGTATTTTCGTGGTTCACAGACGTTAAAATTATATAATACAATTCAAGCATATATTTATTTTAATCATAGTTTATTAAAGTTACTTAATTAGTTATAAAAAAAACTAAAATTTAATTATAATTTACATATAATATTATTTATGGTATGGTTAACAAATGCAAAATACAAATTAGAAAACAAAATGCACTAATTTTAAGCATGCACTCAGAATAGCAACTCATATTTCCGAGAACACTCTAATAAATTTCAAGCCGTCCACATAAAACGTTCAGACATAGTGTAAACGGGATTTGGTCAATTCGGTAACGGTAACCGCATAAAGAATAACGGAGGAGCATTCATATAACACGCGACGATGTGGATCATGCGATCGTTCGGATGTCGTTTATACTGTTAATCTCGTTAATCTCGTTAAATAATCTCGTTAACTATATTTTATAGTTTTTGGATTGAGTTGTTAATTACTATGCATGTATGTGGTTCGTATTTCAGGAAACGTCAATTATTTCTAATGGTTAATATTTTAATAGTGGCGTAGAGCTGGGGCACAAGCGTTTGTAAGCTTAATAATTTCATTATTAATATTTAATTTTTTTTCTCTATTTTACAATTTACAATTTCATGATTTATTACGATTATTTAATAGATTCTAGAAAACTTAAGTGTAGATTCATATAAAACTTAAATATTTTTTTGCAATGTTGACTTCTCTAGACATGTTCTGTAAAAAAATATTTAAATATCTTAAACGCTGCATTATGATAGTTACTTTCTCTTTAAATAGTTAGTTTATATCATAAATTTTGATAGTTTTTTATTATTAGTACTAATAAAAAAATGAAAGCTCGCAAATAATTGTTCATATAAATTAATCACTTATTTCTTTCTCATGGTTCTAAGATCACTTGTCAAATGCTTTCTTCTTATCTTCCGTTAATAAAAAATCTAGAGTCAATTTTTGCGTTATTGTAATTATATCTTAATTCTTCGCCCTAGCACCAAGGCAAAAAGTCGGGCTTTGAGCTGATGCTTTCTACCACTCCACACACAATTCTTCGAAAAATGCGGAGGAAAGTGAGGAACGGAGTGTCTTAACAATAGGTTCCCTATGCCTATTTTACTGTAAGCGGGATATAGCAAGAAGCTGACTAAATATAACTATCGTAATTTGAAAGTATACTTAGTGCTAGCCAGACCATATATAATTATATATGTAAGAAGACATGGCGTCCATCAATAAAATTTTATTAACTCTCAATTCGACACTAATTTATAAGAATGAAAAAACGTAATCAAATAAAAAAAAACAGTGACACAGCACTATGGGAAATGATTTTTTAATCCGCATAATATGGAGATTATAATATTATAAGATGATCAATAAATTAATAATCATTTATATATTATAAATTGGATCTCACGGAACGAATCGACGGTTAATGGGCTCTTCACGTAATGATCTGAAGATCATTTCTAAATTTCAAGTGTTCTGGGAACCGACGTGGGTATTTCACTGATATTTCTTTTTGCATGTGCTTATTATTTTGAAAATATAGTTAATTGTAGATTAGGTATAAATAAGTTTCTAATAATTATAGGAGAATATGATTTTATTTTGTTAATTATTTTGCAAACACAGAACACATGTGAGGCCGTCATGGCGTCACGCGGGTGTGAGTGTAACGCGACAGTTGTGGTTTCGATCCCCACTCGAGGAAGTGAAATATTTACTTACGTTTATATTTCCATTTCTTCGCTCTGGTGTCGAAGCAAAGCGCGGCGTTAAGCTCTGCCACTCAACACGCTATGCTTCCAGAATTCGGCAGAAAGTGGGGAACGTAGTGTCTTAACACTAGGTTCCCTCTGCCTACCCTGCTGTGTACATATGTGGGATACAGCGTGAAGCTGATTTATTTATTTTACATAATATAAGTGTTCCACAAAAATACTATATTAAAGTCACACTCCGTCTAAAATTAACATAGTTTTATGATATCTATAACATATTGAAATATGTTTCTTTAGAAAACGTATAAAATTTTTACACGTTTTAAAAATACGTACATACCAACATACAGACATATATGTAATCTTAATTCTTATCAGAAATAGCATAGTAAAGGAATCATTGTTTTAGTTCTTTTAATATTTAAACGATATAAATGACATGTTAACAGGTTTTTTTTATTAAATTTATATCTTTTATTTATTACTATCTCATTTGTTGATTTTATTAAAATATGCATGCATATATTAATTTAATGCTATTTTAAGTTTATTATAACGTTGCATTTTATTTTAAATAATTTATTAATAGAATTTACAGTTTGAGTTGTTAATTTAGTAGCGTCTCGTGATATATTTATAGTTACTGTTTTAGATATCCCGAGCGCTACTAAAGAAAATATTTTGTATTAAATACAGTTTAATATGAATATATTTATAATATTTCAAGATCTTACTTTTTGACATAACACAAAAGAATTAAATCAAATTAAAAGAAATAAAAAAATATATATATAAAGACATTACCGCTCATTTTTTATGACATTATGGGTTATCGAATCCCATTCATTCATCCCTAAAGGGATTTGAATTCAATACCAATACGCTGGTTCCGTTGTAACGTTTTAAACTTTGAATCTCAAAATTACTATGAATTTTAAAGTAGAAAAATTATTATCAATTTCTCCAATGACCCCCTGACCGCGTGTTCAGCACGTCCGAATTCTCTCACCGGTAGCGCAATCACGTCTAAATTCCATTTAATATCTCTTTGAACAACTTCCAGAAGCTGTGTGTTTATTGCTTGACCTCTTTTGCTATAGGCAATATATCTTTAGAAGATATATTTGCAAGAATTAGAGGGAAATACTTCGTTAAACACAAGTACATATAAATTGTATATTAATATAATTTTTCGCTATCAGAAATAAAATTTCAATAAGAAAATTGAATTTATAAGATAAACTCGACTCGACATCGATTAACGATATAAGTATTATAGATAGAGCCTAATATTTACACAGATTAATTACTTTAAATTGCATTTTTTTTGTTTTTAGTATCCGTCATTCAATACATTTATAAATATTTTTAATATAGGTAGTGTATTCAAATCCCGCAACGTTAAAATTTTATATGTTTTGTAAATAAGTACAATTATGAATATTTAATATGATACGATCGATGAACAATCGCTTACCCGACGGGGCGTGAGACATAAACGACCACACACTATCCCGCGGGCAACGAGCACGTAACACTCAATTGTTTTAAACAAATATTATAGTTAACTGACAGCAATGTTTATCGTGTGTGTTTAACTGGCAACACTAATGTGCCATCACGTTCCAAGCTGGCAACACTAAACTAAGCTATGTCCGATCCACGCGACATGCATAATTTGTTGTTAGGAAATATTTTAACTAATACTAAAATTTCCATGTTGACAAACCCAGGTTTGACTGGCTCCTAACGGGTTTAGGTTCTAGGACTTATCTAACTTCTTAATTTACTTCAGCGTTACTCTAATTTTTTTTCTATCCAGATCTAATTAAGAAATTGTTATTATTTTATCTATGTTAGATTTGAACCTTCTTAATAAAATTATGTGAATATACAATTTCAAAGTATCAAATAATATTTATATATTCGTCCTATAAATATATAAATATACAGCTTTTTTAACAATTAAGTAGATTAACCTTTTACTTGTGCTGTTTAACAATTTATTTCATTTAATTTCCTTCCGAATTGTTATTTTATCATTTTTGTCTTTATATATATTGAATAGATATTAATATTTATTTACATAAAGTATGTTTTATATTATATATGTAAATAATACTAATATATTATTTTAATATTTTTATTATAAAACTCTATATGGTAAAGGAGAATGATTAAGAGAGCTCTCCTTATTTTCTTTGAAAGTAAAAGTGCATATCAAAACAAAATGCAAAAAGCGTATATAATTGTGAAATTTTAATTGCGAAACGTGCAGTTTTCTGAGATATCATCATGTGCGACATAAATCATAAAGATTTATACCGAGCTGCACCTTAGGTGCACCCAAGGCTAAATTATATAAATTTCTGTAATTTTATTATATCCCCCGTTTTACTATATAAAAAGTAAAAAAAAAATGAAGTTAAAAAATAGCTTCAGGGTAGGCAGAGGGAACCTAGTGTTAAGGTACTCCGTTCCCCATTTTCTGCAAAATTCTTGGAGCATTGCTTGTTGACTGGTGGAAGTCAATGACACTCTTTTGCCTGGACACCAGAGCGAAATAACAAAAATATGGGGATATGGAGGTAGAACCTGCGACCAGTCGCGATAAGACATTATGATATCACGATAAAACGATTCAAAAGGCAACTAAGTTTATATCTAGTCTTTTCATTTAAATAACATAAAACTTTAAATTGGTAAAAAGATTATGAAGTTGAACTCTAATTTCCGCCGAATTAAATCGGATAAGAAGAAATCAAGTTTACCTGCGAAATTATCTTGTTTTATAGCATATACCAGTAAAATATACTAAAAAAAACGTATACTTTTTGAATCATTAAAATCACATCTCACATATGATTCTTAGGACATATCTATACTAATATAATAAAGCTGAAGAGTTTGTTTGTTTGTTTGTTTGTTTGAACGCTAAGATCTCTGGATCTACTGGTCCGATTTTCATTGTTTTTGTTTTGTATGAAAGCTGCATTCTTCAGAAGTGCTATAGGCTATATAACATTACATTACACATATATACTAATATATTTTAAAGTACTTTCTAATTTGACATGCAATTTATTCTGCCATGTTAATAACAACCGTCGTTGCTACGCGACCGCTACCGCGACGTTTTGGTATTCATCCTTATGAAAATAAATATAATAGTCACTTTTAGCATTTTATCTAGATTGAAATTATAGTTTACTATATAACATTCTAATAAATAATTAAGGAGATGTCACTGATTCCAAATGACCTAGCCTACGGGCGGCATAGTATGAGTATGACCGACGCGAATGGGCAGATGACGTTGACGGTTTTATAAATTTTCATACATTTTCAAACTTTATTTGTTGTTTATAATTAATTTAAAATGCACTTTGATTCTCTTCTTATTTTATTTGATATTGCCCGCTAAAATTATCCTGTTTAATAGAGAGAAATGTTTAGTTATTTCGTAGAGTCGATATCTGTGTACGCACGCACGGAAAACTTTAGGTACTTTTTCTAATATTAAGAATACCTATCCTTTAGTTACTTTTAATCCTTTTGTTAGTTCATTACAATAACTCAGATAATTTTTTCTAATAATGTGTATCTACTTATTATTCTTTGTGATTATTTGAGCTTATATTTTCTTACTAATTCTATTGAGAATTGAAAATAATTTCATGAATATATTTAATAAATATTCTTATAGTTGATGCAGGCGTAGCCGCGTCCGGGTCCACTAGTTATAAAATAAAATGATAACTGAAAATAGCATTGTAAAATAACTAATAACTATAAAGTAAACGTAAATTTTAATAATAAGTACTATCTATAAGACTAATCGTAAAACAAAAATACATTTTAAAAGTTTCAACAAGCCACAAGGCTTTCCAAAGTGTTGTTTATAGCGGGATTTTACGTGAATTATAGATTCGGATCATTTTTGCTAAAAAAATCAAATACTTCAAGATCGACTCTAAGATCTTGTGTAAACGTGGCCATCCATCCTAATTAATATAGACGACAAAAAAATGGGCGCGTTGAACCTACGTTTTTTTTCTCTTAAACTCAGTAAATATATGGTGGCATTCGTGACATCATTCTTTACCTATCTATCTATCTTTATCTATATAGCTATCAGGAAAATAGATTATATAATTAATTGGTATGAGCCCCACCACATACGAAAGTATTGGGAGGTTTCAATACATCCCCGTGATCTGAATTTTGTATAACAAGAGAAATCTAGATTACGTAATGTTAAGTAAATATACTTTTATACCTTAATTTATAGTCGTTCCTCTGTCTTAATATATTTAGAGCACGTGGTTTGCATGTAAAATACTAATATAGGTAAACAGTAAAGACTATTAACATTAGATTTATTTAAAGTGAGTAATCTATGTAAACTGATTATTTGCCTTTTCAAAAGAGATAGAAAGAACAGCCGTAACTAGATTTTATATCGGTGAAAAGCGGGATTTTAAAACATTTTAGGTAAAAAAGCGGGATTATTTCACCAAAAGCGGGATAAAAATAATTATTGTTTATACCTTTATTTCGGTTTCCAAAACAGTCTCCAATGGTAATTGATATCAAAGTAAAATGTATTTTAATGGAAAAACGTCATGAGGCAGGTATATTTGAACGACAACATATTGTTTTGGTTTACCCTATAGGCCAGTTAAGTCTCAAAGAGTGTTTGTACATAACTTACAAATATACTTATTTATATTTATTTAAAACTTAAAGCAATTAAAAAAATAATCGGGACATGAAATTTTTGGGCTGAAAATCTCAAGATCTTGGCGGGACATCCCGATTTTCATATATCAAATAATAACAACAGTTTTCTTTTCGTTGATATTTGAGTAAGTATAGCTTAATTGCTTTTACGTGAAAACTGAATACTTAGCAATTTTATTTACCTTTACTTAAATTATTCAAAAGCTTATCGATTATTACCAAATACATGCTTCTATATTAAATATACCTATCATATAATCTACACCGTCCTGCACTGGCCTAATTAAGATATAGTATCGCTATTGCCTTTAGTAGGAATTGTAAATATGATATGATATCGATTAATCAGTTACACGTTGTATCCCGGCTCTGTAGCCGGATAGGCAGAGAAAACCTTGAGAATAGTCGGCAGAATACTGAAGGTATTAAGTTTTGAGTGGCGGAACTAAACGCTGCGATTTGCCTAGATATCAGAAATGAAAATGTAAATTTAAATATATACTTATTTCATTTCTATGATACTACTGTTCAATCTATACTAATATAATAAAGCGGAAGAGTTTGTTTGTTTGTTTGTTTGTTTGTTTGTTTGTTTGTTTGTTTGTTTGTTTGTTTGTTTGTTTGTTTGTTTGTTTGAACGCTAAGATCTCTGGATCTACTGGATCGATTTACTTTGTTTTTGTTTTGTATGAAAGCTGCATTCTTCAGAAGTGCTATAGGCTATATAACATTACATTACACATGTATACTAATAAATTAAAATACTTTCTAATTTGACATGCAATTTATTCTGCCATGTTAATAACAACCGTCGTCGCTACGCGACCGCGTTCGTTACCGCGTCATTTTGATATTCATCCTTATGAAAATAAATATAATAGTCACTTTTAGCATTTCATCTAGATTGAAATTATATTTCTATAAAAATTATATTCTTATATTTCAAGCAGGCGTAGCCGCGTCCGGGTCCGCTAGTATATTATATGAACTTTAAAATTCTTACCGTTTTAAAATAGTTAAACAAAGGTTCCAATCGTTACTGGAGCTAAATTAAAAAGAAAAAAAATCTTTAATATTTTCTACCTTAATATAATTTATTAAAATTATATAATACAACTTAAAAATATATGTGATATAACCAAAAAAAAAATATTAATTATCTGTATGCATACATTTGTTTTACATAAACCAAAAGATAAAATATGACATGGCTAACTAGTTTTGACATAATGGTAACCACGTCTATTTAAGAAAATTATCTGTGGTTATTTCAAATTTATACTCTGTGGGAAATGGAGAGACTTAAGAAACCCAGGCTGAATTAATCACTAAGTACTATGTAATAATTATCATGGTAATTTATTATTATAGGAATAAGTATACTTAAGATTAAGACTGAAATATTTTCTATATTTATATAACAAACAATGAATAATATTTTTAAAACCTTTATATATAAAATCGAAAGGTCACTCACTCATCACGAAATCTCAGAAACTATATGTACTAGGAAACTCAAATTTTGCATAGGAGTTATTTATAGGACACTACGTCCTCGCTCGCTAAGATGGGAATTTGCAATATTCGATTTCTAAGAGGTTGTTTTTGGGGTTGAAAGTTTGTATGAAACTTCGTTACTACAAATGCTAGGAGTCTCAAATTTCGCATAGACGTCACTAGGACGTAGTCATGGAGACAGAAATTAATAATAATAGTTCACGCGGGTGAAACCGCGATCGGGCCGCTAGTATTACATATATTATTAAAATAGCGTATAATTACTTCTCTGTTTATAACTTTGCAAGGCCAGTCGAGACTCAGTGGTGCAAAGTGTGACTGTAAAGGCGATACGTTGTGGGTTCGATCTTAACTCTAGGAAAATAACTATTTAATATTTTCACGGCGTTGAGTTTCGCCATTCAACACGCAACGCCTCTGAAATCAAAACTTAGGTGGAAAAAGGGGAATGGAGTGTCTTAACACTAGGTTCATTCTACCCGCGCATCTGTGTGCGGTATATGCTATTTACAACTTTGCCTTATTAAAACGGAATAAAAACCAACTAGGCTTGAAAGAGCTCATAGCGCTCATAGATATTAATCAATTTTTGCAATTTATAAATTAAAAATACTAGGAAGCCACTAAGAAGCGTACTTGGCCAGTTAAGCTACGCTCCAGCGCCGACCACCGTACCATATCGGTCTGACTGATGCTTCATAACCACGTCATAACCCACCCAAACTCACCTCTAGACCCTCACCATAAAGACTACAGACAACTAAATATATATAATTGCTTTTAAGTGAATGAACTAACGCAATGACCATATGTGATTTTTGTTCAACCAAATATTAGTGGTGGTGGTGGTAACGGTAATGGTATTATAATTTTTATTAAATTAGATTTAAGTTCAACCGCCTCTTAACCTGATCTTGTTTTTCTTTTAGAAAATCTTTAGTTGGGTTTTTGCAAATTTTTTTCGTAATCATATTTCATTATTTTTTATTTAATTAAGTAGGTTTTTCACGTTGTATCCCATATATGTAGTAGGGTAGGGTAGACTTCCTTTCCCCATTTTTCTCCGAATTCTCTATATATTGCGTGTTAAGTGGCGGCACTCAACGCCACCGTGCCCCGTTACCAAAGTAAGGAAACAAAATTATGAAATATTTCATTCCCCCGAGAGGGAATCGAACTCACAATCGTCGTTTTTACTGTTGCACGCTTGTGTTCCTACGGCACTACGATCTCATTCCTTATTCATAGCAATATATGAATTTCTTTAAAAATATTAATTTCTGACTCCACTCCCGCTTTTCTTGGACTATTATGAATAAAATACGTGGATATCCGCCAAAATCCATACAGAGAGACCACCAAATAGAATAGTTGAAACACCGAAGTAAGAGGAGAGAAAGTGGAGAACGGAAGTTAAATATTATTAAGAAGCAATAATGTAGTTAGAAATTGATCAACTGTCAATTATACCAAAAATCTTAGCTTCTTACACTTACATTTTTTCACTTATACTATAATTTATTGAATTTCACATTCAATTTAAGTTTTTTTTATTCGCAGGTAATAACGGATACAAAAAACACAATGAAGATGTAAGGTGAGTTGCTTTGTTATAAATTATTTATTATTCTAATGACGAAAAAAAAATACAGACGAGTTGATAACCTCCTTTTCTTACAGAAGTCAGTTAAAAATAATAATATTTTTTATAAATTTGTTCTAAATTAGGAATTGGAAGTAGATATCAACTGTAGCAACAATAAAGATTGAGAAGTAGGGAACGGAGTGTCCCGGAGTGTTAACACTAGGTTCCCTCTGCCTACCCTGCTGTGTGCGGGATACAGCGTGAAGCTATTTTTTTTTATTTTTTTTTTATTTTTATGTTATTATAATAATATTAAATCATACATCACCTCCACCATCAAAACATATAACATAAGACATACTTTACAATAAAATAGGAAAATATTTAATTGTTTTATTATATAAACAAACTAGTGGACCGGAACGCGGCTACGCCCGCTTGAACTATACAAATATTTATTAAATATATTTATGAAATTATTTTTAGTTTTTAATATAGAGATGCGTTAAGCAAGCTCATTTTGGGTGACGTTTTCTAACAACACCCAAAATGAGCTTGCAAATCGCTGCTTAGCAACGGTCGCATAGCGATAGTTGTTATTAATATGGCGGAATAAATTGCATGTCAAATTAATAAATATTCTAATATATTGGTATATGTCGAAAATATTACAAATATAAGAAAAAAAATTATCCTATGTTCATCCCGAGACCCTCAAGTATCTTATCACAATTAAATTAGCGGCTTGGCCCTGATTGCGTAAAAGACAGACAGACAGACAGAGTTACTTTCGAATTTATAATATAGGTATGGATACGTTAAAAAAATCCTAATTGAAATATATGACATAATTATTTACATATACTCCGTACATAAGAAACAAAATACAAAATTACTAATATAAATAAGATAATTAATCATAAAATAAATTAACTTGAACCAGCAATATGACTAGTTATTCCCTTAGAGATTGCATAGTTGACTGAGCATTCTGACATGGAATCGAACCGGTTCTACTTGAACAACTGATTTCAATAGAACAAATGGTAGTTGAAGTTATCGTTGTGAATGATTGACGGTTTTAAACCGTTCCTGATGGGTTCGTGTGGGCTGGATCTAGTTATAGCTATTTCTATTTGTTTTTAGTTAAATTTTGTTTAAACAAAGGAAAAATAGCGATTCCTACTTGGGGCAAGAAAGAAAAATTTGTTAATTTAATTACTGAATTATTAATATTAATATTAAAGCATTAAATAAATTTAAATATTATGAGATACGAACGAATATTTTAATAATAATTAAAAGTTAAAATTGAGATACAACAAAAATATAAAGAATATTTAGTTTTTCAGCTTAATGGTAATATATTAAGAATATTTTGGAGAAACTGTCTAACCTGCTGTTAGACAGTTTCTCCAAAATATTCTCCATTTTTTAGTGTGAAGTAATAATAGAAAATTATGAATACAGTTATATCTAATTTACAATATCTCAAACAAGGATATCACAAAAGATAAGCCATATCTAAGAAATAGAATGCCTTATTAGATACATACAATCCCAGTAAATTCTATAGACCCTACGTTTTAATGTTGTTTTTGCCTACAATGACCTTAATAACTGGTGAGTGCAATCCATCATCTCGGGCGCTATCCGAGCTACTGGGTACGATAAAAGGTCTATTTATAAGCTGGTCATCATATGCAACTCTTTGGAATTCTCTATTCTCTATTGTGGATATGGCAATCATAA
Organism: Heliconius melpomene rosina; assembly: GCF_056956725.1. Classification (NCBI taxonomy): domain Eukaryota; kingdom Metazoa; phylum Arthropoda; class Insecta; order Lepidoptera; family Nymphalidae; genus Heliconius; species Heliconius melpomene. Next base: position 5,287,832 of record NC_140402.1, on the reverse strand, counting down.
TGTTCTTTCGATTTAAATATTGAAATGTAGATTTTTGATGATATTATCGTTATATAATTTAATCAGTTTCACGTCGTATCCCGCACACGGCAAGGTAGGCAGAGGGAACCTAGTGTTAAGACACTCGGTTCCCCATTTGGCGCAGGGGCACAAGGGTGTGACTGTAACGCGAAGGTTGTGGTTTCGATCCCCACTTGAGGAAGTGAAATATTTATTTTCATTTTTATTTCCATTTCTTCGCTCTGGTGTCGAGGCAAAGCGGGGCTTTGAGTTCTGCCAGTCAACACACAATGCCTACAAAATTCGAAATTGGGAAACGACTGTCTTAACACTAGGTCCCCTTTGCTTATCCTGCTGGGACCTATGGCGATAAAATCATATATCAAATAGAAGAAGACCAAAAAAACGATAAAATATCATTGATTTTTAAATCACTTTTATCATTAAACGTCTACCTATATAAAATTTTTCAAGTAAAAACTTGAATCGCTAAACATCTCTAACATGTATGTTATTATCCAGAAGTCGTCGATAGTATCTAACTCATACCCTACGAGGCTATGATAGACTATTACGTTATATATAATCTAAGTGTGTCCAACCGCAAATAGTAAGGCATTAGCAACGCATAAACCTGGGCACGCGATCGACGTCGTCCATGGATCTAGAAGCTAGAGCTAGAAGCTACTTCTAGACTGGTTTTACTGGTTTATTTTTTAATTCTTTTTTTTGGGTTCCCACTGTATCCCGCTCAGATCAGGGCAGGGTAGCCAGAGGGATGATAGGAACTCTGTTCCCAATTTACCGTTAAATTCTGGAGGCGATGCGTGTTGAATGGCGGAGAGAAATAAAAATATTAATCATTTCATTTTTCTAAGTGGGAATCGAACTCACAACCTGTCGTGTTTACAGTCACACTCTTGTGCCTCTAAGCCACGTCTGGCCTTAATTCTGGGTTCATTTCTTTAATTCAGTCGTTTATTTAATATTCAATATAAAAGTTTAGGTCATTTACTTATGAATGTACTTATGTAAGAAAGTTCCCTCTATCCTGCGAGATGTGCGGACGCGTAACGTAAAAAAAAATTGCATAATTCCCTACTGGTATCGCTTGAACAAGTAAAGTAGTTTTTGTCTCTTTTTCAATACAATCTATTATAATAACAGTTATTTTAACATAAAAAGTAAATCTAAATCTGTATATATAAACTACGGCCATAGCTAATTATAATTAAAAACATAACAGTAAAACTAGATGGCAATTTTCAGAAGAAATCTTCGAGTAACTATAATTATATGAATAGAAAAATAATATTGCGTAAAGTGCTAACCAACTATTAGAATATAATGAGATGTTTCCTCCTGGTTTAACTATTATAGATTTTTCATACTAGACGCTACTAGGTTTTTAAATAGACGATCATTTCATATAAAAAGTTTTTTTTTTTATTATTTTTTATTAAGACCATATGAAGAATCATATACTCTATTTTCCATCCATCCATCAGCCTTTCAACGTCTACTGCTGGACATAGGCCTCCCCTAATTCTCGCCACTCCATCCGGTCCTGCGCTGTGTGAATCCAGCGGATTCCCGCTGTCTTTTTAAGGTCGTCGGTCCACCTGGTTTATTCAATTTTACCTCATAGTAAAAGTTAATATCACATAGAAATTGTAAATTGTAAGTCTACATAAACTTATTACAAATTTTGTATGGCGTTTATTATAACACCATGGTGTAATACCATTGAATCGTCGTATAATATTAAAGTACATCGATAGTATTATTTGAATATAATAAAACAACTCTACAATAACATTAGAAAGGGACAGCGGATAAAAGCAATCAGTGGCGCGTGCGCATCACGGTATGCGGTTTTTTCACATAATCCATCTCTTCAATGAAGAATAATTGACCAGATCCAACTACGTCGTAGAAGGAAATGGTCGAGGCTATAGTTAGAGCCGGTATCATTACGTACCTCGTTCATATAAATATAAAGGAATTTATATCATCAACATTCCATTGGTATCGGGGCTTCGATTCTCGTATTGGACGATGATTTGCAAATTTCAACCTGTATAGATTTTGGTCCTCTCAAATTCGGGGTCTTGGGTCAGTCAACACGAAATGGAGGCCAGAAGGTCAATTCTAAAAGCGCCGAAGTAGTGTGTACTGCAGCAATTGTTCTCATATAATGAAAACCTGGTAATGGATCTTTGATTATCGCTTGATGGAGAAGAATGATAAATCAAGCTCTGGTTATTCGCAGTCGCCGCGGCTGTCCTGTGATTTTGCTATTTATCTGCAAAAATAGTTTTTGTTGGCGTTTTGATTAAGATTCAAATTGGATTCCGATTAGATAGTGTGAGTGCGTTCATTGATTAATGACACTTTCTTGCTGGCCAGTCTTCGAGAGGCCCTTCTGATGCAGAATGTGCTGTGGTTATCGAGGGTAATACACCTACTGGTGCCATAGGTATATTTATTAGCAACTAATTATATGCAAATGTGTAATAAATTGTTAATATGACATTAAAATTACTGTAATTAAAGTAATTGTATAGTTTTATTTATAAAGGCAAAAGCGCGGCGTAGAGTTCTGCAACTCAACACGCCATGTCTCCAGATTTCGGCGGAAAGTGGGGAATGGAGTGTCTTAACACTAGGTTCCCTCTGCCTACCCTACTATGTGCGGGATACAGCGTGAAGCTGATTTATTTGATTTATTTATAAAATTTCTATTTATTACAAAAAAATGGTATAGCAAAGTGAAACCAATGTAAGCTGATTGCATTTCACATTGCTCGTGATGCGGAGGTACCTCCAGCTATCACAATTACGTACACCAGATGACACTGAATTGCAAATAAAATTACCGTTTGCACGCTTGCCATGTGTTCCTCTAATGCGGCAATTTGAACTCGTCCCCTTACTTTCTACGACAAAACTCGATCAAGCACGTAAACACTGCGCGACGGAGATTTGAGCACTTTTCTAAAAGAACGGATACTTTCTTATAGCAAGTTAGCATTACTTGACTTTTATGGTTAAAACAGATTAAGTAACGGTAACTGGATTCTTTACTAAAGTAGCCAAACTATTTGCATGGCTGTTCATACAAAAAATATATTCCAACTTCCAGCACTTCAAAAGTAAACCAGATTTATTTGTTTTTTTATATGCTTTTTCTCTTTTTCTTTCGTTATTATTCATTCATAATTTATTATTACGAGCTGTCGCCTGCTACTTTGTTTACATTCTATCTTTTTTAGTTTTGTTTGTAAAACATAATTTCTCGTTTTTTGAGGTTCTCCTAAGAATTTAGGAATATTCTCCAATGAAATGACTAACAAATACACAGATTTCTACAATTAGTAAATTCGTCTTTTTTTTATCTGTCAGCCATTAGAGTGAAAAGCGATTTTTTTTATATTGTATTAAAAGTAAAATAAATAATAAGTTTTAAAACGAAAAATTCAGCACAAAATGGGGAACGGAGTGACTTAACACTAGGTTCCATTTGCCTACCCTGCTGTGTGCGGGATACAGCGTGAAGCGTGAAGCTATCTGTGTATCTAAGCAAAACAAGTGTTGTCTTTTGTTGATTGCTAGAACCATCTTGTACTATTGACTATTATTGTACACCTCATAAGGCTTGACGCGGACAGTTATTGTTAATGACCGAATAAATACTTTATCTAATAATCTAACCTCTTGTGTGTTGGTAAATAATTTTTGGGTCATTTTTGGGTCAAATTTAAAGTTGAGAGACAATTGCTATGAAAGTTCAAGGGATGGTACGGTATTTGTTATAAGACCTAGTTCTTTCGCTTTATCGTCTGTACAATAATTGCATTGTGAAAATATATGTAATAAAAAAGTGTAAAGATTAGATGATAGAGGCTAATTGTGGCGCAGAGGTTAAACGTCGAATATAAACGCAACAGGTTGTGGGTTCGATTCCCACTTGAAGAAATTACTATATTTAATATTTTCATTCATCGCCGCTACCGCTTTTCTTTGCCTTGTTACCAGAGCGAAGACGTTCTGGTAAAACGCGGCATTGAACGTGCAATGTCTCCAGAAATCGATAGAAAGTGAGTGCTACGTGCGGGATGCAGCGTGAACCTAAAAAAAACTTTCTTACAATCTTTCTGCATAAACATTTAATTGCAAATTTCGGAACGTAGAGGTACGAGGTTCGATTCCAGGACTCGTTATTTATAAAATGATTATAGCACCTTGTTAGTGATAGAGAAGTGAGCTCGCATTAATTTATCAGTCCACGATAATGGATCAGATGGCTTAACGATCTTGGTTACGTATACATTAGTTCACAGCATAACCTTAGAATTATCTGTATAAAATAACAGGGTAAACACAAACTGTGTTTTAGACTTCCTCTGGAGCTAAATAGTCAATTTCAACACATGCTCGTTTCATTTTAATAGGGTATATTTGTTTGGTAATGTTTTTTGTTATTTAATAGAATATGGTAGATGAATTTGTAATTAATATTTGCAAATTAATGCTGAAAATTGTCGTCAGTTCAATGATTTTAAATGAAGTGGATTTTGTAAATTATTTTAGTTTAAATAAGATCTGAAATCCAGACATTATGTGACTGTAAACGGTACAGGTAGTGGGTTCGATTCCTGCTAGAGAAAATGAAATATTTAATATATTCATGAAAAATTATAGAAACACTCTGGTGTGAATGAAGCAATACGTGGTCTCGCCACTGGACACATTGCCTGCAGAATCCGACAGAGAATGAGGAGCGGAAGTACTTGGACAAGCACTACGTTCCCGGGTTCCCTCTGCCTACCTTGCTGTGTGCAGGATACATCGTAAAACTTAAAATGGAAATCGGATCTTAAATATCGGAAACTAAAAAAGAATATAAGAAATAAAATTAACCATTCCACCAACAGTACCAACAATATATCACAACAAACTTATTACCATTCTAAATAAGTTATTACTGGTCGTGTATACGCGTCGACGGAGTCGCAATTATAACCTTTGATGATTTCATATAAGCCTAACTTATAGGTTTGTTAAAGAAATAAAACTAATAAGCATGTAGAAAAAAAAACTAATAATTTTAATATAGGTATATATTTTTTAACATCACGCTGTAGGCAGAGGGAACCTGGGAACCCAAGATTAAGAGACTCCGCAGTCTGTACTCTTTAGGGTATTACTCTTCTTTAGTTTTCTCCGAATTCTGAAGGCATTGTGTGTTGAGTGGCGGATCTTAACGCCGCGCTTATGCCTCGTTACCAGAGCGAGGAAATGAAAATATTAAATTTGAAAGCTAGTATCCCTGTGCGACAAAGGACCTCAGCTTGATTTGATAAATAATAATAGAAAAAAGTTGAAACTGACATGTTTAAAAAAGTAACTACAGTTATTTCCTTTGCGTCATTTATACGTTGAGTAATATTCTTAAATTGTTTATGTTAATTAATTTAATAATGATTAAGCTGTATTTGTGTAGGTAGTTTTAATTTTTTTTTCTATATTAAAATGAACTTATAGCCAAATAGCATACCTACAGTAAAAAATATTCGAAAAGTTATAGAAAATGAGAACTGCAACTTCTTGTTTCAATTTTTTACTCAAATAGAATCGAATGTGCCAAATCTAAAAGCTATATTATATGTATATATATTAATCTAAATGACACCCCTAGTACAAACTAGTTATATAAAGAAATCTACATCCACCTAAGTCCTTTATATGCATCATTAATTACTACGAGTAGACGTCCTGGGAAAATTGACAATATACGTCTTGTCGTTTTCCATAAAAAAAAAAGATATTTTCAATTTCTTCGATCTGGTAACGAGTCAAAAGGCGACATTGGGTTCCACCATTCAACATGCAACCTCCAGAATTCGTCGGAAAGTGGGGAAACGAAGTGTCTAAACACTAGAGTCCCAAATTCACTATGCCTAAAATTATAAATCTAACGCCATACATTTATAAATTAAGTCTGCACTTACGAGTAAAGCTTCTACTTCAAAATTTATTCACGTCTCCATACAAAAATAATAATATCAAATTATTTATTATCATAAAAGCCTCGTATCTAACTGCTACCGTCTTTCACTAGAAGACACGAAGTTTATTTAAAAAATAAATATACTAATGCCTAATGGCTGCTTCAGACGTGTTATTACGAGTCATCATTTGTTGGTTTTTTCCATATTGGGGTCAAGAAATTCAAATCAACAATTACGTATTACTTATCCTATTAATGTTATTTTCATAGAGCACCATAGGTATGTTAGGTTATTAATAATATAATTTTGTTTGGAACAAGGTTCAAAATCGTTACATACTAAACGGTCAAACGGTCACTGTATTACAATGGGAAAGGAAATAATCGACGTGCGTGCCGCCATATTTGAATTGATTGATATTTTATTTGAGAGACGACTCGACATACTTTTTTTTTTATTTGAAACAGGTGTAGGGGATTTGGCTTTTGAAGAAGTTATGATGTTTTTTTAATAGTGACAACCTTTAAAAAATCAAAGAGAGTACTTTTTATATATAAATGCTACCAATGTGGATTGGAAGAGGCCGTCGCGTCGTGGCGCAGGGGTGTTACTGTAATGCAACGGTTGTGGATTCGATCCCCAGTCGAGGGAATAAATTATTATTTATTAATATTTTCATTTCTTTGCTCTGGCACATCAAAACACATCAAAAGTCCGGCGTTGAGTCCCGCCACTCAATACGCAATGCCTCGAAAAATTCGGCGAAAATTGGAGAACAAAATATCTTAACACTAGGTTACCTCTACCTACTGTCTGCGGGATACAGCGTTAAAGCAATAGGCTAAATACTAAAGTATACTGTTGTCTAAATATCATCCATAGCAAATGATAGTAGATTTCCATTTAACTAGTAATTTCTGCAACGAACACACGTTTTTAATTTAAATATAAATATTTTAATACTATAAATGACTCGTCTCTTTGTATACCATCATTTATAACTAAGCAGCAATGAAGACTTAATCATACATTTTACTATAGTATCATTTTATAGCTATGCGCCCGCTTATTAAGTTCCGTACGTGTATGTAATATCTGTCTATCTCTGATTACGTTAATAGTGGACACTTATTATAGAAAATACTGTGTTTCTTTAGCGTTTGATATTACCTGCCGATGAAATTGTTGAAAGCATAATCTATATAATATTCATCAATTAAAAAAAAACAATTTTATAATCCATACCTATATTATTAATTCGAAAGTAACTCTGTCTGTCTGTCTTTTACGCAATCAGGGCCAAACCGCTAATTTAATTGTGATAAAATACTCATATAGAGATACTTGAGGGTCTCGGGATGAACATAGGATATTTTTTTTTCTCATATTTGTAATATTATCGATATATACCAATATATTAAAATACTTATTAATTTGACATGCAATTTATTCTGCCATGTTAACATCAACCGTCGCTATGCGACCGTTGCTAAGCAACGATTTGTAAAGTTTGTTGTTAGAAAACGTCAACCAAAATGAGCTTGCTTAACGCATCTCTCTATTGAAAACTGACAATAATTTCATAAATATATTAATAAATATTCGTATAGTTCAAGCGGGCGTAGCCGCGTTCGGGTCCACTAGTATTTTAATATAAAAATAAAACAATATGTTTTAAATAACATTCACTTCATTATTTTCTAAAATATATAAAATATAAACATAATTGGTTTGCTCCCATTGTAATATGGCACTTTAGAATACATCCAGCTTTTATTATTTGAGTATGGCAATACTACGAATACAATGAGATTCCATATTACATAAGATTACTGTATCGAATATATCAATTATTTCTTCTAATTGCTTGTAAATCACTGTGACTGAACAACTTTTTCCTCTTATAACAAATCTCTTAAAGTTAAATAACCTATTAGAATCTAACTGTGTTCACAACTAATTCCATTAAAATTAAAAATAATTAATAAAAATAAGATTAAATATTATTCGATTCGAGATATAATTTTATAGAAAGCTTTATTATTTTCTTTATTTCTACATCAAATATGTATTGTACAGGCTTTTTACAATTAAATTTGGACAACACCTTAGGCTACGTTAGTTCTTTTTCTTCCATGTTAAGGTCACCACATGTACGTCTACCCAGGTTAAAACCAAAATATCTGAGTCAGTCATTCAGATATAGATATTAGCTGTAATCTCGCATAATAGCAATAATATGCATCAAATTAAGATATAATAAGTGATTTAGAGAATGCCGGTGTCTATACTCTCTCTCTCTCTGGTCTGGTCTGGTCTGGTCGGTGTCACGTCGGCGGTGCGTGCGCAATCACAAAGATTACACTATATTCGCAGTTTCGATGCAATACGCGCGTCCGTCCGTTACACGAACATCGCTAATATCGACACGTAACTAAACTCAAAAGCGAGACGAATTTATCATTAATGCTATAGAGACGCTCGGGCTCGATTAGCAAGATTTTATAGTGTTTTGTGGATTTGTTTTTTTTTAGATTTATGCTATATCCCGCGTATTAAAGGCTTGCCAGAGGGAACCTAGTGTTAAAACTCTCCGTTACCAATTTTTCGACGATTTTTCGAGGTGTTGCGTGTTAAATGGCGGAGCTCAACGATGATATGAAGATATTAATAAATAACAATTAGTTTCCCCGAGTGGGAATCGAACCCACAGCCGTCCCGTTTACTGCACCACGATATATATACATACCTATATGATTCAATATAGGCCTAATTATAATTCACTATTGAATAAAATAATTAAAATTTTATATTTTAAATAAGATTATGAATCGATTTCTTCAAGTAGGTAATTAGCCAGTTCAGGGCTAGATAGGTAGCAGCAATAAAGTGTAGTGGATCTCTATCGGGCAAAGTAAATTTCTTCCGTAAGCAAAACACATTATGTTCTATTCTTATTTTATGTATTTCATTCGTATAATCTAAAACTATATCTTTCTAAGTCTACAAACTCACATTCTACTCAAAAATTCATAGTTTAAAACAATAAAACTAACAGGTCTCTAACTTTAACAGTAAGATATAAATCGGTGGTTTAGAGTCCGGTAGCGTCGCGGGAAACCATTGTTAGCACATCTTAATAGACCGATAGATACCGGCGGCGTACAAAGAGCGAGTGCGGTGGTCTCATTCCTCTGATATTACCATAAGAACAAGAAGCCATCAAGAACAAGATGGCACCAGGTTTTAAATATCTTAGTAAAATATTTCAATTTTACTATGTCAGATATATATATTATTGTAAATTCAGTAAATAATCTGGAAGGGATTCCAGAAGATATGAGGAATTCATGAAAATGTTAAATATTATTACTGACATGTGATTTAAGCGTTGTCAAAACCACTTGGACATCCCACAGTGCAAGTTGAAATACTATTTTTTGTGCTGCTTTTATACATAAAATATTGTTTTGATTTTAAAATCTAAAGCTAATTGTGGTGCAGGAACATAAAGTAGGTTTTGGGTCCTATTGAGCGGCGTTGAGTTCCGCCATACAGCCTTAAAAATTCGGCGAAAAATAGGGGTATCTTAGCACTAGGTTCCCAGGTTCCCTTTACCTACCCTGCCAAATGCGGGATACATAGTGAAGCTACAAAAAAAGAACAAAAATATTTTATTTACAGCTAGATATATTACAAAAAACTATATTAAGCATTTTCATAAAAAAATGTAATGTATATACCACATTACATTCTCTAGTAAAAGATAAGTATGACATTCTAAAGAATATATTTTTAAATTGTCATCATTTTTTCGCTTCAAGCATTCATAATAACAACCGTTTCTGGTCCGCGTTCCAAAAATCAAGCGAGGGTTTCATAAAGAGATTCCACTAACCGCGGGTCAGGGGGCCATGTGGTGTACCTAACGATGGTCATTGTCGTTCCGGCGAAGCCTGACAAACCCGTCAGCGCACAATAGCCCCACATAGCGAAAACTAACGTCTGACACGCCTGTTTACTTGATGGCCAAAATTACGTATCTTCTAAACTGACAAATTTATTTATAACTAGTAATTCGTTCGCGGTTTCGCCCGCTTGAGCGGACTAAATTGTGTTCTTATCATTATGCAATTTTCACTATTGTAATTTCTTTTAACCTCTACTGCTTTTTTAAATATCTTTTTGATTACTACTTACAAATTTTTAAGCGCTTTTAGACCACCAGGATTTTGATCATCTAATACGGTTGCATAATTGAGAGAATCAATAAACTGATGTTGAGTTAATAAAAAGATTTAAAAAGACTTATAAAAAGTTTTAGTCACTACATTATACTAGAAGTCATGAAGAAAACGGTCAAGTGGGAGTTGGACACGCCCACGAAGGGTTCCGTAAGATAACGGGATAACTTATAAAAGTAGACAAACTTAAGTTTGCAAACATATGCACTCATTTTGTATTAAATGAACTACAAATATAAGTTTGTATTGATATTTTTCTATAATCATATAAAACCCATAAATATTCCAAAACTTTATTTTCAATTTTAGATCCATGGGACGTAATCCTTAGGTTTTTATTACACGAGGAATTTCATACAAAATGCAGAAAAATCGATGCGTAAATGCTCGTATCTATTGATTGCGTTGACTTATTTAAGCTTCATTTTTGTCTGTGCGTCAAAGGACTAAAGAATTGAATATTTAATATTAATGTTAGCGTGACGTCCACACGATTTCGACACAAATTATCTTGACAGACGAACAGGTAATTAAGGGTTCCGTTTTTACCTTTTGAGGAACGGAACCCTAAAAATGGACTTAATCAATTTATTTTGACAATTCATTGAATGTTCATTTACTTTAAATTACTTACATTCAATATTGGACACGGTAGAGTAAGCAATATATAAGACTAAAAATTTATTTAAGCATATCCTATCATTAGTTTCTATTGCAAGCCCGATAAACACTAAATACCTATAAAAGAAATCTATTTATAATTGTTATTTTTATACATATCTACATATAATAATTATTAACATCCCGCTTATTCTTGTCTTGTCGAGAGAAATTATTTAAAAACTTGTATCGCTAAAGGATATCCTGAGACCTGACGCGTGTTTTCATCGATGAAGTCCTTTAGGCGCCGATGTTGTTTGTCCGGTGCGATGTTAACGAGTTCGACAAGTGTTAACTGGTTTTATAATTATGTAAGAGTATTTAATATGATAATACTAGAAAATCAAAGTGGATGAGTATGTCTGTTGAAACGTGATTTTTTACGGTTTTGTTATTAACCATCAGTTCTGGCAGAAGGGGCAAAAGAGAGAGCTAAGAGGAAAGGGAAAAAGAGAAGGGGTGTCAATGTACCTAAACATGATAGGTAGTGGGTATGATTCCCATTCGAGGAAAATGAAATATTTAATATTTTGTTATTTTCGCTCTGGTGTCAAGCCTGATCTGGTGTCATGCCTCTAAAATTCGATTGGAAGTGGGAAACGGAATGTCTCAACACTAAACTCTCTCTACCTACCCTGCTACGTGCGAGATACAGTGTGAAGTTAAAAAATATGATTAATGAAAATCCATACATACGTTAGTTTTGGTCAGACATTGTAGATACCACTGCACTACGATGAGTTCAAAAATTATCTAATTATCGTATTTCATATGTAATTATATATATAGGCAACAGAGTGTCTTAGGCACTATATTTCCTCTTCCTATCCTGCTATACGAGGGATACAGCGTGAACGCTTTTTAACATTTAAATACTTACATGTTTTTAATAGTTTTTTTTTTATCAATAGTAATAAAATATTCGTCCATCTCTGTTCAAATTGTATATTGAACATTGTAAATAAAGATGTGATGCTTAATGGCTCCCTGTGTTATTTTAACGTTACATTTATATGTTTCGAAAGTTATATTTGTCGCAACCGTAAAATATTATATTAGTATCGGTCATTAGCCACATTTAAAATATTTTATTATTGAGGAAAAATGCAAATAATAATATTAGTATCGTGAATAATTAAAACTAGAATAATTTAATATTTTAATCTAAAATATGTAATATATGCTTGAAGATTAGAATTCAATACCTCTAATAATTCTTGAATACTAAAACAAGACGCATTTGAAAATATTTTTTAATATATCTTATCAAAATATGTTTTAATGATAAAATAAATACGAAAAATATTTCAAAAACTAGTAGGAAAGTGGGGAACAGAGTGTCCTAACACTACTTTCTTCCCTGATAAAGCTAAAAACAAATAAGCTCTTGACACGTTAAAAAAATAAGTTGTATTAGAATTACTTTTATAATTCTAATCTCCATTATTTTTTTCAATTCTATATCATCTAAAATTAATACTGTTTAACTTTATGAAATGATCCTGTAAAAGTGTAATATAATTTATATTTATTTCATTAAGGAGCTACGTACGATCGCCATAAATTTAAAAATCCACATTACATTTTATAATGTATCCACATATTAGTATGAAGGAAATAAATTTTTAGTAATATACCCCCATATTGGCTCATTAACACTTACGGTGTGATATTTTTATTAAATTCACATAAAAAGCGAACCACTTAATCGAGGGATAAACAAATCCATTAAACTTTAAGAAGCTTTCAAGACAAAACTTGATGAAAACAACATAAATCGATATATTTAACGATATCGATGTTAATTTACGATTTTTTAATTAATATTTACTTATATGATGGGTTGAAATCACCAAAAAAATACCTTAGAATCAAGGTGTTCCACCACTTAAAACCCAATTCCTCCATAAATCAGCGGAAAGTGGAGAATTTTAGCACTAAGCTCCTGCCTACTCTGCTACATGCGTGATACAGCGTGAAGCTGAAAAAAAAAGAAAAAAGATAATTTGTAAAATATAATTTTAAAATAATATTATTTTTTGTTATATGAATAGCAGACGCTACTACATCAACACGAGAACCGTTTAAGTGCAGAACGGTACTGGAGTGAGGATCAAATATCACATTATGAGATTTATATACAATTTTATTTATTTAGCTTTATAATTATACATTATACTTATATTGAAATTACATATTATTACATTTTTTGCGTCACGCTGTATACCGCAAACAGCACGGTAGGCAAAGGGAACCTAGTGTTAAATACTTCGTTTGCCGTTTTCCACCGAATTCTGGGAGATTGAGTGTTGAGTGGTAGAACTTAACGCCGCGCTTTGCCTCGACACTGGAGCGAAGAAAATAGAAATATTAAATATGTATTTCAATATTCGAGTGGAAATCGAACCCGCAATCTGTCACCTTTACACTACTGGCCTCATTTTTATTAAATTAAAATTTAACTTCAATCAACATTACCTGTTGCCTTGAACGTAAAAGTAGAAATTTTACCAAGCACTATTAATAATCGAACCTACTTACCGCTAAAATTGCGCTCTCATAACAAGTCGCGGTGTCACGTATCTATGCGAAATCGTCCATGGGAACCTCGTCCGCAATGCGGCCCCAAACGATTGACAATTGATGTGCCGACGCTACTTGGAAAATAACATTATATATTACAAAGGAAATTAACTCTTATTTCTATTGAGTTAATAGTCACAATCGAATGCAATAATAAGACTTGCTGTCACAAATCGCTGACAGTACTTCATGATGGAACGTTTCACACGATGTCTTTAGTTCTAGAGACAATGCCAATATATGTATTGTATTGGAAATTAATTTACAGTTAGTTAGTTTAAGATTTTTTGATTGGGAAGTACTTGAGGGAAGTATTCAGAATTAATTGTTTTTTTTCTTATTCTTATCTTATCTTATCATTAATCATAAGAAGGAAAATGTACTTACGTTGTATTTTTAGTTATTTCATATTGTAATCAAAAGTAATTAATTTATGTGACATGTGATATTAATGACATGATATGTGAGACATGTGATACTAATCAAGTATGTAATAGTCAATTTTATGTGTTTTTTATTTATATAGGCATTTTTTTAGGGTTCCGTACCTCAAAGGGTAAAAAAGAACCTTTACAGGATCACTTTGTTGTCCGTCTGTCAAGATAATTTATCTCGGGATTGTGTGGAGGTGGCGTTTGGCTGAAATTAATATCAAATATATAATTATATAAGTTTTTAGTCAACGCGTTCAAAGGAATAAGTGTTTATGAATCGATTTTTCTGCATCTGCATCTGTATGAAATTCGTTGAAAAAAAAATATTTCAATTCGACCGGGAATCGAACCCACAACCTGTCGCTCTTATATTGCACGCTTTTGACTGCGCCACGACTGGCCTTTAAAATATTTCTGATTATTGAGAAAAAAACAGTGATTAAATGCAACAAAGATTTTTTATTAATCTATAAGATTAATAAAAAATGAAAATGATTCACTACTACATTTTTTTTTCTTTCCAATTATAATTAGAAAACCTTACAATAGACATGCCCTTTCAATGCTAGCAGAATGGAGACCTATCAAATAATTATTACATATTAATTTTACATAGACTTAATTACTAAGAAATTAATTCATTTCAACTAATATACCTCTAAATATCAATAAACACGTACTAAAGTCAGATTAATGAGACTTGTCTGTTAATGATCGATCGCTTTCCAACATGTAAGTAACATCAACACAAAGCCATTGTGTCCAAAACTAACTATTCCCATAATGATTGATGGCTCTAAATTACATCTCAATATTTTCAATTAAATTCTTACGACTATTGAAATACGTTTTTTATTTAATCTTATTATAGGTTCAATTTTATTTGAATGGAATTAGTGACAATGATTCACTAAAATTCGTTGGAAGTATGTAGTTCGATATTTGGTTGCGTTGGTTTTTTTTTTTATTTGCTAATAAAAATATCGTGAAATTTAAGATTTGAATTAATAATATAAGTAACGTAACTACTTACGGTTGTTATATTTATGTTTTTGAGATGTAACTTTTTTATTGAATCGCTAGCAAATAAATTATTACTAGTTTTTGAAATATATGTAAATATTTAGCTTTACGTTGTATTCCCCATTTTCCCGGGTAGGCAGAAGGAGCACAATGTTAAGACACTCTGTTCCCCAATTTTCGTCGAATTTTGGTGTCATTAAATATGTCATATCATCGAGTGGGGATCGAACCCATAACACATTTGTGCCCCTGTGCCACAACTAGCTTCAAAACAACCTTTAAAAGTAGAGTATAGTTTGTTTTATAAAATAAAATAAATTATTGTTAGCCTTTTTCATCACCATACAATAAACCATAGTAAAATTTAAATTAGTATAATGAAGCAGACATCTAACAAACAGACACTCGTATATTTTTTTAAAAAGGAAGCAGTACTTATCCTGAATGCATTAAAAGCACTACCAACATTTAAAAAATATTAAATATTTTTAATGTAAGCCTTCTGGGAGGCCAGAGCCCTTATTTTAAACGAATAAACACCCAAGTTGCTATTGAAACTAAATATGTTGAAATATATTGGAAATTTTAGCCAAAACTTATTGTAACGGCGTCGTGAAATTTTGACAATTAGATATCTTTTTTTACACACATGTGCGAATGTGACACTTAATTTTTTTTTAACGAATGCCTTAAGTATCTCTAAATATGCCCGCCGTGGTATTTAAACCTGCGATCATCGACCGAACGATCCCAATTTCATTATAATGTCGATAAACTTTACGATTCTATATTATAGTATTATTATATAAGATCTGAAATTGCTATGCCATATCACCTTTTTATAATTGTGGACCTTTCTTTAAGTTATAGGTAAAGTGAAGAAAACCAGAGCCGATATTGTTTTAAATGTACTTTATTTGAAGTGGTGTTTCTTTTTGCAGGGGGCCCTAGTGCTAAGACACTCCTTTCTCCATGTGCCGCCGAATTTTTGAGACATTGCATGCTGAGTAGCGAATGCTGCAACGCGAAATAAAAATATTAAATGGTTCTTTCCTTCAGTGAAAATCAAACCCACAGTCGACCCCATTGTCGTGAATACGGTCGTACGCTCGTGTCACTGCAGACGCTTCTATATATAATTCGGGATAAAGTATCCAAATATAATAAACAAAAATATTAAAACAAAACGTCAAAAAAATTACCCATCTTGAAACAGTTTGTTTATAGCAATGCTATTATGTTATATCCACTATCCATAAATTCAAATTCAAATTCAAAATATTCTTTATTCAAATAGGCAATTATTATAAGCACTTTTGAATCGTCGAATGAACATATGAACAAAAAGCTACCACCGGTTCGGAAGGCAGTTCTGCTGACAAGAGTCGGCAAGAAACTCAACAGAATACCTAAATACCATATATTAGGTTCTCATGTTTCTATAAGAAATAGCAATAATTACTAAGATGTAAAGTATGACACTGATATAATGTATAAACGGACAAAATTATTAATAGTACTTAGCTTTATAATTATTAATTCATAAACTTAGAAATAGATATTTTAATAAAAAAAATCATATAAAACCCAAAATAAGTATAAACAGAATAAATTCACCGTGACTTCTATAAAACCAGTTGTCCATGGCCAGCGTAGCAACAGCTAACAGAACATATTTGTTATTTGTTCACCTTAGTCGCGCCGACCTTAAGTACTAATACAAGCGTTGCTCTCCAGGACGTCTTTAGTTATGTATTTGATGTATTTGAGCATGGGATAATTATGTGGAACCGAATTAACTGTACACGCAATTCTACTAATACTATAAATGTGGAAGTTGTGAGGATGCATGTTTGTTTCACTCTCACGCTAAAACTACTGAACAGATTTAGACGAAACTGTACAGTAATGTTGGTTATAGATCAGAATAAAATATAGTCTACAATTAATATATAAAAAGCTTAAGCGGGCGAAGCTGCTTTTGGGTCCCTAGTATATTCTAAATACCAAATTCGATTATACTTATAATATTAATTTATTGTTTAATTAATGTGACTACGATTAAGCTTATGATTATACTAATATTTTACATTACGTTGACTAGATTGATATATTCTGTGTTTAAAGGACATAGATCAAAATTTTTTATATTAATTTCAACTTGATATTTCCACACGATTTCAAAATAAATGGTTTTGACAAACGGACAAAAAAGTCATCCTATAAGAATTCTATTTTTATCTTTAGAGGTACGGAACCCCAATAATATTAATAGCCTCCTGCTAAGTAAATTATGTACCTTCTGGTACAGGCCAATATGGTCTTCCTGCACTTTACTTCATAAAATACTTTGTTTCTAATTTATTAATAAAAATACCATTTCTGGATTAATGTAATAGAAGCCGTTTATAAGTTAAATTTATAATCATTAATGTCATAGTTAAATGTTGCCTTATAATTAAACAGAGATTTTTTTCAGCTTCACGCTGTATCCCGCACACAGCAGGGTAGGCAGATGAAACCTAATATTAAAACAGTCCGTTACGCACTTTTCACTGAATTTTCGAGGCATTGCGTGTTGAGTGGCGGAACTCAACGCCGCGCTTTGTTTATATATTTTTTTGTACCTGCCTACCCTGCTATATGCGGGATACAACTTGAAGCTGACAATATTAATAATATAAAACAATAAATTTTCATGTATTTACTTTATATTTATAAGACCCCCATCAGTTAAAGTGCATTATGGAAGTTTATGCGCTTAAGGCGATCTGTCTCTATAAAATGAATGATAATCGTAATTATTAATTAATAATTATTAGGTTTAGCTGAGTTCTGCCAAACATATAGTATATTTATAATTAATTAAAGTTACACTAAATGCTATTAATAATATTAAAAGATTATTCCTTATTCAGATTCTTAATAATTTTTAGGTCTCCGTACCTCAAAAGGTAAAAACGGAATCCTTATAGGACCATTTTGTTGTCCGTCTTTTCGTTTGTCAAGATCTAGAGATTGCCTGGAAGTATCAAAGTGATATTAATATCAAATATTTAAGTTTATGGTACTTTAAGCACGGGATTTTATTTTTTCACGTGATAATTTATTGTTGGATGGATGTTTTGGAAGGTAGAGCAGTCTTCTAACCTCACGGATATTAGCCAGCTTGGGATACCACTAAAAATAATAGCTAATAAATACGGCCTATTTTAGAAGATATATAATTAACACGACAATAAAATTTGCAATTGAACAGCCTTACTAATAATCTATAAGAGACAGTTCTATCTTAGAAGAATCTGCATAAATATGTGGCTCTTTCGTAATAACTCCTTATTATCTAACCCGAGGCATCCGGAACAACATCTGAACTGAACTAGAAATCCTTAACCTACTAATCATTAATCATCATAAATACGAAGAAGTCGCATTAGATGTAAATAATAGTTAACAATTAACCAGTCCGACAGCTTTGGTCTCAGTCAACGTTGCTTGGAGCTACAGTAATTTTAAATGAATTTCCATAAATTGTTGAACTAAATTAGTCCATAATACCACTCTATGGCGCTCTAAACATATGATGAAGCAGCAAAATGGCTAAAATGTGTTCTATGTGGAAATCTTGGAGGTTTATTAGTATTGAAAATATAATTTTATTAGCTTACTCTAATAATAGTTTGAGAAAATTAGAAAATTAAAGTAGGTCAGCTGTGTTTTTCTTATTTAGATTTAAAGAGCGAAATGGATCGATTTTGTGCTTATTATTTGGTCTTTATATAAATTTTATTAGAATTGCTGATATATATTTAACTTCAGTAAATTTAAATTATTATATAAAATATTTCGTGAACTTTAACTTTGTTTATTTATTTATTTTTTTAATATTTAACTTTACTGTAAATTGTGTAATAAGTAAAAACTTTTTTGGTTGTTAGATGTAATGTAATATTGATGTATTTGTACTAAATTATTATAAATTTTATAAATATTATATGGTAATACATTTAAAAAAATGTAGATAATTTAAATATTTTTTAGAATATCCCATATAAACTATGCAAGTTTGTGAAGATCGTAAAAATTAACGAAAATATTTTATATATATATATATACATATATAAGTATAAATATGTGTATG
Organism: Heliconius melpomene rosina; assembly: GCF_056956725.1. Taxonomy (NCBI): domain Eukaryota; kingdom Metazoa; phylum Arthropoda; class Insecta; order Lepidoptera; family Nymphalidae; genus Heliconius; species Heliconius melpomene. Next base: position 5,268,733 of record NC_140402.1, on the reverse strand, counting down.
TAGATTTATAGTTTACGGCGTCGTAAAGACGCGTTGAAAACTTACAATGGAGGGCAAGTTAAATTAAGATGGTTTATTCTTCACTTTTACTTGCATGGAGATCATTAAAAAGTCGTGAATTTCGTTTATTTATTAACCCTTAAAATTTCTAGGTACTTTTATATAGAATCTTGTAAAATTCTATATAAAGCTTAGGGTTGATATTATTAAGTAAATCTCTAGAACTAAATTTTAAAAATTTTTAGTATTTACAATTTAAACCTAATTATTGTAATATTAGTCACTAGATAAATGTATAGGTAAAGAAATTATTTCTCGTTTTAAATATGTTAGCTTACAGCAAACTAATAAGTGTTTTTAAAATCTTTTACAAGATAAGCGGCCAGTTCTTATTATTATAATTGCCTGTTAAGTAAAACACGCTTCATGTAGAGCATAGACCTACCACCAGAGATCGTTGTCATCCTTCAAGTCTAGAATATTCTATAACTATTAAGTCTAGAACATTCTGTAACTATGTAAGAATATACATTTCCGTACAGTACTAGCAGTTGGAACGGTAGCAAATACAATTATAATCATTGACATCAATACTAGTATTGAGTGGTACTGGGTAGCACATGGCGGTGGTTTCCTGGAGTTTCTGCCGTTAATGGTAGGCTCTGCTATGGAATTAGAAGTTAGTTTTGCTCTACATTTGTGTGCCACTTGCAGTAATTACTATTAGATATTATATATATTAGGTCTAATATTGTACGAAGTGTTGACTATAATTCCAGTTTCATTTTGTATCCCGCACTCTGCAAGGTAGGCAGAGGTACACTAATGTTAAAAAACTCCGTTTACTATTTTCCGTCGAATTCCAGAGGCATTGTGTGTTGTGTGGCGGAACTGAACGCCGCACTTTGCCTCGGCTCTAGAGCGAATAAATGAAAAAAAAAGCCTCTAGAATTTGGCGAAAAATGAGAAATGTAGTGTCTTAACACTAGGTTTTCCCTAGCTGCCTGCGTGCGGGATACAGCGTGAAGCTGATTTGTTTTCATTTTTTTTTAATTAACAAATAGGAATATCTCAGCCGGTTTCACACAATAAAATATTTAAAATATGTATAACTCGACGTGCCTTACACAAGTCAGGCCGACTGCTTGACTGCAGAATAGCTCAGGAAATCATATACCTACCTAGTTCATAGCAAAAGGTAAAATTTTACCTTTCGTTCGTAAATCAGAAGCACAATACAATTCTATTACTGTAACAGTTCTCTCAGTATTAATTCTAGGGTTCTGAAACGGCACTTTAAGATGTGCAACATCCAAAGTAGGTACCTAGGATTCTAAATTCTCAACAATTTATGCCACAAACGGCCACTTCTTGTATAAGAATGCGTAGCTCCGGCCAAAGCTTAAATGAAAATCACGCTAACCTTTGTTTTGCCCCACCTAAATATATTATATGTGATTTACTTAAACAATAGCTCGTATTTGTGCGTCTGTGGGTGGTACTGGTATTTCACCATGTGGGTTTTAAATTTTTAATATTGTGTTGTTTTAATATCTAAGTAATTACTAATTAATTTTGTGCAAATGTATTTTTATTATTTATCATTTCTATCCCTTATTTTTTTTATAATCAGAGGCCAGTCTGGCGCACAAACGTGTGGGTTCGATTTCCACTCGTGGACATAACATACTTATTTAATATTTTTATTTTCTCGCTCTGGTAACGACGCTCAACAAGCAATGCTTCAAGATTTCGTCGGAAACTGTGGAATAGAAGTGTTTTAATGAAAACGGAGTATTTTCTCACTAGGTTCCCAAATACCATATGTCTAAAAAAATATAATAGGTTCAAACCATTTAAATTTGACTACCCATAAATAATGACCGACAAGAAAATTTCAATTGCAAACATCTGTAATACATTATGATTTATCAAAATAGCACGTTTATACCGAGCCCGTTGATTCTCGTTGAATGATAGGCTGCATCGTTAACGACGGCTGGGGGGTCCGGCCACCGCTGTGTCAGTTTGTCCGCGTCACTATACCGTGAAAACATTGTCACTTCAATAATATTTTAAACCGCCTGTCCCCAATTTTAGTGCTATGTTTGCTCGTCCGAGTAAACACTACCAAAAACCTTGTCATACACGGAAACGGATTTACGTAGAGTCAACACACTAGTGGACGCGTGCCACGTGTGTAGAGCGTACGTACTTCTAAGCTCAGCTAGTCAAACAAGCTGAGACAATATTTATTGCACGTACAATTAGCTATCACCAATATTGATAATCGAATTATAATTTATGTTCACGTTTTTTTTGTTATTTAATTTTTTGTTTTTTTTTTTTGTGTTTTTGGTATTTTAATATTTTTTAACTTGACGCTGTAGCAGTGTAGGTGGAAGAAATTTGGGAATCCAGTGTTAGGACACTCTATTCCCATCAAAAAACTCCTTTTCTCCCATTTCCGAAACTGAACTCAGCGCCGCGTTTAGCCTCGTTACTTAAGTAAGGAAAATTAAATGTTCTATTTCTCTGAGTGGGAATGAAACCCACATCTTAACCCTTTTCCAGTTGCAAGCTTATGCCTTATATTTACATTAAAAAATAATGAATTTACAGAAAAACACATAGCATGGCAGCTCACATTGACACAGTATAGAAGGAAAAACAAACGCCCATATTTTCTCATCAATTTTCTAAGGTTATCTCTAACTAATAATGAGAACTAAGTGAAATCGAACCCAGACAATGTATTTTTGCAATAGCGTGCGAGCTTTCACTGCGATATTATATTCTATCGGGATCGTCTCGAGGCGTCTCCGTCTGTCATATTATCTTTACATTCATATGTCAAAGTAGAGCAATTTTATTATTTCTGTTTCAAGTTTACATAATAATAGTTGAATTATTTTGTTGTGAATTGGTTTGAATAATGGAGGTGCCGTTGGCGATGGTGGGGGGTGGGATCTTACCAAAAGTTTATGCATATATGCTTGATTTCTATTGGAAGTTCTAAATATAATTTTATTTCCATTACATTGCCTTAAAATAACTATAAATTAGACCAATTATTTTTTTTACTGCACATTCATTTTTCAATCTTTCATACTTTAAGAACCGGCCAAAATCAGGTCGATACATTGAGTGATGAATGACGGAACTCAACGCCGCGTTTTTGTCTTCTTATCAGGTTGAAGATATGAAAATAATTTCACCCAATTTAAAATCGAACCCACAATCATCGCGTTTACAGTCCGACTCTTTTTATCTTATTGGTTATAACTAATTATTTAATTATATTTATTAATAATTTTAATATTTAATATTTCATCCAGATGTTGAGGATGTGGCGAGGCAGCGAGAGTGACGGCGGCGGCTAGCATGGCGGCGCTGCTGCTGCTGGTGACAGCCGCGGCCGCCGCCAGCCTCGGCGACCTGACGAGACGAGACACCGGCGACGTTTTCACTTTACTTGGTAATTTTCATTAATTATCATACAAAATTATTATTATATTTAAACAAACAGTAAGCAATTGGTTAAACTAGGCTGAAGTCGTTCAGAGAAAGTTTAGCTTGTTATAGTAGAAACTTAATATAAAACAAAACAAATCGGACCAAAAATTATTTTATATATTTAAGTAAGTTTAATAGGTGTTGAATAATAAACAATAATATGTTTACAAAAACATTACGCAAGAATTTTTTATTACGGTTTTACGATCGAAGATACTGGAGGAAGGTCATGTAAAAAGCATGAGGACCTCCCAAAGGGCATGTATGAAGAGGTAGATGACAGTGGACGAGGCGAAAGAGGTACGTAGATACCGTAGCGTGATACAGTGTGAAACTAGTTTAGTTTAGTTCTTTTATCATTTAATTGTATATGTAAATGCAAGGTGGTGAATGCGGTGCGTCGCGATGTGCCGAGCACGGCGCGGGCGCGGCCGGCGATGTTGGGTGCGCGTGCGCATGCCCGCAACGCGCGCCCCTCTTTAGAGAGGATCGTGAGCTGTGCGTTGATGATTTGCCAGGTAAGCTTTAGTATTTTAAGACATTATTGACGCCATTGGTATAGTTATGTGATTCCATGGGATTATTGTGGGTTCAAATGCCTCGATTACAAGGATTGTTGTTTATATATTTTTTTTATTTATTTATTTTACTTAATATATAAAAAAATCTCTTGCCAAACTCGTGAGTTGGTAGGCAAGAAGCGCTCTTTACTTTAGTACATTAATCTTAACTACTATACAACTATACCGACAATTATAATTTAACCTTACAATAAGAAAAAAAAAACATATATACACTTAACAAATCTTATATATTATATCTATTTTTGTACTATCCATTCTATATTATATCTATTCCTGTACTATCTATTCTATATTATATCTATTCTATATATATAGAATAGATATAATATAGAATAGATAGGGTTATCAATTTAGTAAGGACTAGTTATAAATTATTGGAAAATAAAATTATTCCATATAGAAAAACAAATATTGAAGATATTTAAATAGTTTTTAATGTAATACTATATATAATAATTAATAAATTGTAATTTAAGAACGCTATAGAAACAAACATAAAATAAGTAATTAATTTGCAAATATATATTGCTCTTATATTATATATATAATAAAGCTATAATGAATAACATATCCAAATCAAGTAGAATGGATTATTAATGAAGTATATTAGTCATTTAACAGTATTTTTAACAAGTATTTGTAAAATCTAGAATGTATTCGTCTCTCAAACTTTTTACGAGCATAAGAAATTTGTTATTTGTATATGTGTTTTTTATGTTAAGCATCTTGTTAAGCATTCTGCATCTCATATTCACGATTAATTAAAATGCAAAGTATTTTAAAATTTTCGAAAATACAATTTTAAAAAATACAGTCTTTTTTGGAAAATAAATGAATTATACATATATTATTTTGAGAGAAATCTGTTAAAAGATTTGACAATTAACGATCTTTTCTATATTTTATTAATATTTTTTAAAGACTTAAAGTGGTTATTTAAATTTTTAGATATCATAATAGAACAACATTTGGTTGATAACTAATACGTTAGATACAGACTGCAGATAGGTTCACTTTATCATGTTTATATTTTTTTGGCCTTATAACTCAATTAAGGTTAAACACTTTTTTTATTTTACTCTGAGTAAATTTTACACAAACGGCAATTTCTTTTAAATTACATTTTCAAGTAGGTATATTGTTGTATTGCAAGTATAATATTATGATTAATAATGCTCTGAGGGTAGAAAGAAGGAACCCAAAGCTAAAACACTTCATTCTCCACCTTCCGCCGAATTTTCGAGCCATTGTGAGTTGAGTAGCAGAACTCAACGCCCCGCTAGGACCTTTTTACCACTAGAGCGCGTGTAATCGAACCCACAACCACCCCGATACAGCCACACCCCTGTGCCCATGCCGCCACGGTGATCTCAGTGCATATATTATAATTATACAAAAATGTTATTTATGCCGTTAAGTCACTGTTGAGTCACTGCACTCAACTAAAACAGTTCTATATCATTTTAAAGAAAACAAAAAAATATTAAATATATAATAAATTAATATGCTAGTTAATATAAGAAATGCATATTAAATATATTGATGAATCCAAAATGGTTTGTTGAAATAGTGGATAATATTTAAATTAATATTTATAATATATTTAAATTTCAACTAAGAATTGTACCTCATTACCATAAATAAAAACTTGCATATGGGTCATAATCAGAAAAGTGGACATTTTCGAATTCGTAACGTAACTGATAAGTAACAACACTGATAATGTTTGTTACGAAACTGATGATATAAGGCATTATACACAACAAAATAACGATATTATATGAATAAAACTATTGTTTTTTTTATTTAATGAGACACAGATCAAAATTTTAAAGGTTCAATCGTTGAATTAACAGATTATAAATGTAAGAAGAAAACATAACAAAGTGAGAATATTAACAATATAATAATGCTAGTTCGTAACGTAATAAACTTATATTTCTAGTTAGAGATCACAAAGTTAATGATAAAATTAAATTCACTTTAAAATATATCAAAATTTGAGTCGTTATCATTGGAATTAAATTTAATGCTTTGTAAGTGTTTATTCCGCATATCTTCATATTTAATAGGATTGGTCTTTTTAAGACGTTCTCTATATCTAAAAAAAAAAAGCATTTGTTTCAGCATTTGACATAGGAGCTTACGCTTACTGAAAATACAAAAATATATATCAAAAAATAATAATCACAAAATCACAACTAATTTCAGAAAGAATAAAAATAAATTTTAACTAAATCGGTTCAGCTATTTCTGAGATTAGCGTGCACAAACACATAGACAAACAAGCAAACAAGCAAAAAAACTTAAAAATCATTATTTTTGGTTACTTTACGTTATGAAATGTCACTAATAATTTTTTTCATATGCCAGCAATTTTTTTTTCTTATATACATATCTTCCATATACAAGCACCGGTTCGATAAAATTTTATTATAAACATATATAAGAAAACATTGGTACCGTAATTGTGAACTAGGCTTCATATTTTCTCAGTTTCGTTACGTAACGAAATATAACGAAATTGAGAATGAAGTCTGAGAAATTCTAACCTTTTTAAATATTTGCTCATAAGCCACGTGTTGCATGTGCAAGCACTGACGTTCTTTTTTGAGATTTTGTAAAAAGAAGCAAATAACATAAACAAGAAAACCAAGTTATAGAATACTTACCAAAATAAAAGCCGTTTATAACCCTGAGATGTAATTTTACGCATTCCCTTTAAAACATTTGAACCCCTCAACTGCTGCGAGAACACTACTGGTTGTAGCTACGACAGCATTGACTTTTAGAATAATGGTGCCACAATAAAGAATAATATTAAACACCATTCAAAATAATTGCGTTCATAATTTAATTGTACGTTACTAGCCCTGAGTAACGAAAAGACAATATTTTGGGACAAATTTAGTTAATTAATATATATTATTTATTAAATAATGTATCAATAAAAGTAGTTCTATTTAATATTATGCATAAAGTAAAGTAATATAAACATATCTGAAATCAAATAAAACCATAAATATTCGTAACAAACCAATTTTTAAAAAGTAAAGTGGTGAATGGGACACGAAAAATTGTATGGAAGCATTTTGAAAAGTTTTTTGCAACTAACAAAAAATACTATTATTAGCCTTAATACATTTAAGATATTACAAAAATCTTTAAGTTAATAAGTAAATTTATCTTAAATGGCAAAATATTTAAATTATCTTTAAAATTATATTTTTAAAACGCATTCAAAGTAGCGGGACAAGAAAAGACACAAAATGTGCACTTTTTCTGATTATGACCCATATACTGATTCGTAATATTTACAAAGATCTTGTAGAGATGTATTAAAGTAAACCTGTCACATAAAAAACCTCGTTGGCATCGCGATAGTTTTCCATATGATTTAAGAAGCTGATTTGCTGTAGAGGTTCCGTAAATAATTATATAAATTTAATTATTTTATATTTTCATTTCTTCGCTCTGGTAACGAGGAAAAGCTTGGAATCCCTCCAGAATTCCAGAAAAAACAGGAAAGAGGAGAACAGAAGTATGTTAACACTATTTTCCCTGGTCCTACTCAATCACTTGCTGTGTGCGTGATAGAGGGTGAAGCTGATTTTTTTTTTAATTATTTCAATTTCTAGTGCTAAAGTATTTTTTATTTTAATAACGCAAGTCACACACTGTCGCATTTTACATATTATGTAGATTTATATTTCAAGTACAACTTATAACATTCTCGTTTCTAGTCTACAGTCACGTATCTTAACACTACTTATTAAAAAGTCAATAACAAAAAAGCACTGTTAAAATAGAAAATAAAAAATGTATATTTTTGAATATCTTTAGTCAATATTGATAGTTACTGTAAAAAATAATCCATCGTGGTTCAGTACTAGCAGTGTGTCTATAAATGCGATAATTGTAGATTCAGACCTCGTTCAGGGCAAAGAATTATTTTTATTTATCCACTTTGGTAAAACAAACGTTAGAATGACATCTACAGATTTGCATTCCGTCACTCAAAACACAATATCTCCAATTAGTTGGACAAGCGGAGACGAGAGAGTCTTGACACTAGGTTTCCATTTTTCTGTCTACCCCGTTATGAGTGATAAAACGAGAATCCGAAAATAAAATAACTAATTTAAAGTAAAACTTACTAGTACTATTTAAATAAACCATTACGAATTACAATCACTTCATATACATTTTACTATGTAAACTTTAGAAAGACTTTCGATGAAAAAAGCTCTGTTTTAAATTATGATAAATTTTTAACATTTATTTTGATATTATCAATGTCTCCAAAAATTCGGCGGAAAGTGGGGGCCGGAGTGTTTTAACACTGGGTTCTGAAGCTGAAGTATTTAATCTTCTACGTACATACACAATATTACAATCTTTTTTTTAAATTTATAAATAATAAATAGGAATTTACAACAGCTCTCACTAGTTCTGTTTACATCGATTGCAGTATTAGCAATAGTGTAATTTCTAATTTAAATATAAGCTTTTAAGCTGTCGATAGTTTCTGTGTATGGTTTGCTAAAATCGATTTTGAACGCAATAAGAAATGGCCGATGCTCCAGCTTAGAGGATAAATACAGTATTACTTGGATACTCTTGTAGATTTTCTATTTATATGAATAGTAAACAATGTTGATTTCAATTTAATACTATGTTTTATTTCACGCAATCGGATTTACAAGATAACTGACGCTTTTATCAACATTTAAAGCCTAGAAAGAGGTTCTCTTTAATGATTTTTTAATAATAAGGACGTGGACATAAATTTGGATGAACTTTGCATTAAAAATAAAACACCTTATTCGAATATTATATAGTGAAACATTACATTTCAACTATTTTTATTATCAGCTTCACGCTGTATCCTGCACGCAGCAGGGTAGGCAGAGGGAACATAGTGTTAAGACACTCCGTTCCCCACTTACCACCCAATTCTGGAGGCATTGCGTGTTCAGTGGTGGAACTAAACGCCGTGCTTTTGCATCGCTCGATTTTGCCAACGCTTTTACGGCGTCCAGTGTATTGAATGATGGAGCTGAACGTCGAGCTTTACCTCGACACCAGAGCAAAGAAACGAAAAATATTTAATATTTCATATCTTCAAGTGGGAATCGAACTCACAATCCGTCGCTTTTACTCACGTTTGGGCCCTTGCACCACGGATGACCTCACAAAAATACTGGACACAATAATTCTCGTTCATTTTATTTATTTACAAAAACATATACTAATATTAGATATCATGTTCCTTAATTTGACATATTGATTTACTAAGAACTACCATAAATCAATATTATTATTCACAGTGAATGCTTTACAATCAATTTGTGTTGTTCACAGAATGTTCCTTGGCAACATTCGGTACCGGCAGTGGTGTGCAGAGGATACCATTTATCTATTTACCGTTAAAAGGTCAAATAATACATCCATCGCGAGAAATAACGTTTCAAAGTGAGTATATTTTAACTGTTTTAGAGTTTGTTTTTGCTTCAATTTTCAGATGGGCTTTGCCAAATTTAAAAATTAATATATAATATTTGTTTTTTAACTTCACGCTGTATCCCGCACACAGCAGGGTTTGCAGAGGGTACCTAGTGTGAAAACACGCCGTTTTCCATTTTCAGCTGAATTCAGCCACCAGAGAAATGAAAATATTAAATACATAATTTCCTTGATTGGGAATCGAACCCACAACCAGTAGCGTTTACAATCACAGACATTTACCCCTAAGCCACGACTGGCCTCATCAATATCAATAATAATATGAAACTATTAAATAACAAAATAAATGTATTGGGTTATTAATCTATATTATTAATAAATATACCTTCATACATTTTACAGATGTGAAAACTCCCATATGCGCTGTATCCGGCGCTCAGTTTCTTACTCGAAAAGGTTTTTTAGATCTACGGAACACGCTCGACGCTGACGTGCCATTTACTTTGTTTCGGGATGAAGGCAGAACATTCTTACAGGTAAAAATTAATTGGTGTTTTAGTGTCCTCAATCTCCTTACTCTCCGTAATCTTATCTTTTGCTAAAAATTAAGAAGTGCCCCTTCTTCGAAATCAACTTCACGTTGTATCCCACTGTTGTTAGTCCTGAAGATCGAACTCAGAGGCATGCCGTTAGAGATCTTTGTCCAGCAGTGGACGAAGATAGGCTGATGATAATACTGATGATGAATTTGTTTAACTATATTTTTATCGTTTCAGTGGAGTGGTGAAGACGAAGTTCGTGCGAGGATGTCTGGTCGTGTGATGGTTGTGCGGCTGCTGTGTAGAGATATAGCAGCGGCGCCAACCTCGCCTTTGGACCTCCGAGGTGTGTTCACACCGTGTGTCGCCTTCAGGGTCCAGGGCACGCCGCCTAAACATGGCAATAGTGAGTCCTTGCAAAAAAAATTATATAAAGTTCACAATTTTATATCTATACATTCGTTAATATTATAATAATTGAATATCGTCAACAGTTATATAATATTTTTATTTCCAGATATAACTGAAGTTCAATTCGCGACTAACGCACAGACATCAGAAACCTCCAGCACATCCGGACTTACCGTTTCAGAATACGTAGCAATTGGCATTAGTTCCTTACTTCTCGGTCTCATATATGTCGCGTCTGTTTTTCTCTATCTACACATAAAGAAACGTCGAAAAGCTGTTTGTGAAGAGAGTGCCTTGAAAAAACTAAAAGGTTTAAAGAAACCAGATGGTACTTCCATTACTGAGCATGATATAATACGAATTAACAATGAACGTTTACAAACTCTACCAAATCCAGATGATGGTGTTATAAAGAATAATCCATTATTGACTGTAGGACGACAGTTTCACGATAATAAAGGATTTTGTAGTGATTTGTCGGATTTGGAAGACTACAATGACAGTAGTATGCAAAGTGAGGATAATGATTTTAATGTAAGTTGAGTAAATTTGAATTTAGCTATTGCTTCGGTAAATAACATAAATGTAGCTCAATTCTCAATGTTTTCTCAAATCCTTATTTCCTTATGACTTCCTTAGACTGTATAAAAAATAACTATCCTTTCTCTTCCCAAACAAATTTATACCTTAAGACGTATGTAATAAGACTTATAAATTTTTCAGAATCAAATAACATCAGCAGTTATTCATAGGAATTCGAAAGAAATACGTCATCAAGGTGATGGTTACGAAATGAATCATCGAGACGAATCGGGAATCGAACGTTTACCCGACGAGCACGTCTCTATAGTAGAGACAATAGACGACCGTGAAATCGCAAGACCAGTGGGAACTACACGCCGCAAGCTCTACTTCAACCCGGCTTACTTTGAACCTCATTTAATGGCAGTACGTGTTTTTATCAAATATTTTAATGTAATCTAGGATGTACGATAATACAATTTTTGGAATAAATATTTTTGTTATTGATGGTTGGTAAAAAAATACGTAAATCACAAAAAAAATACATTGTATAAACAAACATAGTTTCGTTTTCATTAAATATCATTTTAATTTACAATTTCATTGTAAATAAGATTTCTTTAAAAAATTGCGAATATTGAAGAAAGGGATTTGTTGAAGATTTAATATAAATATATAAGTCATTTAATTGTGTTACAGGATCCTCCTGCTGCCGCAATCGAGTTTCTATCGAAAATAAGAGAAGTGATAGCAATTGCCAAACAAAAAATGGCTGCGAAGCGTTTTCATCCAATATTAAATGAAATACCTGAGGAAGAAACGTATCCATCAAACGGAAACAGCATCGACCTGTATAACGCAGGAAGCCAACGCAGCGGTAGTGTGATTAGCTTGAAAAGAGAAAATAGTAGGAAGAAATCAAATTGTTTAGGTTGTCCCGGATGTAAGACTAATAACAACAATGATATTCAAAACTTCGTAAAATACAATGTTACAACTTGCTCCAACTGTTTGGGAGATAAAGGTGAAAAGCAAAATAGCATAAGAAAGTGGTTAGAAAATATACCAAACGTTAAGTCACAAACATTATACGGTGATCAATCAACAAATCAAGCTCAAAACACCCTAGCAAATTCGTTGCTGTCGCTACCAAGCAATGAAAATCAAGGTAAATTACAAAAAAATAACAGTTTCTGCACTAATCACAGTTTGAATTTATCTGGAAAATTCTCACATCATAAAAAATCTATCTCTAGATCAGTTCGATCAGAGCCTTCAATTAGAAACTATAATATACCTTTACCCAATTTTGATACTAATGAAAATCAGAATAATCATTGTGAAACAATATCAAGAATAAATGAAATAAATCCTATAGGATTAAAAGAATGTCGTTCTGGAAGCCTTAGAGACGATAATGGAAGTACGAAAAGACAAAGACAATCGCTAATTAAAAACAAATCAGGTTTACCTGATATGGTCAATGAAGCTATAGCGCTTGATCATTTTTCACGATCTTCATATAACATGAGTAGTTCTGATGAAGAAAGGTTTTCTAAGAACACAGCATCACAAAATATTGAAAACTCCTTTACACGAAACATTTTAGATAGTCCTTCTGGAAACGAATATGAGACTGATAGTCTTGAAAGAAATTCTAATAAAAAGGGAAAGATTACTCCCATTGACTATCCTGATGTCCCATCATCCCAAGCGAGCCCAAGTCTTAGTAATGCTTTGCCCCTAGAAGAAGAACTTACTATGAGAAATGCTATTTATAAAACAAATTCCAGTAGCAATAGCAATACTCCGTCTCCAGAAGGAGATATTTGTGTAGAAGATAATCACTACGAAATTATAGAATTAAAAAAACCAATCTTGCCGGTCGAACAAACTACAGGTGTGACTCTGAATCGTGTTAAAAATAATTACAGTTTAGTAAGTGAAGTTTACGTAAATAATAGTTATAATTTTGACAGTACACCCACATCACCCAGTGGGTCCGAATGCTCTATGGGAAGTAGAAAATTAAGTTTATCGAAAAATATACAAAGGATAGAAGAAAAACCAGGCTGTTTGACTATAGAGCTGAAAGATCCACCAGAAAATTATATAAAAATTCACGAATCTGACGGTTTTGAACCTGATACTTTAGATAGAAAGCATCCAAAGCAAAGAGAAATAACAGAAAATATTAATTTCAGTCGCAAAGACCTTTTAAAAAATATAGATAAATCGCAACATAGAAGTAGTCAGCGAATACAATTACGGAGTAGTGGTACCTTTATAAAAAGTAATGAAAAACAAGGATCCATTGCAAAATTTAATAGCTTACGAAATGACCACGAGAATCCACGAAATTTTTTAAATCGTCCTAAGTTGTCACCTAGTGTTTATAGTGATACAAAATCCTTAGATGACACTACAGATGATACTTGGGACGATAACGGTGACTGGTCATCAGAGGAAGGTCGGATTTTAACCCTAGAACTACGACATTCTAAAAGACAACGTCAGTCAACTCCACCTACAATAAAACACTTCAAAAACTTAGCAAGACCGGATATACTTCCACCACTACCACCCACGGAAGATAGTCCTATATATGAAAAACCTACAATTCCTCCTAGAAGAGTTCAATCTAACATTGCAGGAGCAGATTATTCTAATAATTTACAAAATAGAAATCTAGACCCAAGAGTATTAACAACTAATACAATAAAAGAATGCACTACTAGTGAAAATTTTTCACCAAGCAGTTCTGTTTATGCTTCTAAAAATTCAATGAGAGCATCTCGTAGTCAGTATGCTGAATATGAAGATGTAAACTTAACCACACCGCATAATGACAATATGACCATATTTGACAACACTAGAAGTTCTTTACGTACATCGAGTTCCCAAATTAAAATCAACACCTCAACTTTTGTCCGAACTCAAAAAATAGAAAACGGACATAGATCTAAATTTAGGCGAAAAAAAGGTCTCAATGTAGAGGACTCAGGTTATCTTAGCAGCGACTCTACCAGTTCCAAACAAGTACAAAGGAAAATAGTGATCGCTAAAATAGCAAGTTGTACCGAAAGTGATGATTCTGCTGATGAAGCCAGAAGCGAATCTGGTGCTGAAAGTGTAGAAACTCATTCTGTATATTTCGGCAATTGCGAAAAAATGTCACCGAGTGAAGAAAATACGAAATTTTCTAATAGGATGCGGAAAATAAAAACTATTAGTGATAATACTAGCCAGTGAATTGTGCAATTATAAACTGAGTGCAATATAATTGTTTAAGTAGTTAATTAATTATTATTAGATAATTTTATACAGGGTGGATATGTCAGCATCAATTAAAATGAAACTACAGTTTTAACTACTCTATAAAAGCCTAATATAATTCAGAAAAAAAATAATTCTCAAAAATAAAAAAGTTATTTTTTTCAAAGAAAATAAATAATAAAATTATCGTTTTAAAATAAAACGTCATTTGTAAAGAAAAACATATACACGCACACACTTACCTGTCAAATCGGAAACGTCGCACAAGTATGTGTGCGTCACACGAAATACAGTATAGATAAAAATGGTGAAATTAAAAAAAAACCCCTACGTCCAAACTGTTGAGATACCTTGCCTTGATTAATTTCTTTAGTTCTGACTTAGAAATATTTTACCCTATATGCAGTTTCCATAAAAGGAGCGCTGCCTCTTCCACCCTGTATAACATTCTTATTAAATACCTCTGAACATGTATTTGTATATATAGTTAGAAAAATGGCCGGACGTGCAATGCAATAATAGAAATAGGTATAATGCTATAAAAGCAATAAATTATCTTAAGTTTAACCAATTATATCAAGACTTCGAGAAGGTAATGGAATATGTTCTTTTACATACTAACATAATTTCTATCAAGTCTAAAATAAGTCTAAAATACTTAGTCTATGCAATACATGCAAGGTTTCGAAAATTTGTATTAAACAAGAATAAAACACATAAGTACTTAGTAGATACTAAAATGAAAAAGATTTTTCATATCAATGTGTTCCTATGTCTTTATAACAATTATTACGAATTAAGCATATTCCATTATCAATAACAGAATAAGAATAGATAAATTATAATATAATAAAAAAAAAATCGGCAAATTTGCTCAAATTATAATTTAAGGTTATTTATTAAAATATTGTAATTAATACGTAGAGTCAGGCGGCAATACAAAGCTTCCTAGTACCTGACCAGTGTGGGTTGCTCCGGAGAGGTGTGCTTAAAGCACGCTTACAACCTCTCCGTTTTGTAATAGAGCATGTTTGTATTTAAAATTAAATGTTGAGAATAAGCAATCTTTGTGTATATAATAATTAAATGATAAGCAAAACTGCATTTGTCCTGGTAAAAAGTAAGTATGCGTGGATTATAGGCTGGTATATTCAATGAAAATTTCACATCTCTTTTCTATTTTTTTTTATTTTTTTTTCTTTTTTCAAAGGCAACCTAGTGTTGAGACACTCCGTTCCCATTGCGACACTTCCGTTCTCCATTTATCGTTGAATTCTAGAGGTATTGCGAGTTGAGTGGCGGAACTCAACGCTGCGCTTTATCTCGACACCAGATCGAAGAAATGAAAATATTCCAATGGCGTTTACAGTCACGTAATATATAATTAGTTATAGGACATAGTGTACATATGTATTAATAAATAAGCTATACATCATTTATTTTAAAAACAAATTAATATATTTAGAAAAATTCTATCATTGTACATTATTAGATACATTGTATACAGATTGCATAGGGACCATGGAAACTATAAAAAATAGTTCATAATGTTTTATATATTAAAATGCATATACAAACTTTGTTTTTTTATTTTTAAGGTTGTCGATTGTTTATTCTCAACATGAAGCTCATAGGTTGTGGGTACATTTTAAGTGCGTCATTGACAAAATTATATAAGCTAAAGATAGATAATTATTGTAGATTGTTAGATATTTGTTTAATATGCGTCTGTATCGTTAATTTTAAAAAATACACGGAGTTGCCTTAAAACTAATTTTGCAATATCTACATTGTATATAATTAAGTTTATAAATTAAATATTTTATAATAAAGTAAATTTTTTGCATTTTTTAATAAATATTCAAAAAAGAAAACTAGCGTGATATTTTAAATTACGCGACGCATACTATAAATATATATTTTTTACTAAAATAATACAATATAGTAATATAATTACTTTAATTTAAGATAAAGCTGACAAATGGTGCTAATAAGAGGAAAAAATCGGGTATTGCAATAATTTATAATTATTTTTCTATTTGTTTTCACTTGTTATAGACGTTACTAAAATAGATACTTATGTACGTTATTTTATTTTTATAGATTATCTGTAAATGTTACTACTATTTACTTCTAATATATTGTAAGAGTTTATTTATAATTAATTACTTATTTCTAATAATTACAAAATAAAATTATTCGTTTTACAGTATATTGTCCTACTAAAAAAAATACAATTATGTTTTAATCAAAATAATTAAGTACAATTATTTTGTACGTTTGTAGACCTTGCAAATGCTCTCTTTGCTGCTTTACAGGCAGTATTGGTTTAAGTATATTTATTCTTCTAAGTTTTAATAGTGTTTTTAAAAAAGTATACACATGAAATTTTGTATTCTTTGTAATAAAATCTATATTTTTTAAATTAACCTTGTATTTCTTTCTTATAAACTTTAACAAGACATTAAGGAGTAAAATATACAGCTGCGATACAGCATCTGTGGCTCCGCCACTCATCACACAATGTTTTCAAAATTGGGTAGAAAGTGAAAGTAAGAAAATGAGTGTGCGAATCCTGCAAAAAGGGAATACTGTGTGAAGAAAAAAACAATTTTTAAGTTATAATAACATTTAAGTAACTAAAATAAAATAAAAAAAAGAAGAAAAAATACAATACACTTATTAATCATCAATAATCATTATATCAGAATCTGTATCAGGTAGCGTTTGTGATACAAAATTCAAACACTTCATCCCTTTTATAGATTCTTCCAGAAGCTTTTTACGGAACTCCAGATACTTTGGTACGCCTTGAGCTAGCAAATCAACTTCTTTAGTCGGTTCATTTCCAGAACTTTCTGCTGTTATTTTTACCAAGCAATTGTTTATATGTTCTTGTATAATTTTTATTTGATTCGTGACAGACACTGCACAGTCCGAATAGTTTAATGTAAAAGACTTCTTTTCATTGTATTTGGATAATTCACTGACTTTTGCTGTTAATTCATAATCTGGTGTTGTTGCTATTATTTTATGAGGAACTGAGTCATATATAAAATGTATTAGTTGCAGCACTTGAGAAGTACATCTGAAAAAATACATCAATAAATAAATATTCCATTAACTCCATGCTCTCCTTCCAATTCTAGCAATAATACCAAATATGCTAAATGATGACTGTAGTATTATTAATATGGAATCTTAATAATCTTATTAAGAATATGGAATCTTAATGGAATATGGAATAATCATATGAAAATAAAAATAAAACAGATTAATCTCTCAGACTAATTGCCATAGCATTAAATCATAACACCAAATAAATTATTATTTAAAAGGCTCAATTTTGTAAATTTTAACTGTGTATTTAAAAATTCTTACTCAATTATTTTCCTAGCCCTGAGGATGACGCAAAGCTTGGCATTGAGTTCTGCCACTCTACATGCAATTCCCTCGAATCCGGAGGAAAGCAGAGAACACAGTGTCTCGACACTAGATACATTATGAAGCTAAAAAACTTACCAGGGTGAGGACATAAAAACAATTGGTTCCCTCATGTGGAAATCAAGCACCACAACCATTGTAATAATAAAACTACACAGAATCACAAAAGTAGAAGCTGCTATATATAAAACATCAAATAAATTTTAACCATGCAAAAAGGCATTAAAAAAAAATAATAAAATATATTACCGAACATAGACTTTAACATTCATAATATGGTTAGGTACTAATTCATTATTTTCTTCAACAACAACCATAACCCCATAAAGTATGTGGTGTGGTGATTTCTTGTAAATAAAAACATTATCTATCTTTGTAAGTTTTTCCATTTTCAAATAATCTCGAAACAATTGTGCTGGTGTTAGAACAGTGTTCTCATTATTTCCAAAGTGCCTCAAACATAAATCTATTGTTTCCGATGTGGCGAGTATAGATAAAACTATATTGCTGCTATCTGAAAACAAAAGATTTTTTTATAAACTATAATTTTAAATTTAGCTTAATGTTGTCTATTGCATATAGCATGGTAGGCTGAACAACCTGGTGGCAAGAAAATTGATTTTCCACTTTCCGTCCAAATTCAAGATATTCTTCTTTTCCTTATCAGTGCAGTAAAAAAAATTGTTCCCGACAAAGCATCAAATCCACAATCCTATAATATAACAATGATGATTTCACTGAAATATCTAATTTTAAGTACCTTCTGTTTCATCTGCTAACATTTCAAATTTCTCTTCCATCATATCCAAAGCAGATATGGACACACTGTCCAAAGGAAGCAAATAATCAGTACCCTTCAACTTCAATGATATAATGACATCAAAATCTATTCTCTTCTCAGTATCATTTTTTATTTCATCCACATCTACAATTGTAACTAAAGTGCATTTTTCTTCACTATTTGATTGCATTGATTTTGTTTCGGACCAAAATGGAGACGTTGGTATTTGTATGAAAAATTTTGTCTTATATTCTATTGACGGTCTTGATGTTCCATGTAATAGCACACTAATATCATCAAGTTCACTGTAAATATAATAAAAAATATTTTATAGTATTTACTTTGTATATAAAAAAAACCATAAAAAGATTCAATGGTTTTCTTTTTTAATTTTTTTTTCACCTTCTCCAGCATACGGAGGGTAAGCAGTGGGAAGTTAGAGTTAAGACACCCCATTGCCCATATTCTGCCCAATTTTAGAGGCATTGCATGTTGATTGGTGGAACTTACAGGATATGCATATTTTAATTGGAAATAATAATTTAACTTAGGTTTTTTAAGCACAGGTTTTGTTTAGAAAAATAGTGAATAAATAGAAATACTTACTGTTCATTTTTATTAACTATACTAGATAACATAACAAATTTCCGATTGCACAAACGGACAATAGGTGCCTGAGTTTGAATTTGTAAAGCTTTAGATATCTAGAAACAATATTATGATCATCATTCTTTAATCATTCTTTAATTATATTTTTATTTGATTTAATGGGTAACTAATAAAAATATGTAATAATTACCTCACTCTGGTCAAGTTTGAAAGCAGAAACATTTGAATTTAATTGTGTTTTTTTATACATTTGAAATGCAGCTAATTGCCTTAACTTTATATAATCATTTAATATATTTTCATTGTGTTTTGTAGTATATTTAGCTTCAACCAATTTTCTCTTTAATTGATTTATTATAGGCAAGGAATCTTCAGACTTTTCATTAAGCAGAACTAAATCAGCATCCTCTAATTTTTTCATATCATCATCAAATATTACAGGTACTGCATCATCATTACAAAATATTTTAAGTCCTCTACAACTAGCTTCTTCAAATTTATATTTATCTACATTAGATATTCTAAAGCATAACTGAAGAGTTTCTTTTTTGGATATGATAATAATTTCATTTTGAGCAACCACTAAATAAAAAAGGTCACATTTTGTATTTCTTATAATTAATATTTCAGATATACCAATAATATTTTCTATTAAAATTGAATTGAGTAATTCGCGCTGATAAAATTCTTTTATTTCTCCTTTTCGAGTACATATAGTAATATCTAAACATCTTTGGTCTCTCGGATGATTATCGTAAAAAACGAAACAAGCTACATCGTTAATCACCGATTGTGGAAGAAGGTGAATAAGGGCTTGATTAACATTTTCTGGTGCTTGAAGCATGACTGTTCTTAAAATTTATAAAAGCAATAATTATTTACTAATTGTATTAAGTTTTATGCGAAATTTCGTGTTTAACAGATTCTTTTATTCTTTTAAATCCCAAATCCACACAGAACTGGACACAAACATAGCTTTTATAACAAATATCATTTGCTAGCCTCTTTTATTAGCTTAATTTTATAAGAACTATTAATTCTTTAATTATGTTTATTTTTAAAATCTACCTTCTTCATTTGTAATTTGTATTTAAATTGACAAATGTCAAATCATAACAAAAAAGCGTCAAAAGTGACATAGATTATATCATAGATCATATTATATCATAGATTATATCGTAGATTATACATTCTTATATTTTATACAGATTATAGAGGTAAGGACTAAGGAGCACCATCTCAAATGATTTAGCTGAAAAAATGTCCACTAGTAAACAATATCAATTTTTTTACATTTTTTATACACGGAATATATCATTCACTCACCCAACTTTAACCAATTGCGCGGTCTGTTTATTTTTTTTCTATATAACAACATATCCTCCTCCCTCCGCCATTTTTGCTTTTGTCCAACTTGTTGATAGCTGATATTGTAGTTATTTATATTTATACTGTTAGTGTTTGTGTACTGTTTCCAAATTAGTTTTTATCTAACTTGTGTTATTCCGTTGTTACTTTTGTTGGTCTTATTAAGTTTCTTGTATTGTTCGGATTAAACTTTTTCATACATCAAAACATGAGTGACAAACCAAACAAACCTGGACCAGGCCGAGCAAAGACGTCTCCAATGGCTTCATGGGAAAAAGTGGCCGTTATGAATGTGCTTAAACACTTAGAAGAAACGTGGCCGAAGAATTCGTATCCATATAAATGCGACATTATCAATAAAACCGCTGCAGTTATGGGAATATCACGAGCCACTGTAAACAGAATAATAAAGGAAAAGAAAACGACAGGCCGCTTGAAATCTCCTCCACCACCATCACCAAGAGTATCAATGATTGACACTTTAAGCGATAAGGATTTAAATGCAATACGCCGTAAAGTACACACGTTTTACGTTAACAATGAAGTGCCTTCTGTTGATAGGATGCTGGAGGCTGTAAATTCAGATGAATCTTTGCCCAATTTTAAAAGGACAACATTTTATAAATTACTAATGAAACATTGTTAAGTTTTATTTTGTTTATTGATTGTTTTGGTTTTGTTATATTGAATTTTTCATACTTTAAAACATAAAGAAACCTGGATCAAACCAGGCCTGCACATTTTCTTCAAGGAAGAAAAGGTAATCTAATAAATCTCCAATGAATTCATGGGAAAAAATGGCTATTATTAATATTCTTAAATATGTAGAAGGAGTGTGGCTGAAGAATTTGTTTCCCTTTAAATGTGATATTATCAATAAAACTACTGAAATTCTTGTAATAAATAGAATGGGAGTAAACAAAATTCTAAAGGAAAAGAAAACAACAGGCCGTTTGAGATCTCCACTACCATCACCTATTGAAGATTACATGATTTGGATGTGGATATTTGGATGTGTATTAAGTACACTCATTTCATGTTAACAATAAATTGCCTACTATTTATAAAGTGCTGGAGACTATAAATTTTGATGAATCCTTACCCAGTTTTAAAAAGACCACATTACATAAATTACTAATGAAACTGTAATTTAAACATGTTAAATCTTCGCAAGTGCACTCATAGAGAGAGAGGATATAGTGTTGTTATTATTCAAATATTTAAGCACCCAAACAAATTTAAGAAATTAAGACAAAACCAACTATTTCTTCAGTGAAACTTGACTTAATGTAGTTTAGCTTAAATATATTTTAAAACTTCAATCATATATTTCAACTGTATTTAATTCCTGAATAATTGGATAATAGTTATTTAAAAGTTTAAAATGTTTGAAAGGTACTAAATGTTTTGTAATTGTGAACCAAAGATTAGATTTTTTAGTTAAAACACTAAATTAACATAAAGTACATCTGTTACAGGATACACTTTATTTATAGAGTTTGGAAGGATAACTTAATGAAGATAAGTAAAGAAATTCACTGTCCAGCTTTTTCACTGGCTCGACAATTCTTTTATTAAGTGGAAAAGGAAAATGACTAATTGTAGTTAAATAATAATAGGTAAAGTTTGATACAGCATAAAGATAACCATCAAGGCCAGTCGTGGAATAGGGGCAAAAAGTGTGACTGTAAAATCGGTGTTTGTGGGTTCGATCCCCACTTGAGGAAATGAAATATTTATTTAAATTTATATCTTCATTTCTTCACTCTGGTGTCAAGGTAAAGCGTAGTGTTTAGTTCTGCCACTCAACACACAATGCGTCCAGAATTCGGCAGAAACTAGGGAATCTGTGTGTCTTAACACTCGGTTACTTCTGCCTATCCTGCTGTGAGTGAGACAAAGATTATTTAACTTATTTTTTTTATAAAGATAACATTCCACCATGGGCTATAGTGTATGATAAATACCCATTATTCAACTAATCTTGTCTCTTACATAAATCAAGTTACCAGATATTTATAATACAATCATAATTTGTTCACAGGCTTTCTAGATGGAGGAGAATTGAAATTTTACTTTTGAAAACATAATGTGCAAAAGACATTTATTTACCAAATATATGTGGTTGATGAAATAACCCAAGAAAAATGCAATTAAAAATATAACAGTTTTTTCATTTTTAAACTCTAGAATCTAGGCAAAGATTCATTGATCATGTGATAAAAGATGATGATGATGATGAAGATGTAGTGAACTGTTTCATCACTTGTTTTGGTGATAGTTCCTCTGAATTCTAATAAATAATTAAAAAAGAGATATAGATATTTAGTTTTATTATCCTCATAGTTAAGTACATTTTACTAAAACTTAAGCAAATTTATTGTATATTTTTGCTGTTCTTGTTATACATATATACAAAAGTCTTTTATATACATCATCAAATGTTTGAGATCTAACAATACTACTGCAAATTTTACATTTCCAAATAATCAAACTTAATCTATTTCAAAGTTTATAATAATATATAGTATAGTAATAGTAGAATAGAATAGAATATACTTTATTGCACACATAAAAGAAATATATAGAAAGAACAACACAAATAAAATTGAAAGAAAAACACGTATGCAAAGGCGGTCTTATTGCTTTAAGCAATCTCCACCAGACAACCTTTGAAACATTACGGATAAATTGTAATGAGGAGAAAGGGGACAACGTCTCAGTGCAAATTTTATGAAATATAATTAAATATTATATAATATATAATAAACTAAGTCAATAATATAAAATAAACTTACATAAAATTCGAGTCAGGCTTTCAGACAATACTAAATAAGAACAGTACAGTTGCTAGTTAGTAGTACATATATTATAGAAAACTATGTTAAGTAAACTACATAGTAAGATAAAAGTTTGAGAAATTGTGTTTCGTTTGCTTATATTTTGTCTCAAGCCCAAATGAATAGTATAAAGAAGTAAGATTACCCCCACCAGTTCGCCGCTATTTGATATTTTTATATCGTATTTATCTCGAAGTTTGGATTGATCTTTCAAGTAACGGAAAAACCTTTAATATTTTATCATAAAAACAATATTTTGTTATTTTATTTTATAAAAACAATATTTATTAGTACAGGGTCATTGCTCTTGACTCCATTGTGCTACATTGGGTTTTCTAACTCAATGACGAAATATATAATGAGTGCGGAACCATGGTCCAATGCACTCGAGTTGATCAGTGATCTGCCTGTTAAATGTATCTTTACTATAAATTCAATAATACCCTACTAATGTTATTATCATTCCGTCAGAGCCCGTCGTAGCGTAGGAGCACTAGGGTGTCATTGTAACGTGACGATTGTGGGTTTGATCCCCACTCGTAGGAGCAATTTCTCTAATAAATATATTTAAATAATCGAAGATGAAAGAAACCCATAGTAGATATTTCTAACATTTTAACTAATCCTCAAAATGTAACCTAATACTTAAAACTTTATATTGAACTAGCGGCCCGCTCGCGGTTTCACCCGCGTGAACTATGTTATTATTAATTTCTGTCTCCATGACTACGTCCTAGTGACGTCTATGCAAAATTTGAGACTCCTAGCATTTGTAATAACGAAGTTTCATACAAACTTTCGACTCCAAAAACAACCCCTTAGAAATCGAATATTGCAAATTCCCGTCTTAGCGAGCACCTACGTCCTATAAGTAACTCCTATGCAAAATTTGAGATTCCTAGCACATGTAGATTCTGAGATTTCGTGATGAGTGAGTGACCTTTCGATTTTATATATATAGATTTTATTATACCTACTAATAAAAATGCAACGTCATTATTTAATAAGTGAATGCGTTGCTAAGCAATACTCGTAACAAGGAAATGAATCATTAGTTTCATCACAATTCTCATGAATTGTTAACCTACATGAATCGCTATTTCCATCTAAAATTAAATAGTCAAGGCCAGTAGAAAATACATTGGAATGTTCGCTATTCAGCATAAAATGTTGCAGTTGAAAATAAAAATATAAGCATAGATAAAAATATTACAAAGCTACGCCAAAATAAAGTGTCACTTCAAATTTCATATTAAAATGATTAAGTATGGGAAGTGAATCAACTGAAAGAGATTAATATTAAAAGAAACATTGTTGATATTTTTTTTTCAGCTTCACGCTGTATCCCTCACGCAGCAGGGTAGGCAGAGGGAATTTAGTGTTAAGACACTCTATTCCCTACTTTTTGCCGATTTCTGGATCGAATAGAACCCACAATCAGTCGGTTTTACAGTCACACTGTGCCCCTGCATAAAAATATTGGAAATTTGTATTGGAGGATATTTGAACTTAAAATAATAATATAATAAATCGAGGATATGACAAAATTTCAAATTTGTTTAATTTTATCTTATTAAGTTGCAATTAACGGATTCCAAAACAAAAAAAAATCGAATTCCATCTGGGATACCTCAAGGATCTCATTTGGGCCCCGTTCTTTTCAATATAGGTACTATATATACATTTTTACAGTCACTACGTCGCCGTGGAAATAAATGTCAACTACACTATAAACTTACTAAGACTATAAAATATTATAATATTAATACTATAATAAGACGTCGATTACATTTAATAATTACTTACTTCAGCTAGCAATTTTGCATACATGACAATTAGTTTGTTTGACCCTGATACTGGTTATTTAATTGATTGTTACGAATCAATGTTGATGTTAATTAACCTACATACTTGTATATTTACACACAAATATAAACGTATATAAATTATAATTTCATTTTCACTTCTTTACGCTTCACGCCCGTCATTCAGTATACATACGAGGAACCACGGTACGCAAAGAGAAATGTATTAAAGTATTTGTTTTTTACTTTTTACTCAATTTTCATGCATTGGATCTCTCGATCGATCTCGATGGTGGGATTCGAATGCACAATCATCGAGATCCGTGTACAACTGTACCACTATACCATGATAACCTTCTATTATAATTGTTAACTGCATATATTGCAAAACTAAGGAGAAGTTGCATATTCAAATGCTATTAGAGAAAAAATTCAATACAAATATTATTTGACATTTCGTTGAGTTAAAACGATATATTTATTATCTTTTACATGTATTTTCTAAAATAAATATACTTCTATACATTTTTTTTCAGCTTCACGCTGTACCTATCCTGCAAATAGCAAGACCCTAAGGACCCTAATGTTCAGACACTCCGTTCCCCACTTTCCACCGCACCGAGCTGGAAAAATAAAAGTATTAAAAATACAATTCTCGGGAATCGAAACCCCAACCATCACACGCTTCTACCACTGTGCCATAACGGTCTCCTTGTACTATTACTATGCATATAATAAATACATTTGTTGTCGTCTGTTAGCATTAGACCTTCACGAGTCATACGTCGTGGGCAGCGGCTTAAAATAGTTACTTTAAATGGCATACTTCCTTCCAATCATCCATACACCATACTATATGACTGTCACCAAAATGGTTATGCAGGAGTTTATCATAATTTTAAGTAGCTATACTGTATTTAATTAAGTAGAGTTAATGACGATTAATGAAATACATTTTTAAAGATGAAGAATTGTAAAGAAAAGAAAGAAAATAGGGATGTTAAAAATGTGTGATTTAACATATTATAACTAACTAACGTATTTCGCATGTAGTAGAGTAAGCGAAGGGAACCTTACAACACTCCGTCCTCCACTTTTCGCTAAATTCTCGTGGCTTTGTGCGGAACTAAACACCGCGCTTTGCCTCGTTGCCAGAGCGAAGAAATGAAAATATTAAATATTTTATTTCACCTAGTGGGCATCTAAGCTCAGTCTTTTTTCATGAACTAGGTATCATGTGAATAAAGAAAATATACAATTACCCCTTAAGTATATGTCAATAACTTATCGGGCCATTCGTGGCGCAGGGGCACAGTGTGACTGTAAAACCGGCTGGTTGTGGATTCGATCCCCACTCGAGGAGATAAAATAATGTCCATTTTCTTCGCTCTGGTGTAGAGGCAATGCGCGGCGTTAAGCTCTGCCACTCAACACACAATGCCTCCAGAATTCGGCTGAAAGTAAGGAACGAAGTGTTACACTAGATTCCCTCTACCTACCCTGCTGTGTGCGGGATACAGCGTGAAACTGATTTATTTATTTATGTAAAATTTTGAA
Organism: Heliconius melpomene rosina; assembly: GCF_056956725.1. NCBI lineage: Eukaryota > Metazoa > Arthropoda > Insecta > Lepidoptera > Nymphalidae > Heliconius > Heliconius melpomene. Next base: position 5,242,015 of record NC_140402.1, on the reverse strand, counting down.
ACAAAAAAATAAAATATATCGAATATTTAAATGAAAGTATGTATGTATGTACTTAATAAACTTTCAATCAGGATACATTTCGTTGAAAAGATAAATCGTGTGTCATTTTTTATCATATAGATATTTAACATCCGTTATTCTTGTGGTTTGAGGTCGAAAATGAATGTATTGATAATTATATATTAAAATAATATATTTTATAATTAAAAATATTTTTTTAAATTAATTAATTATTAAAAATTTAATTAATAATATATTTTTTGTAAATGAGGATTTTGTTTTAATAGCTTAAGCTTAAGCTTAAGTACCCATCGTACTTAAAGTAAATCGCTTTTTTGCTTCACGTTTAAATATTGGCGTTTGCTTTTTTTGCAAATTATTGTTAATGATGTTAGAAGAGACTACTCCGTCTGTGAGAAATTACAAGCATTACGTGGCTGCTGGAGACAAAGGTAAGGGAGGCGAATCCTGTAGGGGATGTCTACAGGACTCGAATCGTATTCTAAAACGTTAATGTATAAATAAATGCAAATTTTCGATACTTATACAAATCTGGCAATATAAAAAAGAAAATTCTTTTATATTACGATAATTTATTCTACATTTTACGTACTAAGTACTTATTCGCGCTCGCGTCGTGTAATATTTATAATCGCACAACGCAACGCGTGTCCGAAAACACGTGCATACTCGTATAGCTAAATAGAATAAATTCTAATAATGTCACGTAAAACTTATAAAGTAAACCATTATTTAATCATCAATCTGTAAAATATAAAATTATTTAGTAGTCCATGGTCACGTGGTCAGATTTTTCGCTACCACGGACTACTGCAAAATGTTCAGAGGTATTTTTTTTATAGTTATCCTTTCGTCAGTCTATATCTATCAAAATTAAAATTCTTCTCTTGCTTCATGCTCTATTCCGCACACAGCAACGTAGGCAGAGGGAACGTAGTATTAAAACACTGCGTTCTCCATTTTCTGCCAAATTTTGAAGGTATTACGTGTTGAGTGGCAGTACTCATCGCCGCTATCAAAATTATATACATTAAATATGGTAAAAATTAATACATGTAGGTAGGTATTTAATTAAAGTAGTTATTTCAAGTATAAGTAATACTCACATCATTCGAGTTCTTTAATTACAAATAGTTAAATATAAACTATCCAAAAATAATATAAGTTTTGAAAAGACTTCTTTAAACAAGTTAAAAAAAGATCGGTTTTATTGCCAATTTTTTTAGTATTTCCCAACCTTTTTCATGGTTTTCATATCAATATCAAATTCTATTATACGACCTTTTATCTTAGCGATAAGAGTGATTGACATTAACCAATGCCGTTATCTTACGGAGACCAGACCAAGATGGAAAATGACGGGTGTGTAGACTGTTTAAGCAGTTTATCTTGTAGCTATTGAAACAAATCTGTCAAGATATGGTAATAATTTGATTTATGTAGTGCTGCTAGGCTTAGACTGGTTTTTCAAAATATTATATCATGACATTATTTCTTTTTCAGCTTCACGCTGTATTCCGCACGCAGCGGGATAGGCAGAGTGAACCGCGTGTTAAGACACTCCGTTCCCCACTTTCTGGTGAATTCTGGAGGCATTGCGTGTTGAGTGGCGGAACTCAAACCAAAAAAAAATCTTTTTTGTGTCCAATATTACGTATCGACTGATTAATTTTCCTAAACGATCTAAATACGAATTATAATTATTTATAGAAATGAATCAATGTCTTTTATATCATAAATGTGAAATCTATAATTCTATACTTATATTATAAAACAGAACAGTTTGTAATTTCAGGAAATACAGAAATTCTATCATTATTTTTGTGCTGGAAAGTCCTATTTTCGAAGAAGACCAGAGATAGATCATATTACATCACATTAATTGTTTCTATGTATCCAAGGTCAGAGTTACCTTGGACACTTGGCCCGTATTTATAAATCTCAACTCTCAGATCGGTCTTGAGAGATTATAATCTATGAATGAAAACGGCATCTCAAGATCGCTTTGAAGATCGATCTCAGAGATGAAAGCGCTTTATAAAAAAGGACCTTTCAATATTACCAAACTCAAGTGTCATCACTCTTAGTTATTTCCATTTGACTAAACAGGCGAAGCCACAGCAAAAGCTTGTCTTACATAAAATTAAGCTACAAATAAAAAATAAGCGAACTAAATAAGTTTATTTTGAAGAATAATAAAATTAAGAAATAGAAGCATTCACATCTACCACGGAACACTAGTCATATTTCATAGTCATATGTCACTTCATTTATTGCAATATATTTTAATTCGGCCATGACTCGACCTCCAGGCCTATTCCATCCAGCTGAAGCCGATTGCTGTCGTGAGAACAAGGTCATTCATCGGTGCTTCTTGTGTCACGCATGCGTCTAAATTAGATTTTCAATCAAAAACGTTCAGAATTTTTAGGAGTTGGATACTTTTGTATGTAAAATGTAAACAGGTCACTTGGCGATACTTGTCCTAAGAACTGTAGCCAGGGTGCTTGCCAAAAATAAAGCTGCAGTGCAGTGGTGTGTTTGCAGCGAGATACTGCGGTATGGTGGCTTTCCATTCATAAGTCGAGTCATGAGGTCGATACGACTCTCGTCCAGTGCCGGCGCGTCTGCCTTCGTGCGCGGTTGTTATACTGGCTGTTCCTAGTCTGTGACGTTCTCTTGCATCGCATCGAGCTTTTATTTATAAACAAATACCTTTTATTTATTGATGCAATTATTTTTTTATTCGAATTTGCTGTTATTTTTGAATAATTCAGTTAGTATTTTTTTTTTTGTGGAAAGTGATTTGTTTTGGTTAATGTTTATGTTGAAAGGTGAAAGCGCACGTGCCGATTCCAGATACAGGATCTTTTGATAAATAACGGATATTGGTAACAGATATTAGTGTTAAATTAAAATAATATTAATAATTGAGTTTTTTTACTATAAGAATGATTACTGTCAATTGAATTGCGGCCTCCAAAGCTCTGCTAAAAGAAATAAAAATACATTATATACATATTTATCCAATTACAATATAATGTCACGAATATATATATATGTCTACATATTACGTAAACGTAAGGTACAAATATCAGCTGTTAAGCACTGTTTAACATATTGAAATAAGAAAAAGATTTATTAAACTTATATCATCGATGCAAAGTGCGGCGTTAAGTTCTGCCACTGGACTCGAAAAGATGGGGAATAGAGTGTCTTACTCTTAACATTAGGCTCTCTCTGCTTACCCTGATGAAGCTGAAAAAAATAAACGTATAATAGAAATATAATATAATATTTACGAAATACCCTTCTTGCAAATAAAACTCATATAAGGGAAATGTTGCCATTTGAATATACAAATACTATACAGAAGATGTTGGCTCACGGCAATCTTGTTGTCAGCAAACTTTCTATTTCGTTGATAGGTAATATAGTATAGTCATTAGTCGACAATGTCAACGTGACACTGACACGGCCAAACACGCCTTTGATGTTTGCATCTTCTTGATTGCGTGACACGTGACACAAGACTTGCCTACATTAATAGTTATATAATATATTTTTTATTAGATTTATATTTTTTTTAACTTAAAATTATGCACATTTTAAACTAAAACAGGTAACACAATATAATCGACCATATCAACGTGACACTGACACGTCTAAAAACGCCTTTGATGTTTGCATCTTCTTGATTGCGTGACACGTGACACAAGACTTGCCTACATTAATATTTCTATAATACGGGACATTTTATAAATTTTAATTAGATATATTTCTAGACTTATAAATTACAATTATGCACACTGCTGACTAAAATATTTTAATTGCCAGACCAATTACAATTACAATATTAATATTACAAAGAAAATGTGTCGTTTATTTATTCAATACATTTTGTTTGTATGTTGATGATTCATATAACATGCATATCAAAATTATAGAAAAGTGCTTAAATAGTTGTATATCTGAAACTGCATATTTAATATTTACTTTCCTCTTCTTACATTTCTTTGATTATGGCTATTAAATATTCGTAGGTTACTGCAATGATATGGGCTATTTGTTTAAAACGAAAATAATGTTAATTAACTTCAGATGTATAGTTTTAAATTTAAAATAGTGTCTTTTAAATTTTGAAAACAACTTCATTTCAGTTCAAATGTTAATTTTTAGCGTTCCGATGGGCAACACACGAAGGATTGTACGGAAAAAAAGTGAATATTATACACAATAGGAGAATGCATGTTAAAAAGAGATCCATGAAAACAACTTAGGTCCAATAAAAATTATACATTTATTAATGAAAACAGCATCTCAAGATCAATCTCAGACGTGACAGCGGTTTCTAAATACCTACGGGCTTCAGCACCACCATATCTTAAACACCATTTTGAATACCATATCTTACCATAACTTGAATGAAAAAAATGGCGTGACCAAACCTTTTATCGAGAACAATCTTAACACTTACGGATGCGCTAACAAAACTATTTGTCCGCAAACTACTTTCAAATACCATTTGATTGGGCTATCAGCTTATATACTCCTGTGGAGGTCTTGGTAGCGCGTGACGGGACGTGGGTGTTTTTCTACTTGTCTTTAATATGCATTAACTAATAATGCAATAGGTGCCTATACAAAGACCAAACGTCATCATTCTTTTTTCGGTTCAAAACGGGTCTTCGGGTAGTTTTTCGTTGATTAGTTTTTTTACTTTATTATTCCATTTGGCTATCTTTTGACAAGAAAGTGGAAGTTAGGTCCGCTAACATTGCTTAAAGCCTAAATAAAAGTCTAATTATGTATGTGGAATAATCGTAAAACGAAGAAATTGTATCCAGTTTTTGAGAGATAGTTTTTTTAGTTTCCCAGAGGCAACCTAGAAACCTAATGTTTAAGAGCTCCTTTGGCCATTTTCCACCAATTCTGAAAATATGACCAATTCTGGAATGTTGAATGGCGAAACTCAAACACTGCGCTTTAGCCTCGTTACCAAAGCGAGGAAGTGAAAATATTATATATTTCATTCCCCCAAGTGGGAATTGAACCCAGAGCCATCGCCTATACAGTCGCATACACGTGCCCCTGCGCCAAGACGACCTTCATTTTTCAATAGTTTTGTATGAAAAATATATTAAAATGTTGCAATTACTATATTTCTTTCTACATTTGTATAATGTAAACGGGAATCTCGCTTCTTAATAAGAGAAAACGAAAGTTTTGATTATGTAATATCCAGTTGAACACCGTCGCGTCAGCTCGAAGACAAATGTTGATAATGCAATTTACATTTAAATCTTCTTAATTTTTTTACAAAATAAACCTGTTTTGATGTTTCACACCTTTTTGTTCTACATTTTAAAATTATTTTTTTGGTTATGTGATTAAAATGCTATATGTATTAAAAAAAATCATCTTCACGCTGTATCCCGCAAACAGCAGGCTAGGCAGAGGGAACCTAATGTTAAGACATATATTATTACTTATTTATATATTAATTTACTGTCAGTAGAGTATTGGTGTTTACTAAAAATTTGGTAGTTTTGCTACAGGTTCTCATATAGGTTCACCAAAAACTTAGAAGGTTCCCACTGCCTCACAAGTGTATATTCTTTTTAAAATAAACAGTTAAAAATTACTAGTGTCACTCTCATAGACTGCAAGTCCTAAGTCATCTTTTAAAATATGCGAACCATTTCTATTTTAGGTGTTTTAAATATTTATTTATATTAATATTCTTTACGAAAATGAATATATATGAATATTTAATATAAGCTGCTTACCTTACATTTACTTGTACTTCTTAATATATAAGGAAAAACCGTTTCTTAACCGTTCCTTATATCAAAAATAAAGAATAGTAACTACATCCATTCGTAATTTTCTCCCAAAGAAAATATCCAGTTTTAATTTACTCAATTAAATGAACGGTGGATACAATTTTTTTATTTATTTTAGAAACAAAAGGTGAATTTTAAAATTTACTACTTGGCTTTTCACATAAGTTATAATAATACTACGATAGCACGGATAAACTATAAAATTCCATCCTAGAGTTAGGGTAACCTAAGGAAAAATGTTCCTTCAAATGTTTCCTACATCTAACCATGTCGTATTAAATTATATACGGTGTGGGACTCAATTAATTGTATTATCCGCAATCCTGTTTTTTGTCGTGTTACAAGTGATTCACTAGTCACTACACTATTTCTTCCTCGAGGTCGACAAGTGGCTTCAACACCAAGCTGGTTCCGCCGTTCGTTCTATTCATTCCACAAATGTTGCAAAACTTTTTCTATTAATAACCAATATAAACCGATAATAAATAGTTTTTTTTTCTATTACATTACTTACTTATCCTATCCTATCCTATATCTTATAAAACAAAGTCGCTTTTCGTGTCTGTCTGTTGTTTCTAACTCTTCTTCTTCTAAACCACCCAACGGATTTTGATGCGGTCTTCACCATTAAGTCGAGTATTTTTCGTAGAAGGTTTATATATAGTTTATTATTTATACATTCTTATGTAAATTAACATAAATACGATAAATGTGTATAAAGTCCTACCCGTTGAGACACTTTCGCGCATGCGCTGCTCTAATGGTAAGCACTACATGAAAAAAATGTACTGGAGTATTGTTCCTAGAATAATAAGAATTACAAAAAAGTCCGCGACGGCATATTCGTATTTTTTAAGAATAACGTGTAGTGATCATTTTTCTGTCTAAAAATAATAATTTCAATATATTTTTTATTGTGAGGGATATTTTTCCATAATGGTATTAATCCTTATACTTTAAAATACTTATTAATTTTCTACGTTAAACGAAGATAAAATTTGCTTTTTACAATATTTCGAAATTGCGAATAGTTTTACAGAAAAACGCATTTAATTGTTGACACATCCCGCCGTTGACACGTCAGCTGTATCGAGTCAAGTTTCACTTATCCCTTACTCTCAGCATATAAATAAGTATATTAGTTACGTTGGCCATTTAATGTAGATCAAAACTGTCTTTTCTGTTTTTCATTTTAATAAGTACTTTAGAAGTTGTTACAATATCAAAAAATCCTTGCTGCGAAACGGCTCGCCACTCGCCATGCGTCCGCCGCGCCCGCCTGCCTTACATGCATCCGTGGTTCAGTGGTAGAATGCTCGCCTGCCACGCGGGCGGCCCGGGTTCGATTCCCGGCCGATGCATTCTATTTAATTTTCCTCACAGACAGCCACGTAGTGCTTTCTTTTTATCAGGGACAGAATACTCTCTTCAGGATTAACCACAAGCTCGAAAAAAAAGCCTGCCTTTATAGCAACGAAGATTTAGATGCGTTTGCACGTATTGGATAGTTCGAGTTGAATGTATTACTTCAGCGCGATATATTTGGTTTCATATTTTTTGTAGTAGTTATTAGTAGGTAGGTTTTTGTTTATAATTTCTTCCGTTTAAAAATAGTAATTTAACTATCTAAAAATAGTCATTTAAATATATTTTAATAAGTACTTGAAAAGATTAGTAGCACAGATTTAAAATTACGGTACTTACTAAAAAATCCTTGCTGTGTAAAACAATTGGAAAATCCTTATTGAAACTACGAAAATGCGGGTTGCATTAGGGTTTAATTAATTTTCACATTATCTTAAGTGCTTTGCAAACATACATTATATGAATAATCCAGTAGTTAAAGCGGGCGAAGCCGCAAGAGGGTCGCTAGTAATATAATAAAAAAAAATGATTTATTTCTAAGTACTTTGTACGGAACAGACAATTTTATGTTATACTGACATTAATCATAATAAATAATTATTAATCAATAGTGCATTACGTATTTACGAAATACGCTCGGAGGTTTTTGTTTAATTTTTATATATTTTTTTATACTACCTAGTATAAAAAAATATATTTTTTTATACTACCTAGTATAAAAAAATATATTTTTTTATACTACCTAGTATAAAAAAATATATTTTTTTATACTGGGTAGTATAAAAAAATATATTTTTTTATACTAGGTAGTATAAAAAAATATATAACCTAATTTACCTAATTAAAAACCTAATTTACCTAATTAAAAAAAAATTAAATCTAGGGAACCTAGTATTAAGACACTCGATTCCCCATTCTGCTCAATTCTGGAGGCATTGCGTGTTCAGTAGCAGAACTCAATGACGCTTTGCCTCGATACTAGAGCGAAGAAAATAAATAATAGTATTAAATATATCATTTCCTCGAGTGGGAATCGAACCCACAACCACAATCAGCAACCTGGGTTTCCGTCAAACCTTGAGTTCTTGCACCACGATTAGCCTCACCTCATATAATATCAGAACAAAGTCGTTCCATCAATTATATCTCATATTATAATTATATCTCTAGTATCTACATTGTATAACATATTTTTTTATCATAATAAAAATTTCATATAGCTACTTGTGAAGTTGTTTAATAAAAACTAGAAAACATAGACCTTGGCGTCGTGACTTAATTAACTGCGGGCTATGGCGTAACCAATTAAATTATAATATATCATTATAAATAATGAAATATAATATATCATTATTTTATATCTGTAGTATAATTGATTTCTTTGAAAAAAATATATATTTGTCATTTTATAGTATAGGCTAAAAGAACCTAATTAGACTTTTCTTTTTCCAATGTTCCCTGGTCTTTTAGAGGCTTAGTTATATATAATTTTATTACGTCACGCGGTATCCTGTACGTAGTAGGTGAGGTAGAGGAACCTGGGAACCTAGTCTTAAGAGACTCCGTTCCCATTAATACACTCCCTTTCATCACTTTCTGCCGAATTCTCGAGGCATTGCGTGTTGAATGGAACATTGTAGTTTGCCTTAGTAAGGGAGCAATGAAAAGAAAATATTAAATATTTTATTTTCCCCAATGGAATTGAACCCATAACCGACGCGTTTATAGCTAGAACTAGCTATCGTACTATTAATAAACTGTAATATAAAATGTAGCGTTTGCGATTGTCACAAGTTTTATAAAGGGAATTTGGAATTATACGAGTAAGTAAGAGATATCTCGACTGCACTCGTGGCAAAGAAATACTAATATCTACATATCTACATAATTTTAAAATTCTTGTGGTCAACTTATAAAGTGGAAAAATTGTAATAGAATAAGATAAAAATTTGTGGTCAGGTCGTGGTCAGCTCTGACGGAAACACTATACCGAGATCGCAACCGACGAATGCGGTAGCAAATGAGAAGTAACAGTTGCTTTTATAACATTTCCTATCAATAAATAACAAGTTTTGTATTTGATGTTAAAGTTCTCACATAGCAGGAGGGAACCTAGTGTTAAGACACTCCATTCCCCGTTAGTCTAGTGAGAAAGAGTAATAAATTGACATCATTATGTAGTTCGGCCATGTTGAGAGGAATATTAGGGAAATAATACTATTATTACATACAAGTAAATGATAAGCAATATAAGAGTGAGCTGGAAGACAGGAAGGTGATAGACATTTGGAAAAACAGTGTTAAAGATTCTAAGGGGAGACCTTGGCTGCCTGAAGGAATTCTTGAAAAAAAATAATGTTTGACGTACGTGTCATAAGTGTTTTTCTTTTATTTTTTATTTATGTTGTTCTTTCTATATATTTATTTTATGTGTGCAATAAAGTAAGTTCTGTTCTGTTCTGTTTTAGTCTGTTCTGTTCTGTTCTGTTCTGTTCTGTTCTGCTCTGCTCTGCTCTGTTTTGTTCTGTTCTGTTCTGTTCCGTTCTGTTCTGTTCTGTTCTGTTCTGTTCTTATTCTATGTTTGCACTTTCAAATTAGGGTTAACTATAATCAATTAATGCAATTAACATTCTAAAAGCATATTGCTTATATATAAAATTTATAAGAGATATTTACAACAAAAAAATATCTATTTATTATAAAGAAAAAATATATAAAATGAATAATGAAACTAATTTTCACAAACGAAACACGAACCTGATGTAGTCAACGTGCTTAATTAATGTGGAATAGAAGAGTGGCGATAACAACCGCATTCATTTATTTTAATTAATGACTAACATACGTAAATATAGGAATATATATAATAGTATATAATAAATATATATAATAATAAATATATATAATAATAATAAATATATATATAATAATAAATATATAATAATATAGGATAAAATAATATCATAAACATAATAAAATCATGATTGACCAAAAATTTTCTAATTTTATTTATTAGATCAACGAGGATTTGGTTTTTGTATTTTATAGGTATTATTAAGTCACTTCCGTTTCAATTATCCTTGTTATTTCTTTGCTAACATTTTAAACTTAGGTCTGAGTTGACACACTCGCATAATATTTTAATTTTCCAGTCTCCACTTCCTTGAATTTTCAAGTAATTTTCTAAAGAATTTAAGCTTCATCACTACAATTAAATACATTGATAGATGAGAAAAACATTTACATATTTAAAATTGATAGATGAGAAAAACATTTACATAGTAAAACGTGATATTTCAAAGAGATATTGAGCTTTTATACAAATTAGATATTTTTTGAGTATACAGCAAATTAGAAAAGTAAAAACAACGGCTTGAGTTCTACCACATATTTCAGCTCCATGACTCAGCGGTAAATGGGGAGCGAAGTGTCTTAACACTACGCTTCCTCTGGTTACCCTGTTTGCGGGATAGAGCGTGAAGCTGATAGAGAGGGAAACCTAATTTAAAATGGTTTCAAGAAAATAACCTTAGATTTGATGATACACGAAGTATACACAACAATTAGTGTAATTTTTGAGTTTAGAAGTACATCAATAAACAATAATAAAATTATGATAATTTATGAGTCCATTATTTTAAACTTTACATGTGATTTTGTTGCAAAACACCAAAGAACAAACATACCATTGTTATTTATATTGAATGAGACTTAGAAATTATGTGTTGAAACATTGCATTATATTAAATGTTATAATGTACGAACATTACGTTGATCGTATTTGATCTTTGAGATGCTTGGCTAATGGCACCACGTCCTAGATGACACACATATCTATTTATTATTTATTATAATACCTTTATTATGACACATATATATTAATAGTATTTCTTTGTTATTATTTTACTACAAATTAAGGTAAAAATTTTATAATAAGAATAAAATAAAGTTAATAATATTTATCAACGTACTAATAATAATATAATACATGATCGAATAATATACGTTTAAAATACACAAATTTACATCAGAAGTGTTTTATTATGTATTTTTTTTTATAAAGAACTAACTGTAAGAACACTAAGCTTTCCGCTCTCTTACCGTGTTGAAAAACAGAACTCTACTCAACTCAATTTTTCTCTTGCTAAAGCGAGAAAATAAAAAAATCTCTCTCTCCTCCAGTGGGGACCGAAGTGACCCACAGGTTCATATTACAGTCAGATGACGATGGCCCCAATTTTTAATAGGGTTCATTATCAAAAGTTTTAAGAAACAAATATATTTTTTGTATTAACCTTATTTAAATTTTATATACCGTAATATTTAATTCTGCGTGCACATCTTAACGGGTAAAAAAACCATTTAAGTGAAATATAACTGTTAAATATAATATAGATGATTGAGTCATTCGCAAATTATACTCGTAGTTCCATATTTCGTGATTACGGGTTTTGAAGCGTCAATTATATGGAAGTGGCTTTTTTAAATGAAGACATTTCTCTAATGTTTTGATTTTTCGTTGTTCGTGTTTATTCGATACTTGTAAGTCTAAAATTCTAATACAACACATTTAAAAGAAGTGTTTAGACACTGCTCCCTCTTTCTACCGAATTCTTCGAGGCATTGCATGTTGAGCATGTCGCTCTTTTGCCTTCGTTTCAGAGCGAAGAAATGAAGACATTAGTAAATCTTCGAGTGGGGAACTTATAACCGTCGCGTTACAGTCACACCCTTGTGCCTCTGGGCCACGACAGGTCACTCATCACGAAATCTCAGAAACTACATGTGCTAGGAATCTCAAATTTTGCATAGGAGTTACTTATAGGACGTAGGTGCTCGCTAAGACGGGAATTTGCAATATTCGACTTCTAAGGGGTTGTTTTTGGGGTTGAAAGTTTGTATGAAACTTCGTTACTACAAATGCTAGGAGTCTCAAATTTTGCATGGACGTCACTTATAGGATGTAGATACTCATGGAGACAGAAATTAATAATAACGTAGTTCACGCAGGCGAAGCCGCCAGTGGGCCGCTAGTTTTGTATATAACATTATCAAAAGGCGCAATTATCTCTTACATTATTTATTCTTCATTACAGAAGTAGGTTAGGTACTGTTTGCTTGTAGACTATTTTGACTTCTAACAGACAGAATCCAAATTATCCCGCATACCGGTATGAATTGCGGTAAAGTTTAAATTAAAAGGGACCATTTACATTGCAAAATAGTTCGTCTTAATGGTGTTTCGCAAATTAATGTACAAGTAGATTTATTACTGCATTCACTGACCTGAACCTATATTTGTTTCTGGTTTAGTAATAATGTTCTTAATAATATATATTAAACATATCGTTATAATAATTCGGCGTTCAGTTCTGCCACTCAACACACAATGCCTTCAGAATTAGGCAGAAAGTGGGGGACGGAACTGTCTTAACGCGAGGTTCCCTCTGCCTACCCTGCTGTGTGCGGGATACAGCGTGAAGCTGATTTTTTTCTTTTGTTATAATAAAAAAGTATTTTTTCGATGTGGTTCATACTTATGAATATAATTCCAAGTTATTTGTTTTTTTTTCCTATTTGAAAGACATTTCGATTTGTATTTTTTTAAAAATTGCAATCGACGATCTTTGACATATAAATTTACTGCGGTAAAACCACAAAAAAGAAAACAAAACATATATCTTAGCAAGGCAACTTTTAAATAAATATCGCTTTTTTCTGGCCTACCTCCATACAAAACAATACCTACATAGATGTAGCTCAACTGACAGCCGGAACCTTGGAATGTTTCCAGAAAAACGTTAATATTCCACTTTTTATTTCATCCGTTAACAATTTTGTCTGAACCAAGAAAAAATCTTGAATTACTCATTACTCAAAACTTCCGAGAATCTCGCGCGGCGATCGATCACCCAGTTCAGCCGCTTGTCTTGTTTTATGTATGAACTGCAAATTGTCTTACTTTCGAAACCTTCGAGTCTCGCGAAGCTCTCGACCTCTAGCTTTCTCTGTAATCTTTGTAATTTTTTCCATGTCCAGTGAAAAAAGCGTTATAGAACACAGTTATAACAAAAATATGAGCACATTTAAAATATAAAAGTAACTGGTATTAGTGGGGCTCATATTTTCAATACAAATCACTAACAACATGAGATTAATGTTTTTTTAACGATTTTCTTTGTAAATCGCAATTAAAATAGAAACAAAACAAAACTTTTAAAGGCTGTGAAAGTCGATTCTTAAATACAGATTAAAAATGTTGAAAACAAAAGTGAAATATAACGAATGATATACAATAGTAAATGTATGTAAAATATTCGTAGATCGCGTGTCTATATGTAATAAAATATGGTTTATTAAAAGCCGTTATTTGTATTCAAAATATTGGCATACATACCAGATTTACTTAAATATGGCTTCCAACCGTGGTTCCATCACTTATCGATTTCAAGATTTTTTTATTTTCGACATCTTTTAATTCATTTTTAGGGTTCCGTACCTCAAAAGGAACAAAAACGGAACGATTATATGAACAGTCGGGACTTTTCAACCAATTAAATTTTCACAAGGAACCCAGTAAAACTTAAGGAGTCCCGCCTGTTAATCCTAATGAACTACTGACCTTATTTCAACCGGTTTTTTTTAAATAATTATTTTTTCAAATTGAATTTGGATGCACAAATATAACATTTACTTATTTCAACATATTAAACATAATAATAATAATATAAAAACAATTTACTAATAACCAAAACTGTTATTCCTTAATGGCCAGCATCAGCGTTACGTTACATAACTCGGTTACGTTCATAACTGTAAGAGGATGTCATTCAATAATGCTTTTACTGTTATAAACGTAATTAAGAAATTTATGAGAGAAAATTGTCTTTCTTACTGTAACTGTTGTAACTCGAGTTACTTAGTCGTGTCTACTCATATACCTTAGAATATAATTCTAGTTGGTAAAGAGTAATTATTCTAGATTTTTATTAGCTTTACGTTGTATTCCGCACAAAGCAGGGTAGGCAGAGGGAATCTAGTGTTAATACGCTCCCAAATGTTCTGATTTAAACACTTTCGTGCACCACTTTCCCCCGATTCTGGAGACATCGCGTGTTGTGTAGTGGAACTTAACGCCGTGCTTTGCCTTACCAGATCGAGGAGCTGAAAATATTAAATGTTTAATTTTTCTGGGCTGTATCGAAACCACAACCTGTCGTGTTAACAGTCTCATGCTTGTGCTTCTGCACCACGACGGGCCTCAATTCTAGATATAGGTACTACGATATTATACAATGTCTGTATACAAACAACTATATATTACATATTATAATTGTTTTTTTTTGTTACTTGGGATTAGTCGCCTGGTAAAGTTTGCATAAAAAAAGGATAGAGAAGAAAATAGGCAAGAATTTTCAAAATAACCCCAATGTCGACATGAAGTGTTAAAGGATCGATTCCACTTGCTCATAAAATATAGTTTCTGGAGGTTTTTTTTAAAAAACATTGACGCATTTTATTTAAACATTTTTTTTGTAAGTTTATTATTGCATTATTAACTAACATTAACAAACAAGTATGTATGCCGCACCCCTATTGAGTCGATTTTGACAAATAGAGCGTGAATAGTTGACGCTATCGTGGCGCAATTGTGATGTGCCTGACTGAACCTGATGGCTGCGGGTTGATTCCCATTTGATGGTAAAATTATGTTTATAATATACCTACATAAGTATATTATAAAATTAGTTTGCGCCACTTAACACGGAATATATTTTCTAAATACACAAAGTAAGAAGAATGGAGTGATTTATTATTTTCCGCTAACGAAATCCTTTTATTAATTACTTCTACTATAGTCCGTTTTACAGTACGTTGATAACCCTATCAAGGCATGCAAAATGCTAATTAATAAGTACAGCATAGGTACATACCAAAGTTATTAAAACCTTTCGTATCTACTTTAAATCAAACGAAATCTTTGATTAATCATAATCTATATATATAAAATCGAAAGGTCACTCACTCATCACGAAATCTCAGAAACTACATGTGCTAGGAATCTTAAATTTTGCATAGGAGTTATTTATAGGACGTAGGTGCTCCCTACGACTGGGGGAAGGGAATTTGCAATATTCGACTTCTTAGGGGTTGTTTTTGGGGTTGAAAGTTTGTATGAAACTTCGTTACTACAAATGCTAGGAGTGTCAAATTTTGCATGGACGTCTCTTATAGGACGTAGGTACTCATAGAGATGGAAATTAATAATAATGTAGATCAATTCAGTTTCAGTGTAGTTTTCAGTTTTGGCAGGCTACTGCCGAATGTCGGAGGGCCGGACTCTTCATGCCGACGGCTTTATGTCGGTGTGTTGAGATCCATGGCATTGTACGGTGCACCTGTGTGGGCTGACGCTCTCACCGCTCACAATAAAACCCACTTGCGGAAAGCGCAGCGGGTTATAGCGGTGAAAGCAATTCGAGGTTACCGTACGGTGTCGTGGACGGCGGCTACACTCTTGGCGGGCGATCCGCCTTGGGAGCTGCAGGCGGAAGTGCTTGCTAAAGTTTACACTTTTCGAGCAAGTGAGCGGTCGCGAGGTGAGCAACCATCGGAAGAGGTTATCGCGCGGATCAGGAGGAGAGCGGACGAAGCCCTGATCCGGCGTTGGAGAGAGGACCTGGGGTCACCGGCGGCAGGCCTAGCGACAGTGGAGGCAGTTCGCCCACACTTGGATCGCTGGGTTAAAAGGAGTTTTGGTGTCCTGACGTTCAGACTGGTGCAGGTTCTGACGGGGCACGGTTGTTTCGGTAAGTACCTGCATCAGATTGCACGCCGGGAGATGTCGCCGGTGTGCCACGAGTGTGATGCCTCCGTGGATTCGGCGTATCACACTCTGGCTGATTGCCCCGCTTGGGCCCCACAACGCCATGCCTTGATGGCGGCAGTGGGTAGAGACCTCTCACTGGCCAGTGTGGTAGGGGCTATGCTGGACTGTGAGAGGAACTGGTCTGCAATGGTCTCCTTCTGCGAATCAGTAATCGCATTGAAGGAGGCCGCGGAGCGGGTGCGCGAGTCCAGCTCGAACGCAGACTCGCTCCGCCGCCGTAGGCCAGGGGGTAGAAGAAGGCGGTATGCGCATCTTCTACTCCCCCTACCCTAGAGGAGCTACCGCGGGAGGGTCAGGTTGATCTTCCTGCAAGATTATTGCGGATGCCCTAGGGCACCCTGAAAGCGATGATGGCCTGCAAAAGGCGGGCCTTCCACCGAGGCGTCGTAGTAGTATGCGCGAGCGATCCTGCGGCGTCTCATTTTGGTGGAGAGGGTTTCTGCTGGGTTTTAGTGGGTAGGATCGGTCTCACCGGTGAGTCCCACAGTACCGCTCATCCGTAAGGCACGCCTTCCGTATGGGCGGTCTGCGTAAATGCATTTCCCAGCGACAAAAAAAAAAAAAAAAAATGGGGTTGAAAGTTTGTACCAAACTTCGTTACTACAAGTGCTAGAAGTCTCAAATTTTGCGTGGACGTCACTTATAGGACGTAGGCACTCATGGAGACAGAAATTAATAATAACGTAGTTCACGCAGGCGAAGCCGCGGGCGGGCCGCTAGTATTATATATACAAGGATAACAATAAAATAGACACCACCAGCTGCCATTTAACATTAAACTAATTTTGTTTTATACTCTAGTTGGTCCAATGGCGTTTGAATAACGTCAATAAAATGATGTTATATTGTAGATATGTACAATTCGTAAAATACCCGTCGACGCTTTACATTCGCCATTGAGTTTAAAATTCTATTTTTAGGCCACTTCAATATCATCTAATTGGCTTGATAACTAAATAAGCTGTGTATTGCATCAATTTATATTCTTCCTTTTTATATTCTTTCTTTTGTAAGTTTTAAATTCCAATTCAAATATTTATATTTTTCATGTGTTGAGAAATTTTGAAGCAATTGTAAACCTTGGTATTACAGTCGCTAGTTCAAGTGAGGTATCAGATGCTAAGCTAAGCCAGAATTTGAGAAAAAAATGAAGTCTTCCAATTTTTGTACGGAACCCTCGGTGGGCGAACCCGACTCGCGCTTGTCCGGTTTTCTAAATGGAATGTGAGCTCACCACTGTGACACTCAGTGAAACGTATTAATTAAAAAAAGGGATTTTTTAATCATAAAAAAATATTTTAATTAAAATAATAATATAGAGTAAGATATACACAAACATATGTATAATATATTAAGCTATAAATTATAATATTTCCTTATTTGCGGGTCGATTAAGGTTGAATTGTTAAGACAATCTGAAATTTAAACTCGAAATTCAGTACTATAAATATAAGATGATCATAGAGTCAAATATTTGGGTATTTTAGGTACCTACAATTAAATCTATTGAGGCCGTCTTGGCGCAGCGGCACAAGGGTGTGACTGTAACGCGACGGTTGTGAGTTCGATCCCCACTCGAGGAAGTGAAATATTTATTAACGTTTATATTTCCATTTCTTCGCTCTGGTGTCGAGGCAAAGCGCGGCGTTGAGTTCTGCCACTCAACACGCAATGTTCCAGAATTCGGCAGAAAGTGGAGAGTGGAGTGTCTTAACACTAGGTTCACTCTGCCTACTCTGCTGTGTGCGGGATAAAGCGTGAAACTAATTTTTGGTTTACAATTAAATCTAAAAAATACATCACTACAAGAGTGTAACAAAAGTAGTCTCGGCCAAAATTAAAACGTGACAAACTAGTATTAGAACACTCGGCATGCCAATACTCCGTGCCAATATACCGATGAGCAACTGACCTATTACATTACCATATAGTAATTACATAATTTTTTAAAATTATATTTTCATTGGTTAAATACAAGAAATTTGTAACGTATTCCTATTGAACATGGGAAGACGGAACCTGTGGCCTAGTGTTAAGACACTCTGTTCACATTTAGATTTCCATTTCCCACTTTCCACCGGATTCCGAAATCTTACGTAATGCTTCCAGAATTCGATGATGTATTCAGTGGCTCATCTTTTTATTTCTTCGAATGGGAATCGAACCTACAAAACAATCTGCTGCGTTTACAGTCGCACGCTAAAAATCATGACTAATTAGACCAAAATTTTAAAAACCCCAGTTCGAGATTTTAACATGCTATATGTACCTCTTACCTAGTAACTATAAATAGTCGTGCCCGCTCTATATGTTATTAAACAATATCAGTAAATTATTATAATATATATGTATATAACAACATATGTCAACAAACAAGGAAAATATTACAGACAGACCAACTCAGATGCAAAATTTAGATAAAATCATACGTGACTAGAGGTTTAAAGTATTATAAATGACTAGCGGACGCGCGCAGCTTCGCTTACGTATTTAGGGGTGAATTCTAATAAAACATGAAACATGTGTTCAATGAAATACTTTTAAGAGTCTGAATTTCAAATTTTATAAGAATCGGTGCCGATTTAAAAAAATTTCCATACTAACTTTCAACCCCTATTTCGCCCCTTTAGGGTTAAAATTTTCCAAAATCCCTTCTTAGTGGATGTCCAGATTACGAAAGTAAACATTTCTCCAAATTTCACATTTCTACGCACAGCGGTTACGGCTGTGCGTGCGTCTTACCTCAGTCAGTGAGGACAAGTCCTTTTATATATATAGATAAACCCGGAAACCTTGGTATGCAAGTCCGGCTCGCACTTAACCGGTTTTTTTAGCGTCATGCTGTATCCCTGGGAACATATTGTTAAGACACTCCGTTCCCCAGCTTAATACTCGAATGACTTTAAACAAAATGAAGAGATCGTGCCAATAGTAATATATTTTTGTGTATTAACATTAGAATTGTATGTAAATATAATTTTGCATCATAAAATATTTAGTACATACAGTTGTAAAGCTTAATTGGATTTGTGGAGGTTATAACATCAGAATAACATATGGGGTACAATTTATTTAAAGATTTCTTTATTTATCTGTAATATAACAAGAAGTTAAAGCGGGCGAAGCCGCGTTTGTGCCGCTAGTGCTATATATGGTCTATATACTTACATATGGTCTATAATCCAGTGTCTTATTAAATTTAAAAATTAATGAAGAATTTTTCTTAATAAAGATTGTGTGAAGAAAAATTCTATCCTTCGAGAAAAGCTTCGGCTATGCAATTTAATTTTCAAAAGATAGCCTTGCCCAGAAAATTGGTTTTCGATATTAAAGTCGTTTGGCCACTCGTTCGTGCAAGTGAATTCCATTATTCCCTTAATAATGTATACTTAATTAGATTTTTTACTTAGATGCAGATTGTCGCTACTAAAAAATAAATAAAAAGTACATTTATTTGAATAT
This sequence comes from Heliconius melpomene rosina, assembly GCF_056956725.1. NCBI lineage: Eukaryota > Metazoa > Arthropoda > Insecta > Lepidoptera > Nymphalidae > Heliconius > Heliconius melpomene. The sequence goes on along the minus strand of NC_140402.1, from coordinate 5,222,431 downwards.
TCAATTGCCGTTTTCGCTGACCTTGCCCTTTACAATTACTTTTATCTATATATTTTTTAAATATATTAATTGATATTTCATTATAACAAATAAATAAAAATAGAAATAACCAACAAAATATAATATTTTTTTTAGCTAAGTAAATAACACCATTATTAAAACTTAACCAGCTCTCATAAAACAATTGAGAGTAATCATTCTCCTAAATTTTTTTGTATTCTTATCTAACACCATAAAAAACTACCATAGGTACAATAACGTTAATAACCACAGATAATAAATAACTAAAATGTGAGGACAAGTATATAAACGGTTTGGCGTTAAGCGAGAGTGTACTTCTTTAGTGAAATATTAAGAACAAAATGGGTAGGAGAAATGTGAGTGTGATGAGACTTGGGCGGTGTGTGGCGTTTCTTGCTGCTGCTGCCTTCCTCCTGCCCTTCACCATACTGCTGATGGTGGCCGATCAACAGTATAACCTCACGTACAATTCGAAACGAGTCTTCTATCAAGAGGTATGTATTACTAAAAATATCAATTTCCATTTTCATTTAGTTATAAGATATTATAAAATTTCATAAATATGGCGAAAATTCACTCCAAAATTTACAATTACAGAAGAAACATTCAATTTGGATTTCTTTTTTTTCCAGAGTGACTTCTATAAATTAAACGGAACGTTAAATACACCGACATTTTTACGGACACAGGTAACAAAACAAAATGTCACTTGATGCTAACGTTGCACAGCGCTTAATTAAAAAACATAAAAGTCTAAAGACGACTCTGCACGAATTAATTATTTGCCTTTATTATTGTTGTTGCTCTTTATTTATGGCGTTCCGAGCGTGCCCATTCAGCACTAATCACTTCGCCAGTGTCACGTTGAATGGAAAACACTGCCTTTATTATATCCCGTTACAAACCTGACGTTTATGTAACGTATGCTTAGCGGACTAACCCAATTGACTTTTAATATGCTTCTAATAAACGTTACAACTAACATAACATAACCCTTCCTTTGCAGTCGGGTAAAAAGCATGCAAAATTAAATAAAAAACGATTTATTTATATTAAAGACCACACACAAATTGTTTCTAAGCTAGTCATAAGTGATAGATTGCTAAAAATTTTCTAATGGCAACATTTATAATTGGTCATAAATAAGGCCCGCTAAAAATCCATCTTGAGATGCCGTTTTCATGCATATATATACAATTTATGAATCAAAACCGCTTCTCAAGATCGATTTCAGAGTTAACAGCGTTTTATAAATACAGGCTTAAAAAAGGGAACAAAGTAAATAAAAGTGAAAAAATAAATTATTCGTACATTTATATAAACTACGAAATTAATTTGTATAAACATTATTATTAATTAGTTACTAAAAATATATTAAATAGCTAAAGAGCCGTTTTCTATTTCAATGCACTAGAGTCTAATGACTAGATATTTCAGACATTGCGGTCACATCGCTTCAAAGAATTATTTTTGAAGCGAGAAAATTATTATTGTACTACAATAAAGAACGGTTAGATTGCACTAGATTTTAAATGCCGTTTTGTTTACTTTTAGTACAATAATTCATTGTTATTTAATTTAAAGTAACTATATTTATTGAGGGCAGTCGTGGCGCAGAAGCAAAAAGTGTGATAGTAAACGCGATAGCTTGTAGGTTTGATTCCCACTCGAGAAAATAAAAATATATAATATTTCCATTTTCTTCGCTCTGGTGTCAAGGCAAAGCGCGGCGTTGAGTCCCGCTACTCAACACACACAATTCGGCGGAAAATTGGGGACTGAGTGTCTTAACTCTTACCTTGCCGTATGCAGGTTACAGCGGGGCACTAAAAATATATATATTAGACAAAAAAAAATGTAAACTACTATATTATATTACTAAGTTATCCTCAAAACAATTATCATCCCAACTAAATACTAAATTACTATATAGAGAAATAATATCACACATAATATGAAGCTACACCAGTAAATATATAAATATATATATATAAATATATAAATATATACCTAGGTATATTTATTTACTAAACATATATAATTATACTGGCGTAAAACGGTATAACACTGTGTGAAACCATTTCCATATCCTGGGATGAAGGCAGTTCGCACTTTGCTTATTGCAGTTCAAGTAGTTCAGGTTCACTAAACAGCACCAACCAAGATTCTAGTACCTATTTGGTGTGTATTTGTGGTAGTTGTGAGTTCACATCTCGAAGATATAATAAACTTTGTTTTTTTTTTAATAGATCTAATATTTTTAGTGGCCAGCTGTGGGCTTGTACGGTTGGGCTCCGAAAGCGTGTGAACGTTACCTGATAGGTTATGGGTTCAATTCCCATTCGAGGAAATTGAATATTTAATAATTCAATTTGTTCGCTTTGGTGTCGAGGCAAAACGCGGCGTTGAGCCACTCAAAACGCAATGCTTTCAGTATTTGGCGTAAAATGGGTAACGGAGTGTCTTAGCACTATGTTCCCTCTGTCTATCGTGCTGTGTGCGGGATACAGCGTGAATAATCAAATATTGATAAAAATAAGGTTCGTTTTGCCCTGATTTTGACGTTATGACAAGCTTGTGCTGGAAGGAGGCCATTCGAGTTAAATTTTGATCAAGCGATCGAATTGATGGTAAACATCCGCAGTTGGTTCTTGATCTGGATTCAAGAGCATACTATAAGAGCTGAAGTGAAGTTATAGTCTTCCAAAGTCAATAGTTCAAATCTATATCTATAGAACTGGTCGCTGAACATGGTACCCTTATAGGATCACCTCGTTTCCCGTCTGTCCGTCTGTCAAGACCATTTACTTCAAATATAAAAAATATATTTAATTATTAAAATAGTAAAAAGCATATTTAGTGAAATGAAATAACATAAGTATCTACTAGTAATTGTGACTGCAAATTAGCTTAGCTATGAATAATTAAATTATCTATTATTAATTTCAATATGGCACCATTTAATTCGTTGGTGATATGTAAATACAACAATGCTTGAATATTTGTATGTAGTAAAGGGACTGTAGGAAGTGGAAAATACTGTTTAAGGCCCCTCCTCCATCAAAGCGGAGACCAGACGAGCGGAGAGATGTTTTTTAATTAAAAGAATTTCGTTATTTACACATCTTGTCTCCAGTGAACGTCACTAAGCTTTTGGATTAGAAGCTTTTGGACTTCTCCGCATATCTGTTTTGGAGGAGTCTGGTGGAGTCCCCATAGACTCGTAGTAGACATAATTACAATAAAATACATTTCTAACACGTGCTTTTTATCTTCTATCTATATATATAAAATTGAAAGGTCACTCACTCATCACGAAATCTCAGAAACTACAAGTGCTAGGAATCTCAAATTTTGCATAGGAGTTACTTATAGGACGTAGGTGCTCGCTAAGACGGGAATTTGCAATATTCGATTTCTAAGGGGTTGTTTTTGGGGTCGAAAGTTTGTATGAAACTTCGTTACTACAAATGCTAGGAGTCTCAAATTTTGCATAGACGTCACTAGGACGTAGTCATGGAGACAGAAATTAATAATAACATAGCTCACGCGGTTGAAACCGCGAGCGGGCCGCTAGTAATTTATATATAGCAATGTCAAATCTATAACATCGTGAGAACAAATATTGACTTAAAAGTTTTTTTTTTTACAGTTAACGGAAAAAAATTTTTTCTTAGTCGCCATCCAATAGTAAAACAAAAGAAATAACTTTGTATTCATGTCCTAACCTTAGGTCAGTGACTAACGGTGAACACAATTGTTTTGAATTCTAGTATTATTTTATACAGTTTTTAAATATCCCTAGAATTATTTTTACTTATTAAATAAATTTATGTAATTTAAAACTTCTATGTAACTAAGTAATTGCCAATCTATTTAATTTTGATTTAAACTTCTAAAAAAAAAAGGCAGGATTTTCACATGACACATAAATACTGCTTTTAGTTATGTCTTCTGTTGTTTTTCCAAAGACATTTTATTTAACTTTTACTAATTATATTTCGTAGGGCTGCTGGGTGAACCTAATAGTTTTCGTTTTCCTAATTCGGAGTAACGTATACTTTTTTAGATTAGGCAGAGGGAACCTGGGAGTCTAGTGTTAAGGCATTCCGTTCCTAATAAGACTATTTCCGTTCCCCAGTTTTTCATTTCTTCGCTCTGGTGTCAAAGAACAGCGGGGCGTTGTGCTTTGACACTCAACACGCAATGCCTTCAGAATTCGGCGGAAAATGAGAAACGGGTGTGTCTGAACACTAGGTTCCCTCTGGCTGCCCTGCGGTATGCGGGATACAGCGTGAAGCTAAAAAAAAAATTATAATAAAAAATAAAAAAATATATTATTATATATATTATATATATAAAAATTATTCTATAATCTATATATATAAAAGGACTTGTCCTCACTGACTGAGGTAAGACGCACGCACAGCCGTAACCGCTGTGTGTAGAAACGTTAAATTTGGACAAAAGTTTACTTTCGTAATCTGGACGTCCACTAAGAAGGGATTTTGAAAAATTTTAACCCTAAAGGGGTGAAATAGGGGTTCAAAGTTTGTATGGAAAAAAAATTAAATCGGCACCGATTTTTATAAAATTTGAAATCTAGATTTTTAAAAGTATTTAATTGAACACGTGTTTCATCGTTTTCTAGAATTCACCCCCTAAGGGTGCAAATAAGGGGGTTGAAAGTTTGTATGGGAAAATTCTTAAATCGCAAACGATTTTTATAAATTTTGATATTTAGACTCTTAAAAATATTTAATTGAACATATGTTTCATGTTTATCTAGAATTCACCCTTAAATACGCAAGCGAAGCTGCGCGCGTCCGCTAGTTATATATATAATATAATTATACAATAATTTTTATGACATCGTATGTTTCTTAATTTATAATTATAAATCTGAACACGTTTCTGAACGTGTCTACGAATTTAAAATGGTAGCCAATTTAAAAAGTTACATCAAATGAATAACAGTTTGCAGATTCCTGCATAAAAAACACAATATAATTATTTGAATAAGCGCTCGGGGGTCCCGGCAAATTGAAGGTGTGAGATGAAAGACTTTTTTTGCTGGTCTCCGTAATAAAGTACTTAACGATACAAGGGGTTTAAGTTTTTTGTTCATTTTGCTGTTACTTTTTTAATGTAGTTTTATATAAATAGAATGATGTAATGGGTACAAATATTTTTCACTTAAGTTAGAGTATCTAGATGTCAATAAACACAAACCGATGGTCCCCAGGATCCCAATGTGAAAAATCGCTAATGTTTTTATCACCCTTAGTTTTAAGGAGATTTTTTCAAAATTTTAAACAAATAGCTATTTATGCGTTTTTTAAAATTTACATATAATTGAGAACTACCCGTGTTAGTAGTTTAAAACACAATAAAAGAAATTAGCAATTTAGCACTTCTCTTCAATTGATGAACTATTTCCAAAGAGCCATGTATTTTTTTATTATTGTTTTATATTCTTTTAGAAGACATTTAAAAATAATACTCAAAATTTAATTGCAATTAAGTATAAATCCGCCAACAATTATAACACGAAAGACCTAGAACTGGGAAAATAATTGTGAGAAATATAAACAAAGTGCATTACTTATTACAAACACTTGCAAAATTATTTATTAAAAACTGGTTGTTCTAGTAGTTGCCCCTTCACTTATAATTAAATAAATATGATGTAATCGATTCAAATAATTTTAACATATCCTAAATACGACGTCAAAACTTTCCTAATTTAGCTAATTAATCGAATTTAACAACCTTAACTCATAAACTTTTAATAGGTTAAACTAGTTTAAGTTCAATTTATGTTAATGTTTAATACGATGATTACAACTGTCGCAAAGTTCATCGCCCGTTGCCTAGAAAAGGATAAATCAATATTGTTCTACCCCCATAGAGTTTGCAGGTACTGTATAATATGAGGGTTGTATTAAAATTATCTAATATATATATATTTCAAGGGACTATTTGTTGATTTTGTTAAAACTAAAATATTATAGCGTTATAATAATAATAATTGATGCTATCGCTAAGATTTTTTTGTAAATATTAAAATATGTTTAAAATAATTCTAATAGTGTGCGAAGTGGGGTAATAAAATTCGTCATTATTTTTTTTTTTAGCTTCACGCTTTATCCCGCACAGAGTAGGGTAGGCAGAGGGAACTTAGTGTTAATGTTAGTGTTAGGGAAATCACTCTGTTCCCTATTGTCTGCCGTATTTTTAGTCACACACTGGAAATATGTATTTTAATTATCCCCAACCCTAAAAACCATTAAGTATATTCAGATACCCTACAGTTCAAGCGGGCGAAGCCGTCTAGATCGGCTAGTACTTTATATTTGTCATTATTTATCGACGTAATTATTAGCGTAGTAAAAAACCATTGTTTCTGGTAAATTTCTATTCAAACTATCGCTACAAAAGCTATATATAGTAGATAAAATCAAGTAGAATGTAAATTGTTCCAATGATTTATAATATTAAATGTCGATTAGACCGCCGTGACGGCGTTCGAGCGTGCCGGCCGTGACGTGACGTTCCCGTATTTCCTAAGGCTACGGCATACTTCTCGTTTACGGTGCTTTGTCAATAGTTATGGGAAATCATTTCCGTGTGGGTTTATCTATAGCTTTACGTTCATATTGGAAATAGAACGGTAACTGCGCTTTTCAATTTATTTTTTTCTATTATTGTTGTTAACAAAAGATTTTTATTTGTTTCTGCTTTGAGAAACGTCACACATAAGTCGTATTATCGTATTCGTGGAATGGCAGAATTAATAAATCACTACATTCTCCATAATTCGGTCATTTAAAGATATCTAAGTATTTAATGTTAAAATGCTAAATATTTTAAACGCCGTCGTCGTAGTCGTCGTTGTTAAAGTTCTCTCAATATTTGTACTAGTATTTTATTGTACTTTTATTTCAACAATGAGCGAGCCTTAGGGGCCTAGGGCGCCCTCCAGCTCGATGGACCGACGACGGTCAAAAGAAGGCTGCTGACTTCGACTGGATGCGGAAGGCGGAGGATCGAGAACTTTGGCGCACCCTGGGAGAGGCCTATGTCCAGCAGTGGACCCGAAAAGGCTGATTTGATTGATTGATTGATTGATTGAGCGAGCCTTCCATAAGAGACCGTGGACCCTCACTCGAGGAAGTGAAATATTTCTTCGCTCTGGTGTCGCGGCGTTGAGTTCTCCCACTAAACACGCAATGCCTCCAGAATTCGGCAGAAAGTGGGGAACGGAGTGTCTTAACACTAGGTTCCCTCTACCTACCCTGCTGTGTGCGGGATACAGCGTGAAGATGATAAAAAAAACAATGAAAATTTCAATTTATATCTACATTCAAATTATAAGACATTTCTAAGCGAATACATTTTAAAGACTAACAAATTCAATGTTTATAAAATCTTAACATTTTCCATCGTGAGAAGTAAGAAGCATTTAGATGACCTTAGTGAAGGGATAAAAGCGTGTTTGTGACGTTCACTAGTGACAATCACAAGCTATTTTAGATGTTATGCATTTATAATAGCGCTTATATTTGCCTGGGTGTTATTTAAAAATTTCAGTTTTTTTCTATAAGAAGAAGACGTTTCGAGAATATTAATTTTAAACAAGCAAAGTCTATAAATTTAATACAAAAGCTAAAGAAATGAAGATATTAAGAAATTACCTTTTACATGGAAACAACGGGACTGACTCGTAAGAAGTCACGTTGCTAGATGCTTTGAAATCGACTTTTAAGATAAATAAGATTAAAATATACCTACTTAATTATATTTAAAGTACACGAAAGTATATTAAATATTTTTGTATATTATTCACTTGTATAAATAATTAATTATTAAATAATGAGGCCAGTCGTACCGCAGAGGCACGGAGGACTGGACTGGAAAACCGATTGGTTGTGGGTTCCATCCCCACTCGAGGAAGTGAAATATTTATTTAATGTTTGTTATATTTCCATTTCTCCGCTCTGGTGTCGAGGCAAAGTGTAGCGGTGAGTTCTGCCACTCAACACACCTGGCCTCCAGAATTCGGCATTTTATCTACATAAGTTAGTAAAATGTTGCTATTAAATGGTCATTACAGTTTTACTAACTTCCTTTACTTTGTTTTTCAACTACGACATCCATGCATTGAACTTTATTTACTAAATTACTGAAAAATCCACCACAAAGAAGCTCTATACATAACATTTATTTGAACTTCCTCTACATTTTTTAGAGAACGTGGGAACAGCTATTTATGTAATTTAATTTTCATTTTATATATGAAAAAAAAAACCGAAAAGATAAAACTTATTGATATTTCATAGAAAAATATCAATACAAATTTATATTTGTACTTTTCATACGAGTCCACACACGTGGAACCCTCGTTCGTATGGAACCCTCGGTGGACGATTCCATCTGGGAATTGACTGGCTTTTTCTGATTTCTATTTAAATGGAATTACATGAATAAGAATATAATTTAATTAATTGTAAAAGTATGTAAAACTAAATCTTTCCGTTTCACGTAAAACAAACAATTTTAATTAGAAATTAGGATGTAAAAACAATGTTGCCTTTCATCACAGAATCCGTATCGTACATCATCTCGAACGTAAAGTAAATATTTATTTCAGTTAAGTGTTACATTAGTACGGGCCATATGGCTCTCATAATTGTTTTGTATCTGACAACAGTAGGGGTTTTTTTGTATATATATTCTATAAAAGAATTGTTACATTGATAGTTTTTTACCTAACGATTTACGATCGAAAACGTCGTGATAAATAAGTATAGTGAATTTTTACTAAAATTAAAAATATTTTATAAAATTATTACTAGCTTGTTTCACTTATATAAAAAAAACTAGCGGACGCGCGCAGCTTCGCTTGCGTATTTAAGGGTGAATTCTAATAATCCATGAAACATGTGTGCAATGAAATATTTTTAAGAGTCTAAATTTAAAATTTTATAAAAATCGGTGGCGATTTGAAGATTTTTCCATACAAACTTTCAACCCCTTATTTGCACCCTTAGGGGGTAAACTTCAGAAAACCATAAAACATATGTTCAATTAAATATTTTTAAGAGTCTAAATATCAAATTTTATAAAAATCGGTGGCGATTTAAGAATTTTCCCATACAAACTTTCAACCCCTTATTTGCACCCTTAGGGGGTGAATTCTAGAAAACCATGAAACATGTGTTTAATTATATACGTTTAAGAGTCTGAATTTCAAATTTTATAAAAATTGGTGACGATTTAAAAAAAACTTATACAAACTTTCAACCCCTTATTTGCACCCTTAGGGGGAGAATTCTAGAAAACGATGAAACACGTGTTCAATTAAATACTTTTAAAAATCTAAATTTCAAATTTTATAAAAATCGGTGCCGATTTAATTTTTTTTCCATACAAACTTTGAACCCCTATTTCACCCCTTTAGCGTTAAAATTTTTCAAAATCCCTTCTTAGTGGATGTCCAGATTATGAAAGTAAAAATCTGTCCAAATTTCACGTTTCTACGCACAGCGGTTACGGCTGTGCGCGCGTCTTACCTCAGTCAGTGAGGACAAGTCCTTTTATATATATAGATAATTCATCATTTAGTGTATAAATTGGGTAAATTGACAATAAAAAAACAAAATAGGCCTTAGTACATATTATTATGTTTAAATTTTTTATAAAGAACAAGAAATGATAGTAAAATGACCACGAAAATAATTAAATCCTACATAACATAATAATCCCAAATATGACTCAAATACCAAGAATATGTTTTTATTTCCAACAAATGACAGAATTTTAATGATATAAAAATTATAATGTTATACAGTATAGACGATGTAATGATGGGAAGAATTAGGTCGCAGCCATAATACTTTACTTTAGTAATCGGTCTTGTAGATGACTCAGTACAATTATATTTGAATACAATAATAATTGTAAATATTGTATATAGTTTTCATGAAAATTCAAAAGCTCATTGAAAATCAGTCAAAAATGACTTTACTATTATAAAAAGATCTTTTTTTCTGTAAAAAAGAAAAATAAGACTGCAAAAAGAAGCCAGCCAGATCAATTTAATTGAGCCCCAGTGTGTGACTGTAAACGACACTGGTTGTGAGTTCTATTCCCACTCGAGCAAATGAAATAATTCTTTAAATTTGTAAGTAACGTTAAGTACCGCCACTCAACACGCAATGCTACCAAAATTCAGTGGAAAATGGGGAATGGATCTCTGTATGGATCTAACACTAGGTTCCCTCTGCCCACCCAGCTGTCCTGGATAAAGAGACTATATAAAAAAGAAGCCATAGAATAGCAGTGTTAAAATGCTAATACTATTCAAGTAGGTAATCAGTAATAAGCATTCACCCAGTTAACAAAGAGGATAAACACCAGCTTGCATTTGGCTTCGTTTACCGGTAACACGGTATTTCTTCTTTACACTTTTAATTATTATGTCACGCTATATGCATGTTTTGCAGTTTGATGCATAACTGACGTGACGAGACGTCCCGGTTTGAACGGGGCTGTCCCGTTTTTCGCTTGTGTCCCGGTGTCAAACATGAAAGTGGGACGTAAATTTGGTCGGTCGCTTTTCGTTGCGATTATCGCGCTACCTTATTGTATCCAAAAAATAACTGAATGGACTTTTTTGTCAATAATGCCTAAATAAACAGAAGCATAGTCGAAAAGCCCCATAAAGAAAGTAAGTAACACCTACACAAAAAAAACACAAAAATATAAGTCAAATGTTATTTTTAATACAATAGACAAAAATAATTAAATTAAAAAAAAAAAAATAATCATAATTAAAAAAACCGATGTCTCGTTTTGAGCCAAAAGAAATTGTCACATCATGTATATTACAATGTATTTAGTTAGCCTTTGATGTTTTAGGACTTTTAGGTCATACAGCACATGTTACAGACCGAGCGCTTCAGTGACTCAGTAGTAACATCCTGTATTTAATGCTTTGAATGGGTGGTTGGTATAAATACATATAATTCTGTCAAAAACATAAAATGTTTAAACCTACTATAAATACATAAGGCTATAAGAATCGGGTTTTTTAATTCTTTTTGCCTTATGGTGTACCATAGCGAAATAATTTTGTTATATTTTGCATACATAACTGAGTAAGCCAGTCTTGGCGCAGGAGCACAAGCAGGTGACTGTAAGCACGAAAGGTTCCATTGCCAGGGTACCATTCCCACTCGAGGAAATATATATTTTTTATATTTTCATGAAGAATGAAGAAGAATGAATGAAGCTATCAGTAACTCTTTCACTAAAACAATTAGGTATATTACCAAAATGTATCCACTGCTGGGCATATATATGATTTAATCCAAAATTCTTTGGATTACGTACATAAATGTAGAAGATACCCTCATATTGCAGATTCTAGGTATATCTAAATTTCTGTTCATATAGTTAAAATTAAAAAATCACCTTCACACTGTATCCTGTACACAACAGGGTAGGCAGAGGGAACCTAAACACTCCTCACTTCCCACCGAATTCTGGAGGCATTGAGTGTTGAGTGGGGGAACCCAACGCTATGCCTCGACACCAAAGCAACTAAAAGAAAATATAAATTTAAATAGGTAAATATTTAATTTCCTCGAGTGGAGATCGAATCCACAACCACCCACCAGGAAATGTGAATCTCATTCACAGGAACACTGTGCCTCAAAGACTCACATAGTTAATATTCAGAAATGCAAGTTTGCCCTACATCTGATTGTTTCTCGGCAACACTGTGAACAAAAACGTATGAGGATTGTCTCGTGATTATACAGCGTGTGTGAACTGCATAATTGCACATGCAAAACATTTAATAATAAGAGAATTGTACTGGTGTTTGTTTGTGCTGTATTACTTTTGCTGTTGATATGTAAGTAATTTAATAATAGATGTATTAGCAAGAGATATATATATACATAGATATATTTAATATTTTCCTTTCTTCGCACTTCGCACTGGAGTCGAAAATGGAAGGAGTGTTTTAACACTAGGCTCCCTCTGCCTACCCTGTTATATGCGGGAAACAGCATTGCATTTGTACTCTTTTATCTGTTGTTTTCTATTTTTTAATATATTTCTACCATTAATAGAAAGACATAAATATGTACTTATTCTCTGTTCTCTTTATTAATAAATGGACAGCAACAACAGTAGGTTTATACGTAAAGATTGCCAAAAACCAACACATATAGTAAACATATATAAATATACGAGTATAGCAAACTTCTCAAATAAACTTTAACTATATTTCTCAAATAATAAAATGAAATCTGAGAATCAACTGTGAAACTGTTTCATAACACATCCACCATTTACAAGTAATATAAACAAAGAGAACCTTCACACGTTATAGCAATAATGTCGAAATGACGCCGAATACCAAGCCGGTGCATTCTACAAGGTCAATGTTTGTCGCACTGCGACACTCCTAACAATGGCTGCTCTCCACTCTCCACTCTCCGCTACACTCTACACCTTTGATTATGAAACACAATGCTTTGTCAAGTATCTGCAAAGTGAAGTTCACAAATAGGTCGATATAGAAACATCAAAAGGCTTTCAGAACTCGTTGTGTGAGCCAAATCTGAACTTGGAAATTGTAATTTTCATTTTGAATTTCTGTAGGGAAATCTTTACTAGGTCATAACATAGATGTTTAAAGTTTAGCAAGTTCTTAAGATGGAAGAAGAATAGCTAGTATATTATATAGGATACGAATTAACTTGAATACGACCTACCTGCAAAGGGCGTGATCCCACCACATATAGGATCATGAATGTGGGTGGTGATGGCTTGCCTCTCCCACAAGAATATACAAAAGTATAAAATAAGTAGTAATTAATAAATGCCATTTACATTATTTATTACTTGAAATACACCAAATAAATAAAATATTTACTGTTTAAAGTATCCTATTAAAATAAGTAACTAAAATCTTGACATTTCCAACCTGCTAATTTTGAAATGGCATGTACTACACCTGTGACCGTACAAAAAAGGGTCTGGCACGATAAGCTGGCCATCATGGTTGAGCTTTAAATACTTTTTGTAATAAAATGAAATTGGAATGTCTTCAAAACCCTGATGAAGCAATTCAAGCTTATGGTAGACAATGAAAAGTCGTATTTTGTCATGTGTTTTTTAATTATCGTAAGTGCATTTACGTTAATTAAATTAGCTTTACGCTGTTTCCCGCATACAGCAGCGTAGGCAGAGGGAACCTTGTGTTAAGATAGTTCGTTCCTCACGTATAAAAATTCATACGAGTGGAGATTGAATATACCATCAAGTTTTTAGTCATTCTCTGTGCCACTACGCGAAAAAATGAAAATGGAACGGAATAAATAATCTTTATTTTATATAAGGAAAACGTATAAAAATAAAAAGAAAATATTTTATTGTTTGAAACTTCAATCATCTCCATACACAATATAACTCGTATCTATAGGCTATTGTTATAAAATAAACAAATAAAATATTCATTTAACATTTTATACAGTAATACAAACATATGTATATACTTAAACCATTGTATGTCGTGCACAAAGCTCTCAGTCGAATGAAGCGAAACTTCAGCGGAAGTTCAGGGGAACTTCAGTGGAACAGTTCTCTCGTTGCTATATTGCATACACTGCATCATTGCATACATTTCCTATGAAACTTATTTACGTAACTTATATACATATGTATATTTAAATATTTTAAAATATATTGACATTATAAAATCGTGCCAAATGGGACGCCAATAGTGCATCAGCGTGGTGCTACTGTAAACGACAGGTGGTGGGTTTGATTCTCACTTGAGACTTTTAAATATTTAAGATTTTCTTTTTGTTGTTCTGGTAATGAGGCAAAGCGAGCTTCTCCATTCAACATACAAGATCTCCAGAATCCGACAGAAATGAAGAAACTTAATAAAAAAGGAGGATCTTAAGTTAGTTTCCCAGCTTTTGCCTACCCTGCTATATACGGGACACAGCGTGAACCTAAAATTCACATTCAAAATTCAAATTCAAAATTTTGAATCGTCGAATGAACATATGAACAAAGCTACCACCGCACCGGTTCGTAAGGCAGTTCTGCTGAGAAGAGCCGGCAAGAAACTCAACAGTTGCTCTTTTCAAAGACAATGGTACAAACTATTACATTTGCTGGCAGATATTCTGCATTAAATTCAATAGACATTAATTCCATACATGTTTATCCTCTAAATATTCTTGAACAGTGTAATAAGCTTTACTTGTTAGAATTTTTTTTACAGATATTTAAAATTTTGGTACTGGCAAACTAAGAATACACTGCGGAATTTTATTATATACACGTATACTCATATACCTAAAAAAATAAAAGAAAATAGTTTAAGAATTTTTTAAAAATATTACAAGATATTTTTGAAATTATAAACATATTTAACAAATATAAATATACAGGAAATTATAAATAATATTATCAAAATCACACGGAATGTATGACATGGTCGTTTTACATCTGTCGTCATGTCCCAGTGACATCGAATGTGAACGGTGCGAGCGGTTAATTACGTTTCAGTTTTTAAATGGAATTCTTTTATAGAGGATGCGAATGAGGAAATTAATTTATTAACGCGAGTTTTTTTAGTAATTCATGTATTTTTACTCATATTTTTACTTTAGTGTTGTTTTGAAAAATGTAATATATAGATATTTGAATAAAATGTTTTTTTTGCCTTTTCCACTTTCCGCTGAATTCTGAAGATATTTTTATTGACAGAATTTAACGCCGCGTTTCACCACGTGACCAGAACGAGAATTAAAAATGTTAAACTTCATTTCCTCGAGTAGGTACGCCACGACTAATTTCAAAACACCTATGAATCAAAAAATTGTGTTGTTCTTTTTATTAACTACATATTTCTGAAAGTAATTGAAAGGTAAATATTAAAAACAGAACAAAAAATATAAAAAATAGTAAACTCACTATTTTATATCAAACGATACAAATAAAATATAACAAACACTAAGCTGTCATAAACACGTATCTACAGACTTGCCACACGTCGGTGTAAATCACCGAATAAAGTGGCACAAACGACTAAATTGTTTTCTTCACGCCGTGTTCGCAAAATCTACTAAACCACAAAACGTATATGAACGCTAATGACAATCGTAAAACATTTTAACGGAGATATAAAACAACGGAACCTTAATTCTTTCAGCGCAGTCGAGTGACTTGAAGAACGATTTTCTCACGTTATCCATTAATTTACTATGTTTTCGATCTTAGTGAATACACGCTAATATAAGAATAAAAACAGCATCTCAAGATCGATCTCAGACTTGAGAGCGGTTTATAAATACCGGCCTAGATGTCCCGAATAGGCATTTTTAAGGTAGGTCATTTAGTGATATTATATAATACTTTAATTTTTTTTTCATTTTTATTATATTAGGTTACAAAAATAAAAAAACTGAAAGAATAAATTAATTTAAAAGAACTTGTGAAGAATAGCAGACCTAAAGAAATGAATGAATATTGAAATAAACGTGAAACAAATTTTCTTATCGATTCCAAATTGCTAGGTGTGGTTCTTCTATATTTTTAGTATTCGAAAAGCGAAGGAAATGCGATGATATTTTTGTATCGGAATAAAATAAAGCGACCAATTATATTTAAATTTGTAGTGAAAATATATCTCATTATATATTATAATTATATAATGAGATATATTTTCACTACAAATTTAAATAGTAGTAGGGAGAAATGAGATAGTGTCAAGATACTCTGTTCTCTTCTGTCTTCGTGACACTGTCTATTGTTGCGTATTGACTTATTGAGTGGCAGAATACAGCAAAATATTCTTAGACATACATATATAAAAAAACATTGACAGGAAACCGAACTTACTACAATTGCATAAAATAACAATTCCCAAATACATATGCTAAGTTATTCCATGCTTTATTTTCGTAATAGATATTTTGCCAACTTTTCTGGCTTTCTCACGTTTTCATCAATCAAAAGCGCGTTACACTGATATATTATTGTGATTCAGCGTATTTACAATTTAGTCTTTGTAGACTCTCTCTCTCTGTCTCTCTCTCAGAACTAATGATAGTTAGAAATGGATGAAATCTTTTATTCATCCACCCCAATACTGTTATATAAATGTGGAAGTTTATTTTAATGTATGGTAATTAATAAAGTGAAAATTATTTATTAATATAATGACTGACTTCTTGGCTTCCTAGTGTGTGGCTTAGATTAACATATGAGACGATTTTTTTATGAAAGTAAAATTGTTTTTATAGCTTGAACAAATATACCCGCTAAGTCGAAACTGCAAATATTTATTTATTTATTTATACTTTATTGCACAAAATTACAAAAAAACAATGTACAAAAGGCGGGCTTAACGCTAAAAGCATTCTCTCCCAGCCGACCTTGTCATGTGGGATAATAAGTATACAGGTGTGCAGAAGTAAAATATACATACATATACATACATACACATCCAATAAATATATAAATATACATATAATAAATAGTTATACATATAATATATAATTATAATAAAATATTACGGATATTATAAATAAAAGAAATAAAAAAAAAATACATAAAAATATAAACCATATAATAATATAGCATACCATATATACTCCAATATATACAATTAATTAAATAGATGAATATTATATATTTATGTTATTTTTAAAAAAATACTCTTTTACCCGGCGCTTGAATACCTCACGAGAGGGAGCTTTTCTTATGGGCTCGGGTAGCTCATTCCATAGCCTGACACCGGCGACCGCAAAGGAGTCAGACATGAACCCTGATGTATGCCGGGGTGTGGACAGCATAAAATTGGATTGGGAACGTAAGGATGTATCGTGGAAAGAGGAAAGGAAGGAAAAGTCAGAAGATAGATAAGTGGGAGACTGAGGATTGAAGAGGATGGAGTAAAGTAAACAAAGGACTCTAGACTTCCTGCGATCAGCCACAGAAAGCCAGCCAAGCTGCCTCCTATAAGATGATATACGGTCATACTTGCGGAGGTTATAAATAAAGCGTATACAAGTGTTGAGTATCCGCTCGAGCTTGTTTACCAGTTCTTTATTCATATCCAAGGAGCAAGCATCACCGTAATCAATAATAGGAAGCAGCAAGGTATTGACCAACTGTAGTTTGGTCTGCACAGGTAAGAAATTTTTGAGGCGCACCATTGAGTGCAAGGAAGCGTAAATTTTGCGGGACATATCTGCCACATGATTGCTCCAAGTTAATTTATTATCAATTATAATACCTAAGTCTTTTACAGTGGTGGTGAAATTGATGACCGTGCCATTATAAGTTAAGTTGGGCAGTTTGCTGTAATCGAGCTTGGCTAGCTGTCGCGAGCTGCCGATAATTATAGCCTGACATTTGTCAGGATTAACATTTATTCCGTATTTGGACGACCAAATCGAAATGTTACGAAGATTATTGTTAAGAGAATTAACAACACCAACAATATTATCTACACTAGCGTGTTCATAAAGCTGCAAGTCATCAGCATAAAGATGGTATCGAGAGGTTATAACGGAAGTGATAGAGTTAATGAATAATGAAAAAAGAAGAGGAGATAGAATACCGCCTTGAGGGACACCAGCTGTCACATCATGCCAGTCAGAAGAGGTCTGGCCTACACGAACCGACTGCCGACGCCCCTGAAGATAAGACGAAAACCATTGTAAAGCTGTGCTGGAGACGTTAGCGCAGGATAAGAGTGCAATAAGAAGATCATGGTCTACGGCATTGAATGCATTACTGAAATCTATTAAAATAAGCACAGTTAAGTGCTTATTTTCCATTGCTGATCTAACGTCTTCAGTGACTCTCAGTAAAGCAGTAGTGGTGCTGTGACCAGTTCTAAATCCGGACTGTAGAGGGTTTAATAGATTGTATTTAGAAAAATGCCTAGAGATTTGTTGGTAAGCGGTGGATTCTAGAATTTTAGAGAGGAAAGGTAGGATAGAAATGGGACGAAAATGTGACGGTAGCGTAGGATTAGATATTTTAGGAAGTGGGAGAACAAATGCCTTGCGCCACATCACGGGAAACTGACTAGAGGAAAAAGAAAAATTAATAATGTGGGTTATTACAGGAACAAGGATGTGTAAAATAAGGGTGATCATACCACGACTAATATCGTCAGATCCTACTGCTTTAGAGGAGATAGTATAGTATATAGGAATTAGTAAATTGTCATAAATAAAAGCATCATAAACACGTAAGTCAATGCCGCGCTTCTCTCGTTGCCAGAGAGAAAATGAAAACAATAAATATTTCATTTCCTGGAGTGGGAATCGAACCCATTACATGTTACGTTTACAGTCGCACGCTTGTGCCTCTGCGTCACGCCAAGTAAAAAAATATGTTTTTATATTTTCATTTATGTTTTTAAAATATATATATATATATATTTCTTAATTAATTGACTGTGTGAGAGTTGATTGTATGTTGTACCATTTATTTATAGATTTTTTTAGCACGATTGAGTAACAGACATTAAATATAACTAACGGCCCGCCCGCGGCTTCGCCTGCGTGAACTACGTTATTATTAATTTCTGTCTCCATGAGTACCTACGTCCTATAAGTGACGACCATAATTTGATACTCCTAGAATTTGTAGTAACGAAGTTTCATACAAACTTTCAACCCCAAAAACAACCCCTTAGAAGTCGAATATTGCAAATTCCCGTCTTAGCGAGCACCTACGTCCTATAAGTAACTCCTATGCAAAATTTGAGATTCCTAGCACTTGTAGTTTCTGAGATTTCGTGATGAGTGAGTGACCTTTCGATTTTATATATATAGAAGATACGTAGGTATATGTAAATGTGTAAATCGTAGGTAAAAATTCTAATGTAGCACCAGTAAATACATATTTGGTATTTCGTTCTAAACAAGAAGTCGTTTAGGTATAGGTAAGCTTTCCTCAAGAAAAACTGGCTGGTTCACCTCGTTGCCAGTCAATGCCAAGTTCACTTCTACTAGATTTAATTTACCATAAACAGTGCTATTAGATACTTGGTTAAACTACTTGCCTTATTGGGTTCTATAATAATTCTCTATTAGATATTTCGAATTAATATACGTATATTATATGATTTGAAATGTAAGTCGTAGAGCAGGGGCGCAAGCGTGACCGTAAGCGTGACAGGTTGTCGGTTCGATTCTCACTCGAGGAAGTGACTATATGGGAACAGAGTGTCTTAGCACAAAGTTCACAGAATTCTAAAATGTGAAGAATTAAAATATATTGTGAAAAACATAATTTTTTAGCTTAAGTTATTTTTCATTTTAGCAATTTGTTTTATCATATTAGAGTTTGTAAATTAATACCTATATAGATATGTAAAGGATTTTATACACTTTTTGCTGCTGTTTATTTCGTGTTCTTTTTATCATGTTATCTAATTTTGTAGAATTTGACAATGACTTGTGTTTACTCTTGAACTAATTGAACTAGTATTCTGGAGGCAGTGCGTGTTGAGTGACGTAACTCAACGCCGCGCTTTGCCTCAGCACCAGAGCGAAGAAATGAATATATAAATTTAATTAATTGAAATTAAGCAAATAGTCATTTCCTCGAGTGGGGATCGAACCCACAACCGTCACGTTACAGTCACACCCTTGTGCCGCTGGGCCACGACGGTTTTTATTATGATAGCTTGTACTATGATAGATTCATACCGTTAATGCCATAGAAAATATCACCTATTCCTATATGCAGGTGAAGCTCGTATGGTTCGCGGGTCAGTAGACAATGAGACCGTGAGACCCTTTGTAGAGCGATCGCAGTTAATGAAAACGATTACAGTAATTTTCCGTAATCTATATTCTATAGATTACATCATATTTTACCTGTTAATCGTGTTATTTTTTTTCTTTTCACGCTGTATCCCGCACATAGGAAGGTACGCAGAGGGAACCTAATGTTAAGACACTCCGTTGCTCATTTTCCATCGAATTCTGGAAGCTTTGCGTGTTGCCTTTGCCTCTATATTAGAGGGGGAAAAAATAAATATACATTTAAATAAATATTTCATTTATTATTTTAGTTATTTGTTTATATTTATACATACATATATTTAACCAACGGAAATTTGAAAGCTTTCATCAGTCAAAGTTTGACGTCCAGTTTCCGCACAAACAATATTGTTTTGCAATCAACTCTCGTTACCAGCTCAGCTTTACCAACTCTGCAATATATAATCCTTTAGATATACGAGAATAATATCACATACCTATAAAGGAACGTTTTATATAAAATAAGTGCCTATTACAATAGTAAAAAATATTATAATAGTAAAAAATAAGGTTTCGCGGTTGAGTTCTGCCCCTCAACACGCAATGCCTCCAGAATTCGGCAGAAAGTGGGGTACGGAGTGTTTTTCCACTAGGTTCCCTCTGCCTACCCTGCTGTGTGCGGGATACAGCGTGAAGCATGCCATCTATCCCGTATTAGCTTTTAGTTATAAGCCGCTACACTTACAGTCAACTCATATAAATTATAGCTTAGTAAGTGGGGGTTCTATTCTAATCTATAGCTATAAAATTCAAACGATAGTTTACACCATTGTTCCTTCCCATCATCATTCATAGCGCGATCGTACTAGACTGTAGGAGTTCCGCTAGTATAACGTTTCTATTAAAATGTATGCTACGTGACAGACAGATAAATG
Organism: Heliconius melpomene rosina; assembly: GCF_056956725.1. Taxonomy (NCBI): domain Eukaryota; kingdom Metazoa; phylum Arthropoda; class Insecta; order Lepidoptera; family Nymphalidae; genus Heliconius; species Heliconius melpomene. Next base: position 5,201,649 of record NC_140402.1, on the reverse strand, counting down.
TATAATTAAATAGTAATATTGAGATATGTATTAAACAAATCTATGTAAAGAATATATTATTATTATTTTTTTAAATAACGTACTTATAAGCTGTTTTTCTTAAACAACTGTATGAAAAGCGATGAAAGCTTTTCTTTACAGCTACTTACTTAATTTGGTTGTGGATTCGATTCCCAATCGGGGTAATAAGATAGTTACTATTCTAATATGACAAAATGCGACGGTATGTTCCGCCACTCACCTTACAATTCAACGGAAAATTGAGAACGAAAGTATTTTAATGGGGCTGGCGTGTGTTAACACTAAGTTCCCAGGTTCCTCTGCTATATGCGGGATACACCGTGAAACTAAAAAAAAACATTAAAATTCCTAACCCACTATTGCGTGTTACAATGTAATTCAAGTAATGTATATTATTGGGGCAGAACCCGTACTGGGGCAATTATAATTATGTAATTTACATAAGTGTGCTATAAATGTCATATGTGTGTGTGCCTCTGTGTGTATAAATATATGTAGATGAGTGTGGGAGTGTAGAAAGGCTGAATTGAATAAATTATTGAACAAGGACATTGATAAGTGGGAATTATCATGTCCATTTCACGTAGCTTCACGCTGTATCACGCACACAGAAATTACGAAGATTAGTTTAAATTTATTATCTTTTAAACTGATCATGTCTTTTGTTAAAATAATCATGGAAGAAATCTTTTAAGAATGAATTTAAGAAAGAATTATGAGCGGGCGAAGCCGCGAGCGGGTCCTTACCCCTAGTGTTTTACGTGACATATCATTAGGGAATCTAGGACTAACTCAAGAACAGTTGCTACTACCTATCTATCCTACCCTACCTTTGTGTTTTTGACATATGAACACTAAACGATAAAAATATTGGGTACCTAAGTTAAAGATTACAAAGGTCTTTGAAAGTTACCTTAATAATATATTACAAGTATATTTTTTCTATAGCTATCTAAATATAAAACATGACGATAATTTGGAATAATGAGGTAACCGCATGCATGCGAATTTAACAACCAAACCACATGTGTCTGTAAAACGACGTTCTTATTTCGTTCGGTCGTTAACGTGATGGCGTACCGCAATGTGTTTATGTATTTTTATGTTTAAAAAGTCCAATTATTATTGTAAAGTTACAATTTACAATACAGGATTATATTCTATGAGCAGACTCTAGTAAAAGCCAGGGTTAGGTCAGCCAGTCGGGATTAATGCCAGGAAGAAGATGATATCAGAACAGAACTGCCAAATTCATAAAAAAAATAGATAAAAATAGATTTACGAAAAAACGAAAATTATTTTTTTCTTACGTCCGACTGACCCATATATTCCACAAGTTTTCGAGATCTTGTAGAAGAAAAACACTGTTTCCCGCTTATAGCAGTGTTGGCAGAGAGAGCCTAGTGTTAAGACACTCCGCTCCCGAATTGTAGAGGCATTGCTTGTTGAACGGCGGAACTCAACGCTGCGCTTAGCCTCGACACTAGAGCGAAGAAATGAAAATATAAGCTTAAATAAATATTTCATTTCCTCGAGTGGGGATCGTATCCACGACCAGTCACGTTTACAATCACACTTGTGCTGCTGCGCCAAGACTGGCCTATCCTAAATAAATATGTTATAGGCATAGGTTGTTAACGTATAACGAAAGTATTATTTTATAATGAATATTTCAATGCGAATAGTGAATTGGACCGTAAAATAATTAATTCTAATTACACCGCATAACGAATTTCGGATATTTATGAAACGGATCACGCGAACTTCAGGTCTTTACCCTATTTGTTTAATTGCCCTTGTTAAAATGTCATAAAATATGCAAATATTCGGACATTCGTGGAAACTTCGTGGTATATTGTGATATACTTAGATAAAAAAACCGGACAAGCGCGAGTCGGGCTCGCTCACCGATGGTTCCGTACAACGTAAAATTGGAGATCTCGGGCCTTTTCTGAAACTCTAGCTAAGTTTCGTCAGAGCCCTTTCAACTGATACCTCTCTTGAACCAGCGGCTTTAATATCAAATTTTGCCCCCTTTTAAGGCTTAACTGTATAGTTTTAATATTGTTTACTGAACTAGTACTACCTGTAGATGCTAGGTGCCAAATTTCATAATTCTTGGTCAACCGGAAGTATCCTATTAATTTTGATTTCTTTTATAGTATTGGAATACGCGTTTTTTGCGTTATAAGCGACCATAGCATAGCGCTTTTTTCAGAAAATCACTATTATATTCATCTCGATATTTCCAAACGTTCCTGAGATAAAGGCTCTTGACAGACAGACAGGTGGTGTGAATATGGTGGCATTAATTAATTATTGTTTTGTTAGTAAACCAAACAAGTAAAAATCTATAAAAAGATGAAATATTTTAATTAAACATATTTCTAAAAATAAAAATATCTTAAAATATAACTGAACAAAAGTGAAAACACAAGCATATAATAAATTCAATAACTTCTTTGTTTTAGTATGTATTTGAAAACGGGAGTCACGACGAGGGTCTTCTCTCCCGCGACAAATTTTTTGAAGTTGGAAGCAGAATGGACGGTAGAAGAGAGTACCTGAGGAGCGAATGCTCCAAGCTCGGCCTGGACAGCACGAGCCACAAGGCTTATGCTTGGGAGTACCTCATTAACCGACAGTATCATGTTATATGGTGAGAATTTTCTCAAGTAATTGGCACTCCATTACTGACTACGGGTTTCATATTAAAAACTTGACTTGGCAAACTCATATTACTTTGTATAGTAGATAGAGTTGTAAAATATTGTTATTTAAGCGAATAATATGAGCATTAACAAATAATGTTATTCTTAGAATTTATAAGTATCAAAACAAAGTTTTGCAAAACAATTTTAAACATTATATTTATTTTAATAATTAATTACTAAAAAAATCCTATTAATCATAATTGATTTCTTCTTAAATAGAGATGAACTACCGAAATAATAGATATTCTAAAAAATCACCTATATTATAAAATAAAAAAAATATAATATTAGCGATGGTAAAATAACTAATATTTACTTATAGGTGCAACATTTTCAAGGCTGCGTCAACATCATGGATGTATAACTTCAACCTCATGGCGAACTATACAGCGGCATTCCTAGATAAGACAAAGGAGGTGCCTTTGGAACTGGCCAGGAAGAAATATGCGAGACCTACCGTGGAAATGATAAGGAAAGCTCAGGGCGATTCCATATCATTCCTGATAGTACGTCATCCATTGGAGCGGCTAGCGTCTGCTTACAATGACAAAATAGTACACGCTTGGCCAAAGTCCTTCCATGATCAAATGGGACGAAGAATTATCAAAAAATATAGAAAGGTAAAATTAATATCCTATTTAGATAAATCAAATCAAAGCTTTACTCATATAGCAGGGTAGGCAGAGGGAACCTAGTGTTAAAACTCTCCGCTACCTACTTTCCCCCGAATTCAGGAGGCATTCCGTGTTGATAGGCGGAATTAAACGCTGCACTTTGCCTCGATGCCTAAGCGAAGAAATGAAAATTTTTAATGTTTCATTTCGTCGAATGGGAATTGAACCCACGACCATCCCATGCGCCACGACTAACTTATAATATATAATTTAACGTATATTACGTATTTTATTATACATTTTTTTATCAATTTTAATAAGCTACATTTACAAAAATTTATGAAAACAATGACCTTATCACCACCCACGTTTAAATTGAGAAATACGAATATAAATTAAACGAGTCATCCACACACGCCCCAAAAATAATTTGTAATACATTTGTAGTACAATAGCTAATTAAATCGTTATTTATTATATAAGATAGTAGCAGATTCAATTCTAAAAATACAAACATCGCATGTAGAATACGAAATTTCGGTACATTTGGCAAAGCATATAAAAATATGTAAATTGAAAATCTTACTTATCGTAGAGTTTTATAGGGAGTGTGGGTTCAAATCTGACATGACAATATAAAAAATTATATTACTGAAATTGAAACATAATTATTTACTTATTTAACATAATTACTAACGATATAGTAATGAGGCCAGTGGTAACGCGTGTGACTGTTAATGCAACAGGTCGTAGGTTCGATTTTCACTCGAGGAAATGAAATATTTAATATTTTTATTGCTTCTCTTTGTTGAGGCAAAGCGTGGCGTTGAGTTACGCCTCTCAATACAAAATGTCTCCAGAATTCGACGGAAAGTGGGCAGTGTTTTATCTTAACACCAGGCTTCCTCTGCCAACACTGCTGGCTGGAAAAAACAATATCGTAATCAAACTGTGGCTCAAGTTTTCACCATTTTCTCAACAATAGGTGCCTACATCCAAAACCCTCAGCAGAAAAGAGTAATTTACAGAGTTTAACTAAGTTTTCCTTAAATCAAGCTTAAGACGAAAAATACAAGCGAATTAATAAATATTGTACCCTTCTTACATAATTCATTACAGTATCTCACATTAGTATTCGTAAGACATTTAAAAATTCCTTCGCAATGTAAACTGTTATTTTTTACTGCTAACCAGAAGTGATTTTTCCTTGTTTAAAACCGTTTTATTTTTTCATCGAACAATGGTTGTCAATTCAATGCCAATTAAGGTTACTCTTGTCATGTAATGAGCAAATTGGGATAATAATCCATTTGCTATGTTGACAGAATACATCATAGCGGAATTATTAATTGTTGTGATGAATTTTGTATGGTAGTGGGTTCGATTCTCACTAGAGTGAAATATTTAATATTTTCATTTTCTGACTCTGTTAACGACACAATGTCTCCAGTATTCGATAAGGTGAGGTTCCCATGTTCCCTCTGCCTACCCTGCTATGTGCGGGATACAGCGTGAAGCTATAAAAGTGAAAATCTTAACCTTTTATTTTTCAATATAGGTACAGTATTTTTAAGCTAGGATGAGAGAACCTAATGATATTATATTACTTCGTTTGTATTTTTAGTTAATTTTTTTTCTGGCGTTATATAATGTCTTCGTAGCTTAATTATCTCATTATTGTTTTAGTCGGGACCCAAACCTGCACCCACGGAGAGGTACCCAGTGTTCGAAGAGTTCGTGTCGTACGTGCTAGATGAGGCTAAAGTAAAGCGCACACTAGACATGCACTGGACGCCGTACACCGACTTCTGCACGCCCTGCAAGTTCAACTTTGATGTTATACTGAAATTTGAAACTTTGGACGTAAGCGATTCATATATCTATTAAACTAATTTTTATATTTAAATACTGTAGGTATCCCGCGCACAGTTAGGGTGGTTAAGGGAACCTAATTGTATGGAGGGGGGTATTGCATGCGGAACGGGCGGAATAGCGGAACTTAACGTCACGTTTTGCCTCAGTTAATATATTATGAAAGATTAGATTTATGCAAGCATACTAATTTTTTGTTTAGCTGTATCTCATTGCAAGGGAGGTTGAGAGAACCTAGTTGCTTAAGACATCAATTTCTGGGGGTATTGCGTGTTGAATAGCTGAACTTAACGCCACATTTTGCCTCACACTGATACCACTAAAACCAGAACGATGAAAAAATAATATTAAATATTTCATTTCGTCAAGTGGACATTGAACCCATAACCTATCGCGCTTACAGCCAGACACATGGACCACTGCTCCGGTCTCGTTGTTAAGTGTTTAAACACTTTAATCATTATTATTTAAATTTAATACAATAATTATAAAATGGGATAAAGTATTTAAAATTCAACCAATTTTTAAGTTCTTAGTGTTACGCTAAAGCTGAGCTCTTCGCTTAAGCGTTTGGTATTACGAGAGTGGCTTATTAAATAAAAAGCAATTAAAACTGTGAGTTGCTGTAGATTTTGTTTATATAAATTATATTGGATTTTGTATTGGAGTTTCCTTTATTTATTATATTATTCCTGTAATTCCTATATTTTTTATTTTTGACGACGTTGTGTATATGCCATGTTATTTTTTTGTCGGTTTGTCTGTATATCCCGCCCTGAGGCCTTCAGAAAAAAAGATATAATAGGTTATATCGAATAATAAATATAGACATTTATAGACATGTTTTCACTCTATAACATCAATTATTTCGGGCATCATCAGGACTATTAGAATACAAGCTATAGCAAATTTTAACTACTTCATACGTATTCTATATGAATAATATACACCCTGTATGTTACTTCCCTGCATCCATCAAAATTTTCCAAAGACCGAATTGTCAATATCTCTTTCCAAATAAAATTTATAAATATCGAGAGAAATACGTTTCGTTCTAATATAGCTTATTTAATAAATTATTCTATTCACATAAATATTTTCATTGGTTTTTTGTGGAGGTAAAATTAAAAATAAAAATTTTACATACCCTTTATTAATAAAAAAAAATAAAATGTCTACTTTACAATAGAAAACTCATATTACATCTTCCACGTTGAGTTCTGCAGCTGAACAGCAGTTCAGCAGCTGCTGCTGCTGAGTTGATGCAATGCTTCAAGGATTTGAAAAAATGTGGAAGACAAAGTGTCTTATCGCTAGGCTTTCTGTAAACCTATAAAAAAATATAATAGTACTAGTAGGTGCGTTTAATATATATTAGAAGAAATTACAAGTAAATAATATAACCAATATCCTCTAAAGAAGACAACTTATTGGTTTAGTTGCGTTGCAAGAAATGTCAAGGACTATCGCTTGTTTGTCTTCTAACCTGTCTTTGGGTTGTTAATGTCCAAATAAGTTAGTAATAATTGACAAATATATGGTGGGTGGACATGTTTGGGTGTTTATATTGTCACTTGTAGGCTATTTTTATTTTTATATAATATTTAAATTAAGAAAAAGTAAAAGATAAAAAGACTTTTCTTATGTATTCTTAAATTTCACTCATTTTTGATTGGTCCTTTACAATTTCAATAACTTTTGTTGTTTTTGTTGTTGGTAATTTCTGTCGTTGTTGCTAACCAATAATTTCTTTCGAGTAATATATCTGTATATAATACATCAAAATTCAAAATATGTTTCTTAAATAAATTACATTGACTTTATCAGAAGAGCATAAATAGCTGAATACATTTCCAATTTTGGAAATGATATATTTAATATTTTCATTTCTTCGCTTTAGTACTAGGCAAAACGCGGAGTTGAGTGCCACCACTCAACACATGGTGGAACGAAAACGAAGTGTTTTAACACTAGGATACAGCGTGAACCTGGAAAAAAACTTACATGTAAAGCCACAAGCAATAAGTAGAACAGCATATTAAATTCTATTCTATGCATATTACAGGAAGACCAAAGATTTCTCATACAAATGGCGCGTCTCCAAGATATCGTCAAGCCCGAATGGCGGAACAGCGGCAAAGGCACCAACACGTTGCATAACATTAATCACCTGTATTCACGTTTGAAGAAATCTCAACTTGATGGTCTTTACAATTTGTACAGGTAAGTGGAAACATTAATTAGTAGAAAAAAGTTATAAATCGTGGAGCAGGGACACAAGGTGTGCCTGTAAACGCGACAGGTTGTGGTTTCAATATCCGCGAGGAGGGGCGTTGGGTTCCGCCACTCAACACGTAGGTAATGCTTGCTGTGTGCGAAAAGATTGTAATATAATTTTTAGTATTGTTATCATTTTTTTATTGTTATATCACCTATTTAATTAAGCTAACATTTCTATAAGTCAATCAAGTCTCTCCAGTAATAACATTTAAATAACCATAGTAAAAAAAAGTATACTGAGAAAAAGCTGTTGACACAAATACCTACTAAATAAACAAATAGAAATAAGATATTTAACAATAAGAAGATAATTATTAAATACCTTTTTGGTCAAACATACGAATATTATTTTAAGATAAAACTTTAGGAACTATGTAAAAAAATTATGAAAATTACGCAATTTATGGTTGTAGGGCGGTGCCCTGCTGGGGGCGCCAGGCAATTAGCCTGGGTACATATTGTTTTGTGTGAATAAGGGGCGGGCCCGAGTTGTTATAGAAATAAATGGTTTGCCGCACGCACTTCCGTTCGACAAACACAGATAATGTAGTGACAAATCACTCTTTTTTTATAAAGGACAATCTAAGACACGGCCTTAAAAAGAATATATTAGTCGAATGTAGTTTTTTTGTTGTTTTTACATAAATATGCATTCTACAAAAATGTCTTTATAATATATGTTGTTATGATTTACTCTACTCTCACTCGGAGGAATAAATTATTTTCACTTTCTCGATCTGAAACGACGATACGCGGTGTTAAATTCCGCCCTAAACGTGATACCACGATTGAGCAGGAAGTGGAGAACGGAATGTCTTGACAATAGGTTCTCTCTGCTCCATAACTGTCTATTTTTTTATATAATTCTAAACTAACTTGCATACTTATAAAGTATAATTCTTTATACTCTACTATGTTGTAATAGATTATTATAAAGTCAATCTACCTGCAGGGGTGACCTTAAGTCAAGTATTTTTTCTAAGCATATACTGGCTTTCTTATCTAACTAACAAAAGGTCACGGCCTGTCCTACGATATAAAATAACATTATAATTCTATTCGAAATTCCATTTTAACCATATTTTCTAAAAAAAAATACCACGGCAAGGTTCGAAAGGTGGGTTCGATTCCGACTCGAGAAAAAACTGGGGAACTGAAGTGTCTTAATGGGAACGAAGCGACTTAACACTAGCTTTCCAGGTTCCCATAAACTTAGACATATGTAGGTAAAAACCTCATAAATTAGCTATAAATGTTTTGTATGTTAATAAATAACAAAAATACAATAAATTATATATTACAATAAGCTATAATTTTCCAGATACGACTTCCAATTGTTTAACTACACCATAGATAATTATTATGAGATAATTAAAAAAGACGAGGGCACCAGTCACGGGTGAGCGCCAGAACCCATAAACAAACTGAATGCTTTTCATCGCTAAAAAGGCGCGACGAGGTGATTGATGGCGGAAAATGGAAGACTGAATGTAAGGCATAAGCAAAGTCACCTTTTCGATCGGTTCATAAAAATTTTAAATCGAACAAACATCATTAAAATTATATTTAATTCATTATATTATATTCATATTTATTATGTATTGAAATTTTCCATATTGGTTATGTTTTTAAATTATTTTTTTTAAGCTATACTACCTAATTTATAAAATGGAATTTTAATTTTAAGTATATTTATTTGGTTACAGTCAATTGTAAATATTAATTAGCGATGATATTCGATTATTTCCAATATTTTGTTACAAATTATTATTATATTTGAATGTTTATTATGCTATTTAGAAAGTAGGAATATTAGCTTAAATTGTTATTTGTAAATGTAAATATTTAAACAAATTGTAAATGATGTAGATTTACTCATATAATTTAGTTAATATGGGTATTAGAGTGTAATGTAAATTTAAATACTCTATTTTAATACGATAACAAAATAATTAGTGCTTCCGTATTCATCATTAATAATAAGACGAAGTTTCAATAGAAATTAATAAATTTCGTTCTAATTTCTTTAATGCTGAGCAATTTAAAAATCTAATGTAATTAAGTATGTATTAAAAAATATCTTTCAAATTACTAATTGACTACTTAAAATTATTACAATTTTATAAAATATTATTATCTATATTAAATTTAAAAGTAATATAAAGTACAAATGTGAAACTCCATTATATAAATATTATTAATTATTATTGTTAGATGATTCTGTTGAAGCATTTACCTACGAAAAATATTAATTTTCATACCAAATTCGCAAGATAATATGAAAATTAATATTTTTATTTTCTTAATTCATATTAAATAATATATAGGAGATTATTCGTCACAAATGAACTAATAAAAATCAATCCTTAACAGTGTATCGTTGAAAGTGTTAGATATCTATCATTTGTTACATATAAAATTGTAATTCAGGAGTACAACAAAGGAATAGGCACTTACAGTTAATTATTTATGTATATTATTTTGTAAGTACGTTATATACCGAGAGCTTAACTTTCTTTAGTCAGTTTTTATTATTAGACAACGTAAAAAATATAATACTGTATTTTAAATATTAGAATTTGTAATATTAAAATAAATATTTGGGACTAGTCTAGGTGCACTTGTTAGGGGCTAAAGATAAAACACCACTGGCCACTGGGTATCCGAGTGACGTGACATAATGTCACTCACTAAGTCCCGCTGCCCAGCGAAATGTGGATGAGAATTATATTAATAATGGCTTGTTTATATTGAAATCCTTATAATATTAGTTTTTTTTTCTATTTCACTCTAAAATATTTAAAAAGTTTCTTTATATTATAACTTGTAGTTAGTTACAAATAAAAGTAATGTAATGTCAGATGAAATAATTACTTGCCTAGTCATAGCAGTAAAAAGAAAAATAAATGTGGATAAGCATAAAAATTAAAACAAATAAAAAAAATATTGCAGCCATAAATAAATTGCAGGAATTGTTATATTTTTACACGTATTGTTTTGTTTTATATTATTACATTATTAGATCATTATTTTATTTAAAGTTTGTAATTATTTTCGTGTTATTGCGTGATTGATATTATGGGTGGCAATTTTAAATACTGCGACAGCACATTTTAGGTCGTAGCAGATTTAATTCTTAAGATTTAGAATAATAGTACACAGGCGTTATCACATAAATAAATAGTATATAATTAAAATAAAGAAATAGATGATTTTGGTACTAAAAGTCAATAGGTATGTGATAACGTCACTGTTTATATTAAATTATAAAAGAAATCGATACACCATATTAGTTATATTTAGAAGCGGGAGATGATTGATATTTTATAAGAAAAATATATAAGAAAAAAATAAAATATTTTAATACAACATAAATTAAAGCAAAGCGTGTATATTTTTTTCTTTTAAAAAAATAATGACCTCAAAATATTCAGCTTACATATCAATTATTTTTGCCACGTTCTCAAAAAAAAAAGTATGTAGATATTATTAATAACTTAAAAATTTTAAATTATTATAAATATTGTTCACCATTATATTTCGCTTTTAGATTTATATACTTAGATAATATATGGGACGATTGTTAGACCAAATTAATGGCCTAGATAGTAACTGAAATGGTGCTATAGATCCTTAGATTTTGATCTCATATCAGCATGAGTGTTGTTGCTATAAATTGTGTTATCGAATCAAACTATCGAATCGGTTGTGTTAAATGATGTTAATGAAAAATTTTATTCTTAGTACTTATAGAGAAATAAATATTAGTTAAAAATCTGGGGATGTTGTTTTATTTCTTTATACAGCAAAATATTGTTATGATCACCCACATTTTTTTTATTTTTCAGTTTTTATTTATAACCTTACTTACTTTTAAGTAACTCTGTAAAATCGAAGCTTGAAACGCCATTGCGTGGTTTGCAAAATTTCATTGTATATTACTGGGATGCGACCTTAATTTAGGTATATAAAGATGTTATAAAATCAAAGGAATATTATCATTTATTCTACTAATATTATAAATGTGAAAGTTTGTGAGGTTTCTTCTTTCACGCAAAAATTACTGAACTGATTTAAATTAAACTTTACAGTTATTTAACGTAAGTTATTAATAAATGAAACAACATGCAATAAAATTAAAAGTAATTTTTATTTTGTTCATAATAATACAACCAGTAACTTACTTACTATTCTACACTTCACACTACAGATTTGACTAAATGCATGGGAAATTGAGGTAGATACTCTCTCTTCTCAGGTAATTTTGTGTTATTTCTGCAATATTAAGAAAATAATCATTTATTAATTGCAAATATAAGTATCTTAAGTCAATCAGTTTTTAAAAAAGTTTACACAATCAGAAACTGAACAACTGAAATAACTACTGAATAAATTTAAATAAAGCTTTAGAATAATATAGTTCATACATAAGAATAACACATAGACTACTATTTATGTAAAGATTTTATATCATTTTAAAGAAGTTAAACATATATATATTGTTTTAAAAAATATATTGTTTTATGTTAACTTACATTGATGCAGTCTTTTTCCTCTTAGGCCTCACTTTTATATCAATATAATCTGTTGTCATAATTATTTTCCTTACTGACCCAAAGAAATCAGTGATGGGCACTTTACTGGGATCACGCTTGAATAGATCACGCCGAACACCTACTGTTGATAGACAAGCACTTTTCGGACATACGGCAAGCTGAAATTTAATATAAATAATGCTATAATAATTAACTAGTTTTTATAAAACATAATTCAACAGATTTTATATTAGAATAAATGTAGATAATACATATTTGAGGCCATTCTGGTATTGTGGGATAGAGTCTGACCGTAAATGTGTTATTTCAATCCCCACTCATTTAATTTTCATTTTCTGGTGAGATTACTAAGTGAGTGTGGATTACTAAGAAAGGATGTCTTAACGCTAGGTTTTCTCTGCCTACCTGCCTATATGAGATATAGTCTAAATTATATTATTTATATATTTCCTATTATTCATGTATATATAAAAGATGTGTATATTAGGTTACATGAACTTACAAATTCTGACATTGTTTTCTCACTATTAGGGTGCACATTCTCCAAAAACTCCAATACATAGTATGTATATCTGTCTATTATATAAACTCCAATGGCTGAATCAACATGGTGCTGCAATGAAAATATATTACAATTATTTTCTATTTTACAATGTTTTTCTAATTAATATTACTGCTGATAATAGAAATAAATATTTAATAAAAATTAACTTTAGATATCACATTATCACAGTAAAAGTGGAAGTGATATGAAACACTGTCTACAATTTTCAAAAAATCTTTAAGATGGTATGTATGGTGACGGTATATTACAGAATGTTCCATATTGGTAAGTTAAAATAAGAGTTTTCTATTATATTTTTATCATAACTTTAAAGTTATGATAAAAATATAATAGAAAATATATACTTACAGAGAGAGAATCCTCCCCTACTAGGCTACTGGCTGTAGCAAGGATGTTGGGAGAGTAAAACTTTTCATACATAGATGATGCTTGGCATGTATCGATTATAAAAAAAATCTCATTATATCTGAAAATTAGCTTTTTTAAATAAAGGTGTTTTAAAAATATTTCGCCTGTATACTAAAAAGATACTTTAAATATATAACATGTGTTTTTTTTATTTTAGATAGCAAGGTCCAAACAAACTAAATTCCAAGCAAAACATTCCCAACAATCTGAATATAATAAAAAGGCTGTGGTGATGCTATTAAAATGGAAGGAATTTGACAGTAAACTATGTGGTGTGGTATGTTAAGTAAGCATGGAAAACAGAACTACATGCTCTTTTTGCTTCTTCTGCAATATGGGAAAAAAAACAACTACACTAAACTAAACTTAAAATAACAATATAATGAAAAACCTTCTTTTCTGCCACATTTGTTCTAAGGCATCAGCTAATTCCTGACTAGTAATTTCTTCAGAGTCCTGAAATTTCAAAAACCCATCTCCACCATGGCCAGTCAAGTAAATAAGAATATTACTGCCTTCATCTGTGAGTAACCGCTTTGACCTTGGAGTATCAGGTGGCACTCGGCCAGTGAGAAGACGAACAAAGTTTTCTACTGATACCTAGAATTATAACAAATTTTTGTTGGTTTTATTTATGTATAAGCTATATTGGTGACAGAAGACTGAATCAAACATACTATGTAACCTTAAATCATAAAGATAGGTATCCAATTTTCTTACTTCATATCCTCTGTAGTCAACTTCAACATCATCTCCATAAACATTTATTTGTTCATGAGCATTATTAAATATAGTTGCAGGACGAGGGTTTCGTGGGTTGCAAGCCATGTCATCAGATATCATAAGTATAATCTGGCTATCTGGTATCCCCAACCGTTTGACACTTCTATAAATTGAAAGAACATTCGCAACATGCCGGTAATTGAACCAAAATCGTGAAGTATCCACTAGCACAGCCCAATTATTGGTATGATTTGATTTTTGAAATTTTTCTGGAATCTAAAATGAAATTTTTCATGATAAGGAGACCGTAAACATTTGTAATAAATGTTCGGAAAAGAAATAATGACAAAAACTACCTCGATCGCATGATTGACTCCTATAAAAAAGGGAATAAGTAATAATACCAACACGCTTTGCATTGTTTTTTTGTAAATTTTAAATTATTTGTTTACTTGTGATAAATTAATGAATCCCTTCTTTTGAAATTTGACATTTGATTAAATTTTTTAATGACATTGGGGTACAATGCCGCCAACATTTATTACTCAATAATCGTTCAGAAATCTAAATATATTGAATTTTATTGTGTATTTTTTATTGATAATAGTATTCATTTAAAACAATAAACATTATAATTAATATTATTAATATCATGAATTTTTCTATTTCATTTTATAAAGTTTGCATAGGTGTACTACGATGTATTATATTATTTAAAAAAAATATGATTTAGATGGCAATACTAAGTTGCATAGCTTATAACAAAACTTTTGACATAAAATTTAATATTTGAGAAATGGTTGTCAGGTGAACAACGTAAACATAATTTTTGTAAATTTTACCATTTTTTAGTCATGAGTAACCGTAATCCCAACACGTTAATGAGTGTTCCTGACGAACAATTTGACTATTTATTTAAAATTGTCCTTATTGGTGATTGTGGAACGGGGAAAACATGTATTGTGCAACGACTGAAATCCGGTAACTTCATAGAAAGACACGGCAATACAATAGGCGTAGACTTTTCAATGAAAACTTTATTAGTAGACGGGAAGAAGGTCAAGGTTTGTATATCATTTAGAAATTTATATATCCCAATCTATAATTGACTAATCGTGTAAAATTCAGCTTCAGATATGGGACACTGCAGGACAAGAACGCTTTCGAACAATAACACAAAGCTATTATCGCTCAGCGAATGGAGTTATTATCGGTATGTGCGTCGTATTATTTACATATTATGATATTAATTATATACCAACTTTTATTATCCTCTAAAACTGTCAAAGTTGATATATTAACAACAGTTTTTTAATTTCAGTTTATGATATAACAAAAAGATCGACATTTCTATCCTTGCAAAAGTGGATAGAGGAAGTGAGACGTTACACATCATCAAATGTAATAGTTTCTTTAATAGGGAATAAATGTGATTTACCAGATCAGCGAGAAGTAGAGCCAGATGAACCTAAGTCATTTTGTCGCTATGTTCCTGAAATAATGTTTGTTATGGAGACGTCAGCCAAAGATAACACAAATGTTGAGGATACATTCCGCAGCTTAGCAACAGAACTAAAGGTACTTTTAAAATATATGATAATTATATTTTATGCCAAAAGCAACACTCATAAATTAATATTTTCATATATCTGCTATAAACAAGGAAGTGCAACATCAAATTCCAGTATTTAATATGCAGTGTTTCAAATTGATTTACTTTATTTACTATTTTATTTCATTCCAGAGGCAACATGATAGCAGTGAAGGACCTCCCGTTGAATCTGACTCGGTAGTGTTGGGTGAGAGTCATCCAGTGAGTAGGTGCCAGTCTTGTAGATCTTCTTAATAATATTCTTTATACCTAGACAAATTGCCATTTCTTATTATTATAATTGTTATAGTAAAAATTGTTTGGTTATGTCTGTAAAATTAATTTTTTGGACAATCAATTTATGGTGATTTTATGGTGCCGTTATGGTTCATTATTGTATATATATCTTGTAATATAACCTACTTTAATTTTACATGACACTAAGTGAAATGTACTTGATAACATTTTAGTACCTTTGCTAATGAATTCGGAAAACACAAAAATGTTAACAACAATTCTCATAATGTTTGCTAATCACATATTTTCTTGCAAACTGTTTTTGTTTTTCAAATTATTATTTAATACAATTGATTGATTTTTTTTTAATTGTCTAAGTTAATTATAATAGCTTCCTTCTAATGAAGAAGAAAATAAATAACCAAACATTTTTTATTTGGTATGTTTTGGCTATGAATTTTCTGCATATGTATATGTCACAAATAACCACCTTTATATATTTTTTTTATTAGTGTACCAATATTGGTGCTCATTAGAATAAGTGTATAGAGAATCTCCATACAACATTTTTTTTGTTTTTTTTTTTAAATAAATAAACTTCTATTGGTTTGCTCACAAAATGGCTCATATTTGAGCTTTATAATCTAAAACTATTAAATAATGTTATTATTTCTCGAACCTGTCTGTCCTGTCTCGAATCATATAACACAATTTAACTGTGATGTTTGAATACCATGAGAAATTTGTGAAGTTCTTTATTTTTTGTAATTATTTTAAATTAACAGAAATTTTGATACAGGGATTGATATTTAAAATATCAGTATTATATTTATTATCAGATATAATTATGTTAGTTTTTAGCGTCTTGAAAATTGAAACAACTATGAAAAATGTAATTTATATTTAATTTCACCCTGACAGTTTTTTCTTTACTTCTCATGTCATCAAAATCAAACATCACATAACATGTTTCAAATTATAGGTACTATTGAAAGATCTTAAAAGAGCTTATATGTATCTTGTGAAATTTTTAAATTGTAATTATTTTACTTTACTAAGTATATAATATATGTTAAATGTTATATAAACTAGATCAATTAATACTACCTCTGTGTGAACTGTTACAATAGTATTGTGCTTTTTATATAATATTATAATACAACACCAATTGTTAAAGTCTTACTTCATAGTTTGTCTATAAATACTAGTAAAAAATAAATGTTATATGTACCAATTTTCAAACAATTTAAAGTTATCAGTTTATCACAAAAGATTGACACATGAGATTTTTCCCGCCTAGCTTCGAGATTCATAGTCGAGGCGTAACTCAACGCTGCGCTTTGTTTTGTACACATAGATAGGAAATGAAAATAATTCACTCTTGCCTATTGGGAACCGAACCTACAGCCATCGAGTATACAGTCAGACACTACCGCATCATGTCAGTAACAAACTAATTTCGAAATTATGTTCACGATGGCTTTAAAGTATTAGTTTAAATGTAAATTCTCATTAGTTTTAAGTATTTTTAATGAAATTATCAGAAGTCAGTTTCGATAGTGTAAATAATATACTTATAAATAAATATATACATGTACCACCAAATCGAGACTGACATTCGCCATATTTACATTTTGTAATACTTATAGATTATCTTTATTTCTTACGTCATTTACAAGGTGTATATTTTTTTTAATCTTGATTTTAGTACATTTTTTGTATGTATATTGTGTTGTAGTGCCACTGCTGTCACAAATATTGTAGAATATTTTAAATATTTTTAAAATGTTAAATACCACACTAAGTTTTGAAAAATATTTTAGAAAACGTATAAAAAATTGAACGTTTCGTCACGAACCGGCTTCTTGAACGGTTTTGATACGTCTTCTTAAATATCTTTTAAAACATCATAAAATTTAAGGCCTCTTTTGCCACAATTAATAATTTAAAAAAATCATTTTCATGTCACATAAATATCCTTATTCTGGGGAAAAAATAAAACTTGACATGTATACATTTTACTTTATTTTGTATAAACCAGTGATCTAACAAAGTCATTTATATTTTCTTTTAAAATAAATGTGTTTTTGTTAACACTCAAAGTTTTTTATTTTGTTACATTATACGTCGGTATCACCTAATGTCTGTAATTATCGAAAATATGATCTAAATTGGTGAATAAAATATAGATAGATTTTAGATTTTAGTTTGTACAATAATTTTAATGTAATAATATTATATAATAAATTGTATTTCTTTATATTAACTAAATAGGCTAGTCGTAGCGCAGGGGCACAAGCCTATGACTATAAACGCTACAAGTTGTGGATTCAATTCCCATACGAAGAAATTTAATATTAAAAGAAGTTAACACTATGATTTTTTGAATCACTAACAATTATATCCAATTGCTTCGTTACATGTATTCCAGAAATCCAGCCAAACTTGCCCGGTTCCGTGCCAAGTCGTCCAAAAACCCTTACTAATTGGCCATTAGGTTTGAAAACTTGGACTCTACAATTTCCTGAATCACCAACTAAAATGAATCCCAACGGGTCAACAGCTAGCACCTCAGGAATTCTAAATTGACCTTTCCTCTGACCTAAGGAACCAAATTCAAGTATTTTAGTTTTATCCTGTTTATTATATATTTTAACGCGTCTATTACCGCTATCTAAAATTATGACTCTGTCTTTGGTTATTGCGACAGATGTTGGTGCGTTGAATTCTGTGCATAATACTTCCTTTGTTTCCCATAGTGATGTTTGTACAGTCTGGTTTCTTGTTGCTACTCCATATTGGTGTAGGAAGGTGCCGTCTGGTTTTATTACCTGTGGTTCCGAAAAAAAAAGATATTTTAAAGGCAAAAAGTGTATATTGGCATGATTGTGCGACTGTCAACACGACAGGTTGTGAGTTCGATTCCTATATTATATTTTCGAAGAAACGAAAAAAATAAATTTTCATTTTTTCGAGCTTGCAAGCTTGGCGTTGAGTACCACCACTCAACACGCTATGCCTCAACAAATTCAGCGGCAAGTGGGGAACGGAAGGTTCCGTCTGCCTTCTCGGATATATGCGGGATACAGTGTGAGGCGGATAATTTTTTTATTATAATTATATTAAATATACCTGCACTCTATCATTGCCAGTGTCAACCACGTATATGTGAAGATTTGCGTTATCAGTCGCTATACCTTCTGGTGACCGGAACATTCCATCACGACTTCCCTTCTGGCCTATAGACCTAATGTACTCTCCGTCTTTAGAAAACACGTGGATACAGTGTTTCCATTTGTCTAAAACAAATAATATAAAATTTAAGCACATATTTATTTGACTGTAAAAAAATTCAGTAACATAAACTTACCAGTAACATAAATCTCTCCTAAAGTCTTCATAAAGGCAATATGGACAGGGCAAAGCATCTCCTCGCAGGACAACCTAGTTATAATTTTAGCTTTAGTTCTCTCCACCACGAGGACGCTGTGGCTGTCGATGCCGCAAATGTAGAGGTGGTTGTTCCAGGGACTGACGCCCACACCGGCTGGACGGGATGTTTTACGCCATACGTAATGGGGTACGAAGTTTCGGGATCTTAAATGTGATATGTTTTAAATATCATTATATCTATATATATATAAAATCGAAAGGTCACTCACTCATCACGAAATCTCAGAAACTACATGTGCTAGGAATCTCAAATTTTGCATAGGAGTTATTTATAGGACGTAGGTGCTCGCTAAGACGGGAATTTGCAATATTCGACTTCTAAGGGGTTGTTTTTGGGGTCGAAAGTTTGTATGAAAGTTCGTTATTACAAATGCTAGGAGTCTCAAATTTTGCATAGACGTCACTAGGACGTAGTCATGGAGACAGAAATTAATAATAACATAGTTCACGCGGGTGAAACCGCGAGCGGGCCGCTAGTATATATATAAAATCGAAAGGTCACTCACTCATCACGAAATCTCAGAAACTACATGTGCTAGGAATCTTAAATTTTGCATAGGAGTTATTTATAAGGTGCTCCCTAAGACGGGAATTTGCAATATTCTACTTCTAAAGGGCTGTTTTTGGGGTTGAAAGCTTGTATGAAATTTCGATACTACAAACGCTAAGATTCTTAAATTTTACATGGACGTCACTTATAGGACGTAGGTACTCTGGGAGACAGAAATTAATAATAACGTAGTTCACGCAGGCGGGCCGCTAGTAAAACATAAAAATAAGACAATTCTTATAATATTTCAATTTGTTTTTCTTAAAAAATATTATACGATTATTTTAGTGAGTTTCGTTATTATCTCTGCTAGTTTTTGCGATTTATGGGCACTGACACTTCGTCCCCGAAACGATGCCGCCCCGACCGAATTCTAGAGATGCGAAAATGAAATAAAATATATTAAGTAAGTACCTATAAAATACTGATAAACTGGTTTCACTTTCCATCGGGTCATACATTTTTGCTGCTTCTGGTACGGGGTCTTCAGATTCGGCATCACAAGGTGTGGCCTCGTCAGCTTCTATACTAAAGTTCTCTTTGTCGAATGTATACTTTTCTGAATCCCATTTGGATACCTCAGATAGGAGTTCTAATGTATTTTGATGTATGTTTATAAAAGTCGCTACCTGGAAAGTTTTAGTTTCATTTTCTTTAAAAACGTTTGGAACAGTTTTTTTTAATTATAGATATTTATTAACAATTTCTTTATAGTTTACTATTTAGGTTCTAACAGGTTGTCAAGAACTAATTAGATAAAGCATAGGGTTCCTCCACCTATATTGTATATTTGATGTATTTGAAATGGATAGGTAAGTGGCAATAAAATGCCATCTAATTCCTAACATTATTTGTTTACCTATAGTCTAACAAATTACAAGTTTTTTCTAATATGAAATAGATTTGAAATAACATTAACAAGATACCTGCTTAGACAAGGAATTATTAACTCTTTAAAGGTACTGTTAAAAATTAATTTTCAATTAATAATTTGGATAATATAATTTATCTTAAAAAGTAAGCTAGATATAAGTAAGTAAAATAAAATAAGAATACATAAAAAATATTAAAATTCTGTTTAGCTAATGTTACCCCGTCAGTATCTTCAGTATGTTCTTTCGCATTCATTGCAAGGGTAACGGCGCTCCGTGCTTCATCCAAAGACGCTTTTAAGGCCAACGCAGACATATCTCTTGATTTTTGTAAATCTGTCGCCTTTTTCAATAATTGCATTTTCGCTTCTAGAATTTCATTTATTTTTTCTTCCGTTGCTATGTTTATATGTTCGACGATACGTTCACAGCGGTCCTAAATTATATACACTTATGTTTTAGTTTAGGAGAAGTTAGGAAGTTAATGTGAATTATATACAAGTTTTTCATATGTTAAAGGAATATTTAGTCCAATTTCTTGAAACTTATCTTTAAAAAGATAAGCATCAGTACATCGACAACAAAACAATTGAATTAATAATAATATTATAATTAAAATATTATCTAAAGATGACATTTCATTGATATTTATTTGCAATTTAGAGAAAGCTTACCTTGTAATGTTCTATTTTATGTTCGAGCCGGTTGGCGGCGGAATCTAGTTCTTTTAAAATGGATCCTAATTGAGTCCGCATGTCCTCTAGATGTTGTGACCAACAAACCCGGCAGAAGCTCTAAAATAAGATGGCATTAGACTATCAATAAATGTTTTATGGGATTACTAATTAGAGAAAATCTTGCTAATTCTTATTATACGAGTTTGTATGTACTAGATATTAGTAAGTATTCATGATTTTTTTTAATATCGAGGCTGTGGTAAGGCTCAGTTTTCAATTTTTCACAATGTAGGTGCCTACGAGGCATTATGGTACTTAGATTTTTTTTGGAGGGGTGGTTTTTAGCTTTGAACAGCTATGTTCGTTTGTCCTTTTTTTGGGGACAAATTTTGTTGTAAGTAAAATTTCTGGGGTGGGCACGGCTCAACCGGCCCCTCTCCTTCATATGTCCATTCTCGTTGGAAGTAATAAGTATTAATTTACACCTTAATTTTTCTAATATTAACTTTTTCATATATGGAATTTGAATCCATATCCATTCTAGAGTAAACACTCGAAAAAATTATTAATCGAAATTATTATTATTAATAAATAATTTTTTATTATTTTGAACATACCAATTTGCAATGTTCACAGTACGTAACGTCAACGTTATCACATATACTCTTGCAATGCGTGCATCTCACACCGGCCGCGAAGAGATCCACACTCTGCATATTATTAGGAGTTACAGGAGGAGTCTCCACCTTCTTCTCTTTCCCCTCATTTATACCAGCCATTGCTAGGAGGGTATCTATATATAGATTAGATGGCAAATTGTCCACAAATTGTGAGTTTTGCACCTGAATCCTTGTACGGCATATTGGACAAGAGATTATTGGAAAATCTGAAATCATTGGAAATATACTGTTTTATGAAGTCATAAAATTAATGTTATAATCGGTGACTAATAATAAAGATATGGTTGACTGACTAATATTATATTAAATTGATATAATATAAAAGATAATGTATCTATCTTTAAATTTAGATTTACTTAATGATATGATAGATTTTACTCGTTTTACAATAAAATGTGGTTTTATTGGGGATGCAGGATTATAAAGATTTGCGTACTTATGTCAAAAGAAGACTAAAGGCATCATCAGAATATGTCTTTATTTTTCTCCATTATTCTTCTTTTTTATGTAATCATATTATGTTTAATTAAGCTTGCAAGATATACAAATAAAGCTATTTATACGTTAATTTTTTGAACGAAATAATTTACAATAAATATAGAATATATTTTAAGCAAAATTAATTAAATTAGCTTTTAAAATTACGTGCTAATTAGTAAAGGCTTCGCAAATTAGTTAAATTATTAAAAAAAAATAACAAACCTGAAACATATGCTTTTAAGCATGCATAGCAAAAAGTGTGCTGACATGGCAACATTTTTGGTCTATTTAGAACTTCCAGGCATAGTGCGCACTGGACGAGCTCCTTGAGACCGCCGGCTGATAACCTATTAAAAGAGAGGAAGCTTTACTAAGATGTTCTTGTCGGTAACTAAGGAATAAATAAGAAATAATTATAATAAAAGCCAGATGTGAGTCCAGGCACAAACGGCTGTAAACGCTGTGTTCGATTCTCACTGGAGGTGGACTGGACTCACTACCATTCGCGTTGGCTCTGGTTCCGCCACTCAACACGCAACGCCTCCAAAATTCCGCGGAAAATAGAGAACGGAGTATCTTAACACTAGGTTCCTTCTGCCAACCCAGCAGTAAGCGGGGTATAGCGTGAAGCTGATTTTACTTCATTAGGTTGACCTTTAACCCATTTGAATTTAACATATTGGATAGCGGGGCTTAACCTCGCATATTGTAAATACCATATATGGCAAAGTAAATATTTTCACCATAAAAGAAAAAGAAGGATTTGAACATGGCATAAATTTAAAAACGAAAATAAAAATGAAGCCAATGATGTCGCAAGCCCTGGTCATTATTGGAGAATTTACGACCATCCTCACATACATAAGGTATTTTGTATTGTACGTTGCCAACTACAGTTTCGACGAGGCATACTAATTTGACGAACACTTATAGAATACCACCATTTAACTTATTTAATAGATTTTTAAAAGTGGTTTGGTTAAATAAACTATTATATCTTTTGAATGTTGATTTGTTAGTAAATTATTGTAATTAATGTTATCGTTTCAATAAACACTTGAAGTCATTCGTGGCGCAGGAACACAAGCGATTGTTATTTCTTCGCTCTGATCTCGAGGCAAAGCGCGGCGTTTAGCTCCACCACTTAGCATGAAATTTCTCTGGAATTCGGTGGAAATTGGAAAACGGGGTGCCTTAACAATAGGTTAGAGCCTGTAGGCCCTTTTTTTTCAATAATAATAGATTTGTAATGATTATGAACCTAGATATTTACAAACACTTTTAATAGATTTTAGTGATAAAGATTGTATTATAATTAGATATAAAGAACTTTAAAAACACCGCCTTTTTTGATCTTTTTAATTTATTTTTCATCTATTATTAAAACAAATTTAGCTTACTTTCTTGGTATTGTATCACATGCTGAATTCATAGATCTCTGAGATGATACAGCTGGTATAGCTTGTTTAAATACAGGAGGGCTACTTTGCGGCTGAGGCGTCAGGGTAGGAGAAGCATCATCTACACCTTTTTGACTATTCCAACGTTTCAAATTAAAAAATGGCTTCTTTTTCACTTTCTCTGCCATATTCGCAACTTGTAAGTTTAATAAAACAATTAAAACTGATACAAATTTATCCATTATCATAATATCATTATCAGTTATGGCGATTCTATATTAAGATTGGCTAATTTTGATAAGATTACAACGATTTTGATATGTATATATATTGTTATTATTTGCTCGCTTTTAATACATAAGTGTTTTCGCCAATAAAATTTCATTTATCTTGTTCTGAGTTAAGTTTATTTATTTTACGTCCTGTTTATAATCTAACGACTAGATATGTGTGGGATTTGCAACTGGTATTAAGCGTGTTAATATAAGATTAAAATAAATAATTACTAAAGATGATAGAAATAGAAAATTCTAATTTATTTGCTTAAAATATTGTGATAAGACGAGATTATTGTTTTTTTAACATTATCATAAAATAAATTAGCTTCACCATTCATCAGTAGGAACCTAGTGTTATGACACTCTGTTCCCCACATTCTTTTATTTTATTTATTTAATTTCTTAGCATATACCTACAGTTAGATATATATGATTTAAATACAATTCAAAGAAGTGAAACTTTAAAAGACATCTTTTTTTTTATAATTCAGCTTGTATACAAACAAGGACATAACGTTACATGAATCTTATTTGGGAAAGTCAGAAAAGATGTAGGCTTTTGGGTTGCCATATTTTATTTGATTTCATATTTTTTATTGTTTAGAGATTTTCCTTATAAATAACAAATAAATTATGTGGATTTTTTAAGCTGTATCGCTCACTAGGAAGGGTAGGCAGAGAGACCCTGGAAACTTAATATTAGCTAAGACATTCCGTTTCCCATTTCTCCAGGACACTTCTATTCGCCACTTTATAAATGTATAATATTTTCTTTTCTTCGCTCTGCTGTCGAGTCAAAGCATGGAGTTATATTCCGCCATTCAACACGCAATGCCAACAGAATTCGGCGGAAATGTAAGAAACGGGGTGTCTTGGCACCGTTCCCATAGTTCCTTCTTGCTAACCCAGTGTGAAGCTGATAAAAAAAAATAATCTCGCAGAATTTCAACTTACGACCTCCACGTTCTTTCATAATAAATACCACATTAAGCACTAAACCACGAGGGAGGTGTCCAGCTAACCGTGTCACCGCCGCCAGCGGATCAGGGTAAACAGGTTCTCAATTCATCAATTGAGCTAGACGTAAGCGAACCTGCACACTCCGAGATGATGCAAGTCCTGCAAAAAAACATATGTGGCCCGCTATTAATTATAATGAATTATCTATCTACAGCTTTGCGCGTTTGATTTTAAGGTTAATATGTCGATTTCACTTGTAGAAATGTTTTTGCTTATAAAAAATTGTATAGTTGTAGTTGTAGTATTTTAATATATCTAGTTGTAATAAAGTGTTTTGTAATTAAATTGTATTATATGTTTGTTTGGAATGATTACAGATAGCGAATTAGAAAATAGGTACAAATATTGCTTATTAATGTAAAAATAGATATATTTATGAATTAATATGTAAAGACAGTGTTCGGGGTTGTGTTGTTATTTTTTTATCTAATTACTTTTTCTAAATTACGTTTTTACTTCGCTATTCTAAACTATTATTACTCTCTCCAAAATTTGGCGGAAAGTGGAGAACGGAGTGTTTTAACACTGGTTTCCTCTCTATTAATACGGCGAGATAAGGGCTTGAAAGTAAAATAAAATTATTAATTAATTAATCACAATAAATGAGTTTATTTTATTAAATTATGTAGATACATAAGTTTTTCGTAAATACTAATTATCTAGGTATATGTAATGATAAAGGTATTCATGTGTCATACAACGATAAGGGCCGTGGACTCGTGGTTTGAGTAACGTCATGTTTCGCTACTGTTTGTATATTAAATATTTTAAAAGATTTCATTTTACGATTCGTAATCGCTGTCTTGTGTCGGTAGATTAGCATTCAAAGGACAAATAAACATGTCATTAATAGATATATGCCGCTTTTTAAAATTATTATTAACTATATTTGAAATAAATTTTAGTAATAATAAATTAATTGTTACAGTACTTTGTCTATTAGGCAGGGACAACCAAAATATAAATATTGCTTGTGGAATAGCGCAACTAAACGCCATATATGATCTCCCAAACGCATGTAAATAAGTATAATTAATTCCCTCCCTCGTAATGGAAGAAATAGGCCAAACATAAATGGGACGACACGGGAAGCACCAGTTTCAAATAAAAAAAGAATCGTCAGAATCGGTTCACCAATTCAAAGTTCTGGGGTAACAAGCATAAAAAAATAAAGTCGATAAACTCAATTGATAAGCTCTTTTTCTTACAGAAATCGGTTAAAAATATTTAATATATTCATTTCCTCGCTCGTAAAGCGCTACGTTGAGATCCACCAGTCATCACGCAATGGCTCCAGAATTAATGGGGAATGAAGTGAAAGAAAGCAATTCTGAAAGTGGAAACGCTCCCAGGTTCCCTCGTACGTACAGCGTAAAACTAAAAAAATGAACGTAATAATTGCATTAGATTTAACCCACTATTCTCAACATAGAACACTAATAGGTGATTATTTGGCTCAGCCGACAGCCATGACATGTGGTAAGCCGTGCCTCGCCGCTCTAACGACCACCACCTATATTATATTTAAACTATGTAAATACACATTCAGCTTTGCCTCCTACTTATGTTAACAAGTTGTTATCTTCTAATAAATAAAGAAACGTTTTAAAATTATAGCAATCATTATAATTATTTTACATAATGATTAGAAAATTCTACGGAGTCGTTTTCACTAGTTCTCAGGCCGGAGGCGTTTTCCTTTGTGGCTGTATCGGCTTCTAGTTGTCTAATAGTTTTATTGGAAACATTTACAATAAAAGGTACAGTTTAATATAAATTATGAGAGGAAAATTGTTAATTTCTCTATACAATTGAATGGTTTAAGTACCATTTTTAACATTTTGTCAATGTGCTAAATTTAAAAAAAAAACCAAATTAAATTTTAACTGAAAATCGCTGACATATATAAGAGTCACATGGATATGAACTCACCGCGGTTACGTCAATTGAGTCACATCCTGTGCTTAGGCACGTCATGATATACACTTTTTTTCAGCTTCACGCTGTTTCCCGCACACAGCAGGGTAGGCA
The DNA here is from genome assembly GCF_056956725.1 of Heliconius melpomene rosina. NCBI lineage: Eukaryota > Metazoa > Arthropoda > Insecta > Lepidoptera > Nymphalidae > Heliconius > Heliconius melpomene. The sequence goes on along the minus strand of NC_140402.1, from coordinate 5,174,627 downwards.
GTGTTAAGACACTCCGTTCCCCAGTTTCTGCCGAATTCTGGAGGCATTGCGTGCGCCGCGCTTTGCTTCCACACCAGAGCGAAGAAATAGAAATATAAATTTAATTAAATATTCCATCTCCTCAATTGGGGATCGAATCCACAACTAGTTAGTTTAACAGTCGACTGGCCTGACTGAAGCAGGGCGGAGGCACATATGCATGGCGATAAAATCTTATAGGACAATGTCGCTCTCATATTATATCAGGATACGTTTTAGAAAACAGTAAAATGCGAAAAGGCAAAAATTCACGGCACATAGTTCGAAAGTTGGGGTCATGGGTCATAGCTTGAAGATCATATATTTGCAATGTAGATAATTTTTGTGATCTCATATTTTTTGCCTAAATATATGTTGATACTATATATCTATGTGATTTTGATCGTGATTGTAATAGATGCCAATGCCTTAAATTCGGGCGAATAGCTGAATAAGGAGAGTCTTGACTCTTGGCCCTAGGTCTTTTCTGTTTACCCCTGCACACACGATAAATCGTAAAGTTGAAAAATTAAAAATAGGTGTTTAGTCCTACTTGAATTATACGCTTATTTATTTTAGTAATTCAAAGAAAATCTAAAAATTGAGTCTAATGAGAGAATGGAGTGCTCTTAAATGAAGATGAAGAATAAATAAATAAAAAAAAAATCAATGCTATTTAATAAATAATGATCAAATATTACAGTTCTATAACAAATGTAAATATTTAGATAATTAGATAAATTTTAATTTCAAAACAACTACGTGTATACCTTTGTACTTCGTTTCCAGTAACTAGGCAGTTAAATTGGCGGTTCTCCATATCAGGCTGTTTCATCTTGTTTCTAATCTTCCAATTCACCTGTTCTGAATTTAAAGTGTATAATATGAAAAATAAGGTACGATATCAGAATGTAAGGCACGTCTCAAGGTACGTCTTAAGATCTCATATGTTAATCGACAATGTCATTTGTTTAATTGATTTCTTAGAAAGCTCCATCCATCGAGACAACATAGGCTACATATAAACTAGTCTCAGGTTTGCGTACATTCGCAACTTTAATGTGACAAAAAGCAATTTTAACGGAACATTTTATTATTAAAATTTCAAGTATTTCTTGTGACATTCTTGTCGTTGTTATTTTGTTTCATTTTCTTCCTATTTAGGCTAAATACTTAATTAACACAACAATAGGACATAAAATTCATTATTTATTCTTCAATATTCAATGAAGTCTGGTAGGTTAAGTTCCTGGTGATTAAATTCCATATCTATAGCTGTATAAGGTTCCCTTCAATGTGACTAGGTACCTTCAGCAGTTATATTGTATAAAAGTTACGAGTAAAAGATGAATGAACTCAGTAAATTTAATTTCTGCACTGTCGACCTACCTACTTATTTCTATACGAAATTTTCTTCAATAGTTTATGACGTTATTGCGAATTGCCGTCAGTTGCGGCGGAAGCTTAAGTTTATACTAGTAGCCACAGTATGGCTTCGCCCGCTTGGACTACATAATTATTTGTTTTCACATTTGAATTATATTTGTAATCTAATTACATTATTATTTTAAAGATAAAATCCATATATTGATAGTTAGTTTTAGCCAATTCTATAAAACACTTATTTTGTAGTAATATTGCCGCATCTAAATCTTTTTATTGACATAAGGCAACACTAAATGTTAAGGAAGACTTGCTAGATTCCAATAGCGAAAACTGCATTTAAATCGGTAAAGCCGTTTCAGAGATTAGCGTAAACAAACGCACAAGTAAACAGACAAACAGACAAAAAAAAATCATTGTTATCAGTTCTATTATGTGACATTAATAAATATCTCCAATAATATGTTTTCTTATATATCTTCCATGTATATACCAGTATACCGATCCCTTACAATATTACTATAAATATAGATATAGGTCATAGTAGGTACCTATTAAATTATCTATTGATAAATCATAGTTAGTAAATATCAATTCATTATTTCATTTGCGCACGAGTAATTATGAAAAAAAATGGAGATTACAAAATTAATTTTTCACGTTATTATTTAATTTGATTTGATTATAAAATTAACAAGGCGAAGATAAGATAAAGGAAATTAGTGGTAAAGTTCTAGCGGTCAATTTATATCTTGTTCTGTTCTCAACTTACAAAGTAATACCACCTACAAATAGCTTTGAATAGCTTGTATGGCGCCTATTACGAGATTTCGCTTTCAATTATATTGCAGTACAGCATTCAAAGAGATACTGGAGTCCACCTATAGAATATGCAAACAGCTGTAATTGTGTTCTCAAAAGATTTATTTTACTTATATTTCCATAAAATATCCATTTATATGACATACGAAGTAAATTTTAATAAATAATTTATGGACATTGGATTTAAATGTATTTTTAAAATTTATTCTCTGGTTATGTCAGTATAATAAGTGGTAATTACAGGTTCCCATTAGTTATCCAAGCGGGTTTGCCCACAAGTAGGCATGCTACCAAAGCGAAGCAGGAAAAGGAGCACTGCTAACCCAGTGGCCAACTCGCGAGGCAACATCGAACGATTACTGCGCGCGCGCCACCATTCCACACCGGTACCGCCGACCTGACGCCCGCAGCCTCGCAAATAACAACCACAACCTATAACCACCTGACCCATGAAGTTCGTGTTACGATGACGTACTCATCACCCCTGGGTGTCGCGGCACTCCATTGTTTCATCAAGAGAAAAGCGAAGAACACCTCTTGCATACCAATTAGCAAAGAGAGTTTCGGCGACGAGTGACTACTACCAATACTAATACTGCTACGGACAGACGGCGCGAGAACTCCGAGGGTATAGTGCGTCAATTTTGACACTGTCAATGGGGGAAATTCGATTTGGATTATTTTAAGGAGGGCAAATTTCATAGTGTTTGTTATGCGAGACCGTGTTCCGGAGTCAGCGAAATTTTGGCAAGAGACTCAACGACATTGACAAGTGCAGTGCTGGACAGTAATCATCTGGTACGTTTCGTGATGATCACCCGTCGGGAACCTTGACGTTGTTTAGTGTTGATATACTCAAATCAGTGCTGTGCGCTTAGTGCTTAAAAATATATTTTCCAAATCGATATAAACTGGTAAGATTCTATTTTATTAATAATAATAATTTCCTTTTTGATGCGAAACTTCCGTGTGTTATCGCTGTATTTTGATAAAGTAAGGCCTACATAAGAGATTGTTTTTAATTATAAGGGACATCAGTTTCTAGTACTTCAGTACTTGAGAGCTCTGGTTCTTCGAAGCCCGATATTTTATATATATGTGTTGTGCTAAATTAAAGTAGATAAAACAAAAAATCTAGTTTAATATTATAATTCATAAACTAAAATGATAAAATGCGTTAAATATTTCAGACTTTATTCTGCCATATATAGAGTTTATTTTGTTTTAGTTAAATTTTTCAAAGTAGTTTTCTAAAAAAGTGAAATAAGTAAAGCAAGAGTCAATAACCTTGCTATTATAATTAACTAATTAGAGTTCTTATATAACTGTTTCTTGATTTTAAACTGAATGATATTTGCATTAATAATTATGGCCTTATGTTTTTTTTTCGATACAAATACTACTTGTTCTGTATTCAGGTAAATCAGGTTTTAAAAGATTAATAACCTCCTTTATTCTTTCCTCTTTAAAGTGTTATCCACCTAATTAACCCATTATTCATATATAAATATAGTTCAGATTGGACACTGTGGCGTCATATATATACAGTTTCACGCCGTATCCCGAATGTAGGGTAGTCTCTGCCTACCTTCGCCTAGTGTTTAGACACTAAGCTTCCCACTTTCCGCCGAATTCTGGAAGCATTGTGGCGGTTAACTTAACGATGCGCTTTGCCTCGATCTTTGACACGATATGAAAATATTAAATACTAGCTGCCCGCCCGCGGCTTCGCCTGCGTGAATTACTTTATTATTAATTTCTGTCTCCATGAGTACCTACGTCCTATAAGTGACGTAATTTGTAGTAACGAAGTTTCATACATACTTTCAACCCCAAAATCAACCCCTTAGAAGTCGAATATTACAAATTCCCGTCTTAGCGAGCACCTACGTCCTATAAATAACTCCTATGCAAAATTTCAGATTCCTAGAACATGTAATTTCTGAGATTTCGTGATGAGTGAGTAACCTTTCGATTTTATATATATAGATGAAATGAATCCTCGAGTGGGAATCGAACCCACAACCTGTTGTGTTTACACCCATTGCCCCTGCGCCACGACTGGCCTCTTCTGACCATATGAGATATGAAATAAATAGGCAAAAACATAAATCTGAGTTCAAGTATAGGAAATACAGTGGTCGAAGAATAAAACGAACCGCAAGTGAAACAATAACACATTTGGCTGATGAAATTGTGTCATTTATGTTTCGTGCACATTTTGTATGGTCTCTACAATGGTCGATGGTAGACTCGTATGTAGATTTACCTACTACTGGAAATTCAGCTTGGTCGGTACTGTTATATTAAAATTGCAAGCTGTTTTTAACATTTTTAAAGTATTATTCCACATTTAGGAAAGAAAAATACATTTTTTTTTAATTTATAAAGTTTTGAACGTAACTGAGTTTGAGTCCCATTTCGCTTTCTGGCTCTCGAAGAGTTTTCAAGAGCTGGTTCAAATAAATGTAACAACATCTCAAGATCGATCTCATACTTGAGAGCGACTTACAAATACGAGCACTAGAAACGTATAAAATTTTCGCGTTCGCTCCCTCTTGGATGATTTCCAAGAGCAGATTAAAATCTCGCTACGTTAAAATTTTTATATGTCTCTAAAAAAGTTTTTGCCTTTTTTAAATTACTTTATAAAGAAACTAGGTAATATATGCACATGCATATATAGGCACCAAGTAAGATAAGTTAAAGAAGTAATTGTAACTAGACAGACGTCTTAGAGACGAGAGCAAAATCTGTTGGCCGCCGCGGGCTCTCTATGATTACCAGTGTAACATAATGATTAGTGATTGTGACTAAAAACTGTAATATTTTTAATTTTTTAATTCTTGTGCGTTCGCTGTATCCCTCACATAGCAGAGCAGGCAGAGGGAACCTAGTGTTAAGACACTCGGTTCCCCATTCTCCGCCGAATTTTGGTGGCAATGACATTTTTCTAGTTGTAATAAATCAATCAACAATTAATGTCAGAAAAAATATATATATTTATTTTAGTTTCATAGATAGATAAGCCATATGTAAAATATTTTTTAATAAAGAAAAACGACTTCAACCGGATTCCGATTCAGGACCTAACCAAACTACCCTTGAAATGTATCCTATACAATAAAAAAAAGTAAATGAATTGGCGTTATATTGACTTATTCGTCCATTTGACGCACATACTTAATGTAAATTTAAGACAATTTAAGACATGTGATATCAGAAATAGACCAAATTAAAATGTGACCACATGGGAGGCACCAGCTTTCAAACATATTATAAAGAATCATCAAAATCGGTTCATCCAGTTAAAAGTTTTGAGGAAAACAAAAAAAAAGATACAGTCGAATTGGTAACCTCCTCCTTTTACAGAAAACGTTTAAAAATAATTAATCCATATTTATTTTAGTTTGAGCGTACGCCATAATAAGGTTTCCAGGTTTAAGGTTCCATAAGCCTTATGTAAAATATATACATTTATTCTAAATATATTTTACATATTATTTATAGATATATAGACACTAAAAGCTGAAAATTATTGATTTACACGATTCTATTCAATAAACATTTCAACAAATGCGTCATTGTGTTTATTTATCACGCATTGTCTACAAATATTGGTAAAGGAAATGGCTATTGAAAATATATTATGTTTCTTTTTAACTGGGAACTTAGTGTTAAGGTGCTCCGTTCCCATTAAAATACTTCCGTTTCCCACTCTTCGCCACGGTTCTGGGTACGATTCACGCTTATGGGAATTTAATTAAATTGTTTTTTAGCCACGTTATTGAAAGTTTCCCTAAAGGGATGAAATAAAGATTAAAGAAAGTTTGTATGGATTTTTTTAAATCTACACCGATTTTTATAAAATTTGAAATTCAGATTATCAAAAATATTTAATTTTATATTAAATTGAAAATAATTTCATAAATATATTTAATAGATATTCGTATAGTTCTAGCGGGCGAAGCCGCCCAGGTCGGCTAGTTGTATATATGAGTTAACAGTTTTGGTTTAATATATTGTCAATAATATAAGAGCTGGTGGTTTCCATTAAATTCCTCCAGAAACGAGACTTATATGGCAACACTCATTGCAGCGAAAGTAGTGTACGGAATGAATACTAATCGATGCGTGCCGTGATTACAATCCAAAATATTGCGATCGATTGCTTATCGATTTTCAATCTTTACACGATATCGTACACAAAGGTGACGCTGGCCATATTAAGTAAAGAAATTTATATAATAATCAAATTTTTTTTCAAAGTTTTTAAGGTCGTCGTGGTGCAAAGGCACACGCGTGTGACTGTAGTGCAACGGTTGTAAGTACGATCCCTGCTCGGAGAAATAAATTATTGTTCGTTAATATTTTAATTAGTCCACTCTGGCACCAAGGCAAAACCCTAGCGACGATTTCTGCCACGTAACATACAATGCTTTAAAAATTGCCTGAAAGTGGAGAACGGAGTGCCCAATGCGGGATATAGCGTGAAGCTGAAAGAAGTCATACGTGATAAATATAAGCATGGTAAAGGTTTAATGATATAATAAACAATTTTAACTCAAACAATTACTGAGATGAGAGTTTAAGCATAGAAAAAACTAGTACAAAATATTCGCTTTAGGCAGTTTTTTGTATGTCTAGTCGAGGTCTTGTTTGTGGTTGTAAAAAAAATATATTAATATATAAATTATGTACGGAGCCTAGATCATATAATAGTTATAAAATAAGCTTATAAGTATTAATTTAAATTTTATCAAATTTTCGATTGACAACAGTCCTTTTCAATAAGCAATGAGGATGATAACTATTATATATGTATAACGCTTTTCTGGCTTTTAATTAAAGTTTTTAAATGTTAGCTGAAAAAGCAAAAAGTAAAGAAAAAAATGGTTTACAACATCTCCAAAAGGAGAATAAAAAAAATGAAAACGTAGTGTCTTCTCTTGGTTCTTTCAGTCTGCCCTGCTATGCTGGAAAAGAGTAAAAAAAAATGACAAGAAATAATCTTATCCGAATATATCAGAATAAAATTCTCTTTCCGACGTGTATCATAGAACGTATAAAACATGTTTAAAAAATTATATGAAAAAAAGCCAATAAGAGATATTTCTTTAATAAAAAGTAGGTTTACGTGTAGTACGAGGATGTCGACTTAAAGCTCAATCGATAGCTGCTAATGCAGTAAATGTGTTAAACTCTTTGATACTTATAGGGTCACACATGTTTATTGTCGTCGTATCTTATATATTTAAGATATCAATATACAAGTTTCTTATAAAATAAAATATATCCCTATAAAAATAGGCTAGGTCTTACGCCAGTTGTGGTGCAGGAGAAGGTGGTTTGGTGAGAAGTGCAGGTGAGTTCATATTTGCATTTCCTTGTTCTGGTAACAAACCAAAGCACGCCCTTGAGTTCTGCTATTCAATAGGCAATACTTCCAGAATTTTGCTCTTGAGACTAGGTTCCCAGGTCCCTTTCGCCTACCCTGTTATGTGCGGGATACAGCGTGAAGTTAGAAAAAAATGTAAAATATACAATTATACTATTTCGATAAAGACTAGTCTCATTTTATCAATACATATAAGAAAAATAGAAATATAAACGAACCTTAACATTTAAACACAAATCGAGAAAATATTACCCAGATTTCTTATTCAAATGAGTCGTATTAGTAAGTCAGTAGTAAAAACAACATCTACAATATCAATTTTCAAATAAGGCCACGTCCGCTAACGTATTTATATTTTACTGGGAACAGCACTAACATTTGACATGCACCTACTTTTCTCCACACATGAGTAAATTATGCTTAAAATACTTAAAACATAAAGTTTCGTGACCGTTTCTACGATTGTTTTTCGTAAACAATACAAAACAATGAAGTTTAGAAATGCTAACATCGTCAACCAGCTTGTACCTACCATTATTATTAATATTTAATGATTTCTAATTATGTATGCGTTTGTTTTACTTACAAAAAAATATTTAATATTTTATGGGTTTTCGTTCCATGTTTTTATTATGGTATGGAGAAACCATGACGTTCTAAGCATATACTAAATGACAGACCAGACAGCTTAAAACTATATATAGCCTTATAATTGTGAATCATGTTTGTATAGTAATAAACAATTGCAAGTAATCTATTAATAAACTTAAGGCCAGTTGTGCAGGGCCCCGTGGTTGTTGATTCGATTCCCACTTAAGAAATTAAATATTTATCTAAATTAATATTTTCATTCCTTTGCTCTGGTGTCGAGGCAAAGCTGCGGTGCTGTGTTCCACCAATCAACACACAGAATTTGGCAAAAAATTAAGAACAGAGTGTTAGGTTCTCTGTCTACCCTACTGCGTGCGGGATACAGCTTGAAGCTGTTTTTATTTTAATTTATTAATAAGCTTTTCATATAACATAATTCCATCATAATATAATAATTTTACTACGTTCTTCTTTTAACTGTCGTATTAACCGCACTGGTGACATTGATGTCACAGCACTTGCATCGAAGATTTATAATCGATTGTCTGTAACAGGTCTGTGACCTGACAGCCTGAACTGGAATATCATGCATAAGGCAATCTCGTTGACCCGTACCACATAAAAGTTGGCCAGCAGGTTTAGTCCTGGCCGTCCTCGCGACATTCCTTGGTACATCTGGTAATTTAATTTTTATGATGCGAGAAAGTGACATACGACTTGAATTACCAACACCGAAGTGGCCATTGACAACTGTAAACATGTCATTGAAATAAAATAGTGTTATAATGTGAATAAATATGTGTACTTTTTTTTTATTTTAAGCATACATTTTTTGCGTTTACAACTTAATTTACCAGTTGTAGCTGTATTCGTTTTGCAGAACGCCGTTATAAAGAAAACATTTTTGTTTTAAATTTTATTTATATATTTAAATTAAATTACCTAAGAAGAGAGTATGTTCTCTATGTTGATTGAGTAAACATTTGTCCTATTAGGTTCTATTACATGTTTATAATATTGTTTGCCAAATATCTGTTAAAATTCGGATCGCAAGGAGCTATGACTTCGTAGAATAATGGGGGAGCATTTTGAAAAACTATGTTGTTTTCAGTACAGCATATTTTTAAAATGAAATATGCATATTCTTCTGTATTCTTGGAGTCTTCATCATCGTAATTAACGCACATCCTAATTTCGAAAACAGCCTTTGATTTAGGTGCTATCAAGACTTTTTCAGGGGTGATTTTGAATAATTTCTTCGTTTTCGCAGTAGCTTTAATAATTATCGTTGTTGAGAAAGTCTTATTAGTATTACTGATAGTAAAATTACCTTTACAATAACCAAATGTTACAGGTGATTCAGTCATGTCTAGAATATTAGGAACAATCACAATAGGATGAGGTAAAATTTCAGCAAATACTTTAACCGTTTCAACAAAAACGATATTATGGTTATCTGGCTTGGTAAAAATTAAATCAAAGTAGCTTTGATGGTAGCCGATATGTTCAGCTTTAGTAAAATACACGATATTTATTCTTTTTGACTTAGGCGGTAATCGTAAATACGTGTTTTTAAATATAAATGGTTGAAGAACAGTACTAACGATATCATCAAATATTAACTTGACAATATCATCGGAGCTTGGTAAATCGTCAATAAAACTGTCTGTTATTTTTGGTGAAGACAAAATCTTACTTTTAAGAAATTCAGAGTTATCAAAATTTGTCGCCTCTTGTTCCAGACTTCCTGTGTCAGAATTTTTAGCTCTAGAAGAATCTAGGTCATCATTATATCCTTTAGCAAGATCTACGTCTTTTTTTCGAATATAAACGTCATAAGAATTATTATTTTTAACGTCTATTATTAATACCCCCTTAGGATACTTGAAAGGGGCTATAACTTGCCATTGATAAACAGGTGGTATATAAATAGTTTCTGTAACGTTTACGGAATCTGTTTCCTTAAATTGACTTAAAATTGGAATTCGGAGGACTTTTTCCTCTGATGTAAATAGTACATTACGACCTGCTCTAAAATATAAAGAGGAAACTATGGAAAGTCCACCAAAATTTTCTCTTAATGTAAATATACATTTATAGGTTTTTGTTAATCCTGGATTTAGTTTAATCGGTGTAGCTGGAATAATTTCAATATTATCAAAGTACGAAGAATCAGATAATCTCTTAAATTGCACATATATATGTTCCAAAACACAATTTTTTATTGTGAACTTCAAGGTTTGTTTTCGAGATGAATCATCAGTTATTAATAAGGTGCTGGGATAGCATTTGAGGGAATTTGTTTCATAGCGTAGAATAATATCTTCATCTATAACGCTTTTAGTTAAATCGTCTTCAAAGCGTGTACCATATTTCAAATCCATTAAAGAAAATGGTGACTTAAGAGGTGATATAATCCTATGTTGATTTGTAAGAATTATTGTAGGTAAATGGTATGAGCTGTTAGATTTTATTTCATTATCTGTCTTTGGGGTTATATCTGTCTGATCTTTCGATTGTATAACTTCAGTATTAGGATGAGCTATCGTACTTGAAGCTTCGTCACTCATCACACTTTTCACACTTTGTGCAGGTACCGGCATAACACTTTCAGTTGAGCTAATTTTCACGCATATATTGGGTAATTTTTGTGTTTTCCACAAACTCGCTGTCCTTATTAAGTAATCTGTTAATTCAAATGGCGATAGTCTGTAGTACTGTGTGTAAAGCTTTCGTATAATCGCGACTCTACGTTGTTCTGCATTTTCAAGTTTTGTTTTATAATCAGTTTTTAATTTATTAATATCTTTAATAAACTCTTTCCAGTTCGGTAAAGATTTTATGTCCATTTTAAATCGTGATTCCAATGATTGTATAAATTCTTCTGCGTCCATATCAAAATTACTATTATGATTTCTGATTCGCACATATTTATGACTCAAAGTGGCCATCGTAAATTTTAAGGGAGTTTATCAAAATAAATTAAATATTTCAAAATAATATATTAATCGTAACATTGAAGCTGTCATCAATACGCATGTTTAAGACAGATTAATAATAATTTTATAGATAACAATAAGCTTCCAATTTACTATTGAACCTTCTTCGAAGTTATTCAAATATATTTAAATTACAAAAACTTATATTTTTGTATTTTTTAATAAAATTTAACAAATTTAAAATTAAAAATATTTATTTTGCTTATAGTTTCAAAAATACGCTTAATTTGCTTTAATATTTAATTGTTTTATTTACTAAATAATTAAAAATCCAAATATTCTTTAGCAGGCAACCATGGAGAGAATACCACGAGTACTGCTTAGTATAGCCTTAGCTGCGCTACTTCCCATAGCGTCACCAGAAAATCAAGATAAGCTTGCGAAGGAGAACATTCCTCATTCACGTCAGAAAAGGATACTCTGGATAACAAACGACGGGCGTTTGGCTCTTCCGCCAGGAACGACAATGGCCATAACGCCTTCTATATCAATGCCTTTTGTCAGGCATCCCCCCAAAGGATTTCTATCGAATATGACTGTTAGTTTTCCTTTTTCAAGTGAGTATAAATAGGTTTTATATTTATATTTTACTAGCGGACGCGCGCAGCTTCGCTTGCGTATTTAAGGGTGAATTTTAACAACCCATGAAACATGTCTTCAATGAAGTATTTTTAAGAGTCTAAATTTCAAATTTTATAAAAATCGATGGCGATTTAAAGTTTTTTCCATACAAACTTTCAACCCCTATCTCACCCCTTTAGGGTTAAAATTTTTCAAAATCCCTTCTTAGTGGATGTCCAGATTACGAAAGTAAACATCTGCCCAAATTTCATGTTTTTACCATCAGCGGTTACGGCTGTGCGTGCGTCTTACCTCAGTCAGTGAGGACAAGTCCTTTTATATATATAGATTATATTATATTTTTTAGGATAGATAAATAATAAACAATTTTACTTTTTTCTTTCATTAATGCGAATGTCCATTTTTGTGGTTTTCCAAAATATATTTTTAGTTGCGGACGAGGTTTCTATTTATCGCATTTTAAATTGGAGTAGAGAGTTGGCACAAGTGTGTGACTGTAAACCCGATAGGTTGTGGGTTCGATTCCCATTCGAGGAAATTAAATATTTAATATTTTCATTTCCTCGCTCCGAGAGAGAGGCAAATCGCGGAATTTATTTCCTTCACTGAACACGCAAGGCCTTCAGAATTTGACCGAAAGTAGGGAACAGAAGTGTCTTAATTGGAAATGGAGTTTCTTAACACTAGATGCCCAGGTCTCTCTGCTTACTTTGCTATATTCAGGATACAAAAGTAAAAAAGTAGAGAAAGATAAAACATACGAATGAATAAAGCCTAATCCCTTTTGTCATGTCATTGGACAATAATATTTTTCATATAACCATAAAATCATGAACGTGAGTTATTCACGACTCTTTTGAAATGTCATTATTTAATACTTGCAATATATCTTCAAACGGTACTTGTACAAGAAGATATTTCTTTATTTTAAGTACTAAATATTATTTAATTACGTAAACAAGTGGGGAGGTTTATTGTCTTAAGATTTTACGATTAACATTTTAAATGTCATACGTAATGATTTTACAGGTACAATTATGTATCAACTGGAATGTAAAAGTCAGTATTGTAAAAGTCAACAGTTTTAGTAGAGTTGTAGAAGTATTGTAGAAGTAGAGTTAATAATAACATTGTAGATAGACTACTTTTAGTTACTATTAATAAAATTTACTGACTTCAATGAGTTTTTCTTTATATTTCAGCTTCAAATTATAAAAAAAATTCTAGATAGATTGTTTTCAAATATATTTTTTCCTATTTATCTCCAGTTTTTATAGACAGATTTTTTATCATGTGAGATATGCCTACCATATTTTTTTAAGACACCTATTTTACTATAATTTTATATCTAAATCTTTAACAAGTAAATTTTGTTTTCATATTAATTTAGAAATTACCCATAATTATATAGAAAGGTAATGTTCATTTTATTACTCCGTCCATATAGTTAATGGTACTTAGAGCTATAACAGCATCGTATAAATTATGCTTAAATTGTAATTTGTATGTCGATTTGAACTTCTAATGTTAATAGTCTTTGTTAGAATATGAGTCTTACATGTATTTTTAGCTGATTTGGTTGAAAAATATTTTTATAGGTCTATTTTTTATTAAAATAAATATTAACGTTTAATATTAATTATTTGTTGTATATTTATATTATAGACAAATAAAAAAATATATATTTAATATAGAAAAATAGTTTAGTAAAAAACAACAAAAATATTAGTGGTATACTATAACTGTTAAAGAGATTATTCTAACGTAATTAAAAGAAATATTATATTTTAATTAAAACTAAAACTAAAAAATTAATTTAATTACATTTAATAAATTGAATTTTCACTTACACAGTCGACTTCGACAAGTTAGGACTAACAGACAACGAAAATCCTTATGGAGATTTGCCGCCTATTTTTGCGCGGTCAATGGGCAACGCTGCAGCGTCCATGATGGCGGATTATGTTGGACAATATTTAGATAATAGAAGAGGGAAGAGATCTACAAAAGAGGAAGTTCCTCCAGAAGCTGAGAAGATGGTTTTAGATAGGCTTCATGGAGGTGAAAGGTATGTGAATATACTTTATATACTCGTATTATGAAATGTCTAGACAAATGGGCTGTCCAACACAAAAGAACTATAAATTATTCCAATTTTTAAAAATAACTAAAATAAAGAAATTAATAAAAATCTTCTTTTATACATGTACATATTTTTCGTTCAATATTCGAGCTACCACTAGATCGTGATGTATCAAACTTTAAAGAGTACAATATGGACCGTTTATTTTGAAAGTGGTGTAAGTCCATTTTTGAGAAAAATGAGCTATCACGTAATTCATGCTTAATTTAATGTATTTTTTTTATATATAACTAGTCCGTGTTTAATTTCTCAAAAAAAACCCATGTTTTGAACAACTTAAAATCGGTCGGTAAATGAAATTGCATAATCATCGACATACCAACCTTTAATTTTCTCGAAACAAAGGAAAATGGACTTACATCACTCTCAAAATAAACGGTCCATATATAAACCTACCATTAATAGTGAAAATATAAATAAAATATAAATTTCATTCATTCATATAACAATTGAAGAATAAATGGTAATGTACCTCACACGTGACAACGCCTAAAGGATCAAGGACTCTGACCATAAAAATTCAGCTACTTTCACTTGCCAGGCCACCTGTAGATATCAGTACACAGATGGTGCTCAGGAATTGAAGGAAGCCCATTTGATATTCCTTTAACGTATATCGAAAATTCTATTGCATAATTTCATTCGGTCTAAATAGTATAATAGATACCTGTTTCGAATTTTTATTGAAGTTGTACAATACTGTAGAAGAAATTGTTATCTAAGCGCTCTACATTTATTTTATTTTATTATTATTATTTAACTGTTAATTGAAACATTTTATCATCTTGTCGTTTAGGCAGAGGGAACCCATTCCACTCCGCCGATATCTCGACACCAGAGCGAAGAAACAAAACTATTAAATATTTCATTTTCTCGAGTGGGAATCGAACCCACATCCTGCCGCATTAACAATAACACGCTTGTGCCCCATTATAATGCAAACTTAAATAAATATATACATTTGGTTTTTTTTTCAGAGCTCTAATGTACGGTATTGCTGAAGACCTATTAGCGAATTTTGGTTTAGATGGCAAAGAATGTCTCTTGAGGGCCATTTGCGAAATAAACGCGCATCCGTTGAAGAATTTTGGTTTTCTTGGAGAAGTCATGAAACTTTTCTTTAGGTATATATAATACATAATTATATTTATGCTTATATTTATAAAATAATATGTAGGTATAACTTAATAATAATTCAAAGTGTGAATAAAACTAGTTTTTTTTATAAAATTATTTAATTCCTTCGTGTTCTAATCGTAAACTATTATAAACAGTCCTAGTAAGTCACCATATGCGGATCTGCTCGCCGAATACGTCGAGGCACAACGCGCCGGAGAGTCCGGCGGAGAGTGCTGGCCGTACTACAGACTTTGTCCTAAGAGTATATTCCAATCTTCTAATAACAATAAATATGCGTAAGTATCAGTGTTTATACTTCAGGAATATTCTAATAACCTCCTCACTTTAAACCGAATAGACGAGGTGTCACGTGTTGAGTGGTGGAACTCAATGTAATGTAGAGCGAGATAATTAAAATATTAAATAAAATTTTGACCCACTCGGGTATCGAACCCACAATTGTTTATAGTCACACTTGTGTATCTGCACCACGACCGCCTATAAGTAATTTTATATTATTCAATTAAATACGTATGTAGAATTTAATATACCGAAAATGAATATATATCTGAAATAATCGTTTTATGTAGAGAAAAATTCTGTTTTTCTTTAAATGAAACGAAAACGTAAGCAGTTTTAACTTAAATCTTTAAATTTATTATGCACATATAAATAAAAATAATAAGCTTTACACTGTATCCCGCACATAGCAGGGTAGGCAGAGAGAATCTGGGAACCTAGTGTTAGCACACTCCGTTCCCATTAAGTCACTTCCGTTCCACACTTTCCGCCAAATTCTGGATTCTCTGCGTGTTGAGTAGAGCAATTCAACACCGCACTTTCATCACCAGAGCAAAGAAATAAAATATTATCATCAATAAAATATTAAATATATAAAGTATTCCACATTATTCCAGGAAAGATGCAGAAACACTACACAGACGACAAGAGCATGAAACCGTTAATGATAACAAAATGGAATTTAGAGCCATGTAGAATATTAGGTATTAGTACGTCGATAGAGGCATATTATAATATGCCGATGTATCCCAAATTCCAAATGTAGTTTAGTTTAAAACCAAAGTTGACGAAAATTAGTCTCTACTAAAACTAAAATGTACTAAATTTGTAAGTTTGTGATATATAATTAATTGTTATATTGTCCTCAATTCTTACTGTCACACAAGAAAGTTATTTATATGCTTTTTGTAGATTTTAATATATTATAAATATTTGAAATAAAAAGACATGTTATTCATTAATCAACATGTTTTAATTAAATGAAACGGTAATTCTGTCGTATACTTGTATTTGCAAAACCATTTTTTATTAGTAAAATTAATTTGATTTTTAGCAACGCTAATTCGTAGTTTCACGTTATATTAACGAATGTTAACAATCTTATTTTAAAACTAAGATTCTGTGAATTATAATGCCATATTTATTTATTTAATCTAAAGTGCCATTGGAAATGGAGCCTTGTGCTTCACAAGCAATTGTATATCGTAATTTTGTATTGTAAAATATTTTCTTGAAAAAAAAATAGTTTTAATTTAACCATTTAATGTAAATTTATGTAATTTATTGTTTCATTAGTATAGTATTTTGATTTTAATCAAAGTCCTATTAGAATTTAGATTATAAATTTATTTATTTTAATTAATAACAATAAAGTTATATTTGTGTTAAAACTGTGGGATTTTTATTTTAACCATATACTTAAAACATTTGTATACATCTAATATTATATAAACATTTCAGTTTACCTCCCAAAGCATATTTTTTTAAGTTCAAATAATAAATTAAATCTTTCTTATACAAAACCGTCCATACAAACAAAATTATAAATAAAAAACAGAATTCATATAAGTAACTAGCAGTATAAAACCACTGCGGAAGTCCAATTAGCGTCTACCCCATCCACTTGACACGCTTTTGTCCTGTTCACCCCATACCTACCCCCAACATAAACATAGGTAAATAAACCTCGTAAGTCTGGTCTCTATATCGTGCGCACAGCTTCAAGCGGGCGAGGCGCGTGAGAAAAGCCCGAATACACCGAAAAGCCTATTTTAAGACTAACTTTTGCTATGTTTGGATCAAAGACTGTGTAAAATTGTGCTGAAAAGGTGATGTGTCCCGTTTTAGATACAATATGTACTTAATGATTGCTTATATTGTCATGTTCGCGATGTTTGAGGCTGCGGCTACCAGTAAACGGAGTTATTCGGACCAATCTATTAAGGGATACGTTACTGAGGTGAGCTTGTAGAAATAGTGTTAGAAAGATTGAGAATTTTCAATGATTTCTTATTTTAGGTTATAAAGTTATGTGTCTAGTGTACCTAATGGTAATTTGGAAAACTTTATAGCATAGTAATATATGTAATTTACAAAAAAAAATGTGTGGTACGATCTTTCCAATTACCTATGTACAAATAAAACATCTGTTTTAGAGAACTTGTTGGTGGAACGAAGTGTGCAAGGAAGAATTCCAAAGACTTTTCCGGTGCAAGTGTCCTTCCTGGTCGTACTGCCGCAGCCCTGGCAAGTACTACAACGCGGTCTGCTCGATGACCGAGACCGGCTACATATGGGACCAGCCCAATTCCCAATGGAGAGGTCAATAATCAAATGGCTTAACCCGTTTCATTTGATTAATTAAATATTTTCTCCCCACATGGAATGCCTTGGAAGAAGCACCAGGAAACCGTTAAGTATTCCCGTATGTGCCACGTTCAACGACCCTGAGACTGATTTGGTAGGAAAGAAATGAAATTTCATCTTCTATTTTCGTATTATGCCTAAGATGCCTTTTTTCTCCTTAACGGAAGGGCGATGTTTCTTTCGGATGACCAATTTTGTTAATTCTTGTTGTATTTAAGTAATAAAAGTATCGTTAACACCACTTGTTTTCATTTTAGACATCCTTGCTTATATCTGTATTGACCTTGAAAATATACTCTAGTTTATAAGTAACCATTGCCGAAAAGCGCATGCGTATTGGTCTAGCCACTTAAAAGAAGGACCAACAATCAATACTGTATTTCAGTATACAGTAAATCTGAACAAGTACTAAATTTCTTATTAATTTCTTACAAAATGTGGTCGTTCCTGCTGTTGCTAGCCACTATTTATTGTATTAATTGTGAACCAGAAACAGTGAGAGATAATTTTGATTATTTTAGCTATGGAAACGAAGATAATCTTTTAAAAAATTCGGACGTACATGCTGTAAGTACTATAATTATTATTATAAAAAAATAATATTAATATATATCAGCTTATGTTTTTAATTCTAAATTAAATCATTATAATTACAGCCGAAAGATGAAATTGTTTTGAGACCACAGGAAGTGAAGGATTGGCCGCAGCAGTCACTTAATGTGGGACAAATAACAGCTGTTTCAATAAATTCTCTGGGACAACCTGTCATTTTCCACAGGGCCGAAAGGGTGTGGGACGAAAGGTGTTACACTAATTTATGATAATCTATAGTCTATATTCAACATTTAAATGTCTTGAGGAGAATCGCGCGGAGAAGGGGCGCATATGACTTTAAATGGTGCTACACGGGGTCGTGGGCGGCGGTGATCACCATCAGGTGACCCTAACGCTCGTTTGCCTTGTCCTTTTACCATAAAAAAAAAAAGAAAACGCGACAGATTGTGGGTTCGATTCCCATTTGAGTGATGAAATATTTAACATTTCCATTTTTTCACCCTGGTGTCGAGGCAATGAATATGGTTATATTAGCATAATGGCTTATTTTCTGTTATATTACTTTCAGTACTTTTAACGAATCGAATGTGTACCAAAATCTTGATAAAGGACCAATTGTTGAAGATACCATATTAGTTCTCGACCCTCAATCAGGATCAGTTCTGCATAGTTGGGGAGCATATGCGTTTTATATGCCACACGGCTTAACCGTTGACCATCACGACAATGTTTGGGTTACTGATGTAGCTAAGCATCAAGTTTTTAAAGTAAGTAATCAAATAAATGAATGATTAAGTAATTCGTATTTTTGGATTAAAACTGAAGTCTAAATTTAAATATTGTGTGATACATAATTTAATTTTATATCTTTTAATATAATAATACCATAGATCACCATTCTATTATAGAAACAACGGCAATTTAATGAAAAGAAATACTCGCAAAGAAAATAGAAATACTTCTAGGCGGAAAGATTTTAGTTTTAATACACTCCATTCTCCGTTTTTGAATACGACATGTATCGTATGGCAATACTGCGCTTTTTCAAAGATGGAAAATTAAGAGTGGTCATTTAAATATAATCTTTCTTACGAATGGGGATCGTACCCACAACCCACATTAAGACGCGGTCCCACTTTGCCAAAGCAACCTTAAATTAAGATGGTGATATTTACCCTTTCAGTACACGCCCAACAACCACAAGTACCCAAGTCTAACAATTGGAGAAGCCTTTACAGCAGGCTATCCCTATCGTCGTCGGGTCTTACTCTGCATGCCCACATCAGTAGCAGTCGCCACAACTGGTGAAATCTTCGTTGCTGATGGATATTGCAATAATCAAATTCTAAAATTCAATGCAGCTGGAACACTCCTATTCGCCATTCCTTCTTTTTCTGATACACTAACGCTAAACGTACCTCATAGTGTCACATTACTAGAACAACTAGATATAGTTTGTGTTGCCGATCGAGAAAATATGAGAATAGTCTGTCCTAAAGCAGGATTGAAAAGCTATATAAAAATGTTGGAACCAGCCACTGTGATAGAGGACCCTACGTTAGGCCGTGTGTTCGCTGTTGCTTCCCATGGGGATATGATATACGCTGTAAATGGACCAACGTCTCAGAACATTGCAATAAGAGGTTTTACTGTTAATGCCTTATATGGAAACATACTGGACACGTGGGAGCCCAGTACCGTAAGTTATATTATTTTTGTATCTCAATGTTGTCAAACAGGATGTGTAGTAGGTACTGTAATTTGTACGCAAGATTCATGTATTTTTTTAAATATTTCTTTTAGAACATCTAATAAAAAATAACATTTAAGTATACCTACAATTTTTTTCAACGCAACGGAATTTAAAGCTTTACCTATTTTTATCCAATTATCTACTACTAACTAATAGATCCAGGAAGTCTCGATATTTTTTTTACATTTCTAAAGTGCTTTTCCACACTTAGGAAAGAAAAAGTTTGTGGTATGAGAAGTCATTCAGTAATAATTAAAAGTATGTACGTTTTTTCCAGGGCTTTTCCAACCCGCATTCCGTCGCTGTAACGAGAAATGGCTCCCACCTTTACGTTACGGAAATTGGACCAAACAAGATATGGAAATTCGAATTGACCGACGTTTACGATAAAAAGTAGAATATAGTCATAGGCTTTAAATAGTGAACGCTTAATAGCAGCTCGATCTATTCTTACACGTAATTTCACTTACAAATATACTATGCTACTTTAATACGTAAATTTTGAATCGAAAATTATGATAATTTAAATCTTCTATTGATATATTAAAATTTATAGGCAAAAGTTGGTTAAATCGTGTGTTTCTTTAGGTGTTCGTCATAGAGTGCTCAACATTCACATATTATATTAATTATGTAATTAAATATATATTTTAAATAATCATAAAATAAACATAAGTATGCAACCATATATATATATCTAACGTTAACTAACGAAATTAGTTAATTTTTAGGATTTTAGGATAACTAAAGGTACTAGATTCTTTCTAGTCATTTTACTCAGTTAGGGCTAACTTTAACTTTTATTGTAAAATCTATATAGTGTACATGTCAAATAAATATGTTCAAATGGTTAATATGGACAATAAGATCTTTTTGGGGCAATTTGTGAGAGAGGATTACAATAAAAAAAAGGAAGTAATATTAACATATTGGAAGGGACTTCCTACGAGTTCATTTGACGGCGACTTATTTGTTATTATAAGATATTAGCGGACGCGCGCAGCTACGCTTGCTTATTTAGGGGTGAATTCTATCTAATAAACCATGAAACATGTGTTCAATGAAATATTTTTAAGAGTCTAAATTTCAAATTTTATAAAAATCGATGGCGATTTAAAGATTTTTCCATACAAACTTTGAACCCCTTATTTGCACCCTTAGGGGGTGAATTCTAGAAAACCATGAAACATGTGTTTAATTATATACGTTTAAGAGTCTGAATTTCAAATTTTATAAAAATTGGTGACGATTTAAAAAAAACCTATACAAACTTTCAACCCCTTTTTTGCACCCTTAGGAGGAGAATTCTAGAAAACGATGAAACACGTGTTCAATTAAATACTTTTAAAAATCTAAATTTCAAATTTTATAAAAATCGGTGCCGATTTAAATTTTTTTACATACAAACTTTGAACCCCTATTTCACCCCTTTAGGGTTAAAATTTTTCAAAATCCCTTCTTAGTGGATGTCCAGATTACAAAAGTAAACTTTTGTCCAAAATTTCACATTTCTACCATCAGCGGTTACGGCTGTGCGTGCATCTTACCTCAGTCAGTGAGGACAAGTCCTTTTATATATATAGATTACCTATTGCAATATCCACACTTCGATAATAATCAGCTTATCACATGATATGAAGCTAAAGAAAAATCAATTCTATGATTGACAAAATTATATTATTAAATATTACAAAAATAATAGATAAAAAAGTATTTTAGTTAAAAAGTTTTTTTGTATTTTTGCATAATAGATAAAAAAGTATTGTTGCGAGTTAAAAAAAAGTCGCTGTCAAATTCTTAATATACTTATATGTTTATAAAAAAAATAACACTAGTTTCTATATCGGCTTGAAAAGATTATAATAAAAAATATTACATATTTTGTACACATTTTACTAAATACGGGCCAGTTTTAATACGGGCCAGTCTGTTCCTTTTTCAACTATTGTGTTTAGTTAAAATTTCATTCAAAATATATTTATTATCTACGTAAACTAAGAGTAATTATAGTCTACGTTAACTTTTCAACTCTTTATATATCATAATTTTTTTTCCATAATGATATAATTTTCTTATAATACTGGTAGGGTCAATAAAAACACGCACACGAAAATATATTATTACTTATAAACGCAGTTAAATCTCAATAATAATAGTTTAACTAAAGTTTTGTGTAGTTGGTACTTACTACTTAAATGCACTTTGGTTCGCGTGAATAATTTGATAAAAAATACATAAAATGCACTTTAAGTTACAACTTGGGCTTCTTCGTGTCATATGATAGGACTATTAAACGACCAGGCAGACGGACAATTTGGGCAGGAGAGCGAGTATGCCATTGTTTGTGGGTTGGCGACACAGTCACAGGTCTTTTCATCCTTCTGAGCATATCCCCATTTTACAAGGTTTCCTTTGCATAGGCCAATTTGGCCACGTAATTGATTGCCACTGCAAATTGTGGACTGGGGGAGAGCACTCTATGGGAGAAACAAAGCCTCTAGCCTGGAATGGAGGAATCGGAATACCATTTAAGGCTGTGGTTGATTTAATGAAACTGAAATTGGGCCGAAAGTGGGGAATGAAATGTCGTAACATTAGGGTTCCTTTGCATTCCCTACTATATGTGGGATAAAGCGCGAAGCTATGTTTTTTAAAAGTAATCATATTGATTACTTATCTATCATATTAGGTACCTTATTAGAAATAAAAGTTTTGTATTTTATTTTTATATTTTTATCAACTTATTCACGCATAGTAATATCCAAATATATAAATAAATATTTTTATATAAATGCAATTGAATTGTAGAACTTAGCTGGCTTTGAAATTGAAGATTTGAATGCGCTATGACTAACGGACCAATATTGGAATTGGTATGTTCATTATAGATACCTAGGTAACTATATGTAACTATAAAATGCTAGTAGAGAAATATAAAGATATACGAAATTATAATTCTTTTATTGAAACTTATCCTTACTTTTAATTAAATATCTAAGTGATATAATTATTTTAGGTGTGATCCATAAATTTTGCCCTAGCAATTTTTTGATATTTTGATTACTCTTTTCTAGTTTTCTGCGTGTGTGATACTTCGTCGTCGCGGCGTCTCCTTTAAATAGTGACGTAATTTATAGATGAATCTTTATTAATTGCGAACAATTTAAATTGTCTCTGGTAAAGCATTTATGTAATTTTTTTAAATATAAATAAGTTACCTTTCATATCATGTAATTCACTCAATAATAAATATCTTTATAAATCAATAAAATTACATTTTTTGTGTTAATGATAAAACATTTCAAATAATTAAATAGTGATATAAAAAATCGGTAATAATAGTTAGTAAAATAAATAATCAGATAATTTATTATATTGTTATTATTAGAAACAAATGTTCAATAATTACACAGTAATATAAATAATAAATTAAATAACTAACCTAATATATTTTTTAAGTGTCATATTTTCGCTTCTTCATAACTTTCATAAACAAAACCATATCTGAAAATAAAATTTACATACAATTATATTTTCCATTGCACATTTAATCACTTCAGAAAGACACTGTTGAGTGGCGAAACTAACGTTGGGATGTGTTGTTGGGAGGTGGGAATTTGACTCCCTATGTATATACAGGAAGTCAAACTCACAACCATTGGTGTACAATCAGATGCTTAGCCACTGTGCCCCAATGGCTTTAATGTTTAATTTCACTTAATTCCTCAAAAGAACAAGTATCTTTTTTAAATAAATGTTTCATAAACATTACAAAAGTATTTTTTATCAATTTAAGCCACTAAAAATAGATTAATCAATAGTTTTTTTTTTCAGTAACTTAAAGCATACTATCAGCAATTTTTTAGATGAGTTATTAGAATAACATGTAAAATATTAAGAAATGAAGCCAAATATAAAATTTATAACAATAGTTCATCATTTTATTAGTGACGACTGGCAGAACTCAACGTCACCCTTTGCCTTGTTACGGGAGCGAGGAAATGAATATAAAGAAATATTTTATTCTCAGAGTGGGAATTGATCCCAGAACCAACACATTTACATTTAGACACTTTATCACTGCACCACAACCTTAAGTCTACTTATGTACACAATAATGTATAATATGCCACTCAAAATGCCTCAAGATTTCAGTGTAAAGTAGGGAATAGAAGCATCTTAATGGGGATGGAATTTAAAAGTAGGTTCCCAGGTACCCTATGGATGATCTGTTATGTTCAGACTATAACATGCTTACAGCTGATAAAATACTCACTTATAAATATTGCCATGACGACAGCTAGCATCAGCCATAACCAACACTTCCACGCACTGCGACTGTGCTCTTGAAGCCTTTCTGATTCAGATTTCAGAGATATTATATTTTTGTCTGTCAAGTCTGATGATTTCTGTAACGCCTGGAATAAAATAATAAAAGTTGTTATAAGTAGATAATAATATAATAATAATAATAATATATTTATTAAATTAATATTTGATACATTACAATACAACTTTAATTGTTAATAACTGCAGTAGTATAAACTGTGTTGCAGATCTCTTTTGTTTGCATAAAATTATCTTGACCATGGGTTTCATACTGAATAGTTATTGTCATAGTCTTGACTTTTGAGAAAGAATATTTAAAAGTAAATAAAGCATACAAGAAATTAATGTATCTTTGTTGAAGTAATATATAATTGTTAATTATCAATAACCCATTAAGTGAAGTTTCCTTCTCACTAAAAAAAACTGAAACTAAAAAAAAAATATGTTTCTAAGTACCTCAGTATCCCCTTTTATAATTGTGCTGGCAATTTGTGACTGTTCTTTTAAGCTCTTCGTCAACATGACCATATTCTCAGCAACTTTTTCTTGCATATTTTGGTGATATTTCAATAGGGAGTCTATGTCCTCCTGGCTAGTGCGGTTACTTGTAAAGTTTGCAGCTTTTATTATATTTCGCTGTCTTAGAGCATTGTCACTGTCATCTGCAATATTAGTATAAAATATATTTATAATAAATTTACAACAAATTAACAGTGTCATTGAAATAGGGTTATGGCAAAAGTTACTATAAATTATATTGATATGTGAATTATAATGATACAGGAAATTATTAGTTTTTGTTGAGTAATAAGTTTGAAATCATGAAACTTTATAAATAAAATATAAAAGTGATGGCAACCTAATTCAAATAATTCGGATCTCAACTCCACGCCATACTTTGCAACAGTTTTTTGGTGTATTTCTTGAGCTGAACCATCTTCAGAGTTTGTTGTAGCCGCTCCATGAGATAACTGTTGTACTGCTTCCAGCTAAAATAATTAAATATGCATAATGTTAGGTTTTACTGAAATACTAATAGGGATTTTATTATGTATATTGTTATATAAATATTTGTTTTCAGCCAAGAGTATAATAAAACACAGCTTTCTAAATTACACCTGAATTTAAGACATTGGTTGTTGATTTGCAAAACTGTTTTCTGTTATATTAATTATATTTAAAAGATTATTAATTATAACCTTTTCCATGGGGCTGTTGAGGCTAACCGTTTGAATAAGACCTTTAAGGAAAGCTCCCCTTTTAATGTACTCAGCTAAAACATCTTTTGTTGGTTTTCTGGAAATAAACATCAAATTTATTACAATAACACTAGAACTAAACATTAATTGGTTTTTAAATGAATAATAAGTTTCAATAAAACAAAATCTTACTCATTCGCAGCTTTTAGTTCAGCGATCATTTCATTCAAGGATTTCACATATTGATGAAGTCTGCAGTTTGCATCAATAGGCTCCTCTTTTGCCATCTTTTCACATTTGTTTAGAAGCTGGCGTACATTCATTTCTAATCTGGATTTCTTTGGTACTACAGTAGCATTAACTTTTGCCCGTTCTACAGCCATTTTTTTAATATAAATCCTTGAAATTAGTAAAAATTCTTGAGAAAAAATCTGTTTTGTTCAAAATATTAGTATCGACCGTATTTATTATGACTTGTCAATTGTCATTTGTCATATATGACATACATGTGGCATAAATCAAAACCTCACCCAAATGTCATTAACTTTTTTTAAAAGATGTATATTGTTGCTTGGCTTTTAAGTAAACATTGTTACGATACGGGTTCTACCAAATGCTCATATGCACTTTTAAGGGGAAATGTCGTAGTAAATATTTAACTAAATAATAGATAAGTTATCTTATTAATTTGGTGCATCAAGTATTTATAAAACTAAAACTTGTGCATCTTGCTTTGCTCGAGTTTTAGTTACTAAGGAACATATAGTATTTTTTTTATTTTTCAGAAATTATTACAATAGTACAAAAGGTATGTTTAGACCTTTTTTTTTGTCTTATCATGGTCAAAAAACTTATAAATGTGGAATATTTCAAGTTTTATAAAACTTATAAATAGTGACATAGGCAGTAAATTAGTTAAAAACTTATTAGTAGTTTAAAAATTATTCAAATGACTTTGTTTAATATATTTTATGCATAAAATTTTCAATAAATATGGATAAGTATGTGGTATTGTATATTTAAATGTTGTTATTTGTTTATATTACTATCATTGTTTTTAGTAATATAGCCAAAACATTATTTTATTTTGGCTATATTTGATCATTGTATAATTTTACAAGTGATATAAACTTAAATATTATATATAAATTGAAATAAAATATAATTTCAAGTAAAGTGTTTAATGTGCAAATATAAGAATTATTTTTTTATAAAATTATGGTTTAGGTGGCTGTTTCTTGGCAGCTTCTGCTTCTGCTTCACTCTTTTCAAAATTTGCAATTAATTTTTCCACTTCTGAACTGGATAATACTCTGATTATAGTCTTATTATCTTTACGAGTGAGTGTGGCCATCTCAACTAAAAAAAAAAGATTATGGATCATACTTTTTCTAGAAATTGATAAGAAAACTGTACTAATTATAAATTATATCAAGCACTATTATTATATTTAAATTTTAAGACATTTTCGTCAATACTACTAGTATTAATTGTTATTTATTTTATTAGTAATTTTATATATGCACTAGTAATTTAGTTATTACCTTTTTCGGGTGTGAGTTTTGTCATATCCAAGGTTTTACTGAGAACTTTAATAGCTAATGCTTGAGCCTCAGCCAATGTTGTTTCATTTTCCTTATATTCCTGTTTCAGGCTGGATACTGCAGCCTAAAAAATATTTTTGATAGTATAGAAAAGGTGACAAATAAGTTTTTTTTTGTAACTAAAATATTATGCATAATTTTTCGCTTCTATGTATTCTGCACAGCTTGGTAGTCAGAAGGAACCTGTCTTTAATGTTTCAATACTCTGTTCTCCATCTGTCTAATTTTCTAAACAACATGACATATGACAGTATAGTTATAGCACTATGCATACTTACAGCACTATTATTTCCAATGCAAGTAGCTTTCCATCCACCATAGTTACCACTGGGGTCTGATTGGTATAGCTGATATCCATAATGTTTATCCCAACCCATGTAGAGAATGGAGACACCAAATGGTCTTTTACCTTAAGAGAAATAATAGCATTAAAATTAAAGTATCATTCACATATTATATGGATTTAATTGTTAATTATTATTGAGAATTCAATCAAAAAAAAATGCTTGTTTTAAATTATTTTTTACTTTTTGTACCCATTGTTAAGTAAAATATGACTGTAAACACAATGGTTGTGGGTTTAATTTCTATTCAGAGGAACACATCATTTTTTATTTGTTGCTTGGTAACCAGACTCTTATCACTCAATATATCAACATATACAGTGGTGTGCGAGGTTCTATCCTGTCTCTAAATTTTATGATGATATAATGATCAAAATATGGTATATTTCGTACAAGAAACTAAATTTTAAATATCTAAACATTTTTATAAAGAGTCTTAGAGATATCAGAAATCATAAATATAATGAAATTTGAAAACCATTTTATTTAAATAATTAACATTGTTTTGAAATTAATATAATTATTTACCTCCATACTGTGTGTAAGCCTGTTTAACATCACAGAGCCAAGAAACTAATTGTTCACAAGGAATCGACTCTCCATACTGCAGCAAATATCTTTGTGCTATCAATCTTAGCTCATTTGTAAGAACATTGGCATCTGATGTAATTCCAGCCACAGAGCAAACCATATCATCATTTAACTTGTATATTTTCTCAGAGAAAAACACTTCATCTAGCAGTTTATTAGTATTCCTGCGTTCTGCTGCAAGTAAGATCCCGTCAGTAGCGAGAATTCCAAGAGAGGTTCCAGCATGGCTAATCGCCTCCATAGCATATTCAACTTGATATAATCTCCCTGTAAAACGAAGAGTATGATAAATTAAAAATACCTTTAAAAATATTCACATCACTGTAAAATACGGGTTTCTGTCATCATGTATCTATATATTTTTTAGGCATAGTCCATATAAGCATCGATATGAATGACTAATGAGAAAGTTTCATACAAAATTAATTAATTATAAATAATTAAAAATTTAAATAAATTCAAAAATCCCTCTATTCTTACCTTCTGGAGAAAATATTGTTGTCCTCGTATCATAACGACGAGCCTGTAAAATACAAAAAAATGTTGTGAACACCAATGACCAAGCAATAACTCGTTAACCTATTATTTCGTTATATATTTGTATTATATGTGAATATCTTCATATTTTGAAAATATAAACTTACCATTTTGATAATATATGTAAATATTAAATATAGTAATGTTCAAAGATAATTGCAGTTTCTTTATAGTTTTTGAGAGACGGCTTCGCTTTGCCGGAATATGACAGTGATTTGACAATTATAAGCAAAAGCCACAGATTAACAACACGATGACAGGTAACTTTTCAAAAGTAAGCTGCGTTCGAGAATAAAAAATTGTAAACATTAACTTTTTTAAAATATATAATTTGTATTCTTATTCATGTGTTATACCCTGAGATCCGGCCGTTGAATCCTGCATATACGAGTTTTCTTAATTAAACCTATATTAATGAATAATACATGATTAGTAGAACAGATTACACCTGGGTTGCCTGGAAGAATCCTGCCGCAATCACCTTTAATTACATTTTTTCGTAACTCGTTTTTGGAGAAAATTGCACCAATACGTTTTTTATATGAATCGCACATCATTTGAAAGATAATCCCATAAGGAATTGGAAAATTAAGGGTTGCCAGCTCTCAGTCTGCCGCAAGTCTAGGGTTGCCTGGTTTAAACATGTCACTAAATGTTAATAATTTGCACTCATGTGTTTTTTTAATGAATTATATATCAAATTAAAGCTTATTTTTTTCTGAACACTATAAAACAGGGTTGCCTGGAAAATTCCTGCCGCAAACAGGGGTTGCCAGCGTTTGAAATATTTTATTCCGGTTCCGTTTGACTATGAGAATAGACGATGAAATGCGCGGTCTGCCTTATGTTTTAAAGTAAAATATTATATAATAGAAGGTCAATCTTAAAATCAATGTTTATTCTAATTGTTCACCTGTTAAATGATGATTTTAATCATATTAAGTACACGCAGAAAACTATTTAAAGATGAAATCATTCTTATTTTTCAAGTAAAATAATAATCCATAATATTGAGTCTTCGCAAAATTTATTTTATAAATAATAATATTTAGTTAAATAACCCTTTTAAAACAACTAAATTATCTAATTAAGTAAATGTTTACAAATATCGATCTACTATAAGATATTAATTAGAACATGTTTCCTTAATATAATGAGAGGTGACAATTATCGCGGATATTTTTTTTATTAATTAAGAAAATGTGGAAAATTACATTTCAATAAACAATCTCTCTCTCTCTCTTCGCCCTCTGCTTGTTTGATTTGACAACGCCGTCCGTATCCGTAGAAAGAACTATGGCGCCCATCTTTTTGGTACGAATATTTACGTTTTTGCAAAGTAAATGAAAACTATTCAACTAATAAAAACTATTAAAAAATATAGATAATAAAATGTCGCTAGCAAGAACTTGTCCGTCTATGCTGAGAGTTTTTAAGGTATTTAGGTCTGAAAGAATTGTTCTTATAATTATAATAAAGCGTAATCACTCACTAACGTCCCTAACTTAGTATAATCAAAACTGAGGCAACTCCCACGGCCACAATTGTCTACATTTTATTAAACTATATAATATTAAATATTAAAGTATACTTACGTTTTGCATTAGAAAATAATTAAAAAATACTTCTTTATATTTTTGTTTTAAAACAATGAACTTTTTGTAATACTGTAAATGATAACTGTGCATTGTGTTACTATTTAAAAAAATGTCACTGTATTTAAAATTCATTTTTTGGCGAAACAATAACATAATTTTACACTTTTGGAGAGATTCCTTGTTAAATTCTATCACATTTTCACTCCTGCCGCACAAAAAACACATCTTCATTTTTGTCAAGTAAAAACGTCTTTACTCCAAAACGAGAGGTAAGTAACTAAGTAATATGCTCAAAAACAACTCATTTGGCCATCTGCACTTTCATTGCATTTAGAAACAATACATCTTCGAAAATAATTTTATTGCATTTGGTTTGCTTTGTATGGCGCCGCAAAATGTTTATCTATAGTAAAAAATAGCCAACTAATTGATATTTGCCGACTCTTGGTCATAAACCGTAAATAGCGTTTATTAGTCGGCATTACTGTCGGATTTTCTTCGAATTTATTTTGCTAACTTAGTTTTGTTTATTATAATTCTATTATATATATTTCTTTCCTATGCAAATTATTAAAAATTGCGTGAGAAAAAAATAATTGCGGCAAGCCTTGTCAAATCAAACAAGTAGAGGACGAAGAGAGAGAGTTCATTGAAATGTATTTTTCAATATAATTAATAAAAAAAATATCCGCAATAATGGTCACCCTTCATTATATTAAGGGAACATGATGTATATGTATATATATTAATAGTTTATAGTAGATCAATATTTGTAAACATTTATTTAACTAGATAATTTAATTGTTTCAAAATGGTAATTTAAATTAATAAATAAATATTAGTATTTAGAAAATAGATTTTGCAAAGACTCAATATTATAGATTCATTATTTTACTTTAAAAATAAGGATGATTTCTTCTGCCTCATGATCTTTAAATAGTTTTCTGCGTGTACTTAATATGATTAAAATCATCATTTAACAGGTGAACAATTAGAATAAACATTGATTTTAAGATTGACCTTCTATTATATAATATTTTACTTTAAAACATAAGGCAGACCGCGCATTTCATCGTCTATTCTCATAGTCAAACGGAACCGGAATAAAATATTTCAAACGCTGGCAACCCCTGTTTGCGGCAGGAATTTTCCAGGCAACCCTGTTTTATAGTGTTCAGAAAAAAATAAGCTTTAATTTGATATATAATTCATTAAAAAAACACATGAGTGCAAATTATTAACATTTAGTGACATGTTTAAACCAGGCAACCCTAGACTTGCGGCAGACTGAGAGCTGGCAACCCTTAATTTTCCAATTCCTTATGGGATTATCTTTCAAATGATGTGCGATTCATATAAAAAACGTATTGGTGCAATTTTCTCCAAAAACGAGTTACGAAAAAATGTAATTAAAGGTGATTGCGGCAGGATTCTTCCAGGCAACCCAGGTGTAATCTGTTCTACTAATCATGTATTATTCATTAATATTGGTTTAATTAAGAAAACTCGTATATGCAGGATTCAACGGCCGGATCCCAGTCTATTAGGGATGGAGAATCTGGGAACCTAGTATAAAAAAATACTTCGTTAAGACACTTCCATTCTGCACTTTCCGGCGAATTTTGGAGGCATTGCTTATTGAGTGAAGGAATTTAATGCGTTACCAGAGCGAGAAAATGAAATATTTGATTTTTCTCGAGCAGGATATCGAACCCACAACCTGTCGAGTTTACAGTCGCACACTTGTATTCCGCGACGACTGTCCTCTATTTTTACTTCATAGTTTAATTTTAAATGTTACATTATTTGGGAAATTAATAAAAAATAAACATAAAATAAATATCTTTATTAGAAACCATTCATTCTTAAAATAGGCCACTTACATCTACTTTATATTATTATATTTTAATAACAATATAAGTATAAAAATTTCAAGAAACATTGTTTCTTTATTAATCTAGTAATTATTTCTATAAACATTCACAATAAAAAAATATTTAAAATACTCATCAAAACTTCTCTAAAGTTTTGTAATCTTTATTAACTTTTTTTTTTTTTGGCATGCTCGAAGCGCCATAAATAAAGAACCGAACCGAACCGAACTTATTTTTTAGTATTGATATTAAAGTGTCTTGTCACTATCTTCTCTAATCATGTCACTAACTCCCATTTTATTTTTCAAATCTATACGAGTATACTATTTAAGGGATTTTAGAAAGCAGAAAGTGCACCTATAGTCTTGCAAACTGAACTTTTAAATGTGTAACCCATGAAGTTACGCACAAAAATTTTTACTCATTTAAATGTCAAACGCATCACATAAAATAATATTTGTATATGTATGTAAACTATAGCTAAAATAATTAAGAATAAAAAAATATAACCTAATACCTTAAAATTAATCTTAAATCTAAAAAAATACTGCAGTGTTTTAACGAACTTGAACATAAATAAAAGAATAAGGAAGTAATAGTAAAAGAATGGTACTAAAAGGAAGTAAAAAGTGTTGGTGGCTGATTTACTGACAGTTAAGCATCACTATCACCACTGACAGACCCTTCGACTTTAACTAGTCACAAACC
Organism: Heliconius melpomene rosina; assembly: GCF_056956725.1. NCBI lineage: Eukaryota > Metazoa > Arthropoda > Insecta > Lepidoptera > Nymphalidae > Heliconius > Heliconius melpomene. The sequence continues at coordinate 5,141,813 of NC_140402.1, read as the reverse complement.
TTTTCGGGAAGACGAAATAATATCAACAATTGGTTGAATGAGAGTGTAAAACAGAATGATAACAACAAATGTTATCAGTGCTGTCGCCAATCCTCCTTGGCTTGCCCTATAGAAGGGCATGTTCAACCCTATCGTCATAGTAATAAGACCCATAGATACCGCTAACATGCCGACAGCCATGTGGACTATCTTAATAGGCCCACTCCTTACCAGTAATCTGACTTTGGATGAGAATAATGCTATGACGCCTGAAATGAAACTGATGAGGGTAAATGTGAGCGCGATGACACCTGAAAATACAAAAAAGAAAATATAAGAAAATAATTATGAGTTGATAAATAATTTAAAACGGACTGCAATTCTATATAAAAAGGGGAACAGGATGTTTTCTCTACGACTTTGATACTGTTAAGATATATTCGTCACATAAATATATGTATTGATGATTGTATGAGACCAGTCGTGGTACAGAGGGACAAAAGTCAAGGAAATTAAATATTCAATATTTCCATTTTTTTCGCTCTGGTGTCAAGGCAAACCACATTATAGAGTACCCTCTACCTTGACACATAAAAAAATTTATGTCACACAGCATGCTATGTTATTTATAAGGTAGGTATAAAAATTGTATATTAAAACGGTTTTAAGTGAGAGTAGAGTAGGCATTCTAACTTTATCTTTGAAATCGAACTATCAGTGTGATATTTTATCGTGTCGGCACTCGTGACCCTATCTCGGAATACCTTTATAGCGATAGCTTTACAGAAACATCTTACCGCAAATTCCATGAGCTGTGTTAATTGACATGTTTGTTTCTGACAATGCAAGGAAGGTTCCCGCGAGGACGAAGATGGATCCGATTAGTTGGAGACATCCGTGGACTACTCTTTTACTGTCGTTGCTAAGTTGAAACGACCAGGAGTTGTGCCGGTTGAGTGTTAGCATGGACTCCACCATGAACAGTTGATACTAAAAATATTAAATTGGCAAAAAATATTTTTTTTATGCTATAGAAGATATAGGATGAACGTATGAATTGGTTTTTTAGTTAATATTTAATTTTACACTGCGAAATTGAAATATACAATTATAAGTATTATTTAAATAAATATTATCGATATTTATTTTATAAATGTAAACAAGTGTAAAAAAGTTACGACGAATAAGATACATAAAAAATTTAAATATTTTCAAAAATTACAAATTTAGATGTTTTTAAGTAAACTAATATTTACCCCAGTACCCGCGAAAACTATATGTAGCTGTAAATTGGTAATCGTTCCATCGGCTTGCGAATTTAACGCGAAATGCCACAAACAGAACACCACTATAGCAATTTGCATATGATGAAGTAAGTTGATGAGCTGGCATATTGAAGACCAGGCGGAACTCCAGGAGGAGCTGTAAACATCGCCGCTCTCTTCATCGTACGCCGCGGGGGCTCTCGTCAGCTCTGCTTGGTAAGGAACATGCTCGCGCACCTCGAACATTTCCACCTTCTCCACAGATTGCTGACTCGTGCTGGGCTTGTTTATATCCATTCTTCCAATCATCGAAACGAACGCTCAAACTACTAGAAATCTAGTATTTACTAGAAATTTAGTATTCAATTGAATACTTTTCAGTTTTCACGCACAATCACTAAGATCTGTCGACGGGAGTACTCTAAACATAGTAAGAATTTTTGAGATAGCGCACTCGCTATTGATAACGGTAGGGAATTCGATCTCCGCTTCAGCTATCATAAAGGAATTGACAGGTACGAGATTAGAAAATTGGGTAATTCGTAGATATTCTGAGATAAGTTAGATTATGATTATCTTACGTTTAGTTAGACACTATAATATTAATGTTGAAACTCACTTTTTCTCGTACTGTTTTGGCAAATGTGATAATTTGACCTATTTAAGAACTTTAACTACAAATATATAGGTAAATATAGGTGGCTATGACTGTACTGTTCTTCGTTATATATTAAAACATAGGTATGGCAAAGTGAAATGTAAATAATTAATTTATTGATCTATACAATGGAAATATGTGCATATGTATAGTTAAGCTAAGGTTTATTTAAAAAAAGTACTTACCTTGAATACAAATAAATATTTTTATTGCAGGTAAGCAGAGGAAACCTGGGAATTTAGTATTAACACGCTACGTGACCATTAAGACACTTCTGTTTTCCACTTTCCGTTGAATTTCGAAGGCATTGCGTGTTGAGTGGAAGTCAACATCACACTGACTCGTTACTAGAGATAAAAATATGAAATATGACATTCTCCCAAGTGGGAATCGAACCCAAAACCGTTTCACGCACTAAGATGGCTTCAAAAACTTTTGCCAAAGTGATCTCTAATATTTTCTAATATATCAAGTGAGGTTTCCCTCTTCCTCTTGTAACACTGACTCTTGCATCATATTATATATTTTACCATTATACGCTTTTATCAGTCATCTTTTCAGTGAAAATATTATTTAAAAAAACGACAAGGCTATAAATAATAAAATAATGTAACATAATTTAAAATTTTATATATTTTTTACATAGTAGAGCCATCTGTTAACAAATATTACCAAACTATTTTCGCTACTACTCGCTAGATGGCACTGTGTGCCTCTATCGTATTAGCTTCACGCTGTATCCAGCCTATAGCGGGGTAACCAGAGGGAACTTAGTGTTAAGAAACTAAAAATAAATATCTCACTTTCCGCCAAATTTTGAGGTAGTGAAAATTTATCTTTCATTAGGCATAAAAGGCACACTACGATCACATATAAAATGTTATTTCTTAAAAAAAACCTAATATAATAGATAGGAATGTTTTTTACAGCTTTTTTAGCGATTTGGTTTGACTCCAGAGAGATGATATGAAAATATTAAATATTTAATTTCCTCGATTGGAAATCGAACCCACAATCTGTCGCGGTTACATTCATAGGCTTGTGCCTCTGCGCCACGGCTGGCTTCAGAATAGATAGGAATGTGTATCAATAAATTTTATTTTTTTAATAACTGACACATTATTCCTACAGATTGTACAATTATAGTATAAGAGGCAGCAGGAGTTTAAAGAGACCGCGCCGTCAGCAAGGAGGGGCAGTCCCTAAATTAATAAGTGTCTAATTAATTCTACCCTGCAGCCATGTGAGGCGTACCCCATTTGTCACCTTACCAACACTTGATAATAAGGGGTCAGCGTCAGATACTGAATGTTTTCAAGATATAAGGTACATATACTTTTTTAAATAGATAGATATCTATTTGAAGTTTTACTGAAGTTACCGAGAAGTCAGTTGTGTTGTGAGTTCGATTCTCTCTTGACGAAATGAAATATTAAATTGAAATAAAAAAAATGCATTTCCTCGCTCTGGTAACAATGCCTTCAAAATTCGGCGGAAAATGGGTACAGAAGTGTCTTAGTTTAGAAAGTCTATCTTCCTGGTTCCTTCTACCTATCCTGCTAAATCTGCGGAATACAGTATAAAAAATAATAAATCAGCTTCACGGTGTATTCCTCATATATCAGGGTAGACAGAGGGAACCTAGTGTTAGAACCAATTTCCACCGAATTCTGGAGGCATTGCGTGATGACTGGCAGAACAAAAAGGTGCGCTTTTCTTCGACATCAGAACGAAGAAATAGAAATAAAAATTTAAATAAATATTTCATCTCCTCGAGTGGGGATCGAACCAGTCAGTTTTACAGTCACACTTTGTGCCCCTGCGCCACGACTGGTCTCATAAAAAATGGGTGCTAGGTTATGTGTTCACTTCATAAGTTATGTTACTGGTGGAAGGTTCCATTTTCTTCATATCTGTATAATATAACTAAATTTTGATAGGTCAACCAAGGTCAAATATATGACATTAAAAACGAACAACACCTATACAATTATATATTCATTTAATTCATAATTGCAATTTATACAGTACTAACAGAAACAAGACCTGATAGCTAGTAAATAATAGAAAATCGTGACTTCAATTTTGCTTAAGCCGTACTTAACACTTACGATATGTAATAATTAAATGTATTTGGCATATAAATCATTGCACAAAGTTAATATAGTTATTTTTTTGCCAGATAACATCAAATTCATTTCCTAAGCCCATAGACGGCTTCTCGATTATTCTATTATAAATCGATCTTCGGTATCGGCATGGAATATCGATTATAGTAGATTATTGATTTTGATTTATGGCAACATTATAATATCCATCTTTATGTGGTTTTGGCTAACAAGGGAAGTGGTGTTTGTGTAACTTTTTGTTTTTTTTTTTAATAAATTGGTCTGTGGTTATATATTATTAATTCTATGTAGTATTTAATTAATTGCTAGTTAAATAATTGTCTAATTTAATGAGATAAGTATATTATTAAGTAATAAGAATATATTTTTAAATAAAGAAAAAAATTGCTTCTATTATTTTCTGCTAAATTTTCGAGGCATTGTGTGTGCTGAAATGAAAATATTAACAAATAATAATTAATTTCTCTGAGTGGGGATCGAACCAACAACCGTCGCGTTAGGTTACCCATGTGCCTCCATATTTTTATAAATATCACATTTTCACAGACTAAATAAAATTACTTTGGCTCGTTCTGCTGGAATCTTAGGCACGACCTGTAATTTAAAAATTGTTTGCGGTAGTTTGACACGGTAATTGTAACAGCTGATTGACGAATGCCATCTCAGTCGACCCTTTACCAGATGTTGCTAAGTGTTTTACACATTCATTTAAAAAGGTAGAACTAAGTGGGTTCCATATATATAATACGCAGTAGTAATTATAAAGTGAAGAAATCACTAAAATGTATAAATTAACGAATAACAATATATTTTATTTGATTCATGACGCTTTTATATTTATTTTGTAACTGAACAATAAATAATAATTGAGGCTGTCGTGGCGGAGGGACGCAGAGGTGTAATGCGATGGTCGTGGATTCGATCCTCATTCGAGGGAATGAATTATCATATATCAATATTTTCTTTTCTTTGCTCTGGCTCTAAGGCAAAAAGCCCGGCGTTGGTTTTCGCCATTCAACATGCAATGCCTTTAAAAATTCGGGCAATAATTTCGATAAAACCAGGTTTCCTCTGCCTACCCTGCTGGATACAGAATGAGAGCGTGAAGCGAGATAAATAAAAATAAACGTCATTAGTGCATAACTTAAGAATTAAATATCATAATTAAATAAATATTATCTATCTTTTTCTAATTGGACAAAGATGAAACCTAAGTTAACCTGGTAAATTACCCGAGTTCACGTCTCTTTTTTTTTTTTTTTTCGGACTTGACTTTAATGCTGTTAGCCTTACTGGCCTTTACAGCGACACCGGGTGGGTAGGGAAGAGGGTACTCTGTCCCTGAAAATATGCAGGCACTGTGTGGCTGCCTGTGGGGAGTGCCGACGACGCAAGGGCGCCCCCTGCGGGGCTCGAACCTCGGCTTGCGGTCGTCGAGCGGGCTGGGAGTTTCCCTATTCTAAGCAAAGCCGGCCGCGACACAGAAGCCGCGACCGGGGAATAAAGTTAGACTAATCTAAGGGAGCTAACGGTCCCTAACCGCTGGACCCGACGGCGCCGAGGCGCCGCCGGGCCGTGAGATAGGCTAGACTACGTCGTCGATTCCGGCGACGACGGTGTGTGTGTCGTGCGTGTGTAGTGTGTTTCCTACCTACGTACGGGCCGTTTGCTACGGTAATGGCGTCATCGGGGTCTAAGAGGACGCTACGCGGGCGTCTACGAATCGCGTGAGGCGTGTAATTACACGCCTCAGCGACGAGGGGGTTCGCGTGCGAGCCTGCGCGCTCAAAGTAGCGCTTCGCTAAGCGTTTGCAGTGCTCGTGAATCGATTCCAGTTCAAAATCTCTATGTAGGTCGACATTACGCACGTACCAGGGGGAACCTGATGCGATGCGCAGGAATTTATTTTGCACTTTTTGCAAGGGAGCAAGCTTGGTGTGCGCGAACGCAACGCAAGCGTAAGTAAGGACAGGTCTAATACAAGCTTTGTATAGTGTCAGCTTATTTCTAAGTGACATTTTACTATTCTTGTTTATGAGATAATATAATCTATTGAGAATGTACTTTGCTTTATTGCAGACTTTTGTAATGTGGGGTTTGAAAGTTAATCTAGAGTCTAGAGTGACACCTAGATATTTGACCTGTTTTTCCCAGGGAATGGGTTTGTCTAAGAGATGGATGGTAGAGACTCTTATATTTTTATTGAGAGGGAAGAGTATTGCTTTACTCTTCTCGGGATTGACTTCGATTCTCCATTGGCGGAACCACTCACCTAGTGCGCGGGCCGCTTTCTGGAGTCGATCTTTTAATAGGATAGTACAACGCGAGGTTGTGAAGAGGGCTGTATCGTCGGCGTACATAGCCAGGTGAACACCCGGAGTGAGCGGGATATCACTGGAGTACAACGAGTACAGGATAGGACTTAGCGTAGAGCCTTGTGGCACGCCTGCGCGGAGGAGGCGGGGGGAAGAGAGAGTGCCTTCGACTTTATAGCGAAAGTATCTATTCGAGAGAAAGTCCCGCAGGATGTGTACGAGACAGTCTGGCAAGCCGTAAACGGCGCGCAGCTTGTAAATCAAGCCGTTATGCCAGACTTTATCGAAAGCTTTCGCTATATCGAGAAAAATAGCAGCTGTATTGCTGTGAGAAGGATCCCTAAGGTTGTATCGAGCTATATGCTCTACAACACGGTGGACTTGATGTATGGCGGAATGTTTCTTTCTGAAACCGAATTGCTCATTACAGAGCAGAGAGTCGGCCTCTACCACCTCTGAGAGTCTAACGAGAATGATTCTCTCGTAAATTTTACCTAAACAGCTGAGAAGGCTGATAGGTCGATAACTGGACGGGATATTCCGCGGCTTATTAGGCTTGGGAATGCCTATGACTATGGCCTCCTTCCATTCGTCGGGGAATGAGCACGACTTAAGAAGGGAATTGAAAATAATGACCAATAGAGATATGAACTGAGCCGGTAGGGACTTGAACATTCTATTAGACAATTTATCGGGCCCCGGGGCCTTCCTATCTTTGAGGTTTTTGATGATGACTTTGACCTCGTCTTCAGAGGTCGGGCGGAGCGGTTCCCCTTGCGGGGGCGTCAGCGCCCATTCTGCGACCGCGGAATCCACACGCGCAATGTGGCTCGGATCGCAGGGCTGACTACTCGGGGTACATTGAGCCTCTAAACTGTCAGCGAGACATTCCGCTTTTTCGGTGTCATCGGCGGCAATTGAACAATCTGACCTAACTAGAGGAGGCATAGTCGAGAGACAATCGACTCTAAAAGCTCGCGACAGCGCCCAGAATGCCTGGTGCGATGGAGCGAGCCCCTCGAGCTTCTTATCCCACGACTCACCGCGCAGAAGTTCGAATTCGAATCGAACTCTCCTCTTTAATCTGTAAAATTCCCTACGATTTTTGTCAGTCGGGTAGGTATCGTGTCGTCGCATAGCTACGTTCCTGCGTCTAATCAATCGCCTGAGCTTTTCTGATATCAAACCTACCGTCGGGCAAGTTTGTTACCTCTTTCGAACAGCTCTGGATTGTATTTAAAATATAATCGGTAAATTTATTCGCCGCGTCTATCGCTAGCGCCGCGGAGTCGGCGATGCCAGGTATTAATTCCTTAAGAGGGGATTCATTCGAGCGGAGGAGCTTTGCGAATCTCCTCCAGTCGACCACAGTTTTGGTGGGAGGGCCAGAGGGGCGCTCGTCACCTAACTTGAGAATGACAGGACGATGGTCCGAATCTAGGTCGAGAATGGTATCTATTGAACGTTGCGACAGTGCAACGTTCGAAAGTATGGCAATATCGAGTACATCGCCTGTGCCGAGGACACTAAAGCGAGTGGGAGAAGGCGGGCCTATAACACAAGCGTTATATTTCTCTGTGAAGGCTAGAAGCCTCTTGCCGCTGACATTAGTCACCGACGAATTCCAAAGTCTATGTTTGCAGTTGAAATCCCCGATCAGAAGGACCGAGTCTCCCATACTAAGTAGCGCCAAAATGTCGCTTTCTAATAATTGCCTAGACGGCGAACGATAAACTGAAGCTATAATTAAAGGCTGATGGCCTGTGAGGAATACCTGACACACCGACGCCTCGGCTGCTTCGAGAGACGGAGGGTCGAGTGGTATACAGTGTAAATTCTTCTTGTAATAAATCATAGTGCCTCCACCGTGGGTGGCTCTATCATTTCTTACAATCCTGTAGTTCGCAATGCCAGGACTACGAACAGCAGGTTTAAGAAAAGTCTCCTGTATACATAAGATATCTATTTGATGGGCGTGCGCGAAGGCGCTCACAGCCTCTTTTTGGCGTTTGACACCGTTTGCGTTAAAGGTCGCTATTGACAGGGCTCTAGGTTTAATACGCGCGAGTTGCGAGTCAGCGGGCCGTGGGGTAAATCTATTTATGACCGCCATTGGAAAAATTTAAACCGCGACGAAGCCTTGAATGGCTTCGATGAGATCTATATGATCTATAATAACTTGAGCGCGATCGTCGGAACCGTTCGTGTTCCTAAGTTTCGCCGCGAGGACTTTGATTTCTTTGAAATCAAAACATCTAGCGAATCTTAGCACAAGTGCTAAGTCGCTAGCGTTAGAAGAGGGGGCGGGCGCGGCGCGGGAATGCGTGGGTGCGGGCGCGGGCGCGGCGCGGGAAGGCGCCGGGCGCAAGGGCGCGGTCGCGGTCGCGCCGGAAGGCGCGAGCGCGGGGCGGGGAGCCGCTACCTGAGGGGTAGGCGGCTGTACCGGTGCCGCGGCGAGGGCGACGACCGGTGTAGGTGCGGGTTTAAACCACGCATTCTCTTTAGGGAGAGGGGCGGGCTCATATTGAGTAGGAGCCGGCTCCTTTTTATTGGAGGTGCGCTTTTTGCCTCCGCGCCTAGTGCGTCTGCGCGGCGCGCGGGAACATCCGCGATAGTTCGCGGGATGGCCCTGCGTCTCGCATAGCACGCAGCTTGGGGGCACAGCGGGATCGGGGACTTTGCGGGGACAATCCGCAGTCGCGTGATCGTCTAGGCACTTAACGCACCTAGGCCGCGCGAAACAATTGCGGGCAGAGTGCCCGTATAATTGGCAGCGATGACACTGCCCTATGAGACCCCTCGTATGTGGGGGTTCGACTCTGATGCCGGTGAGAGAACACACCGACCTCAGGTTGAAAATTTCCTTTCCCTCCTTAGTGAGGTCCAGGATAACAAGAACAATGTCGAATTTCGCTTTAGTGCGAGAATTGTATAGACGGTGCGCCTGGCGCACGGGGAAGCCCTTGCTTTTGAGATCGTCAAGGACGAGATCGACTTCGATCTCTTTTGGAATGCCCTTAAGGACGACGCGCAGTTGGCGCTCGTCCTCCAGGGCGTAAGAGTGGTACCCTATCTGGTACTCACGAAGGAAAGAGGTGAGTTGTCGGTGTTCCGACGAAGACCTGACTTGGATTTTAATACCTACCTGCGTTAAACGCGCGGTAGTGTATTGAATATTGTGGCTATTAAGCCACTGGGATACTTTTCCCCATTTGTGCTTCTCTTGCACATAAATGGGTGGCGGCGGTTTAATACGGGGGGCGCGGGGCGCGCGGGGGAAGTCGTCCTCTTCCCGCTCAACCGCAGAGGCGGGGGCAGGGGAGGGGAAAACCGTTAAGTCGTTCGCGCGGGAACGGCGGCCGTCGGGCTTGTTCGCCTTTTTGGGCGGGGGGGGGGGGGGCCTTAGGGGCCCTGGCCTTACGCTTGGCCGAGCGTGATCCGACGGTCTCGAAACCGTCATCGTCCGAATCGGAGGACAGGCAAGTGCCCTCCTCCATCTCTACCTCAGACTGGATCGGTGTAGGGGCACGAGAATGCTCCCTCGGCGGGGCGACTCCGAGGTCGCAAGGCCCACCGGAGAACATCGGCTCATCATCGGCACTCGGGCCGGCAGCTGAAGGCTGCATATCGGCATCCGGGCCGACCTCTGGCGCGCTAGGCGAGCTAGGCGCATCATGTCGCGTTTGCGCGAACTTCATCACGGCGTTGAACGCCTCCCCGTGGAAGGTCTCTAAGTACCTCAGCAGCTCGGAGCTACTGAGGCCGGCCATGCTTTGTCTCTCCCCTCACCTTGCGGCGAGGGACGGGGTGTGTGCTTTAAGACTAACACTATATATAACAAGCAAAATCTACCGTCGGTGAACGGTAGGTGAGTACCTATCTAATAGCAACTGTGTATCCACTTACTGAACAACAATCCGGACGCTGGAAACGAGCGATGCGGGACTCGGCAACCACAGGGCAACGCAGCGCAGTAGGACGCCACGCAGCTCAGCAGTCGCAGGAATCCGCAGCACAACACTAATATAAATACAGTATCACTTCGACAAGGGATCGAAATAAATATAATAGCCCAATTGTGCGACCTCACCGAAGCAAGGCCGAATCGGATCTGTTCACGTCTCTCTTGATTCTCATACTTATTATCATAAATCGACGCGGCACCGACTGCGTTCGATTATTATCGTTAGATTTATAGCCACTGGGCCATGCGCACGCGCATGCGGACCGACGGCGACGTACTCTTGTATTACAAGAAAAATAAACATGATAATTATGTTTAGAGAAAATTAACTTCAATTGTTGTTGACAGTATTATTAATTTCTTTTATTATTATTTTGTTATAGCTTTGTCCTTTATTAATACGTATTTTAATTAATTAATTTATAGTATTTTATGATACGAAATGCCTATAAATAAATAAATCATATAACAATCTTAGAATCGTCAATTACTCTTAATATATCTTATTGTTTTTGTTCTTGTACCTACATGGAGGTACTCTTTGTCGGTGTATCTAAGCTATTAATAGTGCGTTTGCGCAGAAGTTAATATCTCAATAAGAAAGAAATAAGATTATAGGTGCACTGATGGTCCATCTTACCACATTGTGTGGTCTGCTTGAAACATGGGAAGATAAATTTTCTGCAATAGAAATTATACTTTTAAAGATGAATTAAACTTTTTAGTATATTTTTCGTTTGATTCTTGAATAATAGCAGAGTTTTTATTAGATGTTACTAAACCTCACAAATTAGGCTTTTCTCTGCGTCTATATTTTTTAAAAGGATTTTATCAGCTTTTAGTGAGTCGAGAAAATGTAATATTTTTTTATCAAATTATGAATAGCTAAGTGTAAAGTTTAATCTCTAGCATTGACATATCTAAATTACTTATACAGTTTATGACACGAACCCGTTTAAATAAAACCAATAATAATTATTTTTTATTAAATGTTTTAGTTTTCTACTTTTGTAACGAGGCAAATTACGGCGTTGAGTTTCGCCATTCAACACGAAATGCCTCCAGCATTCGGCGGACAGTGTCGTTATTGTCTTAATGGGATCGCACCGTCTTAATACTAAGTTCCCAGATTGTGACAGAAATTTACGAATGTAATTTTAAGCTCACATAATATCTTCCAATATTATTAGAATTAATGTAAGAATCGATCATTAGCCGCTATAGTCAGTCTACGTTGTTACCTATATATAATATATAATGTTCTAACGTCAATCTGTTGGTCGATCTAAGCTCGACCGTGTCGAATAAATAACCACGCACACGTCTCGCAGGCTCCCAGGGTACCTGACGGGATCGTCTGTCATCGGTCAGAAATTGCCAGTATAAATCACTAGGAAATTACCAACAATATTGATTATGGGGTTCAGGTATGCTATGGTATGTGGTATTTTATGGGGTGCGTAAAATTATAGTTTTTTTTGTAAATAATTTCTTTTTAAATTCAATATAATAGACGGGTTTAGATTGATTATTTATTTTATCAATAATTTTTTGGAATGTTTCGTTTTTTTAAAGGTAAGAATTAGGTAAGGTAATAATTAGTTAGAAATCTTATTGAAGTTTTTCCGTAATACTGTAAAAACAGAGATTAAGGCGAGAATTTTAGAGACTCTTAAGTAAATTTAATGTATTTTTTCAACATCGTGTATTCTAAAAGCAATAAAAAATTTACTTTTAATTACACGTAAGTGGGTGTGTGATAAATAATCATTAAAAGAGACTCGATCAGGTGACGGCGCTGTCATTATCATTATTTGAGCTTTTACTTATTTTTACTTTCTAATCAGCTTCACGCCGTATCCCTTACACAGCAGGATAGGTAGAGGGAACCTAGTGTCTCCACTCCTCACTTTTTATGGAATTCTGGAGGCACTGCGTGTTGAGTCGCTTCGACACCAGAGCGAAAAAATGGAAATATAAACGTCAATAAATATTTCACTTCCTCGAGTGGGGATCGAACCCACAACCGTTACGTTACAGTCACACCCTTGTGCCGCTGCGCCACCACGGCCTCTATTACTTTTCAATTTTTACTTTCCACACTAGTTTAATATGTTCTGGAAGTACAAGCCCTTTCATCGTGAGGCCAAACGTCAGTTGGTGTCGGGCGTAGGCGCATTACACTTCGTTGTCGTATATGCCACTTTTTTTTAAAGTTCATTTGAGTTGAGTCGGCCTTTAAAGCGCGAGTAGCTAGCTAGCCGTTAATAGTTAAGAGTTTAAGTTTTACCGAGGTGAGCTGATGGTGGTTTGTTTTATAAACATATTGCTAGATATATGTAGATAAGGTAAGCTTTAAATTTTGATTTATTTTGAATTTAGATGTTAGGTTACTTATATTTATTTATTTTTAATATACACATTGTACGTTAGGCATATGGAATCTGGGAACCGAGTTTCCCTCTGCCTAACCTGCTATGTGCGGGATACAGGGTAAGGCTGATTTTTTTTTTATTTTAAAGTTGCTATCATTATGTGATCAATTATTGCATTATAATAACATATAATTATGTTATATTTTAACTATTTCACGTCATTTTTACGATCACTAACATCATTAAAATTTAATTGCGAGAAAAGAAAGTACAAATTGCTTTGTAATTTCATAGTACTTTTTAATCGTGAACCAATTATTTATTTCTCCTGCAATCTACGTGAAACTTACTCAAGCGTCTCTATTTTTAGGGAGTTAATTTCTTAATCATAAGCTTAGAGTTAAATTTAGGTAAATAATATAATTAAAATAATAATTTAACTTAATGTAAAGTATGTGTTTTTGTAGTCCCACAGTTACGATATTTGGCAAGAAGTAAGAATTTGCATAAAGGAAAAAATCAGAAAAATAAACAAAATATATTTATATTATAGATAAAAAAATTATAAAGTTATACCTAGTTGTAGTTTATTTCATACAAAATGAGTGCACACGCCTACAAACCTAGATTGGGCGACTTTTATAAGTTTTACTTCTAATTGACTATCCTGAAATTGGTACGGAACTCACGGTTGTCTGCTCCAGCTCGCACTTGACCGCTTTTTTAACATGAAATGTGATCAAAATGGTATGAAAATTTTTAACCAATACAATCCATACGTCTCGACCATTGCACCGATCACATCTGCTTGTAGTACGCACCACGTGCACGATAACAGGTTATTCCGCCTAAAGCAGCGTTCACAATATATATAGTTCAGGAGCTTAATCAAAACAAACAAACATACAAGGTGACCTTTGACACCATTGTGGCACAATTTTTGGGGTTGTATATGATTGTTTATTATATAGTTCAAATCTAACCCTGGTATTTTTCATTTTTTTGTATATGTGGCCTTTTAACAAACAAAATGCATAGTGAAATAAAAGCTCCAATTATTTTCTGTTGTACCTAGAAGAAGTAGTATATATTTATCGTATTCATTGGCATTAAGTGTTGTGATAATCAGTCATTGAGATTATCTAATTAGCAGGTGGAGGGAACTTAGTGTTAAGACACTCCGTCCCCCTTCTCCTGCCGAATTTTTGAGGCATTGCCTGTTGACTGAAAGTACTCAAAACCGCGCTTTGCCAGAGCGAAGAAATGAAAATGTTAATATATAAAACTATGTCTGCGAGTGGAAATCGAAATCATAACCGTCACGTTTACAGCCAGACACACGTGTCACTGCACTACGATGACCTCAAAATTACATTCTTTATAATTTATTTTTTTATAAAATGCCTAATTTGACAAAATAATGAAAAAGTTAATCAATCATAGATAGTAATTTCAATATAAAATATAACCGACTTAAAATAGAACCTGCACCTTCCACTTAAAACACGCTTATTTAATATCTTGACTTAAAAAACAATAAAATTATACAGTTCACGGGCACCAGGAGGCCCGTTCAGCAATAAAGATATGTATCGCATGAGCACGAGCTTATTTTCATAAGATATTTGCATAGAAAACTTATTATTGTAAACCAGATTGAAATGGATTTGATAGCCATATCTATGTTTTTATGTCACGTAATCTAAATATATATATATATATAAAATATAAATAAAATATGGTAAATTGTGATAGAAAAATTAAAAGATGCCGGCGTGGATCAGTTATGCGAAGAGTGGTTTATTTTGGTGAAGAGGAAGATGAAAGGTCTGACCGCCCTTTGAACGAAAGAAAACTGTTTTTTTTATTAAATAGATACATTAAAAAATAATATAGGTCTATAGTGTTTTTGTATATTACAAGACTTTCTTCTTCTTCTTAGATTAATTTTGTATCCCGTATATATCATGATAACCTAAGAGAACCTGAAAAACTAGAGTTAAGACACTCTGTTCCCAATAAAACAGCAATAAAAGAGCCATTGCATGTTAGGCGACGGAGTTCAACGCCGTTAGAAAATGATAGAAGTTAAAATTATATATCTAAAATAAAAACAAGTTCAATAATAATATATCGTTCGGCGTAAGGAATAATCTACATTTCATAGTGCAGGATAAACGTCATTTAGATAGTACGAACAGACAGATACAAGGCTCGTACGTGTTATTATATGCACTAGTTTATGAAAGCATCTATCTATCTATGTTTATATGAAGTAATTATATAGCGAAATTATATGCTATTTATATATCGATAGGTTTACGATAGTAAACGAAGAAATTTACTTTACGGTAAACTTTAATTGAATGTGTAAAGATTCTTACAGAAGTAACTGATACACTATTAGGAAATAAACCTGTTATCATCGTTCTCCTAAAATCAAGGCCGTCGTGCCACAGGGCTACAAGGGTGTGTTGTTGGTTCGATCCCCATTCGGAGGAATGACTTATTATTTATTAATCTCTCTCTAGCACCAAGAATAAAAGCCCGGCGTTAAGTTCCGCAAACGTCAACACGCAATACTTCGAAAAATTCTGCAGAAATTGGGGAAATAGGTTCCCTCTGCCTTTTCCTTTTGCCTTCTCAATCAACAAAATAAATCACTCTTTGGAATTGAACCCGCAACCATCGCTTCGTCGCTGATTTTCACTAATCCTTTCATTATCTCATAGGCAAGTCTAAAAATAACAAAGCAATGTTCATAATTAAACTAAGTACATAGTATTGACTGTCTCTTAGATAATGTTGTTCAGTCAGGAAGTGAACCCGACACCGCCGCGCTAATGGTGCGCTGTGACATCAGGTTGAATTACCGCAAGCTTCTTGTAATTTCTTTTTCATTCCAGCATTGTGAAGCTTTCGCTCATTAAGATCGATAAGGTTTTTTTATATTTTTAAATAACTGTTTGCTCGCTGAGGTGTGCCATTTCGATAACAACGTTATTGATTGATTTCTTTTTAAACGTATATAGTATATATGGTATATGAATCTTATACCTAGAGCGATGTAATTTGATGTCAAACCAGGTGCATTAAGATCTTATTTTTTCATCTTCACGCTATATCCCGCACATAGAAAGGTAGGCAGAAGGAACCTAATGCCAATACACTCCGTTCCCTATTTTCCACTGAATTCTAGAGACTTTGCGTGTTGAGTGGCGGCGCTCAACGCCGCGCTGTGCTTTAACACCAGAGCGAAGAAAAATTAAATATTTCATTTGACCGAATGGGGGTCGAATCTACATTATATTAGAATCTTTAATGGGCTTTTGCATTCCACTCTAGTAAAAGATCATTTCGTTCCAACGTTTTGTTTGTTTTCAACGTCTGCAAAAATGTTTCTCAACGAATTAAAAATACTTTTATCATTTCTTTTTGTTGATTTTTAAATAAACTACAACAAGAATTCATTGCGCAAAAGAAATATTAATCCAGCGAAAATGATATGTTGTCAAAATGATTTAGTTCGCCTTTATACTACTACTGTAAATCCTAGGTCAAAGAAAACTCATTTAGCTGTGTAAATTCTGATGAAAGCCACGCTGACGGATGATTTAGATCTAGACAGACTATTTGGTACCGTTTCAAGTACGTACAAAATAAAAAAAACTGGTCAAGTGCTATCAGGCTCGTCCACCCAGGGTTCCATATCGATTTTAGGATGATTACAGTCAACGATAAGTATGAATAATAAACATTGAGAAACTTAACTTTGTCGTCTTGTATGTGAGTGCATAAGCTTGCACGATCTACGGTTCCTTAGAGCACAGAAAAAAATTAAACTTCTAAGTCAAGTAAGCGTTTATGCATTGTTATGGCTGCATTTTATGATATTTCGTGTCGATCTGCACTTATGCAATTTGGCAAGAAATGAGAATTTACAATACCAATAAAGATAAAAATAATTATCTGAAAATTCACATTTTATTGGTATTTCATAGGAAAAAATAATAATTCATTTGCCCGCAAATTTTGTTAACGTTTATAAGTTATATTGAAATTGATATGGAATTCTCGTTGAACCAGTTCGACTCACAACCGACCGGTTTCTTTATTTTGAGGTACAGAACCCTAAAAACTTTAAAAAACCTATTCTACTTTTAGATATTATATAATGATTTATGAGTTCTAACAATTATTATTATTTGCAATACGTCCTAATTAATTAACTACACCAAAATTGTTATACAAATAAAAAAATTGCAAAAGATATAATTGGACCGTTTGTTAGTCTCGATATTATAATTAAAAAAACCTTCTCCGGGTGGTCCTAATAACAGTGAAGATTTCATCGAAGCGAGGGGGTGATTATGACTTTAAATATAACCTGCTGATGGCTACCGTGTGCTGCGTGTTCAATCGGTTCATCATGCTTGGTCAATCCTCTTAGTATTTATATACATTTGTAGGTTATACTTAATTTAGTGGTTAGCTCTGGAGTAATTTTTAGTTTTTTTAGCTTTACACTGTATCTGGCACATAACAGGATAGGCAGAGGGAACCTTGTGCCAAGCCAACACCAAATCATGTCAGCATTTAGTTGAAGACGAAGTAGAGGGAAAAAGAGGGGACCTAATCATGGTAGAGAGCGGTGTTGAGTTTCGCCACTCAACAAGCAATGCCTCGAGAATTTGGCTAAAAATGGAGAATGGACTTGCTATGTGTAGGATACAACATAAAGCTAAAAAAGTATCTTTATGGATTATATATAATATAGAAAATACTATATGTAAAAAAATATATTAATATGTAATATCTTTCTGTATAACATACATAAAATATTTAATTGCACCATTAATTCATTATCATGTTGAGTTTAACTATGTTGTAAAGTTTAATTTATATATGCGCTGATTATAGATTACTGTTATATCAAATTCATTTGAAATATGTTATATGTAATATGCTTATAAAAAAACCAATTAAGTCGTTATATTCTAAAACAAATAGATATCTTTATTCTTTCCATTTATAGAAAGTAGGTACTATTTTTTTTTATTTATTGCCATTTCTTTTATACATATTCGAATCTACATGGTATATATAGTACGGTTGAGAAATCGTGGCCACCTTAAAATTAGTTGTGTTTGATTATAAGATTTTTTCGTACTTTTGATTATTTTCTTCTCAAGTGTACAATGCACAGAACTTTAGAAAGGGTAACAAGACAGCAAGGATACGTAAGGATAGGTAAATCCGAATGCACAATGATAGAAATGCTCAGCATTCTAAGCTTCTAAACAACATCTTCCATTTTCATATCTTCCATTTAATTTACCCAAATGAGATAAATAAATTAGATAAATTTACTTTAAATTTAATAAACAAAATTAGAAATTACTAATAACATGATCGTAAAAGTTTTATGGTTGGTGTTAAAAGCTTCCTCCGTAAAATTAAGCAACTACTGGATTTCTAACTTGGTGGTTATGGAAACTTTAAAAATGGTCATTACTTAAAAAACTCATTAAAAATCATCAGTTACTTATTAATACGCCATATTATTTTTAAACAGTTATAATTTGCGATTAAATACTTTAGAAGGTGTAAATAAGGAAGAATCCATTACGTTTTTGTACACCATGTAAAGAATTTTTATAATGAACGAATATATAAGTATCCATAGAGGCCATCATGGCACAGGCGTGAAAACGCATAGCACAGGCAGGTGTGACTGTAAACACGACGGTCGTGGGTTCGATTCACACTCGGAGGAATGCATTATTATTTATTAATATTTTAATTTCTTTGTTCGCCTGAACATTCCAGCCATTCAACATGCAAACCTCCAGAATTTGACGGAGCGTGAGAAACGGAAGTGACCTATTACTAGGTTCCCAGGTTCCCCTTGTATTACGTACGTGAGAAAATTATCCATATATAGACTCCAATATAAAGTAGCTACATGCCACCTTTATAACATTCTAACTTAAAGCCTTAGAACGTGACGATGTTCGATCGGCCACCGGCAAAGCTTAACGTACCGCGATAACATCTACGGTGCGCAAGCGCATGTTTTATCTGTCGGCCTAATTGAATTATCTATTAGGACGGGCTCGTTGATGGTTTTTGCGTCGTACGGCCTCTCTGATTTAATTCTATAGGAAATTTGTTAGTAATGATTAAACTTCTTTAATGAATATGAAAAAAAAAATGAAGAATTTAATAACCTTATATTATATAGGCAAAAATATAGCAATTGTTTTAGAAAGACAGTTATTAGAAACCAAACCTATATTATAAATTCGAAAGTAACTCTGTCTGTCTGTCTGTCTTTTACGCAATCAGGGCCAAACCGCAAATTTAATTGTGATAAAATACTCATACAGAGATACTTGAGGGTCTCGGGATGAACATAGGATACTTTTTTTCTCTTATTTGTAATATTTTTAATTTGACATGCAATTTATTCTGCTATGTTAATAACAACTGTCGCTATGCGACCGTTGTTAAGCAACGATTTGCAAAGTTTGTTGTTAGAAAACGTCACCCAAAATGAGCTTGCCTAACGTATCTCTCTATTGAAAATTGAAAATAATTCCATAAATATATTTAATAAATATTCGCATAGTTCAAGCGGGCGTAGCCGCGTTCGGGTCCACTAGTTATTAATATATGATTAGGTCATCAAATTCCATTTTTATTAAAAAAAAATCTAATCCTTTGTTTTATTCTAAAAAATAAAATATAATTAATTGATCGAGGTTTCATTAGGAAAGATTTAATACGACCTGCTTTATTTTTACTATAAAAACGCTCATTAAGAAGTAAGGCCATGTCTTGGCATGTGTCTTCATTACGGTTGTGTCGTTATATATTTCTTTTGACAGTTTATCATATAGCTAATTGTCGCTTAACAAGTTTATATCTGGATTTAAATTGGTTTACCTGTATTATTTTTTGTTAAAATATTCTTTTCGTACATTCTTCATTTAATACTATGATAATATTTAATTCTTTGTAGTTAAGGCAACCTAATATTGAAAAAAAAAAAAAAAACAACTTCACGCTGTATCCCGCACACATCAGTTCAGGCAGAGGGAATCTAGTGTTAAGACACTCCGTTCCCCACTTTCAACCGAATTCTGGAAGCATTGTGTGTTGAGTGGCGGAACTGAACGCCGCGCTTTTGCTTGGAAATATAAATTTAAATAAATATTTCATCTCCTCGAGTGGGGATCGAACCCACAACCAGTCGGTTTTACATTCACACTTCCCACGATTGACCTCTTCATATTTTATTTTTATAATGGCATTATTGCAGCATTAAGGTCTTCTGAATTCGGCGAAAAAATGGAGAACGGAGTTTTTTTAATACTAGGTTGCGTTGCTTAATATACAAGCTGAAAAAACAATATAAAATAAATATTTATTTTATACAAAATGGCACACAAATGCTTAAATATGCAATTACATCGTTAAATTCGGCATAACATTAAATGGTCCAGATCAGAATTGAACAAAGAAATATTTACGAACCGTTACCGTGTGCGCATAAAGTAGTTGTGTGTTTGTATTGTCACTCGCTTTATAACCAAAACTCAATTTCCATACTAAATAGGTTTTTGTTCAACTAATTCGTCATTCAAATTGAAGTCACGCTGCTAAAAGTGTGTCAGATGCATGTTTTTAATTTTGAAAGCGTACTAATATATATCAATGTGAATGTCTGTTTGTATGCCACGCGAAAATGACTCTATCGATTATCATGAAACTTTGTACACGTATTCTTAGAGGTAAGAGATAGGACATAAGATATATATTTTTTTAAAAATATAATCTTTTGACTAAAATGAATAAATAAATTTTTGCGAGTGAATCCGTTCAAGTCTCTAATTTTCATTATATTAATAGAGTTTGGTCATTCAGTGATACATACAGAATGAATTAGATTTTTGTTTTAGTGTTAAAATTTATTTTAAAATAATATTTTATTTTTTAAGTCCATTCCATTGACACAAATACAGGTCAAACAACTGCACTAGAATTGTAAAATCTGAGTCGACATTAAATATAAATATATACGTAGCTATTCAGCACGTGAGAAAACCTTTAAAAACTTTACCAATAAATTAGATAATTGCTTTAAGTTGTAAGAGAACTGTTTCCTAAGTAACGATAACACCTCCAAAGATATCTTCATTCTTGTTTAGTGCATTCTTGTATAAAGGTTTTTAGATTAAATATTGACCTCTAGACAATACATGTGAAATGTTATACGATATTAATCCCCATTTAAACGAATTTAGGAGCAGTTTCGTTTGAATTCGTGTAGATTTATTTTTTTAAGTGGAAAAAGTAATCGTTTGTTAAATAAAAGAATTTATAGGAATCACGTTTTCTAAAACTGTAGTAAATTACTAAAAACGTAAGATTTAGTTGAAAATAAACTCATTAAATGGAAATAATTTATGAAGGCTGTCATGTGTGCAGGGGCACAAAGTTGTTACTGTAACACAGCAGAGTAGGCAGAGGGAACCTAGTTGAGATACTCCGTTCCCCACCCGACCTTACGTGGCAGAACTGAACTCAAACGAAAGCCATTTAAATGTAACCATTTTTGTGAGAGGCGGATCGAATTCAGAACAGAACCATCACAAAGATAAACACTAGACCAAAGAAAGACTCTTAGATTTGCAAGGTAAGTCCAATGTGCACAAAGGCAAAGAAATACTTGAAGGTGACCAATTTCTATATATATTTTATTATAGAAGTTACATTATTCTGGAAGAAATAATTCATTATTATTTATAATCTTGGAAGATTAGAAATAATGTTCTTTCTGTAAAACTTAATTCTGATAATCGCTGATTCGTGACCACGAGATTTTAATGCTTCAAGTTCTGATAGAAATGTTGATGTCAGCTTATGTAATATCTTGTTGTAGCTTTAAGAGATTTCCTTTTGTTAACCTTACTTAATATTTGAGTCAATTGAATCGTAATAGTACGATTGGAACGAAAGTGTCCTAATGGGAACGGAATGTCCTAACACTAAATTCCCAGATTCCCTCTGTCTATACCTACCTGCAGGATAAAACGTGAAGCGTGATAGCAAAAAATATTAAAATTGTTTCAGTATTAACTAAAATGAAAAGTCTTTTACGTGAATTATATACTAATATATAAGAAACAAATAATAAAAAAATACTTAAATATACATAAAAATTCCATTTTAATATTCCATACAATTAGTTAGATCGTCTCACAGTGCCATTGACCCCGTGGAATCACGGGTGTCCGCTGTTATATCATTATGTCCAATACTGTTCGATCGTCGACACTTGACCTCTCAACTATCAAGTAGCCTCTTCTACTTATTTAATGTCGGTTTCAATTATTTTCTTTTATTTTTGTCCTTGAATTGTTTCAGTATATATCGTGCAATAAGTATTTGGCGCCAGCGATGAAGAGGCAGTTAGATTTGCAAATTTTATTGTATGATGGAGGGAACCTAATGAGGGAACACTCTGTTACTTAATTTCTGTTGAATTTTAGAGGCATTGTGTGTTGAGTTGAAGATCTTAAGATCTTTGCCTTGTTACAAGAGTGAAGAAATGAAATTAATTCATAATAGTAGAGTGGGGATGGAACCCGCAACCGCATTTATAATGACAGACTTGTGCTACTGTGCTATGAATGATTGTATAATATATATTTTAAATTTCAAATAAATTATTTAATTATATTATTTTCAAATTGAAATAGAGATGTTGGAGCTATAGAAGTATACACCGAATAATATTAAAAATTAGAGTCGAATTAAAAACTGTTAACATCCATAGTTTAGAAACTCTGATACTTGTTAATTGTTTAAATATGGTAGGAATTATCTAAATTTATATTTTAATCAGAAAATAACAAAAATAGGTATGGAGAAATGATAAAAATTAATCGAATAGTTATCTGTTATTATTAACTTTGTCTAATAATAACTAACAAGAATCGTAGGTTGCTTTAAATTACAATTAAAACTATCTTAAAAAGATAAAGTAACCCTATTTTGTAAAGTTTTGTTTAATTTTGAATTTCAACTGCACACAGAAATCTATCTATCTTTTAAATATTTTTCTCTTTTGTCCCTTTCTCGTATAAGAGGATTGGCCGCAGGTTCAATAAGCCTATAATAAACGATGGTGTCCATACTTAGTCTCACCGGGTCTATCTAATATAATTAAGTTTTATTATAGAGTTATACTAGAAGTGATATCAGTGTAGTTTAGTGTAGTGTCAAGGCTCTGTGTTTTCCGCGTTTTCTAGTTGTTTTAAAAGTTTCGTAGAAAATTGTCACAACAAAACTTGTTATAGAAATATGAAAACTAATAGTTTTTTTCCATTTCGGGCATTATTATTAAATTGTTTTGTTAAATTTATGTATGTGTTTAAAAATATATCTATATATATAAAATGACTTGTCCTCACTGACTGAGGTAAGACGCACGCACAGCCATAACCGCTGATCGTAGAAATTTGAAATTTGGACAGAAGTTTACTTCAATAATCTGGACATCCACTAAGAAGGGATTTTGAAAAATTTTAACCCTAAAGGGGCCAAATAGGGATTGAAAGTTTGTATGGGAAAAATTTTAAATCTGCACCGATTTTTATAAAATTGTAAATTCAGACTCTTAAAAATATTTAATTGAACACGTGTTTCACGGTTTTTTAGAATTTACCCTCTAAGGGTGCCAATAAGGGGTTGAAAGTTCGTATGGAAAAATCTTTATAACGCCACCGATTATTATAAAATTTTAAATTTAGACTCTTAAAAATATTTAATTGAACATGTGTTTCATGGTTTTCCAGAATTCACCCCTTAAGGGTGCAAAGAAGGGGTTGAAAGTTTGTATGGAAAAATCTTTAAAACGCCCCCGATTATTATAAAATTTTTAATTTAGACTCTTAAAAATATTTAATTGAACATGTATTTCATGGTTTTCTAGAATTCACCCCCTAAGGGCAAATAAAGGGTTGAAAGTTTGTATTTAAAAATCTTTGAATCGCCACCGATTTTTATAAAATTTGAAATTTAGACTCTTAAAAATATTTCATTGAACATAAGTTTCATGATTTTTTTTTTTAATTCATCCCCTAAGCAATAAGCAAGCGAAGCTGCGCGCGTCCGCTAGTCTTTTATAAAAGATATAGGATGGCAGGTCCTGGCGCAGAGGCACGGGCTTTGTGACTGTAAACGCGAAAGGTTGCGGGTTCGATTGCCACTTGAGGAAATTAAATATTTAATATTTTCATTTCTTCTGTTCTCAAAATTCGGCAGAAAATGGGGAACACTCCGTTCCCCATTACAAATCTTAACACTACGTGTACGGTATACAGCGTGAACCTAAAAATCTTTCATATTGAAAAGTGATAACGTTTCTAGTGTAATTTTCTCTTAATAAACTTAAAATTATCATAGTTGGCAATTTCCTCCCACAAGAGGCACTATGTTATAATTAATGTTATATACCACGAAGCAACCATTTACTGTTGCTAATATCCGATATTTCATATAGTAATCGCTTTAATCAGAACCTTGTAAGCTTAACAAGAATATAATTGAGAATAAGTTAAAGCAATTTCTTTTCGACAACATGCTATAATAAAAAGTATAAAAGGATCAATTAGGAAAATTTTATTTAAGTTTTTTCGCACTGGCGGTTCTCAACGCCGCTCTTATGTAACCACAGCGAAAATTGAAAATATTTTTTTATTTTTATTTCATATTCCCCAGTAGTAATCGAACCCAGAACCGGTTACTGGCTTTCACATGCTGGTACCCCTAAGCCACAGCTGGCTTCCTATGCTGTTATTAGTTTGCTAATTACTTACAAATGCCTATTAGGAGGAACTCTAATGAAGTGGTACATTATTAATATTTTCATTACTGTCTTCTATGCCACACCTAAACCGCATTGTTAACAAACTAAGATATTATGAATATGAAGAAAATGCTTATTATTACATATTTAAAAGCATTCACGTTACTTTTAATTTAATTTATTTAATATTTTTAGGGTTCCGTACCTCAAAAGAAATCATTACATATACATCAACAGGCAGGCATCAAGGCAGAGGGAACTTAGTGATAAGACACTCCATTCCCCACTTTCTGCCGAATTTCTGGCATTGCGTATTGAGTGGCAGAACTCAACGCCGCGCTTTGCCTCGACACCAGAGTGATGAAATGGAAATCTAAACGTAAATAAATATTTCACTTCCTCGAGTGGGGATTGAACCCACAACCGTCGCGTTACAGTCACACCCTTGTGCCGCTACGCCACTACCGCATCAGATAAATATTATTAATTGTAGAGAATATAGAGAATCAAAATTCCTTAACGTCACATAATATTAGAAAATAGCAACATTAAAGGTTCCCCAGTAACCTAATACTGGCATAACAAAATTGCTATACGAGTTCACGCTTACCCGCTCTGCGGTTTCAATTTTACCCGACCGCGAAGAAAGGGAATGTGTCACTAGCTTCACGTACTAACAGCTGATATGTGGTTTCTGTGCTGCGTAACATGGTGTGAGCAATAACTCAGCTATTTCTTAATTATGCTTATCAAATATTTTGTGTATAATATAATTAAATAGTATAAATTAAAATTAAATATCAGCTTCACGCTGTATCCCGCATACAGCAGAGTAGGAGGAACCTAGTGTCAAGGCACTCCGTTTCCCATTCTCTCCTAAATTCTGGAGACCAGACACGCTTTGCCTCGACACCAGAGCGAAGAAAATGAAAATATAGACGTAAATAAATATTCCACTTCCTCAAGTGGGTATCAAACCAAGACCGTCGCGTTACAGTCACACCCTATTGCCTCTGCGCTACGACGACCTCCATTAAATAGTAACATTGATCTATTGAAGTCTATAGTGATGTAGAGGTCAACCATGTGACTGTAAGGGAGACAGGTTGTGAGTTCGATTCTCAGTCGAGGAACTATAATCTATATATATAAAATCGAAAGGTCACTCACTTATCACGAAATCTCAGAAACTACAAGTGCTAGGAATCTGAAATTTTGCATAGGAGTTACTTATAGGACGTAGGTACTCGCTAAGACGGAAATTTGTAATATTCGACTTCTAAGGGGTTGTTATTGGGGTTGAAAGTTTGTATGAAACTTCGTTGCAAATGACATTTGTCTTTGTCATTCGTTACTAAATGCTAGGAGTCTCAAATTTTGCATAGACGTCACTAGGACGTAGCCATGGAGACAGAAATTAATAATAACATAGTTCACGCGGGTGAAACCGCGAGCGGGCCGGTAGTATTGAATATTTTCATTTCTTCGTTTTGGTGTCGAGGCAAAACGCGGTTGAGTTTCGTCTCATATTCTATTAGAATTCTTGGGAAAGT
This sequence comes from Heliconius melpomene rosina, assembly GCF_056956725.1. NCBI lineage: Eukaryota > Metazoa > Arthropoda > Insecta > Lepidoptera > Nymphalidae > Heliconius > Heliconius melpomene. Next base: position 5,115,697 of record NC_140402.1, on the reverse strand, counting down.
GGATAGCAGAATATCTTAACACTGATTTCCCTCAGCTTACCACGCTGCGGGATACAGCGTGAAATCCAAAAAAATGGATCAACTTTTCTCGTCATCCAATTTCTTAATACATTTTGACTTGAAGTAAGCAAGTTACGAGTATGTTTGCTGAAAATAATTAATGTCGTATTTGATTACGTGTTAAACGTGATGCAGAAGAGATCGTAAGTGACTTATGCATGAGTTATTTATTTAAATTATAATGTTTACATTACAAAGTCAATGTAAGCAGCTTTTACATATATATGTTAAGCATATGCTTAATATAATATGACTAAATTATATTTGTGTTATAAAAAAAATTATAATTTTAATTTATTAAGGTAATAAAAAATTTAGGTCGGTATAAGTTATTTCACTGTTTTTTTTATTTCACGCTGTATCCCGCTCATAGATTGAAAAGTAGAGGGATCCTGGGAACTTAGTGTAAGGTAAGACATTCCGTTCTGATTAAGACACTTACATTCTTCACATTTCGTCGAATACTCGAATTGCATGTTGGGTGGCGGAGCTTAGCGCTTTGCCTCGTTAGTACCGCAAGGACATTAAAATATCAAATATTTTTACTTTTTTGTTATATGTATAGGTTTTATTTCTTCGGGTATCGAACCCATAACTTGTCGCATTTACAGTTGCTCAATTGTGCCCCTAAACCACGACTCTCCTTATGTATTTATTATTATTTAAAAAAAAATCCTTTTTTTAAATCTCCAATGGCTGTGACGATGATAGCGAGTAACAGTATTTTCGAACAGACATCGAATTAGTAGAATGTGGTAAGTTAGGCCCTATTATCATTATTAGCATGCAAGGGCACTTACCTTTAACCCATACTCGATATGACCTATTTAGTGGGGCGGTCAAACTTTCTTTATAGTTGCCGCTTGTTGAAGACTTTTCTTCTATTCAATTACTTTATAAAATCGAGGAATATATTTTAATTAAAAAGACACACACACAGATATTTATTTGTTATTATTAGAAATATTTCAAAGATTTGATATTTTTTTTTATCTATGATAAGCAGGTACGTCAAAGCTTAAAACGTACACAACGTTAATTTTACGAGTAGGTGCTTGAGTTTTAATTGGAATAACAAATGTGTAGGATCTTAAGGACTTTCTCTTGCCATTGTTAATATTTTTTATTTTTTTTAATAGTCACGTTTTGTATTTGATTAACGAAAGTTTTGTATGACAAATAGAAACTTACCTAATTATGCTCTAACAGGCATTATAAATGAAGAAAAACTAAATAACTTTTAATTAAAACTTAATATATTATTGTGTAAATAGCTAACAAGTTATTTATTTTAATAATCTGATTTAAACAAAATTTTTGCTGATCAAATATAATCTGTGGTACAGTTTTGGCGGGAAACTACAAGTCTGTAATGTCAATCGTATTTCATGAAATTAAAATGTACATATATCTTTATTTTAGTTGTTTTAGATTGTCTTAAAAGTGTTTAACAATAAATTGTGCTCTTTGATAGTAAGTTTTTAAAAAATAAAGTAAATTATTGTTATCTTTAATTGTGAATGAAGGATTTTATTTGGGATCTCAATGGTGTGTTCACCATTAAGTTTAAGCTGAATACTTCATAATGTTTAATGTAACTTAGTGGTAAAAAAACATCAATGAACTATAAATTCTTATCAAACAACTTTGTTGTTATGTAATAAAATAGTATGGGTTTTAGACCACCTAGAGTGACAGTGAAAGTATCTATTGATAAAATTAACTCGGGAATTTGGTATTCCAAACGATTTCTTCTAAAAAGGAAATCATTAAGGTATAACAGTGCTTTGGAAATAGAGTTTTAAGTTTTATTGTTTCTTTAAATTGTTTATATGATTTCAGTGGAATATTTAAAATTGGTTTGTTTTATGTAATATGCATTTATAGACAGAGAGGCAAAAACTATTTTTAACTTATATTTTTTATCAATTATACTTAGTTCTAAGTAAATAAGTATACAATATATTAATTATTTTTTTAATAGTTAAATATAGTAGATCTTTGCGTATTAAGCGAAAGCTCAAATTGCAGAGTACCTATAGATATTATCTTTCTTCTTTGTGGTGTTCTTCATTACTGAAGGTCGTCGGCCTGTTCTGGTAGGTCTTGGTGGAAGAGCAAACGAGATGCTTCCTTGCCTTCCTGTCCTCTGCTTGCCTTATTGAGCAATAAGGCATAGATATTATAAATCTTATTATTTTCAATAGTTTTCTTCTCGTGCTCTCCTATAATTGTAGCTCTTGTCAATAATTTTGCAAAATCCCGAGATATTGGTAGCGTTTCTAACGAACCCTTTTATTATACAAGAAAACGAGGCTAAAATTCAATGTAAGTACTTGATTGGCATCGACGTTTATCGTCCGCGGAACAATTGAATGACGAATGCGATTTTTACGGCCCCACTAAATGATTCATTCTGAAATAATTATTCATATTCGAGATATTTGTTGATATGGAATTTGTCAGTTTGCGTCAGGGGTCGCGATTGTGGTCTTTTTTAAGTGTTTGTGTAGTGTCAGAAATATTGATATGTAGGTTTTGTTTTTCTTTTTTTTTTTGGCTTCACGCTCTATCCTGCAAACAGCTGGGTAGGCAGAGGTAATCTCCGTTAGGACGCTCGGTTCCCTACATTCCCCAGAATTTTCGAGTCATTGCGTGCTTATTACAAACATTTAATAGTAATATATTAAATGTTTATTGTAAAAGATATTATGATATGGCCATAATACCTAATATTAATTAAATAGATGTACTCGTATTTTATAATTTTTTTCTTTTTATCCTATATAAGTATATTCCTCCATACAAAATTATCATAATAACATTTAAAAAAATATATGCGCATTGTGGAGTCCCTCGTGGCGCAGTTGCGCGATTATGGGTTTGATTCCCACTAGGGGGTGTAATTTATTAATATTTTCATTTCTTCGTTCTGGTAACAAGGCAAAAAAACGGCGTTAGGTTCCGCGACTCAATGTACAATACTTCGAAAGTTTTAATAATTTAAACAAAAGATAAAATATAGACATATTCATTTTAACATGCAAAACGCAAATACTAACTGTATTGTTCGGGCGCATTTCCAACATTTCTCTTCCTGTTGATATCACATAAATTGTATGGGAGTCCATCTTCATAGAAGGCATGGGAGCGACCGATGTCCAGTCGTCTATAGGCACCTTGGCTACGCGGCCGTACATAGCTAAGGGCCTTCGTAAACCCGGAAATACTAACTTTTTCGATATATGTATTGGTTGTGTTGCTATTATTTTTAAGTATATTTAAATATTAAATTGTATAAGCGAAATTGAATACCAGATTCTTTTAAAGGTAAGGTTTAATTTGAAAGTTAAATATAAAATTAATTAAAATATAGTTATAACAAAATAAAGTGGTTATTGAAATTCGTACTTATCAATGGTTTGAGTTATTGTTTATTTGTACTTTAATACGGAAGGGGCAGAGAAAAATAAAAAAAAGCAATAATAAGTAAAAAGTAGGATGTATTCTTATGTGAACTATAATTAGATACTTAAAAAAATAAGTAAATAAAACAATCAATACATTCAAAATATATAGCGGTGGCACTGGGTCACAAGTGTGTAAAGCGACGGTTCTGGGTTCGGTCCTCATTCGAGAGAATGAACTATTATCTCTTAATGTTGATTATTGCTTCGCTCTGGCAACAAGACAAAAGCCCAGCGTTGAGTTCCGCAACTCAACACGCAATGCCTCGAAAAATTCGGCGGAAAGTGTGAAAGTTGTGTTATTTGTAACTTAACACTAGATTCCCTCTGCCTAACCTGCTATATGCGGGATACAGCTTTAAGCTGATTTTTTAAATTTTTATATTGTTAAATATTTTATTAAACAATTAAACTTAATAAGATTTATACTTAATAATTCAATTTTGATTCACACGTTGAAATTTTCTGCCATACTTACTATATACTTTGATCAGATAACTTATCCAGTTCAGTCCAGGCACAGTGACACAGTGAGGTGTGTTGTAACAGTTTGGTAACAGCGTTTATCTCTGTTGACTCGATGATAATATTCAAGACACGAAAACTAATCATATTTAGAAGACATCTTAGAAGCTATTTATTGTTGGGAAAAGCGGTGAACGTTTAACGTTTAACGCCATTCATTTTAAGTCAATAATCACGAACTGTCAAATGCTCAAAGCTATATGGCTTTGAAGCTGTTGTCCTCGGTGTTGATATTAGTTATTATTAAACGTATGTTTATATCATAAAAGATTAATAGATTAAATTAATTATTTTGTTTAATTTAGAATCCGTATAATATATATTCAAATGGTAAACTTTAAATTATATCAATTTGTTTCAGATTTGGTCTGCCAGTATAAATTGGAGCAATTTCCGAAGACAGATGAACCACTGCTATGATAAATCGTGAAGTGACGTGAATAACCACCAATAAAAATGATACTTATTACTTTTGACGTATAACATAGTGATTACATTATATAGTTAGTAAGTTTTAATTGAATTAAAATGGACAAACACAAATGTTTAGACGGTGCTAGAAGTTAGTGAAGGAAAATGGAGAAGCGAATTTTATTTTTTGTAAGGAATTTGTTTTGGTAAGTTTTTATAATTATCTATCTATATATTTTTAAGCTTGAACCTGTGTTCTTGCATATAGCAGGATAGGCAGAGGAAACCTAGAGTTAAGGCACTCCGTTCCCCATTTTCCGCCTAGTTCTGGAGACTATGGGTGAAACGAAGTAATGAAATATTCAAATTCAAATTCAAAATATTCGTTATTCAAATAGACTATTATTATAAGCACTTTTGAATCGTCGAATGAACATATAAACAAAATGCTACCACCGGTTCGGAAGGCAGTTCTGCTGAGAAGAGCCGGCAAGAAACTTAACAGTTGCTCTTTATTAAATATTTAATTTCCTCGAGTGGGAATTGAACCTACAACCTGGCGCAATCTGTGATTGCAAGCCACGCCACGCCACGACTGGCCTCATATATATAAAGAAATATTAATTGACCAAAGCTTTAACATATGCTTAACAAGCTAAATTTAACACTCTGTACTTAAGTATCACACCTTATTCTATAATAAACAATAATAGTTGACGAGTATTTAATACAGGTACTTTACACATACTGAATGTAGGTTTCTCCATTGAACAGCGAAAGTGCTGTTAGTACAATGTTATCATATTATTGTTTAGTGCTTATATTATATGAGTTGCTGTGAATTTACGACTTCGCCGGCATATGGGTACCCGCAATTTGTTTAAAATTTAGCTTTAGCTTTGTAGATACTCAATGGGGAAAGTTGCATGTGATAAAAGTTTATTTCAACAAATTGTATATGTCTATTGGTTGTATTGGAATTTATTAAAAAATAGGTTTATGGGTATTTCTTAAGGTTAAACATCTTTTTTTTTAATAAGTATTCTTTTTTTCTAAGTATGGAACTATGGAATAACAATTTTAATATTTAAAAAAATATTAAAGCTACTTCTTAAATTCTAAATTTGAAAGTTTATTTCTTCATTGAGACTTTTTAAGCATTTCTAGTATATTTGTAAAACATTAAAGTTATTTATGTATATTTATAAGAGATTTCGTATTTTCATTTCTTCGCTCTGATGTCTAGGCAAAACTAGAATTCGGGGAAAAATGATTCCCAGATACTTTCTGCCTATCCTGCTATGTGCGAGATGCAGCGTGAAAATAATAAAAAAGTTGTTTTTCTAACTGTCAAATCACCATTTATAAACAAATGTCTATTGCTTTTATAATCATCTTATAATCCCACGGTAGATTCCGATTTATATACTTCAAACAAACGCCATAGTACGCGTAGCTCGTGTTTACGTTCAACAAATATTTTTACACGTTCAAACGGTAAACTTTTTGTGCCCACTCGATACTCCTTGGAGAGTAAAAGTAAACAGAAATTATAGTTCCATTCATAACGCACGTGCTAGGTAAGGATTAAAAAAATAAGGCTTGCGTGTGAATATTTAACTTATTGTATATTTGAAAATTATAACGTGATCATTATGGTTATTCGAGTATTTTTTACAAGAAAAGAAAAAAGATATAATTAATTAAGGAAAACTATTTTAAATGTCAATTCAAACTGAACTAGAAAATAGTTAATAATCCAGTCTACGCCTAATTTTTTAAGCATTGTGTGTTGAAGCGGAACTAAACGCCGTGCTTTGTCTTGGTATGAGAGCGAAGAATTGAAAAAACTATTGATAAATAATTAAGTTTCCCGAGTGGAAATGGAACCCACAATCGTTGACAGTCACACGCTTGTACCCCTGCGGTACGATGGTCTCACTTCCTTTATGTATATTTAACTGTCTTAGTAAAAATATATAAAATAGATAAAGAAAACAGTTAAATAAATTCAAAAGTCATCTTGTGTACATCTTCAACAATATTATCACAGCGTGTTCATAATATTTATATGTAGTAAAAACATCGTTGTCGCTGTTTTTACTATTAAATTCACTACTAAGATTGTAAGTAATTATGGTAGATACTAACGTTAAAAAAGCTTCTATTTTTATATGTAAGCGGAAAAAGTTTTAATTAGTTTTCAATACATTAATAAATTATTTTGTTTTGCGGAATAAAAAATGGCGTCACATTTTTTCTAGTGCTCTCTAAGCAAAAAAAACATTTTTATTTATAGATATTATAAAAATAATTTGATAATATAATATTCTTTATTAAGCCAAAAACATATTATAAAAAGAAACAAGTAAATATAGTTTTATCTCCAAAGAAAATATTAGTTTTTATTCTGTTGTTTCTGTTTCTTTTTCAATTACAGTCAAGGCATAGTTAACATAAATCCAATTAAGTAGACATGTTTAACTCTCTTCCTCAGTTGTAATATTTAACTAAATATTAGCTATGTAGTACATACAAATAGTTAATTAAATTCATGTAGCATTTTTTTATTTAATAATTAATTACCTTAAATTGGTTAATAAATAATTTGTTAAGAAAAAAAATTATAATTAATAAATACTGACTTCAAATGTCAACTATGAACAACCGTAATGCTAAAATAATATTCGTTGTGAGATTACAAAAGTAAAAGAAGTAAACAATATAATCACAACAAAAGAATTAAACGCGTGCGGATTCTAATACATATTTTACATAATTATTTTACTTTATTAATGTTTGTGGATTATATAGGCCAGTCGTGGGGATGGGGCACAAGCATGTAAACAGGACAGGTCGTGGGTTCTCATTCTCTCCAATCTCATTTCTTTGTTCTGGTGTCGAGGCAAAGCAAATTTCTCCAGAATTCGGTGGAAAGTGGTGAGCGGAGTGTCTCAACACTAGGTCTTCTCTTCCCACTCTGCTCTGTAGCGTAAACCTAAAGCTGAAGCACTTATCAGATAAGCAATTAGATCAATAATTATTTATTCTTTACATATCAACGCGCTACAGATAAACCTGTACAGATGCCCAATGCAATTAACTGACTCGATACCAATACATAAATATAATCTGTGGGAATGCAATATAAATATGAGCAAGGATACGAATTCGAATCACCAGAAATAATTTCAACTGGCAATAAAGATAACGTAATACGCGTAAAATGTCGTACCAAGGGCGAAAAACATAAAAATAACGGCGTTTAGCACTTAATAAACCACTTAAGATATTCATTAGCAGTAAGTCGTTCGATCGGTTTAATGTGTGCGGACCGGGTGTGTTCGTCGTTCGTCGAAAATGTATCGTTACGACTTTAACATCTAATGGAGATGTCAGATTGCGCAAGCTGGGCGATGCGTGGGTTTTTGGAGGGTTGTCGCGTGGTGGTTTTGGGTTTTTGATAGAGATAAATCAGAGTTAATAGTGGATTTGGTATTAGTTCTTTTTCAGTTTCGCGCTGTTCGTATATATCAGGGTAGGCAGAACATCTACACTGTTCCGCACTTAATCCACCGAATTTTCAAATTGAGTGGCTGAACTTAACGCCGCGCTTTGCTTTGTTACCAGAGCAAAAAAATAAAAATAATATTAAATAATAATTCATTTTATTATTTATATTAAAATTTGATTTACTCTGGTATCGGATAAGTCGCGCGATTTGAATTTATTTTTGCCTATATAAAATTTTGGGCAACTTACTTGGCTTATTTCATTATGACTTTAACAACCAATCAAATAATAAAAATTATTTTATTACAAAAAAAACAAAAACAAAATAATAATATGTAAAGTTAATCTACATCGACAACCCTAATGATAAACAACAAGCAGAGAAAGCATGTAAAGTAGAAAGGCAATGTGATACACTGCCATAGTTCGTCACCCACAGACTCATCGTTTAACCTAATGGGCTCGATTTTGAAATTATGTCTCCAATAAAAATAAAACAAAGGCTTCAATATAAACGATAAAAATATTAGAGAAAATTGTGTGATGCGGAAAACGGAGACATGATTCATTTGGTTTTCTCCGCCCACTCGCAAAATGCAGGAAATGGGTAAAGATAGAGAATAAACGTTAAAAGTGCGTAAAGATAATAAATTATTAATAGTGGTGGTGGGTTACTTTAATGAGCTCAATTATTATTTATCAATATTTTGGTAATCTTTAACTAAAACGAAATCATTAAGTTTTTTTTGTCTTCTCGCTGTATCCCCCACACAGTAGGGCATGTAGAGGGAACCTAACCATGTCGAACTCTGTAGGCATTATGTGTTAAATGGCGGAATACAACGCCGCGCTTTGCACCGACAGCAGAGTAAAGGAATGAAAATATTAAATATTCCATTTCCTCCGACGGGAATTGAACTTACAACCTGTCCCGCTTACAGTCACGCGCTTGTGCTCCTGTGCCATTACTATATATTTTACGGTTAAAGATATTTGTTTCCATTAAAGACATAGGCCACTTATATGGAAACATTGGTTAACAAAATAAAGAATTGTAGTCGATCGTACATTAATCAATTAAAGTAACACATTTTTTTTTTGCTTACTCATTCAATGCATTTGTTTTTTTTAAGGTGGGTAGCTAGACTAGTAATATTTATTTATTTATTTTTTTCATTTATTTATGTACCACACAAGAAAGAAAGTACAGAAAACTTATAACAACAGAAAAAATGTGTACAATGGATAACTTATCTCTAATAGAGAAACCCAGAAACCCTTGAATGTAGGAGATGTTAAAAGAAATGATTCGGGTGCGGTATTTTAATATTATGTTAATAAAATAAAACGGAAGGACGTACCATTTAAATTTATACGAAAAATATTATAAGAAGGTATATTTGCAAATCAAATTTATTAACTAAAGTCAACGTAAACGTTAAATGAAAAACAGAGTGACTATTCACAATCCACCATATAACATAATTGTGATGTACTTGGATAAAAACAGTCGCTTTTTAATAAAAATATAATAGTGACTGATAATAATTTTAAAATTCTTTTTTTTTTCTCTAAGCATATTTTTTTGATTCTAGTACATATTTTATAAAACAAAAAAAATATTACCAGTATTTATTTGCAATAAATATTTTTTTTCTTTCTATATATATAATAGGACAAGATGAATATAGACATGTCCTGTGGAAGTTGTTAGCGCTCATTATGGCTGACCGTGAGACCTGCAAATTGTGTACAATGCTCTTGACTGACAAATAGCTGGTGGGTACGATAAATACCACAACCATTACCACTTACTTAGAAAGATAATTTGAAAGTAGATCACGATTTTAGGTTTTGATTGTTATCCATAGAATAGGATAGCTTAGGAATTCCCTTGGTAGAGTAATTGTTATTTTTCTAGGGTTTCGTACCTTAAAATGGAAAAATTAAACTCTTATAGAAACACTTTGTTGGCCATCTGTCCGTCTATCTAGGCTATTTGTTTTAAGATGGCGTAGAGGCATCAAGTTGAAATTAATATGAAATATTTAGATCTAGAGTTCCTTAAGCAAGTAGGTGAACGTTTCTAGGTTTTTGATAGAAAAATATTATTTCATACTTATAATTTTATTTCATTTTATACAAAGTGGGTGCAAACGCCCGCAAATTTAAATTTGTTAAGTTTTTTTTGTATGGCAAAAAAAACCTCTTAGTAGTCATATAATATGTAGAAGTAAGAAAATTTCAATTTTATATTGTGTCTATTTCAGGTTCATCTATATAATGCAGCTTGCGATGGTTCTGAGTGAGGCAAATTTAACTGCAAGTTCAATACAGGTAATAAGTTTAAATAACTAATTAGATTTTAGTGGACGAGGTGAAGACCATATGCTGATGCTGACCATGAAACTCTTACTACTAAAACTACTACTAGTAGTTTAATATAACGAGTTCCGCCACTGCACCTTGGCAATACTGCTGAAAGTGGAGGATGGAGTGTTGATGGAGTTAATACTAGGTTCGCCTGTCTACCTCATAATAATTACTTTCATATGCTAAGTTGCGCCAGCAGTAACCTTTCTTAGTAAAAATAAACATTTGGTAGAAAACGAAATAATATATTTTCTTATTTTATGCTGAATTCGGCAGAAAGTGGGGAACAGAGTGTCTTAACACTATGTCACTGCCTATCCTGCTGTATGCGGTATACAATGTGAAATTTATTTTATGCGGTGTTTATGATCGATGGTTAAATTTTTTTTTTTTTTTTTTTTATTGAAGATGGGTAAGCATTTGTCCGCTATCTCACCTGGTGGTAAGTGACGATGCGAACGATGGTGGAGCATGCTTACCCAGAAAATGCCTATTCACTCTTTCCTTGAAGACGGTCAGGTTATATTTAACGGGGAACAGTTGAGCAGGCAGGGAGTTCCACTCCTTAGCTGTTCTTATAAGGAAAGTGGAGGCGAAGCGCTGCGTACGAGAAGCAGGCACATCGATAACATATGGGTGAAACCCCAGCCTACGTCTAGTGCTCTGCTGATGGAAAGGAGAAGAGGGTATCAGGTCATGCAACGCTGCTGCACACTCTCCGAAATGTACCCTATAGAATACCGACAGGCATGCTACTTTACGACGGTGTTCGAGGCTTTGCAGCTTTGCCTCAACAAGCTCTGTGTCGCCAATGAGCTTCTTGGCGCGATTTTCAATTACTATCTTTTTAAATATAATATTATTTTTATTTATATTATATTTATTTATATTGTATTTATTTATATTATTTTTATTTATATTTATTATTTAAATATAATATTATTTTTATTTCAGATAGAAAAAGAATCAGTAGTCGGTTTGTACGCGTGGAGTAGGTGGGGCAGTTGGAGTCCATGTTCCAGAAGTTGCGGTGGCGGAGTTTCAGTACAAGAGAGACAGTGTCTGCCAAGGTATTGAAATATTGAATTATTTTAGTGAAAAATGTAGAAATAATCTATATGTATAATAAAACAGTAAAAATATTTTGTCTGTACATTTAGTATTTTTGACTGAAATGGTTCGAGGGACAGTTAAAGACAGTGAATTCTGTTTATTAAATAAATAATCATGTAGTTCAACCGGGCGAAGCCGTTGGCAGGCTACTAGTATGTTTTATAAAACGATAGTTCAAATATATCGTTATATTACAAAAAAAAAGTTTTAATATTGATATATAATCATTTCTAATAATAATTATACCTCTTTTATCAAACATACAGTCAATACTTATCTACAGCGTGTTCACATAACATAAAATCTTCAAATACGATAACAGTATGATAAAATAGGGTTATATAGTAAACTAGACGGCGCTAACTAGCTCGGGGCGCGAGAAACGAAATTTGTAAACACCATGCATGCGTTTATACGCCTATTAAAGTAATTCCCTTAACGGATACACCTTCGAATCAAAAGATAACAATCTAAAGATTGCTTTAAACACCTCGTTGGTATTAAATACAAATATTTTTTTTTCTGTTAACTTTTTCGTTTTTATTTAATAGTAAAATTGTTTTTTGTATGAGATTATTAGATTTTATTTGAGCTACTAAATTTGATTCCATTTTGGGGTATAAGTAATTGAATATGAAAATTTAGAAATGTGAATTTGAAGTGCAGAACGAACTTAATGGGAACGGAATGTCTTAATTAGGTTCCCTCTGCCTACCTTGCTATGTGTGCGGGATACACGCTTGTACCTGAAAACAAAAAAAATTGCACCTATAGAATTTACCTATCAATTAAATAACAATAAATCTGCAATACATTCAAAGATTTATGTATATATATTATTCTTGAATAATATATATTATAAAATTTGTATTTATTATAATTATATAAATATAAATTGCAATAATTTGAGTAATTCTTATAAGATTAAATATCCATTATAGATGTTTTCACTAAGTAGGCATCAAACTGTTTTGCGCAGGTCACAGGTCAAACGCAATCATAAGGGCCGCAAATTGCATTCTATAAAGATATACAATCATTTACTTAATTATATTTTAGTATAGTGTATAAAATTCTTAATTTTAGCATTAATAATGTATAGCATATATTTTTCAATAAAATCGAAAGGTCACTCACTCATCACGAAATCTCAGAAACTACATGTGCTAGGAATCTTAAATTTTGCATAGGAGTTATTTATAGGACGTAGGTGCTCGTTAAGACGGGAATTTGCAATATTCGACTTCTAAGGGGTTGTTTTTGGAGTTGAAAGTTTGTATGAAACTTCGTTGCTGCAAATGCTAGGAGTCTCAAATTTTGCATAGACGTCATTTATAGGAAATAGGTACTCATGGAGACAGAAATTAATAATAACGTAGTTCACGCAGGCGAAGCCGCGGGCGGGCCGCTAGTTCTAATATATAGATACGAGTTCCGTACCAGAAGTAATAGTAAATTCAATGCTTAAATATTTTAAATATATAATAGCAGTGATGACGAAGTAACGTTTTAAATTGAAAAAATATATATTTGTATTTCTTTCCAATTACGCTATATAATATTAATTATAAAAAATATTATAAATTAAAATCTGCAAATGTAAATTAAATTTTAAAATCATTAAAATAATATAAGTATAATATATCTGGTCTGGTCAGGTCATATTAAAAGCCTGTTCGCGTATTAACATCGTATAGCTACTTAATTAAATTTAAATAATAATTTAAATGAAAATGGAGAAATAATATTGAATTGAGTAGCCAGTATACTTGCTTCAATAAAATCTAAGGATAGAATTTTAAATATTGTAGTAAATTATTATTAAGGAAACTAATGTAATTACTTAATAAATAAAATGTTCTTACTATAAAATATTTTTTCTAGCTTCATGCTGTATCCCGCATACAGAAGGTTAGACAGAGGGAACTTGGGAACCTAGTGTAAAAGACACTTATGTAAAATATAAAATATTCCAAAAGGTTACGACTTACCTTATTTTGTTCGTAAAAAGTACAAGCAAATTGCGCAGCGAAAAAAATCAGTTAATAAAAAGGCAAGAATCGATTATTTTAATGGGGATCGTGATGTACTTGCTAAGATTGCACATACCTAAACTGTTTTATACATTGAAATTATCTTGTTTTCTTATTCTTATTGCGTCAATTAAGGGTACTAAAAGGGTATTTAATTTGGGTTCTTAAAGTAACCTATACATAATATGGAAACATAATATAGAAGCGAAATAAAAATTATCCTATCCTACTAATATTATAAATGTGAATATTTATGAAGATGGATGTTTAAACCACTATCAAATGAATATTAGGATTTAGATGAAACTTTACAGTTATATAACTCAGACATTAGAATAACATATAGACTAAAATTTTTGTCAAACGTTCTCAAAAGAGACGTTCTTCTATTGTATAGATATACTACAAAATATCGAAATAATTAATGAATAATTAAAAAAAAAAACGCCAAAGTTAAAATAACACCAAACATTCAATTCAACATAACAAGTAGCCTTATTAAATAATCATTAAATTATACTTGATAATAAATTAAGAAGTTCAAACATTAAACGACTGCCATCCATCACGAGACAGCGAAGTGATTTATTATCTCCACCACCAACCTCGTATCGTGTTTCGCGAGGTATTGTAGCGAATACGTACAGACAGATATAAATGAACACGTTGAATAGTATTGCCATTATAGCCTCCATTACCCTAATCAGATTTAAATGCTGATCGCGGCGGGAGATTAACCGGTTTTGATGGTAGTAAAGTGAGATAGATTTTAGATATGGTCGAGGTAACTGTTTTTTAGTGTCAAGCTATATTCCGCAGCAGGGCAGAGGGAATTTAGTGTTAAAACACTCCATTGTCTCCAGAATTTAACAGAAAGTGAGCAACTGAAGTGCCTTAACACAGGTTCACAGGTTCCCTCTGCCTCCTCTACAATGTGCGGGATACAGTATGAAGCTATAATATTAATATTTTTACATATTTAAACTTAATAACTACGAGGTAAGGTAAATAAAGTATAATATCTATACAGCCTAAAAACATTTACAACCTATCTACATACAATTGTTTATCACGACGGGAATGTCGAAGTCCTCGTTACAATAACAAACATGCATAAATTAAATTCCAATATTTTAAATTAGTTTTGATCGTATTTAAATTGGTTGTACGTACCGTAGGTGGACTTTCAACCCATTTCTAAATAGTCTAAATAGTCCAACCAACGGTTATTTTAATGAGCCATTTGCGTACAAACGAAAGCCCACCGTAGCCCATAGATAATTGTAACAAGGATCTAGGATCGAAAATGCTATTAGTTAGATAAGTAGGTAATCTAAATACAGTCATTCTTAATTAGGGGAAGTCCCGCGGGCAGTACCGCGAGATAGAGTTAACTGGCGAGAGGAAATGAGAAAGCAGTTATAGTTGATTCGGTTATATTTTAAAAATAATATAAAAGGATAAGAAAATATGTTGTGTTTAAAAAATATAACATACCTATTAAAAAACAGCTTCACTCTGTATCCACGTTCACCTATTTCTAGAGGCATTTCATGTTGACTGGCGGAAATTAACGCCGTAAATTTTAGTGATTATAGTAGGAGAGAATCCATTTAATTAGGCTATATATACAAGTGAACCCAGAAAAACTATTATTCCTAATCCTTATTCATATACTAATAACGAGACATCTATCTATTAATAATATAATAAACATAACGACAATCTAATAACAATTTAAAATATATTTTATTAATACGAATAGGACATCTATTGCCTGTAATTCATTACAGCTAGAAATAAATTATTAAGATCACCTCTGGGTATAAAGTCCTTCATTAAGTGTATACCAGTATAGCATCCTGCTGATAGGGAAGGTAAGAGCCGACAAATTAACTCTGGACATCATTTGTCATGGACTTTATAATGGAGGAACACGTTATTGGTGTGGTAATGAGGAATGAAATATTGTATAAGTGATTTAAATTATGTTTCCTCGAATATGGATGTTAGATGCATATTTGCAAATTATTTTTTTAAGTGAGGACTTGGGAACATAGTGTTACGGCATTCCGTTTCCGTTAAGAAAGTTCCGTTCCCTACATTCCGTCGAATTTTGGAGGCATTGTGTGTTAAGTGGCGGAATTCAGTGGTGTGTGCACGTTACCATAGTTATCGAGTTTCCTCAGATGGGAATCGAACCCACGATCTAAAAGGGAAAAACTAAGTAATAATTTTAATATATTATCTATTACATAACATTAAGATTTATTTGAAGTTGCTACCGACTTATACTATATGTTTTAATAAAAAAAGGTATTTAAGGAGCACATTTCAATATACAAATATATGTAATTGGTTTAATTTAAAAAATAGTACCTATATATGAAATATTTAACGAAATTCCTTTATAATTGTGATGATATCACAGTATAATTAAATTAGATTACTAGCTAGAGTTATTTGTTACTTGGCCGTTAAGTTTTTAAACCTTTCAAGTTACCGCCCATTTGTTTTGTTCTGTTTGGTAGTTTACAATTTCTAGTTATAAATGATAATAAAAGGTTTAATGAATTAACGCCTTCTTATATTAGATATTTTTTTCTTATTTTGATTGACAATTGAGGTTTTAGTGCATGTAAATGATTATAATAAAAAAATAAATAAATTTAAAATAAATAAAGCTGCTTCGGCCATAAAAAATCTGAAATTCTATTTTATTTTTCTTTTATGTATCCCTCGCACTGTGAAATTTAGAGATTAACATTTAACTGTAGATACTTTAGTCAATGTCATAACTACTTTAAATCGTTTTACAAGAAATAAAAAATAAAAAAATAAATATTTAATTGGCTTAGACTCATACAGTGAAAATACTCATACATTATATTTATTTCAGATCTCGTAATCTAGTTGTAAATGACACCGTGTCTCCAAATACGGCCGTACGAGTTACACGACAAGCGGCGACCGACTGCCTCGGAGTTCCTAAGAGATATCACGAATGCAATACGCGAGTAAGTTATTATTAAACTTTTGCCTTTTTTGTGGCTTTCCACTGTATCCTGGCTACAGTAAGTTAGGCAGTGGGGACCTAGTGCTAAAACACTCCGCTCCGATCTTCTCAACTTTTGAGATAAAGTGTTGGGTGGCAGAACTCTATGTCGAGCTTTATCTTGTTACCATAGCGAGAAACAGTAGTGACTCATTTCTCTGAATCGAATCTACAACTGACAGAACAGACACTGTATCGCTGCCATGTTGACCGCAATTTTTATATTATACTAGTAAAGACCAATTTTGTTGAAAAAACGCAAATATTTTTGTGTCTTAAATTAATTTTTAATGTAAAATATATATTTAAAATGTATTTTATTGATCCTTGCAAAGTTATATAATTATTATAGCTAGCTATTGAGCGATTATTATTTATACAAACCCTAGTAATATAATTGTTTATTGTTCTGTAATTATTACTTTCAAGTACGTTTGTAATAAACATTGTTGGGACCAATAGTCAAAATAAGTCGTAATAATGAAACGTATTGTTATCCATAGGAAGCATAGCATATAACAATAAGGTAAATACCATTCAACAATAATAATTATTATTTTGTAAGAACTATTGTTATTATAATGCAAAAAATGGATAAAATACAAAATATTTTAGTAATCTTCGTTATTTCTTGACATTTAATAGGCGGCGTTGAATTTCGCTACTTAATACGCTAAAGAATTCGGGGGCAAGTGGGAAACATCAATTTCTTAATGAGAAGCGGAATATTGGGTTCCCAGATTCCCTCTGCTTACCATGCTAAAAGTGAGATATTGATTGTAGTAGCATATATAAGAATAAAGAGTATGTTTTTATATCAATCATTTCTTAATGTTTCATTTAGCATTGTTTCCCAGCTCTCATAAGACCTAACGTTATTATAACTACAGCTTTACTAAAACAATAATACAGGCTAGGCTAGGCTAGCCTAGGCAGCTAATTAAAATCAAAACCCTTTGTTAAGTCATTTGTTATTAATGTAATTGATTTCCCGTGTCGCAATACATCCGCTTAATAAGCTGTAATCGATGGTAAATCAAGTTTTACAAGGTGGAAACATATGGTTCGATATTTAGTTTGTATTTTTAAAGAAAAAATTGTTTTGATATAATGTAAAATTACGTTATAATATCTATACACATAGCAGGGTAAGCAGAGGGAACCTGGGAACCTAGTGTTGAGTGGCGGTGGCGGTTCTCTCTAAGCTAAGGTAAAAGCTCTACTTGCTTTTCCAAATACCGGGATACTCCAGTTGACATCTCATCTATTGAGGTCAATATTGCATCTATACTAATATAATAAAGCGGAAGAGTTTGTTTGTTTGTTTATTTGTTTGTTTGTTTGTTTGTTTGTTTGTTTGTTTGTTTGTTTGTTTGTTTGTTTGTTTGTTTGTTTGTTTGTTTGTTTGTTTGTTTGTTTGTTTGTTTGTTTGTTTGTTTGTTTGTTTGTTTGTTTGTTTGTTTGTTTGTTTGTTTGTTTGTTTGTTTGTTTGTTTGTTTGTTTGTTTGGTTGTTTGTTTGTTTGTTTGTTTGTTTGTTTGCTTGCTTGCTTGCTTGCTTGCTTGCTTGCTTGCTTGCTTGCTTGCTTGCTTGCTTGCTTGCTTGCTTGCTTGCTTGCTTGCTTGCTTGCTTGCTTGCTTGCTTGCTTGCTTGCTTGCTTGCTTGCTTGCTTGCTTGCTTGCTTGCTTGCTTGCTTGCTTGCTTGCTTGCTTGCTTGCTTGCTTGCTTGCTTGCTTGCTTGCTTGCTTGCTTGCTTGCTTGCTTGCTTGCTTGCTTGCTTGCTTGCTTGCTTGCTTGCTTGCTTGCTTGCTTGCTTGCTTGCTTGCTTGCTTGCTTGCTTGCTTGCTTGCTTGCTTGCTTGCTTGCTTGCTTGCTTGCTTGCTTGCTTGCTTGCTTGCTTGCTTGCTTGCTTGCTTGCTTGCTTGCTTGCTTGCTTGCTTGCTTGCTTGCTTGCTTGCTTGCTTGCTTGCTTGCTTGCTTGCTTGCTTGCTTGCTTGCTTGCTTGCTTGCTTGTTTGTTTGTTTGTTTGTTTGTTTGTTTGTTTGTTTGTTTGTTTGTTTGTTTGTTTGTTTCTTTGTTTGAACGCTAAGATCTCTGGATCTACTGGATCGATTTACTTTGTTTTTGTTTTGTATGAAAGCTGCATTCTTCAGAAGTGCTATAGGCTATATAATATTACATTACACATATGTACTAATAAATTAAAATACTTTCTAATTTGACATGCAATTTATTCTGCCATGTTCATAACAACCGTCGTCGCTACGCGACCGCGTTCGTTACCGCGTCATTTTGATATTCATCCTTATGAAAATAAATATAATAGTTACTTTTAGCATTTCATCTAGATTGAAATTATATTTCTATAGAAAAGATAGAAATTATATTCTTATATTTCAAGCAGGCGTAGCCGCGTCCGGGTCCGCTAGTATCTAAATAAAGTCATCTCGAAACGGATTGTCGTAATTCGATTAAGATATTTACTTGGGCCAGATAAGTAAATGTGGTGTCATTAAATTATTTGAATATAGAAACGAATTAAACTTAACCATTAATAAACTTGACCATTAATAAAAAAAAGAAAACAATAATAACAATTTTGTATAATATTTTTTTAATTCCATAAGAAACGGAAATATGAAATAGAACGAGTTATACCCCGTATCGCTTTTTAAGTAACAGTAAGAACCCATAAACTTTTTATTATTTCCACGATTGCTACTGTTCCTTGTTGTAACAAGTTGTTGACACTAAAACGTTTGAAAACTTTATTTATTAAGCTACATACATATAATAAAATAAGAAATAAAAATAATTTTATTTCTTACTTTAATTGTATTAAATATTTGTATTTGTATTTAACATTTTATTGAGACCAGCGTGACGCAGTGGTGCAACCATTGTGCTACAATAAGACTGTGTAAGACGGTTTTACGTTCTATGCCTTTTAAGGGGAATAAAGTATTGATTACATTTCTTCTTTCTGATTAGACATGTGTTAAACTAGGTTCTTTGTGCCTAACCAGCTAAAATATCTTCAATTTTCCCGAAATATCTATTTTTTTAAATGTTTGCACAGGCTTGTCCAGGCGGAGAGAGGGATGTACGTGCGGAGCAGTGCTCGTCTTATGACCGCAGACCCTTTCGAGGAAGATATTATACTTGGGTACCCTACATTGACGGTAAGTATTGGACGTTGTTTTGTTACTTATTTTAATTATTACTTTTTTATTTTTTTAGGTAATTATAATTTTGTAAAATAATGTATAAAAAATATTTTATTTATTTAGAACAGAAACTAAATGAATTGAAATTATATATAAAAAAAAAAATAGCATTAGGCAGAGGGAACCTAATATTAAGACACTCCGTTCCCTACTTTCTGTCGAATTCTGGAAGCATTGCGTGTTGAGTGACAGAACTCAACGCCCACTTTACCTTGACACCAGAGCGAAGAAATGGAAATATAAACGTAAATAAATATTTCACTTTCTCGAATGGGGATCGAACCCACAACCGTCGCGTTACACACCCTTGTGCCGCTGCGCCATGACGGCCTTATCCCTATAAAACTAATAATAAATTAAAATCAAGTAAATAAATACTGGTTCCATTCTGATACCTCATTTATAACCAGCTAACGGTAATATTAATTCAAATAATTAATAACACCGGCAAATGGTAGATAAATTTAAACGAACAGTGTACATAATGTGACTTTGATAGCAACCTATAAACATTCGTTTGTTCTCGTCTGTTAGTCTGTGAGGATATTTCTAAAGCAAGTATTATATCTCGTGGGATATTGGGTATATCTCGTTTTAGTATGTGAAAATTATTTCTTTATGTTATTGAGGTTAATTGTGATGGGGTGTTTAGTTTTTTTATTATATTATTGACTTTAATATATCAGTAGACTGTTTTTAACATAAATGTTCTTTTTTTTATTAAGTATATCTATAAAGATCAAATAGTATTTGGTTGTAAATACGATTGTTGAGGTTTTGAATACAATTTTCAGGAATAAATTATTCATTTCTGTTCTGGTAAGACAAAGCATGACATTAAGAATTATGAATTTTGACATTAATTTACCAAATATGGATATATATATATATCTCATCTCTCTTTTATATTTATCTCGGATCTCAGTTTATTCTGTATGTATTGAGCGTTTGGAAATCCTAAATTATATTAAAAAATATGATATTATTAGAGCTATACCAAAGATAAAAACTCGTTTAATTTTGTTACTATTATATTTAACAAAATACAGATATTTTTAAGTATATAAAATTACAATTGTTCAATAGATCCTCTAATTAAATACAAAAATAAGGTAAATAAACAATTAAACTACAGACGTTATAACCAGGTGATGCCCCCTGCATGCTGAACTGCCGTCCGCTGGGGCAGCAGTTCTACGCGACGTTGGCGGTGGTGGCTGATGGAGCACCCTGCACGCGCCCCGGGCACCGAGCCGTGTGCGTGCAGGGCGTGTGTAAGGTTAGTAGGACTTTTTATGTTTATTATTCAGAGAGTGACTGTTTTTACGTGAAATATAGGTAAATCTCCATTTTTTAGGTTCCCTACATCGAAAGGAAAAAACGGAACCCTTATAGGATCACTTTGTTGTCCGTCTGTCCGTTCGTCTGTTTGTCTTAACCATTTTTCACAAGAACACGTGAAGTTCTCAAGTTAAAATTTATATAAAATATTTAGGTCTACTGTTTTTTCAATTTAATCCAATTTTATATACATATAAACTCAAACACTACTTGTATAATATACCTTTAGATTATAAATATTTTAATTATTTGTTGATATAAGGAAAACAGAGTTATGAGTGATATGTCACTATCTCTCTATCTGCATTCACTGTGACATACAGAAGGTGTGTAAATATATAAATGAACTATGAACTTAACAAATTAAATATCACCCGATTATATTATCGATGTAAAATATTTTTACCCCATACATTCACACTAACAACCATTTGTCACGATAGCGATAACGTCGCTATACAATATAAAGTTTAAAGAGACTCATTTCCGCTCACCGCAGTAGAACTATACATTAAATTTAAACATAATTAATTAGATCTTCCATCATTTAGCCAGTTCTTTATCTAGAGGTCCTGTACACGTTTCCTCTCATATTACAAGTCTGATATCGGAATTCACAATCAATTCTGAGTTCAAAATAAATCATATCATCTTCACGCTGTATCCCGCACACAGCAGATTGGACAGAGGGAATTTGAGGGAGGGGAACAGAGTGTCTTATCACAAAATTCCCTCTGTCTAACCTGCACAAGTAAGTAAACAGACTTTACGTGTTGAGTGGCGGAGCTTTTGCGGAGAGTCCGATCGATCTCGATATCAGAGCGAAGAAAAGGAAAAAAATAAATTTAAATAAATATTTAATTTCCTCGAGTGGGAATCGAACCCATAACCAGTCGTGTTTACAGTCGCACTCTGGTATCGGTATTCATAATCAACTCTGGGTTGACTGTTATTAACCCTCTATATTTATGACATCTCAGTTACAATTTCCACTCAATTCTCTAAGTAATTTACTACTTCATTCTTCATATAGTTTACATGTATTTCTAAGAAAATCATGTAATTGTGTCTAATAATAGATTGTCAAGTTTGTTGCGTTTGTCTCGTGAATTCCTTCCTTAAATATAGGTAATACGAGTATAAGAATAGCGTATAAGAGTATTATAAGAGTAGTATAAGAGTAGAGTTTGCTATCTACCAAATAGTATGACAACGGCTTTATAGAAATGTATTGTATTTTTAAAATACAATTTTCTATTATTTATATAAAACTACTTATATAAAGCTAGAAGTAATTTGACAATCGTAGCGCAGTGGTACAAGTGGTCAACCCGACGGTGTGTAGGTTTGATCCCCACTCTGATGTGATTGATTTCTTCACTCTGGCTTCAAGACATAGCACGGCGGTAAGTTCTGCCACTGCCTCTAGAATTGGGTGGAAAATTAATAGGGGAGTGTCTTAACACTATGCTTTATCTGCCTACTCTTTGATATGTGTGACGCAGCCTGAAGCTAAAAAAAAGCTAATTTTATATTTAATAGCTGAAAAAGAAAAACTATTTAAACTAATCAAACTTTATTTTAAAGTTTAAAATTATTACAAATTACAATTAAAGAGTCAAAAGCAGTAAAAAATTTTACTCTAAGCTTAATAAAATCAAGATAAAGTAGTTCAAGCATTTTCAAATTAAAATTAATTAACCTTAATACAAAAATATCAAAAATCGCACTTATAATAACAAAAATATTATAAGTAAATACATAAAAAAGTGAATTAAGGTTCCCAATACAGCATTTACGATATAACCAAGGTTACAGTTACGTTAATTACTGCACTCTAAATGCATTCTACTGCATTTGCAATTCAATGTGTGACATTAATAATTCGTGGACTGACTTCAAAAGGCTTCTGTTTTATATCACTTCGTTAATTAGATTTAATATTAACAAGCTATACAAATCAAATCAATTTAGCTTTACGCTGTATCCCGCATATAGCAGGGTAGGAAGAGGGAACCTAGATTAAGTTAAGATACTCGTTTCGCGAGCCATGTTGAATTGTGGAATTTAATGCCGGGCTTTTGCATTGTTGCCACAGCGAAGAAATGTATAAATCAAGGCAGAGGGAACCTAGTGTTAAGACACTCCGTTCCCGAATTCTGGAGGCATTGCGTGTTAAATGGCAGAACTCAACGCCGCGCTTTGGCTCGAAGAAATTAAAGTATGAATTTAAATAAATATTTCATCTCCTCGAGCAGGAATCGACCCCAAAACCAGTCGGTTTTGCAGTCACACTTTGTGGCCATGCCCCGACTGGCCTCTGGAGAAGAAATGAAAGTATTAATTAATGATAATAATTAATTCCCTCGACTGGGGATCGAACTCACAACCTTCGCGTTACAGTCCCTGCGCCATGACAGCCTCATACAAGCTATACAATATCGAATTATGTAATTTTGTATATTGTGACGATCGAATTTAGGTTTTAGGTCTTAAATTAACCGCAGCCGCAAATTGTACCACAAGCAACAATTTTATAGACTATTTATTTTAAGTGTTTGTATTATTGTTCCAAAACCCACTGTTCAACCATCTTGAGCAATACTTCGCAATTGGTGGCCCACTCGCGGCTTCGCCCGCATATCACCTATGACTTTATTAAAATACATATCATCATCACCATCATCATCATCAATACATATCATCATGTCAATCATCTTTCATAAGTCCGAGAAAGAGCAAGCACTGCACTTTAGGAGATGTCATTGGCGGCAAGGGCATCTCCAGCGGGACACAAGCCTAGGCATGCGGTCGTAAACAGAGGGTTGAATTGTTTTAATTTTACATTTTCTCGAAAAGTATATTATACGTCCAAATTTTAATGCAATAAAAGTCAAAGTTTAACTTCATTAAAATTCCTTGATAATGGAATAATTTTCGCTTGTTAATTTTAATATGCATGTCAAATAAATAACTGAAATATCACCTGGAAATTTTCAATTATTTTTTGTCACAAAATTCCTTATTGTGATTTATATATATAAGATATACGGTGTCACAGACTATTTTAGAACTAATGAAATTGTTTTTGTAGTACAACGTACTTGCATCCATCAGCTTTTCAACGTCCACTGCTGGAGGCCTCCCCTAATTCTCGCCACTCCGTACTTACGTATATTTAACTATTCCTAAAGCACACGTGGTTAAAGTAATTCGAGATTCGCGTTTACAACTATTGTTTTTCGTTATTTAAGGCTAACTAAGAATTGAAGAACACTATAATGTTATATTATAGCCTAAAGCACTCCTTAGGAATGTAGCTATCATACAAAACAAAAAAAAAGTAAATCCAATCAGTAGTTCCAGAGATATAAAACTTAGACAAACAAACAAACAAATTCTCCCTCTTTATTATATTAGTATAGATTCGACATGTGTTGTATTAGCTAGTAATAAAACATGAATTGGTTGCTAAGGTCTCGTACACGCTGACGTGCTTATGTAAACATACAGCTATGAATGAAACGTAATTTTAAACACAAAAGTAATTTGGCGTCTATTGTTGTTCAATATTGTTTAAGCTTTACTGGGATTTCCGCAATCAATGCCCGCCTTCGTAATGTCCGTTGTATTTGTTGTAAACGAATAAATAATAGGCTATATTAATTATATTGTATGGTAGAGGTCAGTGGTGGGGCCACAAGCCCCGTCAAGTAAACGCGACAGATTCTGGGTTCGATTCCCGCTCGAGGAAAAGAAATAATTAATATTTTCATCTCTTCGCTCTGGTGTTGAGGCATAGCACGACGATGAGTCCCGCCACTGCCTCCAGAATCGGCAGAAAGGGAAGCGGAATGTCTTAACACTAGGCTGTCTCTGCCTACCCTTTAATGTGCGGGATAAAGCGGGAAGCGAAAGAAAAGTACTTTAAATATCAAACTCTTTGTAAAGTTTCAAATTGCAATACGCATTTCCTCTACAATTCGGCGGAAAGTGGGGAGCGGTGTTTCTTAGACTAGGTTACCCTGCCGTGTGCGGGATAAAGCGTGAAACTGACAAAAAAAACAATTCATTCAAGTGACTCACATCAGTTTTATAAATAAACTTAGCACTAAAGACCACACTCTCCGTTTCGCAACGCGCGTAACATAAGAAATTACATCGCATTGGAGCAATTGCTATTAATTACACACTTACAATGTCTCAGTCGCTACCGCGAAATCGATCGTTGCCTTTGATCGCGTCGATTGCCGAGATAATAAAATATACGAGTTATTGATGAGTTTTGACAGCGAACGTGTAATGTCTAGACATTTGTAATTTTTATATGTTTTGTCTAACTGGATGTAATGCATAGTTATGCTTTTTACAGTTTATGAACGTTTGTTGTAGAAAAAATGCTATATATATGTACAGGATAGCGGATGGGTCCGAAAAGCTGAGGATCGATTGTGGTGGCGAGAATCGGGGAAGGACAAAAGATGGCTATTGATGATGATGATGATGATATAAGTACAATGAAGTTTCGCGTTTGACTGTAAGGTCGACGGTTGTAGGTTCGATTCTCACTTGGTGGGTAATTATTTTAATTTTTCTACTCTGGCTGTTGATGTTCAACATTCGACATGCAATATCTCAGGTATTTGGTAAAAAGTGGGGGTAGATTGTCTTTTTTCTATTCGTTCCGTTTTGCAATTCGGAAAAAAACGTTTAGTTAGGTTTTTTTTATATATAAACAATTACGACTTTTTGTCTGTATATTGATATAATTGATATGGGTTAACGTGTTGGTATTTAGTTCAATTCCGGTATATATATAGCTAGGGAGTAATTTATTTTTTTATATTGACAATTTTCATATGAGAAAGAATCTTTAATATTTCAAATATTACTTCTCTCTATGTCCAGCAGTGGGCAATGATAATGAAAAAAATGTAGTAACTATAAATGTATATTCCTTGTTTTTAATTTGTAACTTTAACATGCACATGTTTATCTACATGCGTATTTTATCAATAATTATTAATAAAATAAACAAAACTATAGGTATACAATTATATTCAACAAAACATATATCTAAGGCTTTACATACATATATTGATATGATGTGTGCTCTATAAAACATAGAGTTGCAACACTGTAGGACCAAGGACGGGCGCGTCGTAATAGTAAATTATTTGAACTATTGTTACTTATGTTAGTGCTGTGATAATGGTTCTGCAGTGTAGTGTTTATTGCTCATTTAGCGTTCGAGTACAAGATCTAAAGCATTTGTGAGCTTTAAGCTTTGTAAATCTTCATTATATTGTAAAAGTTTCAATAGAAGATAATTGAGGCCAGTCGTGGCACAGGTGTTCAAATAATGGCGATAGGTAATGGGTTCGATTCCTCGAGGGAATGAAATATGTAAATTTTTAGTTCTTCACTTTGGTGTTGAGGCAGAGTTTCTCCAGAATTCGGTGGAAAGTGGAGAGTTAAGTATCTTAGCATTAGGTTCCTTGTGTTTACCCTGTTACTTGGGAGATATGCCACGAATCTGAATAAAATAAATAACATTAATTCCTTTCGTCATAAATAAATTGAGTTAATTAACTAGAAGGACATATTCAAACACTACCATCGAATTCTTCAAGCAATTAGCTTCAAAACATTAAAGCTTACGCATATACATAGAAACCATTAACACCATTTTATTACCAAAAACATTACGACAAACTTCACTAAAATAATAATTATATGTGACTAAACTCATAAATTTAGAGTCCAGGCGCCACCTATGAACTAAAGCCATATTTGGAACGAAAATCGCTTTTATTTGCAAATAAGTATAGATTTACAGTTATTTATAGTTATTTATAGTACAGTTGTATGGTAATTGTGCGGTAGATTAAAGGGTTTCTGGTTGTTAGGTATTCTATGTTTATTACGTCGGCTTTCAAATGTAACAATTTTGTTGTATCTATCTATGTATTTTAAAGTAATTTATTTGTTTGTTGATTGATGATTTAAAATTGTAAGGTGTGAGTTGTAAATCAAAGTTGCTTAAGTTAAAATGGCGTATAATATTGTGAGAAATATATATCACCTATCCAATTATTTTAGGTATAATAATATATATAGTTATTTTGTATATTGTGAAATTTTATCATGAAAACGTATAGGGAGGGAACTTAGTGTTAAGACACTCCGTTTCCCGGCATGTGTTCAGTGGCGAAACTCAACGCCGCGATTTATCTAGACACTAGAGACACTGTGAAACTTTACCTTTAAAACGTTTTTTTTAAAACAAATTTTGAATATACTGAAAATTACTAAACAATCATTGTAAATCTAGTCGGTGGTTTCCCACCGTTACAATCGCGATGAGTGACGCCGGCGCCAGCGCCTATCATCCGTCGGTCACCACATGACCTAAGAGCCTTATTCTTATAATAGTTACGTAAAATTATTAGGAAATATTATTATAAGAAATATATAATATTTTGAAAACTATGCTATTATAAGTTAAAAATGTATAGAACATTTTATATGATAATAAATAAAGATTATTTAGATTCATTGTGTATTCCGCATATAGTAGGGTAGGCAAAGGGAACTCGACACAATTAAGACACTTTCATTCCCCTCTTTTCCCAGAATTCTTTAGACATTGCTTGTTGACGGAACTCTGCTAGTCGTGGCGTGCAATATATGATATTTTCCTTTTCTTGCTCTGGTAACGCGGCGTTGAGTTACGCAACACAACAGTGTCAACAATGTTTCCAGAACTCGGTGGGACGGTGTGTGTGTGGCGGGAAGTTTCATCATGGGAACTCCTTCCTCCTGGCATTAATCCCGGCTATTGCCAGGGTCTGCCTTCCTACACAACCTACTCCACTTTGCACGATCTTTTGCATCCTCGGTGGTTAGACCATTGGCTCTCATGTCCTGCATCACGACATCCAACCAGCGCTTCCTTGGGCGTCCGGGAGGTCGCACCCCAGGGACTGGTATAGCAAGGCACTTGCGTCCGACATAGTTCTTAGGCCGGCGCGTAACGTGGCCAAACCATCTCAAGCGACTCTCTTGGAGCTTATCCGCTACGTCACGGACCCCAAGACTACCTCGAATGAATGTGTTGCGTATGCGGTCAGACCGCGTAACGCCGCACATCCACCTCAGCATCTTCATTTCCGTGACGTGAAGCTCCTGAGTGTGCCGAGATAGTGCTGGCCAACATTCGCTGCCGTATAAAAGAACCGGTCGGACGATGCTCTTGTATATCAGCCCCTTGAGCTTGGGCGGTATTCTGCGGTCGCAGACCACACCAGTGACCTCCCGCCATTTGGCCCAGGCAGCGCTTATCCGGCCATGGACATCGTGATCGATGCCTCCAGACTCGTGCATAACGGATCCAAGGTACCTGAACTTCTCCGACTTAACGGCTGGCTCAGGACCTATTAGGATGGTGCTCGAGTCCCGGCTCCCGCAGGCCATGTACTCATGTAGTTGTAGTTTCATCATGGGAACGGAGTGTCTTAACATTAGGGTCCTAGGTTTCCTCTGCCTACTCTCCTATCAGCGGGATACAGCGTGAAGCAAAAAAATAATAAAAAGTGTACCTATAACAATAAATTCCAATATTCTTGGAATAAGTACAGCTACAGTCCTTAACAGGAGAAAACTAAGCATTCTCTTATTTATGTAAAAACGTATGCAAAGGTATGTTTGCTTAAACACGTCGTGAATATTGTACATACGAGATTGGTAAGTAGCTTACTATCTTAGGACATTTACATATACTTACATTTACTTGCCGTTTGATACTATCGCTGTTTATTTAAATACTTCTATAAATATATTTAAGCGTATAAAAACATAAATGTAAAATGAGAGCCAAGTTAAATGTTAAGTGATACGTCGTTTCCGATTTTAGCAATTTCACTTGTGATAAAATTCAAGCAAAATTCTAAATTTTATTCGGAAATTATTTACGTATAAGCTTTATTATATGCAAATTAGTGTACTTCCAGTTTCTATTGGACAATTAGGTTAGTATTTGGAGCCTGGTGATAAGAAATAGCCAAGTTAAATTTAGATTTTGAATTCCCCGAGTGAACCAAAACTTGACACCCATATGGTATATGTTTCCTCATTATTTTATGGGTGACGTCGAGAACATCGAATTAGTTAACATTTAACTTGGCTCCAGTTTTCACTTGGCTGTAAACGTTGGCGCGTGTCTTGGTTTTCCTTTTAAACAAATTGATTGAAAGTAGAAATAGCCATGATAGTACCATAGGTTTTTATGTGCAATTTATTGATATATTATACGAGTATTTACGATCGCCCTTGGCTAACAGTTATACTACATCGTTTTGTATTAAAAGATTAACCTTTGAAATTCATATCTTAAAAGATTTCACTGCCAAACTATGTATGTCAATGGCCCAATATTATATTTTATGTTTAGCTATAAATAATGAACGGCATTCTGGTTGTAACATTGCTCTAAATACCCAAATTACACAAAAAAAAAACATCTTCACGCTGTATCCCGCACACAGCAGGGTAGGCAGAGGGAAACTAGTGTTAAGACACTCTGTTTCCCACTTTCTGCCGAATTCTGGAGGCATTGCGTGACAGAGCTTTGCCTCGAAACCAGAGTGAAGATATGGAAATAGCTATAAACGTAAATAAATATTTCACTTCCTCGAGTGGGGATCGAACTCACAACCGTGGCGTTACAGTCACACCCTTGCACCGCTGCGCCATAACGCCCTCCCAAATTACACAAGCTATTATTATTTACGAATCCACAAATAATTTCATTCATGTCTTGCTGTATATTAAGATATGAAACAGAAAACGCCTTGATGCCACTTAGCTACAGATAAACAAAGGATAATAGAAATATACAAATACATAGATAAATAATCGAACGCTATAATAGTTATTAATATATAGAAACGTAAACAAACCACCTAAATGCATTGTATGACGCAATTTAGCCAATGCCGTTATAGAGTAGTGCTAGAATACTAGGGATTGCTAAATATTTTTTTAGATAAATGATCCAATTAATGCAAAATATTTTTAAATGAATAAAAAATATAAATTTTGTTTGTTTTTTACTAGTTTTAAACAAACAAATTTAATATAATTTTTTATACAATATACAAACTCTTTAAATATATAAAATGAAATGTCAGCCTATCAATTATATAGTTAATATTTCATTGGGCAGTGGTACTTCAATCTCCTTCGGGGAAACAATTATTGTTAAACGAAGGAGGACGGAGTGTCTTACCACTAGAGTCTCACTGCCTACCCTACTAAACGCAGTACAAAACGGAAAGAAATAGTTTTAGTTACTTATAAAAGTTAATTCGTGACAAATAATGGAAAATTGCTGTGTAAATTATGCAGGACTCGTTTGAGTAATTATATTACAGCGGGTTGTTTATTATTGTCGTGAGCTTATCCGCGATGAAGTTTATTTCATAGCGCGGCACATTTGCGATTATACCAGACAAGATAATATTGACAGAACACGCTTATTATTCCTAATTAGATCAGCTTCACGCTGTATCCCGCACACAGCAGGGTAGGCAGAGAGGAGAAGAATTTCTGCCTAATTCTGGAGGCATTGCGTGTTGAGTGGCAGAACTTAACGCCGCGGTTTGCCTCAACACCAGAACGAAGAAATGGAAATATAATCGTAAATAAATATTTCATCCTAATAATAATGTCCTAATTAGATATAGATAGATATAAGATCTATTCCGTAAATATTTTATCTTTTACAAATATTGAGATTTTAGTTAAGTAAGCATTTTAACGTCAAAATTAACATATTAACGTTTTATATAAGATAATACTTTAATTATCAATAATTTAAGTAATAAATATAAGACTGAAATTGCCTTAGCTACTGGTCTTGAAACTGGTTACATTTAGGCTCGTGTACCGTAATGCTGGTGCTATCTTATAATATACAAAGCAAGATTGCATTAAGAGTTAGTCAGTCAGTCAGTCAGTTCTGATCGGAGTAGAGTTCAGTGTGCAACAAGCCGAGGACCGAGGACCGAGAAACCCGAGGTTTCCACATATGAGCGTTGGCGCCTGGTCCACGCCAGTAGTGCACGATCGGTCTGCGACATCGACACGTATCGGGAAAATCGTCAACTGTGAAATTACTATTCGGGTTATTCGATAAAGTCATTAAAAAATCGAATATCACAAATATCTATTTGTGTTCAGTGATTATTTATCGGTAAAATGTGCAAATCGATAGTGATTTCGTTTTAAGTTTCAGTAATTTTTAAATCGATTCGTATTTAGCTTAATTTTAAAATATTTTGATATTCGTCGTCATGAATTAAAAAAAGTGATGATAAGGGTTCCGTTCCTATCTTTTAAGATACGGAACCCTAAAAACAACACAATACAAGTCAATAAATGTTTTATCAACAACCCAATAAAACGGGT
Source organism: Heliconius melpomene rosina (assembly GCF_056956725.1). Classification (NCBI taxonomy): domain Eukaryota; kingdom Metazoa; phylum Arthropoda; class Insecta; order Lepidoptera; family Nymphalidae; genus Heliconius; species Heliconius melpomene. The sequence goes on along the minus strand of NC_140402.1, from coordinate 5,084,110 downwards.
GCTAAGAGCTCCTTAGGCATAACAATAAAAAAAACACCTTCTATACAAATAATGAGAAATCCTTCTTTTATACTTCCCGTTGGAGATTTAAGCAAATAATTTAATTTCCGTTAAAACTCTCTTATAATGACAATTATAGAGCTGTGTGAAGTGATGTAGCACAATGACATTTCTATGTTAATTTAATTGCTGTCAAATATTGAATACATACTAACAATGATTTCTGAGATGCATTCTTATGTTTGTTTATTTAATTTGACTCTGTAAATAAAAGATGAATGAGTTAAAATCGATATCATTAAGTGTTGTTTAGTTGAGGCCATTTGAGCATAGGGGGTTAAGTGTGTGACTGTAAATGGTGGTTATGGGTTGGATTCCCATTCGAGGAAATGGTATATCGCAGTACCTTTAGAATTATATTGATCTTTCATCATCATCGTGTTTGTACAAAAATTAAGCTTACAAAATCGGTTTAGATGATTGATATAGTAGTAAATGTTTTTTAAACTAATTGTTGATTTATTTATCTATAAGTATATTTTTTTTTCTCAAAATTATGGCTTTAGTTTGATTAGGTCACTATAATTGCGTCACTAAAATGTATATTGTCATTTCTTTTGCTCTAGTGTCAAAATGCAAAACGGAGTGTTTTAACACTAGGTTCCCTGCTATCCTGCTGTGTGCGGGATACAGCGTGAAGCCGATTTATGAATTGGGTTTCGTCTATCAATTAGTATTTCAAGTTGGTCTCGAATGTGTTTAGTTAGTGCTAATTAAAATAGGTCAAGCTTCCTTATGAGTTAAGATAAAGATGCATAGCCTTACTGGATGCAGGTTAGTGGTATAATGGACGCGTTCTTTTATGTGTAGGTAGAAATGGAAATATTATAATGATATTATATGAACACTAAAATATTTTATCATTTCATTTTATCATTTAACGAAATTTTCGAGATGAATTAGGGCTTTCAGCGAAATAAAAAAATATAAAAAAACTAATTTGCATGGCATTTATGTATTCCGCCACATACAATAAAATTGGGTTAAACTTGGAGAATAATATTTTATCTTAATAGATAATTCTCATTCTAACGTTTAGCTTAAAGCAAACGACGTTTATTTAATTATCAATTTATACGAGCAAAAAAAAATTAAGTAGGTAACATTTTTTACTTCAAACAGTACTATGCTTATTACCATAAATTAATATAATTAAAAAAAACCTCCATAAACAATTATAAACATGAAAATCGGGCAAGTATGTAAATTGGGACCGTTGGAACTTATAACGACTCCCGACTCCTTTATCAACAAGTCGATTCGTAGCTCCCAACGGTAATACGAGACCGTTTTAACGAAACCGTCTACCATTTAGTTGGTGTTTGCTTCTCTTTTTGTGGCAAATCGAATTACTCTATTTGTTTGATCTAAGATTACTTGCTATTTTTAAAAGTGCAGTTGTTTTTTGTTAATAAATTGAAGCTTTTAATGCTAGAGATATAGAGATGTCTCTTTGATGTTTTTTTAATGTTTTTAAATGTTTGGCTTATGGTTTTCTTATCGTAATTAAGAAAGTAATAATAAATATGTAAACATTTTGTTATTTGCATAAATATAAACTTAAGTTTGACAAAATTTAAGATTCTGCGAATAATATGCCTTAAGTGACGTGTTAAATTAGGTAAAACGTTATCCAAATTGAGGCCAGTCGTGGCGCAGAGGCACAAGTGTGTGATTGGTGATGGGTTCGATTTCCACTCGAGGAAATGAATTAATATTTAAATTTATGTTTTCATGTGCTGCTGCCGAATTAAGCCAGTCAATGCTTCCAGAATTTGGAGAAAAATAGGGAACGGAGTGTCTTAACACTAGGTTTCCTCTGCCCACTCTGATACAGCGTGAAGCTGATTTAATTTTATTTATTTCACTAATAGAAAACTAAATATTGTTGATTTACGGCTGTCCAAATATGAAGAACTCCAAAAGTTAATCAAATAGTTTATGACATATTAAACGTCAGCTGGCGCGTGGCGAATGGTACTTAAATTTTGCTATCGTCATTCGAGGAGGAGTTCGGTGTTAATTTTTCGTCAACATTTTATTAGACCGACTATAAAAACTATATAAAAACGCCACCAAGTGACTGTCAACAAATTGGGGTTATTATAAGGTTGACTACTCCGGTGTACCTCTACAGTTCTATAGTTTCTAGACAATAGGGTCGATAGGGTTGGTAAATGTAATTTATTCGGTTTTTAATATAATATTACTATATGAAATAAATATATTTAAATGTCTAAAACTGTAAATAAATATTTATAAAATCATTACATTATTATTATTTAATAAGCGCCAAGCGCGGCGTTAAGTTTCACTATTCAATACACAATGCCTCCAAAATTCGATGGGAAATGGCGAACATAGTGTCTTGACACCAGGTTCCCTCTGCCCTACCCTGCTATATGCGATATACAGCGTAAAGATGAAATAATTAATTTGTCATTATTCAAAAATGCATTGAAAAAATTATATTATAGTACTTTTACGTCGCTTGTACGAACTATACATTTTCTATATATTAAAGTATATTATGTACATGTATTTGATTTTTTTTATTTATAAATATAAATGAATTATTTCCATACAACATTTACAACCCTAAACACTGTGTGATAATTGGATAGGAGAGGACATCTTTGTTTCGAAGTATTGTCATTAATCATCGTTGTGTTTCTTCGAAATTAATATCTGTGTCAGCACTTCGACGCCTTTTAAGTAATTTAAAAAAAAAACAATTATTTTTAAATCTAATAGTTTTGTTAAATATAGTTTTATATTAATAAAAACTATTAAATTTAAAAATTAATAGTTTTTACTAGATATTTTATTTTATACACACGTATTACTAGAAGATAAATTATAACAATAAAATATTTATAATCTATGTTATAAAATAAGTCATGTAAAACAGTCACGTACTAATACAAGTTTATTACATGTTATATTTAAAAACTACAATTACATAATCGTTGTCCTATTCGAAAACACGAAAGATTTATTACTATCAGGTCCTTAGGATCTATCTATCTTTTTATTTATCTTTTTTTTTTAATATATAATAGACTTGTAACATTTTACGTGTCGCCTCTTATGAGCGATAGCCCTAATAAAGTTTTGGTTGAGTTTACAGATATATTTTATGAGCACAATTTGTTTTTTTTATCTGTTTCTTCAATTTTTGTTTATCTGTGTACAGTTACTGTACTAGTGTTTACGCTTAGACGGTACTATTGTTTTTAATAAAAAAATAACTTGTCTAGTGTATTTCTATATATTCTTTTTATTTACTTTTTTAATGTTTTATGTAACTGTTACTAGTATAATACAGTAAATTATGTACCTTAATATATTTTTTAAAATTAATTTATATGTGTAGAAACTCGATTTAGGTCAAATAATAAAAAATAAACGAATGTAACAAAAACAGAACATAAATTACGTTCCTTTAAATGTTAAAATAAAGTAAAATATCAAAACTACAATCAACGCTAACGACCGTCGCCAACACAATCACTATATGCTCAGACATTGTCTTATATAGAAACGTTTTAAACATAAGTGTAGGCAGTTCTTAAAAGCTTTTAATTTTTTTATTTTATATTAATTGACATATTTAGTGAAGACATTTGACCAAATTAAACCAATATACATCACTTTAAGTGATATAATTTATTAACCGTATTAAATATATTAATATCGTCATTGACCAGCTATTTTAATGGCGGCAGTTCCCTTCAATGCTTTGTGACGAATTGCAGTTAAATTATGTTTCTGACAACGAGAATGCCTAATCTAAAATATTATAAGTATTATATTGTCATGTAATTTATTTATTATATATGATTTATGTAGATTATAATACTTATTGGATAGGTAAACTGGTAATAAGTATGCGCATAACTCTTTATACAAAATTTATAATATTCAGTACTAGCGACCGGCTCGCGGCTTCGCCCGCTAATACTACAATTATTTATTTTGTTATCTAAATTACGTCTGTGATCTGATAATATTATAATTTTAAAGACAATATACATACATAACTTTTTTTATTTATGAAACGATTTAAATAAAAGTTTACTTTAGTTCAATAGTGAAAACTGCATTTAAATTAGTCAAGCTGGTTCTGAGATTAAAATGAACAAACACACAGACACCACTGAAGACTAAATGTATAATAGACAAAAAATTAAAAAATCATTGTTTTGGGTTCTATTCTATCAATAAATATTAAATTTTTCACATATCCTCCATATACAGACAGCGGTGAACATTTTTATTATACATATGTAATAGATATCCATGCGTTACTGGTACCTGAACTAAGAGATCCATTGCAATGCTAACTAGCTATAGCTGTATTCTCTTGACATAAATCCATTCTTTATGTTTTCGGAAGCTTCTCAGAATCCAATAGTGAAAACCGCATCTAAATCGGTAGATAAAGTCATAAAGTCGATTCTGAGATAAGCAGTAACAAACGCACAGACAAACAGACAAAATTTCTAAAAATCATTGTTTTAGGTTCTATTAGGTTAATGAAGGTTCCCAATAACATTTTTTTTTAAATATCTTCCAAGTACAGACACCGACCGTCTTACGATTTTATTATAAGTATAGATTCACTTTACAGTACTACATTCTCAACAATTACAATGACAAATGCATGTAATTTCGTCTGCCCCATATAAAGCTCCAATCTTGAAGATAAACGAAATTTTGCCTATTGCGTGCACTCCGCCGTAGGACATCAATCTCTCCCTATCGTGACAGAGATATTTGTTATTTGGACATGTCTTCATATTCCACTGAAATATATTAGCTTCAATTATAATATTATGGTTTTGGATGTGATGTTGCATATTCTAGATGACAATGGATTCAGATCTACATGGAGACGATGGTAATCTGTTTAAGAAATTGTTTCTTTTTATGCATAAAGTTTCTTTAAACTCCGCTTCCATTAAGACACTTTCCTTTCCCATTTACCCTCTTATTCTGGAGGACCTGTTCAGTGGGGAAACCAAAAAAAAAAAGAAATGAAAATATTGAATATTTTTGAGTGAAAATCGAACCCTGCGCCACAACTGGCCTCTAAATATATAATATAAATTATTAACAACAAATAACATTACTTTGCTAAGGAAACAGAAATGTTCGTATTATATACACATTAGGTCATTTAAGACATGACGTAACAGAACCGCGATTCAGACAGCTTACCCGACCGCGACCATTTAATCATTCTTAGTCTAGGCCGCCCTCAATATTGATACATTTGGGATCATCCACCCGTTACAATAGCAGAGAGCTCTAGAATCCATTGAATAGTACATCTGTTGGCGTCCAGCCATCAACGGGTTTACGAGCTTAGGAAAATTCGAAGTATGTCTTTAGTATATAGGCCAGTCGTGGCGCAGGGGCAAGTGGTTGTGGGTTCGATCCCCGCTTGAGGAAATGAAATATTTATTTCAATTTATATTTTTATTTCTTCGCTCTGGTGTCGAGCACCATTGAGTTTCGCTTTTAAGCACAGAATGGAGGAACCAATGGAGTGTTTTAGCACCCTAACCTAGGATGTTAGGCAGATGCTGTGTGCGTGATACAGCGTGAAGCTGATTTCTTTTGATTTTGCTTCTAGTATGTGTTCTCAGCCTATTTATAAAACTAACTGCAGTTAAATTTCATATAATATTTAACGGCTGTAAGCCTTAGCGCGCACTGGTAACTTTTGTCACGGTGACAATAAATTTTTTGTCACTGATATGTCACCATACTTTTCGCGACTGCGCGCACTTGCGATGACAATGACGAAATTTTTTACATTTGATAAAATGGATCTCGAAGAGATGATTGTCTGTGCACTTATATTAAGAAATAGAAAAAAAAGCAAATGTAGAAAATATTGGCTTTCAACTTTTCATTTGTCTTAGAGCAATGGCCTCAACTCAATTTCGTCAATCAGTATTGTCATTGTCTATTTTATCTTCATGAAAACACACGTTTTGCCTTGGTGATGAACTTGACGCCATTCTTGAAAAAAAAATTCGGTGCTGCAATGCAACACGCTGCTGTTTCATATTTATGCGGAAGACGACTAGTATGGAAACCGCAAGGGGGAGGTGACATTTAGTTGCTAATGCGCGCACGGGCATACAAATCTATGGACGCGGTGACAGTTGCGTCACCGGCGTGTTGCCGTCCTCCGCGGACAAAAAGTCACCCAATTGTCACGTATCCAAATGCGCGCACCTTCATTAAGTGTAATGTACACGGTGACAGTGACGCAACAGTCACGGTGACAAAAATCACTAGTGCGCGCTATACCTTAATTTTAGTATCTATTAAAAATGCAAGATGTTTGTTTGATATTCGCAAATTATTGTGATTACCTTGTTCTATATTTTTAATGTTTTTATGCAGTTTTCTTTGTAATGTAAAATTTAGAATTTGATAATATTTTCTAAGTAAGTAGGTTAGTGTTACAGGTTAATGCATTTTTTTTTATTTCTTGCAAGTGTATAAAAATACTAATTATAATTTGTCAGTTTCTTTGAAGATTTAATATGTTAAAATTTTTAAAAGAATATTTCTATTTTATTTCAACTTCACGCTGTATGTGGATAGGCAGAGGAAACCTAGTGTTAAGATACTAGGTTCCCCACTTTCCACAGAATTGTTGAGGCATTGCGAGTTGAGTGGCGGTACTCAACGCTGGAATAGAATCGAACACGCTTATCCCCTACAACGACGACCTTTCCCATATACTCGTACCTACACTAAATACTACACCTCGGATTAAACCGTTACATACCAACTTCCTGATTCTAAATAAGATGCTTACTTGCTATAATCTATATATATAAAAGGACTTGTCCTCACTGACTGAGGTAAGACGCACGCACAGCCGTAACCGCTGATGGTAGAAACGTGGAATTTGGACAGATGTTTACTTTCATATTCTGGACATCCACTAAGAAGGGATTTTGAAAAATTTTAATCCTAAAGGGGTGAAATAGGGGTTCAAAGTTTGTATGGAAAAAAAATTAAATCTTCACCGATTTTTATAAAATTTGAAATTTAGATTTTTAAAAGTATTTAATTGAATACGTGTTTCATCGTTTTCTAGAATTCTTCTCCTAAGGGTGCAAATAAGGGGTTGAAAGTTTGTATAGGTTTTTTTTAAATTGTCACCAATTTTTATAATATTTGAAATTCAGACTCTTAAACGTATATAATTAAACACATGTTTCATGGTTTTCTAGAATGCACCCCTTAAGGGTGCAAATAAGGGGTTGAAAGTTTGTATGGGAAAATTCTTAAATCGCCACCGATTTTTATAAAATTTGATATTTAGACTCTTAAAAACATTTAATTGAACATATGTTTCATGGTTTTCTAGAATTCACCCCCTAAGGGTGCAAATAAGGCGTTGAAAGTTTGTATGGAAAAATCTCTAAATCGCCACCGATTTTTATAAAATTTGAAATTTAGACTCTTAAAAATATTTCATTAAACACATGTTTCATGGGTTAATAGAATTCACCCTTAAATACGCAAGCGAAGCTGCGCGCGTCCGCTAGTCTTGAAATATTCCTAATTGCATTACATACCGTACGTACCTCAAAGAGATTGAAATATGACAAATTAATGCTAATATTATAATCCGTTGCGAATGCAATACCTTTAATGTTCCCAGTTGCTTATATAAAGATATCAGTGGGATTTAGGTGTTTAGGCTGGCTTCGATTTCGCGAGATCAAAGAGTATATCCACTTGGCAGCTATTATGATTCATAATTTAGTTTAAATTATTTGGTTTAGCTCTATGGCTTGTATTGTGATGTCATTTAAATATTAGAATGTTATTCTGTTGATATGTATGGTAGAATGGGATATGTTAGGGAAATATTTATATTTTTTTGAGACGAGGAACGAAAATGTAACAAATAAAATATAAAAATTTTTTCATTAAAAAAATTAAAACGATAAGAATCGAATGAAAAATAATAAAATAATCTCTTACCTAAATCTCTTAAATATTAACCTCAATAATGATGTTTTCAAAGTAATGTTAAATATATTTAAGTAAATTGGAGAGCGCCAAACAAGCAATGATTGAACATCATTAAATTACCGTAAATTAAAAGAAAAAACCAAATTAAATTAATGAAATCTCAAGCGATCGTTTAAAAATTTCGAAAAATGTCTTAAGAATAAATTATTTTATTTAAAGAACTAAGTTATTAAGGTTAACATTAAAATATTTATACTTTTATGCTTTTTAATTTTTTTACTACGGTATTTTTTTCTTAGAATGTTTTTATTACATAAATTATCGTAATTAAAACTTTTATTTATATTATATTTTATTTGCATATAAATATATCGAAATATTATTTTTATAATTTATTGAAAGCCGTAAGCTTTGCAGCCTAAGGCTTTTATGACGTCGTGCTCATTAAAAGTGACCTTCGTTGACATTATTAACTTACGTCGTGAGAACATGATATATCGGTTAATGATTTTGAATTGTTATTTTATATTATTATTTATTTTATTAGATGCAAAAGGAATTAATTATTTAATCTATATAATTAAAATAATTACAATATTTTATTACTTATGTAAATAAATATTATGGAAGTTGAAGGACTCGAAAAGTTCGTAAAAAATTATAAAAGCTGAAAGCTACTTTATTTGTTTGATTTATAATATTTTCTTTTTCATTGAACACTTATAGCTGTTTAAAATTTCGCGGTAAATAAAAGCAAAATAGCAAATCAACGAAGAAAATGAAAATTTCCGTACAACATTAACGGGATTCCTATAAGGAAATGTGTTCTTAATCTGAAATAAATTACCTTCGTGGTTTAACACAGAAACAAGAGAAGATGACGCCTCTATCTACGATATCTATCATTTTTGTGATTATTGTAAGTACCTGTCATATTATTATTATTAAGTATCTAATTTATTATTATTTTTAATAGTATAGCTATTTTAAACACCTTAAATATAAAGCTTCATATTTTTTATAGGTAGGTTAGGCCGAGGGAACCTAGCTAACTAAGCTAACTAACCTAACTAAGTTTCCTATTTTTCACCGATTTCTAGAGGCATTGCGTGTTGAGAACTAAAATCAGAGTAAAGAAATGAAAATATTAAATATTTCATTTCCTCGAGTGGGAATCGAACCCGCAACGTATCGCGTTTACAGTTACACTTTGTGCCTCTGCATCACGATTGGCCCCCTTTATTATTAATCTGTATCTAGTTTATTATTATTTTTAATAGTAGAAGAAGCTTCGAATAAATTTTTAATAATCATTTTGATTGAAAATTATTTAATAACTTAAATACGCAATTACTACTTAATAATTATTTAATAACGCAATCATTTTATTTATTTTATATATTTATTATTAATTATATTATTTACTATGTTCATATATAACGTCGAATAATTACTATAATTTGAATAAAATCGTAAATATACGGCTTAAGTTTCGTCTAGGTATTCTAGAGGTATATAAATCTATCACATATATGTTCATTACATATTTATAATATTCATTAATATTTTTTTCTTACTTTTGTAATGTTTTTAAACAAATTAACTATGAAACCTTATTTAACTCTAATACCTACTAAGTAGTATTTGTTATACATTCGTGGTGCAGGAGCACAAGTGTGTGCTTGTATACGCGATAGGTTCGACTCCCACTCCAGGAAAATAAATATTTAATATTTTCATTTACTTGCTCTGGTAACGAGGTAAAGCGCGGCGTTGAAATCCGCCATTCAACAGGTTAAGCCTCCGAAAATTCAGTGGAAAATGAGGAATAGAAGTATTCTAAAGCGAATGAAATGTCTTAACAGTAGATTCTCAGGTTCCTTTTGCCTTCCATGTGCAGGAAGAATCGCATAACTAAACTTCGCACTTTATTCAGCCAGATCGGTAAAACATCTTTATAATTAATGTTAATATTCCTGGTGGGATATGAACCTATAACCAGTTATACAAGTCCTGACTACATCATGACGTATTTAATATGCTCATAGGTATATACACATATAAACTTTTACATTCCAAGTTAGTTTCTTACAATGTAAGTATTAAATTTTCCACTCGAAGAACTGAAATTTTTATTTACGTTTATATTTCCATTTCTTCGCTCTGCTGTCGAGGCAAAGCGCGGTGTTGAGTTCTGCCACTCAACACGCAATGCCTCCAGAATTCGGCAGAAAGGAGGGAACGGAGTGTCTTGACTTTTAGTTCTCTCTGCCTATCATGAGCGGGATATAGCGTGAAGCTGACTTTATTAAATTTTACAGCTCATTTTTACGATTATATACGAGTATGGTGTCATCTAAGCGTAAACATGAAAAAGTTGACGATACTTGGTCACATTAATTTTAAACTCAACATAAAATTAGATCGATCCAATAAATTGTGGCGTGATTATTTGCAATGTTAGATTTTTTTAATTTCACGCTTTATCCCGCACACAGCGGCGTAGGCATAGGGCATCTGATGATAAGTCACTCTGTTCACCATTTTAGCCTAATTCTAGAAGAATTTATTGTTGAGTGGGGGAACTCAGGACTCCAGAAATCGGCAGAAAGTGGGGAACGGAGTGTCTTAACACTAGCTTCCCTCTGCCTACCCTGCTGTGTGCGGGATACAGTGTGAAGTTAAAAAAAAGATATATTAACCATTTAACGGTTATTTCATGGTCAATAAATAATTCTTCCTAACTTCACTAGTGTTGTATCAAATAAGCATATTAATTTAAACGTAATTTACACATTTAGATTAGAATTATAAAAAACTCGATTCCCAACAAATTGATTAAATCATTGATATATATAAGATATAAATAACGACCAAACGACAGCCGATTCATTATAGATTTAATCCTAATTAATAGCTTATTAGTAAAGTTTTCAATTACTATTACCTTTGATTTATTTATACATAGATATATAAAACTGATAATTAATTGATGTCAATTTCTAAGCTATCGGAATACCAGAGTGATAGTATTCTTCGTCTTCTATGTCGGTATGGTATATTTATTTCTTTAGTCACCAATATCTCAATAGTTAATTACGGAATGATTTGTCACTGAGTTATCGGTCGATTTAAATGCTATTTGATTTATTTATACTATATTAACCTTTCGTACATTCAGAACCTACTTATCAGTTAAATATTTCATACAAATTTTACTGTAATTCTATTAAATTAATTCATTTATGTATAACATCAACTAATTAATTAATGGAAAGATTATTATCATTATTTTATCAACATATTTATTTGAGATTTAAGGTGTGAACGTGGCCTAACGGAATGACAAACACATATTAACTTCATTAAAATTCCTACATACTACATTACCAATGTTGGTAAAATGGCGCCGTCTTTAACATAAATTCGGATTTTACTAGCCCATTTACATTTGAATAAAGCCATTAGGCAAAAATAAAAGGCTTTTAAGATGACAAGACATCTTATAAGGAAACTGTCAACGGAGGATCGATAAATAAGTATGATTTTAATATACTACGCAAGTTTACCTAAGTGATATTAATAAACTTAACGAGAATGCTCATTTCGACATGGATTTTTATGAATAATTTTATAATTTTTTTTATTAAGGGAACTAGTATAGAAATAAGAGTTCTGGGATGAGTAAAACATATTTAAAACGTCTTAAAATGTATTTTTTTTCATTTAACGAATTTTCGATTATTAATGGATTGGTTGTGGATTCGATTCCCATTCGAGGAAATGATATAATAATTTAAATTTATATTTTCATTTTTTCGCTGCCTTTGACATCAGATCGAACCACTCAAAAAGCAATGCTTGCAGAATCCAGCGGAAAATGGCGAAAGGAGAGTTTTCCCTCCTAGGTTCTCTCTGTCTACCCTATAGTGTACGGGATACAGTGTGAAGCAGATGTTTTTATTATTTGAAATACTGATGCTAAAAAACAAAAAAAAAAAACTTGTTAGATTTTACAAGTGAAAATATCACTAATTATTATTATTCGCATGTGTGTTATTATGTGAAAATAGTAAATATGACTCTCAATGTGGTAGATCGTTTATGAACAAAATAAAGATTTCTATTTATACAAAGATAGCAACAAACTCGTTTGTAGCAGTAAAAATTAATAGTGTTTTGACATACCAATGTTGAAAAAAATAAATATATTTTATTTATTATCCTATATAACACTAGGGGCCTAGGTTATATAATTTAATGATTTAAATTTGAAAAAATTGAGTTTTTTATTGTCTGTAAATATTTATATTCTGGTTTTCTTATTAAGCATATATAACAACGATATACTACTATACATTATTATTGTTTAAAATATAAATAAGCTTGATAATTGAGGCCAGTGGTGGCCCGAAGTACAAGCGTGTTTATACAGGTTATGGGTTGTGGATTCAATTCCCACTTGAGGAAGTGAAATAAACTAGTATCCCTCTGCTACATGCGGGATATAAGCCATGGTTTTGAAAATATCATTTTGAAATAACTTTGAAATAAATATTTGTAAGCACATTGTTAGGGTGTCAGTGCATCAACATTGTAATCATTAGCAAATACCTATATATGGTCGTAAATCTGAGGAATGTCTGTCGAAAAGGCTTATTTAATACAAACAGTTAATATTTCGAATAAAAGCCACAACATTTTTGTTGTCGCGTCAGTTTCACAATATATATTGTTTACGGTGTCATAGAGTTTAAATATACAGGTTGTCCCAGGAGTGAACGATAAAACGAAAACAGGTAATAGACCAAGTCGTGACAGTTATGAAAAAAATATAAAAAAAAATCTGTGTCATGTATTTTTCATATTATATTGATTTAAAAAAATATCGACACCCTGAGATGATTTTTCAAGTCCTAAGACTACAAATATTACCCTTTTTTCATTTTTTTTCTGTAATGTAATCATGAGTAACCCTTGTGTCAATAACAGTTTAAGATTGAAACATACCTGCATCGGTTTTCAATAAAATGCCGTGTTTTTGCCAAATAAATTCAAAATATTTAGTACACCCAACTTTAACCGACTGTACTATAAAAAAAATGTACTACACTACTACACTGCAAGTAACTTTAAAAGTTGGCGCATTTCATTGAATTCCGAAATGGTACGACACTTGCTGGATTACTTCTTTGTTGAAGAGAGAAAAATCTAAATACACGATAATCGGGATGACGTTCAACGTAATTGTCACAGCTTGGTCTATCACCTGTTTTCGTTTTATCGTTGACTCCAGGGACATCCTGTATATGTGTATAGAATGTGTGTACTATGTGTTAAGTAATGAAGCACGTGGCGTTAGCGATATAAGCAAGCGAGCGACAAGCAAGCGAAAGACATGCGCTTCGCGTGTGTTACAAGAAACGACTGGCCGACCGGTTTGACCTATGCGCGAGCGCAAGTCGAGTCTTCAACAAGCCACACCACCCACCACCAGAGACTGTCAAGGGCGATAATAATCGGGAAACCGAACAATTCTATTTGAGCGAGTTCGCTTTAAGCCATCTTGAATGGGAGCATTGGAAGAAAAATCAGGATTGGATTTAGGAGTAGGCGTGGAAATAGGATTGGGAGAAGGATCGGACAGTATGTAGGCTGGTTTGATGCGGTCTACTGATACTGTCACGGTTTTACCTTTTATGAATATTTTAAATGTTTTGTCACCACGTTCTAGAACTTCGTAGGGACCGGTGTAAGGTGGTTGTAAAGCACCACGTAAAGAATCATCCCTAAGAAAAATGTGAGTACATGAAGACAGATCCTTAAAGATAAAAATTTTGTCTTTGCTATGCCGCGCAGCTGGTGAGGGCTGCAGCCTTGAGGCAAATTGGCGAAGACGTGAAGTGAACTCCGACAAATCCGTGGAATGGGGAGCTGCGGCCTGGAAGAACTCTCCAGGTAAACGCAATGGCTCGCCGTAAACTAGCTCAGCGGATGATGATCGGAGGTCATCTTTAAATGCACTACGTATGCCAAGTAATACCAATGGTAATGTATCCACCCAATTCGTATCTGCGTGGCACATTATTGCTGCCTTTAACTGCCTGTGAAATCGTTCCACTAGCCCGTTGCATGCTGGGTGATACGCGGTTGTTTTGCGATGTTTAAATCCGATAATTTTTCCAAGGTATTGGAAAAGTGCGGATTCAAACTGTCGCCCGCGATCAGTGACAATATCCATAGGACATCCAAATCTGGATATCCAGGATATTAACGCCTTCCCAACTGTTTCAGCCGTGATATCCGCCATAGGCGTGACTTCCGGCCAGCGGGTAAAACGATCCACAGCAGTGAAGCAGTAGCGATATCCCTGTGAGATAGGAAGAGGTCCTATGATGTCAATGTGAATAAAGGCAAATCGCGCGCGAGGTAGATCGAAAGTGCCTAAGGGAGATGACACATGGCGACTTACCTTTGCACGTTGACATGCCGCACACTGACGGGACCATTCACGACAGTCTTTACGTACTCCAGGCCAAATAAATCGCTCGGCGACTAGCTTAGCCATTGCGTTAGCACCTGGGTGACTTAGACTATGAAGACTGTCGAACAACTTTTTTCTTAAGTCCTTAGGGACAAAAGGTCGAGCTGAAGATGTACTCACATCACAAAAGAGGTCTACTCGAGAGTTAGGAATTCTCAATTGCTTGAGGCGAAGTGATGACTCTCCGCAAATAAGTTTGCTAAGCTCAGGATCATCTACTTGAGATTCAGCTAAGACCTTGAGGTCCACCGGCTCTGATAGTTCCTCAACTCGCGACAGGGCATCAGCAACCACGTTATCCTTGCCAGATATGTGGCGGATGTCCGTCGTGAATTGAGATATAAAATCTAAATGTCTGTACTGCCTCGGCGAACAGTTATTTTTCCTGTCATGGAACGCAAAACTGATCGGCTTGTGGTCAGTATAAACAACAAAATGCCTAGCTTCAAGATATACCTAAAATATTTAATTGCCTCATAAATGGCAAGAAGTTCCCTGTCATATGGCAAATATTTAACCTGCGATGGGCTTAACTTCTTGGAGAAAAAGGCGAGTGGTTGCCATGCACCTTCCTTGAACTGCTGCAGTACTGCACCGAGAGATCTATCAGAAGCATCAGTCACTACAGCTAGTTTTGCACTGCAGTCTGGGTGTGCTAATAAAGCGGCGTCAGAAAGGCCGTCTTTACAAGCTTGAAACGCTGCTAAGTGTTCCCCAGTAAGCGTGACAGGTTGAGATCCTTTTACTGACCCTGTAAGTAGTGCATGTAATGGAGATTGAATTTGGGCTGCCTGAGGAAGAAATCTTCTATAAAAATTTAGCATACCCAGGAATGCCCTTAACTGACGGACATTAGATGGAACTGGAAACTCGCGAATGGCCTGGACCTTTTTATCCAGGGGTCTACATCCCTGCGCTGTAATGCTATAACCTAGAAAATTTACTTCCTTCACACCAAAAACACACTTGGAGGTGTTCACCAAGATACCATATTTTTCAAGCCTTGTGAAGACTTGGCGTAGGTGCTCTTCGTGCTCAACCTCAGTGCGTGAGAATATTAGGAAGTCATCTAGATAACAGTATACATTATCCAGCCCCCTAGTAACTTCATCGATGAAACGCTGAAATGTCTGCCCCGCGTTTCGGAGTCCAAATGTCATGAACGGGAATTCAAATAAACCGAAAGGTGTCGTGATGGCAGTCTTCGGAATGTCCTCGGGGCTGACAGGTATCTGATTGTAAGCTTTTTCTAAATCTAAAGTAGAAAATATGGTACAACCTGATATGTTATGCGTAAAATCGTGAATATGCTTTATTGGATACCTGTCAGGCACGGTACGGGCATTCAATTTGCGGTAATCACCGCACGGACGCCATCCGTTGTCCTTTTTTTGAGCTAGATGGAGTGGAGAGGACCATGGGCTGTTAGATGGTCTAGCTGTGCCATTAGCCAGCATAGCTTGAAACTCTTTGCGAGCAATGTTCAGTTTATCTGGTGCTAAGCGGCGAGGTGGAGAGCAAACTGGGGGGCCTGGTGTCGTGTGTATGTGATGAAGTGTGTTGTGCGTAATGTTTTTATGTATGCCAGCTGGTCGTGTAATTTGTGGAAACTCATTAAGAATTTTATGAAATTGCGACTCCCCTGTTACCACTTTTACTGAAGAAATATTATTACAATTAATTACAGTAGCAATAACAGAAATAGAAGTTAAATTATCAATTAATTTTTTATGACGACAATCTACAATTAAATTATAATATTTTAAAAAATCTACGCCAATAATTGGTTTTGTGACGTCCGCTACTACGAAACGCCAAGGAAAAATTCTACGTAAACTAAAATCTAAATTTAAATGAATAAAACCATAGGTATTTATAGTGGAACCGTTTGCAGCACACAAATTATAGTCACTTCGAGCACGACGATCACGCACTGCCGATCTTGGAAAAACGCACAGGTCGCTTCCAGTGTCAACCAGAAACTGCATCTTTGAAGTCCGGTCCGTGACGAACAGGCGACCAGTGGAGGATGAAAGGCAATCGTCAGTCGCCATTACCGACTGCCCTTCGAGTTTTCCGACTGCTTGTAGTCACACGGTCGCACGCATTTTGTAGCTTTACTGCCGAATTTATCGTGATACCAGCAAATTGGGAACTTGCGGTAATTTGAGAGTGATCGCTGTCTGGATGTACGATTCGGTCTCGAACGCGAATGGCTTCGGCTATTTCTACCCATCGATAGTCTCTGTACTTCTTTGCGCAGTTCTGCCACTTGTTTCACCAAGTCACTAACGATAGATCTTGGTATTTCACTAACGGTGGCTACCTTTGGAGTAGATGAGGCGAGGTCATTCACCCTGTCAGCTAAATCCGCCAAGTTTTCGAGTGAAGCTGTGCTGGCTTGTCCAGCTAACACTGTCTGAATACCATGTGGCAGACGACTTATCCATATCGTTCTTAAGAAATCGTCGGGAACATTTAATCCTGCCAGACTTTGCAGATGTCGCAGAAACTGGGAAGGTTTTCGGTCCCCAAGCTCTTCGTGCATTAATAATTGTTTAATTTTATTTTCTTTCGAAGCACTCAATCTTTTAATTAATTCGCACTTTAATTTTTCATATTTTTCCGTCGGTGGTGGATTTACGATAATATCTTTCACTTCCCTGGAATGTTGATTATCGAGATGTCCAATTACATAATTAAATTTAGTCACATCACTAGTAATTTCAGATATCGCAAACTGTCCTTCTACTTGAGCAAACCATATATCTGGCTCCTCTGGCCAAAATGGTGGCACCTTGACACCAACACGAAACACATCGACATTTTCTATCGACCGTGCCCCAGCACTGGTTGCCGGGCGTGGTCCGGTTGCGCTTTTCACCGTTTTCTCAACAGACATTGTCCAAACTAGGGGTCACCAGTATAGAATGTGTGTACTATGTGTTAAGTAATGAAGCACGTGGCGTTAGCGATATAAGCAAGCGAGCGACAAGCAAGCGAAAGACATGCGCTTCGCGTGTGTTACAAGAAACGACTGGCCGACCGGTTTGACCTATGCGCGAGCGCAAGTCGAGTCTTCAACAAGCCACATGTGCTTATAATAGTCTATTTGAAGAAATAATATTTTGAATTAAATTTAAACAGCTTCACGCTCTATCCCGCACACAACAGGCTAGGCGGAGGGATCCTGGTGTTAAGACACACCGTTTCCAATTTTCTCTCTTGCCATGACGGTCTCAAGAATATTTTCAATTTGAATTTATAAGGGAAATAGTGTTTAAAGTGGTATAACTGGAAAGTTCGTTTCGTGATATTAATGTTTTGTTAATATTTATATGATAACTTTAAGCTTTTATTGGAAGAAGCCAGTAATGGCGCGTACCAAGATATGACTGTGAACGGTTATGGGTGCGATATTTTTATTTCCTCGTTGGTGTTGGGGCAAAAGCGTGGAATTGAGTTCCGCAACTCAACACGCAATGTCTTCAGAATTCGGCGAAAAGTGAGGAGTGGAGAGTCTTCACGCTAGGGCACCTCTGCCTACCCGGATACATGCGGGGTATTAATCAGAGTGAACTTAGAACAATGAATTTAAGACGTTCATACTATTCCCTACTATGCCCTATTTCCTTATGAAATTGAAAATAATTTTATCTCTCTAGTGGGAATTTATTTCACACACTCATTTATATTAATTGATAACAGGTGGTAGGCCGAGACGTGCTGGCGGTGGCGGGCGCCCGCGACGTGCGCTGCGGCCGGCGGCTGGTGTCCGGGCTGTTCGCGCGGCCGCGGCTGCCCCTCGGGTACTCCTACATCACGACGGTGCCCGCGGGCGCGTGTCGGTTGAACGTCTCGGAGATCGTAGCTAGCGATAATTATATTGGTATGGGAATGTTTTACATATTTTGTATTGATTTTCTAGTACTATTTGTTTTCTTAGCTTTTTTTATGGCCTAGTGGTATGATGTAATGAAAGGTAAATATCAATAACATATTATATAGCTATGTTAACGAAAATATAAAATATATTTTTCTGACGCCCTTTAGTATGCATCCTTCCTATCCTATATCTTATAAAACAAAGTCGCTTTTCGTGTCTGTCTGTTGTTTCTAACTCTTCTTCTTCTAAACCACCCAACGGATTTTATTGCGGTTTTCACCATTAGGTCGAGTATTTTTCGTAGAAGGTTTATATATAGTTTATTATTTGTACATTCTTATGTAAATTAACATAAATACGAAAAATATGAATAAAGTCCTACCCGCTGAGACACTTTCGCGCATGCGCTGCTTTAATGGTAAGTACTACATGAAAAAAATGTACTGGAGTATTGTTCCTCTCAATGAGATCTACAAAAAAGTCCGCGAGAGCATATTTTTATCTTTTAAGGATAACGTGTAGTGATCATATTTCTGTCTAAAAATAATAATTTCAATATATTTTTTATTGTGAGGGATATTTTTCCATAATGGTATTAATCCTTATCCTTTAAAATACTTTATTAATTTTCTACGTTAAACGAAGATAAAATTTGCTTTTTACACAATTTCGAAATTGCGAATAGTTAAAGAGAAAAACGCATTTAATTGTTGACACATCACGTCGTTGACACTTCAGCAGTATCGACTCAAGTTTTACTTATCCCTTACTCTCAGCATATAAATAAGTATATTAGTTACGTTGGCCATTTAATGTAGACCAAAACTGTATTTACTGTTTTTCATTTTAATAAGTACTTTAGAAGTTGTTACAATATCAAAAAATCCTTGCTGCGAAACGGCTCGCCACTCGCCATGCGTCCGCCGCGCCCGCCTGCCTTACACGCATCGGTGGTTCAGTGGTAGAATGCTCGCCTGCAACGCGGGCGGCCCGTGTTTGATTCCCGGCCGATGCATTCTATTTAATTTTCCTCACAGGCAGCCACGTAGTGCTTGCTTTTCATCAGGGACAGAATACCCTCTTCAGCATTAACCACAAGCAAAAAAAAAACCCGCCTGCCTTTATAGCAACGAAGATTTAGATGCGTTTGCACGTATTGGATAATTAGAGTTGAATGTATTATTTCAGCGCGATATATTTTTTGTAGTAGTTATTAGTAGGTAGGCTTTTGTTTATAATTTCTTCCGTTTAAAAATAGTCATTTAACTATCTAAAAATAGTCATTTAAATATATTTTAATAAGTACTTGAAAAGATTAGTAGCACAGATTTAAAATTACGGTACCTACTAAAAAATCCTTGCTGTGTAAAACAATTGGAAAATCCTTATTGAAACTACGAAAATGCGGGTTGCATTAGGGTTTAATTAATTTTCACATTATATTAAGTGCTTTGCAAACATACATTATATGCATAATCCAGTAGTAAAAGCGGGCGAAGCCGCAAGGGGGTCGCTAGTATCTTATAAAACAAAGTCGCTTTTCGTGTCTGTCTGTTGTTTCTAACTCTTCTTCTTCTAAACCACCCAACGGATTTTATTGCGGTTTTCACCATTAGCTCGAGTATTTTTCGTAGAAGGTTTATATATAGTTTATTATTTGTACATTCTTATGTAAATTAACATAAATACGAAAAATATGAATAAAGTCCTGCCCGCTGAGACAATTTCGCGCATGCGCTGCTTTAATGGTAAGTACTACATGAAAAAAATGTACTGGAGTATTGTTCCTCTCAATGAGATCTACAAAAAAGTCCGCGAGAGCATATTTTTATCTTTTAAGGATAACGTGTAGTGATCATATTTTTGTCTAAAAATAATAATTTCAATATATTTTTTATTGTGAGGGATATTTTTCCATAATGGTATTAATCCTTATCCTTTAAAATACTTTATTAATTTTCTACGTTAAACGATGATAAAATTTGCTTTTTACACAATTTCGAAATTGCGAATAGTTTAAGAGAAAAACGCATATAATTGTTGACACATCACGTCGTTGACACTTCAGCAGTATCGACTCAAGTTTTACTTATCCCTTACTCTCAGCATATAAATAAGTATATTAGTTACGTTGGCCATTTAATGTAGATCAAAACTGTCTTTACTGTTTTTCATTTTAATAAGTACTTTAGAAGTTGTTACAATATCAAAAAATCCTTGCTGCGAAACGGCTCGCCACTCGCCATGCGTCCGCCGCGCCCGCCTGCCTTACACGCATCGGTGGTTCAGTGGTAGAATGCTCGCCTGCCACGCGGGCGGCCCGTGTTTGATTCCCGGCCGATGCATTCTATTTAATTTTCCTCACAGGCAGCCACGTAGTGCTTGCTTTTCATCAGGGACAGAATACCCTCTTCAGCATTAACCACAAGCAAAAAAAGAACCCGCCTGCCTTTATAGCAACGAAGATTTAGATGCGTTGGCACGTATTGGATAATTAGAGTTGAATGTATTATTTCAGCGCGATATATTTTTTGTAGTAGTTATTAGTAGGTAGGCTTTTGTTTATAATTTCTTCCGTTTAAAAATAGTCATTTAACTATCTAAAAATAGTCATTTAAATATATTTTAATAAGTACTTGAAAAGATTAGTAGCACAGATTTAAAATTACGGTACCTACTAAAAAATCCTTGCTGTGTAAAACAATTGGAAAATCTTTATTGAAACTACGAAAATGCGGGTTGCATTAGGGTTTAATTAATTTTCACATTATATTAAGTGCTTTGCAAACATACATTATATGAATAATCCAGTAGTAAAAGCGGGCGAAGCCGCAAGGGGGTCGCTAGTAATTAATAATTAAAGGTCTCGTAGCTTAAAAGAAAGTAAGAATAGGATTTTCCTATTTCATTAGTTTCATATATTATATTGTATTATATACCTATTTATCTATCCTTTGTAAGCCAAAAAACTTATTTTGGTGATGCTTATGCTACAAAACAAAGCGATGTATCGAACGTTTATGTCTTTAGTTATAGCCAGGATTATAGTTCTAACTATATCTTTCCTTATGCATTTTACAAACTACATCCTATAAAAAAAACAATCAAATAATAAAAAAATACACAACACTCGTAACTTCAACACTTATTCAATTCGATCTGTTGAAAACATCATTATAGTGACTGATGATTTCAGCTCGACAGTCCACATTCGCGTCGGTCCATTCTGTTCTTCAATGGTCCTTTGATGACGGCAAATGGGCCGCGAACGTTAGTTTAGTCCAGTGATTCCCAATGTGGTCTATGTTGGCACTCAGGGGTCGATACAGAACTGCAAGGAGTCTATGTGGGCGAAATTAGGGGTCCATGAAATGAAAATGAGGGTCAATGACAAGAAATTGCAAAAGAAAAGTACTATTTGATATTAAAAATTGTTTAAAAATATAATATTAATAAAATAAATATCATCAGTCTCAAACTGTTTCTCGAACTCGGAGGTTTTTATATGTGAGTCAACCCATTCTAACACAATTGGACACTTGTTTTTAAAAGTTTAAATATAAATAAAATGTTAGAAACTACTGCACTACTGTTAGAAATTTAAATATTTCAAGGTATATAGCAAGGTAAATAAAAACTGAAAAACACGACAAGGGGTCTACAATAGAAAAAAGTTTGGGAACCTCTGGTTTAATCACTTATCAATCAGTGTTGTGGATTGGTCGTGAATCATTCGTAAGCAACAATGGGCGCCCACGCGCGTTGTCCTTTTCGCGATTATCGATACATCGTCTATCTAACCTTGCATTCGATTCCGCATTATTCGATATCAATTAGTTGTTTGATGTTTGATTTTGATAAATGTATGTGTTTGTGTGTGTGTGTGTGTGTTTGTTTAGTCTTTGTCAGTCGTGTGTTCGATTCCCACTTGAGGAAATGAAATATTTAATATTTAGTGCACAGAGCGAGCATAGCGCGGTAACGTGGTAAAGCGCGGTGTTTAGTTCGCCACTAAACACAATGCCTCCAGAATGGTGGATAATGGAGAATGCAAGTGTCTTAGCATTAGGCTCCCAAGTTCCCCCTGCCTATCCTGGTATGTTTTGGATATACAACGCAAAACAAACAAAAATATTTGAATTCCTTATAATCAACAGATTTTAAAAAAACATAGCTTTTTATTATATAAAATCTAAATATCAGTCCATGCACAGTAAGAAATACCATATTGAATAGCATATTTAGTACCAGCTTTATTAACTCGATCTGTTCGAACCAGGGGCAAAGGTCGAGGTCAATGCATAAGATACCAGCCGGAGTACCACGTAATAATTCTCCACCATGTAAACCTGAGGAACGCTAACGAGCTTTGAATATTGCGAACCGTTTACAGCTACAAGTACAACTTTACAAACGTCAGTTTTGCTAATTCAAATTTGAAATGTTTAAATTTATGTTTATGTTTATGGAAATGTGTTGAGATTTTCTATTTTATATGGCGATGTGTTTATGCGTCCAGAACTCGGCGGAAAGTGGAACGGAGCGTCTTATCACTAGGTTCCCTCTGTCTACCTATGTCCCTATGTCTAGGTTCTCTATGTCTTAGCTCTATGGGAGATATAATCGATGATAAAATATAAATAATAGTCGATTAAAAAATTACAAAAATATTATTCATACATTAAAATCAAGTTTTTATTTACTCCATTATTCCTTAGCATTGAAGATAACAAATGGATCATACATAATGAACGGAGAGTTCGCAGTCAGTACTCCTGGAACGTACGAAGCGGCTGGAGCTAGATTCGTATACACGAGAGAAGCAGGCCTGGATTCCGTGTCTGCTTTGGGCCCGACGCATTATGATATAGATATTATGGTAATAAAATAAAATATTTATTTAAACATTCTAGTTATTATTTCTAAAATTAAATTTAAAATAACTTATTATTTTTTTCAGATTCTATATACGCAACCGAATCCGAGCATAAAGTACGAATATTTTACTGAATCTTTATCAGGTGAAGTTGAAGTAGATTCAGTTACTAAGACGAATTTACCAGAAATTACGATCCCGCCGAAGCATACGCGACGTCATCATGGGTTCGATTCCCACTTGCAGCATAAGCGACCGGAGTCAGCGGGACTAACGAAAGATATTGTTAATGAAAATAGTCTAGAAAATGTTATCGGTGGAAGGAAGTTTGTATGGAAGATACTTTCTTATACTCAATGTTCGAGGAGCTGTGGAGGTGGCATCCAGGTACTTAGAATATCAGTTCATAATATTTTTTTATTAATTATTTTATGGGCTTAATTACCTATTAAATGATTTAAACAGTCGCGAAATACTATTAAAAGTTATTAGAAAACTAAAAAACGAAACATTTTATTAGTAGGTACATAATTATTATAAAAAAACGTTTACATGGGAAAACTTTAATTATCTTAATTCAGCTTCAAGCAGCATTAGTAATATTAAAACAAATTGACCTTAATGTCTCGTCTATAAGTGAACTACAATAATTTAGTACAAAATTTTCCAGGTAGGCAAATACAGATGCGTAGAACAAACAAGCACAGGTGACCGAGAGATATCCCCCGTCCACTGCTCAGGGGCGCCCCCGGCGGGCAAGCGCCGTCGCTGCGGGGGCGCCCCGTGCGCCCCGCGCTGGCGCGCTGCCGCCTGGTCCGCGTGTCCGGCGTGCGGGCGCGCCACGAGGACCAGGGTAGTGGGCTGTGTGCAGGATCATTCCAGGGGTATTACTAAGGTATTATTGAGAATAGTGTTTGGTCTATTGGGTTAATTCCGAGGAGCGGCTATTTCTGATAATTAAATTAAACTAACTTATATTTTTTTAGATAAGTGACCTAAAATGTCCAGCTCCGAAGCCACCAACAATCGACACATGCAACATACCAGACTGCACCCCAACCCGCCGTATAGAGGTTCCAAAACCCAGAATAGTCACGGATACGTTTAGAGACAGTCCTGTATACAGTGTAGCAGTGAACGCGTCTGAAGGCATCGGGCCGGAGTACAGTTTCAGTTCGGTGGGCAGCTGGCTTTATACTGATTGGTCTGAGGTTAGTTTTTTTGAGTGTATGTTTTTTTTTTCAGAGATAAACTTTTGTTATGTCCATCCTCCACTGTTCGTCTGATCCTCCACTGTTCGTCTGATCTGCAGCGGAACTTAACGCCGTGTGTTTTTTTACCACGTTTTTTTTACGTTTTTTACACGTACATGGAAAATCTTAGCTAAGAACACTCTATGGATATAGTATATAGTTTCTAAGAGGTACTATGTCTCGTTAGATATTCCTTTAACAGTTGTTAGCGTAGCATAGTATTTCCATAATAAATAAGCGCATGACCGGGTCTTGAGTTTCTATAACTAAGCTAAGCCGACTGGGTAACACTTGTTAAATAAGTAATAATATGTTAGTTAATTTCCAAGTGCATCTTAGAAATAAATTACACCACCGTTTCTTTAATATCTCTAGAGTTAGAAAGAAAATAGAGAATGGAGAGCCTTAATGCTAGATCTTTTATTTATATTTCACTTGAATCTTTCTGAATAAATGGACTGACACAACACAATTATTGTTTTTCAATTCGGACGAAATAGTTCCTGAGATTATCGCGTTTACCCTAATAAACTCCTCAGATTTATAGTATTAATATAGACATATCGATTATAAATGTTATTTAACTGCTATAAAACTATATCCCAGTGTGTAGGATGGTGCGTGGGCGGCGGCCTGCAGACGCGCGCGGTGCGTTGCGCGGACCCCTCGGGCTGCTTACACAGGTCCCCCGAAGTGTCTCGGACCTGCACCCCGGCTGTGGCTTGTGAACCTCATGATGGACATTGGTTTACTGGTAAGATTTAGTTAATGCTATCATTTATAATTATTTTTCATGCTTGTATATTTCCATTTATAATAAAATGAAATGGAAATCCAAGGAACAAGGATGATGAAATTGTAACATATTTTCATTTTCCTTGTTTCTTGGTAACAAGGCGTAGCGTTGAGTTCTGCCACTCACACGCAATGCCTCAAAAAGAGGGGGGGTCTTACCACTAGCTTAGCTAGCCTATCGTGCTATTTGCGGGATACTAAAAAAAAGTATAACAACAACAAATAAATTCCAAAACCAGGAGAATGGTCACAATGCACAGCACAATGCGGCGGGAAGCAGGTGCGCGGCGTGCTCTGTATCGGCGGTAGCGGACGACATCTAAAGGACTCTGCCTGCCGGGGACCCCGTCCCGTGGGGAAGCGGGGCTGTGGTGGGGACTGCCCGCTGTGGTACTATAGTGAGTGGGGGCAGGTGAGTTGTGAGGCTTAGATCTGGGACAATTTAGTTTTCAAAAATTTGTTCTACGTGATTTTCAATTTTTAATTCCTTTTTTTCAGTTGTATCTCGTAATTAGAAGTGTAGGCAGAGGAAATATGTATAATGTTAAGACACTCTCACATTTTCCGCCGAATTTTTGAGTCCTCAATGCCGAGTTTTGCCTTTGCCTAGAGCGAAAAAATGAAAATAATAAATAATAACTATTAATTTATTCTCGCGAATCTAAACCGAACCCACAAACGACAGACTTATATTGAGTTTAAGAAAAAAATCATACTTTTTCTAAATTAATTAAACTACTACAAAAAAAAACACTAAACTCCAACCCATTCCACAGTGTACAGGCAACTGTACAACGGGCGGCGTACAACGCCGTACCGTGGTGTGCACGCGTGACACCGGCATTGCGGGCAGCGACCGCGACTGCAGTAGTCCGGCGCCTCCTGCCACACGCGCATGTGACTCCTGCAACACTACCACGTCTGTTTCCTTGGTACCTGTGGTACCACCAGGCCTTACTGTTGGTGAGTTACCTACTTCAACTCTCCAGGACCAAGACTTATTGTCAAGTGATTTATGAACTATAGTAGAACTGTTGTAATATTCTTGAGATAATTGTAAAATATATATGAACATAGAACGATTGATAGAACATTGTTTCATCTTAACGACTAGTTTTGCATAACGATTTAAGGGGGGTAGGAACCTATTACCAAGACAGTATGTTCTTTTCTTTTCTATATGCAATATCTTTAAATAAACGAAAAGAAATCGTTAAAAATAATTAATAATATTTCTTGCTTATATGTAAGTACTACTTATTCTATTTCTCATGATAATAAATTTTGCAGAATCGCAAAAATCAGCAACTGAACCACCAATAACTACCACACAACGAACTACTAGCACAGATGATGACGGTAAGATATTTGTTATCAAACATTTCATTATATTTATACCTGAGATTGAGAGAGAGATAGAGAGATTAGAGATAGTCATTATTGTAATTCAAATACATCTAAAAGAACTTTTTGCATTTGTAGTAAATGTTTTCTTGGTAAGACACAGTATGACGTCCTCGGGACAGCATATCTAAATAAGCTTTACAGATAAAATAGTAAATAAATCAACTTCACGCTGTAATTGACATGAATTAGTGTAGGCAGAGGGAACGCAGTGTCAATACACTCCATTCTCTATTTCCTCCCGAATACAGATTAAACTTAAACCACATAAATAATAATAATATTTTTTTTATTTCTAGACTGCGAAGACAAACTACCAAACTGTTCACTCGCGGTGCAAGCGAGACTCTGTCACTACAAATATTATATTCAGAATTGTTGCGATTCCTGCAAAGTGTGAACTTACGATAAAAAACCTTATCGAGCAAAAAAAATCGATTCGATCACTCGATTAATGCATTTTACGAATATAATCGATTAGCATTTGTTTTTTTTTAAATAAGTAAATAATAAACGCTTTCCGAGCCAATAAATAAATATGCAGCTTTTTGTAAATTTAAGTAATTAAATCATCTTAAAAAAAAAAGAAAAGATAAAGATATAAATAATCTCCAATGTGTGACTCCATAATAAAATACTAAGTTAATAAAAAAAGTATAAAAAAATATTTAATCGCAATTATGCTTACATGATACTGTGTGATATTTAATTATTTCTTTATATTGTATTTGTAATATTAAGAATTTTTAGACTAATTATATTTAATGATTTAATCTATGCAATATTTTGTACTGAGAATGTAAATAAAATATGTTTAAATTATATGGAAATGTTATTTACCAAATTCTGTCAAATTTTCCTCGTATGTGTTATACCCACTTTGCGTGATGAGTGGCGTAACTCAACGCCGTACTTTGATTTGTTACCAAAGCGAGGGAAAAAAATATATAAAATATATAATTTCCCTGATGGGGATAAATGAACCCACAACCGTTGCGTTTACAACCGCACTTCTGTGCCCCATACATACTTAAATATGTAAATAATAGGAATAAAATCTTAAAATAAACTACTCGTGAAAATAAAAAAAAAGGAATAAATAAAACTAAAACAATCAGTGTTTAAAGCTTATTATTTTTGTACGTTGTTATACGCGATATTAATACAGACAGAAGTTGTTACTTTAGTAGAATTAAAGACAATTTTTAAATAATTGTGATGGTACAGTACAGTAGTAAGTTATGTATTTATTTTATCTATTATAAATACTTACAGCCGGTAAATAAATGCGCTATACATAATATAGAAGATATTTACATAAAATAGATAATTTAAAATAACGTCACATAAGGAAAGAGAAATACTTGTTTAGGAAACGTATATAAATTTTTATTGTAGCGGGATTTTAACCTTAAAAATTCAAACCCTAGGTGGGTTCATCTAACTATGTTTTGTATGAATCTATTAAAAAATGTTTACTTAGTAAGTAATGGGTAGTTTATATGTTATTTAGTTAATTCTTATAATCAGAGAATTATTATATAAGTCTCGACTGGATCTAGTTGAACAAAAATGAACTTAATCTGTTTTAAGAAATTTAACAAAATTAAATATTTTTTTTAATTTTTTGGTCTAAAATAATGCATTTAAATATAAATAATAATGAATTTCTTCATCCATCCATCCATTCATCAGCCTTTCAACGTCCACTGCTGGACATAGGCCTCCCCTAATTCTCGCCACTCCGTCCGGTCCTGCGCCCTTTGAATCCAGCGGATTCCCGTTGTCTTCTTAAGGTCATCGGTCCACCTGGTTTCAATTTCTTCATAACACGTGTTATAAGACCAATCCACGTATTATCAAAGTCAAATAGCTACAAACAAATTGATATTCAAATAACATAAGCTATTAAATTAAAGTCGAAGCTAGGCCTAGGTGATGTTTTAATAGCTAACTGGCATTGAATATAGTACAGCGATCGTAAATCTCGGTGTGACGTTACCTTAAATACCTATTTCAACATTTAGAGTCAATAAATAATGAACACAGTAATGTTTCCAAGCTATCATTGGAAACATAATTTTTTAAATATATTTTTTATAAAGGAATACTATAAAATCTAAAACTAGATATTCTATAGTGACTAATCTATGAAACAGTTTTCAATGGTTAACTAACTATTCTTATATTATAATACATTTTTTGTTGAATCTCTAATGTTAATTACGATTTTAATTTCTTTAAGTATATGAAGGCAATATTATGGTGCATAAGTAATTTAATATATGTGATTTTATATATTGAAATATTTTTGTTTGTTTGTTTTTTTAATATTTTCAAAAGCTATGACTTGGTAGAGTGGTAGATGTTTTTTTAAAAAATAAGATTTTTTTCCTTTAAAAACTCACCCGCACTGGAGATCACAAACTATTCCTAACTTAAAGAAATACAAATGAACGACATTCAATTTTGAAGGAGAAGTTTTAAAACATTGAAAAATTTTAATTTTAATATAATGTTAATTTTACATTGAATAAAATAAATTTAATTATTCTTAATATAGAGAAGACTAAAAATGGAGAAGTAAATCCAATATAATTTCTTAATATTAGACCATGCATAATATGTTCTCATATTTTCACTATTTTGTCCATTTGTATCACAATACTATGAGTCAAAAATTTCTTCCTCTAAATGTACCTGAAATTTTAAAAGTTGCATTATTGACTTATTATTAAAATAATTGATTTTAAATAATGATTTTGTATTTGATTATAATTGAGATAACTTAATTGAAACTAAAAGTACCTATATTATTTCTGCTGGTGGACCCGAACGCGGCTACGCCCGCTTGAACTATACGAATATTTATTATATATATCTATGAAATTATTTTCAGTTTTCAATACAGAGATGCGTTAAGCAAGCTCATTTTGGGTGACGTTTTCTAAGAACAAACTTTGCAAATCGTTGCTTAGCAACGGTCGCATAGCGACGGTTGTTATTAACATGGTGGAATAAATTGCATGTCAAATTAATAAGTATTTTAATATATTGGTATATATCGAAAATATTACAAATATGAGAAAAAAAAAAGTATCCTATGTTCATCCCGAGACCCTCAAGTATCTCTATGTGAATATTTTATCACAATTAAATTAGCGGTTTGGCCCTGATTGCGTAAAAGACAGACAAACAGACAGACAGAGTTACTTTCGAATTTATAATACAGGTATGAATAAAAATATAGCATAATCAATTGAAAAATGTTATAAATCTCACCATCGAAATGTTTACCGTCCGTGGCAAGAGTGGCAGCAGTTGTCGCCGTAGTAATGATAGTGGCAGAGGCGCGCCTGCACCGCCAGAGCGCAGTTGCTCAGCTTGTCTTCGCACAAACCTGTACAATTGTACATATATATTTTTTCAGCTTCACTCTATATTTCCTTGAGACGGATTCGAACACGTAACCTGTCGCATTTATAGTAGCACGCTTGTGCCCCTACACCATGAAGGCCTCATTTACTTATTACTGAATTCAATCAATAAAAGAAAAGTAAAGAGATTAAACTTTTAATTTAAAATTAACAAAAAGAATTAAATAAAATAATAATACTACGAGTACTAGTTAATAATTATATTTTTTCTTGCTTAATAATATACTATTCGTTGAAAGTAAAAGAAAAAATTTATATTTATTTTAATAATGAGAATTTTATATGAATAAATACATAAGAAGAAAGAAAATAAAACTTACCATTCCCATTGGTAAATGTACGCTGCCTAACGGTTTGTATATCGTGGTTCTGGTGTCGAGTGACTCGCTGCTGCGGATCTAAATTAAAGGAGTTCAACGAATATTATTTATAATTCTTTTTCAGCTTCACGCTATATCCCGCATATAGCAGGATAGATGGAGGAAACTAGTGTTAAAACACTCCGTTCCCCACTTTACGTTGTATGAGGCGGAACATCATGTATTATTTCCTCGAGTGAGTATCGAACCTCGACTGGCTTCTTCTATATTTACTGCTATAGTTTTTTTGGTAAATGTACGCTGCCTAACGGTTTGTATATCGTGGTTCTGGTGTCGAGTGACTCGCTGCTGCGGATCTAAATTAAGGGAATTCAACGAATATTATTTCTAATTATTTTTCAGCTTCACGCTATATCCCGCATATAGCAGGATAGATGGAGGAAACTAGTGTTAAAACACTCCGTTCCCCACTTTACGTTGGATGAGGCGGAACATAATGTATTATTTCCTCGTGTGGGTATCGAACCTCGACTAGCCTCTTCTCTATTTACTGATATAGTTTTTTTGTCTACAATATAGTTTTTCTATCTATCTATATCTATTTTCTATATTAACAGAAATTTATAAAATGTCAAACAATTTAACAATACATTTTTGCAGTACCTAATACAAATTCTGAATTTGTGATTTTAAATAAGCACTTCCTATTTTTCTCTTCTATATTCTCCTAAATGTCTCTCAAAAATTATATGCCTAGCCTTATATGTCTCTCAAAAAGTGCATCTATCTTTAAATGGTTGGCCATGCCTAAATATGCTCTCGTATAGCTTTTTGAGACATTTTTAGTGAATAGTGTCAAGAGTCTCGTAATCATTTCAATAGCATTTCCTAAAATTAATTTGTGAAAATTGAAATATGCAGTATTCAAGTTGAAATTAAATTTCCTGTTAAAAATTTTAAAAGTTTATCTTTTCGCAGTCGCATTTTGGGAGCAAAATGTAAAATAAGAACGAATGTTTTAAACATCGACGTTGCGTTGTTTTGGAAGTAATAGAAAAAAGTTCTAACTTTCACGTGAACACACTGTATAAGGCAAGCTGTGAGAATTAATAACTGCAAAAAAATTATAATTATATTTATATTTTCTAGATACCGAGAAATTAATAGATACCTAGAATTCCATAAAAGCGAATATAATTAAGAGCTACGAGATACAGTTAGAATAAGTAACCTTGTCCTATTTAATACATTCAAGGTAACAACGTTAACTTTAAGTCGAGGTTTTACAATATTACTATAATTTTTGGTACGTTTGCTGAAATTATGGTAATATTATGAAAATGAAAGTGTTTGTTTATTATCTATATTAAGATCTCATTAAATTTATCTATGGACGTTATTGATATAACATTAAATTACATTTAAATGATAATTTTGGAAAAAAATATACTGTTCTTCTATCTTATTAGCTTAAAATAATTTTACAGCTTAAAATTCATCGAATGACCAAACTTTTTACACAAAAACAAACACACACTTACCAGCAGAAACACTAACAGGTGGTTTAACAGGCTTCGAGGTACATCTGGCGGGCACGCAGGACTTCCTGGCGGAGGGCCGCACCCCCGCGCACTCGGCGTCACGCGCGGCTCCCCCCGCTGCCTCCGCGCCGCCGCGCGCGCACCATACTGTGCGCTTTTGGATGCCCGCCTCGCAGGGTCCAGAGCACTAGGGTAGGGTTGGGGATGATGTTATGTTTATTGGAGATATAACAAAATCTTTTATAAAAAAAAATCATTGATGACGAATAAACAAGGACTAGATGTTGATAAAGAGATAGAGAAAAATAAGAAGAAAGAGATTGGATTGGAACACGTTTTCCCTACACTTTTAATTGAGAACCTACCTAAGGAAGGCTTAAAAAGAAATACAATTTATTTATATTGCATAAACTTTGTCCTGGCAATAAAAAATACATCCAATTTTATGCAGTCGTTCGGAAGTTGTGCGTACATATATTTCAAAGATTCATGGAAATGAATCTTTGATCTATATGTGTAGATGGAAATCTACACATATAGATAGAGAAAGAATAGCAATTGCAATAAACTTAATTATGAGTTAAGTTTACTCACTTCACTCCAGTCACTCAGGTACCACGAAGGTGCACAGGTTCCACCACAATCTCTTTCAGATTCCGGCTTAGGAGTTGCACATGATGCATCGCGTAAACGTCTTCCATTACCTCCGATGCAAATGACTCCTCGAATTTGACGACCCCCACAGTTTGTGGAACATGGCGACCACTCACCTGTTGTTATATTTTTAAAGTAATACCTTGTTTATGATAATATATTTTATTTAAAGGCATCATTTTTTTAAGAAAAAAAATCTCAGAACAGAAACTTCAGAACTTTTCAATGCTAAATATTACTTGAATAATACAATCATTTGTCTCGACGTTCAACAATTTTCATTAGTTACATTACATTAACAAATTGTCAAAAAAATATTTTTAACTATACCGGTAAACCATTGCGCATCACATTGTTTCTTTGGTGAACAAGCTTGGGACGAGTGAGGCGCGCGGTGAGCGGCACATCCGTTGATGTCCGTACATCGGACCCCACGAGATTGTATACCACCTCCCACACACCATCCCACACACTATAAAATAAAAATAATTTAATTGACATAGCCCTATATTAATTGGGACAGATGAGAAAAACCATCTTTACCTGGGACCATTCTGTATACAACCATCCTCCAGCAGCACTGTAACTATATTTTGCTTCTTGAATAGGACTAATTTCGTTGTCCGATACATTAGAAGCGAGCGATAGTACTGGTCCTTCTCGGAAAGCGTCGATGTGGTCGTTAGGTCGTACTTGACGTCGAGAATCAAGACGCGGAGAGTTGTCGGTCGATTGGCGAGTGCCATCACAGTTGGGTATCTCACAAATTTCTTTACTTGGTGGCATAGGAAGAGGACATTTTTGGTCACTTATCTGAAAATTAAACCAAAACAAGAAAATTAAATAATTTACACAGATTTTTTTTTATAAATACAAAAAATATAATTTGTTTTTACTAATGAGAGATTGCTAACCTTAGTGATACCTCGAGCATGATCCTGTACACATCCCACTATTCTTGTTCGATGAGCCGGGCCGCAAACAGGACACGGTCCCCATGCGGCCGCTCTCCAACGTGGTGGACATGGAGACACTCCACATCTCCTCCGACGAGATGGAGGAGGAGCCCCAGAACAATGTGCCAGAGATATCTCACGATCTTCTTTACCATCGACTTCAACACACTTAAACTTTCCAATCTGAAGTCCTCCTCCACAAGTCCTCGAACATTGTGTATATGACAAAATCTTCCACATAAATTTCCTATCTCCAATCACATTGCTCTCCTGGTATTGACTTTCTCCGGAATTAAAATCTGGTTGCTTCGACAGTGAAGGTCCAGATTTGTCCAATGCTCGTGTATGCGATTCAGCGTTATGATGTCTATGATGTCTTTGGATTTGATGATGTTCTACAACACTACTCGCAGTTGGAATATCATTACTAGGCTCATCTGGCAATGAATCCGTAAGGTATTCGTATTTTATGTTCGGATTTGGTTGCGTATAGAGGATCTGTAAATTTTCTCTATTTAAATATCAATAAGAAAAACATGGTTTTGGTACCAAAAAAAGGAAGTAGTAATATTATAATTG
Organism: Heliconius melpomene rosina; assembly: GCF_056956725.1. Lineage (NCBI taxonomy): Eukaryota > Metazoa > Arthropoda > Insecta > Lepidoptera > Nymphalidae > Heliconius > Heliconius melpomene. Next base: position 5,049,789 of record NC_140402.1, on the reverse strand, counting down.
TCTTCATAAATATTTATCATAAGGAATTACAGTTAGTGCGTTACCATTATGTCGACAGGTTCATGAATGGGTCCCATTGCAAATATTGTATCGAGTCCGGCTGATCGAGTGTATATGAACCGAGCACCAACTGCCTCGTAGGTGCCTGGAGCGCTTACCGCGAATTCACCATTAACAATATAGGATCCATTTGAAACTCTGAGTGCTAAAACAATTTAACAATAATAATATTAATCAATATTTAATTGTTAGAAATTCTAACTGAAATATTTCATATTTGTGAAGCACATTCACATATTACTTAAGATATCAAAATAGATCTCAATGTTTACGGAACAGCCAGCAAATTGGTAACCTCAAGTATTTGCAGTGCGTCATGCAAATAATTACTTGCCAATTGTAACGGCGGCTATCTCCATTTATCTCACAGTTTGCAGCGTAGGCGCTTCTATTGGAACGTTTTGCCAGTACCCAGCACGCCTGCAATTTCTATAAATCGATTCGACATCGATCTTTGCACCGGCGCGGCGTGCTCTTCATCTCTCTATTAAAATCTCGACTGACCCAGTATTCGAGGACCAAATAACTCCAATAAAAATTGATAACTATTGGTTGGTACTATTGTGACCGAAAGCTTTATTTACGGCCTTGGACCCAGAGCAGATGCTCATTGCTAATTTAGTACTAAGTATATATACAATTGAACTGGTATGACCGAGTTCAATCAAAGCTACGTCGACTATATGAAATTATTTCTTTAAATTTGACCTAATTTATAACGATTTTCTTCATTAACTTGTAATGACCCATTGAAATATTTCAACATGAATATCGTGAACTATATTTAAGGAGCAGCCGTTTGTTACCTGCACACCTGGTTGTAAGGACATTATCATTTCCATCTACGTACTTAGATACATATTTGAGATAGCAAGTTTAGCGGAGGTTGTGTGTTTATTTAATTTGAAAACAAAAGGTATTAAAGACAGAAATATTGATTAAAATTTATGATTGTCTGATAACCTCTTGGTCTTATGCAATGTACGAGTATATACATTGTAAAGATACTCCATTCGGAATTAACCTCGCGCTTTATCTCGACATCAGGGGGAGGAAAATGGAAATATTTAATTTCCTTGAGTGAGAATTGAACCTTTCGCGTTTACACGTTGTGCCACTGCTGGCCTCTATTCCTCTACAACGTGTGCAATTCATACCTATATAGTTTTCGCTGGAGACAATTTCGGAGACGTTCAGTCTACAAGCGCCGCGTGGAACACTTGTCACGTAAGAATAGCCCAGCGGCAGACGAGGTCGCGAAAACAGGCCCGACACGAGGCGCCGGCCACAGTGCAGGTCGCGGGCGGCGGTGGACGCCAGCACGTCCTCACGCCCCACCACCTGGGAAAAGATATTAATTATTAGTTAATTAATAATAGATATTTTTACAGGACAGTCGTGGTGCAGGGAGCAGAAGAGTGAGACTGTAAGACGTGACGGGTTGTGGGTTAGGATCCCATATAAAGAAGGGAAATATTTTCATTTTCTTTCTCTTCGTTCTGGTAACGCGTGGCGTTGAGTTCCGCTACTCAACACTTAATATGTATTGACATTAGGTTTCCTCTGCCTACCCTGCTGTGAGGGATAGAGCGTGAAGCTGATTATTATAAAAGATTTCCGTCAGATATATCCTATTAGATTATACGATATGGTCATTCTCATACGATATTCTACGTCTAAGAGTTTCAGGGTAGGGATTATCACGTCGCCATATTACACGGGTGTCGAGGGCCCGCCGGCTTCGCTCGGTATTTATAATTGTAGAGTATTATGGATTTTAATTTGTTTCGAGATTTCTAAATATGGTAAAATAATATTATTTAATTTGAATAACGTACGTAACGTATTTTAGTTTAATAAAAGTAGGATTATATTTTCATTGAAAATCATAAGCTTCCATTGAAATCCAATGAAATCACTAAACTTCTCTAGAAAAACGATAATGAACAAATATTTTGAAAAAGATATTTAATAAATATGAATTAAGTAAAAAAAGCACAATAACTTTATTGTCGTCATAATAATAAGAATTTCTCATATAGCGGATTTAAAATCAATTCTTTGCATATTAATTGTAATATTTTGTACTATGTAAATATGATGTGAGAAATATACATACATATATTCCGATAACACAACAGGGTGACCGGACTCTATTAATTGAAATTTTACTACCGGAGTGTGGCTAATTGACCATTTAAAATTCAATAAAATCGATACAATCAATTAATTAATGTATTTATTCAATTACAAAATAATAAAAGATTGTCAGTATAAAGAGACTTGTGAAGAATCGAAATTAGCATTTACATGTAGTGTTTTTTCAGCTTCACGCAGTATCCCGCACACAGCTTGTAGGCAATGGGAACCTTAAGACACTTCGTTCCCCATTTTCCGCAGAATTCTGGGGGCTGGAATGTTATGAACGGGATAGTGGTTTCTATCGTTGCGTAGCGCAAAAGACAATATTTTTGAGGCAGCGAAAAAGATTTTTTTTTTAAATAATTAAATATGAAGTGATAATTAATAATTAAAAATCTAATATCTTGTGTTATCAGACACACATCATTATGTTTAACAATCGTAAAAAAAAAAAAAATCGCAAACATATATTATTTATTATTTGGTCGCTACATGTTGAGTTTTACCACTCAACACGTGATGCCTCAAAAAATTCACCGGAAAGTGAAGAATGAAGTGTCTTAACACTAAATTGAAGGTTCCCTCTGCCTACCATGATATATGCGGGATACAGCGTGAAGTTAATTTTTTTAAATATTTTCACAACGAAATATAATATAAAAAAACAAAACGAATTAAGAAAATCGAATCGGTCACAGGTCTATCGAATTAGAACTCTTTGGGCGATCGTCGATTGAAACATAATATTGACAGGCGCGGCGAATGCTTACAGACCATGGCACCGGTGCTCTTGAGCACTGCAATTTAGAGCAATGATTCTTGGTGCGTTCGCTTCGCTTCGCCTGAATCAATACTTGAATACGTCTCATACGATAAGTACAATTACATAACAATAATTTATATTTTCACTTTTTATTTGCAGAGCAGAGAGTACAATGACTTTTGTTTTTTATTTAAAGCCAGTTAATGTTGTCAGTTCTATTCCTACTCGATGAAGTTAAATATTTAATTTCATAAATATTAATATTAACAATATTTTAAGTCTAAATTCTATATCTATATAGACAAAACTGCAACGACTTTTTGCACAGACGTCACTTACATGAATCCTTTAATATTTGATCTTTTTATTAATTAGCATTCCACTCCCCAATCTCATTAAGAGAAATGTTTCTCGTTGAATTTTGTATTAAAATTGCGTCTTTTTATAGTTTACCTAACAAATTCCACACTACACATCTATACTTCTATACTAATCTATACTAATATAATAAAGCGGAAGAGTTTGTTTGTTTGTTTGTTTGTTTGTTTGAACGCTAAGATCTCTGGATCTACTGGATCGATTTATTTTGTTTTTGTTTTGTATGAAAGCTACCTTCTTCAGAAGTGCTATAGGCTATATAATATTACATTACACATATATACTAATAAATTAAAATACTTTCTAATTTGACATGCAATTTATTGTGCCATGTTAATAACAACCGTCGTCGCTACGCGACCGCGTTCGTTACCGCGTCATTTTGATATTCATCCTTATGAAAATAAATATAATAGTCACTTTTAGCATTTCATCTAGATTGAAATTATATTTCTATAGAAATTATATTCTTATATTTCAAGCAGGCGTAGCCGCGTCCGGGTCCGCTAGACTATACTTAATATAATAAAGCGGAAGAGTTTGTTTGTTTGTTTGTTTGTTTGTTTGTTTGAACGCTAAGATCTCTGGATCTACTGGATCGATTTACTTTGTTTTTGTTTTGTATGAAAGCTGCATTCTTCAGAAGTGCTATAGGCTATATAATATTACATTACACATATATACTAATAAATTAAAATACTTTCTAATTTGACATGCAATTTATTCTGCCATGTTAATAACAACCGTCGTCGCTACGCGACCGCGTTCGTTACCGCGTCATTTTGATATTCATCCTTATGAAAATAAATATAATAGTCACTTTTAGCATTTCATCTAGATTGAAATTATATTTCTATAGAAATTATATTCTTATATTTCAAGCAGGCGTAGCCGCGTCCGGGTCCGCTAGTAATATAATAAAGCGGAAGAGTTTGTTTGTTTGTTTGTTTGAACGCTAAGATCTCTGGATCTACTGGATCGATTTACTATGTTTTTGTTTTATATGAAAGCTGCATTCTTCAGAAGTGCTATAGGCTATATAATATTACATTACACATATGTACTAATAAATTAAAATACTTTCTAATTTGACATGCAATTTATTCTGCCATGTTAATAACAACCGTCGTTGCTAAGCACCGATTTGCAAAGTTTCTTTGTTGTTTTAAGAAAACGTCACCCAAAATGAACTTATATGGTATTGATATTCATCCTTATAAAAATAAATATATTATATAATATTTAATAAATATTCTTATAGTTCAAGCAGGCGTAGCCGCGTCCGGGTCCACTAGTGTAAACATAAACAATAACACTATTTTCTTTAATATTAGGTTAGAAACTCACATGACAATAAGAGCTCTGGCTTTAAAACCATTTAAAGAAACTCTTTAAAGATGCATATGGCGATGCTTACATCATTTCGTAACATACGTTGTGCTTGACATTAATGCGTGTAGAACATTAGTTGATAGTAATGTCAGTTTTACGAGTTGAATGCGAGATAACGAGGTTCAAATCTACTTTGGATTGAAATACTACCTATAAGTGCGAAAGAATCGTTCGTTCGTTTAAGTTACCTAAGAAATCAGTGTAATTTAGTATATTTGTATAGAAATATATGTTAAGAAGATATTAATAATATTGACTATTAAGCTAGAACAACATCTCGTATTAATCACTTATAAGTAAAAACTATTGGAAGTTATATTTATATTTTCAATAAATTTTAATTAATTTTAAAAAAATAATAGTTAATTTTGATAATATATTATTCGTGTTAACTTCAAGTAATTTATACCAAAATTCTAAGCTTTACAATTTAGATATAATATAACCTACGAAATACAAACAATGGCCCAAGCAATTGTCCAAAAAAATACCATTTTTTTTAGATTACCTCGAGATGGCCGTGATATGGAGAGGCTCATTTAACCCTTTTCGTTTCACAGATGAGCTTTACTGATAGACGTACCAATTCGGGCCATGGCATCGTAAAAGGACTTAAGTAATACGAAAAAACGGTAGCAACAAGAATGTTAAACATTTAGATCGATCGGTTCACTAAAAGAAAGGTTGGAATTAAGTGTTATATCGAAACCAGTATTAATGAATCGAAAGCATTTATATTAACATCCGGGAGAGCTACGCCCCCGTAGGAACCCACTCGGTGTCCAATTTTACCCAAATTCTTCTAGTAGTTAAATGGTTAAAATATGACACCTGTCAGATGATTTGATAATGTCGTTTAGACACTAGAGGACCAATAAAATGTCTCATATAGTTTAAGTAGGTTCCATAGCCTCCATAATGATTCACTAAATGTTGTTTTTATGAATTAATAGTGTTTAGTAATATGATAAAGTAATTATAATATGAAAACACGTTTATTTTATTGGGCTGTTAAATATTATGTTATGGAGATTGACTTAATTTTAAATTATGATATTTCTAGTGTTGCATGTATTGGAAATACATTTTTATATATTTTTATTAGGACGGAATTATGTACTAAGTATTTCGTATGGGAAACAAGTAGTTTAGTATAAGAAAAATTTTTTCCACGAAGAATTAGCAAACTGTAATTTTTATATGGTGCAGAATCAGCTGGTCTTATAGCACCTTTTTTTTTTCAACTATGTAAACAGGATAGCTAGATGGAGACACTCCACTCCCCACTTTTCAGCGAATTCTGATGGTATTGTGTGTTGAGTAGCGGAACTCAAGGCTGCGCTTTTGCCTGGAGACCAGAGAAAATATTCAATATTTTATTTCCTCATGCTTGTGATACTGCCCCACATCTGTCCTCAATGTCTTTATTATTTGGAATTGTTTGTCGTTTTTGGTAGAGCTGAAAACGGGCAAGGCCGAAACGTTTAGGGTATGCAATTTAGTGCACATATAGCTGAGAAGACAATGTCTTATTAAACCAAATACAATTTTACTGTCTAAATACGAAATAAAGATATTTTAGTCGTCCTTGCAAAACCGCGTACAAGTTAAAACAATAGAGAAACATATTATAAATTAGACGAGGTTTCATTTATTAATGTAACTAGACCAGTCGTTGACTTCCCATTATCATACGCGATGAGGTTCACTCGGTAGGATTTATAAATTTATTACTATGACGGTGGCTCGGGAGCAATTCAAGTCTGGTTCCAGTGTTACGGAGCTTGAAATATTTAGCAATACATCAAATTGTTTGAGAGAATCGCTCTCGCTTGGTTTGTGTTTGTTTAATTATACGTAGGATATTTCTGGGACTTTATGCCTTTTTCATCTTCACACTATATCCTGAATAAAGAAGGCAGAAGAAACCTTAGTGGTAAGACACTCCGTTCTCCACTTTCCAGCGAATGTTCGTGGCATCGCGTGTTGAGAGAACTCAACGTCGCGCTTTTAACTTGGTATCAGAGCGAAGAAATGTAAAAGGTCAATAAATAATAATTTAATCCCCCGAGTGGGAATTGAACCCAAAACCGTCGAGTTATAGTCACACGCTTGTGCCCCTAAGCCTCGACCTCTCGTTTCATTGCTTTATATTCGTTGGGAACCGATTTAAATAGGATTGATTTAATAGTTTCTATACAAAATCTAGGTATAGCTGATTACGAACGACGAGACAATGGGACGTTTTCGATAGTGAAATAAAATTTATGAAGCCTAATATCCAGATTGTATACACAATCGAATCAGATAAGTAACATTTTAAATTAGCCATAAAGAATTGCCTTCAAATAAAACAAAAATGAGGCCGGTTCTGCCTCAGGGGCACAAATGTGTGACTGTAACCGAGGTTGTAAGTTCAATCTCCATTCGAAGAAATGAAATATTTATTTAAATTTATATTTTCATTTCTTTGCTCTAGTGTCGGGGCAAAACGGCGTTGAGTTCCGCATAATGCCTACAAAATTTGGTGGAAAGTGGGGAATAGCATGTCATAACATTAGGTTCCCTCTGCCTATATTGCTGTATGCGGGATAGAGCGTGAAGGTGATTTTTTTTAAAACAAAAGTGATCAGAATGACAAAGACAGTGTAAACAGTGTACAAAACAGGCAACTGGGTCGCATCGTATTTATCATGCCACACAATATTACTCATTGAAATTGTGTAAATATGCGAAGTATAATAATATGAATAATTATGCAATATGTGCATATGCCAGATATATGAAAATTTAACGCTTACAAAATAATTACAATTTTAAATACCTACCTATGTTTTTTGCCAGAATTAAGAACAACTGTTCTATATTTATCTTATAGGTATTCAGAAAAATATGAATTCTATCAAGAAAAAAACTTTTCTGTACATTTTTTATTTCTATTTAATAGCAATGAATATCACGTCAGCCTAAATTTTATGTTCTTTTCCCAGATTTAGGGTGTTCTACGCATATAGCGGGAAAGGTAGAGGGAACCTAGTGTTAAGATACTCCCAACTTCCCGTAGAATTATCGAGGCACGAGGCGGAATTATGTTGACCGGTGAAACTCAACACCGCGCTATTGTATTTAATACCAACGAAGAAATAAAAATATTAATAAATAATAATTCATTCCCCTGAATGGGACTCGAATCCACAACCATCCCGATACATTCCTCCATTTACTTGTGACCCTGTACCACAATGACCACTAACATTTACATTTCATTTAACACCATTAACTAAATATTAAATTAAATCTCATAACATAAAAAAAAATGTTTTGTTATACCCATAACATAATACTAGACGTAATTAGCACTTGTTAAGCAAACGAAGAATCGTGTGTAATAAATTGAAAGCTCGCGCACGTAATTACGTGTTGTGCGCTCAAACAAATCTGTCCATTGAGATGGCGCCAACACGCTTCATTAAATATAAACATGGTGAAAAATATTATTAAAACAAAAGATTTTTTTTTTAAAAACAAAAGACATATGGCTAATAAAATAAAACGCTTTATAACCGCTACGTTCACGATAACATTGATTTCCTGGTACTAAATGTGAGCTAACAGTTTCAATGCCAGAATTTACGATCGGCAAATGGGGCGACGCGTAAATGCTCTAGAGGCTCTATGAATAGATTTTTTTCTTTTTTTTTACAGCAGGGTAGGTTAGGGAAGCTAGTGTTAAGACACTCCGGTATTCATTTTACGCTGAATTCTGGAGAAATTGTGTGTTGAATCAGGAACACAATTTTGCCTCGACACCAGAGCGGAGTAATGAAAATTCAAAAAGAAAAAAAGAATCTTACAAAAAAAATTTCGCAAAGTAAATAATTTACAAGTCACTATCGAAATAAACGAAACACTAATGTCTTGTGGTCAACGTGCGATATCTATTTATCAAACATTACAATGAGTACTTGACCCAATTGAAAAAAAAATCATAATTTAGTGTTGTCAAACTTCCCAATCAACACTACGAGTAGGTGCCCGAATGATTCGAAATTGAATGTCTAGACATCATCATTATTATACTGTGATTTACACGTATACGACGATTATTATTTATATTCCTGTCCTGGAATGGAAAATGGAACTAGGTTAAATGATACTTAACTGAAAGCTACAAAAGCTATAAAACTTAAACTTGATTTTCGTAGTTAACTGTTTTGATACTTTAGCTTAATAGCTTTCCAGGTTAATTACTATCCCGATATAGTTACACTAAATGCGAGCTAGATTTTAATCTTTTGAAGTGTATTTTATTAGTAAACAGAAATTGACTGAAGTAATGAATTACTTGTATTGTTGGGGAACTTGCAACTATTGAGTTTTTATAATTTTGGTGTCCTGCACCACAAAACCCTTATGTACTTTTATAAAATTGATAAATTTACATTATTAATAGTCTTCATTTTGGCGCAATGACAGTGATGAGTTAAATTCCCATTCGGAGAAGTTATTTATTTTCAAATTCCTAACTTTGTAAATACAGCGCAGTTTTTAGCTGCCTGTCGAAGTTTCCAAAATTGTATAGGATATGAGGAATGTGGCGTACCTACTAATTAATATAAGTTTACTTTGCCCATCCTGTTATAAATGAAAAAAATGTAAAGCATTTTTTCTTTGTATTTAAGTAATAAATGTTCGTTACATATAACTTACCCATAACAAGTTAATCCATACTTATATTATAAATTCGAAAGTAACTCTGTCTGTCTATCTGTCTGTCTGTCTTTTACGCAATCAGGGCCAAACCACTAATTCAATTGTGATAAAATACTCATATAGAGATACTTGAGGGTCTCGGGATGAACATAGGTGCGAACATAGGAAACCGTCGCTAAACGACCGTTGCTAAGCAACGATTTGCAAAGTTTGTTGTTAATAAACGTCACCCAAAATGAGCTTGCTTAACGTATCTCTCTATTGAAAACTGAAACTAATTTCATAAATATATTTAATAAATACTCGTACAGTTCAAGCGGGCGTAGCCGCTTTCGGGTCCACTAGTAAAATATAAACTGAAATTCTTCAAAGTATCTGTATAATGTAATAAAAACTGTCATTAAAATTAATTTAAATAAAAAATTTGCTCTTAAAAAATATTTTAATGATGTAACATACATGTTAGAGTGTACTTACCGTTGCGACGAGTGCTAGCAACGTTGCTGCGACGTACGCCATACTTTGAAGCTCACTTATCTATTTTTCACTTCTTATACTAGACAAATAACTATTTGTCAATAAAGAATAGTTCGTTCAAATATATTATCTTTTATCTAAAATTAATTGGAAAATCATATAATTGTACTAAAATCTAATTTTAGCGGAATTAGTGATGAATCCCTATTATATTTACTTATTTTTACATTTTTATATTTCGTGTTTATTTTAGTATTTTTTATTTTTTAGTTTTGTGCTTAGAAATATGACATTTTTTATTTTCAACGCCAAATCTTCAATGCATACGAGTGATATAGAGAGATCTACAAACATAATGTCCGATAACACACCGACATTGGCTGATAAGAGTTTCATTATATACCGCTTACTATATTTAACTAATTTTGCATATTATTGTCATTTATTGTTACATTTTCAATACTTTGAGCTATTTAATCTTTATTATTATTGTATATTACAATTTAACAATTTTTTATAAATATATATTTTTATTTAACTTTTTTTATCACACTCTGTCATCTCACACATAGCAGGGTAGGCAGAGGGAACCTAATATTAAGATACTCCGTTCCCCATTTGACTTGGTTTATTAATAAGATTATTATTAAATTATATTAAAAATCATAAAATATCTTTTACCTGTCACTAATATTATAACCTTGCATATATTTGACGGTATGTAATAAAAGATAATAGTTTAGTGGAAATGGTCGGAACACTTAGAACTTTAGTGAGATTGCGATTGAAGATAACCTCTATGTATAAGTCGAACAAATATAATATATAATTATATATATTAAGATATATTTTATAATATTGTTGACAAATTACTATTTAGGTTAAATATTGAAATTTGACAAGTATGTTATTGGACTCTTTAAAATTCCAAGAATGCAATACTGATATCATTCGCAAATATTTAGCGGTATTTACGCTGGTGCCGCCTCGGGTATAGTTACATGGTAAATATTAGGTATCTACATATTAATATGGGTAATATTTACATTTGTATTTTTTTTATTTGATTTAAATAAAGTAATAAATGATTTATATTTTTAAAAGCTCTTTTTTCTGGTTAGTGTTTTTTAGTAAAAATCTTAGCATTGGGTTCTCTGGTAGTTATAGTATATGTTTTTTTTTTAGCTTCGCGCTGTTTCCACCACACAGCAGGGTAGGCAGAGAGAACCTAGTATTAAAACACTCCGTTCCCCACTTTGTTGTCCCCACACGTCTCTATTATCTTGATAAAATATAAAAATGCCATCAAAATGTACGTGACGTAGAGACGTGTCAAATAATGTTTACGACAGTGATTCAAATGACGCAATAGCAATAATGTCATCGAAGGCAACCGGCAGGAAATGGTTTTCATTTACTATTTTTATAAAACCATCCTCCAAGTTTGCAAGGTTTCCAAGGTTCATTTTAATTTATAAGAGTTTAAATCCAAGTTTATATTTGAGGAGCCTCTTTAAATTCGCAAATTTGCTTTACTTTCGCAGTTCCTCTCTCTTTACTTGATTTAAAATGGTCCTTACGCCGCCTTAGAAATACGTTCCAGAAATTGATATTATTTATAATATTATAATTGAATGAATTTAATGATAATTAAAGATAGGTCGAAATTTCTTAATAGGTTTTTTAAAAAATTCGCTTTTCCCTTGCATCTACTTCTGTCGCGTATAAATTACCTATAAACTAATTTCCGTTCAGTGTGTTCGTACGTATTCCTAAGAAAAATATGCAAAAGTATAATTTAGAACAACAATAATTTATATATATGTTAATAATTTATATTTAGGATGTGTTAAAAACCAATTAAAAAAATATATGAAAAAACTCATAAAAGTTGCACTTCTTCGCGACGACAGATGAAAGAGAGCTTGGCCTAAATAAACCTAATTAAAAATAGCAAACCCTACGACACTTCTATTTGTGACATAATTGTTACAATTTTAACAGCTCGTTTGAGATGACAAAGAATTTTAAAGAAACAAAGAAGCTATAATCATATTATGAGATATATAGTTAATACTTAGAAAATTTAATATGCCAATTTTTTAGTTGTAAATTTAAATTGGTGTTGATGAATTTTTAATAATAAAAGGAGTCCTAATTTGGTTAGGTTAAGTTAGGTTGACTTCTGATTATTATAAAAAAAAATAAAAATTAAAAATATATGCAGAGGGAAAGTAGTGTTAAAACTCTATGTTTCCCACTTTCCGCTGCGTAATTTGAGTGACACCTCGACACCAGGGCGACGAAATGCAAATATGAACTGAAATTATTATGTCAGTTTTTAATTAATCTATACCGAAATTGAAATCTGACATTCTTTAAATTTCTTTAATATTTAAAATTATAATAATGTTTAATATAATAGGATAATAAGTAAGCAGTTATATATTATGTAACGCCATTTAAACTAACTACAACCAAAAGACGTCTATCAATTCATTTAGCTAACCACATATTTAAGGCGAACTCAAATTTCGCATTAATTATTTAGAAATTTAAAGATTATTTTAACATTTCTACTGTCTTCAATATCATCAATAGCTCTAAAAAGATATTTTTAAATCTAACCACCGCAATATATATGTTTAATACATTAGATAAGTTTGTTTTTGCTTTGAATTGTACCATCAAAAGCTGTCATAATTAATCAAATATATATCTCTGCAGCTACAAATAAACACTTGTTTACTGCTGGTACGGTTTTAACAGTATTTTTAAACACATGCAAATAGTTTAGGCCGTAAACCATCTCTATGTCAGTTAAAATTTTGTCAAGGGCAAGTCGTATATAAAGTAAACTATAATATAAAAATAACTTTTAATACTCTCTGTAATACATATTGATTTTAAATTTATTAAGGAACTAGTATGTAACATGCGTCATAGGTTTCGATAGCGAAATACTGTAGGCGATGTGCGCTAGTGCGTATCGTAGTCAATTTTCTCTGCATTTATTTATCAAACCATTAATCGTATTAAAAGAATTATGAAGGAAAGTGAAGCGGTAAGAGAAGTAGAGGGAGACCTCGGTTGACCTTTGAAAACACAAAGAAACTGGAGGAAGGTCACGTAAAAATAATGGGGATACCTCGGGGGGCATGTATGAAGAGGTTGATGATAGTGGACGAGGCAAAAGAAGTATGCTGAGACCCTAGCGTTTGGCGCTCCAATCCAAAATTATCTGAGAATATTATTATAAATATAAGTGAGATACATTAGAAAAACAATATTTAAATACAATTAAGACATATTCCTTTAAAAATAATAATATATTTCACCTTTAGGTGAAGACGAATATAAATTCATTCCTACATTAATTTTTCATGTACAATCTGTTTTATTATATAAACAAAATCATAAAAAAAAATTAAGAATATTCTATGTTAGTTTTACAAAGGGCTTCAAACAAACAATTTAATTAGTAGCAATTTGTGAGTATTTGTTTAAAAAATCAACATCGTGAATGACGACGTTGAATGAGACTGGAATTTGGCGGAAGTCCAACACCGATTGTACTCTCCCATAAAAAAACCAATTCTAATACTGGTACAGTGGTTTTAAAAATTAATAAATCAGTAAACATTCGCCGTTAAAATGTTCACAGGATTAAGACAGCTCGGTTTTGATGTGGTTTTTGTAAGCTGTCTAGCGAGCTATAAAATTATTATGAAATTTTTGTGGTGCCATTTTCAGCACCACTTAAATGAAAGTGTTATTTTTACAACGACTTTACGAGTTGTTTTACGAAAATGTCTCTTGATGTCTTTTCCTTTTATTGTATTTGTACATGTCATCTAAAACCAATAGTTAATAAAGATTTTTTTGACTTTTATAGTGTGAGTTATTTCTTTTTTTTTTCAGCTTTAGAGACAGAGACTTCCCACTGTCCGCCAATTTCTCTTTGCCTCGACACCAGAGCTAAGAAATGCAAATATTAGATATTTCATTTCCCCAATTGGGAATCGAATCCACAACCTGTCACATGCTCGTGCCCATACACCACGAGTTAGTGTAAAATGAATGAATTTAATAATTTCTTTGTATCGTCCATTCACAATAAGCAACTTGTATATTTTTCTCACTAAACAACCGGTTCGATCGTCTTAATTGCCGTTTCCTGAACGAGATACAGTATTTAATGGGTGTGGTCTAGCACCAATTACTACTATATTTATATGAAAAGAACATAAATCGGCGCGCCTATCAAATTTTGGCTGTCGATAGATAATTTGGCAAGAGATTTATTAGTTTGTTAGTGTTGAAATGACAATAAGTTATTATTTGTTATATATGTGTGTAATAATTATGTTTCGATTCGTATCAGATATATTTATTTTTAATAATTTATAGTTATTTTATGTTTTTTTTTTAATTTTTTAAATATTCTCGTACGTTTAGTATAATTTGGGATAGGTAAAGAGAACACATGGACGGTAATTTGAAGTTAATGGATGTTAAACTATTCTAGACTCGTGTGGATATTTTAGAACCAGTATTATATTATATGGTGGAAGTCAAATATTTGCTTTGTTTTCTTTGATTTTAATTTCCATTTCACCATTAACTGGTAAAGTACTGCAGCAGGTACAGCAGTATCTACCAGAGAAACTAAATTTTTTACAGATCTGGATTACCAATATCCAGAAGAGAAAGTGTCGCTTAAGATATCAGCTCATTTAAAGGACTGATATGGTCGTTATCTGAGACTTACGTAGATTACACTCGAACGTGTAAAAATTATAACATGAATATGAATCAGGGAGTTTAATACTGGACTGGAATAAAAAAAAACTTGTCAGCATCCTATATCTTTAAGTTAGCATTAAATATCAGATTACAATCTGAAACGAATACGTTACCAGTGTATCCTTTTCCTTACCTAGGGGGCTATAGGGGGCCTATAGGGGCACCTATGTTACGTCCCTATATCCTTATAGTGATCTCTATAAATCTCTCCGGTTTCTCTTATAAATAAAGTTTTTTTTTAAGAAAGAAGAAACTTATCTACTATTTTATGTTCAAATATTACATAAATACACAAAAATATTATAAAATAATAACAATAAAGTTACAGGCGTGAAAATTTAACACACGATGTGGCTTTTAAGATAAGGTATTTGTGAATTCTTCGCTAATGAGTTAGCACCTCGGAATTCGTACTGTTTGTTTAGTATATGCATATAAGCGTAAAAATGTTTCGCGGATTCGTTGCGGTACGATTTGGTTACAAGAAAAATAGTATTTCGTCGAACAAGGCTAATGCCCCCCAGGCCCCCTGAGTAATGACTGCTTTTACTATTACTTTAAATAAACATTTGAACTCGGCTATCGGTAAACCTATCGGAACTAAGAGTCGATGAACTTTAATGTATAAATTTACAATAATTTAAATTATCTATTTGCTATGCCACCATGGCAGAAATTTCACAAGTTAATAAAGGAAAAATGTAAACGAACAAATGCCTTGTCAGGTTTTGTCTCGTGTTAACGTTTGATTTTTATATGTGGAATTAGTAACTTATTAAAAAAAACTACAGCATTTTAAAGAATTCTCAAAGTGCGTGGAAAAAAAATGATTTTGGATTGGACTTGCCAAAATCGGGATGTCTGGCTATGCTGAATGTAAACCAAGTGGGCAGAGAAAACCTAGAGTTAAAACACTCGGTTCCCCATTTTTTGCTGAATTTTGGAGAAATAGTGTGTTGAGTGGCGAAACTAAACGCCGCGCTATGCCTCAACATAAATATTCAGATATTAAATATTTCATTTCCTCGAATGGAAATCGCACCCACAAGCGCCTACCGTTACGCTCTGTGGCCCTGCGCCACGACTGGCCTCATCAAGTGTAAATATGCTAAGCTATAAATATTATTAATAATTTAACAATATAATAAACCGGTCGCTAAAATACTCATATAAAATTATGACAGCCATGATACCATGGCATGCAGAAGCAGCAAAATTGACACAAGGAGATAAAATTCGGTCCCTTTTCCATTAATTTAGGGCAAGCAAACTGTTTTGCTAGTTACCTATCCAAAGATAGCGTACCTCAGGTAGTAGATAGGTACCTTAGGTACCTTTGCAATATTTAATATATTTTGTAATTGGCCCATTTTATCTCACTATCTCTATATGTGTTGTAATTTCAATTTGGAGATATCTCGCACTATCTTGTTTTAATCACTATGTTTGTTTTGGAGAGGCAGCGTTTATAAATAAATACGTTTATAATCAAAATATACTGTAAGATTTGGATTATTAAATTGCTGTAAATGAAATTAAAAATGGCAATCTTGTAAATGAAATCAAATCAGCTTCACGCTGTATCCCGCACACAGCAGGGTAGGCAGAGGGGACCTAGTGTTAGGACACTCCGTTCCCCGCTTTGATTAATTGAGGCCAGTCCTGGCATAGAGGCACAAGCATACGATAGTAAGCGCGACAGGTTGTGGATTCAATTTCCACTCGTAACGAGGCGAAGCGCGGCGCTGAGTTACGCCATTTAACACGGCATTATCATTTAATTCGGCGGAAAGTGGGAAACAAAAGTGACTTAACGGTTTCCCAGGCTAAAAAATATTAATACAAATACGTACTATTCTATAATATTTAAATTTAAAAACGATAATGCTCTAATTTTATTCATTTCTATATGAACAAAAAATAATAAGGTATATTATAATTATGTAATATTATAGTAAACAATATATAAATATATATGTAACTTTGAATTAAATGGAACCTACATATATTAGAAATAACAGCTGTCAAAATAACATGAGGTTTTTGTTTAATTGTACTTTTGTGTCATAAAATGGTGTCAATGTCACGTTTCATGTTATGTTTATTTGTGATTACATTTACATGATTAATTAATATTGATAGTATCAATTACATTTAAAGTTATATTCAAATGGAATTTCGTCTACAGATCTTTTAAAAATGTAAGATTTCTTTTAAAAGTGGGGATCGGAGTGTGTTAACACTAGGTTCCCTCTGTCTACGCTGTGTGCGGGATACAGCGTGAAGCTGATTTGATTTGATCTTTTACAGATATAAAAGAAGAGTTTGGGTACGTTTCCTCGTGTAACCTAGTTAAATGCAGTTGATGATAACAGAAAGAGATAGATAAGAAGATAAAAGACTTACCTCCACTGACATTGAGGTCCAAACGACCTTGGGTGCTTATAGTTAAAAATTCTTAGCATTCATTGGCTATTACGAATTCCGTAAAAATCTTTCTATTTTGTGTGATTTTTAAATAATTATTATAAAATTGTGTTTTTTCTTTTTATCTACAGGTAAACACATTCTGTTCCACCTAATTAAAATATATATAATTCTATTGATAAGTATTTAATTTTTTTAATTATTTGTTTATGCATATAAAAGGCAGAAAAATATTTTACAAAGCGAATTAAATTGGAACTATTGCCGTTATATAGACAATATTCTTTACTATATACATGTTTATTTTTTAATCTTGTTTACTAAGATAAGAATCATAGTTATGTTCCGCCATATAAAATAATAAAACTCTACCATTATCTCTATTCTTATCCTAGAAAATAAACGTAAAATATAGTTGCCATTATATATATGTTAAGAGCTGAAAACGAATGTTTGACAATATATTTTAACGCTAAATAAAAAATGGCACACATTATAAAAAGAGTGATTTACAGTTAAGAAGTTGTAAATTATATAATATTTTCACGGGACATTTTCAAACGATGTCTGTCGTCTTAAAGAGATTCTCTTAACAAATGTTTAAAGTAAAAATAAAAATTTGATAGCTATTTAATCTTCATTACTCACGTAGTGTAGAAACACAATGTCACAAAATTCTTAGTATATAACAAGAATTTACATAATAATCAATTCTTGTAAAATATTTTTCAAGAGCTGAAATGCTGACATGTTGTTATTATAATGTTTTTTTGAGTATTCGACGATTTTTCTTTTTTTTTTGTACGTATTGGCAATTGTTTTGAACGTGTTTAGTGTCATATTTCCTTACGTGTTTGACAGCGTGCTAATTTGTTAAGTCTGTTCGAGTTTTATTTGCTTGTTATTTATTATTTTTTTCAATGTCTTTACGTTTAGATGGTATGTAATTTGATAGTTTATTAACATATGTAATAATAAAATTTTGTTAAAATATAAATAATTCTAAATGGAAATTTTAAAAATATTAATTTTGCAAAAAATATATATTTTTCACGAAATATTCTTGTATAATTAGAAAAAAAAAATTTTACGTCGATTTCACAGATAATTTACATGAACACTTCACATAGGCTGTACAAAGTAAGATCAATGCACTAATTCAATATGGTCGATCGAGTTTGACAGTTTGGCATTTTCGCGCCTTTTCCCGGAGCGCGTAAAAACCCGTGGTGGCGCGCCCGCGCTCTCAGCGTGGACTGTGAGCGGCACATCTCGCTACCTTACGATTTACGAGCGTGACGCGTGACGCGGACGCGGATACGGGGTACGTCACGTGTTCTTTTTCATTTTAATAACAATTCTATATTAAACTTAAGGATAGTCTAGAAACAACTGAATAAAATGTTTTTTTTTTTGGTAAATTACGAAGTCCACCATTTAACAAGCAATGTATCGAAGATTCGGTGGTAAGTAGGGAATAGAGGTTCCCTCTGTTTGCCCAGCTGTATGCGGAATATAGTGTGACTGTAAAATATATTATATTCTAAAAGTCTTATCAATTATATTCAAGTTAATAGATCTTCAATCCCGCCCGATTCCCGAGGAAATGAAATAGTTAATATTTTAATTATTTTGCTCTGGTTTCTAGATAAATCGCGGCGTTGAGTTTCGCCCCTTAACACGCAACGCTTCAAGAATTCATCGGAGAGTGGGAAGCAGAGTGTCGTAACACTAGGCTCTTTCAGCCTACCCTGCTACATGCGGGATACAGCGTGAAGCGTGCTAAATATTAGAAATTAAAATATATATAATTTCAGTATTGCAATCTTATCATTATCTTAAGATTACACGATGTAATAGTTATGAAAGACATTTGAATCTTGATAATGATATCTAGAACATGCAATATCGATTTCTTCTTAATTACACGCAGAGCTCTCCCGTTAAGGAGAAGCACTCCAACAATAGTGAAAAATATTTTACATTTGAAATTTTTCTCCGCATCGACGTAATTTTCTTTAACAAAAATATTCTTTTGCTTTTTTTTATGTACCTACTTGTATAAAAGAATCATTATCATTTCATACTTTTTTAAAGTACATTTTTATAATTTACTTTGAAGTATTGTGTTTTTAGCTTTAAGGAGTTCTTTGTTTGAAAATGTAAGCTTTTGTTTTTGTACGCTTAAAGAAATGTTTTTGTATGACATTTATTTAATGTACGATACTGGTAAGTTTTTATGTTGATACATTTCTTGCATTTTAATGTATGTGAAGAGAGAACTTTTGCGGCGTTTTCTAATATAATAAACTTTTAATATAAATATGTATAATTTCCATCTCTATTATTCTCTTAATTATGAAATATAGTAGCTTTTTATAATAGTAGGGTTGGGTGACAGAATTCAACTAAAAGCTTGTTACAATCGGATATAATGAGAATTTTTTGACAGACGACTCGACTCATTTACAGTCATATTTTGAGCCCCTGCGCCACGACTGGCCTGGAACTATTTAAAATAAATAAATATTATTAATATATTAACGTTATACATATTCAGTTTAGTAATATAATAGCACCACCACCATTAACGAAAATATTGGTACTACCATATGAAAAACCACTACCGATTAAAGGCCACTTTAGAAAATGATACACATTTGGCCTAATGACTAGGTTTGCTGCGATCCACATGTTTAAGATTTGTAAACTTGATCCCCATTTAGATATTTGAGTTGATTCTCTAAGTAAATAGTACTTACTTAGTGTGATTGTAGACTTTTTATTGTGAATTAGTATTGCTGTTTTATTTATCAATTTGGTTGCTTTTTTAATAATGAGAGCATGGTTTGAAATTGGCAAATGTTTATATTTTAATAATTAATTATATATTTGAAACCAGTCATGGTGGGTTCGATTCCAAGTCGAGGATATTAAATTTTAATACTTTCATTTACTCGCTCTGGTAACGAGGCAAAACGGAACGTAGATTTTCGTGGAAAGGTGGGATCGGATAGATTTAAATGGAACAGAGTCCAAACACTAGGTTCCCACTTCCCTATGTCTACCCAAAGAAATATATCTTTAAACATACTATCCAAATTAACATTTGTTAATTACGTCCCCTACATCCTTATATTATATCAATTTACGTAACAAATCTATGAAAATAGTCAAAATATATTTGTCATTGGTTGCCTTAACTCAGGGTAAATGCACGATAAACACGCAGATAAGGGATTTGACGGGCAGCTGTAATTAGCAACTCGCTGCCGGTAAGTGCAGGTTCGATAAGGATTCGCTGACTGAATTAATAAATATCGATACAGATACTAATTGATATAATTGTTTTTATATGTTTCATTTGGTATGGCTTTCACTAGAAATAAGGAGTGATGAAAAGTAGTGTTTTAATGTTAGTAACTCTCGAGCCAATGGTGAGAATAATTGTTTTTTAGCTTTATTGGCAATCTAAAAGTAGTTTTTAGGTTAAGTTTAGTCTTTGAATAGAGTAAATATGTGATACATTTTTACTTCGTTTTTTTTATATCTACAAATGTTTTGTTTAAAGTCATGAACATATACTATGTGCGCTTATAAACGCGACAGGTCGTGGGTTCGATTCCTACTTAAGAAAATTAAATATTTTTTTTCATGTCTTCGCTCTGTGGTCGATGTAAAGTGCGGCGTTGAGTATTGCAACTAAACTCGCAATGCCTTCAGAATTTGGCTGAAAATGGAGAACGGAACATTAAGTTCCTAGGTTCCCCTCGCTATGTTATGTACATAAAATTATTAAATTAATATAACAATATAAATGCTTTCAAATTTCATAAGAATTATCTTTACAATTGATTCCAGCTTATTAATAGTTAAAACAAAAGTAAACACCGATGCCCTTACGAGATACTATAGATATATACATATATATGTTAATGTTTAATACTAGTTGCGGAATATCGGTACATTGTCCAGCTGGTGCATTAGTATGGACGATAATCGATTAGTTTATAGCTTTCAAATGTAACGTTAGTAAAGAATTATACATATACTTAGCCCCTGGAAAATTAATATGGAATTCATTTTTGATTAAATATATATAAATTATTATTTAATATTTGTTTACGTTTATATTTCCATTTCTTCGCGCTGGTGACGAGGCAGAGCACGGCGTTCAGGTCTGCCACTCAACACGTAATGCCTCCGGAATTCGGCAGAAAGTGGGGAACGGTGTGTTTTAACACTAGGTTCCCTCTGCCTACCCTGCTGTGTGCGGGGTACAGCGTGAAGCTGATTGAATTTTTTTTTAATTTAATTGAATTTATATATAATTATTATTTTCTACTATATCTTCATAGTGATGATAATTTTGATAGTTTATTATAGATATAGTAAAGGTAATTAACACGAAGATGTAACGCAGTGTGCAAATATTTTTATCAGTCTAGAAAATTGCATAATACGTGGCTAAATCATTCGCAAATTCCGACAACGTTTACAATATAATAGTTAGAGTAAACTAAAATGTCCTTGTTCACACCATCTTGTTATTTATATGTATATAATTGACGGTAAATTAACATCAATTCTATAGGCATT
Organism: Heliconius melpomene rosina; assembly: GCF_056956725.1. Classification (NCBI taxonomy): domain Eukaryota; kingdom Metazoa; phylum Arthropoda; class Insecta; order Lepidoptera; family Nymphalidae; genus Heliconius; species Heliconius melpomene. Next base: position 5,028,032 of record NC_140402.1, on the reverse strand, counting down.
GCGTGTTGAGTGGCGGAGCTTAACGCGGCACTTTGCCCCAATACCAAATCGAAGAAAATATTAAATATTTCATTGACGAACTGATACGCGGGCCCATATGGTTAACATAATATTTCATCAATGTTTGTTGATGTCGAGAACTTGCGTAAACCCATTGTAGCGGTATCAAAAAGTAAAGATATCCCATAAAAGGTGCAAAATGACAGTTGACTCCCTCATAAATCATCCTGTATACTACTTGTATACATACGTAGCATAATTCGGTCATTTTCATAGCTATAAAATATAGCTAGAAGCGTCGTTTTCTAAGCAACTTGCTGATTATATTTACATATTTTCTAGTACTTGATGATTAATCTAGTGTATAATTAAATCAGTTAAATTTAAATAACAAATTGCATCTTGACATATTTATTCTTTATAATTTTCTTGTCTTAAATCGGTTAAAGCATTATTAATAAGCTGTATTTTTTACTTGGTTTTAATATTAATTAAATAATATAAGTTTCTTTTAGTGTATTTATTCTTTTTATTAATAGTCGCAGTGGGCCTCTTAGATCCATATAGGAAGATGCCCTATTCGGCGCGATGAACCCGCGACCTTGGCCAAAAATAGTCTAATGAATTCACGAAATTCACGCGCTACTCCAAATAAATTTGTTTAGAGTTTATCGCGGTTCATGGTCCGCGTGTGCACAATGTCATTTACATAGTTCTATTAGGCTTAAATGTACAAATGGATATATATATATATATATATATATATATTTAACCGACTTCAAAAGTCAGGAGGTTCTCATTTCAATTGGTATATTTTTTATTTATCTATACCGTTATTTCTTAGATTTATTTCTTTATTTTTTTCTTCGATTTGTATTAATTGCCATTTGGTCTCATAAAAGTTTTATCCGGTAGTTATTATTTGTTTTCTTGGACGATGTAATTTTTACGATACTCTCTGTACGGCTTTTCTTATATGTTTTCATTTAAGTTGACTTAATTTATTATCCATGTCCCTGATAAGTAGGTAGGATGACAGTCTGTATATTTAATATCACCTTTCATAGTAGGTGAAATGTACCGACTTCAAAAAATAAAAAGCATAAGTTAACTTAATAAATTTATATTTTGATTTAGAATTTTTGTTTATTTAAGAAAAGATACCTACACTTATTTCTCATATTTTTGTAAGGCAATATTTTCAATTATTTACGATTTATTTATTATTTACAATATAAACAAGAAAATTAGGACACTCAAAAATCTTATTTACCCGACGAGATGTTTCATATAAATCGATCGAGCCAGTGTTTATGTTATTTTACACTTCAGTATAACAAGGAAAGTCTGAGATTATATGCAATTGTAAGAAAATAAACCTTAGTAGGATATTTTGTTATTCCAGAAGACATATTTATGTTACAAAATGGATTTCTCTTTCAATTTTCATTGAGTCACGAGTGTATTTGGAGGTAGTATGGCTCTATGGGAAATGATGGGGAGGAAGGAGAGTGATCTCTGGACTTCAGTTTTCTTTTTAATTTTTCAGGGTAAATCTTTTGTCCAAGGTTGTGTTAAGGCCCCCTTATTCGACGTTCATGGTGAGAATTGCTTTCGTATATTATAAACGTTTCTTTGCTAAGATTGTTTTCTTAGATCATTCTGTCGGTATTTATATATTTATACCAACATGGGTATGCACAATAATTTATAAAAAAAGGCTGTATAGTGAGAGTATGTTTCAATCTTAAATTTTTCAGTAGGTTATAATAATATTATAAATTCTTCCAGCTTCACGCTGTATCTCGCATATAACAGCGTAGGCAAAGTGCTAAGATACTCCTTTGTCGACTTCCCGCTAAATTTTCGATACATTGTGTGTTGAGTGGTAGAACTAAACTCCGTAGTTTGTACCATGATATTAGACAGAATGAATGAAAATGTAAATAAATAATAATTCATTCCCCCGAATGGGAATAGAACCCACTACCGTCGCTACAATCACACACTTCCCTGCCACAACTGCCTCAATTAACGTCATCGTTTCTGGCCATGACTAACGAAAATCTTTTTCATCGTTCATTTTCATCGATTTACAATCATAGATCTATTTATACAACTGACGTAGAGTATTGCACCGTTTAATACTAGCATAGTAGCAACATTCGATATTGGCACGTAAGTCATAAGTACTCGTATATTACATCGAATGATTTATTCGAATAATTATAATATAGGATAGGAATGTTAACATCGATGATTCAGTTGATTATATTCGGTCAATGCGTGAATACTTGGCGCCGGTGTGTGGGGTCATCGCTGCTGGGTTTAGTGGATGTTTAAATGCAATTCTTGTCTGTTTCTCTGTTCTGAAGTAGGGCGTATGAGAATTGGTATGGAATTAGTTCTTGAAACTAATATATGTATTAAAATAATAAACAATAATTATTGTATGTTTAGGTTTTTAGGTTCACGTTATATCTCTTACGACGCTTGTCTTAACACAAGGTTCCCTCTGATTAACCTGCTGTGTGCGGGTTACAGCGTGAAGCTGATCATTTTATATAGAAGTCTGTATATAATGTAACTTAATGATTCATGGTTGGTACACGGTAATAATGTGAACAGGTGCGCTACGTTAAATGCATGCTATTATTTAGTCGTAATATATTAACCATTTCATTTTATATTTATATATTTTTTCTAACATTTTATAATATTATTAAAAAATAATAAAATTTAGTCCAATCGTGACGCAGACGCATAAGCCTGACTGTAAGCTCGTCGGTTGTGGGTTCGATTCCTGCTAGTTTCATCGCTTCATTTCTTCGCTTTGATGTCGACGCAAATGGCGACGTTCAGTTTCGCCACTCAACACCCAAATTTCGGGGAAAAGTGGCGAATGGGAGTTTTAACGGGAACAGAGTCTCTTAACTAGGATCTCAGGTGTCTCGTGAAATACAGTGTAAAACTAAAGACGGAGAAAAAAATAAAATCTAGTTATATTTAAACAAATAAATACTTTTACTTTTGTTATTTTAAGACATTTTGTTAAAAATAAAAGACTAAGGCGTTTTGCATGTATTTATAAAACAAATTATAATAAACATTGTAGACGATTCTTGAATAGAACTGAATAGAAATATTCAAGAACAAATTCAATAGTGAACTAGGTGATTCATGTAAATTGGAGCACTATAATGGTATTATATGAAGAATGTGAGGTAATGCCTGTAATGATTCGAGTTTAAAGGAACCGTTTTGTTTACCCTATTGGAGCAAACACGCGGTGACGGCCCGTCTATGGAATGCGCTATTGACAACATATGTGCGACACTATAAATGAAATATTTGCCTGAAATATACGTATACTCTAGTTATAATTCTATATTTTTCGGGTTTTTTTTTCAGTTTCACGCTGTATCTCGTATATAGCAGGATAGGCAGAGGGAACGAAAGTGTTATGAAATTTCTTTCTCCACTTTTCGGCGAATTTTTTGATTCATTGCGCTTTGCCTCTTCACCAGTCGTCGAGTGGGAATCCGGCCTCAACTAAATGATTCTACAATTGTTATGCTCATAAAATTACAAAATTATAATTTTAAGATATTTTCAAATAGTTCAAATAACGTCGGCTGTCACAGACGTGAAAAACATAATTATAATTGGTTCACAATCTGTCGCGCTTATCTTATCAGAATTCATTTGTCTTGTATGCAAAAGTGACACATTTCTGTGACGGCGTCGGTATGTCGCCGGCAAATATTTTGATTGAATCTTCTAATATGTATAATGTTAGAATTATGTTGCAATATCATTTTCTTAATTTACGTCAAAATATGAAACTATGTACATAAATACGAATAAAAGTATTTATATTTTTGAGGTGAAATATGTATTCAGTAGTATTTTAAATCCAAAATGGCAAATGCAACGAAATGGGTTGCAGAATTATTGATGGGCAAATTTGCGAATTGATTTGTCAAAATCAATCTTATATGGAACGTTAAAATAATTATGTTATAATAATTATAATAAAAAATAATAATTGATATTTATTGCTATTTTTTGATTTTTGCATCTGCTAGTTGTTTATCTATATAAATAAAATCGAAAGGTCACTCACTCATCACGAAATACAGACAGAAACTACTAGTGCTAGGAATCTCAAACTTTGCATAGGAGGTACTTATAGGATGTAGGTGCTCGCTAAGACGGGAATTTGCAATATTCGACTTCTAAGGGGTTGTTTTTGGGGAAACTTCGTTATGACAATTGCTAATAGTCTCAAATTTTGCATAGACGTCACTAGGACGTAGTCATGGAGACATCAATTAATAATAACATAGTTCACGCGGGTGTAACCGCGAGCGGGCCGCTAGTATACTATATAAACTAAACTGTTATATAAATGAACATATTGTTTTTATTTAGAAAACAAAATATACTTCAACATATTCCCTGAACATTGTTTAATAGATTTTTCAAATGATTGTTATTTATATAGAAAAAAAATTACACAAATTCTTCTACACCATTTAAGGCTTGGAAGGAGGAAGCAAAACAAACCTTACTGATTAAAAGAAATAATTGCAATACGTGTAGCTATAATTGATTTTATCAATTGGTCTCGTACATATTAAGGCCTGTATTTATAAACAGCTCTCAAGTATAAGATCGATCTTGAGATGCCGTTTTCATTCATAGATATATAATTAATGAATAATAAATGCCTAAGAATGATTTCTGATAATTAAATTGTGAAGTAAATATATAATTCAATATTGAAATACTATTGAAAATTAATATTTATGGCATAATCTTACGAATCGTATCTGTTAATTTAGCTGACAACCTGCGCAAGAGTAAATAACAAGGTGCGCTTGTCTGCAAAATTGTCATCTGTCTAAGTAATAATTTATATTTCAATGCAATGTATTAAAGAATTATGCAGTTTTATAATTTCTGACTCTCTCCACTGGCTACTCTTGCATAGGCTGTTACGCAAGCTCATGCATTTTACTTACTAGTAACCCGCTCGCGGCTTCGTCCGCTTGATCCATGTTTTTATTAATTTATTAACCTGCATTATTCTGTAGTAATAATATAATATTAAAAACAATATTTCAATTTATATTGAGAAGTCAAGTTTAACAAACACTAAATATTAAAAGAAGATTGCCGGAATCCAATAGTAAAAAATCTATTTACATTCATTAAGCGTTTCTGAGATTAGCGGGAACAAACGCACAGATAAACAGACAAAAATAATTGTTTTGGGTTCTTTTACATTAATAAATGCCTCTAGTAATAGTTTTTCTGATATATCATCACAGACACAGACATCGATCGGTTACAATTTTATTATAAGTATAGATGGTTCGTGATGATGGAATTGAAGTCCTTCCAGCAAACGTAGCAGGTTGCATCTTATATGTACTCGTATATGAATAATGTATAATGTGCTAACGAAAGTTCAATATTTACATTTAAGAATTATGGTTTTGTAGGCTTTACACGTTGACTTTATGCTTTCATCCACTTCATCTTCACGCTTTTCCCTCTCAAGTAAATAGATAAATATATTAATTGCATATATCTATTTGCTCTAAGGCCGTCGTAGCGCAGGTGCACTAGAGTGTGATTATAACACGACGGTTTTGGGTTTGATTCCCGCTTGAGAGAATAAATTATTATTTATTCATATTTTCTGTTCTCTGCTCCGGCACCAAGACAAGAGCCGACGTTGAGTCCACCACTAAACATACAATGCCTCGAGTAATTCAGTGGAAAGTGAGAAACGGAGTGTTATAGCAATATGCTCCCTCTAAAAATACTAATTCATTCTCACGAGTGGGGATCGAACCGACAATCCTTGCATTTATAGTCATATGCTTGTGCCACTGCGCCACGAAAGCCTACAGCCATACAGGCATATTGTTATCCTCAATTAGAATTTAATTAAATTGTCACCATACATCAATATTATAAATAATTACTTTTTGTCTTTAGATTCTATACAATTATCAAAGATTGAACGATGTTTCACACACATTTTCCATTATTCTAAGTCGGCCAGTGAACCGTAAATAAACAAGTATCTGTTTGTTCGTAAATAACGACACAAAGAAGTTTGGGCGGAACTTTGGGTGAAATATTGGCAGTTATTTTTGTAACGAAATTCTTTATAATCAATGAATATTTACAATATAGGCCTCTGGGATGAGTCAACGTTCTCGATACCTACTTGGTTTATGCTTTAAGTGTAAACACGTGACAAGAAGTTGGTTTGTTTTACGGTTCTAGCTCTAAAGTTGGGTTTTTTTTAATATTTTTTTTCTGCAGTTAACATCTATTATTATTAAATTTATTACAATATTTTCATTTGTGAAACTAAATTCAGTTCTTTTCTTTTATGGCGTTTCGAGTGTGACAGATGAGCAAAAAATCACTTCCATTAAAATATGACACAATTGTATTGTAAGTTCATAATTCGTACCAAATTTCATAGTGTAGTTTCGATTGTGTTAATAGAGAAGGTGGAGTTTTTTTCTGTGCTCCAAAGGACCTCATAATATTTGATATAAATTTCAGCTGGACATTTCCAGGCGATCTCGAGATAAATGGTCTTGACGGACGGCCTGAAGGACAGCACAGAGGTCCTGTAAAGGTTTCTTTTAACGCACAGAACCCTAAAAAGGGTTCCATCGTAAACAAGTGCACTTAATAAGCACGTAATGCAACACAAAACATGGATCCTTTTTTAGAACACCAATTGCCTACAAACTAGAGACTGATTGCTGTTGTTAAACTAACTTATAAGGTTGAAAGTTGTCAATGATATTTACGACTCTACTTAGAGCTATTTGAGACAATTTAAGTTATAAATGACGAAATATATACTATATTTGCATTTTTTTAGTTTCACTCTGTATCCCGCAAATGAAGGGGTAAGCACAGGAAATATAGTTTTTTTAATTATTTTTTTTTATGGAAAAAGGACAAGGCAAACGAGCGTTCGGGTCACCTGACGATGATCACCGCCGCCCACAACTCCGTGCAGCGCCAGAGGAGCTACAGGTGCGTTGCCGGCCTTTGAGGTGGAGATAGACGCGCTTTTTGGAGGTACCCATATCGTACCGACCTGGAAACACTGCCGCGGGTAGACCATTCCACAGTTCGGTGGCGCGTGGAAGGAAATTTCTACGAAGCCGCACAGTAGTGGAGTGGCACGTATCCAGGTGGTGTGGATGGTATTTAAGTTTGTGACGTACTGTGCGGTTGGAAAATAGTGCTAAGACATTCCGTATCCCAGTTTCCTAGAATCTGCTCTCGCTCTTGGGTCTCGACACCAGAACGAAGATATAAAAATAATCAATTTCCTGGAGCGGGAATCGATCCCACAACCTGTGGTGTTTAAAGTCACACGCATGCACGCTTCTCTCACGACTGGCCTCTATTTATACGCATACATGGGTATAATTATAGTAATTTCATTATGTCCTTAAGGGCAGTAAAATTAACTTTGTATGAGCCATTGTCATCAACAATGCAGTCTAAGAACTTTAACTAAATCTTAAATAAAAAAGTAAAAAAAAAATTTTAAGTTAAACGGTTTTATATTGCAGATAAATGTACTAAAAGATAAAAAATAATTTCATGGAAATTATGATTACTAAAATAAAATCGTGGGGACACTTTCTACTTACCACTAGGTGGGTGAAGTCTCATGCCATGTCTTTCGATTGTAGATATTGGACGTGCCCCACGATTTTATTTTAGTAATCATAATTTCCATGAAATTATTTTTTATCTTTTAGTACATTTATCTGCAACAGTGGCGGACTAACCCCGTCGGAGGCCCGGGGCGGTGTAGTCGAATGAGGCCCCCCCTAGACCAGGACAACAACAAACTCCCCCCCCCCAAGCTTTACATTTCACTTTTATTATTTTATGTACAAATTAGTGTGTATGTTTATTTGTTTTACATCTTTTTATTAACTTTTAAATTAGATTTGCATAAACATAGAAAAATAAAATACTAAATAACTAAAGTACATGTAGTAGAATTGAGCAAAAAAAAATTCTCGTGTCCTCGAGATAAAAAGACGAATTGGGACAATAAAAGAAGCTATGATCCGTCTAAATAACGTTTGGAAGAAAAGGAATTTGTATCAAAATCGAAATAACAATGGTACGAGCACTGATATTCTCTATTACTACCATTTGATAGAGAGGTATACAGGTGGAGGCAGATCATCTGCTCTAGATGTAAAACCTGATCATTCTCAAATTCATTGTAAATTTCTACCAGATTATCTAGTACTACAGAAAGAACGTCGATCATAAGCTCAGTTTCAATATAGATAATAATTTATCATCATGAGCTAGTTCACACGCTATAGTAATAGGTATTAGTTCCGCGTATAAAATAAAAATAAACTGAGATCCCAGGACCCGCAGACCTACGTAATTTTAGTAAAGCTGAAATTATGAAGATTAATAGTCTAATAAGTAGTGTATGCGTACTTACTAACTTCTTTAAAAGATAGCACCAATTTAAGGTACACACCTACGTTAAAATAAAAACGCTCGTATTTAAGTATGTTTTTGAGGAAAAATGTAAAAAAAAATATTATAACCAAACCCTTTACGTAGGCTTTACTATTGCCACACGTCCTAAAGATTGTTTAAAATTGGGACAAAATACGCTATACTTCTTCTTCTTGGCATTAGTCTTGGCTATTTCCAGGGTCTGCCTTCCTATTCAACCTACTCCATTTTGAACGGTCTTAAGTGCCTCGGTGGTGAGTCCATTGGCTCTCATATCCTGCATCACAACATCCAACCAGCGCATCCTTCGGCGTTCAATAGGTCTCACTCCAGGGGCTGATGTAGCATGGCACTTGCATCCGCGTAACGTGGCCAAACCATCTCAGGCGATGCTCTTGGAGTTTATCCGCTACGTCACGGACTCCAAAACTACTTCGAATGAATATGTTACGATTGCGGTCATACCGTGTTACGCTGTACATCCACTTTAGCACCTTTATTTCCGTGATGTGAATGTGCCGAGATAGTGCTGGCCAGCATTCACTGCCGTATATAATAACAGGTATGCTCTTGTATATCAGCCGTCACCTCTGCTAGGAAGTCAGTCTGCATCGGTTCAATTGGGCCACCATAACTTGAACCGAGGCTTACCTTTTTCGGCTACTTTTAGCGGCGGCGTTCCATATTAGCGGCGAATGGCGGTTTTTAAATGGAGCAACTGCCATTTGACTTCCAAAACCACTTTGGAAAAAGTACGCTTTAATTTTACATATATTATTTATGGACTATTTTAAGACCCTTTATAAGCACCCAAACCGATCTGATGGCTCAATCATCCTCCCAGACAGAGATGTACTTTTATTTTGCGCTACTTCTGGAAAGGCCCCACTTTCAGGTTAGTGAGTACGCAAACTTTTACAAAATGACGTCGGTCTGGAGGCCCTAGGAACTTGAAATAAAAAACTACGAAACTGGTACCAAACAAACTAAATGAACAATAGAAAGATAAAAGTAATTTTCATTGATATAATGTAAACTACCGGTACATGCTGCACTAATCCTTGTATTTATTTGTTTATTGGAGGCCCCTTCCAACCTCAAACTTCCTCTTAAGTAGATACTATGTGTTTTTTCAAAGGCTTATTTAGGATTTGATCAAGGGAATTTGCACCATTTGGAGGCCCCCCAGGACCCGAGGCCCGGGGCGGACCGCCCCTGCCGCCCCCCCCCCAGTCCGTCACTGATCTGCAATATAAAACCGTTTAACTTAAATTTTTTTTTTTACTTTTTTATTTTTAAGTTTTTAGTTTTTATTTCTCCTACTATTCAATTCGTTGAGTGCCTCATTATTGCAAGGTTAATGGAGAATGTTACGATCGACCCCCCAGAGGTCCAATAGAGGAGCAAGGCTATGTACAACAAGATGTGCCTGAATCTTGAGGGGAAAACGCTAACGACATATCATTTTTATCCACCTAGTGCCATACAGTTCTCGGCGCGCTTTTACCTTTTACCTTGGGTGGTGTACCCCTAGCGACGTCTCATTTTTAGGCACCCTATAGCCACACAGTCCTCGACAGGATACCAGATCTTGACTTAGGTGGGAGATTCATATTGTAATTGTGTATAGTATACTGTATTATACTTACCAAGCCCTTTATTTTGATACCCATATTGATGGGATTGAAAACTACATTATCCGCCATTTTGTAGCAGTGGCCATCTTTGATTTTTATTTTGTATAGTGCACTGAATTCTACTTGACAAGCCCTTTCATTTGATACCCATATTGATGGGATCGAAAAAACTAACTTGTCCGCCATCTTGTAGCGGCGGCCATCTTGGATTTTGATTTTGTATAGTCCACTGAATTCTGCTTGACAAGCCCTTTCATTTGATACCCGTATTGATAGGATTGAAAAAAACTAACTTGTCCGCCATCTTGTAGTGGCGGCCATCTTGGATTTTGATTTTGTATAGTCCACTGAATTCTACTTGACAAGCCCTTTCATTTGATATCCATATTGATGGGATTGAAAAAAACTAAGTTGTCCGCCATCTTGTAGCGGCGGCCATCTTGGATTCACAACAATATTGAATATGGATAATTGTATTGTCACCAGAATCAAAGGCGTATACCAAATTTCAGATCAATCGGTTAACGGGAAGAGGGTTAAATTTCAATTACTAAATTTGACCCAAACAAATAAATAAACAAACGGGGTGAGCTAAAAAAACCGTTTAAAAAATATACGAATGTCTGTGTCATTGCTAAAGCATTGCTGGTTTTGGGAATCTATATATATAAAATCGAAAGGTCACTCACTCATCACGAAATCTCAGAAACTACATGTGCTAGGAATCTCAAATTTTGCATAGGAGTTATTTATAGGACGTAGGTGCTCGCTAAGACGGGAATTTGCAATATTCGACTTCTAAGGGGTTGTTTTTGGGGTTGAAAGTTTGTATGAAACTTCGTTACTACAAATGCTAGGAGTCTCAAATTTTGCATGGACGTCACTTATAGGACGTAGGTACTCATGGAGACAGAAATTAATAATAACGTAGTTCACGCAAGCGAAGCTGCGGGCGGGCCGCTAGTATTTTAATATAAACATTATCGAAAACAAGATATTATTTATGGGTATATATCAAACATAAATTATGTATTTAATATGTGTTCAAGTAAATGTAAATTCTAATAAATTACATAAATATATTTTAGTAACTGATGTTCTGACGTTTAGGAATATTGCTATCGTTACTAAAACCTTAATATACCTTTTAGCCTGGGAGCGTTCGGAACTTTAATACTTAGCTTTTATAATAATAATAAATTGTAATACATAATTACATATACAATATTTTTTTAAACGACACTTCCGCGCTTTCTCCACCAGAGCGAAGAAATTAAAATATTTCACATTTCAATTCCTCGAGCGGGAATCGAACCCGCAATCTCAGCTCTACGAGTGACCACAACCAGTACGAAAGCACACATGTGTTTTTGCAAATAAAAAGCTGTAGCTATTTTTATACAAAAAAACAATTTTGTACTGTGATTCATCGTCTTAATAGAGTATATACGCTGTATTGCACGTGTTAAGACTAAGCGGACGCCAAATTGCCGATGTAATTTACCAATTAGACACTTTGATCAGACACTTACGTAGTGCTACAGTGCTCGTGCCTATCAGATGAGTGTTAAAACTAAATTACTTGGCTTACAAATTATTCTTATAATATTATAGCTTTTAAGTATGGTATAATTGAAAAATATGTAATTTTGTAATGGGTTTTAAATAAAAAAAAATCAAGTTTAAGTAGGAGTTTCAAGATTTTTATATATTTTGTACAATTTTTGTATTATTAATTAAGGGGCTCTAGGCGCAAAGGCACAAGCGAATAACTGTAAGCGCAACGGTTGTGGGTTTGATTTCCAATTGGAGAAATTATTTTTTTTTAAATATTTTCATTTCTTCGCTCTGGTAACAAGACAATAGGCCGGCGTTAAGTTCAGACATTTAACATGCAATGCCTCGAAAATTCGGCATAAAGTGGGGAAGCCAGCATAATGTTAGATAGGTTCCCTCTGCTTACCGAAGGGTATATGCTGGATACACCGAGGAACCAAAAAGAATACAATAAATTAAACTAGTAGTCCTATTTACGATAAAGTAAAGTCAGTGGCGTGCCATTATAGAGGCCTATGTCCAGCAGTGGATGAGGACAGGCTGATGATGATGATGAAACTATAATTGAATATTTGTGTCACAAACTTTTCGACTATATTTAATATATCTTTGACTTTGTAATGTTACTTCGAGGATCAGCCTTTTAACGGTTAATATTAATAAAGAAAATGTAAACTTCCAGAGCAGCCTCCGAAGCTACCGTTACCAGATGATCACTTACGGTATTACTTTACAGAGTCTTACAATTTTGCATAGATAAATGTTGGCGCTAGGAACAAGATGAATGGGAACGTTCCTAATTATTGCTTTAAGTATATATTAGTTATGCTGTTTAGACATGTAATGGGTGTAGTTAAATATATAGTCGTTTCTTGTAATGTCGTATATTATATAATTATATGTTGAAGCTAGTAATGAGAGCTGTTAAGAAGTAAAAATAAAGGACGTCACAGACTTTTATTTCGAGTTTTGAATAGAAAAATAATAACTTAATATGTACTTAAATAAGATCCCTACAAGATAATTTAGTTGAAGCATTACCTACTATATTTGTATTTTCTAAACGGAAAAAGCGTATACTATTATATTTTATATTACAAAATTACATAAATATAGTGCATCAGACCTGTATAAGCGTACAGACAGAAGTAAAACAACACTCGCACTAATAATCAGTAGATAGTCCAACCAGTACATCAATAGCGCCGACTCCTCATCAGCTACAATTAATTTGTCGCCCGCAAACAGCGAGGCCTTTCATTATATATACATTTCAATTTCAAATAGATCGTCATTACATTGTGACATCCCTTTGGAATGATGGGAAAAATCGACTCTGTGGCTTTTACAGCCTGTTTGTCCTGTTAGTATGTTAGACACATGTTTCTAGTATTTTTTTTTCTTTTTTTTTTGCAAAGTAGGCAGAGGGAACCTAGTGTTAAGTCACTCCATTCCTCATTCTCCGCCTAATTCTGGAGGCATTTAGTGGCAGATAACAATGCGTGCTGTGCGTGCCGGTCTTTGCTAGAGCGAAGTAATGAAAATAATAAATATGTAATTTCCTCGAAAGGGAATGGAACCCATAACCTGTCCCATTTACAGCCATACTTTGTGCCCCTGCCACGACTGGCTTCAAGTAATTAGGACGCGAAATACATTATAAAAAATAAACAAGTATAAAAATAGTGGAGCTGGTCGGTATAGTTTTTACGAGTTCGCGAAAAGTATACAATTAGCAAGAGTTCTAGAACTTGATATAAAAGTGTTTTTGTTGTTAATGTTCTTGTTGTTTATTTATAGTATTATTGTTTATTGTTATAATTATTTACAATTAAAATTGTTTTTGTACTAATAATAAATAATTTATAATCGTATAAAATAACTAGAAGTATATATAAAAAAGGAAACTAAAATAAATGAACTTTGTATGTTTTTACTTTGTTTTTATAGAGCAAGATGTCTTGTAAAAATACTTATTGTTTTCCTCTAAAGGCAATTGTCCTTCTTATGAGGTAAGTCTGTGTACAGGTGATATTGGTAGGTATGTGGAAATAAAAGTATAAACGAAATTACTTTTTGAGACCAGTTTTTGAGTAGTGTGACTAGAAACGCCACTGGTTGTGGGTTCGATCTGCACTCGAGGAAATGAATTTTCATTTAAATTTATATTTCCATTTCTTTGCTCTGTTGTCGAGGCGAAGTGCGGCGTTGAGTTCCACGGCTCAATACCCAATGCTTGAAAATTATGTGGAAAGTGGGGAGCAGGTCGCTTAACACTCGGCTCACGCTGTTCCCTGTTACTTGCGGGATATAGCGTGAAACTGAGAAAGGCAATAACGACTTTTTTTACCGAAAAAAGTCTATATGAAAATATTCGTTTATAATATTCATAGTATATCCTAGTTATGATATTATATTAAAACCAATTCTCATATTAAAGTACACACAAGTACTTTAAGTACATAAGTTTTCTAACGGTCGTCGCTAGGACTATTTATCTAAGCTCACTGAGTCAAGCGGCCAGGAGATAGCCCATCTGCGGCCCATTACCGCACAAGGAATCCTGTTTGTGTGAATTTTAATATCTGCCGTTTTATTATACATATATAGGTATAAAATTATATTATGTATTATGTATATGTATAAACGATTGGGAAGTATCGATTGATAAAGTAAATATTGGTTATGATTAATATAAAAAAACAGATCACATTGGCTGTTAACGCGGCTAGTTGTGGGTTCGATTCTCTTTTGAGGAAATTAAATATTTAATATTTTCGTTGCTTCACTCTGGTATCGAGGTTAAGTGGTGGCCAGATTTTGGGGGAAGTGGGGAGCAGAGTGTTCTAATACTACTCCCTCTACCTACACTGCGGGATCAAGCGGGATGCAGCGTGAAGCTAAAATAAATAGCAACGTGAAAGTTTACCTGCGTGCATAATAGCTGCCTGATTAAAATACTTTAAGCTATTAATAATGATAGTTCTATGTAACTTACATATAAAATGTATTATTTGCTTAAATAAATTATATGAGATGTTTTTTTTTTGTTTGAGCCCAATGACACTAAAACAGTAATAAATAAAAACGTATGAAATATATTACATATACATATACAAATAATAGGCAATTCGAAATAAATTCTTACATTAGTTGCAGTGGATCGATACTGAAATACATATATATATATATATATATATATATATATATATATATATATATATATATATATATATATATATATATATATATATATATATATATATACAGCTCTCAATATATATATATATCGATACTGAAATACATATATATATATATATATATATGTATTTCAGTATCGATATATATATATATTGAGAGCTGTCCCGTTATATGACAAATGGGGGGGTCAATGTTATATGGTTGGGGGATCGAAAGCAATCCTTAACAATTACTGTCAAATACAACAACTGATGTTTCGTACCGTTAGAGCTCGTGGCGGTAGTAGAGTCGGTTCATTATAATAATAAAATGAGGGTAGATGTCTCTTTATATAGAAATATGATTTATTGTAATTGCAAGAGTTAGGTTTGGTAGAAATCAGCCAGTAGAACCATTGCCAAGCTATGTTTAGATATTCTTATTATATATTTTAATAACTAATTTTAAAAAATTAGCTTCACGCTGCATTACATATGTAGCATGGTAGGCTAGCCTAGTGTTAAGACACTTCGCTCTCCACTTTCCGTCAATTTCCTTCTAACAGCAAAATTAAATTTAAATAGAAAAACATGGGAAAGTATATAAAATTATTAAAAAGTCATCGCACTATTTACATTAAGTAGGTGGTTAGCAAAACCATGACTACTCGAGAGAGTAGAATATTCTACAAATGACGTAAACCACTAAAGGAAAACCCGTAAATATCTTGCTCGTAGCAACTTTTATGGGTGATGTCAGAAAACTATAAGTATACTTAAATCATGATTAAAATTAATAACAATGTAATATACAATGTAACCTAGTAGTGTCGCAGTGGATAAGCGTGTGACTGTAAACGCGACAGAGTGCGGGTTCGATTTTCTCTCGAGGAAATGAAATATTTATTTTTTTGTGTTCCTCGCTCTGGCGTCTAGGCAAAGCGCGGCGTTAAGTTCCGCTTTTCAATACGCAATACCTCCAGAACACGGCGGAAAGTATGTCTTAAAACTAGCCTACACCCTGCCTAAATTGCTACATGCTGAAAAAAGAATATGATATAAGAAAATTCTCTTCCATGTAAGAAAATTCTCAATACATTTCTTGTACTCAGGAAAGTAGATAGTCAGCATAAAAAATTAAAATATCTAGAAAATATTGCAATATCTTGTATTTGATACATTTTTCCATGTATTGTAAAAAGTGATTGAAGTGAAGTGATTTGAATTATACAAAAATATAGTAGATACAGTCAATTATTTATTAGATATAATTGAATATTAGGTTTTCATATTATTCAGAGAACACCAAGAGTGACCGTAAATACGACAGCTTGTGGGTTCGATTCCTTCTGAAGATTTTTTTCTCATTTTTAGAAATAGTCTGTGAAACTATCAGCAAAGTTGAGAACAAAAGTCTAAACCAAAAGCAGGATATATTTCAAGTTATCAATAGGATAAATTGTGGGTCTCACACGATGAATGGCTGCAGGCCACGTTTTGCTGTACAGGAACACAGACAGCCAGTCACGCCTAGCTTAGCAAATCAGATCTGAGGTTTTGAAAATTATTTAATGTTTTACTGTAGATAAGGAAACAAAAGGTATAACTTTTGTTTTGACGTTAGCAAGTGCACGAATCTCACGATATCTATTATGTAAAAATGAGGAAGAATAATTCGAATATTTATAATAGTACTCTAGCATAATTGTTTTATAGATACGTATTGATATAGATATGTATGTTTTTGGAAATCCGTTGCGCTACTATGATTTTAATAAACAAAAAAATATATGCGACGTTTCTAAATAACATAAGGAGAAAACACCAATTATTAGGTGTATTTCATAATTATCACCGAAAAACGTAAACAAAAAAAATGAAAATATAACAAAAACATAGAAGATAGATATATAATAAATGGAGAAAAATATAAGATAAGTTTTTAAAAATGACTAAGCACATTTTTGTAGTCTTTTTTTCTTTTTTTAACGCTGTATCTCGCACATATGTAGTAGGGTAGGCAGAGAGATCCTGGGAGAACTTCGTGTTAAGACATACCGTTCCCATTAGGACAATTCCGTTCCCCACTTTTCGAATTTTGAATGTTACCAGAACAAAGTCAAGAGAATATTCCATTTAGTGTGGAGTGAACTCACAACCTTCGCGTTTACTATTGTACGCTTACGCCCATGCACCAAACGCTTTAAGTCTACTTTTACAATGTTTTTTATTTATTTTTCAAATATTTTTTAATATAATATAAACATAACTTTGCTAAATTAATATTTTTTCAAAGTTAGGGGTTTAGGGGTTTTACCAATATGTCGGTAAAATTAACACCTATTGCCAACAAAGTTGAAAATTCTTCTTAAGTGATGGAAAGCAGAAAATTATACTTATCAAGTAATTATATAATTTCCATATCAAATTCGAAAAGGATGTCATTTAATAATTATTAGTCATTTAGTGTTAACGTAAAGCCGTCTGGAAAGTCGCAGTTAGATTATAGTTAGATAGAATCATCATAATTTATGCAAATAGTACCTAGTCTCTATAGAATATACCTTTAAAAAGACGACCACGACCGCTCTGTCAAGAGCGAAACGACTAAGAAGAAGAAGAAATCTATAGAAAATAGATGATAATAATACGAATATGCAAAACATTAAATGAATCCTTTACTTACAATGTAAATATGAATATTAATCTCAAGTACATTTTAGTATTTTATGTTTAGTATATTTGTATAACTGTAATTTCTTATGTTATGAGAAATATTGTATGTTTTACTCATATTATAACAAAAAATGTATGTCATAATTTACCTTCAATTAAGTGAATTCAAAACGTAAAAAACTGATTTTATTTAATATTGATTTATCGAAATATTTTTTTTTTATTTTTATTAAAAACTGAAAAGAGAAATGTAAAACAGTCACATTCTTAAATTTATTATTATTGTCGTTAATAATAATACTATTAATAATAATATACTTAAATACTCTACACACATAACTTTTAGATATTATAAACAGGGCGACAAAGCTTTCGTATATTTAAAAAGTAATCTTGCCAGTCGCCACTAGATGGCGCTGATTTTAATACTAAAAAAAACTATACAAACTATATTAACTACATACATATATTACTTACCTACTTTACTTATAATTAGGAATAATAATTATAATCCTTTAAGAGACCATTGTAGGACACAGGCACAGTAATGGTTGGACGTTCCATTATCACTCATTTTTTGATAGTTTTATTTTCTCATTCTAGTAACAGTCAGTTAATTAGATCTGCAACTTTGGGAAGTGAGAAACGAAGTGTTTTATAATTAGGTTCTCTCTGTCGTTATAAAGTGGGATACCTATACCATGAAGCTATAAAAATATGGCACTTACCTTACAAGAACCTTGCACACATATAGCTCGGAAGCCTGGTTTCGTGCACGTGGTGCCGTCAGCTACCAGCGCCAGTGATGCATAGAACTGCTGCCCACGAGGTCGACAGTTGAGGATGCACGGGGCGTTCCCTGAACAAAGAAAAATGTATTCAAGGTTAAAGAAGGTAATAATGAGATACATTAAGAAAATACAAAGTATATAATATATGATATTTTAGTATATGTATGCGAAAATAGACTTTTTAATTTAATTTATGACTTTTAAATATATATATTTTTATTAAACAGTGTTAAGGACATAGTACACATGTAGTAACCAATCTTAATTGAGAGTAATTAAGTAGTTAAAATACTTCAGAATCCATTTTAATTCTATATTATAATTACTTTCCGGTCTCATTTTAATTAAAATTTAGTAGTATATTTCTCCAGTCGTCGCTCTGCCTGTGCTATTATTCCTCGCCTATTCCTTCATTTTAAAAACTAAAAAGAACCAGCTAGTTTTTTTCCAATACTAATATTATTAATATAAAATCTAATATAAATATTAAATATGTTTATTCTTACCATCAACGTATGGCACCCAAGTATAGAACCTCCCGCGAAACGGCCTGCGGTCGTACATCGCGCACTGCTCCTCTCGTGAGTCTCGCATCACACCAGGACAGGGCTATATAAAAGAAAATATTTTATTTGATTTTATTATTTATTGCTTACTTTCAATTTCTTATATTGCTTTAATTAATTTTCATTATCAATATTTATTAATTTAATAATGCTGATAAAATGGAATTAGATGCATTACGTAAAATGTAGTAAAGGTTTATCTCATTTTCTTTTTCTCATTTACCTACTTTTCTATAATAAATAAGAAGAACAAAGATTAAAAATATATTTACCGAAGTATTGCATTCGTGGTACCGCCTGGCGAGTCCAGGACAGTCTGGCACGCTGACGTTGGTGTTGCGAGTCTTACGGATGCGGTCTGTACTTCTTACGAGCTTCCTCCTTTTTCTGCTGCGGCGCCATCTGGAAGTAACCACGGATTTGTTAAACGAATGTCAAAGTCATATAGATCTGTTGTACCGAGTGGTCCTGAAGATAATATATAGAAGATATAGCAAGGTTGAGGGTAGCTACTTCGCTCCCCTCATTCCACTCATCTCGATCCCTACATTGTGTGTGGAGTGGCGGAACTTAGCGCTGCACTTTGTCTTATTGTCAGAGAGATAAATGAAATGGGAAAAAACTAAAGAATTCACAGAGTCCAGTGGCTTGGATAACCCATTCTTCGGATAAAATATATGTATATTATTTGTATGTTCAATTTCACCTGATAGTCAGTTTTCTATTGGCTTCTTCAAAAAGATACATAAATTATAATAGATATAGGGATCAGAAGAGTCTTAATGAGAACGGAGTGTTTTAACACTACAATCCCAGGTTCCCTCTGCCTATGTGCAGGATAAAGCGTGAAACTAAAAAAAAAATATATAAAATTAATCACACGTTACATAATTAAAGAATTGTTGAAACTATCGATCGTCATTATTCGTAACGTTAAGTACGAGTCACGGTCGTCGTTCAGTCGAAATTTTAATTTAAATTATTCTCGAGCACCCTTATAAGGTACAAACGTATGTTAATGAACGAAACATTACATATGGAAATGGATCCCTTGAGTACAGACGCCGTCATAAATGGTTTTAATGTATTTTTTTTAATAGATAAGTACTATTTCTTTATTTTTTTTCAGCTTCACAGTGCATCCTGCATATAGCACAGTGCATCCTGCATATAGCGTTTTTATCAGAGCGAAGTGAAAATATTAAATATTTCACATCCGTCGGGAGTGGGAATGGGAGTCGAACCCACAAGCTGTCGTGTTTACAGTCACACACTTGTGCCTTTGCGCTATGACTGGCCTCTATTATTAGTTTTTAAAAAACACCTTGTTAATCTAACCTAATAGTAAAATTAAAATAATCCCTCTTTTAATATGCTGGCATCGCCTTGGCACAGTTGACATTAATATTCTGAATATTTACATTTTTACCATTAAATTATTTACTATAAATTAAAATATAGTATACAAAGAATAATTTAGTAAATATTGCTCATAAGCATATTGGAACATAGACAATATAATAAAAGAATAGAAATGTTAATTATATATATGACATATAAATAAAAATAAAAATTAAATCGATTATAGAATCTAAAAAACCGCTCAAAAGAATTCTTGTATAAACCATTTTCTTCACCACAGTCCACTGGCTTCACATAAGAAACTTTAGTATTGTTTCAGTTCATCATCAGGCCGAGCATCAGCCGCGGCAGGGCGCCAACATTGTCTCGTAATTAATATTACTATTACGAAACTAATATCACTGGACGCCTACGGTAATTAGTTTGTACAATAGTACCATGTACCACACTGGTTATAGCTTTTAAGCGATTTCTTTTGTTTTTAGGGATTGTATAAGAAAAATAAGCAATATCACGTGTTTTAGACAAGGGGAACCTCTTGTTAAGATATTCCGTTGTCCACTAGAAAATATAGTGATGATTTAGTCTGTTCTTCTTTCTACCTAATGATGCATTTTAAGTAATGTGTTTCATTAAAATATTTTTCCAAAAATTTCCACGGAGTGGTAATTTGGTACCCAATCGGGACTATGGCCATAGTAACTAACATAACTAATATATTTGTTGGCAGAACTTCTGTAGAATGTAGCTTTCATACAAAACAAAAAAAAAGTAAATAGGACCAGTAGATCCAGAGATCTTAGCGGTTAAAGAAAGAAACAAACTCTTCTGCCTTATTATATTAGTATATATTAATTCTTAATATTTTTACTTTGTGTTCGATTAAATAAAAATTAAAGATAAAGTTGGCACTTTCAATGTACAAGAAAGGAAAAATTTATCAGTAAAAATTTTTTATATTGGATTCTATTGATTTCTAACAATTGACTATAGTTTTAAAACTAACAAAAACAAAGCTTAAGTTTACCCTCACGAATATATATAATTCAATATATCAAATAAAGGGATCAAAGGAACATCAAATGGTATTTGCGTGAATTCCATACCCATTATTCTATTCAAATGACGTACTCCCAACGCGTATGCTCGTTAAACAGCCATCAAGAGATTTGGAACTGGCCATTAAACCACGGTTAAACCACGGTTAAAGTAAATATCGTTGTTAAAATATATTGCAAGAATAGTTATTAACGACGATAGCCCAAATGTTTCACAAATATTATTGTTTTTATTGGTTTGTAATTTAATTTGTATTATTATTGGTAGTTACAATTGGATTTGATGAGTATTTGGATGGTTCATGTAATTTTTTAATTGTTTATTGATATCTATATTGCTTTACATAAGGTTTGTCGGTTAAGTAATTTAAAATAAATGTTTATTTACTATTTTATCTCCATATTTTTCACTTAATCTTAATATGCAAAAATATGAATCGAATGGGATTTGAACAAGCATTTCTTTATTTTAAGTATGTAAAAATGCTTGGTTTGCTTCGTAGTTTGTTTTCAGCTGCAAGATACATGCAGCAGAGGCAGAGAGATAGAGACTCTTGTGTTGAGACACTCCGCTATCTACTTTCTGCCGTATACAGGAATATTTCCTCAAGTGAGAACAGAGGAAATTAACTTCCCACTATTTACACTACCTAGATTTTCCAACACACTGACTCAGCGTAACCACTAATGATCCCACAATTCATATTCACATATAACATAAATTCTAAAACCGACAAACAATAAGATAACAATCGTACATTAGCGAATGGGCCCCCAAATTATTGTCCGTCAATCAAAAGAGCTGTCGATAATACTTGTACTTGTAATTTCATATAACTTGTAACGTCTTCCTACAATATTACCTTAATTTGGTATGTTGGTAAAAAGGGGGGCCAGGGTCACCATGTGTAGCCTTTGACTTGCAATGATTGGTTGTGATGGCGAAACCGCCTTAATGATTATAGGTTCCCAGATAAATGTGGGGAACTAGGCAACTGATGGTGTGGATGTGGAATCTCGGGCTTTGTTAGCCACGTGTTAAATTTTATTGTAGCGTTAAGGCGTTGATGATAAATATATAATATAGATTCTTTATTTTTTCTAGGCAGAGGGAATCTAATATTAATTAACACAATCCATTTCCGTTAATAAATTTTATTTTTATTAGAAAAATCTGCTTTACGCTGTATTCCGCACACAGTAGGGTAGGCAGAGATAACCTAGTGTTAAAACTCTCCGTTCCCCACGTTCGGCCGAATTCTGGAGGCTTTGCGTGTTAAATGGCGAAACTCAACGCCCTCTCACACAGTGAGCGGGATACAGCGTGACGCAAATATAAAAAAAAACTGAATAAAGTGTGAGAATAAGATAACAATGACACTAACATTCTCCACAGTTTTTTATGTTCAAAAGAAGACCAAATAGTAAATTATAAGATAATATTTTTATATTGTAGCGCGGGTGTAGGCGATAGCGGGTAAATTATGATATCAATGACACAAAGCCAAACGCCGTGAGTCGATCGTTCGACCCCTACTACGATTTTGTTGGAATATTTTGCTTAGTAATTGATGCTTTCTAGTATTACTTCATGGTTTCAATTTATGAATGAAAACGGCATCTCAAGATCGGTCTCAGAATTGAGATCGGATTATAAATACGGGGCGTATTAATGGTGAAGAATCAAGCATATTTTTAATATATATGTATGATAGCTTAAATCAAATAAAATTTATGTAAAAAATCATTAATATATTGTAGCTATTTTAGGTTTCCCTACAATTTCAAATACAAGAGAATATTTTTTAACAACTATTTTTAATAATTAATAAATAATTATTCTTAAGAACAGAATTTGCAATTAATAATAAATATGCCTTAAACGAAATTATCCAATTACTTAAATAAATGATTCGAATAACAAAAGTAGTAGTACCATTGCTAGTGTGGAAGGCTCTCCCGCGGTGGGCAGATCCTTTTGTGATTACGCCGTATCATTAGTTGTCATTGTAATCTATGATAAATGTCTCGATAGGGTTGCCTATGATGTTTTTTTAAATTTCTTTTTAAGAAAAGTAGGTAAAAATGTGTTTATAATTAAAATTTTTAATAATTAAAACTTAGTAATTTAAACATTTTTTTTTTAATATAATCAAAATAGTGCAGAGACACTCGCTGTCGTCGTCTTTGAAATCTGTCTCTCAACACACAATGGCGGATAACGGAAGTTTCTTGATGGAGAAATGAGTGTTTTAACACTAGGTCCTCAATTTCATTCTGCTTACCCTGCTATGTAAGTATGTAATGCTGCGGAATGCAGCGTAAAGCTTAAAAAGAGCATAAGCCCGCTAACTTCAAAATAGTCTAAAGATATCTACATATCTGCGTTAGATTTTAATTTGTTTTTAAACTGATGTATTAATAAAATGAGAAAGAAGCAAATAAATACTCTTTTTAGTATACATAAGACAAGAAAACAGAGTCAAAACTCTAATAATAAAACAATTAAATCTGTAGTTCACGAATAATAAAAAAATACCATTAATCTTCTTCACATTGACTTGTTTGTTTTCTCAAGTCAAACACGAATTTGGTTTTTAGAGTTATCGAACGCGAGATATATATTAATTTTATCTATATTTAGTATCTGTAAGGACGAGTGTTACAGATACTTAATATGTTGTTCGATTGTCAGATTAGATTTTTTAAAATTTATTATCTGTGGGATAAATTGTCACTTAATTACTATATAAGTGGAGTATTGTGGAGCTGATATTGATATACTGTGCATGCCGGAGGAAAAGGGGGATAAGTCGACTATAAATAAAAAATATATAATATTTAAGGTATAAATGTATAAATATAATAAGAAACACTAAAAAAAACGTTACATCTCAATATTTTTTTTTCAGCTTCACGCTTCACCCGCGCATAGTAGGGTAGACAATGGGAACCTAATGTAAAGACACATGTTCCCTTTTTTCCGCTGCATTCTGGAAGCATTGTGTGTTGAGTGGTGAAACTCAACGCCGCGCTTTGCCATGTAACCAGAGCAAAGAAGAAAAAAATACTCAATATTTAATTTCCTCGAGTGGGAATCAAACCCACATCTAATCGCATTTAGAGTCACGCACTTTTAGATACCTCTGCGCCAACTGACCTATATTTATAAACTAAAGTATTAACTTTTTACCTCGTAGGATCTCTAGGCAAGCAGTGCCTCTCTTGCACGGCCACGCCGCCGCCGCAGGTCCTCGAGCACGCGCCCCACGCGCCCCACGCGCTCCACGCGTACGTCGACACGTTCGTTCGTTGCGGCGTGTGAGGTAACTGAAATGTGCAATGTCTTTTGTTAATTCATGCTTTTTAATTAATTTAATTAACACTTTTGTTAGCTGTTTTGTTTGTATTCAAGTAGTGTTTCGTAATTGCCTTTTTGTTTATTACGAATAATACTTATTTCTAGCTAGCATATGTTTGCACCGTGTAATATTATTGATAGAGAGAAACTAGTCCTCCGTTCACTATTCTTTACGTTATTTTGTAACATTTTGCATATGTTTTGTTTTACACCTCGTATGAAAAAAGATGAGAAAAGGTGAAAGAGGTCTATAGAGACCTTTGAGCTGATAGAGCTAAAAAAATATACTTTTTATATATATTTTTTTTAAATCATTAACTATTTTCCAAATTAGATGCATATTAGGTAGTTCAAATTTGTTTAGATGGTTATACATTTTAAATATGAACAAACTTCCAAGTAAGATTTGAACTCACAACCACACCAAGTTACTAAACACAATATTATCTAAGAACACAAACAACCTTCTCTATTACACAATAACATACTTATAATACAAAGAGCTAGTCTCATCTAGTATAATAAGATATTTCTCAACGTCCGCTGAATTAAATTGGCTACCGACATAATAATTAATATAAAACTAACATACCAAAGGCCATGAAACCTACGTCCGTCCGTTTGTTTATAACTCTATACGAATCTATTGAGAACATTGATTGTTCATTGACATAAGTTAAATATTACGCTTAGCAAATCAACTGATATTAGGAAAAGAGGACACAAAGCGGACAAAGTAACGGGCCAACGAAGGGCAAGCGTTTCTCAATATAATTAATTTCAAATTTGGTCTTTGAATAAGTAAGTGATTTAAAAATACTATATGATTAAATTTGTTTTGACTGATGCCATGTGGGCATGTGGTTTTTAGAGAAATCATTATTTAATTTCTAATTGAATAGGGTAGAGTGGGTGTAAAGGTAAACAAAAAAAAATAAATTAAAAATGTTGCAATTTATTCTTTCTTTTGCATATTTATTTATTTTACAATAAAATAAAATAAAATAGAAACTAAACCAAAATAGTTTCTATTTTATTTTTTTTCAATTTTATTACCACAGTGTATTTTGTGTAAATTTATATGAGCTGTCATCATTTTTATTTTTAGAAGAGTTAATAGACTAAGAGGTCACGGGATTTTTTAACGATCATTCCTATGTATCATATACGAGTATATCATCTTAACTCTTATGGAACTATTGATGCCGTCCTGTGACGCGACGGTTATAGACCAGACGGATCCAGAATTCGGCGGGAAGTGGGAAACACTCCGTCTTAACACTATATTCCCTCTGCCTACCCTGCTATGTGCGGGATACAGCGTGGAGCTAATTATTAGTTCTAATTGTACATTTCCTGGTTCCCAAAAATGTCGTAAAAACAAGAGAAATTTAACATATAGATACTTACTGGCAAACCAACCTCTGTGCTTGTCGTTTGTGCGTATGTTAATGGTATTCTTGGCAACGCCGAGATAAATCTGAAACAATAACGCACTTTACAGATCTTGTTTGAAGTTACATACATTTGCAGTATTTCATACAATTTAAAATATATGAGTTTACTCAGCTTTCAAAATCGAGTAACTTGTACTAAATTTATTAGAAAATGAAAATGTATATGTGTTTAAGAGAGAGAAGCTAGTGATGCCTAAATTTGTTTATTTTGAAGGCATTAGGTACCTACCATTAGGCCGTCGTGGTTCAGTGACTCTAGTCACTTTAAAGGCAATCGTTGTCGGTTCGATTCCCATTCATATCATTCATTTAATATTTTCATTTTCTCGTTCTGGTAACAAGGCAAAGCACGGCGTTGAGTTCCACCACTCAACACGCAATGAATCGGAATTCGGCAGAAAGTGGAAAACAGAAGTATCGCCAGGTTCCCTCTGCTTTACAGTATTATGTGCGGGATACAGCGTGAAGTTAGTTTAGTTAGTTAGTTCAGAAACAATTAATATCGTTTTGAGGTCATCGTAGTGTAGTGTGATAGCTCGAAATGGAAATGTCCAATTGTAGGTTCAATTCCCAGTTATAATTTTCTATTTCTTGACACTAGGTTTTCTCTATCTACCCTACTAAAAAAAATAAATAAATAAAATTACATTTTAAACACAATAGTAAAATGAAATTGATATTCTAATAAAACATTAAACTAAAATACGCACCTTCTACTAAAAAAACCAAACAAACCATACAAATTACAAAACTAAATCGAGAAATCAAAACAAAGTCTTAGATAATAATCAAGATAGGCATTTAACTAAAATGAAAACATGTTTAATTGACCGATTGGTTAAACGTTTGTAAACTAATTGAATTCCGCATAGCATGGTGTAATGACAAGGATGCGTGGTGCTGCACCATCTGGACTGAATAGACCTAATTCACGCTTCCGATATGGCTATTTCTGATGGTAGTTGGGATTTTATATTTAAATCCCATTTTATTTTGATTTATTGAGGCCGTCATGGCGCAGTGGCACAAGGGTGTGACTGTAACGCGACGGTTCTGGGTTCGATCCCCACTCGAGGAAGTGAAATATTTATTTACGTTTATATTTTCATGTCTTCGTTCTGGTGTCGAGGCAATGCGCGGCGTTGAGTTCTGCCACTCAACACGCAGTCTCCATAATTCGGCAGAAAGTGGGGAACGGAGTGTTTTAACACTAGGTTCCCTCTGTCTACCCAGCTGTGTGCGGGATACAGCGTGAAGCTGATATTTATATATATGAAACTTATAATAATAATTAGTCTTGCCTAAATAAAGTGTATTGTATCTACTAAATTTATTATTTATATCTATAGAGGCTATTGGCGTAGGGACAGGTAGTGGTTCGATTCTCAGGAAATGAAATTTCATTTATATTTTCATTTCTTCATTCATTGCGCAACTCAACACGCAATAAAATTCCACACTTAGAAAAGAAAAATAGTTTTTTTAGCAACAAATAAAAATTTGAACGAAACAGGATATAAGCCTTAAATAAAAATATCCACATATCTAAAAAAGTTCCATCTAATCTATATCTTTTTTCTTTTACAAACCAGAAGAGAATGTCCTTTAATTAGCTCACACTCAAGCTTTGCTCCCGTCAATCAAACAAACTTGTTATTCGTTCGTTCGTTCGGGAGATACGGTGGGAGACACGACCAATATGTTAGTTAATTTTAGCATAAGGCAACGTTATTAGAGTTAAGCCGATGCATATGGTAATTGTAAACTGAACTTCCATCTCGAGGGTTAGTCATCTTCGTTGTTATATGAATATTTGTAGATTTGTAAGTTGAGGTATTTAATTATTAAAAAATGTATAAAGTAATCTGTTTAAAATAATTGAAATTAGCAAAGTTTAAAAATTTTGCTTAAAAGTTTTTTTTAAACTATGACATTCATATTTTTTTAAGCTATGGCTTCTTTTTATAGCTTTTAAGATTCTCTTATTTTTTTTTTTTTACCGTATAGCCTCTCTCGTGAGTTCTCCATTCAACGTGACACTGGCGAAGTGATAGAAGATATAAGGAGTATAGGCGCCATAATGGAAGAACAGAACAGAACAGAACAGAACATTCTCTATCCTAAATATTTGTTCCTAAATCTGTATTAATTTCATACAAAATAAGTTTGCCTGCAAATATTAGTTTCTCAACTTTTATAAATTATATTTTCGCTTGACTTACAATCCCGAAATTGATACAGAGCCTTCAGTAAGCGAGTCTGGTTTGGACTTAATTCACTTCTTTACATTAATATAATAACAGTTCATTCACATGTTATATATTATGTTAATCTATTTTCTACCAAATAAGTAGCTAAAATAAGCATGAAAGAACGTATTATTAGATACGCATATCCCAAAAATTACCATTTTGATAAAAGGAAATACCGAAAATTATCTAAATTATGTAAATAACTCTTAAAAATATAATAAAAAATGCGATAAACATTAGTATATGCATTTAACTCGAGGAAACTAAATATTTATTTAAATTTATATTTTCATTACTTTTGAGTGTGTGTTCGCCACTGAACACGCAATGCCTTCAGAATCCAACGGAAAATGGGAACCAATTATCTTAACACTAGGTTCCTTCTGCCTCCCCTGATGTGTGCGGGATACAACGTGAACCTAAAATAAATATATATTAATTGATATATATGGTTATGCAAATCCACATATATCAACAGGAATATTAAATCATTATTAACAAAGGTCTCAACAAATCCGTGTCAAACTACACATATAATAAAAACATTATGATTTCCGTCACAGCCGCGCGTGTTCTTTATATCGCCGATAGCAGCAGCTTTGAATACTAAACATGTGATAAGATCGCGAAGGGCTAGCTTAGGTTGGTGCTATAGTGAAATATAGTTTAGTTATAGCAAGGCTTTTCGTAGATATGAATCTGTAGTGCGTCAATTTGTGACTGTTTCCCTTGTTAAAATATGGAAATTTGTTTATTATATAGAATGAAGAGTATATATATTTTATATAGACCATATGTACATTATTTAATTTAAAAAAATTTAAACCAAAATTTATTTTTTAAAAATTTTGTGTTCATAAATAATAACACGACTTGGAAAAGAAATGCTCATTCCAGTCTATTTCAAAGGTATCATTCATATCAGAACCAATAATTAAGTGTCAATTTGTAAATAATCGATTTAATCAATAATTTTATAAATCGATATGAAATAGGCCCGCTTACTCTCATGTGCCGGTTGTTCTCAGCTCGTACATTCAAAAAATGAAGCATGTAATTTCTTATTTTCAATTATATTATTTGGATTTGTAATAGGTTTGTATTTTTTTTATAATATAAGATAAAACTAAAAAAGCACAATGTTTTAAGTAAGAATTAGGTAGTAAGCGAACCAATAAATGTGTTTTGCAGCCTTAAAATATTTTGTTTTAGTGGATAACAAACTTTATCAACAAAATGTCGTAGAGCTATGAATGAACGCAATAAATCTATTGATTCGAGTGATTTACTGATTACTGGAATGTATTGAGGTTACATTAGATCGATACATTTTAGTTTTTTTGAATAATCCAAATAACAGAATATAAATTAGATTGAAATTAACCCATATATCACCCTCCAGCTCGATGGACGAAGGTTGCTGGCTTCGACTGGATGCGGAAGGCGGAGGATCGGGAGCTTTGTCGCACCCTGGGAGAGGCCTATGTCCAACAGTGGACCTGAATAGGCTGGTTTGATTGACATATTACATTATAGTAAATTGTACATGTGTAACGAAGACATTTTAGACAAATTTAAAAAGTTATGGGTAATGGCGATAATTTTTTTTTGCTGTACTGGGAAACTAGTGATAAGACAGTCTGTTCCCATTAAGATACGATAAATACAGCCATTACAATAAGATATTAATACAGCCTCAAGTATCTATATACTTGAGAAAAAAAGGCTGTATTAATATATTTTTTAATATTAATGTTTTATTAATAATTTTTATTATCATTAAAATATTTCCCAAACATATTTTTATAGAAATTATATATAAAATAAAACATAAAATATAATAGTTACTGGAACTGCTCTTTCCATCGAGTGTAAGCCATGTTGACATTGGACACATTGAGATTGGGATCATGTTTACAACGACAGTATTTTTCAGTTAGCACTGGCATATTTAAAAATAGGTCGCCTAAAGTATTTAATATAGTACGATTTTTGTGTTTTATATAATGTTTATTTTAATAAATATAATTTATAATTCAGTTTAATTTTACTTATTAATAAATACCATGTCCGTAGTGTATATATTTTGAGCTTCACGCTATATCTTGCATCTATTAGGATAGGTAGAGTTAAGAGACTCTGTTCCCATTAAGACAATTCCTTTCTCCGCCGAATCCTAAGGGCATTACGTCTTGATTAGCAGAACTTAATGTCGCACCTTGCCTTGTTACCAGAGTATAAAAAATTAAAATATTAAATTTTACATTTCTAAGGTCTTTTTTGTCTTAAATGTAGGTTCGATTCCCACTCTCGACTTCGCATACTGTTTTTCTAATTAATTACCCATCTATTATTTATATCTATTATAAAGTTTCATAACTGATATTTATATATCACAAATCTATATACAAGAAACACTCTAATCAACATAATTTAATATTTTTAAAGCCACAAGCAACAGCTTACGACATTTTAATCCGAACAATCGTATCGTCCGCTCTAAATGATATTTCCTAAAGAATGTATAGCAAGCACTTCATGAAGTATTATGTAGCTCACATCATCAAGGAGTGTCGGCACCCGGCACTCGGCAGTCATGGGCGGGTGGTCGCTTGCGTCACTTGCCAAGTCGCCTTGCCGATAAATCACAGCTTCTGGATCGAAATGAGATCACGTTTAAATCGCAATCAATGATGGACAAATCGAATTTGACTCGGATTTATGTTTCTATGAAAACTAATTTCGATTTGGCGGAAGTGTTCATATTTATGGTAGTTTATTAGAAACAGTACTGTCTTATGTTGGGTTTGTTTATAATATTTTTATATAACATTTTATTGGAGGCCGTTGTGGTCCAGTGACAGAAAAGTGTGACTGATTTGTTTCGTTCCTGTAAGGAATGCGTTCAATGTCGACTTTTATGTCACGTGGCAATTTCAGTTTACTTATTTCAAAGTACAAGTTATAAATTTAATCTGTAATCTTCTGTTAAACAAGTTCTATTCTGTTCTGTTCTTCTGTTTCTGCAACTCAGGCCCAGTAGCACAGGCGTGTGACTGTAAACGCGAGAGTTGAGGGTTCGACTCCCAGTCGGAGGAATGAAAAAAAATATTAATAAATATTATTATTAATATGTTTATTTCTTCCCTCTTAACAAAAGGTTCCCTCTACTTACTTTGCTATAAGCGGGATGCAAAAAAATAATGTAAATTAAAGAAAACTTCAAAGCATTAATAACGTATGGACCTACCTAATGGTACTGTAATGGTTAATTCTATTAAACTAATATCAATAGAGTACTGTTTGATAATTTTTAGTAATACATGTTTAGTCTAGCGTAGTTTTGCTTTGATTAGTCTTCTGTGATTGACATTTTGTTTAAATTTTTTTTTACGGTGTAAAACAAGTAGGGACAAATATTAAAGTACTATAGGAACTTACAAAACTTATTGAAAATGTAAATATATCACATTTATGTATGTAAGATTAAATATCCAATATGACCTTCCAACGATTAGGTAGGAGGCTAATAATAACTCTTTGAATTTCAAACAAAAATTTTAATTTGATTGTTTTATTTATTATTCACAAATTCCTACACAAAAAGTAAAAGAATAAGACCTTTCCTGGTTGCCTTGCAAAGTAACAATTTTTTGAGATAAAATTTTCATTTAGCAGAAAAGTCGTATCACGGGTTGACTTGTCGCACCACCATCTTGAACAAAAAAAATAATAGAAACAGGTTTTATTCTTTTTCATTTTTTAAATTAATATTTCCGATTTAATGTCTTTAAATGTAGTGTAGAAAGCATCATCCTAATACTAATTACTTTGATGTATTTACCTATATTGCTGAAGAGCTAATCTCTCTAAAGTCTCTGCCTAACAGTCACAAAATATCATTTCTCCACGTCATTCCAATGACGACATAATAATAACACGGATTATATGTCTTAATTCTCCACCCTCTGTCTATTATATATTAGACATGCCCTTAATAGAAAGAAAGTTTAACCTTCATATCAGTTCAAAGGTAAATGCACTGCGATAGCAAGCGTTAAGTACCGTACATGATTCGTTCACGGTTATATAACTGGAATTTCTATTAATAGTACTAATTTAATACTAATTAGATACATTTTAGGATCAAAGTAAAAATGATGTAACTTAAATTTTAAAAATGTAATGTTTATACTTATATTTTTTGACCAGTAACTGCTTTGGGGCTTCGCCCGATTGAACTTTATTATTTATAGTGTTCTAATAACATTTATATATTTTTTTTGCAATTTGTAATAAAATAAATATTGACATATTTTTTTATTTGTGACCCAATTTAAATAAAAGGTACCATAAGTGTTAAAGAAAGTAAATAATGTAAACTTTAGTAACGAAATATAATAATGCAAATTGAATTAAAATCGGTGGAGCCATTTCTGAGATTAAAATGACAAACAGAAAAACTAGTAATAAAGCGACAATTTCTTTGTGTGTTACTAAAATTTTGATTTCATCCCAAAAATATATTAAGTTATAAATAAATTTAAATTACTGCTAAAAAAATAAGAAGGAATTCTTGCAATTGCAATCCCGTTTAACCAGCTCTAAAGATTACAAGTGTGATCCACATCTATAGTACAGGCATTCTAAATTCTTCATACGAATTATCTATATTTAAAGACGACAAAAAAACATGTCAAAAATATTTTTACAAAAATTATAATAAATAACAAAAAAAATCCAATTTGTATTCAGTAGACAATCTATTTAAAGAAAAAAAATAAATTAAATTAATGGCGAAAACCTTTTAAAACACTATATGAATTGTCTCTTATACATAATTTATGTCGATATTAAGCTGGAACAGACCATAAATTGTCGTAAATTATTTGTAAATGAATATAATGGTTTTTTAATTAAACGAGTTAATGATAAAATGGCGATGGTTATTTCATGTAAATTTGCAGTAGCTTCTGTAGTAAATCATTAATTTGTTTAAAAGGAGATAAGATCAACCCTTTGTGAGGAGCCATAAAACTAATTGGTGTAATTCGTCTCAATCGTTACCAAGATTGGGAGATGAGGTGGCGAGGCGTGTAACCGGTCATCAAGGTTCTGGTTTCCCTTCTTCAGATTAATGATAATAGATATTTGTTTAAGGAAAATAAGATATTTCATTTTATTATTGTTTCTAGTTTGATTTTATGTAATAATAAGTATTTTTAAAATGTTATTCCGCAGGAGAAAAAAAAATAAAAAAACGACAATAAATCTCTCTACATTATTTTGTTTTAAATACGTGCTTATTCTATCTACGTGTTGTCTAAAAGACATCAGACTCCTCTATTATAAACTATTCTTAACAGTAAGAATAGCTTATAATAAGTTTATAACTTGTCAGAACCGGTCAAGTGTGAGATAGACTCGTCCACCGAGAGTTCCGTATCAATTTCATGATTATACATAGATCAACTGGCACTGAAACTTATAAAAGTTGACAAACTTAATTTTGCAGATGTATGCTCCTACTCATGTTGTATGAAATAAGTATAAAAATAAGTTTATTATCTTTTTTTCTGTGATATATTATATTTATCCATTTATCGGATATTATAGGTTTTGATTACGTGGCAATTTTTTAACAAAATGCAGCAGAGGCGATGCATAAATGCTCGTACATTATGATTGCGTTGACTTTGAAATTATTATTTTTTCTGTGCTGCAAGGTCTACAGTCCTAGACTCTACCATGCAATCTTGAGATAAACGGGCTTGACAGGTAGACAGACATACAGACGAACAACGTCAAGGTCCTGCAAGGATTCTGTTTTTTTCTTATGAGATGGTTTTTCGATTGAGCAGTATGTTGTTGGCCATATGGGCCTCTACAGCGTCACCGGGCTTGGGGAGGCCGAGCTAGACGAGCTCTGACCTTGGCTTTCTTATGAAATACGGAACCCTAATTTTTAAGATCAACAAATAATAAACCTATTATCCTAAGTACTAGTTTTATTAGGTTATATTAACACTTAAAGTTTAACGCCAATGCATTTAAGACTAACATAATAATGCTTTAATACAGTCACATAATATGACATCAAGACATTCGTGACGCGAATACCGTGATGGGGACATCACCACTCCCATGGAATAATAACTGTAGGAAATCGGTTAGTTTGTACTTGCCATTGTCTTCGGTATTAATTGCTAAGAATATATTTTGGACGATCACTGAACATCTGTTCATTAATAAAAATCAGTGAACGTTAAATTAACTAGGGACATATTTTAAATTAGGACAGTCGTGATGCAGGGATACAAGTGTGTGAATGTAGTCACGACTGGTTATGGGTTCGATCCCCATCGATAAAATTAAAAAAATATTTTAATTTAAATTATTTTTTTTCGCTCTGGTGTCAAGGTAAAGCGCGGGGTTAAGTTCCGCCAGTCAACACGCAGTGCCTCCGGAATTCAGCGGACAATGCGGAAATAACTTTCTTAATACACGGTTCCCTCTGCCTACCCTGCTGGGTGCGGGATACAGCGTGAAGCTGATTGTTTAATATATTTTTATTCAATAGAATTACCTACTGTCATTTGCTTTTTTAAACGTTGCGAAATATTTTAACTGCAATAGCTAATTTGGTAGAGAAAAGTTATAACTAAAAAAAAATATTGCTTTATAGGTTGAATAGTACGCGACGGATGTGGGTTCGATACCCATTCGGGGGAAGGAATCATTTAAGGTAAAACCTCCCAAGATATAAAGACAAGTAGTTAAATTGGCAGCCTCACGCTCAATAGCTTAAAGCTTTGACTCCTTAACGAATTCTTCTTAACACTTATAATTCTGTTTTACCGAGGTAACAATTTATCCGTTACGTAACATTCCAAAGTAACAAGCCTTTGCTAGTATGTTAGATACATAACGACATTAAGCAGAAAGAGCTAAATAAGCGAAAATGCCTTTAGCTTAAAAAAAATATAAAATATTTTTAAATTTATACAATATTTTTTATATCTGGAATTATGGTAGTAGTTAGCACAGAAAACTTAACTCTCTCCAAGCAAAAATTATATGTGTAATTTTACTCAAAAATATAAAAAAAAGAAATTCTATGATCAAATTCTTAATTAGACATGACCTAAGTTTTTATTTCAAATTTGATTTGATATTTTCCTCCAATTTTTTCTCTTTTTTGTGTAATTGGTCCAATTACGCCGATTTTTATAGAAATAATATTTATTAAAAATAATATTAGTTATTTTAAAAATAAAATTTTGCGACAGCGTAAAAAACGCAAAAAACTGCACAACAAACAATTTACTTTTCTACATCCGTCTAACGTTATTCATTTATTATTTCCGAAACATTAAGTCTTCCTATTGCATTTAATTTCAATTATAATTTAATATTTAAAATCCACTCCCGAGTCTACATGATTACAGACTACATTGATTTCAATCTGACTTCGTGAAATATATAATTTACCTAGGATACAATCACCGTGTGCTAGTAAAACAAACAGTAATTTAAACGTATAATTTTAAAGAATATAAATTTTCATGCAAATTGTTAGGCGCATTTTAAATTGTTTATTAAATAATAATTATGTCAAATTCTGCTATAAATATCGGTTGAACCAATTATTTTACTAATTTGCATAATTTTATTTTAAACTATTTCACTAATTTTAACTACCCTCCCTATAATTGTGACTTGACGTCGAATAATAATATAATTACAGTAATTTTCCTATATAAATTATAATAATAAAATAAATATAAATAGTGTCAAAAAATTATAGTACTATAAGCAAGGATTAACTTTAACACAATTTCATTTGAAATTAACCGTTTAAGATTTAGGGCGTAACTAGCGCCATCTACAAAGTTCCCATTCTACCCTCCATTAGAATATAAATCTAATTCTCGTAATAAATATTCTACCGGTATATATGCTAATGGGTTGAATGCAATTATTGCAGTTATATACGAATAGAATTTAAATCATAATTCAATAGATTTATTTCGCCGTAAGCGTGCGCAGGCGCCGCATCGCTAGCTTTGTACGAGTGGGACATCGTTACGACCGATTTGCACGCTCTTAACCTAATATTTTAGCTATACTTGGTATATGTAGAATTCTGATAAATGTTGTGTCCTGAATTCTTTAATTATTCCTATGTGTGTGCGTGCATTATTTGAATCAGCTTCACGCTGTAACCCGCGCACAGCAGGGTAAGCGGAGGGGACCTAGTGTTAATACACTTCGTTCCCCACTTTCTGTCGAATTCTGGAGGCATTGCGTGTTGAGTGCCAGAACTCAAAGGCGCGCTTCACCTCGACACCAGAGTGAAAAAATAGAAATATAAACGTAAATAAATATTTCACTTCCTCGATTGGAGATCGAATCGACAACCGTCACGTCACAGGCACACTCTTACTACTCATTCTACTATACATTTCGATAAAATAAATAAGGTTAGAGCCATGCCATGTAATATTTCGTTAACTTGATACAGTCACTGTCGCTATCTTCTATAATTACAAAGCTTGGAAGTTTGTTTAAAACTCATTATAATTCAAATTTATGAGGTCCCCAGAAGCAAACATAGCAATTAACTAATTACTAGAGACAATTGTATTAAACTATTTTTGAATGTGATCTCAGCTCGTAAATTATTTAAATGAAGGCGTTCACATGTTATAATGGCATTCTTGAAATTTTTCATTAATTTGTTTTTTTTTTTCAGCATCACGCTGTATCCCGCATGTTGCGGAGTAGGCAGAGGGAACCTGAAAATCTAGTGTCAAGACACTCCTTTCCCCTTAAGACATTTCCTATTTGCACGAGTTGCGGAACTCAACCCTGCGCTTTTGCCCCTCTACTATAGCGAAAAAATGATAATATTAAATATTCTATTTCTTCAATTGAGAATCGCACCACGACTGGCCTAGAATATTTAATTTCAATAAAATTAGTCAATTTAATATTAATGAGTAAGGTGTAAAAGATCGTACGCGAGAACAATTCGCAAATATTGCACAATACCGTTATATACGAGGAACGTGAAGAAACTTTTGTACTATCGTCAGATATGGAAGATAACGTTCAGATAACTCCTCGGAAATAGATCACGGGGTAAACGACTCTATGGTTTTGTGATAATTAGGAATAAGGTAATGATGAAGTTGTATGAAATTTTAATAATTAAGTATGAAATTTCATATTTCGTTAGATTAGTTGTGAAAGTAATGTGAAAGAGTATAAGTTTTCATAGCAAGTTTAGTAATTTTAACACTGCAACACTGGTAGTTGTAATGTAGTGTTGTTAACAGTGTATGCTGGACGGACGTAGAGTTAAGACACTGTTCTACATACCGCCGAAATTGTAACTTTCTCATCATATATCAAATATATATGTAGCTATTGATAGCAACTTAAGACTTTTATTATAACAAAATAAAAAAAATTCAAGCTTATTACATTTTAGCACTAAATATACATACTTATGTAAAGAAATCAAACACCTCGAGGCTTTCACAGAACTTATATTTCTTCCAGGACTAAATAACATTAGGCTTCTACAATTTATATTTCAGGACTTTTACAGAACTTATACTTCTTCCAGGGCTAGATGCCATTAGGCTTGTACAATGTATATCTTAAATTATAATACAATATTTTATTCTAGAGGACCACTTTCCTGTTCAGCTCCAAATCTAATAATGCGCATCAGAATTTTCAACACATCAAGCGTCGCGCTAGTTCTATGTATAAATTTTCAAATATATCTTTTTATTAAACAAAGAGGTTGATCTACATTTTTCTATAACAAATTATCGTAAATATAAAAACTATTTATATAAAATCATTATACTTATATGAATTAATCGTTACATTTAAGATGAACGTCGCCCATTGTTTTATTAAACAATACAAATAACCGAGATGTGTCACATTACATCCACTTTGTATGTTTGTTCGGCTATTACGATCAAATAGCTAACTTCTGGTAAGGCGAAGATAAACACCGCGCGCTGTTTACATTTGGGAACTTTAAACGAGAGGAAGTTATAAAAATTTACTCACTTCCTTAATAGATAACCAAAATTTTGACATTGCCCTTTAATGTTTAATAAAATAAGATAAAATATACAATGAAAATTAAAATTTAAAATGCATATTTTGATGTAGGATTTAATTTTTGAATTATAGCATAGGAAATGGATGCAGAATTCACTTCCTAGATACCTAATTTCTATTGGAAATTATAAATATGTCTAACATTTCAATAGGAAAACAGGGACATGTCTTCAGTATGTTCTCAGCTTGTTAGTACAAGGTAAATAATAAATTCAAGTATTTGCTAAGAAAACTATTGTGACATGGACATTTATTCTTTACACACCTACGAGTTAGTATGTACTTTACTTTGCAATATAATATTACCAATATTTGTCCCAATTGGTGTTGTTTTGAAAGTAAATTCGAATTTTTGCTTTACTATATACAGCCCATTTTTTTTCAGCTTCCCGCTCTATCCCGCATTTAGCAGGAAAGGTAGAGGAACTCGCTCTCATATTATATTAATCTACAATTAAAGAATTATCCATACAATAAAAAAATATCATCTTAAAAAATTGAGCTTCCTTACTAACATAAACCTTTTTCTTATGTTTAGATTTACATATAGTTTCATTACTTGTACTCATACAGATTTGAATTGAATGGCCAATAAATTAAAAACATTTTTTTTCAAAGTTCCACTTTCCGCCAAATTTTAGAGGCATTGCGCGTTGAGTAGCGGAACTCAACACCGTGCTTTTGCCTTATTATCAGAGCGAAGAAATCAAGATATTAGATATTTAATTTCCTCGAGTAGGAAAGGTACGATCCCACAACCCTAATTTCACGTTTACCTCTGCGAAACACTAAATAACAATTAATTATATCAAAATTTAAAAAATATATAATTTTTTTTATAAACTTCTCTATAGTTTTTCCTTGGGAAAGTCTGTAATACTGTGTAATACAACGCGATGGAGTCGACACGATGCGCCCGATTGAACCGCATAATTATTGTTTACTTAAATCACTCGGTATGTGCGCTTAGTGGCGTTTACGAGACTGTTACGCTAGTGGAAACGAGAAGTGTGGGATTTTCGGTCAAATTCCTGGCGATTTTTTTTCTACTTCTCACTGTATTTCGCAAAAACCATGGTAGGCAAAGGAAATCTAGTGTTAAGACACTCCGTTCCCCATCTTCCGGTTCGCAAAGCATTGCACGCCTTGTCACCAAAATGAAGAATTGAAAAAAAATCATTATTATCTATTTCCTGAGCCGAAATCGAACCCATAACGCAACTACAGTCACCTTGTGCCACTGCACTAGGGAGGCCTAACAAAAACAAATGATTTAATAACGAAATACTTTCTCATGGCATTATAAAAGGGGTAGGTAGAAAAAATCAGCTTCACGCTATATCCCGCTCACAGCAGGGTAGGCAGAGGGAACCTAGTAACACTCCGTTCCGGTAGGTAGAATTTTTTAAAATAGTTTTTGTTAATTGTATGAAATTATTACTATTATTCATAAATCGTTGTATGACATATCCATTATCAATATATTCAAATTAAATATTATTTTAAATTTTAATCGTAAGTCAATACACGAAGTTAGTAAATAATATCTGTCTGTCGCAAGATGCCGCACGCGTGCGTTTAGCAAATTGTCAATATTAATATATATCTATTTAATCACTGGTTTTCTCGTAAAATAAGTTAATTTGTTTACAGTTATTTTCATTAGTTATTTAACAAAGCCTTTACTTGTATTATAGAACTGGTGTTTATTCTATTAGAGACAGAATACATTTATTCCAACCCAGTCTTCGGAATAATCTTAAATCATTTTCTTGGCGTCAAAGCTTTAATGCCCCTACTAAAAGAACTAGGACTAAGTCTAGAATTCTTATTATAATAAGTATTTTAGGGAAAATAGTCAATTATTATTTATATCAATTATTTATTCTATGCAGTAATTTTGTTTTCAGTTTTTTTGGCCTAAAACTACCCTAATCTATCTAATATTAATATATATTAGTATGAAATATTATTTTTCATAAACATAAGTTCCACGTTAACGTGATCTATTAAATTATTTCACAAATTATTTTTGTAGAACTCTTAAGATTTTTGTTGAACAATCTGAAATTTAAATAAAATTCTTGAAAAATTTAAAATAGTACTAAAAATATTTAGCGAATAAATAAGTAAATTAGTACAAAATAGGATAACGATTTGTAAAAACTACTTTTTGAACTATTTTTTCTAGCTTAACTGTATGAAACTTAATATCAGTGAAAAGTAGTTGTAGGCTAGTACAAAGTTTGGCTTAGATTCTATCTATATTCTTGCAAGGCTTGGATTGATTGTAATTGTTTAATTGATATAAAAAAGTATTTATAAATTGTCATAATAATATCAATAATATAATTTATTACTTGATATCTATTTATCAAAATTGTTCCGGCGTGGGGTCCCTTACCGGAAATCTTGTCCCCTTTCTCATAAGATTACTTTCAATTGGATTATTATTCTTAAGTCAATTCTCTTCAGTCATTAACAATTAGTTTAAAAGTCGTTCTTGTTATGACAAATTGTTAACGGACGGAAGCTCTTCGCAAGTTCTATATATACTATTTAATTTCTTATTTATATTTAAATATACAATATGACTAAAAATCTAAAAATCAGCTTCACGCTGCATCCCGCACAGAGAAGGGTAGGCAGAGGGATTCTAGTGTTACGGCACTCCGTCCCCCACTTTCCGCCGATTTCTGCAGGCAGCAGTTGAGTGAGACACCAGAGCGAGGAAATGGAAATATAAATTAAAATAAATATTTTATCTCCTCGAGTGGGGATTGAATCCACAACCAGTCGCTTTTAGCGTCACTTTTTGTGTTGCGGGATACAGCGTGAAGCAGATTTGCTCTAATTTAATTAAATTTTTAATATATGAAAGAAAGTAACGAACATTTTTTCACATGTCTTCTTTTTCCTCTGTTATACAATATTGACTGTGCGGGGCGTGGGTTCAAATACCACAACGAGAAAAAGCTTCTATTTAACAACTAATATAAATGTTTATTTTGTGTTGTAAGATACAAGGCGCAATTCTAATCTCTCATTCAACCCGCTGTCTTTAAGCTATGGAGAATGAGGTATTTTGTCGACTCTCCGTTATACAGTAAATATGTACTAACTACTACTTGAAACTAAAATTTACATATTATTATTTTTTTTAGCTTATCACGCTGTATCCCGTACAATCGGGATTCGGGAGTCCAACGCCACGGTTTGCTTCGATCTCAGAGCGAAGAAATGAAAATATTAAACATTTCTCGGTGGTAATCGAACCCACTTGTCTACCTTTCGCGTAGACAGTTACACATTGTGCCCCTCCGCAACGACTGACCTCAATACAAAATTATTATTATTATATTCGTATAGTTATGCTATAAACTTTTACTGCATAATGAAAACACTTAAGGAGCAGTTAAATCGATATCATTATAGGAGTTTTGATGGATTCATTGAAATTTATTGACTTTTGTATGAAATAATACGTAGAGGTAAAGTATATATAATAAAAACTAAAACAAGGCAGATAGATTTACAACCTTTTAAAAAAATTAATAGAATACTTTTATTTCAATCACTCGAAGAAATAACATATTGAACATTTTCGCTATTTGTTCTGGTGTCAAGGCAAGGCGCGGCGTTTAGATCCGCCACTCAACACGCAATGCCACTAAAATTCAACGGAAAGTGTTGAACAGAACTTAATGGCTAACCTAATCATCTTAACACTAAACTTAAAAAAAAGCTTAAACTTAAACGTTCTAACGTAACATATAAACCTAGGAAACTTTTTTACTATAACCCCAATAGTTAAGCCCTTGCGTCAGTCATCGCGTTTTATATTACACATTCGTATATCAGTTTGTTCGTGCGCAGTTATTTTAACCAATTACATGAACTGTGTCATGCACAGTAGAGTAAGTAGGTATGTGTGTATGTATGTATGTATGGCCCATATCGGTGTCTGGTGATCCGTATAGCCTAACCCGTGTTGCGACAACTTTGACAAACGCTGGCTTCTTTGTCATTTGTACTTGCTGGTTTGTTAATTGTTGATTTTTGAATCTTTTATATACATATATGTATACCTTTATAATTATGTCGAGGCCGTATGAAACGCGACGGCTGCGGGTTCGATCGCTACTCGAGGAAGTGAAATAATTATTTACGTTTATATTTCCATTTCTTCGCTCTGGTGTCGGGGCAAAGCGCGGCGTTAAGTTCTGCCACTCTACACGCAATGACTCCAGAATTCGGCAGAAAATGGGGAACGGAGTGTCTTAACATTTGGTTCCCTCTGCCTACCCTGTTGTGTGCGGGATACAGCGTGAAGCTGATTTTTTTTTATTAGATTTTTTTATAATTATGTCCCTTTTATATAACTATACACATGTCGATCGTTATTAGTAATAGCTTTAGATAATTTAAGATTTTCTTCTCTATTTTATAGAAATGGTTGAATGGAACGTAATGAAAATTCATATTAATCATTAATAACGAAAGTTG
This sequence comes from Heliconius melpomene rosina, assembly GCF_056956725.1. Taxonomy (NCBI): domain Eukaryota; kingdom Metazoa; phylum Arthropoda; class Insecta; order Lepidoptera; family Nymphalidae; genus Heliconius; species Heliconius melpomene. The sequence goes on along the minus strand of NC_140402.1, from coordinate 4,984,928 downwards.
GGTTATATTATGCATAAAGGACGCAGGACTATTCAAAAGTGTATATTTATTGTTGTAAATTGTATGTGTAAATGTTGAAATATTTGTAATTATTATTAATAAATAATTTATGCAGTGTTTATACAATATTTTTGCCTAATCATGATTAAATTCACAAAAATCCTACTTATATTAAAAATATGAATGTTTGTGAGGATCGTTATTTGTTTCATTTTCAAGCAAAAACGGATTTAGTTGCAACTTTGCAAAAATATAGCTTATAGGCTATATATATATATCAGAACAGCGACAAAACATCTAGAATTTATTTGACTATAATATAAGAATTAGTTTAAGCGGGCGAAGCCACATTTGCATTCCTAATTATTATTTAAAATTACATTGACTTAAAACATTTTTCAAATATACATTAAAATTAGTCTTATATATAGAGGACAGTTATTGAACCTGCTATCAGCACGAGTTTAATATAAGAAAATAATTTAACTATTGTACACAAAACAACTCTAAAACAATAATTTTACTTTTAAATGAGCAAATAGTAAAAACAACTCTTAGTCGAGTATTGTTTTATTTGTATATTTTCTTAAAACTGAAATTTATTTCAGGCAACGGGGCTCCTTCACGGTAATTAAAGGTGTCATTCAATGTTGACACCGATACGAACATAAGAAGTAAACTGTCCCACATATACCATATATTGTAATAAACATAAGCGATATTATTAAATTATATGATAATATGTTTAAAAAAAAATATTATTGTAAATAGAACTATATTTATTACATTATTTATCTTAATAAATATAGCGATATATATTATTTTTTAGTTTTTTACACAATTTCACCAAATTTTTATTTGTATTATGTTTGTAGATGCTATCGAAAGAAATAATTGTATTAACTTCCTTAATTCGTTCCTTCTTTCTTAATTCGCGGGATTGGAAGTCGTGGCGCGACCTAGCTATAAACGCGACAGTTATGGGTTCGATTTCCGGACGCATAAATAAATTGTTTTCATTTCTTTTCTTCTTCTTTTAGTCTTCTTTGCAATATGGGGAAATCTTCATTTAAATTAAATTTATCTTTGCATATCGAAGAAATATTTTTAGCAAGTATTAAGATATGTATTTTTTTCAGCTTCACGCTGATTCCCGCATACAGCAAGGTAGACAGAAGAACGTAGTAATACAACACTGTTCCCCACGCTGCGTTTAGTCCCGCCACTCAACACGTAATGCCTTCGGAATTCGGCGGAGAATGTAGAATGACGTCACTTTAAATTTTCTACATTATTCCTTGATGACTAAATTGACAGTTCATTCCTCTTCTAATAATATTAATTTTAAACGCGTAAAAGAAACTATTTATAGTGACTTCCATAATGTTAAAGAATGTTAAATACTTCGTCCTTACCAATATTATATACACTGTACTTACCATATTTGAGGTTAAATTTAAAATTCCTGTTGTGAACAATGAATTTTAAAATAAAATTAAATTTTAATATTTGAAAGTGACATACCATTTCACTTTTGTGTAGGTAAATACAATATTAATTTAACTAATCTTTTTTTAAAAACAAGCTTATAAAATTTTTTTTTCATGGTTTATGGTATTTTACAAATTAATTCCTTTTATTTGATATCCTTATATTATTCATATTAGCAATTTTCTTGAGGCGGCTTTTTTGGGTTAACACCAATATAGATTATATAATTTTCTTTATTGTACTAAATATAAATAAGAAAATAAGATTAAAAACATTTAGTTCACAAAGGTAGACTTAACTCTATGTGAGATCTCTTCCAGCCAACCAGTGGAAGTGGATCAGTTACAAGGTAACGGGTGAGAGCATAGCTATCAGAACTAAAGGCATAATCTAAATTTTAGCTAAATCTGGTTAGGTCTGGGTCAAATTGAGCTAGCGAAGTTTCACATGAAACTAATATACTAAACATAACATAGTACAACTAAAGAAGACACACTTTGCCCCGTATAGCAGGGTAGGATCCATTCCCCACGTTCAGCGGAACTTAACGCCGCGTTTTTTCTACCAGAGACAAGAGAGCTTTCTGAAAACACGAAAGGTTGTGGGTTCGATTCTTACTCGAAGAAATGAGATATTTAATTTTCATTGCTCTAGGATCACAGTAAACCGTGACGTTGAGTTCTGCCACTCCGCTTCAGAATTTTTACTTAATCTTAAGAAAGACTTACTCTTAAGATAGAAGCTGAGAAAGAAAACATTAAATCAATAAAAACATTTCGTCATTACATGATGCCAATATACAAACAAAGCGAAAATGATAGCAATTGTCACCATAGTATTTAAATCTATTTTTTTATTGGTTCTAACGTCCTTCAATATACTCGCACCTACATAATAGCAATAAAAATATTCGGCGGAGAAATCTATGCAAAATAGTCGAACCCATCTTTATAAATACGGCCTTGAGCCCCAAAGTTGACAAGACGTTGACCGCTGATTAATTTAGCACATTCAATTTTTTTTAGTGCAAAGTCGTTAGCATTTCATTTTAGTGGTAGTCGTTTAATACGCATAAGAAATACTACTTTTGGGGTCATTTGACGTTGATTTATTGAGGGGGCTTTTGTTATAATATTTAGTAGTTATTCGTACGGGTTTTGGAAAAAATATCATTTTTGTTATAAACAGGAAATATTGAAGTAGTGTGGCTGTTAACGCGACAGGTTGTGAGTTCGATTTCCAGTCGAGAAAATTAAATATTAAATATTTTCATTCTGGTCTCGAAGCAAAACAAAGTTAAGTTCCGCCACTCAACACGTAAAGCCTTCAGAATTTGGCAATAATAGGGAAAGGACTTAACATTAGGTTCCCTTAGCCTACCCTGCTCTACGTGGGACAGCAATATATTATAGTTGTTATTTATTTTGATATCTATGAGTAAAGTTACAATAAACAATGTAAGAACTAAGAACATTACCTACAGCGTCGTTCGTGTAGTCAGTCGTGCTCGTGTTCACACGCCTACCCTCCGAGCTGTGCTGTAATTCTCACATTTGCTCCAATACAATAACCATCACAGATCCTCTTCCTTATAATGTAACATTAAATTTCCTTGTTATTTCGTATATGAAAATTTGAAAAGTTATCTATATACTTGTAGAATAAAATCAACTTCTCTTTGTACCCGGCATGGAGACAGTTGAAGAAACTCAATGCGCGTTTTTGCCTCGACACCAGAACGGACAAATGAAAATATTAAATATTTAATTTCCTCGATTGGGAATCGAACACACAACCTGTTGCGATTACAGTCACTTGTGCCCCTGCGCCATTACTGGCCTCATTTGAATATTTTTTTGTAAAAATTATTAAAAGTTCTGCAGAGTACTAGAACTGGCATGTAATATATATCTGGTAGGTCACTAATTGAGGTTCCGTAGAGACAGAATAATTTTAAGTACAATACGAATAGGTAATTATTTAATCTCTATATGTTTTTTTTATAAAAAGATAGAAATAAACATCACTTTAATTATTAATCTAATATCATTATAAACTTACTCATAAAACCAAATCATCAGTAAAATGGTGGTCTACATTTACAAGAAAAAAATCCTAAAATTAATTTGATATGAACACGTGTTCACATATTAAATAAAACATTTTTTTTATTATCCATAAAAAAATATAAAACCTTAATCATTACATGCAATGATCATTGGGAACCTGCGAAGTAACAGCCCAAGGGATTAAATTAGAACCTTAATAGAAGCTTTATAATTTAGAAGCACGAACCGTTGTGGAGAAAATGAATGGACAGGTAAACTGACAGCGGTGTTACAGATTGCGGAATTTCTCTTCATCATTTTACTTCACCTTTACTTGAATAGCATTAAAAGTTATATTATATTTAATATGTGAAAAAAACAAAAATATTTTGTATATTATTATTTTTTAAAAAATATAAGAATCGTTAAAGTTACAGCGACCTCAAATTATCATATTTCATCAATATTGATTAGAAAACTTTATACGTCATTGCTAAGGACATTTACCTACATAAACATGACCGTGTAATAAAGTGATTCTTTTGAAGGTTCTGGGTTCGATTCCGATTAGGGTTTATAATGGAAACGGAGTATCCTAACACTAATACCAGGATCCCTTTGCCTAACTTTACTATGTGCGTGATAGAGCGTGAAGTGAAAAAGATAGTGATGATTTCGTTAATCATAGATAAGTATATCATTATCTAATAACAAGCTATCAAGATAACATATAAGAGAGACCACCCATAATATAACCTGCTCCTGGAATTCCATTAAAACGGAATAATCGGTATATAAATATTGATTTATACGAGAAAATAATCGATAGAAATTCCGTCATGGTAGAACGTGCCTAATGTCCGTAGAAACTAAATACAACTGTTGGATACATATTCAATTTAATGCGTTATTTAATTTCTTTCGTCTGATCCCAATCTATCCCGTCTGATGAGACCAAACACGGCGTTAGGTTCCGCCATTCGAAATGTATGTGATCTCAATTTGGGTAACCTTTACTAGAATCATCATGCTTTATACGTGACCTTCATCCAGTATCTTTGATACTGTGTTTTTAAAGTTCAACCGAAGTCTCCACCTGCCACTCACTTTTCCGTCATAAATCTTTTTGCCATTCTTTCATCACTCATTCGTTCAACGTGCCCAAACCAGCTGAGCGCGTTCTTCTTCATTCTCATCGCGACATCCCCGCTAGTACTTGTACATTTTATAGGAAAGCCGCCAGCATCTGGAAGCTTTCCAAGATATTGACAAAACCTTTTTAATTTATTTTGACCATATAAGAAATACCAAAATGTAGATTTTATGTTAATTATTTTTAAAAAATACATGTCAATAAATAATTGAAAGTAATTATGTCCGGGCACTACCTAAATATATCTATATGGCCCAAACTTCGCATTGTAAAGTTTTTTCTCGTTTACATTACGTCATGTTACAAAACCCGAAACTATTGAACTTGTTTTGACTACTCTCATAAGCCACTAAGAGAAATGACTAAGGCTTTTATAAACATTCCTAATGAAAGCTAATTGACTGACGGTGTAAAGGTGAATAAAGCCTTATTAGAAAAATTTTATATTGTGTCAGTGTAGATTAAAAAACCGGTCAAGCGCGAGTCGGGCTCGCCCACCGAGGGTTCCGTACAAAATTCAAGCTTAGCTTAGCCAGAGCCCTATCATCTGAGCCCTATCACCAAATGTTGCCCCCCTTTCAGGGCTATTATTTTTTAAAATTTAACCACAAAGTCTTTCACGATATGAAATATATTAACAATTTATATATTGACGATGCAACATTTCTTATATACTAAAGTTTCAAATGTTATTTTAAAAAATGCCTATAAAATAACTTGGATTGTATAAAATATTCATTTGGTGATCAAATTCTTTTATAAAGGTCATAGATGACTGAGTAAATTAAGAAAACATGTTCACGAAACTGGGCCTAGTATTATTCTAGTATTGTAAATATTTTTAGTGAATCTGTGCCACGGTGGTCGCTTAAAGCCGTTTTTTTTTATATTTTTACGATTTGACAGTCAATAAAATTACTCCGCTCTCCGCTGAATTCTGGAGGCATTGTGTGTTGAGTGATGAAACTTAACGCCGCATTTTGCCTCGACACCAGAGCGAAAAAATGAATATTTTAAAATTAATTTCCTCATATGGGAATCACACTCACAACCTGTCGCATTTAGTCTCATCATTATTATAACATTTACATATTCAATATGCGAATAAAAATAACTTAATAAAGATATGCACACACTTATCTTAACAATTCAAATAAAAATAGTTTCACCCAGTGTTTCTCATCCTCATAATCATTAATCAAGCTTAACATTTGGCCAGTAACAGTAATTATAATTAATTATTTTATCACCTATCCGAGCGGCGCCTAAACTGACGGTTCCACTTGAGATACGAGGTCTGACGTTTTAATAAGAGTCCATTCAGCGATGTTGTGCCATAGACCATATGTAGTAGAGATACAGATATCTTACTTTCATATTTATTCATATTGTGTAAACCTCATGAAGTTTCTAGTACTGATGTGTGTTTTTCTCCTTAATCAACTTCTTTTTGTTATTAGGGTTCCGTACCTCGAAATGAAAAAACGAAACCCATATAGGATCATTGTCAAGATTATTTATCTCAGAATTGCTTGAAGGCATCAAGTTAAATTAATATCAAATATTCCTCTGTGTCTCCTGGAGCACAGGAAAAAACATTAATATGTGCGGAAACTTAAATATGTCAACTTTTATTAACTGTACTTCCCTTGACATACAACCCTTCAAATTGGTACGGAACCTTGAATATGCGAGTCCATTTCATATTTGACCGGTTTTAGTTTTGTTTCATAAATATTAGTAGGATAATACATTTTAATTTTTTTTTTTGCAAATTTTTTACCGTGTAAATAAAGGTTAATAATAGATGAATTATAAATTTAAATAAATCTAAATCTTGATATAACTTAAAACCACAACAAACGAAACGTTGAATCTATAGAATATCTATAGACGTTAATTAGTTTCACCCAAGTAACTTTCACCAGAGAGAGAGATTCCCTATTAGAGGATGGTGGATGGTCCTCAGAAGCTTCAGAAGGTCAACCCTCAAAAAATAATAAGCAGAATATCTTACTTATTAACGACAATAACGTGACATGTATCAGACCACATGCGTTGACACAAATTGAATGAGCCTGATTGTCGAACGGTCGTGATTGTATGTCACAATTTATTTGGCGAACCCAATTGTGTTCTATCATTGTAATACTGAAGTCACTTTACACTTATATGTCTCTTAACAATTTATAAGGCTATGGAAATAAAAATTCCATCGCTCAATTGATGGTATATTAATCAAATATATCCGGCCGTCGTGGGGGGGTAGGCAATGGTTATGGGTTCGATCCCCACTCGGAATTAAATTTTATTTATTAATATTTTTGAATTTTTGGTGAAAAGTAGCTAACGGACTGACTTAATTCTAGGTTCCCTGTGTAGGCTGTATACGAACATTTATTAAATATATTTATGAAAATATTGTCAGTTTAGAGGGTGAATCGTAATAAACCATGAAACACGGTTTTAATGAAATATTTTTAAGAGTCTAAATTTCAAATCTTATAAAAATCGGTGGCGATTTTTTTTTTCCATACAAACTTTCAACCCCTACTTCATCCCCTTAGGAGTCGAATATTGCAAACTCCCGTCTTAGCGAGCACCTACGTCCTATAAATAACTCCTATGCAAAATTTGAGATTCCTAGCACTTGTAGTTTCTGAGATTTCGTGATGAGTGAGTGACCTTTCGATTTTATATATATAGATTTATATAGATTTTATATAGATTTATTCAAAATTCTAATTATTTCAAAAACTTCTCTTCATTTATTATAATATCTTTCCATGTGGTTGTACGTTATTAATACATATCTAATTTTCGTATGTAACTTAAAACTCCTCGCACAAGTAGGCCTCTGCCTATGACAGCGATTGAAAGGTTCATTCAAATCGAATAAATTAATTTGCTTATCGATTATTAGTTAATCAATCAACTTTTTTCTCAACTCACAAACCAGAACGGCACTGGCGATAAAATCTAAATATTTATTAGTTCTATAATTCAAAATAAATGATCATAGCTAGGTTGGTGTTAAGTTAAATAATTATATTGAGGAGACGGAGAGTTAGATCTCTCTGTTATAGTTTTATAGCCTGAACGAGTCAAGTTTTATGTTTAACTAAAATATTTTATAATTATGATCTGATGACAGTAATCTTTAACCTTTATTTATTTAATTCTTAATCTTATAAGCATTAGTAAGTATTTTCTTACGATATCTCATAACTACAAAGATGCAAAAAATTGATTAATTACTATTTATATTTGGCGCATATGGATGGATTCAGCGGGAAGTGGAGACCGGAAGGTGTCTTAACACTAGGTTCCCAGGTTCCCATGCTATGTGAGATACAGCGTGAAGCTAATCAAAATAAAAAATAGACTATTATATAAGGAAACTCTTAAATATCGTAACAAAATTTGCATTTCTAATAAGAATGGTTTTAGTTTAGGAGTTATATTCATTTATCTATATGTATATTACATACATACAGTTAAATCTAATCACATACACGTCTGTATATTGAAATTACAATTTCAATACAAATTTATTATAATAGTTTTATTTCCTAATAATGTGGTCGAGATGACTCGTGAAGTCATCATGGGTTTGGCTACATTAGGTCATCTATAGCAATGCTGGGAATATAATCTAGATGTACTAACTTTTTATAGCTGATTGGATCTTTTAATTGTGCTTTTTGTACTGTTACTGTGAGAGATGTTTATTAATATCCACATGTTCATTTTTATATGGGAAGTGTAGTGTTATTTTATATTTAAACAAATAACGAGTTTTTAAACGATAACTAAGAAATGAAAGTAATTAAGATGACTATAGTACAAAAAAATAAAAATAATCGTGGGAAATAGTGCACTTTAGATTCACATTAACATGACAATTTTTTGTACTGTGAAATGGAGAGTGGAATTGGAAGGAAATGGTTAGCTATTTCTTAAATATTTATTTAAATTTATATTTTAATGAAAATTCTATATTCATATAGAATAAATATTTCCATATGTGGAATAAGTAGAAAATGGTTATTTATTTCTAAAACATATAATATTTTTTAAATATAACATAAGTATATATTTTTAAAACTGGGGAACTGAGTGTCTTAACATTAGGTTCCCTCTGCCTTCCCTACCTGCCTACCCTGCTGTGTGCGGGATACAGCGTGAAGTTGAAAAAAATATATATATACTTTAATGATAACTGTGATTTACTTAAAAATCGTATAATAGTTTATAATCATATAATAAGGTATAATTTATTTGTAGCGGTCTAGTGAAACATGCAATTTACATACAAACTCGAATAAACGATTCCCTAATGCCGCGACCGTAAATCTTGTCCAGTCCAGTTGCGATTTCTGGAACGTGTCCACCGATTGAATGGACAGGTAATAAATATGGGCACGTATTTTGACACTTAAGTATTTCTCTAAGGAATATTGCTCATTGAAGATATTCAATTTTTTTTTAAATATTCTAGGTTTTAGTAGTTATTTTTTTGTATTTTGGTAGTAACTAAAGTTTTTTTTATAGAGATTTATAGAGAAATTCTTAGAAAGTGGAGAACGAAAGATCTTATTTATTTATTTCTAATCTCACAGATTAGAAAAATCGTTCGTTTTATAAGCAGTTGTGCCAGTAAGTAGCTCTCCTTTTTAGTTGTTATAATAGAAATAAATTTAATATTAATTTAAATTTATTGTTTTACATTATAAATTAATTCTTACTATTTTTCTTAATATTTTGCTGTTTTTTATTTTTATGCACTCGTAAGGTATGCTATAACCCTAAATGTTATGCCAAACATTATATGCAGTAAGAGATTACTAGCCGTGATAAGGTCGCGTTTCCATACCACCTCTGTGAACGTAAAATGCTCTTTTAATTATGTTTACTTTTCTATTTATTATTTATTTTTTCTATTTTTGTAAATATGTAACTATAATATTACACTTAAACAATTATGTTTATGGTTAATTATTGTAAAATAATCCAGCGTCATAATAGCCTAGTGTTAAGACACTCTACTTCCCGTTTTCCGCCGAATTCTAGATGCTTTGCGCGTAACTAAACGCCGCGTTTTGCCCAGACTCCAGGGCGAAGAAATGGAAATATTAAATTTAGTATGAATATTTAACCTATTACTAAATCTAGAAGTTTTTTTTGTAAGTAGCACTAACTTTCCAGTATATATTTTAATATAACATGGACTTTATAAATTAGGAAAGCTCTTTAGTTAAGAATGACATGGAATTAGTAAATCGGATCTGGATCGCCCACGAAATGTTCGTGCATAAATATCTACCACGCAATTATGCAATTTAAAACCAATAGGAAATGAAAGTAGTGTTATATTAATTGTGAAATATGATTATATTTTAAACGTAACTTGTAAATATGTTAATTTATTGTTATTTTAACATTTTCAATGGTAAAATTTCTAGAAGGGACCCCATGGTGGTGGACTAACACTTTATTTTAGTTAAATTAAATCAGCTTCACGCTGTATCCCGCACACAGCAGGGTAGGCAGAGGGAACGTGTTAAGAATTTCACCGAATTCTGGAGGCACCAGAGCGAAGAAATGAAGATATAAATTTAAATAAATATTTCTTTTCCTCGAGTGGGTATCGAACCCATGATCAGTCGATTTTGAAATTTTAAAAGCAAATAAAGTAGCCTAACATTATGACAGTTACTGACATAATTGTATATTTATAGTAGACCTATAAAAATCCCATAAAAATCATATAAATATAACATAATAATGATAACGACCGTAGTTAAATGAATAAATGTCAGTTTAGCTGCTTACAATTGTAACTTACAAGCTGTTAATTTAATTTAAGCTTTTTTATGACCGTATTATTTGTTTCTGATAGCTTATTGTCATATCAATAATTTCTATGAAATCTTTCACCCTTCAGTAATATATAAAAGGCATTAAGAATTATTAAAAATCGATATATTGGACATTTAAAAATCAATGATGACGTTTATAATGGTGATAATCTAAAATTATGTTTATGGTTTAGCTGTAATAAGAAGATAAAATATAATAAGAGGCAGTTTAGTCTATAGGTATATTATGAAAAAATAATATAGTTGCTAATAGTAGCGTAGCAGCATTTTTGATTATGGGTTCGAATTCGGAGAGAAAACGTGAAAGGAAATTTCTTAACATTAGGCTCTCTGCCTTCTCCTTCCTTCCTGTAGTTCTTTATGAATGACAACAATATGAGAATAGAGTATAATAATATATTAAATATTTCCCTGTTGGGAATCGAACCCATAACTGCAGGCTTGTGCCACTGCGCTACGACGGTTTCAACAATAAAAAATGAGAGTAAGAATAAAGATAACATTTAAAATTAAAACTAGTCATGCAATACTTACATAAATAAATAAAATAGAAAATTTCCTTGGTGGTCCATGGTGATCTCAGTTCTAGGTTACGTTCTCACTTAACTGTCAAATTCACTTTACAACAACACTTATATTATTTGTTACCAATTTTTTTGATAATTCCACTACGTGACATCGTCTTCTGTCATCTTAGTGGGGTGTTTCTATGACATTTTTAAGGATCTGTAAACAAAGAAATAGAAATGTAAATAAAGAATAGTGGATAAGTTCTTATATTATTAAATTATTAAAATTAATAATATAAAAAAAAAACAATAGTATAAGTGCCGCCTAAATTATAGATTTTTTCTATTAGAGCGCCCTATTTCTTAGTAGTGAGAAAAAAAAAACAGCTATTGATATAATTATAATATAAATAATAATTACAAAATATATCGCCTTCAATTACCTCACTCCACTCAACCCGCAATATCTCCAGAAATCGGCGAAAAGTTACGAATGAAAGTGTCTTAATGGGAACGGAGGAGTCAAATTCTCAGATTCCGTTCCCAAGAACCAATCCTGCTATATGAAAAGAAATCTACAAAAACTTTAAACCTTAGAAACATGATAGCATATTTCAATAAACACCGTTCAAAAGTACCGATATTCCTTTGATGAGCCCTGAAACTCAAGTACTCGAGCGCGTGTCGAAACTAAAAATAAGAATCTCAGATCCATCAATAGCTGACGTAAAACAAATAACTCACTATATAAATCGTGCAACGATCTCGAGATCGGCTTCCCACAAGACTGAGACAGGTTTATTTATGTATATAGTAAAATTATCGAACGTCCTGGTTGTTCGTTGATTGTTTTTTTGTATAAAAGCGCTTTTTTCTTTTATTTAGTAATGTTTTCACGCTGTATCCCGCACACAGCAGGGTGGGCAGAAGGAACCGTTTCCTCCGTTTCCCACTTTTTTTTAGTAATGTTTTCTGGAACAATTTATAGGAATTTTACTTTGTATAGGTATAACATACAGATAAAAATAGATTCCTATCGTTATATATAATCGTTAACGTAGCCTAGATTAGCTATATAGAATCTGGTCTAAAAGTTTAATAAAAATCAAATTAACTAATATTGAAGCTGTCAAGTTGTAGGAGCACAAGCGTGTGCCTGTAAGCGCGATAGGCTATGGGTTCGATTCTCACTTCGCTTTGGTGTCGAGGTAAAGCGCTATGTTGAATTACGTCACACAATATGCAATACCTCCAGAATTCAGCTGAAAATGGGAACAGAAATGTATAAATGGGAACGGCACTTCTTTAAGGTTCAAGGTTCCCAGGTTCCCTCTGCCTACCCTGCTATGTACAGGATACAGCGTAAAACTAAAAAAATATATTTAGTAGGTATATATGAGAATATAGTATGCAAAGTAGCTATTTTTACATATAAACGTTTCTAACGACGTTCTACCAGTTAATTTAATTGGCATAGACTTGACGAATGGATAATTGCTCGCTGAGTGCTAAAATGTTGTTTATGCGGTTGTTATAAAATTATTACGTTTTATAAACGAACGAAGAAATAGATTTTGGCTTAAGGCTATAGATATGTATAGCAATATGTTGTAACTAGAGATAATAGGTTCAATTCTGATTTCATTTTGTACTATATTTGTAATTGATAAGATTTTTTTTCAACTTCTCTCTTATAGATATAGGCGTAGGGTAGGACGGAACCTAGTGTTAAGACCGTTTCCATTCTACGCGAATTTTTTGAGGGATTATTATTAGATATATTTTTCTAAAATATTATAATTGTTAAATAAAAAAACTTAACAAAAATAAATAAAATAAGCAAAACACCAATAAATCTAATGAAATTAACTTTTTATCCATATAAATATTTGATTGCGTTTTTAATACGATTTAAACATTAATTATAATTTATAACTTAGTTATTTGGATTATAGCTGTCGATTTATCGTTGTACGTTTAACTGTTACAAATTTCTACTAAACTCGAATGATTTATCACTTTAACAAGGCAAGGCTGTTGATATACATAAGAATTAAGAACAAAAAGAAACCAATTGGAGAATGATTTATTATTATTACGACATCTCAAGCATTCATATTTTACTCATTTACCGCAACTATGTGAGAAGTTCTTAAGGCTGGTCGTCCACGTATATAGAATATTATAGCTTCGTGCTGTACCCAACAGAAAGCAGGGTAGGCAAGGGGAACCTAGTGTTAAGAGATTCCGTTCTCCATTTTCCGCCGAATTTTTGAGGCATTGCGTGTTGAGTGGAGAAAAATATTATAGTACTGTATACAATACGATATTTTTGTATTGTTTATGTATTATATATTCGTTTTACTTATCCTTTAATTAATATATAAATAACTTAAAAATCAACAAGCCACATAAGCAACTGTAAGCTTGACGGTTCTGGGTTCGATTCTCACTCGTAATGAAACTCGAGGAAACGAAATATTTAATATTTACACTTCTTCGCTCTGGTCTCAAAGTAAAACGCAGCTATAAGTTCCGCTACTCAACACGGAATGCCTCCTGGCGGAAAGTGGAATATCTTAACGTTAGGCTCTCTCTGCATACAATATCTTACAATATCCCATTAATTATCAATTCAAGCAAAATTTTTATAATATCTTCAATATCTTTACCAAATATCTCACACTAAACAGCCTTACACAAAACTCCACAGCTACCGTACATTACATATAAACATAAACAAAAACAATGTGAGAAGATTAAAAACATGTCAATATACAAATTGAAACGTCAGAATTATTGATTTGTTGTTAGCACGTACGTATAATGAAAGCTGGTTGCCGGTCGAGGTGTTTAGAATAATTGAGTTATTCTTACGAGTTGTTGGATACAAATTTAGTGTAGGAGCTGTGATGTAATTAATTTTATCTGGTACTATCGGTGTTTAGTATTGACCAATGAATTTCCATTAAAAATATGTATGTATATATATGGGGAATATTGTAGATTTTTGTAGTGAAGGACTGGAGTTCGATGCCAATCGTGGCGGAGGGATACTAGTTTGTAATATTCGGCAGGAAGAGGGGAATGGAGTGTCTTAAAATTAGGTTTCCTCTGTTGACACTGCTGTAGAAGGAAAACAGCATAAAGGTTAGATAATTCAGCTTTATACTGTATTCCGTGTGTAACAGAGTAAGCACAGTGATCTTACACTACTATTGCTATTTTAATACTAATCCCAATAGATGCTAATGATAATACTAATGAAAAAATGATACTAATGAAATATTTTTTTTATTTTTCACATTAGGCTCTGCAGTTTCCCTAAGTCTCCGTTCTCTCTCCTAAGACTGCATAGCCCCCCAACGCGTTGTGAGATATAAGTAACTAATCAAAAGTTTTAAAAGGACAATATCTAAAATATCTTTGTTTTTATTCAACATTCAAATATTGAAATAAATAAACTCATTATGTATATTTAAGAAAAACATTTAAAAATGTGATAAAACAAAATAAAAATACATATAATAGATATTCAAATGTGATAGTAAAAATAAGATATGTGACGTTTATTGTTATAATATAGGCTAAGTTGTTTTTTTATATCGATAATAAAAACAGTTAAGTGCGAGTCGGACTCACCCACTGGGGCTTCTCTATCAACTTTTGCTTACATTGACTTAGAAGTTCATTTTTTGTGCTTAAAGGTACCATAGACCTCAAATAAAAATCAGTTTCCCACTATATCTCGCATACGTAGGCAGAGGGAATCCAGTGTCAAGACACTCCGTTTCTCACTTTTCGCCGAATCCACCATAGACTTGAATATTTAATATTAATTTAATGATACTTCCACGTGATCTCGAGATAAATGGTCTGGACAAACAGAGGAATGGACAACAAAGGGATCAGGGTACCGTTTTTAGCTTTTAAGGCACGGAACCCTAAAATATACTGCAATTTGAAGCCGCCATTTGAATCATGTTAATTTTGGTGACATGAAAACATCTTATAAAACTTAAACAGCCAGTTGTTATCTCGACAAAGCAAGTTTAAACTATTCAATATATAAAATAGAAACGTTTATAATATTTGTCTGTTTGTACCAAGTATAAATAATATAAAATATATATATTATCTTTTATACACCTCTGCTCAAAACGCAATGTCTCAAAAATTTTACGGAATATGGGGAACTGAGTGTCTTGACAGCAGTTTCCCTCTACTTACGAGTATCTTGGTGGGTTATAAGGCAAAAGGAAAAAAGCAGGAAAAGCTAAATAATATTTATAGTTATATTCAAATAAACATACAGGAATACTTATCCGGTTAGGAAGAAAGCCGAGCTAGCTATCAGAATCAGTATTATATAGAGAAACTCAATTGTATCACTTTAGATCACAATCTATAATATTCTTCTATTATCCATTTTCTGATGTCGAACCTATTAGAAATTATAGTTAGAAGAACACCCCTTTTTACCTTCACGCTTTTCCCGCATATAGCAGGGTAAGCAGTAGAAAACTTATGCTAGGACACTCCGTTCCTCTTTTTGCTCTCTGAGAGTTGAATAGTGGAACTTTCACCTCTCTTAATCTACTAGAACAGGGATATGAAAACATAAAAAAAATATATATTTTTTTTAATATGAAAATTATTTAAATATAATAATTTCCTCGAATGGGTATCGAACTTGCAGCCATATAATAAACATCGAGTAAAAATAAATAAAATGGTCGGTATGGTACTCGATGATTACTTCGATTGTATTTTCCATAATAAAATTGATAAAAAATAAACCTACCATTATTTATTTCATTTAAATTGAGATGACATATCAAATGGAAATAGAAAGTATCTATTTTGCCATTAGGTGTCACATGTCATGTTTGTTTAGACCACATCCGTGTCATGTCAAATGTGTCTGTTTAAGCTGCTACTTATTTATTTTTATTTATAGCTTCACGCCGTATCTTACATATACCATAGGCAGAGGGAACGTAGTGTTAAAACACTCCGTAACTTTAAAAATCTTTAAATCTATTTAACGCCAATCTAAAATGTACCGATCGTTTAAAGTAACGTAATTAGACCAATAAATGTTTATCTATAAG
Source organism: Heliconius melpomene rosina (assembly GCF_056956725.1). Taxonomy (NCBI): domain Eukaryota; kingdom Metazoa; phylum Arthropoda; class Insecta; order Lepidoptera; family Nymphalidae; genus Heliconius; species Heliconius melpomene. Next base: position 4,968,731 of record NC_140402.1, on the reverse strand, counting down.
GAGGTAGCCAACATCCGTGTAAACGTCAACCGTGACAGAGAACATCGCGTCCGCTACTGGATTATCTTAAATCTAGGCTTCAAGTATTTAAAGACAATGTAAGCTTGTAAGTTATACTAACATTAATTTAAAAGGTACAGAGTAGAGTTTACAGAGAGAGAAATATAGAGAGAGAGTTTTTTTTTACTGTTATTATATTTGGAACTTTTAGTTTAGTAATAGAGACGTCAGATATGAATTGAATGTGGAAAGATGTTTGTATATTGCTTTTAAGAGAAGAAAAAAGTTTAGTGATATATCACTCTTCTGTCTTTTAATATATTTTTGTTCCGTTCACAGCTTCGTCCGCGTGTCTTATCGATAGTATGGCTAAATAGTTGTTTTATATATAAACCTTTTTCTTGAACTATCTATGAGTGAAAACCGCATCAAAATCAATTGCATAATTTGAAAGGTTTAATTGTACATCGATGAAAAGCAATATTGTTTTATACTATACATAGAAGATTAAGATTAAAATATAATTTGTTATATTTAGTTGTTTAGCTCCTTGACATTTTCATTAAATATATGTACTTAATTAATATAATTATTACTTAATATATCAATACTATCAAATTTACATAAAAAAGTAATTTTTCAAATATTATACAATTAGTTATTATCATTATAGAATCAAAAAATTCCATAACACCTTATTAAGCACATTTAAGCAAATGAACTCCTGGGGTTTTATAGCGGAAACTATAATACAATAGCGTTTTTAACGTCAATATAAAATATTCTTTATAAATATGCAAAATTCTTTATGGTATTTAGGGTTCTTTACTAAGTTTGAAAAAAAAAAACAATTGAAAGTAGGTACTTAATGATCCCTTTTTAAATATGCTAGGTTGTATTGGAATTATGGTGATTAACATTATTTTTTTAAATATGCTAGGTTGTATTGGAATTATGGTAATTTTAATTTTATGAGTTTCATTTTTAAATAAATATCGCTTTTATACTGAGTAATATGGTTTTGTTTTAATGAAAAACATGAAAAAACTTAATTTTTATTTATAAATAACCGAAATATTGAAAAAGATACTGTTAGGAAATAAGCGCTAAAAACATTAAATAAATTAAATTAGCTTCACGCTCTATCCCGGATTTAGGTAGTAAAATAAACAGAGGGAACCTAAAGACATTCGATTTCCTACTTTTGGCTCCAGGGAAGTCATGATACCAAACCGAGGAAATGAAAATAATTCTTCCCCCCGAATGGAAGCTGAATCCACAACCGACGCATATAGAGCCAGTAGCTGTACCACGGTACTACGACAGCTTCAACAAACGCTAAACAAAACCAAAAATAAGATACGGAACCCAAAACATTAATTACTGCCGCTTACTTTGTATAAAGAAGCCGCCTACATTATTTGAGTAGACTATAATATAATACCATTGACATTGGCCATATGACGTTCAAATCATTCATTCTTTTGTAAAGATGTCATAAAACAACGCCTAACGACAGAAACGTATTAATAATTCATAAATTTATATGTTTTTTTTTGGATTATGATAATTAATATTTATTATTTTTTTTATGATATTTATAATGTAGTGTATTCTGGTCTAGGAAATCTTCAGTTGAGTGGAAATGAAGATCGATGTCCTAGACAAGTTCAGAGTAAAAGAGACAAAACCCGGTGAAGCTGTAGAGACCACTATTTTCAATAGTATACTGCACATACGATAAAAAAGCTTTTGCCAAAATTCCCAAAAGATGAAATGTATGTTAATTATAAACATTAAGGAAAATAAAAAAAATAAAAATTATATATTTATTAAAACCTAATTTTATATTTGATAATATTAGGTAATACAAATAAGGTATTTTTAAATTTTATAATACTTACTAAGTTAAAATTTGAATAATAATTTTATAATTTAACGATTTCTCAGAGTATTCCTACTTGGACCTACAAGCTATACTAAATATATGGACAAAAAAATTGTTGTCTACTCAAACAAATTAATCGCCTTACTGTACTTACTATAAGTGGATTAAGATATTCGATACTTTTAATCTTTGTACCTTAATATTCTTAAAAGTAACAAATTAGATGATTTTCTAAAAAAAATCTTGAATATGTTAAAAAAATACCAAAAAGTTTGCTAATAGAGGAAAAAATTTTATATAATAAAAAACATGGGTGTAACGCGACGGTTGTGGGTTCGATCCCCACTCGAGGAAGTGAAATATTTATTAACGTTTATATTTCCATTTCTTCGCTCTGGTGTCAAAGTGCGGCGTTGAGTTCTGCCACTTAACACGCAATGCCTCCAAAATTCGGCAGAAAATGGGGAACGGAGTGTCTTAACACTAGGTTCCCTCTGCCTACTCTGCTGTGTGCGGGATACAGCGTGAAGCTAAAAAAAAATCACGACAAAATAATAATTCTAATAACTTGTTTTTTATCTTAAAAATGTTTCTTTGTAATTTAAATAACCCTTTTTCTTCTAGTGGTACATAAAATGGCACTTTATTTAAAAATTCTTGTTTTTTTTCTACTATTACATAACTTCTATGTTTACGTTTAAGATCTAATCTTTATACAAAGCCGAGCCATAACAACGACACACTTTGAAATTTGTATGATTCATACAGTTTTTTTTAGTTTCACGCGTACATCTGTCTCATATAGCGAATAAGCTAGTGTAAAATCATTCTGTTCTCTACTTTTTACTTAGTATCTAATATCACTTTTAAGAGGCCAGTCGCTAGGCCTGTGCCAGCTGGGGCACAAACACGCGACTGTAACCAAAACCAATTGTGGGTTCGATTTCCACTGGAAAAAATGAAATATTTGAATTTTCATTCCATCCCTCTGGTAACCAGTTGAATTCCGCCAGAATCCGGCAGAAAGTCTAGAAAGGAAGTACTTAAATGGGAACGGAACGTCTTAACACTAGCTCCTCTGGTTCCCGGGTTGCGGGTTCGATCCCCTATCGAGGAAGTGAAATATTTATTTACGTTTATATTTCCATTTCTTCGGTCTAGTGTCGAGACAAAGCGTGGCGTTGGCCCTCAACACGCAATGCCTCCAGAACTCGCCAGAAAGTGGGGAACGGAGTGTGTTAACACTATGTTCCCTCTGCCTATCCTGCTGTGTGCGGGATACAGCGTGAAGCTGATTTGTTTATTTTAATTAACACTATTTGACTTACTTCTGACGCCGAATTGGCGCAATCTAAGGACAACGGAGTTGATATAATTGGTGAGCCCATAAAATTACTCTAACAATTAATTAGAAGTAGGTATGACGTCAAAATTCTTTAGTGTATTGCAGTAAACTTCGTATTAAAATATTTTGAATTTGTCATTTATACAAGGTATTTAGATTTATATTTAAATTTATTCTATGAAATGTTTTTAATGTCAATATTTTTTTGGTAATGTTTTAAAATGTTAGTTAGTTGAGGAATGCGCTGGTCCGAATTACTTTATAAAAGTTTCTTTTTTTTAAATAAATACAATAAAAACTTAATTATGTAACCTTTTCTACATAACATTTTATATTATCTTGAAAGTTAAAATTTTGAATGGGAATCAAACGTCACACTCACACGCTGCGATGCTAAATTTATTTGAGATGTTTATATTTGTATACTGGCAGTAGATTACTTTTAATTAACATACGTGTATACATGTATGTAAAGCTGAAAAAAACTATTTTTAAGCAAATACTTTAATAACAACGACTAACTTTGCTAAATTTAATCATTTTTCTTATTTTTAAACGTCCCACAAGAGATACTCAACAATTGTTTTTCAATGCAACAATTCAATTTTCTTTCTTTAGTTTCTCATTCAATAAATATTAAAGAAAAAGCGTCTTATATATTTTGTTGAATACATAATTGGTCTCGTACGCTATGTATCTGCTTAATATAGACTAGATAAACCAGATAAACTACTACACCCATACTAAATATAATGCTCAAAATGCTCAGGAATGTCATACATTAATTAAATATTTTTGTACACATATTCACTTCCGTTATTTAACTTTTCACTATGAAATTATTTCAATTCTGTCTTTCTCTTTGTTACTAAAATAAGAAGCATTCATATTCAACTTCACTTTTTTATTGGTTTTTCCATAAAATAAATTTTTATTAAATAAAAAAAATTATGATAATAATAAACATCACTAATTCCTCATTCAGGGTAAAGACACCAGAGTAAAAACAACCTTGTCAATAGCCATTATGTTAAACTTTATTATAACATCTAAATTAAAATCATTGACCTTTAAATTTGTGTATTATATGCATAGTATGCGGATATAGGTAGGCCTATATAAAATCTTAATTAAGAATAAAATAGATAATTAAAAAAAGCTAGTCGGCATAGATAATTAAAATTTTATTTTGAAATTGTGAATGATTTTTATTATTTATCTGTTGCATTGCTATTTGAGATTAATAATAATTAATTAATTAGTATCGTGATCATATTGTATTTCAATAAAGTACTACAATTAAGTAGGCAATATTGTATATCAAAAATACAATAAGTTTCAATTGTATTTTTTTTATGTAAATACTTTTATTTTATTTTTTAGCCTCATGTTTTTCACACGAAAACATAAGCTGCTTTATCTTAACGGGAATGAACATTAATATTTGACATATAAACACTTTCCCGACCGGGGATCGAACCTACAACCAATTGCGCTTACAGCCACTCTTCTCTCACACCAGATCTTTATTAATAATGCATAATCCTAATATTCATAGAATAAGATGAATCGAAATCGTAGCATCACTTGTTTTTTTTTTTGTTTTAATAAAGAGCGAAAATTCCAAAATCTAAATCCTTTTTACCTAATAATATTTCAAAATATGTCAATACTACATTTATTACTTTAAATTAACATTTATAACATTTTTAAACGTGATAGACTATTAAGATATCAAACCTATTTTGAAATTATTTAAATTAGTTCATAATTAATATGGTTAAACAAGTTTTCCATACTGTAACTAGAATTAAGGGAAATGGTGTCATTATTGCACCAACAATTGACTAAGAGATGGACCATCTGTGCAAATAATGCGGTGCCATGAACCAAATTACTTTATAAATAACTATATTTAAAAAGACATTCAAGTTGGCTATTCTTGTTTTGTACTAATATGTGGCATAGAATGGAGCTCGTTGTAAGGATATTGTATGACACGAAATTCTAAGTCTCTATCATTAGAGTGCAACCTAGTGTCATTAACTACTGACTCTATCATTATTATCTGTTTGATTTTATTTAACTTCGTAATAAATATTATAACGTGAAAATTTATATTATATATATATATTTATTTATTTATTTATTTATTTATTTATTTATTTATTTATTTATTTATTTATTTATTTATTTATTTATTTTTAGCATCCCGCTGTATCTCGCACACACCAGGATAGAAAGAGGAAACCTAGGCATTAGAACTTATTATGTTAAATAGAAATATATTGCCCATTTATAAATAAAATAAATGTGTAGAGTTAATATTTCAACCGATGAAGGAACTGCGACACAAAGCCTTTCAATTGCTAGTTCACTATTTTTTATTTAATCTATAATTTTAAGTAACTAGACAATAAATCATACAAAAATGTCATTTTTAATATCACATTTAAGAAAATAATTATTTTTATACAAAAAAAAAAAATATTATTCTTTGTTATCCAACTAAGAAATAAATCTTAGGTTCACAAAAAATATAGTACGGACGTTTTCTGCGAAAAATTGCTGATTCGAGTTAGGCCTTTTGTATGGTAATTTAGACTACACGTGAATCCTATTTTATGTTAGAATATATTGTAAGAATGTAATAAAAATATATTAATATGAGCACAATTTTAAATAATCCTTTTTATTTTTATTCAGCTTCACGCTGAATCCCGCACATTGCAGGGCAGGCCGAGGGAACCTGAGAATTTAGTGTTAAAACACTCCCATCCGTGCAGCCTCCAGAATGTCTTACGTGTTGAATGGCGGAACTTAACCCCGCGCTGCACCTCGTTAGCAGACCGAGGAAATTAAAATATTAACTATTCTTAGATTGGAAATCGAATCCACAATCTGTATTTATAGACACGACTGGCCTCCTAATAAATAATCTTTCATATCTTATATATCTTCATATTAATAAATTAAATATATTCTTACTTTTATTTCTTTTCCTTTATTACATCGACGTCAAATTAAAAAAAACACTACACAATTCCCTCCTAAAAAACACTTAAATGAAAATTTCACATCAACATTTCTCCTAATAATCTCAGTAAAATGATTTATTCTCTAACGAAAGTGGTTGATAAAATAATAAAGATATATATATATATATATATATATATATATATATATATAATATATATTAAAGTTTTATTAATATTAATATTAAAGTTTTATTCAAATCGATTTAGTTTTTTTTTCTATATATATATATATATATATATATATATATATATATATATATAGAAAAAAAAACTAAATCGATTTGAATAAAACTTTAATATTAACATAATAACATCTAAAGTTCGTTGTTCATATTATATCGAGAGGTGCCTTATCGCATCCGATTACAGATTAGGTTACATTAGGTAACCGCTTATCAGTAGGTGTACTATTTTCCTAAACACTATCTATTTTTGTTCAGCCTTATCATACATAGCATTTGCATATGTCAAGTGACATCTCTGTTGACAAAATGATTTAAAGTAGGTAGATATATATAATGTAATATATACTAAGGGATTCTATTGACAATTGTATTTATTCGTCTTTCTCTTTTTCCTTTCACGCTGTATTATATAGCAGGGTAGGCTGAGGGAACCTTGTGTTAAGTAAGATAGTCCATTCCCCCAATCCCAATTTCTGCTGAGTTTTTCGAAACATAGTGTGTAGGCCTTGTTACCTTAGCGAGAAAATAAAAATATAAAATCATTAATTTCTCCAAATGGGAATTGAACTCAAAACCGTCGCGTCTATTTAATTTACATAGCTGATGTGGTATATATTTAAGTATTACAATTAAATACGTTCATTTCGTTTATTTAGTTTAAACGCTTGGAAGGTATCCAAGAGAAAACCACAACAAAAATATACAATGTGAATATAAAATTATATATAAATATCGATATAACAATAAGAGTAGATATATAACAATATGATGGAGACCTTCAGGGAGAAGTAGGATAAAATCTGATTCTATGCGATGGTAGTAGAATCCTCCTCCACTCAGGAGAGTGATTAGATTTAATTATTTTCATTTTCTTGCTCTATAATATAGGTTTAGTATATAAAGCGCACAAACGTACAATATCTCGAAAGTGGAGAATGGAGTGTTATAACACTAGGTTACACATTTGTAAAAAATGGTTGCCATCTTAAAAAAAAAAAAAATTATTCAAAAACAAATAATAAGAACTCACAACCCATCGTGTTTATCACACACTTGTGCCACTGAGCTACAACGGCTGTCAATATATTACAAATTTCCTCTATAATAGACATTTATTTTAATATTAAAATTAAGTTCCTCACAATATACTGTACTTAACCTACTTACAAAAACAATAACTATTTAACATAAGAAGAAAATTAGCACAGCCTTACAGTTAGTTGATAGCCGCATAAAACGCCTTTGAAAATCTAGACTTTACATGGAATAGAATTGCTTGTCCATAATAAATGCGGTTTAGAGATTCTTGTTTCAGTGTCAACATGGTATTAATTTTATAGAGTTGCTCTTGCTTTTGAATATGGTAGGTTTTTTTGGATCTATTGGATTTTTTTCTCTCTGTTTCCCCCATATAGAAGGGTAGGCAGTGGCGACCTAGTGTTATGGCACTCCGTTCCCAAATTTTTGCCAATTTTTTTTTAAATTATAATTTTTTGTTTATGATAAATCAATAATAAAGGTTAATTATATAAAAAAATATATTGTAGAATTGTCATCAGTATTTACAATCGTCATTTTTTAAGGAAATTCGATCTTCGTTGACTTGAAAACTACTGTTCAATAAATAATAATTATTTCCATAAGTAATAATTTATTATTATTATTTAAAACCATAGTATAAACATGTAAATATGTATATTTTTTTTATGGTCATAAACTGTAACGGTATATCTAACTTGGACAGTATGTCATTTATACAGGTTTTTTCGTAAGCATAACATATTTAAATATGACGCTTAGAAACAAATAAAACATCAATTTCTTAAATATTTATTACAAAGAATTTTAATAAATTAATGCTGCTTTAATTAAATATTAAAGAAATATTATAACAAATATCATTTGGAAAAAAAGAAGAAGAAGAAGAATTTTGGAAAAAAATCGATTTTATTCGAATCCCATAATGAAAACCTAACCAAACTACTCTTGAGTAGATTTCCTTTCTAATAAAAATGAACCACAAAAATCGGTTCACCCAGTCGAAAGTTCTTAGATAACAAACATGAAAAAGCTAAAATCGAATTGACAACCTCCTTTTACAGAAGTCGGTTAATAAAATTAACGATTTCCTTATTAAAGTATTAGTAAAAAGAAAGTACAATTAACCTATGAACAGATAAACATTACAATAATTTAACAAACAACACCGTTAAGTATTATCCCCATTTCGTAATTAATATGGACTAGCCGCACGCAAGTGTCCACAGCCTTCTTAAGAACAATTGTTGAAAAATTGTCTCTACTATATTCAGAGATTATTATTAAAATATTTTTATTTTTATTTGTTTAGCGGTATTTATACGATATATTATGTTTCTTTTTCCTGTTTCATTATGTATTCTGCGTACCTATACCAGGATAGGTAAAGAACGTTCAAGACACTCTGTTCACAACTCTCCGCCTGAATTCCACACATTGCTTTTATTGAAGTGGAACTGCCCCAAATGGGTATCGACCCCACAATCATTATGTTTACAGATTTGGTCCCACTGTGGCCTAATTGCTTTATTTTAGTTAGCTTACACTATATTCCGCACATAGAAGAGAAGGCAGGCCGTTCCCATTAGAAGAGAAGGCAGACCGTTCCCATTAAGACAATCTCACTTTCCACTGAATCTTTAAATAAGAACGCCCTTAGCCACGTTACCAAAGCGAGAAAATATTAAATATTTCAATCCCTAAATGAGAAGCGAATCTACAACTGTTGTGCTTACAGTATATGAGCTATATCTGCGCCAGAACGGCATCCATGATGATAAATCAGGTGTATGTCGAAATCGACCAGTTTGAAAGAACTCTTTTTATTTACTGTCCTGATAACGGAATTGGGTTATCATAGTTGTTTACCTATTTAATTATAAGCGGTCTGGGAATATTGGTTAAAGGTCGTCATAAATATTATCTATAGTTATTGAATAGAATGACTGCGTGTAAACGTGGTGGTATTGAGTTTGATTCCTGCTCGAGAGAATGAGATACTGATTATTTTTTATTTCTATTTGGTACCCACCACACAAGGCCTACAGAATTCTGGTCTCCAGAAGTAGAGTGTAAGTAAGTACCCTCTAAGACACACTAAGAAGACGTAAAAAAATAATAAGATAATTTAGTTTATTATTACTATTTATTATGCTTACAATTATTTCTGCAATTTAATTTTGCTAAATTATATTTTTTATAAAAAATTAAACCCACTTTCTGTGAATGTAGATATCGTATGTCACCTGTCGAAATATTTTATTATTAATCTATATATATAAAAGGACTTGTCCTCACTGACTGAGGTAAGACGCACGCACAGCCGTAACCGCTGTGCGTAGAAACGTGAAATTTGGACAGATGTTTACTTTCGTAATCTGGACATCCACTAAGAAGGGATTTTGAAAAATTTTAACCCTAAAGGGGTGAAATAGGGGTTGAAAGTTTGTATGGAAAAAAAAATAAATCAGCACCGATATTTATAAAATTTGAAATTTAGATTTTTAAAAGTATTTAATTGAACACGTGTTTCATAGTTTTCTAGAATTCTCCCCCTAAGGGTGCAAATAGGGGGTTGAAAGTTTGTATAGATTTTTTTTAAATCGGCACCAATTTTTATAAAATTTGAAATTCAGACTCTTAAAAGTATTTAATTGAACATATGTTTCATGGTTTTCTAGAATTCTTCCCTTAAGGGTGCAAATAAGGGGTTGAAAGTTTGTATGGAAAATTCTTAAAAACGCCAGCGATTATTATAATATTTGAAATTTAGACTCTTAAAAATATTTTATTGAATATGTGTTTCATGATTTCCTAGAATTCACCCCTAAGGGTGCAAATAAGGGGTTGAAAGTTTGTATGAAAAAATCTTTAAATCGCCACCGATTATTATAAAATTTGAAATTTAGACTCTTAAAAATATTTCATTAAACATATGTTTAATAGTTTATTAGAATTCATCCCTAAATAAGCGAAAGCGAAGCTGCGCGCGTCCGCTAGTAGTTATATAAGTAGCGTACTTTAAAAGTTCAAAATAAATTCGAAAGTATTTTACATCAATCATTGATTTTTAACAACACAGTGTGTAATTTATCTTCTTGACACTTTAAGCAAATATAAAATTTCATTCAATTAAGATTTCCCTTAAATGAGCATGTGCAAAGTCGGTTAATTTTAATACATTTTTTTATTAATTTCAAATCGAATTCACCGAGTACCTACGTAAATGAAGCTTACATACAAGTTGCGTAGTAAAAATACATAAAATTAAATTATTGAAATCAGTCGTGACTTAGCAGCTCGGTTGTGAGTTCGATTCCCATTCGAGAAAATGAAATATTTAATATCTACATCTCTTCTCTCTGGGGTCAAGGTCAAAGCGCGGCTTTGAGTTGTGCCACTAACACGCAGTGCCTTCATAAATCGGCAAAAAGTGGAGAGCGGAGTGTCTTGACAATAGGATATCTCTGTTATGGTCGGGGTACAGCGTGACGCTAAAAAATAGAGTTCAGAAGTCTCTATGAGTGAATATTTAGCTACTTGAAATTCAATTCTAGTTTCATTATCAGTAAACAAAAAGGAACTACGATTTTGTTATTATAAGCCTGGAGTAATATATATATATATATATATATATATATATATATATATATATATATATATATATATGTCAGTTTAATATATTATTATAAAAAAACTTTATACAGAATGTTCAACTCGGCAGGATTTCAACCCACGTCCTCTAGATAAACACGTACAAGCTTAGAGCCATTTGAATTATGTGATTATATCACATAATACGATTATTTAAATTCTTAAATATTTCGTTATAAGATTTTATATAGTTTTTATTGTTAAACAATAATAATAAAAATAACAATATTAAACTAAAATATTTATTTTGGATTTCATTTTTTTTTACGCTATATCTCGCGCATAGTAGGTTAAGCAGAAGCAGCTTGACAACCTACTCCCCACTTTCTTCCGAATTCTGAAAGTATTGCCTGTTGAGTCAAGTCGGAGCTTAACGCCGCGCTTTGTCTCTACACCAGAGAGAGGAAATGAAAATATTTAATATGTCATTTCTTGTATTGGGCCGAATATCGAACCCACAGCAAATTTAAATAACGGAAAATTCAATATATAATTCATTTTTTTTTCTAAATTCATCTCAATTCTACGGTACGAAATAAATAGTTTTGCGCGTATTCATTCTATGAAATCCACTTGTTCGGTGACGTGCTAATTTTTTTCACCATTTCCTCGTCTTTTTGTCACTTTTTATGGACATGGAGGAAAAAAATGGAGAGTTCATAATAACGTGACTGGTTTTTGCTGAGTAAATAACGGATTGCAAGTATTTATTATAAAATATATTTTTCTTGATAGCTAACTTATTTGAAGTGTGACTTAAGTTTATAAATAAAATGATTTATCTGTGGTATTATAATTTTATGAGCTACTAAAATATTGTACTAAATAATCTTGTTATAATTATTTATTTAAGAAAACAAAAAAAGGGAATATGTAGAGTTTCTTTTTTTTATAGTTTGGAGAAATGAAGGATTTTTTCTGCAGTTTCATAAAATTATATTAGGAGGCCAAAAAGAGCTTTAAAATACTTTAGTACTAAACTGTTGATATTACAACATTTTCATTCATCGTTTTGTCGAATTTAGATAAAGTTATCAAAATCATTCATGGGTCATAATCAGAAAAAGTGCACATTTTGTGTCTTTTCTTGTCCCGCTACTTTGAATGCGTTTTAAAAATACAATTTTAAAGATAATTTAAATATTTTGCCATTTAAGATAAATTTACTTATTAACTTAAAGATTTTTGTAATATTTTAAATGTATTAAGGCTTTTAATAGTATTTTTTGTTAGTTGCAAAAAACTTTTCAAAATGCGTGTCCCATTCACCACTTTACTTTTTAAAAATTGATTTGTTACGAATGTTTATGGTTTTATTTGATTTCAGATATGTTTATATTACTTTACTTTATGCATAATATTAAATAGAACTACTTTTATTGATACATTATTTAATAAATAATATATATTAATTAAGTAAATTTGTCCCAAAATATTGTCTTTTTGTTACTCAGGGCTAGTAACGTACAATTAAAATATGAACGCAATTATTTTGGATGGTATTTAATATTAGTTTTTATTGTGGCACCATAATTGTAAAAGTCAATGCTATCGTAGCTACAACCAGTAGTGTTCTCGCAGCAGTTGAGGGGTTCAAATGTTTTAAAGGGAATGCGTAAAATTACATCTCAGGGTTATAAACGGCTTTTATTTTGGTAAGTATTCTATAATTTCGTTTTCTTGTTTATGTTATTTGCTTCTTTTTACAAAATCTCAAAAAAGAACGTCAGTGCTTGCACATGCAACACGTGGCTTATGAGCAAATATTTAAAAAGGTTAGAATTTCTCAGACTTCATTCTCAATTTCGTTATATTTCGTTACGTAACGAAATTGAGAAAATATGAAGCCTAGTTCACAATTACGGTACCAATGTTTTCTTATATATGTTTATAATAAAATTTTATCGAACCGGTGCTTGTATATGGAAGATATGTATATAAGAAAAAAAAAATTGCTGGCATATGAAAAAAACTATTAGTGACTTTTCATAACGTAAAGTAACCAAAAATAATGATTTTTAAGTTTTTTTGCTTGTTTGCTTGTTTGTCTATGTGTTTGTGCACGCTAATCTCAGAAACAGCTGAACCGATTTAGTTAAATTTATTTTTATTCTTTCTGAAATTAGTTGTGATTTTGTGATTTTTATTTTTTGATATATATTTTTGTATTTTCAGTAAGCGTAAGCTCCTATGTCAAATGCTGAAACAAATGCTTTTTTTTTTTTAGATATAGAGAACGTCTTAAAAAGACCAATCCTATTAAATATGAAGATATGCGGAATAAACACTTACAAAGAATTAAACTTAATTCCAATGATAACGACTCAAATTTTGATATATTTTAAAGTGAATTTAATTTTATCATTAACTTTGTGATCTCTAACTAGAAATATAAGTTTATTACGTTACGAACTAGCATTATTATATTGTTAATATTCTCACTTTGTTATGTTTTCTTCTTACATTTATAATCTGTTAATTCAACGATTGAACCTTTAAAATTTTGATCTGTGTCTCATTAAATAAAAAAAACAATAGTTTTATTCATATAATATCGTTATTTTGTTGTGTATAATGCCTTATGTCATCAGTTTCGTAACAAACTTTATCAGTGTTGTTACTTATCAGTTACGTTACGAATTCGAAAATGTCCACTTTTCTGATTATGACCCTCATAGCCAATGTTATTTCATATTTCCGTAAATATGGGATAAGAAATCATAAAAAATTACATAATTGCTACTAGATTATACACAAATCAGTTTAACGTAAAACTTCCTAAAAATAAATTTATTTGGTGAAGTTGTTTTAAATTATAACAGATTGTTGTAACAGATTTCCTACAAAAATATTTTATTATTATTTTTCTTTTCGGCTTCAATTTTTATTAAGCTAAAACTGGGAAGACAGAGAGAACGTAGTGTCAAAACACTATATTTGAGATAGTGCGTATTGGTTACTTAGCAAAGCTCAATCAATCGTAATAGTCATTAAATATCTAATATCTAATTCTAAGCTAAAAATAATAATCTTAAATATGCTCTTCTAAAAAACTAAAAAGCAAATCGTCTTTACATGTTCAAAAAATCATAGAGATGTATCACTTCACACAATCCTCACAAAATAAATCAAAAGGACTTCAGTATTTCTTTCTAAAATGTATTCTTAATAAGTAATATTAATTAAAAAACACACACAATAGAATAAACACACACGTCAAAATTAAACCATATAGCGTATACGAAACAGCTGCGCGTGCGCACAGCATTTATCGAATCGTGTTCTAGCGTTACGAATAACCTACATCTACCGAGTCCAATAGAAAAATCACAATCGAATGCGTTAAGCCATCCGCCGATAGCGTTATCGGTGGCCCCATAACACCGGAACCACATATGGCTGGTGGGGAATCTGTTCGATTGATGGACCATGGAACTCATAGTTAATTCATGGGGTCAATAACTTAAATAACTTTTAGGTGATTGCTTATTTTAGTTGTAATGTATTGTAAAATAAAATAATCGCGTACAGCAGGGTGGGTAGACAGTGAGAAGCTAGTGGAAGCTAGTGGTAAGACACTCCGTTCCCCACTTTCCACCGGACACAAGAGCTGATTAGCAGAGGTATGAAATTAAAATATTAAATATTTTTTGAGAGGGATTCGAACCGACAACCTGACGCGTTTTGAGGGGCACGTTGGTGTTCCTGCGCCATTGAAATGTGATAAAAAAAAAAATTTAATTTTCATAACCTTTTGCTGATATCTAATATTAAACCAATGCTATCCAATATAAAACCAACCAGTACTTTAAAGTTTATATTTGCAACTAATTTTCTTAGAAGAGGCGGAAAACGGAAAATCTATATTGTATGTACAAAGCAAAATTTAAAACCATAAGTCCACAACCGTAGCCATGATTCATATTCGTAGAATTTTATATACTTAAGTAAATTGTAGTAGTTTTGTTTCACATTTACAATGTATCTCGCATATAGCAGGGAAGTAAAGGGAACCTTTCCCCAATTTCTGCTGAATTTTTCGAGGCATTGCGTGTTCAGTGGCAAAACTCAACGCCGACCTGGTTGCCAGAGCAAATATATGAAAATATTAATTTATAATAATTCATTTTCTCGAGTTGGAATCGAACTCACAACCGTCCGTCGAATAATAGTCATACTCATATGACCTTTCTTAGCCGTACCTATACAAGAAATACTTGTGTTATTAAAACTTAGGCAAATCTAATGTATAAACATACGAGTAATATTCAAAATTTTCAAGGTCTACAACCGATAGCGGCTACATATAAATATTTATTTACATAAAATATTTAGTTTCATATCTTTTTACACTAACAGAGTAAAAAAAGAAAACATAACTCGAGACTCTGAGAGAAGTAAACCGACGGTTATGGGGTTAAAATAAAAATAATATTAAAATATTAATTAAAATAAAATTAAAATATTAATAAATAAAATTCATTCTCCCCACTCGGGAGAATGAATTTTATTTATTAATATTTTAATTTCTTCCCTCTTTTACCAAGGCAAAAGGGCAACCTTGAGACCCTCCACTAAAACCTCAATACCCCAAAAAATCGACGGAAAGTTGGGAACGGAGTGTCTTAACACTAGGTTCCTGGCTATCCTGCTCATGCGAGATATAGCGTGAAGCTCCCTAAAAAGACACAACTATCTCTTAAAATCTTAAATAATAATAAAAAAAATACGGCCAGTCATGTTCCATCGACATCGACAGTTTCGCACAAAAACATTCGAAATCCATTGTACGAAATATATACGCGTGACTTAATATCACTTATGTAATGGAGCATGGGTTGTTAACCTCATATTTAACATCTGATATTATTTGATTAGATCCCGTGCTCGAAACTACAAATCTTTGATCTGAACAAACAAACCGACCGTTTTTTTTTATAATGGCGTGCTAATTGACCTGAAAGTGTTACGAATGACTCATGGGGCCTATGACGTCATTGAAGAACTGGAAACGAACTGAACATGTACTGTTTATATAGAATTAAATGATATATTAACTTTAAGAAGAAAGTAATTGATACAAAGAAGTTAAATCTGTTGACTTTTAGAACAATTGAAAAAAAAATCGCTTATTTAATAAGGCAATCTGAATCGTTGCTAAAATTTATCGATGTCGTTGCTACATCACTAATATTCTTTATACGTATTGTTTTCATTATATTAGCTAATACTTAAAATATATATTATTTTTCTTCAATTCTTCGCTCTATGATCGAGGTTAAGAGCGGCGTTGTGTTCCGCTACTCAACACACAATCAGAATTTGGCGGAAAATGGGGAACGGAATGTCTTACACTAGGTTCCCTCTGCCTACCCTACTTCTAGAACAACAGAACATAATCCTATTTTACATTCAAATCCAAGAGCCGTATATTACACTATAAATTGCAGGTAAGGAACTACTGCACGATACGCAAATCACAGTTTATCCCGTTGTATATGTTCTAAGATCCCGTTATAAGACCATAGCTAAGGTGAGAAACCGTGCGCCTTGAAATTAGGACTTAAAAATATTAATATTAGATATGAAATGGCATTGGAGGAACCCTCATGGCATGGAACGTGATTTTAGTAATATTGGGTTCAAATCCAACTTGAGGGTAAAAAGTTAACTTTGACCTTTGAAAAAGGAAATCACAGATGAGGACTTTTTTAAGCACTCTCTCTTTATTTCATTCTAGAATATCTATTTTTCAATAGTTGTTAATAAAACTAAAATGAAATAAGAATAATTATAGCAAAACTATTTCAGATTAAAACATTTAAGTTTATTTTTAGATTTTCCGCTTATAATGAACTTGCGGAATTTCCACGGTGTTAATATACCCATATAAAAGGTTTACGTTAGCGTAACAAAAGCAGACGAGGTGATGAAAACTAGTTTACATAAATTGAGCACGAACCATTGATGGAAAAGATCGAGATTGCTTCTAAAGATTTTTTTATACCGAAAAGCCGTTGAAAATGTGATGGGTGGTCATAAAATTGATATAAATATTATATGTATATAATTAAAATTCATAGTTATTAGGTATATGCATATTAAATACTAAATAGGCCAAATGCTAAAGCTAAAAATTTTATAATATAAAATTTATTTGTCAAAAGCGATATTTCTGATTTTATAATATTTTATTCCTTTGCATATTATTTGGATGTGAAAAATAAAAATGGTGTGTAGACTATATGATAATTTTTAATAATTCACTTCTTATTTATTTATTTAGCTTTGAGGTGTGTATCCCGTACATAGCAGATTAGGCAGACGGAACCTGAAGAAAAGTAATTCTGGAGGCATTCCATGTTTAGCGGCGGATATTAACGCCGTTCTTTGCCTGGACACCAGAGCGAAGAAATAAAAATAAATTCGTTTTAATCTGGAGCAAATATATAATCGAATATGAATCGAACCCACTACCTGTCGTGTTTACAGTTACTCGATTGTGCCTCTGCTCCACGCCTGGCCGCTACCTTATTAATAACTTTTTTACACTAAAAAATAAAATATAATTTTAGAGTTTACCTTCTATCGACGATTACTTATATAAAGTATAGTATTTTCTAATTTCTTAGTCACACGTTCAAATTGCACTTGCTATACAGTAAAAGAGATAATAATATTAAGTTCTGTTTGTTTATAAATATTAATAAATATAATTTTAAAATCTAAATTTTAATAATTGAGTAATAAGTAGAGATTGCAGTAAGTAGTGATTTTTTTAATCATTATAGAATAAAGATATCAATACAATAAACAAAACAAATCTATTTGTAGATTATAACTAAACAGATACAGAAAGAATAAAAGCCTAGTTATATTAAAAGTCTAGATTTTCAGACGAAAATTAGTATCTACAGTCAAATAATTATTTAATCACTAATTGCAAAGTTTAGTAAATATTCAAATGTACTCGTAGTGCGGGCTCGTCTAAGGTTAGCTCATTGAACTATATATCCGGTTAATATTATAGCGGCGTTAAAATCAATAACAATTCATTAATTATATATTTTTTTCTATGCATCACGCTGTATCCCGCACACATCAGAATAGGCAGAGGGAACGTAGTGTTAAGACACTCCCCAGTTCCCCATTACCCGCCGAATTTTAGAAGCATTGTGTGTTGACTGGCGGCACTCAACGTCGTGCTTCTCCTTGACACCAGAGCGAAGAAAATGGAAATATTAAATATTTCATTTTACCCAATCGATATCGAACCTACAACCTATTGCGTTTTCACACACTTTGCACCCCCGCACCACGACTGGCCTCAAATTAATTATACATAATAATATAACTAAAGAAAACTTATTTGTCACATACTAACCTTAACACGTTTCACTAAAATTCATTCACTCATTCACTATTTAATACATTTTTTTTTATTTTAGTATAATAAATAATAATAATAGAATAATAATTATTTCTATCACGGTCAGTTCTTGTTAGTGCGATAGCCGCGTGGTAGGAAGTTCGTGGCGACGAGCGACACGTCCGAGCTCGCACGCGTTCTTTTGTCGACTATAGCATAACCCGCTCTTGGCCATAAGTTCACTTTTTACTTGCTCCTGTTTCGTTGTTTTTTTTTCAGCTTCACGCTCTATCTCGCTTATAGCAGGATAGGTGGGAACCTAGTGTTAAGACACTCCATTCTCCACTTTCCGCCCAACTTTCGAGTTTCATATTGAATAGCGGAATTCTACGCGGTTTTTGGTTTTTATACTAGATCGAAGAAATAAGAATATTAATAAATAATAATTAATTCCCCTATAGGGATCGAACTAACAACCATCGCGTTACATTCACACGCTCGTGTCCCATAACGGCCTCTGTAGGTACAGTTAACTGAAAATTGTTTTTAAGGAAATTTTATTTTCCTCGTTTTCCTTATTCAGGAATTTCCATATTTTGTTTATTTTTTTCATTGTCATATACTTTTGTATAGCGCGTGTAGTGCCTTTGTTGGTCAAGTTGCCACTATTATAATATTATGCGTTTTTTTATAAAAAATACTTTTAAATTTTAGATTTTATTTGAAGTAGAGCATATTTTATGTAGTTTTATTATTTTACCTATGTTCAGCTTCACGCATTTTCACGCATATAATGGTACCTTGGTTACCTTGTGTTCATCTTCGTTCCTAATTTATGCTGAATTTTCGAGACATTGCTTTTTGAATAGTGGAACTCAACGCCGTGTTTCGTCTACAAGAACGAGGAAATAAAAATATATTGAATTTAATCAAATCCCGAGTGAGAATCAAACACGCAACCGTCGCGTTCACGATCACACGCCGTTCCACTGTGCCACAAACAACACACTGCGTTAAGTCTTTATAAAAAAATACATTTTGCTCTTACAAATTCATAACAATAAAGAATGGCAATATTTTATTTATTTATTTATATAAAAAACCAACACAGCGAATACTGACAAGTTCAAAAAATAAAAAGTACAAATATTAAAATAAAATTCAAAATACAGCCGCAATTACAGATGACTACAAACAAACCCACAATATAAGTATTTATGAAATATATATGTAAAATTATATTTAAAAAATAAAAATTTAAAAAATATTCACATGTGGCGACAGGAGGCTAAGTTAGTGTATAAATATGAGTTATTTATACATTGGATGTCCAATTGAAGTTAACAATATCTCTTTCATCTGTTAACGTACTTGACGAGGCAATTTGATTTGGTTACACCTAGTCGGTAATGTTAGTAATGTTAGAAAAAGTCAATGCTATATTTTTATTATCAAAGAATTTTATATTAGCTTACCTTTTATTTGTATATATTTTTTTATTATAATACATTTAATTATTAGAAAATTATTCGTATGTACGTAAATATACTTTGGCTTAGGAAAATGTATGCTGTATTTTTTTCTATGTATATTTTTGATAAAAAAAAATTAAAATCAAAAAATATTTTTCTATTATTATTTTACCTGACAATTAATTATTGTTTTTAAAAAGATTACATTAAAGCACCACCAATTCTCTCTCTCTCTCTTCGCTGATAATAAAATAAATATTTAAAAATTCCACCTCTATAATATCATTAAAATTATTATTTAGAAAGAAAATTCAAATAACAGAAACCAAGTTAATTGTTATTTCTTAGAGTTTCACACCTATGGAATGTCTAATTGTCCTATACACAAAAACATAAAATCGATAAATTCCACGCCTGCACTGTACTCGTTACTACCGTAACACATTGTAAATACTATATACGTTTTCTTATAAGATATTTATAATTTCACAGGTTCATAAAATGTCTGACATTTGTTTGTACAATCAAATTTATAGCTCAGTAGGCGCAAGTTACGAGATATTAAAAGAAATATGCTGCCGCGTAGTGGGGCAGCTGTAAAGAAAGTTTTGGGTTCCATACCGTCGTGGGGGCTTGTTAACTATAAGAATTTTGATAGTTTTTCAAAAGGTATATAGGGTATTTAGATACTAATGCTTAATGCTGGATCATTTATATTAACACTAGCGACCCGCTCTCGTCTTCTCTCGGTTTTGCAGCGCAATTAAGATTTCTTAAGTAAAAATTAAAACCATATTTTGTTAAAACCTTAGTAGCATTTTGGTAATTCCCATAAGGATTAAATTCAATTAATAAAAAAAAAAAGAAAAATTATATCAATAATGAAGTATTTTATAAATTGCTATAAAATTACTATTTTAATAATTTGGTTTAAAATCCAGTTTAGTAAAAAAATAATATAGTACTAAACGTGAGAAAAGCCGCGAGTGGGTCGCTAGTATTTCTTTAAAACTGTCCCAACTACGTCAAGAAAACGTCAATTATTATTTAATACCTGCCTCTAAAATATAATTATGAACTTTAACTATCATAACTGTACGATCTATAAAATACGAGTTCAAACGTTCAAAGTTTATTATAACAAGAAAAACTAATTATGCAAAAATATATATATAATTATACGTTATATTAGCAAAAAAGTAAACATTTCAAATTTACTTCACTCGCTATTTATAAGAGTGACAATAGAATTTTTTACTTCCCTTTACAATTAAAGATTACTATAATGCCTATTTTTGTTTCGTAGGTGGTTAAAACGTTTACTTTCTGTAATAAAGAGAACGGAGTGTCTTAACACTAGGTTCCCTCTGCCTACCGTGCTGTGTGCGGGATAGAGCGTGAAGCTGTTTTATTTTTTATAATACAGCAAAAATACACGAAGTTTAATTTATTTGTTAGAGGTAGAGGACGTCGTGATGCAGTTTTGTTAATATTTTCACTTCTTCGTTCTGGTAACAAGGCAAAAGTCCGGCGTTGAGTTCCGCAACTCTACAGGCAATACCTTAAAAAATTGGCAGAAATTGGGTGTCTTGTCTTAACGCTTTTACAGTCAGACACTCTATCTATCGCTGTACGAAAAAATATTAAAATCAAGCTATATTTACACCTAAATACAATATCTAGTTTAAAGTTTATTTATTCTTAAAACTTCACATATTCCATTTCCTCCTTCCACAATTATCCTTTCAACTTCTATATCCATCAACAACCAGAGTATAATTCATCATACGATTTCTAAAATAATTAATTGAAAAGTTTTAAAAAAGGGAAAGATCTTAAGAAGCGCAGGTAACCAAAGACGCTAAAACCGTTCTCACGGCGTAGTGTTACACGTTATATCGTTTATCACTCTCATTACAGAATTCCCGACACCTTATTAGTAGTGATTAAAAATAAACACTGGATTTATTTTAAGTGAAAAAGTTAGTGAGAAATATAAATGTCTGCAATATTTTGTTTGAGGATACAGGGAACTTGGGAACCTAGTATTCTCCGTTTCGATTAAGATATTTCCGTTTCCCACTTTTCGCGCAAAATATTAAATATTTCATTTACTCGAGTGAAAATCGAACCCAGAACCTGTCTTGCAATAGCACGCTTATAAACGCCACGACTGGTTAAGACTGGTCAAGTATCTATAAAAATACAAGAAGCAAAATCTATACAAGTCGAGGTGTGTCGAGTGTCGAGGCAAACCGCGGCGTTTAGCTCTGCCACTCAACACGCAACGCCTAGAGAATCTGGCAGAAGAAGTGGGGAACGGAGTGTCTTAACATTAGGTTCCCTCTGCCTACCCTGCTGTGAGCGAGATACAGCGTGAAGTTGATAAAAATAAAAATTAATCTCAATAAAACCAAATATTTATTAAAATTTATTGTCATCTACAAACTACTGGGGGCAGTGTGTGTGTATGTCTGTACTCTGTGACATATACCAGGAAGTGGACTCGTGTATTAGGTTACCTGTACATCATATTTACATAGTTTAGCCATATATAGTAAATATAGAAATAAAATAATCTCGTATTTACTAAACATTACATTATTATTATTATTTTAGCTTCACGCTGTATCCCGCACATATTGAAATATTTATTTACGTTTATATTTCCATTTCTACACTCAACACACAATGCCTCCAGAATTCGGCAGAAAGTGGGTAACGGAGTGCCTTAACACTAGGTTCCTTCCGCCTACCCCGCTGTGAGCGGGATACAGCGTGAAGCTTCTCCACAAATAGATAAACTTAGTGTCATAGTGCATATACCTACCTCTGGTGTCGGGGCAAAACGCGGCGTTGAGTTCTGCCACTCAACACACAATGCCTCCAGAATTCGGCAGAAAGTGGGTAACGGAGTGCCTTAACACTAGGTTCCTTCCGCCTACCCCGCTGTGAGCGGGATACAGCGTGAAGCTTCTCCACAAATAGATAAACTTAGTGTCATAGTGCATATACCTACCTCTGGTGTCGGGGCAAAACGCGGCGTTGAGTTCTGCCACTCAACACACAATGCCTCCAGAATTCGGCAGAAAGTGGGTAACGGAGTGCCTTAACACTAGGTTCCTTCCGCCTACCCCGCTGTGAGCGGGATACAGCGTGAAGCTTCTCCACAAATAGATAAACTTAGTGTCATAGTGCATATACCTACCTCTGGTGTCGGGGCAAAACGCGGCGTTGAGTTCTGCCACTCAACACACAATGCCTCCAGAATTCGGCAGAAAGTGGGTAACGGAGTGCCTTAACACTAGGTTCCTTCCGCCTTCCCCGCTGTGAGCGGGATACAGCGTGAAGCTTCTCCACAAATAGATAAACTTAGTGTCATAGTGCATATACCTACCTCTGGTGTCGGGGCAAAACGCGGCGTTGAGTTCTGCCACTCAACACACAATGCCTCCAGAATTCGGCAGAAAGTGGGTAACGGAGTGCCTTAACACTAGGTTCCTTCCGCCTACCCCGCTGTGAGCGGGATACAGCGTGAAGCTTCTCCACAAATAGATAAACTTAGTGTCATAGTGCATATACCTACCTCTGGTGTCGGGGCAAAACGCGGCGTTGAGTTCTGCCACTCAACACACAATGCCTCCAGAATTCGGCAGAAAGTGGGTAACGGAGTGCCTTAACACTAGGTTCCTTCCGCCTACCCCGCTGTGAGCGGGATACAGCGTGAAGCTTCTCCACAAATAGATAAACTTAGTGTCATAGTGCATATACCTACCTCTGGTGTCGGGGCAAAACGCGGCGTTGAGTTCTGCCACTCAACACACAATGCCTCCAGAATTCGGCAGAAAGTGGGTAACGGAGTGCCTTAACACTAGGTTCCTTCCGCCTACCCCGCTGTGAGCGGGATACAGCGTGAAGCTTCTCCACAAATAGATAAACTTAGTGTCATAGTGCATATACCTACCTCTGGTGTCGGGGCAAAACGCGGCGTTGAGTTCTGCCACTCAACACACAATGCCTCCAGAATTCGGCAGAAAGTGGGTAACGGAGTGCCTTAACACTAGGTTCCTTCCGCCTACCCCGCTGTGAGCGGGATACAGCGTGAAGCTTCTCCACAAATAGATAAACTTAGTGTCATAGTGCATATACCTACCTCTGGTGTCGGGGCAAAACGCGGCGTTGAGTTCTGCCACTCAACACACAATGCCTCCAGAATTCGGCAGAAAGTGGGTAACGGAGTGCCTTAACACTAGGTTCCTTCCGCCTACCCCGCTGTGAGCGGGATACAGCGTGAAGCTTCTCCACAAATAGATAAACTTAGTGTCATAGTGCATATACCTACCTCTGGTGTCGGGGCAAAACGCGACGTTGAGTTCTGCCACTCAACACACAATACCTTCAGAATTCGGCAGAAAGTAGAGAACGGAGAGTTTTAGCACTAGACCTCTGCCTGCTCTGCTGTGTGCGGGATACAGCGTGAAGCTTCTCCACAAATAGATAAACTTAGTGTCTGATTGAAATTCTATAGAATTAAAATATGCCGCTGTCCCGTTTTAGTCTCGGCGGATCTAACTTATCGTATGAGCTTAGGGCATTCTATTGTCCTCGTGGCCATCGAGCATTGTTCATTGTCTATTCGGAGAAAACTCTCAGATATCCTTACATTATTTCTAGTCTGTCTGTTTGTAATTTTGCTTTTGCTGTATTTTGTTAGGAGTTTTTTATATTATCATATGGAATACGTCTACTATAACTATATTTGTTTAATATATTAGAAAAATATAAAGAAACTGGTTAAGTGTGAGTCGGACTCGCTCACTATAGGTTTCGTACCAATTTCAGGATAGTAGGTCAACGGAAGGTACCCCTTATAAAAGTTAGTGTGGTTATTTTCTATGTAATGAACAACATTTATAAGTTTGTTATAGTTTTTATAATTATGTATATTAAATATTAAATTTCCATTTTGGGTTTTTTTTCCTCATTTGTACTGGAAGTTCTCACTTCTTGCCAAATTTCGTAATTTTGGAAAAAGTGCCTTAAACACCAGTTGTGATTATGCCATTATATTTTTTTCTGTATCTTGATTTGTTCCAAAGGACCGTAGACGGACGGACAACAAAGTGATCCTATAGGAGTTCCGTTTTTTCCTTTAGAAGTACGGAACCCTAAAATATATTAAAAATACATTTTTAGTGTATAACATTGTATAATATATAAGCTTTCATAAGCACAAGATCTTTAACAGTTATAAATATCTCTTTCAAGTACTTACGTTGCCAGAGAGATTACCTCAAGTGGGTATAATTACAATTAGGTACTATAATGTTATATTAAACTTTAAACAATATTTAAGTATAGCTTGTTTGTTTGTTTGTTTATTAGAAAAAAAATACTTAAAATTGTTTTAATATTTAAAAAATCTGCTTTAGGGTAGGTAGAGGGGAACTTAATGATAAGAACCTTCGCTCCCCACTTTTCGAAGAATTCTGAAGACATTGCTTGTTGAGCTAAATATTTTATTTCCTCAAATGAGGATCGAACTCGTAACCTGTCGCGTTTACAGTCAAACGCAACCACTACGCTATGACGACATCAACAATAACTATATCTAAATATCAATATAAAAAAAATATAAAAAAAAGATAAACCTGTGATATAAATTCAGTTCAATACAAGTTTCTTTATAGCTACTACCGCCTCTAAAGTATTCGAGCCGATGTCCGCTGACAAGGCGTTTATATCGTGGAAATATGAAGCTGTCCACAGTATACGGTTTGTATGAAATATCACCGTACTATGTTTAGATTTAATTGGAAAACATGGTGCTATAAGGAATCAAATTGTTGATATATATATGTAGTTGTTGATATATGTATGTTTTTTTTTCGTTAACAGTGTTTTTTTAACCCCCAACGAAAAAAGGTGTTATAAGTTTGACCTTTTAATCGAAGCCTTGTTCATCGGGGTGGTTCTTAGCTAAGTTTTAATAAAATTGGGTTAGCAATTTAAATAATTGAATTATCTATATTTTTGGAGCTTCACGCAGTGTAGACAGGGTAGCAGGATAAACAGAGAGGAACTAGTGTTAAAACACTCCGTTCCCATATAATACTTCCGTTCATCACGTTTCACTGAATTCTGGAGGCATTGCATGTTACCAGAGCATAAAGAAATTATCCTCGAGAGGAACTCGAACTCGCTACCTGACTCGTTTACAGTCCCACGCTTCTGCTTCTAAACACTGTACACTGCCTGTTAAGCTGGAAAAAAGGTTAGAATATATGTAAGAGAATTCTCAACTAAATAAAACAAAATAATCAAGATATAGTATAAGCATATACCTACCTACATATATATATGTTTCCGTCACTGTCAGTCATTAGTTAACTTATGTTATCGGTTATCTACTGTCTTTGATATGCCGCATAAACCCAGTACAAGCAGCGCAATTGTTAGACTATATAAATTACTACAGAAATGTTACAGGTCTACCATCCTAGCTTGGCGGTGTCGACTAAAATATCGCAATTTCTATAAAAACATTATCAGCTTCACGCTTCACGCTTTCATATTGAGGCCAGGCGTGACTGTTAACGCGACTTGTTTTGAGTTTGATCACAGCTTCACGCTTTATCCCGCACACAGCAGGGTAGGCAGAGGGATTCTAGTGTTAAGACACTACGTTCTCCACTTTCTGCTGAGTTCTGGAAGGATTGCGTGTTGAGTAACTGGAGGCATTACGCCTTTACCTCGACATCAGAGCGAATAAATGGAAATATAAACGTAAATAAATATTTCACTTCCTCGAGTGGGGTCGAACCCACAACCGTCGCGTCAGTAACACCCTTGTGTCCCTGCGCCACGACGGTCTCAGTGGTTTAATCTCCACTCATGATAAAGGAAAACGGAAAGAAATGAGAAAATGGAAAAGAAAGATGACAAAATAGATTTTTTTCTAAATATATATTTTCATTTCTACGCTCTGGTGTCGAGGCAAAGCGCGAAGATAACTTCCTCCACTCAACACACAACACCTCCAGAATTCAATGGAAAATAGAGAACGCAGCCTCAACATACCCTGCTGTGTGCTGAATACAGCGAGAATCTGCAAAAAAAATAAAAGAAATCATACATTTACAAATTAAAACTACCAAAAGCGCCATTTTATCAAGCTAGCGAGTTTATTATAGTGGGCGGTCTGTTTTCTTAAGCAATTTATGCGATCGGCGCCTTTTGGACCAGCACTGGTGGTGACGTGCTATCCAAATCATTGATAACATAAATAATGACTTTTGATAATATACGTCATCCATTCTACTATTTCTAACGAAGATCTGACTTCATCTAATTAGCAATACAATTCGAGCTTTGCGTTTTCTAGATAAGAAATACAAGGGCTTAATGGTGATTGTTAACGTTTACTAATATATAGGAATAAATAATAAATTTAATATTATGTATTAATTTTCATAGGAATATAATTCAAACCTTTTCAGGCCAGTCGTGGCGTAGGCAAGCGAGTAACTGTAAGCGCAACAGGTTGTGGATTCAATTTCTATTCGAGGAAATGAAATATTTCATATTTTAATCGTATGTCGAGTTGAAGCGCGGCGTTGAACTCCGTCTCTCAACACGTATATGGCGCAAAGTGGAGAGAGGAGTGTCTTGTCACGTTCCCAAGGTCTTCCCCGCTACATGCGTGAAACCTTATTACCTAGATTTATCCATATGATGCATTTGTAGAAATAACATAACCACCCAAATACAATACAAAAATATATTTAATCCACTATAATATTTTTCATATATTTTAATATTAATTTAATTACTTATAAATTAATGGTAATTTTACCAGTATATGGAGTACTGGTAAAATATTTACAGTTACCCTCAATTATCACCTCCGCTGGTTACCAGGAGCTAGGAGTACGTATCTAGTCTCTAACCGCAGCGGTTTGACCTTTACCCGACACCACTCTATATTCCACTTCTGCCAATGTCTGTCATTCGCATTCCAGTTCATTGGAATCAGGTTAACGTGGAAACAAGCTTCGTCCTATGACTTTCACTTGCAGCTATTAGAATTAAGAAAAATAAATTTCACGCTTTATCCCGTATATAGCAGGGTAGGCAGAGGGAGCCTAGTGTTAAAACACTTGCTTCCCAACTTTCCGTCGAATTTTTCAAGGCATTGCGAGTTGAGTGGGGATTGAACCAAATGAATGAATCCAATCCATTCAAATGGGGATCGAACCCATATGTTACCACAGTCAGATCCTTGAGCCCCTGAGCCACCTCGGCCTCTAGTTTTTAGTACTAGCAGCAATTATCTCGTATTTCAATGAAGTGATGTTTTGAAATAAAACTTATGAAGTAATTACTTGGCTTAACTATTGTATTTAAGTATCATCCGTATATCTGAAGGACCATTACAAGCATATAATAAAATCTAAACGTGTAATTAGATAGATATAACCAAAAGCAATAATTTAATTTCGTTGTATTGCAGAATTCATTTTTTTTTTTTACTACTATTATAGCTTAATAATAATAATTTTACTGAATTTTATAAAAATATTAATTTAACATATATTTTACAAACATAGGTATAGCAAATTTTATATATATTTTTAAAAAGGTTTCGGACCAGTTGCCTGTATTACTGCATACAGCGCTAATTTTCACAAATAAAATATAATTAGGTTGTTGAAGGTAAGTATTAAAAAAAAATAAAATCAGCATCACATTATATCCTGCAAACAGTGGGGTAGGCAGAGAGAATCTAGTGTTAAGACACTCTGCCCCCTACTTTCCACCCAATTATGGAGATTGAGTGTTGAATGATGAAACTCAACGCCGCTGCTCCTCGAGACAAGAGCGAAGAACTGAAAATATAAATTTAATTATATTTTATTTCCTCAAGTGGAGATCGAACACGCAACCAGTCGAGTTTACAGCCTCACTTTTATGCCCCTTTGCCACGACTGGCCCCAAATAACAAATAACTATTATTAAATATTTATTACTATTAGAGGCAATTTACTTAAATTGAAGAAAGGATGACACACATATATTATAATTATTACTTCCGATACCCATTAACCTAAACGACGTATCGACAGATTTCTCTTAACATAATGGTTTATATCCAATAATAGATATCCATTGTGTCTTCACAAAAGGGAGTATTTGCACCCGGTCGCTTTTCTGATGCAATGAAAAGACCGACTATACTATAACAAATTTATTACTTTCAAGTTTAATAAAAAAAAATACTAAATTGTGAATTTTGTAAAAATTATATTTTTTTTTATTTTTATTTACCGTTGGAAGGGCTGGGCAAAAACCTTACATTTGCTATTTTTAATTTCTAACAGAAATATATACATTAACTTTTATTATATTATAGTACCCGCAAACGAAATTGTGGATTTACTTGCATAAATACATATATGTCTAAATAAAAATTATAATTTTAATCTATTTCGCTCGCTTTCTCATGAACATACATAACATAGGCCCAGAAAACCTAGTATTAAAATCTAATGTAACTACTAAAAGTGGAGAACGGAGTGTTTTAACACTAGGTTCTGGCTACCCTGATATTGCGAGATACAGCGTGAAGCTGATTTAAAAAGATGTCTGCGAACATTCTCAACGTAAACACCAATAAACCAATTATAAAAATCCACTAATTACAGAATTATTATTTTATATGGACAGGTTTTCTACTGTAAGCATTATTTAATTAAGAAGATTGATGTTTTATAATTATTTTGATAGATTTATTAATAGATTGTAAAACTCTGATGGTATCTTTTTCTTTATTTGTCTTAGCGGAAATGGATAGAAAATAAATCAACCGCTAACAAGACAGCGTTAGCTAAAAGAAAAGTTGTGAATCGATTTGGCGTCTATAGGTGAGTACTATTGTTTTGAGATCCTCGATATTCGCTAGCGAATGCGTAATTTATTAGTTTAAGTGTTAAATTAATGAAATTTACTTTAATAAATATATAAAAAATAAATTAATACATAATAAAGAATGTAGTATATACCGTTTAACATTTGCAGCAGTTAAAAAATATTTTTAAAAATGTAAAAATATTTAATAAATAGCAGTCTTTCTTCTGCTAAACGATACTTTAAAGTAAATTGTTCGTTAAGTGACAGATATTTCAAAAAATCTCCCTCAGAGATTAAGCGTATAAGAATTTCGAAGTAACTTGATGAGAATCTATGGGTTAGTGGTCAAAGCGCTTGGGCGGTTTCCAAGAGGCGCGAGTTCAAATCCCTCTACGTTAAAATTTCTACATGTTTTCTAAAAAATAAAAAATAGTAATGGCGTCTAAATAGATGACGAATGAAAATTTTGACAAATGCAAAATAGTCAGAAAGATCTCGTCGCCAAATGTTTATTGACTGTTGTAAATGCGAATCAAGTATCAATAAATTGTGTACATTTATAGCAGTTATTAAATAATTTATTACTTAATTAGTATTTAGGGTATCGGGTAAATCTAATATTTAGGTAATTAATTTGTTTTTATAATGTGAAATTTGCATACTAAAGCTTAATTATAAAAATCTTAAATTTCATATAAAAAAAATTAAAGTATATATTTTTTTAAGTTACTTAAGTTATATTTTCCCAAGAAAAATATTACTATGAATTGGTTTTTTTTAATTAAAATGTACATCGAGAAAATTAAATATATAATAATTTCATTTCTTCGCTCTGATGTCGAATGATCGTTCCAGAACTCAGCGGATTGTGAGGAGGGGAGTCGTAATTCCTAATCCTGGGCTCCCTCTGCCTACCCTGCTGAAAAAAAAAACACTATTGAAAAATACAATTTTAATTATAATTTTATTATTTACTTATTATGTAACTATACAATTTGAACGAAAAATAAATAAATGTAACACAGATGACTCGAGTTGTCCGTTACCTGCGAATCACGCCGCAATATCGATTTTCGTATTGACTGATAATCTGTCAAAGATAATAAATAGTCATTCACGATGTTATTTACAGAATAAAATATTAGAATGACTTCTTGAATAAGAATTAAATTATATGTTCCATTTTTTTATTGTTTAACTACTGTTTTTATCTCATCATTATTACAAAATATTTTTTTACAATTATTTCACTTTTAAACAACGTTATAAAACCGTGTTAACTACTTCTAAATTGGCTGAATTCCTGTATTAATGAATAATTGGGCTGAATACATTTATTTCACGTCACACTGTATCCCGCATTCAGCTGGGTAGGCAGAAACATAATGTTAGGACACTCCGTTCCCGCTTCTCTGCTAAATTCTGCAGGCATTGCGTGTTGAGTAGCGAAACTCTACGCTGCACTTTGCCTCGACACCAGAGTGATGAAAATGGAAGTATTAAATATTTCATTTTCTTGACTGAACGAGTTGAATCGAACCAGTCCCATTTCTTTATGTCACTTCCATTTTATATATTTAAAATCACTAGACATTAGGATCATTTCATTTGACACGTCACGATCCATATACCGTTTCGCATTCTTCTCCAAGATATTTCAGAAGATAGACGATTTTTAGAATGTCAAATATGTTGTAAACTATAAGATAGCTCTGAATATTCTAGTGACATTTGGTTTATTTATTATCTGTGGTGCTTTGACTGTCTTCTATTTTAGGTTGTCACTTTTGACAGCTGCTTTATAATCTGCGAAGTGGACTTTTTTAAGATATCGCCTTTTACAGTAAAATCTTCTTTGTATGTTCTCCATACAACGTGAGTAGCAAACTGGCACGTTCAGAACAACATAATCAAAGAACAGAATACATGTGCTAATTTTCCCGTCTGTGCATCTAACTAACATCAGAATCAGGGGTCACCATAAAATGGATGTAACCTGGTTTAAGATTATAACCTTATAAAAGAAGATTAAAAGCGACAAGTTGGGGATTCGATTCTCACTCGAGGAAATTAATTTGTGCTCTGGTATGCTCTGGTATCGAGGTTCTGAATGATGAATGCGGTTCTGAATTCCGCCACTGAACACGCATTGCATCCAGAATACGGCAGAAAGAGGGGAGAGGAGTTTCTTAATAGGTACAGAGTATCTTAGCACTAGGTTAATTAAAAATAAAATCTTAATTCACATCATAGACAAACGTCTATAAATTTAAAATAGAATTGTCGGTTTGACAAAGAGAACCCAAATCAGATAGGCTAATGTCGCGGCTAGACAAGCGTGGAATAACAACCATTGTTTAGCATCCACGCCTGGTCTATCCCTTGGGGTGCAGACAGGACAATGAGGGTAACAACACTCTGTGATCGATAATCGATAGCATTCAACGATTCCGATTAAATCGATAAGACAACCTATTGTGAATATCTTATATATTCTTTAATGGTATTGTGACAGATATAACGTAAACGAGGCTTAAACGAGCATGTGATGTAAGGTTATAATAAGGCTTCGACTGTCTTTTTGAAAGAGGTTATGTCTTAATGTGGTTATTGTTTGGTGTAAGTCAATTTTAACTGTACGCTATTTATATCGAGGATTGATTTATATGCGAAATGTTGATCTTTTCATAGGATATTTTAGAAATATTATCTATTATTTTTTAATATATTTTTTTAAAAATGTAAAGTTTTTATTATTAAAATTAACTTGAAGGAAACATACAGAAAAAAAAATATTTGTGAGCTTATCTTTATAACTATTTGAATTGGCTGAAAGTTTTTTTTTTAAATAATAATGATATAACGAAAACCTAAATAAAACAGATTAGTAAATAAATAATAGTTGAAAATTTCTAGCGGGTCGTCGCGAACAGATTTCCAATTTTTTAAATAAATTTCATAATATTGAAATTGCGTAACATAATTCCGAAATTGGAAAGTCTCCCGTCTCTTATTAAATATCTTAAATAAATTTTAAAACAGAATTACAAAAACAAAAAGATAAACATCTCAAAAGAACAACTTTAACAATCAAAATTGATGAGAAAATCAATTCGTAACACTAAATTAAAACAATAAAGACATCGAAAGCTATAATATTAACATTTTCCATACAAGAAATTGTCAACTACCGCTATGAAGAAACGAGCCATTACTTATTCGGTTAAAGAGTATTCGTAATGCCTGCGGGCCCTTTTACTTAAAGAACTGCTGTATCACGATTAACAAGACCTTTCTCTCTATACTAAATGTATGTATGTAGGGGTCAAGCTAAAATGGTCGTTTATACGTTTGTATCGCACTAATGGCACCTTAGTATCGTTAAGAAAGTATTAATATTATTTTAATTCGTGTAATTACAAAATGAATTAAGTGAATCGGGTTCAATTGATGTGGGTGGTTCGAGTGTGATGATGTTATTAGAAAATTGAAATGGTTAAAATATCTTAGCTATATTTGTTTAAACAAATCTTTTCTTTTGGGATTAGTGGGTAGATGGGATAGTGAAACGCTATCCGCTCTCCACTTCTTTATTCAAATAGACTTATAAGCACTTTTGAATCGTCGAATGAACATATGAACAAAAAGCTACCACCGGTTCGGAAGGCAGTTCTGCTGAGAACAGCCGGCAAGAAATTTTGAAACTTATAAACGTATAAATCTGAGTTGTTACATTTAAATCTAAAATAAATCCAAATTTTCACTACTTATGTATTATACTATGATTTGAAATATGCTTCTCCAAATTGTCTTGTTTTCCATAAAAAAATGAACCATTGCAATACGTTTCAACAACTCTATTTATTAATTTAATATAAACTTAAGTTTGTCAAATTTTAAACATAATATTTCCCCCTGGCTCACAATCGTGAAATTGTTAGTAATATTTTGTGGGCTAGTCCGGCTCGTACTTGACCGGTTTTTTTACCTTCAAATAACATACGTAAACTAAGTAAAGAAAGAAGAAGAAAGTAAAGAGTCAAGATCTCAATATAGATTTCATTCGTCAATGACCCAACTAAAACCAGTAAGTAGGCTTACAATCGTCATAAATTTAATTGTAATTTCTATATATTATATAGATACGTTATATAGTTATCTATATAATACAATATTAAAAGATAATTAGCAAATCGTATAAAAAAAATGCACGATACAGTTTTTTTCTAAGTCCAATGACGTCACTTTACTTCTTGAAATCTCTGTGTATTTTTGTTATTCATGACATGCTAGACAAATTGTTCTCATAAAGGCTATAACACACGATACGTAATAGAGCGTATATTAATAATTTAAAAAAATAAGGCAATGTTGGTGGCGCTTAAAGTAACGCGCGTAAAGTGAGAAAATGAAAATATTATATTTCCTCGAGTGCGAATAGAATCCATATACTCAGACGTTTACTGTGACACTTTTGTATTCTGATTATTATAATAAGGCCATTATGGCAACGTCTAAAAACAAAAGTCACCGTTGAGTCGTCTCACTCTACATACAGTCTGGAAACTCTGCCAGAAATTTATAATTTTGTTTTAATAATAAATGCATTATGACATATTAAGAAAAAAATCTTATAATTTGACTTTTAATTCCAAAACAATATATTCAAACTACGCAACGGTGAGCGGTCCGTCTGTAAGGACTTTAATAGAGTCATTTGACAGTATCGTACCATTGTCTAGCAGTGACCGGCGGCGCCCCACTGTGCGTTACAACTAATTGCATGTTAATCGACAGGCGAATGTCGGCGCTTGGACCCTTGTATTATGTTTTTTTTAGGTTCCCGCTGTATCACATAGTGGGGTAGGCTGAGTGAACCTAATGTTAAGATTATCCTGTTCTAATTAAGATACTTCTGTTTCCCAGTTTCCGTCGAATTCTGGAGGCATTGCGTGTTGGGTGACGGAGAATAACTTCGTTATAGGTACGTTGAGTTCTTAATGAGGTGAGATTTGTAAAATGTAAAATGGTGTCGAGATTTATATATTTTTAAGCTGGCTAATATTTTACATTTTTTTCCATGGATTGATTAAATTAATTACGATTAGTTTTATGTTTTTATTTCAAGAATATTGCAAGGTATAATCATTATATAAATTTACAATTTCTTATTAGCAGTTGCAAGCGCCACCTAATGACTAATAGCGAAATCAAAATAAAATAACTAGAGCTTTTTACTAATAGATGTCAGTCAGATAGATGTCACTACTATCGCTATTACTGCTTTACTATATAATTAATTTATTACCTAAATAGGTTATATATTAAAATAAATCACAGTCAACGTTAGTAGTTAGTAGTTTAGTTAAATATAAATAATGCTTAAATTTTTTAGTTTACAATAAAATAAAAAAACAAGAAAATATGTCAATGTCATCACAAACTGTCAGACAAGTAACCTAAAATATTAAACGTCGTTTAATTACTATTTTTAATTTTCGTTATTTATTATTTACGTACTACACTTATTTATAACATTAAACGTAGAAATATTAACCTATAATTTAATTGTTGTATAAAAAAGTAAAATCTAACAAATGTATACAAATAATTGCAAGATGTTATGAATAATACTTTTTTCCGGTTAAATTTTATCTTTACACCGCAAGACATTGAAGAAAAGTGATAAAGATGCAGCAAATTTGGAATTCAAGTAAATACTACCGATTGTTATTCAGCATACAAAAATATATGCAAGGTATGATAATTTACCCTCATTTTGCAACCGCAGTAGATTCTGTTGATTTATTCACTAACGACTTTCCATTTCAAAGGCATAAACCTAAAGAGAAAAACCCAATTATTAGTATGTATATTATGAGACATTTTATGCAAAAAGAAAGTAATAAAGGGATAAATATAGAAAATATGACACCTGAAGAAATAGAAAACCTTCTCCAAGAGCTTCTGACAAAAAATAAAGACAAGCAAATCACTAATATTATAAAAGACTGCATGAACAATAATAAAATAATAAACGATTATACACTGAAAAAAATATTTCGAGCTTACAGTGTACTAGGAAGAGTGGATATTGTGGATATTCTACAAAAATATACATCAAAAATAAACCCTTGTCTTTATGTAAGAAATGGAGAATTCTTACATTATATGGCAAAAGCGCATTGTATGAAGGGAAATTCTGAAAATGGCTTATCAATATTAAAACAAGCATACATTAAATATGAAGGTCTTAGAAGTTTTTACAGAGTTATATTTAGGGAACTAATTAATGATGCAGTGCAAAACAGGTCAGAGGCTTCTCTGGTAATATTTATGAAATATGTGTTAATATTTAGTGAGATTTATAACGACCATTATCCTCTGGTATGTTTTTGGCATATATGTTGGTCGAGCAGTTGGTTTTCTGATCAGATGCTATCTAATGAGCTTCTCGAAAATTCTATTGAGCTAAGAAATATTATTAAAGACAAGTAAGTATAAATACACCATTTTTGAAAGATTGATTCCCACTAATGGGAAAGTCTTTATAAATCCCCTTTGGTAAACTTGCAACATGCAGTTTTTGCATTCTGACAGAAAGAAGAGCAAAGTTACTGAACGTTAGGTGCTGTTTGCCTTCAGTTCTATATGTCTGTTAAGTATTAAATCAGCTTCACGCTGTATCCGGCTCACAATGGGGTATGCAGAGGGAACATTGTGTTATGACACTCCGTCCCTTGAGTGTGGATACT
This sequence comes from Heliconius melpomene rosina, assembly GCF_056956725.1. Classification (NCBI taxonomy): domain Eukaryota; kingdom Metazoa; phylum Arthropoda; class Insecta; order Lepidoptera; family Nymphalidae; genus Heliconius; species Heliconius melpomene. The sequence goes on along the minus strand of NC_140402.1, from coordinate 4,932,078 downwards.
ATAATCTTGTGTAATACTAGAGGGCTGCAAGTCAAGCCAACCTTTTAGTTATATTAAGAAGTACTAATAAACTTCGACTCCTATCATTTACAGGGCAACAACATTCACTATTAATATACTAAGAGAATATAATGAAGATGCAGTCGTCAGTCTACTACAGACTTTGCTAAAGTATGAAATGATTGTGGAATATGCCAAAGTGCTACAAATTTTATTTACATATAAAAGTGAGTATAAAAAAAAATACTAGACCAATTGCATACTATCTTTTATCTTCTGTTTCTTCTGGGGAGTAAAAGGAAAGTACTAAGTTATGTTTGTCATATTACACATTTTGAATACCATGTTAAAACATTTTGCTCCCTACATTCTGCCAAATTCTGGAGGCATTTCGTGTTTAGTGGCGCAACTCAACGCAGCGCTATAGTGAAGATGTGGAAATATATATTTCATATCCCCAGTGGTAATCAAACCCAAAACCTGAGGAGCTTACATTCTGGCTGGTGACTGGCCTATAACAATTACTATATGTAAATAATAAACTGCCTTATTATTTCGTTTCAGTGAAAAACAGAGATTTAAGGGGTTGTACAGAAATTATAAAGAACTGTAATACCCTTGGTATACCATTGCCATCACATCAACAAGGGAAATACATAAAAATGTTAATATATAACAAACAAAGTGACGAAAAGTCTGATAGCAAACCAACAAGCTCCTCTCCTAACTTCAAATTGAAGTTTTAGTTATGTAAATTATGTATATATTTTTATTATTTAGGAAGATAGTTTAAGAATTATTATAATAAAGTGATAGTATGTGACTGAATTATTATTATTATTTCTCTAATTGTTTTTCTGAGCTTCAGCAGTCAGAGGGAAAGTAGTGTTGAGACTTTTTCATTTTATATATTATTTAATGGCTAGAATGAAATGAATAGAAATTATTCAAACTAAAAAAAAAAGAAACAGTGTTACATATAGATTATTCCTGTTATACTTATATAATTCACACAGAGTATTTACGGCTGTTCTCGCACATAGCAGACAGCAAAAGCCTGGTAACCTAGTGCTAAGAAACTTCCTTCTCATTAAGACATTTCCGTTCCCGTTTAAAATAAAAAATATATTAATTAGGTATAATTTAAATTGTTTTTAATTAAGGTTATCAATTATTTATAAGTAACCACCATAGCCTTCGAATAAAGATAAAAATAATATTATCAAGACATATGTTTGTTAAATATTTATTTACTAATGAATGAATTTACATTTACCATACGCGTTGTCAACTAGTCAGTGTTAAATGCCCCTAAAAACCATTTTTCCCCTACATGGTAACATTATAGATTCAATGTATTTTTATATTTATTTAAAAAAAATGGCATTCAAAACTCCCTTTCTATGTAAACTATACGTTTATTAGTATATTATAAATTTAAAATATTTAACAATATCCATTACTATTACAGTATTATATCGCAATATTCTATTCTATAGAAGAACATCACGTGCATAGCTATTTTAGTAACAGTCTCAAGATAAAAAAAATATAAAATATTTGTGAATGGGGTTCACAAATTTATATATAAGTATTTTATTAATATGTTTTTTTAATTGAATTGAGGCCTTCATGGCGCAGTGGAACTATGTATAAACGCAATGGTTGTGGGTTCGATCACTCATGGAAATTAATTAGTTAAATTTTCCTACTAAATATTTCAAATACTAAATGTATATGTGTTGTTTGAAATTAGATCGCAATAGTAAATAAAAAGCCCATCTCTATACAAATCTTATATTTATTGAGATTTTCTGTTAGGTACATAGCAGGTAATATTTAAAAACTAAACTTAATAATAAATATACGACAAAAATTCACTAAAATCGAGTAACTTCGTTATCCTTGGGTTTTGTTTCTGTTGACTGGTTTTCCTTATCCTTCCTTCGTAAAATGAACAGACTTCTGTAAAAGAAAATTAGTAATGTTACATAATTTAGAAAAAATAAATTGTAATATTACATAATCATGTTTCTTAATAAGAATATTTTTTTAGAAAAAAATATGAAGTGGAACAGATTGTGGGTTCAATTCCCACTCGAGGAATATTTAATATTTTCATTTCCTCACTGATAGCAAGCAAAGCGCGTTGAGTTAGCCTCACACAATGCCTCTAAGATTCGGCGGAAAATCGGGATCGAAGTGTTTTAACACTAAGTTCTCTGCCTATCCTGCTTTTTGCGGGATAAAGCGTGAAGCTGTATATAAATATAAACATGAACTTAAATTTTAAAGAATGAAAGAAACAAATCGCAATATTTATAGCAAATAATTGCATTCATCAATTATCCCCGGAGTGGTATTAAAATAAAAACAGTTATTAGTCGTTTTAATACTCATTTTTCACGCATTATCAACGCCTGTTGATAATTTTGAATTACTTTACAACGTAATAAATTGTGTCCATATAATATTACTTTACTTGTTTCGTACGATATTGACATTTTTTTAGTTTAGGTCGGTAGACTTTAGTGTTAGGTACATGGGAGTGGGAATAGATGGGGCCGCGTGGTCTGTGCCCACCCCAGTAAGGCCTCAGAAATTATACTAACAAAAAATTTGCCCTAAAATAACTTTTATACAAATATATCTGTTCAAGGCTTAGGAACTATCACCAGATACTCTCATAGTTAGGTATATTTAATTTGCGTTAAATGCAGTGTTACCATGTCCTGATTTCCAGATTCTTAAGCCCAAAATATAAAGAGAGAGAGACATGGTCCCCCTTTTCGTGAATTATTCTACGAATTTTGAGAATTCTTTTTTCATTCCTTTTTTTTTAATAAGTTACTAACAATTCCAGAGATAGAAATCCCGCTTCACCCCGACATAAAATCTGGCAACGTTTGTTAAATAGCAACGTTAAAATACAAATTTAAAAGATATAGGTAATTAAGAAATTAATAAGCAAAATTGTTAAAAGACTCTACCTTGTCCCGAGTCGGATCGCCCCGACACTTGTTATTTGTCAACTAGGGCCAATATTAAAAATTCAAACTATGTTTACAAATTAAATTAATGAAATTCGGTTTCTAGTCAATTAATTAACTAGCATTTACCTAATAAATACAGGTAATAGTATCAGAATCTTTCAGAGTCACAGAAGAACTAAGTATTAAATAATTTGGAAATGTGGCGTTTATTTTACTCTTTCAATATAATACAATTTAAAAAACGTTTAAGACAATTTCCTAAAACTAATAAGGTTATAAGTACCTATAATAATTTAAAATAATTATTGGTTTTAATAAGTTAATAATAATATGTAGTTATAAAAAATAACACCTTTCTATGGCATTCCTACGAGTCAAGGTCAACTATCTACGGTGGGGTTTTTTATGTTTTAAACTAAAATAGAAAATACAGTTCAAGGCTTCTATTAAGAATTAGAAATCGAATTGTTCTGGCATAAGGGCGTATTACAGCTGACCGCAAGGTCTGTTTTTGTCAGTGTTGTAATATACGTACAAATGAATAAATTGTTCCAAAAAAATTTTGCTATCCTATAAATATATCCTGTAAATAGAAGGATAGGCAGAGGGAACCTAGTGTTAAGGCACTCCGTTCTCGAATTTTCTAGGCATTGCATCTTGAGTGGCGTCGCTTAACGCTGGTCTGGTAAGGCGAAAAATGTCTTACCAGACTGAAGAAATTAAAATATTCATAAATAATTGTGAAAAAGTGCCGGTGTGCAAGACGGACTCAAATAGATAATTTACTGAGTAATAAATATTTTGCTTTTATATCATAATTTTTTCATGTGACTTAGTATGTATAGTATATAAGTTGATTCTTGTGTTGTACTACTAAATATATATAAAATAAACTAAAACAGACACTTACAAATATATAACAATGGCAGGAACAGCGAGTGCGGCACTGATGAGGTAGAAAGCACCGGCAAAATTGGAGAGAGTACTGAGGTACACCTTACTGTAGACTGGCGAGTATATCACCGGCACCATCGCCTCTGATATGCTTATTAGAGAGCTAGCTTTACCTGGAAAATAAAAAAAAATTTAGTATTCTATCTAATACCTAGGTTTTTTTAGGTTCACGTTTTATGCCTCATACTCGTATGGCAGGGTAGGTGGACGGAGCCTAGTTGATAAGACACTATAATATAACACTATTTTTAACCGACTACTGTAAAAGGAGGTTATCAATTCGACTGTATTTCTTATGTTTGATACTTCAGAACTTTTGATTGGGGGAACCGATTTTGATGATTTTTTTTTTATTTGAAAGATGGTGCTTCCCAAAGTACTGGCAAAGTTCTGACAATGTTATAAATGAGAAAATCACATAAGTCTTAAATTTGCACGCATATCTTAAATTTAAATACGCGATGAGTATGTATATTTATAATATGAATATTTACAAATTTTTATTTCTTTTTCACTTTAAAAAAAATCTTGTCTTTGCAAAAATATTTGTCGTGGAGAAAGAAAAACGAAATAAAAAAATAAATAAAAGGAATACAAAGAACAATAGAAACACTATAATGAGTAAGCTTTTCGGAGGTTAACTTAATTTGAAGAGAAAAAAAAGAAAAAAAGCAATCAACTTAATTAAGCACGACGGAAAGAAAGACCTTTTGTTTTCTAGTTACATCATTAATCAAGTAAGAGCGTTCATTTAGGTGTTACTAAAATACATTTACTTGGATTTCCTCCATTTTTGTATAAACTTTTCAGATATAAATTGGTTTAATTTTATATAGTAAAGTATTGCTTATTTGCAGTGTATTCCGCAAGTAGCAGGGTTGGCAGAGGAAACTTTGGAATCTAGTGTTAAGACACTCCGTTCCCATTAAGACACTACTTTACTTTTCTACCGAGTTCTGGAGGCATTGCGTGTTGAGTGGCGGGACTCAATGCCACGAATTCCCTTGTTATCGAAGCGGGGAAATGAAAATATTACATTGGTACTAGTGACCCGCTGGCGGCTTCGCCCTCTTGAATCGATTGAAATAAATCAAACACAAAATGTTAAGAGGACTTTGCCTAAATACAATAGTGAAAACTGTTATTAAATCGGTTAAGCAGTTTCAGACAAGGAGACAAAAATTTAAAAATTAGTATTTATGGTTCTATCACGTTATTAAATGCCACTAATATATTTTTTTCTTAAAAGAATATTAAATTTTGATATCTAAATATATTTTTTTCACGCTTTCCACGCATCTATCCCGCATATAACAGAGAAGGCAGCGAGTTCTTAGTATCAAGACAATCAGTTTTACGCTTTTCACTCGACTTCAACACATTAAGTGCAGTCCTGCGTAACGACGGCCGTCATTTATCTAAGATTTACTTTTCATTCAACTTCTTAATGATAAGAGAAATCTATGACGAATTAACAATAAACAATATAACTCATATTATAAAAAAATATATACATACATATATATTTAAATAGGCAAGGCCATGTCTATTTTTGTTTTTATTTTATTTTAATTAGCATTAAAAATTATAATTTTCATGCAATTTATTTTCTTTTCAAATAATAATTATTATATAGTAAAAATAACAATGTCTCGCACAAAGCAGAGTTTCAAAACGGAATCTGGGAACCTTATTAAGACACTACATTCCCAATAAGACATTCGTTCCCCACTTTCCGCCTAACTCTGGAGGTATTGCTTGTTGAAGTTCTCGTTTCTTCGAGTGAGAATCGAACGCACAACCTATCGCATTTACAGTCACGTTTGTGCTCCTGCACCACGACCTCCACCTATATTACTTTTATTATGCACTTAATTGCCCATGAGTCGTTGCTCAAGTGTCCATTTATTTGAAATAAAATTAATCGTTATTCTTTTTATAATCTGTACATAAGTATAACTAAAAGCAACCATTATTAATGCTTATACACCTTTTTCATATATTTATTTTAAAATTTATAATATGACAAAATTACAGAAAACTACTACAATTACCTTTTTTTACTGAAATTATTAACTATGCGAGTTTTTAGTAGAGTTTTGGCTGAGATATTTAGTTGAATGGGTCCATTTAGATACAAGAAGAAACTACGAATTCGAAGAAAACAAAATGCATATTACTTTGCTGTGTACTTAACTAAATTGACACAATTATTTACTTCTATTAACCCATTTTTATAGCAGCGAAATTATCCTAAATAATTGAAAAAAACTTTATGAGGTGACATTAAAAATATCTTAATTATTAATTAAATTAATTTAATAATTATTAACTAAAATATGGTTTCAAGTGACGAAGCTACGTTTTATCTCGAATAGAATTGTGCTATTTAATAGTTCAATGTGTGTACGAAGGTCGCACAAACTAAACAATCCATGACAATTTACTTGTTTACCAAATAAATGATTTTATCTAACGTTTTGGAGTTATCATTAGAAATTTTTGCTTTATTGTTATATAAGTAATTTATGGAGATGATATGTTTCACATAGCAGGTTAGGCAGAGGGAACCTAGGAACCTAGTGTTAAAACACTCTTTGGTTGTTATGTAGTTTTATTTCAGCTTCTAGTTTTTATCTAGAATAGACTACAATAATATCACTTTTTTTTCCACATTCTAGCCGAATTTCAGAGATGAAATAAAAATAATGTACCTACATATAATCATTCCCACAATTTGAACCCACTATTAGTTTTTAGTCACAAACGTCACCACTGTTCCACGATGGTCTTATATATGACATTTATATATAAAAGCTATACATACAAATTTATCTTAGTTCGTAGAATTGTACTGTCAAATAATTAAACAATTACATATAATAGTTCTGTCTGCTCATCTATCTCTTAAATAAATAGAAAGTAATTGTACGTCGTTCTAATCACGTAATGTTGATTACAGAATAAAAATATGGTATGTTACATCATTATAATTATAATATTCGAATTATTTGAGAATAAATTAATGTTTTTATTGTTATTATTCTTATATACGACGGTATATATATGAGTCATATATAGCCTAAAAGATCGACTAATTACAAAATAGGCTTAAAAAACTAGTCGATAGAGGCCTTCGTAGCACAAGCGCAACAGCCTGTGGGTTGATTTGATTCCCACTAAAAGAAATTAAATATTTTATATTTTCATTTCCTCGCTCTCGTGTTGAGAAAAAGAGCAGCGTTAAGTTCCGCCACTCAACACGCATTGCCTCTAGAATTCGGCAGTGAGTGGAGAAACCTTATTTACATAAAATTTAGACTTTTTATGAATGAAAACCCCAAATTATATAACTTTCAGTTTATATCATAGCAGTTAATCTTAGCCCCATAATGTATGAAATAATAAAATTACAAAACACAATTAACTATAAGAAATAACCAATAACGATATCAAGGTAGAGCGTCTATAGATACTAGTGTGTTACGCTTCTTGCATTGCAAAACTTTAAAAAATGGCAGAATTAAAAATAAAAATAATAAAAAAATTATCATATAATAGATAATATGACCGTTTCGTCATTAAGGTAGTTGATAGTTCCTCAGAATCCCCCGAATTGTAATAAATAATTGAATAATAGATATATTTAGCTATATTAACCTCATAGTTAAGTACCTTTTAGTAAAACATGTCCATAAATAAATTAAATACAAATAAAAATAACGTAAAAGTTTGAGAAACACATTTTTTTATTTACATTTTGTCTCATGTCATATTGAATCGAGTATAAGTATATTGAAAAAAAAGGAGTTATTTTATGTCTATAAGTCTTCTTTTCTAACTGAATGTAAAAAACTATATATTAATTAAAAAAAAAAAGGTTCTTACCAACTTCATCAGCTTCAACAAGCTTAGTAGCTATCGACCTCAAAGAAGTCGCTCCAGCCGCGCTGAACATGTCCAGGACGGGTCCAATGAAGTATATCGTCCTGTTAGGAGCTAAAGCATAAACCAAACTCGCGGCTATCCTGCTAACACACGCTACTATCCCGATAACACTGTCATCTATGTTCCATCTTTTGCTGAATAAATATATCGTTATAAAGGAACCTGTGGAAAAACGTAATTTATTTAGAAAAACAGATTCAATCTTATCTTAATTCTAGTAGTAAAATGTATTTACTTTCTCGAATTACGCATAATATTTATGCGAATGTATGAATGTAAATATGGTTTATTTTTTTATTATATACGCAATGAGCTATAAGATACAGCTTTTATTATTATATTAATATGAAATTTAGTGAAAAGAAAAACTAAACTAAACTAACTGGAATTACAGTATCTCATTGACATTTACATGACTCAACCATTTTCAAAGCCTAAGATAGTAATACTGAAGAAACAATTAGACAAAAATGTTTAAACATGATGTTCTCCTTTCATTTTGAAACAACTTATTTGAATGTAAAGAAAAAAAAATTGCTTCACGCTGTATCCCGCAGATTTTACCTATTGTTAAGACACTCTATTCCCCATTTTCAAATGTAAATATCATGTATTTTCTAAGGGCAGAGGAAATTTACCGTAAAATCATTTTATTTCTGATTTTGGAGCACAAAACGTTTTTAAAATGGTGAAAGGAACATATTTTCAATTAAAAAAAATCTTTGATAAAGATAAAATCTAAGACATTTACCAGTTAACTACAACATAAATGAGTAATCCAAATTACAATAACATTCCCTCTTGGGAAATTCCCACGAAATTAATAAATATTTGTAACATAATACCTACTTGATTCATTCATCTTCTTTTATAATTCAGTGATGTTATCAGTGTAACAGATAGTGACTAATAGGAGAAAGGAAGTATATATCTTGAAGTAAACATAGAGAACAAACGAAAACTATCATTAAATGATAATGATGATGATGAAATATTTAAGAAAATATTTTAAAAAGGCAGTCGTAGCGTAGCAGCACAAGAGTGTGACTGTAACGCGACGGTTGTGGGTTCGATCCCCACTCGAGGAAGTGAAATATTTATTTACGTTTATATTTCCATTTCTTCGCTCTTGTGTCGAGGCAAAGCGCGGCGTTAAGTTCTGCCACTCAACACGCAATGCCTCCAGAAATCGGCAAAAAATGGGGAGTGTCTTAACACTAGATTCCCTCTGCCTACTCTGCTGTGTGCGGGATACAGCGTGAAGTTAAAAAAATATATTAAAAAAATGATTGACTGAATTTACGTACGTATGTAATTACAATTACTGTAAATATTGTCAAGTCTGTCAACGTGCCAACTTAAAGAGTATTTTTCGATAAATAAACTTAATATATAAGTATTATGTATTAAAGGAAACTAAATCTTATTATTATTTCATTTTAAATTACTTTCTATGATTTTACTATGCAACTAAAAAAATAAAGTTATTAAAAATAAACCAATTATATTTAAAATAAACAAAAACAATTCCAAGAGATATTAAAACAAAAATCTTAATTTATTATCACTAATATTAAATTATTTGAATTAATATTTAAATACACTGTTACCAAGGAACTAGAGAGCAATATAAAAGTTAATTTTGAACAAATAGTTAATTTGATGATTAATTAAACACAGGAAATGTTTATCTAAAAGTAAATGTTTGTCTCATATTCGTATACAAATACATATTTTAAATAATTATCATCTAACTTAGAAATTAGGGAGCTATATAATGACATTTTTTCAACAAATCTACTTATCATATTAATTTTTAATATTTTTGCCAGTATAAAATAAATATCTTAATTAATATAATTATTGCCATCATAAAACATTCTAATATTAAATATTTTAAAATTAAATTTCAACCGAATACGTTCCCTTGAACTTGAACAGTTCCTGGAGTGAGACCTCCCGGACGCCCAAGGAAGCGTTAGTTGGTTGTCGTGATGCAGGACATGAGAGCCAATGGTCTAACCACCGAGGACGCAGAAGACCGTGCAAAGTGGAGTAGGTTGAGTAGGAAGGCAGATCCTGGCAACAGCCGGGATTAATACCAGGAAGGAAAGGAAGAAGACGTTCTCTTGAACTTGAGGCCAGTCGTGGCCAAATGTGTGACTGTAAATGCGATAGCTTGTGGGTTCGATCCTCACTTAAAGAAATGAAATATTAATTTAGATGTTTATTTTCATTTCCTTGCTCTGGTGTAGACGTAAAGCGCGGCGTTGAGTACCGCTACTCAACACGCAATGCCTCCAGAATTCAAACAAAAATGGAGAACGGAATATCTTAACACTAGGTTCCCTCTGCCTATCTTACTGTAGGCAGTAGAAATTAACAACAAAAGTTAGACTGTCTCAATAAGACTACAAAGTCAATTCCGTTTCGCAAGCGCCGGGTCCGTGAACTCCAAAAGGAGAAACACTTTTCCCTTGAAATGTTTGTGATTGTAACGTAATCGATGAGTCAACCGTTTAGCTAAGTATATTATTTTTATGCTTTATTGCTACCGGAATAACTAGTAAAATTTTGACTGATTTTAGAGTATTTTTAGATATTTGTATAACTTTTAAGTCATTTTCTAGTTTTGTTAGCATCGCGTTATATCCCACACACACATCAAAATATGCAGAGGGAACTTAGTGTTGTGTTGAGTGGGGAACCTCAACGCCGCGTTTTGCCTTGATACCAGAGCGAAGAAAATGGAAATAAATAATATTTCTTTTCCTTTTTTGGGAATCGAGCCCACATCCTGTCTGAATGACCGTAAAGGTCATACTTTGCCTCTGCATCACGACTGGCCTCATTACTTATTTAGTGGTCTTAAGTTAGTGATTATTAATTATATAAAATTAATAGAACAACAGTATATTTTCTATATATGTATATCGAAGTTTCATTAAGAAGTAATATACGGCAACAAATAATATCGTTATAAATACTAGTTAATATTATTTCTAGGGTCGCTTTATCTACAAAAATAAAATTTTAAATGATAAATAAAATAAAAAAAAATAACCTCTCATAACCTAATTGAACCATATACGGCGTTAAGTCTCGCTATTTACAACACATTGTTTACAAACAAAAGACAAAAAATAAAGCAACATTACAAAACTACCTTACAAAATACATATATAAAAACGTGATGATAAAAGAAAACTCTACTCACCAACTGTGCCAACGAGGACGGAGTACGTGAGGAACAAGCTGTAGTCGATTTCGGTGAATTTGAACCTGTAGCGAGTGAACCAGTATGTCATCTGCGCCTCACCTTTATTCCAATAAAACATCTATTAGTCTATCATCGAGCCCATACTGTCTGCGATCTGCAAATATTATGCCTATACGCAAACCTAATCATGTATGAACAAACACACTTTAAATACTTTAATAAACATTTTTTTCTTACACATAGAAGGATAGGTGGAGGAAACCTAGTGTTGAGACACTTCGTTTCCATTAAGACCATTTTCCATTTTCCACCAAATTCTAGAGGCATTAGAATAGAATAGAAAAAACTTTATTGCACACATAAATACATATAAAAGAGAAAGAAACAATATATTTTTATAAAATGTATGCAAAGGCGGCCTTATTGCTTCAAGCAATCTCTTCCAGGCAACCCTTGTAAAATAAAGGACTAAAAATAAAGAAATGGGAATAACGTTATAGTGCACAATTAGATTAAATAACATACAGTAATAAAATAATAATGAATATACACACATACATATATATATATATATATATATACATATTTACATAATAATAATATAATATTAATACAAAATAATAATATAATATCTACATATAATCCTATAAATATAATACATAATACTACATAATATAAATATATATATATAAACGACTAAAGATAAACTACAGTTATATTTGGAAAAGATAGTCTTTTAAACGATTTTTAAAAATATTAAGTGATTTAGAATGACGTATTTCGGACGGAAGTCCATTCCAGAGGATAGCAGATTTTACAGTGAAGGAATTGGAATAGAATTGGGTACGACAAGTTGGAAATTTAAGAAGATTATCGCTCCTGGACCTAAGTTCAAGGCGTAGGCTAGAATCGGAGTCACGGAAACAGAAACGATCTTTTAAATAAGCAGGATAGAGAGGATTATAAAGGATTGAATAGAGGAGAGTAAGCATCCGGAAGTTACGGCGATGTCTGATAGGAAGCCATCCAAGCTGACGACGATGATCTGAGACATGATCAAATTTACGAAGACCATAAATAAATCGAATACATAAGTTTTGTAACCGCTCTAGTTTGTTAAATTGTTCCTCAGATAAGTCTGGGTAACATGAGTCAGCATAATCTAAAATCGGTAGCAGTAGTGAGTGAGCTAGAGTAGTTTTGATTTTAACCGGTAGGAAATGTTTATATCGTTTGAGGGATCCAATACTAGCAAATAATTTTCGGCTGACCTCCGCTATCTGCGCTGACCAAGATAGCGAGTTGTCTAAAATAATCCCAAGGTTCCTTATAGACGCATTAACACTTAAAACGACACCATTAAGCTCTACTGAGGGAAGTTTTATACCCTCAAGTTTTTTTAATTGCTTAGTGCTGCCTATAATGCTTAACTGGGACTTACTAGGATTAATAGTAAGTCCATAAGATGTACTCCACACAGATATATTATGTAAATTCTCGTTAAATTTACAAATAGCCACATCCATATCACTGGATGGAGTCGCTAAGTAAATCTGTAAGTCGTCAGCATATAGATGGAAGGAAGAGGATAGGGTTTGGGAAACAGTATTAATAAAAATAGAGAACAGGAGTGGGGAAAGGACACCGCCTTGTGGGACACCCGCAGACAATGAGCATAGGGAAGATGATGGCATTACGTGTTGGGTGGCAGAACCCAATGGCTCAGTTTACGTTGTTACCAGAGCGAGGGAATTAAAGTGGGAATCAAACTCATAAACAACACATTCACAATCGCACGCTTGCGACACTACGGCTTCAACCACCATTAAAACAATTAAAACTTATTTCCATATTAGCTTAGTTTTTAGGGTTCCATGCTTTAAAATACAAAATATGGAATCATTAAATTGTCATTTTATTGTTCGTCTAACCGACTGTCAAGACTATTTATCTCAAGATCGCGTGGAAGCGTCAAGGTGAAATTACTATCCAACATTCAGTTCTACGATCCCTTGAAGCACAGAAAAATAAAGCTTCTAAGTCAACTCATTCAAAAGATACGAGCATTTTTGCATCCTTATTGTTGCATTTTGTATGAAATTCATAATACGCGTAATCATAACTTATAGGGTACTACGTAGACTTACAGTCATGAAATAAAGGGAAAAATCCGAAAAGTGAAAATTTATGGGTATTTCATAGAAAAAATATTAGAAACATATAATTATATTTTATGTAGGTATTCGTATAAGTAAGTATATTACCGATGAAAGCCACATTTTATTTTATCATTATGACAATATTGCTTATATCAAACGTTTTATAACGGCGTTAGACAATAGACAATTATCATTACGGTATATTGCCAAATTCCTTGGGTTATTATCAACCTTTCAAACTAATTGTACGTAATCGCTTCATATTCAATTAAGAATATGATAATTAAAGCGATTGGAATTTTACAGAAGATATACAGTTCCGCCACGCAATGCCTCAGAACTCGGCGGAAAATGGGAAACGGAATATCTTAACACTAGGTTCCCTCTGCCTACCCTGCTGTCTGCCAACCAAGCAGAGTCGGTACGTATGCAAGCTTAAGTTTTTAACTTTATTCGTGGACCTACAATTATTAAATTTGGTATGAAGTGAGAATTTACAATACAATAAACGAAAAACCCGTCAATGGAAATTCGTATTTACATTACAGAAAAAAAACATTACAAACTTTTTTATATTATTTCATACAAAATCAGAGTGTACGCTCTTAAATTTAAATTGTCTATTTTATAAGTTGTACTTCCCGTTGACCTACAATCGTGAAATTAATACGGAACCTTCGGTGGGATTGTCGGACTCGCACTTGACAGTTTTTTTTATTTTATATTTCAGCCAAATGAAGAACCAATTGAATGATATCTGATTAATAATTAATATATTCCGTTAATAAATTATGTTTCTTGGATTTAGACAAAACATGTGGGTTAACGATAAGCTAAATAGAACAAAATATAAGTACGAGTATACGATATCTCGAGTATTATTTATAAACAAAAAAATCGACCTACTTCTAAGGTTCGAAAATAAAATTATCTTTATTTACATACATATATATTTGATGTTGAGCTAGAGAGAGAGAGAGAGAGAGAGAGTCTGCTTCGATTTCTTACATAAAATATGATTTTTGCATTAATTGTATACAATCTCCTTATTCTATTCGGGATGCACAACGTTTAAAAATCTTTGTTTTAAAAGCGTATACTATTATACAGGATGGAATTGTCAGCGCCACTTTAAATGAAACCACAGTTTTAACTACTCTATAAAAGCCTAATATAATTTGGAAAAAAAAAAATTCTCAAAAATGAAAAGGTTTTTTTTTCAAACAAAATAAATAATAAAATTATCGTTTTAAAATAAAACGCCATTTGTAAAGTATAACATAGGCACGCACACACTTACCTGTCAAAGCGGCAACGTCGCATTCGTATGTGTGCGTGACACGAAATACAGGTATGGTTAAAAATCGTGAAATGAAAAAAAAATCCTACGTCCAAACCGTTGAGGTACCTTGATTATTTTTTTAATTCTGGGTTTGAAATATTTTACCCTATATGCCGTTTCAGTAAAAAAGCGCTGTCTGTTCCACCCTGTATATTTAATGTCATCTTCTTGGACACCATTTAAGCGCTCTAGCAAAAATGAAAATGAAAATTGTACTTGATTTCTGTCTGTACATGGAAGTTATATGAGAAAATGAGATGAATTCTAAAATTCTAAATTTAAAAAAAAAAAGATGATTTTCAAAATTTATGTTTATTTGTCTTTGCGTTTGTGTTCACTATTGAATCTTGGGAAAGTTTCCTCAATTTTTAGTGTTTGTTTTATTTCAAACGGTTCATAAATGAAAAATTTATATGAATATCATTTGATATAATTGCTACATGTTTTTTTTATTTACACTAACTAATTAATTTAATATATTAATGTAGCGTTATTAATGTTGAAGCGGGCGAAGTCGCGAGCGGGTCGCTAGTCATAAAAAATCAATGTACTCAACATGGCTGAAGTCACCAAAGTCAAGGAACCGGATTATTATAATATATTCTGATAAATAAATATTCATGAAAATTTCTATAATATATCATAGTTTTTCGATACGAGCTTTGTTATCTGTAATGTGTCTGGTTTCTTAATCAGAAATCCTCAATTCTGCTTAAATTACATAAATACTTACATAAAATATTCAAATTTCCTACCCCATTTATATATTTATCCAAAACATTAATATTCCAAACATACCGCATCCATATTTTACCGCAAATACCGGTAAAACCTGTTTAATATAAAATTTGTTCTGGTATTATATATAATGTTTATTTTTCTTACATTATAGGTACATTAGTAGATATCATTCAGTATAATTAATATAAATTTACATATTTTAGGTATATGTGTCTAATTCTATTAATTCTTTTGTCCAAAATTATATTCTACACATATTATAGCTGCACGTTTGGAATATTTAGCTTAAAATAATGAAAATTAATAAAAAGGGTTAAAATTAGTGTTCATAACAGGGTAGGGGTAGGTAGAGGGTACCTGGGAACCAAGTGCTAAGACACTCAGTTTCCATTAAGACACTTCCGTTCCCCACTTTCCGTCCAATTCTGGAGGTATTGCACTTTGCCTCGTTACCGGAGTGAGGCCTCCGCGCCACGACTGGCCCCAATAACAGATTTCTTCATTAATTTTCCATGTAGATTCGGCGACGAGTTACAATTTTATTACACAAAGCAGAACTAGGAACGTGAAAAATTCTATTGTTTTACAGTTTAGAAATTGTTACAGTCGAGTTAGAATTTGCTCAGTTCGCCCACGCTTTAGTATACAACTAAAAGGCTGACATTTATGGGATGTACGTGTAGGTGTAAGGCCTTTTGAAATACAAGATATTTTAAATATACATTCACATTCACCTGGGTAGACAGAGGGAACCTAGTGTTAAGATTTAGTTAAGATTAATCCGAAAAACAGAAAGACAGACAAACTGACAACATTTTTTAATTCACGTTTGTTTATCCGTTAATCGTGTAAATGGCTATATGCTATTAAAATAACATGATTACTTTAAAATCAAAGATAGATACTTCAATCCGGAGAATGTGGAGAAAGGAGTGTCTTAACTAGTTTTCACTGAAGCTAAAACATAAATAGAAATTATATTGTTTTGAATAGAAAACATTCGTTACAATAAAACGTGAGTTATTAGTTAATTGTACATTATCACTATATTCTAGTCTAGTCAGATAGGTCACGTAGGGCCTAGAAGCTATCAATGTCCTAATAGTTGTCCTAACTGTCTTTCATATATCTCATATTAAATAATATAATTTATGGAGATTTTTCGTTTACTTTTTCGGTATTTACACTTTATAGGCACAGTATCTGAATGTAAACGCGATGGTTGTAGGTTCGATACTTATTTGTGGGAAATTTTATATCCTCATATGTTGATTTTTTTAGCATTTATACTCGTATCGATGAAGAACACCCCACTTTTACCAAATAATTTGGTAAATGATTGCCCCATATAATTCTAAGTTTTATATGAACAACCATTAAAATAATAATATAGATTAATTTGACCTATTAGAGTTATTTATTAAATGCAGTTAATACCAGTTTGATATTTATATGAAATTGTTTAGCTAACTGTGTAACCAATTAGGTTATAATATACTTATCTTTATTTATACAGACTGTCGTCATCTATTCTTGTATACGCAAATGTTAAAAGTATAAATTAATATATTTAAGAATAATTAAATTAGATTTTCTTAAATAAGTATTTTTCAGCTTCGTGCTGTAACCCGCACTCAGCAGCACTCGGCACAGGGAACCTAGTGCTAAAATACTCCGTTCCCTACTTTCCGCTGAATTCTGGAGGCAATTTTGTTGAGTAGCACCATAGCGAAGAAGTGAAAATTTAAAATATTTTATTTCCTCAAGTGGAGAAAGAACAGTCGTGTATATAGTCACGCAGTTGTGCCTCTACGCCATGACTAAAAGTATAAAATACAATAAAATATCTAAGAGAATCTAAAAATACTAATTTTAATTGTTTAAGCCAGATCTTCTTAGGCGAGACGAATTCTTGGACGGTTTCAGAAGAGCGGGTTCAAATCCCGCTATGTTTAAAGTTTTATACGTTTTCTTAATTTTAAAAACTGTTGTGAAAAAAATATATACGTTACTATAAGCCGAGGTATTTTAATGTATTTGTATATATTAAGCGCGTTCATTTCACCGTACAAACACTACACGGAAGTTTTTATTCATATTGAGATTTATTATCAGGGAAGACAAAAATATTTATTTCTTTGTATTCTTATAAAGTATTCCATTTTGTAAATGATTAATAATAAATTTCATTATTAATAAAATTAATGATTCTTTCTTTATTGGCACGTTTTGAGTAAGAATAATGATAAAAGCTTAAAATAATTTAAGACATTAAAATGTAGCATCTATATTAGGCAGTAAGATTTAATATGTACTCTTAATATTTTTATTTACATTTTATGGCTGAGATACCCTAAATCAGTTTGTTAACCTTTATTCACCCCGCTAAAACAAGTTTAGTATTTATGAGGGTCCAGCTTTCTGACGCTGTTTCTAAATATTTGAAATGTTTTTTTTTTATAAAAACATACTGATCAAGTGCCAGGCGGATTCGCCTAACAAGGGTTATGTAGCAATTTCAGGATTGTATGTCAACAGGAAAGTACAACTTATAAAAATTGACAAGCTTAAGTTTGCGGGCGTATACACTCATTTTGTAAGAGACAAAGTATTTTTTTTAATTTTCAAATATTATCCTTTATTTATATTGTAAGTCCCTTACTTAGTACCAAATTTCATATCTTTAGGTCCACAGAAAGCACCCTATAAAATTTCATTATGCGACAAATTTCGTATAAAATGCAGCAAAATCGATGCATTAGTGCTCGTATCTTTTGATTTTGTTGATTTGGAAACTTGATTTTTCACTGCGCTCTAAGGGACCGTAGACCTAAATAATTGATATTAACTTTAGGTTAATATCTCAAAGTAAGGTCTTGACTGATGAACGGATGGATAAACCTATAAGGTTTCCATTTATTCCTTTAGAAATAACTCTAAAAAAAATTAAAATAGTTTTAAAGTTTCATTTGATTGATGGATTCGTTACATCTTGCTATTTGAGTTAATGCAGCTAGAAGCTAAATTCCAACTCTCAGCTTAAAAATCTTTATACCAAACTTTACATATACTAACTCAATTTATTTAATAGATTTATTATTATTTCAACAAATATATGTATATCTAATACATAGATAATTTAATAGCACACTGATCTGTCATGTACGAACTTTAACCCCCGATAATAATTACTTAGTAAATAGTAAACAAAGATATTTAAGTGGCTCGTCCAGTTCTTTGTCATGATTAAGATGACACATGTTCAACAGTTACTTCTTGTTCTCAGTGCTTGATAGTATGAAAAATACTACGAAGATAACAAAAAATAAAAAAAATAAATCTGCTTCACGCTGTATCCCGCACGCAGCAAGTTAGGTAGAGGGAACCTAGTGTTAAGGCACTCTGTTCCCCATTTTCCGCCGAATTTTGAAGGCAATGCCTGTTAAGTGGCGGAACTTAACGCCGCGCTTTGACACCAAAGCGAAGAAATGGAAATATAAATTTAAATATCGGGGATCGAACCCACAACCAGTCGCGTTTACAGTCACGACCGCGACACGACTGACCTCCTAAAAAAAATTTGTTTATTTTTAAAATGAAATAAAATTATTATTTTTTTATATAGGAATATCAGATTTTATATTTCTTTAAAGAAATTCTTTTCTTTTTATTTTTGGGTTAAATTTAAACTATTAACAAATATTGACATTGCCATAAAGTAAAATAATTTACAAATAACTATGTGTAAGAACCGTACAGAAAGTCCAATGACAACGGGATTCGAATTCGTTTCTCTTAAGATGTCCACATTTTCTGACCGATTAAGTTGTACGACCGGTCCACAGTGGCGAAATTGTAATACCTACTTATAATACTGCAGTCGTTCTTTTTTAAATTTATTTTCTTTTATTTCTTTTGAAAAAACATCATCAAAATCGATATGAAAATATCATACTGGTGGTATTAAAATTCCCGGTTTCCTTATACTAGTCGAAAATAAACCTTAAATATAATTACTTATATTATATGAGTTACCTCATTACAATAAAGTAATGAGTTATAAGAATTACTTTGTTAACTTGAACTTAATTTGTGTGATGTCGAAAATACTATAATCGATTTCAAAAATGAAATTAACCAACGGATCTTTGTAACCTATTGCAGTAATAAATGATAAACTGGTTTCACTTTATTTAAAAAAAAATATAAATATTTTTAGATTATTATGAATTATATATCTTTAATTTAATTATAGATATACAAATAATTATATTATAAATATTTATCTATATATATAAAATCGAAAGGTCACTCACTCATCACGAAATCTCAGAAACTACATGTTCTGGGAATCTCAAATTTTGCATAGGAGTTACTTATAGGACGTAGGTGCTCGCTAAGACGGGAATTTGCAATAGTCGACTTCTAAGGGGTTGTTTTTGGGGTCGAAAGTTTGTATGAAACTTCGTTTCTACAAATGCTAGGAGTCTCAAATTTTGCATAGACGTCACTAGGACGTAGCCATGGAGACAGAAATTAATATTAACATAGTTCACGCGAGTGAAACCGCGAGCGGGCCGCTAGTATGAATATAAATATAAAAAAATATTTATTGACATAATATTTTTCGTACCTGTTCAGAGTTATTTTTCGGTTTGTCAACAATAAAAGAAAATGGAAATTTGCATTTGATCGTAAAACGAAAATAAAAATAAGTGAGCCGAACACATGTGGTAGGTTTTATAGCGACGATATTATACTTTTGATTGTTCAGTTGTATATGAATGCAGCTATTATTTAACTATTTTAACACAATTACTGTTAAAAATATATATAAATTATAATAAAATATACAAATATATATTACCTAGGACTGGTCCAACGATGAACATATACGCAAACATGACTAATATAATTTGCAAACGTCTGGAGCCCTGTCGTTTCTTGAAGGCCACATTCACCGTAGCCACAAAATCCTGCACTGAAAACATTGTAAATACTGTCCTGGATTCATCACTATCTATTTTTTTCTTTGTCTTCTCCTTCAAACGTACGAGGATGTATACGAACCCAGTCATATAGAAAAAGCAGGCAACTGTAAAAACACCATAATAGCCAAAACGTCTCGTCATAATTCCACTAAGCGCGAGCCCTATAGGCCTGCTAAGAGTCAGTATAGCAGTTATAATTCCTAAACGAAAAGTCCGTTCAGAATCACTTGTAATATCTGTGATGTAACTGTACACAGCCATCGTCATGGCGACGCGGCCGCCAGCCAGAGCTGGAGGAAGACCCTCAATTAAGGCAGTTTCGTTGAGACCAACTTGAAGAAAAAATACTGTGCTCAGAATTATGCCGAAAATTGATATCAATTTTCCTAATATTGGCAGTACCATGAAACTTTTCCTGTTTCCTGTGCGATCGCTCCAAGCTCCGACGAAAAGCGTCAATATTCCAGGTAGAGCAGTCTGCAATGGAAAACTCCAAGCAGTCATACCAGCTACCATCTTTTGCACATTTTTCTCTTCTTCCGTATAATTGTGTGTGCGTCCCTGCATTATATGTAGGCAAGTCTGCTCGTCGTACTTTAAATTCACTAAACATGATTTTTCCAAGCACAAATTTTGAACAGCCAATCCCGCTAAAACACTCGGTAACACGTAACATATAACGTATGGTTCCACTGTCACTCTCGATTTTAAGCTCCATGTTTTTTTTATATATTCTTTTAATCTGCCATTTAATTTTGTTTCAGATTTTATTATATCTTTCTCATAACTAGTTTCCTTTGAAGAGTTTATATTCACGATCTTTTCTCCGGGCACCTCGACCCGTAACGTCATGTTGATTACTAATTTTCAGTGGCCAGTTCATTTGCTTATAACATAGTACTCTAATATATTTTATTACACTGACGTCTGTATATAATAAAAAAACGTATATATTTATTATGAAAATCGCGCGAGTTTAGAACTAGCAGTCGCGAGCGAGCGTTGGCGCGTGCGACTATGGATTGGCAGTTAAGTAGATAAGTAGCGACTGTTTTGGTCCGCTCCGTTACCACTACTGCCTTTCTGTTGCTGTCTCTTCTACTGTTTAATTTGCATCTGTCAAATGCTCACACGAAGCTTATCTTGATAAAGATACTAAATTAATACACATATTTTACATACGGCTGCGTTGAGTTACGGGGCTCAACACACGCAACGTCTCCGGAATTAGGTGGAAAGTGGGGAACGAAAGTGTCTTAACAATTGGTTCCCAGGTTCCCTTTGCCTACACCGCTATGATCGGGATACAGCCTAAAGCTAAAAAATAAATAGAAATTTATTATTTTCCAGTACCTTTTTATGGATTATCTTGAAAATTCACAAACGACTGAAGCAGTTTGGCGAAATATATTTTGGGAACGGTGGGGAACAGAAGTGTCTTAACAATTGGTTCCCAGGTTCCCTTTGCCTACACCGCTATGATCGGGATACAGCCTGAAGCTAAAAAATAAATATACATTTATTATTTTCCAATACCTTTCCCGTGGATTACCTTGAAAATTCTCAAACGAGCAGTTTGGTGAAATATATTTTGTACTAGTTTATTAAAGTAATTCAAGCACCTACGTGTTTTAATCAATACAAATGCAATATGCAGACAGCACGTCCATATACGTCCTAATTTTTTTTCCCACAAAGTCGGTCAAGATGAAAATTGTGTAATTTTTCTAATTAAATACCATTGACCAGTTGTTATAATTTGTGAATGAATACATAGCGAAAAACCAATTTTAGCCTCAAGGTTTCTAATTGAAATTGCTCTTTCCCCAAATTGATTTTAAAATATATTAGATAGGTGTACTTTGATGAAAACAGTTGTTAATTTGGAACGGCGTTTCTTGATTTATTTTCTTTATTGTAATACTTATTATATCATTTAGCTAATATTATGCTTATTACAATGGAAACGAATTCTAAAATTGTAACGTAATATTAATAGCAAATAAATAAAATTGCATAACTTGAAGAACATGAAGAAAATATGAATTTTATATTTGAAAAGAACACTTTACCATTATATGTATAGAAAAAAAATTGCTTCACGCTGTATCCCGCACACAGTACAGTAGGCAGAGGGAAGTTAGTGTTAAGATACTTCCCCAATTACCACCGGATTTTTCGAGGCATTAAAAGCTGAGTGGCGGAACTCAACGCCGGGCTTTGGCTTTGGTGCCAGAGCAAAGAAATGTTCGGAGTAATAAATTATTTACACATAACAATTTATTACTCCGAATGGGCCTCGAACTCATAACCGTCACCGGTCGCGTTACAGTCAAACACTTGTGCCTGCGCTACCCATCTCAAATATGTTGTTTGATAAAATTGCTATAAATATTGACAGTGATATGATATGGCACAGAGCAGAAGTGTGTGTCAGTTCGATTCTTATCATCATCGTGATCTGCCTCCAAAATTCTGCTGAAAGTGGGGAACGGAGTATTTTAACAATAGGTTCCCATTTTCCCTCTGCCTATCCTAAATATATGTATTACTAAAAAAACCATTATATTTCCAATAAATATACTAAGTGCACAAAATTGTCAGCACCTTGGCATATCAAGAAGATGATATCAGAAGAAAGGAGAAAAGATGAAAATGATGTCAGAAGAAGGAAAAGAGTGTCTAAACACTAGGTTTCCTTTGCCTATAGTGTTGTATGAGTGATACAGTGTGAACAAAAGCACAAACAAACATACAAAAAAAAAAAAAACATTTTTTTTTGGGTATACTTATTATGTGTTTTAATGCTACCAATATTTTTTTTCTTATATATCATCCATGTACAGACACCGATCCTTCACAATTTTATGATGAATATAGAAAATAAGTAGCTGTTGCTCCTCTGGTGCTACACGAGTTCGAGTAGAAGAGAGAGTAAAATAAAAAAGTTTTTCTTAATCCTCTATATTTTTTTTCTAAAGTTGTTTTAGCTTAGGTTACAAGAAACTGCACTAACCTTTTAAATTTTACTACTTACTAAAAATAGATTAACATTATGAATATAAAGATAAAATAAGATATTAGAATTAATTAACTAAAATGCCATTTAATGTCGTGTTGGCAATTCACAACATTAAAACCTGTTTTAGAGTTGCTTTCTTATGTTAACATGGTTTTTATTAGACAAACAAAAAGAATATAAAGTTTACTAATATTACATTGTTTTTTAATATTTAAGCAGAGAGAAGCGAAACTCTTAGTGGTTAGTTCATTATATGGAAACTTGTTCTTAAAATATATATATTTTTTTTTTAATTTTATTTTTCAGCTTCATGCATAATCCCGCAAGTAGGGTTGACAGAGAAGACGTAAAGTCTAAACGTGAAAGGCAAAATGAAAATAATTCATTCACGGATCGAACTCAGAACTATCTTATTTACAGTCAAACTCTATCACATTGAGCTAGGATGGCTTGAAATGTTTTAGATTTATTCCATTAGGATTATTATATTCCAAATAACAGAAGCCGGTGAATTTAATAGAAAATAACACCAGAGAAAAACATCAGAATAAGGTAGACCAACAAAATTTATATTATTATTTATAGTTTGTTGTTTTTATATATTTACTAGTGGACTCAAATGCGGCTTCGTCCGCTTGAACTATACGAATATTTATTAAATATATTTATGAAATTATTTTCAGTTTTCAATAGAGAGATGCGTTAAGCAAGCTCATTTTGGGTGACGTTTTCTAACAACTTTGCAAATCGTTGCTTAGCAACGATCGCATAGCGACGGTTGTTATTAACATGGCGGAATAAATTGCATGTCAAATTAATAAGTATTTTAATATATTGGTATATATCGAAAATATTACAAATATAAGAAAAAAAGTATCCTATGTTCATCCCGAGACCCTCAAGTATCTCTTTATGAGTATTTTATCACAATTAAATTAGCGGTTTGGCCCTGATTGCGTAAAAGACAGACAGACAGACAGACAGACAGACAAAGTTACTTTCAAATTTATAATATAGGTATGGATTATTATTCTTTTCATGCATAAACAATGCAGGCACTTCCGAATAATTACCGTAATATTTTAATGCAATTAATCGGATTCGGTTATAAATATAATATTATCACGTGTATTATTTCCACATCAACGTCATTAGTCCATGTGCTATTATTATAAAACTGGAAAATTCTGAAATATATTATAATATACCTTTTATAATCTAGTAGGAGGGTAGATGATATTTTTTTTGTTTTTTTTTGGTTGTAATAAAATAATATTAAAATTAAATTAGGTTAGGTTACCAGGTTCCATTTGACGACCTTACTATGTGCGGGATGCTGCGAGAAGCTAATATGAAACAGAAGAAATTTATGAAAATAATTATATAATTTATGAAGATATTGTATTATTTTTTACGATAAGTTATTGAATTGTTTTAATGTATTTATGTCACAGTCGTGACGCAGGTGGGACGCGGAACAACGTATTTTAACTATTTATTGTTATTTTGAAGTCAAATATCTTATATATAGGTTTTATTTTTTAACAATATCGAATTTTTTGTTCTATTTAATATTTGATAGTAAGAACTTGCAGTATAAATAAAGGAAAAAATCTAAAAATTTCTAATTAATAGATATTTCATAGAAAAATACAACATTACAAACTTTTATTTAGCGTTCATTTTATACAAAACGAATGCATACGTCCGCAAACTTACATTTTTAATTTTTTTTAATTATATCTTTAATCCTGGAATTCATACGGAATCCTCGAGATGCCGATATCGGTTTTTTATAATTACAATTATTATGCTTTGAGAAAGGTATAATAATAATTTCATTCGACGAAACCAGTTAATTCTTATTTAGTCATTATTATTTATTGTAAAGAAAGTGCGCTACTGCTTACTCGTATTTAATAAATTATTACTCGTACGTAAATCAAACAGCAGATACTATAGGTGTGTGTCATTATTTTAATTTATTAGCAAGAACATTTCTTGCTTTGGCTAGGAAATTTAAATATATATTTATTATATATTTTTTTAGATAAAACAAAATGATACATCATGTTTGTAATTGAGAGGAATATAAATTTGATTAAAATATTTCCAAAACCATCTATAATAAATCAAAAAGAAAACTAGAAATAGAAACTTAAATTTTCACATTAGGTAGGATAAATCGTTAAAAATCGGTCGAGTACGAATGAAACTCGCGCACCGACGGTTCCGTATCAATTTCAGATTTGTAGAGTAACGGAAATATAATCTAAAAATGTTATCAAACTTAAACTTTAACACTCATTTAGTACGATTTTTTTAGCTTCAAGCTGTATCCCGCATACAGCAGAGGAAAGTTAAGACACTCCCGTTCTCCACTTTCCGCCAAATTCTGGAACGGTATTCCCAAACGGGAATAGAACCTACTACCGTCGCGCTTACAGTTGTGAGGCACAAGCAAGCCCCACCGCCACAACGATCTATGAATTATATGATGTCATTAAAATTGATTAATTTTACAAAATAATAGACCGTCATAGCTCAGTAGGTCAGCGTCTGACCGTAACTATAATGTGGGTTCTATCTCATTTTAAGGAAATGATTATATTTAAATTATTTACACTTATCTGCTAAGCTAAGATTTAACGTTTTGATTCCTCACGGAAAACGGAGAACGGAGTGTGATTTAGAATCTCTTTGTCTTGTCTACTCTTGCTTTCTGGCAAAATCGTAAAGCTAAAAAAATGTACATGATATCTGTACAGAAACAATATCAATTTAAATAATAAGCGTATTTGATATTGCAAAATAGTAGGCGCTTTACAATTATTGTCAGCTTCACGCTGTATCCCGCACACAGCAAGGTTGGCAGCGGGAACTTAGTGTTAAGACACTCCATTCTCCACTTTCCAAATTCTGGAGGCATAGCGTGTCGCGGTGGAACTTAACGCCGCGTTTTGCTTCGACACCAGAGCGAAGAATTTCATCTCCTCGAGTGTTGATTGAACCCACAATTAGTCTATTTTACAGTCACACTTTCATTCACATTCTAAACTAAACTTAAAGGTACTGTAACATAATACGAATTAAAATAATATATTAATTAAAAGTGACTAAATTCGAATGAAAGGCATTAACAAAATATTTATGGGCACAAAAGTTAAAACTATTAAAACAAAGGGGACAACATACAGGGCACAAAATGGAAGAATTTTATACACATTTCTTTCAGAAAAGTCATAGCTTGCCATGCACTATATTCTATTTTATTAAAGCCTCTAAAACGCACATAGAGGGAGACGAAATTATATTTTTTATAAATTCACAGAATTGTTTTTTTTATTACTTATATTAAGTTTTATTGTACGATGATAATGTGGCCCACAATAAAATTAAACAGTTTTATAAAAATACGGCGTTGAGTTCTGCCACTCAACACGCAATGTCTCCAGAATTTGGCAGAAAGTGGGGAACGGAGTGTCTTGACACTAGGTTCCCTCTGCCTACTCTGCTGTGTGCGGACATAAAGACTAGTAGTACTAGACATAAAGATTTGGAATATTTCACTATGAAAGCCTCCAGAGCCTGTAATGTATGCAACCAGAAAATTATACTATATATATATGCCCTTTACGGCCAATACTACAAAGTATATAAATATATATACCACAGGTCATATAATATTTACATATAAGTTTTTGCGTTTACCAAAAAGGTGAAATAAACCATGGCTGAACAATAACAGGTAAAAAACAGTTTGAAAAATGTAACGAAAAAATGAATTCTTTATTATATTTACCAATAAATACAGGTCTAAAACTATTTAATTCATTCAACTTTGCCTTGTTTAGGTTACCACCAAGGTCATTCTATGATTACACCGGCATCAACATTAACTCCACACATATACAACTTCTTAACCGGAACAACTTCGCTAGAGCTTCAAAGTCACTTCTCATTTGATACTGGTATTTACAAACAAGTGGACTGCACGCGGGTGTGTGTTTATAATATATTTTGTAAGATTTAATTAATTAAATATGGTGATGTAAATATTTAAACAGTTTAAAATACGAGTGACAAAATGACTTCTAAAGTGCAGAGTGATGGTGAACTTACTGAAACGGAAGTTAATGGTGAAATTGATAAAAATGTTGGTGAAACAGAAATTACTCAAACGTCCTTCCCACAGAAAATTAAGAAAATCCTAACTTTCTTTACAGTTGAGCCCTTTTTGTTTTGTTATATTTTACCAAACGTCATTTCATCTGTGGCTGTACAGAAACTAAACATGGAAAAGGCATGTCGTGCTGATCTTAATTTCTCTGAAATAATTTGCGCCCAGGCTATTTCTGGTGATTTTAGTGATAACCTTACTTTAACTGCCCTGGAAGGAGCTCAGCAACTAGTCGCAGATATGACAACATGGAAACAGCCATTGCAAAGCGGTCTGCCTGCTGCAGCAATACTGTTTGTTGGTGCATGGAGTGATAAAACTGGAAATAGGAAACTGTTGATGCTTATCCCGATGTTCGGTGAATTGGTTTCTGCGATAGGATTGATATTTGCGACGTACTTCTTCATAGAGTGGCCATTATGGGTGACAGCATTGATTGAAGCTCTGCCTTCAGCTTTCAGCGGCGGTATATCGATTGCTTTAATGGGCTCCTATAGCTTTATATCTGATGTCACTACAGTTGAATCCAGAACATTTAGAATGGGTTGCGTCGCTGTTATAGTTACATTGGGGATACCCTTGGGATCCTCTATCAGTGGCGTTTTATTAGAGCGAGTCGGGTTTTACGGAATATTTGGCATTAGTACTTTCTTATTTTCTTTTGGATGCCTATATACCTATTTTAGAATACATGATGTAAAGGTGGCAAACGTAAGAGGCACCTGTCAACAAGAAATACGAGATTGTTTTAATCTAAGAAATGCCTGGGATACACTTTCTCTGCTATTTTTGTCACCTAAAAAGGAAGTTAGCCAAATATGGCTTGTTGTTTGGGCACATATTGCTGTCATCGGTCCGGTATTTGGTATGCAAGCTTTGATTTCTTACAATGATTCTATAAAAAAATAATAAAATAGTATAAGTTATAGTAACTAAAATCAATCAATCAAACATTGTTTTAGGTGAAAGCTCCTTTTTATTCTTATATACCTTGAAGAAATTTGGCATGGATGTAGTGGACTTCAGTTTATTTTCCACATATTCTGTCCTTATGGGGTTGGCTGGTATGATATGTTTTTATTTATCTGTGTTAGTTTTACAATCTTTATTATTAAAACCAAAAATCAAGATCTTTTAACATCTGCCCATGTTTTTAAACTAATTAATTATACTTATTTAGTAAATCACATTTTTTTTAGAGGGAGCCTAGTGTTAAGATACTCCGGTCTCCCATTTTCGCCAAATTCTTGAGGCATTATGTTAAATATATCTACGAGGCCAATCGTGTTGCAGGGGCACAAGACTATAACTGTACGTTTACAGTTATAGTCTTGTGTCGTGTCTGATTCAATTCCCAGACGAGGAATATTTTTATTTCTTCGCTCTGGTGCCGAGGCAAAGCGCGGAGTTTTATTCCGCCAACAACAACATTACCTGCATTTCCTCCAGAATTCAGCGGAAAGTGAAGAAGGGAAGAATCTAGATGGGAACGGAGTGTCATAACACTAGGTTCCAAGGTTCCTTCTACCGTCTCTTCTATATGCAAGATACACTGTAATGCTAAAAAAAATATATACCTATACATTTATGTATGGATAAGCGTATACATACGAGTTGTTATTGTGTCTATCATATATATGTTCATTATAATATCTTACGTAATAATGTGGTTACAAATACCAATCAAAGTTAAATATTTTTCTAATATAGATTTTAAATTGCGGTGGCTTCATCACGTCACTCACTTCAAATCAATCAAATGATTTGAACATGGACATTCCATCAGAGGCCGTCGTAGCCCAGGAGTACAAAGGTGTGACTGTAACGCGACGATTACGGGTTCGATCCCCACTCGATTTCCACTTTCTTCGCTCTATTCAGTTTCACAGTGTATCCTGAACACAGCACGGTAGGCAGAGGGAACCTAGTTAAAACACTCTGTTCTCCAGTATATTCAGCGCGAAGCTAAAAAAACTTATGTATATACTAAATAGTCAATTAAAAGAATACGAGTATATCATTAAGAATTTTAACTTTGAGCTATAAGAAGACTATGGCTAATGACTGTATCTCACAAATGGGTGTAATTTATTTGTTATTGACAATTGTAACTATCAGGATATTTTAATTGATAATTCCATGTTTTCCTCTATGTTCAATTTAATTTATTTCCTAAAATAATTAATTGCTATATTATAAACTAAAATATATTTAAAACATTTTTTTTATTTACATTAAAAGTCAAGTAGAATATTACATTAAACAAGATGTGACCAAAAAATACTGATAACTATTGGTATAGACAGATTTTATTAAATTAGAAATCAATTTGGCAATTTAGCACAGCGCAGCGTTAAGTTCCGCCATCTTGCACGCAATGCCTCACAATTGGCGAAAAATGGGGAGGGTAGTGTCTTAAAATTAGACTTCCTCTGTCTACCCTGTTTGACGTAGGGTACAGCGTGAAGGTGAAAAAAGAAGCAAAATCCTGAATCCATAAAGAAGATCTTAGATCTTTTCCAAAGCATCAAGCAAATCTATCTATTTATTTTTCCTTTTCCTTTTTCCAGGAACGGCTGTCGCTGTCTTAGTGCTAAGTAAACTATTGAAAGTCCACGACGCCCTCATCGGTGCTATAGCAACAACGTCCAAAGTAGTAGCAAGTTTTGTGTACGCATTCGCGCCCACCAGGACATGGTTCTTCACTGGTCCCATTTTTGATTTCTTTGGAAATTCTGGAACTACCGTCGTTAGATCTATTGGGACTAAAGTAGTCTCACCAGATAAAGTTGGTGAGTATTTTAATATATTTAAATTAAAAATATACTTTTAAACCATCAGATTTCTAGCTGACGTCATTTTAAACATACGAATTAACTTAGAAGGCCATCAAATTTTTAACTATACACATACATACATACATACATATTTGTATAATAAGTTGTATCGAATATTAAAGAAACTGGTTTCAACATGTATAAAAGTAAACTCTTATAGATCCTATTGTAAATACTTTGGTGCCTAACCGCAGCAACCGGATTCAGTTTTAATTTAGTAACAAAAAATATATATTATACTAGCGGCCCGCCCGCGGCTTTGCCTGCGTGAACTACGTTATTATTATTTTCTGTCTCCATGAGTACCTACGTCCTATAAGTGCCGTCCATGCAAAATTTGAGACTCCTAGTACATGTAGTAACGAAGTTTCGTACAAACTTTCAACCCCAAAAACAACCCCTTAGGAGTCGAATATTGCAAATTTTCGTGTTAGCGAGCACCTACGCCTATAAATAACTCCTATGCAAAATTTGAGATTCCTAGCACATGTAGTTTCTGAGATTTCGTGATGAGTGAGTGACCTTTCGATTTTATATATATAGATTAAATTGAGTCAGGCCGTCGCGTTGTGGCGCAGGTGCACAAGTTTGTGACTGTAAAGCACCGGTTGTGGGTTCGATCCCTACTTGAGGAAATGAAATTTGGTAAATCACAACTCTTTTATACTAATATATTTATTTATTCGCTCTGGCATCAAGGCAAAAGCCCGGCGTTGAGTTCTCCACTCAACACACTATACCTGGAAAAATTTGGAGAAAAACAGAGAATTAGTGTTAACACTATATTCTCTCTGCCTACGATGCAATATGCGGGATACAGCGTGAAGCTGATAAAACAAAGAATTGAATTAGTTTAATGCAATTTTTATTATTCTAATATTTCAGGTAAAATGTGTTCAGTCATTGGTTTTGTTGAAGCAGTCGTTCCAGTCATTTACGGTCCCATGTACAGTGAAATTTATTCTTACACTTACAAAATTTTTCCCGGTGCTTTTTATTTACTTGGAGGTTGTATGACTGTGCCGGCTATATTTATATTTCTGTAAGTGTATATTTTTTTACAATTTTAAAGTGTTATTTCATATTTAGGAAAGAAAAATACTTTTTAGAAAACTTGAATTTTTTATTAAAAAATATAAAATTAAAATTAAATCCGCTTCACGCTGTATCCCGTACACAGCCGTGTAGACAGAGGGAATTTAGTGTTAAGATACTTCCTCATTTCTCGCCATATTCCAAAGCATCATCCTCGACACTAGAGCGAAAAAATTATATTAATTTATTTATTCCTCGAGTGGGTATCGAACTCACAACCAGTCGCGTCTAAAAATCTGGCAACTCTATTACCAATTATAGTCCATTGAAAAGTTACATTTAGGGTTGCGTTTCTCACAGGATCCAATTTATTATTTTTAATACGTAGGTTTTTTTTTATAAGTATATGTTCAAGTTTGTGAGGTCGCCACACTTGTCCCCTGGCCGTCACCTTAAAAAAAGGAACGTAAAGGGTTTTCGCTCTGTATCTCATAAACTAGCAACCCTACAGAAAAAAATGTAAATAATTATTTGCAGCAAATTAAATTGCCCTCAACTTTACTTCTATTATATTATAGCTCCCGTTATTCCGAGAATATTCACCTCCGATTCTGAGTAAAACAATAGGTGGAAAATAGCCTTATTATTATTAAAAAATATATATGAGAAAACTAATATATCAATAACACCATAAGTATATTAAGAAAATAATAAAGGATATAAATTAATAAATGTAATATAAAAAAAACGTAATTTTTCATGTTTATTACATTCTTACGAGTATTCAGAAATCCAGTTAACTTGAAAAAAACTTTATATTATCAATCGTTGATTAGTATTTAATAATAATGTTTAAACATAATTTACAGGTATCTCTACTTCTTGCATCGCAAAGAAGAAAAGAGTGAAGAAAGCGTATGCCCACGAAAATGCTGTAACAGCAGTATAGAAATTACAAATTCTGTTTAAAAAAAATAAATGTAGGTTCTTCCATAAAAAAATATGTAACTATAATTGTATTAGAATTTACGAGAGATATACGAGTATGGTTAGTCATTGCTTGATTTGTTTGGAAAATAATACCTCAAATATGTCGATTGATCCACCGGCACCGTTCAGATCGATGTCCAAAACGATGTACTTATAATAATCAGCTTCACGCTGTATCCCGCACACAGCGGGATAGGCAGAGAGAACCTAGTGTTAAGACACTCCGTTACCCACTTTCTGCAAAAAAATAATTATGAGGATTGTGTGTTGAGTGGCAGAACTGAACGCCACACTTTGCCTCGACACCAGAGCGAAGAAATGTAAATATAAACGTAAATAATTATATCACTTCCTCGAGTGGGTATCGTTATAATATCGTTGAGCCTAACTCGTATAATCATAAAGTCCTTCTATTACCAAAAAGTATAAACACACATACTTTCAAACGCTCGTGGAATGATAAGACGACATAACCTTTGAGTAATGATTGTAATAAAAAATAAGATTTATTGGACATATAAAGATTTTATTAATTTATTTCGTAAGGTAATAGAAAAGTATGATATCATTCATATACAACAAAATATAATATGTGACATTTATTTAAATGATGTAACGTAATGCGATAATGAAAGGAAAATAATCTGAAAACTTGTTTCATTTAAAAGATAAAATTTATTTAATATTTTTTGTATTGAAAAATTGTCATGATACGAAAAATATCCTCCGAGATTGAAAAGGAAACAGAAATCCCAACAGAGGCTTGAAGGTTTATATATTTGAGAATTTTCGCTCAAATTATTAATTAGAATACTAAATTTTTTTGTAATGATTTCCTTGGCTCTGGAAAATTGTGCTGTATGTGCTATCAACATAATAGTTGCC
Source organism: Heliconius melpomene rosina (assembly GCF_056956725.1). NCBI lineage: Eukaryota > Metazoa > Arthropoda > Insecta > Lepidoptera > Nymphalidae > Heliconius > Heliconius melpomene. The sequence continues at coordinate 4,898,781 of NC_140402.1, read as the reverse complement.
CAGCACTTCATCACTCAGCTGTACCACAGTGGCTTCCGCACCCAGATCCATCAAAAGGGATCTATAACGAAACCTAAGCGGATTTTAAAACCTGACTCTAATGGATTATTTATTGCTGATAGATTCCTCAGATTTTGTAAATGGGTTTGAAATCATTTAATTAATTCTTTTTTGGGACATTTGCTGAATTTATGTTTGACAAGGGCAATTCTGTTTACTTTTTCTATATCATGTTTCCTAAAAAAATTAATTTAGGTAAGATATCCCAGTGATCGAGTGTGGTGGCCAGAATTGGGGCAGGCCTATCTCCAGCAGTGAACAAAAGATGGCTGTTGATGATCCCAGTGATACCAAATCATTTGATAATAGCCTTAGCTACATCGCTTTGAAGGGGATTGTCCAGATTTCCAATAACCATGTGCATTTCACATACTGTATATATAAGGAACCGCCTAGATGAATTTCAGAGCAATGTTTATTATATTATATCAAACTATATTTATACAACAGTGAAGTTTAAAAGTTTTATGGATTAATGTATTAATAAATAAGATTTTAATACAATTATATTATATTTTTTTAGTATTACTAATATATTATATACATTGTGCAAAACTATTTTGTTTTTATTATGTTCTAAAATTTTTAACCACAGATAGGTAGGTACAAATTAAATTGTTTAGAAATTTGATTCTTAGTATATGAGTGTAATGAAAATGTTAGAAAAATTAACTTTTGTGAAACAACAAATTTTAAATAAACAAAAATAACACTAATAGTGTTATAGAAAACTCAGTTTTAGTGATAAGGCCGCCTTTTCACATTTTATTTTTTTATAAGCTATGTACTGTAAACTGTATATTTGTATTGTGTATTAAGGTGTAAAATAAGGAGTTTTTTTTTGCTTATGTTATAGAAAACGTAGATCAATAAAAAATACAATTCAACGAATAAAATAGTCGGTTCTTTAATATTAAATTATGTAGATAGCCAGTTTTCAATATATATGAAAATCGTGATTTCTACGATTTACATTGTAATTATCTCTAATTGTTATATTTTTTTCTAAAAGATAACAAGAAACAACAAAAGGTAAATAACAGATTTTAAAAAATCTTGAAAAAAACTTATATAACATGCTAATACTAAATTAATTAAAAAAATATATTTTTATAAACAAAGAAATTTACCCCGAGTTCAAAGGCATCAAGAAAAAAATAAACGATTGTTTTTACACAAATAAAAGATGAGCAAAAATATTCCAGTAGTCATAAAATTAAACAAAAAACATGTGAATATTGTTTAAGCTATATAAATACTGTGAATGCCGAGTCAAGATGATACAACTTGTAAATATTACTATCAAAGTTTACAATATTATTTATCTAGAATTTAAAAATCTTGTGAAAACAATACAATAATAGGCCAGTCGTAGTTCATGGGCACGAGCGTATGCGTTGTGGGTTCGATTCCTATTCGAGGAAATGAAATATTTAATATATATTTTCATTTCATCGTTTTCATGTCGAGGCAAAGCGCGGCGTTGAATTACGCCACTCAACGCGCAAAGGTATATAGTATCGTATCGTCATTATTTAGCGGAAAATGGGGAATGGAGTGACTAAACATTATGTTCCCTCTGCCTACCTGCTGTGAACGACAAAAAAAAACAGAAAACAATAAAATTAAAACGTAATGTTTCAATATAAAACATATATATATACGTAAATAAATATTTTTCCAAGCCACTTACGAGGTCATCGATATCGACTTTATTGAATGACATTTCGAAACACCACCCATAAACGGTAAGGCAAAAATTCGCAGTTGTTCAAACAATTGCACCTGTCCGTACCTTTACACGAGTCGAACGGAACAACATTATGTGATGCGTAACTCAAGGTGCTCAGATAATAGGCTAAGTTATTAAAAAGGTACGTCGCGTCTGCTAAGACCCAGAGATGCGAGCGCCCGAGCGCTCTCTCAACGCGAGCGGTCTTAATCGACAATAACTCAAGTTTTGGGTAACCGCAGTCAGATATTAAGCAGTCAGTATCGGACGCAGCCGCAAGCCACTCCGTGCCTCAAATATCAACACACTTTTACCAACTCTCACTTTTACCGCAACATGTGTACTAACGCCAGTGGTAGCACCGTCACCATCAGTTCTAGCGGTCTCACCAAATCAAATATACGTCTTACGTACGACGAGAATATATCATGGCGGGAAAAATACAAAAGTGCTTTGAAACAAATTAAATACTGTTTTAGTGAGACCACGGTGGAGCCATGTCTCTTTGTTTATATGTTCTGTACGGCGTTGTCCTCGTTGGCTGTGCAAAATATGCATTTAGAAAAATCTTGCCGCGTTCATTTTCAATTCGGTGATGAGATATGTGATCGTATTAGAGACAGAAACACCACTGGACTTCAGAACGAGGTGAACCAGGTGCAGTCCTTGGTGGCTAGTGTTATGGCCTGGAAGTTCCCTTTGCAGACTAGCATACCGGCTGTGGCAGTGCTTTTTATTGGCGCATGGAGCGATCGCACGAAGAAACGAAAAATATTTATTCTGGTACCATTTATTGGAGAAATTATTGCGAATATAGGTCTAATATTTGCAACTTTTTATTTTTACGAATTATCGTTAGTGGACACCGCTTTAATAGAAGCTTTACCAGCGGCATTTAGTGGTAGTTATATTATAATATTCATGGGAATGTATAGTTTTATGGCGGACAGGACTACAGTTGAAAGCAGAACGTTCCGTTTGGGACTCGTTACAATTTGTGTCAGTTTGGGAACACCTTCGGGAACAGCATTGAGTGGTATAATATTAAAGGCAATTGGCTACTACGGTGTGTTTTCAGTGTTAATTGTTTTATATAGTGTTACATTTATCTTCGGACTTTTAAGGTTGGAAGACGTGTTGCCTCCTGATGATAACAGGACTATAGTGAATCAAGAGAGTAATCTTAGAAGTGTTCTCAATGATGTTTTTGGATTGGTGGCCAAGACCATTTTAGTTGTGGTGAGACCACGTGCGTTTGGACTGAGAAATGAGATATGGTCAATAATAGTGTTATACATCCTCATGGTGGGACCGTTGTACGGTAAGTGAGACAAACAAATACTTTTTATTTTTTATTAATATTTTTATTTTTTCTTTCTGGCATTGGCACTAAGGCAAAATCCTGGCATTGAGTTTCGCCACTCAACACGCATTTCCTCAATAAATTCGGCGGAAAGTGGAAGTTCGAATGACGAAATACTGTAATTTTCTGCTTATCCTGTTAATTGCAATAATCTAAAAATGTTTACTAAGGATAAAAAAATAAGGAAAGTGGGGAGTGGAGTGTCTTAACACTACGTGTGTGTGATGTGTGAGGAATACAGCGTGAAGCTGCTTTAATTTAATTATAATTTATTTTTGCTCATAACTTTTACAGTTTTGGTGTCAGGTCAATCGACCCAATAAAGATAAAGCCCTAACATTTCGCGTTCTAATATCTCATACAGTTATTTGATGAGATCGAAATTTCGCGTAAATATAATTATCATATAATGACGTGTGTGACTAATGTCTGTTTGCGATACGGTCAAAGACCCACGATTAGTTTTGCCAACCGGATTAAACGTTTCGAGAAATAAAATTTTTATTAAAGTAAAATTGCTTGAAAAAGATATAAAAAATACTAATAAAATAACAAATGAATGTTTTAAATTTTTTGTATAAAAAGTAAGCATTGGTGCATTGAACGAATTTGAGCATGTTTAAGTTTTTTGAAATTAATATACATATGTATAAGAAACTATTTATTATATAGTTTGAGAGTGTTTTCTCACTAAAGTTCTCATAAAACAATAAAAAAATATATAATCGATATCAGAAAATATGTCAATAATCCATTCAATACTATAATACTATAGATATATTTAATGAAAATACAATAAAACAGTTAACAGGCGATTAAAAAACAATAAAAAAAAATCTAATTGAATGTGAACGATTTAGTTCTCATGATTCTTATTTCTCATTAAAATCAGAATATAGTAATATTATGTATGTTTGGATTTAGGCCGTTACACTCAGTTGAACGAGGTAAAACATAATTTTATCACGCTACGTCGGTTGTTCGAGATATTATACTATAGCTAAGAAACTAGCATAATAAAATCTGACCTAGATAATTAGATTAAAAAGCAATAAAAGTTAATTATTAAATTTAAATTTAAAATGTTTTTAATAATTCATTGATTGTTAAATAGTTACATAAGTCTAAGTTTTTTTTTATATTGCAGAATATCTTTATAAAGATATCTTTAGAAAAATAAACACAAATTTTAAGTTAATTTTAAGTAATTTTAATATTAAATCAGCTTCACGCTGTATCCCGCACACGGCAGAGGGAACCTAGTGTTAAGACACTCCGTTCCCCACTTTCCGCCGAATTCTGGAGGCGGAACTTAACGCCACAATTTGCCATGACACCAGAGCGAAAAAATGAAAATAAAAATTTAGATAAATATTCCCTTTCGCCACGACTGTCCTCGTCTTTGTTATCTTTGTTATTTTATAGGAATTAATTAATATTTGTTAGGTGTTTTTCAATTTTGTGTTACTTGTAATGAAGTCGTTTTACATAATAATTATCATTAAAAATTAATAAATAAGCAAACAGTTTTTTTTATGAATTTAAATCTATTAATAATTGATTAATTAATATTCATGATTTAATTATTCTATAATTAAATAAACGCCATTACAGTTTAATGAAACAGAATCAATGGATTCAGTAAGCGTTCTCTTTATCACTAAATAATTCTCCTTTTGCTGAAAACCTTGAATAACAATGTGACAACGTTATTGGGTAATTAGTACTTCCATAGAATTTAAATACGAATATTTAGAATATGACCATGAATTTAAATCACTTTACACAAATTTACAGAAATTAATTACGATTTCTATGCTAAATAATAATTATAATAAAGAAAAAAATATATTTTTGCAATGGGTTAGTTAGATACAGCAAGAAGTTAAAAAAGTATTAATTGCGTCTTATTCATCATTATTCTTCCTCGTGACTTTTGCACCTGATAACGTAAAAAATACCGGTTAAGTGCGAGCTGGCTGCTACCGAGGTTTCCGTACCAATTTTAGGATTGTAAGCCAACGGGAAGTACAATTAACAAACTTAAGTTTGCGAGCGTACGCATTCATTTCGTATGAAATATCAATATTATTTTTTAATTTTCATTTTACAGATTTTTTTCATTATTTATATTGTAAGTTCTTATTTCGTGCCAAATATCATGGGAAGTATTTTAAAGAATATTGATTACTTGTTGAATTTCATACAAAATACAGCAAAATCGATGCATAATTGCTCATATCTTTTGATTGCATTGACTTAGAAGTTTAATGTCTCAACGCGATCCCGAGATAAATGGTCTTGATAGACCGACAGACGGACAGCAAAATGGTTCAATAAAGTTTCCGTTTCACCATTTAATATACGGAATCCTACAGAGACTTATTTACGTCGATTACGTATTTGACACTAGAATATTACAGACGATACACTATACGATTAGTAGGGTATTATGCATATTTCACTAACGAAATTTGAAACTGAAACTATAGACGGTATGCCATAGGCCGTTTTAATAAAGAATAGTCTACTTTTTTTATGACTTCATTCACCTTTTTAACTAGCTTTAAAAAATAGAAGTTTTTTATTCGACTGTATTGGTTTATAAGTTTGTTACGCGTTTACTCCATTCCTTATGATTTTATTTTTGATAGCTAAGCATTTGTTGTTGATTTTTTTTAATAACATTTCTGATAATTAGACTTATACGAGTATATGTAAATGTTAGCACCTATTCCTATTTCATAGGATTCATTTATACAAGTTGTCATTTTTATTATTCACATTTAATTTCATTTATTTACAAATATATATTTTTTTAATTAATTTGGAGGAAAATAGTGACATTACCGCCGTAATATATAAGTCAAAACGAAGGTAACCTACTAATATTATCTAGTTTAGTACATCTAATCTTCTAATTAGTAGATTATCCTTATTACAGTTAACATTGAAAATAAGTATAATTTATCATTTTAAAAATATAGTTATCTTATTTCCCTTAATAACTAATGATAATATAATGAGGAATGCGGTAGACGTTAATTGTTTGTCCGTTAACTGTCTCCGAACATACAAACAAAAAACAACAATTCTAGCGATCGAGTTAACTTCTAATCATAATTAAAATTAATTGATGTTTATCAACAACATTAACGTTAAAAATGTTTCAAACAATTGATTTTTGAAATTTTGAAATTATATATGTATTATAATAATTAAAAATATTATTTTTATCATTTGTAAATAACAAATGTTAATAAGACTAATATTTATTGAACTTATTTGTTTATTCCCAATTAATGAATTTAAATTTATGTTATCATTTCTTCTCTCTGGCACCAAGGCAAAAATTCCGGCGTTAAATTCCGCGAAAAATGCGACGTAAAGTGTGGAACGGAGTGTCTTAACACTAAGTTCAATCTGCCTATCTATTTTTTTTATTATTTTTTTTGTTAATTAACTTTAAACTTCCGTCGACAACAACTTAGAGCAATCTAGGCATGTTGCTTAATAAATACCAACCAGTTACTTGGTCATATATTGCCGTCAATTAGCTTTTAATTATGAATCTGGTCGTGGATGCTATCAAATGATACTAGTTCCGCGATAAGAATTGATAAGTAATAAATATTATGTCAAAAGGAATTATAATCGTAATATAAATTATCCTCGTATAGGAATTGAACCTACAATCTTTATGGTCAGGGAAAAGTGCCTTAACTGTTAATATAAGATTTTTTTGTAGTTTCACAATACACCCATGTATAAAAGGTTAGACAGATGGAACCTAATATACCAGCACGATTGAGGACCGCAAGCCGAGGTTCGAATCCCGCAGGGGACGCCCTTGCCGCCAACGGCTTTCCCTCTCGCCTATTCAACCGCTGCGTCGCGTCGTTGTAAAGATCTGTTATCTCAAGTTAAAAAAAAGAACTTAATGTATAACATATCTCGTTCTTTAATATATGCTCGATTTCGAGAAATTGCGTGTTATGAGGCGGAATTCAACGCCGCATTTACTAGAATTGAAAATAATTAATTTCACTGAGTGGGTATCGAACCTAGAGCCATTAAGCTTTCCGTCAAACGCCGTTCCATTGTACTACAAAAAATGTATAACAATTATAAGGAAAGAAATAACAAAAATATATTTTTATTAAATGATGTCCACGTCGGTACAATACCAGTATAAATGAACATATGGAATGAAATCGAAATATTTTTATTTTAATACCTTTCTTGTACCTGTTCTTGTGTTTTTAAATGTCATTGTGATATTTGCATAAATAATATTCTACATTTAATACCTTTTTGAAAACAAAAAAATTTTTTTTTTACGTTTTCAAAAAAATATTTTTCTTTCCTAAGTGTGCACTTTAAAACTGTAAAAAATAAGATTGTTTATATTTAGTTGTAGATTTTGCATACTTGAGTTGGTAAAAAGAGCCTGATGGTATTCTACTAAGGAGTCAGTATTTTTTTTATCACCTTCATGTGGTATCCCGTATGTAACAAAGTAGATAGTGCAAACCTAGTGTTAAAACACTCCGAGCCCAATATTCCATATATTTTTTAATCATACGAAATTTTTTTATTGCACATCCCGTGCATTTAACACAAATCAGCAGAAAATTTCAGTTATTTCTTTTTTCGAACTCAATTTTTTTAACTAGCCTATACATTGTATAAATAAAAGCTGTAAATATTTCAATTCGTATTTGAATCTACGATAATCGAAAAGTAGAAGAGCTCGTACTGCGTAAAAACAGTTAGTTAACTCATTAAACATACAAAATATTTAAATAGACAGCTAGTACAAAACTGGTTATATAGCAGGCTATACACTCGTTCCTGTAAGCGGAATAAAATACAAGGTCTTGCAGATCAACTTGTAATGACGACTAAGTAGGTAGGCTACAAAAAAAAATTAAATACTCGAGACCGTAGTAACGCTGTGGTACAGCCTGTAACTGTTAACAATGGTTGTGGATTCGATTCTCACTCGAGGGAATTAAGTTAGTAATATTAATATTAGATTTTACTTTTGTAACGACGCTGATGAGGCAGAGGGAACCTAGTGTTAAGATACTCCATTCAACACTTTCTGCTGAATTCTTGAGGCGTTGCGTGTTGAGTGGCAGAACTCAACACCGCGCTTTGCCTCGACACCAGAGCGAAAAATGGAAATATAAACGTAAATAAATATTTCACTTCCTCGAGTGGGGATCGAACCCATAACCGTCGCGTTACAGTCACACCCTTGTGCCGCTGCGCCATGACGGCCTCAAAATTTAAATATTGTATAATCTTATATATTTTATACTATAATAATATTAATTTAACAATATGCCAAGGTTAGATGAATAATAAAGACCATATATAAATACAAAAGTAGATAAGCTATAAAAATACAAAGTAATATACACAACTTAGTTTTTTTTTTATTATTTGAATCTGTCGTGAGATATACTTATCTAAGATATCATTAAAAAAGGTACAGCACATATTAAATATACTAAAACTCAGCCTTGGCTTAGTTTAAAAGTTTAGTCTCTTTACTCAGTTTTATATAACCTATTAAAAGTGAAAATAATCTTTATTCGAATAGATTTTTAAATCTTCGAATGAACTTAAAACTATGATGCCTCCAGAATTTGGCGGAAAATGGGGAACGGAGTGTCTCAGCACTTCGTTCTCTCTGTCTACTTTGCTGTGTGCATGATACAAATGAAGCTGATTGATATAATATAATAATTCAAATAAATCGAAATATTTAATTTATCCTTTATTCCTATATAGTTATACAAATATTTATACAGATATTTTAATTTATTTTTATTATAAAATAATTTAAGTTTCCTCATGTTATATAGGTATACAAATACACGTTGGATTCTTATCGTTTTTGTTTAATTTTTTTCTTATCTTAATTTATGACGTGAAAGTCGTTTGTCGCCTCAGTTTCATTGACATGCTTTTAACATAAGTAGTGTTTGGAATTAGTTAAGAAGGAAGTAATTATATATAAGGAAGTAATCTATATCTATATATATAAAATCGAAAGGTCACTCACTCATCACGAAATCTCAGAAACTACATGTGCTCGGAATCTGAAATTTTGCATAGGAGTTACTTATAGGACGTAGGTGCTCGCTAAGACGGGAATTTGCAATATTCAACTTCTAAGAGGTTGTTTTTGGGGTCGAAAGTTTGAATGAAACTCCGTTACTACAAATGCTAGGAGTCTCAAATTTTGCATAGACGTCACTAGGACGTAGTCATGGAGACAGAAATTAATAATAACATAGTTCACGCGGGTGAAACCGCGAGCGGGCCGCTAGTTATATATATAAGTAGATATTATTTTTCAAGTAAGGCCATAGTTATATTTGTATGAAAATTCTAAATATCATTTGTGCCTTCAACTATTATAGCAAATTTAAGTTATATAATCATAAAAATATGTTAACTGATAATTACTTTTAATTAAAATCAAATATTTTTTCATCATCGAGATTAAAAGAAGAATTTAATGAAATCAATTCTATAACAAATTACGATTTCACCCCCTCATTCATTTTATACTTGTATAGTAAAGTTTTATGTGTTTTTTTCGAGCTATTAAAATTGAGTTTAAAATATAAACTAAAATTTATAATAAAATATTTAAATTAGCTATATTCATAAATCCTTTAGTCAAGGTGTCGATACTACTACATGACCAAATTTGACCGAAAAATTTAAACTACTTTCACCAGCCATAAACGAAACGTAACGTTCCAAAATTTCGATTTTAATAATATAAGTTTCAAATAATCTGAAAAAGTACTATATTGTTTTCAATATAATTAAATATATAAAAAAAATGTATTCGTGACATGTATAATACATAGTATGTACACTAATAGGGTGGGCGGAGGGAACCTTGTGTTAAAACACTCTATTCCTCATTTTTCTCCAAATTCTGGAGATGTTGTGTGTGTATCAACAGAAACCACGCCGCGCTTTGCCTGACACCAGAGCGAAAAAAAGAAAAAGAATCAAGTGGGAATCGATTCCACAACTGGCCTCAGGGTTACCTGTGGCCTATATCAGTCCTAATCTATATTAGTTGTCTCCATTACTAGACTAGCTCGATAATACCATTATCACCTTCAATAATTGGGTCAAATTCAGTTACTTGGCAACCTAATAAAATCGTAACAATAATTCAAGTATTGGAATGTGTCACTTTCGAAGAATTTTCATGTGTGCTAAGAGCTAAGTCTACAAACTAAAACAATAAACCTAGTAATACAAGTAGTAAAGATGACTTTGTCCAATAAGAATTCTATTCTTTTTCTTGTTCTTCTTTAATTATGGCGATCCGAGGGTGCCAGTTCAGCACCAATCACTTCGCCAGAATTCTATGTGAACGTGCTGAAAGGATTTAGACATATCGAAAACTTTGTCTTAGATATTTGACAATTTTAACATACTAATCGGGGCCAGTCGTGGCACAGAGGTGGTTATCGCCCATTCAACAAGCACTGCTAGAATTTGGCGGAAAGTGGGGATCGGAAGTATCAACCTTTAACTATGGACGTGATTTTTTTATAACATACATATGGACGTCGGGTCTGTCAGACCAGTGTATTTATTGGTCATATTCCGGCTGTTTTTTAAAGGAAGAAGACAATTTTATGTTTTAGTTTACATGAATAGCCTCAAATCAAGCAAAATCAATATAAATAAAATCACTTTTTATTAAAGTTTACGCATCACAACGATTTAAGTAACTTAAAGTCACAATTTCAGTCTTTGGCCACATGGGATGACTCTTAAGAAAATAATACTATAAAAAAAAGACAGATAATAAAATAAATATTTTTTTAACAAAATATAAAGTCTAACAAATAAAAAAAATAAAGAAATTACATCTTATGTTATAAAATAAAAATTTTGACAACACCTCAAGATAAGGTATTATTGAACATCGATACACAATGGCTTTCAACATTGTAGGCAAACAGAACGATTGCAGTCAACATAAGTATGTGTTGTGTTTCTATATATCTTTTGGGGGCAAAGTGTACATGTTTTTCAAGATCCCAAAACTATTTTTTTTTGCTTCATGTTCAATAAATGATAGATCAGATCGCGAAACGCGAGTCAAAGTCATTCTCAATTCTTAGAGTAGTTTAGTATACGAAACGCCTCTTTTTATGCGATAAAGTGTTATTTTCTTTATAAAATGTCGTCGTCCAATTCTTTTGTTTGATGTTGATTATAAAGTACCAATATTTTTGTCCCTAACGTGCTAGGTCGATCATTTTTTTCCATTTTATCATAAAAACTAACAAAAATTAATCTTTTTTAGGTAAATTATATTTATATTACTAAAATATATAACAAACAATGCCAAATAATATATGATATAAAACAATAAAAACATTTGAATACAAATAATACAATTAAAATATTAAAGTATATTTTGTAATATTATAAAAATATATGGCGTTTTGAAATCATTCATGTATGGGAAACATGGACGTCGGGTCTGACAGACCCAGGCCCCGTTTAGAAAGTTAAATACTCACGTGTTTTGAACCCAGAGACACAACCACTGCTATCTACATTCATTTTGTCATTAACACGAAAGGTACTGAGAGACTCGGTGGCGGAGGTCACCGAGAAGAGGCCGATTTGTAAAATTCGTAGAACTGTCTGGTCTGTCAGACCCGACGTCCATACTTAAAGGTTAATAGAAACACCACCATAACACTAGGTTCCCAGATTCCCTATGAATAACCTATGTGCGGAATACAGCTTAAAGCTAAAAAAAACATACAAAACAAACATTTTAATTTAAAAAAATGTATATTTAGATGTTTAAAACAACAATTATTGTATTTTAGTATGGATTTCCTATGTAATGTAGATATTTAGATATATGTTGCCCCAATAATAATTCCCGATTATTATTTCCAGGTGATTCACAAGTAAGCTATTTGTACGCCATAAAAAAGTTCAACTTTAACGAAGTGGAATACAGCATTTACGGAACTATTAATACTGTTCTTGGATTGTGTGGTATGTATGGATTTTATTTATTTATTTTAATTTTGAAAAGCTATATTGGTGCAATAAGATCTAATTGTATATGAAGGTAGTGGGTTTGATTCACACTTAGAGAATAAATTATTATAGATAACCCTTTATCTATTCTGGTGAAAGGACGTTGTGTGGTTTAGGAAATATACCTGATTGGGACCGCAAGTGCAAAACAGAATGTTTAGGCAATACTCATTCACTCACTCACTCTCTCTCTCTCTCTCTGCTTACCCTACTATGCTTACCATACTATATTACGAAAAATAAAATGAGGCTATACAGGTTTGTAATGTTAATTTTACACAACTTTGACGGCACGCGATTGATATCGGTTCAAATTCGATTTGACAGAAAGCTTAATTCTATAGATCAACCGTAGTAAATACCGATAACTTCGTATTTCATACATATGTGTTAAGTAAATAAAATTCATATACCTATATAAATATAAATTTTCCGTACAGAAAATATGGAATGTTATTTTAATTTTTGTTCTTATAATTAATATATTTACATAGTCAACCAAATATTATGAGGTCAAATAAAAGACTTCCTTCGTTTTTTTGCATTTCGATAAGTTTTTACGCGTTTACGAAAACCGTTCTCATTATCTCTCATTGATAAGTAAATACATACTTAATATCACTATTTATGAAATTACTGATAATGACTGTCATCGGGAAAGTGGTATAACTTACATTTAAAAATTAATTAAAGTGAATAAGGCCGTCGTAGCGCAGCGGCAGAAGGGTGTGACTGTAACGCGACGGTTGTGAGTTCGATCCCCACTCGAGGAAGTGAAATATTTATTTACGTTTATATTTTCAATATTCATTTCTTCGCTCTGGTAAGGGCGTTGAGTTCTGCCACTTAACACGCAATACCTTCAGAATTTGGTAGAAAATGGAGAACGGAGTGTATTAACACTAGGTTCCCTCTGCCTACCCTGCTAAGTAACGGCAAGCTTTGTCTACCAGAGCCACAAAGGGGTAATTATTTAACTAAGTATTTTCATTTCCCCGAATGGGAATCAAACTCAGATTCATCTTGTTTAAACTGCAACATTTTAACAAAATAAAACTAAATAATCTTTAAAAAGGAATTCTTTTAGTTACCTTTTTTTAAAGTTTCATATATTTTTATTACTCTCTTGTAGCGTACGCAGTATGATGGGGTCATAGTTCGTTATGTCAGTTTTAGTAGTTAGATAGTGGGGTAGGTTAGTTATAAATATGAGCAAAGATCGATAAAGAGCCATCCAAGATAGTGCAAAAAATATTATTTTTTACAATTTAGCGTCACTAGTCATTAAAAAATCTAATATACAAAAATACATTTTGGGATAATTAACCTTTAAATACGGACGTGGGGTCTCAGAGGCCCCTCTAGACAAACTTTTTTTTTATTTTATCCCGCAAATAACTATATGCACAGACAGACGTATGTATGGATTTTCGTTTTAAATATAACCAATGAAAATAACTAATTAAACTTGTCCATTTAAACTCAGAAACCCGTATTTTATTGTTAGTATTTATGGCATAAAAATCTTAATTTCTTTACACAAAAATTTGCATTTCCAATTTTTAACGAAATGTCAGCAATTTGGTGGGTCAGGTATCTGTAATAATAAAAATATATTTTTTATTATTAAAGATTTAAATTAGTGTCAACTTTAATTGACTTAAATATTTTTTTTATGTATTAGTGCTTATTGCGTCGATGTAAGAGATTTTGATGATAATAATATTTAGATAATTTATATTTAAAGAAAACGGTTCATACTCGTATTTTCATAAGATATACCTACGCTTATAAAAAAAAATCAGCTTCACGTTGTATCCCGCACACAGCAGGGTAGGCAGAGGGAACCTAGTGTTACAACACTCCGTTCCACACTTTCCAACGAATTCTCGACGCGGAACTCAACGCCGCCCTTTGCGTCGACACCAGAGCGAAGCAATGGAAATATAGATTTAAATAAATATTCCATTCCTTCCAGTGGGGATCGAACCCACAACCAGTCGCGTTTACAGTCACATTTGGTGCCCCTGCGCCACGACTGGCCTCATGTAAGGACAAAAAGAATTAAAATTTAATGTATTTTATAATTGAAAACAGTTTTAATTATTATTGAGATTATTAATGAGATAAATGCCCACCACTCTCCAATGCATACAATTAACATTTGAGTTGAAAACTTTTAATAATATTATTTTTGGGATTAAATGGATATAGGGCCGCATTTTTGCAAACCGTTATTTAATTTACAGTTATTGTAAATATACTAAACGTATCATATATAAAATATGTATAATTAAAAAAAATAATGCTAAGAGAACATTATTTCACAATTAGTTGCTTATTTTTACATGTCAATATATTAAAACTTATGTATTCTTCCCACAGGTACGCTATTTTGCATAACAATCCTATGCAAGAAGCTACATGTTCAAGATTGCATCATTGGTGGAATGGCTGGCATCAGCAGGATAGCTGGATGCTTAGTCCTAGCTCTGGCATCAACTAGGCTCTGGTTTTACTCAGCACCTCTTTTTAATATCCTCAGCCCTACTGGTCTAACTGCTGTGAGGTCTCTTGCAACAAAAGTGGTGGATGTAGAAGAAATTGGTAAACTATTTTCATTAATATGTATAGGTATATTTATTAATACAATATATAATATTTTTTTAGCTTCACGCAGTATCCCGCACATAGCAGAGTAGGTAGAGGGAATCTGAGATCAAGGCACTTTTGTTCCTCTTTTACCGCCGAGTTTTTGAGACAGCGTGGTTTGTTGTGTTGCAGTACTTAACGCCGAGTTATCAGAACAAGGAAATTAAAAAAAATAAACTTTTCAATCCCCCCAATAGATTCAATCCTCCCCCACCCCCCAACGCCGTCGAGCCATTCGTGACATATTTCTTGAGTATATAGTAGTATGTTATATATCTTAAGAAATGTATTGCGATGCTTTACCGTTTTTACTCAGTTTATGGCTAGAATTACGTAAAAACTACAGCCGCAATAAGCTACAGCAAAGTTAAATGTAAATATATAATTAGTTGACTCAAGAAATGTATGTTACATAGTTTTGCAATGGATGCCATTCCTATAAATGACATAGTTGCTTGACATTTAGGAGTGGTGTCTATTAATTATTTATTTAATTTTTTATATAATAAAGATTAAATAAGAATATAATAACAAAAATATAATGAAATGAGAGCCACATTAAATGTTAATTAATACGTCCTTCTTGACTTCTGAATAGAAGAGCTGGAAGCCGAGATCTATGTTTACTCGAGAACAGCGCCGAACTCATAGGCACGTTTGCCTCGTTATCGGTGTTAGGAAATGAAGATATTATAATATTCATTCATTTTATTATAATAAATAATTCCCTCATGTAAGAATCGAACATACTACCACCGCGTTAACCTTTAACTAAATAAAACATTAATCATAATATCAATTAAAGTAATATTTGTGGGTTCGAACCCCACTCGAGGAAGTGAAATATTTATTTACGTATGTATCTTAACACTAGGTTCCCTCTGACTACCCTGCTGTGTGCGGGATACAGCGTGAAAGTTATTTATTTTATTTTTATTTAATTAAAGTAACGTTTTTATAACAACGTTAACAACAATGCTTATTTTGAAAGCCCTGGCAAGAAAATCCTATACATTAAAGGTTTTATAAACCAAATTACTGTCTGCCTTATCTATCCCGGCATTGTCGAGTGGTCGTTACACCGGATTACGAGACCGAGAGAGTACACCGTCTGGCCAGAAAATGAGATTGTGATATTTTTCTAGAATGTAATAGGTATACTAATGTTTTTATGATTTCGTTTTAAGTTTTTGTTATTGTTTTTTTTTTTAATAGAAAAAATCTTTAAAATAAATATAGTTTATTATAGCGTGGGGTTGGATTTGATTGTAAGTGCCGTGGTTGTGGATTCGATCTCCATTTGGGTGGGTCGGCGTAGTTGCGTTTATCAATATGGAATTGGAAAGAAAAGCAGACACCTGAAAGCTGTAGTTAGACCCTGCAGTCAGAATTTATTATCACTATAAATGATAAATTCGATACTGTAAAGAGGCAGAAGCTCATTTACAATCTGGCACGTGCCAGGGATAAAGCGACGCAAGATATCGCAAAATCTCTTCGCGTCAGAGATTCCCAAGGCAGGTTGCTTTGTACTCATTCCTCTGTGAAGGAGAAATGGAGAAGCTACTTCCAGGAGCTGCTCAGCAGAACACTTAGCATCATCAGCAAACGAAAAGGCAGTGTTTAAGATTGTGATAGTCCAATAACTATCAGACCTCGGCATACCTCAAGCTCCACCGAGAGTGTACTGTGTGAGTTTCAATGTGGATTCCAAGAATCGAAAGATTCGGCGGAGAGTGGGGAACGGAGTTTTAACAGTTTCGCGGGATTTGCGGGATATAGAGAGAAACTGAAAAAGAAAATACATTCTTCTATTGGTTTAGAAGTATATTTTTTTCTGCCTTTATTAGAAGGCACGTTCATTATGAGCAACCGCTTCTATATACTAGTAAGTTTACGCAATAGTAGCTTACATACTAGGTTAGTGTGAATTATGTTACTATGTTATACAAACTCAGTTGCTTCCTTTATAAACTGGATTGCAGAATATATTTTTTTAAACGTGGTGCAGAGGCACAAGGGTGTGACTGTAACGCGACGGTTGAGGATTCGATTCCCACTCGAGGAAGTGAAATATTTATTTACGTTCATATTTCCATTTCTTCACTCTGGTGTCGAGGCAAAGCGCGGCGTTGAGTTCTGCCACTCCTGAATTCTGCCTCCAGAACTGGGCAGAAAAAGGGGAAATGAAACACTAGGTTCCCTCTGCCTACCCAGCAGTGTGCGGGATACAGCGTGAAGCTGATTTTTAATCTATGTTTCATCCTATTACATGTAATTTATAGATAAATTGATTTTATGCTGTATTTTGATATTAACAGCTTAAAATAAGATTTGACCTTTTTACATCTTGGTTCTATAATTAATGCTGAACTTTAAATGCGATGTCATAAGATATTTATTTACAATGTTATGTCTATATATTAAAAATAGTGAAATATATAGGTACACAATTCTATTAAACAATAATTTCAAATTCTGTTTTTAATGTTAAATTTCATTTTGAAATACAAAAACAGAGTTTAAAGAATAATTCATAGCTTTAGATATAATTCTTAAAATAATTTTCTATTATTAAGGCCGTCATTCTGTAGCGTTACGTCGCTTGAATGAAAACGCGATGAGTGTGGGTTCATTTTCCATACTCATAAAATATATTAATTTTGGTAACAAGATAAACCGTGGCTGGAAGTCGTTGAGTTCCATAACTTAACAGGCACTGTCTCGAAAGTTGGTAAAAGGAGTATCTTAACACTAAGTTTAGACCGCGTATCGCGCTATAGAATACACTATAAATTTTGATTTTGTGTTGTAATATTCAAAATAATTTTATAATTATTATAAAAATTACAATTAATATCTTTGTTACAGCGAAACTCAACTCAGTAATGGGTGTGATGGAAGCTTTGGCCCCAATCATATACATGCCTACGTCCAGCTTCATTTACGTCCACACCATCGAGACATTTCCAGGGGCCTTTTATTTGTTCGACGCAGCCCTAACCGTAGTTGCTATATTATTTTTTGTGTAAGTATTTTTTAATTTCCAGTTTATTGTTAAAATGAAATTATCGAGGCTGATTGTAAACTCGATGGTTCTAGATTGTATTCCCGATCGGGGTGATTATGATGATATTATTTGACATAGTTAAACTATTTTAATTTTCACGCTTGAACTTAGTGTTTGAACACTACACTCTCTCTGTGTATCTTAATATGCATTAATCTATTTAAAATTCTACGCACGATAGCCTACCCTAATATACAGAGGGTAAAACGTTTGTAATTATTAATTTCTTTTTACATTTTAATTGAAAACTAACGAGAAACAGTTCAGACTAACTAAGAACCTGTCCTGAATATTTTAATATTTCAACGCTCAAGTTAGATAAAGAACAATAATTATTTAAAATAGTTGGAAATTCACAGTGACTCATCTCTACGCAATTATCACGTATTATACGCGAAGAAAATGTAAAGTAATAAAAATACAAAAATTTTTGATACTAAATTTATATACTGCACACAGCAGGGGGCTAACTCGCACACCAAGCAAAATTGTTTTTTTATTATTAGACAATATTTGTTAATAGACATTATTTTTATTGTCGTGTCTTTAATATATTCTAATTTTATAAGATATTTATATTGTTATTTTATTCAGAATATATCACCGATCCCTATTTACATTGTCGGATGTGAAAATTTCCCACTTTAAAGGAGACCCCTCAAACTTTAAAACGTCATTAATTTTTTTTTATATACAGTCGTGGTTAATGAAAATCTACAGAGCTCTAATATTAAAGCTTTTTAGATTTTCATTAACCAATACCGTATATATAAAAAATATTAACATTTTAAACTTTGAGAGGTTTCCATATATTGTTGCTATATTTCCCGCTGATGACATTGCATAAGTGTGATCCGATATTCGTGCTCATCACCAGGTGTCTCCACGAGCACATAATATGTGCATTCCATAAGAAATTAGTCCTTGGAATTTAAAATTCAAAAATTCTAAATATTCTTTATCCAAATAGGCAATTATTATAAGCACTTTTGAATCGTCGAATGAACATATGAACAAAAAGCTACCACCGGTTCGGAAGGCAGTTCTGCTGAGAAGAGCCGGCAAGAAACTCAACAGTTGCTCTTTTCAAAGTCAATGGTACAATCTATTACATTTGCTGGTAGCTATCCTGCATTACATTCAATGGACATTGAGTTAAACGAAAGAGGAAAATTTACAAAGGCCACGTTTTAATGCATATATTTGAATTTTACCATTTTACATATTGTTATCAGAAATGAAAACTTGAAATATGTATTTAATTTCCTCGAGTGGGAATCGAACCCACAATCTACCGCGCTTACACGACTGCCCTCAAATGATATAAATGTTATCTTTATGTTACATTAAAAAGAAAAAAGGCCTATAATTTTTAATATAAACATACTTAATATGAAATCAGATAAAAACATAACTGAAATCGGCCGAGAGGTTTCACTTTTACCAATGACTTATTAAAATGAACATAAAATTATTTATGAGAGACAAGTGAAAGCGATGCTCTCAGCAAATTAAGATGTAGCTGATGAAAAAAATGCGAACATATTTAATTATGTTGTCAATCATTTGTTTACATTGCAAAGTTATATATTAATAAATTCGTACTGTTTCACTCATGTAGCAGAGAAGACAGAAAGAACCTTGTGCTGAGACACTCTGTCAGTCTGTTAGGTAGCAGAACTCAACGCCGCGTTTTGTTTTGTTACCAGAGCTAGAAATGTAATTAGTTCTCTCATTTCAACCATAGGAAGGTTACCAAAATATGTTTATAATTGAGCTTATAAAAAACTAAATATTGTTTCATTAGACTATCTATACACAGACATAATTTAAAATTTATTCGTTCAATAAATGAGCTGAATCACAGCTCATTTATTACACCAAATTTATTCATTGCAAATAATTCATTCAACGCTTAGCAATATTTAAAAAATAGCTATTATTAAAGCTATAGTCACAAAAACCTAATTAAATTCACAGAATTGATGAATAGACCTGCACTCGTATATGAACTATTAAGAATGTGGTATATCTACATTCATCAAACAAAGATATAGATGCCAGGGTAAAGACACATCTATTTAATATAAGGAATGGACGTATTTTAGACTAAGTACGGATACAATTGTATACCAATTAATGCATTTTGGTCGTTGGGTTTCTAATATTCGGTATAGTGTATTCATTTGTTCTTAGTATAAAAGGAGGATATAAAAAAAATATAAAAGAAAACAATATAAATTATTTACCGGCTTATAAATTAATTACTTTCAATTTATTATTATGGAAATTAATTTCAAAATGCTAAAAATATTTACTTTTGTTCTGAGGCCGTTGTGGCGCAGAGAAATGACGGTATGACTGTAATCCAATGATTTTGAGTCAGATATTAACTAGAGGGAATGAATTATTATTTTTTAATATTTTCGAAAGCGAAAGCCCGGCGTTGAGTTCCGCCACTCTATACACAATGCTTCGAAAAATTCAGCGGAAATTTGGAAATGTATTGTCTTAACACTAGGTTCTCTCTGCCTACCCTGCATGCGGGATACAGCGTAAAGCTAATTTAATTTTTGATTTATTTCTATTTATGATAGTAAAAAGAAATAACAAATAAGTAAAATAGAAAAAAATATATATCAACCACATTTTCCCAAAGTAAAATCTAGTTGCCAAGTTATTAAACTAACATGAACTGAGATGCCGATATTGAGAAATATCTCAATATATCTAAGCTTTATGTGACAAGAATGCGTGAAAATGATTTTGAAACGAAAGAGGCATGCCTAGCTAATGTGCACTATATATCATCGCGAGCCAAGAACCTCGATCAAGGTTGTATGGAGGAAAACAAATTGTAAAAAGTTTAAATGATATCCAGTCTTTTTATATTGTTGCCAAGTTAGTCAAGACTATTAATTATGCCTAAAAAACTAAAATGTGCTCTTGACATATCTATATATATCATTGAGGAAAGTCGTGGCAGGTGTGTGATTGTAAGAGCGACTGGTTGTAAGTTCGATTCCCATTCGTGAAAATGTTTTTTTATTTAATGCTACATTAGATACCTTACCACCAACCTATATTAGATAGTAGGTTCCCTTTGCCTACCCTGCCAGTGCCAGCCCTACATATATAAAATTGTAACTGATCGCTGTCAATACATGGAAAATATATGAAAAAATCAACTATTGTAGACATTTATCTATTTAATAGAACCCAAAATCGTAATTTTCAAATTTTTTATTGTTCTTTCATTTTTAAGGTATCAATTTGAAGTCGGTTTTTTTTAATAACTTTAAAGCAAACATCGAAATCATTGTTTTCTAAATCCATTTATTCCTTACAGATATATCTACACATTGGAAAGGAGAAGGCAGAGAGACATGGTCACCGATCCACAAAGAAAAGAGGAGTACGCGAGGTCAAATGAAGTATCAAGATTTTAATATAATAATAATATTAAATATCCTCGTAATAATTGATATTACCGAATTTATAAAAATACCAGAGTGTATTCGCTTTAAAATGTTAATGTTTTTAGAATTTATTTAATTCACCTATTCATACAATAAATACATATTTTTGTATCTATCTATATATTATAGTATAGTATTATAATTTAATCTAGATATGTATGTATATAAATCGAGACCCTCATGGCGCAGTGGCACAAATGCGTGATTGTAAGGGCGACGATTATGGGTTTGAACTTCACTCGGGGAATGATATATTATTTATTAATATTTTAATTCCTTCTCACCGGTAAAGCTCTATAAAGCAAAGCCTGGATAGCTTGGGGGAAAGTAGAGGATGGAGGGCCTTAATGCTAGGTTTCCTCTGCCTAACCTGCTACATGCGGGATACAGCGTGAAGCTGATAATAACATATTTATGTAAGTAAAAGGTACGTTTTCGTTTTTAATTATTATTTCTTGTACCTAAAAACCGTATATTTCTAAGTATTTGGTGCCCTAATTATTTAATATTTTTATTAATAAAAAAACAAAAATAAAATATTTATGTATCTTAGAATAATTTATATAATAGTACACCTGCATGTATAAAGTTAGAAGAAATTTTATTATGAAACCTTTTAATTTATAAATGTTAAATAACTAGAGGAGAGATGAGTGATTTTTATTTTTTAACTATGGTTGTAATTATGAATAAGTATACTATAAGTTTTAACCACACCTTTTTTCTCGTTGTTAAGTTAACAATTAAGATATTTAAATTAGTTTTATTTAGGGCCATGTGGGCGCAATGGAAGAGAGTCTGCCTGTAATTACAATGATTATGGGTTCGATTCTCATTCGGGGGGGATAATTAATAATTAATTAATTATATTCGTTTGCCCGCTCAGAAAGTTGAGCGCAGAGGGCAGTAACAAACATATTAACATATTTTGAAAAAAAAATATATTTCTAGTGCTTACTTCGTGTAAGAGAAAAAAAAATTGAGAAGTAAAATGTTTGTATATCATCATTTATATCTACATTGGTACATAATTATATACAAAGGTAAATAAATGAATGAGGGATTCTTAATCGTAAGAGTGGAAATTGTGATGTTTTTATGTAAAGACTGCTAAAAACTATATTTTTATATATATACATATATTTGTTGTTATTGTTTGTTATAAAGATTTATTTTAAATATTCTATTATCAATCGTTTAAAATTATTATTATTAGTGAAGAAATTTTGTAAACAATAAATTTACTGTTTTTTTAAATATACATTATTCAATAACAGTTTTCGTGTATTTATTTTATACCATAAAACCATTAAACTAAACCCACAATGTACAATATTACCACACCAGAATTGGAAAAAAAAATGTATTATTTTATATAAGTAAAGTAGTAAAAATTTCTGGTTTCGTCTGGCTAGAGCTACTTGGTGATTTATCTTATTTTTCTTATAACACCAATTACTAACAATCTTAGTATTAGTGTTTTTAAATTTAATAATAAACATTGGACGATTATAATTTAAATGATTGCCATAACATTTTGTAAAAACTTATTGCAAAGTGTAAGTTATGAATATATTGTAATGAAATATATTTTTATTTCTTCATTCTGGTATCGCGTAATAAATACCACCATATTTCGAAAAATGGGGAACATAAAGTTTTATGGGGAACGGAGTGTCTTAACAATAAGTTCCTATGTTCGCTCTCCCTACTCCGCCATGAATGGGATATAGCGTGAACCTAAAAAATACTAAAAAAATTTAAGTAATTTGCATGTATATCTTATTAAATAGTAATTCAATTGCTTCAAGTCAATTTTAGCCTTGGTGTTTTTGAATTTAATAATAATAAACATTGGACAATTATAATTTTAATGAGTCATAAAATGTTCTAAAAACTTACTGCAAAGTGTAAGTTGTGACTTCTTTCCTGTAATGGCACCATATTTAAAAAAATGGGGAACAGAAAATGAGGGGACAAAAGGGGAACGGAGTGTTCTTATGAAAAACTGTATGGAACTATACGGAAAAACTTTATGTAATTTGGATGTATCTAGTACTTTCACAATAACAATTAGAAATTACAATTACGATTGCATTGTTCTATTTGCGGATAACCCAACAATTGGTCCTAATAAGTTCAATGTTCCATTATCAATAGCAAATAAAATCGTTTAAGTGTTTTGATCCCTATTAATCTATCTACTGTAATAGAAATGACGAATTCTAAATAAATAATTCATATCTGTAAAATCAATTAAGAAAGTACTCTAGGACTGCACGAATGTCTGAAATTTTTTAAAATGTATAATTAAACAATTTCAATTAAAACAAACTGTTTATTAAAGTAATTAATTATACAAAAAAAATTATAGGTTAATTATTAAGAATTTACATTGTTTTAACTTCAATTTATAAACAAGAGGACATTAATAATAAAAAGCTATTTATATTTAAAAATTGATTTAAATAATGCAAGGTTTGGTTTAGAAATTGCTGAAATCATTGATTTAATAGGTAATTGAGGTTAGTCGTGGCGCAGTCTTCGACTGTAAGCACGTTAGGTTGCGGGTTCGATTCTCACTCAAGAAAATTAAATATTTTTTATTTTCCATTTCCTGCCTCTGGTAACCTAAACCTGATTGAATATTACAGAATTGAAAGCTTTTAAAGCGATTGGTGACCTTGATTCCATTGACCATTCCGCAAAATTCCTCTCTCACTCTCTCTCTTTGGAAATAAATGGAAATAATTATACTGTATGGGATTTTATATTGCAGATTTCATTTGGTATCGATTATAAAATTAAAAGTAACTTTTTAAACTGAGTTTATAGCGTATGTTAAAAATCCATAAGATCATTTAATGGGATACACCTATGCTTTCAAATTTTAACAACGTATAAAAAACCTAGTCTTGTTTGTACTATAGTATATGGCCTAACTATAACATTTTAATATGAAATACTCTAAAAAATAATAATCAAAATCTTTTTTACAAGTTTATTTTTCTCAAGCAAAAGAAGAAAGAAAATTTATGTTGGTAGTTGGAATTTTGCCTCTGTTTAGCGTTCCCAAAGTATTTACAAAGGGTACAAAGGAACATTAAGGGTTTCGTATTATGATATATGTATACGAGGCAGTACAGGAGCTTGGGAAAGTTTGAAATATTATGTTTTTTTATTATTTTCGTTAATAATAATTTATAATGATTTCTAATCTTTACCATCAAACGCTAAAAGTTTTTAGTATACGAAGTCAAATAATTCTTCGTTCTGCGCTATAGATTGATTAACACGTAATGCCTCCAGAATTCGGCGAAAAGTGGGATGCGGAGTGTCTTAACACTAGGCCCCCTCTGTCTATCCTGCTACATGCGGGATACAGCGGGAAGCTAGTAACAACGTTTCACAACCCAAAAGGTATATAATGTTAAAAATGTATGAATCATGCCAGGTATGTATTATTTGATGGATGATGGAAACTTCGACACGAGTTTGATGAATTGCTTTACTTAGAAGATTTGGTGCGCTCCTAGTTTAATATTCCTGCAATATATTCTCTCAGTGACTTAATAACATAATTGTGAGATATTTATTGCTCAAAGTTTGACTTATATGGAATAAGTGAGATTTGAAATTTAAATGTAAATTCGTCCGTTTCACGCTGTATCCCGCTTAGAGAAGGGTAGGCAGAGGGAACCTAGAGTTGATACATTTCGTTCCCCATTTTCAGCCGAATTTTCAAGGTACTGCGTGTTGATTGGCAGAACTCCTAAGCAAGAGCCCGGCGTAGCGTAGAGTAGCGTCCTGTACTCATTTTTTAGTCTAGATTTTTTTTTTGCTACTATAATCAAAAGAAAACTGTCAGCTTACACTGTATCCTGCATATATCAGGGTAGGCAAAAAGAACTTAATGTTAAGACAGTCAATTCCCACAATTTAAAATTTTATCAAAATCATACAAAAAAAATCATTTCTGTAAATAATAAATAACGAAACGAAAGTAAAAAAAACTTCCATGCAGATAAACTTGCCAGCGCTGTAGCGCCTAATATTTTTTATTAGCAATCTTAATTCAAAGAAATTTTAATATATATAAATATATCTTGGAAAACTGTTTTTATGACATAATTGAAGATCTTTGACCTGGCCTGATCTTGTAAGTATATTATACAAATACCTAAGTATCGAGAATAGCACGAAATATGTGATAAATTAATATCTCATTACTGATATTAATAATCTAAATATTAGATAATATTTCCAATATTCATGTTTTATAATTTTTGCAAGTTTTCTTTAATATTATACACTACTCAAAACAAAATAAGGGCCACTGCAATTTTCAAGTATATTTATGTGTTACTAGGACTTAGGTATTAGAAAATGATGAAGTTCACTAGCTTTACCATTTTCTAATGTAATTAACTTAAAATTTAATTAAAATCGATCCAATGAAATTAACTTAGAATTTTTTCAATTAACTATGCAATTTTGACAAAAAATTCACTCCCGCTCATAAAGCTTTCAACCACTTTTAGCATTTCTAAAGCTTTTTTTTTTGTTGTCTTCAGTATCGTGTGTGTCCTCCTCATTTTTGTACACAATCCTGAGGCCTGTAAGGAACACTTTCAATTTTCGTACAGTTTCTTGACGAATTTGCTCCCAGCTTGATTTCAGCACTTCAATAAGCTGTGGCTCGTTATGTACGGGCCGGTCAGTACTCGATCGCTTCGTTTGAGTAGATCCCACATGTATTCTATCGGGTTGAGGTCTGGACTGTTGGCAGACCAAGGGAACACCTCAATATCAGCCTCCTCTAGAGCTGTTTTGGTGGCTCGAGCGGTGTGTGCGCGTGCATTGTCGTGCATCAGCTTGAATCTTGCACCAATTCTCTGAGCAAAAGGCACCACATGAGGTCTGATAACCTCTTCAATGTATCGCTGAGCTGTTACAGTGCCTCCGTTTAGGATTATTAGTTCAATTGTACCCGATAGACACCATCACATTGGGACCCCCGAATCTGTCACTTTCTAGGATGCAAGCATCTGAAAATCGCTCACCTTCACGTCTCCAAACACTAATGCGCCTATCATCATTAAAAAATATCACATTACTCTCATCAGTAAACAACACTGTGCTCCAGTCACTTATGTCCCAGGCAAGATATTGCCTTGCATACGCTAATCGGTTTGCACGATGAGCACTTGTTAGTGAAATTCGCAATATTCGTCTTCTGGAGAACTGCTGGTCTTCGTGCAACCATTTCCTAATTGTTTGATCACTAACACGGGCACCTGTGACTTGTCGCAAGCGATTTTGTAAGCAGTGAGCGGTGATAAAACGCTCTCTTCGCGCAGTCAAGAGAACATAGCGGTCTTCTTGCGCGGTGTTGGATCTAATTCTGCCTGATACTCGTCTACTGGATGCCGTTCCCCTCTCTTTAAAACGATTCCAACCATTTTGGATCGCTCTTCGTGAATAGCCGAGCTGTAGAGCTACAGACCGCTGTGAATGTCCTTCTTGAATTAAAGTTACAGCTCTGATTATGGTTGGCAAGTCCATATCTCGTCGAATACGTGGCATAGTATTCGCAAAAGATCAATTAACACGATAGTTAAACATTATTTGAACTGTACACGACTAGTTCCAACCTTTGACTGAATTTAACTATCAACTTAAATAAGGGTAAAATCAAGTGGTTTCAATAAATCTCTAAATCTACCTACTTTTTAAATTTTTTGCTGGCAGTATACTCAAATAGAACTTGGTAACACTTACTGGTACTTAAGTTGAACGTACCATAAGTATCAACCACTCAAGATTGCATTCATGTGAATAAATTAACCCAAAGTGCAAAAATACGTAGTGGCCCTTATTTTGTTTTGACTAGTATATATTACTAGCGGTCCGCTCGCGGTTTCACCCGCGTGAACTACGTTATTATTAATTTCTGTCTCCATGACTACGTCCTAGTGGCGTCTATGCAAAATTTGAGGCTCCTAGCATTTGTAGTAACGAAGTTTCATACAAACTTTCGACCCCAAAAACAACCCCTTAGAAGTCGAATATTGCAAATTCCCGTCTTAGCGAGCACCTACGTCCTATAAATAACTCCTATGCAAAATTTGAGATTCCTAGCACTTGTAGTTTCTGAGATTTCGTGATGAGTGAGTGACCTTTCGATTTTATATATATAGATGGGGAATAAATATACATGTTTAACTCGTTTTTATTTTCGAAGTAAAATTAATATTTATAATTTAAAGCGCCTAGTATCTACCATACTATGTAAAGAGTACCATAAATATGACTGATAGCAAATCTAAAAATATCTTTATCTTTCTACGCTAGAGGTAACGTAAAAAAAATGAAATTATTAACTTCATTGAATCTAAATATTGCCTATCTATAGCACAGGAAATTCACAAGAAAAGGTTATTCGGGCCAAATATCATTTCCTACCAATATAGAACTGGGGGAGTGTAATGATATTTTTTATCAAATTTCGAAGCACCTTACGTAAATATTGCCTCAATATAGACTCATATGAGTTCCTTGTAAACGAATTTACTTACATGAATAAATCGAATAAAGTGCTAGAGTCAAAAAAGTCGATTTATGCTTATTCTTGCTTAAGGTTTCTTAATATCATTTTTGGTTCATTTAGTATGAAAACGGTATAAAATTTAGGAAGAAGTAAGATCTTACAATACAAATAAAGGAAAAAAACGAAAAATAATATATTTAGATATTGCATAGACAAAAATAAGCTTATATTTGTAGTTTACAAAATAAATTTGTTTATTTTACTCCCCAAACAATTTAATTAAATTAATTCAGTAAGCTTAAATTTACATTAATTCTAATAATAAGTCAAGTCTAATAAATAAACTTTGCTAAATATTTAAAGATAAGAAGTGTCTGATGTATGTTTTAATCTAACTTGTTAATATGAATCTCGTCAGGCGCTTGGCTACTAACTTACTTGAAACATTACCCAATATGAACTTAATTTATATCAGTTAAGTTAAAATAAATTATGTTAAACCAAATCATTATTACTATTATAAGAATAACTCTGCCTGTACAAAAATCTGTGAAAAATTAGTCGTGAAATAATTTTAATACAGCCTGTAAAAGCCTGTGGTAGTTAACCATCCAAGAACGTAAGACAATTCACAAGTGCTAAAATAGTTTTACAATATAAAAATAAATCACTTTCACGCTATATCCCGCACACAGCAGGGTAGGCGGAGGTAACCTAGTGTTAAGACACTTCGTTTCCCATTTTCCACCGATTTCTGGAGGCATTGCATGTGGAGTGATGGAAATCAACACAGCGCTTTGCCTTGACATCAGAGCGACGAAATGAAAATATTAAATATTTCATTTCCTCAAGTGGGAATTAAACCTGTCGTGTTTACACGCCTGTGTTCCTACGCGACGACTAAAATTAAGCGGAAAATAAAGAAAGAATTGGCCTTATCTGATCATTAGATTTTCCCTAAGCCTTTAATAATCATTAATTATTTATTTATCTTACCCTTATAATTGTAGTCAAATATCACCAATACCTCCAGAATATCCTTATTGGAAACTTGTTAAAAGTTGCGCATAAAAATAACAAGAAATATTATATATTTAAAAAATATAAGGGAAACGAGCTTTGAGGTAGGCGTTGAAGGACATTCTTTTTGAGATAAAGTTTCAAAATGATAACGATCTTTAGAAAATACGCTTCCATTAAGATGAAATTACAAGAGCACTCCTTGAAAAATGCAAAGAAGATCCCTGAAAAACATGGAGAAATATTTTTTAATTTACTTCATTTATTTTGTTTCTTTACTATAATAGTATGTTACATATTTCTCATACGAATTTTATATCTTTTTTTATATAAAAAGTATGTATGTAATTTTTTTGTTTAATCAGTTTTTTTATAAATTAGTAGCTAAAACGCGTAGAGAATGAAGGCTTAAAATCATTCTAACATTTATTTTCACTAAGATTTTTATTTAGATGTATACATTTTTAAGGGAACCCGTTTTGTGTAGACTAATGGATTTTTGGGATTTAGCCTATTGTGTTGAGGAACGGAATTCAATAATGGACGTTTTATTGAACGCTCGAAGGGTTACACTTGTATAAGTCCTTTTTATCGGCTTCAATTTGATTGAAAGACTAAATCACGAGTGACATTTCCACTCTATTTGCCTCCAGAATTCGGCAGAAAGTGCAGAACGGAGTGTCTTAACACTAGGTTTCCTCAGCCTACCCTGCTGTTTGTGGGATACAGCATAAAGCTGATTTAATGTCAAAAGCAAACAATTCACCTTTCGCTTTTTAATGTATGTATAAGAAAATTTCTCCACTTACCCTGCAAAATGCGAGACGAAGAATGAAGGCAAAGAAATTCAAAAGAAATGTGCTATAATTGAATAAGCAAGCATTTTTTCCCTTTCAAACGTAAGCGATTGTACTTTAATCAAATATGTTTGTCTGGGGTTTTGTGGAGTATGAGATTAAATTTATTAAATTATATCGTTTAATATTCTTTTATCTTTTTCTTTTACTTATTATACGTACTAGTGGACGCGCGCAGCTTCACATGCTTATTTGTACTCTTGGGTGAATTATAATAAACCATAAAAACTTGTTCAATGAAATATTTTTAAGTCTATATTTCAAATTTTATAAAAATCGGTGCCGATTTAAATTTTTTTCCATACATACTTTCAACCCCTTATTTGCACCCTTAGGAGGTGAATTCTAGAAAATCATGAAACATGTGTTCAATTAAATATTCTTAAAAATCTAAATATCACATTTTATAAAAATCGGTTTTCAACCCCTATTTCACCCCTTTAGAGTTCAAATTTTTCAAAATCCCTTCTTAGTGGATGTCCAGATTTTGAAAGTAAACATCTGTCCAAATTTAACGTTTCTACGCACAGCGGTTACGGCTGTGCGTGCGTCTTACCTCAGTCAGTGAGGACAAGTCCTTTTATATATTATATAGATTATATACATTATAAATATAATAATCTATTGTTATGTATATTTTTGAGCTAAAATTCATAGAATACGTTTTTTACGATAAACGACTTTGAAATATTGCAAAATGAAAAACTACTATGAAAAGGGATGCGAAATATTTGAAAGAGAAACACAGAACGGACTTTGAAATTCATACGTTAAATTAAAGATTCCTGAGATTTTCCTGAGACTGATTGAAATATTTTTAATTTGAAAAATTTGTTTGTTTTTAATAAAACACACATTTATGGAATATTTTATTAAATATATAAACATTTACATACATTTAATAAATATACATACGAGTACACACTGATTTATTTGAGAGGATACCAGCAAAAACTATGTGTGTGTAAAACACATAAGTGACATCAAAAAACACATAATTATTGATTTCTCATATACCATTTATTTACATTTAAAATAGTAATATATTATTTATCTATAGTAGAAAATACACAAGCAATGCTCCTTTATTCTATTATAAATAATATTGTAATAAAATTATTACGATTTACTATACAAATAGCGTTTTTTTTCCCAATTCAGTTACTTAATTAACTTATGCTTATGTATTTCTAAGTATAAATGTAACAAAGCTTTGGCAACGTTAAGGTAGATTGGGCTTATTTTAAATAATTGTGGCAAAAAATATTATTTAATTAATAATATTGATTTTGATAATAAATATTCACAGTTCTCTAATTATTACCCGTTTTTTTAATAATATAATAAATATATTTTTTTATGTTTATATTTTGTACTGAGATTTCATAGATTTAGCGAATGTATGGAATATTTGTTGAGGTATAAAGGTTTGATGCAAGTTAATGATTATTTACAAAGTTTAATTATAATTTTTTGTTTGTATGACAATTAAGAAACGCTTTTTTTAGGCTCGTATTTATAAGCCGCTCTCAACTCTGAGATCGATCTTGAGATGCTTCATTCATCGATTATAATGAAAGAATAAAAACGGTATCTCAGGATCCATCGCAAACTTGAAACCAGTTTATAAATACGTATCCATAATATCTTTAAAAGCTTAAATCCATAAAATATTATTACTAGTGCTATTATTACGAATTATTATTACTATAACAGTTTTCCTCTAAAATTTACAATCATACCAGATATTATTGTATTTTTATATATATTTTTTAATTTCGTCTATAAGTTGGTTTTACTCTTATATACTTTTACTTACCTATATATATACAAAAACTTTAATGGAAAACTATAAAAAAATACATTTTTTAAATCAAAAACTTACAACTAAAGTAGGAGATATATAAAGGAAATGATTCAGTACGATATGTTACAGGACACTTGCAGGAGGAAACAGGCTACTAGTGTTTTTCCTTATTTTATATTAATCTTATTTACAAAAATATCTAAAGCAAACGCTTAACAATTGCAAGATCTTAAAGATAAGAGTGAGTGATCATGTGAGTTATGGAAAGTTAGGGAGGTGTACGAATGGTGACTTTTGGAAGATGTAGGAAAGTTGGTAGAATTAGGAGATATAGGAGATTGGGCTGACTTAGGAGTTTTTGGTTGTTAAGAAACAACTATGAAAATTAGGTATGTTATTATAAAAAATTAAAATATAATTATTAAGCTTATTTGATCTAATAGAAAGCTTAATAAATATGTACTTATATAAACATTTACATACAATTAATTGCAAAATATACCCACTTGTCACATTTAATAAAAAATCTAGAATACAAGTAATTATACTCTTTTACATCATTACAAAGCGTATATTTTAAATAAAATATTAAAAACTTTACTAATTACTTGCAAATATTTACATTAATAATAAAATTTTATACAATGAAATTATGTAATACCTATAATATGTATAATTGTATAGTATGTTTTTTAGTAATATTATACTTGATTCAATCTCTTTTTTTTTTTTTTTTCTTGCCAAAACCTTGTTTTTTTCGTTTCCACGTTATTAAATAAATCTCAATAAATGCATTGACATTTTTAAACTGTTTTTTATATGATATTTTTACTTTATGGATAGAAAGATATTTTAGGAAACATAGAAAAACCATCCGTCTTCTTGGATAACGATTATTTTCCCGCTACGTTGAAATTTATAATATATTTCTTAAAATATTCCTCGATGAAATTTCTCTTCAAGGTGATAATAATGATTAAATTATCCATTTCAGTCAATTCAGCCATCTCCAAATTAAGAATTAATAGACGAAAACCTATCATTTCCTATATCATTGAAACCATGAAAATCTGCATGTGAGTTATGGAAAGTCAGGGAGGCGTACGAATGGTGACTATTGGAAGATGTAGGAAGGTTGGTAGAGTTAGGAGATATGGAAGATTGGGCTGACTTAGGAGTTTTCGGTTGGTTTGCAAAGGCGGGGGAGGGTGTAGCGTCCTCCTCGTGGAGTGTGTTCAGGCGCGAGGGCCTCCCCCGCCCCCCGCCTCACACCGGAGACTGATCCCCACTCGCACTCCCGCTTGTTATGTAGTCCTGCGCATAGGTTGATAATTTTTATATTTTTAAAAGCTCTTTTTAAATGGAAAATATTATATTCTGTTAAAACTATTTTTTTATTATAATTAGTATCGTATAAAATATGTGAAAAACCGGAACATGAAAAATGGTTTCCACGATGTATGATTGTGGGTTCGATTCTCACTCGGGGAATGAATTATTTCATATTTAATTTCCCCGCTCTGATAACAAAGTATTCAATATACAATGTCTCGAAAATTCTGTGGAAAATGTAGAAAGAAGTGTTTTAACATTAGGTTCCCTCAGCCTACCCTGATCTATGTGGGATACAGCTAAAGCTAAAATAATCTCACAGCATGAAGGTGTCTCCCATCGTAGTGCGGCGCGAGCGACATGCGCGGCACCAGCAGCGTTGTGGTCGTCGTCTCCGATGCTGCCGACTCCCGCTTCGAAGGATGGCTGTATAACCTAACCCATAGTCATGGTATAAGAATAATTGTTGTTTTATTATATTTTTCCTTTATTATACTATGTAAGAAAAATCAGAATATGTTCATTGGGTATAGTAATTAGTTCGGTCTGCGTAATTCGGGGAACGGAATATCTGAACACTTCTCTCTCTGCCTTCCCCGTTGTGTGCGGTATACCTACAGTGTAAAACAAATTTATTTAATTATTTTTATCTATTTTTTTACTTAGATATTAAAAACCGAGGTTTTTTGAAGTATATTGCTTGATTTATAGAGACAGAGCCATTTTCATTATTTTATAAAGCCTGAAATTTTGATTGTGAAGTTTTGGTAGTGGTTATTTTAAACTTTGCCTAGGTATTCTATATAATACCGAAGGCGTGGCATTGTATAGAATACCGAATTATACAGATTGCTTATAAGATATACATACCTAACTGCTCGTAGCTAACATAATGTAACTAACATTAATGTTAATCTGTTTAAGAACCCACTATAACCGCGATTAAAATAATGCAATTAATTTCACCTCAAAGTGCTACAAAAACACTCCACACCCCCATTGCATATCTTACCAAAATTTAATTATCTTAATGCTTTTACGAGTATGCTTATAATTTCAACAAACACCCCCAAGCTAAATAAGAGAAATATTTCCCGACTTCCTCATGCAGTATATGATATTAATATAGCGAATTACGAATAAAAATGTACAAAGCTTCGTACTTGAGTGATTCACAGTTCCTTTGAAAACCGACTTATTTTATTTTAAGAAAGAAATAGTCTTATGTCAGATTTCTTTTGTGAAAGTTGTTTAATATTTTTACTTCTTCGTTCTGGAGTCGAAGCAAAGCTCGGCTCGGTGGAGTTCCGCCAATCAATATCTCAATATCTCAATATCTCCAGCATCCGGCGGAAAATGGGGAACGGAGTGCCTTAACACTATGCCCTTCTCCCTACCTTGTTGTGTAAGCTAAAAAATTAAAAATAATTTCTAAGACTTAATCAAAACATGCTTACCTCAAGCATAAATCTTGCATGCAAATTTCCAAATCGAAGATGCACAGGCGGAAAAAAAAGTAAGACATAAAAGCGTATAACATCGATTTATTATGTATAAGTAATATATGAACAACAAAAATAAAAATAATAGAAAAATTTTCACTCCAAATCCACATTATGTCCACCTCAAAACATCTTCTTAAATGCAAAAAGCCCGTTTTCGTAAGCATCAGCGTAATCCGGGGATGGTCCATGAATCTTCATACAGTGAGCCTAACGAGAAAAAATGGCTGATCAAATATGGATTTGGTAATGGAGGCCAGATCTTCGCAACTGTTAGCGTAATTGTAAATAATATTCTGTTACAAGTGACACATTAATGATAAATAGAAGAACACTTCAGGAGTAACAGTTACGGAGAGTCCTGATCGTAGAAAGAATGAGGCAAGCAGTTCTTTCAATGAAAAATAAAGATAGAAGCTGTGTTATTAAAACATGCTGTAACCTTATATAACGTCAGCGTCAGTGTAGCTCTATTTTTGGAAAAAAAAGCGAAAATGATTAATAAAAGTAATTATCTATTGTAAAAAATGTATTTTTGCATTTAAAACGTCCTGCACTCACGCCGACGACGATTAGTTAATAATATAATTCATAAAAAATTGTAAATATAACATAAGTCATGCAAATTTCCTCATCTAACAAGTAGTTCTCACCGAATGCTCTCGGTCCTGGACCTTGGAGACCAGTCCTTGGAGTAAGATGCTCCTCTCCTTCTCCCACCTCCGATATTGCGACCGGTTTTCCATCGTTCCACGTGATATCTTATCGCGTGACGCACTTCCGTGTTCATGAAGCAGTAGAACAGTGCTACCGTGAAACCCTGAGGAGATGATATTATAGGTTAAAACTTGTAAGAGTTTAATATAAAGAACTGCAAGGATTACAAGGCAAGGTACAATTTAATCGTGTGGATTTAGATCATAGTCGTAAATAAGTTAAAACTTAGTTGAGGCCAGTCGTGGTGCAGGAGCTCAAGCATGTTACTGTAAACGCCACAGGTTTTGGGTTCGATTCCCGCTCGAGGAAATTTATATATAATATTTTCAATTCAAGTCTTAACGTTTTTTTTAAATATTAAAACAGCACTATTGTCTATCACTATTCAATAAAACCATTCCATTTGTTCACTTCAAACCCTTGAACTGTAGCCAATAAAATATTTAAAACTTCCATTCGCGAAGAGTCCTCAATACTCTCGCACTTCAAAGAATGCCTACGAAAATCTTTTGGGAAAACAAATCCCATTGTAATTCTTGGCTCGAAAATGTAAGCGTAAATATTTTAGACGTTTTTATTCTTAGAAATGGCACAGTGGCAGAGGTGTGTGAGTGGGAAAGTAACTGATTGAGGGTTCGATTTCCACTAGAGGAAATTAAATAATTATCTAAATTAATATTTTCATAAGGCAAAGCGCGGTGTTGAGTTACGCCATTCAACACACATTGCCTCCAGAATTCAGTGAATAATGGGGAATGGAGTGTCTTAATATTAGGTTCCCTCTGCCTACCCTGCTGTGTGCGGGATACAGCGGGAAGCTGATTTCTTCTTGCAAAACAATAATAATATATTATAAACAATGTTCATTTTGACAACAGCTGTAAAACTGTTTTTATACACTTCTAAAGAACTTTCCATACAATATTTGGAACATCAATTGTTGGCGAACCACCGTATTGTTTTTGCAATATCAGTTGAAACTTCTGTTGTATTGTTAGAGCTTTTTACATGCGGGTTGTATAAATTATCTTACTTTTATTAATATTTTTTTTTTAATTTGCCCCAAATTGCCTCAAAATGCCTCGAGAATTGGGCGGAAACTGGAGAACGGAGTGTTTTATCACTAGGTTCCCTCTGTCTAACCTGCTGTGTGCGGGATACAGCGTGAAGCTAATTTGATTTGATTTTTACATATCACTAATAAGACACAAAAAATAACTCTTTAAAAGTCTAAGAAAAGTCCTAAATATAAAACAGATATTACAAATATACAAATTCCTTTGAGAATATATTCTAACTTCTTATATAGTAGCATGGGGACGAGCTGCCAAATCTACTATTACGTTAGAACTCAAAGTGGCTACACACTGACCGTTCAACAATTATTTATAAGTAAATGTATTTTAAGATACCATTGCCGTTACCAAAACCCCAACAACACGAACGACAATAAATATGAATTTCCTAGACTAAAATCTACTTTGGCACGTCGTAGCTATGAATTTTACTCCCGATATTATACAGTTTGCTGACAAAATTACTCTATAAAAGCATCTAATAAATACTCTGCCAGAAGAAAATTATAGAATGAAGATTTGATCAATATGCAAAAATATATATCGCACTTTTAGAATTATAGTGAAAAATAACCATGAATTTGAGAAAGAAAAAAATATATAGATAAATAAATCAACAATTAATTTAAAAGCATTTACTACTGTTTCATCTAAAATGATTTTGTAAGCCTAATTTTTGTACAAAAACATAATTGTACAAATTTAAATACTTAGATGATGTGCGGTCAATATGGGTGTATTTTTTTTGTATAATTGGTCGTTTCTTATAATTTTTTCTACGGTAAAATTATTTACAGTTTATCAAAATGTTCTAATTAAAAAAAGAAAATCTCAGTTAAGAGTTACTCGAATAAATTTTTCTCTGAACTCAACAAAACAAAAACAAACTTTGTATAAAACGAGCTCGCGTCCTCTTAAGACGATTTTAAGCAGCTAAAAGAGGGATTAGACTCTTTAAGTTTCGGTAAAGTCAATTTGTTTTTCGAAGGACTTTTACTTTAGAATAACTTATTCGATGGAGACAACACAAAAACAACATGTTATTCTGACATCTTTAAGAAAATGGGTATGAATATATTTTTAACCGACTTCTGTAAAAGGAGGTTCTCAATTCGATTGTATTTTTTTTTAATTCTATTTATTCTTATTTTTATAAAATACTTATATTTTTTCCGCAATCATTACTCAGTAGCAAAATGTCCAACTAACATTCGTTAGTTGTGAGTTCGAAGCGTGTTTCAAAAGATCTTTAAATAAAATAAAATCAAAATCAGCTTCACGCTTTATCCCGCACACAGCAGGGCACTGAGGTACACAGAGGGAACCTTGTGTTAAGATACTCCGTTCCCCAGTTTCCATCGGATTCTGGAGACATTACGTGTTGAGTGGTGCAAATCAACGCCATAAAAGATCTTTAAATTTAAATATAATATGTTCATTTCCATGGCATGATTAGACATAAGACAAAGCTTGTTTGTCTTCTTCTTCTTCTTCTTCTTCTTCTTTTAACCATGCGAAGAGGTCTCTAGTTTTGCATATAAATATCCACTAAATTTACTTTAAATCTAACGATTTTACTTGGTCAAAATTTTCATCTTAAACATAAACAGTATAATGGAGTTACAAATAGATTACAAATCAGAAGGCGTTGGCTGAAGGATTGACTTACTTTTGCTATTTACTATGAAATCGGAGATAAATGATCCGATTTAGTTTATTTATAGGATCTCCCCCACTATTTATCATGGAAGGGTATTTGTATTTCATCTGGTGAGGGTGTCGATTGCGTACTCGCTTAGTGATGCTATCAAATGGTATTTAGGGGTGTATTGGTCTTTTTTTGGGGGTTAATGTCTTTATAGCTTTATTTGAGTTGTTCTTGTAAATCGTATTATTATTAAGCTGTAGTATATAATTATATTGTATATTTTAATTATATAACGCTTCTATATGTACTATATATAAGTTAAAAAATGTACAAATATTAATCATATATTTTAAAAACCTCCAAAAAAATGATTTCTGTAATTGCCAAAGCATAAACTTTTTAAAATATTTTTTTTATAAAATTATCCTTTCTTATACCTTTAAAAAGTTGTGTACAAAGTTTCATGATAATCAATTGAGTAGTTTTGGCGTTAAAGCGTAACAAACAAACGTATATTCACTATTTATAATATTAATATGATAGCAGTAGTACCAAAAATAAAACTGACCTGTGTAGAAAGCATCAACGCTCGTATATAATTGAAGGCGTGGGCGAACCACGAGTCGTCGCTCGGCCCGCACAGCACCAGCAGGTTCGTGATACCCAGCAGCGGGATCAGCACGAGCAACGCCTTCGTCGCTTTCCTGTATTGCTCTGTTTCTAATGTGTTTGCTGAACGTAATTTTGTTATTAGTACCTGTTTTATAGAGAAATAAAATTAAATTTAGATATTTTTTTTACTTTTAGTAAATAATTTAGACAGAACTTTGAACACTCTTTGATTACCGTTGAAAATTTCTAGTTAACTAAGAGTTGTAAGAATTTAATTAAATTTCATGAATGCAATTTTCTCCTGCTGATGAATTTTTCTTACGTAATATATACTTCTCTTTTTGTACAATCTTCCTATAGAGTGATTATTAATAATATTTATAACTATTTTTATGTATATTTTTTTCAAATTGATATAATTTTATCAATAAATAAATATATTATAAAAAGTTTCAAATAATAATTGTTACATATTTACATATATGGTATAAAATAATTGCGTAGAATTACAAATAAAATATTTTAATAATTATTAGAATTAAATTAATTAAAACTTTCCTAAATTAAGTACAATTCAATAAACAATATCCACTTACCCACATAATCCTGATGAGGAAAAACAAGTTGAGTGCAAGTCCGGCGAGCGCGGGCGCTTTGTGTATCCAGTCCACCGCGTGCTCATGGATCCATTGGCACATCTTAGTGTCCCCACTCAACGTTAACTGATAGAGGAAATTCAAATTTTTTTTAATTAAGAAATTTTAATTTAGATTTGGGGCCCCTAAATCTTGTTTTGGGGTCGTGTTGTGAGTTTGATCTCCCCCCTCGAGGAGATGAAATATTTATTTAAATTTATATTTCCACTTCTTCTTTTCTGGTGTCGAGGCAAAGCGCGGCCTTGAGTTCTGCCAGTCAAAATGCAATGCCTCCAGAATTCGACAGCAAGTGGGAAACGGAGTGTCCTAACACTAGGTTCTTTCTGCTTACCCTGCTCTGTGCGGGATACAGCGTGACGCTGATTTAATTTAATTTTAATTAAGATTTGGATTTGAGTCCATTGTGGACAGTATTTCAGTGTAGACGCGATGGTAGTGGGTTTGATCGCTGCTCGAGGCGATGATAATAATGACGATAAAGAAAACCATTCTTTATAATTCCGCTACTTAACACGCAATGTTTCGTAATTATAAGAAAATGAAGAATGGGGCTTTACGTTAGTTTCTCGAGATCTACCCTTTTATATGTGGAAAATGAGTTAAGTTTAACAAATTTATAAAAGACAGCATTTTTCCTTACATATCCGATATTGACCTAAAACTTGTCACGAGCTGATGGATCTCACAAAACGTTACGTTCGTTCTGATACCATATTTCCGTTTTGTTGTTCGGAGGTTTATAGTCCAGATAAAAGACAATGATGCGAGAAATGCCGCTTTCTTCCTATGTTATCTTCATCACATTTTTTACACTTTACTTTGTAGCCAGAATAAAGTCCAAAACATATATAATTTCACTGTCTTTTTTATTGAATATCCTTAATTAACCATTTGAACTTACCATGTGAATTTCTATATAATATATATGTCGTGGCCATATATATAGTAAAATGGACGATTTCTTGATATGCCCGAGCATTTCATGAACTAGTCAGATTTCGTAAAATAACCAACTTGATTTGGTTAATAATCTTAATAAAATATTTTTCCCCAATAAACAAAAGAAAAAGCACGAAAAATTTAGTGTTAAGACGCTTCGTTCCCATTAAGACAATTTCTTTGCTCACTTTCCGTCAAATTCTGTAGGTATTGCATGGTTGAGCGACAGAATTCAACGCCGTGCTTCGCCTCGACGCTAGAGCGAAGAAATATTAAATATTTCATATCCTCGAGTGAACTGGCCTCATCCAGTACTTACTTTAACGAATAAAAATTTCACATGTAAAATATAAAAAACAAAACCGATTACCAGTGTTTTTAAGTGCAGTACATACTATACAATTCATATAAACCCTCAATTATTACTATATTATTACTAAAGAGAATTTTAAATGTCTCTTGTTCGTTATGAAATAAAAAAATGAAACATTTCCAAAAGAGAATTTCGTAAAACAACAAAATGCTGATCCGTATTCAAAATGGAGTTAAAATTGGTGAAATCCCGATAAAACTCTTAATTTAGTTAGCGTTTTATGAAACTGATATTGCTCTCAAAGCACGGTTCTATAATTTAATTGGACGATCGTTTAGGGAGCACACGAAAAAAAATGCATTTAA
Source organism: Heliconius melpomene rosina (assembly GCF_056956725.1). Taxonomy (NCBI): domain Eukaryota; kingdom Metazoa; phylum Arthropoda; class Insecta; order Lepidoptera; family Nymphalidae; genus Heliconius; species Heliconius melpomene. The sequence goes on along the minus strand of NC_140402.1, from coordinate 4,857,911 downwards.
TTGAGAATTTATTAATAGTATTGAAAATAATGGCCAGTCGTGGTTCAGGGGCACAGTGCGACTGTAAAATCGACTGGTAGTAGGTTCGATTCCCACTCGAGGAGATGAAATTTTTTTTTCGTTTCATGTTTCTAGATCAGCGAGAAGTATTCTATACATTTTGATTACATGGTAAATTTCTAAGATAAACGCGGCAAAAAATAAGCGTAAATGTATTGTGTTGACAGAAAAGTAAACTTCTAAATTTTACTTTTTTTCTTAAAAGTATAGAGATCGATATTCGATAATTTAATTAATTTTAGCTAATGATCTCCACGTGTCTTTATTAAAAATGTCTCAATAGGCTAACAGACAGAAAGACGAACTAACCTCATAAGCGTGTACGTAGTATCTATATCCGCTTTTTATTTTATTCTTAGGTACGAAACCCCAAAAATAATGAAATGTAGAAATCACGAGAAACTTTTTATATAATCCAACGTTTCAAAGAGAAGTGTAAAGTTATACAAATAAAAAGTGAGTCTTTGATAAAAAAAATCTATTTCAACGTTAATTGCAAGCTTGGTAAAGTTTTAGAGGTCTCGGTAGCGGTCGGTGGTCGGGGAAACATTCCCATTAAAATTTGTTCCTTTCTTCGACTTCGAATTTTTTATTTTGAAAGAATTCGACTTTTTTATATGTTAAGTCCGGTAAAAAGTAAAATTATTGAAGTTTTAATTTATATTTGAATAAAATTTAAGCACCGTTTTGTAAAGATCGAATTTAATTAAATTAAAAGCTTACAAGCATAAAATATGAATAGAAATTAAGTATAAAAAGATTTTATTTTAAAGTTAGTTTTAATCTTTCAACTGACAGCTGCCATTTGGAAATTAGAATGAATTCATTCCCCCGAGCAAGAAACGAACTCACATCCGTCTAGTTCACATCCACATACTGTAGTACTGTGCTATAATGACTTCAACGAATGTAATAAATATTAGTATGCTTAAAACAAATTTCCTTTGCTTTTTTAATTTCCAATATAGAATATATTATAAATACTACTTACTCCATCAGGCCCTGTTGACGGTACTATGGAAACGAAGCACCGACATATCACCCATATTGTGATGAAAATGGCTGGAGCACCTATACAAAAAAATACTATAAAATTTTTGTCAATAATAGTATTTACAGCATTATAAAGATGCACGACTGGTTGTAGGTTCGATTCCCAATTGAGGAAATGAAATATTTATTTAAATTTATTCGAAACTTTATTTTTTATAAAGGTATAGTTATTGTTTTAAAGTGATATTGTTATTAGAAAACGAAAATAATACAGATTAATAAATTAATAATCATGTAGTCCAAGCGAGCGAAGCCGCGATCGGGTCGCTAGTAATATCATAAAATTATCCTCTTATATTTTTAATAAATAGGAGTACCTTCCATTAACCTTAAAAGCTTGATTTAAGCAATAAATAATTTATGCTTGACATAAAAAAATAAAATTTTATTTTTTTGAATTTAATATGCTAAAGTTAGCTTTAGCTCTGGTTATAAAATATTCAACTTAAATTTCAACCCTTTCGAGTTTCCAGTCAAAGAGCTGATGTTGCCTAACGGAATTTCATTATTTCATAAGCGCCCGTCGGTAAAGTAATTATTTATGGAGATATATTATTATAATATAGTATATTTTTAGGAACATTTTATTATAGTTCTTTGTTTGGCCGCAATGGTTTAAGGTTCAAATTCTATAACGTGTGGAACTAAAACCTATTGACGTAATATTTTTCCTCTCAATATTAAAGTACGTATTTAAATTGTGTAAAGAGAATAACAAAAAGCCATTCTAAAGACTTATATTATTTTAATATATATTTTTTTAAAAATAATATATATTTTTGAAGTGAAATATATAAAGTAGAAATTTGTAAAATATTGTTAACGTGTTAAATACTCGTACTTGCGCAAAAATGATAGGGGATGAGAGATTTATAGTCCATTAAAATTCCGTTATTGAAGCGAATATGATAGATATGAAGAAACACGTCTAATAAAAAATAATAAATTATTTTTTTTATTTAAATATATATTACTTACCCCAACCGATTGTTGTATAAACTTTCAACTTTATATTTTCAGCTGTGAACGTTTCTACCACTAACATATATAAGTATAGACCTGGAAACAAAATAAATATTAGATATCGTTAATAGATTTTGCCAGTCGTAGCGCAGGGGCCCAAGTTTGTGTCTGTGAATGGGGCTAGTTATGGGTTCGATCCCCAGTTGAGAAAATGAAACATTTATTGGGTTGGCATTGGATTCTGCCACTCAACACGCAATGCTTCCAGAATTCAGCCAAAAATGGTGAACGAAGTGTTTTAATCTCTCTCTTTTAGACTCTCTCTGCCTACTCTGTTACGTGCGGGATACAGCGTGAAGCTGGTATGACTAATTCAAATATGATTTACATAATTATGTTTATTAAGTTAAGTTTTATTTAAGAATTTTGAACAATCGAAAAGGAATTTAGTGTTTTTAACGAAGAAATTTTAATATTATGTTTATTTAATTGTCTTTAAGTAACCAAACCTTCAGTTCTCATATAAGATACTTTATTTACACACCACTAAAGATTGTCTTAAATTTAAATAATATTTATATAAGAAGTAAGAAATAAGATTTGAATATATTAAAATAAATAATATTTAATAAATTTCACCTTAAGGTAAAATATTTGCTATAAAATATTCGGGTTAATCGACTGACTAAGGAGCGGGAGTTTGGAAGCAAAAATGGAATATGTTTAAATAGGGATCAGTCTCAGGGTATACGTTACTCAACAGGGGATTTGGAAAAATATATCGTTGCTATGGAATATTTAGGAGGAATGTTTCATATATTTTTTTTTGTTAAGAATTATAAATATATGGGTGAATCTATGTTGGATATATCGTATTTATTTTATTGGATATAATCCTATTAATATTTAATATGAGATGAGAAAAAAAAATAAAAAAAAATAAATTGCTTTTGATTCTTTATATTTTACTTTTTTTTCTATATTTTTTTTATATTCTTTAAAAACAATACATCGTTGTCCTCCAAGAACTTTTTTATAATTGCTTTAAGATGAGATAAGAAGCTGAAGCCATCTATTATCTATATATTTGTACTTATTAATTATTATTTTCTTTTCCAACAATATTTGGTCCTTAATTTATACTACAAATATGTAAATTTATATGTATATTACGAAGTTTTGTTTCTGTTGAAGCTTAGAACATGTTATTTCAGGTATCATCGACCATGATATATGCTTAAACTTAGAATTTAATCTAACTCGTTAGTGTATGTACTTACATTACTCTATACATTACTGAAATATGAGGTAAGTCAATTAAGTCTTAATTGCCATTAATAACTAAAAGCTAAATACTAGGAAAGTCGTGGCGTAGAGGGATAAGTGTGTAACTGTAAACCAAACTGGTTGTGGGTTCGAACCTCACTCGAAGAAATTAAATATTTATTCAAATTTATAATTTCATTTCTTCTCTTTCAAGCAGCGTTTCTTCTTTCAAGCAGCGTTGAGTTCCGCAACCCTGTAGAGTGCAATGCCTCGAAAATTCGACGAAAAAATCCCCCCTTGGTCCCCCCACCAAGTGTCTGAATTGAACAATTTTCACTACCAAGAGATAAATCCGAAGTGTGAAATAACAATTTAAAAAATGTTGTAATTAAATAGTTATAGTAATATTTTGTCTTTAACATTATGGCGACATTATAAACTTTGGTCTATATAATAAATTTCAATATGATTATTATCAAAATTTATTATGAATTATATTAAAATGAATTAACTTACCTTCAACTAACATCCAAAAGAAATTCGTTAAATAGAAATAGTGCATGCATATCACCAGAATCATGCACGACGTTTGTTCTTGTTGGGCCTCATCTGACCAATTCTGAAAAAAATATACTTATTTTATATAGGCTATAGTGTATATATATTTATAACTAGCGGACCCGTACGCGGCTACGCCTGCTTGAAATATAAGAATATAATTTCTATACAAATATAATTTCAATCTAGATGAAATGCTAAACGCGACTATTATATTTATTTTAATAAGGATGAATGTCAAAATGACGCGGTAACGAACGCGGTCGCGTAGCGACGACGGTTGTTATTAACATGGCAGAATAAATTGCATGTCAAATTAGAAAGTATTTTAATTTATTAGTATATATGTGTAATGTAATATTATATAGCCTATAGCACTTCTGAAGAATGCACCTTTCATACAAAACAAAAACAAAGTAAATCGGACCAGTAGATCCAGATATCTTAGCGTTCAAACAAACAAACAAACAAACAAACAAACAAACAAACAAACAAACAAACTCTTCCGCTTTATTATATTAGTATAGAGTATAGATAACAGTGATATTTTGTTCCTATTTAAAATTAAAATCAAAATTAAATCACCTTCACGCTGTATCCCGCACACAGCAGGGTAGGCAGAGAGAATCTAGTGTTAAGACACTCCGTTCCCCACTTTCTGCCGAATTCTGGAGGCATTGCGTGTTGGGAGGCAGTACTCAACGCCGCGCTTTGCCTCGACACCGGAGCGAAGAAATGGAAATATAAACGTAAATAAATATTTCACTTCCTCGAGTGGGGATCGAACCCATAACCGTCGCGTTACAGTCACACACTTGTGCCGCTGGGTCACGACGGCCTATTGTTCCTATTTAAATATATATGAATATATGTAGATATATACTTACTTGCAAAGCTAAATTTAACATCCAACTACAAGCCGACAATATATAAGTGGACATTAGATTAGTATGTATTGTATTCCGAAGACATCTCAGGTCTCTGAAACAAAAGATACCTAAATGACTTCCATTTCTCTGATATTTCTTTTGTCACTTCTCTCTGCCTATTTTTTTATAGTTCTTCTTTTATTTGTTGTATAGGATTATCGGAACTTTTTAAGAAACTAGAATATTATTATTAATGAAGACTACTTTATATTTTTAATATTAGATTGATTTACCATTATATTTATTTAATTTATAAATTATAATACAATCTTATAAAGTTTCCTTTTTTCCTTAAAATATAAGGAACCATAAATATATGAACGTTTAACAATTCACTTTCTACTTAGCTTCACACTGTATCCCACACATAACAGAATATGCAGAAGTTAAGACTTAGTGATAAGGCACTCTGTTTCCATTAAAACACTTCGGTTCCCAACTTTCCGCCGAATTCTAGAGGCATGTTGAGCGGCGCAACTCAACACCGCGATTTAATTCTTTACCAGAGCAAGAATATAAAAAATATAAAATATTACAGTACATTATTTAATAATTTATTATTTAAGTAAATAAACGCTATTAGACAACAAATGCTACTACTACTATCTTATTTAAATAGAATAAAACGAGCACATTGCAAGCATCATTAAGTTTTAACTATTATTACACGTGAGATGGGAATAGGGGTCTCTCGACTAACATTTTGGCTCGACTAGCATAACAATTTAGTTAATGCTAATATTATTATGTTTTCAACGTGAGGTTTTCCGTTTACTAAGCTGCTTCACGCTGTATCCCGCACACAGCAGGGTGGGCAGAGGGAACCTAGTATTAAAACACTCCGTTCTCCACTTTCTATCGAAGAAAGAAATAAGCTCGTTTAAAGCAATAGCTATATTTTTCTCTTGTTACTTTGCTATTTTCTTGTTTTACTTTGTTTTATTTTTATCGGTTTAGAATTAATATAAATAGAAAATAATGAATTATTGAATATTTTTTATTAATTGAAAAGACAAATAAGACATAAATATACGTATTAAAATTATAGATGGAGGCCTTCGTGGTATTGTAGGTTCAATTTCTATTCGGAGGAAAGAAATATTTAAATTTTTATATCATCGCTCTGGTAGCAAAGCAAAGTGTGATATTGGGTTTTTTCAGTCAATACGCACTCAAGAATTCGGCGAAAAGGGGGTAACGGACGCTTCCTTCCACATTAGGATCCCTTAATGTGGAACCAGTTTCCAGGTTCCCTCTGAAGAATCAACCATTGCTAAATAAAGTCTCCGTTCTCCGTTCCCCACTTTCTGCCTTATACAGGGTGGAAGAGGCAGCGCTTCTTTTATTGAAACTGCATATAGGGTAATATATTTCAAACCCATACCTAAGAAATTAATCAAGGTACCTCAACAGTTTGGACGTAGGAAATTTTTTTCATTTCACGATTTTTATCCATATCTGTATTTCGTGTGACGCACACATAGGTGTGCGACGTTTCCGATTTGACAGGAAAGTGTGTGCGTGCCTATGTTATATTATACAAATGGCGTTTTATTTTAAAACGATAATTTTATTATTTATTTTGTTTGAAAAAAATAACTTTTTTATTTTTAGGAATTATTTTTTTTCCGAATTATATTAGGCGTTTATAGAGTAGTTAAAACTGTGGTTTCATTTAAAATGGTGCTGACAATTCCACCCTGTATATTCTTCCTAACATTTCACTTCCTCGAGTGGGGATCGAACCCACAACCGTCACGTTACAGTCACACCCTTGTGCGGCTGCGCCACAACTATTAGAATATCACTTTTATTGTTTTTATAAAGTGTGTAATATATTTGTTTGTGAGTTGAAATTCTTTTGACAGAGAGTTTTAGTTCAGTAGATAGCGGAGAATGGATTGTGGTATCCTCATGATGATAACGTATTTTTGGTTGTTATATTAAATGTATATTTTCATTTCTTCGCTCTAGTGTCGAAGCAAAGCGCGGCGTTGAATTCCGCAAACATTAAACACGCAATACACCCAGAATTCGGTGGAAAGTGGGTAACGGAGTGTCTTAGCAATAGGTTCCCTCTGCCTACCCTTCTGTGATTGATCCATTCATAAAAATACAGCATTAAATATGCTGCAAATTTTGTGCTCGATCCCTATTGTTTGTGGACTGCAGTCTGGTTTGTCATTATCTGCCGCATTACGTACTTTTTAACCTTTCATATTTTTGGATGCTTATATTTTACTAATATTTTAATATTAAAGAGAAGAGAGAATTTAGTGATAATACTCTACTACTAATATTAATACTATTAAATTATAATACATAGACCGTCTCTCACTGAGAATCCCATTTTATAGTCGGAAAATTATTATTTATTATTAAAAACAACGATAAAAATTTTAATTGAATATCCATTTGATAAAAAATATTATAAACAAATTAAATTACTTAACTAACTATTATACTTACTTGAAATATAAAAATACGAATACAGCAAGCGACAGTACACCTAGGCTTAGAGAATATCCAGCTAAATATATGAGACTAGTGACGTCCGTCGGCGATACACTCGCGATCCGTTCAGTGCAGTTCGCGTAGTCTGAATAGTTGTGCCATGCGCCTTCGAGACAATGACGTGATGCGTTTTCTGCAAAAATAAGATGTTTTTTAAGCTTCACGCTATATCACGGATAGAGGGAACCTGGGAACCTAGTGTTTAACCACTCTGTTACCGTTAAGACATATCTGTTTCCAATTTTACGCCGAATTGTTGAGGCATTGTGTATTAAGTAGTGGGACTGAACGGCTCGCTCGCATATATTAAATATTCCATTCCTTCTAGAGTGGGAATCGAACTCACAACCATCGCTTTACAGTCACACGCCTGTCTTCCTGCGGCACGATTCAAATTATGTGTTATCATATCATCAATTATAAATATAGAGATATATGACTTTCATATTATTAAAATCTTTAGAATGTATAAATATAATTTAAATTTAAAAAAAAATAACTAAAAATGAAAAAACATAAAAAAATGTTGAACAAAATACTAATATGAATCACAGTGGGACCCTGATTCCACCCAGTTTTAATGTAAGCACGACGGTTGTGGAAAAGTACGGTGTTGTGTTCCGTTATGCAACACTCTATACGAGTATATCATCAATCAAGTACCTACTTAATTTTTTTGCATAACGATTTTGCGAGTTCAATTCTTATGTAACATTTTAAATAATATTTGAATTTGTGAACTTTTGACTTTGAATGATGGATTACAGTCATCCAATTTATTTCATTTTGCACTCTGACATCAGTTAACAATATTTTTTTAAAAGGTATTTAATATTAAAGACTGAGGAGAACTGTTCGGAGACTTTTTCCGGATATTATATTGTTGTATAATAGCGGCCTGCCAGCGGCTTCGCCCGCTTGAACTACACGATTATTCATTTAATAAACAAAATTGACTGACAGTCATATGTGTTGATGACTAATTTAATTTACTCGTTCAGAAACAGGCAGGCAGAACAGAAACAGACAGAGAGACAGACAAGAAATCTAAAAAATTATTAACTATTATTCTTTTTCATTGTCCCTCTATCCATTTCTTAATAATAAACCTTACTAACTTAATATATAATACCTTCATATTTAAAAAAAATATTATAATAATTATGCTACATGTAGTTATTTAGCTAATTTAAAGATTATGTTTTTTAATGTTTAGTATTTAGATGCAAATAATTCCCATATGAATACTTTAAAGTAATATAATTCTATAATATTATTTATTGTCTATACAAAACGAAATGTAATTTTGTTTTTATTTAATGATTTTATTTATTAAGCAACTACATTTGAGTTAAATCTAAAATATGTAATGAATATAAGATAAATTATCCCAGCAATGTACAATAAAATACATAATTTTACAAAAGATAAAAGAAATAACTCGTTTATTATAATAATAGTACTCAAAAAGCTAAAATCCTTTAGTTTCTACTATTTCTTACACTATCTTTTCAGGTTAACTTCTTTAATGCACATTTGCCTAATTGCTCAGGTTTAATGGCAAAGATAATTGCACTCATGTGACATGAACCTTGACTTAAAAAGATAGTATGGAAATAAAGATAATCTAATATCGAAATAGCATCTAAATGGTAATTAACAATTTTAAAATTATAGGACTCGATAGACTTCTTGTATGGCTTGAATTGAATTTTAAATATTTCATTTCCTCGAGTAGGAATCGAACCCACTATCTGTCGTGTTTACAGTCGTATGCTTCTCCTGGTCTCTAAAATGTTAATAAAACGAGAAACGGAAGAGTCTAATGAGAACTGAATGTCTTAACATTAGGTTCCCATATTCCCTCTCTCTATTCTAGTGTAGGAGACATTACGAGTTGATTAGCGAAACTCTCCGTCTTATTTTAAATATTTCAAATTGTATAAAATGTTAAATTAATATAATTTCCGTATAGGTAGCCGCGTATCAGGGGAATGCAAATAATTATTCTTCACCATCATAATTGATGTTACAATTTAAGTATTTTTTTATAACATAAATAAGAATACTATACACTTCAAGATTTGTTATCAGTTTCATGAAACATTTATTTGTTACCAAATGATTTTATATCTGAGATTAAATTTATATTCAACAAAAAATTATATACTAAGAAGTATTGTAAGTAAAAATAAAATATATATAAATAGGCTTAAACAAACAAAGAGTGACTGTTAATGCGACAGGATGTGGGTTTGATTTCCACTCGAAGAAATTAAATATTAAATATTTCTATTTTCTCCGTTCTGGTATCAAGGCAAAGCACGGCGTTGACATCCTCCACTCAACACTCAATGCTTCCAGAATTCAGTGGAAAGTGGGGAACGAAGTGTCGTAACACTACGTTGTGCGGGATACAGCGTGACGCTAAAAAATAGTTTAAATTAAGCGAGACGATTTCGCAATTTCACGTAAGATTATGTCCGCTCATTATAAACATTTACTGACGTCATGAAAATAACTCCGCACTAATCTCTCCAAACAAACAATAATACAGGCCATTGTAAATTTAATTCACTATATGTTCAATATGGCTAAATCTTATAATTTCTATAATATATTTATTATATAAAATGAAAATGTATAAATAAAGACCAGTCATAGCGCAGGGCTATAAGTGTGTGACTGTAAAAACGACAGGTAGTGTGTTCGATTCCCACTCGAAGAAATGGAATATTTAATATTTTTATTTCTTCGCTCTGGTGTAGAGGCAAAACGCCATGCCTCTAGAATTGGGCGGAAATTGGTGAGTGGAATGTCTTAAAACTAGGCTACCTCTGTTAAGAGTCTCTTCTCGAGAGAGTTGTCTCTCTCTCCGCTCCAATAGTGGAAGCTAATCATTATGTTTATATTTAATGTATAAAATTGAAATATAATCATTTAAATATCACTTTACATACATATCACTACATTATTTATTTATATGAAATGTTTGCAAAGATAAATATCTAATTTATGAAAATTTATGATACTTTTCATACATTCTATATACTTTATATATATAAAGATAATAATTAACTTACGGGTATCATCGTACTGTACACCATGGAACTCGCTAAAGCACTTCTGTATGGCCAGCGTGTTCCATGGGGTCGGATCCCAGCATAGCAGCCCATCGAAGTAGGCGGGACAATAATTCTGGGACACGTTAATATTCCTCGCCAGGCACTCCTCACTCGCGTCGTCTCCCACCTCATCGTGGATCAATGTCTGTAGATCCTCCAGCTTGACTACTTATATTTAACTTCCGACTAGAAATTATTTGCTTTGGTTTGTAATGTTTAAACTAATTCACATTTATCTGTTGTTTCGCGTATTTAGTCCATTCCTTCCTTCCATCGCGGAGAGTTCTAGTTTTTTGCGCACCACGCCTTACTGGACTGGATTCTGCAGAGCTGTTTAGTGTCAGCAGTGAGAACGTTACCATGATAAGGCTTGTTTGATCGCGGCTTGTGTTCTAACTTATCAAATGATAAGGCGAGGAAAGTAAACATTGGCAGTCTATAAGAGTATTTATGGATCGTGCAAGGAACTCTAAAAAATTTTCTTCAACTGGTTTTTCTCCATACGTCCGTTTCACCTGCAAGGAAAAGTCACTGATAACATTCGTATGATAAACTAATGTAAACATAATTTATTTGTTTTACTACCACAGTGTTCTATCAAAGGCGTATTCAAAGATAAAGATATTTTTTTTGTATAATGGAGGTTAACTAATGTTATGTTGTCTTTTGTATCTAATGCGTTAAAATATCAATAATTTTTTTTTGTTTTGAGCAGGGCGACAAGCGTGAGACAGGTTGTTCGATTTCCACTCGAGAAAATGAAATATTTATTATTATTATTTTATTTTTTTCGCTCTGGTGTTGAGGCTTTCGTGCAGTAGCATCGAATTCCGCCACTCCACATCCAATGGTTTCAAAATTTGAAGGAAAATGAGAAGCAGAGTGTCTTAACACTGCTACATGTACGCTGTACGTACAGCAAAAAACTGAAAAAAAAAATGTCTCTAAATATATCTTTTATTTCCTAGATATGACTTTTAAATAGTCAAACTCGCTTTTAGTCGTGGTCGGTTCCATTTTTATATATAAAATTTATGCCACATTTTATATGAATTTCAACCTCCCTGCCAATTCGTCTGTTTATTTGGAACTTAGCATGTTTATTCTTTACTTGACTGATCATCATACTTAAGCCCCAACAGGATTTGGGGTCAGCGACGAGGGAATTGTTCAAAGATATTTATTTTAGTACCCAAGTTAAATTCAATAGACATTTTTATATATTGTTTCTTGTTTTCCAAATAAATCAAAACATGGTGTACTCGAGGGAGAAATATCAAAAGCCGTTGCTACTATTTCGCATAATAATGTATCAGTACTACAAACATAGAAAAGAAGTCCACAATTCGTTATTTTTGGCTCCATCCGTATTTGTTCATTTACATGACCTAAAAATACAAAGAATATTATTATGAAACTTTGTATCTCTTAATATAAAAAAGGGATAAATAATAAAATAGCTGAACTTTTATATTGTCTATTTATATTTAAAACAAAATCTCTTGTACAGTTTGCTCTATGGTTTTTTGTCTGCTGACTTCATTCTCTCTGAAAGTAATTCATGCATTGAAATTATTGCAGCGATTGTATTAAATACACACATATAGTGCAGCTAATGAGTCGTGGCCACTATCAAGTTAAATTTTCTGAGGAAAATCTGAGCAGTAAATTAAATATAGGGAAGCCACAACTTGACGACCGTACTGTACATATCCATATATATTCGTAAGTATAGAAATATATTTTTCTTGTATCTCTGTAATCCAATACCTAAATACTAGGTCTCAGTACATCGCGAACGAAACGAAGATAACAACAGTGATGTAATTGGTAGGTATATATTTAATGCTAGTTATAAACATAGATAGGAAAGAATATTAAAAAAAAAGTCCTTACAATGATTTGTATTGAAATGAATAATAAAAATCCACATATTAAATTGTAGCGTAGTTGGGATGTGTTGAGCGCAATGGCTGTAGCTTCAAATCCCGATAGTGGGAAAGTTTATATTTGCTAAATAAAAAAATTAAAATGGTGTCGTGGGACACCAGGTAGGAACGAAGTTCCTTCGGCTAATGTAGAATCGACACAAATTGCAAAAAAAGTCGTGCTCAATTTTATGTAGGTTTTCTTGATTTTTTTCTTAAATTTTGCTGATTAGTTTTTATTTAAGTACCACAAAGTATTTAGGAAATTCAGTATTTTAGGAAATAATAAATATATAGAAAGAGGGAGAAAGTGAAAGGTATTATACACTACTCGTCTGTGTATGCGACTGTCGCGCCTGCGCACGTCCCATTTAACGGTTTTATTCCACGCATTTTTCTTACGGTTTTACTATCACATTTTTTTCAGTTCGGTCACGCAGCGAAATCCCTATCCCTTCCAAGCCTGCCGTAAGGAACTTCGTTCCAATAAATAAATATATTATAGTTTTCCAAAGCCTTTACTTCGCCAATATCACGTTTGGAGAAGACACGAAGGTTTTACGGTAATCTTTAAATAAGAGAGAGAGGATATTGGCAAGTGCTACTGGCATGCCAATATTAGTGATCAAAAAACTGTATTCAACTGGCACGCCTAAAAGCCTTAAAACAAGAAATAGAATGAAACAAAAAAAAGAACAAAAAAAAATTACTGCTGATATTAAAAGAATGCAAACAATGTACAACCGGTGTTATTTAGTCGTTCTATTGACTTTCCTTAACCTATAAAAAACGATAACATTAGAAAACAAATAACGCTAAACACCGTACTATTTACTATTCAATAGTAGAAAAAAATCGAGGCCAGAGGAGGCCCAGAGGTGCAGGGGCACAAAGTATGACTGTAAAGACTAGTTGTGGATTCGATTCCCACTCGAGAACATGAAATATTTATTTTAATTTTCTCCGCTCTGGTGTTGAGACAAAGCGCGGCGTTGAGTTTCGCCACACATCACGCAATGCCTCCAGATTTTGGCGAAAGATGGGGAACGGAGTGTCTTAGCACTATGTTCCCTCTGTCTAACCTGCTCTGTGCGGGATAGGCGTGAAGCTGATGTTATCATATTTACATGTACAATTATATAATAAGTGACATTGGCTTTATTAGTAACTTTTATCATTTAATGAGATTAAAAACTCATTTTAGTGACGTTTTGCTATTGTATATTTGCATTGCAGAGAACGAATATATACAACAATTAACTGATTAAATTAATTTATATTTATTGTAATATTCATAAATATCTAAACAAAGAAATAGCTCTGAAATTATGGTAATATTTTTAACTAGTTTTTTTTACTGTTTTGCCTTCTTTAGCGAAGTAGAGTGCGTCTAACAGAACGAGACTACTTCAGAATAAATATTGTGTAAGTTTATATTTAGGTATAACATTTATTTTTGTCCATATTTTATTAGCCTACCTAAAGAAATAATGTAGGGACTACAACTAAAAAACTGTACTTCCAAAAAAAAATACAAAAAAGAATAAAAGAACAATATAAATATATAAAAATCCATCGAGTAATTATAACGAATGACAAAAGTCATTTCTAACTAACAAGCGCTGAAAAATCGATGCCAGCAATATTTCATTGGCATTTGTACTATAAATACATGCTAGATCTAATATTTCTAGAATGTTAGTAAAAATATTTTTATTATTATTTTAGTCGGTGTATCTTTTAAGGTAAGAATCCGAAATGAGGAAATCTGAAGGAGTACCAGAGTTACCGATATAGCTTAAAGAATTGATGAAGGCATATCTGTCGTAGAGTCAACGGTAGCTGGGGCACATGTGTCTTGAAGTGGAGACCCAGTACAAAACGACCGGTGGGACGACCCCCTGCTAGATGGGCCGACGACATAAAGGGCCGGCGGGAAGCGGATGGGTCCGAAGAGCTGAAGATCGAGTGTGGTGGCGAGAATTGGGGAAGTCCTATGTCCAGCAGTGAACAAAAGCTGGCTGTTGATGATGATGATGATGATGATGATTTTAGTAGTTTTTAGGATTCCATATCTAAAAGGGTAAAATGGTAAAACAGGGCCTTATTAATAAGACGCCGCTGTCTGTCCGTTTGTCTACCTGTCCGTCTGTCAATAGGCTATACCTCAAGAACCTTGGTAGTTACAATTGAAATATTCACAAATTATTTATTTCTGTTGCCGCCCAACAACAAATACAGAAATATATATGGCATATTGCATATTATATAGCAGGGTAGGCAGAGGGAACCCAGTGTTAAAACACTCTGTTCCTTTCTTATCGCTTATTCTTATTATAATTTTTCGACACTTTTTTTTTTGTGTTGTTTATTCAGATAAATTTAGATATCTAGTGTCTTACAATAAGCAATATCTTTAATGGAAAGAAAAGAACAGAAAATAAAGAATAGTATCTTTGTTTCTCTTTACTCTCAAATTGTGGAAGACACGTGAAGAAACAGTTATTGACATATATTGGAACACCACGTTTGTCATAAGATATTTTCTATATATATATATATATATATATATAGTTTTTATATGTAAGAGGAACCTAATACAATAACAAATATTTAATTTAATAAAAAAACATAGTATGTCACCCAATATAAACCCAGTAATATTATCGGAATACAAATGCGTGTATTATAACGAAAACGTGACTTTGAATGAATTTCATATAGTTAGTGTTGTTTATCTGGATTTGTAAAGCGAAAGCTTACTAATTAGTAATATGAACATAAAAGATAATCTTAATATGTAATAATTGTTAAAAGAACTTAAAAATTAAAATTCTAATTGCTAAACAGGTCGAGAAATGTATGTTTCTTTCATTTTCCTTCTGTTATACCCTCGTTTCTCTGCCCTATAGCAGCATCAGTACCAACATTTAACACCAAAAACAAAAACACCAATTCAACTAAAGCATCGTTAACTCTGTTACAGGCAGCAATACGCCTTTCCGCATCCACCTCGTATCTGCCATCTCTATTGAACATACTTCCCAAAAATAAAAATATAACATATTTAAATAAAACTATATATTTAATAATATATAAAAAATATATACATTTTTTACAAGCAAAAAGCTTCTTTTCTTTAATATTAGATGCCTACACTGACTTATATATTTTACAGTTGAATGGTTCTTTTGATCATTTTATTTTAGACATGGGTTTGGTCAGACATTCTCTTATGTAGGTATTGATTAGGGCTTAGTACAGATTTACAAAAAGAATTTGAATTTCATATTTATTAATAGATAGAAAAATATATTTTTTTAAGTATATTTGCGTTAGAGTTACTTATAATGGAAACACATTAGGAACCCTCCATACATTATATAAAATCCTTAATCTCTCCTGTTCTATCCTCTTCTCTTGGTTCTCAGTAACCGATTGCTTACAGATAATTTACTTAGATCCGAATTATAGATTTAGAAGAAAAAAACAGAAGTAGCAATACCAGCGTGCTTCCATATGTGAAATATCGATATGAAGCAAATTTTGCACTATTAGCACCTATGAAATAATTGGCAATAGTGGAAAGACTTTAAGATGTATAAAGATATATAGAGAAAGATAGAGACTAGTCACTACAACATAATTTGCTTCGAAACTAGAAAAATGTGATAAAAATATTACAAGATCGAAAGTACGGTCCTAAACGTCGAATATATCATACGAAAATATTTCAGTTCTTAATAAAACTTTCGAATATTTCTCTATAAGCAACATTGTTTCACATACATTGTTTCAGTCAGATTTCAATATGAAGGATGGTTAAGCCTGGGATAGTGACTAAAGATTTAAGATAAATAAGGCAATAGCTTATGAAATATTCTAGTTGTGGATTATATAAATATATATTAAACACAATTCCTACTACTACAGGTATTTTTATTTTTATGTCTGCTATATTAAAATTAAAATTAGTCAAATTATTGCAATTTTTCGTGTTATTACTAAAATATCTGGAACATAGTTGAGATTTGTACTAATTTTCATTTAAATTGAAAGTTTCAGATTTAGGTTCAGGATGAGTTAGAATTTTGAATTCAGTTTTAAAGTTTAAAGGCATAAAGTTAAATTGGCCACCTTTGTGTTGGGTGAAAGTTGAAACGGTAGAGTAGGATAAGTTAAGGCTCTCTCTGGTCGTATTGTCATTAATAAACGTCACTAAGAGTCTTTGCTATAGTTATTTTATTTAAAACTAGCGGACGCGCGCAGCTTCGCGTGCTTATTTAAGAGTGAATTCTAATAAATCACGAAACGTGTTCAATGAAACGTTTTTAAGAGTCTAAATTTCAAATTTTATAAAAATCGGTGATGATTTAAACATTTTTCCATGCAAACTTTCAACCCCTTGTTTGCAGTCTTAGGGGGTGAATTCTAGAAAACCATGAAACACATGTTCAATTAAATATTTTTAAGAGTCTGAATTTCAAATTTTGTAAAAACTGGTGCCGATTTAAAAAAAAATCTATACAAACTTTCAACCCCTTATTTGTACCCTTAGGGGGAGAATTCCAGAAAACTATGAAACACGTGTTCAATTAGATACTTTTATAAATCTAAATATCAAATTTTATAAACTTCCGTACCGATTTAAAAAAAAATCCATACAAACTTTCAACCCCTATTTCACCCCTTTAGGGTTAAAATTTTTCAAAATCCCTTCTTAATGGAGGTCCAGATTACGAAAGTAAACATCTGTCCAAATTTCACGTTTCTACTATCAGCGGTTACGGCTGTGCGTGCGTCTTACCTCAGTCAGTGAGGACAAGTCCTTTTATATATATAGATATGAATATTTTTTGGTACAAATAAAGAACTTACTAAATGATTATTATTTGTTACTTCAAATGGACATGCTATTGTCTTTTTTGTGCTCGTACAATTTTTTTTAAATATTCAATTTTTACTATATACTGAATTGTATTTCGAAAATATGAATTTCTCTAAATAATATGAACTCAACATGTCAATAATATGAGCAATTGTTATTTTTTTAATTTTTTTGTTAGATTTTTTTTTTTCAGCTTCACGCTGTATCCCTCATGGAGCAAGGTAGACAGAAGGAACCTAGTGTTAAGACACTCCGCTCCCTATTTTCCGCCAAAGTATATAAAAATACTAAATACTGTCCTCTATATTTTCTTCCTCTTCTACAATTTTAATATAAATCGCTTAAATTCTTAGCTTTTCAATTTGAACATAATATAGGAATGTTATACTTTCAAGTGGTATTTCCAAGCTTAGAATCATATTCAATTTCCGTAGGAAAATTTTAACATAGCATCTGGCTACCTTGAACACGAGCCCCTTGCGTAACTTGAAATGCTTTATCCAAGTTAACTGTAGTATTGTGTCCTCTACAGTTTTAATTGTGTAAAACCTATAGGGAAAATACTAGAAAAAATAAAAACTTAATTTAACATAACTTCACGCTTTATCCCTAGGGGGGTAGTCAGAGAGAACGGAGCGCCAAACTCTACGGTCTCTACATACCTCTTTCGCCTCGTCCACTAGAAAATATATATAAATATTATGCACATATATGATTGCGTTACAATTATAAAACAATATTAAAAGTCAGTAGTATTACAATATACTTTTAGAATAAATGTTTAAATATAAATTGTCATAAAAATACATTTAAAAATATTAAAAAAAAACACTCCTCCGATGGTGAGACAAGGGTCCAAACCATACCTTCACGCGATCTCGATAATCGATCGAGATCGATCCTATAAGGGTTCCGTTTATATCTTTTGCTGTACGGAACCCTAAAAAGAATCCAAAATTTTCGTATTGTATTATAAATTGTAAACTATGTCGATAAATCATTGAAGTATGAGTTCCGTTCATAGTTTCTATTTTCTTTCCATGCATTGACGTCAATAGATATCATGTAGATTCATAAATAAATTTTGATTCATTTTTATTACGCGATTTCAGAGCAAAAAAAAACGATATTTTTTTATTATTTATTTCACAAACGCTTTCCTTGCAGATTTGAATTTTATACCAATAGAAATAAGTTTAATTCTCAATATATCGACCACGTGTCCGCGTCTAAATCAAGAACTAATTCGCACATTCTTTATTTCTTGATGTAATGTGAAATTGAAGATATTTAACAATAAATATTTGAGGCCAGTCTTGGTGCAGGGGCACAAGGTGTGCCTGTAAACGCGACTGGTTGTGGATTCGATCCCCACTCGAGGAAATAAAATATGAATTTACATTTATTTCTCCATTTCTTCGCCCTGGTGTCGAGGCAAAGCAAAGAATTCCGCCACTCAACACTCAATGCCGGCAGTATCTTAACACTAGGTTCCCTCTACCTACCCTGCTGTGTGCAGGATACAGCGCGAAGCTAAAAAATATATATATTTGAATAAGTTAAATCTATGAAATATAAAAGAAATATTGATTTATGTTTTTGCATAACAAAAATAAAGTTCTAAAACGATTACATCTGCAATTCTTTACAACGGATTCTGTAAAAAAATAAGTAAGTATGAAAATAAATAAAATAAATAGATAAATATTTGTAAAAAATATTAAAAATATACAAATAAAAAATGTTTTATATTCACATTTTGTGGAAAAAATATTCTTAGTTTCTAAAGTGGACTTCGACGTCGGTGACAGCTTATATTATAAACTTTTATAAGCTTAACAATTGCTAGATATGAAAAGAAATAGATTGTGGTTTTAAAATTTTAAATTACTTTTCCATTAAATATATAAGCTTAATTTGATAAAAGAAATATAATAATGGTGACTTCGCTCGTTTAAACTATACGATTTTTAAGCAAGTATATTTAAAAAAGAAGATTGATTGAGATTAACTCGGACAAGCAGACAATTTTTTTTATTTGTTTTAAGTGTTTTGGTGTCCTATAATTTATTATATCCACTTGGAAAAACTTGGTTATTTTATAATCAAAGACAGACACCTTATTTTTTATATATATAGATAAAGAAACAACGAGATTTCGTCAATTAAAGTGTAAACGTGACTGATTGAACATTGCTCTTGTAAATTTTTCCGTTATTTTCACTGGTGAATGCGGAAAATCGATATTTCACCAAGTTGTTTGTGCTGAGATTGTCGTTTGCCTCACATTCGTTGAGAAGGTTAACACACGACGCGGTGCTCTCAAATGAAACGTGACTGTGCGAAGAGGGCGATGCTTAAAGCTTCCAGATTTAGCCTAATTAATACACAAAGATGCTTATGAGAGCTTTGAAGGAAAATCATATTTCTTTTTTATAAGCCATATAAATATTAAGGCCGTAAAGGCGTAATGGTGTGACCGTAACGCGACGGTTATGGGTTCGATCCCCATTCAGGGGAATGAATTATTATTTATTATGATTTTCATTTCTTCGCTGTGGAACCAAGGCAAAAGTGTGGCGTTTTCCACCACTCAACACATAATGACTTGGATAATTCGACGGAAAGTTGGGTACGGACTGTTAACACTAGAGTCCCTTAGTCTACCTTACTACATGCGCAAAACAGCGTAAAGCATTTTTTATTTTCATATTAATATTTATGTGAAATATATTTACTGGAAATGGATACATTTTACTTATGTTTAACTTTTTGCAGTATTAACACAATATTTATTTTATTTATTTATGGTTTATTTACAGGCTGAATAAATCGAAAATTAAATTAAAGTACAATTTTAAGTTAATTAGACATTTTTTTAATATAAAATCTCAAATTACTGAATATGGCTATGGCTAGTGGAAACTATGTCAATTTTCACTTTGCTTATATATTAAATTTACTGGGCATGTGTGAATGGAAGGTTAATAAAACGTCCACGTCATTGACAACGTTCGTGTATATGTTAGTAGTAGGCTAAACTAGTGTTTATAACAATAAGTTAACTTAGAATATCTATATACGAGTATATAAAAGGACTTGTCCTCACTGACTGAGGTAAGACGCACGCACAGCCTTAACCGCTGATGGTAGAAACGTGAAATTTGGACAAATGTTTACTTTCGTATTCTGGACATCCACTAAGAAGGGATTTTGAAAAATTTTAACCCTAAAGGGGTGAAAGGGGTTCAAAGTTTGTATGGAAAAAAAATTAAATCGGCACCGATTTTTATAAAATTTGAAATTTAGATTTTTAAAAGTATTTAATTGAACACGTGTTTCATCGTTTTCTAGAATTCTCCCCCTAAAGGTGCAAATAAGAGGTTGAAAGTTTGTATAGGTTTTTTTTAAATCGTCACCAATTTTCATAAAATTTGAAATTCAGACTCTTCCTATCCTATCTATATATATAAAAGGACTTGTCCTCACTGACTGAGGTAAGACGCACGCACAGCCCTAACCGCTGATGGTATGAACGTGAAATTTGGACAGATTTTTACTTTCGTAATCTGGACATCCACTAAGAAGGGATTTTGGAAAACTTTAACCCTAAAGGGGTGAAATAGGGGTTCAAAGTTTGTATGGCAAAAAAATTAAATCGGCACCGATTTTTATAAAATTTGAAATTTAGATTTTTAAAAGTATTTAATTGAACACGTGTTTCATCGTTTTCTAGAATTCTCCCCCTAAGGGTGCAAATAAGGGGTTGAAAGTTTGTATGGAAAAAGTGTTAAATCACCACCGATTTTTATAAAATTTGATATTTAGACTCTTAAAAATATTTAATTAAACATGTATTTCATGGTTTTTTAGAATTCATCCCCTAAGGGTACAAATAAGGGGTTGAAAGTTTGTATGGAAAAATCTTTAAATCGCCACCGATGTTTATAAAATTTGAAATTTAGACTCTTAAAAATATTAATTTGAACATGTGTTTCATGGTTTTCTAGAATTCACCTCCTCAGGGTGCAAATAAGGGGTTGAAAGTTTGTATGGAAAAATCATTAAATCACCACTGATTTTTATAAAATTTGAAATTTGACTCTTAAAAATATTTCATTGAACAATGTTTCGTGGTTTTTTGGAATTCACCCCTAAATACGCAAGCGAAGCTGCGCGCGTCCGCTAGTATCTTATAAAACAAAGTCGCTTTTCGTGTCTGTCTGTTGTTTCTAACTCTTCTTCTTCTAAACCACCCAACGGATTTCTATGCGGTTTTCACCATTAGGTTGAGTATTTTTCGTAGAAGGTTTATATATAGTTTATTATTTGTACATTCTTATGTAAATTAACATAAATACGATAAATATGTATAAAGTCCTACCCGTTGAGACACTTTCGCGCATGCGCTGATATAATGGTAAGTATTACATGAAAAAAATGTACTGGAGTATTGTTTCTCTTAATAAGATCTACAAAAAAGTCCGCGACGGCATATTCATATCTTTTAAGAATAACGTGTAGTGATCATTTTTCTGTCTTAAAATAATAATTTCAATATATTTTTTATTGTGAGTCATATTATTCCATAATAGTATTAATCCTTATCCTTTAAAATACTTTATTAATTTTCTAGGTTAAACGAAGATAAAATTTGCTTTTTACACTATTTCGAAATTGCGAATAGTTTTAGAGAAAAACGCATTTAATTGTTGACGCATCAGCTGTATGTTACTCAAGTTTCACTTATCCCTTACTCTCAGCATATAAATAAATGTATTAGTTACGTGGGCCATTTAATGTAGACCAAAACTGTCTTTTACTGTCATTTTAATAAGTACTGTAGAAGTTGTTACAATATCAAAAAATCCTTGCTGCGAAACGGCTCGCCACTCGCCATGCGTCCGCCGCGCCCGCCTGCCTTACACGCATCGGTGGTTCAGTGGTAGAATGCTCGCCTGCCACGCGGGCGGCCCGGGTTCGATTCCCGGCCCATGCATTCTATTTAATTTTCACGCCACGTCGTGCTTGCTTTTCATCAGGGACAGAATACCCCCTTCAGCATTAACCACAAGGTCGAAAAAAAAAAACCCGGCTGCCTCTATAGCAACGAAGATTTAGTTAGATGCGTTTGCACGTATTGGATAATTGGAGTTGAATGTATTATTTAAGCGCGATATATTTGGTTTCACATTTTTTGTAGTAGTTATTAGTAGGTAGTTTTTTGCTTATAATTTCTTCCGTTTAAAAATAGTCATTTAACTATCTAAAAATAGTCATTTAAATATATTTTAATAAGTACTTGAAAAGATAAGTAGCACAGATTTAAAATTACGGTACCTACTAAAAAATCCTTGCTGTATATGCAATAATAAATAAAATAAATTTTCCAAAACAATTGGAAAATTTATTTTATTTATTATTGAAATTACGAAAATGCGGGTTGCATTAGGGTTTAGTTAATTTTCACATTATCTTAAGTGCTTTGCAAACATACATTATATGAATAATCCAGTAGTAAAAGCGGGCGAAGCCGCAAGAGGGTCGCTAGTAAACGTATATAATTAAACACATGTTTCATGGTTTTCTAGAATACACCCCCTAAGGGTGCAAATAAGGGATTGAAAGTTTGTATGGAAAAATCTTTAAATCGCCACCGATTTTTATAAAATTTGAAATTTAGACTTAAAAATATTTCATTGAACACATGTTTCATGGGTTATTAGAATTCACCCTTAAATAGGCAAGCGAAGCTGCGCGCGTCCGCTAGTTAGTTATAAAAATTTAAAAATTTTTGACTATATTGTATCTTAAGTAATTAATTACCATTTAATTAAATATTTATTTATGTATTTTATCCAGTTTCTCTAAAGGAATTCTTAATTAAAAGATGAAATATTTAATTATATTTTTATGAGGAATTGTTTATAGAATATTTATAAGAAAGTTTGTACTGTGAACTGTGGATTTAGAGCCACAAATAAATTCCTTAATTGCCTAACAACGTTTTCATTATAAGTTGCCTTATGAGTATGATAATATTGTTATTATAAACAACCGTTTTCGAGAAACTCTCGTTATTCTTGTTAAAATCAACATTATTCTTGAACAAATATAATATGGTTTAAATCCTAATTTCTTAATACTCATAGCTTAGAAAAATATGAGAAATTTCAATTCCGAGAAGTGCCCTTATACTAATAAGAAAATGAATGGGAAAGGTTTCCTGTTGTTTTCATAACATGAAAGAAATCCATACATTTTTTTTTGTGTAATAAAAGCTCGCGGTACTTTCGAGTGATTGAGTTTTTAGGGTTCCCTAACTCAAAGGGAACAAACGGAATCCTTATAGGATTACTTTGTTGTCCGTCTTTCAGGATCATTTAACCCAGGATCGCGTGGATGTATCAATCTGGTAGGTGTACAGGTACTTTCCGTGAACCTACAGGAAATTTGACAAAAATGTGTGAATTTGCAGTACAAATAAAATTAAACATTCAAAAAGTATAATTTTTATAGATATTTCATAGAAAAAAAAATATTACTAGCTGATAATTGCAGTTCATTTCATACACATTGAGAGCATACGTCCGTAAATTTAAGTTTGTCGACTTTTAAAAATTGTACTTCCCGTTGACCTAGCATCCTGAAATTTGTAGGGAACCCTCGGCATGCGAATAGGGCTTCGACCGTTTTTTTTTAATTGACCGATAGGAAAAATCTAAAATATCTAATCCCGTCACGCCAAACACTGAAGTTTTAATTGGAACTCTACCAGTTTAAAAAGAAAACCCCTTAATATCTCTAAATTAAATGATGATTGTAAACATTTTATTTCTTTCAATCAAAACCTGAAGCAACGTGCGCGGGACATTTAAATACTTTATTGCTAGTCAATTATAGATTTCATGGTTATAGCTTTTACAAAGGATCCAGAGAGACTTCCGTAAGTTATAATTAGAATAGCGATCCTAGCACGGCTTCGCCCGCTAAAACTTATTGTTATACTGTAGCCAAATTATAGAAAATCTTTTTAAACGATTTTTATTATTAAAAATACTAGTTAATTAATTTTCATGATTCATTCTAAATATTAATAGTATAAAATATACACTAAAAAGATAATACAAATTCGTTGTTACCTTCCCGTGGTGGAAAGCTCATATTATAACGTTATTCTTCAGTTTATCCATGATGCTGAATCACTGCCATCCATCACAATTTGTCTTTAACGCTGTAACCTGTTTTCGTTGAAACACGAGCCTATACATACCTACCTACCTACCAATATTTTACTGAAATTTTACTAATTTGAGAAAGATATTTTTTTTATATATATAAGATATTTTTTATTTTCTTTTTAATAAGAAAGATTCTATGAATGAATTATTAAATATTTCATTTCGTTGCGTGGGAATCAAATACACAGCCTGCCTTTTACACCACCAGTCACACACTTGTTCTCCTGTGCAACGACTGGCCTTAGATATAATATGAAATCATCATCATCATCATCATCAACCTCTCTTCATCTTTTGTCCACTGCTGGACATAGACCTTCCCCAATTCTCGCCACCACACTCGATCCTCAGCTTTCCGGACCCATCCGCTTCCCACCAACCTCTTAATAATACGAAATATGAAATATTATTTTTTTAAGCTAGGAAGTAAACGTGTTCTCATTCTGTAAAACGGTCCTCATTCCTGTTAATGGCATCCTTTTCCTTGATGGTTATTATACGTTAAATTTTCGTTAAATTTTGGACTAGAAAAAATTTTACATATTTTTTTACAAAGTTACCTTAGGAATTCATGCTATTGTATTTTAAAGGGTTTCCAAAATATCTTTTTTCTGCAATAGGGCTAACAGTATGAACCTCATGTTCAAACAAGTTTCTATGATGCTTCTTCTATTGATGTCATTACTCTATGTCCTATTAGGGCGAGGTAGCAAATTGAATCAGTAATAATATTAGGGGAAATGGATTGCCATTTCCTGATTGTACTTTATGAAAGTTCGACGTAAGTATTTATTAGTCTGTGGGCTAGGTCGCTAATGTGAAAGTGAAGATTACTTCACACTTAAGTTGATTAATAAAACTAAAGCTGTTCATAGCAATGGGTAAGAAAGTTAATAGTTAGTAAGTTGTAAAAGGGGGGAACTCGGTTGACCTTCGAAAACACAGTTTCGATGATATTGTAGAAAGGTCACCTAAAAAGCATGAGGATCTCCGGGTGCCATGTATGAAAAGGTTGATGGCAGTCGACGAGGTGAAAGAGGTGCAGAGACCGTAACGTTTGGCGCTCCGTTCGTTCTGGCTGTAAATTCTATGTATCACTATTTTTTTTTTTGAAAAACTATGTAAGTAATACTTAAAAATTTAAATAAAACAATATATTGTTTTTTATAATCGTATTATATTTCAATTGTTTTATTTATTTTTTATATAATAAACATTCATTTGTTGCCAATTTTTTTCAGAGTTAGGTGCCAATATTACTATGACATCAATGAAAATACTATAGAGTTAGAGCATATGAAATTGAATTGTTTCACATGTCAACGTAAAATGACAAGAAAACCCTCAAGTAGGCTTATTGGTCTGCTAGTCTTCAAATAAATAAAATACTTGAGTAAGTAAATAAGTTTTTTGACAGTTATGTCATCGTTTGAAGTATAGATTCGATCTTTTTAGTCAAATACATAGTTAGCAAACGGCTAAATAAACAATTTATTTATTAAGATTTAGAACCTGTCAGCGTGAAAATAAATAAAGATATTATTCCAGATACAACATTAGATTTAAATGCCTAGATTAGATGGCTATTGTTTAGAATTAGTCGACTTGAAAGGAGATAAATTAGAATTATTCGTACACTATTTGCAATTCAAAATCTGACCTTATCAGCTAAGGGAGAATAACAATTATAATTCAGTTAATCTATATCTAATATAATTGGTATGCTTTATTTAAACACGGTAAATTTAGAGTTTACTAGAAAAATACTATAATGTTTGAATTGGATAGATGGATGGTTAGTTTGGTTGGCCGATGCAAAGAGCATCTCGTGAGATGGGTGTACACACTGAAGGATAAGTCAACCCGTGACTGTGGCGCCGATCCACAAACGATGGCACACTTACTCTCCTGCCCGAAATGTCCATTCACCTGCTCACTTGACGATCTGATTGAGGCAACAGATGCCGCAGTGGACGTGGCTAAATACTGACAAAATATGATTTGAATTCTCCAAATTGACACGAAGAAGAAGAAGAAGAAGATTGGAAAGATTTTCTAAGTGAGTTACATTTTGAATATGAAACTTCAAATTTCCATACTATTCTACAAGCAATAACTGTATTTCGGCATAAAGCTGAATACAATTTAAATTTTTCTATATATATTGGTTCTCTTATACGTAATACGAGCAATGTCATAAGCCTAGTATATACATATATAATTTCATTATAAATATACTAGTGTAACGATGGCTTCGCCCGCTGAAAAAGGACTTTAGGACGATTTAACCATATGGGTGTGGGCATAAAAATATGTTTTTTAATTTTTTTTTGTCTTTGACTATTACCCTTAATTCACACTTTCCTTTTAATTTATTCTAATTATATATTTCAAAGGATTTAGGCGTACATTGTTATTTAATTTATTAAATATCTTCTCTATAGACGTGCAGAGATAAATGTTCGCTATGATCATAGAGCTATACTGTTTTGCATGAGGTTGTTTGAAATAATAATAATAACTTAGAGTTTATTACCAGTTTTATAACAATAAACAAGAAGTCAAAAGAATATTAATAGATATTTATTATGAAATGCTTGATGTTTCTAAATATATGTAGGTGGCGGCCGGCGGGGATAAATTTAT
This sequence comes from Heliconius melpomene rosina, assembly GCF_056956725.1. Lineage (NCBI taxonomy): Eukaryota > Metazoa > Arthropoda > Insecta > Lepidoptera > Nymphalidae > Heliconius > Heliconius melpomene. The sequence goes on along the minus strand of NC_140402.1, from coordinate 4,830,740 downwards.
GGTAATATTTTTTTTCGTATCACCACCCACTATTCCGTTGGTATAAAACATTATACGATGGCAAAATGTAGGGAGAGTGACAGGACACTCTGTTTTTTTATTTTTCACACAAATTCCGGTTACTGTGTGGTAAGTAGCAGTGCTTGAAATATCGCTTGATGTCTTATTCAAAAGTAGGGAAATATATGCGATATATAAAGGTGATATATAACTCGAGAAAATCTAGTGCTTATTTTAATGTTGTAAGATTCTTCTTTAAAATGATTGAATGAGCACTTAGACGTTTACACAGTTTAAAAGCTAGCACTTAAACTATCGAGTTTGATTTAAAATTTATGTTAGAATAGATGGATCGCTTCCTTTATAGCTTCTACTTAGTAGTAAATAAGAAAAGCTATAAAATTGAATTTGTTATTAATTTTATTAAAATTTCTTAGTCATAAATCATATATTAAAATACTCTAAAATAACATATGATTTAAAATATGATAAAATTTCACTTTCTTAGTTAAGTCACTCAAAATGACTGTTAACAAGACACAGTTACTTTATCGTGTGATACGTGCCTAAATATATCGTTGAGGCCTTCTTGGCGCAGTGGGACCGTGCACTAGTTATAGCACTGGTAGTGCGTTCAACCCCACACTCGGAGTAAGAATTAGTTTTAAATATTTTTATTAGGTAATACAGAGCGCGGCGTTGAATTCCGCCACTTAACACGACTCGAAACACAAGAGGTCACAAGTTCTGAAAACTATTTGCAGAAAAAAACGTTCATATTGCGAACAAACCATGTTTTTTTTACCACCAGTTTTTTTTTGTAAATGTTAGAAGTTACTTTTTCGAGTACAAATTTCTGTTATTTCAGTACTTTAATAACCTCGAGGTATAAAATATAAATTCGACATAATAATTTTAATTTAAATAACTAATGTACGAATAATTAATAAAGATATGTAGTACAAATATTATTATTAATTAGCATATTTTACATGTTAATTTAGTACTAACACAACATTGACGTTTTCTATATGAAATAACTAGCGGCCCGCCCGCGGCTTCGCCTGCGTGAACTACGTTATTATTAATTTCTGTTCAAACTTTTAACCCCAAAAACAACTCCTTAAAAGTCGAATATTGCAAATTCCCGTCTTAGCGAGCACCTACGTCCTATAAATAACTCCTAAAAATACCTAAACTAAATAACTATGCAAAATTTGACTTTCTAGCATATGTAGTTTCTGAGATTTCGTGATGAGTGAGTGACCTTTCGATTTTATATATATAGATAGATAATGTAGACATTCAAATATATATTTGTTATTCTTGTATAAGCACTATTAAAGATCTCTTACAACATTTTTTTAAAAATTTTAGTCGTTATTTCTTTGTTAGCGCTGCGTTGAGTGCCGCCACTCAACACACAATGCTTCCAGAATTCGGCGGAAAAAAAGGAACGGAATATCTTAACACTAGGTTACCTCTGCCTACCCTGCTGTGTGCGGGATACAGCGTGAAGCCGATTTGATAGATTTACCGTGAATTCTGTCTAATTTATAGATTTATTTAAGCATGTATTGCTTGAGTAGCGGAAAAAGACGACACCAAAAGATATTCTATTGATTCTGTTGACTTAGAAGTTGATTTGAGTTGACTCTAACGGAACTGTGCTAAATATTTGGTATCAATTTCAGCTTTATATATTGAAAATAAATGATCTTGACAGACGGACAGATGGACAATAAAGCGAATAAGGATACCGTTTTTACTTTTTGAGGTACGGAACTCTAAAAAAAGGGAAAACGAGGCCTATTCTCATTTAGGTTTTCTAAATAGAGAAGGTTTTTACCTAAAGCGTATTAATAGCTTACATAAATTTAAGTACATCTTAATATATTCTCAAACCTTTACAGTCCCTCAATTTTCTCTGAAATTACTTTTACATTAAAACCCCCCCAGAAAGGAAAATTTTGAACATTACGTCTATAATACAACATCCTATCCTATATCTTATAAAACAAAGTCGCTTTTTGTGTCTGTCTGAACTTTCTAACTCTTCTTCTTCTAAACCACCCAACGGATTTGGATGCGGTTTTCACCATTAGGTCGAGTATTTCTCAGGGAAGGTTTATATATAGTTTATTATTTGTACATTCTTATGTAAATTAACATAAATACGATAAATGTGTATAAAGTTCTACCCGCTGAGACACTTTGGCGCATGCGCTGCTTTAATGGTAAATACTACATGAAAAAAATGTACTGGAGTATTGTTCCTCTTAATAAGATCTACAAAAAAATCCGCGATGGCATATTCGTATCTTTTAAGAATAACGTGTAGTGATCATATTTCTGTCTAAAAATAGTAATTTCAATATATTTTTTATTGTGAGGGATATTTTTCCATAATGGTATTAATCCTTATCCTTTAAAATACTTTATTAAATTTCTACGTTAAACGAAGATAAAATTTGCTTTTTAAACTATTTCGAAATTGCGAATAGTTTTAGAGAAAAACGCATTTAATTATTGACACATCACGCCGTTCACACATCAGCTGTATGTTACTCAAGTTTCACTTATCCCGTACTCTCAGCATATAAATAAGTATATTAGTTACGTTGGCCATTTAATGTAGATCAAAACTGTCTTTTCTATTTTTCATTTTAATAAGTACTTTAGAAGTTGTTACAATATCAAAAAATCCTTGCTGCGAAACGCGCCTCGCGACATTATGCTTATACAAACGAGTGCGCCGCGCCCGCCTGCCTTACACGCATCGGTGGTTCAGTGGTAGAATGCTCGCCTGCCACGCGGGCAGCCCGGGTTCAATTCCCGGCCGATGCATTCTATTTAATTTTCCTCACAGGCAGCCACGTAGTGCTTGCTTTTCATCAGGGACAGAATACCCTCTTCAGCATTAACCACAAGCTCGAAAAAAAAAAACCCGCCTGCCCTTATAGCAACGAAGATTTAGATGCGTTTGCACGTATTGGATAATTCGAGTTGAATGTATTATTTAATGTCATTTAACTATCTAAAAATAGTAATTTAAATATATTTTAATTAGTACTTGAAAAGATTAGTAGCACAGATTTAAAACTACGGTACCTACTAAAAAATCCTTGCTGTGTAAAACAATTGGAACATCCTTATTGAAACTACGAAAATGCGGGTTGCATTAGGGTTTAATTACTTTTCACATTATCTTAAGTGCTTTGCAAACATACATTATATGAATAATCCAATAGTAAAAGCGGGCGAAGCCGCAATAGGGTCGCTAGTTTAATATAAAGACGAGAAATATTCAATTTAAATTATTATGTAAAATAAACTTTTAAAAAATCATATCCGTGTTGAAGTCTTCCACCTAACACACAATATATCGAAATTAAAGCTGAAAGTGGGTAACGGAGTGTCTTAACACTAGATTTCCTCTGCCTACCTTGATATATACGTAATACAGCATGAAGCCAAAGAAAAAAATCAAAATTTTGAATAAATATTTAATTCTATTCATAATTTTTGTCAACATACACTATAATTTAATTCTAAAATCACATATGTTACCCTTCTTTTACCCCCATTTTACCTTTCGCTTAATATCAAATATACATATAATAATATGTCCCTATAACCCTAAATTCGTGAATAAGTTAATTCCAAACGTGAACTTTCAATTTCCCCGTTGAATAGGCCCCTTTTTGGCAATAAACTCTACTTATACACGAAATTCTAAAGGAAATGTTCGTCATTTACATTTTAAAACACAAAGTTAATCTGTTATTTAAATTACGTAAGTATTATGTAAAAATGAAAGCTGTCAGTCAAGCATATTTAAAAAGGGTATAAATGTTTATAATCCCTCTAGATGTGATCGACATAGGCTTTATTTATAAAATAGGATGGTAATTGATGCTTATTTAGCGTGTCGAGGCTAAACGCGGCGTTTAGTTACGCCATTCAACACGCAATGCTTCCAAAATTCGGCGGAAAAAAGGAACGGAATATCTTAACACTAGGTTCCCTCTGCCTACCCTGCTGTGTGCGGGAAACAGCGTGAAGCTGATTAGATAGATTTACTCTAAATATTGTCTAATTCGGTGATTTATGTCATAAGTTCTAAGAGCTTATTAAATGATAATAATATAAAACGAAAAACTGTTAAAAAGAAAATAATAAACATTTTCATATAACGGTACGAAAAATTGTAAGCAGTATTCCAATTTTTCCCCCTACAGCTTAAATAAATAAGTAAAAACAAATATATAAATTTACAACAAAAATAAAACAGGTATTTAATTTCTATAAAAAGGTATTTCTTTATAAAAGGTAATAAAGTGCGGACCCATTGTTGTCGGCTTCGAGGGTAAAAGCTACTTATACTCTATAAAGGAAAGAAACATGGCTATTTCATTATACAATTATACCGTCTACTTAAACGTAGCTTACAATGACGAAATTGTAAATGGACCTTTGATTTTGGCGAATAATTAAAATGTATGGATTCGAATCAGGAAATGTAATTGCAAAATGTTTTAAAGTTACGGTTTTTCCCATACATAGCCGAATAATCAGAGAGAACATAGTGTTAATCTCCATTCTCTTTCCGCCTTGCATTTCGAGTGGTGGACCTCAACGCGGCTATTCAACTTGCCTTTAGAGCGTTGAAGATAAAGTAATAAATTTTCATGAGAGGGAATCCAACATACAACCATAACGTTGTATATAAATATAAATGTGTTTTTTTTGTTTCACGCTATATCTCATATCAGAGCAAACAGAGGGAACCTGGGAACCTAATATTAAGTCACTCCGTTACTCATTAAGATACTTCCGTTCCCCACACAAAATCTTCGTACAGAGCTGCTGGCAACAAAAACAAGTTGTAAACAAACAAATAAGTATTTCGACGTAGCTACATGAGAACCAGTGGCTTAGTTTGTCAGAGCTCTTGAACGGTTTCAAAAGCGGGTTCAAATCCTGCTTTGTTGAATTTTTCATGTGTTTTTTAAAAACTATTTCTTTTTCCTAAGTTTCCGCAATAATACTTTAAAAATGTAAAAAAGGAGAAAAAAGATTTTCAGCCATAGATTCTCTGTTCAAATCATAAAAAATGCCGGATCCGTTTGAAGCTAAAATATGAAATAACAAAATAAAAAGATAATACCCACAAAAATAAAGAAAATAATATACCTCTTTAGGGTTCCCTAGAGTTAAACCTTTATGTAAATTTATTGTATAAACCTATACACTGTCCACTGGACATTTAATTCCATTAGGATAACATGAGTACTGGCGATAAAGGCTTTAGGCCCAAAAATAACTAAAGTGATAAAACATTAGTGTTATGTTGTTTTCTTTGTTAGGCAATTTTAAGATGTGTTTACCAAAGCTTTTTAGCTGAATTTGTTAAAAGAATATTTAAAATATTTTTTTTGCTATGTTTTTTGGGTAAATGATAGTGATGATAGTTCATCACTATCATTTATAATATTTAAAATATATAGAGACTTTCTTACTGTTTTACATTAGAGATAATAATAAATAGTAGCAGGCTAGGCAGAGGCAGCTTAGTGTTAAAACACTCCGCCCCCCACTTTTCACCGAAATCTGGAAGCATAGTAAAGTGAGTGGCGGAAACTCAACGCCTCACTTTCCTTCGACACCAGAGCGATAATAATTAATTCCTTTGAAGAATTCCCGTGAATCAAACCCGGCACCCGTCGCGTTTACATTCTTATAAAAAGAAAAACACTTAATTGACTATAAACTTAATAAACATGTTTAATTAAGTAATTAACGGAGAAACAACAGAGTTAAACAATCACAGTTAATTTATTAATATCCAGGAGTAACAATCGAAATTAAATATTTGACTTACGAATCAACTGGGATTTCTAAACCCAATATAGAAACTTTAACTTGTTCAATGTGTGTTTGTGAAGATTGATTCAAGTGTAACCATATACCTATATACTCTTACGTGTTTACGTTTACGTGTTTATTTTTTCTGTTTCACGCTGTTTCCTGCAAATAGCAGGATAGATATAGGAAAGGTAGTGTTAAGACTGTTCCCCATTTTCCCCCAAATTCTGATGGTATTGCGTGTTGATTAACGGAATTTAACACCAGTATAGATGGAGAAAAACTAGATATAATTCCTATTTTTTTTAACATTTTAAAAATATTATTTCACACTTAGAAAAGATGAATACTTATTTATAAAACGTATGAAAAAAAATAACTTAGCGGAATTTGAACCCGCGCCTTCAAGGCTTACCTTCCAAGTAAATTAGTAAATTCTTGTTATTTTAACGAAGAAATTATTGAGAATTGCAAATTAGCGTTTACACATCCTCCTACGTAATTTCGCTTTGTGTAAACTGTATGGTAATCATTTGAAACAATATAGCCCAAGGGCCGTTTTTGTTAGCTTGCGTAGAAAAATATATCCAAGCATCAAAGGTAGAAGATACTGTGGAGCAATTATTGTGAGTGAATGGTCGTAGCCAGTTCGAATCTTACTTTACATAAAAAAAAAAATACAGACAAAACGAGAAGGATATGATAAATATATATGAGGCCGGTAGTGGGGCACAGAGTGTGACTGTAAACGCGACTGGTTGTTGTGTAAATTTATATTTCCATTTTTTCGCTCTGGTGTCGAGACAAAGCACGGCGTTGAGTTACGCCACTCAGCACGCAATCTCTATTTCGCTACGCAACTTTCTTCCCTCTTCCTACCCTGCTGTGTGCGGGATACAGCGTGAAGCTGATAAAAAAATATGATACAACTTATCTTTATTTGACTGTAATTATGTACAATTTGATATTATGATAGCTTCAAGCTTTACAGGGGTTAGGCAAAAGAACCTACCATTAAGATAGCTTATTCTCCATTTCTTCGGCACAGAAGGTAACAATATGAGGATTATGGAGGTATTAATATTTCTACTGTTTATAACTTACTTCTGATTCCTATTTATAGCAAGAGTAACAGTGGGTTGGGAACCTATTTAAAAAGTAGTAGCTAGTGTGGGTTGTTATATCAATAAAAGCTCGTCACTTCATAAATTCAAATTCAAATTCAAAATATTCTTTATTCAAATAGGCAATTATTATAAGCACTTTTGAATCGTCGAATGAACATATGAACTAAAAGCTACCACCGGTTTGGAAGGCAGTTCTGCTGAGAAGAGCCGGCAAGAAACTCAATAGTTGCTCTTTTCAAAATCAATGGTACAATCTTTTACATTTGCTGGCAGCTAAATAACAATATATATTTTTTGTTAAATAAAATTAACTTCTCGTTAAAGGAAAACCATTTTGAATAATATTTTAATTCGATTTTCACCAAGAGCTAAAAGGAACTCTACTTAATTGAGATGAATATGCGACGCAATAAATGGGGCGCGAAGATTGATCTTTATTAACGGTTTTTATTTTAAAGGAATTTTAAATGTCTTTTTTAGGGAAATCCTTAAGATATTAGCCTTAACTGTTTTCTTTTCTAAGTAATTTTCAAAACAAATCAAGACTTTTTAGATTTACTTACTTCTGATAAAAACAATGGGGTTTATAAATTTGATTTGATTTTCAACTAACTTCAAACAATAATTCTTTAACAAATGAATCAACTGGCTCAATTTCAACCGGACCCCATAATCAGAACCTAACCAAACTTTTACCAAACTATCTTTACCCAATGTAAATAGAAAACTTATGTGGTTTTCTCGCAGATACTATTATCTGAAATGGGTCAAATAAAAAAGGGACCACACGGAAAGCAGCTTTCAAATAAAAAAAAAACATCAAAATCGGTTCACCCAGTCAAAAGTTCTGAGGTAACAAACAAACAAAATATAAAAAATACGCCCGAATTAATTACCTCCGTTTCTTACAGAAGTCGGTTAAAAAGTATGAATAATAGTGTATTTTCCACACTATTAATAATATAAATCGACATAGTAAAACATATCAAATATTTACAGTTGATAAAACAAAAATAGTGGTTTAAAACACATTCTAATTATTTTAACTCAAATAAAACTAAAGTAAACTTACCTTACAATGTTAACAAGGCTCAGTAAGGCAATGTGGCATTTTCCTTCCCAAGTCCAATGGAATAAACGACGTATATTTATTTTAATCCCATGTTTTGTACTTCTTTGTAATTATAAAAGAAGCTTACCCCAAGATTTATTTATGTGTTTTGTGTAGGTTTTCAAAAAACATAACTTCGTTACTTTTTTAGCAAAGGAGCTGGAAATATTTAAGAACAAGATGAACAAGATATTTTTAGGATATAATAAGAAATAATAAATATTGTACACAACAGAAAAATACTTCAAAGTCGCTGTAATAGCCATTAGTGTATACATACATTCGCCTAAAGAAAAACTAGCTTTTTAGTATTTCAGTAAAAGCAACCGACTCGCCTATTGAGGGTTCCGTACTAATTTCAGGATTGTGGGTCTACAAAGTACAGGCGGAAAACAAAAAACGGAACCCCAAAAATATATATAAAAATAGTATACAAAATTTTAACTATCTTTATTTAAATTTAATAGGTGATAGAGAATCACTTTGAAAATCAATCGGACACTCAGTGGCAAATCACTTGTTTTTTTTGTTTTTTTTTTATTATTAAAAGTATATAAAGTTATAATAAACTGGAAGTTTAAACGTTTCAAACTTATTCTTAATATTAAAAATATGTATAATTTGAATTCAAAATCTTAACCCTCGATGTTGCCTTAAATAAATTATAATTATAGACCTGTACATTTTAAAACGTATAAACCTATTCTTTTAAGGGCTAGCTTGGACGTGGTTTCGGATGTTTTCCAAATTTTCGTTTTCTAAGATTTTTTTCATTCCTAAGTGTGAAATAACACTTTAAAAATGTCAAATAGTATATAAATCGAATTATTTTAGTGATCTCATGTTTAAAATATTAAGGAACTCTTCAAATTATAATTATAATATCTTATACCTTCATAATAACAGCCCTTGGCCTCTGGTCTGTAAGTATCTACATCAGCGTTTCATCACGTTCACTGAACGAGCAAAGTTTCATTTCTTCGTGTAATTCCCACTAAGCTTGTGGAAAAATTAATTTATTAAATCTGAAACATCATGCTCTTAAGCTGATGACTGTTCTTCTTTGACCTAATATTGCCTTGCGTAAAATGTACTAGGTTTCCAGGTCCCTTCTGCCTGACCTGGTATGCCTCTTATATATGCGTGAAGCTAGAAGTGATAACTATTTAATATTAAAATTGTTTAAAAAAGCTTAGGTTATTAAATATTAAAATTTTATGTACGTAAATATGTATATTTTATTTTTAAGTATACAAATAAATCAAAACGACCGGATTTCCTTTAGATAATTTATGAAAAATCCAAATTATTTTCAATATTCTCCCCACAGTATAAAAATTCCGTCACGAGTTTTAATAGTCCGCAAGCTCATAAAATACGTGACGGAGTGCTGGTTGGGGTGTCATTGCCAAAATCTTATTACTTCCAAGCTCTTAGTATAATAAGACTTACAATTTATGTGGATAGTTAGTGTTTTTTTTTGTTACAAAACTGCCAAGTTACCAGATGTGATGTACTTATTTAATTATTCAAATAAAATGTAAAAATCTTTTTTTATTCTTTATCGCCTTGTATGTTTTAAATTAAAGTTAACCCTGGATCCTGCACATAGCAGGGTAGGCAGAGCAGTAGCGTAGTAGGGGGGGGAGATCGGCAAGGGGGGCATCATGCCCCGGGCGCATATGAAATTATGTTGTGTGCATGGGGAGCGCTGTAAAAAAATTTTGCCCCGGGCGCGAGTTAAGATCGCTACGCCACTGAGGCAGAGGGAACCAAGTGTTGAGACGATCCGTTCCCCACTTTCTGCCGAATTCCGGAGACATTGCGTGATGAGTGGCAGAACTCAACGCCGCGCTTTTGCATTCAGTCATTGTGTATGTTTTAGTAATATCATTTTATTTATAGCTATTCAGTAATAATCCAGTAATAATGAAAAAATAAAACCTAATGATGAAAATTTTTTATTAGATTGGTTCAAGAAAACATACTTATCGCTTTTCCATTTCGCTTTAAACGCTTTACACTTTATATCCTTCATCCACGTAAGGAAGGTACTCTAATGATAAATTGACAGATGAATAGCTCCCAGCTTAAGATGAATGCTGAGAAGAAAATTTCTACGTGATCACTTTCAAAAGGTAGAGGTATAGCTTAGGAATGGTAATAAGGGAGATGCAGTGTACCTAATATGTTTTATTCATGAGGGAGATTTCTGTGATAGCTAGAAATTCAAATATATTAAAAGTAACCCTTTATTTTAAAGTTTGTGGATCTATTTATACTATAGCACTAGCTTTTATCATTCATTCGTCTATATTATTGTAGACTGCGAAAAGATAGAAAAGAACTTGGGATCTTAAAATAATATTTAAATAAAAGGTTAAATAAAAGAATATGGTGTTTATTTTATAGTCTAATATCGTAACTTAAACACATATATTTTTTCAAATTCTTTAAAAACTGCTCAAATACGAGTCGGTCTCGCCCACCAAGTGTTCCGTATCAATTCTATGATTTTTGTTAAGTGGATTTCTAAAGAATAGTCAAAGAGGAAGATTTTATATGTAACATTCATTTCGTATGAAATGAATTACAAGGGAAAAATCATCCTGTATATTCGTACGTCTATTCTTTTAGATGTTTAATAACTGGAGATATACATCGGCTAAAGCTTTTACTATGAACATGAAAGCATACCTTTTTTTTCTTAATTTTCTTATCCGATTTTTGTTATTCATAAAACTGAATCGTGTAGTTTATAAGCTATGCTAGTTTAACTATGAAAAACACCATACATGTAGCCACATACAACAGAACTAAAAAAAATTAACGTTAAGGGTTGATGACAAAAGTTAGAGACAAAAAAATTGGTGCCGCTATTTCAGATAAAAAGCAATACAATCATATTAAATATCGAGCTAGAATCTTTAAGAACTCAATGGGAAATAAACAATTTTAATAAAGAATTTATACTTAACTGTGAATCACATTACAATTCAAAAACTTTTTTCATCAACCTGTCAGTCAGTCAACAGTTGATATATTGAAACCAATTCATATGTTTCATGTAAATACAAACAAGTAAACTTTCATACAATCGCATAAGGCGGATCCCTTTCGAACTTCATTTAGCAAAAGATAGCTGTTTGCCAACCCTTTGTGACAATCGGCATATTATTTTATCTTATGCGGGCATGCGGGTGATAATATATGCCTAAATACTTCCTTCAAGTTGTTGTCCTTTGTTTTCTTAGCTTATATTTACCATATATATCTATTATCTTTTACTATTATTATGAGTCAGTAATAATATGCTACTAAATCTGTTAATACTTTCAAATTACATAATGGTTTTAATGCGGTTTTCACTAAAAAAGAGTGTTACGTGAGGAAATTTAATATGTGTTACCCATACGAAAAAGAAGTAATCTTACTAATATTATAAATGTGAAAGTTTGTGAGGATGGATATTTGTTCCCCCTTCACGCAAAAACTACTGGTTCGATTTAGATGAAACTTTACAATAATGCATAATTTTTTATATAATTTGGCTATATAACAACAATAAACTTAAACGCGTGAAGCCACCTTTGAATTTAATTTAAAATGAATCTGAATTTTATGTAAGAAATAAGTGACTGACAATCTACATTTTTATTCTCACAACAATAAACATGAGGCATGTCCCCATTTTCGATTGTCATTTTCTTTGCCTGCAATTTATATGAAAGATAACGATAATACGACGCCTGTACAGAATATTACTTCCATTTGGAAAAACGATTTTCTTAAACGATTTGTACGGTGCGGAGTACTAACGTAATAAGAATAAATAAGCCTGTGCCAGCTTTACGCATGGTTACTCCTTGAAATTTCCATAAGTAAAAAAAAAGCAGCATCACACATTTATCCACATATCATTAGACACAGGGAACCTTTTGTTAAGACACCGTTAGTTTTCGAGATATTGTGTGTTGAGAGGTGGCGGTGGAGTTTGACATTTTTGAAGTGATAGAAATATCCGTTTTAAAGGCAAACTCGTGTTGTGGATGCATTTGAGTGAATGTCAGTATTGTAGGTTAAAATTTCGCTTTGAAAGCGAAAATTTCTACAGAAATGGATGTGCAGAAAAATAGAAAATGAATATATAACTGTTATTATAAGTGACCTATAAAAACTCAATTGTATCTACTCTATATATATTTTATTATAAGCGATTGTAAATATGTTTTGAATTAATTACTTGGAAAAGAGTGATGCGTCACTATATTTTCAGTCTAATTTTTTGATCTTAAGAACATTTTGAGTCTTATCAAAATGACTTTTAAACTACATTTAACTGCTTAACTGGAGGGTTCTAAAGACAATTATGTCAATTATAAATAACTGAAAGGCTAAAGTAAGCCCAGAAACACTGTTTGTGTAATAATTTATCGGCGCTTTCAACGAGCATGTTCCAATTTTCATCGCAACGGGAATGGACGTAAATGATGAATATTTTATTAAAATAAAATTACAACTTCTTGCATGAATTGAATGTTGATGGGCTGTTTTTTTTTTTCATTTTTAGGGTTCCGTACCTCAAAAGGATAAAGAACGAACCATTATATCACTTTGTTGTCCGTTTGTTATCTGAATTTATGTGTACATCGACAAACATATATATATACAAATATACATAATATGTTTGTCGATAATTTTTCCAAAAAATAAAATTTTATATTTAGTTTCATAAAAAATCAGTTCAGTAGTTCCTGAGCTTTGTGTAATCCAGTATTTCTGGATTTCACTATTTTCAATATTTGTACAAATATTAACAAGTATTCGAAGTCATATGTTTTTTATTTAGTTTTGTAAATATAGTTTTTACATTAAGTCCATATGAAAATTTGTACTATTCGTATCCAGTAAACGACCTGCACTGTACCAGGATATCAAGTAAAATGACATCTTGACGAAATTTTCATTTAACACACGGTGTACAAAAAGCGATGTATGCGACATATGGGCCAAGTAATATTGGAAGTGACCTTACTGCATAGAATTTAGTTTTTACTTGTATACGAATCGAAAGCTGAAGTAAAATTATTACATTTATTAATTTATGTAAGGAATGATTCACCAAAATTTGTAGATTTATGGTTTTAGTGACATCTATTTGTAATATCATCATCATCATCAACAGTCATCTTTTGTCCACTGTTGGATATGTCCAATCCTTCCTCAATTCTCGCCACCACACTCGATACTCGGCTTTTCGGACCCATCCGCTTCCCGCCAATCTCTTTATTGTAATATGGACCGTTTATTTTGAAAGTGGTGTAAGTCCATTTTTGAGAAAAATGAGCTATTACGTAATTCATGCTTAATTTAATGTAATTTTTTTATATATAACTAGTCCGTGTTAAATTTCTCAAAAAAAACCCATGTTTTGAACAACTTAAATCGGTCGGTAAATGAAATTGCATAATCATCGACATACTAATCTTTAATTTTCTCGAAACAAAAGAAAATGGACTTACACCACTCTCAAAATAAACGGTCCATATATTAGTATTATATATATATTACAAAATATATTATATAGCTAAACCCTTTATGCTGCAAATAGTAGCGTAGACAAAAAGCCTTCTGTCAAGACACTCTATTCCCACCATTTTGCTCCAATTCATGATATTGGGTGGAGGCACTTGTCTCTTTAATGGGAATGAAAATATTTTACTACCCCAACTTCACATCAAACCCATAACTACTACGGTCACTTTCCCACTGTATTACGATAGCCATAATCAATGGTCACTTCAATGTATATTATATATTTATTAAGACGTATACAATACTAGCTTTTTGCTGGTACCAAAATAAACTGTCACACTATATTATAATAGTAAAACACTTTTTTTTAAATAGTAATTATTTTGATCTTTGATCTTTGAAATATTTCGCATAACTTTTCAAGGTCATCACGTCATATATGATGAAGAAGGCATCCTCTTGAATCTTAGTTTTCCGGCTCGATGACACGGATATCGGATTATTAGAGCATCAGTCGACATTAGCAGCACGACGACACTTTAGTTGGATTAGTGGAAAAGCAATATTCGTGAAATAGAAAAATATTTTTATATTATAGAAACAAAAATGTTAAGCTGGATTTTTTTCCAGTGTTAACACACTCTGTTCCTCACTGACGTTCTACTAAATTCTGAGGGCATTACGTGTTGCTCAGAGCTCAACGTCGTCATGAGAATCTGATGAGTAATTTTGGTTATATAATATGACATTTATAATCTGATTGTTATTGAATTCAAATTATTCAGTATTTAGAATTAAGTTGATAATAGAACAATAGACAAGTTCTACAGGGTAATACATTAATGAAGATAATTTCATGGCATAATCTCTGCTAATACTGACCGTATGTCATTTATTAATGCTGTCCTTGGAGTGGCATGTCTTTTAATTAATAATTTGGTATAACATTTAGGCTTTTACTTCTAACACTAATAGCATAAATATTTTATTAATATGTATTTTTTAAACATTTTTTTTTATATTTTTAATTATTTTTATAGCTTATTATAATAAATGGACTAAAAACAAAATATAAAAAGGACACAATTTTATGTTCGCTAGAGCTAAAATTGATAAATGTTAAGAAATATCTTATTTAATTGGAAACAGATATATTTTATCTTTCTATGAATAAGATTTGATATCGTAGCCTAAATATCTACTTCATTCAATTTGTACTGTCTGATACGTCCGACGACATATCCCAGCATTACTTAGTAATTAGATCAACAAGATTGTAAAGTATACCGGAATAATGACCAATTATCCTTCAAAGGTCAGACGAATGGTACATTTTATTAAAAGATTATTGAGCGAAGCGAGCGAAACGAGCGGAGAGCTCTCCTGGAGACTTTTTGCACTCTTTGTCACCAACAGGCTCCCAAACGGTTCGACCGAAAATTTGCAAACATATAGATATGACCACGTAGATGGTTTTAGGCGAAAAAAAATCTAAAAATTCAAAAATTCATTTCTCGCTTCGCTCAACCGAGATTTTGCGAGCGCAGTGAGTAAAAATTGAGGTTCGATTCGCGCCCCTAGTTTTTACAGATTTCTTATTCAGACGTATGGTATTTATCTATATATATAAAATCGAAAGGTCACTCACTCATCACGAAATCTTAGAAACTACATGTGCTAGAAATCTCAAATTTTGCATAGGAGTTACTTATAGGACGTAGGTGCACGTTAAGACGGGAATTTGCAATATTCGATTTCTAAGGGGTTGTTTTTGGGGTCGAAAGTTTGTATGAAACTTCGTTACTACAAATGCTAGGAATCATTTTGCATAGACGTCACTAGGACGTAGCCATGGAGACACAAATTAATAATAACATAGTTCACGCGGGTGAAACCGCGAGCGGACCGCTAGTTTATTATATAAGTCACTAATAGGATAAACATTCTTACATTAAAACGTACATTGAGGCCAGTCGTGACCCAGCAACGTGTGTGACTGTAAACCCAACTGGCTGTAGGTTCGATCCCCACTCCAGAAAATGGAATATATATTTAAATTTATATTTTCATTTCTTCGCTCTGGCGTTGGCAGAATGATGCTTCCAGAATTCAGCAGATAATGGGAACGGAGTATCTTAACACTAGATTCTCTACCTACTTTGCTGAGTGCGGGATAGAGCGTGAAGCTGATTTACATTAGAAATCTTTACAATTTACAATCAATAAATTATTCAAGTTTCGTTTGCAATGGTATATAAATATACTATAAAGGATGTCGATTTCTAATAGTAAAATTAATCTAAGCCCATCTATTTTTGTCATCGGCTGTCGCGAGGTGGAGGAATTTATTGGAAAAGTTTCCAATTGTTGGATTGGCTTTTATTTGAACAATTCCTGCAAACTTTGTACTTGTATTTTTGTTTTATTGAACGAAGTATACATTTAGAGAAGTCATTTACATAACTCTTATATTAAATACTTATTTGAATATTCTTTTTCATGTTATAATGACTTGAAAGCTAATGTGTCGAATTTTTTAATTTCCTATAAAAATAAATTATAATTTAGTAACTTACCAGTTTCATCTATTAGCTGTTCTTAATCTGTAACAATAAAAAAACAGAATAAGAAAAATATACAATAATATTAAATATTTTTAAAAGTAAATTTAAGTATCTCGACATATATTCGTACAAATCATGTTAGCATGGAAATGTGATAAGAATGTCCGCTCCGTTCTTTCACTGAATAGCAATTCAGGTCCATCAATGAATTGAGCCAGCTTTTGAAAGGTATGTTACGAGATATTTATCTTTTAACAAATTCTTAGTATCACAACTATAGAAATTGTTATTTATTGTTGTGAAAAAGTTTTATATATATAATGTTTATATTATATAGTCCGTGACATGCATCTATCCGCAACGACGGACTACTGCAAAGTGTTTGAAACGTTGGGTTTTCAAAAATATTTAAAACTAAAAACGTAAAACCGACTGCTTGTGGGTTCGATTCCCACTCGAGGAGATAAAATATTTATTTCTACCTATATGTCGATGATCTGGTGTCGAGGCGAAAGCGCGACGTCGAGTTCTGGCACTCAACACGCAATGCTACCAGAATTCGGCAGAAAGTGGGGAACTGAATGTCTTAACATTAGATTTCCTCTGCCTACCCTGCTGAAAGCGGGATATAGCGTGAAGCTGTTTTTTTAAATACACGCGATTAATCAGATTAAATTGTTTTATTTAGAACTATTAAAATATAATCATTTCCTCGAGTGAACCAGACGCCAAATTAATACAATATGAAAAAATATTTTATTGAAAACGCTTTATGAGCAGTAAATTTAGTCTCATGAAATATACATCGCTTCAATTAGGAATGTAAGGACAAACACCGTTGTTTGTGCTCGTGTCAGCAAACACGCCCCTAATTATTTAGGCGTTTATTTGCCTTCTGTGGGGTCCCAGACGTTTACTTTCAAGAAAATATTGACTTTAATATAGTTTTTTTATGAAAATATTTCACTATTAATTTAGATTTGAAATAATATAAAAAAAATAATGTTTTTGAACTTACTAACTTTTTTCTGTATAGTACAAGTGTGATACTGTAAATACGACAGGTCGTCGTATGAAAAAATGTAATATTCGTTTCTTTGCTCTGGTATAGAATCTTGAAACTGTGTGGAAAGTGGAGCACAGAGTGCCTCAGCACTAATTTCCAGCCGCCTATGTCAACCCGAGATACAGCGTAAAGCTAAAAAAACACATCTCGCCAAACTATCCTAACCTTTTAAGAATAAAAAATTTATACAATTTCCTTAGCTCTAAGGCATATTTCCGGAACTAATCTAATTTAGTTAGTTCGCACGTCCGGCTGCTCTTACAATTAGATCAGGACGAAGGTATACGCGTGCACTATAGCCAACTAGCTCCTGGCTATGGGAAGGGTAACCTTTTGAAATATTCACTAATAATTCCCCGTGGCTTAACTTGTACGCTACTTTAAATTTGTATTGTTAGAAATAAAAGCTTTGCTTCCATTTTGTTATTCTTTAGTTTTTATGTTAAACAATTATAAGTTCAAGTGCCGATTCCAAGAAATATTTCAACATTTCAACACATGAAGTTTATCTAAAGCGAGGATCGAAACCACAATTGTCACGTTTCTGGTCGAAAGGTGGCCCACTTTCTCCACGAGGGCTTCAGTAGTTAAATCTTACTACATTCTAGGTGTTTTACGTGAAAATTTAAAATTTAAATTAAAAATCCAAAAAGATATGACTCATTTCATACTTCACTATTTAAAAATATAAACAAGAACGCCGCTCGTCACCATGCTATGTTTAAATTGCGAAATACGTTGGAATTTAAAGAAAAAACCCGGTCAAGCGCGATTCGGAAATTAATAAATACATTTTTTTTCTATGAAATACCTATCTATATATATAAAATCGAAAGGTCACTCACTCATCACGAAATCTCAGAAACTACATGTGCTAGGAATCTGAAATTTTGCATAGGAGTTATTTATAGGACGTAGATGCTAGTCCTAGGGAATTTGCAATATTCGACTTCTAAGGGGTTGTTTAGGGGTTGAAAGTTTGTATGAAACTTCGTTACTACAAATGCTAGAAGTCTCAAATTTTGCATGGACGCCACTCATGGAGACAGAGATTAATAATAACGTAGTTCGCGCAGGCGAAGCGGCAGGCGGGCCGCTAGTGTATAATAATGAAATGGTTCATATAAAAATATTAACATTTAGAAGGAATAGGCCACTTGTAGCTCTTTGTGTTTCCAACAAAAGTTTACTCACATTGTTATTAAATTTCGTTGGTAATCCCTCGACAATGCAAGGTGATGCATATTTAAAGCCAGTGGAACGGTTGATAAAGCTGTAACGCTTTTCATACTACCTTTCATGAATACAAAATGAGAGAGAGAGATTTCAAATTATACCTATTTATTAAAGGATGTTTTTTTAAGTTGTGGCCAATTTTTTTTTGTTTATAATAATAGCAACACGTAATGCCTCCAGAATTTGGCAGAAAGTGGGGGACTGAAACAAAGGCAGAAAATGGGGAACGGAGTGTCTTGACACTAGGTTCCCTCTGCCTACCCTGATGTGTGCGGGATATTTTTCAATAGCTGGCTGATCGTGTGGACGTTGAGATTATTAGGGACATATTCTTGTCAATGTAGGTTTAATGTTACTTAAGCGCTAATTGATGTCTTTGAGAACGTTTACATGCCTATTAATTATTTAATTTTTAACGACCAGGAAATTAAAAATCAATTAATATCAACAACAAAACTTTTCTCCACCTACCCTCATGTTCTTCGTTTGTGTTTTTATCGTTTGATATTTTATTTATATAACTTATAATTTAAATTACATTATAATTATAATTTTAATACAAAAACAATAAAAATGTTAAAATAAAATATTATTTTGAAAGCTTAGGTTTTTATAATTTTCAATATTTCTCTGAAAATAAAAGTCATCATAGAATTTTGAAACTAATTTCATTTAAATGTACTTTTTATAAGTTACTTCGTTACTTCAGGGGAAGTTTTAGTTTTTTTTTTGCTAACGTAGTTTTACTTGACCCAGATTGCATCTAGTCTACTATCATTAGTTAGCAATTATAGAGACGTCGCTTATCCTCTGGGATTTCTTGTGCTTGCTCCAGTTCATATTATATTTAATTTAATTTCTTGTTATCGAAGGGAAAATTAGACGGATATTAAAAATGATAACGGAAGGGAAAAGGGAATCCCTATTCCTAAATTTAATTTGTAGTCCATGAGTCTAAAGCAATATTTATATATTTTTTTCACAATTAAGAAGAATATTTTTTTCTTTTTTTTTCAGCTTCCTGCTGTATCCCGGATAAAGCGAGATAGGCAGAGGCAGCCCATTATTAAAACACTACCCACTTTCCGTCGAATTCTGGAAGCATTGTGAGTTGAGTGGCGGAGCTCAACCCCGCACTTTGTTCCTATTTCCTTTACTTGAGTAGAAATCGAAGTAAACGAAGTAGTCTCCGCCAAGTAAAACAAACAGGCTTAGTAATTAAATATTGTAGTAAGATTATAAAATTATAAAATCTTTCTTCAATTATTTTTATTTAACAAAATCAAAGTACGTTTTGGTTTATTTAAGTAAATTTATTTACTTTTTAGTATATTGTTTGAAGTCGGTCTGCTTTTTGTTAAAAAAAATATTTATTTTAAGATTTTAAACGATGAAGTAGAGAAATAGGGTATTCAACGTATTGGCTAGCGTTAATGTTTATAAGTACTTAATAGAGTACGAAGACGGATAGCGACCAATCTAGATCGAAGATGGACGATGTAAACTTATATTTACGTGTTAACGTATCTACTCACTACTACAGTTATCATGTTTTTTTTAGTTTTACTCTACGCGATTAGTATACAGTAGAATAGGCAAAAAGAACCTAATATCATGGATATTCTATTCGCCATCATCTATCCAATTTTTGAGGTATTCCGTACAAAAGCTTTCGTGGTGCTGGGGCACAAGCGTGTGACTGAAAGGGCAACGGTTATACTTTTGGTTCCTACTGGAAATGAAAATTGATTAACCAGAGCAAAAAAATTAAAAATTCTTCGTTCGAATAACGAGGCAAAACGTAGCGTTGAATTCCGACAGTCAACACTCACGACGCCGTGCAGCGCCAGAGGAGCTACAGGTGGTTTGCCGACCTTTAACGTGGAGAAAGCTACTAACGTGCTTTTTGAAGGTACCCTTGTCGTACCGACCTGGAAACACTGCCGCGGGTAGGCCATTCCACAGTTCGGTGGCGCGTGGAAGGAAATTCCTACGGAACCGCACAGTAGTGGAGTGCCACGTATCCAGGTGGTGTGGATGGTATTTTAGTTAGTGATGTACTGTGGGATTCGAAAATTCAGCGACAAGTAACAGATAAGTCAGAGATGGAAATGTTCTACTGGGAACGGAGTGCTTAAAACTAAGTTTCCTCTACCTTGGTATGTACAGGATACGGTGAAAAATATGGCGGAACTCGTGGTGGTTCACAGGGTGAGAGTAATTCCTCCGACTGGGATACGAATTCACAACTGTCGCATTTACAATCAGACGTTCTACCAACTACCAATCTTTTCCAAGTCCAACTAAACAAAACTTAAAATTAATTGCTTTTATTATATAAAGACTTTCAATATAATAGAAATTCAATGTCTCAATAAAGCACTTTTATATCATTTTTTATTCTAATTGAATGAAATAAAACGTCTACATGTAACTTAATAATTATCTGTCGCTCCAATTAAAAGGACATTAAGTGCTCGTACTCTATTATGATTTTACGATCTATAAAAGATTTTTAGTTTTTTTAATAAGATTCTCATTTTATCACAGAAAATGTAAGAATTTAATTTTCTTCAAGTTATTACTTGAGTTTAGAGTTTGAACTGCTTGTTCTGCTGCCTGAAGTTATTACAGTTTTTTTATCGTTTTATATTATTTTCATAAGAAGTACATTACTGTCTTTATATATTTCAAAATAAAAGGTAGTTCAAAAAAATCGTGTGCGAAATGAAATATTTATTTTAATTTTATATTTTCATTACTTCGCTCTGTCGTCGAGGGAAAGCGCGGCGTTGGGTTCCATCACGCAATACCTCCAGAATATTTTGTTATTGTTATTGCTTCACCCTTAACCCCGTAAACGAGAACCTCGTTCTCTGCTTTATGCCTAAAATGAAGACAATAATAATCAACGCGCTTTGCCTTCCCAGAGATTAAGAGAAAATATTTCATTCCCTAGAGGGATTTACCCCCCAACTATCATACTTACAATTGGACCCCCTCCCTCACTGCGCAACGTAATCCTTAAGCTATTATGACACCAATATTTACTATTTTGCAAGTTGTTTTTACTGCATACTCCTAAGCTATGTCCAAACAAATTTATTGACTTGTTTTGCTAAATAATATTTCACCCCTATTTACATGTTATTTTTCTTTTGAGATATTGAATGTTTACAAGTGGCTATATTGATAAATCTTGTCTCATTTTTGGTCATCATTTATATAAAAAAACAAATAATTTTTAATATTATAGTAATAAGTATTTTGGAGGTTAATTACTAAATTACAAAAATGTTTTAAAGGCATAGTTTAGAAAGATATTATTCCAATAGAATCAGTGCAATGTTTTCTATAAGTTTCACTATAAAAATTGTTAAGAAGGGTATGTATAAAACATAACAATGAATCATTATTCATTATGTTTTTGCTACAACATCTATTTATAATACGTTGAATATCCTATAAAATAGTGTAAGCTTATTGTCAAGAGACTCCGCTCTCCATTTTCCGCCTGGTGTATTTGAAATCATGTGTTTTCAATGGCGGGATTAAACGCTACCAGAGCTGGCAAATTTTATTTAATTATAAATCATTCTTACAAATAGGAATCGAACCAACGATCAGCTTCGTTTACTAATACTGAAAAAACTGAGTAATTGAATAAATATTCGATACTACCTAAATCAAAATAAACGAGACATATTTGTTTAAACGTTTCAGGTATGTATTATAGAATTAATTCTCAATATTGAATCGATTTTGAGAAATTCATCGTACGTTTCCATTAGGAATGAAGGAAATAAGCTACATTCAATTTTCAATTCGATATACTGCATTAATATCCGAGGCCGTAGGACTTAATTCTCATATATTGCCACATTTCGGTTACGTTCAGTGTATTACAGTAATTTTGAGTACTTTAGTAACGTATATTATGATAGCAATAATACTAAATTTTAATTTTATATTTGAAAAATATGATAAATTTATTTAAAGCCTTACGCTGTATTTCCCATGTAGCATGGTTGACAGAGCCCACTTAACAAGTTCCGCGAAATTCTGGAGGCACTGCGTGTTGAGTAGCGGAACTCAACGCCGCGCTTTGCCTCAATATCAGAGCGAAGAAGTGACAATATCAAATAATTGATTTCCTCGAGTGGAAATCGGGAGCACAACCTGTCGGGTTTATAATCACATGTTTGTGCGACTACTGGCGTCTATTTAAATTTCTGAAATTTCTTCGCTCTAGGCTCTCATCATCATCATCAGCCTGTCCTCGTCTACTGCTGGACATAGGCCTCTCCAATGGCACGCCACTGAGCTCGATCTTCATCTCTTCGCATCCAGCCGCTGCCCGCTACTTTGCGAATATCGTCACCCCATCTAGCTGGAGGGCGTCCTATATTACGCTTGCCGAGGTGTGGTCTCCATTCTAGAACGCGCTTACCCCAACGGTCATCGGTTCTGCGGCAAATGTGACCAGCCCATTGCCACTTCAGCCTGCTAATCCTTTGGGTTATGTCGATAGCATTGGTTCTCTGTCGGATAACTTCATTTCGAATCTAGGCTCTACATTTACTCAAATCCTATGTGTGTGTATAAATACATAGCACCTACTTATTTTTTTAAATCTAACTTATTTAATAATATTAAAGAGGTATTATTCACTTTCTATTAAGGGAGGAATCTTCTAGAGTAGGCTTTATTTTCATAAAAGGAGGTCTCTAATACATTTTTGTTTTATCAAATCATTTCATAAATCAGCTCAGTTTAAAATTTAAAAAAAAAAATGAAGAAAAATCACGTTTTATAATAAAAGTTTTTTTTTGAGATATACATATAAATCTATAATATAACAGTAAAAGTACAGTAATCCAGCTAATATTTTCAATTTTCCGAATCCTCTTATAGCCTAACAGTAATAAAAGTCAGCTGGGTGTTATACACCGAGTTACTTTGTTCAAATATCACAGATTTACTCCCAAAGTCTCTAAATCGTTTGGAACAGATGTAGCTGATATATTACTAGAATTGCCTCCTCATAATATGTCTGAAAAATCTCTATCTTCTTTTGTTTTAGACACGTCACGTTATATGTTTTTTGTCACGCTGTATCTCTAATAAATGGTGGAACATATATGTACGTATAGACTGTTACTATTAAAAAAAAACTTTATGATTTTTACTATATCATACCATAAAAAATAATAATTACCATTAAATATGAAAGAATCATTAAATCTTAATCTAAGTGATAGTGTATTTAAATTTAAATCTAAGTGATAGTGTATTTAAAGTATACGAGTATTTTATGTTCCTTTCAGCTTCCTTCCCTCTCCTCCTGCTTCCCTCTATTCTGCTTTTTTTTTATCTTTACGGGAGAACGGAGTGTCTAATCCTATGTTTGATATGGCGAATAAAAACTAAGCTTAAATCAATATAATGAAACGAGGAACGGAGTCTAAACACTAGGTTACCTATGGGTAGGCCCATATGGCCAATCAGATGCAGCTGAGGGTATACAAGATACAATAATGATAGTGAATTCGAAAAATATTTATACAGTTCAGTCAAAAATAGTGCGTCTTCTCTCTCTGAGAATATTCTCACCAACGCACAGCATTTATAGAGCAGAGGCATTTCTTACTTAAATATCTTTTATATTCTTCCAAAATTTGAACGTATAACTTCATAAGTTTTATTAAGACAATAATATTATAGCTTGTTTATATTTACCTACAAACTTCCATTAAACTATCAACAAACCGTTCAAAGTTAGAGTTATCGTTCCGATGTTCGAACAAGTGTTTTATTTAATCTAAACTAAATATACGTCATTTAAACTTCACTGACAAAATGTTCAATAGAATTCTTAGTAAATATTCGATATTAAACCGACATTACCTACAATGGGCCATCAGCTCGCTCAGTCACGTAAAATATGATTTGTGTTTTTGACAATTTAATTATACAATTTGACTATTTGTATAGTTCATTATCCTATCCTATATCTTATAAAACAAAGTCGCTTTTCGTGTCTGTCTGAACTTTCTAACTCTTCTTCTTCTAAACCACCCAACGGATTTTTATGCGGTTTTCACCATTAGGTCGAGTATTTCTCAGGGAAGGTTTATATATAGTTTATTATTTGTACATTCTTATGTAAATTAACATAAATACGATAAATGTGTATAAAGTCCTACCCGTTGAGACACTTTCGCGCATGCGCTGCTTTAATGGTAAGTACTACATGAAAATAATGTACTGGAGTATTGTTCCTCTTAATAAGATCTACAAAAAAGTCAGCGACAGCTTATTTTTATCTTTTAAGAATAACGTGTAGTGATCATATTTCTGTCTAAAAATAGTAATTTCAATATATTTTTTATTGTGAGGGATATTTTTCCATAATGGTTTTAATCCTTATCCTTTAAAATACTTTATTAATTTTCTACGTTAAACGAAGATAAAATTTGCTTTTTACACTATTTCGAAATTGCGAATAGTTTTAGAGAAAAACGCATTTAATTGTTGACACATCCCGCCGATGACACATCAGCTGTATGTTACTCAAGTTTCACTTATCCCTTACTCTCAGCATATAAATAAGTATATTAGTTACGTTGGCCGTTTAATGTAGATCAAAACTGTCTTTTACTGTTTCCATTTTAATAAGTACTTTAGAAGATGTTACAATATCAAAACATCCTTGCTGCGAAACGCAACCCGCGACGTTTTGTTTATACAAGCGTGTCATGAGCAGTCACCGCTGGTTCAGTGGTAGAATGCTCGACCGCCACGCGGGCAGCCCGGGTTCGATTCCCGGCCAATGCATTCTATTTAATTTTCCTCACAGGCAGCCACGTAGTGCTTGCTTTTCATCAGGGACAGAATACCCTCTTCAGCATTAACCACAAGCTCGAAAAAAAAACCCGCCCGCTATAGAGGCATAGCAACGAAGATTTAGATGCGTTTACACGTATTGGATAATTGGAGTTGAATGTATTATTTCAGCGCGATATATTTGGTTTCATATTTTTTGTAGTAGTTATTAGTAGGTAGGCTTTTGTTTATAATTTCTTCTGTTTAAAAATAGTCATTTAACTATCTAAAAATAGTAATTTAAATATATTTTAATAGGTACTTGAAAAGATTAGTAGCACAATTTAAAATTACGGTACCTACTAAAAAATCCTTGCCGAGTAAAACAATTGGAAAATCCTTATTGAAACTACGAAAATGCGGGTTGCATTAGTTTAATTAATTTTCACATTATCTTAAGTGCTTTGCAAACATACATTATATGAATAATCCAGTAGTAAAAGCGGGCGAAGCCGCAAGGGGGTCGCTAGTATCTTATAAAACAAAGTCGCTTTTCGTGTCTGTCTGTTGTTTCTAACTCTTCTTCTTCTAAACCACCCAACGGATTTTGATGTGGTCTTCACCATTAAGTCGAGTGTTTTTCGTAGAAGGTTTATATATAGTTTATTATTTGTACATTCTTATGTAAATTAACATAAATACGATAAATGTGTATAAAGTCCTACCCGGTGAGACACTTTCGCGCATGCGCTGCTCTAATGGTAAGTACTACATGAAAAAAATGTACAGGAGTATTGTTCCTCTTAAAAAGATTTACAAAAAAGTCCAGGAGAGCATATTCGTATCTTTTAAGAATAAAGTGTAGTGATCATTTTTCTGTCTAAAAATAATAATTTCAATATATTTTTTATTGTGAGGGATATTTTTCCATAATGGTATTAATCCTTATCCTTTAAAATACTTTATTAATTTTCTACGGTAAGCGTAGATAAAATTTGCTTTTTACACTATTTCGAAATTGCGAATAGTTTTACAGAAAAACGCATTTAATTGTTGACACATCCCGCCGTTGACACATCAGCTGTATGTTACTCAAGTTTCACTTATCTCTTACTCTCAGCATATAAATAAGTATATTAACTGTCTTTTACTGTTTTTCATTTTAATAAGTACTTTAGAAGTTGTTACAATATCAAAAATATCCTTGCTGCGAAGGTTGGCCTTGGGTTACCTTGGGTTCGATTCCCGGCCGATGCATTCTATTTAATTTTCCTTACAGGCAGCCACGTAGTGCTTGCTTTTCATCAGGGACAGAATACCCTCTTCAGCATTAACCACAAGCTCGAAAAAAAAAACCCGCCTGCCTTTATAGCAACGAATGTATTATTTCAGCGCGATATATTTGGTTTCATATTTTTTGTAGTAGTTATTAGTAGGTAGGCTTTTGTTTATAATTTCTTCCGTTTAAAAATTGTCATTTAACCATCTAAAAATAGTCATTTAAATATCTTTTAATAAGTATAAGTGAAAAGATTAGTAGCACAGATTTAAAATTACGGTACCTACTAAAAAATCCTTGCAAAACAATTGGAAAATCCTTATTGAAACTACGAAAATGCGGGTTGCATTAGGGTTTAATTAATTTTCACATTATCTTAAGTGCTTTGCAAACATACATTATATGAATAATCCAGTAGTTAAAGCAGGCGAAGCCGCAAGAGGGTCGCTAGTAATATTATAAATATACAACGAAATTTTTCATTTGTTCTCGTGTATGCTACGCAAATTTTGATTAAGATTCAGAAGACTTCATTCTAGATTGTAGATAAATAAATAAAAAAACTTTGGCCTTAGGTTGACGGATATTCAGTTCATCATCATCATCACCCTGCCCTCGTCCACTGCTGGACATAGGCCTCTCCAATGGCACGCTACTGAGCTCGATCTTCAGCTCTTCGCATCACATCGCACAGTTGCCCGCCAGTTTGTGAATATCGTCACCCGATCTAGCTGCAGGACATCCTACTACCCTTGCCGAGATAATAAATTAATAAATTTCAACACCAGTTCTTATGAATAAAGATGGATATAATGATAACTACTTATACTTTACGATTACCTTTAAAATGTTTAATATAAAATCTATACGAGTATATATAAAATCGAAAGGTCACTCACTCGTCACGAAACCTCAGAAACTACGTGTGCTAGGAATCTCAAATTTTGCATAGGAGTTATTTATAGGACGTAGGTACTCCCTAAGACGGGAATTTGCAATATTCGACTTCTAAGGGGTTATTTTTGCTAGGGGTCTCAAATTTTGCATAGACGTCACTTATAGGTCGTAGGTACTCATGGAGACAGAAATTAATAATTACGTAGTTCACTCAGGCGAAGCCGCGGGCGGGCCGCTAGTATAAAATAAAATCCACTATCGAGCACACTATGAGTGCGTTAAAACACGATAATCTTCAATTTTTCAAATACAAATACATTATATGTTAATCTAAAGCAACATGTAATATTACGATCAATTTTACTACAAACGATTTACATTATTGTACAATAAAGTGAAACATATAAATTTATTCGTTGAAGAATATATTTAGTTTCTTTATTCCATACATTACATAAACGGTGTTGTCTACGGTTCTACGCAGTACAAGTCCTCGTAACGAAGTTCTTAAAGCCCGAGGCATTTTTGCATCTACAGCCTGATAGCGGCTTTTCTACGGGTTCGGTTTCAGTTTTGGTATTGAGAAACTTTATACTATTTAATATATATATATTTTAATTTCATGCTGAATCGATAAAGCAAGGGACTTGCATCCAACATAGTTCTTAGGGCGGCGCCTAACGCCGCCAAACGACATTTCAAGCGACACTCTTGGAACTTATAGGCGAATCCTAGCTGTACCCAGTCTCTTTTTGCTTCGTTTCATACTAGCGACGGATGGCGGTGTTTTGCCATTTGACCTCCAAACTCCACTCTTTGTAGTGAAAAACCGACGGAGGAGGAATGACAGATATAAAATGTACCCCCTTTTATATCTGTCCTATTCTCCTACTGAATACGTAGCAGGGGGATAGAAAATATGGGGGAGGATTAACTTTTATTGACTGGATGAAGGTAAAAAAATAAAAATTGGTAGCTCGAATATCGGGCAGATATTCAGGGCTTCCTATGGATGAATATATTTTGCATATAAATCTGAATAAAAGTAATAAAAATATATGTGCAAATATAGTCGTCTACTAAATAAAAATTGCAACATACGAAAAATATATAGGTGAATCGTTAGTGCTCTATTTTTGTAGCTGGATGCAATTAAAGAACAGAATACTCCTAGATTATATAGTACAGTAGAACACTCAGTGCAGTAGGTGCTAGTTGTCTGGCAGAAGACTATTTAAGCTCGCTTCACATTTCCAACGAGATTTGTAAAGGATTTTCCACTACGTTTATCTGTTATTCTCACTGAAGCAATCTTGGTATAAATGGAGTATATATATATATATATATATATATATGTTTTCTACTGTATATATAAAAGTAACGTATGTTATTGAAAGATAATCTTTCAAATTTAGTAATATTAAAGTAATAACTACATTCCATATTTGACTAATTATTATTACTAGTTAAATTGACATTTGACTCAATAGAATATCCATTACGTAGGTATTGTCGTCTGCGGTGTACGCGCGGCGTTAGGTACCGGCACGTAGCAGGTTTTTCAACATTCCATCTTTTCCTACGTATGGTAGGACAGAGGAACGAAACTTAACGTTGAGTGAGGAAAAAAGTCAAACAATCATCCCCCAGGGATCGAACCCATGACTAATAAATTCATAATCCAAAACTTAGATACTCACTGCACCAGCACAGCATCACAATTCCATTTAAAACTTTCTCCTAGAGCTTGCAAGTTCAAAAATAGACGTAATAGAGCCTCATTGTCATGCACAATATGCAAAAAATGTATCTAAAACTTTTACTGGAGCCTCGTGGCCAGTACTTTAGAAGTAAAGGTCAAGAGTGTTACGTGTATTGTAGTATCTCTTGTATGTAATTTGGCACGTGTCACCTATGTATGACACAAAGATAAATAATAATTATAATCATAATTCGACTTTTTAACCGACTTCTGTAAATGGACGAAGTGTATTTTTTAAGTTTTTCAAGTGTATTTTTTTTTATTTGTTACCTCAGAATTTTCAACTGCCGAAGTCATAGTCTTTTTCATATATAATTTTCATGGGAGTTCGTATTTCAAAATATGTCATCATATGGCTCAATCATCCCCCCAAACAGAGATGTACCTTTATTTGGTGTTACCTCTGAAAACTACTTTCAAGTTAGTGTGTAGGAATAGTATCTTAATTGCATATTAGACTAATAGTTCTCAAAATTTCAGCTTTGCTAAAATGACGTAGGTTTGGAGGTCCTGGGATCTTGGGCTATATCACTATACAACTACATAACAGATATAAATTTACTGATATATCTACCCATTACCTGCATTTTACCTGAACTCCTTGATAGTATAAAGGTGGACGAGGACGACGTTACTACACTTACGTTACGTTATACATCTGTGATCGTAGCACTCGTAAAAGAAAATCAAAGCTACCTTTTATAGAACCTAAAGCCATTTTATTGCCTTAGAATTCTTTGAGAAATAAACAGTTACTAGCTTACTCTGTCATTCAATGACATTTACAATGTTTTAAATTCTATTGGTTTCTTTGTTTAGATATTAGATTTCTTTGTTGAAAATGAAGACAAATATACGAGTAATCTGTAATCGTTACTTAATTATGTTTTTAATTAGACGGATTGTGGAGAACGGAGTTTATTGACACTAACGCACTCTCTGTCTGTAATAATCTAAGTATATGAAAATATGAATATATGATTAATACGAGTGTGTAAGTGGAATTTTGTAAAAATTCAAATTTTAGTCACGATAATTAAAGATTCAAATATACTTATTTCTTCAATTTTAATGTATTATCTAGGCTTCTTGTTAAGGTAGACGTCGATAATAATATTGTTGTCGATCGCTGTTTAAAAAGTACATGTAACGATTTTCCCTTTTCAAATATCCTTCGACATTTCACTTACCTCAACTAATGGTTCCCACTAACCCTTTTAGATTTAATTACTTCCATATAATTTTAACTATAAATTTATATTTTATGTATTAATATTGTTATAGGTGTTATAAAAAACGTTTTAGTAAAATATATAAATTACTAGCGGCCCGCTCGCGGTTTCACCCGCGTGAACTATGTTATTATTAATTTCTGTCTCCATGACTACGTCCTAGTGACGTCTATGCATAATTTGAGACTCCTAACATTTGTAGTAACGAAGTTTCATACAAACTTTCGTCCCCAAAAACAACCCCTTAGAAGTCGAATATTGCAATTTCCCGTCTTAGCGAGCACCTACGTCCTATAAGTAATTCCTATGCAAAATTTGAGATTCCTAGCACATGTAGTTTCTGAGATTTCGATTTTATATATATAGATAAAAAAAAGAATTTCCTCAAATTATATCGCTAAAATTTTATTAAGAGTTATATGGTAAAATTACGCTGATTACAATGGGTCCTTTTAGCCTTAACACTAGGTTCCCTCTGCCTCGTCTGCTGTGTGCGGGATACAGCGTGAAGCTGATTAATTTTTTTAAATCATTTATTAATTTAAAAGTTGGATCCATCCAAATAATAATTGATTCCCATCAAATATGTTTAATAGAACGAACGATAAATCACGTCCTACTAATGAGGTAACAGCTGGCTGTAGTTAAATCACCTGCATAATTCCTACGCAATGGCGTACTAGTAATGACTAACTAATATCGTTCGTATATTATCAATTTCAGTAAATAGTACTAAAATTATAAAGTTATAAGGCTATTATTATAAGTTAATTGATATGTTTTATTTCAGCTTCCGGCTGTATAGCGCATATAGCATTGTAAGTAAAAACCAGAACAAAGGAATAAAAATATTAAAATATAATAATTAATTTTCTCGATGAGAAATCGAACTCACAACCTGTCGTGTTTACAGTTACATGTTTGTGCCTATACAGTATAAAAAAATATATAGATATTTTTATATATACAACCTTATCTATAGTCTATAGTAACATAAATATTTTTTATGCAATTCTATATTTTTGTTAGAAACGTATTAACTTGAACAATTGAAACAACTTTTCTAATTTCAGTTCCATTTTGTCGTCTCCGCGAGTGAGTTTGACTCAGCACAGTCTTTGATCTGTTTGTATCTGGCTCTCGCTCGGCGAAGATGCTTGACCTATATAATATAAGATTGACAGATTTCAAAAGGAAAAATGCTTCATAATATGTTAAAGTTGAGTTTTTTAATGTCAAATAATTATAAGTACCGCAATCTGTAAAGGTATTTTCTTATTATTACTTTGTAAGTTTTAATGTCAAGTAATTATAAATGTATAAGTATTTTCTTCTTAAGCGTAGAATGTCTTGCCCAGTGACTGTGAGGCCAGTCGTGGCGGAGGGCCAATAATATGTGACTCTAAACGTGACAGTTAATATTTCCATTTCTTCGCCCTCTACACGCTTTTAGAATTTGGTTACGTTAGGTTCCCAGGTTCCCTCTGCCCACACTGCCGTATGCGGGATACTGCATGAAGCTGATTATTATTTAAAAAAAAATCTATTATTTTTTATGGTTTTTATTAATAACGCGAGTCAGAGAAAACGGAGCGGCAACCGCTACGGTCTCTACATACCTCTTTCACCTCGTCCACTGTCATCACCCTCTTTATACATGCCCTTTGGGGGTCCCTCCAGTATCTTTGATTTTCGAAAGTTAACTGAGGTCTCCCCCTACTTCTCTTACCTTATTAATGTAAATCAAAATATATATTTGGTATGGTATGGTTGTTTAAATCTGGCGTTCCGAGCGTGCCAGTAAATATACATTTATCATTTGCTACAAGGAAAGTATCTAATTACTTTTAGTAGATATCAAACTATATATTCAAATTTAAAATTAAATTATAATAATATCAGAATATGCCATAGAAAAGCAGTACTTTTGAACTAAGCCGTATAATAAATCGAGCTCAACTTACAGTGCTACCGGGCGTCCTATACATTACTTTATCAGGTGAAGCGATAGTGCTATGGTGGAAAACTTAGATATGAAAAATGAATTTCAACATACGGACTTTAAAATGTATATTGTAGAAATGTAAATCTGACGTTTATTATAATATATCCTTTTGCATTTACTTTTATTGCAAATGTGAACACGTGACAGGTTGTGAGTTTGATTCCCACTCGAGGTTATGAAATATTGAATATTCGCTCTAGTGTTGAGGCGAACGGCGGCGTTGTGTTCCGGCACTCTATTGTCTCGTAAATTCGACGGAAACTGATAGATAGGAATATCTAAACACTAAGTTCCTTCTGCCTACCCTGAAATATGCGGCATTCAACGCGAAGCTAAAAGAAAGTAATATAGTGGCAAGCGGACAACGTATGACTTTTAATGCGACATTTGTTGTTACGACTCTCACTCGATAATATGAAATATTTCTATTTTTATTTCTCCGCTCTAGTAACTGAGCGGCGTCACCGAGCTGCACCGTTTTGTCTTCTAAATCGTCATAAAAAAATAATTTGAATATAATTATTCCCCTTAGTGACAATCGAATCTACAACCGTCGCATTTTCGAGTAGACGTTGTTCCACTGAACCACGACGACTTTCTACCAGATTAAATTATTTTTATATAAAAGTATTATTTCCCTTGAAAAACAAATACCTATACATATAAAAATATAAAGCTTATACATTCTCTGAACCTGCCTGTCCATGTCAGGTGTTTTCAAATAGGCTAAACCGCATGTCGTCCAATATTCGCTACAATAAGCATTGGTCAATATTCACGTACAAACAAAGAGTTTAAAATGCTTGTGTTTATTTTATTTCTAAACTAAAATAAACATATAAAAACATAAACTGGACAAGCGTGAGTTGAACTCGCACACCGGGGGTTCTGTACAAAAATTGGAGGTCTCCAGCTTAGCTTAGCCAGAACCCTTTCACCTGATACCTCACTTGATTTGAAGCTACTACCAAATTTTGTCTCCCTTTTAAGGCTATTATTATTTAGAATTTAACCACAAATGTATAGTTTATAGATTTTTTCTGAACTAATAATTACTACCTGTAGATGCTAGCTGCCGAATTTCAGAATTCTAGGTCAACCGAAAGTACTCTATTAATTTTGATTCCATTTATAGAATTGAAATACGCCTTTTAGTACTCCTTTAATTTTTACGTGAAAATGGAACATGCATCCATTCTCGCACACTTTTACATTTATAATATTAGTAAAGATTCACAATATTATAAAAAAAATATCTAAAATTATAATAACATTAAATAGAATAAGTAAATAAGAACCTCAGAAAGCCTCTTTGATACGGTCAAAGGCTAAAAATAATACAGATAAATGTGTAATGCAACGACAGCACTACTTTGAAAGCAGTAAACTGATAAACTCTTCTACTAAAGTTTATCTGAAACTGTTTGCTTACTGAGCTCTTTCCTGAAAGATCTTACTATAAATAAGGAAGGTATCTACCTATATTATTCGAAAGATAATATCTATTATTTTTTTCTTTATATATTTTTTTAGCAGCATTTCGTAATGCTACAAATAAACTACAAATACGCGGCGAATTTCATACAAAATGCATGCGATGAAAGATATTTTATATTATGTTTTTTACACAATTGAAATTTTAGTAGGGGCCCCTAATTTCTTCTAGGTGCAAATATAACTTATGTTACTCAGTGATAATGAGGTATTCTAATGGTGTAAGAATTTTTGAAATCGGTTCAAATATACAATTTTTTCCTTATTATAATGATATAGATTATTTGCCTTTTCGTATAATGATTTATATAAGAAATTTTCTCATAGAACATATTTCTCTCATCTCCTTTGAACGGAATATAGAAATTTATAGGCTACCATTAAAAATCTTTAAATTCCAATTCAATAGTCTGATGCTGGATTATTAAAGCATCTACGGATAGTAAGTACGACATACTTGCTTATGAGAGTGGAAAATCAAATAGTTTTCTGCAGCGACTTTCTTTTTTTTTTTTACTTTGAGTGGAAAATTATTGTTATTTAAGATACAATTGTATTTTTAGTTTTAGCACTGTTTTTACGATATCTTTCATGATATGGTCTTATGTACGATTTTCATATAAGATTTTCGCACTATTTCCCGCACATAGCAGGGTACGCAGATGAAACCTGGGAACCTATTTATAAGATTCCATTTTCATTCATTTCACATCTTAAAACGTTTACAGATACACATATGTGCCCTTGCGTCACGAATGACTAAAATTTACAACAAATTTAGAAAAGCTTGGCATAGAAAATAAGTAAATACCACAAATTATAAATACATTGAAAATTGATCATGTGATAGTGAAGGCCTCAGATTTCCAAACATAAGTGAATAAGTACTAAATACTTTATTATTATACTAGACAGGATTTAACAATAAACTTAGTCGGTTTAACCTATTAATAAATATTGGTGCTCTTTTAGCACATTTTCTATTTACATTGACATTACATATACATTTTGAACACATATGTTTATTTAAATAACATTTTAAGTATGAAATTTGTATTTTTGTGTCAAATCGTGATCCAAGTGTTGCCTTAAAATTTTGAAATCTCCTAAATATTTTATTCAAATGGCGTTAAGAATAGTACTAAACCATTCTTTGTTAATTACCTAAATAAAAAATATTTTAAGCAAATGAAAATGGAAAATTTAAAAATTACCAAAGTCAACCATTTCATATTTTTTTAAATTTAAATTTTTGTTTGTGTAACAAATTCAATTACCTTTTATTATATTAATGTCATATGTTATGTTTTAGAGTTCAAAAAAGTATTTAAATGAGGTACGAAAATAAAGTGACTGTACGATCATTAGAAGGGAATAAGCTTTAAATTTTTTAGTTTTACGCTTTATTTCGCAATGGCTGATTCTGCAGAGGGAACCTGGAAACTGGTTCCACATTAAGGGATCCTAATGTGGAAGGAAGCGTCCGTTACCCCCTTTTCGCCGAATTCTTGAGTGCGTATTGACTGAAAAAACCCAATATCACACTTTGCTTTGCTACCAGAGCGATGATATAAAAAATTTAAATATTTCTTTCCTCCGAATAGAAATTGAACCTACAACACCACGAAGGCCTCCATCTATAATTTAATAGGTATATTTATGTCTTATTTGTCTTTTCAATTAATAAAAAATATTCAATAATACATTATTTTCTATTTATATTAATTCTAAACCGATAAAAACAAAACAAAGTAAAACAAGAAAATAGCAAAGTAACAAGAGAAAAATATAGCTATTGCTTTAAACGAGCTTATTTCTTTCTTCGACAGAAACTGGGGAACGGAGTGTCTTAACACTAGGTTCCCTCTACCTACCCTACTGTGTGCGGGATACAGCGTGAAGCTGATTTTTTTTTATTATTTCTTTCTTAAATGCATTTCTAGTTATTTATATAATCTTAAGTTTTATTTTAAATATGGAAACATTTTTAGCCTTATACTACATCTATATATAGTATAAAGCTAAAAACACATTTACTATTAAGAGTGGTTTTTTTGCAGTTTATTTCAGTTCTTTATTTATAGGTTGAGTTTTTTCACTATACAGTGACAGGTATAGCCTTCATAGTATGACGTAGAACAGAGTATATTTAGATTTTGGATTAGAAAATTTCAAATATGTATATAAATGTGTACTCGAACTAACACCTCTTAGAAGCGGTTTACGTTTTCAAATCAAGGGGGTTCAAATCCCGAAATATGAAATTTTCTTTAATTTTTAAGTATTTTTCTGTTAGATGTGTGTCGTCACAATTACACAAGAAAAGTGTTTTATATGGAACGGAGTGTCAGAACACTAGGTTACATCTGCCTATGCCCTATCCTGCTATATGCAGGAAACAGCGGGAATCAAAAAAATATCCCTATTTTCATATATTGAAACATTACTTATGAAATTTGTTATTATTTTATTTTATTTTTGTTTTATTTTATTTTTATATTTACTCAAAAGATATAATACATTAAAATGCGGTAATTGAAGGAAAGATGGTTTCTGATTTAATTAACAAAGGTCCGCTCCAGGCGGATTCGAGATTCAGAAGCATGTCTTATCTAGTTACCTCTCATTTGTTCAGTTTAACAACTTATTTGCTTCTAATTACGGTATCTAATAATATTTCTTATAAGTCGTATCGAAATCCTTGTAAAATAATTTTAGGAATTCTTCAGAAGCTGTCCTTGAAATCTCTAAAGGTGGTCTTTACAATTTTTTTTTAGCTTCACGCCGTAATCCGCATGTAGTGCGGTAGTTAGAGGGAGCCTAATGTAAATACTCTCAATTCCCACTCCCCCCAAATTCAATTTCAAATTCAAAATATTCTTTATTCAAATAGACTACACACAAGCACTTTTGAATTATCAAGTCGAATGAACATATAAACAAAAAGCTACCACCGGTTCGGAAGGCAGTTCTGCCGAGAAGAGCCAGCAACTCATAATATTTAATTTCCTTCTAGTGGAAATCGAACCCATAACCTGTTGCGTTCACACTTTACAGTCAAACGCTTTACACCTCTGCACCACGGCTGTCCTGGCTGGTCTTTATTTTTTATGTTATATTAACTCAAGAGATTAATGTAACGAAGGTATATATATATATATATGTCTCTTCCAGTGGCCTGTAACAAGTTAGTACTCATTTGACCGTACATAGGCTTCAATACTGTTTAGTAATGCTTGTTTATTGAAAAAGGTAAACGTTTTTTTCGCTCGATTAGTCCTAGTGGAAATATTCAAAGAGCAAATTATGTAATATATTCGTATTTATTAAAGTTTACTAGGAGCACTTTTTTTTCAGGAGCCACAGGTGCGTGCCGGCCTCTGAGGTGAAGATAGATGTGTTTTTTTAAGGTATTCATGTCGTATCGACCTGGAAACTCTGGCACAGGAAGGCCATTCAGGAAGTTCCTTAATGTAAAGTTTTACCGATTTAGCTTCATGTACAGCATATATTATTTCCTCAAGTGGGAATCGAACCCACAATTGTCGTGTAAAGCCACACGTTTTGCCACTGCACCTCGACGACCTCGAAAAGATTTTATAACACTTTTTTTTATTATTTTATTGAAAAGCTTAAATAATTTTGATGTAGCTAGAACATTTTGTTTTTCAATATTAAAAGCTTACATATGTTAACTGCAACTATTTTACAGAAAAAATATTTCACTAAAACTAATAAAAATCGATTTACTATATTGATTTCTTCCTACATATTTGTAATATACATACTTCAAACATTTTTCCTCTATATCAACTTGTCGATTCAGAAAGCTGAAGATTTTATGCGACCGTAAAACGGAACTGCCATAACAAGACCCTATAAAATTGAGTAGTAGGAAAGTTCTTAGGAAATAATATTTTTATACGACGCTTCTTTGTTATGATTTTTTACAGACAAACAAATTGTTTACTTACATTTCGTGTGATCTTGAGGGGATCTGAAAAAGAAAAGAAAAAATGTTAAAAAGAAATAATCGAGATTTTTGTACTTAGAAATCCAAATTAAAATTACTAAATTTTCTCTATTTTAGCTTCACACTGGATCTCTCATATAGTATGATAGCAGAGAGTTTAGAAACCTGCTGTTAAGACACTTCCTTACGTTCCGCTCAATTTTCAGGAAATTAACTCGTTTCCCCAAGTGGTAATCGAACCGACAACCATCAACGGCCACACGCCTTAATGTGTACAAATAATATTTTTTACTCACGAAACTTATTCAATTCAAATTCAAAATATCCTTTATTCTAATAAACTATTAAAAGCACTTTTGAATCGTCGAATGTACATGTCAACAAAAAGCTACCACCGGTTCGGAAGGCAGTTCTGCTGAGAATTCTCATATAAGTATTCATTTTCATGAGAGAAAGACTAAGAAATCAGTTGACCTTCGGTAACAGTGTCAATGATGCTGTCCAAGGTCGTATGCAAAACTGAAAACTGTACTAAGGGCATGTTTGAAAATGTAAATTGTGGATGAATTGAAGGAGGCATGTGGAGAGGATATTGTAGAGTAGTGTTTGACACTCGTTGGGAAAGCTTTTGACACCAGCAAGAACGAATCCTTCGTAATTTTTAGTTAAATTATTTTATTTTAATTAAATAATCAAATATAAAAACCGAGAGGGAGTTAGATTCGCTTACGGAGGGTTCCGTACCGACTTCAGGATAGTAGGTCAACGGGAAGTACGACTTATAAAGGTAGACACTTACATTTGCTGGCATATGTACTCATTTAGTATTAGATTAATCGTAAAAATATGAAAAAATAATTGCTTTTTGAAGTTTTCTTCTTTATTTTTATTGTAACTGTGCCAGGATAGCCACAATATTCAATTACTATATAAAAACTATAAAAAATACATATATTTACATATATATATATATATATATATATATATATATACATATAATGTAGGTATATTCGATGCAAAATAGAAGACAGGTCAATATTTATTACCAATCTAATCCCGGAACAGTCATAAACTCCGACTGAATCAACACTTACAATACACAAACAGTATAGTCAAGTCCACTGAGAATTAGTTTTATAATAATAATCATTCAAATAAGCTTTAAATTAGATTTTTTTTTTTTTTATTTAAAACAAAAATGGCCATTTGTTTAGTTGTGTTGACCAAAAATTACCACGTTTCTCATACCCCAATTTCTGATTGAACCTAAGACCATCGTGTATATTCAATTTGTCCTATTATGATTTTCAAGATTTTTTTTTATTGATTATACTGTTTTTTTTTATTACTTCTATTTTAGAAAGTTGAAATTTCACTACGTAATAACAAAAGCTATTTGAAATTCTTATAATTACTTTAGAAGTGATTATTACTGTATTTTGAAGCTTTATTTAAATACTTTCAACCCTTTATATCCAATTCGATATTTTCATATAAGTAACTCAGCTGCAATATATGTTTTAACGATTGTAAATTTCATATAATAACTAACATTCGTTCATCAAGTAAAGTAAAAATAATCCTAAAAAAATAGTCTAATGCTTAATTTCAGTTGAACCCGCGTAGTGCCGTAGAGCAAACGTGTGTTTAGTCTACGCGGTGGTTGTGAGTTCGATTTCCACTCCAGAATTACACCACTCAACACAGTATAATAAATCGAGATTTTGACGGCATATAGCGATCGGAGTGTTTTAACACTACGTTCCCTCTGCCTATCCAGCTTCGTCCGTAATACGGCTGAAGCAGAAAAAAGACATAATTTCAGCACCCAAAGTATAAAAAGTAAAGTAACTGAAGATCTAGAACTATTAAAATCAACATCCCTGATGATGGATCACAATAAAACAATAAATTGTTTATCTGTCTATTTTGAGGAACCACCGACAGAATTATTGTTTGGCTCTATTCCAGAAATTCGTTGGAATGTCTAGTAATAACACATCACTTGATCTCCAAATGCCAATATAACACCTAAAGTAAATGAAAATTATTTATTATTTTGTTATTTTTATATTTAAATTATCATAATTAATTAGATATTATATTTAAATTCATCATGTGCTCAGTCGTGCCCCAGGGGCACACGGTGTGACTGTAAACACGACTAGTTGTAGGTTCGATTACCCGACGGAATTAAATATTTATTTAAATTTATACTTTCATTTATATTTTCATTTCTTCGTTCTGGTTCTTTTCACGAATCAACACGCAGTGCCTCGGGAATTTGTCGGGAAGTGGGGAACGTAAGTATTTTAATTAGAATGGAGTGTCCTGATACAAGGTTCCCTGGTTCCATCTGCCTACCCTGCTATGTGCGGGATACAGCAAGAAGTTGAAAACAATCTGTAATCATTTATAAACAGCCTAGAGCTAATATAAAACTATTTGGTTTAAACTACAAAAAGAATTCTCAATTTGTAACAATGAGAGTTTAATGGAAAGAAAATTTTTATAAAAAAAATTAGGACAGAATATGAACAATTACGCTTGTAAATGTTCAGTTGCTTAGTAATAAAAAAAGTTAATACAATTATGGTGTAATGGTGGAACGTCCTTGGAAATTTCTTTTTATACCTGGTTGTATTAACCGTAGATATTGTATTGGAATTAGGTATTCGTAATATCAATATTCTGTTTCTAGTAGTTCTACTTTTTTTAACCGACTTCTGTAAGAAAAGGAGGTTATCAATTCGACTGTATTTTTTTTTTATTTTTTATTTTTTTTTTAGTAGTTTTACGCTGTATCCCTTACAGATCCTGATAGGCAGAGGGAACTTAGTGTTAAGACACTCCGCTTCCCAGTTTCCGCCGAATCCCCAACGCCAGAACGAAGAATATATTTAAAAATTATATGTTTTATGCAAGTTATTTAAATAAGTTTTCTTTACATATTATTAATGGAAGAGCCGCTTAATGCAATTAAATTAATATATCATTACGGAAAGTCGGTTCTTATTGTCGAATTCATCAATTTTCTCTGGACGTTTATTAATAAGAGTTGATATTTATTAATAGCTTTTAATTTAACTGTAGTTAATTGTATATTGTATTATAAATTTATACAATGTATTGAACTATTATTTATATTTATAGTTTATTTAATATGTGTCATTTATATATTGCAATATTGTAATTTATATATTTATTAATGACATATTAAATAAACTATACATATAAATTAGGGATTATTATCCCTACATATAAAATATTTTACTATTTTCATTAACAGTATAAAATAATTTAATATTAAAACTTGGTATCATCAAGAGAGACTGGCTGTTAGAGCACTTTCCGTTGACCTAACTCGAGAAAACTTGGCACTGAGAGCGGCCTTGGCGTGTAAAAGTGTGGAAGTATTATTCTTAATTTTATAAAACGTGTGGATAAAGTTAAAATCTTATTAAATAATAAATATATCCAAATGAAAATTTTTTTTCAATTTCGCTTTAAGCTATTTGTTGCTATATTAGCTATATTATTGTAAAAGTTCATATAAAACCTATCCTAGTAGTATCTTCGTGAAAATGGAAAAAGCATGAAACCATCCTCACAAACTTGCACATTTATAATATTAGTAAGATAAACATAAATTTATGGCAATTATTTAAATAATAAATAAAATATAATTCATACTTTAATAAGAATCTCTTCTTTTAACTATTCTAAATTCACTAATTTTATTAAGTAATAGATATATTTTCGGCCAAAATTTTATCGCTTTTGTTAAAAACTATCTTTCAAACAGGAAACAAAGAGTTAAGCTAAGTCAATATGTCGTGATGATGTTGATGTTTCATATGGCGTTCCTCAAGGTTGCGTTTTGGGGCCTACGCTTTTTCTTATTTACTTCTAAATATGCTCTGTAATATACAACTTAGAAACGTGATAGTTTTTTCGTACGCTGATGATACAGCTGTTGTTTTTACTGGTAACTCTTGGCTTGATGTTCAACTTACTGGTGGACAAGGCTTAGTAAAATTATATTACTGAAACAAACTTTATATATTTTAACCCATAAATGATCTTAATATTAAAATACATCTCTGTGTTGATGGAAGGAATTTAAATTGCAATTATCTTAATTTACCTAATTTACCTAGTTAATAGAAAAAATATTTGCATTGCTTATTTGATTTTTTAATTTAAATAATGTATATTTCTCGCTACTATATAATCCATATAAACAATCATAAATATAAACTTTTGACCTTTTCGATATCATAATAATATCTTATTAGAAGTACTAACTGAAGATATTGAAATTGAGTAAATATTATTATTTAGTAAACAAGGCGGTGAACGCTTTCTAATAAAATGGAAATCAAAAGGTCGTCCATTTGTATACAATTAAAATTAAAAGAATACAGAAACATTATTATAAAATGACAAATAACATTTTTTTTTATTTTTTAAATGAATATTATGAAAGATATATTTTATGAAGAATTACATTATATAAAATTGTTTCATGTAAGTGACTTTTTATTTTTTTAACTTGTCGTCGTCCTTTGCTCTATGAGAGAGATTTAAAATATAAATATTAATGTAAAATCAAAAACATCTTTCTTAAGGCTACTATAATTGTAAGTAATTATTTTCTAAAATTTTTATATAAATTATTATTACGCGCTTTTGTTAAAAGATAAACTATCTATAACAAAAATAAAGTAAACTAACGAGGGAATATAATAATTATCTACGGCCAAGAAGCGATAAACTTGTGTCATTGGTTATTATATCATTTGTATAAACAATTACTTTACACAAAATTAATATTATATACCTACTATATAAATTATTACATAAAAGATTAAATAAAAAAAATTAAACCAGCTTCGCACTGTATCCCGCACACAGTAGTCTAGGCAGATCGAACCTAGTGTTCAGACACTCCCTTCCGCACTTTCCGCCCA
Organism: Heliconius melpomene rosina; assembly: GCF_056956725.1. NCBI lineage: Eukaryota > Metazoa > Arthropoda > Insecta > Lepidoptera > Nymphalidae > Heliconius > Heliconius melpomene. The sequence goes on along the minus strand of NC_140402.1, from coordinate 4,787,793 downwards.
ATTATTCAAGGCATTGCTTGTTGAGTTGCGGAACTCAACGCCGTGCCTTTGCCAGAAGAACCAGAGCGAAGAAATGAAAATATTAATAAATCATAATTCATTGCCTCGAGTGAAGATCGAAACCACAACCGTCGCGTTACGTCCTGGTATTAAAAATACATATAATACATTTCCCTTATCCAAACTTTAAAGAAATGTAACATCCATTGCTTATTTATCTCTAAAATATCTTCACAAGACTACAACAACGCGAGTAATACATAGCACAATGCAAGGCCAAGTTTATTGTCTCTGCTAACACATAACGTGAGGTCATTGTCGATAGTAGACACCTATAAGTGGACAATCTCACTAAACGATAAAACGTCGACCTCGTACTCCGTAGACATCTATAGAGGCAGCCGTATAGAACATTAGTCTGTCTGAACGAAATGATATTATTCGTATTTAAGGTTAGGTTAGTCTAGGTTCCCTCTGCCTACCCTGCTGCGGGATACAGCGTGATGCTAAAAAAGCTAAGCTAATTTTAAACCTGCATTTGTTTTTAAATTCAATTTGGAGGAAATGTATGCTGATATACATTTCCTCCGAGTTGAATTAGACTAATACATAATTTCCGAATTTGATTAGGCTAAATGAGACATTGACAGTGTCTGTACCAATCCTTTGAATTTTTTGTATAGATAAAATTTTGTGGACGATTTATGGTTCAAGTTTTAAAAAGTAATTTTCAAATATCATTATATTATGTAAAATAAAATCTTATAATCAAAAATATAAAGTAAATATTTAACAAATTCCCAAAAATAACAGCTCTAACATGTTATAACAAGTACAAAACGTAAACAACATAAATATATAACATATAACAGATTTGACTAATTGAAGTGACAGCCACTGATACGACAAGCTTTACATGTCTAGAGCAGACTGTCCTTGTCAATTTTACACTCTATATTAACATTTGTATACGATTATATATGAAATACACGTGTATTTTGTCCTTTCACTTAAAAATCGTATTGTTTTTTTACAGCTTCGTAGCAGGGTAGACAGAGGTAGCCTATAGTGTTAGGACAATTCGCTCCTCATTTTCTTTCGAATTCCGGAGGCACTGCGTGCTGGGTGGCGTAACCCAAAGCCGCGCTTTGCCTCGTTACCAGAGCGAAGAAATGAGAATATTATAATAAATATTTAATTTCCTCAAATGGGATTCGAACACTGTGACATTAACAACCGTACGATGCCCCTGCGCCACTGACCGATTTCTATTTTAAATATTTTAATGTATAAAGAGGATATAAAAATATTTTTGTAATAAAAATATTAAAATACATAGTTAGTTTAATAACATTATTTATTATTAATTATAGAAAAAAGTGTAATAAGCGTTACTATTTCTGCTTTTTTTTCATCTATGTCCAGTAAGCCGTAACATGTTATGGCCAATTTAATGGGTGTCTTTATGACGGGCCTGAGTTACTTATATACTTATATATGGTGCTAATCCCATTGCGAACACTATGAAGTTGCTTTCAATTGCGAAAAGTCTATTTAATTGTTATAAAGCTTTTACAATTTATTTTATATAAAAATTATATTCTATTGAGAGGCCCTCGTGGCGAAGAGGCACAAGACTTCATTTTAACCGCAATTAGACTCTATTTCATAAATATTTCAGTCTTCAATTCAATGAGAAAACTAACTATTTTAAATTTATTGAATTTTCTTTCTGTAGTGAAAATATTTTTTATTATTAATTATATTCATTCAATACAATATAAATAAAATAAATTAGTAAATCAGGCAGAGGGAGCCTAGTGTTAAGACACTCGCTCACCGTGTTCCGCCGAATTCCAAAGTTGAGTAGCGGTACTAAACGCCGTGCTTTACTTCGACACCAGATGGAAAAAATAAAAATATTTAATATTTCAATCGAACCCAAGTAGATATTATTCATAATATATAATTTTAATAAGTTTTAATAAAAAAAAATACATACATAATTTTCATACATTTCATAAATAAAAAGCTGCATGCTTTTCTATAACTATTACATGTACCTACGGAGTTATTTATAGAGTCGTCTAATCAAGTGTTTATTCTCCACCGCTTCCTGGGAGATAATGGGATGGCCTCATGTTCTACTGTAGATACGACAAAATGGATGATTTTCTTGAGCTTGCCTTATACAGAAGAACAAAGATTTAGTGATTATACAGGTGGAAGAGGCAGCGCTTCTTTTATTGAAACTGCATATAGGGTAATATATTTCAAACCCACACCTAAGAAATTAATCAAGGTACCTCAACAGTTTGGACGTAGGATTTTTTTTCATTTCACGATTTTTATCCATACCTATATTTCGTGTGACGCACACATACGTGTGCGACGTTTCCGATTTGACAGGTAAGTGTGTGCGTGTCTATGTTATACTATACAAATGGCGTTTTATTTTAAAACGATAATTTTATTATTTATTTTGTTTGAAAAAATAACTTTTTTATTTTTGGGAATTATTTTTCCGAATTATATTAGGCTTTTATAGAGTAGTTAAAACTGTGGTTTCATTTTAAGTGGTGCTGACAATTCCACCCTGTATATGCTCGTTAAAATAGTGACGCAGGGGCGCAAGCGTGAGACAGGCTGTAGGTTCGATTTTCACTCGAGGAAATGAAATACTTAAAGTTTTCATCACTCTCACTCACTCTGGTATTCGATTCGCAATGCCCCAGTATTCGACGGAAAATGGAGGACGGAGGGTCCTCATAATAGCCTCTGCCTTCTTTACTGCGGGACACAGCGTGAAGCAAAAAAAAACATTATTGGGTATTGTATTCTCTTCTTTTTATTATATTTGAATATTTGAGCAAATTCGTACCAAAATAAGTAAATTTATTTCTATTGAAGACACAGACAAAAGGATACTCAACATTCAGTTTAAAATTTTGAGAATTTTTATGAAACTTTGCATAGAAATCAATATAGAATTTTCGAACTATACTCATGAAAATTTTCCTTTTCAAATAGATTGTAGGCAGAATAAAAAGCAAATATATTTTTTTCACAATATTTTTTCATCAGATTGTTTCAAATATTTTAAGCAAAAAAGTATATAATAAAATACATATATTACAACCTACCTATTACTCAAAAAATATGCTAATATACACGCTGTTAAATATGTAACACCTTTCCAAACATCAAAGGTTCGTATTCTACCTGAAAAAAAACCTTTGAAATATCTCCTTTGTTGAGGGAATGTCTAATTCTTTTACTATAAAAAATAATTCCACAGTAATGACGGCTTAGTTTAATTTTTTCAATAGAGAGAAGAGAGGGAGGAAGTTAGGAAGTGTCGTTCCAAAATATTGGTATCTATGAGGATAACGGGGCGTTCACACTAGATATTTGAGGTTTGAATACAAGCACGAGACGATTTTTTAATATTTTTTTTTCACTTTCACGCTGTATCCTGCTTTATGCATAATTAATGAGGCATTGCGTGTTAATTGGCGAACCTCAAATCCGCGCTTTCGCCCTGTTAACAAAGCAAAGAAAAAAAACAAATAATAATACATTTATTTATCTGAGTAGGAATCGAACTCACAACTGTCGCGTTAACAGTCGCTTGAGCCACTGCGCCTCAATTTTATTCTGATAACTACTTTTATACGTAGTTTGAATAAGCACATATGAATTTGAATTTGGCAAACATGTATATTTAATATTTTTATGCAAATCTGTATACGAAAACAAAGCATCGTGCTGCCCATACTAAATATGGTACCTTATATATTTATAGTACCATTACTCGGGCTACTAAAATACGCATAATATATTAACTAGCAATAATATGTTTTATCGATATGTCTAACCAAACGTGGTAATGTATTACAATTTAGCCTGTGGGCATTTTTCCACTAATTATAATTCAGGTTAAAGCTTTAGCTGGTCAATTGTAGCTGGAGTTTGCCATTCAACATGTATTAAAAGAAAATACCGCTTCATTTTTTTCCTCCATAGATAGGCAGAGGAATCCTAGTGTTGAGACACTCTGTTCTCTACGGTTGGCTTAATTTTTGAGAGCGTGCCTTTATTATTGGAAAATGCGTGAAAATGCCTGTAACATATAAAAATCTATATATATGTTATTATTTATACGTCATTCTATATAAGTATATATATTTATATGACAGAGTAAACTAATTAGTACTCCAGAGGAGAGTATGTAAACAACTCGACAAGTACTGAAATATACCAATTGCTCGTTACATCGTAACTAAATACCAAATGACCTATACATATCGAATAACATATAAATGAAATATACACACATACATAAAAATAAATATTTAAGGATTAAAATAATGGTTTTACTTGACTTTATTCAAAAAAGTAAATATTTTGTATGAAATATAACTTTGTGCTGTTTTTATCTATGATATATGAAGAGGTTGATGACAGAGGATGAGGCAGAGGTATGTAGAGACCGTAGCGTTTGGCTCTCCGTTCTCTCTACCCTGCTAGGGATACACCGTGAAACTAAGATAAGTTAAGTTATATATGTACTAACAATTGCACTGCTCGAATTCTTTCCTGTATTCGTATTGTAAGTTCTCACTTCGTGCTAAATTTCTTAACTGGAGGACCACGGGAACTATTCCATAGATTTTGATTACGCAAAGAATTTCTTTTAATTGTGTTTTTCTTTCCAAAATTTATTTTTCTTTCTTTCTTAATTTTTATAATGGTTTTCTCAATCTTCAAAGGCACAGACAGACGCTGTACCACCTTTACTAATATTTGGCACAAATATAATTTAAAGTTATAATTACATAAAATATATCGACATGAACACACATACAGTAAAAGTTAACTTGCACGTTCACGTTTGAACTTTATTTAAAGTAAATAAACCTAAACAAACAATTCTTTACAGCCGACAGCAATATTGTTATAATTAATGCTTTTCCTTTTCAAAAGTTGCTATTTAAACAAGAATAATTTACAGTTATTTATTACCAAAGTAATATAAAAATTAATATATTATAAATGTTTATAAAATATAAATAAATCAAATAAAAAAATATCCCGCACACTGCAGGGTACGCAGAGGGAATCTAGTGTTAAGACACTCCGTTCCCCAATTTCTGCCGATTTCTGGAGACATTGCGTGTTGAGTAGCAGAACTTAACGCCGCGCTTTGCCTCGACACCAGAGCGAAGAAATGGAAATATAAACGTAAATAAATATTTCACTTCCTCGAGTGGGGATCGAACCCACAACCGTCGCGTTACAGTCACACCCTTGTGCCGCAGCGCCATGACGGTCTCAATTTGTTATATATTTTCTTCTGTAATCATACTCTAATTGTATTGAAGATATATATATATATATATATATTGAAGATATATATATATATATATATATATATATATATATATATATATCTTCAAGTAAAATATATCTTCTAGCCAGGGGTCCACATTATGTAGATATGAACAACATAACCCATGAGATTACTTACATCCCATTTACTCCACACACCACTCCTTCAATAAGTTCCAAAATATGCAAAAACTTCACTGAAACTTTAAAAAAGCATTTCTCACACAAATCTTACATTTTAGTGTATGTAATAAAGTTTTAGTTATTTCACTATATTTTATTAACTTTAGGTTTTCGTCAAACGGTAACCTTAACCACGAGGTGCATACGTCCGTCCGCTAAAGCAGCCGAGTTTGTACTGAAGAATAGATTGGCATTTCGCTGTAGTTTCAGTTGTGTTTTTTGAAAAGTTTATCTTTTTTTTTAAATGAACTATCTTTTTATATCTTAAATATAAGAAAAATATTGCTATACAGTATAGGAAATGGAATGGTAAATTGTAATGCAATTGTAATTAATTGTTTCCATATGAAGATTTTTTCCCCCCCTTCTTTGATGTTCGAGCCTTTGATGCAACAACCTATATTTACAAATATTTTTTTTCTGCTTCACACTTATACAGCATTGAGCAGAATGGATGGAGCTTAGTGTTAAGACACTCCGCTCCCCACTTTTTTATCTGCCGAATTGGAACTCTATCCCGCCTTTTACCTCGACGCCAGAGGGAAAAAAAATAAAATATTAAAAATTTCCTCGAGCAGGACTCGAACCTACAACCTGTCGCGTTTATAGTCACACGTACATACATACACATACATACATATATTACATGTTATACTTTCAATGCTCTATTCTACATCAGAAACAATGATCATTTACCATTAATGAGATGTAGCCATTTTCTATACCATTTGCAACGTAAATGCTTGTGCTTTTTAAATAACTGTTATAATATTTACGTTTTACGATTTTTTTTTATTTAATAATTTTATAGAGGCCGTCGTTACGTAGCGGCACAGTGTCTGACTGTAAATGGGGGTTGTGGGTTAGATACCCCACTTGGGACAATTCGATTATTGGATAGAAAATAGAGAACGGAATATCTGGACAATACGTTTCCACCAGAACCATTTTCGAATATATTTGAAGATAAATAAGAATAATATAAGATATTTATACTAGTATTAAATACGTTAACAAGAAATATACATGAACTTCGTCTTAATAGTGATAAGAGCAACTCGTCACTGTGATTAGTTAACGCTTTTATTATTATTTCGCTTTTATTGAAATTTGAACACATGTTTATTTTCGTAATCTGGACTAAGAAGGGATTTTGAAAAATTGTAACCCTAAAGGCATGAAATAGGGGTTGAAAGTTTGTATGGATATTTTTTAAATCGACACAGATTTTTATAAAATTTGAAATTCACTCTTAAAAATATTTAATTGAACACGCATTTCATGTTTTTTTTAAAATTGACTATTTAAAATGAAAATAACTACATAAATATTCCTATAGTACAAGCGAGCGAAGCCGCCCAGGTCCGCTAGTTTTAAATAAACAAAAAGCTAAATAAATATCTTACAATAGTAATTTCTCCCAGTATTGTACTTTTTGGGGTTAGTTAGTACAGCATTTTCAAGTGTCAGATACAAACAGATACTTCGTCTACATTATTTGAGGACTTTATTATTGACATGGAGGAGCTCTCCGGATCAAGAGCACTCGAGCCCGACGACCCCAAGGACAGCCGTAAGTTAATGACGACGCGTTTTTTAAGACCCTTCTGGAGAAAAAAATCCGTTATCATCACCCTGGCCATTGGATCGCTTCTTCGTGATACAAGTGCTCCCAAACTTGTTAACTGGAAACTTGACGTGACGATTTTATAATAACTTTAGCTGTCTTTGATGTTTCATATTTTATATTCTCTGAGATATAGATATATTGGTACTGGTGACTGTAACGTGACGGTTGTGTGTTCGATCCCCACTCGAGGAATTGAAATATTTATTTATTTTTATTTTTTAATTTCTTCGCTCCGGTGTCGTCAATGCCAGGCTTTCTGTTATTTTAGTAATTCACGCTGTATTCTGCACATAGTAGCAAAAGGCAATTATAAAGACATTAAGACATTGCCTCGTTACCAGAACTAGAAAATGAAAATAAATATTATTACTATTAAATATTTCATTTCTCTAAGTAGGAATCGAACCTACGGCAGCTTAAAGTCATACGCTCGTGCCTCTACGATACGAAAGTCTTTGTTTTTTTTCTATATACTAAGAAAGAAGAGCAAGTGCCAGCAGATTATAAAAAAAATGTGACAATTATAACATTTTTGGCATAAAATAAATAAAAAAAACATATACTAAACGTAATTTAATTACAATTAAACATACACTAATTATAATTCCTTTTTGTTTGCCACAATTTCGTCTGTTTTCTATCGTTCAACCATTTATCTGTTGAATTTCAGAAGACGTATTCCCACATCCGACGTGAAAAAGATGGATTGCCAGCGTGAAAAACGTATAGTGCTGAACTTTGTACCTGGTGGATCTTTTGTCTGTTTGATGTAGAGCAATCGTTGTTACTAGTAGAGTACAAAAACTGAAGTTTATTGGAATTTTTTACCTTTATTTGGACAAACATCGTTTTGTTATACCTAATATTTGAGGTCGATTTTAAAAGTGTATGGAATTTGGTGAAATTTAAGAAATTAATAATTAAATTAAGTTACGCCTGTAAACGTGACGGTTGTGTATTCAATTCCTATTTGGAAAATTAAATATTTAATATTTTTATTTCCTCCACGCTGTACCCTGCATTCGGCAGGGTTGAATGGCGAAACTACATGGTGAACTTTGCTTCGACCCCAGAGCGAACAAATGAAAATATCAAATATTTCATTTCCTCGACTGGGGATCGAACCTACAACCTCTCTTTTACAGTCACACGCTTGCACCCCTGTGCCACGACTGGCCCCTAAAAAATATTAGAAAAAATAACATTTGCCTTTTCATTTAAAAAATTAAAAAAGTATCTGTCAGTTACAATTCTTTTAGAATTATATGTATTAAACGTGCGGGCTTGTTTAATGCGATGATCAAAGGGGCTTTACGTAAAATGTTTATCTGAATGCTGAGTATAATCAATAAAACCGGTTAAGTGCGAGTCGGACTTACCCACTGAGGGTTCCGTACCAATTGAAAATTGACAAACTTAAGTTTTGCATTTAGCTCGGTGATTTTAGTTGGATACCTCCACGTGATCTTAACAGACGGACAAACGACTAGCAAATTGATCCTATCATCATCATCATTATCAGCCTGTCCTCGTCCACTGCTGGACATAGGCCTCTCCAATAGCACGCCACTGAGCTCAATCTTCAGCTTTTCGCATCCAGCCGCTGCCCGCCACTTTGCGAATATCGTCACCCCATCTAGCTGGAGGACGTCCTACATTACACTTGCCGAGGCGTGGTCTCCACTCTAGAACGCGCTTACCCCAACGGTCATCGGTTCTGCGACAAATGTAACCAGCCCATTGCCACTTCAGCCTGCTAATCCTTTGGGCTATGTCCATAGCATTGGTTCTCTGTAGGATAACTTCATTTTGAATTCTATCCTTCAGAATTGATCCTATAAGGGTTCCGTTTTTACCTTTTGGAGTAGGGAACCCTAAAAATGATTCATTCAAGTTAATTAGAGTACGACGATTGTGTGTTTATGTTCATGTCATAGCATTCATAGCATTTATGTTAGAATATTATTTTGTAAAATAAAAATTATTTATATAATTGTTGCTATTACTTTTTACTTTTTTTATGTCTTGTGAAGTCTGTGACTATAGGTGCTACTGAACGTGAAACTGAAGCGTGCAAAGTTAAGTAAATATTACGATTACGATTTTCAAGTTTTTAGTATACTTTAGTACCTAAAAATCTATATAAAAGCTATTTCATAATTTTCATTTTTCAGGGGAACTTTTTGAAAAGTGAATAGGAGTGGGTGCTTTAAACACTTGGAAAGTATTTGAATGGTGTGATGGTGGTGGTTTCGATTTAGATTTAAATAAATATCTAATATTACTTTTTAACTCATTCAGACATGTTCTACCACTCAAAACAATCTTTCTTAAGACGACAACGGAAATTAGAGAAAGGAGTGAGATAGTAAAGCAATTCACTTAACAGTACTTCAGTTCCTTGCAAATTTTAAGAGAAGTCTCAACTACGTCACTAGTACCCAGTTTTAAAGTATTGATTGCAAACTTTAGATGAAATATTTATTTCGTGCTTGAAGTGGATCCCAAATTAAAGGGGGTTAAATTGGGATGAAAAGGAATAAATGGAATTTGAGTCGTTTAAAACGAAGTGAAATTGACGACCTATTCATACTAATTCAAGAGAAAACTTGTCATTAAGGAAAATCCACGTATAAACTGACTTTAACTTATAAATATTAGTGTTGGGGGTGATAAATTTCTTCGCTAGTCACAATTTCAGGTAGAAAACGGAAAACTGAGTGTCTGGGCACTAGTAGATTTGGAGGTATATATAAAATCATTTTGTATTTATATTATAACAAAATATATTTAAATTCCTACTATTTTATCTGACCTTTTAACAAGGAAATCGCTTTATATATTCACGTTAAACGTAAAAGAGTAGAGGAAATGAATATGGGGAGGAAGTTGACCTGAACGCCCTCATTCATTTGTAATTTCGAGTTGATGAAATGAGATCAAATATCCATGGGAGTTCTGATCAATAGGATTTCTTTGTAAGAATTAAATTATAACCTCATCAAGGTTATCTTAGCAATAGATAACGTATTTAGCGTGAGGCTGCACAGATTTTGATTGCCCTCTATTTACCTTTTGTTTTCCCTCTACCTTCTACACAGCCTAAAAATAGGCGCAACTGAAAACATGATAGATTGTGGTTTCAATTCCCTGTCCAGGAAATTAAATAATTTATACTTCCATTTCCTAACTCCAGTAACGAGGCAAAGTGCAGCGTAGAGTTCCGCAATACCTCGACAATTCAGCGAAAACTGGTAAACGGAAGTATTTTATTGGGAACGGAGTGTCTTATTATCTTCCCAGGTTTCCTCTGTCTACCCTGCCATATATGGAATACAGCGAGAAGCTAAAAAAATCATAGAAACACACTAGGCTTTTTATTTTTTCACATAGATACACGCTTTTTCAAACTTAGCGAGTAGTTAGATTTAACTAGTATATAACATTACATACTAGTTTAATCAAATATCAATTGTTTATATCAAGTAAATAATACTAAATTTACAATATAAATGTTTCATAATATTTTTATAATTAATTGTATATACAGTTTATAAGCACATTACTCGTCCATTGTCGACGAAAATGAGATAATTGGACCAATATGTATTCATTAATGACGTCGTTCAATTGTATTTGTATTTGTTTTGTTAATTGTTATTGCATGCATATATTATATTTATAGATATGAATAAGCAATTATATACTAACAAGAAAAACTACACAAATGGAAAATTCCATTTTCCCGTTCCCGTAGGAAACTGGGAAAACTCCCTGTGCTCTAAGTCCAGTAGTTTCGATTTATTCGATTAACATATCTAAAGAAAACATGAAAAAGGTCTGTTTTTTGCAAAATGTTATACCTAATGAAAAGTAATGAAAAAACCGGTCAAGCTCGAGTCGGGTTTGCTCACGGAGGGTTCCCTACAAAAATTGGAGATCTCAAGTTTTTTGTGAAATTCAAGCTCAGCTTAGCGGCTTTACTACCGAATTTTGTCTCGTTTTTCCTCCGCGTGGGAACCAACAAGCCTCGCATTTCAGTTATAAAATTAATAATTAATTTTATAATTTATAATTCTAACTTACCACAATTTACAACTCCCTGTAGATTGAAGCGTACGCCTTTGTTTAAAAGTTTTACGCCTAGGTTAATGATATCATTTTGTAACTAATTTCTTTAAAAGTAACTTACTAAATTAAAATAACGTCGTCAATGTAGAACACATTTCACATTAGATTTAATTAATTAAGATTATTAAGAACATTACAAAGTACAACAAAGCTCGCAATCGCTGTAATATGATGTGTAGAGATAACCAACGACGCCATATACACAAATCTGTAATAGAGGAAAAAGACTCATATAAAGTTTGGAATTTTTTAAAATCTATCGGAGTTGGAAAAGCGAAACAATTTATAAATCCCAATAATATCAATTTAAATGAACTTAATAGACACTTCTCTTCTTCCTGTGTTATTAATAACGCAACAAAATTATCTACTATTAACCATCTCAATGCTTTATCCACTCCTTGTGTTCCTAGTTTTTTCTTTAGTTTATTTGCAGAAAGTGATGTTAAGAAGACAATTTTAGCCACTAAATCTGATGTTGTTGGTGCTGACGGCATTAGTCGGAAAATGATCAGTCCCATCCTCGATATTTTATTACCTGTGATTACATATATATTTAATCATTCTATATCATCTAAGCAATTTCCTTCAATATGGAAAGATGCACAAATAATTCCTTTACCCAAAAAACCTAATCCTGTTGATTTCTCTGATTACCGTCCTATTTCTATTCTTCCTTTCCTATCCAAAGTCCTTGAGCGCTTAATTCAGACCCAACTCACTCAGTTCCTTTACCAACATAACCTTATGAACCCTTTGCAATCCGGTTTCCGTCCTGGTCATAGTACGACAACGGCATTAGTAAAAATTACTGATGACATTCGTTCTGGCATGGAAAGGCAACAAGTCACAGTCTTGGCGTTGCTGGACTTCAGCAATGCCTTTGGCTCCGTTGACTTTGATATCATGCTGGCTACTTTAAAGTCACTTAACATATCTCCTGATGCAATTAACTGGCTTCGTGAATACCTGTACGGACGCCGGCAACGTTTGCGAATACAAGATTCGTACTCTGATTGGTCTCCTGTCGTTGCTGGTGTTCCGCAGGGTGGCGTGTTGTCTCCTTTGCTATTTTCTATGTTTATAAATACTATTTCTGGTACTACATCTGGTACTGTATTTCTTCTCTCTACCATTTATATGCAGACGATTTGCAGATATACAATCAAGCTAAAATATCTGACTTACCTACTGCAATCAAGGACATTAACAAAAGCTTGGAGAGTATATCTTCTTGGAGTAAGTCATTTGGTCTGCATCTTAACTCAAAAAAAACTCAACTGATTTTAATTGGTAGTGCAAAACTTATTTCAAAAATAGATGTATCGACTGTACCACCAGTACTTATTAATAATGATATTATACCATTCAGCAAAACTGTAAAAGACCTTGGTATCACTCTGGATAATAATATGTCTTGGGATTCACAGGTAAGTGAGGTTAGCAGAAAGATATTTGCATCCTTAGGTTCTCTTAGACGTTTGCGTAATTTTCTTCCTATACTAACTAAGATTTCGTTAGCAAATACTCTCCTTCTACCGATTCTTGATTATGCTGACACTTGCTATCTTGACTTAAGAGAGGAGCAATTAAACAAACTTGAGCGTATTCAAAATTTATGTATTCGGTTCATATTTGGCCTTCGCAAATTTGATCACATCTCTGATTTCCGTAAAAAACTCAAGTGGCTCCCTATTCGCCTTCGCAGGAATACTCACATCCTTCATCTTCTTTACTGTATTCTGTTCAATCCAATTTCCCCTCCTTACCTTAAAGAACGTTTTGAGTTTTTGGGCGACACACATTCTCGCTCTCTTCGCTCTGGACGTAATCTTACCCTCAAAATACCTTCTAACACTTCTTCCTTCTACAGCAGTTCATTTACTGTAACTGCGTGTAGATTGTGGAACGCCCTTCCTTTAGATGTCAGAAATGCCAAAACATTTCTAACTTTCAAACGTCGTTTAAAGTTACACTTCATGTCACTTTAAGATTTAGGTTCTTTTCCTTTTTTTTTTTTTTTGTTTTTTTTTTCTGCCATTACACATTTTATTCTTACCATTTAGTTCTTATCTTTATCTATGTATGTATGTAGTAGTTATATATATATTTATTTATATGTATGTATATTGATACGGCTATATGTATGTATGTATGATTTGTATGTGTTATGTATGGTAAATATATTCTTATTTATTTTATACCTTTAATTATATATATATATATATATATTTTGCACCCTACCCATATCTTAATTTGCTATTTCCTCTGCCTTAAGGTTGCCTGGCAGAAATTGCTATTAAGCAATAAGGCCGCCTTTTGTACATTTATATAATTTTATTGTATTTTTTTTTTGTATCTTTTCCTGGGTGTACAATAAAGAGTTATTATTATTATTATTAAATATTTTTTGGAGTTGGAGTTGGTAACCTAAGATTATAATTAATTTATTAAATTAACCCTTTTTAAATGTAAACGTAATACATAAAATAGGAAAAAAATAGTGGAGAGTATTTCACAATTATTATTATTTATTGACATGTTATTGACATTAATGAGTAATTGAGGGCGGCGTTGTGTTCCGCCACGCAAGACACGATACCATGATAATTCGGCGACAAGTGATCAACAGTCTTACTGTGAAGAGAGTAACATTAGGTTCCCAGGTTCCCCCTACCCTGCTACGAGCGGGATAAGCTAAGCTAAAAAATAAAATAGGAATAAAATTTGAACAAGCTTCAAATATACACGTGTCTCTAGCTAGAAACAAAATTCATCGACACAGAAAGTGCCAATCCGAGTTTAATTTCATCCTTATTTGATATAACAGAGATTAGGTCAACATGGAACCTACAGGGAATGCACAATAATTACGTTTCTGGTTTTCCAAGAGTCGCTAGTTTAATTATTATTTTAAAAGCCTTCTTTTTTTCTATCTTTTTTAAATAAATAAATAGTAAAAATGACGCCATAGGTGGTACAGTGGAATAGTGTTTTGCTATAAGCCCGATAGTTCTGGGTTCGATCGCCACTCGAGTGAATGAATGAATTCCACATCTATATAAATATTTTTGTAGTAATAAAATAAAAAAATATTGACAAAATAATGCTAAATCAATTGATGTTTTGTAAATTTGATGTTAACCTGTAGATACTACTATCAATAAATGAATCAATTTCACGCTGTATCCCGCATGTAGCAGGGTAGGCAGAGGGATTCCAGTGTTAAGACACTCCGCTCCCCACTTTCCGCCGATTTCTGAAGGCATTGCGTGTTCCTGCACCACGACTGGCCACTCTTATATGTTAGGAAAAGTTAAAAAAAAACTAAAAAATAGGTTTAATAATTTCAATAAAACGTAAATTGGTTTCTTCTTGTTATTTTCAAAATAGCAATCGCGATATTAAATAGAAACGAGGTAGAAGCCCTCTGGGCACACGCTAGTTCGTTTTGCCCCCAGCATAAAATTTCTCGGATGCTATAAAAATTATTCATGATTATATTCTAACATATTTCCCAAACTTATTTCCATATACTTTTTGATAAATGTATAACATTAATAAGAAGAAAAGACCTATTTTCAATAGGCAGTGTTACTCATCTATATACTCGTGCATCATCATCATCATCATCATCATCATCAGCCTGTCCTCGTCCACTGCTGGACATAGGCCTCTCCAATGGCACGCCAAACTTAGTGATTATTTCAATTAACTCGCATTGTTAAAAAGGAAAAGCGCGGCGTTAAGTTCCATTCCACCATTTAATACACAATCTCTCGTAAATTGAGTGGAAGGTGAGGAACCAGTCTTTTAACGCTGAAGTCCAGCCCCAGATTTATTGCTGAGGCACGCAGTGATTCCTAATACGCTATAAAGATTCAATATATTGCCGATTTTATTTACGGACTAGTCGTTCGTGGATTGATACGGTAAATAAGACTTTTTTTACGAAGTTTTGCGCTTTAAAAGTACATATTGGAAAATAAACGTTACATATTGGAAAATAAACGTGTATATTTTTTTAAGTAATATCACGTAAGGCAATTTCTAAATGTTACCTTAAAAAATGCTTTCAATTTGGATGATAAAAAAATATTATGGTAAACTTAGAGGTAGTTCTTTGAATGTTTTTGCTATTAATGTAGTCGCAACTTTAATAATTTATCTAAATTAAAATTAAAATACTTAAATAAACCTCTGGAATGTGTTGCGAATTAAATTTTTTGTAAAATTAAATAAAAAAATAGGTAAAAACGGCAGGAAGAGAAGTTAATATTCTAAAACAGCGTCTATAATACTGGAGGAAGGTTACATAAAAAAATATGAGGTCCTGGAGGGATGTACGAAGAGGTTAATGATAGTGGACTAGGCAAAAGTGGTATACAGAGTTTATAGTGTTAGGCGCTCTCTTCTCTCTGGCTATCCAAAAATTATAATAACAATACAAAAGTCTAAAATATACTTAAGTATAGATTGTAATCATGTTGCTTCTAAAGTACAGTTGGACATTCACTATATCCCTCTATATCTTGCCCTCTAGCCTACCTTCCAAATAAATTAATTATATTAACAATTAAATATTATTAAATTAATCAATTATTAAATTACTAGTACACTTATTTTAGAATTACCAGGTGAATTAGAATTCTTAGGTAAATCATAATTTCTTAGTCTACGATTCAACGGCGTACAGTTCTGCAAGTGTTCAAGGGAAGATCAATTACAAGTTCAATCTCCTTTCAACCGGTCTAATAAACTCGAGTAATAGATAAAGTTTTCATCTTTTATGGTTGCAACGCACTAGCATTAAAATTATAATAATAAAATAGTTTAAATTTTCATTTCAACTAGCAGAATTAATATTATCTTACTATTAAATTATTTATTATCTAAATTAAATACCATTTAATAAAGCAATTATTTATAACCTCTTCTATAATATCTATCGTCTATAATATTTTAAAAAACTTTCAAGTCAAATCACCAAAAAGCTTTATAATAAAATATACGTAAAACACTTCTTATTTTGCAAATATTTACAAGTTTTGGGGATCTGTTTGACCTGCCTTCGAATTTTCACAAAGCTCTATAACATCTGGACTAAATTACTCTCTAGGAACTTCCTCCACGCCATGCAAATGTGGAAAGGCCTACTTGCAGCAGTGTTTCCAGGTCGATACGACTTGGATGCCTTAACAAAGCGAGTGTATCTCCACCTTAAAGGCCGGCACCTGTAGCTCCTCTGATTTTACATGGGGTCGTGGGCGGCGGTGATCACTTACCATCAGGAGAGATTTCCTAAATTGTCTTTTTCCATAAAAAAAAGTCTACTTCTATTTATTATAGTGTCAACCCTTATTTGTACATTATTGTCAATGTGCAATTGTGAGTGTATTAGTGAAGTCTCCTATATGAGAAGTTAACCTTCTATTGACAATACATTTCCACGAATGTTTGTAAGTTTATCACAACAAGTACTTAGTCTATGAATATAATATAGTCTATAATACAATTTAAGAATATATATTATATACTTTTAAATTGTATTATAATAATATTAGTACTGTTTTGTATTATTGCTTTTTATTTATATTTATTTGTTTAGTTTCGAGAAAAAACTATTTTAAATTTATTGTAGCAAATGTATTGTATATTTTTACAAATCGAAATTTTCACGACAATTTCAAACTACTTACGATGATTGTGGGTTCAAATCCCACTTTAAAAAATAAAGTTATTTTTTTGCCTTTACCTTATTAGATACAACGTAGAGACCCTCTCTACACATATCTCTAAGTAGGCGGAAAATGCAGAACTGCTTGAAAATTAAGCTTTCATTGTCTTTCCCAAATGAAGCAAAGATGGGAGAAGATAAAGAAATCTCTAATAAAATGAGAAGTGGTTCTCCACATATATGTACATACAATTATGTATACACACCATTAAACATATAGTATGTCTGTTTGAAGGATATGCGTATATTCCATTCCAGTTAATAGCGACGTCGGCGACGAGACGTTTATAAGAGCCACTTACTACGCATTATATTATTTTGATGAAGAGCAAGTACAATAAGATACTTTATTTACACCACTATTGACCGCCAAAATATTTACTAAAATAGTATTTTACTATGGAAAAGCCATCGATCGGTGGTTAGCTTCACGCCGTATTCCTAGTGGGGTAGTCAGCGAGAATGAAGCGCCAAAAGCTAAGGCGTCTGTATGCCTTTTTCGCCTCGTCAACTGTCATCAACCTCTTCATACATGCCCTCCGTATCTTTGTTACTGTGCTTTTGAAGGTCACCTACAAGAAAAAATATATGAACGATGCTAATAGGTTGCTGCCCACTTTCCGCCGGATTCTGAAAGCATTGCGAGTTCAGTGGCGGATCTCTACGCCGCGTTTTGCCTCGACACTAGACCGGAGAAATAAAACTATTAAATATAGCATTTCTTTGAGTGGGAATCGAACTCATAACCTACCTGCCCTACCTTGCCTTTGCCTAATAAAAAATAATAATAATAAACCTAAATATCAATTATAAGGAACTAAAACCCATTCCAAGTCAGACATGATAAACCAGCTCTTACCAGAACTAATAATATATGAGTACCTACATACCAATATATACGTTATGTCACCAACATTGACCTGAACCAGTGACGCTCTAGACTTTTAATGAAGAAGATTGCAATGCGCATGAACTTCCTGCCTACTACGTACTACGTGGAAAATGAACGGTAGAAATTTTATATGAGCTAATTATATATTATTGTATTGTAGAAAGAAATATTTATTTACGTTTATATTTCCATTTCTTCGCTCTGGTGTCGAGGTAGAGCGCGGCGTGGAGTTCTGCCACTTAACATGTAATGCCTCCCGAATTGGGAAAGAAATAAAGTGGGGAACGGAGTGTCTTAACACTAGGTTCCCTCTGCCTACTCTGTTGTGTGCGGGATACAGCGTGAAGCTGTTTCGATAAAAAACTATAAGAAATAATGAAATGCCGTTCTTAGCAATAGTTGTTTGGTATGGTGGACGATTTCAATAAAAAAACTAAAAATATATGTACTATATATTTAGAAAAGAAAATTTAAGCCATCAAAGCACAGTTGGACAACGTTCGATTGTTATTGCAAAAGGTGTGAATTCGACCTCCAATCAGGGGTATCATTAATTATAATTAAAATTAGATTTATTATTATGATAAAAGAATATGATGATGTGAATAATATGATGATATTTTCCTCGGATCTCAACTTAGAATTCTAACAATGCCATGAACTGATTGTAATAAAATAAGCCCTAGATGTTTTCGGGAGCTTGCCAAAAGCCAATAGTGAAAACTGCATCTAAATCGGTTAAGCCGATTCTGAGATTAGCGAAAACTAACGTACAGACAAACAAGTTCTATTACGTTAATAAAGATTCCCAATAACATATATTTTTTTAAATATCTTCCAAGTATAGACGTTACCTCTTACGATTTTATTAGAAGAATAGAATAGATTAATGTTTATAATAATTATAATTTATTACTTTTTTACATCTGTCTATACAGATGAAAAGAAAATTCGACAAATTACCTTAAAGCCATGACTTGTTGAACTAGTACATACAACGAATTGTTTTTGACTTGTGACAAATCCTCTTGAGAACAACTAAAATGAGAAACGTTTAGTTAAAGTGATGACAATGTGGGCTGTATTGGTTTCTGTTGACGCTTATTGGCTCCGCATCTATTTAAACGGTCTTGTCCTCAATTTTACATCATTGGATAATATACATGTACTTAAAGAAAAATAAAAAAAAACTTCAAAACTTCACGATCTTCACGTTTAAAACTACATGCCGCAAACAGAATGGTAGGCAGAGGGAACCTTAAGACATTCGATTCCCCCTTTTTCCGCTGGATTCTAAAGGCACTGCATGTTGAGTGGAGAAACTCAACACCGCTTTGCTTCGACACTAGAGCAAAGAAAAGAAAATATTATATATATTTTATATAGATACTAGCAGTTGCCCGCGACTTCGTCCGCGTGAATATGAAGTAATGCATTACTGTTATATTATTCAACACAAACTATTTTTACATTTCAGTCAATAGAAAATAAAATGAGAAACTTTTTTAAAATACAATTTAATTGTTATTTTTACAAAACCTCTTTATACACCACATTTTTGGTTTTATTCTCAGGCTGTAGTATAAATAAATCATCAGGAGAACTTACTCTAGAACAGGCTACATATAACTGACCGTGAGAGAAACAATCATTTCTTAAATCTATGCCGGCTACTTTTAAAGATTGTCCCTGCGCCTTATTAATAGTCATGGCATAGCACAATTTAACTGGAAATTGTAGGCGTTTAAATCGGATTTGGTAATCGGATGGTATTAAAGGAATCCTAGGTATAAAAACGATTTCTCCCTGATTCACACCAGTAAAAATGCATGCTTCAATAACGTGCTTATGTAAATTCTTAATTTGAAGTCTAGTACCGTTGACCAGTTTAGGTGGATTTAGATTCCGTAGCAGAATTATCGGTGCACCTATTTTCAGATATAAAATATGAGGAGGAATTCCAGATGGCTCTAAAGAATGGAGGAATTCTACAGGATAATGTACAGCATCATCAACTTCTAATATATAATCCACCGATTCATATTTTACTTCAACACCGGGCAACTTCGCTAATAAATATGTGTTAATGCTATTTGCTGTATCATTCTTGGGCGTTAGGATTGCTCTTTCTTTCAGCCATGCACTGTAACTATTACATGCGTGTTGATTAATATAGGGGTATATTTTTTTAGTTAAGTTATTTAAATCTTTTACAACGGTACCAAGATTGTTAGGTATATGTATTTTACCTTCCTCTTCCGAAATCTTACCATCTCCTATATCAAGTAATAATTTTGAAAATTCTTCTGTGTTTGAATTCGGTCGTAAATGCACGCGCATATTGATTCTCAAAGTAATTGTTTTAACTTTAGGCCATAAAATTGAAGATTTTAAGCACGCTTGAACTTCATCTGCACGTGTCCCGCGTGGAATGATAGGCAAAGTTTGTCTAAAGTCTCCGGCTAATAACACTGTAATTCCACCCATTAGTCTATTACAATTATTTATATCTTGAAGTGTTCTATCTAGGGCCTCTACAGCTTTTTTATGGGCCATAGTAGACTCATCCCAAACTATTAATTTTGTTTTTCGTAGCACTTCTGCCAAATTACTTTGTTTTGGTATGTTGCACATAGTAATTTCGGAGTAATTAAAATTTAAAGGCAACTTAAACGCAGAGTGCGCTGTTTTACCTCCGTCAATCAAAGTAGCGGCGATACCTGAAGAAGCAACTGCAATGGCAATATTATGGCCACCTCTCACTGTTGCTAATAATACATTTATTAAAAACGTCTTCCCAGTACCACCTGGGGCGTCAATGAAGAATAAATCACCGTTACCTGAAATAATACTTTTCATTATCTGATCGTATGCTTTTTTCTGTTCTAGGTTTAATTTTGGCACATTATCAGCAACTGCCTTGTTAAGTGCCTCGATATTATACGACATTTCCATGAGATACTGTCGATTACACATCAATGAGACATGATCTCGCGTAGGAGATGGCATTCCAAAATGCGAGAGAACTTTTCCCGACATAGATATAACAATATCCTCAATATTAATCAGACATTGGTTGTAAATAATTCTTTCTTGGATCAATGACATAGTATCGCATTCTCTTTCAAATTGCCTTTTAATATCTTCACACAGGTTTTCGCGATAATTATTACACAGATTTTTGGGATCTGCCAATTGGCAGAAAACTATCATGACAGCAAAAAGTTCTCGAAGCTTATGAGAAGAGTGACTTAATGAAGCTTCTTCCAAAGTTCGATTCCAATGTCCATCATCCTCTAACAAACCAAGTGCATTGCATGCTGCTTGAAATGTTGGATGTATTACTCCAGATATAGTTTTAAGAGCAGCAAATGATGTAGGGCCACGAATCTCGTGTAAAAGAAGACGCAAGTAATAGCACTCAGGATTACTAAGTGGATGTACAGTATAGACTCGGCCTAATACCTTGTCCTTTTTTACGCCTGCAAAACCAGGCATAGATTCCCCTTGCTTCCTCTTTTGAAATTTATTACTTTTCCAGACGTAATAAGCAGGCACTTCGTGATATAAAAGAGTCCGTGCAAAAGAGTCAACTTGGCACAGTTCAAAAAAAGCCAAGAGTGAAGTTTTCGGAGGGTTATTAATTCTCTCAATAACATTATGCTCATTAAAATACAATCTTTGTCCATTCTCAAGATGAACTGAGAGGTGAAATACGGAGGGATACCTTTCATGTATGGAGAAGCAAAATATGCGCCAAGCAGCTTCAGAGCTACTGATATATCTTCCCGTTTCATATCTTGCTACCTCATCAAGATTTTCTATAGTAAATGTTGCTTGATCTGAACCTTTGTTAACATATTTGCAGATATACTTAATAGCCTTGATAGAATTGCAATATTCAACGTTGATGTGGGCTGAGAAGGTGCGAGATAGGACAGGATTATAAGGTACTACCCAACGATTATCTATTTCGCGTCCGTTCAATTTTGCGGTGATACCGCCATCTGCCGGGGATCGTCTTCGATATTTGGGATAGCCATCTTCGCCTGTTTGTGTGTCTTTTAAAAATGTGCGAGGGTATTTTTTAGAACATTTGTCGTTCACTATGCATGGCGAATTTCTATTAAAAGCTCCACAAGGGCCATGAATCATTGTAGTCATAATGATTTCATAAAGGACTGGATCCACTTTGGGGTCAGGTATCTCTGCGCAAATAACATTGTCGATGGACTCAGACCTGATCTTTTCATCAAGCCATAAAAGAATATGTATGTGAGGGAGACCTCTCTTCTGCCATTCCACTGAATACATATAGCACTTAGTTTTACCGAATATACCACCTTTTGTTAGAAGTTTCACCATATGTCTTACTTTGATGTGAAAAATCCTCGCTACCAGATCATGCCTGTCATGAGACTTTTGTCCTTGTATTAAGTACTCCACAATTTCTGGCCACTTCGGATTACATGTAAATGTAATAAACAGATCTGGCCGTCCATAATGGCGCACGTACGTCAGAGCATCTTGTGTACGCTCATGCATGTAGCGAGGCCCGCCCGTGAAAGATGATGGTAGGACTACTGCTTTACCTACATTACAAAGTTGGGCATCTGTTCTCGCCAGAGCGTCTTTTAAATGGACATATTCTTCACTTCTTAGTTTTTTTTGGTTATTACGAATATAATTAAGTCGCTCCGTTTCGATTTTTGCATACATATCAACCAGAAATTGATTTAAAAGATTACGAAATAGCAATAAATAACACTCCTCACCATTACGCTCCATTAATCTGTAACTATAAAAATCAGCAGCTGACACTGTTTTTCTAAGAGGCTCTTTCGTTATTGGATTGTGTTGAGGTATATTAATCTGATAACCATCTTCTCCACGACAGAATATGAGAGGATATTGAAAAGCATCATAAGCCCGGTGTGTTTCACTCACACGCAACAACCTGCTATCTCTGCTGTGAAGAATAATATCCCTCTTATCGAATTCTTGACCGACTATGACAATTGCAACTTCTTTGGACGTGGGTACATTAAAACGACCTGCATGCTCTCCAACAGGTTTTTTATTGGCACTAATAACTACTTTGAACTCTTCCTGCCCTAAAGGTAACGATTCAATAGCAGATTTAAAATCTCTTACATAGTTATTATGTTGGTGCAGCATTTTTTGTAAATTAGTTATTAATTCAGGCTTAGCACCGGTGAAAATGGCACAGCGGTGGTCTCTTTCAATGTTGTCGTCACCGACAAAATATATTTGCAGAAAAGAAGATTTTTGTTGAAGATTAGCCTTAACACTACCGATCCGATGGTATACCTGCCCCTGCACTTTAAACGTTGGCATGAAATTACCTTCTTTTATTTCTTTGGCCCCAAAAGAAGTCATCTGAAAACAGCTATTGTAATGACGACTGAAAGACAGGAAGTGCTCTGACATTAAATGCTGCCGAGTAAGAAGACTGTGCAGCGGTTCAGGGTACCGCTTGATAGAGGGTAGCTGAACTTTTCCGCCGCTGCAACACATCCCGTTAGGTTCTTCCTTCCATTTGTATGCTTGACACCAAGAACAGGGTGTCCTTGGTCCAAGATTAACTATTTTGTCATGGTAATAATCTATCTTATAGTCATAATGATGTCCGGACATAAATTTATTTTTCCAAACTATTGCCTGCTGATTTTTTTTATAATTAATAACTGCAAATCTATTGACCCCCGGATGACTATTTGCATAATTTCGTACAGCTGCTCTATTTACCTCGGGATGATCATGAGCATATTTTATTGCAGCAGCTCTTATTTGTTTTCTACGAATATTGTCTGTGAATCTCTTTCTGCGTTTTTGACTACTATAAATATTCGTACTTACGCTTGGTGGTTTAGAAGTATTTGTACTTGCATTAAGTTGCGACCTAGTCATAGAAAAAGACATATTGCAGTAAGTTTTTTTCGAAGTAGAGCTATTGATCATATTCGATGACAAATTTAAATCATAATGTAGTGATTCGAGAACAGATTGCGGAAGCTCAGCTGTACTGGTGCTTTGAATAGTCTTACTCGCTATTGTATCAATATTCAGTAAATTAGTTGATTCAACAGGAATCAATACGTCAAAATGTCCTTCGTTAAAATGTCCGTCAAAACGCATTCTTTTTATCCCTTGTATTGACTCTCCAAATCTTGCAATAAGTCTGCCACCTTGAAACAGTTGGAATTCATATGGAAATATTTCTCCAGCTACTTTTAGTTCGCAGGTTGTGCCATAAGTATGCAACTTACCCATATCGGCTAGATAAAGGCGTTTCGTACCGTAAGAGGTGCCGGATCGGTTTATTGTAAAACATTTGAATCTTTGCCATTCGTTAATTATGTGGCTTACTATATTGGCTCGAATTTGAGCTGCCATTGAAATATTGCCATAAATCAAATAAGACAGGGATGAAAATAAACACGCCCCATCGCCAGGTATTTCTATCACTCTACATTGGATTGGTAATCCTTCGACGTTGACTATTATAATTTCACCCTTCATTTTTCAAAAAAAAATTACTAATAATACTTGAAATAAATTTCAATGTATAAGACTTTTAATATTTAATAAGTGACAGAAAGTCTAATATCAGAGATGTCACTCATTTTCTTTTCTAAATGTTATATATCTTTTTTTTTATTATTATTATTTTTTTTTTTTTTTTTACATTCTTAATATATAAAAAAATCTCTTGCCAAACTCGTGAGTTGGTAGGCAAGAAGCGCTCAACCTAGGCATATCTGGTAGAGTATTTTGTGCCAGACATCGAAAAATCAGGTCATAAATAAAAAAAAAAATATAGATTAAAAAGAGGACATTTTTCAATTAAAATAGAGTGGTAATAATAGAATAATAATGAGGCCGTCGTGGCGCAGCGGCAAGAGGGTGTGACTGTAAACCGACGGTTGTGGGTTCGACCCCATTAGAGTAAATAAAATATTTATTTATGTTTATATTTCCATTTCTTGCACTGTTGTCGAGGCAAAGCGCGGCGTTGAGTTCTGCCACTAAACACGCAACGCCTCCAGAATTACGCAGAAAGTGGGGAACGGAGTGTCTTAACACGAGGTTCCCTCTGCCTACGCTGCTGTGTGCGGGATACAGCGTGAAGCTGATTTTTTGATAATAGAATAATTACAAAAATTTGGTCATTATTTTAACAGAAAGCGATTGTAAATGTATAAGCAAATACGTATAAAATATATTGAATAGAATTTGGTTTTTAACATCTTTTTATGTAAATACTGTTCAATGTAGCTACTATAAGATACTTTTGGCCCCAGAAAAACCGCGAGACTCCGTACGGCTTGGGGTAAATACAAAAATATATTAATAAAATAAATAATTCAAGTAATTTTGAAGACTACTTAGGAAAAGATCGATAATGATTGTAATATTTATATTACACAATCTTAGGGGGCGAATTTAGAATATTAATTAGCATCTACGAATTAAAACGTACCCCTACGCAAAATTTATGATATCTAGCACTTGTAGTAATGAAATTTCATACAAACTATCAACTTGGAAAACCACCCCCTACGGGTTGAATATTGCAATTTCCCATCTCAATGAGCACATACACCCTGCAAATAACGCTCTTGCTAAATATGAGACTCCTAGG
Source organism: Heliconius melpomene rosina (assembly GCF_056956725.1). Classification (NCBI taxonomy): domain Eukaryota; kingdom Metazoa; phylum Arthropoda; class Insecta; order Lepidoptera; family Nymphalidae; genus Heliconius; species Heliconius melpomene. Next base: position 4,762,163 of record NC_140402.1, on the reverse strand, counting down.
TCTTGTAGTAACGAAGTTTCATACAAACTATCAACCCCCAAAAACAACTCCTTAGGAGTGGGATATCACAAACATTCATCTTAGTGACCACCTACGTCCTATAAATAACACCCATATAAAATTTGAAACTCTTAGCACTTATAGTAACGAAGTTTCATACAAACTGTCAACCCTAAAAACAACCCTTTAGGGATGGAAAATTGCAAATTCCCGTCTCCGTGTGTACTTACGTCCTATAAGTAACGTCCATAGAAAATTTGAGACTCCTAGCACTTATAATGACGAAGTTTCATACAAACTATCAACCCTAAAAACAACCCTTTAGGAGTGGAATATTGGAAATTCCCGTCTTCGTGTGTACTTGCGTCCTATAAGTGACGTCCATAGAAAATTTAAGACTCCTAGCGCTTATAGTAACGAAGTTTCATACAAACTATCAACCCTAAAAACAACCCTTTAGGGGTGGAATATTGGAAATTCCCGTCTTCGTGTGTACTTGCGTCCTATAAGTGACGTCCATAGAAAATTTAAGACTCCTAGCGCTTATAGTAACGAAGTTTCATGCAAACTACCAACCCTAAAAACAACCCTTTAGGGGTGGAATATTGGAAATTCCCGTTTCCGTGGGTACTTACGTCTTATAAGTGAGGTCCATGCAAAATTTGAGACTCCTAGCATTTGTAGTAAAGAAGTTTCATACAAATTTTCAACCCCAAAAACAACCCCTTAGAAGTCGAATATTACAAATTCCCGTCTTAGCGAGCACCTACGTCCTATAAGTAACTCCTATGCAAAATTTGAGATTCCTAGCACTTGTAGTTTCTGAGATTTCGTGATGAGTGAGTGACCTTTCGATTTTATATATATAGATTCCAAAGCGGGAATTGAACCCGCACTTGTGCCCCTGTGCCATAACTGGCCTCGTAGATGTACTTATAAGCATATAAGCACATTTTACAATAGTGAATACTAATGTGCCGATACTTGCATTGTATAGATGCACATTTGATACAGTCATGCTGAATAAGCTATAGAATGCACAGAGTTCGATGACCGACATTGATTATAATTATAACTAAAAGAGGCAATCATGGCGTAAGGGTCCAGGAGTGTGCCTATAACGCGACGGTTGTGGTGGGTTCGATTCCCACTTGAGACAATTAGATATTTAAAATTCTCATTTCTTTGCTCTGGTGTCAAGGCAAAGCACAGAGTTCCCCCATTCTCCATTCAACACACAATTCCTCTAGAATTCGGCGGAAAATAGGGAGCAGAGTGTCATAACACTAGGCTAGTAATGTCAAAATCTATACTTACTCCGTCACATGCGGGATACGGAGTGAAACTGAAAAAAAAAAATAGATATATAGAACAGTTGAGATCTCAACTAAATTCACTTTACAAATGAATACGATAGACAGCGTCGTGTTGAATATTAAATTTATTATCGTCCTCGTATCATAATCGAATCGATTTTTCATATGACAAAGTATTTTATAACAAGTTTAAATAATAAAGTGCTATTTTTCCCGATCCCGTTGGAATTATGAGATATCTACACTACTCTTATACTTCCCAAGGAACCTAATAAATGTTTTTTACTAATATTGTATTTATATTATAGCATTTAATTTAAAATAGCGAGGTATCAAATTTTTCATCCTTCCAGGTTTCTACATTCAGTAGCCTCTTCTAACAGTTATGTCCGTCAATGTATCAAAAGAAAAAAAAAACTAAATTATTTAATTATAATAATTAAACAAACGTAATAAATATAAATAATATAACATATACATTACCACCAACGACTGGTTATAGAAGCTATTAGCAAATAGGCCTGATAGACCGCAAGACCACAGTTCGCACTCATAAATATCTTACAATTGTAAACCTAAATGCTATGACATAAGGTCTATTTTGCTACTAGTAAAATATTACATTTAGCTATATATCTACTAACTCTTAACTAAGTTGGTACTAGGATATTGCATCCACCGCTCTGCTCTTAGAAAACGGATGTGGAATCACACACCGTGGAAATGTATATTAGAGGTATTAAAATTTCATTGGTTATATATTTTATAGAAAATGGTTTCAATAATAGTAACATATTTATATTTTAAAGCACAGTAGTCCACAATTTCTTAGTCTAATAGTTTGCATGGACTATATATAATAAATAAACGTTCTCCAGCTAGATGGGGTGACGATGGGGTGGTGACGAAATGGCAGGCAAAGAAAAGCTGAAGATCGAGTTGAAGATGGATACGAAGAGCTGAAGATCGAGCTCAGTGGCGTGCCATTGGAGAGGCCTATATCCAGCACTGGACGACGACAAGCTGATGATGATGATGATGATAAAAAATAAAATATTTTACTCGTGTAGTAATTTCAAAAACAATAAAACTAAAATATAAATTACTATTCATTGTCCGGTCATATTTTTACAAAGGTCCCAATGAAGGGTTCCAATAATTGGTTGAAGAAAACTTGTTAAAATAGTATGAAAATTGATCCTAAGTACAGTTTATAAAGATAGCTATTATCCTTATTACAAAAGCGATTACTGCTTAGAGTCTAAAGCTTCAACAAAGTAAGATAATTTACAACATTTCTCTAACAAAAGACGTTCAGAACAATCGAGTTACCTAGTTTAGTACTAGCTGTAAGAAAACTATTCGAAAATCAATTTGTATAGACCTAGCCGGCCAAATGCCTAATCTAATTTTAGTTTATTCTCTTATTAAAGTGAAAATAAATATTGTACAACTGACACACTGTTTTACTCCTAAAACAGTGTTTAATATTTATTTTTATCAATGAAAGGAAAGACCAGAGAGAGAGAGAGAGGTCTAAAATCTCTTTATTTATACATACAATAAAATTGTAATTGATCGCTGTCTGTAAAAGGAAGATATTTATCAATGTTATAAAATCCAAAACATTTATTTATTTTTCTGTTTGTCTGTGCGTTTGTGCTCGTCAATCTTAGATAAGTAACCGATTTAAATACATGATGACTTGGAGAAATTAACTATTTGCATTTATCTCCTCTGACAAGCTAATGTGTGGATTCTGCCGCTCAACAGACAATGTCTCTAATTTTGAAGGAAAATAGAGAACGGAGTGTCTAGAAATCGAGTTCTCTCTGCTTACCCGGCTGATTAATAAAACTAAATAAATTGTAAACCAGAAAGAAAAAACAATAATAAATATACCACCCGTGTTAACTTGCTACCATAACGTTATTTGCTCTTTAATTTTTCAACCCAGCGATAACAAATGCAATTTCTCATTAAATTATAATGTTAGTAATAGCATCAGTGGCCTGTATTCTTAGTTTACTGCTCCCAGTGTTCATGCTTCTTAACTAACTTATGGCAATAATTTAGTTCTAGTGTATTAATTTAGTTCTATTAATAATATCTGTACCATTTTCTATAGAATTTGTAAAGTATTAACCCAGTCGTGGCATAGTGGCAGAAAGTGTGATTGTAAAACCGACTGGTTCGATCCTCACTCGAAGAGATGAACTATTTGTTTAATTTTATATTTCCATTTTCTTCGGTCTGGTATCGAGGCACATCGCGGCGTTGAGTTCCGCTACTCAACACCCAATGCCTCCAGATTTTTGGCAGAAAATGGGAAACGGAATGTGTTAACAGGGTCCCTCTACCTACCCTGCTGTGTGCAGAATATAGCGTGAAGCTAATAAAAAACTTACAGCAGTAAAATTTGCAAGCACGTTTTATCATTGTTATTTAAATAGAGAAATAACGATAATTGGACAATTAAAGTGTAAAAGTGACTGATTGAATATTCTTGTTTTTGTAACTTTCACTTTTTTTTACTTAATTGTTGCGGAAAATCGATATTTCAACAAGTTGTTTGAGCTGACATTGTCACTTGCCTCACATTCGTTGAGAAGGTTAACACACGACGCTGAGCTCTCAAATGAAACGTGACTGTGCGAAGAGGGCGATGCTTAAACATTCCAGATTTAGCCTAATTAATACACAAAGATACTAAAATTCGAAGGAAAGTGGGGAACGGAGTGTATTAACACTATGTTCCCTCTGCCTATCCTGCTGTGGGCGGGATTCAGAGAGAACTTGATTTACTTATTTTTTATTTACACTTTTCTCCGATTTCTAGCGGCATTGCGTGTTAAGTGGCGGAACTCAACGCCGTTCTTTTCCTCGTTATCAAACCGGGAAAATTAAAATATTTAATATTTCATTTCTCTAAGTAGGAACCGAACCCACATCAATCGTGATTACACACGTAGCAGTCACGAGCTTGTGCCTTGCGTCACTTGGCCTCAAACTACAACTTCAAAAGGAACAAAAATAAAAATAACAGAATAATATAGAAATCTTGAAGATACGGAAGAAAGTTCGACAATAAGTTCTAGCTTCTCGAGCACTGTCCGAGCCATCGTAGTTTGCAACTTGTCAGAAACACGTGAGGCAGTTAGTCTCAGTTACCTCTATATTTTTATATTCCTATGATACTATAGATATATATTTACCTCTATGTTTATTATCTTTATTTTTCTCAATTTTACGCATTATCCTAAAACATAATGTGTTTTAGGATAATGCGTAAAAATGGTTTTTTTTTTTCAGCTTTACACTTGAAGCAAGGTAGCCAAACGAAGCCTAGAGTTAAGACATTCTTTGTATTGACACCAGAGCGTAGAAATGAAAACATTGAATAAATAAGGGATCTAGTGCAAATATCAAAAGAAGTGGCTTCTAAATTAAAAAATCATTTTCATATTTTTAAAAATATTAAATTATAAATTTTCACGATTCATTCTAAATATTAATAATATAAAAGATATATTTAACATTGTAAAGATAAAATATTAATTAACTGTTACCTTTTTCTGGATTCGGAAGCTCATATTATAACGTTAATCTTCTGCTTATCCAAAATGCTGAATCACTACGATCCATCACAATTTGTCTTTAACGCTATAACCTGTTTTCATTGAGTAACGAGCCTATACTTATATTTAGCTAAAATAAGAAAAATATTTATTTTTATAATTTAGTTTAGAGACTTAAAAAGGAAGAGTCTACAAATGAAAAGAAATACTGTGAAGAATTGTAATTACTATGAATATATCTTTATTATACATTTTCACGCTGTTTCCCGCACACAGTGGAGAAGGAACCTCGTGTTAAGACATTTCGTGAGTGGCAGGACTCTATGCGTTGCCTCGTTACCAGAGCGAAGAAATGGAAATATAAACGTAAATAAATATTTCACTTCCTCGAGCGGGAATCGAACCCAGAACCGTCGCGTTACAGTCACAGCCTTGTGCCGCTGCGCTATGATGACTTCTAGATATAATATGAAATATCTTTTTTTTTTTAAGCTAGGAAGTAAACGTGTTCTCATTCTGTAAAACGGGCCTCATGCCTGTTAATGGCATCCTTTTCCGTGATGGTTATTATACGTCGCGTCGTCGTTAAATTTTGGATTGAAATAATTTTTCACATTCTTTTTTACAAAGTTACCTTTGGAATTTGTGCTATAACTATTTGCATCTTAAATGATTCATAAAATAAACTCTTTTGATGGCAAAAAATAACATTCTTATAGTCGTAATATTTATATATATTATTTTTTATCAGATTTACATACATACTCGTACTATATTGAGTGGAAGTGTCTTAATGGAAACGGAGTGTATTAACACTAGGTTCTCAAGTTTTCTCTGGCTACTCTATTATATGCGGGATATACGTACATACTATGGCTGAAAGTTAAAGCTTAATATTTTGGTTTCTCAACTAATCCACTCTAACTCTACTCGTATTACATTCATCTAACGACAGCTAAGATTCTTGTTAGCAACTGATATAATAAAAATGCCGACGAAAGCTAACTGGTTCACACGGAATATATTTAAAAATTTGCGTAGATTTTTCTTTCAATTTCACCCTGTTGACGTTTGACCTTCGAAAACACACTATTAATGTTACTGCAGGAAGGTCACGTAAAAAGCATGAGAACCGGAAGGCACCTTTGAAGAGGTTGATGACAGTGAACGAGATATGGCAGAGAGAGTAAAGTTTGGCGCTCCATTCGCTGTGGCTACCCCGTTAACGAAAAGAAAACAATAGTTAACATACTGTAGCTTAGAAAAGTTCCAAACTCAAAATACATGTAAATAAATAAATTAAAGTAATAAAATAAAAAAACCTTTTATTTATTGCTAAGAAAGTTATTTACAAAAAAGAATATAGTTTTTAGTTTTTTCTTTTTTAACAATTGTTTGCAAGAACCCCTTTTCAGGTGAAGGCCTCCTTCAATGCTTACCAATGTTCCCTATTTTGAGCAATTTTAGTCCAAGAGTGACCAGCCAACCTAGCTATCTCGTCTTGCGATCTCGTTAGCAGCCTTCCTTTGAGTCCCTGGCCCAAAATACATGTATAATATAAAAAATACGATCACTTTTTTTCACTATATAATTTCACTACATTTCTCTATATGTTTTATAGTATCATAGTTTTTTTTCTCAGTATTTTCGATTGGTTATTTTATTGGCGAAAAATAATACGTTCAGTAGATAAAATGAAGTGTGTCCTGATAGATTATCTAAGTACTTATCTCATACTAATAATCTATATTTTAATTAATATTATGGAAATATAAGTATCACGAAAAATATCCTATTTATAAGGTAAAAAAAGAAGAAAAGATATTCTGAATTCACAAATAACTTATTATAATCTATCTAGCTCGAGAAAGTTTTGTACTTATTTTAACGTTGTAAGATTCTTCTTAATGCTTGAATGAGCACTTAGACGTTTACACAGTTTAAAAGCTAGCACTTAAAGTATCGAGTTTGATTTAAAATTTGTGTTAGAAAGGATGGATCGCTTCCTTTATCGTTTTCATTTAGTAGTGAATTAAAAAAGGGTATAAAGTGGAATTTGTTAGGTACTAGTAGGTAATACTTATTTTTTTTATTCAATATAAAAAAAAGTGAAGTAAAAAGAAATAAAAAAATATTTCATCAATAAAATTAAGTAGATTCATCATAATAAAAACTTTATTAAAGTTCAAAACAATAATTATATTAAAATATCATATAGTTATCCTATCCTATCCTATCCTATATCTTATAAAACAAAGTCGCTTTTCGTGTCTGTCTGTTGTTTCTAACTCTTCTTCTTCTAAACCACCCAACGGATTTTGATGCGGTCTTCACCATTAAGTCGAGTGTTTTTCGTAGAAGGTTTATATATAGTTTATTATTTGTACATTCTTATGTAAATTAACATAAATACGATAAATGTGTATAAAGTCCTACCTGTTGAGACACTTTCGCGCATGCGCTGCTCTAATGAAAAAACTACATGAAAAAATGTACTGGAGTATTGTTCCTCTTAATAAGATCTACAAAAAAGTCCGCGAGAGCATATTCGTATCTTTTAAGAATAACGTGTGTGATCATTTTTCTGTCTAAAAATAATAATTTCAATATATTTTTTATTGTGAGGGATATTTTTCCATAATGGTATTAATCCTTATCCTTTAAAATACTTTATTAATTTTCTACGTTAAACGAAGATAAAATTTGCTTTTTACAATATTTCGAAATTGCAAATAGTTTTACAGAAAAACGCATTTAATTGTTGACACATCCCGCCATTGACACATCAGCTGTATGTTACTCAAGTTTCACTTATCCCTTACTCTCAGCATATAAATAAGTACATTAGTTACGTTGGCCATTTAATGTAGATCAAAACTGTCTTTTACCGTTTTTCATTTTAACAAGTACTTTAGAAGTTGTTATAATATCAAAAAATCCTTGCTGCGAAACGGCTCGCCACTCGCCATGCGTCCGCCGCGCCCGCCTGGCTTACACGCATCGGTGGTTCAGTGGTAGAATGCCCGCCGCCACGCGGGCGGCCCGGGTTCGATTCCCGGCCGATGCATTCTATTTAATTTTCCTCACAGGCAGCCACGTAGTACTTGCTTTTAATCAGGGACAGAATACCCTCTTCAGCATTAACCACAAGCTCGAAAAAAAACCCGCCTGCCTCTATAGCAACGAAGTATTAGATGCGTTTGCACGTATTGGATAATTGGAGTTGAATGTATTATTTCAGCGCGATATATTTGGATTCATATTTTTTGTAGTAGTTATTAGTAGGTAGGTTTTGGTTTATAATTTCTTCCGTTTAAAAATAGCCATTTAACTATCTAAAAATAGTCATTTAAATATATTTTAATAAGTACTTGAAAAGATTAGTAGCACAGATTTAAAATTACGGTACCTACTAAAAATCCTTGCTGTGTAAAACAATTGGAAAATCCTTATTGAAACTACGAAAATGCGGGTTGTATTAGGGTTTAATTAATTTTCACATTATTTTAAGTGCTTTGCAAACATACATTATATGAATAATCCAGTAGTAAAAGTGGGCGAAGCCGCAAGAGGGTCGCTAGTCTATATATATTAAAGGACTTGTCCTCACTGACTGAGGTAAGACGCACGCACAGCCGTAACCACTGATGGTAGAAGCGTGAAATTTGGACAGATGTTTACTTTTGTAATCTGGACATCCACTAAGAAGGGATTTTGAAAAATTTTAATCCTAAAGGGGTGAAATAGGGGTTAAAAGTTTGTATGGAAAAAAATTTAAATCGACACCAATTTTTATAAAATTTGAAATTCAGGCTCTTAAAAGTATTTAATTGAACAAGTGTTTCATCGTTTTCTACAATTCTCCCCCTAAGGGTGCAAATAAGGGGTTGAAAGTTTGTATGGGAAAATTTTATAAAAATCGGTGCCAATTAAAATTTTTTCCATACAAACTTTGAACCCCTATTTCACCCCTTTAGGGTTAAAATTTTTCAAAATCCCTTCTTAGTGGATGTCCAGATTACGAAAGTAAACTTTTGTTCAAATTTAACGTTTCTACCATCAGCGGTTACGGCTGTGCGTGCGTCTTACCTCAGTCAGTGAGGACAAGTCCTTTTATATATATAGATTATACAATAATGTAGTTAGTTAGGTACTTATTTATGACATCCTTCTCGTTCTATCCATAATAAAGAATTTTATGTTAAGCAAGAATCGAACTGGCTACGATCATTCACTCACAATCATTGCTTCACCCTAGTATCTTCTACCTTTGATGCTTGGATATTTTTCTAAGCAAGCTAACAAAAACCTCCCCTGGGCTATATTGTTTTAAATTATTACCATACAGTTTACACAAAGTAAAATTACATAGGGGGATGTGAAAATGCCTATTTGCAATTCTCAATCATCTTTTCGTTAAAATAATGAGAATTTATTACTGTACTTGGAAGACTTCCAAGAGGCACGGGTTCTAATTCCGCTATATTATTCTTTTTATTTTAATTTAAAAAAAAGGATTTACTTAATATTATGTACATGGACAGCATATCCAGATTCACTGCTTCCTGGTTCTTGAATAAGAATAGAAATGGAAATACTGAAGTATACTGGGAGAACCTTAGGAATTGTATGAAGGAAGCAGCGACAAGGGTATGTGGTAAAGGGAAAAGACAAAGAGATAAAAAAGAAAAAATGTAAGTTACAAAAGCACCAAACAAAAGTGCTTAAGCGAGAAAATTCTGAGAAACAAAGAGATTAAAGGTTAAAGTGCTACTTCAGGGAAAACACGAAGCTATTCTAGCGAGAAGTTAGTGCTCCACATAAGACGAGAACCTGGGCCCTAAACAGGTCTTAAGTGTAGAATAACACTTTGAAAATGTAAAAATAATAAAAAATTCTTTTTTCCACTATTCCAGTAACCTTTCAAACAGGTGTTTAAAATATTGAAGAACTCTTCAAATGTGACAGCAAAAGTAGAACTTAAATTATAATTATAATATCTTATACCTCCATAATAACAGCCCTTGGCCTCTGGTCTGTAAGTATCTACATCAGCGTTTCATCACGTTCACTGAACGAGCAAAGTTTCATTTCTTCGTGTAATTCCCACTAAGCTTGTGGAAAAATTAATTTATTAAATCTGAAACATCATGTTCTTAAGCTGATGACTGTTCTTCTTTGACCTAATATTGTCCTCAGTTTTTTCTGATTACCGTCTTATATTTGAATGAATGAATGAAATATTTATTATTTCTTTTCATTTTCTGCTCTAGCAACGAGGCGTTGAGTTCCATCACTCAACCAATACGCAATGCTTCCAAATCGGAGTTCAGCGGGCATGGAGAAAAGGAAGTATCTTAATGTAAACGTGTCATGCCATGGCAGAGGGGACTTGAGAATCTAGTGTGAGTATCATAACTTTAGATTTCCCAGGTCCCTTCTGCCTCAGGAAAACTAAGAAAAGCTTAAGTTATGAAATACTTAAATTTAATGTATTTTTTATTTATTTTATTTATTAATAAAAAATTTAAGGATTCTAAAATATATTTTAATCCTAAGTAAATAAATAAATCAAAACAACGACCGGATTTCCTTTCGACCACTTATGAAGAATCCTAATTATTTTTAATATTCTCCTCGTAGTATAAAAATTCCGTCACGAGTTTTAATAGTCCGCAAGCTCATAAAATACGTGACGGAGTGCTGGTTGGGGTGTCATTATCAAAATCTTATTACTTCCAAGCTCTTAGTATAATAAGACTTACAATTTATATGTATAATTAGGGTTTTTTTTGTAAAAGATCTTGTCATGGCAGCAGATGGTGCTTATTCAACTATTTAAATATAACCAAAATATTTTTTTTTTGTCTTTTATTATCCTCCAACTAAATTAAACGGCTGATCTTTGTATTTATTTTTTTTATTTTTTATGGCTCCTTGTATGAACTTTTTATTAATATTACTAATAATATATAATAACCCATAGTACCTACAGAAAAAAAATGGAACCTAAGAATAAAAATGTAATATTAGACTGGATCAAAAAAAACAAACAAAACTACAAATTTTAAGATACGAAAAATCTTTACTTTACCATTTCGCTTGAAATCCTTAACACTATATATCCTTCATCCATGTAAGGAAGGTACTCTAATGATAAATTGACAGATGAATAGCTCCCAGCTTAAGGTGAATGCTGAGAAGAAAATCTCTACGTGATCGATTTCAAAAGTATAAGAGATATGGCTCAGGAATGGTAATAAAGCAGATGCAGTTCTGTATGTTTTATTCATGAACGAAATTTGGATGGTCGTTTCTCTGAAAGCTGGAAAATCAAATAGGTATACTAAAAGTTTGGCTGGAGTTACTTTAAAGTTTATGTGGTATTTTACAGTATAGAACTAACTTTAATTATAGCATATTCGTCTATCTATATATATAAAATCGAAAGCTCACTCACTCATCACGAAATCTCAGAAACTACAAGTGCTAGGAATTTCAAATTTTGCATAGGAGTTACTTATAGGGCGTAGGTGCTCGCTAAGACGGGAATTTGCAATATTCGACTTCTAAGGGGTTGTTTTTGGGGTTGAAAGTTTGTATGAAACTTCGTTACTACAAATGCTAGGAGTCTCAAATTTTGCATGAACGTCACTTTTAGGACGAGGTACTCATGGAAATAGAAAATAACAATAACGTAGTTCGCGCAAGCGAAGCCGCGGGCGGGCCGCTAGTTGTCTAATAAATATTGATCGTTATATATAAAATATAGTTTACAATTTAAAGCAATAGGTTATTTAGGATTTGGGTTTTAAAATAATTTATCAACTGGGAGTTCCCCAGTCAGTTGAAGTTCGAGTTAAAAGCTCTCGTAGCTTTGGATTTGTGTAGATATAATTCAATATTCGTGGTGGAAGTCTGAGGCCACATCCTGCTTTGGATGATGGTTTGTTTGGTGGTTTTTTACATAATTTTACCAACTTATCCAGGTCCACCTCCGTTGTTAGCATTTCATAAAATAAAAGCTCATCATAATATAGAGGTGGAGGAGAGTCTATAAAAATTTCAAATATGTACACAGAAAAAAGAGAGATATATACATTGCATATTTACATTAAAATAACAATGATAATTACACAGGAAACCTTCTGAAATCCTACAAAACTGAGTAACCCGAAACGTTAGTAATTATTAATTAGTAAGAGGCATGTTCAAATTAAATTAAATACAGACAGACCCTTTTCGTTTGCTTAATACATTTGAAGCAATAATTTATTATTAAATGTTTCATATTTATTTTATAACTAATTGTTGTCTGTAATTCGTGTGCATGTATTTAACATTAGAAAGAAGAATTATATATAGAACGAAGAAGAAGAAGAATTATAATTTTCTTCTATGCCTCTGAAAGTTGTTTGACTTTTTGGTTGGTGTATATTTTTATATATCGCGCTAAGCGCTAAGCACATAGTTAGCACTTCTACTATGATTCCACCTTCATCCTGTATCCTGTATCCTGCAACATGCGGGATACAGCGTGAAGCTGAATAAAAAGTGTAAAATATCAATTTACAAGCACTTACCCCAAGTCTTGAGTCCTTGAAAGTCAAACGACGTCAGCCCTTCCATCAATACACGTCAAAGCTTCGTAAAGAGTAATTGTATTACACGAAATAAGGCCTCGCCCGTATACGGAACACATTTATCATTGGGGCCGTATGGGGCTTAATGAAATTTTATGCGTCATAACATATGAGGGTATATCATCTTTCTATCATAGTTATTAAAATTATGGGATATCAAAATATGATGAGTTTGCTAAGATAATGGCGACTGGAGGGTCCTTCTACTTTGTTGGCTTCTCATACAATGTTAGAACTTAGAAGTGAAGTGCCATATATCTAATGAGTCTTTAAGACTTTGTTATAGATGAGTTTGTCGGTGCTGGTGAGTAATGTGATTATTTTCTGATAAAACATTTATATTTAAATTTGAATTAAAAAAAATGTGCGACTGTAATCGCGATAGTTGTGGGTTTGATTCCCACCCAAGGAATATTTATCGGTCTGATAAGGAGGCAAGACGCCGCGTTGAGCCTCAAGGAGTGAGAATCAATACCTCGAGAATTTGTTGGAAAGTTGAGATCGGAGTGCCTTAACACTATTTTCTTAGGTTCCAGATAGAACATATACCAGAGATCTACCCTGGTATATGTGATACAGCGTAAAGCTGAAAAATAAAGAAAATAAAACCTAGGTAAAATATGTAATGGACAAAAATATTAATATTATTACATATATATTTTCTGGACGCCCAAGGACGCCCAATATTCTATGCATTGCCGAGGTAGAGAATACCGAAATTATACAGATTGCCAGTAACATTTATATAGATTTAGTAATGTAATAAGAATAAAATATGGTAACGGCCTAAAATAAGGAAGGTATTGTAAAATATGACATAATATTATACGTGACTAAAGTGACAATGGAATCCATGGCTGTTTATTTCCTACCTTCGTTCTGAATACAATTCCATTAAACTTTCTTTTACAAGAGTCAATATGGCCTGTAAAATATTTAAATATACAGGGTGCAATGAAAAGTTTAAATTATATACAAAAGTAAATGGTACCAAATTGGCATTTGATACTATATTTCATAATGTATTGTATATCTTAACTTTAAAGGATTGTTTTATATTTTAGTAATAATTAATAGACCACCGTTGTTTCGATCACTTCAAATACTTGATATGGATTTTTAATTCAATCCTCGAGTGAAAGGTTACAAAAATATGATTTTTTACAAGCTTTAATATTCTTGGACACGGAAGGACACTACGTTCTCTACATGTATTCTATAATTGTGTATGTTTATCTTTTTTATTACCGGTCAATTTCCTTCGTGCGTTTTCCATACAACGTGACATTGGCGAAATGAATTGTGCTCAACTGGCACGCTCGAAACGCCATATATCGAGAAATCAATCAATCAATCACTACGTTCTCCACTTTCTGCCGAATTCTGGAGGCATTGCTTTGCCTCGACACCAGAGCGAAAAAATGGAAATATAAACGTAAATAAATATTTCACTTCCTCGAGTGGGGATCGAACCCACAACCATCGCGTTACATTCACAGCCTTGTGCCGCTGCGCCAAGACTGCCTCAACAAAATCTATATATATAAAAGGACTTGTCCTCACTGACTGAGGTAAGACGCACGCACAGCCGTAACCGCTGATGGTAGAAACGTTAAATTTGGACAAAAGTTTAGTTTCGTAATCTAGACATCCACTAAGAAAGGATTTTGACAAATGTTTACCCTAAAGGGGTGAAATAGGGGTTCAAAGTTTGTATGGAAAAAAAATTAAATCAGCATCGATTTTCATAAAATTTTAAATTTAGATTTTTAAAAGTATTTAATTGAATACGTGTTTCATCGTTTTCTAGAATAGACCCTCTAAGGGTGCAAATAAGGGGTTGAAAGTTTGTATGAAAAAAACTTTAAATCGCCACCGATTTTTATAAAGTTAGAAATTTAGACTCTTAAAAACATTTCATTGAACACATGTTTTATGGTTTATTAGAATTCACTCCCAAAATACGCAAGCGAAGCTGCGCGCGTCCGCTAGTATGTAATATGCGCAACCGTCACTTGGTATATTCAGATAGGTCACAGCTGTTGCTGCTCTGGACCGTAATGAAACATGTAGATTCAAAATATAGAAGTAACTAGTGGACCCGGACGCGGCTACGCCTGCTTCAACTATAAGAATATTTATTAAATATATTCATTAAATTATTTTCAATTTTCAATAGAATTAGTAAGAAAATATAAGTTTAATAATCAAAAAGAATAATAAGTAGATACACATTATTAGAAAAAATTATCTGAGTTATTGAAATTAACCAACAAAAGGATTAAAAGTAACTAAAGGATAGATATTCTTAATATTAGAAAAAGTACCTTAAGTTTTCCGTGCGTGCGTACATAGAGTCGATATGACTCTACGAAATAACTAAACATTTCTCTCTATTAAGCAGGATAATTTTAGCGGGCAATTTCAAATAAAATAAGAAGAGAACCAAAGTGTAGCTTTAATTAATTATAAACAGCAAATAATTACATAAACATTTACAATAGTTCGAAAATGTATGAAAATTTATAAAACCGTCAACGTCATCTGCCCGTTCGCGTCGGTCATACTGTGCCGCCCGTAGGCTAGGTCATTTGGAATCAGTGACATCTCCTTAATTATTTATTAGAATGTTATACAGCAAACTATAATTTCAATCTAGATAAAATGTTAATAGTGACTATTATATTTATTTTCATAAGGATGAATATCAAAATGTCGCGATAACGGTTGCGTAGCGACGCGACGGTTGTTATTAACATGGCAGAATAAATTGCATGTCAAATTGGAAAGTACTTTAAAATATATTAGTATATATGTGTAATGTAATATCATATAGCCTATAGCACTTCTGAAGAATGCAGCTTTCATACAAAACAAAAACAATGAAAATCGGACCTGTAGATCCAGAGATCTTAGCGTTCAAACAAACAAACAAACAAACAAACAAACAAACAAACAAACTCTTCCGCTTTATTATATTAGTATAGATTGTAGTAATATTAGTATACTGAAATACCACAGTCTCTTTAACAAAATAAATTGTTATCTATACTTATCTATACTATCTATACTAATATAATAAAGCGGAAGAGTTTGTTTGTTTGTTTGTTTGTTTGTTTGTTTGTTTGTTTGTTTGTTTGAACGCTAAGATCTCTGGATCTACTGGTCCGATTTACTATGTTTTTGTTTTGTATGAAAGCTGCATTCATCCGAAGTGCTATAGGCTATATAACATTACTAGCGGACGCGCGCAGCTTCGCTTGCGTATTTACGGGTGAATTCCAAAAAACCACGAAACATGTGTTCAATGAAATATTTTTAAGAGTCTAAATTTCAAATTTTATAAAAATCGGTGGTGATTTAATGATTTTTCCATACAAACTTTGAACCCTTTATTTGCATCCTGAGGGGGTGAATTCTAGAAAACCATGAAACACATGTTCATATTAATATTTTTAAGAGTCTAAATTTAAATTTTTATAATAATCGGTGGCGTTTTAAAGATTTTTCTATACAAACTTTCAACCCTTTATTTGCACCCTTAGGGGAAGAACTCAAGAAAACATGAAACATGTGTTCAATTAAATACTTTTAAGAGTCTGAATTCCAAATTTTATAAAAATTGGTGACGATTTAAAAAAAAATCTATACAAACTTTCAACCCCTTATTTGTACCCTTAGGGGGAAAATTCTAGAAAACGATGAAACACGTGTTCAATTAAATACTTTTAAAAATCTAAATTTCAAATTTTATAAAAATCGGTGCCGATTAAAAATTTTTTCCATACAAACTTTTAACCCCTATTTCGCCCCTTTAGAGTTAAAATTTTTCAAAATCCCTTTTTAGTGGATGTCCAGATTACAAAAGTAAATATCTGCCCAAATTTCACGTTTCTCCGCACAACGGTTACGGCTGTGCGTGCGTCTTACCTCAGTCAGTGAGGACAAGTCCTTTTATATATATAGATATTACACATATATACTAATATATTAAAATACTTTCTAATTTGACATGCAATTTATTCTGCCATGTTAATAACACCCGTCACGTCGCTACGCGACCGTTTCCGTGACATTTTGATATTCATCCTTATAAAAAAATAAATTATAAGCAAAAAATCATTTTTAGAAAAAGCTTTTCTTTAAAAGCCCTAAAAAGGAGAAAATAAAATTTGTCTTTTAAATTTTAACTATCAACTCATAACCTCATTGTACACAATTTATATGATCATAAAAGCTTGTCGCGCGATTTACTTGTGTAACTAAACTAGTGCTAATTTAATTATGTAAAATCTGCTAAGTTTCAATTTTTAAAGAATTTAATTAAATATTGATTAACGCGACAAGCTTTTATGATCATATAAATTGTGTACAATGAGGTTATGAGTTGATAGTTAAAATTTAAAAGACAAATTTTATTTTCTCCTTTTTAGGGCTTTTAAATAAAAGCTTTTTCTAAAAATGATTTTTTGCTTATAATTTATTTTTTACTTTTTAGTTACCACTGTCTAGGTTTCTCACACTAGGGACATGTATCACGATTCCGCTTCTATGGTTAGGAATGCTGTTGGCGACACTAGACCCTTCCCGATTACAGTGGGGGTTCACCAGGGCTCGACTCTAGTCCGTTCTTATTCAATGTAGTGCACCCTCCATGTATGCCGACGACATAGCACTCATTGACGAGGACCGACTGACGCTGGAGCGTAAAGTGAACCTGTGGAAGGGTACGCTTGAGAACGGCGGTCTTAAACTAAATGTGTCGAAGACCGAGTACATGGCCTGCGGAAGCCCGGACTCGAGCACGATCCCCTTGTAGGTCCAGCCGTTAAGTCAGAAAAGTTCAGGTACCTTGGATCCGTTATGCACGAGTCTGGAGGTATCGATCACGATGTCCATAGCCGGATAAGTTGGCCAGCACTATCTCGGCACACTCAGGAGCTTCACGTCACGGAAATGAAGATGCTGAGGTGGATGTGCGGCGTAATGCGGTCTGACCGCATACGAAACACATTCGTTCGAGGTAGTCTTGGGGTCCGTGACGTAGCGGATAAGCTCCAAGAGCGCCGCCTGCGATGGTTTGGCCACGTTACGCGCCGGTCTAAGAACTATATCGGATGCAAGTGCCTTGCTATATCAGTTCCTGGAGTGAGACCTCCTGGACGCCCAAGGAAGCGCTGGTTGGATCTCGTGATGCCGGATATGAAAGCCAATGGTCTAACCACCGAGGACGCAAAAGACCGCGCAAAGTGGAGTAGGTTGAGTAGGAAGGCAGACCCTGGCAATAGCCGGAATGAATGCCAGGAGGAAGAAGGTTTCTCACACTAGATATCATATTATTTTTCTAATTATTCTCGGCAAGCCCTTTCATTTGATACTCGTATTGCAGATGTGCATAAATAATAACTATTTCGCCATCTTAAATGTTCCGCCATATTGGATTTAGAAAAACGTCACATTTTTCGAGTTACTCAACGAGCCCTTTCAATAGATATCCATATTGTAGAAGTAGACTAAAATTAACTATTCGGCTATCTTGGATGGTCCGCCATATTGGATTTAGAATGACGTTACACTATTTTTCCAGTTACTCTCAACAAGCCCTTTCATTTGATACCCATATTATAGAAGTTCATGAAATATAACTATTCCGCCATCCTGGATGGTCCGCCATATTGTATTTAGAATAAAGTTACAAACCTTATCGTGTATTGTCATCCAAACCAAACGTATATACAAAATTTCAGCTCAATCGTACGAACATACCTTTCATTATATGAAAGCACAAAAAACTTGAATCGTGTCAATTCTATTGGATTTCAAGTGATGTCACATTATTTTTCTAATTGTTCTCGGCAAGATCTTTCATTTGATACCCATATTGCAAAAGTGCATAAATAATAACTATTCCGCCATCTTAGATGTTCCACCATATTGGATTTAGTATAACGTCACATTAATTTTAGAGTTACGGTCAACGACCCATTTCATTTAATATCTATATTGTAGAAGTAGACCAAATAGATACTCGGCTATCTTCGATATCCTCCTTATAAGATTTAGAATGACATCACATTATTTTTCGAGTTGCTCTCAACGAGTCCTTTCATTTGATACCCATATTGTAGAAGTACATTAAAAATAACAATTCCGCCAACTTGCATGGTCCGCCATATTAGATTTAGAGTGACGTCACATATTTTATCGTGCATTGTCATCCAAAGTAAACGTGTATACAAAATTTCAGCTCAATCGGTTGACGATATCTACTTCAAAATTGAGGTCTAAGATTTCACCCGAACCCACATACATACATTGCAAGTTAAATAAAAGCTTTTAAAATATAAGAGTCACTTTTAGCATTTTATCCAGATTGAAATTACAGATTACTGTTAATTAACATAACATTCTAATAAATAATTAAGGAGATGTCACTGATTCGAAATGATCTAGCCTTCGGCCGGCATAGTATGAGAATGACCGACGCGACAATATTCTTATAGTTCAAGCAGGCGTAGCCGCGTCCGGGCCCATTAGTGTTATTATATAACAAAAATTAGTTACACGTATAACTTTTTGTAAAAATATAACGTGTTATATTTGACATGAGAAATGGTCCTAATGGAAAACCTAGTGTTAAAACACTCTTTTCCCCACACAAAAAGATAGCTTACCATAGAGATGGAAACACTGGTTATCATAAATGTTAATAGCTAATTCATGTAAGCTGTGGTTTGGAGAATAGGAACATGTTCGTATGAGATAGCCCGCATTGTTGGGGTATGTGGTAAACTTTATACTCCTTAATCATGATTTTCAATTAAACTTTACCGTTTGGTTAAAAGTTTTAAGATAATCTAACCTGTCTGTTGAAATATACATAAGTTCGTGTAATGAGAAAGTCGAATATTATCAGATTTTGGTTCTTTACATATCTTTTTTTTGTGCAAGATAGGCAGAGGGGGATGGAACCCCCCCCCCCCCGGGTTTCTAGTGTTAAGATACTCCGCATTCCATTTCCATAGAATTTTCAAAACTCAAATCTCAAATTTAGCACCTTGCTTTGTTTCGACACCAAAACGAAGGAATGTAAATATCAAATAATTAGTTTCCTCGAGTTGGGAATTGAACCCACAACCTGTCGCATTTACATTTACATGCTTGAACCCTATAAGGGTCCCTGTAAGGGAACCCTGTAAGGCCTACTGGCCTCTTTTGCTACCAAAAATTACAGACAGAATACACAGAAAATACAGACAACTTTTGGTTGTGTCGATCTTGTTTTAATTAAAAACGAACCAACTAAACTCCCTATAATACTGACTATACACCGCCAACAACCTATAATATTAAATACAAAGCAAAATTAATTAAACATTTACTATTTTATTTTATAAAATATTTAAATATATTCTTCTTAAACAATATCAAATTTTCAATATTTTAAGAGAGGACGAGCTCTTAAGCCTATTTATACATTTTTGTAAGCGATTAGTCTAATTTCATTAGGTTATAGTGGAAGTAATTCGGCACACAATAAACATCGCCCTAAATTGATGGCGAGATAGTTGATACGGAAAAGCAAATAAAAGCTAATACTATTTTATATACTTTAGTTGATGTATAGGAAAGCCAAGCCTCGTTCAATTTGTCTTAATAAAACCATCGCGGTTCAATATATTTGGTACGGAGGTCGTA
Organism: Heliconius melpomene rosina; assembly: GCF_056956725.1. Classification (NCBI taxonomy): domain Eukaryota; kingdom Metazoa; phylum Arthropoda; class Insecta; order Lepidoptera; family Nymphalidae; genus Heliconius; species Heliconius melpomene. The sequence goes on along the minus strand of NC_140402.1, from coordinate 4,741,928 downwards.
GATTCCTTATTGTAATAGGATCAAGAATTTTCTAGATGCAATGAAAATGCCTAAACGTTTTGGGTTCGATTACCATTTTGAGGAATGAAATATTTAATGTTATTATTTCCTCGTTCTGGTAACTCGGTAAAGGAAATATTCGAAAGAAAGTTGGGAACGGAGTGTCTGAATGGGCAAAGGAATGTCTTAAAATTATACGAGGCCGTCGTGATGCAGTGGCACAGGCGTGTGAACGTATACATTTCGTCTGTTCGTTTGTTTGTCTGTGCGTTTGTTTACGCTAATCTCAGAAACCGCTTAACCGATTTAATTCACCCGGTACCCCGCACACAGCAGAGGGAATATAGTGTTAAGACTCTCCGTTCCCCATTTTCCGCCGAATTCTGGAGGCATTGCGTGTTGAGTGGCGGATCTCAACACCGCGCTTTCTCGACACCAGAGCGAAGAATTGAAAATATAATTTAAATAAATATTTCATTTCCTCGAGTGGGATCGAACCCACCACCAATAGAATTTACAGTCACACTTGCTGCCCTTGAGGCACGACTGGCCTCATTTTAATAAAATATATTTACTAAAATTGAAATAATAGACATCAGTACAATATAATTGAAAACTAAGACTAGACAGACTTTACAATAGTATTTCTTATATTAAAATTACATTAAGAAATATTAAGCTTTCTCCAAATTTTAATCAAAATGCTAATTTACTTGAAGCTTTAGTTCACTTCTCTACGTGACTGGATAGCATTCGAACAACAATTGTGTAGAAATCACTATAGAATATTACAAGTTTTTAACCTCCATACGGGTATTTGCAAGGTATTTTGGGTCATTTAAGGATTTTTAATCTTAAGATTTAACTTAAGACTTTTCATAATTTCAAAATTAAACATTTTATTAGAGGCCAATTGTGGCGCAGGTGTTAATTTAAGTGTTGTTTTTATAATTTTGGAAATTTAAAAAAAAACATCAGCTTCATTAGTTTTTATAACCATTAATATATCCAACCACTAGGTTCCCTCTGTTACCCTACTGTGTGCGGGATACAGTGTAAAAATAATAAATACATAAAATCACCTTCCCTACTTTATACAGATTAAAATAACAATATTATTCCAACATTATTGAACGATGAATAAGAAACTGACAGCAAGTAAGTTTCCGATAGTTGTGATGGCAACAGTCATAAACTGAGCTCGTAGCTCGTTAATGGAGACTTGCCTGCGAAGATATGATAAAATAAACGTTATAATTTAAGTTCACATAAATATGGTATATACATTGATTATGATTATAATGTTGGCAACAAAGTAAAGTTTTAACTGTATTCTCCAATATTAATTTTCTAATTTATTCCTTATTGAGCCAGTCGTGGCGCAGCGGCTCGAGGACGTGACTGTAACGCGAATTTTGTAGGTTCGATCCGTGGGGAAGTGAAATATTTATTTACGTTTATAAATATAAATTTTTTCGCTCTGGTGCCGAGGCAAAACGCGGCGAGTTCTGCTACTCAGCACGCAATGCCTCTAGAATTCGGCAGAAAGTGGGGAACGGAGTGTCTTAACACTAAGTTCCCTCTGTCTACTATTGTGAAGAAATAAAAATATTTTAAAGAATCATTTTTCTTAGCAAAATGATGAAAATCGTATGTTTCAGACAATCAGAAAATGGACGACAATGACGTTGACTAATGATATGTTTTTAGTTCAAGGACGCGGAAAAGAAGTAACATTCATTTCTTTCGAGTTAAATTGTACATGTGGTTATTCGTTTCATAGATTTATTTATTTTTAATAAACACAAGGTATGCAAGGCGTAAAGAATAAAAGAAGAATCTGAAAAGTGAAAATCTAGAGATATTTCATAGAAAAAAAAACAGCAAATTTATATTTATCGTTCATTTCATACAAAATAGATGCTTTATAGCCGCAAATTTAACTTTGTCAAATTTTATAAGTTGTTCTTCCCTTTGACCTATAATCCTTAAATGGGCACGGAAGCCTCTGTGTGGAGGTCGACTCGCACTTGACCGGTTTTTTACTGATCATTGATATATGTACGTCTCCTATATATATATATAGGCTGTTACTATAAACAAAATAACTTTTAGATTTCTACTAAATCATACCATAAAATATAATAACTACCATTAAATATGAAAGAATCATTCAATCTTAAGTGATCGTTGTATTTTAAGTATATTTTTATGAAACACTAGCGGATGCGCGTATCGTTACTTTTCAGCTTGTTCTCTATTCGGCTTAATTTTTTTTGTCATCTTCAAGCTTTAAACTATATAGCAGGAGAGAACGGAGTGTCTTGATATTATGTTTGCTAAGGCGAATAAAAGGTAAGCTTAAATCAATATAAAATTATAATTTCCATCAAAAAAATGACGATTCCATGACTACTAGTTACTCAAAGAAATATAAATTGACAAGTTCTTAAAATTTTAATGATATTGCCATTCACCTTTGTAGCGCAGTTGGGGAAGATCTGGTCACAAGGACTTGTCCTCACTGACTGAGGTAAGACGCACGCACAGCCGTAACCGCTGTGTGTAGAAACGTTAAATTTGGACAAAAGTTTACATTCGTAATCTGGACATCCACTAAGAAGGGATTTTGAAAAATTTTAACCCTTAAGGGGTGAAATAGGGGTTCAAAGTTTGTATGGAAAAAAAATTAAATCGGCACCGATTTTTATAAAATTTAAAATTTACATTTTTAAAAGTATTTAATTGAACACGTATTTCATCGTTTTCTAGAATTCTCCCCCTAAGGGTGCTAATAAGGGGTTGAAAGTTTGTATAGGTTTTTTTTAAATTGTCAGCAACTTTTATAAAATTTTAAATTCAGACTCTTAAACGTATATAATTAAACACATGTTTCATGGTTTTCTAGAATTCACCCCCTAAGGGTGCAAACAAGGGGTTGAAAGTTTGTATGGGAAAATTTTTAAATCGCCACCGATTTTTATAAAATTTGAAATTTAGACTCTTAAAAACATTTCATTGAACACATGTTTCATGGGGTATTAGAATTCACCCTTAAATACGCAAGCGAAGCTGCGCGCGTCCGCTAGTAATAGATAATTCCAAAAATGTTCATTTCTTCAGATTAAGTATTGTAAATTCAATTCACTGTATCAAAAGTATCTATATTCTTCCAAAATTTGAAGATAAACTTCAACAGACAATACTATTACAGTTTGTTCATATTTCCATTAAACTATCAACAGACCATTCAAAGTTAGCGTTATCGTTCCAATGTTCGAACAAGTGCGTTATTTAATCTTAACTGACAAAATGTTCAATAGAATTCGATGTTAAAGCGATATTACCTACAATGGGCTCGCTCAGTCACGTCAAATAGGATTTGTGTTTTTGACAATTTAATTATACAATTTGACGGTTGACGGTATATGTTTGTATAATTATTATAATACGATAAATAAACAACGTAAATTTCCATATGTATTGGTGTATTCTAAGCCAATTTTGAATACAATTCAAAATCATTTAGAATTACAATTCAAAGGCATTAGATCGACGTGTTAACTCAGATCAACTGAATTAATCTTAATTAAATGCCAATTGACGTCTTTAAGTAATTTAAGTTATTAAAAGTTGGCAAGAAAAAAACGATAAATGTTTATTTCATATTTTATATTAGAGGAATCAATTTTTATTTTTAAAATAAAATAAAAAAATGTCAATCTACCGTATGCATGTACATCTAAATATAGGTATTTACGTAATTTCAGGGCAAACTAACAAAAGTACAAGAGGCAAAGACAAAGAAAGGTAATCTTTGTTTTGTAAATAAATAATCAACTTCCAAAGGAATGGTTTTGCAATGTGCCCTTAGACTATTATTAGCAGAGGGACAGCGTCGTTAAGGAGCTTTATTTCGGAAATGGAGTTATTAAGAATAAGTAGAATACGGTACTACCTTGTATTTGATAAATATCTTCATTTTAGGGCTATCGTTAACTATTTAATTTATGTATTCTCTTTATTTTTTTCCTTTTATCTAGTATAATATTCTAAAAATTAGTGAGGCCGTAGTTTTCATGAAATAATAATGGATTCTTTCCTGTTAGATTAAAAATATTCAAATAGGCACTATGCGTAAAACAACAACGGTGATTGTCGGTAGGTTCTCGTTAACTACACCTACCGTGATAAAACTCTTGATGACAAAAAATTACAACTCTTCGCTCTGATGTCGAGGCAAGGCGTGGAGTTAAACTCCACCATTCAACACGCGTAATGCCTCCAGAAATCGGCAGGAAATGGGGAACAGAGTGTCTTAACACTAGGTTTCCTCTACCCTGGTGTTTGCGGGATACAGCGTGACACTAAAAAAAATCGCTACAAAATATGCTTAACTACAAACGATTTACATTATTGTGAAATAAACTGAAACATTTAAATTTATTCGTTGAACAATCCATTTAGTTCCTTTATTCCATACATTACATAACCGGTGTTGTCTACGGTTCTACGCAGTACAAGTCCTCGTAACGAAGTTCTTAAAGCCCGAGGCATTTTTGCATCTACAGCTTGATAGCGGCTTTTCTACGTCGGATAATAGCAATTCTGTGTTCTAGTGGGTTTCAGTTTTAATATTGAGAAACTTTATATACATTAGTTTATAGATTTTTTTAGCTCTAAGCTGTATTCTGTAGGACAGGCAGAGGGAACCTACATAGGAACGTACATCAAAATTATTCAATTTTGTCAGTTTAAGGGAAACATCTTATAAAAAAAATCTACGTCGACCGAAATTCGAGTTCTTATAAATTCCAACCTATATAAATCAACAAATATAACCTACTACTACTAAAATTGTAACATACGAAAAATACATAGGTGAATCGTTAGTGCTCTATTTTTGTACCTGGATGCAATTAAAGAGCAGCATACTCCTAGATTATATAGTACAGTAGAACACTCAGTGCAGTAGGTGCTAGCTGTCTGGCAGAAGACTATTTAAGCTCGCCTCACATTTCCAATGAGATTTGTAAAGGATTTTCCACTATGTTTATCTGTTATTCTCACTGAAGCAATCTCAATAGAATTGTACTAAAAGGTTTTCTACTGTATAATATATGTAAAAATAATGTATTGATTAAATTTGTAGAAATGAAATTAAATTTTAGTATTGTTATAAATATATGACAAAATTTTAACCCTTTTAATCTATCGAATATAAAATTTATTGTAATGGCAACACTAGCTAAATTTCGAATGATTTTAATTAAGACTTATGTGATTTTCTCATAATATTGTCCAAAATGGACCAAATTAAAATGGGACCACACGGGAAGCACCGGCTTCCCACTAGTCAAAAGTTTAGGGTAGGATGGGATAACAAACAAAAAAATACAGTCAAAATGATAACCTTACGGAAGTTTGTTAAGAATTACTGTTGTAAAATGATAGTTACTTAAAAAAATGCTTATTTGCGTGCCACTGTTGGAAAAATGTAAAAATAAATTGAAATGAAATGAAACTCAATATACGTAAGTGGCTAGTGGAAAACCGGTTCTCTAGGATTTTCCTGCTTAAGCATAATACAAGAAATGTATTAGGATGGAACGAAGTTTTTCAATACATAAAAGGAATTGAATATTTGTTTATCCCTATACATCTATACATTGGGTATATCCAGTAATCGCATATAAATCGGCTTAAAGTAGCTCGAGTTCCGCTACTTAAGACGTAAAGCCTCCAGAATTCCAGAAAAAGTGGAAAACGGAATGTGTTTACATTAGTGTAAGTTAGCGTGTAGTTAAAGAAACCAGTACCTGCATTGTACCTGAACTCCTTGATAATATAAAGGTGGAAGGGGACGATGTTACTAGCATACATACATCTGTGATCGTAGCACTCGTAAAAGAAAATCAAAGCTACCTTTTATAGAACCTAAATCCATTTTATTGCCTTAGAATTCTTTGAGAAATAAACAGTTACTACCTTACTCTGTTATTCAATGGCATTTACAATGTTTTAAATTCTATTGGTTTCTTTACTTATTAAAACAATTTTTTTGATTAAAATAAAAAAATATATCATTTTATCATTATTACTTAACCCTTTACTACTCCAGTATGATTCTGTTACGTAATAGACCAATAATGTCTTACAGACATAATACAGAAATCTGGGGTATTTGAAAAAAAAACAAAGACAAAATAAATTGATAATACTTTTATTAAATTTATTCCAAATGTTTAAATATAAATGCTTAAAAAAAATCATTTAAAAATATAAAGAAACTACTCTTCCGACAGCGGGACTAGAGTCCAAGTTATCTGTGGCTAAGGCTCCAAAGAGAGGAATCTCCTCCCGCCGTCTCAAGTAAAGGTGCCTGAGGTGAAATTTTAAGGTATTTTCTAGGCTCCTAATCGAGATAGACCTCGATAACAATGTTGTCGACCGTTGTTTAAAAAGTACATGTAACGATTTTCCCTTTTCAAATATCCTTCGACATTTCACTTACCTCAACTAATGGTTCCCACTAACCCTTTTAGATTTAATTACTTCCATTGAATATTTAACTGTAAATTTACACTTTATGTATTAATATTGTTATAGGTGATATAAAAAGTTATAATAAAATATATAAATTATAAAAATAGATTTCTTTATATTACATCGCTAAATTCAAAAGTCTAGAAAAGACTTATTAACCATATCAACTGTGGTAACATATATTATTAATAAGCTTCACGCTGCATCTTTCACGCAACAGAGTAGGCAGAGGAATTCTGGAGGCATTGCGCGTTGACTGACAGAACACCACGCTTAGCCTCGACACCAGAGCGAAGAAATAGAAATATAAACATAAATAAATATTTCACTTCCTCGAATGGGAATCGAACCCACTACCGTCGCGTTACATATATATTATGCACATTAACACAAGTTAAATTAGCATACAAGTCTCGATTTTTACTAGAAACGTATTAACTTGAAGAATTGAAACAACTTTTCTAATTTCAGTTTCATTTTGTCGTCTTTGCGAGTGAATTTGAGTCAGCACAGTCTTTGATCTGTGTTGCTCTCGTTCTCGCTCGGCGAAGACGCTTGACCTATATATTACTATATAACGATAAGATTGACAGATTTCAAAAGGAAAAATGCTTGATAATATGTTAAAGTTGAGTTTTTTAATGTCAAGTAATTATAAGTACGGTAATCTGTATAGGTATTTTCTTATTCTTACTTTGTAAGTGTAAATGTTAGTGGCGTAGACACTTGAACTTCGAATATGACATTTTAAAATGTTCTCATCAAACCCATGGCAATAAAATATGTTACTTAATACTTATATATGTATATATTATATATCTTATTATATTTTTTAATTTAAATAAACGAAAGCTAGAAAAGTAACTAATACTTTGATTGTTTCTTATAGCACTTCTTTGTTTTTCGTTTGTCTCGACCATTTATCTCGAGGTCGCGTAGAGGTTTTGCTGCATTTCGTATTAAAGTCGCTGCTTAATCAAAATGTAAAGGATACTTCTCCTGGACCTACAGTTATGAAATTTGGCACGAATTTTGTTCGTTTCTTTCATTCTTTTTTCAGCTGGACATGTAGCAGGGAGGCAAAGGGAACCTAGTGTTAAGACACTCCGCTTTCTACTTTCTGCCAACTATTGGATGCGTTGGATTGAAGATATGAAAATTTTACATTAAATAAATAAATTTTCCATTTAATTTCCGCGAGTGGGAATCAAACCGACTATCAATACGACCGATATCAAAACGACCTATCGAGTCGCCACGAGTCACGTCTGACCATAAATGCAATGTTGATTACAAGGCTACATTTTTATGATCTCATTATTTTACAAAAAAAAATCTATTATTTTTTATAGTTGTTAGTAGACTAGACAAAAAATTACATTTATCATTTGCTACCAGAAAACTATCCTTATTATACTTTTAATATTAAACTATATATCGAAACAGAAAAAAATAAAAAATATTTCAGAATATACCATAGGAAAGCAGCCATTTTGAACTACTACAAGCTCAACTTACAGAGCTGCCGGGCACCCTATAAATTACTTTATCTGGGGAAGCGATAGTGTTATGGTGGAAAACTTAGATATGAAAAATGAATTTCAACACTCACACTTTGAAATTTATATTGTAGAAATGTAAATTTGACGTTTATTAAAATATATTCTATTGCATTTGCTACTAATGTAAAATATCTCGATTGCAAAAGTAGGAGGGAGGTAGTCGGTTAGAAAATAATCTTTATTATTATTTATAATATATTGTTTAATTATATTTTGGCATGTGACTTTAAACGCTACAGGTTGTGGGGGTAGATTCCCATTCGAAGTAATGAAATGTGGAATATTTTCTTTCTTCGCTCTGGTACCAAGGGCAAAAGCGCAGCGTTGAGATCCGCCATTGAACACGTAATGATTTTAGGATTCAGCGGAAATTGAGGAGCGGAGAGTTTTAACACTAGGCTCTCTGCTTACCCTGCTATATGTGGAATACAGCTGGAGCTAAGAAAAATCCTTAATAAATTATATAGTTGCCATTCTCACATGTTGGCATTAAATATTTCAATTTTTCACTCTCGTAAGTGAAAGATAAGCGCCGAGCTCCATCACCTCGTCTACTTAAGAATCAAAATGAAAATAATTAAATAGTGTGACGTTTAACCTTACAGCCGTCGCGTTGTCAAGTAGAAGCTGCCCCACTGAACCATAACGACCTTATCAGATAAAATAGATATAGATAGATATCATTTTATATAAAAGTATTGTTTTCCTTGAAATACAAATACCTATATATATATAAAAGAAATATAAAGCTTATACATTCCCTGAACCAGCCTGTCCATGTCAGGTGTTTTCAAATCGGCTAAACCGCATGACGTACATGTCGTACAATAAGCATTGGTCAATATTCTTATGTTTATTTTATATTCTAAACTAAAATAAACACCGTCGTAGCGCAGCGGCACGAGGGTGTTGTGCGACGCGACGGTTGTGGGTTCGATCCCACTCGAGGAAGTGAAATATTTATTTACGTTTATATTTCCATTTCTTCCGTCTGGTGTCGAAGCAAAGCGCGGTGTGAGTTCTTCCACTCACCACGCAATGCCACCAGAATTCGGCAGAAAGTGGGGAACGGAGTAGATTAACACCAGGTTCCCTCTGCCTACCCAGCTGTGTGCGGGATACAGCGTGAAGCTGATTTCATTTATTTAAAATAAACATAAAGAAATAGCTGACATTTCTTTCTGATTAAAAGTGTAATAATGCCGGGAATTAATATATTGTTTATATTGCTTAGTTTTGATGAAATGATTGAACTTTTGTCACAATTTAATCATAATTGGTTCATGCTGAATCCGGCACATAGCAAGGTAGGCAGAGGGAACCTGGGGACCTACTGTTAAGACACTGTTTCTATTAAAATATTTCAGTTTCCTTTTATTTTTCTCAAATATTACAAGTAGGAAGAGTGTCTAAATACTAGGTTACGAGGCTTCCTCTGCCTATCGTGCTATGTGCAGGATACAGAAGGAAGCTAAAAAAATATCAAAATTTTCAAGATTTTCATACAATTATATATTTAAAACAGTATTTATCAAATTTGTTATTATTTATCTTATTTTATTAGGATATAATACATTAAAATGCGGTAATTGAAGGAAAGATGGTTTCTGATTTAATTAACAAAGGTCCGCTCCAGGCAGATTCGAGATTCAGAAGCATGTCTTATCTAGTTACCTCTCATTTGTTCAGTTTAACAACTTATTTGCTTCTAATTACGGTAATAAAGACTGAGAATATCTTTCTTATAAGATTTGAATTTTCATAATTAAAATTTAATTGACGTTTTATTATAATTAAGAAAAGACAGTGTTAGTAAAGTATAAAAATAAGCCAAAACAGAATAATAAGTAGACATAAGTGAGGAAAATAAAATTCTTAAATTAAGAATTTACTAATTACGATTCTTAATATGAGTAAAAATACCTAAGTAATTAAAATGAACAAATTGAGTAATTAAATAAGTAAAAATGAAAAACTTTATCTAAATTAAATCAGTTTCACTCAGTATCCCGCACACAGCAGGTTAGGCAGAACAAATTTAGTGTTACGACACTTCGTTCCCCCCTGCTTGTGCCACTACGCCACGATGGCCTCGAAAAGATTTTATAACACTATTTTATATTTAGTTTTTCAATATTAAAAGCTATACGATAAACATAACGAAGTGTGTGTGACATAAACCCCCAATTAATTAGGATTAACGAGAATCAGGAAATAAATATTCAATTTTATTATCAGATTGCCAGACTGACTGTGATAAGGAATTCTGTTTATGATTTTTTTTTCTTTGTACACTAGGAACACCGTCTTAACACTGGGTTCCCTCTGCTATGGCGAGTAAATAAAATATTAAATATCTCATAAGTTATTATAACATGTAAAAGTAACGTTAATATTAAATTATTATAAGCCGGATTGTATCCCCGTAATGCCTTTCATTTTCACATGGCTTACATTTATGCCTTTCTAGTTTTTAGTAGTCTGCAAAGTTTAACAATTTTACCGCAAATAAATAGTTTTAATGCTAACAAATTTGTTGGCTTTTGTTATTTTAAACATTATTGCTACTTACGTATTACTAACATTATTTAGATTATTTGGATACATATTAGGTTTATAGGATAAATTTTAGGTTGTGGATTCGATTCCTTTCGGTGGAGTGAGTTAATTCTTATTAATATTTTCATTTCTTCGCTCTGGTACCAAGACAATATGCACAATGTCGTGTCGTTTTGTATGAAATTATTTACAACAATAAGTATGTAGCTTTTCTATAAAATACTAAAAAAAAAAACAAAAAAAATAATTAAATGGCTTTTTTGTACACTTTCTTTTATTTCCGCCAAATTTGAGACATTGCGCCACTCAACACTCAATGTCTCGAATTTTGCGGAAAGTGGGAAGCATAGTTAACACTAGGCTAATTCTGCCTACGCTGCTACATAAACAAAAGAATATAGCGGAAGCTGAAAAAAAATAGTATATAATAATAGTTATTATAATAAATTATAAACCATTGTTATGCAGTAGGATAGGGACTTTAAATGACCACAAATATTTCGTAGAACGAATATCTCACTAAAATCGATAAAAATTAATTCGTTATATCGATTTCATTCTACATCTTTATAATATAAGTAGTTACTTCAAATATTTCTTCTGTATCAACTTGTCGATTCAGAAAGCTGAAGATTTTATGCGACCGTAAAACGGAACTGCCATAACAAGACCCTATATAATTCAGTAGTAGGAAAGTTTGTAGGAAATTATATTTTTATATTTTTTTCTATCAACAACGCTTCTTTGTTATGATGTTTTACAAACAAACAATCTGTTTACTTACATTTCGCGTAATCTTGAGGTGATCTGAAAAAGAAGAAAATACATTAAATAGGATTAAATTGGAGAAAATAAAAACGTGCAATTGTTAACCAAATTTTCTCTATTTTATCTTCAGACTAGTACCATACATACTTCATTCCTCATTTTTCTCTCAATTTTCGATAAACGAAATTTACTCGGTCCCCCGAATGGTAATCGAACTCACAACCATTGCATTTAAAGTCAGATTTTTTGCCGTTGCGCCACATCCTGATGAGCATTATGGATTTTATTTTTTATTCATGAGAGAAAGACTAAGAAATCAGTTGACCTTCAGTAACAATGTCAATGATGCCGTCGAAAGTCGTATGCAAAGCGTAGAAACTGAATGAAGGGCATGTTTGAAAATATAAATTGTGGATGAATTGAAGGAGGTATTCTAAGATAGTCTACTCGTAGAGTAGTGTTTGATGATGTAGGGTAGAAAGCTGTCGACACCAGTAAGAACGAATCATTCTTAATTTTGAGTAAGCCTCAAATAATCAATGGTTGAAGATCATTATCAGCTTCACGATATATCCCGCACACACCCAGGTAGGCAGAGAGAACCTAGTGTTAGGACACTCCGTTCCCCATTTTCTGCCGAATTCTGGAGGCATTGCGTGGTGAGTGGCAGAACTCATCGCCGCGCATTTCCGTCTAAAATGATTAATTTATCTTAAATTAAATTAAATAATCAAGTTAATAAACCGGTGAAATGCGAGTTGAACTCTCCTACGCAGGGTTCCATACATATTTTAGGATTGATCAGCGGAAATACGAGATATAAAAATTGACAAACTTATTTTTGCGTACATATGCACGCGTTTTGTATGAAATTAACTACAAGAATAAGTATGTAATGGGAGCTTTTCTATAAAATACAAAGAAATAATATCTTTTTGGATATTTTCCTTTATTTGTATTGTAAGTTCTCAGTTCGTGCCCAATTCCATAACTGTAGGTCCACGGGAAGTGCCAAAGAAACGTTTGATGTTCCTTTGTTATTTTTTTTTCACATTTTTTTTTTATATTAAAATTCCAAGAAGACGTACGCTACGCGACATTGAATCTGAGTAAGGTCTTAGGTACATATTGTACTAGTTTATAAGCATAGTTTAAAAAGTTTGTTATTTTCTGGCTTTCAGTATTTTGTTTTATTTTTTAAAATCGATAGACGTGATGCAGTAAGTTCTCCTAGTGTAGCATCATTGCAACCTGCTTATAGAAGCTTATTTAAGAATAACCTTATCTTTGGTTTGGTTTGGCTGATGATCATATCTTTGGAGAATCTAAACCAGTGATTCCCAAAGTGGTCTATATTGACCCACAGTGGTCGTTACAGAACTGCAAGGGATCCAACGGAGAGAGATCGAAAAAAAAATTAAGGGTGTATGAAATGAAAATGAGGGTCAATGGCAAAGAATTGCAAAAGTACTATTAATATAATTTTGACTATTGTATAATTCTGCTGTGGGCGGGATACAGCGAGAAGCTGGTTATTTTTATTTTTCATGTAACAGTTATTATATTTTGACTTAAATTTAATTAATAAATGCGTAAATTAAAGTATTTCAAGGTAAATAGCAGGGTGTATCTAAAACTGAAAAACATGATAAAGGGTCTACGATAGAAAAAAGTTTGGGAACCTCTGATCTAAACCTTTAAACTTGTTTTTTCTATTCATTTTATAGTATAAAAACATTAGTGTGTCCGTATACTCGACGTTATGTAAATAAACTGCAAGGTATTAAAGACGGATTGGACATGTCCGGTGATCTATGTACGCTACAAATTGTTTGTCTCATAGCTCTTTCCTTGAGCGAAGTGGTATGATGAAATTTTACTTTCGCTTGTGAAAAGTTTTTTGATGTTACCTTTATTAATTTTAATATATTTTTAGTATATATATTTTTTTTATTTTACTTAAAGTATCATGAAATTTCATAAATAATTTCTTAATTTGAAAAATATTTTAGAAAACGTGTAAATATTTGAACGTCAACGAAACGATCAATTGCACGTCGAAAATTTTATATGCTTCTTAAAATATACATACTTTCATAATTTTCATTCTCCGATACACTTAATTATTTACTACGTGTCCACAAAAGAGGCCAGATCAGTGATGATATCGAACACAGTAAATAATTAAATTACAATATTGAAATATCTAAATGACAAATATTAAATAAACTGTGAATATAAATAATAGTTCCCTACATATAATATACTGCACTCAGTAGTAGATAATCCATTAGTTAATTAAATATTATGATTATTTGCTAAGTTAAAATAAACAAGTGTTAATGATGATTATTTCCACTCTTACAATTGTATATTTTTCAAGACATATTATATACTAGCGGACGCGCGCAGCTTCGCTAGCTTATTTAGGGGTGAATTCTAATAAACCATGAAACATGTGTCCAATGAAATATTTTTAAGAGTCTAAATTTCAAATTTTATAAAAATCGGTGGCGACTTAAAGATTTTTCCATACAAACTTTCAACCCCTCATTTGCACCCTTAGGGGGCGAATTGTAGAAAACCATGAAACACATGTGCAATTAAATATTTTTAAGAGTGTAAATTTCAAATTTTATAATAATCGGTGGCGTTTTAAAGATTTTTCCATACAAACTTTCAACCCCTTAATTGCACCCTTAGGAGAAGAATTCTATAAAAACCATGATACATGTGTTCAATTAAATATTTTTAAGAGTCCAAATATCAAATTTTATAAAAATCGGTGGCGATTTAAGATTTTTTCCATGCAAACTTTCAACCCCTTATTTGCACTCTTAGAGAGAGAATTCTCGAAAACGATGAAACACGTGTTCAATTAAATACTTTTAAAAATCTAAATTTCGAATTTTATAAAAATCGGTGCCGATTTAAAAATTTTTCCATACAAACTTTGAACCCCTATTTTACCCATTTAGGGTTAAATTTTTTCAAAATCCCTTCTTAGTGGATGTCCAGATTATGAAAGTAAACATCTGTCCAAATTTCACGTTTCTACCATCAGCGGCTACGGCTGTGCGTGCGTCTTACCTCAGTCAGTGAGGACAAGTCCTTTTATATATATAGATAGACTAGCGACCCACTCACGGCTTCGCCCGCTTTAACTATTGAATTATTCATATAATGTATCTTTGCAAAGCACTTAAGATAATGTGAAAATTAATTAAGCCCTACTGCAACAGAGACATATTTTTTCATTTTCATATTTTCAATTTGCTTCTTCAATCATATATAGTAGTGCTTTCACATACCGAGGCTGTATAAATCATTAAAGATCTGCAAACTTTCTATTAGTCATTACTTTTTTAATAGTATTGCGATGTCAGGGCCGCTGGGGTCTTGTGGAATTGGCAGATTTCCATTTCCAATATGCTCAAATGTTAGTTTTCAACAGTAAAAGTACAGACAGAGATAACTTTTACGTAGAAACATTTTCAAGTATTCATGTATGTTATATTTGGAATTTGGAAAGGCTTTTAAAAATTTTTGGCAGTCCAAGTATGAAATGTATCACAACTTTGAATTCTATATTTGTGGAATAAGTTTTGGGGTCAATAACGGGAGGGGCACAAGCGTGTGACTATAAACGGGGTAGGTTGTGGATTCGATTCCCAGTCTAGGAAATTAAATATTTAATAAGTATATCCACTTCTTCGCTCTGGTGTTTAGGTAAATACCCTATTAATTTTGATTCCCTTTATAGTGTCGAAATACGTGTTTTTTGCGTTAAAAACGGTCATAGCTGTTTTTACGTAAATTTAGAAATACGATTTTTTAGACAATAAAGGACCGTAGATCTGAATATATGACTTGAACTGGACGGACGAACACGAAAGTGATCTTATAAAGGGTTCCTTTTTTCCTTAATACGTACGGAACCCTAAAAACGGTTAAAATTGGCATAGATCAAAAATAAGTCAAGTTCATCCATTACGATACCATCTATGTACGAGTATTTCAATACTTGCAATGTGGTAACTCCGTAAACTGTGGCCTAAATTCAAGAATTTCTCGATATTCGGTTACCTATATGAAAGAAGGAGTGGACTAAATTGCTTACCTCAAAACGGCTTCACCTACATACCGCTATACTCTAACTTGAAAGGGATGGGAAGGTAGTTGTTTCAATATTAAATATGTATAATATAACTTCTGACCTACATATGTCGTTTAATCAATCAATAGTTCACTGAAACTTTTGCTAAGCTGTTTTAAAATATATATTTTTTTAGTATTTTTCGCTGTTTAATTTGTTAATTTATAATATATCGTTATTTTAATTAAAACTTACCCATATATTAATATAAAGTATATATTTAATGTATTCCCAAAAATAACAGCTCTAACATGTTATAACAAGTACAAAATGTAAACAAAATGAGTATATATATTAGCTTACAACATATAACAGATTTGGCTAATTGAAGTGACAGCCACTGATACGACAAGCTTTACATGTCTAGAGCAGACTGTCCTTCTCAATTTTACCCTCTATAGTAACAATAGTATATGTACCATGTTTATATGGTGAAGAAATACACGTGTATTCCTTTTCTATAAAAAACGTATTTGTTTCTTCAAGTGTATTGAAAATATATATATGTACGAGTGTATGTTTGTGGGTGAAATCATAAGCTTGAAGCAATAATGTAAATTGATCAGCCAGGAGTCCACATTATGTGAATATGAACAACATAACCCGTGACATTACTTACATCCCATTTACTCCATTTTTCCTTCAATAAGTTCCAAAAATATGCAAAAACTTCACTGAAACTTTAAAAAACCATTTCTCACACAAAGTTTAGATTTTAGTGTATGTAATAAAGTTTTCATTAATTCACTATGTTTTATTAACTTTAGGTTTTCGTCAAACGGTAACCTTAACCACGAGGTGCATACGTCCGTCCGCCAAAGCAGCCGAGTTTGTACTGAAGAATAGATTAGCATTTCGGTGTAGTTTCAGCTCTTTCAACTTCGTCGTTTGAAAAGTTTATCATTTTATTTAAAAAGAAAGTATTTTTTTAAATTTTAAATTAAACCACACTTATAAATTAAAAAATTAAAACATATAGGAAAAAAAAATAATAAGCAGTATTTTTAATAGCTACAATAAAGTCCGTTAATTATAATGTAATTGTTTACATTTACAAAACAATTAAAGTTAATCGTTTTCATACTGAGAATTTTAAATTGATTTCCCCTCTATGATGTTCGAGCCTTTGAAGCCAAGTTATTAATATTTTTAAAAGCTTTTATTTAACTTGCAATGTATGTATGTGACTTCGGGTGAAATCTTAGAGCTCAATTTTGAAGTACATATCTTCAACTGATTGAGCTGAAATTTTGTATACACGTTTACTTTGGATGACAATGCACGATAAAATATGTGACGTCATTCTCAATGTAATATGGCGGACTATGCAAGATGGCGGAATTGTTATTTTTAATGTACTTCTACAATATGGGTATCAAATGAAAGGACTCGTTGAGAGCAACTCAAAAAATAATGTGATGTCACTCTAAATCCCATAAGGAGGATATTGAAGATAGCCGAGTATCTATTCGGTCTACTTTTACAATATACATATTAAATGAAATGGGTCGTTGACCGTAACTCTAAAAATAATGTGACGTTATACTAAATCCAATATGGCGGAACATCTAAGATGGCGGAATAGTTATTATTTATGTACTTCTGCAATATGGGTATCAGATGAAAGATCTTGCCGAGAACAATTAGAAAAATAATGTGACATCACTTGAAATCCAATAGAATTGACACGATTCAAGTTTTTGTGCTTTCATATAATGAAAGGTATGTTCGTACGATTGAGCTGAAATTTTCACGATAATACGCTTTTGATTTGGATGACAATGCACGATAAGGTTTGTGACTTCATTCTAAATACAATATGGCGGACTATCCAGGATGGCGGAATAGTTATATTTCATGAACTTCTCTAATATGGGTATCAAATGAAAGGGCTTGTTGAGAGTAACTGGAAAAATGATGTGACGTCATTCTAAATCTAATAAGGCGGAACATCCAATATGGCGGAATAGTTATATTTAATGCACTTCTATAATATGGGTATCAAATGAAAGGGCTTCTTGAGAGCAACTTGGGAAATAATGTGACGTCATTCTAAATCCAATATGGAGGACCATCCAAGATAGCCGAATAGTTAATTTTAGTCTACTTCTACAATATGGATATCTATTGAAAGGGCTCATTGAGAGTAACTCGAAAAATGTGACGTTTTTCTAAATCCAATATAGCGGAACATCTAAGATGGCGGAATAGTTACTATTTATGCACATCTGCAATACGGGTATCAAATGAAAGGGCTTGCCGAGAATAATTAGAAAAATAATATGACATCTAGTGTGAGAAACCTTCTTCCTTCTGGCATTAATCCTGGCTATTGCCAGGGTCTGCCTTCCTACTCAACCTACTCCACTTTGCGCGGTCTTTTGCGTCCTCGGTGGTTAGACCATTGGCTCTCATATCCGGCATCACGACATCCAACCAGCGCTTCCTTGGGCGTCCAGGAGATCTCACTCCAGGAACTGATATAGCAAGGCACTTGCATCTGACATTGTTCTTAGACCAGCGCGTAACGTGGCCAAACTATCTCAGGCGGCGCTCTTGGAGCTTATCCGCTACGTCACGGACCCCAAGACTACCTCGAACGAATGTGTTGCGTATGCGGTCAGACCGCGTTACGCCGCACATCCACCTCAGCATCTTCATTTCCGTGACGTGAAGGTCCTGAGTGTACCGAGATAGTGCTGGCCAACATTCGCTGCCGTATAAAAGAACCGGTCGTATGATGCTCTTGTATATCAATCCCTGGAGCTTGGCGGTTTTCTTCGGTCACAGACCACACCAGTGACCTCCCGCCATTTGGCCTAGGCAGCACTTATCCGGCCATGGACATCGTGATCGATGCCTCCAGACTCGTGCATAACGGATCCAAGGTACCTGAACTTTTCTGACTTAACGGCTGGCTTAGGACCTATAAGGATCGTGCTCGAGTCCGGGCTCCTGCAGGCCATGTACTCGGTCTTCGACACATTTAGTTTAAGACCGCCGTTCTAAAGCGTACCCTTCCAGAGGTTCACCTTACGCTCCAGTGTCAGTCGGTTCTCGTCAATGAGTGCTATGTCGTCGTCATACATCATCAGCCATGGTGGCTGCACTACATTGAATAAGAACGGACTAAGAGTCGAGCCCTGGTGAACCCCCACTGTAATCGGGAAGGATCTAGTGTCGCCAACAGCATTCCTAACCATAGAAGAGGAATCGTGGTACATGTCTCTAGTGTGAGAAACCTAGCCAGTGGTAACTAAAAAGTAAAAAATAAATTATAAGCAAAAAATCATTTTTAGAAAAAGCTTTTATTTAAACGCTTTAAAAAGGAGAAAATAAAATTTGTCTTTTAAATTTTAACTATCAACTCATAACCTCATTGTACACAATTTATATGATCATAAAAGCTTGTCGCGTTAATCAATATTTAATTAAATTGAAACTTTAAAAATGTGAAACTTAGCAGATTTTACATAATTAAATTAGCACTAGTTTAGTTACACAAGTAAATCGCGCGACTTATTCTTAAATAGGCTTATAGAAGCCTAATTAAGAATAACCATATCTTTGGTTATAATGACGATATTTGCAAAGTGGATGGCTGGATGCGAAGAGTTGAAGATCGAGCTGAGTGGCGAGCCATTGGAGAGACCTATGTCCAGCAGTGGACGACGACAGGCAGATGATCATATCTTTGGAGAATCTAAACCAGTGATTCCCAAATTGGTCTATATTGACCCACAGTGGTCGTTACAGAACTGCAAGGGATCTAACGGAGAGAGATCGAAAAAAAATTAAGGGTCTATGAAATGAAAATGAGGGTCAATGGCAAAGAATTGCAAAAGTACTATTAATATAATTTTGACTGTTGTATAATTCTGCTGTGGGCGGGATACAGCGAGAAGCTGGTTATTTTTATTTTTCATGTAACAGTTACTATATTTTGACTTAAATTTAATTAATAAATGTGTAAATTAAAGTATTTAAATGTGTAAATTAAAGTAAACTGAAAAACATGATAAGGGGTCTACGATAGAAAAAAGTTTGGGAACCTCTGATCTAAATCTTTAAGCTTGTTTTTTCTATTCATTTTATAGTATAAAAACATTAGTGTGTCCGTATGCTTGACGTTATGTAAATAAACTGCAACGTATTAAAGGCGGATTGGTGATGTCCGGTGATCTATGTACGCTACAAATTGTTTGTCTCATAGCTCTTTCCTTGAACGAAGTGGTATGATGAAATTTTACTTTCTCTTGTGAAAAATTTTTTGATGTTAGATACCTTTATTAATTTTAATATATTTTTAGTATATATATTTTTTTTATTTTACTTAAAGTATCATGAAATTTCATAAATAATTTCTTAATTTAAAAAATATTTTAGAAAACGTGTAAATATTTGAACGTCAACGAAACGATCAATTGCACGTCGAAAATTTTATATACTTCTTAAAATATACATACTTTCATAATTTTCATTCTCCGATAAACTTAATTATTTACTACGTGTCCACAAAAGAGGCCAGATGAGTGATGAAATCGAACACAGTAAATAATTAATTTACAATATTGAAATATATAAATGACAAATATTAAATAAACTGTAAATATAAATAATAGCTCCCTACATATAAAATACTGCACTCAGTAGTAGATATTCCATTAGTTAATTAAATATTATGATTATTTGCTAAGTTAAAATAAACAAGTGTTAATGATGATTATTTCCACTCTTACAATTGTATATTTTTCAAAACTTATGATATACAAGGTTATATATAGTACAGTCGACAAGTTGTGGCCGCTCTGTAGTTAGGATTTTTTTCTTACTTTTGATTATTTTTAAAATTTATTATATTATATTCTTTATTGCACATATAAGAAAATAGTAAAAAAAAAACAGTTGAAAAGTTATGTTTACAAATTTAACATATATTTAAATTATTTTAAGAAGATAATTCACAAATTTATTATAATGTATTTATTATTTTATCTGTATGTCATTTACGCAAAATTATAATTATTATAATTTTCTATATAAAAGCATAGCAAGCTGATCCGATTTTAAGCCCCAGATGAATTATAGACGCCGATTATATAATGCTAGTCGTAGCTCAGAGGCACAAGCTTGATTGTAAGCATGACAGGTTGTGGGTTCGATTCTCACTCGAAGAAATTTAATATTCAATTGTTAGCGTATTCGTGTAAAAGTGGGTAGATTTAGGAGAAAAAGACTTTAAAAGCAGTGGAGTTGTGTCAAATTTGGACAGTTACGTGGGTGTTTGATGGGAATGGAGTGTTTTAGCTCTACGTTCCCACCTCTTCCTACCCTAAATGGGGGATAAACTGTGAAGCTAAAAAAAAGTGAAACATATTTTTTTCATTTTCATGTTTTCAATTTGCTTCTTCAATCATATATAGTAGTGCTTTCACATACCGAGGCTATATCTATCATTATTTGCAAACTTTCTATTAGTCGTTACATTTTTAATAGTATTGCGATGTCAGGGCCGCTGGGTTCTTGTGGAATTGGCAGATTTCCATTTCCAATATGCTCAAATGTTAGTTTTCAACAGTAAAAGTACAGACAGAGATAACTTTTTCGTAGAAACATTTTTAAGTATTCATGTGTGTTATATTTGGAATTTGGAAAGGCTTTTAAAATTTTTTGGCAGTCCAAGTATGAAATGTATCACAAGTTTGAATTCTATATTTCTGGAATAAGTTTTGGGGTCAATAACGGGAGGGGCACAAGCGTGTGACTAGCGCGATAGGTTTGGGTTCGAATTCCACTTGAGGAAACGAAATATTTAATATTTTCACTTCTTCCCTCTGGTGCTTAGGTAAATACCCTATTAATTTTGATTGAATTTATAGTGTCGAAATACGTGTTTTTTGCGTTAAAAACGGTCATAGCTGTTTTTACGTAAATTTAGAAGTAGCGTAGATATGAATATATGACTTGAACTGGACGGACGAACAAGAAAGTGATCTTATAAAGGAGAAGATCTTATCCTTTTTTTCTTAAAAGGTTTCGTTCAAAAAATAAGTCAAGTTAATCCATTACGATACCATCTATGTACGAGTATTTCAATACTTGCAATGTGGTAACTACGTAAACTGTGGCCTAAATTCGAGAATTTCTCGATATTCGGTTACCTATATGAAAGAAGGAGTGGACTAAATTGCTTACCTCAAAATGGTTTCACCTACATACCGCTATACTCTAACTTGAAAGGGATGGGAAGGTAGCTGTTTCAATATTAAATATGTATAATATAACTTCTGACCTACATATGTCGTTTAATCAATCAATAGTTCACTGAAACAATTGCTAAGCTGTTTTAAAATATTATTTTTTTTTTAGTATTTTTCGCTGTTTAATTTGTTAATTTATACTATATCGTTATTTTGATTAAAACTTACCCATATATTAATATAAAGTATATATTTAATATATTCCCAAAAATAACAGCTCTAACATGTTATAACAAGTACAAAACGTAAACAACATAAATATATATATTAGCAGACAACATATAACAGATTTGTCTAATTGAAGTGACAGCCACTGACACGACAAGCTTTACATGTCTAGAGCAGACTGTCCTTGTCAATTTTACACTCTATATTTACAATAGTATACGATTATATACGAAATACACGTGCATTCCTTTCCCATTAAAAACATATTTTTTTTCTTCAAGTGTATTGAAGATATATATATGTACGACTGTATGTTTGTGGGTGAACTCATAAGCCTGAAGCAATAAAGTAAATTGTTCAGCCAGGGGTCCACATTAAGTAGATATGAACAACATAACCCATCACATTACTTACATCCCATTTACTCCATTTTTCCTTCAATAAGTTCCAAAAATATGCAAAAACTTCACTGAAACTTTAAAAAAACCATTTCTCACACAAAGTTTAGATTTTAGTGTATGTAATAAAGTTTTCATTAATTCACTATATTTTATTAACTTTAGGTTTTCGTCGTACGGGTAACCTTAACAACGAGGTGCATACGTCCGTCCGCCAAAGCAGCCGAGTTTGTACTGAAGAATAGCTTGGCATTTCGGTGTAGTTTCAGCTCTTTCAGCCTCGTCGTTTGAAAAGTTTATCATTTTATTTAAAAAGAAAGTATTTTTTTAAATTTTAAATTAAACAACATTTGTAAATTTAAAAATTAAAGCATATAGGAAAAAAAAATAATAAGCAATATTTTTAATAGCTAGAATGAATGAAGTTCGTAAATTATACTGTAATTGTTTACCTTTACAAAACAATTAAAGTTAATCGTTTTCATACTGAGAATTTTAAATTGCCTTCCCCTCTATGATGTTCGAGTCTTTGAAACAACTTATATTTAAAGTAATTAATATTTTTTAGCTTCACGCTTATATACCGCATCCCATAGCATGACAGAGGGAGTGTAGTGCTTAGACTCTCCGCTTCCCATTTTTCTGTAAATTCTGGGGAAAAAGGGGGAAAATTTTAATTTTGGGGGCATTGCGTGTTGAGTGGTAAAACTCAAGGTGGTGACATCCTCGCTAGTACCTGCTATTCTATGTATATCTTCATTGCGGATTCGATCAGCTAAGCTGAATCTGCATATCCGTATATTGACATAAAATAGATATAATATTGATTTACGAGTATAGTAAGCGATGTTAAAAATGACTTCGTAGGTTGTATCTATTTATGGGCCTATCGTTTATTATCAGCTTCACGCTGTATCCCGCATATAACAGAGTTGGCAGAGGGAACATAGTGTTAACACACTCCGTTCTCCGCTATGCAACGAATTTTCGAAGCCTTGCGCGTTAAGTGACGGATCCCAACGCCGTTTTGCCTTGTAACTACTAAAGCGGAGAAATAAAAACCTCAACACGAATGCCTCGAGAAATCTGCGGTAAATGTAGAACGGAAGTGTCCTACTGGGAATTCCAAATCCCAGTTTAAAATTATATTGTCATTTTCTCGCTCTGTAAGAGCTTGGAGTTTCGCCACTTAAAACGCAATTTCTGGAAAATTCCGCGGAAATTGGGTACGGATAATCTTAACATTAAGTTCTCTCTGCCTACCCCGCTATTTGCAGGAAAAAGCGTGAAGCGGCAAGAAACACCATTGAATTTATATCTTTTTTTAACACGCAGACAGACAGCGTAGGTTTCTTTTTGCTTGCCACAATTTCGTCTAATTCATATAATTTAACCATTTATTTGGAGTTCAGAAGACATATTCGCACATCCGACGTGAAAAAGATGGATTGCCGGCGTGAAAAACGTATAGTGCTGAACTTTGTACCTGGTGGATCTTTTGTCTGTTTGATGTAGAGCAATCGTTGGTACTGACAGAATACGAAAACTTTGAAGTTTATTGGATTCTTTTTACCTTTATTTCGACAAACGTCGCTTTGTTAAGCCTTATATATTGCTGTTATTTGAAGTGAATATTAATAGTGTATGGATTTGGTGAAGTTCCACGCAGTCTTGGCATAAATTAAGTGTCTCAACACTACTCTCTCGCTCCGACTACCCTGCTATTTACAAGATACAATGTAAAGCTAAAAATATTATAATAACAAATTCATGAGGGGCATAAAGTGTGACTGTAAACGCGACTGGTTGTAGGTTCGATCCCCACTCGAAGAAATGAAATATTTATTTAAATTTATATTTTGATTTCTTCGTTCTAGAAGCAGAGCACGGCGTCAACATGCGATGCCACCAGAATTCGGCGAAAAATGGAGAACGGAGTAGCTTTACACTAGGTTCCATTTGCTACCCTGCTATATGCGGAATACAGGTGAAGTTGATTTGATTTTTTATCTTAAAAAATACTTAACGAAAAAAGAAAATAAGGAACGGAAAGCGGAAAATGAAAATAAGCCAAGAAGTACACTTTATGTAAGCTTTAAAATCGCTTAGGCTTCCACCGCTCAGACCGGAAGCAGTCGTAATCTCCGGAAACGTAAATAAATAGCTTCTGTGAAAACAAAGATATTTCACAAACGGAAACACTGTCGGGCGATTCACGCGAACATTCTAATACTTCAAGGATATTTCATGAATCCATATCTCTATATCAATATTAATATCGCTACGAATACGTAACAAACTACTATTGAAAACTTTATTCTTATTTATTCAGGCTTTGTTTGTAGAAATCACTTCGTAGAGATTTATATAAATACGATTTTTGTTATATAATGCCTTTATTTCAATACAAATGTCGCTTTATGTAGGTTACATAACTATTAAAACAATCTGTTTTACGTTCTTTTCACTCATCTCTTAAAGTCTCGTACATTAAGTTTTCATGGGCGTAACTTAACGCTGTCTTTGGTTTTACGTTTATTTTTTATTTTTTTTATTTAGCATTATGGAGGAATCCCTTAGCTCCCATAGACACGGGCTTGTGGCAGAGAAGGAGAAGCACCGTGAGCATATCTGCAGGTCATGAGTTAATAAATATATGCCATAAAAAGTTTAAACATCTTAAAGGAAAACAAGGAGGCGTGTTTACTATCGTCCGTATTCTCTTTATTAAGGTACCTATCCACTTTTATAGAGTCGTTAATCCGTGCAGTTTAAGTATTTGATTTTACGAGATTTGTGTAAAATATTAAATCAAAAGTCAATATAGGCCCTGGGGTACAAGGATGTGACTAACGCGACGGTTGTGGATTCGATCCCGTCTCGGGGAAGTAAATTATTATTTTATTTCTTCGCTCTGGTAACAATGCAAAGTGCGGCCTTCCACCATTCAACACGCAATGCCTGGAAAATTCGGCGGGAA
Source organism: Heliconius melpomene rosina (assembly GCF_056956725.1). Lineage (NCBI taxonomy): Eukaryota > Metazoa > Arthropoda > Insecta > Lepidoptera > Nymphalidae > Heliconius > Heliconius melpomene. The sequence goes on along the minus strand of NC_140402.1, from coordinate 4,716,531 downwards.
GTAGGAAACGGAGTGCCTTATCACTAGATTCTCTCTGCCTACCCTGCTACAGCGTGGAGCTGGAGAAAATACCGTTGTTGTTAAATAAATTGAATGTACTTATAAGAAATTTCGCATACATGATTACTTGGCGTTAAATATTATAATATTTTGAACTTTATTCATGTTTCGAAAACTTCTACAAAATTTCCACAAAAGAAGAAAAAACAATGGACATTTTGCCTGACCTTATTGATATTTTTAGATTATCAACGTTAAACAAAGAAAAATTAGTAATTATTATTTAATTGTAATTTTATATGAAATCTAGAAAAACAATGGACTCGCCAATTAAAAGTTTATAGAACTTCTATCTATTGTTTGCGTAATGTGGATCAAATATCATTTTTTTATATAATTTATAAAAGAATTGAATAGAAGAATTGATTGTTGTTATATACTTATCATATAGTTCGTAGGTGGAAAACCTATCAAGACAAAAGACAATTAAAAAAATAATATCTAATTTATTATAATATTATTTCATCCCAGGAATTTTATATGATTACTAGCGGCCCGCCCGCGGCTTCGCCTGCGTTAACTACGTTATTATTAATTTCTGTCTCCATGAGTACCTACGTCCTATAAGTGCAATCATGTGCGTCCATGCAAAATTTGAGACTCCTAGCATTTGTAGTAACGAAGTTTCATACAAATTTTCAACCCCAAAAACAACCCCTTAGAAGTCGAATATTGTAAATTCCCATCTTAGCGAGCACCTACGTCCTATAAGTAACTCCTATGATTCCTAGCACTTGTAGTTTCTGAAATTTCGTGATGAGTGAGTGACCTTTTGATTTTATATATATAGATGAGCGAAAAAATATACTACCTTTTTGAGGCTGTAATGCCAAGTAAGGCACAAGCAGGAAACTGTAACGCAATGGATGTGGATTCCATTCGGGGGAATTAATTATTATTTATTAATATTTTCACCTCCTATTGTGTAATAGAATCTCTTTTTTACCCTACTTCGTGTTCTCCATACAACGTGACATTGGCGAAGTGATTAGTTCACTGGCACGCTCGATACACCATAAATTAAGAACTGAACTGAACTGAATATTTCCATGTCTTCGTTCTGGCACCAAGATAATAAGAGAGGCATTCTCTTTCGTTTTCGTTTTAGAATATTACTTAACACTGACAATAACAATAGTAAAATTTTGCATTAATAGCACTTCTGAGCTATTCATCAAACCACGTGGAACGTTCGAAGTCGGTCGGCACTAGGAAGTGAACATTAGAGGCACTTAGATGGTATAAAAGCAGAGCTGAATGCATAACTTTGGAGAGAACTATGCGTAAAATAGTTCTCAAGTCTTTGTTTCTTTATGTACTGTTGTTATGGGTTGTAGGTTCAAATCTAGACATTTATGAAATATGATAAATATATTGTCTCAATATGTTTAGATGTAGTGTACGTTCTACTATGTTATGTTTACATTTCCATTTCTTCGATCTGGTGTCGAAGCAAAGCGCGAGGTCTGCCGCGTGTTCTCAACAAGCAATACTTCCAGAATTCGGCAGAGAGTGGGGAACGGAGTATCTTGACACTAGGTTCCATCCGCCTACCATGATATGTGCGGCTTACCTCAACACCAAAGCGAAGAAATGGAAATATAAATTTTAAATAAATATTTCATCTCCTCGGAGGGAATCGAACCCACAAGCAGTCGGTTTTACACTTATTTTCTTTATTTACCTAACCCAAATATGCGATAGTTTCGAGGTCCTACACAAACTAATACCTAGCTAACATATACGGGTAGAGGCATTAGATAAGCATCACTAACGAACCACTCGTAATCTACCCAAAGGGGATGACAAGCTAGGTGGTTGGACACTGAAATAGCTGTGCTATGTGATTATACAGCCACGTACGGACTGAACAGACAATCTCCATAATTATTAGTAGATTTGAGCGCCTAATTTTCACTTTGAAATTCTAATATCTATTTTAAAAATAATTATAGAAATATATTCCTTTAGTATTTAATATCAAAAAATTTAACTAAAAAGAAATTTAACCTACAATCATCATGTAGGTATTAAATCGACGGAAAATGGAGAGCGGAGTGTCTTAACATTAAGTTCCCTCTGCCTACCCCGCTGTGGGCGAAATACAGTGTGACACAAAAAAAAGATGTCAAAAAGAAACATCTCTATTACAATCCTAAATGTGGTTATGCTCTCTAAGTATTTAGCGGTCAGAGAGCGCTGAACCAGAAAACGACTGTAATTAACCCAAAAACAAATTAACTTAAATTAATCTTTTGTAATAGAAGTGTAAAGAAATCAAACACCTCGAGGCTTTTACAGAACTTATATTTCTTCCAGGGCTAAATACCATTAGGCTTGTACAATTTATGTCTCAGGACTTTTACAGAACTTATACTTCTTCCAGGGCTAGATACCATTAGGCTTGTACAATGTATATCTTAAATTATAATACAATATTTTATTCTAGAGGACCACTTTCCTCTTCAGCTCCAAATCTAATAATGCGCATCAGAATTTTCAACACATCAAGCGTCGCGCTAGTTCTATGTATAAATTTTCAAATATATCTTTTTATTAAACAAAGAGGTTGATTTACATTTTTCTATAACAAATTATCGTAAATATAAAAACTATTTATATAAAATCATTACATTCGGCCATCCGACTTCGTGCAATCTCCCGATGCACGACTACTCACAAAAACAGTACAAATCAACAATGTATTATTATAAACTCATTACATTCGGCCGATTACAAATAATATATGTATTGATATTGCCGCAGCCTACTTGACATCACTAGTTTCAACAAATACACAACTAATTAAATCATTGCGTCTTGAGCTAGTACAATCATATTATAACAAAATGCGCAATAGATACTAGACTTAACATATAATTTACAAAAAATAATTACTTTTGAGACCAGAAGACTTTTGGAGTTCTCTCAGAAGTTTAATCATATTATGTACATATAAAGAAATTGTAACTTATCGCTGCGTGGAAGAAATACGAGAAAATCTATCAATAAATAAAACATGTTTTGTTAAAATGTTGTCTGTCGGTTTTGTCGGTTTATGTGTCCCTGCGTTTGTCTGTACGCATATCCTGAGATTATGAACACTAAACATTTTTAGTAATAAAAGTTGAGCAAGTAAAGAAATATGTAGTATAAAGTTTAGTTTCAACTTAAAGTAACATCAATAATCATACACACAAATATAAATATTATGTTCTAATGCCCACTGGCTACATGTTTGTTTATCTCTACGTATATTGCACTCTTTACGTACATACTATTTAAAGTTTATTTCTTGCTGTTACCTATTATTATCTGTCAGTTCCGTTATTGAACTTTAATTTCACTCTTTAAATATATAAAATAATAAGGATAGCGTATTTATATTTGAAACTCCGCTAAAATTACAAATATCCTACGAAATACTTTATTGTCCATCATCAAATAAAGTGTAGTAAAAGAAAATGCTTCACATAAGAAAATGCACAGCAGGCGGCCTTATCGCTGTAAGCGATCTCTGCCAGGCTACCTTAAGGTGCACTCGGAAGTGTATGTCAATCGGTAGCCTACCGCTGCTTTATATCCTTATACACATACGTAATATATCCTATTATATTGTATAGAATTATTAATTATAATAAAATATAATTTCTAATGTCAACAAATATATATAAATACGGTCACGTTAATTTGTAAAGAAAAGGATACAAAAACTTAAATATGTCTAGGTCTAGGTCTTGGTATAAATAAGGATACCTAGGAAATATTATTAAGCAATTTTAATTAACACAATAGATGTATGTTGATAAGTATGTAAAAGAATCCATAACAGTACGTTCAGAAAAGTAAAAGGATCAAGGATATTACAGAGCCAAGTAGTGTGCATCTAGCTGGGCTTATAATGTTTGGATTGAGAACGTTACATTCGATAGGAATACAGCGTCGAGCTATTGGCATCATCAAAAATAAATATATATAATAACAATTTTGCAGTTGAGTTATAACAATTACTTCACATACATACTCATAATAAAATCGTAAGAGGTTCGGTCTTTACTTGAAAAATAAATTTTTTTAAAAAATGTTATTAACCTAATAGAACCCAAAACAATTATTTTTGAATTTTTGTTTATTTGTCCGTTTGTCTGTGCGTTTGTTATCTCAGAATCGACTTAACCGATTTAAATGCGGTTTTCACTATTGGGTTCTGGCAAGCTCCCGAAAACATATAGGGTTTATTTTATTACAATCGGTTCATAAACAAAAAAAATAAAAGTTATGCCAATTTAAAGTATTTAGTTCGACAAATTTGCTAATTGCCGTAACAGTTATTTTATACAAGTGTTTTACTGAACTGACTGAATCTTTAGTTTTCAATTCCTTTATTAATATTTCTATTTCAGGCGGGCGTAGCCCCGGACGGGCCCACTAGTAGTAAATAAATTCTTATGTAATGTAAAGAATAACCTCATGAGAAACACTATAACGATTTTACAAAGTTATTTTTTTATTTTAAAATCATCCAATATGAGAATTCCAATTTTAATTAAGTAGAACAACATGTTCCCTGAACTATTCAAGACCGACCTAAACACAGCAATCCCTAACCATGCCACGGAATGACATGCAAGGAGAGTTGGCTGTGGCTGAAATATTCGAAACGATCATCTGTTGAACTATATTTACATAAAAGTCATTTAAACCATCAAATATTCTTTGCGTTGTAAAATTTACTCGTTAAAGAACCGATTCCGAAAATTCCTCAAATTTTTGCAATTGAAATTTACTGAATTTAGGTAAAAAAATACATATATATATATCAAGGACGAGTAATTTCGACGGCTAAATCAAATTTTAAAAACTATGATTTATATAAATAAAAAATAATTTTCCGTATTATTTCTTAACGTATACACAATGCTACAAAAACTATTTTTTTAGTCCTATGTAACTTCCCTAGTAATTTCCTAAAAAATATTTCTTTTGAGATACTTTAATTTTTATAAATAAATTTAGAAATCTTTATTGCCCATTTACGCTTAATGACTAGAATTGGTTTATGAATAAAAACGCTATGTTAATATGAAGCACGTTTGTAAGACAAAATTGCTGCAAAATAACTTATTGAATCGGCCAAAAATGTAATTTTCAACGTATAAACATTGTTTCTAAGTCTACGTTGACGATGCGGTCCCAGAACGAAAATACACTAAATTGTGACCACCATGTTGTCATAAGGGGAACAAAATCGAGTTTAAATAACTACGTACGTAGCAGTTATTATTATTTACAGTTACCAGCAAACAAATTGCGATCTTTTACGAGCTACCAATTGTTCAAGTTTCGAGTTCGTAAGAGAGTAAACATCTATCTTCGTGACAAATTTGACTAAGACAAGGTAAGCAACAAACGCGGAACGCCATATTTTAATGCAGTAAAATCTCATCTACAACTAGAGCACTAACGCCTGCCTAGTCATCAGATGAATTTTCAAAAGGTAAGTAAACCCCTGGACAGAGGTCCAAGAGAGGTGAAGAGAAACTAACAAGTTTACTAGTCTTAGTTTACATGTTTATTAAATTTATGAGCTTAAGAAATGCAGATATTGACACTCGCTCTATGTGCGTTTCAATTCGCTACCATAAAGAAAATGGCAGAATACATAAATATACATTTTGTACTAAATAATATGTTTTGGAACTGGAGAAAAATATATATAAAGACAATATACTACCTTTTTAAACATAGCGTTTCATTTTTATGACCCCTGACAGATGTCTATAATTAATTGACAGCCTCGTACAAAGAATAAAATAGTGAATACGTGTGAATACAAAACCAACGTAAGAAAATAATTGCTATAAATCAAAGCAGACTGGATAACGCTAAAAGACATCAAAGTGAGATGATTCATTAATTGTGACTGTCGTTTCTCTAATTTACACATAATTTGCAACGTCTGTACATATTGTAATTATGCTAATAATAAAATTGTAACGTGTGTATGCTAATAAACTCTTATGTACTTAGAAACAAATTTAATTAATTTATTCCAATCACCCCAACCCGATATAAATCACATATATGAATTCTACTGGAAATAAAAAATGTCGAAACTTGTAGGTGGTACTACACTGGTGGCAGAACCTAATGCTGTGACTTTGTTATCGTGTTTCTATTTATCTTGTTTAATATATTTGTTGCCACAATAATTGATACATAAAAAATATATATCTTTCAATATATAAAATTTTGAACTAGCAGACCAAACTAACACTGTTATGACCTATGATATTTATGACACTAACGGTACCTGATCCTGATCCTGATCCTAATCCTGACCCGATACCCGAGTGAGACTAATTTTCTACTTTTAATGCATGATATCCGAGATAAATCAATAAATCTTCTGGTTTTTTTACATTTCTAATAGGTTTATCGAGTATCCTAATACAGAAAATAGCTTTTTTCTTTCGTTTTAACCAGATCTAAAAGTAAAGCTAAGGGTAATTTATTACAGAAATATTGATGTATATTTTTTATTGTCTAGTATTAGCTTTCATTTCTTTGAGAAACTGATCATAATTTCGCTCAAAGCACTTTATTAAACTTTTTGTAGATACGAATTATTTCCTCACAAGACCCATTATAAACAAACGAGCAAAATTTATACACTCATTTACTTATGTAAGCCAATTTTCTATACGTCACACAAACTGCGGAATTACATTTAAATGTGATCTATTAACTTTTAGAATACCAGTAACTAAAGTTTAACTTTAATTCTTATCTATTATACAGAAATTTATAAATCTAAACATTGCTTTTGTATACCAGTAAAAAGTTCCTTTGCTTGTCTTTATGTCACCGAAGCGCTTTATCACATCAGATGAACCGCTCATCAGAAGATGTAAATCACTCCTACGGCCGCGAAGATCTCGAAGTTTTGCATTTTCGATAAATTCCTTTTTTTTTGTTTGTCATTGCCATCATTCCACTGGGTGGTTCCTCTAGGGTGCGTCTCAGCATCCGACTCCATTTCCCTCAAATTAATGCAACAAATGTCATTAAAAACTAATAATCTTAATAAATTAATTGGTGTATTTATAAATTATCAATTCAAAAGCATTCTCTTTTAAATGTCATTCAAAAAATATTTAAAATGGATCGTCAAAATGTAAATAAATAAATCAGAATCAATCAAAAGAAAAAAAAATACTAAAATAATCAATATTAATAAACAAACATAATAATTTAAGCTTACATTACTTACAAAGACTACTACACACTATGCCTGACTGCCGCAATCATCAGTCACGAGCAGGCGCTTACTTAATGTTTTACTTTACTACCAAGCCCGACATACCGAGGCCACCACCAGCCTCGAGCAAGCAGGCTCTTACTCTAAATACATAATATCAATCATCAATCTTCGGCACGCTGACCGATAATTCATCTACGGCACGCTGACCGTTAATTCATCTATGGTATTCTAACCATTCTTCTGTGGCACGCTGACCACTAATTCATCTATGGTATTCTAACCATTCTTCTGTGGCACGCTGACCACTAATTCATCTACGGCATCCTTAGCCGTGTATCAATCTTTATACTATTCTATAAAATATACTTTATCTTCATACTATTCTAAGAAAATATACTTCATCATCACACTATTCTACAAAATATACTTCATCATCACACTATTCTATAAAATATACTTTATCTTCATACTATTCTAATAAAATGCATAATAACTCTTAAAGTGACTAAATTTTCAATCAAAAGCTCTCCGATCAATAATATCTACAAAAGCTAGCAGTGGAAAACTTGATTTCCATGTTTATGTTGTACGTACCTCACTTTGGGGCGGAATCTGGACCACTTCTGACTGTAAAGAAATCAAACACCTCGAGGCTTTTACAGAACTTATATTTCTTCCAGGGCTAAATACCATTAGGCTTGTACAATTTATGTCTCAGGACTTTTACAGAACTTATACTTCTTCCAGGGCTAGATACCATTAGGCTTGTACAATGTATATCTTAAATTATAATACAATATTTTATTCTAGAGGACCACTTTCCTCTTCAGCTCCAAATCTAATAATGCGCATCAGAATTTTCAACACATCAAGCGTCGCGCTAGTTCTATGTATAAATTTTCAAATATATCTTTTTATTAAACAAAGAGGTTGATTTACATTTTTCTATAACAAATTATCGTAAATATAAAAACTATTTATATAAAATCATTACAGAAGGGAATTGTTAACGATAATTTTTGTTATAATGTAGGAAATGTCGGGACCTAAAATGTTAGTAATATTTGTTGATGTAAAATAATCTATTTATTTATGTATTTTTTTTTCAAGTACTTGGTGGAAATTGAATTATTGCAATCCCCATATTTTCCCAATATTAGATTTAATTTAATTTAAACTAAAGTTTAATTTAAAGAAAAAGATTATTTTGTTCATATAAATACTTACAATTTATACGTCTTTTTGCATATTATGTAAAGCCAAAAGTGATTTTCTTAATTTGTTTACCTATTGTATATGAAAACAGGGTACGGTAAAAATATGAGGAACGAAAATATCTCAACACTAGGTTCCCAGGTTCCCCCTACAAAACCGCAATAATATACCTATATTTATATACAGTTGTTCAAACACTAAATTATGAATAAAAATTATACTATCTAATTTAGTTCGATTGCAATAACAATTTACATAGCAATTAAAATTGTAGATATTAAATATATTCCGATATTCCAAGTTAATTAAGACGACTATTGATAGAAATCAAATTTCGACACCAACCCTTTTGGATATCATCTTACAATTAGATTCATAAGTTAAATTATTACTTTATATTATATGTTTTCAAAGTATAATTGACTTATTAATTCATTACTTTAAGTGGGTTCAGCTTCACGCTGTACCCTAAATGTAGCAGAGAAGGCAGAGGAACCTGGTGTTAAAACACTCCGCTCCCCATTTTCCGCCGAATTCTGGAGGCATTGCTTGTTAAGTGACGGAGTCCTTACTAACATATACAAAGCTAGAGATATGTGAATAAGCTGCTACAATCAGGGTATTAAAGCCATAAATCACGCTAAGAGCAGTTCCCAATTTCCCACGTTCTTATCGTATAGTCTTATCCATTTTATTATTATTTATTGACTTTGAAGCTACGAAGGTTTTTCACAAAAATATATGAAAGTTTTCTTATAAAAAAAAAATAGTGTTGAGGCCTATCGTACCGCGTGTAAATGCCATAGGTTGTGGGTTCGATTCCAACTAGATATTCACAAAATTTGCCTCAATCTGATCTGACCTCATAACCTTCGTGTGAGGTTCAGAGAATTAATTGGATAACTCAAATACGTTACAATAACGTAATAATTAATTGTTAACTAGAAACCATTCAAATAGGATTGCGATTGATTTGTAATCTTTGCTTAAACAAAGCAAATACGACTTAATCCCCCCTAAGCCTCCAGGGGGGGATGGCGTGGAATGTGACGCATATGCTACACCTGCAAAGCTTGAGATATTGTGAATTATAGACGTCTTATTGGAAAATGGTCTGAAATAGATAGAAATATAAAAAATTATTCAGCTTCACGCTGTATCCCGCACTCAGCAGGGTAGGCAGAAGGAACCTAGTGTTAAGGCACTCCATTCCCCACTTTCTACTGAATTCTAGCGTGTTGAGTCGCAGAACTTTGCCGCGCTTTGCCTCGACACTAGAGCGCAGAAATAGAAATATAAAAGTAAATAAATATTTCACTTCCTCGAGTGGGGATCGAACCCACAACCGTCGCGTTACAGTCACACCCTTGTGCCGCTGCGCCACGACGGCCTCAATTCTCAAGTAATATTCACATATTTCGTTTCAGAAGCTGAAGAGGAAGAATGATTTGTGCTAGCTGGCGTATTATTCCATAGTCTCTCTATGTTATCTAATTCAGTAAATACGTATGTAGCGTGAAAAACAAATAAATTTCCTTTGTACGAGTTGTATTTGGACACAAAACTAGAGTAACTATAGCCCTATATATTTTTAAACATATATTTTTTTAATAAAGATGAATTATATATATTTATTTTATAATAAACAGTAAAAATAATAAAAACAACAAATATAATTTTAAAACAATATACGTTAGACTTCAAAGTCGCTTTTGTAAACTATGCATGTATTTCATAACATTTTTATTAAATTTCAATTTTCAACTGAATAGAAACTGCAATAACTCCCAACGAATTCTATAATATGAATATTACAAAATATTTTGTGATACAAAATGTAATAACGTTTTACCAAAATGGAGGTATGAATATTATAGTGAAAAATTTAAGTAGTTTTAACGAAATACCCACCGTTTTCATCCAGGTCTTAATAAAACACGCCGCGAACCTTTCTCTAAAATATTCAGAACTCTTCAATGTAGGGTAGAGTCAACAATGTCGGTGCAAGGACCGTATCATAAATGTTAAAAGCCTCACTTAAATATAAACTACTGTTAAAGTAACGTAGATTTGAACTAGAAAAAATACATTAAAAAATTAATGAATTATTTTTAACTTTACTAGTTTAGCTTTACTCAGATTTACAGAACTTTTTTTTGTTTACATTTTGTCTCATGCCATAGTGAATAAGGTATAAACACACAAAAAAACCCTACTTCACGCTGTACCTCGCACACAGCAGCGTAAACAGTCCTCTGTCTATGGAATGTCATAACACTTAGTAGGTTTCCTACCCTACATAGTGTTATGACACTTCGTTCCCAACGTTCCGCCGAATTCTGTATGCATCGCGTGTTAAGTGGCCGCGCTTTGAGTTGATACCAGAGCGGAGAAATGAAAACATAACACTAAAAGAAACTTTAGTACAATTTTAGTGATATAACAGTTTTGTATTGACTGATTAGTTGTGAAGGGTCTGATGACAGCAACATATTTTCAGCCTGTTTCTTCAAAAGTACAATTTTTTCCCTTCATCCACAACAATCGCCTTGTTAGCTTTATCCATGACAAACTGGTGAAGAATAAATAAAGATCAACCCTTCCTCGCAGCCACGTACCATCTTTCCTCGTGATAAATTATTCGTGACATGCATTTAACTTGGTGTATAATAAAAAAAACGTAAAACAGAGATGGTCTTAAACGAGCTCTTACTTCAAAGCTATTTGGAATATTACAAAACTTTTGTAATATAACATAACTTTTAAAGCCGTCGTAGCGTAGGATCACAAAGGTTCGATGCTCAGGCGTTGAGTTACGCCATTCAACGTGCAATGCCTCAGAAAAAATCGAAAAAGTAAAGTTCGGCGGAGTGTCTCAACCCTAGATTCCCTCTGCTTCTTGGGATACAGCGTGAAAGTGATTTAATTTAATTTTAATCAATATCTATAAAAACATACTAATTCTAATTATATACTAGTATATGCGACAAATTTAGGCATTATGTAAAATACTACTTTATGAGATGTTCACAGATTCCCTTTATCTTCGAAGCTACAAATTTCTTTGAAGTTTTTTTCCCTTGTTCAATGGAGTAGAAACATTGATGTAGGTTCACACCTTTCATTGACTTTTGTTTAGACATCGACATCGAGGTTTTATATAGACTGTAAACAACGTTCTATAGCATTTATGGAAAAGTAGTATATAATTTATTTATAATATCCGTAAATACTAACAGGTACTTTTAGTAAATATGGGTACCTTTTTAATATAATAATAGTATATGAAATTGAACTTCTCAGGACTTATATACGTAAGCTTTATTCTTTTTTCAAGTCTATCTATTATATGGCTACTACGATATATTTCTATAATAGAGACTAGTCGGTACAAGCGTGTCACAGTATAAGTCGCGAGTTCGATTCCCATTAGAGGAAATTAAATATTTATTTTTTTTCATTTCTTAGCTCTTATGTCGAGGTTAAAGTTAAGGAAAAACAAACTATTGCACTTTCAATCTACCTTGTTATTTGTGGGTTACAGCATGAAGCTAAGAGAGAAGAAAGAAAATGTATTTCTTATATACTAGTGTGTTTTTTCAGTTAGTTGTTTAGGTAGCTCCCTTCGTAGTTCCTTAGCTAAAAAAACCAAAAGATAATAATTTCCAAAATATCATACAATTAACGGTATAGGTTAACAAAATAATATATCATAAAGAACCTGACCAAGTCAATTATTATCTTTTTATATACTTCCTATATACTTTTTATATAGCATTAAAATTAGACAAAATTCTCTCTCTCTCTTTCTCTATTAATGCATTATTAATTAGCATACTATCCACACCAGCTAACTCCAGAATGGTCGTTAGTGAGGTCACCGCAGTATGGCATGGGTTTACTCGACTCGACAGCTAGGTACGTCGTTCTGCCTTTGGGATTAACCGGCAATTAGCTTACAGCTCTAGTGCAGATAAGCTACGTTATTTATGGCGTTCTAAATATATCTTATTATTTTTAGCAAATAATTTAATAAATTCAAATTCAAAATATTCTTTATTCAAATAGACTATTATTATAAGCACTTTTGAATCGTCGAATGAACATATGAACAAAAAGCTACCACCGGTTCGGAAGGCAGTTCTGCTGAGAAGAGCCGGCAAGAAACTCAACAGTTGCTCTTTTCAAAGTCAAAGTCAATGAATGGTACAATTTAGGAAGCCGTCGTAGCTCAGTGGCAAAATCGTGTTAGTAAACGTGTATTATATTAATTTCTTCGCTCTGGTAACAAGGGAAAATACCGTGCCCGGCCATTCTCCTCATCCTTAAAAAATCGGCAGAAAGTGGGGAATGAAATGTCTTAACTTAACACTAGGTTCCTTCTGTATCCTATATATAGCAGACCAGTGATAACACTATGCGTGAAGCTGAAAGAATATTATTACAATACAATATTACTTAAAAAGATTTGTTATTATTTAAAAGTATATTTTAATAAATAATTTGTATACGCACAAAATATTCCTATAATGCTTACATTAGCTAGCTATACGTCGTTACTTCTTAAATAAAATATAATTAAATAGGTCGTACTAAGAACATGTCCCAGAGGGTTCGAGACGTAGGCGATGACGGGAAATATCTCATCCAATTTTGTATTTGTTTAATTTTTGGATTTTATAATAGAAATGTATTAAGAAGAAAGACCTTACTACAAATTAAATTACAGGATTATTTTCTTTTTTATATAACAAATAAAAATATTCCTTACGCAAACTCTAGGATTTTTTAATGTATAATAATTATGTAAAATATATAATATTTTTCGGTACTGAAAGGCTGGCACACAATACATAAACTAGAAAAGTTGGGATTTGACAAGAGGATTTCTCAAAATAAATACGGGTTTTACGTCTATGTAATATGTACCTAAATTAAAACTATTAATTATTGTCTACTAAATTAAAACGATTACATAAACAGAATATCTTTCTATGTATTTAATATTTAAAATGTACTGAAAATCCATTAAAAAAAACAAATACATTTTATAAATATATTCCAATAAATAAAATAATTGGCGGAAGACTAACAGAATGTAATAAAAAATAAAGAATAGTATAAAGAGAAGGCAGAGAGAACCTAGTGTTAAGACACTCCGTTACCTCTTTTCAGTCGAATTCTGGAGGCATTGCGTTGCGAAAACACCACCTCGACCTCAGAGCGAAAAAATGGAAATATTAAATATTTCATTTCCTCGAGTGGGAATCGAACTGACAACCTGTTGCTTCTACAGTTACACTTTGTGCTCCTGTACCATAACTGGCCTCATATTTATGTTATCTTAACATTAAATTATTTGCTAGAGAGCACACTTTTCTCGACGTGGAAATTGAAGGAAAACGATAGGTACTTGTTAATTAATTAGGTGAAGTGCGGGGATGAAAATAAGTGCTTTTCATTAGGACTATATAATTGAAAAAAATGTCATTATTATCGCGCAAAAAAAAAAGAGCTTCACGCTATATCCCGCACACCACAGGGTAGGCAGAGGGAATCTAGTGTTAGAGCACTGCGTTCACTTTCTGCCGAATTCAGGAGGCATTGCGTGTTGAGTGGCAGAACTTAACGCACCGCTACGCTTCGACACCAGGGCGAAGAAATGGAAATATAAACGTAAATAAATATTTCACTTCCTCGAGTGGGGATCGAACCCGCAACCGTCGCGTTACAGTCACACCCTTGTGCCGCTGCGCTACGACGTCCTCATCGCGTATCTATCTGTACTAATATAATAAAGCGGAAGAGTTTGTTTGTTTGTTTGTCTGTTTGTTTGTTTGTTTGTTTGAACGCTAAGATCTCTGGATCTACTGGTCCGATTTTCATTGTTTTTGTTTTGTATGAAAGCTGCATTCTTCAGAAGTGCTATAGGCTATATAACATTACATTACACATATATACTAATATATTTTAAAGTACTTTCTAATTTGACATGCAATTTATTCTGCCATGTTAATAACAACCGTCGCGTCGCTACGCAACCGTTACCGCGACATTTTGACATTCATCCTTATGAAAATAAATATAATAGTCACTCTTAACATTTTATCTAGATTGAAATTATAGTTTACTGTATAACATACTAATAAATAATTAAGGAGATGTCACTGATTCCAAATGACCTAGCCACCTAGCGGGCGGCACAGTATGACCGACGCGAACGGGCAGATGACGTTGACGGTTTTATAAATTTTCATACATTTTCAAACTTTATTTGTTGTTTATAATTAATTTAAAATACACTTTGATTCTCTTCTTATTTTATTTGATATTGCCCGCTAAAATTATCCTACTTAATAGAGAGAAATGTTTAGTTATTTCGTAGAGTCGATATCTATGTACGCACGTACGGAAAACTTTAGGTACTTTTTCTAATATTAAGAATACCTATCCTTTAGTTACTTTTAATCCTTTTGTTAGTTCATTTCAATAACTCAGATAATTTTTTCTAATAATGTGTATCTACTTATTATTCTTTTTGATTATTTGAGCTTATATTCTCTTACTAATTCTATTGAGAATAGAAAATAATTTAATGAATATATTTAATAAATATTCTTACAGTTGAAGCAGGCGTAGCCGCGTCCGGGTCCACTAGTAAGTATATATTAATATATTTTTAAGCTTCATGCTGTTTCTTGCATATAGTAGAGTAGGCGGTGGGAACCTAGGGTTAATATTATCGTACCTAACGTACCTAGAGGGCGCAGTAGCGCAGGGACACAAGCGTTTGACTGTAACGCGACCGTTGTGGATGCGATTCTCACTCGAATTTTATTTATTAATATTTTTATTATTTATTTATAAATAATTTCATTTCTTCCTTTCGCAGCGTTTAGTTCTGCCACGCAACACGCAAAGCCTTTATCTGATTTATTTTGATTTTTATGAAGGATATTAATGTTTCATTTATTAGATTGGGCCTTTAAAATTTTACTTGAAAAATGACTTTTTTTTTACTTTTTCTTCAGCTTCAGGCTGTATTTGTTAAGACACTTTGATCCCATTAAGACACTTCCGTTTCCTACTTTCGTCGAATTCCGGATGATGATGATGATGATGATGACAAAGCGAGAAAATGATAATATTGAATATTTCATTTCTTCGAGTGGGAATCGAACCCACAACCTGTCGCGTTTATAGTATCACGCTTATGAAAAAAATGTTTAAAAATAATTTCTTAATAACTCTACTTTCCTTCCTTACATAAAATATTCCACTAAGTGAGGGTTGCAAATAAACATGCTCCATATTTAATGAAAGTGTGCGTCGACGCGGAAAATGACAATCAACAGCCAAATAAATTAATACTAATTTCACTGATATTACTTGGTTATTAATAATAATATTAATTATATATAGAACACACTAAAAAGGCAGTCGTAGCGCAGATACTAGCTTGTGACTGTAAACGCGACAAGTTATGGGTTCAATTCCCGGTCGAAGAAATTAAATATTTATTAAAATATATATTAAAATTAAATATTTATTAAAATATATCGAAACACAGCGCGGCGTTGAGTTCCGTCACTCAACATGCAATGCCTCCAGAATTCGGCGGAAAATGGGTACGGAAGGTCTTAACATAGGTTCCCTCTGCCCACCGTGCTGTGATGCGGGATACACCGTGAATCTTAAAAATAATAATAATACTAAATTTCATATGAAATGCTTATTGTAATTAATTAATTAAAGAACACACCCACTGAAAAGTTATTTAAATTTCAATATTTGCTTAACTTTATAATAACAAAGTGAAGCTCGGCGTTGAATTCCGGCAATCATCTGGCAGAAAGTGGAAACGGAGTGATAGTGTTGAGTTGATGGTGGATAATAAAAGTCTACTCACGTTTAGCACTGAGTTTAACCACACCACTTAATATGTAGATACATATATATATATATATATATATATATATATATATATATATATATATATATATATATATATATATACAACAAAGTCAACCACAAACATATATATATAAAAGAACACAATAATTACAATGATATTAACAAATAACTGACAAAACAATGGAACGTATGTAAAGCATATCGAGTGTCAAGCATCGACTAGTTGTAAAATGTACCATCGACAAGAGGGTAGACGTAAATGTTAGAACACCGTACCGGTTCAGTCGACGGCTGGCGGGCGCTTTCATATAAACATACTAAATACGAATATGTAATATAAAATATGTAAATTCTATTAAATGTATGTATGACAAGTGATAAATAAATTGCAATATTGAAATATATAAATGACACATATTAAATAAACTATAAATATAAATAATAGTTTCCTACACGGAGTGTCCCAACACTTCCCCCTCCCTCCTATAGAAGCTCCTATAGCAGTAAAGCTGAAAAAAATATATCTAAATTTATTCTTATTTGTGTCTAAAAATCTAAAATCTATATATATAAAAGGATTGGTCCTCACTGACTGAGGTAAGACGCACGCACGGCCGTAACTGCTGTGCGTAGAAACGTGAAATTTGGACAGATATTTACTTTAGTAATCTGGACATCCACTAAGAAGGGATTTTGAAAAACTTTAACCCTAAAGGGGTGAAATAGGTGTTCAAAGTTTGTATGGAAAAAATTTTAAATCGTCACCGATTTTTATAAAATTTGAAATTTAGATTTTTAAAAGTATTTAATTGAACACGTGTTTCATCGTTTTCTAGAATTCTCCCCCTAAGGGTGCAAATAAGGGGTTGAAACTTTGTATAGGTTTTTTTTAAATCGTCACCAATTTTTATAAAATTTGAAATTCAGACTCTTAAACGTATATAATTAAACACATGTTTAATGGTTTTCTAGAATTCACCCCCTAAGGGTGCAAATAAGAGGTTGAAAGTTTATATGGAAAAATCTTCAAACCGCCACCGATTTTTATAAAATTTGAAATTTAGACTCTTAAAAATATATCATTGAACACATGTTTCATGGGTTATTAGAATTCCCCCTAAATACGCAAGCGAAGCTGCGCGCGTCCGCTAGTCTATCTATATATATAAAAGGACTTGTCCTCACTGACTGAGGTAAGACGCACACACAGCCGTAACCGCTGATGGTAGAAATGTGAGATTTGGACAGATGTTTACTTTCGTAATCTGGACATCCACTAAGAAGGGATTTTGTAAAATTATAACCCTAAAGGGGTGAAATAGGGGTGGAAAGTTTGTATGGAAAAAAATTTAAATCAGCACCGATTTTTATAAAATTTGAAATTTAGATTTTTGAAAGTATTTAATTGAACACGTGTTTCATCGTTTTCTAGAATTCTCCTCCTAAGGGTGCAAATAAGGGGTTGAAAGTTTGTATGGAAAAATCTTTGAATCGCCACCGATTTTTATAAAATTTGGAATTCAGACTGTTAAAAATATTTAATTGAACATGTGTTTCACGTTTTTTTAGAATTTTTCCCCTAAGGGTGCCAATATGGGGTTGAAAGTTTGTATGGAAAAACCTTTAAATCGCCACCGATTTTTATAAAATTTTAAACTTAGACTCTTAAAAATATACCATTGAACAGATGTTTCGTGGTTTATTTTAATTCATCCCCTAGGGGTGTAAATAAGGGGTTGAAAGTTTGTATGGAAAAATCTTCAAATCACCACCGATTTTTATAAAATTTGAAATTTAGACTCTTAAAAATATTTCATTAAACACATGTTTCACGATTTATTAGAATTCACCCCTATATACGCAAGCGAAGCTGCGCGCGTCCGCTAGTGTTATATAAAATTACTACGAAATAAAATATTTATGTACATTATTTCTTGCGAACTGAAGCTTAACAATTAAATATTAACAGAATCTTAACACAGCTCTAGCTTTCATATCAGATATCTGGTTTATTATTTCTCTTCTTGTGTTTATTATAACAAAACTAAAATCAGCTTTAAACTGTATCCTGCATATAGCAAGGTAGACACAGGGAACCTTGTGCCAAGACAATCCATTCCCCACTTTCCAATGAATTTTCGAGCCATTATGTGTTGAAAGGCGGAAATGAAAATATTTAATTTCCTCAAGTGGAAATCGAACCAGCAACCTGTCACGTTTGCATTCACTCACTTATACTTATGCCGCGACGGCTGGTCTTAAAATAAAATGTAAATTACAAGAAAACACTTTAGTAAAACTAGACTTTTCTTTCATAACTACGCTCTACCTTTTAAAATAAAATGCTTTGGACCACATCTCGGAATTTCTAAATATAGAAATATTTCAAACATTAATATATAAAAAATATTTTTTTGATAAATCAGAAATAGCGGCTTCTCTCCTCAGACTTGCCAAATTGTGTTATTTTAACGGAAGCAAAATACAGAAAAGGTCCCGGTACTACCAATTTCCGTTGTCGAATGGAGTAATGGAGCGAAGCGACGGCGTGGCAATTAGGTCTTACAGTCGAATCCATCCAAGGTCTCGTTGGGGTGTTTTTAACCGACTTCTGTAAGAAAAGGAGGTTGTAATTCGACTGTATTTTTTAATGTCTGTATCTCGATTATGTAAGTAATAATTACTTGATTTAATTTAGTATAGCTAGATTCATTAGAGGCCGGTGTAGCGCAGGCGAAGGTTGTGAGTTCGGTCACCACTCGGGAGGACTGAATTATTATTTATGAATATTTTCATTCCTTCGCAAATAAAAAATACTGTTTTTTCATCTACTCAGCACTAAATAACAATTTTGAAAACATTAACTTTGCACCGCTATAGTTAAAATATCAACAAATTAAACAATTTCCTTTCCTTCCTATATATCTACCTACATAAGACAAATAATCAATAGGTAAGTAGAAGTACTTACTAAAGTCAACACGCACATTCACGCGTTTCAGCTTAACTTTGTTTTAAGTTGTCAATGAGTTCTACATAAGTTTTAATAGAATAATCAACGCCCTCGCGCGATTGTTCTCATTCCCAGATGCTTGGCTGGTGTGCTTGTTACGCAAACATACTAAATTCGCGATGAAATAACATTTTAAGACTTAATTCAATTTGTGTGTAGAAGTTTCTATAAAGTCAGAGAAAATTTTATAGCGTTTATATTGGTAGTATTTAGTAATATTTATTTTAGTATTTAATAATAAAATGACAGTTCGACTCGGAGGGGGAATTTTCATCATCCCGGCCTGGCAAGTACTGGCGGCGTTGAATGCTGCCAGTAGATACGCAATGGCTTGAATTTGGATGGGCGAAAGGGTTTTGTAAAATAAGGGAAGATCCCAGATCAGGAAACTGACAAAACACCATTACAAAATTGTAATAAATGTAATAATACAATATCGACTACCCAATATCATGAATTTTATTAATAAAAGAGATGCATTTTAGAATATTTTATTTGTAGGCAGACAAAGCCTAGTGTGAAGGCTCTCCGTTCCCCACTTTTCGTCGAATTCTGCAGGCATTGTATTTCCATTTCTCTGCTCGACACCAGAGCAGAGAAATGGAAATATAAATTTAAATAGAAATGGAAATATCGATTTCCTCGAGTAGGAATCGGACCTACAACCAGTCAAACTTGTACGTTTTCCAAATAAAAAAAAATGGTAGATATTTTTAAGGTTTAAATAATCATATTTCAAGTTAAATGTAAATAAAAAGACAGAAAACAGCTATATTATACTTTCATTTTATTATTTTAAAGCATCCAACTCTATTACATACAAACCTCTATACACATTCACTCACAAATGTCATTTGGTTTTAATTATGCCAAATATATATTATTCAGTTTAAAAACATTAAAAACACAATAAGTATATATAAAAGAAAAATAAATTTAATATTATTATTTATATAGAAAATAAAAAAGAAAATAATAAAATCTAGTTTGTTTTTTAAATATATCAATAATTGTATGAATACATTTATATATAAAATTATTTAAATGTACTAGCCGACGGAACTGTAACAATGTATGAAAAATAATATAATGTATATACTAAGTTTATTGGCATAAAATTTAATTTTAACTATAGTTCATTCTATTCTGACGACTCCCTTGTGTTCTGGGCATCCCCCTTGGAAAGTTTTGCTTGTCAGTCCTTATTGTCACATCTGATGATCAATTGGTCCAAAGTCTAAAAAAAATAACACATTAATTTTAATTAGTTATGTTTTTTTTTAGATTCACGCTGTAAATAAGAACGGAGTGTCACAGATACACATTGGGTTCCCAGGTTCCCACTGCCTACTCTGCTATGTGCGGAATAGTCTTTGCTATAGTTATTTTATTTTAAACTAGCGGACGCGCGCAGCTTCGCGTGCTTATTTAAGAGTGAATTCTAATAAACCACGAAACGTGTTCAATGAAACGTTTTTAAGAGTCTAAATTTCTAATTTTATAAAAATCGGTGATGATTTAAACATTTTTCTTATTGATTATTATTTGTTACTTCAAATGGACATGCTATTGTCTTTTTTGTGCTCGTACAATTTTTTTTAAATATTCAATTTTTACTATATACTGAATTGTATTTCGAAAATATAAATTTGTCTAAATAATATGAACTCAACATGTCAATAATATGACCACTTACTATTTTTTTTATTTTTTTTTCAGCTTCACGCTGTATCCCTCATTGAGCAAGGTAGTCAGACGGAGCCTACTGTTAAGACACTCCGCTCTCTATTTTCCGCCAAAGTATATAAAAATACTAAATACTCGTATATGATATCGTCGAATGGGAACTGAACCCATAACCTGTCCTTTGCGCTACGACTGTCCTTTATATTTTCTTCCTCTTCTACAATTTTTATATAAATCGCTTAAATTCTTAGCTTTTCAATTTGAACATAATAATATAAGAATGTTATACTTTCAAGTAGTATTTCCAGCTTAGAAGCATATTAAATTTCTGTAGCAAAATTTTAACATAGCATCTGGCTACCTTGAACCCGAGCCTCTTGCGTAACTTGAAGTGCTTTAGGCAAGTTAACTGTAGTACTGTGTTCTCCACAGTTTTAATTGTGTAAAATCTATAGGAAAAGTACTAGAAAAGATAAAAACTTAACGTAAATTAATTTAACTTCACGCTTTATCCCTAGGGGGGTAATCAGAGAGAACGGAGCGCCAAACTCTACGGTCTCTACATACCTCTTTCGCCTCGTCCACTAGAAAACATATGTAAATATTATGCATATATATGATTGCGTTACAATTATAAAATAACTAGCGGACGCGCGCAGCTTCGCTTGCGTATTTAAGGGTGAATTCTAATAACCCATGAAACATGTGTTCAATGAAATATTTTTAAGAGCCTAAATTTCAAATTTTATAAAAATAGGTGGCGATTTTAAGATTTTTCCATACAAACTTTCAACCCCTTATTTGCACCGAATGTGAATTCTAGAAAACCATGAAACATATGTTCAATTAAATATTTTTAAGAGTCTAAATATCAAATTTTATAAAAATCGGTGGCGATTTAAGAATTTTCCCATACAAACTTCAACCCCTTATTTGCACCCTTAGGGTGTGAATTCTAGAAAACCATGAAACATGTGTTTAATTATATTAATTATAATTATCTTATATATATAAAATCGAAAGGTCACTCACTCATCACGAAATCTCAGAAACTACATGTGTTAGGAATCTCAAATTTTGCATAGGAGTTACTTATAGGACGTAGGTGCTCGCTAAGACGGGAATTTACAATATTCGACTTCTAAGGAGTTGTTTTTGGGGTCGAAAGTTTGTATGGAAAAATTTTTAAATCGCCACCGACTTTTATAAGATTTGAAATTTAAACTCTTAAAATTAATTCATTGAACATGTGTTTCATGGTTTATTAGGATTCACCCCTAAAAGGGCAAATAAGCGGGCGAAGCTGCGCGCGTCCGCTAGTATATATATATAAACATGTTTATAAAAATAGGTGGCGATTTAAAGATTTTTCCATACAAACTTTGAACCCCTATTTCACCCCTTTAGGGTTAAAATTTTTCATAATCCCTTCTAAGTGGATGTCCAGATTATGAAAGTAAACTTTTGTCCAAATTTAACGTTTCTACCATCAGCGGTTACGGCTGTGCGTGCGTCTTACCTCAGTCAGTGAGGACAAGTCCTTTTATATATATAGATATTGAAAGTCAGTAGTAATACAAAATATTTTTTTTATATAAGAAGAATAAATTTTACATATTTAAAAATATAAAAAAACACTCTTTCGACGGTGGGACAAGGGTCCAAGCCATACCTTCACGAGATCTCGAGAAAATGTTCTTAATAGACGGATAGAGAGACAACAAAGTGGTCCTATAAGGGTTCCGTTCTTACCTTTTGCGGTACGGAACCCTAAAAAGTATCCAAAAATTTTCGTATTATAAATTGTAAAATACGTAGATAAATATTGGAAGATTTATTATATTGAAGTACTTCATAGTTTCTATTTTCTTTCTATGCATTGACGTCAATAGATATCTTGTCGATTCATAAATATATTTTGATTCATTTTTACTACGCGATTTCAGAGCAAAATATAACGATATTTTTTGTTATTCATTTCAGAAATGTTTGTTGTTTGTTTTCCTTGTAGATTTGAACTTTATACCAATAGAAATAAGTTTAATTCTTAATATATCGACAACGTCTAAATCAAGAACTAATTTCTTATTGCTATGTGAAATTGAAGATATCTAACAATAAATATTAGAGGCCAGTCTTGGTGCAGGGGCACAAGGTGTGCCTGTAAACGCGACTGGTTGTGGGTACGATCCCCACTCGAGGAAATAAAATATTAATTTACATTTATATTTCCATTTCTTCGCTCTGGTGTCGAGGCAAAGCCCGTCGCTCAACACGCAATGCCTGCAGTATCTTAACACTAGGTCCCCTCTACCTACCCTGCTGTGTACAGGATTCAGCGTTAAGCTAAAAAATATAAATATTTGAATAAGTTAAAAGTATATGTATGACATATATAATAAATATTGTTTTATGTATTTGCATCACAAAATTAAAGCTCTAAAACGAGTGTTACTACGGATTATGTAATGAAATAAGTAAATAATGAAAATGGATAAAATAAATAGATAAATATTTGTAAAAAATATTAAAAATATATATATAAAAACGTTTTATATTCACATTTTGTGGAAAAAATATTCTTAGTTTCTAAAGTGGACTTCAACGTCGGTGACAGCTTATATTATAAACTTTTATAAGCTTAACAATTGCTAGATATGAAAAGAAATAGATTGCGGTTTTAAAATTTTAAATTACTTTTCCATTAACTATATAAGCTTAATTTGATAAAAAAAAATATAATAATGGTGACTTCTCCCGTTTAAACTATACGATTTTTTAAGTAAGTATATTTAAAAAAAAAGATTGATTGAGATTAACTCGGACAAGCAGACAAATTTTTTAATTGTTTTAAGTGTTTTGGTGTCCTATAATTTACTATATGCATTTGGAAAAACTTGGTTATTTTGTAATCAAAGACAGACACCTTATTTTTTATATATATAGATAAAGAAACAACGAGATTTCGTCAATTAAAGTGTAAACGTGACTGATTGATCTTTGCTCTTGTAAATTTTTCCGTTATTTTCACTGGTGAATGCGGAAAATCGATATTTCAACAAGTTGTTTGTGCTGAGATTGTCGTTTGCCTCACATTCGTTGAGAAGGTTAACACACGACGCTGAGCTCTCAAATGAAACGTGACTGTGCGAAGAGGGCGATGCTTAAACATTCCAGATTTAGCCTAATTAATACACAAAGATGCTAAAATTCGGCGGAAAGTGGGGAACGGAGTGTATTAACACTATGTCCTCTCTGCCTACCCTGCTGTGGACGGGATTCAGAGAGAACTTGATTTATTTATTTTTTATTTACACTTTTCTCCGATTTCTGGCGGCATTGCGTGTTAAGTGGCGGAACTCAACGCCGTTCTTTTCCTCATTATCAAACCGGGAAAATTAAAATATTTAATATTTCATTTCTCCGAGTAGGAACCGAACCCACATCAATCGTGATTACACACGTAGCAGTCACGAGCTTGTGCCTTGCGTCACTTGGCCTCGAACTACAACTTCAAAAGGAACAAAAATAAAAATAACAGAATAATATAGAAGTCTTGAAGATATGGAAGAAAGTTTGACAATAAGTTCTAGCTTCTCGAGCACTGTCCGAGCCATCGTTGTTTGCAACTTGTCAGAAACACGTGAGGCAGTTAGTCTCAGTTACCTCTATATTTTTATATTCCTATGATACTATAGATATATATTTACCTGTATGTTTATTTTCTTTATTTTTCTCAATTTTACGCATTATCCTAAAACATAATGTGGTTTAGGATAATGCGTAAAAATGGTTTTTTTTTCAGCTTTACACTTGAAGCAAGGTAGCCAAACGAAGCCTAGAGTTAAGACATTCTTTGTATTGACACCAGAGCGTAGAAATGAAAACATTAAATATATCAGGGATCTAGTGCAAATATCAAAAGAAGTGGCTTCTAAATTAAAAAATCATTTTCATATTTTTAAAAATAATAAATTATAAATTTTCACGATTCATTCTAAATATTAATAATATAAAAGATATATTTAACATTGTAAAGATAAAATATTAATTAACTGTTACCTTTTTCTGGATTCGGAAGCTCATATTATAACGTTACTCTTCTGCTTATCCAAAATGCTGAATCACTACGATCCATCACAATTTGTCTTTAACGCTATAACCTGTTTTCATTGAGTAACGAGCCTATACTTATATTTAGCTAAAATAAGAAAAATATTTATTTTTATAATTTAGTTTAGAGACTTAAAAAGGAAGAGTCTACAAATGAAAAGAAATACTGTGAAGATTTGTAATTACTATGAATATATATTTATTATACATTTTCACGCTGTTTCCCGCACACAGTGGAGAAGGAACCTCGTGTTAAGACATTTTGTGAGTGGCGGGACTCTATGCGTTGCCTCGACACCAGAGCGAAGAAATGGAAATATGAACGTAAATAAATATTTCACTTCCTCGAGTGGGGATCGAACTCACAACCGTCGCGTTACAGTCACAGCCTTGTGCCGCTGCGCTATGATGACTTCTAGATATAATATGAAATATCATTTTTTTTTAAGCTAGGAAGTAAACGTGTTCTCATTCTGTAAAACGGGCCTCATTCCTGTTAATGGCATCTTTTTTTCCGTGATGGTTATTATACGTCGCGTCGTCGTTAAATTTTGGATTTAAATAATTTTTCACATTCTTTTTTACAAAGTTACCTTCGGAATTTGTACTATAACTATTTAAACTTAAAGGATTCATAAAATAAACTCTTTTGATGGCAAAAAATAACATTCTTATAGTCGTAATATTTATTTATATATATATATATATATATATATATATATATATATATATATATTATCAGATTTACATACATACTCGTACTATATTGAGTGAAAGTGTCTTAATGGAAACGGAGTGCCTTAACAATAGGTTTTCGAGTTCCTTCTAGCTACCCTATTATATGCGGGATATACGTACATACTATGGCTGAAAGTTAAAGTTTAATAATTTGGTCTTTCAACTAATCTACTCTAACTCTACTCGTATTACATTCATCTAACGACAGCTAAAATTCTTGTTAGCAACTGATAAAATAAAAATGCCGACGAAAGTTAACTGGTTCACACGGAAAATATTTAAAAATTTGCGTAGATTTTTCTTTCAATTTCACGCTGTTGACGGTTGACCTTCGAAAACACACTATCAATAATACTGCAGGAAGGTCACGTAAAAAGTATGAGGACCGGAAGGTACCTTTGAAGAGGTTGATGACAGTGCATGAGATATAGCAGAGAGTGCAACGTTTGGCGCTCCATTCGCTGTGGCTACCCCGGTAACGAAAAGAAAACAATAGTTGATATACTGTAGCTTAAACTGTCAAAATACATGTAAATAAATAAATAAAAAAAAATAAATAACAAAACCCTTTTATTTCTTGCTAAGAAAGTTATTAACGAAAAAGAATGTAGTTTTTAGTTTTTTCATTTTTGATAATTGTTTGCAAGAACCCCTTTTCAGGTGAAGGCCTCCTCCAATGCTTACCAACGTTCCCTATTTTGAGCAATTTTAGTCCAAGAGTGACCAGCCAACCTAGCTATATGATCTTGCGATCTCGTTAGCGGCCTTCCTCTGAGTCGCTGGCCCACATATGAGGGTAAAATATATGTATAATATTAAAAATACGATCACTTATTTTCACTATATAATTTCACTATATTTCTCTATATATTTTATAGTATCATAGTTTTTTTCTCAGTATTTTCGATTGGTTATTTTATTGGCAAAAAATAATATGTTCAGTTGATAAAATGAAGTGTGTCCTAATAGATTATCTAAGTACTTATCTCATACTAATAATCTATATTTTAATTAATATATTTGCGTTTAATATTGTGAAAATATAAGTATCACGAAAAATATCCTATTTTTAAGGTAAAAAAAGAAGAAAAGATATTCTGTATTCACAAATAACTTATTATAATCTATCTAGCTCGAGAGAACTTTGTACTTATTTTAACGTAGTAAGGTTCTTCTTAATGCTTGAATGAGCACTTAGACGTTTACACAGTTTAAAAGCTAGCACTTAAAGTATCGAGTTTGATTTAAAATTTATCTTAGAAAGGATGGATCGCTTCCTTTATCGTTTTCATTTAGTAGTAAATTAAAAAAGGGTATAAAGTGGAATTTCTTAGGTACTAGTAGGTAATAATTATTTTTTTTATTCAATATTAAAAAAAGTAAAGTAGTCAAAATATAAAAAATATTTCATCAGTTAAATTAAGTAAATTCATAATAATAAAAACTTTTTTAATGTTCAAAACCTTTTTGATATTTATATTAAAATATCATATAGTTAGGTATATATGTATATAAAAGGAGAAGTTCCCATTGACTGAGACGCTTAGATAATGCTTTCCTTTCTTTGCTGGTAACAGGACAAAAACCAAAAGGCTCAACGTTAAATTCTGGCACTCAACAAGCAATGCCTGGGTCGATGATGTCTCTTAAGACTAGGTTCCCTCTGCCTACCCTGCTATATACCGTATAAAGGGTGAACCTAATTTTATAAAAAATATTATATATACAAAATTCCCATCAATAAAATATCAACTATAGCTTAAAATATGTTTCCTCGAGATTTCCCAATATAGGAAAACCAAATGATGTGGTAAGTAAACGAACGTGACAGGCAGCGGATTAATATGAAAATCTTGTTATATCACCTGTCACTTGAATAAAACGACGTTATTAATCTATCACAGGTTAAATAAATGATTCCATTGTACATAGAGGTTAAAAATTCCAAATTAATATAAGATCTTATATAAATTAAAATAAATTTAGTTAACTCGTTCCCCATTTTCCGCCAATTCCGGAGGCAATGCGTGAGTGGCGGAACTAAACACCGCACTTCGCCTCTACACCAGAGCGAAAAATGAAAATATAAATTTAAATAAATATTTTCAATTCCTCGAACCGACAACCAGTCGATTTTACAGCACACTTGGTGCCACTGCGCCAAGACTGGCCTCAATCTACATAAACATTATACAATAATATAGTTAGTTAGTTATTTATCACATCCTTCTCGTTCTATCCATAATAAAGAATTTTATGTTATGTAAGATTCGAACTGGCTACGATCATTCCCTCACAATCATTGCTTCACCCTAGTATCTTCTACCTTTGATGCTTGGATATTTTTTTAAGCGAGCTAACAAAAACCTCCCCTGGGCTATATTGTTTTAAATTATTGCCATACAGTTTATACAAAGTAAAATTACGTAGGAGGATGTGAAAATGTCTATTTGCAATTCTCAATCATGTTTTCGTTAAAATAATAAGAATTTATTACTTTACTTGGAAGACTTCCAAGAGGCGCAGGTTCTAATTCCGCTATATTATTATTTTTATTTTTATTTAAAAAAAAGGATTTACTAAATATTATGTACATAGACAGCATATCCAGATTCACTGATTCCTAGCTTCTTGAATAAGAATAGAAATGGAAATACTGAGGTATACTGGGAGAACCTTAGGAATTGTATGAAGGAAGCAGCGACAAGGGTAAGGGTAAAGGGAAAAGACGGAGAGAGAAAAAAAAGAAAGAATGTAAGCTACAAAAGCACCAAACAAAAGTGCTTAAGCAAGAAAATTCTGAGAAACAAAGAGATGAAAGATTAAAGTACTACTTCAGGAAAAACATGAAGCTTTTCTGGCGAGATGTTAGTGCTTCATATAAGACGAGAACCTAAACTGGTCCTAAGTATAGAATAACACTTTAAAAATGTTAAAAAAATATAAATATATTTATTCCACTATTTTAATAACCTTTCAGACAGGTGTTTAAAATATTGAAGAACTCTTCAAATGTGACAGCAAAAGTAGAACTTAAATTATAATTATAATATCTTACGCCTCCGTAATAACAGCCCTTGGCCTCTGGTTTGTAAGTATCTACATCAGCGTTTCATCACGTTCACTGAACGAGCAAAGTTTCATTTCTTCTTGTAATTCCCACTAAGCTTGTGGAAAAATTAATTTATTAAATCTGAAACATCATGTTCTTAAGCTGATGACTGTTTTTCTTTGACCTAATATTGTTCTCAGTTTTTTCTGTTCTCATATTTGAATGAATGAATAAATGAAATATATATTATTTATTTTCATTTTCTGCTCTAGCCACGAGGAAAAACTCGTCGTTGAGTTCCGTTACTCAACACACAAATACACTCAAATCAGAATTTAGCGGGCATTAAGAAACGGAAGTGTCTTAAGGTGAACGTGTCATGCCATGGCAGAGGGTACTTGAGAATCTAGTGTGAGTATCATAACATTAGATACCCAGGTCACTTCTGCCTTAGGAAAACAAAGAAAAGCTTATCTTCTCCTTTTCATTTTATTATTTTATTTATTAATAAAAATTTTAAGGATTCTAAAATATATTTTTATCCTAAGTAAATAAATAAACCAAAACGACGACCGGATTTCCTGTCGACCACTTATGAAGAATCCTAATTATTTTTAATATTCTCCTGACAGTATAAAAATTCCGTCACGAGTTTTAATAGTCCGCAAGCTCATAAAATACGTGACGAAGTGCTGGTTGGGGTGTCATTACCAAAATCTTATAACTTCCAAGCTCTTAGTATAATAAGACTTACAATTTATATGTATAGTTAGGGGTTTCTTTGTAAAAGATCTTGTCATGGCAGCAGATGGTGCTTATTCAACTATTTAAAAATAACGAAAATATTATTTTTTTGTCTTTTATTATCCTCCAAATAAATCAAAATATATCTATTGTTTAAACGGCTGATCTTTGTATATTTTTATATTTTTTATGGCCCCTTGCATGAACTTTTTATTAATATTACTAATAATATATAATAACCCATAGTACCTACAGAAAAAAAATGGAACCTAATGATGAAAATGTAATATTAGATTGGATCAAAAAAAACAACCAAAACTACAAATTTTAAGATATGAAAAATCTTTACTTTTCCATTTCGCTCCAAACCCTTAACACTTTATATCCCTCATCCATGTAAGGAAGGTACTCTAATGATAAATTGACAGATGAATAGCTCCCAGCTTAAGGTGAATGCTGAGATGAAAATCTCTACGTGATCGATTTCAAAAGTATAAGAGATATGGCTCAGGAATGATAGTAAAGCAGATGCAGTGCTATATGTTTTATTCATGAACGAAATTTGGATGGTCGTTTCTGTGAAAGCTAGAAAGTTAAATATAGTAAAAGTTTGGCTAGAGTTATTTTAAAGTTTGTTCAGTATTTTATAGTACAGAACTGGCTTTTATCATAGCATATTCGTCTATCTATCTATATATATAAAATCGAAAGGTCACTCACTCATCAAGAAATCTCAGAAACTGCATGTGCTAGGATTCTCAAATTTTGCATAGGTGTTACTTATAGGACGTAGGCGCTCGCTAAGACGGGAATTTGCAATATACGACTTCTATATAAAGTTTGTATGAAACTTCGTTACTACAAATGCTAGGAGTCTCAAATTTTGCATGACTGACGTCACTTATAGGACGAGGTACTCATGGAAACAGAAAATAATAATAACGTAGTTCACGCAGGCGAAGCCGCGGGCGGGCCGCTAGTTCTCTAATAAATATGGATCGTTATATATAAAATATAGTTTACAATTTAAAGCAATAGGTTATTTAGGATTTGGGTTTTAAAATAATTTATCAACTGAGAACGACCCCAGTCAGTTGAAGTTCGAGTTAAAAGCTCTCGTAGCTTTGGATTTGTGTAGATATAATTCAATATGCCTCGTGGTGGAAGTCTGTGGCCACATCCTGCTTTGGATGATGGTTTGTTTGGTGGTTTTTTACATAATTTTACCAACTTATCCAGGTCCACCTCCGCTGTTGGGATTTCATGAAATAAGAGCTCATCATAATATAGAGGTGGAGGAGAGTCTATAAAAATTTGTAATATGTATACAGAAAAAAGAGAGATATGTACATTGCATATTTACATTAAAATAACAATGATAATTACACAGGAAACCTTCTGAAATCCTACAAAACTGAGTAACCCGAAACGTTAGTAATTATTAATTAGTAAGAGGCATGTTCAAATTAAATTAAATACAGACAGACCCTTTTCGTTTGCTTAATACATTTGAAGCAATAAATTATTATTAAATGTTTCATATTTATTTTATAACTAATTGTTGTCTGTAATTCGTGTGCATGTATTTAACATTAGAAAGAAGAATTATATATAGGACGAAGAAGAAGAAGAATTATAATTTTCTTCTATGCCTCTGAAAGTTGTTTGGCTTTTTGGTTGGTGTATATTTTTATATGTATCTCATCGCGCTAAGCACATACTTAGCAGGTCTACTACGATTCCACCTCCACACTGTATCCTGCAAGATGCGGGATACAGCGTTAAGCTGAAAAAAAAAGTGTAAAATATCAATTTACAAGCACTTACCCCAAGTCTTGAGTCCTTGAAAGTCAAACGACGTTAGCCCTTCCATCAATACACGTCAAAGCTTCGTAAAGAGTAATTGTATTACACGAAATAAGGCCTCGCCCGTATACGGAACACATTTATCATTGGGGCCGTATGGGGCTTAATGAAATTTTATGCGTCATAATATATGAGGGTATATCATCTTTCTATCATAGTTATTAAAATTATGGGATATCAAAATATGATGAGTTTCCTAGGATAATGGCGACTGGAGGGACCTCCTACTTTGTGGGCTTCTCATACAATGTTAGAACTTAGAAATGAAGTGCCATATATCTAATGAGTCTTTAAGACTTTGTTATAGATGAGTTTGTAGGTGCTGGTGAGTAATGTGATTATTTTCTGATAAATCATTTGTATTTAATATTATATTAAGTGCGACTGTAATCGTAACAGTTGTAGGTTCGATTCCCACCCAAGGAATATTTATCGGCCTGGTAAGAGAGCCAGACGCCGCGTTGAGCCTCAAGGAGTGAGAATCAATGCCTCGAGTATTTGTGGGAAAGTTGAGAACGGAGTGCCTTGACACTATTTTCTTAGGTTCCAGATAGAACACATACCAGAGATCTACCCTGATATATGTGATACAGCGTAAAGCTGAAAAATAAAGAAAATAAAACCTAGGTAAAATATGTAATGGACAAAAATATTAATATTCATATATATTTTCTGGACGCCCAAGGACGCCCAATATTCTATGCATTGCCGAGGTAGAGAATACCGAAATTATACAGATTGCCAGTAACATTTATATAGATTTAGTAATGTAATAAGAATAAAATATGGTAACGGCCTAAAGTACGGAAGGTATTGTAAAATATGACATAATATTATACGTGACTGAAGTGACAATGGAATCCATGGCTGTTTATTTCCTACCTTCGTTCTGAATTCAATTCCATTAAACTTTCTTTTAGAAGAGTGAATATGTCCTGTAAAATATATAAATATACAGGATGCAATGAAAAGTTTAAATTATATACAAAAGTAAATGGTACCAAATTGGCATTTGATACTATATTTCATAATATATTGTGTATCTTAACTTTAAATATTTTTTTATATATTAGTATTAATTAATAAACCATTAGTTTCGGTTAGTTTAAAATTAGTTTCGGTCACATCAAATACTTGATATAGATTTTTAGTGCAATCCTCGAGTAAAAGTTTATGATTAATATGGTTTTTTACGAGCTTTAATATTCTCGGACAGGGACGGATATTACATTACCCACTTTCTGTTGCATTGGGCATTGTGTGTTGAGTGGCAGAATTCAACGCCGCGCTTTGCCTAGACACCAGAGCGAAGAAATGGAAATATAAACGTAAATAAATATTTCACTTCCTCGAGTGGGGATCGAACTCACAACTAGTGTTATTATATAACAAAAAATAGTTACAAGTATAATTTTTTGTAAAAATACGACGTGTTGTATTTGGCTTGAGAAATGGTCCTAATGGAAAATCTAGTGTTAAAACACTCTTTTCCCCACACAAAAAGATAGCTTACCATAGAGATGGAAACACTGGTTATCATAAATGTTAATAGCTAATTCATGTAAGCTGTGGTTTGGAGAATAGGAACATGTTCGTATGAGATAGCCCGCATTGTTGGGGTATGTGGTAAACTTTATACTCCTAAGTCATGATTTTCAATTAAACTTTACCGTTTGGTTAAAAGTTTTAAGATAATCTAACCTGTCTGTTGAAATATACATAAGTTCGTGTAATGAGAAAGTCGAATATTATCAGATTTTGGTTCTTTACGTATCTTTTTTTTGTGCAAGGTAGGCAGAGAGGGCCCCCCCCCCCCCTCTCTGCCTACCTTGCACAAAAAAAAGGTTCTAGTGTTAAGATACTCCGCATCCCACTTCCACAGAATTTTCCACACAATTTAACGCCTTGCTTTGTCTGGACACCAGAGCGAAGGAATGTATATATTAAATAATTAATTTTCTCGAAAAGAGAAAATACAGACAAACTGACTGATGCCTCTTGGTTGTGTCAGTCTTGTTTTAGTCAAAAACGAACCAACTAGACTCCATATATATACTGACTACACACCGCCAACAACCTATATTATTAAATACAAAATAAAATTAATTAAACATTTACTATTTTATTTTATAAAATACTAGCGGCCCACCCGCGGCTTCGCCTGCGTGAACTACGTTATTATTAATTTCTGTCTCCATGAATACCTACGTCCTATAAGTAACTCCTATGCAAAATTTCAGAGTCCTAGCACTTGTAGTTTCTGAGATTTCGTGATGAGTGAGTGACCTTTCGATTTTATATATATAGATTTAAATATATTCTTCTTATACAATATAAAATTTTCAATATTTTAAGAGAGGACGAGCTCCTAAGCCTATTTATACATTTTTGTATACGATTAGTCTAATTTCATTAGGTTATAGTGGAAGTAATTCGGCACACAATAAACATCGCCCTAAATTGATGATTAGATAGTTGATACGGAAAAGCAAATAAAAGCTAATACTACTTTATATACTTTAGTTGATGTATGGGAAAGCCAAGCCTCTTCATCGTTCAATTTGTCTTAATAAAACCATCGCGGTTCAATATATTTGGTACGGAGGTCGTAGATTCGTTACTGTAATAGAAATATAATTTTTCTAGATGCAATGAAATTGCTTATATCGATAACCACTCGGGGGAATAAAATATTTAATTTTATCATTTCCTCGTTCTGGTAACGCGGTAAGGGAAATATTCGAAAGAAAGTTGGGAACTCAGTGTCTGAATGGGCATAGAAATGTCTTAAAATTATACGAAGCCGTCGCGATGCAGTGGCACAAGCGTGTGAACGTATACATTTCGTCTGTTCGTCTGTTTGTCTCTGCGTTTGTTTACGCTAATCTCAGAAAGCGTTTTACCGATTAAATTCACCCAGTATTCCGCACACAGCAGAGTAGTGAGTTGACACCAGAGCGAAGAATTGAAAATATAAATTTAAATAAATATTTCATTTCCTCGAGTGGGATCGAACCTACAACCAATAGAATTTACAGTCACACTTGCTGCCCTTGAGGCACGACTGGCCTCATTTTAATAAAATATATTTACTAAAATTGAAATAATAGACATCAGTACAATATAATTAAAAACTAAGACTAGACAGACTTTACAATAGTATTTCTTATATTAAAATTACATTAAGAAATATTAAGCTTTCTCCAAATTTTAATCAAAATGCTAATTTACTTGAAGCTTTAGTTCACTTCTCTACGTGACTGGATAACATTCGAACAACGATTGTGAAGAAATCACTATAGAATATTCCAAGTTTTTAACCTTCATACGGGTATTTGCAAGGTATTTTGGGTCATTGAAGGATTTTTGGAATGAAGTTCCTTACGGCAGGCTCGGAAGCGATAGGGATTTCGCTGCGTGACCGAACTGAAAAAAATGTGATAGTAAAACCGTAAGAAAAATGCGTGGAATAAAACCGTTAAATGAGACGTGCGCAGGCGCGACAGTCGCATACACAGACAAGTAGTGTATAATACCTTTCTCTTTCTCCCTCTTTCTTTCCGTTCTCTCATCCCTTCTCTTTCTATTACCACTCCACCCCACCAATGCATAGTATATACTCATGAATTCATGGACAAGCACGTGGCGAATACTCACATTATAGATACATTTTACTCGTCAGTAGCCAAGTGTATTTTTTGCAATTTGTGTCGATTCTACATTAGCCGAAGATTTTATTCTTTTTTCTCGATTTTAATCATAAGATTTAACTTAAGACTTTTCATAATTTCAAAATTAAACATTTTATTTGAGGCCAACCGTGGCACAAAGTTTAATTTAAGTATTGTTCTTATAATTTTTGGAAATTTAATAAAAAAAACAGCTTTATTAGTCTCTATAACCATTCCAACCACTAGGTTCCCTCTGTTACCCTGCTGTGTGCGGGATACAGTGTAAAAATAATAAATACATAAAATCACCTTCCCTACTTTATACAGATTAACATAATAATATTATTCCAACGTTATTGAACGATGAATAAGAAACTAAACAGTAAGTTTCCGATAGTTGTGATGGCAACAGTCATAAACCGAGCTCGTAGCTCGTTAATGGAGACTTGCCTGCGAAGATATGATAAAATAAACGTTATAATTTAAGTTCACATAAATATGGTATATACATTGATTATGATTATAATGTCGACAACAAAGTAAAGTTTTAACTGTATTCTGCAATATTAATTTTCTAATTTATTCCTTATTGAGCCAGTCGTGGCGCAACGGCAAAAGGGTGTGACTGCAACGCGACGGTGGTGGGTTCGATCCCCACTCGAGGAAGTGAAATATTTATTTACGTTTATATTTCCATTTCTTCGCTCTGGTGTCGAGGCAAAGCGCGGCGAGTTCTGCTACTCAGCACGCAATGCCTCCAGAATTCGGCAGAAAGTGGGGAACGGAGTGCCTTAACACTAAGTTCCCTCTGTCTACTATTGTGAAGAAATAAAAATATTTTTTAAGAATCATTTTTCTTAGCAAACTGATGAAAATCGTATGTTTCAGACAATCAGAAAATGGACGACAATGACGTTGACTAATGATATGTTTTTAGTTCAAGGACGCGGAAAAGAAGTAACATTCATTTCTTTCGAGTTAAATTGTACATGTGGTTATTCGTTTCATTGGTTTACTTATTTTTAATAAACACAAGGAATGCAAGGCTTAAGGAATAAAGGTAAAATCTGTAAAGTGACAATGTATAATAAATAGAAATAGAAAAAAAACGGCAAATTTATATTTATCGTTCATTTCATACAAAATAAATGCTTTATATCCGCAAATTTAACTTTGTCCAATTTTATAATTTGTTCTTCCCTTTGACCTATCCTTAAATGGGCACCGAAGCCTCTGTGTGTCGAGGTCGACTCGCACTTGACCAGTTTTCTTACTAATCATGGATATATGTACATCTCCTATGTATATATAGACTGTTACTATAAACAAAATAACTTTTAGATTTCTACTAAATCATACCATAAAATATAATAACTACCATTAAATATGAAAGAATCATTAAATCTTAAGTGATCGTTGTATTTTAAGTATCTTTTTATGAAACACTAGCGGATGCGCGTATCGTTACTTTTCAGCTTGTCCTCTATTCGGCTTAATTTTTTTTGTCATCTTTACGCTCTCTACCGTATATAGCAGGAGAAAACAGAGTGTCTTGAAACTATGTTTGCTAAGGCCAATAAAAGGTAAGCTTAAATCAATATAAAATTAAAGTTTCCATCAAAAAAATGACGATTCCAGGACTACTAGTTACTCAAAGAAATATAAATTGACAAGTTCTTAAAATTTTAATGATATGGCTATTCACCTTTAGGGAAGACCCTAACTGCGCTACAAAGATCCGAAGAAGAAAAACCAGATCTTTCTGGTCACACCATAATAGGGAATTCAAAAAATGTTCGTTTCTTCAGATAAAGTATTGTAAATTCAATTCACTATATCAAAAGTATCTATATTCTTCCAAAATTTGAAACTTCAACAGATAATACTATTACAGTTTGTTCATATTTACCTATAGCCCTCCATTAAACTATCAACAGACCGTTAAAAGTTAGCGTTATCGTTCCGATGTTCGGACAAGTGCTTTATTTAATCTTAAACAAAATATACGTCATTTAAACTTCACTGACAAAATGTTCAATAGAATTCTTAGTAAATATTCGATGTTAAAGCGATATTACCTACAATGGGCCATCAGCTCGCTCAGTCACGTCAAATATGATTTGTGTTTTTGACAATTTAATTATACAATTTGACGGTTGACGTTATATGTTTGTATAATTATTATAATACGATAAATACACAACGTAAATTTCGATATGTTTTGGTGTATTCTAAGCCAATTTTGAATACAATTCAAAAGAATTTGGCATTAGATCGACGTGTTAACTCAGATCAACTGAATTAATCTTAATTAAATGCCAATTGACGTCTTTAAGTAATTTAAGTTATTAAAATTTACGTTGTGTATTTATCGTATTATAATAATTATAATAAATACAATTCAAAATCATTTGGCATTAGATCGACGTGTTAACTCAGATCAACTGAATTAATCTTAATTAAATGCCAATTGACGTCTTTAAGTAATTTAAGTTATTAAAAGTTGGCAAGAAAAAAACGATAAATGTTTATATTAGAGGAATCAATTTTTATTTTTAAAATAAAATAAAAAAATGTCAATCTACCGTATGCATGTACATCTAAATATAGGTATTTACGTAATTTTACGGCAAACTAACAAAAGTACAAGAGGCAAAGACAAAGAAAGGTAATCTTTGTTTTGTAAATAAATAATCAACTTCCAAAGGAATGGTTTTGCAATGTGCCCTTAGACTATTATTAGCAGAGGGACAGCGTCGTTAAGGAGCTTTATTTCGGAAATGGAGTATTAACAATAAGTAGAATACGGTACTACCTTGTATTTGATAAATATCTTCATTTTAGGGCGTTATCGTTAACTATTTAATTTATGTATTCTCTTTATTTTTTTCTTTTATCTAGTATAATATGCTAAAAATTAGTAAGGCCGTAGTTTTCAGGAAGTAATAATGGATTCTTTCCTGTTAGATTAAACCAAAATATTCAAATAGGCAATACGCGTAAAACAACAACGGTTCTCGTTAACTATACCTACCGGGATAAAACAAATCGTTCAAGATGACAAAAAATTTCAACTCTTCGCTCTGATGTCGAGGCAAGGCGCGGAGTTAAACTCCACCACTCAACACGCGTAAGGCCTCCAGAAATCGGCAGGAAATGGGGAACAGAGTGTTTTAACACTAGGTTTCCTCTACCCTGCTGTTTGCGGTATACAGCGTGACACTAAAAAAAATCGCTACAAAATAGGCTTAACTACAAACGATTTACATTATTGTGAAATAAACTGAAACATTTAAATTTATTCGTTGAACAATCCATTTAGTTCCTTTATTCCATACATTACATAACCGCTGTTGTCTACGGTTCTACGCAGTACAAGTCCTCGTAACGAAGTTCTTAAAGCCCGAGGCATTTTTGCATCTACAGCCTGATAGCGGCTTTTCTACGTCGGATAATAGCTATTCTGTGTTCTAGTGGGTTTCAGTTTTAATATTGAGAAACTTTATATACATTAGTTAAGCTGTATTCTGTAGGACAGGCAGAGGGAACCTACATAGGAACGTACATCAAAATTATTCAATTTTGTCAGCTTAAGAGACAAATCTTATAAAAAAATATAATTATTAAAAAAATTACGTCGACTGAAATTTGAGTTCTTATAAATTCCAACCTACATAAATCAAAAAATATAACCTAATACTACTAAAATTGTAACATACGAATAATAGTTGAATCATTAGTGCTCTATTTTTGTACCTGGATGCAATTAAAGAACAGCATACTCCTAGATTATATAGTACAGTAGAACACTCAGTGCAGTAGGTGCTAGCTGTCTGGCAGAAGACTATTTAAGATCGCTTCACATTTCCAACGAAAATCTCGTTTAGGATTTTCTCGTAAAGGATTTTCCACTACGTTTATCTGTTATTCTCACTGAAGCAATCTCAATAGAATTGTACTAAAATGTTTTCTATTGTATACGATTATATGTAAAAATAATGTATTGATTAAATTTGTAGAAATGAAATTCAATTTTAGTATAGTTATAAATATATTACAAAATTTTAACCTTTAACCTTAAATCTATCGAATATAAAATTTATTGTAATGGCAACACTAGTTAAAATTACAATGATTTTAATTAAGACTTATGTTATTTTCTCATAAAATTGTCCAAAATGGACCAAATTAAAATGGGGCCACACGGGAAGCACCGGCTTTCCACTAGTCAAAAGTTTAGGGTAGGATGGGGTAACAAACAAAAAAATACAGTCAAAATGATGACCTTACGGAAGTTGGTTAAAAATTACT
Organism: Heliconius melpomene rosina; assembly: GCF_056956725.1. NCBI lineage: Eukaryota > Metazoa > Arthropoda > Insecta > Lepidoptera > Nymphalidae > Heliconius > Heliconius melpomene. The sequence continues at coordinate 4,676,884 of NC_140402.1, read as the reverse complement.
GTTATAGAATGATAATAACTGAAAAAAAATGCTTATAAGCGTGTCACTGAACTCATTGAGAAAATGTAAAAATAAATCGAAATGAAATAAAATTCAATATATGTAAGTGGCTGGAGGCAAAATGGTTCACTAGGTTTTTCCTGCTTAAACATAATACAATACATTTCGTATTAGGATGGAGCGAAGTTTTTCAATACATAAAAAGAATTGAATATTTGTTTATCCCTACACATCTATACAGTTGGGTATATCCAGTAATCGCATATAAATCGGCTTAAAGTAGCTTGAGTTCCGCTACTTAAGACGTAAAGCCTCCAGAATTCCAGAAAAAATGGAAAACGAAACGTGTTTACATTAGTGTAAGTTAGCGTGTAGTTTAAGCAGTAGTACCTGCATTGAACCTGAAATCCTTGATAGTATAAAGGTGGAAGGGGACGACGTTACTAGCATACATACATCTGTGATCGTAGCACTCGTAAAAGAAAATCAAAGCTACCTTTTATAGAACCTAAATCCATTTTATTGCCTTAGAATTCTTTGAGAAATAAACAGTTACTACCTTACTCTGTTATTCAATGACATTTACAATGCTTTAAATTCTATTGGTTTCTTTGTTTAGAAATTAGATTTCTTTGATGAAAATAAAGAAATATATAATTTTATCATTATTACTTAACCCTTTACTACTCCAGTATGATTCTGTTACGTAACAGACCAATAATGTCTTACAGACATAATACAGAAATCTGGGGTATTTGAAAAAAAAAAACAAAGACAAAATAAATTGATAATACTTTTATTAAATTTATTCCAAATGTTTAAATATAAATGCTTAAAAAAATCATTTAAAAATATAAAGAAACTATTCTTCCGACAGCGGGACTAGAGTCCAAGCTATCGGTGGCTAAGGCTCCAAAGAGAGGAACCTCCTCTCGCCGTCTCAAGTAAAGGTGCCTGAGGTGAAATTTTAAGGTATTTTCTAGGCTCCTAATCGAGATAGACCTCGATAACAATATTGTCGACCGTTGTTTAAAAAGTACATGTAACGATTTTCCCTTCTCAAATATACTTCGACATTTCACTTACCTCAACTAATGGTTCCCACTAACCCTTTTAGATTTAATTACTTCCATTGAATATTTAACTATAAATTTACATTTTATATATTAATATTGTTATAGGTGATATAAAAAGTTATAATAAAATATATAAATTATAAAAAATAGATTTCTTTATATTACATGGCTAAATTCAAAGTCTAGAAAAGACTTATTAACCACTTATTATCTCTCACGCAACAGAGTAGGCAGAGGGAACCTAGTGTTAAGACCACCCGTTCCCCACTTTCTGCCGAATTCTGGAGGCATTGCGCGTTGACTGACAGAACACCACGCTTAGCCTCGACACCAGAGCGAAGAAATGGAAATATAAACGTAAATAAATATTTCACTTCCTCGAATGGGAATCGAACCCACTACCGTCGCGTTACATATATATTATGCACATTAACACAAGTTAAATTAGCATACAAGTCTCGATTTTTACTAGAAACGTATTAACTTGAAGAATTGAAACAACTTTTCTAATTTCAGTTTCATTTTGTCGTCTCCGCGAGTGAGTTTGACTCAGCACAGTCTTTGATCTGTTTGTATCTCGCTCTCGCTCGGCGATGACGCTTGACCTATATATTACTACATAACGATAAGATTGACAGATTTCAAAAGGGAAAATGCTTGATAATATGTTAAAGTAGAGTTTTTTAATGTCAAGTAATTATAAGTACGGCAATCTGTAAAGGTATTTTCTTATTATTACTTTGTAAGTGTAAATGTTAGCGTAGACATTTTAACTTCGAGTAACATTTTAAAATTTTCTCATCAAATCCATGGCAATAAAATATGTTATTTAATACTTATATATCTTATTATATTTTTTAATTTAAATAAACGAAAGCTAGAAAAGTAACTAATACTTTGATTGTTTCTTATAGCACTCCTTTGTTTTTCGTTTGTCAGGACCATTTATCTCGAGATCGCGTAGAGGTATTGCTGCATTTCGTATTACATTCGCCGTTTAATCAAAATCTAAAGAATACTTCCCATCGACCTATAGTTATGAAATTTGGCACGAATTTTGTTGAATCTTTGATCCCTTTTTCAGCTTTACTATGTATGCCACATGTAGCAGGGAGACAGAGAGAGCCTATTGTTAAGACACTCCGCTTTCTACTTTCTGCTAACTATTGGATGCGTTTGATTGAAGATAAAAAATTTTTACCAGAAAACTATCCTAATTATACTTTTAATATTAAACTATATATCGAAACAGAAAAAAATAAAAAAAAAAAATCAGAATATACCATAGGAAAGCAGCCATTTTGAACTACTACAAGCTCAACTTACAGAGCTGCCGGGCACGCCATAAATTACTTTATCTGGTGAAGCGATAGTGCTATGGTGGAAAACTTAGATATGAAAAATGAATTTCAACATTCACACTTTGAAATTTATTTTCTAGAAGTGTAAATTTGACGTTTATTAAAATGTATTATTTTGCATTTGCTACTTTTGCTAATGTAAAATATCTCGATTGCAAAAGTAAGAGGTGGTAGTAGGTTTGAAGATAATCTATATTAATATTATTATCATTTATAATATATTGTTTAATTATATTTTGGCATGTAACTGCAAACGCGACAGGTTGTGGGGGTAGATTCCCATTCGAAGTAATGAAATATGGATAATTTCTTCGTTCTGGTGCCAAGGCCAAAGCGCGGCGCTGAGATCCGCCATTGAACATGTAATGCTTTAAGGGTTCAGCGGAAATTGAGAAGCGGAGAGTTCTAACACTAGGCTCTCTCTGCTTACCCTGCTATATGTGGGATGCAGCTGGAGCTAAAAAAAATCCTTAATCTACGAGTATATATATAAAATCGAAAGGTCACTCACTCATCACGAAATCTCAGAAACTACAAGTACTAGGAATCTGAAATTTTGCATAGGAGTTATTTATAGGACGTAGGTGCTCGCTAAGACGGGAATTTGCAATATTTGATTTCTAAGGGGCTGTTTTTGGGGTCGAAAGTTTGTATGAAACTTCGTTATTACAAATGCTAGGAGTCTCAAATTTTGCATAGACGTCACTAGGACGTAGTCACGGAGAGAGAAATTGATAATACCATAGTTCACGTGGGTGAAACCGCGAGCGGGTCGCTAGTAAATTATATAGTGGCAGCTAGACAGCGTGGTTGTATTCAATATTTTCAATTTTTCGCTCTGGTAAATGAAAAAGCGCCGAGGTCCATCACTTCGTCTACTTAAGAATCAAAATAAATATTATAAACTAGTGTGACGTTTAAACTTACAACCGTCGCGTTGTTAAGTAGAAGTTGCCTCAATGAACCATAACGACCTTATTAGATAAAATAGATATAGATAGATATTATTTTATATAAAAGTATTGTTTTCCTTGAAATACAAATACCTATATATATATAAAAATATGGAGCATATCCATTCCCTCAACCTGCCTGTCCATGTCAGGTTTCAAATCGACTAAACCGCATGACGTACGTAATAAGCATTGGTCAATATTCACATACAAAAAAGGGGCTTAAATTTTTTGCGTTTTACTCTATATTCTAAAATAAAAAAAACGCCGTCGTAGCGCAGCGGCACAAGGGTGTGACTGTAACGCGACGGTTATGGGTTCGATCCCCACTCGAGGAAGTGAAATATTTATTTACGTTTATATTTCCATTTCTTCCCTCTGGTGTCGAAGCAAAGTTCTGCCACTCACCACGCAATGCCTCCAGAATTCAGCAGAAAGTGGAGAACGGAGTAGATTAACACTAGGTTCCCTCTGCCTACCCTGCTGTGTGCGGGATACAGCGTGAAGCTGATTTCATTTATTTAAAATAAACATAAAAAAATTGCTGATATTTCTTTCTGGTTAAAAGTGTAATAATGTCGGGAAATAATATATTGTTTATTTTAGAAAGAACTGTTTATATTAGATAGAACTATTGTTACAATTTAATCATAATTGGTTCATGCCGTATCTGGCACATAGCAGGGAGGTAGAGGGAACCTGGGAACCCTTTAAAATATTTCAGTTTCCTTTTATTTTTCTCAAATATTACAAGTAGGAAGAGTGTCTAAATACTAGGTTACGAGGCTTCCTCTGCCTATCGTGCTATGTGCAGGATACAGAAGGAAGCTAAAAAAATATCAAAATTTTCAAGATTTTCATACAATTATATATTTAAAACAGTATTTATCAAATTTGTTATTATTTATCTTATTTTATTAGGATATAATACATTAAAATGCGGTAATTGAAGGAAAGATGGTTTCTGATTTAATTAACAAAGGTCCGCTCCAGGCAGATTCGAGATTCAGAAGCATGTCTTATCTAGTTACCTCTCATTTGTTCAGTTTAACAACTTATTTGCTTCTAATTACGGTAATAAAGACTGAGAATATCTTTCTTATAAGATTTGAATTTTCATAATTAAAATTTAATTGACGTTTTATTATAATTAAGAAAAGACAGTGTTAGTAAGGTATCCAAATAAGCCGAAACAGAATAATAAGTGGACATAAGTTAGGAAAATAAAATTCTTAAATTAAGAATTTACTCAGGTAATTTTACTTATATTAAGAATTTTAATAAAAATACTTAAAATACTTAAGTAATTAAAATGAACAAATTGAGTAATTAAATAAGTAAAAATAAAAAACTTTATCTAAATTAAATCAGTTTCACTCAGTATCCCGCACACAGCAGGTTAGGCAGAATAAATTTAGTGTTACGACACTTCGTTCCCCCCTGCTTGTGCCACTACGCCACGATGGCCTCGAAAAGATTTTATATCACTATTTTATATTTAGTTTTTCAATATTAAAAGCTATACGATAAACATAACGAAGTGTGTGTGATATAAACCCGCAATTAATTAGGATTAACGCGAATCAGGAAATAAATATTCAATTTTATTATCAGATTGCCAGACTGTGACAAGGAATTCTGTTTATGATTTTTGTTTTTTTTTTGTACACTAGGAACACCGTCTTAACACTGGGTTCCCTCTGCTATGGCGAGTAAATAAAATATTAAATATCTCATAAGTTATTATAACATGTAAAAGTAACGTTAATATTAAATTATTATAAGCCGGATTGTATCCCCGTAATGCCTTTCATTTTCACATGGCTTACATTTATGCCTTTCTAGTTTTTAGTAGTCTGCAAAGTTTAACAATTTTACCGCAAATAAATAGTTTTAATGCTAACAAATTTGTTGGCTTTTGTTATTTTAAGCATTATTGCTACTTACGTATTACTAACATTATTTAGATAATTTGGATATATATTAGGTTTATAGGATAAACTTTAGGTAGTGGGTTCGATTCCTTTCGGTGGAGTGAGTTAATTCTTATTAATATTTTCATTTCTTCGCTCTGGTACCAAGACAATATGCACAATGTCGTGTCGTTTTGTATGAAATTATTTACAACAATAAGTATGTAGCTTTTCTATAAAATACTAAAAAAAAAAAAAAAAAATTAAATGACTTTTTTGTACATTTTCTTTTATTTCCGCCAAATTTGAGACATTGCGCCACTCAACACTCAATGTCTCGAATTTGGCGGAAAGTGGGAAGCATAGTTTCTTAACACTAGGCTAATTCTGCCTACGATGCTACATAAACAAAAGAATACAGCGGAAGCTGAAAAAAATAGTATATAATAATAGTTATTATAATAAATTATAAACCATTGTTATGCAGTAGGATATCACCTGTTAACGACCACAAATATTTGGTAGAACGAAAATCTCACTAAAGTCGATAAAAATCAATTCGTTATATCGATTTCTTCCTACATCTTTATAATATACGTAGTTACTTCAAATATTTCTTCTGTATCAACTTGTCGATTCAGAAAGCTGAAGATTTTATGCGACCGTAAAACGGAACTGCCATAACAAGACCCTATATAATTCAGTAGTAGGAAAGTTTGTAGGAAATTATATTTTTATATTTTTTTCTATCAACAACGCTTCTTTGTTATGATGTTTTACAAACAAACAATCTGTTTACTTACATTTCGCGTAATCTTGAGGTGATCTGAAAAAGAAGAAAATACATTAAATAGGATTAAATTGGAGAAAATAAAAACGTGCAATTGTTAACCAAATTTTCTCTATTTTATCTTCAGACTAGTACCATACATACTTCATTCCTAATTTTTCTCTCAATTTTCGATAAACGAAATTTACTCGGTCCCCCGAATGGTAATCGAACTCACAACCATTGCATTTAAAGTCAGATTTTTTGCCGTTGCGCCACATCCTGATGAGCATTATGGATTTTATTTTTTATTCATGAGAGAAAGACTAAGAAATCAGTTGACCTTCAGTAACAATGTCAATGATGCCGTCGAAAGTCGTATGCAAAGCGTAGAAACTGAATGAAGGGCATGTTTGAAAATATAAATTGTGGATGAATTGAAGGAGGTATTCTAAGATAGTCTACTCGTAGAGTAGTGTTTGATGATGTAGGGTAGAAAGCTGTCGACACCAGTAAGAACGAATCATTCTTAATTTTGAGTAAGCCTCAAATAATCAATGGTTGAAGATCATTATCAGCTTCACGATATATCCCGCACACACCCGGGTAGGCAGAGAGAACCTAGTGTTAGGACACTCCGTTCCCCATTTTCTGCCGAATTCTGGAGGCATTGCGTGGTGAGTGGCAGAACTCATCGCCGCGCATTTCCGTCTAAAATGATTAATTTATCTTAAATTAAATTAAATAATCAAGTTAATAAACCGGTGAAATGCGAGTTGAACTCTCCTACGCAGGGTTCCATACCTATTTTAGGATTGATCAGCGGAAATACGAGATATAAAAATTGACAAACTTATTTTTGCGTACATATGCACGCGTTTTGTATGAAATTAACTACAAGAATAAGTATGTAATGGGAGCTTTTCTATAAAATACAAAGAAATAATATCTTTTTGGATATTTTCCTTTATTTGTATTGTAAGTTCTCAGTTCGTGCCCAATTCCATAACTGTAGGTCCACGGGAAGTGCCAAAGAAACGTTTGATGTTCCTTTGTTATTTTTTTTTCACATTTTTTTTTTATATTAAAATTCCAAGAAGACGTACGCTACGCGACATTGAATCTGAGTAAGGTCTTAGGTACATATTGTACTAGTTTATGAGCATAGTTTAAAAAGTTTGTTATTTTCTGGCTTTCAGTATTTTGTTTTATTTTTTAAAATCGATAGACGTGATGCAGTAAGTCCTCCTAGTGTAGCATCATTGCAACCTGCTTATAGAAGCTTATTTAAGAATAACCTTATCTTTGGTTTGGTTTGGCTGATGATCATATCTTTGGAGAATCTAAACCAGTGATTCCCAAAGTGGTCTATATTGACCCACAGTGGTCGTTACAGAACTGCAAGGGGTCTACGTAAGCGAAAAAAAAATTAAGGGTCTATGAAATGAAAATGAGAGTCAATGGCAAAGAATTGCAAAAGTACTATTAATATAATTTTGACTATTGTATAATTCTGCTGTGGGCGGGATACAGCGAGAAGCTGGTTATTTTTATTTTTCATGTAACAGTTACTATATTTTGACTTAAATTTAATTAATAAATGTGTAAATTAAATTATTTCAAGATAAATAGAAGGGGGTCTATCTAATACTGAAAAACATGATAAGGGGTCTACGATAGAAAAAAGTTTGGGAACCTCTGATCTAAACCTTTAAGATTGTGTTTTCTATTCATTTTATAGTATAAAAACATTAGTGTGTCCGTATAGTCGACGTTATGTAAATAAACTGCAAGGTATTAAAGGCGGATTGGTGATGTCCGGTGATCTATGTACGCTACAAATTGTTTGTCTCATAGCTCTTTCCTTGAGCGAAGTGGTATGATGAAATTTTACTTTCGCTTGTGAAAAATTTTTTGATATTACCTTTATTAATTTTAATATATTTTTAGTATATATATTTTTTTTTATTTTACTTAAAGTATCATGAAATTTCATAACTAATTTCTTAATTTAAAAAATTTTTTAGAAAACGTGTAAATATTTGAACGTAGCGCGATTTGAACCTCGGCCTCTTGGAAAACGATCAATTGCAATTTTAAATGCTTCTTAATTGCATAAAATTTCCAATAAATAATTGGTGGAAAAACTAAAATATACATACTTTCATAATTTTCATTCTCCGATACACTTAATTATTTACTAAGTGTCCACAAAAGAGGCCAGATGAGTGATGAAATCGAACACAGTAAATAATTAATTTACAATATTGAAATATCTAAATGACAAATATTAAATAAACTGTAAATATAAATAATAGGTCCCTACATATAATATACTGCACTCAGTAGTAGATAATCCATTAGTTAATTAAATATTATGATTATTTGCTAAGTTAAAATAAACAAGTGTTAATGATGATTATTTCCACTCTTACAATTGTATATTTTTCAAAACTTATGATATACAAGGTTATATATAGTACAGTCGACAAGTTGTGGCCGCTCTGTAGTTAGGATTTTTTTCTTACTTTTGATTATTTTTAAAATTTAAAATATATTTAAATTATTTTAACAAGATAATTCACAAATTTATTATAATGTATTTATTATTTTATCTGTATGTCATTTACGCAAAATTATAATTATTATAATTTTCTATATAAAAGCGTAACAAGCTGATCCGATTTTAAGCCCCAGATGAATTATATAGGCCGATTATATAATGCTAGTCGTACCTCAAAGGCACAAGCTTGATTGTAAGCATGACAGGTTGTGGGTTCGATTCTCACTCGAAGAAATTTAATATTCAATTGTTAGCGTATTCGTGTAAAAGTGGGTAGATTTAGGAGAAAAAGACTTTAAAAGCAGTGGAGTTGTGTCAAATTTGGACAGTTACGTGGGTGTTTGATGGGAATGGAGTGTTTTAGCTCTACGTTCCCACCTCTTCCTACCCTAAATGGGGGATAAACTGTGAAGCTAAAAAAAAGTGAAACATATTTTTTTCATTTTCATGTTTTCAATTTGCTTCTTCAATCATATATAGTAGTGCTTTCACATACCGAGGCTATATCTATCATTATTTGCAAACTTTCTATTAGTCGTTACATTTTTAATAGTATTGCGATGTCAGGGCCGCTGGGTTCTCGTGGAATTGGCAGATTTCCATTTCCAATGTGCTCAAATGGTAGTTTTCAACAGTAAAAGTACAGACAGAGATAACTTTTTCGTAGAAACATTTTCAAGTATTCATGTGTGTTATATTTGGAATTTGGAAAGGCTTTTAAAAATTTTTGGCAGTCCAAGTATGAAATGTATCACAAGTTTGAATTCTATATTTGTGGAATAAGTTTTGGGGTCAATAACGGGAGGGGCACAAGCGTGTGACTATAAACGGGGTAGGTTGTGGATTCGATTCCCACTCTAGGAAATTAAATATTTAATATTTTCACTTCTTCGCTCTGGTGCTTAGGTAAATACCATATTAATTTTGATTCCCTTTATAGTGTCGAAATATGTATCTTTTTTTAACGTAAATTTAGAAATACTATTTTTTAGGCAATAAAGGACCGTAGATCTGAATATATAACTTGAACTGGACGGACGAACAAGAAAGTGATCTTATAAGGGTTCCTTTTTTTCTTAATACGTACGGAACCCTAAAAACGTTCAAAATTGGCGTTCAAAAAATAAGTCAAGTTAATCCATTACGATACCATCTATGTACGAGTATTTCAATGTGGTAACTACGTAAACTGTGGCCTAAATTCAAGAATTTCTCGATATTCGGTTACCTATATGAAAGAAGGAGTGGTCTAAATTGCTTACCTCAAAATGGCTTCACCTACATACCGCTATACTCTAACTTGAAAGGGATGGGAAGGTAGCTGTTTCAATATTAAATATGTATAATATAACTTCTGACCTACATATGTCGTTTAATCAATCAATAGTTTACTGAAACTTTTGCTAAGCTGTTTTAAAATATATTTTTTTAGTAGTTTTCGGTGTTAATTTAACTACTACTGTATACAAAAGTATAAACCATCAAAAATATAAAGTAAATATGTAACAAATTCCCAAAAATAACATCTCTAACATGTTATAACAAGTACAAAATGTAAACAACATAAGTATATATATATTAGCTTACAATATATAACAGATTTGTCTAATTGAAGTGACAGCCACTGATACGACAAGCTTTACATGTCTAGAGCAAACTGTCCTTGTCAATTTTACACTCTATATTTACATTTGTATACGATTATATACGAAATACACGTGTATTCCTTTCCCATTAAAAACATATTTTTTTTCTTCAAGTGTATTGAAGATATATATATGTACGACTGTATGTTTGTGGGTGAACTCATAAGCCTGAAGCAATAAAGTAAATTGTTCAGCCAGGGGTCCACATTAAGTAGATATGAACAACATAACCCATCACATTACTTACATCCCATTTACTCCATTTTTCCTTCAATAAGTTCCAAAAATATGCAAAAACTTCACTGAAACTTTAAAAAACCATTTCTCACACAAAGTTTAGATTTTAGTGTATGTAATAAAGTTTTCATTAATTCACTATATTTTATTAACTTTAGGTTTTCGTCGTACGGGTAACCTTAACCACGAGGTGCATACGTCCGTCCGCCCAAGCAGCCGAGTTTGTACTGAAGAATAGCTTGGCATTTCGGTGTAATTTCAGCTCTTTCAGCTTCGTCTTTTGAAAAGTTTATCATTTTATTTAAAAAGAAAGTATTTTTTTTTTTATTTTATATTAAACCACACTTATAAATTAAAAAATTAAAGCATATAGGAAAAAAAAATAATAAGCAATATTTTTAATAGCTACAATGAATGAAGTTCGTAAATTATACTGTAATTGTTTACCTTTACAAAACAATTAAAATTAATCGTTTTCATCCTGAGAATTTTTAATTGTCCTTCCCCTCTATGATGTTCGAGTCTTTGAAGCCACATATATTGACAAGTTATTAATATTTTTTCACGCTTCTTTCTCTTATGTAGCATGGCGGAGGAAGTCTAGTGCTTAGACTCTCCGCTCCCTATTTTTCCCTTTACTTAATTCTGGGGGCATTGCGTGTTAAGTGGTAAAACCCGACGTGGTGACATCCTCGCTAGTACCTGTCTTTCTGTGTATATCTACATTGCGGATTCGATCAGCTAAGCTGAATTATAGATATAATATTGATGTATAGGTAGCGGTGTTAAAAATTACTTCGTAGGTGGCATCTATAATTATGGGCCTATCATTTATTATCAGCTTCACGCTGTATCCCGCATATAGCAGAGTTGGCAGAGGGAACATAGTGTTAACACACTCCGTTCTCCACTTTCCGCCGGATTTTCGAAGCATTGCACTCCGAGTTTTGCCTTGTTACTAAAGCGGAGAAATAAGAAGCACAACACGAATGCCTCGAGAAATCTGCGGTAAATGTAGAACGGAAGTGTCCTACTGGGAATTCCAAATCCCGGTTTAAAATTATATTGTCATTTTCTCGCTCTGTAAGAGCTTTGAGTTTCGCCACTTAAAATGCAATTTCTCGAAAATTCGCCGGAAAGTCGGTAGCGGATAATCTTAACATTAGGTTCCCTCTGCCTACCCTGCTATTTGCAGGAAAAAGCGCCACCAAACTAAACACCATTGAATTTATATCTTTCTTTTAACACGCTATACAAAGCAGGGTAGGCCAAGGGAACCTGGGAACCTTTTGCACTTTGGTTCTACATTTTATACCTTGTGGAGATTGAAACCACGATTATCGCGTTCACAGTCACAGACTAGTGCCACTATGCTACGACGGCATTTGTTTTCTTTCTTCACAGTAAAAGACGAGAGCAAGTCCCAGTAAATTAAAAAAATATATGTACCAATTACAATATTTTTTGCAAAAAATAATTAAATAAAAACAAAAAAATAACAAACAATATTAAACCTATACTAATTATAATTCCTTTTTGTTTGCCAAAATTTCGTCTGTTTTCTATCGTTCAACCATTTATCTGTTGAATTTCAGAAGACGTATGTATTCCCACATCCGACGTGAAAAAGATGGATTGCCAGCGTGAAAAACGTATAGTGCTGAACTGTGTACCTGGTGGATCTTTTGTCTGTTTGACGGAGAGCAATCGTTGGTACTGACAGAATACGAAAACTTTGAAGTTTATTGGATTCTTTTTACCTTTATTTGGACAAACGTCGCTTTGTTAAACCTTATATATTGCTGTTATTTGTAGTGGATATTAATAGTGTATGGGATTTGGTGAAGTTCCACGCAACCTTGGCATAAATTAAGTGTCTCAACACTACTTCCTCCCTCCGATTACCCTGCTATTTACGAGATACAATGTAAAGCTAAAAAAGACAATAGTAATAAATCCATGAGGATAGGCCATGCACCACCATGCAGGAGCACAAAGTGTGACTGTAAACACGTCTAGTTGTAGGTTCGATCCCCACACTGATAAATGAAATATTTATTTAAATTTATATTTCGATTTCTTAGTTCTGGTGTCGAAAGAGATCTCGCAACGCTTCCAGAATTCGGCCGAAAAGGGGAGAGCGGAGTATCTTTACACTAGGTTCCATTTGCTACCCTGCTATGCTGAATACAGGGTGAAGTTGATTTGATTTTTTATCTTAAAAAATACTTAACGAAAAAAGAAAATAAGGAACGGAAAGCGGAAAATGAAAATAAGCCAAAAAGTACACTTTATGTAAGCTTTAAAATCGCTTAGGCTTCCACCGCTCAGACCGGAAGCTTTTGTAATCTCCGGAAGCGTAAATAAATAGCTTCTGTGAAAACAAAGATATTTCACAAACGGAAACACTGTCGGGCGATTCACGCGAACATTGTAATACTTCAAGGATATTTCATGAATCCATATCTCTATATCAATATTAATATCGCTACGAATACGTAACAAACTACTATTGAAAACTTTATTCTTATTTATTCAGGCTTTGTTTGTAGAAATCACTTCGTAGAGATTTATATAAATACGATTTTTGTTATATAATGCCTTTATTTCAATACAAATGTCGCTTTATGTAGGTTACATAACTATTAAAACAATCTGTTTTACGTTCTTTTCACTCATCTCTTAAAGTCTCGTACATTAAGTTTTCATGGGCGTAACTTAACGCTGTCTTTGGTTTTACGTTTATTTTTTATTTTTTTTATTTAGCATTATGGAGGAATCCCTTAGCTCCCATAGACACGGGCTTGTGGCAGAGAAGGAGAAGCACCGTGAGCATATCTGCAGGTCATGAGTTAATAAATATATGCCATAAAAAGTTTAAACATCTTAAAGGAAAACAAGGAGGCGTGTTTACTATCGTCCGTATCCTCTTTATTAAGGTACCTATCTACTTTTATAGAGTCGTTAATCCGTGCAGTTTAAGTATCTGATTTTACGAGATTTGTGTTAAATATTAAATCAAAAGTCAATATGAGGACCTGGGGTACAAGGATGTTACTGTAGGGCGACGGGTGCGGGTTCGATCCCGTCTCGGGGAAATTAATTATTATTTTATATCTTCGCTCTAGCTGCAACGTGCGGCCTTCTGCCATTCAATACGCAATGCCTGGAAAATTCGGCGGGAAGTAGGAAACGTAGTGATTTATCACTAGATTCTCTCTGCCGGGTAGGCAAGGTGTGGAACTGGAAAAAAATACTATTGTTGCTAAATTTATCGAATGTACCTATAAGAAATTTCACATACATGATTACTTGGCGTTAATTTAATTAATACTTGGATTACCCTATGTGCTTAATGGTTTGATAGAAAATACTTCTTAATTTAATTTTAATTTAATATTTAAAGCTTATTACACTGTTCAAGAATATTTAGAGGATAAGCATGTATGGAATTAATGTCTATTGAGTGTAATGCAGGATAGCTGTCAGCTAATGTAATAGATTGTACCATTGATTTTGAAAAGAGCAACTGTTGAGTTTCTTGCCGGCTCTTCTCAGCAGAACTGCCTTCCGAACCGGTCGTAGCTTTTTGTTCATATGTTCATTCGACGATTCAAAAGTGTTTATAATAAGTGCTTATAATATTTTGAACTTTATTTATGTATCGAAAACTAATTTATAAAACGAACTTTAGTAGGTAGTTTATTTCCACAATAGAAGAAAAAACAATAGACATCTTGCCTGACCTTATTGATATTTTTAGATTATCAACGTTAAACAAAGAAAAAATAATAATAATCATATTGTAATTGTATATGAAATCTAGAAAAACAATGGACTCGCCAATTAAAAGTTTATAGAACTTCTATCTATTGTTTGCGTAATGTGGATCAAATATCATTTTTTTATATAATTTATAAAAGAATTGAATAGAAGAATTGATTGTTGTTATATCTTATCATATAGTTCGTAGGTGGAAAACCTATCAAGACAAAAGACAATGGAATAAATAATATCAACTTTATTATAATATTTTTTCATCACAGGAATTTTATATGGTTACTAGCGGCCCGCCCGCGGCTTCGCCTGCGTATACTACGTTATTATTAATTTCTGTCCCCATGAGTACCTACGTCCTATAAGTGACGTCCATGCAAAATTTGATACTCCTAGTATTTGTAGTAACGAAGTTTCATACAAACTTTCGACCCCAAAAACAACTCCTTAGAAGTCGAATATTGACGTTATACGATAGTCGAAAATTCCCGTCTTAGCGAGCACCTACGTCCTATAAGTAACTCCTATGCAAAATTTGAGATTCCTAGCACTTGTAGTTTCTGAAATTTCGTGATGAGTGAGCGACCTTTCGATTTTATATATATAGATGAGCGAAAAAATATACTACTTTTTGAGGCTGTAATGCCAAGTAAGGCACAAGCAGGAAACTGTAACGAAACGGATGTGGGTTCCATTCGGGGGAATAAATTATTATTTATTAATATTTTCACCTCCTATTGTATAATATAGTCTCCTTTTTACCCTACTTCGTGTGTTCTCCATACAACTTGACATTGGCGAAGTGATTAGTTAACTGGCACGCTCGATACACCATAAATTAAGAACTGAACTGAACTGAATATTTCCATGTATTCGTTCTGGCACCAAGATAAAAAGAGAGGTGTTCCCTTTCGTTTTCGTTTTAGAATATTACTTAAAAGTAATATATAACAATAGTAAAATTTTGCATTAATAGTACTTCTGAGCTATTCATCAAACCACGTGGAACGTTCGAAGTCGGTCGGCACTAGGAAGTGAGACATTAGAGGCACTTAGATGGTATAAAAGCAGAGCTGAATGCATAACTTTGGAGAGAACTATGCGTAAAATAGTTCTCAAGTCTTTGTTTCTTTATGTACTGTTGTTATGGGTTGGGGGTTCAAATCTAAACATTTATAAGATATGATAAATATATTGTCTCAATATGTTTAGATGTAGTGTACGTTCTACTAGGTTTACATTTCCATTTCCATTTCCTCACTCAACACGCAATACCTCCAGAACTCGGCAGAAAGTGGGGAACGGAGTATCTTAATCCTAGGTTCCATCCGCCTACCCTGCTGTGTGCAGTTGACCTCAACACCAAAGCGAAGAAATGGAAATATAAATTTTAAATAAATATTTCATCTCCTCGGAGGGAATCGAACCCACAAGCAGTCGGTTTTACACTAATTTTCCTTATTTACCTAACCCAAATATGCGATAGTTTCGAAGTCCTGCACAAACAAATACCTAGCTAACATATACGGGTAGAGGCATTAGATAAGCATCACTAACGAACCACTCGTAATCTACCCAAAGGGGGTGACAAGCTAGGTGGTTGGACACTGAAATAGCTTTGCTATGTGATTATACAGCCACGTACGGACTGAACAGACAATCTCCATAATTATTAGTAGATTTGAGATTTGAGCGCCTAATTTTCATTTTGAAATTCTAATACCTATTTTTAAAATAATTATAGAAATATGTTCCAACGGTATATAATGTCAAAACATTTAAATATATATATATATATATATACTAGTGGACCCGTACGCGGCTACGCCCGCTTGAACTATACGAATATTTATTAAATAAAGATGTCAAAAAGAAACATCTCTATTACAATCCTAAATGTGGTTATGCTGTCTAAGTATTTAGCGGTCAGGGAGCGCTGAACCAGAAAACGACTGTAATTAACCCAAAAACAAATTAACTTCAATTGAAATGAGATTACCACAAAGCAATAGAAATTAATTTATTATAATAGAAGGGAATTGTTAACGATAAATTTTGTTATGTTGGAAATGTGGGAAACAAAAAAGTAATATAATTTTACATTAACAAATACGAGTTTCTAGTTAGAGATCTCCCGGACACCCAAGGAAGTCGCTGGTTGGATGTCGTGATGCAGGACATGAGAGCCAATGGTCTAAACACCGAGGACGCAAAAGATCGTGCAAAGTGGAGTAGGTTGAGTAGGAGGGCAGACCCTGGCAATAGAAGGGATTAATGACAGGAGGAAGAAGAAGAAGAAGTTCGAGTTTCTAGTTGTAGATGTAAAACAATCTACATAATAATTTAATATTTTTTTTCAACTATGCATGTTCCTGCTTGGTGCAAATTAAATTATTGCAATACTCATATTTTCCCAATATTAGATTCCTAAAATTTAATTTAAAGTCTTTTACTTTATTTTGTTCATATTTATACTAACAGTTTGTTTACACATGTTTTTACATATTATGTAAAGCCAAAAGTGGATATCTTAATTTTTTTTTAAATTTGAAGAACAGAAATATCTTAAAACTAGGTTCTAGACAAAACAGTACTAATATACCTATATTTATATATAGTTGTTCAAAAACTAAATTATAAATAAAAATTATACTATCTAATTTAGTTCGACTGCAATAACAATTTACATATCAATTAAAATTATAGATATGAAATTTATTCCGATATTCCAAGTTAATCAAACGACTATTGATAGCAATCAAATTTGGACTCGAAACCAACCCTTTTGGATATCATCTTACAATTAGTTAGATTCACAAGTTAAATTATTACTATATATAATATTTATGTTTTCAAAGTATAATTGGCTTATTAATTTATTACTTTTATTGGCTTCAGCTTAAAGCTGTACCCTAGAGGTAGCACAGAAGGCAGAGGAACCTGGTGTTAAAACACTCCGCTCCCCATTTTCCGCCGAATTCTGGAGGCATTGCTTGTTAAGTGACGGAGTCCTTACTAACATATACAAAGCTAGAGATATGTGAATAAGTTGCTACAATCAGGGTATTAAAGCCATAAATCACTCTAAGAGCAGTTCCCAATTTCCTTCGTTCTTATCGTATAGTCTTATCCATTTTATTATTATTTATTGACTTTGAAGCTACGAAGCTTTTCCCTAAAAATATATAAAAGTTTTTCTATAAAAATAGTGTTGAGGCCCATCGTAGCGCAGGGACACAAGCGACAGTGTAAATGCCACAGGTTGTGGGTTCGATTCCAACTAGATATTCACAAAATTTTCCTCAATCTGATCTGACCTCATAACCTTCATGTGAGGTTCGGAGAATTAATTGGATAACTCAAATACGTAACAATAACGTAATAATTAATTGTTAACTAGAAACCATTCAAATAGGATTGCGATTGATTTGTAATCTTTGCTTAAACAAAGCAAATACGACTTAATCCCCCCCAAGCCTCCAGGGAGAGGGTGGTGTGGAATGTGACGCATATGGAATTTGCCACCTGCAAAGCTTGAGATATTGTGAATTATAGACGTCTTATGGTGTGAAATAGATAGAAATATAAAAATTCTCAAGTATTATTATTCAGCAGGGTAGGCAGAAGGAACCTAGTGTTAAGGCACCCCATTCCCCACTTTCTACTGAATTCTGCCGTGTTGAGTGGCAGAACTTTGCCGCGCTTTGCCTCGACACCAGAGCGCAGAAATGGAAATATAAACGTAAATAAATATTTCACTTCCTCGAGTGGGGATCGAACCCACAACCATCGCGTTACAGTCACACCCTTGTGCCGCTGCGCTACGACGGCCTCAATTCTCAAGTAATTTTCACATATTTCGTTTCAGAAGCTGAAGAGGAAGAATGATTTGTGCTAGCTGGCGTATTATTCCATAGTCTCTCTATGTTATCTAATTCAGTAAATACGTATGTAGCGTGAAAAACAAATAAATTTTCTTTGTACGAACAACTCGTGGACTTTGGACACAAAACAAGAGTAACTATAGCCCTATATATTTTTAAACATATATTTTTTTAATAAAGATGAATTATATGTATTTATTTTATAATAAACAGTAAAAATAATAAAAATAACAAATATAATTTTAAAACAATAAACGTTAGACTTCAAAGTCACTTTTGTAAACTATGCATGTATTTCATAACATTTTTATTAAATTTCAATTTTCAACTGAATAGAAACTGCAATAACTTCCAACGAATTCTATATGAATATATCAAAATATTTTGTGGTACAAAATGTAATAACGTTTTACCAAAATGGAGGTATGAATATTATAGGGAAAAAATTAAGTAGTTTTAACGAAATACCCACCACTTTCATCCAGGTCTTAATAAAACACGCGGCGAACCTTTCTCTAAAATATTCAGAACTCTTCAATGTAGGGTAGAGTCAACAATGTCGGTGCAAGGACCGTATCATAAATGTTAAAAGCCTCTCTTAAAAATAAACTACATACTGTTAAAATAACGTAGATTTGAACTAGAAAAAATACATTAAACAATTAATGAATTATTTTTAACTTTACTATTTTAGCTTTACTCAGATTTACAAAACTTTTTTGTTTACATTTTGTCTCATGCCATAGTGAATAAGGTATAAACACACAAAAAAAACCCTACTTCACGCTGTACCTCGCACACAGCAGCGCAGACAGTCCTCTGTCTATGGAATGTCATAACACTTTGTAGGTTTCCTACCCTACATAGTGTTATGACACTTCGTTCCCAACGTTCCGCCGAATTCTGTATGCATCGCGTGTTAAGTGGCCGCACTTTGAGTTGATACCAGAGCGGAGAAATGAAAATATAACACTAAAAGAAACTTTAGTACAATTTTAGTGATATAACAGTTTTGTATTGACTGATTAGTTGTGAAGGGTCTGATGACAGCAACATATTTTCAGCCTGTTTCTACAAAAGTACAATTTTTTCCCTCTATCCACAACAATCGCCTTGCTAGCTCTATCCATGATAAACTGGTGAAGAATAAATATAGATCAACCCTTCCTCGCAGCCACGTACTATCTTTCCTCGTGATAAATTATTCGTGACATGCATTTAACTTGGTGTATAACAAAAAAGCGTAAAACAGAGATGGTCTTAAACGAGCTCTTACTTTAAAGTTATTTGGAATATTAGAAAACTTTTGTAATATAACATAACTTTCAAAGCCATCGTAGCGTAGGATCACAAAGGTGCGAGGCTCAGGCGTTGAGTTACGCCACTCAACACGCAATGCCTCGGAAAAAATCGAAGAAGTAAAGTTCTAGGTTCCCTTTGCTTCTTGGGATACAGCGTGAAAGTGATTTAATTAAATTTTAACCAATATTTATGAAAACATACTAATTGTAATTATATACATACTAGCGAACGCGCGCAGCTTCGCTTACGTATTTAAGGGTGTATTCTAATAACCCATGAAACATGTGTTCAATGAAATATTTTTAAGAGTCTAAATTTAAAATTTTATAAAAATCGGTGGCGATTTAAAGATTTTTCCATACAAACTTTCAACCCCTTATTTGCACCCTTAGGGAGTGAATTCTAGAAAACCATGAAACATATGTTCAATTAAATATTTTTAAGAGTCTAAATATCAAATTTTATAAAAACCGGTGGCGATTTAAAGATTTTTCCATACAAACTTTTAACCCCTTATTTGCACCCTTAGGGGGAGAATACTAGAAAACGATGAAACACGTGTTCAATAAAATACTTTTAAAAATCTAAATTTCAAATTTTATAAAAATCAGTGCCGATTTAAATTTTTTTCCATACAAACTTTCAACCCCTATTTCACCCCTTTAAAAAATTTTCAAAATCCCTTCTTAGTGTATGTCCAGATTACAAAAGTAAACATCTGTCTAAATTCCACGTTTCTCCCATCAGCGGTTACGGCTGTGCGTGCGTCTTACCTCAGTCAGTGAGGACAAGTCCTTTTATATATATAGATTATATATACGACAAATTTATGCATTATGTAAAATACTACTTTATGGGATGTTCACAGATTCCCTTTATCTTTGAAGCTACAAATCTCTTTGAAGTTTTTTCCTTGTTCAATGGAGTAGAAACAGTAGGTTCACACCTTTCATTGACTTTTGTTTAGACATCGAGGTTTTATATAGACTGTAAACAACGTTCTATAGCATTTATGGAAAAGTATTATATAACTTATTTATAACATATCAGTAAATGCTAAAAGGCACTTAGAGTAACTATATAATAATAATATAATAATAGTATATGAAATTGAACTCCTCTGGACTTGTAAACATAATCTTTATTCCTTTTTTCAAGTCGATCTCTCATATGGCTACTACGATATATTTCTATAATTGAGGCCGTCGCGTCGTGGCGTAAAGGCACAAGAGTGTGAATGTAACGCGACGGTCGTTGGTTCGATCTCCACTCGAGGCAAGGAAATATTTATTTAAATTTATATTTCCATGTCTTCGCTCTGGTGTACCTATAGGCAAAAGCGCGGCGTTGAATTCCGTTACTCAACACGCAATGCCACCAGTATTCAGCGGAAAGTGGGGAACGGAGTGTCCTACACTAGGTTCCCTCTGCCTACCCTGCAGTGTGCGGGATACAGCGTAAATCTGATTTGGTTTTGTGTGTTTTTCAGGATTGTTAGTTGTTTAAGAAGCTCCTTTCTTAGTTTAGGCTAACGACTAGAACAATCGTACTCATTAGATAATATTTTCTATAATATCATGCAATTAACGGTATAGGTTAACAAAATAATATATCATAAAGAACCTGACCAAGTCAATTATTACTATACTACTTCTTATATGCCATTAAAATTAGAAAATATTTCTCTCTCTCTCTTTCTCTATCAATGCATTATTACTTAGCATACTATCCACACCAGCTAACTCCAGAACGGTCGTTAGTGAGGTCACCGCAGTGTGGCATGGGTTTACTCGACTCGACAGCTAGGTACGTCGTTCTGCCTTTGGGATTAACCGGCAATTAGCTTACAGCTCTAGTGGAGATAAACTACGTTATTTATGGTGTTCTAAATAAATCTTATTATTTTTAGCAAATAATTTAATAAATTCAAAATATTCTTTATTCAAATAGACTATTATTATAAGCACTTTTGAATCGTCGATAGAACATATGAACAAAAAGCTACCACCGGTTCCGAAGGCAGTTCTGCTGAGAAGAGCCGGCAAGAAACACAACAGTTGCTCTTTTCAAAGTCAAAGTCAATGAATGGTACAATTTAGAACACCGTCATGGCTTAGTGGCAGAAGCGTGTCTGTAAATGTGAATTATATTCATTTCTTCGCTCTGGTGACAAGGTAAAATACCGTTCCCGGCCATTCTCCTCAGCCTTAAAAAATCGGCAGAAAGTGGGGAACGAAATGTCTTAACTTAACACTAGGTTCCCTCTGTATCCCTTATGTAACAGATCAGTGATAACACTATGCGTGAAGCTGAAAGAATATTATTACGATAAAATATTACTTTAAAAGGTTTGTTATTATTTAAAAGTATATCTTAATAAATAATTTGTCTACGCACAAAATATTCCTATAATTCTTACATTAGCTAGCTATACGTCGTTACTTCTTACCAAAAATATTATTAAATAGGTCGTACTAAGAACATGTCCCAGAGGGTTCGAGACGTAGGCGATGACGAGAAATATCTCATCCAATTTTGTATTTGTTTAATTTTTGGATTTTATTATAGAAATGTATTAAGAAGAAAGACCTTATAAGAAATTAAATTACATGATTATTTTCTTTTTTATACAACAAATAAAAATATTCCTTACGCAAACTCTAGGATTTTTAATGTATAATAATTATGTTAAATATATAATATTTTTCGGTACTGAAAGGCTGGCAGACAATACATAAACTAGAAAAGTTGGAATTTGAAATAGCACTACAAGAGGATTTCTCAAAATAAATACGGGTTTTAATTCTAATATGTACCTAAATTAAAACTATTAATTATTGTCTACTAAATAAAGAATATTACATAAACGGAATATCTTTCTATCTATTTAATATTTAAAATGGACTGAAAATCCATTAAAAAAAAAGCTAATACATTTTATAAATATATTCCAATAAATAAAATAATTGGCGGAAGACTAACAGAATGTAATAAAAAATAAAGAATAGCTTAAAGAGAAGGCAGAGGGAACCTAGTTAGTTAAGACACTCGTTTCCCTGGAAAAAATGGAAATATTAAATATTTCATTTCCTCGAATGGGAATCGAACTCACAATCTGTTGCTTCTACAGTTACACTTTGTGCTCCTGTACCATAACTGGCCTCATATTTATGTTATCTTAACATTAAATTATTTGCTAGAGAGCACACTTTTCTCGACGTGGAAATTAAAGGAAAACGATAGGTACTTGTTAATTAATTACGTGAAGTGCGGGGGTGAAAAATAAGTGCTTTTCATTAGGACTATACCATTGAGAAAAATGTCATTATTATCGCGCATAAAAAAAAAAGAGCTTCACGCTATATCCCGCACACAGCAGGGTAGGCAGAGGGAACCTAGTGTTAGGGCACTGCGTTCACTTTTTGCCGAATTCAGGAGGCATTGCGTGTTGAGTGGCAGAACTTAACGCCGCGCTTCACCTCGACACCAGAGCGAAGAAATGGAAATATAAACGTAAATAAATATTTCACTTCCTCGAGTGGGGATCGAACTCACAACCGTCGCGTTACAGACACACCCTTCTGCCACTGCGCTAGGACGACCTCATCGCGTATAAGTATATATTAATATATTTTTAAACTTCATGCTATTTCTTGCATATAGTAGAGTAGGCGGTGGGAACCTAAGGTTAACATTTTCGTACCCAAATAGATTAGAGGCTGTCGTAGCGCAGGGACACAAGCGTTTGACTGTAACGCGACCGTTGTGGATGCGATTCTCACTCGAGTTTATAAATAATTTCATTTCTTCCTTTCGCGGCGTTTAGTTCTGCCACGCAACACGCAATGCCTTTATCTGATTTATTTTGATTTTTATGAAGGATATTAATGTTTCATTTATTAGAATGGGCCTTTAAAATTTTACTTGAAAAATGGTTCTTTTTTACTTTTTCTTTTTTTTATTTATAAAATATATCTCAGCTTCAGGCTATATTTGTTAAGACACTTTGTTCCCATTAATACACTTCCGTTTCCCACTTTCCGCCGAATTCCGAATGCATAGCCGCCGTATTTGCCTCGTCACCAGCGAGGAAATGATAATATTGAATATTTCATTTCTTCGAGTGGTAATCGAACCAACAACCTGTCACGCTTATGAAAAAAATATTTAAAATATATTTTTAATAACTCTACTTTCCTTCCTAAATAAAATATTCCACTAAGTGAGGGTAGCAAATAAACGTGCTCCATATTTAATGAAAGTGTGCGTGGACGCGGAAAATGAACAGCCAAATAAATTAATACTAATTTCACTGATATTACATGCTTATTAATAAAAATATTAATTATATATAGAACACACTAAAAAGTATATTTAAATTTCAATATTTGAGGGCAGTCGTAGCTTGTGCGCGACAAGTTGTGGGTTTGGTTTCCACTCGAAGAAATTAAATATTTATTAAAATATATATTTTTTTCATTTCTTCGCTCTAGTGTTGAAATATAGCGCGGCGTTAAGTTCCGCCACTCAACTTACAATGTCCCCAGAATTCGGCGGAAAATGGATACGGAAGTTCTTAGCATAGGTTCCCTCTGCCCACCGTGCTGTGATGCGGGATACACCGTGAATCTTAAAAATAATAATAATACTAAATTTCATATCAAATGCTTATTGTAATTAATTAATTAAAGAACACACCCACTGAAAAGTTATTTAAATTTCAATATTTGCTTAACTTTATAATAATAAGAACCTATATCAACATAAGCTTTATTATATCAATAGAGCCTAGAACAATAAAATATGTATATTTAAAAACGAACACTCGCACTCGTGAGGCAATGGTAAAGCGTGTGAATTATTATTTATTAATATTTACATTTCCCTCGCTCTGGTAACAAAGTGAAGCTCGGCGTTGAATTCCGGCAATCATCTGGCAGAAAGTGGAAACGGAGTGATGGTGTTGAGTTGATGGTGGATAATAAAAGTCTACTCACGTTTAGCACTGAGTTTAACCACACCACTTTATATGTATATATATATATATATATATATATACATATAAAGTGGTGTGTATATATATATATATATATATATATATATATATATATGTGATAACACGAATTGTAAATCACAATTTAACACTACACTATACAAAAAAGTCCACCACTAACATATATATAAAAGAACACAATAATTACAATGATATTAACAAATAACTGACAATACAATGGAACGTATGTAAAGCATATCGAGTAAGCAACGACTAGTTGTAAAATATGCCGTCGACATGAGGGTAGGAGTGCATTTTACAACTCCTTACCGGTTCTGTCGACGGCTGGCGGGCGCTTTCATATAAACATACTAAATACGAATATTTACTATAAAATATATAATTTCTATTAAACGTATGTATGATAAGTGATAAATAAATAAATTACAATATTGAAATATTACATAAACTATACATATAAATAATAGTTCCCTACATGGAGTGTCTTAACACTATATTCCCCCAACCCTCCTATAGAAAGGATACAATATAAAGCTGAAAAAAATGTATCTAAAATTATTCTTATTTGTATCTAAAAATCTAAAATGTTATATAAAATTACTACGAAATAAAATATTTATGTACATTATTTCTTGCGAACTGAAGCTTAACAATTAAATATTAACAGAATCTTAACACAGCTCTAGCTTTCATATCAGATATCTGGTTTATTATTTCTCTTCTTGTGTTTATTATAACAAAACTAAAATCAGCTTTAAACTGTATCCTGCATATAGCAAGGTAGACACAGGGAACCTTGTGCCAAGACAATCCATTCCCCACTTTCCAATGAATTTTCGAGCCATTATGTGTTGAAAGGCGGAAATGAAAATATTTAATTTCCTCAAGTGGAAATCGAACCAGCAACCTGTCACGTTTGCATTCACTCACTTATACTTATGCCGCGACGGCTGGTCTTAAAATAAAATGTAAATTACAAGAAAACACTTTAGTAAAACTAGACTTTTCTTTCATAACTACGCTCTACCTTTTAAAATAAAATGCTTTGGACCACATTTCGGAATTTCTAAAACATAAAAATATTTTAAACATTAATATAAAAATTTTTTGGTAAACATAAAAATGATGAAGCATTTTTTCACACAGTACTGTATAAATTGTTCTTCTTCAATATATGAAATCAATTATCAAATAAAACAGAAGTAGCGGCTCTCTCATCTCTTCAGACTTGCCAAATTGTGTTATTTTAACGGAAGCAAAATACAGAAAAGGTCCCGGTACTACCAATTTCCGTTGTCGAATGGAGTAATGGAGCGAAGCGACGGCGTGGCAATTAGGTCTTACAGTCGAATCCATCCAAGGTCTTGTTGGGGTGTTTTTAACCGACTTCTGTAAGAAAAGGAGGTTGTAATTCGACTGTATTTTTTTAATGTCTGTATCTCGATTATGTAAGTAATAATTACTTGATTTAATTTAGTATAGCTAGATTCATTAGAGGCCGGTGTAGCGCAGGCGAAGGTTGTGAGTTCGGTCACCACTCGGGAGGACTGAATTATTATTTATGAATATTTTCATTCCTTCGCAAATAAAAAATACTGTTTTTTCATCTACTCAGCACTAAATAACAATTTTGAAAACATTAACTTTGCACCGCTATAGTTAAAATATCAACAAATTAAACAATTTCCTTTCCATCCTATATATCTACCTACATAAGACAAATAATGAATAGGTAAGTAGAAGTACTTACTAAAGTCAACACGCACATTCACGCGTTTCAGCTTAACTTTGTTTTAAGTTGTCAATGAGTTCTACATAAGTTTTAATAGAATAATCAACGCCCTCGCGCGATTGTTCTCATTCCCAGATGCTTGGCTGGTGTGCTTGTTACGCAAACATACTAAATTCACGATGAAATAACATTTTAAGACTTAATTCAATTTATGTTTAGAAGTTTATATTGGTAGTATTTAGTATTTAATAATAAAATGACAGTTCGATCCCCACTCGGGGGAGGATTTTCATCTTCCCGGCCTGGCAAGTAATGACGGAATGTCTTGAATTTGGATGGGCGAAAGGGTTTTGTAAAAAAAGGGATCCCACATCATAAAATTGACAAAACACCATTACAATTGTAATAAATGTAATAATACAATATCGACTACCCAATATCCTGAATTTTATTAATAAAAGAGATGCATTTTAGAATATTTTATTTGTAGGCAGATAAAGCCTAGTGTGAAGGCTCTCCGTTCGCCACTTTTCGTCGAATTCTGCAGGCATTGCGTATGTATTTCCATTTCTCTGCTCGACACCAGAGCAGAGAAATGGAAATATAAATTTAAATAGAAATGGAAATATCGATTTCCTCGAGTAGGAATCGGACCTACAACCAGTCAAACTTGTACGTTTTCCAAATAAAAAAAAATGGTAGATATTTTTAAGGTTTAAATAATCATATTTCAAGTTAAATGTAAATAAAAAGACAAAAAACAGCTATTATACTTTCATTTTATTATTTTAGAGCATCCTCTATTACATACAAACCTCTATACACATTCACTCACAAATGTCATTTGGTTTTAATTATGCCAAATATATATTATTCAGTTTAAAAACATTAAAAACACAATAAGTATATATAAAAGAAAAATAAATTAAATATTATTATTTATATAGAAAATAAAAAAGAAAATAATAAAATTTAGTTTCTTTTTTAAATATATCAATAATTGTATGAATACATATAAAATTATTTAAATGTACTAGGCAACCGAACTATAACAAAAACTGTCACAATGTATGAAAAATAATATATATTAAGTTTATTGACATAAAAAATAATTTTAACTATAGTTCATTCTATTCTGACGACTCCCTTGTGTTCTGGGCATCCCCCTTGGAAAGTTTTGCTTGTCATTCCTTATTGTCACATCTGATGTGATTAATTGGTCCAAAGTCTAAAAAATAACACATTAATTTTATTTAA
The DNA here is from genome assembly GCF_056956725.1 of Heliconius melpomene rosina. Classification (NCBI taxonomy): domain Eukaryota; kingdom Metazoa; phylum Arthropoda; class Insecta; order Lepidoptera; family Nymphalidae; genus Heliconius; species Heliconius melpomene. The sequence continues at coordinate 4,649,400 of NC_140402.1, read as the reverse complement.
TTATGTTTTTTTTTAGATTGCCGCTGTATCCCACACATAGCAGAGTAGGCAGAAGGAACCTAGTGTTAATACACTGTTTCCCATTAAGAGGTTTCATTCCTCGTTTTCCGGCAAACTCTTCATGCATTGCTTTGAGTGGGGAAACTCAACGTCGCATTTTACCATGTCACTGAAATACCCGACGGTTGTAGATTCGATTCCCACTCGGGGAATTATTTCCTCGCTCTGTTAACGAGGCAATACGCGGCGTTAAGTTCCGACATTCAACATGCAATGAAAAATGGGAAACAGAAGTATCAAGTATCAGTATGTGAATAAGAACGGAGTGTCACAGACACACACTAGGTTCCCAGGTTCCCATTGCCTACTCTGCTATATGCAGAATACAGCGTGAAAATAATAACTTGAAATTATATAAGTTACCACTAACCTGTTTATCAATAAGTCCTCGATCTTTGAGTGCCTTCTCGATATTTTCAAATTCTTTTAATGCATCCTTATTATCAGACTGTTCTATCGCTTGCCGCACTTTTGTAATCTGGAAAAAAAAACAATTATTAATTTTGGTCTTATATATTAGAATTTTTAAATATTGTCAAAAAATTCTAACAAGATGAAATTGTAACTTTTGTCTAATACCTATCTATACACATGTTATATTTATGTTATGTCTATATCCCTTGATGCTATATCCCGCATATGGCAAAGTAGGCAGATGGAACTTAGGAACCTAGTGCTAAGACACTCTGTTCCCATGAGAAGTGAGCGCTCGCTCGACGCATATTTCATTTCCTCGAGTGGAAATAGAATCAACAATCTGTCGCATTTACAGTCGCACGCTGATGCCATCGAGACACGACTGGCATCATCAGAATTCGAAACGAGTAACGGAACTCAATACTCCATCTTGTCTACCAGAATATCTTCTTCTTCTTTAGCTTCACGCTGTATCCCGCACACAACAGGGTAGGCAGAGGAGACCTAGTTTCACTCCATTCTACCGAATTCCGGACGCATTGCGTGTTGAGTGGCAGACCGCTTTCCTTCCACGGCCGAGCGAAGAAATGGAAATATAAACATAAATAATTATGTCACTTCCTCGAGTGGGGATCGCATACACAACCGTCAAAGTGAAAATAAAACATTCCCCAATTTAGGAATGAACTTAAAACCATCACATTTAAAGTAGGAGACTCTCACTGTGTCATAATGACCTTAAAAAAATACTTTTTTATATTTTTTTGACTTGTTTAAAAATATAACAAAAGATATATTCAGTACAAAATGGCAAATATGCTACTAATAGTGTTTTTAGATACTAAAAAAAATGTAAATAACTAATATACATACTGTTTCTTCAAAGAATGTGTGTTTGTCCTTTTGCTCTGGAATATCAATATTCAAAACCCCTTGTAATACTGTTAATGATTCGTCTAAACGGCCCAGCTGTGCTAACGCTACTGCCTAAAAGGAATTTTAAAAAATTGATAAATAGTATATATATTTCTTTTTGTATTCCATTTTTATATGCAACTATATTTCTTTTTCATTAAAATACTTCCGTTCCCCAATTACATGTTGAGTGACAGAACTCACCGCCGGGCTTTACTTCGTTACCAGAGTGAGAAAATGAAAATATTAAATATTTTATTTCCACAAGTGGAACTGATTCCAAAACCATTGTTTATATTAAGACCTCATTTTAAAATATTGAGAATTAACAAGCACATATCTGTCTATCTGTGTCTTTTAAAATAGAATATATATCAAACTTACTCTTATATTTCTAACTGTAATATAGTGATGTTTTTGTAAAGCTACTGACTCCAATGCTAGATGTGGCGCACCTTGGTTTAATGCCAGTGCTGTAACATTATAATTAATATTTGAACAGAGTTACCTATATCATTTTAGATTAAATATTCATTACATGTAAATTTATTAGTAAATATAATATGATAACAAAAAGAGAAATTAAAAATTGAGTAAGAATCTCAATATTTATTATGTTTACTTTTTAATTGATAAAATTACTATTATTACAAATGTGAACGTTTGGCAGGCTGGATGTTTATGACACTTTCATGCTAAAACAACTAAACAGATTTAGACAAAATTTTACAGTAATATAACTTATATATAACAATAACATATAGGCTACAATTTATATATAAATATTGAATAATGTTTAGTTTAGGTTGTTATTAATTCATCATTCAGTTTGTGTAATTGAAGTATGAAAGACTATCAAAATCTAATTAATAAATATGTCATTATATAAATATATAATAATTTCATATCCATCATAAATCATTATTATTAATAATAAATATATAATAATTTATTATGTAATCTGTATCTTTTAATAAAAAATTAAAGTGATTAATCAAATATTAAAACTAAAATGTAGTTTTATTTTATATAGCAGCTTAGAGCATTGTTATTGTTTAATCTTTTTTTATTGTGTAATTCTTACCTGCCATAAATCCAGCTGATCTCCTCAGTGGGACAGTACCAAATTCTATCATTTCTGACCATAGCTTTGTAGCATATGCCAAGCTTTTTGGGGTGTTCTACAAAAGTAAAAGGGCACATAAAATATTGTTTTAAATTACATCAAAAATAAATAAAATATTTTATATATGTTTTAAATAAATAAAAAACAATTACTTGTTTATAACAAGCCGCTAATATCAAAACCATTGGGTATTTAGGGAATTTTGTCATATTCAACTGTTTCTGTTGGATTTTCTCAAATATTCTGTACATTTCATCGTACATTTGAGAGTTGTAAAGGAGATCCAAGAGTATCTGATAAGATACTAATTGAGCAAAAAAATCTTCATTTGCCGGATCATCAAAACACTACAAAGAGAAAAACATATTTGCTTTTTTTATAGAATAATATACACAAGAATAACTTTCGATACTAAGATTCTAATATTAGTGACAGCTTACTTTGATTGCCTCATTAGGGGCATCCAGAAAATGGAACATCCTCATAACAATTGGCCCAAAAATAAAAGAACCAAATCGAAATTCAGTCTTTTGTGTATTAAACCTGGAAATGTAATGCAAAATTGAGATAATTACTAAATAAAGAAAAATATTAAAACAAGGCATCCAATAGTTAAGTAATTTCAAAACATACTTTTTTATCATCTTTAGAACTAAATCTATATCAGCTGGTTCAGCTATATGTATCATATTTTTAAGATCTTCAGTGAAAATCATATTTTTAGAATCTGAAGCAAATTCCGTCATTTTACTTTTAAATTTATCGGAGAAATTCGCAAATTGCTCGCGAACTCTTTTCCTTGCTTGTAAATAACCATCAATGCCTAATGCAGATATAGAATACAAATGTTGAGCTAGAAAATAATAAGTAAATTATAAATCTAAATATTATTTTAGTAAACATAGTTAGCAAATACTGTTTGTAATACACAGATATCCACTAGGTACCTTGGGTTACATGAATGCTTCTGTACGGAACTATATAACGGAGACAGTAACTTGTCGATAGTTTTAGCAATGAATTATGTAAAAAGGACATGATTGCTAGTTTTAATATTGTTTGCACATTTATATCAGCAATAGAAATTTTAAGGTTATATGATAGATTTAAAATTTGGCTCGGTCTTTAACAAATGACAGCTTTAATACGCCATAGACAAAAAAGTAAGATTTACTAATCGACTTACATAATCGATTACATATTCATTTCATTATAGAGACTACTTCAATATATTTTTCCTCTCATCGAAACATAAAACTATAACTGTAAGTATAGTCATTGTAAAGTAAATTTAAGAGCAAAGTTGCACTCGCAAACGTGTTGTAATCACTGTAAACAAACAAAAAATGCAGTTTTTCTATTAATAATGAAGTAACATATTCGTATAGTATTAGCTAAGTCGCATTAGATAATAATATACGGTATTACACTTTAGATAAAAATGTAAATATTAATATTGCTATTTAATCTATGCACAAATTCCATTACTCTGCAAATTGAAGTATCTCATCTTCATCTGTCAATTTATCAAAAGTAGCCCAAGAGAAAGGTTACACATATGCGTATAATTCTAATAATGACATATTTGATTATATAGTGGACAAATTAAATGTAATATTAAATTGTTCTGTACCTTTTACACAGCTATTGATTTATAATTTCTTCTGTAAAGTTAGTTTCAAAAGTTTAAATAAATTCGTGATGCTATATTTGGTGCAAATGAAATCACTATTTTTCATATTTTGAAACAACCTGGTGTTTTTATAAATTGAAATGTTTTAATTTTCCTGGTGTTTTATAAAAAAGAACAACGTAATCAATCCAAAGTTCATTTTTTGGAGATACAGGATTACCCAGTGCTCACAACATGAAATTTTTATTTCGCCTTTTAAAGTCAATTTAGTTCATCATTATCTATAACTAGTAAATTTGACTTTAAAATGGCGAAATTTCATGCTGTGTGTACTATTGTAATTACTCTATCATAATGCCTAGAAATTATATGTGCATTTTCTTTAATATATTCAACATCTTGTTATATATTATTAATTATCTATTGATTTTCAATATATAGATAACCATGGATGGAAAAGTAAAGTGACTAGAAGGACTAATCATGTGGAGGACATGAAATGAGAATTTTCATCAAAAACAACATGAAAAGATTAACTGAGTAATGTTGGCTGATGACAAAATGCAGGGTGGAAATGTAATCAATGATAATAATAGTACATAGTACTCCATTTGCCTGCCAAGTTATGTCAAATGTATAATATGACATTTTTTATAAATTTGACAAGTTAAACAAAATATCATACATATGACATGCTATGCTTATAAATCACATTTTTACCAATAATATTTATTTAGTTATCATCAATAGTTTATTTTTTGTTGAACTTTTACTAAATCCAAAAACAAATGTTACTTTTTACAGGTGCAGAAAGTAAAAATTTAAAGATATTGTGTTGTCCAAAGTGAATAACATAAAAATGGCTGAAAAAAATGTAAGGAATTCAAAATATGCTTCCAAAGATTCTAAAACTAGTAACAGAAAAAGAAAGAATGAAGATACTAATTATTATTTAAAAGAAAGTCAAACACCACCTCTACCATTGAAAACTAGTATAGAAGAGTTGATGAAACAAAGAGAATCTATAAGACTGGAACTCAAAAATATAGAAAAGTCTAAAAGTAAATCAGAAAACAAAATAAAAGAAACTACTCGTAAACGTAAACATTGGGACGAGTGTTCCAATGATATTTGTAATACAGATGCAATTAAAAGTAAAAAATCTGTATATAGTAAAACTAAGCAAAAAGACTTTTCTCCTGAATATGCACCAGATTTGGCACTATTAGACTCTGAGGATGAAGAGAATATTATAGAACAAAGACGTCAACAAAGAAAAATACTATTAGAACAATTGCACACAACAGAAACAAAACAAGACATAAATCATGAAAATATGACACCTAATACTATAAGAATTCACAATATAAATGAGGATAGTAAAAAGCCCTCAATTGACAAAACAAAATCTTTAAAAGATACTACTGATATGTTTTCAGAGGAAGATTTTGCACCACGAAATAGTTGTGACAATATAAAACAAGACAACAGCAAAGAAACCGCACAATTGAGAGACAACTGGGATGATGCTGATGGATATTATAATGTTAAAGTTGGTGACAAAATCAACAGTAATCAGTACACAATTAAAGCTTTATTAGGACAAGGAGTATTTGCTAATGTTGTTAAAGCACAAGACACCAAAAGTAATAAAGAAGTAGCTATAAAAATTATAAGAAATAATGATTTAATGTACAAAACTGGTTTGAAAGAAATGGTTATCTTAAAAGAAATTATTGAGGCTGACCCAGACAATAAATACCATTGTGTACAATTTCTGTCACATTTTATGCACAAAGGACACCTGTGTTTAGTTCTTGAACCACTTCACATGGATCTGAGGAGTATACTCAAAAAATATGGCAGAAACCATGGCATTAATATGAAAGCATTGATGAGTTATAGTAGACAACTGCTTCTAGCACTGAGACTTTTAAAGAAGATTAGTATTATACATGCAGACATCAAACCTGACAATATTTTAGTAAATGAAAAGAAGAATGTACTAAAACTTTGTGACTTTGGTTCAGCAGCAAAGATAACTGATAATGAACCAACACCATATCTAGTGTCAAGGTTTTATAGAGCACCCGAAATCATACTTGGGATTCCTTTCAAGCACAGTGTTGATGTTTGGTCCACTGCCTGCACTATATTTGAAATGGCTACCGGTAAAATTCTCTTCACAGGCAATTCAAATAACAAAATGCTCAAATATTTCATGGACCTGAAAGGAAAAATACCAAGTAGAATACTAAGGAAAGGAAAATTTAAGGACCAACACTTTAATTATAACAATAACTTTCTTCTTCACAAAAAAGATGAATTCACTGGTCGGGAGAAAGTTGAAGAAATGCAAAACATTACAATTACTAGAGATCTGTATAAAGATCTGAAGAAGAGTTGTAAAAATCCTACAAGTGTGGAAGAAAAAAAGATAACACAATTAAAAGATTTATTAGAGAAAATGTTAATATTAGACTCAAACCAAAGAATATCAGCAACTGATTGTTTAAAACATCCATTCATACAGGAGGAGATAAATTAATTGTTCATAATAAACAGTGAATTTCTAAATTTTGTTTTAATTTTTTGTACTCAAAATATTATACAAAATTCAAAATGAAAGAATTATTTCATTTCATATACAATGTACAAAAATTGTAGTATAAAGGGTAAAAATGTTTGTTGATAATAGATTAACAGGAGAATACTTCATTGATTTGTTAAAAGGGAGTAGTGTTATTACATTTAAAAATACATAATCCCTACATTTGCAAATTTAAAAAGAATTGATTATATTTTTAGAAAACTTATATAAACTTATATGATTCACATAATAAAGTCTTACAAGTAAGTCTATGTACAAACAAATCTGAGTCGTATATTTTAAGGGAAAATAATTATAATATTAAGCTTCCTTATTGCAAATAAAATAAATGTGCCAAAATAAGGTACTAATCTATAAAACAATAACACAAGCTCAGGAGGAGGACACAAGATAGAAGGAAAATTGTTAAAATTGTCATATTTCCTTAATGATATACAGGATGTTTATTAATTACAGCAATGTACCGGTTTATAAATTATATTTTACATATTATTTAGATATTCAATAAAAACTTTTTCCAATTATGGTAATTATTAGTTGATTAAAATTTTCCAATGTTATCCCAGTTAATATGCAACATAATTCAAAATAACTTAAATATATAACGAATCATAAATTTCTAAAGATATGGGTAATAATAAAAAAACATATCAATAAAATTGTTACTTTAATAGTTTCCTAAGTTAGAAAATAACAAAAAAATATACGACATCAACCAAAATATCACTTAAAAATAATAAGTTTAACATGGGTAGTTGAGTACATAGTACATACATACGACATGTTGACTATCACATTTTATAAAGGAGAGAAAAATTGACAATCATCCAATTACTGCTTTCGTTTCTTATTATAGGAATAAATTGACGTTTTTGATTGTGAAAAAATATCACATGAAAAACATATGTTTATTATTAATTATACCATAAGAGTTTTAATTAAAAACTAGACCCAAAAGAATTTATGAAAATAATAACTAGGACTAGTAATATAACGCATATTCTCTATTTTCTGATATTTTACATCATTACTTTAATAATTTCTAGACTACACCCGAAAGAAGGACATAGGTATGTGTTGGTTAACTTTTTTTTTTGTGTTAATTAAATTAATTTTGTGTGAAAATAATCATCTTTAAAAAAAAGTGTATAATTTTATTGCTAACTTGAGTATTTCATTCATTTTATTTATGGTGGTATTTTGAATAAATGAATTTAAAAAAAAAATTCTGGGAAGTTTTGAAAATTATTTCAACCAAATGTCCGAAGTTTTTTAAATTTTTGTCCGACGTCGACAATGGTAATGGCGGCCCTAGTTCACAAGAACGTTATGTGCAAGTAACCTACACTTTAAATTCAGCTTGGCTGTACACTATATTACTTATGTCCACTAACACTTTAATAAACATTAAAAAAATAACAAAATAATAATAAATAGGTAAACCATCACAGTACGATAAAAATAAAATTGATAAGAATCAAATATATATAAATAAAATAGTAAAATAATTAATATATATTTTGTATTAATTTACTGATCTTTGTTATATTGCAAATGATGGTGTGACGTAGTAATACTTGTATTGATTTGGAGTCATTTATCTATACAGATGGTTCAGTATTTTTCTGTAGCTTTCTTTTCTTTGTGTTTACATCTATTTTCCGTTCCGTTAATATCGATTTTAAAAAACATATTGCTTAAAATTAACTTTCAATCGATTTAAACTGATGAACTACCGCCTGTTCTTTATTTATACTGAATCATACATACAAATAAATATATGCCTTGATAAATACTGTTTGTTATACAAATCCATATGAAGAAAGAATTGAATGAAAATAGTAGGAAGGGTGAAGAATATCAATTATTTACATGTATAAGCATTTTTTTGTTTCAAAAACCTTTGGACAAATAATTTAACTTTCATAGTCATGTAAATAATTATAATATAAAATAATATTCAATGGTTTAAAGCCCAAGAAAGTAATAATTTTACTGTTTATATTATAAACAAACGTAATATATACATGATTTTTTATTAATATCATTTAATTATCAAGTGTCTTAGTGATTTTTATTGAGATCATTCTTGGTTTGTTATATATGAATTAATGAAAATTTATTTTTAAGCAACTACTGTTACTATTATTTAATGTAAAGTAAAATATAATCATAAATTTAATTAGCTTACATCTTTGCCGCCTAACAACATTATAAATAAGAAGAGTAGCTGCCGACCGATTTAATTTAATTAAATTATATTATTTTATTATTTAAAGTAAAATCGACACACAACTACAACAAATATCAATTCGTAAAATCGATTATTAACACATTTTAATCGTTAATTTTTTTAATTACCATTTATACTGACTTCCAAAAAAATTTCAAAGCTACTAAAAATTCCACCTAAGAAACAATTTAAAATAATTATTGTCGCACCGTTACACTGTATACATAATTGCTAGTCAGAATTATCGAATTCAATCGATATAGAAAATCGATTATCTCATTAAAAAAAAATTGTGCAGATGCTATAAGAATATAACGATTGAGTCAGAGCGTGTGTACTAAGGAGGAATAGTAAATTCATAATAAGAGTACTTAAAAAAAACAAGTTTTGGTTATCAGGTCAATTACATAGCCATAGTTCTTATCCTAACATGAAAAAAGTGGATGGATCGATTACACAACTAAGTTTTAAAGCAGATAGGGATGTGACTCCGATCACTGGACCAAAGTAAAAAAAAAAACACCACTGACACTTAATTGTAAAGCTAACCCTTAAATGATAATGTTTCTTTGGATGTTGAAATTAATGTACATTTTTATTTTATTTTTTGTCTGTTATGTAGACAGCATGTTTTGGGGGAATCCCGTTGTTCCTATGTCTATGGACTGTCCTGAAGCTATGGAGTCGGGGCTTTGTAGGGATGCACTGTATACTGGATTCATTGGTGTGGTGCCTCCTGCTTCGAACAGTGTGCTGTCGTATACGCTATTGCTCTGCTGGAACAATATTTAATTTGATCTTAACTTACTAATGAATTTAATTATTTAAAAAAGTATAACAACTTTGAACGTCGCGGGATTTGAACCCAGACCAGTCAGACTAGTGACCAATATAAGCCATACGTTCAACTTCTTCTTCCTGGCATTAATCCCGGCTATTACCAGGGTCTGCCTTCCTACTTACCCTACTCCACTTTGCACGATCTTTTGCGTCCTCGGTGGTTAGACCATTGGCTCTCATGTCCTGCATCACGACATCCAACCAGCGCTTCCTTGGGCGTCCGGGAGGTCGCGCCCCAGGAACTAGTATAGCAAGGCACTTGCGTCCGACATAGTTCTTAGGCCGGCGCGTAACGTGGCCAAACCATCTCAAGCGACGCTCTTGGAGCTTATCCGCTACGTCACGGACCCCAAGACTACCTCGAATGAATGTGTTGCGTATGCGGTCAGACCGCGTTACGCCGCACATCCACCTCAGCATCTTCATTTCCGTGACGTGAAGCTCCAGAGTGTGCCGAGATAGTGCTGGCCAACATTCGCTGCCGTATAAAAGAACCGGTCGGACGATGCTCTTGTATATCAGCCCCTTGAGCTTGGGCGGTATTCTGCGGTCGCAGACCACACCAGTGACCTCCCGCCATTTGGCCCAGGCAGCGCTTATCCGGCCATGGACATCGTGGTCGATGCCTCCAGACTCGTGCATAACGGATCCAAGGTACCTGAACTTCTCCGACTTAACGGCTGGCTCAGGACCTATAAAGATGGTGCTCGAGTCCCGGCTCCCGCAGGCCATGTACTCTGTCTTCGACACATTTAGTTTAAGACCGCCGTTCTCAAGCGTACCCTTCCAGAGGTTCACTTTACGCTCCAGCGTCAGTCGGTTCTCGGCAATGAGTGCTATGTCGTCGGCATACATCATCAGCCATGGAGGCTGGTCCTGGATGTGAGCTGAGACAGTATCAAGCACTACATTGAACAAGAACGGACTAAGAGCCGAGCCCTGGTGAACCCCCACTGTAATCGGGAAGGGTCTAGTGTCGCCAACAGCAGTCCTAACCATAGAAGCGGAATCGTGGTACATGCCTCTGATAATCTCAATATAGGCCTCAGGGATCCCTTTGGATCGCAATGCCCACCAGATACACTGACGAGGCACACAGTCAAAGGCCTTCTGCAGATCTAAAAAGGCCACGTGCAGAGCTCTCCTTTTTTCCCTGTATGCCTCCATCAAAGTTCTGAGGGCGAAAATGGCGTCCATGGTGCCCGATCCTGGCTGAAATCCATATTGAGACTCAGAGACAGTACATTCTCGGCGGAGCCTGAGGTCGATCATGCGCTCGAAGAGCTTCATGGTATGACTCATAAGATTAATGCCCCTATAACTACCACAATCTTGGACACTGCCCCTTCCCTTGTAAATAGGGGTAATAAAGCTAAGCCGCCACTGATGCGGCATCTTACCAGTGTTCAAGATATGGTTAAAAAGGTCAGTAAGCATGAGCACACCAAGAGAGCCCAACGATTTCCACGCTTCGATCGGGATGTCGTCAGGTCCCACCGCTTTTCCGTTCTTCATGCGTCGAAGGCAATTACATGTTTCGTCGAGGGTTATTGGGGCAATAAGTCCGAGGTTAGGCGGTGGGTCGTGATGAAGACTGCATGGGTGCTGAGTATTCAGCAACTCCTGGAAGTAGCTTCTCCACCTCTCCTTCACAGAGTCATGATTACAGAGTAGCGTGCCCTGGGAATCTCTGACGCAAAGACATTTTGCGATATCTTGCGTCGCTTTATCCCGGGAACGTGCCAGTTTGTAAATGAGCTTATGCCCCTCCACAGTTTCAAGTTTGTCATACAATGGTGACAAACTCTTACTGCGGGCTCTGGCTACAGCTCTTTTACTGGCACGTTTAGCTACTGTGTACTCCAGTCTGTCTTCAGGAGAGTTGGATTCCTGCCACTTCTTAAAGGCAGCCTTCTTTTCACGAGTCACCTCCTGCACCTCGTCATTCCACCACCATGTCTCCCTGTCGATGACACGTCCTCCCCTAGAAAGGCCAAGAACTCGCCTGCCCGCCGCAATGATTGCCGACTGGGCCCGATCCCAAGCATCCTGAGCAGTCTCGGTGGTAGTCGAAAGATTATGACTTTTCACCTCTGCCAGGAAGTCGGTCTGCATCGGTCCATTCAGCAACCACCACTTGATCCGAGGGCTACGTTTCTCGGCTACTTTCTTCTTCGGAGTGACGTTAAAGTCCATGACAAGAAGACGATGTTGGGCCGTTAGGCTTTCGCCTGGAATGACCTTACAGTTAGTTACCCTGCCCATATGACACCGTCTGGTCAATAAGTAGTCAATTTGAGTTGAGTGGGACCCGCTCTTATACGTGATAAGGTGCTGAGGATTCTTTTGGAAGAACGTATTCACGATGGCCAGATCAGACGCAATACAGGTTCTCAGAATATTTTCTCCCTCTGCATTGCGAAGACCGTGCCCAAAACCCCCGTGAACACGTTCATACGGCTCAGCAGCCTTACCAACGTGACCGTTCAAGTCCCCCCCAACTAAGACCACTTCGGTAGACGGTATAGCAAGTAGAACCTCTTCATATTGCTCCCAAAATGTCTCCCTTTCGGCCGCGCTACATCCCGCCTGGGGAGCATAGGCACTGATTAAGTTTGTGGTAACGCCCTCAATCAGTACCCTCACCCGCATCAAGCGGTCGGAGCGACGGTCAACTTCAAAGAGCCCATTCTGAAGCTCTTCAGAAAGCACTACCGCCACACCGTTTCTACCTAACGGTGACCCAGTGTATGTAAGCCGGTAACCCTGTCCGATGTTACGGGACTTATTGCCCTTCCAGCGTGTTTCCTGGAGGAAAGCACACTGGACCCGACGTCTCATGAGTACATCTGCGAGTTCCCTGCATCGTCCGGTCAGAGAGCCAATATTCCACGTTGCAAAGCGGAGTTTCCTTCTGGGTACTAGCGTCTTTAGCCGTGCCCGTACATGACACGGTAGCCCTTGCCCACTTGTCGCAGGTGTAGGGCGATGTGCCTGCGCGTCGATTTGCGGCGACGCCCTAGCCGTACCCAGTCTGTTGTTTTGTCGGTCCATATAAGTGGCGGTTGGCGGTTTTTAAATGGAGCGACTGCCGTCTGACCTCCAAAACCCCTTTGTGGGGAAAAACCGAGGAAGGGAGAGGAAAATAGAAGGGGTAGGATAGGTAGAAGGAGGGGGCTAAGGGAAGGAGGGGGGGAGTTAGGACACCATTCTTACGGACTGGATGAGGATGTAAGAGTGGCGGCTCGAGGATCCGGGGTCGCGTACCCGTATGCCCACAAACAAATATCGGACAGATATTAGTCAGGACATCCTCTGGATAAACGTTCAACGGTACGGTCGTAATACGCGCGCGTGTAATTCCCGCTACGTTAAAAAAATTATACACTCTCTTTGTCTTGCAACCAGAGAGAGGAAATTATATTTCATTCCGCCGAGATGGAATTGAACTCACAGCCATAGTATTTACAGTCAATCAGCAAGATAATTCAACACATCAAATATTACCGAGAATGGAGTAATAACACGTAAACAGTAAAATTTCTTGGAATTTTCATACTAACGATTCGCGGACGCCTAGGCTACAGAGCGAAGAAATGAAAATATTAAATATTTCTTGTCCGTGAGTGGGAATCAAACCAACAACCTGTCGCCTTTACTTTATATAAAATACAAATAATAAATAAATAAAACTAATCAAATTGATAACCAATAAAACATACTTGATAAATATAATCGGAGTCAGTTTTGAGCGAGCTGAAGCTCTGCTGGTGGGGCAGCGACACCTGGTCGTCGTCCATCGGCTCATCCATTTGAGCCTTGTACGAGAACATGATGCTAGGCTGTGATACGCTGCAAAATTTATATATTCTTATAGGGTTCAAAAGTTTCCAGTTGAAAAAATTAAGGTATTATAATTGAAATTGATATACGAATGCAGTACAGTACGGTTGACGAGTCGTGGCTGTTACGAAGTTAAGTTTTCTAATCTTTTGCGCATTGTTCACTTGGAAGAATTAGGAAAAATTACAGAATCCTATTATATCTTTTTTATATGTGAGTTTTTTTAGTAGGTATGATTAAATGTAAATATTTTTTAAAAAATACTGTTATTAAGTAATTACTAATTATACAAATGAATATTGATTGAGTTATTTATGTGTGCAAATATCATTTTTCAGGATTGTAACAATAAATTATTGTTACTTTTATTAATTTTAAATTTTAAAATTCTACACCTATTCCTATACTTTAAACAAATGGTTAAATATAATTTTCTTCTTTTAGAGCGCAAGAGACGCTACAATAAAGTAACATATATAAAAAAAATATTATTTTGCGAATCTTGTAAAATTATGAGGTTATTATCAAAATCCGGCCAATCACAGCTGCTATATGGGTACAATAATATTTTCGTCAACGATAACCCCGAAACATTCTATCTTTTCCTACTTAAAAGTGAACTTAAGTTAAAAATATTTATAAAAAATTATAAGTATTGTGGGAAGTGAGTGCGTAAATCGCTTAGTATAACAAACCGATGTAAGCATCAATAATTCAAACTACACAACGGATTTTAATGTGATTTTCACTAATAGACAGATTGACTTAAGAGTGAAGTTGGGAAATATATAAAGTGATATCGTAAAATATAGATTTTTGATGGACAACAACTCTAGTCTTAGCCGTTTTGTCCACGCAAGAGTTAATAAAATTGTTAATATCGGCTTTACATAAAACTTAATTTAAATTGCAATTTTTTTAATCTCAACAAAGTAGATAGATAACAATGAATACAAATGTAAAAATCCTGCAAATCCTGCAATCTTGACTTCACTACCGATAAATATAGTAGAAAATTGGTTAAAAAATGGTATATGGAAATAAAATCAGTTTTTTTAATTAAAATTTTCTTATGCGTTGAGGGACAGAAGGACAGGATGGATTATTGATTTATAAATGAATCCTTTCTTTTGTTTTTTATAAATCTATTTACTCCTTCGTAGAAAAAATTGTTATGTTTATTTAAGTCTGAGACAAAATTTAATACGTATCGACTAGCATAATATATCAAAGGTGTGATATTTCCACTCCTAATTCACACTGAAATAGCAAAACGCTTTATAAATTGAATGTTTACGGCACCAAGCACAATACCTATTAACTGCTATGACCTCACCACAAGTTATTATATTAAAAATATATTATTTGTATACCACAGACCTGGCACGTAGGTGCGTTGTAAAAATAAATAAATTAACACAAATTAGTTTATACTATAGAAAGATATAACTGTTTGTCAAAATACATATCACGTAAATCTCAAACTAAGATAATTTTAAATTTGAACATTTCCCCCAAGTGGGAATTGAACCTACAACTAACGCGTACGCAGCCTACACAACTACGCCTCGATGGCTTAGTTATCTTACTTGAAATATATAGATGATTTATTTCTGAAGAATGCCGACAAACGTGTAAAATTCCTAACAATGTATAAAACAATACCGCCACATATGTTATCAACGTGTCTGTTTCTTAGCAAACTTTTATAAACAACTCAATATTAAAACCACATCTTTATGCATTTTTTTACTTAGAAATTTTCTAGATACTAAACCTAATGGGAGCGACCTAAATCACTATTTTAATTATAATATATAGTATATTAATATTCATTAATATTAATAGAAGAAAAATATTACCTTACAAAAGAATATAATTTGTTTTCATGATATCCAAATATTTAATTTACCTTCATATTTTTACTACTACTTATTAATTTCACTATTATCGCTGGAATATTACAAGAATATCTGTTAATTCATATTTAAAAAAAACATTCAGTAAAAATTCTAATCCACCCTACCCTAAATGAACCGACGAGCACGTACTAAGTGAAAAAGTAATGAGAAAACTAAGCAAAAAAAAGTTATAAAGCCCGTACTGTATTTTAAGCAGAATCCCTATTTAATATTCATAAAGCTGAATACTCCATCGACGCGCAATTGTTAAGTATCTGATTACACGAACTACGGTTGTAGATTCGATTTTCTATTAGGAGAATTTTTATATTTAAAAATATTGTTTTCCCATCTTGTTATATACGCCCAGCAGCGTTGGGGTTCACCATTCGAAATATAGGTAATATTGATAAACTAGGCGCTATAATTATGATTAACGAAGATTGGAGAGCCGTAATAGTAGGTTTGTTTATATTTGAGGTCCTGTATTCGTTTTCAACATTGTCAACGACGGTCTTGGACGGTTCTAAGAGGCGTGGGTTCCTAAATCAACCGACGTCTAAGCAACCTGTATACTACTCTACATATATAAAAAAAGTGTATAATTTTCAACATAATATGGCAAAATAGTTTAAAGTGTTTCTAGTACATAATTTAAAAAAAACCAATGCACTTCTGCACTCCTAAAATTAAATAAACTTCAAATATATCAAATTTTATTTACTACCACGTAATTATCGCAGAAAAAAAAATGGCTACAAACTTTTTACAGATAAATCAACTCACCTGAAAAATTCACTCAAAAACGTGTGATACACCAGCGGCGTGTACAATGAGAAGTACAGCCACGTGGTGACGTCGACTATGCAGAGGCCGGACGGCATGGAGCCCCACGTGAGCAGGCCCGCGCCCACCGCCTGCGTCGTGTCGAGCAGCGCGAGAAGTAACACGTAGAGATAAAACGACAGTTTAGCTGAAACAATTTAGTTTTTATTTAGCTTCTGGCACAGTATGTTAACGCGACGGTTACAGGTTCGTTTTCCATTAGAGAGAATAAATTTGTCATTATTGTAATTTCCTTGATCTGGTAAGAAGACAGCTCGCGGTGTTGAATTCCGTCATATACCCAATGTCTCAAAAATTCAGCGAAAAGTGGGAAGCGGGGTGTATTAACACCTAAAGGAAACCTATTCCTCTGCCTACCCTTCTATTACGTCGAATTCATAACACACGTATTGCGTTACGCTTTCCAAATTCGCTTAAATAATGTTATATCTTATAATTAACTAAACAAATTATTTAACGCTGTTGTAGAGCAGTTTGGATAACTCTAGCTTAAAAACAAATAATTTTGGGTTCAAATTCAGTCAAGGAAAAAAACATGTAGACCGTATAGCTGACTCCTTTAGTCCGGTTAAGTAATTAGAAGACGAGATTTTATCACTCTATGCTCTCTGTTTACTAGCCATTAATCTTCACGAGATAAATTTATGTACTATATAGATATTTAATCTTTACTAGATAAATGAATATACTATATAAATAAATAGTAATTATAGACGGCTACAATATGTCAACAATAATATAAGATAGAGGAAATTATAAGTAAACTAAACATGAACTCGACCCTTAAACAATTTAGCTATATATACGTAACTAAGACCCGTATTAAGATGCCGTTTTATACGAAAATGTTATAGATTTTTAGTCGGTGTAAATTATAATAAATTTTCAGAGTACAAAAATTGATGGCGTGGTTGTGGGTTCGATTAACACTCGAAGAAATTAAATATTTAAAATTTTGAATTTCCTCTCTCACTCTCTCTCTCTCTGATAAGGATGTCATTGTCATGTCATTACAGTCGATGGAACATGGCCACGCTGAAGTTAGCTATAAGCTGCAGCTACATAAATTTGATTTAAGGATTTTTATACATTTTGATTATTTTCTACCCGAGACACCAAATCGCATAAGTCCAGAAATTCTAACATCAGAGTGGCCACTACTCGTTGACCGTACTGTACTTCATATAGTTGTAGAAACATGTTTTAGTTACTTTGTTAATCCGTCTACGACATTATACTTCTTAGAAGGGTGATTGTAATCCTTTTTATAGGGTTTCTCAATACCAACAAATTGAGAACATACTTTTAGGAAACGTGTCGGTATTGTATTTCAAATTAATTTATTATAGGTGATGTATTGAAAAGTAAAATTATACACAGAGGCCATGGTAGCATAGGGACAAGGGAGTAACTGTAGCGCGATAGTTGTCGGTTCGATCTCCATTCGAAGGAATTAATTATTATTACCCTGCGTTCAGTTCCACCACTCAACACGCAATGCCTCGTAAAGTTCGGGGGAAAGTGGGCAACAGTGACTTAACACTAGGTTCCCTCTATCTACTCTGCTGTGTGCGGGACAAATAAAGTTATGAAAGATTATAATCACGTACGAAATAATTTCTGTACTTTTTTATTACCACATAAAGTTTATATTGTAAGTATATCATATACAGAATTTCTGACGACGTGTGTTACAAGCCTAACGCCACACTTTCACTGCCAGTAAAAAAATATTATATTTTAAATATAGAATGCTCACACGGATCAAAGAAAATGTTCGTTGCAATCCCAGTGAACCACTAATAAAATTAATAATTTAATAATAAATTACTTATTAATAGTATATACTTTATACTGTTGTATATAGTAGTAGTTAGTAGTGAATTTCCAAATCAATTTAAAACTCAAATTTAAGGAATATAAAACAAAATATAAAATAAATTAAAGTAGTATAAAATCAAAACATTAATAAAACAGATTATAAAATATAAACATGGATGTGAATGAGGAACATAACAGCATAATATTATAACTTATTATGTAATCTTAATAAACAGTGAGGCAGGTTTATACTACTTACTGTTTATATAAGAGAACAGCAAAACATTTAAAACGTTAGTTATTTATTTTTCAGCTTCACACTGTATCCCGCAGACAGCAGGGTAGGCAGAGGGAACCCAGTGTTAAGACACTACGTTCCCCACTTTCTACCGAGTTCTGGAGACATTACGTGTAGAGTGAAGAAATGGAAATATAGTTAATAAATATTTCACTTCCTCGAGTGGGGATCGAACCCACAACCGTCGCGTTACAGTCACACCCTTGTGCCACTGCGCCACGACGTCCTCAAAACGTTATAATGTAAAAAAACCAACTTCACGCATTTTGCCGAATAGACAGAGGGGGGAACCTAGTGTTGAGACATTCTGTTCCCCACTTTACGCCCAATTATATAGACATTGCGTGTGGCATGGCGGGCACTATGATGGTCTCACACATTACAGATAATTAATATTTATGCATATTACATAAATATTAATTTGTACGAAGCATTTATAATTATAACTAAATGAATAATAAAGAATGTTAATTAGATATTTATAATAACATTTAGATAACTAAGGCTTTAATAAAATTATCATATACTTATTGTATTTTGTTCTTTTTTTTTCAAATAGTGAAAAAAGAGATATATTAAAATAATACATACATGTAACTTGTTACTAAATTTAAAAAAAAAACAGTGCATATTAAAAAAATTACACTTGATTCTTTAATCAGACTAAGGCAATATATTTTATTAATTGGAGAAACATGTAAAAAATTTAATAATTGTGAGATATGATTCAAATCCCGGTACTTTAAATTTTTTGTTTTATTAAAAAATATATTTTCTTTACTGAGAATTAAATCAAGTAATTTAACTATTTAACATCAACTCTATATTTTATATAAATTTCCGAACATAAAGGAACTGTACCACAAGATTTTGTCAACATAGAAAGGTGGAACAAATTGTACTGCAAAATTAAGGCCATGAAACTCGGTTACTTCTGACTGAACTCATTTTCGCTGTGAAGTAGCACATTTTTTGTCACTATTATGTCTTAACAATTATTAAGTGGTACATGAGTCATCTGCTCACTCTTTTTATGTTAAATTTGTAACAAATAATAGTTAAGTAGATTTAGTTTAAATTCACACTGTATCCCACTTATAGTCAGGATAGGAGGGAACCTAGTGTGTCTAGGTTCCCTCTGCCTACCCTGACACACCATTAAACACTTGACAGCACTCAATGCTGCACTTGATCTGGCTACAATAGCAAAACAAGTCATTGCTTCACATAAGGACCGAATCTACAACCGGCATGTTTACATTCAAATAATGTTTGCACAGCACCACAATAGCCTCAATTTTTAAAATATATTTTAGTCATTTTATAATAAAATTGTCTAAATTGTGATATAAATAAGTAGCACTGCATCTACTTCTTGGCCTTAACTTAGATATTTTTTGTATAAATTATTGCTTAACTATAGAAAGTTGTCCATTTAGTATATTTTGCAATTCTTGTATAACAGATTTGCATTTTTTATCACATAACACCAAAAACTATTATCAGATTAAAGTATAAACATATTAAAATAAAATAATAAATCATAGTATTGTGAAAGCATAGTGATATAGCATCTAACTATAAATTTGATGGTAGGGGGTTCAATCCAATTAAAAAAATAAATGGTTTCATTTTCAAATTGCGGGGTTGAGTTCTGTCACTCAAAACAAATTTGGGTAGAAAGTGAGGGCCAGTGTGTTTGATTTAGTTGTCTTTGCCTACTCTTTGCTACACACAAATAAGGCATAAAATTGAGACAAATTAGATCATAAGTAAGCAATAACTAAAAATTTAAATTATATACATTTTCAATACATAAAATAAAATATAACATTTAAATTAAAATAACTTACTTGGTAAGGCCAAATATTCCCTTAGAGGTATCCAGGGCAGTAATAATATTGTAAAATATATAACAGCAAATATTAATGATGATGTGAACCAGAACAGCATTCCTCCATGTCCAAATAAATAATACTCTCCATTGTCTACATGGAACAGGTCATTGGGCATCATCAGCTCTAGTGTCCCCTGAGTTACGGTAAACCCGAGAGAAATAAGTGATGTAGCTAATAGCACATATCTGATACTACTTCGACTGTCCATGTGACCTGAAATAATCTGTTTTTTTAATAATAGTCATATTTAAAATTCATTAAGGCTTAATATGTATTATACATAATATTGGATTCAATTTAATTTTTTATAGTAAAATAATTTAAAAATCTTTTCTAAATATATGCCTTCAAAAAACACAGTCACTCTTCAATCATAGAAACAAGAATTTTAAAATACTATTAAGATATTATATTAGGACAACTTACCAAAAGCCAAACCAAATATCACAACACTCAGTTCTGTAGCAAGTAAAAAAAATCTCACAGTCACCCATAATACTTTATCAACGATCCCACCAATTGGCACTGCCGCATTTAAGGTCATTGAGACTGCACATCGTATTAAGCTGATGATCACATTGCCCCATACAAGCGAGTAAAATGTTAAAAATATAGGACTACTCGTTGCTCGTAACTTTAATTGCGCTTTGTTAAATCTAACCACTAAGAACAGCACGAATAGAGCGTTAGGTATCAATATAATCAAATCCCATATACGAACACTGCAAAAAACATAGCATTATCATAACAAAAACATAAGGTACCTATATTATAACACAAGGGCAACTGAAGCTAAATTACCTTGAGTTGTTCATTTCATAGTATAAGACGTATTTACAAAACGTCTCTTCCTTAACGGGCGGTAAATCGGAACCATTTATTCCGTCCATTTTTTAAACGTATTAATTTTTTGCCATTTATAGTTACGAAATTATTTCAAGATTCGTGGAAGGGAATCATAACTTGGCTAATGTAATCGAATTAGTCGATGCCTCATAACGTCAGCTTTGTCCTCGCATTATAAAAACACAATTTTTCTTTAGATCTCCTGATAGTCTCACTTTCTAATTCAATTTAATAATTACAACACTAAACAATTTATAACAACAAACGCCTGACTTCAATCCTCCGCAGTTGCTTTTCAATTTCTGGTTTTTACTTTTTATTTTTACATTAGTCAATGGTCACAGATTACAAAGTATTATTTTACCAATACAAATGACTTTGTATAAACTGTAAATTGTGAAAAAAAATTACCAAACTAACACTACTGCGTTTAAATAACAATGTGATTGTGAATTATACTAAACCTAATAAATAAAATCTTCAATAAACTAAAACAGAACCAATTGTCATTAGCCCATTTTTACATAATTTAATGATAAAATTTTAAATAGAGTATAAAGTCTGTTATTATAATTTATAATTTTAGAGCAGCACCAAAGTCATATTGGGTTAAAAAATAAGATAAAATAATTACAAAATTGAATTAGTATAGAACTTTTTTTTACGTCCCTCACCTAAAACCATCCTGGACGTAGGAATGGGTCATCATAAAATTCATTTTCATTGAAATGTAATTAAATGATACTTCATATCCGAAAAATAGTGAAAC
Organism: Heliconius melpomene rosina; assembly: GCF_056956725.1. Taxonomy (NCBI): domain Eukaryota; kingdom Metazoa; phylum Arthropoda; class Insecta; order Lepidoptera; family Nymphalidae; genus Heliconius; species Heliconius melpomene. The sequence goes on along the minus strand of NC_140402.1, from coordinate 4,627,343 downwards.
TTTAACATAATATAACAAGCAAAAATCTTTACCTATTTTAATTACAATACCTTTAACAGTCAATACCTTTCAATCCGCCTTTAAATTTAAAGTGTTTATTACAATTATAATTTGTCTTTTACAAATATCGATATTTTAATATAAGTTTATATACAATACATCACTACGAAATCAAGTTTTCATATAACAAAGTCATCTCTGACGTGTGTCTTGTTTAGTGGACAGTGGACACTGCGAGTTAAGGCATTTTTTGTCAAGTTTTACCGGTGCCGGTACTCTTTTGTGTTGTAATATAATTTTATTTCTTCCATTTACTCAAAAATTCTGTTTAAAATTGCAAGAAAGAAAACTAAACTGATAATCAGCATGGGTCTCCTTGCAACAGCACTAGGCGTTCTTTTTATTGTTGCCACGGCTTGGTCTGCAGACGCTCCCAAAGGACCTAAGGTCACCCACAAGGTAATTAAGAGTCTGTAATATATTAAAATATTACTCATCATGTAAATTAATTTTATATTGTCAAGTTTACATTTTAAAGTCGCTAAAAGCTTGATTGGCTACAAAGCTTAATAATTTGATAAGGTCGATGACCTTGCGGTCACAGATTCTTTGTTCATGGGATGTACTTTTTATTATTCATATTTTTTTCATTGACTTAATATTTTCTTTACCTTATATTTATTAAGTATTTATCTATTAAAATAATAAAACAGTTAATTTACTATGTTTACTATTATAATTGTTAATTTTCGGTTTAGGTCAAATTTGATATAAGCATTGGCAATAACCCAGCGGGGACAGTAGTTATTGGTCTCTTTGGTAAAACTGTACCAAAAACAGTAGAAAACTTCTACCAGCTTGCTCAAAAACCAGAAGGTGAAGGTTATAAGGGTAGCAAGTTCCACAGAGTTATTGAGAACTTTATGATTCAAGGTGGAGATTTCACCAAGGGAGATGGAACTGGTGGTAAGTGTATTTTGATGGTCATAATTGACTTGCTTACCTAATATTATTAGGCTTAGGTATAAGCAAATAAGTTATATATAAGGTTAAGTAAAACATTAATTGGTCATTGGTTAGTTGCTATATATTTTTCTGAGCTTAAATAAAACAAACTAATAACACATAAAAATATTGGCAATTAAGATGGTTAAAATCTTATGGATTTTAATGTTTCAAATTACTTCTGCAATAAAATTTTATTGCATACATTCAACAATTAAGACCTGTAGACATTCACTAGTAATATTTTGTAGGTCGTAGCATCTATGGTGACAGATTTGAAGATGAGAATTTCAAGCTAAGCCACTATGGTGCTGGTTGGTTATCTATGGCTAATGCCGGAAAGGACACAAATGGATCTCAATTTTTCATTACTACCACTAAAACACCATGGCTTGATGGAAGACATGTTGTTTTTGGCAAAGTACTTGAAGGCATGGTATGTATTTTTTTTTCATTTCATCAACAAGTAGAGAATTATTTAATTATCTTTTATATGTAATATGCAGTATTTATAGTTGTTTATTGTTAAAATATTTATAATCATAAAAATAATACATTCTAGTTTGATTTACAACCTAATAGTAAATATTTCTTACACATCTATACAAACATCTATTCATTGCATAAAAATATTGTATATCAAAAATTAAATGACAAATACAAGTGAATGGTACTGTCATTCAAATTCCTTTGTATAATAAGCAAACAAGATGTACGCATAAACAATTTGAATATTTTACAGGATGTAATTCGTACTATTGAGAAGTCGCCCACTGGAGCCAATGACCGTCCAACAAAGGATGTTGTTATTACCAATACTCATGTTGAAGTTGTGGCTGAACCCTTCAGTGTTACAAAAGATAGTGCTCAATAAACTTTAGTTTAAAATGTCAATATGACAACAGTAATTTTGTTTAAAATGCATTTATTATTAAGTTCACTATTAATTTTCATTAAGTGATCAAAGTATAAATTTCTCCTTTATTAGTTACCCTTATCCCTACTTTATTCCAGTAATCTTTTTAAATGTCACAGGGTACATAAAAATAGATAAAATCATTTTATAATAAGCTATAATTTGCAGTGACAAAAATAAAACAATATATATATACTTATGAGAAGTTTTTTATTTCTTTTAAGCATTCTTCTGCCTCTTTTTTGATATCGTCATTTTTAGCTAGCACTCCGAGTCTCCAACCAAATCCACAAGATTTTCTTGCTATGTCCAACATACTTTTCTTCATATATGCTCTTCCTAAATTTATGTATATGGCGCCCAAATCTGGCATTTCTGGTACTTTTTTACCCAAATCTATAGCATTGGTAAAATATTCTATACTTTCATCAGTTTTGCCTGCAATATCACTCACTGTGCCCATATCATTTAATTGTATAATTAAATGTTCCTGTTCAATATCTGATAAGTTTGTCATTTTCTCATATGCCTTTTTCATATATGTTAAGCCTAATTCATGTCTACCACAATCTACAAATAAGCGACCATACCAATCTTCTGTCATTGCCAAGAGCGTTACATTGAGCTCTGAGGAGACTCGTGATGGATTACTACTGAGTTTTTCTAAACACCAATCATAACCTAATTGTGCTGTTGTATAATCTTTCAGCATATGACTTATCCTTGCTAACTTGATACTAATGTGAATAACACGAATATCATCTTCAGATGCTCCATTTGACATAATTCTCTGTGTAACAGCTACAAATAATTGCTTAGCTTTTTCATACTGGCCTCTCTCTAAAGCCAAATTAGCCATGACATCATAAATATAGGTAATGCCTAATTCATGATGTATTTGCTGTGCTTGCCTCAAAGTAACATGAAGAAGTTGTTCGGCTTTATCATATTCCTTTCTTTGAACAAATAATACACAATGTTTGATTTTTAAAATCAATTCATCTTCAGCACTTAATTTCTTTTCAAGTCCAATCAGAGTTAGCAATGAAAAACCAAGAGAACAGGGTACTATGGTTTTTAATGAATATTTTTGAGTTGTTAATAATGGAAGAGGCCTAAAAGCTTTCTTTATGTGGATAAAACTTCGTAGTAGAAATCTGTATCTTAACATGATTAATTTGTATTCTGTTTACAGTATTTCTTTTGAGTTATATAATATGTGATATATAAATATAATTTAGTGTTTTATTATAAATGTAAACAAGCAAAATACATTTTTTCTAGTTTTTAGTATGACAAATAGTATTTAGCTATTTTTCAATCATTTCAATTACAGAGGTATTACTAAACATCACGTTATAAACACAAAATTCAAAAAATATGCCGAGCCCGAGAAGAAGCATGAAAGTTTATTTTGACAGTTACTAAATTGTTGCCAGTATAATGCAAGTTACAAATTATATTATGCTATTTTACTTTTTTTTAAACAGTACGCTAAATAAAGTCACAACTTTATAATTTATTAAGTACATATTCATTTTATATTTTAAATTTACGCTGTAGCTTACATTATTTAGGATTAATTTTACCACTAATAATAATACTATTTAGAGTTAGCTGTAGCCATTACGTATTGTATATTTATTGCAGGGACAGCCGCCAATTAGGAGTACGTCTGAAAAATAGTAGTGCAGTTGTAGTAGGGTGGCGGGCAGAAAGAGCCTATTGTCACCATACCATTATCCAACCGAATTCGTTTTATATTGCGTGTGCTCAATACGCAATATAATCGATGCACGCAATGTCTTCCCTAAGCAGGGAAATGAAAATAAAAAAAAATCAACTTCACGCTGTCTCCCGCACACAGCATGGTAGGAAGAAGAAACAAAATGTTAAGACACTGCGTTTCTCATTTACCGCCGAATTTTGGAGCAGAAACTATAAATTTAAATAGATATATCATTTCCTCGAGAGGGGAACGAAGTTGAACGAACCCACGACCAGTCACGTTTACAGTCACACACTTGTGCCCCTGCGCCACGACGGGCCTCAAATAAAAATAATTTAAATGTAATCAACCTCCTAAATAGGACCGCATTAACATTCTGAACTGAACCGGCGCGTTTTGCATTTATTTTATAGTTTATTAGATAGATCCAGCGTCCCCACTGCGTCACACTCATATCTTTATAATATGTATACTTACCTACAAGTATGAAAGTTTTGATGGCCTCAAAACATATGTGTTAAAATAATGTTCCAACACACTTAACAAAATGGAGCCAATAATTTATATTTTATTTTAAATTTTTAATTTAATTTTACTATAATTAAACGTGGAGTGGCAGCCTTTTCTTGTCCAAGTAGGAATTTCAAGGCATTTTCTTGCCCTATAAGATTGGTGTGAGTTCTACCATGGTTTTTATTTCGACAAGATTTCAATAAAATTATCTGCAAAAATATATCGTTATATAGTAAAATATTAAAACTTACAATTTCGATATATTCTCGATGGTTAAATTAGTTTCAAATTTTTCTTCACTTTGGCACCTGTTGATCCACTGTCGGGTTGGTTTTAATAAACACGATATCTGTGTTTTAGGATAATCTTTATTTCTATAAAAAATATGAAGCTTTTAAGAACATAATGCATAAATATTACATAAAAATGATGAATAAAAATTATTTTTAATTACTTACCTCAGGTTTTGGTTTTGTGCACAAATTTGTGTATCTTCTGTACCTGCCACAATTCAATACATGATATTATTAAGGTCTTGTATTTTATCTAAGCAAGTTTTAAAAGTTATTTTATAAGGAATGATTGTAAAAATAAGATTTAATGACCATTCCAATGACTACCATCCTGTTCGCGGAGCTAAGCGCCTACATCCTTTACTATAATGAAGCCATCTAATAGATAAATGATAATAATAACGTACTTCAATTGAGACGTTTAAATTTACGTGTATCTATATCCCACTGAGTGAATATAGATTAAATAAATCAAGATTGTTCAAAGTTCAATTCTCAATAGGTAATTATGATAATTATATTTATAAATCGTTATAATTTAATGCTAAATAAAAACAAGCACTTAGTAGCTATCTATTTTTAAATTAATTTATGATTTTAAAAAAACTTTTAGAAAAAGTACCTGTTGTTTTCGATTCTTTTATATTTTCTTGATTATTTTTACAAATTCTTTGTGATACTGTCGCAGAATCGATTGTCGATTTTGAACTAACAGGCTAAAACAAATTTATTTTAAAAAAATATTATGGTAAAATTAAAGTTGAAAGAGTTAAAATTATCAATAGGATTTTCTGGTTAACTTAGTTCTGCTTATTTTTTACCTTAGGTTCTCTCTTTTTAATTTTTCTTTTGTTCTCCTGCCATTTATTGAGAGCATTTTGCTGTTGTATTTTAAGAAATACATATTGACAATACCAGTTACTGTGCGCAATTACATCTTCTTTATTAATTTCTAAAAAAGAACGAACTGTTTACTTTTCTTTAACTTCAACTAAGTATTTATAACTACCTTGAGGCCAGACTTGTCGCAGGGGTACAAGTGCGAGAATGTAAGATCGTCGAAAATTAAGAGTTCGATTCCCACTAAATATTTAGTATTTTCATATTCCTCTGGTAACGAAATAAAGCGCGGTATTGAGTCCCGAAAATCAACGTTCCAGGATTCGGAGGAAGAACGGAAATATTTTAATGGGAGCGCAGCGTCTTAACACTAGGTTCCCAGATCCCATCACTGCTATATCTACTGCATCACTGCTAGATTCTTAAATAAAGTACCTACTTACAAAAGATTATTATCTAAGATCATTAAAATTGAATACCTACCTGGATTTTTTTGGAGAACTTCGTGTTTGAATTTTTCGTACTGAGGTAATTCATCAATTGATTTTACAATGTCATCTTTATAATATTTATTCCAGATTTGAACGAACATATTGTGATTATATTCATTCCAACCACCGTATCGGTTTTTACTATTCTTCAGAAACTCTTGATATTGTTGAACTTCCTAAATAATGAATATATTAAAATACGACAACATTTTTAAAAGGTTTATTGTGTTCCGAATTTCCAATATTTTTTAAATCTATCGCGCTGTCGCGTTTTCAGTTATACAATTGTGCCCCTGCGTCAGCCCTTTTCCGGGCCTTTTTCCCCTATCTTGTTGTTAATTTATTTTACTACTAAAAATAACTTACCGTGCACTTAAATGGAGAATTTATGATGGCACGCACAGGACTTGGAACTATTTGGTTATAAGTATTCACATGATTTTTTTTACAAATATTTTTCATGTCTAATGTTGATGTCTCGTTCAGCTGTATTGTGAAGCATGAAAACAAAAATTTTAAATTACTTAAATAATATTTAATTGTGAAGCAGCTATTTTAAAGTATAATGTTATTATTATATAGTTATAGTTTGGTATATATTTATTATAGGATTTAAAAATGTCTTAAGTGAATTTTTGAATATTTTATACTTAAGTACTTTGTTTATTAGCATTTCCTCTTCTGTTTGCGCTGACATTAATTCATTTCTTAAATAGTCCTTAAGAAATCTAATTCTTGTTTCAAGTTTTAAAATATCGCTTTTTATTTCAATTATATCTGCAACAAAGATAATATTTATAATTAAATTGACATACAATAAGAATTAGTTACCCAATAAAATTTCTCAAACTAACCAAATTTATCGAATTTTCCTTTTACATTGGTTCTTGCTTTAATCTCTTCATATAAAAATTTGGTTTCATTATATGATTCTCTTAATTTTAATATATATTTATTTAATTCAAACTCATTACGATTACGTATGTCTTCACAACATTCTTGCAAACTACACAAAGATTGTTGTAAATTAGCCGAAAGAACATTTTGTTGAATTTTTAATCTTCGTAATTTAGAAATGTTAGTACTGTTATTCGATGGGCAATCACTAGTTATTGTAGAACTGTTTTTCATTTTAACCAAAGGTGTTATTAAATCTGTAAAAAAATGTGTAATGCAAGGACCAAACAATAAATATCGATCAAACTTATCATAGGAATACGGTCCTAGGTACGACTATAGCTGAATTTTATACGTATGTAAGTTTGTTGTACTTTTATATTGGGAATTAGCATTAACTGTGGATCGCACTGTGCTCCTACGCAGCTGTGCTCTATCGAACCCACAACCATCGTGTTTACAATTAGACACTGACTGATTGTAAGCTACACTGCATTTCGACTGGGCTTGAATTATATTATGGTTTTTATTACAAATAATTGATATTTTAATATACATTTCAATTACTTAAGTAAATTTTATTTGAAAAATATTTTATAATTTTTTTGTGCTTAACATCGTTCTGGTCTTTTTTTTATCTGTCACAAAGGTAGAGGAATGTGACAATGACATTAACTGTCATACCAATAAATTATTCCGGTTGTGTCGCAAAGAATGGGTTATATTGATTTTATTTAATGTTGAATTATCTTAAATACTTATAGCAATAAAAATGTTTTCACGATCCAGATACCTGCTTTCCAGAGTTCTTCCTTTAAAAGTATGTAGCGCCAAAATAATATTAAAATTTTTTTCAAAATTCATGCAATTGTTATTTCACAATATGATTTTCAGGGTGCTTTCAAAGTCGAGTACAAGAATGAAGCTCGTTTATTATATGGAATTACGACTGTAAGATATCGTTCGACAAGTCCACTAAATACTATTGTAATGTTTGTCCCACAACAAGAGGTTAGTTAATTGTTGCTACTAGCAAAATATTCTTTTTTTTTCACATAAATATATTTGAATTACTTCATTTTAAAATTAGAATATATAATTCTATTATTAATGTTTTTTTTTTCAAGCCGTTTATTAAAAAACTTTCTAAATTATAATATTAACATATTTCAGGCATGGATAGTAGAACGAATGGGGAAATTTCACAGAATATTAGAACCAGGTTTAAATCTCCTTTGGCCTGTGGTAGATAAAATTAAATATGTACAAAGTCTCAAGGAAATTGCTATAGATGTTCCAAAACAAAGTGCTATTACATCAGATAATGTAACTCTAAGCATTGATGGAGTATTATATTTAAGAATTATTGATCCATATTTGGGTAAGAATTAACATGCTCAATATTAATAAACCATTTCTTTGAAATTGTTGTGGAATAAATTCAATTTATTAATGTTTAAGTTTAAAAATACTGAAAATGGAATACTCAAGACTATTTTAAAAATTACTAAGATTCTCTATACTGTGATTTCAATCAACTATTCTTTGTAGTCAGTTGATACCAACCCACTATGCCACAACTGCCACTTATAATAACATAGCTGTAATAGAATTTCTATTTCCTAATATATATATAATTTTATATAAATTTAAATGTTTGTAAGTGATGGATTTTTGTTCGACTTTCATGTAAAAACTGCTGAATGGATTCAGATGAAACTTTACAACTTATGTAAATATATTGTACAATTTAGCTATTATATAAAAAAAATCAGGCAAAATGACATTTAGGTTGCTAGTAAATTATTAAATTTTTTTTAGCCTCCTATGGTGTGGAAGACCCAGAATTTGCCATAACACAATTAGCTCAAACAACTATGAGGTCTGAGCTAGGTCAAATATCATTAGACAAGGTGTTTAGAGAGAGAGAATCTCTTAATGTTTCAATAGTGCATGCTATAAACAAGGCTAGTGAAGCATGGGGCATTACTTGCTTGAGATACGAAATACGTAAGTATCTGTAAAATCTTAAATATTTTTGTCTTATGTATGTTTATCCTAAAAAAAAAAGGAAACTTAGCGTAGTGATACCCCATTCTGTCTAATTTTATGATATACTAGCGGACCCGGACGCGGCTACGCCTGCTTGAAATATAAGAATATAATTTCTATAGAAATATAATTTCAATCTAAATGAAATGCTAAAAGTGACTATTATATTTATTTTCATAAGGATGAATATCAAAATGACGCGGTAACGAACGCGGTCGCGTAGCGACGACGGTTGTTATTAACATGGCAGAATAAATTGCATGTCAAATTAGAAAGTATTTTAATTTATTAGTACATATGTGTAATATAATGTTATATAGCCTATAGCACTTCTGAAGAATGCAGCTTTCATACAAAACAAAAACAAAGTAAATCGATCCAGTAGATCCAGAGATCATAGCGTTCAAACAAACAAACAAACAAACAAACAAACAAACAAACAAACAAACTCTTCCGCTTTATTATATTAGTATAGATTATGTTAAGTCATAAAATTCAATACTGTTCAATTGACTTGTTGTCTTATAAAAGGGGGAAACGAAATGTAATCATTTCTCCCAGTAGGGTTGAAGCCAGATTTATTTATTGAGTACTATAATATTGGTGAAATAACATTTGGTCATTACTTTGCGTCATCCTAAATATACAGACAGACTTTTTTATCTGTACATAAATATGAAATAGATAAATAATAATCTAAGTAAGTTTAACATATATTTTTATTTTTTCTTTTTTGTGTGCAATAAAGTATAATCAAAGCAAGCTTTTTTGTGTGCAATAAAGTATAATCAAAGCAAGTACATGCAATAAGAGTTGTTTCAATATTATTAATAAATTCTCCATCATGTCCACTATTGATAGGTGATATAAAATTACCAACGAGAGTACACGAAGCTATGCAAATGCAAGTAGAAGCTGAGAGGAGAAAGAGAGCAGCCATCTTGGAATCGGAGGGAGTTCGAGCTGCTGATATTAATGTTGCTGAGGGAAAACGTCAAGCAAGGATATTAGCATCAGGTTAGCTTTTTATATTAGTATATTTTACATAGCAGGGTAGGCAGAGGGAATCTAGTGAAAAGACATTACGTTCCCCATGCTTTCACCGAATTATTTTCGAGATATTGCAAGTTGAGTGGCAGAACTTAATGTGTTTTCTTGTTATAAGAGGAAGTCAAAATTATTTATTTCCCTGTATTCCCCTACTTTGTAATGAAAATTTATTTCAGTTTTAAACAATGGTGTAATTATACATTTTTGCTATGTCGTTGAAAAATCCTATAGGCATTGCGTGTTGAGTCGCGGAACTCAACGTCGTGCTTTGAAAAATCTTCATATAATTTGGTATGCGTACTCCAATATTAGTTCAAATATCAACATGTAAAACAGCACTTCTATGAATATTTTGAATTTGTTATCTATAATAAATATTACTTGCATATTTCACAGAGGCAGAAAAACAAGAGCAAATAAATAAAGCGTCGGGTGAGGCACAGGCGATGTTAGCTGTAGCGGAAGCTCGTGCCAGAGGACTCAAGTTGATTGCCAGTGCTCTTTCACAGCCGGTAAGTAAATAAACACCTCTTTTTTTTAACTTAACGCTGTATCTCGCATGTAGCGAGTTAGTCAGAGGGAAAGTAGTAGGTATTAATACACCTCCTTTTTTAACTGATTGATATAGAATAATATTTATGCTTTTTTTCAGGATAGTAAAAATGCAGCTTCCCTGACTCTAGCAGAGCAGTATGTGTCGGCCTTTAATAAATTGGCTCGAACTAACAATACACTTATTTTGCCCGCCAATGCAGGAGACGTATCAAACTTAGTTGCTCAGGTAAATTATAAAGAAAAATGAAAATATATTTCAGTTATGATATGTAATTTAAAAGAAAAATATTTTTATTCCAGTTGTATTGTCATTTTTTTATTAAAAAATAAATTAGATTAGATTTTAAAGATGTTGCGTGTTGAGTGACGAAACTAAATGCCTTGCTTAGTCTTATTACCAGAACAAGGAAATCAATATAATTCATTTCCCCCAATTGGGAATGGAACTGACAACTCACGTTTAACAGAAACACACTAGGCAGCTGCGCCACGACAGCCTTTTAAATTCTTGATCGTTAAATGATTAATTCTTGATATATTTTAGGCAATGTCAATATACTCTACAGTGACAGCGCACAATAAACAAAGTCACGGTGAGCCAATAGTTCCCGAGATAATGCTCGACGATCCTTTATATAAACTAACTTTAAACGAAAAAGGCACAACCATTGCCGGTCAAGCCATACCTAATGAAGACTTGTCTGAATATTACTCAGATGATGATGAAAGAGAGAAAGCCTTGCAATTGCAAAAAGAGAAATTAAATGCTATGGAAAAGGAAAAATAATCGTGTTAAGTAGATGTTGTTAATAAATGAAATACTTTAAATTTATTTTATTGTTTTATTTATTGTTATATAAATCTTATATATAACATATCGCATAGTGGGAGTAAAAAATCTTTAGTCTAATTTAACAGTCTATTCAATTTGACACAACTTTAAACACTTACCACCTATGTTTTAAAGAAAATCACAATATTATTGCTATATCAAGAATAAATTTATATTAATATTTCATAGTATACAGTATAGCATTGATTATCCGAACAATTAGTTTTATTAAACTATGAAATATTATTTTCATACAAACGCTAGAATCTGTTATTTCTTTTTTTGTAAATTACGTCCATTTTGGGTGGTTTTTCGAAAATAGTGGAATAGAGACATCAAGTATATTATCCCAACATCCCTTAATTAGTTCGGATAATCGACGCTCCTGTATATAAAATTGACTTCATTACATGTAGATTAAAACATTTTTAATGGAATGTAACAAACAGTAAAACAATTCATAAAATCTTAACAAACTTGTCTCTTTGGTTAAAATAACTTACAGAGCCTTCTTCAGACTGATTTTGATGTGATAGTTTGTGAAGGTTTAGATATGATGCACTTAGGTCCGTGCCGTCAAATTGTCGTAAGTGTATCTGTAATATAGAAATGTATAATTACCATATTTATTGTACAAGTAGTTGCTTTGCGTGTCATGTTTCAAACACGTTTATTTAATAACACTATTAAAAGTAATTATTGTTTTAAACATCGATTTTCATCTTACTACTCTGTAATACTGTATATATTGATTTTACATTTTTTTATTTATTTTTTACCTCAACTGTGTAATACTTCTGTGCTCTACAACCTTGTTCCTTTACAACTGGTTCAGGGTAACAAGCGTGACACTTTTAAGTCTCATCTGGTACATGTATTAAATATTACAAAACAAACTTACCAATAAATGCAAATTGACTTCATCGCTTCTACTTAAATATGGAAAATTGCCACCACTTTTCAAATGTGCCAGCTTCGCTTGCGGGTACGATTTATAAAGGTCCTCTCGAACCCTCGAACTTAAGGCACATTCATCCCAAACATCCATTATAGTGATAGGTAAATCAATTAACGCCTGAGGTTGTACATAACAAGGCGTACAGTTGAGAGTTAATCTTGATGCTAATTCTGATTGGTTTAGTGATTCCAGCTAAAAATATATACTCAAATAATAACATTTAAAAACACAGCTGTATAAAAAAATATGTCTATAACTATTATACTTAGTTTTTTTTAGCTTCATGCTGTATACCTCATATATAAAAGTAGGCAAAGAGAATTTAGTGTTAGAACTATAGACTGAATTTTCGAGGTCGCAATACTTATATAATACACGCAATTGTTGAGTGGCAAAACTCAACACCGCTCTTTTGTCTTGGTACCAGAGTAAATAAATGAAAATATACATAAATATTAATTTTTCCCCCAAGTGAGAATGAATTATTATTTACCTGTCCTACTATCCAACCAGTTTTCTGTCTTTTATTGTGTGGAATAAAGAATTAATTTCTCAAAAAACAAACAGATATATTTAAAATTACAAACATACACAGAAAGATATTTTAAAACTTACTCTCTCAACCATAAAGTCCACTGATTCCGCAATTCTTTTATCTACTTTATCAGTTGTAAAGTTACCCATCAACATTCTTTTTAGTACTAGAGAAGGCAAGAGCCAAAAGAGAGCTGATGAGTCGTGATATTCAAATATGGCTGTATCAGTAAATGAGTTGCACAAAACAAGTGAAGCTACTCGAGGGCAATTATTTGTTACTTCTGTAAATTTTTGTCCCATGAATCCTCCTAAAAATAAAGTGGTAGGTAGGTTTAACAAAACATTTTTGAAAGGATTTTTTTTATAATTAGGAACTTTTAACTTTTAAGCATCAGTTCTGCTCTACACTATGTTCAATAGTGGGACTAGAACTGATGCTTAAGCATTACTTTCAAGCTATGTCAAATTTCTTATACACTTTTTAGATAACTTTGTTACATATATAGGGAAAATCTTTAATTGGCAATCATTTCCACAATACCTATCTACAGAAATGTAAACTATAACTAACCAGAACATAAGTTGTAACAAGCAATTTCATAGAGCTTAATAAGAACATATGGTTTGACTTAATTTAGTAGAGCAAGCATTCTCAGGAATCAGGACAGTTTCCAAGAAGCATGGGTTCATATCAACCTTCAATATTTTATATTTATAATATTTTTATTTGTATATAGATTAAACCATAATATGTGTTTTAACTTTATGTAATATAATTATTATAATCATATAAACTAACCCAAGGATGCCCCAAAAATATGTATTTTATCCAGTTCAAGGTAGTCAATCAAGCGTTTAAAACCATCACACCATTCCTTTAAATTCCAATATGGTGGGGGCTCCGCTGCTATTACACGAATACCTCTGCTTGTGAGACCCATTACTTGTTTGTAAAAAATATCGGCCGTGCCCGACACAGGAGGCAAACATATTAGAGGGCACGAAACAGACTTTGGACCGCTATCAAATATTCTCCATGCCTGAAAGTTATAGTATAATTACTATGTGAACCCAAGTTAGTTATTACAATGCTTTTAAACATTAATAATATCCATGATAAAGTATATCTTAATTGGAAAGTTGTTTGTTTACCTTGGAACCATCTGAATCAACTACAATTTTACGCAATGGAATACTACTTCGGAAACTTAAATATTCGCTTGATTGCGATAAATCACTAAGACAACTCATTTTAATGTTTCACAGAAGAAGTAAATAAATTATTTAGAAATTATTCCACATTAAAATTATTAATTTATGTCGCATTTATACTATTATCTTGTGGCATATTATTGTCAATGTGACATTGACTTATGTCACGTTGAAATTGAAAGTATGAAGTACAGCTGTAAAAACAGATAATTTCTTAAATTTCTATCACAGGTAACACAAATAAGATATAGAGAGATAGAGAGAGATAGCGCCAATAGTAGCCAGACTTTCGTTATTTTAAAAAACCAAAAAGTTTCTGTGCCCATACATCTAACACCAGTAAGTACTATTAGGGAATATGGATCTTGGGTGATGATTACTTTGGTAGTTACTAGGTAACTAAGGTCCAAAAAATAATACCTAACTTTTGTTAAATTATGAAACTCATTTTTAAAATATTTTTTGGTAATAGTATTAAAAATGACGTTGCCTATTACATGCACCTAGCTAGCTTACAAGATTTATAAATTATATCTATATTTATATCTCATATACATCATAAATAATGTACCGTAATATTAGATTAACTAAAACAATTCTTAAAAATTGAAAAGTATTTATTTAGAATTTTGTAGAATATATTCTTATAATATATTATAATTTTAAGATAAGGCATTGGGAAAAGTGATAGAAAAGAAAATCAATTTGGCATCCAAACACATGCTGTTTATTACTGAATATTTTTATGTAATTAACACTGTCGTGACATCCTACAGTAATTTTCCAAACCACTTAATATCTAACTTATTCTAATTACAAGATACATTTCGGACGATTTTGTAACTCTAAATGAAATCAGCAAAGTATTTATATTTTTAACTGTTTATATGGTAATTTCCAATTAACGAGATAAGATGAACAAAACATATACATGAAATATTTGACTCTAGAAATTACATCAAAGAAATATAATGTTTACATATTTTCATCAATATTACATTCCTAGATTAACACTATAAATTAAGAAAAAGTCACAATACATTCTAGAATAAAAACAAAGAATAATCATGAAAGTAACTAATAAAATAAATTGTTGTTAGGTGTTCAGATCAAAGCAATCAATATAAATCCAATAGATACATAGAGAGTCATAATCTAATATTGTTGATGTTTATTAAACTTTAACTCTAGCACTAGCTTATTGTAGACTAGGGTTGCCAACATTACTTCCGTTAAAATGTTATATTTCAAAATAAGATAAATGATATAGTACATTGCAAAGAAATATCGTATATAATAGGACTTTTACTAACGAGATATTAGCCCTGTTCGTTTATTCTTAGTTTTGAAAATAACCTTTTTGTGAAAGATATCTATTTAACAAACCAGCGTCAGTCAAAAGTTAATGTAAAGGCACATTCATATTTTTTTAAATAAAGAATTTGTTTGCTGTGTATTGATGATATAGTATTATATTTCTTCAAATATATATAGCACAAATACCCGAAATATATTACAATACAACATATAGTATTACTGTTGGCAACCCTATTGTAGACCTACTATTAAAACACACTTAAATAATTTCGTTTGTGTAATCCTAAGTATATATGCATGTACTCTTTGAATATATCTTAAATTGTAATGAATTTATTATAATATTATCATACACATTCGATTTGAGCATATCTACTTCTGAACAATAATTGAACACTACAATCAATTAATCTCTGTACATTTTATTAATATTCATGTGACTTAAAACATCGGTATATACATTGTAAGACAAATTACACTGTGATGTTTACAATTTTATTCATGTTTTATTAATTATTATTTAAACTAATTGGATAATTTAAGATTAATTGTATAAAAAAATAAAGTTTTCATAGAATTAGCAAATAGTTTCACGCTTTTCCGCATAGCAGGGAAAGCAGAGATAACCAAGCCCATATTTATAAATCGCCCTTAAGTCTGAGATCGATCATGAGATGCGGTTTTCATTCATAGATATTACAATTTATTTATGGAATAATAAATTAAAAATGAAAACAGCTTCTCAAGATCTGGATTTCAGAGTTGAGAGCGATTTGAGGGCTTCTAGTGTTGATACTCAGACCATAGAGCGACGAAATACAAAGAATTCATTCCCAGAGTGAAACTCGAACCCACAACCGTTGCAGTTACAGTCAGACGCTGTTCAACGATGGACTGAATACTGTGATGTTTTATTTTTGTTAACAAATTCTAAATAATCAGATGATGCAAGATTAATTGTTAAAAAATATACAGTTTTCAATATAATATCAATTTTATTTATATAATATGAAGCTGTTCAATTATCAGGCAATAATTGATTAAAATCACAGATATATAAGAAAATTAAAAAAAAGAACATCGCAATAATTGATCTACTAAAATAATAGCCCCTACTAATGGAACTTATATCAAAACAATAGCCCCTAGTATTGGAACTTGTGTTAAAAAATAGTAAATGACTTTATTGAATGGAGTTTATTAAAATTAAGCTATACAGTTAGAGCGAACGGCGGACTATCGGTACGAAAGTAGAATTGGCATTTTTTTATATTAATAACTTTACACTAAAAAGAAAAGCAAATGTCTGCTCTTAGAAGTAATTCCTTTTAAGTAGATATTTAATAACAAAAAGTTATAATTTGTTTCTTTATAGTTTATAGCACTATATTAAATATTGCTTCAAAAAAATACGTTATAATACAATTCAAAAGGTTATAATACAATTTAGATTTAAAAAGTCCTTAAAAAAAACATACTATATCTCATATTCATTATTATTACTTGTCATTATTTATTAAAATAAAAATATGAATATCACTTGGAAGATCAATAATTCATTTTTTAATGACTTGTTGTTTATTTATTCAACATATGGCAGTGATCTACAAATTTAATGGTTTTATTCTTATATAAAATCAATTATACTTGACCCATTATGATAAAGCATTTTTCTAATATGCAATGGTGATAATTATGTTTATTTATAATACAATTATAATTAAATTAATGACCTTCTTGTGTGGCAAAAATATAAATTACTCTCATCACGACTTCTTATCAAATATGATATTTTTCTTAAATTTTTAACCTTTTAATAACTTGTAAATCTTTAAATTTAGGACTACAAATCCCAGTAAATATTTTTTTATTGGTCAAGCAATTTGTAGGTGATTAGAATTTTTTTTATTTAGTATATTATTCAGAAATGATAAGCACATTAAATATAATAAAGCAAGTCATTTTCATTATTATTTCTCCTTTTGTTGTTACGTTCGGTTTGACGATTGCAGCTTAAATTATATTACAATTTGTCGACACAAAAAAAAGCTAAAATTAAATTCACGATTCAAATAATATTAAACATCTATTATTTCCTTTTAACTCACCAAAAAATTATGAAATGATACTTTAATATTGAATTCGGATTGATCGTCAAACCAAACGCAAATCCAAAATGGCGGTAAATGAAGTTACAAAATGCCAACTACAACGAACGTGTCGTCCGACCGTCGCTCGCGTGAGATCTATTCCTCGTGACGTATCACGATTCGCCATTGCCGCTGTCGTCGCCGTCCTCACCTCCTAATTCACCTTCGGAGTCCGTGTCGAGATCGTCGTAGTCGTCGTCGTAGAAATCTGTCATGTCCAGCTGTAATTAATTTGGTTGTTATTAGTATTGTGATTAATTTGATTCAAACGATATCACGTATATAGTATAGGTAGGCAGAGGGAAGGTAGTGTTCAGACACTGCGTTTTCTAGTTCTCAGTGGCAAGTGTCACCACCGTGCTTTGCCTTATTATTAAAGTGAGCAAATGAATATAATTAATTTTCACACACACAACGTGAAACATTGGTCTCTAAATATATTTCTTAATAGATAATTATATAGTAAATAGAGAAAATAATTGTTCTTTTAATCCACCTTCATTTACAGAATTACATATGGAAAGCCCTTATTCGTAATTACATAAACAATTACAATTGTCTATATTTTGAATACAATAACCATTGCAACAGAATTTGACCTACTACAGTAGTTTGTATGTAATCTATTTCTATTTCGCCACGACGACGGCATTAATTAATAATGAAAGAAAGAGAGTTATATAAATTAATATTGATAAACTGGGGGCTTCGCCATTGTTTGCTTTGCTCGCTGTTATCATAAGACTTTTACAGGATGAACTGGACAAATGTTCTTTTTTGTATAACATAGCACTCACGGCGGTGCTTCTTCCTACATGATATCTTTATTTCACATATATAAATTATAAAAAATTACTCGCATTTAATAGAATCATATCATAATTTTTTATACAATTTTGAAAATAAAAAATGGATGAAAATAATTCATTAAAATTTGCTAACGGTTACTATTATTCTGAGAAGTCATTTTACAAGTAAAATTGTTTAACTAATTTCGTTTGCCAAATTTTTGTAAATATTTTTTAGAATAATTTTACCGTTTTTCTATTGTTTCTAAGTTTGTTTTGTATTTGAGAAACAAAATATTTATTTGTAGTACCTAATCCTAAGATCAAAAGATATATAACTTATCTTTAAACAGAATATTATTTAGCTAGTGCGCCATTTTACACGAAAAATTAAAATAAAACATTACTTCAGAATAAAACCATAGTCTCACATATTAAATAGACGTACAAGCAATGTCAAGGGTATTTGGCAAGTTCTCGCGGCTTTGAAAGTAGGTTGCCAACAGCGAGACCTCAACTGTTAAGCTCATTCATCCCTTATGCAAACAATGGCATCGATTTTATAAATAAGAGACCATCTGTCCGCCTATTCGTCGTGTACTGTTTTAATTAAAATATCGTACAAAAATTTTACATTTAAATTTAATATATAAAAGTATATTCTAGTAACAGCAGTAGTTTCGTTCAAATATATTTTTTAACTTTTATATGTGCTAAATTAGTTATATTTTTGTAAATACAAAGGTTTAGAGAGAGAGAGAGAGAAAATAAATGTTAAGGAGTATTTTGTGGTAAGTCACACACAAATTAATTATGTTCTTAAATAGCTTAATATTTTGATTAAATGTTCCAAGGTTAAAAATTGTTAAGATAAACTATATCGTTTCTTCAATAAAAATATAATAAAATATATCTTAAGATTTAAATCAGCTTAAGTCATATAAGCGCCAGAAAGTTGGATTTGACAAATGTTTTAAAGAACGACCACGAAAATTCTACAAGTTACACAATATCAAAAAGAAGAAAATAATATTATATAGTTTTTACTGTTTAAGTAACTAGGTAATATTATATTTTTTAGCTTAATGCTGTATTCCACAGATAGTCAGAGCGACCCTGGTCCCATTCTATTCATTCCCCGAGTTGGAATAGAACTTACAGCCGTCGCGTTTATATCCATCCAGACGTTCAGCAAATAAACGAAGAAGTAGGAATATAATTATAAATATTAATATATGAACTGACCTGTGGTTCTTGTGTCGTAGATTTAACTTGTGTTTTAATGCAATAATCTTCTAACGTGAGAGGTACTACTATTCCTTCTTTCTCCGCTTCCATACGTGCCACTTGAGCTTGTCTCCTGTAATTATAATTAGAATTATATTAGAACAACATTATTAAAAAATAAATACAAATAACAAGCACATATATTGTAAAAATAAATTTCAGTCAATAGTTTAGTTTGCTGTAGGAATGCTTGTGAGGACGCTCATCGATCGTACATGTTTTTGACAACTTTCATATAAGCTATATCGACAACAATAGTAACAACATAAATATAAATTTGCTTCTGGTTATATAAATATTCCTCAACTAGTTATAACGTAGAGAAAAACTTTTGACCATAAAAGTAAAAATTAAAAACTGAGCACATAAATACGTTCACTATGTCCACAAAGAAAATAATTACATATAATGTTTTAAAAAGAAATCCATTTTAAACAACCTCATTAAAACCAAAAAAAAAACAGCTTAATTTACGAAAACAACAAGAACAAAGAACACAATAAAGGCAAAAAAGAAAGATCAACTACCTTATAATATTTTCATATTCCTTATCCTTGCCCTTGGAGTCGCGCCAGCGGCGGTACATAACGCTGGCGTCCACGTTGGCCGGACTGAACGTGTTGGGTTCGTTCAGCAGAGATATGACCGACAGTAGCACCGTGCGCACCGACTGCGTGGGGTTCCAACGCTCGCAGGGCAGTTCACCTGATTGAGGGTCGTCTACGGGTGGGTGCAGGATCGATATACAGAGATCACCATTCTGGAATTAAAAAAAAAATAGATTTTATTTCTTTATACTATTTGGTACGTATAAACGAACGAAACGAAAATAAGAAATATTTGTAACTTGCATAAATATTCTTCACAAAATGTGGCAATGTCTAAACGCAATGTCTCGACAATGCGGTGGAGAGTGGGGAACGGAATGTCTTAACTTAAGGTTCCCTCCGCCTACCTCGTTATCTGAGATATAGCGTTTAGTTACAAAAAAAAATCGAAATTTTCTTTATCTTTTTAATTAAAATTTTTTTGTTAGGCATTGTGAATTAAAATAATTAAATCAATTCAAGTACAGTAGAAGATATCGCCAAAATCACTCTGCAGTAGATATGCGCTTTCACCAAAGGTGAAGGTCGTGAATTCGTTATAAAAGATTCCCAATATTTACGTACTTGGCAGTAGGTAATAAATTGTTTCATAACGTTTGAGCATAGACATAAAAAGAAATATAAATAAAATTATTTTAATATCTAGATTTATTAATAAAATTATTATGATTTAGTTGCTATGTAAAATATTCTGTTTATTTTCATCTATTCTTACCGTATCAATGTTCGCCTAAATATATCCGGACGGCCCCCACGCAACGTATACGAATTGTAAAATTATAAATCGTTATATAAATATCAACTTTGATATCGTTGAAAAATTACTGAATGTGTGACTGTAAATGAAACAGGTAGTGGGTTCGATTCCCACTAGAGGAAACAGAAATGAGCGAAAAATGGGGAACAGAGTGTCTTATAACACTAGTTTCACGGGTTAATTTTAGGGATAAAGCGTGAAACTGAAAAAAAAAACTAAACATTACAAAGCCACCTCTCCCTGTAGTTATTATATCTATCTATCTATCTATCTATATCTATCTAAGGTATACAATTTATCGCTTCACGGTATCTCGGGCTTCGTGAGCCGGGCCCGTCTGATGCAGTGCGTAACTATGGTTATATAAAACTTATTGTTACCACCGCCAGTTTATACGCGTTGTGGAAAATCTCTAATTTTTGCGTAACAGATATATTTAAAAGATAGGTGCGAGTGGGCCGCTTAAGACGAATTCTGGAGGTATTGCGTGTTTAGTGGTGGAGTTCAACGCCGCGCTCTGCGTCGACGCCAGAGCGAAGAAATGAAAATATGAATATTTTATTTCCCCGAGTGGGAGTCGAACCCAGAACCTGTCGCGTTTACAATGACACTTATTGCCCATCCGCCACCACTAGTCTCAGTAAAATTGAAAGGTTTGTAAAAGTAAAGGAAAAATGTATATCTACATTTATATTACCTAGTCAATATTACAAATTTGCATTATATACATATAATAATAGACTAACCTAAATAACCTTTCCTCCTTTTTTATATAAGACAGATTGAGATCTGAGCAAATGATAAAATGTTTGCTGGATTATCGATAAATGTTAGTAGAAGTTGGCTGCGATTTACAAATAAATAGGTAGATACCATTACTAAATTAAACCACTAGTAAGATTCAATTTCATTTTTGTTTATTTATTTTTTAAGTTCCACACATCTCCCACATATAGATGTAGGTAGGCAGAGAGAATGTTGAGCTAAGAACGGAGAGAATAGAGCGTTGCATTCACATTTATCGCGTGTACTTTTGTAGTTTGTACTTTGAGAGGACGACGTCACATAGTGCCAATAAAGTAAAAATCAATGTTAATAATTTTAAAACTGTAAATAGGTATATATTTTTTTTTCATAGACCAGAAATTTAAAATATAAAAAATAAATATACCTATGGGTCACATAATAAGAAATTACTTGACGTAACATTCCGCATTTCCTAAACATAAAATATTTATAGCACGTTTATATAATAGTCTTAAAAATATATAACGGAAAATGACAACATATAATTAATGATACCTAATCATTATATCATCGCTTACGATTACAAAAAAAAATGTATAAAAAAGTCGTTGAAAGCATTTTTTTCTATTCTCTATTCTTCTTCATTTATATACATTCACAATAATAAAATAATAGTGACGTTTTATTCCCTTATCTTACATTTTAAGCTTTTGGCCCAATTTGATAACAAAATGTAAATTTTATTTGTGAGTAAATTTCATAGACTGTAGTACTATAAGTATTCTACAATTTCAACTAAACTGAATGTTACATAAGAGCAGTATCATTGGTCCATAATGAGCCCTTATTTCCTGAAGGTCACGTTCGCCAATAAATGAGGGTACAAATTGAGGATAGCAATAACATTTCAATGTACATCTGTTAGTTATTAACGCTCGAGGCCAGTCGTGGCGCAGGGGACTGTAAACGCAAGTGGTTGTAGATTCGATCCCCACTCGGGGAAATGAAATATTTATTTAAATGTACATTTTCATTTCTTCTTTTTGGTGTCGAGGCAAAGCACGGCGTTGAGATCCGCGACTCAACGCAATGCCTCTAGAATTCGGTGATAAATAGGAAACTGTTTTAACACTAGGTACCTCTAACAACCATGCTATGTGCGGAATATCATGTGAAGTTGATAAGTTATTAACGCTATTTAAAATGGCAACGTCTCGTTGCTATAAAATAAATGAGATATTTTTCATTACCGCATTCAAAAAGTTACTCGTACATCCAAAAAAAAACCGACCAAGTGCGAGCCAAATACGCGCACAAAGGGTTCCGTACCACTATCTATAAAAACCGGCAATATTTAATTTATGCTGTTTTAGTGTTAATTGATATAACGGCAACAGAAATACATCATATGTCAAAATTTTAATTGTCTAGCCATCACGGGTCATGAGATACAGCCTGGTGACAGACGGACAGACGAACTGACGTTCGATAACAATTACTACAGAACGTCCATTTTAAAAGAAATTTACTGAAATATTATTTTAATTATACTAGCACAATCTATATATATATATATATATATATATATATATATATATATATACAAAAAGGACTTGTCCTCACTGACTGAGGTAAGACGCACGCACAGCCGTAACCGCTGTGCGTAGAAACGTGAAATTTGGACAGATGTTTACTTTCGTAATCTGGACATCCACTAAGAAGGGATTTTAAAAAATTATAACCCTAAAGGGGTGAAATAGGGGTTGTAAGTTTGTATGGAAAAAAATTTAAATCGGCACCGATTTTTATAAAATTTGAAATTTAGATTTTTAAAAGTATTTAATTGAATACGTGTTTCATAGTTTTCTAGAATTCTCCCGCTAAGGGTGCAAATAAGGGGTTAAAAGTTTGTGTCGATTTTTTTTAATCGGCACCAGTTTTTATAAAATTTGAAATTCAGACTCTTAAAAGTATTTAATTGAACACATGTTTCATGGTTTTCTAGAATTCAACCCCTAAAAGGTGCAAATAAGGGGTTGAAAGTTTGTATGGAAAAATCTTCAAATCGCCACCGAATTTTATAAAATTTGAAATCGACTCTTAAAAATATTTCATTGAACACATGTTTCATGGTTTATTAGAATTCACCCCTAAATAAGCTAGCGAAGCTGCGCGCGTCCGCTAGTTTTATATAAGAACCTTCGTAATAACTAATAAGTACTTATATTATGTTAACCAAGGATAAATACTAAGTCAGTAAAGGTGAACCGCTACTGTATAGGCTTCTTCCGCTGTTTCCTTTTGTGAAACACGTTGGAGAATTTTACGGTAATCAGTAGACAACGCGAAATACTTGTCATACTAAACATTGTAAGCATTGTATATTACTTCTAAATAGATAGATATATCTATTATATTTACAAAGGATAAAATAAATAGAAACGATTGTTTCAGTAAAAAAATGTGTATGTATTTAAATAATTGAGGGCAGTCATGGCGCTGGGGCACAAAGGGAACACCAGAGCGAAGATACGAAAATACTAAATATTTAATTTCCTCGATTGGGAATCGAACTGACAACCTGTGCTGTTGCATTTGCATGTTTGGATGTTAAAGTGTGTAAGTAGGTATAATAAATTAATATTTGTAAAGATATTTCTTCAAGGACACGTTACACTTAAAAATTAGACTATGACCTACTAATTAGAATAAAAATTGCTGAATTCATTTCATACTAATTTGATCACGTATTTGCTTTATTACGAGAGGCCGTCATGGCTCAGAGGTGGAAGCGTGTGATTGTAAAGTAACGGTTGTGAGTTCGATTTGTACTCAGAGGCATGAAATATTACTTATCAATATTATCACTTCTTCTCTCTGGTACCAAGGCAAAAGCGCGGCGTTGAATGCCTCGAAACGGTCGAACGGTCAACGGAGTGCCTTAACACTAAGTCTCCTATGATATCCCTGCTATATATATTGGATTAATACAATTTATTAAAATTTCTAATATTTTCAAACAAGGAGCCATACATTACATTACCTTCATAGCATAGGTACATACATAAATTAAGAATCATCGGTATTAATTTCTTTGTTTAACAAATGTATTTAGTATAATTACCTACAAAAGATTAGTTACTTTGTCGAGCTATGATTACAGAAATGACTATACATTAGAGGCGAAATTATATTAAACTATATGCAGGATGGAAGAGGCAGCGCTCCTTTTACTGAAACTACATATAGGGTAAAATATTTCAAACCCAGAACTAAAGAAATTAATCAAGGTACCTCAATAGTTTGGACGTAGGATTTTTATTTCATTTCACGATTTTTATCCATACCTGTATTTAGTGTGACGTACACATACTTGTGCGACGTTGCCGCTTTGACAGTTAAGTGTGTGCGTGTTTATTTTAATAAATGGTGTTTTATTTTAAAACGATAATTTTATTACTTATTTTGTTTGAAAAAATAACTTTTTAATTTTTGAGAATTTTTTTTTTCTGAATTATACATATAAGCCTTTTTAGAGTATTTAAAACTGTGGTTTCATTTAAAGTGGTGCTGACAATTCCACCCTGTGTATACTTTGAAAGAAAAAATCGGCTTCACGCTCGCGTATCCCGCACAAGCCAGGGTAGCCAGAGGAAACTTAGTGTTAAAACACTACGATCGCCACTTTCCGCTGCATTTTGAAACCATTGCGTGTTGAGGGACAGAACTCAACGCCGCGCTTTGCCTCAACACTAAAGCGACGAAATGAAAATATTCGATTTTTCATTTCCTTTTGGGGATCGAACCCACAACCATTCGCGTTTACAGACTGGCCTCATAAAACATAAAAATATGTATATTATATTTACATTTTGTATATATGTAGTTTACCTAGAGAAAAACAAATAATTCACATCAGCTTAGTAATAAATTAATCGTCACTTCTGCGCATATACGCGTGTGCGCATAATTAATAGGATTAAAATATATTTTCTGATATCTCGCGTAGTTTTCATCAAACGACATACATATTATCAAAAGATAGAGAGAGGGCACTGGCACCAAAAGATAGAGAGAGGGTACTGGCACCAAAAACAAAGATATAGTGAAAGTCACCAGACGGCTAAGCTAACGGTATAAGGAGAGCAAGCCAAGTTTGACATAGATTTATTTCATTCTATGATATAGTTAGGTCCTGGCGATAAAAACTTTTAAATACTTTAAATATTACATAATTTAAAAAATATTTGAAGTTTGGTCCCTAAAGTAATAATGAGTTAATGTCATACAATTTCACACACTCCGTTGCCCACTTTTCGACGAGTTTTCAAGGCATGTTAAGTGGCGGAACTAAACGCCGCTTTTAACCTGGTTCCCAGAGAGGAAATGAAAATATGAACAAATAATTAATTCCATCGAGTAGGAATCGAACCCATAACCCTCGCGTTAACAGTCACAACGCTTGTACCACAACTACCTCGGCTCGTTTGTTTTTTATTTTAAACAAAATATTTCAGCGTATTCCATTAAAACATCGTCCTTGCGAGTTCAAATTACACTCACGGGGATATTTATATTAAAAATACCGAAGTTAGAGATTGCCTAACTTTGATAGGACTATAGATTAAAGGAAAAACGTAGAACAAATTGATATATCACCGAGTTGTCAGGGGTGAACGTACAAATACATTAAAACCACAAAATAAGGGCATTACTTCATTATTCAATATTAATAATATAATGTATTAAAAGTACTTTAATTTAGTTGTTGACGCCAGTAAAAACTACAGGTTGTAGGTTCGATCCCCACTCGAGGAAATGAAATGTTTATTTAAATTTATATATTTAAATTTATATAGGCAAAGCGCGGCGTTGCGTTCTCCAGAAAACGGCGAAAAGTGGGGAACGGAGTGTCCTAACACTAGATTCCCACTGCTTACTCTGCTGTGTGCAGGATATGGCGAAGCTGATTTAATTTCATTTTATTTAAAAAGTACTTTCAGTTGTTGTGCCAGATAAACATCGGTAGGTACCCGTTGTAAATGTTACAATCTAAACCAGATCGGCCGCCTGAACTTCCACATTTGACCTACTTCCCCATTTTCCTATTTTGGTTGGTATACTCGTCTGAGTTCTTACTAGATTTTAAAATATTAAAGTAATAGGGATAAAGATGTTCCATATTAAATTATACACAAAATAATGAATGACGATAGTTATGTGATATTTTTTTGATGTTATAAAATATATCTTATTATATTTAGGCTAACAACATTTAGATTTATTAATATAAGATTACAAAGATCAGAACCGTCCTTATTCTTAGTCCAATTAATAATATTTTTTGTAATATATAACAGTCTAAATTAAATCTATATATATAAAATCGAAAGGTCACTCACTCATTACGAAATCTCAGAAATGACATGTGCTAGGAATCTGAAATTTATCATAGGAGTTACTTATAGGACGTAGGTGCTCGCTAAGACGGGAATTTGCAATATTCGACTTCTAAGGGGTTGTTTTTGGGGTTGAAAGTTTGTATGAAACTTTGTTAGTCCAAATGCTAGGAGTCTCAAATTTTAATGGACGTCACTTATAGGACGTAGGTAATCATGGAGACAGAACTTAATAATAACGTAGTTCACGCAGGCGAATCCGCGAGCGGGCCGCTAGTATTACATAAAAACATGTAATTAAAGTAAAATATAAAGTATTACACGTTATATTAGTCATTGGTCAGCACTATCAGTTGGTATAATGATTAGGCATAAAGAGATTGCCAGTGCGTCGCCCTCGCTCAGCTAAAAATACGCAGGCGGTTCACCCAGAGCATCCTCACAAAGAAAACGCGCGCGTTTTGACCTCCAAAATGAATTGCGTGGAAATTAATTTTACAATAATAAGTTTACTTAATAAATAAATAATATATAATATAATTCGTATTTAATAATTTTGTAAAATTCAATCGATTAATTAATTGAATTTTATTATGTAACCTGCTCCAAAGTCCATCCCGAATCAGGGATTGTTTTTGATTTAAATCCTTCGATTAATTAAAGTAAATAATTAATTGGTCCTCCAAATAAAACAAGCTATGTTTTTATCCACAACCATTTAAAATAAGCCATTATTTTTTATATTATATCTTACTAAAGTCTCATGGCAATTTGAAATATGGCGGAAACACATTTGAGGAAGTGTATAAAAGGATATGTAACGCAAGTTGCGGAAAACGAGACGTATTAGAATATTTCGAGCAGAGTGAGACCTTGGAGACGTCACCACGGGTGGGTCGAAGGTTCGATGACGCATGACGTGCCTTTCAACGCTGTCAACGTTACTTGGTACATTAATGTTGTTTCGAGGACGTCGTGGCGCTGGGGCAGGGCTTCTTCTTCGCACTGCCACCAAGGCCAACGCCCGGCGTTGAGTTACGCCACTCAAATAATTGGGCGTGGGGCACGGAGTGCTTGACACTAGGTTCACTGCCTACCTTGCTATATACAAGATACAGCATAAAACTGAATGTTTTTATACAATAATTTGTAATATTTAGTTGCTTGATGAAGCAATACTGCGTATTATCGACTACGTTTCCACATAACATTGCATTAAAAAAAACTCAGTTTTTTTTTATTTCAAAAACAACAGCCACGTGGCTGTTAAAGAAAGTTTTGGCACGATCCATGCCGATAAGATGGAATCGCTTCACGCCGCTATTAAAAGAAATGTGTGAATGTAGCACAAGTTCAAAGCGACCATCGCGACGCAGGTCAGATAGGTCTATATATAAAATAAACCTAATTTTCATACTTATAAGGTCGAGGATGGTGTTAGCTTTTAATTTTAAATCGAATAATATCGAGTTTAGGAAAATAATATATAACGAATAAACTAAAAATAGTGTTTATGTAGAAGTTAACATGAGTAATATCCACCATTCCAGCGGCTATAATAAGATACTTGGAACTACTAGAACAATAACATCAAGACTGTAAACTACAATTGAAATGGCCCCACAAGGAGGATAAAATAAGCATGAGCTAATAAATAATCTTAAGAAATGGGGGGGGGGCC
Organism: Heliconius melpomene rosina; assembly: GCF_056956725.1. NCBI lineage: Eukaryota > Metazoa > Arthropoda > Insecta > Lepidoptera > Nymphalidae > Heliconius > Heliconius melpomene. The sequence continues at coordinate 4,598,729 of NC_140402.1, read as the reverse complement.
TGGATTTTAGCTTGAAACAGATATGTTTTCTTTTATTACTAAAATTTCTAGGGTGCGGGCACCAGACTGTTCTAAAGTGGGCACGTCTCCCCCAATTCCTGCTCCCATTTAAATAAGCCTTTCGAAACATCTCGAATAAGGTAAAAGGTAACCACCAAACAAAATGAATGACAATTAATTAATATCGATTATATTGTATGCGAATGTTATTTTCGATTCAATGAGACTGGTTCATTGATCTTTTGATTTAAATCACATGCTTCAAATTAAGTGCTATGTTACTAAGTAATCATTGCGGTTGCAGGCTGGGGTCGTTCAACCATTAGGTTAGGTTATATATCCTGTTTGAACTTTTATGTGTGAACTATTTTTTAACCGACTTCTAAAAAATAAATGGAGGTTCTCAATTCGACTGTATTTTTTAACCGACTTCTGTAAGAAAAGGAGGTTATCAATTCGATTGTATTTTTTTTTATTTGGTGCACGTTGCAAGTTTTAAATATAACTATTATGGAGGCCGCGCTTTGCCTCGACACCAGAGCGAAGAAACGAATATAAATTTAAATAAATATTTCATTTTCTGGATTGGGGATCGAACCCCCACAACCAGTCGCGTTTTGTGCCCCAGTGCCACGGCTGGTCTCGCTATATGATTATGATTTGATTTAAATAGCACTGTTTATAATAATTATTATATTATTATTATAATAACTCAATTTACCGCGTTTGTGGTTATTTATACTAACATAAGAATATTAAATATTATTTTATAACATATATAATCTATATATTTAAAAGAACTTGTCCTCACTGACTGAGGTAAGACACACAGCCGTAACCGCTGATAGTAGAAACGTGAAATTTGGACAGATGTTTATTTTCGTAATCTGGACATCCACTAAGAAGGGATTTTGAAAAATTTTAACCCTAAAACAGTAAAATAGGGGTTGATAGTTTGTATGGATTTTTTTTTAAATCGCCACCGATTTTTATAAACTTTTGAAATTCAGACTCTTAAATATATTTCATTGAACACGTGTTTCGTCGTTTTTTAGAATACACCTCCTAAGGGTGCAAATAAGGGGTTGAAAGTTTGTATGGAAAAAAAATTAAATCGGCAGCGTATTTTATAAAATTTGAAACTTACACTCTTTAAAATATTTAATTGAACACGTGTTTCATGGTTTATTAGAATTCACCCCTAAGCAAATAAGCAGGCGAAGCTGCGTGCGTCCGCTAGTATAAATATATAATACTAAAATCTCAATATAACATTTCTAGCTGATGGTCGTGTCAACGAGTGATTCATCCTTAGTTTGATGACCTGTCTCACCACATTACGAAGTCGGGTCTTTATAAAAACTAACGGTACCCGCTGCCACGGTCTTGCGAGTTTTAATCGTGTTTTTAGTATTGTTAAACCAACGTATTTTATTTTAAACCCATTGGCGTGCTTAAATATTTAGTATCGTATTTCAGTTTGACGTGAACTAAATGAGTATCCTACTCGAAACTACTTTCCTAAATTAATATTAAATTTATTATAGTTTCGTGCTGGAATCCCGCACATAGCAGGTTAGACAGAAAGGACCTTGGGAATCTTGCGTTAAGACACTTCCGTTCTCCATTTTCCATCGAATTATCAAGGCTTTCGAGTATTGAGTGGCAGAACTCAAGGCGCTTTGCTTCATTATCAGAACGGTGTAGTGAAAACATAAAATTTTTCTTTCCTCCAAGTTGGAATCGAATGCACAACAGTAACAAACTTACAAAACAATACATATATATTATAAATATCAAATGTTAAGGATAAATTTATGAAATACTTTCGCATTACATACAAATAATTGATTAGTTTAACATTATTTATTATCTTCTATTCTTATTTTCTAAAAAGTGCGATTTCACGGTCTCAAAATTTGCAGCAAGTACAAGTAGGTCAAAACTCAATATGGAACAGAATGGTGACTCTGGGTCAAAGACGAAGATTGTGTCGTAAGATTGCGATCTGAAAGGTGTCGATCTTATTATTATAATATACCCTACTGAGAGGACACCGACTGAATTTTATGAAAAAATGAAAAATATATATTTTGAATTTTTTGGTAACATATATGGTTTTACTAGCAACCCAAACGCGGCTTCGCCCGCTTATAATTATTGTTATATTATAGCCAAGTTTTACAAAATCTACATACCTATATAAATTGTATCCTATGTGTTATTCTGTCTAAATCCGTTAAGTACTTTTTGCGTGAAAGTCCGGGCTTCTATACTCTCTATTTTTAATTTGTATTTATGATAGACAAGCATAGCCGTATCTATTTTAACCTCAGCCTTTTTTTTGTTAGTCCAATCTGGGCACGGAGCACGGACCGCCCTTCCTCCCGAGTTCCTACATCCATCCTTCGTTTTTTTAAAAAAAAACATGTACCAACAGACCTGTCGGTTCATGAGCGGGTGTATGACGCATTTTAGTCTTTCGTTAAAGTTGACTAACTTAAGTAATTTATGTTATTTTTTTACCATATTAATATTTATGTGACTTTTTTTGCCTGTAATCGCTTGTAGATACAACAGAAAACTGCGTAACTGCTAGATACTTTTCATAACATCATAATTATATTTTATGAATAAATGTACTAATATTTAAAATAATTAAGCTTGAATCTTCATTAATCTTTTGTTATTTTGAACTCTTCATAATTTTATTTTTATTTTTACTCTAGTAGTCCCCAGTTGTGCAAGTACTCGAGAATCAACTGTACTTAATGTTTCATATATTAGCAAGAAATTATCCAAAAATGATGCGTCAACATTTTCTGGAACACGTAGGTGACTGTATGATGTGAATCATGATAAGTTTGACGTTGCATCGTTTCTTAGATATCATTTAATAGATTAAATTTTATTTAATAAGAATTTATTACTTTTTACTAACATTAAAAATTGAATAAAAACATGAGAAGTTCAATTAAAAATTTAATATTATTTTTAATATTATTTCCAATAAAAATTTTAACTTGTATAAAAAGCACAAAACAAATTAATATACTTCTCTATAACTAAGTAAAATATAATTGGTTAGATTCCCTCAAGGACTGTGATTAAACATTTTAGTATGTAATATATGATTTTAGAGTTAAATTTAATTTGTTACTTGTATATCTAGTATTGTAAATAAAACATTTAAATCTGTATTATAACTAACCATTAATTAAATAAGAAGTAGTAATATTGTTTGTTAATCTAAAATTTGTTTGTGAATTTCAGTGTGTTCTTTAACTCTTTTGTTTTAATCTGTGGTAAGTAGATATATTACCACCAGTTCAATTGTAAAATAATCATTACAAACAATTTCTCATAATATGTGTGTAATTCATTCACATGCTCATCCCGGAATAGTTTAGTGCTCATCCCAGAAATTTTACTTACAAAAAAATTGCCTCAAAAAAATAAAAAAAAAAAACATTTACATAGGTCTCCCCCAGAAAATATCTCTAGTTACGCTAAAGTTCATTCACCCATTTGGCAGTTATAATGCCACAGATACACTAACAAATACAGATATTAAACAAAAATAAAAAGAATATTATCTTAACATAACAAGAGGTTTAGGATAAAATACCTAGAAACCAATTTAAACTTAAGATATCATTGTTGAGTTTCCCTACATTGTGTTTCACTAGCTTTTTTTTTATAATTGAAAACACTTCCTTATTTAAAACTATTTTTGTAAAGTTACATTGGTTGGTTCTTACTACCTGAATGGGGTCTTTTGTCTTCAGTTTATAAAAAGTTTACTTTTATTAAAATTTTAGTTATTCTACTCAAATTTCATTTATACAGTAAGTAGGTACCACATCTTAAAAATATCGTGCTATTAAAAAAAAGATATGACCTTCATTAATTTATAAGCAAATTATAAATAATCTCAAATGGGTTTGTCTTCCTTGAACATAAAAATATTAAAGAAATAAATCTATTTCATGCAAAATTACTCATTCTCATTTTATGCTTACCTCATAGACATTTGGATGCCACACTTTAGTTAAGAACCTAATAGATGGCGGTGAATATGGATAATCAGGAGGGAATTTCATGTGTGCCTGAAACAAATAAACAAAATAAAATGTACAATATTCATATTGATATAAACAATTACTAAACAAAATATATTTCACATTATACTAAGGTAAGGATCTTGATCTTTAGGTTTTAAAAAATATCATACATTTTTAAATCTATAAATTAGTTAAATATTATATAATAGTTAAATATATATATATATATATATATATATATATATTTAACTGTTAACATTTATTACTATTAACATCACTGTGGACTACACATAGTATACAGTAGAGCAAGATACAGAGAACATAGTGTCAAGACATTCTCTTCTCCATTTTTTGTTGCAAATATTTTACAATTACATTTATCTAATAGTACTTTATGTATGTCATGACAAAATAGCATAAATATTATGTTGTGCTGCTTTAATTTTATTTTAATGGAAAAAAAAATAGTGACAATACTAAAAATATGTATGTACCTTAAATAATTTTGTAAGAAGTTCTTATTATAATAAAATTGGAATTGTTATTTCCATCATACCTTTTATAAGGTGTGTAGAAATAAAAATGTTCAATTATCTTTTGCATTTCTAATAATACTTGTTCAAAATAAAAGCTGTATCAGAACAATGGTGTAGGTACATTCCTACATCATCTATTTTTTTTATCACTTCATCCTTATCAAACTGTCATTAGCAGAAAGAACTAATTACTATCAATGTATTAAAAAATAAATATGTCAGAAAATAATTTGTCTATTTTTTGTTTGTGTTTTTAATTGTGCATGTTTTTATTAGGAGAATAAATGATTTATAGTAATGTACACTGTTTGACTATAAACAAAATGGATGCTGGTTCGATCCCCACTTGTGGAATCATTATATTTAATTAATTTCCTTGGTAGACAATGCCTAGCATACTCTGATCCTGAACACTAAATATCTTGACACGGTTTCTGTTGTCTACTATGCTATACTTGAAAAGCTACCTCATTGTTACCTCAAACACAGGCAAAATCTCTAAATACTTTTAAAATCAAACTAAAATAACATTTTCTTCGTCTCAATTAGAATCTTTAGTAGTCGCTTTGTCTTTTTCTTTATTAATTTTCTTTTTCTGTTTCAACTCTTTTATGTCATTGTATATATTTATATGTTTGTATGTGTGTATGTTTGTATAAGTATATTTATGTAGGTATAGGAATATTCATTAATACTATGTATATTTGTATGTAGGTTTATTATTATTATTATTAACATAATATTAAAATACCGCACCCAAATCATTTCTTATAACATCTCCTACATTCAAGGGTTTCTGGTAGAGATCTCTATTAGAGATTTTACCTGTTGTTATAAGTTTTCTGTACTTTCTATTTTGTGTGGTACATAAATAAATGAAAAAAAAAAGAAATAAATTGTGCAGCAGTCTACAGACTTGCTGACCATACTGTACTTATTAATAATAAGTACAGTATGGTCAAGAAGTTTTGGTTGTAAGTTATTTAATAAATTAGTCAATTACAATTTTATATGACAATAAAAAAGTCTGCTCTTTGCTTAGTCTTTCTTTGAAAAAAATAATTTCAAATTAATAATAATATGCATATTCTTATAGAATATGGAATAACTAATTACACAAATTAGAGTCTAAACATTATTTATGACAATTTTATGTAATTAGTCATGTGACTGTCTTGATCAACATACTACAAGTTATAACATGTTCCCACAGAGTGAGTATGGAGTGCCTTATCAGTATGTCCTCTGCCTACCCTGCATTATAGAAGTAATAGAAGTATAATATAAAAATATAATACAGCAATATTACACACACAATTATTTGAAAGGACCAAATGAGGGTAAGCAAACTAAAACTTTTACAAATCATTCCAGTTATAAAAAATTTATGTTCAAACAACAATTTGTTATTTTAACATTTTTATAATAACTATAGATAGAATCTTCAAAGTACATAAACAATATATGTCAATGTTATCTAAAAAATATATTATTATTTATTTTTAATGTCTGTATGGTACTTTTATCTGATATTGTACATTGCTATACATGAGTGTTAATAAACTAAATATTTACAATTTTCATTATCACTACTGATAACAATTGTTTTGAAGATAATTGCTTATAATATTTTGAAATTTCCGATTTATTTCATGAACATTATAACAATAATTATTGATACCACATTCTATACAATTTACTTTAGTTTTATATATTCATATAGTTTTCTGCATAGATAAAGGTATTTTTAAATATAACACTTATATAAATTAGACAAAAGATATACATAGTATGTACTACAATTTCAATGCACAATAGAATTGACTAACTTTTAAATACTACGGACGAGTGCACAATAACGAACCGTCTTACCTTGAAGTATCCGCCTTGGTAAAGCGTGTCTGGAGGTCCAAAAATTGCCACTTCCCATTCAAATAAATTGTCCTCACCCGATAACTTTACTCGAAAACCTTCCACTGGTTCCTCTTGAAGACTCTTATACTCTAAGGCTAAGGCCCTCAAAGCTGAACTGGTAGGTACCGTACTAGACATTTTTCACAATTATATTTCACTATCGATAGAAAATTAAATAGCTATCTACAGGTAGATTATTGACATGACACTGTGGAGCTCTCGCGGTCCACGTACACACGAGGCATTTCAACTAGTCCCAATTCACAATAACAATGAAAGAATTTTCGTAAACATATCGCGGGTAGCCCACGGATAGCAAGATTCGCGCACTGCCGACGCCAGCACGTTGTCTTCAACGAAACTATGGAAAAACTGGTTGTCAATAACACGAGGCGATATTAAACAATGAGAGAGCCACCATTCCACGTCTAAACAATCGCAGCTCCAAGGAGAACGACAGCGTATTCACTTGTACACAGCTGCTACCTGAGTTGCCCGACCGAATATTGTAGAACAGCTGTTAGTTATTTCCGTGCTCGATTGCGCAGCGATGTGACGCACGCAGCCATTTATCGACTGCTCGCGCTTTTACTGCCATCTGGTGTTCGATAGTGGAAGCGTTAACAATTGAAATTAACAAGTAACAAGTGTTCTAATAAACCAATATTATAATAATAGATGGCAGCACTATATATATATTTTTTAAATTTATCAAGAGATGGCGTTACATGTTAACAATTGGGTCATTTTTCTGTATTGGAATTGACTTGTGAATCATATTTGTGAATTTGTTAATTTATATTTTTGGATATTACAGACTTATTATTGAACAATCTCATTTTCCTTTAAATATATTGTATAAATTTTTCAGTACGTTACGTGGATGTTGTCATCATACCGTTCTCTTGAAAGTTATAATCACCTTTTTATTAATAAATATTTAGAAAAATATAGCATTTTTTAAAATTAATTATCGATAGAACTAATTTAACTTATTTACTTTAAATTTGAAGTTTAACTAGTTATATATATAATATTTATTAATAGCATGTATGTTTATAGTATGTTTCCAATTAAAATAAATAAAAGTGTTTAAAATATTCATTTTTCGTTATCTTTAAATAAAAAAGCATGTTAAGTTGATTGCACCTTCAGGTATCGATTGTACGATCGTCATAGGCTTATTTTCTCCTACTAGTTATGACGTTCGACTTTATCCGATTTCTAAAAAATATATTTTCTATTTAAAAATGTTATGGTTTCATCTTATGAAACATACGCTTTATTAAATTAGTCTTTTTGCTCGACTCACAGCTGTAAATAAATATGACCACCCATAAAAAAATTAAAACAAATTAAGGAGGGAAAAACACTATACCTACGCAGATATTAAAATAATAATGGTGGATTTATAAATATACTTAATATTTTTCTTTATAAAACACTGACATGTTAATATTTTTATGTATATTAGTACATTAAGGGCAATAGACGATGCTAGCTCGCTCTACATTCGTAGGTAGAGTAGGTATGTAGCCACGGTCAGGCTTAAAAGACATTTAGAAAAGTTTAAACCTCAAAATGTGTATTACAGATAAAATAAATGTTTGTATAATAAAGCTGTATTTTAATCGTAAGTAATTATTTATTTTAGTATTTTATAGCGAGTGACTGTTACGATTGTTATACAATATTCTAAAGATAAACTCAATCGTCTCTTTTTTGCACTTTGTTAAAGGTATTAAATAAGTATTTTTTTTAGTGTGTCCTAGTAGATGTTAAATAAATTTGAGACTAAAAAGTTGAAAAAAAAAACTTTTAAATTTGGTTTTGATTTTCGCTTTAATAAATAAATCTCAATAACTTACATTCATATTAAAAGTAAAACGAAGTTAAATATAATTAAGAAAATATATGCAATATATAACAAATCTGTTTTATAAATATTAGTCTATGCATGTCAAGATATATTTAAAAAAAATCAACAGTATTATAAATATTTTGTCTGCTTTAACGTTAAATCATTTTAGCACGTTCCATCTGGATAACTTATCGTAATGTAGAAAAACAACGATTTATTTTATTTTGTATAGCACGATAAGTGTTTACACAAAGAATTTTTTTCCAGCTTTACGCTTTTTTAAGACACTCTGCTCCCCACTTTACGCCGAATTCTGAAAGCATCGCGTGTTGAGTTGCGGAACCTAACGCCTTTGCTTTGACACCAGATCGAAGAAATAAAAAAAATATTATTTAATTTCCTCGAGTGTGAATCGAACGTACAACCTATCGCGACTGCGCTACAACTGGCCTCAAATAAAAAATGTGAATGATTTTTTCTCATTATTATAAAAATGATTAATAAACTTATTCTTAGTGCATGCAATCAGCAAGTGGGCGCGTGAATCAAAGCTACTCGCCCACCATCGCCTTGTAAAGGCAACAAAAACCGGGCCTTGCGCAACCTACGACTGTAACCCAGAGGTTTTCATTATATTATATACCCTATAGATTATACATTTATTGTTTAATAATCAATAATTTCAACTTACATCTACTTAAATGGTCATATTTATTTATCTGATGTTAAATACATTACCTAACTTTCGGTTACCTACCTACGCAAGTCATTGATAAATCGGAAATTTAAGGTTGAGTTGCATTTATGAGCTTAATGCATAATATGAACTTTCACTTTCAATTTGTAAAGGCTTGAGACAATGTTTATTTTTAATATTGAAGATATTTTAGTTATAAAATCTTTTTATAAGATAAGTATGGTTCAAGATTCTACTAGTTATATATAGTATACTCATTAAAATGTTAGTAATACTGTTGTAGACAAACTATATGTTTCTAGTTTTCTAACTAGTGTATAACCAGTTAGTAACTATTTCTGTTCTTATAGCAATTTACGTAGGAAGTTTTAATTTGCGCTACAATTTCTGTATTTATTTCGATAGTAAAATATATATTGGAAATGTGTATATTTAAAGAAATTTATAATGAACATATAGGTACAACATTTTGTAATATTTGTTGAATATCTTAAAAACAATTAAAAAGGTGTATGTATTTAATTAGTAAATAAGTAAAGCTTTAAGGTAAACTCTACATCATTTTTGTATTTCATATATTTGAGTACAGTTTATTGAAAATATTTCATTACATACATAGATAAAATTACTTTAGCCAATGTTTTTATAGCTGCAATCTTTATGGAGACGAAATATTACGTTCTCTTCTCTATCGACTCGCCTACTGCCAACATCTTCATCTTCACCTGTTCTAAATAATTTTTCTCAATAACTCCATTATATTATTAAGTAATATTTATAATATTTATTGCTAAAAAACGACAGTCAGGAGATATTTAAATATACTTAAGCTTAACTAAAACCATCGATAATATTACGCAAGACGTCAAAAGGGAGACTAAATAAAAGTAGGTCGATACGAGTAAAACAACTTGTGTCATAGTCGCACTGGATTTAATCGACGCCACCAAAGGCTTATGTAAATGCACCTCACACGTACGAGCACAATGTCACTTTAAAAGGATTACATTTCTTGCATCCATGTTTTTATATAATATATTTTTTATCTTCTTGAATCTTTTCCACTTTTGTGGATTCGATCCCCCCCACTCGAGGAAGTGAAATATTTATTTACGCAATGCCTCCAGAATTCGGCAGAAAGTGAGGAACGGAGTGTTTTAACACTAGGTTCCCTTTGCCTGCTGTGTGCGGGATACAGCGTGAAGCTGATTTTAATCTTTTCCATTTACATAGTAGATAAATAGTCTAGATAAAACCTATATATATCGTAGATAAGGCTTAGAAAAAGCCTAGATAAAGAATATAGAGCCTGCGTTCTCAACAAAAAAAAGTTAATATATGTATTGTGTGTGATGGAAATTGAATCTGCGACTATCGCATGCCTTTGACGATGTTATAATATTGTAAAAAAACATTTTTAAATGTTCTAACAATCTTTTTATTATTTCTCGTAAAAAAGTTGCCCTTGAGATAATACAACAATACTCGTAAATAATTACTATTTTAAATTACTTATGCGTGGAATATTGTATCTAAAAATGTAAAGTAACATTTAGTTTGTAAATTTAATTCTTAGTTAATATATTTCATGCTTTATTTACATTATTTTCTAGTATTTTTACATATGTTAGATACATTTTCCTTCTACACCGTATAAGCTTACACGAATACTCTGAAGAGTGAGTATGTCATGGTTTTCTTGTGGTTTTTAGCATTCTCAATAAAACTAAAAGGTTGTTTATATGAATAAACTATGTTTTAAATTATATAGAGCGAATTAATATAATATTAAGAATGACGTATGTACATTGAATTATATTTAAAACTGATATCATAAGTTCTAATAATTATTAAATATTTGTGAAATAATCTTAAGTAATTTGGACCTAGAAAAACAATAATGAAAATAAACATGACATAACTAACTATCATTAAGAAAATAACGATTTGTTAATGTTAAAACATTAGTAATAATTTTAAAATGTGTTTCCAAGAAACGTATTAAGCTGGCCATATTCATTAAGTAGCATTCGGTATACCATTTTTGGTGTGAGTCCAACAGTGAGATGTAAGCGCTTACGTGTCGCGAAGGTTGGTGGGCAACGCCAGCTTGCATCAAGGTGTGAGGGGGGACCGGCGCACGCGCAGACTCCGCGAGCCAGTCGCAGCCAGCGCGCGCGCACGCAGCGATACACGACACGAACGACTCTCGCGAATTTATTTTTATATCTTATATTGTTACATGGCAAACGTTTGACTTTTTAATATGTGATATAGTTATTTTTTTAAAATTACGTGTAAGGCTATTTAATCTTTAATTTAAGAATCTCCTATTTAATTTTTATCGCATAAGTAAATTAGTGGGACCAAAATGACTATTAAAAATAAAAAGACTAAACAATCGTCCGAAGTGACTACGTCTAAGAGTGCGTCTAGCAGTAGTGTTCAGAAGAGCAGCACTTCGACGTCCGTGCAGAAGAGCAGCAGCAATGTACAGAAGGTCAGCTCGTCTGGTAAGAAGGTCCGCTACATTGACGTAAAGGTCGAGGAAGATGACCCCCTTATGATTACCGATATATCTGATCACGCTTCAACAAGTGGCTCTATTATATCAGAACACTATAATAGCCATCCTCACTACATAATAACCGAGGCTCCTTCCGTCTCCGACTTGTCACATACAAGATCTCATGAGCATCAAGTAAGCGATATGGCCCAGGCGAATACCGGTGAGTTTGTATCTAGCTCTGTTCTCCAAGAATCCTCCACATCTCATCAACAAAGTTCTAAAAGTGAAACTTACCAGTCGTCTTCAACGTCCATCCAACATTCCGACTCGACTCACAGTCAAACATTTGATAGGACTGTGGATTCTTCTAATAGTAACCAGACACTCAACACCGCATTTATTGACAGTTCGGCAAACAACTCCGGTAATAACAGATTTTTGACAAGATCACAGGGGGCAAATGCTACCGATTCTTTCATTCAGTCCGAACGCCAAAGCTTGGTAAACTCACAAGCTACGCAACGCCACCATCAACAAAAATACAGTTCGTCGACTGATAAAATTACAAATCAGGGATTTACATCGAATATTTCTGGCACTACGAAAAATGTTAATGTTCGCGAGAATGATCGGAGAAATATTTCTGATTCTTCTAAAAGAATTCAAACTGTAGATTCAGATCGCACTGATATTTATAGTGGCGAAGGAAACCTTGATAAGAATATTGCATCAAAAGAATACACTAGCTCCTCACACTCCAGTGAGCAGAAAAGTAGCAGTGTAGCGAAGTCTACATCTTCTTCCTACGTTGTGGAAATCATTGATGGAAAAGAACGTATTGTTGATAGTTCTAGCAGAGAATGGGGCGATGCCCAAGAGCATTCAAGTAAAGAAAATTATTCAAGTATTAGTGGAACTGGCATTAAACCAGAGTCTGCTTATAGTGTTCAAAACTATGACATGGCATCAAAATATGACACAGGGAAGGATGGTAAAAAACCAATCAGTGAAATGACGGTGAAAGAAAATTCTAAATTTATTAAGGATGGAAAACATGTTACAAGCCATGATAGTGTAATTTCACATAAAGACAATGCAATTCAACAACATCAGAGTACAAGACAAGAACAGATTACAGATAAAGATCATTCACAAACTGACGATCGCTTTGAATCTACTTCTTCCCATTATATAAACAATGAACAAACTAATAAAAACATTATTAAGAGTAATACAACAGAAAGTAACAGAGTTAGCAATGAGACAATAAGAAGACGTAATGAAACAGATTCTTCAAACTTTTATGGTTATGATTCTACTATTAATAATCAACTACGCAAAGTAGGTGATATTTTACAAGTTCAGGACATTGAAAATCTTGATTACTCTACAAAAATCCTGAAAAGCAATACAAGCAGTGCCCAACAAGAATCAACATCTTCTTATGTATTAGAAGTCGTAGACGGTAAGCAAAGAGTAGTAGATAGTTCACATAGAGAATGGGGAGATAGTAAAGAGCGTTCTACTTACGAGAAGAGTCATAAAATAGGTGGAACTGGAATTAAGCCAGAACATGAATATTCTCGTCATATTTTGGATAAGGAGTCGTATTATGATACCGGAAAAGACGGAGTACCCAAAAGTGGAACATACGTTACGGAGGAGTCTGCTTTATACAAAAATGGGAAAGAAATTGCATCAACAAGTAACACATATGGTGGAGACTTCCAAAAGAAGCCAGCCATCACAGAACACGTACCCGGACATGGAGATGACACAATAAGAAAGGATGTCACTATTAGTGACAAAAACATTTATACTGATACACGTGAGACAACAAGTGATACTAAATCTCATGTTCAAGATTCTAAATATACTTCACATACAACAGATTTCATTTCGAAAGAAAAAGAAAATTTAACTAAAGAAACAACTTCAAAATCTACTTCCCAGACCAAGGACAATTTGACAACTTATGAAAGAAGCACTGGAACCTGGAATGGGAAATTTATTTATGAAACTGACGATGGTAAGCCTAAACGTCCTAAGGAAATGTCTCCATTTGGCAAACCTGAACAGCCTAGGCATCATCTAAAGAGACAAGATACTGAGGATAATATAATATTATCTTCAAGAGATATAAAAGATTTTACATCTATCAGTGATTTACGAAAAATCATTGAACGCTCTCAGTTTAATAAAGATGTCACTGTCAGTAATAAAAATATAGTAATAAAAAGAAATATCGACGACAGTGTATTGAAGGAAATAATCGACACTGTAAAAAAGTATCCTTTCAAGCGCATAGATAAAGTTACTTTTGGTACTAAAATTAACGAAGACGTAAAAGACTTATACGAAGGCGTTGATACAGAGCAAACGACAATTATAAATACAACCACAGGAGAAAAAATAAAAAAATCATTTGAAGTGGACAAGACGAGGAGTCAAATTGAGGTGACAAGATACATAACTGAAAATGGCATCACTAGGAAAGAAACTACTTATGAAGATGCAAAAGAAGACGAAAAGATAAAAACAGACGTTTTTGTCGACAATAGTTCGTTAGACATCAAAAACTTGGTAAGTTAGTTTATATGTGTATACATAAATAATTGAGTTTGTTATACTTATTTAGAATATAATAAATTATTGTATATTGCTTTAATTTTAGAAGGATGTCCGCACAACGAAAGATATACGCGAATACGACGTGGTTGACCGAGCAATTACCGACACCACAAGAGAGGACACCGTCGTCAGCACCATCTACGACGAAACCATCATAGATGACAGAAAAACTGTGCGAGACGACAGGACCGTTGTAGAAGAGAAAATTTATGTAGACGAGACGAGGCCAAGGCAGGGTGGACCCAAGAAACCGGAGAAGATCGTGGATAAGGAGCAGTGCATATGTGAAATATGTACTTGTGGGTGAGTTGTATTACATATTAATAACTATGAATCATTTTTTTATTCGAATAGATTTATTTTCAAGGTCAAATGTTCATATACTTTGTATCGACTGCCTCAGTTGTCGGTGTTTTTACTTATTTTCCATAATAGATGAGTTCGATAAGATATTTTAACCGATTATATAAATAATAGCAGTAAATGGGTGTAAGTTTCAAATGAAAGTTGAAAGGCATTCTAAGATTATCTAACACAATGTCTCGTCACGTGCTTTTAAATCGTTGAGAGCACTCTAAATATACTTAAACTTAAGTGCCAGTGCTTATCTTCGAAATTTAAGCTACCACTGACAATGTAAATTATATTTAAATTTCATTAGACGAACTTAACTAAAGAATGCGCGAATTTTTTAATGATTATTACATAAATTTATAAACAAACACTAACTAACTGTAATATTTGAACCTAGAACCATCAAATACATTATCCACTACTGCGCCACGACGGTGTTTATTTTATTATTTACATATTTTGGATTAGTGCCTAATTTAACATGTACATTCCGCTTTCGTTTGTTTGACCTTCAATTGTTTAACATAATTAATTTTGACAAATCCACCATTCACAACGCCATATACTGTGTTTCTATGACGTAGGTAATATGTAATTCTACAAATAAAATTTTATAGTCTGTCGAAGCCTTATTTTGACAATAATGTGAGTCATATAGCGTTGGTAGAGTTCTTGTATTTTATTTAAGCTTATGTTTTTTGTTTCCAACCAAAACTCATTTGTCGAAAACTCGTTTAGATTATATTATCGGGTGTTTTAAAACAATGTATAATATTCTAAAGAAATGGGGTCTCTCTAAAGATAAACGAAACGAAAGTAGGCATTCCTTTTATTGGTCGTAAGCAAATAGAGCTACTATCATCACCGTTTAACATTTTCGTGTTCTTTTAGATTTTGTACATCATATACTATCATACTTCGTACTAATATTATAAATGTGAGTGTAAGTTTGTTTGTTACACTTTCCCGCTAAAACTACTAAACCGATTATTATGAAACTTTGTAACCATATTCGTAGAGATATTAGAAATGACATAGAACAGTTTTTATTAAAAAAAATTGGCTCTAATATAAAAATAATAAAAGTAAGTTTCAGAGAGCGAAACTACATTTGATAGAGATTTAAATGTGTTTAAATATAAAAATAAATATTAATATAATATTATTTTTATTATTCAACATATTTCAAGAGAATATAAAAAAATCGTAAACATGTTAATATAAATTACATAAAAAAAAATATTAGTAAATAGTTATCATAGTTGTTATCTGACTATTATATAATGCTTAATCAACAACAAACAGTCATTATAATAAATAATTGATTTTTGCCAATAATATGTTATACTATATATTAGTCAATTAACATATATTATTGAATCGATTATAAACATTTTGCTATCGTGATAAAATGAGTTATACTTTTGATAAATAATGTTTTAGCTAATTTGTAAATTCAGATTGTTATACGGCGTTGAATTCTGCCACCCAATACGCGACGTCTCCAGAATTCGACAGAAAGTGGGGAACGGAGTGTCTTAACACAAGGTTCCCTCTGCCTACCCTGCTGTGTGTGTTTATATTCTATTCTGTATTTAGTGAATAGACAAAAGCTACATTTTCGTTTATAGTACACAAAGATTAATGCTTTATTTAAATAAGAACTCCTTTGAAATATTTCCATTAATTATTAATAAGTTAATACTCTAGTTTTGATAATTCAAATTTAATACACAATTTAAATACGTAGGGAGATGACGCCCACACGGTTTTACTATTAACAATATATTACGTACATACATTCTCCTTCTTATATGTACTATGAGCCTATTAGCCCAAGATCCCAAAGCTGCAAAATATAATTTCAGCTTTGCTAAAATGACGTAGGTCTGGGGGCCCTGGGATCTCGGTCTATATGACCATTTACTAGTTTAACGTAATCGCCAATAGGTTACAGACTGCAATGACATCATTGAAATTGTGAAATTAGTTATGATAGGTAAATTACTTTGGTGACACTATTCTAACTACAATAGAAACTCGATTAACCGGACTAATTGTTATCGTTAGTCATTCGGATAATCGAAAATCCGGATAATCGAATGTATATAGAAAAGCTGGTTTTGTTGTGGTTGGTTGTGTGTGTGGTTTGTGTGTGGCTGAGGGTCGGGTAATCGTGTTTCTACTCTATAATATTTATTATTTGTTTTACGTTTGCGTTTGTGTATTGTTCTCAACAGTATTTTAGAATGTATATAATATTTTTTTCATATGTTTTATTATAGGTTTTATATATGAAATACGTTTATTTAAATAATTTTAAAATCATAGTGAAAGCAGTTTGATCACTTCATTTACAATGATGTTAATAAATTTTATATTCTATTTTCTAATTTATTATGAGTAAGAATGTGCTAGTTGTCTAGATATATATTTATATACAGTATTAGGGCTCGTATTAAATCGGCATCTCAAGATCGATCCCAAACTTGAGAGCAGTTTATAAATATGGTCGTAGGACACTTGTTCTGGGGCCATATAACGAATATAAATTAGAAACTTTAACGTTTAATGTTCTTTGAGATGTTAAATTACCATTAAAGTCTATACGCATTTCTTATCTAATGTCAAATTCCCTTTTATGGATATGTATGTATGAGTCGCTAAATTAACTTAAGTCTAGGTTTGTAATAATTTACATTTATATAAACTTTTTGGTCTCATATTTAAAGACGATAAAATTTAATTAAAGTATTTACAATGACATAGATAGGTATATTATCTGGGAAAGAAGTCTGCAATGTTCTCGTTATCTAAATCTGGCCAACAAGTTGTGAGAATCAAAAGAAATCGCGGAACTAGTTTCCCGTAGATACAGTCATGAGAAAGCTTTGACAGTATTTATTTTTATTCGTGGTTAGATTCTCACTCGAGGAAATTAAATATTTAATATTTTAATTTCCTCGCTCTAGTGTCGAGGCAAATCGCGGCGTTGAGTTACGCCACTCACCACGCAATGGATACAATTCAACGGAAAGTGTAATGAAACAAAAAATATTAATATCTTTGTAGAATAGTTTCCAATTAAATAATTTATATATAAAGAAGTATTCTTGGAAGGATTTTAAAAGAGTTTGTAATTTTCATCGTCATTTTATTTACCGAATCATTCCACACGCTATCGTTGTACAGCTGAGAGGTATTCGTGCACGCGATTTTATTAAACATTCTTTTTAAAGGAACGTATTTATTTAAAATAAAATATAGCCATTTTCCCAGTTTGATCAAACAAAGAGACAATTTGGTTCCATTACCCAACATGCAATATCTTTATTTCGAATGGACAGATTAATTCATCTATCCATGAAGTACACAGGGGCACAAAGCTGTGAAGCTGAAGTTGTGTCTCGAAAAATTCGATGGAAAGCGAGAAACAGAGTGTTCAAACACTAGGTTCCCTCTGCCTATCTTGCTGTGTGCGGAAGCTGAACCTGACGGATTAGTCATTAGGTTATTTCTGTTTTAAAATGCATATACCTACTTATGACACAATTTAAAATTTGTAAACACTACCTGCCTATTCAAACTTTTTTGTGGTGTTTGACCACCATGACGTTCCAAGTTACACAGGTGTTATATTAACATGTTTTAAATTCCTACTAAATGTTAGTGTTTTCAGTTTTGAATGTACGTGACTTTTTTATTATATACGCTTCAAAAATATATTACCAGTGCAATGCCTATTAATATTCTTATTTACATATAGAAGTACATATTATACACAACACCGAGTGTGGGTTCGATTCCTTCTCGAGGTAATGAAAAAATCAACAAGCAATGCATCTAGAACTCTGTGGAAAATGGTGAACGGAGTGTCTTACGCTGCTACATACAAGTTCAGTTCAATCAATACATTTACAATATTACGGTTAATAGAAGATAATTAATAATTAATGAATTCCTCATACCATTGCTGCTAGATAATTGAGACATAGACTGTGCTCTAACGATAACTATAATTCGTTATATTAAAACAACTTGTTTACCTCCTCCCAGTAGGTACATCACTATACAAAATGATTATAGACTATAAATAAATATGCAGTAATACATGAGTAATTACGCGTTTACCCATTCTAGTGTTGTAATCTATGACACAGATCGTCATTATTCTGTTTGACCATGACATATGACTGTTAAAAGAATATTGTTTTTTTTAGCTTCCCGCTGTATCCCGCATGTAGCAGGGTAGGCAGAGGGAATTTAGTGATCAGACACTTTATTCCCCAATTTCCGCTGAATTCTGAAACCATTTTGCTTGTTGTTTTTTCTCCAGACCAGATTGAATAAATAAAAATATTAAATATTTCTTGTCCCGAATGGGAATCGAATACACAACCTCTCGCGTTAACAGTCACACGCTTTTGCCCATGCTCTACGACATATAAATATTTGATTTGATTTTTAAACAAAGACTTAGTTTTGACGAAATAATCGTTAATAGAATTTAAGTAAAAATGATTCATTTAAATTACGTTTCATAGGTTTTGCCAGTTTTAAATGAATCGTTTCTTTAAATTGTTCATCTATATATATAAAATCGAAAGGTCACTCACTCATCACGAAATCTCAGAAACTACATGTGCTAGGAATCTCAAATTTTGCATAGGAGTTATTTATAGGACGTAGGTGCACGCTAAGAAATTTGCAATATTCGACTTCTAAGGGGTTGTTTTTGGGGTTGAAAGTTTGTATGAAACTTCGTTACTACAAATGCTAGGAGTCTCAAATTATGCATGGACGTCACTTATAGGACGTAGGTACTCATGGAGACAGAAATTAATAATAACGTAGTTCACGCAGGCGAAGCCGCGGCCGGGCCGCTAGTCTTCTATATTATCACTTCTATTATTAGTACAGAGAACAGCAAACAACAAGATCGAAGGTATATGACATTTGCGGCAGATAAATATTTCAATACATAGCTACGTCTGCATTACATTGGACGACCTATAGATAAACTATAACCTCAAATTTCTTGATATACATACCTATATAAATATAATACTTATATATAAAATTAAATTACATTTTATTTATATGTTTTTTATATAAATGAAATAAATTACATTCGTTTGACCCTCAAAGAGGATGCAAGTCGACCCTTACGAGGTGAAAACGAGCATTTTTCATTGATGTCTGTTATATAAAATTTACTTTCATAGCGTTTCAAGTTTAACTAAAGGCATAAGAGATTTTTTTATATATTTTACAGTGCTAAAAGGTTGATTGGTGATTAATTTTTACTTTTTTTTTTATTTTAACTTTTCAAAAAAATAAGACAGTAGTGCAGAGAGACAGTGGCGACAGGTTGTGGATTCGAATCCCACTAGAGCAGGAAATTAAATATTTAATATTTTCTTTTCTTTGCTCTGGTAACAAACCTCGTAACAGTTTAATACTTAGGTTAGATTTAGGTTAATTTTACAATTTTCTTAATTTATAAGTAAATTCATGTATATTAAAACCGCTTCACGCTGTATCCCGCACACTACATGGCAGGCAGAGGGAACCTAGTGTTAAGACCTTCCATTCCCCATTTACATTTTCAACTAGGTATATTAAGGGAAATTAAATTATACACAGACAGCAAGTACTTATACAAATTTTACAGTATAATATAAAAGAGACCGCCCGTTCCACTAACACTGACAACAGAATAGTGATGTGCTCGCTCATTGTGACAGTCGACTGTCAATTGCGACACACTGTGTTGCAAAAAGGTCTTTGTACTTGTATCCGATTCCAATTCCATGCATGTATGGAATATTGAGAAAGATGCAGGTGGTAGATGACTTTAAAATGTCATTACTGCTTTAAAAATCAATATTATTATCAAAATCATTCTATTTTATACAGGAAAATAATATTTTTAGGTGTAAGCTGTACTGTACGTACCTAATGATAACTTTATACCTAATTTGTTTTTTTAGGCAGAGGAAATTCCATTTCTATTAAGACACTTCCGTTCCCCTTTTCCCGCGGAACTCTGGACGCATTGCGTGTTAAATGAAAATATTAAATATTTCATATGATCGAGTGGGAATCAAACCCATAACCGGTCGCGTTTACAATCATTCGCTTGTGCCACTGCACTACGACTGGTCTCATCAATTTTGTTGACTATTTAATATGAATAACGATATTAACTATGCTAATGTTCCTTAAATAGAGAACTCCATAGGATACTAAATTATAATTCACTGTAACAAATCAATATAATTTAAATATTTCTAATTGTTTTATTAATCGATACTCAAAGACTCTACGTGATCAGTAATTTTTTATTTTAAATGATTATTTATTAATTTTTAACGAAATATTTTAGCAAAAAGTTGATATTTCTAATTATAATTTAAGCGAACTGGTTGCTTTTATGAACTAGACGAGGTAAATAGTTCAGCGTGGGCATGTTTATGTCGTTTTCTATTGAAGTAGGCGTAATTTAGTCCTTAGATTGTCTAGATCCATTAGGGCCTGAGATTAGGAAACAAAATTTAATTTCGTGCTTATCTAACAAAATATATCAACTTATTTGGATTAAAAATGTATGGAAATATATAGAAAATGTATGGAAATATATAGAAAATGTAATAACTTTTTACTAATTTCTTTCAGCATTTTCTCCACGTTTACTGGAAATATCAACGTGAAAATAATATCACGATATCAAATAGCAAAAAAAAGGAAGCAAACGAGAGCTCTATTGTTGTTACCGATTAAATACTCGTACTCCATATACAGCAAGTGCCGTTAACTTTCACATTATTATTATTAATAATAAACGTTTGTTATGTATGTTTGTACGTGACTAGTTTGGCGCCTAGGCGATAGATTTGAGTACTAGGCATTCGAAACACGTCCGATACATCGATTGGACAAGCTGTTCTAGATGTACGAATACGTTTTATGCCATATAAATTTCTTTTTAGAATTTGTCATCTATTTAAGCGTCACGCTGTATATATACGGCAGGGAAGGCAGAGGGAACCTAGGGTTAGGATACTCCGTTCCCCATTTTCCGCCGAATTCTGGAGGTTGAGTGCTTTGCATTGACATAAGAAAATGGACATATTAAATATTTAATTTCCTCGAGTGGGAATCGAACTCACAACCTGTCGAGAATACTGTAATTCATTCTGGAATTTCAAGATATTTCTTATTTATAATGAAAAAGTCAAAATATTCGATATAGGAATATTACTATGTATGTATTTTTTTTACTTCTTTAGAAACAAACAGGGTCGAAAAACTAAGTTAGCTTTCACTTTAAACCACTTTACATAATTGATAATAATTGCCTTTTGTAATGGAATAAGAAGTGTTCAATTAATGACACTTGAAGAAAGGATGTTATGTCATTTTAGTTTCCTTTATTTAGATTGGGCCGTATTAAACTACAGTCGTCCACTTAATTTTGGTTATTTAATATTGTTTACACTGGTTTCTATGTAATTTTACTTTAATGTTAAGACTAAATCTAAAATGTGTTTAGAATTTGCATAATAATTAGAAACGATTGGCGATAAGTTGTGGATTCGATGCCCATTCGAGGAAATAAAATATTTAATATTTTCATTTCTATTCTGTGGTGTCGATTCGCGCTCTGGTGACTCTAGAATTAAGCGGAAAGTTGGGAGCGGAGTGTCTTAACACTAGGTTCTAAAAGCGTAAAGCTAAAAAAAATCAATTGAGTTACAATTATTACTTATTTAATATCACTTGCCAAAGTCACGGCTTTCATGAAATAAGTGTGATGTTATTATTTAGATTTCAATTATCGCCTAGATCTAATAATGTCGCGATTTTCCAAACATATTGTACGTGTACGTGTTAATCGAATAAAAATCACGAACGTTCTTAGAAAATGTTTCGCTATTTACAAGCATTGTATGGTAATTGTGCGCTGGGAAGAAACATGACCAACTTTTCAATGGCGGATGGCAAAAACTTACGTTATTATACATTATATATTATATATGTACTTTATATATGTATATTGAGACTATTGAAATTTGGTTAAATAATTTAAACGCAAGAGAATTTATGTAGAATATCAATAAGTTTGCGGTATTCATTTGCATATAATAACATCACAGCAGGGTAGGCGGAAGCCTAATGTTAACACACTCCGTTCCCCATTTTCCGCCAAATTCTAGAGGCATTTTGTATTGGGTGGTGGAACTTAACCCCAAACCCACAACCAGTCGCTTTTCAATCACAATTTATGTCAATTTACCTTATATTAATTTACATATAATAGCACTAAAATAATATAGAATAATTAAATTATGTTCTTCACTTCGATAAACTAGCTAAAAATTGTTTTCAGTCAAGTAGGTGTTCTGTAGGTAGACTTTACTATTACTGCATGGCAATAGCACGATTTACACAAACAAGCCTTATTTGTAGTCTGTCTGTGTGGATGTTTATTCTAATCAGCATTATGTCACCAGAGAGCTAGCTGGTCCTCTAAACTGCATAGGTACATTGGATTTAACGGCATTTTAACTAGGGTTAAGAATTTAAAAGTAATAGACCAGCTCTGACAGAGAACGCAATAATAGTAATAAGAAAAGTGGTGCTCGCCCACTGCCTTCTCAATTGAGATTGAGATGTTGCTAAATTGACCTTCTCCATCTTAGCGTGTGTAACGTTTATTAAAGGCAATCATATGCTCTATTTGATTTTTTTTTAACCGACTTTCGTAAAAGAAGGTTAGCTATTCGGCTGTAGTTTTTTTATGTTTGTCACCTCCGAAGTTATGACTGGGTGAAGAAGAAACGAAGAAAGTTTGGTTAGGTTCTGATTATGGGGTCCGTTTGAGATTGAAGAAGTCGTCATTTTTTTATTTGTTTATATAATTTTGTATAACGTCATTATTTAAATATTCATTTTATTTCCGTTTATCCTATTCCTTATATTTAAATGCATTATATAGAACATTCATATAAAATTATTATCATTTTGTTTTTGTGAAGAAATTCATTGAAGATAAGATAACTGGATCACAGCTGTAAAGTTATAAACATAAAGAGCACGTAGGAATGTTCTACCTAATTATGCGCATAAACTAACCTTTCGACGTACTATTACCTATTTGAAACTTGTTTGCCTTTGAAAGTGAAGAATATTTTATTGGTTATCAGCACCATTATACTGATGTACTCTACGTCACATACATGAGACAGAGAGAGAGAAAGAGAGAGAGATTCACAAGAGAAAATATAAACAATTCTATATAAGTTAAAATACAAATACTTGTACATAATATTTGTATTTTAACTTTCAAGAGTAAAACTATAGACAATTTTACCTTTACAGCCATGTAGAGACGATAACAATTTGCTACGAAGACCAATAAATTAAAGAATAACGGCATACATGTCTCGAAATTAAATTTAACCAACGAAAGAAATTATTTTTTTTCAAGTAATAATAAAATCGGCAAGTCAATTAGAAAGACGTGACGCTGTACCGACCTCAGGTTATTCGCGTCGGTGATCTCATCGTGCCCACGTCCTCGCTTAAACTCGTTTCTTACTTGTTTACTCCATGTAAAACTTAACGTTACCAGCTCGCTGTTCTGCAATCTTACGTCATTTTTGATAGCCGACGCTGCTTTTTCTTTTTTTCCACATACCAACTCACAATGGGTTTCTTGATCGGTACTTTTATATATAAACATTGAAGCTATTTTAAGATTAAGCGAACAGTTATAAATGTAGGAAGGGAGCGCGGAGAACCGGGTGGACCGTGCCCACCCCAGAATATCCCAATCTGGTGCCCATCCCAGAAATTTTGCTTACTTATTTATAAACAACATTTACACTCCATCCCCAGAAATAGTCCTATTTCTGGTGAAGAAACTTAATAATATTATGTACATACATTCATATAGCTAATATTATGTATTTATAATATAAAAGATTATTTACATAAATATATTTAACCTTGAAGAAAATGATATAATAATCTGTTATTATATCAATCGTAGTTGATTAAATTTTATTGAAATTAATCTCTATGCATTTTGTTTTTAAGTTTTATCTACTTGCACATGTCCAATATGATGTATCACATAAATTTGGTGTAGAACAAGCAAATATGATAAGATATATAAAATTATTTAAGCAATTATGTTGCGTAACGCCGAATATTTCTTAAATGAGCAATAAGTATATTTATAAAAAAAACCGGTCAAGTGAGAGTCGGACTGTCGGACTACTGAGGGTTCCGTACATATTTCAGGATAATATTTCAACAGGAAGTACCTACAATTTATAAAAATTGACAAACTTAAGTTTGCGGACGTATGCAGTCATTTTGTATAAAATAAACTGCAATTATAAGTTTGTAATGATTTTTTCTATGTAATATCTACACATTTTAACTTTTTGCGTGTATATCTTTATTTGTGCTCTAAGTGCACTTCTTATCAAATTTCATAGTTGGGAAGTGAAGAGAAGTGCCCTATAGATTTTCATTATGCAGTGAATTTCACATAAAATGCACCAAAATCCATGGAAAAATGCTCGTATCTTTTGATTGCGTTAACTTAGAAGCTTTTTTTGCTTCAAGGGGCCAAAGACTTACATAAACGATTATAATTTCAAGCTTGCTACCTCCCCGCGAGCTCGAGATAAATGATCTTAACAAACGAACAACAAAATGATCCTATAAGTCTTGCATTATTACCATTTGAGGTACGGAACCCTAAAAAAACAGCTGTTCTAGCTAGTTCCAATAAAAACGTTAATTATTGCAATCACAATAGCTATACAGACGCTAAGAAGACATCCTATAGCTAGTTTAACGTGACCATATGCACTTAAATGCTTGCATTGTCAAGTATTCGATACAGCAAGTAAAAAGATCGACCTCAATACTGAGCATGGAAAGTTGCTGCTGGAGACACACCAAAAAAGGAGACACTACTCAAATAAGTATTTAGTACATTCGACATTTTATGTCTACAGATATTTAAAAACATATGCTTTTTTAAATTTTATATAATTTGTAGTTGAGAATATCGTCGGTCCGCTCGACGTTCGAGGTTCTAGGTTCGAGTCCCGCAGGGGGCGCCCTTACAGTCGTCGACTTCCTCACAGGCAGCAACTTAGTGCTTCCATTTCTTCAGGGACAGAGTACCCTCTTCCATAGCCAACCGGTGTCGCTGCATTAACCTCATGTTCGAAAAAAAAATGTTTATTGTGCCCTAAGCTACAGGCTTAAATATATTAACATTGAAACGACCTTCCTTATGTCAGTTCTATTCATTTCGGTTTAGTTCAATTAGCGTTATTGAATTTGAAATATTAATAATGACTTAGAAGACATTTTGAATGCTCTTCGTAGAGATTGTGCAAGTTGCATTCAGAAATTAGATACATTATTTTTTTTTGTTTTAGATCTACGCTGTAAAACTCTTGGGAACCTTGTGTTAAGACATTTAGATTCCTTTTTTCCCGCCGAATTTTCGAGACATTGTGTGCTGAGTGAAAGAAATGAAAATATAATTAATTAATAATTCATTCTCCCGAGTGGAAATCGAACCGCAACTGTCGCGTTTAACATTTATTATAATACTTTAAATTAGATAATCAGTTTATATTAATTATTAAATTATAGTTATAGTTTAGTCGAGAAAGAAATACACACGCTCGAACTAATACGATAATAATACATGAGATTTAGTTATAAATAGAGTCTTCTAGTTATAGTGAGAAGCGTGCGGTTAAAATTGATATACCTTTACCACATATTGAAAATGTAAAATCGTTTTTTCCCGCACACAGCAGAGGCTAAGGAAATATAGTGTTAGGACACTCCGTTCCCCATTTTCCGCCAAATTCCCAACAAAGTGATGAAGTTTGGTGGCAGAACTCATTACCGTGTTTTGCCTCGACATCAGAGCAAATAAAAGGGAAATATAAATATTTTATTTCCTCGACTGGGAATCGAACCAACACACTGTATCGTTTACGGTCACATAACGTTCCTACGCCACGACTGGCCTCGTAAAATCGTTTTTAAAGTAATTATACATTTTCAATTAAACAAAAACAATAAAAATAACTGTTGCTTAGATTATTCCGGTTCAATCTAATGTCAATGTTATTTCCCGTTCCGCTTGCAATTGATTACATCATTTAACGTGATTTCATGAAAAATTGTTATTTATTATTATTTTTTCGAGACCAGTCGTGGCGCTGATTTATATGCATGACTGTCAAGTCAAAGTCAAAGTCAAAATATCTTTATTCCATAAAAATGCTTAACATTCACTTGGACATGTCATAAAAGATTAAAAAAAAAAATGGAAAACAAAATAACCAAAAAAAATGTGCAATTTTGACTTGAAAAAAGCCCGTTCAAATGGTTGAGCTCATGAGAAGATACAGGCAAAGAAACTCATGGCCACTCTTTTTAAATGCCAACATTTGTTATAAATCACAATTAACAATTTTAACTTAGAAATAGAGCAACTCATTTCCAAACATCTTTATCGCGAACATAATCTTTAACAGAGTAATATGCTTTTTGGCAGAGCCTGTGCTTTACCACTTTTTTAAATTTGTTCAGTGATAAATTAACCACGTCGTTTGGAAGTTTGTTATAAAAGTGTATACTTTGACCTACGAATGAGTGAGACACTTTATGGAGCCTAGAGAAGGGCACAGCAAGCTTATTTTTATTTCTTAAATTATATTGATGGAGGTCACTGTTTTTATTAAATTTATTAATATTCTTATGCACATATACTAAGTTGTCGTAAATATATGTACTGTAAGAGCGACAGCTCGTGGGTTCAATTCCCATTCATTTTTATTAATTTCTTCGCTCTGTTCTACCAGTCAACACGAAATGCCTTCAGAATTCGGCGGAAAGTGGGGAAGTATCTTAAAGGGAACGGACTGTAAACACTAGGTTCCCAGGTTCCCTACCCCGATATATGCGAGATACAACCTGAAGCTAAAACATTTTTTTTTATACTTGGTTTCGGCTATGACATCATAATGCTCTGTTTTTGCAATTGCCTTATTAAGGTTATCGTTCCAAAATATTAGCGATATCTCAAGATAAGATATATGTAGTTACATATATATTTACAAAGATATATTTGTAGGTAAGTTTTAAAACCATAAAAGAACTGATAGGAACAAATACCGAAATTTGTTTTAAAAACTTTACATTATTTACTCCATCATCTTTTATGTTAATTGGAAAATACGAGAAACATTAGGTATATAACTTGAAAGATAAACCAGAATAAATTGACATTAAAAGATATTATTGCTTTAAAAAAGATAATTATTGTTCTTAATATCTCCATTAATTATATCTTTAATGCGGATAAATCGCTATTTATTGTCGTGTAGGTGTTACATGTAGTATTAAACATTACGGTACCTACAATTATTATTTATTATTTGAATATTAATTTTATTTATTTCTTTAGCTTCACGCTTTATCCCATACTAGCGGACGCGCGCAGCTTCGCTTGCGTAATTAGGGGTGAATTCTAATAAACCATGAAACATGTGTTCAATGAAATATTTTTAAGAGTCTAAATTTCAAATTTTATAAAAATCGGTGGCGTTTTAAAGATTTTTCCATACAAAGTTTCAACCCCTTATTTGCACCCTTAGGGGGTGAATTCTAGAAAACCACAAAATACGTGTTCAATTAAATACTTTTAAAAATCTAAATTTCAAATTTTATAAAAATCGGTGCCAATTTTTTTTTTTTCCATACAAACTTTGAACCCCTATTTCACCTCTTTAGGGTAAAAATTTTTCAAAATCCCTTCTTAGTGGATGTTCAGATTACGAAAGTAAACATCTGTCCAAATTTCACGTTTCTACGCACAGTGGTTACGGCTGTGCGTGCGTCTTACCTCAGTCAGTGAGTACAAGTCCTTTTATATATATAGATATTGCAGGGTAAGCAGAGAGAAGTGTTAAGACACTCCGTTTTCCATTTTCCGACGATTTTACGACGACAACGAAAAATATAATTTTAAATTAATATTTCAATTCTTGGAGTGGGGGTCGAACTCACAACCAGTCGCGTTTACAGACAATTGAGCCTCTGCGCCACGACTGGCCTCAAAAAGATTTCTTTAATTTAATATAAGACTAGACCGACCATATGGTCGACGACCTTCTTATGGCTGTGACTGGTTCGTAACACCCACGTTAATGCCGACTTGCTCTCACCAGCTTAAGCCGCCTATTCTTTGAGAACAGTAAATTTATAGGCAAATACAGTAAATTCATAGGTATTAATATTCAAATAATAAATAATATTTTAGTGTACCGTAATGCTCCATACTATATATAACACCTACACTTATCCGTATTAAAAATATTATTATAAACTAGTCGTGTTCCTAGCCGATTGTACGAAGAATACAGGGTGAAGCTGTTTATATTTAATTTTATTAATTTTTTAAGCCTACAAATTATAGCCAACTTTGTCTATAGCTCGAGTTCTTTGCTATGTTCCAAAATAACTAACTCATAAAATATTAGAACTTGGTTATACTGCACAAAAAATGGTCATTGGCAAAACTGGTCTGTAATTGTAAACTGGTTTATATTTTGTATCAAATAAATATTCGTCTGTCAATCTTAGAAACGCAAAGACTAATATTCTAGAGAATTTCCTATAAGACAGGCTATAAGCTATCTAAAAAAATTGCAAAGGTTAACTTGACTTAGTTTTACACTGTATCCCTAGCGGGGTAGTCAGGGGGAACGGAGCGCCAAAGGCTACATTCTCTGCATACCTCTTTCGCCTTGTTCACTGTCATCAACCTCTTCATAACAGCCCTCCCGGGGGATCCTCTTGCTTATTATTTATTAAATTATGATTTAAAACATTTCCATAGAGTCGGTTCCCGTTTTCCTTTTATCTATCTATCTTTATTAAAACGAGCCAAATTACACTAGTTTTTATTCATATGATTTTTAAGGTCGTCGATGTAATCGTCGGCGTCATACAATTATTTCCGCCAGTTATTATTTTGCACTTGAAGCCAACAATGGGTCACCTTGGTATCGTCGCGTAGGCAAATGTAATAATGCCTTAAAAGTAATGGCTACATTAATATAGAATTATGTACTATAAATTCTTTTAAATTTACCATTGCAAATTGGAAATAAAAAATGTGGATATAATTTAATTAAATTAATTAAAATTTTTGAGACATTACGTGTTGAGTGGGGGAACTAGACGCCACGCTTTGTTTTGTTACCAGAGCGGAAAAATTACAATATGGAATACTTTTATTCCCCGAAAAAAGAAAACGTTTATTACGTATTTTTATTTTATTCTACAAATAAAATATATCTGAAACGATCATCAGCTCTGATGACGGCCCTAACTTGTCTTCTCACGCCGCCACCGCCGCGCCGGCGATCCGCGTCGATGACCGTGGTTCGCGTCCGTGTCTCCGCGATGCCATACGAAAATGCTAATTTTCGGATTCACCGAAACAATAAATTACACTCAGAATACCAATACAATACGAATGAAGAAAAAATATTTATGTATGCCATATATGTTTATAATTGTTATTGTTTTTTTTTTGTAAAGAATTGTTATAAGTACCATAAAAACGTAAATGTGAAATGAGAGCCAAGTAAAAAAATGTTGAGTAAATGTCGTTCCCGATTGCACCGACAAATAATGGGAGATCTATATGGGTGCCAAGTTCTCTTTTTACTTTTGATAAAATTCAATTTTACTGAGCTGTCTTGAACTGAAACGGAGGTAGTCGACCGAGTTACTTTAAAATAATTTTAAAATTCACAACTTAATGATAACTTTAGCTAATTAGATTGTTTACTAGTAATTAGATTGTTTTAAGTTATTAAGTAACTAGAGGTAATTTGACTTATTTATTATAATTTATTGTGAAATTTAAGCATAAATTAAGCATTTATTTCTGTGGCAGACCTTGTATACGTGACACCAAGTTATAAATAATAAGAATAAGACAAAATAACTAACAGCTTTACTAAAAACAATAAACAAATACATATATTTCTCATAAACAAATTAATCACAAGCACTTATTGAAATCTCTGGTTGAGTAATACGCCCAATATAGATAGAAGAGTCGTCACCATCTGAGTCAGGATCTGTTCTTGCGAAACCATATGGTAAATATCTCTTAAGAGCTGAATGTGAAAATTTAGGTTTTAGCTATTTTATTATTCACTTAGAGAAATTCTGTTCTTTTTGTTAATTAACAAATCTAATCTAATCTAGCTTCACGCTGCATCCCTCGCGAGGTAGTAAAAGAGAACTCTACATACCTCTTTCGCCTCGTCCATCTGTCATCAACATGCCCTCAGGAGGGTCCTCATGCTTTTTACGTCAATCGAGGTCTCCCCTACCTCTCTTACCGTTTAATAAATCAATAATTCAAGGAAAACTAAATTTCCTGTGTTATACATACCTACAAAATTTAAATCTCATGATATAGTCCTTATTCCTGTCAATTATTTATTTGTCAATCGACAATGTTATTGCTTCTGGTTTAATTTCTTAATTACATAATTCTTAATGACATATTTATTTTATTTTGTATAAATATAAAAATCGCTGTATAATGTGAAAATTTATAAGTTACTTTTCATCGACTACAGTTATGAATTTTGGCACGAAATGAAAAATGTGGGAAAAATGTGAAAAGAGAAAATAGAAAATATCTATAATATTTCATAAAAAAAGGCATTACAATCTTATATTTGTAGTTCATTTCATACAAAATGGGCTCATATGCCTGTAAACTTAAGTATTGGTTCAGAAGGCTCGGTGGTCTAGTATGACTCGCACTTGACAGATTTTTTTAATAACATTACAGTGTACTCAATTGTTCTGTTCTGTTCTTTCTAATATGGCGTTCCGAGCGTGCCAGTTGAGCACAAAATCACTTCGCCAGTGTCACGTTGAAGCTCAATTGTTTTCTTCAAACTTGTATTTAATTACTTTAAAACAAAATATATATAACGTAATGTCAGTTGCAAGAACAATTGTGATTCGTATAAATATGTCATGGTCAATTTGCTTGTGTTCGCGGAATTATCAACCCTTTATACTTGTAAGATGTACATACACTTGTGTCAGAAATCTTTCGAGAGAATAATTATTTTTGAAATCTTCATAGGTTCTCTTATTTCTTATTCTATTGGTGGTGGTGGTGGTACTGGTTATTAAGATTTTACTATTTGACCCCACCACCTTTTGGATTAATAACTTGTCTATTTTAATTAAACACGTACATAAATACGAAGCAATTCTTTATCTTGACTGATGTCTATTTTCATCTTATTTTACTTTCTATACTTACTTTCCGGTATAATATTGAAACAAAGAATATTTTTTAATATATTAGAGGATAGGCTCCATCTACAACCATAGGACCATAATCCTTACTAGAAGGTACCTGCTTGGTATTTATGTACATAGCAACCGACTCTGAAAGTTATCACTTTCTAGTAGCAGTGTTGAACAACGTCTAATTGTTTCGGTTGTGAGATTCCAAATGGACCTATGACTAAATATAAAACATATATTGGATAAATGCTATTAATAAGGTAAATTAAATTTTTTTTTTTATTTATTACTAAATATAACATGACCCAATTAAAAATAAATAGCTAAAAGTAGAATTAAATATGCATAATAATATAAGGAATATATTTAAAAAAACTATGTAATTCTAAAGAAAAACGTAACAGTTTGTTCGCGTTTGTTATTTGTTTGTTATTGATCGTCTAGAATACAAGGACCGAATTAGGACATGTTTGATTCAGATCGCTAGGCGACAAATTGCGTTCATGATTAAAATATGAGAATTTGGGACGAGCTGTAAAGAAACCTGCCTATTAATATAAACGTATAATATATTTCCATTTCCATTTAACATATAATATGGTTGCTTAATTCAATATTTTGTTTTTTCGAATACAGTTAACTATAATACCTAAATATATATTTTATATCTATTATCATTTGGAAATCCAATTATATAATTAATTGTCATTTCTTCCACCCAATAGTTTATTAGTTCTGAAAAGGATAACATTACAGAGAATGGGTCCTTACATGATATTGAGTCAGTGCTATATCGGGACACCAGTCGCCCACTTACGTTACAAAGCTTCTTTGTTCTATCAATGATATGATTACTTTAGTCTTTCTCTTTATGTATAAATCTCTGAGAATATTTTTAAATCTAAGCTTCATATTTATATATCGAAATAAATACTTGCATGTTCTGGTTATTTTTTCATATTATGTTTCTTAGCAACGGCTTTCATGAAATACATGAGCAATGATCATTAAGTTTAGTAATGATTTTTGTATGAAGCACTTTACATTTTGGGTTCTTTATAATATAGGTAATATTAACATATAATATATGTATTTATATACCTTTGGATGAAATAAATGTTACAGTTTTAATATATCTATCAAATTTATATTATTAAAATACACGAAAAAGCTTAATTTGGTTATTTTCAATTTCAATCTTATTTTGATATAGAGTCTGTTTAAAAATACAAATAAGAATAAAAAAAAATGTAGATAATAAAAATACCTATATTGGGGAAAAGAACAAAGCATACGGCAGTAGGCGATGGGATTCGCGACGGATCGGGTTGCTTGGTTCTTTCCTTGGTGGTAGTGAAAAATTGAAAAAAGATATTTTTGTTGTATGTATGTGGTATACATATTTTCGTAAACTGGGGGGGAAAAATGTGAACATTTAGCGCCTATTCATTGGGCCCGATTAATTATTATCTACATAAAAATACATTTTTTGTCTCAATGGCCTATTCAAGTTTTCTACTCCAAGTAGTGTTATCCTTTTGCCTGGTTGTAAAAGTTTTGAACTAAACACTATGGATGGGATATGGCTGGACCTGTCACGCTGCCACCTTTGCCACAACCGAGATATCTTCCCATATACTTACACCCGTATCGTGTCAGAAGAAGGTATATTGTTAATCTAAGAATAACACTTTATACCAATATAGATTTCTTATATATAGAGCTCCAATTATTCATACGATTGGATAAAAAAATATTAATAGTTTATTTAAATGTGATTGTAACTTTAATACATGCCGGTATTTTCCTATAGAACTTATGCATCAAAATATATAGACAGGAGATATTTATACATTAATAAAACAATTTTTACTATCAGAATACTTTAATAATCTTATATATTTCTTTGCAGGCGTCACCGTTGCACACACAATGATGTCCCGGAGCCATTGTTTGATGTGGAGCACACTACGAGCGTGGTCTCCGCATACAAACAAGATTATGATGAAAAACATGTCAGCCGTACTACAGCTGTTCATCACGAAGATCACTTGAGATTAGAAGGCGATTTTGAAGAACCCGAACGTCCTCGCTGGCAACCTGTTGAACGACCTAAGCCAACAAAACCAGAAGATAATCTAAAGCCTGAGGGCGATTTTGAAAAAAGAAGGCCCGAGGAGTGGCGTCCAGGAGAAAGAGCTCCTGTTAAAAAGCCTGAAGATAATCTGAAGCCAGAGGGTGATTTCGAAAAGCGAAAGCCGGAAGAGTGGCGACCTGGCGATAGGGCACCAACCCGTCGTCCTGAAGATAATCTAAAGCCAGAAGGTGATTTTGCTACACCTGAAAAAGAAACTTGGCGTCCAGCTGAACGTCAAAAACCTAAAAAACCTGAGGATAATTTACGTCCTGAAGGAGACTTTGAGAGACGTATTCCCGAGGAATGGCGTCCTGGTGATAGAGAGCCTGTAAGGCGCCCACAAGATAATTTAAGACCAGAGGGTGACTTTGAAGACAGACGGCCTGAAGAGTGGCGACCTGGCGATCGTGCACCTGTAAAGCGACCCGAAGATAATCTAAAACCAGAGGGAGATTTTGAGAAGCGGCAACCTCAACAATGGCAGCCTGGTGATCGAGCACCCACTCGTCGTCCTGAAGATAATCTCAGACCAGAAGGAGAATTCACGAGTCCTGAAAAAGACCTCTGGCGACCAGCTGAGAGGCAAAAACCAATAAGACCAGAAGATAATTTGCGTCCAGAAGGAGAATTCGAAAGGCGCAAGCCTGATGAGTGGCGTCCTGGTGATAGAGCCCCTATTCGAAAGCCTGAAGATAATTTAAAACCAGAGGGTGACTTTGAAGACAGAAGACCAGAGGTATGGAGACCTGGTGATAGAGCGCCGGTAAGACGTCCTGAAGATAATCTAAAGCCAGAGGGTGATTTCACTACTCCTGAGA
The DNA here is from genome assembly GCF_056956725.1 of Heliconius melpomene rosina. Taxonomy (NCBI): domain Eukaryota; kingdom Metazoa; phylum Arthropoda; class Insecta; order Lepidoptera; family Nymphalidae; genus Heliconius; species Heliconius melpomene. Next base: position 4,563,796 of record NC_140402.1, on the reverse strand, counting down.
AAGAACCGTGGCGCCCGGTAGAACGACAGAAGCCTAAAAAACCAGAAGATAATTTACGTCCTGAGGGAGAATTTGAGAAACGAAAGCCAGAAGAATGGCGTCCTGGTGATAGAGCACCTGTTCGACGACCAGAAGATAATTTAAAACCAGAAGGTGATTTTGAAGATAGAAGACCAGAAGAATGGAAACCAGGTGATAGGGCTCCAGTTAAAAAACCAAAGGATAATTTAAAACCAGAAGGAGAATTTGAACGGAGACGTCCTGAAGAATGGCAGCCCGGTGATCGAGCTCCAACAAAACGTCCCGAAGATAATCTACGACCAGAGGGAGAATTTACCACACCTGAGAAAGAGCAATGGCGACCAGCTGAACGGCAAAAGCCTAGAAAGCCTGAAGATAACTTATATCCTGAAGGAGAATTTGCAAAACGTAAGCCTGATGAGTGGCGCCCAGGTGACAGAGAACCTGTCCGTCGACCTCAAGATAATCTTAAGCCAGAAGGCGATTTTGAAGACCGTAGACCCGAAGCATGGAAACCAGGTGATCGAGCTCCTGTCAAGCGCCCTGAGGATAATTTAAAACCTGAAGGTGAATTTGAAAGAAGAAAACCTGATGAGTGGCGTCCAGGTGATCGGGCACCAACCCGGCGGCCAGAAGATAATCTTAAGCCTGAAGGTGAATTTTCTACACCTGAAAAAGAGCCATGGCGTCCAGCGGAACGTCAAAAGCCTAAAAAGCCTGAGGATAATTTAAAACCTGAGGGAGAATTTTCTACCCCAGAAAAACAAAAATGGAGACCTGCTGAACGACCAGAGCAGAAAAAACCAGAAGATAACCTTAGACCAGAGGGTGAATTTGAAAGAAGAAAACCTGACAAATGGCAACCTGGTGAGAGAGAACCTATTAGACGTCCAGAAGATAACTTAAAACCTGAAGGAGAATTTACTACTCCTCAGAAAGAACAATGGAAACCTGCTGAAAGGCCTCAGCAGAAAAAGCCACAAGATAATTTGAAACCTGAAGGAGAATTTACGACTTCGAGGACAATTACCGAAGATTATAAGCAAGTTATTGGAGAACGAGCTGAAATAATTAGACGTACTGATAATATTATTACAGAAGGCGAATTCACAGGTAATGAACATTTTTATTTCTATGTTATTTTATTTTGTAGTTTTTATAATCATTTATTTATGTATCACATACAATAAAAAACATTGACTTAATATTCTTCATTAGATCTCTACAGAGAATAAATTAAACCTTTAGCTGTTATTGTTAAATGTCATCTTATCAATTTTTAAATCATGTTCTTTACAGATACGACGACATTACGTACGGAGTATACTATTAAACCTGTGGAACGACCTAAACCAGTGAGACGTAATACTTGGACCAAAATCGAAGGAGATATGACAGTAGAAACAACATCAAAATCGGAATACATCGATTATACAGATACAGTTGAAAGAACTACTTTAATTACACGTAAAACAGATAATTTAACTCATGAAGGTGATATTGAGTTTGTAACTTCTAATCAAAAAGATTTTACAGAAAAAAGTACGATAGTAGAACGCCCTCAACGACGTCGTACATGGACAAAAGAAGATTTTGAAAAGTTCTATTCCTCTGAGGATATTGAAAATGTAACAACTACTCAAGAAGAATATAAGACTTATGAAGAAACACATCAAAAGCGTCTTATTGCAAGGAAACCAAAAGATAATCTTAAGCCAGAAGGTGATTTTGATGCACCAGTAAATGAAAAATGGCGACCTGCAGAACGCCCTAAACAGATAAAACCTGAAGATAATTTGCGTCCTGAAGGTGAATTTTCAACTCCTGAGAAAGAAAAATGGCGTCCAGCCGACCGACCAATTCAAAAGAAACCAGAGGATAATCTAAAACCGGAAGGTGAATTCGATCAGTACAAACCTGAAGAATGGCGCCCTGCTGAAAAGCAAACTCCTAAAAAGCCTATAGATAACCTTAAACCAGAAGGGGAATTTACTACGCCACAAAAAGAAGAGTGGCGTCCTGCTGAACGGCCTGTCCAAAAGAAACCTAAAGATAATCTAAAGCCAGAGGGTGAATTTGACCAATACAAGCCCGACGAATGGCGTCCCGCTGAAAGACAAACTGCTAAGAAACCTAAGGATAATTTAAAACCTGAGGGTGAATTTGATCAATACAAGCCCGACGAATGGCGTCCTGCTGAAAGACAAACTGCTAAAAAACCTAAGGACAACTTAAATCCTGAGGGTGAATTTGAGAGTCCATTAAAAGAAGAATGGAGACCTGCTGATCGTCCCAAACAAAAAAGACCAGAAGATAACCTCAAGCCTGAAGGTAAATTTGAAACGCCAGTTCATGAGGAATGGAGGCCTGCAGAACGTCCAAAGCAAATAAGGCCAGAAGATAATTTACGTCCTGAAGGTGAATTTTCAACCCCTACAAAAGAAAAGTGGCAACCCGCGGAACGACCTGTCCAAAGGAAACCTAAAGATAATCTTAAGCCAGAGGGAGAATTCGATCAACATAAGCCCGATGAGTGGCGTCCTGCCGAACGACCAACTCTTAAAAAGCCTAAAGATAATTTAAAACCAGAGGGTGAATTCGAGAGCCCTACAAAAGAGGAATGGAGGCCTGCTGATCGTTCAAAACCTAAAAAACCTGAAGACAATCTTCGTCCTGAGGGTGAATTTTCAACACCTGATAAAGTGCTATGGCGACCTGCTGAAAGACCTATCCAAAAGAAACCAAAGGATAACCTTATGCCTGAAGGCCAATTTGAAGTGCCTCATCATGAAGAGTGGAAACCTGCTGAACGTCCCGTTCAACGAAAACCGAAAGATAATTTAAGACCAGAAGGAGACTTTGAACAACCGCAACCCGAAGAATGGCGTCCCGCCGAAAGGCAAATACCTAAAAAGCCTAAAGATAACCTTAAACCCGAGGGTGATTTTGAAACTCCTGAAAAAGAAAAGTGGCGTCCTGCAGAACGACCGATACCTAAAAGGCCTGATGATAACTTACGGCCTGAAGGTGATTTTGAGAAACGGCGGCCAGAAGAATGGCGTCCAGGCGACAGGGCACCAGTGAAACGTCCAGATGATAACTTAAAACCTGAAGGAGAATTTACCACTCCGGATAAAATACAGTGGCAACCAGCAGAGCGACCTGTACAGAAAAAACCTAAAGACAATCTTAAGCCTGAGGGTGATTTTGAAACGCCAGAGAAAGAAAAATGGCAGCCGGCGGAAAGGCAAAAACCTAAAAAGCCTCATGACAATTTATGGCCTGAAGGGCAATTCGAACAAAGGATACCGGACGAGTGGCAACCAGCAGAACGGCCTGTTCAAAATAAACCAAAAGATAACCTTAAGCCTGAAGGAGATTTCGAAAAACCTAAACCAAAAGAATGGCGACCTGCTGAGAGGGAAACTCCCAAAAAACCAAAAGACAACTTGAAACCTGAAGGTGATTTCGAAACACCTAAACAAGAAGAATGGCGTCCTGCAGAAAGGCCTAGGCCTAAAAAACCAGAGGATAATTTACGCCCGGAAGGGGAGTTTGAAAAACGACAACCTGATCACTGGCGTCCTGGTGACCGTGAACCAGTACGTCGACCACATGACAACTTGCGACCAGAAGGCGAATTTACAACCCCAGAGAAGGAACAATGGCGCCCTGCTGAACGTCCTGAACAAAAGAAACCGCAAGATAACCTTAGACCAGAAGGCAACTTTGAACAACCTAAATCACAAGAATGGCGGCCTGCTGAACGACCAAAGCCTAAGAAACCTCAAGACAATTTACATCCTGAAGGCGAATTTGAGAAACGTCAACCAGAGAAATGGCGTCCTGGCGAACGAGCTCCTGTTCGTCGTCCAGATGACAATCTTCATCCTGAAGGTGATTTTACCACTCCTGAAAAAACCAAATGGCAACCCGCAGAAAGACCAAGTCAAAAGAAACCGAAGGATAATCTGAAACCAGAAGGAGAATTTAATTCTCGTACTCCGGAACATTGGCAGCCAGCAGAAAGACAAACGCCAAAGAAACCCCAAGATAATCTAAAACCTGAAGGTGATTTTGAAACACCTAAAAAAGAAAGGTGGCAACCAGCTGACAGGCCTGAGATAAAGAAACCTGTTGATAACCTTACGCCAGAAGGAACATTCGAAAAGCCTAAGCAAGATGAATGGCGTCCAGCTGAAAGACAAACACCTAAAAAGCCACAGGACAATCTTAAGCCAGAGGGTCATTTCGAAACTCCTACCCGAGATAAATGGCAACCAGCTGAAAAACCTGAAGTTAAAAAACCTAAAGATAATTTAAGGCCAGAGGGACAGTTTGAAAAACCAAAACATGAGGAATGGAAACCAGCTGAGAGACCAACACCTAAAAAACCACAAGATAATTTAAAACCTGAAGGCAAAATTGATACACCAAAACGCGACGATTGGCGTCCGGCCGAACGTCCTGATGTCAAGAAACCCAAGGATAATCTTAAACCTGAAGGAAAAATGGAAGTTATTCGTAGAACTGATTACTCCATAACTAAAGGAGATAGAGCTGATGTTGTTAGACATGAAGACCATTTGAAAATGGAAGGAAGTATTGATGTTCATCGCTCAAGAGACGATTACAAACGTATTGACAAAACTGAAAAAATTATAATACAGAGACATGAAGACAATTTACGAACAGAAGGTGAATTTATTGATTTACATGTCCGAAATGATTATAGTGCTACTAAAGGTGAACGGGCACCAGTAGTAAAACCTCAAGATAACTTAAAACCTGATGGTAAATTTTATAAGCCAGAAGTAGTACCATCCCAGCCAGCTGAAAGGCGCAAACTTATAAAACATGTTGATAATATAACAATTGAAAGAGATTTGGATATACGTAAAAATGTCGATAGAGTTGATATAATCCGAAGAGAAGACAACTTGAAGATAGAAGGTGAATTTATAGATATGAAGCAAAGAAATGACTACAATGTAGTTACAGGTGATAGAAGAACTATCGTTAAACATGAGGATAATCTTAAGATGGAAGGTACAATGGAAAATATTCGCTCTTCTGATACATATCGTGTTGTAAAAGGCCAAAGAGTTAAATTAACTCGCAGAGAGGATAATCTTAAAATAGAGGGTGTTTTTGAAGACCATACTCGCAGGGATGACTACAAAGTAAAAAAAGATGTCAAGTCAGCTATTACATATTACCCAGAGAAGGATGAGCCTAAAGATACTACAGATGGACAGAAGCCTGATAAACCCACGTACACACAAAAACATGACAAGAATTATATCGATGATAAAACATCAGTTTCTGAGCACTATACTAAATACATTGAAGATGACTCTAGTCGTTATACAACACTAAAAACATCAGAAGTAACCAATCTTTCTCAACGACATTCTCCTCAACCAAATGGACAGAATGATTATTCTGGTCCTAAAGATGAGAAACCTTCACGACCTAAATGGGATAAACCTGGAAATAGAGAAGATAGTCGCCCTATAAAGAGTGATAAACCAGAAGAAAGACCTGAATATAAAACAAAAGAAAGATATCGTGATGAACCAGAAGATAAACCTCATTATAGACCTGAGAGTGACAGGCCAGTAGACAGAACAAATGAGAAGCCAATGTCAAAACTTAACTATCACCCAGGAGAGAGACCAAATGATAAGACTGGAGAAAGGTCTTGGGACACAGCAAATAATAAGCCTCATTTATCAGAACGACGTCCTGGTGATAAATCTAGAGAGATACCTATTTATGGACCAGGCGAGCCACAGGATACACAAAGTAGAAGAGAAGATAATATAAAACCTGACAAACATTTTGGTCAACCTACTAAACCACAGTGGCAGACAAGCGAACGAGCTAGTCCTATTCGACCGAAGGACAATCTATATCCCGAAGGAAATAATAAACAATATCCATCGTCTGTCAGTAGGGCTGATTATTCTCAAACCAAGGAAAGTTCTCACTCAGTTATAGAGGAACGACATACCTCCCATCGCTCTAGTCCTGAAGCGAGTAAAAGGATTCACGATACAAGTAATTTAACTGATATAACTGCAAGAGATATTGACACCTCTAAACATACACATTCTGATCATGATGTAAAATCATACATTACTAAAACTATATCCGATAAGCACCATGATAGCAGTGTGCAAAAATCTCATTCAGAGACACGTACTACTAAAGTGATGGGAACTCATGATAAAGTAGTTGAAAAGTCTCATATAGTTTCTGGTACTAAAGGTCACGATGGTCCATCAAATGTAAACCGTAATAAATTGCAAGACACTTCTATTACATCATCATCAAAAGATGTAAGTCAGTCATTATCACGCGATACTACCGACCGGAATGCAACGGATCGTTCACATAAAAGACAATCTACGGAAAGAAATGTTATAAATAAGAGTGATACTACAAATATTCAACATTCATCTTCTACTAATAAAATAATAAAACAAATAACAGAGAAGAAGCTAATTGCAGGGAAATGGGTAAATGTAACTAGAAATGTTGAAGTCGTGACGAATACTGATAAATCAGGAAGTGCAAACTTGAAAAATGTAATTGATGGGCGTACTGAGGTTGATAAAAACAAAACCAGAAACATCTCGAGCAACATTGTATCTTCAGGACAAGTGAATTTAAGCAATGACAGTCAAAAGTTCCAGAACACTGCGAACACCACATTTGTAGTGGAAAAGAGAACTGATAATTTAAATCAATCATCAAATCATTCAGTCTCTGAACATTCAACAAAAGATATTGGTGCAATATCTTCACAGAAAATTATAAATTCTGGACAACATTCAACATCTTCGAATCAAAATATACATACCCAACATCATGGTTATGTATCTTCAGATACCCGTTCCCATGAAAACATACACAATTCCACACATTCCACTCAGTCAATGAGTCACGTCGAAAATAACACTTCCCATTCGACACACACCAATTCTAGACAAACACAGAGACATATTACAGGAGATCACATTCATAGAAAGCAAATAATTACAGAGTCACCTATTCATCACATGACTTCATCTTATGATACAGACGATCAACATCAGCGTGGTACTCGTTCAAGCGAGCGTCAAGTGCAAAGATCGTCAACAGGAACGTCATCTTCAGGAAGTCGTGTCGAGCAAAATATTTCTAAAGTATCATCAGTGCATCAATCACACAATCATAGCGTAAACAGAAATCAAATAAGTGACAGTGTAACAAAAACGAGCATTGAATTTCAGAGAGCCATGCACGGCGGAGGAGAAGCCTCAACTGTATCAACAGACCAGGCTTCGCGTAGTGGACACCATAAACGTACATCCGATTTGGTATCTGATTTGTCAAGTACAAATGCAGTACTTCATAGAAAAGGTGTATCTTCGACAACTGAAGCCCATCATTCTATCAGTTCCACTGCAGCCGCACAAAGAAAGAGCATAACGAACCTCAATGAGCGTGGAGAATATATAAGTAACTCAACACATAGTGCTGACAGAAAGAGTATAAGTTCAATGCATCGTTCTGGTCGCGATCATACATCTGTAATTACTGAACAAAATGAAAACACCGATATCCGCCGTCAACAAAAACGTGACGGTCAATCAACACTGGCTGTAGATCGACAGCCGCGTGTTGTTGTTCGAGATAATCTTCGTGTCGGTGGAGAGTTTTATGGTCAATCTGAGGCTCGTTCCTACGGCAGCTTCTCAAGATCTAATCACACTGAAAAATCTGAAAGGAATGAACGTGTTGAAAAAGTGGAACGTCGAGTAAGGCATGGTACTACGTCAAATTTCGTTTTGGGAGACGGAGGCACGAGTTATAAGCGAGAATATACTACTCACGTCCATGGAACTTGCCCAGCAACGTTAATCGAGTCCCCGCGGACACCATTTAAGCATACTCGCGACTCAAGAGAGCACAAATTTTATACGGCAAAAACAAATCAGCAGAAATCTTAAATTTGTTGTATGTAACAACTACTAACCGATAGCCGTATCATTCTTTATGTACTCCAGCTTTGCATCTGATTAAGATTTTTATATAAATTTAATATTTTATACAAGCTAACATTGCTAGTCTAAAAAAATTTGTGCCTTTAATTTTAAAGATTATGTATGCATAATATCACTTCATTTAATATTGTTTAACTTAATTTTTTAAATATATTTATAACTTATCAATTATTGCCATGTAATAAAAAAATACTATATTATTTCGTTTTTTATTTTCACAAAATTAAAAATATATTTTGAATATTTGTAGGTATGTGTAAATCTTAATTTTGCAGTTTTCATAAAAACTTACAGAAAACATTTTAGGGATTAAATAATCTAACGATGCAATGTTCATACCAACAAATACTAAAAGCATTCCTTGCAATACAAAAAAACAGCACCATTTATTTATAATGTTGCATTATAGTCCACGTCATGTAATATAATCTTCTCAACTATATTGATTTCCTTGTAATAGAAATTTATTTTACACACTAACTAATGAAATATAGAAATAAATAGCTTAAAAATCTTTTATTGGATTAAATTAGCTATATTTATAATTATAACTCAAAAACTACTCGTAAATTATAAATTAACACAAGAAAAGATAAAAATGTACCATACAATTATACTTTTAACGATCACGAACACTTCATTTATATTCTTTTAGATCGACTCAGATTGTTTTCCAACTTTTCTAAATGGGATTCAAAAGAGTCTTCTCCTTGATAGTTGGGTGTATCCACACAATTATCTGACGCGAAATTATTATCGCTATTTATAGGATCTATGGTGCGACCGCTTCGAATTAGCTTAACACTATCCTCTTTGTCGTTTTCAACAAGTATATTATTTTTAATGTCGCTATTGTTTACAATATTCTCGTCTACTCCTTTAACAATTGAAAATTCGTTATTCGAGCCAACAGAATATTGAGGAATTTTAACCAAATCTGAATTTTCATTCAACTTAGAACTATTAGCTTGAATATGGTCTTTGTCGGCTATAGCAACCGTGTTCCGTTTTATTTGTTTGTCACGTCTTGAAAATCTTTTATTCTCGAATTGATTTAATGCCACATTTTCACATTTTTTATCCTGGAAACCCGGGATATAAGGTACCTCACTACCTAAGGAAGATAAATCTCGTTTCTTAACTCGGTGGTTTAATTGCCTTCGCTTAACACGAATTAAAGGCTCCATATTCAAATTACCTTCGTCGTATGCGTCGCCATTAGGAAAAGACTCTTCCAAAGATCGAATAGATTCATCGTTTTCGAACATATTTTCTCTATTTATTTCCCTTTTTTGCGTATTACTATCCTCGTTAGATTCACCTTTAGATTCAAGCCAATCTTCGTTATCCGAACATATGACTTCTTGGTTTGAAGATGAATCATAAGAGTTATCATCAGTTGAATCATCGTTAGATTTTACTTCTTCTTGTAGCTCTTTTTTATGTTCGTCTAAGCTGATTTCTCTTTTATTATCATTTTTAAAAGTTTCTTTATTATAGTTACTTAAAGTTGCAGCTTCAACGTTAAGCTCTAAAGTCTGTCCATTTGCATTTAAACTAGATTTATTTTCTATTTTTCCTGAATCATTTTCATTTTCTTGGGTTTTTGTGGTACATTCTTCACTCTCACTTTGTTTATTGGCTTCTGATGCGTCTGTTGCCAGATCTGAGACAGACTTAGAATCTATGGAAAAACTCTCTTCTAGTTTACTTGAATCTAAGCTATGATCGTCTACAGCACCCGCTTTTTTTGTAATTTCTCTTTTATCCATAATTTTTCTTAAAATTGCTTTTTTATCTTCTGGAAGAGCATTAAGTAGGTTTTCTAGGTCTTTATCCGATAATTTTTTTATATTGTTAATAATAGAACTTTCATTACTTTCATTAGCGTCACAATTTTTCGCTTCAGACTGAAGAGCTTGAGTTTCCCGGCGGTCTCTTATGTTAAATGTATTTTCATAAGTTCTTCCATTAGTAGAGTCTTTATTTTGCTGCATTTTAATGTAGTGTTGTTTTTCCAAATTTGGTTGATCTTCTACTTCTATTTGATCATTTCTTTCCTTGTTTAAATTTTCTTGACTTATTTTAAATAGTAAATCCCCGGAATATTCAGGATTTTGTCCTGTATTTAAATCTTTATTACCTATTTTTGGATCATGATCACGCAAGGAAGATAAATCTTCAGTCCTCTCTATTGCTCTATTCGTATCGCTGTTATAATCTTTATGTAGACTTTGGGGAAAAAAATCAGTTTCATGTTTTAGATTTATGTTACGCTCATCTTGACGTGCTTCTTTGTCATCATTTAAATCAACATCAGAAACCTATAAATCGATTGAATTTTTAAATGAACGAAGGAAGTTTTTTTTTATTCTAGTTACTCTTATTAATTATTAATATGTTATTAAGAATAGCATATTGACTTAGGATTACTATTAAGTACAGCTCTTAAAAAAATCCACTAACTTCCTTATATCCGTTTTGATCAAGGCGTGAATCACGTTCTTGAGATTCACGTTTATCTTCATGGTTAATTGTTGCTCTTTGAACCTGGTAAAATTATTATTTAACTAATACCAATACAAATTACATGATAGTTAAATGTATTGTCCTCTCGGTAATATGTAACGTAAACGTTAAGACGTTTGGAAAATGAATATACCTAAGTCATTCCCCGAGTGGGAACTAAATACACAAGAATAGGTTCCCCTGCCTGAAATAAAGTTAGTATAAAATGTTGGCTTTTATACCTCGTCGCTTGCAGGTTCTTGATCTTCACTAATATATTCATCTTGTTTGCTATCGTCGTTGCCTTCATACTCCGCGTCACTACTTTCTCTAAAATAAGTTAAATTCATCTTAACAACTTTATAGCTTAAGTGAGATATAAAACGTAACTATATTTTTTGAGTTAAGAATTATTGTAAATTATACAAATGTATAAAAATGGCCATTGTAAAATTTCAATTTCGCAGCAATATTTTTGATAGCTCCACGCTGTATCAGACGCGGCAGAGTAGGCAGAGGTAACATGGGAACCTAAAGTTAAGGCACTCACACACACACCGCCAAAGTCTGGAGGCATTGCGTGTTGAGTGGCGTGAATCTACTTTGTCTCTTTACCAGAGCGATGAAATGAGAATACAATGTTTTTCTTTCCTCCGGGTCGGAATCGAATCTACAACCGTATTGTATGCACTCACACGCTTGTGCCCCTGCGCCACGAAGACCTCCTATATTTTATATTTTAATAATCGGAATACGAGAAAATAGAAGTTAAATCAATGCAGAAACACAACAATAATGAAAAAACATATACATCAAATATTAACCAAAATAAATATAAAAATATACAAGAATTAAAATCAAATATATGTATAGGAACCTGTTGTTTTCTTCATCCAATGGCCTGCTAGATATAAATACACAAAAAGAAGTGCATATTATGAATATTATAAAAATTTGCATTTTGTAACAATTGTTGGAAAAATTGCACCAGAAAACTGTCTTCTTAACTGACAGGTGTCGTATATTTAATTTTTATAAGCGGCCAGCGTTCTCATTAATTAATACGATTGATAAAAAAAAGTTAAGGCGAGGCGAAGTCGAGTGACAGAACTCGACGCCGCGCTTTGGGAAAAGCTTTGCCTTGATAAAGGGAATAAACAGAAACAAAAATCTGAATACTTACAACAATTTTATTTTAATGAGACCGTTTCATCTCTATCACACTTATTATGTACATTTGGTTTAAATAAAACAAACCATTGAAACATTTAACTGCAAAATCTTCAATAAGTTTGTGCATATTTGAGAAAAAACATTTATGTCTTACATATCGATCAAATAGACTTTAAAACAGTGTAGAAGTACACAATCACACGTGTTGGTGTTCCGTTGCCTCAACACTTTGGGAGCACCTGTCACCGCTCTCCACTCGTATCTTAATCTTACATAAAACAAACTCACTCTTGTTTATCTTTACTATTAAAGATATTTTTTTAAAATTCCCATCGCAACCATTCCGCTATAGGAATTTTCATACATTTTCATACAAAACGCACCTTGATACGTTTCCATGATATCCCCTTTGTCGATGTCATTTCATACGCCAAAATGCAAAAGGTACAAAACATTTAAGAATACAATAACATATGTATATTATGACGATTTATATAGATCTCAAACAATTTTTAAAGATTTTAACACAACTATTTACGTAACATATAAAAACTTTCGAAATATACTTTTTTTTATATTTTTGGCAAATTAAGCTTCAGTATTAAACAAAAACAATAACCGGATTCAAACCTTGTAATTGTTTGGATATTATTAATATACTTCGGTTGCAGAATACATAAAACGAAAAATTTCTAAAATCTTAACATTTTCGTAATTTTCTCGGTAGATTAGAAAAAAAAAGATTAAAATAAAAACTGAGCAAGTGCGTAAATATGGTGATTGTAAATAGAACAAGTTCAAATCCTTTAATATTTTACAAGTAAAAAATGTAGATGAATTCATATAAAAAAATAAATATACTTCCAACCAACGACCGACCGGAACTGTGACGAACAAGCGAAAATTATTTATTACCACACCTGGCAGTTTGGAATGTGCTTGTAATTTATAATCAGAAAGTATTATCAGATTTTTTAATATTTACGAATAAAATATTTTACTTTTAAAAAATATTATTACAGTGGTTGACAGTTAAATAAAATACTTTTAATACATTGCATTGAATTAAAATTAATGAAAAACATATTACTATTACGCAGATTTTAAATTATGTGCTTTTACCCTCCGACGAAAATAGTGTAGTGTTAAAAGTCTCTGTGTTTGTGTATATCGGTATGTCTGTCTGTCCGATTTCCAAACGGATGAACCGATTTAGTTTTTATGTTTACATGATGACATAATTAAGAGAGAGGGCCATGATTGAAAAAAATATAGCTCTCTAAAGATTATTTAGAGCTTTTCGTATCGGGGAGCTTAATTATCAATTATTTAACCTAGTTATTAAAAAGTTTACAAAAGTTTTTTTTAAATCACGCAAATACTGTTATGAAAGTAGTAGGCAATAAATAAAATTTTCGCTTGTTGACAAATGATACCAGAAAACAATAATTAGGAAACATGAAAAATGATAAGAAATAAAAACTTACAACCGATTAGGCTTCACCATGATTTATCTTGTGCTTATTTCCTTTATCACATAATTACATTTACAGCTACATCTGTCATACAGTATATTTATTTAGGTGGAATTAGCTTATGTCCGAACACACATTGAAATTGAAAGTGACAAGTATAAATCGCAAAAAAAAACAGAATCAATATAGCAATAAACAAGCAGTGCAGTAGTTTTTTTAATTCTATTTTAAAATTATCTAACAAAATTTTCAAGATTATTATTTCAGAATGATTTCAATATTTGCCAACTATAGCACTAAAAAAAATTGAATAACAGATAAAATTCCTTTAAACAGAGTTTGAATCTAGCTTTCCAGTTTTGAAAATACTAAAATAGTTAACAATATGTTAAAATTTTTTGTATGAATAAATTAATCTATTAGATACTGAGGTTAACTTATCACTTTCAATCAATGATATAGACAAACATACATATATTTATATATATATAAGATAGACATTTCATAGAAAACATTAAAGAATTATTTAATCAACATTAGTAATATTTAATTCTCGGATAGTATTCGTTAACGTCAACGGTTAAAGCGTATTGAAAAATAATTCAATTTCATATTAATTACAGATTACTATATAATTAATAATATACTTGAATCATATAGAAGCAAAAAAAAACCATTTGCATTCAGATTGGCATTTGTAAATTTACGTAAAAAAACGCATTAATTCTAGTAATGTGTTCTGTTTTAATGCATTTGTTGTCTCAGAAAATAACTAATTTTTCGTTCGATTTACACTCGAGGAAAAAACTTAAGTAAATATTAAGTGAATTATCTTTATTTTCTCGATCTAGTAACCAGACAAAGACTTGAAAAAATACAAAAACAACCAAAAGTTATTTAATATTATAATTTTGAAATAAAAACGAGATAGTTATTGCCGTATTTGCTTCTATACGATCCACTTATAGAGTTAGTGTGCGCAAGTTAGACATACCTGTTTTAGATTATAAAATCTAGATATACATTTACAGAAAATACATACAAGTATATAACATTATTCAAATTTAATAATTAACATCATAAAATGCTTACTTATAAATATTTGTAATTGGCATTTAGAATTGAATATTGTACCACATTTAGAATAATATAATATTAACACAATTAAAATTTATTGACTAGCGATTTTATTTCACAAAAAAAATTATATACATGATAATGGCTGGAAGACAATAAGAATAAAATCGCATCACACAATGATAATAATATACAAGAAAAATATATTTACAATACAAATATTTATAAGTAAACGCCTACAATAACCATAACCGAGTTGAATAAAATCTGTACATAAACAAACAAACAAACATATTGATATATGTGTATATATATAGGGAAAAGGTTCTATTTCATTTGATACTCATATAACTCGATGACTAGACTCTTAAAACATAATAAAATGAGCATTAACAAAAAAACCACATTGCTAAATGATCACCAATGCGCCCGTAATATTATTATTATATCAATATATTTCGTGAAAAGAATTCATAATTTTTAATTACAAATATTCTATACTATTCTATACATTATTAAATATTATATTTATATGACAATATAATTTGTGCCACTTATAATATATAGCTGAAACTAATTTTATTTCATTAATATAAAAAAAAAACATATAGATCAATATTTAAAATATAAAAGTAATTACGAGCGCAACGGTAGCTAAAACTAAAATATATCGAAACTTATACACTATAAAGTTTAACTTCAGATGTAGTTCTACTACTGTGAAAATGCAAGTTTTCTTCAACCGTCCTATGTATATAATAAATGTTGGACACGCATTGATTTGATATGACGCTATATATATTCAATAAAAATAATCGAATAACAAAATATTGCACCCTTTCTTAAAATTTATTTAAAAATAAAATATTTATTATCTGTGGTTGTATGATTCCAGATAAAAAAATACAACATAGGCAAAACTTGCGTTAATAATTGGAAATTATATTTAATTAGATTTTATTAATATTAATTTTATTCATTATTAAATAATCAATTTTGAAAAACAATATTAAAAAAAACACATTTTTTGAATTTGACAGTCAAATACAAAGTAAAAAAAATGGGCGACATACCAAACCAACACGTCTCTACTTAATACAGAATATTTAAATTTGTATATATAGTCAAATACAATACAATACAATACAATACAATACAATACAAGAGCTCTCATTGCAAAATTGACCTCCACATAAGTGTATCGCGACCGCACACGAGGGGCCATACATACATAAATTACGTCACACTTTATAAAAAGGTAAAGTATGATATTTTGTTACAAATGGGAATTAAAACATAATATTTTTTCGAACTATTTCATTGATTTTATAATTTCTAAGTGGGAAATTGTTAAATATGTGGAAATGGCGGAGAAAAGGTAAAAAAAAAATAATTCGTGTGACATAATTTATATAGATGACTCCTAATTAGATATGTTTGCGACAAAAGCTTAGTAAAATCTTCATTAACAAGACATATTTACAAATATTACAACACGCTTCCTTCAAAAAGAGAAAACAGAGTGCGTCACATCACATTGAAAGTAACGCGACACCTGTCACGTCACACCAAGCCCGCGTCAAACGATCCATTATTAAAAATTGTGGTAAATCGTAGTCTAGGTAAGAATTATTCGGATTAAGTTTTCAGTCAACGCTTGAGCAATCGCTGAGAGACAGATATAAAAAAGTCGAGAAAATTACACATTAAATATTAATTAATTACTTTAGAAAAAAATCGATCGCTTCAACGATTGTTTAAACGATACGATTCGCGAACTAGCATGCAACAATAGCGTTTTTTAAATGCAAGTCTATAAAGTGAACACTTTCAATTTTATATACAAAAGAGAGGGGTTGCGGCGAGAACCGTCAAATCTGAATCCGAAATGAATCTAATGATATTCGAGTACATATTCACAATACTTATTTTTAAAAAAGGAGGGTAACTGTACACAAGTCGACAAGTCGTCCATAATATAGAAAATCTATATCTAAAACAATCCGTTTTTTACTTGCCCTCTATGGACACAAGTTAATCATAAAGTTCACAAAGAACACTAGCACTCGGGAATGTCGAGTCACTAAGTCAGCCTTGGGTTGTCATGGGGCTAGGGGGGCACTAGAGGCGGTCGAGGCGGTCGAGGCGATCGAGGCGGTCAAGGTGGTCGAGGCGGTCGAGACGAAACTCGTGTTCGACAGCCGAGTCCGGTAGGAGGGCGCTGGGCTCCTCCAGGAGTGTGAGGTCGTCGAGGTCGAGACCAGCGCGGAGTTGTGCCTCTTCGCCTCCGAAGATGCCCGGGTCCAGCTCTCCTGAGTAATCTGTGGTAATAAAATTAGGGTGGATGTAGAGGGCTTGAGATATGGTACAAGAAGTTAGTAAATGTACAAACATATGTGAAAACAATATTTAAATATGTAATTAAGGAAATAATTAGTAATATTTATAAGACAGGAAAATACATATTTACATAAAATTTGCTATAAACTTAGAAAAATGAACATAACCAACAAATCACCTGTCAATATAATATCAGGTATACTAGCGGGCGTCGCCGGCGTAGGAGGCTGAGAGGGCGACGCGAGCGGCTGCAGCGCCGGAAACGCTCCACCACCCGCCACCGGGTCCCGCGCGCGTCTGGGCTCCATGTGAGGATGTGCATGTGTGTGCCCCGTGTGCGTGTGTGAGTGCGTGTGTTGTTGGTTGTGTGGGTGCGTGTGCGTGTGTGTGTGACCGCTATGCACGTGCCCCGTGTGGCCGCTGTGTGACGACTGTTCATACACAAACACAAATATGTCATTAGAAACTTTTTTCTTCTTTGGTTTTACGCTTTACATGGCATATAACAGGGTACAGTACGGTCAACGAATCGTTGATGATGTGCAGATTTGTTTTAGAATTTTTCTTTCTTTTTATTATTTTCATCTCAAGTGAACAATACGCAAAAGTTCAGAAGGTCTAACGTAAGAGTAGCCACGACTCATCAATCGTACTGTAGTTGGAGACGATCTAATGTCAAATCACATTTTTTTTACCATTCTGCAATAGTTCAAGATAGCATATTGAGTAACGGAACGAAATGCGGAAATGAAAATAATGAATTACCCAATAATATAAATTATCTTATTTCATAATTAAAAATAACCAAATCTAAATATATGTAGTATAGTCAAATAAATAACAAATCAAGATATAATAGTTTCTAAGTAAAAAAACTAAAAAAAAATTAGTTTTTAAAAAAAAAACTTAATTTATTTCTAACATAAAACAATAAATTAATTAATAGCTAGCATTCACCTGTGAGTACGTGTGCGTTGAATTCGTTGTTTGCTGCGAATGCGGTGAACTGTGGTTGATGTATGTAGTGTTGTACGTCGACGTGGGCGCGTCCAGCTGTCACAACGAAACAAATATATTATACAACTATTTAGAATAAAACGAGAGAAATAGAAAGATATAAAGCTAAATAATAGAATAATATAAAGAAATAACAGTCTAAATTTGATTGTGAACCACAAGACGGCACATAAACTACTATATTTATTTAAATTAAATCGTAAGCGTTATAAGTGATTGTAAGTAAAATATATTGTTTTTAAATATGTAATATAATATTTATACAATTAAAATAAAATCTATATTTATAAACTAAAAAAACTTAGCATGCAGTTGTCGTATCAAAGTAATTTCAACGCCAAAGTCATGCTTTGCGCTTGCAAATAATTAATATAAAACTCGTATTACAATGATTGTTTTTAAAATGTATAACTAAATGGCCTTGAACAAAACGAAGCGTATACAATAAATCGTGCCAGGCATGCCGATTGAAATAAAAGATAATTTTAATAACCTCTACGGCGCAGAAAGCTATAAATAGTGCTGTATACTTCATAAATATATCCATATTATTAAAATTATTTAAAAAATAATAATAAAAATATACAACACTATTTCAAGCAGCGTGTAAAACGAACGTCAACGTTTAAATTCATTTCCTTTTACTTGCAAAATCAAGATCTAATTGTGCTTTTACAGGAAATATTTATATAAGTGCGTCGATCTAATCTTCCAGCCTTTGTCTGATTGCGAGAAAAAAAGTTACTCTTTTTTTTGTAGATTATTTATAATAAATGTATGTAAATAATATGAATTGATATTTATACGAATAATAAACAGATTTTCCTTATCACCAATATTTACTTAAACAAATTGAACTAATTTAAATTAAGGCAATAGCGTTTTTTAGAGCTAGATACTTTGGAAGTCTTCCCAATTTTACAAAATATTTATGTTGACTTAAATTGACTGTATATTAAATTAACATATTTAGTTTTATTCAAGTGAAATAAATTTAACACCCCCTTCTACCTACACCATCAAACTGTCAATCCAACAAAAATCTCTCAATCAGACAAACGGCGCCACTAAATAACAACAAAATAAATCGTACAAATATCATTTATAAATATAAATATAACATTTATATCGTCGTACATTGTCCGCGACCTGTACGTGCGCGGTCCACCCCGACTCGACCAGACTCTGCACCAGCTGCGCCCAATCCTTGGCCAACATCGACTCACGTTACACACTTACATAGTATATATACGATACGATACGCACACACAACCACTATGTGGGTAGTTGCTATTTGTTTTAATGGGGACGTTTAAATATTAAATCAGCTTCACGCTTTATCGCCCATGTAGCAGGGCAGTCAGAGGGCTAGCCTAGTATAAAAACACTCCGCTCCCCATTTTCTGCGAAATTCTGTAAGTATGGCATGTTGAGTAGGGGAACTCAACGACGCGCTTTAGCAGCACAATTGTGAGACTCGATTCCTATTCGATTCCTACAGGAAATTAAATATTAAATATTTTCATTTCCTTGTAAGGCGGCAAAGTACAAAAAGCGAGTTTCACTACTCAAAACGCAATGCCTTCAGAATACTGCGGTATGCGAGAAACAGAAGTGTCTTAATGAGAACAGAGTGTCATAACCCTATTCCAGGTTCCCAGTGCCTACCATGCCATGTGCGGAACAGAGTAAAGCTAACAAAAGGAAAATTATACAAGAACTTTGAAACGCCTTTACAAAACAGAAAAATTAGAGAATGTATGAATGATTTATCATTTATAATTTCTATATAATATGGTTCCCATATAACAAATAGGAAATACACTTGTGGTTGATAGCACAATCATTATTATTATCAATGATTTAGGCAAATAAATGACATACATATTAACTGACAAGCGTGGTTTGACAAAATCGAAAAAAAATCTGACATTTCTTTGCCTATTCCCATTAAATATATTCTATATTACATATATATAATATAAGGTTCAATCAGCTCTCGCTAAATGTGCATGTTTTTAACGATATTCAAATATGTGCGTATATCTATATGCTCTGGAGTGTTCTCTTTTCTTTTCAACAGCAAGTGCGAGATTTTACTAAATATTTTAATTCTTTATGTAAATATTCTATACTATATTATTTATCAATAAAAAGCCACGTTTAATTCGTCTTAAAACTAAAATTACTCACAACTCCTTGCTATTCCATTGAAGCATTGAAATAATTATAAATTATTATATACTGCAAGTATATACTAAGTTTACTTGCATGTTTACTTCATGTGTTTTTTATAAACGACAGAATACATTTCAGCAATTATATTCTATAGTAAATTCATCAAGGTAATTGTTTTATAAATTATATGTGCCATTGTTTAATATTATTCATACATCACTTTGCAGTTCCTTTTGACGTAAATTGTATAAAAAATATTATTGTATCTAAGCAGATTAATTTTTCAGCAAATTAATTTTTATATAGAAGATATTAATCTTATAACTGAAACGCTTATTTACAAATTAGCAGTATCACTTTTTTAGGTATATAATGCTTATTTGAAAAAAAAATCAATCATTTAATAAATATAACGAACATTTAATTTACCAAACATTAAGATTAAATAAGAAAAGTACATTCATTCGCTTTTTTTATTATACATTATATTTTGTAGTGCATATTTTTTCAACCCTGAGAGCCTGGGAACCAAGTCTTAAGACATTCCGTTCACCACTTTTATCGAATTCTGGAGGAGGAGGAATGCCGCGCTTTGCCTCGACACCAGAGCGAAAAAAGAAAAATATTTCATTTCCTCGACTGGGAATCGAACCCAACAACCTGTCGCATTTACAGAAACACAGCTGTGCCTTTACACCGCGCCTGGCCTCATCCTTTTTTAATCATATCTAAGCTGTTTTTAATTTAATTTAGATATTAACAAAGATTAGAACAGGACATCATCTAAGTTTAATCATTTCAATAAATAAATTTAATCCTCATCATTATTTAACTTGCATATACTTAAGTTAATTTAACAATTTTTGTATACACATAAACATAAAATTCGACATACCATTGTTATTTGCTCGAACGGCTGTAGGAGTGCTTGGTGGAGATTGTTGTAGTCGTTCTGCGGCGATTCCACGGGACTGCCCGGACTGTGTACCATCTGTAAATTTATATGTAAAGCTATAAAAGAAATGTGAAGAAGATATTTAACGACGAAAGTTTGGTTGGTGATTTTCATTACAGAGTATGTTATGTATGTTGCCTTACGATTGAAGTGAAATTTTACATGAACACATCTTATAAAGTGAGCATTTTTATTAAATAAAAATGATAAACAATCTACAAGAGAATGATTAATGCATAAAATACATGTACATATAAGAAAGTTTACACATACACGCGTACGCACACGCGCGCACGCGCACTCAGTCGCATGCACTCGCACGCACGCACACACCTACGCGCACGCACGCGCCGACGCATACACACATTTATTCAAAAATACTACTATTGACAAGAAACATGTATAAATACTCACTGTGGGTGAAGGTATGTTTATATTTGACGTGGACGAATATTGCGAGGGCGGACTACAGTGCGACTGGTAATTCGACGTCATCCAACTATGGTCTAAGGGCGACATGTTCTGGAATCATACAAAAAATATACATATGAAATAATACATATACATTCTTTGTCGGTAAAAGCGTGAAAATAGCTTGACACCATATTTAATGCCTTATTTAAATTAGTAGATTATAACAAAAATTTACAATCTCTTATTTTTTTAAAATTGTAATAATAATAAATTATCTATAACAAAAAAGTTACAGTATAAATAAGGCAAAAAACGCTGTATTCAATACAGAGCTCTCCCATGCAGTTAGAATTGAAATTTAAGCAAATTATTTGGTGGCACTTTTTTGGCCCGCAATTTTATAACAAATAATTAATAAGTCCAAATGTACATATATAAAAAATATAACAATTGAGTGAAGAGCTACGAAATGGCATTGTTATAAAATGACACAATTATATACAATAAAGCAATACATATAAAATGCGAAAAATATTATTCGTTAGAATGCTTAAAACTTAACTGTTAATGTATAGGATACGAATTATATAATAAAAAATATTTTTTTAATTTCCATATTTCTTTGCCGTATACAAATATGAAGCGTAAAATTATCGACACAGAGACTAACGAGACCGCAGATGACCACATCTATTTAAAAGTTAAGCAATTGAGATAAAAAAAATATTAAAAAGTTATTAAATAATACAAATAAATTTGTCGAGTTAATAATTTTCGATATAATTATAAAATGCGAAGCTAGCGTTTATAATACATGCATGTTACAAAAACCTTAAGGCCTAGGCGTAATAGGTTAGTAGTGGAATTTGAAGTACCGTAGAGTTAACGTTGGCGTTAGCGTCGTAAGCACCGAAGCGAGTTCGAATTGATGAAAAAAAGTATTAAAAGGTTACAAAAGAAAACGAACCTTATTATGATGGAGATAATTATTTGTGTTTGGTACAGATAAGTGATTCTGAAATAAACAAAAACATGACCGTGTTGAAAGCAAATAAACAGAACAAAAATATAACAATAAAAATGTTAGAACACCTAACGAACATAAGATATTGAAATATACAACCGTTGCGTATATTATATTCTTATTTAATCTTCATAAACAAATTATAACTATCCTATATATAACCGTAATTTTTTCAGACGTGTATTTTAAATAAAAAAAATAGAATTTTCAAAATAAAACAGAAACATTTCTTTCAAAAGGTAATATTGTTTGTTATTAGTCAGGCACTATTTAATTACCTTTTTAGTAATACATTATATTCATTAAAATTGCTTTAATGAATATAATACAAATATTTAATTTAATTTTGCTTACGAAGTACTTTCCCCATACTACACACGCACGCACGCACGCCCGTATGTACGCAATAACAGGCACGCACGCACGCATATTCCACACCACCCTTACTCAATACGACACCACAGAAATTGCACAGATAGACAAAACAAAATATTATCCTCTTACATTCAACCTACAATTCATTCAAAAGCATTTAGTATAAACTAAAAAAACGACATTAGACAACATTATTAGCCTCACAAAAAGACAGGACTGCACAATAGCTTACGACACTCAAGTTTAAGTTTTTTAACGACTGACGTTTACGGTAGTGCATTGACAATGTGAATATAATCTATTATTATATATCTATGTGAAATTAAATTATTATAATAATAATAACTAGTACGCATCTATTTAGCACCTAACAGTAAAGCGGTAAAATCCTGTACTTGCTAAAGTTTAAAGTGAATATGGCTACACATTTAATAGATTTTAAATTTAAAAAAGGGAAGAGCAAACAGTCATTTTGAGCCGAGAGACGGTAGATCAATCGTTTTAGTTTTTATTATTAATATTTTATTTTTGTGCGAGAAACAGAAAGAATCTGTATCTGTGGTCATTACATGTGTGAAATGTGTTATAAATATAACAAAGTAATATTGGGATAGCCGAGTGGTTTTTTGTAGCGCAATAAAAAATATTGTAGTGCGCGTTTAGAACTATTTCAATTGTTCTTTGACACCAACATGTTTCAATTGAGATATATTACAGTATGCTAATACAATATGCTAATTAATTAGCATTACTTGGATTTATTAGAGTGGCGTCATAATTCTTCAATGTCATGACATTGAATGAGATCGCTTTAGTGTATTTTCCGAATGAGCCATGGCTCATTCGGAAAATACACTAAAGCGATGATTCACTAGGTAATCTATTATATCCTGCACATTTTAGTAATTGAAAAAGAAAAACTAATTTTAAAAAACACTGTGACCCCAAAAGAAGTCGACAGAAAGTGGCGAGCGGAGTGTCTTAACACTAGGCTACCTCTGCCTACCCTGCTATATGTGGGAACTAGATGCGTGAAGCTGAAAAGGAAGATTATATTTCTTAGCTAATTATTTAGTTCCCATTATCAATATTAAAAATATATATATTTATTCTGAGTGCCTAAACTATCTGGAATACAAAAAACGATTTCTGGCCATCTATAAACCTGTATTAGCTACAATAAATTCTATACTTCATTTTAATCCTTGACATTGAACGTAAAAATCATAAAGATTTGTATACTACGCAATAAAATTCGATTATAGACGCTCGAGTTGTGTTCGATTCGTTACAGTATCGAAGAATTAATTTAATGGCGTTCGTAATAGTTAATAAGATAGGCATGTTATTGACTATTGTGAAAGTATTTTAAGCAGGGCCTAGGTGTTCCTTAGTTCCTAATGTATATCTCGTTTGATTAAAAAATCTTTTTTTATTAATCTAATCTATTAAATGTGTAGCATACGTCTAACAGAAACAGTGGCCTAACCCGCGTAGTTAGTGATTTTTTTTATTAATATAAGATTTATTTTTATACTTTTAGAATATTTAAAAGTAAGGATAATGTATGTATTATTCAACATTGACATGCATATAATGAACAAACTCACAAAGATTTGGATTTTACTATAAGAAATACTTTTTTTTTGTAAAATAATTAAATATAAAAAATAAAAATTTTATCTATGAATAAAACAAAATATTAATATAAAAGAAGAAAATAATGTTGCTTTTATATCCTTCTATTAAATGATAATCGTATAACCCATATTTTTTTTTATTTTTTTATTTTTTATCCAACATATTCGTAAACAAACTGTATACTAAAATATAGTAAAAAAAATACAATATATATAAAGATTTGCAAAAAAAAAACACTACAACAACACCTTATTAAAACTAACTAACCACCTAAACAAAAACGACAACACAACACTAAACCGTGGGTTAGACCACCACGAGTACATCACTAGGTCCCAAGTACATCACTATCACTAGACCGTGGGCTAGACCACTACGTGAATATAGCCCGACAAATACTTTATGAAGTGTGTGAGGACAGGCATGACGCGCTTATACAGCGTCACGCGAACGAGCGTACGTGTCACCTGATGGTAAGTGATCACCGCCCACGACCCCGTGTAACATCATAAAAGCTGCAGGCGCATTGCCGGCCTTGAAGGTGGAGATAACCGCGCTTTGTGGAGGTACCCAGGAGGTATCGACCTGGAATCACTGCCGCAGGTAGGCCATTCCACAATTGCGTGGCGCGTGGATGGGTCTTTCTGTCTTATATATAGAATGGAGCAGTAAATGACACTTAGTGTCGTCCTCTACTGTAGTATTGGGCTCACGGGATACAGGTGCGGAGTGAACGAGGACACCCTATCTAAGTTAAATTTCGAATAGCTATCTAAGTATTCGCCCGTATCTCCGATAATTCATAAAGTTTTTGTCGGGCTAAACAACAGTTGTCCCTAAGTATAGGTAGTATAAGTGTCATACTTGCGTGTCGTACACGGTGTGGTCGTGGTGCATGGCGGCGAGGGGGACGGTGGCGCCGACGGGGGAGCCTGAGGCGGGAGACAGGCCGCCCGTGGCGGGGGACACGCTGCCGCCCCCGGGGGACACCGCGCCGGGGGACGTAGGACTCTGCGTATAGTATTTATTAGTGTTATTCATTAACACACTAGTCTTATGTGGTACAACACCAGATTCCCATCTGGGTTGGCCGATTTTGATACATCAATCGATTGGTCTTTAGAAGTGTTACTATAGACGAAAATCTAAATTAATAAATCGCTTATCTAAATCAAGCTGGACATTGTGTGTAAGTATTAAAAAATAATTTATTAAGCCTAAAAAAACTAACATATCTCGGCTGATAGTCTGGCGACGTCCGATGCGGTATATAATGCGGGGGTGGGAAGTGCACTGACGTGAGGTCCGGGAGGGAACCTCCGGGCACTTGTAGTTCACAGCCGAGTCCCCCCGAACCCCCCGAGGCGTTGTTCCCGTGACCGCCTCCCCCGCCGTCCCCTCCACTCTCGTATACACTGGAAATGAAAATTACACATTTAGAAAAAATGTTCAACACTCAATTTCTCGAGAATTTGTCCGAAAGTGGTGAACTATGTCTACTAAAAAAAAATGTATTAATAATGTAAGGAAAAAAAGGCCCGAACCAAGTGTTTATAGTGTAAGAAATAACAAAATAAGAAAACTCTTTGAATGTAAGTGAAAAGTACATGAAAGTGGATATAAATATATTAAACATATTAAATCTGTTATAGTGCGTGTAAAACTACATTTTATATAGAGGAAAAACATTTTTTCTGAGAAATTATTTTCCACATGGAACCAATTATAATGGTAAATTGTAGGTATAAATACCATGTGTTTATATTTAAATATTTTATTACGTACAGAATAATATAAGTATTTATTTTATTACATGTTATATTATAATAGCGTTACTTTTATTTTACTTCCTTGTGTTTCTTGCTTTAATTTTATTTTAAGATAAAATTTAAAACCAGCTTCTCTACTATTCAACTGCCTATAATTTTAATATAAAGATTTACTTTAAAACGGCAATTTTCATTTACGTACGGATTAATCTTTCAAAGTGCGCAACAGATTTTAATACGTTTTTAACAAATAAATACATTAAAAAGAAAAGTTTAAATGTGTAATACGTTCATATTATATTAATTAAGTTCAAACTGACGAAGCCGTGAGTCAGACACTAGTTACATTTTTCTAATGTACCTACTTACATTTTCACAAAAAGTTTGTACGCATTAAGAAATTACCGATATATTAATTATGGTAAAAAACCGGCAATATTATCGCCGGGTTAATCCATTTTCAAGTTATAGCAAATAAAAATATTCGTCGCCAAACAATATTATTATCATTCTTGACCTAGTCTTATCAATGTAAAAGTAAACATTGTACCACATGTCTAACGTTTTTATAAGGTTGATTCTCAAACATTGTATAATACATAGCTTAGCTAGCTTTACACTATATAACGTAATATAGCATGGTAGGCAGAGAGAACCTTGTGTTAAGACACTCCGTTTTCCTTGTAGTGTAAGATTTTAAAGACATTAGCATACTGAGTTGTCACCAGAGCGATGAAATAAAAATAATACGTCCTCTCGAGTGGGTATTGAACTCACAACCGTCGCGTTTACATTCAGAACCTGTACCGCTGGTCCCTGACGGCCTCGGCCTACATATACACATATAACATATACATAAATATAGTTAATTGATCAGGACACGCCTTTAAAATGACTCATATAGTCTATAACTTACTTATTATTGTTTGGTATTCTTGGTATTTCACACGACGACCGCGGACGGTTCGTAGGATTCATTCCCAGGGTTGCTAGTACGTCAAGATGTATGTTGCCAGCTGTAAATAATATATTATAATGTTAGATAAACAACAGAAACATACATAAATATAGAAAATATATGGAAGATTTTAACCGTTATTTTCTATATAAAATAATAAAAATAACAACGCTGTTCTGGAATATTAATAGTTAATAACAGTCCGTTGGCCATTTTCCGCCGAATTTTAGATTTGCATGGCGGAAATCAACGCCGCGCTCTACCAGAGCGAGAAAATGAACATAGTAAACTTTTATTTTCCGCGCGTGAGAATCGAACCCACAACCTTCCAGGGCTTGACATAAAAATACAATATTAAGTTACACGAGAGTCGTCCTTTCTATCACACTAAAACCAGAAAACGCACATGTGTATGATGCCGATACCAATAGTTGGAAACCTATCTCACCTCGTCTATGATTCTGATGGGGATGCGCGTGGGGGTGGGCGTGGGAATGCAGGGGGTGGTGTGGTGACAGGGGCTGGGTGGTCGCCTGCTGTTCACCGCACGATTGGTGTAGGGCAGAGTCTGAGTTCGTCCGCCTCCAGTTGCTGTCTGGCGGTGGACTAGAAAAAAAATTAAAACAATCTTATGTTTTGCCCATTTCAAAGACTATAAACAATAAATAAAAAAAATTATAAACAATAAAATACATACAGATTGTGATCATAAATTATATAATTTAATATCATTAATATCAAAGTATTAAAAATAATTACTGCTAAGATACAAGCTCAAGCAAGCGTTATTAAAACATACGTTAAAAATTTTATAATATTGGTGTTTAACAAACCATGCAGTATAACTTTCTAGAAACAAAAAAACCTAGGAAAAAAATTAAACAAGTAAGTGTATTATTTTATTACATATATAATATAATAAAGCGGAAGAGTTTGTTTGTTTGTTTGAACGCTAAGATCTTTGGATCTACTGGTTCGATTTACTAAGTTTTTGTTTTGTATGCAATTTATTCTGCCATGTTAGTAACAACCGTCGTTGCTAAGCACCGGTTTGCAAAGTTTCTTTGTTGTTTTAAGAAAACGTCACCCAAAATGAACTTATATTTTGATATTCATCCTTATAAAAAAAAATATTTAATAAATATTCTTATAGTTCAAGCAGCCGTAGCCGCGTCCGGGTCCACTAGTTACATATATAATTAAGAGATATTACTACCTTCAGTATAATATACGAGCTTCACGGCTCTACTAATAAAAAAATAAAATGTATTGGAAATGGGCATAACATTTAATACACCTATTTCGCTCAGCCTTACACTGGATCTAGTGTTAAGACACTCCGCTTTCCACTTCCGTCGAGTCCTTTAGGCAATGCGTTTTGTGGCGTAACTGAACTCCGAGCTTTGCCTCAACAACAAAGCGAAGAAATGAAAATATTAAAAGCTCTGCGTTCAGTTCCACTAATAGCAGGAGCTTAAAAAAAATGATTTATACTTTTAACTTATTTGCAATATATGGCCATAAAACTAATATACATAATGAGTTTCCTTCCTCATATATTTGTATTACTATTAGAAATCACGTCTTAAACTAAAATATGTATTAGGCCTATATCTAATAAAAACAATTCTGTGATTGATTCGTTATAAATTTTATTATAGCACCGAAATTAAATTATCTAAAATACCGAAAACTGTTTACAAATATAAGTAATATATACTAAATTATACGGACCTACTAATTAATTAAATGTATGTATATATTCCAAAAATAAAGATGTCTGTTTTTTTAATAAATGCCATCATTGACGTAATAACATTATTCGACAAAATTTAACGCAAATTTCCTATACTTTTAAGCCGTCGTATACTGTAATCAAAATCCTTTTTCAAGTTAACACAATACCAACACAAGTTTCCTGCTCCCTATATATATATATACATATACATACAATTTATTTAGGAACAATAAATTTATTAATTATGAATGAGTTTCTAAGAATGGACGTTAATAATATGGCCTGAATTAATTTAATCGATGTGTCATACTTAGGTAGGCTTATGGCAAGTAACAACAAAAGAATAACACAGCGTGGCTTATTATACCAACGTCATAAGGAACTAGTGAGAATTGCGATTTAAAATTATTTAAAATATTCATTCATTTAAATTTACAGCTACAAAGACTATTTATTAATTTTGTAGTGCCACGCTGTATCTCGCATACATCAGGGAAGGCAGAGGGAACCTAGTGTTAAGACACTCCGTTCTCCATTATCCGCCGAATACTGAAAGCATTGAGCGTTGAGTGGCCGAACTCAACTTACCTAAAGAGTCAAATGAATATTTCATTTCCCAGAGTGAGAATCGAACCTACAGCCTGTCGCTTCCCTGCAGTCCTGCGCCACTACTGGCCTCAACGAAATCCACAAAGACTTAAAACTTTAAAACGAAACAATAAAGATTCCGCAATAAGAATCAATAAAATAACCATAAATACCGTTTCAAAAAAAATAACTGCTCCAATTATATTACATTTACCATTAATACACGGTTTAATGATCTGTTTTTAGTGGTGAAAGTTATCACCCGATTCCGCTAGTTTCGAAACGAGTATTGTTGCAATACTTTTTTACATTTTTAAAGTGTTATTTCACACTTAAGAATGAAAAAAAAAGAAAATTGTTAATTTATATAAAAATAATTATCTGTGGCACCATATGACATCTACAAATTACTTCAATAAACGTTCCCTGTTCGTTCCGAGACACGGAAGATAAAGCACGTTGTTTTATTAGGTTATGGGCCCAGACTCCAGCCCAGGCTCTTTAAAGTTTTTTTATTGCTAAGTATCGCGAAAGTGTTAAAAAGTTATCAAGTTATTTGTGTGATAATAAATTTCGCAGTAGGATATTTAGATTAGCAAGATTAGGCATCAAATTTATTTAGTTTACATCAAGCTAAAAATGGCTGCCAATTACATTGTAAATGTGCCGAAGTTAAGAGGCAGAGAAAATTACAGTGAATGGGCATTTGCAGCGCAAAACTTCTTAATCCTTGAAGGGATGATGAAATGCATCAAACCAAAGGAAGATGTGGGATTGTTTGCCCAGGATGATGAAAAAACTAGAGCGAAACTAATTCTTACGATTGATTCTTCATTATATGTGCATATTAGAAATGTTTCTACTACAAAGGAATTATGGGACAAACTAAAGGCTTTATTTGATGATTCCGGATTTACGAGAAGAATTAGCTTACTACGAAATTTAATTTCTATTAGATTGCAAAATTGTGGTTCTATGATTGCATATGTGACACAAATAATAGAAACAGGGCAAAAGTTGTGTAATACAGGATTTCAGTTAAACGACGAGTGGATTGGTTCGTTGCTATTGGCAGGGCTGCCTGAAAAATATGCCCCCATGATAATGGCCATCGAACATTCCGGTATTCAGATAACAACAGACGCCATTAAAGGTAAGTTACTTGACATGGAAACCGGAAACGGAACGAATGGAATGAACGATGAATCGAATGGCGCTTTGGCTATTAGTAATAAAGGTTGGCAGCATTCATTGACGACAAGGAAGTCTATGGTAAATAGAAATGGCGGCAATCATGGCGGTCAACATGGAATGACATTGACAACAAAAGCTAAGAAAGAAATTAAATGTTATCGATGCAAACAAATAGGTCATTATAAGTCACAGTGTACGGTTAGAGTGTCGAATAACAAAGAAAATGAACGTAAACAAACAAATGCGTTCAGTGCGATCTTTCTAAGCGGAAACTTCAACAATCAAGATTGGTATGTTGATTCTGGAGCCAGTGTGCACTTGACGCCAAATAAACAATGGCTGAAAAATATTTCTTATAAAAAGGAAGGTCAGACCATTATAGTAGCCGACAAAACAAAAGTGCCAATCACATGTTCCGGCGATATAGAGATTTCTACCATAGTTAATGATTGCAGTTTTGATGTGGACATAAAAGATGTGTTTTGTGTACCGGAATTGACAACTAACTTACTTTCGGTTAGTCAATTAATTCACAAAGGGAATAATGTTGTATTTACTACTAATGCCTGTGAAATATATAATCAGAAAGGTACGCTGGTGGCTAAAGCATTATTAAAAAATGGAGTTTACAAGCTACAACTTGAAGAAAATATATCTGCAGCAGCGATCATATCTGGTGAGCTCTGGCATCGTAGGCTGGGACATATAAACAGTGAATGTTTGAATAAAATGAAAAATACAGTTGATGGATTAAACTTAAAAGAGATAGTTGACATTACAAAGTCTACGTGTACTGTGTGCTGTGAAGGTAAACAAAATAGACTACCTTTTACTCATATTGGTAAGAGAAGTACAGAAGTATTGAACATCATTCATACAGACATATGTGGTCCTATGGAGTGCGATTCTATTGGAGGTTCTAAATACTTCATTTTATTTATTGATGATTTTAGCAGAATGACAGCTATTTATTTTCTAAAAAACAAGAGTGACGCCTTGAAATGTTTTAAAGAATATAAAGTGTTCGTTGAAAATCAGACAAATAAAAATATAAGAATTATTAGAAGTGACAATGGAAGAGAATTTTGCAATGCTGAGTTTAATGATTACTTAAAGAAAATGGGAATACTGCATCAAACCACATGTCCATACACACCTGAACAAAATGGACTATGTGAGCGTATGAACAGAACTTTAGTCGAGAAAGCAAGGTGCATGCTTTTTGATGCACAGTTAAGCAAGACATTCTGGGCTGAAGCTACAAACACAGCAGTATATTTGCACAATCGCACAGGTTTATCCACATTGCAAGGAAAAACACCATATGAATTATGGCATAGTGTCAAGCCAGATATAAGTCATTTGAGAGTTTTTGGCAGTATGGTAATGGTACACATAACTAAAGAAAGGAGACGAAAGTGGGATAAAAAAGCTACAAAAGGTATTCTAGTAGGGTATTCTGATGTAAGCAAAGGCTATAGAGTGTATGATCCAATTAAAAGGGTCATAACAACTAATCGAGATGTGATAGTTGTCGAGAAAGAAAACACTACCATAGCAGTGACAGAAAAGGAAAATATAAATGATATAGACAAGCCATCTTCAGTGGGGGATATGAAAGAAAATGATTCTCTCACATCCCATGAGAAATCTACAAATTACTCTGATTCTGAGTATACACCCAGTGAGTATGAAGATGTAGAAGAAAGTTTACAAGAACCTGTGATAACTAGAAGGGAAGTTAGAAACAGAAAACAACCTGATAGATTTGGTTTCAGTAGTCAACAAAGTGTCTATCTTCAGGAAGTTGGAGACTTAACATTGCAAGAGGCATTGACTGGTAATGAAAAAGAGTATTGGCAAAAAGCATTAAAAGAAGAACTTCAATGTTTCGAAGAGAATCAGGCTTGGGAGTTGGTCGATGCTCCAAATAGTGGTTGTGTGGTGCACTGTAAATGGGTTTTAAAGAAAAAATGTGATGTGAATGGTACAGTTCTATATCGTGCACGCTTAGTGGCAAAAGGTTTCACTCAGAGACCTGGTGTGGACTACAATGAAACATTCTCTCCAGTGGTTAGATATTCCACCTTAAGATTATTATTTGCTTTAACTGTAAAATTAGATTTTAAAACAACACACTTAGATGTAAGAACAGCTTTTTTAAATGGACATCTTGAAGAAGATATTTATATGCAAAAACCAGATTGTTTTAGTGATTTAAATGATGGTAAAGTCTTAAAGTTAAAAAAGGCCATTTATGGGTTAAAACAATCTTCAAGAATGTGGTATAAGAAGGTTGACGAGTGTTTGTGTAACATTGGTTATGTAAAATCTAAATATGAACCTTGTTTATTTATTAAGAGAAACAAGAAGTGTGTAACTGTAATTGCTTTATATGTAGATGATTTCTTCATATTTTCTAATGAATGTAATGAAACAATAAACTTAAAAAATTCTTTAAGAAACAATTTCCAAATTAAAGACCTAGGTACTATAAGACATTGTTTGGGTATGCGAGTAATGTGTAATAAAAATTATGTAACATTAGACCAAGAAGGTTATATAGACCAGTTGTTAGGTAAATTTAATATGTTGAATTGTCACACATCAAATACACCAATGGAATGTAAACTGAATCTTAGTATAGGTAATAAGTGTGATACTAGTATACCGTATCAATGCCTGATAGGTAGTTTAATGTATTTGTCCGTTTTAACTCGACCTGATATATCATTTTCAGTGAGTTATATGAGTCAATTTAATAATTGTTATACTAAAGAACATTGGCAACATTCTAAAAGGATTTTAAGATATTTAAAGAAAACAAAACATTATGTTTTAAAGTATGATTCAAAACTTAATTCTGAAATAATTGGTTATGTTGATGCTGATTGGGGGAGTGATATTATTGGTAGAAGGTCATATACAGGTTATGTATTTCAATTATCAGGTGCTGCAATATCTTGGGAAAGTAGAAAACAGAAGGTTGTTGCACTCTCTAGTACAGAGGCAGAGTATATAGGGATATCAGAAAGTTGTAAAGAAGCTATTTACATACAAAACTTGCAATGTGAAATTACTGACAGTTTATATACTATTATTCTTTACAATGATAACCAAAGTGCACATAAATTGTTATTGAATCCTGTTTTCCATAATAGATCTAAGCATATAGATATAAGATTTCATTTTTGTAAAGATATTATTGCTCAAAAGTTAGTACATGTAAAGTACCTATGTACAGCTGATATGCCAGCTGATTTGTTTACAAAGAGTTTAAGTTCAAATAAGCATAACATTTTTGTAAAAGCTATAGGTTTAATATAAAATTAAATTACTTGTATTATTTTTATATAGTGGGGGTGTTAATTTATATAAAAATAATTATCTGTGGCACCATATGACATCTACAAATTACTTCAATAAACGTTCCCTGTTCGTTCCGAGACACGGAAGATAAAGCACGTTGTTTTATTAAAAATATATAGAAAAAATTACAAATTTGAACGTAGCGGGATTTGAACCTGTGCCTCTTGGAAACTGTCCGATCGCTTTACCCAAGGTATGGCTCAGTTAGAGACGATTGCCAAGAGGCGCGGCTTCAAATTTTTATATGTACCAGTGGACCCGAACGCGGCTGCTACGCCCGCTTGGACTATCCGAATATTTATTAAATATATTTATGAAATTATTTTCAGTTTTCAATAGAGAGATTAATAAGTATTTTAATAAATTGGTATATATCGAAAATATTACAAATATGAGAAAAAAAAGTATCCTATGTTCATCCCGAGACCCTCAAGTATCTCTATGAGTATTTTATCACAATTAAATTAGCGGTTTGACCCTGATTGCGTAAAAGACAGACAGACAGACAGACAGAGTTACTTTCGAATTTATAATATAGGTATGGGTTCTAAGAAGTATATATAAATTACTTGTTTACCTATGTGTTTTTCGTTTTAAATGCAACACTTTCACAAAAAAAAATATCAAAGGACTTTTATCAGTATAAGATAATCCCATTCTCATCGCGAGCTATCGTGTAGAAATTAGATTAGAATATCACATACATATTACTCGCTCCAATACCTACATATGTACATATATTTTTTAACAGTTTCCAATAAAATTAACTTATCACGAGCGTAGGTATCTCATACATAAATTGAGCATATTTTTTTTTAAATTCACGCTATTTTCCGCAGGTAGGCAGACGGAGCCTAGTGTTATGACTCTCCGATCCCCACTTTTCGTCGAATTTCGGGGGCATTGCGTGTTGAGTGGCTTAACTCAACGCCGCGCGTTGCGTCGACACCAGACCGAAGAAATTAAAATATTACATATTTCATTTCGACTAGTGGGAATCGAACCCAGAACCTGCCGCGCCTGCGACTATGACTGGTCTCATTAAACCATTTGACGTTTACCAAGTAAGGCTAATAATACAATTAAACAAGTTTAGGGCAATTCTTAAATTTAAAATAAATCAAATTTCATATGAGCGTGCAACCGACGATTGCAGTAGAGCTCAATTAAAATCGTATTATGGCATGACATAAAATGATGGATAGAATAAATGTCGAAGTTTAATTGTTTCACGCTTTCTTTTTATTAGCTTCACGCTATATCTAACTTGGGAACCTAGTGTTGAGACACTCCGTGATCATAAAGGTATTTCCATATCCCATTTTCCACTGAAATTGGAAGGCATTATGTATTGAATTGCGAAACTCAGTGAGGTAATCGAACTTGAATAGGAATCGAACGTACAACCTATCGAATTACATGCTTACATTGATAAATATCACAGGTTTAATAATACTCACATGAAGTTAAATACAGTGAAGAAGAAACGTTTGTCTGTCTCTCTGCATAATAATAATAATAATCATTTAAACAATACCACAACTTAGTTTATTATCCACGTGGACAACATAAATTAATCATAATATGTGAAAATAAAATTTTCCTACATAACTCCTTGTCTCTTATTCATAGTTTTCTAAGTCTTCTTTAGTTTATTCTTAAAATCTCGACGATCAATTTGTCCCTTTGATAATTAAAATAAAAATAATATGGACTTCTTAATAGCTTTAAAAAGGTAATTAAAAATATAAACTTGCAAATTATTCGTCATCGACATAAAACCTGTTAACATTCATCCATACTTATAATAAAATCGTAACGGATCGGTGTCTGTATATGGAAGATATATAAGAAAAAAAATGTTATTAGTCTTATTTAATAAAATAATAGAACCAAAACGAATGATTTTTAAAATGTTTGTCTGTGCGTTTGCTCACGCCAATCTCAGAATCGGCTTAACCGATTTGATTGCAGTTTCCGCTATTATATTTTTATATGTTTGTTCGACGATTTAAAAGTGCTCATAATATTCTATTTGAATAAATAATATTTGGAATTTGAATTAACAAGGTTTCCTTGCTTGGAGTTTTGAAGAAACCGAAAGTAATGCAGATGAGTAAATTAATAATTATATAATTCAAGCGGGCGAAGCCCCGAACGGGTCGTTAGTATATAAATAAACTCTAAACTTTGACAGAACAATCAACATGTGTTTCTGCAACGCTACGTTACTTATCAACGATCCTATATTTCGCACCTAAGCGATAAATCAAAAAATAACGTTATTGATCAAACTTATAAATCGTGATTCATACTATCACATGAATATAAATTTAAATCTTTTTTTTATTTCACACTGAATTCCGCTACAGGAGTGTACCTAGTGTTAGGACACTCCGATCCCCACTTTCCGCCCAATTTTCGAAATATATCGTTTAAAATGGGGGGATTCAATGAGAGAAACGGGATGAAAATTTTATTTCCTCATGTAGTAATCAAATAACGATGATCTAAATACCAGTAAACGCGACAGGCTGTGGGTTCAATTCCCACCCGAGGAAATAAAATATGCAATGGGTACTTATAATAATAAAATACCACTTCATAAATTAATTAATTATAATTGTTGTCAAATACCAAATACTGATAGTATATGGTATTTAAGAATTGGACTTTACAAGTCCGAACTGATTTACACATTTTTTTTTACAGATTGAATGATACTTAGGCGCGTATTATTTAAGCATACGAGTTTACGTCCATTATTTATTTTATGTGAAGCAATATTTAAGTGCGAATGCCAATTTTTTGTTTAATCATTTACTTTTACGACGTAATTCCATATTAAGAATACGATGTTAATTTAAAGATACTACTATAATGAATAATTAATTTTACATGTTTAGTGTCCATAATTGCATAATTTTTAACGTGTTTTCATTAAATAATTTTATTTTAAAACAGTCATTAAGAGTTTGAACTCACTGGCTATCATGTTTTCGGTAACTTTCACTTACCTCAAATAAACAGTGCTTCCATAGGGGCTTGTGTCATGTTTTCTGTCCGCGGGCCGCCTCATAGGACCTACAGAACTAGAGGCACGACCCCTTTGTCCTGGACTCCTAGGCGTAGGGGAAGTCCCCCCACTCCTACCACCATGCCCATATTGCGTTGCTAACGTTACCTCCTCGGGCTGTTGACAAAATTCATTAAATGTATTAACCAATAGAAAAGCTAATTAATTAACTATATACGATTTTTTAATGGTTTTTATGTTTTTTTTCATATACAACATTAGTACTATCTTTTCCATGAGCCGTAAATAATCGCTAACGTCATTGCAAAGATATAAGAATGTAAGCCATAAAAACTTATGTTATTTCTATTTACTAACCAATTATTAGCATGCCATACATTTATTTTATTGTTAGTTACTTATTGAAATATCCTGCAGAGATATGAATTTTATAATATGAGCGTAAACAATGTGTTTTTTTGTTAAGATAATTAATTGATTACGGCTAAAAAGCAATGCATTAATTAATTAGGTATCATGCTAATCTCAGAATCTTTTTGATAGAGAAACAATAATTATTTTTAAAGAATTTTTATCACATATGGCTCCATTGAGAATAGAGCCATATTTCATAATTTGTTATTTAAAAAAAGACATTTAACTGTGACATTCTTTTATAATAGAAAATTATTAAAAAAAATATTTCATAGTTTCAGTCAATATTCCATCACGAAATAAGTTACAATTAAAATATTTTACTTATACAGTTGTTAACATGTACGGCATATACGGCATATATTGTTACTTTTTTTACATTTACATTTTGTCCTGCATATAGTAAGTCAGACAGAAAATATATTGCTAATATTTCATATTTTGACCAAATTTGAGATACTATATATAATAATAATTATCCCAAAGGGGAATCGAACCCACAAGCAGCGCAACACTCAAATGATACTGCACTAGAATACTATAGACTCAATAGTGTAAATAAATTCTCATTATTTTATTATAAATTAAGTATATATCAATAAATAAAGCATTTACATAATAAGTATAAGACATAACATACATTATTTTACACAATCTAATGTTATAATTAAAAGGTTTCATTTATTTTAAATAAAAGTGGTTTAATAATATTCATACGCTACTACATCAAGTACGACTAACACTAAATGGTAGTTAAAATAACATGTCATGCTTAAAAGCAACATCTCATAATTTAGTATAACAGGAAAGAAAACAAAAAGGAACCTAAAAATTCCTAGGCTTATTTAATAACTCTTTTAAAATTTGTAAGAATTAATATTTGAAGAATGTTGAGAAACAAATGAATAATAAGAAGGTTTTAGAATATAACATCATGGTTATTAGAGTTCAACATATTTCAATATAGATGTGTTTATAAAGTAAACAGATGATAAACTTGTTGAACACATGTTACTTCAAAACTTTAGAATTGCTTTCTGCTTTGAATATTAATTGAGAATAATTTTATTGTTGAAAGAAAAAATGGTGTTCATGTAGAATAAATTAAAATTAAAATATTTTATATATTTTTTATTATATAATAAATAAAATAAAATATGAAAGTTAATTAAAATATAAAAATAATAAGTGTAAATTTAAAAGTACATCAAAACATATAAGTAACAAAATATCTTAATACTATGTCTCTTTGCTTACACTGCTGTATGCAGGATACAGTACAAAGCTAAAAAGAAATAAAATAATAACAACAACAAACCCAACTGCTATGAAACTACTATGGATGAAATTAAAATTTGCAAACAATATAAATATTGTGTATAAGCAGATTCCGAAATGTGGAACCTTTGTAGCTTCTTGCTTTGGTGGCTGTGCTGCAGCAACATTAGGGAGGGACCCACTCCTGAATGTTCCCAAGCTCTGTTGTGTTGGTATTAAAGAGTCTATCCCAATCTCTGTTGTGTTGGTACTAAGGACCTCTGGTTCAGGAGCTTTGACTTTGGCTCGACGATTACTAGAGTTAACCTGTAACCATCTTTTCTCAGCAATGGCCCCTTAAACTACTTTATTTATTTGAATTATCATAATAATAAGAAATGTTGTTAATTTAACAATAACTATGTATTAATACAATATTTGTAATTATTATTTAAATTCTACTAGTTTGATTGGAAAAATATGACTATTGAGTAATGTATTGTAGCCGTACACTGTATGGCTGGTTGCTCCATTATAAATATAAAATTTTTACATAAAACACATCACTATGACCTGAACTATTCATAAATATCATTAAAAAAATATTTGTTTATTTATAAATTATTTTATTTCTCTTTATTTACTATTCACCTTTATTGAAAAATATCCATGAATCATGCAAATGATTATAAATTGAGAACTACTAATAACAATTCCGCTTTATCAAGTAATAATAATTAATATAATTTACTCACATTGAAGTCTATAAATTGTGAATGAAATATAGGATAGTTATAGCTGTTTTATAGAAATATTATATCATTTATGCACAGTAACATTCTCAGATCATATTCTTAATCTCGTTATTGTTTAGTATGTGTAAAGGATACAATAATAAAACAATTTCGACAATGACAGTTGTTAATTATTATAGGAACCGAGTTTATAGAAATATTGTACATATTAAATAAATGTACGATTACTATTCAGTTAGTAATTAAGTCGCAATATTGAAATGATTATTGTTTACGTCGGCTAGCACATTTGACGGCCAGGAAGCGATTGCCTGAGTAAATAGGCGACCCGCGACATACCTTATTGGTTGCGTCGGAAACTTCACGCATAATTTTTTCAAAAGCCGCTGTTTCTTCAGCCTGCTTTTGATTGTGGAGGGCAATTTTTTCACTAAATTTTCTAGGATTCGCCATGATGATCAACAAACATTTATTCTTCTCTTTTTACATCACAATTTTCTACGCTCATAGAACCAAAACGCGCCTGCCTGTCAGACAGTAATTCGATGCTACCATAATAAAAAAATGCGACATGCTAAATTTTATAGATAAAATAAGTTGTACGACATTTAAAGAGTTGAAGTTAAATGTAATCATTTGAATTATGAAAAGAAGAAACCTATAAAATTATTTACAAAAACCAATTATAAAATTGAATGTTGTCTTAAAACGTAGCTTGACTTTTATAAATTTTTGATATAATATCAATAAATAAATTTAGATGTAATATTTATATAGACATATAAATATTACATCTAAATTTATTTATAAACGTTACTCTTTTAGTCTCATGCTTGTATGGAAATTATATAGTAACTAAAGGCATAATATATAATAATAAGTAAAAACGTTGAGGATTTCCAGAAAAAGACATTAAAATCAGTATTCTTTTAAAAGTTTTTCTGATTTCATATTGATTTAATACTGGTGTACTGTGTATTACCCATTAATTTACGTTAAGGTATCGAAGGGGACAACCTACCATCAGTGGCGTAGCTAGGGTATTTGCTGCCCGGTGCGGCTTAGGGAATTTGATGCCCTTTAAAATGGTCTAAGGTCTAAAAAAAAACAAAGTGATCGTCGACTTTGATGCCCCTTTTCCTTTTGATGGCCGGTGCGACCGCACCGCTCGCACCCCCCTAGCTACGCCACTGCCTACCATACTTTCTGTACCGTACCGTAGTACGGTACGCGTATAAATTTATTTTAAAAAATATTGACCAATTTAACTGGCAAGCTGGCAATACAATTCCATTGACGTCAATGTCAGACCGGTTCTGTTATAAATGTCATAACATCAAAAGAAATCTTGTTAAACTTAGGAATTTGGATTTTATAATTAGTTTGATCAGTTTGTAATGAAATATTAGTGTTGCTAAAGCTGTTTAAGAAGTTGGTCCTCATCACGTTGTTCTTGAATATGGAAGAAAAATATATATTATCTTTAGATATAGGTACTACAACAATTCGGTCTGTTATTTACAATTCGAGAACAGAAATTATAGGCAAAGCTGTTGATCAGGTACGATTTCATATATTTTTAAAAATATTATTCGAATATTTGAAGATTTTTATTCTATATCTTTTTATACTTATAAGTAAGAATCAAATTAAAACATTACAAAATATATGTATATTTGGAGTTTTCTACCACTAAATAAATAATTTAATTAAATAATGTTTAATTGAATTATAGTGTGTTAGTGAATCTTCTCTATTAGTTAGGAAAAAAATATATTTAATATACAGAATTCAACAATATCTAAATTAATTCATAATTATTGATTAAGAAATATGTAATGCAAACAAATTCTAAATGTAATATGATCCATTGAGAAATATATTTCTTTAAGTAATTAACTTAATAAATTATTAAATTTTACTAAAGGTACTACTCCATTATCCCACACCTGGCTATGTGGAAATAGACCCAGATGAACTTTGGACTTCTGTTATAGGTGTTGTAAACAAAAGTTTGGAGAGTAAGTTTTTTAATAAATTTATTTAATCATTATATAGTTAGCTGGTTTCTTTTAATAAAAAGAAGAAGAAGTACAAAATATATAATGACTTGTTTTGCATTCTATAGTAAAATATTTATTTAAAAATTAATTTAAACAACACTTGTTGGAAAAATGAAAATATCAATTTTGTCATTTATTCACACTGTAAATAATACAGTTCTGATCTTAATTACAATATAATAAAGTTATTGATGTCATGCCTGGTACAGAAATATCATAATAGATTTCTGTTATTTTAAGATTCCAAACTATCAGCGGCCCAAATCACTGCCATGGGAATATCAACACAAAGAAGTACTTTTATAACATGGTCTCGAAAGACAGGTAAACCATTTCACAGATTCATAACATGGAAAGATCTCAGAGCTGATGAGTTGGTCAGGCAGTGGAATGATTCTTATACTTGGAAGGTAATGGAGTGTGTGAATTAGTACATAATTGGTACATAATAATATTATTATAATGATGTATTTCCTTGTATAGAAACCTTTGTGATGACAAAACAAGTAACACATATTTTAAGAAAGTAAAGATCATTATTACTAAATATTTAAAAACATA
Organism: Heliconius melpomene rosina; assembly: GCF_056956725.1. Taxonomy (NCBI): domain Eukaryota; kingdom Metazoa; phylum Arthropoda; class Insecta; order Lepidoptera; family Nymphalidae; genus Heliconius; species Heliconius melpomene. Next base: position 4,521,841 of record NC_140402.1, on the reverse strand, counting down.
TTTACTAAAATATGTTTTTTTTAGACATTTGATATACAGAGGTGTATTAATAGATAGATGTTCTTTAATAATAATTATAATATCCTTATATTCAAATATTCTTTTCAGTTAATAAAAATGGGTGCTTTTGTTTTATTTGTGTTATCAAGGAGCAAAAGATTCAAAGCTGGAAGTGTTTTGAAATTTTCTAATAATCAGGTAACTACAACATTTTTATATTTGTACCATTGCCAAAAAAATACATAAAGTATCCAATAAATGTCATAGTGGTGCAGTAAGACAGTATATGAATAGTAAATGCTATGGTTGTAGCTTCAATTTCTACTTGTGGAAATACATAATGTTTGATCTGGTAGATGATTTCCTCAATTTAAAACACCATGTCCCGAAAATTTTGTGGTGCATGGGGAACAAAACTTCTTCATATGCCTACTCTGCTTCGTATCAGCGCAAAGCTAAAATAATGATATCAAAATTTTGTTACTGCATTGTTGTCATAATATGTAGGGTAAATTTATAGGTCCCTTGCCAATTGTAATCTTTGCCAACAATGAATTATATTTAACTACTCTATCAAACTAAGCCCATTCAAAACTATTTTTACCTTTGCCTATCATCGAAACTATAGTATGGTCAACTAGTTGTGGCCAACCTGATGTTGAACTTTTTCAATATTTATTAATTATTTATTTGCGGCTCACTTTATAGCAACCACGACTCATCAACTATACCTACTGTATTTTATGCATTGTGATGCAGAAGTTTAATTGAATACAACAGTTGTAAGTTCAAATTTCTGTTGCATTCTTTATTGCAAGGTTTGTCAGTCAGTGTTAGTTTCTACTTAAAAATAAACACATAAAAATATATATTTTCCATTAAATAAAATCTAAATTCTTATTATAAGATGGTATAATGACGGTAATAAATACTTATATATTTTTTATTGTTTTGAAATTTCTTCCAAGACACGAGAAAATTGCGTGCACACGGAGTATTTATGCATATTCATATTTTCCAATTAAATTGCAATTGTTCAAGAATGTTCAATTAAAATTTTTACTACTGTTAGCGGAACACTATTTCGGTATTAATATTGTTTACCAATTTTCAACATAAATTTTGCAGTATTATATAAAAACAAATATGTTTTTTTTTGTTTTCAAGGCTAAGTTGTTTATTTACATCGACGTCTTACGTTACCGATTGAGTTAAATAAACTAAATAAACTTATAAATGGAGTAAATGAATAAATATTTTAAAGAATAAGAAGAAATTCTATTTTATGAATACGCAGGAGATGAAACTAGTGTGCATTTAGAACGAACGCGTTTATTCTAGATTTGACTTTCTCCTCGAGGATTGAAAATTTTAAGTATTTCCATTCTCCTGGTCTTCTGGTGGAGTACTCTCTGGTTATTTATACAAATATTATAGAACAACAGACAGACAGTTACGACGCTGTAATTGTACTGAAACTCAGAAGGCAGTAATTATTTTAGCACTGTAATTAAACTACTATTAGATGTTGTTCCATCGTAAATCGTAATAACCTGGTATAATACGTTATTACGACTTATACTCGTACAAAGAGCACAAGAGTGTGATTATAACGAGTCGGTTGTGGGTTTGATTCCCACTCAAGGAAAAGAATTATTATTTATGAATATTTTCATTTCTTCGCTATGGAAATAAGGCAAAAGCCCGGCGTTCAGTTCCGCTACTCAAAACCCACTGCCTCCAAAAAATCGGCGGAAAGTCGGGAACGGAGTGTCTTAACACTAGGTTCTCTATGCTTAGCCTGCTATATGCGGGATACAGCGTGAAGCTGATTTGATTTCGTAGTCGTTTATGTTTAAAATTAAGCATAGTAAAATTGGTACATACATATTTACTTAAATGGGAAGACAAATGTCAAAAGCCCGTTATTAAAGAACTAGCGTTACTATGTTTAGAATACAAAAAATATTTGTTTAAATAAAAATAAACATTATCTTAATATATTTGTTCCTGTCCAAATCCGAGGTTTTGAAGGTTAAAACGACCTTAAAAAAGAAGACTTGACACCTCTGTGTATGTATTAAAAATTAATACTATTAATACTTGGAGTACAATGCGTTTATTTATTTTTAAAAATTTTAAAACATAAGAGTTTTTAATTAGTTCTTTATTAAAAGTATATAATATAATTATATGTATAATTAAAATTGGTAATATACTTGAGGTCGTCTTGTCTCAGCGACACAAGTGTGCGACTTTAAACGCGATGGTGGTGGGTTCGATTCCCAAAAGTGTAACAGCTAGGTTCCCAGGTAGTTACTAAAGATAGCACAAATTCTATAAAGCGTTGACGAATAGTTATGTACAGCACAAACGTTTAGAATAATTAAATTTGGTTTTATTATGAATTATTTATTATTTTTTAATTTTTTTGTTTTATTTTTTAATCTCCAAGAGATTATTTTGTACAAAACTATGATTGTAATGTGTAATGTCCTTAGATATTCTAATATTATTGTTTCCTATTTTAGACGACATTAAGATTATACTGGGCCATGCACAATGTGCCCGAATTAAAGATGGCCATTCAGAACAGTGACGCTATGTTTGGAACATTGGACACATGGCTCCTGTATAAAATGACAGGTATTTATTTTAAAATAATATTGAATACGTACCTCTACATACTTTTCTTAAAAAACATAATCAATTAAACGTAGCGACCACGTCCGTCTGTCCAAGATTGGCGGTTGGATTTCCGGGTGCGGGTTCAAATCTCGTTGTTACATTTTTTTAAAGTATTTTTCTTTCCTAAGTGTGGAATCACATTTTATTTCAAGGCTTTACTTCATTACCATCACCAAATAATAATAATTTCTTCTAAATTCTAATACTAAGCGATATTTCAGGTAGTAAAATCCACATGACCGACGTTTCGTCAGCGTCTGCTACTGGTTTCTTCGACCCTTTCACGATGCAATGGGCGGGTTGGGCCATGTCCTTATTCGGGATACCTGAAGCTGCTCTACCCAAAGTCGTTGATACCGCGGGAGAGCACTTTACTAGCACTGACCCTGAGATATGGGGAGATGCGATACCTATACGTAGTTGTGTGAGTATTTTTCATGTGTTATGTTACTTAGATACCAATATACAGTATCCTGCATACAACCTAGTGTTAAGACATTCCGCCGAATTTTTCAAGATATTGCGTTAGTGACGGAGCTCCACACCGTCATTTTGCATTGGTGCCAGAGCGAAGAAATGGAAATATTAATAAATAATATTTAATTCCCTCGAGTGGGGATCGAACCCACAACTGTCGCGTTAGAGTCACACCCTTGTGCCCATAAATAACTATTCTATTGAATTGGCTGAAACTATGCTTTTTAATAAAGATATAAATATTGTTTTTAAATAATATTCTTATTGGAAAACGAAAGTAATGCAGACTAGTACATTTATAATTATGTAGTTCAAGCGGGCGAAGCCGAAAGCGGGTTGTTACTAATGTATATAGTAGGTATGGTATGTATATATTTTTTTGTTTTTCTCTGTATACTATGCAGCATATCAAAAAAACAGGGAATTATAATAATATTTAGTATGTGTGTCATAATTTAACCATCACTACAAACGCTATTTACATATTCGAGATTAAAAATGATTAAACGGTACTTTTAATTTATGCTTTGCTTAATAATAATGTACATAATACTTTTACATTACATACATTTATTTCATCAGAGATTTAAATAAAATTACGTTATAAAAATATATATTTTATGCGTAATGTTAATGAAGCTTCGATCTTGGTGAATTTTGAGTCCAAAACCATTGCTTTTAAAAAAAATGTTGCTTTTTGTATGTACATGCATATCATATAAAATTTTTACTTTTACCTGCGGCTTCGCTCTCTTTCTCAAACGAAAGTAAATAAGAATTATTAATATACATTGTAACAGCATTCTATTTGGCAATATTTTAAATTTGTGGTACAATAATTAAATAAATTTATAAAATTTATGTCCAAAGATTAAACCATTATAATGTGTTTAAGTAAATTTAGTTAATTGGTTGGCGCCAGCGTTGGATTCCGCCACTCAACACGCAATGTCTTGAATATTTGGGAAAGTGGGAAGCGAATTGTGATCGACCAAAGAGTTCCCTCCTCATTAGACATGTTTCAATCCATTAGCGGATCTATATCGCGTGAATCGCCATTACCTTTTGTATCGATTCACACGATTATCACATCGAATTGAAAATTCTATAGTTCAACATTTGATTGATTATTTTTAGATAGCAGATCAAACAGCCTCTATGTGGGGTTCGTGTTGTTTCAACGTAGGCGATGTCAAACTAACGATGGGTACCGGAACCTTCTTCAATATAAATACGGGAAGGTCGCCTCACGCTTCAATATCTGGATTATATCCAGTGGTGGGATGGAGATTGGGAGAAGAAATTATATTTTCGGCTGAAGGAGCTAATAATGATACAGCTAGTATTATCAAATGGGCGCTAAATTTAGGTAAGCTTCTTATACTTTTATGTAACTTCATAGATTTTTTTTAAATAAACCCTATACTTTTAACGGAGTCATGAATTTAAAGTTGTCTAGAGGAACAAAATATATTTTATTAGTTTCAAACTCTGTCTAGTATATAGCAGGATAGGCAGAGGACGCACCGCCCAATTTTTGAAACATGGTGAGCTGAGTGAAGAAAGTAAAATGAAAATAATTCATTCCAAGTGGGAATCGAACCCAAAACCCTCATGTCGACAGTTAGACACTGTGCCATGGCGCTAACGGTATTTTCATATTACATATCAAATTTTCAAATGATGTAATTTTTGTAAAGTGAATCGTTACATATTATTATAACTAATATTTTATAGTGTCTCGAATCCGGGTTAACGGCGGAGTACGTAGTTACTTAATACTAAGTTCCTTTATAAATTAGTGTGAAAATAATTTTTACCATTGTTAAATTTCTTTTTTACTTAATTTCAGGTTTATTTGAAAATCCACAAGACACAGCGGATATTGCAATGTCAGTGCCGGATTCAGATGGAGTTTTCTTCATACCCGCATTTAGTGGATTAGGGGTAAGCATTGATTGTGATATGAACTGATTTAGGAATGCATTGTCCACTTGATTAAAATAATTTATTTCCAAATTTTTTTATAATATTATGTAATTCTTAAAAAATAAATACATTAAATGACATAGAGCTTGACTGCCTCTTCTTACATTGTTACACGCGGGGTACAGCATGATGCTGAGAAAAAAAGAATAAAATAGTATGTATATTATACTATTTCTTTTTATATTTCAGCCCCCCTACAACGATTGTACTGCCGCATCAGGTTTCGTAGGAATGAAGCCATCAACCACCAAAGCGCATTTGGTGCGCGCTGTTCTAGAGTCGTTGGCGTTCAGAACCGCCCAACTATACTCGTGCGTTAGAAACGAAACCAATTATAGTTATAGTACTATACGGTAAGTTGTGTTTGTGTGTTTTTTTGTATATTGGTTGGTTATTTGATTGTAAATGTGATGATTGTGAGTTCGATTCTCGCTTGGAGGATTTTTTTTTTCGTTTCTACGCTCTGATAATAAAACAAACATTTACTTTAATTTATACATTAAATACGGAAGTTGAAGAAAAATCAGAAAAATATATAAAATCTTCATAAGGTGTAGTGTAGATAAGGCAAAGTTGCATTAATCGAAATTGATTCACAATCGTTCAATCTTTTGATAAGATTTATTGTGACATTAATACAATTTTATGTACTTGATCTAAATATGAACATGTTTTTCGCTATATAATAAGTCCTGTATTCACTTTATATTTTTATCACTTTTTTTTAGTTTTACGTTACCACACATACCAGGGTAGGCAGAAGGACACTGAGAACCTACTTTCTATTAAAAATCTTTCTTTACCCACTTCTCGCTGAATTCTTGAGGCAAAAAAAATAAAATATTAAATTTCATCGCGTAAGAATCGCACCCACAAACTGTCGCGCTTACAGTCAGTCGCACGCTTGCACCTCAACTGCCCTTAAAACATTTTTCCAATGATTTTTTTATCCACGACCATTTTCCCATTGTGATGTAATTTGAAATATTTAACAGGAAATAAATAATGTTACTTTATTTTACCTACAGCTTAGATGGAGGTGTGTCAAACAATGACTTTGTCGCCCAGCTGGTGGCCGACCTTACGGGGTTGCGCGTGGAGCGCCCTGTGCAGGTCGAGATGTCCTCACTGGGGTGCGCTCATATCGTAGGGCTACATATGGGTGAGTTTGTATAGTGCAGTTGATAAGTTGAGGCCGTTGTGAAGTTTGTTGTAGATGGCTGCGCACAAGTTGCGCAGAAGTTAATCAGAAGTTGATCTTTTGTTCACTCGGAAAGAAAATGATCGAAAGTTAGATTCCTAAAGTCAGCACTCTGTAGATAACTTCAGAGCGGCCAAGGGTCGTCGACCGTACTGTTCTATAGAATTAGTAAATAGAATTGAGTGATGTACAATTTTATGAGTATTATTCTATTGAGGATGAGGTTTATAACTTTAGAATCCATGAATCACATTAAACTCACTAAAAAAACACATAAAAAAGTATAAAAAAATTTTTAAGTTAAACGGTCTTATATTGCAGATAAATGTACTAAAAGCTAAAAAATAATTTCATAGAAATTATGATTACTAAAATTTAATCGTGGGGCACGTCCAATATCTACAATTGAAAGACATAGCGTGAGACTTCACCCACCTAGTGGTAAGTAGCAAGTGTCCCCACGATTTTATTTTAGTAATCATAATTTCTATGAAATTATTTTTTAGCTTTTAGTACATTTATCTGCAATATAAAACCGTTTAACTTAAAATTTTTTTTATACTTTTTTATTTTTAAGTTTTTAGTTTTTATTTCTCATGCTATTCAATTCGTTGAAATGAGGCTCGATGTCTCATTATTGCAAGGTTAATGGAGAATGTTACGAACGACCCCCCCAGAGGTCCAATAGAGGGACAAGGCTATGTACAACAAGATGTGCCTGAATCTTGAGGGGAAAACGCTAACGACATATCATTTTTATCCACCTAGTGCCATACAGTTCTCGGCGCGCTTTTACCTTTTACCTTGGGTGGTACCCCTAGCGACGTATCATTTTTAGGCACCCTATAGCCACACAGTCCTCGACAGGATACCAGATCTTGACTTAGGTGGGAGATTCATATTGTAATTGTGTATAGTATACTGTATTATACTTACCAAGCCCTTTATTTTGATACCCATATTGATGGGATTGAAAACTACATTATCCGCCATTTTGTAGCAGTGGCCATCTTTGATTTTGATTTTGTATAGTGCACTGAATTCTACTTGACAAGCCCTTTCATTTGATACCCATATTGATGGGATCGAAAAAACTAACTTGTCCGCCATCTTGTAGCGGCGGCCATCTTGGATTTTGATTTTGTATAGTCCACTGAATTCTGCTTGACAAGCCCTTTCATTTGATACCCGTATTGATAGGATTGAAAAAAACTAACTTGTCCGCCATCTTATAGTGGCGGCCATCTTGGATTTTGATTTTGTATAGTCCACTGAATTCTACTTGACAAGCCCTTTCATTTGATATCCATATTGATGGGATTGAAAAAAACTAAGTTGTCCGCCATCTTGTAGCGGCGGCCATCTTGGATTCACAATAATATTGAATATGGATAATTGTATTGTCACCAGAATCAAAGGCGTATACCAAATTTCAGATCAATCGGTTAACGGGAAGAGGGTTAAATTTCAATTACTAAATTTGACCCAAACAAACAAACGGGGTGAGCTAAATAAAACCGTTTAATAAAAACAGTATAGTAGTAGTATAGTACCTTAATATATCAACTAAATTAATTTATAACTTACTCAATAAACAATTCTTTTAGGTATTTTCAAATCAAAAGACGAACTGAAATCTTTAAGAAAAATTGGCACTGTTTTTTCACCGAGGCCCCATGTCAAGAAGACATACGAACAAATAATGTTGAAGTGGGAAGACGCGGTAAAAAGAATGTGCGGCTGGTATTTACCCAATAAGACTACAAATTCACAAAAATCTGTACACGTTTCAAGTAATTCAATAACACCCCAAAATAGTTTTAAGGTGTCTCTAAAGAAAGATAAGATGAAATAGCGGTGGCTTTTATGTTTGTTTCTATTCGTCGCGTGCATTGCTGTATACAGATGATATTTACTTTTGTTTAGTTTCTTATTTTCTTTTTTTATAGCTTCACGCTGTATCCCGCTCATAATAGGGTAGACAGAGGGAACCTGATGCACTTTCGTTGCCAACTTTCCGTCGAATTCTTGAGGTATTGCGTGTTGAGTGGTTGAACTCAACGACGCGCTTACCTCGTTACCAGAGTGAGGGAATTGTTTAGCGTAAGGGTTTTTATTTTTGAGTAATGGTTTTGGACCTAACTGATAGAAGTTCCTCATGTAGACAATGAAGTAGAATAAAGACTAAAAAGAATGTATCGAAGGAGATCTAAAGACTTAGAAGTAGTTAGAGGAGATACAGTGTACCTATAAAAAAATAATGTCCTTATTATATTATTATATACCTATTATTTAATTTTTATTACAAAAAAATTGTAATAAAAATTGTTTTCTACCGGATCCGGATAGCTAAATCGTAATTTAATTTTATAATATTATCTGTGACTATTCATTGTTAATCAATTTTCATTTAAAATAGTGAATACTATTTTAATACTAGAAAAATATTGCTGCATAGTTAAACTAAGGCAATCCATTATTCATTTATTTAAAAATATAAAGCAATTAAAAGTGACAATATAAAAATTCTCATATAGTATACATATCATATAATATAAATAAAATGTGTCATTGTAGTAATATTTGTGAGCAAATGTTCGCGTATTTATTTGGTCACAGTGAAATATTAAAGTATTTTATTTTATTTATTTATATACATACTAGTATTTAATATGTTCTATGACTACAGAAGGTGCTGGGGCGCTGGTTTTGGGAGGGTTTTTAAAATAAAACGTGTTTTAAAAATATTACTTATGTTAGTAAAATAAATTGGGCATTGGGCATTTTTGTTAATAATTTAGTGTTAACGGTGATATTATTCAAAAATAATTTAAGCATTTTTTTTTATTTAACTCTCGCAACACAATTATTTCATAGTATTAATTTTTAAATATTTTTTTAAATATTAGTCTTAAAAAAGTTGCTTTTATATTATATTAATTTATTATAGATATTTATACAGATTTTTTTTTAAATGTTCATCCCCTATTAAATGTGCATTAGGGTTGTGGTTTAAATAAAGGCTGCCTGATCAATGTACGTAATAATAAGCCTAGAAAAAATTATATTCTGTAATATTTAAATTATAATATTGTAGAATTAAGATTAAATAAATATCATTATTATAAGACAAGTAAAAATGTCGATAAGAATTTAATTAAAGTTATCAATGAATAAGAAATGGAAGTATGTATTATACGAGTATTTAATTTAGTATATTTCAGTAATTTTTGTATTGACAGATATTAGTAGAATAATAAAATGTTGGATATACGAAATAAAATATATATATTTCAAATAATATGAAATCTGTGAAATTATTAGCTACTAGCTTTTAGTATTAAATTAAATGAATTTAGAAGGTTGTAACTATAATATTTTTACAACCGTGTCGTCCATTTGTACAGGAAGTAAAACTCATATATAAATGTAATTAACTAAAATATATTATACTCGTAGTTACGAGTATATGCATAATGAAATTGGCAGCATATTATTTATTTCATTTTATTATTATTATTGCTCTAATGACTTATATATCTTATATACCATGTTATGTATTTACCTAGGTATTGTAAATGTTTATATCAAAATATATATAAGCGAATTGGAATCAGTGTAGTTGGGTGACATTACCTAATTAAATTAGCGAAAATATAAAAAAAATGGATACCAATTCCTATTTCGTTATATTTTTTTTATTTGGAATATTTCTATACATATTTAATTTTTTAACGCATTGGAGCATTTACTCTACCTCGTTTTATTGACTTCTTATTTTTATCTGATATTTTTATCGGTTTAATTAATCATAGCGATGCTCATTTTTACGGGTAGTATTTATTTAATGCTATGTATATTTCTATTAATTGAGAATTAAATGACATTATTTCATATTTTCTTGTAGATCATAATGTATTCTTTGAAAATTAGTTTTAGTAAGGTATTATATTAAAAATATATTGAAAATGGTTATGGTTGCTTGTTGTATATTGAATATTTTGTAAAGAAAAACATGGTGGAATAATAATTAATTATTATTAATTATCAATAATATTAAAATTCAATAGAAATGTTTGTTACACAGTTAAAATAAATATAAAGTGGTTTTAACAATTATAAACTGGAACTGACAAGATGTAAAGCGAAAAGTCAATTTGAATTCAATAAACATGATAATTAACTTTTTTGTGTTTTTTCTTTTTATCATTATTTTTATCAGCTCTACGCTATGTCCCGCATATAGCAGGGTAGGCAGAGGAAAGCTAGTGTTAAGACAATTTCTTTCTCATTTTCCACCGAATTTAGTCCCGGTGCAAGAACGAAGAAATGAAAATATTAATAAAATAATATTTCATTCCTTTGAGTGGGTATCGAACCCACAACCGACGCGTTACGGCTTTAAGCCGCTGTGGACTTTGTTTTTTCTTGAACCATTTTATTTAAATTCCTTTGTGTATTAAAAATATATTTTTGAAATAATATTATCTAAGCAATTAGCACGATTAATTTCTATGCTTATATTGAGAGTGCGTCAACTCCTGTAGGCATCAAAGTCGCGTGATAATTCCACAAATGGATATGAAATGTTATTTATACTTCATATTATCATCCACAAGCGTATAAATATCGTTACTTTAACAAGAACTTCAGAATAATTCAGAATGGCGAAGGCTCTGGTCTTGTTCATATTAGTTTTAATTATAAAAAATATATTTGGATTTATCCGTGATGGGATGAACTTGTATCCCGAGTTATTGAAGACCAGTGGTAATATTTGGGCTGGGAATGACTATATAGATTATAATCCTGATCAGAATTATGGAACTGTGATGCTAGAGGCCCCTTTGGATGTTTGATATATAGAGATGCACTCTATGAGTAGAGATAGAGGAGAAGGAATGATAATGGAAGGCTTTGGCCGTTTATGTTGCTGCTAGTCATCGATATGCCAGATACGGCCGGGATGGAGTTACTCTTCAAGAAGAAAATCATCTTGATATCTTGATCCCTTCAAATACATATTAAAATAAAAAAAATAAACTTTACCGAGAAATTAAAAGTGCCAAAGCTTTCGATGAAAGGAGCTACGGGTCTAAGTATCTTATTTTAAACATTAGAAGAGGATCTAAGAACATTTTTGATTTTGAGACTAAAATATATATTAATGAGTTATAATTATTATGAAATAAACTATGAATAAAGACAATATGACTATTTGTACAACAAATTTTAATGTTTGAATTTTAAAATTATTTTTTACTTAAGTATATAGGGATTCATATTAAAAAAAATGTATTATGATGGTTTTAAGTTGTTTTTTAATAAAGTACCTACATGTGTGATACGCACATATTTTGCTTTATTCTGTTTGTTTAAGATAGAGAATATATTTAAGTATTTCATATATGTTAAAAGTAAGAAACATTCAAATGCAATTTATTTTTTACATTATTTAAATATAAGGTAATTAAGTTTTATGTTTATAAAAATAATATACTTAAGACAGATTTGGAAAATAAAATAGATGGTAAGAAATTTCATTGTTTTAGTATTCCTTTTCCAACAATGTCAATGAAAATTACTAATAACTTTAAATCTAGATTATAATTGCACAATAGGCTTCAATTTACCTTGAATAATATCATTATTCATTTCATATAATGAAATGAATAATGCTGGCTGGCTTTACTTAGCTACTGGTCATTAAATTGTGTTACAATTTCAAAAACACTTCTTTTTAACACAATTTTTGAAGACGACGCAAAGGAACTAAAAGATTTTTAATAAGTCTGGGTTTTATTACATTTTGCCTATAAACAGAGGTTTTATAGAAATTATAAAAAAGTCGATTGAAATATGAAAAAAAAAACAATTAAAAATAATCTGAAAATAGATCTTTTTATTTCACTTAAGATAATACATAAATATTCATAATTAAGCAAAAACGTAAAAATATTTTACTAAACGGATAAAAATAATAGCTAGCTTGTATTATCGAGCATTTCTAATAAGTCCTACCTAAAAATAATCCTATAAAGATTTGGCCTTTGGTATTAAGCATATATAACTTTTTTTTCAATTGCTATAGTGAGTCAATTATCAACCGACCCACGTCGGTAAGGTTTTTATTCTTCTGTCCAAACCTGTGAGTGAATTTTCATAGTTAGCGCCTTCAAAATCCGCTAAAAGATCGTTGCTGGGATTGTCACCTCTTATGGCCCTCTTCTCTACATGGTGTTCAGATTCCAGTGATTGGGGATTTGTCGCAATCTCTTCTAATGGCAGCACAATTGGCACGAAACCCACCAGTCCTTTACTTAAAAGAATCTCTATTTCACTTCTATTATCTCTTTCCACCGGTTTCGCGTTTATTATGGCTAATAATAGAAAAAAGATAAATATTTTTGTCGCCATATTTATGTATATTCACTATTAAATCAACTTTTGAAGAGTTTTTTTATGGTCTAGCTGGCCTAACGGTTGTTTTGAAATAAACCCTTGGGTGCATGCAAAGCCTTTATACTGGTTCAATGTAGTCTTGAAATATAATAGTGCTAACTAAATTATACCGAATCGGATGCAAGCCTATCGGACGTTCCTATACTAATATTATATGTAAATAATATCAATGATATAATGGCCATGGGGGCTCGAGGTGTTGACTTCTAAAAAATGAGTCGCAATGAGTTACTTATGTTTGTTTACAGTTTATTGTAAATATATACTATTTATACTAAATGAATCAGCGACTAAAACTTCTTAGAAATTATATATAAATGGGCCGTGTCGTGATGATGAAATTATATGTAAATGTAATTTATTATAAATATATTTAATAAATAAATGAATAAATGTGAAGCCAGTTGGCGCGGGAGAGCTAACGTGTGACGGTATTCGCGATAGGTTGTGGATTCGATTCCCACTCGAGGAAATGGATTTTTAAATTATACAAGAATATATGGGAAATCTACATACATTTATATGTTACCTCCTGAACACGTCGCAAGTCGAAGAGATGAGGGCCAAAGGTCTAACCGAAGAGACAAAAACGTTTTTAAAAAAACTATGAGTGTATACTCATAGTTATACTGTATTATTAATATTTTTTTACACGTTTGAATTGTATAAAAATGTACATTACGAAAAACAAAAGATTTACACTCTAATAAGCTGACAATATATAACTTTTCCTTTATTTTTTTTCACGAAGGAAGATAAACTTAATATACATAAAATACTTTTCACAATATTTTCATTTTTTATTTTCATTAATTCATCAGAGATGACATACTTTTAGATTTACATTTTATAGGTGGTAGGTATGTGTATCACTTATAAAATATTATTTAACAGGTTCTCACGCTATAACCCGCATATGGTAGAGTAAGCAAATTAAGACAGTTTTGACATTTACTCAGTTTCCTATTGTCTCTTACTTAATTTAACTACCACTAGTGTTTTTAATTTTAAAGATTGTCGTTTCAAAAAATTTGGTGTCAGCTATAATTATCTTTATTATTTTGTTTAGACAGCGATATTAGCACCTGATTAGCATATAGTGTTTTTTTCATTTAAATCACTTAATATATTTTTTTTGGGAAGTGCTAAAATATTTATATATTATTTAGCACATTTTTTAAAGTGTCAAAGCAGGACTCCTTTTAGGGTAATTTTATAAAGGTATATAATGCTTACTTTTTCGTTCTAATATTATAAGTTAAATAACTATGCATGTGATCAGTTGACAATTTGAATATCTTTGGCTATATATTAGGTAAGTACGTAAAAATTATTAGATATTTATTTTTGGTATTTAATAGCATATAATAGCAAATATTCGTAACTTGGCATACTACAACATCTCTCTGTTTAACTGAACAAGAGCTTTTTTACTATAAAAAAAATAATGGTTTATAGTGGTACTTTTTGATTATAAATATTTAAAATTCATTTCTTTATATAATATACTAGCGGCCCGCTCGCGGTTTCACCCGCGTGAACTATGTTATTATTAATTTCTGTCTCCATGACTACGTCCTAGTGACGTTATGCAAAATGTGAGACTCCTAGTATTTGTAGTAACGAAGTTTCATACAAACTTTCGACCCCAAAAACAACCCCTTAGAAGTCGAATATTGCAAATTCCCGTCTTAGCGAGCACCTACGTCGTATAAGTAACTCCTATGCAAAATTTGAGATTCCTAGCACTTGTAGTTTCTGAGATTTCGTGATGAGTGAGTGACCTTTCGATTTTATATATATAAGATAGATAAGATAGATAGATGTTAAAAATTAAGGATATTGAGGTATATTTTACAATCATTTATGTCTTTGTACTATATATAGAATTTTCTTTTTAATATCACAGAAATACAAATTTGACATAGGTGTAACTCATACTCTTTATCTATATTAATTACATAATTTAACAAAACGATATTGCCAATTCAAAATTTAATGTTATTTTTGTATGGCAAAATTATATACATATATATTTCTAAAACATTATAAGTATAAATGTTATTTTGGTATGTAAAAATTATATATATTTCTAAAAACATTACAAGTAGGTTTAATTTATGCGTAAATAGTATGTTTATCAGCTCCATCGACTTACTTTTATTAGCACCTTATTAGAACCTTACTGTGAGTCAAGGCTCGTGCATCCTCGATTACTATACAATTTGTTTATCGAATTTATATATCGAAACGTACGTCAATCCTTCCTTTATTACAAACAAAACAGATTACAGATCATCTATGTATGCAGTTTTAATAATGCTTAATATTTTCTGTCATCAGTTGAGGATATAAAGCCTGAGCTTCTGTCCACGGAAGATTAGTACAGAATTAAGTCAGACAAGATTGGATCTATTGGAAATGCGTTCAATGTTCTTCGTCGTCGCGTCGCTGGCGCTGCTAGCAGTGTGCGTGTGCGCTCCAGAAGGGGCGTCGATCCAGCACATCCCACCAAAAGCAGGAGAAACACCGTCAGCTATAGGAAAAGATGGTGCGGTCTTACTTGCTTCGGCCGGCGGTGCTGGTTCTTCTAAACATATCCACGTAGCAAGAGCTCGTAGGGATCTAGCTGGCCAGGAAAGTGATCTACTACCTTCTGCTAATGAAGCTGAGGCGTCAGTTTTTGGAGAATCCTCCAATCTCGATGGTCGCGGTCGTATCAGAGTCCTGCCGGCTTTCCTGGGTTAAATATACGAACCGAAAAAAATATTAAGACCCATTTATTGATTGTTATTATTGTATGAAAAGGTAATTGCTAAGTGATTTGAATTTTTAAAAATATTCAATTTGTTTATTTCTTTATTGAATAAACGTATCATTTTATATTTTGTTTGTTTATTATTTGTGTATAATGGTTTATATGTTAATTGTCAAACATTTCTGACAATAGTTATTAGTTCACCTTCACGCTGTATCCCGCACACAGCAGGGTAGGCAGAGGGAACCTAGTGTTAAGACACTCCGTGCTCCACTCACTTATTAGTTGGAAAGCAAATTATTGTATTTAAATCATCAAAGCCGTAGCGCCTGCTATAAATAACTTTGCGTAAAATATAATCGTAAAAATACAAAAGTACACGCAGGTAATTCAATTGTTTATAGGGTTTTTTTGTAAAAATCATATTTAATTTAATGATGATGATAATAATGATTTGGTTTTAAAGGTATTAAATTTTAAAATTATTTTTTTACATTGTACGTGTTATCAATGGGAATACGGGTTAATGTTGTGTAATAATGTTAATAAGATAATATGAAGTTAGACTAAGGGTTCTAATTAAAATGGTCCTTATAAAGTTGAAAGGTATTCTTATCACGTATTCTTTCAAACATTTTTTATCATGACACCTGTAATTTTAATTGTATTTTTCTTATTAAGTGAAGTTAATTGCGCGCCAATTAAAGATAATGCTGAAAACGAAGAAGATAAAATGCTTACAGAGGAAGTGTTACCTTTAAAATATATAATAAAAAGGGAAATACGAAACGAAAACGATGGCAAAGAAATTATATCGACAGCTGAAAGTAATAATTACTATGCGTATCGACCACTTTTCACCTACAGAAGAATAGAACATAGCAAGCGGAGAATAACTATGTATAATTCGTTTCTTGGATAGGTTGGTATTTATTTAAAACTAGCGGACGCGCGCAGCTTCGCTTGCGTATTTAGGGGGTGAATTCTAAAAAACCATGAAACATATGTTCAATTAAATATTTTTAATAGTCAAAATTTCAAATTTTATAATAATCGGTGGCGTTTTAAAGATGTTTCCATACAAACTTTCAACCCCTTATTTGCACCCTTAGGGGGAGAATTCTAGAAAACGATGAAACACGTGTTCAATTAAATACTTTTAAAAATCTAAATTTCAAATTTTATAAAAATCGGTGCCGATTTAAATTTTTTTCCATACAAACTTTGAACCCCTATTTCACCCCTTTAAGGTTAAAATTTTTCAAAATCCCTTCTTAGTGGATGTCCAGACTACGAAAGTAAACTTTTGTCCAAATTTAACGTTTCTACGCACAGCGGTTACGGCTGTGCGTGCGTCTTACCTCAGTCAGTGAGGACAAGTCCTTTTATATATATAGATAGATTATTTATATTAAACCAAATCAGCCTATTCGGTTTCACTGTTGGACATATTACTTCCCGAGGGTGCGCCAGAGCTTCCGCATGACCTGACGACGATTTGAAGAAGGTTCACCTTCTTCAGGTCGTCGGTCCAGCGAGCTGGAAGGCGCCCTACGCTACGCTTGCCGATTATTTATTTACATTAAGATATTTATTTGTAGGTACTTAAAAGAAAACATATATTTTATGCTGTTATAAAGATTTTTATAATTGGCAACGAGAAGCAGTAAAACTTGCTCGTTTTCTTAATTGGGGTTTAATTTGTGGTAGCCTGTGTTATGCTGTTTTATTGTTTTGACCTTTTGCACGTCGCGTTATATCTACTTTAAAATGAAAAAGTTTCAGGCTGTTTTGACTATTGTTTTCCATTTCTTTTGTGTAAGTAATCTTAAATCAAAGTAAAGAAATTCCTATTATTTATAAAGTAGACGTAATATGTAGATATGGCTAACTAACTATTCATTTACGTATATTTTTTTCTTTTCAGGGAATACTAGGGGGTATCTCACCAGTTCATGATTATGCAAATAAAATTAATTCTAAGCTTATAAACGAAAGATTTCTTCTAAAATCACCCCATAACGTACTAAAGCACTTAGATAATTCAATTCTTAAGGCAACTAAAAATGTAACACAAAATCCTGAAATGGATGAAAACCTCTATAAAATATCGAAGGATTTGGTATCAGCTATTCTAGCCAAATTAGAAATTCAGGATAAAATAACAAGAATTACAAGAGAGGCTTTAGACGCTCCAGGAAAGAGTAAAGGCGTTACAGCAATAGAGACTAGGAGGATATTGGATTACATATCAAGAACATTGTCTGGTCATATTCTAACTATTACTCGAGCCTCGACTGAATCTGAGCTACATCGTTTGGTTTTTGGTCTCGCACAAATTGCTGCTGAGGTTTCAATTGTTTCAGCTTTAAAAGATATTACATATGCTACAGCTTTATCTAAAAAACAATCGATTGATTTGTCACTTCGAAAAAAAAGAGCTGTACCTCTTAAAAATGAAATTATTTCAACTACTAATGCACCGACTGACAATCATGTATCTACAGTATATGATATTATATTAGGTAAATCAAAGAACCCTTTACAACAAATAGCCTCCCCCAAGTTTGATTCAAGCTATGCAATGAAAAGGCTCGACTCATCTGA
Organism: Heliconius melpomene rosina; assembly: GCF_056956725.1. Lineage (NCBI taxonomy): Eukaryota > Metazoa > Arthropoda > Insecta > Lepidoptera > Nymphalidae > Heliconius > Heliconius melpomene. The sequence goes on along the minus strand of NC_140402.1, from coordinate 4,503,659 downwards.
TCAGGTAATGCCTTACTCAGTTTTACCTTTAAGTAATAGGAATAGTATACAAATATTACATAATAAGAACGAAGCTTTTGCTGTACCCCCTAAAGTATTTTTAAATCAAACAGCTTTAGACATTGAAAACAATGCGGCAAATGCTTCTAATAATGAGGCAATTATTTTGGAAAAAAGGTTAAACGCTACCCACTATATAACAGTAGACACAACTAATTTGGAAACGCAAGAATCTAATATACCAAGTATCGTAGATGACTGGATTGACCCTAAGGATAATCTTTATGCATTGAGTCCAGATATAGTTGCCGAAATGGAAATGGAACCAGCAACAGTGGACGATGGCAGTAATGACAGGAAAGCCAAACAAAAATTGGAACGTTTAGAATTAAAAGCTAAAAAGGCAATACTTTATGCTGGGGACGTTGCATATTTGGCAGCCGCTAGTGTAGTTGCAATGAGACGTGCCTTAACCGCTTCTATAGAAGTGCAAATGTCAGTGAAATATGCTAAAAATGGTATGGCAAATCATCAAGATTTGATGATGAACCTGGCTAAGACAGCTGCACAGCAAGCAGGTAAGGAAGCAAAAAGTTCCACATCAAAGTCACTAGCTTGCGAACGAGTTATAAAACTAGCCTTGAAATATACGGCTCAGTCTAAAGGAGCTGTACTGAATCACGTGGCAAACAGAGTAGTTATGGATTCTTTATCATTAGCAACGTTGGCCAAGTCCATGGCTTTTGTATCATCTGATATCGCCATAAATTCCTTGTATCAAGCCACTGACCTGAAACCCCCTTCGTAAAATATTTTAGAGATTTATTGAAATAGTAAGAAATTATATTATATACCACTCTTCTTTTATTACCTTCATGTTTTTCCTGTAGGATAAAACCTAGGTAGATAGATCCTAAACTTACTTCTATAAAAATTCTGTTCTTCAATTTCCGCCTAAAGCAGGGAAATGAAAATATTTGATTCCGCCGCTTGGGAATCGAAACTACGATCGTTATGATTACAGTTATACGTTATTCTACTGTGTGTTCCACGGTGTTTATAATATAGATTAAAAAAATATAAATAATAAAAAAATCAATAGTCCTTATAGAAAGAAAATCAGAGCCGTTAAAATTGTATTTTAAGTTAAATTAATTAAGATTCATCAAAGCAAAAAAAATAAACTTTTAAGAATAAAGTTAGATAATTTACTTTAAGAAGTCTAGGTATACAGTATTATTCCAATGTAATAAATGCGAAATTGTATGAGATTGATTGGCGGCGATCTCTTACTATCAGGTGACTTTCGTTTGCCTTGTCTTTTTTCATAAAATAAAAAAAGAAAAGAAAAAAAATCTGTGTGTGTAATAAATACTCTACACAGCGCCATCTGTGCAAAAACACACAAGACTGCTCCCGTAACAGTCAGCATACGTATTACGTAGGTATTTTATTCTATTCTGCGAGTATATGATACTTTTAAGTAAAATCGATATCAACTAGAGGGCGTATGTGCATTATGAATTCATGATTTATGTTACAGTACGGTCAACGAGTCTTGGCCGCCCTGAAGTTAGCTATAGACGGCTGTGCACATTTAATTTTAAAATGATTTCCTACTATTGATTATTTTATTCCCATGTAAACAAGACGCAAAAGTTCAAAAAATCTAACTTCAGGGAGGCAGTATTACTCAGATATACATAACAATGAACTTGCAGATGTCAATTAAATACATTTAAATTATATGATACAGTTATACGTATGCACCTAGCTAAGATCAGGGTCAGGGCCTGGTTTCTTACTTCGTGAATATGCCCTGCACAAAGGTTGGGTTCCTTAAGTCAATTCGTTCTTTACTGTTCTCCTTCATAAAGTTTACCGTCCCTATTTGCTTATATCTTTCCAAAAATATTACTTATTACTTACCTACACTATGGTATAAAAACAATAAACATTGTTTTTTATTTTATTGGGAAAGACAGTATTATAACTGGATCTCTTTTTAACATGCATTCTATTATTGTATAACATTATCCGTCTTTTACCAAAGTCAATTTGTTCCTAGAATTCCCGTTCCTAGAGTTCCTAGAAGTCCTAGAAGTCCTCCTTTCATTTGTCTTGACATATTCTGTTTACGTATCCTGTTGACAATGACTTCATGATGGATCTGAAGAGCTAATGGAATTTGGAATTATATTTTAATTTATAATAGAAAGGTTAAGAGTTCAACTTGTTCTAACACATTAACTTATATTATTAAACATATAATACGTGCCTTGCATAGTTAGCATGAGAAGTTTCTAGTACCTACCCTATAGCGTAAACATTTTTTTTCAGCTTCAAGTTGTATTCCGCATGTAGCAGGGTAGACAGAGGGAGCCTAGTGTTTAAACACTCCGCTCCCCACATTCCTCCGAATTCTGGAGACATTGCGTGTGGAGGGATAGAACTTTATGCCGCACTTTGCCTCATTACCAGTGCGAAGAAATAAATATATGAAATATTTCATTGCCTTGACTGAGGATCGAACCTACAACCTGTCCCCACGACTGTGCTTAATAAATAATGGTAAATAATTATAATAGTTTTTATTAGATAATAAATAGTCAGTATTACAAGGTAGGAATGGACCACGGCCATGGAACGTGGTCATGTACAGTACGTGCTGAACGAAGCAACGTGCTCGTCTATTGCAACATACGAATGATAATGAAAATCGATATTTGTATGTTGCAACCGATTTTAAACGATATTCTTTTGCTTTGGCAATAGGTTAACAATTTTTTTAAATTCTCTTTGTTCTTAAAATTGTGAAATAAAGATGTAGGTATTTTAACATGTAGCGGGGTAAGAAGAGGGAACCTATTGTTAAGATACTCTGTTACCTATTTTCCGCTGAATTTTCGAGGCATTACATGTTGAGTTGGTTTAATATTACTTTTGAAACAATGAAAATCTTTCGCAAATAAATTTTAAAATATACCTAACAATCCCACAATTAAAATTCGCAAATTTTTCCACGAACAAAGGAATATATATAAAAATGGATATGGTATAAATGTATGTATGTAAAAAATCGTAATAATATAAATTAAAAACTGGTTACTTATTTACACTGAAAGATGAACAAAGAAACTCGTTATTAGACCGCAAAAAATATTATTAAATTATGTTATTTTTCTTTAATAGAACTAACTCATAAATAAGTATAAATATATATTTTTTAATCGATTAAAAGTAATATTATTTAAAAAATATATAAAAGCTATGACGAATTTATAGTTATACTTATACGTAGATAATATTATGTAGAATTGCTATGTAAGTCATTTAACAAGCAAGAAACGTACAGAACGTTCTAGATCAGGTGATATCAAAGAAAGGTACATTGGGTCAGATAAGGAAAATAAAAAAAAAACTGTAAAAAATCTATAGGATACCGTGGACCTACAGTTATGAAATTAGGCAAGAAATCAGAATTTTAAAATATCTGACAAGTAAAAATTTATAGATATTTCATTAAAAAATGTTACAAATTCATATTTGTAGTTCATTTCATGCAAAATAAGTGCCTACAAGCTTAGATTGGTAAACTTTTATAAGTGGTACTTCCCGTTGATCTACATCCTGAACTAGGCAAGAAAGCCTCGGTAGGCGAGTTGAACTCGCACTTAACCGGTATTTTTTTCCTAAAATAAAAAAAACCCTTTACCAAAGATACTTCGGTAGAATAAAAAAAGCTATAAAACGGAATAATTGGTCTAAATATTTATGAAATATTGAAGGTTGAAAGGTATAGTTTTTATTTTTTATTTTATCGTGAATGATACTTGCCGTAGCTTTTTAATTGTCATAAAACATATATAATTTACGGGTTGTTGTTTGACTATTCCTGTCCTATAGGTTGATGCAAGTATTATTTAACAAGATATTATGTTATATACCTACTAAGTAAGAGTAGATTTACAACATAATAGCCCAAGATACCAAAATAATAGCCCAAGATACCAAATTTTGAGGACTATCAGCTTTGTTGAAGCTAGATAAAGAGAACTTGATGGTAAAAATGAGAAATGATTATTGAGTTGAACTCATTGCCATAATTTTCATACAGAACAGGAAAACGAAAACAATTTAAATTTTATTTTTAATCTATATCTACAAGATTGTAGGTAGTCTTTTTTTTCACTTTTCCGTACGTTTCACAGAAGTAAAGTCAGCAGAGGGGAATTCAATAAAAAATATAACACGTCCTGCATTTTTTGTTCATTTAAGTTACGTAAGTATTAAGTGTTATATGGTATTTATTTATCATCTCAATCGACCTTTTGAAAAGTCATATTAAATGCAGATAGAGGCCGTCATGGCATATGACCGTAAACGCAACGGTCGTGGGTTCGATTCTCATATGGGCAAGCAAAAAGTGCAAGTAATTTTAATAAAAGATACAGAAACGTGAAATATTTTCAACATTTCTTTTTTTTTTACGGTAAAAGGACAAGGCAAACGAGCGTTAGGGTCACCTGATAGGCATAGGCAGAAAGGGGGGAACGTAGTGTCTTAACACTAGGTTAGAGATAGTAGACAGAATGGTATAGCAGCTAATATTGGGCACGCCCCCATGCGCGCGCATGGCCTATTTATTATCCATGGTTACTAGCAAAAATTTACTTTCACGTCTATCATGGTGCCCTGGTACCCAATGTTTTGGTGTTGGGGTGAACTATTAAAAATCCTTTTCTTCTCCAATGTTGCCAGAAGAATAAAAAAATTATACACTCTTTCCTATAGGAATTGACTTTGTCAAGAGATTTTTATTATTTTTTTACGTTAAAAATATGGACGTACAGTAAGTACTGTCGTTGTGTCGTGGTCGCTTTGAAGTTGGAGAATTTTTCTTGATTATTTTCCACGACTCATCGATCGTACTGTAATTGTTTCTTTTCATTCACAGGCTTTCATTTTATGAAGAAGAAAGAGGAATGACTTCCACAACGGTTCCCTAAGGAACAAGTACCATGAACTCTATTTCACCCTCACGCCAAAATTCAAAGTACTAAGGCAACATAGGTGATGTAGAAGTTTTTCATTTATTGCGTCATGAAAAGCGCGCGCATTTAACTTTTTATAAGAAAATAAAAATATGGCACACAAAGAAATCAAATAAGTATACATAGATAATATATTGTTTTTGCTTATGTAGTCGTTGTGGGTAAATATAATTTTAAATGGTGGATATTTATTTTATTTTGCTAACTTTGGAATAGGTAAATTTTGCTCATTAAAAATATACTAATTACCTACTTAATTAAGAATAAATTATTCATTATTTTAATTATCAATTTTAAAACTTTTCGTAGTTTAAGTTCAAGTTAAGTTTTAGTTCAAGTTTCAAATTAATTTTGAGATATATAGGTAAATAAATAGCAGAGAGCAGCTATGTCAATTAATTTAAACTGTGGTTTTTTTTTTACCATCTCTTTCTTACCACCAACAACTTTAAGAATTCACCCTCAAACCAAAATACGGAGTACTAGGATATCATAAGCGACTAGAAAGCACAGATGCATCCCTACAACCTGCATACGCCCTCCATCCCCTTCATAAGTTGCGTGCACATGGGGGTGTTGCCTTTTACTTTTATAAAGTTAAAATTACACAGAAAAAAGTAAAAATTACATTAGATATAACTACGTATTCGTAAATAAGTATCTAATATAGAGAATTTAACGTATTTCTAATAGCTTTTTTTTAAATATTAGTATTAGTAGAATTTAAAGTATTTATTTCTATTGCATTTTTTTATTTTTTTTAAATATTGACTTTTTGTATTATTTTACCATTTTAAATTTAAATTAGGTTAGTTTCAGGTTAAATCTAAATCGAGATATTTATTCTATATTCAGCAAAATCCTATGAAAGAAACTTTATAACGGAAACACCCCTATGCGCGCGCATCATAGTAGAAGTGGGGGTGGCGGAGCACACGAAATAAAAATATCTTCATAGCTTATGATTCCTTAGTATACTGTATTTTGGAGTGAGGGTGAAATTTTGTTTCATCCCTTATTTTTTTTAAATTCCTTAATAGCTCTAGCTGGCGTGCTTCATTCATTCATTCTTCATGTTGTTGATTGAGGTGGTGGACCTAGACGCCCCGGATTTGCATTGGTTTTATTATTGTTTTTTTTTTTGTTTTATTTTCCCATGCATATTAATTATTAAATGCATATAAATATTCGTATTTGCGACTCATTTTCTTAATAAACACATAACCCTTCTTTGCGTCGCGCAGTCAGGTAAAAAAGTCTATGTTAATTAAATTATATAAAATTATTTTGTTATTAACGTTTTGTATGTAAAATGTACCTTTTGTTAGTGACTTTATAAGGGATACACCCCCATGAGCGTGCATGTACCGGTTGACTGGTGCTAGCAGGGTTGAAATACCTCTCAACCACTCATAGTGCCTTGGTACCTCGTATTTTGGATTAAGGGTGAATTGTTAAAGTTGTTGGTAAAAATTCAAACTACTTCTATTTTGTATGTGTGTAGCTTTAGAATTAAATTTGTGAGTTTTTTTTTATAAGTCTTGTAGTTCATATTTTTTGCAAATATCCACAATTTTCTGGTTCACAAGTTGCATAGAATATATAAATAAATTATTAATTTAGTATTATAAAATTATGTTTTTTTTTTAGAAAAAAATTATATATAATTTTAAAATAGGTAATGTATATTTAGGTAATGCAAATTGAAGTTAAATAGCTAACTGAAAACAATTTATGCAATGACATTTGAGCTCTTTGTTTCTTTAAAAAATGATGATTTTTAAAAATAACTATTTTTCGTAAAGTTTTATTTAAAAAAAGATAATAATTAATTAATTAAATAAGTATTTCTTTATTTTATGTAAAAAAATATAATTCGTTCATTTTGTTATTTAAAATTTCTATGACATTTTGTGGTAGCGCCTTTACGTTGAAAACACCCCCATATGCGTGCGCTTTCCTGCTAATGGGGGATGAAACCTCCTTCATATTTATAGTGCCTTAGTTCTCTTTGTTTTAGAGTAAGGGTGAACTCTTAGTGCTGCTAGAGTTAAAGTTATCTTAGCATTTCTTAATACCAGAAAATCAATTAATGTGCGTTGCCATAGCAACGTGCATGTCGCTTTATACAAAAATCTATATATGTATGTTTAGCAAAGTAACAATACGATAGCATAATACATAGTTAGTAATTTAATAAATATTATTTAAATACATTATATTTTTTTTTATTAAGGCAGATAATTTAGAAGTCTATTCCATTAATTAATAATTATTATTATTAATATGTACTTAATAATAATTAAGATTACAAAATAATTGTATGAACAAGTAGATACGTCATTGTTTTAATAATTAATTCATTACTATCAATAAAGTTATAATTTTTTAGTGCATGTAAATAACGATAACTTTTGTTTTGAAATTATCAATTTATTTTTTTAAAAATATCTAAATATTAATGTAATAAATTTTAGACCGATCGAAGTATTTATTTAACATTTTGACATATTTATTTATTGATCATTTTAATTTACTTTTGGTTATAGCTTGAGTTTCGCTAAGATCTTGTGGAAGTGACTTTATATAGATTTTACAACCCCTTCTGCGCGCGCACTTGGAAATGGATTACAGTAATAGTAGTATTTCCTTATTATTTATGATGCCTTGGTACTGCTTATTTTGGATTGCGGGTGAATCATTAAGGTTGTTCGGTATAACGGAGTTAAAGGTATAGCGCGCATTAGTGATTTTTGATTGATTTCTCGAAATATGGCGTTTCGAGCGTGCCAGTTGAGCACAATTCATTTCGCCAATGTCACGTTGTATGGAAAACACACGAAGGAAATTGACCGGTAATAAAAAAGATAAATATACACAATTATAGAATACATGTAAAAAAAAGAGATCCTGTGTTAGTACAGCCTTCACCTAAAACAAAACAAACACAAATTTACAATATATACACAACACATTAGATTAGTAATAAATAATATTTTACATGGGGGTTAATTTAAAGTTTTATTTTGTTAAGTTTAATATATTTACATAAAAAATTACATAAAGGACTAAACACAAACATTAACAAACACTGAACATTTAAAGGACGAGGGACTTTATGAGGGAGGACATCATATAAGGGACGAGTTAACTTAGGACAAGAGAAAAGGATGTGGGAAGGGGAGCCGTCGTCCAGGCCACATTCACACAGAGAGTGGTCCCTGACCCTGATCTTAGCTAGATGTACAGGAGTAGAAGCATGCCCAAGACGTAAGCGACAGATTGTTGTAATAATCCTCCGTTCAATAAACCTTTGAGAATAAAACCAAGGTCGCCTAGGAATATCAGGTTGAATAAGGGCGTAATACTTACCTTTATGGGATTTTGACTCACTCCAGGAATTATTCCAGGACTTATGCAGATGAATATCCGCAAGGGACATCAGATCTTGGGCGGAATTGGAGAAATGGTCTAATGTGCCACACTGAATAGCTGATTTAGCGCAGGAGTCTGCAGATTCATTCCCACTGATTCCAGAATGTCCTGGAATCCACACCAAAGTAACATCCAAACCCTTTAGATGACAAGAGTAAAATTCTTTACGAATCCTTAAAACAATTGAAGATCTCAATCTACTATAAAATGGGCTTCCCTTTAAGGCCATTAAGCAGCTTAGTGAGTCAGTAAAAATAACCGTCTGTTTAAAATTGTGGGAATGTGTAAACAGGACTGCTTCTAACAAAGCAACAGCCTCGCCTGTGAACACAGATGATTCGGGAGGGCATTTAAATTGTAATATAATTTTGAATTTTGGTATCCAGCAAGCTGCACCAACACAGCTTTCTTTTGAAAGCTTTGATGCATCTGTAAAGATGAGGATGTGATTTGAAAAATTTTCATTTACTATGGATTGAAATTTTGTGTTGGTGCCAGGATCTCCCTTGGTTAGGCCAAGATTTGTGACGATACAAGGAGAATGAACTAGGGCGTTATACGGTGTAAGGAATAGTGGATTAGAAGGAAAACACGTCAAAGGATTAGGAAGAGAGGTAAGTCTAAGGAAGCTATCAAGCAGGTATGGTAAAGGTTTGCCTTGAGGAATGAGATCAGCTAGCTTAGATAGCTTAGACCGTAGAGGATGGGAAGACAGCTGCAACATTTTACTCACAAATCGATCGGAAAGGAATTGTCGGCGGATAGGAAGTGGAGGATCTACACACTCCACCTGCAATGCATTGGTAGGAGTAGACTTCATCGCACCTAGGATAATCCGAAGACATTTATATTGTATTCGGTTTAATTTTTCAGTAGGTAATTTATTAAAGGGGTCTAACACAAATAATCCATAGTCAATATGACTGCGAATTATAGCATTGTACAGCAGTTTTTGAGTATAAGGGTGTGCGCCCCACCACACACCAGACACAGCTCTCAAAGCATTAATGCCTTTTTCACATTTCCTGCTGAGATATTCAGCATGAGCAACTCCGTTCAATCGCTTATCAAGTATTATGCCTAAAAATTTGACGTTTTCTGTTAGATGAATGGGAATATTATCACACAAAATTTGAAAATTTGGAATTACTCTCTTTTTTGTAAACACGACCGCTTGACATTTAGCTACCGACAATGCCAGGCCATGCTCAGAGAGCCACTGGTTAAGATAGTGCAAGGCAGTATTTAAGCGAAAAGTTATGTCCTCCATAGAATTTGAGCTGTAATAGAGGACGATGTCATCAGCATACTGAAGGATGTTACAGAAATTATTAACAGATAATTCAAGGTCATGTGTGTATATGTTATACAACAGCGGACTAAGAGCTGAACCTTGAGGAAGACCTTTCCAGACAAGTCTGGAAGGTATAGTAAGAAGCGGATGTCTTACAGATACCGATCTCCCGGTCAGCAGATTACATATGTAATGGGACATCCTCGGCGGAATACTCAGCTGACGCAATTTCTGCCTGAGCACCGGAAGAAGAACATTATCATATGCAGATGCGACATCTAAAAAGACACCAACCAAATACTCTCCTTTGGCAAAGGCTCGTCGAATATCTGTAGTAAGAATACTGAGACTATCAATAGTACTTAGCCCCTTTCTAAAGCCAAACTGAGAGGGCGCTAAGATATTCCTACTTTCCACTATCCATTCCAGTCGATTTTTCAAAAGCCGTTCAACAATCTTAGATATAGTAGATGCCAGGGCAATGGGTCTATAGGAATTAAAATCTGAAGGACATTTTCCAGGTTTGAGGATAGGGATAACAATTTGGGACTTCCATGAGTTGGGTATATTGCCTGATTGAAATATTTTATTTATCATGTTTAGAAAATGGTGTTTAGATTTATCATTTAATCTTGTAATAAAGGAGTAAGAAATACCATCCTCACCTGGACTGGTATCCTTTAAATCCGTTAAGACGTTTTTAAGTTCTTCAAAGGAAAAAGGAAGATCCATTTCCTCCGAAGATTCAACCGGCGTGGATATAAATAAATCTTGGGATGGGACAAAAGGAGGAGCCAATTTGTTTGCAAAATCGTTGAGCCAAACAGAAGGATTATTGGAATTGGGACTGCTGACATTGTTAAGAGATCGGCGAAATCTCTTAACATTTGTCCAAACAAGGGAAGGAGAGGAACGAGGACTAAGGGATTCACACAAACTTATCCAACCACGTTTTTTCTTTTTCCAAATGCAATTTCTAAACTTCGCATCCTTGCGTCTGTAGTCGATAAAATTTTCCATAGTCATACAGGCTGCGTATGACTCCTCGGCAGATGTTCGCCGAAGGACAGAATCAGAGCATTCCTGATCCCACCAGGGATTGAAATGCATCCAATTCTGAATGGAGCGGTATTTGGGGATATGTAGGTCAGCAGCAGACATAATAGCAGAGACAAACCCTTCATAGTAAACAAAGATACTCTCATAATTACCAGACTCAGAAAGATTGCACAACATGCAATCCACAGAGTCGGCGTACTCGTTCCAGTTGGCCTTTTTTAAATTAAATCTATGGGGAAGGGAAGGACTAGGAGTGGAAGGAAGTCTATTATTTAAGGACAGCAAAATCGGGAAATGATCACTACCATGGGTAGATGGAAGTACAGACCATGATAGTTGGGAAGCAAGAGAAGGAGAAGATAAGGAAAGATCAATAGCAGACCTAGGGTTCTGATTTGGATTAACCCTACGAGTCGGTGATCCATCATTGAGAATGCAGAGATCCACATCATCAATCATGTCCAGCAACGAAGGCGAAAATCCATCACAGTAGTAACACCCCCACAAAGTGTGATGGGTGTTAAAATCACCCAGGACCACCACAGGGCTGGGAAGCGAAGAGATAATAGACTTAAGCTCTAGAAAGATGGAAGGGGAAGGATGAGGGATGTAAACAGAAAGGAAGGAAATACCAAGGGTCCTCACAGCAACAGCATTCAACTGTTGACTATGAGAAGGGAGAGGAATACGGGAATATGGAGAAGAGTGCTGGATGAGGATAGCACTACCTCCATACCCGTCATTTCTGTCCTCCCTTAAACAGGCGAAACCTGGCACCCTGAATCGGGAGTCAGGCACCAGCCATGTTTCTGAGAGGGCAATAATGACAGGATTATGCAGAGAAATAATAGAAAGTAGTTCATGCTTTTTAGCACGAATACTTTTACTATTCCACTGCAGGAAGAATAGTGGAGCCATTGTTGAGGATTTTAAAGATTTTGAGTAGGTTTTGGGCAACGTAGGACGGTAAAGGAAGTTCATCAGCAGTTGAGATTATGCTCACAAGAGTGTCAGTCAAAGCAATTAACAGATCCTTTGTAGATTCTGCTGGACTGTCAGAACCTTGATTTAGTGCACAACCATTAGGAAGGGACGAGGAACAATTGCTAATAATGGACTGGTGAGCTTGTCTATTGTATCCCTTTGCCATAGGAGCGTGGGGACGGGGAGCTTGGAAAACTGTTTTACAATAGGATTTAGAGGAAGTAGCAGGTCTGCTTTGTTGGGGTTGGGGGTTTGTGAAAACAGGAGGTGAGAACATTTCCTTAGCAACATCTGCATAGGAACGTTGGACAGATGGGAACCGAGAGGATGCTTCCATATAGGAAATACACTCTTGCGACATAACCGTCTTAATGTTCTGTTGTCTTACAAACTCAGGGCACCCTTTATCAGTTGCAAAATGTTTAGCTGTGCAATGGATGCAGGTTGAATTTTCCTGCCGGATGTCACATGCATCACCAGTATGAGACTGGGAACACCTATAACACCTTGGCTTTGATCTACACTGTGACTTAACATGACCAAAACGACAGCAATTAAGGCACTGGATTGTAGGATATTTATAAAGTTCAATATTAAGGACAGATTTATAGGAGAACACTCTTTCAGGCAATTGTTGGCCACGTATAGTAATTACAACAGTTTGAGTTGGAACCCATGTAACTACACCCTCACTTACATTCTTGCGGTTCATTCGTCTTGCTTTTATAACTTCTCCGCATGCACTAGGGAATATCAGTGAGCCAACAAACTCTTCCAAAGACCATTCAACGGGAATTCCTTTTACAATTCCCATCCTTGTAATATTAAATGTCGGGATTACACAAACATATTTACATAGACTAAGAACAGGGTTATTCAAAAATCTATTTGCTGCATCAGCAGATGTAAATTGGACACTGATTTTATTGCGACCCACATTTTTAACTCCATCATTAACTATATCAGTGATTTTATTAGTATGGAGAAATTGACCAAATTTAATGGCTCTTATAGAGGTCCCTGCAGATGGATCAGGAGATTCCCTTGACACATACACAATAAAGGGACCTTTATCAGTACTAATATAGGATTTTGGGGCATCGGATAAGGCAGGGTGGGTCCATACATTCTGGATGGAAGGAGTGGCGGTGGATGGGTCTATAATAGTTTTTTTAATAATATCCTGGCTTGAGGATGTTTCCTCAACTTGCCTCTTTCTATTAAACACTTGAGCTGTAGAATTTACATTACCCCCCCCAGGATCAGGGGGGTCAGGCGGAGGATCAGGGTCCATCTTAAAATAAAATAACCTAACTATTAACTAACACTAATCTAAACTATAAAACAGCACAACTACTCACTATTACCAATTACCTTATTAGTATGGATCTATTTACATTATTATATAATGTTTCCACTAAGTAAATAAAGAGTTTCAACACTAAAAAAGATATATTTTCACTAACACGTGTGTCAACCAAAACAAACGTCAGCGAAAAAAAAGATTCTAGTGATTTTTGTCACCGTGACTGTTGCGCGACTGTCACCGTGTACATTACACTAAATGAAGGTGCGCGCATTTGGATACGTGACAATTGGGTCTGACGGGTTGACTTTTTGTCCGCGGAGGACGGCAACACGCCGGTGACGCAACTGTCACCGCGTCCATAGATTTGTATGCCCGTGCGCGCATTAGCAACTAAATGTCACCTCCCCCTTGCGGTTTCCATACTAGTCGTCTTCCGCATAAACATGAAACAGCAGCGTGTTGCATTGCAGCACAGAATTTTTATGTCAATAATTGCGTCAAGTTCATCACCAAGGCAAAACGTGTATTTTCATGAAGATGAAATAGACAATGACAATACTGATTGACGAAATTGAGTTGAGGCCATTGCTCTATGACAAATGAAAAGTTAAAAGCCAATATTTTCTACATTTGCTTTTTTTTCTATTTCTTAATATAAGTGCACAGACAACCATCTCTTCGAGATCTATTTTATCAAATGTAAAAAATTTCGTCACTGTCATCGCAAGTGCGCGCAGTGGCGAAAAGTATGGTGACATGTCAGTGACAAAAAGTTTATTGTCACCGTGATAAAAGTCACCAGTGCGCGCTAAGGGTTACTTTGTTTCTTTTAAAAAAAGAACTAATATAGTAAAACTCAGTAACAGTACTTTTGGGTTGATGTGACATATGCACATGTTATACAGGGGGTGTAATATGAGCGACGGATCAAATGTGGAAGGGTCTATAGATATAGACCTCTACTATCTTTTGATTTCACCTACATATATATATATATGTTTAGCGATTTTCAGTGTTCCCAGCAGGTAAATAAGTAGCATTTAGGAAATTGAAAAATATAGCCTAATTGTAGGGTTTTTGTCCTTAATATATATAGCTTTTGAACAATACAATAATTTAAAACGATCGCTTTTTAAATCTCTATAATCCCGATAATAGCATCCAGATTTCGAACGACAAAAAATGCTGATGATTTTCTTATTCAAGTACCTAATTGTATTACAAAAGTACGAAAATTTCGTAAGGCTAGTTAAAAAAAATATATTATATGTACGAGAATGAAATGATCTTAGAATAGATTTATTCAAATATATGTTAACTTGTTAAAAAATTAAATGTATACTTCCATAATATTCCGTGGTATTAGTAAAAAAATATTACTTTCTTTCCTTAAAACTCAGAATTTGGATCATTCTGCCTACAGTTTCTAGTTTTTGTAAATAAAGTTATTTAGCCTTAAGTTTATTAAAGCTCTTAATATATTTTTTTAAAGTATAATGATCTTGTGACGATGCTTTTACAGCAGACACGCCCTTATGCGCGCGCAGCCCTTAGTTGTCCACAATTTTTGAAGGGAGGGATATTAAACATCCTCACAATTTATGAAGGCTTGGTACTCCATATTTTGGAGTGCGGGTGAATTTATAAGGTTGTTTGTGGAAAATATTATGAAAAAAAAAAACGCTGCAGTACCATCCTTTTCTGCGACCATTTTGTCGTATTTTCGTGCCGTTATTTGAGAACCTCTGGATGAATTTAGAGCTTCCTTCTAGTAAGATAAAAAAAACGTACCCCTAAAAAGAACTTTCGATGAAGCTGTTTGTTTCTTATATAAAAAAAAAGTAATGACACCTCAAGGTAACGCCAAGTAAGTCAGGGTAGGTAGAGGGAACCTAGTGTTGAGACACTGCATTCCCCGTTATATTTTCAGCGATTATTCTACACCAGTAACCAGTAGTTCTTAAAATTACTATTGGAAAAAAATACCACTAATTAATTTATTTTCGCTACAGTCCGTGGAAGTTATTTTTTAAGTTTAGCTTATAGATAGACAACAGACACCAGTTGATCCCTCGATCGTGTTTCACCTGTATAAAAAAAGGAGTTAAACGAGGATGTGACTTCCTCATCATTAATGACACCTTAGTATTCCGAGCTTTGGAGTGCAGCCACGAAATAAAAAAAAATGAATTAATGAAATTATCGTCGAAGTGGCATTACAGCCACCCTTATGCGCGCGCAACTAACGAAACGATAGTCGGAATGGAATTTCTATTTCCTCAAGACTTATGGTGCCTTGGTTCTCTGTATTCTGAGGTGCGGGTGAATTCTTGACATTGGCTAAATTGAAATTTGAATTGCGAATTAACTTTATCTGTTCTTGCTAAAATATAATGACTAAGTAAGTTACCATTTATTCGTCAATTATTTAATTAAATTATTAATGAATTACAGATTAATTACAACTAACAATTATAAATTTGTTTACAATTTATTTACTTATATACATGTGTGATATTTAAGATCCTCCAATTCTAAATCTGCGTTACTTTATTAAGGATAGGACAATGATAGGAAAAGTATGAAGTGGAGTATGGGGGGAGTGTTTCAAGTGTAATTTCAGACTGGTATCTCTCTATTCTCTCTATTTTTAAAGTAAAAAATTACCTTAAAGTACTAAGACATAAATAAATAAATAAATTCAATTTTAAATTAGCGGTCGTTCTTCTGGCAGCGACTTTATAATAGGAACGCCTACATGCGCGCGCATCTACAAAGGGGTGAGAATGGGGATGATACTGTAACTTCCTCATAATTTATGACGCCTTAGTATTCTGTGCTCTGGGGTGCGGGTGAACTGTCAAATGTAGCGATATTTTCAATGAAAAAAAAACATAATTTGCATGCATTTTACTGTTTTTAATTTGATATATTGGTTGGTATTGGTTAGTTGTTGGTTGCTACAAAATTACTTCTAACGTTTTATGTTGACCTGGTACTGAATGTTTTGCATTGAGGGTGAATCTTTAAAGTTGTATGGCAAACTGTTTTTTTTTTTAATTTTGCTTTATGGCCGCTAAAATGTATATATATACATATATGGCTTAGATAAATCATAATAGCTTGCTTGTTTATAAAAACATCGATGTTCATGTTTTTTCGAATTTTTCACAGCCCCATAAAAATCGGGACATTTTTTTATGTATTTGAAGTATTTTATAATGTCGTTTAGCTTCACTCTGTATCCCGCATGTAGCAGATTAGGCAAAGGGAACCTAGTGTTCAGACACTCCGCTCCCCACTTTCCGCCGAAAACTGAAGCGTGTTGAATGGCGGAACCCAACGCAACGGATCAACGGGCAAGCTAGTATTACGAGATAATGATTCTACAAATAACATTATAATTTATAACTTCCTACCGCCACATTATGAGTTTATGACATTATATTGATACCTTGAACTTTATTTTCCTGCAAGTAAGGAAAACACCTGTTAAGATACGAACAGCCTGTATAATTAAAACATTTACTGACGTGAACTTGGAAACCATAACTGTCCTGTCTTTTACTATAAATTTATAGATGGATGGATGGATGGATATATATCACTATAATTCATTCATAGAAAAAAAAGTTTTCCTTTTATTTTACTTCTTTGTCACTTATGATGCCTTGGTACTGTATACGAAAAGTATAGTGAAAGTGAAATATAGGGAATAATAAGAAAGAAAGAAACCTCAACGAGCGAGATAAATGAGAATGAAGAATATAAGAGAGAAACTTCAATCCTAGACAGAATTTCTGGAGATATACTTTTTAGAAAGAAATTATATAAAATTTAAACTGGCCAAGGACAGGTTTTCAAGAGACGCGGGTTCGAATCCCGCTACGTTAAATTTATTATTTTTTCTAAAAAATATTTTTCTTTCCTAACTCATCTTCACACTGTATCCCGCACACAGCAGGGAACGTAAGTGTTAAGACACTCTGTTCCTCACTAAGTTCTTAAATAGTTTCTTTCCTAATTATGGAGGAGATTATATAGAGGACTTGTAAGATAATTATTATCATTGTCTCTCGATATAATCAATCTCACGTGTAATTTATAATTGTAATGAGAATTATAATTAGATTTTTTGTATTCGATAATTATTAAATTGGTTAATAATACAAGTGGATAATTAAAGTAGTTAATAGAGGCTGTCGTGAGGAAGTTTTCAGGCATCCAGTTTCTGCCTATTTTGCTAAATCTTGTCTTGTCTTAGACAGAGAAAATACTTGCGGAAAACAAAGAGAAAGAAACTTAACTTTCTTGTTTCTTTTAAGTTCTTGTAAAAGCAACTTTATTAAAGATATACATACATACATATGCGCGCGAAGCCAGCTCGTGTTTGATGATAGTGGGTGATGAAATTAATACTTTCCCGTTGTTCATGATGCCCTGGTATCTCGTATTTTGGTGTGAGAGTGAATTGTTAAAGTTGTTGGTAAAATTTTCTAACTTTTTAATTTTCTATTTTTCTACTTTGTATGTAGGTTTAGAAGTAAGTAATCTTTTTAGTCTTGTAGTTTATATTTTTTGCAAATATCCAAAATTTTCTGGTTCACAAGGTGCATGGAATATATAAATAAATTATTAATTTAGTTTAATAAAAATATGCTGTTTTTAGAATATATATATATATATGTATATATATATATAATTTATATCTAGAAATAATTTTCGTTATTTCGATAATAATAATCAATCATTAAGATAATTAGTCGACTATTATATACGTCATTGACGCCATCATGTATGTTGACGTAAATGTTGAAGACAAAAAGTCCACTCTAACATAAAATTAAAAAGGTTTTTTATAATAATTAATTTAATAATTTAATTATTATAACTTTTTCTAAAAGATAGAAAGATAATTAATCTTTAACAATATCTTTAGAAAAGGTTAAGATATTCTAAGTGCTTATGGACTTATAACCTCCTGGTACCTATTGTTTTCAATACTGCGCGCTGGGTATTGATCCACTTAGATTCTTCACTTAATCAAATTTGAACTTTATATATATAAAAAGAAAAACTATTTTTGCTTTATTGCATTAGTTTACTATTAAAATGGATAATAATTGACTTAACGTTTTTTTTATAACCTTGCGTTTTTTTGAGGTACCTAAAGTAAAAATAAAGGTGCTCCTTATTTTAAACTTCTTAGTTTATATTGCAAATTATTTATTAAGTACCATAATTTGAAGAATACAGCAAAATATACAATAAATCTAAGATGGCCGCCATAATAAAATGGCGGACTACATATAATTATGTAATGTCATTAATAATCTATTTTCTTATCTGAATATATTTTTTTTAATCAGCCTATCGCCGTCCACTGCTGAACGTAGGCCCCTGAAGCCCCAAATACTTAAAAAAAACAGGATTTAACCAAAAGCATAGAAAACCTAATGTTTTCACTTTCAATAATATGGTACAGCCTGTATATCAAATATATTATATCTCATATGGGATTTAAGCACCAAAGGATCGATTACAGTGAAAAGTAACTACTTCTCTACATAGTACATACGTTTTACATTAATCTCGCCACCTTCAGCCTTTGTCCCCCCAAAGAGTGCCTACCCGCAGGTTACAACTTGCAGTGGCCAACATGGATCCATCGTTTACGGAGCCAGGTTGGCCGATGCAAAGAGCTTCTCGTGAGATGGGGGTACGAACTGAGGGATAAGTCATCCTGTGACTGTGGTGCCAATCCACAAACGATGGCACACTTACTCTGCTGCCCGAAATGTCCATTCACCTGCTCACATGACGATCTGATGGAGGCAACAGATGCCGCAGTCGACGTGGCTAAATACTGGCAAAATATGATTTGAATTCTCCAAGAATTGACACGAAGAAGAAGACATTAATCTCCTACGGCTGCTCCGTAAAAAATATATCTATTTATATATAAATGAAACTTTATTCATATTATTATGTAATTAGTACTAATAATGAAATATATCAGTATATTCTTGTTTTAATGCCAAGGGCGATGGTAAAAGTATGCGAGCGATGCAGTCGTTAATTTGTCTTGTTGCAAATTTTTGTACGAATATTTCACAATATAATAAATATAATTTCATTTCAGTTATAAATTTCAAATGTAGCTTCGATTGCAATTTAAAATTGTATATAATTTATATAAAAAAAATATATAAAATATTTTCCAATTAACAGTGTTGATATTTTTTTACATTTTTAAATTATTGGTTGATCAAATTGTTGATATTTCAAGATAATATCGTAGATTTGTTGTTTTGCTGGTATTGATAATATTAATTTATTTATTTATTTTTCGAGTAGGACAAACTATATAAGATTAATTAATTTTTAAATAATATTTCAATTACCCGAGTGGCATTTGAACTTACTACCCTCGCCATTACAGTCACACGCTTCTGCCACGACGCCATAACGGCCTCAGTTAACTATAATATAATCTACTAGGTAATAAAATACATAATTGGACACGTACTATTTATTTCTTTTTGATGAAGATCATTAATTTACCAACAAAAACATTTTTTATATTACGCCAAGTTTAAGATTACGTTACATCCGCGAAATAAATGATATTCTTCAAGTTAATAAATGAAGTTTTTTACTTCATGTAGTTAATTATTTTATTACCTATAATTACGTATGTAATGCCAAAAATCTGTTAAAAGAATCTGTATTTCGCACACAGCAGGGTAGGCAGAGGGAACCTAGTGATAAGACACTCCGTTCCCCACTTTCTGTCGAATTCTGGAGGCGGGTCGGGTGTTGAGTGGCTGACACCAGAGCGAAGAAATTGAAATATAGATTTGAATAAATAGGTCGTTTTTCCTCGAGTGGAGATCGAACCTGCAGTTGTGTTTACGGTCACACTTAGTGCCTACGGCTAGCCTGTAGTAGTCCCTTATACATAGTAGTTAAAAACTTTTAAGATATACATAGAAAATAATGCTAATAAAACATAATTTATAAATCACAGTAAAACAATTTTAACATAATATAAACTAAAAGTAATGTAGAGAATGTAGTGTCTTAACTTACCCTCCAAATACGTAAGATGCGTGAAGATGAAAAAGAATTAATACTTAATTATAATAAATTAAATTTAGTCGACCATAAAAAAAATTGATATATTATGCAAATCAAATGAATATTGAAATAAGTTTTTACAATTTTTTACTTTAATCTCTGATAATTTTTTTCAATTTTAATTCTTGCGAATCGTTTACATAAAATGGATACTATTTATTTATAATAATATAAATTTATATAAATTAAACTATTTTTTTACGGAAAAAATATTTTTATATATATAATAGCTATGTTGATATATTTTTTACAACTTTTTACATTTGTAGTAATATTATAGAGCTTGAGGTCCATCATGGCACAGGGTCACAAGCGTGCGACTGTAAACGTCATGGATTCGATTCCAGTTGAAGACATGAAAAATTTATGGAAACGGAGTTTCATAGCTCTAGATTCCAATTCCCTCTGCCAAACCTGCTATGAGCGGGATACAGCGTGAAAATAAAAAAAACTACTGTCTATTTAATATCTTCTAAAGTTCTAAGCGTGTAATATAATATGGAAATTAATCAATTTACTTTTGCAATACACGAGTACTATACAGCTATAGTAGTTTCGTCATATATTTATTTACCGGTATAGCGGTGTGAACGCTTGCGACGCATATCTGTGGACTTTGAACGGCCTTGTCGGCTCGAGCGTGTTTGGAAATGCCAGCCGCCAATTTGCGAGTTCTTTTTTAATATTTAATGGTGAGGCCAGTCTTGGCACAGGGGCAAGTGGTCAAGGTGGAACCCACAACCAGACATGGTTGTGGGTTCGATGCCCACTCGAGGAAATGAAATATTTGTACTGCTATACTAATGTTTACCATGGCACTACTTTCTTTTTAATTTTATGTCGGAATTAAATATATTGACTATAATGAAATAAGAGACTATTACTTTTATATTGACAAGCCTTTAAATGTTTAAGTTATACGTTCTACCAAAACATACATTTTAAAATAATAAAGTAAAATATTTTTTTATAATAAAGACGAAAAGAAAATAATGTCTTAAACAAGTGTAAGTTAACACATTGTCTCTACATTATTTACTAGGTATGACATACTTAGTATGTAAAATGTTTTAAAATAAAAAATAATTAATACTTAGTTATAATAAATTTATCTTGAAGATTATAAAAAATAAAGTACCGTACATATTCTCACAGTTTGTATATTACTTATTATTAGATATTTTTTTAGTGACTAAACTTTATTTGTTATATTTACAAAAGAAATACTATATATCACGTACAAGATAATAATTAAATTGTAAACACTTAACAGGTTAGCGCTTTATATTTAAAAATTATAGTTCGATAAGAATAGTTTGATAAAATAGATTTGATAAAATAACAGCTCTTAACTCTACTATATGAAAGGAGACGAGAGAGATATAATGGCGACCGTATTTTTAATTAAGTGTAATTTTTAACATATTTTAATTAGAACAAACTTAAAAATACATATTCATTTCTTGAATTAAATTCATTATAATTATATTCATTTTTAATATTTTTATGCACAAATCAATTATCAATGTACTTCAAATCCAATTATTTTGGTTTTTTTTATAAAAAATTTAAAAAAATACTAAAAATATAAACAAAAGAACATTCTTTTAACAAATGCATTCATTTACCGCAGCTAAGGTCAACGACTTCAGTACGTACCAATGCACTCACTCTTTCTATAAATACCTTAGGTGGGTACAATAAACTTCATAGATTATTCGTTTGATTGTTTTATATGAATAAACTAGTGGGCCCGGACGCGGCTACGCCCGCGAAAATATAAGCCTAAATAATGAAAATAAGTTAAAAAATAATAATAAGTGGAGATTTATTATTAGAAAAAAATATCTGAGTAACCGAAATGAACAAACAAAAGAAGTAAAAGTAACTAAACGAAATTCTTAATATTAGAAAAAGTACCTAAAGTTTGCCGTGCGCGCGTACTAAACATTTTTCTATATTAAATAATTATTAATTTTTGCGAACAATATTAAATAAAAACTCAAATGATTAAAATTACGATATTTTAAGTGTATAATAACATCGGTATAGATAACCGAACTGAAATAAATTAATTATAAGCAGCAAATAATTACATAAAATTTACAGTAGTAGTAGTAGTATAAGAATTTACAGTAATTCGTTCGCGTCGATCATACTATACCACTAGGCTAGGTCATTTGGAATTAATGACATCTTAATTATTTATTAGAATGTTACACAGTAAACTATTATTTCCATCTAGATGAAATGCTAAAAGTGACTACTATATTTATTTTCATAAGGATGAATATCAAAATATACAAATCATCTAAATTTTGTTAATATATACAAATCTATATCGGCGCGCGTCATGTATGCATTAAGCAAACTCACTTTGGGTGACGTTTTCTTACAACAACAAACTTTGCAAATTGTTGCTTAGCAACGGCGCTTGTTATAAACATGGCGGAATAAATTGCATGTCAAATTAATAAGTATTTTAATATATTGATATATATCGAAAATATTACAAATATGAGAAAAAAAAGTATCCTATGTTCATCCCGAGACCCTCAAGTATCTCTATATGTGTATTTTATCACAATAGAATTAGCGGTTTGGCCCTGATTGCGAAAAAGACAGACAGACAGACAGACAGACAGAGTTACTTTCGAATTTATAATATAGGAATGGATAGAAATAAAGAAAGATAACTAATAAAAATATATCTAATGTTTATTAGTATGCTTTTTTTACATTTATTTTTAACCTGATTTGGACGGAATTAATAGAAGTTTTTTTTAGGCAGAGGGAGCCTAGTGTTAAGGCACTCCGTTCCCCATTTTTCAACGAACTGTGCCTCACGGCTTGTTTGGCTTGAGTGGCGGAAGTTAACGCCGTCCTTAGCCTTGTTTCCATCTCTCAAATGGGAATCGAATTCGAACCCACAACCGTCGTGTTTCAGTACACCGGTCTCATTTAGATTGTATAATACATAAATATTTTTCCCTTATATGGAAGAGAATGCGTATTACGGCATATTATATTTTATATAAGATTACACATATTATTGTAGATTCCTTACAATGTTTCCTTAAAAAAATGTAATCTACATAGTAGAAGAATGTTCAAAACTTCTATTGAAAACATTTGCACGATTGTAGATAATTATCAAATGATATCCAATGCAAGCAAAATCCATATTTTACTGATAAAAAACGGTATTGTCTTTATAATGATAATGGAAATTGTAGAAAATTGTATTCCTTGTATTTCGAAAACAATTAATTAAATAACTACTTAAAAGAAAATTCGTTATTGGAATTAATAAAAGTTACACATGGTAGTTGAGTTCGATAATGGGTGATTTACTTCGAAACTGTGTTTCAGCCATTAACGCCCATCTCCAGAAAATCCTATAATATAATTAAAATAAAAACCGAGTGACAAGCAAAGACAAGATTTGAAATCATAACTTTTTAATCTATTATCTGTGACATTTAATAAATAAAATTGAAATATTTACTGTGATTTCAAAAGAATTGTGTTTTTTCGACATATAGTAATTTACACGTTCTTATAATACAAATAAACAATTTTAAAATTAATTCTGTCCGTTTGTGTTTCTGTTTGTTCGGGCTAATCTCCGGAACAGCTGAATCGATTTTAGAGGACTTTTACTGACCGATAGAGAATAGAGATCATGGAAAATTACAACCTACATTTCCTGCCAGAATTTCCAAGGGATAAGGATTTACGCAGTTAAAAATGCGTTTCATGTGCGCAAAAAAGAAGCGGGTGAAGCCGTACGAGGGTCGCTAGTTTTACACACATTTATATGTAATAAATAATAATATAGAATTTAAATAATATATTTTTAATGAATCACATCAATTTATTATAATAAATACTTATGTTAATATAAGAATAAATACATTTTATAAAATTTTCCACAAACAAACAACACTTACTATGTACCTACATACTTAGCTATTAGCTATTTTTTATTTAGATTAATTATATATAATATTTTTATACTGAGTGTGCGTCATTATTTAATGAATAACTACGGGTTGTATATTGTATACCTACTACGGGTATATTGTACTTTAGATTTACAATTCAATTAAGATAACTTACTAAGATAATTGTTAATTATATACGTTACAATCAAAATAAGCCAAGCCAATTATGTATGTTTTATCAAAAATTAATGATGAAAATTAATTCTATTACAATTATTTATTACTAGCGGCCCGCCCGCGGCTTCGTCTGCGTGAACTACGTTAGTATTAAATTCTGTCTCCATGAGTACCTTCGTCCTATAAGTGACGTCCATGCAAAATTTGAGACTCCTAGCATTTGTAGTAACGAAGTTTCATACAAACTTTCGAAAAACAACCCCTTAGAAGTCGAATATTGCAAATTCCTGTCTTAGCGAGCACCTACGTCTTATAAGTGACTCCTATGCAAAATTTGAGATTCCTAGCACATGTAGTTACTGAGATTTAGTGATGAGTGAGCGACCTTTCGATTTTATATATATAGATTAAGTTTATATATATTTTCTACTATTAAATTATTACACTAAAGTGGTATTGTTATATTTTATTAATACATACATTAAGATTAGAAATTATTCCCACCATGGGGTATATCTAAAAACAAAAAAGTAGATGAAATTTTTCATATGAAATATAAAGAAATTAAAATTAAATCAGCTTCACACAGTATCCTGCACACAGCAGGGTAGGCAGAGGGAACCTAGTCAAGGCTCTCCGTTACCCACTGAAACCTTAAGTGGCGGAACTCAACGCCGGATTTTTTGCTTTGGTGCCAGAGCGAAGAAATCATAATGTATATATAAACAAAATAGATATTAGATATCTATTGAGTACAATAGATCAAGAATTACGCAATTCTAAAACATATATATGTCAGATATCATCATAGATATCGAGATACGAAAACCCTTTAATACGATAACGCTTTTCAGCATTATCTCACATTTTAACTTACAATAAATTCAGAATTTGTCAGACACATTTGAATTTATTAAAATACTGAAGTTCCTATATAATATATTTTTTATAAACTCCATTTAGCTTATTTTTTTTTTATTTTTTAAAATTATTTTTTTTTCAATTATTCATAATTGAAAACTTTGGTTGTCTATAATAAGAATAATATTTTTTTTAATATTTTACTTTATCTTTTTTTTTCTGATTACTATCGAATGTTTGCGTGGGTAAGTAATTAGCGATTAGGATAATATTTATAAAAAAAAATCTTAATAAATGATTAAAAAAAATCCCCTTAGTAACGTATATTAACTTATATTAAAATTATATATATATATATATATATATATATATATATTGGTCGAATCAAAAATAAAGATTTTTAATATTTTTGTCTGTCTGTGCGTTTTTTCTCGCTAATCTCAGATACGATTTAATTGTAATTTCCTGAAGTGTTTTGGTAAGTTTCCCTTAACATTTAGTGTTACTTTTATTTCAATCGGTTTATACGTAAAACAGTTATATCTTAAAGAATG
Organism: Heliconius melpomene rosina; assembly: GCF_056956725.1. Lineage (NCBI taxonomy): Eukaryota > Metazoa > Arthropoda > Insecta > Lepidoptera > Nymphalidae > Heliconius > Heliconius melpomene. The sequence continues at coordinate 4,477,845 of NC_140402.1, read as the reverse complement.
TTCGGTAAAATTACTATAAACAAATTGTTTTATTGAATTGGTTGAAACTTAATTTTTCAATATAGGTATAGATATTGTTTTTAAAATTATATAATAATATAATTTTAAAATCTAATCTGCATTACTTTAGTTGTCTAATAATAATTAGACAACTAAAGTAATGCAGATTAGTAAATTATTGAATATGTAGAGCAAGCGGGCGAAGCCGCGAGACTTCCTATATACGCAAGGTCTGTGGGTTCAGTTGCCTTTCTGGGAAATGAACTATTTCGCTACGACTAGCTGAGTTAATTTTAACTGTTAATGTAATTAATTAGCATTTAATAGAGAATCTATTTATTTCATATTTCATTGTAATCTTGAGAGTTTTTAAAGAGCTTGCTCGTCTGATTTCGCATAAATTTAAATTTATAAAATTATATCGCGATTCGCGATCAAGGACGTTTTAAATAAATACCTGTGTGTTGAATTCCGGTTTGCAAATTGTACAAATATTATTATAAAACTTCAACTTTGGAATCGACGTCAGCTTTTATTATGTGGTTATAATATGTACAGTTGAAAAATAAGTAGGTAACTGGATATTTGGCCATTTTTTTTTATTCTTTATATTTTGCTGGGATTAAAAAAGTAATTAAAAGTTTCTGTATAATTAAACGAAAGATATAATTATGAGAAAAACGAAGAATATAATTTTCAGTAAAAATATTGAATTTAATGTACCTATTGTTTTTTAGTTGAAGCAAAATTTGGTAAAACTTTTTCTAATTAAAGGCAAAGAATAATGATAATAATAGATATAATGCTAGATGCAAAGCGCGGCGTTGAGCTCTGCCACACAAAATAAACGCACTACTTCCAGAATTCGGTGGAAAGTGGAAAACGGGATCGGAGTGTCTGAACACTAGGAACTAACATCCTTCTGCTTGCTTGCTATATGCGTGTTCAATACCAACACCTACATACAGTACATGCAAAATTTTAATAATTCTTTACATATACTTTTGAATGCAACAGCCATTAAAATTAAGAATATTAAAATGTTCTTGCGATTGTAAAATAACATTTAAATAGGTTTTTTTATTAAGTAATTATTATAATAAATTATATCATATTTTAAATTTATTTCCTAGTTATAGTAACAATAACTGACATTTAAATACATATTATTCAATTTAATAAAATTTTTACTCTAATTAGATATACCTTTAGGTACTTTAATAAAAATTGCTAAGTTAATAACGTAATTAACATTACAAACGATAAGGTTTTAACAGTTTGATAAAATGTCACGTTTTGGCGCCATTTTTAAAATGACATCGCAAACTGTATTTATCATTAAATATTAGTTCAGTATTGACGCAATATCTTAAATTTATGCATACATTTATGTACACACTGATATTACGTTTGAATTTACAAACTATTTTCTTTATGATGAATAATATTTGTAAATGTTACCTAAAATCGAAATACAAATCACTCTATTAATAGATAGGGGGAGATATCGGTTGACCTTCGAAAACACATTGGAGGAAAGTCACTTAAGAAGCATGTGGACCCCCCGGAAGGCATGTATGAAGAGGTCGATGACAGTGGACGATGCGACAGAAGTATGTAGAGACCGTAGCGTTTGGCCCTCCGTTCTCTCTGACTACCCCGCTGGGGATAAAGCGTGAAATAATTTATGCACAAGAAGTTAGTAAATCACCTTGACTATTAAAAAAGATTTTTAAAAGTTGATATTACCTATAAATAATATAGCATTCCTTAGTACATAACAATAATACATAAAAATATTTCAAAAAATTAAATTGAATATTCAGATATATGTTTGCACATGCAGAGAAAGTAGTGTCAGGACTTTTCGACTGAACGTACAGTGTTGAGATCAAAGTGCCATTTCGATTTTGGGAATTATAAAAATAAAAATTAAATTGTTATTGTATATTTGTAACAGGCATAATTTTGTTGTTATCTGTGGAACATCCTGCTCGACTAATGTCCTAATTTGATTATAAAATGTTTTATTTTTAAATTTAACTTACATATTTATATAATTATTTTTGTTATTTAAGGTTGTGAACTTCTATTAGTATTCTAAATAGTAAATTTCTCAATAATTAATTCTTAATACCGTGACCTCGCGTGTTTTGTGTTCTGAATAATTATAGTGAACAAAGGTTTATAATTAATTACTATGTACATATGCAAGTAGAACAATACATATATTTACTAACATTATATAGCACGTGTATGATGAAAATAATGTAATATAATGTCTCTAATGATAAAAATAATGTAATAGCCAGTCTGTAATGAGCGGTACAAGCGTGTGATTGTTATCACGACAGGTTGTAGATTCGATTCCCACTCGAGGAAATGAAGAATTTTCATTTGATTGGAAATAATGTATCTATACAATGGAAAAACTAATAACAGGCCTCCGTCGCGCAATGAGGCTCTAGGTCTGTCATCTAACGCGGCGTTGAGTTACACGCAACGTTAACGAATATAAGGCGGAGAGTGGGTAATGTGTCTTAACTGGTGTCCTCTCTGTCTGTTCTACTATACGCGAAAAAATTTATGGAACTCAATAGTAATTGAGGATAAAATAAACATACAAAATTCGTTTTGTATGTTACTACTTACCTTTGCCCTTAAGATAAGAAAACCAGAAACTAGGACCTACGAGTTATATACTCGTATAGTATAGATAAAAAAAAATATTTGAGCTTAACATTTTTAACAAAAAGTTGAGTTTGAGTCTGAACTTAAAAACATGTAAATGTCAAAAATGTTAATTAATAAATATTTAATTTGTAATTGTAACTAATTTTAAAAACTTTATAAGTAGATACTACTGTTTATTTTTTGATTTTATAAATCTATATAAAATGTCAACATCGTGTTGCGGGATGTGCTGGCCATTATCCAATACTGTGTGTCTATATTGATTGTCACTTCGTCTAGCCCGCCACGGCACGGGCGACTCCAACGTGACAGCATAAATAAAAGACAGTATAAATAAAATAGCACAATAAATTGATAATAAATATGTAAATAGCTTCCGTACCAATAATTTCATGAAGTACATAAAACATGCAAATATATTTATTTTAATCGTTTTATTACATTACATTATTAAAACCAGTCTTTAATGCGATTGAACGTATATATTTATACACTGTATTTCATTTTGTATCTGTGTTGTAGTATTAATAAATAAATCATAAAGGATATTTTTTTTTTGACGAGCTTTTCGAATTTTAAACTTGATAGTTATATTGAAATATTATTATTATTCAGTATTTTTAGTAATAAAAAAATTAAGTTGAAAAATTGAAAAAACCTTTACACAAAAACATATGTTGAAGGTAGAGCCATTACAAAGAATTGCATATTATTAATTAGTATATGAATACATTTTATTATAAGCTCTAAAAATTCTTCACATTCAGACTAGTGTTGCGCTACATTTTTATATTTATATCTCCTCATCTATAGGATTATAATCACTTACAGGTGACCATTGAAGGACATTTCTCCCCTTGAAAATTTACCTATTTAGATAGACGTAAAGTACGCCTGTAACATATAAAATGAAAATTTTAATAGGTTATATAATTTTAAGAACATATTAAAATTGAAGAAAATCTTATCGTAAAACGCGCTGAGACATGAGAAAAACATAATCGTATTTATGTAGATACATTTGGCAAGTCATTTTGTTCGATGTTTATATAAAGATATAGTTCTACTTTATAGGTAGAAGCATTTGGATATTATTAAATTAAATATTTTCAAAATATGTCTATATTTTGTAACTGATACATTTGCACTGTAGGTAATATTGAAGGTTTCGTCTCTTTAAAAGACATTGTAGTAGATAATATTAACTTGATACCTTCATAATTTACTAACGTAGAACTATTTGCTTCGAGAACAAATATTAAAAACAGCTCATTAGAGTAACCTTTAAAACTAAGTTGTTAATTATTGCTGCGAAGGAAATTTTAATGTTGCAATTATGTATAAGGTAATGCAATGAAATCCATTAGGCAAGTTTCTAGAAGAAATCTTTTCGATCTTTCTAGTAGAACCACCAATATAACTAATGGTTTCTTAATATTTATTATGTGACTGTAACACGCCGGTTGTGGTTTCGACCCTCACTCATGGGAATGAAATATTTATTTACATTTACTTTTTCATTTCTTCGCTCTGTTGTCGAGGTAAACAGCGGCGTTGGGTTCTGCTCAAAATACAATGCCTCCAGCATTCAGCAGAAAGTGGGGAACGGATTGTCTTAACACTAGGTTCCCTCTGCCTACTCTGCTGTTAATAAAATAATTGAAATAACACATATATGAAGCATTTGGGACGATAAACATTATTTTACCAACCAATATTTATGTCAGATTTTTTATAAAACCAAATATACGAATATATGTACCGACATGTGTAAAACTCATGAATTTCAGTCTTTATTAGCACCTGCCGGGTTGTCGCATCACCTAAAAAAAATATTATTGAAATATTAGCGAAATCATCGTTAAATGAATTGTTTTAATCAACTTATCAATTATCAAAATGCGAAATTTAGGTTACTAGGCAATTATTAATTTCCAGAAAATTCTACCCACAATTGATATTGCATTTAATACTAATTTTAATTATTGTGTAAATTTCCAGGAACTCTACATTAAATAATAAATAATAGATTAATTATATATGTAAGTACATTATCATTATTTATGCTTATATTTAGTGCTAAATAATTACATGTTTTTATAATAACTTAATTGAATTCAATCAAGTTAAAACAGCCTTTTTACATATTTATATTAAGTTATAATAGAGGTACATTCCTAGCGAGGAAGCCGGAAGCAATAGAGTATTGGAGCCATGGATTTTAGCTAGTCTTTTATGTCTTAATTTCTTAAATGCTTAGCTAATCTTCTATGTCTTAAATAATTACTTTAAGTTAATATAACTACAGATAATATTTCTTAAAGAGACGAAACTCCGACCTACAATAAGATTACACACAAACCACAGTTTTGCAACGTCGAACAAAGACTCTACAATGTTGAATATATAAATTAAGGTTACTTTAAACCCCAAATGAGTACGTAAGTATAGGAAAATGTTTCAAAAGCGCAATAAGCCTTGCTAGTAGTAAAACATAATAAGCTGTAAAGAAATCTATAAACTCGTAAAACCAGTAAAGTACACATATATATAAAGAATCTAGAACATGTGACGCAAAACATAAATAATTCAATTTATCAGTGAGACTTTGTGGGTGTGTATGGTTGATACGTAGATAAATCCAATAGATAATTTATAATATTGCGGACGTACAAAGGTCTGTTGTATATAATTTTGCCGGATTACTACCTTCAAGGCTGCTCACACCCACCGAGCTTGTTGTATTTATTATGATCATTCGCTGCCAGTGAGCCGTATTGATAGCACGTCGTACGCAACACATTTGCGCGGTAACCGCCTGTAAAAATAAACATTATTGATTTTTCATCAATTAAAAAATCAATGAAAATGTACTCCATTGCCGAGGCCACATTAGCTTTCGCTGTTCTTTATCTATTCTCTTTTCTCTTCGAAGTAGTAACGGGATTAGTGTCGTAGACGAATTAGTGTATATTTAAAAAAATGTGATATTATATTTATTTTAAGCTAGATATAAGTTTATTAGTCAAGCTATCAATGCAATTGTATATAAGTTGTAGTTTTAATTAAATTATTTAGGCGCGAAAAAATCCATTCCAATACAAGGACGCTACATTAAATGTTTCGGTAAGTTTTTTTATTGTTTAAAACAAAAACAATTTTTTTACACATGTATATATCCTGTAACATGTGTATTATAATATTTTTAAAATATTTTAATTAAAAAAACACGTTAAAAAATAAATATTTATAGTTAAATGTACGTACACATGTAGAGATATTTTAAAATATGCTAACAAATATTTAACTTAGTATATTTAGCAAATATTTAAATTATGTGGTGAAATCAATAAAATAAGAAAACAGTAAATTTCATATAAATAGATGTAGAGTTCAAAGTCCATCGCTGGTAGCTCACAAGAGAGAGTCGTTGCTTTCGCAAACAAATCATAAATCACGTCGATGATTTCTTACACCTGCTCGTACATGAATAAAAATAAACAATGTAAAATTATAGTTATACATATGTATTCAAGCAATGATTGCGTGCATTTATATAGATTTAATAATTGTTCATTATAAATATTATAATCAATTTTGTAATAAAATAAAAATAATCTATTATATAAATATTATATTTTATATTTATGGGACGGTGTTTGATGTAACATAATGATTTTGAATTTAAACTTTATTTGAGGGAAGTTCTTATTAAAAGAATAATGCTAATTGCGGCAATTCGTGAAGTTAAAAAAATCTATCTTGGAAAACTTTTGTAACTATCTTACCGTGGCGAAAAGAAAATAGAAATTATTTAACGTCCTGACGATACGGACATTATTAGAATAGGCAATTACAATTTTTATTTAATTTTTAAGATTTGTATTTAATGATTTAAATTTACAATCAATTATTTAGCAATCTGTGTAGTTAGTAATTTTTAGCTGTCAGTCTGTCACAATTCAGTAAATGTCAGCTCACAGCTGTCACATATTGTTAATGTATTATTTGGTTGCAAAATGAAAATATTACGCATATGCTTGTTATAAGTGCTAGATAATTTATAAAAATGAAGTTTTTCATTATATCACAAAGATTGCTGTATAAATATGATAAAATATACCGACGTGGAGTAACTACCGTAAGATCTGGAAAGTGGCAAAGTGTCGTCGGACTAGAGGTTCATGCTCAGTTAAATACTAAATCGAAACTGTTTTCTGGTGCTGAAAATACCTTTGGTGGTTTAGTAAATAATTGTGTTTCATTGTTTGATGCTGCCATTCCGGGAACTTTGCCCGTTTTAAATCAAAATTGTGTAAAATTGGGTGTACTGACCGCCTTGGCCCTTTCGTGTGAAATAAATGAAGTATCAAGTTTCGATCGCAAACATTACTTTTATGCAGACTTGCCTTCTGGATATCAGATAACACAACAAAGAGCTCCTTTAGCTAACAATGGAGTTATTAATTTTCAGGTATACATTCGACAGCTAATTTAGATTGTCTTATACTGAAAATCAAACTCGGCACATTAGTAACAACAATTAAATTATGCATTGTTTTAATGTATTTTATTTTCTATTCTTCACAGGTTTTCACACCAGGTATTCACAAAAAGCCTTACAACAAAAGTTCGAAAATAAAACAGATTCAGTTAGAGCAAGACAGTGGGAAGTCACTACATGATATTGAATTAAAAAGGAGCCTAGTGGATTTAAATCGAGCAGGTGCACCTCTTATTGAACTTGTATTTGAACCTGATCTTGAGGTTAGTTTTAAAAAATATATTTTAAATGATCATTTTAAATGAAAAATGAAATAAATATAAAAAAATAAATGTCATTTTCTACTTTTCTGTTGTCCATTTGAGTTTAAAATATTGCTTGTTGAGTGATGTAGTTCAAAGCAGCATTTTCTCTCAGCAGAGGAAGAAAATGAAAATAATAAATATTCCCTATTGACGAAAGAGACTGATGATGAGATGTTGATGACATGCCGCAGCACCAATTAATATCATTATTGTTTATTATTTCAGGATGGTGAGGAAGCTGCTGCATTGGTGAAAGAACTTGTACTAATAGTTCAAAGATTAGGTGCATGTACAGGCCGTATGGAAGAGGGGGCTCTACGGGTTGATGCTAATGTTTCTGTAAGAAAAGTTGGTGAACCACTTTCAACACGAACTGAGGTAACTATAAACAGCACAACAAAATCAATAAGCTTCATAACTCAATATTACCCTTTGTTTGCTAGAACAAGAAAATTAACATATTATAAATATAATAATTACTTAAATGTTATCTCAAATCAATAGTATATTTTATTATAAGTAATTTATATTTATTACTACTTTTAAACTAGGGAATGTTATAAATGACTTTAAATATTAGATTAACTTATAAAAACTGTACTATGATAACATTATATTACAAAATTTTGAGTACAATTATAATCCATGTGTTTTTTTAAGTTGCTAGATATATTTTTATTTTTATAGTTAATTCTTTAAATAGGGATTTAAGTAGGGCTTAGTCTTGAATGTAATAAATATTTAACAAAGTAATGGTCATTTGCATATAACTGGTCTACATTTTGAAGTCATAAGGTCATTTGTGTATTTCATTAATATCCAATAAAATAATGTTTAAATAATTAATTAATGAATATTTAATAGCATTCCTTTGTAAAATTATGTAAAATGAAGTTTAATTATGCTATTTTTTATTCCACCTTCAAAAAAAAGCTATTTTAATTGTTATGGCAATAAAATAAATTGAAAATTTTTTAAAAGTGGCTTAGTTATAAGTAATACAAATTATTTTATGAATATAAATATATAATAATAAAACTATGGATTTGTAGCTTTTTTAATGTAAGTTGGAAAGGTCAACTATTAAAATAGTGTGGCTTTTTGATATTTTATTGTAATTACATAATTATATTTGTGCTAATAAGTAATGTATCAAGCAATATAATTAATAATAATTAAAATATTTTCTTTTAACTAATTAAAAATCCTGGTTAACTTTTTAAAGAATATTTTAATTTAAATTGTACTTCTATCTTTGTATGGTTGTGGGTTTGATTTCTACTTGATGGGCACATAGCATCATAGACAGAAAAAAGTGTTAAGATACTTTGTTCCCCATTTTCCGCCGAATTCTGGAGGTATTGCGTGTTAAGTGGCGGAACTTAACACCGAAATTAAATGAAAATATTAAATATTTAATTACCTTGAGTGGAAATTTAACCCATAACTGACCCTAGATATAAAAATATATATATCAATTATCATATTCTCATTCTTTTCAGATAAAAAATATTGGTTCAGTCCGTGGAGTAGCAGGTGCTATTAAACATGAAATTGAACGACAGGTACAAATATTACAAAATAGTGGGAAAATTACAAATGAGACTCGAGCATGGGACGCTACAGCAAAAGTAACAATACCTATGCGAGACAAAGAAGTTGTTCAAGATTATAGGTGAATAGGGTTTTTTAAAATGTATACTAGCTCTTACTTCTGGCTTTGTCCGCATTATATATGACCTATTACAATACAGTATTATAATTTCTTATCTATTTACCAGTTTACAGGAATAAAGCATGTTTTACATATTTAAACCAAACGACCAGGCTATAAATAATTTCAAATATTATTTTTGATTGTTCATTATAAACTCCACCAGTCCAGTTATTAAAATATATAACCTCCAAGCTTCCTACATTAAAGTCAATCACAATATTATTAAAATACTTGCAATTTATTTCATCAGATTGGGTAAAACAATTTTCCAAGGATACTTTCTTGAGAATTAACTAATTAATATAAATATCTGTGATATATTGCGTACTTAAGTATAATTATTTTTATTTTCTAGATTTATGCCAGAACCGAATCTACCACCACTTAGATTGAACTTGAAGACCAAAGATGATAGCCAAGATGTCATAAGTATCCCCTCAATAAAAGAACAAATACCAGAACTACCGGAAGAATCTAGAACAAAATTAATAAATCAATATGAACTACGTCCCGAAGTGGCAGTGCAACTTGTCAATGAGCCTACTTTATTAGAATTGTTTAATAATATCATTAAAGAGCCTAGGAATCCTACTAAAGTTGCTAATTTATTAATAAATGATTTGTTAACGGTACTTAATAATAAAAAAATCGATGTTGAGCGTTGTCCCGTGAGTGCACAACAAATGGCTTATATTATTGATTTATTATTATCAAAGAAAATCAATTTGGACGTTTGTCGAAAAGTTATGGATGCTCTAATAGAAAATTCAACTTTAACGCCTTTAAAGATAATTGAGGAAAACAATTGGTTTATAGTAACTGATGAAAGTGAAATTTTAAATAGGTGTAGGGAAGTTATTGAAAATAATCCTAAAATAGTGAAGCAGTACAAAGATGGGAAAATTAAAGTATTTAAAGCGTTATTGGGAATATTGGCTAAGAGTACAGATAATAAACTTGATATGTCTATTGCGTCCAAAAAATTGGAAGATTTGTTAAAGAAATAAATTAATTAAATTTCTTGATTTAGTTTTATTTTTTGTTTTATTTTACCGAATTATTTTAAATTGTTATTAATTATTTTTTATTACATAATATACCTTATATTTTAGTCCACCTTAAAAAACACTTCAATTATACGCAATATTGATGTCACTAGCAAGTACAAGACAATGTTTTCGTTTTCCGATTAGATTATATTAAAATATTTACATTAATACATAAACATACTTTTAAATAAAATGGATTTTTTAATACCTAAATAAATCCACAAGTGGCTCGATACAATTATGAGGTAGAATAGGTAAAAAAAATTTAATAATATTGTCTGCTATTTGTGAATCGATAAAAAATTGCTGTATGCAGAATAGATAACGAAAAGAAGCTTGCATGGAAAGACAATTTAAATTATTATATTTGTGGTGATGACAATAATAATTTTGTTTTGTAAATACAAATTTTTTAGCGTCATGCTGTATTTCGCATACAGCAGGTTGGCAGAAGAAACCTAGTGTAGGCATTGCGTGTTGAATGGCGGAAGTTAACGCCGCGCATTCCCTCGTTCTATTTATATATTTCATTTCCTCTGAACCCACTACCTCCTGTTGTGTTTGTCTCTCTGTCTCCGAGCCACAACTGATCTCAATATTATATCACTATTTCCATATTTATATATATATTTATTAATTAATGCTTGTGCATTTTGATGCCCTAAAACTAGTAAATCTTGATTTATAAGAATGCATATTTAATTTGTTTGTAAACAATTGGTATGCAACGTAAATGAAGGCTGTTTATTGACGTTCCACACGCGCCCCAAATATTAAGTGACAGTGGTCCACAACCTTTTGTATTTCTTTCAAATTATATTATTATATTTTATTTTAAAATATTTGCAGTTTTGTATAAAATAGGCAAAAAGAACGTAGTGATAAATTTCTCCCTTATCCACTTCTCGTATAAATTTACGGACATTGCATTCTAGACATTAGAATTTGGAATCGAAATTAGTTTGTATAAACATATACTTAAGTAATTTAAAAGAATAGTACAAGTTTTACATAACAATAAAACTTGTATTATTGTGGAGAGACGATGCACAGCATCTGTGAGAGGGCGCTGTATACTTCCCTTTGATTATCCAATGATGTTCACTTCCGGTTGCTGTTTTGGACCAATCAGCGATTCGCCGGAAGTCACGTGGTCTCAGGTGGTAGGGCGCCGGAACGTATAAAAGGCGACACTACGCTTCTTACCTCTTAGCAGATTCTCACCAGGAGCCTTAAAATGATTCGCCTTAACTTGTTCCGATCCCACTTCCGATTGTCATCGATCGGTGTCACGTCAGAGTGACGGGCAACGCCATCTAGTTTTGACAACTAGCAACTATTAAATAATCTGCTTCCCTGATATATATGATGAGAACAGTTTTTTTTTTTTTTTTTATATATTTGATAACTCGCTCAGGATACGCTCCTAACGAATTTATCGCATTGAAACGAAGGTAGTATATTAATAGATAATATACAACTAAGTAAACTCAGTAAAAACCGATTTATTTAGTAAACTCCGTTTACATCGCATGATATTATGCTGAGAACGTCCCCAAGAGCGTGAAACAAGCGATGAGTCCTCTTGCTTTTTGCAATGCCCGTTAACTGAATAAAATTGGGCCATAACTGCTGAAAATCTGAGATAACCTTTTTTTTTTTTTTTTTTAACGTGAGGAGATCCTTTCACGGATACCGGCCCGAGTGGGGACTCGAGCGGGTTATGTGGGACTCGCGGACTTGGCAGATGTAGGCCGTCCGCATACTCACTAAAACCTCACGGTGCTCCTCCTCGACCGCCACTGGCCGCGAGACGCGGGGACTAGAATCGTCCACGAATCGCGGCGGCGGGAGCCTGCAAGGCACGTCGCGGAGTCAAGGGTGTGTGGGCACCCTCGACGGCCTGCTCGGAGTAGCGCGCGGGAGCGACCTGCGCGCGCCTACTCGGACCAGGTTGGTAGGCAGCCAGCTTCCCCAAGCTGACCGCCCTCTGGCACATTAGGGCGGAAGGCGGCGATCGTATGCCGCCCTCCGGCGACCCGGTCTCTTACGGCGGATGGCGACTTCGGCAATAGCCTCCCTCGCCCGTTCCGCCGACTCCTTCTCGAGCACCACTGCCTCGCAGAAGGATGAGACCGCGTCCCACGACGTCTCGCTACCGGCCATGGCCTTGACCACGGCCGGCAGGGAAAGGTCGTCCCCGATGACGTCGCGCAAAGCGCGACGTTGAGACGCCCAGGCTGTGCACACCTCCAATGTGTGCTGGGCCGTCTCGTCGAGGCAGTCGTCGCAGTGGTGGCAGCGAGCGTCGGGCTCCCTCCCAAAATCTGAGATAACCTAACCTAACCTTATTGTAGGTTATAACACAGCCGTGTTCGGTGAAGCTCAGAATCCACTACTGTATTGGTATATATGATACCAAGCAATAGAACAGTATTACATGCATGTAGATACTTGTTAAACAAGAGGTTCAAATGACTCACCCGTTGTCCATTTTTTACCTTTGATTTTCACAAAAAAATCTCTGATGAGGATGAACATCTTTGCTGGAGGCCTTCCCAGGAGTAGGCCCGATATAGAAATCCGGTTCACGTTGTGAAGAAATTCCACCTCCAACACTTACCACAGCACTTTCACTTTTAAACAATGTTACTCTGATGGGAAATAACGACGCTATGAGGTAAGAATTTTTTTTTTTTTTTTTCCGGACTTGACTTTAATGCTGTTAGCCTTACTGGCCTTTACAGCGACACCGGGTGGGTAGGGAAGAGGGTACTCTGTCCCTGAAGAGGTAAGAAGCGTAGTGTCGCCTTTTATACGTTCCGGCGCCCTACCACCTGAGACCACGTGACTTCCGGCGAATCGCTGATTGGTCCAAAACAGCAACCGGAAGTGAACATCATTGGATAATCAAAGGGAAGTATACAGCGCCCTCTCACAGATGCTGTGCATCGTCACATCCCAAATAATAATCTGTTTGTGTATTTGTTAATTTAAAAAGTATATATATACACAACTTCTGTATATGTAAATATATTATCTTTGTTATGTAAAACATATTTATAGTAAAAAATAAAATACAGTATTGATATTGAATATAAACTGTGCGTAAAGTCTGATCGCTTTCCTTATGCAAACAAAACAAATCACCATGTTTTCAATTAGTCTCCACACGTGCCATTACATCATACCATCACTATTACAATTTACTGTGATCAATAGCAGCCAAGCCTAGCAGGATAGCTGACTACAAAATGGCCGTACTAATATTTACAATATTATTTTTAATTTCGTCCATTTCCTCTGAAATGATCGTTGCAGGCATAGACAGATCTGTCAGCGATGGTGTGAAAAGTATGGGGTATAACGTGGTTTATGGGGACGAGGACTTGATGGTCATTAACGAGGTGGTCAGAGATTCCGAAAAATATAATTCGTGGAAAGCCAAAACGGATTTACATCATTCTATTCCACCACTGTCTGCTGAGGATGTGAAGTGCTTGATGTCTGTCGATAGATATTGTTCCAAAGAAATGGGCGAAATGAAGAGTGAGTATTCTGACAGTTGTTTATATTAGCTTTAAACTATATCCCGCACATAGTAGGATAGTCGGAGGGAATATCATTAGAGTATCAAGAGATATTATTGGTTTTTTTTTTGGCTGTTTGTTGTTTTTTTTTATTTTTAGGGGTAAATTTTGTTATAATTAAAATTTCTGGGGTGGGGTTCCTACGCATATGAGGAATATAGTGTTAAGACATTTCGTTTTCCACTTTCCGCTGAATTCTTGAGTTAGTTGAGTTTTTTCAGTAGTCACTGAGTTGAGTAGCGGAACTCAATGCCAGGTTTTTGTCAGAGCGAAGACATGTGAAATTATTAATAAATAATAGTTCATTCCCTGGAGTGGGGTCAAACCCACACCGTCGCGTTACAGTCACACCCTTGTGCCGCTGCGCCATAACGGCTCCAAAAATTAATATGTGATATTTAATGATTTTTAAATTATTTACAAGTACGTGTATTTGAACCTGCTCTGTAATTATGCTTCTTTGTAATAATGACAAAATTATACAAATAAATTAAAGTAAAATAAAAAATATTATTTTAATTTTAAAAATATTATTTCATTTTCTTTCTCTGGTAACAGGCGTTGGGTGCCGTACAACACGCTATGCTTCGAGATTACGGTGGAAAGTGGGAAACGGAGTACTTTAACACTAGGTTCCCTCTCCCTCCTCTGCTACATGCGGGATTCAGCGTGAAGCTGAAAAAAAAAAATATATATTAGTTATATTAGATACTGAAAACAATACTACATTTTAGATATACTCATACAAGCCCTTAAAGATGACTGTACTAAATGTACTACTAAAGAAAAGGAGAGTGCTGGCAGGACAGTTGCTTCTATGATGGCACACGATCCGGTTGCGTGGAAGCTCTTCCTCACCAGGTACGACAGCCTCGGCAAAGTTCAGCGAGTTCTTGGATAATATATCACGTAAGAAATTCTTGAAAATGTAATGCTCAAATAGATTGCGGGTGTTGCACAGCCATTTTTAATAGCAGAATTCATTTGTTCAGAGCACCTTTTTTCACTAGATCTTTCATAGATTAAGGAAACTAAAAATATAGCGATTATTTAATAAGCTTTAACTTTTTAATAAAAAAAATAGCTGACAAACAAAAAATAACAAACCTTAAAAGTTTTAAACTAATACCTATAATATATACTTATTTAAGCACCTACCAAATTCCTTAAGAAACTTGGAGTCAGATCTTTTAAAACGTTATTTACTTATTGCTGGGAGTTTTACTTTGTATTGTTAATTTAATTTATATTTTTCTTTCAATTAAACGTAGTTTAATGATTTTCGAGCGTTTCGCGGTGATTGTTTGGTGCCGACGTAAATTATTTAAGTATTTATTGTATTACTGTAAGAATTTCGTTATTAGGATAAATATTTAAAAGTTTTATTATTTTTGCTTCACAATTTCATTATGTTTCAGGTCAACATTACAAATTTTGCCTAAGAAGAAGGAGCATAAAGAGGAAAGTTTCAAATATAAAATTATCAAAGATCTTGGATACGTCAAACAAGTTACTAATAGATACACTAATCCTGGTGTTAATGTTCGCGTTAAAAGATATGCGACGACAAAAATAAACTGAAAAATATATAGTGAATTTCTTTTTTTTATGGTCAATTAAGCTTAGTTTTTAGATATATAATTTTAATAATAGGTACTTATATGCTACGTATCTTTACTAATATTATAATTCATATAAATGCGAAAGGTTGTGAGGATGCATGTTTGTTTCACTTTCACGCATAAACTATTAAATGGATTTAGATGAAAAGACAACTGATTCCCCAAATATTTAATAAGCGACTTTTGTTAATCAGGTCCTATTTAAAAGCGTGCATTGTATGCAGTTTTTTGTAAATACATTCATATTCCTTGGTTTACTCTTTGATGGGCGCTCCAGGAGTGCCATAGCTTTCTTCTTCATGTTCCTCTTCCTTAACTTCAGTCGCGTTTTCATGTGCTCTGATTTTGGACCTCTCCATTTCTTTACTTACCAAGTATTTTAATTTATATGTACCATCAGCATTGTATCTTTAAAAAAAAGGAAAACAAATATCAATTCTTTGTCTTTGTCGATCGTTTTAGTGAGTTACGATACCTAATATAAAATTTGTTTACTAATTATGGACTTATATGTGGAATTTAGTGTTTTTTATAGTTCACGTTGTCTTTAACAGTCTAAATTTCTGAACAATTTGCTTAGTAGTGATTAATACATGTTAAATTGAAATTAATTTTATTGAAATCGTAAAACAAATATCTACAATTGGAAATTTAAAAAAAAATCACTTGTATACTTTACTTTTTCTCTAACTTATCCCAGTCGTCTGGCCTATGGTCGATTATGTAGTGCATAACCTTATCAGCACCAATACGTTGTTTTTCGGTACATTTCCTGCAGTCATTGTCTATAGCATCTGGAAGATTCTCTAAAAAGGTTTTTTTCGATTAATTTTAGTTTAGTTATAGCATTCTCTAGTGAATTCTAATATTGTATTAACATTGAAATTAAGGTTTATAAGTTTGGACTATAGTATAAATAATTACTTACATCGTAATGTTTTTATTTTATTCAATATAGAAGCACCTTGTATAAACATATATATCAAAATAAAACAAGAAGATAATAGGAATATTACAGATATTTAATAGATATATAATTTGCTTACTTTACGAGATTATGTGAAATCACTCTTTAATTTGAAAAGGCGCCAGATAAAATAAAGTTCAGCTTTAACGTAGCCAATAAATTTAGCTAAATTTCGTTAAAGATGTATTAGAGAGAGAACCAATAGGAGTAGTCTGGCTTGGTTTGGTTCTTGGATCATATCAATTACATTAATAAATTAAAGCAAAAGCCTGATAAAAAATAATAGCAATTTTTTAAACTTACTTTTCAACTCTTTACCATCAGGCGTACAAGGACCGTTGTCTAGCAAGCATTTCACATATCCTGTGAGTAATCTATCGCTCGCCAGTATTTCATCTAGATCTACACCATCATATTTAGTGGTATAAGTCTCACAATCATAGTGATACACTAGAAGGAGTATCAATACACTCTGTTGGATGATGTGCATATCTGAAATGTTATTGTAATATATTGATACAAACAGCTAATATTTTAATTACGTACTTATATAGAGTTTTCAAGAATATTTAGAGGATAATCATGTATGGAATTAATGTCTATTGAATGTAATGCAGGATAGCTGCCAGCTAATGTAACAGATTGTGATTGTACCATTGATTTTGAAAAGAGCAACTGTTGAGTTTCTTCTCAGCAGAACTGCCCTCCGAACCGGTGGTAGCTTTTTGTTCATATGTTCATTCGACGATTCAAAAGTGGTTATAATAATTGCCTATTTGAATAAAGAAGATTTTGAATTTGAATTTAAGTAGCATGGTAGGGAGCCTATTGTTAAGACACTCCGCTCCCCACGCTTTGCCTCGACGCCAGTCCACCTATATAAAAGGATAATATTTTAAACAAGATGAAACCTTACCTGAACACTATGCTAATATTGAAGAGAGAAATATTCCAAAGTTCCAGCCGCTTTTATATGTGAATAGCATATTAGAACAGCAATGTTCTTATATATGCTGACGATAAGTAAAATTATATGATTGGGATTATTATTTCAGAAAATTGTTATAAGTGATGGTTGATTGTTGAAAATTTGAGTTAGTTGCATGCAATTTATTAAATGGCCCACAAACTTGAAAAGAAAAATCTATGAGTCCTGTACATTTCATTCTTTTTTTATTTTAATCCCTCAAAAGACAAAAGGAACGATTTTAGGATCTCTTTGTCAATAGCTGAAATTAATTTCAAATAGGTGATATATCTTCGGTTACTCGGGACGCAGAAAAAAAGTCAAACTTCTAAGTCAACGCAATCAAAAGAAATGAGAATTTATGCATCGCTTTTGCTAAATTTAGCTTGAAACACGCCGCGTAATTAAAACCTATAGGGTATTTTCTATGGACCTACAGTTAAAAAAATTGGCACGAACGGAATTCACAATACAAAAATAAATGAATTCATTTCATTACAAATTTATTTATTATATTTGTAGCTCATTTCATAAAAAATGAGCGCAAACTTAAGCTTGTAAACATTTGTATAATTTTGTCATTTCCTATAATTCTGAAATTGGTACAGAACCATTTATATTTGCATATCATACATTTTATATTTGCTCTTAATGTCTGTAACGGACAATAATTTTAAAAATTGTTGTTTCTTATCTTGTTGATACTTGATATAATCGATATTTATAAAAGTACACCAGTTATAGCTTCAGAAGCAGAGGGAACCTAGGTTCCCTAACACTAGTGTTGAGACAATCCGTTCCCCACTTTCCACCGAACTTTTCGAGGCATTGCGGTTTTTTACCTTGGTGTCAGAGCGAAAAAATGCAAATATTAATAAATAATAATTCATTCCTCCGAGCGGGGTTCGAACCCATAACCGTCGCGCTACAGTCACACCCATGTTTTTTTATTTTTATTACCTTCGCTTTAAAACACTGTTTTCCGTCTAAATTTTTAATTTAGCGTGCTAAATATTTCTGCAGAATTCAAGGCTGTGCTTAGTCTATATGTAAATAATACGTAACACATTACCTCGTATGGGGATCGAACCCATATCCATCACGTTTATCACCGGATGGTATATCACTGCGCCACAAGGACCTCAAATGACCCAACTCCTTATAATAAATTATAGCTAATATTATATTTAATAGGTTTCTTATTTATATGTTTTTATAGCAAAATGAAAATAATAAATAGACATTTTTTTATAATTTTCTGTGATTAATTCAAATTCAAAATTTTCTTTATTCAAATAAATTATAAAAGCACTTTTGAATCGTCGAATGTACATGTCAACAAAAAGTTACCACCGGTTCGGAAGGCAGTTTTGCTGAGAAGAGCCGGCAAGAAACTCAACAGTTGCCCTTTCAAAGTCAATGGTATATTTTACTATTACATTAGCTGGCAGCTATCCTGCCTGACATTCAATAGACATTAATTCCATACATGTTTATCCTCTAGATATTCTTGAACAGTGTAATAAGCTTTACTTGTTAGAATTTTTTTTACAGATATTTTAAATTTTGGAAGTGGCAAATTAAGAATACACTGCGGAATTTTATTATATACACGTATACTCAGACCCATAAAGGATTTATTAACTTTCTGGAGGCGAAAACTTGGTGTAACAAGCTTATCTTTATTTTTCGTTCCTATCTTATGACAATGTATATTTTGTCGGACAAAGAGAATGTTATAATATAAAAATTGGGAAGTAACTGTAATAATATCTGCATCTTTGAAAACATCTCGCAGAGAATCTCGAGCTCTTAGATTATAAATATATCTCACGGCTCTTTTTTGAAGAATAAATATTGAATTGATATCTGAAGCACAGCCCCATAGCAGCATTCCATAAGATAAAATACTATGAAAATAGCTAAAATAGACTAGTCGGGCAGTTTCAACGTCCGTCATTTGTCTTACTTTTTTAATTGCGAACGCGGCAGAGCTGAGTTTATCCGCAAGTGCTTCCAGATGAGCGTTCCACTGGAGTTTGGAATCTATAGTAACACCTAAGAAAATAGCTGATTCCGACACATTAAGAGATTCTCCTTTAATTATTAGATTAAAATTATGTTTTTTAAATTTGGTAAAGCAAACTCGATGCATTTCGTTCTTTTAGCATTTAACATTAGATTATTAACATCAAACCAACGAAGAATATGCGATAATGCACTATTCACTTCGTCATAGTTTTTTTTATTTCTGTCAACTTTAAATATTAAACAGGTATCATCCGCGAAAAGTACAATATCACATAGGTTCTTCACATAAAAAGGTAGATCGTTAATATAAAGAAGAAATAAAAGGGGACCAGAATAGATCCTTGTGGAACGCCCATCTTTAAAGGAGATCCAGAGATGATTTTACATTATTTATACTAACCTTCTGGATTCTTCGGTTTAGATATGAGGCAATAAGATCAAGAGCAGTATCCTGTATACCATAATGATATAGTTTTAATTACAGAATTTCATGGTCTACACAATTAAAGGCTTTGGATAAATCACAAAACACTCCAATAGCATTTTATGACTTCTCCCATGCGTCATAAATGTGCTTTAGGAGTGCAGCACCCGCATCCGTAGTGGACCTACCTTTGGTAAAACCATATTGCTCACTATGGAAACAATTGTTAATATTTAAGAAAATTGTGAGCTGGTTAAATATTATTTTTTCAAATATTTTACTTAGAGACGGCAAAACAGAGATCGGTCTGTAATTTCCGGGTTCAGTTCTATTTCCACTTTTGTAAAGCGGCACTATTTTACTATATTTCATTAAATCAGGAAAAGTACCAGATTCTACACAATTGTTAAAAATTAAAGCTAGATAAGGAGCACTATTAGGTATAATTGTATTAAAATTTATTATATTATTTATTTAATTACATACATATACTCGTATAGTGAAGCTAGTCGTGGCGCTAGGGACGTGAAATGTGGGTTCTAAAATTTGGTCAGCTTAGACGGTTTCCATGAGACGCAGGTTCAAATCCCGCTACGTTCAAATTTCTATATATTTTCAAAAAAATATTTTTCTTTCGTAAGTTTTTTTCAATAATTGCATCATATTAGTTGATATTTACTATACCAAGATATAATATTTGCTAAAGGTATACAAGTAAACCATCTTATTATTACCTACAGTATAGCTATAGGTTAGGTACATATGTGTGCTAGTCTAATCAAACATCATTATATTCTCCATGTCAATACTTCGTCTGTCTATACAAATATTGTAATATTTAACTTTAATATTTTAACTCTAGTAATAACTCGTTTCACATAGTGGGTATAACCTAAATAATAATAATTCTAGCTAGCTCGTTGGTTTAGTTTTGAATTGCTTTATAGTGAAAGTGTAATAGAATTATAATTATAATTAATAAATATAATTAAAAGGCACAAAGATAGATTTAACGCGAGTGGTTGTAGGTTAACTTTGGTTTCTTTTCAAGGTAAAGCGCGGCATTGAGTTCCGCCACTCAACACACAATGTCTCCAGAGATCGGGGGAAAGTGTGGAACGGAGTGTCTTAACACTACGTTTCCTCTGGCAACCCTGCTGTGTGCGAGATGCAGCATGAGGTTGATGTAATTTGATTTATTTATAATTAAAATTAATGTTTGAAATTTATAGTTTTTACCAATCACTGACGTAAATCGCAAGCTTGTTATTTAAAAATAATCACTTTTCTGTCCTTTCCCGATAAGTATTATATAAATAAATAAATAAATATTTTTTTTATTTGGAACTAAAAAATTATACATACGTAATAGACTCTTATCTAGGCTAACAAGTGTTTTTTTCTGAACGAAATATAAATTTAAAAATTTTAAATAGTTGCTAGGTTACGTCACCAATGCATGCAAACATGCACATTTATATGATATACTAGCGGCCCGTTCGCGGTTACACCCGCGTGAACTATGTTATTATTAATTTCTGTCGCCATGACTACGTCCTAGTGGCGTCTATGCAAAATTTGAGACTCCTAGCATTTAGTAACGAATGACAAAGACAAATGTCATTAGTAACGAAATTTCATACAAACTTTCAACCCCAAAAACAACCCCTTAGAAGTCGAATATTACAAATTCCCGTCTTAGCGAGCACCTACGTCCTATAAGTAACTCCTATGCAAAATTTCAGATTCCTAGCACATGTAGTTTTTGAGATTTCGTGATGAGTGAGTGACCTTTCGATTTTATATATATAGATAGATAAGATGACATAGTTTATATGATTATTATTGACCTAGCGTGACATAGCGCTATAGCCTCGATGGTTTTCTTTTGTAAACATATTCTAAAGAGAACAGATTTTGATTAAATTCAAATTCAAAATATTCTTTATTTAAATAAACTTATTATAAGCACTTTTGAATCGTCGAAAGAACATATGAACAAAAAGCTACCACCGGTTCGGAAGGCAGTTCTCCTGAGAAGAGCCGGCAAGAAACTCAACAGTTGCTCTTTTCAAAATCAATGGTACACATTATTATATTAGCTGGCAGCTATCCCGCATTACATTCAATAGACACTAATAGACATTAATAAAGGGAAAATTGCATATATAAAAAACCTACTTATACCAGAAAAAGGCATATTACGCTGTATATAATTTTATCATCGTTGCAAAGTTAAAAGTAGTCTTTTGATGACAGCCGACGTGACGTCTGGGATTTCCCCCTCATATTTGCAAGTTCTTGTGACGCAAGTTGCAAGCGATATTTCAATTAAACAATAAAAAAATGAAATCAGTCGTACCGTAGTAGTACAAGCATGTGACTGTAAACGTGGCAGGGTGTGGGTTCGACTCCCATTCGAGTAAATTAAATATTTCATATTTTCATTTCTGGTGGTGTGGCAATGCGTAGTGTAGAGTTCTGCCACTCCACACCTCCTGAGTTCAACAATAATGGGGAGCGGAGTGTTTTTACACTAAAGTATAGGAATATACAGTAAAGCCGAAAAAAATCAAATATACGAGTATATGTATATCAGAATATGCGCAGTTTTAAATAATTATTTTATAGACATTGCAACAAGCGTAAAATTTTCATACTTATAATAAATTTCGATTATAATTTTAAAATGTTTTAATCTTTCCTTAAGTCCATCCATTCGTAATAATTATATTTATTAATATACATAAGTTCTTATGCTCTGTACTTTATATTTTAGATTCCAATATAAAAGTTACTAACCTACGAGTACGTATGTCCAAAAATTATTAATGTTAAGCTTTTTATTTTTTCATTGAATATATGACATAATACTAAATTATAATCTTATAAACTGTAAGTAAATTAAACATAAGTACAAACCTATATAAATATTCAAATATAGTAAAATAATATTTTATGTATAGACCGATTTACATTTTTGATCACGTTTTTTGTTTTTTAGGGTTCAAAGAAAAAAATGAACACTTAGGATTACTCTTCCATAGTTTTTGCTGTATTCTGTATGAAATTCGTTGTTTTTTTCGTGTTTGTTGTTATCTTTTGATGATTCTTACGTCAATCAATTCGCTTAACTAGAAGCTCCCTATAGTTAAATGAATCTATTGACGTAAGAATCGTGTTTTGTTTCTATAACGCCTTACAAAAACAATGTACCTATATAGGTGAACACAGGTCGTGGGTTCAATGTTCACTCGAGATAATAAAATATTTAATATTTTAATTCCAACACTCTATACGCAATGCCTCCAGAATTTGGGGAAAATTGAGGAAAGAAAGTATCTTAATGGGACCAGAGTGTCTTAACACTAAGTTCCCAGGTTCTCTCTGCGTTCTCTGCTATATGTGGAATACAGCTTACTAAAAACATATAAATATAAATACAAACATATAAATACTGTTTTGCGTGAAGTAGTTGTGTAAAAACGTAGAGTTGTTACTTTCATGGCTCTACCTCAAAATATTTAGGAAGCGGAAAACAAAATTATCATAAGCTTGTAAATACGTATCTTGCTAGACACGTGAGATGATTAAAGTAAAAAAAAACATATTTAGAATAAAAGTTACATATCGACATTCATATGTAAGTCTTGTTCATGCATATTCAATGAAGTTTTAATTCCTATTTTTTTATTAAATTAATTATTTGACTGTATATAATCAATTTATTTATAAAAATCAGCTTCACGCTGTATCCCGCACACAGCATGGTAGGCAGAGG
Source organism: Heliconius melpomene rosina (assembly GCF_056956725.1). Lineage (NCBI taxonomy): Eukaryota > Metazoa > Arthropoda > Insecta > Lepidoptera > Nymphalidae > Heliconius > Heliconius melpomene. Next base: position 4,454,194 of record NC_140402.1, on the reverse strand, counting down.
GAACCTAGTGTTAATAGACTCCCGTTCCCCACTTTCCGCTGAATTCAGGAAGCATTGCGTGTTGAGTGGAAGAGTTAGAACTTGGAAATAAATGAGCTAATGATGGCTTTGCCTCGATACTAGAATTGAAAATATAAATGTAAATAAAGATTTAATTTCTTCGAGTGGGGCTCGAATCCACAACCAGTCGTGTTTACAGTCACACACTTGTGCCCTGCGCCACTACTGGCTTCAATATAAAAATATTACACTACAAAATTATTTTAAGATCTTTCCTCATCCTCTGAAACAAAAACTTTAAACGAAAAACATATTTATAATAATTAAATGCTTAAATGTTTTTTAAGATTGAAAGCAACGATAATGGATTACGTAATGTGTAAATACATATATGATGTCAAATATTTAAAGAACATATAATATAACTAAATATAATAAAACCAGACTACTCATAATTATGACAGAGGAATTTAATGAAATGGAATTTGAATTTGAGCGCCCAATAGAGTATCTAGAGATATTTTCTGGGGTGGGCACGGGCAACCAGACTCCCGCCTTCCTACGCCCATGCCTGTGCCTCTTGGAAACGAAGCTTGGAAGATGATGTATGAGAGTGAAGGATAAAGGGCCGGAATTAATTTCAAATGTATCATTGGATTGAGTCAAGGTTTTCAAAGAGTAGTAATAAGTAATAAAAAACTGGTTAAGCGCGTACCGGTGTCGCCCACAGAAAGTTCCGCACTAATTTCTTATAAAAGTTGACAGACCTAATTTTGCACTTATTTTGTATAAAATAATATATATAGTATAGTTTTTACCTGTAATATAAATATCGATAAATATTATACGATTTTTTTCCTTTATTTTTACAAGTTCTCACTTGTTGCTTGTTTCATAATTGCAGATCTACGAGAAAGTATTTGATAGGTTTTGATTTTGCGGCCAATTTCATACAAAATGTAGTAAAAACAATGCATAAATGCTCGTGTGTCCAAAGGATTGTATTGATCGATCTAAGTATTTGATAATAATTTCAGCCTTATACTTGGTCTTCCTGTAAAGGTTTCGTTTTTTCTTTTTTAGATACGGAACCCTAAAAAGTGCCATAAAGTCACGTTAATTTGAATAACTGCTGCGCTACTTGTTTAAATGATCTATTCAGATATAACTTGTATTATTATAAGAGAATGAATCATTTCAACAAGATTTAGTTTAGTAATTATATGAGTATAAGGAAATTTACACGGAAAATACATGCACTGTTAACGATCTTGGCCGGATTCGGAGAATCAGGTGAGAATTTGTCAACAGAGTGGAAAAAATTATATTGAATTAGCCTATAGGTGACTTTTTTGGTCTGTTTTAGTAAACAAATAACTAAAACCTTACTAATTAAGTATAAAAGAATATTTTTTTTAACAAAGAACTTGAATTCTGTGACCTTTTTATATACATATTCGTACGTATGTTTATTTATACAAGATTTATGATTGTTAAATGAAACAACTGTCCTTGCACTATACTGGGTAGAGGTCGATAGCTATTATGTGTAATTTGTTTACAAGAAATTAATTTAAAGGTAAAAATCACATTTATTAATACAATATGGTAGAGTCTTGTTATTAATCACTTAAGTTACCTTTATATAGAGATGGCACTTGTAGGATTATGCTTCATTTCAACATACTGAAGCAGTAAGAAATCGCCTGGCTGGGAACCTGATAGTTATTGGTTCGATTCCCACTCGGAAGAATGAATTATTTTCGTTCTCTCAATCTGAAAAGACAAAGTTGTTTTTCGTCACTTAAGAAGTCTTGAATTTATGCGGATAGCGGAGAATGGATGTTTTTGTCACTATGTTTTCTTTGCCTGCTAGGGCAGGATGAAGGATAAAATTTGACATAAAAACATAAACTAATTGTTATACGTTTTTTAATAGCATTATAGATTTCATATACGAATTCCCTGTATATCTAAAGCATTATATTTTTATATACAGTACAAGCTTCCTACTGTTTATTAAGTTACTACATTTTATTCTTACCTTAGAAGTACTTGACAAGATATAAAATTTACTTATTCATATCACGTTTTTATTGTGAATAAAAAATATAAGAAACACTAAGCCAGTTTTACTGTATAACTTTATATAAGGTAAACTAAAACTGTATTGACACTGTAAAGTCTTGTTATGTTTAAATATGCATAGATAGTAGCTTCAAATCCCAGAGTAATTAAAACTATTTTTAAAATATAGTTACTTCTAATTAAGAGAGAGAATAAAGAGAGAAAATAAATGATAAATGCAGCATTGGATATTAGGGATGCCATAAGAGTTTTACCTGCTAATGGAAATAAAAGCATTACTTATACACGGTTTTAAAGGTAACCTGCTAATTGCTTAGTAAAAAATAAAATATGAAAAGAATGACTTTTATTTATTTATCTGACATTAAGCTATATAGTTCATAATGCTTATCAAATTATAAAGTTTATTATAATTATTTTTTTGTAGTACAGAATTTTCAAGAAAGAAGAATGCCTGTTCCTTGTCCATACTTTATTTACTTATTTTTGTGTGTAGTACCTATCTATATAATGCAGAACAAGTATAATGACGTTATTATTATAATAAGGTAAAATTAAAAAACTGGTCAAGTACGAGTCGGATTTGCGTCCCAAGGGTTCCGTACCATTATCTATAAAAATGGTAAAAAATCACGTTTGTCGTACGGGAACTCCCTTAAATAATTATTTTATTCCGTTTTTTAGTATTTGTTAACATAGCGGCAACCGAAACACATTATCTGTAAAAAAATTTACAATTAACTATCACAGTTAATGAGATACTTTGGCAGACTGATAGACAGACAGAAAGACGGACAGGTAACTTAGTAATATGAGTAAAGTCTTAGCGTTTTACTCTTTGGGAATGGAACCCTAAGAGATTAGTAGCTTAATCCTATATCTTATAAAACAAAGTCGCTTTTCGTGTCTGTCTGTTGTTTTTAACTCTTCTTCTTCTAAACCACCCAACGGATTTCGATGCGGTCTTCACCATTAAGTCAAGTGTTTTTCGTAGAAGGTTTATATATAGTTTATTATTTGTACATTCTTACGTAAATTAACATAAATACGATAAATGTATATAAAGTCCTACCCGTTGAGACACTTTCGCGCATGCGCTGCTCTAATGTTAAGTACTACATAAAATAAATGTACTGGAGTATTGTTCCTCTTAATAAGATCTACAAAAAAGTCCGCGATGGCATATTCGTATCTTTTAAGAATAACGTGTAGTGATCATATTTCTGTCTGAAAATAGTAATTTCAATATATTTTATATTGTGAGGGATATTTTTCCATAATGGTATTAATCCTTATCCTTTAAAATACTTTATTAATTTTCTACGTTAAACGAAGATAAAATTTGCTTTTTACAATATTTCGAAATTGCGAATAGTTTTACAAAAAAACGCATTTAATTGTTGACACATCCCGCCGTTGACACATCAGCTGTATGTTACTCAAGTTTCACTTATCCCTTACTCTCAGCATATAAATAAGTACATTAGTTACGTTGGCCATTTAATGTAGACCAAAACTGTCTTTTACTGTTTTTCATTTTAATAAGTACTTTAGAAGTTGTTACAATATCAAAAAAATCCTTGCTGCGAAACGGCTCGCTACTCGCCATGCGTCCGCCGTGCCCGCTTGCCTTACACGCATCGGTGGTTCAGTGGTAGAATGCTCGCCTGCCACGCGGGCGGCCCAGGTTCGATTCCCGGCCCATGCATTTTATTTAATTTTCCTCACAGGCAACCACGTAGTGCTTCCTTTTCACCAGGGACAGAATACCCTCTTCAGCATTAACCACAAGCTCGAAAAAAAAACTTGCCTGCCGCTATAGCAACGAAGATTTAGATGCGTTTGCACTTGCATTGGATAATTGGAGTTGAATGTATTATTTCAGCGCGATATATTTGGTTTCATATTTTTTGTAGTTAGTTAGTTAGTTATTAGTAGGTAGGTTTTTATTTATAATTTCTTCCGTTTAAAAATGGTCATTTAACTATCTAAAAATAGTCATTAAAATATATTTTAATAAGTACTTGAAAAGATTAGTAGCACAGATTTAAAATTACGGTACCTACTAAAAAAATTCTTGCTGTGTAAAACAATTGGAAAATCCTTATTGAAACTACGAAAATGCGGGTTTCATTAGGGTTTAATTAATTTTCACATTATCTTAAGTGCTTGCAAACAAACATTATATGAATAAACCAGTAGTAAAAGCGGGCGAAGCCGCAAGAGGGTCGCTAGTTTCATATATTACCTTGTTTATGAGGCCTTCTTACTCTTTTTTATAGAAGTAGGTACAACTAAATTCAAAGCAGAGTTCCGGCAAAAAAGGTCTACTATTTAATATTGTTATTTTGTGAGGAAGAACAATTATTTTTTTACCTTTTATTAGCATTTAGAACAATTTTTAATTATTGTTTAAATCTCATTTTGACTATACACTTACAACTATTAAACACTTAATTAAAATAACAATACTAGCTATTTAATAGGGGTTAGTAATAAATATTTAGTAGAAATAGCTTAATTAAATTTTACATTTTATCTTATATATTGGATTTAAATAAAATACAACGATGTTCTTTTTTTCTAGACTAGGTATAACTTGATACTGAGAATCACACAAAAAAACGAGACATGTTTAATAAGTTTGATATATTCTCATTGATTAAACAGCAACTCAGAAAATCTTATAGATTTTTTAAATTATGTGTAATTCTTACTTTACACTTTTAAGAGAGTCTTACTCTTAACACTAGGTTCCCAGGTTCCCTCTGCTTACCTACTACATGTGGCATACAGTGAAGCTAAAAAAACGTAATGATAAAATTAATTTCTGCTCAGATTATAACTATTAATCATCATAGATTTTTTACGTAATACAATGACGTCCATGCCTAATCCTAAAACAGGTAACCAATTCGATATTGACAAAAACATATCCAAGATGAAATAGCCACCAAGTTTGTTGACTAATTATATCCATATGACGAAACCAAAACTCTTGCCCAAAACAAGTTTGTCCCGTCGATATAATCTTGCTCTATAATAGTGTATAAAAACACAGTTCGGAGCTTGGCCTCTAGATTCTGTGGTTTGCTTGGGTGGTCGAAAGTCTTGTCAAAAAACTAAAGGTAGGCTTTTATTTTCAATCATTTCGAACAATTTTTGTATAAAATATTATAGTTTTATTTTAAATAAAAATAAAAGTGGTTTTCTATGGTGATGTTATTGTAATATAATCATTATATATGAAGCAATCTTGTGGTCCATTTGTTTATTTAATTTTTTTAAATTATAATATTGCTCTTATAATACTCGTACAGTATACACAGATAAACAAATAATAAATAGAGACGTGAATACAAATTAAATAAATATTTTATTGAATATTTTTATTTCTTCCCTCTGGTGACGAGGCAAAGCGCGGCGTTGAGTGCCGCCATTCAACGCTCAATGCCCCCAGAATTGAGCGGAAAATGGGGAACACAGTGTCTTAGCACTACGCTAGGTTCCCTCTGCCTACCCCGCTGTGTGCGGGATACAGCATGAAGCTATATTTGTTTTTTTTTTATATTTCAGAATGAAGTTCGTGATTTTGTGCGTGTTCGCTTTAATAGCTGTAGCATCTAGTCGTCCGGAGAGTAAATACACTGACCGCTTCGATAACATCGATACACAACAAATCTTGGAGAATAGGAGACTTCTTGTTGCTTATATATTGTGCATTCTTGAAAAAGGCAAATGTACCAATGAAGGCCGTGAACTTAAAGGTAAGTTGCTAGTGTTTTTTTTTACACTAATTCTCATCTATCTATATATATAAAATCGAAAGGTCACTCACTCATCACGAAATCTCAGAAACTACATGTGCTAGGAATCTCAAATTTTGCATAGAAGTTACTTATAGGAGGTAGGTGCTCGCTAAGACGGGAATTTTCAATATTCGACTTCTAAGGGGTTGTATTTGGGGTTGAAGTTTGTATGAAACTTCGTTACTACAAAAGCTAGGAGTCTCAAATTTTGCATGGACGTCACTTATGGGGCGTAGGTATTCATGGAGACAGAAATTAATAATAACGTAGTTCACGCAGGCGAAGCCGCGGGCGGGTAGCTAGTTAAATATATAAATTCATTAAACATAATTGGGGCCAGTTGTAGAGAAGGAGTAGAAGCGTGTGACTGTAATGCCAACAGGTTGTGGATTTGATTCCCATACGAGGAAATTATATATTTAATTTAATATTTTCATCAACGGAGTGTCTTAACACTTGAATCCCTCTGCTTACATTGTTCTATGCGGGTTACCGCGTGAAGCTAAAAAATATGTATATATTTTTATATAATGTTGGTAGAGTTGCAATTAATAATTCAAGATAAAGAATTATATGTAGGAAATGTCTACAATCACTTCTAGTTTCTTTATATTTTATAATATTTGAATATTAATGAAATTTGATTAATTACTGATAGTGTTAAAAAATTGTCTTTTTTTTCTACTTGTTTTTAAATAAAATAGTTATGAACCAATTGCCATAAAATTTGTATGGAACCTCTGGGGTCAACACTATGCAATAAATGGAGGAACACTATGTAATAAATGGAGAAAATAGGGATTTTTAAACATTTTATTTAAAAAGCGGGACAAAAAAGTTAATGATGGGGATTTAACTGATTATTTGAGTTTTAAATAGATATCAATATAAAAAAATGATTTTAATACAAAAATCCCACGAAATTTAAAAGATTTATTACTTTGGTTTACCACGTAAGACAGTCAAGTCTTCACAGCAGTTATATACAACTTACAAATATAGGTACTTATTTGTCGTCCCCCCCTAAAATCCAGCCTCCAGGGACGTCTGGCAACGCTGATACCAATTAAATTGACATGAAAAATTGTATATTTCGTATAGCAACATATTTCGTACTGACGTATAATGTTAGGTACATTATACGTCAGTACGAAACGTATCCATACGAACGTATGGAAAAAGATATGTTAATTTAAAATACTTAAGTTTTTGTTTTTGGTTGGTACTTCGGTCGCACGTTTATAAAAACGTTAAAGCTTATTTTTGATTAATAAAATTTTTAAATGTTTTATATTCCTTTAACCTTCACGAGTTTTATAAATGTAGGTGTGTGTATATGTAGGTAATATGCATATATATATAATTAATTTATGTTGAATTAATTTTCTTTTATATTAAGAATAGATTTCAGAAGCGTGAGATTTTTAAATGTTTTCATAATATTGATAGTTTGAGTTTTTAAATAATTAATTCTTACATTTTTATTTATCAGCTTCACGTTGTATCCCGCACATAGCATTGTAGACAAAGGGAACCTAGTGTTCCGTTCCCCACTTTCCGCTGAATCTGGACGCATTGCGTGTTGAGTGGCGGAACTCAACACCGCCCTTTGCCTTGACACCAGAGCGAAGAAAAGGAAATATAAATTTAAATAAATATTTCCTTTCTCCGAGTGAAATAATAATTAAATGATGATGATATTAATCCCGGAGTGGGAATCGAATCCACAACCGTCGCGTTTACTCACTTTTAGTCACTCACTTATGCCACTGTACTATAACTGTGCTATACACATAAATAATTTTAATAATTTTAATTTTAATTATTTCAGCTCACATTAAAGACGCTTTAGAGACCGAATGTTCAAAATGTACGGAAGTCCAACGCAAGGGCACGAGAACCGTTATCGGTCACTTGATCAACCACGAGGAGGACTACTGGAACCAGCTGGTGGTCAAGTATGATCCTGACCGTAAATACGTCGTCAAATACGAGAAGGAACTCAGATCTGTGAAAGCTCAGTAAAAAGGATTTCCTAAGTTAAATTATTAGAATGTTTTTTTAATTAAATTAATTAACAAGACAAAACGAAGATACGAAAAGATTAAAGATAGTTTAAGTTAAAATCCCCAAAATCTTCAAATTAAGTTTGTAATTTTGTAAAGAAATTTTGTTGTTTTCAATTTAAGTATTCCTGTAAGAAATGTATATGACATAGAAGAATTATGAAAATTAAATTTAGTAGAATTTAGCGTTACAGAATAATAAAACAGTATGTTAGTCATTTTGCAATAACATCTATATGACTTCATATTTTAAACAAAAACAAAACAATTATCATAGATAGATAGAAGTTTCGTAAAAAAATGTGTGACGAATAAGTATTATACGTAAATAAATTATATTTAAAACTTATATTTCGCAGTTTTTATTTCTATTTGTTATGTTATGTTAACTTAACTTAACTTATCTTCACGTTTTATTCCTAGCGGGGTAATCAGAGAAAACGGAGAGCCAAACTCTACGGTCTCTACATACCTCTTTCGCCTCGTCCACTTTCATCAACCTTTTTTTTCTTTTTGTTATGACTACAAAATTGAAAAGTAAAAATCTCTATAATTTTTTTTACCTACAAATGCAATTTGTGATCCTATTCCTATTAAAAAAATAATTTACAGATTTTTAAAGGCATACCTATATTCGTATATTCATATATAGCCATATTATATAACCTATATAAGTCTTTCATCTATTGAATGAGTTGAATCACCTTAAAATTGTTTTAGAAGAACTTTTGGAAGGAAGGTGAACAAAAAAAGCTAAGCTTCGGTATTCGGTATTCGCCTTAAAAACCTGTCTTGTCTCAAATTATGTTTTTCAAATAAATTATATTAATGAATATTTTTGTATAATAATCGATTAATTTTGTTTTTTAAAAAAAGGTACTGGAAGTAATTTTTTTATTATTCATGTTCATTTACACCTGGACTTCATTTATTTTAAATCTCACCACAAATAGCAAATAGAGCAGTGTGAAATGAACCTAAAAAAATAAACAATTATACTTTGAGGCCAGTGGTAGTTAGTCGTTCACACTCGAAGAAATTAAATAATAATAAAATAAATTTCAATTCTTCGCCCTGGTGTCGAGGCTAAGCCTCACATTGAATTCCGCCACTCAACACGCGGAACGGAGTGCCTTAACACTAGGTTCTCTCTGCCTCACCTGGTGTGCGCGAGATACAGCGTGAAGCTAAAAAAACCATTTACGAATATGGTTAACAAAAATCTACAATATAACTACAGGGTGAGTCATATTGAACTTTCCGATTTCAATAAGGTGTTCTCTTTTAAATTTCGTTTCGTTTTAAAACAAAGCGACATGCAGTAAAAATTATTTTATTGTTTGAAAGCACATAACATGCAGTTTTAATTTAGTTGGTTTTAAAAATGATATCCTGTAAATGTCTACCTCCATTGACCACACACTGCTGAAGCCTTTCCCGGAAGTTGTCCATTACTCGTCGAGTCATATTCAGCGGAATAGCATTGATTTCTTCCGTGATTGCAGCCTTCAGTTCATCGATGGTTCGGGGACGATGCGTGTACACCTTTTCCTTCAGGTAACCCCAGAGAAAGAAATCGCAGGGGGTTAAATCAGGTGATCTCGGCGGCCACCCAACGTCACCTCGCAAAGAAATGAGATGACCGGAACACATTTGTCGCAGGATTTCCATTGAACGCCTGGATGTATGGGCTGTAGCACCATCTTGTTGGAACCAGATGTTATCGTTGTCATGATTCTGCGTTAATTCCTCCAATTTCGGTTTCAGAAAAGTTTCAAGCATGTCGCAATACCGAGCAGAGGTAACTGTGACGACTTGACCATCTTCTTCAAAAAAATAGGGACCCCACACACCAAACTCTGCAATAGCGCACCACACTGTCACTCGAGGGCTGTGAAGTGGTCGTTCGTGTAGGTTTCGTGGGTTATTCTCAGCCCAGTATCGAAAATTCTGTTTCTTGACAGTTCCGGCGAGGTGAAAATGTGCCTCATCACTGAAGATCAAAACAGCAGTGCGGGGGATCTGCTGAATGTCGCGGCATAAATTTGTTCGTGTGTCTAAGTCTCTAACTGTTAATTCTTGCACTACCTGAATCTTGTATGGGTGAAATTTAAGGTCTCTATGCAGTATTCTGCGGACACTACTGAAAGATAATCCTAGTGAAGCGGCATGTTTCCGAACAGAACGCCGAGGGGATTGTTGAATTGAAGCCCGCACTCTATCCACGTTTTCCGCTGACGTTGACGTCCTAATTCGGCCTTGTGGTCTTGTTTTTAATGCTGATGATGTTGCTCTAAAATTTGATACCCAATTTCTGATTGTTGGTCCAGTGGGAATGGGATCACGCACGATGTTGTCCCGACCAAGCCATTGCTCACACTAAAACTGCATGTCATGGCGCGTCTAATGACACCATCCCCACCCTTCTACTCCTTCCCTTCTTCGTGCAACGTCCTTCCAAAACCGGAAAGTTCAATATGACTCACCCTGTATCTGACGATTCTATTCGTCCTTGTATTTATTTACTAGAGGCCCGACCGCGGCTTCGCCTGCTTGAACTACATGATTATTCATTTAATAAACTGAATTGAGTGACAGTCACATGTATTGATTGTCAATGAATAATTTAATTCACTCATTCAGAAACAGCCTTAAATATTAAATTATTAATTTGGACAGGGATTTATAATAGTTATTAGTAAAATAACTGTAATGATTGCATATTACAAAAAATACCCAATATCGAAATCGAATCCAAAATAATTAATCGAATATCGAATCGAAAATAATTGAGAACCTGATTTTCTTGTTTGTGGTCCAAGGGATCAAATTTCAAATTGGTACATCCACGACCCAGATAATTGCTCTTTTACCTATTTAATGAAAAAAAAAAAAAAACTAAAAATATCACGATATCGAGAATGATTCATGAATATTTCTGCTTATTTATTCATAATACCTTTGACACTCCACTAAAATATTTCTAGCTATTGTTTATATTTATTACAAAGAATTACTAACTTTAACAGAAATAGTATAATATACTATATAGGTATTATATATGTGGGAATGATGGAAGAACAACAATCACAATTAATAATATTTTTCTTTATTTAATTTATCCCAAAGGATGTCTCGGTATACTCCTCCTCTCCTCGACAGCTTGTTTTTTATTCTAATTTTCTCTTTTTAAATTCTGACATATATATCATTTTATCTTTTTATAATTTAATAATACCACCATAATATACACCTCTAAAAAAACCAATAAAACCTCTAAACTATCCCACATATATGGAACATATAATTTTACATAGGTAAATTTCCACACTGGTTAATATATTGTATAAACAAAATCTTTCGCGAAAACGACGTAAGTAAGTATTGCCTCATGACAATATTATAATATTCTCAGAACAGTGATTGGAATTGTACCGAATAAAAACAATCCTCTTATAAACTTGTTATAAATGCATTATAATAAGTTATTATTTATTTAACATGAATTATATAAGATATTTTGTTATATATAAGAAAATAATGGAGGCCAGTAGTGGCGTAGGGGCACAAAGTCACTGTAAACACGAGTGGTTGTAAGTTCGATTCAGTTAAAGGTTATATGTAAAATAATAAAAAGGCTTAAAAAATGGGCAAGCGTGAATCGGGCTTCGTACAAAAATTGGAGCTTTTCCTTAAATTCAAACTTAGCTTAGCCAGAGCCCTTTCATCTGATACCTCTAGCAGCTTTAATACCAAATTTTGCCTTTTCAAGACTATTATTTTTTAAGATTTAACCACAAATGTTTAGTTTTTTCCTGAGCAAGTACTACCTGTAGATGCTAGGTGCCAAATTTTACAATTTTAGGTCAATTGATTGATTGATTTCCTTTATAGTGTCGAAATACGCCTTATTAGTGATATAAACAGGAATCATGGTTCCGTAGATCTGAGCATATGGTTAGAATTTCAACTTGATATCTCAAAGCGTTCCAATAGTCGGACGGACAACTAAGTATAAGGTTTCCTTTTTTCCTTAAAAGGTACGGAACCCCAAAAAGATAAGTAATTTTATGATGACAGCTTATGTGTATTATATATATTTAAAAAAAAGAATAATCTAACACATACCATACATTTATGGTTAAAAGCCTGGATTAAATAAAACAATAATTTTGTTTTGTTTTAGAAATTACCCTTATCAGGTTGCTAATTTACTAAAACAATTTTATACATTTAAAATTGACTTCTATGTAGAAGGCTTTACAGGCTAGTTTTTAGATAAAACATATAATTTACATTGTAGCCCTCGCCTTACTTACTCGTGTTTAAATTTTTTCTATATAACTGTGTTAAAATAATGCATCTCGAGGCATACTTAGTACAAGAGGTCAAATCCTTGGCATTTCGTTACGTATTTGCTATGTCACATGGAACGTCATAGGGAAAAATATATAATGTTTACTAAGATATGCATTTTTTACTTGTCCCTTACGATCTAGTATAAAAGGCTTATAGCCTAAGATGACTATCAGTACTAAACTAGGAATCTGTGCTTCCACATCTAGGCAGGTAATTATTACTGTGCAACATAACAAGCTTATTGTTTTTTTTATATTTTAATGGCGATTTTAAATTAAACGGAAATTCTGAGAGCGGAACTTTTAAATTTTTTTTTGCGTATTCACTGTATATTTTAATTTTTTCGGAGGGAATTTAATGATATATTATTATTGTTATATTTACTAATTCTGAGACATTACACTCATTTAAAAAAAGAATAAAAATCTAAATTTTCTATAATAAAACATAAACCCATATCATCAATAGAGTGCTGACATCATATAATTATAAGATTAAAATTAAAAGAATTAATATTTATTGATTATTAACAAATTATAAACAAGGATTATAAAATAAAAAAAATAAAATTTTAATTAATAATATAATAACATTAAAATAAAATTATAAATATTAACAAATTAATTAATATTAAAATTTAAAATCAATTAATATTAAGTAAAAAATAACTTATATTTCTTAACCAATATCCAATAATAATATCAGAGGAAAGTTTCTATTTACATGTAATTTTCCTTTTAAATCTCTAAATTTAAATCTACACCAAAACAGTATGGATGGAGCGTGGAAATTTAAAAAGCTCATCACCTATTTTTTAAATTCAAATAAAAAAAACTTGTATTGATTTTTTTCTATAAAAAACAATTAAATATTATTTATTTAACTACCATGTTTCTAACTTGAGAAATACTAATAATTTCTAGTTATCTACAAAAAAACATGAAGACCGTATTGTGCCTCTTTGCCCTCGTCGCGTTGGCCTGCGCCCTCCCCAGCTCCACATACACTGACAAGTATGACAATATCGACTTGGACGAGATCCTAAGCAACAAACGTCTGTTGACCCCTTACGTGAAGTGCATGCTGGATGAGGGCAAATGCTCTCCTGAAGGAAAGGAACTCAAATGTAAGTATTTTTGTATTTATAATCTATCAACATACGTTTTGTCAAGTTATATTACCGTATATATAAACCGCTTTCAAGTCTGAGATTGATCTTGAGATGCTGTTTTCGATAAATTACGTCTCTAGGACAGAAAAGGACAGACTTGAGAGGGATTCATTAATACGTCGTACATTTTGAATAAAGGTAATGCTATCAATTTTCTGTGATTACTAGATATAATAATAAAAACTATTGTAAATTTATGATTAATAAACTTTATATCGATTCTACGCTTAGTAATGTTCAATATGCATAGAATTATCTTTTTTTAATATTCAATTGATGTAATTCCTTCATTTACAGCAATAGCTTTACGTTATATCCAGCATATACATGTTGATATGTCAGGGTACGCAGAGGGTATTTTTAATAAGGGGTTAAGGGAATTTTAACGTTAAGAGACTCCGTTCCCGTTAAGACACTTCCATTCCTCACTTTCCGCCGAATTCTGGAGGTATTGCGTGATGAGTGAACTCATCACTCACACGCTCGTTACCAGGACGAAAAATAAAAATATTAAATATTAAATTTTCTCGTGTGGGAATCGAACCTACAACCTGTCGCGCTTACAGTCGCACGTTTCTGCCGATGTGCCTCGACTGGCCTCAAAAAGAGTTGCAATAAATAACAAGTAATGTAAAATATACTTATAATTTTATTAATAATCTTGAACAGTCGGTTAGTCTTAGCTTAGATATCATATAATTAATATTGGAAACCTTCACCTCTTTAAGTTAGATGTAATAGGATAATGTTATAATACTGCATATGCCAATGCCAATACCATATAACACCTTACCTACTATTATATATAATAAAATATTTTGCTCTTGAAAAAAATATTGCGAAATTGCGAGCATTAGGGGAGGCCTATGTCCAGCTGTGGACTTTAAAAGGCTGATGGATGGATGGATTAATAATAATGTAATCCTTCCTAAAAAAATTAAGACTTTCTTTCTTACTAAAAAAGCTTTTGTATGACATAAAGAAATTAGAATCCACGAAAAGAGTTCTCACATGTGTAATGCAGTTCCACGTGGAAAAGCAATTATTCTTTTATATTTACTCGTATATAATATTAGCAGTTTTCAAAGTATAATATCATTTTTTTTTTCTAAATTACCGTCAACTACTGTAATTGTCTTCGCCACGAATCTACTTGTGAAGTTAACGTAATTACGAAAAAGGGGAAACCACTCAATTGGGTTTTACGTTGTTAATCCTTTCTATTGAATGTATACAGAGCAATTTTTCCATGGTTTTTCCATATTTAAAGACTTTTTTTAAATCACAAAATATCACACATATATAAATAACAAATTATTTTAGAAAACTAATAGTAAATTACCGCTACCCAAAGATATAATCAAAATATCACCTAACTAATGGAGAGTCATTAACAACATATACTTATCAATTTTTTTATGAATTTCAGCCCACGTCAGGGAAGCTCTCGAAAACGAATGCGCAAAATGTACTGAAAACCAAAAAGCCGGCAGCAGGAAGGTAATCGGCCACCTCATCAACAACGAGCAGGAGTACTGGTCCAAGCTCACCGCCAAATACGACCCTGACCAGAAATACGCTAAGAAGTACGAGAAGGAGTTGAAAACCGTTTCCGCCTAATTTGTGTTAAAATGAAATGTGATTTTAAATATAAAGGTGCCTATTTGTTTTGGAATAATAAAATTTTAGTTTAAATTGGTTTATATTTTGTTTTTTTTTTTTAACCGACTTCTGTAAGAAAAGGAGGTTATCAATTCGACTGTTTTTTTTTTTTTTTTTTTTTTTTTTTTTTTTTTTTTTATGTTTGTTACCTCATAACTTTTAACCGACTTCAAAATTATATTCTATTTTCACTTTTTAGTTCGTTGTTAGAAGTCGGTTTTTCTTTTTGTTAAAAATTAATTTATTGCTTATCTAATATTTAATTTTGTGGAATATAAATATGTTCAATATTATTTATTTAGTTATTATAATTTGTCACTTTAATAATCGTATTTAATAGTTTAAAAAAATTAATAAAATTTGTATGTAGTAAGAAGCGACGCTTGTTTATACCATACCATGTATAGAAGAATATAAACTGGACTTGTCGTATATCGATTATGTCTGCCTGGCCAATTTAAGATTTCAAGGTTCTTACATAATTAATATAATAAAAAACCTTCTTAGGACGTCTTGGCGCAGGCACATGGGTGTGACTGTAACGCGACGGTTGTAGGTTCGATCCCCACTCGAGGGAATGAATGATTATTTATTAATATTTTCTTTTCTTCGCTCTGGCAACAAGACAAAAAGCGCGGCGTTGAATTCCGCCAATCAATAAGCAATGTCACAAAAAATTCGGTGGAAAGTGGAGAACGGAGTGTCCTAACACTAATTACCTCTGCCTACTCTGCTGAACGCGGGATTCAACGTGAAGCTGATAAAAAAAGACTTTTTAAGAGTATGCTTAAAAGTGAAGGAAATCAAAGAAGGCAATGAAGTATAAATACGAACATATGTCAGCCTCATTGCACTTTTATTTGTATTGTATTACGTACAAGGAAATTTAAAACTTGTTTTTTTACAATGAAGGAATAAGGAACCATAGTTAAGTATATAAAAAGAACTGATTTAATTAAGTATAAATCATTGTGCATATATTAGTGAAAGTAGGCAGTTCAATTAATAAATAATAATATAATAATTAAAACATCAATATGCAAAGGTGAGTTAATTTCTACGAGAATATTTTAAAAAGTTTTAAGTATAATAAATAAAGTGTTTAATAGTGTTTGTGTGCGTGAAAAAAAAAGTTCATATATATAAAGTTACTGCCACCATATTGCCATTTATGCATATAAGCCAAGGGATCCATATCAATTTAAAAATTGTTAAACCTAACAAACTTAAGTTTGCGGGTTTGCTCTCATTTTGTTTTAAATGAACTACAAATATAAGTTTTATTTTTCAAGAAATACCTTGTCAGTTCTCACTTCGTACCAAATTTCGTTACTGTTAGTCCTTGGGAAGTATTCTATAGATTTTGATAATGCGGTGAAATTAATGAAAAATACAGTAAAAAAGATACATAAAATTGAAGCTTTATTTTTTCTCTATAAATATATATGTAATTGATAGATTTCAATTATCTATCCAGTTTTTGTTAATGAGAAAACAACAAAAAACAAATTTTTAAAATAATTTCTCATTATTTAATAGTCGACATAGAAGTTAACTAATAAGTTAAACCTAAGAAGTTAACCTAAATCTATTATTACGTTTTCTATAATAACATATTTCACCATACATTTAGAGCTACGAAATTTATTAAGCTATATACAATTTTAAACAATAAAAAAATCTATATATTAATTTTCAATTTTTATTATAGCTTGAAGATTATTTTTGCGCTATTAGTATGTGCTATCACTGTAAATGCTAAACCCGCGGAGCACTACACTGACAAATACGATGGCATTGAAATAAAGGAAATTATAAACAACCGTCGATTACTACTTCCTTATCTGAAGTGCTTACTTGACCAGGGCAAGTGTTCCCCGGAAGGAAAGGAACTAAAATGTAAGTTCATTCAATAACATTTTAAATGTTGAGACTTATACATAACTAGCGGCCCGCCCGCGGCTTCGCCTGCGTGAACTACGTTATTATTAATTTCTGTCTCCATGAGTACCTACGTCCCATAAATGACGTCCATACAAAATTTGAGACTCCAAGCATTTGTAGTAACGAAGTTTCATACAAACTTTCAACCCCAAAAACAACCCCTTAGAAGTCGAATATTGCAAATTCCCGTCTTAGCGAGCACCTACGTCCTATAAATAACTCCTATGCAAAATTTGAGATTCCTAGCATATGTAGTTTCTGAGATTTCGCGATGAGTGAGTGACCTTTCGATTTTATATATATAGATTATACAAAGGCCAGTACAGTGTGATTGTATTGTAAAAGCGACTGGTAGTGGGTTCGATCCCCACAGGAAATTAAATATTTCATATTTTCATTTATTCGCTCTGGTGTCGCGGCAATGCTCGGCGTTAAGTTCCGCCACTCTACACGCAATGCCTCCAGATTTCGGCAAACTTTTTTATAATTGTCAATAAGAGCGTACTGTTTTCCCAGCATATTAAAAAGAAGTCAAAGCCTAATGTACCATAGAAAACATATTTTAATTGTTTTACTTTCAACGATGTAATATTAAATTTTTATATAGAAACATTTTATTTTATATCTTCCTGTTATAACGTCAAAATATGTATTCGTATTAGGCAATACTACCAGAATTCGGCGGAGTGTCCTAACACTAGGCTCACACACACACAGCGCGAAAGTGGAATTATTACTTTTTGTAAATTACCTTCACCAATTTTTTTTATTTCAGCTCACATCCAAGAAGCTCTGGAAACCTATTGTGCAAAATGCACAGAAGCACAACGTAAGGGTACTCGTCAAGTTATCGCACATTTAATAAACAACGAAGGTGACTATTGGAACGAGCTGACTGCGAAGTATGATCCTAAGAAGCAATACGTCAAGAAATATGAAAATGAACTGAAAACTGTCAAATCTTAATTGTTATTAATTTTAATTATATTTAATGTTAAAAATTAAATTAAGTTTATATTTTATAGTATGTACTTCATTGTATATAAAAATAGATAAATAAATTTATTTTATTTTATTACCCTTTTTTATTCAAATTTACTTTATTTGAACCGAATAAATGTAATGAACATAGCAACGTAGGCAGAGGGAACCTGGGAACCTAGTGTTAAGACACTTTGTTGCCAAAAAGTCACTTCCGTTCCCCACTTTCCGCCAAATCTGAAAGCATTGCGTTATGAACAGCGGAACTTAACGCCGCGATTCTTTAACAAAGCTTAGTAGAAATTAATCATATCGAGATATATTAATTTTACATTAAACAACTTTAACTAAGAAATATGAAACCATCCAATAAATTTTATTTCGTTCACAAATTGTGGTTTTACATAATAAATAGAAGTAAATTAGTCATCACGGGCCAGAAAAGCTTCATATACTTCCTTAAATTCGCTGTTCGGGTCATATTTCTTCTTCATCTCTTCCCAGTATTCCTTTTCATTGGTGCGAACGTGAGAGACGACAACTCGAGCCTTCTTCCTTTGAGCCGCTGTACACTTTTCGCACCCGGTTTCCATTGCATCTTTTATGTATGCTGCAATAAAATTAAAATTGTTATGTCTTGTTGAATTTGGTCGCGGGTTCGATCCCCATTTGAAAAAATTAAATATTTAATATTTTCATTTCTTTTCTGTTACGGCGGAAAGTGGAGAGCGGAGTGTCTTAATGCTAGGCTCTCTCTGCCTATCCTGCTACGTGCGGGAAATAGCGTGAAGCTAAAAGAAAAATATAAAAAAAAATCTATAGTCTGGTTACGGAGAAGCCGTCGTCGCTCAGTGGTACAGTGTGTGACTATAAATGCTACGATAGTGGGTTTTATTGCCTTTGAGGGTATGGATTATGATCATTTCCTCTTTAAGTTCTGCTATTACTATTTATAGTCTCTAAAGAGTGAGGCAAACCTTTTATCTAGAATCTAGATGGTAATACGTGCCTAATAATATAATTATGTATCCACATTTAGAAAGATATATAATAATATTTTTTTATTTGTGAATTATTTAATTTTTTTTTGTGCTATATTGTTTTCAATAACCAATAAATCAATAAATAATTCTAATTTTGTAATTCCCGCTTTCAATTTATTATATCTATTCTATAATATAAATAGAATACAGAATAAAATTTTATTTGTATATGGGCTTGTATTGTAATAATATCATTAAACAGTAGTTTAATTCGTTCCTAAAAAGACTAAGTTTATAGTTAACCAACTAATAATAACCTCTTAGGGGGATTTTCCCCATTGTATCTCTAGAAATTATTTTTCCTATATTATATTTAAGCAATTTCCACATTAAGACAGACAAACCCAACTGCTGATATTCCATTACATAAATATATCTAAAATAAACAACTCGAAAACTTACCTTTAACTTCCTTTCCTTCAGGCGTACACCGTCCCTGGTCCAAGAAGCACTTTAGATAAGAAACCATCAATCTCTTATTATGAATGACTTCGTCTATATCGAAATCATCATATTTATCTGAATACTTTTCAGCCAAAGCTATACTGAAGACGAGAAAACCTAAGAGCAATACACACTTCATTTTAAATCCTGATATGGCCAAGTCTTGCCAGGAGTGTCTTGGCTATGAATATGAAGGCGACTTAAATCTTTATCCTATTAAATACTCATTGAATTAATAATTTCTGTTCTAATTGCACAACAATCGTATTATTCTATTGTATTCTATATATTCTATACACCTTTAATTGCTAATTGTATCCTTTGAAGCAAAAAAGAAATAAAATCAATATATTTGATATTATCAGAATTATTATTGATATTATTAAAATTTTTTTTTGTTTGTATACGCTAATCTCCGGAACTAATGGACGTTTTGAATGTTGCAGAGCACCAGAAAGGTTCTTTTAAGATTTTTTTGTGTATGTAGACTGTAAGAGAAAAAAACAAAGAATCGACGCTTAACTAAAAATAATTCAGTTAAATAAAAAAAAATATCTAAAATTCTCTGATAAATAGAGATGTGAAACTGTATTAGAAAGAATATTCGAAGTAAACAAGTGTTTCGTAAACAAATTCTTAATTTTTATAAGAAAAAAACTATCTCCATAGCGGTTTATCTAATAATTTATTATTATTTTCTTCCTAAATTTATCTTTTGTACTTCTAACTACTTGTACTTCTACCTACTTCTACCTACTTGTAGGCAGGGGGAACCTAGTGTTAAGACACTCCACTTTAATCTAATCTACTACCATAATTAAAACACTAGCTATTTTAAGCAATTTATTTAGCGATCGAACACTCGTAACACATGTAGGTTTTTAAATAACTAGATTAATATTAAAAATAAAAAGATTAACTTAAAATATATATATATTTTCATTAGTTAACCTACAGCTAAAGGTCCTTGAAACAGTGAGAACCAGTAGCACAGTAATTAACACACCCATTGTCCAGTTGATCAAGTGTCATTACGTACAGACGTACCTGCATTCATTTGTTCTATGAGTCATAGCTTAGAAGGGCTGAGTTGGTTAGATGAATATTTATTGTTAAATCTGATTTGATTAGTTAAATAAGTTTTTTTTTAGTTTAAGTTTAGGAGGCAAAGGGAACCTATTTTCCGTTGAATTCGCCGCCGCGCTTTACGTCGACACCAGGGCGAAGAAATGTAACTATTAAATATAACATTTCCTCGAGTTGGAATCGAACCTACGACCTGTCATGCTTATAGTCACGTTTGTGTCCCTTCGCAACGATTGGCCTTGTTAACATCGTAAGGTGTAATAAGTCCTCTTTAAGAAATTGTATTATTAAAAGTAATATTATAATTAATGAAAGAGAAGTAGCATTTCGTTTTTTCTCTATGGCAGGACAGACTGAAATAAAAGAATCTAGTCAAGATTCTATATTTCATTTTTCAATTAGAGGCATTATATGTTGAGTGATGGAACCCAGCGACGTGCCTTGTCATCTTACCAGCGCAATGAAAAGAAAATATATAATTATTTCTCCCAAGTGAGCATCGAACCTACAGCCCTCGCGTTTACAGTTAAGCGCTGTGTCGCTGCGTCTCTATGACCACACTTTTAATCTTTCTTTAATTTGTACATTATTGAAAGATATTTTTTAAATATCTCTTTTAACACCTATTATTTACGTTCTTGCAATAAAAATGCGTAATAAATGTTATTATGAATTCTAAACATGTTATCCTATCCTATCCTATATCTTATAAAACAAAGTCGCTTTTCGTGTCTGTCTGAACTTTCTAACTCTTCTTCTTCTAAACCACCCAACGGATTTTTATGCGGTTTTCACCATTAGGTCGAGTATTTCTCAGGGAAGGTTTATATATTGTTTATTTATTGTACATTCTTATGTAAATTAACATAAATACGATAAATGTGTCTAAAGTCCTACCCATTGAGACACTTTCGCGCATGCGCTGTTTTAATGGTAAGTACTACATGAAAATAATGTACTGGAGTATTGTTCCTCTTAATAAGATCTACAAAAAAGTCCGCGAGAGCATATTTTTATCTTTTAAGGATAACGCGTAATGATCATAGTTCTGTCTAAAAATAGTAATTTCAATATATTTTTTATTGTGAGGGATATTTTTCCATAATGGTATTAATCCTTATCCTTTAAAATACTTTATTAATTTTCTACGTTAAACGAAGATAAAATTTTAATACTATTTCGAAATTGCGAATAGTTTTAGAGAAAAACGCATTTAATTGTTGACACATCACGCCGTTGACTCATCAACTGTGCCGACTCAAGTTTTACTTATCCCTTACTCTCAGCATACAAATAAGTATATTAGTTACGTTGGCCATTTAATGTAGATCAAAACTGTCTTTTACTGTTTTTTCATTTTAATAAGTACTTTAGAAGTTGTTACAATATCAAAAAATCCTTGCTGCGAAACGCGCCCCGCGACGTTTTGCTTATACAAGCGCGTCATGAGCAGTCATCGGTGGTTCCGAGGTAGAATGCTCGCCTGCCACGCGGGCGGCCGGGGTTCGATACCCGGCCAATGCATTCTATTTAATTTTCCTCACAGGCAGCCACGTAGTGCTTGCTTTTCATCAAGGACAGAATACCCTCTTCAGCATTAACCACAAGCTCGAAAAAAAAACCCGCCCGCTATAGAGGCATAGCAACGAAGACTTAGATGCGTTTGCACGTATTGGATAATTGGAGTTGAATGTATTATTTCAGCGCGATATATTTGGTTTCATATTTTTTGTAGTAGTTATTAGTAGAAAGGCTTTTGTTTATAATTTCTTCCGTTTCAAAATAGTCATTTAACTATCTAAAAATAGTCATTTAAATATATTTTAATAAGTACTTGAAAAGATTAGTAGCACAGATTTAAAATTACGGTACCTACTAAAAAATCCTTGCCGAGTGAAACAATTGAAAAATCCTTATTGGAACTACAAAAATGCGGGTTGCATTAGAGTTTAATTAATTTTCACATTATCTTAAGTGCTTTGCAAACATACATTATATGAATAATCCAGTAGTAAAAGCGGGCGAAGCCGCAAGGGGGTCGCTAGTTTAAATATAATTGTATTAAATGAGACCTCATTTACTTCATTTAGCTCATTTTTATTAAAAATATAACAAACAACCGTATACAATTAGGTCATACTAGAGTGATTTTGTAATGAACTTTTGAATGATATAGCCTTTTTTGTAGGAAGATTATATTAGCTTTAAATCAACTAAATAAGTATTTTTTAAAGGTTTAATTACCTTTCAGACCTTACCCTGCTATGGGTTAGCTAGAGGGAACCTAATATTAAAATTCTTTATTCTCCCCACTTTTTATCTAATTTCAAACTTTTTTTAAATACAAATATAAAAGAGTTCATATAAATCACGTTATTATTTTATATGACCTTTTTAAGTCGAGGTAATTGTGTCTTCCTACAACAGGAAGGTACGTGAAAAGCATATAAGTGTCGCTCAGATTGCTTTACGACTGAATCCAAATGGGTTTGTACTGTGTGGCTATAAACACACAGACAGACAGACTTACTTCCAATCTAAGTAAACAGAACCAGGAAAAGATAAGTATATTTTCTCAGCATTTTTAAAATGTAAGTCACACACTAATGAGTAAAATATTAAAAAGAAAAATATAAAAAAAAAAAATAAAAAACGTTTAAAAAATTAGGCTTGGCGATTTAATTAAGTTGACAAATAAATATATTATCTATATTTGCATATATTTTATTTTTAGGGGAAATAACCATATCTTTTTATATATTTAATCTTCTGAGCTTCACGCCTCACGCCAGCACGTAGCAGTGTAGGCAGATTGAACCTGGGAACCTAGTATTACGACCTTCCGTTCCCATTAAGACACTTCTGTTCCCCACTTTCCGCCGGAATTCTCGAGGCATTGCGTGTTGAGTGGCACATGCAACGTATATAAAAAACATATAGAATATTCAACTTAGTATGTAGATGCTTTATTTATAATAATCTTACCTATGTATAAATACATACGAGTATATCGTCCGATATTGCAAACTACAGGTAAAAATATGCTTCCTTTACATATAAAAATTACAATTAAATATACATTTTTAACAAAAACCTAAATGAAGCTTTGAAAACTGTTTAATCCTATTAATTTTTAAATAAAAATAATATTAGGTATATAACATAATCTGATAAAAAAAATATTTATTTAAATAATTACAATTATAAAAATAAGAAAATTAATCCTTGTTTGGTCTGTGTTCTAATCTTTTGGAATTACAATGCCTTTTTCTCTAGCTCTATCCTCGTATTTCTTCCTCCAACTTCCCTGAGGGTCGTATTTGTCGGTCAATTGCTTCCAAATGTCTCCTTCTTTCTTGATCAAATGCTCTATCACAACGGTAGCCCCATTTATTTGAGCTTCAGTACACTTTTTACAACCTGTTTCCAATGCATCTTGGATGTGTTCTAGAAAAAAAAATTTCCAAGTATATGAATTTCAAAAATTCAGAGATTTGTGAAATTGTGCAACTAATACAATTTTTATCATGCATGTAGTTTGGTAAGCGTAGAAAACAAAGTGTCAAGACACTAAATTCTTCACTTCGCTTCGAGTTCAGCGGCTTTTTTAAAATTCTTTAGCTTCTCGCTGTATCTCGCACAAAGCAGGATATTCAGAGTGAACATAGTGTTAAGGCACTCCTTTCCCCATTTTTCACCGAATTCCGAAGGCATTGCGTGTTGAGTGGCGGAACTCAAGCGCTTAGCCTCGTTACCAGAGCTAGGAAATGAAAACATGTAATTTCCTCGAGTGGGAATAGATCCCATAACCCACCGACTGGCCGCCTATTAGGTAAATAATTATATCTACTAAACAGCAAGCACATCATAACATTAGCTCTTATTAATTAGATATTTTAAATATTATAACATTTTATATTTTACAAATTTAACTCCTTACCTTTGAGTTCTTTACCTTCCGGGCTACATCTTCCTTTATCGAGAATACAGTTGGCGTACGCTAGTAACAATCTTCTGTTGTCCAAAATCTCTTGCATGTTGATGTTGTCATACTTGTCTGTGTATTTCTCCACAGCAAAAACTGACGCCAAGAACCAACATATTACTACAATAGATTTTTTAGCCACCTAAGGACAAAAAAATATTAGTAATTAATTTATTAATACGAAAATTCGGTGGAAAGTGAGGAACAGAGTAACTTAACACTAGGTTCTCCCTCAGTTATGTGTGGGATAGGGCGTATGAGATGAGGGATACGCTAATTAATTATTTTTTCCACATTTCCCATCTGCTTTTTTTCCATACTAATTATTTTTTAACATTTATGTTAAAATATACAAAAAAGTATAGAAATATTGGGGCAGTATTTTGGGCATGATTTTTTTATTGTTTTCATAATATAAGGTTATGTTGATTGTAAACTCACCGTCATGGTGTCGCACAAAGCTATGATGATGTAGGATATGACTTCTATATATAGCAGTAGCATCAGAGATTTAAATGTCTAATTTGCACCTGAGATCATTGTTTCAGTTATGCGTGATGCATAAAAATGCAGACCACAGGCTGTTCATTCTGTTTACTTTAAAATATTTTGTACTAAAACAAATCTACTGTGTTATTTATTTTGATATTTAACAATTTTTTTAGGGTTCCGTACCTAAAAACTGAATAGGGTCACTTTATTGTTTGTCTGTCCATCTGTCAAGATCATGTATCTCGAGATGACGTAGAGATATGAAGCTAAAATTAATATTAAATGTTCAAGTCTATATACAGAAAAAAATAAGCCTCTAAGTCAAGGTAATTAAAAGATAAAGCATTTATGCATCAAATTTGCTGCATTTTATATTAAAGTTTTTCAACTGGTAGAGGATTTCACCAAAGATTTAAGGCCTATGGCAGGTGTATCAAATGATAATTGATATATGTGATGATGTTATTTATAAAAACACTATTTAATTATTTTTTTTATTTATTATAGATAAGTTTAAAACTTTTTACATTTCAGGGACAATGATGCCCTCCGCTTTCGCTTGCTCTTCATACTTCTTCCTCCAGATACCTTTAGGATCAAACCTGTCAGTCAATTCCTTCCAAATTTCAAGTTCTTGCTTAATCAAATGTTTGATTACCCTTCTAGTTTCCTTTCCTTGAACATCAGTGCATTTTTCACATCCAGTTTCGAGAGCATCTTGTAAGTGGTCTGAAAAGATATGAAATTCCATTTAACTCATTTGGGCGGCCAGTTGTGAAAAAAAATGAACAATAAGATTTTTGAATTCTATGAATAGATATATTAAACTGTTACTCTCTCAATAGTCGTATAGAAAGAGACAACAATGCTTCAACTTCAAAATTAAAGATACACAAAGATGATGAAACAGAAATATATAAGTTACATATCTGGATTGGCAATTTCAGCCCAGTAAAGGTTTTTTAGCTTGTAAGGGTTGTATTAGGTCGAAGTAGATAAGTCAAAATACATTGTATAATCTTAAACTAGTACCTTTTAGTTCCTTGCCCTCAGGAGTACACTTGCCCTTATCGAGGATGCAGTTAGCGTATGATCTCAACAATCTCTTGTTGTCCAGAATTTCTTGAATGTCAATATTATCGAACTCATCTGTATATTTGTCTACGGCGAGTACCGTCGCCACGAAGCAGCACATGAGCACGATCAGTTTAGAAGCCATCTAACATAGAAAATAAAATTAATTAATAACTAATTAATTAAAAGATTATTATATTAGCTTCTAGTAAAACTCACCTTCTCAGTTTCACACTCAGTGAGTATTGATAGTGCGTATAGTTTCATGCACATATTTATAGTAGTCATATCTTAAAACAATTAAATTGCCCCTGAGATTTTTTTCGTTTAGGCAGTAAAAAAGGAACGCGGTAGATACTTATTAATTAAAATATTTATATCATTATTGTTATAAACATAAATTTACATTTAAATCTATGTGAAAAAAGTAAACAGTAGATCACCACCAGTTTTTACTTTTTATCTATATTATTTATTTTATTATTACGAACCTACTCGTTGATGATTTTTAAACCTAATTACCTCTGGTGTTTCCGATTTCATTTGTAATGCTTTCTTCGGGTCTGGAAGGACAAACCTTCTAAATATATCATAAACAGAATTTACTTGAAGTTCTTATAATTACTTAGGTACTAACTTATATTTTAATTTATCGCTAGAGATTTTGCTTTTCATTGTTAATTTTATTTGCTTCGCAATTGTTATATTTTATAGTTTGAAAGCCCTATATTGCATCATATAATAATTTCTAAATTATAAGAACTAAATTGCTTAGATTTTTGGCTAGAACCATAAATACAAAACGCTTCTGCTAAAATAAATACATATGGGCTTATGCAAACCTAAGATGAAGAAAGAGAAGAGAACCTAACTACTTGTTTCATTTTGTAATCAAAATCTATTGAGTATTTCCCATAGATCTACAATTATAAAAATTGACAAAATGTCAATGTCTCTCACAGTGCAAATAAACGAAAAGATCCAAAAAATAGAAATTTATATTTATTTTACAGTAAAAGAATATTAATAATAATTGTACAAATATGTAATTGTAGTTCATTTCATACAAAATCAGAGCATATACTAGCAAATTTAAGTTTGCCAACTTTAATACGTTGTATTTATCGTTAACCTACAATCCTGAAATTGGTACAGAACCCTCGATGGCGAGGGTCGAGTTCATGCTACATGATTGAGAAAAATGTAAGTGAAAATATTTCGAAAACGGCAAAACACTAGACCATATATCATTTATTCCGTATATCCGTTTATATATGGTGACCAGTCGTGGCGCAGGGGCACTAAGTGTGACTGTAAAACCGACTGGTGGTGGGTTCGATCCCCACTCGAGGAGATGAAGTATTTATTTAAATTTATATTTTCATTTCTTCGCTCTGGTGTCAAGGCAAAACGCGGCGTTGAATTCTGCCACTCAACACTTAATGCCTTCAGAATTCAGCAGAAAGTGGGGAACGGAGTGTCTTAAAAACATTAGGTTCCCTCTATCTACCTTACATCGTGAAGCTGATTTAATTCAATTTTGATTTCATTCCGTATAACGATTAATGTGAACTGTAACATCTCCTAATTTTATGTTACACATATCAAAGCTACAACTGAAAGGATATAAATAAATAACAAAATTTTATGCTTATTTAAATTTTATTTTATATAACATCATTTTCATTTAAGGTAAAATTAAAAATGTAAAAGATTGTGAGGATGGATGTTTGTTTCACTTTCGCGCAACAACTACTGAGTGAATATAGATGCAACTTTTTTAGTAATATACCTTATACACCAGAATAACACAGGCTACAAATTATGTAAACATTTTGTTTTTTATTTTTTTATTTTTAAAGAGACCAGGTAATATTCAATACTAAAGTTTGTTTTTGACAAGACAAATGTAAATATTATTTAACATTGTGGATCCCCCGAGTGGATCCTCGATAGATATCATATAATATAACCTAATATATGACAGATTCACAGCTTTATGTCAACATAAAAATTCTTCCATTAAATTAATTCAAGATAATTTATTTTTTCCAATATTATATCTTTTTTTGTCTTTTATTATGAACATCTCAACACTTGCCTATTTGCGGAATACAGGAAGAGGGTGGCTAGAAAAGCTATCTATATCATTTTTATAATTTTACATTTTATATCATGCTTATAGTCTAGCGGGGAATCAAGTGTCATAACACTAAGTTTCCGTATATACAGGACAGATACATCGTGATATCAAAACATCAGCTTGTATTAGCTTCACCAGCACTTATCCTTCAATTAACGCCTTTTGGACCTTCTTCTTATCTGATTTACTTATAATTTTTTATATCCTGAATGATATCAAAAGAAGATCAAATAATTCTGGATCCGCTAACACTACCATATTTTCTATTATTACTTTTTGTGATAATTTTATTATAAATAACACGTTTTGTTATTTAAAAATACATTTAAAAAAGCGTTATTTGACGTTATTTCATATATATTTATAACCCATTTATAACTGTTTTATTGTCTTATTAGGCAAGTTAAGCTAAAAAATATGAATTTGTATTCTTAAAATGAGTGTCCGCTTTGTCACAATGATTTCAAATGAGATTTATCATTTATAAAACACAATTTAAAAAGAAACAGTACTTTATTTCTATTAATTACAATAAAAGCTCAATAATAAGGAGAATTTTAAAACATTTTAATCTTGAGGAACAATGATGCCCTCCGCTTTCGCTTGCTCTTCATATTTCTTCCTCCAGATACCTTTAGGATCAAACTTGTCAGTCAATTCCTTCCAAATTTCAAGTTCTTGCTTAATCAAATGTTTGATTACCCTTTTTGTTTCCTTCTCTTGAAAGTCAGTGCATTTTTCACATCCAGTTTCGAGAGCATCTTGTAAGTGCTCTGAAAACACAGAAAATAAACTTTCATTGGACATCAAGTAATGAAATAAAAATTGAGCAATAAGAATTATTTTACAATGTTAATATATCAAATATATTTATGTATGTTGTATCCCTTACATGTCTATCTGGACCAATTTCATTCTCTAAAGTGTTTTTTAACTTGCGATGGTTGTATTAAGTCGAATTAGTAAAAGGAAAAATTAAAAACATTATGTTATCTCTTCTGTTTATAAAACCTAATATTAAAATCACTTATGTATACTAGTACCTTTTAGTTCCTTGCCCTCAGGAGTACACTTGCCCTTATCGAGGATGCAGTTAGCGTATGATATCAACAACCTCTTGTTGTCCAGAATTTCTTTAATGTCAATATTATCGAACTCATCTGTATATTTGTCTACGGCGAGTACGGTCGCCACGAAGCAGCACATAAGCACAATCAGTTTAGAAGCCATCTAATATAGAATATAAAATGTAATAATATCTAATTAATTAAAAGATTATTATTATTATAATATTAGCGTCTAGTAAGACTCACTTTCCCAGTTTCACACGCAGTGAGTATTGATAGTGCGTATAGTTTCATGCACATATTTATAGTAGTCATATCTTAAAACAATTAAATTGCCCCTGAGATTTTTTTCATTTAGGCAGTAAAAAAGGAACGCGGTAGATTCTTATTAATTAAAATATTTATATCATTATTGTTATATACATGAATTTACATTTAAATCTATGACAGACAAAAAGTAAACAGTAGAGCACCTACTGTATTTACTTTTTATCTATATGATTTATTTTATTATTACACACCTATTCGTTGATGATTTTAAAACATAATTCTAGTGTTTTCGATTTCATTTGTAACGCTTTTTTCGGGCCTGGAAGAACAACAAACCTTCTAAATATATCATAAATAGAACTTACTCGAAGTTCTTGTTGTGAAATGTTAGTACTTGCAGTGCAAATAAACGAAAAGATCCAACAAATAGAAATTTCTATTTATTTTACAGAAAAAGAATATTAATAATAATTGTACAAATATGTAATTGTAGTTCATTTCATACAAAATGTGTGCATATTAGCATATGCAAATTTAAGTTTGCCAACTTTTATACGTTGTATTTATCGATAACATACAATCCTGAAATTGGACATCGGAACTTCGAACATCGGACCATGTTTTATGGAGCGAAACTACCTAGTTAAAAATGATTGGTTCATTCTGTATATCCGTTTATATATGGTGACCAGTCGTGGCGCAGGGGCACTAAGTGTGACTGTAAAACCGACTGGTGGTGGGTTCCATCCCT
Source organism: Heliconius melpomene rosina (assembly GCF_056956725.1). Lineage (NCBI taxonomy): Eukaryota > Metazoa > Arthropoda > Insecta > Lepidoptera > Nymphalidae > Heliconius > Heliconius melpomene. The sequence continues at coordinate 4,423,759 of NC_140402.1, read as the reverse complement.
ACTCGAGGAGATGAAGTATTTATTTAAAACTATATTTTCATTTCTTCGCTCTGGTGTTGAGGCAAAGCTCGACGAATTCAGCAGAAAGTGGGGAACGGAGTGTCTTAAAAACATTAGGTTCCCTCTGTCTACCCTACATCGTGAAGCTGATTTAATTCAATCTCAATACTTGCCTATTTGCGGGATACAGGAAGAGGGTGGCTAGAAAAGCTATCTATATAAATTTTATAATTTTACATTTTTTATCATGCTTATAGTGTAGCGGGGAATCAAGTGTCATAACACTAAGTTTCTGTATATACAGAATGGACGGATACATCGTGATATTAAAACATATTTTCTATTATTACTTTTTGTGATAATTTTATTTTAAATAACAAAACGACATATAATAAATTAACTCATAACCTCATTGTACACAATTTATTTGATCATAAAAGCTTGTCGCGTTAATAAATATTTAATTAAATTAAAACTTTAAAAATTTTAACTTAGCAGATTTTACATAATTAAATTAGTACTAGTTTAGTTACACAAGTAAATCGCGCGACAAGCTTTTATGATCATATAAATTGTGTACAATGAGGTTATCAGTTGATAGTCAAAATTTAAAAGACAAATTTTATTTTCTCCTTTTTAGAGCGTTTAAATAAAAGCTTTGTCTAAAAATGATTTTTTGCTTTTAATTTATTTTTTACTCTTTAGTTACCACTGGCTAGGTTCTCACACTAGATGTCACATTATTTTTCTAATTATTCTCGGCAAGCCCTTTCATTTGATACCCGTATTGGAGATGTACATAAATAATAAATATTCCGCCATTTTAGATGTTCCGCCATATTGGATTTAGAAAAAGGTCACATTATTTTTCGAGTTACGGTCAACGACCCATTTCATTTAATATCTATATTGTAGAAGTAGACTAAATAGATACTCGGCTATCTTCGATATCCTCCATGTTGGATTTAGAATGACATCACATTATTTTTTGAGTTGCTCTCAACGAGCCCTTTCATTTGATACCCATATTATAGAAGTATATTAAAAAACTAACTAAGTAAATAACAAATCCGCCATCTTGCATGGTCCGCCATATTAGATTTAGAATGACGTCACATATTTTATCGTGCATTGTCATCCAAACTAAACGTGTATACAAAATTTCAGCTCAATCGGTTGAAGATTACTTCAAAATTGAGCTCAAAGATTTCACCCGAACCCACATACATACATTGCAAGTTAAATAAATCTTTTAAAAAAGCACTATTTCAAGCTATTTCATATATTTTTAATACCCATTTATATCTATCTTGCTGTCTTTCTATTAGGGAAGTTAAGCTAAAAATATGAATTTGTATTCTTAAAATGAGTGTCCGCTTATCACAATGATTTCAAATGAGATTTATCATTTATAAAACACAATTTAAAAAGAAACAGTACTTTATTTCTATTAATTACAATAAAAGCTCAATAATAAGGAGAATTTTAAAACATTTTAATCTTGAGGAACAATGATGCCCTCCGCTTTCGCTTGCTCTTCATATTTCTTCCTCCAGATACCTTTAGGATCAAACTTGTCAGTCAATTCCTTCCAAATTTCAAGTTCCTGCTTAATCAAATGTTTGATTACCCTTTTTGTTTCCTTCTCTTGAAAGTCAGTGCATTTTTCACATCCAGTTTCGAGAGCATCTTGTAAGTGCTCTGAAAACACAGAAAATAAACTTTCATTGGACATGAAGTAATGAAATAAAAATTGAGCAATAATAATTTTTTTACAATGTTATTATATCAAATATATTTATGTATGTTGTATCCCTTACATGTCTATCTGGACCAATTTCATTCTCTAAAGTGTTTTTTTACTTACGATGGTTGTATTAAGTCGAATTAGTAAAAGGAAAAATTAAAAACATTATGTTATCTCTTCTGTTTATAAAACCTAATATTAAAATCACTCATGTATACTAGTACCTTTTAGTTCCTTGCCCTCGGGAGTACACTTGCCCTTATCGAGGATGCAGTTAGCGTATGATATCAGTAACCTCTTGTTGTCCAGAATTTCTTGAATGTCAATATTATCGAACTCATCTGTATATTTGTCTACGGCGAGTACCGTCGCCACGAAGCAGCACATAAGCACAATCAGTTTAGAACCCATCTAATACAGAATATAAAATTAATTTATATTCGATTAATTAAAAGATTATTATTATACTAGCGGACGCGCGCAGCTTCGCTTGCGTATTTAAGGGTGAATTCTAATAACCCATGAAACATGTGTTCAATGAAATATTTTTAAGAGTCTAAATTTCAAATTTTATAAAAATCGGTGGCGATTTAAAGTTTTTCCTTACAAACTTTCAACCCCTTATTTGCACCCTTAGGGGGTGAATTCTAGAAAACCATGAAACATGTGTTTAATTATATACGTTTAAGAGTCTGAATTTCAAATTTTATAAAAATTGGTGACGATTTAAAAAAAACCTATACCAACTTTCATCCCCCTATTTGCACCCTTAGGGGGAGAATTCTAGAAAACGATGAAACACGTATTCAATTAAATACTTTTAAAAATCTAAATTTAAAAATTTATAAAAATCGGTTCCGATTTTAATTTTTTTCCATACAAACTTTGAACCTCTATTTCACCCCTTTAGGGTTAAAATTTTTCAAAATCCCTTCTTAGTGGATGTCCAGATTACGAAAGTAAACATCTGTCCAAATTTCATGTTTCTACCATCAGCGGTTACGGCTGTGCGTGCGTCTTACCTCAGTCAGTGAGGACAAGTCCTTTTTTTTATATATATAGATTAGCGTCTAGTAAAACTCACCTTCTCAGTTTCACACGCAGCGAGTATTGATAGTGCGTATAGTTTCATGCACATATTTATAGTAGTCATATCTTAAAACAATTAAATTGCCCCTGAGATTTTTTTTGTTTAGGCAGTAAAAAGGAACGCGGTAGAATCTTATTAATTAAAATATTTATATCATTATCGTTATATACATCAATTTACATTTAAATCTATGACAGACAAAAAGTAAACAGTAGAGCAGCGCATTTACTTTTTATCTATATGATTTATTTTATTATTACATACCAATTCGTTGATGATTTTAAAAAATAATTATAGTGTTTTCGATTTCATTTGTAACGCTTTTTTTTGGATCTGGAAGGACAATAAACCTTTTAAATATATCTTAAATAGAATGTACTTGAAGTTCTTATAATTACTTAGGTACTAATTTAAATAATTCTTCGCCAGAGATTTCACTTTTCATTGTTAACTTCATTTCCTTAGTAATTGTAATATTTTATAGTTTGAAAGCCCTATATTGCATCAGATAATGCAGTTTTTGGCTAGAACCATAATGAATACAAAATTCGGGCGTAGGCAAAATTGTCTTTATTCGCTTCGTAATTGTATTACCTATAGAGTATTTCCCGTACATATACAATTACTAGCGGACCCGGACGCGGCTACGCCTGCTTGAAATATAAGAATATAATTTCTTTAGAAATATAATTTCAATCTAGATGAAATGCTAAAAGTGACTATTATATTTATTTTCATAAGGATGAATATCAAAATGACGCGGTAACGAACGCGGTCGCGTTGCGACGATGGTTGTTATTAACATGGCAGAATAAATTGCATGTCAAATTAGAAAGTATTTTAATTTATTAGTTTATACGTGTAATGTAATGTTATATAGCCTATAGCACTTCTGAAGAATGCAGCTTTCATACAAAACAAAAACAAAGTAAATCGATCCAGTAGATCCAGAGATCTTAGCGTTCAAACAAACAAACAAACAAACTCTTCCGCTTTATTATATTAGTATAGATAAAAATTTACAAAGTGTTAGAACTCACAGTGCAAATAAACGAAAATATCCAAAAAAAACAAATATGTATTTATTTTACAGAAAAAGAATATTAATAATAATTGTACAAATATGTAATTGTAGTTCATTTCATACAAAATCAATGCATATATGTACTAGCAAATTTAAGTTTGCCAACTTTTATACGTTGTACTTATCGTTAACCTACAATCCTGAAACTGGTACAGAACCCTCGATGTGGAGGGTCAAGTTCATGCTATGTTCATGCTATGCACGATTAAGTGAAGTGTGAGTGCAAATGTTTTAAAAATGGCAAAAAATCGAACATGTTTTATGGAGAGAAACTAGTTAAAAATGATTGGTTCATTCCGTATATGGTGGCCACTTGTGGCGCAGGGGCACAAAGTGTGACTGTAAAACTGACTGGTTGTGGGTTCGATCCCCACTCGAGGAAGTGAAATATTTATTTACGTTTATATTTCCATTTCCTCGCTCTGGTGTCGAGGCAAAGCGCGGCGTTGACTTCTACCACTCAAGACGTAATGCCTCCAGAATTCAGCTGAAAGTGGGGAACGGAGTGTCTTTAAAACATTAGGTTCCCTCTGCCTACCCTACATCGTGAAGCTGATTTAATTTAATTTTGATTTCATTTCGTATAACGTTTAATGTAAACTGTAACATCTCCTTATTTTATGTTACACATATCAACGCTACAACTGAAAGGATAATAATAATAATAATAATAACTCTTTATTGTACACCCAAGAAAAGACACAAAAAATACAATAACATTATATAAATGTACAAAAGGCGGCCTTATTGCTTAATAGCAATTTCTGCCAGGCAACCTTAAGGCAGAGGACATAGCAAATTAAGATAGGGGTAGGGTGCAAAAAAAAATATAATTAAGGGTATAAAATAAATAAGAATATATTTACCATAAATAACACATACAAAGCATACGTAAATAAATATAGCCGTATCAATATATATACATACAAATACATACACATATACATATAAACTACATACATACATAGATAAAGATAAGAACTAAATGGTAAGAATAAAATGTGTAATGGCAGAGAGAAAAAAAAAAGAAAAAGAACCTAAGTCTTAAAGTGACATAAAGTGTAACTTTAAACGACGCTTGAAGGTTAGAAATGTTTTGGCATTTCTGACCACTAAAGGAAGGGCGTTCCACAACCTACACGCTGTTACAGTAAATGAACTGCTGTAGAAGGAAGAAGTGTGAGAAGGTATTTTGAGGATAAGATTACGTTCAGAGCGAAGAGAGCGAGAATGTGTCTCGCCCAAAAACTCAAAACGTTCTTTAAGGTAAGGAGGCGAAATTGGATTGAACAGAATACAGTAAAGAAGATGAAGGATGTGAGTATTCCTGCGAAGGCGGATAGGGAGCCACTTGAGTTTTTTACGGAAATCAGAGATGTGATCAAATTTGCGTAGGCCAAATATGAACCGAATACATAAATTTTGAATACGCTCAAGTTTATTTAATTGCTCCTCTCTTAAGTCAAGATAGCAAGTGTCAGCATAATCAAGAATCGGTAGAAGGAGAGTATTTGCTAACGAAATCTTAGTAAGTATAGGAAGAAAATTACGCAAACGTCTAAGAGAACCTAAGGATGCAAATATCTTTCTGCTAACCTCACTTACCTGTGAATCCCAAGACATATTATTATCCAGAGTGATACCAAGATCTTTTACAGTTTTGCTGAATGGTATAATGTCACTATTAATAAGTACGGGTGGTAAAGTCGATACATCTATTTTTGAAATAAGTTTTGAACTACCAATTAAAATCAGTTGAGTTTTTTTTGAGTTAAGATGTAGACCAAATGACTTACTCCAAGAAGATATACTCTCCAAGCTATTGTTAATGTCCTTGATTGCGGTGGGTAAGTCCGATATATTAGCTTGATTGTATATCTGCAAATCGTCTGCATATAAATGGTAGAGAGAAGAAATAGTATCAGAAATAGTATTAATAAACATAGAAAATAGCAAAGGAGACAACACGCCACCCTGCGGAACACCAGCAACGACAGGAGTCCAATCAGAGTACGAATCTTGTATTCGCAAACGTTGCCGACGTCCGTACAGGTATTCACGAAGCCAGTTAATTGCATCAGGAGATATGTTAAGTGACTTTAAAGTAGCCAGCATGATATCAAAGTCAACGGAGCCAAAGGCATTGCTGAAGTCCAGCAACGCCAAGACTGTGACTTGTTGCCTATCCATGCCAGAACGAATGTCATCAGTAATTTTTACTAATGCCGTTGTCGTACTATGACCAGGACGGAAACCGGATTGCAAAGGGTTCATAAGGTTACGTTGGTAAAGGAACTGAGTGAGTTGGGTCTGAATTAAGCGCTCAAGGACTTTGGATAGGAAAGGAAGAATAGAAATAGGACGGTAATCAGAGAAATCAACAGGATTAGGTTTTTTGGGTAAAGGAATTATTTGTGCATCTTTCCATATTGAAGGAAATTGCTTTGAGCATATAGAGTGATTAAATATACATGTAATTACAGGTAATAAGATATCGAGGATGAGACTGATCATTTTGCGACTAATGCCGTCAGCACCGACAGCATCAGATTTAGTGGCTAAAATTGTCTTCTTAACATCACTTTCTGCAAATAAACTAAAGAAAAAACTAGGAACACCTGGAGTGGATAAAGCATTAAGATGGTTAATAGTAGATAATTTTGTTGCGTTATTAATAACACAGGAAGAAGAGAAATGTCTATTAAGTTCATTTAAATTGATATTCTTGGGATTTATAAATTGTTTCGCTTTTCCAACTCCGATAGATTTTAAAAAATTCCAAACTTTATATGAGTCTTTTTCCTCTATTACAGATTTGTGTATATGGCGTCGTTGGTTATCTCTACACATCATATTACAGCGATTGCGAGCTTTATTGTAATTTTGCCGATTGGTATCATTAGGATTTTCTTTGAATTTCATTTTAGCAGTATTCTTTTTATGTTGCAGCTTTTTAATTTTGTCTGTTAGCCAAGGAGCAGGATAATGTTTTATTCGTACGGGACGCAATGGAGCATGATGATCATATAATTTTAATATGTGCGAATTGAAAAGAGCCAGCTGATCATCAGCTTCAGTACAGATTAGTACACTCGACCAATCGATTGCAGCCGCGTCCTCACGCAAGCAATTTAAATCTATACCACCAAAATTACGTTGCAGAAGGATTCTTGATTTAGCTTTAGGGGGCCTAATTTTATAAGATAAATATATGAGATCATGGTAAGAGAATGCTAAGGCAGGATATTGGCCATGTTTTTCAACATGGTCAATAGAAGAAACAATCATAAGATCAAGTAATGAGGGAACGCAGTTAGGGAAGTTATGAGTAGCGGATAGGGGGAGTAGATGTAAGTTAGCACCATCGACTATAGATTTTAAGCGGGACGAACGATGATTTTTCTTCAACATACAAGTATTAAAGTCGCCCATTATAATAGTGTGATCGTAGGAAGGTTTATAGTTTTCTAGCAGGGTTTCAAATGATAAAAAGTAATCGACCGCAAGGTTAGGGTTATAGTAAACACCAAGAAGAATCTTAGTATGAGTAAAGCAGACTTCAATAAGGAGATGTTCTGGACCAGAGCTTGGGTCACTTTTGGAAAAGTCTACTAAGCTATAAGGAATGTGTGTGCGTAGATAAATGGCAACGCCACCTCCTACTCGACCTATACGATCGTTACGGATCAAATGAAACCCGGGTAGTAAATAAGAAGCCGAAGGGAGGCATGGTTTTAACCATGTCTCTGATACTAGAATAGCATGTACATTATTATTGTTGAAAGAAGATAAGAAATCTGGGAAGTGTGCAGGAATACTTTGCGAGTTCAAATGAATAATGTTAAAATTTTTCAGTACGTCTGAGAAATTTGAATCTAATGTTTCACTTAGCGTGGGGATACTTAGAAAGCTGTCATTACTGCTTAATCCATCAGAAATAGCCGAAAAGGAAAGGAAAGAATCGTTGGAAGTATTAATGTTGATTGCCATTATAAGTATGAGGGAAATATATAAATAATAAATAAGTTATATAAAATAAATAAATAAATATAAATAAATAATAAATAACAAAATATGAATAAAAATAAAATAAGATAAAAATAATAATAATTAAAAAAAAAAATACAAATGTAAAAAGTATAACGATAACCCGTTTTAGCTTCTAAATTTGCTAAACCACCCGCTAGTTGGAAAGAGAAACCAAGAAAGAAAAATAAAAACAAAACAAATAAAAAAAGTAAAAATTAAATAAAAACAATATAAACATTTCCATGTGTACCATGAACACAAAGAAATATGATTAGTAAGAACAAAACTTATATATAAAAAAAATACTTAATAAATAATTTAAAAAATAAATAAATAAAAATAATGTATGACAGAAAAAAAAAACAAGCACAATTATAAATTAATGACAATTACAAAAGAAGAAATATAATAAAAAAATAAACACTAATGAGAAAATTCTTTAACCAATAAATAAAATATGAGACAACAGCCAGCAGTATAATGCTATGGTAGCCTATTATATTCTGTCATACATTATTAATACTTTCTTAAGCGTTACATGTTACTTTAAACAATGACAGATCTTAATGCAGTGTAACAAAACATTTGATATAAGAAATATAAGAAATAAGTATAAAGTACAAAAATTAAGTAACAGAAAGAGAAAAAAGAAAAAAAGAAAAAAATAGAAAAACAGAGACTCAAATCATAATAAACTTAGATAATCTTTTATAACTAGGCACATGTAACTTAAAATATAAAAAAAAAGAACAGTGAAAATACAACAAAAAATAAATAAATAAAATAATATAACAGTTATAATGAGTACACAGTTACTTCTTCACCACTCGCTTACATCTTTGGACTGCTATTTTATTATTGGGGCACATTGGAGCAGCAACAGTGTCCGGCACTACTGGTGGAGGTGGTGGAGGTGACCTTGACGGAGCGACGGGTATGCTTTGAAGTTCAGAGATGCACTCAACTCGATAACGCAATCCATTGGGGGCAATTACGTTGATGGAACCATCCCGCGTCCAGCACTTCCCTACACCAAAACGTTGTCTTGCTAGCATGAATACGTCGTGACGGTTTTTTGTCAGGAATTCAGAAACAGTGATACCTGAACCTTTCAGTTTAGTTTTCGAAAGCCAGACACTATGGCGCACATGCGCATTAGAGAATTTAACTACTATTGGTCTGGGTTTATTTCCAAGCGCACGACCCAACCGATACGCGGTTTTAATGTTTGAAGGGGCAAAATCGGCCACGTCCAGATTTTTCACTACTAAATTAGTAACGAGGCTGTCAATCATTTCAGTTTTTTTTTCTTCGACTCCATGGAAGAGGAGCATTTTGCTTCTTCTAGACATCTCGATACGGTCAACATTCCGCGCCAAGACTTCCACCTGTTTTTGCAACGTAGTCAGTGCAGTGTGGATAAATTTTTTGAAGGAATTAAAATCAGTTGCCAACGATGTAATTGTGGTTGGAGAAGCAGATTTGTTCAAATCTTGTTGGAACTCCTGCATTCTAGCATCAAACATCTCAGTCATAGCAGTTATAGACTCCTTGAGTGCGTCCATTGTATGACGTGACTTTGTTAAAAGGAAACACAATAATTCACAGGGAATTTATAGTAGGATAACACTAGCGGTAGGTTTATTTACTTCACAAGCACATAAGTCACATTAAAATATTCGTAAATATAATAAAAAACAATAATGAATGAAGAGCTCGAAAATCTGATGTTGACTTATTCACACCTACCCTCGAATGTGAAGTGTGTGATGTGAAGGATATAAATAAATAACAAAATTTTATGCTTATTTAAATTTTATTTTATATAACATCATTTTCATTCGTGAAGATGGATGTTTGCTTCACTTTCACGCAACAACTACTGAGTTGAGTGAGTGGACTATAATCTATATATATAAAAGGACTTGTCCTCACTGACTGAGGTAAGACGCACGCACAGCCGTAACCGCTGTGCGTAGAAAGATGAAATTTGGACAGATATTTACTTTCGTAATCTGGACATCCACTAAGAAGGGATTTCGGAAAATTTTAACCCTAAAGGGGCGAAATAGGGGTTGAAAGTTTGTATGGAAAAAAAATTAAATCAGCACCGATTCTTATAAAATTTGAAATTCAGACTCTTAAAAATATTTCATTGAACATATGTTTCATGGTTTATTAGAATTCACCCCTAAATACGTAAGCGAAGCTGCGCGCGTCCGCTAGTATAACAATATTTAAATGGTCTAAGTGGCATTTAGCTCGATGGTAATAAATATCTTCAACATATCTGTTGTGTTGTGTGTCTCTGCGATCCGCAATGTGAGGAAACGGTCACGCACGTAATCCTGGACTGCCCAAGATACGGCTCAGATCGAGCGATGCTGGAGGTCACCATCAACATAAACCTAGACCAGCAATCACTCCACACCATCTTAGAATCAGAAGCCACCAGGACATCTTTCCTCACCTTCGCACGTAAAGCCATCTTAACAGCCGCGAAACGCAACAGCTCGCTAGTGGCTCTCCCCTCCGCGCCAATACCCGCGCCACCCTCACAAACATCCCAAACACCAGCACCTGCACCATCACAAACCCCTGCACCACTCACACAAAATTCCCAAACACCAGTACCCACACCACCAACAACACCTGCACCGCTTCCACAAGCTCCCCAGATACCAACTTCCGCACCACTTCCAATCCCCGTACTAATCCAACAAACACACTCGACACCTGCTTCTCCCACACCAACAATACCAACAAAATCAACAATAAATAAACTACTGGCCTCCCTCAAAAAGACCACAGGAGGCCTGCCAAAGAAGTGGAAAAAACTAACCACAAAAGTAAACCCGCCACAGCACAATCCACCAACACTGGCCACAACCAACGTGATGGCAATGCTAAATGAGAAGGCAGCGGAAGGACAACCAGGAATAAGGGTCAGGAGCGTAGCCTTGTTCATGGCCGAGGGATCAGAAAGGGTGGGAATAGCTTTCAGTCGCTCGGAACCGCAGGATAGAGTCCAAATTTCACCAGGACTAGCAGCCCTACTCAAAGGAAGCACGAGTAAAACATCGGTGAGGTCAGCAAAAATAGACTCACTGACATGGCAAAGGCTGGCTGAACCCCCCTGCCGAATACTGCGGTCACAGAACAAAGTGATCGCATTGCTCGAATGTGGGGAGAAATCTCCCTTTGCCCAACTTGGCTCGATCCTCCGAAGAGTTCGGGAATGCACGCCGCAAGGAGCCCCTAAGACCATAAGCGTAGACGCAATGAGGGTAGAACCTTATAGAGGCAGCATAGCAAACTACTACGAATGCCTCAAGGTCGCCCACAAACACCAGCTAGTCGTCTACGAAGACAGGGGGGAATGCCTTGACTTCCTAAAGGCAAAGAAACATCTACCTTCCCCCTCAACAGAGGCTCCAACCGAAACGCCGAAGCAGAGCGGATCCGAGAGGCTGCAAGAGAAGCTGTACCCCGAGCCATCCACAAGCAAGACCAACACACCCACCCCCAAACATAACATCTCGAGGACTTTGGCGAGGGCCATTCTGGGAGTCGTCGCTCCAAGGGAAAAAGAAACCCCAAAATGCTCTGCCTCTAATGCTGCGCGCCAAACCAGCACCGAAGAAAGAGAGGACATTCCGGGAGTCGAAGAAACTCCAAAATGTTCTGCCTCTAAGGCTGCGCGCCAAACTAGCACGCAAGAGAGAGAGGTCAAAGCCTTTTTCGACACCCGAAATCAACGGGAACAAAAAGGACACCGCGAAGGCGTACTAGAGCACAGCAGAGGCAACATAACACTACCTGACCTAAAAATAGCCAGAAGCCCAAAGGAACATGCTATAAATGCGTTCATCGAGTTCTTAGCCACATTAAAGGCAACCCGCGAGGTAAACACCAATATCTGTAAAAAGATCCTTCAGACTTTCCAGAGAGGGAACTTCAAACTCCTGGAAGTAGAACTCGATGAAGCCAAAGCCGCCATCTATGACAACGTCAGCTCCCGTGTCATTCACGGAAGCATGACGGGACAGTACATGGCGGCCTATAGCAGCACCAAGGGCTTTATAGGCCTGGTCGAAAGTGAAAGAGTAGACGATCCCCCCAAATTCCTTACATCAGAGAGCGACCAAGTGGTAGTAGTGGCCGAATGCACGAGGGTGATGCTGGACGATAGGATACTCGGAATGGCAAACGCCATTTCAAGCGATCCTGAGCCGGGCGCAGCCTTCGTGAATTGGGAGCTACCAAAACTTTCCTGGGTAAATGGGGTTCCGGGGTGTGGTAAGACAACTCACATTATCAAGCACTTCGATGAGGACACGGAAGTAGTAGCGACAACCACAGTAGAGGCCGCGAAAGATCTAAGAGAGAAGCTGGCGCACCGCCTTGGCACGAAAGCGACAAAGAGAGTGCGGTCTCTCGAGAGTGAGAGTGAGGCCTCGATCTTAGTCAATGGTTTTCATGAGGGAATAGCTATAAACCGGCTAACGGTGGACGAAGCCCTCATGAACCACTTCGGGGCCATTGTTATGGCGGCCAGACTGTCAGGAGCGAACGAGGTCACACTCATCGGAGATATCAATCAGCTGCCTTACATCGACAGACAAAATCTATTCGAATTAAGGTACTGTAGGCCTAGCTTGACAACCAACATCACATGCGAGTTGCCTTGCACACATCGGAGCCCAATGGACGTCGCCTATGCCCTCGCCGGAGTATATAACAGCATTTACTCCGCAAGCCCCATTGTCCACTCCCTAAAGGTTCTCGGATATACCGACGCGCGAATACCACACTGTAACGACGGCACCCTATATCTGGTCCACACGCAGGAGGAGAAGAGGCAGCTGAAAGACCAGGGATATGGAGCTGGAGCAGGTTCGCGAGTCATGACTATCCATGAGGCTCAGGGGCAGACCTTCGCAGACGTCGTCATCGTCCGAACCGGACGCGCACGGATCCGAGTACATAAGAGCGTCTCTCACGCAGTCGTCGCAGTGACGAGACACACCAACACCTGTGTCTATTACTCTGACGATGGCGGTGACGCAATAGGCAACTTTATCAGCCGAGCGGTGGGCGCTTCATTTACGGAGGTGGTGGAGGCGAACCTAAAAGGGGCAATGTCACAAAGAGACGATAGGGTGATAGAGGCACTGATCCAAAAACTTAAGGAAGGCGTTCTGCATAAGCCAGGCCAAATCTAAAATTCCACACCTATACATAATAATTATACAAAAGACTATAATAATTATACAAAAGACTCTAATAATTATAATTTTTATTCTAATAATTTCTCTAATAATTATAATATATATTTAAAAAAAAAAAAAAAAAAAATTGTCGGTAGGGGTCTCATCCAACCCCTCTAGTATAAGCTCTAGATATAAGTACAGTTTAAATTGTCCCAAAATTAAGTACGCCATATTAAAAAAAAAAACTTTCTTAAAATAAAAAAAGGCACGGGCAACTATGAGCCCGTGGATGTAGTTTTTTAAAATATAAAAAAAAAAAAAAAAAAAAAATAAATAAATATCTTCAAATTTTTCATTTCGGCATTTTGCTTTCTCTACGTGTAAATACTTGGCTGAAAGGACTTCCTTTATCCCATTTTCACTCATTTTAGATATTGAAACCTTTTATTTTTAAAGAGACCAGGTAATATTTAATACTAAAGTTTGTTTTTAACAAGACAAATGAAAATATTACTTAACATTGTGGATCCCCCGAGTTGATCCTCGATAGATATCATATATTATAACCTAATATATATCAGATTCACAGCTTTATGTCAACATAAAAATTCTTCCATTAAATTCATTCAAGATAATTTATTTTTTCCAATATTATATCTTTTTTGTCTTTTATTATGAACATTTCAACACTTGCCTATTTGCGGGATACAGGAAGAGGGTGGCTAGAAAAGCTATCTATATATTTTTTATAATTTTACATTTTTTATCATGCTTATAGTGTAGCGGGGCATCAAGTGTCATAACTCTAAGTTTCCGTATATACAGGACAGATACATCGTGATATCAAAACATCAGCTTGTATTAGCTTCACCAGCACTTATCCTTCAATTAACGCCTTTTGGACCTTCTTCTTATCTGATTTACTTTTAATATTTATATCCTTAATGATATCAAAAGAAGATCAAATAATTCTGGATCCGCTGACACTACCATATTTTCTATTACCTATTACTTTTTGTGATAATTTTATTTTAAATAACAAAACGACATTTAAAAAAGCGTTATTTCACGTTATTTCATATATATTTATAACCCATTTATAACTGTTTTATTGTCTTATTAGGCGAGTTAAGCTAAAAAATATGAATTTGTATTCTTAAAATGAGTGTCCGCTTGTCACAATGATTTCAAATGAGATTTATCATTTATAAAACACAATTTAAAAAGAAACAGTACTTTATTTCTATTAATTACAATAAAAGCTCAATAACAAGGAGAATTTAAAACATTTTAATCTTGAGGAACAATGATGCCCTCCGCTTTCGCTTGCTCTTCATACTTCTTCCTCCAGATACCTTTAGGATCAAACCTGTCAGTCAATTCCTTCCAAATTTCAAGTTCTTGCTTAATCAAATGTTTGATTACCCTTTTTGTTTCCTTATCTTGAAAGTCAGTGCATTTTTCACATCCAGTTTCGAGAGCATCTTGTAAGTGCTCTGAAAAGATAGAAAATAAACTTTCATTGGACATCAAGTAATGAAATAAAAATTGAGCAATAAGAATTTTTTTACAATGTTATTATATCAAATATATTTATGTATGTTGTATCCCTTACATGTCTATCTGGACCAATTTCATTCTCTAAAGTGTTTTTTAACTGGTGATGGTTGTATTAAGTCGAATTAGTAAAAGGAAAAATTAAAAATATTATGCTATCTCTTCTGTTTATAAAACCTAATATTAAAACCTAGTACCTTTTAGTTCCTTGCCCTCGGGAGTACACTTGCCCTTATCGAGGATGCAGTTAGCGTATGATATCAACAACCTCTTGTTGTCCAGAATTTCTTGAATGTCAATATTATCGAACTCATCTGTATATTTGTCTACGGCGAGTACCGTCGCCACGAAGCAGCACATAAGCACAATCAGTTTAGAAGCCATCTAATACAGAATATAAAATTAATTAATATCTAATTAATTAAAAGATTATTATATTATTATATTAGCTTCTAGTAAAACTCACCTTCCCAGTTTCACACGCAGTGAGTATTGATAGTGCGTATAGTTTCTTGCACATATTTATAGTAGTCATATCTTAAAACAATTAAATTGCCCCTGAGATTTTTTTTGTTTAGGCAGTAAAAAAGCGGTAAGTAGTAATTATTTCTAATATTTATATTGTTATAATTATAAAAGTATCATATATACATAAATTAACATGGGTATTTTATTTTATTTTTTCAGCTTTTGTTCGGTGTATTTAGTAGTTCCTAATCGTTGAGGAGTTGGATCCTCTATCATCATCAGTTATAATGATTACAGGAAGCAAATATATGATTATAATGAGAAATTATATGAAAAATATTACGCTCACTCTCCTCAAATTTGCCATATCTACCTATATATAAGTATGTAAATAATAATTTAAAAAAAATGCTTCACACTGTATCTCGAACACAGCAGGGTAGGCAGAGGGAACCTAGTGTTAAGACATACCGTTCCCCACTTTCTGCCGAATTCTGGAGGCATTGCAATGCATTGCCGCGCTTTGCCTGGAAGCCAGAGCGAAGAAATGGAAATATAAACGTAAATAAATATTTCACTTCCTCGAGTGGGGATCGAACCCAGAACCGTCGCGTTACAGTCACACCATTGTGCCGCTGCGCCACGACGGTCTCAAAAGTATGTAAATGTTTTAGGTAATTATTCTACATACAATATGAATAAATAATAAAAAATATGATAATTTTAATAAGCAAATGTGTAAATAATATAAATTTTAATTGTTATATTTTGTTAGTTATTAGAAATGCTAATGTCCTTCCGTAATCTTTGAAATTTTTCCTTGAAATTGAGTCACTTTTTTCCCTACTTTTACACACATTCACGGGTTGTTTTTTTTACTTTTTGTATTTCTATTTTATTTTCTTCTTATATTTATTTTCTTTTATTTTGTGACCATTTTTGTTTGAGTTACAAAACTACAACCAAAAAAGATCATTTTATTTTATCAGTCATTGTTAATGTGTTGCTATTAGGCAAGTGAAGCTCAAATTGTGTGTCAAATTTTTATAGTTTAACTGTGACATTTGGATAATTTGATATTTTGAATTTCGATAAGACTATCGTCCTAAATCTCTTTAAAGAACGAGTGAATAGGCACTACCTAGGCAAGCATGCTCCACCTTCGTTCGCATCGTCACTTACCACCAGGTGAGATAGCGGACAAATGCTTGCCTATCAACAATTAAAAAAAAAAAGAAAAAAGTGTCATGGAGTCAAAACTTTCTCTGCAAAAAATATCACAACTTATAATGAATTAAAAAAAGCTTCGTAAACTTAAAACTATAGTCCTAAGCCTATTTAAAAATAAGTCATGTAATTTTGTCATGTAATTTAAAAATAAGTCATGTAATTTTGTGTCAAGAGACAATTTTTTAAAAATCTATGCAAAGTTACACCAAGTAATAACCAAGGTTTAAGGCATACGATGCATATAATGATTGGCACATTTCATAATCATCCTACTATTATTATAAATGCGAAAACTATTAACTACTAAAGGATGAAAAGCTTACACGTACATCAGAATTGTTATTCTAATGTATAATTAAATTTTTACAGGAAATGCAGCCTATGTGTTTTGCTTTTATATACTATTCGCAATTTGGCTATAATATAACAATAATTGTCAGCGGGCGAAGCCCCGTGTGTAAAAAAACAAGCAGTAAATGTACCTATATAGGCTGTCATTAAATGTGATTTTTTTTGACTATCGTAAGAGATGATAAAAGTTTATTGTCATCTTGTTTTAATTAATTTTTTGGATAATTTTTAAAGAAAAATTAATAATTATTTTGGCTTATTTTCAGCATCATTACGTTTTTTAACATCTACTAATATACATTTTGTTATCTTCATGCGTCTTCTGTTTCTTTCCTGTTTTTTTCGGTGCATGTTCTGCCATTTGTCATTTTCATTTTTTCCGCCTATACAAAATGTTAGGTAGGTACTAAACACAAAATCCTTTATAAGAAGACATTTTTGTTTGTCAAAACCCCTAAAAACAAGATATCCTAAATGCTTAATTGATATGATAATAACGTAATAATTAATACGAAGTTATACGGTCTTATTGGATACGTTTGAAGTCAAGGAATGACATTAGATTTTAAACGTATTTTGTGATATAGAAAACATTTTAATATTTTTAAATTAAGCATTAATTGGTAAATACGATTTAAGTAGTATATTCAAATTTCATGCTATATTCTTTTAATTTTCCAATTCAATAATGATTTAGTTGACTTATCTATATATATAAAATCGAAAGGTCACTCACTCATCACGAAATCTCAGAAACTACATGTGCTAGGATTCTCAAATTTTGCATAGGAGTTACTTATAGGACGTAAGTGCACGCTAAGACAGGAATTTGCAATATTCGACTTCTAAGGGGTTGTTTTTGGGGATGAAAGTTTGTATGAAACTACTTTACTACAAATGCTAGGAGTCTCAAATTTTGCATAGACGTCACTTATATGACATAGGTACTCATGGAGATAGAAATTAATAATAACGTAGTTCACGCGGGCCAAGCCGCGGGCGGGCCGCTAGTTTAATTATAAAAACAGAATAAAAAGGCATATATGAATTTAGAGAAGAGTTTTTATTTAATCACAAACAATTACATAAAGAAATCAACCGATGAAACAGAAAAGCTGGTTATTTGAAGTTCTTTTTAGCTTTCATTCTTTCAGTCCTGAGGGATAATGATGCCTCTTTCTTTAGCTTTCTCCTCGTATTTCTTTCTCCATGCGCCTGTTGGGTCGTACTTGGCGGTCATTTCATTCCAAATACCACGCTCATGTTTGATAACGTGATCGAATATAACTTTAGTTTTGTCTTGTTGGGTATCGGTACATTTCTCACACCCGGTCTCGATGGCATCCTGAATGTGCTCTGTAGGAAAAGGTGTTAATTTAATTTAAAAAATATCTTTAAAATATATTTCAAATTAAATAAATACTTTAAATTTATTTATAACCTC
Source organism: Heliconius melpomene rosina (assembly GCF_056956725.1). Taxonomy (NCBI): domain Eukaryota; kingdom Metazoa; phylum Arthropoda; class Insecta; order Lepidoptera; family Nymphalidae; genus Heliconius; species Heliconius melpomene. Next base: position 4,405,546 of record NC_140402.1, on the reverse strand, counting down.
TTATAAGCGGGATACAGCGTAAAGCTTGAAAAAACTTGTGTTTACCTTTCATTTCCTTCCCCTCAGGGGTACACTTTCCCTTGTCCAGAAGGCAGTTGGCGTATGATCGCAACAACCTCTGGTTGTCCAAAATCTCCTGAATGTCGAGATTGTCGAATTTGTCTGTGTACTTCTCCACAGCAAGTGCCATGGCCACAAAACAGCATAGCAACACAATTATTTTGGATGCCATCTATCAACAAAAATATTTTTTTATATTATTATTTGTAATAAGTACAACATTTAGCTTTACAACACAATTCTTTTTAAATAATATTAAATATATTTAAATATCAAAATTAAAATTATTTTTTAAAATATATTTAATTATATTATTATAGCAGTTCTCACTAAAACTCACAATTGCACACTGGACGATTATTCGGTGTAGCATACAATTTTACGCACGTATTTATAGTTGTCATATCTTTAATCATCTAACTTGCCCCTGAGATTTTTTTTTCATTTGGTTAATAAAAAAGAAACGTATGCATAGGGTGTTCATTAATTTGTTTAATTATAATTATTTAAATACATTTAACAACATCTCTAATACAGGGCAATCGTGCCGCAGCGCTGCTAAGGTACAGGCTGTGGGTTCGTTTCGCAGTCGAAGAAAAATATTAAATATTTTTATTTCTTCGCTCTGGTGTTGTGGCAAAACGTGGCGAGTTCCACCACTCAACACGCAATATCTCTAGAAATTGGTAGAAAATTATGAACAGAAGTGTCTTAACGTCGAGACAGAGAGAGAGAAAGTGCGTGACTGTAAGCGCGACGGTCATGGGTTCGTGGAACTCTTTGGAAAAAATTATTTTCCATTGCTGAATAACTGACAAACAACGCACAGATGAATTACCTACTTACGTCAAGTAGAATAATTGAATTTGGAAGACAGGGCCCTTGGGAAATATAGCCCAGTCCAGCACTAATGAATTCGTAAAATTCTAGGTGGAATAGCCAAAAATTAAATTTACGGTTAACAGTTTACGCAAATTAAGTTTCAGAATTTTAAAAATTATTTCAGGTATATATATGAAAGTTTCTCGTAAAATGCTTCATGATAATATGAAATAAAAAAGATTTTGATGAGAAATTAAAAAAAAATCGATTAACAATTAAATTTTTAAAATACTTTTTTTTTTCATTTAAAATAATATTTCGGACTTTCGATTTGAATACAACTTATGCATATATATAAATAAAATATAATATTAATTCTAGCAGTTCTCATTGGGTCTTTTGAATTTATTCAATTAATTTAAGTAATTTTTGTGGACATGGAATTTTTATTATTAAATATTCAATATCGTGACAGATCTTGCGTGGTGTAGACGTTTTTCGTTAGCGTATTGAGTGGCGGAACTCAACGCCGCGCTGCGCCCCTGGGCCACGACGGTCGAACTTTCTTTCAAATGACAATTTCAAAAGGAAAATTACTAATTATTTAGGTTTATTATCAACATAATTAAGTTGTTCACCTATATCTGTTAACAAGCATTTTGGTTCGCTTACCGTTTTTTTTGGATGTACGCACTGACTACTTTACAGAGTATCTGTTTTTGTCATCATCCTTTGAGTATTCAAAATGAGTGGCACAAAAACGTATATTTTTAATAAGTATACGTTTTTGTTATTAATCCCCACTTAACTACATATCTCCTAATATAGTTTGTCTTCTTTTATGCTTTTGAAGTGAAGAAATTGATTTCTTAAATATAGTTACAAATATAGAACATAAGCACAGTATTTTTACTGTTGTCTCTTACTAGTCTTTAACTTTCCAAATAATTACTAATTTAATTACACAAATGTTTTGATAAAAATAATAAAACTATATATTTAAATGAAGAATTTTATTTAACCATTAACAATTAGAGAAAGAAATCAATCAATGAAATAGAATGGAATAGATTCTGCTTATTTGAAGCTGATTAGTCTTGGGGGAATACAATGCCTCTTTCTTTAGCTTTCTCCTCGTATTTCTTCCTCCAGGCACCTGTTGGGTCGTACTTGGCGGTCATTTCTTTCCAAATACCACGCTCGTGTTTGACAACGTGATCGAATATAACTTTAGTTTTGTTGTGTTGAGTATCGGTACATTTCTCACAGCCAGTCTCGATGGCATCTTGAACATGCTCTGTAAGAAAGTTTGAATAAGTATCAATTTATGAGCTGTCGTGCAAGGGCGCACACATGAGATTACTATATTCATTTCTTCACTCTGGTGATGGTCTTCGCTCAACGAGGCAAAGCGCGGCGTTGTGTTTCGCCACCTAACCCGCAATGAATCAAGTTAGAATGACAGTGTTTCAATAGAAACGGAAAGTATTTTAACAATATAACTAGATTCTCTCTACCCTGCTATGTGCAGGATACAATGCAGCTAAAAAAGCTAGGAGATATACAAAATTATTGAAATAAGTTTACTAAATTTGATTTCATTAAGTTTTGTTAAACGATATAAATTTAGAACTTAAAAATATTTTTAACTTGGAATTACCTTTCATTTCCTTTCCCTCAGGGGTGCACTTTCCCTTGTCCAGAAGGCAGTTGGCGTATGATCGCAACAACCTCTTGTTGTCCAAAATCTCCTGGATGTCGAGATTGTCGAACTTGTCTGTGTATTTATCCACAGCAAGTGCCATAGCCACAAAGCAGCATAGCAATACAATTAGTTTGGAAGCCATCTATCGAGAAAATTTTTTTTTTTTATATTATTAGTTTGTTTTAAATTATACAATTGTTTTTAAATTATATTAATTATTTACTTAATTATATTATTATAGTAGTTCTCACTAAAACTCACAATTGCACACTGGACGATTATTCGATGTAGCATACAATTTTACGCACCTATTTATAGTTGTCATATTCTCTTTAATTATCTAACTTGCCCCTGAGATTTTTTTTAATGGCCCTAATAGGGCGTTAACTTATGTTTAATTGTATTTAATTATTTAAATTTATTTAACAACATATCTTATAAGAAAGAAAATGATTGTTGATTGACATATTAATGTTAAACTTAATAACTTTTTTTTTAGCTTCACGCTGTATATCGTTCATAGAAGGGTAGATAGAGGGAACCTGGTGAAACAGTGAAGAATGAAAGTGTCTTAATTGAAGAACGTAGTGTCTTTACACTAGGTTCCCAGATTCCCTACCATGCTATATCATTTTTATTCCTTTAAATGTAGTTGAGAATAATGAGAAGTCACAAAATTTATGATACTTAATTTTTACGTTCTCGTTAGATAGTTAGGCAGCTTTAGGTTCAACTACTTAATACGTAGGTAATGTTTCTCTCTCTCCCTCTCCGTTCTCTGCTATTCCCCGAATTCTTGAAACATTGAGTGGCAGAATTCAACGCCGCGCTTTTGCCAGAGCAAAGAAAATACAAATATTAAATATTTTATTTCCTTGAGTGGAATGGGAATCAAATAACCAAGTCATTGCGCTTACAGCCTGAAATTTATAAACAATTTATAAACGTCTAATTATTGTATCAGCATCGTCGTCATCGCAAACTTACATAACAGTGGGCTTACGTGTATTCTACACCAATTTTCAAATTAGAGAAGAAAATCTTCACTAATTTGAGAATATTTTTATTAATTCGGGATTTTTTTTATTTAATAAATTAAATTAGAGAAATTAGAAAATATTTTTATAAATTCAACATTTTTCAAAGCCTCACTATTAAAACAACCTGTATATTACACTCATAATAAATTTTAAATAAATTATTTAAACCAGCAAATCTCATTGGATAACGCACTTTTAAATTTATCCAATTAATTTCAGCAATTTTCGTGTATATGGAATATTTCTATAATATTTTTTTTCTTATTTTAATTTATTTACTTTTATATTAAATTTTCAATTACAAGGCAGACCTTGTGTGGTTTAATCGTTTTTGGTTGGTTTATAGTATATAGTGCTTAAAAATAATATTGTTGAGTATTTAAAACAAAATTTAACATTTTTAACATAATGGCATAGTTGGGTAAGGCAATGCCTATTTTTTAAATACGAAATTATATAGATTCATATAGAAACTAAGATATAGAATTTAATTATTTCACAGTATATACAGACATCAGCCTTTTTAGTTAGTCAATAAATTAAGCTTTAAAAAACCTTTAAGCCAAAAGATCTTTGTGAAATTCTGAATTGTTTTTAATTTCTCGCATATAGCAGGGTAAGCAGAAGAACATAGTGCCAAGAAAGGCTGTACCCTACTTTTAGCCCAACTTTCTAGACATTAGAAGGAGAAAATGTAAATTATTCAATCCCTCCAGCGCAAATCGAACCCACAAACGTCGCGTATATTTGACATTTTCTTTGATTTAATTTAACTGGTATTTTAATTTTACAATACATCAATGGGTAATGGGTATGTCTAATTGCTTTAGTTTAATTTTTAAGACCAAGTGAATAAAAGAAAGTTCAGTAGGAATTTCCTTCGTTTTTCGTTAAAACAGTGAGTATATTTGAAGTATATTAATCATACAAGTTTGGAGTTTGGTTAATTTTATTTGTCCAGGTCGTTAACCACGATCACCATCACCATCGAGAGGAATGAGGCTAAAATTAAATATCCAGGTCTTCAGTTCCCTTAGAATACAAAAAAAAATACTTCCCGTTGTTCAGAATAGGGGAACCAATTTCAGAATAGGGAAAGTATACTGTATAATTATACTTCCCCTATTCTGAAATTGGTACGGAACGGAATCCCTCAGTGCAGCTGCATTGAACATCAAAAAGAAAATCCTGCAGCTTTAAGATGTCATCCACATGGATGATACCAATTCCTTTACTTTTATCCAGTAAGTAGTTGAAGTATATTATAATAACTGCCACACAGTTGTAACTAATGCGGTTATTATCGTTATAGTTTTTTTGTAATTTTGTTTATGAATAAATTATATTATTATGAAAGTTTTTATTATATTAAGGATAAAGACCAAAATGATGTAGCCAAGGACTTAAGAGCTAGTGCTTTACCAAATTTATTAATTTCTATAGAATAGTGTTAGTGTGATAGCGAACAAATTATCAGATTGACAGACAGACCAAAATACTGCCGAGTGGTTTTTTGGCTATATTAACGAACCTTACTAATATATTTTTTAAATCTTACGTGTACAGGATTGACCTTTTCATTATTTTATTATATTTTATATATGTAAAAAGCTTTTAATAATATAATATAGATTACGATTTTTCGATTGTACGATTTTAATTGTCAATACATATTTAGTCTTTTTTTATATTTTCCGTGAGTTTTTTTCTTTTATTCAATGTCTCTACCGCGGAGGCTAAAACATAACAACTACCATGTACCAACTAGTAAGGTGGCGGGTCATTTATTTTAAAATTATATTTTTAACCGACTTCTTTAACAAAAGGAGGTTATCAATTTGTTAAAAAATAATTTTACAAAGATGTTATAATTTTGAAGTCGGTGTCAAACTAATGCTACGACAACCTTACTACAATATCTAATTACTAAGCCTGTTTGTTTTACTTGGCACCGACTTCAAAATTATAAAATCTTTGTAAAATTATTTTTCACTTTTTAGTTCGTTGTTAGAAGTCGGTTTTTCTTTTTGTTAAAAATTAATTTATTGTATGTATATAATTGTATTGTCATTAGAGCGCCAAAAATATGTGTGTGTCAGGCTACAAGATACAAAAAAGGTTTAATTACGTAATTCGCAATAGAAAAACTGAAATTAGATATAATAATGTGAATAATGTATGTTAATGTAGATAACGTTAGCTTATTTTATGCTGCTTAAACTATAATAATATTTATTAAATATATTATTTTCAGCTTATATAATCAAAAACAATAATAAGTAGAGACATATTATTAGAAAAAATATCTGAGAAATTGAAATGAACCAACATAAGAAGTAAAAGTAACTAAAGGATGCTCTTAATATTAGAAAAAGTGACTAAAAACCATACCAGCAATATCAAATAAATAAGAAAAGAACCAAAGTGTATTTTAATTTAATTATAAAAAGCAAATAAAGTTCGAAAATGTATGAAAATTTATAAAATCGTCAACGTCAAACTCTTCCGCTTTATTATATAAGTATAGATATAAAAACATGATACAAAATAAAAGGTATTATTTAAAATCACAATTTTATTTCACGAAAACATAAATGAAAATTATATATAATATGAAACACTCATAAAATATTATATTAGCGACCTTTTATTCTTTAGGTATTTCAATCCCTCTTTTTTTTGCCTCGTCTTCATATTTCGTTCTCCAGACACCTTCGGGATCGTATTTAGCGGTCAGTTGTTTCCAAATATCCAATTTTTTATTGATTAAAAAGTGAATCATTGTAGTACTTTTGTCCTTTTGAGTCTCGGTACACATCTCACACCCGTTCTTTAAAGCGTCTTCCATATGATCTTAAAATGAATGACAATATAATTATTTTTAATTTTAGTTAACTCGTATAGCTTAGAGTATTTCCTTGGTATGCCCCAATTAAGAGTCAAGTTATAATTGTTTGTTTTTCAGCTTTTTCTGTACCCCGCATATCGGAGCTTAGTGTTAAGACACTCCGCTATCCACTTTCCGCCTAATTCTGAAGGCATTGCGTGGGGAAATGGAATCGAATCTACAAGCTGGAGCGTTAACAATCGACTGGTCTCAATGGCACGTTACCATATTTTTTTATATCTATTTAGATATAATAAAATATTGCAACGTGCCAACATATATATAGAATTATTAATTAATTAATATTATACATATATTTCTATAAAATTTTATAAAATTATTGGTCATTAAATAGAATGTACAGAAAAATATTTCGGTAACATTTTTAATATGCTGACGAAAATCAACTGAATATTTCGTTCCACTCACCTCTTAATTCTTTCCCCTCGGGAGTACATGGTCCCTTATCTAGCATACAATTAGAGTAACTGTTGAGTAATCTATCATTCTCCATAATCTCCTCTAGGTCAATATTGTCATATTTATCGCTGTATTTCTCCCCAGCCCACGCCAAAGCCACGAAACAGCAGAGAACCACGAAAGTTTTGGAAACCATCTAGTTCATTAAAAAAAATATAGAATTTAATTATTAAAAATAAGAATTTTAGTATATTAGATATACTATTTTTAAGACTCACCTTCTCGGTTTCACAATTAGATACTTATGACTTAATGCAGGTCTACACAAGTATTTATATAGCGATTGCATTTAATCTCCAAAAACATCAAAACAACCTAATTGCGTACATTTTCAATTATACCTTGCAAAAAATTCATAAATGCGCATAGGAGGTTCTTTAAAATTATTTAGCATTGTTAGAAATATTTAATTTTATTATGCATATAATTATTACATTGTTAATTAAGCTTCAAGTTGTATCCTGCAACCAGGAGTTTAAGCCAGTGGCGTCGTCGTCGACTTTGATGCCCCTTTCCTTTTGATACCAGGTGCGGCTTAGGGGATTTGATGCCCTTTAAAATGGTCTAAGGTCTAAAAAAAAAAACAAAGTGTCTTGTTCTCTCACGTAGATCAAGTGTCAGACACTAAAATGTGACATTGGCTACCTTAAAAAAAAATAATCGTCGATTTTGATGCCCCTTTCCTTTTGATGCCCGGTGCGAGCACACCGCTCGATCCCCCTACCTACGCCATTGATTTAAGCTGTTAAGACACTGCGTTCCCCATTGTCCGCTGAATCCTGGACATTGCGTGTGGACTGGCGGAAATTAACACCGCGCTTTGCCTCGATACCAGAGCAAAAAAAAAAGAAAATATTAAATATTTCATTTCCTCGTGTGAGAATTGACCCCAGAACCTTCACATTTACAGTAATTTGCTATATTACTATACTATTTTACTTTGTTACATATCTTTCCATTTTTTAGAAAAATAGGTACCTAGAGGGTATCTGGTGTCAAGGCAGTCCGTTCTCCACATTCCCCCCAAATCTAATTGTGCTGTTGACTCCCGACGACTTCCCAAATGTATTGGACTTACATCCTCTACCACTGTCCTATTGTGCTACTGTGGATAATAAACATATAGATGCATCGTTATAGATATTTGAAAATGAAAATATCACATTCAATAGATATTTTACAATCAATACAGTGATATCAAAAAATAAAATGTTATTTTTATCATCTATATGTATATTTAATTATTTTTTGGAACAATTGGAACAGCCTGTATATATATGTAAACGTCATTTTTTCTAGATATTTTTGGTAGTTTCCATTGGCCAAAATACGTCAGATGGCACCTTGAGTAGCGCACTAAGAACGACCCGTTGACTGTGGGTTAACTCGTGTGAATTATTATTTAACAATTATTTGGCAGTAAAACTCAGTTTTCATCTAAATATGATATTTTGTGTAATAAAATTGGTAAAATTAGTAATTAAAATAATGAACGTAAGTAACAGGACCATGTTAAAAGAGAGTTTGAAGCATCTATAGGTTAAGATATATGAAAAAAATCTAACAATAAAATAAATAAAATGTTTTTTTTTTAAATTTTTCTCTATTTTTCTATGCGTTTGTTAATCTCTGATACAGCTTAACCAATATAAAAATGCAGTTTTTAGTTTTTCACTATTGTATTTTGATAAACATCCTTTAAGATTTAATGTTTGTTTTTTTTAAATGGGTCATAAATAAAAAGTAATTAATAAAGAGTTCCAATCTACAATATTGTTATAAAATAAGTGTTTTATTCATAAATTGTGCGGGCGAAGTCGCGAGAGGGTCGAAGTGGTTAATAAAAATACACCAGTTCTTTTTTTTTAGATAAACTTGTATTGATTTGATTTCCAATTATCATGTAAGCCTTTTTGTTTTTTTACGAATAAAATAGGTACTATGCTAAATTTAAAACCGAATTATTAAAATAATTAATTCATCGTAGTTATAAATATAAAAATATATGAGTTTAATTTTTATTAACTTTTGTTATATATAAGTTGTTTGTTCTTTAAGTATTAATTATTATTGATCTATTATGTTTCCTTAGGTAAAGTAATTAGATATTGTGAGCAATGTGCATAAGTAAAAAAGTATAACAATAAGTTGATAATAAGCAATATTTTGCAAATATGTCAGCATATAGTTTAAAATTATATTGATCGAAGAAAATTAGGTAGAGGGAACCTAGTGTTAAGACACTGTTCTCCACTTTTCGCCGATTTCTGGAGGATTTGGACTCAACGTCGTGCTTTGCCTCGACGCCAGAACGAAGATAATAAAATATAAATTTAAATAAATATTTCCTTTCTCGAGTGGGGATCGTTCCCACAATCAGTCGATTTTGAGATTAGTAAATAAACAATTGTGTAATATTTTTTAGGAAACGTATACAAAATTGAATGTACCGGGAAACGGAAACCGTCCAGACGTTCTGACCACTAAGCCATACGCTAAGCTACGTAGAACTTATTATACGCTTGTTACAACTTATTTATGTTATTAGCATTAATTAGCAAAAAAATACGTTTTCTAAATCAGAGTTTTTTTTAGCGTGGAATAACTTTAAAAATGTTAAAAACAAATAATTATGTAGTCTATGCAGGCAAAATCCGGCACGTCGCTAGTATTATAATATTTTGAGAAATAAAAATAAATAGTAACCATATAAATTTAATGCACAATAATCACAAAGAAAAAAAAAAACAGCTTGGATCGTTCACATCACTTTAGTCTTCAGGGATGACGATGCCTTTCTCTCTCGCGCGATCTTCGTACTTCTTCCTCCAGATACCTTTAGGGTCATACTTCTCAGTCAATTCCTTCCAGATGCTACGTTCGTTCTTAATCAAATGATCGATAATGGTGGTAGTACCGTTTACTTGAGCTTCAGTGCACTTCTCACAGCCGGTTTCGAGAGCATCTTGGATATGGTCTAGAAAAAAAAACAAAACATTGTTCTTTTATGTATTATTTTTTAACGTTATGACAATTACACAGAAACGTAGTTATTTTATATAGGTGAGATAAAGAAAAAAAGCGGCCAAGTGCGAATCTGACTCTGCCACCGAGGGTTCCGTACCAATTTCAGGATTGTAGGTCAACGGGAAAAACAGTTGATAAAAGTTGACTAATTTAAGTTTGGGGGCGCATACACTCATTTTGTATGCACTTTGAAATCCACGCGAATATAATTTTCACTTTAAAATCTTTAAAGAATTCAGGATTTAAAATAAACTTCGGAACTTTAGTTTAAAAGTAACAGTATCATCTATTATATTATTATTTTTATGAAGAAAAACACATAGACATAGATCACTACGATAACACGCCAACTGAGCACGAATAAATTTAGTTTTATGTAAATGCTAATTTTTATTCAGATTTAATTTCCGCGTTCTTCAAAATTAAACACAAAAAGTAAAAAAAATGTGTTCTACAACATAAATTGACGACGATTTAGGCAACTTTACCAACAAAAAATATTTTAAAAAATAATTCACTTATTCTATTCATGTTTCCAGCATGTTCCATTTATATTTCTTGACTCTCCATGAACTCACCCTTCAGTTCCTTGCCTTCTGGACTACATTTGCCCTTGTCGAGGAGACAATTAGCATACGCGATCAGCAACCGTTTGTTATCCAAGATCTCCTGAATGTTGATATTGTCATACTTGTCTGTGTATTTCTCCACAGCAAGCACTGAAGCCAGGAAGCAGCAAACCAACACGATAGATTTAGTAACCATCTTGTAAAAGATAAATAGTTTTTTTAATTAGAAAAATATATATAAAGTCTTATTTATTTAAACTTTTTTATTTCTTCCACAAACTGAACATGCAGAATCCAGAATTCGTTGGAAAATGGGGAACAGTGTGTTGTAACGCTAGGTTCCCTCTGCCTACCCTGCTTAGTGAGAGATATATGGTATAGCATGAAGTTAAAAAAAATAAAAAAATAAAAAAAAATCTATGTGATCGATATTCCGCAAGACTCACCGTTGCAGTTTCACACTTGGTCACTTATGAATCAGTGCATTATGTCTCGTATATTTATAGCTCATACATCTCAGGCTTGATCTAGTTTGTCCCTGAGATCATTGTTTTGCCTACGCCCTAAGAGGTAAATACAAACATATCACACAGCATTTGCACATTGATATCACGTATTTTAGAATATTGAATACAATATGAATATTTTTTTTATTAAACCGTATCGATTAAAATTTAAATACCATATAACATCAAAGTACTCGTCAAGACGAATCAAACGAGCTCAAACTCGATGGGGTTGCGTTGTTTAATTACGTAATTCCTATGGACACTTTCGAGTTCCATCATCAAACCCTGGTTACCGTATAGTATCAAAGTACCCGTCAAGACGAATCAAACGAGCTCAAACTCGATGGGGTTGCGTCGTTTAATTACGGAGTTCCTATGACCTCCTTCCAGCTCCATTATCAGATGAGCTCTATCCAATTTATATGTGAAATTTCAGCTCAATCGGAAACTGGGAAGTGGATCAAATTTAACTTGCAAGATTTAACTACAGACAACGGGATAGGTGGAAGAAAATAAAAGCTTCTTAAAACCACCTATTCTTTGAATTGAAGCTTTAATTTAATCATTGTCATAATAACATTGAATTAAATATAATTTAATTCAGTTTTAACTCTGGTGTCGAGGCAAAGCGCGGCGTTGAGTCCTGCCACTTAACGCAATGCCTCCAGAATTATGCATAAAGTGGAGAACGGAGTGCCTTAACACTAGGTTCCCTCTGCCTACCCTGCTGTGTACGGGATAAAGCGTGAAGCTGATTTAAATATCATTTATGTATATAATTAATATAATATGTATAAGATACGATTTAAAAAGTTTATTTATTATTTTGCTTTATATTCTTATAGCATTCTGGAAAATTACCGTAAATTATTCCTTCAAGTATATGTTATATTTTATTTATAGGGTTTAACTCACGATCACTTCCGTGGAATGTATTTAGATTGAATCTGAATTAAATTGTCCTCATACATTTCTTAGAAACCGTTTAACTTTAATTTATTATTTAAAAATATTTACAATGGTTTTTTAAAACGAATCTTCTATTTTCAATTTTATTTTCGCCCACCAATATAAATAATTGGTAAGGCCAGTCGTTGAGCAGAGGCACAAAGACGACAGTTTATGGGTTCGATTCCCACTAGAAGAAATGAAATATTTAATATTTTGTATTCTCTTCGATCCGGTGTCGAGGCAAAGTGCGGCGTTAAGTTACGCCACTGCAACGCAATGGGATACAGACTGACTTAACACTAGGTGAAGCTAAAGAATAATGTTATTTATTGTGTTAGTAGAGAAATTCTTGCAATATACGAAATTATTTGTTTTAAAATAAACATATACTCGTAAAGAGATTCAAATAATTATTTGAACCTCCTATACGAGCTTATATAACATAGCCTGCATACGTGCCTGCCCTACTACAGCGATATATATAATCACAACATTATTTTCCAGTATTCAAGAAACTCGTTCTTACATATTATATTCTAATGATATTATCTTTTAATTACATATATATATGAGAATAATGTGTAGCTGTAGTGGAGATTCGCTGTTATTGTTATAAGAAAAAAAAAAAACAACAAAATTAGGTCATATGTTTATGATTATTATAACATATAATAACTTAACTTGCGTGAAGTAAGGTACTTAATTAAGGGGAACACTTACTGTCTAAAATATATTAAATTATAATACATATTGAGGCCGTTATGGCGCAGTGGTAAAAGGGTGGGGCTGTAACGCGACGATTGAGGGTTTGATCCCCACTCTGGAGAATTAATGATTATTTATTAATATTTTCATTTCTTCGCTCTGGCACCAAAGTATAAGCCCAGCGTTGAGCTCCGCCACTTAACACGCAATGTCTCGATACATTCGGCGGAAAGTGGTTAACGCAATGTCTTAACACTAGGCTCTCACTGCCTACCCTGCTACGTACTCGTACTACATACATTTTCGAACATTATATATTTAATATGATTAATATAAATATTTTTATTATATTTATTCTAAACTAGTGGCACCCCGCGGCTTCGCCCGTTTGAACTACATGTTTATTTATTCAAGTCAAAAATACAAATAAAATATTTTTATTATATATAGGGATGGTAGTACTCGATATAGAGCACCAAAGGAACTAATTTGTTGACTCTAGTATGCTATACAAGGCTGTAGCTTCATTATAATGTCTTTTCATTTCAACGTCAAGTGGCAGCAACCATGAATGTAACAAACAAAGCTTGTTTCATTCTTATAAGTATCTATATCTATTCTGGTTATTGAAAAAAAATCGATTGTCTATAATAGTATAGAATATACGCGGCGTTAAGTTCCGCCACTCAACACGCAATTCCTCCGAAATACGGCGCAATGTGGGGAAAGGATTATCTACAATAATAACAAACATAATAAAATGAACTTATATATGACATGTTATTATTGATTTTTAAGGTTCACGCTTTATTCCTTGTAGGGTAGCTGGAATTAAACGTCGAGGTCTCGTCCACTATCATCAACTTCTTCATCCACGCTCTGGGGGATCTCGTGTTTCTTAGATATATATTCTTAGATAACATACTTTCACTATCTTAAGGTCACCTGATGTCTCCTTATTCTGTCTCTTTTAACATTCCTATATAATGATCATTAAATAGAAAAACATCAGTATAAGAAATATAAAAAGTTATATAAAATAATTAATGTTGTAACGTACATGATTAATATGTATTATTTATTGTCTTCCACTAAACATACGTCTTGGCCCAGAGGAACACGACAGCTATGGGTTCGATTCGGGGAATAAAGTATTTTCATTATTATATTAATAACTAGCGGACGCGCGCAGCTTCGCTTGCGTATTTAGGGGTGAATTCTAATAACCCATGAAACACGTGTTCAATGAAATATTTTTAAAGGTCTAAATTTCAAATTTTATAAAAATCAGTGGCGATTTAAAGATTTTTCCATGCAAACTTTCAACCCCTTATTTGCACCCTTAGGGGGTGAATTCTAGAAAACCATGAAACACATGTTCAATTAAATATTTTTAAGAGTCTAAATATCAAATTTTGTAAAAATCGGTGGAGATTTAAGATTTCTTCCATACAAACTTTCAACTCCTTATTTGCACCCTTAGGGGAAGAATTCTAGAAAACGATGAAATACGTGTTCAATTAAATACTTTTAAAAATCTAAATTTCAAATTTTATAAAAATCAGTGCCGATTATAATTTTTTTCCATACAATCTTTGAACCCCTATTTCACCCCTTTAGGGTTAAAATTTTTCAAAATCTCTTCTAAGTGGATGCCCAGATTACAAAAGTAAATATCTGTCCAAATTTCCTACGCACAGCGGTTACGGCTGCGCGCGCGTCTTACCTCAGTCAGTGAGGACAAATCCTTTTATATATATATAGATAAAGTATTTTCATTATTATAATAACAATAAAGTATTTTCATTTGTTCGTCATGGTACCGAGGCAAATTCCGTCACATTCGGCGGAAAGTGGGTAACGAAAGTGTTTTAATGGGCACGGAGTGTCTTAACAGTAAGTTTCCTCTATTTGCCCTGCCAATACAGTTTACAGCGTAAAATCAAGAAAAAACTAAACAATGTTATAATTAGTGATTGTTTAGTGCTTTTACATCGATTGTTTCGGTGTGAAGGTTAAATGTTAGGTAAGTATATTATGTAAATACTGATGAATAAGAAAAAATAATATTTTATGTAATTTATAACCCATAATTGTGTTATACATCAATACATAAATGACATTTGTGGGTCATAATCAGAAAAAGTGTCCTTTTTGTGTCTTTTCTTGTCCCGCTACTTTGAATGCGTTTTAAAAATACAATTTTAAAGATAATTTAAATATTTTGCCATTTACGATAAATTTATTTATTAACTTAAAGATTTTTGTAATATTTTAAATGTATTATGGCAAATAATAGTATTTGTTGTTAGTTGCAAAAAACCTTTCAAAATGCTTCCATACAATTTTTCGTGTCCCATTCACCACTTTACTTTTTAAGAATTGATTTGTTACGAATGTTTATGGTTTTATTTGATTTCAGATATGTTTATATTACTTTACTTTATGCATAATATTAAATAGAACTACTTTTATTGATACATTATTTAATAAACAATATATATTAGTTAAGTAAATTTGTCCCAAAATATTGTCTTTTTGTTACTCAGGGCTAGTAACGTACAATTAAATTATGAACGCAATTATTTTGGATCGTGTTTAATATTGTTTTTTGTTGTGGCACCATACTTCTAAAAGTCAGTGCTGTCGTAGCTACAACAAGTAGTGTTCTCGCAGCAGTAGAGGGGTTCAAATGTTTTAGAGGGAATGCGTGAAATTCATCTCAGGGTTATAAACGGCTTTTATTTTGGTAAGTATTCTATAATTTCGTTTTCTTGTTTATGTTATTTGCTTCTTTTTACAAAATCTCAAAAAAGAACTTCAGTGCTTGCAGATGCAACACGTGGCTTATGAGCAAATATTTAAAAGGGTTAGAATTTCTCAGATTTCATTCTCAATTTCGTTATATTTCGTTACGTAACGAAATTGAGCAAATATGAAGCCTAGTTCACAATTACGGTACCAATGTTTTCTTATATATGTTTATAATAAAATTGTATCGAACCAGTGCTTGTATATGGAAGATATGTATATAAGAAAAAAAAATTGCTGGCATATGAAAAAAACTATTAGTGACTTTTCATAAAATAAAGTAACCAAAAATAATGATTTTTAAGTTTTTTGCTTGTTTGCTTGTTTGTCTGTGTTTGTGCACGCTAATCTCATCACCGATTTAGTTAAAAATATTTTTTATTCTGCCTGAAATTTGTTGTGATTTTGTGATTATTATTTTTTGATAAATATTTTTGTATTTTCAGTAAGCGTCATGGCTCCTATGTCAAGTGCTGAAATACATAAAAGATATAGAGAACGTCTTAAAAAGACCAATCCTATTAAATATGAAGATATGCGGAATAAACACTTACAAAGAATTAAACTTAATTCCAGTGATAACGACTCAAATTTTGATATATTTTAAAGTGGGTTTAATTTTATCATTAACTTTGTGATCCCTAACTAGAAATATAAGTTTATTACGTTACTAACTACCATTATTATATTGTTCATATTGTCAGTTTGTTATGTTTTCTTCTTACATTTATAATCTGTTAATTCAACGATTGAATCTTTAAAATTTTAATCAGTGTCTCATTAAATAAAAAAAACAATATTTTATTCATATAATATCCTTATTTTGTTGTGTATAATGCCTTATGACATCAGTTTCGTAACAAACATTATCAGTGTTGTTACTTATCAGTTACGTTACGAATTCGAAAATGTCCACTTTTCTGATTATGACCCTTGTATGGATTTCTAATAATTTCTTATAAGTAAGATTTCTAATAATTTCCTTCTGTCGCATCTGTCTGTCTTACATAACTAAATCCATATTGCTATTGCGGGTAAGTGATTTGACACTAAGTCAGTGAAAATTCACTCCGCCCTACACTAAAAAGTTGAAAAAATAAGCCAAAAAATAAATTCTTTATAATCGTATAAAATATATGCAAGCCTTTAATTATATTAATCCTTTTAGTACAGGTTTTTCTGCTTGCAACAATATTATAAAAAACGTCTTAATTGCGTAATCGCGATTGAATACAATTTAAATTATTGTCTAGATTGTTCTACGGTGCTATGACGTAGATGTACTGAATAATATTGTTTTTCTAAAGTGAAGCTATTGTAAACGAGACAGGTTGGGGGTTCGATTCCCACTCGTGGAAATGTAATATTTAATTCCTTCGCTCTGGTGTCGAGGCAAAACGCGTTGAATTCTGTCACTCTACGCTCAATGCTTCCAAGATTCGGCAGAAAGTGTCTTAACACTAAACTCTCTCTGCCTACCTATACTACATGCGGAATAAAGCGAGAAGCTTAAAAAATTTACGATGAAGATCTATCCAGAAGTTTTGTTATCCACACAAATGTCTCGAAACATCAAACTATTTTCAAATATTCAAATGAAAATAGTTATTTGAAAATAATTCTGTCGGAAAATTTAGAGGTTTAGAGGCTATAAATATGTGAGTTAAATTGAGACATTCGCTTTATTGTTTAATCTTTTAGTTTCACGCTCTGTCGTGCCGAATACTGGAGGCATAGCGTGTTGAGTGGCGGTACTAAACACCGCGAACACCAGAACAAAGAAATTAAAATATACCTATATAAGTAAAAGTAGAATTTCAAAAAAGTGAAGGTTCAAGCAAACACATGTAAAAACTAATATTAACTGTTATATCCATACAAGAACTCACATACATATGCACCTAATTATAATAAAAAATATATGAAATATTAATTAAAAACTTTGAAAAAATCAGAAAATAATAAGCACAGTATAATTAAAAGATTGTAAAAGTGGATAATTTTATTGCCGGTTAATCATTCGACCTTTGAATCATTTACGTGGAACTATATTATTTTCCGTATATACCTAATTATAATATTTTTTCTTCAGCTTCACGCTATCTTGCATACCAGGCAGGTAGAGAGAACCTAATGTTAAGACACTCCTTTAAAAAATACAATAATAACACATTATTTTAAAAAATATTACCAATCTGTATTCCTTCTCTATTATATATTACGAGTAGTGTAACTGTGCCAAATTTCATACTCCTTCATCAAATAATAGATATAAAGTTTTTTATATATGTACGTATACAGCTGTATACAGCAGTTCAATCTATTTAATAAATAGATTACAGCTGTATTTGAAAATGGGGAACGGAGTGTTTAACACTAGGGTTCACTACCGTACTGTGTGCGGGTTATAGTGTGAAGCTAAAGAAACAAACTACGTTTTATGATAATGTACCCTTATCATAGAGACGGAATGGAACGGAACGGATAATCAATTGTCATTAATATTAATAT
Organism: Heliconius melpomene rosina; assembly: GCF_056956725.1. NCBI lineage: Eukaryota > Metazoa > Arthropoda > Insecta > Lepidoptera > Nymphalidae > Heliconius > Heliconius melpomene. The sequence continues at coordinate 4,387,469 of NC_140402.1, read as the reverse complement.
TTAACTTATTATTCTACTAATACGAAATTATTATTAGAGGGCAGTAGTAGGGCAACGCAGGGGCACAAAGTGTGAATGTAAACGCAACTGGTTGTGGGTTCGATTCTCACTCGAGGAAATGAAATATTTATTTAAATTTATTTACTGAACTGAACTCTACTTTAAAATTATTAAGATAAATATTTAATTACCTCGAGTGGCGATTGTATAGAATAAACAAATATTATTGCTTAACCCAAAAAATTATAGGGCATAACGATTGTTACGTGAAGTATTTTTTTTAAATAAATTCATTTCTGAAATTTACCCAGATGAAATAAGAATGATGTGACTATTGACATTGTTAAGAGGAAAAAAGCAAATATAATTATGTCTGTTTCATAATAATACTTATTTTTCTTGTTATTTGCTAAAGATACTAACAAAAACATGAGATAAAACGGCTTACGTTGTAAAACTAAAAAATAATGTAATTTATATCTCACGGTTGAAGGTTTAACAAAATGATGACGAGGCCATAATTATACTTTAAATATTTTGTTTTTAAATTGAAGGGTGTTAAAAAGTGAAAAAAATATATTATTGATGTGAACGCGACGGTTATGGGTTCAATACCTATTCGAGGGAAAAGAAATAGTTAATATTTTCACTTCCTCGTTCTAGTAAAAAAAGCAAATCAAAGCGTGGCGTTAAGTTGCGCCACTCATCACATAATGCCTGGAGAATTTGGTGGAGCGGAGTGAAAATTATTTTCATTACCCTGCTATTTGTTCGGAGTGCATCCCGTAAATAGCAGGGTAATGAAAATATTTTTTTACTTCAAGTAAGGATCGAACCCAGGACCATCGTGTTAGGAGTCAAACGATATCCTATTATATCAAAATTCCCTTAATTTTGTTTTTAATTATAATATGATTGTTACTATTAATGATATTAACATTATATATCTCTAAGTAACATATAAAAGATAAAATTTATGTCAAATAAGTATGTGTAAATATTTCACTTAGTAACAACTTAATAATAATGTTAGCAGTGAGTAGCTACTATACATGAATTAATTAAGTTTTTTATATAACTTTTTCGTTTCATATTGTAATGTAGTAAAAAACCGGTCAAGTGCGAGTCGGACGCTTATCGAGGGTTCCGTAACAATTTCAGGATTGTAGGGCAACGGAAACAATCTATAAAAGTTGATACACTTAACTTGACGGGCTTATACACTCATTTTGTATGAAATGAATTACAATTACAAGTTTTTAATTATTTTTTCACGCTGTATCCCGCTTGAAATATTAATACAGTTTCAATTTTTATTTTTTGTTAATGTAGGCTCACAGAGAAGAAGAATAAGTGCTGTTGACGCAACGCAAGCTGAACGCAGGCTTGATTTTTTTCTGTACTCCAAAGGGCTGAAGGCTTGAATATTTGATAATAATTCAGCTTGGTACCACCTCGCAATCTCAAGATTAGTCTTGAGAGACAGAAAACAAACTGATCTTACAAGAGGTCCGTGTTTATCTTTTTTCGACGGAACTCTAAAAACAAATAAAAAAAAACCAAATATCTTCTTTGTACTATATTCTTTGTACCTCATCCGTGACGCAATTACAATTATAAATGTTGTATTCAAAAGCGAATTAGGTAAACATAAACAATACGCTTATTATAGCAGCATAAAGAGAAATGGAGGTAATGTACCAGCTCCATTCCATCTATTTCATGAAATGTGACCGATACAAGCGCAGCTGTCCGTGGCTTTCGTCACCCTAAATGGTCTCTAAGAAACCTGGGAACCTAGTGTAAGGACGATTAGTGCAAGTGACGACGTGGCGCAGAAGCACTAGCGTGTAACTGTAAACCCAACAAGATGTGAATTCGATTCTCACTCGAGGAAATTAAATATTTCATATTGACGCGGAAAAGAGGGCAACGGAGTGTCTTAACACTAGGTTCCCTCTGCCTTCCCTGCTGTGGATGTAATACAGCGTGAAGCTGATGAAATTCTTTTTTATATATAGTTAAGGATTTTTTATTTAATGATGTAATCCTTTAAAAAAAAACGAGACAATAACTTTTGTTTTATAATATTTAAATTGAAACAATATATAAAATTTTTAAAAATTTATTTAAGCATTATTATAATAAATACCTACTTAAAATAACCTTGAATCATTTGGTTGAAGTCTAAATGTTTATAATAATTTAACCTCTAATGAGGATAAATGCTGTTTTGATGCAATAATATCCGGATAAACTTCACGCATATCCTGGTATAAGTTACAAAGAGATTTTAGAGTGAAGACACTCAGTTCTCCGTTTACACAGTTGTGACTCTAAAACGCCAGTCGCAAGGCGCATGCGACTGTAAACGGGATATGGGTTCAATTCCCACTCGAGAAAATGAATTATTTAATATCTGGTTTTCTTCCCTCTGGTGTAATCCAAAGCGCGGCGTTAGGTTCCGTCCCTCAGCACAGCATTATGCCTCCAGAATTCGCCGAAAAATGGTGTGCGGAAAGTTTTAATACTAGGCTCCCTCTGCTGTTCCTAATACATGCGGGATATTGCGTGAAGTTGAAAAAAAAATCTCAAAAATAGGGAAACAGCAGAACGGAGTAGGTTAACCTATTAAGACCTCCTAAGTACCTTGAAAATATTTTCGTTTACCCCGCTAAAAGTAGATATAAAATACATATATTTTGTATAAGTGGTTTCAATTTCACGCTTTTCCCCGTAGCAGGGTAGGCGCGGCGTGTTAAGACATTGAAAATTGTGTGTTACGTGACGGAGTTCAACGCTATAATCGCTTATGCAAGTACTGAATTTGTACAATGCCCAGAAAATAATTCTGATAAATAAGATATTGAGGGCAATTCGCATTCTATCATTGACATTAGATTGTAAATATCTATAAACAATTAAATACTTAGGTGCTTAAGAATCAATGGCTCTACAATATTGTAAGCAAATTAAATCACCAGCAGAATAGTTAACTATTATCTTATGATCTTATAGTCACGGTAAAATATGTTTTTATCGCAAATTCTAACTTGGATCTAGCCTTGCTGTTCTTCAGAAGTTTCAGTTCTTTAAGTAAAAAAATAATTGATTACTTATATTTTATGGATCACATCTGGCTGTAAATACAATGGTTGTGGGTTCGATTCTCATTCATCGTGCCACGGAACACAGGATGTGTTAATTTCTGGCAGAAAACGGACAATGTAGTGTCAAAACACCACTTTTGTCTGCCTACTTCGCTAAATACAGCGTAAAGTTAAAGAACAAAAATTAATTCCAAACCAAAATCTTACTGCTAACAATAAAAACTTTATGTTAGTTGTATTAATTTTTTTTTATTTATTCTGCAAAACGCTTGATGAGAAAATAAAATTATTCATACACTAGAATGAAATCATTTTTAAAACAAGTAAATAATTATGATCGTTTTTAATGGAACGCCTAGCAAAAATGTAATAGCAAAGTTCTAAAAAGGAAAAAGTGCTTATTAATAATGTAAGTAAAACACAACACTACAAATGAATATCAAACTTGCTGACAAACACCCAGAAATTTGGAAAAAAAAATCTATTCAATTCATCTAAAATTTAAAACATTCGCGACCGTCGTAATACTTACTACTTCCCTAAATACATAAAGTTAAAGTACAAAAATTAATTCCAAACCAAAATCTTACTGCTAACAATAAAAACTTTATGTTACTTGTATTAATTTTTTTTATTTATTTTGCAAAACGCCTGAAGAGAAAATAAAATTATTCATACACTAGAATGAAATCTTTTTTTAAAAGATAGGTAAATAATTATGAAAGTTTTTAATGGAACGCCTAGCAAAAATGTAATAGCAAAGTTCTAAAAAGGAAAAAGTGCTTATTAATAATGTAAGTAAAACACAACACTACAAATGAATATCAAACTTGCTGACAAACACCCAGAAATTTGGAAAAAAAAATCTATTCAATTCATCTAAAATTTAAAACACTCGCGACCGTCGTAATACTTACTACTTCGCTAAATACAGCGTAAAGTTAAAGTACAAAAATTAATTCCAAACCAAAATCTTACTGCTAACAATAAAAACTTTATGTTACTTGTATTAAAATTTTTTATTTATTATGCAAAACGCCTGAAGAGAAAATAAAATTATTCATACACTAGAATGAAATCTTTTTTTAAAAGATAGGTAAATAATTATGAAAGTTTTTAATGGAACGCCTAGCAAAAATGTAATAGCAAAGTTCTAAAAAGGAAAAACTGCTTATTAATAATGTAAGTAAAACACAACACTACAAATGAATATCAAACTTGCTGACAAACACCCAGAAATTTGGAAAAAAAAAAATCTATTCAATTCATCTAAAATTTAAAACACTCGCGACCGTCGTAATAGAAAATAAACTCCGCGACTTTTATAAATTTGTTTAAGTTGATATCATTAATAAAGTGGCCTGAGATGTTGTATGTTGTACCTTTGGCCAATCATGTAAGAGAACTCGCTTTTATTTACTAGTGTAATCTTCTACGTCTCTTACCATACAAAAAAATTGAAAGTTCTATTTTTACATGAAAGAAAATATATCAAGGCGTTGAATTCCGCCACTTAACACGCAATGCCTCCAAAATTTGGCAGAAAAAGAGGGAACGTAGTGTCTTAGCACTAGGCTCCATCTGCCTACTGTTTTACATGAGGGATTCAGCGTGAAAGTGAAACAAAATATCATCGATAATATGTCACTTTAATATGAAAGGACTCCGACATATTTGTATATTCCAATAATTTCCAACGATGCTTACATTTAATATAATACATGGATCTATCGAAACCTACTTTAAAACTAGCAAAACGAGTTTCGCCATCAAAGTTGCAATGTCCCTTATAATAATGTGCACCTAAAGATATACAATAGGGGAAAAAGCGACAGATTTTATTTAACTAACCAATAACGTAATGAACGTAAATTGTTATTTTATTTTATTTATTTATTATCAGTCAGCTATTGAAATAAAACAATATTATAGGTTTTAACGAATGTGAAATAAAAATGATTGCTTATTTTACGACACAGGAGTAACATTGGACTGAGCTCTATAAGAACAAGTATAAAAAACTCGACTTAATATTGAATCAAATATTTTAAAAATCTATTAAAATTACACAAAAAAAAATTAAAAAATTTTTTGTAAAATTTACTATTTTGTATTATAGATAACTGTAGGTAAGTAAACAAAAGGCGGAAGTAAAAAAAATGATAGATTTACAGTTTTTCCTATGTAAGGGGCTAACCTTAGAACAATAAAGAAGTTCTAGGTCGTAACCGTACTTATCCTTATAATTATATTTTTTTAATTAGGTCCTCATTGTAGCATGAGCAATGCTGAGTCAATATTGATATACTAAAATGTTACTAATTAGAATATTTTACCTATTTATCTATGCTTATAAATAAAAAAGTATATATTAATATACTTTTAAATTTTGATAAAAATAAAATAAACATAAAATATTAATATAATTATTAAAAATGTTAGGAGCCTTTCTACCAACTGGCTTCGATGTCAATCTCTTTTCGCTTCATTCCTTATAATGATACCAGCGGTGTATTTTTTTTGTACTACTTTAAAAGAGCTTTTCACGCTATATCACACGCGTACCGGGGTAAGCAGAGGGTGCCTAGCATTAACACACCCCTCACCACTTTCCACCAAATTCTGGACGCAGTGCGTGTTGAATGGCCGAAAGAGGAGAAAAGAAAAGGGAAAGAAATAAAATATTAAGCATTATATCTTGTCGAGTTTGGTTCGAGCCCACAACGTCCCATCAGCATCATCATCGTCAGCCTGTTCTCATCTGCTGCAGGGTCTCTCCAATGACAAGAAACATAATAAATTGCTTTTTCATTTTTAATTTACTTAATAACTATCATAAAAAGTAAGACTATAATGGGAGACATAAAATAGTGAACAATTATAAACTTGTTATTTATTTTCTATCTATAGTACAACTATATAGTATCACTAGTGGACCCGAACGCGGCTACGCCCGCTTGAACTATACGAAAATTTATTAAATATATTTATGAAATTATTTTCAGTTGTCGCTAGACAGATGCGTTAAGCAAGCTCATTTTGGGTGACGTTTTCTAACAATAAACTCTGCAAATCGTTGCTTAGCAACGGTTGTTATTAACATGGCGGAATAAATTGCATGTCAAATTCATAAGTATTTTAATATATTGGTATATATCGAAAATATTACAAATATGAGAAAAAAAAGTATCCCATGTCCATCCAGAGACCCTCAAGTATCTCTATATGAGTATTTTATCACAATTGAATTAGCGGTTTGGCCCTGATTGCGTGAAAGACAGACAGACAGGCAGAGTTACTTTCAAATTTATAATATAGTTATGGATTCATATATTACATAAATAGAAAACATTAATTTATTGAATAAAACATAAGAATAAATAATAATTAATAATAAATAAACAACGAATGTCGATGTCGTCAGCCTTACATGATCGACGGAACCTTTGGTTTTCTTCCGCGGGAAGCTATTGTCCAATCATTTATCAATGATTCACAGCCCTTCAATTGTTGTAACGCCAATAGCGCAACTCTTAATAATACTTGGTTTCTGCAGTATAAATATCCTTTGCAAAGCGTGAGATCTTCACAGCTAAGTCAGATTCGATCAGTGAGCATCATCAGGATCGAAATACAGGTATGTAAAGTGATATTTATTTTTTAATTATTTCTCTCGTCTTTCCTATTAGATAATAAGATAAGGGTAGAGAGATTTATTATTTTATTTTTTGTGTTATTATAATGGAGAGTTATATTTGACATCTGTAGAGATTAGTATGAATTATTCTCTCGTTTGTAATGTTTTAACGGTTGGGCGGAAAGTGGGGAACGGAGTGTCTTATCACTTGGATTCCTCTAGCTACCCTGCTAGTTAAATACCTCCTTCACCTTAACTTGTTCTTTCAAATATTAATGCAAAATTCTAAATAATCTAAGCAGAGTGAAAGTTCTCTCTCTCTACGATTTCTTTTATTTTCTGTTGTTAGCGGAAACGTAACTGCTTTTTCAATTCGATTCAATGAATAAGATGAGGTTTGGTTAGGCTAATATTAAAAAAAATATATATATTTTTAAATTATTTACATAAATATATATATATAATAATTTTTTTTTTTTAATTCTAGAGGCATTGCTAATTGAGCGGCGGAACTCAACACCGCGCTTTTCCTCTTTACCAGAGCCGAGCGAAATTAAAATATTTCACATTTTATTTCCTCTAGTGGGAATCGAACCCACAACCTGTCGTATTAGAGTAGCATCTTGTACCCCTGCGCCTAGCCTCCACCTATAGTTCATATTATAGAATTTGTTATAAGTAAAGAGTTATCATAGCAATTTTGGCTTTCATATCATATAAGTGGATTTGAAGATATAATATATGTATTAAGAAATATCTTATTTTCACTTTATAAAATTATATTTGAGAAGTCAACTTTGAATAATTAATTAATCAATTTGCGAACAAACTTTTCCACCACAATTTTCTTACTATGCGTTTTGCAATTTGCACTTACTTGTATGTAAATTCAAGAACGGTTCCATTATGCAGGAAGGGAGCGACAATAGCTTATTATCTAACAATAAAACAATAGGCAATTATGACAATTAAGGTATTATACTAACTACCTTTTTGTAGGACTCGGCTAAACATGTTTGTAAACTCCAGATGAATGAAGGCTATTGGAAGGAATTAAGAAGGATATTAGGAACGAGGAAAGGAAAATATTAATTATTTTTACCTATATCCTCGAGTGAGAATCGAACCCACAAGTCACGTTTACGCTTGTGCTCCTACGCCACAAATGGTCTCTATTTTTACTTAAACTTGTTCCTTTTGCAGGTGAAGCATGAAGTCCGTAATTCTAGTTGCATTGATGTGTTTGGTGGCAGCAGCATGGGGGAAACCAGCCTCCACTTATACAGACAAATGGGATAATATCAACATAGATGAAATTCTGGAATCCAACCGGCTTTTAAAGGGTTACGTCGACTGTTTACTTGACAGAGGTCGGTGTACGTCAGATGCTAAAACTCTAAAGGAAACATTACCTGATGCTCTGGAACATGATTGCAATAAATGCACTGCGAAGCAAAAGTCTGGTTCTGATAAGGTCATAAGTCATCTGGTTAACAAGCGTCCAGAATTATGGAAAGAATTATCTGTTAAGTATGACCCCAACAACATCTATCAAGAGAAATACAAGGACAAGCTTCAAACTATCAAAGCCTAATTTTCTTTTTTTCTTTTAGCTTTCTTCTATCAAAATTTTTATTGTTCTGGATCGATGTAATTTGTACAATAAAATTCTTTATTTTATAATTCTTTATTATTTATTACATAATACAGTATTGTTTAAGAAAATTAATCATCTTTTATAAAATTATCAAAATTCTGTCTATACTTTTTATCTTTGTCGTATTTGTCGACCAGCTGGTCCCATGCATCTGGATGACTTTGCATTACAGCTCTTATAACTTGACGGATCAGCTGCTTCTGTTTTGGAGTACATTTTCCACATGTAGTTTCCACAGCTTCCGGTATAGCTTCTAGAAATAAAAAATAATACGTATCTATAATTACAAGTAAATAAAAAATGTTATATAAGTTTAATAGAAAAATACAAAAGATAAATAAACCATAAATTAACCATGCTAGAACAAAATTATCTTTTAAATAACATATACAATACATATCATATCTGGTAGTAAATAAGAAAGATGAATTTAAAATCTTACTTTTAAAATCCTTAGCTTCTGGTGTGCAAGGCCCTTGATCTAAGAAGCACCTGGTATATCCTAGCAATATTCTGTCATTCTCCAGTAAAGGTTGTATGTCAAAATCGTCATATCGTGAGCTATAAAAATCCGTTAAGACCGAAGGTAAAGCTATTATAAAGGCTATAAAAATCTTCATTGACTGAAACAAACAATTATATGTCTAATAACTGTTATTACTGATACTTTTAATAAAAAAGAGAAAATTGATTTTATATAATTACTAGTGATTTAATCGCGGCTTCGCCCGCTTAAATTTATTAGAATATTTTCACAAAATCTTTACATAAATTGTAGACTATGTGTTAATCTTCTGTATAAGCTTTATTACTGCAAAGTTTTATCTAAATCCGTTCAGTAGTATTTGTGTGAAAGTAGAACAAACATCCATCCTCACCAACTTTCACATTTATTATATTAGTAGGATTTTTTTTATTGTTTTCAATACATTTCAATACATATTGGTTTCAATAACATTTTGGCTTGCTCTTTTTTAGCGTAGTTTAAAAACCGTTTTTTAGCATGGTTAAAAACTGGGAAATCATTTTCTATGAAGTATGTAAAGATATCATTTTGATTATATAACATTATAATTATAAATATAAATAAAAAAACTTAAAGAAATATAACAATGCAGTAATAAAAGTGTTTAAAGCCTTTTTAGGGAATGCACCTAAGAAAATAACTACAATAGCATGTTATGATATCATATTCAAAGATATAACAAATTTTTACTATTTTACAAATATACGTAAACAAGTTGAGTAAAATAGTACAGTAAAATAGTAAGTAAACGCTACAGGTTGTCGGTTTGATTCCCACTCGGGAAAATAAATATTTAATATTATAAATTCCTCGCTCTAGCAACGCGCGGTGTTTAGTTCCGCCGGGTCTCCAAGTTTTTCTGTCTAATGCGGGGAAACAGGGTAAAGCTAAAAAACGGTACATGTTAAATTAAAATTTTCAGATAAACATAAATAGGACTCTGTTCTTCACTTTCCACCAAATTCTGGACACATTGCGTGTTGAATGGCGGAACTTGAAGCCGCGCTTTGCCTTTACCTTTACAACAGAGCGAAGAAATGAAAATATAAATTTAGATGAATATTCCTCGAATGGGGATCGAACCCACCACCACTCGCGTTTGCAGTCAAACTTTGTACGCCACGGCTGGCTAATTCTGCCTAATAAATAATTTAACTGATTACATTGTATTTCTATTTCCAATCGAAATATTCGTTTAAATCAAGTGAAATATTTATTAATTACTTACATATGTTTAAAAAATGACCTCCTGGTTAAAAATACTAACATGACTAAAGCATATACCAGAACCCCACAAGTATTTATAAAACACAGGGCTGTTATTACATGAGTATACAACGTCGGCCGTCAATTTACTATCTTTGGAATCAAGGGGGCCTATTACTGTATCCATAAGATGTGACAAATTATAGTTAATTATTATCGATTCATAATCTTTAGATTCGTAATGCAATATAAACATAAGGAGTAGGTGGTGTGAGGTGGTGTGCAGAGGAACAGCATCTGATTGTAAATTCGATGATTGAAGGTTCGAATCCCATTCAGAGAAGTGAACTATCTTTACTGGCGTGGCGCCGTTGCTGATAGTGCAGCGTTATGTTCCGCCACTCAACACGCGATGTCTCGAATTTAGGTGCTAAGTAGCTTTAAGTTCTGTACGCCTGCGTGTTTTTTTTTTAATTTCGGAGTCTTAAAGGAAATTGGAAAAAGAGACTAATTAATGGTGGCCTGCGCTCGTGATTTTCGTCTTCAAAGTAGGTTTGTCGTATCACATAACCGCTGTTTATTATCACTTTATCAAAATAAAAATAACATTAAAATTAATTTAAATTAAAATTTTCTAAATATATATATGTATGGAAATTAAAGATAGCTTTGAGAGGTTGTACCGAACGAAAATTAAAAACCTGTCAAGTGCGAATCGAACTCTGCCAACTAGGTTTAAGTACCAATTTTATTGATGAGGGCATGTGCTCTTATTTAGTGAAAAATTAATTACAATTACAAGTTTGTAATAGTTTTTATTTGCAGTTATAATAAATGAATAAATTAAAATCACAATTTTTCGATGTTTTTCCTTTATCACGTCTTGCTAAATTCCAGAATTGTACGTCTATGGGAAATATCTTATATGCAAACTTAAGATTGCGTATACACACAAATTTACTAATATAATTGTAAACTACAAATATAAATTTGAAATATTTTTTTCTATAAAGATAACATATAGATTTTCACTTTTCTGATATTTAATTTTTTGCCGTATATTACTTGGATACCAATATTTGAAAACAATAAAAAAATATAAAGATTTGTATATTGTCAAAATAACGTCAAACAGCTTTTTGTACAGATTTGTTTATATTTATTTTCTTGTAAATATATTATATAATATTTTATACGATTATCATCATGCCAGTTGATTGTCAACGTAGTACAAGTGGGGGTAAAGGCAATATTGGAATGTTCATTGAGAGGGAACCAAGGATTTGTGCAGCTGGCTTACCAACAGCTCAGCCTGATGATTTTGTAAAAGATAGTCTGGAACATTACTTATTGAAAGACGAAGTTGATGCTTTGATAAGTGACGCTATTAAACCTCCAAAGAAACCTAAACCATTGCCGCCATTACGTCGTCCCATACCACCCGACAAACGCTTTGCTGGACCTTATGGGCTGGTTGCGGAACTCGTTAATCCTCCAATTAAAACTAAATTTCAGACTTTGGTAGATGATCTTAAAGATACCCCGTATTCCTCATATTGGAAACAACCTCTTGGTGAAACTTCCGACCAAATTCCAATGTTACCTGAAGGTTTTGATCGGTTTGGAACAACTTTTGGCAAAAAAACTGACTTTCATGGTCGTCTATACGATATTGTTATGCCAAAAGAGCCCATGTTATATAGCGAACGTCAAAAAACTAAAGAACCTGGTATTCAAGTTACGCGAAATTATTGTAATCCACCTTTTAAGCCTGACTTGACATTTGGTCACAGGACGTTTGTTGATAAACGCGGTTCATACGCCAAATGTTGCGTTACTGATGACAGAATCTTGCTAGGAAATAGTCGGTGTACTATTCTAAACAGCATTCAATCTAAAGTTCAAGAAATAAATCAACCTAGAATAGCTACTGTGCTGGCTCCAAATAATAATATTAATAGTTTACCAGAAGGACATTCCTTCGGGAAAGTGACTGTTTACGATAATCTGCCCGAGTGCTTAACATTTTGTGATATTAATCCGAATAAAGATTTTTATAGAAAGTGTTTAGCACACCTCAATACTCTTCGAAAATGCTTATCTGTACGATTCCTTCCAACCTTTTTTCGTAAATTTTATTTAACAATTAAATTTCATGATAAAGAAAAATCAGGCTGGCTGCAAAAACATATTGTTTACAATGAATGTGCATTTAAACTTATACGATTTGATACTGCGTTATTAGAACCGTTGCTATCTATATGGAAAGCGTTTGATGGAAGTCACATTGAATACAAAATATTCGTTCACATTATTAACTATAAAGAACCTTTACCAGATCTTCCTAAAATATTGGATTTACCCGAAGACTGCCTTGACTTTCGAACAACTTATACTGAAATGGTAAAGCCTGGGCAAGAAGAAAACCGCCTCCCAATGGCGGGACTACCATCAGGTCGATATTTTGATTTAGATTATCCTATAACACCAGAAAGATGTTGTAAAGCGGATAGGACATGTTTGCCTCAAGAATCTGATGTTAAATCTTGTCTTTGCCCAAGTATTTTAACACTTTTACATGTTAATCATAGAGACATGTATGCTAGTCGTAGTCCAGAAATAATAAAAAAAGTTTTTGGAGCCGCTGGTGTGTCTTTGAACGAAGAAATGTTTAATAACGTTTGGGAAGAAGCAAAAAAATTTCATTCCGAAGGGCTAGTGTGTTATGAAACATTTCGGAGAGCATTAGATGTTTACACAAAAAATAAGAAATAAAATTACGAATACCGAAGTATAAAACATTTTATTTTATCTTTTGTCAAAATATATAATTTTTGGGTCTAAAATAATAAAATCACTAGTTTTATGATCTAATTCTACCCCTTAATTTTAAATTAAGCCTTAAGAAATTCCTCAAAAGCTTGTCGATATTTTCCCTGTGGATCGTAATGAGCAACAAGTTCTTTCCAGATTTGAGGGTGCTTTTCCTTTACTTCCTTTACCAATTGCCTTCCCATTTGTTTTTGTTTTTCAGTACATTTGGCACATCCTGTATCCAATGCTTCAGGGAGCCGATCTAAAATATAAATACACTAACATTATACTTTAATTAGGAAATAAGTAAGATCTTTTGTTATGTAAATAAATATATTTTTTAAAAATTAATAATCAAGAATTAGCTTTGAAAAAGAAAATAAATAATAATTATGATTAGGTTTAAATATTTACCCGTGGTCATGCTATCAAAGATTAGGTGTACACTATGAAAATTTTCTAATAAATCAAATCTCAAAAAGTGTGTCAAAATAGTTGTAATTGAAAGATTTATTTAAGTTTATTCATAGGGAAAGTGAGTAATTAAAAACATATAATAATAATAATAATAATATTTTTAAAAACAAAAATATATATTTCTCTAATATATCGATAAGACAATAATTTAATTTCTTACCTTTAAGTTTTTTGACTTCAGGAGTACACGGTCCCTTATTGATTAAACACTTAGAATAAGACGTTAAAAGTCTGTCATTGCCCAAAACTTCAGAAAGATCTATATTATCGTTGGAAGAGTCATATTTCTCTTCAGCGAAGACCAAGGCGATGCCGATGGCGTAGAATAAAAGAATAATCTTCATAGTGTAGCCCGAATAACAACAAAGTACAAATTACAAAGACTTATGATAGGAAAAACTACTGTTTCTCTATATATATGGTTTACCACATATTTCTAGGAAATACCAGCGAAGGTAAATATGTTTTAATAATTAACTAACAAGTTAATTCGTCCTTGTTATGGCGACGCATTATAATCTAATATAGAACTGCATTTTCATGTTAAACCATCAATTGCTTATTATTAATTCTTGTGGTCAGTGGAATTTTCCTTTTTTTTTCTTTTTCTTTTTTTTTATCTTCACTCTGTATCCTGTAAACACAATAGGTGGACGGAACCTGGGAACCTAGTGTATGATGAATAAAAAAACCAATAACAACTGGGTATTCTCAATTTATTTTTATTTTATAAATGCATCTTAATAATACTTGGCTAACTTAATTAAATATATATAAAATGACGACAATATTTTCATTTAAAAGCCTCTTGTAGAATATTCAATTCAATCAATAGAGAATATTCTGCAAAAGCTATTTTTTAAAATTTTCCTACAAATAACTTTAAAAATCTTCAAAAAATCCTGTTGTCATTTGTATAATAAAATAGTAAACTAAATTTAAATATATCTTACTTAGGAACTAAACGCCTGTAACTAAAAAGGAATATAACGCGGCCCTATTCGCTTGCGTTGGATCATATTTATCCAGGAGTTCTACGAAACGAGGTTCGCTCTTCGACTTGATGCCGAGGAGCAGTTTGCGGACCACAGCCTTTTGTTTGGGCGAGCATCGACCACATGCAGTTGTTAGGGTTTCTGGTAGAGCACCTATAAAATATGAAGAAATTACGATAATTAATTATTTGAGGCGAGTCGTGGCACAAACGTGACAGGTTGTGGGTCCGATTCTCATTTGAGGAAATTAAATATTTAATATTTTTATTTTCCCGTTCTGGTAATGAGGCAGCGTTAGGTTCCGCCACTCAACACTCAGAAAAGTGGAGAACTTAATTGTCTAAATGGGTTGCGGATCAACCAAGATCTGAGGTTCAATCTGCCTACCGAAGAATATTAAATTGGGATCCCATTAAAAGTATCTAACTAGAAATATTGTTATAATTTATATTTATTACAATTTAACAAGCTACTTTAGAGAAAAAAAAGCCTCGATATTAGATTAAATCCTCCTATTCTACTATACGGAAACAGTTTGAAATTGATTATAAACTACGCGGACGCGCGCAGCTTCGCTTGCGTATTTAGGAGTGAATTCTAATAACCCATGAAACATGTGTTCAATGAAATATTTTTATGAGTCTAAATTTCAAATTTTATAAAAATCGGTGGCGATTTAAAGATTTTTCCATACAAACTTTCAACCCCTTGTTTGCACCCTTAGGGGGTGAATTCTAAAAAACCGTGAAAAACATGTTTAATTAAATATTTTTAAGAGTCTAAACATCAAATTTTATAAAAATCGGTGGCGATTTAAGAATTTTTCCATACAAACTTTCAACCCCTTATTTGCACCCTTAGGGGGAAAATTCTAGAAAACTATGAAACACGTGTTCAATTAAATACTTTTAAAAATCTAAATTTAAAATTTTATAAAAATCGGTGCTGATTTAAATTTTTTTCCATACAAACTTTGAACCCCTATTTCACCCCTATAAAGTTAAAATTTTTCAAAATACCTTCTTAGTGGATGTCCAGATTACGAAAGTAAACATCTGTCCAAATTTAACGTTTCTACGCACAGCGGTTACGGCTGTGCGTGCGTCTTACCTCAGTCAGTGAGGACAAGTCCTTTTATATATATATTTTACTAGTGGGCCCGGACGCGGCTACGCCCGCGAAAATATAAGCCTAAATAATTAAAATAAGGTAAAAAATAATAATAAGTGGAGATTTATTATTAGAAAAAATATCTGAGTAACCGAAACGAACAAACAAAAGAAGTAAAAGTAACTAAAGGAAATTCTTAATATTAGAAAAAGTACCTAAAGTTTGCCGTGCGCGCGTACTAAACATTTTTCTATATCAAATAATTATTAATTTTTGCGAACAATATTAAATTAAATAAAATCCTAAATTATTAAAATTACGATATTTTAAGTGTATAACATCGGTATAGATAACCGAACTGAGATAAATTAATTATAAGCAGCAAATAATTACATAAAAAATAATAGTAATTCAAAAATATATAAAAATTTACAAAATCATCAAAGTCATCTGCCCGTTCGCGTCGGGCATACTATACCACTCGTAGGCTAGGTCATTTGGAATCAGTGACATCTTAATTATTTATTAAAATGTTACACAGTAAACTATAATTTCCATCTAGATGAAATGCTAAAAGTGACTATTATATTTATTTTCATAAGGATGAATATCAAATTATAGAAATCATCTAATTTTTGTTAATTAGATCTAAGTATTGGCGCGCGCCATGTATACATTAAGCAAACTCACTTTGGGTGACGTTTTCTTAAAACAGCAAACTGTGCAAGCCGTTGCTTAGCAACGCGTAGCGACGATTGTTATTAACATGGCGGAATAAATTGCTTGTCAAATTAATTATTTTAATATATTGGTATATATCGAAAATATTACAAATATGAGAAAAAAAAGTATCTTATGTTCATCCCGGGACCCACAAGTATCTCTATATGAGTATTTTATCACAATTAAATTAGCGGCTTGGGCCTGATTGCGTAAAAGACATACAGACAGACAGACAGACAGACAGACAGACAGACAGAGTTACTTTCGAATTTATAATATAGGTATGGATGGATTATTGCTATTTTTAATATTTCCAAAGTTGTAATTTGCTTAAAACGAAAACTTAACCTTTACTAATTAGCTGATATTAATAGAGCAGAATAGTATCTGGCTGGAGGTTGGAACTGGTCAGAAGTAATGAGATCTATTCCTATAATCCCCACTTGATACGAACATCTAATGTTAATTAATAATTATATAATAACTAGTGGGCCCGGACGCGGCTACGACCGCGAAAATATAAGCCTAAATAACTAAAATAAATTAAAAAATAATAATAAGTGGAGATTTATTATTAGAAAAAATATCTGAGTAACCGAAATGAACAAACAAAAGAAGTAAAAGTACCTAAAGTTTGCCGTGCGCGCGTCCTAAACATTTTTCTATATTTAATAATTATTAATTTTTGCGAACAATATTAAATTAAATAAAATCTTAAATTATTAAAATTACGATATTTTAAGTGTATAACATCGGTATGGATAACCAAACTGAGGTAAATTAATTATAAGCAGCAAATAATTACATAAAAAATAATAGTAATTCGAAAAAATATAAAAATTTATTTATTTTATTTCAAAGTCATCTGCCCGTTCGCGTCGGTCATACTATACCACTCGTAGGCTAGGTCATTTGGAATCAGTGACATCTCCTTAATTAATTATTGATTTCAATGTTATACAGTAAACTATAATTTCAATCTAGTTGAAATGCTAAAAGTGACCATTATATTTATTTTCATAAGGATGAATATCAAATTATAGAAATCATCTAATTTTTGTTAATGTATACAAATCTATATCGGCGCGCGCCATGTATGGATTAAGCAAACTCACTTTGGGTGACGTTTTCTTAAAACAACAAACTTTGCAAGCCGTTGCTTAGCAACGCGTAGCGACGATTGTTATTAACATGGCGGAATAAATTGCTTGTCAAATGAATTATTTTAATATATTGGTATATATCGAAAATATTACAAATATGAGAAAAAAAAAGTATCCTATGTTCATCCCGGGACCCTCAAGTATCTCTATATGAGTATTTTATCACAATTTAATTAGCGGTTTGGCCCTGATTGCGTAAAGGACAGACAGACAGAGTTACTTTCGAATTTATAATATAGGTATGGATTCTTTAGATTTAGTATTATTTATTACTAATTTATTATTTTACCTAGTAACTTAACCAAACGGTTAACAAAGACATAAATCATAGTTATCTAATACTAGCGGCCCGCCCGCGGCTTCGCCGGCGTGAACTACTTTTTATTATTAATTTCTGTTTCCATGAGTACCTACGTCGTATAAGTGACGTCCATGCAAAATTTGAGACTCTTAGCATTTGTAGTAACGAAGTTTCATACAAACTTTCAACCCCAAAAACAACCCCTTAGAAGTCGAATATTACAAATTCCCGTCTTAGCGCGCACCTACGTCCTATAAATAACTCCTATGAAAAATTTCAGATTCCTAGCACATGTGGTTTCTGAGATTTCGTGATGAGTGAGTGACCTTTCGATTTTATATATATAGATATATAGATATAGATTAATAAATAATCAACAAATTAATCAAACGATGGCACTCACGCTTAAAGTTCTTGCCGTCCTTAGTGCAAGGTCCTTTGTCCATGACACACTTGTAATAGGCGAGCAGTATTCTGTCGTTTTGTATTATAGAATCTGCATTGAAATTGTCATATTTGTTCACAAACTGTTGGTACTGCTGTGCTGCACAGGATCCCACCACCGTCAGCGCACATAAATATAGAAGCCAGTTATTCATTTCCTGAAGTGAAAAAATAAATATCATTAATATTTCCATTTCTTTAAATTTATATTTCCATTTCTTGGTGGTCTGGTGTCGAGTTCCTCTACTCATCACGCAATGCCTCCAGAATTCGCCGGAAAGTGGGGAACGGAGTATCTTAACACTAGGTTCCCTCTACCTGCTGTGCGCGGGATACAGCGTGAAGCTGATATTTTTCCAAATTGTAAGAAACATTATTAAAAGAAGTCGTAGTCACTTATTGTATCTTATAATTTAAAAAAAGATGTGAAGATCGAATTCTCATATTTTTTCTCTTCATTCTGTATGTATATCGCACTAGGCCTGGAGCAAGATGGAGTGTTAAGAAACTCTGGTACCATTAAAACACTTCCCAACTTTCCACTGAATTCTTGAAGCATGTGGCAGTTCAAAGCTGCGATTTGTCTTGCTATTAGAGCGAAGCGAAGAAATGAAAATATTAAATATTTGATTGCCTCAAATGGGAATTGAATCGTCAACCGTCTGGTTTACACTCGCTTGTGCACCTGCGCCGCAACGACCTTACTAATATCAAGACAGTCGTTGCTAGACCATTTTTAAATTGCAAAACAATTTTAAACAGTATTACCACCATTCCGTGGTTTACCAGAATGCAACGCGATGGTTATAGGTTCGATTATTGGTTGACTTAAAAAGGTAAATATTATTTTGGTTATTAGACAAAATACCGACAGTAAATTAATAATTTTAATTGGCAAATTAAAAAGATAATTAAATATATATATATTAATAGCACCACATTTAAGTAATAGTATAATTGCGGTTTGACTCTACAATTACACGGTTTTAAATAACATTTATCTAGAGGAATGCAGCAATTAATCATGTTAGATGTTTATGGTAATAAATAACCGCGAATAAAAATATTTACAGTTATTACTATAATATATTGAATCAATTAATATGTATACACAATTAAAAGCATTTTATTAATAAGAATAATTTGTGTTAATAATATTTTTCAAATAGGTAATGCTGTTTTAAAATATAAAGATTTCTTAAAATATATTAATTTTACCACTAGTCTTATTTGAACTTTAGCAGAACAAAAAAAAACAATTTCAATAATAACCCGGTCAGCGCTACTTTCGTATTTACTTTCTAGGCTTAGTAAAAATTCGGTACTTACTATCAGATGAAAGTGTTGAAGCCGTTGGAGTCCTTCTGTGGCGGCGGCCAGCGTCGTTGTGATGGTGGGGTGGCATTTCTCTAAACTCCAAACCAGTCCCAGATCGTGGAAGAGGTCGATATAACGGAACGCATACAAAACGTATGCCCGGAATCGAAGAAAGTAGTGGACGGAAAGGCCGCGTTGTAACGCCAATGTTTATTGCTTCTCGTTGTTTTTTTTTGTTTATGTTTATTGCAGTAGTGGTTTAGATTTTTCTTATATATTTTTCCTGTACTTATATATTATTGGTAGAAAGTGGATACAATTTTTTATTTAATATAAATTTAATTTAAAAGATTAGAGTTTAAAGTATTAATAATAATTAATTTAGGTTCTGCATTCTTAGTAGAGCATCAAACATTGAATTGTACGAAAATAATTATGTTTCCCTAATATTTTTTTATTATTTCACGTTTATCCTCATCCGTATTTTTGATTAATATAATAATTAATCAGTATATTTAAAGTATTACTTCTAGTATTCTTAATTTAATAATTGGTGCGATTTTTAACTAGTTTTATCAAATGTAGAACACACACTTAGTGTACCTATGTAGGTTTGTACATAGAAAGTAGAGCTTAAAATTTATGTTTTGTATCAATTAATTATAAAATAACAATTTCGATAAAACATTTGGAAACTACAAACCAAAAAATAAAATTTTTGTTGTACTTTTTGTTCATTTTCGGCTAGTAGTAACTAGTTTTAGAATATACATATATCATTATTATCTACGAATTATCCCATAGAATACTTATTTATTTTTATTCTTATTTGCACAGATAGAAAAAATAAATTAAATATACAGTTAATTTAAAGACATAGATGTGCAATGGCGGCCTTATCACTAAAAGCAATTTCTTACAGGCAACCATAAAAAAATATATGTTTACTTTAAAGTAAACGTTATCCTATACGAGACTTCCTGTAACTAAGACAACATTTCTTAGTAAAATGGTAAAAGTTTTGTTTTTACCAACTGCAGTGGAATGAATTTTAATGTAATCTAAACAGGTTTGTAAAGTCATTATACTCAACCCTCAATATCCGTTGCGTTGTTTATATTGAATCCTTAAATATTTCTTTTTCAATTTCTTTGTTTCGGTCATCGCGATGTGACTCACGAAGCGAATTATAAAGCTGGTGTTGAATGTACAATAATTTTCTTAATCTTAATTTACTTAATTATGAATTCAATTTCTGGGTATGGAGCGGCGTTTAGTTCCGCCACTCAACACGTAATGCCTCCAGGATTCGGCGGAAAGTGGGGAACGGAAGTATCTTAAAACTAGGTTCCTTTTCTCATTTTCCCTTAGCTTACATACTATGTGCGAAATACAAAGCTATGTGTGAAGTTAAAAAAAGTAAAAAGAAATAAAATTAAATCATCTTCACACTATGTTCCGCATACAGCTGGGTAGACAGAGGGAGCGTAGTGTTAAAACACTCTGTTCCCGATCTATGTTTTTTTTTAAGAATGATGTCTCGATTACAAGTACTTAAAAATATATAAATACATTTTTAGTTTTAATTTAATAGGATTAAGATAATTTATTGCAAATTCACATGTTAGTACACTTGCTAAACTATAATGGCATAGTTCTAAAATCTTGAGACAAATATTATACGAAAGTAATTGCTATAAAATTGTTGTAGGCGTGACAAAATAAACTATTCTAACATTTAGTAAAAGAAAATTACTTCCGTCCTAAAATTAGACCATAATAAGCGATTTTTTCCATTATTTTCAATTATTTTTCCATTGCTATGTTTTATTATATAAAGCCTAAAGCCTAAAGGTCAAAACGATTTTTAATTTGAATAGAACGTTTACAAAACCACTAGTTGTTGTACATAACTGCACTTGCGTGTTTCTATTTCCTGGACAATACTTATAAGTGAGAAAGAAAATTTAAGTGGGAAAATTACAACGACTGTCCTCTCCAGGCGTTATAATTACATAATAGAAATATTGAAATCCGTCCAGTAGTTCCGAAGATGTGCGCTTACAAACAAACATTCATACTCTGTTAATACCTTTTTATCCTCTTAAATATATTTTTTTTTATTTAAATATTTAATATACAAACATAATTTTTCTACTTTTATAATAGATAAAATAATGTAGTCCGAGGGGAGGATTACCGCTTAACCAATATTTTTAGTTGTAAATTTATTTTAAATGTATTCTTGTCTTCATGCACTCAGACTTATGTATAGCATTTTGTTCCTTCTTAGTTCAGAATTAAAACATTATAATTATGAAAATTCACCTTAACAAGTTTAACTTTCGTAAAAAGATACTTATTGTGACTATGAAAATTTTGACACCTATGTAGTATCCTGAGGCTCCCCCTAGTCATAATCCTCCTCAGGGGCCCTAAGTGTCCGAGAGGGGAAACTGGGAATCCGGGATTTTAAGTACATATGTATACATACTTATATTTTAAAATATAAAAAATAAATAAATGATGAGCTAATATAATATCTCCGTTAAATCCAACATCGACTCCTGCACTATGAGATCGAAATAAATAAACTATACTTTAAATTGTAATTATAAAAATTGACATGTTCCGTTTATTTTAAATGTATATATACAAACATTATCATATTTTATTTATCTTTCTATTTGAAGAGTAACTTTTACTAACACGTAAGTATTAAACTAAAAATATATTTCTTTTACCTCTAATAGGGCTGGGCTTCGAATAGGGTGAATTTAATCTAAATATTTATTCCTTGTGTAAGCTTATTATTTTTACTTTTATTTATTCCTAAATATTTTAAGAAGAGTCTTTAAGCATAAAAATAATATTTTTCATCTAATCATGGTTATTATATAATAACATAACAAGAAAAGATAAATTAAATATATTTTATAAGCTTTTCCAGCCAGTTTATACTCATTTCTTTATATCTTTATTAATGTTACGGGGTATGGAAAACGCACATTGAGCATCAAATTTGAAACGAACCTCAAAACTGGCACTTCCCTATTACTTTTTTGTTTTTTATATGTGAGGAAAATTTTTACCTCCTTTCATTTCAACTTCCTTTGTGCGTGCTACAAACAACCTGCTCCTCCAACACGTTTGGTACACCATAATTAAAGATCTCACTTATTGCATACATATTACATCCCTCCATCAGCCTTTCAAAGTCTGCTGCTGGACATAGGCCTCCCCTAATGCTCGCCACTCCGTCCGGTCCCGCGCCCTTCGAATCCAGGGGATTCCCGCTGTCCTCTTGAGGTCGTCAGTCCACCTGGCACATATTACATACCTGGCATTTAATATTATTTTCAGGCTTGCCGAATTCTCAAAAAGATTTAACACGTTGGGAATAGGAAACAATATCAAAAATGTTGGTGCCATACTTGATTTTATTAGTAACCGTGGCATACACAGTAGAATGCTATGACGAAAAGTTTGACAAACTAGATGTTGACAAAGTTATAAACGATGAAACTTTATTTAATTCCTACTTAAATTGTTTTCTGGATAAAGGTCCCTGTACTGCCGAATATGCATCAGAATTCAAAGGTATTTGTTTTTATTATTTTTAATTAAATTTCTATCAATTTAAAATCGATTTTCTCAATATCTAAATGATAGAGCTTTTAAACTGCCAAGATATAACTCCTAGTAAGTTCCAATGTAATAGGTTTGACGACGATTGCTATCCGTTGGTAAATAATGCTTATTATAATAATTACCTCAATTATTTTTATAATAAAGGATGATACTACCAGGGCAAAGACAGATATTTGACTATGTTATTTTTAGCATATACAAATTGTAAATTTCTAAAAACGCGAAAAATAATATAAATATATATTATATTTAAGTATATTATTCTAAGTATATCTTTAATTTGACTAACTTATTATTTTATTCTAAGATATTTTACCCGAACTCTTATCGGACGCGTGCGCAAAGTGCTCCAAGTTACAAAAGAACAATGTGAGAAGAGTATTCAAAGAAATGTATGAAAAGAGGACAGATGCTTTAGCGGAATTCGAAAAGAAGTATGACCCGAAAGGTGAGAATAAGGCCAATTTTCTATCAATACTCCAAAGCAAGGAGGATTAATGACAGCATCTAGCCACAGTTCCAGGGTAGCTCAAATACGACCAGGCGACGACGTTTGCAGATATATTAAATAATACTTTTAATTTTTGTCTTTTTTTAATTATTAAAGGATCTGTAATACGCATGTTTGTAAATTATTTTTACCTCGTATACAAATATTCCAGTCCTCCGACTGCAAGTAAAAAAAACCTGTCACCATGACAGGTGGTGGGTTCTAATACCAGTCGACGAAATGAAATATTTAATATTTTCATCTGTTAACTCTGGTATTGAAGCTAAACTCGGCGTTGAGGTCTGCCATTCAACATACAATTCTTCTAGAATTCCGCTGAACGTGGAGTACGGAGTGTCTCAACACCAGGTTCCCTCTGCTTACCCTGCTACATGCGGACACAGGTGCAATCGGTTGCATCATACCAACGATTAACGCTTTGTAAGATAGCCTTTCTCGAGAAATATACTATCCAATCAAAATAATTTTACAATTCGAATCCGTAGTTCATGAGATAAACGCATTCAATCAAACAAACTACAGCTATATAATAATTCTAATTCTAGTCTAGAAATATTATAGATATTATATTGACTGGGTAAATGTTAAACGCAAAAAGATTATGTATATTTACAACTTAAATTACTCGTATAAAATATTGTAAATAAATGGATATTTTCCATACATTGCTATATATTAGTTATAGATAGATAGTTTAAACGTTTTATCATCATTGCTATGAACGGACGCTTATATACGATTTGAACCAAATTGCCCAGCGGAGATTGAAGGCGTTATACAACGGCGTTACGTCATATTGCAGTACTGCGCAACCGACCCGACGACATACAAACACACATGCAACTAGTCTTTGCTTGCCACATTCGTGCCCACTTCGGTGGAATAGTATAAAATAGGATTAGCTGGTAAAATATATTGAATTTTGAATTTGTATTTTCCTTATTATCGAATTTGTACCCGGGAATGAATTATTACTTATTAATATTTTTTTTTTACTCCGCCAAGTACCAAGGCAAAAGCGCGGTGTTGAGTTTCGCCACTCAACACACAATGCTTCGAAAATTCAGTAGAAAGTAAGGTATGGAGTGTCCACCAGGTTCCCCTTGCCTTCCCTCCTATATGCGGGAAGGTAAACATCGTACCTATATCACAAAGATACCCTTAAGTGTTAATGTGATTATTGTATTTACGTAGAATATCCACTATAATAGAAAACTTGTATTTTCTACTTTTTTCTAGGATCATGAAATTAATTTTCCTACATAGGTACTTATTGCGGTAAGCAGAGAAGTAGTGTAAAGACACTGCACTCTCAACGTTCTTATATAAATTGGAGTTAAACAATCAATAATACAATATTATAATAATTACTAGTTTTATTCATTAAAATCAGTCAACACCAATAGAAAATAAATAACTCTACGCCATTTACATCGAAATGCTCTCCAGAGACTAACAAATATCACGCATCGTATCACTCTTCTTAATAAAAAACTACCATTTTCTATCTTTCCTTTTGTCTTATTTTGATTAAAGCGTAAAAATAAATTTAAATTTAGTCACCTATATTAAAAATAATACAAAAAAATTAACTTTTGATAAATTTATCGAAGTTTTCACGGTGCTTGCCGCTGGGATCGTTCTTCTGAACGAGTTCTTCCCAATACTTGGGGAACTTCTCTTGGATAGCTCTGATCACTTTTTTAATGTTAATCTTCTGCTTCTCTGTGCATTTACCGCATACTGTCTCCACTGCTTCAGGTAAAGTTTCTAAAATATAAATAATAAAAATATTTATAATAATAAACCAAATAGAAATTTTAAAAGTTCGTGAATTAACTATTTGAGATATAGATACTCTCTCAAGTCTTAGATCGATTTATATATAAAACGGCATCTCAAGATCGATCTCACACTAGAGAACCAGGTCTCTAATATTGTAAAAATGAAAACAATGTAAAAATGTCACAATATTAATAGATTTTTCAAGGTTGCAATACAAAACCTTGACCTCGACCTTTTTTATGCAATTATCAGGCGATTCTGGCCTGAGCCTCTTAGCATGCAGCAAACATGTTACTTAGTAAGCATTGCACATTCAATGTTGTCTAAGTACGAGTAAATATAAATGGTTGAAGGATGTTGAAAGGATTTTGTTGGGCAAATATTTATTTTGATTTTATCGAAAACTAGCGGCCCGCTCGCGGTTACACCCGCGTGATCTATGTTATTATTAATTTTTGTCTCCATGACTACGTCCTAGTGTCGTCTATGCAAAATTTGAGACTCCTAGCATTTGTAGTAACGAAGTTTCATACAAACTTTCAACCCCAAAAACAACCCCTTAGAAGTCGAATATTGCAAATTCCCATCTTAGCGAGCACCTACGTCCTATAAGTAACTCCTATGCAAAATTTGAGATTCCTAGCACTTGTAGTTTCTGAGATTTCGTGATGAGTGAGGGACCTTTCGATTTTATATATATAGATATAGATATAGATAAATAATTTAATAAGCTAACTGTTTTTAGGCCAGCCGTGGCACAGGCCACAAACGTGTAAAACAGGTTGTGGTTTCGATTCCCACTTGAGTAAAATGAAATATTTAATATTTTCATTTCCTTACTCTGCTATCGCGGCGTTGAGTTTCACCACGCCATGCTTCCGGAAATCGTCAGAAACTGGGAAGCGTAGTGTCTTATCATTAAATGTTAATGAAATAAACAAATTTCCACTTACTTTTGAAGTCAGATCCTTCTGCAGTACACCTGCCTTTATCTAAAAAGCAGTTGATGTACGATTTGAGCAGTCTCTCGTTTGTTACAAGGGTCTCGACATCGAAATTATCATATTTAGCATTATATTTTTCTCCAGCAAATGCTGACAGGACCAGGCATGAGAATACAATTAAGAATTTCATTTTTTATCTGAAAATATTTTAAAAAATTTAATATTTTAATACATTTGCACAAAATGAAAATTAAAATACACAAACAATAGGCGTTAGGCCGTATGTATCGATTGATGGTTTTATACGATTAAAAACACAATGAAATAAAATTGTTGTGAACAGAATAATAATAGATAATCTACTTGGTGACTGTACACACATCTACGATGGTGACCGACGTATTTTGAATTTATTATATTTTTCATAATATTGTCTATAGATAGGTACTTTTATACAAATAATATTAAATATACAGTAAATTAATAGACAAATTCGTAACTTATCTATAGATTTAACGATTTAATTAAATTATTTAGTGCCATAAGGAAAACTGATTTATTAAAAAGACTCGTTATTGCTCTTTTAACTAAAAAATAAGAATCACATAATAAAAACCAAAAAAAAAAAATATCATTAGCTCAATCCGAAAGTATGACACCGGGTTACGAGAGCATTGTGCCCAGTGACGCAACACTATCACAATTCGATTGCCGTTGACACTGATTGTGGTAAGCAGTTCGTTCACCCACCTTTCACTCTCTATAGGACCCAAAGAACTAGCCGTCGCAGAGAGCGACAGTGCTTTTATATCGACTGCCATTAAACCACCACCTTCGGGGACTTGCAGGCCAAATATAGCAGCCGTATGTATACGACTCTAAGCCTTTTGAAGTTACAAATAAATGCCATTGTTTGGCCATTTATAGAATGATTAAGAGCCGTCTTTGTTGTCGAAATCCATCGTACGTAGCTGAACGTTACCAGGAAAGCGTATTGGGTAATCCGAAATTCCCTGCCGTATATGAATATTGGAGAATTGTGTGTCAATAAATTATTTTTTCCTTCATAATTGTTACTGTAACGTGATGGGTGTGGGTTCGATCCCCACTCGAGGAAGTGGAATATTTATTTACGTTTATATTTCCATTTCTTCGTTCTAGTGTCGAGCCAAAGCGCGGCGTTGAGTTATGCCACTCAACACGCAATACCTCCAGAATTCGGCAGAAAGTGGGGAATGGAGGGTCTTAACACTAGGTTTCCTCTGCCTATCCTGCTGTGTGCGGGATACAGCGTGAAGCTGAAAAAGAATTGTTATTTTACTAACAAATCTATATTA
Source organism: Heliconius melpomene rosina (assembly GCF_056956725.1). Classification (NCBI taxonomy): domain Eukaryota; kingdom Metazoa; phylum Arthropoda; class Insecta; order Lepidoptera; family Nymphalidae; genus Heliconius; species Heliconius melpomene. The sequence goes on along the minus strand of NC_140402.1, from coordinate 4,359,761 downwards.
GCTAAGCTATCTAAATATTATGGTGTTTCATGTTTATATAATAATACCTATTTGTAATATTTTTTATTAGCTTCCATCTAGTAAGAGGTCTTATTACATAAATTTAACCCAATTCCTACGGTCCGATTAACCTGGAAATTGGCACGCGTGTTCGTATCGAATGACAATAGCACCGATCTCATTTGATCTGTAATTATTTTGGCCAGAGGACTAGGATATGGAGAAAACCATTTTTAACTGTTTTTTTTTAATGGGGGGCTAGGGATAAAGCGTGAAGCTATGTATGTATGTATGTAAGTGTAGGTAATAGCCTATTCAAGGCCTGTGCTTGTATAGCTTCACGATATCAAAATATTTGTATTCAATAAACTTTGTCCGATTATAGTAGACTGGTAAAAAAAAAAAAAAAACATACAGTCGAATTGATAACCTCCTTTTCTTACAGAAGTCGGTTAAAAAATGCAAACATTTATGTATATATAAAAAAAAATCGATACTCGAGTTAAATTACTCAGGCGAGAAAAAGGCTTTTTAAAAATTATTTATTTAATTTTATAAACAACCTTTCTGTTTTAAAGCAAGTTGAAGACAGAGAATCTTTATTAAAATTTTATATAATTCAAAACAGTTAAATCAGCAAAATACTAAAACACTATTGTTCGATTCCGCGAGGTCCAAGTGCGGCGTCATCGGAATGTATCCTTATGCTTATGTAACTCCTCCCTCCTTAAGAGGGAAGCTGGTCCTGCAGGTTCCTGAAGCGTCCTCGCTGCTGGTTTCCTCCGGGACTCTGGGAAAATGCTCGTAGATTTTCCAAAAAAAACATTTATTATAGTAGTATATAATAATCATAGATCAGCTTGAAACAGCCAGGATAATACTCTATTTCTTTATTTTCTCCTCTTCTTCTAGGGTTTGGATATTATATGCAAGTTGATGTATATAATCGAGAGGTATATATTCTAAATCCTTCTTTTAGGTAAGAGTACCCTTTGTTACCAAGTATAAGGGTTGGAATGAGGAATAACTAGGTTATATTTATCATTAGAAATGGAAGGAATTTCTAGGATGGAAATTAGGAAATGTTCTGTACTATATGCTTTCATCATAATAGACACTTTGATTTATTTATTTGAATAGGTTTAATGTTTACAAAATTAAAATTACATATATTTTTTATGAATTAATAAATTTCCTTATAATAATTAGTAGTATCTAACTACTATCGAAACTAAACCATATATAATACCATGATTAACTCTAGAAATAGTAAAAATATTTTTTTTTGTTTCTTTTATAAGTAAATCTAACTTATATTCTATTTTATTTCTATAAACCTTATATATCCTTTAAGATGAAGTATTCTCGCATACAACAAGTTCTTTAAAATAATTATATATTATTATATATAGTATTTATTTGTATGTAAAATTATTATATATAATATTTTTCTGTATATAGAACTATTATATATAATATTTATTCGTTATTAAGTAAGTAAAAGCAAGGTTAAACATATCATTTTGTATAATAGTTTTTCTTTAATTAATAAAATGTAAATAATAATAATATAATAAAATTCCATTATGTATGGGATCTAGGGTTATTTTGGCTCTTGTGTGGAACACGAGGGACCTGATGAGGCCTTTGTAGCAATTTATAACGAACTCTATTAGAGTTAGAGTTTGGATGATTTTTTATAATCTCCGTTCTATTGTAAGGGTGCAAATTAATTATTTTATACGGACCTTTGAAATCTGGTATGGCTTCATCTCTGAGCGTCGTCTTAGCTACTTGCTCATAGACTGTTTCACCTACCTTATGTGGTTTTCTTATGTACTTCCTTAAAGATGATACTATTTTCTTCTTGGTATTATTTACTTTGGTAAATACGTCTTTTACCAATGTCCTAGTATTAGTTAATCTATTGTATACTCTGTATTTCGAGCTGGGTGTTATGTTAGGGTTATACTTCGAACTGGGTGTTATTTTAGGGTTAAACTGCCTAACTTGTCGGTCATTATCATTATATTTAATTAGTAAACCTTTATTTTCGTTATCTGTTTGGGAATGGTTAGTGTACATCGAGTTATTAGGAACAATAGTACTGATACTCGTACTGTCAGTCTCTGATGTAAGCATCTTATGTCTGTCGTTGTCAGGCTCTATGTTTTTATCGTTATTATTACTAGATACAAGGGGTACCTGCGCTATGTTTTCACTAGTTTGTGCACCTACGTCTTGGGATATACTGTCAATTATATTGTCGACTTTATTATTATTAGAATTTATGGTTGATAATGATTCTACATTTTTGTGAGATATTCCATTCATAGGAAAGGCGTCGGCTTTTATATTTTGTTTGCCTTTTTTATATATAACATTATATGGTCGTAACTTAAATGTACCTATGTTACATATGGTTCGTCCTTCTGAATTGGTGTTAATGACTTTGGTTATAAATTTTCCATTTTTAACATTAATAATAGCAGCAGGGGATGTCAATCCCTTAGACCAAATATAATCGTCGTAGATATAAAATCCGTCAATATAATTTGTTTTTAACGTGATATGTTTTTCACACTTTGGTTCTATTTTTATAAGTTTCTTATTATAGTCGAAGTAAATAGGTATGTCGGCTGTCGCTGTATGTAATATTTTATTTTTCAAATTAATATTGCTAGATAATGATTTTAATAAATCTAGACCTATAAGTCCTTTGTATTTAGGGTCGAAATCAAAAATAAGGAATTTATGAAGAATATTACTATTAAAGATTGGGGGTAAGGGTAAATTCACTACATGACTATGCTGTGTTGTCGCATGGGCTGTTTTTATTTCAAATGGTTCATATTCTACAAGATTTTGAAAAATAGAATTAAATATAACTTCTGATGAAATAAGGGATCTAGAAGCTCCTGTGTCAATTAAAAACTTACCTTTAAATTCGGGAATTACTATGTAGGGTAAATGATCTTTATCATGATTATTTATTTTTACTATCTCTTTACGTCTGGGTCTATGCCTAACGTAAAATCCTGCTGGTTACTTATTTCGTCATTAACTGGTTCATAAGTATCCTGCTCGTCTGGTATATGTATATTATCATAATAATACTCACCTGGGGTGTAGTGTTGGGAATACTCATTGAGTTGTTGCTCCTGTGGCTCGTCTGTGTAGAAGAGTTCCTCCACTGCGAACTGCGGCTTCTCTGGTTTATTTGTTGACCTCATAGTCACATCTGATATTTTTTGGGGTGGATTTATTTGCTGGTGAGGGATGTTACCTCTATGATTAATAAAAGGTCTATAATTACCTGAGGGTTGTCGGTTTTTCCATGGTAGCATTGACTGAACCCATTGTTGACGTTGTTCTGGTGTCCAGTTATTTTGTCTAGGGGTAAAATTTGAATTTACGTGCATAGGTGGATTATTTAATCTAGATTGTGAATTTGAAAATGGAATAAAGTTTCTATGATTTTCTTTAACCTTACTTGGAGAGTTTGACATATTAAAATTATTATTAAATCTATTGTATGTGAGCTTAGCTTCTTCTTGCCTAGCTGCTACAATGGCTAGTTCTAATGTGGTAGGCCTGGCTAGACGCACACCTATTGAAATTTGAAAGTCTAATTGGTTCGTATATTGCTCTATAACCATGTTTTCATAATATTCTTTGTTACTATGTTTACCTACGGACAAAAGGGTGTCAAGTATGTCTCGAAGGCGTTTCCCAAAAGTTTCCGCGTCTTCATTTTTATTACGTCGCGTTCGAGTTAGCTCTTGCATTAGTTGTATTTCGTTCCTAGGTTCACCTAATCTTCTAATCAAAGCGCGTTTAATCGCGTCCCAAGAGTCTAGAAACTCTTCGTATGCTATTGCATCTATTGCGGCTCCACTGAGTCTGCTTTTTATCAAACACACAATAGCGGGGTGGTGTTTCGCTGCGCCCTCTATTAATTTCAATATATTATCTACTTCTCTAATATAAAAATTCAACGTTTTTGAATTACCATCATAACGTGGCATAAAATCTGAAATTAACTTAAAACTAGAATTCTCGCAATTTTCAAAAGACATTTTATCTTTTAATCACGACTAACCTATTTAACAAAATAATTCAAATAAATAAAATATTTCAATTCAATATAATATTTATTAAAATAATATTTTATTATTTCATTTAATTATTTATTCATTATTTCATTTCATTTATTTATTTCTCATAAACTTATTCAATAATAGTAAATGCCTATCGCGATTTGAGCTATATAGACAGATACAAAAATACGGAAGGAAATATAGCATAGGAACTTGGATAACAAAAGTACTCACCAAAGAAACCTCTGCATCTCCAACCGGGACTCAACTGCTTGGCAGAACCTCCGATGCTTAGGTGCTCCGCCGGTCTCGCCGTCGTAGATTCTTCTTAATAGATCGCGGTAATAACGATAGAAACCGTTCGCGGGCTTTAAGAGTTTGATTAAAGCCAAACACGCCGCGATCCTACCGACTGCGCCAGTTAAATTACTCAGGCGAGAAAAAGGCTTTTTAAAAATTATTTATTTAATTTTATAAACAACCTTTCTGTTTTAAAGCAAGTTGAAGACAGAGAATCTTTATTAAAATTTTATATAATTCAAAACAGTTAAATCAGCAAAATACTAAAACACTATTGTTCGATTCCGCGAGGTCCAAGTGCGGCGTCATCGGAATGTATCCTTATGCTTATGTAACTCTCGTTTTAAAAATATTTTTTTTTACTATGCCTATGAATACTTTCAGAAATTATTCTACATATATAGTAGTTAAAAATTACATCTGGAAAAAAATTACCATAATTTTTTTTTTGCTACAGCCCTTGAAGTTTTTGGTCAAATTTTGATACATTTAGAAGTAAATAAAAAATATAATTAAAATAAAAATTAAATTTAGAAACGCAAGCCAATAGTCGGGCTGTATTTGCCAATTTTCTTCAAAAATCTATTTTTTATTCCAAAAATTACAAATTCACCAATGTCTACTGAAACATTGAAAATCATTAAACATACATGGGGTGAAATGGATATTTACTAAAGTCCTCTACTCATAGACAACCGTTGATCTGTCGATCGCGTTACACCCTGTATATCCTCATTGTATAGTAGTACCTAGTAGTACTCTCAAACGACTGATTTGAGAATACTAGATACTACTATACTTTTAATATATAGCTTTCTTAATAAAATATGCGGTAAATAGTAAAGGTGATATAGGTAACCTAGATTTATCAGAATTAACATACAGGTTTGATGGAAATAGTCATAGTTTAGCACAAAGATGGCTTTTTGAAGGTTCTTAAATACTATTCAAAGTGTTTTACCTATAGCTAAATGCATGGAAGCAGTTATTTTGAAGAGCTCATAGTTTATTTAGTTCATAGCTAACCTTTACATTTAGTAAATCAACCACGTTACAAAGGAAGCTCCAGATGCAGAAAAAACCTTGCAAAAATGCTTGAATCTTTTCATTATTTTGACTTAGAAGTTTGGTTTTTTTTGCTCCAAGGAGCCATAGACACTAATATGGCAGGTGAGGGGGAAATTTAATAATTTTGAGAGAATAAAGAAAAATTTAAAAAATTATGATTTAAATTATGTCATAGTTATTTATTACGGTAATAAATCTTCTTAAACCCTCATTAAAATATTACATAGATGAAAATACACTTCGCTTTATAAATTAATAGCTATTAAATAGTATATTTACATAATATAAAAACAAAGTTAAAAAATAACTTTCAAGTTCATAAATTTAATGATTTCTAAAATATTTTTAAAATCAATAAAAAAAAATCTCTACGAGTACCTACCTACATAGCTTGGAGACACATCCAACAGTAATAATTACGTAATCATGAGGTAAATTGCAATAGATCTACAAACTAATTTCAAACTCTCTTTCTTCTTTCTTTCTCGTTAAATATCCAAAACAACAATACTATCATTTACTATTTCTGTAGCGTCACGCACCCAACACACATGTCCCGCACACAACAGAGTAGGTAGTGGGCACCTAGTGTTAGGACACTCCGTTTTCCATTTTTTCTCGAATTCTGGTGTTCCCCAATTTCTGTCGAATTCCCAAGGCATTCCCTGTTGAGTGGCGGAACTAAACGCCGCGCTTTGCCTCGTTACCACGACTGGCTTCGTTTATGTTATAAATAAAATTATCTTCATAAGATAATAGTACTTACCTTATAAAATTACTTGAATTACGTAACTTAAGATCTAGATAAGACGGTCTCAAATGTTGTGAAGTACTTGTTTTGTGGATCAAGTTTCTTCTTAAGCTCCGAGTGACTCTCTGGTGAATATCTTTGAAATGCTTCGAATGTTCTTCGGGCAAACCTCTTTTGTGATGGAGAACATTTAGAACAGGCGGTCCGAACAATTTCTGGTAATACCGCTGTGGAGGAAATGTTAAAAATTTAAATTAAAATGTAGCGGGTTTAAGCCCACCCCTATTTGGATACCATCATACAGGTCTTGGACAGTTTTAAAAAATATATATATTTTTGCCGTTCCCCACTATCCGTCAAATTCTTGAGCAGCAGAACTCAACGCCACACGTGACCAGAGGAAACGAGAAAATGAAGATATTAAAAAAATCATTCTTCCCAGTGGGAATTGAACCCACATACGTCGCGTTTACAGTCATACGCTTATACCACTGCATCACGACGGCCTCGATTTGAATTATATTAGGATTTAAATATTTTTTAAAGCACATTTAAGAAAATTAAGATTAAAAAAATACAAAAATTACCATATTGGAACATCACCTTCGAATATTAATAATATAATTTATGCCTTTTAAAATAAAATAATTCTATTTATTAAATATACAACATACAATATTTTCTATAGAGAAAAAAAACAATATATCACAATTATGAATGAATGATTATTTAAATTATATGAATTATATATAAGATCACAGATTATTACTTTAAACTAAGTAGCTACTATAATGTTATAATTTTGCAACAAAGATAATTATCATACACAGTAAGAATATGTTTTATTATAGCTTCACGTTTTGTTCCGCACATAGCTAGGTAGTAGCTAGGTTCCCAGGTTCCCCTTGCATATCTGCACAGTAGCGAGAGAGCCTAGTGTTAAGATACTCTATTAAGACATGATTTCATTATATGAAACACTTACCTTTAAACACTCTCCCAATAGGAGTACAAGGACCTCTATCCAAGAAACAATCCAAATATTTCTTCAAAAGTCTAGGATTTTCAACGAATTGATCTATATCGTAATAGTCGTAACGCCTGTCGTAAAATCTTTCTTGAGTTAAAACGCACGAAATAAGTAAAAGTATAATAGAAACTTTTCTCATTATTTTTATATATTTCTTTTAAGTTGACTAATGACTTAAAATATATATATATATTATAAAAATATATATATTATATATATATTTAAACAAGGAGCTAAAATTAGATGTGTTTTATAGGATAATGAATCTCGGAATGAGTGATGCAAACATAACAAAGCCTTCTATTTTAAACATAAATAAATTGCTGTTAGCCTTCGAGCGCAAAATATAAGTATAATCTGCAAAAGCTATAGGTCATTTCGAAAGACCTAAAAATTTAATCTAAAATCTTTATTTAGTCTACTATTTTTAATAATAATATTTAGATTATTATTTAAACGAGTTAAAACAATATTTTTATTATAAGGATAACAAATTCATAGATTATATATAAGGTAAAGCAATTAGTACATTTGTAATTGTAATTGGTTTTTTTTATAATATCTGTTCCTAATAAAAAATATTAAAAATTTTATTTGGAAATAGTTTCTGTTGTACTTTATAATATTAAACAATAACAGCTCTATCGCTGAATAGGTAAGTAGTGATTAAAATAAATAATATGAAAAATAATGACATCATCCTTTCTAAGGCGATTCTTCTATAAATATTTATAATAACCAGTTTTTTTAACTTTGGTGATCTTTATTTATACTATTAGAATTGAATTATACGTGCAAGTTTCTATAAATTATCGATTTTTCAGTTAATACATCATATAAATATAAAATAAAAAAAAAGCTGCATACAGCGTCTATTTTTTATTATTTAGTGCAAATTAAAAAAAAAATGCTTAATTGTGAGTCGAGCTCGTCCAAGGAGTCTTCAGTTAAAATTTTTGGATTGTAGGTCAACAGGAAATACAAATTATAAAAGTATCTTCGACGCAGGAGTACAAGTGTAAACGCAATTGGTTGTGGATTCGATCCCTATTCGAGGAAATATTTTTTTTAATATTTTAATTTATTTGCTTTGGTTGGATGTCGTGATGACATGACATGAGAGCCAATGGTCTAACCACCGAGGACGCAAAAGACCGTGCAAACTGGAGTAGGTTGAGTAGGAAGGCAGACCCTGGTGATAGCCGGGATTAATGCCAGAAAGAAGAAGACTTCCACGCTATCTTGAAATAAATGGTCTTGACAGACGGACTAAGTAAGAGTAATAAGAGTTCCTTTTTTACATTTTAAGGGAGGAAACCTTAAAAATGTACATTTGTATATGTTACTAGCGGACCCGGACGCGGCTACGCCTGCTTGAAATATAAGAATATAATTTCTATAGAAATATAATTTCAATCTAGATGAAATGCTAAAAGTGACTATTATATTTATTTTCATAAGGATGAATATCAAAATGACGCGTGACGAACGCGGTCGCGTAGCGACGTTTGTTATTAAGATGGCAGAATAAATTGCATGTCAAATTAGAAAGTATTTTAATTTATTAGTACATATGTGTAATGTAATATTATATAGCCTATAGCACTTCTGAAGAATGCAGCTTTCATACAAAACAAAAACAAAGTAAATCGTTCCAGTAGATCCAGAGATCTTAGCGTTCAAACAAACAAACAAACAAACAAACTCTTCCGCTTTATTATATTAGTATAGATGTAACCTAGCAAGTATATGTGATGTGCTTGTATTACAAAAACTATAAAATTACTTGCTGATTTAGAAATAATGTTATAAAATTATAATGGCATACATAAAATACATATATCATTATTTAATATTAACTTGTGACATTGTAATAGGCTATTATTACTATAATTTATTTAGCTTCATCTCGCACATAGCAGGGTAGGACGAGAGAACTTAGGAGCCTAGTGTTAAATTCAGTTCCCATTAAGACACTTCCATTTTCCACTTCACGCCGAATTCTTGAGCCATAGCGTATTGAGTTACGGGGCTCAACGCCGCGCTTTATCTCGCTACCAGATCGACGAAATAAAAATATTTAATTTCTCTGGAATAGGAATTGAAGCCATAAATGTCGCATTTACAGTAACACAGTTGTACCACTGGGCCACTAGGGATTTTATATAATTATACATACGAGTAGGTATACAAGCTACATAAAAATTTAATAATTTAGTATTCTTAATGAAATTATAAACAAAAAATCTGTAATAAATTGTATTATATTTTATTGCCAGATCTTATTAGAATTCTTTATATCGAAGTGTTTAAGCATTCGCAATGGCTGCTTCCAGAGCGGCAAAATGCTTGTCCTGTGGGTCGTACTTTTGCTTGAAGTACTGGTATTCTTGAGGGTTCTTCACTTTTAGTACTTCGAGGAAACGTCTGAAGATATGTTTTTGGGCCGCAGTACATTTAGCACAAGCTTCTACGACAGCTTCTGGTATATCCTCTGAAAATATATAATTATTTTTGTTACTTTTAATTTCTTTATAATTAAAGTAGGTACTTCCTACTTTTTTTATTTTTCTTTAGCTTCACGCGTGGGATACACCCGCATATAGCAGCAGGGTAAGCAAATGGAACTATGGAACCTAGTTTTAAGTTTCTCCGGGCTTTGCCACGTCGCCAGAGTGAGGAAATGAAAATATTAAATATTTCGTTTATAATGAAATCCACAACTTGTCGCTTCGCACGAGGGTTTAGCCACGACTAGCCCGGTTTTCTTAGTTAATCCACAAAAATAATATCAACATGTTTTTTATTTGTCAAGAATTAAAAATAGCATGTAAAGTTGTTTAAATATTATTTCAAGATATATTTTGAAACATATAAATTTCTTAATATACTCGTATAAACAAAAATATTAAATGAATACTATTTCGAAAAAGTTGCATCGCTCTTAAAGGAAAGATTAATCTTTCTTAAATTTTAAAGTTCAATGTGATCAAGCTTGTTCAAAGTTTAATGATGAATTCAATAGCCCGTCTAGGAATATTAAAGTACCTAGATATATATATTAAAAGCGATTATTATTATTTGAGGCTAGTCATTTCAGGCCACTAAACGCTAAAAGTTGTGGATTCGATTCCCGATCGAGAAAATCAGATGTTTAATATTTTCATTTCTTCAAAGCGCGACACTAAGTTCTCGTCACTAGAAACGGAAGTGTCTAAACACTAGGTTCCCAGGTTCCCGCTGCCTACCGTGCTAGTTTCGGGAAACAGCGAGAAGCTAAAAACGGCTGTCATTCCGTAAGTATAAGCAATTTGAATATTTCTTTCTTCTTTGCCTTTCCTATATGTTTTCCCTTTCCTGGGCCCATAAAAACCCTCAAACAGATCTCAGATACTGCTCTGAGCTCCTCACCATGCAATGCGATGGGCACCTCGGTGAACCCATGAAACGAACGATAAGACATTTCTTCTTTAAATTAATACCTATTATTTGAAAATAGAACAACCGCCTTAAATCATAACAAATCTTATTCGACATACTTTTCAACTGATGATGACGATTTTCATACAAAAATGCTGATTCATTTTAAAATAACAATCTCTTAGTTAAAACAAGCTCCAAGGTAAGATTAAATATTACTCGCCAAATGCCTTGAGTCTGACCAGAAGTTAAGTACAGTAGGTACAGTTAACAAGTAGATTTTATCAGTCCCTTCCTGTGTTAATATGTTTTGATTAATTTAAAAATTTAAAATAAATATTATTTTATTCGTTTTATTATTTGAAATTATTATTTCAATATTATTTATCTTTAATTTAAAAGGAATTACTTGTTGAGGCCAGTCGTGGCGCAGAGGCACAACTTATTCGATTTCCATTTAAGGAATTGAAATATTTAAATTTCCATTTCCTAACTGTAGTAACGACGTAAGCGCTGTGTTGAGTTCCGCCGCTCAATACTCATGTCTTAATGGGAACAGAATGTATTAACATTAGGTACCCAAGTTTCCTCTGCTTACTCGCTTACCCTGCTAAGTACGGGATTCAGCGTGAATATAAAAAAAAAAACTTATAAGTAAACAATACTGTCTATATTTATTTTAAAATTTCTACCAGAAAACATAATATTTGTTATTATGTCATCCATGACATTTAAAAGTAAGTTATTTACGAACATGCTTAAAAGTAAGTTAAATAAACCATAAACTTTAAAAACTTTTGTTATATAAAACACTTCGATAAGGCAATATACAGAAATTTTATTTTTTAAAACTCCAAATATATGATATTATTAAAATTGATGGACAGAGGCCAGTCGTGGCGCAGGGGTCGTCGTGACGGTAAAACCGACTGGTGGTGGGTTCGATCCCCACTCGAGGAGATAAATAATAATTTCCATTTCTATATTATATGTCATTCGATAATTAGGTGTCGATTAATGGTGCTTCAATATTGATAACTAGAGATTTTCTGTATACTTTGCTAATACAAATTTAAAGCAATTTTAATATATTTTATGGTTATCAAAAATTTTATTCGTAATATTTATTTTAATAACTTAAAACTTATTTGAACATTTTTGATTGTAATTTTAATGCTTTAAACTTTATATACTTTTTATATCTATAATGTAAATAACAAAAAAGTCCTTAAACCGTCGACAACTGGTGTCATTACCCTATTTATAAAAAGATTTACTTAAATAACATAAAATTTACTTTAAAATTAACAGCACTTACTTTTAAAATCAGCCATCTGTTCATTGCAAGATCCCTTATCATTAAAACATTCGGCGAAAACCTTCATAGTTTCTGGATCCTTAACTACCGCTTCGATATCCAAATCATCATTTTCACTGCTGTATTGCTGAGCAGCAGCCAGCACCAGAAGACCAGAAAGTACTAGAAGGCACTTCATGTTCACAGCCTGCAATCAAGCGAAACACTGTTGAAGTATTGAAAACTTAATATAATTTGTATGTAATATATTGCAAGAGAAAAAAGTAAATAGTTTTTAGGTATATATATAATTAATTTGATTTACTGCCACTTATATCTTAATCACCTCGCCGTCTTAATGTTTACTTAAAACAAACTTTAGAGGTTATGCTTCTTATACTTTTTTAAAAGGTTATCTTTAAATGAGCTTGTAAAAAGAAATAATAATGGAAATAACAATATTACACCTATTTACTCTAAATATTTATAATTTCGTGTTTATTTCTCAAGAACTGGATTAGGAAGAATAGATATTTAATAAAAATATTTACCTTATATAATAGCTGAGATAACAATCGACCTTTAGTTCGTAGTGTTGGACTAGCAATGTAAAAATAAAGTCGATTCTGTTTAAAATAATTTATTCATTAATGCCTATAGCCTGTATGAATGAAATTTAATATTTTTTTTATAAATGTTTTCTTCCCTTTTGACAACAGGTAAATGTTAAGGCAATAATAAAGTAAAATGCAAAATATGTAAATTCAAAAAAGAAGGACGGTATTAATTTTGTATATTAATATTTTAATTAATATGAATATATATAGCTTGATAATTCCCATTTATTATAAGAGTGTTTATAGTATTTTTTGTTAGTCTATATGTCTGCTCTAACATCACGAACATGCATATCATTATTATCAATACAAGTGGTTCAATGAAACTAAGCGGATTGTGTTACTACAATTATAATTAAATATCAATTAACTATAACGTATTTATACAATTTAAATAACTAAGCCATATTAATATATTATAATTAACTTATTTGTAACATTCGAAATACCTCCACCGTAATTAAAGAAAATATATATAATATAACTAGTGGACCCGAACGCGGCTACGCCCGCTTGAACTATACGAATATTTATTAAATATATTTATGAAATTATTTTCGGTTTTCAATAGAGATGCATTAAGCAAGCTCATTTTGGGTGACGTTTTCTAACAACAAATTTTACAAATCGTTGCTTAGCAACGGTCGCATAGCGACGGTTGTTATTAACATGGCGGAATAAATTGCATGTCAAATTAATAAGTATTTTAATATATTGGTATATATCTAAAATATTACAAATATGAGAAAGAAAAGTATCCTATGTTCATCCCGAGACCCTCAAGTATCTCTATGTGAGTATTTTATCACAATTGAATTAGCGGTTTGGCCCTGATTGCGTAAAAGACAGACAGACAGACAGAGTTACTTTCGAATTTATAATATGGTTATAATATTGGAACAATAAAAAAAATATAAACACAGATTTCGTCTGTTGGTATGGCGATATAAGCATTAATGATCGTACAAAAAGGTCAACCTATATAAAAACAAAGAAATATCGAAGTATGTATATAAATGTCACTTACTACGTTATCTTCTAGTCACGTCGATATAAAATTACACTTGTATATGCTTCTTTATTATTCAGACTACTCCTTTTATACTTATTCCCGTATTCTGGCAAGGCTATTTGCATATTTTGAAAATTATCGACCAAATCCACTTTTTACCTGCCAATGCTGATACCACGTTTTTTTCTAAAGAACGTGCTCTGAATGTTGTTTGGGAACATCATTACTATTAATAAAAGCATTCGTCTAATTTATATATAAATGTACACTTCTAAAACCAGTACATGAGTTATTTTATTTAAAAGTTTTATAATAATGTTTTTTTTTAATTTTTTGTCTTTTTTTAAGTTAATATTAAAGTAGATATTTTAGATATTGTATTGGAAGAGCGGGGTCTTCTAATGCAGGTAGTACTTGCTTAAAAGGAGTTTTCTGTAACAATTATTTCTGTGTAAAATCTGTTGAACAAATAAAGTGTTTTTATATTATTTATTTTTTTATTTATTTTTAGTATACAACTAACAGGTTGAAGTATAAAGTTTGCGTTATCAACATTCGAAAGGATTCGTTGACTAACATTGAACTAAATTCGTTGAGGCCGAAAGTTAGTTTGCACAGAAATATTATATAAAGATCGACAAGTATGATCTCGTTACATAAACACCTTACAAAATTCTTTTTAATAATGTCAATTAAAAAAACAGCTTCACGCAGTATCCCGCACGCTATAGGAAACCTAGTGTTACACTTTGTTCCCCACTTTCTGAATTTTATGGAGGCATCTCAACGCCGGGCTTTTGACTTGGTACTAGAGATACTGAAATATTAGAGAAATTTAAATATTATTAAAATCATTACCTCGAGTGGGGATCGAACCGACAACCGTCGCGTTACAGTTACACCCTAGTGCTCAATAAAATCAAGTAGTGTAAAAATAGATAAATAATATATTTAATGCTGGAAATGCCTGCTTTAAACTGGTCAAAGCAAAATTGTCAGAAGAAATATTGCTATGTTATTTATCAAGATTCCCTCTCAATTAATTATTAATAAAATATATATTTAAATATTTACAACTTTACTTTATCAAGTGAAATATTTAGCTTACTAGAAAAAAGGGAAAAATATTCAATTTTTGTTTTTATATACAAGAAAGGAAATAGGAACTTTTTTGCCTTTTTGATATATATGTAGAAGTCATGATTAAGCGCGTACGGTTGACTTTTGACTTTTATAATTAAAAGTAAATATTAAGAAAATAATATATTCATTATGAACAAATACAATCCAAAATTAGATAAAGGTGAAATTATGTGTTGAGAAACAAAAGAAGTTTAAAACAAAGTAAATATATTTCATTGTACCTAATGTCCTACACTCAACATTAGAGGAATATAATCATAACTTCATCGAAAACCATAGCAAAGTCTCAGAACACTAAAGTAATTAAGGGAACAGAAAGAAAAACATATGGATATGTTGACATTACACCCAAAATTATTTACCGTAAATAAAAATTACAGTACGGAGTCCATATCAGGTCTTTCATATTGGGAGATGACTCGTTCCAAACCACCGAAGTATATGTCTTCGGGATCATAAAAATGTCTGAAGTTCCAATATTCTTCTGGATAGATCGCCTTAAGTCCCTGAAGGAATCTCCAGAATATATATTTTTGGTTAGGATTGCATAGTCTGCACGCCGACACAATAGGTTGTGGAATGTTTCCTGAAAAATCAATAGTTCTTTAGTGATAGTTATTTTTTAATTATTATCTTAATGTGTAATATATATTTTCAATAACATTAAATACTAACGTAGTTTTATTTCCTAAGTCAACCGCGGCTTCGCCCGCTCAAACTCAATGATATGTAGCCAATGTGTTATTCTGATATATAAGCTAAATTACTGTATTTTTTATTTAAATGTGTCTAACATTATATTTATGATGTAACTATTATACCCACAGTGTAACGTGATCGAAGGATCGACGGTGGTCTTTGGGACCTCAATACCGGCTGTTCAGCGATTTTTAGTGGTTTAGCAATTTTTTTGGAAACATTTAGTTACTTGAAGAAAATTGGCTAATACAGACTGACTATTGGGTGTGGGGTCGTGGTTTTTTCCTCAATAAAGCCCAATAAAAGGTCTTTCGTATCATATAATAATTTATAACTATTGATTTATACACCTTGGAAATAACATGAAAATAAAAATAGTTTTCTAAAAATCTAAACTTTTTCTAGCTCTAGCGAAATAAAATACTGGAGAAACAAATAAAAAAAATACATACGTCTGTAGCTAGCAGCAAGTTCTGTGCAAGGTGCTTTTCCTTCAAAGCAGTCGAGGTACGCCTGCAGCTCACTGCGGTTGGCAAGGACAGCATCGACGTCGAGATGATCATTGCCGGTCTTGAAGAACTCGTCAGCCACCACAAGGGCGAATAGGGCGAAAAAAACTATACTCCTCATTTTTATTCTAAAAAATAAATAATATTCATAGTGTATAGTTAATCGAAGTAAGAAATGAATATAATTAAAATGAATACACGTGAACCGAGCCCTGTGTTCATAATTTATGTATATAAAAGGACTTGTCCTCACTGACTGAGGTAAGACGCACGCACAGCCGTAACTGCTGACGGTAAAAACGTGAAATTTGGACAGATGTTTACTTTCGTAATCTGGACATCCACTAAGAAGGGATTTTGAAAAATTTTAACCCTAAAGAGCTGAAATAGGGGTTGAAAGTTTGTATGGAAAAAAAATTAAATCGGAACCGATTTTTATAAAATTTGACATTTAGATTTTTAAAAGTATTTAAGTGAACACGTGTTTTATGGTTTATTATAATTCACCCCTAAGGGCACAAATAAGCAGGCGAAGCTGCGCGCGTCCGCTAGTACAATTTACTAATTTTAAATACTAATAAATTTTTAAAATAGCTAACAATATAAAGTTGAATATAATTAATTGCATAATTAAAATTATATTTTCAATTAAGTGTCAATTTTAATAGCATCATTCAAAATATTATCATTAATAGATCTGTTAACTGTTCCCAATAATTTAAAACAATACTTTTGACCGCAGCTTTGTCTTATTATTTCATTATATTTTAAAACGATTGTTGATCATAATTAAGTTGGAAATAACTTTATGCTTTTTTAACACTTTTAAAGTGTTATTCCACATTTAGGAAAGAAAAATACTTATTAAGAAAACGTATAAAAAATTAAATAATTAAATATATATTTGTTTTAAATTTTAAAAAATAAGCCCCGCTGAGTTTTTTGCGTCAGTTCTTCTCAGGTCAGAGGGTTCTTCTCAGGCATTAACTTTAGTGAACTGGTGGTATATTAGTTGACGTTAAAAAAATGAAGCATGTAACTTCTTATTTTGAATAAAATTATTTGAATTTACACATAACTAGGATCCGCCGAATGCTGGAATGCGACGGGTGGAGCTGAGCCAAGCTAATTTGCGCAAAGTTTTCAGAGCTGCAGGTTTAACGGTCTAGGAGGAGTAGCATTACAACGAAACACTTTTGACCAGTAAGAGCTTCGCTTCGCTTAGCCCAATAAGGTTTTTTTTATAATACGTCAATCGATGAGTACAGTAAAGAGAAAAGAATATGTTAAATAGGTACTCTAGTTTTACTCTACTCATTTGTCTCACATTTTCGCGTAAAATTAAAGAATATCCAATGAATATTATTCCAATTTAAAATTCAGCATTTTCGATGAAACAGCCAAAATATCTAATCAGTTTTACTGATCATAATTTCTTCATATGTGCCTGATGGTACTTTAATGGCAAAATAGTGATTTTGCTATTAAAAATAAATATTTGGTAAAACATTAATTATTCCTATTTTTCTGCGTCACACCGTATTCCTTACTCAACAGGGTAGGCAGAGGGAACCTAGTGCTTAGACACACCGTTACCCATTTTCGCCGAATACTGGAGGCATTGTGTGTAGCGGAACTTAACGCCGACACATTATATCCCACTTCCTATGCAATTCATAATCAGATAAGAATGAAATGATATGTTAGGAAAATAAAAGGATAATCTTAAAATAACTGAATATATTTCATTATAATGTCAGCATTAGATAAACAACAATAATGACGTAGAAATCCCTAACAAAGTCAGAAAAAAGATAAATAATGAAAGATAAAGGTGACAGTAGTGACGACAAAAAAATAAAGAAATCCTGAACATTATACCAAAAATTATTTATCATAAACAAAATTTACATAATGATGTCCATATCAGGTTGCGTATATTTGGAGATTTCTTGTACCAAAGGCTCGAAATATTTGTCTTCGGGATCATAGAAATGTCTGAAGTTCCAGTATTCCATGGGATAGAAAGCCTTAAGTCCCTGAAGGAATTTCCAGAATAGATATCTTTGATTTGGATTACACCATCTACACGCCGTCATAATTGCTTCTGGGATGTTTCCTGAAAAGACAATATTATTCTTTAGATATATTTATTTTTTATATAACATTTCAAAGTGATATATATTTTGACATTAAAACGAATAATTTCTTATAATTTAATTTTTCAATAACATCCATAGAAAAAATGGGGAACAGAGTGTTAAATTAAGTTTCCTCTGCCTACGCTCCTGTATGCGGGATACAGCGTGAAGCTATTATTAATTATATATAGGCCGCTCTCCAACCAGGTGGACCGACGACCTCAAGAAGACAGCGAGAACCAGCTGGGTTCAAGGGGCGCAGGACCGGATAGAGTGGCAAGCATTGGAAGAGGCCTATTTCCAGCAGTGGATTTTAAAAGGCTGATTGATGGATATATAGAAACAAAAAAAATTAAATACATACTTTTGTAGGCAGCAAGGAGTTCCGAGCAGGGTGCTTTGTCTTCAAAGCAGTCGAGGTATGACAGAAGCTCTTCATGGTTGGCAAGGAGTGCGTCGATGTCGAGGTGGTCGTTAGGGCTCTGGTAGTACATCATATCGGAAGCCGCAAGGGCGAATAGAGCGAATAAAACTATAATCCTCATTTTGATTCTAACGAAAAATAAATAATTAATAGTTAGTATTGTTATTAGAATTTTTAAAAAATCTTACTAAAATTTCGCGATTATTTATATAATTACTTTTATCAATTTGTTGTTTAAATCACATAATATTTCTTAATTTACTACAGTTTCTTATGCCTAGTAGTTCTAAGTAAGTAGTTCTTGGAACACCAAACAATAATTTCGATGCAAATCTCATATTCAAGACAGGTTTATTTAAGGATCTATTAAAATGTATTATGTGAACCGAGCCCTCTGGTTAAAATATAAAAATGTTGTTAACTTATAAAACGCTATCTTTAAATGAATGGTAATAGAAATATTAAGGGAATTAAATTCTTATATTTTTAACTAAAACTCACCTTTGTCTGCACGACTATTGAAATACTGTTATTTTTTTCAAAACGGCTTATAATATATAAAATTTCACAATTAACAAAATTGTGTTTTCAATTAGCGCTATCATAATAGCATCATTCAAAATATCGTCGTTAATATACCAGTTCTTAATATTTATTATTAATACATATGATCGAATCTTCATCTAACTATTTAAGAAAAATAATTTCGTCAGTACATTTTAAAAATCTTTATCGTTGTCAAATTTCGAATAACTTTATGCTTTCTTTTTACTCCATGTCAGAATGTTGATATTAGGTTACACAATTTTTTAAATTAAATTCATATAAATTAGACACACCATCAACAGGCGAACACAAATCTGCAACAAGATTTTTTAATATTTTTTTAATTATCTATAAAAGATGTTAAATTAGATTGAAAATATTTTCTTTTATTACGTTTTATAATCCATCATTATCATCATTATTCTACCTTCACCCACTGCTGGACTTAAGTCTCTCCAATGGCACGCCACCGGTCGTTAGCTTTTGGAAACCAGCACCTGCAAGCCACATTACATATATCATCATCCTATGCCATATAAAATATAGAAAATAAGAAAGATAATGAAATATTATTTTGAACTAAAACAAAACTAGCAATAATTATTATGAAAATTAAAATCAGTTTCACGCTGTATCTCGTATACAGCAGGGTAGGAAGAGGGCACCTAGTGTTAAAACACTCCGTTCCCCACTTTCCACCGAATTCTGGTGATTTTTCAGTTACACTTTGTGCTGTGTTTATATTATTACTAGCGGCCCGCTCGCGGTTTCACCCGCGTGAACTATGTTATTATTAATATCTGTCTCCATGACTACGTCCTAGTGACGTCTATGCAAAATTTGAGACGCCTAGCATTTGTTGTAACGAAGTTTCATACAAACTTTCGACTCCAAAAACAACCCGAAGAAGAAGAAGAAGTCGAATATTGCAAATTCCCGTCTTAGCGAGCACCTACGTCCTATAAGTAACTCCTATGCAAAATTTGAGATTTCTAGTAATTGGAGTTTCTGAGATTTCGTGATGAGTGAGTGACCTTTCGATTTTATATATATAGATAGATAGAAAACTGCTAATTACAAACATTTTAGTGAAATATTTTTTAATGTCAATATATTTAAAACGTTAAAATTCGTATATATATAAATAGTACTAAAATCAAAATAAATGTTAGGCTAACAGCACCACAAATTATATTCTAAAAATATGTCTAGTTCATTCCAAACAACCTAACGATTTTGGAGTGCTTACTCATATACTATACAAATACAAATAAATTAACTTAATATTTTTTATACATTATAAAAAACAAATGACAACAAAATAAAAGTCGGTTTTTCTACGAAAATACGTGACTTTGAAACAAAATAAGGAAACGGACGTCTTAAGAGCACATGTAGGTAGTACATGAGAATGATTCGAATCGTTGATAATAAAATCTGCCAACTCGGCAGTCATATAAATAGTTTAAACTATAATTTACACGTACACTATTGTCATGGTAAAACTGGTGTGCATGTGTGTTTGTTTGTTTGTCATTGTGAAATAAATATTAAATTTCCACCCAATATAAGCAAATTGAATAAAGATATCAAGATTAATTGAATTCTAGAAGTTTCATCATTATCGTTATATTTAATAGTAGCTATTTTGTATTAATTTTGTAAACAAGATTTTATAATTGTTTTTTTTCTTGTCAAAATGGTTATAATTTAATTCAATCCTCAATAAATTCAATAACCTAGGTCTAGGTCTTATTAAACAAAATGTTTGGTGGGTGTCTGCGAATTTAAAATGTCAACTGTGTTTTTTCAAGTTCATGTTATTTACACGATAATAAAGCACAAATAAACGATTTAACTATTACGAACGATTTAACTATGTTTGTTGGTCTGTCTTTTTATTTGGTCAGGCTAATCCTCTTTCTTATAAGACTGGAATATAGTGTTGTCTTGTGTTTTTTATCTTTTTATCCTGAAATTCCTTCGGGATCGGCACCGTTCTAATAGATATGAAATAGCCCACATATATATATATATATATATATATATATATATATATACATATGACAAGAAAAGCACAAAAATAAACCAAAAAGCTTAATATAAAAATTACTTTATGTATAAATGAGTAGCCATAATAAAAAGACTTACCTTTAACATTTCATAATTTAATTATTAAAAAAAAAAAAAACTTTATAGGATTATGGATTGCACCACTTACAACAAAAATCTTTTTAACACACTATATTCTCACATCTTTATAAAATAGAAAAATTTACTTCCAATTTATACAAAAGAAAAGAACCTAACCTAGCATCTCATTCGCAAACGAGGTAAATCCAGGAGACAAGCACAGAGAACCTCAGCACATTGAAATTGTTTACATTTGTCGAATCTATTGATCTTGCTGACCAAATCGCATAAACATATTTATACGAAAACCGCTAATAAACGATTGTTAGACGTTAAAATACGCAGTGTGACAACGACGAGGCGACAAGTTACATTAAGGCAAGTATTTATTTCATTAAAATTATGATTTCGTTATAGTTATTAATATTTCATATATGGTGTTAAAAGTGCATAAAAATAATAGAATTTAACTGTAAATTAGGTTCCAAAAATAATATGTATATATATAAAATCAAATGAAAAAGTACTTACATATTTTAAATACTCGTATTATCGTATTTGCAGGTAGGCTGCAATTATAAACGTATACCAATTTAGCCTAATCCATTAAATTTATTTATAATTTAGCTACTTTTTGCAATTTATTTTCCATAATATTTAAACTTTACCTTAGTATTATTTAAAAAAGTTTAATTTCTCTTATAAATTATTAATATTTTATACAAATTAATTAGCATTAATTGATCGAAAGTGAGGTTATTTATAAGTTCGGTTACTATTATTACTTATTAAGAAGCTATATAACGAGTGGAAATATTTTCGTCACTAGGTTATATCTTATGCTTTAAAGTCATAAAAATAATATTTTTCATATTTATTACCAGGATGAAGACAATCTTGGTTTTAGCAGCCACGTTGGCGGTGGCGTTGGCGCACCCTGAAGACACTTACAATCCAATATATGACAACTTTAACGCTCAAGAACTGGTAGAAAATGTTCGCTTATTAAGAAATTATGGTAAATGCTTCTTATACCAAGGACCTTGTACGGCTGAAGGAATGGATTTTAGAAGTAAGTATATTTCTTGATATTCCGGATACTTCCTTGTCTTATTAAAGTTAATATTACGACATTTCTCAGTGTGAAATCAAGAATGTCGATGTTCTTCAGAGATTTTCTCTCCATGGTAGATAGCACAGCGAAGGAATTGCTAATTTGTTTGAAAAGACTTATAAATTATTGCAATGCTATTTATTATATTTATAGATTTTTATGACGAATTTGTAAGGTAGATTTTTTTTTAGCGTCACGGTGTATCCCATACATAGCACCAGGTTCCCTCCCCGACAGAGGGAACCTGGTGTTAAGACACTACGTTTACTATTTTCCGCCAAATAGATAGATAGATTATAATTTTTATTTTTAATTTTGTACTATTTGCATATTTTAGGGGCAATACCTGATGCATTGAAAACGAACTGTGGCAGATGTAGTCCCAAGCAACGTCAACTGATCCGTGATGTGGTTCGCGGCTTCCAAGCCAAGCTGCCTGCGATCTGGCAAGAACTCACTGAAAAAGAGGACCCTAAAGGGGAATACAAGGAGTCCTTTGAGCAATTCCTCAACAGCTCTGACTAAATGAAAATTATTCATTGAAAATGAACACGTACTATGTGAAACAATTTCGTGATATATTTATTATTTACTTTATTTTTATTATAATAATGTCAACATCACATGTGTTAATTCATAAATTATTAATTAAACATACTTAAGCTACAAAAATTATTTATTTTTATTAACGACATTTTTCTTTATGCAAAAACCATCAATAACAATTGAATCTCCCTTAAAGTCTATATAGTTTTTAAAACAAATAAAAATTGAATCAACTTAAACAACAGATAATACACTCCGTTCCCCACTTTCCGCTGAATTCTACCCACTTGTAAAACTTAACAAAACTTTTTCAATAAAAACACGGGTATACAAAGTATTTTCACTAAATAGGACATCATGTTTTCTTCGTGTTCTCTTATTCTCTCTCTCTCTCTCTATAATCTAAGTATTTTATAGTCAGTCAACGTAAAAAAAATTGACCCACTTCTTACTATACCATTTCTAAGATAATAAGTTTTGGAATAAATATGAGTGCTATTAAATTACATATATGTCTTTATTTTTTAGTCTTAGTCAAGGCTTTTATTCTCCTACGCCATTAATTTCGAACTTGCACTCTTTTAAAATTGTATTAACCAATGGATATTTTATTACTTGTAGGTAGGTACTAAAAACTTTTGCTAATAACTAAAAATAATTTCATCTATGGAGCATTAATTTGTAATTTAAGTTGAAATGAAAAAAAAAACCTTTTTTGGTAATATGGATATTTATTGAGAATTAAAAATAATAAATTAAATAGTTTTTACACGTACCCTAAAGTCACTCACTATACACTAAGCAATAACAAAAATTATGGCAAACATTTCTTTTAAATCAAATAAATAAAAAACAATGATTAATTAAATTATACAATAGAATCAAGCAAATCCATATCACGACTATGATATCTTGAGATTTCCTTTTCTAAAGCGTCGAAATATTTATTTTCGGGATCGTAATGATGTCTAAAGTTGATGTATTCCTCCGGCAATTGCACCTTGAGGCCTTCAAGGAATCGCCAGAACTGATGTTTTTGGTTGGGGTTGCACTTGTGGCATGCTTCTTTAACCGCTTCTTCTAATATTACTGTGAAAAATAAACACACGTTATGGCCACATAAAAGGAATATCCGAAGAAATTAGGAATAAAAAAGAAACTAAAATACAAATTAAATGTAATCTATCTATATATATATAAAAGGACTTGTCCTCACTGACTGAGATAAGACGCATGCACAGTCGTAACCGCTGTGCGTAGAAACGTTAAATTTGGACAGATGTTTACTTTCGTTATCTAGACATCCACTAAGAAGGGATTTTGAAACATTTTAGCCCTAAAGGGGTGAAATATGGGTTCAAAGTTTTTATAGAAAAAAATTAAATCGGCACCGGTTTTTATAAAATTTAAAAAAATTAGATTTTTAAAAGTATTTAATTGAACACATGTTTCATGGGTTATTAGAATTCACCCCTAAATACGCAAGCGAAGCTGCGCGCGTCCGCTAGTACCGAATAAAATACAAGTCATTGTCAATATTTTCTATCTACCCTACAACGCAAATATAATTTTAACTAATATAAAGACATGTACAATCTATTGTAAAATAGGAATAAAATAACATAATATCAATATCTACCTTTAAATAAAATAATATTATAACGTTTCATAAAATAAAACTGAATACAACTAAAAATATAATAAGGTAACACGTGGCTTTGCTTGAAAAAACGTGCTAAATACCATTAAACACGTACCTTTATAAGTGGTTGTGAGTTCCGTGCACGTTATTCTCTCCAGGAAGCAATCCACGAACTTTTGGAGCTCGGGTATGTTGGCGATGAGTGAGTCCATGTCGAGGCGGTCGTTCCCAGTCGTATAGAATTCGTGGGCCGCCACCGTGGCAATTAAAGCGAAAACCAGAATAATCTTCATTTTCAATATCTGCAACAGAAATATAACATAAAATATCAATATCTTACTTTAATGAACTTCTTTTTTAAAATTTGCAAGACAAATATTATAATAAATAATAAAATACCTAACTTATAATATAATCTTACTTTAAATATTTGCTGTCTTGGGGTAGAATCTTCTGGATAGTATTTACTGTAGAATCTTCTTCTTGGATGAACACCAGTAATGGAATAGGAAGATAGGCCGTAATTCATCCTATTTATACAAAAGAGTCATAGACAATGCTTTTAACTTTTAGTCGTATTAAGTGATGTGATTCTTTAAATAACGTTAAATAATATTTTAATAATTGTCATCATTCTAATACTTTTTTAATCTATATTATAATATACATGTTAATACAGATAATTTAAACTGTAAATGTGAATAATTATTACAACCTGTCCATAGTTAATTAATCTAAATCAAAAAACGGAAATTCAAATTAGAAATGATGTCAAACTAACTTGTGACGTAACAACTATGAACTATTGTATATTATTTTTCAACACGCTATGCCTCCAGGATTCGGCGGAAAGTGGGAAACGGAGGACGGACGGAGACAAGGTTCCCTCTGTCTACCCTGCCCAGCGTGAACCTGATTTCATTTAATTTGATTTTATTCATCTTTCCGCTGATGGGACATCGTTTTAATGTTTGATATGGTTAAAAAGCATATGGATAAGCCTTCGATGGATAAGCACACTAAGAAAGAGACCATCGATTTTCCTGCTAAAAGATTTCTGGACATCACATTTAATATATACGTCTACATGATATTTATTACATCAACCGTTTATCTTACCTAAACTATTTATTTACGAAAATTACCTAATTATATAATAAATGAATAAACTTTTTTTTGTTAATATGAATATTTATTAAGCATAAAGAATAATAACATTAATAGGTCTTCCATGTGCCTTACGTCAAATAAACTAATAATAGATATATGAAGAGCACACATTATAAAACAGAAGACTTTAATCGAGCAAGTCCATATCAGGCTTGGTATATTTGGAGATTACATTCTCCAAAGCGTCGATATATTTGTTTTCAGGGTCGAAAAAATTTCTAAAGTTCGTGTATTCCTCAGGAAGTTGCGCCTTGAGTCCCTCGAGGAATCGCCAGTACTGATATCTTTGGTTAGGGTTGCACTTCTTGCACGCTTCTTTAACCGATTCGGGTATAATTTCTGTGAAAATCATAATTCCTCATGTTAATTAATAATCGGAAATTTAAACTATACGTGGAGTAGCGATATTCCAAAAGGAAAGTGGAAGTGCAGCTTTATGGAAGCTTAACTAATAAAAAAATCATATTTTCATAAAAACAATAAACTTAAAGATAAAACTATAACATGGTAGCATGGTAGTAAAAAAGAATTTTTATTAATAATAATTGATACGTACTTTTATAGCTGAGTGTAAGCTCAGTGCACGGTGCTTTGTCTAGGAAGCAATCCACGTAATATTTGAGCTCGAACTTATCGTTGACGAGCGCGTCCATGTCGAGATGGTCATTGCCAGTCGTGTAGAATTCGACGGCAGCCACCGTGGCAACGAACGCGAAAAGCACAATAATCTTCATTTTTATAATCTGCAAGACAAGTATAACAAAATATTAATTATCTGTCGCAAGGAAATATTTAAAAAAACTTACTTATAGTGTTTATTATAGATTTTTTATATACATTTTCTTAATAAATATTTATCATACCTTATTCAGTGAACACCTCTATTGAAGTAATGATATAGAATTAATTTGTCTTATTTATACCAATAAGTCATAGACAATACTTTTAATGAAGTTGCTCGACCTCCCCCTCTCACCCTCCCGTCTTGCTTAGTTAATTATAACATTTTCATGAATAATTACTATTAAATAACATTTTAATGATGTTAAAAATTATGTATATTTAAATGTTTTTTTCTAAATACTGTACCTATCAATTATAAGAAATTAAAAATTTATTTTGGAAACATAAGAGGGTTTTGCATAAATAAATTGATATTTATAATTTTTCTAGATAAAATTAGAGATTCAATTGAAAATCAAAAATTTTCAATTACTTATAACAGGTTATAGACTAGCTAGCAGCATGGTTAGTTTTGATAAGTAAAAAGGTCCTCAATTATTGCATAAATATTGGTTATAAAAATTAATGTTATTAAAATAACTCATTGTAAATGAAAAACAATGTTTATAAAGAGTGTAAGAAATTTTTATGACATTTAGCCATTTTTCTGCCATATTTTATTATTAAACTAATAGTAGCTGGTTTCAAACCAGCCATGCAACTTCATTGTTATCCTGCCATTCCACTATTGTCTTTGAGACCTTGAAATGTACCACAAATAAAATTTAGTGTGGAATTTGAAGATCCTATTGAATTCCATTCTCCACTTATCCCTAAATTCAAGACTAAGCATTCAGGTGGTTCTAAGGACCTTTCAAAATCCAGATAAGTTTCAGATAATAAAATGAAATACTTCCTGTACATGTTTTTAATGATAAAACAGTTAACAATAATTTTATGGATTCCTTTATGTTATTGTAATGATAACATGATATTTTATGAATAATAAAATAGTTAATATTAATTTTATGGGTGGTTTTTTTTTTGGAATGCAAGTTTTAATTTAGGTACACTACCTACTTTAATTGCAATATACATAATTAAATACATAAAATTTTAAAAAATGGTTGTTATAATCTTTTTACATTGTATATTAAGGTGTAATATTTTAAATTCTAATATGTTTTTTTTTGTTCTTCTATTATTTTTAATTTCTTTATTCTTTCCTTTTTTCAAATTAAATCTTTTGTTAGTTTCACTTAGGCAGAATATGTTAAATATTATTTTGTGCAATTACTTGTCATCCGATTTGTCTAAAATATTAGGTAATTTTTTCAATAATAAATAGAAATATACTATTTTCCTAAAATATCATTAATGTTTTTATCTAGGGCATGCTTGGAAACGCATCTTTTATTAGAAAAAGAATCACTTTTTTGCGGTTGAGGTACAACAGCTATTCTATGGCATTATTTCGAACTACCTTCTGTTACGAAAACAATAATTGAGAACATTTATTAATGTGAAATAATGAAATATTAATAAATACGATATATCAGGAAGTATAATATACTTTAAATTGTGTTTTAATTGAAAACAATTAATAACTACTTAGGCTTATTATTCAATCGTAAAGCAATTTGATCATTAAGTGAAGGAATTCGTTTGTAGGTAAGTGGTATAAATAAACTAAAAAGTATATTTTCAGCATTTCAATCTTAGTGTATTCAACAGATATGTATGTGTCATTTATGTTTAACTCTACGCTACATTCCGAACATAGCTGGGTAGGCAAAGGGAACCTGTGAACCAAGTGTTAAGATACTCCGTTCCCATTAAGACACATCCGTTCCCTATTTCCCGTCGAATTCTGCAAGCAACTCAACGCCCCGCTTTGTCTCGACACCAGAATGAGAAAATGAGAAATATTAAATATTCCATTTCCGCGGGAGTCTAGCCCACAACCTGCCACGTTTACAGTAACACGCCACGCGCTTGCGCCACAAGTGGGCTTACGGCCTCTGAATAAATAATTAATCAATAATAGACCAAAATATTCAAATTACTTTCGTTAATTTTATAGATGTCAAAATTAAGGTTATGTTGCTATTTTCTTTTGTCGCCCTCGTGGCCTATATGGAGTTCTCCAATACTGATAATGATCATCTGGACATGGATGCTCTTATTGCAAGCTGATCCATTCAGCTTGCAATAAGAGCAACTCCTGGCCTACTTGGCTGCTATACCGAAAGATGACCGACATTGACAGCCAGTTGCAAAAGTATGTTATTAATGTTTTCGAAAAATTTATATATTAGCTAGACTTCCTTGACATAAAACAAATAATTAACAGATTCTTTTGTTCCTTTTGGCTTTCTATTAATGTACCTATTGAACCTTGTAGTTAAATAATCCAATAATGTGTAGGTTTAAAAAAAAATCAGTTTATCAATATTTACCAAACTATTTTGTATTTTTTAAGGAAATATCCCTGAAGCTGTTAACCAGCTTGCTGTTAATGCAACCTCAAACAAAAGGTTCCTTCAGGAATCCGGGGGGAAGCTGATGATTGTAGATATAATAAATCAACTTCTAATGAGTTAAGAACAAAAATGTTGTCTTTGTAGTTGCCTATGTTAACTTGAATACTATACCAGATACCAGAGCTACAAAACGGAAATATAAATTTAAGTAAAAATTTCGTTCCTCGAGTGGGAATCGAACTCACAACCGTCGCATTACATTCACACCCTAGTGCCTCTGCGCCACCACATATATAATTAAAATAATTATGACCAAAACGCAATCGTTAGTTGATTTGAACATTAAACGAAAAAAATCATTAGTTAGTTAATATAAATAAGGCAAAAATTAAAAATGTCCCCATTCTTATTAAAGTGCTTCATTCAACAGGTGAGTCTTACTTAGTCTTAGTCTCTACTTCAAGCATCTTTTAAAGATACAAACATATTTATAGTAAAAAGAAAATATAAAATATTTTTATAAGATATACTAGTTCAAGGCATATAAATAATTATAAAATACCAAGGGCTACGCCTCCTGTCGGCTCCCCTCTCTATCCTACGACTTTCCATAATAAAAAAAAAATTAAAATGTTTAGCTTTTTTTTTGTATTAGAGATTCGCGCGAGGAGGTCCTCATACACTATGACAGACGAATAAATATATTATAACCAGTAGCGGCGTTAGGGTAGGGCGAGGCTGGGCGACCGCCCAGGGGCGCCGGATAAAAAGGGCGCTTTGCGCAAAGATGTCTCCTCGCTGCAGTAGCTAGGGTATTTGCTGCCCGGTGCGGCTTAGGGGACTTGATGTCCTTTAAAATGGTCTAAGATCTAAAAAAAAAAACACAAAGTGATCGTCGACTTTGATGCCCGTTTCCTTTGAAAATAAAATTGCAGAAAACATAGACTTTGAATGCCT
The DNA here is from genome assembly GCF_056956725.1 of Heliconius melpomene rosina. NCBI lineage: Eukaryota > Metazoa > Arthropoda > Insecta > Lepidoptera > Nymphalidae > Heliconius > Heliconius melpomene. The sequence continues at coordinate 4,329,936 of NC_140402.1, read as the reverse complement.
AACAAAAGAGTTCGCAGATAGAAAGGCTAGAAGAAGTGAAATTTTATTAGTTTTTTTCATTATTTTTTTTTTAAATAGATGGTTATTTCGTTGTACCCATTCCCTTTTTTGTATGTTATTGAATTGTAGTTAGGGGGCGCCGAAAAAACTTCGCCCAGGGCGCCGGTAGTGCTAAAACTGGCACTGATTATAACATGTACTTACAAGATTTTTAGCATATAATCCATCTCGTTTTGATTCCATATGTTATTTAAGCAATAATTTCTTCAAGTGTCAATGTTTTCTCCACCCATGATGCTACAAACTCTTTTACACAAAAGAAAACACTCGCGGTGACTAATCTCATGACCCCTGAATCAGCCAGAATTTGGCGAAAAGTGGGGAAAGGAGTGCCCTAACACTAGATTCCTTTTGCATGGACTGCTAAGTGCGAGGTAGAGCGTGAAGCTGATTATTTTTTTTTATCTTTTAGGTATCAAAATGAAAGCAATCGTACTCCTTGCCTTCGTCGCCGTCGCGGCCGCTGATATCGAATACTACACTACTGGTAACGATCATCTCGACATGAACGCTGTCAAGGCCGACCGAATGGTACTCCAGGCATATATGGACTGCTTCAATGACAGAGGACCTTGTACGACACTGGCGGAAAGTTACAAAAGTATGTATGTTATATATACAGCATTACGCTGTATCCCGCATATGGCAGGGTAGACAGTGGGAAGATAGTGTTAAGACACTCCGTTCCCCACTTACCGGGATTGCGTGTTGAGTGGTGGAACTCAACACCAGGCTTGGTGCCAATGCAAAGAAATGAAAATATTGGAGTGGGAATCGAACACGCCACGACAGCTTCCATTTTATTGACACTATAGAAATTTCGTATATTGAAATATAATAGCATTAATTTAATAGTAATATAATAATGAAGATATAATTACCTTTTCATTTGTGAGCTGGCTTAAGATAAAAGAAGAATTAATAGCCTTATTTAAAAAGTTTGTTCTTCTATCGTCTACCGTTATATTATATATATTATAAAAATTATTAAGGTACACGTACATAATTGTCGTTATTTTATATTTATAAATAACTATTTTGTATTTTCTTATAGGAAATATCCAGGAATCTATTGTACAAGCTTGCAGGCGATGCAACCCCAACCAAAAGTACATGTTCTGGACGGGCCTTCAGGCAGCCAAAGAGTTGATTCCTGAAGATTACTGGTACTTCAGGCACCACTATGACCCTGAAAACAAATACTTCGACGCTTACGAAAAAGAAATATCCAAATACGTAAAACCCGACATGGAAATTGTTGTTTAAGCTATTTAAAGTAAATAGCAGTTTTTGCTTTATTTATACAATTTTTACTAATAAAATGTTTGACATAAATCTTAATTTTATTTATTACGCAGTATAGATAACTTGACTTTAATAATATCGTAAAAAAACTTATCTTCTTAGGATAAGTTTTAGCGGGCGAAACTTAATTTAATCTAAACCAATGTAATAAGACAAGCCAAAATAAAATTATTTAATTAAAAAAAACCAAAGATTTATGCAAATTCTATAAAAAATATAAACTTAACAATTTTTTTTATTTTTTTTATTTATCAAATTAAATTAAAAATAATAAAACCTTTTCATTCATCTAATTAAAAATGGCACTTTAAAACGGCTGTAGGCTTAATCAGACGAGTTTAAGAATTTTTCAAAAGATTATTTATATTCTCCATTGGGATCCTGTTTCATGGCAAGCTCCTTCCACAGATCAGGTAGTTTGGTTTGGAAGCCACGAACCATTGTACGGATGAGCTCACGTTGCTTGGGAGTGCATTTTGCGCGGTTAGTCTTCAATGCTTCAGGGATGGTTTCTGTTCAAATAAAAAAAATATATCAAAATTCAATTTTTTTATACAAAGGGAACCTGTGAATCATGTTACTCTAGATACTCCGTTCCCATTAAGACACATCCGCCTTCCATTTCCCGTCGAATTCTGCAGGCAACTCAACGCTCCGCATTGTCTCGACACCAGAATGAGAAAATGAGAAATATCAAATATTCCATTTCCTCGGGAGTCTAACCCCCAACCTGCCACGTTTACAGTAACACGCCACGCGCTTGCGCCACGACTGGCCTGACGGCCTCTGAACAATTAATAAATCAATCATAAACCAAAATATTCAAATTACTTTCGTTAATCTTACAGATGTCAAAAGTAAGGTTATGTTGCTATTTTCTTTTGTCGCCCTCGTGGCCGCTGATATCGAGTTTTACAAAACTGATTAAGACAGAGAGATCATCTGGACATGGATGCTCTTATTGCAAGCTGAATGGAACTCCTGGCCTACTTGGCTGTTATACCGAAAGATGACCTTGTTCGACATTGACAGCCAGTCACAAAAGTATGCTATTAATGGTAAAAATGTATATATAAGCTAGACTTGCTTGACATAAAACAAATAATTAACAGATTGTTTTGTTTCTTTTGGTTTTCTATTAATGTACCTATTGAATCCAATAATGTGTAGGTTTTAAAAAGATCAGTTTATAAATTTGATCTTAAATAAATTTTCTATTCTCTCTCTCAAACAAAAGGTTCCTTCAGGCATTCAGGGTATTTAAATATTATAAGGAAATCTAGTGTTATCTAGTATTCTATCAAGTTATTGGGGTAAGCTGATGATATAATAACTCAATTTCTAATGAATTAAGAACTTAGGTTTGTCTTTGTACTTGCCTATGTTAATTTGAATATTATCCCGCACACAGCAAGGTAGGCAGAGGGAACCTAGTGTTAAGACACTCCGTTCCCTACTTTCCACCGAATTCTGGAGACATTGCATGTTGAGTAGCGAAACTCAACGCCGCGCTTTTGCCTCGACACCCTAAGAAATGGTAATACCTAAATTTAAGTAAAAATTTCGTTCCTCGAGTGGGAATCGAACTCACAACCGTCGCATTACATTCACACCCTAGTGCCTCTGCGCCACCACATATATAATTAAAATAATTCCTATCAAAATGCAATCGTAAATTAATTTGAACATTAAAAGAAAAACATCATTAGTTAGTTGATATAAATAAGGCAAAAAGTAAATGTTTCACCATTCTTATTAAAGTGTTTCATTCAACAGGTGAGTCTTACTTCAAGCATCTTTTAAAGATACAAATATATTTATAGTAAAAAGAAAATATAAAATATTTTTATATGATATACTAGTTCAAGGCATATAAATATATATAAAATATCAAGGGCTTCGCCTCCTGTTGGCTGCTCTCTCTATCCTCTGACTTGCAATAGTAAAAAAAATAATTAAACTATTTAGCGATTTTTTTTGTATTAGAGATTCGCACGAGGAGGTCCTCATACACTATGACAAACGAATAAATATATTATAACATATGTTTACGACTTTTAGCATATAATTCATCTCATTTTGATTCCATATGTTATTTAAGCAATAATTTCTTCAGGTGTCAATGTTTTCTCCACCCATGATGCTAAGTGTTTTACACATAAAATTTACTAGCGGTAACATCAGCCCCGAATCAACCAGAATTTGGCAGAAAGTGGGGAAAGGAGTGCCCTAACACTATATTACTGATTATTTTTTTTTAATCTTATAGGTACCAAAATGAAAGCTATCATACTTTTTGCCTTCGTCGCCGTCGCGGCCGCTGATATCGAATACTACACTACTGGTAACGATCATCTCGACATGAACGCTGTCAAGGCCGACCGAATGGTGCTCCAGGCATATATGGACTGCTTCAATGACAGAGGACCTTGTACGACACTGGCGGAAAGCTACAAAAGTATGTATTTCATTATATATACAGCATTATACTGTACCCCGCATATACAGGGTAGGCAGTGAGAAGATAGAGTTAAGACACTCTGTTCCCCACATACCGACGAATTTTTTGAGGCATTGTGCCACTTCCATTTAATTCACACTAAAGAAATTTCGTATATTGAGATATAATAGCATTAATTTAATAGTAATATAATAATTAAGGTTATGTAATATTATTATTTTTATTAATATAATAATGAAGGTATAACTAACTGCCTTTTCATTTTGTGAGTTTGCTTAAGATAAAAGAAGAATTATTGATTAGTTTGCTCTTCTAGCGTCTATAGTTATATTATATTAAAAATTATTAAGTTATATAATTACATAATTTTCATTATTTTGTATTTATATAGAACTATTTTGTATTTTCTTCAAGGAAATATCCCGGAATCTGTTGTACAAGCTTGCAGGCGATGTAACCCCAACCAAAGGTATATGTTCTGGGCGGGCCTTCAGGCAGCCAAAGAGTTGATTCCTGAAGATTACTGGTGCTTCAGGCACCACTATGACCCTGAAAACAAATACTTCGATGATTTCGAAAAAGAAATATCCAAATACGTAAAACCCGATATGGAAATTGTTGTTTGAACTGTTTAAAGTAAATAGCAATTTTTGCTATAAGTAGATACAATCTTTACAAATAAAATTGTTGATACAAATCTTAATTTTATTTATAACTAGCAAGCCGCTCGCAATTTTGCCTGCTTAAATTACCTATATTATTATTAATTTACGAGTACTTATCTGCATTACATTTGATTTCTAATAAAAATATAAAAATCAGCTTCACGCTGTATCCCGCACATAGCAGGGTAGGCAGAGGAAACATCGTGTTAATTGTTTTTTGTTTGTTAACATTGTGTTGTTACACTCCGTTCCTCACTTTCCGCCGAATTCTGGAGGCATTGCGTGTTGAGTGGCGGAACTCAACGCCGCGCTTTGCCTCGACACTAGAGCGAGGAAATGAAAATATAAATTTAAATAAATGTTTCACTTCCTCGAGTGGGGATCGAACCCTCAACCGTCGCGTTACAGTGACACCCTTGTGCCGCTGCGCCACGACGGTCTCACCGTCAGGTACGGATAAATATTAAATGTGTCCTCCAAACAGATATCAAATAGACCATTTCAACGTATCTGTAAGGAAAAAAATAATGAAGTAGAAGTAGAAGGAATAAAATTATTAATTGAAGCCGACGTCAATATCTCAATGTAAACGCTTGTAGTAGGGGTGTTTGTTCCACTTTCACGAAAAAACTACTGAACAGATTTGGATGAAACTTTACCGTAATAACTTATCTTGTACATCCAAATATCACATATGTAACAATTTATGTAATAAATATTTTGAATAACTTGGCTATAATAACACAATATCTTAAACAAACTAATCGTTAGAATAAGTTTTACTGGGCGAAACTTAGTTTAATATAAATCAATATAATAAGACAAGCCAAATTAAAATTATTTAATGTAAAAAACCAAATATTTATGCAAATTTTAAAAATATAATAATAAAAATATAAACTTAACAAAAAAAATATTTTTTTATTCATCAAATTAAATTAAAAATAATAAAACTTTTTCATTCATCTAATTAAAAATGGCACTTTAAAACGGCTGTAGGCTTAATCAGTCGAGTTCAAGAATTTTTCAAAAGATTCTTTGTATTCTCCATTGGGATCCTGTTTCATGGCAAGCTCCTTCCACAGATCAGGTAGTTTGGTTTGGAAGCCACGAACCATTGTACGGATGAGCTCACGTTGCTTAGGAGTGCATTTTGCGCAGTTAGTCTTCAATGCTTCAGGGATGGTTTCTGTTCAAATAAAAGAAAATAATTTAAAATTCAATTTTTTTATACCTAATTAATTTTAGATTACCTACATAATTCTTATTATATATAAGCAAACACTTCTTCAATTTAATACATAGCATGAAAATAGATTTTTTTTCAAATTTTCACTGGTAATGCAGAAAACTAAGGAAAAAGCACCAGATTCCCCATTTTCTGCCCACGCCCAAGGGATTCTGACAAAATCCCATTTTTGTGCTTTGTTATGATCGAGTCTTCTTAACATAAACAACGACGAAACAACTAAGAGAGATTTTTAATTTTTTTTCCCGTATAAGCTGGCATTTTGAAACAAATAAAAAAATAGTTGGACCAAATCAGCGATATCTCATTTAAGCTTTTTATGAAGCAGCATGGTAGGCAGAGGGAACCTAGCGTTAAGACACTTTATTCCCTATTTTCCTCCGAATTCTGAAGGTATTGTATGTTGAGTGGCAGAACTCAACGCCGCGCTTTGCCTCGCCACCAGACCAAAGAAATTAAAATATTAAATATTTCATTCATTTAGTGAGAACTGAACCCACAACCCGTCACGTTTACATACATACCGCGTTTATAGACATATTGTGCCCTGCGCCACCAATGGCTTCCCTAACATATAAAATGAAGATAATAAATAAGTTTACTTTTAAAATCAGTTCCTTCAGCCGTGCAAGGTCCTTCATCTAAGAAGCATTTGGCGTAATTTTTAAGAAGGCGCACGTTCTCTACGATTTCTTCAGCATTGAAGTTATCGTACTCAGGATTGTACGTATCAGCGGGGGCAGCCACGGCCGCTGCCAAAACCGTTGCTAATACTAAAATAGTCTTCATGCTATAAAGTAAATAACAATATCGTTAGAAATATTTCTCGTATATTATTATTAAAAGCCAGTTGTGGGAGAGGGACACAAGTAAACGCCATAGGTAGGTTTGATTTTTGAAAGCGCAGCGTTGAGTTACGCCACTCAACAAGCAATGACTGAAGAATTCAGATTAAAATGGGGACCGAAGTATCTTAATGCTAGGCTCCCCCTGCCTCCCCTGCTACCTTTAAAAAATGAAATGTTCGATTCTTTTGATAAATGAAATGCTACTTATATAACAATAAAAAGAATATATCAATAAAAAGAAGAATAAATAAATCTAATTAATCTTAAAGAACACTAAAAACCTAATATTCTTAGAAAAACTTAAAGAATTTCGGTTAATTCTATTCATCGCTGCATACTACTTTAATAAATAATAATTTATACAAGTTACTATGTAAATCTGTTAATTGTAGATAATCTAGGCGATATTATAATATATATTTTACTATTATATATTTAAATAAACATTAAACTAACTTACCTTGGTAGTTTCTTGGAGGTATGCTGTGTTAGAACTGCTAGGATTATCGTTTAACAATCTTATATATATCTTAATACAGGAAAACCCGTCGACATGAATAGACCAGAAGACTCAATCGATTCAACGACCGTAAATTAAGCCGTGACTTGGAATTGATGACAAAACCTTCATAGATATATTAGTAAACAATGCTTTTGTCATTATGTTTATAATAAAAATTTTATATAAATAAAAAATAATATAATGAATTAAGAAAAGCACTAAAAGTCGACAGCTACGTTCTCGTTTATGGACCTTTTCCGAATATAGTGACAGTATTAACAATTACATACATTTATATGATAAAACAATTTAAAAATCCAATAAATAAAAGTTTAAATGAAAACTAGTCGTAAAATAATGTTGTTTAAGTTAAAATATTGGCTAGTATTTTATTAATAATGTTAATAATTATAATTTCCTTTATTTCTAGAAGAATATTTTGCAAAATATATGTAACTTGCCTGTACCTATTATGTTATATGGCTTTACTTAATTTTTTTTGTAAAAAATATTTAAAAAATACCTTATTAATTAAATATTTCATAAGATAATTATAATAAATATAAAAAAATGTTACTGAGCACAGGAAAACGTTCAATATATCCGTTTTTATGCTATTTACAGTTAGGAAGTACACGTAAGTAAATCAAGATGTTTTATCTTAATTGTAGCGTTTAAGAAATAATGAATAATATTTTTTATGGTCTTCTTCAAAAACAAATAATCAAAATCTCCCTACTGCGAAATGAAGAATGTAAAAATAAAAAATGTTTAGGTTTAAAACTATGTTAAAAATAGACACAGTTTAAAAACTATTATATATTTCAGCTTCACGCTCTATCGGAAGCGGGCGAAACTCAACGCCGCGCACTGCCTCGGCACCAGTGCGAAGAAACCAAAATAAAAAAACATTTCATATCCTCAAGTGAGAATCGAACCCACAATCCCCTCCACGATCGGCCTGAATAGAAAAAAACTAATATTTTATGAAATAAATAAATCGAATTATTATATAAAGTCAAGAATTCACAAGACTTGCATATGACGTGGTGTTAATTGTTAGTTCTCGCTAAACATACTAACAGAGAATGCCTTATGAGGCGATTCTAATGAAATATGTCAAGCACTTATCATTTCAATAATGCCATTGAAATTGCCCATACATAAATAAATATCTTTGTAATATATTTGCTACAATTAAAACAGATAAAGTCCTTTATATAAATTAACTTTGCTATATTGAGCTCGGGAGTGTCTTAACACTTAGATACAACTATAAGAAATTAAGATTTACGCAAGGCATAAATATAAGAAAATATATATTTTTTTAATTTTTATATAAAGTATATAAAGACTTGCTACATAAATTTTAAATATATGCTTAAAGCAGTTTCTATTCATATAACCATTCCCTTAGAAGGGTTCGAACCGACCACCATCACGTGTCTAGTAAAACACTATTTCTTTGTGCAACGGTGGCGTCATGGATCATAATTGGTTGTAAATTTGTTTCCTTTTGTATATATCAATTGCTAATAATGGAAATATACCTATTGACTCAGGTCATGTATACCAACAATACCAACTTAATATAAATAGATATATATACAGTACTAGCGGCCCGCTCGCGGTTTCACCCGCGTGAAGTATGTTATTATTAATTTGTCTCCATGATTACATCCTAGTGACGTCTATGCAAAATTTGAGACTCCTAGCATTTGTAGTAACGAAGTTTCATACAAACTTTCGACTCCAAAAACAACCCCTTAGAAGTCGAATATTGCAAATTCCCATCTTAGCGAGCACCTACGTCCTATAAGTAACTCCTATGCAAAATTTGAGATTCCTAGCACATGTCGTTTCTGAGATTTCGTGATGAGTGAGTGACCTTTCAATTTTATATATATAGATACTAGCGGCCCGCTCGCGGTTTCACCCGCGTGAACTATGTTATTATTAATTTTTGTCTCCATGACTATGTCCTAGTGACGTCCATGCAAAATTTGAGACTCCTAGCATTTGTAGTAACGAAGTTTCATACAAACTTTCGACCCCAAAAACAACCCCTTAGAAGTCGAATATTGCAAATTCCCGTCTTAGCGAGCACCTAAGTCCTATAAGTAACTCCTATGCAAAATTTCAGATTCCTAGCACTTGTAGTCTCTGAGATTTCGTGATGAGTGAGTGACCTTTCGATTTTATATATATAGATATAACTCGATCGACGGCTCAGCGGTCTATAGGTAGAGAACCTCAGCACCTATCCATTTCAACCCATGTACCCCATGGAAAAAATCAGATTCTTGAACAAAATTTCATATAGCACGGTAGGCAGAAGGAATCTGGTGTTAAGACATTTTCCCACTTTCCACCTCAATGTATCACGGGTAATAATAAAAGTCTACTTTCCTTAGAGATCGAAGATGGTTTTTAGATATTTCATGCTAAAGCCAAACATTGTTTCATCACATGTGACTATTTTGTTTTTTTTTTAATTAGTTACTGGAAATAGAGCTCATGCTATTGAACCTTTGTGATAAGAAATAAAGGCAGGGGCTCACGCTTCTTTATGTCTCTAAATGTAATAAAAAAATTACTCGGTGATATAATTAAGGATTAGCAGGCTGAAGTGGCAATGGGCTGGTCACATTTGCCGCAGAACCGATGACCGTTGGGGTAAACGCGTTCTAGAGTGAAGACCACACCTCGGCAAGATCGAGCTCAGTGGCGTGCCATTGGAGAGGCCTATGTGTAATTTTTTTATGTGAATATATTATTAATATTTTTGGAGGTTAACTAAAATCCTTGCTTTATCGTATACTTTTTATCATATTTATGTTAAAAAAGTATACAATAAAGCAAGGATTTCAGTTAACCTTCGAAACTAAAGTCGAAGATACAGAAGGATATATATCCAACACTTGTATACAGAAACTCGTATCTCGTATAATTTATCAATTTCTGTACATCAGATATATATAAGAAAATAATTATTGGAACGAAGTTCCTTACGGCAGGCTTGGAAGGGATAGGGATTTCGCTGTGTGACCGAACTGAAAAAAATGTGATAGTAAAACCGTAAGAAAAATGCGTGGAATAAAACCGTTAAATGAACGTGCGCAGGCGCGACAGTCGCATACACAGACGAGTAGTGTATAATACCTTTCTCTTTCTCCCTCTTTCTTTTTTTAGTTGATAATTTGAATTACGATGTTTTTTTATTTTAAGTAACTTATAATTTTTTCCTAAAATACTGAATTTCCTAAATACTTTCTTGTACTTAAATAAAAACTAATCAGCAAAATTTAAGAGAAAAATCAAGAAAACCTACATAAAATTGGGCACGACTTTTTTTGCAATTTATGTCGATTCTACATTAGCCGAAGGAACTTCGTTCCTACCTGGTGTCCCACGACACCACACCATTATATTCATATTGTTTTGAGTTCTATTATATTAATCAATGTAATAGAACCCAAAACAATTATTTTAAAAAAATTCGGTTGTTTATCTATGCACCCTAATCTTAAAAACGGCTTAACTGATTTAAATGTAGTATTTACTATTGTATTTGAGAAATTTTCTTTTTTATTTAGTGTCTATTTTATTTAATTCGGTTCATAAGTGAAAAAGTTATATATTAAATTAAATTATTTTTTAAATGACATAAATCTGTAACGAGTGTAAAACAAACACAATGTAAAAATACAATTATTATCAGAATCAACATGATCCGGGGTTATCGGTTACTCGAATCGTATATTCTATAAGAACACATTTATTAATTCGTTGACACTAACGGAAATTACACGGAAATTAGAAAACATGTCTAAACTTACGGTACGTACAAAATTTTACTATTTCCACAGTTTCACATTTGCAAAAATATTTAGAGAATGTTTGTTTAATTATCCTTATTTTTATGGTAAAATGATTTCGTTTTTATCAATAATGATTTATAAAATTAATTTCTTGGAAAATATTCCTAAAGATTTCTTTGCTTTCATGCAGCTCCATTTATACCTACAAGGAAAAAAATAATGTAAAAATAACGAATAAATTGACGACTAACGAGTATATAATATATATAAAGGTACTTATAAAATGTTACTTAAACTAAACTAAGTTCCACTTAAAAATATTTTCACTAGATTATATAAAATATTTTTTGTTATTTATTATCTTATTTTGTTTTATTTTATTTTGCAGTATATTTTAGTATTGATGGTGGTGGTAGCGCTTGTTGCTGCGCGTCCACAAGGTGATATTGTTTGTTCTTCTTAGTTATTTTTACTTTCACGCTGAATCCTGCACATAGCAGGGTAGGCAGAGAGAACATGGGAACCTGGGTAAAGACACTCCGCTACCTATTAAGATACCACGTTCCTTAATTTCCACCGAATTATTCGGATGCGGTGTGATGAATGGCGGAAGTCAACGCCGTGCTAAGAAGCCTCTTGAACAAGAGCGAAGAAATGAAAATATTAAATATTTTGTTCGAAAAGCGTGTTGAGTTTCGCCATTTAACACACAACATCCCGAACGGTCGCGGAAAACTATAAACTGAGAATATTTCACTATATTCTCTTCTAATCTATTCATTTGAGCTTGCGACAAAATGTAAACAAATATATTTAATTTATTGCTATTATATAATTTACAATAATTAATTGTAATCAATTGTACTGTACGATCAGTTATAGCGGTAATGTATTCGTTTTTGCACATAGTAATTTTGGTTACAAAATGTTATACAGTATAAATATATTTCTTTTTTTACCTTTCAGTACAAGTGGTAGATGGAGATAATCAAGGTATTATTTTTAATTTTATAGAATTTTTATTTTTATTTTTATAGAAACTCTCACTTGTGGGAATACTAATATTTTCATTCTATTCGCTCTAGTATCAAAGCAAAAATGTGAAGACGAATTCTCTCAATCAACACGCATTGCCTCGAATGTTAGGCGATTAGGATTTTTAACAATAGATTCCCTCTAACTACATTGCTATATGTGGAGAAAACGTGAGCCTTTAAAAAAGTTTCCTTTTTCATTAATTGTTAATAAACAGAATCTTATTTGATTTATGACAATGACACATAAGTTGTGTACATATATGTGAAATTGTGAATACAGCGGATGCCTTACTCTCTTCTTGTTTCAGTGCAAGTGGTGGACGAAAACCATCAAGGTATACATTTTATAATTTATTAATAGCATTTTTTTAAAAGAAATACTAACAAGTAAAACAAGTAAAGCGTAATGTATGGAATTAATGTCTATTGAATGTCATGCAGGATAGCTGTCTGTTTATGTAATAATTAAATTATACCATACCAGATGGTTTTTGTAAATTAAAATTAAAATATTTACATTCACTGTAATGTAATCGGACATTTTTAATTATTTCACGATTCTTTAATATGTATTTGCCGATAAGGGCCACAGAATCTATTTTGGGACAGCGTGACACGACGTGATCCCAACGCTTTCTACGCTTCATATTTTTTTCATAAAAATTGCATCGAATTAATAAATAATAATCGAATTATCTCGATTAATATATAATAATCGAATAATCGATTTATTTCTCTTAATTATATTTCAATTTGTCTCGTTTCAGTGAACGTTGTAAATGGAGAAGACCAAGGTACAGTACAAAAAAAATCTTATTATCTTTATTTAAATTAAAAAAACATTAAGTTGGTGCGAGTCAGACTCGCTCGCTGAGGCTTCCAGACCAATTCCAGGACTACAGGCCAACAGGTCAAATTTTACTCATAAAAATTGACCAACTAATGTTTGCGGGAATATGCACTCATTTTGTACGAAATGAACTACAAATACAAGTTTGTAATTAATTTCGTACAAAATTATGAATATACTTAGATTTTTAGGGTTTCGTATCTAAAAACGAAATAAACGGAACCCTTATAAGATCACTTTGTTCTCCAGTCGAAACCATTTATTTCAAGAACGCGTGAAAGTATCTAGCTGAAATTAATATTTGTATTTAAATCTGTAGTTTTTGAAGCAGAGAAAAAACAAGCTTCTAAGTCAACGCAATAAAAAGAAATAAGCATTTAAGCATCTATTTTGCTGTTTTTTTTTTTAAATAATTAAATAGAATTGAATACGTGTATATTAAGATGTGAATTTAAATTTATTTTACCTTTTTTTTCAGTGCACGTGGTAGATGATAACTACCAAGGTACGGTACTCCTTTACGTTTTACTGTTATATAATATTTAACAAAAACCTATTTTATGTTCGTAATATAATATTGAAGAAATAATATATGAATTATGTTAATTATTATTAAGTAATGCAATGGGACAGCATCTGACTGTAAATTCGACGAGTGTAGGTTCGATGAAAACTCAGGGGTATGACTACATTTAAATTATTTATTTTCGCGGGGAAAAGCATGAAGTTACGTTTTATGAATATTATTCAATTTATGTATATTGTTGTAGAGTACTTTTGTACACATATTTGCTTAAAAAAAATATTGGATAACTGTTATAAACGTAAAAACTATTTGAGTTTATCCATAAATATAAAACAAATGTTTCTAAAATTTTTCATTGTTTTTTTTTTATTTCAGTAGACGTAGTTGATAGAGACCAACAAGGTATTTAAACTTTTATTTTTTTTTTTTTAATAACTTAAATTATATTTTATTAATAATCTATACTTAATTTTATTTTATTTTGTTTCAGTTAACGTGGTGGATTAAGATAGCTGACATATACCGACAGATTTTATGTTATTCTTATATATAGTAGGTACTAAATGTTAAAATGTCTCATATATTCATAATTTAACTTCAAAATTGTATTTTAATTAAGTATTTCTTGTTTTTTTATATGTGACACAGACTATTCATGGAGAAATGTTTAATTATTTTTATTTCTCTGCTCTTGTCAATTCAAAGTGCGGCGTTGAGTTAAGCCATTCTATATACTTAATAGAAAGTACATAAACAAATTAAAAAAAAATCAGCTTCACGCTGTATCCCGCACACAGCAGGGTAGGCAGAGGGAACGTAGTGTTAGTGTAGTGTTAAGACACTTTGTTCCTCACTTTCTGCCGAATTCTGGAGACATTGCGTGTTGAGTGGCAGAACTCAAAGAAATGGAAATATAAACGTAAAATAAAAAAAAATGCTTTATAAATTGCAGGTAAACAACAACCATTCTACAGGCCAGATATAACACCTTAACAAACTAATGGACTTCAACAACAAACACAACAAAAAGACAATCATATACTAAAACTATTAATATGTAAAAAATATACCAAATAAAGTTTAAATTAGTACAAACGTAGATTTATTTCTGTTCAGATAACAATACCTCCCGGTGACCTGGATGGGCAAGGGGGTCAAGTCCACAGCATCCGTCGGCGTGATTGATCGATTTAAACTCCATTGTAGTCATTATATAATATATGTGGACAATACAATTTACAGCCATTGAGGTAACCTTGGATCTGAAGTACACCTGCACTGAACATTTTTGGATATGTTAATTTCTATTTTTTTACAGTATAATTGACAGTTTCCTAAAACTGTTGTTTCTAAATATATTGTTCGGATTATTTTCGTAAATTGCAATCAATACATAGAATAAGTTTAAAGATATTATTATATTGTAAAAAATTGAATTTATTTTAAATATAATAGTCATGATATTCATGGGAGGTAACGGTTTAAAATGTTTTCGTGTTCCCAGTATGGAAAGAAAAAACAAAAATTGCAAAAATATATAAGCATAGATAAAATGATAAATAAATATTGCAATATGTAGATTCCATTTAATTATCCGTAAAATATTAAAGATAAAAAATATATTTCGATTTCTTGTAATATTACTAAAAAGAATCATTAAGCTATAGGTAAAGAATTAAATATTTTCTTTGGAGATTAAGGCTTGAACAGATAAAATGCAATAACGTATATATATAATGTAAGGCATCCAAGCATAATCCGCCTTTCTACCTATCCATTTCACATTACAATATTATAAACACAATTTCTCTAGAGAAAACTCTATTATAAAAGTAGATATAGAATATCTCGGTTTACAAAATGAATTTCTCATTTTCTTTTCTATATAAAAAGGTTTTTAAAAAGCAATAATAGTAAATGTTTCATTGCTAGTTTTAAAATTGTATTTTCTTTATAAAAAAAACTAGCGGCCCGCTCGCGGTTACATCCGCGTGAACTATGTTATTATTAATTTCTGTCTCCATGACTACGTCCTAGTGACGTCTATGCAAAATTTGAGACTCCCAGCATTTGTAGTAACGAAATTTCATACAAACTTTCGACCCCAAAAACAACCCCTTAGAAGTCGAATATTGCAAATTCCCGTCTTAGCGAGCAACTACGTCCTATAAATAACTCCTATGCAAAATTTGAGATTCCTAGCACTCGTAGTTTCTGAGATTTCGTGATGAGTGAGTGACCTTTCGATTTTATATATGTAGAAGATATATTTTATTTGATATATAAAATTTATCTTCAAAACGTTAACTGTGTTTAACCTAGGAAAGACATACTATCTGCGTATAATCAAAATAAAATTAAATTATATAAGACTAGAGTAACAAGGTGACAATATTATTATGATTTCTTCATAAAAAAAAAATTGTCGCCTACTTATAGCCGTATAACAATTACCTGATAGCGTAATTGCTATACGATTTTTTTCATAATTAAAATGTCTTAGGAATAAAAAACTAGAAGGTATTTTATAAAATTTATTAGCCGATAATTTTGAAATAGTACAAGTTTTACATAACAATAAAACTTGTATTATTGTGGAGAGACGATGCACAGCATCTGTGAGAGGGCGCTGTATACTTCCCTTTGATTATCCAATGATTTTCACTTCCGGTTGCTGTCTTCGACCAATCAGCGATCGCCGGAAGTCACGTGGTCTCAGGTGGTAGGGCGCCGGAACGTATAATAGGCGACACTACGCTTCTTACCTCATAGCAGATTCTCACCAGGAGCCTTAAAATGATGCTGTGCATCGTCTCTCCACAATAATACAAGTTTTATTGTTATGTAAAACTTGTACTATTATTTGGGATGTGACGATGCACAGCATCTGTGAGAGACGTGTTTATAACTCCTGGTGACCACGCACGACGCTATGTGATCTAAATCAGAATGATTGTATAAACTGATTCTGATACATTCAGATAAATTGATCTGTAAAACCACAAAAAACATGAGTAACATTGTTTTATTTATAAGCAAATTGTTAATTGCTTAATTTTTTAATTCAATTAATAATCGCTCTGCCGGAAGCTGAGCCAAAATAATCTAACTTCAATTATTAGATTTACTTATAATTTGCATACAAACAAATTTTAAAAGATGATCCGCAACTCGCTGATAAGCATGAGTAGGAAAGGAAGCTCGCATAACCGTCTAAATAATAAAGCTAGACGTGCTCACTTCTTTTGATAATAATTTAATAACCTGTTTATATAAGTATTCATTATTATTCATGAAGCCCTTGCGTAGCCTCACCTCTAAGTTACACAACAAAATTGTTACCTTTTGTAGCCTGTTTCCGGTGGTCTAGCTAGTTTCTTAATGTAGAACCTAGAAAAACATTTTTCTTAGGATGACACCACCGTCTCTAGAGCGTAATTTTCGACAGGTCACCTGTTTCACCAAAATATTTCTAAACGAAATATAAAGTTAGAAGTACGAGCAGGATCGAAATGACAATGAAAATGTCGTCCGGTCTATTGGAAACCATCTCCGGCTCAGACAGCGGGTCGTAGATAGAACCGGCAACCAACTCCATACTTCCTTTTTTAACAACTATAATAAATTTATAGTAAGTAGACGCGTTCTAGAGTGGACACCACGCCTTGGCAAGCGTAATTAAAAACCGTCTTCCCGCTAGATGGGGTGACGATGTCCGCAAGGTGGCGGCAACGGCCGGATGCAGAGAGCCGAAGATAGAGCCCAGCGGCGCGCCATTGGAGAGGCCCACGTCCAGCAGTGGACGAGGACAGGCTGATGATGATGATGATGAAGTAGTTACCCAAGTTAATTTTTACCCTGTAATTGATGCCATTAGTACAACATATTTATAACACTAGAGTATTTAATAGAATGCTCTATAAAATATTATGTACTTAGCCCAATAATATATTCTTATACTGGTCAAACCTTTGAACGCATTTGTAAAATTTCATTATCACATACTTTGAGTATTACAACTTCACCAAAGCATCAATGAATGCTTACCCGATCCGCAACCAGACCGACAATTCATGATATGAATGTCCTATCTGCTACTTAGGTACAGTACTTGATATATGATGCGTTAGAAAATGTGAGTTTATGAGCTCATTAGTTTTTCAACAAAATTCAGGCCGACTAATGATTATTAATTAATTAATTAATTAATTAATTATTAAGTAATTGATACTACTGTACATTTACATATAAAGTTATCAATTTTATAATATTTCAATTATCGCTTCTTAGCTGTATTTTAGAACTACAATAGTTCACTCTCTGAAATTCGCTTTTAGGAGCAATTTTACAGTATCAAAATATACGATTTAAATACAGATGCACTCAATTTAAACGTCCGACTTCCCCGGACTTAATGATGTCGTAGACATCCAACATGCTCTCCGCCATATTGGAGTTGTGACTACGTGTATACCTCGCTAGCCAGGTTCAGTTTATGCAAAACTCATGGCAATATGCGGCGGAATATCTACGTTACGCACGTGGATATCGCCAAGGTATATATGTAACTACCTTTACACAGCCCTCATGTCCCATGAAGACGATTATTTTCATTAGCTTTCCTCAGCTTTGGAACCAAAGTTACAAAAAACGAATGAAACTTCTTGATAGTCTTTTTGCAATATTATTGATTATCATACTTTATGGTATCCAACAACTTGGTAATAATAAAAGGTTGTCGTCTGTAATTCTCGCATTTCATATTTTGTCATATCTAACAACTTCAGTAATAAGTCGCTCAACTGGCGACATTAATTTGGTCTTGATTTGCCTTCTGAATTATTTAGCTACCTTCTTTTCCTTCTTCTCCTGCTTCTTACTCTTGCTAGATGCAAATTTTACTTCTTTTTCCAAATACTAACATCAGTCGCCGTCGCGTTTTCTAGCTGGATTCTTTTCTTCTAGATGGATTATAGATTTCTTCCACTACATCAGCTTCAATTCTGATGGCTACTCGAATGCACCACAGGGATGTACGGTATCTATTATATAGTACGTCAGCTATAAAATACTTTTGCCGCGGCACTCGCGGGGATGTGCACTCACTTGCACGAGGGTAATGCTAAATTAGCCCAAAGAAACTTTCGGCGACTTTTTATAATACTTGAACCCGCTATTTTAGTCAGTTTTTTAATTTAGTTTTGACACATTGCTTCTTTTTATCCATTACTCAACCATCCATATCCTATTGGTTTGTTTTATCAGTTGTAGAACGTGAGTCGAACTATTTTCTATCCTTGCTTTCTCGAACCGCTTGAAAATTCTTATTGGATAAAGCCAGAGACGATATGGAGAATGCTCATTATTAAGTCGAAAAGAGTTTTCAGAGCCCCCAAACCATCTACACCCGTTTCCGATATACCCATAGGCAGCCTCCGTATTTCTTAACACCATGTATACAGGAAGATACGGTTACATTTAAATAAAATTATTAACAATCATGCAACACCCTTGTACTAAGTTCTGGGCTTGTGTTACCCGTCGGCGGGTTCTCACTCCATACTTCCGATATCCGGTATGCACTGATACTTGACAATTGCTAATGTATAATTAAACGTGCTAGAGTTTCATACTCAACGCATGCTTCTCAATTTTTGATGCATGTACGGTTGACGAAGGTCTAACTGCTTCAAATAATCTTGGAAAAGGATTATTGGTGGCATGGAGGTAAATGGCTAGATGCATTCCCGCGATTAAACCGGGAAGGGCCTACGGAGCCCAAACCATCAGCCACTGCCTCCGATAGGCTCAGAGGCAGCCTCCTTATAACTGCCCCCCTCCCGTACAATTGAGAGCATTAAAATAGTACCGAGCTTTTTTTAAATTCTAATGTACGGATAAATGCACTTTAAATAGTTGGACATACCTTATGTCAAGTAATAGCCCGAGACCCTCTTAGGGCAACTAAGATAAGGTGACGTGCTAGAACTTTTGCCGAAGAGGCCATACAGAAGATCCCGTGATTGCTAAATACTATGGAGCCCATTGCTAAATGTTATGACGTTCACAGCGATGGCAGTAACCATGAATAAGCAGCAAATCCACAATTCTTTTATCCTCACTCCTCCAGGATTGAGAAAATGAACCTCCGATATTCTGTGTTTGAAACACTTTTCCTGCCAGGAGGCTTTGAAATTGTCTTCGAATCCTTGTGTCTAATTCTTCCGAGTATTCGCCTGCAATTGTCAAAAGAAGCCAAAAGAAAGTCCCACGCAGATTTATCCATTGTTATTCGTTAACTCGCTTAGGATACGCTCCCAGCGATTATAACATTTCAACAACGTTAGTAATTATCCTATTACAAATAAATAAAAAAGATTTATCTAAAAATAGACAGACTTATATATGTCGCAGAATAAGGTGGTTGGGACCGGAGCTTGTTCCGATCCCATTTCTGATTGTCATCGATCGGTGTCACGTCAGAGTGACAGGCAACGCCATCTGGTTTTGACAACTGGCAACTATTAAATAATCCGCTTCCCTGATATATATGAGGAGAACAGAATTTTTTATATATTTGATAACTCGCTCAGGATACGCTCCTAACGAATTTATCGTATTTAAACGAAGGTAGTATATTAATGGATAATACAACTAAGTAAACTCGGTGAAAACCGATTTATTTAGTAAACTCCGTTTACATCGCATGACATTATGCCGAGAGCGTTAAACAAGCGATGAGTCCTCTTGCTTTTTGCAATGCCCGTTAGTTGAATAAAATTGGGCCATAACTGCTGAAAATCTGAGACATATACCTAACCTTATTGTAGGTTATAACACAGCCGTGTTCGGTAAGCTCAGAATCCACTACAGTATTGGTATATATAATACCAAGCAATAGAACAGTATTACATGCATGTAGAAACTTGTTACACAAGAGATTCAAATGACTCACCCGTTGTCCATTTTGTTACCTTTGAATTTCACAAAAGCAAATTCTCTTGATGAGGATGAACATCTTTGCTGGAGGCCTTTCCAGGAGTAGGCCCGATATAGAAATCCGGTTCACGATGTGAAGAAATTCCACCTCCAACACTACACTTACCACAGCACTTTCACTTTTAAACGATGTTACTCTAATGGGAAATAACGACGCTATGAGGTAAGAAGCGTAGTGTCGCCTATTATACGTTCCGGCGCCCTACCACCTGAGACCACGTGACTTCCGGCGATCGCTGATTGGTCGAAGACAGCAACCGGAAGTGAAAATCATTGGATAATCAAAGGGAAGTATACAGCGCCCTCTCACAGATGCTGTGCATCGTCACATCCCAAATAATATTACATTATACAAAAGGCTTACTATTGAGAAAAAAATCACGAGCGCAGACTCAACAGTTGGGCTGTTTTTCTTCAAAATTTCGATTTTTTTCCAAAAAAATCAAAAATTGCTTAATATCTGCCAAATCATTGCAAATCGGCTATTATATACATGGGAGCGAAATGAATAGGTACTGAGGTCCTCTACCCATACAAAACCGTTGATCCGTCGAACGCGTTACATCCTGTATATTTTAAAAACTACTGAATTGATTTTAAAGAATCTTTATAATAATATCTATAGTTTATAGAAAAAAAAACAGACTATAATTTATATAATAATTTTGTATAATTTTATTATACAAAATGAAGGACAACCTAAAGTTATTATTTTTTGGTCGCCAGTATTACATAAGAAACCTAAATATTATTTTAAATACAAATTAGTATTTCAATTTAACGTCCATAAAATTGATGAAACCTTTTCTGCAAACTATCAATGAAGGCAAACTCCTACCCACAAGCTACACACGTGCTCGTATCACATACATATATCTATATACAAGTACATATTATATAAAACACATAGAAAAAAAACTATAAACACAACTAATACCTACCATTCTCAAGGAAAATGCGACCGACAGTAAACAACTTTACATACACTGCGCTACGCGTGTTTACATTTCTATTGAATTACCTATAATATAAATTTAATGAAAAATTCCTATATAGTATTTTAGGAATTTAAAATAGCTTCAAAAGATATCATCTAATGAATTTACTTCAATGAATCCAATGACATCACACACTAAAAGACTTCACAACTGGGTTTAATTGAGTACAACGACGTCGGGGCGACCGCCAGCGACTATTCCATTCTCGATTGCTCCACTGTGACACAGAAACGTTCTAGATTCTATAATAACGTTTTAACAATTAAAATGACTGTATACATCGTAGGATTCATATGTGCTTTGATACTGGTAAGATTTTTGTATTATTAAGTTATTTTGAGGCCACAGTTTGACAGGTTGAGAGGTTGCAGGTTCGATTCTCTCGAGGAAATGAAATATTTCATTAGTTCATTCCTTCGCTCTAGTGTCAAGGTAAAGCGACTCAACACGCAATGCCTTTGGAATTTGGCAGAAAATGGGGAACGGAGTGTCTTAAGAGTTGCTTCGTTGTATCTGCGCTATTTGCTGGAAATTAAACCTATTTTATGCAGTATATAGGTATTAACCGTAAATGTCCATTCCATGTCTATTTCCTTTCAGTCTGTCTTCCTGCTCGCGTGGATAGCGTACTGCATGTTCTGCAGGGAGCGACACAAATCGGAAAACTATCAGTACAATATATCAGATTTGCAACGTAAAAACTACGAGTTCGCCCAGGAACAGGAAACCACTACTAAAGAAGTGTCCGCCGGCATATTTATTATGCCGTCGCGTCACAAACAGAACGAAGACTTCTCGTATGACAAACGTCCAGATTATCCTGAGGGCACTGCGAAAAATTTACAACCAAAAACGGATAAATTAATAGAAATATTGAACGATAGTCCAGATGACAATCGCAAATGCGTGGGTTTCGACGTTATTGACTCCGATGTACCTTACCACAGTGACGTATAATTGCGCAACTAATTGTTTGATTACAATACCATTTCAATGGTTTATAATGTATCGATGCACTGAATCTATATTTAAGTCAATTTTATTTTATTATAATGTTAAAATAAAATACACAATTACTGTTAATTATATTAATTATTATTGTTATTAATAAAACATTAAAATAACATTTTGTTTAATTAACTTAATATTACGAAATTGTGTTAATGACGTATCATTATTACCTGTAACTATACCACAGATTAAATATTTTTGGACTAAATAGAAATGTCACTATTAAATATCGAAAAATATCTAATCTGTCAAATCGATATAATTACTTTTATTAGATATCATCAAATTATTAAAACAACATTGTACAACAATGATCAAATTACTTATATTATATTTAAAATTGACATTTAATGAGTAAGTAGGTACAAAAACATTGTAAATGCATTTATATTTCATGGTAGACACTATAACTAGCTTACGTTCATAATCAATATAATATTACTGGCAAACTGGTTATTGCGTGAGGCTTTTGACCCCGTCCGCCATTTTGTCGATGACACTTTTCTCTGTTGGCTTGAAAACATGTACAACGGCGTCTCCAGCATCGCCCAAGGTCTTGACAACTTCGTTCCAGGCGTTTTTCATGGAGTCCATAACGTCCCTTTTCGGCCGATCAGGTTCCAGGGTTAACGCTGACACGTAAACGGCAAAACACTAAAATAAAATATATATTTTTTTAATATGCAAGGCATGTTGACTATATAATTACTAAAACACTTCTGTACCCTTATAAATCTATTTCACTTTAAGTAGGTCTCATAAATATTACATTAGCAAGTGCATACCTATGGATATGACTACTTTTGCTTACAGATACTAATATCGTACCGTGGTTTTGTTTATTATTATTGATTATACTATTTTATTATAAAGGACCTCATGACGCAGTTAATGAAGCGTGTGACTGTAGATCCAACGATTGTGGGTTCGATTACCATTTGGGAAAATGAATTATTTCTTCCGTCTGGCAACGATTCAAAGCACGACGTTGAGATCTGGCACTAAACACGCATTGTCTCAAGAATTCGGCAAAGTGAGGAAGGGAGTTTCTGAACACTAGCTTCCCTCTGCTTAACCTGCTATATGTGGAATACAGCGTGAACATAAAAAAAAAACAAACTCAGCATTAAATGAAAAATAAAATTTTAAAATAAAATGAAAGATACGAGAAAAAAGATAATTTTATAAATTAATTTCATTTATGAAACAATATAATACATATAACATGTTTTACATATCTTAGTAACTGATTTGAATACAATAATAACTAGAGCGTGTGAAATCTTATACGCTGCATACTATTAATATATCGGCAACGATAACTTACTTTAATAAAATTACTTTCTCCATACAATCCTTAGTATTGACCTAAATATTCAAGAAAAATATACAAAATAAATTATCACTTACAAGACAAAAGATGAGCACTATTCGAATATCCATGCTGTTTGCTGGAACACCCTTACAGACATACAGCACTGTGGACGATATCAGGTCTGGTGTCCTACTGGAGCATCAACAGGAAAATCCGATTTACTCTGGCCACGCACGTGTGCCATTAATGAGCGTGAAGAGAAAATTACTTGACAATATAACGCGTGAGGGCTGCGAAGTTGGAGAAAATTAGGCTAATATATTTTACGAATTGGCATATGTCATTTTAAATGTTTTCATCGATTTCTATGTTTGATATAGGTTTACATATATTAAATCTTATTTAAAAAAACGTAGTGTCTTAACACTAGGTTCCCTCTACTTACCCTGCTGTGTGCGGGATACAGTGTGAAGCTGATAAGTCTTATTAAATGTATCAAATATGACTAAACTCATATTACTTCAAAATTTATTAATCTATCCATCAAAAATATAATTATAATAAATATATTATAAAAAATAATGGTTTTTTTCACTAACAACATTATAGATTCAAACTTTTCACATATTGTTATTGGAAAAAAATTAGTAACTCCACTATTATTAGAATGAAATAAAAAGCTGATATTTAGAATTATATTTCAGAAGGCTTTATAGATAAAGATTTTAAATTAATTGAGTAAGAACAAAGTGCTCTTATTGGCATTTCCATGTTAGTATACACACAAAATAAATATTATATAATTTATTCAAAACATATAAGAAAACCTTTTAAGAAAGAAGAAGACGAAATTTTATTTTCAATTTTAACCAGAATTTGTAGCCAGAAAAAGAAAGGACTAAGATAACAATTAATATATGTTTGTATCTTCCCATTGTGTTTCGCGTATAGAAAAGACAGGACCAGGAACTACCAGGAACCTGGTGTTAAAACACTACCATCCCAATTTTCCACCTAATTTCCAATATTGCTAATTATTTTAAATACATTTTTTCCTCATCCACACATCCTTTATGTACCCTCTCTCAATAAACAATAAATTGGGTAACCACCGGAGGTGACGCCTGTACCCTAGCGACAACAAAGCCACCTTAATGCTCCACTCGATGATGCACACAAAACAAACGACAATAACAAGCGAGAAGGAAACGAGATAAGTGCACATCAAAAGTCATTAGATACGTATCGCGTTATTTACAATTTACCACACGTACTTAGGTGTGCTTGTTTAAATATACATTTGACATGTTAAGTTTAAATATAGTAAAAAATTTAAATTAAATCGCTTTAACTCGCACACAGCAAGGTAGGCAGAGGGAACCTAGTGTTAAGACACTCTGTTCCCCACTTTCTGCCGAATTCTGGAGGCATTGTGTGTTGAGTGGCAGAACTTAACGCCGCGCTTTGTCTCGACACCAGAGCGAATAAATGGAAATATATACGTAAATAAATAAAAATAGTAAATTATATTAAAAATAGTAAATTATATTAAAAATAGTAAATAATATAAAAAAAATGTTATTTTATATAAAATCATTTTCATTTTCGTGTCATGCCGTATCATGTACATAGCAGGGTAGGTAGTGTCACGACACTCCGTTTCTCATTTTCCGCCAAATTTTGGAAGCATTACGTGTTTAAGTGGTGTAATTCAACGAACTCAATTCAGAACGAAGGAATTAAAATAAAATAATTTTTCTTTCCCTCCAGTGGGAATCGAACCCAATCGTAGTTTTAGTGGCATCTTTGAGCCACTTCGTTAAGACTTTGAACATATTGAAATTTGAATTAATAACATTATAGCAATTTGAAGTATTCTGTTCAATAAAATTGCCTTACAAAATTGGCTGATACCTTAGTTTTCAACGTATACTCGTAGATATTGTCGGTAAAATGTTAATATCTATTTTAAAAATATATACTAAATAATTATCTTAATTATTTGGAGTCGTTTGGGTCCAATAAATTAATAATAAATATATAATATTCATATTTAATTCAATATACAATATTTATTTATTTATTAAACAAAAAATTGTTCACTTATCCGCCTTAACCTTGTATCATAACCTTAATAAAAGATTTAAATATATCTAAAAAATCACTCGGGCTCATGTTTCCTATAGTTTTGATGAAAATTTGTAAAATTAAATCAGATGCAGGTGATTTAGGCTGCACATCAGTCAATTCTTTGCCGTCTTCAGGAACATTTTCGTCGATAGCAATCTTCACTTGAACTGGCATTTTCTCTTCTTTTTCTTTCTCTTTCTCGTTCTCTAGTTCTCGTTTAAATATGCCATAAGCTTGGCACTGAACGATGCAGACCAGCATCACCAGGCAAGTGATTTTAATCTGCAAAGAGTGAATATTTACTATATATGCGTACTTCAAACGAAATACAAAAGTTAGGCAGAGAGAACCTAGTGTAAAAACTCTCACTTCTCCGCTTTTCACTTTGAATCCGAAAAGTGAAAAATTGAAAAGTAGTTTAACTTACCGGCGCGGCGAGCTCTTTTAATTGTTTTTAATTAAATATAAAAAAAAAAAAATTGAGTATAACTAAAAATATATTTTTTTATTCTATACTAACTTACCTTGGAAACCATTGCTAATGTGGAAACTAAAGGTGATGCTATGTAATGTTGATAGAGAGTTTTGCAAAACCAATTTATACCCTTTACAACTGTCTTCTAAACATTAAATTTACTTTTATTACAGGATATCCTAAGACGTATTTACTAGAAAGATAAACTAGAATTAAAAAAACCACTTTATAGTACCTGTTTTATCGACATATATGTCTTTTCAGATTACATAGTAAATTTTTGGGATATAATATATATATAAAATCGAAAGGAGCTAGGAATCTCAAATTTTGCATAGGAGTTATTTATTGGACGTAGGTACTCATGGAGACAGAAATTAATAATAACGTAGTTCACGCAGGCGAAGCCGCGGGCGGGCCGCTAGTAAATTATAAATTCGAATTTATAGTTCTGCCCACAGATTCTGTTACTGGATATATTTTCTTTTATTTTGGTATGATTTTTATTCTAGTAAATTAATTATGCATATTCCAGTATAATGTTAAATCAATTAAACGTATATGAGCCAAATAGTGTGTTTATAAACATCACAACAACCTGTCATTGTGGGTTCGATTCCCACTCAAGGAAATTAAATATTTAATATTTTCATTTCTTCTCTGGTGTCGAAGCTAAGCGTGACGTTGAGGTCCATTACTCAACTCGCAATGCCTCCAGAATCCAGTGGAAAATGAAAAACGGAGTATCTTAACACTAGGTTCCCTCAGCCTACCCTGCTGTGTGCGGGATACAGCGTGAGGCTAAAAAAATCAAGTAATAAATTAACATTTATTCACACATAATGGGCGTAACATGTACCTACTTTATTATCGAAGCTAATAAAGCAATATTTAACTATCGCAGTTTCGATAATAAAAGTTCCATACAGCGACAAGAAAATTATTATCTTACGATATTTTTTTATTTCAAAAGGCTTATAATGATATGCCTTGAAAAAATATAATAAAAGGATCACAAGTTATAGTTTCTAAAGGACTTAGTTTGTTAGTCGATGAAGCTAACAAATATACATAATTATATTGGAAATCTCTCTCCTTGAAAAGTAACTATAAAACAAAAAAAATATAGCGAGAGAAAAAAAGAACTAATTAATTATTATTAACTTTTATTCTGAAAGCCAAAAATATAATAAAATACAAATGCCTACATTTTTGGAATATTAAACAGTTTTTCAGATATCAGCGAGTTAGTTAGGCTCTTCATCGTACCATCGTTTAATAATTTTGTAGAGTTCCATTGGATTTTTTTGTTGAGCTATTTGGCCAACGTTATCTATGATAGAGTTTTGGCCAGAGACAGAATTGGCGGAATTGTTTTCTTGAACATTATCCCCAGACTCCCCACAATGCATGGTTTGGATCATGCAGACGAGCAGAATTGCGGCAAAAATGTATACCTGAAATAAATAAGAGAAATAAAGAAGAAAATTTCAGAAAGTAAATAAATCACGTTATTTGTTTTTTCCACTAGGAATTAAGTAAGCTCTTTAATAGATCAAGTTAGCAGTTACCTTGGAAACCATGGTGAAAACTGTATGAAGGATGAAAATAAGTCCTGCTTATATATTGGCTTATCAGGGTAACAAATTAAGTAACTTATTTTACCAATTATTCTTTATGAAAAGGATATCCTTTACAAAAATGCCCTTAATGAAAGAGTGCTTGTCAGATAACAAGTAAATAAATGTTATGTACGTATATTTTCAGTTTTTTTTTTATGTATACATTACGCTAAATATGCGTTTAACTTATCTTCATTGTACAAAACGGTTAACTTCGGAAAAGGATATCGTTCCAAATAGGTAATTAGGTACTATAGCTTGTTTCAAAAAAACGGCGACTTAAAAGTATAAAAAGCAGAATTTTTTGTACAGTTTTATCAATTTTCTCATTTCAACTCCTTATACCTCCTTATAGAAAATCATCATGGCTTTTAAGGTAAATCAACTTTTTATAAATATAATATTTTTTGTAGAAATATTGATACTTTATAAGAACGCTGTTAAGCAGCGAAAAACTTGAAAATAAAACAATCGGTTATACTTAAATAAACCGTATTTTCAGCGTTCTTTGCACAATAGAGTTATGTGAGAACATTTGTGTCAGCACAGTCCGTTTTTAGTTTTTAGTTGTTGATGAAAACTTGAAAATAGAGTAATCAGTTATACATAAATAACCGTACAATAGAGTTATGAGAACATTTGTGTCAGAATACTCCGTTATTAGTTTTCTATTTAAGTTCAAATCATTACTTGTTGAGTGATTAAATCACTATCATGTGTTATCTTGTAAGAGAAGAAAAATAAACATCAGTTAAATCCCACGAGACTCGCTTACGTGTCAAGCCAAGTAAAAAAGCTAGAAACGCGCTATGTGTATTTTACAGCTTTACACGAACTATTTCAAGCTACTTTTGAGCCTAGATACATGAAAATAAGCACATTTGGTAAAATCTCTTAACTAGTGATGTATATAAAATTTTAACAATTTAACTCAAACTGTTATTAGTATATTAACATTTAAAAAATTAAACGACATTTTTATTACTCATATACTCATTAAATATCGTTCTTGACTTCAACGACAAAAAGTGGGAGATCCACGGGGTACCGATTTGTTGAAAATTTGACTTGGCTATCCTTTCCTATCAGGCACCAAACCAACTAACTTGCAAACATAAGCTTGTACGTAAAAAAAATCAACTCTAACTTTAAAAAGTTAAAACTATTTTAACTTTACAACTGCTAACTTTAACCTATACTTTTGTTCACAGACAAAACTTGTTGGAATAATTTTGCTTATTTGCATCATCCATTCCATACAATGTGATGATGAAGACAAAAAAGGTGGAAGTACAGAAACTGCTTCAAATTCTGGATCTGCCGGAAATGAGTCCATTATTAACAACATAAACAAATACTCAAAAGATTACAACCCGACGCAGATAATGAAAGTTATAAGGCAATTTTTTAAATTTTGAATCTTCTGCTTATCGTTCTACTTCAATTCAATAAAAAGAAAATGCTTCTAAACTTGAAAAATGCTTGTTGAAATTTTATTAAATAAATAATGTATTTTGAATGTTACTTAGTAATTATTTGTATTCCCATTTACCTTCTGTTACCTTCCATGTTAACAAAACATGTAGACAAAAATTAACAAGTGAGGCCAGTCGCACTGGCGCACTGGTACAAATGTGTGACTGTAAACACGGTTGAGAGTTCGATTCCCTCTCGAGGAAATTATATTTTCATTATTTCCATGTCTTCGTTCTATTTTCCAGGCTAAGCACGTCGTTGAGTTCCAAATACTAGTTACATATTATTCGTATCTCTTGGTCGTGAAAATTAAAGTTCAAAATTTGTGTCTAAATTTTGATTACAGACACACAGACAGTCAAAAATGCTTAGACAAATGGAACTAAATCTTACTATCCTACTAATATTATAAATATGGAAGTTTGTGAGGATGGACGTTTGTATGTTCCACTTTCACGCAAGAACTATAGAACAGACTTACTCCTGGATTATTTTTTACAGTTGTATAGCTTATACAAAGATTTATGCAAAGATTTTGTATAATTTAGGTATAATATAACAATAACTTTAAGCGGAAAGAAACGGTAGATACTGTCGTACCAAAAATTACATATACGTTTTCAAAGATAAAATACTTATTAATTATATGTAACTAGAGTAAAGCAATATACCCAAATTATAACGTACAAATTAAAATTATCGACTCGCTGTTAACTTTATGGAAAATAACTGCCATATTTTTTTTTATACAATTCGTCGTATTATACATTCGATTAAAATACTAAGTTAGACGAAATCAGTGCAGAAAATCTTATTTTAAAATAAAAAAATATAATTTTGACGCCAGTCGTGACGCTGGGGCACAAAATGTGTTTTTAAACGCGACTGGTTGTGCATTGTTGTCCCACTCGAGGAAATGAAATATTTATTTAAACTGGTGTCGAGGCAAAACGCGGTGTTGGGTTCCGCCACTCAACACGTAATTCGGTGAAAAGCGAGTAAGGGAGTGTCTTAACATTAGGTTCCTGTGTGCGGTGTGAAACTAATTTAAAAATATAATTTTAAACATTACAAGTTATGAAACTACATTAAGTTGTCTATGTGATTTTATTCAGACCTACAAAAACTTATAAATTATATTTAAATATAATATTTCCTAATTCCCACATTTTTATGATTGCATGTTAGAAATTTCTATTTTGAACACACATTTTTAATTTAAATACCAAAGGAATCTCCAAAGAGAAATTCCTACTAAAGTAAAAATAACCGATGTAATTACAACATGTAATATTTAAATGATACTAAATAAAGTAAGATATTTTTTTTACAAATTTTGAACTATATACATATTTATTAAAATTAATTATGTTAACAAAAAACAATTAAATGCTCCATTAAGTTACTAAATAAATGATATAAAAGCGGAAATTTTAAAACAAAAAGTATAATCCATTGAAACTCTTTACTAATAAGAAGTCAGCATAAACACGTAAAATGGTATCCTCAAAGGTAACTATATCCCTTTTTACTTTTTTTTATGTAATATTTTAATTTTTTATTAAGTCAAAAGTGTATACTTATTTAATATTTTTAAATAAATCCCCACTCGAAGAAATTAAATATTTATTTAAATTCATATTTCCATTATCATCGCTCTGGTGTCGAGGCAAAGCGCGGCGTTGAGTTACGCCACTGCAACGAAATGCTACCAAAATTCGATATAATGTGGGGATCGGAGTGTCTAAACACTAGGTTATCTCTGCCCACCCTGCTGTGCGCAGGATACAACATGAATACATTACATTTTATTATTTAATTTGCCTTATTTTCTAGATACTATCAAAATCCTTTATTCTTATCATTAGAAGAGACCATTTCGTTGTCATAGCAGACTAGAATTAATACAGAATTTCTTTCAGATCACCTATTTGGTACTCTTGGTTTGCTTCCTCAACACCATTTATTCGTATCGAGTCTCTCAAACTGGATATGGAAATTACGGAGGCGACCAAGAAAACTTGGAAAATTCTGGAGTACATTACGTCGACAACTCCAATAGTGTTGCAAATGCTGTTGGTGCCAGTGACGGCTCTGCTGTCGATAATATAGGACAGAGCGTGAGGCAACAAAACTCCTGATTCTTAAAATTTTGACAATGATTTTAAATTAATAAAATTCAATTTTATCAGATATTTCATTTCTTTATTATCTGTCCTTGTTACCATGTTTATTTGTTTTTGTTTAAATAATTCAATATACAACATGTAAAATAGTCGGGTAAACGTAAACATAATAAAATACCAATAAATATATGACTAACTGATAGAATGACCGACAAGAATATATTGGCGGATTCGACCGTTGAATAATTTTGTGCGGCTATTTGAAAAAACCAAGTGACTATAAATGGACTGAAGTAAATTGTGCTTTCTTTTTAAATAAAACAATATTGTTACAAAACAGACATTGTTATTCTTTATTCAGTACACATTGAATTCACAAGATTATGGTCTAAAAAATATTAAATTTAGTAATATAAATAAACTTTAAGGTATAGAGGTGAAAACGCTCTTTCATATTCTTGCTAACAAATACTTACAATGCAATACAATGCAGAAAATACAAAAATCTAGATTGCATAAAAAAATCGAAAGCAATAAATACTGAATAACATCCTTACATGGTGTGCTTATTAAATATTAATTTTAAACTATTAAGCTGTTTTGTAAATAAAAATTAAAATTGTCTATATGTAGTCGGCTGATTAGCGATTAATCGACGACAAATCTGTTCTAAAAAAGGCACTTCTCGTAAAAAAATTGCATTCGCTGCTATATTAATAAAATAATAAATTTTGCATTTGCTGCAATATTAATAAAATAATAAATTTTGGAGCTGCTTCTTGGATCAAAAGTATATTTTATTATGTTATCATTACTACACTTGTAGTACTTCTTTTTTCACTACATCGTGATGCTTAAATTAATGTTAATTCGATAATTACGAAGAAGGCTTCGCCCGCATACAACTTATAATACTTTTATTATGCTGCATTTGCGAACAGATTGATACATTCTATCGTGAACACTACCTGGCTGTGTAATAGAACGTTATCACTACTGAACAGAATTTGATTAAACTTTTGATAGTTGACAAGCCTAGCATTCGGCATGATAAGTATTCCGAATGCTCTGAATGTGAACACAATTACAATTAAGTACTTTGAGGATCTTAGAAAATTGAAGATCTTAGAAGGTTTGGAAGGAAGTGGGTGCACCACTCTCAATAAATATGTATCATATCTAAGTATCACATATTAACTTAAAAAAGCATCACATATTAACTTAAAAACTATGTGGTATTATTAAAAATGTTGCATAAGTATATTATGATACTCTAGTAGTACTACTTATGATAAGCTACCTAGCATAATTATATGCAACGACATAAAAACCAATAAATATAAAAACCTGTACTGTGAATTGTAATAGTAGATTCTGTTTATTTTTTGTAAAACGATCTTAATGTTTTTTCATCAAAATTAATAAGCATTTAATTTTTGCAAAAGCTACCAGTACTTGGAGAAAAACAACATTATTCCTTAAATTGCTAAAAAATTATAGAATATAAATTTCTAAATAATCTACTAACCAATATAAATATTATGCATAGGTATTTGAAAAAGAACATATTACGTTACACGTTACACAAAATTTTTGTCACCAATGTTTGGTGCTCTTATGCTCTTGAAGACCTAGATGGATCTCGTTAAAACTCTTCAAGCACCGTATTTTTAATGCCAGTGATAGACTGGTAAGAATGGTTCTACCAACACCACTACCAGGTACTCTTCGTTTTATTGTGTATCGTATCATAATACCACCTATTCAGTACATGTCAAAGAAAAATATGCATTTTATCTACGGTGAGTGCATATGCAATGCGAGCTAAGCTTCAGAGCGTTATAACCTACTTACTGTACGTCATCTGGATCACCTGGATTAGGAAGAAAGAATATCTGTTAAAACTAGCTGATGTTGATAGAACTAGCTGTGGTGCACTAATACTGGCAGTGAAGATAAGATCCTTTAATAAATTTAATAATGTCATTATAATATTTATTATCCACACAAAATAATGTTATAATATTATTTAAATATAAATATACACACAACTTGAGCTACATGCATATTTAACACATTTAGTTATCTTTATAAAAAACAATTAAAGGCTTCATTAATTCACTAAGTATTTAATATATAAGCGAAAAATCGAAAAAATATATATAATCCATAACAACTCTTGCTTTTAAGCAGTCAGAATAAAGCAAAAATGGTGTCTTCGAAGGTAACTATGCAAGTTTTTAGATAATTGTAAATTATATTAAATTAATATTTTCATTTATTAAATTAATATTTTCATTTATACTAATTTCATTAGTAGTACATGAAAATATTTAAAAAATCCTCTTCATCTTCTTTGATCAGTATTAAGCAAAGTTGCTTCCCACCAATGTGATTATTTATTATTTATATTTTGTATTAATTCGAGGAGATTTGTCATACAATTTAGTTTAAAATATTTTTGTGTTATAAGATACCCGTATATTTTTATCTATAGTTATTTAGTTAACTTATTTTAAAAAATCTGTTTCACACTGTATCCCGCACATAGCAGGGTATGCAGAGGGAACTTAGTGTTACAACACTCCGTTCCTCCGTTAAGTTATCCTGCTAATATCGCCTAAATATTATAAAAATATTGATAGTTTTAAAGTGCTACTTTATGTCCCTATATAATTAATTTTCCTAAGTTTTAGGATACTTGTTTATTATCATATATTTATTATTCTATTTTTATAATAACACTCGAACTAATAATAACATTGTTTCAGGTTACCTGTTTGATTCTTTTGGTTTGCTTCGTCAACAGTATTTATTCATATCCAAGCTCTCAAGTTGCATATGGAAATTATGGAGGTTCACAAGATAATTTGGAAAATTCTGGAAGGCATTACGTCGATAACTCTAATACTGCAGCAAATGCTGTTTCGGCCAGTGACAACTCTTATGTCGATAATATAGGGCAGAGTGTAAGGCAGCAAAATTCCTAATTCCAATAATAATGATTTTATAAATTGGGCTAGTTATTTTTGCTAGACTCACTTATCCTTATTGTTTAGCCTTTTGACTTTCCCTGTAACTTCTTCAATAAAATGCATAATTTAAAAATAAAAATAATGTTTTTCCAAACTAGTAGATAGTAATTTAAAAACTGAGTAATAATTGGACTGACAGACTGACAAATACTAATTGCGTGCACTTATATGAAAGAAAGTACTCAGATTGAAGTATAATTTTCTTGACTAATATTCCTTTATAACTGTCTATTGCTTTTTTGTCACCATTTTACCAAAAATGTCCTATTTATAAAATTAGATCTTTAAGTTCTGCTCGTAACCAAACTAATAAACATTTATTTGCTAAAGAAATCTACTTATTTTTTATTTTTTTACCTTTTATGTCCTCTATTCGTACTATATAATATGAAAGTAACATAATATATATTTATACAGTGGTATCTACATATTTAAAAAAAAAACGAACTTACTGTAAAACTGTGTGACAATATTAATATTACTTTTAAGACTATTTAGAGTATAAGAGTATGACATTGAAATA
Source organism: Heliconius melpomene rosina (assembly GCF_056956725.1). Lineage (NCBI taxonomy): Eukaryota > Metazoa > Arthropoda > Insecta > Lepidoptera > Nymphalidae > Heliconius > Heliconius melpomene. Next base: position 4,294,902 of record NC_140402.1, on the reverse strand, counting down.
TATTGGGGTCATAATCAGAAAAGTGGACATTTTCGAATTCGTAACGTAACTGATAAGTAACAACACTGATAATGTTTGTTACGAAACTGATGTCATAAGGCATTATACACAACAAAATAAAAATTTTATATGAATAAAACTATTGTTTCTTTTATTTAATGAGACACAAATTAAAATTTTAAAGATTCAATCGTTGAATTAACAGATTATAAATGTAAGAAAACATAAGAAAGTGACAATATTAACAATATAATAATGCTAATTCGTAACGTAATAAACTTATATTTCTAAAGATCACAAAGTTAATGATAAAATTAAATCCACTTTAAAATATATCAAAACTTGAGTCGTTATCACGGGAATTAAGTTTAATTCTTTGTAAATGTTTATTCCGCATATCTTCATATTTCATAGGATTGGTCTGTTTAAGACGTTCTCTATATCTTTATTGTCTTTCAGCATTTGATATAGGAGCCATGACGCTTACTGAAAAAAAAAATGTATCAAGAGGTATTTAATAATACTTCATGTTTATTGTTTAGATCTTTAACAACGCTAGTACAGAACGTATTTGTTTTTAAATAAAAGCCTCACCCGCTTGAGCTACATATTTATTAATTCACTATCTCCAGAGAAAAAAATAGTAATTACAAAATCACAACTAATTTCAGGAAGAATAAAAAAATGTTTTTTACTAAATCGGTTAAGCCGTTTCTGAGATAAGCGTGCACAAACACATTAGACAGGCAAAAAACTTAAAAATCATTATTTTTGGTTACTTTACGTTATCAAAAGTCACCAATTATTTTTTTCATATCCCAGCAATTTATTTTTTATATACATATCTTCCGATGGTAACGTAATTATGAACTAGGCTTCATATTCTCTCAGTTTCGTTACGTAACGAAATATAACGAAATTGAGAATGAAGTCTGAGAAATTCTAACCTTTTTAAATATTTGCTCATAAGCCACGTGTTGCATGTGCAAGCACTGAAGTTCTTTTTTGAGATTTTGTAAAAAGAAGCAAATAACATAAACAAGAAAACGAAATTTTAGAATACTTACCAAAATAAAAGCCGTTTATAACCCTGAGATGTAATTTTACGCATTCCCTTTAAAACATTTGAACCCCTCAACTGCTGCGAGAACGCTACTGGTTGTAGCTACGACAGCATTGACTTTTAGAATAATGGTGCCACAACAAAAAATTATATTAAATACCATCCAAAATAATTGCGTTCATATTATAATTGTACGTTACTAGCCCTGAGTAACAAAAAGGCAATATTTTGGGACAAATTTAGTTAATTAATATATATTATTTATTAAATAATGTATCAATAAAAGTAGTTCTATTTAATATTATGCATAAAGTAAAGTAATATAAACATATCTGAAATCAAATAAAACCATAAATATTCGTAACAAATCAATTTTTAAAAAGTAAAGTGGTGAATGGGACACGAAAAATTGTATGGAAGCATTTTGAAAAGTTTTTTGCAACTAACAAAAAATACTATTATTAGCCATAATACATTTAAAATATTACAAAAATCTTTAAGTTAATAAGTAAATTTATCGTAAATGGCAAAATATTTGAATTATCTTTAAAATTGTATTTTTAAAACGCATTCAAAGTAGCGGGACAAAAAAAGACACAAAATGTACACTTTTTCTGATTATGACCCATTTGACATATATTCCTAACGTCCTAACACCAGAGTCCTTGCTTTATGCGGAATAGAATGAAGCTACTTTTTTAATATAACATTTTTAATAAATAAATATATATAATTGACTAAATAAAGCATATAATTTTTAAAATATTGCTAAAAACCTATAGTTCCTATATTAATACTAAGATGCCAGAGACTGGCAATGAAGGAAACTGCTTATAGTACTTTATAGGAAGAGTTCACCTTAAGAAATACTATTTTGTAACCTAAGAAACAATTAAGCTCGATCTTAATCTTTTATGCAAAAAACACTACGTCACTCAACTCTATGCGCACCTTGTTAATATGGATAGTCTAATAGAATAAAATATTAATAAATATTTAGATTAAATATTAATAAATATTTAGATAAAAAATATTTTGAAGTAGAAACGTATTATATGTAGTATAAAAACTAACATTAAACTTAATGGCAATAAGAAGATATCACGTTAAAACCATAAAAGCGAAAATTATATGGTTATAATTTTTCGTCAACAAACTTTGAAATTAATCAAATTAAATAAAGAAACTAAAGGGTCTAGCTGCCCTATTCCCACGTTTATCGTCTTTTTCAAATCTATAACCAAATATTGATTTTAAGAGCAAATCACGAGCTATTATGTGAAATACAAATCGCTATAGGCTTTCCTTAAAGATTATTAAAGATTGTGAGAACCTGGGAACCTAATGAGGCACTCAGATCACATTAAGACACTTTCGTTCCCTATTTGCCACCGAATTCCGTAAGAAGCGACTAAAGTACGTGTGGGAGAGTCACGTCGCCAGCAACGGCAACACGCGTGAGCAGACTCGACCGGCTCGTTACCACCCCCGGCATTTAAAAGTGACGTTAAGTAGTGGCTTTGGCCACTACGTTTCGCATTAGGTAATGCCGGGCTCCGGTGCCCAACCCCTTAAAGGCCAGCAATGCACCTGTAGCTCCTCTGGTGACCACTTAACATCAGGTGACCAGTACGCTCGTTTGCCTTGTCTTTTTCCGTAAAAAAATACCATGTTCAATAACCCAGAATGGTACTTTCACCAAGACCCAACGCCAAAAACATCAAAGTAGAAAGTGGTAAATAGAAGCGTCATAATGGTAATGGAATGTTTTAACACTAGGTTCCCAGGTTCCTTTCTGCCTACCTTGCTACATACAGCGTACAGCTAAAAACATTTCAAATGAAGTTACATTTTAGGTATAGGTACTTTCGAGCAACGTCTCACCAATACCAAAAACTTGTTAATTTACATAAAGTAAATTGACGAAACAAAAGAATAATGTTGCTATCTTATCTTTGTTATAAATGCATATTCAATATTAATGCTAATTAGCAGAATAAATTCTTCTTGAATTATTTAAAATATATATAAATGTCTTTTCCTATAGAGTTTATTTCATATACCTACTTCATAAGCACCCAGTTAGTTGTACAAAGGAAAATTATAAATACAACAAAAATGGTTTACAAAGTAAGTAAATGTGAAATATTGTGAAATGTTAAATGCGATAAGTTGTGGGTTCGATTCCCACTCGAGGAAGTGATATATTACATATTTTCATTTTCCTTGCTCTGATAATGAGATCAAGCGTGGCGTTAAGTTCCACCTAAGTGGTGGACACGCAATGTCTCCAGAATTCGGCGAAAAGTGAGGAGCGGAAGTATCTTATTGGGAACGAAGTGGTGTCTTATTATTAGGTTCCTAGGTTCCCTTTACCTACTCTGATATGTGCAGGATACAGTATAAAGCTATAAGTAAATAAATGTGGATACATAAAAATAATTTTACGATCTTATTGTCTACGTGTTATAGCAGGGTGAGCTGGAGAATTGCGTTGGGTGGTGGAACTTAAGGCACCAACATATTATATCTGCATAATATATGTAGTATAACTCTTCCCCGGGTTTAAATTTGAACTGGCAACTATCTCGTTCAGTAATGTATAGAATGACGTAAATTTCTTATTATATTTTTTGTTAAAATTACAATTTAATTTATTTCTGTTTCAGATTCACTTACTTTATGCGATTCTTCTTTTTTCCATCATAATCACAGTTTACTCATTACCATATGAAGTGTACGAAAGTAAAAATGCAATTGATAATTCTGATACTGTAGCAAATGCAATTGCAGCGGACAACAACTCTACTGTTAACAATATAGGCCAAATAGTAGTATACAAACAGACCATTTAATTTTATATCTATATATATATATTTATCGATTTTTTTTATATTTATGTAAAAAAATATTTTAAAATATTAAAAATTTATTTAAAATGAAATGATGGTTTTGTTTTAGATTACTAAGTAATATTATTTTAATATGAAAATGATAATTATTTAATTTGATAAACGATCAAGCATTATTTATTTTTTATAATATTTTTGTTAAATATATTTTTTAAGAGTTTAATAAAATGTATATTTTAGACATGTACCTACAATGAATAATATTAAAATATAAGGTACATGACATGCACGTGTTCTCTTTCACATGTTCTTTTTTTTTTCTAAAACTCATAATGATAATTTCTAGGTTACATTCATAACATGCAAAAACACAATCCAAAATCTACCAAACTGTGTTAATAGTGGAATTTTAATATAAAAATATTTCTTGGAATAAATTATGAAATAAAACTTACTTTGCAAGTGTCGTAAGAACAGATACCTGACAATTCGTTTAGTCATAAATTTTATGACAGCGCGCTCGAAAGCTTAAAAATAAATAATTGTTTTTTATTCACATAAAGTAAATCCAATCAAAGGTTTCGAACATATAATATGAAGACCGAGATGAAAACAGCTAACTATGAAAAATAATATGTATATGGCCTTAGTAAAATATCTGTTAGTTACACTATAATATACAATGGAGACAACAGAAAATCTATATGAGATAATTAATCGAACCCTAAAACATATAGAAGTAAAATGGCAAAACTTATATTAGTTTGAAAAGTTAGGTAAAAAAAGGGAGGACAGTCGTGGCTGTTAACGCAACAGGTTGTGGGTTCGATTCCCACTTTGGGGAATAAAATATTTAATATTTTCACTTCATCACTTTGGATGGCAATGTCTTAAGAATTCGGCGGAAAAAAGTGACCGGAAGTGTCTAAATGGAAACGGAGTGCCTTAACACTAGGTTTCCAAGTTCTCTCTGCCTACCCGTATATGTGCGGAATACAGCGTAAAGCTAAATAAAAAAATCTATTATTTACATAATAAGTAGATGTTATGTATGGGCGCTTTTTATTCTACACTTATAATAAAATTGTAGCTTATTGTCTGTACATGGAATATACAGAGTGTTCTTGTCAGCACCACTTTAAATGAACACAGTTTTAACTACTCTATAAAAACCTAATACAGTGAAAAGAAAAGAGATTTTGCCAAAAATGAAAAAGTGTTTTTTTTTTTTCAAATAAAATAAATAATAAAATTATCATTGTAAAATAAAACACCATTTGATAAAGACGACGCAAGCACACAAGCAAACCTATCAAAGGGACACCGCCGCACACGCCTCATTCCCAAATCGAGTCGTAGGTATCGGCGATAAAATTTAAAGTTGTTTATGTTATTGATATCTATGCGTAATTGAGTGAAATGTGAAAACAAAAGGTTCCTTCAAAACTATTGCGGCATTTTAATCAATTTCTCTAGGGTGGGATGGGTTGGTAATGGGTTTGAAATATTTTACCCTACATGGTGTTTCCGTAAATGGTTCGCTGACACTTCCACCCTGTATATGTATATGTAACTAGTCAGAATTGAATATTCAGAAATAAATTAAATTTATCTATATAACAATTGACATTATTTAGAACATTCAAAATGTATGTCAACTGTTAAATTATCAATATACTCGTATGTCAATAAAAAATGATAATTCATCTATATACTCATAATTTATTAGCTGTCGCCCGCAACTTTGTCTGCGTATGTTTTATTATCATTTTTTTGTTCTATCAGTTTAAAAAAAATCATCTTCACGCTTTAGGCAGAGGGAACTTAGTGTGAAGACACTACGTTCCCCACTTACAGATACCAAATATTTAATTTCCTGGAGTGGAAATTGAACCCAAAACCAGTAACGTTTACTGCCACTCTTGTGCCCCTACTCCACGATTGGGGCCTACTTCTACTGCTACTACTTCTACTAATTTCATTTCTATATTTCCCATTTCCATAGAAATTTCTGAAAATCTTCTTTTTTCTATTACAGCACTTTAAACTCTATAACGAAGTCGGTTTATAATTTTAGCATTTTTTTAAAAGATTTACAAAGGAACTTTTTGTAATTTCGTCCTTATCGCCGTAAAATTTTAAACAATTTTTCTTACGGAACTTATCCAAGATGGCGCCGTTAAATCATATACATACTCATACCTACTTAATTACAAGCCTAGCGATGGAATCCATATCTGTATTGTGTTTTACCAAAAAACATGTTTTAATATTAATATTTTCCATAAATGTGAGATCGGAAAGATTATCAACCACTTTTCGACCCTAAAACGACATCAAGGTGCACAGGAACACCGTGGTTGTCTTTTTTTAGTATTTTTTTTACTTTTTTTAGTATTAATTAGTACAATGAATAAAACTGCTGTTCAGTTTTTTTTATTATACATACCTAGATATATATTTGACTTTGAAATTTTCTGTAATATAATATACATTTTGCATTACTAATGAGAAGATAGCGAAAGAAAACTAAAAACCTGACTATTAATTATCATGGAAAATTATGAGGTCAATTACCATGAAAATGTAAATAAATACGAAAATTTTTCGTTTTTTTCAACATACTTATATAGTTTTCTTACACGATGGCTTCTAAGGTATGTGTTAAGTTATTTAATAATTATTTATTTCAAATTTTTACGTTTATTTTTTTGTCATATAGTGCATAAGCTTAATAATAAAAATATGAAATTTATAATTAATTATTTAAATTAGGTATGTTTATTTTTCAGGTTATTTTTGGATTGTTACTCATATGCCTTATAGCTTCCGTGCAAGCGGCAACTACCTACCAGCTGGTCTACACAATCACCAAGGAGTACGTTGACAACGAAGACAACACTGTCATAGTATCGTCTGCAAATAACGGATCACAAATAAATAACGTCGGTACAATAGTTAACGAGATTGAAATAAATAATTCTACTAGCAATACTAAAAATAATTAATAATGTTATTTTTGATAAAATTATGTAAAAGTAAAAATTATGTTCAAACAATTAAGCTATTGCTGTTTTTCAAAAAATTTTAGAACAAATGTAAATTTTTGGATAATTCGCTGAATAAATATAAAATTAAAAAATTAATATAATAAAATATATTTGTATTTATTAAACATTCGAGGGTGCTCTGAAATAAATTTTTAAAAACACCAGAAAAAGTTGCATTTTTTATAAATTATATATCACAGAGAAAAATACTGGGAAAATTGGCTTTTAACAATATTTTAAGAAGGTACCTATGTAGGTACTTGTTCCAGTACACAACACACACAATGCCTCGAGAATTTGGCAGAAAGTGGAAAAAGGAAGTGACTTATCAGTAGGTTCCCAGATTCCCTATGCTTAGGCTGCTAAAAAATTAAAATAATACCTTAAAGTTGAAATATTTGTTTTTTTAACGCATGAACATTATTTCTACGTACAATGTTAGATAACACTAGGTTTACCTATAAGCACGCTAACTAGTTCATGGTAGACTAGAATATATGCTAAATACCTTTAAGCTATAGGTATTCGGTTAATTGATTTCTAATACCTATAACAGATATTTTATTTAAAATATTATTATAATATGTATTGTAGAATAAGATTTATTTCTCTAAGCAGTGCGTGCAGTAGAAGCATATATATATATATATATATATATATATATATATATATATATATATATATATATATTCTTTTCTAACATCTCCTGTATTGCAAGGTAGGCAATTAGCTAACTAACTAAATTAACTGTAGACACATTGCCTAATGGATAGCGAAATCAAACCATTCAAAATGGGAACCTTGAGGGTAAATTTTAAAGTAAAGGGACTGACTCGGATACAAAGCCAAAACCCTCGTATATATTAAGACAAATTTCAAATCTGCGCCTATGTCTTATAAAATGTAACTAATATACACAAACTTTTTTTGCATGTTAAAAGAAAAATGGTACCTATTCATTTGGAAAACCCATTACAATATCCATAAACAATTATTATTTTTAATTTTTCACAAGGACTAAGATAAAAAACTACTTTAGCACATGGTAAATCCCATCGCTGATAAAAATAATTGAACAAAAACAATATTTAAAGACATGTTCAAGAATAACTAATGTATTCTGTAAAAAGCAAGCATTTTTAAATCGCGATTTCAATAATGGGAAAAATGTCTCCTACGTTTTTTATTTTATTCTGTTTCTTTTTCTTGGTGTCGTGCAGACCATTCGAGGAGCTAAAGGAACGAGAAAGATTTGAATCAAAGGAATTGGAACGTGACCGTGAACGAGAACGAGAAGAAGCTTGGCGACCAATATTTGGTTCTTTTGAGGATCGCGGAAAATTGGTGAAAAACAAGGAGAAATATGAAGACAGAATGTTGCTTGAAGGCGCCAGGCCTTATTTCCCGGGACTCTACACTTTTCCATTTTTCTTTTGGGATCTTTTCTACCAACGTCCTACATTTGTATATCCCGACTTTAACTACCTTTTGAAAAAAGATATAAAGGAAAAGCCAATGTTTAAAGCTTAACCTTAACTAGAATATTCTGGATTTTTTCAAACTTGGTGATTGCATGTGACTTTTATGTCAAACTTATATGTCAAAAACAACGTTTTGTGATTTTTTTTAATTATATGTAAGTGGTCAATTTAAATATTTGTCTTATTTACTTTGTCTTATTTTACTTAGCTCTTTTTTTTGGTTCAGTTATTTATCTATTAAGCAACTTTAGATATAAAATAAAAATCTAAATCAGCTTCACGCTGTATCCCGCACACAGCAGGTTAGGCAGAAGGAACCTAGTGTTAACACACTCCCCATTTTCTGCCGAATTTTGGAGGCATTGCGTGTTGAGTGGCAGAACTCAACGCCGGGCTTAGCCTCGACACCAGAGCGGAGAAATGGAAATATAAACGTAAATAAATATTTCACTTCCTCGAGTGGGGATCGAACCCACAGCCGTCGCGTTACAGTCACACACTTGTGCCGCTGCGCCACGACTGCCTCATATTACATATACACATATATTTTAAACTTACATAATAGCTTTGTTATAGAGCTATGATTATTTAAAGTTATTTTTTAACCAGGGTTATAAATATTCAAGTACATACTTTCACTTTAATTTAATTATAACTACTCATAAAAAAGACAATTTTAAGTTTACTGGTAATTATGAAAGTTATTTCTTTATTTACCGACTTCTGTAAAAGGAGGAGTTTGATAGAAAAAAAAACGACTGTTTTTTTTTGTTTGTTACCTCAGAACTTTTGACTGGATGAACCGATTTTTTTTGATTTTCCTGTGGATCCCATTTCGATTTGGTCCATTTCTGATAATGTTATCTATGAGAAAATCACATAAGTCAGTTTTTTTGTCAAAAATTATTATTATTTTTATTACTATCATAAACAATTATAATTTTTTACTATAAATATCCTTATAATTGTAATATGATAATAAAATCAGATGAAGTGGTAGTAAATCACAACGACATAAATAAATATTTACTCTATGCTATTACAACTATATGCTATATGCTATGTATAGCAACGCCTTTACATATTTAATAGCAATTTCTTGTTTAAAAAAATATATATCGCTTAATTTTAATAAAGTCGTAATCTCTCATATAATAAAAAGAAGTTAGTCTAAATGTATAATATACTAGCGATCCTATTTGAACTGCATATTTATTAATTTACTAATCTGCATTACTTTATATTTTTTTATATTGTTATCTATCACATAATTAATGGAAAAGTAATAAAAAGTATCAATATTTTTTTTTTTCTCCACTTTTGGCGAAAAAATCCAGCAAGTTTACTTCAAACGCTTACCGCTTTTCCCCGATATAAAATGTGGCAACTCTGATCTATACCTACGAGTATATTGAAAAGTAAAGTATCCGCCAATTCAATAGAACAGTTATTTATAGCAATTTTGTAGAAAAATATCGTTTTGAAATGGTATAGGTAACATTTTTATTTATAAACCGATTGAAATAAAATAAACACTAAAATAAAACTTACCTTATGTTTGCCAAAATACATTAATGAAATCTGCAATTAAATCGGTTAAGCCGTTTCTGAGATTAGCGTACACAAACGCACAGACAAATAGACAAACATTCAATCATGACTAAAACCCTCAATGATAATCCAACCCGCACCTCAGATATCTTTTCACAAAAACACCATAGCGATATCACTATTTTCCGGGAAGTTCTTGGGAACTCCATTATATTTACATAAATGTTATTTTAGATATTTGATGTGTGACGTGATATACATAAATATCTAACGAACAGATAACAAGAATAGTTATCTATAATTAACTTACTTATTAAAATAAAACACTAAAGCAAATATGTTACAATTTTCCTTTATTATAATAAACTAATGGCCATGTATAAAAAATATTTTTAAAGGGAGACAGAAAACGAGAGAAGACAAATCTATACATATAATAAAATTGTTTGTCTGTTCATGGAAGATATATGAGCAAAAATATTATTGGGAACAAGTATGTACTGGAATCCAAAACAATGATTTTTTATTATTTTGTAGAAATGATATGTTACATATTTTGTGTATCTTTGAAATCATTGAGAATTTCATAATTGCTAGGAATTTAAACTTATCTTTGTGCAACTCTACCAACTCAAATAATTTAAAAAAACGATCTAGTGCGAGTCGGACTCCCCAACCGAGGGTCCCGTACCAATTTCAGGATTGTAGGCCAACGGGATGTACCTACAACTATAAAAATCGACAAACTTATGTTTGCGGGCATTTGCACTTTTTGTTTGAATCCGAAAACTTAAGTTGACATATAATCCTGAAATTGGAACAGAACCCCTCGGTATACGAGTCCAATTCGCATTTAGCCGGTTTTTGGTTTGTAAAAGTTAATTAAAAACAAGATTCTAAATTTGAGTTGACGCAAGTTGGTACATAACCTCTTGCAAAAATGGGCATTAATACGGGCCCATTAATACGTTTGTGTTAATTTAGAAGCCTATTTTTTCCTTTTGAAGTGCGGAACCCTAAAAGAGGGATCTTTGTATTTTTATGAACACATGTGTACACAAAATGTCAATGGTTTTGCTTACAAGAAATTGCTTACATCCATTAGATATGCAATACGTTTTTTTATTAATAGCTATAATAACAAGAAACCATAAAATCTATTTCATAAATATGCACCTTATTCTTGATAGTCTTTCAATTAATAAATACCAGAGCATTGAATAGATTATCTAAGTTGTATATATAAGATATTGCAAAGGATATTTACACAATCGCAAAGGGAACCTACAATGGCTCTAATAAAGGTATTGTACCATCCTTCTTTCTACATACACTTACTTTATTTGAAATTTAAAAGAAAAAATATAAATATTTTTCAACTTTCAAGTAACTAAGTTTTTTTACTTCCAGACGTTACTTATCTTGAGTGTAACAGTTGCACTAATTGCAACTGCTATTGGTGAACAGCGTGGCAACTACGGGGGAGGTCAAAGCAGCGCTTCCAGCCAAGGAGGCTCAAGCAGCAGTAAATCCAGCGGATATGGAGGGTCTCCTGGTGGTGGTTCTAGTGGCAGCCAAAGTTTAGGTGGTGGGAGTCAGGGTGGAACTGGAGGAGGTCAAGGTGGATCTGGCAGTCAAGGCGGTTCCGGAGGAAGTCAAGGAGGATCAGGAAGCCAAGGTGGTTCCGGAGGCAGCCAAGGTGGTTCCGGAGGTAGCCAAGGTGGTTCCGGAGGCAGCCAAGGTGGTTCTGGGGGCAGCCAAGGTAGTTCCGGAGGTAGCCAAGGTGGTTCCGGAGGCAGCCAAGGTGGATCTGGGGGTAGCCAAGGTAGCTCAGGCCAAAGTGGACAAGGTGTTTCTGGTAGCCAGGGTGGATCTGGTGGAAGCCAAGGGGGATCGGGCAGTAATCAAGGAGGCTCTGGAGGCAGCCAAGGTGGATCAGGTGGTAGTCAAGGGGGATCGGGCAGTAATCAAGGAGGCTCTGGGGGCAGCCAAGGTGGATCAGGTGGTAGTCAAGGGGGATCGGGCAGTAATCAAGGAGGCTCTGGAGGCAATCAAGGTGGATCAGGTGGTAGTCAAGGAGGATCTGGTTCCGGCGGCAGTGGCAGCGGTGGCAGTTATGGAAAAAAATATGGCCGTTAAAAATATTTTTTGTTTATTAAATTTTAACCCATTACATCGTTTTCGTTTGTTTTAATTTTGTTTTTATAATAAATACATTACAACCTTCAACTAAGATCTTTTTTTTCTCACCTTCCGGAATTTTTTATTTAGACAAAAAAAAATCTTATTTATTAGTATAAGATTTTTCTCCAAATTAATAGGACCAATCGTCACTGTTAAAGTTAACAATGCTAAGAACGCGTATAACATTAGGTATTATGACGTCAATATTTCTTTAAATTAAACCATAACAATTGTTTTATTTTTTTTCTCTCTCTGCATACCTTGCTGTGCATTACACAGCGTGAAGCTAAAGAAAATTGTGTTTTGTAAATTAGATAGGTATCTTGCAATTATTGCTGCCAATAATTATCAATGAAATGTAATCAATATTTTCAAATCAAATATGTTTTATAAGTAGTGTTATTACACTACTTTACTAGACAGATACGTCCGATCAAAGTAATTGATCCTATGATCGAACATATAATGTAACATACTTTGTATTATTCTTCATATATATATCGAGTGTATTTTTAATATTGCCATTACAGAAGACGATTTGAGAAATTTAATAACACAGTACGATATGGTGAGAAATATTCCTAAAAACCTACCTACCTGCTGTACTCTGTTTAAATATTTAAATATTATATTTTTAAGTACATACTACATTATCTTCATATTCTACAACTACATCCGTGAACAAAAAAATTGGAAAAACCTCAGCTACTTATATTATAAGATTATAAGAGACCGTATAGACAGCCTCAGTAGACAGCATTGAGTTCGATTCTCATTCTAGGGAATTAACTATTATTATTACATCGCTCTGGTAAAAGTGCGGTGTTTAGTTCCACTACTTAACACGCAATATATCGAAAATTTGGCGGAATTGTCTTAGAACTTGGCTCTTTGCTCTTTGCTCATCCTGCTATGCGAGATAAAGCTTCACGATGCTGCTTGGAAATTATTAACTTTACGATTTTCTTACGAACGTAAATAAATAAAAAAAGAGAAGCTTATAAAATTGTTACCCTTAGCTCAATTATAACTCTCCATTAGTAATGAATGAACTAAAACAATGTAATAACGAAATTTTATTGTTTATACGAGTAATTACGTCACATTCATGTAGTCATTCTACATATATTGAGATTAAAAACATAAACTAATTTCGCATTACCCCTCTAATTAAATTACCAAGAACGCTTGAAAAACAAATAAGAAATAGTTCCAAAATTATATAAATTCTATATATAGGCTGTTTTTTCAACATCGCCAATAGATTGTAATAAGAAGTGACACACATAAGTTAAGTTAAGATGACATCTACAGTAAGTTTTAAACAATATTTTATATTATTTTGTAATAAAAGATTATCATTTAACAATTTTTTTAACAAGTTTTTAATGGCAACTGGTGGTAAATGGGAAATAATATGGCTAGTCTCATAATGAAAGAAGTTGTGTATGTTTTTTACGCACACAGCAGGGAACGTATTATTTAGACATTCCGTTCTATTGAATGGCGAAGAAATAAATATATTTAATATTTCATTTTCTCAAATAGCAATCGAACCAACTATCTGTCGCGTTCACAGTTACGCTTAGTGCCCTCTCTGGGTCTTATTTTTTGTAAATAAAATATTATAATATTTTTAAATAATATAATGTACAACGGATTTCAAAAATTAAATACATTATCCGTTAAGTATCAATAAGATTAAAAAAATATTTCTTTATTTTTTTTTTTTAGATATATATTGGAATTATAGTAGCTCTTGTTCTAATGGCGAGCACTGAAGCACAATTCGGAGGCTGGGGTGGAAGAGGATTTGGCCAAGGTGGAGGTTTTCAACAAGGAGGTGGTTTCGGACAAGGAGGATTTGGGCAAGGCGGTTTCGGGCAAGGAGGAGGCTTCGGACAAGGAAGAGGATTTGAACAAAGAGGATTTGGGCAAGATAGAGGTTTTCAACAAGGACGCGGTTTCGGGCAAAGAGGATTTGGGCAAGGAGGAGGTTTTGGACAAAGAGGATATGGTCAAGGAGGAGGTTTTGGACAAGGAGGTGGATTCGGCGGGAATCAGGGTGGGTTTGGACCTGGGCAAGGAATTGGTGGTTTTGGACTTTAACCAATAATTCAGCGGATATTCATAATCGATTTTGTAAGTATACCACATTTGTGTACACAATACATTTTGAACATTTTAGCCTGTTATGGGCAAAGGTATATCAATTGGTTGACTTAAGTCTATATGGCCATTAACAAGTTGTGATAGCATTTGCAACATCATTGAACCAAAGTATAGTACAAAACGAGAACCTTTGACGAGTAAATTAGGAGACTCTTCTCTGTTAATTGGTATGTCTCCTTTAACTATGGGTGGTATCTCTGGTGGTGGTGGTGGAGGTGGTATTATCTCCGGTGGAGGCATCAGTACTGGCTTTAATGGTGGTTGAACTACAGATGGTGGTATTGGTAACAAAGGCGGTGAAGGTACAATATATTCAGGAACACCAATAGATGGAGCAGGATAGAAACCATTTAGAGGTAGTCTAGTAATATCAGTAAACAAAAAGGGACCATTTGGATTTTTTATAAGAGGAATTCTCGATATTGATGGTACTGTACTTTCCACTGCAGTGCTTATGGCTACATTTTGGATTTCATGGTTCTCTGCTAATACTTCTCCTAGGCCAAAGGGCCTTGGAGTTATTTCAATAACATTTTCTGATGATGACACTACTTCTGTGACTTTCAGTCCTGATTCTCGATGTATAATTTCTTCCGGGGGCTTCAAATCCTCTATAATTTGGTCTGTTGGTAATTCGGAGCCCTCTGGCACAGGTGAAGGTATAGAAATAGGCACACTATCTTCTATAGGCTTAATGATAGATGTTATTATTACTTGTGGTGTTAAATTTGGTTCAAGTGGAATATCTTCTGCTTTGTCTACTACTCCAACATTTTGTATTTTCATAATATCTTCAAGTGTACCACCTTCAATAATGGGTATTTCGCTTGGTTGGACAATCTGCCTTTTTTTGATAGAATGCTTAATTCCATATTCTCCAAACGGTGTTATTTTCTTTAATAAAACCGGAAAAGGTTTCAATGGTAATGGTAAAATCGGAAAAGGTGGCAAAGCGAAGTGGGCACTTTTCTGATTTTTTTTTAATCTACGATGTGGATTGCACTTCACTGTTTCACATAACCAAAAAGTAAATATAATCACGGCTACCTAAAAAAAACAATGAATTAATATCCTTTTGAAAGTAAAAACAACAATTTCACTTGACAATATAATGATTTTTCTTAAGTAACTTTTTATACCTGACTTATATATTTCATATTGAACAGCATTAACTCGTCTGCGACGCAAATCACGGGTGACCCTTTAAATAAACATTCGTTCACAAAACGCGATCAATGCCAAAGAAACATAAAAAATATAATTACAATGGAAACACGCCATTTCTACAAACAGGGACAAGGAAAATTATTCACCGATTACAATTAAAATATCTTATTCGTGCGAAGTATCTTTAAAAGATAAAAGATAACGTTTCAATGTGTAAAAAGTAAAAGATACTAATAAATATTTATGCATTATTAAAAATCTAGTTCAATCTTTTGGGTACGAGCATATTACGCAAGCGTATATTACCTCATAAAATATAGAAAGCGTGTAATATCTCATAAATATAGCGACGAACAACTGGCTATATCAGTATATACAACTCAGGTAGGCCGTAGGCCGTAGGTTCGATTAGTGTTAGCGTTTGTGGATGGCATCTTGTTGCCAAAAAAATACGGATAAGGATGCCAGTCGTGGCGCAGGTGCACAATTCAATCCTCACTCGAGGAGTGGCGGAAATATCTCAATGGCAACGGAGTGTCTTAACACTAGTGTTAATTTTAGATTTAAATAAGGAAATAAGGAAAAAATAGGATATTGCCAGAGCCGGACTATTCAAACTCTTTATCATATATTTCACTTTCTACATAACGTTAAATACATATTCAAACATAGTAAATTTGTACAAACAAAAAGTGTCACTTTCAAACCTACAACCAAGAATATTTGCTGAACCGTACCTAAATTCGTTTTATTTATTTAAATTAAAAAAAACTATGTTTGTATTAATGAATAAATGAATAGGCTTGTCGGACGTGAGCAGAAAGAAGTTAAACAATCGTTGGAAAGTAATAAGACTCGTTTCGAAAGTATGAACGGAATTACAAATATTTCGTGAATCTTTATTTTTTTTAGGCAAATTTTATTTTTTTTTACTTCCAGTTAGTATATTATTATATAAAAAAAAATATTCATTATTTAACATTTCTTGGAATATAGTAGCTGATCTCTCTTTCGTCAGCTACTATATTGGTGCCAACATTTTAGGTTAATGTATGTTTCTTATTTTTAACTTTCAAAAGTTTTACAATTTTCAAGCATTTTATTTATTTTCTGTGCATTCACCAACCCTATAAAAAACAAAATACAATAAAATATAAAAAATTGAATATTTATGTAAATTGTTCACGCAATGGATGTAGAGTCTCAATCCCTACGAAAATTTCCCAATATTTGTATTTGAAATTTATTTATTTTCAGTGTATCAAAAAATAAATATAAAGAAAATACATGAGTAAAAAATAAAAAGAAAACAATTAATGAATGAAAATTTTTATAATTCTTAAATTGTTCACCAATAAAAAAACTTAAATAAACTAAAACTTGAAATATTTTAGCTATTTTAATATTATTAATTTTTCTATTTTTGTATTCTATTTTATTATGGGTTTATAACCAATTTATAATTTATTAAAATCTATTTTAAAAAAATAGCTCTCCTTAACTCAGTAGCTTGGATACCAAATAAATTACAACGAATGTGCTTAACCCACCTTCGTAGTCATCTAATAAAAAAAGATAAGTAAATTTATTTAAAAATATGATCAGATTAGATTCCCTATGTATCCCACATAGAGCAGGGTAGGCAGAGAGAACCTAGTGTTACGCTCCGTCCCCACATTCTAAAATTATCTGTTAAAAAATTATGATATATTTCATAATCAATGTTCCAGTGGTAGAAAGTAGCGTGGGGGTCGACACACGCGACATTCGTCGTTGTAAAGGCTTCCTTGATACATACGTACATTGTATATTGTAAAAAAAATATCTTGTTTTTTAATATTATATGAATTTGTTAGTATCTTAGATATTTTTTAGTACAGTTATAGTTATATATTTATGTTTAATGTTTTCAATATATATTTTAAGTGAGTTTAAGTTTTGAAAAACGGATTAAACACAAACGCCAGGAGGAATCAAGGTAAGACTAACTTTTAATCAGTTATTTTTTCTATTGGTTATATTTATATATTATTGAATATTTTTAGTAAAAAAAATTATAGTAAAAAAATATTTTTTTTTTGATTATACAAATCATAGATTTGGTTTATACTTACATTAACTTAATACTTATACACTAGATAAAAAATAACAGCCGCAATATTTTTAAGATGCCAGGCGCAACGCGACAGGTTGTGGGTTCGATTCCCACTCGAGAAAATGAAATATTCAATATTTACATGTCTTCGCTCCAGCGTGGAGGCAAGGTAACGGCGCTGAGTTCTGCCTTGTTCTCCAGAATTTGTCTGAAAGTGGAAAGCGGAGTATTTCAACACTAGGCTCCCTTCTTCCTCTTTCTCCTCTGCAACAGCGTGAAGCTGGAAAAAATTGTATTTTATAAAAAATATTTCTATAATTAATCTGTTTTTATAATGTAATACTAATTTAGCGAACATTCGGTTACGTGAGTATCTGGAATAATTTCGTTCTCATATCTACTTATTATCTTGTCATTAATCGTTGGTAGCGGACTCGTTGTACTCTACTGCAGGTAATAATTAATTACTTTTATTAAAAAAAGTAATTACATAGAAACCAGGAAAGAACTCGATTATCTACTTTATCAATAAAATGATGTGTTAAAGATTGCGGCGTTAAGTTCCGCCTCTGAGCACGTAATGCCTTAATAGGAACAAAGTGTCTTAACACTAGGATCCCAGGTTTCCCCCAACATGAAGTTACAAAAAAATATCTGTTAAAGATGATGCGTGGTGCTTACCACATAGACGACCCTTATATCGCGACCATTTCGGGGAGCGAGTCGTCTTTTGGTCTGAGTAGATTCCGTTATAAACTTTGTTGAACGATGTCACACCCAGTGGACATCTAAATCTTCATCAAGTAGTGTCCCAAATCTGGCAAATAGATAGATTATTTCTTCATCTGTATGACTTATTATAAAACATAGTATGTTATTATCGTTGTATATCTTATGTAAAAATCGTAAGCTTATTTCTTTTGAAAATAACTATTATACGAGTATATACATTATTTTACGATCTCTTAACATTTATTTTATAATTTTACGTGTATTGTTGTTAATAATAATTGTATACAAATCAAATAAAAAACCTTGTAAATTTTAAACAATATTACAATAAAAATATAAATTATCAAATTGACCTACATTTGCAGTTAAATAGAAAAGATTATATAAAGATGCGTAGAGTAAATACGTTTAGAAATCCCTTAAAAATGTTAATAATAGCTGAATGAGATAGAAAGTGAAAGCAATTATTAACATTAGCATTTTGTTTAAGTTTATTACCTACTAAGATTTAAAAAAATAACATATTGCTACTAGCTATTAGCTGTCGTTTGTAGAAACGATATAATGATATAACATATGATTATAATGATATCGCTCGGTCTATTGCTTGGAAATATTAAATATTTCATTCCCCCGAATGGGAATCGAACCCGCAACCGTCGCTTTTACAACCAGATCCAGCACCGTTGTACTATGAAGGTCTTAAAACACAAAATAAAATCCACATTTTCTATTGTTACAGAACAATGATGTCACAGAAAGTTATTATTTTAATAAGCGTGTTAACGATACTGGTTAGCGCATGCAATTGCAGCATAATTAAGGGTTTCCAAGAAATATTCACCAATCACAGCGAACAGAGGAGCATGTCTGACGCCATCACCAGGTTTCTGGACTACTTGTTTCCGAAGGACGACAAAGAAACGAGAATGCTTAAAGAATTGTTCGGATACTTCGCCGACGACGAACTTCCGGGATTGGAAGGGTCATTAGATGCGCTAGATGTGCTTCTCCATTGAAAGTTAACGTTCAAAGTGATTGATTTCTATTTTCTATTTCTAATGGAAATCAGGGTTATGCCTAGACTGTAATTATAACTGCAATCGTTGTACAGTGAAGTGTGCCGTGATACTAATTAGATAGGGACTTAACATGTTGCAGTTTTTGTTGTAAATGTTGGTATTGTTTGTTGTCGATGTTTATTTTGTATTGAAATTTACTAATAGTATTTATTAATAAAATTTAATTGTTATTATCTTTTTTGTTTATTTTAAATAACTGTTTTAATAAAATGAAATTTAATAATAAAAATATTTAACTTATCTTTATATTAATGATATATTAGGAACATAACCTACTTCAGAGCCCAGCCGTAGCGCAGAGGCACAAATGTGATGATAAACGTCACTGGTTGTGGATTCGATTCCCACTTGAGGAAATTAAATATTTATTTAAATTTATATTTTCATTTCTTCTCTCTGGTGTCCAGACCAAGGGTGGCGTTGAACTCCGCCACTCCAGAATACAGCCAAACACGTAGTGTTTTAACACTAGGTTCCTCATTACATTTCATTACTTATACAGTGGTAATTTTTAATTAGAATTGTTTATAAAGTATTAAAACCTCTATATTAATTGCCACAAACCATGAATACAAAAAATCTATAAATAGTGCAATACGCAAGCTTGAAGTGAAATTAATATATGAATGTATTCATTCAGCGCACCGAATTGCCTTAGAAAAAACTCGACACACATTTTAACTACTTCGTCTTAAGGTATGTGTGTTTTACATATATAATA
The DNA here is from genome assembly GCF_056956725.1 of Heliconius melpomene rosina. Classification (NCBI taxonomy): domain Eukaryota; kingdom Metazoa; phylum Arthropoda; class Insecta; order Lepidoptera; family Nymphalidae; genus Heliconius; species Heliconius melpomene. Next base: position 4,274,752 of record NC_140402.1, on the reverse strand, counting down.
TATCTTTTTATATTGATAAAAAATAAATGAAGCTTTTGAATTTTTAATTAAGTTAGGATAGAGAATTTTACAAAATTCACAAATTCTTTATTTCATTCAATAAAACACCCTTCCTTGTTTTTACACAATAAAAAATATATATAGCAAAATACACTGATAAAAACAATTTTATTTTATTCTATGTGAATAACTATGTACTGTATCCCACACACAGCGTGGTAGGCAGAGGGAACCTAGTGTTAAACCACTCCGTTCCCCATTTTCCGTCGAATTCTGGTGGCATTGCGTGTTGAATGGCGGAACCCAACGCAGCGCTTTGCCTCAAAATCAGAGTGAAGAAAATGGAAATATTAAATAATTCATTACCTCAAGTGGTAATCGAACCCACAACTTGGCACGTTTGCCACACACTTTATGCCTTGCGTCACGTCTTGGCCTCGTAAAATACATAGTAAAATAATCATGATGGAATAAGAAAAGTTTAACCATTTTACACGAATAAAGTTTTTAATAATCATTATTAGAATAAAAAATACAGAACTCAAAGAGCAAATATTATCTAATCTATTTTGCCTTTAAATATGATAAGGCGCTTTTTTTAATGAAACTAACGTATATCATTATAATTACAATCATTATCACGTACAGGAACTTCTGATGGATTAGAAGATTCAGTAGCCAGAAGTTTTACTTCATCACCCTCGTGTTCAGGTTTGTCTGGCTCTGACTCTACAATATCCAAAACGGGGGGACGAGGAGAATATGTATATGGAGGTTGATAGTAACCACATTCCAATCGACCATTTTTTAATCGGCAACCATTTTGTAGATCTATGATGTTGTTATTATCATCTGATCCACCAACATTTCTCTCATATCCACATAAAACACGATCGCCTACGGTTCGGCAAAGCTTTCCATTGAAATTGTAAGGGCAACATTTTTTTCTATGCCTTTCTGTAACTTGTTCTTCCTCCACATGACTTAGAACTTTATGGGGTTCCTTGGTATTTCCGTTACTTTCAGTACAAGGACAATTTCCACTAGCTTCTGGCAGTAATACGATTATCGTAAAAATCTGTAACTTCAAAAACTATTTAGGTATAATTATGTTAATTCTATAGAAAACTAAATTAATAATAAAAAATAATTCTCACAATAAGTTGTTCGACATAGCTTGTTAGCATCTCTCTTATCACAAATGAAAAAATATAAAATATTACAATTCGCTTATTAGACACGCTACGTACAGTGTACAGTCAAATTGCATGTGTTTTTTCTCTAAATTATTTTCAAAAACCAATTTTTGCTCTCAAATCACTTTTTAATTGTTTCAGCTTTGATTGCTTTACAAAGGGATAGTGTTCTTTTATTTTCTTTTCTTGCAACTTGTAGTAGCTTAAAATTTTTGCTAAATCTTCTTTCTGTATATTTTTTTTACTCTTTATTATTTTACTCGGTATTGCCGTTACTGAAAATTTTCCCTGCTTGATATCGTTTCCCATTTTATTAAATAACTTTAATTTCGAATCATTGAGGTCCAATTTTTTCTTAAGAATTTTACTGTCTTGATTTTTCAAAAAATCTAGTTGCTTAGTAAATATATCTTTATCCGTAGAAAACAAATTTTTCACAACATCTTTAAACTTATCCTGACTGAGAATTTCATCTTTTCCTTGTGGTAATATTTTATTGATATTTTTCGAAATTGTTTCTTTTAGTTTCTGTGAAGAAAACATATTTTTCAATTTTTCGTTTTCTTTAAGTGATTTTAAAAAATTATCTACATTCCTTTGGTTTTCCTTTTCATATTTATCAGCTAACTTTTTAATTTTTTCTTTTTCTTCATCACTTATGTTTAATTTCGAATCCTTGGATATTCCGAGGTAAATATTTCTTTCTTTTAAATCAGTAACAAATGATTTAACTTTACCAGCTATAGATTTTGAAATTGAATATCTATCAAATTCCTCTGCAAGTGCCTTTTTTAATGATAGACTTTTTGTAGATTTTTTACGATCGTTTCGAAATAGTGTTGTGACCGTAGGTTTTTTATCAGCATTTTGCAAAACGTTGTTGCTACTTTTAATTCTTAAATTATCTCTAATGTCACCTAAATTGTAACCGGCTATCTCGAAGTCATCCAATTGAGGATCAGGATCACCAAACACTGCTTTTTTAAAACATCTTTTTATTCTTCTACAAAGCCACCTACGAATTCTTCTTTTACACTTTTGACAACACGTTTGTTTTTTAACCGGAGTTTTGGGTTTTCTTTTGTGTTTTTGTTTTCCTTCTATTTCAAAAAGAATATATTAATTAATGTGAATCTCAAACTACAAGAGCAAGTATTATACAACTTACTATTTTGACGTCGTTTGCACATACCCAAAATTGAACTAAACAATCACTTTCATTAATTTTTGAAATGTAAAAAAATATAACTGTTGTCGCAAAATAAAAACATCACTATACTTTCTTCTTTTTCATATTTAAGGTAAATTTTATTCGTTGAATGGTTGAGGAAACCACTAACTATTTTGACATTGTCACGTTTATTTTGACTTATATATTTATAGATACAAGTAAACGTTGAATTTATGTCATCTCATCATTTTCGTTTATAAATTACGAAATATCCTTATTTTTTTTATATATAATAACTTATAACAATTGTAAAATATAAATCCTCCAAATTCGTCACATTCATCATACTTTAAAAAATCACATATATTTATTTTATTTATCACACATAATCGATACAATATGCATGTGTAATTATATTTTCAATTTTACAAATAATTTTCAACGTGATTGTATCACGATTAAATAGGTAATTATTCGTGAAATTAAAAAAGAAGTTATTAAAAAATCAATAGTTTTCAGAAATTTCTTAACCTTTGAATACAATGTCAATATCAATTGTAGTAAGTAGAAAGTTACATAATTATATCTTATTCAACAATGTTACCTTTCCCCCTCCATTCTTGCATTTTCACGTGAATGCAGGAAAATTTTAGTAATCAATTAAAACTTAGATACTATACGAAACGGATTAATTTTACGATGCTGATTAAAAACATCATAAACTTTTTTATTTTAATAATTTTATTCTTTTATAGCTGTGTATCATATTAATAACATCTTTAACTGATTGCGCACCAAAAATTGGACATGTACTATTTGAACCAATAATTTATGAAGCTTATAATACACGAAAATATAGAAAAGTAGAAAGTGACGAACAAAGAGAATCAAATAATAAAGAAGATGACTTTTTAGGAATGAATCGAAAAGCCCCTTCAATCAATACAAACATGGGTAATGCAACTAACATGATTGCTTGTTCGGGGTACGATTATAATGTGAATATTTGTAAAATTATAAGCGACAGGTTACTTTGTGGTTACAATAAAAATATTGGAGAAGCAACAACAAAAATTATTGATTTAGGTAATGGATGTCGTATACGAAACAATAGATTAGAATGTGGATACATAAAAGCACCGATTAGTCGTCTAAGACGTCCGTTAGCAAATAATAATAATATAGATAATTTTTCAACTTCCTCTCTATTTCCATCAGAACCCAATCCACAAGAGACCACAGATTATAATGACAACCAATTATCATTATCGTCATTTAAAAAAGATAATTCAGAAAAAAATATGAGGGCAAATTTTGAGAGGTCAAAAAATGCAAATGAGAGAAATTTACGAATGATTTCTTCAATTAAAACTAGCACCTCGATACCCACAACATTTTCATCATTATTTTTACGTCTAACAACACCAATTGCAAAGGTTAGTAGAACTTTGAAAAAACATTGTGTTGAAACGGGTGGTAATATATTTTGCTACTCTACAAAATAATCAAAATGTCTATGTATATAGCTTTTACAAACTTTACTTATAATAAATAATACAAGACTGTATATATGTATAATAATAATAATAAATAGAGCCCTAGTGGGCCAGGACGTGGATACTGTTTCATCATTATCTTGGTTACAGTTCGGGGATCTTTTCGGAGAAACTGAAGGTTTTGTCTGTGCAATTATGGACGAAGTTATCAAGACACGGAACTACCAGAGACATATTATGAAAGATGGCACTATCGACATCTGCCGGGCGTGTCATCGACCTGGGGAGTCCCTCAGACATATTGTCTCTGGTTGTTCTCATCTTGCTAATGGCGAGTATTTGCATAGACACAATCAAGTAGCCAAGATAATACACCAGCAACTTGCTCTTCAATATGGCCTTGTAGAATTGGAGGTGCCTTACTACAGGTACAATCCCATGTCTGTTCTTGAAAATAGCTGTGCTTTGCTCTACTGGGATCGGTCTATTATTACTGACAGGTATATTGTTGCCAATAGACCTGATATAGTACTAGTAGACCGAGCGGCGCGCCGCGCAGTGATTGTTGACGTTACTATCCCACATGATGAAAATCTCGTGAAGGCCGAAAAAGAAAAACAATCTAAATATTTGGACCTAGCCCATGAGATTACCGCCATGTGGGATGTCAATGCGACTATCATTGTGCCGATAGTGGTTTCGGTTAACGGTTTAATAGCGAAAAGCCTCGACCAACACCTTAAGAGGCTATCGCTTAGCTGTTGGATCAAGAACCGGATACAGAGGGCAGTAATACTTGAGACGGCGCGTATTGTGCGGAGGTTCCTCTCTCTGGAGCCCTAGCCACCGATGGCTTGGACCCTTGTCCCGCCCTCGGAAGTGTGGTTTTTTATATTTTTAAATGTATCTTTTTTATAATAATTTATATTTAAAAATGTAAAATTGATTCGCTTATTTAATAAAAGTATAAATAGTTTTTTATTATGCAATAATTCTGAATTAAAGTGACAACAAAGAAATTGTTTTTTTTATATGGAAAAAACAAAGAAAACGATTATATATTACTAAGCCACATGATGAACAAATAAAGAAAAATGTATTACAATTTTATTTTTATTTTTTACTTAATCCACATCTTTTAATAAGCATCATTATCAGTATATTACTATTCATAACAATGATTGGGTTTTTCGAGATCTTTTACGTCACAGCAGGTCATCAAACGAGAAGGACACTCTGCATATGTTTATATCCTTATATTCATCGAATTATATAAACACCTACCTTCTTTTAATATATATTGCCTTTTTGTAATATTCATTACGTTCCTAAAATATATTTTCAGAGTTCCGTACCTCAAAAGGTAAAAACGGAACCCTTATAGGATGATTTTGTTGTCCGTATGTCAAGAGCGTTTATCTCGAGATCGGATGGATGTATCGATTTGAAATTAATAACAAATATTTAGGTCTATAATCCCTTGGAGCCCAGAAAAAATTAAGCAAGACCCGTGTCGAGACCCTTTATCACAGGAACGCGTGAAGGTATCAAGCTGAAATATATATCAAATACTCAGGGTCTACTGTCTGAAACTTATATTTATAGTTCATTGCATACAAAATGAATGCATATTGCATACAAAATATATGCATACTTAAGTTTGTCAACTCAAGTAAATTGTACTTCCTTTTCCCAGTTCACCTACAATTCTTAAATTGGTACGGAACCCTCGGTGCGCCAGTCCGAATAGTACTTAACCAATTTTGTATTTTATAATATATAGCAATACAAGTGGGCCCGGACGCGGCTACGCCCGCTAAAATATAAGCCTAAATAATTAAAATAAGTTAAAAAATAATAATAAGTGGAGATTTATTATAAGAAAAAATATCTGAGTAACCGAAATTAACAAACAAAAGCAGTAAAAGTAACTAAAGGAAATTCTTAAAATTAGAAAAAGTACCTAAAGTTTCCCGTGCGCGCGTACTAAACATTTTTCTATATGAAATAATTATTAATTTTTGCGAACAATATTTAATATTCCCAAATGATTAAAATTACGATATTTTAAGTGTATAACATCGGTATAGATAACCGAACTGAGATAAATTAATTATAAGCAACAAATAATTACATAAAAAATTACATAAAAAAATAGTAATTCGAAAATATATAAAAATTTACAAAATCATCAAAGTCATCTGCCCGTTCGCGTCGGTCATACTATACCATTCGTAGGCTAGGTCATTTTCATTTGGAATCAGTGACATTTTAATTATTTATTAGAATGTTATACAGTAAACTATAATTTCCATCTACATGAAATGCTAAAAGTGACTATTATATTTATTTTCATAAGGATGAACGTCAAATTATAGAAATCATCTAATTTTTGTTAATGTATACAAATCTATATCGGCGCGCGCCATGTATGCATTAAGCAAACTCACTTTGGGTGACGTTTTCTTAAAACAACAAACTTTGCAAGCCGTTGTTTAGCAACGCGTAGCGACGATTGTTATTAACATGGCGGAATAAATTGCATGTCAAATTAATTATTTTAATATATTGATATATATCGAAAATATTAAAAATATGAGAAAAAAAAGTATCCTATGTTCATCCCGGGACCCTCAAGTATATGAGTATTTTATCACAATTAAATTAGCGGTTTGACCCTGATTGCGTAAAAGACAGACAGACAGACAGACAGACAGACACTTACTTACTTACTTTCGAATTTATAATATAGGTATGGATGTTTACCATAAGATTAGCTAGTGAATTTATAGCATACTCAAATGCAATAAGTTCGAAATTGGTTACGATTAAATCTTTTTATTTTATTTTAAAATGAAAACTAAATCTTATCTTATTTTTTATCTATATAAACAATATATTTGCCAACATTTACATAAATGGTAATTGAAGGAAACTATAACTGCAATTAATTATTAATAATTCTTTTATTATATTAAGCTAATTAGGAGAGAGGCGTAAGAGATGATCCCCGAAAGAATGCTTGTTAAGACACTGCGTTCTACAATTTAAGCAGAATTCTGAAGGCATTGCGTGTTGAATGACGGAACACAACGCCGTGGTTTGCCTCGACACCAAAGCAAAAAAACTAAAATATTCTTCATCATCTTCTTCTTCATCATCTTACCTATATTATAATAGTTAACTTTTTTTAAAACTCTACTACACTTCTTATGCTAATAAGAGATTGGCATCGTGGCGAGCGAGGCCACCAAGATATGCAGAATTGAAAATACAGCATTATAGCAACCACCTTATGCCAGTTTCGACATTTGACCATATACCTAGAACAAGAACAGAAGTATTTAAAACTTAAAATCAACTCTAAATCTAAATCTTAATAAATCTTATCTTATCTTTTAATATTAATCTACAGTTCTTCTAGTTTTGCTGCAATTCCAAAGATCACCTTACCTCGCTAGGTCACCTTCTTACTAATTGTTTATCTACATACGAGTACATGTTTCTAAAACCGCAGCCATCAGTTAAGTACATGTAGACCAATGATTCACATTTACGGAGAAATACATAAGTACTATTTATTAAAATAAATAGCATTGTCATTATTTGTTTAGGCCATACCCGCGTGTATAATTAAATATGTTAAAATTTTATTTAAACATATATATATACTAGCGGCCTGCCCGCGGCTTCGCCTGCTTCGCGTGAACTACGTTATTATTAATCTCTGTCTCCATGAGTACCTACGTCCATAAGCTGCATGCTTGCAGACGCATGCATGGACGCATGGACGTCCTATAAGTGACGTCCATGCAAAATTTGAGACTCGTAGCATTTGTAGTAACGAAGTTTCATACAAACTTTCGACCCCAAAAACAACCTCTTAGAAGTCGAATATTGCAAATTCCCGTCTTAGCGAGCACCTACGTCCTATAAATAACTCCTATGCAAAATTTGAGATTCCTAGCACATGTAGTTTCTGAGATTTCGTGATGAGTGAGTGACCTTTCGATTTTATATATATAGATAAGTTTATTGACGAAGCTGTTTTGATTTATCGACTTGTGATTATATTATTTTTTTTTTTTTAATCTCCACGCTGACTCTCCGTTCCCCACTTTCTGCCGAATTTAGCAGACATTGCGTTCGACGTCAAATTGAAGAAATTAAAATATTATTTTTTACATTTCCTCGAGTGAGGATCGAACCCATCAATCAATCAATCACCTGTCGCATTTACAGTCACACGCTTGCACCTGCGCTACGACTGGCCTCTTATAGTTGCAATATAACAATAAATTCAAATTCTTCACATGAATTTTTATTAATAAAAACAAGTTAATGAATAAAGCTATTGCTTTATTCATTAACTTGTTTTTTTTTGTATAGTTCTTATTATGTATAATACGTAATTTATAATTTTTCGAATTTTGTATGTAACTTATTTTTCAATGCATTGATTTATTTTCAAGCATTTATTTTCATCAAAATGAAAGACAAGCAATTGTTTGTAGGTATCTGGTATATTGTATAAATTACATAAAAAAAACTATCTCATCACAACGAAGCCGGATAACAAATGTTTTCAATTTTGAGATAATAACCAGAAAAGGCAAAAACAGAGATTAACATAAAAAAATATGAATACTTCTGAATTTTAACTTTTGGCATCATTAATTGTCTTATACAATATCTAAATCTAAATATCTAAATTTGAGTCTAAATACATGTATCTCTTGTAATTAACTGGGTAATCAGAGGACAATGTCGATTATTAAAATATCGCGTAACCCAGCACCGCTTTTTGTGCAATATATAAATATATTTCTAGTAATGAGTATTTCTGCATCCCAGGGCTTAAGTAAGGTAAAAACCCTCAAGACGCGTGCCAACTGCTCAATAATGAAGTCCATTGTTTTTCTATGTAAAAACCAATTTTCCTAACATAAGTAGAATTAGAATTTCTATTAGAAAAACCATGTTTTTTCAGCTTCATGCAGTATCTCGCATATAATAGGCAGATGGAACCTAGTGTCTTAACTCCATTTTTAATTTTCCCTAATTTCTCCGATTGGGAATCGAACCGACAACAAGTGCACCACGACGGATTCAAATATTTTTCTTAATTTTAGTAAATTTATATTCACAGCACATACTATAAATAATTAATTTACAAACTACCTACCTAACTATATATAACATATACTCGTACCTTATATGAATGCGTCGGTAGAGTGCAAAATTTATTGTAAATTGTCTTCTAAGACGTTTATAATAACAGCAATTAATAAGATTTATATACCTCGTAGTGTATTCATACGTAATAAGAGAATCTGTTAGTTTGTATATATTTGTAGTATTCTATTATTGTTATAAATTTTTGTATAAAGTAAGGAAATTTATAGTTGCTGATTTTATACGTTTTAGACTGTATGATAGAAACAAATTGTTTCTATATTATATTTGGATATTAATAACTTAACAATATTATTAAATTGGGTACAGCGCTTTTTAAAAGCGACTTAAAAATATCAATTTCAACAAATAAATATATTGTTTTATGTGATACTTGATAACTAAGCCTTCGAGCACCAAGTGGTATGCTCGATCTCCACTCAGTAAAAAAATAAAATAAGCATTTATTCTTTAACCATTTCAAAGATTTAGATTTTAAATTAAATAAATTTAGTACCTATACAATAAAATGAAAAAATACTTAAGATGTAAAATAAAACATTTAAAAAAATAGATTCTCGAGTAATAAATTTTAGCAGCCAGTTTTTTAGTCAGGTTGCCCCTTGATATAGGCGTCCCCATCATCTTCCACTTTTCTCCTTTCCAAGTAAGCCTTCTCCGTCCTTTTGGTAGATCGTCCCCCATCTTTTTTTCGACTCCCTTTTTGCCTCTGTCCATTTCTAGTATACCATTATGTTACGACTTTAGTTCATTTATCTCTGTTCGTTCTCATAATATGACCAATCCAGTTCCACTTATTTTTTTTATTTTTTTGTATTCATCGCTCACCAAGAAAAATAACTATTATTTTTCTTATTTTTGAACTCGTCCAATGATCCTTTAACCTTTATATTCAGCATACTTCACTCCATGTTCCTCTGACAACCTATAAGATTTTAGTCGTTTTTATTTTAAACTGGCTAAGTTTGGCATCCATATTTGATTATATGAGATCTACTCAGTTACTTATATGTAAATATAAGTAACTGATGATAATATAATATCTATATTGATGATAATATAATATCTATATTAAATTTACATGAAATTATTAGCTTAAAAATAATTTAACATAGGAATTAACTCTAAATACACAATGTTTAAACTTTAAAGTACTTAAATAATAGCTAATGTCTATTAAAAAAACACTATTATAGTTATTATTAAAATTCTAAATTTCCATATTGGTTTTCAGCTTCACAGTGTATCCCATAAAAATGAAAATATATGTACAAAAATTAAAACTTAAATATTTTAAATATTCTAAAAAATTAAATATTCTAAATATTTCTCACACATGTCGCTTCGCATCTAAAAGCGCTAAGCTTCTGTCCAAATTTTGGCCGAATCTAAAACTAAAATAATAAAACGCGAGTAGGTAAAAATTGCATATACCAACCAGAAAAAAGACGAGTTATACAGCGGTTATTTACCCATCGGCCATTAGTCACTGGGAGGTGTGTTTTGATCCGTATATATAGTTCGTCTCCATCGCAAGGATCATCATACAGTGTGGTCCACCATGAAGACCGTGAGTACCTCTCGTTCTTTGCTAAGATAATATCGGACGTTTATTTTTATTTTTAATTAATTTAGCTTTGTTATATTTCTAAAGTTTTTCTGTTTTTTAAAAAGCTTTTCGAGAATCCCTAGCATGATATCAAAATAGAAATATTTTATTCGATTTTTTTTTGTATAATATGTTAAATTATTATTTGTTTAAATTTAAGCCATATCGAAGATCATAGCATAAAAATAGTTGATAATAAAATTGTGCCAATAATTTCATTTAATCCTTTAATAATTTCACAGAACGCCTAATAAGTTTGAAATTTTTTACTCATAGTAATAAATAATAAAAGAAATTAATAATATAAATAATTGTTGTAGAATTAAAATAACTTGACACAAAATCTTAATATTGTATTATTAATATAAATGTATTTTTTTTTTCAGTTAATTTGTTTTGGCCTGCTCCTTTGCGTGTACGTGGCGTATGCTGCTGCTATGCCGGATCCTTCGGCAGCAGAGACCAAGCCAGCTGAAGCTGAATCTGAAGCCTTAGTACCTGAAGAGTCCCGACATGGCTGGGGTTCAACTGGCTGGGGAGGTGGAGGAGGCTGGGGAGGTGGAGGAGGTTGGGGAGGTGGTAGGGGCTGGGGAGGTGGAGGAGGTTGGGGCCACGGCGGTGGCTATGGCCGCGGCCATGGCTACGGACGTGGATGGGGACGCTAGAACTATTTTATTTTGTAATATTTATATGTAATGTAACCATTATGATGATAACTCGTAATAAAATATGAATTAACATTACTTTTTGTCTTTTTATTTTTTAATGATTGTGTTTATTATTTTTTTGATTTACTTATTGACATATAAATCAGTTATCAATCTAAAATATTTCTTTAACTAAAACATATATGTATATATTTTCATTTATTATGTTCTATCTTAATTTATTTCTTAAACCTTAAATTATTTTACTGAGGCGATATTTTAATAATATTTACTAAACATTTTTTTTTATGTCTCTTATATTCCATATTTTGGAATCTATATGTAATATAAATAATTATTTAAAAAAATAATGACTTTAAAACAGAATCACATGTCACATTCTTTACCTTGATCGTAGTTTTAAAAATGCGCAAAGAATAATCCTAATTTACTGCCACCGCTGCGCTACTGAATAAAATTAATAAACTAACATACTATTAGAAAAATATTTAAAATCAATTAAGATAACCTATAACACCTATATACAGATAAATATTTTTGGTAGTCACAGTCAATAATAAAGTAACTCGGTACGTTCACTGGTTGTCATCGCTATGAAAATAGTAAGTATTTATAACATATATACTTTTAACAATAAATAGTACATTTGGAAATAAATGTATAAAATTAGAAATAACATTTAACCTTCTTCGATTTTCACATGTTTTTTTTAATTTCCTATTGTATAATCGACCAAGTGAATATCCTCACAAAATTGAGGATTATGGAATTTTATAATATTTAATTAAAAAATGATATTATTTAATAAATAAAAATCGTTAATTATAGATATAATAAATTTCAGATTTCACTCATTCCGTTATCAATAATAATATGCTTAGTTTATGTATCAGGACTGGCAGGTTCAGGTATTTTTATTAAAGAAACCCCAAAAAAAAGAGAAGTCGAAACTAACGCTGAAACAATGATGGCGGCAGAATCGAAATGGTGGAAACAGTTTGGTAAAAAATACCATCATACTCGTATTTATGGACATCATTTATGGCATAAAGGATGAAAAATATTAGTTTTTTTTAATAAAACAGTACACTTCAATGTTGTTTTTATTTTTTCTTTGCCTCAATTTAATCCAAAGATATTATATAATAAAATATTTCAATAAATTCTTTAATACTTATATAATTATATACTTGTATCGATTAATAGATGCATCATAGGTTTCACATTGAGATGACATTGATTAAAAGTAAACAAGGATTAACAACAACCGAAGCGAATAAAATAAATAAATAAATTATTTAACTCTAATTTAGTTATGAATTATTTACTATTCAATAAACAGCAGTGATGATTTCTTATATAATTACAATTTTGATAAAATAAAATAAAGAACTATACATCTACTAAATAATATTTTTTTATAAAATACCGATACAGACTTCTAATAATATTTAATTAATAGTATGGTTTAACATTAGAATTATATGTAAGGTAAGTACCTATAATTTTTTTCAATATACTTAATGTTCATTTTTCCTTATCTAAAATTGTTAAATAAATTATTATAGCAATTAGTAGAAATGAATATTCATTTATAACCAAATCGAATTTCGAACGTTTATAAACATATCAAAACAAGTTCTGAATTGTTATTAAACTAAATAAAAGGTTTAAGAAAGCGACACCATGGATGGTGCATATTATGTAAGCAAGATATTTCAAATTTATTTGTAAAAAAATATAAAATACACTTTATATATTTTTTCTTTTTTTTGGTAATTTTTTAAAATCTGATTTTTCATATCTTTTATATCTATTTTTTTCAGGTTCGCGTAGTCTTATCTCTATTCTATATTATTTTAGCTGCAACGAAAAATAATAATCATACAGTTCCTCATGATGTAAGCGAAGACGATGGTTGGGGCGATTTGCCACCAATGTGGGGTTAATTTCACAAAAGAATCCAATTATTTTTATATTTACTTAAATTTTGTTTTTCTGTTTTATTTGTTTTAACCAGTTACTGTTGAATTTAATATAGTTAAGACAGGAGTTTCAGTTTAGGCACAGAGCGGCCATGTTGAGATTCACGTAAGTATTATCACACGATTTCAATCAAAATTATTGATATTTTTCATTTTGAGTGATTTAGTAATGATTGTGGTGTTTTAGAAGATACACATTTTAAGAAGAATAAGAAGATATTAATACACACACAAAATGTGAATGTAAACACGACTGGTTATAGGTTCAATCCCCATTTGAGGAAATGGATTTATTTAAATTTATATTTTCGCTCTGGTGTCGAGACAAAGCGCGGCGTTGAGTTCCTCCACCCAACACGTAAATCCTCCAGGATTGGGTGGAAAATTATGATAGGTTCTACTTACCCTGCCGTATGCGGCATATATTTAAATTACTTATACCTGCTGCGATGCTTAGAATGAGCTTTTAAATTACGTGAACAAAACTTGCGAAATTTAATAATACCTACTTATATAAAAATACAAATCACTTATATCTATCTATATATATAAAATCGAAAGGTCACTGTCACTCATCACGAAATCTCAGAAACTACATGTGCTAGGAATCTCAAATTTTGCATAGGAGTTACTTATAGGACGTAGGTGCTCGCTAAGACGGGAATTTGCAATATTCGACTTCTAAGGGGTTGTTTTTGGGGTCGAAAGTTTGTATGAAACTTCGTTACTACAAATGCTAGGAGTCTCAAATTTTGCATAGACGTCACTAGGACGTAGTCATGGAGACAGAAATAATAATAACATAGTTCACGCGGGTGAAACCGCGAGCGGGCCGCTAGTGTATAATAAATCCGAGCGCAATATTGTAGTAATATTGCATAACCTAAAAAGAAAACAACAGTCAATCTAAAATAAAAAATGAAACTAAAAAATCTCTTTAAATGTTATATTTTTCGTCCGCTTGACCTTATGTTTAAATTGTAATCATATTATACAAATCTTTATGTAAATTGTAATCTGTGTGAAGCCTGTGTCATTCTAGTATATCAGCTATATTATTGAAAGGCGTCATCTAAATCCGTTCAGTACATTACATTTTTAATGCTTATGTTTTTACGCTACAAAGTTTTTAATAAGCTTTAAAAAAAAAGTTTTTAGAGCAACGAAAAGATATATTCGTTATAATATAAGTACTTCAAAATATTTTATTTTCAGATAACTTGATTTAGCCTCGCAATCCTATGAGACGTGATGGAGTGCCTCAAAACTCTTTGGCCAACAATCAAAGCTTCGGTTATCTCGCCATATAAAGGCAACACCAGGACGTGCCTCGACCTACGTCATGTTTACAGCAAAAATAAATCTGTCTAATATTTTTAAGGAAAATTATAGATTATCCTTTAAATGTAATTTTTAATTGCTATTAATATATTATGATTTATGAAATTATTAATTTAGTTTTATTGGTTATAATTTTAATAAGCATAAAATAGAAGATAGAAGAAAATCTACATATATATTTTATAATCAAGAATTTTGTGGTCCATTATTAAATCCACTGTATAAATACCTATTGCATTTTCAGAATATACCCGTGAAACCGATTATTTACTTCAGCCGATGTCGTTGTCGTAGTCGGCTATTACACGAAAAACTGCTTATATTTTTAAAATCTAGATTTTTTCTTTTAAGATTATTTATAATTAAAATCTAGATTGTTTCTTAAATAATGCTGTCTGGCACAACCAGGCAAAACACAACGATAGGGTTCCTGAAACTTTTTAAGTCCGACTATTAATTAAGTAAGTTGGCCAAAAGTCATAATCAGCATTTCTCTTTCAAAAATATAAGGTTAGGTTAATAGAAAGTACCTCTTTTCATTTACCAAAAGAAGTAACACAATGATAATAAGAGGAAGGAACATAATGATATAGAGAAGGAAATCAAGTAATAGTCAAATTGTCTATAAAAGTAATAGTCAAATTTGGTAGAGACCTTATGTAAACAATTAGGTACTAATAAAATATCAAATGTCCTTATAGATAATATATGCTAACAAAACCAAGGTCAACATTAAAATGAACTACTAAAATGGATTGAATAATTTTATTTTTAAAAATCACTCATTTTAAGCTCAAGCTATTCTAAAAAACACCCCGAGTATACAAATATATTATATTATTCAAAAACTTCATCTTCTTATCCAAAATGCAAAAATCGTATTTATCTTTATTTACAATAGCCACTTTAATACTACAACAGGTATTTAAAAAGGAGTTTAAATACTATAAAGGTACCAGAATTTATTAATTTAAAAACGAGAGACTGAAAACCTAGTTTAATAGGAAGTCCAACATCTAAGCTATTTATATTTTATAGACCTTAGATAGACTTTTTATTATTTACAATTTCTTAGTGACCAATCTCGCAAGGTTTAGTCAGCGTTTGCAATGTAAACACTCAAAAATAAGTATTTAAGACACTTCATTCTAAAAAAAAACAATATTTATGGCAAGACCAAGTATGATATCGGGCTATTTAATTAAATAAATAAATAAAAATATTATAATACCATTGCACAGGTGTAGAGGAACCAAACTGAACAAAAAACATATTGTACAAAATAATATTTTAATTTCTTCAAAATAAATAAAATCGATAAAATATCGATAAAACAAGTGACATTATTGGTACCTTGTGTATCTATTTACTATTTAAAATCTTTGGAAAAACTTTTAGAGTCGGTGCTAACAAGGGTGTTTTTTAATAAATTTTACTTTTATTCGTTGTACGGTGACTACTTATACGAAAAAAATTTTAGGAAAAAAAAAAATTTAAAAAAACTTAAAAAAAACGGTATTTTATAAAACCACGGTAGAAATTTGGAATAAATACTAGTTATGGTCAATTGCGTCATATATTTTAAATTTATATGGTAGTTTAACATTACATTTATATGGATATTAAGCATTATTTTTTTATCAAAAACATTAATTTTATTTTTTCCTTATCTAGAATTGTATTAATTATTACAGCAATTAGTAGCTGCACAGGAATTAAAAATTATGGCCAAATCGAATTTCTAACATTTAGAAACAAAACAAAACAAGTTATGAGTTCAGTTCAGTTCAATAATTTATTTAAGTTTATTGTTGAACTAAAGATTTTATATTTTTTGCCAACATGGAGAGTGCATATGTAAGTAAAAAGTGAAATATTTTTTAGATAATAATACAAAAAAAAAATATTTTCAAAATTTCAAGTTTTTTGAAATAATATACCTTTTCATTTTTCTGCGTTCATGGTTTACGTTGTATTTCGCACATAGCAGGGTAAGCAGAGGGAACATTGGAACCTAGTGTTACGAAACTCCGATCGAAATCGAACCCACAAACGTCGCCGCTTCAGTCGCGCGCTTGTAACCCTGTGCTATGACGGCTTCAAATATTTAATTACTTATATTTAAATAAAAAAAATGTCTGTTTAATTTTTTTTCAGGTACGCATAGCCTTGTCACTGTTTTATATTATTTTGGCTGCAACGAGACATAATCACACAATGCCCGAAGACGTAGGCGAAGATGATTGGGCATCAATTTGGGGTTAACCTGTATTAAGTTACCTGACAACAAAATACTTTCTTCATAACTCCAAATGTTATTATAATTAAAATTTTAAATTCCTATTTTATTTGTTTTTTATTTTATATGAGAAACAAGGCAACAACTCAGCGTTTAAATAAACTACTATGTAAGTATTACCACATGCTTTCACTAAAAAATTCCAATATCTGTCCTTGGGAAAGGTCGTAAATAGGACCGGAGTCAGGAGAAAGTCGTTCCTCTTCCTAATATCTATTGGTTGTACATGAAGAAACGATTTAGTATTGATTTCGGTGTTTTGGAAGAACAACATTTTAAGTAAGACTTACATATTTATTGACAATGCACGTAAGTAGCTTATAATTTTTTTCTTAATATTTATTTTAAATTAATAAAAACCGTTTTATTTTAATGCAATTAACTTCTTTATTTATTGTTTCTTTTTTTAATAACAGATATTTCAAGGTTTAACTTTTAAACTAAACTAAATAAAAGGAATTTGTTAATTTTCAATTATTTAAAATCAGAAAAAAAACTATTTTTGATTGAATTTCCTGTTTAAAAACGTGTATTGAAATGCACGTGCAGGTTTGTATAAAAGAATATTTACTATAATGATATAAAGATTATTATCTTTTCAACGTAATAAGCTTAAGCTATTATGCATTAAAAAGAAGATGTTATTAGATTTCATGAAATACTTTAGTTTTTATATTAATTTAAGAATACATAATGTTTTTATTTTCTCTATTATCCTACGTATGCAATTATAAAATCTTTATTTTAAATAAAAAAAAATTGAATTAATATTTCCGTATAACCGCGGCCATGGACCGAAGCTTTGTCGCGTTGTACAAATTAATCGGAATTAAATTTGGATGTAAGGCGGAAAAACTTTTATTCAAAATCTTGTATGAAGAATTCGTAATAACTCCTATAATACTAAAAATATTAGAAAGAAGTAGAAGGAAGAAAAATTTAAAATACCCTTCATATTATAAAAAAAATAAAATTAAATGATGATTTATGCTTTTTTTTATTTCAGATACTTTTATGCTTACTTCTAATAGTTACTGCTATCAAAGCAATAGTATTAGATCCATCTATATATCTGTCTCCGAGCCCCCCCTTAACCACCACAAAAGATAATGACATTGAAAAATTGTGGTCACGAAGCGCGGATTCGATGATTAAAGAAAAAAGCAGCGCATTGACTCCTTCGACAGATCGTAAGTAATATTTTTTATTCATATTTTAACGACTAGTATGTAAATCTAAATACCTAAAACCTATAGGAAATATTGTTGAAATCACGTTCGTTTTCGTTTTTCGAATGAGTAATATGCTGTTGGCCATATAGGCCTCTACAGCGTCACCGGGCTTTGGGAGGCCGATCTAGAAGAGCTCTGATCTTGGCTTATGTTCAAATCAAATCAGCTTCACGCTGTATAGCAGGGTAAGCAGAGGGAACCTAGTGTTAAGGTGTCTTAACACCAGGTTCCCTCTGCTTGGAGTGTTCCTTTCTCCACAGTGGCAGAACTCAACGACGGGCTTTTTGCTTTGGTAGCAGAGTTTGAAAGTGGGGAAAGGAGTGTCTTAACACTGGGTTCCCTCAGGCTATCCTGTTATATGCGGGATACAGCGTGAAGTTAATTTAACGTATAACTATTTTATTTTCAGTTAATGAAATAATACCAACCTCTCAACCAAGTGAAACCATGGAGAGCCTTGAAACATTTTGGCCTAGCTTCCGTCCCAGTGTGCGAGGTATTCACATACCTCTATCATTTCATTTATCTGGCACATATGGAGGTAATTCCGGTATTGGGGCTGGCGTCTATACTGGTAACTACATGAGCATGGCATCAGCCATTGCAAACCACGGCAAAGCAGTTCTAGCTGGTACCAATTATAAATCCTATAGCGGATATCCTGGCTTGAGAATATACAGTGGTGAAACCAAGCCGGCATGGAGTGGATGGGGAAACGGTAGATGGGGTCATTATGGAAAGGGTTGAATACGATAAGAATCTATTTTTCATTTATTTCAAGGCTTTATCATTTATAAGAATCTATCAACTAAGATTTGCCTCGTTCTACAGTAGATATCTATATGATATTAGCAAAAACAAATATGTAAAATATTTTAAAGGAAGATTGTACAATTATTAATAATATATTATGGTTTATAAAGCTGTTAATTTAGTTTTAATGACTGCATTATTGGAACTAAGTTTGTATTTCAATGACAAGTAAGTATTTTATTATTATATTTAAATTGATGAGCGAGATGAAGTGTTTACAAACGGAAAATCCATTCATTATCTGACAAGGCAGATGTGTCATTTTGTTTAGATAATAATTACGTAGGTTACGTTAAAGTTAATAGAATTGTGTAATTTGTTTCTGAAGCTTAGGTACAGTATAAAATACAAATTAAAATTATTTATTAATTGATTTTTAGCTTTATGCTGTATCTCGAACAGAAGACGGACCCTGGGAACTTAGTATAGTGACACTCCGTTCCCATGTCGACAGGAACTCGCTTCCACTCGTTATCAGAGCGAGGAAATGAAAATATTATATAATTCATTGCCTCAAAAGCTCATTTTAATAGAAAAAGCACATCTGGGGAAAGTTACAAAAATATAGGGGCTCATATAATATTCTTTACAAAATAAAAACATTATATTTGGATGGAATTTATCCTGCTAAATGAAGGACATAGCGTGAAGCTAAAAAATAGGTAATTCTTTGCCATAAATAAAGTAGACGTTGACGCTACAATATGAAGAAAAATATTAAGATAGGATTTTTAAGCAAAAAAGTTAGGTTCCACCGAGATTTGAACTCGGATCGCTGGATTCAAAGTCCAGAGTGCTCACCATTACACCATGGAACCGGTTATTATTATTTAACTATAATATTAATAGTATGTTGTTAATTATATGAACAAGAATAGAGTAATAGTTTATAAAACACTTGATTAAACAAATTTCATATAATCTTACTTAACAACTTTAATTGGTATTTAACTGTAATTAGTAGCAAATAATTTATTGTTAGGTGAACGCTAAATAGCATCTTTCGTTCTTTATATGCCTAATAATAATATACAAGTAATGGTAACATTTATTCGAATAAATTGAATATACTTAAAGTAAACTGTAAGTATTAGAAATATTGTTTTAATTACTATTTTTTTTTAATTTGTTGTTTTTAAATATGAAATGTACCTAGAAGTAAATTAATGGAAAATGTTAGTCGTAATAAAGAAATAAATGACTGAGCTTTTGTATAATAATTTCGCCAACGTCCATACCACGTTGAACACACCGGTTCTCGTCCGATCACCGAAGTTAAGCAACGTCGGGCGCGGTCAGTACTTGGATGGGTGACCGCCTGGGAACACCGCGTGCCGTTGGCTTTTTTTTGCACGTTTTTTTATTATTTCTTCAATCTGGAATAAATAGAAAATATATAAATAATATTATTATACTAATTTTTTGAACATTTGAACTTTTTTTATAAAATCTATATAATGTAGAGTCTCATATACCTAAAGCAGAGGGTGCATAAATTCTATGCCTGCAAGTAGAATTTTACTATTTTATTAAATTTATTAATAAATAAAAATGAGGATACAATTATACTATACTAGCGACCCAAACGTGGCTTCGCCCGCTTTAATTTCTTATATTAAAGCCAAATTATACAAAATGTATTATTAAGATGTATCAGTTACATTACTGTAGAGTTTCATCTAAATTCGTTGTGTAGTTTTCTCGTGAAAATGGAACATATAGTAGAAGACATTAAAAATAAAAATAAAAAAACATTTTTAAGTAAGGTACAAGTCCTGTGTGTTATTGTGGGACTCTCAGCTATAAGCTATAATTGTATCCGCTATTAAATAACTGATTTGACTGACAACTTGTATTACATCAAAAGCAGTTACTAACTAAATATAACCCATTAAACTGCCAGCAAAATGTCAACTCTAACAATAGAATTTCCTGTACAAATACTGATTTAAATCCCTGCAAATTCTCTCTCCATACAGAACAGTATGGGGAAGATACTGTACATAGTTCTGATGCTTCCAACTCTGGCGCTATGTTCCGGAGAAGGAAATATACATTTGCTGGAAGAAGAAGTCGCTTCAGCTCTTAAGTCTTGTTCGCAAATACAAGATATATATGAAAAAGAAAGTGTAAAACGACAACGCCGAGCGAATATCTATCCTTATAATGACAGACCTCGTATAGACAGAAGGAATCAAGAAATTAACCCTTACAAGCATGTGAGACGCAATGATAGCTTTCAGAACCAAATATCTATTATAAATGATACAGATTACGATTATTTGGGGTACAAAGCTGGTGATGGGGGCGAAAAATTTATTAACAGTGTCCCAAAACCTGCCTTGAATAATGCAAATAAAAAATATGTGAATGGAAGCAACAAGAGAATCAGGAGAAATGAACCACTTTTAAGTAAAGATGATAATGACCAGGTAACTCATATAGAAATAATAAAAAAATCTATTCTATAATAGTTAAGGGGAGTTGTACCGCAGGAGTACAAGAGACTGTATGCGCGACTCGTTGTTGATTCGATAAAAAACCTAAAAAATAAAATATTTATTTAAATTTATGTTATCATTTTATCTGGTGTCGACGCAAAGCACGGCGTTGAGCTCCGCCACTTGACACGCTATTCCCCAGAAATTCGGTGGAAAGTGGCTAACGGATGTGTTAATTAGAACGAAGTGTCTTAACACTAGATTTCTACGTTCCTTTTTCCTACTCTGCTAAATTAAAGAGCTTATTTGTCCAACTAAAAACGTAAACTGTAAGTGTGATGATTATGAGTTCCATATTCATTTATTTTCATTCCTCATCACTCAACACGCAATGTAGATATTTATTTTAAAAAAATGATATTTTTTATTAAAAAAAAATATATATTTTTAAAAAATAAACATCTACATTTTCTCTCTCGAATCTCTCTTTTCGTCTTGTTATGAGGGAAAAAAATTACCTATAGCATATACTTACTTAATTGGTATACGTTAATTAACGTTATGCAGAAATAATATATGTATATAGACATCCAAGTACGGATTTCGAAGTTCTAAAACAATACGAAATTCATATCAAATTTGAATCCTTATCATTAACATATATATTGGATATTTAATTAGGATTAAACGTGTAATGAACATAATTTAAAAACTCAATAAAAACTCCTTGCAAAAATTAGTTATTTTTTTGTTTTTTACAGTGCCTCAGCCAATGTGTTTTCGCCAATTTGCAAGTGGTAAGAAATAATTCCACACGAGTGGTTAGTAAATAATTGCCCATCACATTAGTCACGGCCATGTGTGTTTTCCGCAGGTGGATTCGCAGGGAATCCCCCGTGAGGCGGAGATGTGGAATAAAGTGCAAAGCACCCTAGCATCCCAACAGTCGCGAGTATTGCTTAGGGATCAGTTGAGGGCGTGCTTTCAGGAACTACAATCAGGTATTCTGGTGGTTTTAAGTTATAATAATTATAGTAAGGAACTAATATAAAATTTTCATTGCAAAACCCTAGGATTATGACAATTTATATTATACCTTTAGAATCTTCTTTTTATAAACATCAATAAGCATTTTGCTAAAATAAGAGAAAGATGTAAAAAGCAACAATTAAATCTAGACTAATATTTTGTTTGATTGATCTCAGGAACTTTTATAATTAAATTAAACATAGTACAAGAGTAAAAAAACATGGCATTTTATTCATGGTAAAAACACCATTAAAAATGGTTATTCCCTTAGCGTAGATGATCACGTGAGATCATTATTCATAAAAAAAATAATTATTATAATGCTCTGACGACATTAACAAATGTTATGTAATAAAGAATATCATTTATTCTAAGGACAAGGAGGTATCAATTCTCTTACGTAAATAGGTACTCGAACTGCAATTATGATCATTGTTGAAAATATTCCCACAAGACATTCCATAAAACCATATTTTTCCCTGTTATTTAAAATTATTACCTATTTAAGAAATAAGTAATTATAATTATAGTTAAGTCTTCTATGATTCGTTCAGTTCAATTTAATTTATTTTTTTTAATATAACATTATATAATATATAATTTTTTAACCGACTTCAAAAAGAAGAAGGATTGATAACCCCTCTCAATTCGACTGTATTTTTCTTATGTTTGTTACCTCATAACATTTTACTGGAAGAAACGATTTTGATGATTTTTTTTTATTTATTTATTTATTTCTTTTTTATTTTTTTATTGGAAAGGATACACTTCAAGGATATCTTAATGAAGTTTGATTCGATTTTGATGATAGAATACGATTAAAGTCCGTTTTTTTTAATCAAAAAATATTTATTGTAGTATACAAATAAGTACTTAGTATGCAAGTCATTTGAAATTTAAAGCACTGGTATTACCTCCAACTTATCTGACCACAAAGGTATAATAATTAATTTGCATACAAATTTCCAATATAATATTATAATTTATTATTAATTTATGAAATATGTCCAAGTAGGTATACCACTCAATAATAATTATTTAGTGGTTATTGTGGTGCAAGTGCAGCATATGATTTAATTAACAATAATAATTATAATATACATAATAATTATATAATAAAACTAATAAGTATGTCTTTATTTATATAACAATAGTATATTTTTCAACAGAATCGGAAGACAATGGATGTTCGTATTCAAACAAGCTCGAGCGTTGTCTAATGCTTAGATTCTCCAATAGGAAAATAAACCAGACTCGGGCTACTCCTTAACTTTTAATTAAAATTGTAAAGCATGACTATATAACCACGAGGCATTGTTACGAAATATTTTATTTTATAGTGTATAAGCGTTAAAGCAAAACACAATAAAGTTTGTAAACTAAAAACATTTTTTATTTATTTTTTTATATCCACTATAAAAATAGTTGAGTTCTGCCATTCAACACGCAACGCCTCCAGAATTCGGCAGAAAGTGGGGAACGGAGTGTCTTAACACTAGGTTCTCTCTGCCTACCCTGCTGTGTGTCGGGTACAGCGTGAAGCTGATTTATAAAAAAATTATTACAAGTTTAGACTTGTAATTTAAAGATAGAACGAATCCAAGAACGAACGGCAATAAAGAGGAACTCCTGTTCCTATTTTACCCTATATGCTGTTCCCTGTTCCATATTGTATATACTTAAGTAAACTCTTTAAAAAATAATGTACTAGATTTAATCGTAACGGAAAACAGAGACAAAATAATTACTGTACTTAAATCTTCAAGCAGAAAATGAATGATGTTGTTACATAGTATTATGTAATATTTGATGCAAAAAGATTTATGGTGTATTACGAAACAAATAAAATGCAAATAATAAATCCATAAAGACACATTTCAAAATTACTATATGTATACAATAAAGGATTCATTTATTTCAGATCAAATTATTTTGTTTATATAAAACAGAATTTACGTATTTTAAATAATGTATGCCGCACACATCATGGTTGGCAGAGGGTACCTAATGTTAAAACAAACACTCCATTCCCCACTTTCTGCCAATTTCTAGGGGCATTGTCTGTTCAGTGGCGGACTCAACGCGGTTTCCTCGACATTGGGGCCATCATTGTAGTAAATAGTACAGACACCAATGAAATTTATAACATACAGAGCTTAACTTCTCTTGAATACATTATAATGCTTTTATAGATTACTTTAAGTAGAACTTACATTACAGGTTTAATATTAGAAATAGAGATATTAAAATTAAAAATATCACATATATACAATAACTGGGTATTTCGGGAATGAAAATGGTTGAGGAAAGTAAATAAATGGTTTGTCTAATGGAGCATTTTTCAAATCATGTGGGAGTAATTGTGGAGGCAATGGTTCTTTTTTCCATAGTTCCATTGATTTGGAGTTCTGAAAATTCAACTAATTAGCGACCAACAAATATGTATTTTGAGTGATAATATTTCAATTATAGTCAATATCTTGATACTTACACATATAAAAAGAGTATATGCCAAATATATTATCCTTAGCAACTTTTTTATCATGTTTCTAGAAAAGCACATAAAATATCACCAGTCAAGAGAGCATTAAAATTTTATGGATAATGAAAATAAACTCCACAATGTAAATCATAAATTTAAAATATATTTGAAAATTTTATACAGCAGTATAAAAATTAAGAAAGTATTACATCTCAAATAATATGCAATTGTCTTATGGTAGTTTAATGGACTGCTGGAGCTAATAAAATCAAAGTCAAAGTATTCAACGGTAATGGTTTTCGATTACCACATGCTCCAGGTTGTGCTTGAATATGTTTAAACCATCTACATACATTTATTAAAGATTCCTGCTCTGAGATTGTAAGTCGCTCCTGAAAAAAAATATAGAAAAGGTAAAGTTATTAATAATTGTCATTGAATTCATTTTGTTATAATTGAAATGATAATACTCACAATTAATGGATAAACTGTATGGTAAGCAGCTATATCAGTTACAGTTAAATAATAACCAGTTAAGTAGGTATTTCTCTCTAAAGCTCTATCAAGCCCCTGAAAAGGTTTTAAGAATTTTATTTAAAAAAAATGCAAGTATTTTAGATTTACAATTGATAAAAATATATGTGCATAGTTCTTTAAAATTATAGATTTATTTACCTGTAAGAAATTCTTAGCAAAGGCTGGATTTGAATGAGCTTGGTTGCCGTACATAGTTATATGCTCTAACCATTGATAGCTTTGCAGAATTTGTTCCTTAGTCATAACAGTACCGCTTTTTTCTACTAATCGAAGAACAATAGTAGCGAGTCCTTCCACATTTTCTTTATCTAAAACGGTGGTCAGTACCTAAAACAATTGTATATTTTAATACATATTTCTTGAAGATTTTCATAGTATTTCCTTCAGTGTCAAATGTGATTTGAAAATATACTTAATACTACACCTTATCGGTATTGTAGCACAAAGTGCCAACTGGTGTATCAAGATATTTTCCAACATATTTTACTACATCCATAATTTATGACAGTTATTGTAGAATTTTGGTAAAATTGTAGTTTTTATATAAATTGGTTATTTACAATAACTATCATACTATCATAGGCATACACAATAAATACTACAGTACAGTATAGTTATGTCAATGTCAGTCATACAACGGCACGGCATATAATTATAATTTAGCAAATGACAGTTGGTACTTGGTAAGTAAAAAATAACAATTAAAAAATCACAGAAAACATTTACCCTTAGAACTGTTTATTTATTTTTTAGTTAAATAACAAATAAAAATTATACCGTTAATAAGTTTGTATCAGTTTTATTAAGGCTATTCATTTTTATCGTACAATGATTTTATGTAATCTATATTAATACTGTTCTTATAAATAGATTGCTTTATTTAAAAAATACTTAAAGATGTGAATATTTTCTAATAATACACTCTTATACCTTGATATACCGTATCGTACCATAACATAATTTATTCTAAGCTTTACTGTAGTCCAGCTTTCATCTATTTCATAAATTTTCTAATCTGTTACATAAACAAATTTTGCTTGTGACGTTAGTGTCAAGTGTCAACAATTGACATTTAAATTATAAAATATTGACAGTGTCAAGGCTATTGAATTTTTGTTCGGTGATTTTTTAACTCGAGAATCCATAAAATAAAACAAATTACTAAAAGTTAAGATTAAACTGAATGTTTGATTATATGTACATTTAACAATTAAGTCTAAATAAAAAATATACTTCTAAATAGTTAGGAAACCATAGTGTTTTATATATATAGTGAATACAGCAGATATATAGATGAATAATGAAAACTATCGTATCCATTACACGATAAACAATCTTAGATTATACTTAATGGACTCAAATAAGCCATAACCTGGTTATAAGTTTAACTAAATAATAAATAGTACTTAGCCTTCATGTTGACTTTATGCCATAATTATTTTCGTGTAACACCAAACAACAAAAATAATAAGGATGATGTACAAACTTTTAGTAAAAGAAAATTTGCCTTTGGACTGTTTATACTATTTCTCGTTAGCCTGCTATGGGTGGTATCATCTGAGCTGACTATGGTACGTCTACTTTTAAAAACCTGTTTTGGAAATGTACACATTCAAAAAATCTTATATTAAATAAAAAATATTATTTTCAGTATATATACAAAGAAAAAAAGCTGGAAAAGCCTTTTCTAGTGACATATGTAAGGAGTTCCTTATTGTTCATATATTTATTAGTATTATGTTTCACTCCACCAACAAGAGATCCCTGCCAGCCAGCCGATTACACAGTAAGACATTTTGATAATTTTATTCCTTTATACAATATAAATTACTATGTAAACTGGTTATATTTTAGTCATGTTCAATTCTAATAATTATATTATAAATTGTGGTAGATAACTGTTAAGTATTCTCTTTTATTGCAGCAACTGTTAGAACCAACTACAGAAACAGATGATGAGAATTTCTACACAGAAGCTAATAGCAGTTTGGTACGGACAACTTTCTTATTTAATTATACACTATATTATTAACTTATTACACTATATTATTAACTTATTACACTATATTATTAAATAATTATACACTATATTACAATATATTATTTTCACTGTGAATCCTGAATAAAATAGGATAGGTAAAGAGAATCTTCTTTTAAAACTGCCCGTTGCTCACTTTCTGATCATTTGTGAGAAATTGCATGTTGAGTGGTAGAACTCATCACCACATTTGAAAATGAAAATAAAGAGTGAGACTTGAGAAAGAGTGAGAGTGAGACCCACATACTTATCATTACATGTACTATTAGAAGCTGTATTATGAAGCAAAAAAAAGGTTGCCTGTAAGAAATCACTTATAGTGATAAGGCCGCCTATGCACTGTATCTTAATTAGAAATTTAATTGTATTTTCTTAGTGCAATAAAGTGTTTTTGATGTGATTTTGAAGCTGCACTGCAGCACAAGGCCCCGATAAGATAAATCTTGCTATTTCCTTTTTTAAAGTTGTCATAGTGCAATGAGACACTCCTGTCTCAGTTAAGTTTGTATCATATTACTTAATTTTGTTTTAGGGAGACTCAACTTTTATACCTGTAAGGGCAGGTGAAACAACAGACAGTGATGATGCAACACCTAGAGCTGTTCGCTTTAATAAAGTTGCTGAGGTAAGCCATATTTTTTTTCAAATTTACGAATTTAAATTTTATTGATAAAACTGTATTTATTATATAATTTTAATTATCTTTTGCCAAGTATAAACAATGTCACAAAAACTAATTTCCTTCTACACCTTTCTATATATGGGATGCAGTGTGAAGATAAAAAATATATATAATTAACATGCATATATAATTTATGTTGTTATTATTATACAAATAAGTAAACCATTATTTGTTTTAAGATTTTTATAACTAACAACCCATACTACCATTTGTTTGAAAAGCCATTAAAGTTTATGATAACAGTTGATAAGAATAAATTAGTTATGGTAACTGAGACTAATTTTTTATTTTTCAAATTTTGACATGAATATAAATTGAGAATGTTTTAATTAAGCACTTTTAATTAATTAAATTGCATATTTTGAAGAACGCAATATTTCTACTTGCTATAAAAGTGAATGGCATAGTTTCTATTTGCCTTGTGTTTTTTACTTTTTTCTCATAATTTGGAAAAAAATTATGTCCAATTGCATAACTAATTTGATATACAAATAGCTATATGTATACATCAGGTACGTGTAATGTCAGCGGCAATGGCGGGTGAGGCGCTTCTCGCAAGGCTTTCGTGGTCAGCTTCGATAAGGGCGACAGAATACGCCCAGAGAAGAGCCGCAGCCGCCGCCACGAGGCGACATTTAAAATTGGCCCTTGTTTTTTGTATACCGGTAAGTGAATTTATATACTATGTTTAAAATTAAAAAAATATATAATATGCCACACTCATCAGGGTAGGCAGAGGGAACCTAGTATTGAGACACTCCGTTGCCCATTTTCTGCCGAAATCTAGAGGCATTGAGTGTTGAGTGGCAGAACTCAACGCCGCCCTTTACCTCGACACCAGAACGAAGAAATTAAAATATAAATTTTAAATAAATATTTTATTTCGTCGAGTGAGGATCGAATCCTCAACCAATTGGTTCACAGTCACACTTTGTGACTCTGTACAACTGGCCTTCTATGTTTTAATGTTTCGTAAATACATGAATAGTTAAAGTATAATATATATATATATATATAAAAAAAAAGAATAATATGTTTAAGATATATCATATACTAGCGGCCCGCTCGCGGTTACACCCGCGTGAGCTATGTTATTATTAATTTCTGTCTCCATGACTACGTCCTAGTGACGTCTATGCAAAATTTGAGACTCCTAGCATTTGTAGTAACGAAGTTTCATACAAACTTTCGACCTCAAAAACAACCCCTTAGAAGGCGAATATTGCAAATTCCCGTCTTAGCAAGCACCTACGTCCTATAAGTAACTCCTATGCAAAATTTCAGATTCCTAGCACATGTAGTTTCTGCGATTTCGTGATGAGAGATATATATATAGATAACATGTTTGTCTTAGTAATCTATTAAGCCATATCATTAATTATATCTAATTATTATTATAATTATATGAACTCGTCATTCTGAATTGTACAATTTTTCCTATTGTTGTTTTCCTTCCTTTTATGCGGTGTGTTTTTATTACGATTCGCCTGTTTCTTTTTTATTTAATACTAGCCGACCTGGGCGGCTTCGCCCGCTTGAACTATACGAAAATTTATGAGATTGTTTTCAATTTAGGGGGAGAATTGTAAAAAACCGAAAAACACGTGTTCACTTAAATATTTTTATAAGTCAGATTTTCATATTTTATAAAAATGGGCGCCGAATTAAAAAAAATCCATACAAACTTTCACACATTTTTAAAAATTCCTTCTTAATTGGTGTCCACAATACAAAACTAAACATCTGTCCAAATTTTACGTTTCTACACACAGCCGTCACGGCTGTGCGTGCGTCTTACCCCTGTGGGAATATCTTCTTTTATATATAGCGTACTCGTGGCAAACGGGGGCAGTTGCTTGTTGGCAAACTAAAGAGCGCAAACTTTGGATACGAATACTAACATTATTTATATATATTTTTCAGTGGTTCATATCAAACTACCTATATCGTCTCAGTCTTCTACACTCGTCGACTTGCACAGCAACTCTCTACACGTCGACGACGGGCGCGTTCACTCTGTCCTTAGGCGCGCTGTTCGCACAAGTGCCCACTGACCGCTTCTCACTCTCTAAGTGTATTGCTGTCCTCCTCACTACTGCTGGCTTGGTAAGTGTGTGAAAGAGACAGATAGTAGGTATGTGATATGTATTGAGGTGTCTCACGTCCACACATGGATCTTACCTCCACACATGGACTTCACATGTACTTTGCTATGTGCAGGAAATAGTCTAAAGCTAAAAAAATATCATATACAATGTTGGCTTCCTATAAATAAAATAGAATAAAAAAAATACTTATTATTTATTTGTTTAAACTGTTTCGCTATAGCGTTTTGAAAATACTTCCGGATTTATTTCTAATATTATATTGTACTTATATTTTCCAGGTTGTTCTAGGAATAACGGAGGGCCATCAAAGCAATTGGATAGCAGTCCTGGCTGCAATAGGATCAGCGTTATGTTACGCTGTACATCTGTTACTATTCCGCCGAGAATTAAGAAAAGGAGATGGGATTAACTCATTTTTACTAGTGGGTAAGTACAGGTTCAAATCTCTTTTTTTTATATTCAAGTATTTTCGTCGGTGCTTACGAGAAAAAAAACGTTTAAAGAAACATAAACAGTGGTAAAATGTATATTCATGTAATGTACTTTCTCAATTTCCAGTTATTAAGGGTTTTTATTTTTTTGTGACGTCTTAACACTAGGTTCCCTCTGCCTACCCTGCTCTGTGCGGGACACAGCGTGAAGCTGATTTTTTAATCTTTTTTTCTATACATTTAGAACCCATTCTGGTCACTGCACGACAGTAATGTTATTCTCAATTTTTTATATGCTTTTTATTGCTATAATAAACATTTAAAGATTGTTTAACTACTTTTTTATATTTGTAGCATGCTAACAGTGCGCATAATAGCAATTTTATTAAGCTAAAGATTATTTATAAAACATTATTTTTATATATTCATTGTTCTTCAACTTAAAATTGAGTAAAATTTTCAAATAAAACCAGTAACATGATACCTTAGGTTCTTTTTATTTTAATTTTTTGTGATAAAGTCACAAATAAAAGAGTAAAACTGGAGAGTAGCCATAAAATTGAAATTGCCAACAAATAAATATCATATAATTTTTTAGACCAATATCAAGACAAAAGATACAGTAACTCTGGTGCTGTAATTCCGCTGTGGAATTGTGTTTGTAAACGCAATAGTTGTTGGTTTGATCCTCACTAAAAAGATAAATAGATTTTATCGGTAAGGTTAGAAAAGAGAATGCAGTGTTTAATTCCGGGATTTATACAGAATAACTGGAAAATTGGGCGGAAAGTGACAAAGCGGGTGTCTTAACACTACATTCCCTTTATCTACCCAGCGTGAAGCTAAAATCAATATTTATTTTTATTCTCCCAGGTGTAGTAGGTTGCGCATGCGGTTTTCTAGCGTGGACAGTGGGCGGGGCGCTGGCTGCGACTGGCGTTGAACGGTTTGAGCTCCCCGCGCCAAGGTTGTGGAGCTGGTTGATATTGGACGGAGCTCTGGGGCCGCTGCTCATTGAGAGTTTGTGGTTGTGGTAAGTTTTTTTTAATAGTTACTTTAAGTATAATTATGGACATGCGGATCATATTCGGGACTCTTCGACTTGATGGGGATCCGAATTAATACGTCAATATTTCAATTTTAATTACTCTTTTACCTTACCTTAAGTTACACAGAATTTAATCTTAAGTAACTAAACATAGTTACGTAAAATTTAACCGGCCTACAGTGACATATTCACTGTCGTGTCCACAGGGGTCGGTCGCTGACGTCGTCTCAGACAGCTACACTGTCTTTGGCTCTGACGTTGCCGCTGTGCGCGTGCGTGGAGGCGTGGCGCGGGGGTGGGGCGGCGGTGGGTGCGCGGCTCGCGGCGGCGATGCTAGCGAGCGCAGGCTGGCTGGCGGCCGCGCTGCCAGTTCCTCTGCCTAACCCTCTGGACTGGGTGAACGCCAGGCTGAGGGCTGCTGATGGGTTTACGTTAGTATTTTTATTTTGTTTTTGTTGACGTTTAATAGTAGTTTTGTAATAGTCGTGCCGCATCAATAGTCTATTACTGTTAATGCGCTAGTTGTGAATTCGATACTCATTTCCTTTTCATAGTTTCGTGGGAACATGAATTAAATAAACTATATAATACATCTTATCACATATTTGTTCTAATAAAAATAAACTTAATATAAAAATATGTAATTTCTAATACAGAGCAATAAGAAATATATCTGAACTGGACGAACAATCAGAAGCGTTAATGTCATCAGATGAACCAACGTAACCCACATCCACCTTACAACACGAAGACACTATGAATGAGCACAGTGTGTAACCTCTTGTTACTCCTAGTCTAAAATATGTATAGCATTAAAATATAAGACCCTTACACATCATATTTTAAAATTTTTAAAAATATTAAATTACCATATCTACGTTTTATTTTAGTCTGTGGTTCTACCATTTTTGTTTTTTTTTTTTTAAATTGATCTCTCGTTTTATTAGTATTAGTGGAATATTGTAAATCGAATGATCTAAAGATATCGATTTTTTAATTTTTTGTATGTTTTAGTAATTGTGGGATATTAGTTTTTATCAGAATGTGCAATTTTTTTTGTGACAGTGTTAGTTTCGTAGCAAAAAAATATATATTAAACAATATGGCATATCTATATATATATAACTAGACAAATTTTAATTGCGTTAATCGCAAAATACCTCTTTGGTTTGCAGTCACTATATTTATTAATAGTGTTTAAAAATATATATTTTACACTTTTACCATTAATAATAATAATTATAGATAAGCTAAATCTATTCTTCAAAGTCAGCCTTTTATTATATTAATATATTATTTTATGAAAAATCATTCCATTAAATATAATTACTGTAATATATTTAATATATATTCATTTATTTTAAGTATACAACTGTTTTATAATTTGTACTACTCTTTTAACGAACAAACTTGTTTTACTTTTTTTTATCGTATCGTATAATATTAATTATTTGCAGTTTGAAATCTTTTAAAAGTTCTTATACTATGTATAGTACATGGTTATAAATGTATAAAATTTTATGTTACACATGTTACTATAGTATTATAATTATATTGGTCTAAAAAATAAATTCTGTTTGAACTTCATAGAGCATTTTATAATAATAACAATAATTTAACTATCTGGATATCACTATATTAATAAATAACTGAGAGTTTTCTGCAGATTGAGATGTAATTAGAAAATGTTGTCAGTTGTATAAAAGTTTATCTTGTCGCTCCGAATGTGTTTTCAATAGCTTCCTAATAAATAATGTAAATGTGAAAATGGTTATAAATTATTAGTTGTTATAAGGACAAACCACCTTATAATTTTTTAACTTTTATATACATATATTTATTAAATATAAAGTGTAGTCCTCGAGGTTTAAGCTGAGTTTTGCATTTGCTTTGTCGAGTGTTCATATATAATGTAGGTGTGACGTCGGACATCAACTTGACGACTTGATAGGCCTACACCTCTTATACTGATAACACCGTCACATATTTAATTCTTAATATTTTATGTTCGATTTATTAAAAGCCAAAAGATAAAATTGGCACTATCACTGTACAATAATGGAAAAATGTGTGTGAGGAAGTAGTTATTAAGGATCCAAAGACAATCCACGAAACGACATTGCACCTGTATAAGAATTGATATATTTTTGTTTGAATTTTTTTTATAGAATATATGCTTATTGCATTATTTTTAAAGTTTTTTTTGCTTTTAGATATATTCCCACAAATGCAAAGCTGAGCTAAAGCCTCGCGAACTGTATATTTTTTATGTGTTCTGACTTCTGTGTGAATAGTTTGCATCTTTTCGTGTTCTTTGTACTCGTAAAAAGTTGATAATAGTGTGGTTAACAATAAAATAGTTCTTACAACAGTTTCTAAACCTTTTGGACATAAACAAAAGACAATGTTATAAATAAATTCCTTGTAAAATATACATGTGTGAGTAAATTAGAATGTTTTGAAATAAGTTCAAGTTGTTTTCGTCGCTTTATTTTACATTCATTTTCCTATTTAGTAACATTATCTCTTGTTTAACGTACAACCCCCAACTTTGGCAAAGTGATAAGTGCTCAACTGGCACGTCCGGAACGCCATAATCAAATAACAGAACAGAGCTGATGTATTAGTCCTTGTGTAGGCGATTCTTATAAAGTATGCACAAACTTTTTTTTCCAAATACCCATAATATTCTAAATTTTGAAGTAAATCCTATTTTTTGTAATATACAACAAAGCATTTGCTTTATGCTAATCTGTCTATATGTAACTTTTGTAGTCATATTTAATGTTTTCTGATACATTGTTTGGTAATATGCCCCGATATAATAATAGTAATCGATTTTCTTATTTTTGTGGTTAATAGTAACAAATGTAATAAAATCTTTTATGAAAACTATTGTTTTATTTTAATTATTTTATATTAATTTATTCATTTAATGGACTTTGTGAAGGCTAAGATTTCGTCCTCTCCTCGTCTTTCCTCATCTCCTCGTGTATACAACAAACATATCATATCATAACAATTTTTGGGTATATCAGACTGCAGCAAATCGGTCTAATAAAATGTATTATAATAGCCCTACCATGACCTTCAAATTGATAAACATTAAATTGAATCCCGAAAGAGATAATAAATGTCTAGTTAGAACTAGTGTAATAAACGAGGTAGGTATTTCCGAAAAAGAAACTGAAAATAATGATTGAAAATTTATAAAAGTATTGTTAAAGATTCGGAAACCAGAATTTGGCGGAACATGGGAAACTGAAGTGTCTTAATGGCTAATGGAGTGCCTTAACATTAGAGTCCCTCTGTCAACCCAGCTAAAGAAAGAACAATCTCACACATTAATTAAAATTTTCATGGTTCTCTTGTGTAAATATGTTCTGTGGTCTAGTTTATTATTGTCTGTGGGAAGCTGTCAGTTCTCAAAAAAATAATAAAACTAAAAGTGAGGTTATATAGCCCAGATTAAATGTTTTATAATACGATTTATTTTGATTCTACAAAGAACTATGTTTAATTAATTGATAATGTTTATATATTATAACAAAATGTCACTTGTTATAAAATACACTATTAAACAGGCTTTGCCTGTCTCCAGTCGTTTTTGTCCTATATTTAATAATACCTACAAATATAGTACAAATTCGAAAACACCGAATGAAAGCGTGTATAATAATTTTACTGATTGGGAGACTTTAAGTAAAAAGAAGAAAATAAGTAAGGCTATGAAAGCTTATCTGGAAAGAGCTAAGGAACACGATGAATTTATGAAAAAGCAACAATTTGAATATAATATTGGTAAAAGGCATCTTGCTAATATTATGGGAGAGGATCCAGAAACATTTACACAAAAAGATGTTGATCGTGCTATTGAGTATCTTTTTCCTAGTGGTATTTATGACCCAGCTGCCAGACCTCTAATGAAACCACCTGAAGAAGTTTTTCCCGCACGTAAAGCGGCTGAATTTGATGAAGCTGGTAGACCTCATCACTTTTTATTCTACACAGGAAAACCTAATTTCTTTAAACTTTTGTATGATGCATCAGATAATATTCAAACTTTATATAATTATGAAGACAAAGTTATAAGGAAGAAAGAAGCACCAAATTCTAATGAAAAATTAGAACTAGATTCATCTGTTTGGGTAACAAAAGAGGAACTTGAGCAATTATTAGTAGAAAATATTAATGAATTGGAATATGATAATTTTAAATTAGTGATGGATAGGCTTGTTGGTCTACCATACTCTTACAAATGCAAAGAGTTCATTGAAAAGTACAGAAAGCCATTATCCACCCAAAAATTTGCATTAGAAATTCCAAAACCCAATTATGACGAAAATGGCCGTGCCTTTGTCACTACCTATGAGTGTTTGAGAAAGAAAGCTAGAGGGGATGTGACTATCTTATCTCCTGGCACAGGAAAAATTACTGTAAATGGAAAGGACATAACATATTTTGAAGATGTACAATCTCGTGAACAGGTTATATTTCCTCTGATATTTACTGGTATGGAAAACAAAGTTGATGTAGTATGTAACATAGAAGGTGGAGGACCGTCTGGCCAGGCTGGAGCCATAAGATGGGGAATAGCATGGGGTTTACGCAGCTTCATTGATAAAAGCATGCTTGAAGCGATGCAAGTCGCTGGTCTACTGACGAGAGATCACAGAAGACGTGAGCGTAAGAAGCCTGGTCAACCTGGTGCCAGAAAGAAGCCTACTTGGAATAGAAGATAATTTATGCACTAGTTAATAGTGTTATAGTTTTAATAATAAACAAAATAGCTTCAAAATATTATAGATTTTTTATTCATGTATATTTATTTATTCTTGTTAAATTTTTTCTTCATCATCTTCTTTCTACCGCCTATCTTCTTTTGGAACATTGTGTTCTTTCTTTCCTTATTGTATATCCTCTTCTTCATAAGTGACTTTAGTTCTCTCCTATCCTTATTTCTTTCATTTTCATCTTTCTTACTAAAGAAAAGTAATGCATCTGTAAACAAATATAAATATACAATAATATGCCATACATTGTGTAATTTTGATATTTAAGAGAAATATTTTAAAACAATTTAATAAAATTATGATATTGCTCTGATATATTAATATGTATATGTCTATTTTTGTTTCATGCTTTATTATCAAAGTAAGCAGAGATAACCTAATGTCAAGAGACTTTTCACAGTGTATAATTGGGTGACAGAATTCTCGGGCATACTTTGTCTAACCATAGTAAGGTAATGAAATTACTTCAATCCTCTGAGTGGCGATTGAACCCCCAACCATTTCATTGACTGTTGGAAACTGTCCCACTTTGCAACAACTGATGTAACTTTTCAATGAAACAATAAAATAAATGTAGTGAGTTTACATTGTTAAATAGAATTAAAAAACATATTCTATATTACCTTTTAATCTAAAGTCATCAGAAGAGAAAAATAATTTCTCTCTCCATACTGTTTTAGTTTCACTAATCTGAACAATAGGTTCTTGTATCTTTTCATCATCTTCGTTTTCTGATTCAGAGGAATCATAGACAAATGGATTCTTTTCACCTAGATCAAAGGGGTTTTTTACTTTTGAATCTTTTTTAGGTTTTAATTGAATATAGTCCTTTTCTTGATCTTGCCGTGTTTCTGTAAAATATTAAAAAAAAATTTTGTTAATTCTCTTTTATGTTTTCCAATATTAACTTTAGTGTGGAATACCAGTGTCAAAAGTGTTAAAAATACACATTTTACACATTTACTTGTGTATAAATAATGCCATTATATTTATTGCAATTGTATTTTTTTTTAAATATTACCTTGATATTGAGCATCATCTTTTGAAAATAAACTTCTCAAGCTGAATGCATTAGGCTGTGTTATAGCTTCTTTTAGAGTGTCACTTATTTTATAAAATTGCTCCTTAGACACTTCAACCTTTTCAACCACTGGTTCAGGTTCGGCAACTTGTTCTTCTTCTTCTTGGTCTTTTAATTTTTTCTTTTTTGATTTTTTTCCCACTTCTTGTTTCACTTCTACAGGTGCTAGATATTTTGCATGATCAGGCTGCATAGGATCAAATCTCAACATGCCCAATTTTGGTCTAAAATTTAAAATTATATGTAAGTACACAAACACACTTATGCAAGCATATACACATATATATATGTTCAACCTAACTTATAAATATATATAAAATAATTAATTTGTTTTATTTGTAAAATGTTTGTTGTGTTTGAGTATAATATTAAAACAGATATTTTAGATATTGTATTGGGAGAGTGAGGTATCCTTATACAGGCATTACTTGCTTAAAAGGAGATCTCTGTAACAACTATTGCTGTGTAAAATCTGTTAAACAAATGAAGTATTTTTATTTATTTATTTTATTTCAAGTAAAACTATTTAAAATAAGAGTCTTTTGTGGTAAAATTTTTGTGGTAGGAAAGTGTTTCATTATAAGCTCAATATTTTTTGTTGGAATCCACTGATGGTAATTAATTTCATTTAAATATGTTTGTTAATCAAAGTATGGTATTAGCTTTGAATTCTGGCCTTCAACATTTCTGTAATAGATATGGAGAGTATAGACTAGAGTAATTAATAGACACAACAAGCAAAGAGAACCTAGCTAGGTTATCTTTGCCTCTTATATCTATTAACTATGAAAACAAAACAATATATATATTTTTTTTATTTCTTTTTCAAGACAGTATTGAAAAAGTTCAAAGAAATTTTACTTACTTTGATTTATTATTAGAAGAATCAGCAAACTTTGTTTTAATTTGAATTCCAAGAACATCTTGTAGAATGTTCATTTGCTTTGACTTTTCATCAGCTTGCTCCAAATCCACTTGGTCTTGTTCTGTAGTATCTTCTTTGTCATTTTCATCTTCAACAAACCTATCATCTAGTACAAATCGTTTGTCAGACTTATATCTTGACTGTAAATCTAGAACCTAAAAAAAATATAAGATTGAATATTTTAAAAGTATGAAATTTGCAAGAAATTAAATATTAAATTATAACTAACTCTTTGTCCTGTCTTGCCCTCAAACTGTTCCTTTATTTCAAAATTTATTTCATCATCGCTGGCTTCATCATCAAATAAATTTGTTGCACCTTTTATGTTTTTTTTACTGTTATTGTTTGTTATAACATGGTTTTCTGTGACATTATCTTCTGTATCTGAAAATAATATTTTCTTATTTGGCTTTTTATCCTGCAAAAGAATTGTAATAACATTTTATTTATCCTGCTTTTTATCCTGCAAAAGAATTGTAATAACATTTTATTTACCACTAGCAACTCATTTGCAGCTTCACCTGCTTGGCCTACATAATTATTAATTTACTAATGTGCATTACTTTCTATTCTAACACAATTTTAAAAATTATATTACCTAACCTAACTTTATTTTTCAATATACCTATATTGAAAAATAAAGTTTGGACAATTTAATAAAACATTTATAGTAAATTTTTCAACTTTCACTTAATGTTAGTGTAATGTCTGATTACCTGAGTGGAATTAAACTCATGACTGTTACAATAGTTAAATGTTACTTAACTATATTCATATTGTATATACAATATATTAAAAAAATCTAATTTTAAAATATTAGCCCAATCAAAATAACATTAATAGAACTTACTATGCTTATAAGGCCTGACTTTATAATGTTTTTCTTTTCATTAAATTCTTGCCTTTTTTTCTTCATTGACTCTAGCCTTTTGATATCTGCGTTTTGCTTTTTTTCATCATCGTGGAATAAATTGTTTATTTTATACTTTTTACTATCATGTTCATTGTTTTTTATATGTATTATGGGAGTAGATTTCTCTGGAATTACTTTTGATTTCTTTATGGTAAAACTATTGTCTTCAAATTCATCATCATACTTTCTTTTTTGAAAATTTAAATTTTCTGTTTTGTTTTCTCCTTCTGTTGCAGAATGTGTTTGATCAATCTAAGATATATAAATTAATAATTATAAATGTTAGACATTTTTAAAATATATTTTTTATGTATAAAAAATTACCTTTTTAAGTTCCTTTTTATTAGATTGCTCCCTTTCTCTTTGTAGTCTTTCTAAAAAACTCTCTCTGGCTCTTGTAACATACAATTTATTTCCATAAAATTCTTCATTAGAAAAATGTTTTATACCTAATAAAAAAAAATCAACAACTTCATTTTATAATTCCTTAAGATTTTTTTAAATAGCTAAGTATAATTTATATATAAGTAATTAATTTATATTTTTTATTACATTACTTACATGATTCAATATTAAAATTTGATGCAGATAAAGTTATGAATGCAAATTTCTTTTTATCATTTTCAGTGCCAGGTTTAGTTTTTAAATCGAAATTGGTTATATCTCCATACGACGAAAATACTTTTCGTAATGCATCTTCACTTAAGTTATCTGGTAAATTGCCAACAAATAAGCGAGTAGTGAAAGCCATTAGTAAAATCTGCATGAAATTATATTTACAATTTAAATATTCTTAAAAACATATTAAAATATCTTAACGTGAGTTTTAAAGTATATTATAAATTAATAATAATGTACAATGAATTGATATTTGACACTTCACAGGAATTGTCAATTACACGTGCTGTTAAACATCACAGAATATATATACAATATACAACAGATCACATATATCCATAGATAATTGTAAAAAATATAAACTAAGCTAATAAGTCAGAAGTTTGTTTATACCTCAAATCATAGATAATACACATATTCTAGAGCTTTGAATTCAAACAGAATTGACGCTCGCTGGCCGTTACATAGCGAAATAAGTGGAAGTTGTTTGGATGAAATAAGTTATTGCAAATGAGTTTATTATAAAATTTATTAATATATATACGACCTAAAAATGTCTGACAGTGACGAAGATATAATGGCTGAAACGTTACATAGGCTGCAACACAACGTAAATATATTTTCTACTTTCATTCTTCAAATTAAATATGGTGCTTATTTAGGAGCAGTGTTTTGTAAACATAACCATGTTTACTATTTAACCAAATAATTCACTAAATTGTTTACATTTGCTAAACATGAACATCATCTCAGATTTTGGTTTTTAAGTTTGTTTATAATTTCAATCATATGTTAATTTTCTAACAAAGTCAATCATCAATAGTTCAAATATCAATAAATTATTCATTTGTTTCAGTTATTATATTTAAATACACAATAAAGTATTGTTTTTACGTAATTAATATGTTTCAGATTATGAATTCAGCAGCTACAAACATGAATAACACAAATTTTAATTATAGTCATAATTCAGTGACTTTTAAATCAAACAATAATAGAATATCAAACGGCTTACAAAGCACCAATCGAGAACATATGTATTTTAGAAGAGAAACATCACCAATGTCGCTAAAAAGTTTTCGCGACTCAAGACCACAGAGTTTTCGTAACTATCCTGGTAGTGTAAGATCTCACATATCCGTTTACAATGGTAGAGGTGGATCACCTATGTCTATGAGAAGCGTTGGTAAGTACAGAGAAACTAGCATATATAATACATCTACTATACAAAGTCAATGTAATGTGTTATTTGGTATATTTAATCAAAATAACTTAATCTTCTAAATAAATTAACTTTTAAAATTTTTTTTAATACTTATTCAAATAGTAAAAACAAAATTACTTTAAACTACTTTAAAATTCTATTGGCATTTACTTAAAACTATTAATTTTCAGATAGCAATGTACTTGTTGGTGCAGTGGACATTGCTCAGGCTCTCAATAATACCAAATTCAATGATTATGATTTAAAATTGATCAAAGAAGCATATAATAGATTATTTAAAAATCAAGCAAGAAAAAGAATTGGGAAACGAAAAAGGCAAACATTATATGTGAAGGGTCGAAGAAGAAAACGACGGGGTTATGATTCAGGTGAACAGGGAAGCGAATCTTCTATGAGTAGTGATGATTGCAGATCCACTCGAACATTTGACAGTTCTGAGCCAAGGTCTACAAACATGGATATAACACATTTCAGATCCTCTATTAGGGATTGTGACATGTACAGAGATCACACAGAAATTTTGAAACAAACAAGACTTCAGAATATACTCGCCCTTATAAACACTAATGAAAAGCATGATACTATAGTACATCAAAATCAAAAATGTAATAGTATTGATCAAAAAACATCACAGAAAAATATTTCTAATATAACATTAAAAGAAGTTTTCACAAAAGACACCAACTCCTTCCTTCTGCCATCGCAGAGATTTGACAAATCTGTTTTCAATTTGAATAATAATGAAACTTCCAATCTGATAAATCAAAGAAAAGA
Organism: Heliconius melpomene rosina; assembly: GCF_056956725.1. Taxonomy (NCBI): domain Eukaryota; kingdom Metazoa; phylum Arthropoda; class Insecta; order Lepidoptera; family Nymphalidae; genus Heliconius; species Heliconius melpomene. The sequence continues at coordinate 4,232,621 of NC_140402.1, read as the reverse complement.
TATACAAAATGGTGATAAAAATAATAAAATAAATCAACAAAATATTGATACTGATAGTGAAAACGAGAAGATATTTTCTCAAACAACAATACATAAAAATCCACAACAAGGTCAAAAAAAAAGATTTCTTGAGGATAGTGAAGCTGTATCTTCTGACAAGAAGAAATATAAAGCTACATCACCAATTACTCAAAATAATGTAACAAATTTAACACAAAATGATTTTCTTTTCAAGAGACCACAAAGGCCCGCTAAAAAATCTGCAAGTAATAAAAGAGAATCAGTTCCAGAGATGATTATCGCCATGTCCAAACCTGTACCTGGCAGTATACATTTAAACTTACCTAAGAAAGCATCTGACAATCTAAACCAAACACACAGTAAGATTCCCGTTAATAGCACTGAAATAGATGAAAGTTCAAACCAAACAGAAGTTTCTCAAAACATAACTGATGTTTCAATGAGACCCAGTTTTATTAAAAGAAAACTTTTCACACAGAAACTAGATGTCGCAGAAAAGAATTTAAATAGTGATAATGTAGGGACAAACAGTCCACAAACAAAATTATATAGTGGGGTACAAAAGAAAAACAAAGTAAGGAAGCTAGTTACATCACAATCATGCCTAAGTCGAGATGTATTGTGTGATGATAATGTGTTGGATTTAATTCATAAAATAGTTCCACCAGATCAAATCAATGCGACAGCAGCATCTAAAAAGAGAGAAATCAATAGAAGTAATGAAAATGATAAATGGGATATTGCATCAGTTATTTCAACGTGTAATACCAGCGACATCAGCGATACATTCACAGATGAAGAAATATTTAAAGCTTCAAGTAATTTAGATAAAAGACCAGAAACAGTACAACAAGCTGTTAGAAATGTTAAAGATCCTGTTGATTTAAAATTAAAAAACAATAAACTTAAAATAGTGACTCCATGTAAAGTTACTTGTCAAAGGTTACCTATAGCTAAGTCTAAAGAAAATCCAAGGGAAATTGAAGAATCAAATTGTAAGTACAATAAAAGTTGTTAGTTACCTATTTTAGTTCAAAATTATTAATATGTAAACACAATGATTGTGTATTCCATTTCTCCTTAGAGAAATAAATTGTAATAACAATATTCTTGAATCCATTCACCATCACATTCACTAAGGGCAGCATTGAGTTCCTCTGCTTAACACTCATATCTTGAATTTGGGCGGAAAGTGGAGAACAGGTCCTTATTTTTAAATATATCTCAACTCAGATATCAATCTTGAGATTATTAATCTATCAATGAATACGGCCTCTCAGGGCAAAGCATAGATGCTATTCCCACCCTGCTTTATACAGTATCAACCTGGCTAAAAATAATCAAATAAATTGTAATTTCCGATATTTTTAGTATTTAATTAATTTTTGATTACAGGTCTAAATAAGAAAACTCTTTCAAAGTGCATTAAATCATTTTGGGATACAGATTATGAGAGTGACATGGAAGAAATAAATGTAACACTTGGGAAATCCAGGAAATGTGTAATAGGTGAAGATACCGTAATGAATGTTAATGAGAAGAATAACACAAGTGGAACGATTCTAACTATAAAAAAATCACAAAACGAAATTATTAAAAGTAGCATCAGATCTGATATAGGACAAGTTTTAAAGAAAACTATTATTCAAGAAAACAAAAATAATTATATAATTGCTAAAGATTTGAATAAGGATACCGAAAATGAGAAATATAAACCAACGAAAAAGGATAGTAAATGTAAGCTTGAAAATGAGAATATGAAAACAAAATCGGTTCAAACTAAAAATAAAGCAACAAACAAAGAAAATATATGTAATACATCTAGAGAAAGTTTAAGGCTTAAAGAGAAAAATGAAAAAAAAGATCTGGCAAAACGTAACTGCCGGGGACCTCAAATGTCTAAAGAAAATGATGATGATATAAAGAGAAACAAATTAAATACATCTAGAGAAAGTTTAAGGCTTAAAGAGAAAAATGAAAAAAACGACCTGACAAAACATTCCTGCCGGGGACCTCAAATGTCTAAAGAAAATGATGATGATATAAAGACAAACAAATTAAATACATCTAGAGAAAGTTTAAGGCTTAAAGAGAAAAATGAAAAAAAAGACTTGGCAAAACGTACCTGCCGGGGACAAATGTCTAAAGAAAATGATGATGATATAAAGTTAAACAAACCAACAAGCAGAAATAACAAGAGTAATAATAAAAATAACAATAATAATGACATGAAAAACAATAATAATCTGAAAGTGACCGGCTCTGTAAAGAAAAATAATACAATTAAAGAAACTCCAAAGAAAAAGCAACAAACTAGAAACTTATTTGATACTCCAGTTACTCAATCAAGTTTTAACATTACTAATAGAAGTTTAAGAGTTAGGTATACAAAGTAAGTTTTAACAATGTTCTTAGTAATATTAATTAATATATTAATGTAATACCGTGCAAGGCTTGAATATGTTAATAATTGACTCGCAGATATATATATATTTTTTTAATTTATAAATATTAGAATTACCTTGAAGCCAGTTGTTGTGTAGGGGCATAAAACATGTGACTGTACCATTGTAATATGTGTGTGTGAAAATTGTTACAGAATTAAAATCTTATATAAATAATAAGTGAAATTGGACTTTTAGCATAATATTAACTTAAATACTAACATTGTAAAATATTAGAAAATATATTCGTTTTCTTTTTTGGTGTAAACATATTTTGAAAACCAAATATTTGTTATTTATTGTACGTATGTACGTACAATACAAGCTGAACCCGTCCCACGGCAGGTCCGCTTTATTGCAATTTATTAATAAAATTTAAGAGTTTTATATGTAAATATAATTTAATCAGTATGAAGTGAATTACTATATGTTAAGACTTACTAATGCATGTTTCTTTGATAGTTGCTAGACCATTTTAAATATCATGTTACTTAATTAAGGAAATATGTTTTAACTATTGTATAATAAAAAACTGAATTACTATCTCGTTTATTTTATTTAAAAAGGATAAAACTAATTTTATATTATTTTCTATTTTATTTTCTTTCATTTGGTGGAAAATAGGGAACAGAAGTAGTCTTAATGGGAATGGAGTGTCTCAACACTACGTGCTGTGAGCAATATAGAATGTGGCATTACATTTAATATTATGGAATCTCTTCCTACCATAACCCTAAGTTCAGATGGACGCGCTAGTCACCTGATCAAATGACGGCGGCATTTTAGTGAATACATTCAGTGAGAATGGACATGGAGGGAGCTATTTGCATATGGGGCTTACACCACAAACTGCGACGTCGTCGTCGAAAGAAAAGACGATACTGGGTTCACCCTATTTTGTGTCAGACAGCATCCTCAACTGACACGGGCGCAGCGCGCGTCGCCGCACGTTCTTCTGAACTTAGGGTTACTTTTTATTAAATAAAAATTTTCTTTGAAATACAATCTTATATTTGCAGATCATTAGACATATCTATGGAACAAAACCTTATAATTTTATTTGAAGTAACTAGGACAAAAATATTGTTAAATAAAACACCATTTCATTAATGTAGTTATTTATTTAATAAGACTTCCACAAACAGAAATCCAGATGCTTTCTATTATATTTGCAGTTAAGGCAATTTATGAATGCTTTTACAGTAAATAAATTAATTAACTATAAGTTTAACCAGCGATAACATTTCCCGCCAACAAGTCGTTAGTACTTAAGACTCGCGAAACACTAAGATATTCTATACTAATCAATCAATAAATCGTATTCTGATCAATAAAATACCTATAGTTAGTTAGAATTAGTGCGTACACACAGCAAGTTTCTTATTTAAAACGTCGTCATGTAATACGGCCCTCTACTTTATATTATATTTTACATACATACAAAAATTTTTTATGTATTGATATTTTTTTATAATAAATTCAAAAATATTCAGATCTAATTGTTATTCACTTCGAGTTAGGGCCATTAATGTTAATAAATTTAGATAACACAAACAAGTAACAGTAAACCTCTCCATATATAACAATCTATTAAATGCATGTCACAGGGCATCGGCCCTACGGGTAAACCTACTAAGCACTCCATATGCACCATAGCATTTTGTTATTATAACATAATTTTAGTCTTAAAATTCTACTAAAGCAACCTGGATTGGAAATAATATCAGTCAAGTATAATGCTCCTAATTAAATGAGGAATGCACTTATGTATTCACACAGCCATTGGCCATTTAGATACATATAGCCAACAATTTTTTATATACGCCAAATATGAAAATGTACATTTGCCAAAAAAAAGGAAATCAATAATATAAATAAATGTTTTATTACATATATATCTAATAATAATATTATAATTTGGTCAATAAAATTGTATTAGGGGCCTGGAATTTATCTGTTTACAGTTTAACATTTTAAAATAATGGTTATAGTGATTTACACATCGATAATATAATATACATATAAATCAAATCCTTAGAAGTGGTATCGTTGCATATATTTAGGAACTAATTGGCGTATGGGCCACTGTCCTACGACTATAATATATGTATGTAAGAGCATTATGTCATAATGTGTCAAACCCAAAAAAAATTAACTTGATAAATATTTTCTACTAATTCAAACTTGTATCACAACCACTCACAAAGCGTAATATATAATATAATAAAGCATGATAATAAATGGTGCAAATATTATTTAACTCATATTACAAATAAAAAATAAATCCCAGAGACAATCTACAATTTTTTAAACAACAAAAGTAATGATACCATAATTCTACACAAAAAATAGCATTGAATACAATTTTAACATTTTATTTCACTTGTTTTACAGTATTTAATTTCCAGGGTTGCCACATTATGACGTCACACATCAACTCACGACTCATTGGCTGTGAGATACTTAAGCACGGTGTCGATGATAGTAAGCGATATAATTTCGAGTTTTATAATATACAAAGAGGACTATGATACGCGTATGATATACTTTATATTCAATATTCGTCTTCCTCTGGTGGGTGAGGGTTGTCACCGTCTACTTCTTCTGGAGGCGCGAACCCGTCCTGAAATATAAATAATAATATTTATATATTTTTTGTAGCACATGATATCAAATTAGATCAAAGATACTGGAGGGGAAAAAAGCATGCGGACCCCGCGGAGGACATGTATGAAGAAGTTGATGACAGTGGAAGAGGCGAAAGAGGTATCCAAAGACGGTACGTCGTTGGCGTTCCGTTCTCTCCGACTACCCCGCCAGGGATACAACGTGAAATTAAGGTAATTAAATTAGGGCCCGTCATAACACAGGAGGAAAAGCGTGTGAATGTTAGCGCGACGCGTGATGTGAATGAAACCACGTTAGCAATAGTAACTGAGTAGGAATAATTTATGATAATATTTAATATGATAATATATATTTTTTAATTTCATATATTTCTATATTTTGATGCTGATGCAACAATTATTTGGAGGCATCCTAATAATTGCACTTGGATATTATTAAGGCATGTGCGTAGGAATAGGGGAGGCAGAATAGTTTGGTGCCCACCCCATAAAATTTACTAACATAAAGTATGCGTCGAAAAAATCATAGCATAGAAGGATCAGAATTATACATGCTACTCTTAGAATACGTCATACACGATACATATAAATATAGTCTCCGTTGTATAATGACAATGACGTCTTTTTAAATCTCATAACTAATATTATAAATAACTAGGTATAAGATTAACATTTATAATTTTATTAGCATACCAATTCTTATTAATCCATTAAAGAAATTCAAACATTATTGTATATTTCTCAAATTCACGCTGTATCACGCAAGTATCAGGGTAGGCATAGGGAGTCTAGTGTGTAGTCACTCTGCTCCACACTCTCCGCCGAATTCTGGTGGCATTGCGCTTCGAGTGGCGGAACTCAACGCCGCAACGTAACTCTTCCGTTTTATAATGTTATCATAGATATAGATTCAATAGCACGTGATATCTTAAACTGGCAGCAGATGGTCACTTTTTTCTAGTAACAGATTTCACCGCCGAATCATAGTGAATACATGTGGAAACGGTAACTTACATATTAAAATTTATGTAATCCAGTGCTATTTAAAATATAAATTCTATTATAAATTATAATGGCTTACGTGTTGTTTTATTTATAGATTCAAATGTATTATGTTCCAAATACGAGTGTATTTGTTCTGTTTTCGCATATTAATTATGAATTAATTTTCCTTATAATAAATATATAAGCTGTTGAAATAATATAATTCCACAACACAGCAAAAATAATAATAATAATAATAATAACTGTAGTTGTGAGTTCAAAACCCTCTTAAAAATGTAATATACTTCCTAAATTTCTACACCACAAAGAGTTTTGAACCTTACCTCAGTTGCATATAGGATGTCCAAAATCTTTTGAACTATAGGACCATTCTGTTGTTCTTCCATCTCTTGACAGATTAACTCTATATCCCGAAGTTTGCCAAAGTAGAAGTCTCTCTCTTTCTCCAGGCCGTCCACTGTCGCTTTTAACTCATTAATCTATAAAAAAAAATAATGTATTAAATATTCTATTTAAAATAAATAAATATTTTAACATACATAAATATAAGAACATTAATTAAATTATGACTCAGCATTTGACTATAAACGCGATGGTTGTGCGTTCCATTCCCACTTAGGGGAATTAATTATTTTCGGCGGAAAGTAGAGAGCTGAGTGTTTTAACACTAGGCGCCTTCTGCCTACCTGCTGTATGCTGTACAGCGTGAAGATATTTTAAACTAAATTATTTTTTAAAAATATGGCATATTACGCTTATAAGATATAATAAGCTATGCGTGACTTCGTTACGTTGTGTTCTTAGATGTGTTTGTACAGTATTGTATGCCTAGAGCCTATAGAATATAGAGCTGGCCTTGGTTTCTAAAGAAAATGCATAATGCAGACAGGTCAAACATAGTTAAGTGCTGCAATGCTGTAATTACAAGGGCTCGTCCAATTTTTATGGTAAAAGCCTTAATTAGGTTTACAATATAAAGTAACTGTTTACATAATATAATAATAATTATGTATTAAGGACAAATTACTATATATATGTATATATCAGAAAATAATTAATGTTTGTTAGGGAAATTATGGAGAATAATTTAACAGTGTCCTCATTATTAAAATAATGAAATAATGAATTAAAGGAAAAGTTTTTAATGGAGCAATAATCAATATTTTGTGTTTTTGTGTTTTTTTAGAAACACAATATTTCGCAATGCGTCCAGAATTCAGCGGAAAGTGAGGAACGGAGTGTCTTAACACTACGTTCCCTCTGCCTACCAAGCTGCCTAGGTGTACCTGATTTAAATTAATATGTAATTTAGAACTGCATCTGGTTTGTTCTCTCGCTCTCAATGATATAAAGCAGTAAACAAACTCTCTTACCATAAAAGGAAACAAGTGAGAAACCTTGGCCTAAATACAAGATGCCATTAAAATGCACCACATGTTGCATAATTATTTATTACACACTTCATTCAGAATAATTTTACATGATGATTAGAAATACTTGCTCTTTGGTGTTATAATAACATTGCAACAACCATTATTGAGAGTAAAAAACATATTTTTCTTTCCCAAGTGTGGAATAACACTTTAAACATTTTAAAATAATATAACGGTATATTGAAAATTAACGGAACCCTTGTAGGATCACTTGTCTGTCCGTCTGTCAAGACCACCTTTCTTAAGATTGTGTAAAAGTATTAAGTTCAAGATTAACATCAAATATTCACATTCAATTTCATATTTGCAGTATATTGAAAAACAAAAAATAAGCTTCCAAGTCAACATAAACAAAAACAAACATCGCGTAACCAAAAGCTGTATGGCACTTTAAGAATATGAAATACTTTAAATTTTAATTTTCCCCAAGTCGGAATCGAACTCGCAACTATAGCGTTAACGGCCGTTACATGTTTTGTATTTTATTATAATTAAAAGCTTAAATAAAAACTGCGATAGTATCTTTGATTTTTACACTAACAAAATCAAGCATGTACTTAAGTGGTGGAACACAAAGCTTGTTAAGCTATACTTGGAAACAAGACCACTTATAAGTTGAAATATCGCTAGTGGCATAAGAAGTTTAAGCCATGTGTAAATAAATGTATCATACATATGTTCTATTAAAAAAAAACAACTTAACATATTTTTAAGTATTAGTATTATTAAGACAATCAACAAACCACCTTATCTTCGAGACTTGGCATGTTAAACAGTGGTACTCAACACAGCGCTTTGGGAGCGCCACCACAGCTGGGTAATGAAATAATTAATTTTCACCCAATTGGATATCAACCCCACAAGTGTCATGTATCAACAGTTGTGGGGTCCCATACTTTTTTCATTTAATTAATAAAAAGAATCTCACCTGTTGGTTAAGATCATCAATAAGTTTTGAGTCACCTTTTGCACTTTGATTTAATCTTGAGAAATTGGTAGGTGCATTCTTAACTGCCGGAGTTGCTTTTACAACTGCAAAAACAAATTAAAATGTAGCAAAATATTTACAATTATTTACGTTTTGCTTAATAATTTCATTTAATTTATAAAATTAATTTAACTCAAACAATATCTTTAAGTAATCTTGTTATATACTTTAGCAAAGTGGCTTATATACACATAATAAAAATATACGACATAAATAAAAAAACATACAAATTGATAAATAAGAAAAATATGAAATAAATAAATGAAAAGAATAGAACAGAGTATAAACATAAAAGTGAAAAATGGTAGTGCGAAAGGGTCGGTAGACTACATAAACCTAAATAAATCTTATACAGTGTTAATAATACAAATTGATTCTAATTTATAAATTAGAACATAGCAATGGTTCTTGTTATTGGTGCCAATTAAATTGAATATAAAAAAAATAGCTAGAATTGTAAGATTCATATTATATAGGTATAAACAGACATGTAAAACAGTGAAGGTTTACAGATGTACGGGAATAACTTTTATATTGCTCTAAAAAAAATAAATTTAATTATAAACATGAGTGTATAGTATATATTTATAATTCTACTTATTTTTTATAAGCAAGATGAACTTTTATTCTGTTACTCTCTAAACTTTTTCTTTTAACATATCTCTTTATATAAAGGACCGTTGAAATAATCACTTAGATATACTGAAAACAACATATAAATAAAAACATATAGTACTGGTTTGGGGTCTAGCGGCGACTTTGGCTACTGGCGCTGCCGGCTTCTTAACCGCTACGGGAGCGGATACCCGAGTCGGCGCCCCGGCCGCTCCGTGCCCCATGGGGAGCCCCTCGCGCTGCGCCATCGCGTCGTACTCCGTGCCCCCGTAGTTGGCATCGAAAAACTTCTTGAACCATTGCAAGAACTCAAAATTATCTTGGAACCGACCCTTCACCAGCCTGTCAATGGGTACTATCTACGAAAGAAAAAAATGAAAAGTAAAACAAAAAGAAAGTATGGGGTGCGTCGAGAGGAGATGTTGTGAGTATGTGATGAAAGTAGGCCTAACAAGTTGTAGTGCGTAAGAGAAAGAGGAGCGGGATGCGTACTGCCCGAATGTGGAGGCATGGCGCGGCGGGCCTTCGGTGGCGGCACCACGCCCACACAGAGCGGCACCCCGCTGTCACAAGTGCCCGACCCGATTGTTATCCCACTGCGGGCTTCGAACGCATCATACTCCCTGCCATCATAGTTGGCATCAAAAAATTTTTTAAACCACTGCAAGAACTCAAAATTATCTTGAAACCTTCCTTTTATCAGCTTGTCCACTGGTATTACCTACAAAATAACACCATGGATACTATAATCTATCTCTTAAATAAGAAACAAGGAGCTCTTTAAATATAGGAACAAACCCCAATATCAACCCTTTTAACACATTCAAAAATCATTTTAATATCTATAACAATTTTATCTTTTCTTTTTTTAAGCTTCATGCTCTTTCTTGCATGTACAGTAGGCGTAGGTAGCCTAGTGTTAAGACACTACGCTTCCTACTTTCCGCAGAATTCTAGAGGCATTGTATGTGGAGTGATGGACTTCAACCTCGTGCTTTGCCTCAACACCAGAGCAAAAAGATTAAAATATTAAATTTATAATTTCCCCTGTAGCATTTACAGTGACATTCTTGTGCCTCTGTGCCATGGCTTGCCACTAAACATGGAAAAAGACTTCTCTTTTCCGATTTAATATAAAGTATCTTATAGGTTCTAGTGTTATATCAGAAAATGATTCATGAGATATAACTTCTATATCAACTAAATATTATTATACAATGACTCAAACTAAATGGTATTGAACTAATGTTGATAAAGCAAGTATATAAATAAATAGTGAATCATGAATTCTAAAAAAAAAAAACACATATGTATGCACCATATAATAAACAAGGTAAAGTCTTCCACTGTCATCAACCTCTTCACACAATTATTCTTTGACATGGCCATAATATCTGATCAAGTTCTATATTATTACCATGATATCCTCACTAATACCTGCCATTCTATCTCTTCACAGTTGACATAGTTTGAATCAGTACCTTTTATACCTTGTCTTTACTACCCAGATATATTGCTTAATTCACTAGTTCTAACTTTACATTAACACTGATCTTGCATTCCATTCTTTCATATTTCTTTAAAACACTAGAGCCTTAGTTTGATACAAAAAAATATATACTTACTTTATCTACAGACATTTTTTTGAAACCTGCTTGTAGTATTTTGAAATTTTGAATATATTCATGTTCTAAATTTGTCTTGAATTTGATTCTTTTCATAGGAACACTACCAGGAAATAGCATATCCATAAATTGGCAATATGCTGCACCAGTACAAAGCTCTTCAATTTTACCAAAATTCGACTGAAGACAGTCGTTCACCCACGCCAGCATATCATGTCTTGATAGATTTTCCGACGTCACATTTGTAGAGTACACATTGACTGCCATCTTTAACTGTTTATGTTAAATCTACCTGCAAGAAGTTCAAAAGATTATTTTTTTAATAATTTAATGGAACTAAATTAAAGCCGGTCCACGTCCAAAGATACGGGAAGCATAAAAAGAAAGCCGATCTAAAAATAGGTTGCAATGCATGTTGCACAAAATATTATCAAGATTTTTGTTTTCCACACTTATTTTTTGAAACATTAAATGAAAAAGATTACTTTTCGCTACAAGTTGACAGTAAAATAGAATAATTTAACAAAAAATATAGGAAACTAACGGCGGATGCGGCTATGACAGACGACGACTCATCAAAATTTTATTATTATAAATTGTCTATATATAATTAAATATCACTTCATTTAATATAACAAACCTTTTACAAACCAATTTTTAAACGTTTGATAAGTGTTCAAGGTCTAAAATATTAAGCAAAATGTTAAAAACGTTAAAATGTTGACCGAAACGTTCGCCTTCTTCAGATTTATCATAGACAAGACAAATAATTTTTAATTTTTGAAGCATCGCTTCTAGAAATTATTAGCCTGAAAACCTGCTGCGTTCATTAATTAAAAAATGTTTCATTACATATTTTTCATTAAAAATCTTATTCTTCATCCAACATTAAATTTTATCCATATTTATTTATTATACATATTTATTTATTTTTTTTGGAAACGTGACGTTTCAATTCAAACACTACACTATTCCATGAACCTATCCTATTAACATACTTTTATTCTGTGAAACTTGTACAAGCCAATGAAATTCGTAATTCGTTTTTTCATCTGGAAATACCTATCAAATCCTTCAACGTCAATGTCAAAAACAGCTAAAGTCACTAGAAAAACAATAACAAGTTTTTAATATATAAATTATAAAGTATAAACAACATGATGAGAACTAAATTAATTCCGTTTTGGTTATCGCCGCGTAAACATTACTACACGCAGTTCATTACGTTTAAATTAAGTAGATTTAAATTCATGTTATAATTCAAAATTATTTTTAAAAGTCATTAAAAAAGACAACATGCAATTTGCTATTTATTAAATTACTAATAAACAAAGAAAAGTTTCGCATATTTAATTAATATAGTTGGTCAAAATGACACAAGAAAATGAAAATGTTACTGAAAGTTATCCCACTATTAATTCTCGTAGTGAAACTCCATCTCAATCTTATAGAATCACTATGGAAGTTCCATTATTTTTAACAATGCTGTCGGTATCTTTGTCCGGTAAGTAACAAAAAAATTATATGCATGACCTAAAATTTAAATATATATTTTTTCTTTTGGAAAATATAGTTATAGATATTTAAATAATATAACATTATTTATAGATATATTATTATCACTACACGTGTGGTATACTATCTCAGTTATAGTCAAATAATATTTGTTTGAAAATAACAAATATTATGTTTTATTTAATATGCCAAATATCTATCTATAAAAGTGGATATAGCTTTATTTACTTCAATATGATTCATTTATGCAAATAATTAACAATTATAAACATTTGCAGGAGCAGCTATAAGTAATATTATTTTATACAGAACATGTGTAAACTCTTTAAATTATACTTCAGAAGATTGTCAAATGTTTTTGTCACCTACTCACAATAATGGTAGTCAGGAGTTAGAGAAGGAAGTGCAGAAGTATGCAACTTTTGTATCAATGGTTAGGACTATTATAGAATCAGTTGTACCTGCAATATTGTCTTTATTCCTTGGAGTATGGTCTGACACTCATGGAAGAAAACCCCTGGTAGTGTGGCCTTTATTAGGTATGCTTTTATTTTATTATTATTATACCTTCAGACCTTCATGGCATTCATATTTGTTTCATTGATATGCATTGATATTTGTTTCTGGTAACAAGATAAAATATGGTGTTAGATCCTGCTACTTAACCAATTTCAATGCAGTTTTCATTCAATCTGAATGAAAACTGTTTTATTTCAATCGGCATGTAAATAAATAAGTTATGCCATTTTAAAGAATATTGATCGCCAAAATTAGGATATCAATCATTGTTATTTCAATTTTACGTTTCAACATAGGTTGTTGTTTCTACTACGTTATTAAATGCCACCAAAAACCTTATTTTCATGTACAGATATCGATCCGTAACATTTTTGTTATAAGTGTAGACTATAATTAAATTATATGTATGAAATTTCCTAAAATAATTTAATTATTTTAGGAATGTCCATCAGTGGAGCCCTAACCGTAGTTTACAGTTTAATGAAGGACTTGGGACCCTGGTGGTACATACTTACGAGCGTGCCTATGTCTGTGTTGGGAGGCTTCACGGCCATGTTCACTGGATCGTTCTGTTACGTTAGTGATTTGTCGTCGACTGAGAAACGATCTCTCAGGTAATTTAAACACTATTTATAATTCTAAGGATTTTCTAAAAGATATTTTTCGAATGTGATTCTAATTCTAACCAGTTTTAATTTGATTGATTGTTATTCTATGTGATGGTTTGTGACGATGGATGTTTGTGCCATTTTCACACAACAAGTACTGAACTGATTTATATGAAACATTACAGTTATATAGCTTATGTATCAGAATAACACATACGCTACAATTTCTGATGAGTTTTTTTTATAATAAGGCATTAAGTTAAAGCGGGCGACGCCGTATTTGGATTCTTAGTAATTTCATATATTTGTGTAACAGGCCGTTGATCTCGTCTATTTCGAAATAAGAAAGGATTCAATATTTTTATTGAATATAAAACTAAATAATTATTTTAATATAATTTACTGTACTAAAATAATTCTGATTTCTCAATATTAGGATGACCATAATGGAAGCTTCTGTGTCGGCAGGCAGTGTTATAGGGGCATTATGCAGTTCTTATGTTCTAAATGCTGTAGGACATGTTTATTTGCTAGTCATATCGACTGTACTCTGTCTAATCGCCTACGTATTTACGAATGTATGCCTGAAGGAATCGTTGGTTGGAGCTGTGCGGGTGGGTGAACCTTTTTTGTTAAGTAAATTATAGGCATAAAGTACTTCTATTTGAAACTATAATACAAATATAGTAAAAAAATATCTGTAAAACTTTTTGGAGACGCTTATTATATTTGTAGAGACTGTTGAGTGTCATCTGTCTTTATTTAAAAGAAACGATATTTGTGAATAGAATAAGTATTTTTGATATCTACTAAAATAACGCAACATTATAAAATAGACGAGACTAGCTAGACTAGTGTGTTAACATAAATTATGCCCCATTTTACTTATCTTATGTCGCGTCGCTTAATTTTTGCTAATCAATTAAATTTAATCAGCTTCACGCTGTATCCCGTACAGCAGGGTTGGCACAGGGACGCTAGTGTTAAGAGTTAAGACACTGTTCTGGAGACATTGCGTCTTGGGAGGTGGAAACCCGCTGCTTGCCTCGACACCAGAACGAAGAAATGAAAATATAAATTTAAATAAATACTTCATATCCTAGAATCTGACTCACCACCAGCCCCTAATTAATATTCTATTATATTTCAACTCCAAATAATTAATTTTGCATTTTATTTTATACAGGGTGGAATAACATCTGTATTAGACTGCAAGCTCATAAAAGCAATGTTGGTAGAATGTTTTAAAAAGCGGCCCAATTATGGCAGAGCTCAGATATTACTAATGACTGTCGCAAACAGTTTATCTATCTTTATAATGTTTGGTCTGATGAGCTTAGAATATCTGTATACGAGGCAAAAATTGAATTGGGCTGTAAAACAGTATACTATGTATTCAGCAACTCATACTACTATTTCCTTCTTTGGTTCTTTCTTCGGGGTTGTTTTAGTCCAGAGGTTGTTTAAAGTGAGCGATTTGGCGTTCGCCATGATTGCCTTTTTGTCCGCCAGTGGGGAATACCTGGTGAAGACCTTCGCGACTGCATCGTGGCATATGTATACAGGTAGGTATCTTTGTTTATTTAAAGCCTATTTTTACATGTTTATTGTCAAAATAACTGGACGAATTGAAATAATGTAATGTTTTGAACAGTTAAATTAATAAATGTATAGTGTACT
Organism: Heliconius melpomene rosina; assembly: GCF_056956725.1. NCBI lineage: Eukaryota > Metazoa > Arthropoda > Insecta > Lepidoptera > Nymphalidae > Heliconius > Heliconius melpomene. The sequence goes on along the minus strand of NC_140402.1, from coordinate 4,217,541 downwards.
GAAAAGAGATGATAAAATTTAAGATATTTGCAATGAATTTATTTTATATTGAAAATCAAACCTTATCCCATTTTTAGTAATAAAAATAATTTAATTTAATAACAAATAGGTAGGTACATCTTAAAAGATGTGACTCATTCACTCATTAAAAGATGTCAATATTGATGGGGTTTTCGATCACTCATTAAAAGATGTGTCATCGAAAACCCCATCAATATTGATGATTTTGAAATTGGTTTTTGAATTTTTAAATTTGCATTTTATAAAAATAAATTTGGAACCTGTTTTGCATTTTATTGTACCCGCTGTAGGACGGTCAATAACGAAAAAAATATTAAAAAATCAGATTCATAAATTACAATTTACAACATAAAATATCTCACGGTGTATACGGTATAATATAGCAAAATACATGCATATCTATGTATTATTATTATTTATAGAATACTAGAATACTGATATATTTGATAGAATACTAATTCTTTTACAATAATATAAAGGTAACCTGTTTTTAAATGTCATCTATTTATAAATGTATATGTATTGTATTAATGAAAAAAAAATTATAAATCGGAAATATTAACTTCAAACTTCGTCTGCACTATTTTTATTTAATAATATGCAATAAACAGCGAGCGAAGAAATTGAAAATATTAAATTTGTCATTTCGTTGAGTGGGAATCGAATCCACTACCCGTCGCATTACACGTTTCTATCTGTTTATTTTGACATTATCCGTACATACTTTACGTGTTTATACCGCTACCGTACCATTTTATTTAATTAGCTCGTTGACTAATTCAAATTAAACATACATTTCATTTTCAGCTGCCACCGTATCTCTGTTCAGAGGATTGTCGTCGCCTCTCATACGATCGCAGTTAACTAAAATCCTGCCAGCCGCTGATATAGCTAAGGTTTTCGCTTTAATGTGCGCCATAGAAGGCGTCAGTCCTCTAATATCGCCAGCAATATACAATTCTTTGTATGCGTGTACAATTTCGTCATTCCCTGGCGCCATATATGTGTTGAGCAGTGTCATAACTTACATCTGTGCTGCCTTTTTAGGGTGAGTACTTTTTTTTGTTTTTATAGTAAGTTTATATTTATGTGTTATAAAGGTTTTTTTGAAAATTTACTGTAGTATGCGAGGTATTCATTTATAGTTACAATTTATCATTTTTTTTAGGACGTATTAGACAAAGATAAATCATAAATTACTGTTTTTGCCAATTTTTAAAGACTGTATGCTTTTGTTATTTACAAACCAAATAAAATGAACATTAAATGTTAATTAAGTCTCATTAAGTAACATTAATTAGCGTGAGCAGAATACTAAATACTAAAAAAGCACAGAAAAACATATGAAAATAAAAAAAAAACATTGTTTTTGGCTTAACAAAACGCCACAAATAACATTCTTTCTTGTATATTAGTATATTTTCCAAGATATACCTACAACTTTTTTATTATTAAAAATTAAAAAATAAATAAATAAATCAGCTTCACGCTGTATTCCGCACACAGCAGAGTAGGCAGAGGGAACCTAGTGTTAAGACACTCCGTTCCCCACTTTCCGCCGAATTCTGGCGGCATTGCGTGTTGAGTGGTGGAAGTCAACGCCGCGCTTTGCATCGATACCAGAGCAAATAAATGAAAATATTAAATATTTGATTTCTTCGAGTAAGAAGTCGTCGTCTGCACTACGACTGGCCTCAAGGCTTTAGAAATATCGTAACAGGTAATCTGCTATACTAATTCTATTATAAAATGTATTTTGGTGTCACCTGGTGCTTTGTTCGCAAGGTCGTATTTAATTAAAATCAATTTAACTTGTGGATGACGCTACTATTGTTTTATAATTAGTAAATTGTTTGCGTGCAATTGATGTAAACACGAAGATAAAAATTAGGTTGTTCTTAATTCACTTATGCCAGCCAGTATTTTAGTTTGTATTTCTATTGAGATATATTTTCGAATTAGTAAGGTACTTAAAGTAAAAAAAAATGAATTATTATTTATGAGAAAAACGCAATGCATAAAACTAATATAAATTCAGTAGTCAAAAACAGTCTGAAATACAACAGTCTCCAAATTATTATCTCCTGATCGGGAATGTTATTAACAAAAATGCCAGTCTAGTGCTAATTAGACACCAGACTATTCTGGGGTGAGCATGGACCAACTGAACCCCTCACCGCCTTCCTACAGCCACGCGGAAATTATAGCTATAAGCTGTATAGGCTTTGATTTATTATTATTATTGCGGCGAATTTCGAAGAAATTATTTATATATTTTATTTGCGTTGACTTCGAAGTTATATATTTTTTTGGGCTTGAAGGGACCGTAGATCTGAATATTTCAAAGAAATTTTATCTTGATATTTCTATACGCAATCTCGACATAAAAGGTCTCGAGTCTCGACAGACGGACAACATAATGATCCTATACCTACTTAAGGGTACTGTATTTTTTTTATTTCAATTTTATAAAATATGCTTAATAGCATACGAGCTCGTATTAAATTTGAAAATTTAAATTTTGTTTAAGACTTTTTGGCTTGATTAAATTCTTTAATAAATATTGTAATTATTTATATGTGTACAATATACAAATATACTTAAGTAACATTTACATAATTTTGCGACAATATTACTATAGTTGTATTTAAACCTAAGCGTAAATAGCTTATGTTTATTTTATTTAGAAATTTTCCATGAGTAGTTCTGAATTCTGATATTAAATTAATATTTATTTTTAATTATCTTTCAGGATTAAGAGTACAAAATATATTATTAGGAACCCAAAATAATATTTTATTTGTGCGTTAAGCGTTTGGTCACTCTAATCTCAGAAATGGCTTTACCTATTTATATGCAGTTTTCACTATTGTATCATGGCAAACTTTCCTTTTTTCAATCGGTTAAAAAAGAAAAATGTTAATTTAAAGTATTTAAGTTCGACAAAATTGCATTTATTTTTTTTAATGAATTGGCTGTACATTTTTGAATAGGAGACAAAACTTAGAAAACGAAAGCAATTCAGAGTAATAAATAAGGTTATATTTATAAGTAGGTACTTATTTTATTCAAAATTTTATCTTTTTAAATTTAAATTTAGAAGGTGATGTTAGGTGACGTGATTTTAAACGGTTTTAAACATTTCGACCGACAGCAATACAAGTGAGAAATTTAAATTTCTGTGGTCCAACATCATTAGATTTAATCCTTAAAAAATCCAATGTTTTTGTTCTAATGATTCTTGACAATTTTACTTAATAAGTAATGATGTAAAAACAACGTTCGTTGTCTCATATACACGCGCATTTTTAATTTATAGATATAAATAAAAAGTACAAAAAAAGTTCATTTAAAATATTATTGCCAGTTAGCAGTTAATTACCTATGTTCATTTAATGCAATCGCAAAGACAATTTGTTAGTTCAACACTTGAGTGGATGTCATTAGTGGCAATGCGTTTATAATCTGAATGTTGTGATAAACTGCCATATCCCTGTTTCAAACCGGAGCAATTGTAATCTTTTACATATTTACATTGAGAATAATATTATCTTCATTTCATATCATTGTTTGCATAATTGAACAATTCTGATTGTTGTAATACACATAATTATGTATGCTTTTTATTTTTTTTATTAATCACCATGACTAGGCATAATGAATACAAAAATTTTGCGTATCTATGATATTTTATAGGTATATAGGATAGGTAGAGGGAACCTTTAAGCCATTGCGTGTTGACTGGAATTGAACGTCCCGCTTTGCATCATTACCAAAGCGAGGAAATGAACATATTAAATATTTCATTTCCATTTATCAATTGGGAATGAAATATTTCATATTTTCATTATTAAGTGGGAATTAAACCCAAAACCGTCGCGTTGACAGTCGCACGTTTGTGCTCCTGCAGCACATCGACGACTTTTTTATGTAACAAACTGAAAGTTTAAATATTGTGTTTAATAATGACAAAAACGTTGAATTATTATTTTTTATTAAGTTAAGTAGGTAATATAATTTTCCATACATTAACATTCTGTCGTTTTCTTTTTAGGATCGTGCAATTTTTCAGATGGAAGGCAGCATCTGTACCTTTTAATGCTCTGACGAACGAGACATAGATTATATATTATTTTCTATTTCATTTGTATTTCGAATCCAGTGAGGAGAAAGAAAATCAATAAAGATCTGTATTTATGATAATTGTAAAACATATTTTTAACAAAGCAAAACGAAAGATCAACAAAAAGAGAGAGAAGAGAAGAGGTGTAATTATATAAGTTGCATTCATTTCATTATAAGTAACAGTTATTCTATTTGTTTTAGAAAAAGGAAGAATTTACCTAGTCGTAACAACTTCAATCTCATAATACTATAGTACATATGTATATATCTGTAGCTAGTTACTTATACATATTTCTAATATGTATTTTGTAATATAATATCTATTCACATTATTTCGTTATATATATAATTTTTTATAATAAATTTAAGGTAACATTTCACTACGATTCTTTTTTCTGCGGTGAAAATTCAAAATGGCGCCATAAAGTGACATCTAAAATTCTAAATAAAGAAAGAAATCAAACGAAGGTCTATTTTCAATTTGTATTCTTGTATCAGTGTATAACGAACGACAGAAAATAGAAATATTATTTACAATGGTAAATTTATCTCAAGTTAAATTTATCTAAATGATTTAATACATAATATTTTGTAATGAATAAGGAATAAATGTGTTATAGTGAAACACTTTAATATTTCAGTTATTATATCAATATTTTCATAAATTATTCCTTTATGGAATTTAAATAAATTAGCTCAAATATATAAGTAATTACAGGAACACAAATAGATTTTCGTAGTGATATGTTTTTATATGTTTTTTAATTGATCAAAAAACTTGTATGTTATTTTGTAAGCACATAATTTAATGGTATGTAATAACTATGGACTTGAAATATTTCACTAATATGTAGAAAATTGGACTGCAGTTACTGCATATAATAAAGTTTTTTTATAACTTTATCGAATGAGTGTGACTTAAACCAGTCCAGTCGTTCACCTTGTGATAAAATTATTAATTAGCATTTTGCAGCTGTTTCTTATTGTCATTTAAATATGAGGAAGAAGTTTTGAAATTTAAATTTACTAATATTACTAAGTTATAAACACCTATATTTATATATTTTATAAATATAACTGTGTGTTAAAGTATGACACACAGTTATAAACATTAGAATTGCATAGCAACTTTTATATTTTACTCAGTGACTAATTTAAAATACTGTTTAAATCATTAAATGATTTAAATAAAACCATGTGATAGTAATATCTTGCCCGTTTATTGTATAAGTAGTCTCAAGTGATTCTAACTCAAGTGATTTTAATAGTCAATTTAAGGTACACAGAAATTGAAAATTTACATATAAGTATATTATACAGACCGACCACTCTGTCAAGAGCGTAACGACTAAGAAGAAGATATTATACAGAATATTTATTAGTATTGTTTGGTATTTTTTAATTTAGCCTATAATATCTTCTAAATTATACTTTTTTTTTTTTGAGCAATTAAAATTAAATTGAAATAATTTTACCAACTTCTGTATTTTTTAACTGACTTCTGTTAGAAAAGGAGGTTATCATTCGACTGTATTTTTTTTATTAGCATACATCTGGAAAAGCTTACAATTAAAGGATGTTATTTCACAAGTAACTTTGTTCCTTTAATTAATTTATTTTTAATACATTCAATATGTCAAAGATTATTTTTAAAAGTGAAATATATTCCTATGTAGCAATGCAATTAATGTGTGCATTATTAGATATGTAAGTATTAGCTTTTTATTGGGTTTGATATTCATTTGCTTTAGTCTTTTTTTTTTTTTTTTTTTTATTGAAGATGGGTAAGCATTTGTCCGCTATCTCACCTGGTGGTAAGTGACGATGCGAACGATGGTGGAGCATGCTTACCCAGAAAATGCCTATTTACTCTTTCCTTGAAGACGTCTAATTAAAAGTCTAATTAAAATGAGCGACCTATCACAATAAATGTTGAAGACCTTGAAATATTTTTAACTCTTATAACAATAAATAAGACTACATTTTAAATGAACTATGTGGTTTTATTAATTTTACCTAATTATTTAAGAATAGGCACTAGCGCGTCAAAATAAAGTTTATTATTAAATAATTTCGAATTGATAAATGATTCATCATACAGTAGGTACATACCACTATTAATTCCTTTGTCTTTTAGTTCTACAAGTAACTCGGGACTTATTTTGATCAAATACCTAATATATAAACATAAACTATGTTCGATACAATAAAAAAAACTATTACATAATATCCTGTATTGAAGGAAAAGTTAGCACAAATTGAACTGTCAGTATTTTACACTAACGTTTCATCGCGTTCGTCAAATCGCCTTTGCTCGCTCGTGAGTCATGGCGATAAATATTTGATAATTCTACTATACGATAGCAAAAAAATCATCAGTATTAAATGGTTATAGAAGAGTAACGCTATCATTGTGCATTAATCATAATAAAAAGTAAGTATTCACTTTTTTTAACAATAATAATTAATCTAGTTTGCCTTGACAAGTTTCCTTGCAAAGGAATAAGGGTGTTGTACATACAAAAATGGCGGTAAAATTATTAATTTGATTGTTTTAACTTTCAGGGTTTTTTTTAATTCCGCAGAGACAATGCCGTACACTGAACTGCCTGTGCCGAAAAGGTCGATTGCAACCACAATTGAACTGCCATTATTTATTAATATGTTTGCAGTATCTTTAACAAGTGAATAACATTTTTATTAACCTACAATATTTCAGTTATCTACTAGAGTTATTTAATTTAATCGAAACGTTATATTTCAGGCCCCTCGATTAGTAACATATTATTATATCGTACTTGTGTACACGCTTTAAATTATACAGAAAGTGAATGCAAACCGTATCTCTCACCTATTAAAAGTAATGAGACGGCCGATATAGAAGAAGAAGTGCAGAAATATTCGACGTATGTTTCAACTGCTAAAATAGTATTGGAATATCTATTTCCGGCTTTTCTATCACTATTTTTAGGAGTATGGTCCGATACTTACGGAAGACGGCGATTGATAGTATGGCCGTTATTTGGTAGGTTTGAACGTTTTGTTTTCGCTTTGTTTTATTACATTATTGCTTCTAATACGATATCAAAGATGGATCAGATTTTTTTATCTCATTAACAAGATTATTTGATAACAAGATAAAAAAATAATGTTATTTGTTTATAGGTATGTCACTATCAGGATTTTTGATAGTGATATTCGGGATGATGGATTCCTTGGGGCCGTGGTGGTATATACTGACAGCGGTGCCGTTTTCGATCACCGGTGGTTATGTGGTTATGTTTACTGGCGCCTATTGCTTTGTAAGTGACACCAGTTCAGCTGAAAATACCTCACTTCGGTAAGTGAAATTAAAAAATATTTATTAAAAAAATTCTACAATTTAATTTTTTATTTATTCAATATTAAAATTTAAAAATATACAGCACCAGTGTTTATATGCTTGCCAAGAAATATTACGACCAAGCTGCAGTCACTTGCGGTCATCAAGAAATATTTAATTTGGAACGCTTTTTTCTGGTTTTGTAGTTATTTTGGATTTCAAATATAACTTCTTTGTCTTTTTGTAAAACTTTATGTAATTTTATGTTTTTTTTTAAAGAATGACAATGATTGATGCGACTACATCTTTGGGAATGGTGGCGGGTGGCTTACTCAGTACTTATTTAATATTAAAGATTGGAAATACATATTTACTTTTGTTGACTGCTGCATTAAATGTATTGGCTTACGCTTTTACGAATATATGGATTATGGAGTCCTTGACAGGTGCATTACAGGTAATATTATGAATATGAATTAATATAAATAAAACGAGACAGGTTGTGGGTTCGAGTCTCGCTTTAGAAAATAAATAATATCTTCATTGCTTAATTTATTGCTCTGATAACAAGGCAAAGCGTGGTGTTGAGTACCGTCTGAGTAGCGGTGCAATTCCTCCACAATCCGGCGGAGATTCTTAACACTCCATCAGTATCACTCCACACCAGGATCACTCTGCCTACTCTGTTATATGTGGGATACAGCGTGAAGCTAAAAAAAGTAAATCTAAAATGGTTTTTACATTAAGTAGTGATTTAAATTAGCTTACATTTTCGACGCTTTAAATTACAAACCTTTTAAATGTTTATAAATTTATTAGCTTCTTCTTTCTTTTTAAACCGATTTTTAAAACTTATAAAAAAATACTATCTTATAGTATTTAGTAGTAAAATTTTGAAAAAATATCCATTATTATTTTTTAAATTTTGTTTCCCTTTTTTAGGGTGGAGTATCACGCGTCTTCGACTTTTTGCTAGTGAAAGAAATGTTTAGCGAATGTTTCAAAGAGCGTCCAAATAATGGGAGAGCACAAATAATACTTTTGGCGTTGGTTAGGATACTCTTAGTAATGATATTGTTTGGTACAATCAATTTAGAATATTTGTTTACCAGACAAAAATTACACTGGTCCTTAAGAGAGTATACAACGTATTCGTCAGTTGCCACTGCAGTTATGTTTTTTGGTGGATTCTTCGGTGTAATAGTTCTACAGAAGATTTTCAAGATGGGAGATATAGTATTTAGTATAATATGCTTAGCCTCTGCGGCTGCGGAGTGCTTAATAAAGGTGTTTGCAACCGAAACATGGCAAATGTACTTTGGTGAGTTTACTTACAAGTTACGTTAAGTACTGTTCACTTTATTTTATTATGCCGTATGTTATTCTTTATTTCCACAAACGTAATCGTTGCCATATTTAAAATGTGAACGAATTATGTGTGTATGTTAATTTTAATATATTTTATACATTCGCCTGGCCAGTGCGGTGACCCAACCATTAAAATCCGGTTCCAAATGTTTATGAATCTCTTAAAAATTGCAACTTACTCAAATATTCAATAAAATTAATTTATTTTTAGAGTTCAGTACCTTTTAAGGAAAAAAGGACCCTTATAAGATATATAATGTCTGTCAAGAGCCTTTATCCCAGGAACGCTTGGAGCTTTTGAAATCCAAACCATATACCGTAGCGTACCGTATATATATACTTGATATCTACGGTCCCATGATTTCCTGAAAAAACAGTATTTGTAATTCAATTAAAATTAATAGGTCACTTTCGTTTGACTATGTTCAAATAAATTTTAAAATATTATTATTAATAATTCGTTTTACTTTTTTTAAGGTTCAATAATATCGATGTTCAAAGGACTGCCTGGGGCCCTAATCAGGTCTTTTGTAAGTAAAACGTTTCCAGCTGAAGACATAGCCAAGGTGTTGTTCCTCCTTTGTGCGGTCGAGAGTGCTGGACCACTCGTCGCGCCTATATTGTTTAACTCGTTATATAGTGTTACTTTGATGGCTTTCCCTGGTGCTATATATGTTTTAAGCGCAATTATGTTGATAGCTTCTTTAGTTATGTTGGGGTAAGTGTAATTTTAATGATTGTTTGTCGTTTTTCAGCTTCACGCTGTATCCCGCATACAGCAGGGTAGGCAGAGGGAACCTAGTGTTAAGACACTCCGTTCTCCACCGTACGTCGAATTTTCGAGGCATTGCGTGTTGAGTGGCGGAACTCAACGCCGCGTTTTGGCCTTGGAAGAAATGAAAATATTATGAAATAATAATTCATTCCGCCGAGCGGGGATCGAACTCACTACCGTCGCGTCGACGTTACAGTCACGCGATTGTGCCTCTGCTCCACGACGGTGTCATGTGAATGAGAAAAAAATCCTTTTTTTGCACTTTATTCAGTATTTTAACGTAATGTAATTTTATAAGTTCACCTGACCTGTAAGACAAAAAGGAGCCAGAGAGAGGTTCTATATTAGATATTTACTTTACTAAATAGATTTAATAATATATATTACTGTTAGAATAGAAATTAATAATAATAAAAAAAAATAGTCACTTAGTGAAGTAGTATTTCACGAAATATTTTTTTGATATAAAAATAAAAGCTTTTAAATAGCTGACGCCAACAACACCTTTAACAAAATTTAAAAAATTGTAGTTATCTTTTCGTTTGTCTAGTGATTAAGCTAGTTAATAAGTTAAAGGTTAATTTTAGTGTTAAGTGTACCTCATAGTATAAAAAACCTTATTTGTTTTAGCAATATTGATTTCTTTTGAAACATTGGTACTTACATAATGGAAAGTATTCCGCGTACGTTTCACATAATAACAAATTAGGTGTAGGTATTAGTTTTTCCTTCCTTTTTGTTTCCTCAAGTTTACAAGGACGTTATCTGTTTGTTTTTATTGAAATCAGTTTTTAGCCTGCCAGCTATCCTGGCGGCTATCGACTATCGGGGAACCTAACTCGGGGGAATTTAAATTATTCATTTTTCATTTAGGGGAATTTAAATTATTCATTCGGGGGAATTTAAATTATTCATTTCATTCACTCTCTGCTCGTATAAGACAAAATAACGTTATTAATTCGAACAGGAATAAAAGAAAAGAACGGTCTTGACTTCAAAATTCTCTCTGCCTGCTATATAATAAAACCCAAGATAAAACTAAAATTACTATAATTATTTGTATATTAATATTTTTTCTTATTATTTCAGTATCGTGCAGTATTATTCGCGAGATAGATCATCACAGAACTATTTAGCCTTCGACAATTCAATCGGTATGTGCTATTTAGGTTAAGACATTTTATAAAACATGAGGTATACGCTAAATATGTAAATTTTTTTTTTCTTCTTTCAGATGCATAACTATATTCTGCGTTTTCATCTTGACAAGTTTTTCTGTTTTACTTAGAAATATTTTTATCTACGGACTTAAAGAAATTTTTATATACGTACAAAATGTATACAAATTGGTAACTATGATTTAATATATTTTGTTAAAAAGGTTAATATTACAATAATAATGTTATATTTTACACGAATGTATTTATAATAATTATTTCTTTCTTTAGTTTTTTAAATTATTATAACATTTTAGTTATTAAGTGCCTGTGACGTTTCAAACACAGCTGTGATATTTAGATTTATTTATTCTGATAAGATTATAGAACACAATGAAATCACAAATATGTACACAATAAGAAAATAACAAGTGATATAACTTATATAAATATTTATTGTATTTATTTTATTTCTGACAATTTTTATATATATAAATATTTTACTCAAGTTTGAGTTTTATTTTGTGGTTCCAAAATTCGTGCATGATATAATAAGAACAATGACCTTGAATTAAAACTGGTTTTAGATTGTGACTTTAAAAATCTTTTAAGACACCTATAAAACAGCAATTTTATTTTACTGTTATTATCACGTAATGGTAAACGAAATTTATAAATATTATTTCGAAGGCTCCAATAAGTATAAAAATTAATAAAATGTAAACTGAAAGAATTTAACCTTATTATAAAGCAGCAAAGCATTTGGTTTTTTATTTGTTCTGTTAAATAACTATTTTACTAGTTTCCGGATTTCATTTTAGCCATATTAACATATATTGTTAACTGCACCATTTGACTATTTGGAAAATAAAAAGAAAATCTTCCATTCATAAAATAAGCTAACTGGTTTAATTCAGATTAGACAGACATCCCCTATTAAGAATGAATCAAACTTTTAGTTACTTAAGAATAATCAACTTATAATTATTATATCAAAACAGACTGTGGAATAAAATAAGAAAATAGCACATTTCTCAGAAATGGTTTATTTATTCATAAAGTAAACGAAACAAGCGTTTTACAAACTAAAATATGTCATTATCTTAAGTTATTATGTAATACATAGTTACACATTTGTACTTTTTGCATCCTTGTGCAGGATGTATTGTTATAAAGAGGTTAAACTCTCTTCTCTCTCGTAAATTATATCTCCATTGTAGTACCCTGTTAATAGTTAATGAGAGTCGGGTTATATTTATTAGCAACAGAAACAATTCAAAACTATACTACTTATAATAATCATCACAGTTTTTATAATATAATATGCTTTTATTTATTTGTACATTTACATATATAAAATGAAAATTAACCAACATATATTTACTTGATGCGATGCAAAGTTTTAGATTGAATGACGTGAGATTCTCTATCTAATAATACACAAAATTAACATTTAACGAGTCAATCGCAAAGTTAAAAAAAAATGTTAACAAAATGGTATTACCATACTTAAATTTATGTGTAACTATGTTAAAATTTAAACTGAGCAACTTTAATAAAACATCACAGATTAGCATAAAAAATCGCGAGCTGCGAATGTTTTAACACCATATCTTTCATCTGATGCAACAATTTATATAGAAAATATGAATATAAAAAAAAAAACTTAAATCAACACACTAAAAAATAAAACAAATTTCTTCAATAAGTAAAAGTAGTAATGTAAGTACAACCAACGCTTATTTTAAATCAATGACGTTGTGCAACAGAAAGTATATTTAGATTTTTCAATGCAAATTGAAACTTACTGTAAACTTATTACTAGCAATACTTGTCACAGAGATACAGTCTTCTAGAAGATTTGGGGGACATTTGTATTTATATAGTGGACACACATTCTTAACTTGCAACACTGTTTGTTCAAATTTCAATAAATCGAGAGAATTTAATATCCCCGCACGTAATTTCGTATATAAAAACTTTATATAAAATACAACACAGTATAATATACACATATTCATCGATTTAATCAGATGACAGTTTCAAGACAAGTATTTATTTAATATAAGTAAAAATAAAAATGATATCAAAAAATATGTTTGCAAATCCTACATAAGTTATACGATATCTAATATCATATTACATTTCTAAGTATGTTAGACATTCTTGATGATCAAAAGTAAAGGAACAGTATTGATAAGTTAACAATGTGGTACAAGCAAAATATTTCTTCCACACTTAGTTACAAATAAACTGGCAACACTAAGAAGTTAGTGTTTTAATTAAATTTTAAGAGCACCTAATTCAAAAGAAACCACTGCGTTGAAGCTACAAAAAATATATGGTGAATCTTATAAGCCAATAAAGTAACTTTATCACATAGTTAAGCTGCAATACACCATCGAACTATTAATAGTCAAAAAATATACTAATAATAAAAAGGGAATTTTGTCAATATGCAAATTAACAATATAGTCACATTTTTAATTTTAAATCACAATTGTATTGTCACTTTCCACAGTCTATTTCTGTGGGCACATAGTATATCAAGAAGTCCATTAAAATTACCAGTCTTCGTCCGGCTCCTGGCCTTGCTCCACTGGTGCAGCCGCATTATTAAAATTCTGAAATAAATATATACACGATTATTAATAAATCATTTTAAAATCAGCTTCAAAAAGTTTATAGAATAATGTTACAGGTGCAACAATGGTGGAACTTGCGACCAGTGTTATTAGAATTTTGGCTATATTATATTAAATAATAATACATACCTCATTTATTATTGTCCTCTACAATAGCAGCCAAAACAAGTAAGAAAAACATATTTATAAGAATTTATGAATCAAATTATTTCTTTCAAATTATATTCTATAAAACTGAAATCATTTTTGATAATATAATTTCTTTAAAAACAATTCTGTAAATAGTATACAGATACACTGGTGCTTTTATGTAATATTAGCAGGTCGCCAAATTTGTGGATAGAGGTTTTGATATCCCATAGAAAATTGATAGGTTCCGTACAACAGTTTTAACAAAATTGTTTACCTTGAATTAGAATAGCAAATTGTCAACGAAATTGTTGGATTATAGTTTTAGAGGTAAGATTAGCAAAAATTTAACAATCTATAACCTGAAAATGTCCGCCACTTATATGAATACGTAAACTAGACACGAACCCTAATATCACTGCCGCCATACTTGTCACCCTTGTACGTCGCAGTGCCGCCTCCCTTCATGAACTCTGGCACGGTCTGGTCAGCTTGCCGGAGGATTTTTGCCAAATCTGCTACTAGTGCTACATCCTGGTTTGGTTTGAATAGTTAAGTATTATTTTATTTCTCTTTAAGAATTATACTTAATAATTATCAACTTTTTTTTTCAATTACTTTTAGAAGTCAATTAACCGCGCTCGCTTTCACGCTGTATCCCACACAGCAGGATAGATAAGAGCGAATCTAGTGTTAAGATACTCCGTTTCTCACTTTCCGCCGAATTTTTCGAGGCATTGCGTGTCGAGTAGCAGAAGTCAACGCCGGACTTTTTCTTTGGTGCCAGGACGAAGAAATGAAAATATAAAAAAATTATAATTCATTTTCTCAGGGGTGAATCGAACCTACAATCGTCCTTACAGTCACATCCTTGTGCCCCCCTGCGCCACGATTGAAGTTAATAATAGGCTTTATTTAATTTTACCTGATCCGCGTCATAGAAAGACACAGCTTTCCCCCGGTTCCCGACGCGGCCCGTACGCCCGATGCGGTGCACGTACTCGTCTATACTCTTCGGCAAATCGTAGTTAACTACTATGTCCACGTTTTTAATATCTAAACAAAGACACCACATATACGTAAATTATATTAGCTTTGTATACATATACTAATATATTACAAAATTTATACTCAAATAATTTTATAGTAGTCAAACTTGAGATAGCTTGACTGCCAGCAATGTAAGCTATATTATCAGATTATGATTTTATTATTTTATTATTATTCTATTTTTAATTTTCCTATTTCCATTTCAGGAAATCAAATTTTCTCAAGAAACTATTGAAAATTCAAATTTCAGCTTTTTATGCGGCATAGTCCCAAGTACCGCAAACTTACCCTCAGTAATAATAAACACAATAAAAAAAACACTTCTTATACAATAATAAAGAAACAATACCTAATCCGCGGGCAGCCACTGCTGTCGCCACCAATATAAAATGCCTGCCACTCTTGAAGTTTTCCAGCGCCTCTTCCCTCTCCTTCTGCATGCGGTCGCCGTGTATGGACGAAGTTAGCATTTGTTGTTCAGAGAGAAGCGCCGCTATGAAGTCCGCGTTGCGTTTTGTCTCCACGAACACTAGGATACGCTTGCCATCTGATGAAAGTTGAAAGTTCACACTCAAAGGTCTCAAAGTTTTCAGTTGCACTTTTTATCTCACATATAACAAGGTTTTCAAAGGCCACATTCTACGTCATTAGAGTGGAACAATAAAAATAATTTATTCTCATGACAGTTATTTGAAACCGCAACCACTGTGTTTACAGTCTGACATGTAAATTCTAGTGACGATAAATAAGTTAGTAACTACCATGGTACACAGAGAGAACCTAGTGTCAATATTGTACATTTTCTACTTTCCTTCAGAAAATCAAATCAATTCACGATGTTTAACTTGAGTAGTTAAAATCTACAGCACACATTTATAAAATATACTTATATTGATGCAATTAGTTTATTCTAAAAAAAACATTTACCATTCTCTTCAACAAGCTTATTAAGCAGCTGTTTCTTTTCGTATTTAGTCACTTCGTGGAATATCTGTTCTACGTCAGTACTGGCACCACCTATCACTCCCACGGCGACGAACAAATAGTTGTTGAGGAAACGACCCGCTAGATACTGGATGTCTTCAGGGAACGTTGCCGAGAACATTAAGGTTTGACGGTCTGTCTGTAATTTTATTATTTAATCGTTAGAAATAACATGTTACTTATGTGTAACATTTTTCTATGAATCTAGTTTTGTCAGAAAAATGTTACACACTCTAATTTATTTAGAAATGTTTAATTTCACAGCGGATCGGAAACCCACCTCTTTTGAAAGTTCAATCAGTATAGCCGATTAAAAAGCATTTTAATCCAGCTCAATTCTTATTAGTTTTTTTTTATTATAAGCGTACTAACAACACCTTGGTGTGCAAAAAAAACTAAAATTACTTTAATTTTCTTACCTTACGAACGAAATTTATGAATTTGTGGTTACTTACAATAAGTTTTTAATTTTAAATGTTAAAAGTAAAAACAAGTTAGTTAATCTCTTTAATTATGAGAGATATATAGAATTAAAAAAAGAAAACTTACAATTATAATAATAATATAATTAATAATTACAGCATTATACTCACAAGAGGCACCATAGTAGGGTGTTCCATCATTTTCTCAACACTAGACATAAAGCCCATATCTAACATACGGTCAGCCTCGTCTAACACGACAAAACGAATACTATCGAAGGACACGCGGCTACGCTCCACGAAATCGAAGAGACGCCCTGGAGTCGCTACTAGTATGTGACAGCCTCTCTGTATAAAAATAAGTTAAAAAAATAAAGTTTCATAATATGTTTGAAAACTGCACTTAGATTTCTGTTACATTTTTTCTGTTCCAAATTTTTATTTAATTTAAAAAATATATTATGATGGAAGAAAAATATTTTTTGTGTAAATAGAATAAGTAACTTTTTGTTTTTCATATCTTAAAAATTTACCATCGAAGCAAATATGACATTTTCACACTTTGACTCTACCTCTAGACCAAAGTAGATAAAATTTATTAAAAAAAAGTACTATTAGTATAAGTATTTACAAATCAACAAATTTAAATTGATTTCTTATTATAAATGACAAAATAAAAACTTACAGATATTTGATCTCCTTGATGACGGACCGCGGTACCGCCGTATGCGACTGCAATCTTAATTACTGAGCCATAAGAGAATTTCCTAGCCTCATTGAAAATTTGCAAAGTTAACTCTCGTGTAGGTGCCACTATAATAACCTGTAAATAAATAATTAATAGATATACAAATACATATATATGAACACATCTTAAAATGTAATTTTCATAAGACACTCAGTTCTTCGCTTTACACCTGAGCTCCTAGATATTGCATGTTAAAGGTAACAACCATCGAGTTTACAGTAAAACGCTATATGTTGGAGCTTTATGATGATTATATTATATAAAAATACCTGTGGTTGTGCGCATCCATTAGGACCAGTCACCAGCTGTCGAGAATCTTGTAGAAGTGTGTTGATAATAGGAAGAAGGAATGCCGCCTGTAATGCCATAAAATATTTTTTAAAATCGTCATATATAAAATATAGTAAAAATCTTTAGAATATTTTATTTGTTGGAAACATACACAATGTATTATTGATTTTGTATGTTTCCATAAAATGTACAATTATATTAGTGTTGTTATATAAAACTGTTTATAAAATTAATATATATTTACAGTTTTTCCAGATCCAGTCTGGGCGCATCCCATCAAGTCCCTGCCACCCATTATAATTGGTATGGCGTGTTTTTGTATGGGCGTGGGTTTTCTGTAGCCAGACTTGAGTATGTTGTCCAGGACATATTTACGTAGATTAGCCGATTCAAAGCTTTCGATGGCTTTCGGTGGATTTTCTCCTGTCACCTATAATGGGAATATTTAAAAAAATAGATCATTATAAAAAACTTAATGTACTAGAATTTGAAGCTAAAAGTTATTAATGAGAGAAAACAATAAAACCAGTACAAAAAAACCCACAAACCTTCACAGCAATGCAATCAAACTTATCAAAATTGATTCCAGAACTGATGCTTGAACTAAATATCTCCTCTTCATTGGTGGTAGGTTCAGGAGGTACATATGTTACGGGGGCTTTCTTCTCTTCATCACCATTGGTTTCTTCGTTATTATCGCCCGAGGGTCTAGAGCCTCCTCGGCCTCCGCGCCCTCTCCCTCTGCCGCGACCGCGCTCATCTCGTTCTGGCCGGTCGCCTCTGTCACCTCTATCACCTCTGTCCCATTCATACTTGTTATCACCTATGGTTAGGAACGAATTATTTTAAATAGTTTAAAAATGTAAATTCTTTAAAAATAACATGCTTTAGAGTTTTTTCTCATTATGCTGATCGTATGGACTTACGTAAAAATATTTTCCATGAATGTAACTTTAAAATAATCTATTTGGTATAAGTTTTTTTTTGTTTTATGTTTGACACTTTATTTTCTACTAATTAATTAATACAAAATATGAAGTGGGCGCCAGATGATTCTAAGATGAACACTACTTATTCGACCCCTTATGCTCAAGCAGACCGTTATCGACAATAAATTCAAATTCAAAATATTCTTTATTCAAATAGGCAATTATCAGAAGCACTTTTGAATCGTCGAATGTACATATGAACAAAAAGCTACCACCGGTTCGGAAGGCAGTTCTGCTGAGAATAGCCGGCAAGAAACTCAACAGTTGCTCTTTTCTCTCGTTCGTTGCTCTCTCAATATTTAAATACAATCAATCAAAAAACATCCGGGCAGTCTTAATAAAAGCCTTCTTTGCCACTCCTGCAGTGTAGGAAAATGTAAAACCATGCGAATTTATTAGCAATTTAATATTTTTTATTCTATGTTCCTGTATAATATAGCTGTATTACTTAAAACATGTTCGCTTCCGTCGTCACATTTTAAAAAATATAGATTTAGTCTCATATTAAAAACAATGACTACGTTACTTAAAGAAAAACTGATATATAAATAAATAAACTTATTATGATGAATTATTATTGTTTTGAAAATCCTCAATTGCAAAAGAACAATGCAAAACAATAAAATGCCGTGCGTAGCAGATGTTTTATGTGGATGAAGAGTTTGAATAATAGAGTGAATATGAATTTATAACATAAAATCGTAACTGAGCGGTATCTGTACATGAAAGATATATAAGAAATTTTTTTATTGGCAACATTTAACAATGTAATAAGAATTAAGTTCTTTGACAATGATATTTAAAATTTAGGTCTGTTCTCAGAAACGCTTAACCGATTTAAATGCAGTTGGGACTATTGTATTTGGGCAAGCTTCCCTTTATATTTAGTTTGTTTTATTTTAATGGGTTAAAGTATTTTGCAAATTGCTGTACTGTAAAATAAGTCGTATTATTTATTAAATCGTAAAATTTAAACTAATTATTTACTTTAAAAAAGTTTATTGTGTAAACATAATACCCATGCGTTTGTGAACAATGAAGTGCTTAGTTTCAAAATAAAAAATAAGTGGGTCGTAAATTTTATTGTCACTTCAAGCAAAGTATGTTTAGAAATGTCGAATGTCATATCTTATTTCATTCATCACGGTTTTTTGTAGCCTTGAGGACCACTTGAGACATTTGAGACACATGAGCTGACTGAACAAAATTGTTGTGTATGAAAAGTGTGGGATTTCTAGGGAATGTTAAAATTTATAATTTACGATTAGGTTTTTTCCTATGTAAAGTGTTGTTTCGCCTGCACCTGCACCCATATGAGGAAGAGTGGAATAGTTTACTTTACAGTGTATAATTTACTACTAAATTATTTTTCTTATTCACATATACCACAAAATACATATATCAAATAATGTTTTGTTTTAGTTTATTGCACACAAATAATAATCATAAAAAACATAAATAGCATAGAAAAGATATAAATAAAAACAAATATGCAAAGACAGCTTATTGCTTCAAGTGCAATCTCTTATAGCAGTGTTTTACTTTAATTGTATAAGTAAAAACGATCTAGATATAAAAAAAATGAGTTAACATATTTTAACTTAAATTTTAAAGGTCATGGGACTTTTTAGAGAAATGAAATATTAAATGTTTCAGGAACTTGAGTGAGAATCTAATAAAAAAATTTAAGCCATTAAATAAATATATTTATCAGTCAATACATTACACTTGAGACCATTGTGGCAATGTTCAGAATGGCATCTGACTATAAATACAATGGTTGTGGGCCCACTTCTCTCAAAGTCAAAAAAATCTAACTCACACCCTGAAAAAAAGGCCCTGGCACTAAACATGCAAAGAATTTGATCCGAAAATCTTAAGATTAGATTCCCTCTGCATATCCTGCTATATGCGGGATAATAATGAAGCTAAAAATAATTATATAAAAGTATATAAAAAAAATTACTGACCATTCTCATTATCTCCTCTGTCTCTTCCACCTCCTCTGCCTCCACGACCACCTCTGCCACGACCCCCTCTGCCACCACGTCCACGATGCTCACCAAAACTATTGCTGCCAACTTTATTATAGTCTGCAAAAACAAATAATCTTTACATGACAGTACAAGTCAATACTACATTTTGTCTTACCAGAGTAGTAGGGAGATACAAACTATTCATTTCCTTCAGTGAGGAATGCTATCTAATTGCCAAACAGTCTTAAAAAAGTGTGCAAAAGATATGGCTAAACTGAAATTGTTTTTTTAACTTTTTAATAGAAATGTATGTTGATTTAAAGCCCTATCAAAAATTTCTTTTTAAAATTGCTTTCCATCAATTTTGACAAAAAAAATGTTGATGCTATAACATAACTCTTTTTCACAAAAGTGTACTAAAGTAAGATAATAGTAATGAAATACTATTTTTACATATATATAGGAGTTAATTTTCCATAAATTATTAACATATAAAGTTTGTCATTAGGTTTCTTTGGCCTTTTGTGCTAAATAAACTTGTGGAGGACTTTAGTAATCAATCAGTAATCCTTCCGTCGTTTTTAGAGCAAATTTTAAATAGACCTACTTATTATATTTTTTACCATTTATATATTATTATATATATAATTTTTTTCATTGTAACAATATAACATTTAGGTTTAATATAAAAATACTACTTAAATGGACTCATCTGAAGACTAATGTCCTATTTGCTAATAGGACCTTATTCTTCGCATGAGGCGAAATATAAACAAAAATCATCAAATAAATTACTCACTGTCATTTTCTTCTACAAATGTACGAAATCCTCTACCCATAGATAAACTATGACCTTCATCTATATTGTCATTACCATAGTTGGTATTTGGTGCAACCTGGAACAATTATATACATTTATATACTACAACTTGATGATTCATGATAATAAAACAATTGGCAAACTTTAATTTAATTACTTCAATATCACTTAAAATTGAGAAAACTAGGAAAGATTACTTGTACAGGGTGAGTCATATTGAACTTTCCGATTTCAATAAGGTGTGTATTAAAAACAAAGCGACATGCAGTAAAAATTATTTTATTGTTTGAAAGCACATAACATGCAGTTTTAATTTAGTTGGTTTTTTTCTGTTCTGTTGACAGTTCCGGCGAGGTGAAAATGTGCCTCATCACTGAAGATCAAAACAGCAGTGCAGGGGATCTGCTGAATGTCGCGGCATAAATTTGTTCGTGTGTCTAAGTCTCTAACTGTTAATTCTTGCACTACCTGAATCTTGTATGGGTGAAATTTAAGGTCTCTATGCAGTATTCTGCGGACACTACTGAAAGATAATCCTAGTGAAGCGGCATGTTTCCGAACAGAACGCCGAGGGGATTGTTGAATTGAAGCCCGCACTCTATCCACGTTTTCCGCTGACGTTGACGTCCTAATTCGGCCTTGTGGTCTTGTTTTTAATGCTGATGATGTTGCTCTAAAATTTGATACCCAATTTCTGATTGTTGGTCCAGTGGGAATGGGATCACGTCGACCAATAGCAAAATGTAAACGGAACGCACGCTGTGTTGTGATCACGGAGCCGCCATTTTTAATAAACTCTTCAACTACGAACGCACGATGTTGTCCCGACCAAGCCATTGCTCACACTAAAACTGCATGTCATGGCGCGTCTAATGACACCATCCCCACCCTTCTACTCCTTCCCTTCTTCGTGCAACGTCCTTCCAAAACCGGAAAGTTCAATATGACTCACCCTGTATATGTATATTTAAAATTGGTGTGAAATAGAGTTATTTTAGGTTATTACTGATTTACTATGAAACTATTTTTGCAAAATTTTAATTGGCGCCGCATATAGACATAGATATAGGTTCTAATTATAATTTAAGATAAGGTAATGAAAAGAATAAATATTTACTTACAGGTACAGAATCATAATTTTCATCCCAGTCATCATCCATCTGAAAAAAATATAATTATCTAATAACTATCATCGTCAAATTAATGGTTATTAATAAAGGTAAGGTAAGATTTAAAATTTTTAGAAATAGAAAATTTATTCAAGTTGTTAATTTATTTTGTTACTACCCTATAGTATATGATAATGATAGCTTAAGTTATATTATGTGCAATATACAATATATTAACATTCCAAATGACGGGTAAATATAGCTATAAAATATAATAAATATAGATAAAGAGATAAAATCAAAACAAGAGTAAAGAACAATTGAAATAAAAATAATAATTATTATAAATATATATATATATTGCAACCGGCGTCCTATCGTTTGCACGTGCATTTCAAAATTGATATTCATTTAAATTCTATAGTAAAGATTATTAAATTTGCATAATCTTACCGTTTTAATTGGAAAGGAAAAGCCTAAAAGCTATTTATATTTTTTGTTTGAATTCAAAAAAATGTAATAATGATGGACAAAGACGTGCCTAGACAAATGGCGGCGAATGATGAAAATTGAATATTGACGCAAGGGCTGTCACTTTCGAATTGGACTTGCGAGTTGCGATGTATACTGTATGTTTATATTTCCGAGTCGAGTGTTGATATGATGTTTACAATATTCGTAAAGTTCGAATTATTTTTAATAATTTATTAAAAGAATACATTCGGAATTGTACGTTATTGCTGCATAGTTTTATTTTGATATAATTTTTTTATCAATCGTTACTAAGAATATTCTACTTAATTTTTAAATAAAATAAAAAATATTTATATTTATGTGTACGTAGAAAACTGAATTTAGGTTTTTAAGAGTTGTGGGGAAGCACTTAGAGATAATTTCTTGAAATTTCAAATGAAAATGATTTTACCTTTGTGCTTAATCTGCACTAATGGACGTGTGACTGTGAGCTATCATTTAATAAAGTTAAGATTTTTTTTATTAACTTTACGCTGTTTCCCTTGTATTTACAACGTCGTGCTTTGCCCCGACACCAGAGAGACGAAATAAAAATATAAATTTAAATATATATTTTATTTCCTCAAATAGGAAACGATACATTTCTACAACCAGTAACTACCACACACTGCGCCACAACTGGCTTTATAATAAATAAGCACTATATTTAAAAATCGATAAATAATATCGATTATTCAATGATTAATTGAGTTAAACTATAATCTATATTAAACTTTTTTAATTTCCTAGATCTATGGTTAAGTATCATAGACTGTAGAATCTAATAGATAAGTACTTACAGATCAGTAATATCAGAAGCAGAATTACTTAGTTTATTATCTATGCTATGCTTTCAATGCTAACAAACTAGTTGTGGTGACCTTAGTCAGTTTATAAATAAACATTTTACATATTTCATTGATTTATTATGTGCATTATTTATATTGAATGTGAGAGAAGATGAACGAAATACAGAAAAAAAGCTTAAATGCTATTTTCCAAAAAACTAAGTAAATTGTTTCTTATCACTGTGTCTTGTTTTTTGTGATTAAGTTTACAAAATAAACCATGGCAGCGGTGGAGACAGTCAAGGTGGCGGTGGTGATCGATCCTACGCCTAATATAATACCTTGCGCAAGTTCTTTTACTGCTGAGGAATTGTGTATAGTTTTGTGCAAAAAGTACAACATTCCTCCACTGACGCGTACTTTATTTGCATTACGGATCAAAGGCTCAGATTATTTCCTTAAAGATAACAGCAAAGTTCTTACAAGTTCACGAGATTATGAATTGAGAATACGGTTCAAGGTAAAGAAGTTGACAACAACACATTTTGTTTTTTTATTTGTTTAATTATAGCTAAATGCTGTAAATCTGTACTCTATAGAAACATTTTGTCACACCAGCTTATAAAAAGCTTTTAACTTTTTATTTTAGTTATTCCCATTTCTAGAGATGCTTAGAGTTGTTTCTTTTAGATTGTTATATATTAATCTAGCTTATAATAGCTATATCCCAGTATTGTGGATTTTTGTGAATTTTTTACTGATTAAATAATTAAAAATACAATATTATTTTAAATAATTTTGCAGTGAATATTAATAGATTTATGTAAAAATGTAATTTTGTATAAGTTATTTAAAAGTATGTAAGCAATGTTCTCCTATTTCACTTTTGTTATTATATGACAGGTTCCTCGTCTTGGGCTGTTAATAACTCTTGATGAGACCACATATGACTACTACTTTCAACAAGCTCGTAATGATGTTAATGAAAACAAAATATCTGAAATTAAATATCCTGACCATAAGCAAGAGCTCCTTGGACTTGGGATTGCTGATATGTGAGTCAAAATATTATATACATATATTTACTTATGAATATAAATTTAGATATTTCTTTCTAGTAAATTAGTGCAACATTAAATTTGGCCACTCAACAAGATTCAATCTGTCTAATTTGTTAAATGCAGGTGAACCTTCTTTTGTATATTTAAACAAAATATAAAAATATCCTTCTTAATATATTTGTCCCTTACAGCCAAATTATTTTGAAATAAAGAATATTTCTAAAGCATAATTATAATTTACTTATTCAATATTTGGATATGTGAGTAAGAAAATATTCTTTGAATCCATTTCAGAACAGTAGAACAGGGTATACCTATAAATGAGACAATTGAGTATTCTATTTCTTATCATCATCACATGAGTGTTTTTCTATATACTGAGGAAATTAATAACTTTTTTTTTCGATTCAATCAATTGATTTGTTAATAGCTAATCACTAATACCTGTAATCTGTATGTATACGTAATACATGTTGACGCTGGTCTAGCAAAAGAGCCTTCTTTTGAGATACAACAAAATCGCTTTTCCGTGGTTGATATGTAAAAGTGATCCAAAATCTTGTATATAAAAATTAATATAATAACAATTCTAAGTATTGTATTAGTTAAGTAAGAATGAACTAAACTTGTCGTACATAATTCCAGCTTAACAAATAAGCACATTCTAAACTTAAATCTTCATAACAATCTTTGACAATTCATCAACTTATATATTTATAGACTACTTTGTCATCTTCATTTTTGTATATATTATAATTTTGAAAGAAATTGGTTCATTAATTCATAATGAATCGAATTTCGTCACTCAACCGCGAAAGGAATGTTTTGCCACTATGTTCTTTCTACCTACCTACACTTTTATATGTAGGGTAAAGCGATAAACTTAACAAAAAAGTAAGAATTTCTTTTTCTTTTCGTTTTATTGTTTCTTTAACAGCCTTTTGAGTCCCTTACTTTAAACAGAGTAAATATTTCCTTCTCTAAATTAAAGTCTACAGCATCGACAATCATACAATTACGGCCATCATCATATTATCATAGGAGTGGCGTTCATAACGGATGCGGCCACTGGCCGGCGATGTAAGTTAGTGTATCAAATCTGGTCTTATGTATAGATAGTATATGTCATCACTTGCCTTGTACGAGGTATAGCACTTTTAAATTTTTATTAAATAAAAATATATTAGAGACAACTAGACAGTCAATGTGCAATTTGATTTATATGATGCATGGCTTACAAAATTAATATCAATAAGAATTAATTTGTGAAGCCTGAGGCCGTTGTAACGAAATATTTACTTAAATTTGTATTTCCGTTTCTTCGCTCTAGTATAGAGGCAAAAGTACGGCGTTGAGTTTCGCCACTCAACACGCAATGCCTCCAAAATTCGACGGAAAATGGTGAACGGAGTGTGTTAACACTATGTTCCCTCTGCTTACCCTGCTGTGTGCGGGATACACCGTGAAGCTGATTTGATTTTAAGAATGAGTTTGTTTTGAAAGAAAACATGTTAGTAACAATAATTCAAATATTTTAATATACACAACTAATACTATTTTATTATATAGTCAATAGCAGAGAAATAAAGATAAAATAATTACAAGTTCTCGCTATTCTGGCATGTTTTCTATCTGCATCTTTATATGGTGGAAATGAATCCGTCCAGATTTTAAATATATATAGGGATACATACGATATAATATATAGAATCTCATTTGGGAGAATATTTAATAGTAACAAGCCCTATAGTTATCAAAAATGCAGCGTTCAATTTTGCTAAATAATAAACTAAAACTCCAAATTAATGTAAATGTGAAGAAAACAGTTTTTTCTCGCTAACACTGTTATATGGAGAGATATGCAAGTGTTATATTTATCAACATCAGTTAATTTCTTTTTATATTATACTAGCGGACGCGCGCAGCTTCGCTAGCTTATTTAGGGGTGAATTCTAATAAACCATGAAACATGTGTTCAATGAAATATTTTTAAGAGTCGAAATTTCAAATTTTATAAAAATCGGTGGCGATTTGAAAATTTTTCCATACAAACTTTCAACCCCTTATTTGCACCTTTAGGGGTTGAATTCTAGAAAACTATGAAACACGTATTCAATTAAATACTTTTAAAAATCTAAATTTCAAATTTTATAAAAATCGGTGCCGATTTAATTTTTTTTCCATACAAACTTCCAACCCCTATTTACCCCTTTAGGGTTAAAATTTTTTTAAATCCCTTCATAGTGGATGTCCAGATTACGAAAGTAAACATCTGTCCAAATTTAAGGTTTCTACGCACAGCGGTTACGGCTGTGCGTGCGTCTTACCTCAGTCAGTGAGGACAAGTCCTTTTATATATATAGATTTTTTAATGAACTATAAAATAATACAATATTTAAACTTAATTCCGAAATGCAACTTAAAAGCGAGTTTTCGATCTTAATGAAATTCCGTTTTTTTCAGGACGCGTGCCATATTAGAAGAGAAGTTGCCACTAAACGATGTTGTACGAAACTATAAAAAGTATATACCAAAGGTAATAGTGAGACGACACGGGCCCTTCCCCAAGAAGTATGCCCACGATTATTTACCGCAATTATGCTCGGTGGGCCACAATGTCAAGTGAGTATAATTTTTTTTAAGCGAAAATTAATTGCCTCTAAGTCTTTTATGTATTTGGATCCCATGTAACAAAATGTGACTTTAGGGCTCGTATTTATAAATCGCTCTCAACTCTGAGATCGATCTTGAGATGCCGTGTTCCGAAAGGAAAATAAGAAAGTAAGAAGATTAATCTGACTATTGTGTCTATGTCTACCTTACAATTTTTTATCACAATTTCTTATTGAACCTGGTGTTATTTTACTCTAATAAATAGTCTCTTCTGTCCCTATATTTACTTGACAAGTAAATGATCTCTTGTAATCTATTTTTTCTTATAAAAAATATATTACATGAGATTGCTTGCTAGAAAACTAAATTATATTAAATTGTATTAGTAGCAAAGGTCCATATAGCAAAATTACATTCGAACATAATTTTTAGATAAGACGAAAATAGTTCAGTATTATATACGTATCAGGAAATCTTTTTATTATCATTTCAGACAATTTTTAAATTCTTCACATCAATTCAATTATCAATATAATAAGGCCAGCCGTGGTGCAGGGACACAAGCTTGTCACAAACGGATAGGTTGGGGATTCAAATCTTACTCGAATGAAATATTTTTAATGTTTTCTCGCTTTGGTAACGAGGCAAAGCGTGGTGTTTATTTCCGCCACTCAACACACAATGCCTGCAGAATTCTGCGAAACGTGGAAAACGGAAGTGTCTTAATGGAAATCGAGTATCTTAACATTAGGCTCCTAGGTTCCGTCTGTCTACCGTAGATGCTAAAACAAATCTGTGTAGTGCACCTATTGCTATTGGCAATCAAAAATATAAAAAGAATACGATAGCTATTAGATGTGCATAGTATGTAATATTATGTATGAACTTATTATACAAAAAAAAATCGTCGAATTGATAACCTCCTTTTCTTACAGAAGTCGGTTAAAAATGAAATGTATGATCGATAATTATTAGATATATTAAAATTAAAATTCAGTCTTTATATTATTATTATATTTATGTACATAGTAGGTATATGCATATGTTACGATAACAGAAGATATCATATTTATGAGACGAGCGAGCTCTCATTATCTTTAATGATATATATTCATAATATACGATCATTTGTCATTATAAATTATTATTTTTAATAATTATTTAAATTTTAGAGAAAATTTTGAACTTTCATTATGATGGAAGATTCATAAATTTTCCCTTAGTTCGAAGTCGTTTATTACAAATATATTTACTAAAACCTAATAATTATTAAATAAAACGGACAATAAATAACGAAATTAGTGAATTTGAAGCTTTAATTTGGAATAAGAATAGAAATAAATTGTTGTGTGTGAAGTTTGGTTGAATTCAGTCTTTAAAAACCTTAATAGAAGATCAAAATTGTATTTTTTATGGATGTGAACTTATTATTTTATGCTTTTTATAATTTATATTTACAGTATAAATACAATTTTCGTCATCCAGGTCATCATAGCAACCATGTCATGGTTGCAACCGCTCCCTGTTATAAAAATATTATATTGTTATCTGATATAAACGCGTGCGTCAATTTCCAAGCAACCAAAATTAAATAAAAAGTGCATGAAAGTAGTATTGCATAATTTTTAATATGTTTTTATTAGAGCTGTAACATACTTACATGTAAGTAATAAAATCTGAAAGAGAAATTGATTTTGGCTCAATTTTAATAATTGTACCTATCACCCTGAAACTTTTAGTAATACGTAGCTTAGATGACAACACATTTTGTTTTATATATTGTCATTAAGCTGGTCTGATGATTCAGCCAGGATTGAGGAATCTGGTCTGGCCTTCAGAGGCTACTAGGAAACCACTCGAGTTTAGGTCTTATGTAACCTATAGCTCCCAGTACATCCCATTTCCATTGCACTTGGTGTTGAAAAGCATATTTCTAGTTTTTTTCTAAACTATATAAGTATTACACATCGATATATACAGGGTGTCCCAGGAGCCAACGATAAAACGAAACCAGGTGATAGACCAAGTCGTGACAGTTATGAGAAAAATATAAAAAAAAATCTTTGTCATGTATTTTTCATATTATATTGATTTTAAAAAATATCGCAAAAACCGACACCCTGTGATGGTTTTTCAAGTCCCAGGACTACAAATATTACTCTTTGTTCATTTTTTTTTCTGTAATGTAATCATGAGTAACCCTTCTGTGAATTACAGTTTAAGATTTAAACATACCTGCATCAGTTTTTAATAAAATGTGGTGTTTTTGCCAAACATTAAATTCAAAATATTTAGTACACCCAACTTTAACCGACTGTACTATAAAAAAAATGTACTACACTGTTTTTGCAAGTAACTTTAAAAGTTGGCGCATTTAATCTGGATTCCGAAATGGTACGACACTTGCTGGATTACTTCTTTGTTGAAAAGAGAAAAATCGAAATACACGATAATCGGGATGACGTTCAGCTTTTTGGTATCTTTTCCGATACATTCTAGCTGCAGCATTTGCGTTACATAACCATTCTCCATGAATGAAATGCATATTGGCAACGTGTCATAGACCGAGTATATGGCCTGCGAGAGCCCGGATTCGAGCACTGTTCTTATAATTCCTGGGCCAGCCCCTAAGTCGGATAAGCGTTGCCTGGGCTAAGTGTTTAGTTTAGGGAGGTCACTGGTGTGGTCTGTGATCGCAGGATACTTTCCAAACTCTTATCCGTCTTATAGAGATCGTGATCGATGACTCCAGACTCGTGCATGACGGATCCAAGGTACCTGAACTTTTCCAACTTAGGGGATGACCCAGGACTTATAAGGACAGTGCTCGAGTCCGGGGTCTTGCAGGCGATATACTCGGTCTTTGACACATTGCCAATATGCATTTCATTCATGGAGAATGGTTATGTAACGCAAATGCTGCAGCTAGAATGTATCGTAAAAGATACCAAAAAGCTGAACGTCATCCCGATTATCGTGTATTTCGATTTTTCTCTCTTCAACAAAGAAGTAATCCAGCAAGTGTCGTACCATTTAGGAATCCAGATTAAATGCGCCAACTTTTAAAGTTACTTGCAAAAACAGTGTAGTACATTTTTTTTATAGTACAGTCGGTTAAAGTTGGGTGTACTAAATATTTTGAATTTAATGTTTGGCCAAAACACCACATTTTATTGAAAACCGATGCAGGTATGTTTAAATCTTAAACTGTAATTCACAGAAGGGTTACTCATGATTACATTACAGAAAAAAAAATGAACAAAGAGTAATATTTGTAGTCCTGGGACTTGAAAAACCATCACAGGGTGTCGGTTTTTGCGATATTTTTTAAAATCAATATAATATGAAAAATACATGACAAAGATTTTTTTTTATATTTTTCTCATAACTGTCACGACTTGGTCTATCACCTGGTTTCGTTTTATCGTTGGCTCCTGGGACACCCTGTATATGGGATATACAGATATATAGACACACTACTACTATTAAAAACTTTTTTTTACAGTTACGTAAAAAACCTATATCTACAACAATTATATGCGTTGGCGCCGAATTACCTATCAGAGGAGTTTGATAATGTCTTGTGGCAAAATGGCGGCGATGTGGTATCTGTGCGTATGATTGTCGCGCCCTTTCACCCCCATCACCCGGGCATTCGATTGTATAACACATTGAAACGAGATGTAAGTAATAATTATTTAAAGACAGGTATAATTGAATTTATTATGAATGTGTTACAGATAAAATATGAACGGGAATTTTTAAACTGGTCAAAGAAAGTTATTAAATAATTGTCAAATATTGCAAACGTTAGAGGAATTGCAATTAAAAATGTAATTTTGGTACTTTATTGAAAAAAATTGACTTGTTTTATTGCGAAAATTTTTTTAGTATGTTTAAAAAAATGTAAAAAAAGGTTTCTTTAATCAAAATAGCAAATAAAGGTGAATTTAAAGTTATTGCGTTACGTTATTTAAAACCTACACTTATAGAAATCTGAAAATATGAAAATACACGTTCCATTTTCATTCATTTATATCCAAGATTATATTATTTTTTCAGCTTCACTCGGTAATCCGCATGTAGCAGGGTAGGCAGATTTTATTAATAATTGTTACTTATACATTTATAATTTGATACAGGAAATGTTTTTTCTTAATATAATTTCCTCGAAAATTATTACCTACTGACTGATCCCCGCTGTCTGTTTTATGCTACTAATAAACAACAAATTACGCAGAATTTCGCTCGTATAATTTCACAATTTGCCGAATTAATCAAACCATTTTAATACAACAGTATAATAATATAGATATTCCTCAAAAATCTGTAAAAGATATGGAGAATAGTAAACAGAGTTAAATATTAATACATTTTATTTTAATATTAAATAAAAATATGTCATGGTCTAGGTGAGATATATTTGATGAGAACGAACGTATGGATTTGTGGTAAGATTCTTGAATGGTTTCTAAGAGACGCTATATTGAAGTAAAGGTAGCTAGCTGTCAATGACTGCGCAGATTTTGTTACTTTTAAAAATTTTCTTCCCAAGTCAACAACGCGCAAAAGTTTAGAAAGCCTAACTTCAGGCTTCACTTCAGTTATCTCTACCCTCAAAAAATCCGGAAAAATGATTTCATATTCTAATAAGGAATTCATTATTATAAGAGTACAATAAAATATGTCAAGTATTAAATTAATTTTAAATGTAATAACTTTAACATATAATAATGTTTTCATTTCAGTGGTTCCATATATGTACTATAGAAGAACTTATTTATTTAACTAGAAACGGTGACAATTGTTTAGAAGTGTCCAGACGAGGGACTCCATTATTTTTCAAATTTAAATCTGAAGAACAATTATCTTCTTTTATATCACTTTGTGATGGATATTACAGGTAAATAAACCTAAATTTATAATTATTTATGCTATAAATTTAAAAATAAACAGCTATACATTGAAGCCTGCACTCGGCAGGGTAGGCAGAGGGAACTTAGTGTTATGACACTCTGTTCCCCTCTTTCCGCCGAATTTTGGAGGCATTGCGTGTTGAGTGGCGGAACTCAACGTAACGCTTTGCCTCGACACCAGAGTGAAGATATGTAAATATAAATTTAAATAAATATTTAATTTCCTCGAGTGGGGATTGAACCCACAACCAGCTGCGTTTATAGTCACACACCTGTGCCCCTGCGCTACGACTGGTCTCAAAAATTATAGATTTAATTCATAATACTAATATATTTGAGAATATTAATCGATATTATGTTATTTTCCTCATATATGTTGTTTAAAGAATTTCCTGTTTTGTTATTACAATCATTAATTGATTATGAATATATTTGTTTTTGTGAATTTGCTTGTTGATTCTTAAACAAATATTTGTTTAAATATTGTCTAATATTTTATCTTTACTTGTATGTATATATATATTATTTGTTTATAATGTATGCGTTATACGAGATAGGCTGAGAGCTAAATAATAATTTATTTTATAGACCAATTTTTCACAAAATTAAAAATTTTTATATTAATATTAGTAGGATAAATACAATTTATAAAACATATTTTTACAGGCTTATGGTAAAATGGACGTTCAATCTATCAAAAGACGACGAAACTCCTTCATTAAAAGAGTTACAACGGATAAAATGTCATGGACCTGTTGGGTAAGTGCTTTTATATATTTTTTTTATGCTGTATCCCACATATAGCAGTGTAGGCAGGGGGAACCTGGGAACTTAGAAGACATTCCGTTCTCCTATTTCTGCTGAATACTTGAGGCATTGCATGTTGAGACTCGAAACTCAACGCCGAGTTTTGTCTCGTCACCAGAGTGAGGAAATAAAAATATTAAGTATTTCATTCCCTCGAATGAGAATGCATCATAATTTAATTAATTAATAATAAATTATTAATGAATAATTGCTTTTTCATACTAGTGGAGCATTTTCATATCGCAAATTGGAAGAAAAAAGAGCGAAAAAACATGGCTGTTACATATTGAGGCAATGTCAAGACGACTACAATGTATTTTATTTGGATGTTTGCACGAAGAATAGGTAAAATATGACTTTAATAGTATATGTTTGAACCAAAATAACTCATTACTTTTTTATATCAGCTAATAAAAACCAGCTATAACACTTTTTTAATAAATACTTGCAATAATCTAATAGGTTTAAATTAAAAAGGTATTTAAACATAAAACAGACATGTAATTCTTTCATATTTGTTACAGTTCTTTCCGAA
Organism: Heliconius melpomene rosina; assembly: GCF_056956725.1. NCBI lineage: Eukaryota > Metazoa > Arthropoda > Insecta > Lepidoptera > Nymphalidae > Heliconius > Heliconius melpomene. The sequence goes on along the minus strand of NC_140402.1, from coordinate 4,184,377 downwards.
ACTAGATTTTCTTTAAGTCGTAAATTATTAATTATCAGAACAGAGGTGTTTTCCAAACTAACATAAACTTTTTTATTTACTTTGATTACAATTAATGATAAAAAATAATGTTTCAAGCCATATGCAAGCGTGTGCAAACGTTTTATATACATATATGTTTTTATAAATAGTACCTGTAAATATCTAAGTATCTACTACTACTAGAGAACCAATTGACGCGTACAATACGCGTTGCCATAGCAACGTTATGTCGTTTTATACATTAGTGTATTGTCAAATGTATGACAGTGTGTGTTATAATTATTTTATTAATGTATTTTTTATAAATTATATTGTTATACAAATTTTGTGAAAAAGAGTAAAGTTTTGTTTAAAGTTATATAGATTTATCAGTATTTATTGTGTTCAATAAAGAGTATTCTATTCTATTATTACAGTACAACAGAAACATACAGATTAGAGTTCATAGGCCATTGCTATGTGTTTAATAAGGAAGAGTATTTTAGCATTGAAAGGCTAGTCAGTTGTCACCAAAACCCTGAAGGCAGGATATTCCTGAATGAATGTATACCACCTTCGGAATATGGTATGTGTAATTATTAATATTGTTAGCTTTATATAGCAGAGTAGACAGAAAAACCTAGTGTTAAGGCACTCCATTTCCCACAGACTGGGCACCCAAATATAAATGGCGCTGAGTTCCGTCACTCAACACGTAAAGTTAAAAAATGAACCGATGAACTTCTTCACACTAGGTTCTCTAGCGTCTAGCGTGAGGTTAAAAAATAAAAATATTATTATAAATTATAAAAAAAATTATAAATGTTATGAAATATTTGTATTATAGATAAATCTCAATTACTTCTCTGCGGCGAACCGGTAAAGAAAGGTGTTCGTATCGACCAAGCGGAATTACAGGAGATACTAAAAGACAACAAAAGTCCAAGATGTCTGCCCAACAAAGATATTTTGTTGTATACAGGTATAATACATTCTCATATATTAGCAGTATTTAAATACATAACTAGAGAACCATTGGACGTATACAACACGCGTTGACATAGCAACGTGTACGTCACTTTATATATAGGTGTGTATTGTCAAAGATACAGTAATTTGCATATACTTACTTGCTTAGCTAGTGTAGTCCGAGAGAACGGGGTGTCAAACGCTATGGTCTCTGCATACCTCTTTCGCCTTGTCCCACTGTCATTAACCTCTTCATACATGCTCTCCGGAGGTCCTCATGCTTTTTATGTGATCTCCCTTCAGTATCTATCTTTGTTACTGTGTTTTCGAAGGTTAAACGAGATCTCCCTCTAAAAATATTTATAACGCTCAAAAATACTTTAAAAATAGTAGAAATATTTTTTATTTTTGTTTTATTACAGGCTCTGAAAAAGTAGGTTCTGAGAATATAACCGCTACCTACAAAGCGTTGTGGAGGCTCGACGAAACGAAAAAACTTTTAGTTGCCTTCAAGACACTCCAACGAGACAGAGCAAATGACTATTTAAAGGTATTGTTATTTTGAAGCAATTCAAATACATATATTAATAATACAATTTTAAATAACTAAAAATAATATTCTTATTTTACAAAATAAATTAAAAGTTCGTCCACGGCTCCTCCCGTTTGAACTGCACTAATTTGATGTACATATTAGCATTTTCCTTCAATTCCATAATCTAAAAAGATAAACTAACTCAGTATATTGCAGAATTATATTTGAGAAGTAAAAATTCACCTTCTCATCGCATTAAATTCTTACAATTGTAAAAACTAAACAAAAATGTTACAGACATTTGAATTCTGTAGAGTGAATCTCTTGATAAGTAAATTTTCTCACAATATATTAATAACTTTACCTATATTTGTATGTATTAATTTTGTTTTTAGGATTTCATCGAGCTGGCCAGCAAATGGGCTTGTGTCCAGTCCAGCGCTATAGTACGACTCTATGGCGTGACACTCAGTGCGCCTACCGCTATGGTACTCGAGTACTTGCCTTATGGACCTTTTGATGTATATTTAAGGTAAATGTAATATGTTATTTTATTTATTTAAATTCGCTTGCTTGCTCTGGCGACGAGGCGAAGCGCGGCGTTGAGTTCTGCTACTCAATACGCTATGCCTCCAGACAGTGGGGGAAGGAGTGTCTTAACACTAGGTTCCCTCTGCCTACCCTGCTGTGTGCGGGATACTGCGTGAAGCTTAAAAAAATGTTGTTTGTTCCACTTAGCAGAATAGGAAGAGGGAACTTAGTATTAAGACTTGCCGTTTTCGTCTTATCTTTCGAGAGATTGCGAGTTGAGTGGTGATATTATTCCCTCGAGTTGGGATCGAACCTAAAATCATTATGATTAAAGTCAGATTTTGTCATACTACGTCATTGGAAGAATTATTGTTTGGCAAGAGGGCATACTATTTTTTTAAATATATTTTTTAACATTTGTGTTATACCACACTCGAAGAGAATCTCTTCAGAATTTCGACGAAGCTTGATGAGAAGATGAGAAGCGCTTGGACGGTTTCCAAAAGAGGCACGGATTCAAATCCCGCTACGTTCGAATGTTGATACATTCTCTTAATAAGTATTTTTCTTTTCTAAAAAAAATTATAAATAATTATTGCAGGGAGCACGAGGAAGACATAAAGCCGCTTCACCTTAAGAAGGTGGCGGCGGGTCTTGCGCGCGCGCTGTGGGACCTGTCGGAGGCGGGCGTGGTGCACGGCGGGATGCGCTGCCGTCGCCTGCTCGTGGCCGCACGCACCGCCGACCGCCTGCTCGTCAAGCTCAGCGGCCCCTCGCTGCGCCACTACACGCCACAAGAGTGAGTCGCATACTCTGTATTGTGTACTTGTATGTTCGAGTTAGAAATGTGTGTTTTTGTGGACATTTGCTTATTAAACTTAATGGCTAAAGCAATTAGCGCCACAAGAGTAAGTGGTGGTTGTACTTTTGTTATGCATTTCAAGGTTCAATCTCTAAGTACTAAATACTTAAAAATAGGTTAATTCCATTCCATAATATAATAAAATATCATAAACTGAATCTTTGTACTTCCAAATCATTGGAATTAATGATCTTCGGTATAGCTATTAGACCTGGAAAGATATAGATATAGGATTTTAAGGGAAAGATATAGGCCTAGGAACGATATTGATTTTGAGTATTGTAACACCTAATGTAGAATCATAACCTATAAAACATATTGAAATTGCTTCTAATTGATAACCTTTTACTGATAACATATAAAAATTTAAAGTCTGGAACAATTAAAGATTTAATGATAAATGCAAAAATCATAAAACCTATGCGACCAAAGTTGCAGGCCAATTCGTATTACATAAAATAATAAAATTGTACTTTATTTCTCAGCGTTCACTGGATGCCTGTTGAGTTTTTCACCGACATGAATCTGGCCAAGAGATCAGTCGTTGGTGACATTTGGGCGTTCGCTACTACTTTGTGGGAAGTGTTCTCTTATGGGCAGTCACCTGCAGATACCAATCCTGTGTTAACAGCGAGGGTTAGTTAATGAAATTGTTTAATATAGGTTTACTTATGATAGATGCTGGTATATCGCAACGGCGCAACTTTTGTTTATTAACGCAATGGTTGTAGTTTGTCTGGAATCAATTAATGGAATTAATTATTTTCACATCCTTGCTATCGTAACGGAACCATTACCATTAGAATTACCATTAGTAAAATTATGTTATAATAGTAAAAATCTTTTTAGTTTTTTTTTGTATTTCTATGAAAATATCATATTGTATGCAATAGTAATATTGTGATTTTTGTCAAACAAGGTAATAGAATACAATGTACAGTCGAAAATATACACAAACAGACAGAAAAATTCTACTAATAATCAAAAACGTTGGCATCTAAACCACATTTTCTTGGTTTCTCTTGATACTATTTTATATCTCCAGAGCTACGAAATGGGTGACAGGCTCCTCCGTCCGGCTCGCTGTCCGGGCGAAGTGTGGGCACTGGTACGGCAATGTTGGAACAGCGATCCGTTACGGCCGCAGGAGATTATGCGAGACATGAACCACATGTTGCATAGAGGTGGGTGCATTTACATTCGAAAATTATAATGGTGGTGCTTCAAATACAATGTCTAAAAAAATAATGAAGAACGATGTGTCTTAACACTAGGTTGCCCTTGTCTACCATAAATAGCAATATACAAGAGACAATATAGGAGAAATAGTCTAAATTTGCTTAGAAATTTAAATTAAGAACTGTAATGTTGGCACTAATAAAGTGTTTGTCCGATGTAAATGAATCACTACCAAACAATATTACTGACTGTTGTGTACTCATATATGCATGATGAATTTGAATTTGCTTTGTTAATTTTTTCCTTGTTCTATATTTTTTTTTAGAATATGTACCATTACATGAGTATGAGGAGCCAAAGATTTCCCTAGACCATATGGAACATGCCGAAACTGTATCTAGTAAGTGTTTTGTTATATTTTTTTTTACCTATAAAAAAATAAAAGTTCAATAGCTTGATTTAATTTAATCATTTAACTGGATAATTAAAAAGAATATTTTTTTAGCTATTACTGAGCATCTTAATATTTTTAGGTGACAGATTTATCCCAAGCGAATTAAGTGATGCTGGAAGCAATAAATCACTGATATCTGTAGATAGCAGTGCTAACTCAATGAACGGCACTATGTCCGATCAATATGATAATCCTGTAAGTATTTATAATTATTTTTTTCTATTAAAGAAAGAAATAGTTTTACGCTTAATAACTAGAGTTAACTTGCTTGTGTGGAAAAGCGTAAAACTATTTCTTTTCGGCAGAGAGCCTACGTCGTATCAAAACAGTCCAATCCTTACTTTCTGCTCAACTTTCTAACAGCAGACCTATGACGTCATACGGCCTTGTAAAGAAAGTATCAAATGGGTTAACTACCACCTCTATTCATATGTTATTATTAATATCAGTGCTTTATTAATATAGCGCTAAATTTGAAAATGTATAATGTTTAATTACCTATATTTAGAATATTTATGACTATCAAAATCCATACACATGCTACTAATAAACAACCCCAACCCCAGTTCGCAGACAACAAAAGCTCCAATTCCCTGGACAGCATGAACGCGCTGACCTACGCTCTACGCAGCGAGATGCGAAGCCGCAGCAGCCGCAGCAGTGCAGGCGGGGGCGCGGGCGCGGGGGCTGCGGACGACGACTACGGAGGCTCCGCGCCGAGGCTAATGGAGTCTATAGTGTCCCAGGGGAAGACCTACTTGGTGACGATTACTAAGAAGATTGGCAGTGTATGTTGTTTTGTTTAATTTTTTCGTTAGTGTTAAATTGTGTTAGAGGTCGTCATGGGGCAGGGGCACAAGCGTGTGACTGTGTGAACGCGATGGTTGTAGATTAGATTCGCACTTGGGGGAATTAATTATTTATTAATATTTCCATCTCTTTGCTCTGCTAAGCTAAAAAGCGCGGTATTGAGTTCCGCCACTCAACATACAATGCTTCAAAAATTTTGCGAATTCTTTCTTGCAATGTGCGGGATATAGCGTGAAGCTAAATAAAATAAATTCAATATCTCAATATATTTGTATTTCATATTTTTTTATTTTTTTCATTCCAGGGCAACTATGGCCATGTATTTAAAGGTTGGATGGAACGAGACAACCAGGAATCTCAAAGAAAGGAAGTTGCTGTTAAAAAACTAACTAGGCAAGCTTCTGAAAGAAACGGAACCCTCTATGAAGATTTCAAAAATGAACTTGAAATTATGAAGGTATTTGTTTTAGTTTTTGTACTATATTTTATAAAAAGAAAAATATTTTAATATTTTTAAAATGTTGTTCTACAGGTAATTATTTCAAAACGTAATTTTTTTTAACGTAACGGGATTTGAACCTTGCGGAAACGTCCAAGTGTCCAACTATGCACTAAACCATACGTTTTCATCAATCACGTCGAAATTCATATATTCGTGTTAAACTTGGAAACTACACACGCTTATTACATGGCACCATGCTCACCATATTAATACAATTTTTATTTTTTTAGTCCTTACAACATATAAATATAGTGGAAATCCTCGGCTATTCATGGGACCACGGATCAGACGTTTTGATAGTCATGGAGTATTTGGAAGAAGGTTCCCTTAACTACTACCTCAAGTTCCAAGGCGACAAGTTGCGTATATCTCATCTACTGAAATACGCCAAAGATATCGCCACGGTATGATTTTTGATTGTATTTTTTCACATATATTCGTTTATAGTAACTTAATATAAAATAAACAGACGATATATTAAAAGCTGAATACATTTTTTATCTTTATATCTTTCCCAGGGCATGGACCATGTGTCGGCTAAGAACGTAGTACACAGAGATTTAGCTACTAGGAATATTCTAGTAGTCAATAAATATCACGTCAAAATATCGGATTTTGGTCTCGCTAGGATTATACCGAAGGAGGAGACCGCCTATAGAATAAAGACTGAGCGATTGCTACCTATTAATTGGTATGTACGTTTTTTTAAAATCGATCTTGAGATGCTGATTTAATAATCTATGAATGAAAATGGCATATCAAAATCATTGATAAAATTGAGCGCGATTTATCAATACGAGCCCGAAGTGTGCGAGGATACCATACTGTAAATGGATCATATAATGTAAATCAATATCCATGATCGTTAATTTTAAATATAAATTCAAGTACCAAATCATACGATTTTATTTTCCAATTTCGTTTGAATTTTAATTCATTTCCAATTTAATTAATACAGGTACGCACCAGAATCAGCAGTAGAGCCGTGGCATTTCTCAACAAAGAGTGATGTATGGTCGTTTGGCGTCACCGCGTGGGAGATATTCACTCGCGCTCGCCATGAAGTACCGAAGTTCGATGTTGAGAGACCGCGGGAGAGAGCTTCCTGGTAAGTATTTGTTTTAACCTCACGCTGTATCTGGCTTATGGCGGCGTAGGTAGAGACTTTACTGTTAAGATTTTTCATTCTGTATTTTCCGTCCAAATTTGACGACGTTGCGTGTTGGCGGAACTCAACCCCGTGCCTTGTCTTCTTAACAGAACTGGGAAATTAAAATAATCCTTTCTGCCAGTAGGGAGTTAACCCACAATCGTATTTACAAGCAGATGGTGTCCTATTGCGTCACGACGGCCCCTAATAAATTATATTTACATTATTGGATTTTGAGGCTCTGTAAAGAAATAGATGGTAATTGAACCCTATTCCTCAGTGTTCGCTTTGTGTTTGTTTCATAAATTTGCGTTTTGAATTAATATTAAAACTGTCGTATAATTAAACTTTTAAATATAACATTTTATTCACCAAATAAAATTTAAATTTACACTCTAATTTAGATGACTAATAGAAAATATGTTTAATTTATATTTCATATAATATTTTATTTTACAGTTTTCAAATACCTGAAGGCTGTCCATCGGAAATATTCCGCCACCTCATGAAAGATTGTTGGGCGCTAGATCCGAACCTGCGACCAAAGTTCATTGACCTCGTACACATGTGCAAACGATTTATGGACGAATATAAATGAACTTGTTTCTTAATTTATTGTATTAAGGTACAATATACTTTGAAAATTCTCAAAAGGTTCTCAAAAGCTGTTTGTGTAAATGCGGCCAAAGTTAACCTCATGCGTACCTGCTTCATAGAATGAACTGTGTTAAGTGCAATTTGTACCTAATTGCATTTTAATAAGGTATTATTTTATTTGAATCAAATTTAAATAATGACGTGCTACTGTCCAGTGATGATAATATGTTGGAGATTTATATTTATTAGCTGTGGTCCGTTTCTTTTTCTTTTAAATAAAAAATCAAGAATACAGTTATTATATTTTATACCACAATTTATTTTTATTAAATTGACATAGCATATAAATATAATGAAATCACTACTTTAACTATGACATAGATCGTGAACATTTTGATCTTAAAATATTTATTATAAATGACGATAACTTTAACAAAAGTGACGATTAATTAATTCTATTGTATTAGAATTATATAAAATCATGTACAACCATTGTGGTTAACCGATTGATGAAATTAGTTATTAAGAGTTATTGTAATTAATTATTAATTATATTTAAATGCGCGACGCACATTATAAATCGAGTAATATTCGCTATTAGGCGTTTTTGTGGTTCCTTTGCGCATTTGCCTTAGTTTTTTTTTTCTTTAATATTTGTAAATATTATATTTATATAATAAGTGCAATTGAATGATACAATGGGCGTTAGTCCAAATAATACCTCCCATGCAATTTGTTATATCACATTAAGATTTTTTTTATAAGATTTATGTTATAAATGAATATTGATGAAGATTATGTTAAATCTTATGATTAGTTGTTTACTTGCCGTTTAGGGTCGAGTCGTTTAGGAGTTGTGTTCGTTGAGCATTCTTTTATTTGGATTTGTTTATTTTGTATACGTATACTATAGTAACTTTATATTTATGTAATAAATTTTATTTATATATATGATTGGAGATATCCCTAGCTATCTTCATTATTAGCACTTCTAGTGTATTTTTATACGGTGGGCATCGCAGGCGCTAGATGACGCTTGCGTCCCGGATAGAACACATCTTAATTGAGTGAAAACCAGAGAATGAAATCTCTTATCCATGCTTATGGATGTTCTATATCCATGTTTTATTCGGTATACAGGAGGATAGACAGGTTTTAAATGCAACTTAATTTTTAAAATTTCTGTTTTCTGTTTTTTAGTCAAATTCGAACATCATCATTTTGAATGGCGGCACCCAACGACGCGTTTTGTGTTACTAGAGCGGAGAAATGAAATTAATTATTTCCCCCAAGTGGGGGCTAACCCAGAACCATTCCGTTTCCAGATAAATCCCGTCACACTACGCCACTTCAGTATATATACATGTTAGATTTTTATAATATAGAAATTTCTATGGGAGAGAACTTTTTTTATATATTGCGTGTATTTCTTTAAATATTATTATAATTATCCTAGTAAACCAAATAAAAGAATCTCAACGGGCATCATTGATAAAACCAAAGATGATATTAAATTATCTTTTAACATTGTTAACTAAAGATACAATTTTATATTAAGATTAATATTATGTATATTATTAAACATTTTTTTTATCTATACAAGTTTGCAATTCGCTGTTGTGACAGTTAGTTTTATCGAATGTTGAATATGTTTTAAAATATTGTAAATGTATACTGACATGTGTGATAGTTTATGAGTATTGAGGATGAATAAGTTGGATATTTAATATTTTTTATTAAATAATATACATATATATAATTTGTAATGATATTTGCTTATATTATTAGTTTTATATGATTTGGGTTATCCATAAATTACGTTATGATCATGGGACGGCGGGGGTCGAAGAAGTGTGATTGTGATTGTGTGACAAGTGGAGGGAAGTCCTAAATTTCGTGACATCTCATTTCAAAATATAATATGGTGACATCTTTCATGGTTACTGAAGTACCATTTTAATTTGATTAATTTTTATGTGTTTAACACTACAATATGTGACGTTATATTAGCAGGGAATCTGACAAAAATGACCAGGTGAGACAAGCAGAGAGGAATAAAAAAAATACAAAATATAATTTGTGGGACGTAATTCATGGATGGTCCCTTGATTGAGAAAAAAATAAGATCTCTTTTGTAATATTTAGCTTTAATATCAACTTATTCACCCCTCATACAGATTATAATGAAAGTGCTCGTGAAATTGATTAATGTTTGGAATTGTGATTATAAGAGACTGACGAGACAGTAATGGGTGCTAAAAGCAAGAATTGGCCTTATATTTCGTATTAAATTCCGTCGTAGCCCCATAGGGATATAATTATTATTCTGTTTCAAAATTCTTCCAAAATCTATATTTACATATGTTTATACATAGTGTTCTTTTTTCAATTAAACTTTTTTAAAGTAAATTAATTTAATGAGAAAATGAAATGCTTGAAGAAAGGAAATCTAAACAGCTTTTATTATACGGTAATGATATCGTATGTATGTATTTCGATATTTAATGTCATTATGTGCTTTAATATTGTTCTCTTTATGAAAATTATAATAGACTTTTCAATTTAATTTTTCGCACTTTTTTCTTAATAAACTTTTATATATTATAATTATTACTCAATGGGTGATAATAAAATATGGATACAGTGTTAAATAATAAAATAAAGGCGTATCTATGTCACATGTAATTTAATTTATAACAACAAAAAAATGCATTTACTGCGATCAAGTTTAGTACAAAATAGATTGTTTTTTTTTGTTTAATATACTCTTTATGTTTTTTCGTTAGGTTAATAAAGATATTGTTTTATTAAATGTCTCGATATTAAATATGTATTTTGTAGTTGACTTTAAAACAAATCTATTTCCTTATTTTACATACGAGGACTTAATTTGTTTTATGACATTTCGATTTCGGCTAAAGTTTTAAATTTTGTATTTGACTATAAAAATAAATTGATGTAATAAAAATGGTGCGTACATTTTATATTCATGGTGTATAACATAACATAATTACTATTAAGTAAGGTATGCGTGCTATATCATTATAGTTAAAAATAAATTAAATGATTTTTTTTGAATAAACAAAATCGATTTATATATATTTTTAAAATTAGATTTTTTCTTGATAAAATGTCTCAGATAAATAAAATATGTATATTTTGACCCTAATATATGTGTATGTCTGACCTTAAAAGGTGCTACTTTTTTCTTTTTTACTTAAATCGGAGCCTCTGTTCTAGTAATTTATAAAGCAATCCTCCAGTCTGCAAAGGTGGCGAAATAAATCATTTATTTACAGACGTATAAAGAAACTGCTAATGAAGTGTCTTAAAAAATTCAATTAAAGATTGAGTAGTCTACGTCTGAAAAGTTACAAGTCAGTACGCATCTTGAATTTTTTTAGTCTCTGGAATATATTAAGTCAATGGCCTTTACAGAATATTAATGAAATGGAATTCTTGCGGGTTGTAAAGATTTGTTGTAAAAAACTAAGTACGTACGGTACTAAAACTCTTCTCAGTTTCGAACGTCAATTTTAATTTTTATATTATAAAAATTTTATGATTCTGCAAATTATGTTCATAATGAAAAAACCGTTTTTTACAGTGATTTCACTGCGTATTGCTGTGATATTTTATTTGATAGTTAAAATATGTCCGAAAATACGTCCATAGCTCAATCGATGTCTTTGTTAGTTTTCATTTTCATACAGTTACCAAAATCTTATGCTGTTTCACTTTCTTGAATCATTAAAATATGTATATATATATAAAAAATCAGTGTTTTTTACGCGTGTAAAGTTATATACATCATTATTGTACTCTGTATATAGAAATATAATTAGTTGTTAAATAATAGCATTTAAGTAAAGTTTTATTATCGTTCGTAATTTGGAATTGCTTCATTTAATATAAAATATAATTTATATTAATAATATAAATAGCTCAATTTTCAATAGTTTAAAAATATTTACATACTTGTTACACCGTCCACTTTCTGAGATCAACATTTACTAATGTTATTTTATTGTAATTTAGATTGCAATTAAGTAATTGTAACAAATTGATATACAACGAATTTTTGTATTAAATGAAGCTACGTCCTGTCTATTTTATTTGCCATGAATTTAAATATAATATTAAACATTTGGGACATGAGGTTTTCTTTCACACCTTTCCTATGATAAATCATATCATAATCATATATTTTATGATGATTTGCTAAAATATAGGAAGATAGTCATAGATAGGTTGATAGAAGCTCTGGTTATAAACCAGATTCATGCTGTGTCCATCACATAAGGGTAGGCAGAGGAAAACTAGTTAAGTGTAACACTCCGTTCTCCATTTCTATGATTAAAAAATATGGAAAATACAGCTTTACAAATGTCACCGATCTTTGTACACAACCATCTTTATTAGTTGTAATATTACTGTTTTTATTTGAATTAATGTATAGCTTATTTTAGCACACATAGCAGAGTAAGCAGAGGGAACCTGAGAAATTCGTGTGAAGATACTCTGCTTCTATAAAGACACTTCCGTTGTCCACTTTCCGCCGAATTTTGTGGGTATCAAACCCACAACCTGTCGCGGTACAGTGTGACTATAAAGTAAGGCTTGAATAAGGTTTGCGTCGGTATTTTATATTTCTCGTCGTTATAGTAATTCTGTGTGTTTTTGTTAAACTGTAAGACGATGTGCAGAGTTCTCAAATATTTCCAACATAAGTGAGTGTCTTCATGGGATAATCTACTATCTATATATATAAAGATATTTCGTGGAGGAGGCTGGGTTCTAGCGTAGTTTTCAGGGTAAATTATTTGTTAATAATTTTTTTAGGGTAGGTCTATTTTGAAATGGGCCCGGACCACTCGGTCGGGGCAGAAATAGGGCACGCCTACGCCCATACTGTCTGAACACTTGGTAAATGCTATAAATATTTACCATATTTGCTGAGCAAAAAGAAGTCCAAGATTTCGTACACAATTTACCTAACACGTTTGTGAGTCACAAAATTTGATAGTATGGTATTTTACAAGCACTGAAAATTTTAAATATATTCTAGCTTAACCAGTAAAGCGGCGAAGTTTTAATATGGCGGCGTACTAACTATGCGCTTTAAAGTTTGGTATTTTAGGAGTGCAAGGAATTTGTTTAAAAGCTTGTGGTCTGTTATATGTAGAAAGGGAATTAATGTAGGATAAATTTTTAGATTAATTCATAATATCTAAGTGTGATTGTAAACGAGACAGGTTGTGGGTTTGATTTCACTCATTTTTTCGTTCTGGTGTCGAGTGTGAGGTTGAATTCCGTCACTCAACACTCAAAGGTTCTTTTTTTTTTTTTTTTTTTTTTTTTCTTCTTCAGTATTTGGTGGAAAATGGGAAACGGAGTGTTCTAACACTAGGTTCTAAGAGCTTGCTACAGCGTGACGCTGATAAAAAAATGATGAATTCATCATAAGGTGAGGTTCATTAGGAAATTTAATTAACTAAAATCGATGATTGGTGGTGTTGGCCTTAGCTAAGCAAAAGAAAGTTTCATACAGTCTTTATTTCTAGCTCAATTCAATTCAATTCTAGATCTAGGCGCACGAAACTTTATATGCTTAGAGAGACCAAATCTTAGTGTCTTAATTAATTTAACCCACTAAAGCCTTAATCAGCATCTCTACAATTAATTAAAATGTATGTTTTTGGTACTACTTTTTCTTTATATTGACATAATATTTAGAGAATTAATGGGCATGTCTTTATTGTATAACTGAATACATGGTGTTATACCTACGTCAGGCGGATAGCTTTCTGATCGCCTCAGGAAGCTAATTCAACGTGACAACAATGACATGGACAAAGAGCTAACATAGACAGTTAGTCGATATTTATCTTTAATATACGTACAATATTAAGGCTAAATAATAAATTTCTAAATAAATAGTAATTATAGACAAGTCAGTTTTCAATTTTCTATTATATGGAAATAGCGTTTCATATAACGTTTTTCCGCCATTGTTCAAAGGATAATTTATTTCTTTCAGCAAATTACTCCCGTCTAAAAATATAGTAGATAGGTACAAATAATTGCTACAACCTTTATTGATATTCAATAACCTTAAAGAGAATATTATATAATCATTATCTTTCTTTTTTTCAGCTTTACGTTGTATTCCGTTTACGAGTATAGCAGGGTAGGCAGCGGGAACTTAGTGTTAAGATATTCCATTCTCCACTTTCTGCTAAATTTTTGAGGCATTGCGTTTTGAATTGCGGAATTCAACGCCGCGCTTTGCTTTACCTTAATAAATAATGCCTTAAGAACCGGATATAGAAGGCAGTGTTACTTGAGACGGCGCGTATTGTGCGGAGGTTCCTCTCTCTGGAGCCCTAGCCACCGATGGCTTGGACCCTTGTCCCGCCCTCGGATGAATGGTTATTTATATTTTTAAATGTATTTTTTTTTATAATAATTTATATTTAAAAATGTAAAATTGATTCACTAATTTAAAAAAAGTATATTATGTACGATTCATTCCTCCGAAATGACAAAAATCAAATATATATTTTTGTTAATATAATGAAAATTTCAATTCAATCCACTGAAATTTTCACACAATTCCATATTGATGTTTCCAAACAAAAGGAAACTTAATGAGATGAAACCAACAAAATGTAAACAATGTTAATTTATATAAGACCGATTGAAATTTAATTTGACTCGGAGAAGCGAAATCGTATTACTTAATCTATTTTGTTGGTCCCCATAATTATTTCTGGTAAACTGTTTCTTGTATTTCAGCTTTGAATAAATTGACAAAGTGCTTGAGAATTATATTAACGTATATTTATTATGTTTTTATATAGATTTCTTATATTTCATTCCCTTTTTTATATCACCAATTTTCGAGACGTTGCATGTCAAGTTTCGGAAGTTAACGCCGCGCTTATTAAGTTGTAGGTACTCGCTCAACTACAAGGTTATCGAAGTCGCGAGATCAAGGGAAGGTCATAGGCGAGGGCTTAAAGTTTCCTGCCTTAAGTCCTGGGATTCCCCTTCTTAATTAAACAAAGGGATTCATTCTATTAATTGCAAGATTACGATAAGGACACTGTGAGAAGTCCGGTACATTTACTAGTTTTTTTTGTACGAAAACAGAATGGTTATTTTAAAAGTAATTATTTACGTAACTTTGACTGAATTATTTGTGCCTAAAATGAGTTTTGCGCTGTATCCCGCGAAGAAGAGGGAATGTAGAGTGTACACTTACTCTGTTCCCCACTTTTCGCCGAATTCTTCTAAGTCAATGCAATCAATAGAAACGAGCATTTACATATGTATCGATTTTCTCCGTGTATGCATTTCTCCGCGTAATCAAAAGCTGTGGGTAGTTCCTGTGGACCTACACTTATGAAATTTGACACGAAGTGAGAACTTACGATACCAAAAGGTCAATGAAAATTTATGTATTTCATAGAAATTACAAACTTATATTAGTCCCGGAAACTTAAGTTTGTCAACTATTATTAAATTGTTCTTCCCGTTGACCTACAATCCTGAAATTGGCACAGAAACCTCGGTAGGCGAGGCCGACTCGCACTTAACCGATTTTTTTATACTGTAACTAACACATCAAAAATTCGCCTGCCAACCCCATCATACCTTATGTTCTACATAAACAAACACAATAATTATTATTGGTTGCACGTTGAATTTAAATTCATGGAAATTAGACGAAGCAATGATAAAATAGATTAACATCGAAGCCATAATAACATTTGTAAAATAATGAATACATTTTCACCTGAATTAATAATATCGTAAAATATTTTTAATAGAAATACCAGAAAACAAAAACTATATTAGTCGCGTTGGGTTCCGACAGAGGGAACCTAGTGTTAAGACACTCCGTTCCCCACTTTCCTCTGAATTCTCGAAGCATTGCTTGTTGAGTGGCGATACGTCGATTTAAAAGTATATTTTTTTCTGTGCTCCAAGGAACTATAGACTTGGATATTTCAAATTAGTTTCAGGTTATAGTTATTAATTTCAGGTTGCTACCTCCCCTCAAACTGGCAGGCAGAGAGATAGACATGCAAACGGAGAAGAAAGTGATTATTTAAGTTTTCCCTTTTTCGAGATATAGAAGTCTACAACAGATTGTTTTCTAATTCTTACGTTCTCTAGCTTAAATAATGATTAATTTACGTGCCTCATATTTAATGACTATTGAAGTCTATTGAATAGAACATTAAAGAAGTTATAAAATGAGATATTTACTACATATAAAAAATAGTGGCGCAAAATTGACACATAAAATTTACGAGCCAATAAGCTGTTACAAAAGATAATTAGCGAAGAATCTTAAATGTCTTTGTTATATAAAGGAGATATGAATGTCAAAAATTATTCGAGATTCACATTTTTTATTTTCTTATAATCTATCATAAGTAATTTAATACATCGTTCAATAACAACAACAATAACAACAATGTAATTAACATTGTTGTTATTGTTGTACAATTATTGTTGTTTTTTGTTATACTGTTATTTTGTCTTTCTCGTCCATTTTCCAGAATTTGCACAGACAATTTTCTTTACATTCCTTTTTTTAGCCTCACTCTGTTTCCCGTCCATAGCAGGGTAGGCAGAGGGAACCTGGAAACAGCTGCCTATTGAATGGCGGAACTTAACGCCGTGTTTTGCTTGCGTTGACGCACTCGAGTAGGAATTGTGCTCCTGTGGCATGATTGGACTGTTTATATTAGCAATATAATGTCAGTTTGAGGCATCAATTTATCATCGTCTGACTGTAAATACAGTGGTTGATGGTGCGAGAGCTGGGAGACAAACCACTGCGTTGTGTTCCGCTGTTCAGTTCAGAAGGTTCACTCGTAGTTTGTGAAATAAAATTTTGCTTTGAAATATTTCAGGAGTAAATAAAATAAAACAACGTTACTAGCATACGCCGTTTCTCACCTGTCAGTTGTCACCTTCTCTTGTTTAGTTTTCCAGTTAATTTACGCCTGTAATAACTTAACATGTTGCTGAGAACTACATATATGTCCATATATTTATAAACTATATATTATGCGTGGTTGTGGTTACTTTTAAAATATTTTTTCTTATTGAACCTATGAAATATTATGAATCATTTTGTAACTAAATGAATAAAATAAATCAGCTTCAAGCAGTAGTCCACACACAGTAGGGTAGGCAGAGGTAACCTAGTGCTAAGACGCTTCGTGTTAAGTTGAGTTTTGTAAGTGTAAATTTAAATAAATATTTCATTTTCTTAAGTGGGAATTGAACTCATAATTAGTCGTGCCCCTGCGCTACCACTGCCCTTAACATTTACGAGTATATTATACAAGAATTCTATGGTTTTTTAGCTTCTATAATAGATAGATTAACCGGCCTTATTTTTTTTTATATAATAGATTTTTATATACAAATATTTTTTTTAATAACATTTAAAAATGTAGATTTTTGTATAAAATTTTTACATTAAATTTACAGTTTGCTTAAAAATTATCCATGTAATGTAAACAATATTTACTTAAAAGAAACTGCTTCTATTGGCTTAATATGATATAGGAGAAAAATAAATTTACACACTACGTTTATACAGTGATAACGATTTTCATTAATTATAATTTGATGCTTGTACGTTATTTTAAAAATGATTTACTATGGTTCTTAACATAGAATATACATGTGAGATATTTAAAAAAAAAAATTCTTTCGAGGCTCTCATTTGGGTACTCATGCTTTTTACGTGACGTTCCCGCAGTATCATCGATACTACTAGTTTGCGAAGGTCAACCGACCCTCGTACCCTTCCTGCATAAATCTTTTTTGCCATTCTTTCATCATTCACTCTCTCGACATGCCCAAAGCAACTGAGCACGTCCTTCTTCATTCTCACCGTGACTTCCTCGTCTCATCAATGCAGCTGAGGCCTCGTACCCGTTAAGGCCGTTACCTCTGTTACCGACAGCAAGCAGCTGTTTTCCAGGTTTCCTCTGCCTACCCTGCAATGAGCAGCATACAGCGTATAGCTAAATAATTATAAATAACAATACTAATATTGATTCCAATCAGCCAACTTTGTATGAATAATAAACTTAGTTACTATTAGAGTGTGTCTATTAACGTCTATTTAATTATGCAACCATCGCGTTCAGTTAGACACGTCCTAAACTATGGCGACCGTTTCATTATTTATGTTTAGAATATTATATATATTCTTAATAATAACTTTCCCATTCAGGGGAATGGAGTATTATTAATATTCATTTGTTTACTCTAAAAGTCTAAAAGTTATACATTTTTACTACATAAATAAAAAAACACCTAAATTAAAAATGTTAAATACTAAATAGTAAATGATAAAAACCTCTTTCGTATACGTTGTTTCTAAACAATTTTGTCACCCATTACTAGATATTAATAAACAATACTTCACATATACTAAATTCATAATTTTAAACTATAAAAAAACAAATATTTCTAAAAATATTTTTCTATTTCCTAAACTTCAGTACTGAGTTCCTAAGGCAAGTCGAGGTTGAGCCCTTGGCTATGTTTCAGTTGCGACCGTATCTTCACTGAAGCGGGTCGTATTCGCTTCCAAAGCTACATATATAAACGTATGATAAACTTTTGTGTGCTTTAAGTGAACTTATAATTGTTATATTAATTGTGATTGAAGTGAATTATTAATAATCATTATTACGTACTTTTGAGGTATGTTTTGAAAAATATTTAATTTTTACATTATTTTTCTAAGTTTTATAATTATTTCCTAGATAAATTAGAATATAATATAATAATATTATTATATGATATTTTAGTAAAACAATATAAAATGTATTTTTTATTATTTGGATATACTGAAATTGTTGGAAACTTCATATCCTCGAACATAATAAAACAATCTAGATAATGTGGCCGGTGCTTTAGATATATTTGTTATTAAAAGATATTTTAATATTGACTGTGTATGTAGATTAGATAGATATTACGTTAATATAGATAAACAATATTGTTAGCAAATATTAAAAAAGGTTTTTATTTAAATTTTATTTTAATAAAGTTAATCGTAGTTGTTACATGTTATAAAGAGAAATAAAAAATAATATTAAATAAAAAAAATACCTCAAAATTGTTTTACTTATGCTTATAGGCTCACAAAAAAAAGCTCGAAGTAGTTAGTTATTATACCTGTATGTAACTCTATCCTCGAGTGATTTTTCAAAAATAGGGATTATTTTAGTTCTGTAATTCAATTCAATTCAACTTCTAGCTGTATTCCGCACACAGCAGGGTAGGTGGAGGGAACCTAGTGTTAAAATACTCCGTTCCCCACTTTCCGCCGAAATCTGAAGGCATTGCGTGTTGAGTGGTAGAACTCAACGCCGTGCTTTGCCTCGAAACCAGAGCGAAGAAATGGAAATAATAAGTAATTAATTATTGCCTTTGAAATGCTCGAATTTTGATTTATAAAAATTTTCATTTCTAAATAATAGCAGTAAGTGCGAAACTAAAAAATCTTAAATCTACGTATATATATATATATAAGACCTTTTCGTATGTCTTTTTATTGGACGTCACTATCTCATTTATATTAATTCCTAGTTAGAATAATTTTATGCTGTATCCGTAAAATACAATATATATATAACATTTAAAGGCTTTACAATATGGATGCTATGTTGGCCTAAACCGGCTCTGGCGGATTAATTTTTGGATCTAAGTACTGTGAAAATGAACTATATTCATAGAAATTTTAATATCCTACCCAATGGATCTTTAATGAATAATCAGTTCAACATTATAAATGTAAAGTTGAAGTATGTTTGTTCCACCACCGTGGAATAATTACTGAACGGATTTAAATTAAAATATGCTACAAAAAATGTAAAGATTCATCATTAATTTACAGCGGGCGAAGCCGCGTGTTGCTAGTTTATAATAAATCAATTCAATTACAATAATATTTGTTTATAATTTGTTATTCAGTCCTAATTGTCCTATAGATCCGGTATATAGATATAATTAATAGGAAAAACAATTTGATTTGACAAATAGCTCTAATAAAACGCATACATAGACAACATTAAAAATAATAAAGACGCGAGCGTTCACATGACAATGTCATGAGAATAAGTAATTCACGAAATAAATTATACGGTTCACCGCTCTGTGAATCACAAACATATGAATAAATGAAAAATATTGATAGATTTATGGGTTAAGTTGGAATATTTTACGATTTCATATATATGTATATAAAAAAATGCTATAAATTTTGTTTTCTTCTACGTTTTCTATTCTATTTTCGTACAATTGTATACTATTGAAATTATTTTTGGACAAACGATTCTTAGACAATCTTCGTGTTTTGAACCACCCTCGTGGCGTAACGGCACAGCGATTGTGGATTCGATTCCCACTCGGAGGAATGAATTATTTAATATTTTCATTTTGACTCTGTTAGGAAGACACAATATCCCTAAAACCGTACAAAAAGTGGAAACGTAGGAACATCTGCCTAAATTCGAGACTATGCGTGTAAAAAAAATGTACTGAGTTGAGTGCTTACCTTTAAATCATGATGAAAACCTACAGAAGCAAAAGCTCCTTCTCCTAAATTTTACATAAACTTACGTAAACTTGTTGTACGGAACATATTTCATCAGACATGAACAAAGGTATGTTATAGTTAACATACGTCTAACAATTAGTTAGAAACTTGTAACTGAAATAATTTGAATGGAAATAAAACTTAGTTGGAATGTTCAACTAGAATTATATGAAATATGAATGTGCTTAGTGAAGTATCTAGAACGACGTCTACAAATCTTGGAACGACCGACATTATTGCTCGATAATTTAAATAATATTTTAAATTATAGTCAACCTGTAAAATCGTTAAATATCTATAATAAATTAATAAAAAAACTGTGGTTGTACATTAAAGATTATTACGAAAAAATAATAATCTATACTTATAATAAAACAGTAAAAATATTTTGTCTCTACGTTTAGTATTTTTGATATGAGAGATGGATAGAGGGACACTTAAAAAGAATAATAGAAACCAAAAATATATATTTTTAATTTCTTGTCTGTCTGTCTGTCTTTATGTATAATTGATTGTCAATCCACTCTGTTTATTAAATGAATAATCATGTAGTTCAAGCGGGCGAAGCCGCGGGGGTGGGGTAATAGAACAAGCACTATATAAGATTTTTTTAAACTTCTGTTCATTTGTACGCACATATTCTGCACAAATGACTAAACGGATTTGAATGAAAATCAGCTTGCATGAGCTTTTAGTTCTGGATCCTGCCTTGCCTGCTCAGGCTCTATATATGACAGTAGTACCACCTAGACAATAAGAAATAACTTAACAACATTTGTACTAAGCATTTTCCATTGAAATATAAAAATTGAAGATCTGATGAACTGAATAAATGTCCAGCTAATGTATGAGACATAATTAAATTCCACCTCAGCAAAACTTGAGCGTGATGAAAATTTTCTATTGATATATAAAAATATGGTACATCCTATGAACGCGAAATAATAATAAATAGTAATATGTCGCCTTAGCGAAAGTTATTCCTTGCGTACTGGTCTGGGAATTTCAATTGAAAATAAATATAATTAAAAATGAAGGCTCAGTTGTTAAGCTTCCTGACTGTATTGACGATGGTTGTAAATTCGATTTCCACTCGGTACTTATAATAATAATATATATTTTCATTTAAATTGTTAATTATTTTTCCCCCACTCATGTAACGCAAATCGTAGCGTTGAAATGTAAGTCAGCAAACCCTTGCAAGCCACTGAGATTCGAGTCACTACTTGAAATAGGGGAAAGGAGTGTCTTGATTCTAGTTTCAATCACACCAGCTAGTATATGGAAGCCACTAGGAAGAATCCAGTGAGTTAATGAAACTTTACTGCTAGAAGAATTACTACACTAACAAGAATGATAGCAGGTGGATTTTTAAAGCTTAAGGGAAGTCCGTTGAATAAATCCGACGAACGAGAGAAATAGAACTGTAATCTAATTAATGGCAAAGATTACATTGTAGCGTTGTAATTGCTTGTTTAAGAGAAAACTTTCATAGTTAACATATCTTTCACTTGTCTTCATGACCTACATTTGTGAAGTATGTGGGTATATGGGTCATAATCAGAAAAAGTGTACATTTTGTGTCTTTTCTTGTCCCGCTACTTTGAATGCGTTTTAAAAATACAATTTTAAAGATAATTTAAATATTTTGCTATTTAAGATAAATTTACTTATTAACTTAAAGATTTTTGTAATATTTTAAATGTATTATGGCAAATAATAGTATTTTTTGTTAGTTGCAAAAAACCTTTCAAAATGCTTCCATACAATTTTTCGTGTCCCATTCACCACTTTACTTTTTAAAAATTGATTTGTTACGAATGTTTATGGTTTTATTTGATTTCAGATATGTTTATATTACTTTACTTTATGCATAATATTAAATAGAACTACTTTTATTGATACATTATTTAATAAATAATATATGTGAATTAAGTAAATTTGTCCCAAAATATTGTCTTTTTGTTACTCAGGGCTAGTAACGTACAATTAAATTATGAACGCAATTATTTTGAATGGTATTTAATATTAGTTTTTATTGTGGCACCATTATTGTAAAAGTCAATGCTATCGTAGCTACAACAAGTGGTCTTCTCGCAGTAGTTGAGGGGTTCAAATGTTTTAGAGGGAATGCGTGAAATTACATCTCAGGGTTATAAACGGCTTTTATTTTGGTAAGTATTCTATAATTTCGTTTTCTTGTTTATGTTATTTGCTTCTTTGTACAAAATCTCAAAAAAGAACTTCATTGCTTGCACATGCAACACATGGCTTATGAGCAAATATTTAAAAAGGTTAGAATTTCTCAGACTTCATTCTCAATTTCGTTATATTTCGTTACGTAACGAAACTGAGAAAATATGAAGCCTAGTTCATAATTACGTTACCATCGGAAGATATGTATATAAAAAAAAAATTACTGGCATATGAAAAAAATAATTGGTGACTTTTGATAACGTAAAGTAAGTAAAAATAATGATTTTTAAGTTTTTTGCCTGTTTGCTTGTTTGTCTAATGTGTTTGTGCACGCTTATCTCAGAAACGGCTTAACCGATTTAGTTAAAAACATTTTTTTATTCTTCCTGAAATTAGTTGTGATTTCGTAATTACTATTTTTTTCTCTGCAGATAGTGAATTAATAAATATGTAGCTCAAGCGGGTGAGGCTTTTATTTAAAAACAAATACGTTCTGTACTAGCGTTGTTAAAGATCTAAACAATAAACATAAAATATTATTAAATACTTATTGATACATATTTTTTTATTTTCAGTAACCGTCATGGCTCCTATATCAAATGCTAAAAGACAATAAAGATATAGAGAACATCTTAAAAAGACCAATCCTATTAAATATGAAGATATGCGGAATAAACACTTACAAAGAATTAAACTTAATTTCAGTGATAACGACTCAAATTTTGATATATTTTAAAGTGGATTTAATTTTATCATTAACTTTGTGATCTCTAGAAATATAAGTTTATTACGAAGTAGCATTATTATATTGTTAATATTGTCACTTTGTTATGTTTTCTTACATTTATAATCTGTTAATTCAACGATTGAATCTTTAAAATTTTAATTTGTGTCTCATTAAATAAAAACAACAATAGTTTTATTCATATAATATTCTTATTTTGTTGTGTATAATGCCTTATGTCATCAGTTTCGTTACAAACATTATCAGTGTTGTTACTCATCAGTTACGTTACGAATTCGAAAATGTCCACTTTTCTGATTATGACCCATATACTAAATTAGTTTGCTACGGATGCCAAAATTAACAGCGAATAAAACTTTTTTGAGAAGATTATTTGTATATAAATTTCAATATCTACCTACATAAAATTACAAAGGAATTTTAGACAGAAATCTTACAGCTTTTTATTATTTTTTTTGTTATTTACGGCGTTAAATATTTAAGAATATGTTTTTAGATAAACAATTAAAAGTATTTCCGTCTTTTAATTTCTCTAAAGTAACTCCATGCATGCAGCGGCGTATGCATATAGAACATAGAGTTAAGGCTCTTCGCTACCAAATTTTCGGGACGTACAATACATCGCTACAATTTATCACAGCGAGGAAGTGAAAACAATTGATTCTCATCCACAAATCTTATCGTAGCATACAGTCGTGAGGTGGGGACAAGGACATAACGTTATGACTGTAATGTGACAGTTGTGGGTTCGATCCCCACTCAGGGGTATGAATAATTAATTATTTATTAATATTTTCATTTCTTCACCCTGGTACCAAGGCAAAAGCTCGGCGTTGTATTCCGCTACTCAACGTAAAGCCTCGTAAAATTCGGCGGAAAGTGGAGAGCGGGGTCTCTTAAAACTAGGTTCCCTCTGCCTACCCAACGAAAGCTTATTATTTTTTTAATATATATTACTTTATCAGTATTTAATACATACAACTTTATTGTATCTTATAAATAAATATTCGAAAAAAAACATCAAAGCTGGCAAGTATTATAGGCATAGAAAAAACCTACGTTAAAATTATCTCTGTCAGGCAAGATAAGTTCTGTTTGCCTTATTTCCGGGCTCGTGTACGATTATCTGCTTTATCCTAGAGTAAACGTCATAGGAGCTAGTTGTTTTAGTTTTATTCGTTCGTACTTTGTTAGATGTTTGTATTATGCTTATAGGATAGTAGAAATGGTTGAAAAGAAAATAAGTTATAAATCATATATATTCCCTTTAGAAGATGTTGTTTATATAAGCTATATAAAATTGAAACTCGCACCAAGCGAGGTAGGCGGAGGGAACATAATGTCAAAACACTTTGTTCTCCACTTTTCATTGAAGTTTTTGAGGCACTGCGTGTTGAATGGTAGAACTCATCGCTGGGATTTAGCCTTGGTGCTAGAGCTGAGAAATGAAAATATTAATAAATAATAATTCATTACTCTTATGGGAATTGAACCCACAAGCGTCGCGTTACAGCTAAACCCTTGAGCCCCTGTGCCAAGACAGCCTCATATAACAGTTAAATAAAAATCATCATATAAGTCATAATCATATAAAAAAAAAACAAAGGCGACAGTAAAAAAAAAACAAAAACAAAACACAATAAAATATAAGCGCAAATATGTATATAAAGTTTAATTAACAAAGCTTATAAATCTTAAACGACGATTTGAATAAAAGAAAAATGTATTGTATTTATTTCTTTTATAATACTCGTTTAACCTGAAACTGAAGTAAACGTTGACAAATGTCTCCGACCGCATGCCGTACAGAAACTAATAATAGTTATTCATGAGGCTTGCCACGTGCAGGTCTAACAGACTTTAAGGTAACTAAACCAATCTGTCTTGAAAGCTTTACTTACTATCTACAATTTACAATATATAAATTTAATTATTTCAAAATTTGATAAGGGTAAACAAGATGAGGAAGGACCAGAAAATTTGCGATCACCAGGTGTATAGTATAGTTTTACGTAATTAAGGAGAAAACGGAGAGTTTAGAATTAGAATTCTAATATTTTTTTGTGAATATAGAGAACTAAACGAGTGAGGCCATCGTGGCCCAGCGACACAAGGGTGTGACTGTAACGCGACGGTTGGTAGTTTCCCACTCGAGGAAGTGAAATATTTATTTACGTTTATATTTCCATTTCTTCGCTCTGGTGTCGAAGCAAAGCGCGGCGTTGAGTTCTGCCACTCAACACGCAATGCCTTTAGAACTAGGCAGAATGTGGGGAACGGAGTTTCTTAACGCTAGCTTCCCTCTGCCTACCTTGCTGTGTGCGGGATAATTTAATGAAGTTAATTTTCTTTTGAGAACTAAGCATTTTGTATGCATTGAATATGATGAAACAATACTGGCACGAAACAATATAAATAAAGGAAACGGTGTATCGCATTGCATAGCTTATTCAAAGGCAAACGACGTTTTATGAAAATATTTTTAATAAATAAATTTTTTGAACTCAACAGTTTTATTACGGTAGAGATATAAAGTTTGCTTACTTCCTATGAGAGTTAGGTTAAATAAAGGAAAATATTATACTGAAATTCTAGTTGTAAGGGTATGTTCATAATTATATGAAACTGCATTGTTAGAATATATTAAACATTAATAATTCTTTTTTACTTGCAACATTAAACGAAATTTGTAAAGATCCGAGGAGTAAATATTTACCTGTTATCAGCAGTTATTCTTTATCTTTCCGAGAGCTTTAACATCACGAGGACGGTGATTTTCTTATTGTATTTCATGAAGAAGTATATAATGAACATTTTGGTATATAATTCTGTTCTGTAAATGATGGCACCATCTAAATTAAAATTTTAATTTAATTTTTAGAATTACGGTTTACATTTTATTTCGATTTATATTTAATTTCGATACAAGACGAAATAGTTTTCGTTTTCCCGCCAATATTTACAGTATCGCTCGGCAACAGATTAAAAATATATAGTTATTTATCGATATATCTCTAATAGCGCTCTAATAACAACCACCACCACAATAAGATATATCTTTTTAGAAGTTTCATAGCAATTTGACTTGAAACATTTTATAATAAATAGAAAAATAAATAAAAAAAATACTTTATTAATAAATAGTTTTTATAATATTTTTAAATGTATTTTCTTATAACAATTTATATTTAAAAGTGTAAAATTTATTTCTTTTATGTAATAAAAGTATATAGTGTTAAAAAGTTACAATATTATACAAAAAAAATTAGCACAGTTATTTTCGCTGTTTCAATAATAAAACACAAATGTTTACGATCTAGCATTAATCCTATTAGTATTCTGGCGTTAATCACTATCCATAACCGTATATTATTATAATTACTTTGAATTTCATACCTAAAATTATTTCAATAATATATTTTATGATACAATTATAGACATATTTTTTTTGTGTTATTATTTATTACTTTCACATATATATTTATGGTATATAGAAAATAAAATAGTTATGAGTAAAATTAATGTTTTTGAATTAACAGCATAGTTTTCATTATATTTGCATATCTACGTTTGCGAGGTAATTAACAATGTTAATAAAAAACCGAAGGATAAAGAACTGCAATATAGTATACGACGAAAAATAGTCAACCTCTTTATAGCAATTTTTTTCTTTATATCTACTATCGATTTAGATATTTTTTATAATAGAATTTTAAAAGTTTTTTTTACATAATAAAATTTTACAGTGATAATTGAAAAATCCCAAGAGACTTTCATTCCTTTTGTGGTAACAAATATACAACATTAAAAATACAATTTCAATAAATCCACAATTTAAAAATTATAAAATGACATTTTGACTAAAATTTTAAAAAACATCATAAAAATATTTATATATAACATCTTGCGAGATGAAAGCTGAACGTACATATTCGTAAGTTGTAAAAGTTTTCCATTCTAAGTTATTTGCTTATAAACTTCTAGAAGTTACACAAACTTTGGCATAAAATGAGCTGAACTTACTGACTGTGAATACAAACAATTTTCGTCACCCATCTAAAGTTACTTCTTATAAAGTAGCTATAAGTTATTATGGTGGGAAGGCTTAAATCTTGCGACGTTTCAACTTAATCAATCAAGTTAATATTATATGTTGCTTTTCCTACAAGTACATGAGGGAGCCTACTGTTAAAACACTCCCCTCTTCATTTTCCTCCGTATTCTAGAGGTATTTAGTGTTTGAGTGGTGGAACTCCATCCTGCGCTTTGCGTTAACACTAGAGCAAAAAAATGAAAATATTAAATATTTAATTTTCTCGAGCGGGAATCGTACCCACAATTCACGTTTACAGTCACACACTTGTGCCATAACCGATCTCTATTATATGCAACTTGCAAACTACTTTATATATTTTCCTAAAAGTTTAGTAATGCATATCCACAACCTTCGTATGTTATGTTATAGCGCTTCTACGGCGTTTGAACTACAATAATTATTAAATTTTTATTTATTTTCATTATATGCATATAAAATAACTGGGTAAGTAGAGGGAACCTAAGACCTTAGCATTAAGACATTTCATTCCCATTAGGATTCTTCCGTTCCCATTTTCCGCCGAATTCTCCCAATATTTTCTGAAATGGGAATCGAACCAATAACCTGTCGCGCTAACACACGCACGTTTTCACGACTAGACTTATTTATTTATATTCGAATTTAAAACTAACTTAATAAATAAATAAGTACATTCATTTACAACAATTTTTAAATAATATGGACCTAAGTAAGCATAATATTATTTTATTACTGTGAAAGCCTTTGTATCTAAAGAAAATTATATACACTGGAAAGGACAAAAACAACGCCTACAATGGAAGTTGCTATGACATCCACTATTATATTCATATTTCAGTTTGTCTTTTGTTAACGTGACGTATATTTTACTTTATTCTCCAATCTCTACTAGTCTCTACTTATGAAATATATATTAATATTATTTAGACAGACTTTTTATCAAACAAAAATATTGTAAAAGGAGTGACCCAACTCATTCTTCTCACCTAAGCTAATATATACAGGGAAAATACTTTACTTTCCTTCATATTTCATATACACGTCAAATTTTATTTTAAACCAATAATTCGAACCCACCACCCTCGCGTTTACAGTCGCTTGTACCACTGCGCCATGACGACCTCAGTCAAGAGTGATTGGAGAACGTTTTTTTAAGATTTTGAATGCCATGAAATAATAATTATAAAGTTTAACTCTACATATTAATATTCCGTACATAATACTTTGCTCGATTTACTTCTAAAATAACAATGTGTGTCCCTTTTAGTAGCAAAGTAATAGAGTTTCTTTAGTGGTCCCTCTGAGCTGAGCTTTAAGCTCTCGTCCTAAACAAATACAGGCGCTCGTAAAACTTCCGTAATGATAGCCATACTTCGTCATAAATCTCTTCTATACAAAATATTTTAATAATATAATATACTGTTTTTCTGTTTGTTATTTGTTGGCATTAATACAGTGAATACGTCGTTTATAGTACAAATAGAAGAATATTGATAGCTGCAAAACTAATTATGATTGCTTAAAATTTCTCGCTGTAAGAAAAAGATAACAATTTTAGAAGTACCGCGTGGCGGTAGTTAACGCCGCTCTTACAGAACAAATGCTACGACCACATATATTTTAAACAAAATATAAAAAAAATAGAGTGTATAAATTCATATTGTTCCTGCTTATTTTTAATATCAGTGGGGATCGAACCCAGAACCTTGCCTCTTAAGCTATACATATCTACATGCAAAATTAGTATATGCTAGTTCTTAAGCTAATGGAAGAGCAACATCTCGCGGCAAGCTTCATCATAGATAACAATTGATGAAAATTAAATATGAACTCAGCCTTGTAATGATTGTTTAAGCTTTCATACAAAAAGAAAGCTCAAATATATATATCAATAATTGGGCCACAATTAAAACGAAATGACTAACTTTCCTTAGAAAATATCAGCAAAATATAATAGTTTAAGCAAAGAGCCATCTTGATAAATTCATCTATAATATAATCTATGGTATATTGAAGGTTTAGACGTTGACATGAGATTATATATCACCATTAAGCCTTTCGATGTGTTGCTGCTATGTGGAACTTGTCACTCACAATGAGAACCCAGGGTTGGGTATTGGGTTTCGTTTGTCGCTATCTCTTGATTTCCATTTGCTATGTTCAGTAATTTGTTACGTATCTAATAGAAGAGAGTTATGTATATTTTTAGTAGAATTTTTTAGTAGTATATTAGTCAGCTTCACGCCTTATCCCGCACACAGCAGGATAGGCAGAGGGAACCTAGTGTTAAGATACTCCATTCCCCACTTTTCTGCCGAATTCTGGAGGTTAGTTAGTTAGTTTTCATATAATATTTTGATTGATTTGATTTTTTTGTTTTAAAACGAATTCAGAATATATACTGTAGGTAAACGTAAGGGAATTCGTTATTATTTAACTTTTTTAACCGACCGAAAAACTCTCTCTCAATTTGACGCGTATATTTTTTCACTTTTAATATTTTTTTCTCGTATCTTTAAATTTACTTTTCATAGTTTCAGTAAAAAGAGATAGGGAGATAGAGAATGTCCATTTTCCTAAACATATCCATTCTATCTACGATCAAAAGTACTTGTATTGAAAGAAATACTATAATAATGTATTGAATACTAAATGAACCATTTTGTCTCTCTGGTTGGAGACCAGTTGTGGCTCAGGGGCACAAAGTGTGACTATAAAAGTGACTGGTTATGGGTTTGAAAGTGGGGAACGTAGTGTCCTAACACTACGTTCTCTCTCTGCCTACCCTGTTGTGTGCCGGCTATAGCGTGAAGCTGATTTTTGTTTGTCTATTTGGTCTCAATATTATAAAATGTTACATAACGTAAGCATTTTCACATATTTTATAACTAACTGTCATCTCTGTTAACTTTACCAACGAGTTAGTAGATTCCCTATAATTTGTATTGGCACTTGCACTATCTATTATTCAAGGCATTTGGCAACAGCTTATACTATAAATTACGTTATTGCAGAAATTTCACTACAGAGACATTAGTAAACATTCAAAGATAATTTTTATTGTACTAATGCTTTACGAACGATTATTGATTTAGTTGTGATTGTAAAAGTAAAAAAAAGAGCAGAAAACAGCAATAGGACCACCAAAATCCGTTTCCTTTTTATTTAATAACTAGTGGACCCGGACGCGGCTACGCCTGCTTGAACTATAAGAATATTTTCGTGTCGGTCATACTCATACTATGCCGCCCGTAGGCTACGTCATTTCGAATCAGTGACATCTCCTTAATTATTTATTAGAAAGTTATACAGTAAACTATAATTTCAATTTTCTACATGGACGGGAGCATTACATTAGGCTAAATGATAAGCAGTCGTCTGTGTGCAGTATTTATGCTGGTGTTCCTCAGGGTGGAGTACTTTCTCCTCTACTATTTTCCATCTTCATCAATTCCGTTACTAAGCTTCTATCCTTACCGTTTCACCTATACGCTGATGACTTGCAGATTTACACGACCACAAAGGTAGATGACATTGCTAAGGCTATTAGTCAAGTTAATTCCAACCTGCAAACCATTAATACCTGGAGCAAATCATATGATTTGTCTGTAAATCCTAAAAAGTCTCAAGTGTGTATTCTTGGCAGTTCTAAGCAACTTACCAAAATCGATCTCCCTTCCCTTCCACCTATAATCTTCGACACCTGTAAATTGGAGTATTGCAACACCGTAAAAAATCTAGGTATCAAGGTGGACAGCACTCTTTCGTGGACACCTCAAGTATCTGAGCTAAGCCGCAAGCTGTACTGTGCTATGGGTAGGCTGAAAAGATGGAAACATCTATTACCGATTAAAACTAAAATAACCCTAGCACACTCACTCTTACTACCCATCCTAGACTATGCAGACACTTGCTGCCTGGATTTATCGCAGCAATTACTCAATAAATTAGAGCGCCTACAAAATCTTGTCATAAGATTTATCTTTGCACTGAGGAAATTTGATCATATCAGTGAGCATCGATCGAGGCTCGGATGGCTTCCTATCAAAGAACGTCGGAATGTTCATACTCTAACTCTTCTCTACTCTATCCTCTTCCATCCTGAAACTCCAACTTACCTTAAAGAACGCTTTACCTTTCTCGGCTCTGAATCCCGTCTTGCCCCAACTCTCCGATCCCAAAGTGATAATGTCCTGGAAATACCTTTGTGTCGTACCCGTTGCTACAGTGAGTCATTCACTGTCCAAGCTGCGAAGCTATGGAATACGTTACCGCGAGCTATAAGGCAGTCTAAATCTTTAAATATATTTAAATATAAAGTTAAAAATTACTATCTTAGTATGTAGTATTTTTATATATTTCGACGTAATTGTCATGTATCTATGCACTTATCTATTTATTTATTTATTTATTTTTATTATGTATGTGTATTCTATGTAGTTTATGAGATAGTATTTATGCAGGTGTATAAATATATATATGATTGATCGCGCCATGCCCTGTCTTTTAAATAGATTCTTCTAAAATTAGGTTGCCTGGAAGAGATAACTTTTAGTGATAAGGCCGCCCTTTCACATTTATTTTTTGTACGTTTTTTTTTTTGTTTTTGTTAAATATTTAATATGGTGTGAAATAAAGAGTTTTTATGTTTATGTTATGTTCAATCTAGATAACATGCTAAAATTAACTATTATATTTATTTTCATAAGGATGAATATCAAAATGTCGCGGTAACGGTTGCGTAGCGACGCGACGGTTGTTATTAACATGGCAGAATAAATTGCATGTCAAATTAGAAAGTACTTTAAAATATATTAGTTTATATGTGTAATGTAATGTTATTTAGCCTATAGCACTTCTGAAGAATGCAACTTTCATACAAAACAAAAAAAATGTAAATCGGACCAGTAGATCCAGAGATCTTAGCGTTCAAACAAACAAATAAACAAACTCTTCCGCTTTATTATATTAGTATATATAAATAAAAAATAATGAAAATTCACTATACAATAATAATTAAAATTAAATAACGCCCTACTTTCCATTCACAACTATATAATACTTTTGTAAATCTAAGGTGCTTTTAAATTTTAAATGAAAATAAATTGAAAAATTTTAATAAAAATAAAAATTTTACTCATCTATTGAATCAATTGTGGATAATTCCACGTGCGTTTTTATTGCTTAGACGACTTGCCTTCAATATTATGAGCGAGATGAAGAAATATTTGTTGAAAAATATTGCTTGCTTCGCTTATTTCCATACAATTTACAATGAATGCACGCAGCGGGGTAGATAGAGGGAACCTAGTGTTAAGAACTCTCCGTTAAATTTAAATATTTTTTATTTCGTAAATAAAAAATAAAAAAATATAAAATATTATAATTGTGTACCTATTATTTAATCAATTTATTTGTTTTGAAACAATTTATTCATTTTAATTTTGCAAAGATTTACTGACGGAATCCGTGAATAAGGAAATGTCTTTAAAGAATATTTTCGTGATTTTATAACTATATATAATACATATTACTTTAAATATATAAGAAAAAAAAACAAACTTTAGGTGTGAAATTGTTACAAAACCTACCCTTTAAAAGACAATAAAATATATTAAATTTTTAGCCACGTTTGCTCTGTGTTGGGCCATTTTGGAGTACTGCCAAAATCAATCTTCGTATTTGTTTTTATAGACCACAATTCGAGTTTATCAAGACGTACGATAGAATATATATCATCTTTTATGACATAACTTGAGGCCGTCATGGCGCATCGGCACAAGGGTGTGACTGTAACGCGACGGTTGTGGGTTCGATCCCCACTCGAGGAAGTGAAATATTTATTTACGTTTATATTTCCATTTCTTTGCTCTGGTGTCGAGGTAAAGCGCGGCGTTCAGTTCTGCCACTCCACACGCAATGCCTCCAGAATTTGGCAGAAAGTGGGGAACGGAGTGTGATAACACCAGGTTCCCTCTACCTACCCTGCTGTGTGCGGGATACAGCGTGAAGCTGATTTATTTATTTATTTTATAACATAACTCTTCTTAATATTGCAATTTATTTTCAGATTGCTTCAGAAACACAATTGATGGCCGAACTGTTAATATAGCGACACTGACAAAAAGTAATAAACCAATATGTCAAACGAATCACAGACGCTATTGGGTATATTTCAAGAGATCCTGGCGGCATCTGGCAACTCCTCGGACAAATACATCAATGAAACTCGTATATTATCAGTTTTGAGAGAACGAGCTTCGAAAGTTCATAATGAAAATTTTAATCCAATTTTGGCAAAAGTAGCTTACGCTTTGAACAATAAGCCAGACGGTTGCAGTTACTGCGTGGGCGAGTTCTGGAATGCTATCAAAGTGTATAACAGTATACATGGATATGTTAGTCTTATCGTAAGTAGTTTTACTTTGTATTTTATACTGTTACTAGCGGTCCGCCCGCGGCTTCGCCTGCTTGAACTACGTTTTACGGTTACTTTCAACCCCAAAAACAACCCCTTAGAAGTCGAATATGGCAAATTCCCGTCCAAATTAACGAGCACCTACGTCCTATAAATAACTCCTATGCAAAATTTGGGATTCCTAGCACATGTAGTTTCTGAATTTCGTGATGAGTGAGTGACCTTTCGATTTTATATATATACCTAGAAATGCATTATGCTATTCTAAATTGTAGATAAAATTATTTTTTAAATAAAAATAATATTTTTTGTTAAGATATAAAGAATGTGACTGTAAAAGCGACAGCATGTGAGTTTGATTCCCACTCGGGGAAACGGAATGTTTAATATTTTCATTTCTTCGCTCTGGTATCGAGGCAAAGTGCGTTGGGTTCCGTCACTCAACACGTAATGGTTAAGGAATTTGTCAGAAAGTGAGAAAGTTAGCTAACTTAGCGTGAAACTTTCTAAAAAAAAACATGGAACACAGATTAATTAAAGTGAAGTGACTATCCTTTAATTGTACTTTAGGGAAGGTAGTACGCTCAATGGTCTTGTTATGTCACCCGTGGAAATTTTCCCCACAATTACACCCACAAAATCTTTCAGCACAAAGGTTAAAATACAATGTAATAAGGTAAATACAGACTGTAGAAGGAATTCTTCTAAGCCATTTCTGAGCCCCGCAACTCGTTAGGATTACCTGTGGAAATGTGAGACAAAGCTATGTTATGTGAATGCTAAAAATAGATAAAAATAATATTTGAAAGACCATATTGTTGCTATAAATTATTATATATTATTTTATAAATTTATTTTGTATAAGAAGAGTAGAAGAGAGAGAAGAAGAATCTAGTAAAATCATAAACGCAGGAATCGAATATGATTGATTTCTTTATTCAAATTATTCTTTATTGAATAGACTATGGCAATTTCAATTCATTCCATATATTTTTATGTTGTAAAATCTATTTCCTACAATGTTCCGGCGTTGAGTTCTGTCACTCAACACGTAATACCTCGAAAAATTCGGCTTAAAGTGGGGAACGGAGTGTTTTAACACTGGTTTCCTCTGCCTACACTGCTGTGTGCGGGATATAGCGTAAAGCTGCTCTTTTTACTACGAGATGACTTCTTAAATAGGTACCTATATTAAGTGGCCTATCACTTGTGAGATATTAGGAACCAAATCCTTCTAGCATCATCGTCTTGACAGCTAAGGAATGCTATCAAGGGAATATTAACGCTTTAAATGAAGCTCAACCACGAAAGCTCCAAACGATTTTCTAAAGAAAAAAGGGAAACATCAAAGACTTTCGAGGTAGGTACTAGAAATAATAAAGGAAGAGGGTTTCTGAAATATCGAGAGGTCTACAATTCACCAAAAAATGATGAAAGGTTTCACATACTTATAATAAAATATATATATGTAATTTCGAAATTTTTTTCCACTCGTCGTATTGGTATTTTGCTGTTATGCTATACAAAAGTACTTACACCTTTCGAGGGTTCTTCAATTTATACTAAGTTTATTGTGAAAATATATAAAAATTAGGTTTAGTTCTATTTTAAATATTTGTGTAAAATTTATTGATAAGTTACCTTCTTTATCGTAATTATTTTTTATACTAGTATAAAGGGATTTTATAAATGATAAAAAATACACATGAGAAAGTTAATTCCAAATACAATCATTAACTATGATTTTTGATAATGTATTTTATATTTGTAAGAAAATATATATGAGTACAACGAAAGCAGTCTTTCATTGCTTGACATATGTGTCAGTCAACCAATGAAACCTTCTAAGCTCTGTAAAATTTAAATGTGTTCAAACTGTTAATTCTTCTATTATGTTAACAAAAACTTGTAAAAGATAGGACTTAATTATGTTTTTTTCGATAATAAAACATGGCAATAGTGTATTATTTAAACTACTTTTGACAAAATAAAAATATTGGGGTTTTATATATATATCTAATGTATATTTTTTGTATTTAAATAGTAAACAAATCTAAATTATTATTCACATAACATTAATGTTAACCTTATTTTATAACAGTAAAACCGAAAAATACCTTTTAAAACATTTCCATGAAATTTAACCTTCATATTTTACCTACAAATAATATTAAATTTATGGTATTTTCCACAAAACGTAATTTGGGGACAATAGAAGCATCGTATTCAACGATAGATTGACAACAGGAGGAAATGAGCGTCAACTGATGATGAATTGTATTTTCAATTTGAATGCAATTTGTAAACGTATTAATGATTCCAATGTCCAATGGGTCCAATTTATCGAAAATTATGAGTCCTTATCTCCGGCCTGGTAAATACAGCCGCGTAAAGTTCCAATATTTAACAGGTTGTGTTTTGAATTCTGGTGGAAAGGTTAGAACGGAGTATCTTAACACTAATTTATAACATGGTGGAAAAAAATTATGAAGCGAAAGCAGTGGAATGTATCGTAACCTTAATTTTCTATTAATGTTTTTTCTTGCGTGAAGTTTCATTCTGAAATGTGCATTAAGTCAATTTTTTTTCATTGACGACAACTATTTATATTTACTTTATATTTACTGATAACTATTTTAATATTTAATATTGAACTTTGTTAATTTTTATTATAGAAATATATATTTACAAGCGTATCTTCACATTACCTCAAAACATTTTAAATATGAGAGGAAACCAACAACTGTGAAATGATGATGCTGACGGGCGCGTCGCTTTCACGGCTGCCTGGTTTTTCAATAAAATTATTAATAGACTATGGAATCAAGGTAATACCCTATTATTAGACGCAATCGACTTTATATATTACTAGCGGACGCGCGCAGCTTCGCTTGCGTAATTAGAGGTGAATTCTAATAAACCACGAAACACGTGTTCAATTAATTATTTTTAAGAGTCTAAATTTCAAATTTTATAAAAATCGATGGCGATTTAAAGATGTTTCCATACAAACTTTCAACCCCTTATTTGCATCCTTAGCGGGAGAATTCTAGAAAACTATGAAACACATATTCAATCAAATACTTTTAAAAATCTAAATTTCAAATTTTATTAAAATCGGTGCCGATTTAAAAAAATTTCCATACAAACTTACAACCCCTATTTCACCCCTTTAAGGTTATAATTTTTTAAAATCCCTTCTTAGTGGATGTCCAGATTACGAAAGTAAACATCTGTCCAAATGTCACGTTTCTACGCACAGCGGTTACGGCTGTGCGCGCGTCTTACCTCAGTCAGTTAGGACAAGTTCTTTTATATATATAGATATGTACATAATTTTTAGTTCGAACTAGAAGCAATATATATTATATAGGTGTATTATTTTTATGGAGTTTAATACAAATTGTTTTATTTTGTGGAAGTGGTGATATATTATCTTAATTAGTTGTGAATTCAATACCCACTCGAGAAAACGAAATATTTACTCAAATCTATATTATCGTTTCTTCGCTCTGGTATCGAGGCAAAAGCGCGGCGTTGAGTTCCGCCACTCAATACGCAATGCCCCCCCCGGCGGAAAGTGGGGAACGGAGTGTGTGAGCGTAACCTGCTGTGTGCGGGATACAGCGTGAAGCTGAAAAAGTTTATAATATACATTACGTAGGTAGTATTAACATTATTTTATGTACATTACTTTAGTCATATTAGGTGAAATATTTCAGTTTTGAATCTCTTTCCTGCGCAAGGCAGTAACTAGTAATAACAGATACCTAGTAGGCGGAAACTGTTTGACTCAGCCGTGAAGAGCAATGGAGGCGTAATCTTAAGCTTAGAAATGAACATGCAATTTAGAATATCAGTATATTCTATATATATATATATATATATATATATATATATATATATATGTATATAATTTATTAAATTAATAAAAGTCGCTGACGGTTACATATATATTTTTCAGCTTTACGCTGTATGCTTCACACAGAAGGGTAGGCAGAGGGAACCTAATGTTAAGTTATTGCGTTCCTTATTTTCCGCCGAATTCTGGAGGCATAGAGGTGGAATTCAACGCCGCGCTGTACCTCGACACCAGAGCGAAGAAAATGGAAATAGTAAATATTTCATTTCCTAGAATGGGAGTCTGGTCTTAAGTTGGTAAAGCCTTCAATAATAGCTAGAGCTTATTGCTTATATTTGCGGTGAAAATCTCATTGATATAAGTATACTTGTTTCAGTCTTCGAAGTTTTAACGACGCTATTAGAATGAAATTGAATTCAAAGTTGAAGTTATTTAGCATATGTATGTAGTATTTGAACTTAAATATAATCATATTTTGCATATAGATAGCCTTAATTTTTACTTTAACTTATAAAATTAATATAAAGTTTACGGAAAAGTATATCAGAGCTCATTATGACACAATGAGCTCTTGTTAGTGCAGCGTTGAATTCCGCCACTAAAAATAAAATATTATCCTGGGATAAAGGCTTAATCATAAATTCTAGAGAATACATAAATCAATACCTATATTATAAATTCAAAAGTAACACTGTCTGTTTGTCTGTCTTTTACGCAACCAGGGCCAAGCCGCTAATTCATTTGTGATAAAATACTCATATAGAGATACTTGAGGGTCTCGGAATGAAAATAGGATACCTTTTTTCTCATATTTGTAATATTTTCGATATATATCAATATATTAAAATACTTATTTGACATGCAATTTATTCCGCCATGTTAATAACAACCGTCGTTGCTAAGCAACGATTTGCAAAGTTTGTTGTTAGAAAACGTCACCCAAAATGAGCTTGCTTAACGCATCTGTCTATTGATAACTGAAAATAATTTCATAAATATATTTAATAAATATTTGTATAGTTCAAGTGGGCGTAGCCGCGTTCTGGTTCGCTAGTTTATAATAATAACAAAGCAGTATGTTCTCTGTAAATTGATGAAAATGAGAAAAAGAATAAGAATAGGATATTATAATAGAGTAAGGGATGAACATTAATAACATAAGATGTTTAAGATAGATTAGAAATATTAAAAAAGTTTTGAAAGATTTTTTTTTAATATGTTAAAATTTGTCACGCTTGGCAGGTACCTGGGCCATATGTCATA
Organism: Heliconius melpomene rosina; assembly: GCF_056956725.1. NCBI lineage: Eukaryota > Metazoa > Arthropoda > Insecta > Lepidoptera > Nymphalidae > Heliconius > Heliconius melpomene. The sequence continues at coordinate 4,145,583 of NC_140402.1, read as the reverse complement.
ACTTTTATTTTCAATCGGGACAATCCACATTTCAATCCACATTATCTTACGAGATGATTTAAAAAGAATATGACTTGTGATATTTTTTAAATTCCATTAAGATTTCTATAGAGATATATTTTTTTGTAAATTAAATACAGCTCTCTATTACTACTCATTCTTGATTACGCGAATGTTATTTCAATATTATAAGCATTTAAATAGGCTTGAAGGACTTCAAAATCCTTATTTACAGCTTATGTTTCGTGTCCTCAAATATGTCCATATTTTCCGACTTCAGGAATACCCAGTACAGAACTGTGTGCTGTTTAATCGTTTACTCCTCATTACCTGGAATGACTTCCTTCTATTGCCGTTTTTCTTTTTTTCAGAAAGGTAAGTTACTATACTATAGCTCATATATTTAAAAGGCTTTATGTTTATAAAATAACTAGCGGACGCGCGCAGCTTCGCTTCCGTATTGCTTAGGGGTGAATTCTAATAAACCATGAAACATGTGTTCAATGAAATATTTTTAAGTCTAAACTTCAAATTTTATAAAAATCGGTGGCGATTTAAAGATTTTTCCATACAAACTTTCAACCCTTTATTTGCACCCTTAGGGGGTGAATTCTAGAAAACCATGAAACATGTGTTTAATTATATACGTTTAAGAGTCTGAATTTCAAATTTTATGAAAATTGGTGACGATTTAAAAAAAACCTATACAAACTTTCAACCCCTTATTTGCACCCTTAGGGAGAGAATTCTAGAAAACGATGAAACACGTGTTCAATGAAATACTTTTAAATATCTAAATTTCAAATTTTATAAAAATCGGTGCCGATTTAAATTTTTTTCCATACAAACTTTGAACCCCTATTTCACCCCTTTAGGGTTAAAATTTTTCAAAATCCCTTCTTAGTGGATGTCCAGATTACGAAAGTAAACTTTTGTCCAAATTTCACGTTTCTACCATCAGCGGTTACGGCTGTGCGTGCGTCTTACCTCAGTCAGTGAGGACAAGTCCTTTTATATATATAGATAACAGTTATATCAAAAAATAAAAAAAATATTAAAGAATAAAAAAAAAGGATTGGCAGACTAAGTTCTTTCTTATTTTATGTTGAATTTGATTTAATTGAATAATAATAACAGTCTCCTTGTAATTACGAATGGCACGGTAAAGTTATACAAACAAGCTTTGCAAGTAAAGCAAACACCAAATTTCCATTTGATCCTTTTTGCAAGTTTATTGAAACATTTATTAATGTACATATTTAAGTAAAATAAATAGACATTTGGACAAATACAGCAAGAACCACAGAAATTAAAAAGTTAAATTATTCATAAGTTTTATTAATATGTTAATATGGAAATGTTAGTTTTCATATGTTAACATAATAATTCTTTAAATTATTTTTAAAGAATTATTCTTTAAAATTACAATATATTTTTCTGTTGGTAGTGGATTTTCTTCCTGCTCACTCACGCTCTACAAAAAAACCATTTGCAAAATTATATATACTTACTAGTGGCCCGCTAGCGGTTTCACCCGCGTGAACTATGTTATTATTAATTTCTGCTTCCATGACTACGTCCTAGTGACGTCTATGCAAAATTTGAGACTCCTAGCATTTGTAGTAACGAAGTTTCATACTAACTTACAACCCCAAAAACAACCCCTTAGAAGTCGAATATTGCAAATTCCCGTCTTAGCGAGCACCTACGTCCTATAAGTAACTCCTATGCAAAATTTCAGATTCCTAGCACTTGTAGTTTCTGAGATTTCGTGATGAGTGAGTGACCTTTCGATTTTATATATATAGATATACATTGAAGCCCGACGTGACGTAGGGGCGCAAAGTGTGACTGTTGATGAGCAAGGTTGTGGATTCTATTCCCACTCAAGTCTAATATTTAATATTGTCATTTCTTTTCTCTGGTATCGAGACAAACTTGAAAAACTCAATGCCGCGTTGAGTTGTTGATCTTCTCTATATTTCTTTACAAAATTCTAAAAATATTATATAATATTGTTGTTTGTTAATATTTTATTCATCTGTTGTTTTGGTCCTGAAAATTGGTTGTCAAAACAATTCAGCGAGAACGCACCGATTTTCATACCTCATTTACTTATGCTGAATAAATTATATCATATTTTGCGGGCTTCTCGCATATTCATACTTCACTTTTTGAAATTCTTCGGTAGATTCTCCATTCATTATATAAAATTCCTAACGAATTGCTTGTAAATATTTTATTTTCACATTTGTAACCCTAAGGAAGCAGGTGTTGATATAGTAGAAATTGGTATAAATTCATATGTACAAAAAATATCGGACATATCAAATAATCATTCATTTATGTGTTACATATTAATATTAAGAAGAATGTTAAATTTGTATTACTTTCATAATATATATATATATATATGTTTATACTATCGCAGTGGAGTTAAGATTGTAGATGTACATATATTTCAATGAAAGTCATGAGAATTCCCACTCTAGATAATACTTATATTAAAAGCTTTTTTATAGTATGTACGTTTCTCTGGATTCTTTGAATAAGCTTAGCAGTTTCTTATTTCTAGGCCTAATAAAACTCAATGACTCTAAAATAAGTACAGAGTGGAGAACAGAGCAAGTCATCAGTATGTTTCCAGATGCGAAAATAAAAAATTACTGACAATAAAAATATTAATAGCATTTTAGATCGTACTCACTCTTAATAGCTCAAACTATAAATAAACTAAATGAAATGTAGTAGCCTAAGATCCCGCTTTAAAAATCTGCTGGTTTTATATAAAGCTTATTATTTATGAATTATAATGGTTGTAGATAGAACACAACATGATCGCGTCGCAAAGGCAGAGGGAACCTAGTGTTAAGGCACTCCGTTGCACATTTACCAAGAAATTCGAACCCACAATCATCGAGCTTACAGTGCAATTCTTGTGCTTTCTTACGGTTCTTCTTAATTTTTGCCTTTTTATCATTTTCATAAATAATATCTTATTTCATCGTAGCCTTGTAAAATTTGTTCTTTTTCATCAATGTTTTCGTATGAAGTATAAGAAACGTAAGTGCAAATCATTAACTAAACTAAATTTATAAAAAGTTTATTAAAAAGAACAGATACCAGCAGAATTTTGCAGTGGGATCTTGTACTAGTTAGGTAGATTATATATTTTCATCAGCCATATTTTAGAAATAGCTTTTTGTCGTGTTATTTTTCATGTCATTTTAAAAACCAATTTCAATATACATATGAGTTAAGTTTTTTTTTTTCACTTTTAATGTTTCAGTTTAAAAGTCGTATTTTTTATTAGGTGTCACTACTCTCTGATTGATGTATAGTGTGCGTGTTACATGTAAAAGTTTTCAATATAACGTTAAGCTATATATCATTAGATCGAGATACGTGAAGGGTGTTTTTATTGAAATTTATTTCTTTTGCGTTTCTTTTTTCATTTATTTATATACAAATATACAGTAATGTTTTGTTTTAGTTTTAGTTTTATATAATGTCAACCAGTTAGTTAATTTACTTATATAATTCTATATTGTCACTTAAAGACGTAGAGTTATGAGTGGTAGATTCGATTTAAATCCATAATCATCGTACGTAAGAAGGCATTCTCTGATTAAGCCATGAACGTATGCAACAAAAAAACGTAAGAAATTTATTTGTACGACTGGTACAGGTGATGTTTTTTTCTTTTTAGCACACGGCAGGGTAGGCAGAAGGAACCCGGGAACCTAGTGATAAGACACTCCGTTTCCATTAAGACATTTTCATTCCCCATTTTCCGATGAATTCTGGAAGCATTCCGTGTTGAGTGACGGACCTCAAAATTAAATATTTCATGTCATCGAATGGGAATCGAACCTACTGCCTATCGCGATGACAGTCGCACGTTTGCGCCCCTACGCCATATTATTTCTCAAAATTAATTTAAAATACAATATTTTTGGAATGATTTTTGCAAACAACAAAGATAAAGGTATTCGCGGTTTCAATTTACAATTTTGATGAATGAGGTGTCGAGTTTACCTTCTTTAAGAATGAGTATAATATTATTCAAAAGTAAACTGGAGTTTATGAATATTTTAAGCTTGCTTATACTTTATAGTCGTATAGTACGGCATTACTTATATGTATATAGTAAAGTCTGGTTATATATAATTGATTGATCGTGTTTGTATAGCTTTTACTTTTATTTTAATAATTATAAAGACCTTTAGTTCTTGCGACTTTTACACATGTTTAATGAAAATATGTATAAATAAATATTAATATTTAATTAAAATTAATTTTAACTATTAACATATACAACGAAGTTCTTTAATTAGTTTAAGTAAATATTATAGTATTAAAATAATATTGTGTATTATTTTTATTATGTAATACAAGATAGCATAGATTGCTACAAAATAATAAACAAGTAGAGACATATAAACGCTTTATACGATAATTTAAATAAAATATTTTTTACAAATATATAGAAAAATAAAATATCATCATTTTTCTTGAATTTCTTCCAAAAACATTTTCCAAATATTTTATATTTACAATTTTTTCGTAGACCGTACAATTACTCACCCCTAGGGGATTACGCGACGCCAGGTCACACTAACACTAATAACATAACGCCAAAGTAATTTTGTGCTAATATTTCACACCTACAATTCTCATGCGATTTTTGTATATGTAACCTAATTTTAACTCTGCTTGTTGTAGATAGACTTGTATATAATATTTGGAGAAATATTTATAATTAAAATGTAAAACATTATATTATTTTCATCTAATTAAATACGTTAAGAGAATGACTCTATATAGTCTAGTGACACTCTGTTCTCTCTGTCTAGAATAAGAAAAATAAAAAAGTGTTTGATTATAAAAAAATACTGTATTTCCTTGCAATAACTATTTGTATTCATTTCATTTATGTATTCATATACTATAGAAGTTATCAATAAAAGTTCTTCTTTGTAACGGCGTTTCACTAAAAGCGCTACTAAGGTTGTGGTTGCGGTCTGTATTCCTAGGAATATATTTAATTTATTTTAATTTCCCCGCTCTGATAAAGCAAATATTTTATAAATTATAAAAGAAAAAATAAATCATTTTCACGCGGTATCCCGCATAGTAGGGTAGGCAGAGGGAACGCAGCGGCGAGATGAGATGATGCCTTGATGCCAGAGCGGAGAAATGAAAATATTAATAAATAATATCTCTGTACAGGTTTGCACGATAGGCGTGCTGGCGAACGCTATGAACGTGGCGGTGCTGACCCGGCGCGATATGGCCGCGGCACCGATCAATCGCCTGCTGAAGTGGCTAGCGGTCGCCGACGTCTTCGTTATGCTGGAATACGTGCCCTTCGCTATATATAAATATTTGGTGAGTCAGCCAGTCTTATATTCTTTTCTGTACCCCGTATCCCGTTTTAAGTAGGGTATGAAACGTGATTGTGGGTCGGATTCCCACTCGAGGGAATGATGTATTTAATATTTTCGTTTCTTGGCATCGAAGATAAGGTTGAGTTCCTCTACTCATGACACTTCGACAAGTCTCTAAACTTCGACAGAAAGTGGAGAACGGAGTGTTTTAACAACAGGTTATCTCTGCCTGCTTAAGCAAGAAGAAAGTAATGAAAGATTTCAAATGGTTTCAGAATTAGATGGCACGTCTAAGCTTTTTAAAAAAGTTTAGTTTGAAATATAATATTCCCTTAAGTCTTTTCAAATTTCAATAGACATCTCTTAAAAAGTTTAATTGTTCGTCGACAGCCAATTTAATCAGACTCAGATTTTTCAACTTTTTATGAGGTTGGACGAAATCAATTCATTTCATTAATTACTAAGGGTCCCTGAAGTTCCAACAAATTTTACCACTTTTCCTTAAAAAGAAATTAATTTAAGTTGATTAATTATATTATGTCAGAGCGAGTAGCTTCCAATAAAAAATTACCAAAAAAGCTGTAAATATAGATTATTCTGCTATTTTTTTTATAATGAATAAGGGTTGTTTTGAAAGCAAATATTATATGAAAAACAGGAAAATGAAAGTGTTTGCATATTAATAATCTATTCATCTATATGTTTACAAATATCCAAATTTTGTTATTCGATGACTATAGAAGCCGGTGTCTGATTTGAGATGGAATGTTGTTAAAAAATTCTAGGCTTCAATTTTGAACAATTGACTTATATTTATTAATTATGAAATAAATAAATCAGCTACACTCTATTCCGCACACATCAGAGTAGGCAGAGGGAACCTAGTGTCAAGATACTCCGTTCTCTATTTTTCGTGGAATTTCGGAGGCATTGCGTGTGCCAGAGAGAAGATATGAAAATATTAAATATTTCATTTCCTCGGATGGGAATCGAAACCACGACCCGTCGCTCTTACAGTCACTCCTTGAACTCCTGCGCCATTGATCTTTTACATTAGTTATTCAAAAGAATTTAAATAATATTAATTCTGCTTGAAATTGTATATACATTCGGATGTTCCAATTCGGAAGTTAAACATTTGAAGATTGAAAATGAAATTATTACGCGAATTGTTTATTCATTGTAGATATCGAAAAATGTATAGTATATTTATGTTAATTGAAAGTAAAGATAAAATATTTTGAAGTTTAATTAAATTTCAAAATGTCTGACAGTCCATGAATTATAAATACTTATGCACATGTTTACATAGATGTATTTGTATATCTATTCCTACTATAATAGCTTAATCCATACCTATATTATAAATTCGAAAGTAACTCTGTCTGTCTGTCTGTCTGTCTGTCTTTTACGCCATCAGGGCCAAACCGCTAATTTAATTGTGATGAAATACTCATATAGAGATACTTGAAGGTCTCTGATGATGAACATAGGATACTTGTTTTCTCATATTTGTAATATTTTCGATATATATCAATATATTAAAATACTTATTAATTTGACATGCAATTTATTCCGCCATGTTAATAACAACCGTCGCTATGCGACTGTAGAAAACGTCACCTAAAATGAGCTTGCTTAACGCATCTTTCTATTGAAAACTGAAAATAATTTCATAAATATATTTAATAAATATTTATATAGTTCAAGCGGGCGTAGCCGCGTTCGGGTCCACTAGTACTTGTATATAGTCATAAATTGTTTAATATATTAAATATATAACGTATAAATCTAAATAGTTTTTCCCATAAAAATGCTTGTGCCAATATTAAAGAACTTTATTTAAAGTTCATAATAAATGTAAATTCATGTTGTAGGTGTTACCTGAGAAATTGGACTTCCCATATTCCTGGGCCATGTATTTGCTATTTCATATGCATTTTGCTCAAATATTACATACGGCGTCGATATGTCTCACGCTGTCGCTGGCGATATGGAGATACGTCGCAATAAAGTGAGTAGACACTATTTTATTAACCTTTTACTTTTATCTATATAACTTCTTGTAAAAGAATATAAAAATGAAAAATGAGGGCGTCATGGTTGTAGGTTCGATTCTCACCCGGGGAATAAGTAATTGTTTATTAATATTTTTTGTTCTTCGCTCTGGGAACAATACAAAGTGCGGCGTTTAGTTCCGCCACATGACATGCACATGCATCGAAAATTCGGCGAAAAGTGAGGAATGGAGTGTGTTGCTGAAAAAAAGACTCATTCATACCACGAATTCATTTTCTAGAAAGTCCTTTGAGGAATTTCAATTTCTTTCGAAAACAATTTCTTTACTGTGTTGAGGTAAATTTTAATTTATATATTTATTTATGATATTTCTTTTTATTGTTTATTTTAGGTACTCAGACAGAAGTCACATTTTATGTACGGAGAGACGGTGTAGCATAGCTATTCTGAGTAGTTTCATCTTGCCACCAATTCTATGCATTCCTACATTTATGGTAAGTAAATTCGTCATTATATTGTACGATTGTTATTTGAATATTTTAGTTGGTCGTATTGGTATCGTTAATATTAATTTTATTGAAATTTTTAACTTCACGCTATATCCCGCACACAGCAGGGTAGGCAGAAGGAACCTAGTGTTAAGACACTCCGTTCCCCACTTTCTGCCAAATTGGAGAGAAGAGCGTAGAAATGGAAATATAAACATGAAATATTTTTTAAATATTTTTTAAGCAGTATTTTTAGTCAGTAGTTTACTGTATCGTTATTACAACTAAAATAAAAAAAATATATAGATACTATTTACTACGAGTAATGATTAATGATAAACAACAAGCATTTTCACAAAATCACAACTAGCTTAAATCTAATATAATAGTTTATTATATTTTCTATAAAATTATGCTTTAATTGCGTATTATATTTAAAAATAAAATTTTAAAAGTCAAGGCCGCACATTCTCCTATGCAAATTGCATTCAATTACAATGATATCAAATATTCCAATTTCCATACAATACGTATTACCATCGAGTTCTCTTTCCGCAGGTATTCGATATACACACAAAGAACCTCACAGAAACGAGCGACAAACCCGCTGTGGCGTACCACGTGGACTCCGACAGTCAGGGTACCTTATACCAAGTTAATTTTTGGGTTCACGCCGTACTAATAAAATTGTTACCATGCTTGATTTTAACAGTCATAAGCTGGTGGTTGATAAGAGCTCTATATAGCGCAAATCAGCATCAGAAAAATCTACGCAACTATAGTTCCTGTCCTGCTGCAGAGAAAATGGTGAAGCGCCAGCACAAAGCTGATAAGAGAACTGACAGAACAACAAAAATGTTGTTAGCAGTTTGGCTGCTTTTCCTGTTAACTGAATTACCTCAGGGTATATTGGGATTACTCAGCGGGGTCTTAGGGTGGTGTTTCTTCGTGAGATGCTACAATTTACTTGGAGATATGATGGACTTGCTTGCTCTAGTTAATGGAGCTATAAACTTCATTCTGTACTGCTCCATGTCCCGGCAGTTTCGTCAAACCTTCAGGCAGCTGGTCCTGCAAAGGCGTTTCGCACGTTTTCTGCCTCCTACCGCTTCACATTCGGACTCTCACAACCAGAACACGTGCGTAACTTTGTTATTATTAGTTTTGGCATGCTTTTCTTTTATTATGAAGGTCGTTCTTACTAATGTTGTTTTCATTCGCACGATAACTATGTATGTAGTCTATTATTGATATTAAGTGACTTTTTTGTATTAAATGCATTTATTTTATTTAGTATTTTATATAGTAATTGTTTTTTATATTAAGATAAAAAAGATAGCATGAAATTATTTTGTCCCAACAGGTGCACAGAAAAGATTAAAAGATAACTACAGCAGAGCTTCAATAAAATTTGAGTTTTACGTAAGTTTATTTGGTTATACACTATAACTGTTCTCTTTCTGTGTTGTTTGCAATTTTGTGTTTGAATATACTGCGTTATATTATAAATGGCCTCGTCTAATTAAAAATTATTATATATAAATATTTAATTTATTAAGTTAAAACATCTTTTAATATTGTTTATTTTATGGACTTTCTGTCATTTTTAGCAATTTGATAGAAACATGGAATTTTGCCTATAAATGAAAATCTTTATTTCCAGAATATTTACATATATTTTATTTATAAACAATGTTAGATCCACCTATCTAAATATTAAAATTAAAACAGAAACCACTCATACTCTACTATATTAAAATTTCATATAAATAATTCAAGCCTAGTGGGATTTAAATCTGTGCCCTCTCGGAAAACACGTTGAAGCGCACTTAAGTAAATGAGCTGTATGTTTACCGTATACTGACTATTGACTGGCTTTATTTTCATTTATATTTTCGAATTTATAATATACCCGAACGCGGCTTTGCCCGCTTGAACTATACGAATATTTATTAAATATATTTATGAAATTATTATTAGTTTTCAATAGAGAGATGCGTTAAGCATGCTCATTTTGGGTGACGTTTTCTAACAACAAACTTTGCAAGTCGTTGCTTAGCAACGGTCGCATAGCGACGGGTGTTATTAATATAGCGTATTTATTAATATAGGCGGAATAAATTGCATGTCAAATTAATAAGTATTTTAATATATTGGTATATATCGAAAATATTACAAATATGAGAAAAAAAAGTATCCTATATTCATCCCGAGACCCTCAAGTATCTCTGTATGAGTATTTTATCACAATTAAATTAGCGGTTTGGCCCTGATTGCGAAGACAGACAGACAGAGTTACTTTCGAATTTATAATATAGGTATGGATTTATTATCTATTATATCAATATCTTAATTTGCAAATCATCTAGCTCTATCTGCGGCAAGAGAGAGAGAGAGGGAGAGAGAAAGATAACACAAGAGAGCCGAAAAACGTTGCTATTTTTCAAAGACCACTTATTAAAAAAACGTTGGTATTATATTGAACTGCATATTAAAAATAATCATATTTTTTTAATATTAGTGGTCTGTAAAACATAACCAGGGGTGGCCTGTGTCCTGCAGTGGACCTGAATAGGCTAATTTGATGGATTAATTGAATATATAACATAAATCTTTCCACGTCCTTTCTAAAATTTACGCAGATGGGGTTAATTTAGGTGATTTCCGAATTAAAATGTTTATATTTAGTATGTAAGACATAGTTTACAAGTACTAGAAGTTCAGTATATTCATATATACTGAACTTCTAGTACTTGTAAACTGTCTTACTCCATATATGAAGTCAATATGAAAATGATGAAATAGTTATGCAAAGTATGAGATTCCCTCTGATATATGAAGATTCTTTCTAAGCGTCGCTGTTACCTATTACATATATCTTCAAATGTTTATATTGAAAATAGTTTAACTTATATTTTAGTGTATTTATTTAGTTATTAGATAACCATAGGAACCTTCTGTAAACCCTAAGGTTTCTAAAATCGGCGCTGAATTTGGCCACTAAGAACTCTTAATGTTCTTAAATAAGATGTAAATATTTAAATTTACGAATTTAAATATATTCTACTAATTTAATGTTATTAAATTGTCATTTTATAATGTTATCTAAATTGTTACTTTTGATTGAAAGAATTTGTATTTAGCACAATTATTTTTACGATTCAAATATTTCTATCTGTTATATGAAAAACCAGAGAAGCTCGTATCGGGCACAAATCGTGACTGTACACGCGACATGTTGTGGGTTCGATTCCCACTCGAGGAAATGAAATGTATTAAACATTTTAATTTCTTCGCTCTGGTGTCTGGTGTATTTATAAAAAATATAAAAGAATCAAACTTATTAGCATATTTCCTATCATAATAAAAAACGTTCTGAATATCTCACTAATGTTATTAATCTTATAGATATCAACAAATATTTATCCTCTATTATTTGTATTTATTATTATTAAGAAATTTCTAAAGATACTACGATTATATACAGTTAAGTAAGTTCCTTTAATAAAAATGCCTATATCTTCAGAGACGTTTCAATAAATTAAATTGATCAAAGAAATGTTGTGCCAAAGCATTGTCGTGAAATAATTAATACAAGGATTCTCTAGAGATATATATTACAATTTACAAAAAAAGTCTTAATAAATACAACAAAACGAGGCCACACCATAGTCGGACGACGTTTCTTAACATTTTTTATACATTTTTTCAGTTCAATTTGGCTCTCAAAAATCGTAAACTCTATTCATTTTGGACGTTTTGTCGCGAATAAAGTAAGCTGTTATAGCGTTTTATTTAACTTTGGCCTAGTTCTGCATAAATGAAATGCGGGTTTGTTTAGTTAAAACTTCACATTTATTTTTTGCCAGGTTCACGCTTTATCCCGCATATAGCGGGGTAGACAGAGGGTGCCCGCTGAGTAGCGTAACTCAACGCCACGCTTTTGTCACGAAACCAGAGCGAAGATGTGAAAATGTTATACAGTTTCATCAATTTTGTGTTTATTTATACATTTTTTTTAACTACTATACGCTATCTTTTGCTTGTAGACTATGAAATATTCATGAAGTGACTCTCGTAATTGTAACATGTTGCTATATGTAGCTACCCATCTGTCATAATCCAACGGAATGAAGGGTAGATCTTTTTCCTACCCTCCTTACTCATTTTTCTCATGAATCCTTTGTTGCATGTAAAATTCTTCTTCATATAGCTAATAATAAAAATAACGTGATCTTTAAAGGTTTTGGCAACTTCGCGAAATTTCCTCAGTGAATGAACGTTCTGGAAATTCCATCCCTTGCTATTTATTATAATGTTCCATAAAAGTTACCAAGGCTTTGACTTTTACAGTCAATTTATTATTATGACAGCGAAATGCTTATATATTTTTAATATAATTTATATATTTATATACTAAATTTTATTCTATAGTTAGCGTTATGTATTTAAAGATAACAAACACAAACAAATAATTTTAATAAAATATAATAATTAACAATAACTAATTATAGCTTAAAAAGGAGAAAAAAATAATATTTTATTTTTGTTTCAGTGCAAAAACATCGGTGCCTTGAGGGCGGGCTTTGCAGACACACTTAGTGCGAGAACAGTGTCTATGATTTAGTGAATGCTGATAAAAAGTGTTGTTGAACTAAAGTGTTATCATATCTTCGTTTGTGAGTGAGTATACGGAGAGTGGAACAATTCATCACTCTACATTTCAAGCAGAATAGATTTTAATAGTTATTATTATAAATAAAATTATTTTAAATTAATATTTGAAGTAAGTTAACTATGTCTTGTGTATAGCAGAAGTGTCATTAAGTTTTAATTAATATTAAATCGGGGCAAATGTATATATAATAGTATTAGCTTTAACTTCACGCTGTATCCCGCGCACAGTAAATTAGATGGAGGAAACCTAGTGTTACGACACTCTGTTCTCCATTTTATGCTAAATTCTGGAGGCTTAACACTTTATTGTCCCTGCCTACCCTTTTATGTGCGGGATAAAGCGTGAAGCTGATAGCGAAGTAACGTTTAAAAACGAAAGTGTATTCTATCAATCAAAACAAATCAATAAGTTCCAAAGCTGACGGCCCACGGTCGTAATCAATTGATTTATGAGTTCCATTTTTTGGTCTCGTCATTAATCGGTAGGATGTATGTATGCAAGTAGGTATCATTAATTTTGACGTTATTATGTTTTCTGTACCGAATATTCCTAGATTTTTTTTGGGGGTTTCGCTATATGTCGCACACAGCAGGTTAGGCAGAGGGAACCTAGTGTTATGGCACTCCATTCCTCACTTTCCGTTGAATTTTGGATTCTTGGAACTAAACGCCGTGCTTTGCCTTGACACCAGAGCGAAGAAATGAAAATATAAAATGAAATAAATATTTCATTTCCTCGACTGTGGATCAAACCCTCAACCAATCGTCTTTACAGTCACACTTTGTGCCCGTGTGTCATGACTGACCCCAAATTAGGGCCATTTTTGGTAAACATTTTAGTATTATGTACATTTATCGCCTCATTCTGTATTTCGAACATAATGGGAACCTGGGAACCTAATGTTAAAATAAAAAATATAATTTGCTTTATCACTAAATGTCTAATTTGAGATAAGACATTGATTTAAATTGTCAATCCGCCATGTGCACCAGACCCTTGTTAGTGCCTCTGACAAGTCTATTCATCCACGCAGTTCTTTTGTGTGCTAATGATATTACTTAACACATAAGTATGTTAGTAATGTCAGTATATAGTGGAAATCTATTACTTAGGTATATCTGGAGGTATTTAATATGCTTTGGCACTTTCTTTTCTGCTTCACGCTGTATCCCGATTCCCGCATATAGCAGGGTAGGCAGAGGGAACGGAGAGAACCTTAAGACATTCCGTTCCAAACTTTCCGCGGAATTGTTGAGGTCTTGCGTGTTAAGTTGTAAAACTCGATGTCGCGCTTTTCCTGGATACTAGAGCGAAGAAAAAAATATTAATTAACTAGCGGACGCGCGCAGCTTCGCTTGCGTATTTAAGGGTGAATTCTAATAACCCATGAAACACGTGTTCAATGAAATATTTTTAAGAGTCTAAATTTCAAATTTTATAAAAATCGGTGGCAATTTGAAGATTTTTCCATACAAACTTTCAACCCCTTATTTGCACCCTTAGCGGGAGAATTCTAGAAAACTATGAAACACGTTTTCAATTAAATATTTTTATGAGTCTAAGTTTAAAATTTTATAATAATCGCTGGCGTTTTAAAGATGTTTCCATACAAACTTTCAACCCCTTATATGCACCCTTAGAGGAGGAATTCTAGAAAACAATGAAACACGTGTTCAATTAAATACGTTTAAGAGTCTGAATTTCAATTTTTATAAAAATCGGTGCCGATTAAAATTTTTTTCCATACAAACTTTCAACCCCTATTTCTCCCCTTTAGGGTTAAAATTTTTCAAAATCCCTTCTTAGTGGATGTCCAGATTACGAAAGTAAACATCTGTCCAAGTTTCACGTTTCTACGCACAGCGGTTACGGCTGTGCGTGCGTCTTACCTCAGTCAGTGAGGACAAGTCCTTTTATATATATAGATAATAGTTCAATCTTTCGAGTGGGAATCGAACCCAGAACCGTCGCGTTTACAGTCACATCCTTGTGGCACATTGGTAATTTTCATATAGTGAATTTTGAATGTAAAATACACAATTGTTGAATCTGATATATAAGATTTAATAATTTAAAAAATAGTTTTTACGTTTTTTTGTCGACGTTTCACTTTTTTCCTCTACAATATATTTGGAACCGCATTTATTACGGTACGGTATATTCAATTACATTTTTTTTTCATTTTCTTTGTACGTGCCTTAGACTGTGATAGCTCACACTAGCATCTGGGGAGAGATGAGTAACACGTTGTTCCACATTCAAGAAGATTGCAAAAAAGATTCGGTACTTTCTTTTTTGCTGACTATACGAGTACACTCTTTCTTATTGTATGAAAGAGCAATGCCCAGAGTGTATTGTGTTTTGGAAGCGCCGGGTTTTTTTTTCGGGAGCAATATTAAAATTATTAAACCACTGTAGTTCAGTCTTTTTTCTCACAATGTAAGTGACTGGCCGTTACTTCAATCGGAGTGTCTTAGCACTACGTTTTCCATTTTCTGTCGAACTCTTGAGGCACTAGACCGAATAAATGAAAACATTAAGTATTTATTTTCATTTCCTTCAATTTCCCTGTGGAATTTCTCGAGTGAGGATCGAACCCATGACCTGTAAATTATTATATTTGTAACTAAATAGATATGACAGTACCTATCTTTATCAACTAATACACATTACAGGTAAAAAAACTCTATTTTTTATTAGAACATTTCCCCAGAAAATAATTAAATTAGTTATTTTTGGCGAAAGTTGACATTAAATCAACGTATGGAGAGTTATTCATTCAACTTTTGTCTAAAATTCACAGCAAATTCTGAAACTATAGAAAGCTCACATATGGGATAAACTAAACTTTTTAAACGTTATAAGCAATTGCACAAAATTCCTTTTACTTTCACTAAGTTTATTGAAGCTGTTAATTTTGGCAGTTTAAAATTTTAAAATATATCTTTTGTAGTGGTTTATATTAATTTTATTTCATTTATTTTCCTTCCTTTATTAAAATACATTTACTTCCTGACCTAATCTGTAT
Source organism: Heliconius melpomene rosina (assembly GCF_056956725.1). NCBI lineage: Eukaryota > Metazoa > Arthropoda > Insecta > Lepidoptera > Nymphalidae > Heliconius > Heliconius melpomene. Next base: position 4,129,980 of record NC_140402.1, on the reverse strand, counting down.
AAGCGACCCGGTATTTAATTAACCTAATTGCCAAAATGTTGTCCTCACTCAAGTCTTTCTTATAAAAAAAACAATTAAGTCGTTGTTCCTTATTTACATAATGTCCTGTAAATATATGGAAATTTTAATAATTATGTCTTTGAATTTAATTAGGAACAGTGTAAGTGGTATTTAGTCCACTCAGTATTTTGGAAATTAAATTCACAAGAGCGCCAAAACGGGTGCTAATTTTCATAGTGAAGCTGATAACAAGTTTTTTTTTTATGGAAAAAGGCAAGGTAAACGAGGGTGTGGGTCACCTGATGATGATCACCGCCGCCCACGACCTCGTACAACACCAGAGGAGCTACAGATGCGTTGCCGGCCTTTAAGGTGGAGATAATAATAGCAGTTTCAATTGAAGTCTTAAGGTCGAAGGAATTAAATCATTTCTATAATCCGTGATCCGTTTTCTCTACTTACACTGCTAAAAACGCGAGATACGTGAAGTTAGGAGAGTGATTCACTCCGTTATCTCTTCATTCTGTTTTAGCAATATACATAAGAATTTTTCCCTCGAGCGGGATTACCGCTTAAACCATGTTCGTTTAAGAATAATATGGCACACCAAGATGGCGTTGTTTTTATTATTTTCTCTAAATTATTCTTTTAATATTCTATTCTCTCTATTTAATGCAATCTCGTATAGTAGCTGTATTAAGTTGCAAGCTTAGCACACGGCTTTGAATATCCTCTTCTGGTTATCATATTCATGAGATTATTATCTCCATATAAAATAAAGTATAAAGTTTGTGTTTATTTTTTCTTACTATAATTCAATTTTTTTCTGAATTAATTAACTAGTCATTGTCAATATTAGCTTTTTAAATAAGTTGAAGAATAAAATTTCTTTTTCCGTGGCTGTTTGTCTTCAATTTATTGGTTGGTTATTTTAGTATCTATAATACTGTTATAAAATAAATCGTTTTTTTATATTAATTATTTTTTCTTTTACAACAGATCCTGATAAAATAAATATTTGCAGGAAATGCGTGAAGTCAGTTAATAGCTCGATAACTTTCATTACGGCATATAGATGTTAGCCTAGAATCTAGATAGAACTAATGAACATAGCAATATAGTAATCTCTGTAATCTGTATTATGACTAGTCTAGTCTTTCTGGCTTATGTTGTAATTACTGAGCTGTCGTCTATAATTAAAATATATATAAATATTTATACTAATCTAAACTAATATTATAAAGCGTTTGTTTGTTTAAAGGTGTTAATCTCAGGAACTACTGGTCAACACATAATACAATGAAAGTTGGAAAGTGGGGAATGGAGTCATAACACTAAGTAGTTTCCGCTGCCTACCCTGCTATATGCGGGATACAGCGTGTTCAGCATGTGTTGAAAAAAATATTATAAGTATATACTTTTGTTTCATATTAAGTAAACCTATTATAAATAGTTACGAACATAATAGGAACATATTTATTGAATTCATATTATAGCTACTATTTAAATATAAGTTTAGTTAAATTTGCCATTCGACCTTTATAAATATTAAAAAAGACAATTGTTTTAATAAGTTTAGTAATATTTATATAACTGATCTTGGAATATATTTTTATAGAGTAAAATATAATAAAATTTAAATGAGATACGTCCGTTGTTTTTAGGTTAAGAGAGTTTTTACATATATATATAGGTATGTGGTATGTATGTTGAAATTCATATTGTTGTTCCACGAATTATATGGGCTCGTAAAGTGCCCGGGAGTTTGATTGAAATAATATTATTTTTTGTATGTTATATTATTTTATAATATTTTATTTACACGAAGCTAAGATAATAGTCTCCCTTATAAAATATACTAAATTAAGCCATTCACTTTTCATACCCGCGCTTTGCGGCGTTGGGTTCTGCCACTCAACACGTAATGCCTTCAGAATTCGGCATAAAGTGGAAAACGGAGAGTCACTAGGTTTCCTTTGCCTACCCTGTTGTGTGCGGGATACACGTGAAGCTGATTTGTAAATATTATATTTAACTTTGTATTTGTAGATAGATTTGAAAGTTAATATTATAATATAGTTTAAAAATATACCTAATTATTTTAGATAATTTAATGAAATGTAATAAAGAACAAGTAAAGAAAAATTAAATAAACTGTGTAAAGACGTTTTTTAGTTTTTATAAATGAAAATACTTTTGTCATTTTAAATATTAAATCTATAAGTTATAAGTTTGTTTTTAGGCATAGCCTTCTGTGCGTTCGCAAGAAAGCGATTTATATTGTATTGACATTAAGATATTTGTATTGTAGATATCAAATATATTTCATAGAAGGAATAAAAAATAATATATATTTTGCATGAAATAAAAGACTTAACAAATATTGAATTGTGAAATTTTAATATTAATATTCTGTTACAATGTAAATGGAGATAATTTAGATATTTTTCTTTTTTAAATTTAGGTACCTTATAAGTATATTTTTAAAGTTTTTCAAGATTCAATTCTCACTTTTAAGAATAATATCTAAATTATGTTCATTTTCCCGTTCTCGTAGAGGTGCGTCCTTGAGATCCGCCACTTATTTTTGTCCCTAAAAGTCGACGGAAAATTTAGAATTGTGAGTCGTAACACTAGGTTCCCTACTTTGCCGTTAGGGAAAAAGCCTGGAGCTGTTTTTTATACAATTCAAATTGCCTGTTGAGTAATGCATTTTCCCTTTATGTAGTAACACTTACATAATATGTATGCGTTTAAAAAAATAATAAAATATTTTGTAAGTTTTTATAATTATAACATTCATATCCTAAGGAAATAACGTAATACATGTTAAATTTTAAAAGTCCATACTATTTAAAGAAATAAGAATAGCTAATAATTTTAAATTACACATTTAATAAAAAATAATACAAGGTTTCATATGATATGAAATTTGCTAAGTGTATTTTCAATGCCAAAGAACTCTTTTATGTAAGACACTTACAACTTCTTCAAATATAAATATTGCTTTTTTACGTAATAAGAAAATTGGCATTTATAACTAACTATAGGTGAATATAATAAGAAGAATACGTAATATAACAATGTGTTTTGTAAAATATAATATCTAAGAAAATATTTGGCAGTATCTTTTATTTCAATTTCATAACAGGGAGAAAGGGTGGGTATCTGTAAACGCAGCTAGTTCGATCCCCACACGAGAAAATTAAGATTTAATATTTTAATTTCTTCGCTCTGTTCCCGAGGTAAAGCGCGGCGTTGAGTTCCGCCACTCAATATACCTTCAGAATTTCTCTACTCTGCTATATACGGGATAATACGGGATAATGAAGCTGAACAAAAAAACAACTAAAGAGTGACGTAATAAATGTTCTAAAATCCACACAAAATAAAAAAAACACTATAGATAACCATCAATCATAGATTTCTTCTAAGAGTTTGATTTAATGACATCGTAAGAGATTCTAGGTTGGACGTGGATTTGCAATTCACTCTCTGAAAAGCTATTATTCATCTGGTGCTTACGGATATCTGAGAACTTGCGACGTCGAGAGCGGAAGTAATAAAGCTGAGTGGACAAAATTATGGTTTAATTAACATAATATAACATCGCAGTATAAAAGAAGATTTATAAATTAAATTAAATCAGCTTCACGCTCTATCCCGCACACAGTATACAGAGAGAGGAGTGTTAAGATACTCTGTTCCCCACTTTCTGCCGAATTGTGGAGTACAATAATGTGATATACTAAATTACTATTATATGAAAATGATTATAAGTTTTCCTTGTTTTTAGTTTGAGGATTGGAGTTCGATTCTCAGGATTTTTTTAATAATAAATGTTTATTTAGAAATTATGATCGAACGCCAAGCCAATAAGTGACGATAGCTGGTAGAAGAGAAAGATTGAGACATGTGACGGATCGATGGATAGACAAAAAAACCTACTTTTATCCACAATCTCTCTGAACGTTTTTTTTATTTTTTATATTTTTAATCTATTATTTCTTCTTTCCGTTTTATATAAAAGGTGAGTACAATCAATTATTATAGTTCATACAGCAGTTTATTCAAAATGAGAAATTACATGCTTAATGTTTGCGTAATTTACCACTGGTTCTCTAACGTTAACGGCTGCCTGAGAAGAACCGGCGCAAGACAGCTGGACTCCATCAGAGGCAATTCCGTTCCTATTTATTGTGATTTTTATAGAGAACGAGCGAAGAAGCGAAGCGAATGGACGTTGGCGAGCGAAGGAAACATGGGGTGAGTTTTTCTTTCCATAATTATTAGATAACTAGCGGACGCGCGCAGCTTCGCTTACGTATTTAGGGGTGAATTCTAATAAACCATGAAACATGTGTTCAATGAAATATTTATAAGAGTTTCAATTTCAAATATTATAAAAATCGGTGGCGATTTAAGGATTTTTCCATACAAACTTTCAACCCCTAATAAGCACCCTTAGGGGGTTAATTCTAGAAAACGATGAAACACGTGTCCAATTAAATACTTTTAAAAATCTAAATTTCAAATTTTATAAAAATCGGTGCCGATTTAATTGTTTTTCCATACAAACTTCCAACCCTTATTTCATCCATTTAGGGTTAAAATTTTTCAAAATCCCTTCTTAGTGGATGTCCAGGTTACGAAAGTAAACATCTGTCCAAATTTCACGTTTGTACCATCAGCGGTTACGGCTGTGCGCGCGTCTTACCTCAGTCAGTGAGGACAAGTCCTTTTATATACAGGGTGTCCCAGGAGTCAACGATAAAACGAAAACAGGTGATAGACCAGGGTGTCGGTTTTTCCGATATTTTTTTAAATCAATATAATATGAAAAATACATGACACAGATTTTTTAAAATATTTTTCTCATAACTGTCACGACTTGGTCTATCACCTGTTTTCGTTTTATCGTTGACTCCTGGGACAACCTGTATATAGATATTAAGAAACAAGCATAAGCATATTAATACAGATTGCGAATCCAAGGCTTAGGGCTAGAAGTGGCCTCTAAAGTATTACAGAGAAGTTTATTGACATTCATCTCACATCTGACCGACGAAAGCAGAGCAAACTGCTTAACCCAATATACGAGTATAAACAATAGACGACCTTCCGAACAAAAATCAAAGCCTAGCATTTAATAATATACATATTAAGAACTAGCGGACCCGGACGCGGCTACGCCTGCTTGAAATATAAGAATATAATTTCTATAGAAATATAATTTCAATCTAGATGAAATGCTAAAAGTGACTATTATATTTATTTTCATAAGGATGAATATCAAAACGACGCGGTAACGCGGAACGCGGTCGCGTAACGACGACGGTTGTTATTAACATGGCAGAATAAATTGCATGTCAAATTAGAAAGTATTTTAATTTATTAGTACATATGTGTAATGTAATCAAATCAATCAAATCTGAAGAATGCAGCTTTCATACAAAACAAAAACAAAGTAAATCGATCCAGTAGATCCAGAGATCTTAGCGTTCAAACAAACAAACAAACAAACAAACAAACAAACAAACAAACTCTTCCGCTTTATTATATTAGTATAGATAGTATAGATATAGAGGTCATTCGTGGCGCAGAGGCACAAAATGTGCTGCATAATCGACTGGTCGTGGGTTCGATCCCTACTCGAGGAAAGGAAATATTTGTTTAAATTTATATTTTCATTTCTTTCGCTCTGGTATCGAGATTCAACAAGCAATGTCTCCAGAATTCGGCGGAAAGTAGAGAACGGAGTGTCTTAACACGAGGTTCCCTCTGTCTACCCTGCTGTGTGCGGGATATAGCGTGAAGCTTTCTGCCTTGGTGCCAGAGCGAAGAAATAAAAATATACATTTAAATAAACATTTTCTTTCCTCGAGTGGGCATCGAACTCACAACTGTCGCGTTACAGTCACACCCTTATGCCGCTAAGCCATGGCCGGCCTCAAACATGTGTTAATAATATGATATGTGGGTTCACTTCGCCTACAAAAGGCCACATTGATGGCTTAGGGCGCGTACCCTGAACGTAAAATAATTAATTTACGATCTCAGTGTCTCGTTATGCTAATTTTACGGTGGAATACTTTATTTTTGGTAATTTTTAACCCCAGTTCATTTGCATCTAAGCTATGTTTGTAAATCTAAAAATATGGTGTGAATACGATTTTTCTTATCTATAGACACTTAGATATATCCTTGGCTGACTTTGAGCCAATAAAAGGTTTGGCTTGTAAAAATGAGAATGATTTTTGAACCTATTTTTTAGCTCTTATCTATTTATATTATATTTATTTAGCAGCTATAAGCAATTCCTCTATAGTAATTTATTGTTTTTTTTTCTTAAATTGGGTAAAAATATACGTAATAAAATTTATTTAATGGGAAAATTTTGATTTAATTAGAAATATAATATTTTTAACAATTTTCTTCACAATTAGTGAATTAACCATTAAAATTAAAGAATCCTTACTGATGTTTATTAAAAAAAATATCTTAAAAAAATAAATATGAAAAATCTAGATTAATAATTTAGTGTGAATTTTCAAAAGCGATATCTGTGTCTAGTTTACGTAATGAAAACATGTAAGAGAGAGATTTCCAAGAACTTAATATTCATAATTAAATGAATCGTGTACGTTGGCGTTGCGCCTAATGTTTTCTACAGTCTGAAATTTTCAACTACGAGTATTTCACCATAAAGTGCTCTATATGGTTGTTCTAGTTTTAAAAGCATTTTGTAAATTCCAAGCTTAACTTTGTAGAAGCGTAGATAAAAATATGTTTCAGTAATTTATTATTTTTCTCTTCAAAAAAATTGTTAAATTGTTTATAATAATAGTAATTATTATTTGATTAATTATATCAAATTGCAATTACTATTTATTCTGTGTGCAAGAAAAAAAATAAACGAAAAGTAGAATTTATCATTTTTAGTTTCTCGCTTTATCCCGCACACGTATTAAACATACCTATATTATAAATTCGAAAGTAACTCTGTCTGTCTGTTTGTCTATCTTTTACGCAATCAGGGCCAAACCGCTAATTTAATTGTGATAAAATACTTATACAGAGACACTTGAAGGTCTCGGGATGAACATAAGATACTTTTTTCTCATATTTGTAATATTATCGATATATACCAATATATTAAAATACTTTTTAATTTGACATGCAATTTATTCTGCCATGTTAATAACAACTGTCGCTAAGCAACCGTTGCTAATCAACGATTTGCAAAGTTTGTTGTTAGAAAACATCACCCAAAATGATCTTGCTTAACGCATCTCTCTGTTGAAAACTGAAAATAATTTCATAAATATATTTAATAAATATTCGTATACTTCAAGCGGGCGTAGCCGCGTTCGGGTCCACTAGTATTAGATATAAAACAATTATACAAATAATTTATAATATTTACATACTACTGAAATATTTATTGTATATACAGCTTTCTAGTTAATACTTTAATAAAAATGATAATTCAGTAAGTTCAGCAACAATTAAAATGAATGTGCTTCATGCATACCTCTGGCTTGCAAAAATTAATTGGACATCAAAAAGTAAGTTAGTTAAACGTTTACCTCATTTTTAATATTAGATCTGTTATACTGATGAAATAAAATGTTATAATATTTTATTGTCTAATTTCTATTATTAATTTTAACAATAATATTAATTTTAGATGATAAATTAGTATAATAAGTAAAAAAGAGGACGATAAAAAAGGCCAGTTGTAGATCAAGGACACAGGCATGCGACTGTAAACACCTGGTTGTGGGTTTGATTCCTATTTGAATTAAATAAATATTTAATATTTTCATTTTCTTTGTCCTGCAAATGAGGCAAACGTAGTGAGTTCAATTACTCAACACGCAATGTTCCAAGAATGGGGGAAAGTAGAAAATGGCACTAGGTTGCCAGGCTTCCTCTACCTATGCTGCTGCTTAAGATACAAAGTAAACTAACGATACACTTCACTCAATTGTAATTACCGTGTGTTGTAACGAGTGAAGCGAACAGGGATAGGGCCTCTCTAGGAAAAAATGTACATTCGTCAATGAAAGTTGATTATATTATTTTGATCTTAATGTTAACATTAAAATCAAAAATCATATTTTTATAAATATAAATAAAAGTATAATAAAAATATTAGTATAATTCAAACCCCATCAAATCTTTCCTTAGTATAAAAGGTACATAAGAAACGTGATTCGCTAAGCACCCATCGTTACAGCACTACGAACAATTTTATATCCAATTGGATAGTCGCATTCAAATACTTCCCATTACGATATCCTATTAGATTTTTTTTACTCTTGTTTGAAACTTGAACTGACATTGTTTTTGAAGTACTTTGAAGTTTCATGCACTTAACTCAATTTTTTTATTTTGTTTGACATTTATATCTCGCATTGCATCCTAGAGAACCTTTCCACACTAATGAGAAGCATTGTGTGTTAACTGGCGGAATTTAACTTCGCACTTTGTCATGCCAGGCAGAACAGAAGTAATATATACCCCCAGTGGAGATTTTTCTGTCTGTTTGTGTGAATGTCGATGGAAAGTCGGGAAGGGAGTATTTTAATACTAGGTTCCCTTCTGCCTACCTTGCTATATGTGGGATACACCATGTAGCTGAAAAAAAATAGAGATTTTTAATATAAACCTACTACTATGTACTAGTATACGTCCAGAATTCGACAGAAAGTAGAGAACGGAGTGTCTTAACACTAGGTTCCATCTGCCTACCCTGATATGTGCGGGATACAGCGTGAAGCTGATTTTTTTTTATGTACTAGTAGTATTTAGTTCATGTTATTAAATTAATTTTAAAGTTTCATTCAATACTACATATAAAAGCTATATTATTTATTTATAACTGCATCGCTATTTTGGGTGTCCCACGGGATATCAACTTAAACATTAATTTTCCTATAATAATGACGACATTTGCATACTTTGTGGTTATATTTAAAACCACATCATTACATAAAGTAAGATGTGTATAATATATCATTCGTAATAGTTTAATAAATCAAGGTAAAATGCTCTTCGCGGTACTAAAAGTAACCTCATGCCATAATTTTTGTGTTATCAACTAGATTATTTCCTGTTAATGTTTTCAGAGATGCTGGGACATCTGCTTCCTTAGGTTATATTATAAACGTTTTTGGCTTTACGCTGTACTCTGGATATGACATGGAAGGCAAAGGGAACCTAGTTCTAGCCCAACCTAAGACACTTCGTTCTCGCAATCCCCTGAATTGAATCGAACCTACAACTGATGCGTTTACAGTTTACAGTTAATAAATATTGTAAAAAAACAGAGAAAATAAAAAAAATGAAAAATCACCTGCACCTCGTATCCCGCACACAGCAGGGTAGGCAGAGGGAACCTCGTGTTAAGACACTCCATTCTCCACTTTCCGCTGAATTCTGGAGGTATTTATATCTGGACGTAATAATACTGCACATATGTTCAAACTCACAACCACAATAATAAAAATATTTAGATTCTCCCCTCTGTTGAATGTGTGACATTGCATCTACTATCAAACACGTAGAGTTTCTAAATTGGGAGGAGAGTTAAGAATAGATACTTGAAATGAACCTTGCATTTTATTTACTATAATTTTATTAAGAAATATATAATATGTTTTCAAAATCGTAATTAGATAGAAAAGTTGCAATAACAAATATTGAACTACATATAATAATGGTATTCGTGACCACCAGTCCGCCGAGCAGACTTAACGCTGCTTGCTTTTCAGCTTCCCTTAAGGCTTTGTTGTTTCTCATCTATTTGATTAAACTAAACTAAACAAAAAATAAATAAATAAATCAGCTTCACGCTGTATCCCGCACACAGCAGGTTAGGTAAAGGGAACCTAGTGTTAAGGCACTCTGTTCCTCACGTTCTACCGAATTCTGGAGGCATTGCGTGTTGAGTCAACGAAGATCTCAACGCCGTGCTTTGCCTCGACACCAGAGCGAAAAAATGGAAATATAAACGATATGCATTTTTTTCTTGTATTTATATAGTATATATAGTCTCTCTTATCCCTAAAATTTTATTTATTATATTAACAAAGAACTCCACAGATCAGTCCATACAGATTTTCTGCTATTCTTCTATAGATAAGGAATTCTACTAATTTACAATACAAAATTTATTAACACTTCGAAATAGGCTCAAAATGAAACATTACATATATAAATAAACTAATTTCGTAACTTAAACTCGGTTATTTCAAGCGAAATGGGTTGATAACTGTATTTCCGGTCATGACTGGGGGTTGTCCTATGTTTCATATTCATTGTATAATATAAGCGATAAGTTTGAGAAATTTGTATGGACATTAGTAGAATATTCCTTATTATTTATTTCTGTAAATTAAATTTATTTTATGCTTATTAATATAATTATAGTAAAATAAACTAATTATACAATTAACTGTTAAATAATTTAATATCAAAATTGTGATAAAAGTAGAGAAAGGAAGGTAGGTAGGAATGTAATGCTTATTGTATGCTAAATTTTTAAGTACGTAAGTGTAAGACAATTGTCAGTGTGAGGGTATTTTACAGAATATAAAATAATAATACCCACATAATTATTTATAAAAGAGGAAGGGAACGGCTATAAAAAGTGATGTTTTTGATGGATTGAGTCAGTACGTCGTTATTCTTTCTGCCTCTCGTAAGGTGTAAAATTGTGACAGTGTTCAAGTATTTAAAATCAGTGTCATTGTTGGAACTATGCGTTTTAAAACGTGTATAAGTGTAAAGTGTCATATAGAAACAGTGTTAGAAGTGTGTATATGTAAAAGAGGAACAATAAATTATGGTTATTAAGTATTTTCTTATACTTACCCCCTGACATTTTTATAAATGTCAGAAGTGGGATCCAACACCTAAAGATAACTGGTGTTGTTACTACGCCCAAAGGTACGTCTGCGACGGTGATCGTAGACAGAATAGACGCGGAGATAATAAGCGGAAGCGATCACAGCAACCGGAATAACCGAAGTTCTAGTCAAAAGTATAGTTATGGTCGCCGTTCAAGTAGCAGAAGGTACAGTCCAAATCGCAGAAGACGTGAACTTGAGGAACAGGGACACCTCAGCAGGCGTGCTTGTAGTAGTGTTCAACAAAGCAACAGCGACCATGTTTATAAGCCGAAGCGTGAACAGTATATTTGCCGCTAGCGTGACAGCCGCTCTTCTAAAGAAGTCAATGAAAATCGTCTTCCTTGAAGTAAGCATCGTTATGAAGGTACGAGAATTTTATTAATAGTAACAGTAATTTTAATCGTCAAGTAGGAGTGCAGAAGCGGCACAATATTTTAACAAAATTTTAATAAGATATCAAGATTAAAAGTCGAAAGTAGTCGCTATAATTAAAGTCTCCTTTATAACAAATCAAACAGTGTGCTAAATGTCATGTTATAGTTTACTTAGTTAAAGTCTGTAGAAAAGTCAATCGCGTAAATGAACTAAGTGAAAACGTAATCGAAAAAAAAAAGTAATACAATTAACAGTGACGTGTTCTCACTAAACGGCATTGTTTTGAATTCTTTCATTAAACTAGGAAGAACTTTAAGTGAAATAAAAGGTCAGTAGTATATTAAGTGAAATAAGGATGAAACGGAGCATTCGATAGGTTTTGATAACTCGACAGTTACACCCGTAGATAGTTATAATATTTAAATTATTATTGATGGCATTTTGGCAATAACGGAAGTGTTTAGTGTCTAATGAATATTTACTTAGGTTATGTTGTTACGGAACAAACATTTATAATGTTTAAGACTTACGATACTTTTAAATAATAATAGCTAAGTAAAATTATAATACCCGCAGTATTATCATTTAGTAGAATTGAACAAAAAAAAAGTCTTATAAAGTCAAAGGATCAAACAACGGTTTAGCAATGGTTAGTGTATAGCAATGGTAGATGTAATAAACTTATAGACGTGTAAAGAATATTTTGTTTTATAAGAATTAAATGAATTTAACGATAAAAATGGTAAACTTATTCTAAAATAACTTGTTGAAGACAAAAAGAAATAAGCTTTCAAAATATAGTTAAAAGATAGTTATGTGTTTCAAAAATTATAAAAGTAATAATAGTAATTTAAATAAGCAGACCAAGACTTAAAGTTACTTAGAAATAGAAAAGGAATAAAATTCAATAAAAAGGGGGCTTATAATGTTACTTCCGACGCCATTTGTAAGCTATTTCTAATAATTAGCCCAGCCCTACTTTTGAAAGAAAATCTTTTGTAAAATCTTTTAACAATAACAAATAGAAAAAAGTCCATATATATAATATTTTATTCTGGTAATTTATTTCTTCTTTATATAGAACCCACAATCACCGCGATTATTGTTAAAAATGTCCCAACTGCGCTATTACGTTGTATTTTTTATAACATATTAATTTGATTCTGCCATAGGTTATTTATATTTATGAGGCCTCTTTCTCCATATTATTTTTTATGGTTCGCTTTTATAATATAGATTTAGGGCGAAGATAATAATTGTATAGTTGTATACTTACAAGACGTATTTTTCTATGTTTATATTATTTATAGAAAAGTAATTAGTAAGTTTATTAAAAAACATTTTTTATGTATTTTATAGTTATTTACAGCGAGTGATAGAAAGTTGTCATGAGTTTAGATTTTAATTATTACTAAATTAGAAAAGTTAAATCAAAAATCAGATTCACCTTTCACCTTCTGGTCTATCCAGTGTTAAGACACTCCGTTCTCCACTTTTCGTCGAAATCAAGCCTTCGTGCCAGAACGAAGAAATGAAAATACTAAGAAATAATAATTTATTCCCTTCAGTGGGGATCGAACCCACAACCGTCGCGTTACACCCTTATGCCCCTGCGTTACAATGGTCTTATTATTAAATAATGATCGTTATTAAATTGTTCACAGCAATTTTATATTGCTGTTATTTTTTTAAGGTGATGCCATTTCTTTTTTAAGACTTGTGAGTAAATCAGCGGTAAATAAACGCAAAATAAAGACTATAAATTAATTTTTAAATCTTGCTGTATTCAAGTAAAGTTTAATCTTCTTACAATATAAATGTAATGATTTTATATAAATAGTTTTTATATTTACGATAATTTGTTATAGAAAAATGTAAATCAACCTCTTTGTTTAATAAAAAGATATATTTGAAAATTTATACATAGAACTAGCGCGACGCTTGATGTGTTGAAAATTCTGATGCGCATTATTAGATTTGGAGCTGAAGAGGAAAGTGGTCCTCTAGAATAAAATATTGTATTATAATTTAATATATACATTGTACAAGCCTAATGGTATCTAGCCCTGGAAGAAGTATAAGTTCTGTAAAAGTCCTGAGATATAAATTGTAGAAGCCTAATGTTATTTAGCCCTGGAAGAAATATAAGTTCTGTAAAAGCCTCGAGGTGTTTGATTTCTTTACAGTCAGAAGTGGGATCAGATTCAGCCCCAAAGTGAGGTACGTACAACAAAAACATGGAAATCAAGTTTTCCACTGCTAGCTTTTGTAGATATTATTGATCGGAGAGCTTTTGATTGAAAATTTAGTCACTTTAAGAGTTATTATGCATTTTATTAGAATAGTATGAAGATTAAGTATAATTTATAGAATAGTGTGATGATGAAGTATATTTTGTAGAATAGTGTGATGATGAAGTATATTTTATTAGAATAGTATGAAGATAAAGTATATTTTATAGAATTCTATGAAGATTAAGTATAATTTATAAAATAGTATGAAGATTAAGTATATTTTATAGAATAGTATAAAGATTGATACACGGCTAAGGATGCCGTAGATGAATTAGTGGTCAGCGTGCCACAGAAGAATGGTTAGAATACCATAGATGAATTAGTGGTCAGCGTGCCACAGAAGAATGGTTAGAATACCATAGATGAATTAACGGTCAGCGTACCGTAGATGAATTATCGGTCAGCGTGCCGAAGATTGATGATTGATATTATGTATTTAGAGTAAGAGCCTGCTTGCTCGAGGCTGGTGGTGGCCTCGGTATGTCGGGCGTAGTAGTAAAGTAAAACATTAAGTAAGCGCCTGCTCGTGACTGATGATTGCGGCAGTCAGGCATAGTGTGTAGTAGCCTTTGTAAGTAATGTATGCTTAAATTATTATGTTTGTTTATTAATATTGATTATTTTAGTATTTTTTTTTCTTTTGATTGATTCTGATTTATTCCTTGACATTTTGACGATCCATTTTAAATATTTTTTGAATGACATTTAAAAGAGAATGCTTTTGAATTGATAATTTATAAATACACCAATTAATTTATTAAAATTATTAGTTTTTAATGACATTTGTTGCATTAATTTGAGGGAAATGGAGTCGGATGCTGAGACGCACCCTAGAGGAACCACCCAGTGGAATGATGGCAATGACAAACAAAAAAAAAGGAATTTATCGAAAATGCAAAACTTCGAGATCTTCGCGGCCGTAGGAGTGATTTACATCTTCTGATGAGCGGTTCATCTGATGTGATAAAGCGCTTCGGTGACATAAAGACAAGCAAAGGAACTTTTTACTGGTATACAAAAGCAATGTTTAGATTTATAAATTTCTGTATAATAGATAAAAATTAAAGTTAAACTTTAGTTACTGGTATTATAAAAGTTAATAGATCACATTTAAATGTAATTCCGCAGTTTGTGTGACATATAGAAAATTGGCTTACATAAGTAAATGAGTGTATAAATTTTGCTCGTTTGTTTATAATGGGTCTTGTGAGGAAATAATTCGTATCTACAAAAAGTTTAATAAAGTGCTTTGAGCGAAATTATGATCAGTTTCTCAAAGAAATGAAAGCTAATACTAGACAATAAAGAAATATACATCAATATTTCTGTAATAAATTTCCCTTAGCTTTACTTTTAGATCTGGTTAAAACGAAAGAAAAAAGCTATTTTCTGTATTAGGATACTCGATAAACCTATTAGAAATGTAAAAAAACCAGAAGATTTATTGATTTATCTCAGATATCATGCATTAAAAGTAGAAAGTTAGTCTCACTCGGGTATCGGGTCAGGATTAGGATCAGGATCAGGATCAGGTACCGTCAGGTCATAAATATCATAGGTCATAACAGTGTTAGTTTGGTCTGCTAGTTCAAAATTTTATATATTGAAAGATATATATTTTTATGTATCAATTATTGTGGCAACAAATATATTAAACAAGATAAATAGAAACACGATAACAAAGTCACAGCATTAGGTTCTGCCGCCAGTGTAGTACCACCTACAAGTTTCGAAATTTTTTTTTTATTTCCAGTAGAATTCATATATGTGATTTATATCGGGTTGGGGTGATTGGAATAAATTAATTAAATTTGTTTCTATGTACATAAGAGTTTATTAGCATACACGCGTTACAATTTTATTATTAGAATAATTACAATATGTACAGACGTTGCAAATTATGTGTAAATTAGAGAAACGACAGTCACAATTAATGAATCATCTCACTTTGTTGTCTTTTAGCGTTATCCAGTCTGCTTTGATTTATAGCAATTATTATTTTCTTACGTTGGTTTTGTATTCACACGTATTCACTATTTTATTCTTTGTACGAGGCTGTCAATTAATTATAGACATCTGTCGGGGGTCATAAAAATTAAACGCTATGTTTAAAAAGGTAGTATATTGTCTTTACATATATTTTTCTCCAGTTCCAAAATATATTATTTAGTACAAAATGTATATTTATGTATTCTGCCATTTTTTTTATGGTAGCGAATTGAAACGCACATAGAGCGAGTGTCAATATCTGCATTTCTTAAGCTCATAAATTTAATAAACATGTAAACTAAGACTAGTAAACTTGTTAGTTTCTCTTCACCTCTCTTGGGCCTCTGTCCAGGGGTTTACTTACCTTTTGAAAATTCATCTGATGACTAGGCAGGCGTTAGTGCTCTAGTTGTAGATGAGATTTTACTGCATTAAAATATGGCGTTCCGCGTTTGTTGCTTACCTTGTCTTAGTCAAATTTGTCACGAAGATAGATGTTTACTCTCTTACGAACTCGAAACTTTAACAATTGGTAGCTCGTAAAAGATCGCAATTTGTTTGCTGGTAACTGTAAATAATAATAACTGCTACGTACGTAGTTATTTAAACGCGATTTTGTTCCCCTTATGACAACATGGTGGTCACAATTTAGTATATTTTCGTTCTGGGACCGCATCGTCAACGTAGACTTAGAAACAATGTTTATACGTTGAAAATTACATTTTTAGCCGATTCAATAAGTTATTTTGCAGCAATTTTGTCTTACAAACGTGCTTCATATTAACATAACGTTTTTATTCATAAACCAATTCTAGTCATTAAGCGTAAATGGGCAATAAAGATTTCTAAATTTATTTATAAAAATTAAAGTATCTCAAAAGAAATATTTTTTAGGAAATTACTAGGGAAGTTACATAGGACTAAAAAAATAGTTTTTGTAGCATTGTGTATACGTTAAGAAATAATACGGAAAATTATTTTTTTATCTATATAAATCATAGTTTTTAAAATTTGATTTAGCCGTCGAAATTACTCGTCCTTGATATATATATATGTATTTTTTTTACCTAAATTCAGTAAATTTCAATTGCAAAAATTTGAGGAACTTTCGGAATCGGTTCTTTAACGAGTAAATTTTACAACGCAAAGAATATTTGATGGTTTAAATGACTTTTATGTAAATATAGTTCAACAGATGATCGTTTCGAATATTTCAGCCACAGCCAG
Source organism: Heliconius melpomene rosina (assembly GCF_056956725.1). Classification (NCBI taxonomy): domain Eukaryota; kingdom Metazoa; phylum Arthropoda; class Insecta; order Lepidoptera; family Nymphalidae; genus Heliconius; species Heliconius melpomene. Next base: position 4,113,176 of record NC_140402.1, on the reverse strand, counting down.
CTCTCCTTGCATGTCGTTCCGTGGCATGGTTAGGGATTGCTGTGTTTAGGTCGGTCTTGAATAGTTCAGGGAACATGTTGTTCTACTTAATTAAAATTGGAATTCTCATATTGGATGATTTTAAAATAAAAAAATAACTTTGTAAAATCGTTATAGTGTTTCTCATGAGGTTATTCTTTACATTACATAAGAATTTATTTACTACTAGTGGGCCCGTCCGGGGCTACGCCCGCCTGAAATAGAAATATTAATAAAGGAATTGAAAACTAAAGATTCAGTCAGTTCAGTAAAACACTTGTATAAAATAACTGTTACGGCAATTAGCAAATTTGTCGAACTAAATACTTTAAATTGGCATAACTTTTATTTTTTTTGTTTATGAAGCTTGCCAGAACCCAATAGTGAAAACCGCATTTAAATCGGTTAAGTCGATTCTGAGATAACAAACGCACAGACAAACGGACAAATAAACAAAAATTTAAAAATAATTGTTTTGGGTTCTATTAGGTTAATAACATTTTTTTTAAAAAAAATATTTTTCAAGTAAAGACCGAACCATTTACGATTTTATTATGAGTATGTATGTGAAGTAATTGTTATAACTCAACTGCAAAATTGTTATTATATATATTTATTTTTGATGATGCCAATAGCTCGACGCTGTATTCCTATCGAATGTAACGTTCTCAATCCAAACATTATATTAGCCCAGCTAGATGCACACTACTTGGCTCTGTAATATCGTTGATCCTTACTTTCTGAACGTACTGTTATGGATTTTTTTTACATACTTATCAACATACATCTATTGTGTTAATTAAAATTGCTTAATAATATTTCCTAGGTATCCTTATACCTAGACCTAGACCTAGACATATTTAAGTTTTTGTATCCTTTTCTTTACAAATTAACGTGACCGTATTTATATATATTTGTTGACATTAGAAATTATATTTTATTATAATGAATAATTCTATACAATATAATAGGATATATTACGTATGTGTATAAGGATATAAAGCAGCGGTAGGCTACCGATTGACATACACTTACGAGTGCACCTTAAGGTAGCCTGGCAGAGATCGCTTAGAGCGATAAGGCCGCCTGTTGTGCATTTTCTTATGTTAAGCATTTTCTTTTACTTCTCTTTATTTGACGATGGACAAAGTATTTCGTAGGATATTTGTAATTATAGCGGGTATCATTACAGGAGTTTCAAATATAAATACGCTATGCTTATTATTTTATATATTTAGAAGTGAAATTAAAGTTCAATAACGAAACTGACAGATAATAATAGGTAACAGCAAGAAAATAAACTTAATAATGTAGGTAAAGAGTGCAATATACGCAGAGATAAACAAGCATGTAGCCAGTGGACATAATATTTATATTTGTGTGTATGATTATTGATATTACTTTGAGTTGAAACTAAACTTTGTATTACATATTCCTTTACTTGCTCAACTTTTATTACTAAAATGTTTAAAGTGTTCATAATCTCAGGATATGCGTACAGACAAACGCAAGGAGACATAAACCGACAAAACCGACAGACATTTTAACAAAACATCTTTTATTTATTGATAGATTTTCTCGTATTTTTTCCACGCAGCGATAAGTTACAATTTCGTTATGTGTACATATGGTTAAATTTCTGAGAGAACTCCAAAAGTCTTCTGGTCTCAAAAGTAATTATTTTTTGTAAATTATATGTTAAGTCTAGTATCTATTGCGCATTTTGTTATAATATGATTGTACTAGCTCAAGACGCAATGATTTAATTAGTTGTATATTTGTTGAAACTAGTGATGTCAAGTAGGCTGCGGCAATATCAATACATATATTATTTGTAATCGACCGAATGTAATGAGTTTATAATAATACATGGTTGATTTTAACTGTTTTTGTGAGTAGTCGTGCATCGGGAGATTGCACGAAGTCGGATGGCCGAATGTAATGATTTTATATAAATAGTTTTTATATTTACGATAATTTGTTATAGAAAAATGTAAATCAACCTCTTTGTTTAATAAAAAGATATATTTGAAAATTTATACATAGAACTAGCGCGACGCTTGATGTGTTGAAAATTCTGATGCGCATTATTAGATTTGGAGCTGAAGAGGAAAGTGGTCCTCTAGAATAAAATATTGTATTATAATTTAATATATACATTGTACAAGCCTAATGGTATCTAGCCCTGGAAGAAGTATAAGTTCTGTAAAAGTCCTGAGATATAAATTGTAGAAGCCTAATGTTATTTAGCCCTGGAAGAAATATAAGTTCTGTAAAAGCCTCGAGGTGTTTGATTTCTTTACATAATATATATATAAGTTTTTTTTAATCTTCACACTGTATCCCGCAAACAGCAGGCAGGCAAGCAGGTTCCTTCTGCCTGGTAGGCATTGGAGATTCCAAGGTATAAGATCCTCAAATATTAAGACATTCCATTACTATTGTAATATCCTTTGAAAGTTATTATTTCGCGAATATTGCATGTAATAATTATAAATCATAAAGAAAAGTCATATTAGAAGTCGTTAAAGCTTAGAGCCTAGGGTGCTAACTAATGGTAGTTCGCAATTGATCATAAATTAACTAAGATTCTTTCAAGTGACTTATATATAATTAAATTGGTTTTAATAGTAAAAAAAAAAATATTCTAATTATTCGCTATAATAAATTAATAATGATTATACTTAAATGTTTTATATCAATTTCAATAGAAGTCGGTGTTGAGTTCAGCAACTCAACACGTAAGAGTTCTAGAAATCCGCAGAAAATGGGGAACGGAGTGTCTTAACGCTACATTTCCTCCTGTGTTCGGAATACAGGGTAAATAGAAATAAAAAGACGCAAAATATTTTTTACCTATGTATTTCAACATTGCCCGACGGCTTACTTATTTCACTTGAGGACCTTTTGAATTTATATTAATTCTGTCTCAGTCTATCAAAAGGAAAACATTTAATGTTGAAAAGAGATGAAAAATAATAATTTGGTGTAAATATCAGATTTTTATAAAGTGTCTGAATGGCTTCTGGGCGTGACTTGAGTGCGACGGTCATCAGTCTAGAGAGTTCTTCACTATGGTTGCCTTGAGCGGTTCAGGTGTTATGTTTAATGATAATAACAGTATAAAATCTTCCTTAGTTTATTTTTTAGGAATATTATTCTAAAAATCTTTGTTTTTATTATACAGACAAGCACTTTATAATATACTAGCGGCCCGCTCGCGGTTTTACCCGCGTGAATTATGTTATTATTAATGTAGTCTCCATGACTACGTCCTAGTGACGTCTGCAAAATTTGAAACTTCTAGCATTTGTAGTAACGAAGCTTCATACAAACTTTCAACCGCAAAAACAACCCCTTAGAAGTCGAATATTACAAATTCCCGTCTTAGCGAGCACCTACGTCCTTTAAGTAACTCCTAAGCAGAATTTGAGATTCCTAGCAGTTGTAGTTTCTGAGATTTCGTGATGAGTGAGTGACCTTTCGATTTTAGATATATAGATTATATTTCATCCATCAGAGCAGAAACAAAAATGCTTTAAATATTGATTACAAGCCCGCAATTGACGATCGAACCTATAACAGTTAGGTTCAAAGTCAGATGTTCCATTATGTGTAGAAAAGAATAGATATTAGTAAAACTATATAGTAGGGTATATTTTGTACATTAAAATATAGAAAACTACTTTAAGTCAGCTATTAAGGAAAATAAAACATTTTATTAAAAGTATTATTCCACACTTAGGAAAGAAAAATACGCTCTCTGACCAGCGACGGTATCCCATGAGGCTCGGGTTCAAATATCGAAACGTTAAAATTTTTATACGTTTTCTTAATAAGTAAAAAAATATCATTTATTGAGTAAAACTTGCACAAATATCAATTAATAAATGTAAAACAATAATATGATATGGTGTACGCCTTACTAGTGTTTCGTTATATATAGTAGTAGAGCTAGACGTACATACAAGCTTTCACAGTACATTTTAATTGGTACACTCAAGCCGTTACCGTAACAGAGTATTAAGTTTAATGCAGTATAATAAATTACGAAGGAGTTTAATTAGGCACATGAGACGAGAGACCTAAGTAGTACATCTTAGATTTTGTAACTTTATGCATTCCTTGCATTACTTGTTCTTTTTATGGATTCCAAATATACTACGAGTATATGCTTATGAATTTTGTGAGGCCATCGTGACGCAGGCGGTTGTGGATTCAGTTCCGTGCAGGTTAACGAGTGTCTTAAGATTCCTCTGCATATACTATTCTATTATATGCGGGATAAAACAAAAATTTTAAAAAAATAATAAAATTTGATAAAAAAATCTTAACTTTCCACATTTTTGAGGCATTGTACGAGTATGTTGGTGGTGGCCGTAAGTGTGACATTGGTCTAAGTTATTTATTTATTATTTTTATTAATTTTTGATTAGAAATGCAGTGACTGCAAGTGCTCCTTTGAGTGTTGACTTCTGAAGGGAATCTGTTGACTTATTTATTAATTTTAGTTACATCCTGTTTCTAAATAATAGTTATTATTAAAATTATGTCTGACTTCAAAAAAAAAATAGCTTGAAAACAAAATTTCTAAAGTAAAAAACTCGCTCGCGTAAAGCAGTTTAACTCTACTTAATAGTTTTATAAATTCTTTTGAGAAATTTCAAAAACTTTTCTTATTAGAGCAAGCGCTTTAAAGTTCAAGCTGGTTTTACCTTTCTATTTCAAAGATATTGTTTGATAAGTTATACATGCGAATCTAAAATCATATAGAAACAAAATAAAGATATAGAAAAAAGAATTGAAAAATTGTGAAGGATGTCGAGGCAAAAGCGCGGCTTTAAGTTCCACCACTCCAAAAGATTCCATCATTGGATGGAATCTTCTCTCAACCCCTCGCAGGGGGAGAGGAGAAACGGTTCCAGGGCTAAGCCCTCTGACGGTGGTCAATCTCCGCCCATAGCTATGGATGCGTCGTTGGGGTGGGCCGAAGCCCAATGGTTGAGTCCATAGGGGCTTGCTTCCAGAACATGTTTCCAGAATTTGGCGCAAAAATGGGAAAAGGAATATCCCCCTATCTAACCTGCTGTGTGCTCGTAATAATTTATGTATCTTAAACAAATCTTGTTGTGTATAGACTATCATTGAGATATTATAATATGTGTGCAGTTAAATATTTATTCTTATTTTTAGTTTTAATAAGTGATAAATCTTTCCACATTTTCATTTCTGTTTACATTGCTTAAAGATGATAAAGTATTTATTCTTTTATTTTATGCCAATAAAATACACGATGACGCGTTAAGCTAGGTAATATGTAAATTTTAAAAAGGTTTCCTTAAAAGGAATAACAATACTTTTATTTTTGTGTTTATATTGTCATTTTACAGTTTATATTTTAGTTTTAAAATATTATTACTTTACAATTCATTTTTATTTCTGTTTTATACCTGTTTTTTATAATAAAACTGTATTCTTTTTATAATTTACAACTTAAAGTCAACCTTGATTTTGAATTTTTTACATAATTTTTTTTTACTGTGTATCATGTACCGAATCTTTTTGCATCTAAGCTAAAAGAAAATGCACCTTCAAGTATTTTTTAACCGATGACTGAATTAAAAGACGAATATTAAGTTAAATTTACCTTTTCTCATATTTACGAGTATACTTATAAAACTCTTCCGTTAGTGATTGACTGACAGACACCCCATTATCGGAAGAACTGTCACCCGCACCTATAACACTTAATCACGCACTCATTAGACGGTGTAGAATTTGAAAATTAACATATATACAAAATTTATAATAAGTAGGGGAGGATTCCAGATAAATAGGGGAGGATCCCGATAAGTAGGGGAAATTCCTATGGGAACGGGAAAAGCATTGCTTTTATAATCCACTTTAATGAGTTGCACGCTACGAATCGTTAGTTATAACAATAATTAACGATGATGTAAATTTCACAATTAGCATAATAAAAAAAAATAAAACAGAAAATTGTAAAATGTAAAAAATATATTTAATATTATATCACATTTCCATTGGACAAACATAAAAAAATAATTTTCAGCTTAATTACCATATTTATCAAGGAACTCTTTGAGTGTGGTGTCATATTTGCCGTCGGGGTTGTGCGCCATGTTTAGTTTCTCCCAATCCTCGGGTAGTTTCTTCATCGTAGCGTCAATAACTTTGGCGACTAGAACCTTTTGATTATCTGAGCACTTGCCGCAGCTGGTCTGCACAGCATCAGGTATCCATTCTGTAATCATCAATTTCTATATATGTATAATATAATAAAAATCAGTGTCTGTTCATTGAAGATGAATGAGGAAAAAGATTATTGGAAGCATTTACCAATGTGATAGAACTCGAAATAATTAATTTAGAATTAAAATAGATATTGTTTTAACAATCTACAATGATAATTTTATTAAAATATACATAAAAAAAACAATTAGATTAGAAAATAACTAATAAGGGTAGTCAAGCAGACGATGAAGGAATTTCACATCGTATATTTGCAATAGTAAAAATACTTTAAGATTAAATTAATATGAGAAATGTACATATTTATCCAAAGCGTATAATATGAAGATAGATGAAAAAATATTTTTCATAGAAAAATAAATTCATATTTGTATAAATTTTTATATTTGGCTTATTTCATTTTTACATTTATTATAAAAAAGTATAGGGCATTGGTAGTTTCTATTTACATTTTATATTATTGTATATTATGTTTATAGCAATTGCCCAATTGGGCAGAAGTAACTATCAGTTTATCAGTTTTATTATAAAGTTTTTTTAAAACTATTAAAGTGTTTTCTTACCTAAAAATATTTTATATTCAGTATTTTATATCGGGAGATTAATATAATCAATTATTTTTTTTATAAAAGGTGAAGTTTTATTATTATTTTTATATATTGTACTAGGAGGTAAAATGAATGCTTCTTAAAGTTACACAATAAATTAGCTCGCCACATTTCAACTCCTTAACGACTATAGTATCGTTTTATTAATTCGTTCCAAAATATTATATTTGAAAAAATAGTTTATTCGGTTCAATCAAGTTAGTATTATATTTAAGGGACTGAAGTAATCTACTAAAAAGTGAAATTATATATCCTACTAATATTATAAATTCGAAAGTTCCACATCTTAAAATTATGTAAAAAATACTGGACAAATTTAGGCTACAATTTAAATGTATTTATAGATTTTATTACTTGTCTATAAACAACAACAACAACAAAAGTCGTCGTCCAACAACAACAACAAAAGTTACGTCGGGTTCAGTGTGCCTTCCTCCAGGAAACACGCTGGAAGGGCAATAAGTCCCGTAACATCGGACAGGGTTACCGGCTTATATACACTGGGTCACCTTCGGGTAGAAACGGTGTAGCGGTAGTGCTTTCTGAAGAGCTTCAGAATGGGCTCCTTGAAGTTGACCGTCGCTCCGACCGCTTGATGCGAGTGAGGGTACTGATTGAGGGCGTCATCACAAACTTAATCAGTGCCTATGCTCCCCAGGCGGGATGTAGCGCGGCCGAAAAGGAGACATTCTGGGAGCAGTATGAAGGAGTGCTACTTGCTGTGCCGTGTACCGAAGTGGTCTTAGTTGGGGGGACTTGAACGGGCACGTCGGTAAGGCTGCTGAGCCGTATGAACGTGTTCACGGGGGTTTTGGGCACGGTCTTCGCAATGCAGAGGGAGAAAACATTCTGAGAACCTGTATTGCGTCTGATCTGGCCGTCGTGAATACGTTCTTCCAAAAGAATTCTCAGCACCTTATCACGTATAAGAGCGGGTCCCACTCAACTCAAATAGACTACTTATTGACCAGACGGTGTCATATGGGCAGGGTAACTAACTGTAAGGTCATTCCAGGCGAAAGCCTAACGGCCCAACATCGTCTTCTTGTCATGGACTTTAACGTCACTCCGAAGAAGAAAGTGGCCGAGAAACGTAGGCCTCGGATCAAGTGGTGGTTGCTGAACGGACCGATGCAGACCGACTTCCTGGCAGAGTTGAAAAGTCACGATATTTCGACGAACACCGAGACTGCTCAGGATGCTTGGGATCGGGCTCAGTCGGCAATCATTGCGGCGGGCAGGCGAGTTCTTGGCCTTTCTAGGGGAGGACGTGTCATCGACAAGGAGACATGGTGGTGGAATGACGAGGTGCAGGAGGTGACTCGTGAAAAGAAGGCTGCCTTTAAGAAGTGGCAGGAATCCAACTCTCCTGAAGACAGACTGGAGTACACAGTAGCTAAACGTGCCTGTAAAAGAGCTGTAGCCAGAGCCCGCAGTGAAAGTTTGTCACCATTGTATGATAAACTTGAAACTGTGGAGGGGCAGAAGCTCATTTACAAACTGGCACGTTCCCGGGATAAAGTGACGCAAGATATCGCAAAATGTCTTTGCGTCAAAGATTCCCAGGGCACGCTGCTCTGTAGTCATGCCTCTGTGAAGGAGAGGTGGAGAAGCTACTTCCAGGAGTTGCTGAATACTCAGCACCCATGCAGTCTTCATCACCCACCGCCTAACCTCGGACTTATTGCCCCAATAACCCTTGACGAAACACGTAATTGCCTTCGACGCATGAAGAACGGAAAAGCGGTGGGACCTGACGACATTCCGATCGAAGCGTGGAAATCGTTGGGCTCTCTTGGTGTGCTCATGCTTACTGACCTTTTTAACCATATCTTGAACACTGGTAAGATGCCGCATCAGTGGCGGCTTAGCTTCATTACCCCTATTTACAAAGGAAGGGGCAGTGTTCAAGATTGTGGTAGTTATAGGGGCATTAAGCTTATGAGTCATACCATGAAGCTCTTCGAGCGCATGATCGACCTCAGGCTCCGCCGAGAGTGTACTGTCTCTGAGTCTCAATATGGATTTCAGCCAGGATCGGGCACCATGGACGCCATTTTCGCCCTCAGAACTTTGATGGAGGCATACAGGGAAAAAAGGAGAGCTCTGCATGTGGCCTTTTTAGATCTGCAGAAGGCCTTTGACTGTGTGCCTCGTCAGTGTATCTGGTGGGCATTGCGATCCAAAGGGATCCCTGAGGCCTATATTGAGATTATCAGAGACATGTACCACGATTCCGCTTCTATGGTTAGGACTGCTGTTGGCGACACTAGACCCTTCCCGATTACGGTGGGGGTTCACCAGGGCTCGGCTCTTAGTCCGTTCTTATTCAATGTAGTGCTCGATACTGTCTCGGCTCACATCCAGGACCAGCCTCCATGGCTGATGATGTATGCCGACGACATAGCACTCATTGCCGAGAACCGACTGACGCTGGAGCGTAAAGTGAACCTCTGGAAGGGTACGCTTGAGAACGGCGGTCTTAAACTAAATGTGTCGAAGACAGAGTACATGGCCTGCGGGAGCCGGGACTCGAGCACCATCCTTATAGGTCCTGAGCCAGCCGTTAAGTCGGAGAAGTTCAGGTACCTTGGATCCGTTATGCACGAGTCTGGAGGCATCGATCACGATGTCCATGGCCGGATAAGCGCTGCCTGGGCCAAATGGCGGGAGGTCACTGGTGTGGTCTGCGACCGCAGAATACCGCCCAAGCTCAAGGGGCTGATATACAAGAGCATCGTCCGACCGGTTCTTTTATACGGCAGCGAATGTTGGCCAGCACTATCTCGGCACACTCAGGAGCTTCACGTCACGGAAATGAAGATGCTGAGGTGGATGTGCGGCGTAACGCGGTCTGACCGCATACGCAACACATTCATTCGAAGTAGTCTTGGGGTCCGTGACGTAGCGGATAAGCTCCAAGAGAGTCGCTTGAGATGGTTTGGCCACGTTACGCGCCGGCCTAAGAACTATGTCGGACGCAAGTGCCTTGCTATACCAGTCCCTTGGGTGCGACCTCCCGGACGCCCTAGGAAGCGCTGGTTGGATGTCGTGATGCAGGACATGAGAGCCAATGGTCTAACCACCGAGGATGCAAAAGATCGTGCAAAGTGGAGTAGGTTGTGTAGGAAGGCAGACCCTGGCAATAGCCGGGATTAATGCCAGGATGAAGAAGAACAACAACAACAAAAGATTAAGTAGGCAAAACCGCGTGTTAGTTGCTAGTGATTACAAAAATATACTCACTTTTAAAATCAGATCCTTCTGGTGTACATTTGCCTGTGCCCAAGAAGCATTGGTTGTATGACTTAAGAAGGCGAAGATTATCAATTATTTCATTGATATCGAAATTATCGTAGCGGCTGTAGTCGTCCGCTGGTCGTGCGGCCACTACGGCGATAAGGGCAAGTACGATAACAATCTTCATAGTTGGTTTCGAGGAGCTTTTATAAAAGAAAAATAATATTAGTATAGATAAAAGAAAAAAAAATCTAATTTTAAGTTTCAAGTGACAGGTTGCTATTATTATCTTTACATATATTTATTTAACATTAAATACTGTTGGGGCTTGCAAATGATTTTAAATAAAAAACATAACATATTTGTTTATTTTGTAGGGTAGAGCTTAGTTATCTCCGGTCTATTTGTACAAATTTTAAAAAAGCATTTAAAAATACCAAAATCTTAGCTTTGTCTTTTATTTTTTTTTTCAGTGTCACACTGTATCCCGCACAAATCCGGGTAGGCAGAGGGAACCTAGTGTTGAGACACTCCTATCCTCACTTTCCGCCAAATTCGATTACGTATTAGGTGGTGGCACTCAAAGTCGCTTTTTTCCTTGGTACCAGAGCAAAGGAATGAAAATATTAATCAATTTCCCCGAGTGGGATTATAATTCACAACAGCCGCGTTACATCTCAGACACTTCTATGTTATAATAAATAAACATTATAATCATATAACATAAACTAAGTTTAAAACATATATAAATACTATACTAACAAAATAATAATAAACTAGCACCTACCTCGTTTGAGAGTAACTTGTTTCAGTATGGTTAACCGTAGAATTTCTTCTCATATATATAGCGGCATCAACAACAGGTCCTTGAATAATACATACAGATAATTGACGTAAGACAAATCGCGACACTACAAAAAAGGCATTCAAATTAGAGAAATATATTTAAAAGAAGTTTTTTTTTCTTTATTGGTAGGTACTGTACTTGTATAATATATTTGTCACGAATTAGTTTTAAACTAGAGACTAAAACGCGGCTTCGCTCGCTTATACTTATTTTTATATTATAGCCAAAGGATAATATTTATTTTAAATATATTATTTTTAATACAAGTAGTCTATGTCTTTTCTAATACCCTTAAAATATGTATAGAAAGTTTCACAATAATCGGTTGAGCAGTTTTGGTGTGAAAACGTAATAAACAAACTTACATTCACATTTATATCAAAGTATCAAAAAAAAAGATATATTAATTGAAAAAATTAATTCTATTTTTTTGAGAGGGTTAATATTATTTTAAAGTATACTCTTCTTAATTTGCTTAATAGAATGGAAATACAGAAACAAAATGTGGAAATAAAATATGTATTTGGGCTATATATATGCAACATTACATCTACAGAAAATTTAAAAGGAAAATTAAGCGGATAAGCGTTGCCTGGGCTAAATGGCGGGAGGCCACTGGTGTGGTCTGTGATCACAGGATACCGTCCAAACTCTTATCCGGCCAAGGAGATAGTGATCGATGCCTCCAGACTCGTGCATTACGGATCCAAGGTACCTGAACTTTTCCAACTTAGGGGCTGGCCCAGGACTTATAAGGATAGTGCTCGAGTCCGGGCTTTCGCAGGCGATATACTCGGTCTTTGACACATTGCCAATATGCATTTCATTTATGGAGAGTGGTTATGTAACGCTAATGCTGCAGCTAGAATGTATCGGAAAAGATACCAAAACGCTGAACGTCATCCCGTTTATCGTGTATTTCGATTTTTCTCTCTTCAACAAAGAAGTAATCCAGCCCATCCAGCAAGTGTCCTACCATTTCGGAATCCGGATTAAATGCGCCAACTTTTAAAGTTACTTGCAAAAACAGTGTAGTACATTTTTTTTATAGTACAGTCGGTTAAAGTTGAGTGTAGTAAATATTTTGAATTTAATGTTTGACAAAAACACCACCTTTTATTGAAAACTGATGCAGGTATGTTTCAATCTTAAGCTGTAATTCACAGAAGGGTTACTCATGATTACATTACAGAAAAGAAAAAGAAGAAAGAATAATATTTGTCGTCCTGGGACTTCGGTCGGTTTATCCGATATTTTTTAAAATCAATATAATATGAAAAATACATGACAAAGATTTTTTTTTATATTTTTCTCATAACTGTCATGACTTGGTCTATCACCTGGTTTTGTTTTATCGTTGACTCCTGGGACACCCTGTATATATATATAATTTATTTATCTCAATCAAGATGCCATCATGGCTCTGATGAGACAAAGCGCAATATTGGATTTCTCAACAAGTGTCTTAAATTTAAGCGGAAAGTAGAGAAAGAAGTGTCTTGACACTGTCAGTCTACCCTACTATGCAGGTAAAGACATGAAGCTGCACTAAATTGTATTGAATTGCAATCACAAATATAAAAAAAATGCAAATGCCCATATCTATACTAATATAATAAAGCGGAAGAGTTTGTTTGTTCGTTCGTTCGTTCGTTCGTTCGTTTGTTTGTTTGTTTGCACGCTAAGATCTCTGGATCTACTGGTCCGATTTACTATGGTTTTGTTTTGTATGAAAGCTGCATTCTTCAGAAGTGCTATAGGCTATATATATATATATATATATATAACATTACATTACACATATATACTAATAAATTAAAATACTTTCTAATTTGACATGCAATTTATTCTGCCATGTTAATAACAAACGTCGTTGCTAAGCAACGGTCTGCAAAGTTTCTTTGTTGTTTTAAGAAAACGTCACTCAAAATGAAATTATATTTTGATATTCATCCTTATAAAAATAAATATATTATATTATATTTAATAAATATTCTTATAGTTCAAGCAGGCGTAGCCGCGTCCGGGTCCACTAGTACGAGTATAACCAAAATCAATTTATAAACAATAGGTTTATTTCTTAACGTAGCCTCAAGTGGGAAATATGTAAACAATGCGTGTCAGATGGCAATTCTCACAGACGTATAGAAAGAACCATAATGTCTTGTCTGTAGGTAACTAGTTATGGAATTCAACATTTCTCACATAGTTCTCTGGGTTACGGGGAATTGCTAATGGTAATTCTTCAACAGATCTTCATTCCCACTTTTTTTTGCTTCACACATCCTGCAAATAGTAGAGTAGGCAGAGGGTACCTGGGAACCTAGTGTTAAAATACCCCGATCCCATTTAGACGCTTCTGTTTCACACTATCCATTCCTGATCTAATCTAACCTGGTAATAAAGTGTTACTGCATTTTTTTTATTTTTCGAAACAATTAAATCAATAAAACTAGTTTATTTTTTTCTTGAATCCTTTGCGAATCCTCATTCCTTGTCTTTTAAATACTTTAAAAAAAAAACCACATATGTAAATTTCAGCCATATAGGTGAGAACGGAGTATCTTAAGACTAGAATCTCTCTGCCTACCACTAACAGCTATGCCAGGTTAAAAAGTGAAGTTAAAGAAAAAAAAGAAGTAAAAAAATTAAAATTATTTAAATAATTATCTAATAAATATAAGCTAGCTATATACTATTCCTACATTGTAAATAATGATACCTTAGATATATTGTAGGTATTATCCAGAACTCGATCGATACAAAAAGTCTAACAAAACATAGATATGTATCGTCTGTCCGTATTATATATCGCCATAGTATTTTTTTATACAAGACAAAAAAATATTTCTAGAAAGATCGGTAACACGATGCTATAATGTTTTTGTTTTTGTCACGTTGACATTTAAATTATAGTTATTTTTTTATTATAGATATATTTTTTATCGACTATGGTTCGTGGACTTACTTAGTTGTTTTTTTTAAGTGTTATTGAACTGTTTTACCACGAGCGTTTCTTCTTTGAAGCTCAATTGTAATATTTTTTTCTTGATTGAACATTTTTTTCTTTATTTTCGTTATTATATTTTCAATATTTATTTGCAATCTAAGAACAATGCTATTTATGTAGGAGTATTGCCTGTAGTATCCCACTACCGGCTTAGCCCATGTGGACTACACATCATTTGGGCGCACTCTAAACGGGAAATGGGACTTGGAAATGGGGTCAAAGTTGGGGGATTTCTTCTATCTACTTCTATTATTTCTTTTTAATGGAAAAAGATAAGGCAAATTAGCGTACGGGTCACCTGATGGCCGCCCACGATCCCGTGTAACACCAGAGGAGCTACAGGTTTGTTGCCAGCCTTCAAGGTGGAGGTAGACGTGCTTTTTGAAGGAACCCAGGTCATATCAACCTGGAAACACTGCCGCAGGTAGGCCATTCCAAAGTTCCTACTACCATAAACCCCTACCCCTATTTTATACCCCCCTACGCAGACAAAGACCTATATTACCTACGTAATAAGAATCTGTCTAGAAATGTTTGAACAATACACATTAGGTTTACTTGGCGTAGTTACAAAATTACGTGTAAGGGTCATAATCAGAAAAGTGGACATTTTCGAATTCGTAACGTAACTGATAAGTAACAACACTGATAATGTTTGTTACGAAACTGATGACATAAGGCATTATACACAACAAAATAAGGATATTATATGAATAAAATATTGTTTTTTTTATTTAATGAGAAACAAATTAAAATTTTAAAGATTCAATCGTTGAATTAACAGATTATAAATGTAAGAAGAAAACATAACAAACTGACAATATGAACAATATAATAATGCTAGTTAGTAACGTAATAAACTTATATTTCTAGTTAGACATCCAAAGTTAATGATAAAATTAAATCCACTTTAAAATATATCAAAATTTGAGTCGTTATCACTGGAATTAAGTTTAATTCTTTGTAAGCGTTTATTCCGCATATCTTCATATTTAATAGGATTGGTCTTTTTAAGACGTTCTCTATATCTTTTATGTATTTCAGCACTTGACATAGGAGCCATGACGCTTACTGAAAATACAAAAATATTTATCAAAAAATAATAATCACAAAATCACAACTAATTTCAGGCAGAATAAAAAATATTTTTAACTAAATCGGTTCAGCTGTTTCTGAGATTAGCGTGCACAAACACAGACAAACAAGCAAACAAGCAAAAAACTTAAAAATCATTATTTTTGGTTACTTTACTTTATAAAAAGTCACTAATAGTTTTTTTCATATGCCAGCAATATTTTTTTCTTATATACATATCTTCCATATACAAGCACCGGTTCGATACAATTTTATTATAAACATATATAAGAAAACATTGGTACCGTAATTGTGAACTAGGCTTCATATTTTCTCAATTTCGTTACGTAACGAAATATAACGAAATTGAGAATGAAATCTGAGAAATTCTAACCCTTTTAAATATTTGCTCAAAAGCCACGTGTTGCATCTGCAAGCACTGAAGTTCTTTTTTGAGATTTTGTAAAAAGAAGCAAATAACATAAACAAGAAAACGAAATTATAGAATACTTACCAAAATAAAAGCCGTTTATAACCCTGAGATGTAATTTCACGCATTCCCTCTAAAACATTTGAACCCCTCAACTGCTGCGAGAACACTACTTGTTGTAGCTACGACAGCATTGACTTTTAGAATTATGGTGCCACAACAAAAAACAATATTAAACACCATCCAAAATAATTGCGTTCATAATTTAATTGTACGTTACTAGCCCTGAGTAACAAAAAGACAATATTTTGGGACAAATTTACTTAACTAATATATATTGTTTATTAAATAATGTATCAATAAAAGTAGTTCTATTTAATATTATGCATAAAGTAAAGTAATATAAACATATCTGAAATCAAATAAAACCATAAACATTTGTAACAAATCAATTCTTAAAAAGTAAAGTGGTGAATGGGACACGAAAAATTGTATGGAAGCATTTTGAAAGGTTTTTTGCAACTAACAACAAATACTATTATTTGCCATAATACATTTAAAATATTACAAAATTTCTTTAAGTTAATAAATAAATTTATCGTAAATGGCAAAATATTTAAATTATCTTTAAAATTGTATTTTTAAAACGCATTCAAAGTAGCGGGACAAGAAAAGACACAAAAAGGACACTTTTTCTGATTATGACCCGTAAACTTACTTCGTGTAATACTTGTTATCACTAAAGTACTTTAACAATTCAACACATTAAGAAGAGCCTTAAACTTCTGCCTAGCAAAGTTTATTTTCATACTTTATCGTCACAATCGACTTACTTTCTAGGATACCCAAACATTAACTATTTGCTTTTTAGGGTTCCTCAAAAGGAAAAACGGAATCCTTATAGGATCACTTTGTTTTTTGTCCGTCTGTCATGACCATTTAAAGGTAAATATATAATCTTTTATCTTCGTGTAGCGAGGCAGCGGAGAAAAATAAGAATAGAAGCGAAACAAAAAATAAAATAAATAAGTATACCTACATGGTATAATATGTATGTTCATCAATTTCTATAATAACTCTCACTCATAAGTTGTTGTGCTCTTAAGTATTTCTCTTTTCGAGTACGCTTTTAAAAGCTTTACGTTCATTTCCAAGTTCTTTTCTTCGTATTCCTCAAGTTGTTTTGTAATATTTGGAACGCACGTTTTAAAAGAAATAAAGAAAGAAAATCTTATTTGTATATTATGTAGGTATATCTATATATATAAAAGGACTTGTCCTCACTGACTGAGGTAAGACGCACGCACAGCCGTAACCGCTGATGGTAAAAACGTGAAATTTGGACAGATGTTTACTTTCGTAATTTGGACATCCACTAAGAATGGATTTTGAAAAATTTTAACCCTAAAGGGGTGAAAGTTTGTATGGATTTTTTTTTAAATCGGCACCGATTTTTATGAAACTTGAAATTTAGATTTTTAAAAGTATTTAATTGAACACGTATTTCATCGTTTTCTAGAATTCTCCCCCTAAGGGTGCAAATAAGGGGTTGTAAGGGTTTGTACGGAAAAATCTTTAAAACGCCACCGATTATTATAAAATTTTAAATTTAGACTCTTAAAAATATTTAATTGAACATGTGTTTCATTGTTTTCTAGAATTCACCCCCCAAGGGTGCAAATAAGGGGTTGAAAGTTTGTATGGAAAAATCTTTAAATCGCCACCGATATTTATAAAATTTGAAATTTAGACTCTTAAAAATATTTCATTGAACATATGTTTCATGGTTTATTAGAATTCACCCTAATTACGCAAGCGAAGCTGCGCGCGTCCGCTAGTTTAAAATATGGGTAATATTAGTGTATTGTGCGTGGCGCAGGGGCTCTGTGACTGTAACGCACGGTTGTGGGTTCCATCCCATCATGGGAAATTAATAATTTAATATTAAAATACATGAATATATTTGATTTTTTTTTGTTTTCAAAATATATAAATGTTTACGCCTGTTGATAATTAAACAATTTCTTCTTTCTCTTCTTTATCTCTCTCTTACGCCAGGAACAGGAAAAAAATGCATTAATAGAAATCATTTAAATGTACCAAACAGAAATAAATGAAAATCGACTCAAAAAGTAACAGATCTTAAGTAAGTTAGTTTGTAAGATGTTTTTTAATTATCTTATATTTGAATTAATTAAAATATAATTTTCTACAACTTAAATTTTCTTTAATTAGGTCCATGTAGGTATAACTTTGAAGTCGATTTGGCTTTATTTAAATAATGATTATGGTAAGTTCATTTGTTATATTATATACACACAAGATAAAAAAAAAACAAATGATCCAAAGTCCTTTTTCGTTCTATTCGCTTGTAAATTTTCCTCCTTTCCCTTTATAAACATAGTATACGTCATTGAAATTGATAGCCACTTAAGGAATTATTATTTAATATAAATACCAGTCAAATGGAAGGACCCGGAGACCAATTAGAAAGGTAATTACTGTGTAAATAAGCCATCTTTATGAACCTAAGTATATTAATAGTAATTAGGTCTCTGTGGCTATATTTACTTTATTATCTTTATTAACAACTTATCACAAAATTTTTATGGTTCCAATCTATTTTCTTTAATATTTTGCAATTGAGGCGACAGTTGCAGGTTCAATTTACATTCGGAGAGAATAATTAATTTTCTTACTCTGGTAACAGGACAAAGTATACCACACTTTTTGCTCTGTTCTGTTCTGCCATTCATTAGGAAATGTCTCGCAAATTTTGTGGACAGTGGGAAACGGATTATCTTTGCACGAGGTTCCCACTACCTACCCTGCTATACATGCTGGATAAGCTAAAAAAACATACAAAAGTAACTAAAATATACATTTACAATTTTAACTAACAAAATTATAAGCAAATTCGTGGTAATTCTGGTGGACTTAGGAGGTTATTGTCGGTTAGTTATTATTCTGCAATGCTAATGCAGGAATGTACCGAGGTTTACTTAATGGGCTTAATTAGGATAAGCTAAATAACAAAATAGCTTTTGTAAGTGCAAAATATATTATTTTCACATCTCATTCTCTTATATCTTTTATGTAATTTGTATTATAGGGTAGGCTAAGGAAACCAAGTGGTAGGACACTCCGTTTTCAATTTTGGTCCAATTTTTGAGACATTGCATGTTGTGTGGCGGTAATGAATGCCACGCTTTGCCGCCATTAAGACATGTACTCGTAAATATAAATTTATATTATTATTGCATTTTCTCGAGTGGGAATCGAACCAGTTGTGCTCATATGCCACGACTGGCCTACACTGCTGTGGGATGCTGATATAAATACCTACTATCTATCTAAATTTGAATTGTTTTTTTAAGATTTTTTTTCACCAACTTAGCTTTAATTATGTTTTTTTATATACATACGTCTATAACGAACGCTAAAAGCATCGATAATTATAACTGACGTATAACGAAAGCAGCAAAAAATCTCTCGATTAAGATGTTGTCATTGTAATATAAATAAAACGTTTAAACATGGGGCCAATGCTTACTACTAAGAAGGTCCAAAAACTAAAATAACAGGTAAGCAAGCAAGTATTATATTTTACTCTAACACCCTCACAGATTTTCAAAAGGGAGTATAGTAGAAATGGTTCATTAGACAAACAGACTCGAAGGACCTCTTAATTAAGTTTATCCCGATAAGACACAGTCGACTTAGCGAAAAATATCCATAGTCCTTGATCTCTTCAACCTCAGACGGTGAATTCCGTCTGTTTTGCATATTTTGACTAATATTAAATTTGTTACTTAAATGTAATTTTGTTACTTAAACTAAAATGTAAATATGAAAATTTAGCTTGTGCTAAATTTTATGTATTATTTGATACAAACCTCTGTAAACTATAACAATGGGAAAGGTTTCTGGGAAAAGGAAAACCTGTGGTAGAAGAAAGTCATAGCTAAGGAACATCAAGGAATGGACTAGAATTAAACCACCGCGCCGTAGGTTTGATTCATTTGGCCAGGGACAGGACTAAGTATGCGAAGTTGGCTGCCAACCTTCACTAGTTGGAGAGGCACATTAAGAAGAAGAAGAAGAATATATATCCCGCACACATCAGAGGGAAGTATAGACACTCCGTTATAACCATTTTTAAAAGCTCAGGCAAGTCAACGTTCGGCGTTAAGTTCCGCCATTCGACAAGGTAATGTTTCAAATTCGAAAAGAAAATTATATTTTGACATTAGGACCTCTCGGCTTGCTATATGCGGAATAAAAATTGGCATTAAGTACCTAATTATCTTAGTTAACCATTGTCGTTTAAAACAATTGTTTAGATGAACAAATAGAATTAATTACATGGCTACGTTTGACCTTTTAAGAATTACTTCATAGCTTTGTAAACTTATTAAAATATCATTATTATTATATGAGGCATGTCGTGGCGTAGGGGCACTAGCGTGTGACTGTAAGGACGATAGATTATGGGTTCGATTCTCACTCGAGGAAATGAAATATTTATTACTTTCATCCTCGCTTTGGTACCGAGGCTAAGCGCGCGTAAGGCAAGGTTGGGTTCTGCCACACAACACACAATGGATCCAGAATTCGGCGGAAAACGAGGAACAGAAGTTCTTAACACTAGTTTCCCTCTGCCTTCCCTCTGTGTGCGGAATACAGCGTGAAGCGCATTTAACTTTAAATTATTATAAATGCAGAATTAATACAAATTGATTTGTAATAAATAAATATTTTCCATTCTTTAAACACCGTCGATTTTTTTAATGGTAATTTGAAACATTTCTATTTTTTTCTGGGTATTAGCGGGTATTATTACTAGAACCATGATATACATACAAACATCCACTTATACAGTTGTAAAAATTCTAACTTTATTCAAAATTTCAGTAATAATATTATTATACAAATTTGCATACCGACGTATGTCAAAGAGCGTCAAGGGCGTATAAGACAGGGCGATGTACTATTTATTAATTGAAACCAAGTGTGGGTTTAATTTCGTATGTTTATATAATTCTATATTTCATTTTATAGTAGTTTTTGGTTTTCATTAAATAAAACAAATATCCAACAAGTATTTTATGAATCAAGCATTATTCAAAGCTTGCGATTTGAAAGTGATTAATGCGCGAATTTATGAAACGTGCTTAATAGTTTTTTATCTTCATGCTAGTGGCTAGTGTCAAGTCACTCCGTTCTCCGCCTTCAATCCGTATTCAAAAGATACACTATAATTGATAGATTATGCACTGAGTGCCTAACGTCACATTTTATAATGGCTGATTAGGGAAATGGATATAATTATTTTAAACACTGTCCAAATGCCTCACGATGGAGTATTTAGCAAGAGTAACCTGGAAACCTAGTGTTAAGACACTACATTCCCATTAAGACAATTCCGTTCAGCAATTTCCGCTGAATTGTGGAAGCATTGCACACTACGCTTTTGCCTCAACAACAGAGCAAAGAAATGGAAAAAAATATATTTCCTTGAATGGGAATCGAACCCGTCGCGTGTTAATGTATTGACTCTTTAAGTCTATATGAATTATATTATATTAATATTTTCTTATTGTCTTATAAAATATACTTGTTTCCATAGCTTCTAGTCCCCATGACGATCAATCATGGGCCTTAACAAAGCGGTGACGGAAGAATCGTTGACATCATGATGAATAGCCTTCCAAAATTACGTAAAGATTTTGTTGTTTTAATATATTTAATCTACCTATTAATTATGGAGTATTTAATTAATGACAACTAAATAAATGCTGTCAATTTAGCGGAAAGTTGGGTTGGGAAATGTCTTAATAGTAGGTCCCTAGGTGCCCCAGCCAGTGCCAGATATAGTAAAGTTAAAAATAAATAATAAAAATATTTAAAAAAATATTTTTTTAAGTTTTAAATTAATATTTTGTAAAAGATAATTTTCTTCGGATGTATCTCATTATGCGTTTGTGTTATAAAGATTTTAATAGTATACAGTTACTGCATAATATATTATGCTAATTAATTATTTCTTTCCTTGTAAGTTTTCACACAAGCTTAGTGTGTTTCTGAAATATAAAATTAAGAAAATAAAAATAAATAAATCAGTAAAAACCTCTACTTTCTGCCTAATTCTAGAAGTATTGCGTGTGGAGTGGCGAAACTCAACGCCGCGCTTTACCTCGACACCAGAGCGAACAAATAAAAATATTAAGTGAGAATTGAACCTACAACCTGTTGTTTACCGTATCATAACGCCGTGTTATGCCATTACGACTGGCCTCAATTAATATACAAAAAATAAGCAAAGTATGTAAAAATTACCTTACCTTGAAAAAGAAAATCTTTCTATAACGTTGGTAATAAATCAAAGAAGATATTGCTTTCTTATTGATATAAAATACATCGCAAAGACGACTCCATTTCGTAATATAATAGACATTAAAAATACATATAATCGATATAAATATGATAAAGTGTATTAGAAATGGCTTTTATATTATTATGGGTACTAGAATTTTTAGTTTCATGTTTATTTTCTTATTGTTAAATAAGAATATAGAATTTACATATAATAGCGTTATAATATTAAATTTGGAACTGTATTAAATACCTTACTAGAATGCTAATTCTTACAAGTATTCACTTCAGCTTTACTTTGTATTCCGTACATAGCAAGGTAGGCAGAAAGAACCTGGGAACCTAGTGTTAGGACACTCTATTACCATTAAGATACTTCCTTTCTTCACTTTCCGTTAAGTATTAGAGTCATTGTATGTTGAGTGGGGGAGTTGAACGTCGCGTTCTACAGTTGCAGATTTCTATACTTTTGAAATAACAAGACATTTGAAAACTATACTTGTAGCGAAACACTATTAGTTTTATTTGGTCCGTATATCTATATAGAAATTTCTATCTCTCTCTTTATGATATATCTACTTAATTAACAAAATTAAAAAGATATATATATATAAGATAAAATATAAACAGTTGTAAACAAATCAACCCATTTGTTTGAGACAATAATATAAATAAAAGAAAATTTCAAAATTTTATCGGAAATCTTCTGGGACTCGTCGAGTTTCATAACTTTTGACAATTTATTTGGGGCGTAGTATTTAATTTGGACAAAAATATTCTTCTCCATAATTGCTAACATAAATTTAAGGAATACCAAATTAATGATAAAGAGTCGCCTTCATAACTCGTTTAGTTAAAATTAACAAATTGCTAGAGAAGGAACCCACAGTTTCCTTCGAAATTAAGAAGTTAAGAAAATAGATGATATTATGATTTTATTGTTTGGTTACTTCTTCGTAATTGTAGAAAAACAATATAATTTAACTTAACTTAACTTCATGCTTTATCCCTAGCAGGGTAGTCAGAGAGAATGGAGCGCCAAACGCTACGGTCTCTACATACCTCTTTCGCCTCGTCCACTGTCATCAACCTCCTCATACATGCCATTCGCGGGGTCCTCATGCTTTTTACGTGACCTTCCTCCAGTATCTTTGATAAAACACTATTTTTCTAGATATCATGTGAGCTTTAAGGCCACCAATCCACCTGTGGATCTTATTGTAATAAAAATTGCCTTGTCTGTTTTGTAAAAAAAATATCTATATATATTAGCTTCTGCCACTCTAGACATAATGACAAAAAGGGCGCCAAAATCACCAAAAATGACAGGTATGAGTAAATAAAAAAGGGGGAATTCCTAACTGTGATTTTTAATGAGACAAGTCTCGTATTGCGTCTTAATTGATTCTACACTATATATCCCTATAAAGAATATCTTGATATTAAATTTTACTTTATAATTTTTTATTTATATACTATAAAAGATATTTATAGATGTTGGATATTATAAAAACTATTATTTTTAGATTTGTGAGGACAAGAATAGGCAGTGAAATAGTTACCTACGTTGTAACGCAAATTATTAAAAAAATAAAAAAACGTTTAATCATTTCAAAAGGATCTTATCTTTCAAGGTATGACAGTAAACAATTACTTAAAATATAAAGGCTTTTATTTTTAACGTCTTTGGCAAATAAACACGTTGTTATATTTATTTATTGTATTTTATATTTATTTTGTAAAAATCTTAGTAGATGTAATGTTCATATATAAAAAAATATTACAAGCAATAATTTATGTGCTTTATTTAAAATCTGTTTTATTTATTTATTTTACCTTCATACTGTATCCACATAGCAGGATTGGTAGAAAGAACCTGAAAACAACGTGTCAAAACATTTCGTTTTCATTAAGACTTCGTTGAGTGGCGGAAGTCAACGCCGGGCTTCGAAACTTATTTTTACAGAAATTATTTAATCAATTCGGTTCCAATAAAATAAGAAGTAAAATTAATGACAAAGTAGGAACGAACAAATATTTTTTTATTATTACTTTAAAAGAAGTTTATCTACTTTTCTGTAGATACAATAAAAAGTTCAGAAATATCTATATCAAGACATTTCATTACCCATTTTTTAAATTATTGTGATTCATCAAAAAATACAATAAAATGAAAATATTTTATTCAGATCTTTTAGTTAAAAAACTGTCTACACGAATAACGTAAAAGAGGTTATAAAGTAAAAAAAGATATGGCACTATAAAATTGAATCTATCACATAAATTTTACATGAAGCCACACATTCAGGAAGTTCTTTCCTGAAACGTCACGTATAACAACATTATCCTTATGATTTGGGAAAAGTTCAAGGATTTATTACTTAAGGATTTATTTATACATATAAATAATAAAAGATTTTCTAGATGCTCCAGTGGCGCAGTGGGACACGCGTGTGATTGTGAACGTGGTATTGTGGGTTCGATTCAGATTCGAGAAGATAAATCATTATTTATTAATGTTTTCATTTATTCGCTCTGGTAATAAGACATTGAGTGTTGAGTGGTGGAAAATGGGAAATTTAGTGTCTTAACACTACGTTCTAGTAGGGCCTACCCTGCTTTATGTGAGATACAGTATCGCGCTCATCTGGAAAGCAAGGCCAAGTTGGCCTCGAAGAAACTGGGGGTCATCAATAGAGCGAGACGGTACTTCACGCCAAAACACCGATTGGCCCTATATAGGGCCCAGGTTCGGCCACACATGGAGTACTGTTCTCATCTCTGGGCTGGTGCACCCCAGTATCAGCTTGACCCATTTGATCGCATACAACGTAGAGCTGTTCGAATCATTAAGGACCCAGTAAGCTGTGAAAGGCTTGACACTTTGGCTCTGCGTAGAGACGTCTCCTCGCTGTGCGTTCTCTATCGCATTTATCATGGTGAGTGTTCTGAAGAACTGTTTGACCTGTTACCTGCCGCCGAATTTTCTAACCGCACAGCACGTCACAAACTTAAATATCATCCACACCATCTGGATGCGTGGCACTCCACTACTGTGCGGTTTCGTAGGAATTTCCTTCCACGCGCCACCGAACTGTGGAATAGCCTACCCGTGGCAGTGTTTCCAGGTCGGTACGATATGGGTACCTTCAAAAAGCGCGTCTATCTCCACCTCATCGGCCGGCAACGCACCTGTAGCTCCTCTGGTGCTGCACGGGGTCGTGGGCGGCGGTGATCATCATCAGATGACCCGAACGCTCGTTTGCCTTGTCCTTTTTTCCATAAAAAAAAAAAAAAAAGATACAACGTAAAACTAAAAAATAATTTATCAAGCGACAGCAAGGATATGCGTACCTATATTATAAAATTGAAAGTAAGTCTGTCTGTCTATCAGGGCCAGGGCTATCAGGGCCAAATAGCTGATACGATTTTGATAAAATTTCATAAAGAAATACTTGAACTACTCAACATTTAAAAGGTACCTTGTAATTTTTTAAGTATGATTTTTATAAGAAATTTCTTTTAAATGATGTTCGCAGCTCCATCTACTGTCGAATAGCATAAAATGAATAAGAATAATGTCTAAAAAATATTTTTTTATTGAAAAAAAAATAAAAGGAATCTTAACTTTATTTTTAAATTTTAGATAGTTAACAATAAATATTTTATTATTTTGTCTCAAAAACATAACAAACTTCATATTTTGACATAGCCTTCATGCTTCTATAAATAGGTGAAAAGTATGGATCATATATTTTTACGCTCGGATCGCCATAATTAAAGAACAACAACAACAACAACAATATTTTTAAGTTTTTATGTCGTATAAAAAATTAACAAAATAAACCTTAATTATTTAATGATTTAATATACCTATTTAATTCTTAAAAAATACAAATTAATGAATTATTCCTTTCATAGAAAAGAGTACAAAATAACCTCAAAAGAATCACTTTCATCCCTCTGTTAACTGCCTTTTGATAGGTCCTATAATAGATTGTTAAGAAATATTATTATCTCAAATAATATAACCAATGAGAATTCAAGGAGAAAAGGTTGGTTATAAGACTATTAAAATTCGAATATTATGTTTTAGATAATTTAATGAATTTACATCATTAGTGCCTCAGCATTGCGTATATTTGAGGCACGACGGGCTCAACGACGATGTAGAGCGAGTTTGATTCCTTCTCGGGGGTATGATTTATTATTTATTAATATTTTCATTTCTTTGCTCTGATAATATACTTCTCTCAACTCGCAATGACTAGAAAATTGGGCGGAAAGTGAAGAACGGAGTGTCTTAACACTCCTTCACTGTCAATCCTGCTTGCTACATGTAAGACACAGCTTGAAGCTGAAAAAAAAAAGCATATTAGTAGGACAGACATACATATAAAATATATATTTGTATACCTAATTTAGTTTAGTTTCCTATATATATATTTGTATACCTAATTTTAGTTTTTAATTTTCATTGTTAAATACATATGGAAAATTTACTTTTCACAAATGAGACGCAAGTAAAGTTTAAAAATAAGAAAACACAGAGTTTAATAATATTATAATTTTCTTCTTAGACTTTGTTTTTTAATAAGCAACAAGAATACTATTACAATATCATTTACAGAAGAGAATAGCAGTATAAGGCGAAAACCTTTTTAAATATCTAGATATTACTATTCTTGGATTAAATTAAAATAATTTTAACTTTCAACGTTTCCAATAAATGGTGAAAATTACTAACAACAACAATTACCTAACAATAAAAGCTCCAGACATATTAGTTAAGGTACTAGGACCCCTACTACGAGTATGTGTATAAACTTCTTATTTTCTTATTTGGATGTGACAGAGAGAAAATCTGTATACTTAGTATTAAAAGTGACATAAGGCCGTGGCGTAGGGGCACAAGGCACCAAAGTAAAAGCCTTTCATTGATATCCGTTACTCAACACTAAACACAAAATGTAGAGCGGAGTGTCTCAACAGTAGTTGTCATCTGCCTACCCTACTATACGCGAGATATAGCGTGAAACTTTAGTGAAATCACTTATATTTTATATTATATAACATCATTTTAAATTTTCTTATGTACAAATACAAAAAATATTGGTGCAAAACCAAATATTTTTTATAACTTTCATTAAGTAAGACGTGTCAGTATCGAAATGTCGACCTTAGAAATATTAAAATTTTTGAGAAGGGTACGCCACCCTTCCAACTGTAATATAATACTTAAAAAAGGTATAGCAACTTTTCATAAAATTGACCAATAGCGAGTTAGCGAGAGTTTTTAAAGCGAATAAGTATATTTATGTATATTGATAAAAATATTGGCAAATAAATTATTTTATAGTCAAATGACTGTGAGCTACGAATGTTAAATAATTAGTTTAAAAATGACAATCGCGGCGAAGGGTCGCAAAAGTGTAATGGTTATGGCAACAAGTTGTAAGTTCGATTCCCGCTCGGGGAAATGAAATATTTAATATTTTTATTTTTTCGCTCTGGTGTCGAGTAAGTTCCGCCACCCAACACGCAGTGTCTTTAGAATTCGTCGAAAAATGGATAAATTGACTATTCATAGTTATTTTCAAACTAACTATGGATAGTCAATTTATATCCACGAGAATGGACGAGGCGATATTATTAGATAAACCAAATCGAACGCGCGTGATGGGATTCCAATCCTTTGTCTCGGCCCATGACGTGATGTGGTGGAAGCTATCTACCGCAGTGTTCATTTATGCAAATATAATGGTGGACAGTGACTAGAGCGGCCGATAGCGTAAGTAAGAGTTTAATAAGCATAAATTTTAGGTTATATGAGTACGTATGTACAAGTAGAACAAAAGAGGAAGGAATTTTTACTTTTTAAATGGCAATATGATGACAAAAAGTAGCCTAGCTTTTTTATCAGCTTCACACTGTTCCCTTTGAGGCAGAAGCAGAGGGAACCTAGTGTTAAGACACTCCGTTCCCCACTCTCCATCGTATTTTTCGAAGCATTGCGTGTTGAGCAGAGGAACCTTTTGGAGGAGATTATGCCTTGGCGGCTGAGCTAAGAAATGAAAATATTAATAAATAATAATTAGTATCCTCGAGTGGAAATCGAACTCACAACCTTCTCGTTATAGTTAATCAATCCCTTGAGCCTCTGAGCCATAAATAAAACTCACTTTGCTTTAGAATTAGTGCAATAAAAGATACAAGAATATTGTAGGCAATTAATCTTTTATTTTTACTGATCTTTTGAAATAGCATTTTTTTACATATAAATTATAGAAAAAAAATCAAATCGAGTTTCTCTAGTAATTTACAAGAGAGAGTGACATTCCTATCACGCATTGTATTCGCACCCTGGGCACGGGCCAATTTACATTTTCTTCAATTTAGCCGACACCGACTGGAATTTCTTATTGATTCACTTAATCGGAAACATCGTGCTGTTTAGGAGACAAACGTTTAAATTACAATGATTCTATTAAATATTTCTTTTCCAGCTTCAAGCTGTATCCCGCACACATGAGGGAGTCTAGTGATAAGGCACTCTAGTCTACGCTTTCCGACGAATTACCAGAGCTGAAAATTACATACAACTATCATCATGTTCATGTCTTTCCACCCCCATTATTGGACACAGGCCTCACCTAAGGATCTCCACGCCGCACTATGGGAAATCGAGGTCTGTATCAGATCAAAAATCGATAACTTTTTTATTTGTTAAGATAAACAATTGGATTTTTGCACAGGCATAAAGTATGAAATAGTGCGTTAGGTGACGTTCAGATATTATACTTTTATTGGAGAATATATTCAGAAAAGTTTTCAGTAAATAATAGTAAAAATTAAACTGATAATAGTAAAAATGTATTATTAAATTAGTTTATTATTATTCCCGACTGCTAAGGAAGAGTTATGGTTTTCGCGCGTATTTTGTATGTATGTATGTACGTATGTATGTATGCAATATTCTTTATTACCTTGTATATCCAGAACCGCTGAACGGATTTACATAATTGAGGTATCGTTATATTTGCTTTAGCAGCCCAAGTATTCTTAGATAGGTGACGTTAAAAAATAATAATCATGGCGGCTGTGGGACGCCATTGGACTTAGTAAAAAAAAAATTTTTGGTTTCGAATACCACAATATGGGTATCAAATTGAAGAGCTTAATACGAGGATTTCAAAAAGGTATATCATAATTGTCATTACCATAATGAATCCTAACAAAAATATGAAAAATAAAAAAATATTTATTAAAAAACAAACACTCCGACTGCATAAATCTGAAAAGAAATTAACAAGCCCAATAGTTTATTAGGATGAACAGTCGGGACCTATAAGTAATTCTTCAATCAATAAAATCTTTACCAGGAACCTCAAATAATTTATAGAGGTGCTAATTCTTCTCCTATTGAACGTAAATCCTGCAGCTTCAATGTATGGGAGTAATAATTCACGCTTTGAACACTAAAAATATTCGTCATTTTGAAATTTAGTGAAAACAATAATAAAACGTCTGTTAGTAATTTTATTACTAATTTGTAATAGTTTTTTGAAATTAATTCACTCTTCATATAAGTTCATAAATGAGGGTAGTGTGAATAAATGATTGTGCAAAAAGTGTGCAAAATTAAAATAAAACGTCCTTTTATCAATAAATAACAATAATTTTATGGAAATTTCCTACAATCTAATCAATTAAATAGTAAAACATTAGAAACTACAATAGATAGAGTTTTCGTGTCCCCTGACTTGTGTCATAGTTTTCGTGATAACTTCTCAGTCTGCAGGTCTCTGCAGCTGATTTTTGATAAATGTTATTTATGAATATCTGGACTATAAAACAATATAAAATATAACGCGTCGGGAGACGTCGGTAACTGTTAAAAGTCTCGATGAACTTTAAACACGTACCTTTTTTCTCTTCACCTATTGTTAATATTTTTTATAAAAATATAGTCACGATATCCACAATATAATATTTTTTTAAAAATCTACATACTATGGGCTCTTCAAAAAAATATATAACACTTTATACCTACTTGCACATTTTTTTAAGGAAATTATGTTTAAAGTATCAAAGTGAACTACCTGAAATAGACATTCTCACGAATGACAATTTTTGACGATGAATAAATATATATTCCAAATGTAATTCACGAAAAAATAATTCATAACATTAAAGTTCCACTCTTATACTATTAACTAAAAAAAAAATAATGCGTCAGGGACGACTTTGAAAAAATGACTTTTGATCTGTCGTTGTTCTACCATTTTCCATAGTGCGCCGCAACCTTGACTTGATCGTCAGTCCACATGGTCAGAGGGCCTCTCTGTCGAGCGCGAGAACGAGAGAGAACCTTTCCGCCTCATCTCCTACACATATGTTTTTTCCACATATCCTATAACTATTCTTCAACTTAAATATTATTTACGGTATCTTACATTTTTACCCTTTTTTGCACATGTAAAGAGAATTTAATATCAAGACAAACCTTCTTTCCTATTTCGAGAAAAAAAAAATGTAAAAAAAAACATCAAAAACAAAATGGCTAATAATTTCATCTCCTTTAAGTACAAGGGCTTGGTCGCTTTGAATTATTTGAACAAACGGCCCAAAGCCCTAAGATTACTTATACTATTGGTTTAAGTCGTAAACTGCGCTTGTTTTTTCATGGTTCATAACTTTTAGCGAATAAATACGCAATTTGGCCGCATTTATTGGTCGTTACCCGATATTAGTTACCTGTCTAGGTGCGGCATAGCTTTAACAAATTATGGTTTTGCTGATACCTTAGAGGAAGTTGTTTGAGAAATAGCATCAAGATATGATAAGGGAGTGTTTAGAAAATATTAAAATATTAATATAAATAGTAGGAAATCGGCTTCTATGTATAATTTGTATAACTTACCTTAGCTTTACGCTATATCCCTAGAGTTGGGGTAGCTAGAGAGAATGGGGCTCCACGAATGACAGAGAGAGAGTGGTTGAGATGACGACTTGGGTTAAATTTGGCAGTTTGTGATTATGGACATAGGTTGTGTCGAAAAGCCACTACACTATTTTAGTGTTCACTAAAGTTTTATTATTAATTGTAAATCAATTGTTTTTTCAAATTAAAAATTATTTACATGAATAAATAAATGTAAGTCTGGCAGCACTTATTCCCACTGGAATAAGCTTCCCCTCCATATATCATACAAAAGACCCCCCATTAAGACACCCTCTTCCCCTAAAATATTAAAGTTTTCGTTGAGTAAATATCCTTCTAGGTAATATATATTCTTTGTCTGTGATTTTATATTACGTTGGAGCGAGCTGCCATAGAGATGTATTGGCTTGCATCAATTGGTAAAGACAATACTGTCAAGCAAATAGCACTTACCTATAATAGCTTTGGTTCGTGCCAAAATTGTTTTATCTATTTTACAAATATTTTGTCAGTACCTATATATATTAAATTAAATTAAATCAGCTTCACGCTGTATCCCGCACACAGCGGGGTAGGCAGAGGGAACCTAGTGCTAAGACACTCTGTTCCCCACTTTCTGCCGAATTTTGGAGGCATTGCGTGTTGAGTGGGAGAACTGGACACCAGAGCGAAGAAATAGAAATATAAAGGTAAATAAATATTTAACTTCCTCGAGTGGGAATCGAACACACAACCGTCGCATAACAGTCACACCCTTATGCCACTGCGCCATGACGGACAAATCCGAAATTATGTATATATAAATAATAACTGTTATTCTTTAGTTGTCTATCTATTTTTGTTATCTATCTATTAATGTTAGTGTTTGGCAAATTTTACGTGGTTAGGATTAACACGTAGGAAAAACTTAATGCTATAAACTTTTATAATGCCCTTTGTCTATGTGAAAATTAATTTGAAATTGGGTTAACTCTCTTATAGAAATAAAGAAGGCAAAGTAGCTCCAGAATTTTATAGAAAAGGGAATAAAATAAATTTTTAATTTTAAATATATTCAGAAAGTAAAAAAAACTTTCCCATTCCCAAAAGAATCTTTCCCATTTTCAAATGAGAAGTTCGCCCTAACTGACAAAAAATGTTTCGTTCGGTTAAATGGTTTGAGCTCGAGCTTTACCTGATTTATGATCTCACGTCACGGATATGAAATATTATGTAGGCAGGAACGTGTATGTTCATTTTGTCAGATTAATTTCTAGTGAACTATTTTCAGAAATAAAAGTCAGCTTCTTGTTGTATCCCGTACACAGCAGGGTTGGCAGAAGGAACCTAGTGTTAGGACACTCCGCGTTCTGAAGGCATTCTGTGTTGAGTGGTGAACTCAACGTGTTTTGCGTCAAGCTCTTCATATTTATGTCAATTTATAGATAGTACAGTAAAATAATTGGATATTTAAGCCATCTGAACTTATTATCTCATTTAAATAAAAAATGGAATATCTTGACATTAGTTTTGATGTCTGAGTAATTTGTGGACAAACCTCCTTTCCTTTTATTTTACAATGGTTAAATAGAACCTCAATCAAATCAATCAATCAATCAAATCAGCTTTTTCGGGTCCACTGCTGGACATAGGCCTCTTCCAGGGTGCGCCAAAGCTCCCGATCCTCCGCCTTCCGCATCCAGTTGTCGGCCTTCTTCAGGTTGTCGGTCCATCGAGCTGGAGGGCGCCCTACGCTACGCTTGCCTATCCGCGGTCTCCATTCAACCTAGAAATAGAACCTAGTTAGACATAATATGTTCGTGAATCACTAGACAAGTTTAGATCTTTTAATATATAGATATTGCTTAACAAGATTATAATTAAGATTTAGATCACACAGCTGTACTTGTGTCAAATTACTCAATTTAATTATATGTTTCACGTGCTTTAAGCCTTTGTCTGTAATTACAGGATTATAATTAATAAGTAGTATTCTTGTTTCTTAGCAACAGCCTTACGCTAAAGAAGAATATCTTTTAATTATATCAATATTAGGTCGTCGTGGCTTCGGGTCCTGGTTGTGAGTTCGATCCCCATTATCCCCGAATTATTGTTTTAAAATAATTTCCATATTTTACTCTCGAAAGACAAATTGCGACGTTTAGTTCCACTTCTCAACAAGCAATGTCTGTAATTATGGTGGGAAGTGGGAAATTATATTTGGTGCTTTCTGCCTACCGATCAATGTGTAAATAACACAAGGTTAAAAAATATATTTGGCTAATATTTTATTTATGAATATAATTTTTTCTCAATGATTTATTAAAGGAAAATAAAATTATAGTGTGGGCACAAATATAGACCGGATCTGTTTATTTTTATCAAATAAGCCTCTTAACAAAATAATAATTGCTTCCAAGAACTACTGCTGAGTATTTTAATTTATTTAGAAGTTCGTACTCGTATATAAATAGTATGAAAAATAAATTAATTAATGAACGATTTAGAACATTCTATAAAAACACAAAAGCGTTTAATTATATTATTTCAGCAATGAAAAAATATAATATCTGGCATATGCTGATGTTAACTTAAACTAAATTTCAGCAGAAATAAATATTGGAACCTGGAAAAATTCCTAATTTCTTTTAGCTTCATGCTATATCCCACATATGGCATAGTAGGCAGAGAGAGTATAGTGCTAATACACTCCGCTCCCAACTTTCCGAATTCTGAATGCCTTGTATGTTGAGTGGTGGAACTCATACCGCGTTTTGCGTCGACACCTACCTTTAAATATCTATATATATAAAATCGATAGGTCACTCACTCATCACGAAATCTCAGAAACTACATGTGCTAGGAATCTCAAATTTTGCACAGGAGTTACTTATAGGACGTAGGTGCTCGCTAAGACGGGAATTTGCAATATTCGACTTCTAAGGGGTTGTTTTTGGGGTTGAAAGTTTGTATGAAACTTCGTTACTACAAATGCTAGGAGTCTCAAATTTTGCATGGACGTCACTTATAGGACGTAGGTACTCATGGAGACAGAAATTAATAATAACGTCGTTCACGCAGGCGAAGCCGCGGGCGGGCCGCTAGTAATTATATATTTTTTCTATAAGTGGAATACTTGTAACAATTACTTAGAAACACGTACAAAATGGATCCCTTTTCATAACAAAAGTGACAAAATCATGTCTAGACTACAGTTGAAGTACGCCTGAAGTCTTACTAATATGTTTTAGCTAAAAATAGACATTAGTTATTCTTTGAACATGATTTAGATGTACAAAGGTCTAAGTTTATTTCATTTGATATTTATTGTTACGTGAAACTTTTAGGTGCCATTGTGAAAAACACCCTCTAATAATATACGAGCTTCAAATAGATATGTGATTCTTTTATTATCTTAATTTATATTTGCGTGAAAATATAGATACAGTTTTTTACTTTTTTTATTATATCATACTAGCGACCCTCTTGCGGCTTCGCCCGCTTTTACTACTGGATTATTTATATAATGTATGTTTGCAAAGCACTTAAGATAATGTAAAAATTAATTAAACCCTAATGCAACCCGCATTTTCGTAGTTTCAATAAGGATTTTCCAATTGTTTTACACAGCAAGGATTTTTAGTGGGTACCGTAATTTTAAATCTGTGCTACTAATCTTTTCGATTACTTATTAAAATATATTTAAATGACTATTTTTAGATAGTTAAATGACTATTTTTAAACGAAAGAAATTATAAACAAAAACCTACCTACTAATAACTACTTTAAAAAATATGAAACCAAATATATCGCGCTGAAATAATACATTCAACACGAATTATCCAATACGTGAAACGCATCTTCTTTGCTATAGAGGCAGGCGGGTTTTTTTCCGAGCTTGTGGTTAATGCTGTTAAAACAGCGACACCGTTTGGGTAGGCACTACGTGGCTGCCTGTGAGGAAAATTAATTAGAATGCATCGGCCGGGAATCGAACCCGGGCCGCCCGCGTGGCAGGCGAGCATTCTACCACTGAACCACCGATGCGTGTAAGGCAGGCGGGCACGGCGGACACGCTTGTATAAGCAAAACGCGGGGCGCGTTTCTCAGCAAGGATTTTTTAATATTGTAACAACTTTTAAAGTACCTTTTAAAATGAAAAACAGTAAAAGACAGTTTTAATCTACATTAAATGGCCAGCGTAACTAATATACTTATTTATATGCTGAGAGTAAGGGATAAGTGAAACTTGAGTAACATACAGCTGATGTGTGAACGGCGTGATGTGTTAACAATTAAATGCGTTTTTCTGTAAAACTATTCGCAATTTCGAAATAGTGTAAAAAGCAAATTTTATCTTCGTTTAACGTAAAAAATTAATAAAATATTTTAAAGGATAAGGATTAATACCATTATGGAAAAATATCCCTTACAATAAAAAATATATTGAAATTACTATTTTTAGACAGAAAAATGATCACTACACGTTATTCTTAAAAGATACGAATATGCCGTCGCGGACTTTTTTGTAGATCTTATTAAGAGGAACAATGCTCCAGTACATTATTTTCATGTAGTACTTACCATTAAAGCAGCGCATGCGCGAAAGTGTCTCAACGGGTAGGACTTTATACACATTTATCGTATTTATGTTAATTTACATAAGAATGTACAAATAATAAACTATATATAAACCTTCCCTGAGAAATACTCGACCTAATGGTAAAAACCGCATCCAAATCCGTTGGGTTGTTTAGAAGAAGAAGAGTTAGAAAGTTCAGACAGACACAAAAAGCAACTTTGATTTATAAGATATAGGATGTAAATTATATGTAACTTCTTCTTATATATAAACAATAAGAGGGTAGGGGAAATCTTAGCAATAAATTATTATTAATTTTAGATTTTGAAACAAAAGGTTCGCTTCTAAAATAATGCTTTCTTCAGAGGAAAATATTTTTTTGGCGAACGGAATATCTTAACACTATTTTCCCCTATTGCCTACCCTGTTATCTGCAGGATACATAATCGAGGTATAGTAAAAAAATAGAAACATTCTAAGTGCTGAGCTCTACAGGGTGGAATTGAACGCACCACTTTAAATGAAACCACAGTTTTAACTACTCTATAAAAGCCTAATATAATTCAGAAAAAAAATACTTCCCGAAAATGAAAAAGTTATTTTTTCAAACAAAATAAATAATAAAATAATCGTTTTAAAAAATAACGCCATTTGTAAAGTGTTATATTATCACACACACTTACCTGTCAAAGCGGCAACGTCACACACGCTTTATTCAAGAAATCGAGTCGCAGCAACTAGCGTAGGTATGTAGGCAACGGCGGCGAGCTGATGTTAAATTAACGCAACACTTAGGAATACACTTTACACACACTTTTATTGAATTATTCTTATTAGGTTTTTAATTTTACTTTTGTTGCACTACAAACTCATATTTTTATTTTCCCTTTTTAAACTAACACTCATTTTTAACATGTTTGCAAAATTATTACAATTATAATTTTTTCTCACTTTTTTTAACAATAAATATTACATTTTCTGTCCACATTACATTCAGCTCGACAATGACCCATATGATTACACTTGAAACATTTAATATTTCTTTTAATTGTAGCATTTCTTTTTACAATTAATGCAGATGATGATGATGACACAATTTCCCTTCGTAGTAGTATTATGGTTTGGAACTTCCAAGCATTCCAATTTTTTACTCCTTCCAGTTTTATTACTGTGCTGTTTCCCTTCCATCGTGATTGTTTTTTTTTTGCTTGTTTTTCTTTTTTATTCCTTCCTGGCAACTTAACCTCCAAATTTCAATACCAACGTCGAAGCGTCGCGTGAAGTAACGCTGTTTTAAACTCGCCAGTATTTCTAATTTTCTACGATTGATGCAATCTTCTTTATTATTGTTACGACGTGGTCTGGGCCCATAACCCATTGTATTTATATGGTTTAGTAAATAGCATTCAGCTATAGTCCGACCCAACTACTATTGCGCAGAATGTACGCGCCGAACCGATTCTATGGGAATTCCCGGTAATCGGTGCGGCGTGAGCGGGATGTCTTTGTGCAGATAACAAAATTATTTTTTAATATTGATTGATTGTTTAATATAACACTATAATTCATAATAAATGTAGATTATACTTTTTACGCATGATTTGATATTAAAATAATTCATAAAATTATCAATACTATTTACAAATAATTACTAAATATTAATTTATTTCGTATTGAGTTTTCGTAGGTTCTCGTGTAACATTATAAAACTCGTTTAATATTTAATTTTTATACGATTTTCGATCAAAATAATTATACAAATATAAATAATAATGAAAATCTTAATAAAAAAATTAATAGTATATTCGATAAGTATTTTAGTTAATGGCAACTATTACAATGTTTTTAATTATCTGTGTAAGAACAGAACTTAGCCGCGGAACGGCTAAGTTCTGTTGTATTTACATTATTTTGTTCGACTTTATACGTTGAATAATTATTAAGTGTTTTAAATTATTTGGATGTTGTTTAATATTAATTTTATCATTAATCAAATTTCTAAAATGGTGATGAATGTTTCGTGATCGTGATGATGTGATTACTGAGTATTTTTCTTAAATGTGAAACTATTGTGTCAGTATTTGAGTGTACTATCAAAACATACATTCTTTTGAGACATTTCAAACAAATGTTGAGTTTAATATTACTTATGATGTAAATATTAGTGCTAGTAAAAGGAGAATGCGACAACGACGATATAAAACTAATGTTAAATGTAAGTACCTATCTATCGTAGTTCAATATCATTTTGTGTGTTAAAAAATTTAAATATAATTTTGTGGGTGGTTCAATAACCATGCAGTATTTCTAAATAATCTATATCTATATCTATATATCTATATCTATATCTATATATATAAAATCGAAAGGTCACTCACTCATCACGAAATCTCAAAAACTACATGTGCTAGGAATCTGAAATTTTGCATAGGAGTTACTTATAGGACGTAAGTGCTCGCTAAGACGGGAATTTGCAATATTCGACTTCTAAGGGGTTGTTTTTGGGGTCGAAAGTTTGTATGAAACTTCGTTACTGCAAATGCTAGAAGTCTCAATTTTTGCATAGACGTCACTAGGAAGTAGCCATGGAGACAGAAATTAATAATAATATAAGGTAAGTGACGGTAACTTCGTGATAGTACGTGGTTTCGTGAGTTTTGCTTCTGGCAAAAATAATAAGCAATTTAAGTATTATTTACGGAAACTATATATTGGTATATAATCTTTATACTTTCAACTGTCTAAAAACTAAGTAACAATATTTTAATGATAAAATTGAGCGTATAGCGACATTTTAAACGCAGAGCTGGCTACAAATTGCATTGTAACGTGTCTGCGATGCTTGCG
The DNA here is from genome assembly GCF_056956725.1 of Heliconius melpomene rosina. Lineage (NCBI taxonomy): Eukaryota > Metazoa > Arthropoda > Insecta > Lepidoptera > Nymphalidae > Heliconius > Heliconius melpomene. Next base: position 4,074,949 of record NC_140402.1, on the reverse strand, counting down.
ACCGTAAGACTAGGGTAAGAATTTCTTAAGGTTGTAGAAAGACAAAGGTAAGTTATTCGAATAAAACATTGAATATATGCTTTTTTGTATTCTATAATTAAACATTTTATTGAAAAAAAAAATAGATGGAAGCATAAAATTCTTTTAAAATTGCAATAAATCGATTCACGAAATAGCAGACATTTTATTTATCAAGTGTCCGCTATTTCGTGTTACTACCGAATTAGGGAAATCTTAGATACTTTTTAATAAATTTATATTTATGTTATAACTAAGATAATTTAAATTTAAAGCTTAAAATCAGTTACTGTATTTATTAAAGTTTCTCGTGATCGAAATTCGGTATATGTTTTGTCCACTTAAATTTCTATATTACTATTTTAAAGGTAACCTGAATTGGTAATTTTAAGCTAAATTCGTATAGGTACTGCCAATGTAATTTTATTTTTTAATCAACCTTTATAATTTATTTTTGTGTATTTTATCGAATATACGTGGTTGTTAATGATTACTTTACATAATGTAAAAAATACTGAATAAACAGAACTGCGGAAGTTACTAAAATCAGTAACACGAAATAAGATCCCCAACATTTCATTATTTTCTCTAACTTCGTGACAAATAAATCTACGTAAAATCAGCACATTGACTTCTTTGTCTTTGTTAATAGTGTTTATCTTAGTCTTGTTATAAGTCTAAATAAAGATCTTTTTATTTTTTCAAGAATTTTTCAGGAATATAATATATACCTACTAAACACAAAACGCCGTACAAACTGGTTGCGAAAATATATAGTTCTATAAACTGGCATACCTAGCTTCAAAAAATTTAACTTGAATTTTGAGTTTTTTTATATATTTTTTATAAAAAAAATATATAAACGTTCAAAAATGTAGTTTTTTTAAAACTGAGCTTATATAATTTGTAAATTATAAAAGTTGGGGCTACTCGTGGCGCAGGAGTACAAAGTGTGACTGTAAAACCGACTGGTTGTGGGTTCGATCCCCACTCCAGGAGATGAAAATAGGAATAGTATAGAAAATAGAAAATATTTATTTAAATTTATATTTCAGGCAAAGCACGGCGTTGAGTTGTGCCACTTAACATGCTGTGACTCCGGTATTCCGCAGAAAGTGGGGAACGGAGTGTTTTAAAAACACTAGGTTCCTACCTATCTACCTACCTACCTATCTACTTACCTACCTATCTACCTACCTACCTACCTAGGCCTATCCTGCTGTGTGCGGGATACAGCGTGAAGATGATTTAATTTGATTTGATTTTTTTTATGAAAGTTTTAATGTCGTTAAGCTGATCTACCTATTTTTTTTTATTTACAAATTCTTTACAATCCAAACCAATAAAGGTGTTAATTTTTTTTATTATAAAACCTCACTCGCGAGGTAAAAAGTTGTGACCCGAAATAGGGGACACAAACTCACGAAGTTAGAAACAGAGCTAAATTTTATCACGAAGTAGGGTTCAAATTAGAGGTCCACAAATAAATTAATATAAAAATTAAGGTTAAGTTAAACCGCATAATTCACACATTAAATTACTGCCAAAAGACCCACTTTGATCACACTAAAATTTGCAAATTCATATAACCTTTAATAATGTATTTACAATAGTTTAAAGTTATGAGAGCCTTAAACTGCCGAACTCCCGTACATTTACCTTAGTTCACGCGGGTGAAACCGCGAGCGGGGGCCGCTAGTATATAATAAAACTGTAAAGGGGGTAAAATCTGTACATTGAATATAAACTAAAAAAAACACGTCAGGGGGACTCAATACAACTAATAGAAGGTAAAAATATGATTTTTGGAATTCTTGTCTGTCTGTCTGTCTGTTGTGGCTTTTTAACTCGAAAACTACTGGACGGATTTAAATGAAACTTCTTTTGTTGCATAACTATTAGTCTTCGCCTACATATAGGCTATAATTTATTTTGATAGCCCGAATACCTGATGTGAGACCCTAGCAGCCCGCTTAATCTATAAGAGATATCAATACAACGCTTTAGGAAAAGTTATTGAGCATGATGAGCATTTTCAGTTGACATAAAAAAATTGGATCCAATGTAGAACCACAGTCACCCAGCTAAACTTTATAACATATAATTCGTCAGTCGTCTTAAAATAAATTATTCTACGTAATAAACATTTGTTTTGACGTTTACGTAATACCATAATTATTATTTGAAATGGTTCAACACCAAATGATATAAATTTAAGTAAATATATACAAATTAAATAACATTTAAAAAGAAAATCCATAAATCGGTAACATATATGTGTATCACAGAAAAAAAAGATTACATTCTTATAATTTTGAGGGCTGTTGTGGCGCAGTGGCACAAGCACGGGACTATCAACACGACAGATTCTGGGTTCGATTCCTGCTCGAAGAAATGAAATATTTAATATTTTCATTATCTCACTTGGAACGAGGCAAAAGTAATTTTATAATATCAAAAAAATATACGAAATATCTTCTTTTTTATAAAAAATAATCTCTAAATGTGTTGCTAAGCGCAAATCTCGAGAGCAGCTGTACCGATTTCACTATTTTTATTATAATATTCCTTGAAGTACGAGGATGGTTCTAATGGAGAGAAAAATTTAAAAAATTACCAGAAATGGTCCAAAAACATAACTTTTCTATATTCCCATACAAAAGATTCTACTTAAAAGTCAATTTGGACTTTAATACCCTACTATAAAGTTTAAATGTTAGTAGCTGGATTCCTGGAAGGCAAAACAATTGAGTGACGTTAGGTTCGTATAAATATTATAGCCCAAGAACCCAGAGCTGCCAGACCGACGTCATTTTAGCAAAGGTGAAATTTTGAGGACTATTAGTCTTACACGTAGTTAAGACAGTATGCTTACTCACTAACTTGAAAATGGGATCCTTTCAGAGGTAGAGAAAAATAACGGTATATCTCTTTCTGGGAAAATGATAAAGCCATCGGATTGATCTTGTTGCTTAGGGTCTGGGGCTAGAGGGGTCTTGAAATAGTCCGTAAATAATATTTTTTAAATTTTAGATTTACTTTAATGTAATTTGCCCCAATTTTAAAAAACCTTTACGACATCTGGCAGAAGTAAAGGTCCACGTGAAAGAATGTGAAATATACATTTTTTTACTTTAAAACATATATAAAAATTCTCTTCCTTACTTAAGGGAGCGTTTTCAATTGACACTTCCAAGTGAAAGACCTGTACGCTCATGTGTAACTCTAAGAAAGCTTGAGTACCCTATATTTAATACCTCTTTCTATGAAAAATCCTTCACAGTTCAAGCAGTGCGCTTATGGAACTCACTACCTAAGTCTATATTGTAGGGCAATCCATCTCTAAATACTATTAAAATCAAATTAAAACAACATTTCTTAATCTCAATTACAATCTTTAGTAGTCGCTTTGTCTTTTTTTTATTAATTTTCTTTTTCTGTTTCAACTCTTTTATGTCATTTTATATATTTATGTAGGTATAGTAATATTGATTAATGTTATGTATATTTGTATGTAGGTTTATTATTATTATTATTAACATTATATTAAAATACCGCACCCGAATCATTTCTTTTAACATCCCCTACATTCAACGGTTTCTGGTAGAGATCTCTATTAGAGATAAGTTATCCATTGTACACATTTTATTTAACACATAAGTGTTCTGTACTTTCTTTCTTGTGTGGTACATAAATAAATGAAAAAAAAGAGACTTTCTACTTTAACGCAACTGGAAGTGTGTTTTAAGTTGGCACTATCTCTGAAGGTTTTTTAACTACATATTAGACTATCGATCCTCAAAATTACAGCTTTGCTAAAATGATGTAGGTCTGGGGGTCCTGGGATCTCAGTCTGTTAATGTCAATATTTGTCAATATTTCTATGGTAAGATGTCACTTGAAATGTAAACGTCTCATTGTGCATCTATATTATTAAATCTAAAAGCCACAAATTTCTATAATATTAATAAAGTGTTGTGTATTTGTGACTTACTAAATATGCCTTCTATAAGGCGGTGGACAAATTTAGGCAAAAGAATCTAATCGTACTCCCAGAACGTGAAGATTGCAATAAACGTGAGCACGACAATTGACTGATAATGGTGCAAATTTGAATCGAGCTGTTTTTTGTTACGATATATCAATTGCTGCCAGCAGTCCCTACAGCTGTGTTGCTATTGGATCTATAAACTCCGCTTGCCAATATTGTAAGGTTATTGTAAAAACTCAGTTTACCAATCAATTTGGTGGCGCAATGATTTTATTATCAGGAGGAGGATTGCCAGTGGTTCCACGTTCAATGCAAGCTGATGAACTGAATTCATGTTTAAAATTCTCGAAATTGTGGAAACATGTTAAGGTATTACATTTAAGCAAGAATATGCGTGTCATGTTGCAAAATGATCAATCTGGAGACATATTCTCTAAACAACTGATTGATATTGGTAATGGAAAATTTCCTATATATGCGCTGACTGGCTGCATCACCTTTCCTGATCGTTTTTGTCAGTTAACGTAATCAAAAGATGAACTCATTCATAAAGTGCTTCCAAATGTTGCTGAAATGTTGCTGATTATTTATTCCATAATTGGTTGAGCGAAAGAGCTTTACTGGCTGCCAAACACACTGATGTAAATGAATGAAATATAAATTTTCTAGATGGCATTCCTGGCAAAATAAGGACACATAAATCAGTTGATACGGCAACTAATGAAGATGATGTCGTGAACTATTCACCGGAATTTTTAAATTCACTTGATTTGCCAGGATTGTCGCCTCACAACCTTCAATTAAATCTTGAATGTATAGTTATAATGTTGTGAAATATTAACCAACTGAAACTTTGTAACGGCACACGATTAGCGATAAAAAAATAATGAATAACGTAATAGAAGCAATCATATTGAAAGGAAAGTATAAAGGAGAAGACGTTTTGATACCCCGCATCCCAATGATTTCGACTGACATATCATTCGAGCTTAAAAGACTACAGTTTCCAGTTCGGCTGGCTTTCGCAATGACTATAAACAAATCCCAGGGGCAGTTATTAAGTTGTAAGGATGCGTGTGTGATAATGAATAAGTCTCTATAGTATATAAGCGTATATTTCACTTCACAATAAGTTCGCAGAATTACAATTATATAGAAGGAGAAAGTCAAGAGCACTGTGCACATATGTTAAGATAGCGGAAGAATAAGCGTAGACAGAAATATAGGATTTAGGTTAACACGTGGCAATAGCGTGTTGCAAAGGGTTAAGCGACACAGGCTTCGCGTCAGACGGTGAGGTTGTGACTGGTGGTCTGCTCCGGAGCGAATGTGTCGCTAGGCGCCAGCTGAGGTGAGGGGCGCGAGGGCGGCGGGCACAGCGACTTGCCGGGCGACGCTGCGCTCGCGCATCCGCGTATTATTATTTATATAATTTAATATTTTATGTGTTTTGTGTAGTGTATTTATATATGTATATATAAGTATATATTTAATTTAATTTATAATGTGGGTTGCCCACATCGTGTTTGTGGTATTAATATAGAAAACTCATGTTTCTCGCATGGTCTGTTGTATGTTGCCTGTACCCGTGTTGGAAAACCATCTGCTCTGTTTGTTTACGACCCAGAAAACCAAGCAAAAAATAACGTGTACCATAAAGTACTACAATGAAAATGAAACTGAATTTAGAATAAGTAAAAATAAAATAAAATATAAGATAATATAGATATCAGAAATTGTTATTTTTATTATCATTTTTAATGAATATTATAAGAATTAAAAATGATTTAAGTTTTTATTTTTTTTATCTTACTAGCTGATCCGGTGTCGCGAATACCAGAATACATATTTAAAAAAAATCGACTGTTAGGCGATACGAAGTTCGCGGGTCTGCTAGTTTCATAATAAAGGTGATACAATAAATTGACTTAAAGTAGGATTTTATTAAACAATTTTAATAAGAGCTTTGAACGTTTTTTAGATTTATAATAAATAGATAATTGCGTGAAAAAGAACGCGATATATCGTTCTTTCTCGTTCGGTTATGTTTTGACGAATGAAAAGTAGAAGTTTGGCAACGCTTAGTAATATTTTTGTAGTAGTATGTGCATGTGTGCGTCACACGAAATACAGGATGGAGAAAAATCGTGAAATGAAAAAAAAATCCTACGTCCAAACTGTTGAGGCATCTTGATTAATTTCTTTAGCTTCGGGTTTGAAATATTTTACCCTATATGCAGTTTCAATAAAAGAAGCGCTGCCTCTTCCACCCTGTATAGCAACGTCGATATTATTTCATTATATGATATTTAGGTATGAGAAACTATTCTATATCTTATAAAACAAAGTCGCTTTTCGTGTCTGTCTGTTGTTTCTAACTCTTCTTCTAAACCACCTAACGGATTTTGATGCGGTCTTCACCATTAAGTCGAGTGTTTTTCGTAGAAGATTTATATATAATTTATCATTTGTACATTCTTATGTAAATTAACATAAATACGATAAATGTGTATAAAGTCCTACCCGTTGAGACACTTTCGCGCATGCGCTGCTTTAATGGTAAATACTACATGAAAAAAATGTACTGGAGTATTGTTCTTCTTAATAAGATCTACAAAAAAGTCCGCGAGAGCATATTCGTATCTTTTAAGAATACCGTGTAGTGATCATTTTTCTGTCTAAAAATAATAATTTCAATATATTTTTTATTGTGAGGGATATTTTTCCATAATGGTATTAATCCTTATCCTTTAAAATACTTTATTAATTTTCTACGTTAAACGAAGATAAAATTTGCTTTCTACAATATTTCGAAATTGCGAATAGTTTTACAGAAAAACTCATTTAATTGTTGACACATCCCGCCGTTGACAAATCAGCTGTATGTTACTCAAGTTTCACTTATCCCTTACTCTCAGCATATAAATAAGTACATTAGTTAGGTTGGCCATTTAATGTAGATCAAAACTGTCCTTTACTGTTTTTCATTTTAATAAGTACTTTAGAAGTTGTTACAATATCAAAAAAATCCTTGCTGCGAAACGGCTTGCCACTCGCCATGCGTCCGCCGTGCCCGCTTGCCTTACACGCATCGGTGGTTCAGTGGTAGAACGCTCGCCTGCCACCCGGGCGGCCCGGGTTCGATTCCCGGCCCATGCATTCTATTTAATTTTCCTCACAGGCAGCCACGTCGTGCTTGCTTTTCATCAGGGACAGAATACCCCCTTCAGCATTAACCACAAGCTCGAAAATAAAAAACCCGGCTGCCTTTATAGCAACGAAGATTTAGTTAGATGCGTTTGCACGTATTGGATAATTGGAGTTGAATGTATTATTTAAGTGCGATTTATTTGGTTTCACATTTTTTGTAGTAGTTATTAGTAGGTAGGTTTTTGTTTATAATTTCTTCCGTTTAAAAATAGTCATTTAACTATTTAAAAATAGTAATTTAAATATATTTTAATAAGTACTTGAAAAGATTAGTAGCACAGATTTAAAATTACGGTACCTACTAAAAAATCCTTGCTGTGTAAAACAATTGGAAAATCCTTATTGAAACTACGAAAATGCGGGTTGCATTAGGGTTTAATTAATTTTCACATTATCTTAAGTGCTTTGCAAACATACATTACATGAATAATCCAGTACTTAAAGTGGGCGAAGCCGCAAGAGGGTCGCTAGTTAATAATAAGTATATGACTATGAAGGCAGTGTTACTTGAGAGTATTGTGCGGAGGTTCCTCTCTCTGGAGCCCTAGCCACCGATGGCTTGGAGCCTTGTCCCGCCCTCGGAAGAGTGGTTTTTTATATTTTTAAATGTATTTTGTTATAATAATTTATATTTAAAAATGTAAAATTTATTCATTAATTTAATAAAAGTATATTCTTTGTTAGTATATGACTATATTTATTCTTCTTAAGTATGGTATGGGGATAATAAAGAAAATATCATTGACAGTTATTAATTCATATTTTTATTAAATTTTAGTATAATAAAAATAAATATTTCATAAGAAAACATTTAGGATAATAATAAAATATTAAATATATTATTTTAAATTTTGTAACATATTAAAATAAAAAAAATCGTTTGTAAAAAAAATTGGTTTCATTAAATAAAAATATTTTCTTTTTAAACTTTTAAATTATATCTATATTTAGTTTTGCTTATGGTCTTTTATTTCGACACTATTTTTTATTAGAAATATATTTGACCAATCCGACACCCACATATTTATTGAAAAACATATTATCTGATAACATTATGTAAATTTTTTATCATTAAAATTTTCATATAAAATTATGGCCGTCATGGCGCAGCGGCACAAGGGTGTGACTGTAACGCGACGGTTGTGGGTTCGATCCCCACTCGAGGAAGTGAAATATCTATTTACGTTTATATTTCCATTTCTTCGCTCTGGTGTCGAAGCAAAGCGCGGCGTTGAGTTCTGCCACAAGACGCATTGCCTCCAAAATTCGGCAGAAAATGGGGAACGGAGTGTCTTAACGCTGGGTTGAGGTATTAGTGACTAGTTGCGAATTCAACTCCCATTCGGAAGAATATATTATTTTCGTTTCTTTTCTTTGACAACAAGACTAAACACGAATTCGGCCGGTTAACTGGGTTTCTCTGATTACTCTTATTACGCTTCTTCTTTTTCTTCTACTTCGTGTTCTTCTAAATGCTCTCGCGATTTGGTACGGGCGGGAGAGAGATTGAGATAATTGATTAACAGTAGAATTATGTAATTTTTATTATTACATTATTTGTAATCATCTTTCTGCTTACTGTGCAGGATACAATGATGTTAAAAAAAACATTTATGTTTTACAAAACCCAGGGTACTTCCCCCTCGTATGTAAAGGTGGGTTTAAATGAGAAAACTTAATCTCAGGATTTACGTTGGGATGGATTCCGTTGTAATACATTCATTATTTAAAATGTAAACAATCCCTAAATTTATTACACATTTTAAGCGAAATTAGCTTTTGCATGACGTTTGTATGAATGGACATATTTTTGTAACCTACTTGAGAGTTTATACAATTTTTTTGTTTTTTTTTAAGTAGTACTACAACATACCCAATATCATAATTCTTTTTCTTTTAAAATATATCTAAATATACGCCCAAAGGCAGTTGCGGAACTCAACGCCGCGCATTGTCTTGCTAGAGCTGGGAAATTTCAATTATTATTCGTCTTTATATATTTTTTTAGGCTTAAACAATTAAAAGTACTTACTAAATCATTTATTAGATTGTTCTTTGCTTTTACAATTAAAACAAGCCATCATCTTAGCTATTTACATTACATATCTATATACCTTAATTTGTCATACTAACATTATAAATGTGAATGTAAGTTTGTCTGTTACACTTTCACGCCAAATCTACTCAACCGATGATTATGAATCCTTGTACACACATATTCTTAGAGGTATTAGAAGGAACATAAAATACGTTTTATTTTATTTTTTTTAAATAACGATTGTACTTAAAAAATATTAATTCAGCAATGATACTTTTTTAAGGATTTTACTTTAGAAATTCCTTTAATGATTTTTTTTTGAGATAGGTTAATTTATTTTTAATATTAATTTTATTACTTTACTTTAGAAATTCCTTCCAAGATTTTTTTTGATACAGGCTTATTCATTTTTAATATTAATTTTATTAATTATTATTAAACAATTACATACACATTATATTAATTTGTCTCTACATACTTCGATGATCGATATGTAAAGTATCGACAACGAAAAATTGCAAATGTTTTTATCGCTCTTTTAAACGTCTAAAAAATATAGTTTTAATATATTTTTTTCAAAATTGCAAATAAATAGTTAATTTTCTTTTTTTAAACGTATTTATTTTATTTTATAACGTATATGTAATCGAACATTTCCCTCAAAACAGCAATAAAATATCTTGCAATTTTTCACTTTCGATACTTTACTTAGGAACTGTCGTTTTTTTTATTTTACTATGGTAATAAATACGCATATTATTTACTTCTAGTAGTAACTGCAAGAATACAATTGAAAATTAATTTTACTTAAAATAGCTTATATAAAATTACGTTTCTATGAAAAATATATTACATCAATGACTAGTTACAATGTTATACTTTATACAAATTGTTTTAGAACAAACGCCTGCCTCTCTTGTTTCTTCTTATTTCAAGGAACCGATGTTTTCGCCCTGGAAAAAAGAAAAGAAAAAAAAGAAATTTATTTATTTATAAAAATTTTAAGCGAAATATGTAGTACAATAGTCATATTGTAGGGACATAAAGTATGACTGTAAACGGTACAGGTTGCGGGTTCGATTCCCATTCGATGAAATTAAATATTTTTATTTCCATATTTATTTTTCTTCGTTCAAGTGTCGAGGCGCGGCGTTAAGTACCGCCACTGCATGCTATGCCACACAAGGGGAGCCAGTTGTCTCACACTGGCCTAAGTGGACTATGCAAACACTAACCCTTAATAATATGTGATAGGAGAATAGGAAATTATAGTATATATGCTTATTATTAATGCTCTATATTAATAATTCAATACATACGTATTTAAGCCATCCGAGTGCGATGTCTGTGGTGGTGGCCAGCGATGGATGTGAGCACGCCACATCAGTTGCCGAAATGTCATTCGGAATTGCCGCGACATTGAACAGTAAAGGACAAAATTGATAGCCCCATTCAACAGTGCTAGGGCGTCCATCAATTCCCCAAATAAATCGTAGCAACGTTTGAAAAAACACCGGCCCAAAGCCCCACTCAAAAGCCCTAAAACACCTTGAGGCAGTTCTGTTACTAGAAATAATAGCAAAACTGCTACAAGCATTTTCGTTGTTCTATTTGTTCTCCTATCTCCTTTGTATAGACGTTTCAAAGTTTTATCGTTTGTGGGACAGGCGTTGTAAACTCTTATCTTCTTTTGGTGCTCGTTTGCACTGTATACTTCTCTAATTAGCCATAAGCTTATCATCGTCAATATGAAACAAGGCAGTAGTTTAATAACAACCGCGTGCACCCAAAAGTTTATTTGATAAAGTTGACCTTCCTCGTCGGAGTCTACGTGGTACAGTATCATAGGGCCGTTTGGTTCCAGGACAACAGCTGTGTGTATGTCAAAGACCTGTTTAAAAGAAATTAATTTTGATTTTAATATTTAAAACAAAATTCCTATATAAAGAAAGAAATAGAGTACTATTTTGATATGGTTAATATTCTTAACTTAAGCAAGATGAAAAATAATATAAAAAATATAAAATGTGAGTTTCTATTATCAGTAATAAATTTAATAAGACACTTTGGAATTTTATGATTTCATGGTCCATTGACTGTATGAAAATATGTGCTATAAGTAAGCGAAGTTTTTAATCTCAGGGTTTATTTCATGAGGAAAGGTTAACGGTTATAAACCATATCACGTGTAATCAAATGGAAATTTTTGGTCTTTTAGGTTGAAATTATTTTTTTATGTTCGTTCATAATTCTTTTATATAACATAAATACATACATATATGGGTCATTCTTACGAAAATACGAAATTCATGTCCTAATTGATTTTTTCTAAGTAGTTATGAAATTTAAGCAATTATTATTATTTTGTTACTAAGTATCTAATAGTGCATACATAATACCTATAAGACTTTCTAGTAAACTAGATATCTGATATTTCTTTTCCCTGTTAACATCAGAAAAACATTCCCTCGCTATGTCCCAAACTCCAGATTCAAATACTCTATGGTCGCTAAATTGATACATTTTGCTAAATTTTATGTCAGACTTTTACTGATCGCTTAATATAAAGTGGTTTTCTTAAAATATTCATAATTACAAAAAAATAAATAAAGATAATTGAAACTTATGCTTCTGTTTTACTTTGTCCCAAAAACAATAATCATTCCTTCACACTTGCGTTTACAGCCCATTTTTGAGCGTGTTATTTGAATTATATTAATGCATTCATTTGTTTTTGACAGTCGGCAGTGCTGCTAATAATTTACTATAGTGAATTCATCTTGTGCATGCACATAGTTTCTATTAAAAAAAGATTTAGTTCATAATTTACTAAGTTACATTTTTGGCCGTCATTACAGCACATCTTATAAAAATAAGGTAATCAATTTTAACTAATTAATTAATCAACGTTAACGTTGGTTTTGGTAACTAATAACGTGACCATAAAATGCAATACGAAAGAATGCATTTTTATGTGCGTTTTTGGCGGTAATGTTTAATTTCGTCATTCCCTCATAATTATCTGTAGTGCGGGAATGATGCGAGGTGAGGGAATGATTATTTTAACCGTGCGCTTTGTAGGCTTTTTGTGTTTTAGCTGCATTAACGCTAATTGGTCTTTGCTTTCTCGTCTTGGAGCTTTATTAACATAAAAATTGCAAAAAAAATGATTAATTAATGACACAGAATTAAAATTAAAAAAGAAAGAGTATGATCGGAAACGTAAAGAAAAATGAAGAGTTATTCTATCAATTTAGAAAGACTTCGCGAAAGAGTAAGAAAAAAGGACAAGTAAAACCTGTACCTGATATGAGTTCAAAGGAAAAAAGACTAAAACGAAAGAGTTGGAAAAAAAATTGTCAAACCTATACAGATTGTTGACATATAGGGATAAAAAGGTGAACTGTGTAAGAATTCAAGTTCTTTATGGCGTTACTAGGCAACAAAGTACTCTTCATAGACGTGTACTTTATTTACATCGCAATGGTGCTGTCAAAGTCCTCAATATTAGCTCTCTATCTAAAAGTAACCGACACGATAATTTGGATGGCTTAAAAACTAAGATTTGAACATTCATGTAATTCACATCTTGAGTGATAGTCCAGTTAATGAGTACAACAAGTTTATTTTTCATATTGTATCTCGACATATAAATAATTTATATCCGAGAACGAGTTTATTTTCAAGGCATTATTCGTAACCAGGCCATGGAAAATGTGCACCCGATAGTGTGGGAGGAATTATAAAAAGAACTGCCGATAGAGCTGTGGTTGAAGACTTTGATACAGTGAATTTCATGAAACTCAAAAATATATATTACTCGAAAGATGTCCTTCAATAATATTAATTGAAGTAACCACGCTGATATCGTAGGGATAGAAAATTTAGTAAGCCTATCAGAAACAATTGCTACATTTCGTGGAACTCAAAAAATCTCGAGTTCATAAATCTTTCGTGCAACTATTGTACTGGTAAGTGTAGTCATTATCATTAAGGGTATTACTCGTCTTCCAAGAATAATTCTGGCATGTAAAATTCAAACCCAGAGTGCATCGGATAGTAAGCAATGTTCAAAAGATATCACTGATGAGAATGTTATAGGAACAGATCCAGATTATAATATATAGATAATATCCCTATATTATCTATATATTATAATCTGGACCATGTTATTATTAATATTAAAAATAATAACACTTTATTGCACATTTGCAATTGGATTATACATTTGATTTACACAGTACATATTATACCTTATCGCTAATAGCGATCTCTTACAGGCAACCAATAATACAAGATTTATTAAAAAACGGTGTAAAAAGTATTAAATGGGACGTCAAGACTCATCCATACCCATAGACATATATGATATGGAGCATAGATGAACAAATTTCTTCAGTTTGTAAAGAAATTTTTGAAAGCGCACATGACTAGAGGTTCTATAACTTGGAAATGGCCGACATTAACAGATGAACAACTGTATATTTGGAATGATGTATTACAGAAGATTCAGCCTCCAACAATAATAAAAAGAGGATGCTACTTCGTAAGGGAAATGGAAAGAGAAGACAGAGTTGATCAAAGAAAGATTCTTGATATTTACATTTAATATTTTATTATTCTATTCTTGATATTTACATTTAATATTTTGTGTTTCTGAAACTGATTTTCATTGTTTTGGCGAATTGTCCTTTTTATTTAATATCAAGAATGGTACTTTTGCAGTCACTTTATTAGTTTGTAAGTAATTTTAAATAAATCAATAGTGCTATTCGCAATACTTAAAACGCTGTGGTTTTCAAAAGAAAAGACAATGTTTTAAGTACAAAAAATAACATTATTAGATTTGTGAGAAGAATTAATAAGTACATGTTACTTTTTCATCGTTATTTAAAGCATAATACGAGATTTCTTTTGTCATTAAACATGTATTTTAGTACTTAATTATCATAAATATATTAACACTCACTCAGTGTCAATTTTTTTAACTACCCTCTTTATTCCATGAAAACCCACTTATTTTGGGAACCACTATACCATTGATAATTAGTTACACTAGTACTATAAAATTCACAGAAAAGAATAGTTAAATATTGCAAATATTTTTCATAAATTTTTGAAACCCTAATGTCGTATTTTCGCTAGAATGACCCATATATTTTTTAACAATTTTAAAAATCAATTTGTCTGGGGCCTGCTTGTAACTTTTTTATCCTATATCTTATAAAACAAAGTCGCTTTTCGTGCCTGTCTGTTGTTTCTAACTCTTCTTCTTCTAAACCACCCAACGGATTTTGATGCAGTTTTCACCATTAGGTTGAGTATTTTTCGTAGAAGGTTTATATATAGTTTATTATTTGTTCATTCTTATGTAAATTAACATAAATACGATAAATGTGTATAAAGTCCTACCCGTTGAGACACTTTCGCGCATGCGCTGTTTTAATGGTAAGTACTACATGAAAATAATGTACTGAAGTATTGTTCCTCTTAATAAGATCTACAAAAAAATCCGCGACGGCATATTCGTATCTTTTAAGAATAACGTGTAGTGATCATTTTTCTGTCTAAAAATTGTAATTTCAATATATTTTTTATTGCGAGGGTTATTTTTCCATAATTGTATTAATCCTTATCCTTTAAAATACTTTATTAAATTTCTACGTTAAACGAAGATAAAATTTGCTTTTTACACTATTTCGAAATTGCGAATAATTTTAAAGAAAAACGAATTTAATTGTTGACACATCACGCCGTTGACTCATCAGGTATGTTTCACTTATCCCTTACTCTCAGCATATAAATAAGTATATTAGTTACGTTGGCCATTTAATGTAGACCAAAACTGTCTTTTACTGTTTTTCATTTTAATAAGTACTTTAGAAGTTTATATCAAATCAATATCAAAAAATCCTTGCTGCGAAACGGCTCGCCACTCGCCATGTGTCCGCCGCGCCCGCCTGGCTTACAAGCATCGGTGGTTCAGTGGTAGAATGCTCGCCTGGCATGCGGGCGGCCCGGGTTCGATTCCCGGCCGATGCATTCTATTTAATTTTCCTCACAGGCAACCACGTAGTGCTTGCTTTCCATCAGGGACAGAATACCCTCTTCAGCATTAACCATAAACTTGAATAAAAAACCCCGCCTGCCTCTATAGCAACGAAGATTTAGATGCGTTTGCACGTATTGGATAATTGGAGTTAAATGTATTATTTCAGCGCGATATATTTGGTTTCATATTTTTTGTAGTAGTTATTAGTAGGTAGGTTTTTGTTTATAATTTCTTCCGTTTAAAAATAGTCATTTAAATATATTTTAATAAGTACTTGAAAAGATTAGTAGCACAGATTTAAAATTACGGTACCTACTAAAAAATCCTTGCTGTGTAAGCAATACATGCATATGCATGCATAAACAAAAACCTACCTACTAATAAATACTACAAAAAATATATAGTATAAATACTACAAAAAGTATATATTACACAAATAATTGGAAAATCCTTATTGAAACTACGAAAATGCGGGTTGCATTAGGGTTTAATTAATTTTCACATTATCTTAAGTGCTTTGCAAACATACATTATATGAATAATCCAGTAGTTAAAGCGGGCGAAGCCGCAAGAGGGTCGCTAGTCTAGAAACATGACATTTGGATAGATGTTTACTTTCGTAATCTGGACATCCACTAAGAAGGGATTATGAAAAATTTTAACCCTAAAGGGGAGAAATAGAGGTTGAAAGTTTGTATGGAAAAATTCTTAAATCGCCACCGATTTTTATAAAATTTGATATTTAGACTCTTAAAATATTTCGTTGAACACATGTTTCATGGCTTATTAGAATTCCCCCTAAATACGCAAGCGAAGCTGCGCGCGTCCGCTAGTATATATATAGAAGATTAATTCCAGCATAAGAAATTAAAAAACAATACGAGCAAGATATTATAAAAATAGTAAATCTGAATGTCAAATTTAATAACAGAACTAAAATTTTATATACATACTAGTGGGCCCGGCCGCGGCTACGCCCGCGAAAATATTAGCCTAAATAATTAAAATAAGTTAAAAAATAATAATAAGTGGAGATTTATTATTAGAAAAAATATCTGAGTAACCGAAATGAACAAACAAAAGAAGTAAAAGTAACTAAAGGAAATTCTAAATATTTGAAAAAGTACCTAAAGTTTGCCATGCGCGCGTACTATACATTTTTCTATATTAAATAATTATAATTTTTTGCGAAATATCTATACTATAATATAATAAAGCGGAAGAGTTTGTTTGTTTGTTTGTTTGAACGCTAAGATCTCTGGATCTACTGGTCCGATTTTCATTGTTTTTGTTTTGTATGAAAGCTGCATTCTTCAGAAGTGCTATAGGCTATATAACATTACATTACACATATATACTAATATATTTTAAAGTACTTTCTAATTTGACATGCAATTTATTCTGCCATGTTAATAACAACCGTCGCGTTGCTACGCAACCGTTACCGCGACATTTTGATATTCATCCTTCTGAAAATAAATATACCTAACAGTCACTTTTAGCATTTTATCTAGATTGAAATTATCTATACTAATATAATAAAGCGGAAGAGTTTGTTTGTTTGTTTGTTTGTTTGAACGCTAACATCTCGGGATCTACTGGTCCGATTTACTATGTTTTTGTTTTATATGAAAGCTGCATTCTTCAGAAGTGCTATAGGCTATATAACATTACATTACACATATATACTAATATATTTTAAAGTACTTTCTAATTTGACATGCAATTTATTCTGCTATGTTAATAACAACCGTCGCGTCGCTACGCAACCGTTACCGCGACATTTTGATATTCATCCTTATGAAAATAAATATAATAGTCACTTTTAGCGTTTTATCTGGATTGAAATTATAGTTTACTGTATAACATTCTAATAAATAATTAAGGAGATGTCATTGATTCGAATGACCTAGCCTTCGGGCGGCACAGTATGAGTATGACCGACGCGAACGGGCAGATGACGTTGACGGTTTTATAAAAATGTCATACATTTTCGAACTTTATTTGCTGTCTATAATTAATTTAAAATACACTTTGGTTCTCTTCTTATTTTATTTGATATTGCTGGCAAAAATTATCCTTTTATGTAGTTTTTAGGTACTTTTTTTCTTATGTTGGTTCATTTCAATTTCTTAGATATTTTTTCTAATAATATGTCTCTACTTATTATTGTTTTTCATTATTTAAGCTTATATTTGCTTACTAATTCTATTGAAAACTGAAAATAATATATTAAAATATTCTTATAGTTTAAGCAGGCGTAGCCGCGCCCGGGCCCACTAGTATTAAATAAAATCCCAAATGATTAAAATTACGATATTTTAAGTGTATAACATCGGTATAGATAACCGAACTGAGATAAATTAATTATAAGCAGCAAATAATTACATAAAAATAATAGTAATTCGAAAATATATAAAAATTTACAAAATCATCAAAGTCATCTTCCCGTTCTGGCCCGTTCGCGTCGGTCATACTATACCACTCGTAAGCTAGGTCATTTGGAATCAGTGACATCTTAATTATTTATTAGAATGTTGTACAGTAAACTATAGTTTCTAAACTATAATTAAAAGTAAACTTTAATTTCCATCTAGATGAAATGCTAAAAGTGACTATTATGTTTATTTTCATAAGGATGAATATCAAATTATAGAAACCATCTAATTTTTGTTAATGTATACAAATCTATATCGGCGCGCGCCATGTATGCATTAAACAAACTCACTTTGGGTGACGTTTTATTAAAACAACAAAGCTTGCAAGCCGTTGCTTAGCAACGCGTAACGACGATTGTTATTAACATGGCGGAATAAATTGCTTGTCAAATTAATTATTTTAATATATTGGTATATATCGAAAATATTACAAATATGAGAAAAAAAAGTATCCTATGTTCATCCCGGGACCCTCAAGTATCTCTATATGAGTATTTTATCACAATTAAATTAGCGGTTTGGGCCTGATTGCGTAAAAGACAGACAGACAGACAGACAGACAGACAGAGTTACTTTCGAATTTATAATATAGGTATGGATTTATAGTTACAAAAACTTTATATAACTTACCATAAACGTAGGAATACAAAGGATTGGTGGTAGAATAAAGCTGCTCAGAATAGCTGTGCTGCATCGTCTCTCTGTGCATAGGACGTGGTTTCTATCCGAATACCTGGGGGCAATTAGAGTAGTTAGAGAATACTCGAATGCATGGAACGGAATGCCGATTATACAATTGGTTTCAAATATTTTACAGTAAATTCCGATTTTCTGTCAAAGAGGTAAGGTTCTGGCAGTACAAATATTTTTGTATTATAGGGGAAGCAGAGGAAACCTAGTGTTAAAACACTCCATTCTCTATTTTCCGCTGAATTTTGGAGGGATTCTGAATTTCACTTTTCTCGAGTGGGAATCGAACTCACAACTTTTCTCGTTCCCAGTCATACGCCTCACCTCCCAAGTATATTTTCATCAATATATTAAAAGCTACATTTTTCTACTAAGATAACATGTCTAATATTTTAACATTATAAGGAATTTGATGTTTATAGTGAGCTTCTGGCGCATTGAATGCCTGAAATAGATGTAGAGGATAAACAGCATTGAGCTTAAATTAACCAAGCTTTTAATTAAAGATCTGTTTGGCTGAAGAAATTTTCGAAGGAGAAATATTTCAAAAGGTTAAACAAATAAGAATAGCAACGAAAACGTAAATGCCAGTTGTCTAGGCACAAAGTTTGACTGTAAAAGTGATGGGTTGGTAGTTCGATTCCCACTCGAGGTATATATAATATTTCCATGATCTTCGCAATGGTGTCTAGGCAAAGCGCGGCGTTAAGTTCCGCCACTAGAACACGTAATGCCTCCTTCCAGAGGCGGATCTTACTGCCTAAATAATATTTTTGACATATTACTTAGATATATACCTTATGCTAAATAACAGGAGTGTGTAGGTTAATATTTTTTCATTCACTTTCATTTTGTTGACCGAACAATAATATAGGTTTTGAATATTATTTATTTAATTTATGCTTGCTTGCCTTGGCTTCTTTTTTTAGCTTCACGCTCTACCCCCCCATACAGTAGTTAGTTACGCAGAGGGAAACTATTATTTAGATATTCCGTTCCCGGTGTCGCGCTGAATCTAGAGATATTGCGTGTTGAGTGGCGGAACTCAACGCTGCGTTTCTGTCTCAATGCCAGAGCGAAGAAAATATAAATTTTAAATATTTCATTTTCTCGAGCGAAAATCGAACCCACAACCAGTCGCGTTTACTCACACACTGTGCTCCCTTACGACTGGCCTCGACTGCTTTTCCTTAAATATATATTAAATTTATCAATAATATCAATAAAATTTAATATAATACTCACTTTATAGCAACATATCTCCATACTGCGAGCGATAGGGTGAGGCAAATCGACGCAGTGTGAAATATCTGTGCGAAATGCATATGGAATAGGAGGTAGGCAGCCCACTTGTACGGCATTTCTCGTTGACCCGGCAATATCTGTAGATGCAATTTTAATATATATTAATAAATAGAAATATATAAAAACTGAGGCCAGTGGTTCAGGGGCACAAGCGTATATTGTAATAGTTGGGGGTTCGATTCCGATACGAGGAAATGAAATATTGAATATTTTTATTTCTTCTGGTGTCGAGATAAGCGCGTAGTTGAGGTTCTTCACTCAACACGCAATGTCTCTAGAAACTTGTGGAAGTGGGGAGGAGTGTATTAACACTAGGCTCTCAATGCCTACGCACCTGCATTTGAGATACAATATGAAAAAATATATATAAAAGTATATTACCATAATAATTATTAAGTGAGTATTATATTAACTTTAAGTGAAATAAAAATTTATATAATTAAAAATCCGAGAAATAGAATTCCATTTAAAATGCAAATAAACTGAGAGAACTCAATTTCTTTAGAAATATATGAAACAAAGTATTCAAATAGAATTAAATTTTACTCTTAAGAAAATAACATTGTGTAGAGATAAATTTATAATGCCTTTAAATTGAAAAATTCTCGAGTTCTTCTTTAAAATTATCGAAACTAAATAAAACTTCGTTACTATTATTTAAAGATAGTTTTTTTTTCAATCATCCGATTGTTTCTGTTTTTTTCAAAGGTTTCCACTTTGTGTTTATTTTATATACATCCGTGTTAGCCAAGTGTGACTAACGGTGCGTGAACTTTTGTCCACACTTCCTCGTATTAAAATGCCTTTTTTAGGGGATTCCTAGTTGTAGGTGTTTAAACGTCACTTGTGGTTTTTAATTAAATGAAATTTAGATATCTAAAATCATCCATCAATTACTCGTTTATATAAATTAATTATAACTCGTTGATGTATCACGATTCAAAAGTAAACATTAACATTAAGTTATTTACAAATAATAAATTAATTTTTAACAAAAAGAAAAACCGACTTCTAACAACGAACTAAAAAGTGAAAAATAATTGGTGTCAAATCTAATTAATTACTAAGCCTGTTTGTTTTACTTTGCACCGACTTCAAAATTATAAAATCTTTATATAATTATTTTTCACTTTTTAGTTCGTTGTTAGAAGTCGGTTTTTCTTTTTGTTAAAAATTAATTTATTTTACGATTTTTAGTGATGGGTAGATCTTAAAATTATGCTTCTTGAACGAGTAATGATGGCGGTGGTAGTGTTTGTCAACGAGTGGTTGTGATTGTTCTATGTAAAACTTCATTTAATTAGCTATTATTTTTGTGCAAAGTAACGTTTTGGTATATTGACAAGAACATACATTAAAAGTATTCGGGCGAATTGGGAATCTCCCTTTTTCGAAGTTGGTTGAAAATGAGAACATCCTCTTTTTTGAGATTGGTTGAAAAGAAAATCTCACTTCTGACATCAATTTAAAAAGTTTTTGCTTGTAACTATTACAGTATAATCAATTTTTTACCAAGAAAAAACAAACTTTCTCAATTTTCACCGGATTCCATAATCGGAACGTAACCAAACTTTCACCAAATTATCCTTGAAGTGTATCCTTTCAAGAAAGAATCATCAAAATCGGTTGGCGCGACATTGAGTTATTCGGCTATTTGTCACGCACATACCTAATGCAAATTTAAGACTTATGTGATTTTCTCATAGATACCATTGTCAGACATGGACCAAAAAAAAATGGGACCATTCGGGAAGCTTCACCTTTCAAACAAAAAATTTTCAAAATCGGTTCACCCAGTCAAAAGTTATGAGGTAACAAACATAAAAAAAAAAATACAGTCGAATTGATAACCTCCTTTTCTTACAGAAGTCGGTTAAAAATATGTTAAAATCGTATAACTCAAAAAAAAATATTTCAAAATCGGTTCACCCAGTCAAAAGTTATGAGGTAAGAAACATAAAAAAAATACAGACCAAATGATAACCTCCTTTTCTTACAGAAGTCGGTTAAAAATAAAGTTCAAGTCTATATATGGCGCCCCTACTGCACAATAGAAAAAAAATACTTAAACGCGACAGGTTATGTATTCGATACCCACTCAAGGAAAATTAAAGGAAATATTAAATATTTCCATTTCTCCGCTTTAACAATTCTCAAAGCCTCCAAAATTCTGTGGAAAGTGGATAGAGGAGTGTCTTACCACTAGTGTCAACTTATATAAAAAAATATATATTAAACAAAATGGAAATATTATAACAGGTTATTATTTATTACCTGTATACAAGAAACGCTTTTATAATAATCATTGTTATCGAAAGCTTAATCTTTACATGCACTTAAGAGCTTATCTAGATTGTTCGTAGATAGTGCGCCCGAGATACGGTTTCCTGATTACTCTCTAACTTAACAAATAACGTTAACAATATATATATATATATATATAAATATAATTTTATTTTTTTTTATTTTCACCTTCACGCTGTATCCCGCATACAGCAGAGTAGGCAAACGTGAGCATAGTATTTAGACACTCTGTTCCCCACTTTCCGATATTTTCGAGGTATTGTCTGTTGAGAGGCGGAAGTAAACGCCAGGCTTTTGCCTTGGTGCCAGAGCTGAAAATATTAATCAGTAACAATTCATTCCTTCGAGTAGGCATCGAACTCACAACCTTCATGTCCTACACCCTTCTACCCCTGCATCACGACAGCATCTCTAGTATATTTAATATTTATTCCTAGTAATATATAGAATATAACCAATTCGTAGAAAAGACCTCTCATAAGTTCTAATTTCCAACAAGATTGGCAAAGCTTTTTGATATGAAAGACCAAATCTTCAACGTTGCATTTAATACATTCAATATTCATGTTATGCAGGTATTAGAATTCCAAATGGAACGGAATAATATTAAACATACTCCAACGAATTAGGTCGTCGTGGTACAGTGGCGCAACATCTGCTTGTAATTGTGAAGGTTGTAGATTCATATATTTAATTTATTTTCATTTCCCCGCTCTGACAGTCGAAGCCTTGTTTGGGTTTCGGCTCACAATATGCAATTTTTCGGAAATCGGTTGGAAAATAATGTTACAAAAGTGTAATTGATATTGGTAATAACACAAAGTACGGTGCTAAGATCCGCCATTCAACACTCAGTGTCTCGATAATAGAACGGAATTTTCAGTCTTAACACTAGGTTCCCTTTGCCTACCCTGATGAGTGCGGGATATAGGTCGAAGCTAAAAAAAATGTGCTTATTAGTAAATTGACTTATCAATTTTTTTAATATAGTACACAAAAAGTGTACAAAAAATTATTTATTAATATCAACTTATATTTTATAAAACTCACCAGATATCTATAGATAGCAAATGGCACATACTCCATCATCACGAACACGTCCGCTACCGCCAGCCATTTCAGAAGGCGATTGATAGGTGCCGCCGCCAGGTCTCGTCTTGTCAACACAGCGACGTTTAACGTATTGGCTAAGCTGCCGAAAAGGCATACCTGTACAAAACAAAAATTATTTACTTTATAATCGTTTTTTTATGTTTGTTTCCTCAGAATTTTGGACTAGGTGAACCGATTTTCATGAAACTTTTTTTATTTGAAAGCTGGTCTTTCCCTCAAGAGATTAGCGGATGGGTTCGAAGAGCTGAGTGGCGAGAATTGGGGAGGGCCTATGTCCAACAGTGGACAATCGATGGTTGTCGATGATGATGATGATGGTCCTTCCCGTGTATTTCTAATTTAATTGATCATTATCATAAATTGATTGTTCTAGTTCGGACAATGTTATCTATGAGAAAATAACAGTCTTAAATAAAATTAAAATTGTGCCAAAATTCGGCGGAAAGTAGGAATGAGTCATTTTGGGAATAGATTATGTTAACACTAGGTTCCCAAGTTCCTTCTGCTTACCCTGATTTTTATGAGATACAGGGTAAAGCTGAAAACTTTTGTTGTCTAAGTTCGTTATTTAAAAAAAATATATATAATTTAAATTAATGTTACAAAAACAGTTTGTATTTAAAATTTTGTACAAAAAAATTACGCAAATTTACTTTTTTCTAATTTACAAGTAATTAATTGATCAAATGTTTAAACTACTTATTAATTAATATTCTCTTAAAATAAAAAAAATAGTCTTATATTTTTCCATATATAGTACCTGAAACTGAAAACATGTTGACTTATTATTATAACAGTTTAAAATTTACATGTGTTTATTATTACAAAAGTTTAAATCGAAATTTCATATTATTACAGACATATTTAAATAGAATAGAATAGAAGCTATTATTGTTATGTTTAATGTAAATAACGAGTTATAATAATAACTTAAATACTAAAGTACAATAGAAGCCAGTCGTCGCTAAGGGGCAAAAAAAGTAACTGTAAGCGCAACAGGTTCGATTCCCACTCGAGCAAATGAAATATTTAATATTTCCAATTTCTTCCAGAATTCGGGGGAAAATGTTGAATGGAGTGTATTAACACTAAGTCTGGCTACCCAGCCGTGTGCGTGATACAGCGTGAAGCTAATAAAAATATATGTTATTCTACATCGCTGGACTACAGGCTTTTGTAAATATGCGAATATAATTAAAGGTAAAGTTTGTATAGTTGCTATGGATCCTATATCGATCTGGCTAGCTAATGGCTCGTGTAAACAACCTATTTAAATATTCGGTACTATTCTCATTACTCTCTTTGGCTATACCCAAAATTACTTGTTTATTTTCGCCATATTAAATATCTTTTATAAATATATATTACGTAACTATCTAATATAAAGGTACTTCTTTGAAATATATAATTTTTTAGGTGTGTGACTGTATCCACGCTGGCTGTGGGTTTGATTCCCACTAATAGAAATGTATTATTACTTATTAATATTTCCATTTCTCTGCTCTGGTAAAAAGGCCAAGCCAGGCGTTTAGTTCTGCCACTCAACAGAGAATGCCTCAAACACGCACCTCATACGCGGGATGAGGGGAACGGAGTTTCTTAGCACGAGGTTCCCTCTACCTACTTTACTGTGCGCGGATTTTATTTGATTTAATTTTAATAAAGTCAACGCCATCTTAATGTATTTGTGATATAGTGTACTAGCTTAAATGAACGTGGTTTGAGTTCAAATCCTACCCGAGGGAAAGATTTGACTGTTTTCTTTGTATCAGTTTTCATCAAGCATCAATAAAAAAAATTCAGAAATATTAATATTAAAGTAAATATAATGGATGGAAAGTATTCTCATGGACAACATTTACAACCAAAAAAACCTGGTACAGATAGTAAAATGGAATCACGTACGTATGTGAATCGAATCACGCGGTGCCATATTTATAGTCTAGTATCCAACGCGTCGTAGTGATTGTTTCACGATGTTTCACGGTGTTTCACAAAACATTAAATTTAAAGATCACATAAAAGTAACGAGAAATCTTACTGCGGAAATTATGGCTGTTACATTTTTCAGTCGGGTTTTACAGCTATGTTTAATTTACGAGAAGGTTATTGGAATATCAAACAACGCGGTGTAATGGCCACATAAAATATGAACTTGTACCTAACAGTGGAATATAATTATGGTTTTTTTTTATTTCTCATACAAGCACTGCTCAAAGGATTGGTTTAAATGAACCTAAGGCTGCCTATACTACTTCCTAGTGCCTTAACACTATGTTCCCTATTCCCAGTTCAAGTTAAGTGGCGATACTCAAAGCCGCTTTTTGGCTCCACACCTGAGCGAAGAAATGAAAATATTAATTATTAAATTTTCTCGAGTAGAAATCGAACCCACAATAACGAGATACGTTATCTCGTTTATAATCACACTTTGTGCCCATGTGCCATTACTGGCTTCTATTGTACTTTAAATAAAGATGGCGGAAAATGGGGAATGGAATGTCTTAACATTAGGTTCTCTCCGCCTACCCTACCGTGTGCAGAATACAGTATAAAGTTAAAGAAAAACATCACTAATTTTGGGCGTCAACTGACAAAAAAAGCTTCTCTTGTTTTAGAAAAACCGTAAACGGGGTCGATATTATTTCATATATTATGCAAATACGTTTATTTAGCTTGTCCTTCATCCAGTGCTGACGTACATACGTGGTTACGGTATCTCTATGCGTATTTATTATTATCCATACAGCCAAAACCATTAAAAACGCTTAAAACGTTCGGATTCACAATTTATTGCTAATGAATTGTGAACGCAAACGTCAATTAGGACCGTTTATGTTTGCCACTCGATCGTTTACTGATGGCCGATCTTTTTAATAATGTTTTTCCGTGTGTACCATTTCTATGTTTGATTGCTTTGGTAATTTAAGCTAAATATACATACGAGTATGTGTTTTATTTTTGGTGTTTTGTATCAAATGAAAATAAGTGATTTTTTACTCCGTCTCTCTCATTTCAACCCCAAGTTTTTACCAACAGGCATTAAGCGTGATATGTTAGAGAAATACGTCAAAACAAAATTCAAAGTTTCTCCAATGCCAAATTACCAAGACGTCATTGAATGGGCGTATCTGGAAAATATTTCTATAACCCCGTGCTATTAGAATATTTCGATTTTCAATTCATATAAGTAAATTGCAATTTTGCAATCATTAAATAAAAAAAAAACGACTTATTAATTATTATATCTTTTACTGATGTCTTTCCAAATATGGCTTACCAAAAATGTTAATAATTCCAGCTACGAGTACTTTCTAATACAACTTTCTAGCTCCATTTCCATAAAGTTCTACTTTGTTTTATTTTGATATATATTAAAATTATTCGTGGACACGGGTAAATATGAAAACATAAAATACACTCGACAGCTACAATAGCTAGTTTTTTGTCTTTTATTATTTTAAGCATTACAAAAGAACGCGTGAGACCAGTGCTTTTTATTATTTGTAATCTCTTTGGAATTGTTTTATTTCAGCTTATTTTTTATATATTTGGGCTATGATGTTCATTGTTATTATAGAGACAAAGAAGAACCTTATATGACTTTTTTGATGTCCATCAACGCAATCAAAAGACACGAGCATTTACAGGTCTAACCGTAAACTGCAATTTACAAGAAACTCAATGAAAACCTATAAGATACTTCCCGTGGACCTATAATTATAAAATTAGGCATGAAGACAAATTTCTTAATTTCTTACAAGACAATTTTATAATAAATAAGTGCTTAAATGCTTCGTTAATTTTAGATATATTTTAATTTAGATATTTAAGGCCAAGGCCACACTTTATGTAAACACTTACGTATATAGTACCTACATAAACATTAAACACTCCCCCGTGTGTAATTTGAACCCATTAATTACTGTCGGATATAACTATTCAAGTGCAAACCTGGACTAACTATGATAAACGGCGTAGATAGTTATAGCAAATATTTTCTTTTTGTATCTAATTTTTTATGATTTTTCTCTACAATTAATATAAATTATTTAATAAGAAGGATTTTTTTAAAAAAGTAATTAAATATATTATAGCATTTTTTTTTACATATTTCAATTATTTCTTTGAGATAACATAGAGTTGAAGGCAAATATCCCGTTCAATAACTTTTAAAATGATGTAGTATGCCACAAAATCTTTAACAATATGTCTATCCACGAAATAAGTAGATAGCTTTAGGTTTAAATTGTAATACGAATAGAAGAATATTATAATATATTTTCATAGGTTTCTCAAGAACATTAATCAAAAATCGCTAGAGGCTGTTTCAATTAAAAAAATCAAATAATTTAGAAAATTGTCACAAAATTATATTTTTATAAAAAGTAGAGCCAGTCTTGGCGTAGAGTAGTGCAGGCCTATGACTTTCCACATGACTGGTTGTGGGGGCCATTCCCACTTGAGGAAATAAAATATTTAATATTTTCATGCTTCGCTCTGGTCTCGAGGCAAAGAGCGGCGCTAAGATCCGCCATTCAACACGTAAATACGTAATGCCTCCATTGGGGGAAAAGTGGGGAGTGTCTTAACACTAGGCAATAAGTAAGCTCAATATTATTATATGCGTAAATTCAATAGTAATTATACCAACAACTTACAATTAAACTGACATATCCATGTATGCTGTTATATGCCAGAACAACATCTCGTATGCTGCCGTCACAATAATTACATATTGGTTCAGTAGGCTTACTAAGATTGAGCTTAGAACGCCAGCCATCCACCAGCTTTACCAATGTTCCAAAATCTATAGCATCGTGGGTGCTCTTAGTAGATTTCTCCTTCAAAGCTGTCAGAAACTTGGACAGGTCCACACTCTTGTTTTCATTCGATTCCTCTGTAGCTAGAAGCATTTCTTCGAATAAATTTGATAATGTCTGCGTTATATTCGACGTTCCATTTTCTTCAAAGGCCATCGTTGCTCTCTTTGAAATTTATTTCATATACATGCCACTTTTATAATAGTTTGAGGTTTCCTGAGATTCCTGTAACAAGTTTGGAAAATTTTAACAAATATGAAATTATTAAATATTGAAGGAAAATTATAATACAAAAGTTATAATGAACAAGTTGGAGAGGCCTATGTCCAGCAGTGGACGAGGACAGGCTGATGATGATGATGATGATGATGATGAATGAACAAAGCTAGTTAGAGGCGAACCGTGGTACAGAGGCACAAGTGTGCATTGTGTTTGTGTGTGTGTGTGTGTCCACTCGGGGAAAATGAAATATTACATATAGCGTTCCACGACTAAACACGCATTGTCTCCAGAATTCGGCGGGAAGGGGGAAATGGACAACCTTTAAGAACACCTAGGTTACCAGGTTCGTTTTGCATACCTTATCCATTGACTTTTGAGTGGCGAAACTCAACGCCGCGATATAGCTATACGTTTTAAATAAATGGAATATATAGAAAAAAAATAATAATAATATTTGACTTACATAAAATACATTAATTTTCCAAATCAACGGCTCATAAAATATAATATCACAAGCTGA
Source organism: Heliconius melpomene rosina (assembly GCF_056956725.1). Classification (NCBI taxonomy): domain Eukaryota; kingdom Metazoa; phylum Arthropoda; class Insecta; order Lepidoptera; family Nymphalidae; genus Heliconius; species Heliconius melpomene. The sequence goes on along the minus strand of NC_140402.1, from coordinate 4,046,225 downwards.
TAGCGCGAAGAATTATAAAGACTTATTTATGAATATAATGCGAAATGATAAAAAAGAAAATGTGGAAAAATATTCCATAAAGGAAAATTGTGAAAATGAATTCAAAAATTACTTTTTTTTATCTGTTATAATACACAATAATATAATTATTTAATTACGAGTACTACAATGTTAGCATTTTCCATTTCTATTATATTTTCTTTGTAGTAAACTAAGTCGTTTTTGTATATAGTTAGTCATTATTTTTAAGCTTTATGTTATATCTCATACTAGCGGACGCGCGCAGCTTCGCTTGCGTAATTAGGGGTGAATTCTAAAAGAAACATGAAACATGCGTTCAATGAAATATTTTTAAGAGTCTAAATTTCAAATTTTATAAAAATCGGTGGCGTTTTAAAGATTTTTCTAAACAAACTTTCAACCCCTTATTTGCACCCTTAGGGGGTGAATTCTAGAAAACCATGAAACACATGTTCAATTAAATATTTTTAAGAGTCTAAATTTCAAATTTTATAAAAATCGGTGGCGATTTAAGAATTTTTCCATACAAACTTTCAACCCCTTATTTGCACCCTTATGGAAATAGTTCTAGAAAACCATGAAACACGTGTTCAAATAAATACTTTAAGAGTCTGAATTTCAAATTTTGTAAGAATCGGTGCCGATTTAATTTTTTTTCCATACTAACTTTCGACCCCTATTTCACCCCTTTAGGGTTAAAATTTTTCAAAATCCCTTCTTAGTGGATGTCCAGATTACGAAAGTAAACATCTGTCCAAATTTCACGTTTCTTCCATCAGCGGTTACGGCTGTGCGTGCGTCTTACCTCAGTCAGTGAGGACAAGTCCTTTTATAAATATAGATATGGGCAAGACTTAGATCAATACTCTCCGATCTCTCCAATTATCAAGACTCTCCGTTCCGAGCTTGGAGCCAAATTTCTAGAAATTAATTTGATGAATTTGACAAAATAATACAAATATAAATCTTTCCCTGAATTGAGATTGAACTCACAACCATGGCGTTTACTGTAAGACGTCCTCATATTATACTATCTAATTTTTTTGGTAAAATAAAATATGTCTTAGAAAAAGATATTTCATTAGCTAAAATAATTTATAACATACTTAAATAACCTTTGAAATTAGGCGTTGTTAACTTTGCATATTATATATGGAATTTAAAAAATGGAATTAAATTTACCATGCGGAGTTAGCAAAATTTCTAGCAACGAATTAGCAAAATTTCTTATTACTTTACCGACTACGCGAAACGTAATTTCGAATAAAATTTCCATTGGCTTCAACTTCAACTTCAACTTCAAGATCAAAAAGCAAGTTAGAAACTATGTTGAAATCGTTATGAAAGATGGCCTATTTGAAAAATATTCACGTGGTTTACGATTGTTTGTTGTTTTTACTGTTGTTAAGGTTATAAGCAATGTCTATAAAAGAAATTCAAGATCTGAAACATCTGATGAAGAACTCGAATAATTCAACTAAAGTATAATGAAATACTGTTAGTAAAAGTTGATTATCTGATGAAAGACTATAGTAGATGAACTTGTGTTTCAAGAAATGAGAAGAAGCACATAAGAAAAAGATTCTTATTGTGGTATCTGGTATAGGGTAAAAAAAATTAGGCTTAAAAGAAGAATATACGCCGTCGTGAAAAACAAAAGCTCCAGAAAAACAAAGTTACGCATTAAGTTACGCCACACAAAAAAAAGCAATTATATTTTAGCTCTAAATTTTAATAATAATAAAAGGAAATAATATAAAAATATTATATAGTATATCGTCCACGCAAGCAAAAGTGCAGATAGTAAGAGAAAAAAATATAAAAATATTTTCATATCAGGATGTATGTTTGTTCTATTTCGATATAAAACTCCTAAATCAAATGAAATGGCTATTGGCCTAACTAATAAAGTTTAGATTTATGCATAGATTTCTTTTGAAATATAAATAAATATATAAATAACTTAATAAATAAAACATGACAGGATTACTGTCCAATAGTTGACTTGAAAGGCTAGATCTCTGTAGGATATCAAAATTTACATTTTACTATTACAATGTTGTGCCTTACACAGCTGTATTGGGAGAGTTAGTAAATATAGTGTTTATATTTACTTTAAAAAATATGGGAAACCTAGTGTTAAAACATTCCATTTCCCATTTTCCGCCGAATTCCGAATTTACTTTGTTGTTAGTTTTTTTTTGGAAATTCTTAATTTTATTTTAACGCAATATATAAATATACTAGCGGCCCGCTCGCGGTTTCACACGCGTGAACTATGTTATTAATAACTTCTATCTCCATGGCTACGTCCTAGTGACGTCTATGCAAAATTTGAGACTCCTAGCATCTGTGGTAACGAAGTTTCATACAAACTTTCGACCCCAAAAACAACCCCTTACGTCCTATAAGTAACTGCTATGCAAAATTTGAGATTCCTAGCACATGTAGTTTCTGAGATTTCGTGATGAGTGAGTGACCTTTCGATTTTATATATATAGATAAGGAAAATCAGTCTAAGTTACAGCTAGTTGTAGCGCAGAGGTACAAGCGGTGACTGTAAGCGCAATAGGTTGTAAGTTCGATTCCCATTGGAAGAAATGAAAACTTTAACAGTTTACAAGCAATGCCTCCAGAACTCGTCGGACCGTGAGGCGGGAGTGGCAATGGTTCCCAGGTTCTCTCTGCCTACTCTGCTATGTGTGGGATAAAAGCGGCAGAAATAAAGAAAATCTCTGTCATACTTACCATTATTAGGTTGTATTAAACGCCTTCTTTTCTATAAGCAATTTGATATGAACATGTGCAAAAACATTATTAGGTTACTTAAATATTAAATGCTCCAAACATTGAAAGATTTGGGTAATTTTATAGGAAAAATGCTTGAATATTTCACAAGAAATGTGCTCGAAAACAAGTATGCCGTCGTATGACAACGCTTATGTAACCTAAATACGTCAACAGATGCCAAGAGAAATAAATTTCTTTATACTTGTTGTGTCTTTATAAAAATATGTTTTTTCCTTTTAACTTCAGTCTGTAGTATAGCAGAATATAGCAGATATAGCAGAATAGGCATACACAATTTAAGAATTATAACATTTTTATATATAATCACATATAATCATTTTCTTTTGGTGGGACTGGTTGTGGGTTCGATTTCCACTCGAAGAGTTGAAATATTTAATATTTAAATTTCTTCGCTCTGGCATCGAGGCAAAGCGTGGCGTTGAGTTCCGCCACTCAGCAATTTTTGTAAAGTATAAACAAAATGTAGTCAAGGATCTAGCAATATTCTTTTAAGTCGTCATAATACCCACTTCTTGTTGGCGATGGGAGACTAATTGAAAATATGAGCTTCTAAGCTAACAGCCATTAGCTAATAACTATACTATATAGCTTAAGATTGTAAAATAAATAAAGATATAATTTTAAGCGACTAAAAATATTATATAGATATTTCTTGATAAATTGTACTTCAACGTTATCTAAATAAATTACAATTTAAAACAATATTTTAGTTATTATACAAGGGTCATAAAATTTAATTAACTCGACATAAATACCAATATATTAATTATATGTAATTATATATTTATTATATGTTACGATTAAGATGTAGCCTAAGAAAGTAGACTCATCTGTTAATGAAAGTCGCACCTTAACGCGATTAATGGTTCTAGAGATAGCTTTCTACAAAATATGGCGAAAATATATCTACACTACAAAAATTACAAATGGAGGCAAGGCCTGGCGCAAACACAAGCGTGTGACTGTAAACGACAGGTTGTGGGTTCATAGCATGGCGTTAAGTTACGCCACAACAACAATCAACAATCAATGCCTCCAGAATTTAGTGGAAAATGGAGAGCAGAGTGTATTAACACTAGGCTATCTCTGCCAAACCTGCTACATGCGGGATACAGCGTGAATTAAAACAAAGGAAAAGCTCTTATTAAGTAAATTGCTACTGACTAGAATTGTCTGTATAATATGTCTAGAATACAGACAAAAGAAGCCGTAAAGTATTAAAGCTTCATTCTTAAGTGGAAATCCAAACTTATTTCTTTATTATAACAAAGATTTTTAAACTTATTTCTTTTTATTTATTTCTTTGGTCTACCCTATATTTAGTACGCTTATATAAACAGAATTTGTTCAGTAAATTTGCTGTAAGCTTCGTTTGGTTCTTTTGTTTGTTTATAGGATTGGAGAAAATCTAAACATTTTTCTTTATTGATTAAACATGTGAAAACGTTTTCATCTGTACAACTCAAATTATTAAAGATATAAATTTTCATTTTTTGTGAATTTCTTGCATTCCATTCATAGCTTTCTAACCGATCTCGAGGCATTGTGTGTTAACTGGCTTAAAAAAAAAATATTATCTATATATATATAAAATCGAAAGGTCACTCACTCATCACGAAATCTCAGAAACTACATGTGCTAGGAATCTGAAATTTGCATAGGAGTTACTTATAGGACGTAGGTGCTCGCTAAGACTAATAGGAATTTTCAATATTCGACTTCTAAGGGGTTGTTTTTGGGGTTGAAAGTTTGTATGAAACTTCGTTACTACAAATGCTAGGAGTCTCAAATTTTACATGGACGTCACTTATAAGACGTAGGTGCTCATGGAGATAGAAATGAATAATAACTTAGTTCACACAGGTGAAGCCGCGGGCGGGCCGCTAGTCTATTATGTATGTGCTTTTAGTTATTCATAAAAATAAATACGTCTTGTATACTTCTATAGCTTCTTTGAAACACGCTTATAAAAGGCTATATAACAGCCAATTGGAATATCCTCTTTCATTAAATAAAATTCTTCATCATTTTTTTTCAACTCTAGAATATCAATGAACTGCTTTTAGATTCTATTCAGTTGAATTTGTAATCAGCAAATGAGCTTTTTGGGTTCAGAAATTTTGTTAAGTTAGAATACTTCTTAGAAAATATAAGTATAATATATAAATATTTGAAAGTTTATGGTATTTAAAATTTCACAATTTATTTGATAAAGCATGAATTCAATTGGAGATCAAGAAAAAATTGCCAATATTATTTAGTTTAATAAAATATGTGTAAAAAACTGTTTGTAAAATATTATTATCAACGAAATATTGATCTCTGAAAAGCTCCACCACGAAATATTTCTAGAATTACTATATATGCATTTGTATAATAAAAAATCATATATATCTGCTTCGCATTCTATCCCGCATATAGCAGGATAGACAGAGGGAACCTAGTGTCAAGATATTCCGTTCGCCCGTTTCGTTTTTTTCCAGGCATTGCGTGTTGAGTGGCCGAACTCAACGCAGGGCAAGAGCCTAGAGAGAACAAATGAAAATATTAAGAAATAATAATGTATTCTCTCGAGTGGGAATCGAACCCACAACCGTCGCGTTACAGTTACATCCTGCCTGTTTAGTAAGAGGGGTGGGCCCCTGAGCCACGAGGACCTCTTATTATGTAATAGCAATACAAAACAAAACAAATTCTACTCTAAATACAATGTATATTTTTAATTACAAAAAATACAAAATAAAGAGATTTTCCTAAGCTTTGTTATAATATAAGATGGCTTAAGGCAATACAGAAGTAAATTATGTATAAGCAGTAAACGTACATTTTCCTTTAATTTTCTAAGAATAATAATTGTGGTAAGATTATTATCATAGTTGATACTATCGTAAGGTAGTGAATTTTAATCTTTGGCAAAAATGTTTACGTGCACCAGGATAGGCAGGCAGACAGGAACCTAGAGTTAAGACACTCCATTCTTCTCTTTCCGCCCAATTTTTGATACATTGCTTGTTGCCCAGCATAGGCTGGAGTACATAGCCTGCAGGAGCCCGGACTCGAGCACTATCCTTATAGGTCCTGAGCCAGACCCTGGCAATAGCCGGGATAATGCCAGGAGGAAGAAGAAGAGTAAGATAAACAGATAGAACTTAGTGTTAAAATACTCTGTTGCCCTTTTACACTCGAATTCGACACATTACGTATTGAATAGTGAGATATAACTTCGGAAAAGTCACTCAGCTCAGGAAAATGGAGATTAATTTAATGGAATTTTAAACAAAGAAATTATAAAAAATATTAAACTACTCGATTTTAAGAAGACAACCTTCAAAGTTGTATTACTTTTAAAAAAACAAAATCAAAGTTTTTCTATCGAAATCAAAGTGATTATTACCAAGATGTTATGAGGCGAACATAAAAATTGATTTTTCACTTATCTGAAGCTTTATTAATACAATATAAGCTGTTTAGTGTTATATTTATGGTCTTTATATTTTTTTTATTTTACAATCTTTCACTTTACAATCTCTATATTTTTAGGGTTCCCTACCTCGAAATGAAAAACGTAACTTTTATAGGATTTCTTTGTTGTCAGTTTGTCCTTGTGTCAAGGCACAATAAAAACTTATCATCATCATTATCAGCCTGTCCTCGTCCACTGCTGGACATAGGCCTCTCCAAAACTTATGCATCTTTGTAATCTTTTTACATTTTGTATGAATATTGCCTATAGAGTAAGTTCCGCGGTCCAACAGTTATGAAATTTGGCACGACGCGACGGCGACGTGAGAGCTTACAACACAAGGGAAGGAAAAAATCCAAATAGTGAAAATTTATAGGTATTTCATAGAAAAAAAAAAACATTAGAAATTTATATTTGTAGTTCATTACAAAATTTATGCACATTTTTAAAACTTAACTTTTATAAGTTGTACTTCCCGTTCACTTACAATCCTGGAATTGATACGGAATCCTCGATTAGCGAGTCTCGCTCGCACTTAACCAGATTTTTTCCTATCGATTAGATTTACATTTTAGCGCTTGTCCTTTTATGTCCTTTATTTTGTCTTAGGCCAACAATGTAAATATAGATATAAATTGTTAATGTCTCTAGTGATTAATTAAACTGTCATAATAAAGATAGCGGCCCTTAATGGATTACTCATAAATTGTAGTGAAGACGCTTTTCAAATAGGTTCTATCACTACGAAAGGTGAGATGTTGCATTGGAACGTTTATGTAGAATATATTTTGCCTTTTGACGTTTTCTTTTTATGGTTTTTTTTATTATTATTTATTCATCTCGAGATTGCGCGGTGGTATCAAGCTGAAATTAATATCAATTATTTAGGTCTATGGTCCCTTGAAGCGCAAAAAAAATTAAGCTTTTGAATCTACGCAATCAAAACATACGAGCATTTATGCATCGATTATGGGTTTTTATCTATAAGGTACTTCCCGTAGACCTACAGATATGAAAATTAGTATAAAGTGAAAATACAAATTATTAGTAATGTAATAAATACTTCAATCAAAGTATAGTATTTTTGCAAAAATAGTTAAGTAGGTACTTTTAATGTTTTATTTGAAATTAGATGAACTTTGGACAACGATAATAAACGTCTCATAAACAAGAACATAATGGAGAGGCTTTGTTGGTGAATTATGTCCTAGTTACAGACTATATTATATATTATATATATTATATATATCATATATATTATATATATTAATTATGAAAATTGAAAAATTTAAAATTATTTGCATATTTTTCATTAACATTTCATTAGTATGTTTGTTAGTTTTAGAATTTTCATTAGTATGAATATTTATTTTTATTAATTCTATAAAAATCATACATACATATACATATACCAATGCTAAATTTTCTCGTTTTTTATTATAAATTAAATGTAAAATACATTTAATTAATATTCCTAGCCTGTTATTAAACATTCTCAATAACCTAAGTTTTTTACTTTATTGAGAAAATAAGGACACTTCCATTTAGTAAGTCGAATACCAGATACATTTCAAGAACAATATAATAATTTAATATATTTATTTGACAAATATTTTAAAAAATGAAAAAAGCACGAAATAAAATTCCCATTATTTATATAACAGACTATAGCTCATACAATAGTCTAACTGTTTGTACTTAGCCTTAACATAAGTTCCGTGAAAGCTCTCGCTCTAATGGCTTCTGAGTGGATTCAATAGATGCTTAGAGAATTTATGATTAAACTTACTATGTACTTGGTATATATCAATATTGATGTAACTTATAATTGTATTAAAATATATTAAATATTCTGGTCTTAAATTCGATATTGTAGGTCTAAAGGGACTTAGTCAAAAATTAGATATATTATTAAAGTATTAACTACAAGAAGAAACCACTTGCTGTATAAAAATTATGTTTTTTATTAATTAACACTAAATTCCCCTGCCCACCCACCATAAACAGAAAAATAGTGTCCTTAAGATAAATGTGCCAGGAATAATCTCAGTACTGTCATCAGATGATGACTACAAGAAGAATATTGTGATGAAAATATGTTAATAAATGAAAAGGTGTTTTTATACGAGTCCACAAATAATTGAGAAATCGACGTATATACATAGAAAAATATGTAGTAAGCAAATCCTCCAAAAAGAAATCTTCGACTTTTTAAAAAAATATATATTAAAATTAAAAATAAACCAATAAATATAATATTACCAGCCTTATATACAAAATACATATATAAAATTATTTATATAGATTAGATTATAAAATATGGACGAACAAAAGCACTTCTATTTAGGCTCTAGATAAAACCCTTTAGTTTCATATTCAAGATTAGAGAATTTTAACACAAATTAATCTGAATATTTATACGTATTAGTTAAATCAAGCGGTATTATTTTGTTAATACCGTATTTAATTAACGAGCTATATTAAATTTTCATATAAGCCAAAATTTAATAGAAAATATATTTTATTACCTTCACTTTTTTTATCATTTTCACGCTGTATCCCGCACACAGCAGGGTAGGCAGAGGGAACATAGTGTTAAGACACTCCGTTCCCCACTTTCCACCGAATTCTGGAGGCATTGTGCGTTGAGTGACTCAACGCCGCGTTTACAGTTTCTATGTGATTACATGTCTCGAATAGAACATGTTAATATAATATTATAATATGAAGTTCTGAAACCTATGTTAACATATTCTGTTTGCGTTAGATTATGTCTGAAAAATTTTAGAATTACATAGTCCTATTCAAAGCGCCAAAGCCAAGCTTTCCAGAATTCGGCGGAAAATGGGGAAGGGAGATTTTTAAAACTAGGTTCCCCTTGCCTACCCTGTGTATGGGATACAGTGTGACGATAAAAAATATATTCCTTAATAAGAACAACGTCTAAAGTAGTTTATGTAGTACAATAACCGCTAAAATGTATCAAATGTGTACATACAAATATATTTAGTCAATTATCACTATTCTATTCTACAAGCCTCTAACTCTAATATATACTTGTTAGAAGATTTACGTTAATTCCTTTTTAACTAAATGTAATGTATGGAATATTTTGGACTAATAATAAATCTGATCGACTGACAGACAACGTAAAAGCAGAGATCAGAGATCTTGCAGAAATTAGGTTTTATATTTTATACTATTTGCAAGCTAAATTTTAAGAGAAAATTCGTAAACAAAATGTTTATATACATCTATATATATTTTATGTAATCGAACCTAACATTAATAATAAATACTTATATTCCTTCCAAATGGTAACCATATATATATACATCCGAAGTATTAGTAACATACACTGTCCATTTCGCTTACCTTTTTTCGAAGAAAAGAAAATACTAAATATTTTCATTACCTAGAGTGAGAATCGAACTCACACTGTCGCTCTTACAATCACTCTCTTTCACGCCTGCGCCACGACTGCCCTCATCATTTCTCAAACTTTATTTACAATAGTATACACAAATGTCCAATTACTAGAATAAAATAAAAATATCCTCTCCATACAATACAAACCAGTTATGATTGACATGACATTGTATTACCAAAGCTAATATAAAACCTTACATATGAACAATAGCCGTATATAGAAATAACATTTATTTTGTTATACAAAACTCCTAACTGTTATTTATCTGGAAAGCCTTTCTTCTTTTGTGGATTTGTTCTGACATTCAACCTTCATGTAGAAACTTTGAGAACTTGTGGTAAACAAGGGAACTAGTGTTTCTTAGATCTCTTACGTGATATGTATGGATTTACTTTATTGCTTCGTACGTATGTATGGTCGTCTATTAATACGTAATAATTTTGAAAATTATATTAACAATATTAATAATAATGGATTTATTTATTGGTTTTATTTAAAAAGCTTTTATTTATTGAATTAAAAATGTTTATCTTTAAAAATTAATGACAAATTTAAATATTTGAAATACAAATTATAGAAACATTTAAAAAAATGCTAATAAATATCATAAAATATATTGAATATAAAAAAATACAATATTTCTAAAACTAAAATATTCAAACTGAATATAAAAGCTTTGAAAGCTTTTTGAAACTTTTATTAATAATTAAATCTAAATTTACATACACATAATAACAATAATAACAATAAATATTTATACTCACATATTGATCTTCAGAACTTCAATCCTTCCATGTTATTTATACATAATTAATAAAAATAAACTTATATAAACAATACTAGCTAAAACGCTACGGGCGCTTCGTTCGCGTCGCCTGTCCGTGAACAACTGACGCTGTATTATATTGGACTAGCCGGTGATTTTTAACGTCGACTGAAATAATATTGGAAGATACGATATCCTCGTTTTTTCAGCTTCACGCTGTATCCCGCATGTAGCAGGATAGAGGGAACCTAGTGTTAATTTCGGGGGTATTGCATGTTGATGTGGAGGAACTCAAGGAAGCGTTTTGCCCCTGCGCTACGATTGGCGTCCATTATACTATTTTTTTTTAATATGTCATTCTTCTAATTCTTCCTTTGTGGGCAAGTTGCTTTGGATTCTTTTATGAACTGTGATATGTAAAGAGTACCTATATTAATTTTAATTTAATAATATATTAAATTATTTAAGCTTTATATTAAATCTTTATAATTATAATAAATATTGAAAACAAAATAAACCTCTTTTTGCTACTAATATGTACCGATAAAATAAAAAAAAACAATATTTTCTTATTTGTATTATTTTTATCTATAGTCTATAGTAATATAATAAAGCGGAAGAGTTTGTTTGTTTGTTTGTTTGTTTGTTTGTTTGTTCGTTCGTTCGTTCGTTCGTTCGTTTGTTTGAACGCTAAGATCTCTGGATCTACTGGTCCGATTTACTATGTTTTTGTTTTGTATGACAGCTGCATTCTTCAGAAGTGCTATAGGCTATATAATATTACATTACACATATATACTAATAAATTAAAATACTTTCTAATTTGACATGCAATTTATTCTGCCATGTTAATAACAACCATCGTTGCAAAGCAACGGTTTGCAAAGTTTCTTGGTTGTTTTAAGAAAACGTCACCCAAAATGAACTTATATTTTGATATTCATCGTTATAAAAATAAATATATTATATAATATTTAATAAATACTCTTAGGCGTAGCCGCGTCCGGGTCCACTAGTTTATTATATAATACTTGTTGTTTGTAATACGCACAATTTTGGCAAAGCACAGCTTGTTTATCCAAATTCGATGCTTGTAGGTTTTAGCTTCACCCGAGGGAATATGAATAATGTATGTAAATTAATAGAGTATATGTTTACCCGTTCTGATCAAATAGAACGCGTCGTCTGGTTCTTCCAGTCTCTAAATATATGTCCGTATGTGTGGAATATAATGACTCATACAAGCCTTCTGTGTCTTTTTTGTGATATTAAATATTTAAAAAAAAATCAGCTTCATGGTATATCCCGCACACATCACGGTAGGCAGAGGGAACCTAGTGTTAACGACACTCCGTTCCCCACTTTCTTCGAATTCCGGAGACATTGCGTGTTGAGTGGCAGAACTCAACGCCGTGACACCAAAGAAATAAATAAATATTTCACTTCTTCGAGTGGGGATCGAACCCACAACCGTCACGTTACAGTCACACCCATATACCGCTGCGCCACAGCGGCCTAAACTAACTAAATATTTAATATTAAATGAATAAATAAATATCATTAAAGCCTTTCAAATATAATTTAGCATAGATTGTGATAAAAGTACTTTTTAGATAACATATAAAAAATTGAAAGTACCAGGATTTGAACCCGCGCCTTTTGGAAACCGTCCAAGAGTCCTGACCACCTAAGCCATACGTTCTCATCTGGCTCAGTCGAATTTTTTACATGCTTGTTACAATTTATTAACAATTTAGTAACGCAAGCTACGAGTATTTATGCGAGCTATATATTAAATATATTTGGTAAGGGTTCCTTTTTTTCTTAAAAGTTACAGAACTCTAAAATACATATTTTCTTACTTACCTACGTAATGTACTTGGTTATAGAATAATATTTTAAGTATTTATTGTTGAACAATAATTTATAACATTATTCTTTATTCATTTTTTTTTTTTCAAATAAAAACATTAAGAGCAAAACGTTTCACAGCTTTTCCGCCGCTATTAAAAACTTTTGTTTCTTTTGCGAACTTTCATCGTCTCCTATACAAGAGATACAAAATAATTCGACATTTCTTTGTTTAAAATATATGAATAATGAGGCTTAATGAATTCTCGTTAAGTAAAATTTTCGTATACCATTCAAATTGGCCTCATTAAATGTAAATAAAGTAAATTTTCCGTATAATTCATATTGAAATGACGCCCATCGACCCGACAACTTACTTTGACACGTGTAAATTGACCTTTTACGCAATATATAGTAGCTTGTAAGTTTATATGTTTTGATATATTGACATTTTCATAAATTAAAAATTTATTTCTGTATAAGAATACAATTATTTCTTTATTGATTAATTGCTTACAGAAGTATAAATATAGAAATTATTACTGAGTGAAGATTCGACTTTAAATTTTTTATCCTGTTATTCCTCTCTGTTATTAGAGGTAGGCAGAGAGCTCGGAGCACCAATCTCTATCATTATCATCAAACTCTTCAAACCCAATGCCCTCCAGAGGATCTTTATGCTTTCAAAAGTCTTTCTTATTTTGCCATTCTTTCACCACTTTTACGTTGCCCAAATCACCTGAGTGCGTTCTTCTTCGTTTTCACCGTGACATCCTCATCCTCATTAGTACCGCCTATATGTTCTTTTATCACGAATTCGATCACCCGAACTGACAATTTTTATTAATTCTTTATCCAAATAAATAAAAACAACTGAAGAATTTACCTGGAAATTATTGTGTTAACAAATTCGTTATCTATATCGTTACTCATATTATATTTATTCGGGAGGATGAGTGAAAAATTTTATAGGTGCCTTCTTTCCACGAAGTGCAGTAAATATATATATGTAAGTATATATCTTCAAATATAATTTATTCATAAGTAAAATATACAAATAAAGTTAACGATTCCAGATGAAAGCTCTCAAAACCGATACGTACTCACCCAATATTTGATTTATATACAAACGAATAGTCATCGATTATATTTATTATTAATATAATATCTATTATTAATAAAGTTTATTAACCTACCAATATGGTAGGACATTAAAGGATTTACAAACTATGTATTGAATTTAGAACAATTGATCTAGTTACCGGTACTGTTGTAGAAAACGAGCTAACCACGTCATATTTCCACTTTTAATCTCTTCAGCAAAATTTTATCAGAATTTTACTGAACATATTCCATTGATTGAGGTCTACCCAAAGCTGGAGGACTTTGAGTGCACTCGTTTAACAATAGGTCGATTTTTATTGGACTCGCCTAATATAGTCGTAAAAGAATAATAATTTTTTATCTGATGACTTTGATAAGGTCTGGTTATATAAAGTAATTTGTATTGGTTTTTAGTTAAAGAAAATTTGTAAAAAACGTTTAATCTTTCTAATGATACCTACCCAATTCACTTGCACTGTTTCACATAATGACAAAAAGTGAGGGTTTAATGAATGTAATGGTTCTATTATCTTTCACAGAATTAATTAATTGTAGAATATTCATAAAAATTTTTTTTAAAAATTGTATTTTAAAGTATATAATTTCATTTAATTAATAGCATTTATGGAATTTCTCATCTACTAGGTAGAAATGCTATATATGCCATATTATGGAAATATTACATTGTAATAAAAATAATACAAAAATCAAATAATTATTTTATACGTACATTTAAAGATCTGTAATTAATTATATTGTCTCCTTTTCAATATTTTTCAAGAGTTCTCCGTTATGAAAAGAATCCTCCTTATTGAAGTCACTTAAAAATGCTTTTTAATAAAACATATAAAATTTTTACTAAAACAGAATTTGTCTCTTTTCAATTCAACGGCAAACAAAATGGACGCAAAACCTATTTTTTATTCGAGGGTCACCCACAAAGTTCTATGTTTATAGAATTTCTTTGTTGCAATGTTTATTTAGCCCTTTCACGCTTGCGGTCAACGGGATAGCGGTCCGAATCACTTATATGCGGTGAAGTGGTACGTGCGGGCAAAAACAAATACATATAGAGAATTGTTTATGAGAAAAGAATTGAAAATAAAAGGGATATCGTAGCCATTTTCTAACATAGTAAATATTAATGAATATGAAAGCTCTTTGCACAATCAACTGTCCACACTGTATCCCGCATGTAGCAGGATAGGCAGAGGAAGCCTACTTTCCGCCGAATACTGGAAAAATTGCGTGTTGATTGATGGTACTCAACGCTGCGGCTTGCCTCGTTATCAAAGCGAAGAATTAAAATTATTAATTCCCCAACCTGTCGTGTTTACAGACGCACGTTTTTAACAATCCGTCATTTGGTTATACAAATAAAATTTATTTTATAACCAATTCTAGACAGTTACATATTATATTGGTTATCTATATATATATAAAAGGACTTGTCCTCACTAACTGAGGTAAGACGCATGCACAGCCGTAACCGCTGTGCGTAGAAACATGAAATTTTGACAGATGTTTACTTTCGTAATCTGGACATCCACTAAGAAGGGATTTTGAAAAATTTTAACCCTAAAGGAGTGAAATAGGGGTTGAAAGTTTGTATGGAAAAATCTTTAAATCGCCACCGATTTTTATAAAATTTGAAATTTTATCTCTTAAAAATATTTCATTGAACACATGTTTTATGGTTTATTAGAATTCACCCCTAAATAAGCAAGCGAAGCTGCGCGCGTCCGCTAGTTACATATATAAATAGATAATGAAAATATATGCGTCAACCAAGAACAGAAAAATGTATGAAGACGAAAGATAATCTATCCCATCAAAAACATAAATGTAAAAAGAAAGCCAAGTTCTGTAATAAAACGTATGCTTTCAGCGATAAAAGAAGTGAGATGTAAATGTATGCCAAGTTCAATGGTCAGTCCTGAAATTTATTTTTAACAATATAAAATATTTTATAACAACTGAAAATGCCCATTCTTCTTACGACTTGGAGACTTCATTTATGTGTAATATCTGACTTGGCTAGTTTTCATATGAATTTACAATAGAATCTTAATAGAATAGAATAGAATTTGAATACATTCATTAATATCGATGTAAATTAATTTGAAAACTAGCCAAGTCAGATATTACACATAAATGAAGTCTCCAAGTTGTAAGAAGAATGGGCATTTTCAGTTGTTATAAAATATTTTATATTGTTAAAAATAAATTTCAGGACTGACCATTGAACTTGGCATACATTTACATCTCACTTCTTTTATCGCTGAAAGCATACGTTTTATTACAGAACTTGGCTTTCTTTTTACATTTATGTTTTTGATGGGATATCATTACTTTTTGTACAGAAATTATAAGTAGGAAGGTTCATAATGTTATCAAAATCAAAATATTCTTTATTCAATTTGGCCATTACAAGTACTTTTCCTATAGGAAGCTACTATAGCAAGAAACTCAAGAGTTGCTCTTTTTAAAACATAGTTTAGAGTAAGCGCTTCATAGGACATTTCTCTTCGCCGAATAAACCAAGTAGGACACCATTGTGATAATACACTTCTATCTTAATATTGTACAAATCTACTGCAGCCTTTGTTTCGGAAGTAGCTCCGTACGTAGTTAAGCAAAGCATGTCTTCTTTAGAAGAGTAAGGATTCCCGTTTCGAGCGCTAGTGTAGATACTTAAATCATTCCAGTTACGACATACGTACTCTACTATAGACTCGCGCAATTTATTAGTTTGTTGTATATCAATACGCTCAAACAAAGAATATGCAAAAGCATGGAAGAGACAGCTCCCATCGGGAGGCATTGGAACAATTCGGTGTAAGGTTCTTGTTTCACCCACAAGCAATTCTATTGAACGACTCATTGTTCAACATGTCTTGGAAAAAATATAAACAATAAGTTTATTAAGTGCTGACGGTACCAATCTGAATTGATATGATCCCAAGGTTAACTTCGTTCTCTGCTGTTTTCACAAGTGTTCCTAAAACCAGCAAAATCATGAAACCCAGGCCAAAAAAACCATTAAAATATGAGCGCCTTCGTACAATAAAATGTATCTAATATAATTAGGTATTTACTTTTTTTATTATAGTCAATAATATTATGTTTTATTACTCTTAAGATGATATTTAATTATATATGAATTTAGATTATATTTATCTATGAATCTCGACTATAGTTTTTATTTTGTTGATTAAATGACAGTTGTCAGATTATAAAGTAATTAATGTATGCTGCGTTTAGAAATCTGATAAATTTATTATTATTTTTTTCTAATTTTATTATTTTGTTGGAATAACTCAAAACGCAATGCCTCCAGAGTTCGATGGAAAGAGGGGAACTGAGTGTCTTAACACTAGGTTCCCTCTGTCTACCCCGCTATGTGTGGGATACACCGTAAAGCGGATTTATTTATTGGAACGAAGTTCCTTACGGCAGGCTTGGAAGGGATAGGGATTTCGCTGCGTGAACGAACTGAAAAAAATGTGATAGTAAAACCGTAAGAAAAATGTGTGGAATAAAACCGTTAAATGAGACGTGCGCAGGCACGACAGTCGCATACACAGACGAGTAATGTATAATACCTTTCTCTTTCTCCCTCTTTCTTTTTTTAGTTGATAATTAGAATTACGATGTTTTTTTATTCTAAGTAATTTATTATTTCCTAAAATACTGAATTTTCTAAATACTTTCTTGTACTTAAATAAAAACAAATCAGCAAAATTTAAGAGAAAAATCAAGAAAACCTACATAAAATTGAGCAGGACTTTTTTTGCAATTTGTGTCGATTCTACATTAGCCGAAGGACTCGTCGTTCGTCGAACTTCGTTCCTAACTGGTGTCCCACGACACCACATTTTGGTTTTTTTTATTATTTTGTTTAAGTAATTTTTAATTTTCTCTTTTTTTCTCTTATTTTTTTATTAACAATTACTTAAATTTTTACTGTTAATAATTACTTTATAATTACTTCTGTTAAGATAGCTGGTAGGCTGACAATGTTTCAAAATAAAAATCAAATCAGCTTCACTCTGTATCCCGCACACAGAAGAGTAGACAGAGAGAACCTAGTGTTAAAACACTCAGTAACTAGTAACCAGTAACCAGTCAGGTTTTACAGTCACACTTTATGCCCCTGTGCCACGACTGACCTTACAGATAGTATATTATTATTAAATTTTATATATATTTCTATCAATATAATTACTTTTTAAAAGCTTTTATTTATATTTATTTTTTAGTGTATTTTTTTCTGTTTTAGGATTCTGTACCTCGAAAGCAATAAAACAGAACCCTTATAGGACTTAGTACTTAAATATTGTAATAATAATTTGTTATAATAATTTGTTATTTGTTATCATTGTGCCGATAGTGGTTTCGGTTAACGGTTTAATAGCGAAAGCGAAATTTAAAGAGATGAAATAGCGGTTCAAAGTTTTTATGGAAAAAAATTTAAATCGGCACCGATTTTTATAAAATTTGAAATTTAGATTTTTAAAGGTATTTAATTGAACACGTGTTTCATCGTTTTCTAGAATTCTCCCCTCTTATTATTCCCCCCCTAGAGAGAACCTTTAGGGGTGCAAATATTCATAAATATTCATAAAATTTGAAATTCAGACTCTTAAACGTATATAATTAAATATATGTTGTATGGTTTTCTAGAATTCACCCCCTAAGGGTGCAAATAAGGGGTTGAAAGTTTATATGGAAAAATATTTAAAACGCCACCGATTATTATAAAATTTGAAATTTAGACTTAAAAATATTTCATTGAACACATGTTTTATGGGTTATTAAAATTCACCCTTAAATAGGCAAGCGAAGCTGCGCGCGTCCGCTAGTAATAAATAATAATGAAGGATGTTAATCCATTTATTATATTTTTATATTTTTACGTGAAGCCCTTGAAGTCCACATGATGACAGGTTTTCTCAGGACATAAATTAGAGTCATTTTCAGCTACAAATGGAGACATATCTTATCTTAAAATATACTTGAAAGCATCGTGTTGTTTGAGATGGCTTACGTAAGTAATAGTGAAGTTAGTCTACAAAACAAATAAAATATTTACTAACGTGTGACATAAATAAAAGCAAATATATATAAATAATGCATTGCTCTTATTTTGTTGGCAGGCGCTATGCCTAAAAATCAGTTATCATTAACTTTGATTGCTATGCTTTCATTACAGGTGCTATAAGTAAATGTTCCTAATTGAATCTATTTATTGAAAAATTATAAGAAAATATTTAAAAAATACTAGTTTCGGATTTTTCCCTTGACATACACCCAATTACTTAACCGGATGCTAAATTTCACCATTCTAGATCATCTGGAACTTGGTTAACATTAAGGTCTATAGGTCAGTCACCCCCCTAAAAATTTACGATTTTTGGACGTCATTATCTAAATAACTGTTTGAGCTGTGTTTATGAAATTTTATGCACGTATACAGGTAGGGGGTCTAAATATTTGAGCCAAATATGACAGCTTTAGGTGGAATAGTTTTTGAGTTACGAATAGGTAAAAAGTGGCTTCAAATGGTTCGTGTAAAATAACACACGGTGCTGCTCGCCAGTTCTGAAACCCAGAAACTTGGCACGCGCTCCGCGCGTTTTAAATTATTATTTACAGTATAAATAACTTGACAGCGGCTTGTATCTGCATTTCCTGTATTTTGCGGTCTTGTCAGAGATCTGAGTTAGTGAAGCATCACTTTACAACTAAACTCTGTACTTTGTGTCAATATCTCCGATTTATAGCTTTATTCAATAGTGGTATAATAAATAATGATATTCTAAGAAACTATTGGAAATATTAAATAATGTGGGAGAGGTAATGAATTAAAACAAGGCTTGAAATAATTATTAAACAACTAAAGGGAATTATCTAGCAGTCTAATAACAATATCCGACTCTAAAGAATTCATCGGGCATAGTGACGTTAGCGATCCTTTTCTTTCGGTCGCCGTTGACAGCCCATAAAGGTGCCAGCCAGTAATTAGAGTCGTCCTTATATATCCTTTATGGTCATCATTTCTAACAATATAGTAAATAGAAATTGAGGCCAGTCGTGGCGCAGGGACAAGTTGTGGGTTCAGCTTCCACTCGAAATGAAATATTCGCTTTGGTAACTGGTCACTTAACACGTAAAAGAAATTGCGGAACGGAAGTGTCTTAATGAAAACACACACTAGGCTTTCAAATTCCCGCTACCTACCCAGATATATGCGAGATACTGCGTGTAGCTTCACGCAAAAACAATAAAAAGATATATTCGAGGTAAATCGTTGCCAATATTATGTATAATTTTGTTTAAATATTAAAAATCTAGTCTCATGTCAATATAAAACAAAATGCAATAACAGAAGGGTCAAAGTAAATTATACTAGAGAAAAAATCTAATGCATAATAGTGAGAGAGGTCCCGAGGCGAAGATTCTTTACAAGTTCTTCAATATTGCTTTCAAATAACCTATCGGGTTCACACTTAATAAAAGAGGATAAGGACGCATATACTTATATACATATATTTACAACAAACATAATAAGTATAGAATTTCTAAAAAAAATTCTACATAAATCTATAAGGCCGTCGTGACCTATGCGACGGTAAAGGCGATGGTAGTAGGTTCAATTTAGGAAAATGAAAACATTAAAATCTAAAGTGCGGCGTTTAGTTCCGCCACTCAACACATAATGCCTTAAGAATTAGGCGGAGAATAGCGAACGGAGTGTCTTAAAGGGAAACAGAGTGTCTTGTAGGTTCCCAAGTACCTTCTGCCTGTATGTGCAGGATACAGCTTAAAAAAAGAAAAAATAAACATAAATTTTCACTTCTCAGGTCCATATCCAAATTCTAGGTTCCCTCTGTCTCCTCTATTATGTGCATTATACAGCGTAATGGTAAAAAAGAAATAAATTAATATTTAAAACTTTACCAGAGTGGTAGGGAATAATAACTCAAAAACAATATATTTCAGAACACCTCTTAAGAAAAGAGCTTTAAAAACTTGCTATTACTTTCTTATGATAATGAGGAAGGAAAACAAAAAAAAAACATATAAATATACTTTTACGAGCACGTTGAGGTACAGCAGCACGGCGTCTGACAATAAACGTGTTGGTTTTCGGGTTCGATTCTCATTCGGAGAATGAATAATTTTTTTTATTTAATTGTCTTGTATGTTGGAAAAAGCTAAAAATATTGTTTTTCTTTTTATACCCAGAGGAAATCTAATTATTATTTAAATTTTAAATCCTTCATAAATTTATCGATTATTTTAGATTTATAGCCTATTTTTTATACACGAAGCCCAAAAAACCGTATTGTATTTTTTTAATTTTTCTAATAACTAATTAATTTTCTTTATATATAAATAAAATTGTATTACGAGCACGAGTATGGACAACTTTAGTTTAACATCAAATTAATTGAAATAGCGGTAATTGAGTTTCAAGTATTAAGCTTCGTTTAGTTAACTGTTTTGTCAACTTGATGTCACATTTTATACATTAAATTAAAGGTTGCCTTTTAAAATCAAATAATGATTTTAAAATTAAATAATTAAATCAGCTTCACGCTGTATCACGCACACAGCAGGGTAGGCAGAGGGAACCTAGTGTTAAGACATTCCGTTCCCCATTTATGCGGAATTCTACAGGCATTGCGTGTTGAGTGGCAGGACTCAACGCCGCGCTTTGCCTCGACAGCAGAGCAAAGAAGTGGAAATATAAACGTTATTATATATCTATTATATTACGCTATTATAGTTCAAAACAATATAAAAAAATGTAAATAGACCATTTCATATATGTACTTATCATGTTATTAATTATTACTAGTTATTTCCCCCCTTTTGAGGTCAATCCCCAGATATTGCACTAAATGTCAGACACTTTTCACTATTATGTCTCAATATTTATATTCTAAAGGCCTACTCACGGCTCCCTCAATCGGTTAATTATTTAATGAACTGAATTTAAAAAGGGAGTGGTGGGAAAGATGGAGGAGACCTCGGCTTACCTTCGAAAATATAATATCAAGGATAATGAAGGAAGGTCACGTAAAAAGCATGAGGACCGCCCTAGGGCATATAGGCCTGGCATTAGGCTAATGACAGTGGACGAGGCGAGAGGTATGCAGAGACCGATCGTTCCGTTCGTTCCTCCGTTCTCTCTGACTTCTCCCCTAGGGATACAGCGAGGAGCTAGTATAGAAAATCAATTCAATCACAAATCTTCATAAAATACCAATATCTAAAAAAAAATTTCTAGAATAAAAACTTTTTAATTTATAATTCTAAGGAATAAGATGATAATAGCAAACAAAAGCGCGTCTCTCGTTGAAAATGGCCGGATGTCATACTACAGCGGATGCACGTACCAACAGAGCTGGAGTTCCCTACTCACTTGACAAGTTTATAACATGTTATAAATATATAGCAGTTGTTAGAACTTTATTTATTGAATAAGCAAACTCTTAGGCTTGATCAATTGACAGCTAAATGAATGAATACTGTAAATTTAATTGTACTGAAATCGGTTTTTGATCGCTTTATAATGTGTTAATTGTATTAATCAACAAAATTTATTTTCCGTTAAAAATTAAACAGCAGTAAAAACGATTAATTTACTTACATTTAAATAAAAATCTTCTTTTTTTGCTAACATCCAGAAATCCATAGTAAATACTTTTTAACTGACTTCAAAAACAGAGGGAATTCTATGTTCGAGCTCATATTTTTTAAGTATATCTAAAGGAAAAACCAAAAGCTAATAAAATGATGTATTTCATTATTTTACTTTTCTTTAAAAAAAAAGTGATTATTTATATTCTGAAATTGATAAAACAAGCATTTTTAATAACAACATGTTTGTGGAAAAGAAAAAATCATAAATTATTAAAATAACTTCCTTAAATAGAATCTCAAGTGACATTAATTTGATATCGTGCAGCCCAGCCCTGGTTTACGTCGAAGTAAATATTATGAAGATAATGGAAGCAAGACAGCTTTCAGCACGTAAAAAATGAAATAATACTTCCTTTTCATCTACGACCCCATGGTTACGACAGCGTCTGACTATAAACATAATAGCTGTGAGTTCGATTCCCAAACGGGGAAACTAATTATTTTCTTTTCGAACTACAAAAAATGCGGGGTTAAGTTCCACCACTCAACACGCAACGTGTCAAATATTAGAGAAAAAATATTCTGTTATTGTTATTCTGTGTGACTATAAACATAACAGGTTGTAAGTTCGATTTCCACTAGAGGAAATAAAATATTTAATATTGTCATTTCTTCGCTTTGATATCGAAGCAAAGCGCTTGGTTGAGTTCCATCTTTCAACAAGCCTCCAGAATTTAGCGAAAAGTGGGGAACGGAGTGTCTTAACACTAGGCTCTCTCAGTCTACCGATACAGACATACGATAAACATTAAAAATAATAATAATAAAAAAAAATCCTTAAAAAAAAATTTAAAAATATATTAATTTCGACAGAAAATTAATAAAACTTATACATACAAAAAAGCATAGTGAAGGTATAACAACGACATATTTACGTAATATAAGATTGTGAGTACCCACATTGTCTAAAGTTTAGCTAAATAAACAATATTTATTTAGTTCAATATGAGGTTTTCTTTGGAATATTGCCAATTATCACATACCGCAATAACAAGCAAATAGTGTAATGATAACAAATATCATATGATATTGCTTTTTATACAAGTGCCTTGCTATACCAGTTACTAGAGCGCGACCTCCCGGACGCCCAAGGAAGCCCTGGTTGGAGGACGCAAAAGACCGTGCAAAGTGGAGTAGGTTGAGTAGGAAGGCAGACCCTGGCAATAGCCAGGATTAATGCCAGGAAGAAGAAGAAGAAGATTGTTTTTTATACAAATATTACATCATAATCATCATCATCAGCCTGTCCTCTTCTACTGCTGGATATAGGCCTCTCCAATGGCACGCCACTGAGCTCGATCTTCAGCTCTTCGCATCCAGCCGTTGCTAGCTACTTTGTGAATATTATATATCACAGTTAATTACGCTTAAAAAATAGTTTTCTCATCTTATTAGTCTTCCTGACATAAATATTAGAATTGTGATATAAGAATCTCGTTAAAATATAAGCACTTAGCACTAGGTACCCAGGTTCCCTCTGCCTACACCTATATGTGCGGGATAAAGCGTGAAGCTAAAAAAATATAAAAATTCAAGTTAAATAGTGTTTGGTATTTACTAAAATTCATATTATCTATATATATAAAAGGACTTGTCCTCACTGACTGAGGTAAGACGCACGCACAGCCGTAGCCGCTGTGCGTAGGAATGTGAAATTTGGACAGATGTTTACTTTCGTAATCTGGACATCCACTAAGAAGGGATTTTGAAAAATTTTTACCCTAAAGGGGTGAAATAGGGGTTCAAAGTTTGTATGGAAAAAAAAAAAATCGGCACCAATTTTTATAAAATTTGAAATTTAGATTTTTAAAAGTATTTAATTGAACACGTGTTTCATCGTTTTCTAGAATTCTCCCCCTAAGCGTGCAAATAAGGGGTTGAAAGTTTGTATAGGTTTTTTTTTAATCGTCACCAATTTTTATAAAATTTGAAATTCAGACTCTTAAACGTATATAATTAAACACATGTTTCATGGTTTTCTAGAATTCACCCCCTAAGGGTGCAAATAAGGGGTTAAAAGTTTGTATGGAAAAATCTTTAAATCGCCACCGATTTTTATAAAAAGTGAAATTTAGACTCTTAAAAACATTTCATTGAACACATGTTTCATGGGTTATTAGAATTCACCCTTAAATACGCAAGCGAAGCTGCGCGCGTCCGCTAGTTAAATATACGAATAGAGATAGGTAGGTAGGTACTTTAAAAGTTACTGGAACGTCGACCATATTTGTATTTCAAAGTGAATACCACAAACTGTAGAATATTGCCGTATTTGAAATATGCATTTGACACGTGTATTGCACAATTATATAATATTGGCACTATTACTTTATACAAATTTGGGCATTGTGGGTACTAATCCAATCGAATAATTAATTATTTTTACTTCTTCGCGCTGATAACAAGATATAAAGCGACGGCGTTGCATTTATTAAGAAATTAAGTCGAAATATACATTTTTACTTTTCAGGTATTTACGAAATAATAATACTCGTATGTATATCTTCCAGTATTTTTTTAAATTTAAGTACATACCAAACAAAAAAGAAACTCTGCAAAGAAAACCTCTTATCGAAACATTTCATTCTCTAATTTTTTGTTCAACCGATTTCAAAATAGGAGTTATTGAACTCAACGCCACACTAACTGGTAAGATTATAATATTTATATGATTTTACATATTATAATACTATAGCAATAACTATGGTATATAAATTTATATCTAATTGTTTTTATGTTGCCAGACAAACCTGTAATCTGGCTCGGCATACTCAAATCATTTACATTCATTACTACTAAGAAAATATTATTTATATATTTATTTTTATATCTATATAGGTACAAAGATTGAAACAAGTGAATATATTGTATTAACAACTTGCTTCTGCTCGCCTTTTCCCAAGAGACACATATTTCACGAGAGATTTTGCGGTAAAAAGTAGCTTACGAACTTCAAAATACTCAATGAACATTTTATTTTTTTGCTAACTTAAAAGTTTAAATTACAAATTTATCATTTCTATTTAATTAAACGATCATGTTTCATATAAACTTTCACATGCAAATATATAAGAAGCCAGATATGGCGCAGGGGCACAAGTGTCTGACTGTAAATGGGGCTGATTGTGGGTTCGAAATGATAAATTTATATTATCATTCCTTCGCTTCGCAATGCCACCAGAATTCAACAGGAAATAGAGAACGGAGTGTCTTAACACTAGGCTCCTTCGCCTACACTGCAGTGAGCACGATACTAATTAAAGCCGATTTTATTAGTATTATTTCAATAGAATTCTCTTCAAAGTTTTCAAAACAGAGTAATATTTAGATTTAGATTTTTAAAAGTATTTAATTGAACACGTGTTTCATCGTTTTCTAGAATTCTCCCCCTAAGCGTGCAAATAAGGGGTTGAAAGTTTGTATAGGTTTTTTTTTAATCGTCACCAATTTTTATAAAATTTGAAATTCAGACTCTTAAACGTATATAATTAAACACATGTTTCATGGTTTTCTAGAATTCACCCCCTAAGGGTGCAAATAAGGGGTTAAAAGTTTGTATGGAAAAATCTTTAAATCGCCACCGATTTTTATAAAAAGTGAAATTTAGACTCTTAAAAACATTTCATTGAACACATGTTTCATGGGTTATTAGAATTCACCCTTAAATACGCAAGCGAAGCTGCGCGCGTCCGCTAGTTAAATATACGAATAGAGATAGGTAGGTAGGTACTTTAAAAGTTACTGGAACGTCGACCATATTTGTATTTCAAAGTGAATACCACAAACTGTAGAATATTGCCGTATTTGAAATATGCATTTGACACGTGTATTGCACAATTATATAATATTGGCACTATTACTTTATACAAATTTGGGCATTGTGGGTACTAATCCAATCGAATAATTAATTATTTTTACTTCTTCGCGCTGATAACAAGATATAAAGCGACGGCGTTGCATTTATTAAGAAATTAAGTCGAAATATACATTTTTACTTTTCAGGTATTTACGAAATAATAATACTCGTATGTATATCTTCCAGTATTTTTTTAAATTTAAGTACATACCAAACAAAAAAGAAACTCTGCAAAGAAAACCTCTTATCGAAACATTTCATTCTCTAATTTTTTGTTCAACCGATTTCAAAATAGGAGTTATTGAACTCAACGCCACACTAACTGGTAAGATTATAATATTTATATGATTTTACATATTATAATACTATAGCAATAACTATGGTATATAAATTTATATCTAATTGTTTTTATGTTGCCAGACAAACCTGTAATCTGGCTCGGCATACTCAAATCATTTACATTCATTACTACTAAGAAAATATTATTTATATATTTATTTTTATATCTATATAGGTACAAAGATTGAAACAAGTGAATATATTGTATTAACAACTTGCTTCTGCTCGCCTTTTCCCAAGAGACACATATTTCACGAGAGATTTTGCGGTAAAAAGTAGCTTACGAACTTCAAAATACTCAATGAACATTTTATTTTTTTGCTAACTTAAAAGTTTAAATTACAAATTTATCATTTCTATTTAATTAAACGATCATGTTTCATATAAACTTTCACATGCAAATATATAAGAAGCCAGATATGGCGCAGGGGCACAAGTGTCTGACTGTAAATGGGGCTGATTGTGGGTTCGAAATGATAAATTTATATTATCATTCCTTCGCTTCGCAATGCCACCAGAATTCAACAGGAAATAGAGAACGGAGTGTCTTAACACTAGGCTCCTTCGCCTACACTGCAGTGAGCACGATACTAATTAAAGCCGATTTTATTAGTATTATTTCAATAGAATTCTCTTCAAAGTTTTCAAAACAGAGTAATATTTAGATTTAGATTTTTAAAAGTATTTAATTGAACACGTGTTTCATCGTTTTCTAGAATTCTCCCCCTAAGCGTGCAAATAAGGGGTTGAAAGTTTGTATAGGTTTTTTTTTAATCGTCACCAATTTTTATAAAATTTGAAATTCAGACTCTTAAACGTATATAATTAAACACATGTTTCATGGTTTTCTAGAATTCACCCCCTAAGGGTGCAAATAAGGGGTTAAAAGTTTGTATGGAAAAATCTTTAAATCGCCACCGATTTTTATAAAAAGTGAAATTTAGACTCTTAAAAACATTTCATTGAACACATGTTTCATGGGTTATTAGAATTCACCCTTAAATACGCAAGCGAAGCTGCGCGCGTCCGCTAGTTAAATATACGAATAGAGATAGGTAGGTAGGTACTTTAAAAGTTACTGGAACGTCGACCATATTTGTATTTCAAAGTGAATACCACAAACTGTAGAATATTGCCGTATTTGAAATATGCATTTGACACGTGTATTGCACAATTATATAATATTGGCACTATTACTTTATACAAATTTGGGCATTGTGGGTACTAATCCAATCGAATAATTAATTATTTTTACTTCTTCGCGCTGATAACAAGATATAAAGCGACGGCGTTGCATTTATTAAGAAATTAAGTCGAAATATACATTTTTACTTTTCAGGTATTTACGAAATAATAATACTCGTATGTATATCTTCCAGTATTTTTTTAAATTTAAGTACATACCAAACAAAAAAGAAACTCTGCAAAGAAAACCTCTTATCGAAACATTTCATTCTCTAATTTTTTGTTCAACCGATTTCAAAATAGGAGTTATTGAACTCAACGCCACACTAACTGGTAAGATTATAATATTTATATGATTTTACATATTATAATACTATAGCAATAACTATGGTATATAAATTTATATCTAATTGTTTTTATGTTGCCAGACAAACCTGTAATCTGGCTCGGCATACTCAAATCATTTACATTCATTACTACTAAGAAAATATTATTTATATATTTATTTTTATATCTATATAGGTACAAAGATTGAAACAAGTGAATATATTGTATTAACAACTTGCTTCTGCTCGCCTTTTCCCAAGAGACACATATTTCACGAGAGATTTTGCGGTAAAAAGTAGCTTACGAACTTCAAAATACTCAATGAACATTTTATTTTTTTGCTAACTTAAAAGTTTAAATTACAAATTTATCATTTCTATTTAATTAAACGATCATGTTTCATATAAACTTTCACATGCAAATATATAAGAAGCCAGATATGGCGCAGGGGCACAAGTGTCTGACTGTAAATGGGGCTGATTGTGGGTTCGAAATGATAAATTTATATTATCATTCCTTCGCTTCGCAATGCCACCAGAATTCAACAGGAAATAGAGAACGGAGTGTCTTAACACTAGGCTCCTTCGCCTACACTGCAGTGAGCACGATACTAATTAAAGCCGATTTTATTAGTATTATTTCAATAGAATTCTCTTCAAAGTTTTCAAAACAGAGTAATATTTAGATTTAGATTTTTAAAAGTATTTAATTGAACACGTGTTTCATCGTTTTCTAGAATTCTCCCCCTAAGCGTGCAAATAAGGGGTTGAAAGTTTGTATAGGTTTTTTTTTAATCGTCACCAATTTTTATAAAATTTGAAATTCAGACTCTTAAACGTATATAATTAAACACATGTTTCATGGTTTTCTAGAATTCACCCCCTAAGGGTGCAAATAAGGGGTTAAAAGTTTGTATGGAAAAATCTTTAAATCGCCACCGATTTTTATAAAAAGTGAAATTTAGACTCTTAAAAACATTTCATTGAACACATGTTTCATGGGTTATTAGAATTCACCCTTAAATACGCAAGCGAAGCTGCGCGCGTCCGCTAGTTAAATATACGAATAGAGATAGGTAGGTAGGTACTTTAAAAGTTACTGGAACGTCGACCATATTTGTATTTCAAAGTGAATACCACAAACTGTAGAATATTGCCGTATTTGAAATATGCATTTGACACGTGTATTGCACAATTATATAATATTGGCACTATTACTTTATACAAATTTGGGCATTGTGGGTACTAATCCAATCGAATAATTAATTATTTTTACTTCTTCGCGCTGATAACAAGATATAAAGCGACGGCGTTGCATTTATTAAGAAATTAAGTCGAAATATACATTTTTACTTTTCAGGTATTTACGAAATAATAATACTCGTATGTATATCTTCCAGTATTTTTTTAAATTTAAGTACATACCAAACAAAAAAGAAACTCTGCAAAGAAAACCTCTTATCGAAACATTTCATTCTCTAATTTTTTGTTCAACCGATTTCAAAATAGGAGTTATTGAACTCAACGCCACACTAACTGGTAAGATTATAATATTTATATGATTTTACATATTATAATACTATAGCAATAACTATGGTATATAAATTTATATCTAATTGTTTTTATGTTGCCAGACAAACCTGTAATCTGGCTCGGCATACTCAAATCATTTACATTCATTACTACTAAGAAAATATTATTTATATATTTATTTTTATATCTATATAGGTACAAAGATTGAAACAAGTGAATATATTGTATTAACAACTTGCTTCTGCTCGCCTTTTCCCAAGAGACACATATTTCACGAGAGATTTTGCGGTAAAAAGTAGCTTACGAACTTCAAAATACTCAATGAACATTTTATTTTTTTGCTAACTTAAAAGTTTAAATTACAAATTTATCATTTCTATTTAATTAAACGATCATGTTTCATATAAACTTTCACATGCAAATATATAAGAAGCCAGATATGGCGCAGGGGCACAAGTGTCTGACTGTAAATGGGGCTGATTGTGGGTTCGAAATGATAAATTTATATTATCATTCCTTCGCTTCGCAATGCCACCAGAATTCAACAGGAAATAGAGAACGGAGTGTCTTAACACTAGGCTCCTTCGCCTACACTGCAGTGAGCACGATACTAATTAAAGCCGATTTTATTAGTATTATTTCAATAGAATTCTCTTCAAAGTTTTCAAAACAGAGTAATATTTAGATTTAGATTTTTAAAAGTATTTAATTGAACACGTGTTTCATCGTTTTCTAGAATTCTCCCCCTAAGCGTGCAAATAAGGGGTTGAAAGTTTGTATAGGTTTTTTTTTAATCGTCACCAATTTTTATAAAATTTGAAATTCAGACTCTTAAACGTATATAATTAAACACATGTTTCATGGTTTTCTAGAATTCACCCCCTAAGGGTGCAAATAAGGGGTTAAAAGTTTGTATGGAAAAATCTTTAAATCGCCACCGATTTTTATAAAAAGTGAAATTTAGACTCTTAAAAACATTTCATTGAACACATGTTTCATGGGTTATTAGAATTCACCCTTAAATACGCAAGCGAAGCTGCGCGCGTCCGCTAGTTAAATATACGAATAGAGATAGGTAGGTAGGTACTTTAAAAGTTACTGGAACGTCGACCATATTTGTATTTCAAAGTGAATACCACAAACTGTAGAATATTGCCGTATTTGAAATATGCATTTGACACGTGTATTGCACAATTATATAATATTGGCACTATTACTTTATACAAATTTGGGCATTGTGGGTACTAATCCAATCGAATAATTAATTATTTTTACTTCTTCGCGCTGATAACAAGATATAAAGCGACGGCGTTGCATTTATTAAGAAATTAAGTCGAAATATACATTTTTACTTTTCAGGTATTTACGAAATAATAATACTCGTATGTATATCTTCCAGTATTTTTTTAAATTTAAGTACATACCAAACAAAAAAGAAACTCTGCAAAGAAAACCTCTTATCGAAACATTTCATTCTCTAATTTTTTGTTCAACCGATTTCAAAATAGGAGTTATTGAACTCAACGCCACACTAACTGGTAAGATTATAATATTTATATGATTTTACATATTATAATACTATAGCAATAACTATGGTATATAAATTTATATCTAATTGTTTTTATGTTGCCAGACAAACCTGTAATCTGGCTCGGCATACTCAAATCATTTACATTCATTACTACTAAGAAAATATTATTTATATATTTATTTTTATATCTATATAGGTACAAAGATTGAAACAAGTGAATATATTGTATTAACAACTTGCTTCTGCTCGCCTTTTCCCAAGAGACACATATTTCACGAGAGATTTTGCGGTAAAAAGTAGCTTACGAACTTCAAAATACTCAATGAACATTTTATTTTTTTGCTAACTTAAAAGTTTAAATTACAAATTTATCATTTCTATTTAATTAAACGATCATGTTTCATATAAACTTTCACATGCAAATATATAAGAAGCCAGATATGGCGCAGGGGCACAAGTGTCTGACTGTAAATGGGGCTGATTGTGGGTTCGAAATGATAAATTTATATTATCATTCCTTCGCTTCGCAATGCCACCAGAATTCAACAGGAAATAGAGAACGGAGTGTCTTAACACTAGGCTCCTTCGCCTACACTGCAGTGAGCACGATACTAATTAAAGCCGATTTTATTAGTATTATTTTAATAGAATTCTCGTCAAAGTTTTGAAAACAGAGTAATATTTCACGAAATTCAACCAAAAGCTTTGTTTTATTCAAATCGAGACACGCATTCAGCCATTTCCCAAGAGCTTTGTTCCTTTATCATTGGATGCAGAAGCACCACATGCATACGATATCGTCCACATACTAAGAATAGTTCTGTTCTAGCCAAGCTTAGTTCTAGCTCATTTACGTATTCTGTTTATATTTGGAAATGATCTATGTAATTAAAGTTATAATTATATACTATTTTATTATATATTTTTTTAGTTCCACGTCGTATTCCGCATGTAAGACAGAATGAGCCTAGTTAAGACACCCCATTTCCCACTTTCCGCTGAATTCAGGAGACATTGCGTGTTGTTGACGGAAATGAACGCCGCACTTTTGACTCGTAACCAGAACGTAGAAAGAAAATTTTAAATATTTCATTTCCTCGAGTGGGAATCGAACCCATAACCGGATGCGTTTGTAGGTGTGGCTTCGATGGTATGTGATACACATAATTAAATCATGAATATCTCATATTTTCATTTATTATCTATATATATAAAATCGAAAGGTCACTCACTCATCACGAAATCTCAGAAACTACATGTGCTAGGATACTCAAATTTGGCATACGAGTTATTTATAGGACGTAGGTGCTCGCTAAGACGGGAATTTGCAATATTCGACTCCTAAGGGGTTGTTTTTGGGGTTGAAAGTTTGTATGAAACTTCGTTACTACAAATGCTAGGAGTCTCAAATTTTGCATGGACGTCACCTGTAGGACGTAGGTACTCATGGAGACAGAAATTAATTATAACGTAGTTCACGCAGGCGAAGCCGCAGGCGGGCCGCTAGTTATCTATATATATAAAAGGACTTGTTCTCACTGACTGAGGTAAGACGCACGCACAGCCGTAACCGCTGTGCGTAGAAACGTGAAATTTGGACAAAAGTTTACTTTCGTAATCTGGACATCCACTAAGAAGGGATTTTGAAAAATTTTAACACTAAAGGGATGAAATAGGGGTTCAAAGTTTGTATGGAAAAAATTTAAATCGGCACCGATTTTTATAAAATTTGAAATTTAGATTTTTAAAAGTATTTAATTGAACACGTGTTTCATCGTTTTCTAGAATTCTCCCCCTAAGGGTGCAAATTAGGGGTTGAAAGTTTGTATAGGTTTTTTTTAAATCGTCACCAATTTTTATAAAATTTGAAATTCAGACTCTTAAACGTATATAATTAAACACATGTTTCAAGGTTTTCTAGAATTCACCCCCTAAGGGTGCAAATAAGGGGTTGAAAGTTTGTATGGGAAAATTCTTAAATCACCAACGATTTTTATAAAATTTGATATTTAGACTCTTAAAAACATTTAATTGAACATATGTTTCATGGTTTTCTAGAATTCATCCCCTAAGGGTGCAAATAAGGGGTTGAAAGTTTGTATGGAAAAATCTTTAAATCGCCACCGATTTTTATAAAATTTGAAATTTAGACTCTTAAAAATATTTCATTGAACACATGTTTCATGGGCTATAAGAATTCACCCTTAAATACGCAAGCGAAGCTGCGCGCGTCTGCTAGTGTTATATATACGAAAAACATTAATTATAACATTCCAAAAATAACTAAGTAAATTAGAAATGTAAGCATAATATTGATATTAATTTCCCAAAGCTAATTCGATATTAGGGATCAAAGAGGCGGCTGGGCTTGAGCGACGTAGTGTTTATACAATTTTTAAGGCCAATTGGACCCATTCTGTAAACTGACGTAGAAACAACGACTGTTCTATCATTTTTATCCAATTTTTATACAGAATGAAAAGAAAAAATAAATTGGTGAAATAAGTTTTATGTACTTAACCAAAACTCTCCGTAGTCAAAAATAAAATTTCAACAATATACTTATTTTATATTATAAATAGTGTAGAAATCTTTATATATTTAAAAAGTAAACATTCTCCAGAGCATCAGTTTCAAAATATACGTTCCTTACGTTAATAGTAAACAATTTAGACGTATGTTTTCAGCTCGCCTCGCTGAATACATCTATAGAGGTATAATACTGGCTAACCAGAATAACTTGTGACGACAATCAATTGCACTTAAAAGCTTTAACGTGTTATTACTCTTCAATTCTTCACTTTTTTGTCGTTGTTTATTAAGTATAGCATATAAATCTCTAAGCGAAACAATTATCTTATTATTGCGCTATTTCCTTTTAAAAAAATATATAAGAATCTTTCCATATCATAATCAGCTTCACGATGTATCCCGCACACATAAGGGTCCCACCCCCACAACTAACATTTTTTATGAGCTCCATGGAAATGTGAAATATTATAAAATAAATAATTTCCAAGAAAGTTGAGTTATATGTACTTGGTTTTCAATATGTAAGTATATATGTTTCTATGTAAGAAGTTAGAATAGCTTCATGATGTATCCATAGAGGGCTAGCCAGAGAGAACGGAGTGCCAAACGCTACGCCCTCTGCATACCTCTTGCGCCTCGACCACTGTAAATAATTCATGCTTTTTTCTCACCTTTCTCTATCATCGATAAAATCTTTTACCTGCCATTCTGTGTTTCTCTTCATATATCTTCTATTATTATTTAATCAACTATGTACTTATCGTATATTGAATGAAAAACTTTAGACAATAAATATATGAAAAAAAATCGCTCATTACAGTCCTATTTTATTCGTAATTTATTTAAAAAATCTATGCAGTAATTTCAATTTAAGGAAATTGGAACTTATATTAATAGAAATACAGACATTAGAGAATAAATTGTAATTAACACAAAGTAAAAAACGATATTTTCTTCATTGTATAGCGTGCTCTAGGCAAATATCCGATGGAAGACAAGGCTAATAGACGCCAAATCGATCTCAGGGATGTTTATGTTTGGCTATTAATAACTAAGAGTGGTTTCTTTTGTAAAACAAATTAAGTTTTTCACTAAAATTGTGATGTACGTAGACGGGTCAGAGAGAACTTAGTGTTAAGATACTCCTTTCTCTGTTTCCGTGTTGAAATAAATCGTGAAAGTAGATAAACGTCATTCAATTTCAACATTGACTGATTTTTTCTTATATCTATTGCTAATTTAAGGTTTGCTGAAGTGAAAAACAAATATAGAATTGCTTATGACCGTAAAAAATTGTGCATTCAAGAAAAAAATAGGCCAATAATTTTTATATGTTTTTTTTTCAACCTTAACGCATCTCTCGGTTTTGTATATGATTTTATTTGATGAATTATAATAATTCATTCAAATTTTTACCTATTGAGTGTTGGTTTACCTTTCTCTTGAAGCTAGACATATGTTATTTAGTTTACGAATAACTAAATATTAATCATTTTATTGAAGCCAGAAGCCAGTCGTGGCGCAGAAGCAGGAGGAGAAGCTTCAGCTTGAGGGTTTGACAACCACTTGAGTCATTGAAATATTTAATATTTTTATATCTTCGCTCTAGTAACGAGGCGAAGCGCGGCGTTGAGTTCCACCACTAACACGCAATCGTGAAAAGTGGAGAACGGAAATGTCTTAATGGGAACACAGTCCTAACACTAGGTTCCCAGGTTCCTTCTACCCGATATGTAGAAAATAAAAGGAAACTACGGAGTGTATTTCGAGTCTTTAGAAATACATTCTTCATATAATAATAACTTATTAGCTTTTTAAACTTGTTGTCGCTTGCTTATCCATAGTGCTTACAAAGGAACTTTAACAAAAGGCTATGTTAAGATTTATACTTGTATTATATACAATTGTAAAGTTACTATACTTAACTTAGTTAAAAAGTACGTTTTAAGTCGGAGTGCCTCAACACTACATTCTCAGGTTTCCTCTGTCTAACTTGCTGTAAAGCTAAAAAAAGAATAATTTAAAAAACCATTTAACTTCAATCAAATTATAAAGATTATAGAAGCAGCACTGTTAATATTAGATAAAATATAAAAAATGTCATATTATCTTATTCAATTACAAAATGGCTGTCTACTCTAAGAAACCTTCGTGAACATGAAGTGGGCGAAATTCCAGCTAATCTTCCAATCCTAACCATAATAATATTTTCATTTCAGCTCTAAATAATGATATTCTTAAACCCTTTACCTTATATGACAAAATAAGGAAGACATGTTCCAATTGGGTTTTGTTATATATCTTACTAAAAATTAGACTTTTCCATTGAAATTTTACATATCTATATTTGTGTTTTTTTAAGTTTATATATTTGTATAAACAATATAACCTAAGGAACGTTAGTCTTCTTTTAATAAGTGTGGGCGATTTCCAAAGAGGCGCGGGTTCAAATCCCGCTACGTTCAAACTTTTATACGTTTTCTTAATAAGTATTTTTCTTTCCTAAGTGCAGAATAACTATAACATATATAAAAGTGTTAATAAATATTATTCTTTCTATTTATTTGTGACAAAATCAAGAGAAAACAGTGATAAGTATTTTAGTTCGTTTAAAGACATGGCATTCAGTAGAGTTTTATTTAACTTTTTCTTTATTCATTGAATGACCGACAGATACACTTCCAAAATTACTGGCTTTAGAGTAGTAATTTAGTTTTTTTGGACCTTGGGCTTAGCATTATGAGAGAATTTAAAGAAATTATAATTAAAAAAAAATCAATGGGGTACGGAGTGTCTTAACACGAGGTTCCCTCTGCCTACCCTGCTGTGTGCGGGATACAGCGTGAAGGTGATTTAGTTATTAATTTAACGGGAAAAAACGGGACATCAAACAAATATGTAAAGCCGTGAGTGTATCTTATTTAAATATACATATTATATCATTTGCTATATTAGGCTAAATTATTTTAGAATGACCCTTTAACATTTACATACTAAACACATTACGAATTATAACTTCAAATAAAACAGTCCCAAATTCCTCTATCCAAAACCATTAATTCTCCAAAAACCATTACGTTCAGGTTCCACACACATCCTTGCAACATATTGCTATTTAAAGTAATTATCCTAGATATTAACTATATGTTAATGCAAATTTGTCTATTTACGAAAAACTACAGAGATAAAAACACAATGAGACCAGTTGTAGCATAAAGACACAAGTGCGATAGGTTTTAGTTTTGATTCCCACCCGAGGAAATGAAATATTTAATACTTTCATTTCATCGCTCTGGTGTCGAGACAAAGCGCGGCGTTGAGCTCCGCCGCTCAACACACAACGCCTCCAACGTCACCGAAAAGTGGAAAGGGTGTCTTAACGCTACCTCAGCCTACCCTACATGCGGGATACAGCGTGAAGCTGAAAAAAAAGACTACAATGATTTTACTTCACTAAACATTAGGGAACACAGAGAAAAGAGAAATAAAGTGCCTTGACACTACGCTCTATATTATCTAATCTGCTTTGCTAGATCAAGCGTGAGGCTAATAAAAATACCTGAAAACACACATCAAATTAAATATTATGGAAAATCTTCTATTATAATATTGTTAGATAATAACGTGTACGTAAAAGAAAATATTTAGTATTCTTAATTATGAAAAATATACATCTAAATATCTCTACACTCGTGTTAAGGTCTACTTCGTCATATAAAGAGATGATAGAGCCTGAAAATCTCCATCAGCATAATGAAAGCGAAAACCTTATTGTCCAGAATAGTAAGTGAATCTACATAACATAGTGTCAGGGTTTCTATCACTCTCTTATTGGATTACTAAAACACATTAGGTGACCTATTTTCTCAACGTCGGAGTCCTTTTGTCCTTTTTTATTATTTTAAAAGAGGTTATCCTTCATTAGGATAATTTAATAAAGCCTTTATATATTTAGTGTATTAAAATATGAATAATTTTATTTGGGGGCACCTTGGTGGTTGGGGGTTGTGGGTTCGAGATCCACTAGGGGAATTAAAGGATTTTTTTGGTAATGAAACTTTTCTCTAAAGATTTTCTCTTCTTATCACGTTAATTTAGGCGCTCCAATTTATATAAATATATAGTTGCATTAAATTCGTGGCGCAGGTATATATAAGCGTGCTGTAAACACGATGGTTATGGGTTCGATTTCCTTTCGGGGGTATGAAATATTTCATATTTTCGTTTCCTCGCACTGGTAAATAGGCACGAGGCAAAGTGTGGGGTTAATTTTAAAAATGAGTAACGGAAGTATCTTAATGGTGGATAGAGTATCTTAACACCAGTTTCCTTCTGCTTTCCTTGCAAAAATCTCAATAAAATAAAACAGTTATCTATTAAATTTATTTTTGAAATACTGACTAAATATATTTAAGTTATTGGACCTTCGTCTAAGCGACCTGCTTGTGACAACAGCGAATCCTACCTTGGTAAAACTTTGAATGAAAATAAAGGGACTTTATAAACAATAATTCCGTTATATAAATGTGAATTTAATGGAAATGAATAGCGATTAATTTGACAGTCACTTCCCAGTCTATTTGTACTTTTACGAACATAGATAGGGTATGTCATGAAAAAAAAATTCATAAGCCTTTAAAAATAATTTCTTTAGATATTTTTATAGAAAAAATTTAAGTCCAATGGCGTTCCACAGCCGCTATGATTATTTTTTTACCATCACCTATCTAAGAACACTTGGGCTGCTAAGACGAATCTAACAATACCTCAATTATGTAAATCCGTTCAGCGGTTTTGGAGATATGAGGTAATAAAGAACGTACATACATATTAAGAAACGCGCGAAGAACATAACCCTTCATTAGCAGTCGGTAAAATCATATAGAGTTAATTTATTTCATCCGTTTCTATAATGAAAATGGATTTATTTTTAACAGAAAATGAAAGCACAAATTAGACAATATAATTATAATATTTTATTCCTTATTATATTATACATTTTCCTTTACATTATTAAATATTAATTTGTACACCTATCTTATAGCCCTTAAAAATAAAAATTTAAATACATCGTCATTCGTCAATAAACAAAATTTTGTTTAAGTTTACTTTATATCTTCAGTAACTATGAAATTATTTCCATAATAATATTAATAAGTATTTACATAAAACCCTAAAGTAAGAATATAATTAAAACAGGAAAAGTTTTAATTATATTTACTTAAAACATTAAGACTTCTTTGTAATAACATTGTGAAAGCATCAATTTAAAGAAATAAAACCTGGGAAAAAATTAGGTAAAAAAGATATATATAATTTTATTATAACCAATATAATAAATATTGTATATACATAAGATATTTTTATATGTGTTATTACATACATAGGGCAATGGCAAGTAGGAAACGTAGTGTTTTAACACTAGGTTCCCGGTGCCTACTCTGTTTTTTGCAAAAAAGAATGTTATTTATTTAACAGAATTCTATATACATATTTATTCACGTCCATTTAGAACAATTCACAATTGTTAACCAGAACCGACATAACCACTGAAATATCAAAGTTGTATTAAAGTTCCCCAAAATCCATGCAGGAGCTTAAATCGTTTAATCTATATTGACAAAGTAGTTAAACTGTTACGCGGACTAATAGCTTTGTCTGTTACAAATAAATTTTTTTTGAGCAATTATTTATGTATGAATTTGCAATGAATATTTTTGATGTCGGATTGTATTGAAATATCTATTTTTTTATGAAGTTTTATATACTTTTTTTAAGTTTGTATCCCTTCGTAGAATGTGTAGATGGACCCGGCAACCTAGTAGTACACTCCGCTCCCATTAAGACACCTGCGTTCCCCACTTTCCAGTGAACCTCGAGTGGGAATCGAACCCACAAACGTCGCGTTTATACGCCACGATTGTTCTCAATATGGTACTCCATTTAATAAAAAACTGAGAAGACAAACGTCTCTTCGTAACTTTTATCTCAAAAACTTTTATCATAGTACCTACATGCTTTAGAAGCCTTAAGCTGGTAATATCGTAAGCTTGATGACAATATACAACTGTTATGTTTTGAGTAGGGCAAAAAGTTTTTAAATGTTAGAATTGAAACTAAAAGAGACGACTGTAATAATATATCTCTGTTTTTATTATCTACACATGAGTTCATTTTGAGGCTTAATTAACTATATTTGTTCTTCTTCTTTTCTTTTATTTATCATTGTTATTATTTTTCACAAATCGTACGAAAATTATTTTTTATTTCAAAACTAACTATTATAAGCATAAGAAGTCATTTCTAGTTCTTGTTTTAAAATACAATACGCATATAAATATACTAGCGGACGCGCGCAGCTTCGCTTGCGTATTTAAGGGTGAATTCTAATAACCCATGAAACATGTATTCAATGAAATATTTTTAAGAGTCTAAATTTAAAATTTTATAAAAATCGGTGGCGATTTAAAGATTTTTCCATACAAACTTTCAACCCCTTATTTGCACCCTTAGGGGGTGAATTCTAGAAAACAATGAAACATATGTTGAATTAAATATTTTTAAGAGTCTAAATATCAAATTTTATAAAAATCGGTGGCGATTTAAGAATTTTCCCATACAAACTTTCAACCACTTATTTGCACCCTTAGGGGGTGAATTCTAGAAAACCATGAAACATGTGTTTAATTATATACGTTTAAGAGACTGAATTTCAAATTTTATAAAAATTGGTGACGATTTAAAAAAATCCTTTACAAACTTTCAACCCCTTATTTGCACCCTTAGGGGGAGAATTCTAGAAAACGATGAAATACGTGTTCAATTAAATATTTTTGAAAATATAAATTTCAAATTTTATAAAAATCGGTGCCGATTTAATTTTTTTTCCATACAAACTTTGAACCCCTATTTCACCCCTTTAGGGTTAAAATTTTTCAAAATCCCTTCTTAGTGGATGTCCAGATTACGAAAGTAAACTTTTGTCCAAATTCCACGTTTCTACGCACAGCGGTTACGGCTGTGCGTGCGTCTTACCTCAGTCAGTGAGGACAAGTCCTTTTATATATATAGATTAATAAACAACTCTAAAATATTCGTATATACCAATTTATATTTGCTTGCATAATATATATTGTGTCAAGGTAGATGGAGGTGTGTTAAGACAATCCACTCCCCACTTTCCGCTGAGTTCTGAACAAATGAAATCATTATATATTCCATTTCTTAGAATCGATCCCACAACCTTTCACATTTATTGGCCTTGCGCCAGGATTGGCCTCGAAAATGTATCGGTTTCAATATACTCTATTGGAATCTTTTATTTAAATATACAATACAAAGACTGGACATTAATATTTACATACAAATAGATATAATTGATATTTATTAAATAACTAATGTTACATTACATAGTAAATGTTTCTACGTACATTTTTTGTTTAAAAAAACCTCATTACTTATAGTCTACCCAGCGTTAAAGAAATATCGTCAAATTTCTTAAAAAATGGCATAAGTCACATTTACATACTAATTAAAACACAAGCGGCATTTCATAAAAATCTTTCATTTCCGGCGTGTAAATCGAACTAACAACCATCGTGTGTACAGTGAGACGCTTCCACTGCGCCATAATGGTTTTTAAAGGTAATGTTAGAAGTAAAATGCAAACGACTTAATATACGAGTACCTTACGTAAAGTTGTTTGCGATGTCTATTAGATTATTTTAGTAGAAACGTGAGTTAAGCCACTTCTGTACAAGCTGCTAGGTATTACATAGTATACCATTAACATATATAAGTGTTATGTTATAAGCTATATCGAATAATAAATGTTTTCTTTCTTATTTTCATAATATCACTCACCCCTCCATACGAATTATATAAAACTTCAGTCAATATTTCAACTCATCTTAGAACAATACCGATTGTATTCATTATCTTATAGTTAAATAAAATAAAATATATCCCACCTACAGGGTAGGGAGGGAACATAGTGTTAAGACACTCAAGACACCCCCCCCCTTGAAAATATTATGAAATCATAATTTCTTCGATTGGGGATCGAACCCACCACCGACGGCCTCAGGTCTATCTTTTATTATCTTATAGTTAATTCATATTTTTTACAGAACCTACGCATATTCATATTATTAAAGCTTTTCACAATATTGGATAATTTAATATTTAATAAAACAAAATATTTGTGATATAAATAGAAATAGACGTTGATGGACAAGTATGTATTAAAAGAAAATTCGAATCTATTTTTATATAATCTGTATAATAATAAGATTAAACTTAATAAAGCTGCCTTATTTATTTGATCTTAGTACAAAGTGTAACACAACATTCTAAGTATTTTTCCCTTATTTTTAACCGACCTCTGCAATAGAGGGTTCTCAATTCGATTGTTTACGATTAATAGCTTACTATTTAAAATCGATTTTTTTAATTAATTATTATTAAAGGAACGTCTCCCCTTTCACCTTATTTCATACATAAGTAGTTTGTAATTCAGTATGAGAGCTGGCTCTAGCTGCAGGTGCACATTTGTTCAGCATAATCTGTCTAAAAGTGGTTCTAAATTGCTTCGACATGGAGCAGTACAGCACGAAGTTGATAGCACCGTTTAAGAGAGCGAGGGCGTCCATCAGTTCACCGAAAAGATTGTAGCAGTGCTTGAAGAAGCATTGTCCCAGCATTCCGCTCATTAGACCTATGAAATAAGAAATATTTTATAATTTTTTTCAATTTCACGTTGTATCCCGGGAACCTAGTGTCAAGACACTCCGCTCTCCACTTTCCGCTAAATTCCTTAAGCATTCCATATTGAGTTGCGGAACTTGACACTATTTGCCTTGACACCAGAGCGAAGAAACTTAAAATATTAAATATTTTATTTCTTTGAGTAGGAATCGAACTCACAGCCCATTCCGTTTTAATATTAAAATCAAAGCA
This sequence comes from Heliconius melpomene rosina, assembly GCF_056956725.1. NCBI lineage: Eukaryota > Metazoa > Arthropoda > Insecta > Lepidoptera > Nymphalidae > Heliconius > Heliconius melpomene. The sequence goes on along the minus strand of NC_140402.1, from coordinate 4,003,804 downwards.
ATAATATAACAATATCTAACATATTAAAACCTTATAAATTTATACAAATTAAAAAACACTAAATCGTTTGAAATAAAAGTCCTTAAGTTACGAAACTAGTTTCGAGTATTATATGAGAACCGTTATCTACGAGGCTATTTGTCAGTATGTAGGTAAATTTGGCACGTTTTTCTGTTTTTTCATACGTAAGGAGTGCCTATCGCAATGTCTTACATTTACATAATGGCGTATATTTGTTTGTTATTGAATTATTTTGTTAAATTATATCGAGACAGTCAACTAAGCAAATATTTTTTATTATTAGCTATTTTATAGAATTATAAAGAAGAAAATAACACATTTATAGGACCTAATAATAATTAAGCTTTTAAACACGAAAATAAAGAACTTTTCGTAAATGAAAGCTTATTTTATTTTTCAGCTCATTTTACTTGAAAATAATATTTTTCAAAGAGAAAATGTACGAAGCTTTTTTAAATTAAATAACTTTTATTAATGTAATGAACTAAAAAAAGGTTCTAATTATTTTTGAAGTAAAATATAAGTACGAATTAGCATGTGCTTGACTGAACTCTCAGTTCACAACACTAAATATATTTACATTTAGAAAAAGTTATTTAAAATGCTATGTTTTTGTTAAGGTTAGACAAATGTGGCAATTGCTTATGTTATTTAATTCGTATACAGAGAGAGCCTTTTTGAGCCTAGAACAGAACATAGAGAGACTTTCATTATAATCACTCACTTATTCTACATAAAAATAACATTGATTTTGATGTTTAATTTTTTTAAAATATCTGCTTGTAGGTTGAAGATGATGATGAAGAAGATGTGTGACTGTAAACACGACAAGTTGTGGATTCCATTCTCATTCGAGGAAATATATATATTTTTTAATATTTTTATTTCTTCGCTCTGGTGCCAAGGCAAAAACGTAACGTTGAGTTCCGCCACTCAACAAGCAATGAAAAAATCACACAGCAGGATAGGCAGAGGGAACCTAGTGTTAAGACACTCCATTCCCCATTTTCTGCTCGTCGTAATTCGTCGCCTTGAAAAATTCGGGGGTCAATTTCCCCCGAATTTTTCAAGGCATTTTTCAAGGTTGCACTGTCTTAATACTAGGTTCCTTTAGCCTACCCTACTATATGCGGGATACACCGTGAAGTTGAAAAAAATCGTAACCCTGGCTATCTTGACTTATTATATAAAACTTTTCAGAAGCCCGCATGTAGCAGGCAGATGGAACCTAGAGTTAAAACACTCCATTCCCCATTTTCCGCCACAAATATATGAACACCAGAATGAAGAAACAAAAAATTATAAAAATAATTTCCTCACATCGGAATCATACCCAAAACCATTCGCCTTTTATAACCTTAAATATTTTAAGTACCACAACAAAGATATAAAACAAAATATATTCGTAAAAAACAGTAAAAGTACCACAAATTCAGCATTTCTAAATAAGAGAAAAAGGAAAATGGCTATAGGCATTTTAATAACAAATACTTTTCACTAATAACGTGAATGACATGTTCTCCCAAAGGCGATATACAATCCCTGAGGTTATTTTTGGCGACGGCAACGTATAAAAAGGGAAAGCCTGTTCTCGCTGGGCTAGAACCAAAATTTATATATATTACAGTGACTCTTATATAATCTATCCATACCTATATTATAAATTCGAAAGTAACTCTGTCTGTCTCTCTGTTTGTCTGTCTGTCTGTCTGTCTTTTAAGCAATCAGGGCCGAACCGCTAATTTATGCTACGCGGGAAATAACATGAAGATGTTTTTTTTTTCTATTTTTTATTAAGCGAGATAGGCAGTGGGTGGTGGCAAAAACTCAAGGCATGTGCCAGTTAAGACCTTTGCCAATTCCGCTACAATAATATAAAAAAATAGAAACTACTTAATTATTATACAATTTCAATATAAATTATCTTATATATAAAATTCTCGTGTCACAATGTTCGTTCCCGTACTCCTCCGAAACGGCTTGACCGATTGTCATGAAATTTTGTGAGCATATTGAGTAGGTCTGAGAATCGGCCAACATCTATTTTTCATACCCTTTAGTGATAAGGGTTGTCCACCCTTAACATTTTAATTTCTTTTTCATCATCCTATCCTATCTATATATATAAAATCGAAGGGTCACTCACTCACTCATCACGAAATCTCAAAAACTACCAGAGCTAGGAGTAGGTGCTCACCAAGACGGGAATTTGCAATATTCGACTCCTAAGGGGTTGTTTTCGGGGTTGATAGTTTGTATGAAACTTTGTTACTATAAGTGCTAGGAGTCTCAAATTTTCAATGGACGTTACTAATAGGACGTAAGTACATACGGAGACGGGAATTTGCAATATTCCATCCCTAAAGGGTTGTTTTTAGGGTTGATAGTTTGTATGAAACTTCGTTACTACAAATGCTAGGAGTCTCAAATTTTGCATGGACGTCACTTATAGGACGTAGGTACTCATGGAGACAGAAATTAATAATAACGTAGTTTACGCAGGCGAAGCCGCGGGCGGGCCGCTAGTATAAATATATAATTATTATTTTTAACCTAATTTTTGAAAAACCTGTTACATTGTTTTTCCTTTTGAAACCAAAGCTAGTAAAACTGCAAGGCACGTTTAAATTGAATGAAAACAAATATAGTACACTTTGTTTTTCTTGGCAGCTGCTGAAATACTATCCGTAGTCACGAACCGCCAGACAAAAGCTATATCTGTTAATTAATTATCAAAAGCCAATTAGTTATGTCTTAAATAATGAGTTATGTCTTATATTAGAATTAACTTTAACGTTGAATAATAATTAAAATAAACTATAAAGTAAATAAAATTTAAACGTCCTTTCTTTAATCTTTTATGCTATATGTTAACAACTTTAATCAACAAAATAACTTTTTCTGTCGATGCTATATACATACCGAAATATTAAAAAAAATATATTAAAATAAAAAATAATACTTACAAACTATGAAATTATTTCAATCTTAAAATAGTTTCTTACCCAAAATTCCTTGTGGAAATTCCGTCAACAAGAACAAAAGGAGCACGGCGACCAGCATTCTAGTGGTCCGGTCGGTTCTCCTCTCGGCCTTTGACCGTTTAGTCGACTTTCTCGTGAAGACATTCCCGTTGCCATTGACAACCGTATCTTTGCACGCACTGTAACCCTTAAGTGCTTTCTTCCTACTATTCGCTCTATATAACACGCGGATCAACCAAGCACTTATCACGGTCAGGATCACGCAGGGAAGTAATTTTATGACCACCGCGTGAACCCAAAAGTTGATCTGATAGAGTCTACCATCGTAATTGGAATCCACGTAGTAAACCTTGGATGGTGAACGATCGAGTGTGAAATATTCATGGATTGTGAATACCTGGAATGGAGAGAATTGTCTGTTTTTAGTTATTAAGTTCAATTGGACTAAAATAGTCCTATATTAGATAAGAAAAATGCTTACCACGCTTAACACCACCTTAACTAATGTGTAATTTTATTATTTCTTGTAGTTTAGTAAATGTACAAAGTCAGTTAGATGAGATAAACTAAACTATAAAATTCGAGACCATCGAGACATAAATTCGAGACATTCGACTGCCTATAAGTTCAATTTCTACCTAGACACATAATTATATTTAAATTATTTTAGTTTCTCTCGGCCCCCACACGAATGAAGTTGCGGGCGGTAATTAGTTTATTTATAATTCTTAATACATATTTTTAACGTTAATATTAATTCGAATAAGCTTCTTATTATACGCTTAATCCCTACGCACAATAACCCACGTCAAGTGACAGTAATTTAGAACAATGCTTAAAATATACACCTTTTCTAGACTCGTATACGAAAAACCTTTTATTTTGCTTAAATTTTGAAAGTAATTTAGTGTTTATTCTGATTCCCTTAGGAAATTTCCATTCCAATTTTTATTTTTATGTTTGAATAAGTTTAAAACTTTAACTTTTTAAATTCACAACTATGATATAATAATTGTTAATTGTTATAATTGGTAATTGTTAATTGTTTGTAATGATTGTTTAATTTAAACTAAAAACGATCTCATAGTACAATTTTATATTTATTATTTTATTTTTAACTGTGACATTACCTCAAACATTATTTCTTTCTCCTAAAAAATTAACCAATCCCAAAATTTTCTATATATATAAACTCATTTAATATACAAACATAAATTTAAATTAATTTCTAATATTAAAATATGTATAACTATTCTATTATTTCCACAAATAGTATTGAAATCGATTTATTTAAGGTGTGAGAGCCTTGGCCGATAAACCAAGCTTCATTAATGGTCCCTGTCCGAGCCGCACTATTCCCCTGAATCAATCACTGACTGAGATATATTTGTCTTAAATTATTCCGATTCATTTCTCCATTTTACTCTTTAATTAGACGGAAACTTTTCAAAATAATTTATATTTTCATTTCTTTGCTATGGTAACGAGGCAAAACGCGACGTTAGGTTCTGCAATGTATCCACAATTCGGCGGAAAGTCGGGGACAAAAGTGTCTTAATGGGAACTTCCAGGTTCCCGGCCTACATTATTATATTATGCAAAGTACAGCTAATATGAAACTAATGGCTGTTACGTTTTGAGTGGCGGGACTCAACGCCGCGCTTCGCCTCGATACTAGGGCGTGGAAACGTATAAATACGAGTATTTATTACTTTTAACTTTAAGAGCTACTATCATTTTTCATTAAAAGAAACATTTAAAAAAAAAAAAAAAAAGGAATTAAACCTAAGAATAAATAAAGTAATTCATTACTTCGATAATATTTATTTCACCAGTTCATTTACATTATATTATGTTATAACTCCCACAATTTACTATTTCACTACATTTAGGAGCTATTAAAGTCTAGAAAATATATTGGTAGGTTCATAATATTAGTGATGTCGTCGGTTCTTATTAGAAACATCCACCCAACTTTTTTATATTCAAACAAGAGATTTGAATTCGAGATTTTTTTTAGCTTCACACTGTATTATGCATGTGCAGGGTACTCTGTAACCCTAACACATAACTCTGTAGGCATAAAGTATTGAATGGCAGAACTTAACGCCGCAAAAAATGCAAATATGAAATATTTTATTTTTTCGAGTGGGAATCGATTTCATAGTCGCATACTTGTGCAAATATAACTCATCTAATGTCCAAACATCCTGTGAGAAATAATGTAGTGTCAGATCACTACTATCACAAAATCTGCTTAATTTTTTGCAAATATAGTAAGAAAATAAACAAAAATTACACGTGGCAAGTTTAAAAACTTATTTTAAAAAGGAACAATCAACAAGAAAATTGTCTTAATTTCAAAGCGAAGAAAATTACACTATTTAAACCTCCGCTATTATCTTAATTAATAAAGAAAAAATGTAGGTCAATTGTTTTTAAGATTCAATAAAAAATGTTTATAAGTCCATTTTTGTTTGTTTTTTTTTTGGAAAAAAATTCTGAAAGCGGTCGACGCGTACTTATTTTGTATACAGTTTTTGCTTATGGATTTATCAGGAGCCAATTTAAAATATATATATTTTAAATTGTAAAACATAATTAAAAAATAATTGAATTCAAATTGAAAATAATATTTATGCAAATGGACTTTTAAATCAGTATGGAATCGTCGGATGAACATAAAGCCACTACCGCGCGGAGAATTGCTGCTTCTTTCAATAAATAATACAATGTGTGCACTTACGACAGGAAGTATTGTGGAATTATACTTCCCGTATTATATAATTTAAAAATGGCCGTGAAAAACAAAGTAGTCATTATCATCATCCTAGTACCAAGTCCCTTACTCCCTATGAGACTAGATTTAATATGATATTATAATTGACAAATATATATGTAAAAATATATATAATAAATACTGTATTAGATTAAAACTTGTAAAAAAATAATCTCGTTTAGGCATTTAGCCTTAGGTTTAAAGTAAATATTAAACATTTTAAAAAAACTATCAGATTTGAAATAAATAAAAAAATAATTTAATTTCTTAATTCCACACATTTTTATCCTTTAAATATTGTTGGAGGAGTATGCTTAACTACGATTTGACAATTAACGTTGTTTTTACAGTTACTCTAAATTTCTACAGAGACAAATTTAAAATTCATTTTTTCAGGACATTCTTATATTTCACAAATCTCAATTTTAAAACCAATACAATATCACAAAATTCTAATATAATTTTCAAAAATAAATGCATATATTATAAAAGTAAATACGATAAAAAACCACTTTTTGCTAGGAAACAGAACCCCCAAGGCACACTCAAATGTAAGCAATGAGGCACAACGAAATCTGGACACAGGAATGGAATTTTATGTTTCCTGTTTTAAAACAAAATATAACTTTAACAAGCTGAGGTAACTTATTTCTCATATAAAACTTTCTTAATAATTGACTATTGTATATAGTAGTAAAATGAGAATTCTTCTCTAATAGTATTGTTTATATCTTTATATCGCGAGGTCTAACAAAAAGCTTTAAACTTCAAATTTGTCGTGACAATATATTTTTTAATTTCCATTTTTTTATTATTTTCACGCTGTATTCAGAAAGAACTAAATCAAGATATTCCACTCTGTGCCATCCGCATTCCAGATGTTTTTAGTATGAAATGAAAATGAAATGTCTTATTTGAATACCAAAAAATACCAAATAATTCGTAAAAAAAATATTTTCATGTGAAATAAAACTGCCAACTATTTTTTTTTCACAACGATATAAATTATTATCAACGTAGACGAAATTACGTATAACTTCTTTCACTAATCCATAACAATTTGTAAATCACTTAGAATCTGTATTTTTTTCTTCTCTTTTTTCCAGCTTCACGCTGTATCCCGCACGGGGCAGGGTATGCTGAGAGAGAGAAAAATATACACATATATTTTGCATCTCAAGCAGTGGTAAGAACCCCCATTAGAAGTAATAAAGACTAGAAAACCAATGACATTTATTGAAACGTATTTTCCACACCCACTCTCGATATGGAACAAATGTGGCACCATTAAAGGAACAGAAATTCAATGAGAAAAACATAGCTACATTGATAAAATGTCCCATGAATCAAATCAATAAATACTTAATATTGTCATTTCTTCGCTCTGGTCTCGAGAAAAAGCGCGGCGTTAAGCTCCGCTGGTGTATTAGTAATACCACTATTTTTGCTGGAATTCTGAGTTACATAGCAAACTATTGGACTTGTATATACTAGGTTCTTAAAAAGATTTTTAGTTTAAAAAAAAAACTCTTAAGAAAAATACCTTAAAATATCTACAAATATCGAGAGAAAATTAAATTTTATCAAGTAACATCCAAATTACATTTAAAATTCTACATTCTGCTTAAAAGGAAATCGTTAAAAGCTGATAAAATAGAACGGGATACTTACGAAATACGAAGGTATGCAAAGTATCGGTGGTAGCAGAAAGCTACTTATAATTGCTATGGAACAGCGCTTCTCCGTGCATAAAGACGCCCCGTGGGATGGGTATCTGAAATATTTGATATTTTTAATAAAATTGAATATGGAGAATGTTATTTGTGAAACATTTGAAGAATATAATAGAGAAATATTCTTCTCTCTAGGCGGCTGTTGTGGGTTCAAATCTTAAATGAGAAATATTCAGTAGATAATTACTTTATATCACTAGAAACAACAGAAAATTTTTGTCTGTAACAGAAAAACAATTTCCATATTTTTCAGCAAAACTTAAAGGCAAATGTTACCACATTTCAGTATTCAGTTTACGTAGTCATAATTTACTACTGGAATAAATTATTTCAGTTTATAGCACGCCCGTTTCATAAAATTATAATATATATCTTCGTAATTTATCTTAAACATGTTAGAAATTATCATCGTTTTCTTCATCAGGATGTGATTTTCTTCAATTTCAAATAAGTGTTTATACTATAAGAATTTTATAGCTTCACGCTATATCCTGCTCATAGCAAGGTAAGTAGAGGGTACCAGGGAACGTAATGTACCCAATAAGACACATCCGTTCCCCACATTCTACCGTTTTGCCTCGAATCCATAGCGAAAAAAATGAAAATATGAAATATTTTATTTCCTCAAGTGGGAATCGAACCCACAACTTGTCCCTGCATCACGACTGGCCTCGACTATTAAACCAGAAAAATTAATGAACCAATTCGTAAAAGTAAAGCAGGGTCAAGCATTTTCCGCTTAGTAGGGTGGATAGAAACTAATGTTAAATTAAATTTCCGTTTTATCTTATTTCCTATTCCATACCTCGAATGGGTATAATTTTCATTAGGAGATATAAACGGTATAGATAAAATATTTTACAGCATGTCTAGACTACTTCGATATTAATCATTCGGAACACACATTGTATTAAATTACTGTATTTTGCATTTCAAAACGTATGATAAAATATTTAGTATAAAATTGCAAGAAAAAAATTGTATTAAGATTAAAATGGGAACGGAAATGTCTCAATGTGAACGGAGTGCTTTAACACTAATTAAACGTGAAGCTAAAAAACATGTCAAATGCGAGTTTGACTCGCATGCCGAGGGTTCCGTATCAAATTTTGGATTGTATGTACAATTTAAAGTGAATATATGCACTTATTTTGGATGAAATGAACTACCTAAGGCTAGCCGTGACGCAGGGGCACAAAGTGTCAATGTAAACGCGACTGGTTATGGGTTCCCACTCGAGGAAATAAAATATTTAATTGAATTTATATTTCCATTTCTTTGCTCTGGTATCGAGGCAAAACACGGCGTTAAGTTAAGCGAGGCGAGCGAATAGTGGGCAACGGAGTACCTTAACACTAAGTTCCATCTGAATAGCCTGCTGTGTGCGGGATACAGCGTGAAACTGATTGGATTTATTTGATTTTAGAAAAAAAATAGATGCACCCAAACAACGTATAATGATCTATGATAACACTTAAACCATTGAAAACGAGTCGCTAATACCAGGTTTAGTCTAATTACACATACAGTTTTGTTAGTTTAGTTTAGACCTAATCCACAAAAACTTTCCCATAAATATAAATCAAAACAAACATACAGACCATACTATCTTACAAATGTCAAGATAATTAATTAGAAACAACTAATAACATTCAATAAATGATAATCTAAAACACTCAAAAGCTTACTTAATAGCGATATATCTCCAGATGGCCAGAGACAGAGTCAGCAATATGGACGCGGTGTGCAGTATCTGAGTGAAGTGCATGTGGAACAGCATGTACACCGCCCAGGAGTAGGGCCGGTCCACTTGACCGGGGAACAGCTGGAAATTAATGATGGTTAGAGATTTGGTGTTGATAGGACTTTTTTTTTTGATGGAATATTTTTTGTTTCATATAATAGTAGGAATGTTATAAGACGAAAACGGAGTATGTTGACACTAGGCATGAGGCCATCGTGGCGCAGCGGCACAAGGTGTGACTGAAACGCGATGGTCGTGGGTTCGATCCCCACTCAGCATCCCTACGCAGAAAGTGGAGAACGGAATGTCTTAACAGTAGGTTCTCTCTGAGTACCCTGCTATGTGCAGGTTACAGTGTTAAGCTGATTTATAAAGAATGTAAGAACAGAATATCAATTATATAAAACTCATATAAAAAATAGACATATTCGTTAAATAAAAACGTTCGGTTATTTTTGCTCAAATATATAATTTATTATAACAATCACATTCGTTGGATCAATGTCGGCTTTGGGAGGAAAAATTACTTGTCTACGTGAAAAATTGGTATATTGAGTCAGTCATTCGTATATTGTTCACAGCCCCTTGTTGGTAATACATTTGGGACAGTATGTATGGATAAATTTATATGAAAAATATATTTTATGAGTTGAAATCGAACCATTTTTAAAAATTTTAACTTAAGTTAAAACAAAAAAAATAAATTTAGGTGGCATAGTGTTAACCACGTTGTCTTTAATATAAATGGTGTTGATAGATGGACAGACATACAGATAACAAAGAGATCGTATAAAAGTTTTTTTTTCTTTTAACGTACGTTACCCTAAAAAACTAAAATTTTCTAAATTTGATTATATTTCTAGTTTCCTTTCAAATTCTCTTATTATTTTATCTTAGACTAGTGGGCGCGCGCAGCTTCGCATGCTTTTTTGGACCCTTAGGGGTGAATTCTAATAAACCATGAAACACGTGTTCAATGAAATATTTTTGTCTAAATTTTTAATTTTATAAAAATCGGTGACGACTTAAAGTTTTACCATACAAACTTTTAACCCCTTATTTGCACCCTTAATGGATAAAATATAATAAACCATGAAACACATGTTTAATGATATATTTTTAAGAATCTCAATTTAAAATTTTATAAAAATCGGTGGCGATTTAAAGATTTTTCCATACAAACTTTCAACCCCTCATTGGCACCCTAAGGGGGCAAATTCTGAAACACCGTGAAACACGTGTTCAATTAAATACTTTTAAGAATCTGAATGTCAAATTTTATAAAAATTGGTGCCGATTTAAAAATAAATCCATACAAACTTTCAACCCCTTATTTGCACCCTTAGGGAAAGAATTCTAGAAAACCATGAAACATGTGCTCAATTAAATACTTTTAAGAGTCTGAATTTCAAATTTTATAAAAATTGGTGCCGATTTAAAAAAAAATCCATACAAACTTTCAACCCCTTATTTGCACCCATAGGGGGAGAATTCTAGAAAATGATGAAACACGTGTTCAATTAAATACTTTTAAAAATCTAAATTTCAAATTTTATAAAAATCGGTGCCGATTTAAATTTTTTTCCATACAAACTTTCAACCCCTATTTCACCCCTTTAGGGTTAAAATTTTTCAAAATCCCTTCTTAGTGGATGTCCAGATTACGAAAGTAAACATCTGTCCAAATTTCACGTTTCTACCTTCAGCGGTTATGGCTGTGCGTGCGTCTTACCTCAGTCAGTGAGGACAAGTCCTTTTATATATATAGATAGAAGATAACTTTTAGGTAAACAAAAGATTCTTACTCGAATAGCTTTTTCGAGTTGAATAAAAACTTTTTTATACTTTGGTTCATTTTTCGTATTAAAATATTCTAAAAAAACTGTTTTATAACTTCATATATTTAACTTTTGTATTAACTGTATACATATAAAAAAATAGAATTAAATTAAGAACATTTCAATAAGGCGCAGTGGGACTGCGTCTCACTTTAAGTGCGATGGTTGTAGATTCAATTCCCGTGAGTGAATTAATTTGCATTTGCACCTGCTTTGTTAAGGAAAAGCACGATATTGAGTGCTTGCAACAAGTAATTTCTCTTAAATCAAGCAGTTAATGGAAAATGGATGTCACTGGGTTTCCTGTTTTCCCTTCAAAATGCGGGAAAAGCTAAAAGCTGAAAAAAAATAATTTTGTTTTAATTTGTATTTTTGCGTTCCTTTAATTATCTAAGCCATTGCTATCTAGTTTTATCTTATTTTTCCAATTAATCTCTATTGTCTTTTCCAATTTACAAGTAATTAATGTCCTGCGAAACTCTGTCCGTGTGCTCAAATGGAACACAACTGGAACAACAATTGAACTATAATGAAGAAGCTTTAGCATCAGCATGCTTAGTTTTTTTTTTATATTTATATTATATTTTGGATTCTATTACATCGATAGATATCCCTAACAATAGATTTTCCTGTATATTTATTTTAATTTACTATGTATTTATTATTCATATGTATATTTATTTATTGGTACATTTTTATTACAGACATACGTAGTATATTTCTACATAAAAGATAGCCACTCAAACGCGGCTTCGCCCGCATAAATCTACTTTCATATTATAACCAGATTATTCAATATTTTTACTTTATTCTGTGTGGATGACTCAGTAAGTAGTGACTCCTTATTCTGATATTTAGGCAATATTACTGTAAAGTTTTATCTAAATCCGTTCATTCCTTTTTATGTGAGAGTAAAATAAACATTCATCCTCAAAAACTTTCACATATATAATATTAATAGTATAGAAGAGACCGTCAGCACAAGGTGTGACTGTAACGCGATGGTTGTGGGTTCGATCCCCATTCGAGGAAGTGAAATATTTATTTACGTTTATATTTCCATTTCTTCGCTCTGGTGTCGAGGCAAAGCACGGCGTTGAGTTCTGCCACTCAACACGCAATGCCTGCAGAAGTACTTAATGAAGTAAATATAAGAATTAGGGAACGGAGTGACTTAACACTAGGTTCCCCTACCATGCTGTGTGCGTGATACAGCGTGAAGCTGATTTAATTTGATTTAGTTAACATATAACAGTATATTAGTAGGTAGTATATAAAGCACTTTTAGTTGAAATTATCATAAGTATAACACCTACAATTTCTCTACTATTTCACCACAAAATCAGGCTGCGGGATTTAAATGAATCTACCGCAACGTAAATTGGAAAACGTAAATGAGTAAAGCAATTCGTTTAAGTGAGATGAGATACAGGTTTCAATAGACTCTATTATCAAACTCTACGGAATATTTTCATCATAATTGAGTTTTCACGGCTTTTAAGTATCCAAACTTTCTAAGGAGATATCTAAACTGAGGAAATGTATTTTAGAAAAGTTACCAAATTTAATATTAATGATGTTAATTATGTTTAACGAAACGTCCTGAGGCATTTCAGGGTCAAATTCAAATAATTGATTTTTCTTAGTACAATTTATTAATTAAGGCAAAAACTTTTAAGTAAAATTATCGATTTTTTTTTATAACAGTGGCGAGAATGTGACGTTAGTTTTTTAGGTTTATATTTTTTAGTTTTGTAAGGACGGAAAAAAATGCTATGAAAATAATCCACTCCCCCTATTCGAGATTGAACTCTGATTCATCTTGTTAAGCCAGACGCGGTCGTTCTGTGCCACAATTGCCTTAGCCACCAAAATATAAATATTTATAAATCAATATTTACTTACCAAATATCTATATATAGCGAAGGGCACATACTCCATCATCACGAAGACATCAGCCACGGCCAACCATTTCAGTAGACGATTGATGGGTGCCGAAGCTAGGTCTCGTCGTGTTAGAACTGCTACGTTGAGAGCGTTCGCTAAGCTACCAAAAATACAAATCTGAAAATAAATAATTTACTTTATTATAATGGCAAATGTTTTGTTGTTCACTGCAAACAACATGGTTGTGGATTTGATTCCCACTAGGGTGAATTAATTATAATTTATTAATATTTTAATTTTATAACTAGGGAAAGCGCGGCATTGTATTCGGCCACTCAGCACGCATTGTCTCGGAAATTGTACGGAAAGTGGGAGTGGAATGTCCATACATCCGGCTCCCTTACCTTACGCTCGGGTTTACCTCACGCTCGGGCTTACCTCACGCTCTATCCCGCATATAGGAGGCTATATGCGGGATAGAGCGTGTAACTTAAAAAAATGATGTTTGTTTAATTTAAAAAAACTTAGTTGGATTTAAAATAAATAGCAAAGACTTCTCCCACATATCCCGACATATGTACATTACATACATATATAAGAAAAGTGAAGACAATGCGGTAAGAAATAACCAAAACTGTCTACCAAATGTAATTCTAAGAAGGGTGTTGTGTACGCCTGTAGGGTATATTTGAATACATTATCGATAGACCAGTCGATAAATATTTATATTAAACACACAACGAATGTAAGTAACACTTTCCTCTGAATTCTGGAAGCATTGCATGTTGAGTGGCGGAACTCAACCCCGCGCTTTCCCACGTTACCGGAAATGAAAATATTAAATATTGCATTTCTTCGAGTGGGAATCGAACCCACAACCATACACTCACACGCTCGTGCACTACGACGGCCATCATAAATAGAGAAAATACACTTTGTTTTATTAAATTTTGAAAATAACACAAAATTATCAAACAATTTCATTACAAATTAGGTAATTTACAATTTAAGCAGCGCGTAATTACAGAGAGACCGAATAAATTAAAACCCGATGACTACAAATTTGTTATCTATTAGCACGCCGCCGTTTAAAACAATATCCTCAATAATTTTATTTAGTACGATTCAAATTTATTAACGAATTGAAAATTCCTTTTACAAAAGTCGGTTAATTTCCTATTACTAAATTACATAAAGCGAACAAACTAATATTCACCTAATTTCAGTTATAAAAATAAAATAAATAAATGAGCTTCTAGCTGTATTCTGCAAAAAAGCGAAGAAATGAAAATATATTATAAAATATATTAAATCCTTTATTTCCTCGAGTGGGGTTCGAACCCACAATCGCGATACACACTTGTACCACTTCGTCACGACTGCCCTCAAAAAACTAATAACAAAACTATAAATAATACCAAATATATTTGTTTTAGTAGATTCTGTTTATTATTCACATATTACCTTTACATAATATTTAATGATCTTACATAAAACTCAGTTTGGCTTACAGTTATCGGAACAGCTCAGCTAAATTGAAAACTGTTGCTCCATCCGCCCAGCACTCGCCATCTCATTTGAATAATATGTAAATAACTGATAGGGACTGTGGCTATGTATTTTTAGATGTTTATTTTGATCTATTTTCATGAAAATAACATAAAATAGCCATTCGACCAAAAAAATTGGGGCCGTAGTAGCGCAAAAGTACAAAGGTTTGACTATATCGCGACGGTTATGGGTTGGATCCCCACTCGAGGGAATGAATTATTATTTATTAATAGTTTAATTTTTCTAGAAGATTGCGAAAAGTAAGGAATGGAGTGTCTTGACACTATGTTCTCTCTGCCTACCCTTATGTGTGCGGGATACAGCGTGAACCTGATTTAATTTAATTTGAATTTTCTTACTTACCAACAAACTGATATATCCATGTACACTATTATACGCGAGAACAAAATCCCTAAAATCTCCAGAACAATAATCATAGCCGTCGCACTCTTTCACTATAGAAATATTGTATTTGTTCCTCAATTCCTCCAAAGTCTTCAGCCATTCCACGAAACTTGGTGTCTGGTTGCTTTCCTTATGTTTAAAAAGTGATAATAAACGGCTGTCGTCGTATGACGTGTCGAAACTGGTGTTGACATGTCTGTGACGTGTCTCGTTGCCCGCCAGCATTGTGATAGAAACATGCACTTTTGTTCATCACTTAACACTGGCACTGAAGCATGATCCGTCTATTTGAACTAAATTGCTTCTACGCACAAAAGAGACGCTCAAACGTTTTTTTCGTTCACTCGCACTCGAGAACCCATTGTTGTGCACCTTTAACAAAAAAATATTATTTTAAATTAAATAATGAAATAAAAAAAATGTCTTTGTTTTGTTTTGAATATGATTTTAGTTGAGCTTTGACATTATGATAAAATTGAATAGCTGAATAATTTATACGTAATATGAAAATAGTACTTAAAAATTAAGAAACAAAATAGAATAATATAAATATTTAGCAGAATGTGTCAAAGTGTTTATTAATAATAGGAAAAAATAATAACTCCTAACCTGTATAATAGCAAATATATAATTTTAAGCATTTAATATGAAAAGAAAATGTTAACGAAATTATTTTTTTAGACGGTTTTCAATATTTAATAGTACTTATTTGTTTCACTGTATCAGGGCCATAAAACGTTTAACTCCCATAAAATATTAGTCTATATACTTAATGTAACGACAAGCCATAATAGTAAATGCGATTACCACAGGACTCACTCGGTTAGGAGATCCATAAAAAATATTACAAAATTAAATATTTTTCATATAAATTAGCATCAATACTGGGTGTGGGTTCGAATCCCAGTCGAGGCAATGAAATATTTATTTCTTCGCTCTGGTCGAGGCGATAACGCAGCATTGAAGTCCGCCATCCAACATCCAATGTCGGCGGATATTGAAAAGCGGAATGTCTTAACACTAGGCTCTCTCTGCCTACCGTAAAGTTAAACAAACGAATAATAATTATTCTATAGACAACTTTTAAAATTAATTAAAAATTATTAACTCAGCAAAGGTAAAACTAACTTAAAGAAACAAAGTGTAAGAGAGTACATCCGTTCTCTTCAATATTTATATAACAGTCATTCTTATTTCAATTCAGTCGTCTTTCATTATTTATATTATTTTAAATGCTTAATATAGAAACAATTGATCGTATTACTTTTGAAATTTTATAGAGAAGTTTTTAAATTTAAGTTTATTTAAAAATATATATGTGATGGTCACTTTTACTAAGAGGAAATGCAGTGCCGCTATTTTTTCCGCTGTCGTTGGACTGTTAAGAAAAATAAGAAATAATAAAATAGAACAAATAAGCTTCAATTCTTATAAAATTTCTTATAAGGAAAATAGATAATTGGGGTAAAAATCAAATACAGAAAATCTTCTTGATTCAGTGATTTTTCCTTGACTTCGGACAAGCGTGAAATAATGCATTTGACGAGTTGTCAAACTTTCAATATTTTGGATGAAGAGTACTTTTATTCTTTTTAAGATTGACATTGTATCCTGCATATAACAGGAATGGCAGAAGGAACCTAGGAACATTCCATTAAGATACTTCCATTATCGTTCACAAATGAGTCTTTTGGAAATCGTGAACACTAGGTTCCCTCTGCGTAGCCTACTATATTCGGGATATAGATTATGTGACAATAAAAAAAAATATAACAAACCTAAAGCCACATATAATAACCACTAAATCTCATACTATATTTAGCTGAATTTAATATCAGCTTGTTAGTTTGTTACGCCCGATAACGACATGCACGTGATAAGAGCAGCAATTAAAAGTGCTTTATTAGAAACGATACATTACAGGCCATTACACAACACTGATTCGAGATATCTATATATGAATAGATGTATTCTAGTCGATACAAATTGGAAATTGCAATTAATAGCTATTTGTTTTCTATTTATTTTTTAAAGCTTCTCGCTGTAGCAGAGTAGGCGGAGAGAGACTAGTGTAAAGACACTACGTTCCCCACTTTCCTCTGAATCCTAGAGGCATTGCTTGTTTAAAATTGCACTTTGGCTAGACACGGCGAAGAATTCTATGCTCTGGCTCTATATGTTTTAGATAAATAATTCTTCAATTAAGGAAACTATTGGTTCATTTTGTTATAAATACAAGTAGAAATTTCTATAATATACATATGAAAAATACTTATATTTAAATCGCTACAGACTTCCAGATAAAGCGATTTTTCCCATTAAAAGATTTCATTAAATTCGTGACAACTCTCGTTAAAGGACACACTGTTCTATTGTCGACTGGATGATGTCAACAATGCTGTTTACTTTGAATCTTTGCGCTTGCACAATCGGAATTGCAATTTCCATTGAGGTTTTTATATTTGTAATGCGTTTCTATATTTAAACGTTTTTTTAGGTTCACTAGGAAATAAAGTGTTGAGAGTTGTGACACTCCGTTCCCGACAAGATTTCGAGACAATTGCGTATCGAGTGGCGTTACTGAATGCCTCGTTTTGTTTTGATATCAGAGCGAGGAAATGAAAATATTAATATTTAATTACCCTAAATGGGAATCGAAGCCACAACCGTCGCCTTTACAGTCATACGATTGTGCACCACGACCGCCTTAGGATACTAAGTTTTAATTATTTTCTTTACTCTGGTAAGTCCATGTCATTTATACGAAAAAAGAATAAAGACCACCATGTTATACGAAAAAAGCGTAAAGCTTTTTCAATATTTTCTAACGAAATTTCAATATATTGCAAACATAAAGATATATTATGAACCTTATATTATATAGGTAATAGTAAAGCTATAACAAACAAAGACTAACCATCAAGAGCAGGATGTCTCGATATAAACATTAGATAAGAAGAACAACTTCATGTTTCACGCCGTGTAAATTGTGAGAGAAAGCTGCCTTACGATATAACGATTAAGAAATTAATTATAAACTCGTTCAACTGCTTAGTCTCACTGAACTTCACATATCAAATGCAAGTATGTAGTTGAGAGTACTTTAAAGTAAAATATTACTATTTACTAAAGTTGTTTAAGCTGTTTGTTTAAATTATTAAGTTTATATTTAAAATGTTAATAAAGAAAACGTAAAAAGTCCATTTAACCTTTAACTATGGACGTGACTTTTTTATAACATACATATGGACGTCGGGTCTGTCAGACCAGTGTATTTATTGGTCATATTCCGACTGTTTTTTAAAGGAAGAAAACAATTTTATGTTTTAGTTTACATGAATAGCCTCAAATCAAACAAAATCAATATAAATACAATCGCTTTTTATTAAAGTTTACGCATCACAACGATTTAAGTAACTTAAAGTCACAATTTCAGTCTTTGGCCACATGGGATGATTCTTAAGAAAATAATACTATAAAAAAAAGACAGATAATAAAATAAATATTTTTTTAACAAAATATAAAGTCTAACAAATAAAAAAAATAAGGAAATTACATCTTATGTTATAAAATAAAAATTTTGACAACACCTCAAGATAGGGTATTATTGAACATCGATACACAATGGCTTTCAACATTGTAGGCAAACAGGACGATTGCAGTCAACATAAGTATGTGTTGTGTTTCTATATATCTTTTGGGGGCAAAGTGTACATGTTTTTCAAGATCCCAAAACTATTTTTTTAGCTTCATGTTCAAAAAATGATAGATCAGATCGCGAAACGCGAGTCAAAGTCATTCTCAATTCTTAGAGTAGTTTAGTATACAAAACGCGTCTTTTTATTTGATAAAGTGCTATTATCTTTATAAAATGTCGTCGTCCAATTCTTTTGTTTGATGTTGATTATAAAGTACCGATATTTTTGTCCCTGACGTGCTAGGTCGATCATTTTTTTCCATTTTATCATAAAAACTAAAAAAATTTAATCTTTTTTAGGTAAATAATATTTATATTACTAAAATATATAACAAAAAATGCCAAATAATATATGATATAAAACAATAAAAACATTTGAATACAAATAATACAATTAAAATATTAAAGTATATTTTGTAATATTATAAAAATATATGGCGTTTTGAAATCATTCATGTATGGGAAACATGGACGTCGGGTCTGACAGACCCAGGCCCCGTTTAGAAAGTTAAATACTCACGTGTTTTGAACCCAGAGACACAACCACTGCTATCTACATTCATTTTGTCATTAATACGAAAGGTACTGAGCGACTCAGTGGCGGAGGTCACCGAGAAGTGGCCGATTTGTAGAATTCGTAGAACTGTCTGGTCTGTCAGACCCGACCATACTTAAAGGTTAAATTAAATTAAAATAAGCTTACGATTTATATGCAATTTTTTTTTACTTTCTCACTGTATTATAGTAGAGTTGAGAAAGGAAACCTGAGAATCTACTGTATTGAAATTCGAAATATTTCATTACGGGAGGATTTATAACAATTTAGTTAATAATTCTTTTTAAACAACCTCGATATTTCTCTTTCAATAAAAATAGCATATTAAAATAGTAACTGTTCATAGTACAATTTACTTAAGATTATTTAACGCGAACCATTTAAGTGGCTTCTATATTGTTTGTATGAAAACTGAATTGAAAGGAAAATCTATTTCTCTGCAACATTTTACGGGTAATATCGCGAGACACTAGTGTTACTTTTATAGACAGCTAATAAAGACTTCGAAGTTCTATTATTTCTTGACTTTGTTTTATATTTCATTTTAATATAATATCTATTTTTATTACAAAAATAATAACTCTAAAGCCCTTAGAGCATCAAAATTCGATTAGAATTGGACCTAATATTCGATTCATATAATTAATCCTTTTTTTTAGTTTCATAGCAGGGTAGACAGGGAACCTAGGAACCTTGTGTTATGACACTCCGTTCCCCACTAAGACCCTTTCGTTCCTCACTTTCCGAAAAATTGGCATAACAAGGCATTGCACGCACTCCCGGAACTCAACGCCGCAGTTAGTTACTTCAGCAGTTTTTTTAATCTATTATATTTTATATATTAAATAATATATATGGGAGCCACGCAATGCTAATAGCCAAACATTTGCTTAACTAAAATCTAATCTAATGAACATGGAATTGTAAACAATAGTGAATCTAAATATGTATATTTTTAGAAATAAAATAAATCAACTAAAATATTTTCGTTTAACCTTGTCACTTGAAGGTCATGTATATACGAACGAGTACATACAAATTATACATTAAATTTTACATATATATATATGTTAATGAAGTTTGGAAAATTGTCTGTGGTGCGACCGTCCGGCGCCTCAGGAGATGTCAGGACAAAATCATCAACGAATGACGCAAAATCAATAATCTGTTTAAACAATGCTTAATAATGTCAGAATGCGGATATTATTTTAAGAAAATGATTAAGAAACGTATTTGCTTAGTTATTTGATCAACGTCTGCTTAGGATATCTGCTTTTGTTTTGTCTCTTACATTAATTATATAGCGTTCAAAAAAGACCAGTTGAGGCCAGTCGTGGAGCATGGTAAGGCGACAGGGTGTGGGTTCGAGGACTTCGAGGTTCTTGAAGAGTAACATGAATTTTATATAGGATTTAATGTAAAATGACAAGAGCTAATACAGCGTTCACCAAAGACCAAATAAGGCCAGTCGTGGCGTAAGGGAAGGTGTGGGTTCGAGGTTCTTGAAGAATAACATGAAATTTGTATAGGAGTTATTTTATAATAACAAGAGCTACATGAACAATTCAGTATCGATATATTATTTGATATTACTGACTATCGGATAAAATCCTAGTCGATTTATATGGAAGAGTATAATAGTTAAAAAATCTAAGCGAATCTACAGCACTTTCCGCCGGATTCTTGGGATTGCGTGTTGAATGGCGGAACTTAACGCCGCGCTTTGCCTCGTCATCGAGAAATGAAAGAATTATTTAATTCTTTCATTTCTCGATGATGATATATTTCTTTGAGTAGGAATCGAATCCACACAAAAACAATATCAGCTTGATTTATATAAAGAAAATACAAGAATATTCTTATAAATTTTCCTCTTTTACTAGCATTATTAGTTTTTACAAATATATAAGTTAAACTGATAAACGAGTATCATAACGTTGTATAGCCCTTTGTATAATATAATAGTAATATTCCTTGGTTAGATATTATTACTAAGGGAAAACTTACTTTATTTAATTTTAAAGTTAAATCAAGAAACTTAAAGTAGTTGGCAAGCTTTCTTGCAATTTAAAAATAACTTAATTTTCGTTGCCGCGTAAACAAAATAAAACTTGAAGAGGAATTATTCCTATTCTCTACGCTTCTTCTAATCTGCTGCGTTCTTGTCAGTTTAATTTTTCGTGTTGTTTATGAATATTCTATTTTCAATTAGCTGGAAAAGTATAAAAGATCTGAAAAATTTGTAATGGTCTTAATAATATTTAAAATTATTTGTGCTTTTACAGCTCCACCTGTACTCCTCATACAGCAGGGTAGGCAGAAGAAACCTGGGCATTAGCCACCACTCTGAACGAAGGCGTGAAAATAATGGTCTAAGCCTGAATGCGAGTAAGACAAAAGTTCTGATATTTGAAAGAAGTGAAGAAAGGACGGAATGCAATATCACTATAAATAGTACGATTTTAGAACAATTGAATGAAGACATAACTCTCTGAACCCGGCGAGGGATACAGCATGAAGCTAAGCTAATTTAAGTTATAAATAAATAAGTAACCCTAAAAATATAAATAAATAAAGACATTATGTAATTTTAATTTTATAGTAGATATTATATACCAATTTAATTGGTAAAAATAATTTAAAATTAATTATTATTATTAATAATCCGAGCTAAATATACAATTAAACTTTGTACTATTATCACTGAAGTAAAGCACTAACATTATAAACATCCGAATGTGCAATTTGAAAGCAATTTGTGCACTCTCGTAACAGAATACACCTATTGAAAGAAGGAAGTATCGTATTCTTTATTGACAAACGAACGAACGTACGTCGTCGGTTTATAGCTGGCTTCGCCATTGTAATAAAATAAAACATAGATAGTTGCGAGTTGTGAGCCATTAATTATGAAAAAAGAAAAATTAATTTGTATTTTCATTGCTTTGCTCTTTTACTGCTGCTCGAGTCACTCAACACTTGGAAAATGGAGAACGGAGTACCTTAACACTCAGTTCTCTGTGCCTACAATGTATGCCGAAAATAGTTTTGAAACAATAAACGAAAATTAGATTTAAACTTTAATATTGGTTGGTGTTCTCGAACTTTTTCCAATATTATTAGCAAAATATGAAACCCATTCAAACTCCCAGCTTTTTGTTTCAAATTGTCAATCTAAAATAGACCGATTCATGTACCCTAAATCAAATTTAGGGAGGCTTATTTATATACTCTTTTAGTTAGTTATAAATGGCCCATTTATTTTGAAAGTGGTGTAAGTCCATTTTCTTTTGTGTCGAGAAAATTAAAGGTTATATTTGTTGATTTAAAAATATAGGCAAATCATATGAGGCCTGGCATTGTTTCTATTGTTTTATCAACATTTAATTTGTTTATATAAATTTGTTTTTAGCTAATTAGACTACGATAACACATATTTATGTGTTGCAAATGGACTTACACCACTTTCAAAATTAGGCAATTGTAAAAATCATTTAATTTCAATTTTGAAAAATCAAATATCGCTTAAAATATACTTCATTTTAATATAATTTTGTTTACAAATACGCATAACAACACATAAAATTTTATTTTAGACGGCAATTACATTGTCATTACAAGAATTTACATATTCTCAATTAAAATATGCATGATGCACCGGAGGTATGTAGGGTAGAGCTGCTTCATGTCTTTATATTTTTCGTACGTAATAGGTCTGGCATTTTGGCATTTTTCACGTAATATCACACGTAATCCTATAAATATTATAAGTCTGAAACATTGTAAGTTTTTTTATTTGGGTAAAGGTATCGCCAAAAGTACGTAATAGATTGGTTTCAAATTTAATACACAGCTAGAGTAATAATAATAATAATAATACTCTTTATTGTACACCCATAAGGAAAATAACAATAAAAATAGACAACAACAACAAAAAAAAAAAAAAAACGGAAATGTACAAGAGGCGACCTTATCGCTAAACAGCGATCTCTTCCAGGCAACCTTAAGGCATAGGATAAAAAAAAGGGAGGATGAAGGGTTGAGGTGTAAACAATAATTATAATAAATTTATAAAGCAAACAGCATACATATATTAAATATATACAAATATAAATACCTAATTAAACTTACACATTACACATATACACTTACATACATAAATATATACATACATACATACATACATACATACATACATACCTACATACATTTTCATATTTTATAAGTATAGGTGGCAATACAAAAAGGCAGTTTAGAGGGCATGGTAGTGTAGTTTTAGGAGTCGCTTAAATGTTTTTAAAGATTTTGCCCGTCTGATATTCAGAGGTAAGGCATTCCAAAGTCGGGAGGATGTGACAGTAAAAGAATTGCTGAGGAAGGAAGAGGAGTGTGAAGGAATTCTTAGAATTAAATTTTGTTCAGAGCGAAGATGTCGGGAATGAGAGTGCCCCAAAAACTCGAAACGCTCTTTAAGATATGGTGGTGTTAGTGGATCAAATAGTACACAGTAAAGAAGACGGAGAATATGAGTATTCCTGCGAAGACGGATTGGGAGCCACTTGAGCTTTTTGCGGAAGTCAGAGACATGGTCGTACTTTTTTAATCCAAAAATAAACCGAATAGCAAGATTTTGTAATCGCTCAAGTTTGTTTAACTGCTCCTCTTTCAAATCAAGATAACAAGAGTCAGCATAATCAAGAATTGGTAAAAGTAGAGACTGTGCTAACACAATTTTTGTCGGAATAGGAAGGAAATTACGTAGCCTGAAAAGATATCCTACTGATGCAAACATCTTTCTGCTCACCTCACTCACCTGCGGATTCCAGGACATATTATGATCGATGATGATGCCAAGATTTTTAACTGATTTACTATACGGTATAATTTGGCCATTTAAAATTATATCAGGTAAGGCGGGTATGCTAATTTTAGATATGAGCTTTGGACTACCAACAACAATGGCTTGAGACTTGCTAGGATTCAATTGCACTCCAAAGCACCTACTCCATGCGGATATTTTCGTTAAATTATTGTTTATCGTATTGATAGCCGCTGGTAGCTCAGAAGTTTTAGACTTACAATAAATTTGGAGATCATCTGCGTATAGGTGGTAGAGAGAAGTGATATGTTGGGAAATATTATTAATAAAAAGTGAAAACAGCAGAGGAGACAACACGCCACCCTGTGGGACGCCAGCATTGACTGAGGACCAGTCCGAATAAGAATCACAAATTCGTATACGTTGACGGCGTCCATGCAGGTAATTATGAAACCAGTCGATTACATTAGGAGATATGTTAAGAGAACCTAAAGTGGCAAGCATTATGTCAAAATCTACGGTGCCAAAAGCATTACTAAAATCCAGCAACACTAATACCGTGACCTCTTGACTGTCCATACCCATTCGGATATCATCGGTTATTTTGACAAGTGCTGTTATCGTGCTATGACCAGGACGGAAACCGGATTGCAAAGGATTTAGAAGGTTATTTTTAGAAAGGAAATATGTGAGTTGGCTTTGCACCATGCGTTCTAGGACTTTGGATAAGAAAGGAAGTATGGAAATTGGACGGTAATCGTTATCACAAGTGGGATTGTTCTTTTTAGGTAAGGGAATGATTTGTGCTTCCTTCCATGCTGAAGGAAAATCACAGGAATCAATGGAAAAATTAAGCATGGAAGTTAGGATGGGACAGATGATATCAAGTATGGGGATGATCATTTTACGGCTGACGCAGTCAGCACCAACAGCATCGGAGCTAATAGCCATAATATTTTTCTTAACATCACTTTCCGTAAATCGACTAAAGAAAAAATTTGGAATATTAGGAGAGGCGAAAGCGGCGATTTGATTAAGTGTATTCTGTTTGGTAGTATTATTAATGTTACTCGAAGAAGAGAAATGCTTATTTAGCTTGTTTAGATTTATATTCTGAGGATTAAGGTTTTGACGTGCTTTACCTACTCCTATGGATTCAAGAAATTTCCATACTCTAGAAGAATCATCTTCTTCAAGTATAGATTTATGGATATGGCGTCGTTGATGGTCTCTACACACTCTATTGCAATGATTCCGAGCTTTGTTGTATTTAAGTTTATTTTTGTCACTAGGCTTTAAAATATAACGTACTTTTGCCATATTTTTCTTTCTTTGCAGCATTTTTATATCCTCAGTTAGCCAGGGAGCAGGAAGATGTCTCACCCGAATAGGACGCAATGGAGCGTGACGATCATAAAGTTGCAATATTAAGGAGTTGAAGGCAGCAACTTGCTCGTTAATTGTTGCATAATTTGAAATTTCGTACCAGTTTGTTGCAGCTGCGTCTTCCCGCAGTTGATTCCAGTCTATTCCACCAAAATTGCGTCGCAGAAGAATTCTTGATTTAGCTTTTGGGGGTTTAATTTTATATGATAAATAAATAAGGTCATGATAAGAAAAGGCCAGAGCAGGGTATTGACCGTGTTTTTCAACGTGATCAACAGAAGAGACAAGAGCTAAGTAGAGAAGTGAGGGTAAACAATTTGGAAAGTTATGCGTTGCAGTGAGAGGAAGAACATGCAAATTAGCACCAGTAACCAAGTACCTCAGGCGAGAGGCACGATGGTCATCTTTTAACAGACATGTGTTAAAATCACCCATTAAAATTGTATGAGGATATAAAGGCTTCAGTCGCTCCAACAGGGTTTCAAAAGATGAAAAGTAGTCGATCGTAAGGTTCGGACTGTAATAAACTCCCAGTAAGACCCTTGTATGTGAAAGAACTACTTCAATAAACAGGTGTTCGGGGCCACCATCTGTTTGGTACTGCGATTGGTCCACTATACTAAAAGCAATATGCGAACGTAGATATATAGCAACACCACCCCCAGAGCGGCCAATACGATCATTACGAATCAGATGAAACCCTGGAAGCGAGTAAGAAGTCGATGGCAGACATGGCTTTAGCCAAGTTTCTGACACCAATATTGCATGAATATTTTTACTATCGAAGGAAGCAAGAAGATCTGAATAATGTGCAGGAACACTTTGCGCGTTGATATGAATAACATTGAAATTTTTCAGAGTGTCTGAGAAGTTGACGTCAATGATTTCGCCTAATGTGGGAATACTGAGAGAACTGTCTGTACTACTTGCCCCATTAGAAAAGGAAGAGAAGGACAGGAATGAATCATAGTCATCATTACTATGAATGTATGAATTGGAATAGTACATAGGCTACATTTTATTTAAAAATTCAACTCCTAAATAATATAAAATTAGAAAAATCGTAATAAGATTGGGGATTTTTCTGCAAAAAGATGTTCTACTGTTGTTTTTGCTGTTTTTTTAATTCGCAAATTCGGGCAAAAATACGGAGTCATACAGCCTTGTCGTATTTATTTTCTTCTCACAGGTTATGCGCTGTACATTTTCTAATACATCTCTCTATTTTTTTAATATCTATCTTTTAACTTACGAGTAGTGGAAACACGAAAGGCCAAACAATGCAAATCGTCCGCGGGACACATAAAATAAATGAAAAATAACAAAACACAGATCGGCATCCATCTGCTATACCTCTGTCAATTGGACTTACACCACTTTCATAATCAATGATTATGCAATTTCATTAACCGACCGATTTTGAGTTGTACAAAACATGGGATTTTTTTTGAGAAATTAAACATGGACTTGTTATAAATAAAAAAATTACATTAAATTAAGCATGAATTACGTGATAGCTCATTTTTTCTCAAAAATGGACTTACACCACTTTCAAAATAAACGGTCCAAATAATGAAATTTTGACTAGTTTTTATTGATTTAAGAATGGGGATACTATAAACTGGTTATAAAATATATATTTTTTTCAACAGAAATGACCTTTAGCTTCACGTTGTATTCCGCTCACAGCGGGGTAAGCAGAGAGAACATAGTGATAAAACACTCCGTTCCCCACTTTCCACGTATTCAGTTGCAGAACTCAAAGCTGCGATTTAAGATTCGAAGAAATAAAACATAAAATATTTCTATTTCCTCAATCCCACGCGGCCCCACCAAATTACATAGAGATTTTTCATTTTCACGATTATTACACATTTTAAATGAAAGTATTTAACCGGATTAATTGGGTTTATTTAGTTTTTGGGTTATACATTCAGTAGAATCTAGCCGTGACCACGGACTAATGTAAAATGTTCCAAACGTCGGGTTCATTTAAAATAATATTTACCTTTGTTGTATCAAATGAGCACTGCCGTATGGAATCAGACCCATTAAACGGCGATAGTAAATCGATAGCAACTTGTACTACAAGCCTCATAAGCGCTATGCGCTTTTCTGTGTAGGTGTAATGTAGAGAATGGGACAATGTGTGAGGAATAGAAAGGAATTATTTATGGCGACCACGGAATATGGGTGGAGTTTAATCAGCTTCACGCTGTATCCCGCACACAGCAGGGTAGGCAGAGGGAACCTAGTGTTAAGAAACTGCGTTCCCCACTTTCTGACGAATTCTGAAGGCATTACGTGTTGAGTGGCATAACTCTACGCCGCGCCTTGTGGAGTTTAATTTTAAACATTTTCACCCTTGGATATCAGTTTATAGTTTATTTAATATAATTAAGGGCTAAAAACTGGTTGGGGGGAATCGGACTCGCCCACTGATGCTTCCTTGAAATTGGTCAAAATTGTAGATCAACGGGAAGTATATATTAAAAAAGTTACAAGCTTACGTTTGCGGTCACATGCACTCATTTTGTATGAAATTAACTATAAATATAAGTTTATAATTCAATACAAATTTCATAACTGTAGGTCCACGAGAAGTATCCTATAAATTAAGTATTTAATATATATTATCTTGACCTTTTTAATATATCTCAGTATTATCTCATAATAGCCATTTCTATTTTTAAAGATTAAATAAAGGAGTAGGTTATTATTAGAGGAACTGTTATCTTTTTCAACGCTATAATAATCTTTTTCTGCAAAAAATGTAGAACAGATCTAATAAAAACATCAACAAAAATAGGTCATAGCGATACGATCTCAAAAATAGAAAAAAAGATTAAATAAAGAAGAAAAAAATAATTTTGTTATTTCTAAGTCACGTCAGTAATTTTGTAAAGGCTATTTTAGTATTAAAAAAAAATCAAATAAATGCTAATTTAAATACAAATTGTATCTAGGATTATCGTGTATACATTCGAAATATTAATGCTTATATTAGACGGAATCAATTATGCCATATAAATTCTAGCTTCACGTATATAATAGGATAGGCTCCCGCCTAGTGTTACGACACTCCGCTCCCCTCTTACCACTGAATTCTAGAGCTAGAGATTCTAGAGAGCGAAGAAAATTAATATTAAATATTTTATTTCCTGAAAAGGCAATCGAACTCACAACCTGTCACGTTTACAATCGGACGACTGTGCCCCTACACCTCGACTGGCATATAAATAGACTGTTTATATAAATCTAGATACTCTAGACTGAAATTTAAACATCAAAGACGTTTTAGTCATGAGAAAACAGCGAAAAGATATGTAACAGGTAAACCACAGTAAAATCGGTGCGAAACTTGCGCATGCTCATTGTTTTGTTGGTGCTATGGGATTTTTGGTTGTTTTAATAGTAAATACATTCTTCAATTGTTTTTCTGACTAAGCATTATATATGTATGTACATAGAAATATTATATTGCATACTAATTTAATTTACCTGTATACAACTCATGGGGAGTATTTAACCCAACGATTGCTATTTGTCCCTGACTGAGCTATCAAATTATCAAGTTGACATTAATATTAAATAAACAGGTCTATATTCCCTTGAAGGAAGGGAAAAAAGGAGCTTCTAAGCCAATACAATCAAAAAACAAGAACATTTGTGTATCGATTTTGCTGTATTTAGTACGAAATTTGCCACGTAATCAAAACCTACAGGGTACTTCCCGTGCACCTACAGTTAGAACTTGCAGTAAAGTCAAGTTGAAATACTATCAAATATATCTACGGTCTACGGTCCCTTAGAGCACAAAAATCAGGCTTCTAAGTGAACACAATCAAAATATATGAGACGATATTTATGCCTCAATTCGATAAAAACTATTACAAACTTATAATTGTATTTAATTTTGTAATTTTCTGGAGTTTTTATGTTGTTATGTTATATGCCTAGTTAATTTAGTACAAAAGTTATGAGGTAACAAACATAAAAAAATATATATATATACAGTCGAATTGATAACCTCCTTTTCTTACAGAAATGGGGTAAAAATAAGTGCAATTTCACTTGCAATTTTTATCAATTTCTATAAGTTGTACCATTGACTTTCAATCTTGAAATTGGTCCAACTCGAATTTCATCGTCTTTTTTTTTTATTTAAAGTCCATTCAACAAAATACCGCCAAATATTCTAATATTGTTTTGCGTCTGCATTAAGCCTAACACACTATAGAAATAAGTTTAGTTTAGTTTAATAAGCTAATTTTAATCTTTGTTTGAGTAGGTATATAAAGCTGGAAGACAGGATATTAAAGTCCTTATGTTGTTGCATAGAACACGCATAATAACCATTTATGAAGTCTCTCGTCAAACTTTGATATCGTTTACTTTGAAATTAAATTTTATATTGTATTTCATTTTAATAAAATATTATATATATTTTAAATCTATATTTATTTAGGGACCTTTTAATTAATTAAAATAGAGAAATGTCAGTCTAATGATTTCCTTTAAATTAATATTTTTAAAAACAGACGCATTATTTTATGATAATTTAAATATTACATAGTTAATCGGAATCAAAATTTAAGCTTGAAATACTGAATTATTTTGTATTTCATATTAATAATTTCTACCTATTTCCCTTGCTACATTCAAGTTGACTTTCAATAAGATATAGTTTAGTGGCGGAACTAAACGCCGCGTTTCGCCTTAACGCCAGAGCGAAGAAATAAAAATGTTAAATATCTCATTTCTGACTGGCCTCAATGATGTTATAATAATCTTAAATTACGAGTAATAAATCCGTCCATACTATATAAGTACCATTTGATATCACCAATTATTCTGGTGCGACCGATCACGCTGCCAGTGGCACCACAATACTAGCACTATCAACAGTAGACGGTCTCTTTAGGGAACAGGATAACTTAATTAAAATACTTTCATGTCGACCTTCGTTCGAGATTGCTTTCTAAACGAATTTTTGTAATTGTACATTTCTCTAATAAATCTAATTTGATATTGTATTTCTTATTGTAAATAGATTTATAATTTTAATTCCCAGTTGTCCTTTGATAATTTTAAGTTAAATCATAAAATGAAATCAGCTTCACGCTGTATCCCGCATACAGCAGGGTAGGCAGAGAGAACATAGTGTTGAGACACTCCGTCATCGACATCGTGCCGCTGCGCCACAACGGCCTCATAATAATATTAATAATAATTTAAGTTAATTATGCGTGCGTTTTTCCCTATTTATTTCCCGAGATTCAGATAATGCGATGAAAGAAATAATTATCTTATATACCTAATGTTTTAACGCTAGTGAAGTTATATGAAGTCTAATTTAAATTTTATTTTAAGCTCAGCAGCAAACTTATCTATATATATAAAAAATCGAAAGGTCACTCATTCATCACGAAATCTCAGAAACTACATGTGCTAGGAATCTCATATTTTGCATAGGGGCTACTTATAGGACGTAGGTGTTCGCTAAGACGGGAATTTGCAATACTCGACTTCTAAGGGGTTGTTTTTGGGGTCGAAAGTTTGTATGAAACTTCGTTACTACAAATGCTAGAAGTCTCAAATTTTGCATAGACGTCACTAGGACGTAGTCATGGAGACAGATATTAATAATAACCATAGTTCACGCAGGTGAAACCGCGAGCGGGCCGCTAGTAATATATAAATGGATGTTTAATGTTCACATTTAATTGAACCCTATTTTATACTTCTGAGGCCTATTATATAATTAAAGTTTTTTTTTAAAGCTCCACGCTAGCGAGGCGTGCGTCGCGAGGTAGTTGAGTTATACCACTTAATATGCAATATTTTAAATTCTGGCAGAAAGTGGAGAGCGAAGCCTGATACTATGTCACTAAATAAAATTGACGCTATGGTACGCTCCTACACAAAAAAAGCGTGAAAGAAAATACTTTATAATTTAATCATGTTTTTTGTACATTTTCACTTTACATTTGTAACCAGCGTCGATGATGATGATGATGACGAAGGCGCGGAAGTCCATTAAAAATGATTTTAAGACAACGCATTAAAAAAGTTTGAAAATTCCAATTATTATTTTAAAATAAGGAATATATTTATAATATAAGTAATTAAATAATGTATCATAGAAAATGAAAAGAAACAAGACTTACCGATGTATTATAAAAAAAATAAAAAAACATTAATAAAAGTAAATAAAAGTTAAGTTTTACCTCGCTCGTATAATAAGTTAAATAGAATTCCTTTTGAGGTTTTATATCTCATTAGAAGGCTTTATATAGGTACATCTACTATGAGAAGTACAGGAAAGGATTCTAGTTTTCGCTTTTTACTTATGTCAACATAATGAGTACTTGTGAGGTTCTTTTAGATATATTTTAAATATTTATTTAGATGCATATTTTTGTATTTAATTACTACATTAAAACCAGTCCAAAAGTTGCATTTCAATTGTAAAATCTCAAATATCTATGATTTTAGTATGTTTAAAGGAAATATTTTAGTGAAATCCTCACCTCAAAAATATAGAAGGATATTTTACAAAATTTCCACTCATTATTATTGAAAAATATATGAAATCAAGCATATTATATTCCGCATAGCATATTATATATTATTATATTCTCAATATCTTTCATTAACCATGTTTGTATCTACAATACGGCTAAAACACGTTTGGGGGTCAATGTGAAGGCAAATTAAGCATTGTAATGGAAATTGCCCTATAGATGCCTAAAATCCGTTAAATAACCACTTAAAAACAAAAACAGCTTTACCTTTTTTTCATATCATATATATATATAGGGAATCTAATATTAAGACATTTCTTTCACCAATTTCGATGTGTTAGGTGGCGGATCTAAACGCCGCGCTTGTCTAGCAAAGCGAGAAAATGAAAATATATAAGTAAAATTATTACCTCATTTGGAAATCGAACCCACAATCATGACGTTTACAGTGTGATGGGTGTCCCATTGCGCTACGTCGGCCTCAATAAACCACTTATAACATTATTATTTAAATGGAAATTTTGATAATTTTTTATATTATTAATTTAAAGTACTATTCCACGCTTAGGAAAAAAAACTTTTTAGAAAACATATAAAAAATTGGCGGGATTTGAACCCGCGCCGCCTCTCGCTACGTTAAAAAAAATTATATGTTTTTTAAAAAGTAATTTTGTTTATAATTGAAATGTTTGCTTAATCCTATTATATAAATGTAAAAGATTATGAAGCTGTATGTTTGTTCTACTTTGCATTTAGAGGAAAATTTTCAGATTTTTTGGCTTTAAAATAACTATAGGTTTAAGAAGGCAAAGCCATATTTAAATAAAAAAAGCTAATATATCTATACATTGTGCAAATGATTTTATCTACTATAATCTGTAGACTTTATTAAGTTAATCTTTCTTAACACCTTTTTAAAAGATTTAATTACTTTATACATATGTATGTATCTATATAATATTTACGGTGCTGTTATGAGTTTGTTCGTCTCTCATGGTGTTGCTTTATATTTACGATTTTAATTTTAACAAAAAAGAAACAAAGTTTAATGTTGGG
This sequence comes from Heliconius melpomene rosina, assembly GCF_056956725.1. Taxonomy (NCBI): domain Eukaryota; kingdom Metazoa; phylum Arthropoda; class Insecta; order Lepidoptera; family Nymphalidae; genus Heliconius; species Heliconius melpomene. Next base: position 3,970,821 of record NC_140402.1, on the reverse strand, counting down.
TTTTGCATTTTCTAAAATAGGTGAAAAACTAATAAAAAAATATTTTTTAAATTCTCCCCACTACCAAGACAAGACATAAAAATATTATTATTTTAACTTCCTGCTGTATCCCACATAATATAGTAAATTATCATAATAATAATAAAAAAGCAATGTATTTAACACAAAAAGAAAATAACAAGATTATCAATACTTAAACAAAAAATATATAGCAATATAGTATAATTAAACATAAAAAAAAAGAAAATAATAAAAAGACACTAAAATAAACAGTAAGTAATGACACTTGTACGTGGGTGCTATGGCGGGTCTATTTTTGCTTAAATTCGAGTGTTTACATTGTTAGCAAACACTGTGAGGTTAATGGATGTTATATCAGAGGTATGGAAACAGAACTTGCTTCACCTTATTTCTTGTTATTTTAGCGAACAAGGAAGTAGGCTGCGTTGTAATAGAATAATCATTTTCTACTTTTAATGGTTGAAAATGTTAATTAAATCGTTAAAATATTTTTACGGGATATGGAAAAATTAAAATTAATTTACTAATTTTATAAAAAAAAACATCAAAAATATTTCCCAGACAAGTTTTAAAATATTCTATCTATAGATATTTTTCGCATACTGTGTATACATTTAGGATTTTTTATTATCAATTTAAAACGTCTGTTTACAAAACGCAACAAACACGTGAACCGCGAAATTTTTAAATATTTATACAACTTTACACAGAGATAAAAGTACTCACGTATTTTTCTCCTCCTAAAAACTATTATAACTAAGCAAATTTAACGATATCACAATTAGTTTTTTTCATATAGGATTCGTGAAAAGAAAATATTAATTTTTCGTCAACTATTTCTAGGAGCGCCCGAGCCGAACGACGTTTCTACACTGAGGCCAGTGCCTGTTGCTTTACAGTTTACACACTCGAAATGGAATTATCTATATCATTCCCACAATTATTTATTTGTAAGGCTCTATTAAATTTTAAATAAGATGAAAGAGGATATTTTAAGCCATTGCGGCTCAGCCTGTGACTGTAAAAGCGACGGTTGTGAGTTCGATTCTCGCCCGAAGGTAACAAGACAAAGAGTATCATTGAATTCCGCCACTTAACACGTATATCTAAACTCGGATATTCAGTGGGAAGTGAAAAACGGAGAGTTTTAGCACTAAGTTCGAGGTACTAGGAGCGGAGAATATCGCGATGTTAGTCTTGAAACTGGCACAATATTGTTTACTGTTTTAAGCAACTGTGTGACCGATTATGTTCCTTACGTTGAATGCTAAACAGAGGATAAGAAAGAATGTTTTGCATTTATTATGTTAATTGCCAAGAAAATAAATAACTTTGGGCCGTAGATTTTTTTTAGCTTCATAGTATATTCCGCACACAGCAGGGTAGGTAGAGGGAACATAATGCTAAGAGTTAAGGCACTCTGTTCCCCAGATTCCACAGAAATTCTAGAGGCATTGCGTGTAGGTGGAACTCTACGAAACGGTTTGAATCGACACCAGAGCGAAGTGTGGGAGTCGAACCCACTACTTGGGGCACTTACTGTCACGCGCTTGTGCCCCTGGGCTACAAATGCCCTCATGTATGTACCTACATAATATGCAATTCGTCACATTGGAAATTCCAAATACATTGTAATTCTTCGTTTAAAATAGGGAGTCATTAAAATTTTATGGGTAATACAAAGCTTTAATCACTTAATATCCAAACGTAATATTAGAATAGAAGTTTATGTAAATTTTATCCTTAATGACCATTTAATATTTTCAGCTTCACGCTGTATCCCGCACACAGCAGGGTAGGCAGAGGGAACCTAGTATTAAGTTCCCCACTCCGTTCCCCACTTTCTGCTGAATTTTTGGAGGCATTGCGTGTTGAGTGGCAGAACTCAACGCCGCGCCTCGACACCAGAGCGTAGAAATCTATATATATAAAATCGAAAGGTCACTCACTCATCACGAAATCTCAGAAACTACATATGCTAGGAGTCTCAAATTTTGCATAGGAGTAACTTATAGGACGTAGGTGCTCGCTAAGACGGGAATTTGCAATATTCGACTTGTAAGGGGTTGTTTTTGGGGTCGCAAGTTTGTATGAAACTTCGTTACTACAAATGCTAGAAGTCTCAAATTTTGCATAGACGTCACTAGGACGTAGTCATGGAGACAGAAATTAATAATAACATAGTTCACGCGAGTGTAACCGCGAGCGGGCCGCTAGTGAAAATATAAACGTAAATAAATATTTCACTTCCTCGAGTGGGGATCGAACCCATAACCGTCGCGTTACCGTCACACCCTTGTGCCGATGCACCGCGACAGCCTCTTTAAAATTTTAGAGTTGAAAATATTTTTTATTGTTATTTTACATGAGTTATTTTCTCTTTCTAGCATAGCAAAATAGTCAGACAGGCGCTCCGTCCGAATTTAACATAGGTATTACGAGTGGTGGAACTTAACGCCGCTGTTTATCTTACCACATATATATATTTTTTAACTAAATGTATCCCTTATGTATTCCCTTATGAGTAGGCAGTGGGAGCCTAGTGTTGAGACACTCTGCGTGACTGGCCTCAAATCCCCTAATGTAATTATATGAATTTTCTGATAATAACCGTAAGCATCAAATTGCATTAATCCATACCTATATTATAAATTCGAAAGTAACTCTGTCAGTCTGTCTGTCTGTCTGTCTGTCTGTCTGTCAATCAAGGTCAAACCGCTAATTTTATTGTGATAAAATACTCATATAGAGATACTTGAGGGTCTCGGAATGAACATAGGATACTTTTTTTTCTCATATTTGTAATATTTTCGATATATACCAATATATTAAAATATTTATTAATTTGACATGCAATTTATTCCGACATGTTAATAACAACCGCCGTTGATAAGCAACGATTTGCAAAGTTTGTTGTTAGAAGGCGTCACCCAAAATGAGCTTGCTTAACGCATCTCTCTATTGAAAACTGAAAATAATTTCATAAATATATTTAATAAATATTCGTATAGTTCAAGCGGTCGTAGCCGCGTTCGGGTCCACTAGTTAATAATAAACAACACATATTTACATTGATCAAAGGCGGGCCTCATTAATTATATACTACGTACTGAAGACAGAAACAAATTGACATATCAACACACTACGCCCCGGAACTTTGTATGTACATTGTACACACATACAACACGAGTAATTTATATGTATGTATATTATAAGGTAGTCTAGGTTTACTAACGAGTTTATATGATTAAATTTCAAATATTAATTGATGTTTAATTATAATTTTAATTGTAATTTCAGCTTCACGCTGAACTTAGCCCGTTACACGTGGGGCATAGCGGGTTAGGTACATGGAGCCTAGTGTCAAGACACTCCGTTCTCCACTTTTCGCTGAAAAACAACGACATTTGTCTCGGTGCCAGAGCGAAGATTTAAAATATTAATAAATAATAATTCATTCCCCCGAGTGGGGATCGAACCCATAACCGTCGCGTTACAGTCAAACTCTTGCCCCTGCTCCACGACGGTTTTATTTATATTTATTATTGTTATTTTTTATTGATTTTCAAAAAAAAATCTAACGTAAATATTATGAAGGTTTTTTATGAAGGAAGGTCTTACATACTCGTATGCAGACTTCACTAATGTATTTGTATGTAGATAACAGTGAGATTTTATAATACTTGCCTACTAAAATTATTTAAATATTTAAAGAAATTGATAAAAAAGGTAATTATGTAATCTAAAACCTATCGCTCTTATCGCTGTCGTCGCAATGACTAGTAAATTAAGAAGTAAAAAGTTAAATAATATAATGTATTATTATTAACATTTCTGGAGGGAATCTTCTAACTGAAATTTCCTTCCATCCATCAGCCTTTTAAGGTCCACTGCTGGACATAGGCCTCCCCCAATGCTCGCCACTCCGTCCGGTCCTGCGCCCTTTGAATCCAGCGGGTTCCCGCTGTCTTCTTAAGGTCGTCGGTCCACCTGGTTGGAGGGCGGCCTGTACTCCTTTTACCGAGACGTGGACGCCATTCGAGGACCTTTCTTCCCCATCGGTTGTCGGTCCTCCTAACAATATGGCCTGCCCATTGCCACTTTAGCTTGCAGAAATTTCCTTACTATCCGAGATATCCCTTTTGAGAGAGATAGAAAGATGCTAAGATAATCCATTCCTCACATTTTGAAAAAGCAAATAATTAATTTCCTCGAGTGGGAATCTAACCCACAATTTCAAATTTATAGCAGACAACTGAAAAAGGTGCTTATATTTGTTATCGTAAACTTAATTCAATTCCTGACTATATGAGACTGACTATATTACTGTTGAGTTCTGCCCCTCAACACGCAAAGTCTCCAGAATTCGACAGAAAGTAGGGAACGTAGTGTCTTCTTAACACTAGGTTCCCTCTGCCTACCCTGCTAAGTGCGGGATAGAGCGTGAAGCTGAATAGTATCGCCATCTTATACGGTGTAGAGACAAATAACATAGTGCTAAGACGCGTAATTCTCTATTTTCCTTAGATTTCATAATCTTTGCATTTTGGAGCCAGAACCTTTGTCTATTAGCTGAGACAGAGAAATGCATACATTTCATAATGTAAAGATTGTATTCACAACTGCCAACAATAGGCACTTGTCAACTGTACAATTGGTCACTTTACATAATAATATAATTTCGTGCTAAAGGTGGAAAATAACAATTTTATTCGCAAATTAATAACAAAAATACCATATTTTTTTGCCACCAGTTCGCAAATTTGTGGATCTGTTCGAAATACTAAAAAATACCGGCTTTAAATCAAAACTCAAGAGACGATTCTTCAACTTCTTCAAATGACTCAAACCATCGGCTTTTCGAGAAATGCTGCATTCTGAAGAAATTGTCGTAGTGGGATGGGGACAATCTGAACTGCAAGCGGAATGTGGCAGAATCTCGACACCGTCTAATCCTTAAATATCAGCGAGTTGTTGTGCCTTCCATATCCCAAAGTATACTGGTGGGGTCAACATTTCTTTCAATAGTGAAGCAGCAATACCCAAATTTTAAATGGTTATCTCACAATCATTATGAATCTCGCTAATAAAAGAATGAAAAATTTTAATAAAAAAAAAATTTAAATATAAAAAATCTCTCCTCAGGCCTATGTCCAGCAGTGGACGAGGACAGGCTGATGATGATGATGATGATGATGATGATAAAAAATCTAATAATATAACCACATACTAGACTTGCATCTATTAATAGTTTGTTTTGAATGCGCTCCAAACATGTAATCAAGACCTATAGGGTTACTATAACTTCCTTAGAATGGTAACTCCTTCTAGGGCACTGGCGTACATTCAACCGGTATTATGCATTTATGCATAGGCTATTTTAGGATTAACTTTTATACAGAACTAGTTGTTTACAATTATTTATTTTAATATTTATAGTTTAAACTTAGTGGTGTGGTGTAGGCGCAAGTGTGCACAACGAGACTGATTATGGGTTCGATTCTCACTCGAAGAAATGATATTTTTATTTCTTCGCTCTGGTGTCGGCGTAACATGGGGAACACAGTATATTACATCAGTGTTGGTATAAAAAATTACTATTTTCACATTTAATTTAAAATTAATTTTAAATAAAATTTCTAGACATGTATGAATCATATAAAAAAAAATGAAATATTATTGATTACATATGAATGTAAAGTTTATTAGGGCTAAAATGTTTTATATTAAATCTGAGTCGAATTATGCATCATCCAACCACATTAAAAGATAATAAGTGGAACAAATTATTTAATAAATAATTAATTATTGTAATAAAAATCCTTATACGTTTTAAAGTTCTGATAAAAAAATTTTTTTTTTGGCCTGTCATGACCACTTTTCTGACTGTATTTGAATCGATGACTTTTAAGTGGCAAAACATAATGTCACTGTTTATCATACTAAGACGGAGAAATAAAAATAATTCATTACCAAGAGAAGGAGGTATGAGCATGAGCAATGATTGTGGATTTGATTCCACAACATTACATACAGTCGGATTAGAAAACTTTAATATAGTCATTACTTAATCCGCAATGCCTCCAGAATTCGGCTGAAAGTGGGTAACGGAGTGTCTTGCCACTAGGTTCCCTCTGCCTACCCTGCTGTGTGCGGGATACAGCGTGTAGCTGATTTTTTATGAATATTTTAATATTTTTTCTTATAAATTCAAAAGTGATGACATGTTAGTGTATAACAACGATTACTCACTTTATTTACATAGAATGCACCACTCACGTTGAAACTCGCTGTGAATTTACAATCGTAGGCGAGTAGGCGAGTTGGTACGTATCTGATCGGATTTAAATAAAAATATATTATTATATGCATTTATAAAATGATTTGGCTTTTAGTTTATTATATACTATCTTGCCATTCACGATATATCCCGCATCTGTATTCGGGATACAGCGTGAATGATAAGATTATCAGAGGGAACCTACTGTTAAGACACTACGTTCCTAATTTTTCGCTGTGACGGAGAGCTCAAAGCCGCGTTTTGTCCTCGTTACCGGACCGAAGAAATTAAAATTATTATTAATTATTTTCCCAAGTGGAAATCGAACTCACAGCCGTCGCGTATACAGTCACACGCTTGTGCCACTGTGCCACGAAGGTGTCAAAGACATACCATAATAAAATATTTTTACTAAATAAAACAACAAAAACTGTATTATTCTTATTGATATATCCATATAAAATCTCCTACCCATTTGAAATTTTTTACCCACGGTTTAAAAAGGATATTAAATGCTAATTAGTATGAAGAAAGCTTCCCTTGAAGCTCTCAGAGATAATTTCTCAAGCAACTAATAAGTATTAATGGCTTTTGAGTACTCGAGATAATAGAGTTCTTCGATGGTCATATGTTTATTTTTTAATTAGGGTAAAAGCTGTGAACATAAAAAATAGATAATGAAAAATATAGGATATCAACGTTGTGTTTAGTAACATAAACACATCTATCCCTATGTTATATATAAATAGGGAACGAAGTGTCTTAACACTAAGTTCCCTCTGCCTGCTACATCGTGAATTATTTAATTTATTTTCCCTATATCGATCCACAATGAAGTGCTTTTATTTAACAATTTATAATATCAACAAAAAAGTGGAGTTTACAGTAAGAGATTCTCTTCTCTTCTTTCTACCGACTTCAGCCTTCGACTTCTCTGAAGAACGGACTGTCTTGACGCTGGCCTACAAAAACAAAAAAAAAATCTTTCATATATGGATCGTTACGAACACGTACAGAAAGAGAGTGTTTAGTAGTGGCTAGGACCAGACCCTCGGTCTACTGGCTTTATCTGTGAAAATACCATATATGAATCCAAAACTCCCGTTTACTGTAAAAAGGGTAGTTTAATTTTATACTCTTCGTTTCCGATAGTGCTGACAATCGTAATAAAAATATCTTACAGAGTGCAGTTTATTCTAATAAGGAACTTTCAGCCAACATATCTCATGTGATATGAGGCTAAAACTTCCTTCAATAAGATACGTTCAACTTACCTTCGAGCTTATTACAGTAGGAATGTTTAATTAGAGGAAAGAATTTCAAAGTTATATTACAACTTAGGCAAATTTAATGTTCTCTATAAAATTGAAATAGTTTAATTAAATGACTAAATTGACTGGCTAGTAGTGGCACCATCATCAGCCTGGCACCAGCGGTTTCGTGACAGGTTGTATATTCGATTCCCACTCGAGGAAATAAAATATTGAAAATTTTCTATTTTCTCGCTCTGGCAACGAGTGCCAGGCGTCAGATTCCCCCACTCAACGTGAACTCCAGAGTTCGACGGATAGAAGATGCGGGTAACGGAAGATTCACAGGTTCCCTCTGTCTACCCTGCTATGTGCGGGATACAGCGTGAAGCTGTGAAAGAATTTCAAAGATATATTAGACTTGCGCACATTTAATGTTCTCCACATAATTGAAATAGTTAAATTAAGTGTTTAAAGTGCGCGAACACGTATTAGGCATCCGGCTCGCTTTCGACTGAGCAAGTTAGTGTAAATATAATCTCAGGAGGGGTTAAAATTATTTATGTGAGTGCAAAAGTCTGTATATCGGTAATGAGCTTCACGTAGACAGAGGGAACCTATTGTTAAGACACTCCTTTCCCCACTTTCTGCCGAATTATGGAAGTATTAAGTGTTGAAAGGCGGAACTCAACGCCGCGCTTTGCCTTGACACCGGAGCAAAGAAATTAAAATATAAATTTGAATAAATATTTCACTTTTCCCTCCAATGGGGATCGAACCCACAACCAGTTGCGTTTTCAGTCACACTTTGTGCCCCTGCGCCATGACCGGTCTCAATAAAATTTATAGTTCTCATACGAAGTTTTTTGTGATGCGTTTTCCTATTGAATTAGAGATATAACGCCGTTTGTTTTTTAACGACTTTTTCGTTAAAAGAAACATTGAAAACATGTAGCAAAAATATTTAAAGCCAGCTCTACACTACACTAAATCCAAGTATTGAGGGTAGTTGGGAAGCGTCTTTAAAAGGGAATCCAATTTCATGGGGGAAATGTTCATATTTATAACATAGAAAGGAAACAAGCTCTAAGCTACATAAATAAAGAGATCTCAGTAGGTATAAGCATTAAGGAGTGCTTGATTTCCCACAAAATATAAAAAAAATTATATGTAATATTTTTTTAAACTAATAAGAATACTAAATATATTTCTAATTCTTTTATAAAAGAAACTTAATTATATAAACAATTCAGATAATAGCATCAAAACTATCGAACCGTAGATAAGAGCATTAGACTGTTCAATGAAAAGTTCAGCTTTTTTCGCAACGTCGCCAATGACAACCATTTTTATCTTAAGAAATCTGCACTAGCTTAAATTAAAACTTGAAAACTTTGGAAATGTAAATTGAAATATACTTAATAATAAAAAAAAAATTCAAAACATTCTTTATTCAAATAAACTTATTATAAGCACTTTTGAATCTATATATTAATACAAGTCGAATGAACATATAAACAAAAAGTTACCACCGGTTCGGAAGGCAGTTCTGCTGAGAAGAGCCAGCAAGAAACTCAACAGTATATATTTATAATAATTTATAATAGTTATATATTTATTGAATTATTAAATTTTAAGAATAAAATGGAATGGATTTTATTAATGAGCTTGTCATAGTTAAAATATTCTAATACCTATACATTGTTATCAGAATTATATATATAGATAAATAATCATTTTAAATAAATATTATATTTATGCTTCACAATGTACCACGCATGTAGCAGGGTAGGTACAGGAAGCCTAGTGTTAAGACCGTCTGCTCCCCACTTCCTGCCGAACTCTGAAGGCATTGTGTGTTGAATGACGGCACTCAACGCCGTGTTTTGCCTCAATAGCAGAGCCGAGAGAAATGAAAATATGATATAATTCATTTCTTTGACTGGGAATCAAACCCGTCAACCTCAAGTACATATATACCTATCTAATTTATATAATCTTAAATAGCAAAAAATCTAAGAAAGATTTTTTTTAAATATTGCACACGGACTTGTTACTTCCCTTAAATAAAAATAAAAAATACAGGAAAAAGCTTGAAACAACATAAATTCCATCTGTAACATCTTCATTTACCCACCATTTAAATCACTCGAGATCTCAGGGTTCGTGTCAACCTATTTCATTTAACCAAAACTAAAACTAAGGTTAATTAATGAGCTTAACTACTTTAAACAATCCATTTAGTTAAGCCATTGACTAACGAGACTCTCTTGGGCCTAATTCAAAGCTTTTAAATGTATTTCTCTCGTTTCTAGCTGATTGTTATTGGTCAAAGGGATTTTAAGCACCTGAGCGTTATATTTTATGTGCTTACTCTAAAGTTGAGCAGACATTTCTAGTAGTAATTCATTTTATCAGCTTCATGCTGTAACCTGCACACAGTAGGGTAGGGAACTAGTGATAATACACTCCGGCCCACCATTCTACGCCGAGATCTGGAGAGGGAGAAAGAAATAAATCATTTCCTCAAATAGGGATCAAACCCACACCCAGGCGCGATACAGTTACACACTTACACCTGCGCCACGACTGGCATGAAATAAGAAATATAAAAATGTAATAAAGTCAGTAGGTAAATCATTCATTTACATTTTACCATGTTAAAAAAACTACTACTAAAAACTACTACATTTGACGCCGAATTTTTGTGTTCGTGGCATTGCGTGTTAAGTGGCGTAACTCAACGCTACGTTTTTGCCTTAGTACCAGCTCGAAGAACTGAAAATATTATTGAATAATAATACATTCCCCCGAGTGGGAATCGAATCTACAACCGTCACGTTACATTCACACGTTTGTGTCTCTGCGCCTGGACGGCCTCTCTTATTTATCGTTTAAATTATGAAGTTGTCGAAGCCGAGAAAACAACAAATAATTTATATTAAACTTTGTAAATCAGGTCAATGAAAATTCATAGCTTATTTCTTATAAAATCGAGATCCTTCGTAAGCTTTTTCCTACTGAACAGAAAACTCTCCAAGTTTAAGTTTTAGACGACCGCCGCAGTAATTGAGGGTCAAGTAAAAATGGAAGTGGAAATATTTTAAATTCAATATAGTTATAAGAAATCTGCTTCCGAGGGTATTTTGATTCACACTTTGGGGATTAATTTGGTGTCGACAAAAGCGGTTTTCGGGATCCTGAAAAAAACCAATTTTTTTTATTTTTATCTTTTTCTTCACTGTAAAATTCAAAATTCATTAATAATGTTTTTTTCCTAATTCTTAGAAGTAATAATAAATAAAAATAAAATTGTATAAAAAATATTTTTAAACAAAAGAATCTTTAAAAAGCCTTTCTTCTTTCACAAAATTTTGTCAGAAAATGTCTTTTATACACTTTTTTTCGAATTAAATCCCAAGTAATGCCGTCTAGTAATGCTAGTACAGATTACAGTTAATTCCGTGACCTCTACAACTATTCTGAAGGTATTCGTATATCATGAACATCTCGTCGAGTCGACATCAAAGTGCAAACTGCTAAGCCTGCGTCATTCTACAGAATCTGTGAGGGATATCTTTAAGCCTTAGATGATATCTATTTCTACCTTCTTTATCTTCTTTACATTACATATATAAAGATATATAACATATAAAGAATGTATCGATTATATATTATTAAATCATCAATAAATCAAACAATCTTGGTAAAATTTTATATTATTTATTGTCTTAAGTAACAATAATATAACAGCAGAATATTTACATTGTTGACCTTTGCATAAAATAATAACCCAGTCTCTCCGGAGCTCTCCTCGGAGTGTATGTAATCTCCGTTAAGAATTGCTACGGCTCTAGAATACGGCCTCTGAGTGAACAGAGAAAAAGATACAGTTGTGAATGGTGGCGCTCCTTTTACTCGGTCTTAATATAATTGAACACAAAGGTAAACAAACGGACAAGAAAATTATCCTTTCAGGGTTCCGTTTTTTCGTTTTTAGAAAAGAAAATATATAGATTATACGCTAACCTATATAACATAATATTATGTTCTGTAAGCGTACAAAGAGCGATCAACTAAGTCCTAAACTAGACTAAGATCAGAACCAATTAAAATTGTTATTACATACATAGCTTCACGCTTTATCCCTAACGGGGTAGTCAGAGAGAACGGACCGCCAAACGTTACGGTCTCTACATACCTCTTTCGCCTCGTACTGTCATCAACCTCTTCGTACATGCCCTCTGGGGGATCCTCATGCTTTTTACGTAACCTTCCTCCAGTATCTTTGATACTGTGTTTTCGAAGGTCAATCGAGGTCTCCCCATACCTCTCTTACCGCTCTTACCGCTAATTGCTATTATTATAATATAAAATAATGTTATTTAATCTGTAATATAATCTACGTCCATTGACATTAAATATATTTAATTTATAGTATAAATAATAGTTGTTTAAGGTGAATCCTTATATAGTAAAAGTTTATTATTATCGCTTAATAGGTACGCAGGTGGCGTGCATAAATTAAACTGCGGGTGTGTGTGACCTGCTGATAAGTTGATGTGTAATATAATATTAGGTTTAGGAAGATCGTTTATAAAATAATATAAAACATTCGTAATATACTATTGATAGCTTTTGATTTTTATTGTCACAATTAGATAAAATTATATGTAAACATTTAAAGTATTAGTTAGTAAAAAAAATTGAATTAAAATAAAACTTAAAAGAAGCTATAACGAATCATTTGTAAATCGTATAATATTAATTTACTTAAAATTATTATATTTGTCATCCTTAGATTTTTAGATAAAATAAGCCTAATTAACACTTCCCCACTTTCTGCCGAATTCTGGAGGCATTGCGTATTGAATGGCAGTATTCATCGCCGCGCTTTGCCTCGTCACCAGAGCGAAGAAATGGAAATATAAATGTACATAAGTATTCCACCTCCTCGAGTGGGGATCGAACCCACAATCGTCGCGTTACAGTCACACCCTTGTCCCGCTGTGTTACGACGGCTTCAAATTTAAATAATGATAAGTAATTCAAAAATAATATTCCTCAATAATATTAAGTATTATTTAACTCCATCTAGTGTCTAATAGCGTAAAGCTATGCGTAAGTATTTTGCGCTCTAAAGTTTAACAAATTAACGTTAGATGGCGCTACAAGCAGTTTGTATCAAAGTGAATAATAACATGAAAATATTTAGTATATAAAAAATATTTTAAAATTAAAACACATCACTTTATTAGATATAATATTTTAAATTTCATTATAATAATTTTTAAGACAGCTCATAGATAGTTTATTTCTATTGCAACTTATATATTGTCTATGACTCAACAAAATGGCAGCCTACAGTCATGACCGAACGGGGTTTTATATTCTTTGTTTACTTTAAAAATATGTTTCTCGTTGATTTTTTCTGACTTTCATGTGAGATAATAAAATGTTAATGGACAATAAAGACTTAAACAGTTGTTTGGATTTGTACAAGTGTGTGTTTTGATGTAAAACAAGTGATACTAGTCTCACCTTGTAAAGAGAAAATGGGGAACTGTTTTAGTAGCACGGGGGAAAAGGAGTCGAAAAATAAAAATGAAAGGGTGAACCCTCATGAAGAAGATCATGAGAGACAGTTCCAAACTCCTGTACCAACACCTCCACCTGATCCAATAAGATCTGCTGTAAGCCAAGGCCCAGATACAAACGAGGTCCCTCCCACCCGAATATTTGTTGCCCTGTACGATTACGATGCTAGGACCGACGAAGACCTTAGCTTTAGAAAGGGAGAACATTTAGAGATCCTCAATGATACACAGGGAGACTGGTGGCTAGCCAGAAGCAAGAAAACTAAACAAGAAGGTTACATTCCATCGAACTATGTCGCCCGCTTGCAATCTATAGAGGCCGAGCCGTAAGTAGTCAAATCAGTTTTATGCAATCATTACAATAGTGAACGGATCCTGTACGATTTCATTTACGTTAATTATATTTTTTACTATACATTATTTATTAATATGTCTATTGAAATATTTAATACGTCGTTTCGAAACCACTTGCCTTTACAGTATTATATTTTTATGTGTTTTTAGCTTTATTCTTGTTTACTATTGAATGATTATTCAAAAACAATAATATTTCTATGTAAAATTAAGGTAAACATAAAGTAAATATGTTTTTCAGACATTTTTCAATAACAAATGACTAAACATTAATATTAAATTAGTAGTTGTAGATATCAAAGTTAAAAGGAAGTATGAATCATTGCATATGAAGTGAAAGCATGGTATGCACACATTACAATACACCAAGTGATAGAGTGTGAACATAAATAGAAAGGTGGTCTTGATATTACAGAAAAACACATTATCATCTAATTTTGATATATCTGGTTCATTTAAAAAGCTTCACATTTGCATCCATTAATAGAATTTTAGTAATTTGCTAAAATATTCTGTTTATCTTACTAATAAATTACAATTACACTTTTGTGTAATTCCCCAATAATCAAAGATTATTTGATAATGTCTTTTTTTTATTACACAACATTATATATTTCTAAACATTTTTCCTTGTCTGTAAAACTAGAATTTAATTGTAAACAGCTGATAAAATATTTCATATTTATGGGCACTGCAAGTGTGATGTTGAAAAGTAAAGCTTATTTTTAGTATAGACTAGTAACCTAACTATAAGAATATTTATTTTCCTACCTGAATTACCTTCTTGACTACATTATCTGTTGTGACTGTTAGGAAAGTTTGCAAAAACACAATAGTAAAAACTGCATTTGCATCAGTTAAACAATTTTTTTTACTGATTCAAATGCAGTTCTAAAACAAAGCTTGCATAAACACACAGACTAGTAAACAAAAATTGAAAAATTTCATTTATAAATGCCCCTTTTAATAGATTTTCTTATACACCTTCCTTATAAAAACATCAATTAATTACAATTTTATTGTACATACAGATTATACGATGCTCTAATTCTTCTGATATCATAAAATAAACATACTATTACCCTAAGCAGAAAACCTGATTATATACATTACATGGTTAAATATCATTAGCATTTCCATTTTGTGATTGGAATTCTAAAAATTGTGATGTAATATATATTAGTATTAATTCAATGAAATGTGAAAGTTATTCTCAAGTTTTTTATCTACGTTCATATACACCTTGTGTGATAATTTAGTAACAAATTAAATATAGTAAATGAGGATGTTGTTTACTAACTATTTCCTATTGATGTGCTAATGGGGAAATCATAAATTTACTTTAATATTAGTGTTGAGGCTTATAATACTGTTTTGTTTTATTATTTATAGCTTCATGCTGTATATCATTTAATAGCATAGAAGACTATATATATTAGTGTTAAAACACTCTGCTCCCCACTTTTTGTTCAATTTTTGAAGGGAATTTATGAATATGACAGTGAAGAAAGCCAATTAGTACTCAGTGATGGCTACTCCACTAAAGGAAAATGTGAAATATGTCATTTCAGGAAAAATAATAAACCTACTAAAAATAGGAACATCAATTAACCACAAAATAATATTGAGTGATTTAAATTACTGTTAAAGTATTCTCTGTTGCGGTCAAATATTTATAAACTTAATCTCTATCAAAATTATTTGGAATATGAAAAAATGTAATTCCTGATATTAGAGTATTTAACTGATCAAACTCTTTAGCTTATATCAGTATTGATATAACCTCCAGTATATTTATACAGAATTTGAATATATAACTATTATTTTTTTCTTTAAGACATTTAATGATATAGTAGGCTATATCATGACTATATATATATATAGTATAACATAATAGCAGATGCTATTTTATGTTAAGTTTACTTTTTTTACTTACTTTAATTATATAACAAATTTATTTAAATTGTCATATTTTAAATTTTATAAGCTTTTTAAATGTGCAGTGAAAGAATTTGAAGCAAATGGAATAGGTTAAGCTTATTTTAAGTATTAAATTTTAATACATTTCGTGAAAAGTAGTCAACGAAATATTGATGCAAAAATCAGTATATATAATTTATAGTACAGTATATATTTAGTACTATATATAGTATTTTATAGTATATTATAGTATATTATATGTATTTCGATCACTGCCCGATTTTAGCCAGAAACTACTAAAGATCATTATCTTATCTTATCTTATTTCTAATTGTTACGTCATTGTTATCGAAACAAAAAACTTCCATTCAGATATTAATATGCCTATCTAACAAATATAAACTTACAGACATACACAAATCACAGATTATTGTAGTTATTGTTAAAGTTCAATAAAAAATATATATATTCAAATCTATTAAAAAACCATTAAAATAATCCATATTTAATATACATAATTACTATCTACTTAGTGTTTGTGAAAAGCAAAAACACAAATTAAAACATAAATATTTAAATAATTTAAAAATTTTACAGGTTTTGTAATAATTATGTGTGTAGGTATATTTACTTTAAAAATATCCACTTTCACCCCGCCACCGGGCGTCGGGCTATGCCTCGTTTAGATTTAACGCTATTACAATAATAATTGCAAACTTGAGATTGCGTAACCGCGCGACCAATCCTTGTCACACTTTGTGTGTATGTTAGAAAAATTGCAAGCGAAAGTAATATTATATGAGATAGATGTCTAACATACGTACGGACAGCTGACAGATTGTTATTAAAAATACTAGAGCTGATTAAGAATAATATAAGTTTTGTTATAGGTATATTATATACTGACATTTGTAACGAATTATAGCAGTACGAGATCGGTCATGTGATTTCAATTATTATTGACGGACGGAGAGACTTTCACGGAGCCCCACTTTTTATTTTTGTTCTCGTTTGAAATGTTAATGATTAATACAACAAAGAGATTTTGATATTTCGTCAGTTTGGAGCTACTTTGTTTTGGCGTATAAAATATTTAAGAAAAATTTTATAGGTGGTAATGATTGAAATCTTTTATATTTCATTGATAGATATCTAATAAGATCTCTAAGACCGAAAACAGAAATAGGATAAAATATGATAGTAATTTTCTATAATTTCTATAATCTTAATGTCTTATCATATCTACTCTATTTTCTAAATGCGTAAGCGATTAAATGCAAAAATACACCGTCCAGTCAGTCCCTTTCATAATTTACCTGGCGCCGTACGTATTTAGATTCTCATGAATTTAATGACATTCCTTAGATATTTCAAACGTGTTATGATAATATGATTTTCATTGAGGAGGATAATTTTGTCATTTTACAAACTATTTATATGCTAATCTATTATTGCATATAATCTAAGCATCACCTTAGGAAGCTTAAAACTATCAATTTTATATGAGGAAATGAGATTTTTGTTATTACTCCTTTATAAGGTTTGAAAGTTTTTTGTAACAATTATTTATATTATTTATACGTTTCTTCAGAATTTAAACCTTTTACTTTCTCATCCGTTTCCTGGATATGAATTTTAAATCATCGTCCAAGGTAATTTTTAATGGTTCGTTAATAATAAATACTGAATGTGTTCTAAATTGAAATTGCTCGAAGGTATTTAGGTCATTCGGTCACAGCTATATAAGGGTCGTTAGTACCGAAACATCGATTATGATAAATGAAATTCTTCATAAAGTTAACAGGCATTAAAGTTAAATGAAGGCTTCGGTTCGGTGCATATTATATGTGTATACCTACGCTCATTTTTAATTTATCTCTTTCAACAAAGTTTAATTATTTTAATACTTGAATGATGCCGTCGTTAATGAATTATTAATTATTAATATTTTCATTTCTTCGCTTTGGCATCTAGGCAAAATCCCGGCGTTGAGATCTGCAAATCAACACGCAATGTCTTGAAAGATTCGGCGGAAAACATCGGAATGTCTTAACAGTAAATTCTCTCTGTCTGTATGGATATGTGTGGGATACAGTGTGAAGCTAATTTTATACTTAAATGAAGAAATAAATTAATAATAAAAATTAATAGTAAAAAATTACTCAATTTTCATGTTTATCTTTTATAAACTTGGAAATTTAAGAACACTTTATTTCTTAACATTTACTAGTCAATTAAGCCTCAGTAGCAAAACATATTAGCTTCAATTTTATCGTGATTTTGTAAAAAAAACTTATAGAATATACTCCGAGAATAATTACATATCTGATACAAAACACAGTGGTATTAAAGTATTTTTGTGTTTTTATTTTTCATTTAAAAAACCATTTATTAATAATAAAACTTCCTTCTATAAAAGTTTTTAACCTTTTTTTTCTGTAGTCACTTAAAGCTTCTCGTTATTGTGAGTCAACAACATTGACGTGATATCTTTGCGTTTTTTGCATAGTGTTTGTGGAATAACGTGTGTGCGTATTTAATATTTACTAATATATATGTGTCATAATTTTTTATATTGAGGCCAGTCGTGACGCAGGGCCACAAGGTGTGGGTTCGATTCCCACTTGAGGAAATGATAATATTGTATTTTCCTCGCTCTGTAACGAGGCACGATCACGGCGTTGAGTTCTTCGTTCTTCGCACGGTATTGCTTGCCAAGACTACTCTAGAGCTCAGCGTATAATACGGAACAAAAATATTTTAATGAGAACAGAGTATCTTAACAATAGGTTTCCAGGCTCTGCCTACTTTGCTATATAAAAAAAATACAATTAAATTGAGTTTCACATTCATGCGTCTCTATAAGTGCAAACAAAAGAGTCCTTATGTATTTCCGCTACCACAGATAACTCATATGTGGACTTAACGTCATCAGTTTTGCGTGTAACCTTTTATGTACTTGAACTAGGGAAGCACCTTATTATCGTTTTATTATAAAAACCGTAATAACATATTGTCTGATTTTTTTTAACAAAGCGTTAATATGAAATAAACATAAAATGTAGGTACATAAATTTTTGTCGTATCTCTAAAGAAAGCTCTTTAGAGATATAGCTTTAACATTTTTTTGTTTATATATAGGTATCATTTAATTTTGACATTTATTTCGCATATTTAAAAGCATAGTTGAGCAAGCGGCGTTTAATTCCGCCACATCAACACGCAATGCCCACAGAATTCAGAGATAAGTGGAGAATGAAACTGTCTTAATGGAAACCGACTATTACTAGGTTTCCAGGTACCCTGTGCTAACCCTGCTATGTGCGGGATACTGCGTGAAACTGAGAGAGAATAAAAAAATAATATTTACAAGTTGTTGTCTTGTTACAAGTCTCTACTGACGGTAGCTTGCCTCTTACCTTATCTTTATTTAGCAACTTCCTTATGACGTGTTAGAGCTTTAATTAAAATTAGATTTAATTTTTTTTTACATAATCATTTAGAAATGATTCATTGATTTTTTGCTAATGGCGCCGTTTCTCTTACAATTAGCACGACAAAGAACTTTGACCTTTTATTTTTACGTCAATATTTTTTACTATATGTAGGTAGTTTTATTGTTGTTTGTTAGTGTTTGACCTATTCGTCATGGTCGAATTAAATGCGAACAATGTTTTTCAATTGCTCCTTGAACCTAATATTGTATATAAATAATAGGTAGCTAAATTTAACCATATTATAATTGGTACCTATTGGTAGAGGTAGCAGTATTTATTATAGGTTTAAGTAAAAACAAAACGATTTTAATAAATTTGCCTATTTGAGGTTATTTTAAAAGTTAAATCATAACAGAGGCCAGCCGTGGCGTAGGGATACAAATTTGACTGTAAACGCCACTGGTTGTAGGTTCGATTCCTACTCGAGAAAATCAAATATTTTAATATTGCCATTTCCTTCGCTCTGGTATCGAGGCAAGCGCGACGTTAAGTAAGCAATGCCTCCAGAATTCGATGAAAAATGACGAATGGAGTGTCTTAACACTAAATTCTCTCAGTAAATTATAATAACATTATAATATTAACAAAGAAACTAACACTAGCTGCCATATCAATATATGCTCACAAGGAAACATTTCCTGATCAAACAGGCAAATTGTAAGGCAAATATGAAATGTTGGAAGTTCTCATACCTCTCGTGTTATAGGTAGCGTCTGTGCTGGGCTACTCAGCTAATAGCTATTCTTGCAGCTTACTTAACGGTGTGCTGATGAGTGAATGAAACTATCAACCAACGCCACTGTACAAACATTTTATTGCTTTTCGTGTTTGGAATGTTTATGGTTAAATTAATTGTTTTCTATGGGGTTTTTGTTTAGTTTTCTTTCAAATGAAGTAATCTTTGACAGTTTGAAATATATTGTTTTTTGTATGATCAGAAAATTTTATCATTTTTTTTCTTTAAACTTTAATTAACTTTTGATAGGAACCGTTGGTATTTTACTTGGCAATGTACGGTATTATATACTGGTATATTATTATATGATTCATTAACAGGAAAATATGTACTTAAGTTTTTATGTTAAACCTATAATATTACAATAGGAAAACTGGTGTTACTTGTCCTGATAATGCAAATATTGATGTGAATATTGTTTTTTTTTTTTCATTTTTCAATAACGTCAATGACAAAAAGAAAAGATAAATATATTAGTCCGCCATTTTCATAAATTTAACCAAATCCAGATCGAACGCCGCTCTTTGTCTCGATACCAGAGTGAAGAAATAAAAATATGAAAAATATCCTCGAGTTGGAATCGAACCGTTTACACGCTTGTGCTAAATTACGACTGGACATAATAAATAACTCTACAGATTATGGCAATTAGTAAGAATCATTGTCTCCACCAGCGATACACGTTTTTCATACATTCACACATATCACGATAGTTAAGACGTAGAATGTGATTATGCATGGCATGTAAGCGCGATCCCGGAGTGGCTTCCTGTCAACCGTTTCGCTGAATCGCAAACCGCGTCAACCGACATATAACACTTACCAACGCATTCTGATCGACCATTAACTATAAACCCTAAGTATTTGCATAGGCTGCTATATTATGGTTAAATTAACCGTGGTCCTAGTTCTATGTAAGATAGTTCAAATTTTATGTGTTTCTCTGCATAATTCACGATAAATATAGTGGAAACAGGAAAAAAGTTATTTTTTTTGCGAATTTACGATTAATTCCTTTTGAAATATTTCTAAAATGCATAAGCAAATTAGTATGTGCATTTCAAAGCTTCTAGAAACATGTCCTCGAAATATTGTGCATGCGGGATCTATTATACGTTATTTTTATTACCCGTGGATTATGCTAATTTGTACATTTTATCGTCTTTGTTTATAGCTAAAAATAGCAGCTTTAAGTAAATTGGAGGTTTTCTTTATACTCAAGCTGTGTATATCCGCAAGAAGTGGAATCCGATAAGGTATGTCGATCAATTGACCCAAAAAGTTATGGGTTCTGTGTTACTAACGGCTTCTGAAAACTCACATTTCCTAGTAAAGACTGTTGCTGTCAAGTTCTGACGGCCTAGGAGACAGGATGCCCGAGTTCACCGCTCTGGCTAGTGCTAGTTAACTTTTTTTCTCACATATTTGTATAATGTTTTTATTAGTGTATAACATATTTTTTTTTATATTTAAAATTATTTATAATTGCACATTCCAACACATCTGCTGTTTTGAAAAAATGCTCAATGAAGGAAGGAGAAAGAGTCTGCAATTTAAAGCACATTTTTTTGGTTTTTTTATAATATGTTATGTAGAATTTTATGCTTTAGTAATTTAGTCAAGAACTTAATTAAGAATCTATCTCTCCCCAAACATGGAAGTGGAATTCGAATTAGTATATTTTATTGGCGTCAGCTAATTCTTATATAAGAACAGCTACGAATATGAATTTTAATATTAATATCGGGGGCCTTTCACAACATTTCTAGATCAATTCAGACTTTAGCTAAGAAATTAAATTATCTGATCCTATCAAAATGACGAAGAGGTAGCGCAAACGAGTCGACGCGGTCATTGGCTCATTGCATAAGGCACACCTTCACGTGCTAGGGCGGATGATCTGTACGCCTAGTGATAAGTGGGGTTCTAGGGCCCTCAAGTTTGATTTAAGAGAGAGCAGCGGCCGAGATCGCGTGCAATTAAGGTCACTGCAGACGATGTGTCGCGTACGAACGTTGCCCCTTTTTCACGTGTTCGACTAGTCAAACTGCATCTTTAGGATGACTGTGATAATTTTTGTTTAACTTGGTGTTGGTTTAGTTGGCTTAATGGGAGATATTACTTTTCTAAAATCAGAAATGTGTGAAATATTTAGGAATTTATTATAACTAATATAATTTAGTAGATAGATATTCCACTAGTGACAAAATTCTCCAATTTCAATTACTTAATACTTTAATTAGCGCTTGAAGTCTTACAAGTAAAATAATCCGGTCGGCCCCTGGATCCCGCCCCGTCGCCACGTAAATGATAGCTTCCCTTTGCTAATGTTGTAGTAAGTGCAGGGGAAAATTCGCACAGCACGCGCAGACGAACGATTAAGTGCCACCGGCGCCACCGATGTATTACCCCTGGTTCAGTCGCGGATTTGTACGCCGTAGAATTATGTTATCAATCTCCGTAATGTTTGACGATTTTGTCATTTTTGATAATTATTATTATAATATGTCTATTTACTAAATGGTGTTTATATTTCTAATTGTAACTAGGAATGATAAATGTTTTTGTATGTTTATTCAAATTATTGGAAATTCCCAATTTTTTTTATGAGATAATAAAATCTTTCATCGATATTTTAAAACCTCGTAAAATGCCAATTAATGTTTGGTTGTAGACTGTAACACCGATTAACAAAAAGAATATAATTTATGTATTTAAAACAATGAATTAGTTTGAATTATTGAGGTGATTTATTAGTAGAAGAAACGTGATGTGGAAACAATAACCTAAGTAAGAACAATAAGTAAGTGTCCTTTAAGTGATTGTATCGTCACGTGCTTTTGCTTTTCGCTCATTAGTTAGTTATTTGTCAACAATTATATTCTGTAATAAAAATAAATATAACTTATTTTAATTTTGCATTTCTATACTCTTTGTTTTTGCTTTTTTATTTTCACATTTTAAAACATGTAAATTCTCCGTAAGTAAAGCAATTAAATATTGATCGTTAAGGAAAATTTTAAAATCAATATAATATTTGATTTTATTATCCATTAAAGTTTCATCGCGATTAAGGTTTTTAATACGACCGAAGCCGCGATTCACAACATGTTTATAAAATGTATTTTATTTAATTATATATCGCCGGTGATAATTGTATTTACTTTCACGTACGATCCTAGTGGCGCCAATGTCTGTACAGCCTACGATTATTTTTAGATTAGAAATGGGCTCAACCGCTTTACGTAATTGAACGAGTCGCATACGCGGCCAGATCCTGAGCGTTGGCTAGGCTAAATATAGTCACAGAGTTGGTGTGCAATTATACCTTATTATCACATGTCTCCAGTGGAAGGCAGGCAGGCGGCTTCATGCCACAGTTATTAGTTGCAGTTTCTTTAGAAAGTGTCCAGCTGTGATGTGACGAAACTGAAACAGCATGTCGAGCTGTTCACAGAATGACCGGTGAGCAATTTCCCTCACATTGACGACTTTGTAAATGTCTCGCGCGTGCCGTAGGTAACTCCCGATAGCATTCAATAGGCAGCAGCGCTTTGAAAACAACGAAATTAGGTTAATGCCTCCATAGTTATAATAATATAACGTGAATTGAAAATGTAAACACTGTTTTACATGTTTAATATTCATGGTTATGAATATTGCGTATATTATAATCGTTGGTTATGTACAATTATTATGATGAAAAAACACATTAGCGTCACGCTGTATCCCGCACACAGCAGAATAGGCACCTAGTGTGAAAACACTCCGCTCTCCATCTTCCGTCGAATTTTGGTGGCATTGTGTGTTGAACCTAAAGCAACGGCGCGCTTTGCCTTGACACCAGAGCGAAAAAAATGAAAATATTTCATTTTCTCGAGTAGGAATCAAACCCACAACCTATCGTGTTTACATTAGTCATAATTCTGCGCCACAGCTGGCCTCAAATAACAAAAAACAAAACGCACGTTAAACAATCATTTTTATATTATGCTTATGATTTGATATAAGAGAAGATATATTGAAGTGATAGACCTATGGCAATCGAAGCTACCTACAAACACCCATGTCACGGTCGATTTTATGAAGTCAAAAGCCAAGACCGTGAAAACATCTTGACACACATACCTACTGCCTACTACTAGCTACAGGCTCACTGGATGGCTGGCGAAGTGTACGTAAGTGACACTTGATGACACTTTCAATTATCACTGCACTTTGGTCCACACTCCAGCGAATTGTATCATGCATGTTTATTGTAAAAATTCAGCATTTAAAAAACTGCTTTCACTTATTCCCATTTTTTGTTTCATCTTACATGAATTCACTTTTCAATCCACGGCTGTCATCCTACACATTTTCGCTGTCTCCATTTATTTGTCACCAATCAAAATATGGAGATATTTAATCCTAATTACGAATTCAAATAGATTCTGACGTGTTGCATTTCAAACGAACGGCGGTCGTTTAATCTTTGTTGGCAGCTAGATGTATAATAAAAAAAAAAAAACAAGAAATTCCCCTCGTCAATTATCGCGTTTCTCGTGCTGACCAGATCCTGGTACCGAGCGTTGTCTATCAAACGAGGAGTGATGTAAATGTAACTTTCAGTGGTTCTAGTGGAAGTTTCCGTTGACCCAGATATGATTAGAAACTTCAGTCAAAATTATGCTTCTTTTTTTTTTGCTGGCTGCCAATTTCATCGGCAACGTCGAACATGTGAGATGCGAATGCGACATTCGTCAAGTGAGAGTTTTGCAATGCCCAAACTGGTATGGATACTGCGAATCGGTCGCGTTTAATTAATTTTTTTTTTTTTCGTAGATATAGATACTTCCGGTGTCGCTTTTGGATACGTTTGTTGTTTGTTTAGATGTTTGTTTTTTTTTATTATATATTTTTTAAAGTTACAATTGTAATGCTGATGCAATTAGAATTTTTTTTTTTTAATTTTAGCTAAGTAGGCAGTACCTGAGAATCTAATGTTGAGACACTCGTTCCCCATTTCCCACCGATTTCTGGACCCATTACGTGTTATGTACTCGACTAATTTTATACGTATCGAAAAGCGTTCCTTATTAAATGAAATCATTATCATTATCAAAGAATAATACTTTGTCATTTAGTTGCTATCATTACAAATGATACTTTAATTCATTATTTTATTCATTATTAACATATAAAATCGCGCTCGTCTCTCTAATCGCGCACGTTCGCACCGTGTTTCTACATCGCGGAGGAAACGCCTTGCGCGAGCTAGGTCGTTCGTCGACCCGCGCGCCCGCGGTTGGCGATTGTTTATACTCTATAGCTATACCATTATCCAAACAGTGTTTTGCTGCTTCGTGACATTCCTTTGTAATCATTTTGAAATGTGGGTTAAGGCTTCCTCTTTCGTGATAATCTTTTGAGCGTTGGTATTGTTCTTTTGGACGTATTGCTTATAAAGGATTCCCTTTCCCTCGGTCGCTAGGTAAAAGTGTAAGTCTTGAGTTTTTGTAACCATCTATATCATTTACCAAATTAAACTAATAATATAAGTTAAACAATTTAAGATTTTATTAAGATTAAAATTAGATTTATTACTATTACCAAAATGGAAGAACTGGTGTCTGGAGGCTTTGCCCAGCAATAGGACAGAACAGGTTAGCTTAAATAAAATCACCATGACAATTTTAGAAGTAGATTCCAATTATTATTTATTATACAAATAAAAAAATATTGTATTCATAACTTTACAAAGTAATTAAAATTGTTGAACAATTCCCTCTACCAGCATACGAGATATTAAAATTTTATATGCATACAACTTGATGTTATTTTTAATACGAAGAAATATTTAACATTCACTTATAATTAGCGAAATTTATCAAATCGACCTCTTAACACGAATAGATAACACGTAAACAAATGCTTAATGACACTGCATGCTTACATTAATGACGGCTGCGATTTCACCGCGATATATATTCTATTAGAATATAATATTATTATTTTTTATTCCGAAATAGAACTCTAGTTCTATTATATTTATTGTTAAAAATAAATAGTTTAGTTTAAATTTAATATTAAAAAAAGTTAACTAAAACCACCTCTTGCTATTTTAAACATATCAAAATTGCCAGTATCAATAAATTGTAACAAGAATAACGCTCAAGGGCCCAGCTCTATCGATAATAAAAAAAAAACAAACTAAAACCATTACTACAGTCCATTTTATGAAGCATCAGCTATCGGGATCAACAAACTATTCATTAGTGTTTTATTCTTAGAACAGATAGCCTTGGATGTGTTCGATAATTGTCTATTTTCTCTATCCTCCAGCTCCTCTGGATATAGATAGTTACTTTTGTTTAGTCTGTCTCCGGCGTTTTTGTGCCTTTTTTCTCTCGTTTTTTTTAATGCTCGCAGTGCAGGACATACGTGCGTAGGCGCCGTCCAGTCGCGCCGCAACTTTCTACGTTCGCGTCTAGATCGCTCTTACACCGTAATCTGTGGATTGACGTACTCCGAGAACGTTACGACGGGCGAATTAAACTACCACATTATATTACTTACTAATTACTTTGTAAATTATATTTTATTAGATTATCCTGAAAAACGCACGCTCGTCCCTTTAGAGATGATGGGGATTTGTTGGGCTGGTACGGATGGTGATAGAAAAGTTGATTTTGTTTTAATCATCTATGAAATAAATTTACTAAAGAGAAATTTAGATTTTAAAATACATTCACATGAACTAATAATAGTATTCTAATTGTAACATTTGTGAGATTAAGGATGTTTTAGTTTAGATCGAAATACTGAATTCAGCTTACAAGATTAGATTAGGAAGATAGGCAAAGTGAGTTTTAAGAAATTAGAAAAGGTATTTTTGTTGTTTATTATTTTGTATTATCCATTTATTCTGTGGCCATAGACTTGTATAAATATAATGTACTGACTATACATTTGTACTGACTATAAAATATTAGATTACATGTAATAGAGATGCTTCAGCAAATCAATATTTCTGATTTCTAGTTTTTCCCCATGTGCACTAACTTGGCGGTTGGTAACGGATGCTTAATATCTTTTACCTACTTGTACATATATACATTCTTCAAAAACTTTGACGTGAACGTATCTTGTGAAAAAAGGGGATATTCATTTGAATTATGAAATATATTTCCTAATAACTTAAAAGTACCATTTTAAATCATTTATATTTTCAATAGCTTAGCTTACAAAGGTTTATTTAATATGGTTTTTATATTTCTATAAAAGAAGCCTTAAATATGTAACGAGGCAGATTTAGAAGAGTAGGTATTTGCTTACATTAATTATTTCCTCGTATTTGATTACGCTAGCCTCAATCCTATATCAATATGAATAATATAAACGTCATGATGAGAAAAAGCTTCATGACTCGGTGCACGTTCCATCTCCGTGCTGGGTGGATGTTTTGTTTATTTTTATTATATAAAAGAATTTGCTTACTTTTGTACATGTATGTAGATACATTGGCTAATTGGGACTAGCTTTTCTTTTTTTCAGTTTCCCGCTTTATTAGCAGTCGAATATAGCTGGAAAGAATCTACTGTCTAAACACTTTGCTCTCCGTAATAATTCATTTATTTGAGTTGAGTTTGAATCAATAACTGTTGTGTTTAGGCTCGGACTCCAACATAACGGAGATGTATAGAGAAGTTCAAAGCGGATACTTAGAAGACAAGCTTAACGATATCCACTAGACACGAGATGTGTGAATAACAAATTTCTATTGATTGTTAAAAAAACATTTCTTCGTTCGTCTCTACTCCTCTGTCATGAAGTCCAGGCCTTACAATCAGATGAAAAGAATAAAATTGAGGTAATTCATACACACACACATACACGATGAGAACTCCTATAGTTCTTAAACTGCAGTGTAGTAGCAAAAATATTTTCATATCTCGGTGAGGAGACAAAGCGCGCTTTGTTAGGCGAAAGGCGGAATATTACTTGAGATGTGTTCTTGCTTTCATATCCTTGTCATCCTCGCCATGATATGGTGGATTGTGAAGGAAAAACCTAAATAAAAGTATGTTATGAAATATGAAGTTAGTCATGGTGCAGAGGCACAAGACGACGAGACAGGTTTTGGGTTCTGTTGGCACTTCTTGAAATGAAATATTGAATGTTTTCTTCGCTCTGGTGTCGAAACTCTGCCTCTGCCTACCCTGCTGTATGCAGGCAACAGCTTCATGCTGTTGCTAAATTAAAGTATATTATTCCAATGTTATACAAAAAACAAATTCCAAGTATTATGTCAGATTTTAAAGTAAATATTTACTTACTAAAGAATTTAATATTAAAATATACATTTTAATAACTAACGAGGTGCTCAACACATCTTAATCATCATTGCAAATTAAAATTTATTAAAATAAAAAGATGTCGTCGTTCACATTTTTTATTGAGAATTTTAATACATAATAAGTTAAACTTAAAATACAATATAAGATCACATGTTATTTATTTGTTAATACATCTTCAACATGCAATGCCTCCAAAATTCGGCGGTAAATGTGGAACGGAGTGTCCTAACACTATGTTTCCTTTGCATACCCTGATGTAATAAAAAATATACATTTTTAAATTGTTTCCAGCTAGTGATAACAACTTATCATTTAACTATTTCATAGTAAATATGTTAACAGTAAATATTGTAGCAAAAATGTGTGATTTTTTTTCCTTATATAAAATATATATCTATAAGATATAGCCACTTTACGGAGAAGTGATCATATAAGAGCTTGCGTAATATTTTTTTCTAATGGTTTTACCATCCATAACGGAACTCTACCGCTCAAGCGAATTTGCACTTCATTGGTTTTGAATATTGTGAATGAACAGATGCCTCGTTGATACTTAGTTAGTTATATATGTAGCGAAACAAGATTCGGATTGCGTAATATATAACGATATTATAGTCATTCGTTAAATATTGGCCAATACTTGGACTGTTGT
Source organism: Heliconius melpomene rosina (assembly GCF_056956725.1). NCBI lineage: Eukaryota > Metazoa > Arthropoda > Insecta > Lepidoptera > Nymphalidae > Heliconius > Heliconius melpomene. Next base: position 3,942,175 of record NC_140402.1, on the reverse strand, counting down.
GCGCTTTTGTCTCAATATAAGGGGGCCCCTACGCCACAATTGGCCTCGAGCTGGCCTAGGCTTTTTAAAATTAATTGCCATGAATACTTCAAGCTTTAACTAGTACTAAGAACGAAATATTTAAAATATATTTAAAACTACCTTCGTTCACCCAAACAAATAGTGACTACGCTTCAAATTCCAACACTAAAATAAAAAGATTTTTAAGGTAATTAAGAAAATACATGTAACATGAGTAATAAAATGATATCTTTTGCAAATGAAGCTGTATTAATTGAGAGTGCCACATTAATATGTGCCGAGAAAAAAGCCGAACGTCGCGAAATGCTCGGTTGGGCGCCGCCTCCTGGCGCCAGTGTCGCGGCGCGCTGACGCTTCCACGAAATTACTGTGCCAGCCGGCACGGCAAGTACACTGGTCGATGTGAATGCGCACAGGCGGAAGTTCAAAATGGTCGTTACCCACTGGTTGTCAACAAACAATTTTCAATGAATAATTTTCGTTCTCTCTTAAAAGAAAATACAATGCGTCATAAGTTTTAGCTGTAAGTGGGTAGGTAGTAGTGGTTAATGGTCGCCGTGGTCTGATTTTCAGTCCCGCTTTTAGTATTTATTTTAAAAGAATATAATATATGTTTGTAATTAATGTTTTTTTTTCATTTGATATTACGCAATACATAGCTTCGCATTTCTCTTTAATTTTAAAGATTTTTTTTGAAAAATAGTAACGAATAAAAATTCTCTATAATTTCTCTATTTTCACACGAATAAAGAATCCGTTGTTCACGTGACTTAACTGTCGACAAAAATAATATACTTGCATATATTGGTAAGGTGCTTTTTAATGGCACTAAAAGTAATAGTACTTATTTAAATCGATGTCATACATATATCATTTTCCAAATAAAAAGTATGCAAATATTATTAATATTTCCTCTTGATGTGTTTTAAAATATAAATTTTGGAATAATACTTACTTTGATAAGGATCAACATGATTGCTTCCGATGTATTTCCATCAAGCTGTCACACAACGTCTGTGAAGTTTAATCAAAATGACCTACAAACTCTTGATTTTTGGTGTCTACATGTAATAAATTATATTATTTTTGATTTTGTTCTTAATTAAAACAACATTTTCTTTGAAAGCAACAAAATACATATTTAGAAACAAATTTTATTTATTTTAATGAACTCTATAAAAACAGTCGCTTGTTTTTTATGTGTTTTATCGACTTATTTACACCATTTTCTTTTAATTAATTTTATTTAAATTTTAAAAGAAGAATAATGGAAATAAATTTATTAAAATTTACTTGAACCTATAAACTGCACCGTCACGGATACCTTATTTGACGTAATAGTACCACGAATCTAAATCAGCATCTGGTACTTGAAGGTTGTTGAAAATGATTCGAACATTATTTTCCTGTCCGTTGCTCTTGTCGGAATTCCGATAAACAGAAAGTTATTCCGTGTAGTCGTCGCTCTTAAACAAATTATCACGAATATGCTGACGTTTGTTTACTAGTCATGAAAAATATATTAGGCTTCTTTTTTTTTCAATGTTAAAAAATATTTGACAATGAAATATATTCCTAATATGTTGTCTTTAGTATTGTATCTAGGACATTATTACAGAGAGTAAAGAGGAGAGAAAAAGAAAATGTCTAAGATTTTTTTTGATATTTGAAGACTTGAATTTGCTTAACGCAAATTATGAATGATGAAATGTAAACAGCAGTAAGCTGAAAGTAGGCTTCATCCTACAAAGGTCCTTAAATACATTTAAATTAAGCTGTGGGGGTGCATTTTTTAGGAACAACTTCCTTACGTATATTATAAATTCGAAAGTAACTCTGTCTCTCTCTCTGTCTATCTGTCTGTCTTTTACGCAATCAGGGCCAAACCACTAATTTAATTGTGATAAAATACTCAGAGATACTTGAGGGTCACGGGATGAAGGGTTTCGATATATACCAATATATTAAAATTATTAATTTCACATGCAATTTATTCTGCCATGTTAATAACAACCGTCGCTATGCGACCGTTGCTAAGCAACGATTTGCAAAGTTTGTTGTTAGAAAACGTCACCCAAAATGAGCTTGCTTAACGCATCTCTCTATTGAAAATAATTTCATAAATATATTTAATAAATATTCGTACAGTTTAAGCGGGCGTAGCCGCGTTCGGGTTCACTAGTATAAAAATATTCCGCGAAAACGTCCGCCCTTAAATTCGAACGCATCAAGATGACATTCCTCGATGTTGACCCATACAAAGTTGATTAGGCGTTGTATGGGGATAATTAATACTTGATTTGTCTGTCCCACATACGGGCCACGCATCCACAAGCTGCGCCGGCGCCAGTTCTAACTGTTGATTGGCATTTGCGCATATAATTGCATTCAGCTTGTACATTGGAGCCTTAAAGTTATTACACAAATAATATAATAATTTAGATACTAAATAATGGGATGTTATTGGACTAAAATATATCTGGGGCCATCCGTGGCGTAGAGGCACAAGGTGTGACTGGTTGTGGGTTCGATCCCCGCTCGAGGAAAGGAAATATTTATTATATAAATTTATATATTAATTTCTTTGCTGTGGGGTCGAGGCAAAACACGACGTTGTGTCCCGCCACTCAACACGTAACCCCTGCAGAATTCGACGGAAACTGGGGAACGGAGTGTCTTAACAATAATATATAAGATATCTAAAAATATATGTATAGGTATAAAATACCTAGTTTTATTTATATTACGGGTGTACTGTAAATATATTAGAAATATAGCAAACGAATATTGCAAACGCATTAAGTTTCGACGTTGTTAACTAAGTTAACGGGTAGTCTATTACCGCGTGTAGACAAAGATAGCAATTTTACGCGTCAATATCGATGGTCAAGACCATCGTGGTTGCAATGGTGGCAATACAATGCAGCATAACTGTACCCAACAAGATGGCCGTTCGTACTACTCAAGATATTATAAAATAATTTATGACCCACCGTTCAATAAATAGGTCATATTTAATGAACAACGGAACTCGTATTTTTTTTTATTATTTTTAGGTATTTCATAGATATTATATAAGTCTTAATTAGGGACGCCAAACGATAAATCTAAATGGTTGTTAATCGTTCGGTTACAATAAACTTTTGTAACTGTATGGTTAAATATTCAAATAGTGGCCGTTCGTACTCCTCAAGAAGATTAAATAAATTATAACCCACGGTTCAATAAATAGGTCATATTTAATGAACAACGGAACTCGTATTTTTTTTTATTATTTTTAGGTATTTCATACATATTATATAAGTCTTAATTAGGGACGCCCAACGATAAATGTAAATGGTTGTTAATCGTTCGGTTACAATAAACTTTTGTAACTGTATGGTTAAATATTCAAATAGTGGCCGTTCGTACTCCTCAAGAAGATTAAATAAATTATAACCCACGGTTCAATAAATAGGTCATATTTAATGAACAACGGAACTGTCATTTTTTTTATTTTAGGAAATTTCATAGATATAAAGCGATAAATCGTAATGAGCGATGCCCAACGATGAATGTAAATGGTTGTTAATCGGTTCGGTTACAATAAACGATGTCCGCGGTAGCCGAATGGTTTACTAATTTCAGTTTGCCGTTGTTGCGTCAGTAATGCGAATCTGGAATCGATGCGCCCGCATATATTATGCAAATAATGAAATTTGTTGAAAACGTAATACTTACCGTCTGTCAATTTTGTATTTTATACGTAAAAACTATATTTAATTGTGTATTATAATTATTTTTTAATAGATAGAAGATTATAAAGTAATATTTTATTATTAACACAAAACTTAAGCCATATAAGGTAATAGGCCGCCAATACCGTTATATAATTCGAAGTGCAATGGATAAAAATTGATGTATGATCGGAGATGGCTCGCGCGGTGGCGGGGCGGGCGGGGGCGCGGGCGCGGGCGGCGGCGCTGCGCGTGCGACTCTCACCGCCTTATCTCTCGCGACCTCCGCCGCGTCCGCACGCGCACACCCGCCGCGCCGCACCGCGCTATGTCGCCCCATACACGTCACTCTTGTGTGTTCGAATATTTTTTTAGTTTCATGAAAGGTTCTAGCCCGGAAAACCTCCAGTGATCTTGTTGCTTGCGATTGTGTTAATTTAAAAAAAAAATTACCTTAAACTTTTAATTTTAAATAAGTGAATAAAAATTATAAACTCTTGAGACACGACGATGGTGTCGGAAGGGGCTTTGCCCGTTGTATGGTGTATGCGCGATAATCAACTGGTGCCACACCAAGTATCTGGTGTTAAATTACAAGGTGCTGTCACAGGAGCTCACATCGCTGCTGTTACAGATTTTTTGCGAATGGTGGCCGGTACGCCCATTATTTTACCGCATACAGCTGTGCCCGATAACATAAACAATGATGTTAATAAAGAAAAAGAAAACACAATGTCCAGACGTAGAAAAATGTCCATGCAAGTGGAAGTTCCTTGTGTTTTCCTATCTGAAAGTGCTTTACAAAAAGCCAAAAGCCGAAACAATTCCTTAGAAGAAAAAAATATATTTGAGAACTCTGGTAGTTCTACAGCTAAGTACCACGATAATATAATAGATAATCAATTTACTACTTGTATATCAAGGTGTATTAGCACAGAAGATCGCCATGTTCCGGAAAAAGAAATGTATCCCCAAAGAATAACAAGAATAATTGAGTTAGACGATTTTAATTCCGATGAAACAAAAAATAATGAGAAGGAACCTTTGCAAAGGATAACTAGGATAATTGAATTTGAAAATGACAATTTACCATCCCCAGTGTCAATAGATGAAGACAGTGAAGTTCCACAAAAAATTACAAGAATTATTGAATTCAATGATACAGACTCGTTTTCGCCAGTTACAAACAATGGTGAAGATAATGAAAAGGAATCTCATAAATCACCCAGAATAGTAGAAACTTCTAAAGATAGTTTTTTAAGTATGGCTAAGATAATAGAAATGGAAAATGAAAAGTCCAATGAAAGGAGATTATCTTTAACTTGTGAACGCGAAATTGGATGCGGAATAACCGAAAATATCGAAAGTATTAGGTTAGCTAAACCATTACAACGAAGTAGACTAAGTGTAGATTCTTCATGCTCCGAAAACTCTTATGCTAATATAGAGACTATTAAGAGTTTACAGGATGTAAGAAGGGATGACTCGATAGACTTTATTGCGAATAATGAGTTGTTACCTCCATTTAAGCCGCTGGTACGCTCACGGTTCCGCAGGAAAAAGACATCAGTATGTTCGATAGGCTCATCGGACTGTGATGACGAGATAGATGTAATATTTAAATCAAAGCCAAAATCTAGTCAATGGGTTAGCTTGGATTGGATACCACCGCCGCCCAAAGAAGAGCCAGTGATAGCTCACGTCTGTGATAAAAATGATTTTATATCCAAATGGATAGCAGAGCAAAATTCCCAAGATTCGGGAATTATTCCCGAAGAAAGACGGAGAAGTCTTCCACCAAAATCGAACGAAATATACTTGCAAAACATGAGAAGGTTTAGTGATGGTCTTCAGATTTGTAAAGAAGACGCAGCAAGTGATTCACCCGCGACTGTCAAATGGAAATGGCATGATATTGTTAAAAGGCATCTACAGCTACTGAAAAATGATAAAGGATTTCGAAGACAAAGAGGCAGTTGGATAAGAACGGCAAGACGACTCTCAGGAGCAAACGACATTAATAAAAATCAAGAACCTTTACCTTTCGATACATACATGAAGCTAAATACTATGCCGTAAGTATATATAGTTTTACCCCACTTACTTTTAAGCAATAACTAACCTAGTATGAATGCATTTTAGATGCGCTCACGCATGTCCATGAAACTGGCCATGACGGTCTATTTAATCAAACTTAACTCGATGAACAAGTTCGACATTCAACATCCACAGACAAAACAGGTTACCACCTTTAGCTTGGGGCAATTTCGTGCTAATCGTTCAATAACAAATGGCGACCTATTTTGTTACACAAGTTATCACAGCGGTTTGAATATATTATGAAGTAAAAGGCTATCTCGTTATTTATTATGAGAATATGTCATTATTATAAATATTACGAACGGAATTATGTAGTCCATTTAGGGAAATTAACCACCACTAAAGATGACCAATGGGGACTTTTGATAGCATGACGGCCGACCAGTGCGTGTTACGAGAACTGTCCTGAGCACGCGCTTCCGCAAGGCCACCCGATTAGAATGCAGGGAGCTCGCGTCCAAGGCTACGCTGCCGCCGCCGGTCGCTGCACCGACATCGATCTTCCTCTCGATAGTTTGGCAATTGGAAGTCCGCTCAGGAAGTATCCTGTGAAGGTGACGCTCACTCAAAAATGTAACCATCCGATCGGAAGTTATTCGAATTTTGTACGCATCTTCGACTCGTGATTTTATTTTATATACTTCCTTAATCATCTCTTGAATATTATTACCCTAAAATTGTTTATGTGTTAAATATTTCATTAAAAACCGCTTTAAATGAATAATTTGCTAAGAGGAAAATTAATGTAGGCAACTCTTTATAAATATCTCGATCCCAGCCGCTAGAGAGCACGGAAAGCATCAGGTAGTGAGGCAAGATACACGGACGTGCCGGTGTCGGTTTCACTCATCAGCCTTGAGGGTTACTCTTGTTGCACAACTGCTAACTTCAGTTCCTATAGTAAATTATATTTACGATAATGATTGAAGTAAAATTCAATTATACACATTCCATCAAATTCTTGTTTATTTCGTTTCACCGTATACCTATTCTCGCTCTTGTGAACGCACTAATATGAAACTTAAAAAATAATGAACTCCGGGTTCCGGTCTCAATTCTCAGTAGTATATAACGAATATACTTTTACATTTAATTCCAAAGATTTCGCTATTTAATCCTTAACTCTAGGTATATATACCAAATTATTTTCCGATGTTTTTCACGACAAATATACTTAACGATAATTGGAACGGTATTGCTGACCATATTTTGTATTACTAATAACAACATGACCATTGTAAAGAAATGTATGTAATTTTGAAACAAACAAATGCTATTACTACGAAATGTTGCTTGTTTAACTGAGTTGTACTTTTTTTTTTCTTTTCTTTAACAAAGTAAATTATAGAGAATCCAAATATAAGTCAGTGTGTTAATTTTTTATTAAACTATGTAGATAATTAGGTATATGTATATAATAAACCTCAGTGCCATAGATAATTAAAATGACTCTATTGTCAAATTATCAATTAATATATAATTAATATTTTTATTTTATTGATGTTAATAAATTAATCTTTGATAACGTAAAATATATTTTTATAATAATTAAACCTCAATTAGTAATTTGCAAGATTTTTTTAACAATTTGTTAGAATTAGACTATTTTATTGTATTAGTTAAATGTTTTTCTAATCGACAAGGCAATAAAACAGATGTCAATCAATTTATTATAATAACAATGGGAGGTGAAATTTCGCAATGCAACGAGCATTAATTAACCCCTCTCTCTCTCTCTCTCTCTCTCTCTCTCTCTCTCTCTCTCTCTCTCTCTCTCTCTTCTCTTTTGATAATTCGTGATAGTCAAATATTAGTTTTACTAGAATATATATTTCCTGGTAATTTAGAGTAGATTGATAGCTAAGAGTATGTACCAACTCATGTAAACACAGTCCGTATCAGTAAATATAAGGCATGAGAAAATCATAACAAATGCTCGAAGGTAATACTTATTACAATTTTCATTCTATTAATTCTATTCTTATATTCTGATTTAAAATTTTCTGATTTCTAATAGAAATGTTTTAATTGAAATATCTAATTGGATCATTATTAATTTAGATTCTTGTTATTCGCAAGGTTTTTGGTTAGAGATGGGCTATTTTCGCTTTATAAATTAGTGTTTAAATTTTTCCAAATCTTAATATAGTTTTTCCAATTTTCAAGTTTCTCAAACTGTTTTGTTATGTTATTTATTTGTGTCTAAAATTACTATTATTGCCAAGATCTTTAATTATATTTATTAGTAAAATATAATTTTATCAGTATTGCTATTTTATATTATATTTGAAGCGCACGTGTTAGAAAATGGTTTCCTCTTATCACGACGGTGGAGATCTCTTACGAAAGAACAATGCAACAGGTTTTATGTATTGTTTTTGCTTTTTATGTGTGCTGCGGTCGATTATAATCGTCGACGGATGTTTTCATGTATTTTATACAATTTGTATTCACATTATAAAACGTACAGGCAAAAGACCGGCGTTGAGTTACGCCACTCAATACGTAGTGCCTTAACACTGAGTTCCCTGTGTCCACCCTGCTGTGTGCGCAAAAGTTAAAATCTTATAAGATTTCGATGTTAAAACGTAGTGTTAACCTTAATGTCAATAAAATTTATATCAAATATTTCGCACTGCCCGTAACGCTTTTATGCGTCGCCATCATCTAGTCTATTTGCGGCCAACAAATGGCACTAAGAATTAACGACTCATTGTAAAATTCGCTAAGTGTTTTTCCATTCTTATATTAAATTGATAAACAATCCTTTTTTTAAGGAAGCTACCTCGTCCATTCACATGTCCTAAACTTTGATTTAAACCCGACATAATAAATTCGCAATGGTGCTCTAGAGGAAATAGTGCTAATTAAATCTGAACAAGCACCATTCAATATGTAGTGTAAATATTTAAAAAAATTATCAGCTTCACGCTGTATCCCGCACACAGCAGGGTAGGCAGAGGGAACCTAGTTTTTTTTTTACAGTATCTACTAATACTAATACTATAAATGTGAGAGTTTGTGTGGATGGATGTTAGTTCCACTATGAAGAAAAAACTGCTTAATATATTCACATGAAACTTTACAATAATATAGCTTATGTATTAGAATAACACATAGGCCTAATAATACATACAAAATATTTTGCTATATAATTTGGCTAAAATATGAAAATAAGCGGGCGAAGCCGCGCGTGGGTCGCTAGTAAGTAATAAATTCACAGGTGTTATATAGAAAATGTTCGTAATAAAATCAAACAAACACAAACTTTTCTACATTAACATTTTTTTATATTTTTTCAATATGCAGTTATTACAAAATGAGACGTTTCTGGCACACCACGCAGTGCCTTCTTAATATGGAAACTGGGGGTAGGTTACCAGTACATCTCGTACTGGGTAACAATTACCTTACTCTTAATTATTTACTAAAAACTTCCTGTCACAAGATCCATAGCCCTTCTTTATCCTTTTGTATATTCAATACCGCTTTGTACTTGTAGGAAAGTCGTTGTTTTAAATTCATAAAATGTCTTGACGTGATAATTGTTATCCTTATCCGTCATTTCTGTATATATTGTAAATAAGTAACGGATATATTACTTGCGAAAATAACGTTGATTTTTTTTTGTCATCTTTAATGGGTTTTTGGGGTTTTTAGAACGTGCCCTGAAATTTCATCTGAAAATTGACTCTAAATGACAATTTACATGGATTGATGTGAGCTAGTGCTAGTTTGCAAGCTTAACATGAACTACTGTGCTTCTTGTGTTTTTTTTTAAATAAAATATTTGAGGTCAAAGTGTGATTGTAAACGTGACAGGGTTCGATTTCCACTCGCAGAAATGAAATATTTAATATTTTAATTTTCTTCGCTTTCGTTGAGTTTCGCCACTCAACACGCAACGCCTCCAGAGCTTGGCAGAAAATGAGGAACAGTGTGTTGTGTACGTGATACAACGTGACGCCTTAAATAAATCAAAATAATATTCTTTTTATGAAGAAAATCTTTAATTAAAAAAGGTATTTTAGTAATAGAATTATGTAATTGAAGAGCTACCACGACTAAGCAATTCAACCTCTAATAAAAACTGGCACAATTCTCATCTAAACAATGGGTGATGACGAGTCCAATGATTTATTAATTAAACGATAATTTTCTTCTCCTAACTAACTACCACCGCTACAAATACTCCATAGACATTTATCTACAATAAATAGATATATATTCTTGATCGATTTGCACGTGTTAAGGTATTTTTCCTGTGTTTTCTATAATTTTAAACATGTTCGCTACATGTGACAATAATATAAGGCTTTATTGAGGACATAAATTTTACACAATGAGTAATAAATCATGTTTTTTTCTTATAATCTCATTAGTTGACTTAATTATATGATGTAGAGGAAAATTAAATCTGCTTAACGCTATATCTCGCATATAGTAGTGTAGACAGAGGGAACCTAGTGTTAAGTTCCCCACGTTCCACTGAATTATTCGAGGCATTGCGTGTTGTGTGGCGGAACACCTTGGGGCCAGAGCGAAGAAATGAAAATATTCATAAATAATAACTCGTTCTCCCGAGTGGGAATCGAACCCATAACAGTCGACGCCTTAGTTATAAATGTATAAATAATCTTAGTTTTATACTTTTTGTTAAAGACAACTGTGCCTAACTAGAGACTAAGTAAACTCTCTCTAAAAACTCGTATAGAAGCCGAAGACATGTACGTCCATCGGGATACGGAACCCTATAATTAGATTACCCATCTAGCTCACAACCTGAAGTCAGGTAGGTAGGACTGGCTTAGCAAAAAAAACGTGGTTACATCGGCACGCGAAAGTTCAACGATCGGCAACCCACCCATAGTCCATTGTGAAATTCTCATTTGTCTTATTGAGAAAAACTTATCTATTTTTAATATTTAAACGATAAGGATTCTTTATTAGAATTGGTTTTTTTTTCTTTTTTTATATCTCTATTACAAAGATAGATAAACATCTAATTGATTTTTTCTTATTTGTCTAATACAAAGATAGAAAAATATGGGTTTTTTTTTATATAGATAAAGATACAAAATTTAACAAGTGTTTTAACAATATTATTTCTTAAATGTAAATCTAGACACAAATGACACTGTGCATATTTGCAGTTCGCTGTTTGAACTTTCAAATCTCTCCAATTGAAACATGTAAAATAAATATGTGAGGCGTGATTGGGCCTATTTAGATAGTAGGTATGCGAATAAGAAACTTGTTAAAACACTTTTCGTCCTCCACTTCTTCTTTTTCTTCAACTTTTCCTTGTTTTGGATCCTTTCATTTGTTTTTTAAATGATTACATTATTACCCTTTTTTTTAGTTTTCGAGCTTTTATATTTTTATATAATAAACACACCTAAATGTTGAGTTAATTAAGTTACGTAATCAGTTAGTTTAGCTTCGTAACATAAAAATATGAACTTTGAAATTAAATTCTAAGTTCAACATATTTGAATAAACATCAAGTTTCTTTTTTAAAGAATGCCGTATTTCTGTATGGTATAAGTAATAAAATAAACCACGGACCAGTTCTCGGTAAACGTTAAATTGACAATGACTCAGTCTTGCTCTATTAGACGACTCGGCTGTCTGGTACAAAATTAAATTGTTTCTTCATGTTATAGTATCAAAATAAAACGTGTGTGTTTTAAATCAGCTTCACGCTTTATCCCGCATGTAGCAGGATTGGCAGAGGGAACCTAGTGTTAAGACACTCCACTCCCCACTTATCACCGAATTCTAGAGGTGTACATTTTTTCTGAAAGAATAATTAAAAGGTCATAATAGTAAATAATAATTTAAAAGTAATTTCTGGAGGAATAATTTAAAGGTAATTGTCACTTTTAGTAGAGTATGTATATACCCAAAGTGATTCACATAACGATTTCTCCAACTGCAAGCAGGTCAAGGCCGCCTATCGTCTGGCGACTTATCTCGTCGTAGCTTACTGTTAAATTTAGTTTGTCATTCAAATAGAAATTAAGTTATTTTGTTAACTATAATATGTTAGTCTTAGAACATATTAGAATGATATCTCATGAACTAAACTAATTGTTTGTATTTATATCTCATTTTATACAGTGTACTAAATAAAAGTAAATATAAAATCAAATTATCTACGTAGAGTGTGACTATAAACGCGACTAGTTGGAAATTCGATTCCTAGACGAAGCAATGATTTTTTTTATATTTTCATTTCTACACACTTAACAGACATTTCCATCAGAATTCTTTGGAAAGTGGGAAGCAGCATGTCTTTCACTGCCTACAATTCTGCATGCGGGATACGACGTGAAGCTGAAAAAAAAACTTTTTTAAATGTACTTATAACGTGATATTTCATATTCTCTTGCATTACCCATACTAACAATAGAAATAAAAAAATATATAATTGTTATTAGTCTTGCTCAGTAACAAGGATGATGCCTGCACAAGATTAAAATCAATCAATTCTATATGCGTTCTCCGCTTTAAGGTCTTCATTCCGCAGCCTAGTAATTGGTCTATGACCCTATGCGTGCCCTTAACACGTGACAAGGTCCTTGTGGCAAGTAATAAAATGAGATGCCCTTTTTACTTTTATTATTATTGTTATTGCTATAGTTCAGTTGTCGTAATATTAGTTATCCTCTTCTATCATTTAGTTCATTGTGACTTTGAAATATATATAAACTCGTTTGTGTTTTACATCTACTTTCCTTAAAATTGTTATTTATTAGAGAATAACTTAAAGATTTTCCTTTTATTTTTCTTTTGTATGACATTTTGATACGATGATAAAGATAGATTAAGCTTATGAATCTCTTATAATAATTAAACAGTAGGCCGTCGTAACGCAGCGGCACAAGCGCGTAATTGTAATGTGAGGTGGGTACGTTCCCACTCGAGGGAATGATTTATTGTTTATTAATGTATACATTTTATTCGCTCTTGTACCAAGGCAACGGCGTTAAGCTCTGCCACTCAAAATGCATTGCCTCGAAAATTCTACATAAAGTTGAGAACGGAGTGTCTCAACACTAGGCTTCCATCTGTCTACAGCGTGAAGATGATATAAAAAATAAACAATGTATAACCAAAAATAAACAGAAATGTATTTCTATTGAAAAAGTTATTAACAAAATGACTTGGAATGTTAGACAGGTTCTTTTTTTATTATGCAACATCTAATTGCCTTTTTAATTATTTTTTCCCATCTTTTTCGCTATTATTTCTTTGTATATAAATAAAATTTATATTATTTCGTTAATTTGACGTGACATTTTAGAAGCTTTTTTTAGAAGATATATTGAGCTTGTCGCTGTGATATACTATTGAATTTATGATTAATTCTATTCTTGTTTTATCGAAAGTCATAGTAAAGTTATCATGAGATATTATTTGATTTTGTGTCATAACAATATGTAAAAAAAAATTCACTTAAAACTCGATTTGACATTATTAATTTTAAAAAAACAAAATACACCGATGTTGATAATGATATAAAATTATCCATGCCAAATTATTATTATTTTTTAATTAGTTTATTATAGATCAAAAATATTTTTTATTTACTTTCTTAGTATCAACATTCTTGTAGCCTCACTTTAAATTTAACCTAATATATAAAAAAGATAATTCAATTGTTTCTACGTTTTTAAGACATTAATATTTCTTAGGTGAATGCAATACTTTATTATATGTATTTCTAAATTTTAGTAGGTATTTATTAGGTACTATAGCGATATCCATATAACATACATGTATTAATATTTTTTCTAAGAAAATAATATGGGGCGACCAAGGTCATATTTCGACCAATTTTAAGCTAAACTACCCACAATAAAAAAAAGTGTTTAAAATATTCCAGGTATTTTAAACGATTTAGTCATTCCGTACCAGGCGACCTTGTCTGTAACTCACCATATCTTGCAAAATTAATGAATTGTGTAACCATTTTTTGGAAACTTTCAAGATTCATCTAAATTATATTATTTCTTATTCATGTGTATTTATATATTTGTATCGTCGTATAGATTATTGTGTTTATGTTTTATAAATTAAAAATTAACTTAGCTTCACACTGTATTGCTATGCCCTCATTCTTTTTTCGTGACCTTCCTCCAGTATCTTTGCCCGCTCATTTCTCCATCATCTTTTTTTGCCATTCTTTCATCACTAATTCTTTCGACGTGCTCAAATCGGCTGAGCACATTCTTCTTCATTCAAATAATATATATTCTAAATACATATTTTAATCGATTTTACCTTTAAAAAAATATAGTAGGCAAAAGTGAACATAAATAAATAAGAATGCACTTATCTATGTCTTAAGGACGTTGGTACAATAAATTTTGCTCTCCCCGCGCCGCGCGCACGTCAATTGAATGTAAAGTAGTATGTAGTAGTAGTTCGCGTTGACTCATTCTCGCCCCGCTTTCCGACTGGGTACCTACGCATTATTAATACCTTTGCAAATTGTTATTTATTATTTATTTACATATTCGATATTACATAATATGGAATATATAAAAAGTACTCACTCTTGCCATCTTGGCTTCGCCTGCGTGAACTATGTTATTATTAATTTCTGTCTCCATGAGTACCTACGTCCTATAAGTGACGTCCATGCAAAATTTGAGACTCCTAGCATTTGTAGTAACGAAGTTTCACACAAACTTTCGACCCCAAAAACAATCCCTTAGAAATCGAATATAGCAAATCCCCGTCTTAGCGAGCACCTACGTCCTATAAGTAACTCCTATGCAAAATTTCAGATTTCTAGCACATGTAGTTTCTGAGATTTCGTGATGAGTGAGTGACCTTTCGATTTTATATATATAGATAATATGATCCTTTGAAATAATCATTAGATAATAGTAATTTGTAGAATTCTCAAGATGTATTGCTATATTATTAAAATTAACAAGGCAAAGCGCGGCGTTGAATTCCAACACTCAATGCCTCGAAAATTTGACGGAATGTGGAGAATGATGTTTCTTAACACCAGGTTTCTCTTTGCCCGCCCTGCTATGTACGGGATATAGGTGAAACCCAAAAAATATATAAATATGCTTAGGCTTGATCGGTAGGCGTGGCTTTAAATATACTTAAAAATTATATTGAATTTAACGCTAACACTAAAAAAATATTTTGAATATTACAATACTTATATATACTCTTTTTTTGCAGATGGTACTTCCGCAAAATTAAACGAATCGAAGCCGAGAAGAAATTGCTGCTGCCGGAGAATGAACATGGTGCTTTCCTCATTAGAGACTCTGAGAGTCGCCATAATGATTTTTCATTGTCAGGTATGTCAGATCGTTATTTTTAATCTGTATTGCTTTTATTTTAGACGCTTCCTTTTAAACTTTGTTTTTTTTTTTTAATTTATATACTCGATGTTTATGGTTGCAACTCTTAATGCCTTTGATCGGAGAGTTTTTTTAAGAATATAACTTTTTAAAGTATAAAGTCATTATAGATATTCTTGACATAAAAATGTTTTTACCGTTTACATATATTAAGTGGCATGTGCTCTTGATTAATTACCTGACTTAACAAATATTATTGACATTGGTAACAATTTTACCTTTTACTTTAAAAACGAAAATTATTGGACGACCTTAACGGACAATAAATTGACACCTATTGCACTTTTATAGTCTTAATTATGTAAGGTAAATATTTAAAGAGATTGAAATTGTAATTACCAAAATACTGAAGTAGTAGCACAAACTTTTGTATGTCCAATAATTGCAATTAACGATAGTACTGTAGAGTCTGAGTGGAAATTAAAGTGGAGTCGTGGAAAAGAAAGGTTAATTTCAATTGAATATACGCGGCCAAAGCCCCAGGATGGACGCTAGTTAAATACTGTGTCTGTTTAAAATCGCATCACCTGACTGCTCAACGGCTCAATTCTCTGGGAACCGGTTATAGTCTATGGTCGTGAGAATAATGTTGATTATGATTATATTGAATATTCTTTGTAATTATTTATTTATTCATGGATTTTTTTTACATATATTAGCTATATATACTTAATCCTCCTGTTTAAGTTAAATTTCATGTAATATTTTCTATAGATTTTTAATATAGTTTAGTAGTAGTATAGTGTTTAGGTATCTCTAGTCTCTAGGTAAAATATCGAAAATGAAAACTCGCAAATGTTTTGATTGCTCTTTGAACTGCTAATGATGGTAGTTTTAGTTAGATTTTTTCAATAATAAACAAAACATTGTTTATGCCTATTTTAAATGTGTTTTTAATAGAAAATTATCATTATTAGTATAAAAAAGCAATAAAGGAAATTTGAAATTTTTTACTTTCGATTCTTTAACTAGAGACAGTATATTTATATTAGTAATGTTCTACGTACAAATAGAAATATAAAGATGAAGGAACACAAAACTATATTTTCAGAAACAGCACTTAGTGATAGCTTTAATGCCTTTAACAATTCGTAAAATGTGGCTGAAATTGTGAGAGCATTTGTGCTCTACATATGTCCTGGCAGACGTTTTAGTATTCAACTTTAGTCCTTTTTTACTCTTAAAAGTAATGTGAAATATAATGTAAAACCACTCGCCATACATCAAAATCCTCTTAGTGTTTTGTTTCAGTACGCAAAGTAACGTGAATTATATGAACATGTATTATATGGCACAAAATGTGTCTGTAAACGTGACAGGTTGTGAGTTCGATTCCCACTCGAGGAAATAAAATAAATATTTCCATTTTCATCGCTCTCCCATCGGTGTCAAAATAAAGCGCGATGCTTAGTTCTGCCACTCCACACACAATGTCTCTTGAATTTGGCGGAAAATGGGAGAACGGAGTGTCTTATCACTAGGCTCCCTCTGCCTACCCTTCTGTTTGCGAAAACAAAATATGTATGTATATTATACACTGTTCCCTACTATTACTCTTCATCTCGCAGTAAAAATCAGGTAGGTAACACGCGGCGTACGACTAAACAAATTGCTCTGCTTTTGAAGAAGAATATTAAAGGCAAAAGTTAAATGGCCACCAATCGGGGGCTCACATCTTATGCGAAACTGCGTTTGAATATTAACTAAATCCTACATTTATTATAGTTCACTGGCTCTTACTTTACCTGTGTGATAGCTTTCTGAATTCAGAAAGAAATATTTTATTTATTCTTTTTTTTTTTGGCTTTACGCTATCACGTACATAGCAGGGTAGGTACAGGGAAGTTAATGTTGAGACAGTTCGTTCTCCATTTTCTTCCGGTACTCAACGCCGCGCTTTACCTCGACACCACAGCAAAGAAATAATTTTTTTTTTTCTCATTTCCTCGAGTGATAATCGAACTCACAACCTAGCTTCAATAATATGTTATACTCGTATGCCATTTATTTACAGACTGCGTAGGCGGTGCAATACCTCGAAACAATTGTTATATTTATGTGTTAATAATATAATTGATATATATTTTTTTCTTTTATTCATATTTATTGGAAAATTGCTATATTAATATGGATGAATTCGCAATAATTATATATATATCGTCATATAATAATATTTTATTGTGGGTTTTTTTCTACATTATATATTAAAGTAATTCATGAACGTATCTACTTTAATTTTTTTTTCAAAGATAATCCATTTAATAATAGGGTATGATATAATAATATGGTGTTAATATTGAGTTACTTTTACTGTTAACGTGGCAAACTCTATAATATGTTTTAGTCGCCCATTTAAAAAAATAACTAGGCCAATAAAAAAAAAGAAAGTACTTTATAAATATTTATTATTTCAAAAAATGCAGTAATTCCGATATATTTGATTAGAAATTTTGAACAAGTTTTGTATAATTTTTTGGTAATTAATTACCAAATAATACCAGTTATTTACCATTAATATAAGCAAAAAACATAGCACGTGTACGTTTTATTTATATAAATTTTCTACATGTACATTTATTTTAAAATAACATTTGAAATTCTTAAGCGATACATATATATATATAGGGTCATATTAAAAATCTATATTAATTTATATTCAATCTAGATATTATCAACGTGCTTCTTTTATAATAAGTCGCTTTCTACTAACTCCATTTTCAATTATAATTATTATACTTAGATACAGATTTGAAGTTAATAAGTCAATATTTAACGCTTATTTATTATATTTATTTATATTTACACAAGGTGTGACTAATGCGAAGACGAAAATTTCGACGGAGTGTATTAACACTACGTTCCCTCTGCCTACCCTGCGGGATAAAGCGTGAAGTTGATTTTTTTTTATTTATGTTTATAATTGCAAATGTATTTCATTATTATTACGCACTTATTTGCAATATCTTTATACTTTGTATATTTTATTCACTTCCTTTGTGATTACTTTTAATTAGCATTATATTATTGTGTGATACGTAACCACAAACGATACACCCTGTAATTTTATACGGCATGCGCTGTTGTCTGCCTGCCTGTGTGAGTAATTTTTATTTTCAATCTGCAAAGTAAAATATTTTCTAACAACTTTACGTAACAATATTTATTCTAGAAAAAAACGTATACATTTAATTAATTACATTGCTATTGCATTTTTATTAAATCTCATAGTCCCTCCGGCTTTATGCTATATCCCACATATAGCAAGTTAGGCTGAGGGAACCTAGTGTTAAGACGAATTCTAGAGAATAATTTTATAGTTTTTTTATTTTTTATACACTGCTATCATCATCGGAATTTGAGACGAAATTATTCGTCGAATTCCTCAGTGTGTTATGTCATTGACATGAACTCTACTTAGACAGGAAATACGTCGACAATTTACTTAGTATTCCAAATGTGACTTTAAACTTAATGCGTTTTCGGAATCGAAGATAAATAATTCCCAATATTATTTTTACTCTCACGAATTCGGAGACGGATTGAATTTTGAATTTAATTTGTTTTTTTTTTTCTTTTTCGCTACAACGAACGGTGTGAAAATTGGCTCCGGCAAGTGGTTGGATGGAATATATTTTGTTATTGTCAAGAGTTTCCCACAATACCTTATTTAGTAGGTTTATAATTCGTTGAAATCGATTATTTTTAAATATTTTTTTTATCAATGTTTGTATTGTGTATATTGAAACACTTAGCAACGAAATACGATTTTAATATTGAATAAATAACAAATATTCTATTAAGCTGAACAAGTAAACAGTAGAACTATTTTTACCAGTTGTAGAGCAGCAGGGTTATTTCATTTCTTTAGCTCTTGTATCGGGCGGCGTTGAGCTCAACTCGCTACTCAACACGCAATGCCTTTTCCACTTATATTCCGCCGAATTCTGGAATTGGTGGGAAACGGAGAGTCTTAACACTAGATTCCGTCTGCTTACCCTGCTATGTGCAGGATACAGCGTGTCACAAAAAAAATGTAAAATTAAGAATAAACAACAAATTATATTTTGTCACACAGTTCGAGATGGTGACACCGTGAAGCACTACCGCATCAGACAGCTGGACGAAGGAGGCTTCTTCATAGCGCGTCGCACCACTTTCAGAACACTCCAGGAGCTGGTGGAACACTACAGCAAGGATGCTGACGGTCTTTGCGTCTCGCTTAACAAGCCTTGTGTACAGGTAATTTTTTTTTTCTTTTGGTTTTTTGGAAGTGTGTTGATATCAATGTTTTTTTTTTCTTTGACCGAGTATACCCAATTTGTTTAATGTTACGATAGTTTTATATAGAAAACTTGATAACAAGTGTAATAATTCTTTACTCGTTGTATAATTATACATTATTTATTAATAGTAAGTATAGATTAAAATCCGTCTAGATTTAAATCTCATAACATTACATACATTGCGTCAATTTCATATGCGTTGTCCCTATTCGTGGAGAGTCGGGTCACTAAATTATTTTTATCATTCTTCAAAAATACAGAAAATTCATAACTATCTACTAGTTTACAATTACATTTAAAAATATACGATTTCATAAAATATTTCTCTTATATTTTATTAAATAAGCCACCATTTGGTTGATATGAATAAGGATTTAAAAGGCGGTAGTAAGCCTCAATGCTTATGAATGCTATATTGAATTGCATTGGAGTCGGAGCGGGCCGGCAGTGCAGATTAATAAAATGAAATTGCAAATACATTTGGTTTCTAGGCCATGACCTCATTAGCCTGTTTCCACAATAGTATTTTATTTTTTTGCGTCACGCACGAAGCAGTGTAGGCAGTGGAAACCCAGTGTTTAGACACTCCGTTGTCTCTGGAGGCATTCCGTGTTAAATGGCGGAACTCAACCCCGCGCTTTGTCTCTACACCAGAGCGAAGAAATTAAAATATTAAATATTTCATTTCCTCGAGTAGGATTCGAACTCACAACCTGACGTGTTTACAGTCACACTTTGTGTCCCTTCGTCGCGACTGGCCTACAATAGAATTAAGGTTTTTAATTATCATTGACAATACAATAAATCAAGAATTATTTTTGATTTTAATATTACAAGATTCTTTTTGTTTATACTGAAATAATTCTTGATGTCAGGCTTTTTTAGTTTAGTTTTTTGGCGAAATAAAATTATATATGTTTATTTTCCTTCTCTTTTACATTATAAATAATGTGAGGTTCAGCTTAGCTCTTCAACTTCCAAGTCACTTCATAAAGTGTACAATGAAACGGTGTGCTAGATTCTCTTTGTCCACCATACGAAATACGAGACGTATACCTAGTTGAAGAGATGCCAGAGAAATTAACTCTAGATTTCCTTTTAAGGTAATAATGAAGACATTTTTATAGAATTTACCGTAAATTTGCATAAATAATATGTAGTCATATATGTTTCTTTCTGTGACCAAACTATTGGTTATTGGTGGTTGAACAGCTTTTTGGGGTCGTCTTAGCGCAGTGGCAGAAACGTGTGACTGTAAACGCTACGGTTGTTCAATTCCCATTCGGTGGAATGACATATCATTTATTAATATTTTAGTTTTTTCGCTCTGGTGACAAGACAAGGTGCGCCGTTAAGTTCCGCCATTCAATGCGCAATGGATGTAAAGTGGAAAACAAAATATCTTAACACTATATTTTTTCTGTGGTGTCCCACAGAAATGTTATCCTGGAAAACATAAACTCATCAACTTCATAAGAATTTTGAATTACATTAGTTACTTAGAAAACGTGATTTCAATACATTGAATGTATTGAAAATATTTGTTCATAATAAATGTGCATAAATCGCAAAATTCAATATCTGGACCGTCGTAAAATATACGGTTGGCGATGGGCACCTTTGTTCGCCGTGAGAACTACTTCGCGGGGCGTCCAACGGTTCGACTCAGCTTCAAATTCACCGAAAGGCGAACTCTTTCCTGGACGCGACCATATGGTTCTCTGTCGGTCCTGTTATTTTGAACGTGTCCAATTTATTCTTGGAAATTGCTGATATTCTTTATATAAGTTATTTTTTTTTTGTTGTGAACTTGGTGAATATTTGTGCGCTGACCTAAAATACGGTGTTTTCTGATCTTTTTATGGTAGGAGTTGTCTCGAAGACATCACCTGTGGTGATACCCTCTCTTCACCAATGTGAATTTAAACAAATATTTCCATTTTCTTTGCGCGGCGTTAAGTTCCACCACTCAAAAAGTAATGCCCGCAGAATTTAGCGAAAAATAAGCAACTGAATGTCTTTTTGTGTTCAATCATGTTGGTGTAATTAAGGATTACATAAATAAATAAATAAATAATATAATATTCTTGCCTTTTCCTCAAGTTAACAAAGAAATATTTTGCACTAGTACGGTAAAGAAACCTATAGGGACTCATGTGTAAAGAACACTTCATAGTTCATATATGCATCATTAGCACGTATGTACTAATGCATTTTTTTATTACTTTTATTGGTTGTTGATTACTTGTATAACGAACGTTGTGAATAGGCTTTATGTAGGTTGTTATGAAATCATAAATAAAAGCTTTTAAAAAGACATAATATTACTTACAAAATGTTCCTTGTCCCCTTTCTTTTGGAAATTGCTTATACGAAGACCATACGTACAAAACACAAATGTGCCCTACGGACGTATGGTACTGTGGGACTCATCAATGTACAGCCTGATATTACCCACTAAAACTCAGTGGAAGCCTTCTCCACCAAAATGAGGCGCAGGATCGCCCGCGCATACTACGACGTCTCGGTGAAAGGCCTGCCTATTGCAGGCCTTCGCCTTCAGGGTTCTTGGGCTTTCTCCTAAGGCATCCCCCTCAATGACTTGCAGTAGGATCACCATGACCCTCCCGCAGTAGCAGTTGGTGGGTAGGGGTAGTGGTAGTTGAAGATGCACATACCGCCTTCTACCCCCAGGCTTACTCTCGCACCCGCTCCCCGGGTCTCCTTCAGTGTGATAATTAATTCACATAAGGAGACCATTGCAGACCAGTTCCTCTCCACTTCACCGATCAAGGCGTGTCCCCTTTCCTACGCTAACGTCCAAATTAGACGATTTGCGAATACTCTACATATTTTGCTGATAGAGCACGTGTAAATTCCCAACGCATAAATAAGACGCGGTGACGTTTGCACTCCATCACGTAGCAATTATACATTTATCTTAACAAATTCTTACTTAATGACTCTATACGTAACCGTTTCGTTTACACTATTTATTAATACATAAAAACATTATTATATATATAATAAACGTTTATGAAACATTAATCACGGTGTCCGCGGGTCCGTTGCGATGCAAACTTTTACTTTTTTGATAAAGTTCTACTTACTTATTATCACTTTCTCGTTCGTTCGCCGAAGCAAGTAGGTAGGTACCCGCCCGGTAGGTGCTTAATAATAACATTTTGTATCGAGTACTCAATTTATGTTTCACAATCGTAAAATATTTTCACTTATGTGTAGCTTTGGGTTTTTTTTTAATTGTTTTTTTTTGTTCATGTCCTGTAATATATGTATTTTATGTTTGGTGCTGTCTTGGCCACGGTTGTGGTTCCGGTGCCCATTAGAGGGAATGTATCAATATTTTCATTTCTTCGCTCTGGCACCAAGGCAAAAGTCCGGCGTTGAATTCCACCCCTCAACACTCGAAATAATCGGTGGGGAACAGAGTGTCTACCCTGCTGTTTGCGGGATATATCGTGAAGCATTTTTATTTACTTACTTACATGTTATTTTTCGCTTCTGGTTTTACAAATACAGCATTAAATAAGAAACGTTAAAAGTGTAAAAATATTCGAATAGGTATTAGTTTGCATAAATTATTATAATATAATTGTTTAGTTATATGTAATACAGGTAGGTTATTGTCGTTTTTGATGTTTTTATATATTCTTTTTCAATGATTTTAGCAACCTTAACCGTATAATGTGGAACAAATGGGTCCGTCATATATAACTAGTCTAATATAATACGTAGTTATACGTCTAAAATATAACTTAAATAACAAGCGAGTGAGGCCAGTCGTGGCCATATGACTGTAAACGCGAAAGGTTGTGGATTCTTCTCTCTGGAAAACGGAATCTTAACACTAAGCTTCCAGGTTCCTTCTGCCTACCCTGCTGTTTGTTATGCTTGCATAAAGCTGAAAAAAAAACCAATTCAGGTGAATAACCACATACATTTCTGAGATAGTCTAGAACAATTTTTTTCGATAAGGTATTAGAGGTGACGTAATTGATATAAATGTTTTTCCTGCCATCTAGACATCTAATAAAATGGTGGGATAACGTAATAGGCATACTTATCTATATTTGGATCGTCTGAGGTGTCCAAGCTTAAATATATTTATATTTTGCTATTTTAATTTGATTAATTATTTTCTTCTTTAAGGCCAGTCGTGGCGTTTGACTGTGAACGCGACATATTATGGGTTCGATTCCCACTTAAAGAAATAAAATATTACATTTTTTTTTTACTCGCTCTGGTGTCGAAGCAAAATGCGGTGCCGAAAGTGGAGAATGGAATGTCTTTAAACTAGGCTCCTTTTACCTATCCCGCTACATGCGGGATACAGCGTGAAACTAAAAAAATATTTTCCTACGTTACTAATTACGTAATTCATATATAATTTGCTATAATATAATTAGTTGCAAAGCTTCAAGAAAAATGAACACTTATTAAATCAACGGTACCTACAATTACTATGGAATGATAGATGACGTTCACTTATGAATTAATTATGTACTTATACGACTCCATTGAATATTCTCATGCTTGTTGACTATTTATATTCTAAAACGTTCATACGTAATGCCTGTACGATTAACCAGTTGCGAAATAAGCAGTCGATAGTAAATATATTATCGACTATATATATTACTGTATAATATATATTACTGTAAATAAAAAGGCAAAGCGCGGCGTTGAGTTCCGCCATTCAACACGCAATGTCTTCAGAAGTCGGCGAAAAGTGAGAAACGGAGTGTATTAACACTCTGCCTATCCTGTTGTGTGCGGGATACAGATTGAAGGTGATTTTTTTTATGTAAAAATAATATTCGCTTAACCGTCTCGCCTGCGGTCGAGAGATATTTTTCTTCAACGTTTTAATAACTTCGTGCTTACGGAGATTTTTGCAAAAAGTTAATAACTAGAGTTGAACTCGCGCCTCGAAATGTATTCTTAAATAAAATTAATTGCTTTAGTCAGTCAGTCACAAAAATCATTTATTTGATTCTTTTCAATATTTAGTTGTTTTAGATGTTAGTAATGCATTAAATGATTAAATATTATTTTTTATTCTTATAATAGTTATAAAATATAATTTGAATAAAATTATTTAAATCTATATATGTATTTATAATAAAAGTGTTGCTGATCGCTGTCTGTCAATTATTGAGAAATTTATCATTGTGGTAAAACCCAAAAAAAATATTTTTTTATTTTTTTTTGTTAGTCCATTTGTTCACGCTTATCTCAGACGGCTTAATTAATTTCAGTGTAGTTTTCACTACTGTACTAAGACAATTTTTCAATAATTTTGTTTTTTCCCATTTAAATCGGATAAATGAAAAAAGTCATCTCAATATAAAGTATTTGTTTCGCATGTGTCAAATTATAATGATAGAACACGAAAGTAATTCATATTAGTAGATAAATAATTGTGTAATTCTATTGGGCGAAGCCGCGAGTGGGTCGCTAGTTATGAATTTAATTGTACCTTCCTATTTAATTAAATTGATATGGATAATAGCGGTACTTGCAGTAAGCATTAATAAAGTGAAAACAACAACAGAGATTGAAAAGGTCAATACATAATATAATTCTTAAATTAGGATTGTATAACCTATTATGTAATAGGATTTTATTATCTTATACAAATTCAGAAAAATGTTTATTCAATTAGGAATTCACGAGATCTTTTGAATTGTCAATTAACGTAGAAAGGTCAGATTTGCCTGTCAGACGGGAAACTACCACCGGCTGAAGGCTTCTTTGAGACCGCGAAAAATTCGACAATTGCTGTTTTTAATTATCATCTTTATAGTCTGCCCCAGTCGTGACATAGGGGCACAAACTTTGTGACTGAAAACGTGATAGGTTGCGGGTTCGATTCCCATTCGGGAATATTTAATTTTTCCCATTTTCTTCGCTCCGGTGTCGCGACATAGAGTGCGGCGTTGAGTTCCGCCAGCAATAACACGCAATGTCCCCAGAATTCGTCGGTAAATGAGGAACGGAGTGTCTTCACACTAGGTTCCCTCTGCTACGTGCGGAATACTTAAAAGCATAATAACATTTTGCTTAGTTATACATATATTTTAATCTCAACTATAATTTATTAAAGTGACAGAAGGTAATTACAATGAGAATGAATAAACAAAGGAAATATTTTTAAAATATTGACCTTATGAAACTAGAAAAAAAAAACGTTCCAAAGTCGCGGGCGAACAATCCCAACGGTATAACACTATCGTGAGATAATAATGATGACGATTGTAGAATAGTTTAGTAAATAATTTTCTGTCAACGACCTATAGTTACTTTACATGTAGGTACTTATACAAAAGTATTTTAATTTAAATACAATATAACTTTAAAAGTATTGAAAATAAACACTATTTAGAATAAAATATTAATTGATTATTTATTGTCGTGCACTTAAACTAACGTATGACGCATTTTTTTTAATGAACTCTATTGTCTTGTAAAACCTTTCCGTGCCAGCCGTGTGTCTTTGACATGAACGTTGCAAAATGTTATAGGTTCTTCATTTATGAAGAATTCGTCAATTCTTATCAATGTTATTAAGATCTTAATATTTACTAATTCCATAGCAAGTAAATATACTCTTGTACGAAATTTGGCACTATTTTATTTTGTAGTTTGTACTTGTAAAAATGTTTTTTTTTATTATGATATTGATATTACTCAACAAATGTTATTAGTTTAATTTGAAAAATACATGTTTTCCTTTTTTTTTTCATTACTGATGTCTATGTTTAACAATTCTATTATATTGTATTTTTTATATTACTAACTTACTTAACTAACTAACTATTTCTTTACATTTTTTTATGTGCAAATTAAATATTTTTCGTAATAATTATTTGTTGAAAATTAAAACTTCAAGGAGTATTTCTAGTCGTAGATGAGTCAATATGTAAATATTGACATAGTCACGTGTTATAGTGTGACGCGGAATAATATGGTTTGATTAAATTGTAATGTTCAGAGGTTCATCCTTAGAATAAATATATATCTAAAGAAATATATAAGAAGTTAATAAAGATATATCTAAACATTATAATTATTACAAATAATGATTTCTTTTTGTATGACTTAAACACCATACAAATATTGAATTTTTAAATGATTATAAAATGTATGAACTCAATAAATATCAGAAGACGAGAGAGACAGAGAGAGAGATACGTCTGTAGGATAATGAAATTACATAGTTTGCCTGTGTATATTTAGATTCACATTTCTCAACCACTATGCGGTTTCGAAGCCAATCGCGATTGCACCACCCAGTGTTTAGTAATGCACTGCGAATTATTCAAATGAAATAATACTAAATATCGTATTTCTTTGTCCTTTGTAATCATCGCATATAAGAGAATGTTCGTTATTATCTAAGGTTCATATCTTTTAATTTATACTTATTTTTTTATTATTGTATCCATTAGAGGCCGTCGTGATCCAGCGGCACAAGGGTGTGACTGTAACGCGACCGTTGTGGGTTCGATCCTAACTCGGGGAAGTTAAATATTTATTTACGTTTATATTTCCATTTCTTGGCTCTGGTGTCGAGGTCAAGCGCGGCGTTAAGTTCTGCCACTCAACACGCAATGCAATGCAATGCAAAGTAGGGAACGGAGTGTCTTAAGACTATGTTTCCTCTGCCTAACCTGCTGTGTGCGGGATCAGCGTGAAGCTGATTTATTTATTTATTTATTTATTTAAAGAGAGAGATTGAGATAGTAACCCAATTATGTTATCATCATCATCATTATCGTGTTTTTATATTTTTCATATAAAAAAATTGTTCCCGTTACATAAAGAAAGATATTAAACAAACCACATTTCATTTCATAAAATCTTACATAATTTCTGCGAATTGAACATGAGCAAGAGTTGAAATGAAATACATGGCTAGATCACTTTCATACATGCTGATAGCTGTTTAGTAATTAATCTAATGAATTAGATAGTCGAGCGACTGACAACCAGATGACAGGTGTGGTACTCCACATACATTTATACATTAACTGGTATAACTGCTTACTTCCAGTCGCTCGTGGAAAGTCAAATATTTGACTTCCAAGAAATTTTGGATTCTCCGAGTACCTTTTAACCAGTTAACCCGTTACCTTTCGAAGGTGGAATAGTTACTTTAATTTTAGTCGTACACAAATTAGTATTAAGTAGTGTATTTTTTAAATATTTAATTGATTTGGTTTCTTCCATTTTAATAATAAAACACTATTGAATGTTTGTAGAGCTTGAAGCTATTGTAGGATAATTTTATAATTGCATATTTATAGATTTTATTTTTAATAATAGTTCGGGTACCTTACATCATATATCTCGATACGGATTGTTTTTTTCGCCTTGTAGGTCTTCAATATTGTAATTACTTATAAGCAACCATATTGGCTTGCAAATAAAATGCATGAACCAAATTTTCCATTCTCTACCGATAGAACAAATATCTCCGTCTGTCCGTATGTAAATGACCGTCTATGCGGCCGTACGTCAATGTGACATATTGTATAACGATTTGCACATTTCGCATCAACCTCAGGTTGCCAAGCTCCGAGCGTGATTACATCAGCAACCACACTATTTACGATACCATTTTGCATACTGGAGCATCCTTACGTAGACTTTAAATAAGCTGACTATGCTATATATGGACGCTGCAGGCCAAATATAGCGAGCGATAAATGTACCGTTTTATTTATAAAACTGTAAATCGTCACTGAGATAGGCTTATTATGTAAGCTTTTCGTTATATCTAATGTATCACGGTGGCTGTGTAAGTTTGATTGAACAAATTAAATGTGGTTTTTTTGGGTTATTAGGCAATGTGTGAAATTTATGAAGCCTAGGTAAAGTATTGAAATGAAAGTGAAAAATTGCAATGTTTTTATTGCTCTTTTGAACTAATATGAAGGATAGTTTTTACTTAACTTAACTTACCTTCACGCTTTATTCCCTAGCGGGGTATCAGAGAGAACGGAGCGCCAAAGGCTACGGTCAAGGATTCTGCAATCCTTCAATTCTTCAAAGTATTTAAAGATAGTTTTAATGACACTATTTTTCAAAATTATATAAAAAATCGTTGTTTATGCGTTTTTAAGCGTGTATATAATGAAAAACTTCTCTTATTAGTACCTACCTACAAAGTGAAAAACAGCAATAAAATAATATTTTCCATATTTTACCTAGGGACCGTCGAAATATTCTTATATTATGCTGTAATCTTTATAGTTATTATCGTTTTAACGTGATCAATTAAGTTAGAATAACGCCATAACATACGTAGAGCGAGTGGTCGCGGTCGCCACCGTCGCCGCCGACCGCCGGTTTCAACTTACAACGCGTTGTGAATTAAAAATTACACATACATCTCATATTACGGTGTTTATGTACGTCGCCTGTCTGTCTACACCAACCTGCCGTGTCGGTATCAATGCGCAGATTATCCTTTTAGCGACTGTTGAACTCTACCTATTTGAACTCGTGACCTTAGGTGTTTTAAACGCCGTTTATTTATATTAGTGCTTTAACATTTATTGGTGAAACTGCTGAAACTTTACCCAATGCTAAATTGTGTAGTACAAGCGGGCGAAGCCGCGTGTGTGTCGCTAGTGCCTAATAAATAACATTGAATGTATTATTGATCGCGATTAAAATTTTCCTACATCCATACAACCTGCCAATTTGCTAAAACTGTCGACTCACAGAACCGTAGCAATTGTAATTTTACGGTCCATTGTCAATAGATATTTCACCAATAGTGTAACAAAAGTGGTTGAAGTCATTCGCTATTTTTATTTTGTTGCCTCTAATTTACAGGTGGAGAAACCTGTCACGGAGGGTCTTTCGCATAGAACACGCGATCAGTGGGAGATAGATCGTTTATCTTTGAAATTCGTCAGGAAACTCGGCCATGGACAGTTTGGTGAAGTATGGGAGGGTTTATGGAATAATACGACACCAGTCGCGATTAAAACACTTAAGTCGGGCACAATGGACCCCAAAGACTTTTTGGCGGAGGCTCAAATTATGAAGAAACTACGACACAGCAAGCTCATTCAGTTATACGCTGTGTGTACTCTCGAAGAACCGATTTATATTATCACGGAGTTGATGAAGAATGGTTCTCTATCGGAATATTTGCAAGGTAAATTATTGTTGTTTTTTTTTTATATTTACCTGTTATTTTTTTGTGTTTTAAACATCTTCAAAAAGTACCTATATATTGTTATCTATTGCAATACTAAGTGTAATGAAAACTATATTAAACCAAAAAAATACATGTCATTCTTACCCTTCGGAGGAAAAGGAAACGAACTGTTTGTGACTTGAGTTTCCTTTTGAAAAAGTATACAACCAACACGTCTTCGTCAATACGATAAAAAAAATGTAATTCAATTAACTTCAATGTGCAATCAAAAGTCGATTACTTGTTATCCCTATCGAGATAAAACTTCGAGAAAGTTATATAAACTATTTAACTGTTTTTTGGTATTTGTACTTAAATCATCTAAATAACTGTAGCTAACTAACTAAAAGCGACGGTTATAGGTTCGCTCTCACTTGAGTAGTCTCGTAAATTGTACGGGAAGTGGAGAAAAGAGTGTCTCAGCTTCTCTGCATACCCTGCTATATGCGGGATACAGCGTGAAGCTTAAAATTCAAAATTAAAATAAATTCATGTTCCAATAGGCAAGGGTCGTGGTCTAAAACTGCAAACGCTCATCGACATGGCGGCCCAGATAGCTGCCGGCATGGCGTATCTGGAGTCCCAGAACTACATACATCGTGACCTGGCCGCGAGGAACGTGCTCGTGGCTGAAGCTAACATCGTCAAGATAGCCGACTTTGGTCTTGCTAGACTTATTAAGGTGAGGTTTTTTCCTGTTTTTTATAGTGTTATTACATGCTAAGAATAGCGAACTAAATAAATTGTAATGAGCGTATAAGAATTTCGATGAGTCTTTCTAAGAACGTATGGCTTAGTTGTCAGTGTGCTTGGACGGTTTCATAGACGACAGGATTCGAATCCAGCATCGTTCAATTTTTTATATGTTTACGAAAAATTTGTTGCATAAATAATGTAATTATTTATGCATTTGTGTTTTCATAATAATCTTTGAACAGCTGAGCTATTGTTACTTTTATTATAGCGTTGCTAATAGAACTGCATTTTTTTGTACAAATAAGTATACATATTTTGGGTAAGGAAGAATGGGGTAATTCTATTGCCATTTTTAAAAAAAATACATTGTGATTTTGTACTTTTTTTGCCTGATATTCAATAGCATTATTTAGTCATTGTCATCAATATAACGACACTACCATCATTGAAATATTGTATTTGATAATTATTATTTTTTATTACTTTAATTAAAATTAGGTAACATTTATTAATTTTTTAATCAATTTTCAATTGATTTTGATAGATTATCATAAACAGAAATTGTCTTAAAGACTGGACATATCTATATTGCGATTTATTTACCTACAATTTACTAATGAAAAAGTATATCATTAATTATTGTTTTGTAATAGGATATTTATTAAGTACACTACATTTATTTATTTTGTTTGATGTACATATATGCCTTCGAATATCATGATGATATTCTCACGACATTTCAGCTGTCGTCTGCATACCGTTTTATAAATATTTATTATTTGCCGCGCTGCCATTCCACTAATTAACATGTCATTATGATAATTATATCGATATAAAGTTTAATACAGATTCCACAGATATGTCATTAAGATATCTTTTTTATTTTAAAATAGGTATATATTCATATAGATTAATTAAAACAATTTTATATTATTTTTCGTCTAATTCATCATCTTAAATATCAAGCGCATAATTTGGATTATTTAACACTGCGCGGCCATTTTAATTAATAATTGTCAGTCAACACAAGGCCAGAACAATCGCGATAGCATCAGCCCAGGACGTCACAACTCTTAACAAGGCAAAGAAACGCCCAAGCAAAAGCCGTCTCGTCCACAACATTCTAGAGCTCACTTCATTTCACTTTGAGGTTAATCACACTGGGTGGGCAAAACCAATACCGCAATGTATTTAGTGCCGTTAATAGATACCACAAGTTTTCTACAAAGTTGTACGTCCATTACTCGGTACTGAGGTGCACACTCAGATGGTTCTCAGGTATTTTAGGTATATTTCAGAACACTGGCTCTCTGGTTTGGGGTGATTGGAATTGGTTTTTGTTTTGTTTGTTGTATGTGGAATGTGTTTTGACAAATATTTAGGTTCCCAATGTATAAAAATAATATTAAAAAAATACTCAATAATATATGTATTACTAGCGGACGCGCGCAGCTTCGCTTGCGTATTTAGGGTAAAATTCTAATAACCCATGAAACATGTGTTCAATGAAATATTTTGAAGAGTCTAAATATCAAATTTTATAAAAATCGGTGGCGATTAAGACTTTTTCCATACAAACTTTCAACGCCTTATTAGGGGGAGAATTCTAGAAAACGATGAAACACGTGTTCCATTAAATACTTTTAGAAATCTAAATTTCAAATTTTATAAAAATCGGTGCCGATTTAATTTTTTTTCCATACAAACTTTGAACCCCTATTTCACCCCTTTAGGGTTAAAATTTTTCAAAATCCCTTCTTAGTGGATGTCCAGATTACGAAAGTAAACATCTGTCCAAATTTCACGTTCATACCATCAGCGGTTACGGCTGTGCGTGCGTCTTACCTCAGTCAGTGAGGACAAGTCCTTTTATATATATAGACTAGCGGACGCGCGCAGCTTCGCTTGCGTATTAAGGGGTGAATTCTAATAAATCACGAAACATGTGTTCAATGAAATATTTTTAAGAGTCTAAATTTAAAATTTTATAAAAATAGGTGGCGATTTAAGAATTTTTCCATACAAACTTTCAACCCCTTATTTACACCCTTAGGGGGTGAATTCTAGAAAACTATGAAACACATGTTCAATTATATACTTTTAAAAATCTTAATTTCAAATTTTATAAAAATCGGTGCCGATTTAAATTTTTTTCCATACAAACTTTCAACCATTATTTCTCCCCTTTAGGGTTAAAATTTTTCAAAATCCCTTCTTAGTGGACGTCCAGATTACGAAAGTAAACATCTTTCCAAATGTCACGTTTCTACGCACAGCGGTCACGGCTGTGCGTGCGTCTTACCTCAGTCAGTGAGGACAAGTCCTTTTATATATATAGATTACAAATCGCAATAATCAAAGACCTTAATAATTAGTACATAATTATGTAATTTTTTTTAATGTTATATAAAATTTTTGCTTTATTTAAAATCAAATTAAAATAACTATTGCACAAAAATCTACTAAAAGTTTTGTTTTTATTTCGTTATAACTTTTATTTATCAACTAACATTATACTAGAAAAATAAAATGGTCAAACAAGGTATATATTTCATAAAATATTTGATTGTATTTTATTAAATATATTCCTTAATTAGAGAGAACGTAAAATAAAACTATTATTTAATTTCACATATATCTATTGCATATTTATTTTATATTCAAACGTGCAAACATGTAGATAGATATTTTAAAATACAATAAATTTTGTTTTTAGTATAACAATTATAGTTAATTACAATACTTGACAATTATATGGTCCATTGTGATTTTCTTTGATTTATTGTCACAAAATATATTTTAAATACATCTATTATTTATTTTATATAAAGTTATATATTATAAGAAAGAGTTATTGTTCAAAATGTCGGTCTACACATATCGATTTTATGATCTCAGCCAACACGAGACTTATTTAACGACATCGATACATCACGTGTTATTCTAAAATTTATTATTACCTTACCAAGTTTATTATATATTGTTGTTGAAAAATGTAAATCTATCGTGTATTGCTAGTTTAAAAAGTTATTGAATATTATCACAAATAAAATATATTCACTCATTAATTCCTTTTTTTGCTTTCACGCTGTCTCCCGCATATAGCAGGGTAGGCAGAAGGGCTCCTAGTGTAAAGACACTCCGTTGTCCACTTTCCGCCGAAATCTCCAGGGATTGCGTGTTGAGTGATAGTACTCAACGCCACGCTTTGCCTTGTTACCAGAGTGTGGAAGTGAAAATATTAAATAATTCATTTCTTCGAGCGGGAATCGGAACCATAACCATCGCTTTTAGTCATACGCTTGTTTTACTTTTTCTGTTTGCTTGTTTTTCTACATAATTATTAATTAATTATTTATTTTGTTTAGGAGGACGAATACGAAGCCCGCGTGGGCGCTAGGTTCCCCATCAAGTGGACAGCTCCTGAAGCGGCCAATTATAGCAAATTCTCTATCAAATCTGACGTATGGTCCTTCGGTATTCTTCTTACTGAACTCGTGACGTACGGACGGACACCTTATCCAGGTAATTTCATACTAGTTACTTTTTTATAGGTATTATACAAAGGAAAGGAATTATTTAAAAAAAAAAATAATTTCATTGAATGTGGTTTCTATATTAGATAATGTTAGCTTACTTTTATCCACTTAATGAGGAGTAATAAAATTCAAAAGAGAGAGATAAAAAAGAAAGAGATACACTCTGATCAATCAACTTAGTCAAATTAGTGAGTCTAGTTTTTTATTTGTATTTTATATTAAAAAAACATATAAATAATTGTAAAATATTTGAAACGCGTGTTCCAGGCATGTCCAACGCGGAGGTACTGCACCAGGTGGAGCACGGCTACCGCATGCCTTGCCCGCCCAACTGTCCCGCGGCGCTCTACGACATCATGACGGAGTGCTGGAACAAAGACGCGCTGAAGCGGCCCACCTTCGAGACGCTGCAGTGGAAGCTGGAGGACTTCTTCACCATGGACAACTCGGAGTACAAGGAGGCGTCCGCGTACTGAGCCCGGCCCTCCCTGCCGCCCCACCGGCACCCGCACGCGCCCCACACGCACGCGCATCACGTATGTCTGCGTTTTTCTTTTTTTTATAGTATACTGAAGCAGTGTTGAATTGTGGAGTTCAACGCCGCAATTTGTCTTGTTACTAGAGCGTATAAATTATTTTTTTCACCAAGAGGGAATTGAATCCACAATCGTAGCTATTGCGATCACATATATTGAAGTCATTAATGACATTGAAAAGTAATTCATTACATTGTTGTACTACATATATTGTACTTTAATAATAAATGTATTATTTTAATGCATTGACTTTTAGTAAGAGTAAAACGATATTTTGATGTTTGATTAAAGAAATATATAACACAATATACAATTGTTTTACAGACCCCCGGTCTATATCACATGCCGCCCGAGCTGCAAATGCTGCACACCAGCGCGTCCATGCAACACCTACACGCGCACCAGCACCCACACGCCGCCATGGCCCACGCCACGCTCGGCCACGGGACCATGGCCCACGCTACACTAGGCCACGGAGCCATGGCCCACGCCACCATGGCGCATAGTCACGTGGCGCACGGCCACGCCACGCTGGGCCACGGAGCCATGGCGCACGGCCACGCCACGATGGGCCACGGTCCCATGGCGCACGGCCACGCGACTTTGGGCCATGGCCATGTCACGCTCAGCCAGCTCCAGGCCAGCCTGCCGCTGTGCCACCGCCACAACACCCTCTATCGCGCGCCATAGGCCGCCGCGCCACAGGCCCCGCGCCACGCACCCCGCGCCACGCGCCACACCACACACCAGTCGCGACTCACCACAATCATGTTTGTACTATCTTGTTAAGAATGTATTAGCAGTAGCTTCGTTTTATTGTTAATGTATGTATAAGTATTGCTGAATTCGTGTATACGTTTAATGTAATCGGTAGTTGTTGTCATCGGAAACGAAGCATTCTCATGTAGTATCACATTCAGTGTGTAATGTCAGACAGTTGTGTGATCGCGGCCATGTCTCGACTCATCCCTCGCTATCTCATCTGTAAAACCATTTAATTTGACTAAACCTTATTTTTAAGACATTCGTCCTTTTAATATGCGACATTGTCTCTTTTATTTACCTCTTTCGTGTGTTTTCTATACAATGTGACACTGGCAAAGTGATTAGTGCTCAACTGGTACTTTTGGAATGCTATTAATAAAATGACAGAAAAGAACAAACTATTCTTGAAATCTTGTAAAGAGCAATGACGGTTTCCTATTGAAAGACCACGTTATCTCACTTCAGCCCAATACTTCAAAGTTTCATCATGTTTCATATATTCATTCATATATTTGTACTGATTGCGTGTGCGACACTCGCGTCGTATAGGATTTGTATACAGTACTGTTTACTGTTTAAGACACCCACTACTACACTTCTATATAGCAAGTAACGGTACTCGACACGAGGGTGATAAAATTGTACGCGACATTTAATCAAAATTTTGAAGGTTTAAAAAGTTCTAATATTTTAAATTTTTAAAAATAAAAGTGAATTTCCTTTTTTTTTGAGTGAAAAATGTGCGTGTGCAATTTTGTTGCGCCTCGACGATAAATTTAATTAGACTGCCTACAATTTTTCTAAATATATTTAGCGTACGGTAGGTTAAAATAACAGTTCGTAAATAAGTCGTCGACGGACCTTCGCTGATGTAGACACATCCTTAGTATAATAACGCGTTCGGTCTCTCGCAAGACGATTGTGAGTTCAATTCCCGGCTTTTACAGTTTACAGCGTTTAGGCTCAAACACACGGACGACGCTCAAATACAATACGTTTTTACCCTTAGTTGAGAGTTAGACCGTTTTGTGTAAAGCTTCGAATTAGTTCGGCCCATTTAGTTTCGGTTTGAGTGCGCGGGATAGTGCAGGACTAGCGCGTGACAGTGCGGGCAAGCGCGGAATAGCGTGTGACAGCGCGGACTAGCGCGTGACGAAGCGGAAAAGCGTGCGACAGTGCGGACAAGCGCGGAAAAATGTGTGACAGCGCGGAAAAACAGCGGACAGGCGGAACACGACCGCAGTGTGTGTGATCCGGAGGAAATTTAGGTTCGGCAGGGATTTTTATTATTAGTCGTGCGTTTAGCACCATTTGTAACGAATTATGTTCGGAGACGCAACGGATTAGGTATTCTCACCTTCGTGTACCATACCGTGTCTACCGTAGTCTAACGATATTGGTGATAGATGCCAAATAATGCTATAAAGAACTGAATTTTATATTAATACGTTATTAACTGTTCTGAGGGGTATCTAGAGATAGATTTATTTATGTAATTTATACGGTCGGCCCGCGACGGCGCCGCCATCTGACGATTGACGTTTTATTTGTGCCAAGACTTTTAGTTTAAGCGGTAGTGTCGTTACAGGTGTTTTACACACCTGGAAGCGTCATCTCTTATTTATATTCATCGTTGGCCTAAGAGAATAATATTTTGTATGTAAGTTTTGTATTCGTATCGGTATCCTCACGCTACGTGCAATACGTACGGCGCTCGTTCACCTCAGAACATTTAACGCAATTATTAGTGTCGGTGTAAGCTTTTATTGTAACGATTTCGATTGTAATTCCATTTTGAACGGTATAACGGTATCGCAGCGACGTGTTTGCGTTATTCTTTTCGTGTATTTCTCTATAGCACATTTACTTACACGTGTAAATAGAACAGTTTTGTAGTTTCGCTTGTTAAAGTTGTAAGTGATGTTAGTGCGTCTTTATGAAACTAATTACTGCCAAGTAGTTCACTCTTCCAACCATTCCAAACGCAAATATTACATTTAAAACACCTATATACGGAAATATAAATTCTAAAAGCGTTCATACTTTGTATTAAGTCACGAATGGCGCACAAATACGTAGATTTTCAATTTCATACATTAATAATGATAAGGTGCCTCGGAAAATGTATTTTTTACTTTGTAGGGTGACCACGTGCGCGAGGCGTAGTTGTTCCAAGAAAAAAAAATAACTTTATTACTCTTCTAAGTATCATTATTTATGAATATGACCTATCTTTTTTAAATATTTAAAAAAAACTATTGAAAATATATTAATTATTAGCCCTAATCATAGGAATATTTTTTTAATCGGCTCGCTCACGTGGTCCTGACGTCTGTATGTCAACGTGGAAACGATAGTGTCGTATGTATAAAATTTTATATTCGTAATAAAATGTAAGTTTTAACCGTAATTAGTTTTTCTGTCGACACGTTTTACTCGTATGTCGTTAATTTATTTAGACAGCTAAGTTGTTTCATTTCGAGCAATAATTGTATTTGTATTTTTTATTATTTAGCTAGCCAATTTTAAGTAAACGTATTAAAGGCGACATCACAATAAGGAATATTAGTTAGGGTAGTTCCGACGAGCGTTAGGTACATTGTCGTATATGTATATCGATTGTTCGTAAATGAAGCATCGAAAGTGAAAAAGGGCAAATGTTTTTAATGGTCTTTTGGAGTACTAGAAAAGGTAGTTAATGAATTTTCTTTTAAAATTTAATAAAATCGTTTTTTGGACTTTTATTAGTAGTTTAAAACGGTAATAATAGAAATTTACAATCTTTCACTTTCGATACTTTACGTACGGACCGTCGGTATTATATTTATATATATATATATATAAATTGTTGTTTGCCGTTCGGCGGTTGATACTGCTCTTATTACCTCCGAGTATCAATTAAATATTTTAAGTTATATTAGCGTTTGGTATTACACGGCCAAATGCGAAGTCTTTCACTTGAACCATTTCTTCCTTCGTATCACGTGTCATATGTCATTTGGCAGTGTAATACCAACGATGTATGGTTATGATTATTGCATTACACTTATTTGTAAAAATTTTTTTAACACAACAATAAATATAAATGTGAAATATTTTTTTTCTTTTATTGTGCTTCTATATTTTTTTTTACCTGGTTATATATTTTTTATAAAAATAATTATTAATATTTTTTATTACGTTAACCCTGAATTATTAATCTACAACATATATCATTGCTTTTTATTTGAACTATTAAAAATTACAGAGATAACTAGAAATAGAGCTCAATAATACTTTAGTTTCGCTCTGGCAATAAGACAAAAGCGCGACGTTAAATTCCGCCACTCAACACGCTATGTCTGGAAAATTTGGCGTAAAGTGAAGGTGTGATGGAGTGCCTTAACACTCGATTCCTTCTGCCTACCTACAAGATGCGAGATACATCATGATTACAAAGATATATTTAGAGTGTGTCTTGTAATAAATATCTTTATTCATAATAATAATAAAAATCCATCATGATGCAGTGGGTCGACGTCCAATTCTAAAGGCGATGTTTGTGGGTTCGAGCCTGTTCGGAGAAATAAAGTATTTTTCTTCCATGCACACAGACAAAGTGTGAAAGAGTAAAGTTGCAAAAAAAGAAATAAATAAAAAAATAAAACAAAAAAACATTAATTAAGAAACTATATTTCTTATTTTTTCACACACACTTACTAATCTATCCTTATATTCGGTAAGAAGCACATTGTCTTTTATGTCACTGAGTTGAACTACATTTCTTTCTAAATCGTTTATTATATTTTCAACATTAATATCGAATTTAGCTTTTTTACTAACAGGCTCGTCGTCAAATAAACATTCAAAATCCATTTCAAATTTATTTGTAGGATTTACTTCAGACATTGTATTTTCTATACATTTGTGTTTAAAATGATAATCTGAGGCTATTTCCAAATTTTCTTGCCACTTTACAATATTTCGATGATCCTCCTTAAATGCATCGAAATTCCTTCTAAGTTGTGCTAATAATAGATTTTTATGAAAAATAGGTAAAATGAAGTCGTGTAATTCTTTATTTATTAATAAAGTTGTGAATATTTGCCTTTGAATATCACATTCATTTGAAAAGTTTCTAAGAGTGTTTATTAAGAGATCTTCTAAGTTGTCATCGTATTCGCTGTGGTATATTAATTCACAAAACGTTTCGAATATAATTATTGATAATTCAGCATTTTTTAATTGTAACAATTTAGACATCACATTGAGTATCTGTAAGAAATGTAATATAATAGTATAATGGATGTTCCAAAATTTTTATGTATAACATTATATTTTTAACTTTACATTGTATTCCTCTTCCCCCCGGACCACCGTAAGGTGCAAACGTGTCTATAGTGTCTGTGTTAGTTTTATTTACAATTTAAATGGATGAATAATATCAATTCATCTAATTTTATTCGCTTAAAATAATAGGAGATTATAAGTTCAAAGGAGATCTATCGAAAGTCAACTTTGTTCCTGCTCGCCTGGTACTTCTTACTCCGCCCATGTGAGTCTATACATCTTATAATATCTGCGCAAACGCACGCCCAGTTACTTTCACCTGTTGAATGTCGTCTACGCCTCCTTAACGTAACTGGCACATCACTTGTCAAAGCGACTGGATTGATCTATTTGACTTTTTTTGTCTAATCGCCACTGCACTTATACAATCCTAGTAACTCAATATGGAAAAGGCTTTAAATAAATCACTATCTGACACCGAAATTGACAAGTTGGAATCAAATAACACCCCTCCTGACTTTGTTTCAACTAGAAATAAGAGGAAACGAGATGACGAAACATCATCGATTGAATTTTCTGCCTTCAAGGAGGAAATGAAAAACATGATTTCCAGTTTATTATCATCGCATAGTCAGGATTTTAAGAAAAATATAGCTATATTAAAAGAAATACAAACAACTAACAAAAATATAGAGAGTTCCATAGCGTTCCTATCTGCGCAAAATGAGGAATTTCAGAGCAAAATTTGTTCTTTAGAAAATGAGTTAAAAGAAGATAGAAAATACATAACCATTTTGGAGGATAGAATAGAAGAAATGCAGAGAGAAAATCGTAAATCTAATTTTGAAATTAAAAACGTGCCGAAACAAACAAACGAAACCAAAGAAGACTTGATTAATATTGTAGCATCCTTATCGGACACCATTAACTGCAACCTAAATATATCTGATATTTGTGATATACAGGGTGTCCCAGGAGTCAACGATAAAACGAAACCAGGTGATAGACCAAGTCATGACAATTATGAGAAAAATATTAAAAAAAATCTTTGTCATGTATTTTTCATATTATTTTGATTTTAAAAAATATCGGAAAAACCGATACCCTGTGATCGCAGGCCATATACTCGGTCTTTGACACATTGCCAATATGCATTTCATTCATGGAGAATGGTTATGTAACGCAAAAGCTGCAGCTAGAATGTATCGGAAAAGATATCAAAAAGCTGAACGTCATCCCGATTATCGTGTTTTTCGATTTTTCTCTCTTCAACAAACAAGTAATCCAGCAAGTGTTGTACCATTTCGGAATCTAGATTAAATGCGCCAACTTTTAAAGTTACTTGCAAAAAGAGTGTAGTACATTTTTTTTATAGTACAGTCGGTTAAAGTTGGGTGTAGTAAATATTTTGAATTTAATGTTTGGCAAAAACACCACATTTTATTGAAAACTGATGCAGGTATGTTTAAATCTTAAACTGTTATTCACAGAAGGGTTACTCATGATTACATTACAGAAAAAAAAATGAAGAAAGAGTAATATTTGTAGTCCTGGGACTTGAAAAACCATCACAGGGTGTCGGTTTTTCCGATATTTTTTAAAATCAAAATAATATGAAAAATACATGACAAAGATTTTTTTTTATATTTTTCTCAAAACTGTCACGACTTGGTCTATCACCTGGTTTCGTTTTATCGTTGACTCCT
Source organism: Heliconius melpomene rosina (assembly GCF_056956725.1). NCBI lineage: Eukaryota > Metazoa > Arthropoda > Insecta > Lepidoptera > Nymphalidae > Heliconius > Heliconius melpomene. The sequence continues at coordinate 3,900,909 of NC_140402.1, read as the reverse complement.
GGGACACCCTGTATATAGAGTTCGTAACAAAAAAGAAAATGTACAAAATACCCCGATTATTATTGAAACCTCATCCGCGCTATTGAGAAACAAAATTGTAAAATTATGTAAAACGTTTAATACTAAACATCAAAACAAACTCTGTGCCAAGCATCTAGGCCTGCGTTCTTCCTTGGATACTCCAATTTTTGTTACTGAACAACTGACTGCCAAAGGATCACGCTTATACTTTCTAGCGCGGGACCTTGTTAAGAATAAGAGTTATAAATACTGCTGGACAGCCTACGGAAAAGTCTATATAAGAAAAGGAGACTCATCGCCAATAATACTAATAATAAACGAAGCTCAAATTCACAAACTATTACAAGAAACATGACTAGCTTCGACATTTATTTTTCACTGTCTACTGCTAAAATATGTTTCTAGGACTTTACTAAGTATTCCAAATTTATATAATCTCTTACTAAAAATGTTTATAATAGTTTTTATTCTTATATTGTTTTACATGGATTCTCATTATATTGTCTCTGTAAATTATTGGGCAAGCAACATAATTAAGATATTACTCGTACTAGAATTCATGCTTCTTAAATTAAACAACACACACATAACAAACATATACATACATACATCTATATTGAAGACTCGCCTATTGGTATCGAAAGTGGTCTACATATATATGTATTGTATTACTTTCAAGTTTACTCTGGGCTTAATTCTAATCTTGTTACTCTACCCCATACTTATTAGCACCCTGTTTATTTTTGTAATTTTTAATGGATCATAATTCACTCGAGACGTTAAATGAATTCGACCAAACAGCGATCTCATACTCTACACAATGTGATGTAGAAGATCTTACCAATATAAAGCTTGTACACAAAGGTGATTTTACGGTTGTGACGCAAAATATAAGAAGCATTTATAATAATTTTAATGATTTTCTAATAACATTATCACAATTTAACTTTAGTATTGATATTTTGGTTTTGACCGAATGTAGACTGAACTCATCAAAAGAAGTACCACGTCTCGATAATTATAATATATTCACAACATCTCATCATCTTAATCAGAATGATGGTGTCGTTATTTATGTCAAAAAATCTCTAAGGGTAAATTTGAAAGAGATAAGACTGGAACATGCTTCTTGTTTGCAATTAAACCTGGACGAAACTATCATCTTGGGAATTTATAGGTCTCCGTCGAACCCAAATGCAACTAACTTTATTAATTCTTTAAGTGAGCACCTAGAGACTATTGAATCTTATAGAAATATTATAATAACCGGTGATATAAATATATCATAAATAAAAAAATAAGCTAAATGAGAATTCGTATGAATATAATAATAGATATAATTATCTCTTGATGCTCTCCACACATGGTCTTCTTCCGGGACATTGCCTTCCTACCCGAGGTAATAATTGCCTAGACCACTTTATTTTAAAATTAAGCAAAAATAAGTATTCTCCGTACATTGCTGTCATTAACTGTTCCATAACGGATCATTCTACAATCTTCTTAAAACTTTCTTTATTGAGTAATGTAAATCGATGCCCCAAAACAAAAACTTATACTAATTTTAACATGGCTCTTTCAATTTTGATTGAAAAAAAATTACCGTCTCTATTACATTGTGAAGACCCTAATTTACTTATTAAATTCTTAATCAGTAAAATTACCGACTCATTAAAGGAAAGCTCTTATGTTAAGCATATCTCGAACAAAAATCGTACCATAAAACCCTGGATGACCCCTGGTATTCTGCGATGCATTAGAAATAGAAATAATTTGCAAAAGAAAGTAAAAACCAACCCGCACAACGAAATTCTACTAATTACTTATAAAAGATATCGTACTCACTGTAATAATCTAATAAAAAAAGTAAAACGCAAACATGATAGAGACCTGTTACTTTCATCAACTAAAAATATTAAAAAGCTTTGGAAAAATATTAAAACAATAGCCCCATTAAAACCCTCTAAAACCAATAATGATGGCCTATTAAGCATTAAACTGACGCCTATTGAATCTGTCAACTTCGTTAATAGTTATTTTGCAAATATCGGTAAACAGCTTGCCGAAAATATACTTCGTAACTACCCTCACGCCAATAAACTTCCAACTTTTATAAAATCAACATCGTTTTCTTTTGGTTTGCTTGAGACAGATACTAATGAAATAGAATCGGTTATAATGACTTTAAAATCTGACAGTGCCCCTGGGTGGGACAACATTCCTACAACTTTTTTAAAATTAGCTTCCCATATACTTACTCCAATTATTTGTCACCTAGTAAATCTATGCTTTAAATTAGGAACTTTCCCTTACCTGTTAAAACAGTCTATAATAACCCCAGTCTACAAAGGAGGTGACTCTAATGATAAAAGTAATTATAGACCTATCTCAGTGTTACCAGCTATTGCTAAAATCATAGAAAAGATACTGAACTCCAGGTTACTGGGTTACATGGAAAAATTTCAGATTATCTCCAGCTCCCAATATGGTTTTAGACGTAATAAAAATACTGAAGATGCAATTCTATCACTGACTTGTCATATCACTGAAGTCCTTGATAAAGGTCAAAAATGCTTAACTGTCTTTTTAGATCTCAAAAAAGCTTTTGACACTGTATCTGTCCCTATTCTATTGCAAAAGCTTGAAAACATAGGAATTAGGGGCACAGCGCTACTGATGTTTAAAGACTACTTAAGCAATAGACAACAAAGGGTAAAAATAGGAGATTACATAAGTAGTGATTCTTCTGTAAGCTTTGGTGTTCCACAAGGGAGCGTCTTGGGGCCTACATTGTTTCTGGTCTATATTAACGACTTATTGAGTCTAAAGATTGATAATGGTCGAATTTTTGCATATGCAGATGATACTGCAATTGTTTTTTCAGGTTCCTCATGGAACGCTGTCAAGCTGTTTGCAGAAAAGGGACTTTCATATATATCTTCCTGGCTAAAATCTAACTTACTTACTATTAACTTAGATAAAACAAATTACATGTGTTTTACTATAAATAGTAAAACTCAGCCTGAAAATGATTTCAAAATAGAGTTGCATAACTGTCTGTATGATACTTCTAATTTGTGTGATTGTGCTCCGTCAACGCTGAGTAGAGTATCCACAACTAAATATCTTGGTGTTATGCTAGATCAACGACTTTCTTGGCACCCACACATAGACTTCACTGGTTCTAGAATTCGGAAGCTTATTTGGATATTTAAAATATTAAGACACGTAACAACTAAAAAACTATTAATCCAAATATATCTTGCCTTAGCACAATCGGTACTGGGATATTGCATCTCCGTATGGGGCGGTGCAACAAAAATAAAATTTCTTCAATTAGAAAGAGTACAGAGATCTTTGTTAAAAGTAATGTTTTTTAAGCCGTTTAGATTCTCCACTGAGAGAATATACAACTACTGTGAATTACTAACCGTTCGAAAGCTATATATACTCCAAAGTACTGTAAAAGTGCATAGAGTCACCACTTTCTCAAGTAACTCTAAACTACACAATCAAAGAAGAATTGTGACTGCATATATTCCTCCCATGAGAATAAAATTTGGCAATAGCCAATTTACAAATCGGTCTAGATTTTTATATAATAAAATAAACAAAAAAAATAATGTTAATCCTTTGTCTACGAGTATTTATCAATTTAAGAAAATATTAACAGCCAGGTTATTATCATTGAATTACGACGCTACAGAAGCCTTAATGGATTCTAATACATAAACACGCACTCTTATGCCTACACACACATACATATACATTCGCACACACACGCACTCACACATGCATTCACACTCGCGCGTTCTCACATGTACACCCACATACATGCACCCTCAAACAAATCGTCTTGCCCGTATTTTTACTTGTATTTTTATTTTTATTGTTATTTAAGATTAAGTTACGTTTAAACTTAGATATATATATTGATATTTTATAGATATTTATTTCCACAAATGTATGAAGTGTTAAGGAAGAGCGGGGCCACCTTACACAAGTACTAGTTTTACTAGTAACTTAATAGGTTGGTCTCATTACTTCACACAGGTAAAGAAAATGTGAAACTGAAATAAATATATTTTTATTTTTTATTTATTCTCAGGGCAGGAGTAGACAGAGGGCACCTACGCAAGCCCAATTTTCAAGACAAGCGTGTTGAGTAGCGGAACTCAACGCCACGATGTATCTCATTTTCAAGCTTACCAATATCAGGAAATGAAAATAAATCATAATCCGAGTGGAAATCGAACGCAATCGTCTGAGAGAATGTCAGATAGATTAACGAATACAACAATAATACATAAAACACGAAACATTTACATTAGTAGATTTTTATGCATATATCACATAATACAGGAATTATAATAAAGTAGAAAAAAATATAAACAATTAAAAAACTCAAGCCTAATCAAAGAACAGAAAAGAATAATAAAGGCTCACCTGTAACACATTATTACTTTTATAAAACATATTTTTATATTGATTAGTTAAGTAAGTTAAATTTCTTAAGAATGTGAGGTGACCCATAGAACTCAAGTTCAGTAAATTCTGTGGCACATCATTACAAGAAACACAAAATTTTGACCACAGTGACGTTAAGAAATCGTCTAATTCTGGATAATGTTCCACAAATACACAAGTAGACGCCAATTGCATATGTTTAATCTGTAAAAAATACAATACAAAAAACAAAGTTTATAAAAAAACTAAATTTATTTTGTATTATTGTTAGCTTCACGCTGTAACCCGGACATAACAAAGTAAGCAGAGGAACCTTGGGAATCTTCCTTCCAGACAATCTCTTCCCCTCTTTCCGAATTCTGGAGTCATTGCATATTGAACGGCGGTACTCAACCCCTCACCTTGCCTCGTTACCAGAGCGAAAAAAATATATGCTATGAGCGGGATACAGGGTGAATTTTAAAAACGCAATTTAATATTAAAGTAACATACCAATTCATTAATATTTCGCTGATTTTCACACATGTCCCTACATATTTCTAACAATTTTTCAATCACTATCTTTTCAGCAATAATTACCAAGTTTTCTGGCAAATTATTAATATTCAACGCACACCAAGTGCCTATATTTTTATCTTCTTGTAAATTATACGTTTTATAAATTGCCAGTTTTTCATTATGTTTAAGAGGTCCAAATAGTTGTTTTATTGTGTATTTTAAATTAATCTCTTGAGGTGATGAAGGGAAGGCAGTGTGAACTTCTAATACTTGGTACATTTTTATTAAGTTATGCAAAGAATTTATATGAAACTGATTAGGTCCCATCCTTAAACAAAGTGAGTTTTATTATTAATTGAAATTAAATATTATAAAAAAATGTTTAACTCTTTAAGTCTCTGTTATCGAAAAAGTAATATAATAATAATTAAAAAAAACATATTGTTTAACACTTACCTGCACAATAACACCCATAAATTAGCAGAAAAAATTGAATTATAAAAGTCATTGGCCAAAAGAGATTCAACTAATTTTTTCTCAACTAAAATATATTCTTCAGAAGTAAACGTTGATATAAAAGCTGTTGTATGTAATAGCAAATGTTCATACAAGCCACAGAATGGACTAGAACTTGCTACAGAAATTATTTTTAATCCAATATTAAACCAAATGTGGCCTGGAAACAATAAAAAATATATTTTTTCTATAAAAAAACTAATAATAATGATTATACTACATATTATTTTACACACATTTTCTTATAATACAAAAAACCCGATCTATAATCTTGTTATTTACTCCATTGGTATTTTTTTGTGATTTCATCATCACTTTCATCATTGATATTAACATCAAAATGTATCCCAAATATTTGCTATGCTTAAAATCGCTTATGTTCATAGACAGAATATTCTGAAATAAATAAAAAATATATTTTACAATTATAGGTTTTAGGATATTATATAGTATTTGAATGTAGCCTGGATCTCTTGGAAACCGTCCAAGAGGCGTCTGGACAGTTCCCAAGAGGCGCAGGTTCAAATCTCGCTACGTTAAATTTTTTTATGTTGTCTAAAAAGTATTCACTTCGAAAAAGAAAAACAATTCAAAGGGTGGAATAACACATTAAAAATTAAAAAAATATTTTACAACTGTTCTTTAAAATATTATTAAAAAGATTGATAAATTCCTTATACAAATACTTTTATTATAAAACTGAAGAGTTAAGTGCTTAATCTTAGGAACTACTGGTTCAAATAGATTTATTACTTTGTGTTGTTAGATAATATAGTGTTCGAGGAATAGGAACATGAGATCAGAGTTAGCTCAGACACTTATACAACGAGTAGTAGAAGCTAGTTGCAAATAAAAAAAAACAGACAAGCGGGAGTTGGGGTCGCCCAACGAGGGTTCCGTATAGAAATTGGATGTGTCGAGCTTTTACTGAAATTAAAGCTTAAGTAAGTCACAGCCCTTTCATCTCATACCTCACTTTAACTAGCAACTTTAATACCAAATTTTGCCCCCTTTGTAAGGCTATTATTTTTAGAATTTAACAAATGTTATCTATAGTTTCAGATTTTTTCCTAAATTAGAATTACTTGTAGATGGTAGGTGCCATATTTTATAATTCTAGGTTAACCGGAAGTACTCTATGAATTTTGATTCCCTTTATAGTTTCGGATTACACGTTTTTTGCGATATAAACGGCCATGTCATTTTTTAAGGAAATATCAATTGAAAATTAATTTCAACTCGATATCTCTCGATATATGTGTTTCTGAAATAAAAGCTCTTGACAGACAGACAGACGGACAACAACGTGATCTTATAAGGGTTTCTTTTTTTCCTTAAAAGGTACGGAACCCTAAAAATAATGTAACATGCATAGAATCTATATCTATATTTTGGACAATATCTTTTTACAATAAGACGAAATTTTAATCCCTTTATTTGCAGCTATTTTAAAAGTGAGTCTTTTTTAAAGAAAACTTAATAAACATTTCCTCATAATATCGTTGCTTTCTTACTTTTATAAATTCTTCTTCATTTACAAGTTGTAATAGCAAAGCGTCAGATGGCGGCGACAGATGTCCATACATCGATCTTGAAATTTCAGAGGATTTATTTGACATTAATTCATGATAATTACTATCACACCTGGAAGGTAAAAACCATTAAATATTTTTTTCAGGTTGACGCCATATACCACAATAACCAGGGTCGGCAAAGGAAACCTAGGAATCTAGTGTTAAGACACTCCGTTTCCTTATAGACACTTCCACCATTCTTCTCAAAATATATTTTTATACTCGTACAAATAAGAATACACACAATCAATTTTTAAATTGGGTGGAATATTCTTAACTTTAAAAAAATTATAAAGTTGTGAGACCAGAACAGTGGGACAGCATCTGACTGTTAACGCGATGGTTTTGGGTTCAATTCTCATTACGAGGAATAAATTATTTTCCTTTATTCATATTGCTAGGAATGTGCATGTTTGAGCTGCAACATTCAACACATGAATTGTGCTGAAAAATGGTAAACATAGTATCTAAGCTCTATGGTCTATCTGTCTGCATTGACAATATGGACAAGAATAATATTTAAATAATAATAATAAGGCCGTTGTAATGCACGGGCACAAGAGTGTGACTATAACGAGACAGTTGTGGGTTGGATTCTCACTTGAAGGAATGAATTATTATTTATTAATATTTTCATTTCTTCACTCTGGTGCCAAGGCAAAAGCACGTCGTTAAACGACGCACGCGCAATGCTTAAAAATTTCGCAGGTAGGAAGAATATTCCAATTAGCTATTTAAAATACTTACAATCTTATAGAACATAGCAGTTGAATAATGCAATCAAAATCAACATTTTTAGCTTCTTTAAATATAATGGATATTTTTAATAAAATTTTCAAGTTAAAACTTGCTACTTTTAAAGATCTCACAATGATTTTATCTTTCTCTTCTGCCTGAAATATATTAAGTGATATTATAAATTAATAAACTAAACTAATGTGGTGCAGTAGGAAAGAAAACGCGACGGTTGGGGGTTGATTCTCACTTAGGGGAATATTTTATTTTCGATTCTTAGCTCTGGTAAGTAGTCAAAGTAAAACAAAATAGTAAAGTAGTAAAACTAGTTGTGTTCTACCACTTAATAAGTAATGTCTCGAAAATTTGGCTATTTGTGGGGCACTTAATACTAGGTTTCTTAGGCTGTATGCGGGGTACACCATGAAGCTAAAAAAACACTATCACATATGGCCATTCCACACTTGAGAGAAGTACTTATCTTCATTTTCTGGTAAAATGAATTAAGGCATTAATTTCTACCATTCAACATGCAATGTCTGTAATTATAAAAGAGAGTGAATGTCTTGAGACTGTCTATTCTGCTATATTTGAGATAAATGATGTGAAGCATAAATATAATCATTCCCTCAACCAGAGACCAAATTGACTCTACAAAAATACTACTGCATTACAATTTAGACACTAATTACCTAATAAGAAATTGATATTTTCATTTCTTTGTACTGATGATTGGGCAAAGTGTGGTGTTGAGTTACGTCACTTAACACGCTAAGACTCTAAAATGTCAGGGGAACGGAAGTGTCTTAATGGGAACTAAGCATCTTAACACCTACATATAGCATGAAGCTAAAAAAGAAATTAAAATATTACCTCTGTTACTGTTGTAATATTTTTATATATACTGGATGCCAATAACTGTGTGCAACTGTTATAAGTGTTTTTATCCAATAAGAAGGTTGAGTATTTCTCACATATTACAGTATAAGCTTTCCACTGTTCAGCCATAGTCTTTACATCTAATGACTGTACAATTTCACCAATTTTCAAATTAATATCTAAAGCTATTGAAATTATTAAAGAAATTTATAAATTCGTAATAAATATACTTATTTAAAAAATCATATCAAATAGTGCATAATGGGAAAATTTACAAGAATTTTGACATATTTTCTAAAAAATACTTTTATATCCTTTGTGTAAAAAAACACTTTAAAAATGTATTACTAATATGCATGTTATTACTAACCTTTTAGAAGAATTTCCTGTTCATCATTTATTGATAAATCAAATAAAAAATGGTATTGTAGAGTCATTAAATAAGTCAACTGCAGTTCATGACAACTACGAAATAATTGTTTCAATTCTTTTTCCACTAAAGTTAAATGATTTTCATATATAAATTCACTAAAATGAAAAGATTTTATATGGTAATATATGTTTTATTCATTCAGGTTTTTATATGTGTTTTATTTTAAATAAAACTCTTTGACGGTATTTTTTACTTATTTTTTAGCAGTATTCATTACAGTGGCGTAGCTAGGGGGGTGCGAGCGGGGCGGTCGCACCGGGCATCAAAAGGAAAAGGGCATCAAACTCGACGATCAGTGTGTTTTTTCTTTGTTTTTTTAGACTTTATACCATTTTAAAGGGCATCAGTCCTCTAAGCCGCACCGGGCATCAAAAGGAAAGGAGCATCAAAGTCGACGATCACTTTGTTTTTTAGAACTCAACGTCCATGATCAGGTTTTTTTTAAGAACTCAACGTCGATGATTACGTTTTTTTAGAAGTCAACGTTGACGATCACTTTGTTTTTTTTTATACAGGGTGAGTCATATTGAACTTTCCGATTTCAATAAGGTGTGTATTAAAAACAAAGCGACATGCAGTAAAAATTATTTTATTGTTTGAAAGCACATAACATGCAGTTTTAATTTAGTTGGTTTTAAAAATGATATCCTGTAAACCTCCATTCTACCTCCATTGACCACACACTGCTGAAGCCTTTCCCGGAAGTTGTCCATTACTCGTCGAGTCATATTCAGCGGAATAGCATTGATTTCTTCCGTGATTGCAGCCTTCAGTTCATCGATGGTTCGGGGACGATGCGTGTACACCTTTTCCTTCAGGTAACCCCAGAGAAAGAAATCGCAGGGGGTTAAATCAGGTGATCTCGGCGGCCACCCAACGTCACCTCGCAAAGAAATGAGATGACCGGGAAACATTTGTCGCAGGATTTCCATTGAACGCCTGGATGTATGGGCTGTAGCACCATCTTGTTGGAACCAGATGTTATCGTTGTCATGATTCTGCGTTAATTCCTCCAATTTCGGTTTCAGAAAAGTTTCAAGCATGTCGCAATACCGAGCAGAGGTAACTGTGACGACTTGACCATCTTCTTCAAAAAAATAGGGACCCCACACACCAAACTCTGCAATAGCGCACCACACTGTCACTCGAGGGCTGTGAAGTGGTCGTTCGTGTAGGTTTCGTGGGTTATTATCAGCCCAGTATCGAAAATTCTGTTTGTTGACAGTTCCGGCGAGGTGAAAATGTGCCTCATCACTGAAGATCAAAACAGCAGTGCGGGGGATCTGCTGAATGTCGCGGCATAAATTTGTTCGTGTGTCTAAGTCTCTAACTGTTAATTCTTGCACTACCTGAATCTTGTATGGGTGAAATTTAAGGTCTCTATGCAGTATTCTGCGGACACTACTGAAAGATAATCCTAGTGAAGCGGCATGTTTCCGAACAGAACGCCGAGGGGATTGTTGAATTGAAGCCCGCACTCTATCCACGTTTTCCGCTGACGTTGACGTCCTAATTCGGCCTTGTGGTCTTGTTTTTAATGCTGATGATGTTGCTCTAAAATTTGATACCCAATTTCTGATTGTTGGTCCAGTGGGAATGGGATCACGTCGACCAATAGCAAAATGTAAACGGAACGCACGCTGTGTTGTGATCACGGAGCCGCCATTTTTAATAAACTCTTCAACTACGAACGCACGATGTTGTCCCGACCAAGCCATTGCTCACACTAAAACTGCATGTCATGGCGCGTCTAATGACACCATCCCCTTCCTTCCCTTCTTCGTGCAACGTCCTTCCAAAACCGGAAAGTTCAATATGACTCACCCTGTAGAACTCATCAAGAGAAAAGAGGGATCAAAGTTTACGATAAGTTTTTTTTTTTTAGAAGTCATCGTACCTTTTTTTTTTCGAAACTCATCAACAGGAAAGGGGCATCGAGTCTCCCTAGCCGCACCGGGCAGCAAATACCCTAGCTACGCCACTGATACATTAATTTGATCCCCAACATTTTGAACATTTTGCAGCAGTCTGAATACAGGTGGTATTCACTCTCAATTTGTAACCACAAACAACTGCAAAATATTTCAAGCACTGAGTTTCCAAAAAGCACATAATATCAAAATATATGCAAGTAGTCCATTTAATTAGTTGCATTTGAAATGGGTGAAACTCATAATCTTACTAGATATATCATATGTAATAAGATTATTAATCTAAAGGTTAATAATAAATAAAAAAAATATACCAACCTATCTCTACAATGAGAAAAGACTAATTCTATAATAGATCCTGTACAAGTTGGAAAAGTTTTAATGGTAGACAAAGTAATTGGAATCATTTCTATTATATTTTTAATGAAAGTGGATAGTATTTGTAATATTTGGACAACATTTTCTATGTAACTGGATACTTTTTCGATGTCAATGGTAGAATCTTCTAATAGGGATATAATAATATTGAAGCTCTGAAACAATAATCATATTATTTATATAAAATTTTGAGATATAAACTTTTAAGATATTATGTGGTAGCATAAAATGACAATAGTGTGTTCTCTCCGAGTTACCATGGACACCTCTAAATAGATAAGTAAGGAAGCATTAAAAATATTAGCAATTTTACTCCAGTTAAAAGTTAATTTTACCTGATCTGCACAATCTCTACAATCACTCAATAGAGTTTTACATATCTCCTCAGATCTTACATTCTTTACAGTACTTTTTGCTATCGTGGACTTTTTTATTCTATTAAAAAGAGTTTGATAGGATTCTTCATCAACCTTATTAATATTATCATTAAGGAATTATAATAAATTACTCATTGATTATTATTTAAAATTATTCATTCATAAAAATAACATTAATTAGTTTGTTTATATCACAGCATATATTAACTATATTGTTAGCCACAAGGTAATTTGGTAATAATTATAGCTAATTCATATATGTAGTTAAAAAAGATAACAAGATCTTATTTAATCGTTAAAATAGACACAGTCAAAGTCATGGAAAGCAAGAAATAATAACCAACAATTAATGTATTTTAAATAAAAAATACGATTAAGTAAGCTACAAATAAAATTATAGCCAAAGGATACTGTTGATACATCATACATGCTCGTCCCGGCTTCCGAAAAAAAATCGGAACTTTGAGAATCATCCATTTTATTTAGAATTAAAATATATAAGAGTTGTTTCTATTTATAGTGAAATAATTGGTTTTGTTAACACATTCTACTTAAAATGTTTGTCTTACAACAAACTTGCGCGCTTTTTCGTGATTTTTAAAAAAATTGGCGTATGTTGACATTTAAATTTTGACTGTTTCTTTTTATCTTTTACTTTATGGATAGTAGGAGTAACCGTTAAGTGTAATTTATTTTGCTACTGTCCCGTAGATTGGAAAAGATACAATGCAGATTAATTTTCTATTAAAACATGTAAAAATAACACTTAAAATATTTATCAATCGATTAAAAGCCAAATTTCGCATCATACTGTGAGTTTTTAACATATTTCTTCATTCTCATATGGGCGTCATATGACAATTCAGCCGATGATCACCAATTGACAGAATCAAAGCATTTCTGGTGCCACCTGGGAATGAACTCTATCGTGAAATTAAGGATTTTTAGAGATATTTATGTTAGCCGCATATATATATAGAAAAAAGAAATCGATCATTGTAGAAAAAGATATCTCATTATTATTATTCTGTTCTCTGCATATGGGCATAAGTTCCGAACGTGCCAGCTCATAATTACTACTACGACTAATTACTAATTACTATTACTATTACGACTTAGGAAAATATATACGCAGACCCTAGTATGCTAGTTGGTATTTTTTTTATTAAATTAAGAACTGCATCTAATTTAACGCAGCAATATTCGTGCAGCTTAGGAAGTTTTTTTGTTGATTGGTTGTCAAATGTCATTGTGACTGAAATATTCTGTTATTGTATGTGTCACTGTCATTTGCGACAAGCAAAAGCACGTGAAAAACACGTTATTTGTGCCGGCTATAATGTTGTTGTTTTCTTTTAATTATTATTTTTCTGATTAAAAACATAAATCTAAAACAAATCTACAAAATGTACGAGAAAATCGTTGCGGCGCTAAAAAATATTGAACTAGAATCAACTAATTCGGACTTAGTAGCAACATGCCAACATGTTGTGGTTAGTGCTTATTAAGAAATAATATAGGAGATTAATATATTTATACTATTTTACTTTGAAGAAATATATTTTATATTTACAAAGTAAATATATTTAATTTTATTTATTTATTTATTTTCAGAACTCTATGAAAGATAATGGTAATGAAATTGCAGATGTAATAGATAAATTAGCTGACTTTATATTGAATTTTGATGATGTGGTGCTATTCAAAAAATATTTGTCAAATATTCTCTTAGCATTAGTGTCTTCAAAGATTCCTTTAAAACCTGTATTTTCTAGCACAAATTATGACCAATGCACCGATCTAGAAAAAACACATCATTTAGAGTACTCTATAGTATTAGCATTGGTCAGTGACCATCCAGATATATTGCAGTATGTATATATATTTTTTTAGTAGTACATAGTTATTATGTTAAAATAATATTATATACATATTTTATTAATAAATGTTCTGCTCTTAAAAAAGCTTTATTATGATGTTTCAGATATGCCCTCAAATATTTACAAATAAATGCAATACCTCCTTATGAAATATTTATACATCACGAGGATTCTTATAATGTGGCTCCCAAAAAGCGAAGATTATTAGATTGTCGGCAAAAAATAACTGATTATCATATAGTCTCATGCTGTTACTCTTTGCTTAACAAATTGCCTAATGAACTATCTTTAAAATGGGATTGGACAAAGTTTATAGTAAATTTTAGTAAGCATGAAAATGCTGAAATAAGATGGTAATTATATTTTATTACATATTTTATTTATTTTTTGTATTATCACTTAACATCTAAATACTTATGAAAGAGATCACTTTCACTTACCTAATACTTACCTAATAACAATAATTTTAATATTTCAATTAATCAAATATTATAATTCTCTTAAAAAATCATGATGCATGGATAAATTTTTGAATAAAGGCACCAGCAATCATTATTCACCTCAATACTGAATTGCACCACGTTATCTGCTCGTGGATATATTGTCTTTAATCTTTACACAATAACAATAGGATAATTTTAAAATGTTATTATAATTTTATATAAAAGTAATGTGTCAAAAATATTTTAATTAGAAAAAAAATTAAGAATTTTGATGTCTCTCAATAAGAGTACACAGCTTAAAAAGCTCCAAGCCTCCAAGGACTTGGAGTTCAAGAGGTGATGTTGTGACATCAAACCCGGGAGATGGTGGTGGTAAGGAGGTGTGCCTCCTTACAATCTTTTCGCAATGATAATAAGATCATTTTATTACTACCTACACTTATTCATCTTTAGCTTATTCCTGAACACAACAATTAAAGATATCTAAAAATCATATATTTACAGGATGGTAAAAGAATCTATGGCAATAATAACAAATATGACAGAAGGTCAAACAAAAATATTATCAGCGAATTTAAGTTTGACACAGCAAGATGACATCGAACACATTCCATTGGCAAAAGAGATGTATATAATTGATGGAAATATTAATGAATTAAATTTGAACAGCATTAATGTTGTTAATATTGATGGTATATTACTTCCAATACATGATAAAGATAATAGCCAAGCAGGACATCTAGTGCCAGTAAAGTCAACTATCAATAATTTGAGAAGCCTTGCTCTTGCTGTGGCATCAGGTAAACCATGTTGTAACTGTAAAAAAAAAGATAATATATACTCAATATTCAGTTATTCAAGGCCAAAGGAATGATAAGTATCTTATGCCTTAATTCCTTGGATATATTATTTTTAAATATTGATAGTAATGTTATATAGTTGTATACACACATATATATATGTACTGTTATATAGTAAATTTAATATACTATATATATATATAATATACTAATAAGCAGGTTTTCACTCTAAGCCAACAATATTTTTGCTTTATTATAAAATAAAGTCCTTGTTAGGTTAAATAGCTAATACAATGATTATTGTGAACTCAGTGTTTTATTATATTACACAAAAATTTATTATATTTTCCAAAGGGCAAGCTCTATCCTTAATGGGTCCGGTGGGTTCGGGCAAGACTTCATTGGTAGAACACTTAGCAGCTATAACTGGGCGTAAAGGGACTGCCTTCAAGAAGGTGCAACTAGGTGATCAGACTGATTCCAGAATGTTGTTAGGTTCACATCAATGTACGGACGTGCCTGGCGAATTTACATGGACACCTGGGGTCCTTACTGAGGTAAAGATTTTATATAAATATATGTAAAATTTACATTTAATTTTAGACAAGAACATTACATTTGTTGTGTGTAAGTTTCAAATTCAGCCAGGACTATTTATATATTTTTTAAATGCTATTTATGTAATGTGCACTAGTACATACAATTTATTTATGTTTATTAACTTAATTTTATACATTATCTGTTTATAAATATAAATCAATACTTATTTAAATAAACTCAAGTTAGATAATTATAATATTTAATTTTATTATATGAGTAAATGTGCTCATATAGTCCAGATTGTGCAGGTATTAAGAATTGTTGCTTTGATATTTTCTCTCCAGGCAGTACAAAACGGGCACTGGCTTTTACTAGAAGATATAGACTGTGCAGCTTTAGATGTAGCATCAACATTAAGTTCCTTATTAGAAAGAAATACACTTTGTGTACCTGGCTATAGAGATGCATTACCTTTCACTCCTGGATTTCAGTTATTTGTTACACAGAGGTAAGTTAAAAATATAATAGGGTTATAATATATTTATAATTAATTACTTCTTTATAAAAAAAATGTATGTTTATTTCAGGACAATCATAACAAATTATGGATTTCAAAAGAAAATGTCCAATTCAAGTACACTGTTACAAAAACACTTAACCCAAATAAATGTAGAACCACTCTCTCGGTTAGAATTAGCTGAGATCATACAAACTAAATATCCAAGTCTAAAATCAATATGTCCGAAAATCATTGAAGTATTTATGATGTTTTCGGTAGGAAGCCATGATAGTTCTTTACAATCGGATGTAACCGAAAAAGAATCAAATATAACATTAATGAGAGGTTCAAGACTTATATCAACTAGAGATCTTATTAAATGGTGTTCTAGATCTGTTATTGGATTTAATGTATCCAGTCCTGATTCAGCTTTAAAAGTACTTCAAGATGCGTTAGATATATTCACTTGTTCCATCTCATCTCCCGAACATAGATTAGAGTTGGCAAAAAAAATTGCAACATGTCTAGGCATTGTCGAAACTAAATCGGAATTTTATTGTAAACATCATAAACCTAATGTCTCCTTACATCCGAATTCATTAGACGTAGGTAGAGCGAAAGTGCCCAGAGTTCAAAAAAGTTTGAGTAGGATCGATTTTGATAACAGAGAAGTTGTTTTTTCTTTCACTCGACAGTCAGCTTGCTTACTTGAAAAAATTGCATGTTGTGTGTCTTCAAACGAACCTGTACTTTTAGTAGGAGAAACTGGAACTGGAAAAACATCGTCAATTCAGTATTTAGCTAAACAAACTGGTCATAAACTAGTCGTTATCAATATGAATCAACAGTCAGACTCTGCTGACCTCCTAGGAGGTTACAAACCAGTTGATATGAAATATGTAATACAACCAATTAAAAATGAATACATTGAGATGTTCAAAGGATTTTATAACGTTGAAAAAAATAAGAAATTTATAAATCATATTGACTTGTGTTATGACACCGAGAACTGGACGGCTTTACTAGCTTTAATGAAACAAAGCCATAAAGCAGCCATTGCTCGTCTTACAAACGAAAAAAAAGATGAAAAATTAAAAATATGGCTGGCTTTTGGACACAAACTTATGAAATTGGACCAGCAAGTGAAAGCAGCATCTAAATTAACATTTGCGTTTATTGAAGGCTCTCTAGTTAAAGCAATGCAACAAGGTTATTGGGTGTTATTAGACGAAATAAACTTAGCATCAGCAGAAATATTGGAATGTCTTGCTGGTTTATTAGAAGACAAGAGCGAAACTATAGATTTGTTAGAGAAAGGCGATAAAGTGCCTATTAAAAGGCATTCTGATTTTACCCTATTTGCTTGTATGAACCCAGCCACAGATGTCGGAAAGAAAGATCTTCCTGTAGGTCTAAGGAATAGATTTACAGAATTCTTTATAGATGAACTGACAGAACGAAATGATTTGATGTTGCTAATTGGTGATTATTTATATCACATGAATTTGAGTGGAGCTACATTGGAGTCGATATATAGTTTCTATGCTACTATTAAGAAAGAAGCTAAGTTAAATTTGATTGATGGTTCAGGTATATATTTGTTACTACTTTTATCACTTATTCATATATAACTTTTTCTTGACTTGGCCACTATAAATTAAATACAATTTTTATAACACTGTGCTATTTAATTTCTTAACCATCAATAGGACTATTTTGTTTTTATAATATCCAAATTATACTAATATTAATTTAATAATGTATTAACTTTTAGGAAATTCGCCGCACTATTCTTTACGGACGCTCTGTCGGGCTCTCACTGCGGCGGCCAAAGCGAAATGCGGTACTGTTGCGAGATCGTTATATGAAGCTTTTTGTTTATCGTTCTTAACGCAGCTGGATAGGTCTTCTCATCCTAAAGTTGAAGCTATGATCGCCAAGTGAGTAAAAGTATAACATTAATTAATAATTTGTATTGGTATTTTTTTCTGCATCCTGCATATAGCAGTGTAGACCTATTGGTAAATTAAAGTAATTCAATATTATATATATTGACAATATATATAATGTTGAATTTAAAAATATTCATAAAAATATATTTATTTTCAGGGCTGTGATTGGCAAAAAGAATATTAATGCAGTACTTAAACAATTAATTCCTGAACCAAAAGCAGATGGACAAAATTATTTGCTTTTTGAAGGACATTGGATTCCTCAAGGAAAATTAGACATCAATATACCTGAAGGCTACATTTTAACCCCAACAGTGAGAAAAAACCTACGAGACATAGCACGTATAATATCCTTAGGAAGATTACCTATTTTACTTCAAGGAGACACATCTGTAGGCAAAACTTCGCTTATTACTTATATTGCTAAGGCATCCGGAAATTATTGTGTCAGAATAAATAACCACGAACATACAGATTTACAAGAATACATTGGGTCCTATGCAACTGACTCTAGCGGCAACTTAGTATTTAAAGAAGGCGTTCTTGTAGAAGCAATGCGAAAAGGTCATTGGATTATACTTGATGAATTAAATTTGGCACCAAGCGATGTATTAGAGGCTTTAAATCGGGTTTTAGACGATAATCGTGAACTATTCATCCCAGAAACACAACAAGTAATTAAAGCTGATCCCAACTTCATGCTCTTTGCTACACAAAATCCACCAGGCTTATATGGAGGTCGGAAAATGCTCTCTAGAGCTTTCAGAAATCGCTTCGTTGAACTGCATTTTGATGAAATTCCCAGAAAGGAATTAGAAACTATTTTACATCTCAGATGTCATATACCACCCACATATAGTAAAAAAATGATCGAAGTTATGGCAGAATTGCAAGTTAGAAGACGTGGATCTGCGGCTGTTCAAGGAAAAGACGGTTTTATTACATTAAGAGATTTATTCAGATGGGGCCAAAGATATAAGCATGCATCTAAAGATATGCTAACTGTAGAAAAGTTTTACGATTGGGACCAACATATTGCTGATGAAGGCTATCTTATATTGGCTGGTAAAGTCAGACAAATGGACGAGAGGCATATTATAGAAGAAGTCATAAAAAAACATATTAAAAGAAAAGTTATTCCTGACAACCTTTTTAGCTTACATCAAAATACATCCCCTGTAACTAAACACATACTAGACACACTTTTGAATAACCAATTTGTCGAATTTTCACACGTCGTTTGGACGTTTAATATGAGAAGACTGGCAGTTTTAATAGCTAAGGCTTTTACTTTTAATGAACCTGTGTTATTAGTCGGAGAAACAGGTTGTGGGAAGACTACTATATGTCAGGTCTTGGCAGCTTTGAGTAATAGACAATTGCTTTCTGTTAATTGTCATATGCACACAGAAAGCTCAGATTTCTTAGGCGGACTTCGTCCTGTAAGACAGTACAAAAATGATGGTAGATTGTTTGAATGGGTGGACGGTCCACTAATAAAGTCAATGGAAAAGGGGCACTTGTTTTTGGCAGACGAAATTTCCTTAGCAGACGACAGTGTTTTGGAAAGACTTAATTCGCTCCTTGAACCTGAGAGACAGCTTGTTCTTTCAGAGCGCGGAATGGAAGATAGTTCAAATATTGTTGTTATAACAGCTGTTTCTAATTTCCATTTTATTGGCACAATGAATCCTGGAGGAGACTTTGGTAAAAAAGAACTATCTCCTGCACTACGCAATCGATTTACAGAAATATGGTGTGATCATGTTAGTTCTAGAGACGACTTACTGAAAGTTCTAGAAAAAAGTGTGTCTAAAGGAATTGCCTTAGGAAATCAAGAAGATGGTAATTCCGGTATCGGCAACTGTATTTTGGATTTTACAGCATGGCTTAAGAGTTCAGAAGTGACAAACAAGTTTCCATTTAGTATACGCGATTTATTATCGTGGGTTCAGTTCATCAATATAACTGTGTCCAAAACTTTAATGGACGTCCCGGAAGCATATGTACATGGTGCTTGTATGACTTTCTTAGATTGTTTTGGCACTACTCTGACTGGTCATATAGATTCTGATACATTAATTTTATTGCGTAAAAACGCCATAAATTTCTTACTAAATCAAATTAAAACGTTCAATAACGATGACACTGAAAACCTAAAAGAAATATTAATTAGTAAAAAGATTATTGAAGCTGAAAAAGATGATTCTAGATTTGGTATAAAACCATTCTTTATAGATTGTGGACCATACGGACATGATGACGAAAAACAAAAATTCACATTTACTGCCCCCACTGTAGGCTCCAATACATTGAGGTTATTGCGTGGATTACAATTAAATAAAGCTATTCTCCTGGAGGGAAATCCAGGTGTAGGCAAAACTAGTTTGGTAACAGCATTAGCTAAATGTTCGGGTCATAAAGTAGTGCGAATAAATTTAAGTGATCAAACAGTAAGTTGTTTTACTTATGTGTTAGATTTACTATTTTATATGTTAAAACCTAACTTTGAATAACCATTATTTAAATTTTATTACAGGATATTACAGACCTATTTGGAACCGATCTGCCATCGGAAGATGGGTCTTTTACATTTAAAGAGGGGGCATTTTTACGTGCCCTTCAAAATGGTGATTGGATTTTATTAGACGAACTAAACTTAGCCCCACAACCAGTACTTGAAGGCTTAAATGCTTGTTTAGATCATAGAGGAGAAATATATATTCCTGAATTGGGAAAGACATTTAAAGTAAAGAAAGAAACCAAATTGTTTGCATGTCAAAATCCGTTGAAACAAGGTGGGGCGAGAAGAGGATTACCTGTTTCCTTTTTAAATAGATTCACGCAAGTGTACATTGATACATTAACAAAAGACGATCTGTTATTCATTGTAAAAGCACAATATTCTCGAGTACCAAGAGATATTTTGCACAAAATTGTTCAATTCAACTGTAAAGTAGCACATGAAATTACTGAAGTCCAATCATGGGGCCATAAAGGTGGTCCTTGGGAAATGAATTTAAGAGACATACAAAGGTGGTGTGAAGCGCTAATAAATGATGATAATAGTAGATCAAAAGTAGCGCCAGGAAAGTTTGTTGACATATTATATGTAAATCGAATGAGATGTGAAGAAGATAAGGCGAAAATGATACAGTCGTATGACGAAATATTTTGTCCTGAATATCCAAGAAGTCAAAGTAATCCTCAGTTGGTAGTAAACGATGATGAAATAATCATAGGAGATGTATCGTCGAAACGAAACAAAGAAAAGGAATTCAAGAATAGGCGATCAATGGAAACAAATTTACTCATACTCAGAAATCAAACATCAGCTCTTAGAGCTTTAGCACAAAATGTGAAAATGAATTGGCTCTCAATTCTTGTTGGTTCAACTGCGACTGGGAAAAGCAGTATTATTCAAACACTAGCGGATGTAACGGGGAATGAATTACATGTTATACCGGTGACATCTGCAATGGACGTATCGGACTTGTTAGGAGGTTTCGAACAAGTAGATTATAATCGCAATCTCGAAAATATTTACGATGAAATAGAAACATTAACTATCCAAGTGGTACGGGAAGCTTGGATAAAGCAGAAAATAACAGAATGGAAAACAAATAAACTACTAACTAATTTATATCAATACAAGAAGTACCAATCTAATTGTCTCGAAAAAAACTTTTCTGATGAAAGTGTGAAATATTTTATAGATAAAATAAAATTTTTGCATTTTGATCATTGTGAAAAGCTATTAGGTTATGCTAAGACATACAAATTACAGACTAATAATATTGAAAAAGTTATGAATAATTTAACAAAATTACTAACGAAAGTATCAAAACTCTCTACAGTCAATATTGGTGGTAAATTCGAGTGGGTTGATTCGTTGCTTGTAAAAACTTTGGTTGAAGGATCATGGCTTCTGTTAGACAATGTTAATTTGACATCTTCTGCTGTGTTAGACAGACTAAACGGCTTATTGGAGCCTAATGGAGTACTCAGTATACCAGAAAGGGGAGAAATTAGTGAAATCAAACCTCATCCTAATTTTAGAGTCTTCTTTACTATGGATCCTAAATATGGAGAAATTTCAAGAGCAATGAGAAACAGAGGCGTGGAAATATTTTTACTTAGACCAGAAGATCTGGATTTAGGTTTATCTGAAACAATGAATTTCATGGATTTAGTTGCTTTGCTGTCCTCATGTGGGCTTCCAAATGAGTATCATGATATTTGTATACGCTGTCATGAGTCTCTATCTGCATTTATTCAAGGTAAAGTAATGAATATAAAATGTTCCATATTAACTGTGGCGTTACACATACACAGTATAGTTAAATTATTTAATATAATCTTTTTAACTGTATCTTTGCAGGTTTGGAACGACCAACTGTTTCACATTTATTGCAAGCTGCTCACTTAACTTGTCAACAGTTGGTCAGAGGTATTTCTAGTCATATAGCTTTATTAAACAGTTTCTCTGACGTTTATATAAAGCCTAGAACTGGCAATGATTTTACCTCATCCGTAAACATGTCGTTAGCTGAAATGAAAAATGCAATGCTAAAAGAATTAGAATCTGAACTAGAAACAGAACAATATGATTCAATAGTTTCTAAAAATCTCACTCATACATTAACAGTGAAAGGCTTGTGTAAAAATTCTGCATATGTAATTGCTAAGCAAATCGTGTATTCCACAATTAAGCAGGCAAATGAAGAAATGTCTGATAGTTCAGCTATATTATCATTACTTTCTGTTTTAACGTCGTACCAGAAAAGTTCTCAGGATTTATTAAAAATTATATATTCTATCATAAAGATGGATGTTAAATCAAATGACAATAATAAACTAAAACAATTAGTTTCTCAAATGAACGAAGCAGCTTATGATAATTTAAAACGAGAAAATTCTTTTGAATCGTATAAACGATTTTTACCAGAAGCATATGAAATTAAAAGCGAAACGATTTGCAAAGTTAATTCTAATTTTGTTTTCCTTTACATGGAACTAAAAAATATAATTATACAGTTATCTTTACCTGACAATGGTTTCTCTGCGTTTAATTATTCATGCGCAGTGTCTGATGGTAAATTAACTGATGACTTTGTAGAGTATCCTATTTTGAGAAATTGTCATCTTTATTTGCAAATGATTGATGGTTATATTGAAAATGCAATAAAATCTGGTGTAACTTGCTTAAATGACAACATGGTGTGTAGTTTGCTACAACTACTAAACTGGCGTGAAAGATTCATAAAGACATGCTCTATGCCGATTTTTGAAAAATCAAAAAATAAACGCACACCGATCCTAAAAGAAGAAATAATACCTTTACTGAATGTCCACAGTAAATGGATACAGAAGTATTTGCTTGGAGAATTATTTAAAATGCCTCCAAATCATAAATTTTTAGAAAAGTTTATTTATGATTTGGATAGATTGAACTTACATGGGGACCAATCACGTTCGAAAGTTGCGAAATTAAGTAAGAAATTACGTAAATATTACGGTCAGCCAAAGCTTTATCAAAATCAGAACGAATACGATCTCTGTATTGCAAAAAAAGAATTGTACAATAAAATACAGTTTGATCTGAATGAACCAATTGATAAGCAACTGGCAAAAGTTTCAACCAGTCCCAGTCAATTATCAGACACCGCATTGGCTTTTGATGTACCTGAAAATAGTACAATTAAAGATATTGAAGAAATCCATAAAAAAATTGATAAAAATAAAATAAATACAGATAAAATGATATCTGAACAAAAAGTTTTACCGATAAACTTATATGTGATACAAAGGGTGATAAATATTTTGCAACCTCATTTATTCTCTATTTCAATAAGATTAACAGATGAGTTGGGATTTGAAAAAGAAATGCCTAATTCTGATATTATTGAGTTATTATCTAGTCTTGTTTCTTTGGGAAGTGTTATGAAAGGATTTCCGCCAGCTTTGTTGAACCAGTTACAAATAATTGATAATATTCTTGGGGGCAACAAAGATGTCATTATTAAAAGGTGAGATATTGGTTATATTATATCATTTTTATATTTTTTTCGTATATGTAAATAGTATAAACGTTTCTTTAATGAAATTAAATTAATAACTAAGTAGTTTACTTTTATTAATTTGTATTGTAGTACATTAATATATTAAATTAAATGGATGTAGAGGATTAATATTATATTGGCTTTTGTATTTTATTCATAATTTTTTTTGCTATTTAAAAGTTAACCATATCATAGTGAATATTGTCTACTCACTCTTCTTACAGAATATCATCGCTACCATTAAGTTTTTGGACGGAGCTATACAAACTGCTTTCTAATTCTCCAGTAAACTATTCATTGTCTTTCTTGAACTTAAATAATTTCGTTAACTCTGAAGAAACAGTGGAATTGATTCCAGCGAATACACAGCGAGTGTCAATGAATCTACCCTTGATGCCTTTTTATATACAAAATTTGACTACATTCGTAGATAAAGCGAGTGAGTAAGCTTTTAAAGTTCAATACTATGATTATATTTGCAAGGACGCTTTAATACAATAAATCATATTTCATCGTAGAATTGAATCAAAAGTAAATTAGACGGTGATTACAAAAATTAAAGAAATAATAAATATAAAATAAATTTTAAAAAAGAATTCAATATATTTCTTTATTAGTTAGACTAAGTTTGATTATATTTACAGCATTGCATCCAGTATTGGCATATGATAAAGTAGCATTGAGAGATCGCGTCGAATATTCGATCCAAATGGGAAGAATATTAAATATATTATGGAAGAACATTGGTACTTTAGATTCTGCGGCAACATTGAAATTGTAAGTTTCACCTAATTATAAACTACTACTTTCATTTTACTTATAAAGTTACTTCTTATTAAGAAGATTCAAAGATTCAAGTAAATTCTACCCAAATATTTTAAATACTGTTACTTTGCACATTAATTTGATCAGTAATGAATCGAATACCAAATATTCTGTTCTGTGTTCTCTCTTCACATTTTATATGCGTGAATAACTTAAATTTAAATACTTAAATATGGTAAAGAATTTTTCACCAAATTTTTTTTCTTCTTTAAAAATTATTAAATTAATAGCTTACATTTTACTCTATTAATACCATATTTAACAAGATATCGTATGAATGAATTTCAATAATAACTAACTATAATTGTAATTTCTAAGTATCTATTACAATATTCATCCGTTTACAGAAAATCAGATGCTGAATTTGAACTAATGAGATTTGAACATTTACTGAATTGCATACAAAATATACTATCAGAGCGATATAATGCTAATAACTATCCTTTGGAACCTATCGATGATAAAAACCAACACATACACAAATATTTCCAAGATGACAAACAATTTTTGAATATGTTTGTTAAAGCTGAAACTTTACGCAATGATTTATTGGATGCCCAAAATCAATTAGAAACATCAAAAACGAAAACAAAGATATTGATTGCGGAACTTTCTCTTATGACGAGTCTCATTTTTATTCGGATAATGGCGGAAATAAGTCCGATTGACCATGTTGAAAAATATCGTCTAAAAGTTCAATATATTGACGAAGACATAGCAATGTTCGATAAATTGCTAAGTGTTTATTACGTGCATGGTGTTATATCTGGAACTATAAGTGAGAATAGAAATATTGAAAAGCCTTCCCAAGTTAGTGTAGATTTTTACAAAGAAGGTTCGGAAAATAGAGAGATGCTAAAAAAAGTGCACCCATATTGTAATGTTTTGATGGAATTGAAAGAGAAGACTGCTCAAAGAGTGCATAAATATGCATCAGGAAACACGTTCAGACCTAAAGAACCGTCGTACGGTAGCTTTGTGAAGGTGTGTACAATGATTTTATTATTTTATCTTTTATAATAAAATGTGTCAATAAATATTAATTTTAAAAGAATATTGAGTATTTAGATGTTCATTACAAAAATACTTTCGCTGTTTTTGCTTTTGCTTTTTTTTGTAAATCTTTTTAACTTAAAATAAATAAAACAAGCTTCACGTTGCATCCCGCACGCAACAGGGCAGGCATAGGGAACCTAGTTTTAAGGCACTTCGTTCTCCACTTTCCGTCAAATTTTGGAGGCATTGCGTGTTGAGTCGCGAAACTCAACGCCGCGTTTTATATTATACGAGAGCGAATAATTAGGAATGTTGCAATCGAACCCGCAACCAGTCGCATTTACAGTGACACTTTGTGTCCCCGCGCTACGACTTGCCTCAGTTATATATTTAAAAGTTATCATCATCTATTTATCTTTTTTCAGTTCAATGTACTCCATAAATTTTAAATACTAATAAATATATTTTCAGGACTGCCAACATTTTATCAAATCAGTATTATCAGACAAAACTACTTCTAATTTGTCTATTAATTTAATATCAACTTGCACTAAATTATACGAAGCAATACAAACGAATAAATACGACAAATCATTAATACAAAACGCACAAACAGTTTTAAAGGAAATTTCCTCTTGGATATATTCCGCTAAAGCATTTTCTAAGAAAGTTTCCACTTCCTACTCTGAAGCGTTCCCAGATTTAGCAAAACCTTTAGAAAATTCTTTATCCCAAATTATATATAGTGTTACTATACTCGGTGATTTAATAAGAGAGTTAATAGTAAAGTTGGAACAAGGTCCATATTTGCGTGATGTTTTAATATCATTTTTATTATATCCCAACGATATTCCCAATAAGGATGCAAGGGAAAAGCACCTTAATAGATTTATTTCGAATAATTTCTTACAAGTGCTAAATCGAAATGTGATTGCACGTAACGAAGATGTTTATCAAGCGGAATTAGAGTGCCTACAGTAAGTAAAGGATATATATTTTATTAATATTTATCGATTGTAAAATAGTAAAATATATTAATAGCTTATTGTTCTTTTTTCTTAAATTAATAATTATTTTACTTTAGAATAATTAAACTATTAAGCTAATATTAATTCAGCTCGTGACTGAATCGATTTTTAAGTTTTAAATTATGTATAATTTTGTATTGTAATACAATAAAATTGATTCATTATTTCAGAGTGTTAAAAATGAATTTAAAAGAGCTAAGCATGAATTGCCTCGCCTTAGAACGTATGGATAGAGTAACGATAAACTCAATGCTATCGACTCTTAATTCTCTAGTAAAAACATGGGAGAAGCAAAGGCAAGCTATTGAAAAGCAAAAGCAAGATGACGAAGCTTTATATGTTACTAAGTGAGTATATGTTTAGTAAATGTCAATATGTATACATTTATATGTTTTGCAACATAATAATAAGTTTTTTTTATAATTATGATAGTATAATTGAGATAGTTGAAAAAGTATGTTTTATATATGTTTTTCTTTTTTCTTGTTTAGTATGTTTTTCATAAGAGATTATTTAGTTAGAGATATCATGGAAGTTCGTTTTGATACCAAATACGCCTTTTGGTATTCCATTTGAAGAAAGATTTACATTTAAAATACACAAAATAATTTGGTGTCTTTACCAAAGAACGAAATACATTCTATAATTACTGGCTATATTCCTGTAGGGCTGAAAGCTTATTAAGATATTTTTTTATTCCCCTTGTAATAAGAGTTGACCCATAAAATAACAAATTTACATTAACTATCAGGTCCAAATGTGATGACGAAGATGAAGAAGCAATGGCCTATGAAGAGATGATTGAAATGTTCCCTTCATACTCTGAATCTGATTTCGGCGATTTCAAACCACCTTCCTTAGAACAGAAAAAAATAAAAGTGGCATCAACAGAAAAACCAAAATATTTAATCAATTCTGATGATGTGTCTCTAATATACAAATGGCACAGTAATTTATTACGCAATATGACAAACGCGCAATGGTTACCCAAGCCAAAGAAATTGGTGGGCAACGATGTAGTAAGCTCTCTAATACAAAGGTATCCCACATTTAGCAAGGTTATACAAAACGCCTGGGAGGCTCTAGATGCGGATTTCGAAGGAACTATTACACCTAGTTTGTTAGTTCTCGTGTCACATATTAAAGATAAAGTGGATGGTACTGGTAAGTTTCTTTGAATATTATGAAATATGTGTTATCATTAATAAAAGTTCTGAATTTATTTTTATATGTAGTAGTGAACTTACCTACGTAACGTTACTTTTTCAAGTTTAATAATGTTTTTTTATTATTATTTTCAGTTCGAGCTAATCAAAAAGTAGATTTCTATCGTTCTGCGTGGGTATCAGAGACTAGAGAGTGCTTGCCACTATTGCACAAAGTCAGGGAAACTACTAATGAATTGTTAGATCAATGGCCTGACTTTCCTACTTTGAAAGATGTAAGTATAGAAAATTGAATGTCATTTTTAAAATGATAATAAAATATGTCTTTAGAGTTTTTACATAACAATATTAAATATATATATTCTGATTTATTTATTACGTTGTACCCTGTATATAGCAGAGTAAACTTAGAAAACGTAGTGTCAAGACATTCTGTTTTGCACTTTCCGTCCGAATGCGAGGTATTGCGAGTTGAATAGTGGAGCTGAACGTCGCTCTTTGTCCCAACAGAGCGGGACGTATAAAAATGTTCATTGCTTCTAAAGGATTGGATCCTAGGTTTGAATTCATAACCATCGTTACAGTGACACTCTATGTCACTGCGCCATTTTATAATTAAATATTTAAAAGTTATTCTCATTTATAAATTAGTTCTTCTATTTTGCTATCTATTTTTTTTTTCAATTTCACGCTTTATAGCAGAATACGTAAAGGGAACCGTTCTACAATCCTCCAATAACTATTAATATAAAAAATATTTTTTCAGATTATAGTAATAGTGGATAGAATTCTAAGTCTCCCCATATCTAGTCCCGTTTCACGTTTTCTCACCGGCTTGGAGTTACTTCGGGATAAGATCGAGGAATGGAATAAAAATGCACATAAAGGGAACAATATGATAAACATATCGTTGGCGGTCGGACAACAGATTATTAATTGGAGAAAATTAGAAATGAGCCATTGGAAAGAGTGCCTTAATAACTTACACCAAAGGTAAATACTTTTTTAATGATAAAAAAAATAATAACTTTAATGATACAACATAATAAAAGTAATATAACAAAGAACGTTGAGTTCTGCCACTTAACACGCAATGTCTTGAAAATTGAGAGGTACGTGAGGAATGGAGTGACCTAACACTAGGTTCCTATCTCATTATGCTACGCGGGATACAGTTTGATGCTAAAAAAAAATTAAAATTTAATTTAAAAAAATATATTTTTTTTATTCCAGACAACAGTCAGAAGCACACAAATACTGGTTCTATATGTATACAGTAGTAAACTCTTATTTAGATCCAAATGATGACCTGACATCGTCACGGGTAGTGTCAGTGTTAAAGGACTTTATGGAGAAATCTAATTTAGCTGAATTTGAAGTTAGATTGGATATAGTTTACGTTTATCATTGTCATTTGGTCCATTTAGAACAGAGTGCAAGGCGAGGTAAGTTGTTTTGTATTTAATTTCAAAGCGAAATAATGACATTTCAGATTTAATTATTACTCAAGGTTAAATTTTGAGCTAAATTTATGAGGATAAATTATCGAATTTAGGGCTTAGACTTTAAAATTGTTATTTTAAACACTAGATTGATTTTTTTAAACTTCTCAACTTCAGAGTTTTAAGGGTCATATAATATTAAAAAATATATATTACTAAATTAATCTGATTAATTATACACATTATTTACTTATTCTTATTACAGATGAACTGCTATCAATATTGTGGAATACATATAACTATTTCGCACAATTTTCCTCGCAAATTGCCGTTGTAATTAAAGAGAAGCGTGCACCTATAGAAAAGAAACTTCGAGATTTTGTTAAAATCTGTTCATGGGACAGAGATCTTAGCTATTGGAGTGTTAAAGATACTGTGGAAAAAGTACACAAAGTGTTGCATAAGCATACTAAAGAGTTTGAGGTGAGGTTTAATATTTTTTTAGCTGCATGCTCCCCACTTAACAGGAAGCGGAATTCAAAGCCGCGCTTTGTCCTGTTTCGACAGAGAAAAAAGAAAATAATTAAAATTATATTTTTATGTTACTTAATTTGTATAATTTTCAACTGTAATATTAAGACCTATTAATTAATGTTATATATAATCTTCTGGTTCATCTTCTGGTATAAGAAAGATTTGACGACATGTGATAATTGTCTATTGGAATAAAAAAAATATTTTAAATTTTGAATATCATTCATGAACATAACACTCACATTCCCAATATCATCTATATATTGACGGATATATCAAATAGTTTATATTTATCACTTCCAGAAAGTTCTAAAAGAAACCGTAGCCACCTATCTAATAGATAATACAAATGAAGTCGGTTCAGATCACGTGGGTATATGGGATAGACCAAAAAGGGCGACCGGGGCGAACGCTACCGGCGGCGCTTATATGATCGATTTGACGAATTATATTGTTTTGGTAAGAAATATTAAGGTAAGTTAATTGTTTAGTTAATTGTTATTATGCTTTACTCTTAATAAGATCTTTGATTTTCTTGATTTTTACACATTTTAAATGAGACTTTAACCGGATTAAACGCGTATGTTTCGACAGATGAATGCCCCCTCAGGCATTCATCTGTCAGTTGACATTTTTTTTATATCAAACTAACCTTTTTTTTTTGTTTGGGTAACCATGAGTTCATAGTCTACGTTGTCATTTTTGAGGCTTTTTAAGTAGTTGAATCCAATCGTGTTTTTTTCTGCTTTCCCTTTATTATTTTAGTTTAGTTCTTTATATTTTTTGGTTTATTTGAAATTTTTGGGATTTTAAATTTAATATTTGAACAATTTTGTATAATTGCTTAACTATTTACTTAAAAAGATTCATTTTAAAAATATATTATTGTCACCATAAGATTATAAAAACCGTTAGTTCGTAATTTTTTTCGTTAAATTGTAAAATATCGAAAAATTGGAAACTCTTTAAGCGCTGGCCCTATTTGGTCGCCTTTGCAGCAAAATCGACCAATTCGCGCTGTGACCACTGAGCTAAGCTACTAAATAGGTGTAAAAAAATTAAACTTTATTTATTATGTGATATAAAGTATGTAGTATTGATATATTTTTTAAATTATTAGAAAATTAAAAAATAAACGATGTCATTTCAGAAATACCTAGATCAGTGTGACCAACCTTGCAACATAATAACTGAGGGTACTCTATTATCAAAAGTACCAACATTACACAATAAAGCTAAAATATTATGCAAAGATACAATTGCTAATACCGGATACCCGACATTAGTACAAGCGTTAGACGACTTTGTAACATCAGTTATTGAAACTAGTGCTCATTTGGGATCTTTGGAGGTATTTATATAATTTTATATTTTGTTTTAAAAAAATACAAAGTAGTTTTATTTATGTTAATTAATTTGTAATTTATTTTAACTTATATAAACGTTTTATCTTAATTAATTTTTAAGTTTTCTTTTTGAATTAATGTTGTGGCTTATGAAAAATTGTTTTAAATTTAAAAAAAATATGCGGAATTTAGCTTTATCTAAAAAAATATTAAAAATGTGATATAAAAAGTTAAATTAAACATAGCCAGACATGGGCGGAAAAATAATGACATCTTAACTTACGCTTTAGAAAATGAGTTATAAATATATTTAAAACTTTATCAGGTGGACACATCAGCTGGCAAAGATAAACAAAAATCACAAGCTAAGAACATCATTCAACAAAAGCGTAAAGCACTAGCTGATTTATTCAAATATTTAGCTAAAATGGGCCTCAACTATAGAACGGGCCTAGTAATATTATCAGCGTCTGAAGAATTGTACGATTTTACCATACCACCTGTGGACTTAGATGCGGCTATGAGTTATTTGAAAAGCAGGTACAATTATATATATTTTTTAGCTTCACGCTTTATCCCGCATATAACAAGGTAAGCAGGTAGGGAGGGACCTTGGAAACCTAGTGTTAAGATACTGTGTTCCGATAAGACACTTCCGTCCCCTACTTGCCGCACTTTGCCTCGTTTCCAGAGTGAAAATGAACATATTCAATATTTCCTTTCCTCCAGTGGGAATCGAACCCACGTCCTTCGCAATCACAGATCCCCGCTGGTTCCCCTGCGGCTCGACGGCCTTAGAGCTTTTTATGCTAACATAATATGTGTTGTATATTTATGACCTCATACACGATTTCATAGATTTTTCCACATTCACATAACATTTTTAAACAATGGAAAAATTAATAAATTACTATTATCAATTTATATATTTATCTATGTTTATTTCAGGCGTTGTGACCCAACTCTCCTAATGTTATGGTCAGGATGTGAGAAATACTTCCAAAAGAACATAGCAAGACATAGGCTATTCAGTGCTGCCTTACAATCTCCTCATGGCGACCTTGGATTGCAAAATATTGAGAGATGTAAAGGTTTCGCTGCTCAATTATTGGTAAGAATTTATTATTTTAGGTATAATTATATTTGATCATGAACATTTATGTTTATTTTAATGACAATTAACTCTATTCTAATTATGTTGTTTCTACATGTAGTGTCAAAAAACAAAAAACAAAACAAAAATATATAGTGCCAAAATATACCGTTTTTCTTTCCACCGCTCCATCGTGGTATCGTGGGACAGCGTCAATCTATGCTGTCCCATTTAACAAAGAAATATTTTCACACAGCATTACATGTTAATTATAGCAGCGATAAAATTGTGAAGAAAAATAACACATGTTATTTTTCTTTAAAAAGTTACTGAGGACATTTATATAACAGAAGATTTTTCCAAAGAAACCATACAGAAGCGCAAAGAATTACTACCACAGCTAAAGGAAGAAAGGAAGAAGGGAAACGAGGCCTACATATGGAATAACAAACTAATAGTAAAATCTAGGGAAAATGAGAAAAGGAAAAGAGACAACTCAACATCTCCCGGTGGGAACCTACAACAACAAGAAAAAGTAAAAACTATAATAGCTCCTGCTAAACTTCTACGAACAGATCCATTTGCATACATGCGTTCCCGATCACACTCCCTAACTGAAAAAACAACTCCTAATATGTAGGAATCACTAGACACCGGTAATCAAGAAAAAATAAACAACAAAAACCTCCAATTAAAAGAAAATCTCCCCAAGCCGGTTGGTCACCGTGGGGTTAGAGACCATTACCCCTCAAAAGACCCTACACTGGGAATCAAAACTAAAAAAAGTAACTGTAAAAATAACAATAACAATATTTTCATTGCAACATTGAACACAAGGTCATTAAAAACACAAGAAAGATTATACGAGCTAGATTTTGCATTACAACGGATAAAGTGGGATATTATAGGTTTATCTGAAATACGAAGATCAGAAGAACAAATACAGGAATATGATAACTATATATTCTACTTTAAAAACATTACTCCAGGACTGTATGGAATTGGTTTTATAATAAAAAAACATCTTAAAAATAATATCCAGGATATTATTGGTATTTCAGATAGAATAGCAATTTTAAATATTAAGTTACCCGAACATAAGCAACCTATTTCAATAGTTCAGGTATACGCTCCAACAGAACATGCTGAAGAAGAACAAAAAGACCTATTCTACCAAAAATTAAAGCAAGCAATGGAACAAGTATACAAAACAGTAATAATAATGGGAGACCTAAACGCCCAAATAGGTAAAAGTAATAAAAATGAAGACTTCTGTCTGGGACCTTATTCATTTGGAAAGCGAAATAACAACGGTCAAAGGCTAATAGAATTTGTCCAGGAATTCAACTTAAGGGTCATGAATAGTTATTTCAATAAAAAAAAGAGCAGGAAATGGACGTGGATATCACCAAATGGAAGAGTCAAGAACGAAATTGACTTCATAATCACAAACAAACCAAAGCTATTTATTGATGTAGGTACTATAAACCAACTAGAATTTAACACAGATCACCGTATGCTTCGTGGAACACTATCAACTACCAATGTAAAGCAATCTAGAAAACTTTTGGCGAGCACTAGAGGAATAGTGGAACTACCACTACCAGACACAGTCTTGTCTTCTCTGGAACTTACACTACAAGATAAAATTCAACAAATTCATACAATACAAGAAAAATATGATATCTTGGAAAACCAACTAAAATCAGTTGAAAATGATGTCCATGTAACAAAATCAGCAAAAGATAAAATAGGAGGGAAAGCAAGAGATCTAATATTACTGAGACATAGTAAAAGGCAACAAAAACCAGTAGATAGGAATGAAATAGCAAAAATAAGCAAACAAATAAATTCATGCATAAGGTACCATAGACAAGAAACCAGGCTCAATCGAATAATGTTCCACTTAGAAACTACCGGGGGAGTCAGAAAAGCACAGAAAGAGATGCAAGATTGTAGAAACTGGATAATAGACATGAAAAAACCGAATCAACAAAAGAGCAATACAAAACGCATAGAAATATTAGGCATAGCTACAGATTTTTATCGAGAACTTTACAATGATGAATACCCAATGCAAATAGACCCTAACTGTATTATCACCGAGGAAGAGATACCATTCATTACTAAAACCGAAATAACTAAAGCAATTCAATCACAAAAAAATAGGAAATCACCAGGGGAAGATGGAATCTCAAACGAACTTCTGAAAGGAGTCTCAGACAGTATAATAAACACAATGTACAACATATTCAATGACATAATGGAACAAGAAACAATACCATCCCAATGGACTACATCGACAATAATATTACTCCATAAAAAAGGCAGAAGAGATGACATCAATAATTACAGGCCCATAAGTCTAATGTCGAACCTGTACAAGATATTTTCAAAAGTTTTATTGGAAAGAATCACAAGAATCTTAGATGAGAATCAGCCAAAAGAGCAGGCAGGATTTCGTGCGGGTTTTTCAACTTTAGATCACATTTTTACAATTAAACAAATTACAGAGAAATACAAAGAATACAGATTATCCTACTATCTGGCATTTATTGACTATCATAAGGCATTTGACTCACTTAAACACGAGAAAATTTGGGAAGCTTTGTCATACCAAGGAGTACACAAAAAATATATCCGCCTCATAATGGAAATTTACAAAAACATGACTGCAAAAATAAAAACTGAAAATCTGGGCCAAACCTTTCCTGTCAAGCGAGGGGTAAGGCAGGGGGATCCCTTATCCCCGAAATTGTTCTCGGCTACACTTGAACTTGTTTTCCAAAAATTGGATTGGTCAAACTATGGAATAAGGATAAATGGAGAAAAGTTAAACCATCTCCGATTTGCTGATGACCTTGTAATAATTTCTGACAATCCAGATCAATTACAGACCATGCTCAATCAACTAGTGTCAGAAAGTAGAAAAGTAGGCCTACAAATGAATATGGCAAAAACTAAACTAATGACAAACCATATACAAACACCTATAAATGTTGACAATGACTCAATTGAATATGTTGACCAATACACATATCTTGGGCAGATCATATCTCCAACACATAACACCTCAAAAGAAATTGAAAATAGAGTAAATGTAGCTTGGAAACGATATTGGGCTCTGAAAGATATAACAAAAAGTAAGTCAATACCAATGAATTTAAAAACCAAAATATTCAACTCATGCATACTTCCTACTATGACTTACGGATGTCAAACATGGGCTTTAAAATTACAAAATGTACAAAAACTTCAAGTATGTCAGCGCAACATGGAAAGGAGCATGCTTAATATCAAGAGAAAGGACAAAGTTAAAATTAATGTTATTCGCCAGAAAACAAAGACTGTAGAAGTATCTTACAAAATTAAAAAGCTGAAATTGAAATGGGCAGGGCATCTAATCAGAAACAAAACCAACAAATGGGCAAAACAGGTGGCAGAATGGTACCCAAGAGAGGGTAAGAGAAAAAGAGGAAGACCTTCGAAAAGATGGGATGAGGACCTAAAATTAGCTGCGGGTACATTGTGGATGAGGAAAACCCACGACAGGAAGATGTGGAAGGCTTTGGGGGAGGCCTATGCTAAGGCAAAACAATCTTTTACCGGTGTAAATATAAATTCTGTATTATGATTATTTAGATTGTTAATAAAGGCTTTATTATATTATTATTATTATTATTATTTTTCTTTATTAAGTTTTAATTAATTAATTTAATTTTTCTGAATTAATTCTATTACAGAAATTGACAAACAGCCAAAAGAAATCGATTTCAAAATACACAAAATATATATGCACATTGCGTACAGTCACAACCAATCTTACGAATGTTCTTGAAGCACACACAAGTAAAACTAATATAACAACTTTGAATAATAAACTTGATATTTTAATGGAATGCTACGCAAATAGTAGTATTTTGCTAGATCAATTTGCCATTGTATTTAAATCTATACCAGAAATTAGTATGAATTCTAATTCAGAAGCAGAATTTGATATAGTTTTATCTGATTCACTCATAACAAAATGTTATAAAGATAGTAACGAATGGCGAGAATTGTATAAAAAAGTAAAAAATATTATAACTCATGTAGATAAACAAAAAGCAGCTCTGGCAAAATTGATAAAGTCTAACCCCAAGCAAATAGGAGAAGAGTGTGTTTTACCAAACATATCACAAGCTCATATAGATATCGTAGAAGACGCTAAAAATAACCTGCATGCAATCATTGAAAAGGCTGAAGCCATTTTACAAGAATATAGTTTTGGTTTTAAATTGAAAACTAATATTGTTGCCGCATCTGCACCACAACATCCATTACTTCGAAGTATTGAGAAATTGGTCAAATATGTGAAAGAAACTATAGAACATTTGGATGAATTAGATACACCTATAGATCAAGAAATGAATGAAACATCTTCTGCCACTTTGACATCTGAAGCTGAAGATATTATAGCTACAATGTTGCTAACGATCCAATCCCTATACAAAAATCATCTATCACCCGAAATAAGTATAGATAATCTCGACGTTTTGGACGCAATCGATGAAATAATCGATGAAAGGGAAAAGGAAAAGGAAGAATCTAATGAAATAATAGAAGATAAACATTTGAAAGAGCTCCTACACGACCGAATGATATCCGATTCTAAGTTATTGCAATTGGATACATTAATAAATAAAATGAGATCATTATTATGTAATTATGTCGATTTTATTGCGTGTCGTTCGGAAGTGGAAGAAGTAAGGAAAGCAATAATGAGAGTGGTGCCCATATTAGAACAAGTTCTGCTTTTTGTTCAGTACTTCCTGTCACAGAAAGTCGCGGTACATAGAGTGTCATGTAAAATGCTGTCTGTTTTATTGAAAATATTCTCTGATCTCGCTATTAAGGGGTGAGTTTGTTTTTTTTTTACTTCATTTAAAAAATATTGAATGGAAGAAATGCATTTTTTTACATGAATATGAATAATCAATGTATATACAAAAATGTATCACTATTTTAATTTGTTATATGTTGAAATTGATTTCTCTAATTTGAATAGAAATAGAGAAGATTAGAGAAAAATTAGAGATCTTAGAAATCTTACATCATATTAGTTTACTGTTACAAATGTTTAAATTTAATATTTATAGTTAAGATAGAACATTGTCTTTGAGATCAGCAAGAATTTCTACTTATACTTACAGCTTTAATTACTGGAATAACTTGAAATTTTTTTTTTTCACTTATAAGCCTCCAAAATAAGCCAATGGCTGGCCAATATCAATGTCTCGAAAATGCGCGTGCATGAGCAACGAAGTGTATAAGGTTCTTTATACCTACCCAGCTACGTGCTCGAAACCGCGTGAAACTGAACCGCGCGAACGATAAACAATTATAATATATATCAAAAATATTCCAGATTCTGTAAGCCATCTGATTTGGACATGGAAGAAGGTGAAGGTGACGGCGGTCCAGGGAAGCTGTCAAGTGGAACGGGCCTTGGCGAGGGTGAAGGACAGAAGGATGTTTCCGAGAGAATTGAGAATCAAGTGAGTGTCCATGTTTCACTTTAATTTTTAAAATTGCATTTATGAGAATTTGTTTTTATTGGAAAATTTTTGGGGTCTTTAATTTGTGCTAGTTAAATCAAATAGGAACAAACTCCTTTTCCCACTTCCCGTCGAATTCTCGAGGCATTACATGTTGAGTGGCGGAACTCAACGCTGCGCGTTACCTTGTTAACACAGCGAGAAAATTAAAATATTAAACATTTCATTACCCCGAGTGGAAATCGAACCAACAACCGATGTATCTAGTTTCACACGCTTGTGCAACTGCGCCACGACGATATATATATATATATATATATATATATATATATATATATATATATATATATATATATATATATATATATATATGGGATGTGTCTTATGTTTTGAAATTTATTTTCATTAAAAAAAAAACACATTAAAAAAGTTTTTTATTATTCATCACATTTATCATGATAAATGGTTCATTTATATACATCTTTGTTTTTTTTACAAGTTTGTTAGGTATTGCTGTCAGAAATAATACCACGATCTATATTTGTTTTTAAAAATTGTTTTGTGTACTAAAAATATGTTTTTGTAAATTTTACTGCTAAATATAAATTGTATACACATTATTTAATTTTATATTTATACTATAATGTGAATGTGAAATAGGATCAATTGGATGACGCTCATCGTCCTGGAGAAGAGAAAAATCAAGAGGATCGTGATTGTAAGGAAGAAGAAAAGGGAGTCAATATGACTGACGACTTTGACTCACATTTGCAAGACGTTGAACAGAAAGGTAATTTAGTAATCAGCTTCAGGCTGTATTCCGCATATAGGAGAGGAGGCAAAAGGAATCTTGTTTTAAGACATTTCTTTCTACATTTTCCGCCGAATGTTCGTGACTTTCCGTGTTAAGTGGCGGATCTGAACGCCGCGATTTACCTCTTTACCAGATCATGTAAACTAAAAATATTAGATAGTTAATTTTCCCGAGTGGGAATCGAACCCATGGCCGTAGCATTTAAAGTCACACGCTTGTGCCACAGCACCACGACGACCTTATTATTTTATGAGAGTAGAGTAATGAAAATAATTAATTCCCCCAAGGGAATATTGAATTCATTACCATCGTGCTAATTAATAGTCACACGGTTTCCTGCTCCGCCAAGATGACTTTCTTTTATTCTAAACGTAAAGTAAGTTGTTAAAATTTTTATTTCTTTAATTAGAAGGCGAAGAATCAGATGAAGAAAATGATAAGGATGATGCCGACAAACAAATGGGTGAAACTGATAATGCAGCTGAAAAGTAAGTACTTACTCATATATAAATATTAAACTGATGTGATGAATTAGATTTATACGTTATTCGAGCCCACAGAGTCGCGTGTGTGGTCTTTATACCGCACTTGTGCTGAGGGTACTCGAAAATTAAACACCTAGTCCGGCTATGCGTCTCATTATATCACTGTATTTTGGGATCACCGTTTAGGACTACATTCGTATATTTTAATTTTTTATGGCAACAAGCCCAAAGCGCGGCGTTGTGTTTCGCTACTCAACACGCAATATCTCGAGAATTCGGTGGAAAGTGAAAAACAGTGTCTTAACACAAAGTTACTTTAGCCTAAGTTAAGATACAAGATAACTACTATTGAACTACGTCTTTGTGGTAATAAATATCTCATGATGTGAAAACATATGCTGAGCAATTTTATTTTTGCAGCAGACTTCGTAAGTCGGATAACTTCCTTATTTCACAGTTCTTATGTATTTATATTATATATGTATATTGTTTCTATTTAAAACTAGACTAGACCAACAAATATGGGGTTCAGAGGACGAAGAAGATTTTGAAGAAGATGGCAAGAAAGATAAAGAAGAAAAGGGCAAAGGTGAGAGTACAGGCGAGAAAGAAATGGCCGCCAAGGATCAAGAACAAGGAACTGACGATGGGGACGAGGGGAAAGAAAAACAAAAGAAAAAGGATGTCAATGAAATGGAAGAACCTGAGATTGATGATGACCATGTTAGTCTTAAATTATGCTGTTTTTATTTTTAAATTGAAGTAATTTAAGCTTATTTATAAATGATTCTAGCCTTATATCATATGAGGTCATCGTATGACAGCGTATGACTTTAAGACGCTCCGAAAAATTAGTTATTTTCATTTTCCCACTCGGTTTTGAGTATTCTTGGTGGAAGGTTTGTAATGGAATCTTATGACACTACATTCAGTCTTCTGTGTTATTTAATTAGCGCGAGACTTTGATATTACATGCCGTTACCTAATAACTAACTCGTTTTAATATTAAATAAATATCGGCGTCCAATGAAAACAATATGTAAATAATAGATCTTTGACACTTGATTAGTTTCGCAGTAGTATTTTTGTATAAGTGATATTGATTCTTATAAATGATTGCTTATTATAATAGTTATATAACTATGATGTAATTGTTTCAGATCGATCCTTATCATGGTAATCAGCAACAGCTACCGGAACCGGAGGACTTTGAATTACCTGATGATATGAATATGGATGGGGAAGAAGATAATGATAAGGTTTGATATACATATGTAAATTTACTTGATAAAGAAGTTTTTTTTTAAATCTCCTTATTTTTTATATTTTAACTACATACATACTAAATGTAGGTAGTCCTGAACGTGGGTACAGTGGGTTATATCGAAACAATTAACGTGGTGTAATATATATAGCCATTCTCGATGTCCGACCTCAAAACAAAAATAAGTTTACAATTCGAACAAGCAGCTTCTAAGATAAGAGAGTTCACACAAACATTTTTTTTAGTTTTATAAGTCAATGTGAAAAAATAACTAACATTACATACTATTACTAGGATGGAGAAACTGAAACTGAAAATCCATTTGAAATAGATGCCATGAAGGAATCTATACCAGAAGAAGAAGAATCTAAAGAAAAAGAAGAAAAAGGCAACAAAGATGGCCTAGAAGTATCCAGTGATGAAGAAGACGAAGGTGATGGTAAAGAACAGGTAATAATGTTAACGTGTTTTATATTTATATGAATATGTCTATGTTGTATTATGTACTTATTTAAATATTATGTATATTTTTAAAATTGTTTTTTACAATTATTAAACAATTTTATTAAAAAAAAAACAATTAATGAAAGTCGCCTTTTTATATTTTGGGTGTGATACGTTGTTGCTACTTGCATGTCTCTGCAAGTCCTTATAGTTGAGACTTGAGAACATATTTTATTTATTTATTACTTTTTATTTATATCAAGTAACATACGACTCATTTTGTTAGTAACAATAAAAAATGTATATCTATGTAATATTTAAGTTCCTTCTCCCTCGCACTCGAAATGGAGCATATGGGATGATACAATATTTTCATATTTTAACTACATAATTTTTATCTTAGAAATACATCATTACTATTATTATTTTACTTTCGTGTACTTAGGATAAGGAAATCGGGGACGAAAATGAAAAAGATGATAATGATTTAGATGACGTGGATACTGAAAAAAATGATGATGATAAAAATGATAATGAAACAGAGGAACAGCCAGAGGACCAAGCAGGAGACCAAAATGAAACTCAACCAGAACCCGAAGCAGAACCCGAAGAACAACAAAATGAATCTAAAGAAGATGATAATTTGCCTAAAAACAAAGATAATATAGAAAATGAAGAAGTCGAGGAAAAACCACATGAGGCCAATCCACAAGCGAATCCATCAAATGATGATCAATCTGCAGAAGATAAAGTGGAAAACGCAGAAATGGAGAGAGGAACTAATGATAATGTTGAGACTAACACTGAACAAGCTCAAGATGAGGATGCTGCGCCACATGTAAGTAATTACTTCTTATGTATAGATATACTTTTTGTTTAAAGTTTTATTTCTCGTATAGGTAGAAAGAGAAAGACTGACTTCAAAACAGGTGTCTCGCTTCTCGGTCGAATTACGGTTGCGGTTTGTGTGACCAGAACGTGAGAATGAAAATAATTAATTCCCCCGAGTGGTGATCGAGCCAACGTCTATCGCTTCTACGTGAAGTTATTGAGGTTAATTTCAATTTTCATCACATTTTATAGTTTCTTAAAATAAATTGATATCATCTAAGTTATAAATGATAAACTCGTAATACTTTACCTCTAGAAAAAAATATACTTCCATTGTAACTATAGCTAATTGCAATGTAATTTCCTGTTACTTGCAAACAATTCGTTTTTATTAACTATAAACACATCATTATGTTTATTTGTTATATTCTACTTATGATTACATTTTCTTCCTAAAATTAACAACATAAAATATAATGAACATTAAAAGTAAAGATTTAGAATATTAACTATTTTATTTAATGTAGGAACAATTACAAGAACAAGTAGGCGACGATATACAATCGACAGGCAGATCGGAATTAGACAAAAGTGATAAAGGTCACCGTGGTGAGAAACAGCCGACGAGGGCCGACCGTTCTCGGGATGCCCAGCAGCGATTTGAGAATAAACCTGGAAAAACTGACCAGGAAAGAACACTCGGTAAGTTTTATTCCTGAAGAGTACCTTATAAGAAGTGGTTGAAAGCATCAACGGATAATAATTATTAATAAACCTGAAACCTTTCTAAAAAATATTGGGAAATAACACTTGGTATGTTAACAATTCTGTATCTCTAGAATCAAATAAAATAACATGTAGATGAAGACATCAAGTCCATATGAATTAGGCAAGTGATAAAGGTAGTTTTAGTGATTTGGTCATTTTATTATTTATTAGAAATCTTTGTTTTCAATGTGTACTATGATTTATTTCTAATGTTTACAGGTGATGTCAACGAGAAGAAACATAAAAAAGCGCACACATTGAACACAGATAAAGAAGATGCAGAA
Organism: Heliconius melpomene rosina; assembly: GCF_056956725.1. Classification (NCBI taxonomy): domain Eukaryota; kingdom Metazoa; phylum Arthropoda; class Insecta; order Lepidoptera; family Nymphalidae; genus Heliconius; species Heliconius melpomene. The sequence goes on along the minus strand of NC_140402.1, from coordinate 3,858,067 downwards.
GATGGAGGCGAAGAACAAAATGATGATCAAGAGGCTGATGCGTATCAACATATTAAAAAGGCTGGACAGGAGGATATGCAAGTAAGTATTATTTGTTCAAGTAAATTAAATATTTAATATTTTCATTTTACTACTCTGGTAACTAGACAAAGCGCAGCTTCGAATTCCGCTATTCTACTTGCAATACCTCCAGAAGTTGGCAGAACGTGACAAAAGGTTTCTACTTACTCTGTTCTAATGCGAGATACAGAGTGAAGCTTAAAAAAAATATATAGAGGAAAAATATTCACAAACCTCCTATAAAATCATTATAGGTAGTCGATTCAGCAACAAAAGAACAAGCCGATGAACAACCAATGCTACAGCAAGAGGACGAAGAAGGTGAAAAAATGCAAGAGGATGAAGATATACCTATGGATGTCGATGAAGATGATTTACAGGTATTTAGATTATACCTGTAATTTGTTACAAGTTAAATATTCGTAATGATCAAATTTAAGATGTGATGCGGATTTAAAATAAGATTTAATAATACTTCAAAATTGATGCCGAGGCTTGTCAATAAGAGATTGATTAAAATAATAAGATAGCTTAGGCATATATTTTATAAACATACATTATATTTTTATTGTTTTGTAGTATCTTTTGCGTGCAACAAATAATGATCTATTCTATTTTATTATTTGTATAAAATTATAAACAATATTTTTTCAAACAGGTTGAAAAATCCGAAGAACTAAAACCTGAAAAGATAAAAGAAGGATCAGAAAAAGATAAGACCGGTAACAAGAAAGATGGTGGTGATGAAGCTACTGGTGAGACTGGTATTGAAATTGAAGGAGACGCAGTTCTTACTACCACCGTACCAAGAGGACGAGATACCTCTTATCATACTAAGTAAGATTTTTTTATTTTTACGCTTAATCATTCTCTATATCTATATATAGTGATAAGACACTCTTCCTCTTCCATGCCTTTAAATTGGGAGACACTGTGAGTAATGAAAATTAAATCAATAATCGTGTTCACATTTAGACACAGTTCCATTGCGTTAGTACAATAAAATATAATATATGTTATTATAATTCATAAAATAAATAAGAAAAAGTCACATCTCCATAGACTTAAAATTGAATTAAGAAATATATAAAAAACATCTGTGTCATTAAAATTATAAAGTTATGGTTTTTGCTTAAGAATAACGTTAACTTTCTTTATATTTTTAATACAAGAAATTTTATTATATTACATGTATAATAATCAAAATCATTTCATCATTCAATATAGATCTTATCACTAATATTAACAATATCTTAACAGTGTGTTATCATGATTATTAAACACAATTAAAGTAAAAAAAATTCTCAGAAAAACAAGATATATATTATGTCAATTATTGTGGATTACTAACAAACAAACTTTGATTGTGGCTCCTGTTATATATATCAAAAAGTGCAAATATGTCATGTTTGCACCAAATAACTATCTAATCTTCCAGGCAAGAAGAATTCCACCACGCGGAGAACATAACCGTCGAGGAGTATACCACCATCCGCCAGTGGATGGAGACACGCGCGGGTGGCGCGTCAGGGGGGCGGGGGGATGGGTGCGCGGCGGCGGCGTGGCGTAGTGCATGGCGGGAGTGCGCGGGAGACGCGCGCGCTTTATGTGAGCGCTTGCGACTCGTGCTGGAGCCGACCGCGCGGTCGAGGAGAGCGGGTAGGCTTATAAATATGTGCACTACGGTCGACGGATCCTAGCAGACCTGTAGTTAGTTGTTGTATGTAAGATATCTGCGCAGAATTTTTCAGGGATTTCTTATACTATTCAACTTCTTCCCGAGGAAACATGCGCACAAATTCAGAAAATGTAACTTCAGAGCGGCCACGGTACTGAACGGCTGTAGATTTTGTCATCAATGACAGAAAAATTGTAATTTGAAATGTTCTTATTTAAGCACAAATAATATAGTAAACAAAAGAACAGGAGACTTTTATATAAAAAAAAACACTATTTTTGTTAAATAGTTTTATTTTTAATTCCTCACATACTTACTTACTTGCATGGAGTCTTTAAAGTTTAATATATATAATATGACTTACCAACCTTACATATTAGATGTAAATATGACGGAACGTAATTTACCCTTATGAGCGTTTGAAAAAACCACTCAGCTATATTACATCTCCTTATTAATATATAGATACTTAATAATAACTTTTTCTCTAGGCGACTACCGCACCGGGCGCGCAATCAACATGCGTCGTGTGATCCCCTACATCGCGTCCCACTTCCGGAAAGACCGTATCTGGCTACGTAGAACTAAACCAGCCAAAAGAGACTATAAAATAGCAATAGCCATTGATGATTCCAGCTCCATGTCTGATAATAGATCTAAGGAATTGGCTTTTGAAAGCTTGGCGCTGGTTTCACAGGTTTGTCGCTATTTCTTTGTATATTTGTTTTTAAAACAAATGTAACGGAAAACGTTATAGGCCATTGCCACGGATAATTGTAAATCCTTGTTAAATAAAAGAAAAAAAAAAAACGAAACCCTAAGGGACCACTGTAGTGCGTCTGACAAGACAATTTATTTCGAGATCGCGTGGAGGTGTCAATCTGAGATAAATATCAAATATTCGTGTCTATGGTCCCTCGAGGCAAAGAAAAAAACAAGCTTCTAAGTCGAACGCAATCAAAAGATACGAGCGTTAACTTAAAATATATTTTCATATCTGTTCTGTTCACCGCTTTCCACTGAATCCTGGAGGAAAGCGATAGGTGTGGGCTTCATTCCTACTCGAAGAATTTAAATATTTAATATTTCCATTTACTCGTTCTGGTAACTAAGCAAAGCGTGGCGTTAAATTCCACCACTCAACACACAATGTCTTGAAAATTTGGCGACGCGTCTCCGGAGTCTCTTTACACTAGAGTACCTTACACCCGGCAATATGCTTAAATTTAAAAAATATTAAAAGTAACGTAATATTTTCTTTTTCAGGCATTAAACCTACTCGAATCCGGCGACCTAGCCGTATTAAGTTTCGGTGAAAACCCGAACCTCCTGCATCCATTTACGGAACAATTTTCGGAACATTCCGGAGCGAAGATTCTAGAACAATTATGTTTTGAACAAACCAAGACTAAAATAGCTCAATTGTTAGACTTTTGTACTGTTATGTTTGACCAACAATCGATAAGAAGTGATGTTTTAAATGCCAAATTATTGGTAATAGTTAGCGATGGCAGGGGAATATTTTCTGAAGGCGAAACTAAAGTGATACAATCTGTGAGACGTGCGAGGCAACAAGGCATTTTCCTGGTGTATGTTATTATTGATAATCCGGATAATAAGGTTTGTGTTTGAGAATGTTTATTTGGATATTTAGTCAATAGTTTTATGCTTAATATAATTTTTTGGTAAATAATTTATTTTTAGTTCAACAGCAATTGACTAATTAAGATTTAATGGGGGAAAATGATTTTATTTGAAATATATTTTCGTTTCTCGGCTTTGGTTGAAAATGAAAAACAGGTTCGAAAATTAAGGAATAGAGTGTTAAAACAGGAGATTTTCTCTTTCTACTCTGCAAAGCGAGAACAAGAATAAAACTTAAAAAAACAATTAACGATTCATATTTTTTTTACAGGATTCCATAATGGATATTAGAAGACCACTATTAGATCCAACAACTAACTCCCTATCCGGATTTGTGCCGTATTTAGATACTTTCCCATTTCCATATTATTTAATATTAAGAGACATGTCCGCTTTGCCAAATGTCCTGGGAGATGCTTTGAGACAATGGTTTGAATTAGCTGCTAATGTTTCTACGTAATTCGTAATTTTAAATTTAGTTTTATTACGATTTATGTCTTAGTAAAGGATTTTTGTATGTATTTGAAATTAGAAAGTTCGTATAAGTTATATTAAAATACAATCTAAATATCATGGTTTATATAAAAATTGTTGTATGAAATCTAAAAGTAAAGTAATATAAATGATTCTTCTCATCTGGTATGTTGAGGACAAACTATAGATTAAGCGTAAAACAGTTGCGTCTATAAATATTTACTATAAAGTATTTAATATATTATTATTTTTATCATATTATTACTATTTTCTATTAAAGACAGTAATATAATGATTATAGTAAAAGGTTATGGTATTTTTTATAGTTTATAAGTTCATTATTATATAAGGAAACCTTAAAAAGAAACAGATAAAAATATATTTTTTCTATAGTAGATAGTTATAATACACTGACAGTGTAAAATTTATAAAAAAATAAATGTGTATAAGAAATCTTGTGTATTTTTATTCTTTTAATTTTATTTAAAAAAAAATGATTATAATCAAATATTTTAACATAGTCGCGGCATTAAAATTCAAATTCAAATTCAAAATATTCTTTATTCAAATAAACTTTATAAGCACTTTTGAATCGTCGAATATACATGTCAACAAAAAGCTACCACCGGTTCGGAAGGCAGTTCTGCTGAGAAGAGCCGGCAAGAAACTCAACAGTTGCTCTTTTTAAAGTCAATGGTATATTTTACTATTACATTAGCTGGCAGCTGTCCTGCCTGACATTTAATAGACATTAATTCCATACATGCTTATCCTCTAAATATTCTTGAACAGTGTAATAAGCTTTACTTGTTAGATTTTTTTTTACAGATATTTTAAATTTTGGAAGTGGCAAATTAAGAATACACTGTGGAATTTTATTATATACACGTATACTCAGACCCATAAAGGATTTATTAACTTTCTGGAGGCGAAAACTTGGTGTAACAAGCTTATCTTTATTTCTCGTTTCTATCTTATGACTGTCGCTATTTTTTCTATGACAATGTATATTTTGTCGGACAAAGAGAATATTATAGTATAGAAATTGGGAAGCAACTGTAATAATACCTGCATCTTTGAAAACATCTCGCAGAGAATCTCGAGCTCTTAGATTATCTATAATATATCTTACGGCTCTTTTTTGGAGAATAAATATTGAATTGATATCTGAAGCACTGCCCCATAGCAGCATTCCATAAGATAAAATACTATGGAAATAGCTAAAGTAGACTAGTCGGGCAGTTTCAACGTCCGTCATTTGTCTTACTTTTTTAATTGCGAACGCGGCAGAGCTGAGTTTATCTGCAAGTGCTTCCAGATGAGCGTTCCACTGGAGTTTGGAATCTATAGTAACACCTAAGAAAATAGCTGATTCCGACACATTAAGAAGTTCTCCTTTAATTATTACATTAAAGGAGAACGCTGTGCGTTCTCTATCGCATTTATCATGGTGAGTGTTCTGAAGAACTGTTTGACCTGTTACCTGCCGCCGAATTTTCTAACCGCACAGCACGTCACAAACTCAAATATCATCCACACCATCTGGATGCGTGGCACTCCACTACTGTGCGGTTTCGTAGGAATTTCCTTCCACGCGCCACCGAACTGTGGAATAGCCTACCCGCGGCAGTGTTTCCAGGTCGGTACGATATGGGTACCTTCAAAAAGCGCGTCTATCTCCACCTCAAAGGCCGGCAACGCACCTGTAGCTCCTCTGGTGCTGCACGGGGTCGTGGGCGGCGGTGATCATCATCAGGTGACCCGAACGCTCGTTTGCCTTGTCCTTTTTCCATAAAAAAAAAAAAAAAAAAAATTATGTTTTTTAACATTTGGTAAGGCAAACTCGATGCATTTCGTTTTTTTAGCATTTAACATTAGATTATTAACATCAAATTATTAACATTAAATTATTTCTCAATTTTCCGCTTCGAACGGAGTGTCTTGACACTAGATTTGTCTTCTTACCAGAGCGAAGAAAATGAAAGTATTCAATATTTCATTACCTCAGGTGGGAATCGAACCCACAGCCATCGGGTTTAGTAGTCGATCCCTGCGTTAGTCCCTAGTTTCAATAAAATTTTATAATGAATTCACTTTTCACAATTCACAATCCACGACTTTCATATTATTTGTAGAATTTTAAATATTTGATTCAATAAGTTAAAGATTATTGATAAGGAATAAAATAAAAGAATAAATATAAAAAATATTATTGTATATTTGTCAACTGAATTAAACAATGACATTTTCGCTTAGCTACCTTCCAAAGTAACAGAAACAGTATCAAACGTTAACATTTAGGCCTAACGTATAAATATTAATCCATCCTAATAAAAGATTTCACGAATATAATTTGCAAAATAAGCTATGCCTAATGAAAAATATACTCTAAAACTAATATGCTATAAATTTAATGAATTTCGCATACTATAAAAATCAATGCACCTCTTAAATACTACGTTTCTAATATACATACAATATATAGAATATATCAACACGTGTATGACTCATACATAGTGTCGATATAATCATAAAATTCAACAATTGTAATAATAGCAAAATATGAAATATTTAAAAATTTATAATAAAATAAGCTAATTTTATGTAAAAATATTAAATAATGTTGATGTTACATCACTAAATCTACATTATGATGATAGAACCACTGTTGGTGTGACATGAACATGTTTTTCATATACTTGTGTATGTATAATTTCGTATTAAACGTGAAGAGGTTGATAAGTATACTATACATATATTTTTTAATAACTTAATAACATAATTAGCATTAAGGTCTGTATTTATAAATCGCTCTCAAGTCTAAGATCGATCTCGAGATATGTCATTCATTAATGAAAACAGCGTCTCAAGATCGATCTCAGACTTTGGGGCGGTTTATTAATACGATCCTACAATTGCTTTATTTTTAGAGTGTGAATAGGAATAAAGAAAATGATTAAATGTATAGGTCAGTTTTACTGCTCTAATTAAACTTGTAAATTTTTAAATAATACTCTTACTCAACATTTTTTCTCTCGCTCATATAAAAAAAAAGTGCATGCAAGTTGACTTATCAATTTATTCTACGGAATGATAAATATATATACTTTTGGCTTATAATAATAAAATATTAGTAAATTAACATAGGCACGGTCTTTTTAATTTTGAATCACTTCAAATTTATTTTTTACACAAGTATAATAAAAAACAAATAAGTAAAGAAAAGTTAAATGAAACAACACCGTTCTCTACATTTGAGCGTGTTTAAAGCTGTTCAGCAACTTATTTATATTTATGCAAAAGTTGACATGAGAAAAAAAACTTACTTTACAAAAATATTTATTCGGACTATTATTTATTAATTTTATGGATGTTGCCAGATCTGTGTATATTTTTTTACATATATATATATATATATATATATATATATATATCTTTTATACATACATAACATTTTTTTATTGAACTGGCAACACTAATCAGCAGGTTATAATGACATACTACAGATTAAAGATAGAAAAAAACATTGTAAAGGCCGTCTCGGTGTTATGAATGATATCACATACTAATAGACACTACATTCGTTTATAAATTGTGTTAAAATTTCTATAAATCCTATACACTAATGCTTAGAAGTATTATTTATAATCTGTATATTGGTCATTTTATTGTTATGAAAAAAAAATATTTAAATAACTAACCAATTAACCAAAAACATCAATTTTATGGAATAACACATTATAAGTGTTAAATATTATATAAATATATATTATAAATATTTTCGAGTCTAGTTAATTCAATCATATTTTTTTAAACAAAGAAACAATAATGCCGTTAAATACTACTGTTATTTTTTATATGTAAATAAACAATTGCAAAAATTCAGTACTGGTCACGTTAGCACTTAGAAAAAAAAATAAAAAATCAACCCATTTTAATGAAAAACCAATTATTAATATAAGTGTAAATGGTGGATGGTATTATTATAACTTTTTATTATATTGTAGACATTTTTTTATTTACCCAATATTTGGAGCAGTAAAAAGATTTTTATAAAGAATTAGTACTATTTATGAGTATTCTACAAAATTGATTGTAAAAAATATGTCTTTATCATTATAGATCATTAATTTATGGTTAAAAATAATCTTAGTGCCATTATTAATTTACTTTATAGTTTTGAAAAACAAAATACGACGAAAAAATTATGATTTTTCCATTAAAGATAAAAAAATGTTATAAATACAAAAATACATAATAAAGTACTGTTAAATATTTTTCCTTAGACAACTCAACTTTATACTGTTAAATAGTTTATCCATAGAAAAAAAAAACAAAAAAATATACATAAATAGACAAGTTAAATGAAAAAAAAAAAGAATCCTTTCACCTAACATTATAAGTTATGTATGTATTAGAAGTTTTATGTTTTTTTTTAAATTTGATCCTTCAAAAAGGAATTACTTTATAGCATTGTTATAACTTAATTGTAAATAATTTATGTTAATTACATATTATAAATGTGCCTTTTTTCACTTGCTCTCCTTGGACGAATGGTTATTTGTATCTTCAGTCTTTTCACTGTCACTGTAAAACTTTGGCTGTGGAATAAAAAAAATATATAAATATAAGATTTTATTTTAATTAAATTAAAAAATAATAAAATTTATAGAATACGTATTAAAAAAATTAGCGGGTTTTAAACCCGCACTTTTTGGAAATTATCCAAGAGGGGTTGGCTTCGAATTAAATTACGTCTAAATTTTTATACTTTTTTCTATAAATAAATTTATTTACTCTTAGTCTGAAATAAGACATTGAAATGTGAAAAAAATATATAAAATTTGTAATAAGCTATCAACAATTTTTTTATATATATGACATTATATAAAATTGAGAACCACACTAGGTAATGAAAAACAATGAAAAACATTACACAAAGCTAATTTGGTGATAAATAAACATATAATGAAAGAAACTAAATTTTTGTATGTTTTTATTTTGTTTATGTGAGAAAGCAAAAATAAAACAAACATATCAAAATAAATCAACACTTCAAACTGTTAGTAAAAAAACTTACTAAAATACATACTACAAAATAATGTGAGGAATCAAATTTTTCAGAGAATAATGATTAAATTATATGATAACATACATATAACGTATAATTTTATCTACAGGAAGTTAATTTAGAAGCAAATACTATCATAAATTTTATCCCTATTTAATTTTCTATAATAAAACTATAAATAAAAAAATACTATACTTTTTTTAAAAAAAAGGTGTAAATATCAAAAATGTTTACAAATACTGCTAAGTGACGAAAATGTAGCCAACATGGTGAAAAAAAAAACACACACAAGAGAGAAAAAAAACACATAAAAACAACTCCAAAAAAACCATAAAGCATGACTCAACCAACACTATAACTTTGACTCGACTTACACAAATAGTATGTACTATACGGTCGTGACTTTATTGCCGAGTCCATTTTTCACACCGTTATAGCTTGTAAAACCCTAAAAATAACATTTTTATATATATTTTTGAACTATTCTTTGTGCATACAATTAGACGATACTTTTGTTATTGAATAATAAAACTCAAAAACTATCATTTTTTATATATTTTCTGATAACTATTAGGTTGGACTGGTAAACAATGACGTCATCACAATATTTGCCCTTACCATTTGGCTAATATTTTAATTTTAAATAAATATTATAGTTCGTTTTTTTTCTCCATATAAATATTACTTTTTACTTGCAACTAATACATCTTATAAACGTTTAAAAATGTCATTTAAATTGGAAACGAGCAAAGACATACAGACAGACCAGGTATGTGAAACAGTTAATACTGGTATGGTTCCTAACAGGCTCCGCTAGAAATCTCAGCATATCAAATTTTAATCTAAAGTGAATTTGGAAAACATTATTTAGTAGTTTGACAAATTATATTTTTATAAAAAATGAGTATTCGTTGATAAAACCTAGATCACAAAAAGACCTACAATTAAATGACAACATATTCTATGATAAATCTAAAGCAAATTTAAATTAAATAATTGGTAAGTCACAAAAATTCTTTTTTAATCAAATTTAGCTCTTTTGGGCCAACCATTAATTAAGGGGAAGGGAGAAGGTCGACGAAGTGTTACAAGGGGTTAAGAGCGAGATCAAATTTCAAAATATAAATATAATATATATATCTATATAATATCTGGTGTTGAAAGAGCGACTAGATTCAACACAATAATATAAATAAAACAATCTTAACCTTTAAGTATGGACGTCGGGTCTGACAGACCAGACAGTTCTACGAATTCTACAAATCGGCCACTTCTCGGTGACCTCCGCCACTGAGTCTCTCAGTACCTTTCGTATTAATGACAAAATGAATGTAGATAGCAGTGGTTGTGTCTCTGGGTTCAAAACACGTGAGTATTTAACTTTCTAAACGGGGCCTGGGTCTGTCAGACCCGACGTCCATGTTTCCCATACATGAATGATTTCAAAACGCCATATATTTTTATAATATTACAAAATATACTTTAATATTTTAATTGTATTATTTGTATTCAAATGTTTTTATTGTTTTATATCATATATTATTTGGCATTGTTTGTTATATATTTTAGTAATATAAATATAATTTACCTAAAAAAGATTCATTTCATTTAGTTTTTATGATAAAATGGAAACGATGATCGACCTAGCACGTCAGGGACAAAAATATCGGTACTTTATAATCAACATCAAACAAACGAATTGGACGACGACATTTTATAAAGAAAATAGCACTTTATCAAATAAAAAGACGCGTTTCGTATACTAAACTACTCTAAGAATTGAGAATGACTTTGACTCGCGTTTCGCGATCTGATCTATCATTTATTGAACATGAAGCAAAAAAAAATAGTTTTGGGATCTTGAAAAACATGTACACTTTGCCCCCAAAAGATATATAGAAACAAAACACATACTTATGTTGACTGCAATCGTCCTGTTTGCCTACAATGTTGAAAGCCATTGTGTATCGATGTTCAATAATACCTTATCTTGAGGTGTTGTCAAAATTTTTATTTTATAACATAAGATGTAATTTCTTTATTTTTTTTATTTGTTAGTCTTTATATTTTGTTAAAAAAATATTTATTTTATTATCTGTCTTTTTTTTATAGTATTATTTTCTTAAGAGTCATCCCATGTGGCCAAAGACTGAAATTGTGACTTTAAGTTACTTAAATCGTTGTGATGCGTAAACTTTAATAAAAAGCCATTTTATTTATATTGATTTTCCTTGATTTGAGGCTATTCATGTAAACTAAAACATAAAATTGTCTTCTTCCTTTAAAAAACAACCGGAATATGACCAATAAATACACTGGTCTGACAGACCCGACGTCCATATGTATGTTATAAAAAAATCACGTCCATAGTTAAAGGTTAATGCGATTTACGACTCAAAAAAAATCTTTGCGGCCTAGTCATACTTGATATGAAAATACAAATCCATTAGAAATGACAAATATTACGTAAACGTAGTTAAAAAAATATTACGTAAATTTTGAGTAAGAATTGTTGACATTCTATCTATAAAAAAAATATTGGTTTTTTTATTAAAACAATGCATTTGAAATTGTAAAGTAGTTATACAGCCATATATAGTTTGTCCTACGGCCTTACCTCGTCATGCTTCTGTTCGGAGATACGTTCGTCGTCATCGTCGCTGTCGTCGTCGCCCGAGGAGTCGCCGCCGGAACCCGCGTTTGTGTTTTCTGTTGATTTCACTGTAAATCAAATAAATCGTTTTTATTAGTTTTACTTCCAGTTTCACGCTAAATTTCTCTTATGGCAGGGTATGAGGGGTGTAGGGTTAGGACATTATATCAATGTCCGTCCGTCCCTATAATTTTCGAGAATCTGCGTGTTCAGTAGTGAAACTCAAATCGCACTATGTCTTGTTAATAAATCCTTGAGTGGGAATCGAACCCATTACAATCACTATTATAATCAGACAGTTTTGCTGCATCACAAAGACAACGTCAGCTAAATAAAAACTGTGTTTTTAAGTACTTTGTATATTTTTACTGTTATTTTATTCACAATATTTGAAAATTACTTAGTCTGTAGCACTCTCACTTTGTGCTTAGTTCGCTACTACCATCACGTTATGTCATGACATTGTCACGTCACGATACCACGTAACGTCACGACACAGTCAAATCACGTCATGATGCCACGTCACGCCATGACACACGTCACGTCACTCACCGGGCTCGGGCGCGGGTGTGGGGCGCGCGCGATCGCGCGTGAGCCCGTCGTAGCACTGCAGGCACACACGCAACGGCTTGTCGCTCTGGCCGCGCAACACGTAGCGCTTGGACGAGCACGGTCCACACACTACAGACCCGCACTTGCGGCAGTGGTGCTGGAAACGTGCACAGTATAATATGTTTATATATGGAGGGGTAGGCGGAGAAAACATAAGGATAAGACACTTCTTCTGCACTTTCTACTTCTGGACATTGGGCTTTGTTGTATTACTCAAGCGAGAAAAAATAATTACAACCGCATTTACAGTCATACATAGGACTTCAACTTATTTTATTCATGAAATTATTTGTTATAAATAAAATACTAATAAAAACTTTTCTGGTATGAAATTAAAGAGTTTTTATATTATGTTACATTAAAAATTCTATATTGATTTTGTATGAACAATAATTTATAAATATAATAATAATTATTATTATTTATTAATTAACTACTCACTCTCCTATTGAGAACAGTAAATTGTGTCTTCTTGCAGTGCATACAGATCGCAGCTTCATTGTCTGGCACCCACACCGCCGCGTGCTCTGATGGAGGCTGTTTACCACCTATTGAAACAAAAAACAATATTATGTATTTTTTAAAATTTCCCCTGACAATTCGTGACACATCTGTTCCCCATTTTCCAGGTGGAAAATAATTAATTAATGAGAATGAAAAAAGGCTCCTAGGTCACATCTCCCTAGCATACTAATAAATCAAAATAAACACTAAACAAAAACAATTTTAAAAATACACTACTATTGTGTAGTAAGGATAAACTTAAGCATTTAATATGTGACTCATATATTTTCCTTCCTTTTGTTATAAATTGTTGAAAAATATCATAATTCTGGGTCAGTAGAAACTACGCTATAGCTTGCTATAGGTAGGGACAAAAATAAGGCGCTCAAATATCTTGAATCCACTGACGTGTGCAAGTTTAATTTTTCCCTTGATTTACGAAAATATAGACCTGCATATTGATACTAATTTCATCAACGAAACCTGCAAGGGATCCCGAAAAATGGTTTTGACAACCGGACAGACACACAAACAAAAAAAGATTTAACTTACTTTTCCTTAATAAGTCTTCTATACACTTCTCTATGTGAGCCATCCATTCCTCCTTCTCTGTAGCAGTGGCAGCATACACAGCAAAAGATTTAGAGGCAGTACGAATCAACCAACCATTACGATATTCTATAATAAATATACATAATTCATTTATTTTAATTACATTAAAAATAATAACAAATTTCAAATAAAAATAAAAATAAAATATTATAAAAATAATTTGATATCCACCCAGAGGAAAAAATATTTTTTAGCATCTCTATTTTTCACATGGTAGAGCAGGTAAAGCAAAGCTTTGACCTGTTACCAGAGGGGGGACATTTATTCTTTCGAGTGGGATGCAAACCCACAACCACTGCGGATACAGTTGGACACTGTGCCTCTATGCCACGACAGCCAAGCAAAATTGTGTCACAAAATAAATAAATTATTCTTGAAGCATCATTTACCTTCTAGATAAGAGGTGTCAGTCAACTTTAATACAAATAAAATATATGTGGTATGCAAATTTCATGTAAATATTTATAAGTTCAAAGTTGACTCACTGACTAACCATACTGTATCAATGTCAGAAATATATTAAAAAAAATTGATAATGCTATTTAACAATTAGTCATCACAACTATGAGTCATTCTTCTTATTTGTTTTACATTTGTAACATAAAATGTAGGATACAAAATTTATTATTTATACTGTAACACTTTAAAATTGATTTAAGGGAATGTTTCCATAAATAATATTTAATTTAAAAATATTCAATTTATAAAGTTGATACAAATTTCAGAATTTGCTGAGATAAATGTAAACTAATAATATAAGTTGCCATAAAAACAAGTTTTGTTGCCATAAATACAAGTTTGTTGACTATAATAATGATATAGGGCAGGGCAACTAAGTGTGATTGTAAACGCAAATTGTTGTGGGTTCGATTCCACTCGGGAACATGAAATATTTAATTAAATTTACATTTCCACTTCTTTGCTCTGGTGTCGAGGTAAGGCGCATGGGTTGTTTTTCCTTCAAAAATTCGGTTGTAAATGGAAACAGTGTCTTAAGACTAGGTTTCCTCTGCCTACCTTGCTGTGCATGGGATTTATATTTTTTTATTAATAATATAGAATATAGGCTGCTAATATAGAATATAGAATGCACTAATTTCAGAGACTACTTTTGAAAGATTCTTTTTGTGTTGGATAGTTCTTTTATTTAAGAAGGTTATATTACATCACATTAACACTATAGGATAGATATGAGCAGAGTCAAAGTCGGAATTAGAATTTCCACTCCGTGTGGTGTATGTAGCACTCTTAGTACCAGGTGGGTGTATAATCCATTTAACCAAGCCATCAGCATTGTAAGGTAAATGTTAGTAAATTTTAAAAATCAAAGTACTTACGTCCCTCATCTTTTAATGATTCCAATTTTACCTCTTCAAGTGGTATGACATGTTGTTTATTATATTTTTTCTTGTTTATCACAATGTTTCCATATACTAAGATATCATTGAAAAGGAAAAATTGACGAGCTTTTGGTTTCTTTCTGCACATTTTAGTTAGGACACCTTCTCCAACAAGGACCCTTCCTTGTTCTGCTAAAGGCTGAAAATTATTGAATAATTATCACACAAATTTAAAAATAGTAAAACAGCTTCACACAATAAAGTAGGGTAATGCTGAAATCAGGGAACTCATTAAGACACTACTCACACTTTCTGAATACTGGAGGCATTGAATGGCGGCATAGCATTACACTTTGTCTCATTACCAGGGCAAGGAAAGCAAAGACATTAAATATTTCATTCTTCCCAGTGGGAATTGTACACTCAACTGAAGCACTTAGTCACAGGCCTGTGCCAATATGCCATAACAACATTTATTTATAGTAGAAGAGATTTAGCATAAAAATATGTATAAAACATTTGGAGAAATACAAACATTACAGTTTGAGTTTTTCCTAATGCCTATAATAATAATGGATTTTAATCTTTATTCGAAATAGATATAGACAGAAGAATATAAATAGGTTTTGTTCCTTTAGACTTGTCAAGGAAAAGAGGCAAATGGTCAAGTTGGCAACTATGAAGTCTCATACTTTGCTACCAGAAAAATGCAATTATAAAAATATGTGGTTAAAACAACACTTCTTTCATTACTAAAATACACTGTGTACTAGAAAAACTAAAAAGTATATTTATTTATAATTAATTTAAACACATTTATTCGATAATTACATTACATTGTTTACCACATAATACTAAGAGGTATATTTGTTTTAGAACTTCTCAATAATTTGTTAAAATAGATATAAAGTAGAAATAGTGAATGTTATCTAAAAATACAAAAAACATGTTGTAATGTATGCATCAAGGAAATAAATAATATATTTCCTTATATTTAATTTTTAATCTACAGATATGTGTGGGAGGTATTATAATCTATAACCTTTAAATCTTCTGTCAGACAAGTATTCAAGTCGCTTTTTAAGTAAAAATTATTTTAAAATATCCGAAATTTCAATATCTGTCCTGAAAATCCTGTTTTAAGTATTTAATTTAAAAAAATGTGACATTTGAGTGAATGATAATTCACTGATAAAAAAGTATGTAAATAATATCCATAGTCACAATTGTTAAAAAATATATCACATTGATAAAAATATGATATCTTTATACAAGTTCACCAATCGTATTTATTATAAGTTTATCTTGCTGTTTGTCGGTTGATAAAAAGAGAAACGCAGAGTTGGAAAGTTTCTTTAATACTCAAATCCTAAGTAAACGTATAAAACAACACACCTGTCCAGCACTGCCGAAGCAGTTTTCCACCATAGTAATTCTTCTGGCATTGGCCTCACTATTCACTGAAAAAGAAAAACAGCTCGTAAGTTTGCGGTACAGCTTCAAAATTAGACGTCAAAGGAAAGTAATAAGCGAGCAAACAATGACACTAATGCACCACTAATAAATAAATAAGAGAATATTGTTATGTTGTGGTAGTAGTAACTATGGTATTAATTACATTAGGCGAAACTAATAAATTTAGCCTACCTAAACGGTCAACCATTATAGAAAATTATATTCCGTTTACACAGCACAGAGACACGATAAAGACGAGAAATATGTGTCATCTAGGGCTGCCACTTGCCATTTACTTGCCAGTACATTTTTTTATTTAGTATCTAATAATTGCCATGACATTAAAATAATAAACTACCTACGGGTACGGCACCGTATCATGCATAGAAAAATCTAACTTAGATTTATAAATATGTTATTAGAGTATAATTAATTAATTAATAACTAATTACTTTATTAGAACATGACATGTTATAACATCAAAGTCACAGGATTTATGTTTGCATACAACTAAAGAACAACAACAACAACAACTTATGGAGTACAATATTATTTATTTTTTCGTTTTGTAGGGCAATTTTTATTAGTGGGTAAAATAAACAAATTGGGGAAAATCCATATTTAATAATATTTGTACTCTGTAAATGACAAAATGATTAATTTTATACTCTATACCATAGACATAAATGATCATGTGAGGGTCCATATTTTTTCTGGTTTTTGACACTAGCTGACAGGCAGTGGTCGATAATATTATATATTTGTTCGTAATTTTGTAAAATAAACGAGCAAAAATGGCCTGTAAATTCTGTGGCCCTAAGCTGTCGCTGTGTGGACTCGTACTGAGTGTGTGGGGTATTATACAATTGGTGAGTAATTATGATTTGTGTATCAATGTTGCAAAATTAATCATAAAAGAAATCTCATAAATACTTATATTTTAGACGTTAATGGGCGTCTTCTACTATATTGGGGCAGTGGCTCTATTAGAAGATCTCCCTCTCGGTGGAAATCATCACAGCATCGATGCCTTTATCGCCGAAGTTAAGAGTGGATATTCTCAGGTGACTTTTCTAATATAATCAAGTTCTTGGAAACAAGTGCTTAGTATTAAAAAAATACTTTCTTACGAGAATTATTAGATAACTTTTTATTATCTAAATATATCTGATGACTGCAAATTTACTTAACATCATTTCAAGTTATATTCTAATTATCAAGGTCTTATTTGTGCTAATTTAATTTCAAATTCAAACATTTTGTAAGTCAAACGTCTGTCCTGGATTTTTATACCAATATTCTATAATCAACACACATTTTTAAAAAATATATAAAACATTACAAACATTTATATGATAAACATATTTGTACATCAAATTAATATGTACACATTTTAATTTTATTTCAGAACGCTTACAATTGCTGGATCGCTGCTCTGCTCTATGTCATCACATTAGTTGTTTCTGGCCACCAATTCTGGATGAACAACCGTTCATCAGTTAGCATGTAAATGTAACAAGTACTGTTAAGTACATTTGTTTTGTTTATAGCTCCATTCCATTTAATTTGACTAGAAAAATAAAATGCAAGTCAAAGCTAAGAATATATTAATTCTATAGCTCTTTACTATTTTATCATTGCATTGCACAGACCTATTAAAACATTTTATTTTTTTAGAAAAATTCTACTATAATATAGGGCTTGTAAAAAAAGAGTATTTATTGCAGCACTATTTCTTGGTTAAAGATAAATTTGGTAAATAAGATATCAAATCAAAGTTATTAAAAATATATTGTTATATGAAGTAAATGAATATAATATCTGTAGAGTAATCATTATTTATTTACTCAGCGTGAAACTAAATACCTAATAATTGTAACTAAAACTGTTTTTTTATTATATGATATCAATAATTGGTCAAGATTCATAATAAAAAAGAATATTCCATAATAGTATTATGCTGATGAATGTTTGCTATAAATTGTACATAAAATAAATTTACTATAATTATTGTAGGTAAAATGGTTCTATAGTTTTTCTCCAATTAAATATTAATGTTATATATTTTTTTATTTATTTCTTATATCAGTTTTCCCCATTATTAGCCACTGAGATTTTCCTTAATTAAATAGTAACAATATTGAAGCATTTGTATTTGGATACAGATATTAATCACTTTTTTTTCTGTATATTTTAAAATTGTTAGCAAAATTATAAAATTCTGCATCACTTATTTAATTATTAAAAATGGCATTCAATTTAAATATATCAATGACACATAAGTGTACTTTACAAACACCAAAATAAGTACCATAAACTAATATAAGGAAAATTTTAAAATACATGTAACATGTTTGACACATTCTAAGACTGATCTGAAAAATAAAACAGTTGTCATTACATAGTAAGCATATATTATTAAAGGAAATATTTGATTTAATTTTGTAAATCCAATTAAAATGTACATAACAAGGAAATTGAAATTGTTAATTATATTTTAAAGCATGTTTAAATGAATATTCTGTAATATATCTTTTTTAAACACGTAAAGGCTTGCAGAATATCCACTACTCTCTGATGCTGACATCCAGTCACCATTCCTCTAGGTGGTCCAATTATTTGGATTTTCTAAAATCTAAAAAAAAAGGATTGTTAAAATATAATAATACTAGCGGCCCGCCCGCGGCTTCGCCTGCGTGAACTACGTTATTATTAATTTCTGTCTCCATGAGTACCTACGTCCTATAAGTGACGTCCATGCAAAATTTGAGACTCCTAGCATTTGTAGTAACGAAGTTTCATACAAACT
Organism: Heliconius melpomene rosina; assembly: GCF_056956725.1. Lineage (NCBI taxonomy): Eukaryota > Metazoa > Arthropoda > Insecta > Lepidoptera > Nymphalidae > Heliconius > Heliconius melpomene. Next base: position 3,839,155 of record NC_140402.1, on the reverse strand, counting down.
TTCAACCCCAAAAACAACCCCTTAGATGTCGAATATTGCAAATTCCCGTCTTAGCGAGCACCTACGTCCTATAAATAACTCCTATGCAAAATTTGAGATTCCTAGCACATGTAGTTTCTGAGATTTCGTGATGATTGAGTGACCTTTCGATTTTATATATAAAGAAGATGTTGTAACAATGATTAAATCAATAATTTCACAATTTTTAGTCTTGGTTAAAAAATCTAAATTAAATCAGCTTCGGTTGTATCCTACAAAGCAGAAGGAACCTAGTGTTAAGACACTTGGTTCCCCACGTTCCGCCGAATATTGAATTGTTTATCATGTGGTCTGTACTCAGAATTGTGATTAAGATTTCTAATCGTCATTAATTTCGGATTATTTCCAACAGGCATTTCCAAAATTTCTTGTAAATTGTAATGACCCATTGTTTTGGCCCATTTCGAGATATATCTACAATACAAATGTATTCATATAACTCCTAACAAACATGACAAAAAAAAGTTTTTATTCAATATACCTTGTGTGACATATGTTTAAATTTGAATGAACTGTCAGTAAGAAAATATTGATAGGTACTTTAGTATTAAAATATAACTATCATAGAATACAAGATATAGATAAGTATAATTAATAATATCGATTGAATTATAATAAGCATGAGCCTTCTATTTGGGTGTGGACTATGTTGCTTTCTTTTAAGCATTTGGGCAGTTCTACAATTGGTATGTATCAAATTGAGATCTAATCCAATCGACATAATTTTTGTTTCATTAAATATTAATTAACTAGATATTAGAAAAAAAGACCTGCCATCTTCTTCTTCATCTTACCTTGCATTATTACATGTTTATGTCCTTTTTTTTATTTTACCCTTAATAACAGGTTGTTATGGGAATATTCTTTAAATTTGAAGTCATAGCATTCATAGAAGAAGCTGAACCAGATCACCATGGCTACGAAGACTTCGACGACTTTATGAAACAGACAAAAGACAATTATCAAAAGGTATTTATTACTGTATGTATATTTATAACCATTAACCTAAATCTACTGGGTAAATTTGCAACTACTTAGGTATACAAGATGGTAATAGTTTAGATTTGTCAATGGAGGATTTTCTTAAATATCAATCTAAAAAAGTGCTTTGGAGTCTCTAAAATGGGGAATTAAATAGTTGTATAAATTGATACTCTCTCCTCATAAGTGGGAGAATTGAGAGAAAATGAAAACGATTGAAAATACTAAAGATTATATAATAAAAAAAACTGTATTTTACAGATTGCGGTTAACTGTTGGATAGCAGCAGTCATATATTTAGTGACTTTGGCCCTCTCTTATTTGTGCATGAGACACGCAAAAAATAAAGCAAAACTCGAGGCAGAAAAAGGACAAGATGATGAAATATTCTGTAGAGAAATATCAAAATTTAATTGAACGTAATTTATTTAGTTTAGAGCAAAAACACATGTTAGTAACGATTCTTATAAGAATAATATAAAAATTAGGTAAAATTTTAACTTAAATTTTGTGGACATGCTGGATTTGATTCAACAAGCATTGCGTAATTTGCGTATAGTAGTTAAAATGATACATTGTCTAATTAGGCACACTATTTTCTTTTTTTTTTTTTTCATTTTTGTGTAAGGTATCTAAATGTTTATATATTATGTTAATTATGTTTAAATAAAATATTAAATAAAAAAAAACAATAGTGTACTGTTTTTCATAATATGAAAGTATGTAATAAGTAGCGATAAATCATTCGTAAGCTCAAGTCACATGGCTACAGAGTGTGACGTCACATCTACTCCTTGCATTAAACGATATATTTTCTTTTTATTGGATTTTTACTAATAATATAATTTTTACTAATAATAGCTATTTATATAGCTATGTGTTAATAAGCGTTACTTGCAGGTTTTCAAATTTTTGTAGTGTATTTAAGTATTAAGTAAATCAATAAAAAAAATATATAAAATAAAAATATTTTTTAAAAGATCACCTATTTATATATTGTTTATTTGAAAAAATAATAATATAAAAACAATGTAGATAATGTATTTAAAAAATTAGTTCAATTTATCCTTGTGTGTTTTTTTAAAGAATTATTTAACTTCTTCTAATTTTCTGTCAAAGGTGACTGTTCCGATGTTTACACTTTTAATTTCCTCTTTGCTAGCTTGGGCATTATCCTGTAATAACATACTTAGTTTTAAGTCCACAATTCTGTAATGATCAAAATGTCTGCTTTCTTTGGGGATATTTATAGACATTTTATAAATATGTAATATAGGTCGGTATTATAAGCAATACATATTGCCATAGTAGGACATGGGACTGGCACACGCTAGTTGTGGGTTCGATCTTCATTTGGGTAAATTAATTGGGTGATTTTCTATCAAACTCTTATAAGATAAAACACCTCGTTAAGTTCGACAAAAAATAAAAGTGTTTTGTCACTAGATTGCGCTTGCCCACTCTGCTATATCTATGGGATAAAACGTAAAGCTGCAAAAAAAGTTAAAGGTAAAGTTTATAGGTATGATAATTTTCGAAATATTTGGTACGTGTTGTTTTTGTGTGGAAGACCTTTTTAATTTTTATTGTAGCGTCAATAGTTCTGAGCTTTTGTTTAAATTTGAAGTTAATAAGTATTTTTTATCTGTCGCCAACTTCAGACGTTTCGAAATTTATTTGTAATTTTTACTTAAATGCTTAAATAACGAATTAAGTAAATTACTAATATAAATAAAAATTATACAAGTTATCGTTATAATTCACATATATATTCTGCTTACATAATATTAACCAAAATGTCCAAATTTAAAATGTTAATATTATTAGATTAGATAATATTTATCACAGCAGGTAAGTAATTAGGATAAAAAATAAAATTATTTACTAACATTATTAGCGTCTAATTCTTCATCTTTTGTATGCTGATAGGGATTAAGCCAGGGGTCGGCCAGGATTTGTGGGATTTTTGATCTAAACTTTAATGGAGCTAAAATTTTTGTGATGAGCTTTCGACATTCCACCGACACTTTTGGTTCGCGTGGGAAAGATACTTTATTTTGAACTTGCTGTAAACAGTAATCATTTTCTAAGTTCTATTTGGTATTTTAACAACAATCAATAACTTACTTCATCGCTACTTATTATTAAAAGTAATATGCAGAAGCAAAACGAATAAAAAGGACCTTTTTTATGAAAATTCTAAGGATATCGACATAAATGAAATAAAAGTGTTATTTGATAGCAAAATTCTCTTTTAAATTTTATATTAAGCTGTATTAAACATACCTTTAAAAGCTGCGTATAATTCGTATCATCAAACGGAAGTCTACCATAGACAATGGCGTAAAGCACCACCCCCATACTCCAAATATCAGAATCTTGGGGTCTATACGGAACACCTTTCAATATTTCTGGTGAAGCATACGCGTAGCTTCCACAGAATGTTTCACTTAGCGCATAAACCCCGTTCTTAGGCTTCATATGTCCCCTCGCGAAACCGAAATCAGATAGTTTAATGTTTAAGCCGTGGTCCATGAGAAGATTTTCGCATTTAATGTCCCTGAGGAGGTAAGAATTAATTGTACAATTTAAAAATGAACTGAAGGAATGACATTTATTCTAGGTTTTTCGAGCCCAGGCTTCTAGGGTTAGAGCCCATATTCTGTGGAAAAATCTAATTAAACTTTGGATTTCTTTACACCTAGTGAGGTGTAAGGAAATCCGGCAGGCAATAATAGTAAAGTTGATTTTTAGAATTAAAATGTATTGTTATTAAGCATGTTGGAAGCATGTGGGTAATGTTTTAAAATGGATAAAAAAATAGCTATGTTTTTTTGCCTACACGATAAAATATATGACACAAGTGAATATATGAATAAAATAATAATAATAAAAACTAACCGATGAACAACACCCCTTTCATGACAATATTCTACCGCCTCCACAAGTTGCCTAAACCAGCGCCGCCCACGTGACTCGTCGATATGTTGATCCTTACGAATAATATCTAAAAGGCTGCCGTTTTCAGCATATTCCATCACAATATATACTCTGGAATGATAATAAAATAAATAAAATAAAATCTAGGACAAGTTCAGCTTCACGCTGTAGAACCCCGCGCACAGCAGGGTAGGCAGAGGGCACCTAGTGTTAAAACACGCCGCTCTCCATTTTCCGCCGAACTCTGGAGGCATTACATGTTGAGTACCGGAATTTAACGCCTCGACATTGGCCTCAAGGACAACTTAATGACCTTATTTTAAAAATACAACTAACTTATTAGAAACTTAAAGCGATCTTATAACTTTTACGAAATACTTATATTATGTACCTACTTAATATATTTATACTCTCTTACTATGTAAGTAGATCGATGTTTTTGATACTACTTTAAGACAAATATATACCTATGGTTCAGTTAGCATTTTAACTTAAGAATATAAAAGGTACTGGCCATTATTTAAGTAGAATCAGTACCTATGAGTCGTCTCGATTGCCTGCAGAAAGCGTATTAAGTTTTCATGCTTGAGTCCTTTAACAACTTCTATTTCTCTTGGTAGAAATTTCTTCAAATAGTCGCCGGGTGCTTGAAACTTGCTTATAATTTTTATTGCCACTTGACAATTATGTCTATCACTGCTAGCTACCTGGTGTTGTATTATTATATTTTTATATTTACATAAATATTATATGAAAATGTTAAAAGTATTGTATTACTAAAGTAATTATTTGTTTCTTCTTTATTTTGAATTATAGATTATGATTTAATATTTTAGATACCTTAACCGTAGCATATGATCCTGAACCAATAGTTCTACCTAAAATATAGCCATGTGTTTCTAGAACAGTTAACTTTCGTTCAGTTTTGGCTGCGACACCACTATGGACGGCAGCTGCGGGCTCAGTGGACATCTCGCCATGAACATTTTCATCTGCTCTTATATCTGGCCCTGGCATATCATAGAAATACTGTTAATTTAGATTTTTTATACATTTAAAAGTATGATATAAGTTAGGGACATTATATATATATTTTTTACAAAAAATTTTTAATTAAGTCATTCTGTCACATTGCCAAGTACTGATTTTTGAGTGACAAAGAAAAAGTTTAAATATTTCGTTTGTTGTATGTAATAATAATATTTGCCAGTGTTTTTCTAGTTATCATATTGTGTACGTTAGTAGTACTTGAACACTTTGGATATGTAGTTGTAATTAAGTAGTTATTGCTATTGTGTTAATTATATTTTACTCTGTATTAATATTAATTGACTAAAGACAAAAACATATATTTGAAAAAAAAAACGTATATTTGATGGTTATAAGCCATTATTGCCATTTCACGTAGCACTCCACTACTGTGCGGTTTCGTAGGAATTTCCATCCACGCGCCTTGGAACTGTGGAATGGTTTACCCGCGGCAGTGTTTCCAGGTCGATATGACATGGGCACCTTCAAAAAGCGCGTCTATCTCTACTTTAAAGGCCGACAACGCATCTGTAGCACCTCTGGTGTTGCACGGGGTAGTGGGCGGCGGAGATCACTTACCATCAGGTGACCCGAACGTTTGCCTTGTCCTTTTCCATAAAAAAAATTCTAATTGTTATTATTTATCTCCAGGTGGATGTATAGGAAACGTAGTAAATTAATATTATATCAAATAAAACGAAGCCACTGTTTTAAAATTACAAAGGATATCACAATTTGCTTAATATGTAAACTTAATAGATACGACATGTAAAAAAATAGGTTTCTTTTTTACCTCTCTTCTATATTTTAAGTATTACTCTAATTAAATAAGCAAACATAATAAACATATAAAGAAACATATTCTTGATAAAAAAATATATTTTTTAAAATATTTAAGATTCATCTCATCGATATTGATTAATAAGTTTATTCAACTTTCATTATACAAGTATCCGAGCGTATACACGATCATGTCACATGAGAGATGCAGCTGACTGTCGTTTTGGCAGCCGCTATCGCTTTCAAAATGGCGGCATAACAAAAACAAAATATATTTTATTATCAAAAAGGCAAATTTAATATACTATTCAGTTATTAATTAGTGTACTAAATCATTTATTCATAACTTACTTTATAAATTGAGGGCTATTTACTTTATTCATAGTGATACGGGCGTGTTATGGACAAACTTAATGGTGAACAAGGTTATTTGCGTCCCTAAAAGTATTTGTAAACAGTGAAAATCTATTTAAGGGTTAGAATACTAGGTGAGATATAATGAAAAAACATTCATGCATGAGTAGTTTGCACTGTATAAATATGTATTAGATAGATTGTAGACTAGTTATTTTTTTTTGTTTCAATTGTTACTTATTATTTTAATTTTGTTACAATTATATTTCCTTTAAAATAAAATGATTTTACTATAAAATAAGCCACTTCAATTATACACCTGTCTACCTATTTACTTAATAATATATAATTTACTTTTTTTCATTATAGTCATCTGGCAAGGAGATAAATTTTATATGTTCTAATTTTAAAAGTTCTAATGAGCTATTTGAATATATTAGATGCATAATATAGCACAGAAAGTAATATTACACCATAACATTACTTTTTTATATTACAGACAAGATGAGTTTACACTACACAAAATTTTGTGTAATATAATTTTTTTACACTAAATGTACTTAAACGTAATAAATGTACCAGAATGAAAAAGCAGAATTTAGTTACTTTAAGTTTAATCCAAAGATAGAGCAAAAAACTAGATTAGAAGATTTCCATTTTTATTTCTGATGACATGAAATTTATTCAAATAAAATGTTATTAATGATGCAAGAGTGATTGGTTAGGTAGGTAGGGAAGACCTTTGAGAGCACAGTTGATTCATAGATGAAAAGAATATAACACAATTTAAATGTACTTTAATTAAAATCATTACAACACTGGAAGAGGTATGCAGGTATAATTTAGCATTGAAATTTCTGCCTATCTATCTTAAATAATTGTAAATTGTAATTGTAAATGTTTGATATAATATTGGCCACTAATGAAAAATTAGAAGAGTCATTCTAATTGTAACAAACCACTATGACTCACTTTCCATCTGACAACCTTAGCGAATATTAATGGTGCAAGTGGTTAAATAAAAATATCATAATATTAAATAAAAATATCATAATCGAAATATAAGAGCAACTGTTGGGTTTCTTGTCAGCTCTTATTTTTCTTCTGCTTTGAAAAGAGTAACTGTTGAGTTTCTTGCCGGCTCTTCTCAGTAGAACCGCCTACCGAACCGGTGGTAGCTTTTTGCTTATATGTTTATTCGATGATTCAAAAGTGCTTATAACAGTCTATTTGAATAAAGATGTTTTGTATTTTTTTTTAATAAGCATGAATATTGTGAATAACATTAGATAATATTGCAGATTAAAACATTTATATACAAAAAGCTCCATATGAAACAGAATCCAATTATAATAATTATAGCTCACAAAATCACACTGATACGTAGATACAAATAGAAAACTTATTTAATATTCTTTTTTTTAAGTAAACAAAAAATATAGTGCATTTTTGAAAGATTACTGAACAGAGTAAAATATCCCATTAAAGTATGCAAACGAAATATATTTTTGCCATGGACGTTTGTGACAGAATTTCAAGTTGAAAGCCCACCATCGTTCAGCATCTGAACACAAAGAAAACAATTGCTATGATTCTATCGGACGGTCGTGCGGATCTTGTCGTATGCGTCCCGTACTCGCCCCCCACTTTTCACAACCATTTACAAAGGCCCCCCCTCGTGGCCTTTTCAACTCACGCGATACACCAAATACGGTTTTCACAAGGGTCTCTCTCGACTGGACGCATGGAATACTTCATTCGATGACCCATTTTCGTGCGTTCGCCTCTTTTTTGTACGCTTTCATTTAGAAAACGTATTTCTAGAGCTCGCTTGGTGCTTTTGTAATCGTAATTGCGAACGCTGCTCCGTATACTATACGGCTAGCTTATATTTTGAAATATTTCGTTAATTACGCTATACCGATGCTAATGCACGGGCTGAATGAATTTTGCATTTGAATAATGGAATAAGAATGGAAAAATAAATATAAATATCTATAGCTCGTTCGAATTTTCGTTTCGTGTTTATTTCATGTAAAGTGATTAATATTTTGTTGTGTTTATATTTGTTTGTAGTTGACTCAACTTTTTAAAAATATTTTATACAAAGCAATACTTAAGATAATCTACTAATATATTAGAATATTGTTTAACGCCATTTGAAAACTTATGGGTAATTATCACCATTTTTATTATCATCAGCTTCACGCTGTATCTCGCACAGCTGGGTAGGCAGAGGGAATCTAGTGTTAAGACACCCCGTTTTCTATTTTCCGCCGAATTGAAAGAACAGTTAAATGTCGTATGGCTCAAATATACTCTAAAGACATGATAAAAAGAGCTGAACCGGTGCACGTATTCGAAAGGCGACACGTCAAACAATTAAGAGTTATCTCGAGTTAGGTGTGCGATATATTGCAGACTTGATTACTTTTCCTACTCCAGAAACTAATAAAAGTTGACCAGCAAACCGAGAACTCACGAGTATCGTTTTTAATTGAAACATTGGGGTTTTCATATTGAATCGATCATTGCTCATCCTTTTTGCCCCTCGATGAATATATGACGGTCCAATGCTCATATTCTCAAGCAAAAATCAAATATTATAGCATTTATATAGCTATAGTATACATAACAAGAATTGCACTAAAACTAAAGTCGGTCGAGTAAATTGGCCGTTGTAACAAAGTTGAAAATCACGAAGGCTAAAGATATCACAGACTGTCTGATTTCTTCGAGCTTGGACGTCAATAATGGAGTGGAAAGCAAAAAGTTAGCTTCGGGCGCGTTATCAATTGTATCTGGGAAGTTGGAGAAGGAAGTTTTCATTCATTTATAGCACGCGAAGCAAGAGGAACTGCTTAATGGTTTACTCTCTAGCTTGCGTTTGATTTGTAGGTTTAAATTTGTCACTGTCCTTAACAGTGTTAGGCACTTGTTATTTTTTTTTTAATATTATTTTTAAAAATATATAGGCATAGAGGACGTAGTGCTAAGACACTATTTGACGTTGACTGTTAGGTAGAAACACACACTTATTTACTTTTGCATAATTTGAAGTTCCAATTATGGCAAGATAAAATGATTTTAATCCTATCTAATTTTGCAATCTATTAGCGTAGAACTAGAAACGATTTAATTACACCTTAGCTAGACTAATTAAACACCTAATGTGGTATCGTTCGCCTTTCACGCATTATGCACGCTGAAATGTTATTTTTCTCTATAATTATCAAACTTATATTTATAATCATTTATAAACATCTACTGATATATTTTTTTTAAATTCACCCAGTATCATGCAAACAGCAAGGTAGGTAGAGAGTTAAGAGATTTCGTTCCCAATTTGCCATCGAATTCTGGAGGCATTGCGTAGTGCGTTGTTTAAGCCCCCCTTTGCCTCGATTTCACAGCGAAGAAATGAATTATTTTTTTCAATTTCCTCAAGTGGGAATCGAATCCACAGCCTATCACAAACATCTCCAGTCTTTTATTTATGTTACCACTACAACGATTGATTAATAAACTAATTCGAACTGTTTTTCTAAGTACATACGTATAAATACAGATTTACATTTGTAGGTATATTTGAAAAGGGCCGCGATATACAATATGCGAGACATGAATGCTGATGACCAAACACTTTTCTTTAAACCGTGCTCGACGCCGTGCAGCCAGCGGGAGCCGTGCCGTTTCAATTAAAATAATCTAGTGCCCGTTTCGAATTTATGAGCAAAATATACGTGACCCACTTTCGGAGACCCGCTTTCAGTTTTCATAATTTTTGGGCAACTTGAATAATTCTCATACTTTTGCCAAGTTTTGTAGGTACGCGAAGCTCGAAATTACATAATCATTATTTGTTTACGTTGGTATAGGTAACTGTAGGAAACAGAATCAAGGAACTGTTGACAATTTGATAAATTATTTAAGGCCAGTCGTAAGCAAGATTGGTTGTGAGGTCGATTCCCACTCGAATAAGGGAAATATTTACTTAAAATGTATATTTCAAAAATAAATAAAACATATAGTTCAAAAATATTAATGCATCATCAAAACGAGGGGCCGTTTGCATTGTAACCCTTCAACGCAGCTTTCATCATCCTACACATAGTAGGGTGTTAGCGTTTCATTTGTTTTTTCAACCACAAATTTCCAGAGTAATGGAAATAACTGGCATTGTATCACATTCCTTTATAAACACGGGACAGCAGGTAAGCAGACGTGGGATGGCGACACTTTGCATCCCTTTTGTTATTTGCAGAATTTTAATAGAACGATCCCGCTCCTGCCTCGTGGAGCTCACTCACGTGTCTCACAAAAAGCTTTTTCATGGGGCTCTAGTAGTTATCGTTAATGGTGAAGATCGTAATGACTGCAATGTCATGTTTACCGTCCACGGAGGATTATAGTGTTTTATAAGACCACATTTGGACAAGGATATTTTGGCTGCCTATATGTTTTAGTTTTAAAGCGAATATTAAGGTTTTGGGATTGGTTTTCTAATTGGTATTTAAAAGATTTTGTAGAATACTAAAAACGTAACCGAAAAAAATAATTTTATATATAAATTTTGGCAAACCAGCGCTCTACGGTACGATTTTGTCTAATTTGCTATTGAAATACCTTCGTGTAGATAGTAGGTGGAAGTGGGTGTGCTGACCGTAATTATTATAATATTTCCGCCCGCACGAACTGTTAGAATGACCGCGTTAATTCTTTCCGCATTCAGTTTTGAGGGTACGAGTGTCGCAATATATGGAATATGGTGGCTGGTTAAATAAGATTTACTTTTTTTCTAATCTTTTATTGTAAATTTATATTGTATATATTTAGGTTTAATTTAAAAAAAAAACAACTTCAAATATATCTTATTATCAGAACCCAACCTCTCATAAAACCATCCTTTAAGTGTATCCTTTAAAAAAAATGAATAATAGTAATCGGTTGGCATGAGCCAAATTAAAATGGAACCACACGGGAAGCACCAACTTTCAAATAAAAATTGGTTCACCCAGTCAAAAGTTCTGAACAAACATAAAAAACAGTCGTATTGATAACCTCCTCCTTACGAAAGTCGGTTAAAAAGTCCACCTCCAAATATTTCCTGTAAAAATACATTAAAATGAACAGAAAAAAATTATCAAATTGATTTTATATGACCTTCACGCAAGATATGATAGGATCTATCACAAAGTTGTTAAAAATACAATTATTATTCCAATATATTTTTTTAGAACTGAGCACCGTACACCGTTACACTATTATGTTATCTTAGGCAGTACTAATATTGACATTGGCAGCTATATATTAAAATTTACTTTATATTTGGAGAAATTCCATGTATTTATAATATAAGTTATACATTTTCTTTAATTCAATAAAAGGAAAATGGCAATTTTGTATTCTATTTAAGGTTATAACCCTGTTTGCCTACGGTATAGGTAATCTTTATAGATATATATCATTTATGTCAGGGCCCCGCGCATAAATATGTTAAGTTTCTAGTGAAATAACAATCCCCTACCGCTGTAGTGCCGCCGTAGTACCGCTGTAATCTAGTCACCAGGTGCTACGAAAGTGCGATGCTACGCTCGTAGCACGAAACTTATTGTGAAATATTAAATAATTTTGTTAGTTTCACTATTAGATCAAATTTTTTAGTAAAATTATTCGATTTGCAAATTTATACGCTTTGTTTATTTTATTTTATGTAATATACGCTATTTTTTAAAAGTTATTTGAACTTAATATCTCGAGAATTTATTATAAGATATTTATAGGATTTATTTTTTATGTATTCATTATTAACTGTATTTTTTTACTATAATTCATATATTTATTGCACTCTACCATTTTTTTCCATTTAATAACGTTTAGTACAAAACTCTGTTGTTTTTTTCGTATTACATACACGACTAATGAGTTTTAGTCGACGAGACTTTAGTCTCTTAAAAGAAGATAATAAAAATATTTGAAAAATAAATAACAAAAAATCTTAGAAAAAAAAACAACATATTCGTATATAACATACACTAAGACAGCGTTGGCACCGAGCCCTACTATACCATTAATTATTTCACTATCTTTCCTCTGTAACCGTGTGGACATTTGCAAATAAACAAATGAGCAGATATTTAGTCAAATGAAGTCCGCCATTAAATCCTAGTTTGTTTGGACAATAAATAGTTACCTTTTATGTTCCATGTCGCAGTGTCAGCGACTGCAGTGTGTAATTGCCTTAAACGATTTTAATTCGTACCTATTGCGGTGGTCGTAACGAGGTTATTGACCTCATTGTTATTATATTTAGACAAATAAATAACTTAATGTATAGAATTGTTAGTTGAATTTGCGGCAGTGCAATTTTGTTAAAAGTAATTGTTGTTATAGACAATGGCGGTGTAGGACGGATGGTTGGTTCTAAGTTTATATTTATTTTATTTTTTTTAAATTAAATGTAGTTTATTTTATCTAAAGGATTTTTTTAGGTGTTTTTTTAGTTTTGGCGTGGTCTCAGACGTGTGCTGTAGCTTCGAATCTCACTGAAAAGTTTGGCTAATATTTATAATAGTTCCGAATGGATATTGAATCAGATAATTTCTAATCATACAACGGTAATGTCTTTACGGATCTTTTACACCTCACTGAATTGTCAGAAAGAATATAGTAAAAGAAACTGCTTAGAATGCCATGGATTCAACCGTGTTGGTGTCGAGACCTTTGAATTCCAGGGTGAGCTTAGAGCAGTGCCTGGAGCTTGCAACCCAGATGTAGATTTAAGGCAGCCCTCCTCCTCTATACGACCTCCTTTCTCTACTTAATCAAATTTGGCATGATTCTATCAGTGCCGCCTTTGAAGTACGTTCTAGAAATACATTGATAGTTCTAGACACGCCGAAGTCTTAGCCAACTATACAGAGAATTCTCTGTGACACTTATTTACTTCTACCGTGTACAAATGAATACTAAATCTATTTTTGGGCAGTTCGTTTGTGAGTTTAAAGCCGAAACCACGACCAAACTTTTCAGGCGAAGACAAGAAACATGTTAATGTAAGCTTTTGCGCTGCTGAAACTAAATATATAATCGTCTATTCCTCTCTAAACAGAAATATAAAAAAATAGCAGCCATTTTTTTAAATGCATTCAATAAATGGCCATAGCAAATATTTGAAATTGGGCATTAGACAATTATATCCATCAATAAATACTAACAGTAATCGTATTATTAAAACTAACCACAAAACGATATTAATATGTGTAATTACGACCAAAGTATACCAGATATGTACAATAATACGAATTCGAAACGAATTTCTAAAATTCACGTTGCAATGTAATGGCGATAATTAATTAGCTTATTAATTATGAGCGCAACATTTGTGGATAATGTTCGTATATGTTCTCCATTATATATAGGTAGGTAGATACCTGAAGTTCAGGTGGATAGTAAATGTAGGTATATTTGGTCGACTATTTCAAAGAGATGTGTGCTAAATGTATAGAAACCGCTAATTAGGTATGTGCCAACGCGTGGGACTTAGTTAGATAAAAGGGGGGAAATGAGATGAAAACAAGTTCGAAATTAATGTTTTAAGGTCGTTTTGTTTTTTTATTTGGATGGTTTGGTTTTTTTTAGCTAAATCTTTTAGTGAATTTAAAAATGTATATTTTTTTCATATGTAAATAGAAGTATTTAGCTATATACATATATTTAAGTACATATTTAAATTATTAAAATAATAATTTACTTAAGATACAAATTGTTGTACCTATATAAAACCCGGCTGCTATACGAAGTTTCTTAATAATTCTTTTTCATATAGTCCATGAAAAGCTTAATTCCTCTCAGGTGAAGCGTCTCGGCGGAAGAAAAAAAATTCAAAATTTAATTAACAAAGTTATCTGTGAGCTAAAACACAAGTTTTGGAAGAAAAACGAGCGAACTGACACGTTAATTTGATTCTCTGGAATTACAACTGGTTTAGAGAGCGTAAAGAGATCGTGGTTCGAATGTAAAGATAGAATGAGATATCTTCTTAACACAATTATCAAAGGATTCAAATAAGACTTAGAAATATTATTGGCAATGTCTATGAAAGGTGATCAAGCGATTTCAATCTTAATATTTATATATATACTAGTGGACCCGAACGCGGCTACGCCCGCTTGAACTATACGAATATTTATTAAATATATTTATGAAATTATTTTCAGTTTTCAATAGAGAGACGCGTTAAGCAAGCTCATTTTGGGTGACGTTTTCTGACAACTAACTTTGCAAATCGTTGCTTAGCAATGACGGTCACATGGCGACGGTTATTATTAACATGGCGGAATAAATCGCATGTCATATTAATAAGTATTTCATTATATTGGTATATATCGACAGTATTATAAATATGAGAAAAAAAGCTTTTAGTTTTAGCGGTTTGGCCCTGATTGCGTAAAAGACAGACAGACAGACAGACAGACAGACGGGCAGAATTACTTTCGAATTTATAATATAGGTATGGATAGTATATTTCTTTGTTAAATGATTCATATATATACCTAATTAAAATTGGATAAAAAATTGTATACTAAATATAAAGATTGTGAAACAACAATTCTTAGTAAAAACATGAAATTAAAAAAAAGCAATTACAAAGTTAAATTAACTCATGTGATTATTTCTTTCATCCCCCAAGAAAGTATTCAACTGAAGATCCCTACGACCATAAAAATAAATTACTGTTACAATATAAAATTTTACACACCCCATACAGAGGGATTTCCAGATTCGTTACAGTGAACTGTGTTTTTATTGACTAATATAATAAAAATATATTTGTTTAATATAGTTATTGTTTTTTCAAGCGTCGCCTTGAAGTAATAAAGAATCTAATGTGGATTCTTAATATTAGCTTTTCAGTATGTTCTGAAATAATATTATATATATATATATCAATTTTAATGTTTTTTGTAATACATTTGTATATAGTACTTATATAATACTTTTACAATTCATGAATTTTCGATGTTAAAAAGAGACACACGTGTGGTAACAGTTTTTATTGAGAATTAAAAATATATTTTGAATTCCTAAATGTAACAGTAGATTGAATAAAAAAAACGGAAAACCATGTTTTGTCTATTTTTTAAAAAATATTTCAACAAACAAAAGCTTAACAATGATATCTGTCGTTTTTTCCATGTAAAATATTTTTATCAAATATTTGGAAGTACCTCCATGTGTGTGTGTATGATTTAGATATATTTCTAGAAATTAATAGAATAACTTTATATATCTATATATATATAAAATCGAAAGGTCACTCACTCATCACGAAATCTCAGAAATTACACGTGTGCTCGCTAAGACGGGAACTTTCTATATTCGACTTCTAAGGGGTTGTTTTTAGGGTTGAAAGTTTGTATGAAACTTCGTTACTACAAATGCTAGGAGTCTCAAATTTTGCATGGACGTCACTTGTAGGACGTAGGCACTCAAGAAGACAGAAATTAATAGTAACGTAGTTCACGCAGGCGAAGCCGCGGGCGGGCTGCTAGTTTTTGTATATATTTCATTTTTGTTTTATTGTCAACTTGCTACTAGATTTCACTGTTCGTAGTCCAAAAGAAGCAAATAACGGAATGTAAAGATTGAAATATTTATACAACATTGTTCCAATTGTAGAGCAGTAGAATGATGAATGAGTTTCATCGACAAGGGGCCATCATGTCGAATACGAGCTCGACCTCCACCCCCCCTCCATGTTTGCTAAGGGCTGCTCTCTTATAAATATGCAAATGTTATTCTGCGTTTAGCGAGGCACGGCAGTAATATTTATATTGAAATAGGCGTCTGCCTGTCCTTGAACTCTAAGTATTATAATACTGTCCAAACAACCCCTTCTATTTGATTGGAGTCTATGATCCATGTTTAACTATCTTATTTTCATTACACATTTATTACATTTTACTTAACCCGACCGGGTGTTTCGAATCGGGAGTAATGGAATTAGGGGGTTTGATCCTCCCGTGAAACTATTTATTAGTTATTATAATTTGATGGTAGTTAGTTAGCCATAGATACTTTTAATTAGATTAAACTTCACACATTGTGATTTTTAGCACATGGTTCTTGTTAATTTTCCAAAAATCAATACAGCGATCGTTCTGTTAGTCGTTCGTTCATAAATCTTTAAAGTGCCAAGTTATAGGAAAACAAAAATAGTCTTTATAATGACAACTACTTTATTTCTATTTTTATGGCAATATTTCACGTAAACAAGTAAAAAACTACTTGAATATTCCATATAGTGTTACAAAAACCGCACACTTAACCCTTGTATTACAAAGGACGAGCAATAAACCTGTCTCCAAGCGTCACTCGAGTCGACGATACACTGACAGCTTGGCAAAATGGCGGATATCAAGAAAGACAACGATACCTACTTTCTTTAATAAAGGACTTGTCGTAAAATACCACTACAATCATCATAACTCCCCACCACACATGGACGCGGCTAGTGTAGTGGTGCTGAAAAATTAATATGGTCATCGAGTGACAGCTAAAGTAGCGACAATCACAAGGTGGACAGGTTATTGGGGAAATACAAAGGAAAATTACGTTTTAATGTGTTTTAGAATCTATACTAATAAAATAAAGCGGAAGAGTTTGTTTGTTTGTTTGTTTGAACGCTAAGATCTCTAGATCTACTGGTCCGATTTACTATGTTTTTGTTTTTTATGAAAGCTGCATTCTTCAGAAGTGCTATAGGCTATATAACATTACATTACACATATGTACTAATAAATTAAAATACTTTCTAATTTGACATGCAATTTATTCTGCCATGTTAATAACAACCGTCGTTGCTAAGCACCGGTTTGCAAAGTTTCTTTGTTGTTTTAAGAAAACGTCACCCAAAATGAACTTATATTTTGATATTCATCCTTATAAAAATAAATATATTATATAATCTTTAATAAATATTCTTATAGTTCAAGCAGGCGTAGCCGCGTCCGGGTCCACTAGTATTGTATATAATAGGGCTGTCGTAATAATTGAGGCTTTGACTGTAACGCGACTGTTGTGGATTCGATTCCCATTCGAGGAAGTGAAATATTTATTTACGTTTATATTTCCATTTCTTCGCTCTGGTGTCGAGGCAAATCACGGCGTTGAGTTCTGCCACTCAACACGTAATGCCTCCAGAATTAGGCAGAAACTGAGGAATGGAATATCTTAACAATGGGTTCCCTCTGTCTACCCTTCTATGTGCGGGATACAGCGTGAAGCTGATTTAATTTAATTTAAAAAAATGATATATTGAAATTAAAGCTGTGCTGTGATTCCTATATTACAACAATGGCGATCAAGATTATACAAAAAAAAGAATCATTTTTTGCTCTCGCAATTTAATTAAGAGATATGTTCACAACCATAAAATGAGATTTCCACTTCGCTGAGACTGTAAGTGACTACCCCACACAATTATGGTTTAATTTAAAATAACACGTTCACATACTGCTAGCAAGTTAAAACAAAGCACTAGTTACTAAAATATTATATTGTTATTTTTATATTTTCATATAAAAATTGTAAAAGAAATCTCCAAAAAAGTGTAGTAAAAGTGGAGTGGAAAATATAAAACCGCTATTTTCCGGAAACACACGACTGTCATTATTTTTTCCGTTTTTCTCAAATGGCTTGCATCACACGTTGCTAATGAGTTTCGGAAAATATATTTTGAAATGTTGTTTTAAACCTATTTTAATACGTCGTTCGGAATCAGTAGTTAGAAGTTGTTTTCTTATTGCATCCTAAATTAATAATTTTTGGATGGTTTTAGATTTATTATTTACTAGTGGACCCGAACGCGGCTACGCCCGCTTGAACTATAAGAATATTTATTAAATATATTTATGAAATTATTTACAGTTTTCAATAGAGAGATGCGAGATGAAAGCTTATTTTGGGTGACATTTTCTAACAACAAACTTTGCAAATGGTTGCTTAGCAACGACGGTTGTTATTAACATGGTGGAATACATTGTATATCAAAGGAATAAATATTTTAATATATTGGTATATATAGAAAATATTACAAATATGAGAAAAAAAAGTATCCCATGTTCATCCCCGGACCCTCAAGTATCTCTATATGAGTATTTTATTACAATTAAATTAGCTGTTTGGCTCTGATTGCGTAAAAGACAGACAGGCAGACAGACAGACAGACAGACAGACAGAGTTACTTTCGAATTTATAATATAGGTATGGATTATAGATATGAATTTAGATATAATGTCTAATAGCCCAAGATCCCATAGCCGTCAAACCTACGTCATTTTAACAAAGCTGAAATTTTGAGAGCTATTAATCTAATAGGTAGTTAAGACGGTATACCTCACTAACTTGAAAGAAATTTATGAATGCGACTTCAAGTAATATTTCATAGATGACAATTCCTCCTCTCTATTAAAAATAGATTTTAAACTTGGGATTGAATTCAGACATTAAAAAAAATAAGATAAAGTTAATTATATCACTGTATTTTCTAATCAATATATTGGCTTGAATTATCGTAAGCGATATTTGAATTATATAAAATAAATTTTGACTTCAAATTCATCTTCTAAATCCAGGAAATTACGCATCTGGTCTGGTAATATGGTTACAGAGGTAGTTCCCAAAATAGAGTCTGTGCTCAGCAAGGGTTAATAAGAGGGATGTCGTTAATTTAGCCCCGTTAAGAGGGCTGCTAGCGATATCGCGTCGAGTTACAGAAGCCTTACGGAATTACCTTGCGGTGAATGGAAGCTAACTATTTAGCCTAATTAAGTAAAAAACATAACATGTTTCTTGTTCAAATATGGACAATTCTTACGTCTCATTGTAATATACGGTATATTTTAATAATTATGACATCAAATAATAAATAATAATAATAATAAAAAAATGTTTTTTTCTTTCTCACGAAACTTGGTCGTTACGAATAAATATACCTATGTCAAAAATATCACGAACAGTGAGAAACTAATATGAGAGACTGGTGTTTTACTGGGTTATATAGATTTTAGGGTTCCGTGCCCAAAGTGTAAAACGGGACTTTATTACTAAGATTTCACTCTGTCCGGCTGTCTGTCACTTGGCTGTATCTCATGAGCCACGAGCCGAGTTAGACAATTGAAGTTTTTACAAGTGATGTATGCAGCTATAACAACAAATACTAAAAAAGGGAATAAAATAAATATTTAACTCGTCCCCCATACAACAAACTTGATTATCTTGCTGTTTTTTAATATATATAATGACACGGAACCGTTTATACTCGAATCTAACTCGCACTAAGCCGTTTTTTTTTAAATATAGATATTGTTTTTAAACTGATAATGTAATTACATTACGAAAAGACAACATTTTACTATATTATACAAATAAGGTTTTGGAGATATAAAAATCTATAATAAATAATTATGCAAATACTGACCACCACAAAACAAGCCAATAAATTATATTTTTGTTTTTTTTTAATCAACTTTATGTTATATTTTAACAAAAACAAAATAATAGTCATCAATTAGTTCCAATTATAGTCCAACTGTGCTGAAAATCGTTAGTGTCGGATTACCGAAGCCTTACGTTTACTTCACAAAAAAAGACGTTTCGGATCGCATTGCGACAAGTTCTGGTAACTACGGGCAGGTTAAACAAAGGATTATGGGGTGCGAAGTGGGTTTCTCTCCAATTAGGCTGATTTAAAAATTGTACTGTTGATTAAATGGGGATGTATTCAAATACTTAGAGGGACTGGGTTTTTTCCTATGAAATAGCGCAGCAGTGGCGTTAATTATAAATTTTATAGTGATAGCTGTATGTAGGTATGTCAGATTTTTATATTGCAGTTTGGTTGCATTTTTGTTCTTCACGAGTCGAACGTAAATTTTGAATTTTACAGAGGAAAAAATAAAAATTTACATGGTCATGGTCCTTAAATTTGTTGACCATTTTCAGGGAAATGACAAAATTCAATTTTGTGTTTTAGTCATAATAGGAAATGAGACAAAAATAATTGAAAAGGATGTCTTTGGATTTATTAATCCAATAGACAATATCTCTATTTAAATGAAAAGTAAATATAAAAATATATACAACTATTTCCATCATGGATTTACATCAGATCGGTAGAATTATTTCCAATATAGAACAACAAAGCAGAATTCCGAATGAAAAATGGTAAACTTTATAAAGCTGCCAATTCACGCATCACTGAATAAATATATTATTTGTTGCACAATTCCTAATAGAGGAATGACATCCAAAACTATCAGCACAGTTAATAGATTATACGGAATGGCATAAAACCTCGAAAATGTGGTTAAATTTGGCAGACACATGCCTATATCATTTGTTGGAATGGGAGAAGTTTATTCTTTGCACATATAGACAAGATATATTGATAGTTATTTATATCAAAGTGTTTTTCGTTTATTTTTTAACATATCTGCGTTAATAATCTTTACTTTAATTGTTGTTGTTACTATAGAAGGATAAGAAGTGATTAATAAAAACAAAATATATAAAGAAACGATGGCACAAACCATAAATATGCATCAAATTCTATATAATGTTATTCTATAACATATTGTAGAATGAATGGTTAAATACATAATTGCTATATTTTATATGTCATTTAAAACTGGTGTAGATTGGGTACCTGCACCTATACCGATGTAAGTAACCCACTATACCTGATAACTGCAGTTGTAGTTATTGTCATTTGACCACGCGGGTAAACTAATTATATGATATAAGGCATACGTAAATCTAAAGATAGTTAGGCGGTGCTACTATGGCGGTGGCTACACACTGTTAAATATATCTACCTAGTAACATAGTTCATGCTTATTACAAAGAACAAAATATGTCCCGATAGAAAATTTACGCTTTTAGGCAATATTGAGAGACAACACTATCAACTAAATGATAAAACAACAGACCAATAAGACGTCAATTAGTTTGAAAGCCATTAAAAACTCGCAAAAGACAATAGCGCTACCCAGCTAACTCCCACTGTTTATTTACTCAACAAACTGGGGCATCCATCGATCTTGGTAAGTATGCAGTAAGATAGACGCCACTTAATCTGAGATGTTGCACTTGCCGGGATAATTTCACGCCAGCCGACGTCAGGGCGGTATGCCGGTTGCTATCAATTCAATTTCATACCTACCCTCGGTCGGGAACTATTCGTGCCTTTCAAATAACTTCGAGCTGTAACAGCTATCTTATCGTAAACATTCTATAGAGCAAATTTGATTTCGTGTTAAAAATCTGGAATTGGATATCCTGGAATTGTTGTAAATGTTTATTTGTGGTGTAGTATAATTTAGTATAGGTACATAAATATCGAAAATTGTTGGGAATAATTGAATGGAATATATTATAAGGATTTATGCACAACCCAATTAGTTACTATTTAAATTATTGGCTGTTTTTGTTATGGGGTAGTTAGTGCTCTACACTGACAAATGTTTTAAAAAATTTTTTTATCCATATGTAGGTATCATACCTAAAACAAAAGTATATGAAATAACTAAATAAATAAAAGAAGTAAATAAATATGAATCTAACTATGGGTACAGTAGATGATTAAATTAATCCAATGCATTACCTTCTAACTCACTGAACATCCTAATAATTTAATTTATGAGAAAGACATTTTGAATAATTGATTTATTGGCTAACAAAATTAAATGTATACAAATACAACGCTAAGCAAAGGGAGACAGACTTCCCACTACTTCCCACTAGACACCCAAGTCACCCCACGTATATAGAATGAAGTCATTCTAAACTATACTCCGTAACGATTCGATTGACGATCTCTGCACTGCGATAAAATACTTTTGACGTTATAACCCGGAGTTAATGGATTTGTTTCAATTTCGTTACATTTTTTTGGAATTATGCCAACTTTGCTTGGAGTATTCGCGTTTTTTTTGTATGAATATTTGATTGTGCCATTAAACATGTGAGGCTGGTCTATATATTTAAAAGGGAATGTTTAAAAAAGCCTTAAATTTACATATTAATTGGTTATGTGAAAGTTCAACATAAAATCAGCGAGGAGTTGCCATTTAATATGATTAACTTATGTAATTTAAATCAATTTTAACATATAATATGGTGAAATATTGAATTTTCTATAGTAATTCTGGCGTGCCATACAAAACGTATATTAGTATAGTTATTTTATTAGACCACGGGAACCGGGACCACTAAAAAAATATAGATATACGACTTCTTGCATCCCATGTCACATCTTGATTGATACTTACTTGAGAGTATTTAATATATTAAATAAAATATTAATAAACATCTATTCCTATTATATAATATAAAAAAAAATAAAAAAATCGTCTTATTAAAAAAAAACAAATAAAACACAATCTCAACGTAATATCAAGAAGCTTCACACTTCCTACACGAGGGAAGTGGATCGATACTCATATGATTGTAAATGTAGATTGATTGGCTCCCGTTTCTTTTTCACAGCACTAGCTGCATTCGCTCTATTAAGCTACTATTCTACGATCTATTGCATTCGAGCTGGTCTTCGTTCTTGAATGTGGAAGGGATATACGTGAAAAATAAAATTATTTCTTATTTTGCTGATATACAATATCTATTAAATTAGAAATGAAGTTTCTGAGTTTTTAGCTTTTTTTGTCAAACAATATTGTTAATATGAAACATCGGTTAAGTGCGAGTCGGACTCGTCGACCGAGGCCTATATTTCTCTTTAGATTTATATTACTCTAAAGATTTTGATTATTGGCGAGTTTCATATATTGCGTTAATTTGGAAGCTTGTCTTTTTTCTATGCTTATTACCATAAACGTGAATAGATATGACATTAATTTAAACTTGATATCTTATTCGTCATCTTGAGATAAATAGTCTTGACAGACAGACGAGATGATCCTATAAGGGTTTCGTTTTCATTTTTTGAGATATGGAATCCTAATAATATATGCTCGAAGTTTTGATTTTCAGTTTATTAACAATATTATAATTAAGAAATATTATTAGATCGCGTCACAATTAAAAATTTAAATATTAAAAAATTGTTTATTAAAATTTAATTTATTTAATTTACATATATTTTGAGTTATTTTTCATAAATCCTAGCTATTTCTTACTTTATATGTATCTACAGTCGGGTTCATCTCTATTTATTCGCGACCTACGTTACATATCACGTACTACAGCTTTAGCTCAAATGTAGTTTATATGTTACGTGGATCGTCTGCATTCGTTACTTATATTGCAATTTAATCAAATAAATCATGAAAGTTAAATCAAAATGTGAGACCATTTTTCAAAGTTAAATAACGAAACAGTTTTTCTTTTATATTTACTATCTTAGACAAATTTCGGGTTGTTATTTAACACCGGGGTTGGTCCACTAAAGCGGAGAAATGAAAATTTAAACAACGTTCCCCCGAGTGGGAATCAAACCCATAATAATCACGTTCGATCGTTTATTCGTATTTAAATTCCTGCTAAAATATAAATTATACTCTCCAAATAGCTAAATGTTACTGAAATTAGTATGAAGAATAAGTAAATCTAAGTTCCAATTTGCATAGTAAATAGTCGGCAAAGCCTTTTGCGGCTTAAACTAGCGTTTAAACTAATCGCGGACTGAGATAATGCTATATTAACGACATTTGTGATAATACGGCTTTGTTTACTTGCTCATGTCACTTCTATTTACAATTTAAAACAGTTATTTACTCTTCTGTTCCTAATTTATGGTGTTTCAAGCGTGCCTGTTCAGCACGAATCACTTCGCTAATGTCACGTTGTATGGAGATGTCACGTAGAAGATTGCAACATACATACAATGAAGAATGCCTGTCAAAAAGAGATTCAGTTAATTTTGTTTTCCCCTAGCCTGCACCATCCCATTATTTGGCAAAGGCCTCTCTCCACTTCTTCCATTAGTTAAGTTAGTAATAGACCAGCTATTTCGCGCTATTGAGCACCAGTCAGGCTTATAATGGTCCAGCTCGTCTCGCCATCTCCGTTTTGGTCTGCCAATTCTCTTTTTAGAGCTTGGAATCCACCTGGTGGAAGATTTCGCCCAAGACTCTTCAGGCATGCGGCAGACGTGTCCGGCCCAGTCCCAGTTAAAATACTGGCATATATTGATTTTTTTTTTTAATATGAATGACATTTGTTAATGGAAGATTAATTGAAGTAAAATTTTTGATAAAAAAAATCTTTCCAGTAATACATTTACCCAAAAGATAACAGGTTCCTAAAACATCTTTTCTTTAATATTAAATTAAACATTCACTTAGGATTGTCGATACTACGAACTATATATAAAATTTATTAGATTCAATGGGGTCAGGCAGTTAAAAAAGAGCTAAAGAAAAGAATAGAAATATTTTCTTTATAAGTGTTTAAATATAATATAATTCTAATATAGTCTTGTCGTATAAAAGTTTCATGTTAATAAAATGAAAAATGTCTATATTTATTATTAATATATATACTTACATTGATTTTAAAACCAATTCCCAAAGGATAATAGTCTCTTTGTCTAACTGTAAATTATTCTTATTTAAGTTGTAATAGATTACTTGAAAAGCAAAAAAATAAGATTATTTTGCATAGATTCAAATTGATCGAATATAATTTATAGGCGACAGATTTCGTCTGGCATTCTATTAAAGAATTTAGAATTTCTAGCTTTTTAGTTAGGTACGTCGACGTAGACGTCAAAAGGTTTTTGACCGACCGTATAACATGGGAATAAGATTCTTAGCTTTTTATTTCGAGACGAATTTGTGAATCACGAATGATATATCGGATTAAATACACGATTGTATTTATTAAATGATTCATTTCTTTAATGATGACTTTTTTCAGACCTTATATGTTTATTGTTTTTTTTTAAAAAATTAAAGTAAACGCTCAACGATATCTACTATAGTAGTAATTCTTGTATGTAAGTTAAATTCTAAGAAAGAAAAGTAAACTTTGCTTTATTAATATTTTTTTCTTTTCTTTTTCTGCACAAATCGAGTTAAGACACTCCGCTTCCATTAAGACACTTCCGTGCCCACTTTCCGCCGAATTCTAGAAGCATTGCGTGTTAACTGGCGGAACTCAACGCCACCACCGATCGATTAACATTTACTGGTTCAGATAAAATACAGGGTGGAATTGACGGCACCACTTTAAATGAAACCACAGTTTTAACTACTCTATAAAAGCCTAATATAATTCAGAAAAAAAATAATTCCCAAAAATGAAAAAGTTATTTTTTCAAACAAAATAAATAATAAAATAATCGTTTTAAAAAAAAACGCCATTTGTAAAGTGTTACATTATCACTCACACACTTACCTGTCAAAGCGGCAACGTCGCACACGCTTCATTCAAGAAATCGAGTCGCAGCAACTAGCGTAGGTATGTAGGCAACGGCGGCGAGCTGATGTTAAATTAACGCAACACTTAGGAATACACTTTACACACACTTTTATTGAATTATTTCTATTAGGTTTTTAATTTTACTTTTGTTGCACTACAAACACATTTTTTATGTTCCCGTTTTAAACTAACACTCATTTTTAACATGTTTACAAAATTATTACAATAATAGCATTTTTTTTCACTTTTTTTAACAATAAATATTACATTTTCTGTCCACATTACATTCAGCTCGATAATGACCCATATTATTACACTTGAAACATTTAATATTTCTTTTAATTGTAGGATTTCTTTTTACAATAAATGCAGATGATGATGACACAATTTCCCCCCGTAGTAGTATTATGGTTTGGAACTTCCAAGCATTCCAATTTTTTACTCCTTCCAGTTTTATTACTGTGCTGTTTCCTTTCCATTGTGATTGTTTATTTTGCTTGTTTTTCTTTTTTATTCCTTCCCGGCAACTTAACCTCCAAATTTCAATACCAACGCCGAAGCGTCGCGTGAAGTAACGCTGTTTTAATCTCGCCAGTATTTCTAATTTTCTACGATTGATGCAAACTTCTTCATTATTGTTACGACGTGGTCTGGGCCCATAACCCGTTGTATTTATATGGTTTAGTAAATAGCATTCAGCTATAGTCCGACCCAACTACTATTGCGCAGAATGTACGCGCCGCACCGATTCTATGGGAATCCCCGGTAATCGGTGCGGCGTGAGCGGGGTGTCTTTGTACAGATAACAAAATTCATTTTTAATATTGATTGATTGTGCAATATAACACTATAATTAATAATAAATGTAGATTATACTTTTTACGCATGATTTGATATTAAAATAATTAATAAAATTATCAATACTATTTACAAATAATTACTAAATATTAATTTATTTCGTATTGAGTTTTCGCAGGTCCTCGTGTAACATTATAAAACTCGTTTAATATTTAATTTTTATACGATTTTCTATCAAAATAATCATACAAATATAAATAATAATGAAAATCTTAATAAAAAATTTAATAGTATATTCGATAAGTATTTTAGTTAATGGCAACTATTACAATGTTTTTAATTATCTGTGTGAGAACAGAACTTAGCCGCGGAACGGCTAAGTTCTGTTGTATTTACATTATTTTGTTCGATTTTATACGTTGAATAATTATTAAGTGTTTTAAATTATTTGGATGTTGTTTAATATTAATTTTATCATTAATCGGATTTCTAAAATCGTGATGAATGTTTCGTGATCGTGATGATGTGATTACTGAGTATTTTTCTCAAATGTGAAACTATTGTGTCAGTATTTGAGTGTACTATCAAAACATACATTTTTTTAAGACGTTTCAAACAAATGTTGAGTTTTTAATATTACTTATGATGTAAATATTAGTGATAGTAAAAGGAGAATGCGACAACGACGATGTAAAACTAATGTTAAATGTAAGTATCTATCTATCGTAGTTCAATATCATTTTGTGTTAAAAATTTTGAATATTACTTTGTGGGTGGTTCAATAACCATGCAGTATTTCTAAATAATTTCATAATAAAGGTGATATAATAAATTGACTTAAAGTAGGATTTTGTTAAACAATTTTAATAAGAGGTTTGAACGTTATTTAGATTTATAATAAATAGGTAATTGCGTGACAAAGAACGCGAGATATCGTTCTTTCTCGTTCGGTTTGGTTTTGACGAATGAAAAGTAGAAGTTTGGCAACGCTTAGTAGTATTTTTGTAGTAGTATGTGTATGTGTGCGTCACACGAAATACAGGTATGGAGAAAAATCGTGAAATGAAAAAAAAATCCTACGTCCAAACTGTTGAGGCATCTTGATTAATTTCTTTAGCTTCGAGTTTGAAATTTTTTACCCTATATGCAGTTTCAATTAAAGAAGCGCAGCCTCTTCCACCCTGTATAATAACCATTTCGTTTATGTGTGTTTACTTAGCTCAAATTCCTTGAACTAAAATTAAAAAATTAAATCAGCTTCATGCTGTATCCCACACACAGCAGGATAAACAGAGGAAAACTAGTGTTAAGACACTCTGTTCCCCACTTTCTGCCGAATTCTGGAGGCATTGCGTGTTGAGTGGCAGAACTTAACACCGCGCTTTGCCTCGACACCGGAGCGAAGAAATGGAAATATAAACGTAAATAAATATTTAACTTCCTCGAGTGGGGATCGAACCCACAACCGTAGCGTTACAGTCACACCCTTGTGCCGCTGGGTCACGACGGTCTCAACTATGGCTTATATAAGTAATGATATACGTTACAGCAATGCTAATATAAGCAGTGTCGAATTTGATATGCACAATCGCATATAACTCATATTACTTGGCCTCTAAGGTATTGCCTAGTAATTATTATGCTATACTGTATACCATAGTGTAGGTATAAATTATAGAACATAATTACCATTATAACTAGAATTTACTAATATATACATATAAGTACATATATGTAGTAGTATCTTGAAATTCCTTATACGTAATTATGTCTAATTTTCTAATAAAAGTGGCCGCGTTTGACCGAGGTTATGGGTTCGATTCCTTCTATCAAAGCTTAGTTTTCTTCTCGAAGCTTAACTTAACTCTTGATAAAGTGTAGTCAATTATTTCAAAGTGCATGTATCACGCTGTTACCCGTATGTAGTACCTATCGGAGGTAGAGAGTCTAGCGTTAAAACACTACGCTCGCCACCTTTCGCAGACGTCGCAAAGAAATGAAAATATAAAATATTTTAGTCGAGCGGGAATCGAACCCATAATAAGATTGACGCGTTATTTGCTGTATATAACTCACTTAATAAACTTTATTTTATAATAAAAAAATATAGACAGAGTGCAAAATGAGTTGGTCGTATCATGTGGACCATACACAATTAATTGTGGACCAAAAGTTCCACGCATGGTGCTGCAGGTCCTATTTGTATTGCGGTTACTCTCATGCTCTAGTGGTAGGTACATGTATATATATGGATTGCTCATCACTTTTTCATGTTTATTTTAGTTAAAATTTAACTTTAATGTTTTAATATAGAGAGATCATAAATAGTGAAAATTTGTTTGGATTGATTTAGTACAAAAATCCTTGGGAATGCGTGGCGTTGAAACCCGTTGAAATAGCTGTCTGTCGAAATTTGGGCTTAAAGTAGTGTTTTTAGTGTAGTCCTTCACGCAATCCGTGGATTTTTCGGATTAGGCAGAGAGAGAGTCAACAAAACAACTGTTATTTATAGCATCTTTGTCAAATTACATTCTTTAAAATGGTATAACTTTTTTATTTATATATCGATTGAAATAAAACTAACACTAAATGTTAAGGAAAGTTTAAAAGTTTATAAAAATACAATAAAAACTAACACAATTATATCTAAATACATAATTAACATCTTTATTAAAGCGTATTTCACTTGACTCATTTCGCGTTTAGGTGCATTTTTTAAAAATTTTTGTTCACAAATGGAACGTTTCGCGTTCGTGTTGATGATATTCTTTACTATTCCAGTTTCCAAGTCCTCGTTGGTACGTTGTAAAAATGTGTCGAGTGTTCTTGTATTATTGTGGAAAGCATCAGTCCTAGACGCGTCGCCACAAATCAAGGAGTGCTGCGTTGTACGGTGAAACGTAAACCGTAGCCTTTGTGCTGTCTTTGTGTCATCCCCCATTCTTTTCGCATAGAATAGAATATTTCGTGGTGTTGACGTTTTTATCTTTGTGGGGGTTTGGGAAGTGGGGTTATGTAATTAGCTCATATATTTCGTAAGGAGGTCAATTAAAGGATATTTCAATGAATATATACTAAATTTTGCTTTAGGTCAGATGTGGCAAAACTAAAAACGTCCAACGTGACAGGTTATGGGTTCGATTCCTTTTCAATGAAACGAATTATTTAATATTTTATTTTCTTCGCTCTTGTCACGAGGCGGTTTCCAGAATTCTGCGGAAGGTCCAAGAAGGTGTCTTAATGGAAATTGAGTGTTTTAACACGAGATTACCAGGTTCCTATGACTATTCTGCTACAAAAAAAAAAAAAGATTTTCCAATACTATCTCTTCAAAGATGACAAATTCTCCTGTATTCATATTTCCAAAAAGAATTCCAACAAATCCTTCTGTTACATATTATGTTAGCATAAATGTGCCCTACGTTTCAGCAATTTGTCAGCCATAACTCGTATATGTCGCGATCTCTATCTTTCGACTGAATATTTTTAATGTATCAACTCGCTTCGTGTCCTTGGAGCGGTCTCGTAATGGTACATACGGTCTCAAGGGCTATGCCATAAAATAGGTACTGAAATTTCTTTTAATATTCGTTTTGAGGTTTGACTTACTTACTAAAATATTATGTTTCTTGTCGATCTCTTTGAATTTTATATACGTGGAAATAAGTAGTGTTTTTTTATGTGTTATTTTTATTTTTATGAACTGTCTTTACGCTTAAATGATCTAAAAATATATATACATTATAAGTTATATATATACAAATTATAATATTATAAGTTTATTTAGTTACTATGTTAGTATTTAGTTACTATGGTAGTATTTAGTTATTTAGTTAGTATGTTACTATACTCGGATAAGCGTTGCCTGGGCTAAGTGTTTAGTTTAGGGAGGTGACTGGTGTGGTCTGTGATCGCAGGATACCGTCCAAACTCTTATCCGTCTTATAGAGATCGTGATCGATGCCTTCAGACTCGTGCATGACGGATCCAAGGTACCTGAACTTTTCCAACTTAGGGGATGGGGACCCAGGACTTATAAGGACAGTGCTCGAGTCCGGGCTCTCGCAGGCCATATACTCGGTCTTTGACACGTTGCCAATATGCATTTCATTCATGGAGAATGGTTATGTAACGCAAATGCTGCAGCTAGAATGTATCGGAAAAGATACCAAAAAGCTGAACGTCATCCCGATTATCGTGTATTTCGATTTTTCTCTCTTCAACAAAGAAGTAATCCAGCAAGTGTCGTACCATTTCGGAATCCAGATTAAATGCGCCAACTTTTAAAGTTACTTGCAAAAACAGTGTAGTACATTTTTTTTATAGTACAGTCGGTTAAAGTTGGGTGTAGTAAATATTTTGAATTTAATGTTTGGCAAAAACACCACATTTTATTGCAAACTGATGCAGGTATGTTTAAATCTTAAACTGTAATTCACAGAAGGGTTACTCATGATTACATTACAGAAAAAAAAATGAAGAAAGAGTAATATTTGTAGTCCAGGGACGTGAAAAACCATCACAGGGTGTCGCTTTTTGCGATATTTTTTAAAATCAATATAATATGAAAAATACATGACAAAGAATTTTTTTTATATTTTTCTCATAACTGTCACGACTTGGTCTATCACCTGGTTTCGTTTTATCGTTGGCTCCTGGGACACCCTGTATATGTTAGTAGTTAACTTTGTTATATACTGTACTGTGTTAAATTGTGATTTTACAATGTGTTTTATCACTATGTTATGTACATTTAAAGTGGTTTTCATTGAACTGAGTGTTAACCTTAAGTGGGAGTGGAAATCAAAAATGTTTCATAATAATTATAATTTAAGATTCAATATATTTCAGTACTAGTACTTTCAGTTCATTTTAGATGTATTACAAATTTCAGGAATATTTTAAAATGTAACCAGTTTTATTCTCAAGTATTTCTCAGACATCGTCCGTAGCGCGTTTAGCACGTGTCGAGCGTTTTTTTGATATCGAAGTCTCAGGAATATCGTTCGTTTTTCTTTGACCATTTATTTAAGTTGATAAAAACTGGATTTTCGTTCGCTTCCATGGATTCTTTTAATCCAAAGTAATGAAGTATAAATTTATTGTAATAAGTTTGTAAAAGCCTGTTATGAAATATTATTTTTCCAGCTTCACGCTTTATCCCGCACACAGCAGAGTAGGCAGAGGGAACCTAGCTGTTTTGAAACTGTTATGTGTTAAGATACACGTTCCGCATTTTAGGCCGAATTCTGCAGATATTGTGTGTTGAGTGGCGGAACTTAACGCCGCCATTTGCCTCTACACCAGAGCGAAAAAAAATAATTAAATATTTCGCGTTTACAGTCACATGCTTGTGTCCCTGCGCCAGACTGGCCTCAGTTTTTAATGAAAATTTTCATATTATATTTAACTATTATGATATCTCAATTTTCCCAATTCTCTATATATTTTTTTCCAGCACAAAGCAATAACAAATAGTATCGGTTCCCCTAGTATTCATGTTTTAATTTAAAAGATTGCAACACATTTCTGGTATCACGCATGAGCAGCCAGCTAAAGGTACTGATTACATATAAAAAAGCTCATTTATGTAATTCCTTTTTTGGTTTACTTTCGAAATTAAGATTTGTATTCAAAGTATAACTTTCACAATCTATTTAACTGAATGCACGCGAGGGGAACGTGTACTAACTATATTAGGGGCAGCAAGCTTGTTATTTATAATTTATACCCTCAATTAATATGTCTCGTCAATTGCTAGAAACTACGGTATTGTCTGTCTATTCTAGTTAAAAAACCTGAGAAGTTTAAAAGTTTATAATGTTTAAATAGGGAGTTTATGTTTAGAAATATATTCAACTAGCGGAATTTTAATAAACCATGAAACACGTGTTCAATTCCTTTGTCTATCTCTATTTCACCCCTTTAGAGTTATAATTTTTCAAAATTCCTTCTTAGTGGATGTCCAGATTACGAAAGTAAACATTTGTCCAAATTTCATGTTTCTACGCACAGCGGTTACGGCTGTGCGCGCGTCTTACCTCAGTCAGTGAGGACAAGTCCTTTTATATATATAGATTGTATGAAAGATGTGTATAATATTGTTAGGTATCAAATGTATTAACGGTTGTTCGACCTTCCTGGGCGATGGATGAACTTTGGAATATAATTTAAAAAGAATTGTTAGATTTAAGTTGTCAAAGTAAAACTTAATAAGAAAAATAGGAAATTGGTGCACGTACATGTCCTATCCCACTTCTGACACAACAATTAGCTACTATAACATCTCTTTAAGTTCTTTCTAAGCTCTCCCTAAAATCTTTCAAAGATCTCGTTGTTTTTTATGAAGCTGAAGATGTAGAAGACATCGATCGACAAAGAAGGTCGAATAACCGTTAGAGAATTTAGTTCCTAACAATATAATATTCAAGTGGAAATTTGTTTATAAATCTAAGTAAGCACTGTTCTACTTAGCGTACTTAAGAAGGTACTCAAGCAAGAGTTGCTTAAAAACCTAGCTATACCTTTCTAGGTGCACAAATGTAAATTATACAATGATACTAAGACGCTTTGCCTAAGCCTTTGCGAGAACACTCACTCGCGAAATATGTATGAAATTTAAAATAAGGCATAAAATTACCAAGTTTGTTTCTTTGCCAGAAGTAGAGCTCCACTTCCATCTACACTTTCTTCGGATAATTCAGGTTCCAAGTTAATTGTACTTTGAGATACGTTTGGAGCGAACTTAAATTATTAAAATAGAAAACTGCAGCTTGGAGAATCTAAAACTTCACGAAGAATAACATTTTTTTTCTCAGGTTTACTGTTATTACACACTGTCCCCCACTTTCCACCTTATTCTGGAGGTCTTTTTTTGCCTTGGTATCACAGTGAGGAAATGAAAATAGAAAATATTTCTTTTCCTACAGTGGGAATCGAACCCACAAACTAACCTATCGTTTACAGTCATACGCCAGTGCCCCTGCGCCAATGGTCTCACATAAGAATAACATTTCAACTTAAATAAAGGCTAATTCAAGCGGGCGTAGCCGCGTTCGGGTCTACTAGTCTATACTAATATAATAAACCGGAATGTATGAAAGCTGCATTCTTCAGAAGTGCTATAGGCTATATAATATTACTTTACACATATGTACTAATATATTTTAAAGTACTTTCTAATTTGACATGCAATTTATTCTGCCATGTTAATAACAACCGTCGCGTCGCTACGCAACCGTTACCGCGACATTTTGATATTCATCCTTATGAAAATAAATATAATAGTCACTTTTAGCATTTTATGTAGATTGAAATTATAATTTACTGTATAACATTCTAATAAATAATTAAGAAGATGTCACTGATTCGAAATGACCTAGCCTACGGGCGGCATAGTATGAGTATGACCGACGCGAAAATATTCTTATAGTTCAAGCAGGCGTAGCCGCGTCCGGGTCCACTAGTTTAATATATAATACCATATTAAAACTTCAGCAAAATATGAAAATATATAATATCAATTACAATTTATTTTACACTTTTCTCGTAACTAAACGTCGGGTATCGTAAGACTAAAAAAAATTGATTAAATTTCTGTTAGACGAAGATTTTCTTAACTTTTTATTGGCCTATTAGCTTTCTAGTGAAGGTAAAACGTGAAAGAACTGATTCCTCTGGAAACTTTAAACTTGAATACTGATCGAGGGAATTTTAATTTTGCGAGTTTTTTATTTAGATTTTGCTATAACTTTGAGTTTTAATTTAATTTATGCATTATATTTAATTTATGCATTTTCTTACTTACTTTTAAATTGTTATTAAAATATTCTTTTTAAAATTAATTATTTGTTTTTAATTGCATGTAATTATACTTTAAGTTTATTAGATAGGGCTAATTCCCACTAACCTATAGTCTCAGAGGGCATCTCATACTACAATAAATGTTTATTTTATTGATTTTCACACGGCTCTATTATAATGCAACTCCATGGTACTAGCAACGGGTCGTACCACCATAGTTCCTCCTTTGAACAACTTCACCATATTAATAATAATGATAATTCTACCAAAGGACCCCTACTACTGCTGTACAAAGTTTTTATTTCGATAAAGTTCCACTCCTCTTTGCGTACCGCGGGAGTTAGAACTTTGTGTTAATAAATTATATTTTTGTACGCTATGCTATCGCTTTCGTTGCGCATTTATTTAGCAACGATTGATTAATTTTACAAAGTGAGTAATTAGAAAAAGTATTTTTTTTATCCCTTTGCCGTTTGTATAAATAATGTTTGTGGAGAATTGCGGGTAAAATGTATTGAAATAGAAAAAAAAAATATATTTATTTTTAATATTTTATACGCTTGTAGTGACTAATCTCTACTTAATGACCGTTGCTAGTGACATGCATCCTTATAAATTCATTATTGATAAGATTATAGTAATTATAATAGTTCACTATGCTATTATAATACCGTTAGAGCTTCATTATGATGTAACATGATTAAATGTTTACTTTAGATTTGTCTTTGACCGTGTTAGCTTTAAGTTATAGTTTTCATAAAGTTTTTGCATGATTTTGATAATTTACAACAAAATATTTAATATACAGTTAGTTAAGTTATTAAAGTTTTTTTTTAATAAAGCTAATAAATTTATTCAAATAATTAATGTTAAAAGATGAACTTTTGAGAGTTCCACACTTCTTGCCCCAATAATAATCACTACCTACTAAGCTATTAATTAATTTCTGATTTACCCTCAAAAAAAACTTTGCAGGCGGGCTCTGTACTCTACTTTCTTATATCTCCGCTATAATTGCAGGTTTAGCATTCATTAATACATGCGTTTCTTTAACACGATTACTCCAACAGGGTCGCGCCAGGGGCGAGGGTGCGTTGGGGGGCTGCGTCACGTGCTGGTCCGCAGCCCGACGCATGCGAGACCGCGGGGCGCCGGCAGCGCAGGCGCGCCCCGAGCCCCTGCCTCCGCCGTCAGTCCGCCGCCGGCAGCCGCGCGCCCCGCCCGTACCACCGCCGCGAGTGCCCCAAGTGATGACTTGTGAATAGTGCGATGATCGTGCTCCGCTGTGCCCTCTTCGCGGCCCTCCTCGCCGCCGCCGCAGCCGCTTGGCAGGAGAACGTGAGGCCCAAGGTCTTCGCGCAATTAGGTTAGTATGACGGTGACACGCTGTCAGATGATAACGAGGTTATGCCTGACACAACACTAGCTTGCATTTAGAAAAGGTTGTTTATTTTGTTTTGTTTGATCACATTGAGATGAGTGAGCTGTTCTAGTTGGAGGTGTTTATGTCGATGAATTTCAAGTTTTGTTTTTATAACGTGAAATAAATACAAAATAAGTTGCCAGGATTCTATCATTGTTAAAAAAACAAAACGATATTTGGATCACTTACAAGTGTTGTCTAAGATTCTTATAAGACATAATTTATTTATCTTATTTCGTCGTTCACGAAATTCTTATTTCCGTTTTATTTTGATAAAGTTCACCAAGTTGAGCTTTTTAGGTTATCGATTGTTATGATACTCTCAACATAATAGAGTCAATTTATATATATAATGTGAGTGCTTCATGTATTTTTCTACATTATTTTAATGACATTAAATTACGTTTCCACAAAAACTTTAAAAGCTCGAGTACGTAGAGTCGAAATATAAAAATGAAAAACTAAATTATTTGTATTCATACCGTAAAATAAATAATAAAACAGATATTTTATTACCAATATTTAATTTTAAGATAACTTTATCGATTGCTAATCGTAAAATATAAACAATAATGACGGTAAAATACCGCCTAGCGGCACACCAGAGTAGAGTGACGCGATAGTCTATCCTACTAGAATAAAGGACTGCACAACTATGAAGCTATTGTTTTATTGTGCAGTCTGCATTGCGGGGGACAGCCACGTGGCTCTCATTAGTGCACAAAGCGAAGCAGTTTGTTCTGTGTTTTGCCATGTTACGCCCGGATTACCAATGCGGTGTTTAACGTAGTGGATGGAACTTTATCTAACCTCAGTGTTGGTGGGCGTTTCGATCGTTTCTCTCTTGGTCTTTGGAATTAAATAATGATTTGATTTCATTAAATAGCATGAAGATCGTTTAACTCTTATAACATAAAAATAAAGAAATATTTCATGTCTATTTCCTTTCGGGATAACGATTTATGATATCTTTGCACATATTATTCACCTTTTAACTGTATTTTCAAAGTATTTTATTTCAAACATTTAATGTCCTTGAAAAGGGTGAGAGGTCAATAATGAAATAACTAAGCTTCGTCATCACAATCGTATATTCATTGCAGACCACTTACCAAAGAAGTAATCTGTTGATGTCAATTAAAGAACTCTCAATTGGAATCACTGACGTTATAGGTCTAGACGATATTGTCGGACGCATATCCGTCCATTGTATCCGGAGTTGCATTGTTTGCCGTTGCTATGAAATATTAATGCATCTATATCAAATTTTAAAAAATAATATCTAACATTTAGATATTCAAACAGTATTTATGCATTTAAATTTAATTTCCACACAATTTCATTCAAGTTAATAGTGACAATTACGATTTAATTTGTTAAATTAATTGCAATTGAAAGTCAATATGACGAAATGAAGTAAGCAGAGATGATCAAGTATGGTAATTACTCCAATATAGTTTCTATTTGATGTTCGGACACTCGCAGTGTCCGTGTCAACACCTCACTCGTAATGTGATCTACCAATTCGAACCAGAGGGCTCGCGCTGACCGCATAATGTGGTTTAATATAGGCGCGATCAAAGGTCTATATGGAAATCCGAGATATAAAGCTTCCCTTTATTACATCGTTATTTCCATACATATTATTTGTTTTTATACAAACATTTCTGGATTTTTTTGGGGTTATTTATATCGAATATTATTACAATATTATGCGTATTTGCTTGACGTTTGACCTTAATAAACAATTCATAACTCTTCTAATCTTACTTAATATTATAGATGTGAAAGTTTGTTCTACTTTCAAGCAAAACCTATTGAACGGATTTTGGTGAAACTTTACAGTTATATAGCTTATATATCAGAATAACACATAGGCTACAATTTATTTAAAATATAACAATAAGTGGAAGCGGGCGAAGCCGTGTGTGTCTGCTAGTATTATAATAAATTCAACTGTTAGGTTTTAGTTGACTCATATGTTAATGTTGAAGTATAAGCCGCTATTAATAATGATATTCTTGATGAATAATGTAGCGCCATAGTTTTAGAAGTGTGTGGAAATTAATTAATATTTAAAAATTCACAAGCTGCCTTAAACGTTCTATATGGATTTTGCTTATATGAATACTAAGTTATAAATTATTACATAGTATGTATACTTAAGCTATACTAGAATTACATTTTAATAATTTAAACAGTAATATAATTTTTGTTAAATATAATTGAACTTCATTATATTTTAGCCTTATGTTAGAGAGAGAGAGAGAGAGAGAGATTTCTAATTTTAGTTATTGTACAAAGATTAATTGATGATTATATAAGATGTTTCTTTATAAACTATCTTTATTATGTTTATTATTTATGAGCTGACATCGCGGTTTCTAGACTTCGACTAGTGAACTCGTCTAGATAATAAGTGTATAATATTATTACGGCCACGGCTTAGGAGATAGCGGTTGCAATCTAACTAACCTAATTTGCGGGTAATGTTGCTGCACTTTGCGCCCGTCGACAACTGATATAGTTATTATTCACGAAGTATACCACCAGGGGATTTGGTTCGATTTGAGTAAATTGTTTATAAAATAAAAAAAATAATATAAAGGGCACTCGTGGTGCAGAGGCACCGACTGGTTGTGGGTTCGATCCCACAACCAGTCTGTGTGGGACTCGAGGAGATCAAATATTTATTTAAATTTATATTTCCATTTCTTCGCACTGGTGTTGAGGCAAAGCGCAGCGCGGCTGCCACTCAACACGCAATGCCTTTAGAATTCGGCAGAAAGTGAAGAACGGAATGTCTTAGCACTGGGTCCCCTCTGCTGCTGTGTACAGGGTGAAGTAGATTTTTCTTTGTTTTTGTACAAATTGTGAAACTTGAATCGCGATGCACGTTCAATATATACAAAATGTAATAAATTGTCTCAAAGTTCCACAAAGGAATGGAAGTGTAACGAAATTCAAATGCAATACAAAATCTGATATTTTGTAAAGTGCATCTAATCATTTATTGTTCCGACCGGTTTTACTTGTGTGGGTTGGGCGACAACTATCGACCTCATACTGGATGCTGAGCAAAATTTCTCTCGTTCCGTATGACTCATTAGGGAGCAAGAATGCTATAGGTTAGTCACAACGTACTTCTTTTCCCCATAGTTATTTAATTTTTATTAAAGAAATCTCAACGAGGAATTTCCGAATAATTTGTTCTTGATATCTTTCATTAATTAATATAAAATTTGATATCGAGATTATAAAAGCGTCCATTTATTAACAAAGAAAACGTAATCCAACTAGTATTATGGATTTAAAAAATTATAAACATGATTCTAAAACAAGTTTTATTGACTGACTGAGTCCAGGTTTGAACAGGTGCCGTTGCGGAAGGTTCAATTTCAAACAGTTTATGATGTTGCATTATGGTTTCGAACACCCTCTTTTATGCTTTAACAGCTAGGATTATAGAACATTTAAGTGGGCCCATAAAATAACCGTTCACTTACTACCTGAGGCAGAAATAAATTACTTAAAAGGATAATGCTTTTATATCCTGGAATGTTTTGTACGTGTCACGTTTTGCCTTATGGGTATTTATTGGGTCATTCGTCAGGAACCAATACCCAGGGGTACTGTTTGTGGTTAGGGTGCATAATACCGCTGGGACTCTAGGTTGTTTATGATTGGACATTTGTGAGCAATTTATTAAAACATTCCGTTAGAAGTTGATAAGAAGCTTATTGGAAGTTCTTATATCGTTATGTTTATAAGTGTGTAGAAGAACTAAGTACTTTTAAGTTTTTGTATAATTACAATCATTAGTTGACATTTAATTAATACGTTAACGGCGATATTAGGT
The DNA here is from genome assembly GCF_056956725.1 of Heliconius melpomene rosina. Taxonomy (NCBI): domain Eukaryota; kingdom Metazoa; phylum Arthropoda; class Insecta; order Lepidoptera; family Nymphalidae; genus Heliconius; species Heliconius melpomene. The sequence continues at coordinate 3,799,706 of NC_140402.1, read as the reverse complement.
TTTTTCTTATTAATTATATTAAAAACTTTCATTTATTTATCTTTTTCTATATAAAGTAATTGAGATTAAGTTGAAATAGTAAAAGTAATTTAAACAATAGATACTAACCTCAACTATACTTAAAAGTATAGTTAGAAAGTACACGAGCTCTTGAATGACTCGGCTGCGGCATGCACGACACGCACGTGCGTGCGTCCTGTGGAGGGGGGGCAGCATGGCGCCGCCTCGCGGGAGAGGGACAACTTTATGGCGGTGCTATAATATATCGTCTTCTCTGAGCTGAGTGTGTCTGTCTTTTGTTTTATTATATCAACCAGATCAGATAACTGATCCCGCATCGATTTGCTACGTCCGGAGTTATGTCTAATTTAAATTATCTTGTAGTAATTGCTTGAACTGCTGCTGCTTGAAGCTTGAACTGTGTAAATAATACAAAATTGATATATGTGAAGTATGACGTCACATTACATCACTGCATCTCCTTTGTGCGTTTTCACAAGAACTTTCATAACGTTTTCAAATGTTATATTATCAAGATTGGTCGTATGTAGAGAACGTATTCTGTTAACAGTTTTGAATGATATTGCTTTTCGTTCCAAATAGAAATATAATGGCATGGGATCGATTGTGCCTCACGATAGCTTGTATTTAAACTAGAGAAAAGGGGCAGTTACGTTAGGACGGTTGATAAATAACGTTGTTATACATCCCTTGTTGAAGACAACGCAAATATTGGATCTGTAATGAAAATATTTGTTGTAATACTCTACGGGAGGCAAAGGAAGACTTTTTTGTGAGACGGCTACGAGTGTGTCTAGCCCATTGTGATGCAGTTTTTAAATCCGGATTAAAAGGAAGCTCGTAATAAGCCCGATGCGGGGTTGTAACGTTGGGACGTCGTTTGTGGCAACTTCGCTGTAACGTTCCCCCATTGTGCAAAGTAAAATATTATAGTTGAATAGAACAATTTGCAAAGGTAATCCATCTTTCTGCCATCAAAATGATGATTAAATTTTAAATTGTTTTGAATAGGTTCTTGTTTTTGAATATTAATGATAGTATTACAACCAATGGTAGTAATTCCTTCATTGGTATAAATTTTCTAAATTATGAAATGAATAGATTTTAGCCAACTGGATTAGAAGTCATGCTTATTTCACTTTCAAAGGAATAACAAAACAATCCGAACACTACATCAAAATTTTTAAACGATTTCACATTTTTTTAAATTCCACCTCCTTTTTATAAGGAAAATTTATATAAACCACAAGGTATATATTTCAGTAAGTTCACACTTAACGTACTGACACACTTAACGACAAAACCCTCTCATTTGGGAATGCACCGATGAATAGGAAAGAGTCAATGGGTCGTAAGAAATGGGCCAGTCAGCATCACGAGGTGCTGCTATACAAGTGTAATGCACCTCGCAACCACTTTACCGAGACCTCCCTGAACACCACTTCACTTCACTTTTAAGGCCAGGTGGCATGAGACTTTGGCTGTGCGATTTATTTTATTGTTTGTATAATACTAGCAATTTAGATTTAACCGCAACGAATTTCCCTCATAGTTTAAAATGTAATTTGATGCACAATGTATTCATAAAAGTTTTGCGGCGAGCTAGTTACAGTTGCATTTGTGAAAACAGTTTATCGTACATTTTGGTTAGTTATTATTATCTATTTACATTTCGTTTTATACTGTTAATATAGCTGTTTATTATAAAGACAAGGGTGTGGGTTCGATTCCCAGTCGACAAAATGAAATATTTAATATTTTCATTTTCGCTCTGGTGTCGAGGTAGAAGCACGGTGTTGAATTTCCAATCCAAAAATCTAATTCCAATGCTTCCAAAATTCGGCGGCAAGTGAGTAATGGCACTTAGCACTAGGCTCCCCTATCACGCTATATGCGGGATGTAGCGTGAATCTGAAAAAAAAGCAATTATTTTTAGTATTTCCCTTAAATATGCCGACTCTATAAGTAACAGCAGCAGCAGCAGCAGCAGCTGAGTCTGTCAACTTTATAAAATCTGAGTAAGTTTGTGAGAGGTCTTTGTGGACGACGATTGGTTCTATTAATGAGGCAGGTGGTCGCACAATGTGCGCTAACAATGACTGAGCGGGGTCTATTGCGCGTTCAATTGAATAGCATTTCTCTATAAATTATTATGTTTATTTTGCAAATGTCGTTCATCTCTAAGTACTGTGGATGTGGATTATGTTTTTTTTATAATTGTTATTTTAAATGTCTGTGTGTAAATATTTTTAAAGGTTTATTTAGTAAGTTATAATAATGTTATAAAATGTTTATATAAATAAACTAGCGGCCCGCCCGTGGCTTCACCTACGTCCTATAAGTGACGTCCATGCAAAATTTGAGACTCCTAGCATTTGTAGTACCGAAGTTTCATACAAACTTTCAAGCCCTATTTCATCCCCTTAGGAGTCGAATATTGCAAATTCCCGTCTTAGCATGCACCTACGTCCTATAAGTAACTCCTATGCAAAATTTGAGATTCCTAGCACTTGTAGTTTCTGAGATTTCGTGATGAGTGAGTGACCTTTCGATTTTATATATATATATACTAGCGGCCCGCCCGCGGCTTCGCCTGCGTAAACTACGTTATTATTAATTTCTGTCTCCATGAGCACCTACGTCCTATAAGTGACGTCCATGCAAAATTTGATACTCCTAGCATTTGTAGTAACGAAAATTCATACAAACTTTCAACCCCAAAAACAACTTCTTAGAAGTCGAATATTGCAAATTCCCGTCTTAGCAAGCACCTACGTCCTATAAATAACTCCTATGCAAAATTTGAGATTCCTAGCACATGTAGTTTCTGAGATTTCGTGATGAGTGAGTGACCTTTCGATTTTATATATATAGATAGAAGATAGATAAGTAATAATTGTATTTAGTTATGTATAGTACGGTTTTGGTTCCGCCAATTAGCATACATTGTTTGTTTGAGTAAAAAAAGGAGAAATTGAACACTAAATTCTTTCTGCTTATTCCACAAATAGCAAGAAATTCGTAAAAACTGAAACTTTTTAGTTAAGTTTCATCACTCATAACTTAGCTTACGTATACAGTGGGAAGACTTAAAAAACTTGCAGTTCCTTTTGAAAGTTAAACTCGAATATATCTTTGGAAGTGTATTTTAAAGTATATTATTTAAATAATATGCAGATATCTTATCGTCTTTTATTTACGATTCAATGGATAAAAGTTCTTTAGTACCAATAAGCAGACCACGTCTTCCCAAAGAGACATGTTTAGTTTATGTCTTACCATATGTTGGACCATCTGTTAACGTCTGACTATAAACCTTTGGTCTTAGAAGTGCCTACTTATTTAGTATTTCTAGAACATTTTGCACTAAGATGGTCATTGGCTTTGCTAATAAAATAACAGGAAACATTCCAGCATGTGTAAGAGTTAAGCGTGTTTAGTGCCCTAAAAATAAACATGGTACGGCGTCCCTTTCTACTCTTGAACTTGACTCGGGTTCGATGACCGCGTCGTTAAATGATAAAGTATGCAACAGTTTCGAATTTAACAATTGCTTTTATTGTATTTCGGTGGTATGGGAATTTCGATTTATTTGTTTTAATGCAGTATTGGTATATATTTAGAATTTGTATTTTTTTTTTATATAAATTTAATTCTCGTTTTTAACTTCACGATTTGTCCTGTATATAACAGGGTCGAAGAACCTTGTGTTAAGAATCTCCGTTCACTTCTTTCCGTCTGAATGTGAAACAAAAAAGCCCTAATAATCGTATTGGGAATCGAATCCACAACCAACGAGTTTACAGTCAGACGCTGTCCAATCACCTCACAGTAATACAGTGAAGTAATCTAATGTAATTCAAAAAAATACAAAATTTAATATGTAAACAGAAAACACATTTTAAAACAGCATTTCTAAACATAAATATTTTTAAATAAAAACTTAACTAGAATTTAAAATATACAATGTCCATATAAAGTACGCCATTAACATTGTGCTTCCGTTTTACCTAATCCTAAATAACTTTGGGTTAAAACTACTAGAGTACGTCGTGACGCAGCGGGACAAGGGTGTGACTGTAACGCGACGTTTGTGGGTTCGATCCCCACTTGAGGAAATAAAATATTTATTTACATTTATATTTTCATATCTTCGCTCTGGTGTCGAGGCAAAGAACACGTAACGTCAACACGCAATGCCTCCAGAATTCGATGGAAAGTGGGGATCGGAGTGTCCTAACACTAGGTTCCCTCTGCCTACCCTGCTGTGTGCGGGATACAGCGTGAAGCTGATTTGATTAATTTTAAAACTACCAAACTAAAAACGTCATACGCCATGACAGATACCAAAAAGAATTAGGCTATAAAATTGGTATTTGCGGAGTAAGAAGTCAGTTTTATACGTTTATTAAGCTCCCATATGTTATAAACAGCGTTTATAGTGAATTATATTTAAGTTAATAGTACTTGTATTGCCATTGTAGTGGAGACAACAAATCTTTATTACTTTTCGTGGTGTTATACTCGTAATGTGCTCGAGTACTGTCATATATGTTTACATAAGTTACTATTTGTTATACTTAAAAGATAGTACGATATTTTTTGCATAATTTTGTTGTTTTATGCTATAGTGGGACGTAATTGTCATATGTTTGGCTTTTAGGTTGGTATTTTAGTCAAAAAAGGCCAGGTTGTGGCTTCAATCCTCGTTCGAGATGAAATTTTTATTTAAATTTATGTTTCCATTTCTTGCCTAAACTCTAAAATGTGTACTATTAATAAATGACAATCGACTTTGGACATATGTTAGATATTCCTATACCATTCATTCGATTGTGTTTACCAAAGAATGTAGATAATAATAAATGTAATATTTTTAAAGTTACTTCGCGCCGGAAATGGTTACGTTATACATAGCAATGTCGATCGATCATTATTGATTGGTCCAAAATTAGATTGCGGCTACGGCTATAACTGAAATAACTTGGGATTAAGACAGTTTTACTGCTAACTTCAAGCTATATCCCGTACAGAGCAGGGAAGGTAGAGGGAACCTGGGAACCTAATACTAAGAAACTTCCTTTCCGTTAAGGCCATTGCTCATTTTTCGCCAATTTCTCGAGGTTTTGCGTATTGAGTGGCGGAACTCTAAAACTATTAGTAATGTAGTTTTACTATAGGAATGTAAATATTGTTATATTTTAAGTTTTTGTCTTATAAGTAGAGACAGGTTAAGTGAAGAGACACTCTTTTCATAGATTCACAGTTTTAAACACAATGAAATGCCGATCTACACCAAATAAAGGAACGGTAAATATTCTGAAATTAAAAGTTTCACCTGAGTGGACCTACAATCTATAACCATCGCGTATCCTGGCACTTTCTAATTACACCATAACAGGTCTAAAATAACAACCAAACATAACTTACCTTATAATATTTTAACAAGATTTTAATAATTTATAAATTAAAAACATAGTATGACTTTCCAAGCTGAAGATTACAGTGAATTCAATCCCCATCAAAAATATAATTTAGATTTTTCCTCCTTTTCCGAAATGCCTTTAACATTATATTAGAATCAGAAATTCTGTATAGTAATTAAATGAAATCTTATTTGATATTTGACTGTTCAATACTGTTCAATTAATTCAATACATTAAATTTCTGCTTTCAATTATATTAATAAGATTAGGCAAGATTTATACGTAAATAGGTGTGTACTATATCAAAAAGGAAAATTAAGGTTTCGGCCTTGAGTTCACCCACTCAGCAATCAATGGTTTCAGAATTCGGTGTCTTAATGAGAACAGAATGTCTTAGCAGTAGATTCCCAGGTTTTGCAAATTGTAACGTGAAACTAAAAAAAATGTAAAATTAGTAGGTATTTGAATATTGTAAATTTTAAGAATACCTGCAGACATTATGTAGAAATAGTCTATTGTTAAGATACTTTTACGATATTTCTAAGAATAGCTTAGTGAAGAAAATGTCTGTTCTATCACTTAATTCTATTTCCTACCATTCCTTAACACTATTTATTTTGTCGTTTTAAAACATTTTGTACATAAAATAGTATGTAGCATAAGGAAATCTCACGTTCCTATATTCCAAGCTTAAATTTTTTACTGGAACCGTAGTATTTGCTCTTAAAGGTATAAAAGACGTGGTTTCTTTGAGAGCACACCTTAGCGCGCAGACTGTTTGGCCACTGCTGCCGGCTTGTCGTCTAAAAAGCGACGTCATAAATATGTAGCGTCAGCATAATATGTAATATTTTGCAGTCGTTCCTCTTTTCCATATTTACATTTTAAAATATGAGTTGTTTTTTTTGTATTACTTACTATATTATTTTTACAAGCTGATATATTTATAGTTTTTTTTATTTAATTGGTAGATTTGAGAGTTTTTGTTGTATGCTACTAAACGCTTCCTTAAAAACCCTCAACTCAAAGGCCGGCAACGCACCTGTAGCTCCTCTGGTGTTGCACGGGGTCGTGGGTGGCGGTGATCACCATCAGGTGACCCGAACGCTCGTTTGCCTTGTCCTTAAGTATGTATAATTATGATTATTTTGTTAAGAAAAAATATTGTATACTGATACATAAAAATCTATATCAAAATTGGAAATTTCAAGCCGAACAATAGCATACACTACCGTTCCCCACTTTTCGCCATACAATATATTTCATTCCTTCGAGTGGGAATCGAACCACAACCTATCGCTTTTACAGTCACCATGTGCCACGACTGGCCTCAACTTCCACGTTACTCCCCACAAATATCATAACCATATCTACTTGCCCTCTTAAATAGTCAATACAATATTTACCTTGCAGCTATCGATGTGGAACTTCGAGGCTGGTTTCCTGTCGCAAACTCGACTTACGCTTACTTACTTCCTTACTGACATTGGATTAGTTCGGAGTTCTGATAAGTTTTAGATGTGATACCGTTGCTATGTAAGTTCAAGAATCAAATGGGATAGGAACGTGGTGTTGTCTCGTTTTAACCAAGATGGGGCCGGATGTTTGATTTATGTGCTATTGTTTTTTGTGATTCCATTTCAATATTATCTGTGATTTCCTGTGCCTATTACAAATACGTAAATATTTATTTTTTGGTAAATGAATATTGACTTTTATTGATACGAATATACTTTGCGTAAACAAGATTGATTATAGAAATACCAAAATTACATAAATATATTCAAATTTGGTGTTTTCATCAGCTTTATTGTACAACCGCATTTACAAATGTGGCATTTTATGACATGTCATACGTAATTGCCTTGGAACGGTTACGACCTCCCTGGGGTTCCTTACTCCGGCCGCCACACGATAATAACCATTCCAGCTATGATGAATTCCTTTAATATCACACGGTTTTATTACTACCAGATAAAGATACATAACTAGGACGGAGAGTTTATTAAGCTCTACTTTTGTAAAAGCTTTAGTTCTGTATTACATTGGGTACTTGCTGGTTATATTATTCGCTTTATGCTGTATTTCGCATATAGGGGGGTAGGCAGAGGGAATCTGGGAACCTAGTTTTAAAACTCTCGGATCCTATTAAGACACTTCTTTTCCACTTTCTGCCGAATTCTGTAAGAATTGCGTATATTAGATTACTGGCTATATTAGATTTTATTAAAATTCATACTACTGAAACTATATGTTTATTAACGTTGTAAAAATGATCATTGTGTCAGCGCAGCGGGAGTTAAGTTCTATTTATGGTGTCCCTATAGGTTGCACATTTATATTTGCATCTGAGTTTTGTTATACGAGGTGTTTACGTAAAACATATCTCAAATAAGTGTGTTGTTATTGATAAATCACTCTGTTCTCCACATTCCGTCTATCTTACAGCCAATGAGTGTATTATTCTTATAATTTAAAAATAATTTATTTATTAGCATTACGTTAAGCGAAAATCGATGTTACAATCTTCGTATACTGTCAGATGGCATATTCCTATTTATAATACATTTCGTACTGTCCATGCAAATTCTCATCTGAAAACCGCATTTCGAAAATGCAATAGTAATTATACAATTGCATCAAAAACTAAAAAAAATACGTGTAATTAAAAAACGACAAATTAATCTACAAACATTGCAGCACCCACTTAGGACCCCATCAGACAAATGAAGGTCGTACGGCCCAGCCATTAAGTTTTAAATTCCTCCAGAAGTTACACACAAAAACCGATTCCCACATGAACGATCGTGGAGTGTGGGGTCAGAGTTGACGGTAAAAAACCTACGCGGCAGCTGTTTGGCACATGATGGGGGCGATGGAAAAACGTTTAATAAAACTAGGAGCTCGCTCGTTCGCTCATTTCTTTCGCTCTAATATTTTTACTGATGACTGAACTAGGATTTTGCAGCGTTCTCGAAACTTTTGCCTTGATGGCGGCCCATTTTGCAGCCTACTGTGCTATCCATCAATCTGATATTAGCTCGATCGATTTGTGAGCTGGTTGGTTGGTTTGGTCGTGGTATTGTTTGATTTTGCTCTCGTCGGCTTTTGGATTAAATCCTAAGTCGTTTTATTAGGGGTTTTTAGGAAATCTTTCTAAGTTGACATTTAGACCAAAATTTAATAATAATCTAAAACATAACAAAATGATATATTTTCTCTCGATCAATTTTTTGGGCTGTAAATTGGTGTTAATTTTTGTTAAAAATAAATTATCAATCTTTATTTAAAGTGTGGTTTTTATACGTTACTTTTTTACAAGTTTAAAATTTAAAATGTCATTATTTTACTAAAATAAACGATATTTAATAAAACATTTGTATAGAGTTTTACACAAGTTTAAGGAATAATGCCCCAAGAAAATAATTTGTGGCATTGTTTGTCAGAACCCAAAAATATGGGCTAAATAAGTTGAAAAAGTTTCGGAAGAACTTTGCGGGAACAAGTTCTGGAACATAAGAATGGGCTTTGACCAGAATCGATAATTACGTACCCTTTAAGTCTTACCCTTTTTTTGTGATAACAGAGTTTACAAACCATAATCAAATTTTTGCTTTTGTTCAGGGTTTTATATGAATATTATTTTTTAGTTTGAACCATACGAGCTACTGCTCGAGCAGCGACAGGTCGTGGGTTGAATTCCTACTCGAAGAAATGAAATATTTAATATTTCCATTTTCCAGAATTCGGTGGAAAGTGGGAAATTGGTACTCCCATTATCTTAACATATATATATAACATCTTAACACTAGCTTCCCATATTCTCTCTAGCTATCCTATAATATGTGGACTAGAGCATGAAGCTAAAAAAACTAAATTATTTTATACGTACGCGTCCGCTTGGTGTTATATCGAAAAATGTTTGTATAGATATTGACCTGGAAGGGAAGTGACCCTTGAGTTTTTGATGTGGGGTAGATATAATGAGCACTGTGTCAGTCGGCATGCAAGTATACGAATGTTTTTTCTTTATTTATATTTTTATTCTGATTAGTTAAAATTTAACTTTAATATATTTATTTACTTTAATTCTCATTATGTATGGTTATTTCATGCATGCTTTAGATTTTGCGTACTTCAGTGGAATAATTCTTTAAATTTTAGTACCTTCCATTCCGTTCTCCATTAAGACACTTCTGTTCCCTAGTTTCCGCCGAATTTTAAAGACTTTCAAATTTAAGCCGCGGAACTTCACGCCGCCACGATTGGCCTCAAACGGTGGTAATAAAAAAAATTAACACCTATACTAAATTCACTTAGCCTAAAGACACTCTCATATAGACCATCTTCATACATCGTCCGCCAACCCTCAAACGAGTCCAGCGCTCTTAATTACTGGCATCCGTCCCGTGTGATTAGTCCCGCATTGTTGTTTGTATTCTCCATCTCCGCCAACAGGACAATTGCACATGCACTTAGAACTAGCTTGGTTATTAATGCCTCAGGTCAGGTTGGCTGGAGGCCTATTATTGATCCAGTTTGGATGTGTTGATCAAATTGTTTATTGGTGTAGTGTTAATAGAAACGCCCATACTCAATTTGCTTTCTTAGTATGTATATATGTATATTGCATATAGGTAAAGTGTGTGACTGTAAAAGCGACAGGTTGTGGTTCCGATTCTCACTCGAGGAAATGAAATATTTAATAGATCCTTTCATTTCCTCATTCTGGTATCGAGGCAAAGCGAGTGGAAGTGTCACTCAACACTCAGTGTCTTCAGAACAATGTAAAGATGGAAGCGGAATGTTTTAACACTACCTCTGCCTACCCTGATACATGCAGGATACAGGGTGAAGCTGAATGAAAAAAGAAACATACATGATAGTCTTCTGTCGTATGTACCCCTTATTAAGGATACTAAGTCCGTAATTTGTTTCGTTGTCACTGCATTAGGTTCTCTCGAGATCCCAATTTAAGGTAACCAGTTATATCTAAATAATATAATATTAGATTAAGATTTAGAATGAGAAATACTAAATTAATTGACGACAAGCTCTTAAATTTACCATAAAATATTCTAGTCGGAAATCATGCGAATGTAACGTTGAAACGGAAATTAGTGAATCATTTTATAACTTCCGTGTCTAAAATTTTAAGATATTTGAATAATATACCCTTGATTATTATATTTTGTGCTCAATATAATTTGAATTTGTAATAGATACAAGATGCTTCTTTGATTTCATAAATAAGATTTTTTTATTGCAAAAAGACTTTTTTTTGACTTTTCTATTGACTTTTGTGGTATTGGAACTCGGTAAGAAAATAGTTTATTTTTTCTCTCACCAGAATGTATCCCGCTACATAATTGGAAATAAAAGTCGTTTTATTATTTTTATATGCTTTTTCATTAATAGTCTCTGGTGTCTTCATATGTCTACTTTAACGTATAGAATAATATGTAATAATAAAAAATAAATACTTTACATAATACATAATACAAAGGAACGGACAGATCTTACAGCGTGTCCAATATTCCCAGGATGGCGAGCCCACAAAGACTTTGATACGTTTTCGCGGAAAAACGCTGCGTCAACGTAAAAAACACAATGGCCTGAGGGCCGACAATACGTCCCTACCAGTTGTGAACTGATCACTCCGCGATCCTGAAATAACAAATGAATCGAGAAAATCTACCCCATCTATTGCACCAGTTTAATGTGATCCCTTCGTTTTCAATGAAAAGCAATCGCAAACTCACCAAAATATATCCCATGTCAATTTGTGATCTAGTTGCGTTGACCCTTGTTACACTTCCATTTTTAATATTTCTGAACTGTTTTTTGGACAGCCTTGTCTATGACACATTACTCAAGTCACTATTATCTATGATAGAATACCAATGAAACATTAGAAATGTTCATAGATGATTTTCTAAATTTTGAAGCGTACAGCCTCTAAAACTAATAGAATTAATTGGCATCGCTTCATTACCTGCTTTTGTTCTAATATGATGAATACATGATAGAGTTCAAATATGGATGGCAACATTACACTTTCACTTTCGTTGCCAAGTCGAGTGAATAGGTATTCAGAAAATTTAATTTCCGTAGACAGATCGACCAATTTTGCTTCAATGTGGTGTCTGTCGACGGTAATTGGGTCAACCCATCGGACAATGGACTTCAACAATGTTATTATTAGTAGATCTCTTATTCATTGAATTGCTTCAAGGACTGATCAATCATCTCTTTTATGACAACTTCGGAAAATAGTTTCTTTAAGAAAAGAAATTTATGGAGCAATTTCATAGATCTCAAGAATATATCTTACAAAGGAGAAATTTAGTACAAAAAGTATATGTAATATATAATATATTATTTTATTATAAGTTAAATTAACTCTGCGAATAGAAGCTATCGATCACTCCGCATTAAGTTTCAAGATGAAGATGCCTCCGCTGTTAAAGAAATCCAATCAATAGTTCAATTTACGCAAATCGCTTGGAACGTTCCCACTAAGAGATCTACGTTAATCTAACCAATAGATTATATTGGCGGGCTAATAAAGGCTGACAGAGACCTTTCGCACCGGTCTCAATTACTGGTGCGGTGATGAGTGACGCAAAGGTAACTAGCGTTAGGGCACCAATCCGTTTTAGGACTGATGAATGGCAGTTGCTCCTGTTTAAATTACGTTTCAATTTAGAGATGAATAAGACGAGACAATTAGAAGGTAATAAAATATTTTCAGTTCCATTTAAGCTGACATTAAATGTAAATATTTTGTTGGAATTTCAGTTTATATATGACTTGGTGAGCACAAGCAGTAAACAAATACTGGCGAAAGGCTAAGTATTTCTCAGTTTCATACCAATAACCCCTTACAATGTGAAAAGTTAGTCATACAATGGAGTTATTGTGAATCGGGTAAACAGAGGGCTGGTCGGGCGCCCTGCACGCCTGGCTGCGTGCCCCCTCGCGGACTGTACACGTGAACTCAACTCGGACGAGCGCAATATATCACTAATAATATCAGAAAAAAAATCAGCTTCACGCTGTATCCCGCACACAGCAGGGTAGGCAGAGGGTACCTAGTGTCTAGACACTCCGTTCCCCACTTTCTGCCGAGTTATGCCTTCAGCATATATATAAATATGTACTAAAATTCGAAATTGGAAAATTTGGATTATTATTACATAAATATTGTTACGGTTGAAAGGATTTCAATTATTTGTACTATTAAATAAATAAATGATTCCCTTACCTTCCAAGGTTTATAAGGAAGTAATATTTATTATATTGTTCAAGTATTTACAAGGCTTTTGAAATATCTTATTTACGTAATGGCTTGATATTCAAAACATAATGCTCAACGCGAAAATGGTGCCGTGTGTTTTCAAAAAAATTCTTTTGTACGCCATTTTATAAATATCCATCGCGAACAGCGGAATGGTTTTGTATTTTAAATTTTTATATTCCCTCAAAATACACAGCATAAGCGGATCACAGGATTTGATGATAAGAAAACGAGAGATTTATCGTCTTAAATTGTTGAGATCCTCTGAGATGTATTTTGGTCCATTGAAGTGATTTTTGCGATCATTACAAATAAAGACTAAAATTACCTTAAGGAGACACTTTAAAAGTCAAATCAACTTCACGCTGTATCCCGCACACAGCACAGTAGGCAGAGGGAACCTAGTGTTAATACACTCCGTTCCCCACTTTCTGCCGAATTCTGGAGGCTTTGAGTGTTGAGTGGCAGAACTCAACGCCGCGCTTTGCCCTGACAGCAGAGCGAAGAAATGGAAATATAAACCTAAATAAATATTTCACTTCCTCGAGTAGGGATCGAACCCACAACCGTCGCGTTACAGTCACACCCTTGTGCCGCTACGCCACGACGGGCTCTTTAAGAAAGATTTTTTATTGTTAAATAATAAACCATATAAGTAATATATAAAAGTCTTATATATTATTATGTAATATGTCTATATATATAAAATCGAAAGGTCACTCACTCATCATGAAATCTCAGAAACTACATGTGCTAGGAATCTCAAATTTTGCATAGGAGTTACTTATAGGACGTAGGTGCTCGCTAAGACGGGAATTTGCAATATTCGACTTCTAAGGGGTTGTTTTTGGGGTTGAAAGTTTGTATGAAACTTCGTTACTACAAATGCTAGTAGTCTCAAATTTTGCGTGGACGTCACTTATAACGTAAATACTCATGGAGACAGAAATTAATAATAACGTAGTTCACGCAGGCGAAGCCGCGGGCGGGCTGCTAGTATGTAATATATATAAACTACTATCGATCTACAATTGTCAGCACCGAATCCCCCAGTACATTGCTAGACGGTATCACTTGGCAAATTGAACGAACACACAAAAGAGTGCCTTCACGGAATCTTTTTCCTTGAGCACTGTCAAGTCGTGGACAATGCGGTGGGATGCCTACGAGCCCGCTCAATTGAAACCAATGACGTGTTTGAAGTCCAGTAACGAATGGCGGCCGGCATGGATTCTTAGTACAGAATATCAATAAAATTAAATCTGGGGAATATATTTGTATTTAGTAGAAAAAGCAAAAGAAAAGAAAGTGTCGTTATGGAGATTTGTAGATTAATTTGTTTTAAATTGTATTTTTGTTAATTTACCAAGAATTGCACATATCATTAATTTGTTCTTGCTAAACTCGCATAATTAGGATTAAAAAAAATACAGTTAGTTTAATATTGACTTTTGACATATAAAATGGCCGATAATTTTACATAACTTATTATATTTAAGTATTTTATTTGTACTATTGTCTTATAACGATGTAAAATATATAAAATATGTGAGGGAGTGTGAGATGTGGGAGGCTAACGGTAGTCACGTTCGGAAGGAACTGACTTTACGCCTCAGTACCTCCGACGTCGTATGACATCTCGGTTCAGAAATATTCCAGAAATCCTGTTTATTTTCTTTGGACTTTCTATTTTTATTATTTATTAATGCTTTAGAATTCTTCTTATATGTAATTCTTATGTCGTTGCTTAAGAAATAAATAAGAAATAAATGTTCGCCAAAAATATACTGTTACTCATTATAAAATTCTCTTTGATTCGATAGAAAGAGTTCACTCTTAGTGCATCGATTACGGGTTCAAATATCATTCTAAAAAATACATTTTTAATATTGATATATTACTAAAAACTTTCCATCTTTGAGGCCGTAATGGCGCAGCGGTACAAGGTGTTAATGCAACGCGATGGTTGTGGATTCGAACCCCACTCGAGGAAGTGAAATATTTTTTTACGTTTATATTTCTCTTTCTTCGCTCTGGTGTCGAGTGAATTTGACAAAAAGTGGGGAATGGAGTGCCTTAACACTAGGTTCCCTCTGCCTACCCTGCTGTGTGCGGTATACAGCGTGAACCTGATTTTATTAACTTTCTATTTTTCCAGCAAAAATATTTTTTTGTATGAAGATAAAAGAAACAACAATGATTATTTTAACATCCTATACACCTTATACGCTGCTTCCATAAAAAAAAACAAACTAAAATTTAATGACCCTACGACACGACCATAAACAAAAGTTCGGTATTATTTTTGATATAAAACGAGAAGACACGAGCGCATCTTTATTCAAAGTCAGTCCATTCGGTGCAGGATGCAAATCCGGATGCGAGTGGGGCTGTTCCTGCTAAGCAAAAAAGGCACGCTTCGCTAGTAAAAACTATGGGCGCCCGCATCCACGAGCTCTCGCTTTGTGGCTTTCTGAGCTCTTGTCGCTTCACTTTATATTCTATTTGTTTTATAACGTTTGATTTCCTTGCAAAGTTAAATTCATTGTTTCTTTTATTATTCTCGAGTAATTTATTCTCAATAAATACTAAACGAAATACGCTTTCCAAGTTTATTTTTCTCAATTTCTTTTATATTTAAAATGGTATCGTCGTTGCAATAGAAAGACATTCTTTTAAACTATCCGTTAAATATAACTATAGTTATTTACAATGAAAATGTTCTAAGTACTTAAACAATTTAACGATCGGATGTCTAAGAACTATCTACAAGTTATTTTTTTCTTTCGAGGAACTTCACGAGTACGGGTCACCGACAAAGGGGACGAGCGTTACGTGACTTCGCTAGAGAATGCCTTATAAATCTCTCTCTTACCATTTAGAGCAATTGAAAAAATCAGTGAACTAATAAATTCTCGTCGTTCCTCCAATGCAGACTAGATGATAAAAATGCATCGATAGATTCAAATAGACGCTCGCAAGATTTGAATAAGAATTCTGGAATACCAATATTTGGCATTTTACTACTGCTGTAATAAAACAAACTTTTTGATTTTTCAATATATTTAAGCGATTGTGGATTTGGAAATGTGCTTTAGCTATATTTTAGTCTTATTATCTTATATCTTTTAGAATTAAATAACTCTAGTCGGTCGGTTCGTTTAGAAGAAAAAAACGTAAAATTTTATTGGTAAATTGATCGTGGATGCTGCTCCCGTAACGGTTAATTAATGAGGAAAGCTGTAACTGACAAGCGAGATTAAACTCAAGAAATATGCCTCAGTAGATATTTTTTGTTCCAAATATCGCTATCATACTGAATTTTAACATCTAATGACCTTTTTTGATAATATTTTTTATTAATTATTGTTGTAATTATAATGTTCTCTTGGATAGATAAAAAAATTACTGTTAACATTCTATTTAATTTAAAAAAAATATATCAAACCAGCTTCACGCTGTATCCCGCTCACAGCAGCGTAGGGGCAGAGGGCACGTAGTGTTAAGACATTCAATTCCCTAATTCTGGGGGCATTGTGTGTTGAGTGGCGGTATTCAATACCGCGCTTTGCCTCGACACCAGAGCGAAGAAATGAAAATATAAATTTAAATAAATATTTCATTTCCTCGAGTGGGGATCGAACCCACAACCAGTCGCGTTAACAGTCACACATCTGTGTTTCTGCGCCACGACGTGATTTTTACCATCATAAAGGCATATATTTAGGCATACATATTTAATCTATATATTTATATATATATGTAATAAATAGAGTTCTGCTTATATAATATACGTTTATTATTTATAGCTTGACTTTTGACGCTTACGCAGTCGATTTATAATATAAAGCGAATATTGGAAACTTTGACATATTATTCGATATCAAAGTGAGCGAGGCTATCGAGAAAAATAAAAATTCGATTAAAAGCACGAATTGATATCGTTAAAGATAAAATTCTACGCAATACTGAGACGTCTCTCGCTATCGGCAACTTGACAGTGACTGATCGTTGGCTAGCTTTGACACTACCACCCTCGCACCCCCTCCCGAGCCAGGGTTGTCTGTCTTTGGGGAAATTCTCAAAATGCGAAGAATTAAATTTTCCATGGGGAGACTACATTAAGAACGTAATGTTGAAATTTACAAATAACGAAAATATTTTGTATAAAATCGTCGTCTTAATTTTTATTGAATACTAGTGGTCGCCCGCAACTGCGTTTGCGTAAATTATATGACCATTTTTTCCATACAATTTCAATTTTTCACTCGTTATTATTAAAATTCAGATTTTATTTTCATTATTTCTTAAGCTTTACCTGTTCTTTGTCATATGTTCGAAATCTTTCATTTTCAATTAGAAATTCTTATCGTTATAATTAAAACTTATAATTATATTGTTATTAAAGCGCGGCCCTATCAGTAATATGTAATTTAAATTTTCTTATACAATTATTAAAATATTATCTATTAAGGTCAGTTACGGTGTAGGGGCGAACAAAAACATTAATGTCGAATTACCAACGTACTAATATATAGGCATACCAACACATATTTATATTACACATCGACAACCCTAGCGAGTTTCATACTTGGAAGAACCCAACGGCACTCCAAGTATACAGCTTAAAAAGTTTCCTTCTATTCTTTCTCTATGTCTGTATATTATTCTCTCTATTTACATTTGGGATTGTTTCCAATTGTTTTACATTTTTTAAGGGGGGAGACCCCTACAATTACCGGGCCTCGTTTTCTGGTAGTCGCTAACATTAAAATCGTAATTTGAATATTCATAATGTAAAGAGGGGTCTTAACGTGAATTCCGGCGAAAAGAAAAAGGTTTCGTTTAGACAGCGTAATGTGTGAAAAGTATGGAAATTTTAATACTTTTAAAAAATATTTAGATACCTATTATAATTGTAATGTATGTAAAGGCCGTTATGGCGCAGTGGTACAAACGTATGACAGACAGATTTACTGGACAGATTGTGGCCTTGATTCTCACTAGTATAATGAATTTATTAATATTTTCGATTCTTGGCTCTGGTAACAACGATAAGCGCAGTGTTGACTTCCACCACTTCCAGCAGAAAGTGGGGAATGGAGTGTCTAAACACTGGGTTACCTCTGCCTACCCTGCTATAGGGTACAGCTGAATAGATTAAAATGAATATATAAGAAGACGAATATATCAATATATGTAGGTAATACAGGTTTTGTATTAATATTTTTAAGTGTTACTGACAATATCTAATTCTTGTAGTTGACATATTATATTTTGAGAAGGTAACTTATTTTTTATAATAAAAATAAATTAAAATTATATTTGATTACTACCTTTATTAACATCAATGGCAAAGTAAAAACCTACAATCTCTAGCATATATTTTACAGCTCGACTAACTGATCAGTCTAGGGCATAACTAACGTTTGATAAAATTACTAATGAAAATAACCCCCCCAATAGGATAAGTGCGATTCTATCAAAAACCTTAGTATTGGCATGCTTCTCCGTCGGTATACTTACTTATTAGAGCAAGTTCACTTGGATTATTTGTTAGTTAACTGTGGTTTACTTAATTGTTTGAGGTCGATGCTTCGAGCCAGTTACGACGTTAAGTTTGTTAATTCTGACCTGTTTACTTGTTTGAGGCCGATTCGTCTTGTAGAGCAGTAAATACAAGTATAATAAAAACAAGTAAATGATTAATACAAAAATAAATACAATTAAATGATTTACTATCAATTTTTGCAAGCGATCCCTATTAATATATTTGTTTAATTATAAAATGAATTATCCGCCCCACAAATTTTACTGAAAAAAAAAACTAAACTAGCTACCCCTTAAAATAAAAATAAAACATTTACACGAACATACTCTGTTTAAACCTAAGGTCCATTCCCCAAAAATATCTCTAAGTAATCCCACTACTAACCAACGAAATGCATAAGAAAAAATGAAAAGTAAAAATTAAAAAACAATTAGGTACACTTTCCCTACAATAATTAAATAACTTTTAGACGGTAAACAATCACCTATTATACGAGCGTCTCCACTTAGTTTCAAGTTTCCTCCAGTAATATCAATACTGAAGCCTTGCACCAGATCTCCAGGGTCCTGTCCCAGGCGTCTGTTGCTCTCAATAGCTTAATTTGACGTGTACTCTTAGGATCTGTAATCTGATGTGAACAGATAAGATTCTTGTTGATCTACTTGTTTTAGTATGTGCTGGTGCTTCTTGTTAATCAAAGCTTGTTGGGATGTTTGTTAGCAGTCTGCGTAACAATATTGGAGTGGTGGTTGTCTCTAGTGTTTAATATCCTATATGTATAAACGGATGTAGTAATATTTAGAACAAGTAGGTTTAGGGTTCGATTCCTGGTCGAAGAAATGAAATAGTTAAAGTTTTTATTTCGTTACTCTCATAACGAGGTAAAGCGTGGTGTTGCGTTCCTCCATTCATCACACAATGTCTCTAGAATGGAAGCTAAAATAGATAATGTAGGTAGTAGCTGAATAAAAAGATAAAAAGACGGTTGGATGATGGGTTCGATCCTCACTCGAAGAAGTAAAATGTCTATTTAAGTTTATATTTCCATTTTTGTCACTCAACACGCATTGCCTCCAGAATTCGGCAGAAAGTGGAGAACGGTGTGCCTTAACACTACCCTCTGCCTACCCTGCTGTGTGCGGGATACAGCGTGAAGTTGATTTATTTTTTTTAATTTGATTATGTCATTGATGACTTTATCATGGCAAGACCAAGTCTACGATAATAATTAAACCAAAGTAGATTTGTTAAACATTAAACATACTTAATTACTTGGTAATTACTGAAATCTCATTGAACAATACGCTATTAATTAATGTTATTAGCGGAGTAACACTTTAACTTCCCCGACGTTTCTTCGTCACGCGAAGGATCGTGATGGGAACAGTTCCAACAGTTTTCTAGAAAATTAAATGAATAATAGAAAACTTGAGAATCTACTTACTTTCATTATAATAAAATTAAAAGGACGCGAGGTTGTTATAAATTTAATCCTTTAAGTCTTTTTATTAATCCTGTAGTGAACGTTTCAGTTATAGTAATCGATATGTAGAATCGAATATTCAATTAGAATGGTCCTTATATTTTTATCTCTTGCTGAAGCTTCGACGAAATCTTTTGAAATGAATAGAGATAATAAGGTGTAGGCAGGAGAGCAATTCTGAAGTAAATTTTGGTATTGAAAATGAAATTTAATTTGAAATTAGTACGTATATTCAATTGGTGCGATCCAGACTTTAAATTATGTTTTGTGAGTGATTTTTTTCACGTTTGAAACTGTAACTAACTGTAACTGTAGAGAGATTTTTAAGCTTTTCGCTTTAATTTTCGTCCGTTTTGTGGACATAGACTAAAGAAAAAACTTTATGTATATACAAATAGAATATTTTAGAATAACCTTTAAAATAGGATATCTTCCAACTAATATCTGAATTAACAAACATAATACAACGATTTTTTTTTTAATAAGTTTTTCTTTCAAAACAAAAGAAGGTTTCTACGCTTATCGTCTTTTTATAATGTGTACTTAATGATTATATTTTTTACATACGAGAACAATGATAATATCGATAAAATTATATAATGCCCGCCCGCGGCTTCGCCTGCGTGGACTACGTTATTATTATTTCTGTCTCCATGAGTACCTACGTCCTATAAGTGACGTCCATATAAAATTTTAACTCCTAGCATTGCTAGTAACGAAGTTACATACAAACTTTAAACCCCTAAAACAACCCTTTAAAATTAAAAATATTCCCGTCAAATTCCCGTCTTAGCGAGCATCTACGTCCTATAAGTAACTTCTCCTCGATTCCCAGCTCTGGTAATTTTTGAGATTTCGTGATGAGTGAGTGAGTGACCTTTCGATTTTATATATATATAGATTCATATAAATAAAAAATGTAACAAACATCTATCTACCTCGTCAACGAAAAGGGTTCATTTAGGGCGGAACGAGTTTTTATTCTAGTACTCTTAATGGCGCTTCAGCGGCATGGATGGAGGCACGAAATTGTGTTTGTTGTTATAATATAAAAAAAATGAGCAAAAAAGATTAAAGTTCAAGGTTAGGAATGTTATAGCTCATATAAATCAGCTTTTGGTTAATTTTCATATGTTTATGTAACACAGTATGAAAGGCTTTTGTAACATGTTACAGATTGTATGTAGAAAAATGAAGTCTAAATATGGAAATTGATTTAAGAAGTCAATTTTAATTTCCATTAATTCCGCTGTATTCCACACACAGGGTAGACAGAGGGAACCTAGTTGAAACACTCCATTCTCCAAAATTTTAAACAAAGATCAATAAAAATCGTATTATCGATGAAAAGAACACACGAAGTTCCTTAAAAAAATATACTGAATAATTCATAAAAAATAACTATACTTACGGTCTAGTTTATAACAAAAATAAAAATATATTATTATACGCTTATTGATATTGAAGGACAAGCAAGTAGAAAAAAATAAAGAAGTTTTAAGTTCCAAACAAATTAAGAAAACTTGACTTTAGAATAAATATAATTCGATTCTTTAGAAGAACCAAAGCTAATTAAATATATATAATAGACTTTTTGAAGCTTAATACAAGAACTTGGAAACTAACTTGAAATCATTTATTAAAATAAGTTAGCATAATAAAGTTAATGAAGAAATGCTCTAAGGAGCTTAACAATTTAAAGTACTTTTGAGATACGTGTTACTGCGATGTGATATAATGATAATTTATTTACTTCATACTTCATTTGAACGTAAATTTAAAAACATAAATTCCGCTTTTAGCAGCATAGGTAGAGAGAACGTAGTGATAAAACACTCCGCTCCCCGCTTTCCGCCGAATTCTGGAGGCATTGCATGTTAAGTGCTAGAACGTAACAACGCACTTTGCCTCGACACTATAGCTCAGAAATATAAGATTTCGTGGAGTGGGAATCGAACTCACGGCCTGTAGCGTCTCTTGTGCTTCGGCTACCAATCATAATTACAAACGCCGTCTATAATGCTCACTCGTAGATATTAGAATTAATTTTATTTTCCAGCTCTTGTCTGATTCTGGCACACCAATTCTAATATTTGGGAGGAAAGCGAAGATTCAGTGACTTACTTCTCTTTCTCTCCGCATATCCAACTATCGTATATATAAAAAAAAAACAAACAAATCGATTCTTACATTGCTTAAGGACGTATATAGATGATTCTTATATGACGGTATGTTTATTTTTTTCAAATTGTCTTATGCATAATTTTTAATTATAATGAAGTCTATTGTTAAAGCAATTGTTTTCTCATTCAATCTCTCTCAAATATATATTATGTCAAATACTAATAAACAAGATTAATGCTATATTTATTTTTATTTATTTTCTGAAATGAACAGATAATTAATTAAAACGGCCGTTTGAAGAATATAATGTGTATTAATAAATATGAGAAATTATGAATTAGATTTTTGGAGAATCTTATTAATTGGATTTGTTGCTATTATCTTCACATTCTTCCCGCATATTTAGTAGAAGATTGTAATAAATTACTTCGTAATCCAAGTTTATCGGCTTTTATTAACTTAAGGCTTAAACTAATACTGCTATTAAAGGGAATAGAATATTCAGGAAAAAAATATTTTTTCGATTTAATTATTAAAATAATAACATTTTTGACAACACTACTTTGAAGCGTTTCGGTACATCATGATTGCAGGAAGGGCCGGCTTCTCGTTATTTTTTGTTAATTGATTTAGTTATTATTGTTATTTTTAAATCTTAATATTTCGAGTGTAGGTATGTAATTTCAACATAAATATATGAAAAGCAGATAAAATACGATACGGTTACCCTTATCGTAAAATAAGAAGCAAAAAGAATTTATCCCAACAATTAATTCTTATAAATTAATGTTCTCTTAACGTATGTTATTTATAGTGACGTTAAAAACCGTAATAGGTGTGTGATAAAAGTCAATGTTATTTACGATAGTTTGAATTTCCCATATTACAGCACTAGAGAATTGAAAACGGTAATTTGTACTAAAATAGAAATATTTTTTTCCTCTGTCTTAAATAATACACTAAATCGAATAAAAGCTGATAAAAAAGATATCAATATAATATCAATAATTGCATTTTTTCTTAAGTAAATGAAGAATTCATTAATTTAAAATTTAACATAATATGGTTCTTAATTAAGCTCGGTATGTCGTGAATATGATAATATTTTATCATATAGAAGAGGCATGCCATGAAAATGCATACTCACGCACAAGAACGCATCGTGAATACTTTAGTAAGAGTTCGTGTAATGAAATCATATATTTTCTTCAGCTTCACGCTGTATCCCGCACACAGCAGGATAGGCTGAGTGAACCTAGTGTTAAGACACACACTTTCTGCCGAATTCTGGAGGCACAGCGTGTTGAGTGGGAGAACTCGATGCCGCCTCGACACCAGAGCGAAGAAATAGAAATATAAACGTAAATAAATATTTCACTTCCTCGAATGGGGATCGAACCCACACCCATATATCTAAATACGATACCGCTATTATAAACATTCGTGGCTGCAATATAGTTTTTATTTGTTATTGTACAATTAATAGGTAGTTCCACGGAAGGGTCCCAGACGTACCACGCCTCTGCCGCGCCCCTTTGTACGCTATTACTGTTGTTTACGATCATATGCTGTTTACGTTGCTTGTTATTATTGGTGAGAGCTTTAATTGATGAAATATAGAATGGTTTAGCTATTATGAGGTAAAGTTTTTTAGTTCTATTAAAAGGTTCAGGAGATCAATTAAAAAAAAACTATTAAGTGTGAGTCCAACTCACCCACCGAGGCGTCCGTACCAATTTCAGGATTTTAAGTCAATGGAAAGTGCTGAATATAAGAGAAAAGTTTACAAATTTCAGTTTACGGGCATTTGCACTCGTTTTTTTTTTTTTTTTTCATTTATTTATGTACCACACAAGATAGAAAGTACAGAAAACTTATAACAACAGGTAAAAGTGTGCAAAGGATAACTTATCTCTAATAGAGATCTAGATTTTTGTATGAAATCAACAACAAATATATGTTTGTAATTATTGGTTTCTATGAAATACTGTTAATTTGCCCTTTTTAGATTTTTTCCTTTATTTATATTGTAAGTTCTTGCTTCGTGCCAAATTTCATTGCTTGAATTTTTCTATGCTTTTGAATAAGATAAACGGTCCTGATCCTATGAGGGTTTTGTTTTTACCTTTGAAGGTACGGAACCCTAAAAATACAGAAAAAAGAAACATATTTCAGAACCACGTGCTGATTAATTCAACTATGAAAAATATAATCCAACCCAATTTGTAAAGATATAATACCGTCATAAACAAAAAGTTGAGATAAATGATTCCCTTTGTAACGTCATTACCAGACCAAGGTCGAGCTAGCGGCATTACAGTGGTAAAATGCCATTTTTGCTACTAAAAGATACAATCGGCAAAATACTTAAAAGAGAAAAATCGTCCACAATTTTGTTACGCTAATAACTTTTAAAATGCTATCGCTGAAGATAGCAGTTAAATTCGCCAAATTGAACCATGCCTTCTGTGAAGACGTTTTTACGACGTTTATATCTTCCACTTCCAAAGTGTTTGATAACATCGATTTTTAGTATCTTATATTTGTTTGTTATAGAAAATAAGATATATATTTAGATTACAACATGGACTATAATAATTGAGGATCTCGTGGCTTATCAGGATAGCGACTGACTGAAAATGGTTTTGGGTTCGGTTCCGGTCGAGGGAATAAATTATTTTCCTTTCTCCGGTGTAGGCAAAACGTGACATTGTGTCTTGAAACTCAAGGCATAGTGTATATATTGAGGAGTTCAACAAAAAATGGAGAACGGAGGATCTGTACACTAGATGTGACTCGGAAGCGAAATAAAAGGAATTTTATCTTAGATTAATTAACAGTATTATTTGAAAATTATTTCCTGAAGCTTAACATTTGTTTGATATTCTCACTTTTCTGTTAACCACGAAGTTCATTTTATCGTTCCCTAATTCATTCGCCATTATCATAATATTCCTCCAGAATCGACCCTCATATCACAATAAAGATTGAATATATACAAGAAATCAGTCCAACATATACTTATAAAGATGAATTATCGTTTTGTTTTCTTAATCCATGTTGTTAATCCATACCTATATTATAAATTCGAAAGTAACTCTGTCTGTCTGTCTGTCTGTCTGTCTGTCTTTTACGCAATCAGGGCCAAACCGCTAATTTAATTGTTATAAAATACTCATATAGAATTACTTGAGGGTCCCGGGATGAACATAGGATACTTTTTTTTTCTCATATTTGCAATATTTTCTTGAATAGATCTCCAAAAAAGAGTAAATCTCCACTTATTATTATTTTTTAACTTATTTTAGTTATTTAGGCATATATTTTCGCGGGCGTAGCCGCGTCCGGGCCCACTAGTACAAAATAAATATTATATGGAGTACATACTCATTCTCATTGCCACCTCTTCTATACTTTAATTTAGTACTTAGTTTATTCCAATACAATTACATGTTTAAAATTTAATTAGAATTACATGTTTAAAATTGAATTTACTTAACTAAGTAATAGGTTAAAATATGCAAAGTGCATACGTAATACAAGTTAGCTGTAGTAATAATTTATAGTTCCCTAACGTCTGCCTTAACATTTGAAAGCTAAACGTTTCACATTCCCTTTAGCCGCGGGCATTATGAGAAATGCCGATATTATATACTTTCGGAACTACCCTCATCTTCTCCAAATTACGTAATCTTTAAAGGAGCCAACTAATCCTGTTAATTGATCTTTTCCTTGATGACTGGAACAAGGGAAAGAGCGCGATGACTTTACAATTACTGTTACAATTAATTAAGCATGCCTAGCACCGACTCTATTATGACTCTTGGCATATAAATTACGTTGGCAAATAAAACTTTTGTCATTTCCATTCACTATATGAGTTGATAACAGAACAGCCGAAGTTAATAACCGTATCTGATGTGAAATTATTTTGGTCAACCACAGATGGGGTATTGTTTTCGATGAAATATATTTTTGATTAGGGGTTAATATTTTTTGGTGTTGTCTACACCAAACGGACCTATGTTATGCAATATATCAATGACCTAACCAACGAGGACGTTAAAGACCGAAGTTGGTTGAGTAAGAAGGCAGACCCTGGGAAAAAACCAGGACTAATGCCAAGAGGAGGAGGATAAGAAAATTTATATTGTAAAAAGCTAAGCAAAATATTTATTAATAATTTCAGTTGGCACAGAAGTACCATATATATGTATATATAGTCCCATTAGATTTTAATTCGCCAGAAGCGGGCTCAAATATAACTCTAGTCCGCAATATCAACGATAACTGTACACAAGTTAGTATTCGATTATGGGATAAGACGGCCAATACAAAAGCGGTATGGCCGAAGACTTAACTTCAAGCAAACTATCGAGGAGCGACTGGTTGGGAACAAACGTTAAATTTCTCTAGGAAACTCTACTAAAGCTATTTCCTGTACCATTATTGATTGAGATATTTATCTGTTATTCGATAGTCAATTATTCATTTCTGATAATCTTAATCTGTCCATTAAAAGGAATAGTTTAATTTAAAATTTAAATATTTTTTAAATTTAATAAAATAAAGAATCGTGGCACCAGCTAACTCCCAGGAATGGTTAGAAAATAAAAAAAAACTAATTCCCTTTGTTTTCTCATACACTAGTTGGATATCACACCTACACGGTGTACAGTAGAACTGGTTCAGCCTCAGACGTCAAGAATGATTTCTCGTTGGTATTTGCCCTGGTCTAGTTGTATATTTGTGTCATACCTCATGCGTTTCAAAGTAGAAGTAGAATTTGAAATTAGAAATGAGGAAGCAATAAGGTAGCGAGTTATATCCTTTTATTTTATGTAATGCTTTTCAAACACGTTCTTCATGTTAAATAACAACCTTATGGTGGAAGGCTATTTTTGTGGACAGTGGACAGCGTATTTTCCGCTCTCTGTTGGACAAAGAACAGCGTTGAGTTACGCCATTCAATACGCAATTGGAAAGTTGGGAACGGAATGTCATCTTACTACTGTTATGCAGTAAAAACATGACGCAATTTATTTTTTGAAAGCAGGCAATACTTTCAGTTTCGAAATTTATCCTAAAAAATGACTATAAAACGACTTCAAAAAATAGGTCGCTTAGTCAAAATTTTAACAGTTTCCAAAACTATAAATTTACACTATATTTAACTATATTTATTTATACTAATTTCTATATTGGATGCTATTAACAAAAAGCTTATGTAAATGATATTACTATTAAAATGTATTGACAACACATAATTCCCTAATTTAGTACGAAATCGATAATTATTAACCTTTATATAGTTATATAGGGTAATTGGATATTGTAATAGTATTTTGTGAAATACACTCTGTCACATATATCGCATGTTTGAAGCTCATTAATAATATACTCCTTGCTTTTTACGGTGCTTGGATATTAATAGACGAGTATTTCCATAGTTTACCCTAATTATACTATTAAAGTTACTCAATGAGGTCATATTAGTGACACTGTAAACACGAGAGGTTATGGGTTCGATTCCCACTTGAGAAAATGAAATACTTTATTTTTTTGCTCCTGCAACGACGACACACTTCCGCTCCTTACTTTCCGCCGCATTCTAGAGACATTGCGCGTTGAATGGTGGAACTGAACTCTGCGATATACCTCATTACCAAAGCGATGAATAAAAATGTTAAATATTTAATTTTCCTCGAGCGAAAATCGAACCACAACCTCTCGCGTTTACAGTCGCACGATAGAATATACTACTTCATATACCTATTAGTTCTAAATACATTCCATGTTCAATTGTTGAAATACCTTCAATTATTTGGCAAATAATTCAGATATCGGGTTTAAATTGGTTTCTCCATTTTAAAACCGTCACGTTACCCAGAGTTGTCAAGGGTGTATTCATAAGCGATATAATTACCAGTAACAAGTGCCCGAGTCGACAAAAGAATTAATTGGGTGAAAATTAACCATTCGTGAATCAATCGAGCCGAAAATGCCGATTTCGCGTTAAATTAATGATATGGGTACCTTAATTTTATGAAAAGGGATATATTTTTATTTTAAATAGCGTTTTTCAGGGATTTTTAGGGAGGTACTATTGTTGTTTGAGATTTATGTTGAATTTTGTGAGAGAGAAGGAGAGAAAGAGAGAATAATATTATGAAATAATATAAAGAAATGTAGATTTTAATGGTGACTATTATTATACTATTATTACGTTTTAATACTAGTAATTATAGGCATCTAAATACAAAAGTAGAGCACGTCTATTTGGAAGTCAAATTTCCCAAGCAGTATTTACCGACATAAATTTGACAGGAGAACAATCGACCGACACGTTGATAGCGAATCACTGCAAATTGCGATAAGCCTCCGTAAACAAAGCCCTGTGCTGGTGCATGCTCACTATGAAATGTGCTTCTTGAATATTTAGAAATTTCATTAGCTATTTATTTAGAAAATATATAAAAATTTGAACATAGCGGGATGTGAACCTGCGTCCCTTGAAAACTTCCTAGAGGTACAGGTTTAACTCTCAGTTCAAATCAATTTTTATTGATTTTGTAATTAATTATTTATTATTCCTAAGTAGAAGTAAGAATATTAATTTAAACATAATAAAAATAACATGTGTAATTCGACTTTATAATCCTTTATTCGTCTAAAAGCTTTCGTCTCTTTTTAATTTAATTTATAATATTATGATAAAAGAAATTTCTTCAAAGCTACATATTTCATACGGTACCTATGTATATTTTGATAAACATCAACTATATTTGAACCCAGTCGTAAAAGCGACAGATTGTAGGTTCGATTTCCATACGAAGTAATTAAATCTTAACACTAAGTTCCCTCTGCCTACCGTGCTAAATGCAGGATACATATGTTGATGAGATACGTTCAAAAAACACGAAAATCAGTAAATACAAGATAAAAACTAATAAAATAAAATTTCACTAAGAAGGAATACCTAAATATACTTCAGTTTTAAGCATCCAATGCCTACCAACTAAATGGCTTTTGACAGCAACAAATACCGACATGCCGATCGCCGCCCTGCGAATTGTGATAACGCCAAAACAATGAAACCCGCTATTACGTGTTAACTTTCACGCTGATGCTTTGAATGTTTGCGAAAATGCAATACGTGTTAGGTAATGCTAAATTGCAAAGCAAATATGGGGGAAAGATAGCTACGCTTGCGGGTTTGCTTTGGAAATAAATAAGTGAAAAAGTGTAGTTATTTTAAAGTTTTCAAATTCTTTGGATTGAAAACTTGAAATGTAGTGTTGTTTAAGAAAATATATTTATACTAATTCGGTATTAATTGTGACATATTTCTTCAAAAAGTTGTTTTAGGTCGTCGGGTATAAGTAAGGAAGGTGGGTACTCTGGAACCCTAGCCACCGGTGGCCTGGAACCTTGTCTCGTCATCGGTAGAGAAGGTTGTTATATTTAAAACGTATTTTTTATATATAAAAATGTATATACTACAGGAAAAAGGTATAGCCAATTTTATACTTAAATATATTAATATAATTTAAAATCTAATACTAAACTACCTACCCAACTATATTATCATTTTCCAAGTACAAAATATACGTGCCTTTATACACTTGCCGCTGTCACGTCGATCGAAAGGCAACGGGAAACGTGATATGTGTCAAGTGTAGGTATTAGTTACTGAATAAATAATGGCACCTCTGGCGTTTGCGCGTGACGAGTACTTCCCATGGGGTCCCGTGTTCCCACTCTTCGAAAGTACTGTACTGTACTATCCTTCGTGTTGGTAGACAAATTGTTTTCTACGTACGTGTTCTACCTTATGTATAATATATTGATGTCTAGCCAAGTTTTGTTATAGCTTTTGTTTGTGTGTGAGTGAGTGTTTTAGTAAGAGAGAAAGAATTTTCATTGAAGAGAAATTTGTAGTTAACCACGTATTAGGTACTTAGTTATTTTATATTCCGTCGTGGCGTAGCGGCATTAGGGTGTGACTGTAACGCGACGGTTGTGGGTTCGATTCCCACTCGAAGAAGTGAAATTTTTATTTACGTTTATATTTCCATTTCTTCGCTCTGGTGTCGAGGCAAAGCGTGGTGTTGAGTCCTGGCACTCAACACGCAATGCCTCTGGAATTCGGCTGAAAGTGGGGAACGGAGTGTCTTAACACTAGGTTACCTCTGCCTATCCTGCTGTGTGCGGGATACAGCGTGAAGCTGATATTTTTTAATATATTTAACCTAGTAAAACCCATATAATACTACATTTTACAAAAGGTACACATATGCAGAAAAAAAAGTCTAGGTTTCCTATAGTAAATATTATACCTGTAGGTATTTAATACCATTACCAATACAAAGAAATTCCCACATTGAATTTGAACCTACGACCACTAACAATGTTGTTACAAATTTAACAAAGCCCTAAACGTTAACATTAACTATTAACGTTATCGACCAAATTAAGCTTTAAAAGGCTCAATAAATGTATTAATTTTATTAGCACCCAGTTATTATACACATTTAATGGTTGTATAGTTTTAGTTTTGTTAACTAGTGCCGTGTTAATGGCCAACAGGTGTAAAACTTTACTTTTATTACCTCAAGCTAGTTTTCCTTTATGAATTTCACTAATCAAACTTTTATAGTGCAGTTTCGAAATGAATATAATATTCTAAAGTTCCACTAAAAGAGAAAATTTTAGTAGAATTCTTATGAAATGTTAATTTAATTTTTAAATGATAACATAGTAAAACTCTTTACAAATATATTAAAAGAATTCAATTCAAAACTCAAGTTACGCTTTTATTATAGTTATTCAGTTTAAAATTAAATGTAAATTTCTTTTATATTTAATAATTAATTAGAGGGTTCTTAAAATGAAAACAAATTATATAAAATAAAGTTTATTTAATACATTAATTCTGAATACAAGAAATCAGTCTTAGTATAGGTAACTAAATAATCGCTTACTTCGTTTCAGTGACATGAAAAGAGAATCTAGGCTTTGGTTTCTTTTTATTACATTCCCGACATGGTCAAAGCATAATTCCTTCGATCGTCACATTTAGATACAAAAATCTCACTTAATAATGCCATAAACTTAACAAAAAGGGAAGTAAAAACAAAAGGGAAGTACATTAAGTACTTAATTTAGTACTGGGAAGTGCTAATAGGAGATTTAGTGGTGATAGTAACCAAAGTGCTCTTTTACTGGAATGAAAACTGGTTTTTCTACGGCCACCGTTTTGACTATTGGAACGTGGACTGTGTTTAGTACGGGCACTGGTTTTATCACGGGAACTGGGTGGACTACGGGGACCTCCTTGATGATGGGCACTTCCTTGATTATTGGTATTCTCTCGACATGGTGGTGGTGAACGTTGTGGACTTCATATGGGATGTGGATTTTGACACTGAAATTAGAAAAATATTAGTTAGTTAAGTTTTTACTGCATTATATAGATAATAATTATTTTTCTTTATGTTGGTAATTTTAGTTTTCGTTGCTTAGAACTTTTTTGTAATATTATTTGTCTTTCTATTTGAATATTTTTTATACATGCTAATTTGAATTAGGAGATGCAGTGGCACAAACGACTATAAACGTAATAGTTGTGGGTTTGGTTCCCACTCGAGGAATTTATTGCATATTTTTTCTTCACTCAACATGCACAGTCTTAATGGGAACAGAGGGTCTTTACACTAGGTTCCCCCTGTCTAATATGGCATTCAAATAAATATGAATAAATTTAATTATTAATTATAATTGTTCTTAATATGCGTCGACTGTTTTTTTAAATACAATTATATTTTTTCTCCAATACATATTTATACAAATTAAGTTGGAAGAGTATCAGCACAAGGAAATATTTCCAGATAATGGACTCCTTTATTCCGTTAAAACAACCACAAAGTAATTGTCTTCTTTTTCATTAAAATAATTCGTATTTCTGAGAAATCGAAACAAAATGAATACCGATAAAGTTTATACTTTAGCTACATTTGAAATTCATTATTCGTGGAAAGATTATTCGATTTATTCGACGCGATATAAAGGACCTCTCAGTTTCTAAACGTTTTTCACGATTATTTGAAACATATTTTTTGTTTTTTTTTGGTTTGGGTTGGTACATTAACCAACCCAAAACAATGATTTTTAAATTTTTGTGTGTTTGTCTGTGCGTTTATTCAAGCGTATCTCAGGAACGACTTTACTGATTTAAATGCAATTTTCACTATTGTATTTTGGCAAAGTTCTTTTAACGTTTAGTTTTGTTTTATATCAATGGGTTCATAAATAAATTGTTAATATTATATTATATTTTAGTGAATTGGCTGAAATTTTAGCTTACAATGTATGGATATTGTCTTTAAAATTATAATGTTATTCAGCTCACGAAAGTATCTACAATCGTGTAGTAGATGCGGGCGAAGCCGCGAGCCGGTCGCTAGTATTGAAATATGTATGTACTTCTTGAATAACGTCTACTAGTGAAAACCGTATTAAAATTAACTCAATAAACAATACTTACCGAGTGTGATGAAATAGATTCGGATCCGGTACAGGGTTTGCCAAGCAAAGATGGCTAGTGATGATAGCGGCAAAAAATAACTGAAATACATATAAGCAATATAAAATTTACTAATTTACTAGTTAATTAACTTCCACTACTTTTTAATTAAATATAGGTACATTTTTAATTGATTTATATTTATTTCTATTATTGTTACAAAAACCCGGTAAAGATTGATTATAAATAACTATATATTTCTTCTTTAGAGTGAAAGTAATAATACTTACACATATATATGTGAAATAATAGATACATTAATTGGAATATATTCATTAAAAATATCATTTTTGTACACAAAATATAATAAGTTCATAATTAGAAAAATTTAAACAAATCTGTCGACACTTATCGATTTTAGTAGTTCAAGAGGGCAAAGCCGCGGGCGGGCTTAGTCCTAAATATTTTTAGTTTTTAAGATGTAGCAAAATTGAAACTAAGCTGCCCAAGTGTGCGTTGGCCGTAGCAATTTTTTAAAGTTTAAGTAAAAACCACTTTAAAGTATAACTTTCTTTTAAAACTGTTAACTTTAACTTTCCTGTTTTGGATATTTCTTTTAGTAAAATTACGGCATACCAGGAATTTTCAGAATGTTATATAAGTAGATTTAATATTTTTAACAAATACCAAATTAGGTATAATTAATATAATAGGTAATTCTAAGATTTTAAGCCTCAATTCGCCCATTTGATATTTTGAAGACAGTTTTTTGTCTTAATTCTACGCATTTCTCTGATCACATGGACTACCCTATCACGCACTTAGAAACGAATTACAATTTAATTATAATATTACAGTAGAATTTATTAAAATGACGGATAAATACATTACAAATAGATTTTAAATTCACCAAAACACGTCTACCATACCAATTAAAACAAA
This sequence comes from Heliconius melpomene rosina, assembly GCF_056956725.1. Taxonomy (NCBI): domain Eukaryota; kingdom Metazoa; phylum Arthropoda; class Insecta; order Lepidoptera; family Nymphalidae; genus Heliconius; species Heliconius melpomene. Next base: position 3,766,334 of record NC_140402.1, on the reverse strand, counting down.
CAATTTTATTTAAAATAATAAATAGTTTCCACAAAAAGATTTCCTTTTTCCATTTGTTTACAAAAGAAGGTAGTACAAGAAAATAATAATAAAAATATATAAGTACTCACAGCTCCAATGTGTATCATTTCGACGTTTGCGTGCAAGTGTTGCCGTATCGACGAGGACTGAGTTAATATTTACTTCGGTTGTGCAAGTCCCGCCACGGTCCCTGCTCCTTGCGTAGAGGACACCACGTAATATGACTTTAAAAGGTAATTTAATTAGTTAAAGTATGGAAAAACTGAACGATTTTGTTATTTTTGTAGGCTGAGGGAACCTAGTGTTTCGACACTCCGTTCCCCATTTTCTGCCGAATTCTGGAGACAGTGCAGAACTCAACCCCGCGCTTTGCCTCGACACCAGAGCGAAGAAATGAAAATATTAAACATTTCATTTTCTTGAGTGGTAATCGAACTCACAGCCTACGATGACTACAACTGGCCTCATCGTTATTTTACAGAGTATTTCCTAACATAATTAAAGTGCCCTATTATAGTAACAATTACAAGAAAATAATATTTAAATTAAAATATTTTGCATGTCAAACCAGTAAATTATTAATCATTATTTGTGTTCTACATGTCCATTCCACTTCAATCAAATTACTTGTTTTTGCGTGATTTGGTAACAGACATACCAACATACATTTATATATTAGCAGAATAATTAACAACTCGCTAATTTTACTTATAGCAGCCCCTCCTATCAAGAATTTCTTGTTATTAAAATCAACTTGGCTTCTAGACAGATGAATTATCTATACACAGACCGAAGAAACTTATAAATCAGCTTCACGCTCTATCCTAACAGGGTAGGCACAGGGAACCTAGTGTGTTACGACATCCGTTCCTCTAAGAAAGTTATAAAAAAAAAATTTTTTTTATTAATTTGGCTTCCAACCGGATGAAATATTTACACACAGACCGAAGAAACTTCTGAAAACAAATTGTTCTGGCTTCTATTGATTTTATAAAGAATATTCATATTACGTTCTTATACTTTAATATGAATGAGAAAAACAGAGATCGATCATTTATATTTTTATCGGGAAAAATGTGCACAGACGTGAACTAAAGTTTTTTTATACGATTTTTGTTAGTGTTTGAGGCCGTCGTTATACATTGGCATAAGCGTTTGACTGTAAGTGACAGTTGTAGGTTCGATTTCCATTTGGGGGAATTAATTATTTATTATTAATATATTCTTTAGCAATAACAATGTAAAGCGAGGCGTTGAGTGCCGCTACTCAACACGCAATGCCTCAGAAATTCAAAATGGAAAATGAGGAACGGAAAAAAATGTAAAAATCCTCTCTAACTTGTTTTCACAGGAAAAAGAAGGTTTGACATATTAAAAACAAAAGTAATGTAAAACATGGAGAAAGAAGGGTTTCACAAAATACTTATGAAAATATTGACCTGACATTAATAATTGCATTTAAGAGGATTAATGCCGTCCGGTACCATTATTTTACGCTACAGTACAATACGTCCCTGTACTGTGAAAGGCTTAACAAAAATATTAAGTAAAATTGCAAGGTACTTTCAGGTTACGTTCGTTATTTTGAAAAACCTTTATGGTGGCTTCAGTTTTAATTACAGTTTTTAATATATATTGGAATATTTACATTGTGACTTGAACGTTATTTTTTTACAAAAACGCTATTATTTAACGTTATTATATTTTGGTTGAGTTATAAATATGAGCTTTCTTTCTTAGCCTCACGTCTTATTGGTTATAGCAGGTGATCCCTGTCACCAGCTTAGTGTCACGACACTCCGTTCGTTGCTTTCCGCTCAAATTTGAGGCATTACGTGTTAAGTGGCAAAACGCAACACCTCTTTACTCAATATTCGTTTTATATCAGAAATTTTTGATTTAAATTTCGTTAACGTGTAAATAACAAGAAAATAAAAATAACAGTGCCTAAATTGTATTAAAAAAATAGTATTAAATATAAGTCAGGCTTCAGAACTGAAGTTGCAATAACCATTTCCACACCGCCCATGTCTATTCCGCTAGTAAAACACAAACCAATTGTGAAACAGATTATTTATTTTAATTTAAAAACCTAAACCTCATGTAAATTATTGCGCACGCTTCTAGAATGCCGAATGTATCGTAATTACTGGTAATAACTGGTAATCACGGTAATTGAATCGATCGATATATTATTGCCAAATTCTCTAGGGATGGCCCAGTTTCCATTTCCATTTCCACGGTCCGTTGCTATTCTTTAATATTAATGGCATAGTTTTGCTAAGTTAGTGCGTTTGTATGCTAAGGTGAATTGTTTTGTTTTTTTTTTTCAGCTTCTCTCTGTATCCCGCTTGTAGAAGGGTAGGTGGCGGGAGCTTAGTGTTGAGACACTCCGTTTACGTTCACATTTTCTTGCATTGCGCCACAACTGGCCTAGTTTTGCTATATTCCTTTATATGTAAAATTATGTACTTACATATTCTTGTCTCTACTTTTGATTTATCCTGTATAATAGGATAGGCAGATCCCTCCGTTTCAGTTTCAGCTCTAATGCGAGATGTTGATGATAAAAACAGGAAAAAATTATTCCCTCGAATGGGAATCGAATCTTCAGTCACCGTTTACAATGATACCCTAGTCCACTACGCCACGATATCCTCATTTTGATATAAGTAGGTAAACGTTTAATATTTTTTTAGAATTTTTATTTATATGGCTATTTGCTGGTAAAGGTCAAATATTTGTAAAAGTGGTGGTCGATGAAAAGACTTAAGTGCTAGAGCTATTGTATGAAAGAAAACGTAATGATTTATTGCTAGGTTTTCTTCTAATGGAGGTGCGTGAAAATATAGTATGTTTTTTTTTATATTAATTTATAAGAATTAATACTATATTAACTTGAATATTAATCAATTAAATCAGGTTAATAGAAACAAATATATATTAAATTACTTCTGCTTATTAATAAAAACTAAATATATACATTTTGCTATATCCGCTCTAGCTTCCTTTTCTGCATTAGAATATCATATGAAAAACCTCAACTTTTTGCAAGACTTTTTTATAAGATTATAAAAATAACTATAGACAGTTTATGTACTCGTATTATATAGTAATGCAGTTAATATTTACGTCGAATATTTAAAGTTCCTGAGTTATATTATGCATGTATGTATGTATGTATGGTTCAAACAAAATATGTACTAAACACACAGCTATTCATATTTAATCATCTAAAATAATTCTAATATCATTAAACAATATCTAATTCGCTTAGAAATCGAGTAAATGGCTGTACTGGTACCGACGTGTAATTGGACTCGCGAATGATTTCAATTAGGCTATTTCCCACGGGGCCCCACCTATGCGCCAATATGCTTTGTTTCATTACGTATTTATACCTTTCTAGTTTCTATTAGGGGGCCATATTTTTCTTAGCACCCTGTATAAAGTGGGGTGAGTAGAGGGAACCTAATGTTAAAACTGTTGCCACTTTTCCCCGAATTCTCGAGGCGTGTTGAGTGACGGTACCTTGTTATGAAAACGAGGAAATCAAAATTAAATATTTAATTTCCACGAATGGGAATCGATCCTACAACCGTCGCGTCTACATATGCTTCTGCCACTGCGCTACGACGGCCGACGGTACGACGTCGATATTAAGGAAAATTCCTCGTTTTCCGTAAAATTTTTTGACCCATTGAGTGCTGAGTGGCGGAACTCGGAGGAAACGCCGGCCTTGGCTCAGAAATGATACTAATAATAACAAATAAATCATTCTATCAAGTGGGGATTGAACCCAGAACTACTGCGTTTACACACGCTTCTGCCACTGCGCCATCAACCTCGATATTAAGGAAATAGATGAATTCAGTGAATCAGAAATGCACTCTTCTACCGGCAAGTGGCATTGTGAATGAGTGCAATCGGCCGTATTTCCCCGCGGACGTGCCTCGCTGTCACACTGTAATGAGTGCGCTTGCAATGTATTGTTTTTTGTTATTGATATTATTATGTTTTAACTTATTTCGTTAGTTAAGTTCATTTTGTTTTTATTATTTTTAAGTTAATTACTTAATGTTACTTTGAAATTGTGATATGTAATTTATAGAGGTCTGTCGTGACTCACGCGTAAGTATGTGCCAGTAAACGCGACTGGTTATGGGTTCGATTCTCATTCGAGGAATTGAAATATTTAATTTTTCTTGCTTTTGAACATGCGATATTTTGAAAATGCGGCGGAGAATGGCGATCGAAAATATCTCAATGGGAACGCGGTATCCTAACACTACCTTCCCAGGTTCCTTCTATTTGTCCTAAATCCTTTGCCGTATAAGGGTTACAGCGTAAAGCTGATTTCTATGTATGTATGAGTGTTTTTAACTTTAGGAATTTAAAATATCGATAAAATATTAATAATATAAATAATGAATACAAATCAAACATAATATTTATTAACACTGTATTACCATCTATATTCCTAAGCCCCTACATTAGTCATTAGGTGCTTTAGTCAACCATAAACATGTATATAGAAGGGGAACCTGCTGGGTTCATAAAACCCAGTAAGAGGCCTGTAAGTCCTCGCTTTGAAGCGACGTCCCGAGCGGCTTATTGCTGTAATCCCTTCACAGGTCACTCGAGCGTCGTCACCTGGAATCACACGTTTTTATCCGCATATGGGGTTGACAATATACTGTTTATCGTATTTGTATGTAAAATTTTAAATATTCTTAGAATGGTAACTTTTTGTTTTTTTTTATATTCACGCTGTATTCATATATCTTCACATAGTGTGGTAGACAGAATTTAGGGAAGTGTTCAAACACTCCGTTCCCATAAAGATTTTTCCGTTCCCCATTCCGCATCACGACTGGCCTCAATAATTTTAACTAAGTTTATTTTTTTTATTTCTATCTATCCTAAAGAGAAATGTTAAAACACTCCTTTCTTCCTTCCTTCCTTCCTATTTTGGGTTTGTCTTGTTTATCTAAGTTTAGTAATAAATAAAAAGTAAAAGTATTACTACTTTTACTTACTTAAATTAGATTAAGCAAATAATATCAAAATTAGTCTGGTATTACTAGATTTTCTCGCAAATAGTCTTCTATAGATGTATGTAAAACAAATAAATTAGCGACATTCAAATAGGAATTCAAATTCTAAGGATTATAACGCAATGAACTAATATTTAATATAATTAGTTTATATGTAAAATTCATCTGAACAAGAATTCTCATATTAAAGCTTACTAGCATAGTAAACGATGGTAAATATTTTACATACTCGTAGGTACTATATATACTGTTCCTAATTGCCTATTAGAGTTGAACAAACATTAAAAATACTAGTTAAATGTAACATTTGTACTGAAAAGAAAAAAGGAAACGAAAATTATAACAGGAGAAGAAAATGCTTAGTTATATTCTCTCGTCATAATAAGACAGAAATAAAATATCTATGCCTGAGTTATAATAATATTCATATTTATAAATATTTAAAGGCCATCATATTTTTGTGGGTTCGATTCTCGTTTGGGAATTAATTATAATAATTTCTCTCTTCTGGCAAAACAAAGTAGCGCCTTGGATTCGGGCGGAAAGCGAAAACGAAATGTCTTGACATTAGGTTCCCTATGCTTACTTTGTTGAAAGTATCAATCCCCTGAGGCCAGTGATAAAAGCGTGTGACTGTAAACGCAACGTTGTGAGATCGATTCCCACTTAAGGACATCAATTATTATTTACTAACATATTTCATTCTTCGCTCTGGTAACATAACTGGCCTCGAAAATTCGGCGGAAAGTGGCGAACGGAGTGTTTTAAACACTACGTTCCTATGCCTTCCCTGCTAAGTTCGGAATACACAAAAATCAATCTGTCTAGTTTCTATATGCATGCGTTGCATGCATGTGTACTTTAGGTATATCCACAGCCGGGCCGTACTCAGTGACTAGATCACAAATCATTCTGACATATGTCAAGTTATAGCCAAACATTTATCTTCCATGGGTTTTGACAGCCCCCCCCCCATATTGTATTGATAGCTAGAGTAATTCACGTTCAAACCTATGCAGAGTTTTATGCAACGAAATTGTCAAATGATATAAATTCTGGAGGCATTGCCTATATTACTCGACACCAGAAATGGAAATATAAATTTAAATAAATATTTCATCTCCTCGAGTGGGGATCGAACCCACTACCAATCGGTTTTACGGTCACACTAATGGTCTCGTTGGCCTGTTTGCCTCGTTTTAAAGGTAGTTTAGAGATATTTTATTTTTGTTGATTAAATTCTTTGCTTTTGCTACTAAAAGATTTGAAGGCACGATTCCAGACTGTTCTAACACCACCATTATGAACTAGGATATATTTATAAATTACAATAATATAATTAAATAATTTCTCTATAATGCCGATAAAACTGCTTGGAACCAATCCAGAATCCAATACATTACATAAGTAATAATGGAACAGGAGGATTAATATTCAAATTTCAATATTGAAATCTGATATCGATATACTTTGGCCAAACCTTGTAACTGTGACATGTCCCAAGTCAATAAGCTGGTAACGGTGCTGTTGGAAATTATGTTTCAAACTTCAACTTCAACTCTCAAATTCAACTTCATAGAGTGATTTGACTTGCTTCACTATTGCAGTGGAACTGGTGTTCGTATACCGTTATATTGTATAGGAATGCTGAAATCTAAATGTTTGTTCATTTAGATGTAGTTTGAAGTTTTAGTTTTGTTTTCTAATATATATTTGCTGCACCTTTCATAGGGATTTAGATATTATTTTTGTATTTTTTTTTGTTATGTTTATTTATTAGGAAGAAGGGTACTACTAGGGTACAAGCGTGCGACTATAAACGCGCGAAATGTGGGTTCGATTCCCACTCGGAGAATGAATTATTTAATACTTTAATTTATTCAAGTAAAGAAAAGTAAGTTTCTTTTCATTAGCTTACTAGGTTCCAAGGTTCCCTCTTCTCTAACTATGTTATGTGCAGGATACAATATAAACCTAAAAAGAGAAAACTAATTTATTGTGATTGTGATCTTAAAAAACACACAATTAAATCTAATATTTGCTAACATATGAAAACAAAACATTATAAAAATATGTTATTTTTATAACTAACAAATAAGCTATAAATAATACGATATGGGTAATACGTAGCAATCGTCTCAATAAACCATGGGGTATCAAAAATGTCCTATAGATGTGATGTCGTAAAACATGGCATATCGGAACCCTTCCTCATAAATCCCATGAAATGTAAACTGCAAATGTTAAAGGTATATACTTATAAGATTATACCTGAGGGCTCGTGGAATTTATTTATCATTTAGTTTTTTATGTTGTATCCCGCATGTAGAAGGGTAGGCACAGGGAACCTAGGAACCTAGTGTTAAGACATTCCTTTCCCATTAAGACTCTTTCGTTCCCCATTTTTTTATTTTTTAATATTTATTAACATTTTTATGATGTTTAAAAATAATTTCATGATTATAAAATTTAAGTAATTTAGTGATGTTTGAAAGTAATTTAGAGACAATTTCTCCTTTCCTCCCAATAAACGTGCTTAGTGTTGTAATATTCCGGATTTAGTAAAAAAAATGACACCAAACACATTTTCTAATGTAATATAGAAATCTGGAAACATGTAATATTTCCATTTTAAGTTCTTATAGCCTTTTGGCTTACATACCTACTGCTTTCATCTATCACACTTCCAGGAAGTCGACTGGTATGTAGACTAACTCCAAGATCAGAGTTATGTGTGCGATTATGTGTTTAGAAAACTCTTGAGTAATCGGTCGACTGGTCGACTCTAAATGGTAATAGTTATACAATGTTACCGACATAGTGAATATGAATTAAACATACATTTACACGGTCGATTTATGAAAGGAATTTATGATTTTAACAAAAAAATAAGATTTGTTTTTTTTAAGCAAAGATTTAGTATTTTCTCTGTCTTGAGTTCATGCCCTAATTATAAACCCATTCTTCCGTTACCTGCCTTCCACCGAATTTTCGAGACATTGGGTGGTTTAGGTGGTTTTATATAATGTATTCCCCAGAATGGGAATCAAACCCACGACCGTTGTGTTAACAGTCACACGCTGTGCTATTGCTCCATATTACATTATTCATATTTCATTCTATAAAAGAAAAGTTTCTTATTATATTATATTTCTGAAATATATAAAATATTCATAGCGCTTTGAATAAATTTGTTATTATAAAATATAATTTTTAGATATATACAAAACGAATTTCGATTTTAGGCATTACTTCATCATTCAATTCAGTATATCCAGCTTAGTACCAAATGACTATAGGATATCTAAGTCTACGCTTTAGGAGGTCGATTTCAATATCGAACTCATTGAATAAATATAGGCTGGCATATATTAATGTAATCGTTCAAATATATAGAGGCCGTCTTGGCGCAGGGCCACAAGGGTGTGAATGTAACGCGATGGGTGTGGTTCGATACCTAGGAAAGAATGAATTATTATTTATTAATTTCATTTATTTGCTCTGGCAACGAGGCAAAATCCCGAAATTTCGAAGAATTCGGCAGAAAGTGGGGAATTATGGGGATTTACTTAACACTAGGTTCCGCTTACCTACCCTTCTGTGTAATTTTAATTTTTCAAATGTATAAAAGAACAATATTATCATATACAACCCAACATTACGATATCTTGAATCTCAAATATTTCTATTCAGCACGAAAGCCTAGTCTCTATGTACCATCTATTCCTCTTGCAAAATCCTAATTTTGCGCACTATTTTTCATTCCAACCAACGTACACGGGCGTCTCGTAACATGTCAAACGGAACATGTCTTGTACCAATATTGGGGACATGCCGCAGTATTTGCCGCCAGGCTCCATACAAAAAGCGCTCGACGAAACTGGGGCGCGATCAAAAATGCAAACGTATCTAGAACTAGATCTAGGTCCGCACTGAACTCGGGTTCCCACTTACCCTAATTTGGGAAGTTGCATTCGAATGCAATGCGATGCAATCGCTATTATAGTAATATAATTTGGCGTGCGAGTAATTTGATGCTGAACAGGCTTGTGAAGGCTGACATGGCTGCTTCGCTCGTTCGTTACTGACATTAAACTTGAGGAGACTGACACTGTATAATAAGCTACGAAATTTCTACGTGATACAGAATAAAGATATTATAAACATTCTCATTAAGTTTATTTGGCAGGAAATTTCTTGTGTTCTCGTCAGAATAATTTAATTTGGGTGATCGTCGATCGTCGTAGTGAAAGCGGGTTCAAATCCTAATAATAATAATAATATATTCTTTATTGTACACCCAAAAATATAACACAAGAAAAGGAATCAAGATCAGAAAGAAATGTACAAGAGGCGGCCTTATCGCTAAAACAGCGATCTCTTCCAGGCAACCTTAAGGCATAGGACGTAAAGAGTAGGAAAGGGTTGGGGGTGTGAATAATAAATTTAATAAAATACATAAAAATAATAAAATATATATATATCCATATATAAACATATTCATACAAATATACATAAATACATACATATACATACATACAAACATACATACATACATACATTCATGGCCACATAGTACACATATATAGCTTATAGTATAAACAAAATGTAAATAAATAAAAGATAAGAAACTCAGAAAGTTAGAAAATATTGTTTTAATAAACGTTTAAAAATAGGTAATGATTTTGCCCGTCTAATATTCAAAGGTAAATCATTCCAGAGTCGGGAAGCTGTAATTGTAAAAGAATTGCTAAGGAAGGAAGAAGAATGTGAAGGAATTTTTAGTTTTAAGTTATGATTTGAGCGCAAGTGTCGTGAGTGGCTAATAGGCTAGTTTTAGTGCTTTAGTTTTAATTTTAGTGCGTTTTTAGGCTCTGTATTGTACCATTCAAAGTAAAAAGTCTGTAACATAATTGGAAGCTACAAAATATAATCATATATATTTTTGACATTTTAAAGTATTATTCCAGACTTAGAAAAGAAAAAATTTTTTTGGAAGACTAGCAACTTGGAATCGAGCTAGTAACGTACGTACTCATCAAGTGATGAGAACGTATGTGTTAGTTGATAAAGCTCTTGGACGGCTTCCATAAAGCGCTGGTTCAAATCCCGTTACGTATATTCGCAAATTGTCGTATACAATCTACCAAGCATGTAGCAATATCATTTAAAAAGCCTCAGAATTTTGTAATTAAAGAGACATATATATATTAATATTAATGTAAGTATAAATATTCAGAATTTTTTTATTTGTTTCACTATAAACAGGTTAAGAGTTTATTATAAAAGGACTGGTACGGCCATGGTTAGTCCGTTACTCGACTGACAGTTGACGTGCATGTACGCCACACGCGATCTATTATATAAAATTAGTCTCGAATAACCCAATATTGGGTTGACTTTCACAGAGACAGAAACAATTATATTAAATAATAATAAATCCATTATTATATACAGTAAAACTTATTTATAATTGTTTAAATACTATTGTAATTTGTGTTCAGCTTTACGCTTCATGTCCAATAGTAGTATAGGCAAGAGAACTAGTGTCAAAATATTCCTCTCTCCACTTTTCGTCTAAACATGAGACTCTAAAGGTCGAAATAAAAAACAGAAGGCAAATTATAGCATTACAATTAACCTTGGCGGAGGATCGGGAGCTCTGGCGTACCCTGGGGGAGGCCTATGTCCAGCAATGGACTCAAACAGGCTGATTTAATTAAATGAACCTTAAAATACTAGTAATGGTCTCCAGGTCAACAGATGATGGAGACCACAGTTACTTATATAAACAATATTTCAGTTACAAACGTTTTAACATTACCATTTTTATTCAAATAAGCGTTTGAGGCGTTAGTCCATTCTGTTGAATTCTTAAGTACTTCCTCGCCATCTTAATTTGTACGTGACTCGGGGAGTTAATTAACGAAATTACCAGATCTAGTCGAGTAGATTTTTTGCAAGGCTTGTCCTCTAGCATTTAGACACGATTGTGGAAATTAAATTAACATTTAAACTACGCCTATATTACGATATTACTGGGTTGAGGGAAATTAACGTTATTCCAGCTATTTAAATTAAATTATAGTACTAGCTACTTGGTACGAAATTTTACTTTCACAAAATTGGCTTAATTAATTCTTTTTCAATTTTGTTCAGTTACAGAAAAAGATTATTAAACGTTACTTGGAGATATTAATTTTCAAAAATATTTAAAGTTTTCTTTTATACGAGTATGTTTTTAATTTAGTGAAAAGTAATCTTTATTTAAATTTCAATTTAATGAAGTTAGTATTTTTGTCTACATTAACATTTATAGCTTTGTTAATCTATACAGTGAAAGCTATAGTATCGTTACATATTTATATATTCAACTTAGAAGTGTAAGGGAGAAAGTTTATTTCACTATAATTTGATTCGACAGGATTCAGGCCAGCCCTGGTTCGATACGGGTAATGGGTTCGATTCCCATTCAAATATGAATTTACTTTAATTTTAGACGCCAAACGCGGTTTCATCAATCAACAAGCAATGCCTCCAGAATTCGGCGAAAACTGGGAAACTTAATGAGAACGGAGTGTGTTAACACTAGGTTTTCCTGTTCCCCCTGCCTATCCTGCTATTGCGGGATCAGCGTGAAGCTAAAACATTCACCCTATCCTAATATACAACGTATACATGTATAACAGCTAAAATTTGACATAACCACATAGAGAAGCAATAAAGTTTTGTTTCAGAATAATAATATAATATAATTCTGGTATATTATGCAAGATTACAATTTGAACTGAAGCGTGATGGTCTTTGAATGAATTACACAGTACTATGCCAACTGATGTGAGAAAACAGAATATTCATGAACGATAATATCCGTCACGCCTTGTTTGATACCAACAACTGAGTTAGTGGATGTCTATACCACTATACCATTGTCAATATGGCTTTATGACCACATGGAGACACTAGGAGTAGATTATATTACAAAGAAATGGTTGTAAATATGATGGTTGCGGGTTCGATTATCAGTTCAGGAACTATGTTATTTAAAAAAAGTAAAATCTAATCAGCTTTACATAGCGCCAGCTATGGCAGAGGGAACCCAGTGTTGAGATACTTCCCCATTATCCGCCGAATTCTCCGAGGCATAGCGTGTCGAGTGGCGGAACACAACGCTAAAAAAATTAAAATATTCATAAATAATATTCCATTCTCTCGAATATATAGAATAGAAAGAAGATAGAGGATAGAATTCTACCCTGAAGTTGTACCCTGCACCACGACCGCCTTATGTTTATTTTATACGATATTTTATATTATATACAGAAGAATAATTAATTGATTGATTGGTTACTTAAAAATATTATTATTTTGTTCTGGCAAGACAAAACGGAGCATTAACTTCTGCTAGTCAAATCGCAATTTTTCTAGAAATGGACAAAAAAGGAAAGGAGGGTTTTAAAACCTATCTCTCTACATTTTCCGATACAAGACAAGCCTAAAAATAAAATACACACGTTTTTACTTCTAGATTCAGGATTATATCGGAATAAGTCGAGATAAAGCTTTTGCAAGTACAGCTTTTAAAAACTTTTACACTATTTTACATTATAATAGAAACTGTCTCTTATCTCTGGTTGCGTGTTTTTAAATTTAACTTTACGATTGTGTTTGTAAAATTGTATTCATTTTATATATTTTGTACAAACAAATTTGTTCTTTTACTATTTATTAAAAGTTTGGAAACCGCTACAAAATTTAAAATAACACAATTATAATAAATTTGTAGTATAGATTAATATATTTTATTTTGCAATATGAGAAAAACAATTATTTTTTTGGTCACCAAAATAAAAATAAAGACTTAGGAGTTATTCTTATCAGATAAACGATCGTAAACGAACGTACGATAATATTGTTTTAATATTCTAACACATTCTATAATACATACTATATAGATTAGGATTATGGAACCTTAGTGCTGTATTGGGACAGCGTGTGACTGTAATCCCAAAGGTTGTGGGTTCGATTACCATTTGTTTATATTCATTATCTCAATTTCATTATTCCGCACGCAAAGTCTAGAAAATTGGCCGGAAAATTGGAAATGGTTTAACACTAGGTTCCCTCTGATTTCCCGTCTAATATGCTTCATACAGGGGGAACCTAGACTAGAAACTAGAACTAGAAAAAAATATATTAGGATTATGTTTCTCTTCAACGTGGCTTATTCAAATATAGCAGGTATTTGAGCTCCTACACTATTGTATTCTTGTTAAGACCTAAAAGCCTAGGTATATTGTGAAATTATCATACGTCTCACAGAACTCCAGTTATTGAGGTTAATTTCTGCTTTCTAAATGCTAGAAGACCTAGCTTTGACAAAAATGATAGAACGTCAGCTATTGTTTGTGTTAGAACGTTGTTAAGGCTTTTTGTTTCGAGTGTGGAATTATTTTAGATACTCTCGAGGGTCTAGAACTACGAGATTTGACAATTAGTGAAGTATTGCAGTACAAATAAAGAAAAAAAATTAAAAAGCGATTCATAGATATTTCTCCATCCACTCTTTTTGTATTAAACGAACTTAGTTTGTCAATTTTTATTATATATGCTTACTGTTGACATACAATGCTGAAATTAGTACGGAACTCTCTGTTTGCGATTCCGACTTGCATTTGACTGGTGTTTTTTAAATATTAATGTGTTTTTTCTCTTTTTTAGGTATGTTATCTTCATCGAAAGCAGTTGAGTGGCGTGGTGTGAAGGTAAAAATTTAATCTATTTCCAATCACAAAAAATGGAAATTTGTAATAAGAAATTGCTTTTTCTAGAGTAAAACCTAGAATACATTACGAATCTTAATAAGAAATTACTTATCTGGAGTACAAAGGTTCTTATAATAAAGATGTTTGTTTTTATTTTATATCACGAGAGTAGTTGATTCCTTTGTCAAGTCGAAAGCCTCCCATTCAGTTCACTAACTATGAAATGTTATTAACAAATCTAGTATATCTTCCTTTACAGTCTTTCCTTTTATTTTAGCTCTATAAGAATAGAAACAAATACAAAACTTTTATTGTCATTACATTTGTGTAACAGACATACATTTATTTAATTTAAAAGAACGTAGGTACTATTAGGATTCAAAAAAAAAGTACTAATTACATTCTAGACTTCTAAGCTAATTATAGCTGAGAATGGACCATTAGTGCCCTTAGCACGTCTGTAACAGAACTCGAGGTTTGCTGGAAGTAACAAAATTGAGTTCTGAGATTTGCAGATTCTGTTGTTTCTTGCTTTGACTTTGAAAAGAAAACTTGGTGAGACAGAGAGTTAATTGAATTGTGAAAATGCTAATTGGGTAGTATTTAATTATATGTAAGGATATGAAAATGTTTTAGAAATATATAAAAAAAATAACGTAGCGCGAGTCGCAACAGCCTTGGTGTGCAATAAGATTATTTTTTCATCTCATATTCATCTTCATCAGCCTGTCCTCGTCTACTGTTGGACATAGGCCTCTCTAGTGGCACGCCACTGAGCTTGATCTTCAGCTCTTCGCATCCAGCCGTTGCCCGTTGCTATTTTTTTTAAATAATTTAAATAATAATTGTAGAATTAGTATACTTTATATCTTTTCTTTTAAAGGGCGGTATTTAATATATTTTTTTTAAAGGGTGGTACTATATTTTTTGGATTTAACGTAAACAAGTAACGATTCAAAAAATTGACATCAAGCATTATCATATACACCATGAGACATCCCTTGAAGATCAACCCAATAAATTTAATTTTTCACCCCTCCTCCTTCCCCCTTTTCTTCAAAATATCACGTACAAATAAAGCTAACAGAGCAATTAGAAAGCGCAAACGCCGCAACCATTACTTCTCGTATAATTAACACGAACGTGTCTAAATGATAAATAAATTACTTGGTTCCTCTCCTCTTGTTCTGGTAACGTCAAGCGTGTGCTGAATAGCGTTACTGATAAAAGGATATAATCTTATTGCCTTTATTACGTTCTCGCTTGCTCTGTAACGTAAACGTCGCGCTCTTGGTGGCTTAAAGGAACTAAAAAGCGAAATGATACAACCATTAAACATGTCAAAGGAATATGTATCATGTGTACCATTCATTAAAGTATCCTTTTCTGTAACGGATTCCTTATAAGTTAGTGTGTGAAATGGTGTAGGTGAAGACATCTTTGATGTGCACCCTCGCCTGAGGCGTGAAAGGCTCTCATAGATAAAGTGCATTTCGATATTAGAAGTTTCAAACAGTTTTATAGTAAAATTTACAGTGGAAAACTGTTTTCTTCTCTATTTTCTTCCCTATTTCATTTTCGTTAGTAGATTGTGGAAACGTTACACTTTGAGAATCTACGTTTACTGGGAAAAGAAACGTTTAAGAGAATCGTCACTATCTCTTTTCGTTTAAATTATATAATATTTTGAGATAATGATGTTTTTATATAAATACTAGCGGCCCGTCCGCGGCTTCGCCTGCGTGAACTACTTTATTATTAATTTCTGTCTCCATGAGTACCTACGTCCTATAAGTGATGTCCATGCAAAATTTGTAATAACGAAGTTTCATACAAACTTTAACCCCAAAAACAACCCCTTAGAAGTCGAATATTGCAGATTCCCGTCTTAGCGAGCACCTACGTCCTATAAATAACTCCTATGCAAAATTTGAGATTCCTAGCAGATGTAGTTGCTGAGATTTCGTGATGAGTGAGTGACCTTTCGATTTTATATATATAGATTATAACGTAATAAAAATGTTTTTTCTTCATTAAAACATATTTATTTCATATTTATCGCCGCTGTTAAGGCATAATGTTTTTAGCGAAAAGTGTGGAGCAGAGTGTCTAAACACTAGACTCTCTCAGTCTACCCTGCCGCATACGGGATAGCGTGAAGCTGAAAAAAAAACTAAAACACATCACTAACCACACTTTAACCTAAGAAACCAAACTCCCACACCACAATGAAATTAGAGACCTACTGTAGAAGGTTTAACAAGAAAATTGACCTGTAACTTACTGAAGGGTAACTCACAAACTAGTTTCCCATATTGTGATTACCCCTGGGATACAAGTTTGTTTATACAAATGTTAGAATAGATCTCTCTCTATAAGCCAGTTATTGATTTTCTTGCCTTTGGCCCCATTCTATTCGCATCTTAATCTGAAATCTTTGTTTTTATTAAAACAATATTTGGTCGTTTCATAAAAAACATTCCTCGCAAGAATTTCCTTGTTTATTTAGGATAATATTTTCTATCTCTTGGAAGATTCTGAATATATTTACTTTAAGTGATATTATACGAGTTCGCAGAATTTAATTATGCAATAATAACATAATCTGTTTTTAATGAAACAGGAAAGAATGTTATGTTTTTCTTTTTAAATGTAATAGTTTTGGAAGATAAGATAGAAAAAGATAATAATACTGTTATTTGATTTATACACAATGCCGAAAAGCTAGAAAAAATAGTAATAATTATATTTTTACAATTTAATTCCCATCATTATTTTTTTATTCATTTCACAAGTTTTTCATTATTTAGCCCCGTTAGCTTTAATAATGAAAAACTTTTGCATTAACATTTAATCTTGCTTCATTACTTAGAATTGTATAATACTTTAAAAAACAAAATTATATTAATTATATTAATAAAAAACATATAATTTTATATATTTTATTATAAAAGAAAGATGGCATCAAACACACAAAATTTAGAATCTACAGAAGATTATCCGATTATTTCTATAGAGATTATGCATGGCTCTATCTCCACAGTAACCATGTCTTTATGCTTTGAACGTCGCTATATTTTCCTCGAAGATAAGTATGTAATCCTTTAGTATAAATCCTTTATCCCCCAGATGTTGCGATAATCACTGCTTATTTATTTCCAGCTTCCCGCTCTATCACGCATATAGCAGTATAGGCAGGAACGTTTAAAGCAGGTTATACTTGAAGTCACAGTATATGAATAATTTCTAAAATCGTTATTTTCTTAATAATGGTGTACTTGGATTATATTTCGTGTTATTTTTAATTTTGATACTTTTAAATATTCATTTTAGTTTGGTAATATTGATAATACAGTTGGTTTTGTTTAGTCCTTTTTCAGTAATTACTATTTATTTCAATATTAATAATTTCCTTTAGTTAAGTTCATCTATTATTTTTTGTTTTATTAAGAATTCCTCTTTATTCATCCATCCATCCATCTATCCATTAGTACTAAATAAAAACAAAAAAAAAAAATTATTCTTCATTGATAGTTGAATGAAGCACTAAAAAATAAAACGACAATATAGAACATAATTCAAACCAAAACATTTTATACGGTACTATAACATTTTAATATGAAAAGAACCAAGAACTACTTGAAGAAACAAAAAAAAGCAACGACCTACGACCCCGCTTTCTTACGCCATAAAATACTTACGGTAACAATATAAATGTATCCGTCTAGCCGCGCCGGCGTCAGCTCGTTAATAAATCACATACAAACATACATACATACATACAAGAACTACCAGATTAGGAGATTATGGGAAAGTTTGCGGAACAGGAAAATCCATTAAAGTGAGCCCATCAAAGAAATGCTGGTTAAACTGAATGTAGAACTCCTCATCCTCATCAGCGCCTTGCTCCTATATCCATATGATATAATTATCTTTGATACTCTGCGAAGAACGAGGTCATATCAAATTTGAAACCGATAATGTTTACATTGGGGATATTAATTTCATTAGGACTATGACTGTGTTTCACTCAGGGGAATTAATATGGATATTTATTTGAAATTATTGGTTGCAAATTCTCCAAATATTTGGGAACCTAGAAAATAACGAAAAACGGATCGAGACACTCCGTTCTCCATTTTTTTATTAATTTTCTCACAACTGTTCAGTTTTCTATCTTTATCTTTCCCTTAAGTTTTTCAATATAACATGAAAAATAAGTGAAAAATATATGAGTCTATATATGTGATTTGGATTTTTAGGAACACAATGTGGTAACAGCCCACGCATGCGTTCCTACGTAATGGGGATGGAGGTTCAAACATGGTTTTTGCGTCATGCAGATTACAACCTCTCCTTGTTTTCACTTTCGCAAACATCAGCATTAGCAAATAAAAGGGTACGTTGGTTATCCTTTGAACGTAAACGTAAATACGGTGTATTTCTCTTTCCTAGTAACACAGCTTTGTAGGGTTCGCTCGCATTAGACGCTATATTTTCATATAATATAATATGATTTTCTATAATATAAAATCTTTACTTTGTTTAGCTTTAAGCTCGTATTATTCAGTAATAGGCTATATAAATTACAGCTACAAATGAATCAAATAAGAGACTTAGAGAAAACCAATCGAATGCAACATAAAAACAATTTGGTTACAAACAAATTCGACAACTCGTTACAACTCGCCGCATTAAGTGAGTTAGTGAGTGAGTTTCAACGGCGGTGGGAAGCAAAAAATACTTTATTGCGTTTTACCGAAATATATATATGGCAATGGAGTGGAACTTTTGATTTGCGTAATGGCAATCTAACTTTTGTTTGAACAGAACAAAAGGCTTTTTAAAATGGCAACATTTGGCAACTTTTGTGTTTGAATGAAAAAAAATTGTGTATTTTTTTACTTTTAAAATAGTATTTCTGGTGCACAAAATTATTATAAATTCTTGAACAAACAATAATTACTTACTTAGCTTTACTTGAGCTTCACGTTATATCCCTAGCAGGCTAGACAGAGAGAACGGAGCGCTAAAAGCTACGGTCTCTGCATATCTCTTTTACTGTCATCAACCTCTTAATACACGTCCTCCGTGGGGCCCTCGTGCTACGTGACTTTACTCCAGTATCTTTGATACTGTGTTTTAGAAGGTCAACCGAGGTCTAGAGCGGAGTAGAACACTGAAATTTGGCATGTAGTTTCTTTGGGGAGTGAAGGAAGCACTAGGATATATTAAAAAGTACCTACATAGGCTTTCTTGACATTTTTAGAAGAACGAAAGAAACCAATTTCTACGTTTTCATGAAGCCTTTTGGACCTTCAAACGGAAGGAAGGAAGCGAAAAGCAGAGTGATTATTCATTTAACTCTAAGTATGACTCACCAAGGCAAAGCTAAAGATAAACAAGCAGTGGGATGAAACAAATATATATTAATGGCCATACATTCTCCATAAGATAAACAAAGATAACATGAGTCATCACTTGTTTCTCACTTTCTGCTTAATTGAGCACAATGCGTGCTACGTAATAGCTTTTAGGGCTTCATTCTCTCTCTCATCTTCTTTTTTTATTAACACCATAGAGCCTACAGCTTCGCAGGATATTGTTGTAAACTAAAGTGAAATAATATTGATACTGTGAGAAATTTTCTTTAACAAGAAATAAATGCTGGTCGTCGAGGCCCAGGGGCACATGTGAGTTGTGAGAGACTGTAACGCGACGTTTGATGTTGAGTTTGAGCTACTCAACCTGCAATGCTTCAAGAATTGCGGAAAGTGGGGAGCGGAAGTTTCAACGTAGATCGGAGTGTCTTAACACTAGGTTCCCTGGTCCCGTCTGGCTACCCTGCTATATGTAGTATACAGCGTGAGGCTAAAAAAGGAGAAACGAGAAATAAAACAATGCTGGCGTCCCTCTTAATAGACTAATAGAGATTTTATGTAATACATAAACGACGAATGAGGGTTAAAATACAAATGTAAAATTATTTATTTATTAATACTATACAATATAGGTACATCAGTTATTTGGTACTAGCAACTGAATTACGAAATGAGTTAAAAAAAAAACATCTTTAAACATGTTATTTACTTCTTGCTTAATAAAAGGAAAAACACAAATATTCGTAATATTTTTGTTTATTTACAATTAAATAAAACAAGTTATTGTATTTATATTTCTATAGACCGTCGTACTTGTTCTTAGTACTAGTATTAGATATCTCAGCCAGTACAAATCCTATTTGAATGGACGCTGGAGCCCTCTGGACCAAAGCTTCTAATGCAAGTGTCATGTCTCTACAGAACAACTAGGGCTTACACCGACCCTTCTAAGACTTAGGCCATGTTTTAAATAAAGTACAAATATATATAAATAACTATATAATGGAGGAATAGTATGTAATTTCATTTAATTTTTACAACCATAAATGAAATAAAATGAAAATATATGTAGTTATAGATAACTATAAGGTTCCCAAAACCTTTGGAAATATACGCGTATATGAAACAACTAAATAGTTTATAAATAATTATATACGTATACTATGTTTATTTATCATATTTCCCGTGTTAATTATACAAAAAACAATATATTGAAGCCGTCGTGCCTAAGTGCCGTTCAACTGTAAACTCGACGGTTGTGAGTTCGATTGCTACTCGAGAAAATGAATTATTTTCATTTCCTTACCCACATAACAAAATGGAGCATGGCATTAAGGTTCTCCACTCATCAGGTAATTTCACGTTTATAGTAGAAATTCGAGACCGGAGTACCTTAACACTATATAGAAGTACCTACCTAAATTTCTGATCACCGAAAAATTTGCGTGTGAACCTTTAGAGACATTTCATAAAACGACAGATTAAAGACAGACATTGTAAATGAAATAATCTGTACAGCAAGACAGCAGCTACGTTTCAGTAATCTAGGAGCGTCCAGTTTTAATCCAGCAATTATTTGAGATACTTCTACATAAATGTCTTGGTGGGCATGGCTAATTTAACCTAATGCTTACCCTCGTCTGCATTAACCATTAACTTGTGACATCCTTAATACGCTAAGTGCTTTGGTCACTCTGACTAGGGCTTAAGTGCGGCTACGAAAACTGTTTTATAATTATTATGTAATTTTAAAAATAATAACATATTTGTTATATAAATATTTAGTTTTAATATATATTTTAAATTTAATTAAAATTTGAGGCCATTCGTGGCGCATAAGTACATAAGTACATACTGTAAATGGGACAGGTTGTGAGTTCGATTCTCACTTGAGGAAATTAAATATTAAATATTTTCATTTATTCGTTCTGGTGTCGAAGGAAAACGCGGCGTTAAGTTCAGCCACTCACCACGCAATGGCCCCAGAATTCGGTGGAAAGTGGAGAGTGGCCTGGCCTCATATTTTTCGACATAATTATGTTTCATTTATTAAAAACCATTTCCTATTTATTGCTATTGCCCCTGACTTTTCCAGTTTGTAAATATATAAATTCTATTAAACACAGAACATTCCTTCACCAGCAAGGAGGTACTAAATCAAATAAATTTTTGATACGTGCTGGAGGAGTTTCAAGAGGGACTATTAATAAATTTATAAATTCATGCACAAGATGAAACTTAGTTTCTTGGTGTTCGAGAGTTGGACTTGCGCTAAGTTGGAAGCCGACTAAGACAAAACGTTTGGCAATTAATATTAAGTTAAACGTCGATATAACTTACTGAAAATCTATGTTCATATCAATTTCATTGAAGGAACAACTTATACAATATATGTAAGTTTAAATATATGAAACAAAATCAAAGATACCGTCGTGATATTATTTCAATATTTAATATCGTTAATGCAGATTCAGAGGCTTCCAGAGCAGAAGGGGGTTAATACTGGGTTCCCTCTGCCTACCCTGCTGTGTGCGGGATTCAGCGTGAAGCTGATTATATACAATGCAATTTCAAGATCTATAACCAAGATATAAGCTGATTATCATAAAAGGCCAGGTGTATATTCGATTCCCATTCGCTCTGGTAACGAGGCAAAACGCGGCGTTAATTACCGCCAATCAACACCCAACGCCTCCAGAATTCGACGGGAAATGGGAAACGGAACATTCCTTAATACTAGGTTCCCTCTGTCTATCCTTCTGTGTGCGGGCAGCGTGAAGCTTATCATAAGAACTTATTTATAAGAAACTATTGAGATAGTACATGTCGTATACAGTTTTAAACTACGTGTATTACCTACGAGTAAATACTCTAGAAAGTATTCCTATGTTATCCAACACTTCCCTTAAAGATAATTGATGACTTCATTAAAAGCTGGCGTTAAACTTCAGTCTTCAACTAAATCCACGCCTATATAACTCTACTGAACTTTTTAAATTGGTTTATGGGTGAATTTTGTCGTTGTCTTTCTAAAATAAAGTTAAAACTTAACCTAACTTCACGCTCTATCCCTAGCGGGGTAGTCGGAGAGAACGGAGCACCAAACGCTACGGTCTACATGCCTCTTTCGCCTCGTCCACTGTCATCAACCTCTTCATACACGTCCTCCGGCGGGTCCTCATGCTTTTTACGTGACCTTCCTCCAATATCTTTGATACTGTATTTTCGAAGGTCAACCGAGGTCTTGCCCTAAAATAAAGTCATCTTTTTCACATTAAGTTATTTTAAATTTTGTTTAAGCATTTTAGACATTTAGAAGCATTATACAATATGCCTGGATACAATATCTATAGCAGCCATAACTTGAGCTTTAAGCTTCAGTTTTCCTTCATGTTTCAGTCTTTTAATTAAGAAAAACTTAACCAAATTGAGATATTCTGGTCACATAGAGTTACAAGAGGAGAAAAAAACTTTTCTGATGTTAAGTACAGCGTAATATATATTCTAATTTATATGATAAAATGTTAAAAATTCACAATCACCAACTTTTAATCTGCATCATTATGCAGTCAAGATTCATCTAACTTGGTCCTTTTTAAAACTTATCTAGTTTACCAGTTTCCGCCACTCCCTTCCCGAGGTGAATAATAGAGAAGGTTGGAAGGAACCGGCGACACACTGTTCACGCGGTTTTTGCCACTTGTTTTTAAATTTAAATATGGCACAGTAGGTTGTAGAAGCGACGGGTGTCGGTTCAATTCCACTTAGGGTGATAAGTTGCTTTCATTTATGTGCCCTGGTAAGAAGCGCGGTGTGAAGTTCAGCTACTCTAGGAGTAATATCTTGAAAATCTTCATCTTAACACAAGATAATTTAGCCCTCTAACTATTCAGCTATATATGAAATAAAGCAAGAAGTGAAAAAATATTATACAACTAAATGTTTATTTTAAAAAAATTAAAAAAATAGGCAGAGGGAATTTAGTGTTAACGCACTCCGTTCCTCACTTTCCGCCGAATTCTCGACAACAGAGCGAAGAAATGAAAATATAGATGTAAATAAATATTTCATTTCCTCGAGTGGGGATCGAACCTACAACCGTCGCGTTACAGTCACAGCCTTGTGCCGCTGGGCTACGACGGCCTGTATATATAAGTTTTTTTTTTATCATATTCAAATATTTAGTAGATAATTCCAATCTGGTGAAATTGTTTGGAATAACGAACGAACGTTCGTTTGTTCTCATTACGTAAACCTTTGGTTATTATTGAGTAAACAGCTAACGCCCGGGCGGGGATCATGTGAATCGACGATTTGGCTTATGCATAATGTTATTAACGTGGATTTACTTAAGCAACATAGCTTCGTGTTTTTCGCTTATATATATATATATACTAGTGGGCCCGTTCGGGGATACGCCCGCTTGAAATAGAAATATTAATAAAGAAGTTGAAAACTAAAGATTCAGTCAATTCAGTAAAGCAGTTGTATAAAATAAATATTACGGCAATTAGCAAATTTGTCGATCTAAGTACTTTAAAATGACATATTTTTTTATTTATGAACCGATTATAATAAAATCAACCCTATATGTTTTCTGACGATTTCTAGAATCCAATAGTGAAAACCGCATCTAAATCGGTTAAGCCGCTTCTGAGATTAGCGATAACAAACGCAGAGACAAACGGACAAACAGACAAAAAAATTAAAAATCCTTGTTTTGGGTTCTATTACGTTAATAAAGGTTCCCAATAATATGTTTTTTAAATATCTTCCAAATACAGACACCGACCCTCTTACGATTTTATTATAAGTATAGATGTTTGTATGTAAAGGTGTAATATATAGTAAATAAATAAATTATTTTTTAACAAAACTCAAACCGACTTCAAACAATAAACTAAAACGTAAAAAATAAAATTAATTAAAATAAATCGGTGCCAAGTAAAACAAACAGGTTTAGTAATTAGATATTGTAGTAAGGTTGTTCTAGCTTAGAGCTTGTTAGCTTCCATCCACCCAAGTTGATTGCTACGATAAGCTCATATAATAAATCTTCTTATATAGATAGCTTAAATAAATTTACAAGCGATTGTATATATAAATAGAACCATATAGGTGGTTTCCTGGTTTAAGACGTAGGCTGTGTACTTCGTCCGGTCCACTGGTTACAGCGTCAATCGAGCGTTCGTAGAACTAAACGCACAGTAATAGTATTTTGTTTACATGTGTGAAATATATATGTATATGTACGTTTAAAAGAGAATAAGTAAGTATAATTTTGTTTTTTTTATCTAGTATATAGCAGGGTAGGCAGAAGGAATTTAGTGTTAAGACTAGTGATAGTGTTAAGACACTCCGTTATTCACTTTCTGTCAAATTTTCAAAGCATTGCGTTTTGAGTGGCAGAACTTATATTTATTATTATACTAGCGGCCCGTCCGCGGCTTCGCCTGCGTGAACTACTTTATTATTAATTTCTGTCTCCATGAGTACCTACGTCCTATAAGTGACGTCCATGCAAAATTTGAGACTTCCAGCATTTGTAGTAACGAAGTTTCATACAAACTTTCAACCCAAAAAACAACCCCTTAGAAGTTGAATATTACAAATTCCCGTCTTAGCGAGCACCTATGTCCTATAAGTAACTTCTATGCAAAATTTGAGATTGTGCACATGTAGTTTCTGAGATTTCGTGATGAGTGAGTGACCTTTCGATTTTATATATATAGATTAATAAATAATAATGAATTTCCCAGATATGGAATTGAACCCAAAATTGTCGTTACAGTCACACGCTTGTGCGTAATTGTATAATATTATCACTAGAAATTAATTGTTAAAAATTTTTTTTTTCAATTATTATAATTTCATACATTAAAAAATATTCTAATAACGTTGAGCGGAAAAACATCACAAGGATCTAGGCACCAACTTATTACTTACGAAATAAAGCCTCCAGATGGAAAGTGGTAAATGAAACATTTCGAAGGGCTTTCTGACGACACCCCACACACTAGGGTACATGGAAAAAAATCTTTTACATTTCCACTACAAGGGATCTTCCCTAACCTAAAAAACAATAAAAAATGCTACATAAAATGAGATCTGTCTGAAGCACCCATAGACTGAGAGGGAGAGATGGGGATTTTTGGCCTCGAAACTGTACTAACAAACAATATGAGGATGTATGCCTTCGTCTATATTTAGATATTTATAGTGTTATGTAAAAATCTATCTTAAATATAATTATTAATACTTGTCTTGTTTCGTAAAATTTTAAATATGGAAAAATCTATAATTAATTAATTAATTAATTACTAAACTTATGTACATTAGGGGCTGTTTTGTAAAAAATTTGTAGAAATTAATAAAAATAATTAATTGATATTTAGTTAAGGTCAGTAGTGGCACAAGGGTACAAGTGCGAGATTGTAAACGCGACTGATTGTGGATTCGATCCTCCCTCGAGGAAATTGAATATTTATTTTAATTTGTATTTTCGTTTCTTCGCTCTGGTGTCGAGGTAAAGAGCTGTTGAATTCCACCACTCAACACGTATTGCCTTCAGAATTCAGCAGAAATTGGTTAACGGAGTGTCTCAACACTAGGTTCCTACTGCCTATCCTGCTGTGTGCGGGATACAGCGTGAAGCAGAATCTAATTTAAATGATAATTAATTATAAAAGAACATGTTTGTGCCGACTAAATTTCCATATTCGCTAGGTATGTAATATCCACACCAGTAAATTTATTAAGAGATTCATCGAAGTCATACGAGGCACTTCATTCCGTTCATAATTTAATAGAAGTTTTAAATAAATGCTGAATATGCCACGCATTTATCTTACTGGATTCCATATTAAAAATTTTACACTCTTTTTTTAAATTACTACGTGAAATTATTTCAACGCCTGTGGCTGTATTGTTTTTATGGAGAAGAGAATTTAATTTTTTTCCCCAATTGCTTTTCTGCTTTATTTTTCCTTGTATGGTTTCTTTTATTGTTAAATATAAAATATTATATATTTGTGGCCGTCGAGGCAAAATCGTGTCACTGTGAACGCAATGGTCGTAGGTTAGATTCCCTTTCGAGAATTTTTGAATTTTAATTCTCTAACAGATTATTCCAATTATAAACATGAGTAGGTATATAGATTCCACCTAAAGCGGATTTGAGGCTTATGAAACCTGATGTAATAGTTAACTTTATACCAACTTCAATAGATAACCTATATTAGCATCGGGGTTGTTAAATAAATGATAAACCGTGGTGCAGAGTTTTCACCATTTAACAATGCAATGCCTTGACTTCAGCGGAAAGTGGAGAAGATCTCTCTCTATACCCTGCTATAATGAAGAAGTGCAAAAAAAATAAAAAAAGTTCTGAATAGCATACATTTTCATCATCAAGAAACACCACCACAAAAACAACATCCAAAAAATATAAGAAGCCTTAACAAGTATCTAGTTTATTTAAGTAAGCACCAAATAAACGTTTAGCTAACAACATGTCCAAGAAGCACTTATACTTTAATAGAATAGCCAATTAAAACAAGAGCCTATTATTCGGTACAGTTATTATAAGAGAAATACCGAAAGAGTTATTGGATATACTCGTAGCTGTCGAATTATTTTGTTAACCTTCCAACGGGTCCATTCCGTTGGACCTCCTTAACCCAATTATTTTTACTGGAATACCGTTCGACACGATTGTAATGAATTCTATTGAAATTAAAACACTGTGATGAGAATATGAATTAAGGTTATTGTTAATTGTATTGAATGGGAACTAATTATAATAATCGCTGGTTCTTAAAGAGTATTTTATAAGTTTTTGGTGTTTTATTTTATTATGTTTCTTTTCTTCGTGGGGACTAATTTCGTCTGATACAGTAGCTGTGGTATTTGTACCACTTATTTTCGCTCTAGAATAAGCTCTGCGTCGTCCTGCCATATAGCAGGATAGGCAAAGAGAACGTAGCGTTAAATATATCAGATCTCCAGTTTCTACCAGGAACGTAATCCCTTGAATGAGCATCGATCTACAACCACCGATGGGTTCACGATTTATGTACTAAATATATTTATATTAGTGCAAAAATATATACATTTTTTATTTTTTGTAATCTCAGTAAAATCTAAAAAAACAAATACCGAATAAATAACAATCAGGAAAGCAATTCTTCTTGATACTCCCTTCACTTCAATATAAAACCAAAGCTCTTTTATAAATTCACTTAACTAAATTAGAATATTAGTTCAATTCACTTCGTTAGATGATGTGGGCAAAGCCACGGGAACGTTGAAGATTGTTACGACATACGAGCATCTGGCCATAGAACAAAGAGAGTGCATGTTGTTTTAGAGACGATATCTTGGGAACTTGATTTTTAAAATTCGCTTTTTGTCATATCTCTCTCATGTTTAATAGAATATAATTTAATTAAATTAGTTAATCAATTTAACATTTTTAAATATAAATTATTTTAAAAAAATACATTTAAAAATATAAAAAACATCGGTGGCTAGGGCTCCAGAGAGAGGAACCTTCGCACAATACGCGCCGTCTCAAGTTGTTGCTGCCTTCAGTATCCAATTCTTGATCCAACAGCTAAGCGATAGCCTCTCATGTTTTATTATTATAAGTATAGATAGTGTATTTTATTTAATATGTATTTAACATTTATTTATATTTTAGAAAGGACGTGTGTTTGCCATTTTATTAATATATAAATATATATTTCAATTAAAAAAAAATTATACGTTGTTACTTATCTTTATTTTTTTTACCCACCACAGTAATTGCACGAAAAAATAAATAAAAGTAATATTAATTGAATAGAATCCTAATATTTTTAGAATAATTCATGTGGAATTTCTATTTCTTCTGTGCTCTATGGAAACAAATCTCGTATAATTTATTGATTTCCTTTTATAACTGATAAGCTTCGTTCAGAGGTTAAGTATGAATTAACGACGCTACTTTATGCAAATAGGTTGAGTGTTGGTATATATAATTTTTTCTAATTTTATTGATTAAAAAAAGGTATACTGTAATTTATTTGTATCGATAAAGTTGCCTTCTTTAGATTTATTATAGCTTTGCAGCTTTTTGTACTTGATTATTATCAATTATTTTTATTTAAGATTTTTAATATAATAGTTTTGCAAAGAATAAGGTAAACAAACCGATATAACGTACTTATTGTAAATATAGGTTTTCTTCTTACATACTTACTCTAAATATAGGTTCTTCCTAAAATTAGACTTTCAACCCTGTAAATATTGTATGAGTCTGGTCCAATTCAGTTACTATAGTCACACTACTGAATTATTCTTATAACTTCTCGCTGTATTTTGCATACCTCAGGGTAGAGGGAGGGAACCTAGTGAAACTCCATTCTCCGTTTTCCGCCAAATTGTGGAGGCATTGTGTGTTGAGTGACAGAACTCAACGACGAGCTTTGTCTCATCGAAAATATGAAATATTTTCCTTTCTTAGCTCTTCTGTCGATTTCCTCGAGTGGAAATTGAACCTGTCGCGATTACTTCATTTTAGATACACATTATTTTAGTATTCAAATATAAAGATAAGCTTTAGTTTTAAAACTACAAGTTTTAAAGTTTAAACTCTGTTACAAATGTAATTAGATATTGCCCTTAAATCCAACAATATCGTATTGCTAAGTCAAATGAAGCGGAAATACACGGACTCGCTTTACACAGAGAACCGGTAGAGAACGGTAGAGGGCGTCGCTCTTTTGGAAACATAAATTATGTTAGTTTTGCTATTTTATGGAGATATATTTTAGATAACTGTGATATTATTTATTATAATCTCCTCCTCTTTAAGAAATCGGTTCAAAATACAAAATGTTACATAGGCGTATTGGTTAAATGTGTGACTCTAAACATGACGATTGTGGACTCGATTCTTACTTAGGGGATTTAATTATGGACACTTTTAACACTAGGTTTTATCTATGTTTAACGTAAACGTTATTTGTCTTGGCGTTGACTGTGGAGTTATCAGTCAGTCAGACCCGAGGATTAACTGGTCAAACCCAGAAGCGCTGGAGCATGGACGTACGACTATAAGCAAATATTTCACAGCAGATATTTAACAATTCCGAAGCAAAAAAAATATTTATATTTCCATCCATTTAACGTTCTCATTCTTACAATCTTTTGTGAATTAAATTTTTATTTTCTCCCCGATAATAGTTACTGTACTTAATACTCAAATGGGGATGGTAAATATGGAGAAGTGTAGACAATTTCAAGGGGTTTTGGCTTCGTTTATCGCCAGTGTTGGCAGCTTGCCACATGGAACGTGCTTGTTGCGATTTTCCAAATTGATGACGTGTATATTTTATAAGACTTGGACCCACCTGCGTTGATACGAGTTGAGCCTTACTGCATATATCACTTTTTATTTAAAAATTCTATGGTATATTTCTTGTGAAACCGACGTAAAAGCTAGTAAATTCGATTCATATTTATATATATTTTCTATTATAATAACGCTATCTTCTATCACAATAAAGTTTATCATATCCATCCTTGCTACAAAGGCGAATAAAATAAAAAGTTATTGTAGTAACAGATGTTGAAGTTCATTGGATAATAAAATGTCCCATTCAGGTTCTGTTTGTTCGTGTAGTTCCTTTTACTCCAGGCACGCTGCAGCACCAACTAGGCTTAATCCGAATTGTTCGCCTTGCCCGGATAGTTTTACGAGCAAATCTTTATTGCTCTCGCTTAATTTCACTCAACAATGCACGGTGCATGTCTAAATGAATTTATTACTGATACTGACTTAGAAGGAATGCGGTCTTATAACTTGTATCATATATATTTCTTATTTTTAGCATTACTCTCAAAATAAGAAATATCTACTACTAGAAGATTTCATTGATAAAGATCCCTTATAAATTCAAGCACTAAATACACCAGTTTTTATCGATATTAGAATTGACGAAAATGATTTTGTTGATTCATAACTGAAAATGGTGATAAATTTTCATTTGTTTGCTTTGTTATAGAGAAAGTCAAAAAAATTAAGATATAAATATACCACATTCTTAATTTTGATACTAAATTTAAAATCTGTTAATGATTTTTTTTTAAGTTTTAATGTACATTTAATAATCCCAGAATTTCTCTATTAATAATTTACCCGTTAACAAAGTAAAGTTCCAGATGTGAAAGTAATAATTTAAGTTAGCTATAAAACACTTTTATTACGTAATTCAACTGCAATTGCTTCCAATTTGCATAGCGTTTGCTGCGCGACAGAATGCTATACTTGTGGCGTGCTAGCCTAACTTTTAGAATGGCTTCAATTTGATCGATATCTGATACCTACTAATGGGTTAGTGAACGCCTCACTTATCTCTCTCTCTCTCTCTTATGTTTACGTAAGTTTGAAAGAAATTATGGAAATGCTGTCTTAGCTTCCTCCTTCTAATACAATTTCTTTTTTCTCCTAAGACACACCATTCCCCATTTTCCATTCCATCCAGTGGAAATCGAACCCATAATTTGTCGAGTTTACACTCACACTTTGTGCCCTTGTGCCTCTATCTTTTATTAGCATTTTATTTAACTGATATATTCTTTCTAGAAATAAATATGTATTGACTTTGTCTTGTCTAAAAGTCCAGTATGGTGGGGAGAACTCTTAATAATTATTCAATAAAATAAAACTAAATTATAAATATAACTAAAATAATTAATTATATTAAAATTTTAAAAAATAGCAGTAACTCCACTGGATGCCACGTTCAGTTGCATGTTTCAATTAGTTCTCGTTAAGCACAACTTAATTAATTTGTTGATGCTAATCGTTATGGAGTAAACAGTCTTACTGCTCTACGTCACCTTCAATAAGCTCTGTCTAGAGGGAGATAGAGAAGCGAGTTATGGGACCGGGGTTGTAAATATTTACGATGGTATATACTTTAAATTATATACTGAAGAAAGTTTTTTAGTTAATTTTAATAAGTCTAATTATAAATGAGTGCTGTCTGCTAGAGTTTGCTTAAAGATTTTTCTTTTATACAATATTTTTCAGCTTTTGCTAAATGGTAAATCTGATGGTGGAAGAAGCCTGTACTCATATAGATGAGAGGAGTCAATGAGAACTTGAAAATTCTGAGTGTAGTTAATTGGAAAGAGAAGACTAGGAATAGGTAATTGTGAGAAATTTTATTTACTAAATATATTTAAGATAAAATATATTTAATAAAAATAACTAAAATTATATTATTGGCTATTTTATCATTGATCACTATGTATTTTATTAAATTAAAGAATACTCAGTTAAAATCTATTTTATTATCAACAATTCACAAAGACATCTAAATGTTACGAAACGAATCGTTACAAAAGGCTTTAGTATGTTTAATTCTGGACAGTTTATGACTATCTACATATGTGCTGAATGTGGACCATTGCCAGGCGCATGCCTCTGGCTTACTGGGCTTATTGGGTTTATTTCCTACAAATGGTTTTAAACTCGAAAGGTCAATTTGTATAGCACGAGTCATTATGTATATGTAACAAAAAAATACATTTTTAGCTTTAGTAGAGTTCATTTTAAAATTTTCACCCCTTTCTTTGGGGGGGAGAATGGATTTAGTGTTGCAAATGCATTGTTCTTTATAATTAGTATAATTTGTAACGTGATGTTCCATATCTAATGCAGTCGTGATGACGCTAGTATGGCTAGATAAACTTTAATACATTAATAATCTAGCGGAAATAGCGTTCGCTACCCATCTACTCATCTACTCTGCGCGGAAATTGCAGTAAGCTTATCTAAGTCCTAGCCATGCTAATTGCTATTCGTACGCTCGTGATCTTTAAACTCTGCAGCGAAGATCGGATTCCTCGTTTATGGCGCACTGTTACAACTATGAACTCTATTACGTCTCCAATTTGATATTTAATGAGAATCATTAATGTAAATACGGATAGCGTTACTTTTAATGTTTATAATACTAAAATTCTTAAGTGGAAGTTTAACTTCTAGAAGTCTTCTAGTTTAATTTCTAGAACTATAGGTTACATCTGGCTGGCACAATTTCTCTTTGTGCTGGATAGTCCTTTTTTGGGGAAAAGTATATGTAATACACTCTATATTGTTATATAGATTTAGTTATTTTAATTAGACTACGTGGGCAAGTAGTGTCTTGTATAATTGATAGGTATGACTACTAAATTTTTAACATGGTTCTTATTTCGAGTTTTTTATTTCCATATGGAACATTTGTTAAGTTAGTAATACGTTTTTATTGTTATGAAAAAAAATATGAAAAATATTATTTTTGCTTCCACGAAAAACTCTACATTTCGAATACTACTTCTACGTGATCGGTGCAACGAAAATAGTTATTAAATACAAAAAAAAGAATATTTCTTTAAATTGGTGTCCTATTTATAAACTGTTACAAAAATTGTACTATATATACCATAAGTATATACCTTATTCTTTAAAAATTGGAATTTGCCTTTTCGTAGCAGCTGATCCAGAATAATACCCGAGACTGCGCTAAATTATTCACACACAGAGTACATCTGTAGTGGCTGCAAAAAACTTCGAGACAAAGTGTCGTCTTCCCGTCTGATCCTCGAGTCCTTCATTAGGAGGGCCTCGGAGGGTGTCACTCGTGTAGTGCTTGTGACACACCCCTTGTTCATGGAGACGGCTTGCTGGATCGAAATAGCCTATTGTTTTACATGACTGCTGGCCATTATTTCTGGAGACTTCGTTAGTGGACTCCGTAACTAACGTATATAAGATGCCGTTGGACGATTCTACGCTAGTCGCAATTTAAAAATATATATTCTAAGATTTCAGTTTTGAAAACTGTGATTTGATTTGACAATAATGATTTATTCTATAAAAAATATTTTGATTTTAATTAATTGGATTAGTATGTTTGTTGTTTTTATCATCATTGTTAAGAAATTTGAATAATTTTAATATTGTTGTAAAAGTGTAACTGTAAACACGACTGGTCATTTGTTCGATTCGAGGAATTATTACTAATATATTTATTTAAATTTATATGTTCATGTTTCATGGAGTGTCTTAACACTACATTCTGTTTGCCTACTTTTTAAATTTTTAATTATGAATACATTAAAAAAAAACTGATGAACTTAATATTGAAACTAACGACATTTGTACATTACAAGAGCTGGAACGCTATCATAATATTTTGTACCAAAACGCATCGGGCATACATATTCGAGTTTCGGCAACACAATTTCCATATCCTTCGAATATATCACAGCGAACCGAATATTTTATGCTGTCAGTATCTAACAGGCGTTTTGTGGTAATGTCTTTGTTTGATGTATAGCAGTCGGGAGCACTCGTGGTCTAAATATCCTACCATTATGTATATTGTGGCTATATTAAGATGTAACGTCGCAGAAAGGAGCCCCTTAACGTTTTTTCGGTCCGTAATCACGACCCAGTTCGCTCCATCCAGAAATGTTCGCCTTAGCTGCGTTGGGCAGGAAATTTGTTAAAATTATCGGTGAAATTTTATTTTGGTCCAAGTCTTGGCGTTTTGTTTCAGTGTAAATTAAAATTCATTTTGTATTTTTTTAAGTTAGGTGTGATGGGACTGAAAATAAAAAAAAATAAAACTTGTACGTACAAATATAGTATTTTTAGAACTTTACGAATTTCAGTGCTTTATATATTCAGCTAAGACACCTCTTGGTCAGGTTTCCTTAAATAATGTAAGCCAGCATAAAGGTAAGTGAATTGCGAGATGGGTCCCGACCCAAAAAACTCGTTGGAGCTGGTGGAATTTGCAATTTCTAGGCATTCCGCCACAATTTGCTTACTTTTACCGAGCTCCAAGTTGGGCGCCATTTGAAGTAATTCGAGGATCCGTGGCTATGCGAGTGCTACGTAAAGCCGCACAGTCGTCGCCATTACCGTTCGTTCATGTCTCAGCTTCTTATTTTTCTGGCATCGTTTCAAATTAAAAACGATAAAAGTAAGTTCGTTCTTACTAACTTGCGCTTGCATTACACGTTCGTTCGCTTTTAATAGTGTCTGCTCATAATGTCAAAAGAATTTCAGTAAGTGCCATGGGAAATGGGAGCCAAGTTCAATAATATGCATGGCTGTTAACTTTGTCGATGAAGGAATATATAAGTTGTTTAGCTTATTTAAGCTAAAGTTTATTTACTTAATTAATGTTTGTTACTTTTATTATGCTTAGTACAAATAAAAAATAATAATAACAAGTAAGTCATTGATTGCTCAAGCAGTATTTTATGTAATAAATTATGTAAATTTACTTTTTTACTCAGTTATATATATTTTTTGTATGTATTAAATTCTACTATTAAGAATGTTGTAATAAACAACATTTTTGAGGTTCTATAGTATATTATCAACACAGCACTAAGTGAAAACTAAATTAATAAAAGTAATTAAAATACGAAACCCCTATAGACAAAGAAGTGCTAAGTTTCATTTTCATTTCGTTATATTTGAGTGGCGACCCACTTTTATTGGCTATATAAATTTAATTTTAATATGGGATGTTGATGCCGCCTAACAAAACAGACCGATCTGGGTAGATAAGAATTCGCACACAAAGTATGGACCGTTAATTTTTTGACGCGTCATTATACGTGTTTCACAGCCATCCTCTCGACCCCCAACGCCTTGCTGATCAAGCACTAAAAAATCTTTTAAAGCATAAGCAATAAAATGGAGAAGATGATCCAATGTTTTCCTCATCAGAATTGGAATAAAATTTGCTGCAATTTCATGAATTGTCGTCGACAGTTATTATTCGATGTGTAAGCGGAAATTTGTCTCGCCAGGACATAGCCCGTTTTGTCAGGAAGTTTCCCGTAAATTCGCATGGGTCGCTGGTTCTTTTCAAAAGTCGCGGTTGGTTTTACGCTTTCGGTGGTATTGTTCGTGGCATTTTGACTTTGAATTTTAACCGTTCTCGTTCAGAAATTATGCTGCGATGAATAATGTTTTATAGCGTTGCAATTTGGCTCTCGTTAATTACTTGTGCATTTCTACTGTCCAGTTACTTTCTCTTTCTCAATTCGTATTGTTATTTCGCAGTCTGTTTCTAACGGACTTTTAAATAGATATCATTTTAAATATGAATGCTGTCCATTTGCAGTTCCTGCGAGAACTCCGGTTTATGTAGGTCATCCTTTTAAAATATTAAAATGTAGAAACATTGAAGAATATTTGCGAACACAATATGCTAAGTAATACAGATGAATATCTTGGTGTACAAGTCATTGTCTGATGCGACCTTGGTCTGGGAAATTTTAATTAAACGCCAACGTCTGGTATTGATTTATTATTAACTATTGTTCTAGTTTAATTATAAAATGGCTCCCTGTATCCCGCACACAGCAGGGTAGGCAGAGGGAACCTAGTGTTAAGACGCTCCGTTACCTACTTTGCGCCAAATTTGGGAGGCAATGCGTGTTAAGTGGTGGAACTCGACACCAGAGCGAAGAAATGGAAATATAAATTTAGATAAATATTTCATTTCTTCGAGTGGGGATCGAACCCACTACCGTCGCGTTACAGTCACACTTTGTGCGTCTGCGCCACGACTGGCCTTTTATGTGAACTTTAAAAATGTAAAACAACCTAAGAATATACGGTAGTGCGACCAAAATAAGTAGACTACGAAGTCCACAAACTGGGGCGACATAGAATAAGTCCACAGATGCATTCGACGTGCCTAATCTCTAAATCCGACTTGAGATGCTCTGGTCACTGCGCTATTTTGAAAAGGAATGACATGCGGAGTTTCGTGAAAAATAGGGGAAAAATGAGGGTCTCGTCTTTATCTTAAAATAATTTGTTTTTATAATCTTAGTAGTTTAGCTTTGTATATTTATTAATTTTATAAGGCGAAACTTTCGCCTAAATGTAATGAGTTTTCAAATTTTTCTTAAAATTTCCACAGATGAATTTTTTGTAAGTGTACGTGATGAATCATAAATTTCTAATGTTAATTTTTCAAGATTTATTTCTGTCGGTACTCTGAATAAAGGTAGATTACACGCTGTTAACTAAAGTATTAAGATTAATTTGCATTATATCTAGTTATTTTTATAGAAATTCCAAATTATGGGAAATTCTAAACTATTGATAATAAAAAATAATATACATACTAAAATTGTCGTTCAAAGGCAATTTTGCTTAAATTTAACTTCTCAAAGTAAGAGAAAGAGTAGCCAAGTTCTACGAAACTTTCTTTCTTTGTTTAAAACTTTGAATAAATATTAATACTTCGCGGGCTAACTTACGGGCAATAAGCTAACATGAAACATCTCGTTTACACTAATAAGGCCGTTAAATTATACAGACACATTTATTAACGTTTTAGCGACACATTTCAGTCAATTGTTTCTAATTGGACATAATTGTACGACGCTTCGGTAAATTGTAAACGTTATAAATAGAATGTTATTACCGTCTGAGAATTTTGTTGTAAACAAGAAATTATATAATTAGTTATATATATTACTAGTGAACCCGAACGCGGCTACGCCCTCTTAAACTATACGAATATTTATTAAATATATTTATAAAATTATTTTCAGTTTTCAATAGAGATGCGATAAGCAAGCTCATTTTGGGTGACGTTTTCTCACAACAAACTTTGCAAATTGTTGCTTAGCAACGGCCGAATAGCGACGGTTGTTATTAACATGGCGGAATAAATTGCTTGTCAAATTAATAAATATTTTAATATATTGGTATATATCGATAATATTACAAATATGAGAAAAAATGTATCCTATGTTCATCCCGAGACCCTCAAGTATCTCTATATGAGTATTTTATCACAATTAAATTAGCGGTTTGGCCCTGATTGCGTAAAAGACAGACAGACAGACAGACAGAGTTACTTTCGAATTTATAATATAGGTATGGATTATAATTATATAATATAGTTACTTTTAATAAGAATATGTTTTCTTTTTACTTTCTTTCTTTTTCTTTCTCCATCTTTTTGGACTAATTATTAAGAACGGTAATATATTTTGCCCGTAATCCAATGGACGAAAAGTACAGAGTATCAATAGGTTCACTCCGTCCACTCTTATTAAAAAAGCGGTAAAACAATTTAGCAATTCTCCACTAACATTAAAAGTAACTTCGTTTAAGGTGCACAAACCCTTATTTTACTTCGTTGACGCAATTAATTTTATATTAATGTCGAGAAGCATCTGCTGTCCGTTACTGAATGCCGTAAATAAAATATTTTTAGTACTGTCTTGAGTATTTAAATTTTGAAAGTAAATTTGAGAGCTTCTGCTTTGTTATATTTTTAGAAAACGAAATATGATAATGGAATGTTGAAACAAGAGGCTATGGTTGCTCAACAGCAGTGATGAATGCAACGGTAGCGGGTTCAAATACTATTCGAAATTACAAGTAAAATTATTTTTCGTTTCTGTGTTTATCAAAGAAAGTCGCGGTTTCTATAGGAACTAATTGAGGCCAGCGCCAAAATAGAGAAAGTATATATCTTAACGGGAACGGAGTGTCTTAGCACTAGGTTTTCAAATTCTCTCTGCCTACCCTACTATGTGCGGGATACAGCGTGAAGCAAAAATAAAGTCACATCGTGTTGTTTTTATTTGACTCGTTTCGCTATTCACTTATCTAGTTCATCATATTGTATCATATTTCATTGACATGGATGGCATCGGTATTCTCAAAAGGATGGCGCCTTCAAAGTTGGTTGAAACGTCAAAAACCACTTAACACATGTACCTATTGTCTTTTAGGAAGTGGAAGTGGGGCAGGTGAAAGTTGAGGTTGAGGAAGAAGTTTGCGCCTCTGTAGGGAAATTTATCCTTTATCAAATGTATAAAGTTTGTCGACTTTTTAAAATATATATTTTATGGTTGTTTGGAAAAGGTTGTATTTGTTAGATAACGTATTTAGGTATACTCGTATGTGAATATATTTTATGTTATCGGAAAATACTGTTTTACAATTTATTTTGTTGTTGGTGGGTACTTGTATTTTGTTGTTTATGAATATTTTCTTGTCAAAGCAACAAGAATGTCGTCAGTAATTTTTTTGTTATTTGGAATTTTTCACAACATTTTTAACTAATTTTAATTATTTTAGTCTATTATATTGCGATTTGATAATAAATATTTATATTATATACTGCTGAATAAAATTTGAAATTCATAATCGTCATAATCAA
Source organism: Heliconius melpomene rosina (assembly GCF_056956725.1). Taxonomy (NCBI): domain Eukaryota; kingdom Metazoa; phylum Arthropoda; class Insecta; order Lepidoptera; family Nymphalidae; genus Heliconius; species Heliconius melpomene. The sequence continues at coordinate 3,727,854 of NC_140402.1, read as the reverse complement.
CAGAAAATTGGGAACGGAAATGTCTTAATGGGAACAGAGTGTCATAGCACTAAACTCCCAGGTTCTCTCGGCCATCCTAACTAACAGTTTAATGATGAGCTCAGATTGTAGAAATGAAACTAGACTCTATTAAACTAAAATCTAATGTACAAGACGTGCTTAGGAAATATGCGTACAAAATTTACACAATTGGCTTACCAAATTTCAACACAAAGCAATCTCGTAACCCAAAACCGCCAATATATCAAGAACTTGTGACATTTCTACCTAATGTTTTAACCGAACGATATTACATGAAATAGTGCAATTAGTTACTTCGAAAGGGATTATAAGGTCATATAAGTTGGGGGTCAATGGGTTCAACTTAGATATAATTGTAGAGATTATACGATTTAGATATATGGTGCTCGAAACTTATTGGGTTATTTGAAAATTATAACTATCGTGGCGGAACTCAACGCCGCGCGAAATTCAAGTATTTTATTTCTTAAAGAGAGGAAATCGAACCCACGACCCTGTCGCATTTACAATCACAATTAATTTATTTAGATTAAAGTATGAAAGTCGGTCTTATTGATATAGTTAGCATCAAATTAGGTCACGATGAACATTTCTTTGTAGTCTCGGTCGAACATCTGGAACACATGTACCAAAAATCTGGTCTGATTACACAATATAAGTACTTTGGAATTTTTCTTATAATAAATAAACAAAATCCAATAATTACTTAATATATTTATTTTGCTATACTTACATTATGTTCCTATATATCAAAAATTTTGAAAATTTAAATAAATATTGTATTTAAGCTATGTGTTTTATAACTTCTTAAATTACTTCAAAGACAAACATTCCCATGGTTGATCCTCGAAGGCTTGAAATTTTGCGGTGTACGTTTATTTTAGACACATTTGAGCATCTTTCGCTCCTTTAAGAGCTCATCAAAGCGTATAAGTACGTGTAAACAGTGTTTTTCAACCAAATTAACACGATATCTCTCATACGGAAGTATAAATATATAAGAGTTTATGTGAGTGGCATCATTTTAATTTTCTTATTTTAAAAGGAATCTGTAACTTAATAAATAAGGTGAAGCTGGTAAATTTTTTTGTTGTTTGAATGTTTTAAAAAAATTGGAATATTTGGACTAGGGAACGCCCTATATCCATCCATCAGCCTTTTAAGGTCCACTGCTGGACATAGGCCTCCCCCAATGCTCGCCACTCCGTCCGGTCCTGCGCCCTTTGAATCCAGCGGTTTCCCGCTGTCTTCTTAACGCCCTATATATCTATGTCTAAATATATACACAGTTAGACTGGGTTCCACTCAAGCAAAAATCATAATTTTATACTACCAAAGTGCAATAGGTAGTTCCTTTGCTCATATAGTATCTTTATTTTTTTCAGCTTCACGCTGTATTCCGCATGTAGCAGGGTAGAAGAGGAAACTTAGTGTTGAGATACTCCGTTCCCCACTTTTTCCCCCCAGTCTATCTTAATATTAAAGAAAAGCGCTAGAGGGTAATTTATGTGGAAAGAACAAAAATTAAATAAGTTTCAGAAATATTCAAAACTACGAAAAAGTACAACAAATTGTGGATAAGGGTGTCTCTTAGGAAAATTATGGGAAATAAATTCCGTTCAAAAATTTACGACTTAACTACAAGAAGTCTTATAGTATTTATTAAATTTCTTCGAAGTGTCTTAAAAACATGGCTGGACATAAATCTATATAAAAAATTCAAATATTACTTTCCAGTACTTGACTGGTTGATCCTTTATGAACATCTATTAAGCGGAAACAGTAAAGGGCTGCATCACTAACGAGGCTCGAAGGCGAATTAGATTTAATTTTTGATGTCTGTTTGCTTACTTACGTCTGGTACTCTTCAATTATTCAGCGGTGCTGACGGCGTGAAGTTGGCGATGCGACTTATTTTGAAATATTGTTATATCTTTGTAGTTTATATCGCACCTTAGAATTTTGGGGAACGGAGTGTCTTAACACTAGGTTCCCTCTGCCTAACCTGCTGTGTGCGGGATACAGCGTGAAGCTGATTTAATTTAATTTAATTTTTAATTTACAATTTTCATATGGCAAATCTTCTATTGAAGTTAAATATGTGTGAATAATCTTAAAGGCGTTAACAAAATAGTTTCGAGGTTAACTTAAGGCTTCGTGGCCCAGTGGCACAAGCATAGCTTTAAACGCGACGGTAGTGTGTTGGATTCCCACTAGGATGAATGAATTATTATTTATTAATATTCTCATAATTAAGGCAACCTTTACAAAAACTTATGAATACACATATTAGGCATGTGTGTTTTGGACATAAAAATACTTTTTAAAATTCTTTTTTCAGTTCATTAAAGCCTACAAAACCATTTAACTTGGATTTTCATTAAACCCAGCGCCATCACGAAAGTGGCTTCCATTGACCCATCCTTCATTATCATCACGCGATGTTCGATACTACACCAGTTTTACCTTCAAATTACCCTATTCAATTATTCAAATGATTCTTGACATAACAAGAAAATAGCGTTTTTAAAACTAATTAATTCTAAATTGAGTTAAAAATACTTTAACTAGTCGTTGTTAATAGCATAATTATTTAACGTTAAGTTGAATTTTATATTTAAATGTAAAAAAAAATAGTAATACAGATTTTTTTGTTTTCACTTTTATTATTGTACTTGTATAAAGGACTCAGCTAAGCAATCGAGGCCAGGGCCACAAGTGTGTGTAAATTCGACAGGTTATAGGTTCGATTCCCACTCGAGGAAATTAAATATTTAATATTTTCAATCGCTCTGGTATCGAGGCCAAGCGGCGCATTGAATTTTGCCACTCAACACACAATGCTAGCAGAATTCTGGGGAAAATGAAGAACGAAGTGTCTTAACCCTAGGTTCTCTCTGCCAGGCTATACAGGTGAAGCTAAAAAAAGCTAAATTACATATAGAAATATATAATATATACAAATTACATAGAAATGGCACATTTCTTAAATAATATATAACCTCCGCAGTGACTAATCACCAAAGTAAACCAACTAGCTATATACATTATTATTAATATTGAAATCTATGTATTGTGGCATATCCTATCCTTTCTTCCTTTGCCAAATTTAATAGTTAATGCGTAATATACGAGCCTGGAAGCCATTGTTGGGTACTGTTATTCATAGGAACCGTCTTCGCTTCGCTTCGCTTTAATCGCAGGGAACGCCGGAACTGTTGAAAATTATATCGCCCACCTTCCTGAGCCGCGTTCGAGTTAAATTTGTATGTGAAGAATTTATTTTGGGGGCTCTAATCTTGGGTTTATTAATGCGATTAAGGTGAACAGTTTTAATATTTTACTTTTAATAGTGGTTTACGTAAGTAACTTTTAAGATTAGTATTTAGTGTTATTTTTCGTATAATTACTTATATATGTATCAGGAGAAAATAGGAGTTTTTTTTTTTTTGTAGTAAGAATTAAAATTAAAAAAATCTTTCGCATACAGCAAGGAAGGCTGAGGGGACGTTTTTTTCGAGAGATTGCATGTCGAGTGGCGGATCTTAACCCCGGGCTTTATGCCTTGGTGCCGGAGCCAAGAAATTAAAATATTAATGAATAATAATTCATTCCCTCGAGTGGGAATTGAACCTACAACCATCGCGTTACAGATACACCCTTGTGCTGTCCTGTCCTTTTGTAGTAAGGTTTTCTATAATTTAATATGAAAGTTAGTACGTATATAGTAAAGGCAAATATCAGACAGTTTACATATCACTTCTCCGAAGTCTCTTACACCGCATCGAGGTCTCCCAGGGAATTGCAATTAGGCCTCAATCGACGCATAGTTCGGACGGAATTTCATTCATAGGCCCTCTGTGTCAGCAATTCTCCCAAATATTTCCTTAGTTTCTAAGTATATTTTATTATGTTAGATATTTTGTAATAATTGCTATCACGTTGTAGAATTAAAATTTCTAAACGTTCCTGTTATTTTTGATATATAATTAATATTTTTTTGATAAATCTATATGAGACCGTCGTGGCGCAGTAGCACAAGCATGTGACTGTAAACACAACGGTTGTGGGTTCAATTTCTACTCTACTCCGAAATGATATATTTAATATTAAAAAAATTTTCGCTCTGTCGAGGCAAAGGGCGGAGTTTAGTTCCGCCATTCAATAGGCTATGCCTCCAGAATTCAGCGGTAAGTGGGGAGTGGATTGTCTTATCACCAGGTTCTTATAACAACCCCTCTAAGCGTAAAGCTGAAAAAAAAATTTTTTTACCAATATATTTTTTAATGTATATTCTATGCCAAAATATTTGAATGTCAATTAATTATGCTAATTAATCACTTAATAAAATATTGTTCGTAGTGAAACGTACATCCTGAACTAACACAATCATGAAAAGGCGAACTCGCGTCATTTACATGAAACAATACCATCATATTAAATGCTGAAATATGGTGAAATCCGTTCGATCTGACATTATTATTGAAAACCATATTGGTAAGTTCCGGTACAAATATTTGTCATACTTCCAAAGGTCGAGTACCAGCGGTACCAACTTCGGGTATTCGGGGACCATCGACAATGAGGCGAATGGAGTATATTGATATCCTTTATTTAATGAAGGTTGAAGAGTTTTTCTCGAAATTGAATGGGTAGCGACAATCAGAGCTCGTCCAGAGATCATATTTCAGAGAGAGATAAACTCGGACAAAAGAAAGGAATCCTCGCTTACTCAATTGGGTAATGGGCGAGCTGAGTCGTTATCTGCTCCCATTATTTCTGTTTGAAGATGCTTGTGGTATTCTTCTCAATACCATTCCAAGGGTGATCGTTCTAAGATCTTTGATAAAGTTTCATGAAGCCACGTAAAGTGTAATATTACGGTAGAAATGCTGGGTTCGATTTACAATGTAGATTTACAATTTCAGTTATTTGTACACGCATAAGTTTTAACCAAGTTCTCCCATTGTCATCTATACCTATATATAAAATCACGAAATCTCAGAAACTACATGTGCTAGGAATCTCAAATTTTGCATAGGAGTTACTTATAGGACGTAGGTGCTCGCTAAGACGGGAATTTGCAATATTCGACTTCTAAGGGGTTGTTTTTGGGGTCGAAAGTTTGTATGAAACTTCGTTACTACAAATGCTAGAAGTCTCAAATTTTGCATGGACGTCACTAGGACGTAGTCATGGAGACAGAAATTAATAATAACATATTTCACGCGGGTGAAACCGCGAGCGGGCCGCTAGTATTTTATAAAAATAAAAATATTTTACTTCTTCCCTACCACTTGAGAGCAAAAATAAAATATTTTCATAAGTTCCTCAAGAAACATCGTATTTTCTGGGGCGGCGTTGTAAAACCTGCACTTTTAAAGTTGTCCTTATTTGTTTTAGTGATGCACTTAAGGATAATTCAGTTCTTTATTAAGCCAGTAAAGTGGCTTCGAGATAATGTAACGAACTGCGGAAGATAACGCTGTTTCCCATCTCCGGAGTTTAAACTAATGAGCTTACTTTAAGCTTGTGTTATGTTCGCGTGTGTATCTCGCGTAGTATCTTAAGTAAATTCAAGAATGTGGCTAGGTTTTAGAGAAATTTGGACGTATTCCAAAACGGCATATCCTACTATTTATTATACATATATTTTGTCTGGCAGTGGAAAATATTTGCCAAGTAGTAATGTATGTATTCATACAAAATGACGGTAGTCGTAATCCATATCTAGGTCATATACCTGCAGTCATACTTATTTATCTTTTATTAGTTACACAGATACACTCAAAACAAGAACGTACTGTCTTAATATTAGGTTCCCTCTGAATACCTTGGGGATAGGTCAGGGGTGTTCAGAGGGAATCTAGCGTGTGCTTACTAACCAATTAAAATAAAATAAAAATTGTTACTATAAGATTAATGCACATATTTATCTAAATAAAATATTTTTATTTACAAAGAGGATTTAATTCAAAAGTACCGTAGTAACCCTAAACATATAGAGACTTAACTCTCTATTTTCTACGCACTATTGGAAATAAAGCATTATATAAACCAGTCAAAAGATTCTCTACATGAAATTGATTTTAAAGTGAAACGACGGAATCGTCGCTTCTCGAAGATTTCAGAATGAGATTTCTCCGTAGTATGTGAAGTCGGTTGTAGCTCCCGAGCTAAACGTTCGAGGTGTATTTGCATAATACTAAGACAATATTTTCAAATGGTTTTTAAAGTTTGTGCGGTTTTTAAATTTCTTTTTCGCACTATTCACATAATAGATTTGCTTATAAAATATTGTTATGTTTTTATATTAAATTTATTAATGATAATATTCTATATTTATCTTATAAAAATAAAAATCTACAACATATAAATCTACGGTTTTTGTTAGATTATTTAAATTATAACAATCTTGGTGGACTATGAGAAAATTTTAAGCATTGAATATTTGCTTGTTTCATACACGAAGTCGAAATTCATTATTTCATTAAATCTGTGTGTGAAATAAATTAATAAATAACTATTTCTTATGGAAAATTATAATTCTAAAAAAAAAATCAGCTTCACGCTCTAATCCGCACACAGCAGAGTAGGCAGAGGGAACCTAGTGTTAAGTACATTATAATAGTATTCTAATTGTAATTCTTTTTATGTTCCGTTAGCAGAAATTTATAAAAATCTTTCTACAGAGATGCTAACAACAGAAATAAGTTGTAAGCTTATGATATATTCTGGTAACTCCGGAGAACCCTTATTAGACACCTAAAGTATCCATCCAGTAGGCGAATGTTGCCAAAGCACGAAATACTGTTTCGATTGGTATGTAAAGATAATTAGAAATACCCACCCTTTGTAACTAACCGAATCCACTACATATGAATTTCGACGAAGCTTGATAACATTGTATGGCTTAGTGGTCAGAGCGGGTGAACAAATTCTAAGAGGCGCGAGTTCATATCCCGCTACGTTAAAATTTACATTTGTCAGCTTCACGCTGTATCCCGCACTGTAGGGTAGGCAGAGGAAACTTTGTGAAAGACACAAAGTAGATGTGTATTTTTAAAAAAATATTTATACTTCCATTAACGTATTCGATTTGCCCCATTATAAGGCTCATTTTCGCGAATCTGCAAAATGCATTAAGAGCTATGTATAATATATTAGCACCTACATTGTTGAAGTTACACCTGAAAGTCATCCCTCAGTCATCAAAGGGCATACACGAAAAACTCCTTTGCAATTGACGAAAACCGCATTACTTTTTAATTTGAAAACGTTGGGTTCAGCAGACTTGTTATTGTAGAGGTATCTCGTACTCTTTTGACCCGTGCGCCCTTTGTGGAAGGTATTTTTTATTCATTCGTACAAAATGGTATGTAGTTGAAATTTCTCTCAGTTACCCTTCCCCTACCCCCAGTTAGAATGGAAAAATAGAATTTTGTATTCAAAACTACGTTAGATTTGCTATTTTTAGTTGAAAGTATACATTCCCTTCATAGTGGGATAGTCTACTATATATAGTGTTAAGATACTCCGTTCGCATTAAGATGCTTCTGTTCCTCTTTGTCCGCCGAACTCCGGAGATCCGGCAGAACTAAACCCCGCACTTTGCCTCTATAACAGAGCAAAGAAATTATAATATTAATTATTTCATTTCCTCGAATCGAACCCATAACCTGTCGTGTATAGAGTCACACGGTTGTGCCTCTGTGCCACTACTGGCCTCAAATATTATATTATAAATATTAATTACTTTATTTCTGTTACAGGTAATGGAAAATTTATAATATTATGCATTGCAGCTGAAACGGTTCGTTTTATAATAAACGGTAAGGAAATTGCTTTTAATATTCTATTATTTATATTGTTTTTTATAACTTTTAATAGGCTAGTATTATAAGAATTGTACATAATACAAGTCGGAAGTTTATTTTTTAAATATGAGTGTATTTCCTGTGAATGACATGGACCGATTAAGCCTTCATGACTTAAAAAATGATAATTGTAGGTGAAATTAAAATATTAGTGTGTCCTATTCCTAAGTTTCCGATACCGAACTAAAAGTAAAACAATTTTAAAAAGTAAGCAGATATAATAGATATTAAATATATAAAAATAAAAAGATTACTGTGTCAAGGAAATTAAGAAAGTATTTTTTTATTTTTTATTTCTATATAAAGTAAATCTTTCTCTCTCTTTATTCTCACAAAAACCGCTTGATATTTCAAAGCACGCTTAAAAGATAATAGTCAGCTCCATGACATTGCAGAATCTGGGGTGGTCAGTGACAGCTCGGTGGTTTTAATTTTCCGCTCTAAGCAATGGCACAAGCTGTAAGTCTCAGAAGAAATCCTTCGTTTTTACAATGATTTTGTTAGAAACGTTAGATGAGAATTTTGAAGGATGGATATACGAGATGTAGGTTCGATTTTGTGTTATTACAAATAATAGCTATTGTTTTTGAATATTTGGATTTTTTGTTTTCTCTTTGTCTTAATTATGGCTATTATAGCTGTATTAATCATATATTAAAAAAATCAGCTTCACGCTGTATCCCGCACACAGCAGGGTAGGCAGAGGGAACCTAGTGTTAAGACTTCGTTCCTCACTTTCTGCCGAATTCTGGAGGGTTTGCGTGTTAAGAGCAGAACTCGTTGTCGCGCTTTGCCTCGACAACAGAGCGAAGAAATGGATTAAACGTAAATAAATATTTCACTTCCTCGAGTGGGGATCGAACCTACAACCGTCGCGTTACAGTCACACTCTTGTGTATTAATCATATAATTTTTTGTTTTTATTTATTTCATATATTCTTAGCAGTATGAAATCAAAAATATCGTCGCTCTACTTGAAAGAAAGTTACTTTCATATCATTACAGCGAGCGAAGCGAGACAAGTTGGCAAGCGAAACGTTAGCTTTTTAATAATTTTCCAAATGTAAAATTGTACAGAAATATTCAAAATGTACTATACGAGTATATACTACAAAAAATATGTCACATTTAATTAAAACAGAAGCTTGGTATAGCGCAACAAACGAAAGGATTTACGTTTGTCAACGTACGTACGTATATTTCAGTATTCGATGGGTATTTTCTTTGATAGATGTGTCCGAAACATGAAAATCAACTCACTGCTCCTTCTCCAACAAAGGAAATAGTTCTGTTCTGGTTGGCACAGATACTCTGGTCCATATAACAAATAAGATATCGTGAAAACCACAGAACTGTGGGCAATTATACTAATTGAGTTAATAAATTTTGGTAAAATTCCAATTTTTAATAGTTTTTAAAATTGTATCGCAGTTATTTTTAAAATTACGTAGCAAGCTTAAGCTACCCTCAAAAAAAAATTAAAAAATTAAACTTCATGGTATCAATTTGAATGTTATAAAAAATTTCCTTGTCTTATAACAAAGACAATTAAGTCCAAAGAGATAAAATGCATTTTTCACAAAACTTGGCGTTTAGTTCCGCCACTCAACACCCAACGCTACCAGAATTTGGTGAAAAGTAGGGAACGGAAGTGTCTTAATGGGAACGGAATGTCAATATAATTACGTAATTAATAAAGTAGGTACCTGTCTTAAAGGATTCCCCCATCAATGTGTTCTGTAAACACGTAATATAAATTACTTACACGTAATACTTACTCGTATCTCTCCTTTATATAAATTTAAGAGACTGGTGTAACTTTGAAAGATTAACTTCGTAACATTGTTAAATATATTATAAAAGTTTCATCTTACTGGGTAAAGTAAAATGTAATTATCATAATTATCCCGATATCGTTTTACAATTAAACAATTTCTTTATAACAAAATCCATACTAATACTTTTTATATGAATAAAAGGGACAGATGAAGGAATTTCTAATGAACGTAACATGAGTTGGGTGCGGGTTCAATGACCGCTCGCTTAGGGTGGGACCCCATAGGGTTGCTTCGGGAAGCAGTGGGAGGTATATTTTGATGCATTTTCTAATTGAATCGTTCGTTTTACTTGTGTAATCAAACTTTATTCGTGTGTTGTTCCGCTCTTGCATGTCATGGCATGTCAATTTATAATGTAAACAAATGTATTTATTACCATAACGAATGAGTCTTCTCGTTTAAATATTAATTATAATATAACTCCCTAAAATTATGGAAATGTTGTGAGAATTGTTGTTCCACAGGAAGAATTGTTGTTCTATAGGATTCATAATCTACTGGAAGCAACAAAGATTAGATCTTTGTCAACACCTAATCTAATTGGAAACTATTGGAAATTATTTATGCATCGTTTCTGTTGCATTTTGTATGAAAGTTCATACAGAATGACTTGGAACCTCGATTTTCTCTGTCCCAAGGGAATATATGTGAATGTTTAATATTAATTTCAGTTTGATATGTTTACGCGATCTTGAGATAAATGGTCTTGACAGTTGAACAGACAGAGCACAAAGTAATTTTAAAGGGGTTCCGTTTTTGCTTTAAACTATCGAATACTTACTTTAACCACTAATAAATACATACAATAATTCCAGTTAAGATGTGTGTTTAGATCCGTGAAATTCTTTTTTCCTTTCTTATTTTAGATTAATAATTGAAAAATTATATAAGAATCTTAGGAAAAAAGTAACGAGAAGCTAGTGTTTTACGATTCGGTCGGCAGAACCCCAATTCCCCATTCAAATTCACGCACACACGTTAGTAGAATCCCAAATATTTCAAGCATTACGTTAAAGCAGTAAAAAATCCAAAACAAAAAAAAAACAATATCTATTCGATTCCACATATTTTTTATATCCGGCTGCACTAAGCAAGCGAGTTGGCAAGCAAACAGTGTTTGTTTATTCAATTGAAGCCTTTATACGTCCAGTTTCAGAACTGGGCCCCATTGGTGCGTGAAAACGGGTGCCCATGTGGGTGTTGCATGCTATAAAATAGGATTAAAGTAAAAAATATACATATATATATGAACAATTTACTTTGGATGATATCCCGTTGATATTGAAAGATTTCGCTTTTAATTAAAAAGTAAAGTAATAGTATAGGGTTATATAAATTATTTTTTTTATTATTGATCTTTTTGTACCCGTTTTTTATAGATATTTATAATTGAAATATGTTGTTACGTAAATATTTTAGTTATTCGCTTATTTTGATACATAAAGAATTTTAACTTGACAAATTGTACTACTTCTAGTTCAAGACATGGTATTGAATGACTATCAAGAGAAATTACGAGGCCTTCGTAGTGTAGTGGCAAAGCAAACCTTAAACGTGACGGATTGGGCTCGATTACCACTGGAGAGAATAAATTATATCATTTCCTCTTACTCTGTTTGAAAATTGGGTGGAAAGTGGAGAACAGAGTTACTTCAGGCTAGGTTCCCATTGTGTACTCTTATGTATGTATGTATATCGGACTAAATGAAATGCCAATAAAAATACTCACGAAACTACCAAATTCCGCGCTTTGTATTAACAAAAACGATAGCCAGAATGTAGAATACAGCTCACTTTTTACTTTATTTGGTTAGAAAGTTCGTTATCCTATACAAATATTTTAAATTTTGCACGGCGATATGGAAACACTGTGTGCTACCGTTATATATTGTTATTTCCTGATTTTTATCCGTTTTATATGACAATATTATTAAAGGAATGGCAAATAAAACGGAGAGTCATGACACTACATTCAAACATGAAGAAATTCTTAGACATAAAATTAAATAAAATTTCGTATTCGAACCTAAATAAACTAAATAAACTACTGACTAAAACTAAAATAAACAAAATCGGGCAATGGCTCTCTAAAACCCTGATGTCCTTTGAAATGGGTAGAATGAAGAGCTAACGCGCGTCGCATAACAGATCCAATCAATGCTAGTTAAAGGTACTGTACAGTACGGTTAACGAGTTGTGGCCGCTTTGTCAGCTTTTCTGAAAATTTGCACATTGTTCACTCAGGAAGAAAAGGTGAAAAGTAAGAAAAATCCTAAACTCAAATCTATGCAGTCATTTACAACTAATTTCAAAGCGGCCAAGACTCATCAACCGTAGTATAGAAGTGTACACGTATAAGTGACCGGCGATAAACGAGTTACACCGCTACGTTGTAACGAGCAATTCGTTTTGTTTACACTAGTTTAGGATTGGGTGTCTAATGTTGTTGTGAAGAGTTTGGATTTTTACTCTCTTTTTTTATGAGGAAAGATTTTTTAAATATTTTCTTGACTATTTTAATATCATATGTTTTTTATTTTTTTCAAACAAGAGGCCGATATGGCGCAGCGGCACAAGGGTGTGGCTGTAACGCGACGGTTGCGGGTTCGATCCCCACTCGAGGAAGTGAAATATTTATTTACGTTCATATTTCCATTTCTTCGCTCTGGTGTCGAGGCAAAGCGCGGCGTTGAGTTCTGCCATTCAACAAGCAATGCCTCCAGAATTTGGCAGAAAGTGGGGAACGGAGTGTCGTAACACTAGATTCCCTCTGAAATTATTGCTTAGTAACATAATAAAAAGAAAAATAATAGATTTCTTTAATACGAAAGAAGAATTTCATGTACAAAATCTTAACACTCTTCAATAAATCCAATACAAAAACACTAATAAAATTCATTAAAAAATAAACTTTGAAACAAAAATGGTCGCTCCCACTATAATAAAGACAGCAGATGTCGAGGGTAGCATCATAAGAACCATAATTACAAAAGTTTGACCTGGCAACATGACGACTTCCATAGTTTTGGGCTATTGGTCCCAGGGCCACGGACAGAATTGTAAACACGGATTAACTTTGCCTCTCGAAATTTAGAACTTTATAAAGGATTCCCTGATTGTCGCTAGTGTTGTTTATTGTATAGATATTGTAATAAGATCGGGTGGCAAACTATTTTCGTGGCGTTAAAAGCTTGTTAGATATTAAAAGATGGTTGTTTAAGTATGTGATTATTATCATATTTACATTATATTTTATTTAATAAAAAGAAAAAATCGCTTGTTTGTTATTTTTAGTTCTATTGTCAGTTCCACCACTCAACCCGCAATCCTTTGAAAATTGGGCGGAAAGTGAAGAACGGATTGCCTTAACACTATTTCTCTCTGCCTATATATAAAATATATATAATAAAATATATCATGATCAACAAAGGAAATTTCCTCACCAATAATGAACCAGTAAAGAAAGCTTAATAAAAACAACCAAGCATCAATTACCAACCCCCCACAGCCGATAGGCGCCTACAACCGCCAGATTATTTGCAAATTGATTCAATTTGCAGAACACGGCTACGCTTTTAGACCAACTTATATAAACCGTACGGCTACGTCGTTCACAGAATAGCTTAAATGCCGATTTTCACGCACATAGCGTTAGAAGGCTCACGTGTTACGGATTGCTTTTTTGTCCAACTTCGATGGACAAAAATGTGGCCAGTCGTAGCTCAAGGGCAGAAAAATTGGGACTGCAAAAGCGACTGGTTGTGGGTTCGATCCCCATTCGAGGAGATAAAATATTTATTTAAATTTATATTTCCGAGTTCCGTATTTAACACGCAATGCCTATATACTGTATTAGGATTGGCATAATGCTATCACTATTTTTTAGATTAGATTGTATTTGATTAGCCATATTGAGCTCGAAGAGTGAAAGCGAGTGTTAAAGTATTGTAAAGGGGTCTCTGAAGCCTACGCTTACTTAGTAAGTCTCCGAGCTCAAGAGAATGGTAGTGGTTTCCTTCTTTTTTCCTAGCTTCACGCTTGATGTATACTTAAAAAAATAAAATTTTAAATACAATATAGTGTAAATATATTGAACATATGTAAATTTGCATATATACCTACTATAAACGAAAAAGAAAAGTGAAAAGCCTATAAGCCACCCATACAGCCAAGCTACACAATATAAAAAAATAAACATAAAAAATGACATTAGATACCTTCCATATTCCCCAGTTTCATATTAATAATAATAATCGTTTCCTTAGACGACGCAGAATTTCGCATGACAAAAGACCCGTCACTCATCTATTTTTGTGATGTTTATTCGCCATTGTTCCGTCGGTAGGTTTTTTAGCTTTCACCCAAAGCCTATGGATTTATGTTGAAATTTGAGGGTTATTTACGAAATTGTAGATGATTTTTGGTACTGTAAATATAATTTAGCTAAGTTGTTGAATTTTAATTCCAATTTTCTCGTGGTTGGGACATTTTCTATGGTAGGCAGTGCTTGAAGGGTTATGTTCTACTCTCTATATAAGTTTTCATTTATATTTGTTTCTTTCCTATTGGTAACAAAAGTAAGGCATTAAATTCGACCAGCTAATACTTGTAAATGTAACCTCATTTATCCCGAGGCCATGGATTTTATACGCACGCTGGAGTTTATTCTCTTCATAGATATAAATGAAAAACCACTGTATGCTTCAAGCAGCCTTAGTTATTTGTCATTATTTTTTAATAAATATTATTGACTGAATTCATAATTGATTTTTATTCCGTAATAAATAACTGAGTTCACGATTTGTGTAATATTAAAAAAAAAAACCTAACCTACAAATTTGAAAAATAGCTATGAAGACATTATTTACAAACAAATAAATGTTATTTCTTATAACTACAAAAATCTCTTATCAATTTATTATATTCCCTGCCTAGTTTCCCAACGTCACTAATTAAGTGGAAGTACAATTAGAAACCGCATCTCCCTGGACGACGTCGACGTACTTCCCCTTGTCCGAGTCGAGCCGATTATATTCGTGATAAAGTCCCCTCAGCTAGCCCCAGTCTTATCGGCTAGCTGTCAAAAGTCCTCCCAATTTATGTATTAGCACACAAGCCGGCGTTATTTATCTCAAAATGGTTTCACGCCAATTTTTTTTTATGGAACTACATATAAAATGTCGAACTAAATGTGCTGAGTTAGATGAAATTAGTTTTGGAGGTTAAAAATATTTTGGCTAGGTCAGAGTTTTTGTAGTCGTTTCTATGGACCTATTTTTCTTTATAGGAGAAGCATGGCGCAAGAGCACATGCATATGTCTGTATACGTGGCTGTAGGTTCGATTCTGACCCGAGGAAAAGAAATATTGAATATTTTGATTTATTCGCTCTGGTGTCGAGGCAAGGGCGGCGTTAAGTTCCACCACTCAACACACAATGCCTCGGAAATTTAGCAGAAAGTAGGGAACGGAGTGTCTCCTTCTTTCATTTGGTTCCCTCGGCCTACCCTGCTATATGCAGGATACAGCGTATAGCTGAAAAAAAGAGTAATATGCTATAAGATAAACCTGTTCAGTATAATAGATGTGTCAACCTGTAGTATACACACAGAGATTTTGTTATATGGTCCAATTTTTGATGTGCCAACGGTTAAAAGCATCAAAATTGCCTTTGTAAAAAACTACAGTGCCTCGAAAACTATTAAAATATTATACCTGTTTGTTGGCCGACGCATATCGAGCGAACAGAATGTCTAGGAATCACTTTGATCCTGCACCCTAAATGGTTGCTTTTTCGTTACTTTACCAGTAAACGTTAAAAGCTTAACGGATTGCTACGAGTTTTAACCACGAATGAAGTTTTGATGGAGTGCTCTGTGTACAGAAGTTGCAGGTTAGATTTTTAATCGAATAGCTAAATAATTGTTAACTATACCGAGTAAATAGGTACTATTGCCTTATTTAATTGATCCTTGAAATTATATTATCTAAAAAAAGTAAGAATCTTGACAAACTGTCATATCCTAGCCTAAAACCATTAAAAGTAAAATTGGATTCATTCAATGTTAACTTATTATTGTTTAATATTTTTCGTAGAAGTATTATAACTTGGTTAAAGTAATATTAAAGTTATATTTATATTCTAATAAAAAGTCCATTATCCTTTCCCTCACAATCTATTCTGGGCTAAAATAAGACCTGTAAAGTTCCAGCGGCATTTCCTTTGGGACGCTGCAAAGCTGTCAACATCGTCTTGAACTGTATAAAGCGAATAAAACGCATCATTTCTAAGAGTAAACTTGGTGAATTATTTAATATTTCTATTTTCTTCGCTCTGGTACTAAAAGCGCGGCGTTAAATACCGCCACTTAACACGGCAATGTCTCCAGAATTCGACCGAAAATGGGATACGGATTGCTTTAACACTAGGTTCCCTCAGCCTATCCTGCTACATGCGGGATACAGCGTGAAGCTGGAATAAAGTTGATGCTTCATTAAATAGCTGTATTTGATAGTACTTTTCAGTTTTAACATATAAAACGAGGAAAAGCTTATAAATTCTATGAACAGTATGTTTCGCTACCAATTCAAGTTGTTTACATAACATTACATAAGAGAGCTCGCTAAATTTTATAAAGGAAATTTCTAAAATACCATACTTTGTATGCAAGTTGTATGGAACTAACCGAGTGAAACACCGCGGTGAAAGTACCCTAAGTTACCCTTACAAACATTACTTACTATACTTGTCGTCGCATGTCGTCTGAAAAAAAATATGGTAAGAAACGCGACGGTAGTGGGGTCAGTTCTTACTCGGAGATATTAATCATTATTTATTGACATTTTCAAAGCTCCGCCACACATCAAGCAACAACAGAGTGTCTCAGCACCAAGTTTCTTCTTCCGACCCTACCACATAAGAGATCAGCGGGAAGCTGAAAAAAAAAGAAGAATAAATTGAAAAAACGCATTTTATTAAGTGCTCGCTCTACGGCGGCCATCAAAGGGGATCATAACAGCCGCCTACCGAGACAAGAGGGGAAGAAATAACACTGATATTTATTGGCAAGATTAATGATACTCACATATATGTAGGACCATAAATATGAAATGTGTATGTCTTGATTTCTCATAGAGCTTTTAAAGTAATTGACATGTTTCTTTCGATAAACAAGATTTGCTTTTATAGGAACAACGGGTACGCGCGAGTCGGACTCGCTGATCGAGGGTTCCGAACCAATTTCATATAAATTGCAGCAAAGTCGACTTATTTTCAATTTCAAACAAAGTCGCTTTATATTTTTCTATGTTTCAAGGGACGATAGACTCGAATATTTGATATCAATTTCAGCTTTATATCTCCACGTGATCTCGAGATAAATTATCTTAAGATAAAAAATGATAATGGACAGACGTACATGAAAGTGATCCTTTAAGGGAACTTATTACCTTTTCAGGTACGGAATCCTAAAAAAGAAAGCTCTTTAATTCTGCTAGTAAGTAAAACGTTATGTTATACAATAGCTGGCCTCAACAACAGAACTTTAAATTTCAATACAGCACTACCGTTGGCAATTTATTTGCTAAAACAATCCCGTTGAGTTTCACCAATCAACTCGCTCAAATTGTAGTGTCGATAGACTGAATATGTGAATCAAATTGCAAAACATAATTCTTACCGAGTTTTTTTAAATTAACCAAATAAAAAAAAAATGTATAGACTAAATAACATTGAGGCAGAGGCCCAAGTGTGTGACTGTAACCACGACTGGTTGTGGGTTCGATCCCCACTTGAGGAAATTAGGAATTAATTAGGAAATTAATAAATAAATCAGCTTCATGCTATATTCCGCACACTGCAGGGTACGCAGAGGGAACCTATGTTAAGACACTCACTTTTCGCCGAATTCCGGAGGCATTGCGTGTTGAGTGGTGGAACTCGTCGCCGCGCTTTGCCTCGACACCAGAGCGAAGAAATGAAAATATAAATTTAATTCCTTGAATGTGGATCGAACCCACAACCAGTCGATTTTGCAGCACACTTTGTACCCTGATTAAATGAAAATAATAAATATTTTCATAAAGCAAAGCACGGCGTTGACTTGCGCCACTCAACAGGTAATGCTTGAGTTCTGTTAAAAATGAGGAACGGAGTGTCTTAACACTAGGTTCCCTCTGCTAACTGTGCGGAATACAGTGTGAAGCTGATAAAAAAAAGAAATAAATAACACACGAAACAGCCTGTGGGAATATAGCGGGAGTAAAATATTGGAAATCAAATCCACAATAAATGTGAAATTGAGGTTCACCGTAAAACGCAAATACCACCACTGGGGAGGGATTTTTGTGGGTAATGTTTCGCATAATGACATAGACGACGAATGATTATCTATATATATATAGTCATCATATATATATATAGGTACATCACTTGTAAACCCACACTATAGAACTCTTTAATTTAGTTTAATGGAAAATAAACGATAATTTGGGGAGATGAAAGTATAAGCGATTTAAAATAAAAATAAATTAAATTAAAATCATTCGATAAAATGTATTAAATTGATTTTTAGTTCAATTTCAAAGTTCAATTTTAGTTTTATCGCTACTGTATAGTGTGAAAGTAGCAACAAAAGAGGCAATGTTATAGAATTTTATGTAATTAATGTTTTTCTTTTATCTGTGCGTTTAAAAATATATTGATTTATTAAAGATAATGCAAGATATTACAAAAGACAGTTTTATTATATCCATTATATTAGTCAAATATTAATTGATTAGAATATCCGAATTCATGTCGACGTAAGTCGATTCTCATGAAGGGGTCCACTGAGGGGCGTATCACTATAAAAATGGCAAGCACGTGGTGCATCGCAGTGTTATATTACTATTTTATTTATTCAATTATTTATTAAGTAAAAGAAATCCTGCTTTGTTTTTCTGGTGAAAAATGAAATAGTAATTGCATTTCATTGAGTTTTTAATAAAATGACTTGATACATATTATATACAGATAACCAAAAAAATTATAATATCAAACAATTGTTATATCATTGTACTAAGAAAACAAACAAAACAATTAAAAATAAAAAATCTCCATTTTTTATTAAAACAAAAAATCTTACACCACCTGGTATTTGCACAATTCCTTTGCGGCAGAGGGAAATAAATAGGCCAATTTTCAGCATTTTCCAACATTAACAACATTTCGGGCTGGATACGGGTGACGTCCGCAAATAATGAACCCCTATACCGAACAAAAAAAAATCCTTTAAAGCCGGTTAAAAACTGTAGCAGGTTTATAATTGTTTATTCATTTACTTATTCTGTTATGTGGCTTGCTTGTTTGCTTCGAAGGAGTTTTGTAAGGGTGGAATTTAAAAAGGTTTTAGATTAGAGAGAATATTTGATAATGCTATCGTTTCTAAGGCTTTACGCCATTTAAAAATATTTTTGTTTATTTTAATTTTTTGTCATGAAATTTAAGGTTACCTTATTGCGATTTTAGAAATGTGGTAATGGTATTCTACGCATAATTTTGTTAAATTGTACGATGAAGTAAATAATAAGTAGGTAAATTTAATAAAAATTGAACATTTTTTTCCTCTCTGGCTACCCCACAACTCCGACAGTGTGAAGCAAAAAAAAAGAAAACATAAAAAGTCTTAGTTAACTCTACACTCAATCATATTATATATTAAGTAAATAACCAATCAAGCTTGACTTCTCTAGCTAAATCTTTTAGCAATAAAACTAAATTTAGGACTACACACTTAAATAAAACATATTAAACCACCACAATTGTTACCAGCCAACAAATAATATCCAAAATGGCGGCAAAGACACAAAAACCATTATTTTAAAAGCCGTTTCCGAACCTCTTTAGCTCTAAACTCTAGGAAATCGTTAAAATAATCGAGCGCTAAAACGACGTTAATAAATGTAACAAAATCTTTGCAATTCCTTTGCTTATCTCTAGCAGTAATGCGGGTGAACTAATAATGGTGGCCATTTCCGATATGAGCTATCTGGCGAGCTGGTCACAATATGAGTTTCTACAAAGGTGTTTCAGCTACGCGATTACTTCAATTCTTTAGAAATTTCGTCTATAATTTTTTTTTTTACAAAGAAGAAATATAATTAAATGTAACGCTTTATAGAACAGTCGTGGTAAATGCGACTTGTTCTGAGTTCGATCCCCATTGGATGAAATCGAATATTTTCCTTTCGCTCTGGTTAAGGCAACGCGGAGTTGAGATCCGCAACTCAACAATACGTGAATAGTTTAGAAAGTGAAGCATTGTCTTAACACTATTATTCTTACACTGTTAAGCTGAATAAAAAAACTTTAAAAAAAAATATTTTACGATTTATTTAATTTTATTTATCATTTAACTTTCCAAATGATAATTGTTTTCTAATATAGCTCATTCTGCTTAATTTTCATACATTATCTATTATTTATTATTATGCCTCAGAAAAGAAACCTGCAAAATATTTTCTATATTATTTAACTAAATTTAAATATATCTAAGAAAACCATAAAATGCGAGTAGGTGGAAATAATAGTATATGCGATACAATTTTATCAATAGGCCGTTACATCATAAATCATAGACATAAAAACTGGGATAGTTTTAATCTCACAATATCGGTAGGTCGTTTGGATTTTTCGCGGCGCTGCTCAGCCGCCCCCCCTTCTAATATATCTTTATAATGTGGTTCTCCCTGTTTTACCTTGCTGTACCAGATAAGATATTTGTCAAATAATATTGCATTTATCTTTTGTTGTATTGTTTTTGTTATCGTGTTTAATAAAATAAGTCTCTGCTCTCCATTTTTAGCTCACTTTAGATATTTGGTAAAGTTAGTGGTAGCAAAATATTAATTAATTGAAACTTGGAACAGCCATATATATATGTTTTATCTTATACTGATATAAGAAAACTGAAGAGTTTGTTTAGTTGAACGCGCTAACCTTAGGAACTACTTGATGCCCAGGATCGAGTCAGGTATTTTTTGAGTTAGGTAGTCCATTTATTGAGCAAGGCTTTTAATCTTTTCTGCGTAACCATCTGTTCCTGCTGTCTAAGAGACCACTGGCATTTAGGATGTGTCATGTCACATATATAACTCTTAGTTATTCTATATTTGTCCAGATGGACGAAGCCGCATGTATAACATAGAGATAAATATAATGAAATAACATAAAAGCTCGTTTTAATTACAACTGGTTGCTATTCCGGTAAAAAGATTAATATATGAATTGTAGATTATTTAACATAAATTGTATTGGAAAAGTCCTAGATATTGAAACAATACTAGATATTTTATTACATTCTCCATCTTAAGAATACTTCTATAAAATGTTTTATTCTTATAATCCATTCAATATTCATAGCTTACATTTTCTAGAACTTTATATCCATATTTTTTTACGAGGCTCTCTCGATTCCAATTGTAGAACTGTCTTAACCTTTTCACAACTTGGAGGACGTTTCTTAATATAAAAACTGGATTTTGCTTGATAATGGAAAAATGTCACTTTTTGCTAGACAAAAAAAGAATTATATATTAGACATGCTAAAATAATTGTGTAACATATTACATATTTTTTTAGCTTTACGCTGTATTCACATACCAGGGGCAGATTGAACCTTGGAACCCAGTGTTAAGGCACTTAGACACTACCGTTCTCCACTTTCTGCTAAATTCTGAGGACGGAACTGAACGCCGCACTTACCTTCGTTATCAGAGCGAAAAAATGAATATATTAAAAATATTTCAATCTTGTGAGTGTAAATACTTACGAAATTTCTATATTAGACGACATTTCTTATAGTAAATGTTTTTTATAATATTATGCTTATACAACTAAAAATTTATATAAAAATAAAGTAAACGCGGTGGTTGTGAGTTTGATCCCCACACGAGGGAATGATTCTATTTACTCACCTGCCTGCCTATATTAAGTGCAAAACTATATTATATACATAACCAGGCTTTCTATACATTTCTATATATTTGCTAGTTATTATTTTAATCTAATTTGAAAACAAGTCCTTTTTCACAGTTTATATTAAATATACAGGTCACATAGTAATTGTGCTATATCGAAATTGTGTTTTCGAATTGGCAACGGCTTTTTGCTCGCATTGCGAATACGCGATGAGATACGAGGGTGGTTGTACGAGGGTTATTCGTCTTGATTTCGATATATTTATTTATTTATAACGTTTAGAATATATTTATTCATAGGTTCATCTTTAATTAAGACATTCCTTGTTAAGTGGTGGAACCTAACGCCGCTTAATTTTAAGTACTAGTTACATGTTAATTGGTTTTAGATATGTAGAACAAAAGTAAAACGCTAAAGCAAATAAGTAAAAAGTATGTATTTATTATTCAAATAAGAATTATTAGATACAAGCGGCCCGCCCGCGGTTTCGCCTGCGTGAACTATGAGTGACGTCCATGCAAAATTTGAGATTCCTAGCACATGTAGTTTCTGAGATTTCGTGATGAGTGAGTGACCTTTCGATTTTATATATATAGATTACTAGCGGCCCGCTCGCGGTTACACCCGCGTGAACTATGTTATTATTAATTTCTGTCTCCTTGACTACGTCCTAGTGACGTCTATGCAAAATTTGACACTCCTGGCATTTGTAGTAACGAAGTTTCATACAAACTTTCGACCCCAAAAACAACCCCTTAGAAGTCGAATATTGCAAATTCCCGTCTTAGCGAGCACCTACGTCCTATAAGTAACTCCTATGCAAAATTTCAGATTCCTAGCACATGTAGTTTCTGAGATTTCGTGATGAGTGAGTGACCTTTCGATTTTATATATATAGATTATTAATTGTTTTTTTTATATGAGTACTAACTGCAGGTTAGTTTACTGGCACACTTAGAGTTAGTGAAGTAATAAATCCTAGGCCTTTGCCCCGCTTCTAATTGGCCTGATTCTCAAATTTCCATGCATCTAAACGTTGTTGTTAAGTCGTCAATATTTTTGCTCTACAAACTTTCCAGTTGAAGTTTTAGCCTCGAAAATATTTACGGTTTAACGAGCTGAAATAACGTCGAGTGGGTACCAACAGTTCTTATAGTAGGCAAGTATTTTTTGTGTATTTCTTTTATTTTTTTTAATGGTTTTTAAAGCGTTTTAAGCGATGTGGAAATACTAAGTGAGATGTGTACCTATTCCTTGACTGTTTTCATAGCCCAAAAAATCATGAACAGGGTGTACGTTCATTGGAGATGGAGATGAACAAATGTTGCCCAACTATTGTAATCTATCAACTAGATCTTCTTTCTTAATAATAATCAACTCTTTGGTTTTCTAATCTACATAAACTGTACACAGTAGAATTTCTAACCAGTACCAGCAAAAATAAAGATTCTTGATATCAACATGAAATTTTTTTTTTTCAGCTTCACTCTTTATCCCGCAAACAGCAGGGCAGGCAGAGGGAACTTAGTGTTCCTTCGTTCATTGCGTGTTGAATGGCAGAACTCGACGCCGTGTTTTGTTTCGACACCAGAGCGAAGAAATGCAAATATAAATATTTCACATCCTCGAATGGGGATCGAACCCACAACCGTCGCGTTGCACACCCTTGTGCCGCTACGCCACCATGACCTCTCGGCCTAAAAATATATTTTTTATCAATATATTTCTTCATTCAAATATAAGAGATACACACCATATAAAGTATAAATAATATTTCATGACAGTATATATATACAAGTATCAAAGTTTCATAAAAAAACATTAATCTTCATCCAGCGTCGATTTATTGACAAGAAAATCAGAAAGCTTACCCCGACGCCACTGCACGGAATTCTGATGGCGTTTTCAGAATGCCTTACAAACGACCCACCATTATCAATATAACCTAATCTATCCCTGAAGGGAAGTAAACGGAAGATGGTCTGGGTCACCATATCAAAATGGTAGCAAAAAATATATAAAAAATATTTCAAAATTTATGGTTTTTTCGATAGGTTTAACAAATACGAGTGCATCGTGTGATCGTAAGCGCGACAGGTTGTGGGTTCGATTCCCATTCCTATTCATTCGAAGGAATATTCAATTTTTTCTTGGGTCTGGGCTCGAGCAAAAGCGCGGCGTTAAACTCCACCACTCAACACGCAATGTCTCCAAATTCGGCAGAAGGCGTAGTGGCTGAACACTCTAATGTTTAGCGTGAACCTGAAAAATACATCAATCTATTAAATAATAATTTAAATTTAAAAAAATAATATTTAACAGTATATTACAGCGACTTCACACAATAAAAAATGCATTTCCTCAAATCATCAGAGATTTCTCGTCATAATATATTCCAAGGATGTCACTGGAGACCATTTCGTGGGGTTCGACTGTTGAATTTGTAAATATTGGTTCATTTTGAGGGACGGTGAATGATTCTCTTAAATAGAGTCATTTGTACAGGGGGTTGGGTTACACACTTGTAACGGCTTATTGACCACTTTAAGTGTGAAACTTGCAATTGCTACGTAAGTGTTGCGTAGACTGAATACAAATGTGGAAGTGATTGAAGAAATAGTATTGTATGGGTTGGGGTTGGGTTTTTTTTTATTTTTAAGGGAACGCCTATGCTTAGCAGTCGATGGTGAAATTTAGGATACTTCCAAAGCTAGCATTAAATAATTCTTTTGTCACAAATAATAAAACTTTCTTACATTTTTAAACTTGCTGTGATAATTTCTAGAAGAGAAAAAACAAAAGAACATTGTTTTTACATTATATTTTAATTCTCTAGAACTTTACCGTTAATTCACTGGTATTTTTTTTACTATTATCCAAGCACTGTAAAACATATTTCTCAACGGTTTTTGCTCATTTGCATTAAATCCAGCATCTGCTAGTAATAGCTTCTCAAAACCAAATATATGACGATCATTTATGGATTTTTAGATTGAGGGCACTTTTTTCACTATTCGATACTTAATGTCTCGAATTCCAACGGAAAGCGGAGAATGGAGTGCCTTGATCTTGTTCTGCTCTTTCTTTCCATACCCTAATACATGCGGAATACTATTTTAATATATTCGTAATTATATTAATATTGATAATGATAATAGGAAAATTTCTTAATGGGAACAGAGCGTTAAGGCACTAGGTTCCCAGGTTCCCTCTGTCTATCCTACCATGTGTGTGATACAGCTTAAAGCTGGAAAAAAAATACAGATTTTGACAGGAGCGAATTAGATGTAAATTACATTTGTTATCTAAATTGTTGCTATTTTGCTTTTATTATCAGATTTTTTAAATATTAGCAACTAAAAATATTTAAACTACATACAATATACATATATTAAAACACAAAAACACTTTTTAATGAAACCTACTATCGATTAAGAGACAGTACACTGCCAAATACCACAATTGACTTCCCAATGTAATTACGCCGGAGGCCTACGCGTTGATAAGAGCCGTGTAGGGACAGAATATAAATGTGATAAACAAAATATATATTCACATTAGTTTTATCTTTATAATATCAACTTTATAAATTATCAGACTGGGATTGTGGATAGTGTATTTTAGTAATATATTGGATATGGCTACTGTATTTAGCTGTATTATTAAGTACTATTACTGGTACTGGTACTGTTATCAGTACAATTATTATTATACTATTGTTCAAATAGTACCAGAAATGTATATTTCAGAAATATACGTTAAGGCATCCAATCCTACATTATTCTTTTATTTGTACCAACTTAAATAATGACGAGATGTGTTTTAACAACTCTCTTAGACATTTTCCTATACTACATTCCACCATTTGGAAACCAATATTATTTGTAATAATATACCTTGTGGCGTTGAGTTCTGCCACTCAACACGCAATGCCTCCAGAATTCGGCAGAAAGTGGGGAACGGAGTATCTTAACACTAAGTTCCCTCTGCCTACTCTGCTGTGTGCGGGATACAGCGTGAAGGTGATAAAAACACAATATACCTTTTTATATTCCATTTGAATAGATTCCAGAATATAAATCCTTTGAATTATTTTAATATGCATATAATTACTCGTAGATACAAAAGTAATAACAAGGGAAATGTATTTAGATATTAATTTGAACTATCATTTAAACTTTTTTTAATTAATTTAGACAGGATAAGTGAACAGCGAAATAATTTTTGATTATATATGCAATATTTTAGACTTATTATATCAATATTGAACTTAAAGAACACAAATAAGGGTGTTGAACAAAAAAAAAATCCCATTTTATTACCACAACTTTCTCATCTAAAAGTACGGTTAAAACATTACTGTGATTAAATTTTAACTAGAATGTTTTCTGCTGACGCTACTCAAGTATATTTGAACGCGCAGTAACCGCGGCCGTCTCGGAAAAGATCATTTTGCAAAACGCAATTAAACTTTAACTTCATTAATGAAAATACCTTATTTTCTTTCCTTCAAATAATAGGCAGCCATATTGTCCTCGGAGTCAGCTCCATTGTGTCTTTTAACAATAAGTATTTCATTCTTCTCCATTGTAGGAACGTCACAGTTCTTTTAATTGGAGCACGTCACGAAATATTAAGTGGCCAGAACAGTTTAGGTTTTATGGTGTCAGTTAACGGATATAACCTAGCTTATTCTTTTCCTACTTCTTTTGTCTTCTGTGACACTGGTTTTTAGTCGTTTTACAGCTAATTACGTTCTTGGTTAGCTAAGGTTACTTTTAATTTGTTATATTTTTATAGTTTTGGTGAGCTTTATTTAGACAGAATTTTGAGGTTATTAATGACATTTTTGAAGTTAAAAAAAGGAAAGGAAAGAAAAGTGCTTATTTAAGAAATGTATAAAACTTTTAAGCGTACCGGGAATAAGAACCGGCGCCTCTTGGAAACCTTTTGAGCGCTATTACCACTATGCCATACGTTCTCATCAATGTATGTTAAAATTCTTATTGGCTTGCTACAGTCTATTTATGTCATTTCCAAGAGAGAATGGGAATGAGAGAAAAAAATAAATTTCTTACATTATAGTCCATTAAATTTCCTAAAAACATATTAACACTATCTACCCTTGATTTACAATTCGAAACTATGAAAGTAATATATTTTACGCTCTCTGAGGTACAATTTATAGTAGAAGCAGATCAAATTCTGTCTGTGCGATATATTATGTCTGCCATCCATTTTATTGTAGAAAAAAGCTTAAATTTATGTACTGTAGTCTGTAAGCAAAGAACTTTATATTCCAACAAAGCTGAAGCTGAAATATAAATTGGTGGAAAGTTGTTTGTGCAATGTTATTCTTCATCACCGCTATCTCCTGAACAGGTAGGTACCGAAACAGTCTGTTTGCGAAGAACACGGAGAATATAAAACTGGAACTAGTCATATGAAAATATGAATTTGAATGAACTTTGTAACAATGGCGGTGTTTTATGTTTTTAAAAATTCTTTAAATGTTTTTACTTATAAAGTGTTTGTTTCTCTCTCTCTCCTCTTCATACATGCCCTTCGGAGGGTCCTCGTGCTTTTTACGTGACCTTCCTCCAGTATCTTTGATTCTGTGTTTTTGAAGGTCAACCGAGGTCTCCCCTTAACTCTCTTACTATGGGTTCGATCCCCACTCGAGGAAGTGAAATATTTATTTACATATTTATATTTTAATAATATTAATATATATATACATATATATATTCATATATTTATATTGTAATATATATAATTATAACATATTTCCATTTCTTCGCTCTGGTGTCGAGACAAAGCGCGGCGTTGAGTTCTACCACTCAACATACAATGCCTCCAGAATTCGGCAGAAAGTGGGGAACGGAGTGTCTTAACACTAGGTTCCCTCTGCCTACCCTGCTGATTGCGGGATACAGTGTGAAGCTGATAAAAAAAAGATAAAAAGAATTCTTATAGTACATCTTTTCTCCACAACGATAAATGTTAAATATTTTTCAATAAAGAGAATTTCTGAGGATAGTAAGTAACAACCACTTAATAGAATGTATACTCTAAATGGCCCTACACTAAGATACTTCCCATTAGTTGCGGTATACATTTTCATGGAACATAATTTATCTAAAAGCCATAAAGCTAGAAGACATCCATATCTACACGAATATCCTGGCTGAATGCCAAGGGCAGCCCAGGTTACTCCTAAACCGCAAATATAATACAAAATAAACC
Organism: Heliconius melpomene rosina; assembly: GCF_056956725.1. Classification (NCBI taxonomy): domain Eukaryota; kingdom Metazoa; phylum Arthropoda; class Insecta; order Lepidoptera; family Nymphalidae; genus Heliconius; species Heliconius melpomene. The sequence continues at coordinate 3,699,914 of NC_140402.1, read as the reverse complement.
TTATTAAAATAAATATAAAGAGTATTTTTCATTAGCATACACTGAAACCACCTTCGTTCACGTTTGCTATCACTTTTAAAAGATTGTTTTTATCTAAGCTTTGTATTAGCTTTTCTTTGTCTAAACTGAAGTTAATTGGAAGATGTATTTTACTGAGTGATTTTTTATTGTTTTAGGCATTATTTTATATCGCCGTTTAATCTTTTTTCTTCTAATTACATTTGAGATAGACACCAGGGCCGGCAGAGGGAGCCTAGTAGGTGTTAAGACACTATTCCCCATTTTCCGCCGAATCCTGCCTTTCAACTCAGCGTCGCCTTTTGCCTCGACACCAGAATGAAGAAAATGGAAATATTTAATTTCCTTGAGTAGGAATCGAACCCACAATATATCACGTTTATAGTCACATTTTGTGCCCCTATACTGTGAGCTGATCACTATGAATCATTCTCAAACTAGAAGATTTATTATTTTATATTTTTATTATAAAATATATGCAAACAACGATATTAAAGGTGAATATTTATTTTAGAATGGAACCCTATTAAGAGTCGATTTGAAGATAAATAACAAATAACCCATAAAAAATAATAACTATTTAATATACAATTCATAAATTATTATCATCTATTATAATTAAAAAAATATTTGTAAGCGAGATCGACCTGTACTTGTATATAATTTTCATCATAAAATAAAGTCGTACTCAAGTTCCACTAGCAATCCTTTACGTTACTTTTTCGACATCTGAATTTCTACGTAGATTTTAACTCGAACATTTTTATTCGTTAAAAAATGTATCCCACTTTCTACGAGAGACCGACCGGCGAATATTCTAATTAACCTAAATACAGAATCGGAATCGCTATCAGCAAATGTATTCCATTTTGTATGTACACTGGATTAAAACTGACAGAGGCTTAATTATTCTTAAATAAAGGATATCGCTTCAAGTTGGGAATTATTTTAGGTAGCTTTCATTTCTATATAATGTGAGGCCAGGCCAGGCATAGCTACAAAATTTACGACTGTAAACGGTTGTGAGTTCAATTCTCACCCGAGGTAAAAGTGTTTAAATATTTGTATATCCTCGCTCTGACAATGAGGAAAAGTGCGGCGTTGATATCCGCCATTCAACACCCAACACATCCAGAATTCAGAAGTAGGATGCAAAAGTGTCTTAACATCAGGTTCCCTTTGTCTAATCTTTCAAATATTGGAATATTGTATAACTACCGTTCGTACCACTGTTTTCCAATTTAGAAATACAAAATAATAAAATCTAAATCGCTAACCTCAGTAGCTACTACGAGACACCTGCAATATCAATCACGGACCCCAAAATCGGAACCTGCGGACTCCGTTCATATACAAGGCATTCAGCTTTATTGATATAGAACCTATTTGAAACACAATGGCGTCAACATATTTGAATTCAGCATGTCTTTTGGTGGTATTGCCAAAATTTTAACCTTATACACTGACTTTAAGGTTGAACTCACCCGAGCAGGAAGCAGGCGTCGATTTGTATCTGTACAGTCGACCGTATATAAGTGTTTTCGCTGCATTTCGGTTTTTATTCTATGTGCAGTAAAAACTGTTATTGCGTAGAGCTATTTTATGCATGCGCCAGTACTGCGGAGTGTAGGCTGGCAGCTTGCCAGCTGAACTGGAGGTAGCCATGCCCAGAAGGCCTCAACCTTTTATCCATTCAGGGTAGGGAGCTGTAATAATAAAATTGTCTGGCCGTTTTAGAATGCCGACAGCTAGTCTCATAACTAAATTGAAATTTTCATTTGCCTAAGCTTTCGGTTGAATGAATGAAAATAAATAGTTGCCGTTCGTTGTTTTAGTTGTAATAATATTTAATTTATAATTCAATTTATTTTGATTAAAGAGAATTTTTCGGTGTTAGTTTAATGTTTTTAATAAAATATAAGTAAAGTGTAATTACGATATTGAAATAAGGTAGAAACTCGATTAAACGGACTAATTGTTGTCGTTAGTCATTCGGATAATCGAAAATCCGGATAATCGTATTATTTTTATATCGTATATTTTGAACATGTCTTTTTATTTTTGTATCAATTGGATTTGTGTAAATGTACACAATATGCAATAGTTTTAATATACAGACTGAATTGTAAATATTGTCAATTCATATTAACCTGCAGAAATTGGTGACCATGTTTTTGTTAACAATATAGAAAACCGGTCAAGTGCGAGTTGGGCCGCACACCGAGGGTTCCGTATCAATTTCAGAATTTCAGATCAACAAGAAAAACAAGTTATAAAAGTATGCACTCACTTTGTATGAAATGAAGTACGTTTATAAATCTTGAATAGTTTTTATTTGTAATATGAATATACACTTCTATTTTTCATATTTTTTACGATTTCCACAGGAAAGTACTCTATAGTTGAAAAGTCATAAAAAATGCGGCAAAACCGATGCATAAATATTCGAATCTTTTGAATGCGTTAACTTAAACGTTTGGCTTTTTCTGTGCTCCAAGGGTATATGTAGATTTGAATATTTGACATTAATTTCAGCTTCATACTTTACGCGATATTGACATAAATGGTCTTAACAGACGAACAAATGGACAACAAAAATCCTTTAAAAGTGAAGATTTTGCCTTTTGAGATATGGAATCCTAAAAGTACAAGTATTGAATCATGAATAATTTGACGATCAGTCGTTCTGTTTGTATTTAATAACAAATTACTAATTATTGTTTAAATAATATTTTAATTATCATTAATTGTATTTAAACACGCATTTCATTGCATACAAATATGAATATTGCCTTTAATGCTTTTAGTTTTACTTTGTACCTTTACTCAGAGTAATGAGGGTATAAAAATAATATATTATTAATGTTGATAAAAGCTTTTAAATTTGTTTATGCTTCGTAAAATATGTTTTTATGATCTTCAATTTATGGATAAACAGATAATCTCTTAAATATGTGTTTTATTTTGTATAAAGCTTATTTTTAAATAAAATATAGAATAGAATATAGAAATTAGATATATATTTTTTAATGTATATATACGAGCATCGTTTTCTACATGGCATTAGCCCAGGCTTTTATTGTCAGGGTCTGCCTTCCTACGCAATCTACTCCACTTTGTATGGTCTTTAGCATCCTTGGTGGTTAGTCCATTGTCCGTTATCATGCGTTACGATATCCAGCCATCGCTCCCTTGGCAGCCTGGGGGGGTCTAACTCATCTCTAAAGTACCTGAACTCAGAACTTTTGTGACTTAACGGCTAGTTCAGGGCCTATTTGGATAGTGCCTGAATCCAGGCTCTCGCAAGCATGTACTCCTGACCTTACGTGTATATAACAGTATATTTTACGTACTGTAGGTATATAAGATTTTAAATACAGTTTATATATACTACATAAATTTTGGCCAAATTTTCATAAATAAAATATTTATAAGTCTTGCTTTTGTTTCATTTCATTAAAAAGAAATACTTTTGCGTACAATTAATGTTCCCGGAAACACGCTTTAAATGAAATATTAATCTTTTGTAAATACAAAGGTACATTGCAGTACACAATTATTATTTATTAATTACATGTTATAAATAAATGTGGTTTCCTGTTAATCGTGAAAGGCACCCCAGTGTAATTGACCACAAATTGTGTTCTACTGATTGAACTCACTGTATCCAAATGTATTGCAGGTTTCATGGTCTTATATATTTTTAGGGTTCCGTAGCCGACAACTCTTAGATTCTGTCGTCATATATGTCTGTCTGTTTGTATGTCACAGCTAGTTTATGTCAAAACTATTAAAGCTTGGCCGACTGATCGTGGGTTCGATCCCCACTCGAGGAAATTAAATATTTATTTTAAAATGTATATTTCCATTTCTTCACTCTGGCGTAGAGGCAAAGGGCGGTGTTGAATTCCGCCACTCAACACGCAAAGCCTCCAGAACTCGGAGCTTACCCTGCTGAGTGCGGGATACAACGTGAAGTTCATCTAATTTAATTTTCATAAGCATAGTAACTATGTAAGTATCGCTAAATCGAATATGTTAATAGCGTTACGATGACCTCGTTAAATATTAATAATTTATAATAATAATATTATTAATAAATAATCAATTAATATATGACTAGCCAGGCAATAATAATGCTGCTATAAGAAACCGTATTACTTCATTTGAATTGTAGTGCGAGCTTAGCGTGAAATTTAATCACTTATGAAGCCATTGCGAGAAACTTCAACCCGTGTGTGCTTAAGGAATTACAATTAATTGAATTATTATTGATGTATAGAATCGTTTTATAATTTTATTATTGATTTGGTACGTGTTTCGTTTGTTAATGTGAAATAGACTGGGTGGTATAATTCTTTGTTAGGACAGATTAGAACGATGTAGGTATATGGGGGTTAAGAGATCCTAATGGTAAAACACTTCGGTCACTACTTTTCGCGAATTTTGGAGATATTCAGGAGACAAGAGCCAAGAAATGAAAATTTAAACATTTCATTTTCTCGTGCGGGAATCGAACCCACGATCATAGATAGACATAACCGGTCCCCCAAGCTAGGAATCAAATACCCAACTTTCTTTGGATTACTTTAGGCAGCTCTTATCGCTTAATGAGAAAAGAAAGAAGACTGTATAAGGATCTATTTTCTTTGAAATAAAAACCTAATTGTATTCATTAAGTATAGTATATTTGTTTTACTTTACGTGTAAAATCATGAAAACGCTTTAACCATAATGTTTGAATATATCAAAAGAAACTTCATAATACATAACATATGTGCACGAAACTGAATGAACTCATAAAAAAACTCTAAAAATAAAAATGAACAAAGAAAAATTAAAACTTTTGTTTAAAACGCGAAATACCATTTAAATAGAAAAGGCTGTGAAAACCGACTCTTTTTACGTACCATCAAATAATAGTTTTCGAATTGTTGGCGAAAATTCGTATGCAAGCGCCACCGCGGTGGACGGCCAACTTTGGAACAACACTAGGCAGGCATAAATTTCACCAAATGCCGCTGACAGTTTCGCCTAAAAAACTGAAGCCCTCAGTTTTCCTTTTACAGTCATAAACTCTAGTTTCGTGTCCCAATTTTGGTTTATTTAAAAAAAAATAACTTACCAATTTAACTTTAAGGTAGAAGGTAGAACGAAATTTACCAAGTTTACATAAAATTTCTAGCTAATGCTACAATTGCAAATGTCTGCTTTTGTTTAAATAGTATTAAACTTTTCTATAAATTCTGCACGATCAGATTATAAATAACTTATATTTCTTTTAATATATTTTATAATTTTAATATATTTTGTAATATATATTTATAATATATATAAAATAGACGTTAACATTTTCTTTTTTTATAGCTTCTTGCTGTATCCCGTACATATCAGATTAGACAGAGGTAATCTGGGAACCCAGTATTCAGACAATTTGTACTCCATTAGGACACTTCTGTTCTCCACTTTCCGCTGAATCGTGGCGGTGCGTGTTGAGTAGCTGACCTCAATGCCACGCTTTTCCTCATAACCAGACTCCCCCTAGAGGGAATCGAACTCACAACCGCCACGCTTACTGTCTCATCTACATTACCAATATATACTTTCATCAGCAATATACAAAACATCTACTTTAACCACCAAAATCCAGATACATAGAGTCCAGACAGAGAGAATCAATAACAAACGTTTCGAACACTGACTCATCGACTAGGATTACTTTAAGAAGTTTCGAAGCTGCCCATAACTCCTATGTCTAATTCATCGGTAAAATGTGCCAGAAACAAACAAGTTTGGTGAAATATTTCAGGAGTAAGAGGTGGAGGAGGAGGTGGTGGTTGAGGAGTAAACACAGTTTTTCCTCCTGTAGCCTTTATCCTGACAAATGGAAGCTGCATTATTGCCGCGTACCAGGACCGAGCGTAAGGCCTTTAGGTCGACGCTTATTAATTGTAATTTTCACGTTTATTCATTAACACCGACATATTTACAAAAGAAATATACGAAATAAGCTATTATGGTGTCTTTTTAACGTCCTCAACTAATCAGAATTTCAATTTTGTAAGCAAATTCCTAAATTCAATCTAGTCCACTAGCAGATTTCCCCTTTATGGGATGTTTCAATCCCATTTCCATTTCGAAAATGAAATTATCATGTTGAAAAACGGAATTCCCCCGCATCCGACAGCCACTATTCCCGCTAAATCTTATACAACTGATCCTGTTTATCCCCGCTTACCACCTTCTAGGGGATGCTGCACGGTATAAAACTGTATGGGGCGTGTAAGAAATAACATGTGAATTCGTTTCTTATTCTTGTGCACTTTTTGTAAATGGATTTTTATTTGTTTATCGTTTCCAATTGACTGATGTTGATGTCATGTTTTAAACATATTTATTTTGAAAAACTTTGCACTTTCTGCCGAATTTGGCGTAATTCAACGCCGCGCTTGGCCAGAACACCAAAACGAAGAAAATACTAACCATTTCATTTCCATTAGAAGTGAGTTCTACCACTCAGTGAGTTTCGCCACTCAACAAACAATATCCAGAATTTAACAAATGAGACACGGAATATCTCAACACTACATTTCCTTTGCCTGAAATGCTACACTTTGGTAACAGGGTTGAGATTCTTTACTCAACAATCAATGTCTCCTAAATTCGACGACAAAAGAGGATTGAAGTATCTTAGCATTATGCTCCCTCCACCTACCCTGGTAAAAAGAAATATGGGGGGAAAAATCGACGAAGAATCGACCAGAACAGCCGATACATATACGAATACGAGTAATTACTGTATTGATATTACTGACAGACGGCGGTTACTAATTCTGTAATAGAAACCACCAACCTAACTAACTCGTTAATTGGTTTGGTTTTGGAAATTATTGAATAGTGTGAGCCAAAGAATTAGATTAATATACGAGTGTAAGTGTTGGTGTCGGTTAATATAATATTTGTGTTGTCCTGAGTGAATCAGTTTTTAGGGAATAAGTTTAAATGATTCAAAGACTTTTTTCTCTGCTTCACGCTGTATCCCGCATATAATACGTTAAGCAGAGGTCAGGACATTCTGTTCCCTTCTTTTCACGGTACTTTCAAGGTATTGCGTGGTGAGTGGTGGAATTCCAGGCCGCACTTTGCCTTGTAACCAAAGCGAAGAAATGGAAGTATCAGTAAATAATAATGCAATCCAACGAGTAGGAATCGAACACACAACCGTCGTGCTTATAGCCCTACGCTTTTGCCACTGTGCCGATTCGATTGCTGGATGGGGAAATAAATTATTATCTCTGCTTTAGTTAGAAAACGTGCGGCGCTAAGTTACGACATTTTATATTTGGAGCGTAAAATGGAGAACGAGTTGCCTTAACACTAGGTTCCCTCTCTCTACAATGCTTATAAATATTTCGTTTTATATAAGACGAGGTGAATTTAGTTGAAATCACAAGTTCCATTAAGTTTTGCAAATAACTCAAGCCATATTGATAATAAGCGATACGATTTATTAATAAGATATTCAATTAACTTTGAAAATGTAAAACTTTAATAAAGTTTTCTCAAAGTTTAAAACTTTCCTTTTTATAGAATTATAAGTTTTAATTATCTGTGTGTATAAATATATACATTTTTCTTATAATTACATAGACTTCATTATTAAATAATCATACGTAATTCGATTTTCATTGTAATAGATGTTCTTCATTTTCTAAGCTAGAAAGTTTCGAAAGCTTCCAAAAATCTTTGGAGAGTGGGAAATGGATGAACAGCACAGGGAACCTATCTTAACACTAGGTTCCCTCTGCATACCTTGCTATGTACGGAATACAGCGTGAAGCTGAGAAAAAAATATGATTATAGAAGCTTTAACTGATTTGACACTAACTCATCACTTTAAACAAAAATACTATATCTCTATAATTTTTTCTTACGTAGTACTAAATAAATAAAATTAAATCAGCAGCAGAGGGAACCTAGTGTACACTCGTGTACACTCCGTTCCCCACTTTCCACCGTATTCTGAAGGCATTGCGTGTTAAGTGGCGGAACTCAACGCCGCTCTTTGCCTCGACACCAGAGCGAATAAATGGAAATATAAACGTAATACAAATTAAATCGAACTTACGACCCTTTTTTTCTTTCTTTTTATTTAATTTAATTAAGATATGTTTTTTTTTATATTTAATTTAAAAGCTTGTCTCTCAATATTAATAAAATTTGTAGGTACGTAAATAAAACAAATTTTAATATTACCCTGTTCAGTAATTTGCATGACAAAGGCCACAGATATAAAGTTATTTTATTATCAAGTTAGTTTCATTTTATTTTAATTTAATATAAATGACGTTTAAAATTAAAAGTACGTTATTAATAATGCTTTTACTTATTTTACACATTATTACATTTTACTAAAAAGATAAAAAATAGCTTCACGCATATAGCGAGCTTTGAGCAGAAAGCGAGAACATGAAAATACTTTACTCCTTCGAGTGGGAATCGAACTCACAACTGTCGTGTCTTTATTTTTATTGGCTTTTGAAAAGAAATTGTTACATTTTTGTAGGGCCGAATTTTATTTTTAATTAATTTAATTAAAAATAATATTTACGCTTAATTTAACGATGCACGTCGCATAGATTAACTTCTTTCAAAAATATTATTTTTAATGTAAAGAAGATTTACACAAGCAATAAAATATACCACAAGTTATTCGCTTCAATGGCAATAAAAGTAAAAAAAAATCCTTATAAGACGTAAGAACCAATAGGAATCCACACACAACTATAGAAATAAACATAAAAATACAATGATATAAGAAATATCCCACTAAAAATGAATTTGTAGCAATAACAAAGTACCATCGAGAAAATAACGAGATCCTGCCGAACCCTGACTCCGCTGTACGGTCGTACAAACCGTTATCCGTTATCCGTTGAACAGAAATTACTATAAAAATCGAATTTTCGATCAAGCCGGTAATGTATTCATACGCATTTCCCACATGTCATGCCGGTGCACGGAGCGTGAACTTCGCTCGCCAATTTACTGGGACGTGATGGGAATTTACGAATTATCGATCACCACCACCTAATTGCTGGTCGTGGTTGAAATAAACGGCAACTTATGGGTGGGGGTGGATTAACAGCTCCTCGGCTTGGTGGTATGGGCAAAGGGAACTTAGTGTTAAGGCACTCCGTTTTTCGCGGAATATAAGAGTCATTGGGTGTTGTTCGGCGAGATGAATGTGAATTAAGATATTAAGCTAGTTATTTATGTCTTTACGGTTAAATTTGTATAACTACTGATAGAATAAGAAAAAGAAGGTAATAATTATAATATTAGATTATTCATTAAAGTAAAAAGTAACTATTAAAAGTTTTTAATAAAATACTAGTTTCGCTTCTAAATATTTATATTTTTACTGGAAAATTGGAAAAAATACTCCCAACTTTATTTTTTTATAGATTATTCGTGGGCTCAATGGTTGTTTAGGTTGTCCCAAGCCATATACATATTCATGTAAGGTTTTTTTTTGTTTCTCGTACGGACACAACCTATACTGGGTTGTTAGTATTAGGTGTTGCAAGCGACAAGGTTGAATACTGCCTATATTATTTTTTAAATGTTAATATTGATATATTATATAATTTTCACAAACATTATAAAGTTTTTAGTAATTGCAGCAGTTTCATTAAGGTGATTTGGATAAAAATTTCCTTAACAATATTTTACTCCTTCGTAGCATAGGGGCACAAGCATCCATCTGTAAACACGATCGATTGTGAGTTCGATTTCCACTAGAGGGAATGAAATACTTAATGGTTTCATTTCGTCGTTCACATGTCAAAGGGGGCAATGCACCTGTAGCTTCTCTGTACACGAGGTCGTGGGCAGTGCCGGTGGTGGGCTCGTTTGCCTAGTCTTTTTTCATTAAAAAAAGAGATGTGTACCGCCTCTTCGCTGAATTAAGGGAAAAATGAAGAGCGGAGTTACTTTAAAAACGAAATGTCCTCAATCTAGGTTCCCAGGTTCTCTCCGTCTAGCCTGCTGTGTGCAGGATGCAATACAGCGATAAGCTAAAAATAAAACAATACCATATAATTCTCTTATTGTTCCTTATAATTTCCTTGTGATCCAGGAAATACCTACATGTTTATTTTTTCGCTTGGTTAATTGTAACGACAAATACGAGTAATTGGACTAATTGGCTTCCTCTGTTCGTAATAAATAAAACCCTTACTAGATTTCCGAACGAGATACAAATATCTAATAAATATGTATTAAGTATAATATTATATACAGGGTGAGTCATATTGAACTTTCCGGTTTTGGAAGGACGTTGCACGAAGAAGGGAAGGAGTAGAAGGGTGGGGATGGTGTCATTAGACGCGCCATGACATGCAGTTTTAGTGTGAGCAATGGCTTGGTCGGGACAACATCGTGCGTTCGTAGTTGAAGAGTTTATTAAAAATGGCGGCTCCGTGATCACAACACAGCGTGCGTTCCGTTTACATTTTGCTATTGGTCAACATGATCCCATTCCCACTGGACCAACAATCAGAAATTGGGTATCAAATTTTAGAGCAACATCATCAGCATTAAAAACAAGACCACAAGGCCGAATTAGGACGTCAACGTCAGCGGAAAACGTGGATAGAGTGCGGGCTTCAATTCAACAATCCCCTCGGCGTTCTGTTCGGAAACATGCCGCTTCACTAGGATTATCTTTCAGTAGCGTCCGCAGAATACTGCATAGAGACCTTAAATTTCACCCATACAAGATTCAGGTAGTGCAAGAATTAACAGTTAGAGACTTAGACACACGAACAAATTTATGCCGCGACATTCAGCAGATCCCCCGCACTGCTGTTTTGATCTTCAGTGATGAGGCACATTTTCACCTCGCCGGAACTGTCAACAAACAGAATTTTCGATACTGGGCTGACAATAACCCACGAAACCTACACGAACGACCACTTCACAGCCCTCGAGTGACAGTGTGGTGCGCTATTGCAGAGTTTGGTGTGTGGGGTCCCTATTTTTTTGAAGAAGATGGTCAAGTCGTCACAGTTACCTCTGCTCGGTATTGCGACATGCTTGAAACTTTTCTGAAACCGAAATTGGAGGAATTAACGCAGAATCATGACAACGATAACATCTGGTTCCAACAAGATGGTGCTACAGCCCATACATCCAGGCGTTCAATGGAAATCCTGCGACAAATGTTTCCCGGTCATCTCATTTCTTTGCGAGGTGACGTTGGGTGGCCGCCGAGATCACCTGATTTAACCCCCTGCGATTTCTTTCTCTGGGGTTACCTGAAGGAAAAGGTGTACACGCATCGTCCCCGAACCATCGATGAACTGAAGGCTGCAATCACGGAAGAAATCAATGCTATTCCGCTGAATATGACTCGACGAGTAATGGACAACTTCCGGGAAAGGCTTCAGCAGTGTGTGGTCAATGGAGGTAGACATTTACAGGATATCATTTTTAAAACCAACTAAATTAAAACTGCATGTTATGTGCTTTCAAACAATAAAATATTTTTTACTGCATGTCGCTTTGTTTTTAATACACACCTTATTGAAATCGGAAAGTTCAATATGACTCACCCTGTACTTATGCTATATTTTTGGTTGGTGATAATTACTGTAATAGATAAATATATTTCTTAATTTAATTAAAAAGTAATATCAGGCTTTTTGTCGCAAAACAGAGTGTTGAGACACTACATAGAGATCTATCTACACTTTCGAGATATAACATTTTTACTTATACTTTGTGAATTCTTTGTGAAAAAAATTATTATTTCTACCCCACTCCGTTCCATGTTTTTCTCTATTCAAAAAATCAAAGTTAAATAATTTAAAAACTACTTCTGAACCCATCTTGCGTAACTTAAACATAGATAAAAGATAAAATAAGATAAGATAAGACAAATACCTTTGTCTACTGCGTAAAGAGACAATAAAGGGTTTCCACTAATGTACTTTCCATACTTATGTTACTTTAAATTATAATGGGTATTAGAATTTATGTCGTAGGAATTACATATTATATTATTGAAGTTGATAAATGGTAAGACTTAAAAGATCTAAGGCCTGAGATGTGAGATGATGAATTTTAATTTATTTTCTAAAGCAATCGTTATATCTGTTAGATAGTTAATTTTGTTCGTAATATCAAATTTCATTTTGAGAAATTTAATAACTGTCTCTGCGTGTGTTTTTTTATCTGTGGTGGAGTGTTGGGATAGCATCAGAAAAAAAAGAAAACTTGGGAAAAACTAAAAACTCATTGAACTCTGAATAATCTTTTACATTTAGAATATTTATCTAAAACAAAATAAAAATAAAAGAAACTAGAACAAACATTCAATCCAATAATTTAATTTAAAAGTGGTTTACTTTGATGAATTAATGTCCATTCATAATTTGGCAGCAAAGGAGATGTTTTAATATTGAACAGATGCTATAGTAAATATTCTTCTTATTTCATTAACCCCGTCATGGTCTACGTAGCAGCGCAATTATGTGACTGTAACGCGATAGTTGTGGGTTCGATTCCCACTTGAAGTAATGACACTTCAGGCCACTCAACCCCAAATGCCAGTGTCAAAGTGTCTTGTTGTCAAAATCACCCCTCGAAGCACGGCGTTGAGTTCCACCATACGACTAAACCTACAACTGATGCAAATTTTTATTTATGACAAGAATAATTCCCTAGAAGTTCTCATGAATTGACGTTGACAGGCGACATTCAGGATACAAAAAGCCATCCATCCATTTCAGTGTCATCTCTGATTTTCTTTTTACGCCAACCTCACGATATATTGCCAATATAATACATTTGGAACTATTTACTTTTGTCCACGGAATGTGACGACTAACCTTTTCCTTCCATTATTTGTTCTGTTATTGAATTATGTTCCTCTATATTTACGGCGTACAATACCGCAAGGCTACAAATATACTTGAATAAAAGAACATTTCATACTGGTACTGTGTTAATGTAGTCTATTGTTATAGTCTTAATTGTAGTGATTTGTTTTTATTTCTCCGGCTATTCGTGTTAGGTTTGTAATTTCATATTTTTGCTAGAATAATCTAGAAGTGAAATCGTTTTTCGTGTATGTATTTAAATTAATCTTTAGATGTGATAGAAATTTTCTATTTTCATTGCCACAATTAGAGAGGAAAGACACTACACTCTCCGTCACGGTTCGTTCTCGGTCCGATCTAATATTTTTATGTGAGAAATATTCTTATATGCGTGATTGAACCGGAACTTGACCAAAACGGTATCATAAATGCTCTCATTATTTCTCATATAAGGATATCTTAACAGACTGAGATCGGGCCAAAAATGAGCCTGTTAGCTGGCACTATAATGTGAATATTCCCTTATATGTAGTATCCCGCAAATATCCGGGTAGGCAGGGAGAACCTAGTGTCTAAACACTCCATTGGTCATTTTCCATCCTTCTCATTAGAGAAATTGGAAGTTGAATTCATTATTTTCTACTTTTTTAATTTGATATAAGATTATCATAATATATCTATATATATGTTCTATAATATCAATGCCCGAAATATTCATATTTTAATAAATTATTTGAAAATTATAAAAATTCATCTGCTTTAATAAGCTCGCTTGTAGAAGAATAGATTTAACATGGTAGCGACCGTTTCTAACCACCTGCACTCTAATAGCACACCCTCAAACACGTAGCCCGATATTACAAAGGTTTTTCAAGTGGCTAAGCATGGACTCAGGTCAGTCCACGTAACTATAATAAATCTATGCACTTAGATATTGATTTTACAACCTTCAGTTCTAGAGGAATTTTAGAATTTTATCTTGTGGAGGTTTAAGTTTAATTTTATTTAATTTAAAAATTTTATAATAAGTGTTTTTGTTTAAAGAAAACTTTGCTGTAGTCTCTCTGAAAAATTAGGAAAATTAAAAAAATATAATGTATCAATGGAGTGGAGAGCGAGGAGAGAGGAAATGAAACTAGTGGAAATCGAACCCCTAATTATCACATTTCTCCTCTAAACTGATCTTGATATTTTACATTGAGGTTAATGAATATTATTGCTAAATTTTCTTCACCTTTAATTAAAGATATATGGGCAAATTTGTGTTAATTTTGATCATGCCTCAAAGATATCCTCAAATCAAATTAAGAATAGACACTGTCTACGTGACACCGACGTTGGTATAGGATTTTAATTTTACGGTTGTGATATTAAATTAATTAAGTCGTATGTGCGTAGTATCTCATACAAAAGTTTCTTTGGCTTGCTTATTAAAAATTAAAAAGTTAGGCTCTAACAAGTGTAAATTTCTGAAATGAAATATTTAATATTCTTGTTTCTTCGCTCTAGTGTAGAAGCTAAACGGAAAATGGGATATGGAGTGTTTTAACACTAGGTTTCTTCTGCCTGGCCTACTGTGTGCGGGATTCTGCGTAAAGCTGATTTAAATAACTCTTAACAAAGGCATCACTGGGCAAAGCCCTTGAGATAAATCAAACGAAGTTAAAAATACTGAACAAAAAATCCCCTTTACTTGGAACTGCCGAAGTTTCCGTTAATTGTTTAATTATTTCTTTTTAATTTCTTTAACATAAGCGCTGATGGAAGTACTTTGAAAGAACAGATTATAATAATATTGTGTTTATCAAATATTTACAAAAAGTATCGCTTTTTAACAAAAAAGTTTATTCAGAATATTTATTTGGAGAAAAAATTCATAAATTTAAAAAGGTAAATTATTAGTTATTCTTTTAAAGTGTGTTTGACAAATTAAAAGTCTTGCTTCAAATTAAAAGAAAACCTTTTAAGATATTAGGAATCAGAAAGAAGATCCCAAATAAGTAGTATTGCCCCAATAACCCTTGACGAAACACGTAATTGCCTTCGACGCATGAAGAACGGAAAAGCGGTGGGACCTGACGACATTCCGATCGAAGCGTGGAAATCGTTGGGCTCTCTTGGTGTGCTCATGCTTACTGACCTTTTTAACCATATCTTGAACACTGGTAAGATGCCGCATCAGTGGCGGCTTAGCTTTATTACCCCTATTTACAAGGGAAGGGGCAGTGTTCAAGATTGTGGTAGTTATAGGGGCATTAAGCTTATGAGTCATACCATGAAGCTCTTCGAGCGCATGATCGACCTCAGGCTCAGCCGAGAGTGTACTGTCTCTGAGTCTCAATATGGATTTCAGCCAGGATCGGGCACCATGGACGCCATTTTCGCCCTCAGAACTTTGATGGAGGCATACAGGGAAAAAAGGAGAGCTCTGCATGTGGCCTTTTTAGATCTGCAGAAGGCCTTTGACTGTGTGCCTCGTCAGTGTATCTGGTGGGCATTGCGATCCAAAGGGATCCCTGAGGCCTATATTGAGATTATCAGAGGCATGTACCACGATTCCGCTTCTATGGTTAGGACTGCTGTTGGCGACACTAGACCCTTCCCGATTACAGTGGGGGTTCACCAGGGCTCGGCTCTTAGTCCGTTCTTATTCAATGTAGTGCTCGATACTGTCTCGGCTCACATCCAGGACCAGCCTCCATGGCTGATGATGTATGCCGATGACATAGCACTCATTGCCGAGAACCGACTGACGCTGGAGCGTAAAGTGAACCTATGGAAGGGTACGCTTGAGAACGGCGGTCTTAAACTAAATCTGTCGAAGACAGAGTACATGGCCTGCGGGAGCCGGGACTCGAGCACCATCCTTAGAGGTCCTGAGCCAGCCGTTAAGTCGGAGAAGTTCAGGTACCTTGGATCCGTTATGCACGAGTCTGGAGGCATCGATCACGATGTCCATGGCCGGATAAGCGCTGCCTGGGCCAAATGGCGGGAGGTCACTGGTGTGGTCTGCGACCGCAGAATACCGCCCAAGCTCAAGGGGCTGATATACAAGAGCATCGTCCGACCGGTTCTTTTATACGGCAGCGAATGTTGGCCAGCACTATCTCGGCACACTCAGGAGCTTCACGTCACGGAAATGAAGATGCTGAGGTGGATGTGCGGCGTAACGTGGTCTGACCGCATACGCAACACATTCATTCGAGGTAGTCTTGGGGTCCGTGACGTAGCGGATAAGCTCCAAGAGCGTCGCTTGAGATGGTTTGGCCACGTTACGCGCCGGCCTAAGAACTATGTCGGACGCAAGTGCCTTGCTATACCAGTTCCTGGGACGCGACCTCCCGGACGCCCAAGGAAGCGCTGGTTGGATGTCGTGATGCAGGACATGAGAGCCAATGGTCTAACCACCGAGGACGCAAAAGATCGTGCAAAGTGGAGTAGTTTGACTAGGAAGGCAGACCCTGGCAATAGCCAGGATTAATGCCAGGAAGAAGAAGAAGAAAGAAGATCCCAAATAAGTAAGCTTAGGGCTTATATATCTAATAAAAATGCAAGGAAAGTAAATGTGTCTAAATATATCCATCGCAAACCTACTATTACCTTATCAGAATACTTTGTTTTATCCTTATCTTGACGAATGGCGTTGGTATTACAAGCCGTCGCATCTTTTCCCTGGTTGATAACATTTGGTAGAATTGCCCCTTTTGTTTGGGAAACGCAAAAAGCCTTATATAATAAGCTTTAGCTTCAATAGCCTAATAAAAGTTTATTGTAGCTTGTGAAAATATAAAAAGGTGGGTAGCATTGATATAGGAAATGAATATTGCTGTTGTAAATTGATATTTTACTCCGCTTAAAATTATAATACTGGATTACAGTGATTTTTTCTTATTTTCACGCATCCACATTTTTCAGAAAAGTAGAGAAAATCTTACATCTCTAGTACTTAATTGTCCATTGCGTGTATTATATATCTCAAAAAGAAAAATAAATACAGATTTATCAATACTTTTTTAGCTTCTCGCTGTACAGAGCAGGTAGGCAGAGGGAATCTGGGAACCTAGTACTAAGTTCCATTCTCATCCACTCCCTCTCTATTAAGACAGTTCCGTTCCCTACTTTCCGTTGGATTCTGGAGGCATTGCGTGTTTAGTGGCGAAAATATTCGAAATTGCTTTTCATCGAGTGGAAGTCGAACCACCAACCTGTGGAATTTATAGTCGCACTCTTGTGCCCCTGAGTCACGAAGGCCTCAAATATATAGATTTTGCTAAATATACTATGCATACATAAACATAACGAACTTAAAGTTAAATATCTGTTGGTATTTTCTCTAAATAAATACAAAAATATTTTTTTATTTAAATTTTAATACCTGTATTTAATCCTGAAAAATATAAAACAGTCTATAAATGCCTTTTACTTGCTCCTTTATACATATTTTCAATCGACAGGTGTTTGAAAAAATTTAAACATCGCATTATTATAAAAATTTCGTTTTACGTAAGCTTTGAGTAAAAAATATTACTTACTAGTGTTAAATATTTTAAATATTTCTTTGTTCTATACAATTTTACAAATATATTAAAAACTAATATGATCAGCCATGGCGTAGGGATGCAAGTGCGACTAAACGTGACAGGTTGTGGGTTCAATCCTCACTCCTAAAAATAAAATGGTAACGAGGCAAAGGAATTTGGCACATAGTAACAAACGGAACTATCTTAACACTAGGTTCCCAGGTTCCCATTGCCTACCTAAAAAAAAAAAATTAATATGACGAATAGCCCGAATGCGTGGACATGCATGATTGATTATCTCGTAGACTATTAATCGCGACCTAATTACCGTAATGTTACTTAATTTATCAATTCAGCTAATGTTAGTACAATTTATATATTCGATCTTAATTGTAATTGAAATTCTCTTCGGTTAATTAGTTTTCATTTAATATTATAATAATGTTTGAAATTTGCTGGACGTTTACGGTAAACATATCTTAAATTGAAATTAAAAATATATATATTTGTTTAGCTTCACGCTGTATCCCGCACATATAATAATAGGCAGCGGGAACCTGGGAACCTCGCGTTAAGCTAAAGTGGCAAACATTAGGTTTTCTATGCGAAACGCAATGAAAAATAATATGGATTACTTGAATTAACATTTAGAATTACACGCATATAACTACTAGCTATGAATGTTGGACTCATTTATTAATTTATCTGATTTGAACCCGAAACCCGTGGGATTTATGAATAATTTAAATTTAATCGACCGAACTATTCAGTCTCGAACATATGTCGCGCTAAGGATTTATTAGGGTTGCTATTTTATTGAAGGTCGCTTCAGTATACTAGATAGGGAGATGTGTTCGTAAACTAACTAGAATTATAGTTTGTAAATGTTAGTTCTATTGGTGAGGTAAATCTGCTAGTATTTTATAATCGACATATAAATTACTAGTGGGCCCGAACGCGGCTACGCCCGCTTGAACTATACGAATATTTATTAAATATATTTATGAAATTATTTTCAGTTTTCAATAGAGAGACGCATTAAGCAAGCTCATTTCGGGTGACGTTTTCTAACAACAAACATGGCGGAATAAATTGCATGTCAAATTAATAAGTATTTTAATATATTGGTATATATCGATAATATTACAAATATGAGAAAAAAAAGTATCCTATGTCTATCCCGAGACCCTCAAGTATCTCTGTATGAGTATTTTATCACAATTAAGTAATGTAAATTAGAGGTTTGGCCCTGATTGCGTAAAAGACAGACAGGCAGACAGACAGACAGAGTTACTTTCGAATTTATAACATAGGTATGCATAGGTATGGATTACTTAGTTTGTTTTTTAGCTTCTGATGTTATTTGATAGGATTTTAGAAAACTGAAGAAATGTTTTAAAGTTTTTGGAATTTAATAAATTCAGAAAGTTTGCTAGCTTAAATGAATCGTTTAGTTGAACATTAATATTTTCTAATCAGATCCTAATCCAATAGTATTTTGCTATCGAGCTGGTCTGGTGAAGTATCCTGATTGTGGGAGACAAAACTCTGAGATGACTATTTGAAGAACCACAGAGTTTGGACTTCTTAACATATTCTGCTGTTTTTCCTGATGATGAGCGACTTGGCAAGATATCTACTGATAGGTGGCTGATAAAATCTTGAAAAGCATAAACTTATCGAATTTGGACCCATTACATACGTCTTTAAAAATACTATTATAACAAAGAATTAAAATTATTATTATCTATTCTGTTAAAATATTGTTTAAATGTAAATAACAATATACCTAAATCTTTAATTATTTAAAAACCACTTTCATCTAAAATATCTTAATCGCTTCATTACAGCAATACCTGTGATCTTCATCTAGGAATATTTTAAGTTTGAAGATTTGAATATAGAAATATCTGAGGTTAAATTCTCTTTGTACCTTCATCAAAATCTGGTCTGTTAACCAAATTACTACTAGATTGAATTTTGATAAGTAAATTCCATTAACCTTTTATATCTGGAATATTAATTACTACTCATTTACAAAATCTTTCTTAATTATTTTTTTTTGCTATTAATTAAAATATAACTTAAATATTATATGAACTAAAGTAGATACTTTATTTGTTAGTAAAAAAGGATCAATTTTCCTAATTAATAATATTTTAGCTTCATAGAATATTTTATCTACAGTCATGGAGCCTGCTGCACAGGCGTATAAAGCGATAGATTGTAGGTTCGATTCCTACTCGACGAAATGCAACTTAGGTAACTAAATTTATAGTTTAGAAAGGCAAAGACAGTTTCTTCATTCATTATAATCTATTAATCCTTAATTTTCTTTAATTTTCAATGAAAACGAATTCCTTGAATAAAATACACAAACAGAAATGCATCATCGTATAGAGATGCCTATATGCCTAATATGTTGCTTCAATTTGATAGCAGCCCCAATATATACAATTCGGGTATCTTTGCAAATGCCTCTATCCGTATCTAGTACGAGGACGAACCAATTCCAGTTAGTAGGGGATGAATAATTTCTTTAGCCATGCTCGTGCCAGCCAACGACGATCTTCCTACTAGAGCTACTAGAGCTGGTATGGTTATAAATTGTTACTCCCAAATCTACAAATGTGCATTTCTATAGTATATGCTATGTTGAATGGGGTGGTGGTGGTGGTGGTGGTAGAGCTAGGGTATTCATATTGTTAGAAATGGCAACGTTACTTTTTTGGTTGAAGAATTTTTTATCAAGGATAATTGCTTTAATAATAAGTTCTGCCTATCCCTGGAAATATATGTTACAAAGAAGGAAACTGTTGAGAGTTCTTTCAATTTAATATCTCGTCTTATTAATAGAATAATAAAAGTAAATATGTATTTAAAAATAATAGTAATGATTTCGTTAATATACTAAGAGCTAAAAATAATAGATAGATCTTTCTACTAGAGCTAGTATGGTAATAAATTTTGACTCTAGCGAAACTACAAATGTACAATATCTCTATAGTACGAGTCTCGTATATGCTACACTTTTTTCACTTACAATTTTGATAGAAATGGCAACGTTACTGAGATTGAGATTTAAAGGTTTTGAATGTTGGTTAATCAATGTTTTTTATTAAAGAATTGAGAATTTTTTCACCCATTTTTACCCTATTCTTTATTGTCTAAACAAGCTTTGTTTATCCCTGGAAGAATATGATACAAAGTCTATGAACTAATTATAGTCCTTCGTAGCGTCGCGTATATTTAAAGAAAATAATAAAAATAATGACTTCTTACTATTATATTATAAATGCACTAAGAACGATAATAGATAGATATCAGGCACTAGTTATTACACCATTCTCCGCCTCAATCTAGGCATCTATTTGGTAAAAACAAATTCATGAATCGATGCATTCAAAAGCATACGAGTGCTTGTGACAGTAGAAAATAGAAATTCGATTCGTTTATACTGAATTTGTAGGAACAATAAGTTGAGATAAATAAAGGCGTTATAAACCTTTAGCTTCAAAATTTATCTCTGGCGGGGTAGCCAAAAAGAAAGGAGAGTTAAACACTACTGATTTTTCTACTTCATTAGAATTATCAGACAGATATTTAATAATTATAGCAAAATATTTTACATTTTCCGCTATTATTACTTATAAAAAAAATATTAAAATGCTATCTGCTATTTACAGTTAAAAATTGCCGACTTTCTCAACGATTCAGTCAAATGGAAGAAACTGAAGGCGATAGCTCGTCGAGTCGCCTATAACAGTTTACATATGATTTTAATATCAATAAATTATTTACTTTAATATTAGAGTTTAAAGGAAATCTTTCCACTTGATATCGATAAGATTACGGTTAAGAAGTGCTAAGTGGTTCAAAACACTTAAATAAAGTGACTTGTTTTAGAGATTGAAATTGCTTTATACATATTTATATATTTATTTTTAGATTCATACTGTATCCTATTGGTATCTTGCACGTAGGAGGATACAAATAGGATACAGAGAACATTCTTATCCTTGGGATTTGGGAAGTATTGCGTATTGAGTGGTGGAACTTAACGCCGCGAATTGCCGAAGAAATGAAATTATTTAATATTTAATTTCCCCGTGTGGGAATCGAACCTACAACCTGTCGCGTTTAGAGACGCTCGCTGGTCGCCTTGCACCACGGCTGGCCTCAAAAATTTTTTTTTTTATTATATTTAACTCCAATTATAAGAAACTGAAATAAGATTTATCGATGGACAAGTATTGCTTATATAAGCAAATGGCAATCTAAAAATTAACTTAAACTATAAAAAAAGAAATCTTAATAAACGTGTATGTTCGTAAGTCAACAAATAACTCCAAAACCATTATATGAATGGAATTATATCCAACCAATACCACCATCTAATTAACTCATCGCGGTATGAATTACGTTCGACAAACGCCACTCTAATAAGGCTAATATTACCAATGTGTGAAATATGTATGTACTTAACTCTCGTATAGTGTCAGTCTAATTTAAACTATTATTACTTTAGACTATGAAAAAGCAATTTGTAATAGATTTAAAGTAATTTGTAATATATGAGTTTTATTCTTGAAATTATTAAAATTCTTAGGCTGAATTAATCACGTTTATTTCATACTAGCGACCTGGTCGCGGCTTCGACCGTTTCTACTATATAATTATTTTTATCATTTTAAGGAATAGCTAAAGTTTCCAATTCATTCCATTAAAGTGCTTATTTTTAGCAATATTATCGTATGCAATTCTTTTTATTAAAATTTGTGAAAATACAATAGTGAAAGCTCCATTAAAATCGGTTGAGCCGTTTCTGAGAGTAGCGCAAATAAACCGACAAAATTTGTAAAAATCATTATTTTGGGTTCTATTCATTAATAAATGTCCCCATTAATTGTTTTTCTCATATATCTTACATGTACAAACATCAATCAGTTACAGTTTTATCATATACTAGCGACCCTCTTGCGGCTTCGCCCGCTTTAACTACTGGATTATTCATGTAATGTATGTTTGCAAAGCACTTAAGATAATGTGAAAATTAATTAAACCCTAATGCAACCCGCATTTTTGTAGTTTCAATAAGAATTTTCCAATTGTTTTACACAGCAAGGATTTTTTAGTAGGTACCGTAATTTTAAATCTGTGCTACTAATCTTTTGAAGTACTTATTAAAATATATTTAAATTACTATTTTTAGATAGTTAAATGACTATTTTTAAACGGAAGAAATTATAAACAAAAACCTACCTACTAATAACTACTACAAAAAATGTGAAACCAAATATATCGCGCTTAAATAATACATTCAACTCCAATTATCCAATACGTGCAAACGCATCTAACTAAATCTTCGTTCTTATAGAGGCAGCCGGCTTTTTTTTTTCGAGCTTGTGGTTAATGCTGAAGGGGTTATTCTGTCCCTGATGAAAAGCAAGCACGACGTGGCTGCCTGAGAGGAAAATTAAATAGAATGCATGGGCCGGGAATCGAACCCGGGCCGCCCTCGTGGCAGGCGAGCATTCTACCACTGAACCACCGATGCGTGTAAGGCAAGCGGGCACGGCGGACGCATGGCGAGTGGCAAGCCGTTCCGCAGCAAGGATTTTTTTGATATTGTAACAACTTCTAAAGTACTTATTAAAATGAAAAACTGTAAAAGACAGTTTTGGTCTACATTAAATGGCCAACGTAACTAATATACTTATTTATATGCTGAGAGTAAGGGATAAGTGAAACTTGAGTAACATACAGCTGATGTGTCAACGGCGGGATGTGTCAACAATTAAATGCGTTTTTCTGTAAAACTATTCGCAATTTCGAAATATTGTAAAAAGCAAATTTTATCTTCGTTTAACGTAGAAAATTAATAAAGTATTTTAAAGGATAAGGATTAATACCATTATGGAAAAATATCCCTCACAATAAAAAATATATTGAAATTATTATTTTCAGACAGAAAAATGATCACTACACGTTATTCTTAAAAGATACGAATATGCTCTCGGGGACTTTTTTGTAGATCTTATTAAGAGGAACAATACTCCAGTACATTTTTTTCATGTAGTACTTATCATTAGAGCAGCGCATGCGCGAAAGTGTCTCAACGGGTAGGACTTTATACACATTTATCGTATTTATGTTAATTTACATAAGAATATACAAATAATAAACTATATATAAACCTTCTACGAAAAACACTCGACTTAATGGTGAAGACCGCATCAAAATCCGTTGGGTGGTTTAGAAGAAGAAGAGTTAGAAACAACAGACAGACACGAAAAGCGACTTTGTTTTATAAGATATAGGATGTAAAGATTATACTTATTTGAAAATCAAACCTTCAAATTTAAACGAATTGAAGAAAATATCGAATCATCTAAGCGAAGTCAGTATATCCAACATATATAAGGGAAATTTAATTTCAACTGTCATTTCCTTGTCTCGTACACAGAAAATCTGCGAACAAATAACAAGAACTATTTGAACTGGTTAAATAAACACACGCGACCCAAAATGGTTCAACATGGTGGTACCAACTGGGAACCTAAACCAACTCGAGCTTTCACGTTTCATATTTGTATTTACAATTAAATGTTACAATTTGGAGACATTGAATCTCTAACAGATGTAGGATTTCTGTGATAATAGAAATTTTTTTATTGTCAGTAGAAAAATGTAACGTGAAACCGTACATATAAATTCTTTAATATTTATCAATTGTTATCTTTTGTAATAACATTTGTTTTCATTTACATATGTATTATATATGTAGAAATCAAATATTATAGTGAAATATTGTATATTTTAGCCTTTTAAGAGTATCTAAATAAATTAAAATAAATAAATTGTTTTGTTTGAAATTTGTTTTAAATATATTCAGAATTGTTTTTGCTGGTATTTACAATTTTCGCCTTCATACAATTCGATATACTTCCTATTGAGTGCCAGAACCACCACTGAACCAGCACTGCGCCAGAATGATCCTCACCCCCTACAGACCTCGAAAATACAAGAATCTATCAATAAAGCAATTATGATAAGTCCGAAATTAATTCTCATGTCATATTAGAATGATTTCAGAGAGCTCAGAGAGAGATTTCAGAGAGAAGGGTCATTAATACCGTCGGGTCCAAGCGTAAGGGATACAGACCATGAATACAATTACACGCGCTACGAGATGTTGGGATTAAATTGTACGCGTCAATGAAACTTGTATTTCAATATTTGGAAACATTGGTTTGTGCGTAAGTGAGTGGAGATTTGTAATAAAATGTTGAAATTAAGTTAAAATGCTGTGTTTTTTTTTCAGTTTTATTATTCAATTTTTAATTTATCTAAGCTGACTCGTAAACCGGGTTCCGTATCAATTTTAGGATTGTATTCCAATCCAATCCAATTCCAAAAAAAAAAGTTGGAAGAGAAGCAGAAGAAGAAGCTTGATTTTTCTGTGCTTCAAGGACACAGAATATATGACACGTCCACGTGATCTCGAGATAAATAATCTTGACAGAAGGAAACCAAAGCCATCTTATGAGAGTTCCGGTTTTTCGTTTTGAGATACGGAATCCTAAAATTATTCGCCGTACCCCAAAGACAGGGGAAAACTAGCGTTAAGACACTCTGATTTGCACTTTCGGCCGAATTTTGGAGGTATTACGTGTTGGGTGACAGAACTTAACGCCGTGCTTTGGCTCGGTACAATAGCAAGGAAATGAAAATAATAAATATTTCATTTCCACGAGCAGGAATCGAACCCAGAACGTGTGGCGTTTTCTGTCACATACTCGTCCTCCTACGCCACGACTGGCCTCAACAGAAGTCATATGTTTTAAAAAATAATATAACAATGAAAGTACTTAGTTTCAACTGCTAAAACAATTAGATAATTAATTAATTGCAACTAACACTATCCATCAATACAATACAATACAATACAATGTATGAACATATAGCCAGATATTGTATATGGTTATTATATATCAAACTAGTGGACACGAACGCGGCTACGCCCGCGAATGCCCGAACTATACGAATATTTATGAAATTATTTTCAGTTTTCAATAGAGAGATGCATTAAGCAAGCTCATTTTGGGTGACGTTTTCTAACAACAAACTTTGCAAATCGTTGCTTAGCAACGGTCGCATAGCGACGGTTGTTATTAACATGGCGGAATAAATTGCATGTGAAATTAATAAGTATTTTAATATATTGGTATATATCGAAAATGTTACAAATATGAGAAAAAAAGTATCCTATGTTCATCCCGAGACCCTCAAGTATCTCTATATGAGTATTTTATCACAATAACATTAGCGGTTTGACCCTGATTGCGTAAAAGACAGACGGACAGAGTTACTTTCGAATTTATAATATAGGTATGGATGTACATATAGCCAGATATTGTATATGGCTATTATATATATAGATTAAGCATACACTATCAAATTTGTAATCCCCCACGACCCTATATCCATTATCAATATGACAAGTAATACGATATTAGATTAGGAATGCGTAGTTCCCGAGTAAATGTGTTAATCTACGACCCTTATAGCGTTGTACATACAGACTAATATAATATAACAAATTATATTAATGCAGTAAATCATAGTGTTTGTCCGTCTGTTTGTACATGGCGAGCCACTTCACTTGAATGTATTTATTTATTGTAAACAATGTACTGGTGGTTTATGTTTAGCTTAGCTGATGTGATTGGAAGTAAAAAGGTTTATATATATTCTTTTTTTATTAAAATGGTTGAGCGTTAGAAAATAATATATAACCGATTTTAGTATAAGTAAGTAATTTTAAATACTGTTGTTTTCTTAATTTACTTAAAATCTTAAGTATTTACTTAAATAAAATCATAAAAACAATCAGCTTCACGCTGTTTCTCGCTTGCAGCAGGGTAAGCAGAGGGCCCGGCGGTGGTCAGCCCGTCGCAAAATGTACTGGTGGTCCCCTGAGATTGCTGCCCTGCGGTCTTCTTGCATCCGGGCCCGACGGGCGTATACAAGGTGTAGGAGAAGGAACGGTCTCGACCCTGCACTTGAGAGTCAGCTGCAGGGCATATATAAAGAAAGAAAGAAGGCTCTGCAGCACGCTATTAGCTCAGCGAAGCGTGAGGCTTATCAGGAGCTATTAGCAGGTCTTAACAGATTTCCATGGGGGCGGCCCTATCTGGCTGCCCGTAAAAAGGTCCGTGCGCAAAGCGCTCCTCTAACGGAAACTCTGTCACCAGACTTTCTCTTACGCCTTCTGGTGGACTTATTTCCGGAGCCGCCTAGGCACATCCCCCCTAGAATGGCTCCGTCCTCTGTGCATGAGGAGGTTATCCCGTCGGTTATCCCTCTCATATCTGAAGGAGAGATGAATATGGCACTCAGGAGACTGAGGGCTAAGAAAACGGCTCCGGGACCAGATGGTGTGCCAGGAAGAGTTTTGAGCATTGCCCTAGAACACCTTGGTGAGCAACTTCGGAAGCTATTTGATCAGTGCCTTTTAACTGGACAGTTTCCGAAGTTGTGGAAGGAAGGAGGACTATGTCTACTGCGCAAGGAGGGTCGTCCTCTGGACTCTCCTTCCGCATATAGGCCAATAGTGCTGCTGAATGAGATGGGCAAGATCTTAGAGAAGATCATTGCTGCCCGCCTTGTTCAGCACCTAGAGGAGGTAGGTCCTGGTCTTTCAGAGGCGCAGTTCGGGTTTAGGGCCGGCCGCTCGACCATTGATGCCCTGAACGCCCTGAAGACACGGTCGTTGGCCGCGACGGCAGATAAAGATGTTCTTCTCGCCGTCTCGTTGGACGTGGTCAACGCCTTTAACAGTCTGCCGTTTGAGACGCTAAGAGAGGCACTTCGGTACCATGGAGTGCCTTTCTATCTCCGGCGGCTGTTAAATGACTACCTCCAAGACAGAGTAGTCTTATGGATTGGGGGAAATGGCCAGATCGGTCGACGAAGCGTCGGATGCGGGGTTCCACAGGGGTCGGTTTTGGGCCCGATACTTTGGAATCTCGGCTATGATTGGCTCCTGCGTGGTCGTCTTCCTCCTGGTATGAGTGTCATATGTTATGCGGATGACACTCTAGTCACGGCCAGGGGAACGTCTTACCAGGAGGCGGCACACTTGGCTGAAATCGGCACCTGCCTTGTCGTCGACCGTATCGAAGCTCTGGGTCTGAGAGTCTCTATGCCCAAGACTGAGGCCCTCCTATTCCACGGCCCGCGTAGGGGTCCCCCCCGTAGGGCTACTCTGCGCATCCAGGGACAGGACGTGGAGGTTCGGACTCAGATGAAGTATCTGGGTCTGACCCTGGATGGACGGTGGTCATTCGCTTCGCACTTCGCTCAGCTTGTGCCGAAGCTAGTAAACGCTGCTGGGGCCCTCGGCAGGCTCCTGCCGAATGTCGGAGGGCCAGATTCTCCATGCCGACAGCTTTATGTCGGCGTGTTGAGATCCATGGCTCTGTACGGTGCCCCTGTGTGGGCAGATTCTCTCACCGTTCGCAATAAGACCCAATTGCGGAAAGCGCAGCGTCTCATAGCGGTGAGAGCAATTCGGGGGTACCGTACGGTGTCCTGGACGGCGGCAACTCTCTTGGCGAGCGATCCGCCTTGGGAATTACAGGCGGAAGTGCTTGCCAGAGTTCATGCTTTCCGCACAAGCGAGCGGTCGCGAGGCGTACAACCATCGTGTGAGGATGTCGCACGGATCAGGAGGAGAGCGGATGAAGCCCTGATCCGGCGATGGAGGGGGGACCTGGGGTCTCCGGCGGCAGGCCTAGCGACAGTGGAGGCAGTTCGCCCACACTTGGATCGCTGGGTTAAAAGGAGGTTTGGTGTCCTGACGTTCAGACTGGTGCAGGTTCTGACGGGGCACGGTTGCTTCGGTAAGTACCTGCATCAGGTTGCACGTCGGGAGATGTCGCCGGTGTGCCATGAGTGTGATGCCTCCGTGGATTCGGCGCATCACACTCTGGCTGAATGCCCCGCTTGGGCCCCACAACGCCATGCCTTGATGGCGGTAGTGGGGAGGGACCTCTCACTGGCCAGTGTGGTAGGGGCTATGCTGGACTGTGAGAGGAGCTGGTCTGCAATGGTCTCCTTCTGCGAATCAGTAATCGCATTGAAGGAGGCCGCGGAGCGGGTGCGCGAGTCCAGCTCGAACGCAGATTCGCTCCGCCGCCGTAGGCCAGGGGGTAGAAGAAGGCGGTATGCGCATCTTCTATTCCCCCTACCCTAGAGGAGTTACCGCGGGAGGGTCAGGGTGATCTTCCTTCAGGTTATCAAGGCTGCGGATGCCCTAGGAGAAACCCCAGGGCACCCAGAAAACGACGATGGCCTGCAAAAGGCCTTCCACCGAGGCGTCGTAGTAGCATGCGCGAGCGATCCTGCGGCGTCTCATTTTGGTGGAGAGGGTTTCCGCTGGGTTTTAGTGGGTAGGATCGGTTTTACCGATGAGTCCCACAGTACCGCTCATCCGTAAGGCTCGCCTTCCGTATGGGCGGTCTGCGTAAATGCATTTCCCAGCGACAAAAAAAAAAAAAAAAAAAAAAAAAAAAAAAAAAAAAAAAAAAAAAAAAAAAAGGGTAAGCAGAGGGAACCTAGTGTTAAGATACTCGGTTCCCCACTTTCCGCTGAATTATGGAGTTATTGACTAGCGAAACTCAGCGCCACCCTGTCCCTCGATACCGAAACTACCAAAATTTTAAATCAATATTTTATTTCCTCGAATGAGAATCGAACCCACAACCAATCGGGTCTGGCCTCAACTATACATTATACTCATACAATTTATCTAGCCAGGTATTATAAAACCGTCCAAAATTGGCAAATATTTTCCAAAAAGACAAACTGAGGCGAAATTCCCAAAAGCAAACTTCTCGATTAAAAAGTTGTGAAATCTATATATATAAAATCGAAAGGTCACTCACTCATCACGAAATCTCAGAAACTACATGTGCTAGGAGTCTCAAATAGGAGTTTGCATAGGAGTTACTTATAGGACGTAGGTGCTCGCTAAGACGGGAATTTGCAATATTCGACTTCTAAGGGGTTGTTTTTGGGGTCGAAAGTTACTATGAAACTTCGTTACTACAAATGCTAGAAGTCTCAAATTTTGCATAGACGTCACTAGGACGTAGTCATGGAGACAGAAATTGATAATAACATAGTGTACGCGGGTGTAACCGCGAGCGGGCCGCTAGTATATAATATATATGTATGTGAAATATAGCTGACGTTGCTGGTGGCCGTTCGTCGCAACATCGGCATCCTAATATGTAACTTTACACGTTGGTACCACTATTATACTATATTATATATAGTTCCATGGACTTGTAGCGTTGGCCCATTGTACTACCCTCTTTGTTCTTAAGAAATCAAACATGGCGGCGCATTGTTAGCGTCCCCTGGCGGTTCTTTTGGAGAAACTTTAGTATTTTGGCTGTGAACGCCTTTTGTGTTTTTCGGGCACTTCACAAGTATGAAATTACTGGTAAATTAACTGAGAATTATACGAACGTTTGTTACTAAATTTGTAATTTTTATTTTGGTAAAATTCATAATTATTATAAATGTTTTAATATTTTTATAGTAATAAGTATGAAGGACATTTACTCGTATATATTAAGGCCGTAGTGGTGCATAGTATGGGCATAGCGTTTGACTGTAACGCGACGATTGTGGATTCGATTATCAGTCGGGGGAACGAATTATTATTTATTAATATTCTAATTTCTTCGCTCTTGTATCAAGATAGGTCGGTCGGTCTGGTTCAGTACTTAACTCACTATATCTCCAGAAGTGAGCGGAAAGTGGGAACGGAGTTTTTCAACACTAAGCTCTCTCCCTGCTACACGACGAATACAGCGTGAAGCATAAAAGGGCAAAAAAATAAATATTTATAGATAAACAAGTGTAACTTTAACATTAATACAAAAACCACAAGAAAGCTCCAAATCTTAGAAGGCGCCACTGTTCTCATTTACGACGGTATACTAATTCACTCTCCATTTGTACGCAATTTTTCGACCGTTACACCCCATCCCCCCTACAAACCCCTGTTTACCTCCCCCTACCCCCACCCCGCGGAAACGTGATTCGAAAACAAATACGTACATTTCTTGAATACTGTATTTGCTCGAAAACTGAAGCCGATTTGAACGGACCGGACAATGTTATTCTAAAGGAACCTTCTTACAAAATAATGAAGCTACGCCAATTTCGTAATATATTAGACTTATTTTTAAACAGTAAATATGTTGTAAATCTTAAAAGCCTTAGCAGAAGGCTACTAATTTATTTATCTTGTTGTTTCTTCGTATACTCATATTTTGCATAAATATTTGTATTTTCATCCCTATTCTCTTAACTCATGTAAGGTAAATATGGCTTTTATATGTTATTTTACTTTGCAAACGGATTCTTTGGTCTTTTTTCAACTTCCCGCAAGTAGTAGAATAGGTAAAGGGAGCCTAGTGTTAAAATACTCCGCTTCCCACTTTCCACAGAATTTTGAAGATATTGGGTGTTGAGTGGAGAAACTCAATATTGCGCTTCGCTTTGATACCAGGGCAAAGAGGGCAGGGATTCGAATCCACGATCTGTCGCGTTTACACACACTCTTGGGGCACCAGCACGGCGACTGGCCTCAATTGATTCTTTATCTAATAAGAAACTTACATTGATATTTTATTCAATGAAACCCTTGCGAAATACAGAAATTCTAAAACAATAATAAAACCTTGTGACAATATTCTTCTAACAAAAGGCTAATGATGGTAGAAGTGACTTTCTTTTATCCATTTACAAATATATTCACATAATCTGTTTCAGGCACGCCATACCAATATCTTACAGTTTCTATTGCCACCCGAACTATGAGTGGGTACCATTAGGTCTTGGAATTTACTGCGGACGACCAACTATAATGCAATTACAGAATAACTTATAGGATGCCATTTTCACTATTTTCCTCCAATATACAAAGTGCTGGCGCTGAGAGACAAAGCGAGACTGTAAGCCCATCGGAATTTGGGTTCGATTACCACTCGAGGAAATTAATATATGTTATATTGTTATTTCTTGGCTCTAGTGTTGAGATAGCACGGTCTTGAGTTCTTCCACTCAACATGCAATGCCTTGAGAATTCGGCAGAAAATGGGGAACAGATCTTAACCCTAGGTTCCCTCTGCCTACACAGCTGTTTGTAATATTCCATTTCATATTTAGTGCAGTAATTATTGGAAACGATGTTTACTTAGAAACATTAAACAGGGGTCAGGTGAATTATGCGTTTACTTTAGCTTACTATTGTACCAAAAATTATGTTTTGTATATTCTTGCCGGCTTTCGGTTTCTTAAAGTCTTTGTAACTTTATTCTAGTTTTTTTAATGTTTTGATATTTCATATTTAGGTAATTTTTTAAGTAACGTTATCTTTTTTCAAACTGCATTTTGAAAAAAGGTTAGATAGGTATATTTTGGTGACAACTACCGATAAACCTATTTACCATTAGGGGTGGAATAAGCCCACTACTGAACCTTATTTTGAGCAAAAAATTCGCTAGTTTAATAGAAACTTTGGAATTTTCAATACAAACATTCACCCATATGGGATTAAGCCTATAGTCTCGTCTGGTAAGCGCATTAGTTAGGCACGTCCCAACTGCATCACAATGACGATAAAGTTAGATTTAAACTTAACTAAAAAAAAAGGATAGCGAATTGATGGTAACGTGTGCCGCATTTATACTGAATATTTTTGGTAACGGCTTCAGATATTTTTGTTATGAATAAATGATGAGATTTTACATATTTATGGTCGTCGTGGCGCACCGGCTCAGAGTCCTGGAAACCTGGCGGTTTTAGGTTCGATTTCTACTGTAGAAAATTATGAAAATCTGCTATCACTGAGTCTGTTGAGTTCACCACTCAACACGCAATGTCTCAAAGATTGAATGATGTATTTGAACGAAATGTCTTAACACTAGGTTCTCCATCTGCCTTCTCTCCGTCTGCCTTCTCTGCAATATTCAGGATAAAAAGAAAATACTATCTATCTACTTTATGGAAATTAATTGATAAAACCGTCTTTCAAGATTTGTTTATTGTAAATCCAATTATAGCACTTCTACGCTCCATACATACAATACCCAAAACAATTTTTATTTTAAGTTGAAAAACATGAACGTGATATTTCTTTCTGAAATATTGCAATACGAATATTTCATATGAAATATGTGGATGCGTCTGTAATAAGGGCACGCGAATATTGATATTTGTATCGTTCCTTTTACTATGTAGGGTAATGAGTTCAACTGAAAAGACTGAGCTTTTGAACGATTTAGCTTTTAAGTCCATGTAACCTGAATCGATGTGCAAAAGATTCATTATTTTTTTCAAGGAATTTATGGATTTTGTGTTTTTATTTTTTATAGCTATATATATCCAGCATGCAGCGGTGTAGGCAAAGGGAACCTAGTGTATGACACTCTCCGTTGTCTCTTGCCACTTGAGTAGCGAAACTTAACGCCGCGTTTCGCCTCGACACTAGAGCGAAAAAATGAAAATATTAAATACAATTGATTATTTAATCAAAGGAAAATAAATCCAGGGAGAAATCGAAACCCTTTGGTTTCCATAGGACTTGGTAAGTCTCGGCCAATTCTGGTCTGCTGCTGCTTTCTGCTGTTGTTAGACAGCTAAGATAATCGCCAATATTGTATGAAATGAAAAGGTTAATGAACTTCTTAATAACAATATTTAGATCTATGGCCCCTAAGATCACCGAAAAAAAACTTCTATGTCAACACAATAAAAACATACGACCATAGTTTTTGCTGTATACTCTATGAAATTCACTTACATAGGGTACTTTTCGTAAATCAACAGAAATAAAAGAAAAAATGAAAAAATATAAAAGAAAATTAAGATGTTAATCTTAGAAAGTTATCAAGTTGCCAAAAAAATATTAAATTATTTAGAAATGATAGTAGCCAAGTAAACAAAGCGTAAGTAGTTTCCCTCAAGACGTATAACTGGGGGTCACTAAAATAACGAACAATGTTGTGAAACCCAATAAGCGTTGCCGAAGATTTATTGCTTGTAATTCAAAGTGCAAGGGGCATTTGTTAGAGGCGTACACCATGGCGTTGATTGTTGGGATAATTGAAAATGAATTTCTATCTTGGACGTTTATGTCTGTAGATGTTTGTATGGGGAAACGGCTCTTACAGGATAGTTTACAAGAAATTACGCTTGTTAAGGAAGTTTAGATAATATTGAAAATTATTTGGGGATGTCTTTATTTTTTTCCTAATTATAATCAAAAACGTTAATTGAAATTGGATTTCGTTATTGCTTGAGGATATTGTGATTAAAATTGAATTGTACAACTGTCTTAGCTTGTCTGTTGTATGTTAAATAGAGACCAGATCCATCTAACCAAGATTTCTGGGAATCCAAAAAAATATTATTTTTGTAGGTTACAAAAAAAGAAATTCTTTGCAAACTAAAATGAAACAAGATTTAAAAATATAGATAACATTTACCCCATACAATACTCAAAGCCCTATATACATGTGGCCATCATAAATGTATATACAAATATAACAAACGAGCTAATCCCAAAGCTTTATACAGAGAGCTTAAATGGCGGTACAAAGAGCTAATACCGCAGGTTTGCTAACAATAAACTAACAGTGAATTAAAGTTCACCCAAACTTCCCGATGTGGTACTGTCATAAACTGTCTGCTAAGTTTATTCGCTGACGGTACAGGTAACCGCCATTAAGATGATATCAAAGAGAAAACAAACATGTTTTGGCCAGCAGGAGTACGGTTAGCAAAGAACGCCTTTGCCTACTTATGCCAAGCTCTTAAATTAGAGCAACTTTGTAGGTACAATTAATATTTATGATTATAGCTGTTTTTTGGGTCTATGCAGTATCCCGCACATGGCTGGGGGTAGGCAGAGGACAGAAGTCGGAGGGAACCTAGTATTAAAACTGTTCGTTCCACATTTTTTCCGAATTCTGGACGCATTGCATTTTTGATTAGGTACAAAAATAAATGAAAATGAAAATTTTAGGGTTCTTAAATTTTACAGTCTACTAAAATTTTTCATCACCAGAAATTTTTGTCATAGATAGGGTGCCTTTAGCGATCGGTTCATCTGGAACTATTTTTAACTTTGCATGATGGTTTGAAATTTTCGTTAAAACTTTACTCATAACGTTTTTATCAAATCCCTCAGATTTTTCCTATTAATATCTTTTTTAATTCAACTTTCAACCGGAATCTGAAATTTAAATGCAATTAAAAATTCTTATTCATTAATAGTCCACATTTCCATCTGATTGGAACTGCGATAAAATGTTTTTATTTTGATTATGTATCTTGTATATAAGAAATATTTTTTTATGTTGTAATAAAAAAAAAACACTTTTTATATATTTTTTTAAATTGTTAATAAATATTAATATTATTGTCTACTGTATATTATTATATATAATAAACATTTTTTATTTTGTTTCAGGTATGGAGATAAATTCAAATATGTGGCTGTACTGTTTGTGGGTGGTGGTCAAGTTTAATAAGTTTAATAAATATAGAATTGAAGTAAATAAAACGTAGAGACGTGAAAATTTAAATTTAAACAAAACACATAACTATTATTTTATACACTCGTATACCTAGGCCAGTTAAGCATGGATGAAAGATAGATTATTAGATTTTTTACCAGAAAATAAAAGTAATTATTTTAATCGTTAAAATTAGTTCCATACAACCTTTTTCGCCATTTTGTTTTGATTTAAAAAAATTAAAAAAAGATAAAAATTACACATCTTTTTGAAAAATGTTAAAATATATGAACATACATATATTAAAAAATATAATATTCGTTTCATTTTATAGCATGTGAGCAATGTATGTATCTACTTAAACAATTTGCGAGCACTCGGACAAAGCAAACAGCCGGCGTAGGGTTAACATGTTTGCTGGCGGTCAGGACTTTGAATATCGTTCGGTGACTTTCTGATATTATTGGTATTGTTTATTTGTATATATTTAATTGGAATTTAATTTATGTTATACTTTTATTTGTTTAATTTTTTATTTTTAGCCTCACGCTGTTCCCGCACGCAGCAGGATAGGCCGTGAGAACCTATATTCCGTTCCCAATTTTAATATTTTAAAAATTATTGATCTTAGTGTATAACTAATGTTTTATATATAAATTTCATTTGTGGTCAATGACGGTAAAAAAACATTACCATTATTGCTTAAATTAAATTACATATTTTCTTATTCAAAAATGTCGATAAATATATTCTATACCTTTTACAAATATTAATTAAATTTTAACACAAAATATATACAAAAAAAATATAACAACTATATGCACAACCATCGTGGAATTTGGTGACACAAGGTAATTATTAGCACAAAAACAAAACTAATATAAAAAAAAAACAGAACAAAAAGAACTGAATCTGGAATTAGTAAAAATATTTTGAATAATCTTATAAATATTTCATTATTTTTAAAAAAAAAAAAATAGTGTTATTTTCTTTCTCCATCTATCTATTAATATTTTTATATATAATTATAAAGCACAAATTTTTGAAATAAAATATTTTAAATATAACAATAATAATTTTAAACGTGATCCAACATGGTGCCCCTACGAGACCGTGACACTGGCGTCACGCGCGTTCATCTCAGACACTAATTAACGAGAGCCTGCAATTAGAGAACACTCGACAATGGCTTCAGCTTTAATATTTAGGGGTGTCATCTAATAAGATTTAGGGTGGAATTGTTCGGTTGTATGTACGTAATTAAAATGTGTTATTTCACTTTTCGCTATATGTATAACGTATTTGGCGTTCCATGTTAAAGTAATTAATTGTTTTATTTGTTTAGATTTGTAATATTTTAAACGAAATATCTTAAATTTTAATATATTAAAAAATAGCTTCACCGCGTTGTTCCTTTTCTTACATATTAAATAACGATTCTAGCATAACAAAGTAGGCAGAGAGGGCCTAGTGTTAATCTTTATATATCTTTGTACTTATTTGGAGCCAAATTCAATATATATGCTTCCATGGCTTTCATGAAGCAGTTTGATTACGAAAAATTTCTGATACGACAAAGTGCGGCGTTAAGTTTCACTATTCAACATTAATCGTACAGAATTAAGGCGGCAAATAGAGAACAGAGTGTCTCAACACTACTAGTACATTGTATTGTTTGTACGATCTTCAAATCTCATTTAACTCTGTTAATATCTATCTGTTCATGGCTGAGACTGTGGAACTTTCAGCGAGCGCCATTACTTCTAAGGTTTTTTTTTTCGAAGCGCAAGGAAATCGTTTAAGTTAACTCGTTTACTTGTGAAACTTGCCTTGTGGCCGGATTACGAAGATAAAACTTAGTTTGAGCCTTCTATTAAAACTCAGATTTTTTTGTATTACGCTTTTATAACATCCTTTCTACTTTTGATGTTCCATTTCGATGGAATTGCATTGTCGTCTTATTATTTCTTTATAATTGTATTGGAGAAGATGTCCTTCTTCTCCATCTAGTAGAGAAAACGTATAGTTAGGTCGTAGAAATTTCTGAAACTGTGGAATGGTCTACCCGCGACAGTGTTTCCATGTCGGTACGATATGGGTACCTTCAAAAAGCGCGTCTATCTCCACCTCAAAGGCTGGCAACGCACCTGTAGCTCCTCTGGTGTTGCACGGGGTCGTGGGCGTCGGTGATCACCATCAGGTGACCCGAACGCTCGTTTGCCTTGTCCTTTCTCTATAAAAAAAAAGTTACGAATCTAATATTTACTGCTATTACTACTGGCATGATTGATTTCTATAAATAAATATTTGCTTATTTCATTGGACTTGATAGCTTAAAATACTATTAATTGTAATGCAAATAGTTAATTTAAATAAATTGAATCTCCTTTTTGAAGTCGGTTAAAATCCGAATCAATTTTAATATATATATTAGAATCGTAATTAAATCCCTATGAAACTCTTACATAAAAACTGTAAATTTTCAAGATATTGTAAAATACACAGCTATATAATTTTAATACTCCAAAGTGAAATAAAAAACTAGCTCTAACAAAATATATTCGTCCATAATAAAATACATTTGGCACGTCCAAAATTGATGTGACGAGCGAGTGATGTATGTATTTTGGAAGGGTAATTTGGCTCTTTTTACGGGCGGACACAGCTGTGCCAATGCATCTATCTATGGGAGAATCGATATTCTATAACAGTTAACTAAATTCATATTCCAATATATTTAAATTGTTGTACAGAATACACTAATAGTAGCTAAAGAAGTAGGTACGGAGTTCATTTACTGAATAAAGACTTTAAAACGTCATCATAGGACAATCCTGGTGCTAGGGCAATATGTGTGAATGTAACATGACAGGTAGTGGATTCGATCCACACTCGACGATATGAAATATTTACTTTAAATAATATAATGATGGAGTCGAAGCAAAGCGCGACGTTGAGCTCGGCCATTCAACACACAATGAATCCAGAATTCAGCGGAAATTGGGGAGCGGAGTGTTTTAGCACTACGTTCCCTCTACCTACTCTGCCACATGTGGACAAAACAAGTTGTATTGTTTATTTATTATAGAGAATATCACTATTTTATCTATTCGAATGCGAATATGAAACATTTTTTAGTTTTTTTTTTATATTGACATTTAAAATCAAGTACCCAGTAGGTACGTGA
This sequence comes from Heliconius melpomene rosina, assembly GCF_056956725.1. Classification (NCBI taxonomy): domain Eukaryota; kingdom Metazoa; phylum Arthropoda; class Insecta; order Lepidoptera; family Nymphalidae; genus Heliconius; species Heliconius melpomene. The sequence goes on along the minus strand of NC_140402.1, from coordinate 3,661,699 downwards.
TGAAGTGGGACATCTCCACCCTCTCATTATTTTACAAAGTTCTCTTGTAATTTTATAAATAGAAACATTTACAACATACAAATATGGATAAGGCCGTCAATATTTATTTACGTTTATACTTCCATTTCTTCGCTCTGATGTCGAGGCAAAGCGCGGCGTTAAGTTCTGCCACTCAACACGCAATGCCTCCAGAATTCGGCAGAAAATGGGGAACCGAGTGTCTTAAAAGTAGGTTCCCTCTGCTTATCCTGCTGTGTGGTGGATACAACATGAAGCTGATTTAATTTTGATTTGATTTTTACAAAATTTTACATTTTATATATGCTATTATATATTAATACATAGCCAAATTATACAAAACTTAAATATTATGTTACAATTTATGTAAAGTTTAAGCGGGCGAAGCCGAATGTAGATGGATGTCTTGGATAATATTACCAACATATTAACCCCAGCTAGTAATATTGTACTATCGATAACGAATCGTCGCCATATTTAATTTATGGCTCAACATGTGCACATAAATGCACATATATTCATAATGTGCTAATATATCACCCAATATTACTGCTTTATTATAAATAAATATTAATATTATAAATATAATTATTAAAATATATTTAAAAACTTAGCTATTACTCTAAATCTATTTGAAATAAAGTTACTTTAGTTTTAATATAGGAAAACCAGTATTAGTTAACATCGTCAATTAATCTTCTTCATCTAAATTATAAATTTATATAATCGTTTTCCAATACATTAAATGATTCGTTAAGAGTTTATGTACCATATAATGTGGGATCATCAGAACAGTTACCAAGTCTTTTTGAAATATCCACGCATAATTTCCACTTTCAAAAGGGCCCTTTAAATCCGTTCGATATTTGAGGCGGAGGGATTCGCTTTTCGCGCAATTAACCGCTCGAGCCGTCCCTTCGCTTCCGCCTGTACATCCGCAACGATTGCTGATGTTGATTAAAAATATATAAGCGTTAGTGGGGGGAGTTTTGGGTTTTGGTAGTTTGGTGCACCAAATAACCAAAAACCAAAAATCTATCTCTATATGTTGAATATACTTTTTGTATTTTTTTTTAGTTTTTTACAGAGTTCTGTATCCCGTTGTATGATTCAGTAGGGAACCTAGTGTTAAGTTACACAGCGATCTCCGTTTTCCACTGAATTATGTAGGCATTGCGGAACTAAACGCCTCGCTTAGGTTCGATACCAGAGCGAAAAAATTAAAATATTAAATATGTGATTTCTTTGAGTGAGAATCAAACTCGCGACCTATCGTGTATGCCCTGCATCACAAATAGCCTCACTTTCTTGTACTGGTGCTCTATATCTAAGCAACGAACCCAAAACCACGGCAAGCAATTCGTTTCGCCACAACTGAACCACAGGGATGAATTTTAAAGATGTCTTACAATTTTATAGGAAAAAATACAACCATTAGCAAAAGAAATATTTGAAAAAGTCCATATATATTTTATTTTGTAATTTCAAGTGTTACTCCGGACGGCGTTAATGAGCGTGCTTTTTGCTAGCGGATTGAACCTCTTATAGACAGAGAGAGAGAGAAAGCAATAAAAGTTATATAACGTCATAAAATACTGTACGGCTGTTCATTAAGTTTAATGGCGGACGATGGCTGAAAAACTGCATTCTATAATGGAATCACTTAGAAGTTTAATATCTAAGTTTTATATTTGTTATGTTTTATAGTTAAAACGTTGGGAATATTATAAGAAAATATTATTAGCAAACGCGATAGGTCGTGAGTTTGATTCCTACTCGTGGGAATGAATAAATTAATATTTTCATTTCTTCGTTGAGGTCTCGAGACGAAGCGCGGCGTTGAATTCCGCTACTCAACACACGATACCTCCAAAACTTGGCTTAAAATGGGGATCAGTTCCTCTAAGTTATATCTGCTTATCCTGCTGTCTGCGGGTTACAAAGTAAAGCTAAGAAATATATATTCATGGAAACTAAGGCACATATGGAGTTGTAACAGTATATTATGAGAATTTATTATAGTAGGTAATAATTAATATAATCTGTGACGGAGTATTTGAATCGTATGAGATTACGCAAGATAATCTTGGGCTTAAATCCTATTCATATTCAACTAATAACAACAGCCTTGTGAAACACCTAAAGATAAATGTCAAGCTTGTATAAATGTGAAAATTTGAACTACGTCAGGCCTATCCTGCAGGTAGGCAACCTAGTGCCAAGGTATTCCGTTCTCCACATTACTCTTAATTAGTGAAGCTATCTCAATAGTCCAGTTATCTCAGTAATCCAAAGTGGATATCCAAAAAATAGTTTATAACTGTGAATGGAGATCGAACTCCCCATCTTTGCATTTACAACTAGATGCAATCCCACTGCACCCTTATGACCCCAATTGCATGAGATATTAAATTTAAACACATTAAACTTAAAAAATAAACTAAATTAGATAAATTTAAATTTAATCCCCACCTCTTCTACGTTGGTGGTCGTTTTGTCGTACAAAAAGGATCTACCGTCAGCCTTTTTATGTGCCTATAAAAAATTTATGACGGCTCCTGTAAGCGACAAATTGAATATGAATTCAGCGAGATGAACTTTTAGGCTAAATTTAATGAAGTGGACGAAAACGTGCTTCCCTAAACATTGTGATAGCTTTCCGAAAAGGTCGTTTTAGATGTTATTTTTCGTTTTCGACGACTTTTGAGTGTTAATTGTGACAGTTCCTTTTAGAAAAAATGTCGTATTCAGAAGAATAATGCGTATAAACTATAATTAGATCGAAATATTAAGAAAGAATATAGCAACTACAATATTTTTGTAGTACTTAAAATATGAAAATACTTTTTTTCTTCTTTTTGTTTACATTACATTTTTTTTTTTTTGCTATAGTACATACATTACTATAAAATTCAAAAGTAACAAACAATTAAAAATAATAAAAAAAAATAACCCGTTAGTATTTACCCTGGTCATAAATATATAAGTATACACCCTGTCAAATGTCTCATATGACATTGGGCTAACTAATTATGATAGCACCAGAGGTCGCCAAACTTTCCAGCGGAAGACCCGATAAGTACCACGAACTAGAAGTTTAATGAATCTTAATATCTGTGAAGAGAATATTTCAAGAAGCTTTCGTAGTTAATGTAGCGTTTAGAGATAAACTGCGTGATTAAGGCGGTACCGCCGCGAGATACAGCTTTATTTATGGTCCCTTAACCCTTCAAAAGTAATGTGCGAAATTTCATATTTTAAAGGCAACCTTTAATTTTGTAGGTTTTTTAGGCATATTATTGTAATAATATCTTTTAGACATAATAATAAATTTGTCTAAAAGATCTTATTACAATTTAAATTTTGGAGGCAAAGTGCAGCGTTGAGTTCCGCCATTCAACACGCAGTATAAATACATCTTCTAAAATATGTGTACTCCGCCTACAATTACCCATTCCATAGAAGAAACACAAAATATTCTTTGAATTCCTATATTAAACATTGTATTTGAATCCTATACTCCATATCATGACTTATGGTGCCGAAACGTGGACACTAACAGTCGATCTAGTCCACAAGTACCAAGTCGCCCAGCGTGCTATGGAGCGAGCTATGCTCGGAGTCTCTTTGAAAGATAAAATCAGGAACGAGGTTATCCGGAAAAGAACCGGAGTTACCGACATCGCTCGCAGAATTAGTAGGTTGAAATGGCAATGGGCTGGACACATCTGTCGAAGGACCGATGACCGTTGGAGTAGACGAGTCCTTGAATGGAGACCGCGGATCGGCAAGCGTAGCGTAGGGCGCCCTCCAGCTCGATGGACCGACGACCTGAAGAAGGTTGCTGGCTTCGACTGGATGCGGAAGGCGGAGGATCGGGAGCTTTGGCGCACCCTGGGAGAGGCCTATGTCCAGCAGTGGACCCGAAAAGGCTGATTTGATTGATCGATTGATTGCCTCCATTTCGATATACCTGCTTTCCCTAAATAATCTTAAAGTATGATAACTTCAATATTATCACTTTCTACGACATAATTAATTTAATTTCATCTCATTTTTAGGAGACTCAATGTAAAAAACAAATTATCTTCAGCTAAAATATCTCGTATAATATAATTTATATAAGTACTATAATATCTAAGTAATTTATCTAGCACAAACTACTTAAGTTAATATCCTCTCACGTGATTATAAAGAAAATTTTAATGAATCTTAGTAAAAACAGAATTTAAAATGGATGCTTAACATTTCATTATCAAGCTTAAATAAAAATCTTCTGCTAAAAAGTAAATTAGTTTACATTTTGAAAATGCTTTGTGCATCACTATAGAAAAAAACTCGCTTCTAAAGTAATATAAAGGCAAAAGCCCGTATTTTCGGTGATACATTCCCATATAGTAGATACGGGGTATCGCTTAAGCATTCAGCCTTGTTTATTTTGACACTTCCTGTAAAGTTTACCTTATAACAATTTAATGAATAAATAAATTAACCTTTAGCTCTTTGTTCAGTGAGTTGTATTAAAACATGCTGCCAATAAATATCTGTTTAAATCTTTATTGCTTATGGAATATTTTTTGTTAATGACTATTTGAATTAATATTTTTTTTTGTATTTGAACCTACAATTTTATTTTTATTTTATTTTATTTTATTTAATAGGAAGCCAACGTTGTATACAATAATAATACAAACACTAAAAACAAAAACAATCTTACGTGAGTACTACATTAATTGTATACCCCACTTACAGGCTAACTTGACATGCATGAAATAAAAAAGAAAAACAACAGAAAACAAACACAATACAAATCATTCTACACTAACATTACTTACACTTCAAAATATATATATATATATAAAATATAATAATTTATATAAAGTATAATAAAAATAAAAAACTTATAAGTACTATATAAGAAACAGAACACAAAAATTTAACAATAATTTTACCTATTAAAAAACATAACTAATAATTTCAAGTTAATTGATAATTATTTTTTAAGAGAAAACATATTTTTTTTTGTTTGTAGTTTGAAAGATGATATAGATTGTTTAAATATATCTAAAGCTGCTTTTTTGAATATGCTGTTATATAATATTAGACTTCTATTTAATGGAGCTGCTTTGCCTATGTTACTCCTACAGAAACGCACTTTAAAAGTGTGCTTATTTTTATTGTGGCTTCTAGAATTGTGCCTTGGTACTGCTGAACCTATTCTGTGTAACAAATTTGGACTATCTATACCCCCATTTATAATCTTATGTAAGAAGCAAAGATCAAGTAAATCTCTACGATTAGATAAAGAAAGGGCATTATAAAATCTTAAGTGATCGGAATAGCTTTTAGTTTGTTTCAGCAAGTTATCTTTGTAAGCCAATTGACGTAAAAATCTCTTCTGTACTCTTTCTAATCTGTTTTCATGTGACTTGTAATGAGGATTCCATGCAATAGAACAATATTCAAGCTTACTACGTATTATAGAGTTAAATAATGTTATTTTGGTACTAGATCTTTTAAATTCTTTTGAGGCTCGCAAAATGAAACCTAGCAATTTTAGTGCCTTTTTTATTATGTCGTCTAAATGTGGAATAAAACTTAACTTATTGTCTAATATGATCCCAAGATCGCTAATTTGGTTGACTCTTCCTAAAATATTTCCATTTATAGAATAGTTAAAGTTAATATTTTTAACTTTACGGCTAAATGTTAAAATGTGACATTTGAGATGATTCATTTTTAAGTTATTATTATCACACCACAATGAAAGTCTATCCAAATCTTGTTGTAATTTAATCGAGTCGGCTATGTTAATAATTTTGCTGTATATTTTAAGATCGTCAGCATATAATTGAAATCTACTATGCCTAAAACAGTCGTGTATATCGTTTATAAAAAACCCAAACAATGTGGGGCCAAGAATGGAACCTTGAGGGACACCAGAGGTCGCAATAAACGTTTGCGACAGATATCCCCCTAAGACTACATTCATTTTACGATTCAACAAGTAAGACCTAAGCCATTTAATTAGATTGCCATTGATACCATACACACTAAGTTTATTTAATAAAATACTATGATCGACGACGTCGAATGCTTTGGCGAAGTCTGTATAAACGCAATCTACCTGTTCAGAATTATCCAACGCCATAGCTAAATCATCAACAACTATTGCCAAATTCGACAGAGTGGATCGTTTTGTGATAAAACCATGTTGATTTTCTATAATTTCTGATTTCATATGCCACGTGAGCACTGGGCAAATTAATGACTCGAATATTTTAGAAAAAACTGACAATATGGAAATTGGTCTATAATTTGAAATATCTTTTCTATCACCGGCCTTAAAGACGGGGACAACTTTTGCAACTTTCCATGAACATGGGAATTCACCTACACATAAAGATTTATTAAATAATAAGAATAGAGGCTTAGCTAGATGGACAGCACACTGTTTAACAAAAAAGGGAGGTATATTGTCCGGTCCAGTGCCCTTATTTGTATCAATACATTTTAATTTATCGACAATATCCTTCTCTTGGATGTTTATTTTTGACAACTCTGAAGTGCAATTTAACAATGTAGCTTTATATGGATGAAGTGTTGTCAAATTTTGTGAAGTATACACACTTGAGAAGTGCGTTGCAAATTGATTGCAAATATCAGATCCATTGGTTGACGAAACACCGTTCAAAGTCATTAAAGCAGGGAAGTTGCATTTGTTAGAACGCTTCATCTTAATATAAGAGTAGAAGAATTTTGGATTAATTTTAATATTATTTTCAACGTTAGTAATGTAATTTTTATATTCTAAGTTAATAAGAATTTCACACCTCTCTCTCAATATTTTGAATTCAATTTCGTCCAACGGATTACCGTATTTTTTAAACTGTATCCTATATTTATTTTTCTCCGCAAGCCGTCTTTTTAATTTATTTGAGTACCATGCTGGATAAGGTGAATTTTGCTTAACTACTTTTTTCTTAATGCATTTATCTATAATTTTTCGTATTTGTATGTAAAAGATATCAGTCATTTCATTAATATTGTCACATTTACTAAATAAAGATTCCCAATCTATATCTCGAAGAAATTTGTTTATTTGTCCATAGTCCGCATTTCTAAAATCGTGCTTTATTATAGAATTTGTAGCTAATAATGAATCATCGTAGTCTGTTCTAAGGTTGATATCTAAAGGCGGATGAAAATTATCCACAGAGCATACAGAGAAATTACTTTTCTTTACCTTTATATTATTGATTGTACCAAACACAAGATCTAATGTTTTACCATATACATTACTGACGCAATTAAATTGAAATAGATTTGTTAATGCCATGAAATCACTGATGATGGATACTGCCTTACTGCTATTGCTTGGAGTTAATATACAAGTGTGATCAGCAGAACTCCATTTCAATGACGAGATATTAAAATCGCCAACAACAACAGCATGTGATTGTTCGTTAACTATTATTTGTTCAACATTCTGTGTAAATTGTTCAAGAGTGGAAATATTGAGTGGAGAGGGAATATATACAGCACATATATAAATAGATTTTGAATTTAAAATTATATTGACCCAGATATCTTCGCAGTTGGTTTCCCACGAGCTGATCCTATAACATTTAAACTTTTTTAACACTGCTATTAAAACTCCTCCTCCATCCAATTTACACGATTGACCGGATTCACGGTCCCTACGAAACACATAGTATCTATCATCTATTAACTCATTATTCAGTACACCACAATTAAGCCAAGTTTCTGTAAAAATTATTATATCGTAATTTGAATTAAGGACAGAAAGATATATTTCATTTGTTTTTGTTCTCATACCTCTAACGTTTTGATAAAATATATTAAAGTGATAACTCATCTTTTTTTTTTACAATCAAGAAGCAATACTTGAAACAATCCTTATGCTAAAGTAACTAAGTGGTCCTTAGATTTCACTAATAATTTGTCACTAGAAATCGATTTTCGTAAAAATATATTGCCGTTACGCGACCAAACAAAACGATAATTTTTTTCTTTGGCAAAAATACGAGCTGCAGCGTAGATATCCTTAGCTGTAGACGACAAGTGCTCTGTAATAAAAACTGGTTTCTTTTCTCCAGATAACCCAAGATGCGCTGTACTTAACTTATCCTCTTTATTAGCTTTGTTAAAATTAATTACTCCTGCCAAAAATTTGTCTCTTAGTAACGATGAACTAAATTTAACCACAACCGATCTTGGACGCAAGGACGCCTTATTAAATTTAGCCACCCGGGTACATTTAACTACACTTCCCTCAGTGATAGGAATACTTATAACTTTTCCAATTTGTTCCACTGTTTTAAGTAAGTTTTCACCTTTATGTTCGGGTACGCAATGCACTTCAATATTATTTGCTCTGGCTTCCTTATCAATAACACTAATTGCATTTGCGTGACTATTTACTATGTCTCTTAATTCGCTATTATCTTTCTTCAATAATAAAATTTCTTTTTTTGCTTCTTCCAACTCCTGTTTCACCGTGTCGAAAATATTTGACAAATACTCTATGGATGAATGTATATCTTGCAATCCACACAATTCTTCCCGAATTTTTATCAGTTCTGTACTTACAGTTTGGGTAATAACTTTCTGCACTTCGTTTCTAATTGCCGATAGCCACTTATCATCAGAGGCGACTGTCTCTTCGGTAGTTTTGTGAGCACTTCCAATTCCACTTTCCACTAAAGTAGGTGGAGACTTATTCTTACAGGCCGCACAAAGCCACAGTCCTCGTACGATATTGGATTTAGTCCCCGATCGAACAACACATTCAAAGTGGTATTTGGTTTGACACTTTGCACAATTTATTCTTTTTTGCGTAACCAGTACATTCAATTTACAAATGTAACACGTGCTTGACATTATAAATAATTTTATGAAAATACTTTTTTTAAAAAATAATTTTTTTTAAAAAATATTTTGTGCTTTGGTCTTGAACTCTGCTCACACGTTGGCTTCTACTTAAATCTGCACCTCTATATACTGGGCTATCGAAGCGGCTAGCGTTTAGTGCAAATATGGTAATTATATTCTAAGGCAATACTTTTTTCTATCGACTGTTCATTTTATAAATAAAAAATGCGGGTATTTGCCCGTCGACCTCTTGCACTAAAAAACTTTAGACCAGATTTTAAACACTTAATCAACTACAACTTTTTAAAATGAAAATTGCAACCACGTAAGTTGCTTATAAATATAATTTAAATCACTATTTCACTTGTTTTTAGTCACTTTAAATTACGAAATTTAATTTTTAAAAGCGGAACGAACAAAGAACGACTGTATTTGCTTGTCTTATTTACTCGTATGAGTTTATTATATATAACCAGACAAGAGAAAACTACAGCACCTTGTATATTGATGTCTTCATTGTTATATATTTAAAAGGGCACAAACATGTAACTAAGAACGCGACAAGTTATGGGTTCGATTTTCACTCGAGGAAATGAAATATTTACTATATTCATTTCTTCGCTCTGGTACCGAGGAGAAGCGCGGTTTTAAGCTCTGCCATTAACGCAGTGTTTCCGAAATTCGGTGGTATGTGGAGAACTGAGTGTCTTGACACTATATTTCCTTTGTCTACCCTGCTGTTTGCGGGATACAGTGTTCACGCTGAAAAAAAAAACGTAAAAAGAAGCTCTTAAAACATTGTCCTACATTATGTTTAAAATCTGAAGGTTCCACGAATAGTACTCATAATTTCACAGCTTTGTTTCATACAATTGGAGTCGCTACCATTTTGCATTGCAAATGAACACTACAAATGTTCCAGATTATAATCACTATAAAATGTAAAACAAAATTAATTATTATAATTGATATAATTTTAGAATAAATATAACGTTTCATTATACATTTAGACAAAGTAAATCACATGCAAATGAGCTACAGTGCTACGCCGTAGCTCGTAGCACCGTAGCAAATGGCGTATATTTTCATCCATTTTTCATTACATAACATAGTTTCTTTTAAAAATTCAAGTACAACCAACCCAAACGCGAATACTAAGGACGGCAACCCAGCGCCCGCAGCGCGAGCACCCGCACTTCTGTAGGTTGCCACTTGACCCATATCTCGACGTGTCTCCTTTACCAGGAAGAGTTTCTACACGATTCACCCTCACCCACTCCAAACAAAAAACAACTCTAAAACTACGCATCAAGGACCAAACTACCGTAACAAGGCGACCGACTCAAAGGCGACTCCCCACGCAATTTAACACTTTGTTTTTCCTTCAAACACGGCAGAATATTCAATGTCGGTGGAAAATGAGTTGAATGTTTCTATTTAGCGATTTGCCACCTACTCGTTCAGATAATAAGATTCACATTCAAAAAGCAAGACGTTTTCGTATTGAATTTTTTATTCCATTTCAGCCTACACTAGCTGCAATAATACATGTAATCTACGCTATATGCGCGACTCTATCTTTATATTTGCAAACAGAATTTTTTTAAAATTTATAAAAGGGTTGCTCAGAAAATACCTAAGTTTTTTTAATATAAAGAGGTACTCTACCTGTAGAATTGCTTCGATTTCGATAAAGAAAGAAAATTCTAGCTTATACTAAACAAAAGGCATGGAGTAAATCAGGTTATATATAAATCCGCGTTAAAGGAGTAAGTAGGTAGTAACTTTCAATGAAATTTGTTGTGCGTTAATTCAGTTAATGTTACAAACTTTTAATTGGTTTAATAATTCGCCTTTTCTGATCCCGATGTAAGTATAAAGAGTTAACTTTTTCAATTATCGTCAACTTAACTTTTGAAATATGACTAAGATTGACGGCTACCTTTATATTTTATGTTTCAATTAATGTAACATTTTAGAAGTTAAACGATTCTTAACTCTTTTAAGCCTGTTTAACCAGGGTAGGTAGAGGGAGCCTAGTGTTTAGACACTCAGCTCCCCACTTTCCGCCGAATCCTGGAGGTAATGCCAGAGCGAAGAAATGATAATATTAAATTTCATTTCATCCAGAGGGAAACAAACCCATTACTACTCACCTCTTTTCCGTTTAATCATTATAATATTTAAATGATTTGTTATTCATAAGCTTACTGATTGACTAATTGAGTTGTAAAACTCTGAAAGGACGCCAATATATTTTTAGACAAAGCCAGTTGAAATTTCTATCAATTTCACCATTTATTGCATTATTATTTATTTCTTAATATATAGGTTAATTATGTTTTTATAATATTTACAAAATAATCTACCTTAAAGATTTCGAGGCGTGAGACGTAATTCAGGTCAGTGCTGCCCTCTACGTAAATTAAACCCTAATTAGTCTGGCTCTGTGGACTCGTGATTTATGCCTGTTTTCACGGGGGATAGCTGGGTGAAATGTTACATATATTGAAATTTTACTTACTTACTAAATCTTTGTTTAAGTATATAAAAAAATATTTTAATTACTAAGTAGTTCATGGGTTCGATTCAACCAAAAAAATATATGTACTTGTATGGTAATTTTTGGATTTAAATTGTTAATTGAATTGTTTCTAAATATTTAAGTTTTGATTATCTCTTCTGCTGGATTAAAATAAGCATTTAAATTATGTCACATTCTTACACTATGTTTCAGTATTGTTTAGGGTTCAGTATCTTAAAAAATAACGGAATAAGGTCTCTGTCTCAATCTCTTTTGTGTTCATTGTGCATTCCTCCTCCAGTTTGATTTGGTCGACTTATATAAGTTCTACTTCTCTTTGGTACGGGACCCTTTTTTTTCGCTGGGAAATGCATTTACGCAGACCGGTCATATGGAACCCTACGGCAACCTAGGTTAACAAGTCTGGCTCGCTCTTGACCGGCTTATTTCTTTATATTAATTTTGATACCTACGATAAAAATTAGTGAATTTCCATATTGTTTCATCCACCCACCGATCAAACTTCCTTTTTTCCAATCCCCCCCAAAAAACTCGCAATCCATATTAGACATCCCTTTAAAACCCTAGATTAACCCGCGTATAATTTGGTTAAACGTCACCGGTCCACTAAGCCCCGCGTGACCGATCGGAGTCGACGGCGCTCAGAACAATTCACTCGCGAAATTAAACTGTCGGCTGCTGATATTGTTTGTGCGCCCGTTTGGTCGTTATTAACTAAAAGCCTTGTGTGTTGTGCATTTTGTTCGTGTAAATATTATTAATATGGCTGTAAGTGTATTTATTTTTTGAGTTTTTTAGATCATATTTTTTAGTTTCGTGGTTTTGCTTCTATAGCGGGGTAGGCAGGGGGGGACTTAGTAAAACATTCCATTCCTCAAGCAAAACAAAAGAAATATACTAAATATACAGCCTTTATAACCACTTTTCGCCGAAATCTGGAGGCATTACATGTTGAGAGGCGGAATTCAACGCCGCGCTTTGCCTCGACACCAGAGCGAAGAAATTAAAATATATTTTTTTATAAATCGGAATCAAAATATCTACAGAAAATAAAACATGGATAAAAATTGTACGATCTAATAGTAATTTAGTTACTCTAATAGTAATTTAGCTCACGAAAAATTTTGCTACCAAAAAGTGTGAAAAAAGTGCCGATTGTGATCAGTAAATAGGGTCAGGTAAAATCTTCAAATACAAAAGTATACATGGTGTAGCAAAATTTTAAGCTTGCACCTCCGTACTAGCCAAATGAGCACAATGTGAGTATACAGGGTGTTTATTAAGCGATAGCATCTCCGACATCCTATGAATATTCATACGTACGTGCCTTACTCGTGTACACTTTTTAATTTTAATATGTGAAATTTTGTGGAACTTAATATTATGCTTGTATAGGTTTTGTCTTACATTAGAAAATATCTTTTTATTAAATTAATTAAATTAATTAAAAACGCACGATTAGCTTATTAAATGTAGTTTACTTCTTTAATATAATTACCAAACAACTTTCTTGAGAGCGAACTTGATAACATATCTCTAGTTCAATCTATTTTTTAAAAAAGGTACAATAATCTAGAAAACATTAAAATAAAAAAATAAAAATTATGACTTTAAGTTTAAAATTTCCTTAGGAAACCTTCAAAGTAAAATTTCTGAGAATATAAATAACTAGCGTATGTATATATATAGAAACTTATATCGATAATATCAGTTCCTTGAAGCCAGTTTAAAGCTAGTCTACTTATTTATTATACTCTAGCATATTTGTTCTCAGCTTCCTCTGTAACTGTTATACCTCTGAGAAATCATTACAAAGAATTCTTACGTGACGATAAAATACGCAATTTATTTTATAACTTTATAAAATGTTATATTGAAAAACATATATTATTATTATAAAGAATAATTAACTTTTTTATAAAAACTACAAATTCTTTAGAAGAAAATCACCTGAAAATAATAAAATAAGTAGTCAATCAGATCACCATGGCGAAAAGTGATGGTTGCGAATTCAAATTGATTGAATTAATTTCGTTTCTCACTGGCGATACAAATCGCTGCGTTTAGTTCCGCAACACAGCAAAATGTCTTAAAGTTCTGAGGAAACACAAACAACTTAATGTCTAGGCATAAGGTTCTCGATAGTATTCGAAAATCAAAATCAAAATATTTTTTATTTAGGCCATAAACAAAGGCGGTGTCTCGCACATAATTAGGGTAGGCAGATGGACCTTGAAACCTAATGCGAAGACACTCCGTTCCCATTAAGACACTTCCGTTTCTCACTTTATGCAACGACTGTCTTTATGTCCTATATCTTTATAATATGCACACCATTTTCAAATACTTTTAACAGTATTATATTTCTGAAGAATATCATAAAAAATAATTAAAAATGCAACAGAAAAACAATTTTTAATATAAACAAATATCTTAAACGATCAAATATACTTAAATAACTGGTAAAACCTAACAAACTAACAAGACAAAGTAATTTAACGAAGCATTTCTGAAAATATGAAATATGAAACATGCCCCAGCTTATTATAGCCGGTGTCGTACACTCTATTATACGACTGCTTGACAAAACACAGTTGCTTCGCTGTAAGACCTCGTGCTTGAGACATAGATGCTGTGCGATTTCTTCTCATGTCGTTCTTATATTGTGTTTTTATTTACTCAATTAGTTAGTGCTAGGTTTCATTAAATTATATAATAACTAGCGGACGCCCGCAGCTTCGCCCGCTTATTTGCACCCTTAGGGATGAATCCTAATAAATCATAAAACACGTGTTCAATTAAATATTGTTAAAAGTCTAAATTTCAAATCTTATAAAAATCGGTGGCGATTTAAAAAAAATCCATACAAACTTTCAACCCCTATTTCATCCCTTTAGGAGTAGAATATTGCAAATTCCCGTCTTAGCCAGCACTTACGTCCTATAAATAACTCCTATGCAAAATTTCAGATTCCTAGCACTTGTAGTTTCTGAGATTTCGTGATGAATTAGTGACCTTTCGATTTTATATATATAGATATATATATAGATTTAACAACATTTTTAAAAATATAGTGATACTATAATTTTCTTGCGAAAAGCTACATACATACATCCAATATAGAGTTATAATTTAGATGAATCAATTAAGCTTAATATTTTCTTTTTCTTAGTAGCTGAATAACACTTTAAAAAATATTTTTTTGTTATTTAAAATATTTTCCCATTACTTTTTGAATGTTTCAAAAAAAGTTTATAATTCGGTTGGTATGTTATTTGTTTTTTATGTATATATATAAAATAGAATAAGATTTTTTGCCGATTTTCGTGCTTCTTGTGAAAAACACTATGCAATATCTGATTTCATTAATATTATAGTATATTTGTAATATTCTATGCACATATTATGTTCAATAAACATACATACATACATATTTACATATATATTCCATTTTACATAAAGCAATGGATAATTAACTATTAACAAGCTAGAGCTAATGTAATCTGTCAATCCACGCTATATGACTATATTAAAATGTGGTAGAATTTAATTATTCCTGTGTTCCAGAATATAAAATTAATGTTTTACCTAAAATTGTAATTTATTCAAATTGTTTTGGTACATTTTAATGAATGTAAAATACTATTTTACCTATGATATACTTGTATGTTTATATATTTTTATTTCTATTTCGTATTAGGTATTTTATAGGTAATGTTATCTACTTGCCTTTAAAATATCAATATTTATTATTACTTCAATTGTCAGTATCACGAATATCACACAGTAGGCAATAAAACTAGTGTTTAGACTCTCCGTTCACAACTTTCCACCCCATTTTCGAGACATTGCATATAAAGCAGTGGAACTCAACGACGCGTTTTGTTTTGATAACAGAGGGATGGAAGAGATGAAGAGGGAGGGGAGGGAAGGGAGAGGAGATGAAAAGAATCCGAATGGGAATCGAACCCACACGCATTTAAATTCAAGCGTTCCATTACCTCTACGATCAATATCTTATAGTAAAAAGGTACACATACGGAACCAGCGAAAGCCATTCAAACATTAAAATTAGTGATGTCTCGATACAATATGAACACAATGTCCACGTGAAATTTGTCCGCTTTATGTCGACTTATTTTTGGAATTGCTGCAACTATAATATATCTTTGTGACATTTGATATCAAATGCTGCTATTTTAAAATGTTTTCTATATAAAAACTTTTAAAAATTTAAATAGTACTAAAAATATATTTTTTTAAGCTTCACGCTGTATCCCGCAGAAAGCAGGATAGGCAGAGAGAAC
Organism: Heliconius melpomene rosina; assembly: GCF_056956725.1. Taxonomy (NCBI): domain Eukaryota; kingdom Metazoa; phylum Arthropoda; class Insecta; order Lepidoptera; family Nymphalidae; genus Heliconius; species Heliconius melpomene. The sequence goes on along the minus strand of NC_140402.1, from coordinate 3,645,934 downwards.
TAAGTAAGAGTCTTGGTTCCCCATACTCAGCCAAATGAAATTAGTAAATATTTAATTCCCTCGAGTAAGAATCGAACCCACAACCTGTCGCGTTTAGTAACACGCTTGTGCCCTGCAAGTGAGTACATAATACTTCTAATATTATTTTTATCTCTAAGTATATCTTTCCCATATAATATGGGTACCTTGGTTAGTGGGAATAGAAAACATAAAAATGCATAACTTTTTTTTTCCGCTTCTATCCTTATAAAAATCACAAGTACTCACTAAAGAGCCTACCTTCTGTATTTTTAACTATATAACAGAAACGGAGAAATATCTTTATGATAAAAACTCCCTCGAGGGCGAATTAAAGACACAATTTTCGCTTTCAATCAACGTCAACACAAAATTTTTGGCAATTTGTATTGACTTCCCGTTTTCTTCCCGTTATCGTTCTGACAACCATGAAGTTTATACTTAGACGCTGTTAGACTTCCCCTATTATACATCTATTGTATTCAAAGTATATATCATGAATTTGGAAAATAGAGAAAGGAGTGTCTTAACACTAGGTTCCTTCTGCCTACCCTGTTGTGTGCGGGATACAGCGTGAAGCTAAAATAAAATAAATATATATATGCTATAAATATATGTTATATAAAAAATATTATAAACATACATTTACTATTTTTATGCATTTCTATATATAAATAATTTAAGTTATAACTGAATATCTACAAATACATAGCTTTAATTTGAGTAAGTGTTGGAGCAGTCAGCAGATAAATCTCTCACGAAGCCTGGACATTAATTCCACCAATCCTGCTCCACCAATCTTGGTCAGCGCTAAGAATATTTTATGGGCACAATGGACAACAAATTTTAATTTTTCTTATTATTTTTATTATTTATATTTCATAGTAAAATATAGCGGTGGTATAGTCGTTAAGTTGACTGTAGTAGTAAAGGTGTTGGAGTTCGATACTGATTGCGTGTTTTTTTTAGGATTACTTCGCATATAGGTAAGGAACTTGGGAACCTAGTGTTAAAGAAAATCCGTACCCATTAAGATACTTTCGTTCCCCATTTTGCGTCGAATTCTTGGGACGTGTTGAGTAACCAAACTCAACGTCACGTTTTACCTTTCACCAGAGCGATTCTTTTTATAATGTAAAATATCACATTTTTAAAAAACTTTAGACCGCCTTTTTGAATGCTATGAATATAATTCTAAAATAATAATAAACATCTAAAATAATATAAGAAATACGCTTTACATTGTTTATGAAACACAATTCTCCTTTCATTTCTATACATAGATACACGAAAATGATTTCTATTTCAACAGAAAACGTCTTTATTTTTCAATATTTCATGTAAATTGTGAGCAAAAATGCTTTTTACTTCGCAATAAGCATGAAAGTCTGTCATTAGTCATAATGTCCCGACGTGTGTTCGTAACTTTCCATGCAAAGGGAAATGTATTTTCACTTTTCATCAACTAAAATATTATGTAGATACTTTGTTGACAGATTATTGTGTTTATTTTACATAAATTTTGTCTTATATATATATATATCACTTTTTTCAAGCTTCCTAGTGGTAAGACTCTCCGCTCTCCTCCGTCTATTGAATTCTGGAGCGTTCATTGCTTGCGCTGAATTCATTGTGTGTTGTATGGCGGAACCCCTTTGCGCTTTGTTTCGATACCAGAAAGAAATATTAAAAAAATCATTTTCTCGAGTAGGAATCGAACCCCCAAACTGTCGCGATCAATTAGGCTTACTAACTTAAAAAAAATTAAAACAAATATTCCCTCGATAAGTTTAATAAGCCCAAAACCACGTTCAATAAGATATCCTCCAATTGCACGATGCCTTCTCTCTCTCTCTCTCTCTCATCTTTCTGTTTATCACTTACTTTTATCACTATTTCCAGTTTTCAGTGTCCAGGTAGCGGTGTCCTAACGTCAACTGTCAGATCACCTAAGGACCTCTGACGTGGCTTAACGGCTGCTATCAATCGATAACGACCGAGGCCGATGGTAGACGGCTTGACGTGCCCTCCGAAGCACGGAAACTCTTCGATGCAGCTAATGCTAAACGGTCATCCATCTAAATATGTTCTGGAAGTTTTAAAAAAATCTTTATTTGCTTGTATATTGTTTTTGTAAAGCTCCAAAATTTTCTGTACATGCAGCAGGTATACTCCTTTTACACCAATTCGAAAAACTCTCACTCGATACCGAATTAAAAATAATTTATTCTTATAAGCAAGAATTGAACCCATAACCATCGTTTCAGTCGGAGGCTGTCCCATAACAATACGATGACCGAATGTATAATTTTGGGTGACTATAAGAAAAAAAAATATTATATTATCAGAATATAAAATCGACAATTGCTAAAAATATAAAATTAAAAAATAATCACGCTGTATCCCGCACAGCAGGGTAAACAGAGGGAACCTAATGTTAAGACACTCCGTTCCCCATTTTCTGCCAAATTCTGGAGACATTGCGTGTTGAGGAGCAGAACTCAACGCCGCACTGCCTCGACACCAGAGCGAAGTTATGGACATATAAACGTAAATAAATATTTCACTTCCTCGAGTGGGGATCGAACCCACAGCTGTCGCGATACAGAAATAAAAATAAAAATATAACATTTTCCATTATAATCTAACAAAATATATCTAACAATAATAGATTCTCCTATAACTAAAACTAGGCACGTCCGGTGTAAGCCCTACTTCAGACGGATAACCCTTTGCCGTAAATTTTACAACTTCAAAAATTAGGCGTCGTGAGTAGACTAGGACGGCGGGGCATGTCCACCAAATTGGTTTAGACCTGCTCCGGGTCAACTAGGAGTATCCCTGTGGAATTTTAATTGAATTTCTGATTATGTTTAAAGTTCGCTTCGTTTGTAGAACAATTACAATTGAATAAAATATTCGATTTGTGGATATAATTAGGCTTGTTTAAGTTTTTCTTTGATCAGAACTATTTCAAAGTTGACCTTCGAGGATTGTAATAACGGGATAGGTGATTTAAAAAACCAGTTAAGTGCGAGTTGGAAAAGCCAAATCGATGTACAAATGCTCGTAAACTTCGTCTATAGTTTTTTCTGTGCTTCAAGGGACCACGGATTTTAAGATATGATATTAATTTCAGCTTGACATCTCTACCCAATCTCTAGATCTTGAGAGACAGACGGACAACTTCCCTTTTTACCTCATGAGGTACTAAACTCCAAAAACACCATATAAATTGAGTAAATAAATAGATGAATAAATATATGTAAAATGAGAAAATAATTGTTACATGATCAAAATTAAAAATGTATTAAAACCCCTATTTTAATGTAAATTAATTTTAATTATAATTAAAAGCAATTTACGTATAATCAGTTTTGTTGTCGTTTAATAATGTAGCAGTAAATTAAAGATTTAATATTACGAAGCCAGCACAGCGGACTGAAATGCTGGTGTAGTTTGTTGAACGTGTTGGCTTAAGTCTTGGGTTTGTAGCGATTAACAAGTGAATATTATGTATCTTTTACACTACATTTTAAAGGGAACCTGGGAACCTAGTGTTGAGGTAACATTGCTTTTCCATTAAAATATTTCTGCTCCCTTCTTTCCTTGCAATTCTGGGGGCATTGCGTGTTAATAACTTAAAGCTGTGCTTTGCTTGAAATATTTTTTTTTATTTTTTTTTTCCCTAGCCTGCACCATCCCATTGTTGGACAAAGGCCTCTCTCCACTTCTTCCATTCTGGTCTATTTTGCGCTATTGAGCACCAGTCAGGCTTATAATGGTCTAGCTCGTCTCGCCATCTCCGTTTTGGTCTGCCAATTCTCCTTTTAGAGCTTCGAATCCACCTGGTAGAAAATTTCGCCCAAGACTCTTCAGGCATGCGGCAGATTTGTCCGGCCCAGTCCCATTTCAGCATAGCGGCTTTCATACCCACGTCAGCGATTTTTGTGCGAGAGTGCAGTTCAAATATTAGATATTTCATTTATTCGGGTAGGAATCGAACTCGCAACCTGTCACGTTTACAATCACAACTGGCCACAACTGACCTTTAATTCTTTTAATGTATAATTTATTCTATTTCGCCCCTACTTGCAGTTTAGACCTCGCAAGAAACTCGCATTGCAATGTGATTTATAGCTCACCATGCTACAGTAGCTTATTACTAACGTTTATGCTGAGGGAATACGTTGAAAGATATATGTGGTTTTGGATACAATGTAATAGTGTTTTAAACTAAAATTTCACGTTAATTCTAGTTTTTCCTTTGAAATAGTTATAATTTATATGAGGTTTACAAGATTTTACAACAAAAATATAATATTTTATCATTATAAATTTAGGCCATCCTAACCTAGCAGCACAAATGTGTGTTGTACCGCAACTGTAGTGGGTTCGCTCTCGGATCTCGGAGGAATCAATTATTATTTATTAATATTTCCATTTCTTCGCTTTGGCAAGGCAAAAACACGCAATGCCATCAAAAATTTGGTGAAAAGTGGAGGACAGAGGGTATTAACACTAGGTTCCCTCTGCCTGCTATATGCGGGAAACAGCGTGAAGCTAAAAATATAAAAAATATAAATTTTATTTTGATATTTTTTGTTTTAAATTTCTTATTAAAATTCTAAATATACTGAAACATCTTACAATATTGTACTTATTATATTAGGCCTACGTAAACAAAATCCATAAAAGATTCCCTCATATGAAAATCACCAATTTCTAACATTAAAGGTAGCTTTGCCCATGTTGCCTTTTATCATAGTTCCATAGTTGTTAAAAACATTTATTATTATCTAAAGTAAGCCTATATACAAAGAAGGCGGGTCGGGCATTTTTGTTTACATATTTAAAGATATCCCGGCTTACGTATTCAGTGTAATAAAAAAGGAATATTGAGATCGTGATTTTGAAATGAGCCTCTTGGTAGAAATTTCTATTTTTTATTCAATTCTCTGAACAATTGACCCTATAAAAATGAAACAAGATGGTACTTTTGCATATTTTAAGCAAGGTGGATGAACACCATTAAAATCTATTTTGTACCAATAAAAATATATATATCTAAATAATGTATGTGCTTTAGCTTTATATATACATATATATGTGTGTATGTAAATGTATGGTTAAACACAAATATAAGATCGATGTATAACATATAACAATATTTTATTTTAAAAATAAAATTACATGACAGTATACAAAAAATAAATTATAATATAAAATATTTTTGACATTATGAATCTACTGGTTCCACAGGTTCTGCCGATTCTGCTTCAACTGGTACCTCTTCAATAATTGGTTCATTTGCTGGCTCTTTAATATCTCCCTTTGCTTCTATATCTTCCGTTGGTGGTACATCTGCTGTTTCAACTTCAGCAGGTTCTTCTGGAGCCATGACTTGCTCTTCTGCTGGAGGCGCCTCCGTTTTTCCTTCAGTTTCAACGTCTGGAGCCATGATTTGCTCTTCTGCTGGAGGTGCCTCTGTTTTTCCTTCAGTTTCAACCTCTGGAGGTACTACAGTGGCTTCACTCAATTTATGTTCAATAACCGCCGGCGGTTCCACTTCAATCGGCTTGACTACTGCATTCATGTGTCGTGATGAAGGTTTGGTGACTACAGTTTCTTCTTTCTTTATTAGCTTTCCCTTTTTGGGCTTACCTTCTAATGGTAAATATAACTTATATTCTTGAGGTAACTCTTCTTCTGTATAAAGACGGTCACTGAAATATATTCTTCGTAAACGAGCATTAGCGTGAACTTGAACTCGAAGAGTTTCAAGATATTGTGTCCCATAAGCACGACGTGTAAAATCTGATAAATTAAATTGTATTTGATTCCATCCTCCTGATAAACCAATCGGCATGCTCGTGCAAAAAGGTTTAATGTTTGTAGTAGATTGGAAATTTGAAATTCTAAATCGTCTTCGCATATGTTTATCATCTAAAATTGTTATTTCAAATGAAAAATATCGTTTTAAATTTTTCACAATCATGACCAAGAAGGGAAGTTTGATGCCTAGAGCTTGATTTCTTTTTGGGCATGTAATAAAAGTTGTAGCAACATTTGCACTAACAATTTCAAGGACTATCGAATTTACCTCGTTGTCAGTTAGACGCTTTATGTGACCATTTTTGACCTCCAGTTCCCATATGGCTAATGGATTTGAACCACAACTATAAAATATAGATAATAATCCACTTTGATATGTATTTTTGAACATGATTATTTTAACATAAGCGTCGAAATTTACGTCACTAAAGACGTATTTTTATGTATGATTGACGTTAAATATTTTTTAAATAAAAAAATTAACCAGCATGTATAAATGTATTGTTATAGAAACTTATTTGACAAAATAAAGAATATCCATATACTTATTCCATTCCATTATTATACCTATAATATTATATTAAAACAAAAAGTAAATATATTTTGAATAAAATAAAATAAACATATTCTCGAATTAAAAAAATATTAAAGTCATCATAACTGTAATTTACTTTTATTAATTTTCAACGGTTTCCTCAGTGGCATTTGTACCTTCTATCTCATTTGTACCTTCTGTCTCATTTGCACCTCCTGTCTCATTTGCACCTCCTGTCTCATTTGTACCTCCTGTCTCATTTGCACCTTCTGTCTCATCTACACCAATAGGAGCGTTGTCTTCTATCACTTCTGCTGGAATGTTGGAATCCTCCACTTTTTCATTTACCTGCGGAGTCTCTGGTTTGTCACCTTCTGGAACTATATTTTTTTCCTGATCCTCTTCCTTAGGTGGTTGTGTCAATGAAGTTTTCACCGAAGCAACATGAACTTGTGAGCCTATTTTTTCGACAGAGACACGGACACGTTGCTCCTGTGGCTTTTTAAATTGAGATGTAGATGGTTTCACGTTTCCTTTGTCCTCTACTTTCCCTTGTAAAGCTTGCTTACCTTTCATTCCTTTTGAAGGTAATGGAAAGAATAATTTATATTCCGGTGGCAATTGATCATCTGGTATTAGCTTTTCAGTAAAGTAAATCCTCCGAAGCCGAATGTTTGCATTGATTTTTAGCTTTTGCACTTCAACAAATTGTTTTTTGTAAGCACGTCGAGTAAACTCCGCCAAATTGAACTGTATTTGATTCCATCCATCAGAAAGACCGATTGGCATTACCGTGCAAAGCGGCAATATTTGAGTGCTGCTTTGGAAATTTGACACACGAAATCGCCTTCGAGTCAAAGTTTCGTCAAGTATTGTTACTTCAAATGAAAAATATTTCTTAAGATTCTTTACAACCATTACTAAAAAGGGCATCGTGATACCTAAGACCATGTTGCCTTTCGGGCAGGTAATATATGTAGTACTTACATTCGTGCCCCCTATTTCTAATACCATAGACTTGATATCTTGATCTAAGAATCTAGTTATGTATCCATCTTGAGTATGCGTTTCCCATATTGCCAAAGGTTTAGATCCAACGCTAAAAAATATAGTAAGCATGCCCCGTTGATACGAATTCCTAAACATTATTGAAATTTTGATATTACATTATTGTAATTTTTATGCTGTGTCTCCTTAGAAGTATATTTAGACAATGTCAAAACACAATTAATCTGTCATAGAAAAGAGGTTTTATGTTATATTTCATAGAAAATATTTTTATTTGCTATATCTTTAAAATAAATCTTTGTTTGTGAGTTTTCATTATAGATGATGTCAACCCCGTCAGGGGGGCACCACTGAATGTAACGAACTCGACGCCGGCGGAAATGAGCGCTTACAACAAATCCCTCCTTTATCATTTTATACTCACATCGGTGATAAACTCTATCATTCACGAAAATCGAACCAAACAGAAATTTTTTTGTAAAAGAAGATAAGAAGAAGAAGTAATAGATAACTTATATTTTTTAACTTCCCTATGTATAGTGAAACTGCGTTTACTAGGTATATTTATATAGTATATACTATAATGTAAAAGATAGGATCGCATTAGAAAAAAAATCAAATATAATTCTATCATTGACATTATTATTACATTACAAGAGAAGAAAAAAGTTATCCATCAATGGCGATTAGATACCATAAAGCAAAAATAATGAGACTGTCACACTACATAAAAGCTTTCGAATGTGTGAAAATAAAACTTTTGAAAGAAAACCTGGCTTCCGTCGTGATTTATCTTGCCATTTGTCATCCTCGACACTAGAAAAATATGTCACGCAAGCCCACAACTAACGTTCACACAGAGCCGCGTAACGAAAATAACATTTTTGTCGTCTCTAAATCACGACTTTTCCTCTACGCCCCAGAGACATGGCAAAAAATTAACAGAAACAAAAGTATATGAAATAGTGCCTTCCGAATGTGGCGATAGGGTGCATTCGCGTATTATTGAAGCTTGAGCTAATAACGCGCACCCCGATACTTCCTTTTTGCCTCCCTGTTACTATATCAGATATTTTTCACAACGCTAATGATCCCACAATTCTTCAGATTTGTTAACACACAAAAGTGAACAAAAACAATTACCAATATTATTCTGTTTATTACGGCTTAAATTTGCGAACTTTAGAAAAGCTTTAATCTACACCCATTGTTCGGAATCCCGACCCGACTGAAGCAGAAATTAACTTACTAAGCCGGTTTAACCGCTCGAAAGTTTTTAAATAGCCCTGAAACTGTATGGAGTCAATGGAAAAAAAATATTTGGGGAGGTGGAAAAACGTCGTTTCAGATGTGCCAGCTATATTTACAGAGCTCATTGCTTGGCGCACTGAAGCGTGGTCTGCATAATGTATCGAACGGTTCGCGATTCTTGCAAGCCTTCCTTTGTCTGTGTTATTTACAGCCAGCTCGTGTATTCACGCGGAAATTGGATTTGGAAAATAAGACACTGTATAAATAATCTTTATCTAAAACATATCTCAGCGGGATTGTTTGATGTTGAAATTTTTCGCTTTTTCGCTCTTTCCATTTTTGCTTCGATTGTTTTAATTTGTTGAGCACAAAGCGTTTTAGAGGAATAAATACTGTCGTAGCTATAACAAATTCTAGTAATTTATAAGATGGGCGCTTAAATCGTGTCTTGTGAGCTGAAAATAATGGGCGTCGTTTCATATAGCCGGGTAGGGACAATGTATCGAAATTAATATCCGGACCCGAAAGCTGGTGGACAATTTGTCCACTCGGAATGTGGATAATTAAAAGGGCCTGCTCCATCGTGCATGGAACAAAAAATATTTACTATAAGAAACTTACTTTCGTGCTGACAACTATTAATTTGGCCATATATAAAATAGCTACGAGGCCAGACGTGGAGGAGGGGCACAAAAGGTGACTGTAAACGCGACAGGTTATGGGTTCGATTTCCATTCGGGACAACACAACATAAACATTTAATATTTTCATTTCTTCGCTCTGGTATCGAGGCACAGCGCGACGTTGAGCCCGCCACTCAACACGCAATTCCTCCAAAATTCGGTGGAAAATGGGGAACGTAGTGTCTCTACCTACCCTGCTATGTGCGGTATACAGCGTTACCGTAAAAAAATATAAAGAAATACCTACAATTGCAGACCTGAGAGCCCTCAGTGAATGCTTCCCTTAATAATGACGAACGCGCCGAATCGAGCCACATAAGCCTCTGGATTCCACTTCATTAACGGCCTTACATTCGCTGCGGCATCACAGCGTAAACAAACACACATACAACACAAACTATATATATATATATAAAATTTTTAATATATCGTTTTCGTAACTTAGTTAACCTAAAATGGTGATCATAGGGACCCTGTTTATGCTGGACGATATCGAACAAATTGCTATAAGCGTCGAGTCCTCTAGTAATCTATGTTATAGCATTATGATGGAAAATGCGAAATAAGTCGGCCAATTTGCTCGTCGAGGATCGATAAAGCTTAAAGTACTATGGACGCGGTATAATAACAATTTATGGGCTGTAATATCCTTTTTGATGCTGCTAACGTTACTGCATGTGAAGATAGGAGAATCTCTTAAAATCTATTTATATTTGATATATTTACTTCAGGGTTCCTGGTGGTTATCTAGGTTTTATTGGTTTTAGTTGGGTGATTGTCTTGATATCATCAGCAATATATGGAAAAGGAACCAAATATAATATCCAAGAATTAAATTATTATTAATTAATAACTTCACTTTAGTCTGATACCAAGGCAAAGTGCGGCGTTGAGTTTCGTTACTCAACATGCAATTACTCCAAGACTTGGTAAAAAGTGGGAATCTGTGTGGTCTTATCACTAGGTTCCCTCTGCCTATCCTGCTATGTACCCGATTCAGCAAGGAACTAACCCAATATCTCTATAGATTTGACTTGTTTTAATCATTATACAAAATCCAAAGATAATAATACCTTTAATTTCGAATATAATAAATAATTACGGGTCACGTACACGTCTTCACTTCTGACATTCCATTATAAAGCACGTTTAAGCTCACTGTATACTTGCCAAAGAATATACTTAAAAAATATATTGGAACACAAATTTGGCTCGAGCATTGGGAATTCTAAGATATGATGCTAGCCTCATATTATCATGCCAAGATCTTATAAGAAGTTGCAAATCATGCCAACTTAAAAAGTAAAGTAAATATTTTTTTACTTTTAGTTTTTGTTTAGGCCATCGATGGTTCCCACTCGAGAAAATGAAATATTGATTATTTTCCTTTCTTCTTTCTGGTGTTGAGGCAAAACGCGGCGTTTAGTTCCGCCACACAATACGCAAATTCCTCCAGAATTCAACGGAAAATTAGATTGATCATTCATTGCCCATATTAGGAATTGAACCCACAACCGTCGAGTTCACATTCACAAGCTTATGCCACGATGACCTCAATAAGATAGATATATGTATTTATTTTGGTACTATGTTGCTTACCACACATATTATTATACATAACTAGAAAATATTTATGAAAACTGAACTTTGTATGGAAATCTGGAACTGGCCTTACAAAACGTTTGGAAATATTAGCCTAATATATAGCCGTTATATACAGGCTTGGCTTGAACTCAGGCCAAAGTAGTAAATACGCGACGACGTGATCAACATTTTGCATATTTGCTCATATATATGATACAGGCAAATCATGAATACTTATGATATATTACTTGGCAAGTATATTATGTTTTATTAGAAGAAGTATAATAATATACTGTTGTCAGATCTCGTACAATGATAGTACTTGCCTCTTGTTTTGTTCTTTCGTTAAATAACTTGCCAAAATATTCTGTTATTGCTATTTTTGTTTGTTCATCATTGTAATAAGTATATGAGATTTTTTTTTATACTATATTAGTTATAATTAATAGTTACTTCTAGGAAAAAAGTTGTTTAGATACTTCCTATTTGGACTTTCTTAAATATCACAAACGGAAACATTTTAATAATTATATTTTTTTAGTTCGTTCCGCACTTTCTGCCGAATTCTCGATTAATTGAAACTCAGCATTGAAATGAAAGGAAAATATTAAATAATTAAGTCCCTCAAGTACGAATCGAACCCAAAGCCTGTCGTGTTTAGAATCGTACGCTTGTGCGCTCCTGTACAAGCATTAAATTTAACCCTTGGTTGAAGGTTTGAGTGCTAATTATATATTGTTATTTTAAATAGATATTAAGCTTAACTCGAATATTTCATCTTACGGTTTTTAAATAATAAATATTATAGAATTTGTTACTAAATTGTAACCTATTATATACGTACGTACGTAATTCAGCAGAAATATTTAACGCGCGCTGTTATAAAAGTTAATGTAATGTGATATCAGGAAAATCCTCTTCGTAATTGTTGAGGCTAATGACTCGTTCTGAACAATTTTCAACATATTTCATATTACTTTTAAAATTAATTGTATTTAATTATATTTAGAGTATAGGGTTTTTTATACTTTTACCTTTAAAAGGTAAAAATGGAACCCTTATAGAATCACTTTTTTTTATTAAACAATTAGATTTTGTGTTTACTAAAAAAATAAAAATACAAAAATCCTAATACATATTAATATAAGCCATCAATCATAAATAGTATAAGAAATAATTATTCTAAGAGAGTGTATTATATGTTAATGCTTTCAATATCTTAATATATTCATAGCTTTGGTGTTATGGAAAACCGCGGCGTTAAATTCCGTCACTCAATACGCAATATCTTCAGAATGCGGCGGAATATTTAAGAATGGAGTACTTATCTTAACACTAACTTTCCTTTGCCTACCGTACTGTGTACGAGAACAGCGTGAAGCAATATATGTTATACGAAACCCATTCACGCATTCTATTAGGGATGTCTACACTCATGAATTTTTAGTACCATTTTGTCGTAAAGACAAAAAACCCATAGAATTTTCATTTGCTAAATGCAATTTTCGACAATAAACTGCACATGGCCCATTAGAGATAGTAAGTGGAAGCGGTAAACACCCTTAAGGGCTGTTATATTGCTATAACCACGCTTCTAGGTTTATTGAAACCGCTTCAATCCGTAACGCCTTACATGTTTAATGTAGAACATAATTGTATTGGAAATGTGTGAAAATCTATGGTTATTTAGCACTTAAGTTACTTCCATATTTATTTGTTTATTTTAGAAAAAGAACAAGAATATTAGAAAGCCAGTCGTGCTGTCACAAGTGTGTGACTGTAAACGCGACTGGTTGTGGTTTCGATTCCTACTAGAGATATGAAATATTGCATATTTTCATTTCTTTGCTCTGATGTCGAGGTAAAGCGCGGCGTTGATGTCCGCCGCTCAACACACAATACCTCAAAATTCGGCTGAAAGTCGGAATCAAAGTGTTTTAACACTGGGCTCGTAATGCCCATCCTGCTACATGCGGGATACAGCGTGAAGTTGAAAAAAAAACATATCCGGAAGAACTGTTGTAAGTGCAATAATAAGGGAAAGCAAATCCTAGCCATTTATTATTACAGCGGGCGAAGCGATCAGAAGATGGCGAAGCGATATGAGGACCAAGTCTCCTAGTCATAAAACAGTGTTTATATCATATATATCATATACATATATTTAACAAGGTTTTAGTAAGCTAAATATAAATAATGAGCAATGCCATTAACCCCACAACCAGTCCATACATAAAACGTGGGTACATTAGGTAAATATTTTACAAATACATTAGTGTTAACGTAAATTTTAAATTTGTGTTGAGTTCCGCCACTCGAAGCCAACAGAAAAAGAGGAACAGAGTGTCTTAACACTAGGTTCCCTCTGCCTACCCTGCTGTTTGAGGAATACATTGTGAAGCTGAAAAAAAACAGAGGATGTAAATGTATATAAAAGGCTACGTTGTGGCTATTAGTACCTACATAAGAACAAAACGATTTAATGCCTTCCTCTGTCTAGCGTCTCAAAGGCACCCTCTTCAGCTGCCGTTTGTTAGTTTTCAATTGAAAATCTCCTCTCCCCATATGCCCGTAATCTATACTAATATAATAAAGCGGAAGAGTTTGTTTGTTTGTTTGTTTGTTTGTTTGTTTGTTTGTTTGTTTGTTTGTTTGTTTGTTTGTTTGTTTGTTTGAACGCTAAGATCTCTGGATCTACGGGATCGATTTACTTTGTTTTTGTTTTGTATGAATGCTGCATTCTTCAGAAGTGCTATAGGCTATATAACATTACATTACACATATATACTAATAAATTAAAATCCTTTCTAATTTGACATGCAATTTATTCTGCCATGTTAATAACAACCGTCGTCGCTACGCGACCGCGTTCGTTACCGCGTCATTTTGATATTCATCCTTATGAAAATAAATGTACTAGTCACTTTTAGCATTTGATCTAGATTGAAATTATATTTCTGTAGAAATTATATTCTTATATTTCAAGCAGGCGTAGCCGCGTCCGGGTCCGCTAGTCTAAGATAAAATGAGAGAAACCCGCCACAAAAAAGAAAACATTACGATTTTTAACCAAAAAAGTTAAATTCAGAATCGTCATTGGCGTCGTCATCAGTGCTAATGGACCGCAATAATATACCAATCACCTCATAGTTATATCATTCGCGAGTGACTGGATGCATAATTCAGTATTTCCCCTTTTTAATATTCCGTGGACATATTTGAGTCTTCTTTCAATTTTTTCCCGCACCCGTTCCGTTGTGCGTTGAATTTTGAAAGCTACTTATTGATGTGCCCCTCTTAATACCAACGTATCACGCCTGGTGGCTGTTCCATATATTCTTTTTTATCCAAGACTCTTGTTCTCATCATCTTTACGAGCCATTGATGCAGTGGATTTATTATTATAGATTTACCGACCTATCTATAGAGTTAAAGTTATAATTTATACTAGGGAACTTCATAGGGTGGATTAAAAAGAAGATTGTAGCGAGTAAGTGTTCAGGGACGTGAATTGGCTTGGTGCAGGTTTGTTTTAATTATCGAAATTCCTGCGATGTTCGACAAATTGTTTTTTGTCGACACCAATTGCCTACATTTCATTTTAGTGTCCACGGAATGGAGGTGTGTTCTACCGACGTTTATTTATTTATCGTCAATAATCTCATTATAGTGTCCACGGAAAAGAGGTGTGTTCTAGCGACGTATATTTATTTATATCTGGTGAATAAATTACGTGAGACGGTAATTACAAAACTTATTACGGCCATTCATAATCACCAGCTTAACTGTACGTGATTTGTATTATTAATTACGTTGGCAATGTAATTTTTGTTGATGAAAAATTTCATTTAGACATAATGCGGAATTAATATCCTTTTCAGGAAATATAATGTGACTGTTTTAATTGGTTGTGAGTTCGATTCGCATTTGAGGATATGAAATATGTCAATTTTTTATTTCTTCGTCATGGTTGAATTCCGCCACTAAAAGCGCAGCGTTGAATTCCGGCACTCAACACGTTATACCTGCAGGATCCGGCAGAAAATAGAGAACAAAGTGTCTTAGCACTAGGCTCCCTCTGCCTATCCTGCCACATGCGGAATACAGCGTGTAGCTGAAAAAAAATGTAAATTATAAGATTTTAAGTCATTAACATAAATGTAAAACCGTAATTTAAAGTCGTTCTTTCGAGTTGTGTCGGCAACTGCAGAGAGAGCCTGGTGGTTATCACAGATATAAATTATCTGAAAGTGTCATAAACCTAAAATTTATCTCGTTCTCTATCTTGGCCCCTGGCACATCTTTTGTTTTCTCAAGAACATAATTTATTTAGCGTTATACCGGTATATAATGGTTATTTAGATGGATGATCTTTGAAGTTATTTTTTTATATCTTTACCCGGTAAAAAGCCTTTAATATTTATACTAACTATATAACATATCAGAAAAAAGATATTGTAACTAGTATTATGATATATTCATATATTTTCACGCTGTATCCCGCACACAGCAGTGTAGGCAGATGGCACCTAGTGTTAAGACACTCCGTCCCTCAATTTCTGCTTTCTGAGTGGCAGAACCCAACGCCGCGCTTTGCCTCGACACCAGAGTAAAGAAAATGGAAATATAAACGTAAATAAATAAAATATTTTATTATATAAATATATTTTCATATATTTTAATAACAATATTATTATATTATATGATATTCTTTTATATAATTAAAGTTGTATAATATGACATTACATAAAGCGATAGATTAGTATTAGATAGGTAGCAGTGGATTTTACAAATAAAAAGGAAAAAAAAAATCTATCAAAGAAGCAGTCGAAGATAGCAAGCGAAATTCCTGTGGACTATTACAGCAATAAATCAATGAAGACGGACCCGTTCCGTATTGGGTGCAACTACCCTTGCATTTACTGCTGATTTCTTCCAATCTCACCCCGAACCCGTCGTTAACACGGTCACTTCATTTATATGGATTTTCCGGCTTGTCAGCTTAATACTCTGTTTTCAAGTTTCTTGAATGAACTCTAAATTGAAAATATAACATACGAGTATATACATTTCCTTTTATAATGTTTCAGATTATATTATACATATAGATATATAGATCCTCACTAGAAAAATTTATAGTTCTCATTTTCTAACTCTGACAAAACTCAACTCAACTCACTCAACTCGCAATATTTCGAATTCGGGCGGAAAGTAGAGAAGAGTGTGTCTGGACACTAGGATATATCTCCCTACCCTGCTGTACTGAAAAAATCTTGTAGTAATCTAATTAAGTACTCATATTTGATTTAGTTATAGATTTAGCAACTATCACGTAAAGCCTTCCCCAAAATAATTAAATCAAAATATTATATAGAAATAGCACTTATCTAATTAAATACATGAAACGTGATCTGCACAAGTTTTCCGAAGTAATTGGCCAATTTTTCCACCTCGCTCCGTCCGCAAATATGAACCAATTATAGCATCTCATTTCACGCCTCTTACGTTCAAAGATGACACTCTGGAGGTGAATTTTCATAGGCCTGAAATTTTTAATAAGTGAATTAAAATTTTTAAGTTTAGTAGTTTTGTTTTATTCCAAATTTAAATTATATATATTATAATTTTTCGTATGGCAGCAAGTGGGGAGTGTCTTAACACTAGACTCCCCCCCTACCTACCCTGTTACATGCGGGATACAGCGTGAAGTTGAAAAAAAAGAGAAAAGAAATCTTAGTAATTTCACACATCAAAACAAAACCAAGCACTTTACCATAGTGACGTACGTATGATTGAAGGTTTACAAAGAAAAAAAATGAGGCTCGTCTCCAGGCTATATAGTCTAGACTATGTACTAAACCGCCGTATTCATTGCCTTTATGTTACGAGTTTTCCTTTTTCACTCCGCTCACATTCGAACAATAGACAGATAGAGGCCGAGAGGGATACCTCATATCCTCCCTGCTCCTCCCTGGTCCTCCTCCTCGCAACAAACACAGGTCTCTATGAAATGTAACTGTAGCAAATTTTAATCCTATTAGGATCAGACGGGGCTAATTACATTATCATTAGTTTCGGCACAGCGGGCCGTTACAGTGTTATAAACAGAAGCGGATGGTTCGCGATCCACCATAATTAAGGAATATTCGAGTACATGTTTCGTATTGTGATGAATATGGTTTGGTGTGGTTGTTCTTTTATTTTTCGGTTAAACGCTGTATCCTGCTTATATCTGAATAGGCAGAGGGAACGTAATGTTAAGACACTCGGTTCCCCATTTTCCGTCCCATTTTTGAGGCATTGAGAGTTAAGTGGTGGAACAGCCGCGATTTTAAATTGGTACCAGTTTCGAATAGAGATTGAACCCACAACCGTCGCGTTATAGACTCACACTCTTAAATTTGCGCCGCCACGGCCGACAGTTGATCTCTGATGGGAATATTTGGTCATAATAGACATCTTCTCTTTATTCCAATTTCACTAACATATATTTGCAAACAACCATTGAATATTCGAGCAGGCAATCACCAACAGGCGATTTAACCATTTTATTCAATTTGTTTCACCCTCCAAAGGGTACAGGGGATGAAGATAAATACATGTCCACCGAGTTCCGGTCTTCGGAACCGATGTTACTAAATCCTTACAAATTATCGGAACCTTTCAAATTTACGTACTCTCTCCCATTGATTGAGACTGAAAGGGGTTAACTTAAAAACGCCAGCCAGTTTCCAAAATAATTGACGTAAATCTCCTGGAAACGACGTCGCCAGGTTCAACGTCGCTTTTGTATCACGAAAATAATTTAAAATCCCCGCCTAAGATTAAAATGTGTTTTGTAAAATCTGAATCTGACTCGTAAAAACCTGGAGGCGAACTGCAATTTACATACCAAATCGAGTGTGAACGAAACCACCATTTGAACCGCACAGCTTTTTGGCTGTTTTTTTTATTTCTGGACAAATACCAACCACAAGCTTCCAACATATTGTTTTATCTTCCTTAACCCAATGATAATAAGGAAATGTTGTACGCACTGGCATTGGCAGATCGGGCTCTTTGGGACTGTTATAGACTACAGTTCTTTATTGCAGAGGGAAAGACGGCTATGGGATTGAAAAACATGGAATGCCTCTAAACTGCACTTCTTTATAGGTTGTGTACTCTGCGCAGTTTTTTCTATTAAAGAAAGTGGAGAGAGTGATTTTTTTCTTTATTTTTCTGATTTAGCGAGAAAAATTGTAACTTTTCTCACTGTCCTGTGTTTTTGTTCTAATTGTAACTTTATTTCAACCAGTTATTTTAACTAATTGAAATTCTGTATAACATTATACATATATATTAACCCTATCAAATTATGAGTGAATATTTTCTATACATTCAAGACAAGAGTGAAAGTAACAGAACACCACCATTAATCGAACTAAATCTAATCAGTGTGTAAACTGGAAACAAATAGAAAATCAAATAGCATAGACAAAGGGGGAGCTCCCAAAAATCTCCGCATGTGACCCTTCAGTCACAAGTTAAGGCAAGGTTGAAGACGATAACGCTAGAGGGTTGAAAATCTAATTTGCAAATGCATTTCCTGCCTTTCAGGCCGCGGTGGCGTGGATCCGACTTTACATTTTTAAACGAACTGAGGTTCCAATTCCGTCTCTGGTCGATAAAACAGTTTAGTTCGTTCTAGCGTGTTTTTGCATCATCATCATTTAAACGTTTATTTGTGTTTGTGTTTGAAATAAACATTAGTCCTTTGTATATATTTTTTTTGGTTTCTTTTTTTACCTTAGCCCTTGTTTTTAAATTCTATTCGTTCGACTAAATTAAGTTAGATAAATGATCTACGATCACTTTATTCTCTATTTTTGCTTACCACAAAACACTACGTGTAAATAACTAAATGGTCTCCGTATTCTATCTAGACAAATGAAGTAATGTAATATGTACATGTAAATCTTCTTTCGACAACTTTCTTATTCTTTTTTTACCTTCACGCTGAATCACGCACAAATCAAGATAGGCAGAGAGAATCTGGGAACCTAGTGTTAAGATATTATATGCACCACACCAGACGATACCAACATTATGTTTGACATACAGTTCTCGCATAGTAATTACATCCTTGCGTACGTCGTATAATTTCGTTCTGCTTATCGTATGTCCTAATCTACGTTTGATCCTGAAGCTTTAATAAATAACTCAGTAGCTTTGATCCCGCGGGCATTAAGATAGGGCACTGTGACAAATCCCGAACAATCCTCAACAATCCCTAACAATCCTCAATTAAAATAAAAAGTACTTTATTTACATAAACTACTGGCAAGTAGTGTTTTCTTTGCCTAAGTTTTGACATCACTTCATTTAATGGAATCTCATTTGAAATTAAGCTGACATCTTTCAACTTTCAAGATAAACTAGTAGCACTAAATTAAATTACGTAGTGTTTATATTGTCTAGTCTTTTTGTTTTAAAACGTGGCTTATCTTGAAGTAAAATAATGATCCTAAGAATGTAACATCTTTTTCTTAATTTTATATTGTTTCAGCATTTTAGTTCTATTATAATTAAATAGCAACTACAAAGAACAAACTCTTATTTTTTTTCATAAAGAAATTCATTAGTGCACTTCAAAAAGTTTAATTTTAGTTAGCTTTACTTTTTTTAGCTATTTTTGTATGAATATATGACTTAAAATAAATTATATTTTACTATAATAGTAACTTTACTAAAATGCCTGGAACGGAACGTAGTGCCTTAACACTAACTTCTTTCTGCCTATCCTGCTGTGTTGGGGATACAGCAAGTAGATTATTTTTTTTAAATCATAATAATAACGTTATATAATTAATATGCACATATATAAACATAAAATAATATTACCCATATACATTTTACACAATAATTATTTCTATATAAATAAACAAAGATGTTGCCATAATATATATCCACTACTACCCTCGCTCAGACGTTCCACAGACTAGGATCGAGTCCTTGGTCGCTGCACACGTCAAAAACTTACAACTTTTGACATGTCTCCGGGCGAACTTGCAGGAACTTTTACATTAGAGATAGAGTTTGAACTTTCTTTCACCATTCGTGTGGAATCTCTACGCAATGGGCGGAACAAATGTTCAAAGGAACTAAGCGGGCTGTATTTTTCTTTTATTATTATATTTGAAGCTCTCGTGGTGCTGGGCACAACTTTGTGACTGGTTGTGGATTCGATTTCCACTCGCGGAAAAGAAATATTTATTTAAATTTATATTTACATTTCTTCAATGTCAAAAAAAAAATTAGATTTAATTAAGTTTTAATTATTATATTACCTTCATTGTTTTTGTTTGGTAAAATTTTCTATAAACTGCCTTTTAAAAATATATATGTTATTTAATTATTATTAGGGAAATTTAGCGACAACATTTTTTTGATCATTTTTCAGTTGGCTGAATTTTAGGTTATTTACAACGGTATACAACGGCATATGCGCTTCGCTGACCTCTAGGTACCTGGAATGACCTAGATAGGCTACATAGAACGCCGACAAATAAGGACTTAAGTTACCTAGAATTATACAGATTTCTAACTATATATTAAGTTTGTTTAGAATTTCTATAGAACTTAGATATAATTTGCAAATTTACCCATCCATTTATTCCCCTTTCTAGGCAAACTAATAAATATGAACAATAAAAGTATAAGCATAGCATTAGCTGGCATTTAAGTTAGTCGAGGTCAGACGTAGCGTCTCTGGTATCGAGGCAAAACGCGGCGTTGAATTCTGCCAATCAACTCGCATTTCCTCCACAATTCGAGGAAAGTAGGGAATGGAAATGTCTTCATAGGAACAGGTTCCTAATTTCCCTTTACCTAACCTGATATGTGCGGGATACAACGTAAAACTAAAAAAATAAGCTTCCTAAGCTGCAATTACGCCATTGCTGCAATAAATAATTTAGGTACCTATACAAAAACGTAAAAGCTCAGAAATCAATTTTACACAAATGATAAAAAGCAAAGAGCGCCAATTAGTATGACGAAATAAATATAAGGTTCTTATAAAGGATACAATTATTATAATAATTCTAAACATTCGTATGTAAAATCTCTAATTTCGATAATGTAAAGAGGTATTGGTATCCATGGCATTTAGCTCTTTATGGGAATGTAATTTCTGATGTCTCCCATTATGAAATATGGTAACAATTACTTTGTATACATTTTTTTTACGTTAACGATTTCTTCTTTTGTTATTCTTCTTTTGTGTTTTTTTTTTGCTATATTTTTATTATTTATGTATGTTTATTTTGTGTTTTTTTTATTGAGATAAATAGATTTTACCTCTTAATTGTTCAACAAGTTTAAATTCATAGAGAAGAGTAAACGCGTCGGTTGTAGATTCGATCGCTACTCGAGGAAAAGTATTATTTTCCAAACGTCCAGCGTTAAGTTCCGCCACTCAACAGGCAATTCCTCGAAAAATCAGAAAGTGGGAAACGGAGTGTCTTAACACTAGATTCCCTCTGCCTACCCTGACGTATGCTATGCTGAAGCGTGAAGCTGATCTTACTTCAACGAAAAGTCAAATAACATAAATTTTGATTGAAATTTAAAGCTTTAGCTCATGTAGTTTCTTCTATTCTAGATTACATACGCTCAAGAATCCAAAAGTTCTTAATTTAAACAAAAATCTAATTTAAACTACGAATCAGTATTTAATGAAAACCTCACTAACTGTGTTAAACTACGCCTGAAATAGTTGAAACTTACATAAAAGGTTAAACTTCTGTTGCACGTAAGATTCATTTCTTAGCAAACTCTACATCGTTTGAATTATCTTAATTAACGGTGCTACTGTTCAATTAAAGGGTTATTCTTCGTTTTAAAGCTTGATCCGCGTGAATGCTGTTTTTGTTCGTGTAATTTTAAATTATTTGTTATTGTAGCTAATTGAATTGAATTGATATTTTATATCTAATGGTTTGTCTATGTGTATTTGGACTTAAGTTTATACTTATTGTATTTATTTGTAGGTACAAATTTTAAAAAATTATATTCAAAAGTCATTTATTATTTGGTGGCCACCAAAGTAAAGAATTGAAAATATTCTCGAGTGGAAATCGAACCTACAACCTGTCGCGTTACAAATACACGCTAGTGCCACTACGCTTGAAAGGCCTCAATCGATCGGCCTTTATATTTAAGTGTGATATTAAATAAACAAATAAGTATGACAAAAAGAAAGATAGAAGTACTTGCGAACTCTTCCTTCTAAACCGTCACCGTAATGCATAAGCACTCAAGAAACCAAAGTACAGAAAACATTGTAAGAAAGAAAAAAAACATATAAAATTAATTTTTGCGCTCCAGCCCGCGGCTAGAGCAATACTCAACCAGTGCTCGTGTCGTTCGTGTAATCAAATGGATTTTGATCTAAGGGAAGTATATTAAAGATGATATATACAAAATATGTATATATACATAATATTTGAGGTGATTGGGGGTTTGATCCTTAATCAGGGGAATGAATTATTCTCATTCAGGAAATGAGAATAATTCATTTCTGCTCTGGTAATAAGATCAAGGTAAGGGCGTTGTTAACTTTCGCCTTTCAACATGCAATGTCTCTAAAATTTGGTGAAAGGTGGAGAACGGAGAGTTTTAACACTTAACTAATATATACGGGATTCTGAGTAAAACTAAAATTTACACTGAACATTTATCTTATTTCTATTTTGTATGCACTTTTATTACAATACAGCTACTAATATTTCATACTTCATTCATATTACATGTATGTAATAGCTATTATTTTCACTTCTTCTAAAGATATTATGATAAAATTTTATATGGGGGATAAGTTAAGGCCTATAATGGCGCAGAGGCAAGCGTGTTGTGCAACACTCGCCGAGGGTGTGGGTTCGATGCCTACTCGAGGAAATTAAATATTGTATATTTTCATTTCTCTCTATGATGGTTAGGTCGTTCTGGTGTGGAGGCAAAGCGCGATGCCTCCAGAATCCATCAGAATATGGGGATCCGTCCCCATCAGTATCTGCAAAAAAAATATTAATTTATAACCTGAATCAACACAGACTGCTCTCTATCTCTTTAAGGCAAACTTATTTTAAAATTTTGTAATGTATTAATCGGTGTACAATAAATAGTATTTTACTTATTAGAATTTGAATTTGGTGCGTTTGGTGCGAAAGAAAGTTTTAACTAAATACATTCGAATATTATTTATTATTTTATATACTAATATATACTTCAGTGATTTTTCTTTTAAATTAAAGTAATAAAATATTTCTTTGTTTCAGGTTTGTAGCAGTTACACATACGCCATCGAGTGTGAGTGTAAACAAGGTGATTGTGGGTTCAAATCCCTCTCGGGGGAATGAATTATTTTCATTCCCTAGCTCTAGTAAAACAACACGCGGCGAGGTCCTAAAAATATATAAAGGCAATATGTGTATGTATGTACCATTTTAATTCTTTATTAAAATCAGTTTAATATACTAAATTGGAGATTATAACAAAAACTGTGAGTTTTAAAGCAAAATCTAAAAAATAATCTTTTTACACAGGGAAAAGAATTATAATGATGATGTTATTTATCTTCTAACTTACAGCTTCCTAGAAGTTTAAAATAACTTCCTTTGACAATAACAGGAAATGTCAGTATATTTCCAAGAAGAAATAATTGTAATTGATCTGCATCAGTTTCAGTATTCCTAGAATTCAGAAACACTCATCTATTAAAAGCGTATACTTACATAAAATCATAATATAGAATATTGCAGAAATCTATATAATACCTAGTTTCTATTATGCTGTTGATATGGTACAAGGGTGGGTTGTGAGTTCGTTCCCTACTCAACGAAATGAATCATTATTTCTAATCTTTCAGTAACTGAGGCAAAAGCCTGGAGTTGAATCCCATCACTCAACACGCAATGCCTCGTAAAATTCTGCGGAAAGTGGAGAATGGAGAGTCTTGACACTAGGTTCCCGCTACCTACCTTGCTGTGTACGGGCTACAACGAGCGTGAAGCTGATTTAATTTAATTTTATATTAATAGAATACATATATGAAAAGTTAGAACAATTTACTAAAACATAATTATATACAATTGCAATAATTTATAGCTCCATACATAAATCACTATAAAGCTAAAAACATTCGCAGAAAGAATTATTAATCGCTTGTTCACTCTACCCCCTGCAGCTAAGTAATAAATGTAATAGCGCACTCTCGTCGTTATCTAAGATTAAGTTTGAAACCCTCTAACTTAGTGATATTATTACTTTGTTTGGAACATATCAATAACGCCATTTCGTGGCCGCATCGACTACAAAATGGCCGCCAATTCGTTCCGGCGGACGATTTGATAAGGATTATGTCAGTAAGGCTAGTATATTAAAGTCAATAATGTTATGAGTTATTGCTTATATAAATTAGATTAATAATATATGATAAACAAATTTACATAAAATGAAGTTATTATGACACATTGGGCAAGTTTTCTAATGTATGTATATGGAAGTAATACTATCAATTCTGTAATTTATTTTAATATGAACGGGTTGAATTCTTTTTTTGAAAATAATTTCTTTGAACTGTTTTAACCTAGTCTAGTTATAAATATTTTTATATATATGTACTAGTGGACCCGCATGAGGCTACGCCCGCTTTTACTATACGAATATTTATTAAAGATATTTATGAAATTACTTTCAGTTTTCAATAAAGAGAAGTGTTAAGCAAGCTCATTTTAGGTGACGTTTCCTAACAACAAATTTTGCAAATCGTTGCTTAGCAACGGTTGTTATTAACATGGCGGAACAAATTACATGTCAAATTAATAATATTACAAATATAAGAAAAAAAAGTATCCTATGTCCATCCCGAGACCCTCAAGTATCTCTATATGAGTATTTTATCACAATTAAATTAGCGGTTTGGCCCTGATTGCGTAAAAGACAGACAGACGGATAGAGTTACTTTCAAGTTTATAATATAGGTATGGATAGGTACAGAATAATGTATTATTATAAGAAATTATTTTAGTGTTTAGACGTTTAAATCGGTTTTTATTGAAACTCTATCTATAGCTATATTTTTAAACATTTTCTTTTACATTTACATGTAAAAGTTTATTAATTTACGTATACCAAAAAAAATTGATGTTATCTAAAACTTATCTGTGGCCCCCTCGGTGTATGGTTGCATTCGATTGACATATTAGCCCCATAATTGCGGTATCGCATGATACGAGTGCGTAATAGAAAGGGGACCCAGCTGTCACTTGCAGAAAACTTACAATTTTCTTAATTAAATGAAGTAAACGGTTACAACAATATGTCTGCTTGTCCATAGGCCTCGCGTTGTTAAAGATATGAATTTTAAATGACAAAATGTTAATTCGATGTATATTTTAACGATATTTATTTACGTGAAACGTTACAGTGGTGTTATACATAAATTTAAATAAATAAACAAGGAAATTGTGTCAAAAGATTAAATTTACAATGGAATAAGTTTTATAAAGAAATCTTTATTATTTTGTATTTATTTTTAATGTATAGACTATAGACTGACCCTGTGAATACTCCGAGTAATCTATACTTATAATTAAATCGTAACTAATCGCTGGCTGTACCTGAGAATTGGGAGCATTTAAAAAATATGTAATAGAACCCAAAGCAATTATTTAAATAAAAATGTAGGTTTGTCTGTGCGTTTATACGTTTTTCTACGCATGCTAATCTAAGAAACGGCTCTACTGATTTACATGTAGTTCTCGCAATTATATTTTTTGCACACTGCTTTTAACATTACACAAGAAACCCAGAAAATTATAACTCTCACTCACCATGCAATGCCTCTAGAATTTGGCGGATAATGGGTAACGAAATGTCCTAATACTAGGTTCCCTTACCTACCCTGCTGTGTGCGGGTTACAGCGTGAAGCTGATATTATGTAGATTGTAGTTACACCAGTTTAATAGTGTCGGATAACGGTAAACCGAATTTCCAAAACTTCCCAGCAGACTCATTTGCATAATATCACGTGTAGGACTAATATACTCAACTCGATATCGCACCTGTGACCATGTTATAAGCCTATAATGGAATTTACTCAACAAATATTGTTATATAATGAAAATAAGGAAAAATTCTGGGTCAATTTAGTTATTATAAAATTTATTATTAGCTTACTTTACGATTTGAAGTGGATGTATTCTACTAGGTTTTAATTATTCTACTAGGTCTTCTAGTCTGTTCCAATGGTGTACAAAACAAGTTTAAATTACAACTAGAAAATTAAGTAAAATAAAATAAATGTAGAATTTCGTTCATTGAGCAATATTTTTAAAAGTGTAGGATTTCGGACGGTTTTCTAAACCTTATCATATTAGAAGTGAAAATATAAAAAAATATTATGTTTTCTTTCATAAGATAATATTTAGTGTATTTGAGGCCGTCGTGTTCCAGTGGCACAGTCGCTAACTATAAGCATGATGTTTTTCGATTCGATTTTTACTCGAAGGAATGAATTGTTTTCATTTTCTCTCTCTGGTACGTAGCACATAATACTGAATGTCCCGATAATTGAAATTGTACCTTAAAAAATATCGTGATATCAAAAAAACAACCACTAACCTACAAACCTATATTTTACAATAACCAAAATAAAAACTCTTTATAAAATTCCACCATCAGAACCACCAACCAGTTCAAGTTGACTCTCACTTAAGACATAATCCAATCCTCGACCGCGGTGTCATTGCGAACTAACAAACTACAAATTTTCAAGTCGATATTTTCCTGATTCCACTGCGGTTAAAACGAGAAGAGAGAATTTTCCGACTTGTTACTCTATCGGTTTTCTTATTGTAGAAAGTTGGTCCGCTTCAGCAGCCTGGAGTGACACTTAAAGTCTGTTTTTAGGGCACGGAACTCGCTGGTGCTGTGGTGGTTTGGATTTTTCTCTTTCTTTGTTTATATAATTGTTGATATGCTGTTCTAGTTTATGTTGAGTATAGAAATTGGCTTTTGTTTACAAAACGTAAAATATACATATGTATGTATGTATGTAAATAATTAAATTTTGTGCTAAATTATGAAAGCGTCAGATACGCGACGGTTGCGGGTTCGATTCCCACCAAAAGAAATGATTATTAATATTTTCATTTCTTCGCTTCCCCCACTCAACACGCAATGCCTCGAAAATTCGAAGGTGCATGGAAAACGGATTGTTTTAACACTAGGTTCCCTCTATATGCGGGATACATCGTGCAATTGAAAAAAAAATATATAAATAACAATCTAAACCGTTAAATAAAATGCATTACTATATTATTTCTTTCTTACAAGTCTACTAGAATAACTGTAAAGTTAACAAAACCCCACAGTACTTGCTTGGTTTGTATTTGCTTCGTTCGCTTGTTCCACTGTAACTTCAGTTCGTGTACTATTGCGATAACATCTGTGTAATTCGGATTCTAACTACATTAAAAAGACGTAGCTTATAGACTAAAAAGTAAATGGAAAATTAGCATTTATTCTTATCTTGTATTGTTTTTAATTGAATGTAGACGTAGTACATGAGGCCCTTGCAGCCTAGTGGTACAAGCGTGTAAACGCGAGGGTCGTGGATTGGATCGTTGGATCTCAGTCGGGATTATTTTATATTTTCATGTTCTCGGTTTGTTAACAAAACAAAACGCAGCGTTGAAATTCGCCACTCAACACATAATGTCTTGAAAATTCAATGGGGAACGGAATGTTCGGAATGGATAATACTAGGTTCCCAACTACATATATGCAAGATAATCAAGCTTAAAAAACACAGAAAAATGAAAAACTTCAAAAAATGCCCATTTACCATCAAGACATTGTATAAAATATCCATTTTTCTTTATAGATAGAAATGGATAGACAAACGGCACTCTTGTAACTGTGAAGTATCTACTGAGGATGTCCTAAGGCGCACTGCCGAGGTCACCTAAGGCTACAGAGGTCAAGAATTGTCGACGTTCCGTCCTTAGAACGCTGACTAGGCAAATGAAAATACATACATATATGTTTCTCGAAATATTTATAATATTACTGACAGAAATAGAACTATTGTTCTAAACTATGAAATAATAGTTTTTTAAATAGCTTCTCGCTGCATCCCGCAGCAGCGTAGGCAGAAGAAACTTAGTGTTAAAACACTCCTTTCCCTACTTTTCGTCGTATTTTTCGACGTATTGCGTCCTCAACTCCAGGCTTTTGCCTTGATGCAAGAAATGAAAATATCAATAAAAAATAATTCATATGCTCGAGTGGGGTTCGAACCTAAAACCGTCACGTTTGAGGTAGACAATGTTACAAATATATTATTAATTAACGAAAAATCATTATTGTCTTACAAAACAAAACTATAAGAACAAAATTTGCAACATTACCTTTATTATACAACGATTCACCTCATTATTTCTAGGTCAGTTAATCCTCGGCTTATACTTCGCTTTTTAATTGTACCCTGGCTCCACGAATTTTTTTAAAAACATTTTCAACTTTCTCTTTCCAGCTATAAGGGCTTATGTTAATTTTGTATGTTACAGGGGGTACCTGTCGGACCCTCGTCGAGATACTTGTTTTTCAGAATTTACCGTCTCGTTAGTCTAGCGATATGAATACGTATAATTAATAAACGAATTGCGGAAATCCGTTTGGTATAATATCTATTATATGGGAAATAATGGATAATTAAAAATGAAAAGATTTGTTTTGTTTTTATCTTTAAAATCATATGAAAGATGTAAAATGCCTTCAGAATTCGGTGGAAAGTGGGGAACGGAGTATCTTAACACTAGGTTCCCTCTACCTATCCTGATGTGTGCGGGATGCAGCGTGAAGCTGATTAATTTGATAAAATCATATTATTCTATACTTATAATTTAATCGTAACGGATCGATATCTGTACATGGAAGGTATATAAGAAAAAATGTTATTGGTGAACTAAAAGCAATGATTTATTAAATTTGTGTTTGCTTGTCTGTGCGTTTGTTCACGCTAATCTCAGAAACGCTTAAACCGATTTAATTTCTGTTGTCATTAACGTATTTTGGCAAGCTGTAATTAACGTTTACTGTTTGTTTTATTTCAATCGGTTTATAAATAAAAATGTTTAATCATTTTAAAGAATATTGTTTGACAAAATAACTATTTTATTATATTGTTTGAAATGTACTTTTTATTATAGGTTTATTACAAAAGTAATATTAGAAAACGAAAGTAATGCAGATTAGTAAATTAATAATTCTATAGCTGAAATGGGTGGGTGGGTTAATCCAATTTTTTTTTCTAATTGACGTGTAGGTAGGTTATGGAGTACGTCGAAAACACTAAGAGAAAACTACTTTCTTTCTCCATATTCCGCTTTAAGATCTACAAAAATCCACGCAAATTTAAATTACAATCAAAAAAATAAAAAAAATATATTGAAATATTACATTTTACCTAACCAGCAAAAATTTCCCGAGATCAGATAAATGGCGAATACAAAATTGATAGCCAACTCAATTTTCACGCTTCCCGCTTATCACTTTTCCCGCACAAATTCTTTCTATCACCCGCGTTTTCCCTAATTCTGTGCCTGTCAGTTACTCAATTTTATGATAAATTAAATCTACGATCGCTTCCACTCAGACGACGGAAACATGTTACGAGAGAAATTAATTTTATATACCTCTATTATAATATATTTAAATTTGTATCTAGCTGTCTGTTATCTTCGAGATATTTAATAAGAAATGAGCTAATTTGAAATTTATATTATTTAGAGTATTTGACAGCTATTGGTATAATTATAAGGAAATATATATAAATAAATATATTTTATTTTTATTCGTCAGTTTCGAGCTATATCCCCCACATGTTGGCAGAGGGAATCTAGTGCTTAAACACTCTTTCCTCATTTTCCGCCGAATTCTAGAGATAGGAACGTCGCGCTTGGTCTCGTTACTAGAGCAAAGAAATGAAAATATTTTTGCTATTAAAAAGAGCTTATATGCGAAAGCATACCTTATTAAGTTTGATTTGCTTTCACTTATTTAAATATTATTTAAATTAATTTAAAATTAAAGATTTTGAAGGTACATAATATTAATAACATAACAAAATCATTCGGCTAAATGAAATAATAATAATCTTATTATTATATAAAGGTTCATTCACAGGTGGGTTTAATAAGAATATAATACCCCTAAAGGTAGTTGCAAAAAAAACATTCGTATAATGTTAATTTCCACACAAAATTAAGTCTTTAAAATTAACAAAATTCATGAACACAGAACCCGTTCATCGAAATGGAAACGTCCGAACAAAAATTTACTTAAAATCCAAAGTGAGGTCAAACGACAGTCGTGACAGACTATAATACCGGTCTTAATTAGAAAAACCGGGAGAAACAAATGTCCATTTGAAATTAATATTATTTAAAAGCAACTTTTGTGAGCATTAGCTTCGTATTTGATGATTATGACGATAGCCTGTGGTATGGGCATAAGGTTGCGACTGTAAACGCGGTTCGCGGGTTCGATTCCCACTTATGGAAATAAAATATGAAATAAAACGCGGCATTCAACGGAACGAGTTCCGCCACTCAACGGAAAGGGAACGGAGTGTCTTAATACTGGGTTCCCAGGTTCCCTTTGTTTACCCTGATTTGTACAGGATAGAGCGTGAAGCCAAAAAAAGTACTTTACGTATATTTTCGTTTAATAATCTAGTACAAGAAATATTTTCTTTACTAATATATTTAATATATAGCTTGTTTGCGCCATTGTTTGCTCTACAAATATTTATTTCTAACATACAACCTAACACCTAATCTTTGTAGAAAGAAAAATAATCGATTGAACGCAACGAATTTCTATTTTAAGGGAAATCCTTTTACACTATTCTATAAAAATGTTTAAATCTTTTTTATATCGCGTTTTATTGTATAACTGAGCGCTATGCACATCCCGATTCTATGAAAAGCAGGATCAATATTTTCTAGTGTATTTTGAAAATAAAATGACTCCCGCACACAGAAGAGTAGGCAGAGGGAACCTAGTGTTAAGACACTCCGTTCCCCACTTTATGACGATTTCTGGAGGTATTCGCACTCATACAAAGAGAAGAACATCATTAAATTTTACTATCCAATACATAAAAATATATAACCAACCTCCATAAGACATAAAAGTTAAGAATTCCACGATATAAATTGAAAGATAACATTTATGTAGCTTTAGCAGCCATTAACGTGTCAATAGTTTAGCATTTAGCACTCCCGTCGCCGGCGTAGCCTCCCAAGAGGTACATAGAGGGGGGTAATTTATTAATGCATAGATTGTCCACAGCCCGGTCTGCTCCCCATAAATAGATCTTTCTCTAAATAATAACGTTTTGGTAGAAGCTCATCTGAAACATAAATTTTATGGGATTAAAAGGGTGAAGCGGTGTCGTTAATGCCCAAACTCTCTGCTGCCTTCGTGTTGTTTGAACTTGGATTATGTTCGTATTTGAATGTGTTTAATATTAATAATATGGGTGCAGGTTTTAAGTTAAAATTGTACAAAATTGTTTGTAGCGACAATTAGATGGTTTTTTTCCTGTCATATTCCAAAATAAATGATATAGCTACTTGGATTAAAAAAAATAAAATTGAAAACTTTTTATCAAAATTGAAAACTAAGTGAAATTTCTCCGTAATGTTACTTCAACAGAATTAGAACTTCATACACTGAAACAATTCCAAGTATATATACAGTCTTAATTAATTATTTTTCATTTCATTCTTTTATAACAGTCAAACAAAAATCTTACATTATAACAAACAAACGAATACAAACAACACAAGAAAATGTCACGTTATTATTCTCTAATAAAAATCGTTCATGTGAGGAAATATATACTTTT
The DNA here is from genome assembly GCF_056956725.1 of Heliconius melpomene rosina. Classification (NCBI taxonomy): domain Eukaryota; kingdom Metazoa; phylum Arthropoda; class Insecta; order Lepidoptera; family Nymphalidae; genus Heliconius; species Heliconius melpomene. The sequence continues at coordinate 3,614,057 of NC_140402.1, read as the reverse complement.
TTGCTTCCACACTGAGAAATTCTCTCTAATCTTTTTAGTTAAGAGATCTTTCTTTGTACGGGATTCCAGCGTGACATTAAATCCATTGTTACTTCGTTGCTTTAAAATAAAATAAAATGCAATTACTGTTCATTCGCGCTCGCACTCTGGGAATGCATGTTCTGCATTCTGTGTCGATATTGACGTGACATGCTGCTTGCATGCATATATGTTGCATAAGGGAATAAAATCATGCCAATTTCATATAAAATACAAGCTTTGACATATATTTTTTGGTTTCTTATGTTAATAAGTTAAGAAGTATTTCATAGAGACATTTTCGTTAATTAAATATGGAGCTAAAAGATAATAGTAATACTAAAAAAAGTTAAAAAAAATATTCATAATCTAACATTATCTATTAGCGTGTGATTTATTTTTTTTATTTAACATTTAAACATAAATAAATGAGAATACCGTGACATAATTGTTCAGGATCTGGTTTGATTTTTTGGATATTTAAATTAATTGCATTTTCCTGCTCTGCATGTTTGTTTTTGGTATGGTATTGGTATTCGTTGTCTATGGCTAATTCGATAAAGGGTAATGTCTGAAGAGTGATGAAATGATAAAGCGAACAACGTTTAGATGCACTATATAGGGCGATTTTTTTAAGAATTGGGCAAAAATAGAAAATTGAGGTTTTTTTTTTTATTTTTATAGCTTCACGCTGAATCCCGCATATATAAGAATAGACAGACAAGACGTGATGCTAACAAAAAAATCAATAAATATATAGATGAGGCTCAAACAATCAAAGAACAATTTATCACTGACTTCTTTATATCTAACACCCTAAAAAGAAGTGCGAATATGAACATTATATACGAAATCGATATAATATAAGTCTACGTAAGATTATGTATGGGTGATAGCTGGATTGTGCAGGAACTAACGATTCTTACGCAATCACATGAAACCCCCCGCACCCGGGCGGGGTCAATGACCTCGGCGTTAAACAGTGGCTTAGTTCAAACAATGGATGTAAAGTGTTAAGTATGGAAATAATTTTAAAATGTCAGTTTTCCTTTTATAAGTTTATATGGAATAGATGTCTGATTATATTTAATTTAATTTAAGGGCTGTTTAAAAAAACCTTTAAAAACAGAGTATTTAGGAATGAGACAGAAAATCTATGATGTAGAATAAAATGTTATAGTCCACTAGGTTGGTGATGCCTGTTCTTCTAAGACTAAACGCGGCGTTGAATTACGATTGGAGAATTACTAAAAGATTCTACTGTACTTATATAATAACTATAAGAAATAAACGTGAAGCTGAAAAAACACTGCAATCTTTTACAAGAAAACATCTTATTTTCATACTTTCTAACAAACAATTCCGTTCTCCAGTTTCTGTTAAAACAAATTTTACAATACTGCACATTGTTCACAATGAAAGTTTACTATATAACATGTTATGGAAAACTACTATACTCTATTTTTAGCTTTCAAAGCTATTTGCAATTCATGAGTACACCGCAAACATCAGTATGGGATTAAAAATTTAACCAACGTAAACATTAATGGTAAAAAGTCATAAATTATATATCAATCAATCAATCAAATCACATAGGCCTCTCCCAGGGTGCCCCAAAGCTCCTGATCCTCCGCCTTCCGCATCCAGTCGAAGCCAGCAACCTTCTTCTTCAGGTCTTTTATATATAGTTTTCAAAAAATAATACAGAATTCAACCCCAAAATTTCACCAAATTAACAAAAATGAAGTTCAGCAAAATACTCGCAAATTGCAAAAATGGCAAAACTATAGCGCTGTCATAAAATAACAATAAATTTGGCGTTACGGCTTACAAACCGTGGCCGACTAATAGATTTTTAATAAATTTGTCGGCCAAATTGATAGTCGGCCATTTTGCAAGGCGGCCAGACCGGTCGGCCAGTTTGAATTTGCAATGCGCGGGCAGCGCCCATCAATCATGGACTGCTGGCCCACGCCTGACGCACACAAATTATGATTGAGATTTATGCCTCTTTGCTATGAGCTAGCCTTAATAGCGATATGGTGTACTATTGCGATATGCTAACAAACAGTAGAGTCGGTAAACATTCAAATGAAAAGAATTGAATTTCATTTATTCACTCTGGTATAGAGGTAAAGGGCAGCGCAGAATTAGGTGGAAAGCCTTACCTTACCTTAGGCTTACTCCTAGGTTCTTAGGTTCCCTCTACTTACCCTGCTATATACTGAATACAGCATGAAGCTGAAAGAAAAAAACAAATTTACACTCCAATATTGTAAACCAGCTGCAAATGTTGACTCTACCACACTAGATATACGAGATTCATAGGATGTACATGTCAATATCAAAACTAGAAATAGAACTACAAGAATACAATATTACAGTACAAAACAAATTTCTCGTAGCACCCTCTACTTTTTTATCCAACTTGCCTTCAGTTTGTATCCAATTGTATAGTAAAAATCTGAATATCGACACTATTCTGCCATATATATACACACATATCTTTCGTGAAACGATCGCTATACATAAATATGAAAGGAGGTTACGAGTTTTTCGATACGCCGACATAAACACTGAAAATAGAGACCTTTGTAGCAACGCTATTGAGTAAATGGTCCCCGGTATTGTTGGGTTATCTAAAACGACGCGCTACGCTTCTATACAAACATAGATATAGATAGATAGGTTGGCTTCGTGTAGCTATGCTATGAAAATTATCCATATCTTTATTTACTTCTTTTAAATACAAAATGTCTAAACGACAAATAAATTTAAAAATAAAATTTATCTCTATTTTCTATCTATATGTTTTATTACATAATTTAAGTTAAAATACAGTTTAAACTTTTCTTTCTCGTAGCAACATCTACGGATATATTGATGTGCTACAAAGCGTAGCGCTACGTAGTCTCGTAGCTTCGTAGCAGTATTTTTCCTTTTAAACTATTCTTATCTTCTAGAAATTTAAAATTGTTGAAAAATAACAGCATTTTTCTCAAATATCTTTAAAGCCACTTTAATTTGAATTATGCTGGAGCGCAGCGGTTGCAGCTTTTACATGCCAGGTGGTCGGGAGTTCAAAACTCCCACTCTTCTAACAAATTTATAATTTAAAAAGTATATAAAAATAATTAAACAAGACAAAATAATTATTGTATAATTTATATGTAAGAATTTAATATTTGTCCTTTAATAAGTTTTCGTACATTATATAACTCTCTTTTTATTCCGCTTCCTTTTTATTCTATTGCATACGACTTTTTAATTTTATTTTTCGTATAAAATATAAGTAAAGTATTATATCTTGTTAGTCTCTAACGATTAAAAGGAGTATATATCAAATTACTTTATCCCAGCGGACCGCCGGAATATCAACGCAAATTACTTCGGAATTATTTTAAGAATTTCAATGAAACGAGACATTCTTGCGGTATAGAATTTCACAAAGAAATTGAACGTTAATTTTCTTAAAACTATAGAACTTTTTAGCTCTTAATTAGAATATGTTAGAAATATATTTAAAGAATTCTTTTATTAACGCTCTCTCGCCTCACACTGTTCGCTTCATATTGAAGCTAATAATATCCAATAGCTTTTCCGTTTAATCATAATCTATATAAATTGAAATACGTAGTTAAGTTCCACCTCTTATCACACAACACATAGAAACATTACTAACGCATTACTAAAACCACCACCTTATTTTAATAAAATACGAAATATTATTTTTATTTTGCTTCTTGCTGTAATCTGCACATTGCAGGGTATACCGCCAAATTCTGGAGGCATTGCGCGTTGAGTGGCGAGACTTAACGCCGTGCTTTACCTCGATACCAGAGCGAGGAAATTTAAATATCAAATATTTCATTTTCTCTCGTTGAAATCGAACCTACAACCGCGTTTGCGTTTACTGGCCTCTATAATACATAAGTTTTTATTAAATTATGACAATATTCTACTATTTTTATTAAGTGGATTGCATAAGAAAATAACATTTCGTACAGACGTATCCATTTATACTGCACTGACGTGATGTCTGACTCCATTGTACCTGCAGGCGGAATTCCATATTCATGAATATTTTTATTTGGCTGACACCTGATGCCGTCAAATATCGAGCCGGGGCGTTGAATTAAAAAAAAACATTTAAATACTGCTACGTTTTTACATTTTTTTAAATATTTTTTTATTATTTCTTCATGCTGTATCACGCAAATAGCAGGTTAGGCAGAGAGAACCTGGAAACCTAGTGTTAAGACACTTCCGTTCCCCATTTTCCACTGAATTCTGGGGGCAATTCGTATCTATACTTATGCATTTTTTTTAGCGTCACATATAACAAGTCAGAGGGAACTTGGGAACCCATTGTTAAAACACTTCCATTTTCTATTTTCTGCCGAATCCTTAATAAAATATTGTACAAATATACTAAAACTGTATATTTTCCTTCTAAGCTTCAAAGATAGTAAAACTTCTGAAAATCTGACGACATTGCCCGAATAATAAAAATTTGAACTTGATTACGATATCAAATACGAGAACACTCTAAGCAACCAGCAACCAAAACTCCGCACTCACAGCGCTGCTCCCACTGACAACCATAATAAAGTTGAAACCTTTTTATTACCCCTCTTAAGTCGATATTGCCGTTTTACTGCGTACTACTATGACGTAAAGTAAATGAACGCCTCATCGAATCGTAAAACTAAAACATTAACTAAGGGAAAATTAAACATTTGCTTTTTTAAACATGTTGTATACCGCAAATAGTATGGTAGGCACAAGGAATTAATAGAGACACTCCGTTCACCACTTTCTGATGATTTTTTCGAGGCATTACATGTTGAGTGGCGGAACTCAACGCCGCGCCTTTGTCTTGGTGTATGAACGAAGAAATTAAAATATTAATAAATACTAAGTCATTCCCTCGAGTTGATCTAACAATATAAGCACAATCGTCGCGGGGAATTGAATAATTTTATTTCTATTGCCAACGCGGTTTCAACACAGAATGTCTCGATTTCGAACGAAATGTAAGGAACGGAGTGTTTTGACACTAGAATCTCTATGCCTACCCTGCTATACGGGGTAAAATGTAAAGCTGAAAAAATATACATATGTATTTTTTACTTAGCGTGTACATAGTAAGTATATAATTCGAACTGATCTGAATGGTGTTCGTAAAGTGACGGTACTCTCAATTTGTAGAAAAAGGGAAAAACCTTTTTTATTAACGAAAGAATCTTGGAATTTAGCCCCGCTGAGACATTAGTGGGTCAACAGCCAAATTTGCGTTTGATATATCACGAAACCTCCGGAGAACGGTTGTTAGTTTCAACAAAATGGTTGACTTTGTCTGTTTTGTATGTGCCTCGATGTAGTTCCATTGAAATAAAATATATTTGACAGTTAATAAAGTTGAAAATAACTGAAAATCTTGAAAATATATCTTGTATTGATGTCTCCCATTTTATTCCGTATATGTAAGTGGAGAGAAAAGAGAGAGTTTAGTGTTAAAACAATTTATTCTTCACTTTTCGCCCAAATTTGAGACATTACGTGTTGAGTGGCGGAACTTAACGCCTTACTTTATCTTATTACAGATTTTATCGTTTTGAAAATCACTATTTTATACAATTTAACGTTCTTCATACATATATCGTATTAGAAAGAAAACAATGACAAAGGTATCTTTATCACTAAAACTTATCTCCTAGGACAACTTCAGTCGTAAAACTCTAGTCGTTACAGATAAGCCTAGCCAATGCGTAATAAATATTCAGACATTCAACAATAAACATTTGCTTTTATTTCTTTAGCAAATATCGATATAGTTAGAAAGATCCTTTTAAAAATAATAGAAAAAAAAAAAGAAAAAATAGTGTTTTATCACTTCAATTAAACTATACGAGTCATATATGAACTATCATTATGAGACCAGTCGTGGTGCAGTTATAACTCGACTGGTTGTGGGTTCGATCCCCACTCAAAGAAATGAAATATTTATTTAAGTTTATATTTCTTCGCTCTGGTTTCTATGGAGTGCCTTAACACTAGGTTCCCTAGCCTACCCTGCCTGCTGAGTGCGGGATAGTTTGAAGCTGATATATAAATTATTATATATAGTTATATAACTAGTTCCTATCGAGTCCATCAAATTTACTTGACATCAAATCGATGGCATCCCAATACTATCATTCTTTACTAAAGTAATATACTACAGCGTGAGTAGTAAGAACTCGTGGTAGGGTCCCGGGTATGCACTATACGGCTATTTATTCGAAGTCTGGCTCTCTGCCAATTTGTCTAATGCCAGCTATGGCCCATTTACTAGTCAAGAATGTATATAATGTATTATACTATGAATGTTAACCTAAATGGTTATAGTAAATATTCGTAGAGGCGACACCATTTTTGCCTTTTGAGTATAGTTAAATTTCTTGTTAGTAATAAGAGAGAATTAAATGAAGTGTTAAAGTTGATACGAATAGGAATTATTTTAAAGTTAAAAGTGTTTGTTTTTCTTTGTAGTATACAAAGAAAAACATTGCATTCAATTGTGAAACGTTATAAAAAACTACTAAACGAATTCTTATAAAAATATATAGCGATATAGTTTATACATTAGTTTTTTTTTTTTGTATAATTTGGGTATAATAGAACAATAAGTTTAAGCGGGCGAAGCCGTGGTTGGTTGCTAGTTTTATCTAAATATTTTGTCTACAAACCAACCCTCACTTAAGCCTTTTATGGTTGACATTATTATAATAACATTATTCCATTACTCATCCCATGAATATGACACACAATGAAAAAATATAGCAATCGTTTTATCTTAATGAACGAATTAGGTTGTGTAAACAGCACGAAGCTTTAACACACTCCGCTATCCATTTTCCACCGAATTCTAGAGATATTGCATCGTGAATGGCGGAACACAACGCTGCGTTTTGTATCACAACAAAGCAAATATCAATTGAATAAAAATTCTACATTCTTCCTCAACGAAAAAAAAGAAATAATATTTACTTTGAGTATCACCACAAAGACCATCTATCTATGTGTACGCGGGGACTTTTTGATCAATACCAGTCGTGCTGACTGCCAAAAGTTTTCTAGCAAAAACTCTGATATTTTGTCGTATTTGGTTAGTTTCGCTTCTATATCCGTTAGCCAATATGTATGGAATATAATGATTTATGACGTCGCTGGAAGAAAAATTGCTATACGTATGGATTTCACCAAAAATACAGCATGTGAAAGGATTTTTTTCTACGAACAGCGACTTTTACATTGTCTGGTAAAAAAAGATATTTCTTTCTTTATTTTCAGCTATAATATTAATAACATTTATTTATCACCATTTATAGTTTCTTAAAAACAAATTATATTAACATAGGTTAGCTATGCAGTTAGTACTATTTTGTGGGTGCCACTGTGGCCGTACTAGGGCAGTCCTTATTACGGCGTACATATAACAAGTGTGTAATAAATAGATAGATAAACACAGTACATTTCTTATCATCATAGGCAATTTAGAAATATTGTATTTTTCTAGTCATTAGAATTAGTGTTTTTAAATTTAACGATTCGAGCCGATTTAAAAATCAAATTAACCTAAACCGGTTAATAATAATCGAACCCACAACCGTCGCGTTACAGCCTCACACTTGTGGCCCTGCGCCTCAACGGCCTTTTCTTATTATAATAACTAAATATGTAATTTTATGACTTCGGTTGTATCATGACAAAGGCGATATTTTGTTAGCACAATTTTCCACTGCATTTCATAATATACTCGTACAAAGGCAATGTTTTTTTTGCATTTTTTTTTCTCGTATTTAAAATCATTCCCCTACTTCACTTCTTATTTCAAATCTAAACCCCGATTTATTGGACCATATTGAACAAATATTTACATGATCAATACAAATAAATTACATTTCTCCCGTTAGGTTTGAAGCAAATTGCAATGCAGCCAGTATCTGATACAGATCTAACATGAGATGAGATTTTTTCAAGCAGAAAACGTAGATTTTCTAAAGAGATTAAATAATATTTTCATATGGGAAAACTAAAATGACAGGCACAAAGAAAACAGCTAAAAATTAGATAACAATTTTCGCATACACGCTTCCAGGCAACGTAACGAATGACGAACCCTGGCTGGACGTACATACAATTTGATTACTTAATAAAATAATATCCGCGCAAACACTGGAGGGCCCCGATTAGCAAAAAGGCCCCCGTATGAAACTTCGGTTAATTGCATCACTGTGATATGAAACGGTTGTAAAATCAAGGAAATGTAGAGAATTTTATTTTTAACTAAACGTTGGGCCAAATTGGCCTATGGTATGAAGTTGGCTGGAAGTTGGCTAAGAAGGATGAGCTGGTTCCATACGTATTTCTTCAAGTTCGCCATGGCTGGGTGCGTTGGGCCAACGTCGAGGCAGCATTAGGGAGCAGACCATGCGGTGGTGTTATTGAATTAACGTCGGCGCCCGGCGCATTGCAGTCTTTTCGCTCATAGCGAGGCTGAAATTGAACAAATTCTATATTTGCCTTTTATGGACATGTATTTTTTGAATTTGAATGCATGATGTGAGTTTATGTATTATTTTTCTTTATTTGCTTTGTTTTGAGATTTTTTGTGATTTTTTTTTTATTATTGATGACAAGATTATAATAACAATAACTTTATTTTTATAATTGATTTAACTTTTTTGGAACAAGATTGTTTTAATTTAATTATCTATTTAATGTAGTATGAGAAAATATATTTATGTACTAAATTTCAAATATTCGTATTGGCAAATGACTTTCCCAATATTATTGTGGACATTTATCGACGTGATGAACTCAATATGATGATTTTTTAACTGTATATTGGTGCGTTAAACGTATTGAAAGTTTGCAGTTTTTTCTATTGTGTTTGGGCAAACTTCCCTTAACATATATTGGTTTTTTATATCAATCGAAGTTATATCAATATTAAATATTTGGTTAGACAAAATTGCTACAAAATAAATAACTGTTTCATTGTATTAGCTAACATTTTAGTTTATATTGTCTTTCAAATAATAATGTTATTAAAAGATAAAAGTAATTTAGATTTGTAAGTAAATAATTATATAATTTAAGTGAGCGAAGCCGAAGCGAAGCGAACGTGAAAATAATATACGAGTAGATTGCAAGTTTATAATATAAACAAAAACAATATACATGAAGCAAATTTTACTTGTAAAAAAAAAACAAATATTTAAAATTCTAGTTGTGAAACATAATAATACCAAATATTATCCAAAATGTACTCTCCACCAGGACAATTTACGTAAAATGAATTGAAAATTAAGTGACAAACTCCGGTAATGACGTGCACCTAATATCCAACTATACGGTCGGTAGCAACGGTTACAATAATCACCTGGTGCGATTGGCAGGCTGCTAAAGCCTATGCAAGGTGCTGGTATAGACTATTGCAAATATTCTTTTTATATAAATTTTTGAGGTTCAAAATTGAAAAATATAATGATTTTTCATCTATCTATATATATAAAATCGAAAGGTTACTCACTCATCACGAAATCTCAGAGACTACATGTCCTAGGAATCACAAATTTTGCATAGGAGTTATTTATAGGACATAGGTGCTCGCTAAGACAGGAATTTGCTATATTGGACTTCTAAGGGGTTGTTTTTGGATTGAAAGTTTGTATGAAACTTCGTTACTACAAATGCTAGGAGTCTCAAATTTTACATGGACGTCACTTATAGGACGTAGGTACTCATAGAGACAGAAATTAATAATAATGTAGTTCACGCAGGCGAAGCCGCGGGCGGGCCGCTAGTACTTTTATAATATTCTTTTCTTTACATTTACGCTGTATCTCACATAAAGCTGTGTAAGCAGAGGGAACCTAGTGTTAAGATACTCTGTTCCCATTAAGACACTTTTTTCCTATACATCAGAGCATAGAAACGAAAATATTAAATATTTCATTTTTTCGAGTGGGTATCGAACTCACTATCTGTAGCTTTTACAGTCGCAGGCTTGTGCCCCTGCAACAGGACTAGTCTCAAATAAATGGCATAGTATAAAAATTCTTGATTTCTTAATATAAAAAATACAGCTTATAGATCTGACAATCGAAATAACTAACGAATCGTCCTCTCTTGCTAATATAACTATTTTATTAAAACTTTTGCCAACATAAAAAACTATTCTAAACAGTTTAAAATGTACTTACTTATCAATTATTATTTAATTTAGCTTAAATATTGTATCCACAAAGCTATACAAACGCTTTAAATTTTATTGTTCAATATGAATTACCTACAATGCTTATCACTCAACCCCTAAATGGAACACTCGAACACCCTTTGAACATTTATTCAAATATATTAATAAACAATAAAAGTAATTTAATTTTAAACAAGTACACATTAAAATAAATTTGTTTTGAAAGGGCATTATAGGAATTGCTATAACTGACTCCATGGCCATTCACAACCATCCCCCTGACCTTATTTAGGGGGTAATAACCCCCGTTTTTTGTACCGCAATAGCGACAGATGTGAGAATTAAAAACGCTGCCCCCTTATATTTATTTACAACACGATTCACGACATTCACTTATAACTGGACTGGACTTTTAATCCGCTAATGTTATTTTTTGCTTCACGCTGTATCCCGTTCACAGCGGGCATAGGGAACCTGGGAACCTAGTATTAAGATACTCCGTTCCCAATTTTCAATTTTCCACCAAGCTCTGGAGACATTGCATGTTAAGTGGAGAAACTGAACCAGCAGTTACCAGAATGAGAAAATGGAATGGGCCTCGACTGGCCTCTGTTAATGTTCTGTCAACGTTATGTTTTGATTTTCAGTCAAACGTCATTGCTGCACGCAAATGACATTAGACTTTAATTGAAATTGACACGGTTCATAATTTCATTCTAAAATATGAATATTAATTGCATTCAACATTTTTAACTAATTTTAGAAATTGAACTTTATGTTTTGGGGTTAGGGTTTGGTTTAGCGTGGTGGGGATAACAATTTTTCAACACCAGTAATTACGGGAGTGCAAGCTATAGTATAGCAGTCCGGTGTAGGCGTAATGGTGATTTTTCAAGTTACGCTTTGTGCAGCATGCATATTAATTTCTCGTATAACTCATATAATTCTGTATTATTTAGAAACGTTTAATTAATAATTCTAAGCTAAAAATATTTATTTCAACGAAATATTATGCGCAAAAGCCATTGTGTTTGACAGTAAACAACGGCTGTAGGTTCAATTTTCATCCAGATTTGATTAATTACGTTATGCCACACAAAATGTCAGAAACTAAAAAATTAAGTGTTCATGTTTTCTCTCTGCTCACCTGTCATGATTTGGAAGACAAGAGCATGTAAAATGAAAAACGTCTCAAATAATAATAATATTTTTGACAATACATTTTCACCTTCAAAAGATATACTAAACAGCATACGACATTCTAGAAAATAGATCATCAAAAATCTATCTCAATTACGAAATGTAGGTTGGGAGCTAGGAATGAAAAAATCAATCATAAACCTGCCTATAAGTCTAAAATGTTGGCCTACATCCCGCAAATCCACTTATAAAATGGAAAAATAAACACGCTACCACTTACTGTTCCCCGTATATATTTTCCAAGCATCTTATAAACTACAAGTATCATTAATCTCTCTATATCTTACTTTTATATATCTTTTAAATTCTATTCCATACAACCAGTTTGTGAACTATCGTCGATCAAGTTCAGTGGACTGTCTGGGCGGTTGCGAATGTTATCTTATATTGAAGTATAGTAAAATATTTAAAGCACAGAACACTGTTTGATGTTACGTACGAGGCCGTACGCCACGAGGGATTCTCCTCCGATTTCGCAATCTATAACGTATTTTCTTTTCTTGTTTCAGGTACGTCTGCAGCTCTTGTTTGCAAAGGATTGAGGCTGAGTTAAAAGTTTTAAATTATTCATAAAGCCCCCCCCCCTAAAAGAATAAAACAACAGTCAAGTTTCCGCGAAATCTGAACAAGGAGTTCTGGGTAAAGAATAAACGTAATTAGGTGATGCGTTTAAAATTTAACTGAACGGTTCTATCTTTAAAGTCACGTTTCCTTAAATTTATTTTTGAAGTTTCCAAATTCAATTCTTTGCAGAGGAAATGTGGGGGCTATCTTAGTCGCCAGTTTGTGTTTACTCTTGCTTCTTAATTTTTCGTTCAGTAATTTTTTTGTCGCTAACGATGCCAAACTCTGAATTGCAAATACCGTTAATTGCCAATGGAAGTTAGCTCCCACACTTTAAACGATTGTTGAAATATTTAACGTTTTAACAGGCGAATATTTTAACGTAATGGCCTTTGACTTTAGATAATCACGCTCTTGACGCCTATCTAAATTCCTTAGTGTTTCATAAACACTCCAGTGAAGGCTTCCATTTTGATTATTTATTTGAATTAGATCCCAATTAATATTCTCAAATAATGCGAAATACTGTTCACAATTGCTTATATTAAAATATTTTTCACAATTCTAATTTAAAAGCTTAACTTTCAATTCTAAATATAAATGGTATTGAGTTCTTTCACTTTAATTAATTTTAAATAATTTACAACTGTATCCCATTTTTCTAATCATCACGCTGGAGTCGCTTAATCCGGATTTACCCCGTGACAGATGATCACTTCCCGTGCATTAGCCGTGATGAATGTATTTGCATTGGATGTACTGGGATTAGGCGCCAATAAATTAAAACTTGAATTGTGCTCGATTGAAACGACTGCTCGATATTTTTTTTTTTATTTAAAAGCTTTCCAGTTTTATATTTAAAGCACAAACGTAGTTTACTCGAAAACTCAAAGCATTGATCACAATTTTATCTGTGAAATCAAATATTTCATACATCACGCTCGGAGAGAACAAAGGAATGTCTATACACAGTCCAACACTAGAACAGCATGCACGATTTATTGTTTCCGAACAGTTGCTTTCTCTCCAAAAACTTTGGCGACGGCACCGCGGTATGACGTCACACAATGGCCGACAGATGGCCCGACAGTGTTGCCAACATAATCAATTGTTATTGGCGCATGACAAAACCAATCAAGTGAAACATATCGAGTTGCATTTAATGCGTTCAACGGCACTCGTGTTTTATTCTATTTCTGACATGACAATGTTTATTTTATAAGAGGCTAGTGACCTGATATAAATTGAAAATTTATTTATTTATAGATCAAATAAATGAAATGGAAATATTTAATATTATGTTTTCTATTGTGTTTGTTTTTTCTATAGTTTCATATACTTCATGTCAAATAATATAGATAAAAAATAATAGATCAAGAATCGCTTGATATTCTTTCATAATATTGCACAATTTTATTAGTAAACAATAACAAGGCGATGGCTCGGAGTTGGTCTTAATCAATTGTCATTGGTTCTTGTCAGGGCCAATCAAGTGTGACTCGGTGGCACTGGGCGCATTCAAATCAGTAGACACGAATGCTTCTGGATACAGATTTGACACGTTTATCTCCATTAGATGAGATTCACTGGAGTCTGGAGTGTTGTATTAGAAATGACAACTGTCAAAATAATTATAAGGCTATAAATGTATACCAATTTTTAAATCTAGAATATACTATTTTATCAAATTGTCAAGCCATTAATCTTAAATATAGCACAATATTTCTTTCCTCTTTGTTATTACCGTTTAGCACGTTGAATCTGTAAATAAAATTTAACAAAGTCAGCAAAATAAAATAAATTGCACGCAAAAACATGGAGACGAAGATAAAAAGAAAACTGTAGCATCAAGAGTCGTAATTAATGGACAAGACGAGCGAGGACATGTACAGAGGACCGCAGCACAACAAAACCTAAGACGCTTTTATTATATAAACTGTACTGTTCACGATACAAAGGCCATGAGACAATGTTGCCAGTTGTAGATTAATTTTGAAAATGTGAAGTTTATTTTTATAATTTTTCGGTTACTTTTATTATTTTTATGAATAATGTTTATTGTCTATTGTTGTCGATTAAAATCTCACTTATGAGAATGTTTATATATAATTGTTTATTTTAGTCTAAAATGTTTTAACTTATAGTTATAGATTTCTAATACTGCATGAAGACCTTCGTGTCATTAGAGTTAAATTCTCTCTGCGATAATAACAACAAAATATTGTTTTTATTACATGCCTTTTTTAAAATTTCATTGCCTTTTTTATAAAAATAATATCTTAAAAAAATACAATTGATAAATTTCAAAATTGTAGATCGTGTAGATTTAGTAAAATTCAATTTAATCAATTATCAGGTTTTTGTTCAATCGGATAACGTGATGCATCGTAAAGTTGAACTTACAAAATTGGGGTCATATCCTGACCGCAGCAGATTGGCTCCTGATGATTACCAACGCAAGGTTCCAATTAATCCTGAACGAATAATTTACCACTGGTTGATTACTTGACTCTACGAAATGAACAAAATTGGAAACCAAGATTGATTGTATTTTCTATCTGCAATTGTTTTGATGTGAGATTTTTTGGCAGTTTTCTGCATATATGGTTTCTATATAACTATAAGATTAATTTCTTAACTTAAGCAAAATATTTTCATATTTATAATTAATAAAACACAAAGCACCAACTAAATATAAATGTATATATGTTAAACTATTAACACTAATATTTACGATACAAAACTGACCTTCATCACCATAATATTGCACACTCAACTCGCTACCTTACTAACACAGTAAAAAGTAAAAGCCAAGAATCTAACTACCATAAAAGAGATGAAAAATATATATGACATCTTCGAGTCTTCAAAAAATATTCTCAAAGAATACATCTTGAGTAATATCAACATCATCATGATGAAAAATAGCCAGATTTCCGCCAAAAACTCATAGCACTTGCCGTCGAAAATACATTAATTTCGACACATCGCTAAACTGAGCCCCTCGCAATATCCATCACGCTGACTATTTGCATAGAGGGTGATAAATCGGGGAAGAAATCTTAAACGCGACTAAAGATCGCCCGCGACCTCGTTTCTGCTCTCATATGATATTGCTAATGTTTTGCGTGAACATGAGGTTTTTTAAAATATTCCCCATGGCCATAATTGTGCCCATTCCCATCCCATTTTAACTAATTACAAAATAACTGCTTAGTGTGCAATTCCTACTAAATTGCATATTGTTCACACAAGCTATTGGGTTCAAGTCCCACTAGAAATAATACATCTATAACGATGACAGTTGCTGATGACAACTATGGTTCCGAGAACCATCACATACAAACAGGAAACAGGATGATTGATTTCTCGAATATCTATGTGTAGAGTTATCTTATGAATAAAATAGAATTTATTTTAGATAATATTAATATTTTTTATTATTTAATAGCAGGTAATTTTAGAAAATGTATTAATGATATTGTTAATAGAAAAAAATTGTTATTGTATCAAATCAATTACAAAATAAGATAATTATAGTTTAAACATTGAAATATGAGAATCTGTATCCTAATTACAGTGTTGCTACCTTTAAATATTAAGCAATTATGTATTTCAATATAAATAAAGAGAATTTCTTCAGTTTCAGGTGAGTCTTGCCACTTGGCGAAGGACTCTAAGGTATTACAGTAAAGCTATAGGAATGTTTGTTGTATGAATTAATTTCTGAAGTTATTTATTTTCAGTTCTCAATTGGCTGAAAACTGAATCTTTGGGTGTAAGTTATTAGATTGGATTTCATTTTTAATTTATATACAAAAAAAGGCTTAAAGTGTCATGTTATTAAGACTAAAATTGGCACTAAAGCTCAAAATGTCACGTGATTAAAGCTAAAATTTTATTAAGGTTTACTTTTGAATGAATCAAAGAAGCCTGATAGGCGACAGATAAATGAAATCCAATCCTTCGAAGCCTAAATTAACTGATTTTAATTAATCTCGAGCTTAGCTCAATACTCCGAAAACAGAAGGAATCACCGAAATTCAATTCATATTTATTTTCTTTATTCTGTCCTTTGATTTGCGGTTATATTATTTTCAAATTCTTAAACATTTCAAGTCACTTGCACTTGTCCTGATACAATTCTTATAATTTACGCCTCAAATGGTCCATGTCTATATATCTATTTTTATGTTTTTATAAGCTATGTGCACTCGATGTTTATTGATATGTTAGAAAAGCGAATTATTTTGCTTCTCAAAATATGTTTTTTAATTTAAAATGTATAATTGTTATAATGTGTAAAATATAGTACATAAGCTATCTAGTGTTATATCATTAGGAGTTGCCAGTACAAAAATATATCCGTAACAACGTGTGCACCCAGCTTTAGCTCGCTTTGTCCGTCGTGTCGTAGCTCTGTCATTCGCTTGCACTGTTCTAATTATTTGCCCTCATTTTTTTTTCATTAAAAAGAAGCGCCACTTGAATTTAAATGTTCATGTAGAATTGATTTAGATAAATGTTAGTTTGTCGTAATTTAGGTCATTTATTTTATATGGTAAGACTGACGTATTATTAAAAAAAAATCGATTCTATTTATTTTTTAAGAACTTTTGTGTAAAAAGCTGTTGATTATTGAACAAAAATATCTACTAAGTGATATAGTTATCGATTACATAACAAAAATTAAATACGTTGAATTTATAAAACGGTGTTCAGTACAGCGTTGTTTATCCGGATATCGATCAACCGAACAATCGCTTATCCGAACTACTACGCTTGTCCAACTTGAGCATTCCTTCCCCTTCTCGTGCTCTGTGTCTGTTCACTTATTTTGACTTATAACTTGTTATTTAAACTCGTTATAATACTTCAAAAAAGATGCAAGACAATAAGTTCTTCCACTCAACACGCAATGTCTGGAATTCAGCAGAAAGTCAGTTCAGGGGAACAGAGTCTCACCACCAGGTACCCTAAGCCTGTCCTGCCATATACAGAATATAGCGTAAAGCTGGAAAAAATATAAGGAATTGAATTACTCCACACTGCATTGTTACAAAGTGCTTTAAAGAATAAAAGAAAGACTAAAAGTAAAAAGAAAATGCACCTTCATTTATAGAGATGTTTATATATGTG
Source organism: Heliconius melpomene rosina (assembly GCF_056956725.1). Taxonomy (NCBI): domain Eukaryota; kingdom Metazoa; phylum Arthropoda; class Insecta; order Lepidoptera; family Nymphalidae; genus Heliconius; species Heliconius melpomene. Next base: position 3,596,890 of record NC_140402.1, on the reverse strand, counting down.
TTTGACGGAGACAAAGCGTCACCATTCCTTTGATAATAATTCCGTTTTCATAATTTAATATACTTGTAACTTAATATTTTTATAAATTTATGTATGTAATCTTCGTGGCACGTAGACGTGTTTGCGCGTCACGCATCACGCGTAGCCTGCTACACGTGATGATTGGGGGTTCAAATCTTAGAAATTGGTAATGGTGTGTAAATATTTTGATTCAAGTCTTAGACATTTTTCCTGGTGAGTATCAGAAAACATTGTTTGTCATTAGATTTTTAATAGTGGCAACACAAAAAAGTAAGGGAACATCAAAGTAAAATGGTTTTATATATTAATTTAATAAACAACAACGTATAAACACGTTTACTATTACTATAAAATAATTATATACATACAGACATGAAACTACTAAAAATTTCATAAGTCCCTCGACTTGCGGACCTCAAAATATTGATCGTGCCTCTCTCTCATTCATGCCGACATTACAAAAGCTGTTTCGGTACACACACACATACACGCACTACACAACTACACGCGCGTGCGTACACGTACATACACATATATGACTCACCACTACACATACAGACGTCCTATTAAACCGTTCCAGTAGGCGTCTGGAATGAGGGATTCAAGCGCGCATGCGCTAAGTTTCTAGCCTCAAGCGCTTTAATTCTTGCAAAGGTTAGACTCACAAATTGCTAGCGCGCTTCCTCGCTTACAGTGCATAAGAGAGTCGCGCTCATTCAAAACGGAACCACGGAGAATGGAAGTTTTTTTTATACTTAATTGGTTGCAATATTTTTGAACTGTTATTATAATTTTTACGGAATATGTATATAATTCATATTTCTTTATATATTAGTATGTCTTTATTTAAAAACGAGTTATATTTTGTATTTTAAGAATATAAATAAATCCTTATTTTGAAAACTATAATAACTACAGTCGAGTATTTTTTTTCAAATAAAGCTATGTATACATATGTTCATGGCGCAGCACCTGAGTATTTTTTAAAGACAAGGACAACGTCGATAACACGTATTATATTAGTAAGATATAACTTCTCCAAAAAGAAATGGTAAAGCTACCACAATATAAAAAAAATGGCCGAGTCTTCACATTCATGTAAATATAATAATAGCTTAAAAACATTTCAAGCATAATAAAACACCCACCCACAATTCCCAAAATGGCGGCTGATTTTTAATTCGTATGAGATGTTCCTGTCACGTCCCACCCGCAATAAATAATTATTATTAATACGCGGCGCTGCACGAATATGGGGTTTCGAGGGAGTTTGAAGAGTTTGTTAATTTGTAGTGGCCGCGTCGGAATAAGGCAATCGCTTTTTCATCAAAATGGTTGCCGTATGTGACGATTTGTCAAATTGGGCAAGTTATATTTTTATATTAAACTAGAGTCGGGTCAAACATTTAGCTACAGTTATGGGTTCGATTCCCACGAGAGGAATTGTTTATATAAGTAGAGTTGCTTGTTCTATTCTATTGAGGTTAGATAAAGGAATGACATGGCGGGATTATACAAACCGATTTTTTCCTATAAGTTTTTGGATTACTTTCCTTAAAGTTATTCAGATTTTCATTTAACAAAATCAGTTTAATGTAACACTATTTTGTCTATAAATTTAGAATTTTATAGACTTAGTATTCCATTTCTAATTACACACATTTTAATAAAAGATAACCTTGAAAGGGTTGCTATTTAAAAAAAATACAATCGATAACATTCAATACAAAATCAACAGATTATGGCGCTGTCAATATAACTAAATAAACGCTAAAAACGTCCATCTAAATTAATGAAGCGGCCATTTTCCTGTAGATACCATTTAAAGCCTCTCTCAATTGGTTAATAAAATTTTTCCACCGTTCACACCGCTGTAAAAATGTCAATCGGCATTAGGCAATGCTTGCCATTGAACCCTGGCTTAAGTATTCATTTAATTAAAACTCCCGTTTTAATTGAAAAAGTATTCGTTTACCAAAGCTTTTGTTTGTCGTGATTTATATTTTGCGGCGACGATCGTCGAATAGCGTTTTTTTTTCAACCATTAAGTAAAATAAGCGATGTAATGAACGAGCGCTGACTGGAAAGTGACGTCACATAATAACCTCTACGTCATAAATGGTAAAAGTCATTTTACCATAATGTAGGTATACCGTATATTTAACGTATAGGTTCTTTGTCACAGTAATCTACGTGGAAAAGGTAATCCGCGACGTATTTCATTTTAAAGTTATTTTATTATTTAAAAATATTCGAGATTCGTCATTTATATGTCGTTCGTTAAATTCTGAAACATGAATGTGCTATTGAAATATTTTATATAGGTATTAATATTGCGAATGAATATTTATATTTGTTTAGTTTTGTTCTAGTTTATGTAATTTCAACAGATAAGCCGATGATTAAGTTGTACAAAATATATAGTGGGTATAAAATAAAATGAAATAGTAAATGAAATCGATATTTTTTTTTGTGAGAGTTGTACACTCGAGTCGGCGTCTAATTTGCTAAAATGACATTAGTAGTATTAGTTACAATTTTTTTTCGCTTTGTAATGAATCCCACACATAGCAGGGCAGCTGAGGAAACCTGGGAACCTAGTCTTAAGACACTCCGTTCTCATTAAGATACTTCCTTTCCTCTTTCTTTGCGCCGAATTCTAGAGGCATTTCGTGTTGAGTGGCGGATCTCAACGCTGCGTTTTGCCTCGTTACTAGAGTGAAGGAATGAGAATATTTAATATTTCATTTTCGCAAATGGGCATTGAAACCAGCGAAACCTATCGCGTCTATTGCACCACAACTGGAATAGAAAATTACCCCCATAAATATATACAGTCGATTAAAGCACATACGCAAGCTTCACGCTATATTGCAAGAGCACCACATAAACGAACCTAAAACCGTTGGCAACCACCCATAAGCTACATTACACCAGCTAACAACCGAACCTAGAAGTAATAAATAAGACCTCACCGACCATATTTCAAAAGTTGGTTCCGGCGCGACAAAATATCTGCAAGTCTAATGCCTAAACTTGGCAGATAGTCCATGCATCACAAATGTTGGTAGACGCATCGTATTATCTCTCGTCTGATGCAGCAAAATTGCGCCTTTGTGAATGAATAAATACGTGGTGGTGGTTATGTCATTATAATACGTTTTACGATCGATGGTTATTAATTATGTGGTTGAACGTAAATAGTTTTGGGGGGATCGTTGTTGATCGGTTATGAAATAAATTGGTTTTAATAAAAAAATGGTATGGTTGGGTTTGATGGTGGGTGGATGTGATGAGTAGGTTCGATTTTCTGGCACTCAATAAGTTATGTCTCTAGAATTCGACGGGAGATCGGGAACGGAAGTGTCTTAATGGATACAGAATTCACCAGGTTTCCAGTTTCTCTCTGCCTGCTCTGATATGAACGGGATATGCCGTGAAATTAAAAGAAAAAAAGGAATTAATGTTTCCTCTTGTGTGGTTAGTTTCGACAAGGTGTGGTATGTGTTGTTTAGCACCGTCACCCCACACCCAATTTTTGTAAAATAGGCGAAAAATGAAGGGGGAAGTAATTTACCGCTAAATTATCTTTGGTTGCCCCGCATTTGGCAGTAGTTAAGTGAACATACATAATAATTAAGTTTGTGTTAAGTATAATTGTTGTGATACAATTTGTAGGGAGACTTTGTGTAAAAGGTAGAATTCTTTGGCACGTCGAATAAAATAGCGTAAAACGTCTGTTAAAATATAATATAAAGAAAAAAGAAACATTCATCTAATTATCACTTTATATTAACAACTTTTAAGATTTATTAAAGAAAACATATAAAAACAGTTCTTAACAAGATTTTAAATTCTTTATTAATACTATTTTCTCCTATTTCAGCCATGTAACATGTGTGTTTTACTAAAAACGTATAGAATGCCTTGAGGCTATTCCGTCCATTAGAGAGACACAAGTGGACGAGACAACACCCTGTATTTAAGCAGCTTAACCCGTCACAGGAGCTGTACAAATACTAAGCTCCCGCTTGCAAGAAACACCTACGTAACAAAGATTACATTGCAAATATCAAAATTTGATTATTTCATATAAGCTTTACATATTAGTACGATATATAGTATCACTTTTCTAGGGTTCCGTGCCCAAAGGGTAAAACGGGACCCTATTACTAAAACTTCACTGTCGGTTTGTCCGTCTGTCCGTCTGTCACTAGTCTGTATCTCATAGTTAGGCAATTGTAATATTCACAGAGGATAAATATTTCTGTTTTCACTGTAAATACAAGTTTAGTTAGTAGAAATAAATATTTAAGGGGGCTCCAATACGAAAAGTGTTGTTTTGCGGTTTATATAGATAATGGTACGGAACCATTCGTGCTTCCCACTCACAGTTGGCCTGTATTTACAATAAATTAGAATTGACTATCGTTGTAGATTCATAGCCTAGGACTGTTATCGCGATGGTCGTGAATTTAATCCCACACAGAGGAATAATTACATTTATTTCTCGCTACATTTAAAACAAATGACTATTGTAGCACAGTGTCAGATTCAGAATGTCATCGTGATGGTAGTGGGATCAATCCCCTCTTAACACTTAAATATTTATGCTCATGTAATTTTTATTTCTCGCTTTACAAAACACAAATTTCAACATACATAATTGAAAAAAACAGATAACGAAATTAAAATAATTAAAACTATTTTTATAACAATTTATCAAAATAAACTAATATAAAATTGTTTCTCATTGCCTAACAAGATCTCTCTATTCACAGCCTCAGGAACTAAAAGGAACAAAAAAATAGGAATTATAGAGACACGTATTATCCAATGCTTTTAATCTCATATGTGCCTTTGGCGTAGCCCGGGGTACTTTAACACCCCAGTCGCTTACAACGCATATAAAGTGATTTACAACTATTAAGTACTAACTACGAGTATATTGTCGTACATAGGGGACCTTAAAAACAGAAAATATTGAAGGAATTCTGACTGACTTTTGTTGTTGTAGATTCGATTCCCACGCAAAGGAATTAATTATTTTCATTTCTTCGCTCTGGTATGGTATAATTATTCTAAAAGCAATGTCTGGTGGACTGCACTTGGTGCCTAGGAAACGAAGTAGGTATTTTAACACTAGATCCTCTCTGCCTACTCTGCTGTATGCGAGTACGACGTTAAATGAAAATCAAAATCTGACTATTCCCACTTTCGAGACATCTTAAGAGGTCTTGAGTGGCGGAATTCAACCCCGCGCATTGTCTTGTTACCAGAGCGAGCCAGTATACTACAAAGGGCGACATAATTAAAGAATATCCTATAATCATCACATTTATAGTCGAAAAATTTAAATTTAAAAACAACATTCCCCAAAAACAACAAACAACATAAACTAACGAAACGAAAACGTCGCGATCAACATTCAATCAACGAACAAACAACATTAATAAAAAAAAATTAACGCAAAATATCTTTGTGTTGCGGAATTTAATTTATCATTTCCGCGGTCTGCACCGCGCCATGTCATATTATAATACGAATCAGTTCATCAGGTAACATTAAACATGTTATTTATATGGGAACCATAAAATAATTTTATGTTAAAGTTAAATAGAAATAGTATTAAAATGCCGTCGTGGCCGCGACGGTTGTCGGTTCGATTCCCACTCGAGGAAGTGAAATATTTATTTACGTTTATATTTCCATTTCTTCGCTCTGGTGTCGAGGCAAAGGCGTAGTTGAGTTCTGCTACTCAACACGCAATACCTCGAGAATTCGGCAGAAAGTGGGTAACGCAGTGTTTTAACACTATGTTCCCTCTGCCAATCCTGCTGGGTGCGGGATACAGCGTGAAGCTGATTTTGTTGGATTTATTATATCTTTTTTTTAGGTTCACGCTATATACGTTATACAGAAGCAGCGGAATACATAGTTATATCTTACTTGATCTGAGGTTGAGATAATAGTTGGAGAGGAGGAAAGACTAGGAATAGACTAGGGTAGTGTAAATTAGTAAAAGCATAGATGGATTAGACATTTTGTACTTTAGACAAACAAAGTTGCGGGCTACAAATAGTTTAATTATATTATTGTTAATTTACACTTATCGAAGAGGCCATTCATGGCGTAGGGGCGCAGGTGACTGTAAGGGCGACTTGTGGGTTCGATCCCCACTCGAGAAAATGAATTGTTTATTTACACGAGACAAAATTCGGTTTTGGGAATTATGCGGAGAGTAGCGAACAGAGTGTCTTAACACTAGGTTCCCTCTGCCTACCCTGCTGTGTGCAAGAAGCCAATATACATAGACAAATAGGACGATATCTAACATGAACATGAATCACACTTGTCTCGATTTGCATTAACGCAGTGCTCATCAATAGCATAACAACGCTATAACTCAATTTGTGCTATATACTAATTTACATTAGCGTCACCTAATATGTTAATGCTAGTCGTACTATATTAATTCTAATTAAAATTATATCTGTATCCTGCACACAGCAGGGAAGGCAGAGGGAACCTAGGGATAAAACACTCGGTTAGAAATTTTCCGCTGGATTCTGGAGGTAATGTGTGTTGAGTGACGCGAAAACAACGCAAAAATCGTGATTTTGTTTTTCAAATGTCTACCAAACCCGCAGGAACCGTGAAGGAAATGCAAGCCCATTTTTGAGGCGAAGTTTTTAGAACTCATGTTCTACATCATATTTCTAACTACAAATTTATTTTGATACTGTCAAAATATATTATGAATGATAATAAACTTAATAAAGCTCTAGCTGTTTACTAGTCGGGAAAAAAGGTCTAAAAACCCCAAAAAAAACAGGCCGTCACATGGAATGCATGCTATTACTCCTATTTTTCTAACAATAATAACAATTTTAATTATTATTTCATTCATTAATATGGCAAAATAAAAACGCCTTGATAACGCAGTAGCAGTAAGTCAAAAGTGACTCGTGGTTTTTAATCTGTCGACAAAATAACGGGGGGAAACTGATGACCGCATCAGATATTAAAATGGAGTCCGGGTCTAGGGATTTCGTTAAAGCGGCCCCGATATGAATCGATATTTGAGTTTTTTGCTTACTTTCTTTTTTTGTTTTGAAATATTTCTCGTATAAAAAGGATGATAAGTAAAATTTTGTGGATCATTAGTTGGTTTTTCAGTTTGGTCAAACAATGTGGTTGAGATTTTAGTGGAGAAACGCAAGCAATCAGATCCGAAGACTTAAAATATTTAATTGAATCGAATCCACAAACATTGGATGCAATTCGGTATAGTTAGTTGATGTTGATGTTGATCATTGGAGATGGTCTTTCCTCTTTTGCTTAAATATTTATAATTTTGACAAAACGCGGCGTTGAACTCCGTCATGCAACGCGCAATACCACCAGAATACGACCGAAAGTAAGAAGCAGAGAGACCCTAAAAGAGAATACATTCCTTAAAACAAGACATATTTATTCAGATCTAATTATTAGACATATCTACATTCGACTCGAACCCAACCATTTACACCATAAAGTCAACAAATCAGTTTTCAACACACACAGATAACGTGACAATTATACCAGGTTATCAATAACATAACGTCAACAAAACGACCAAATGACCACAAGGGTATAAAATTATAGGCTGTTCTCAGCAACCGCTCATTTGCCGCAAACCGCTCGTTACGGAGGGCCCCTCAATCTGTCATCGATCGCCATATAAAAAGGCAGCATTAGGCCGCGTTCAGGCCCCCGTCGCCCGTGGCAACCGTAATCAAGGTAGCTTTGTACGAGGAGATGGGAATTACAGATACGAGCACTGTATGGTGTGTGTTCGGCTTTATACTGGCGCTAGTTGGAAGGTGCGAGGGTATACTGAAGTAAAGGTATACTGATTGCTCCAGTTATTTTACAATTTTTGTCATACTATTGAGGCCGGTCACTGGAAGAAACGAAAAGTTTAATTTTAATTTCTTTACTATGGTGTCGAAGCAAAGAAGTTAAGTTGACTTCTGCTATTCATTACGCGATGCCTCCAGAATTTGGCGGAAAGTGGGAAAGGGAAGTATCTTAATGGGAACGGAGTGTTTTAACACAAGGTTCCCAGATTCCCTCTGTCTACCCAGCTACTTGTGGGATATAATGTGAAATAAAAAAAAATATGTTGATTGTAAACTAAAGTCCAATGCTATGCTTTAAATAGTTGAATTTCGCAATTTAGTGGTGGAACTTAACGTCGAATTCCTTAAACGATGAAAACAAAAATAAATGACAAAAGTATTCATCAAAATGAAAGAAGACAGCCAGTTAATTTAAAATTTTAAACAGTTTATAATAGTTCAAATGTTTAAACGTATCTAGTTCACACGCCTTTGACGTTCCACATTGAAGCGTGGAAGACTTTTGTTCTTTCCATTAGTGCCAAACTATTGGTATGCGTGGACCCTCTTATTTAGGAATAAATAGTCCGCCTGAAAAAAATATTATCTATCTTTTACAGGATAAGATTGCTTTTATGTTTGATTTTTTTTTATAAATTTGATTTTTACTATAGAAAACTTTTCTTTTTGTTGAACATAACTCTTTTCTACCATTTTATCCTAAAATAATTCTGTTAAAAAGGCTGAAGTATCCTTAAAATATTATTAATAACAATTCATTTCCCCTAGTGGGGAATCGGACCCTTCAGATCGGTCACACCCTTGTCCCCCTGCGCCATGACAGCCTGCAAAAGAACATTCCCACTGAAAAAGAACTTAATCCAGAACTTACATACAGTATATTATACTTATTAACACTAATTCGTTCCTATCTTAATACAATCAAAGACCGCGACTTCCATCTCACATAGGTACATTACTCAACACTTTCTATATACGTGCCATACATTGACAGTGTTGCTATTGTTAGATTGGCGACGTGTTTGCGCGGTGAGTGATGGATGGTGTCACAACGGGCCGAATCAATCTTCGTTCGGCACCAAACGGTTAAGATGCTGAACTAAGGAATTATTATGTGTTGTCGATAAATAAGAGCAAAATTTCGTTTTACATAATCCGTATGTATGTTAAATAAGTTATCACGTCTATAATTCAAGTTTATTTATGAACGATTTCTGACGTTTTCGCCATTTTTATTTTACGACGGCAACAAAGAGCTATAAAATAGAACTCGCTAGAGTTTAATGCATGCACGATACGGGTGATATGAAAAAAAAAAACGTGAATGGCGCGATATTGGGCACATTTTCCTCCCGGAAGCCCGCTAGGCGGACTCGAACACAGAATTTATGATACCACTTCCGCTTCCGCTCGCACCAAGCGATGTATACATCTTTTAGCGTTTTGGATACTCTGTTAAAATATTAAATTTTAAATATATTTTTATCTTTATTCGTACGTACATTCGTCTTTATTGCATAACGTACTTTGAAATATTATTTAATCTTTTAATTTTAGATATTTCACTTTCATTTATGTTACGGCAGTCACCTCTCCGAAATTAGGTGGTGCGTTGGGTACGGAATAACATAACACTAAATACCCTCTATCTACCGTCCTATACAAGGAAAAAGCTCTTTTTTATCAAAAACATAAAGTCGAAAACACATAGAAAATAAAATAAAACTGTTATTGAATCAAAATTCAAGAGTTATCAAATAAAGTAGAAGTGTCAAACGTTGAAAAGAATCCGAGTTTCTACAAATAGAAAATCGATCTTGCGACCAGTTGCCGATAAAACTCACTCGACTACCTGTGGAGGCGGTGATTGCGATAGCGTTTTGAATGGAAACTGCATTTAAGTTATCCATATAAATGTAATAGCTTGGAGAACTGTACTAGTTCGATTTACTTTGGTTTATTGAGATTTATAAATGGTATAAATAATATACCTTGAGAAGACCTCGAGAATTGGGGAACGAAAGTGTGTTAATGAGAACGGAGTGTCTTAACTCTAGGTTCCCTCTACCCACCCAGCTATGTGCGGAATACATCGTGAACCTAAAATAAACGACTGAATGAAGAATGTAGTAGCGCAATAACAGCCTCTGACTGTAAGTAAACATGCAAATGTGGATGAGGTGCCCACATGTGGAAAGGACTATACTTAAATAATTTTTATTTCCCTACTTCAATAAAAAAACATGGCGTTGAGTTTTGCCACCCAACTCTACTTTTCTCTCGTCTTGTCTCGAATTTGAGCAGATAGGCAGGGCAGGGCAGATAATGAGATATATTTTTTTATTTGAAGTTTATGTGTGTGTGTGTGTGTGCGTGTGCGTGTATTAAAATAACAATCCTTTTAGTAATTTTTTAAAATTTCAAATCTTATAAAAGACATTCTACGTAGGCTATTTTACGAAACGAATGAACTTTATATTTTTTCTATAATTTAGCTTTTACACAGATAAGAAATACTGTAATTAAATGAAATATTTAATTAGTAAACTTACTGAACCACGAAAAATTAAAAAAACTACTTGTTTAAACAATTTTGCAAATATAACTAAAAATAAGATTTTACGATATTTTCTTTATTAATATAACAACAATAATATCGATCTATGTACTTCTGTACAACAAATATATCAATATTAATAAATGATTACCATTAATATACGCTCAGACAGACAATACTAGCAGAATATCAAATTCAACACCCACATTAGGTTTACCGACTATTCACAGGGGGCTTACCACATCGTGTGGCGGTCAGTTAAGCATCCAGATGCTGGCCTGATAATGTATATTTACCTCTATATATATTGAACCAGCAAATACATGTATGGTAAGATGGTAAGGGGTAATTCCCTAGTAGAAGTAAAGAATCAATAATTTTACTTAATTCCTCAAAAAAAAGGTAATATTTTCATTTTCGCATTAGGTAGCATAATATTAAATTCTATATAATTTGTTTTTCATATCAATCTATCCAAATTTTCTACAGTAAAAGACCGGTTAAGTGCGATTCGGTTTCGCTCGCCGAAGCTTCCATACTAATTTCAAGAAGACAACTTATAAAAATTGACAAACTTAAGTTTGCAAGTATATACAAAATACAATTCTTTTGCCAAATAAATAAATATCTCTTCGTGCCAAATATCATGACTGTACTCCAAGGAATCGTAAATCTGAATGTTTCATATTTAAGCTGGATTCCTTGACGCCATCTTTAGATAAATGCTCTTGGCAGACGAGCGACCCTTCATACCAGTTCAATATCATCACAAATCTTAACATTCTCCATCAACTCGAACCTCGATAACCACAAAGGCCAGTACTGCCGATTCTTCAGCTACAAACGTCCTATGTATATCAAAAGCGATGACATGGGCGAAAGGCGATAGTATCGCCCGCTTCGACCCAAATGAGCTATCATTTGGCAAGCGTCGTCCTATCGTCGACTACCTTGCTGTTATCGCCCTCATTTAAATATCGATTTGTAATGTATGGTTACATTAGAAATCGATATTGTTGTAAAGAATCAGTATTCGGTTTTGTAGATGTCGAGGAATAAATAGTATGTTTTCTGCTGAGTGTCTGTTTTACTAATTTTCTTCATTTATTGTGGATTCAAATGTACAAAAAATACTTTAATATTAATCCAGTTAGATCTTTATTTGTGGCACGAACTAATCATATAAATGTTTTAATGAATTGAGATTTCTAAAGTAATGAAATATTTTTTAAATTCACGGTATACGGGATCTTTTTTAGTTTCAAGCTGTATCCCGCAAATAGAAGGCTAACCAGAATTAAAACAATTCCGTTCGCCATTTTCCGCTGAAATCTGAAGGCATCACTCATTGCGAAACTCAACGCTATGCTCTACCTCTTCACCAGAGCGAAGAATTGCAAATATTAAACATTTACTTTCCTCGAATGAAAATCGAATCCACAACCTATCGCAGCCACACCCTTATAAACTTGTGCCCATACGCCACGACTGGCCTCATAAAAGCACTTGCTTACATATACCTTCCAGCATTTTCTTCTAAAAATATATCCATACATTAAATATTAAAGATTAACGCTATAAGTGAATCAAAGTTCAACACATATAGCCATGTAACGGGATCTACTATGAGCATAAATTAAATTACAAAAGTTCCTCGTTGTTTCGGCGGCCGACAAAACTCATTATCTGCTCTACGGGATTAGATTTCGTTTAACGGAAGCATTGCTGAGATAATAATCGACGGTCTATATAACCATATTCTCAAATTATTAATAAAATATTTAATTATTTCGTATTTTATAGAGGCCATACGAGGCGCAGAGGCACTAACATTCGACTGTAAACGTGATAGGTTGTAGGCGTTAAGTTACGCCAGTCAACACGGCAGAAAGTGAAAAACGGAAGTGTCTTAATGAGGAAGGAGTGTCTTGACACTAGGTTTCCTCTCTCTGCCTACCCTGCTACGCGCGGTTTTAAGCACACGTTGTGCTTAAAAAAATATAGTACAGATTTTTATTCTTTGATTGAGACTCAATTTTTTATAATAAAAAATCATCTTTAACTGAATTGTTATATAATTAATAATAAATTTAATTAAAACAAGTACCAAAAAAAAATATTGTCGCTACTTTTTTCAATTTTTTTAATTCTGTATCTACGTACAAACGTACGTACGTACAGTATTTACAATACTATTTTTTACATTGAACCAATTAAAATTCCTCTTAACGAGTGTTCAGTGGGAATTTAAATTCCAATCACGACACGAATCGAGCTCTTTTTAGTTACGAGAGTAGCGCAAAAATGGCCAAGCGACATTTTGATTATCGGACGCGTGTTCATACTTTTTCCTTTAAAAATATTTGTGCGATCTTCATTTACTAGGATTTGGGGCAAAGTATTTATATCATCATCATCGTCATCACTACTCTAGTGTCGTCCCACCAGTCGTTTATATATTTAATAATATTTATAAGTATCTTTAAGGCCGTTGGCGTAGCATGGGATTGTAAAGGCGACAGTTTTAGCCTTGATTCCCATTCTGGGAAATAAATATTTTCTTTGTTTTGGTAAAAAGACGAGTGCGACGTAGAGTTCTGCCTCTCAACACGTAATGTCTTTAAAATTCGTTATGGCTAACCTGTTATTTGGGGGGGTATCCTCAACGCTATGCAGTTTGAAGACTGAAAATATATATAACTTTATAGAAGCCACGTTGAAATAGAACAAACTAAAGTATATAATATTGTATATGTATATACCTAGTTATCCTTTCAAACTTCATAGTAACTACGCATAATAAACTAATATTAATAAATCATTCGTTTCTAAAGGAAAACCAAACCAGACCCAAAACTAATGAATGAGATATGACCGAACTCATTTCAATCCTATGGGAAATTAAAAATACCTCTCGGTTATTCTCTAATCAACTAATTTCCAAACAACCAATATTAGCCACTGCAAGTTTTGAATCAGAGGCCAGTCTTAGGGCAAACCGCGACTGGTTGCGGGTTCGATTTCCACTCCAGGAAAAGAGGTATATAATATTTTCATTTCCTCTGCTCTGGTGTCGATGCAAAGCGATGCATCCGTAATGCCCCCAAAATTTGAGGAAGTATGAGGACTGAAGAAGGGAGAAGCCGGAAAAAAAGTTTTGATGAACGCTATTTAAACAAGTATAAGAGAAATCATAATTGCTATTTGAATACTTAAACTTTATCTTTTGTATTTTAAACTGTCTAGACTACAGACATTGCTGAATATATAATGGGGTTTTATTAATATAGGCTTGCAACAATAAAAAAGGCTATGTAGGGGAAAGGGTAGGCAGGGGAACTCTAGTGTTGAAACACTCCGCTCCTCACTTTTCCGTTGCCTGAGAATACTAGAGTGAAGAAATGAAAATCTTTACATGAAGCTTCCAGGTTCTATCTCCTTACCCTGCTATGCGCGGGATACAGCGTGAAACAAAAAAACTCTGCGTGTAATAAATGTTTTTATACTATATGAATATATTCGCTATAAAAGATGTCAATTTTGAATATTGGACACAATGATAGCATCTCGTTTTCTGAAATCGAAAAGACTTTTTGCTGAAAACATAATATAATACAACTACATTATAGGCTCTTCGCCTTTTTTCTTGGAAGCGTTCTCCTTTTTCCATGTCCTAATAACACATATGTTGGCAATATCATCAGAAAGGAAAATGGTTATAAACATTTTACGTACATTCGCAAATATGTCGTCGTGGCACAGTAGAGAGAGAGAGAGAGAGAGTTGCAAGTTTACATATTAGCCATAGCAACTTTTTATTACAAAAAAATACAATTTATTATATTTCGTTTTTTTTTTAATACATACTTTTTTAAATATAATTATACTACTATATTACTACATTTTAAAATGAAAAATACGAAAATTGGTGAAAATAACATTTTCGAATCGAATATTGTTTATAGAAAGACGATAAATATTCTCCAAAGTAAATAAAAAAAATATTTATTTAAAGTAACTCATAGGTACTATATTAAATGTAAAATATAAAAAACAAATAGCATACATAATTTAATAACATACTCAAGAAAGTCAACATTACTTTAAAAAATCAGCTTCACGCTGTATCCCGCACACAGTAGAATAGGCAGAGGAAACCTAGTGTTATGACACTCCGTTCCCCACTTTCTGCCGAATTCTGGAAGCATTACTTAACATTGCTTTTAATTATATATCTATATATGGACCGTTTATTTTGAAAGTGGTGTAAGTCCATTTTTGAGAAAAATGAGCTATCACGTAATTCATGCTTAATTTAATGTAATTTTTTTATATATAACTAGTTCGTGTTTAATTTCTCAAAAAAATCCCATGTTTTGAACAACTTAAAATCGGTCGGTAAATGAAATTGCATAGTCATCGACATACTAACCTTTAATTTTCTCGAAACAAAAAATAATGGACTTACACCACTCTCAAAATAAACGGTCCATATATACAATCGAAAGGTCACTCACTCATCACGAAATCTCAGAAACTACATGTGCTAGGAATCTCAAATTTTGTATATGAGTTACTTATAGGACGTAGGTGCTCGCTAAGACAGGAATTTGCAATATTCGATTTCTGAGGGGTTGTTTTTGTGGTTGAAAGTTTGTTAAAACTTCGTTACTACAAATGTTAGAAGTCTCAAATTTTGCATGGACATCACTTATAGGACGTAGGTACTCATGGAGACAGAAATTAATAATAACATATTTCACGCAGGCGAAGCCGCGGGCGGGCCGCTAGTATATATATATAGAGAACTCTCACATACGAATATGTACAGCTACTATAGAACTAGTATAGCTTAAAAACAATTCAAACGATTGAGGTGCAACTCATGTCATATGTACAATGGACGGCGCATTCGTGAAAAATGCGAAGTTGGAAAAATCGGTCAACACCGACGCTATATGTGAAGCACACTCTGGCTTTTCCAATTTTTAATATGATAGCTTTAAAAGGAATGCAAAATTCACATCGACAATCGCGTTCGTTTAATGTAAATAAATAGATTTGTATATTTATTGAAAACTAGGACTTATTTACTTTTTTTTTACTGCCTTCAACTATATCCTTAGGTAGCCAGAGAGAGCGGAGAGAAGTTATTTTTAGTACCGGAATTTTCTTTGGAAAATTATCATAAACAAGGAAGCTAAGCTTTTTCATTATATATAATTATTATCATTATCAAAAGATAATTAAACAAATTCAAGGCCTTCGTAGCGCAGTAGATAAATGTTGAACTATAAACACGATGGTTATGGATTCGATTCCCACGACAAATTAAGTTCCGCCAACTAACGCAATGCCTCATATTGGAAAAGAGAGAAAAGAGTGTCTTGTTACTTGACACCAGCTTTAAAGAACACTAGTATTTTGCACTAAATGTGATATATTTTATTTATTCGCATCAAACGAAATAACTTTGCCAGTTATTTTATTGCAAATTCGTTATTACATTATTGGATTCCCAAAAATATGAAACAAATTTGTCACGCAGCTTGCCCATATTGATAAATATTTTTTTCGTGTGTTTGTTACAAATTAAATGCATTTCTAAAAGCTTATAAATTTCGTTTAAATTAAAATATATTTAAGCCAAATTATGGTAAAAGTCAACTAAAATCTTAGAAACGTACTAAAATTTCTACAGATATATAGAAAACAGAATCTTTTCTCTTTTTCAATTTTTTCGCGATACGAAGGTAAATTTCCTTGCAATAATAAAGGCCAGTGGTGGTTCAGGTGCAAAAGCCTGCGACTGCAAATGTAAATGCTATAGTTGTGGGTTTGATTCCCATTCGGGGGAATGAAATAGTAACTGGAAAAAGTTTACCACTTAACACTCAAATGCCTTTTGAATTCGGCGGAAAATGGGCAACGGAGTGTCCTAACACTAGATTCTTTATTCTTATCCTTCTGTGTGTGCAGGATACAGCGTGGAACTGCAAATATATATGTGTACAAAGAAAGAATTTCCAATGTAATAAATAGCAATACGTAACTTAATTTCCCTGCAATTTCTCCATTTCTCTCTAATTTACTTAAAATATACAAAATTCCCAGCTATTTTCAGAGCTGATGTTCTCGACGGGCTCCCAACAGTGAGTTGTACTTAAATATTTATTTCAGTAAATAAATCGTCACCGTCTGCAAGCGTTGTGCAGGAAATTAAAATCGGCGGTAGCTACGTATAATGATATTCCCATTACCTGAAATTTCTAAATTAAAGCGATCTAATATCTTTTTTGCAGCTTCACGCTGTATCCCGCATGTAGCGGGATTGGCGAGGGCTCCCAGTGTTAGGACACTCCGCTGAATGCTGAATGCTGGAGTCATTTAGTGTTAAGTGGAACGAAGAATTAAAAATATTAAATACTAGCGGCCCGCCCGCAGCTTCGCCCGCGTGAACTATGTTATTATTTATTTCTGTCTCCATGAGTACCTACGTCCTATAAGTGACGTCCATGCAAAATTTGAGACTCCTAGCATTTGTAGTAACGAAGTTTCATACAAACTTTCAACCCCAAAAACAACCCCTTAGGAGTCGAATATTGCAAATTCCCGTCTTAGCGAGCACCTATGTCCTATAAATAACTACTATGCAAAATTTGAGATTCCTAGCACTTAGTAGTACTTGTAGTTTCTGAGATTTCGTGATGAGTGAGTGACCTTTCGATTTTATATATATAGATTTCATTTACTGGAGTGGGAATCGAACCCACAACCTTTCGCGTTTGGCCTATAACGATCTTTGCGGTATAACGATCTTTTCGATAAAAAAATGTACGATTACTTTTGATATTGCAATGCTCAAAATCAACAAAAATGTTTGAATTTCGCTTTGACTTGGAATGCTAATACGGTTTTCGTATTTCGTGTAATTACATTGGTTTCAACTAATTAAAACGCTATTTTTTGCTCTATACAAGTACTACTTGTTAACATAACGTATTAAATATAGAGAACTAAAACTTAAATAATGCTTATTTATAAAATATATTTAACTATAGCTTCTCGCTGTTTCCTGCACAAAATAGGATAGGCAAGGGGAACCTACTGTTAAGGCACTCCGTTTTCCGCTTTCCACTCGAGACAATGATATTTCATATTTTAATTTCCTCGCTCTGGTAACAAGGCAAAGCGCTACGTTGAATTTCGCCTTTCAACACGCCTTCAGAAATGTCTCCAGAATTCCGCGTAAAGTGGGTAAAAACAGCGTAATATCTCAATATTAGGTTCCCAGGTTTACAGGTTACAGCATGACCCCAAATTTTTTTTAAATTTATCATCAACTAATTAATAAACATTAATTTAATCATCGACAGCACAAGAACATACTCAACACAAGCTTTTTCATATATTACTATCTTATAACACTTAATTCGCTTGTAGTCTTACAAACAAGACTTAATTTACATTAAGAATTTTAAGTGCAGCATCTCGTCGATCCTCAAAACCCCCTCGAAGCACTGTCTTAGAACTCGTGCGAGCACCACTACAGCTGTGGAATGTTCATGGATAATGCAATATGCTTGTCTAATAAACCGACTACGAGAGCGAAGTGTCTGTTTTAACTATTTACTTTAAACATTATTATATTATGTTTAGTAAAAATATAATGTCTCTTTTGTGTTTTTTAAGATATTGTTTTTTTTTTTGTAATAATTGTAGAGTATTAGAATTTTAGTTTGTTCTAATGTAATTTTCCTTTTTAATGTAAAGGTTTTTCTATTGCTTTAAACGCCTGTGAGTTGTTTAATAAATACTTATTTTTATTCGCTAAGTTAACTTTATTATATTTGGCATAAAAAACGTAGGTAAAGTTGAATTCCATCACTCCACACTTTATGTCTCCAGAAGCGGATGAAAATTGCGAAAATACTCAGTATCTAAACACTAATTTCCTCCTGCCTACCGTATCTGGTAAAAACTTTGGAGATTATAATTGGATTCTCTTAATCTAGAACTAGATTCTCTGTTCTCTCTTTCTGTTCTTTGATTATGGTTCCGAAATATATATTATTCGATATATTCGAAATAATAATTGTGTCACCTGTCAGACGCATGTTACCTCAATGCGATCTTGACCAGATCATCCTCATGTCTGTGAACTTAGCAGAGCATTGTCCAGCAGATCAAAAAAAAAGTGGAGTTCTCTTCGCATGCACCTGAGTTCTATAGTTCCTGATAGATTTTATAAATAGTTCTGCCGTTTTTACCCCTGAAAAAGTTATGTAAAAAAATGATCTGCTAACTTCCCGTGGCAGATCATTTTTTTGCAAATAAAAATCGGGGCGAGATCTGCACTCATAGGGATGAATAAAATAGTTCCTGATAATTTTTAACAATAGTTCTGTTAATTTCACGAAGAAAAAAATTTTTAAACAGAAAAAAAGAACGTTCGTTTCGAAAAAAGTTCGAAAGGTAAAGTAATTTTTAAAATTAATAAAATGATACTCAGACGCGAGAACTCTTTATTTTTCAATAGAATAT
This sequence comes from Heliconius melpomene rosina, assembly GCF_056956725.1. Taxonomy (NCBI): domain Eukaryota; kingdom Metazoa; phylum Arthropoda; class Insecta; order Lepidoptera; family Nymphalidae; genus Heliconius; species Heliconius melpomene. The sequence goes on along the minus strand of NC_140402.1, from coordinate 3,577,864 downwards.
AAGTAGTTCTACAATATTTAGCCTGAAAGAAAACCAGAACTCTGAAAAAACTGCCAGCAGAGCATAGTTGATTGTATGAAATATTGAAAAATGTCCATTTCAACTCTTCATATGTAAAAGTACTAAATAATTTATTTCTGAATGTGCTCAAACACAAGAACTCTTGTATTTCTAACAGAATATAAGTTGTTCTATTATAAAAAGCCAATAACAAAACTAGAACTCCTGTAAAAATGCCAGCAGAGCATAGTTGAAAATTCGATTTGTTGAAAAATATCAAATTAACTTGTTGCGACGAAAAATATTTTTTAAAAATATTAATATCTTGCTCAGAATCGAGAACTCTTCATTTTTCAACAGAATACAGGTAGTTCTACGATATTTAGCCTAAAAGAAAACCAGAACTCTGAAAAAACTGCCAGCAGAGCATAGTTGATTGTATGAAATATTGAAAAATGTCCATTTCAACTCTTCATATGTAAAAGTACTAAATAATTTATTTCTGAATGTGCTCAAACACAAGAACTCTTGTATTTCTAACAGAATATAAGTTGTTCTATTATAAAAAGCCAATAACAAAACTAGAACTCCTGTAAAAATGCCAGCAGAGCATAGTTGAAAATTCGATTTGTTGAAAAATATCAAATTAACTTGTTGCGACGAAAAATATTTTTTAAAAATATTAATATCTTGCTCAGAATCGAGAACTCTTCATTTTTCAACAGAATACAGGTAGTTCTACGATATTTAGCCTAAAAGAAAACCAGAACTCTGAAAAAACTGCCAGCAGAGCATAGTTGATTGTATGAAATATTGAAAAATGTCCATTTCAACTCTTCATATGTAAAAGTACTAAATAATTTATTTCTGAATGTGCTCAAACACGAGAACTCTTGTATTTCTAACAGAATGTAAGTTGTTCTATTATAAAAAGCCAATAACAAAACTAGAACTCCTGTAAAAATGCCAGCAGAGCATAGTTGAAAATTCGATTTGTTGAAAAATATCAAATTAACTTGTTGCGACGAAAAATATTTTTTAAAAATATTAATATCATTTTCAAAAGCGAGAACTCTTTATTTTACTATAGAATATAGGTAGTTCTACGATATTTAGCCTGAATGAAAACCAGAACTCTGAAAAAACTGCCAGCAGAGCATAGTTGATTGTATGAAATGTAGAAAAATGACAATTTTAACTCTACATATGTTAAAGTACTAAATTTTTTTTTTTGAAAGTGTTCCGACACGGGAACTCTTGGATTTCTAATAGAATTTGAAATATTCTATTATACAAAGCCAATTACAAAACTAGAACTCCTGTAAAAATGCCAGCAGAGCATAGTTGAAAATTCGATTTGTTGAAAAATATCAAATTAACTTGTTGCGACGAAAAATATTTTTTAAAAATATTAATATCATTCTTAAAAGCGAGAACTCTTTATTTTACTATAGAATATAGGTAGTTCTACGATATTTAGCCTGAATGAAAACCAGAACTCTGAAAAAACTGCCAGCAGAGCATAGTTGATTGTATGAAATGTAGAAAAATGACAATTTTAACTCTTCATATGTAAAAGTACTAAATAATTTATTTCTGAATGTGCTCAAACACGAGAACTCTTGTATTTCTAACAGAATATAAGTTGTTCTATTATAAAAAGCCAATTACAAAACTAGAACTCCTGTAAAAATGCCAGCAGAGCATAGTTAAAAATTCGATTTGTTGAAAAATATCAAATTAACTTGTTGCGACGAAAAATATTTTTTAAAAATATGAATATCTTGCTCAGAAGCGAGAACTCTTCATTTTTCAACAGAATACAGGTAGTTCTACGATATTTACCCTGAATGAAAACCAGAACTCTGAAAAAACTGCCAGCAGAGCATAGTTGATTGTATGAAATATTGAAAAATGTCCATTTCAACTCTTCATATGTAAAAGTACTGAATAATTTCCTATTTTAATGTGCTCAGACTCGGGAACTCTTTGATTTCTACTAGAATATGAGTAGTTTTATTATAAAAAGCCAATAATTAAACAAGAACTCCTGTAAAAATACCAGCAGAGCATACCTGAATATTCAATTTGTCGAAAAATATCAAATTTCTTATCTGAAACGCAGAAATATTTTTTTAAAATATTAAAATCGTGCTCAGAAGCGAGAAGTCTTCATTTTTCAATAGAATACAAATAGTTCTATGATATTTAGCCTGCAACAAATACAGAACTCTGAAAAAAATATTTACGAACTGAATTTGTCATCTTTCTACATTTCACATGTTCAACTATGCTCTGCTGGCAGTTTTTTCAGAGTTCTGGTTTTCTTTCAGGCTAAATATCGTAGAAAGACTTATATTCTACTGAAAAATGAAGAGTTCTCGCTTCTGAGCAAGATATTAATATTTTTAAAAAATATTTTTCTTCGCTACAAATTAACTTGATATTTTTCGACAAATTGAATATTAAGGTATGCTCTCCTGGCATTTTTACAGGAATTCTAGTTTTGTAATTGGCTTTTTATAATAGAAATTCTCATATTCTGTTAGAAATTAAAGAGTTCCCGAGTCTGAGCACATTAAAATAGAAAATTATTCAGTACTTTTACATATGAAGAGTTGAAATGGGCATTTTTCAATATTTCATACAATCAACTATGCTCTGCTGGCAGTTTTTTCAGAGTTCTAGTTTTCTTTCAGGCTAAATATCATAGAACTACTTATATTCTATTGAAAAATGAAGAGTTCTCGCTTTTGAGCTAGATATTAATATTTTTAAAAAATATTTTTCGTCACAACATGTTAATTTGATATTTTTCAAGAAATCCAAATTTCAACTATGCTCTGCTGGCGTTTTTACAGGAGTTCTAGTTTTGTATTTGGCTTTGTATAATAGAATTACTCATATTCTATTAGAAATCCAAGAGTTCCCGTGTCGGAACACTTTCAAAAAAAAATATTTAGTACTTTAACATATGTAGAGTTAAAATTGTAATTTTTCTACATTTCATACAATCAACTATGCTCTGCTGGCAGTTTTTTCAGAGTTCTGGTTTTCATTCAGGCTAAATATCGTAGAACTACCTGTATTCTGTTGAAAAATGAAGAGTTCTCGCTTCTGAGCAAGATATTAATATTTTTAAAAAATATTTTTCGTCGCAACAAGTTAATTTGATATTTTTCAACAAATCGAATTTTCAACTATGCTCTGCTGGCATTTTTACAGCAGTTCTAGTTTTGTAATTGGCTTTGTATAATAGAATAACTCATATTCTATTAGAAATCTAAGAGTTCCCGTATCGGAACACTTTCAAAAAAAAAATTTAGTACTTTAACATATGTAGAGTTAAAATTGTCATTTTTCTACATTTCATACAATCAACTATGCTCTGCTGGCAGTTTTTTCAGAGTTCTGGTTTTCATTCAGGCTAAATATCGTAGAATTACTTATATTCTGTTGAAAAATGAAGAGTTCTCCCTTCTTAGCAAGATATTAATATTTTAAAAAAATATTTTTGCATCTCAACAAATTAATTTGATATTTTTCAACAAATTCAATCTTCAACTATGCTCTGCTGGCATTTTTACAGGAGTTCTAGTTTTGTAATTGGCTTTGTATAATAGAATAACTCATATTCTATTAGAAATCCAAGAGTTCCCGTATCGGAACACTTTCAAAAAAAATATTTAGTACTTTAACATATGTAGAGTTAAAATTGTCATTTTTCTACATTTCATACAATCAACTATGCTCTGCTGGCAGTTTTTTCAGAGTTCTGGTTTTTATTCAGGCTAAATATCATAGAACTACCTGTATTCTGTTGAAAAATGAAGAGTTCTCGCTTCTGAGCAAGATATTCATATTTTTAAAAAATATTTTTCGTCGCAACAAGTTAATTTGATATTTTTCAACAAATCGAATTTTCTACTATGCTCTGCTGGCATTTTTACAGAAGTTCTAGTTTTGTAATTGGCTTTTTATAATAGAACAACTTATATTCTGTTAGAAATACAAGAGTTCTCGTGTTTGAGCACATTCAGAAATAAATTATTTAGTACTTTTACATATGAAGAGTTGAAATGGACATTTTTCAATATTTCATACAATCAACTATGCTCTGCTGGCAGTTTTTTCAGAGTTCTGGTTTTCTTTTTGGCTAAATATCGTAGAACTACCTGTATTCTGTTGAAAAATGAAGAGTTCTCACTTCTGAGCAAGATATTAATATTTTTAAAAAATATTTTTCGTCGCAACAAGTTAATTTGATATTTTTCAACAAATCGAATTTTCAACTATGCTCTGCTGGCATTTTTATAGGAGTTCTAGTTTTGTAATTGGCTTTGTATAATAGAATAACTCATATTCTATTAGAAATCCAAGAGTTCCCGTGTCGGAACACTTTCAAAAAAAAATATTTAGTACTTTAACATATGTAGAGTTAAAATTGTCATTTTTCTACATTTCATACAATCAACTATGCTCTGCTGGCAGTTTTTTCAGAGTTCTGGTTTTCTTTCAGGCTAAATATCGTAGAATTACTTATATTCTGTTGAAAAATGAAGAGTTCTCGCTTCTGAGCAAGATATTAATTTTTTAAAAAAATATTTTTCTTCGCTACAAATTAATTTGATATTTTTCAACAAATTCAATCTTCAACTATGCTCTGCTGGCATTTTTACAGGAGTTCTAGTTTTGTAATTGGCTTTGTATAATAGAATAACTCATATTCTATTAGAAATCCAAGAGTTCCCGTATCGGAACACTTTCAAAAAAAAATATTTAGTACTTTAACATATGTAGAGTTAAAATTGTCATTTTTCTACATTTCATACAATCAACTATGCTCTGCTGGCAGTTTTTTCAGAGTTCTGGTTTTCATTCAGGCTAAATATCGTAGAACTACCTATATTCTATAGTAAAATAAAGAGTTCTCGCTTTTGAAAATGATATTAATATTTTTAAAAAATATTTTTCGTCGCAACAAGTTAATTTGATATTTTTCAACAAATCGAATTTTCTACTATGCTCTGCTGGCATTTTTACAGGAGTTCTAGTTTTGTAATTGGCTTTTTATAATAGAACAACTCATATTCTGTTAGAAATCAAAGAGTTCCCGAATCTGAGCACATTCATAAATAAATTATTTAGTACTTTTACATATGAAGAGTTGAAATGGACATTTTTCAATATTTCATACAATCAACTATGCTCTGCTGGCAGTTTTTTCAGAGTTCTGATTTTCTTTCAGGCTAAATATCGTACAACGACTTATATTCTATTGAAAAATGAAGAGTTCTCGCTTCTGAGCAAGATATTAATATTTTTAAAAAATATTTTTCTTCGCAACAAGTTAATTTGCTATTTTTCAACAAATCGAATTTTCGACTATGCTCTGCTGGCATTTTTACAGGAATTCTAGTTTTGTAATTGGCTTTTTATAATAGAAATTCTTATATTCTGTTAGAAATTAAAGAGTTCCCGAGTCTGAGCACATTAAAATAGAAAATTATTCAGTACTTTTACATATGAAGAGTTGAAATGGGCATTTTTCAATATTTCATACAATCAACTATGCTCTGCTGGCAGTTTTTTCAGAGTTCTAGTTTTCTTTCAGGCTAAATATCATAGAACTACTTATATTCTATTGAAAAATGAAGAGTTCTCGCTTTTGAGCTAGATATTAATATTTTTAAAAAATATTTTTCGTCACAACATGTTAATTTGATATTTTTCAAGAAATCCAAATTTCAACTATGCTCTGCTGGCGTTTTTACAGGAGTTCTAGTTTTGTAATTGGCTTTGTATAATAGAATTACTCATATTCTATTAGAAATCCAAGAGTTCCCGTGTCGGAACACTTTCAAAAAAAAATATTTAGTACTTTAACATATGTAGAGTTAAAATTGTAATTTTTCTACATTTCATACAATCAACTATGCTCTGCTGGCAGTTTTTTCAGAGTTCTGGTTTTCATTCAGGCTAAATATCGTAGAACTACCTGTATTCTGTTGAAAAATGAAGAGTTCTCGCTTCTGAGCAAGATATTAATATTTTTAAAAAATATTTTTCGTCGCAACAAGTTAATTTGATATTTTTCAACAAATCGAATTTTCAACTATGCTCTGCTGGCATTTTTACAGCAGTTCTAGTTTTGTAATTGGCTTTGTATAATAGAATAACTCATATTCTATTAGAAATCTAAGAGTTCCCGTATCGGAACACTTTCAAAAAAAAAATTTAGTACTTTAACATATGTAGAGTTAAAATTGTCATTTTTCTACATTTCATACAATCAACTATGCTCTGCTGGCAGTTTTTTCAGAGTTCTGGTTTTCATTCAGGCTAAATATCGTAGAATTACTTATATTCTGTTGAAAAATGAAGAGTTCTCCCTTCTTAGCAAGATATTAATATTTTAAAAAAATATTTTTGCATCTCAACAAATTAATTTGATATTTTTCAACAAATTCAATCTTCAACTATGCTCTGCTGGCATTTTTACAGGAGTTCTAGTTTTGTAATTGGCTTTGTATAATAGAATAACTCATATTCTATTAGAAATCCAAGAGTTCCCGTATCGGAACACTTTCAAAAAAAATATTTAGTACTTTAACATATGTAGAGTTAAAATTGTCATTTTTCTACATTTCATACAATCAACTATGCTCTGCTGGCAGTTTTTTCAGAGTTCTGGTTTTTATTCAGGCTAAATATCATAGAACTACCTGTATTCTGTTGAAAAATGAAGAGTTCTCGCTTCTGAGCAAGATATTCATATTTTTAAAAAATATTTTTCGTCGCAACAAGTTAATTTGATATTTTTCAACAAATCGAATTTTCTACTATGCTCTGCTGGCATTTTTACAGAAGTTCTAGTTTTGTAATTGGCTTTTTATAATAGAACAACTTATATTCTGTTAGAAATACAAGAGTTCTCGTGTTTGAGCACATTCAGAAATAAATTATTTAGTACTTTTACATATGAAGAGTTGAAATGGACATTTTTCAATATTTCATACAATCAACTATGCTCTGCTGGCAGTTTTTTCAGAGTTCTGGTTTTCTTTTTGGCTAAATATCGTAGAACTACCTGTATTCTGTTGAAAAATGAAGAGTTCTCACTTCTGAGCAAGATATTAATATTTTTAAAAAATATTTTTCGTCGCAACAAGTTAATTTGATATTTTTCAACAAATCGAATTTTCAACTATGCTCTGCTGGCATTTTTATAGGAGTTCTAGTTTTGTAATTGGCTTTGTATAATAGAATAACTCATATTCTATTAGAAATCCAAGAGTTCCCGTGTCGGAACACTTTCAAAAAAAAATATTTAGTACTTTAACATATGTAGAGTTAAAATTGTCATTTTTCTACATTTCATACAATCAACTATGCTCTGCTGGCAGTTTTTTCAGAGTTCTGGTTTTCTTTCAGGCTAAATATCGTAGAATTACTTATATTCTGTTGAAAAATAAAGAGTTCTCGCTTCTGAGCAAGATATTAATTTTTTAAAAAAATATTTTTCTTCGCTACAAATTAATTTGATATTTTTCAACAAATTCAATCTTCAACTATGCTCTGCTGGCATTTTTACAGGAGTTCTAGTTTTGTAATTGGCTTTGTATAATAGAATAACTCATATTCTATTAGAAATCCAAGAGTTCCCGTATCGGAACACTTTCAAAAAAAAATATTTAGTACTTTAACATATGTAGAGTTAAAATTGTCATTTTTCTACATTTCATACAATCAACTATGCTCTGCTGGCAGTTTTTTCAGAGTTCTGGTTTTCATTCAGGCTAAATATCGTAGAACTACCTATATTCTATAGTAAAATAAAGAGTTCTCGCTTTTGAAAATGATATTAATATTTTTAAAAAATATTTTTCGTCGCAACAAGTTAATTTGATATTTTTCAACAAATCGAATTTTCTACTATGCTCTGCTGGCATTTTTACAGGAGTTCTAGTTTTGTAATTGGCTTTTTATAATAGAACAACTCATATTCTGTTAGAAATCAAAGAGTTCCCGAGTCTGAGCACATTCATAAATAAATTATTTAGTACTTTTACATATGAAGAGTTGAAATGGACATTTTTCAATATTTCATACAATCAACTATGCTCTGCTGGCAGTTTTTTCAGAGTTCTGGTTTTCTTTCAGGCTAAATATCGTACAACGACTTATATTCTATTGAAAAATGAAGAGTTCTCGCTTCTGAGCAAGATATTAATATTTTTAAAAAATATTTTTCTTCGCAACTAGTTAATTTGACATTTTTCAACAAATCGAATTTTCGACTATGCTCTGCTGGCATTTTTACAGGAGTTCTAGTTTCATAATTCACTTTTTATAATAGAACAACTCATATTCTGTTAGAAATCAAAGAGTTCCCGAGTCTGAGCACATTCATAAATAAATTATTTAGTACTTTTACATATGAAGAGTTGAAATGGGCATTTTTCAATATTTCATACAATCAACTATGCTCTGCTGGCAGGTTTTTCAGAGTTCTGGTTTTCTTTCAGGCTAAATATCGTAGAACTACTTATATTCTATTGGAAAATGAAGAGTTCTCGCTTCTGAGCAAGATATTAATATTTTAAAAAAATATTTTTCTTCGCTACAAATTAATTTGATATTTTTCGGAAAATTAAATATTCAAGTATGCTCTGCTGGCATTTTTTCAAGAGCTCTAGTTTTATAATTAGCTTTTTATAATAGAACAACTCATATTCTGTTAGAAATCAAAGAGTTCCCGAGTCTGAGCACATTCATAAATAAATTATTTAGTACTTTTACATATGAAGAGTTGAAACGGACATTTTTCAATATTTCATACAATCAACTATGCTCTGCTGGCAGTTTTTTCAGAGTTCTGATTTTCTTTCAGGCTAAATATCGTACAACGACTTATATTCTATTGAAAAATGAAGAGTTCTCGCTTCTGAGGAAGATATTAATATTTTAAAAAAATATTTTTCTTCGCAACTAGTTAATTTGATATTTTTCAACAAATCGAATTTTCGACTATGCTCTGCTGGCATTTTTACAGGAGTTCTAGTTTCATAATTAGCTTTTTATAATAGAACAACTCATATTCTGTTAGAAATTAAAGAGTTCCCGAGTCTGAGCACATTCATAAATAAATTATTTAGTACTTTTACATATGAAGAGTTGAAATGGACATTTTTCAATATTTCATACAATCAACTATGCTCTGCTGGCAGTTTTTTCAGAGTTATGGTTTTCTTTCAGGCTAAATATTGTAGAACTACTTATATTCTATTGAAAAATAAAGAGTTCTCGCGTCTGAGTATCATTTTATTAATTTTAAAAATTACTTTACCTTTCGAACTTTTTTCGAAACGAACGTTCTTTTTTTCTGTTTAAAAATTTTTTTCTTCGTGAAATTAACAGAACTATTGTTAAAAATTATCAGGAACTATTTTATTCATCCCTATGAGTGCAGATCTCGCCCCGATTTTTATTTGCAAAAAAATGATCTGCCACGGGAAGTTAGCAGATCATTTTTTTACATAACTTTTTCAGGGGTAAAAACGGCAGAACTATTTATAAAATCTATCAGGAACTATAGAACTCAGGTGCATGCGAAGAGAACTCCACTTTTTTTTTGATCTGCTGGACAATGCTCTGCTAAGTTCACAGACATATCATCCTCCTGGTGAGCAATTCTTAGAGCAATGTCCTTAGTCTTTCGTTCTTCTCTTCATTTCTGATTCTATCTCGTAGGATTTCATTTAAAATGTGTAAAACAACTTAATAAGTATATATATAATTTATCCATATTTGTATATATAAAAAATATTTAACATTTTGTTTTCGCAAACACAAATACCGCAAATTAATCGTCTACGTAATATATCTACATTATACTCACGTACATATATTTAAATAGGAAATTAATGTTAAATTCGAAAACAGATTTTCATTTAAAACTTGAATTAAGTAGTAAATAAACAAACAAACCAAATTTCAACTAAAGGCAATTATTTTTATATAAATTTATATTTTGAGTCCAATCGTAGCGCAAGGACAAGCGAATCGAACTTGTAGCATTTACGACTGTAAATGCTGCAAGTTCGATTTCCACTCGAGAAAATCAAATATTTTAATATTTTCATTTGCTCACTCTCAAAGTGGGGAATGGAAGTGTCTTTATGAGAATGGAGTCCTTAACACTAGGTTCCCAGTTTCTTAGGTTCCTTGTCCTCCCCCCGCCATTGACGTGATATAGCGTGAACCAAAAAAAATAATGTTATTATAAACAACTAATTTGTGTATCTTCTATATATATAAATAGGAGTTATTTATAGGACGTAAGTGCTCGCTAAGACGCAATTTGCAATATTCGACTTCTAAGGGGTTGTTTTTGGGGTTGAAAGTTTGTATGAAACTTCGTTGCTACAAATGCTAGGAGTCTCAAATTTTGCATGGACGTCACTTAAGGGCGTAGGTACTCATAGAGACAGAAATTAAAAATAACGTAGTTCACGCAGGCGAAGCCGCGGGCGGGCCGCTAGTATATTATAACCATATTTCAAAAGAACGAAATAGCATTTAGCAAGCTAACTGCTCCAGAACACACAACGTAAAGAACGAACGTTACATTAATTTTATCGCCATTACATTATAGCACTCGCGGGAATGCAAACATTATGTAAAACATTATCATACGTCTTTCGGTTACCGCATTCGAAATAGGTTAAATTTAACTGGAGTTTTTATAGTTAAATTTAATTGGATTTGTTAAATTCAATTGTTTAACGATATCGCCGGTTTTTATGTATATGTTTAAAATATCTTATCAGAATATATCAATGTTAATCATTTATTAACTCGTCGTGGTGACTGTAGATTTAAATTTGATGTAGAATAGGTGAGACTTTTATAACATAGATAAGTTTTACCAATAAGGATTAAGGATTACGACGTAACTTGATGGTTATGGCTTAGGGGTCGGAGTGTTTAGACGATTTCCAAGAGATGCGGGTTCATTAAAATTCTTATACTCTTCCAAAAAAAAATATTTCCCTTTCCTAAGAAATGAAAATATTAAATATTTCATTTTGCCACTGCGACACGACCAAGATAGAAAAATAGAGTTTCTTTCTTTTAAGTAATTTTACAAAATATTTCAATACAAAAACAAAAACTCCTTCAAAGTAAAACGTAAACAACAAACACAACAAAGAAAGTAAGAATCCAGACGATCACCCGCATTCGTAGTGCCGAATAAATATTAGCACGACACTAGCAAGAGCACTACAAGATTAATTGTCCCGGCGGAAGCGCATCTCTCACACTCCGCCATTTGCTTGTTCACTCGATCATATTAATTATTACCTATACCTCTACCTATACCTACCTGCCTATACCTAATACCTAAAAATAATAGAACAAGGTATTAAATTTAATAGTGTAAGGATTTACTATAACTGGTCGTACAGTGGTGGGGCCAGGAGTTCAACATGTTGATAAGTTCTTTTTTCAATAAATATGGATGTTTTTCATTAGTGCTCTTATTTGTTTAAATATTGATATAAAATAATACGACGGTGTGAATTCGACTCGCATTCGGTGCAATGAAGTTTTTTCTTTTCCTCGCTTTTGTAACAAGGAAACTGCCATTCAACACGTGATGCCTCGAAAATTGCACAAGAAGTGGAGAACGGAGAGTTTTAACACTCGCCAACCCTATACCCGCATCTGCTATATACGAGATAAAGCTTAAATCCAAAACTAAGCAAATAAAAATATACATATTAATATTCCTTTATCCAGAAATTCGTCCACTGTACAATGTGTAGACAAAAGATTGAGAGCCATTTCATTTGTAACACAAGTATCTCCATCTCCATCTCAAGAAGCTAAGCTTGGTTATATTCGTAAGTTAAAATGTTTATGACATTTGCACAATAGAAACCCAGAGCACACTGTGTTGCTATATCTGAATAAATATTAGCTGCAATTTCACCAGAACCCTTGTGAGAGCAAAATAAGTACTAGATTAATTATTGTCCCCGAGCGGAAGCGCATCCATGTTGGCTACTCGCCGCCATTTTGCACTTCCTGTTAGATACTCGATCGTATTAATTATACTGGCCACTGACCGAAACTTGTGCTCTGAATTCTGGTCTTTGTAATATAATATAACCACTTGTTTTACTTATAGCTGGTGTATTTATTTAAATAATAATAATAATTTAATTAGGTTTAAAGATTTTATAAAGCTGAGATTTAAATAAGGTAGAGAATACGCAAAAAAGACAAACAAAACTATGACCACAGATTAAAATAACTTCGTTAAAATCCAAAACCGAATGCTCTTTAATTATCATCATCATAACCAACGCCAAGTGAAGGGTAAAAAGTATAAAACCTAAATAAAGCCTGGTGACAACTTGTGTAACTTGGCTGCGTCTGAAGTTCTTGCAAATGACGGCTCTTGTCCTCTGGCCCCCACCCCACCCCCACCACACCCCATCACACCCCCACAAACCACTTTGCACCATTCGATACTGTATCTTAAAACGCATTCTCCTTTGAAACAAATTTAAAACCCCCACTCAAAGAGATTGAGTCTTTAAGTTTTAAACCTAGCGATTCAAAAGTTTGCCTTTCAGACTTATTGCGTTCTCGTGCTGGCTTTTTTTTTATTTTCGATGTTTTTTCACTTGAAATATCTTCGTTTAGGTAAACCAAATTCTTATATGAAACGAAATTATCTATAAATTTTGGAAAAAGGTCTAACTTAGTGAAAAGATATTAGCTGGAATAAAAGATTTTAAATAATTAAAATAACTTTCAAAGAAACTTGATAACAGTGTCTTAACACTAGGTTTCCTCTGCCTACGAGCTACAAGCATAAAAACTTGAACCTTTACGCATTACGCATAAAAGCTTCACGCTAAATCCCACAAACAGCAGGATAGATAGAGAGATTTTCCGTCGAATTCTGGAGGCACACTTATATGTATATTATTAAAAATATCACCGTTTCTACATTCTGGTTAAGAAATATCTAGAAAAGATTACTCATAATTCGAAACACGCGTAAAGATAAGATAAGAAAAAAATTAAAGAAAAACTAACATCAATATAAAGTTTTCACATTTACCGAACGGCCATCCTCTACAACAAATTGTGCCGCCGTGAAAGACGGATACCGAGTGATAGACATTGAAATGACACTGAAGGATCCATTTCACCTTTTTGTTAAGAAATTATTATAACCAAATATCTTTTGGGGAAGGTTTATCCGAATTTTTCGTAAAGGTTCCCTTTACTTATTTTTTGCCATTAACTTGTAAGTATAGGAAGTTCTTTTGTTATATGAAATAAATGGTGGTCGTCTACTTCGTTTCTGTCAACTGTAAAATATAGTCTCTATTTTTTCCGTTTCCGTAAAAACTTCTCTGAATGTTCCCACTAGAAATCGTCTCTGAATGTTCCCTATACTTCCCAAGGAACCTACATCCTAAACTTCAGCGTCCTATCTGTTAATCACTCAGTAACAAGTATAAATGATGACAATATTCAATAATTACAGTGACAAAAATGTAAGCATTCCAAAACACTTTTTTCCTCGTTCACACATTTTTATATAGATTCTTATTTATCTTCTTTGTTTAAAAAAAAAATACAAAAGAAACTTCCCCCACAAAATATTTATACAACAAAAATATCTATTATTCGATATTTTAAGTCGAGTTATACAAAGATTCTCCAAGTTATCTACCATCTCGGTAGCTTTAATTGCGGCGGATATTTTTTGCTCATTTTAAAGATTTTATTACAATAAAAGATTTGCATTATCTCGACCAAAAAACCAGTGCCAAATTTACTTTCATTACTTAAAAGTAATGTTTTTAAGTAACGTTTTCCAATATCGAATTGGTGGTATGTGTAAAATGGGAAAGGATAATAAAAGTTGATGCTTTCATCGCTCAGTAGGTATGTGAACGTAACACTATAGTTATGGGTTCGATTTTTATTTTGAAATAAGCTATAATTATAGAGATGTCATTAATTTTCTAGTTAAATATATTCTATCTCTGTCTGTGACTCTCTCTCTTTCTCTATCTCGATCTTTAACTAGGTTCTGATATTATAATTATTTTAAAACATAATATTAAAAACATTATTTTGTATAATTTAATTAATCTATTACAGTAAAAACTGTATAAAGCTTTACCTACAGGACCCAATGTTATTATGAAACCATCTGGACCATCATCTACGAGTATATCTATGGACCTATCAAAATCTACAAACAAAATTTCACTAAAATCGGTGCAGCCTAGCAAGAAGACTAACAGAACAAACACGCGTACAGAACAATTATATCTACATATAAGATGCAATCCATTCGTCTTCCTACACGAGTAAAACCTAAATCGATTGTCCCATATCGATATCAATTTACAAGAGCCATTTAGTTGAAACTATAATGGAATTGGAAAACTAACAAAGGTATAGTAGGTGTGCAAGATTAATAGAGGAGTCGGCAGACTGTAACGCATCGATATACTGTCCACAGGCCATTCTCGTTCCGGGTGGTAAATATGTAGCGAGTTACCATTGCATTTGAGAGACCGCTAAAGAGCTTTAAGCGTTTTAGTAAGTAATAAATTGCTATGAACGTCTTCGTATTCGTATAACATTAGCATATATTTTAAAGTAAATATGTTGGCTAGTGGCACAGAGATATTTAATATTTAATATATGAATGGTAAAGGCGACCACGTCTCGGCAAAAGGAGTACAGGCCGCCCTCCAACCAGGTGGAGCGACGACCTCGAGAAGACAGCGGGAACCCGCTGGATTCAAAGCGCACAGGACCGGATGGAGTGGCGAGCATTGGGGAGGCCTAGGTCCAGCAGTGGACTTTAAAATGTTGATGGAAAATGGGGCAAAGCGCGTCAATAACTTTTGTCATTCTAGAGAGCAATGCTTCAGAATTCTGGAGGAATTGGGCAACAAAAGTTAACAAAAACAAACATTAAGATCCCAGGTTCCCAGGGCCTATTTCAAATTAAAAATGGACTAAAATGCATAAAACAGTTATGACGATAAAAAAATCTAAACTCTTCACACTTCTTCTTTTCTTCTTAATTATAAATTTAAATTTAACAAAAGCTACAAAAAATCTAATAAATATACTGTTAAAAGCTATCTTCCATTGATATATCTTCGACGTAGCATGTTATACACAATGGTTTCCGCACTTACACCCATATCGGTCCCCGAGCAACACTCTACTGTACATCAACCTGTACTGCATGTACTGGAGTAGGAAGGAAGTGTTTGACGTATTACTGCACGAATATAGGCATTGGATTTCTCATTTGAATTTTAATATTTTCATAGATAGCTACTTTTTAGGTGATTTTTGGGAGATTTTATATGAAATATAGTATACTTTTTAATATTTTTTTATTTTGGATTTTATGATAAATGTTGGTAAACAGTTATTGTAGTAAACAAAAACAATAAATTAGATTTAGATACATATATCTATATATATAAAATCGAAAGGTCACTCACTCATCACGAAATCTCAGAAACTACAAGTGCTAGGAATCTCAAATTTCGCATAGGAGTTATTTATAGGAAGTAGGTGCTCGCTAAGACGGGAATTTGCAATATTCGATTTCTAAGGGGTTGTTTTTGGGGTCGAAAGTTTGTATGAAACTTCGTTACTAAAAATGCTAGGAGTCTCAAATTTTGCATAGACGTCACTAGGACGTAGTCATGGAGACAGAAATTAATAATAACATAGTTCACGCGGGTGAAACCGCGAGCGGGCCGCTAGTAGATATATAAAAAGTAAAAGACAATTTAGCTATTATTATTTTTTGTTAATATTGAAATTTTCTTAATTTTAAATTTAATTAATTATTTAATGTTTATTGTATGTACTCCACGTTATAGACTACTGGAATAATTCACAATTAACATAAAAATAAAAAAAAAAACATTAAGTATATTTAAATGAACTAAACAAACCAAATAAAATAAAAACTAACAATTTCCTCTAATATTATTCAAGCGTAGAACTAAATCTCGTTTACAAATTTTTACAAATTCACTAGAGTTTGAGAAGGAAATGGGGTAAAGTCGGATGCAGCAATGCAGGGTAAATTAAATCAGTGCCACCTTACTTACCTGCATAATCCCGCGCCGCGCACAATTTTACCGCTTAAGGAGCTCCTAAGTGCTTTTGATATTATATTTTATATCAAAAGATTGTGGGAGAAGTTACTTATTACAGACTTTTTAGGTTTTTTTAACATGAAAATTATATAAAATTATAATTTTTTCCTAACAGAATGAAGATCTTCTGAATTGAAGATCTTATAGGTTTCTAATCAGTTTTTTAGGGTTCCCTACCACGAGAAGTAGACTCTGTCTGTCTGTCTATCGAGACTATTTATCTCGATATCAAGTTGAAATTATATAAATACTTAGAGGACTACGGTCGTAAGTATTTATATATTTAAAAGATATTCAAAACATATATGTGATGTGCATCAAGTGAGAACTTGCAGTACGAATAAAGGATAATAACCCAAAAAGCTAAAATTTATACATATTTCGTAGAAAAAAATCATTACAAACTTATAGCTGTAGCTCATTTCATACAAAATAAGTGCAAATGTCGGCAAACCTAAGTTTGTCAACCTTTATACGTTGTACTTCCCTATGACACAATCCTGAAATTAGTACGGAACCCTTTGAGATTCGACTCGCACATGACCGGTTTTTCTATTTAATTTACTTCTAAAACAAAAAGCTCAACAAGTAAGAAAATTATAATAAGTTTAAAAAAGCTTTTTGCTATAATACACTCATGCAGGCTATTTACGATCAAGAGATCTGTTTTCGTTATTTCATCAGCATTCGTCGATGTTTCTTTTGTAAGAACCTTTTAATATTTAACATGAATTTATATTTAAGGGTGGACTTTCTTTGTGAGTTTATTGAAATATCCTTCTAAGTATAGATGAGTGAAAAAACTTCAAAGAATACCTTTATAAAGGCGGATTATATTAGGTTGGGAGAAAAAAAACACTACGTGCTTTGTTATCATTAATAGTGAAAGGCTTGATATTAATTGATAACTATTTTTCATAAAGTCATTATTGTTTTATTAAATTAACGAAATATTTCAATTGGTGTAAAAGTAAAAGAATATATATAAAGATTTTTTTAATATAAGTATAGTATATTACACATTATTAAGAATTATTAGTCGTAGAAGTCATTAGCAAAAATATATTTTTCTGTAATAAGTAAGCATTGTTATTTTCTAATTTCAAGTATGATTATATCTATAGCGGAAAGTGGAGAGCGGAGTGTTTTAACACTAGCTTCCTTCTTCCTTTCCTGCTATAGATATAAAGCGTGAAGCTTAAACAAATATTATTTCAAAAGTAATAATCATTTAATATATCTTTGTAGCTTACCGACCTTAAACCATGTTAGAAAGTTACTTTCTTGTTGAGGCTGTAAGTTCATCTACTTTATGAAAGTGTAGTTTTTATGTCTTTAGCTCCGGAGCGCTGGGCGAACACTGATTAATAATAATAAAAACAATGTCTTTCAATTATTATTTTGAATATATTTTAGTTTGTTATATCTGACGCGGTAGTAGTTACTGAGATAGTTATGGGTTCTGTTCCCGTTCAAGTGATTATTTTGAAAAAATATTACCTTGTAAGGCAAAAGGTAGTGTTGTCTCGTTCAACACAGAGTGTAAAAAGTAAAGATAATGGAGAATTCAGGATATCTATAATTTTTCAATTTTCATTTGTTTTTCCTTTATTTAATACAAATAACATCTCATTTCGTACCAAATTTCAAAACTGCAGGTCAACGAGAATATAGATTTTGACTACGCGGAGAATTTTATACTTAATGCAGCAAAATCGATGCATAAATACTCTTATCTTTTGACAGACGGACAAACAGACAACAAAGTGAATCCATAAGGGTCTCGTTTTTATCTTTTAAAATCCGAAACCCTAAAAAAGAAAAAATAACACAATAACAAAAATATAAACAAACACCCCCACCAAAGCAACCATACAAAAATCCAAACACGTGCCATTGCGTGATTCAACACGTGAATTACACTTTCACGTCAAATAAAATGGCATGAAACAACCCCAAAAAATTTCACCAACAAATTTCGTATTGTGTGAAAAGAAGATGATAAGATACGAGAGTCGTTGAGAGAGATGGCCGCGCCCATTAGAGTTAACGAGGACTACAAAATGTCCTGACAACGTCCACCTATGTAGGTGACATGGTTTCTACTATACTTTTGTATTTCAGGTGCTATGTTTGCTATAATGACTGGTTTTATTATTTTTAATATATGTTCTATGGTTTATTCACTATTGTTTAAATAACTTAACGCTATAGTAGGCAGAGGGAACCTAGTGTTAAGACACTCTGTTCCCACTTCCCGCCGCTCGAGCCATTGCATGTTGAATGGCTGAACTCAACGCAAGAAATTCTTCATTTTATTTTATACTAGTGGACCCGAACGCGGCTACGCCCGCTTGAGCTATTATACGAATATATATTAAATATATTTATGAATTATTTTCAGTTTACAATAGAGAGATGCATTAAGCAAGCTCATTTTGGGTGACGTTTTCTAACAACAAACTTTGCAAATCGTTGCTTAGCAACGGTCTCATAGGTACGGTTGTTATTAATATGGCGGAATAAATTGCATGTCAAATCAATAAATATTTTAATATATTGGTATATATCGAAAATATTACAAATATGAGAAAAAAAAAGGATCCTATTATCCGAGACCCTCAAGTATCTCTATATGAGTATTTTATCACAATTAAATTAGCGGTTTGGCCCTGATTGCGTAAAAGACAGACAGACAGACAGACAGAGTTACTTTCGAATTTATAATATAGGTATGGATTGTAGATCAAAAGATATGAGAACGAAGTGCTACATTACTACACAATTTCTATGGATTTGTATTTGAAATATATGTTATTTTACACCAATAGAAATATAATACGTAGTTTTTTGTATTAAAATCGACAATAATATAACGAAACGCACCGGCTGGTGCTAGTTAACTGAATAAATACGAAATACAGGGACGCGATGTTTGTTCCGATTCGAATGTAAAACACAATTTTCCAATGAAAAAATACGATGTACAATAAATAAAAATACGGAATAGAAAAAAAACGTATAAGTGGCTAAAGTTTAACAATCAGTTATGTTCGTAGAAAAATTGTATTATATTTCATAAAAAAAATATTAAAAATAATATTATACATATAATTCAGCTTGATTAACATGAAATAAAATTAAAACTAAATAAACCAAGCGTGTATGCAAAATTTAGTTCATGTGTTTGTTTATTGTCCACGAATTTCTCAGAAACTAAACTTCATATTATAATTATATTTTTATTTATTTAAAAGAGGTATATTTCAACAACCAAACAGGAACAGTCCAAATTTCATCAATATCAGTTCGGCACTTTTTGATATATACCTACTCATTTTTGGAGGGAATATAGGCCTTTTTTTACTAAATACAATTAAATCCTTTCACAATAAATAACAAATGTAAACATAATAAAAAAACAGTGCATAGAAAAAAAGTATTTTCCATTCAATAGGAAAAAAACCTCTTCAGATATAAAATAAGTAAGTAAGTAGCTACTGCAATCATAGTCCTCTCTAATACATTACAAAGAAGTTCTTCAATAAAGCAATGCCTCGGTATTTGTAGAGCACTTTACACTCTATGAATACTTTTATTCTTTTACAATAATCCGTATATTTTTAAATCAACATATTAAACAAGATACAAAAGTAAAATAATTATATGTAAGAAATAATAAAAACTAGCCCGGTATATGACATTAGTGTAACCTAACAATATATATATTTATATATTTTATTATATATATATATATTATATTTTTTATGTATATATTTTTTTTATTAAATAGCAGAGTAGGCAATGGGAATAAGGGAACCTAGTGTTAAGACACTCCGTTTCCCATTAACACCTGCGTTCCTTGGTTTCAGAACGAGGAAAATATATAATATACCAGAGTCGAATCGGCAACCGTCGTTTCTACAGTCGCACGTTCGTGCCCCTGCGCTACGACGGCCTCAAATACGATAAATAATATTCTCAAAAAAAAAAATCTTTAGTTCTAGTCTTACATAACAATCACAGCAAACATCATATTTTGAAACTACTATTAAAATTCACGCATGTCTTGAATATTAACCTTACAATAATATTATATTATCTGGTAATTATGAAAAATATGATGATATATACGATTTTCTGTTTGTAAATATTATTTCATTTCATACTCTTCATACAAAAATATGAATTCTTAGGTAATTTACCTAAAAACTGACATCCACAAAAATATGGAAATTCAAAATCAAAAAATCGCCCCAAATATTGCCGTAACACTTCAATAAAATCAATATAAAACTGGAGTGTTCCCTAATTATCATCAAAACAAACGAGCGAAAAAAGAGATTACGAACAAAATAAGGCATTCGATCTACCGCAATTACAGTTTCCGAGCGAAGCGAAGTTCTTTTTATGGTGAATACACATACTGATGGTTAACAATCGGTCTTCCAGGGTTCTACTCCCATTCTTGGAATCCATCGTCAGATCAGCTCGATAGTACAGCATTATAATATTGTCAGGTACCATTGCTGTCGTGGTAAAAACTCGGGTGGTCGAACTTTATTTCCTCGCTTTAGCAAAAAGCGACGTTGAGTTCTACAGCTGGAAAATTGGACGAAAAGAAGGTTCCCTCTGTCTACCTTGTTATATGCGGGAAACATCATGAACCTATTTAATTTTAATTTTTTTGGTGAATAAGTTCCAGGGCGACCCAATAAAAGCGCGTTAAATACTGTTGAACTTTAACCTTAAATCATGCTGGCGATCACGTTCTTTGATAAAGCCGTTTTTCTCCCAGCGGCCGAGATAACACGTTTTACGAGAATGACATTGCCACTTGCTTTTTTAAGCTCGCTCCTCTGATAAGCCATACAGGAACTTGGCTTATTTTTGCAAATAAATTTTATTTACGTTACATTGTTGTTTTAAAAATTCCACTCTTGGATATAAAAGTGGAACTTTAAAACATCTCAACAATTTCAAACTCATACAAGTTTTGTCCTCAAATTTTTACTTGAATATTCAAAAAATAAGTTAATTATGACATTTAATGCCATAAATAAATATAATGAACGTCAGTTTATAAGTAATGTTATAAAATATGTTACTTACAATATTTTTTGTACCATTTGGATTGATTTTAAAATAACCCAAACATTTTAGAAGATTCTAGCAATCTTCTCAATATAAAAAAAAATCTATGATATAGCATGAACGAAATCACAAGGAGCAACTGGAACTAAATAAAATTATCGAGGATCTCAGGTAGGTAATAGATCTCACTGGGTCACCTAGACTAAGTTAATTTCCGTAGTACGGCAAGTACTGGCACGTAGCTGGCGGTGCGACAGGTTAATACCCCCCCTTAGACTTGAATAATGTGGTTTTTAACTGGTGCGCTTCTAAGAAAATCTGTGATTATGATTTAAAAGGTTAATTTGTTGTAAAGTTTTAATTGACGTTTTATATTAATTATTGATTAGTTTTATGTTGAAAAGAATATTTTTTATGGCGTTGAAATTTTAAATATTTTAATGAAAACGCCATTTTTTTTATATTTCAAAATATTCCTGTTTTGATTGTTTTCTAAGTAAATATAATTTATTTTTAGTATTTCAAATAATAACCGTTGTATAATTACAGACTATTTCAACTATAAACAAGACATTTATCTATAATGCTTTAGTATAACACACAAATACATATGATACGTATTTTGGAAACAACTTGTGCTATGATGAAAACAAGAGACGATTATTATTATTATTTAATAGATACTTTACATAACACTGTATATACTACATAGATAACAAACAGATAAATTAATTAATTTGATAAAATGTATATTTAATTTTAAATAAATAATACCATAAAACAAAAATAGACTATATATATATATTATTAAAAAAAAACATACTACGTCTACATAGTACATAGATAATAAATCTCAGTCCGTTATCAATCGGCCTGGCTGGAAAGTTGTAAGCCCAAGATCCGGTAAGTTGGCGGGGTTTTTGCTACAACTTCGCATGCCACAGATTATATCGCTTTTAACTACGCCATTTTTGTATTTCACGAAATAATCATGTTGTAATAAATATTTTTACTCTATATTTTGTTATTTCTAGAGTATGTAAGACAATTGTCAGTGTGAGGGTATTTTACAGAATATAAAATAATAATACCCACATAATTATTTATAAAAGAGGAAAGGAACGGCTATAAAAAGTGACGTTTTTGATGGATTGAGACAATACGTCGTTATTCTGCCTGTCGTAAGGTGTAAAATTGTGACCGTGTTCAAGTATTTAAAATCAGTGTCATTGTTGGAACTATGCGTTTTAAAACGTGTATAAGTGTAAAGGGTTATAAAGAAACAGTGTTAGAAGTGTGTATATGTAAAAGAGGAACAATAAATTATGGTTATTAAGTATTTTCTTATACTTACCCCCTGGCATTTTTACAAGTATTTGTTTAATTTTTTGTATTTTTTGTGCTTAGAAATATTTTATAATATTGTGCATAAAATAAGCTTTTTATTTCTTCTACAATTTCATAATACTATTTTTATTATAAAAGTTATTTTAATTACAATAGAATAGAATAGGTACAAAGAATAACAATGTATAGACATCGACTATCACTTCATTCGATTCCACTCGAGTGCACTCGAGAACTGTGAGTATAAAAAAAAAGATCTGTAGAGATTTTCTATCTAGATAGAAAACTCGTTTCATAACTTCATATATAAGTACTGTCTGAAAATTCTTTGGTAATTTAAAAAATAGTTTAATATATTTAAATATTTAATAGTATTTTTAGTACCATGTAAATCTCGTGAAGGTCTCCTTCTCTATCTCTTTGCATTATTAAAGGAAAATTCATGTATGCAATAGAACCCAAAACATTGTTTTTTTTATTTATTTTTTTTGTCAGTTTGTTTTTGCATTTGTGCACGCTAATCTCCGAAACGTCTTAGCTGATTTAAATTCAATTTTCTTTTATGTATTATGCCAAACTTCCATTTCCTTTACATTTAGTGTTTGTTTTATTTAAATCAGTTCACAAATATATCGATATAAAGTATTTTGTTTGACAATTCTCCTATGAAATAACTATTTTATTGAATTTGTTAAAACTTTAGTATACAACGTATCTATATTGTCTTTTAAAATTACAATATTATTAGAAAGAAATAAGATTAGGCTAATAAAAAACTAAATATATCTCTATCTACTACATATATATACACATACACTACATATAGTAACATATGCATTTGAAATATACATACAATATACAATCTCCTCCCCGACCGTAGCGGTGCAGTAATAAAGGCTCACCTCAGTGCCACTGCCAGCTGCGCCCGAACATTTTAATGATTTCACGGTAATTAGATTTTTTAATATCCCCCCGGAGGTCGACTACGCGACCCCACTTTATTCAAACATTTCATATTTTACGTTGGTACTAACCCCTACTAAATATAAAATGATTAAGTTGTTTAATTTTTTTTTTTTTCATTAAAGATACTAAGATGTCGTAAGGGCTGTATAGCGAGAAAGAAAAATTATATAAAATTTACATAAGCTAATTGTAGGCAACTATAGTCTTTTTTTTTAAATGTGTTAAGAATTTCATTACTTCTTACGTCGTAATCTCGAGACTTTGCGTCGCTTGTGAGTTCGATCTCTACTTGGTGAAATAAAAATACGTAATGCCTAGAAAATTCGGCGGAACGTTGGGAACGGAGTGTTTTAATACTAGATTCCCTCTTCCTACCCTGCTATATGCGGGATGCAGCGTGAAGTTGAAAAAAAAAGTAATTTTTTCCAAAAGAATTTGTTGCTTTTGGTAAATTATAACTTAAATTATTTCCTGCAATAAGCATTTCAATAATGAAATAAAAAAATAATTGTGACAAAAAGTCCTTAGAAATTATTGTTATATAAAAACTAAACATCTATAAACCAAAATTTTTTGTCATTTAAAAATTTCATTTAAAAATATTCTACAAAAATATATTATAACTAAACAAAAGCACTTGAAAGACACATAATAAAATCGATACAACAAAACTAACGATAACGACCACGCCGCCGCTATAAAAAATGACAACTATAAAAGAAATTATATCGATGCAATTTATTCTAACAAAAACTTACCCCAGATGTTGAAGATATACCAGAAAAGTCGATGGTCGCGATATCGCGAAGCCAGTGGAGGAAATTGCCGCCTTGACCTACATCCTCTGTTCTAACCCCCAGTAAAAACAGTCTTGGAAAAACAGATTCTACATTCTTTAAAGATGAAATACAAGAAGACTTTTTATCTTGATTCATTTTCAAATAATGAAAGTTTATTTGAGTGGTACAAAAAGATAAGTTGTTTGGGTTTCGTAAATAGTTATTGTGGATGTATTTAAATTGGTACGAAACGGGAATTGAACCTATACTTATCAAACTTGGCCCCTCTCTGTTATTAGTAGATAAGTTCACTTAAACCTGATATTGAGGTCGTCGTCGATGGTTGAGGATTCGATTGCCACTCGTGGAATGAAATATTTAGTATTTTTTTTCTCTATGGAGACGAGAGAAAGTGGGGCGTCGAGTTCCACCACTCAACACACAATGCCTTCAAAATTCGGCGAAAATGGGGAACAAAAGTAAAATCGTAATGGGAACAGAGTGTGTTAACATTGGGTTCCCAGATATAGCGTGAAGCGAAATTATTTTTCAGATATTTATTATAATAACCATTTAATTTTAGCGATTCCATAAAAAAATCTTCTTGTAGATTGACGTGAGATATGAGAACTTAAATATTAATATATATATATATGTATGTATGTATGTATGTTTCGGGTATATTAGGCATAAAGGTAAACGCACAACATTACTGTCATCCCAAGTTTTTACGCGGTGATATATCGAAGCGGCGTACAAAATTGGCGTTTTGACCTACTTTCTCAATTTCAACGTTACATACATACAAACTTAAAGAAAATTTAACTTAAAATACTCGAATGTGACGTAAGAAAGTTTATTTTAGCTTTTTATATATATATATATATATATATCTTTCTCTGACCTCGAAGGATAAAAGCCTGGAGACATTCTACTACCAAATTCTATACATTTTCTTCATATTCTAGATATAAAATTTAATTTTCTATACAACTAATGAAAGAAACAAAATAATGAATACAATTAAACATTTTTATTACTAAGACGATATTAAAATGCAGAACGTTTGTCTTTGTTACGGCGAGCAATATCTCGTTGTAAACAAAAAGATTAAATATAATAGTCGCCAGGGGCACAAGCGAGTGACTGTAAGCGTGACAGGTGTGGGTTCGATTCCGACTCAAGGAAATTAAATATTTAATATTTTCATTTCTTTATTCTGGCCTTCATTTTATATCATCAAGCAACTGCTTCTTTTATTTGGTAGACTAATGTTAGTAGTAGTTTAGTAAGTTTAGTGCGAAGTCATGTTTTTAATTTTTCTCCATTCTTTTACTTAACAAGCCAGACTAAAATTTAAAGGTCTTTATTATTTTCTAATTTTTTAAACGCGATTGAATTTATAGCCGTTACGTATACAGCCCACCAAACCCTCCGAGTCGATATATGTCTACGATAACATTAAAAGTAAAAAGACAAATTAAAATTAAAGTAAAAAGACATAAGTCGATGTAACCACATACTTAAAGAAATGTGGAAGCTCCACTGGCAATATCATTGAAAGAGAAGAAAAAAAGAGACTCGAACCCATTTCTTCACATAAAGGAACCTTTTGAGTAATCTAAGACTTCCATCGCACGTGCCAGAACACTTTACTCGTACTTATTCCCGCTGTATATCTCGAACAGTGATGAAAGTAGATTTTTTTTATGAAAATCCGTTTCACGCACAAATGAGCACTTTTATCTTAAGATCGTAATATCGATCGCCAGTGGGAAACGAACGCACTGATACTTCCGTTTCAATGGATTTCTAAGAAACAAATTTATTACATGATCGTTTATTTGTATGTAAATTTAAAAAAATACTTAAAATATGTGTTTTTTTTGTTTTTGTATTTAATCTCGTCGTAATTTTTTGGTAATTATTTCATATATGTACGATATGTATCATCTATACCTACATATATTATACATTCGAAAGTAACTCTGTCTGTCTGTCTTTTACGCAATCAGGGCCAAACCGCTAATTTAATTGTGATAAAATACCCATACAGAGATACTTGAAGGTCTGGGGATGAACATAGAATTTTTTTCTCATATTTGTAATATTTTCGATATATATCAATATATTAAAATACTTATTGATTTGACATGCAATTTATTCCGCCATGTTAATAACAACCGTTGCTAAGCAACGATTGGCAAAGTTTGTTGTTAGAAAACGTCACCCAAAATGAGCTTGCTTAACGCATCTCTCTATTGAAAACTGTAAATAATTTCACAAATATATTTAATAAATATTCGTATAGTTCAAGCGGGCGTAGCCGCGTTCGGGTCCACTAGTATCATTATAAATATTTGAGAATTTAATATTTAAGATAAAATTGAATGAAATGTTTACTTTCTTTGGAAATATAATATACGTTATAATACATACAGTATTCAGATATAAAATAGTAGAAGTTATATATATGGTAACTCCGGAACGTGCACAAAGGAAGTAACGACCCAGTAATCTTTCCTTCACTTCCCACTTCCTCCGAAAGTAACAAACATAGCTAATAATAAATCTATATTGAAAGGCTCTTTTTCACGCCCATTGTATCCAGTATTTATAAAATAGTTGGTGTTAAATTTATCAATATTGACTTCATAATTTAGTGACGGATCACTCTGTTTTCTACTGTGGTAGATATAAGAAGACATTCGTTCTTTAAGCATATTATTTTTTGATGACAGAAACGACGACGTCGTATTTCATTATATCAATACAAAATACGCTAACATAGTTAAACACAGATTTGTCTAAGCAAAATTCAACTAGCATTGTATTTATAAAATCTAATAAACTTAATAGTACGTAGAAGACTCTTCTTCTTCTTCTTCAGAGTAAGAATCTTGTGTCATAATAAAAACAATAATTGACCTTTTGTGTAAACGGACTAGTATACATTTTTTTTCAGTTTCACGCTGCATCTCGCATACAGCAGGGTAGTCAGAGGGAACCTTACCTTATCTTACCTTAAGACACTTCGTTCTCAATTTTTCACACGCATTGCCTCACAATTCGTTACTATAATATTATAAATGATCAATTAATTCTCGACTCATTCATCAACCCATTAGTTTAAACGTAGCTAGAGTCACATTATACTTGACTTTAAATTCTCCCAATAAATTGTTACCGAGTCACTAATGGAAATGCAAATTTCCTCCCGGCTCCATAGAAAACGGTAACAGCTTAGTTCATATGGGATAAGTGGCATCAGTAATGCTCGTATGTAATAAGAATTATGAAGAAATAAAGATATAAAATATATTTTATTAAAGCTAGCCACCTGAACGCGGCTTCGCCCACTTATATTTACTGTTACATCCAAATTATACAAAATCCTTACATAGATTGTAGCCTATGTGTTGTTCTGATATAAAAGCTATACTAGTGTAAAGTTTCATCGAAATCTGTTTAGTAGTTTATGCATGAAAGTGAAAGAAACATCCGTCCTCACAAACTTTTACATTTATATTATAAATGGGGATTGATTGGGATGATTGAAATGAAAATATCTTATTTTTGTATAATATTTGTTCGTTTACTTAAAGATATTTATATGAATATAGATAGGAAAAAGAGCTAAAATTAAATAAAACGTTAGTAATATTTATATATATCATTTTAAAGAGACAACCTTTAAATGGAAAATTAAATAACTCTTATTATTTTCCAACATTATATTAGTTATTTTAAGTTTTTCATATATTTAAGCTTTGAAAGAACCAAAACACGCTGCGCTACGATTCTCAATATCAAAGTTCTACAGAAATAACATTTTAAACAAACACACATACACCCATATCTATTCTATTTCGTTTTTGTTCTACATTCGTACAAGTAACAGTATTCTAATGAGATAAAATCGAAACTTTTACGTAGCTTTTAACATAATTGGTATCAGGTGTATGGGAGTTCTGAAATCTGATAAGGCAATACTCCTACGCTTTTAACCTTACAAAGCTAAGGTTGTTTGGAGATTTCCTATTATGAAAATTGTTATAATTTTGTTAACGTTGTAAGGAGTATTTGAATTTGTTAGTATATAAAATATTGTATTTTTTTTTAATAATGTATTTTTTTTTTCACAGGAGTCGATGACACGCACAAGTTTTTGGGCAACGAGACGCACACGGACTACTTCAGGTTGTTGTTGCGAGACGGGAACTACTTGCTAGTGGGTGGCAGGTAAGAATAAATATAAACTATATCTCATTAATACCTTTTTAGGGAATCAGCTCTGAATTTGGACCTGTTGTCTGTTTTTTTTGGTATTTACGAAGAAATGTCTTATCTAGATAAGTCTGGCTAACAGAATCAAAAAATGCTTTTAATTCCTATACCGTTTGACGTTCTTAATCTATGGTTTTCTGTGTTAAAACATTTTGTTTCCTTAAGTTAAAACGTTAGCTAAAATAAAGTAAAAACAAAATAATAATTAATTTTCTATTCAATTATTAACATTAAATAACGTACATTTTAAGTGAAATGCCAAAAAGAAAACGTTTACAATATTGAAGTGAGTGTCTGAAACAATCTTCTTTCAACACATTATTCTGATATTGTAAAAATAAATCTCATTCGATTCTCCTTGCTTTTGCTTCTTATCGTTTATTTGTAACGTTTTAGGGTTCCGTAGTTCAAAACAAAAATACGGAACCTTTGAAGCATCTTTTTGTTGTCCATTTGTCTGTATGTCTGTAAGTCGTCTATTTTCTTTCTTGTTTTAATTAATAAATTGATCTTTATTCGTCAAGACCGTGTGAAGATATCAAGCTTTTATTAATAAACCAGTGTAGAGCCCCTTGCAGTAAAAAAAATCTAATTCTAAATAAGCAATATCAAAGGATACGAGCGTTCTTTCTTCTTCATATTGTATGAAATTCGCCATGTAAATAACCAATGAATTTGCCTTCGAGTCGGCCTAGATTCACGAAATTTAACAATAAATGCTTAGTACATAAAAAAAATAAAAAAATGTTAAATAAAAATATAACTTATGGTAATTGCAGAAAATGTAGACTACAAAAAAAAACACTAAATCATACTATATCTGTATATTTTTAGTTTGTAGGTTTCATATAAAAATAATACCCACTAACTTAAGTTCAACAATCTTTTATAAGTTGATATGTATTTACATCTATGAAATTGGTACGGAACCCTCAGTGGGCGTGCCTGACTCGCACTTGACCAGTTTTTTTACAAACTCTCAGTGGGGATTCAATTAAAAGAAATTCTTTTCTTGCTCTGCTATTTATTGTTCGTTTTGCTCGTTTCATTTCGCGATATAGTCATTGTATTGTATTGAAAGTAAGTATGAATTCGCAATAACCGTCTGAACTATATTAAAACTTCAACATTCATTGAAGGTTCTATAGGGATGAACGGATTTTTTTTTAAAATATAAAACGTAATATTAATTGGAGGCCTTCTCATTCAAGGAAATGAGTTATTTAATATTTTCATTTCTATGCTCTGGTGTCGATGCAATTGACGGCGTTGAGTACCGCCACTCAACACGTAATGTCTCCAGAATTCGGGGTGTCTCAACACTAGGCTTTCTCTGCTTACCCTGCTACATGTGTGATATAGTATGAAGCTTAGAAATATTAAAATAAATTATTTTCAGACCTTTGAGTATAAAAATATAAAAATATTCAATTTGGAAGTGTTGGCTTGTATGTCTGAATTGCATACTTGAATGAATTTCAAAGTTTGCCGATGTGCATACAAGAAATATATATAATATTATTTGCAATGAATATATTATTACTTTCATATCGGTTTCTTCTCCTTGTTATAAATTACCTTTTTTTAAT
This sequence comes from Heliconius melpomene rosina, assembly GCF_056956725.1. Lineage (NCBI taxonomy): Eukaryota > Metazoa > Arthropoda > Insecta > Lepidoptera > Nymphalidae > Heliconius > Heliconius melpomene. The sequence continues at coordinate 3,547,564 of NC_140402.1, read as the reverse complement.
ATTTTCAGAACAGCTCAAAAGTAATAGGACATAAAGAATAAATTTAAATTAAACTAATATTATTATAAATTTCATAATTTGTATTATACATATTATACACAATATAATTTAAACTTAAAATATCTTTAAGCTTTTGCTTGAACTTAAATCTGTATTAATACTAAAGCTTTCGAGACAACAGCTTATTTTTAAAGCCATGCATACATTCAGTAGTAGATACTTATTTGTTTTTCCTCTTTCACTCCAATTCGTAGAGAAGTTTAGGAACCGCGGAGGTACGTACCTCCTGAGTCTACCTCGACCGCAGAGGCAATATACCCTTCCCTCTCCCACCAGCGCCATTCACTTCCTCGCGTTTGCATTTGTAAAGATTTTTGGCTGGTTTGGAGGAACATTTAACACCCCTTCGCCCTACGACCTGAGCGCCATTTTTGTAGAGTTGTGCGTTATCGGTGTCGATATATCACTTTAATAGCCCGAAATAATTATTTGATTAAGTTTTTTTTGGTAATTTTCGTAACTGTAATTAATTTAAAGTAAAATAATGTTAAATTACATGTTTTGTTTAAACCGATGAAGGGTTTTAGAGTAAAATTTTCTATAAAACTTTAAAAAGTAATAAATGTATTTCATACATACGAGTAATTACATTACAGCTTCGAAGCCGTTCTGGCGTATTGGAACAGCGTTTTGCTATAAATGCGAAGGTCGTAGATTCGGTCCTGAGTCGGGAGTATGATTTATTTTTTCATGCCAGATTAGATCTGGCACAAAATATCTTTTTGTGGCGTTAATTTCCATCCCTCAACTATACGACTCTACAAGTAAAATATATCCACGACAAGCCATGTCGACAGCGCTATTTGTTTGCACTTAGCTATGAATATTTCTTCATTCATGTAAAGGACACTTGAAATGCATTCTCTCTGCAGATGAGCTTCCACTGCGAGGATTTAATATACTATTATGTATGTACCACTCGTATTATCTCAGGAACGAGAGACAGTTGTATGTCTCATTACCGTATAATTGCTGAATCTGGTAAAAGTAAGAGCTTATAATTTAAATCTTTTGAACATCACCGTCGTGCTCGTCGAAGATGTACTTATTCTTCTTCTTCATATTGGAAGAAATTCTATTTTAAAATGCTCTGCAAGAGTTAAATTATAACTTCTATTTTATATCAATATGCTAATAATATATGTTTAGATGTTTTTTAAAAAATGGTGCTATAAAATGTGGATATTTGTAAACAATGTAATTCAATCAATCAATCAAATCGGCCTTTTCAAGACCACTGCTGAACATAAGCCTCTCCCAGGGTGCGCCAAAGTTCCCGATCCTCCGCCTTCCGCATCCAGTCGAAGCCAGCAACCTTCTTCAACAATGTAATTGCTTAACAAATATTTGGACGTGTTATTGTTCTGAAATTCCAAATTTAAAATATATAAAGAACTATCAGATCCAAACAAGTTCATAAAGACAAATAGAGTGTGTGACAAATTGGAGAATACTCGTCTGAATGAGGCCAGCATAATTTGAAATATTCTTCAATTCTCGCAAACTTTGCATTTCCTTCCAAATCAGATTTACATGACAATAGCAACATAACGCTAGCTCACTGTCTATTATACGAGAGCAGTCGTCTGTCGACCCGTTTAGTCTGGCTCGAGGGTGTCTAAAAAAAACCAATTTCGCCCTCACCTTGAACTTTCCGGTGGACATTGTTTCAGCGCCGAAGTTAGGTAACTAAAAATATGGGTTGGGGCTATTGATTTTTTTTGCAATATAGACAGATAATAAATTTTCCTTTGGGTTTCTTAGAACGGTTTTTATGTAGCCTTCTGGGCAGTTTGTCGGTATTTAATAAGGATAGACTCGTTTTAACAGGTTGGCTTATCCAGTTGGGGTGATAACAAATGCATCGACATCGTTAATTTGTCGTTACTGACTAAGTTGAGGAAAGATTTAATTAAAATCTCAGTAGATATTGAAAGGTTTTTTATTTCAGGGCCAACCTTAGAGTTGTTTTCTAAATCATAAAGAATTTTGAATCTGTTAAAAAATCAGTTTTACGCTGTATCTCGTACACAGAAGGTTAGACAGAGGGATCCTAGTGCTAATACACTCCGTTCCCCACTTGCACTGCCTGTTGATTGGCGGATCTTAACGTCGCGCTTTGCCTCGTGATAATAAAAAATATAATAGATATTTTATTTCATCAAGTGGGGATTGAACTTACAGCCAGTGGCGATTACGGCCACACAGCCCCTGCGCCACGACTAGCCTCTAAATCTATATAAAAGTTAATTTACATTTATTTATTTAACAAAACAAAAGCATCAAAGTTAATGATTATGGTCAAAAGAAATCCGCACTTTATTTATACAAAGGTATCATCACTGTAACCTATGTGTTTTATAGTCCGTAGTTAATTTCGTAAGGTCACTTACGCGGGGAACCTCAGGCAATTGACCCAAACAATTATTAGCACAACGCCAAAACCACACTGTTTTACTAGAGAATTATAACAATTTAGAATAGAATAGAATACTTTATTGCACACATAAAAGAAATATATAGAAAGAACAATAAAAATAAAAAAGAAAAAAAAACACATATGCAAAGGCGGTCTTATTGCTTTAAGCAATTTATACGATAGCTTCGTTGGTTGAATATAATAAATAGAAATTATTAATTATATCTTTTAAAAATATTAAAATTTACTTCCCCACTATATCCCAAATATAACTAATTGAAGATTTCTTATAGAAATTACATCAAAATTTTTTCCTAACAATCTTATCTATAGGTATATATAAAAGGACTTGTCCTCACTGACTGAGGTAAGACGCAAGCACAGCCGTAACCGCTGATGGTAAAAACGTGAAATTTGGACAGATATTTACTTTTGTAATCTGGACATCAACTAAGAAGGGATTTTGAAAAATTTTAACCCTAAAGGGGTGAAATCGGGGTTAAAAGTTTGTATGGAAAAAAAATTAAATCGGCACCGATTTTTATAAAATTTTAAATTCATACTCTTGAAAATATTTAATTGAACACGTGTTTCACGGCTTTTTAGAATTTACCCCCTAAGAGTGCCAATAAGGGGTTGAAAGTTAGTATGGAAAAATCATTAAATCGCCACCGATTTTTTTAAAATTTGAATTTCAGACTCTTAAAAGTATATAATTAACACATGTTTCATGGTTTTCTAGAATTCTTCCTCTAAGGATGCAAATAAGGTTTCGACCCCTTATTTTGTATGGAAAAATCTTAAAATCGCCGCCGATTAATATAAAATTTGAAATTCAGACTCTTAAAAGTATTTCATTGAACACATGTTTCATGGTTTATTGGAATTCACTTTAAATAAGCAAGCGAAGCTGCGCGCGTCCGCTAGAATAATATAAGAAATCGAAACATAGCATATATTCAAGAGAGGTAAGCTTAGCGAAGCGACAGTTTAGCTATACATAGAGCTATAAATTGTCATTAAGTAGACGGTCAGCCTTATTCCACCCTATCCCGGTAATATTATTCCGGCGTAGGAGGTGTGAGCCTTTTGTGCCCTTTTAACTAAATTAACGTTTCGACCGCGTCGGTTGTATGCATACGAGTAGATAATATCTAAATGTGTCATTAGTGTGAAACAAAGCTGTGTGAGAAGTTAATAAGAGTTTGTGGGTTTGTCTGTTTTTTTATTAGAAAATTTAAAAAGATTTAGAAATGATCTGGATGGTAGATTTAAATGAATGTATAATCAATTTAAAAAAAGGCATTACCTTAAGTAGGAGAAAATCATTTTTTGATAAGAAAATGTTTGGAGCTTTAATAAAAACCTTTAATTTATGTTTTATGTACTCATATATAATAATATTAAACACTTACCAAGATTGTGTCTAATTTATATATTTTTTAAAATTATCATTTTTCTAATGGACCAAATCGAATCTTTTGAGAAAACCTAAGGCATTTCTTTGTTTTATCAGCAAAGCAGAGAGTAGCAGTCAGCAAAGCAGAGAGTAGTCAGAGGTAAACTGGGAACCTAGTAGACTTTCCATTGACATACTTCCTCCCCATTTTCTGCCAAATCATCCTCAATGATTACATTATATAATCAGTGAAGATTCATCAGAATTAAGATATATTTTATTATTATTATTATTTAACGTAACAAAAGGAAACGTCACATGCATAAAAAAAACTCAAATAATAACTAGAACCTAAAAATAAAGGTCCAAAATATTATATGCAATATATTTATATATATTTGTTCCATAGCTTAATTTCTCTTATTATTTTACATACAAACGCACCCGCTCGCAAACCCGATACGTAGTCCTGAATATACATATTAATTGTGTTCGCTTACAGTCTATTACCAAAAACAATTTAGCTAAAAATATTCTGCTTATAGAATTTTTTATATATATATATTTTTTATATATATATATATTTTATATATATATTTTTTATATATATGTGGATTTTTATATATGGTGGTTCTATGTGGAATTTGAGGCAGTTGTGACGCAGCGGTGCAAGGCTGTGATTGTAACGCGACGGTTGTGGTTTTTATATCGACTCGGAGGAATGAATTTCTATTTATTAATATTTTCATTTTTTCGCTCAGCCCATCCCAGCCCATCCCAGCCCATCCCAGCTCGAAAGATTTGGCGGAAAGCGGGGAGCAGAGTGTCTTGACACTAGATTGTGCTAATACGGGATAGCGCGAGAAGCTGATTAATTTTTTATTTATTTTACATGTGAAATTTGGATTAAAAGTGGTTATCATGTTTGTACAAAACTTTCTATTAATTCCGCCCTCAGTTAACAACTTTGTAACTTTTATTAATTAATTTATTTCATACACAAATTTCTGCTTCACTCACAAGTTTTAAGGATGTGTGGGATGTGCGTGAATTGAAAGATAAAGCTTAACCGAATATGTGGGGTGATAACGGTATTCTTTTATATTCTTTTTTATATCTGGCAACATTTTCTTATTTAAAAAAAAAGTGATACACAATAATAATAATTTATCATCATGAAAATTAACAATTACATGTACAATAGACGATTATATAATAAGGAAAGCTTTTGATGAAAAATCATTGAATTATCTGTATACAACTCGGTCATAGCACCACTGAAAACCAATGATGGATTTCATCTGCCATTGATAAATATTAAATAATATTTATTATCTATCTATCTATCTATATATCTATCTATCTTTTTTAGTCTAATCGGATAAAGTACCTTACTGCACTAAATACCAACATCTAGAATATCTTAAAATTTAATATTAAAATAATTTACCATTACATTTCAATCAATCAATCAGCTTCACGCTGTATCCCGCACATAGCAGAGCAGGCAGAGGGAACCTAGTGTAAAAACACGCCTATCCCCACTTTCTGCCGAATTCTGGAGGCATTGCGTGTTGAGTGCCAGGACTCAACACCACGCTTTGCCTCGACACCAGAGCGAAGAAATGGAAATATAAACGTAAATAAATATTTCACTTCCTCGAGTGGGGATCAAACCCACAACCGTCGCGTTACAGTCACACCCTTGTGCCGCTGCGCCTCGAAGGCCTCAAATTAGGCACCATTAGATTTTTTTCCTATAATTTTAATTTAATGAATATAGGGAATATTTTAAGATTTTATTTATACCTATATTCAAGTCTAGTATAACCTTGCCCTCATGAGAAAATAAATTCACATTTCCGTCCATTTTGAACTTAAACAAAATTGTTATTTATTTGGCCTCAGCATCTATATTTAACGCTCGGGAATACAGAAACACTTAATATCGTGGCAAAAAAAAGGAATTAACGTAATCATCGCATCCATCAGACCGAAGCATTCTCTTGGGTTTTGTTGTGATTTGAGCTCGTTTGATCGGCCGTGATAGACTTTTATTTTTATTTTTTTTTATAATCTTCACGCTTTATCCTGCACACAGCAATAGGCAGAGGAAACCTGGTGTTAACACTCTGTTTCCCGTTTTGCTAGACAATATCTGGCTAGAAGAGATCTCTTATAGAGATAAGTCCTTTAGTTTGGCTTATGTAAAATATTATACTATTATATAGGACTAAATTGTAACAAAAATATGTTAAGATCATCATGCTTGGATGTTAGTACTCGAGGAGTTCGTGGTAAAAAAGAAATGAAGGTAATCATGGCATCCATCAAGAGCGCGGCTAGACCGGAGCGTTCCCCTGGGCCTTCGTTCTGATTTCTGTTCATTTGCTCTCCCCATCGAACGCGTACTTAAATTAGTAAGTCTTTTTGTTTTTCGAGCATTATAAACATCTTCGTTATAGGTTATGTAATTAATTCAGCTTCACGCTGTATCCCGCAAAGCAGGGTAGGCAGAGGGAACCTAATGTGCACTCCTTTCCCCACATTCCACTGAATTGTCCAGACTTTGCTTGTTGAGTTATGAAACTCCACATCAATTTCATTGGAAAGTGGGACCCCATAGGAGTTCGACCCTCAATATTTATTTAAAATTATATTTTCATTTCGTCTCTCTGGTGTCCGAGAGAGAACACGCGGCGTTGATTCCGCCACTTAACACGCAAACCTCCAGAATTCGGCGGAAAAAGCTACGTCTGCTCTGCTGTGCAGGATATATCGTGAACTTAATATTTATTTATTATATTTAATTTAATTTAACAGCATTCTACATAAAATACACAATATAAATCAAGTCGATTATTCAGTAGAGCAAAGATCAAAGAGCACCAAAGTTCCTTCTAATTAAACAATACAGAAATGTTAGATGCAATTTGACCTGGCGAGGAAACTTCTTGGGCTACGTACTCCTTCCTCCTTATTTGTTGTATCCCAAACAAATAAAGTAGTTTTCGAGGAAAATACATCTCTAACTTATTAAGTGTGTGCGGCTGCCACTTCCAAAGCTTGTTATGGACTATTGTTTTGTATGCCTCAGTAATAGCCCCTTGAAAGTCTAGCCCGCTAAAGTCCAAACAATAGCTATTCGCTATTATAAATTTATTCCAGTGGAAACCCTGTAACCGGTTGTGAATTGCTGTAAAACAAATGGAAATTATTATGCGTGAATTAAAAGGAAAATAGGAGAAATGGTGAACGTGAAAAGAAAATGTTTATGTAAATCGTTCTAATACAGTCGTTGGGCAATATTTTTTAATTTTAATTCAGTTTTTGCATATATTTTCTAACGTATGTACTTACTCTGTGATTATTGAAATTATTCGTATTTTTAGTTTAATTTAAATATACATTTTTATAAACTTGTGTAGAATTTTTTATATATAAACTACAAACACCGTTAGTTTTAAACTATGTTCAAAAATAAATGTATATTTTAAAGACATAAGCGCTCTGGTTAGGTTACAACATAAAATTGAATTTCATTCAAAACGAACTTGAAAACGAACTACAAAATTGAAGAACTAAAAAAAAACTAAAATAATCATATATTAAAAAAAAAAACATATAAAAGCAACTAATAATAACGTAAACAATGACATTGAAATCAACAAAAGTTACACCGGCACTAGAGCTTCCGATACCAGCAGTGGGAAACACTAATCTATTTCTGGCTTCACTAATTACTTTGTAGTATACGTGTAACAGGTTCTATTCCATATGGGTTACTTTAGGTTACTTTAGTTACGTGAAGTCACGCGAGCCAAGTTTTTGTCATGCGAGGTCGACTGGACTGTAATTGCATAATCATAGAACTTTCCCCCATATGTCCCATTAACATAATTTTATTAAAAACAATGTTATTTTCTTGGCGCCGTTGTGTTGTGTTCAAATTGGTCTGCTGAGCTATAGATCATAAGTTTGATTATTATGTTATTAAATATTTTTTTTTTTAATGATTAAGAAAACGGAACTCTCATAAGATTATTTTGTGGTCCGTTCGTCAAGACCTTCTTGAGATTTCGTAAGAAGTGAGAACTTCCAGTACAAAACAGAGGGGAAATTTAAAAACTTATGTTTGTCAACTTTGATAAATTGTACATCCCGTGGACCTATAATCTTGAAAACAGTACGGAAGCCTCTCCTCGGTGAGCGAGTCCGACTTGCACTTTGGTTGCAAATGATTTTTTCAATCTATTCTTCACCTACCTACGACGTATTAAATGCACTTAATATGGATGTTTAATACCAACACCAGGAAACGTCCCTTCAAAATAGGAATAGAAATATTTCGAAAAATTAACAACACCTTCTTTCCTTCCTTCCTCCTGGCATTAATCCCGGCTATGCCAGAAACATTAACAACACCATACACATATTACTTGAACACCATTAAAACCTAAAGCCATCTTGGCAAGACTGCATATTACTTATCGGTAAAAAACGATGCATACTAATGCAGAACTAGGGAGATACTCCAACTTACCCCTATCCAAGACCCCCCACTCGTTGTAATAAATGCCCCCGATGTAGACATCTTGAGGTGGCTGTGATATTTTCAGCTATTAGCTATCTATTATACAGCCATAGCTCACCGTATTTTAACTCAGTGCCACTTACACTTTAGATTCAAGGGCGTAATGACTTGGGGTATAAAAACGCTCTCCTTTTTTTGCTTAGCTAATAGTGCTAACATATTAGTACCCGTTCACACATTCTATTGTTTTCTAATCTCCCCGAAAGAAATATATAGCTACTAGCGGCCCTCCCGCGGCTTCGCCTGCGTGAACTACGTTATTATTAATTTCTGTCTCCATGAGTACCTATGTCCTATAAGTGACGTCCATGCAAAATTTAAGACTCCTAGCAATTGTAGTAACGAAGTTTCATACAAATTTTCAACCCCAAAAACATCCCCTTAGAAGTCGAATACTGCAAATTTCCGTCTTAGCGAGCACCTACGTCTTATAAGTAACTCCTATGCAAAATTGGAGATTCCTAGCACATGTAGTTTCTGAGATTTCGTGATGAGTGAGTGATCTTTCGATTTTATATATAGATTTATCGCATTCCCAAAATGAAAGTGACCCAAAGATCAAGGTACTGAAAGTGCTGAGTGCTTCACTATCTTCTCTTAGATTTCAGAATATTTCTCGCTACAAACTGCGTCCAAAGCCTATTGTACTACAATACTGTAATTTATCATATAATTTCATCACATGTGATAATGACATTAATTTTCCAATTATTGTATCAAAAGCATTCCATTTCCATAGATATGCATCATATTTAATTTAATAATTGTAGCTCACATGAAAAATGTGCGTGCATCAAAATTTGGAAATTTCATAAATTTCTCCATAAGTCATCCACGCTTCAAAAACAGATTAATGTTTCTTGTACTATTGTATGACTCTTCACCTTCTTCACCAAAAATCCCATCATTAATTTATTTCTCAACATTCAACAACCCTTTTCATTGTAGTGTCATAAATCAAGCCAATGTCAGCAGTACAATGATGCCGGCGCACGGTATTTGGTAGGATTTTAATTAAGGCTCTAAGAATTTTCGTATTGTTGAAGAACGTATGGTGAAAGTTTTTTGCGTAGCATTTTGTTATAAACGTAAATAAATGACCGAACGACGACGATAAATGGAAAGTGAAGTTTCAATTTACATAGCGTTGTGTTGATCAAATAATAAGTTGCTATAGTTTACGTTGTTAAGTTTCGCCATCGATCACGCCATGTCTTGAAACGGGCAGACAGTGGAAAATGAAGCCTAGGATCTTTCTACTTATATTCTAAAAGAGCATATATAAAATTATTGCAAATGCACCAATTATGGTCTAGTAAAAAGTATGAGAGCCGCTGTGTAGGCATGTATGAAGAGGTTGATACAGTGGACGAAGTGAAAGAGCAAAGACCGTAGTGTTTGGCACCCCGTTCTCTCTGGTTATCCCTCTTGGGATATGGATGGAATCTAAGTCGACTTACTTAAGTTAGTCATTGAAAACTTGAGAGCTAGTACTCAAGCTAACACCTTCATAACAAATTCATTCGGTGCAATAGTGTATATATATATTTTCATTATTGGCACGCAAACATTGAATTTTTGAGCAAGTCAATCCGGTAGTTTATTTGGTATGCGTTTCAGTTCGTTAGGTAAATAAAACGTTGAGTGAATGCCTCAGTCGTATTTTATTTTCGCATCGGAACCAATTTAAAAACACAATTTTCGTCAATATTTTACCATGATAGTTTCCGTACTGTGGAAATTAATGTTACATTATTTAGTTGACAAAGAAATATGTGGGTATATGCAAATCAATTCGTTTTATTTGTTTTTACCTTTGCCTTCACGCTGTATCCCATATGTAATAGGGTAGGCAGAGGAAACATCACGTTAAGACACTCAGTTCCCATTTCATCCATTTTCAGAGATATTTTATATTTAGTGGCGGAATTCAACGCCGCATTACCATAATGAGGAAATGAAAATATAAAATATTTATTTCCTCGAGTGGGAATCGAACAACTAACCTATGGCGCTTACAGTCGCACACTTGTACCTGCACTATGACTAGCCTCAACACTAATTAACAGTAACAAAAACTCTAACAACAACTAACTCATAAAACCCATTAAAAAATCGATTCCATCTTCAATAAACTCATAAATAAAGTAAACACTTGATAAAATAACATTGTTTAGAAACAATTGCAATAAATATCTTCGTGTGAAGACTGATTTCTCGGCCGGTTGGCGCGAACTTTTCCAATATTGAAGCCGTCGCCATGTTTTTACATTCGCAAGATGGCCGCCCGTATATCAGGGACGAGCGTGAGTGCCCATTTGACAGTCAAATGCTGATGACAGACGAACTAAAGGAAAGAGAACTTATAACTTGTGTGAATCGACTCGCAAAAGATTTCTACGTTTCTATACTATTGGATATTAAATTAAAACTATAAATATTCAGGCCAGTAGTGGTGCAGCACAGGCGAGTAATTGTAAAAGCAATAGGTTGTGGGTTAGATCCCCATTCGAGAACTTTTTTTATATATTTTCATTTCTATATTCTGGTGTAGAGGCAAAGTTCGTTGAGTTCCACCACTAAACAAGCAATGCCTGAAGAATTCGGATTTTGCGGAAAGTGGATAACGAAATATCTTAACACTAGGCTCACTCTGCTTACCATGCTTCATGGATACAGTGTGAATCTAAAAAAATATTTAAGAAAAAGGAAACTAATAATTCATACCAAATATCAATTTAATTAATCAAATAATGTCAAAATCTATACTAAAAAAGTATTTTTTGATGCGAAACATTCATATATATAGGTACAATATAACCGAATGCCCTATTGATATTGTTCTAAACTGAACGTCGTAAAGTTTTCCAATATCCGCACAGTGTCGAGTGCATGCAAACAAATTGCATCAGGAATTCCCCGCTTAGCGCCCAAATTCATATTCCTAGACCGTCTTAGTTTAAACTACTGGTATTTGGAAGAAAATATATAAATCACTCTTGTAATTTATACGAGAGGACGATATACGAGACAATAAAATATGGACTGTTCCAACTTTACTATGCTCTAAAAATTTAAATGTTTTCATTTGGATAAACGTTTTAAATTATATAAGTAAATTATTAGATTGTGTCTGTATAGTTTTTCATTTTGTCAATATATATTCATATATTTTAATGTGAGAAAGAAAAAAAAATAACATTCTTGAATATAAATTAAATAATACTATACCGACGGCGTCTCCAGGGTCCAGGTCATGGGTAGCTAGGGCTCCTGGAAAGAAGATACTTCTCACAATAAGCGAAAATCTCTTAAGATGTTGTCGGACTTTTTCGTTTTTAAACGGTTAACTGAATACAATAGCAGCACAATGATAATTACAATATTATTATTTATTATACATAAAATTAGGTATTAATAAATTTTATTTAACATGCCTATCATTAGATCTTAGTTACAGATATTACCTATTCGTTTATCAAACTAGCAGACGACTAAACCAAAACAAATTGCTTTACCAATCCTCTTTTTACCCAATCTCCCCTTATCGTATCCTGGGCGTGGTGGAACTGTGGTAGTTTTTCTCTGATTACAAATGAAAACATCAGAGATCGAGGGGGGATTTTCGTTGTACAGATAAAGTCACATTGTTAGCTGGCTACGCTAATAATTTATTCTTTCAACGACAATGCTGTCTCCCCCACTGGGTCTGCTATGTGCACTTTATGCGCTGGTGATCCCTTAAGGCCAATGTATCTTTTTACGAAATGCTTAGGAAATGTACGGAGTCGGAGTGAATAAATTAATTTGTTTCGACTAATTAGATAAGGGATGTACGGAATTTTTGTTTTGTTATAAATACTACGAGATTATAATTTAATTTACTATAAAAAATAGGCAGAGGACAAGTGATAAAACACTCCGCTCTCCATTTTTCGTCGAATCCTAGAGCCATTGAGTGCGGAAATGTTAAAAGATTATATTTTTTACTTATAGATTTTTACTAACCTACCTAAATCGCCTAGAAACCAATCGAAATATATTTTTTAAATACAAAAAACTTAAAAAAAAAACACAATTCAATTGAAAATAAGTGTCACAACTCATAATGTAATAAACTAAGTACATCGTATCGACAGCACACGTAAATACAAGCTGCTGGATTAACCAATAATATTATTTAATATGTAAATCTCGTTTTAAAAGCCCCGCCGTGTTTAATGTTTCCATTTCGATTCCATCATTGGGCCAGTGCCAGGCATGTTTATTGATGAGGCTGACTGATTGGCAGATGCAATTTCATATGGGAAAATTATTTTTGTTATAAAAATTGTCTGGCTATTGTCAGGTGACATGAGGGAACCTAGTGCTGACATTTCGTTCCCCACTTTCCGCTGAATTCGTTGAAATTCAAGCTTTTGCCTTGGTGCTAGAGCGAAAAAATGGAAATATTAATAAATAATAATTCATTCTCTCAAGTGGAAATCGAACCCAGAACCGAACCGTGTTAAAATCACATCCTTGTGCCCCAGCGCCATTTTTTTCAAATACATTTATAGTAGCGATGATATTACATACTTTACATAATTTACATAAAACCAATAAAAATGTATTTTTATTAATCTAACTTCCTGTATTACTACACTACATAAAAAATATTTAAAGTTCTTGTATAAATCCGAATAAAAGCAATTTCAGTAATGCAATGAAACTACACAAATAAATCCCAATAGAGACAGAAAGTAATTGTAACTTGAATCATCAATCAGCTGGCAAGGAAATGCTTCAGCAATATAATATAGATATACAGTATAAACGCCACCTTGGCGCAGTGGTACAACCGTGTGACTGTAAATGGTTATGGATTCGAATCCCAGTCAGGGGATGAATTATTATTTATTAGTATATTTATTTCTTCCCTCTGGTATCAAAACATTTCATGAGTTCCACCTCTCAACAAGCAATGTCTCAAGAAATCAGCGGAAAGTGGGGAACGGAGTGTCCTAACACTATCTTCCTTCTGCCTAATTTAAAGCTGATAGTAATATATATATATATATATATATATATATATATATTTATACAATAAAGTATATTTATACAATATATATGTATATTAAAGATAGCTTAGGCGTGCTTACTCCATGCCAAGATGGCCGCAGACTTTCGGCGGGAAATCACTGAAGCGCATAATTGATAGAGGACACAGCCTTTGTGTAGTGTCTCAAACGTGCCGCCGTCCCAAATATTCCATAATTTGTAAATTATTAGAGGACAATGGGTGACATCTTTATTTTAGTGACACAATTTTATTTATTATGTCGTTAGCACCTATTCAATAATAATAGAGAAAGTTATTTTTTGATATAAAACGTTTTTTTTTTTTTGTAAAATATTTTTTATTCATTTATTTCCTAGTTTCAGAGGAATCTTATTGTTAAAACACTCCGCTCTCCACTTTCCGCCAAATTCTGGAGGCATTGCGTGTTGAATCTCGACTCACTCAATGTCACGCTTTGGCCTTGACATTAGAGCGAAGTATTGAAAATATTAAATATATAATTTCCTCGAGTGGGAATCGAACCCATAACCTGTCCCGTTAACATGTCCATGCTTGTACTCTTACGTCACGACTGAGCTAAATTCTGGTGTTAATATTATAAAAAACGTATATTTATAAAGTTGTTAACATCACACAAGTTATACAGACAATCGTCTAAATGGATGACGATCTTCCCAAATCCGTTTACCGCATTCCTCATCATGAAATAGGATTATTAGTAACATGGGTAAATTGATTGGCTCATCCTAGTTCGTTAAGGGAACAAAAAAAACAGTTTGCGCATAAAATATGGATAGGGGCCGAAACCCACAAATTTTGCTCCCCTAATATTCTCTCCAAATTACAGGCACTTCTCTCCTTTTATAGTGTGCCCTCGAAGGGCAAGGAAGAGCATTATTCGGATGCTGCGTGGACCATGAGTCAACTATAAGGCAGAATAAAATTTGTCAAATAAACGGAATATTTCAATTATAAAATACTTGTAGAAATCTAGCTAGGTTACACGAACTTGTCGTTTTTAAACCAATTAAAATGAATACTTTAATAGATTTTAAAAGCTAAAAACTGAAAGAATCATTTTTATATGGAGATAATTAATTTTTACGGTAAAAAGGACATGTTTTTATTTTAAAATGCTTGGTAGAGTTTTATAAAAATGTTTTAAATGCCTATTTGATGCACACTTAATTTAATTCTAGTAGAAAGAGAGCGAGTCGACGTTTCGAGGACCGTGCTAAAGTACGAAGGCTCATTTGCTATAAACTGATACATACACATCCTTGTATAATGTTTTAGTAAATTGTATGAGATACAAATGGTTTATTATTTAATTTTATATCTATGAGATAATTAATATTATAGAAAATTTATATATATTTTATTTTCAGTTATACATTTTATTACAAAATAATATAACATGGAGTTTAGGCGACAGGGTGTGGTTTCGATTCCTGCTCGGGGATTAGTCGGGTATTATTTATGATTATTTTCATTTGTTCACTCTGGCGTCTGGGCAAAACGCGGCGTTGAGCATAATTTGGCGGAAAGTGAAGAACGGAGTGTCTTAACACTAATCTTCCTCTGCCTATCCTGCTACATGCGGGATACACCGTGAAAACCAGCTTGAAAACTCATATAATATTTTTAGCAAAAAAAAACACATACAGAAATTTCCATCCACATTATTTTCATTACATTCAAGAGAGCAACCGCGAGTGCATTAGATATGTAATGAAATGCATCGTCAGGATAGTCCATCTGGGACCGCAGAGCTTCCACCAACTTTCCGAAAAGTTTTCTGATTAAAACCACAACCGCAAACATGTACTGAATAATTAACTAGGAATTATTTATTTCTACGAATATTTATATTATTGTAGGTACGTAAATGGTTTTTTTTATGATACGTTTGGGTTATCTAAAGTAGGGTTAAAATTTATGTTATTTGTAAACTTAGATATAAAAATGTCAATTAAATATTGTCTCAACAATTTTGTATTTTTTTATTACTTCACGCTGTAATGTTAAGACACTCCGTTCTCCACTTTCTGGGAAATTTTCGAGACATTACGTGTGACGACGACAACGCAGTGCTTTGCTTTCTTGTCAGAGTTAGGAAGTTAAATTATTATATAATTCATTCGCCCGACTGGAAATCGAACCTACAACCATCACATTAACAAACAGACGTTTAAGCCACTGCGACACGACGTCTAATATTTATTTAAAAAGTCGTTCAAAAATCTTTTACTAAATACTTTTGTTGGTAATGTATGAAAGAATGTGGACAATTTTAGTAATGAAAGTGATAGGACAGGTTTCATTTATTCCAAATTATCTAGTAAATGGGTCTTATCTATAGTTTTTTATATATATGGTTAACCTAAACTGCATATACCACACATATATATATACCAAAGTTTTAGCTATAATAGCGAAGTTTGGTCCCACTTGATTAAGTCAAAGTTCGTACCGCGGCGGCTACCTTAGCACATAATATTATCTTGAAATAAGCGGATCCGTTGGAATACTAATATGTATGTAAGATTCAAATCTCTTACTTTGAATCTTTTGATAAAATAATTATAAATGTTAATTTACATAGATATCAACGCTATAATGTAAAGTAATGAAACGATTGCAACTCCGAATAGAAACTAAGTTCCAAACACACCAAGTTTGTCTGTTAAATCTCAAAAACATTATCTAGTGCGTTATAATAGCTAAAGTTTTTTCAAAATTTCTCTTTTTTATACATTTCAGTGTGTTTTTTTAATTTTAACTATTATTCTTACCATAGATAGGCGAGTCCGATTTGCACTTGAACGGTTTTTTTTATCCTTGTCCTTATCCTTGATAACTATGCAAAATTTAAATTTATTCCGAGGTTTCTATGGATCGAAACCCCGTTCAAAGTTTTAGCTACAAATATATACTTGTATAGATAGATACAACCGAAACTTATGAAAGCGTGTAAAATAATTATGAATCTTAATTTAGACACCAACTCTATACTGTAAAATAATAATAATGAAATGATAAAACGATTACCCAATAGGAACTAAGTTCAGGACAGTATCAATTCCAATTCCAAACACACCAAGTTTGTCTGTTAAATCTCAAAAACATTACGTAGGTAAGTCACACCGGCTATCTAGCGTTATAATTGCTTAAGTTCAAAGTAATTTCTTTATGAAATTTCGTCCCAAATATCTTAATTAAGGGGTGAGACTTTCGCAATTACATTACAACGCAGACATGCTCTCAAAATTTAATGAATTGTAACAACTTGCCACAAACTTACTGTATAATCCTCATACAGTTTTATAAGGTTAGGAATGTTCAGTCGTGAATGTGACTCGAGTTGAGAAACACAGAAATCTGTGCATATTATAATTTAGTACACACTTTATCATTGTATTGTTATTTTAGTTTTTTTTAGGTTTTTCAGAAATTGGGAACCTAGTGTTAAAACACTCCACTCTCTTTAAAACACTTCCGTTCCGTACTTTTCAGTCACACAGCCTCTAATCTTATTAATGAATAAATTTAAAACTCTTATATGTATTAAATTCTTTTGTTGTATGAAAGAATGTGGCAAAAATAATGAAAGTGATATGACTGGTTCAATTTATTAAAATTTTAATTAGTTTGATGATTTATTATTATTATTATTGTATAATAACAATGAAACTTGTTTCAGAAATGTCGTCTACAACCTCAGTTTGACTGACCTCACGGAGCAGAGAAGATTAGTTTGGTACTCATCAGAAAATGACGTCCAAATGTGCGTCGTCAAAGGGAAAGATGAGGTATGTATTATTTGTAATTATTCTTTTAAAATTACAATTTTGACAGAAGGGAAGGTATACCTACCTATACCCACCAAACGCGGTTACGTCACTTGCTATCTAGTATGCAATTCCTCTAAATCATCCAAAAAAAATGGGGAAAAAAGGACTATATAAACTATTATTAACTAGGATTAATTATAAGATTTTCTTTGTATATCTCATCTAAAGATACACAAAGTAAAATCAAAATCAAATATATATCAATACTAGCGGCCCGTTCGCGGTTATACCCGCGTGAACTATGTTATTATTAATTTCTGTCTCCATGACTACGTCCTAGTGACGTTATGCAAAATTTGAGACTCCTAGCATTTGTAGTTTCATACAAACTTTCAACCCCAAAAACAATCCCTTAGAAGTCGAATATTGTAAATTCCCGTCTTAGCGAGTACCTACGTCATATAAGTTACTCCTATGCAAAATTTGAGATTCCTAGCACATGTAGTTTTTGAGATTTCGTGATGAGTGAGTGACCTTTCGATTTTATATATATAGATAAACCAATAAGTAACAAGATTATAGTTAAGTAAAATCAAATATAGATATATACTTATATATACACAGAATAAAAGAAAATGTTCACCTTAAACAACGCCAGCATTACCTTGGAGCGTAATTGAATTCGGGGCTAGCACTAGCATATGAAACAAGACCGGCAAATTAAAATGCCAATCGAGCGGAAATTCACCCGTTGAACATTGAAATCGCAAAGAATTTTATTTAACTAAGCTTAATACAGCATCGAAGTTTTACAATAGACAAAAAAAAATCAGCTTCACGCTGTATCCCGCACACAGCAGGGTAGGCAGAGGGAACGTAGTGTTAAGATATTCCGTACCCCATTTTCTACCGAATCCTGTAGGCACGAGTGGCGAAACTCAACGCCGCGATGTTAATTTATATAGATATCAAACAAAAGATCCACCTGATTAAAAAGAGATTTATTTAGATGGTCCGAACTTCGAAAATAGATTCGGTCGATAGCGTCCATTTACTGTGAAACGAAATTCCTTTACGAAACAATGTCCAACGTCAAATGGAACGCAATCCGTCGGTCGTGCAGGTTCCTTACCGACGTCTCACGTTGATCTGCAAGTAGATCAGGCTTTTGGTGGCTTGCACGGAAATTCATGCCTCAATTGCAGTGCAAGAGACGTGCCCCGACTAAAGGCAGGCCCTCAGGTCCCAGCGAGCCTAAGTTTCCATTTACATTATTAGCATAAACGAAATTGTTGAAGCGGCTTTTGCATACTCAAGTTTATTGTTGTTAAATTAAAAGTGTAAATTTGTTCCTAATCCTAAATAGATTTTTGAATATAAAGTTAACTAAATATATATGTAAATACGTGTCGTATTTATACTTTTGTCTTTTTAGATTCTTTCAGTTCAAATTTCAATGAATTATATAAATAGAATACCTTGACAGTATAGTAGTTAACGATCGTAAATAGCTTCACGCTGAGAGGACCGAACGCCAAAAATTACAGTCTCTTCATATATTTTTCGCCTCCTCATCCACTGTCGTCAACCTCTTCATACATGCCTTACGGAGTATCTTGTGGATACTGTGATTTCGAAGGTCAACCCCCTAATTCTTTGACCGCTCATCTTTTTTTCCATTCTTTCATCACTCATTAGTTGGACGTGCCCAAACCACCTGAGTATGTTCTCACCGTGACATCCTCGCTAATACCATACCATTCTGTATATCACTTCATTGCTGATTCGATCAGCTATACTGACTTCGCATATCCTGTAAAAAAAATAGCGAAATTATAAAACTTTTACCAAAGAAATTATTTTCCAAACAATTTAAGAAATTAAAATGAAACCTCATCTTTATTACCTCCATTGCGTATGAAAACCCCATAAATTCGTATATGTCAGCGTTAATAGTGTAATGGCAATTGCGAATGCGCCTAATGGCGGTCCACAGCTTGCGTAACAGCTGACACTTGAGTGCGGATACACGAACTACACTATTAGATTACCTAGAAGGCGTTCAGAAAATGCTATAGTCTATAAATTTAGACTTGAATAAATATTTAATGTTTTACCGTAACTAAATTCACCATAAAGATTTAAATTTTATATGAAATATTAAAGTTTTTGAATCTGTTGTATGTATTTCTTGTGTGATGGTAACGGATTCGATTTTCTCTGGAGGTAGCAAAAATCGTTTCATTATCATTACCATTTAGTTCTTATCTTTATCTATGTATGTATGTAGTAGTTATACAGGGTGTCCCAGGAGTCAACGATAAAATGAAACCAGGTGATAGACCAAGTCGTGACAGTTACGAGAAAAATATAAAAAAAAATCTTTGTCATGTATTTTTCATATTATATTGATTTTAAAAAATATCGCAAAAACCGACAGCCTGTGATGGTTTTTGAAGTCCCTGGACTACAAATATTACTCTTTCTTCATTTTTTTTTCTGTAATGTAATCATGAGTAACCCTTCTGTGAATTACAGTTTAAGATTTAAACATACCTGCATCAGTTTTTAATAAAATGTGGTGTTTTTGCCAAACATTAAATTCAAAATATTTACTACACCCAACTTTAACCGACTGTACTATAAAAAAAATGTACTACACTGTTTTTTGCAAGTAACTTTAAAAGTTGGCGCATTTAATCTGGATTCCGAAATGGTACGACACTTGCTGGATTACTTCTTTGTTGAAGAGCGAAAAATCGAAATACACGATAATCGGGATGACGTTCAGCTTTTTGGTATCTTTTCCGATACATTCTAGCTGCAGCATTTGCGTTACATAACCATTCTCCATGAATGAAATGCATATTGGCAACGTGTCAAAGACCGAGTATATGGCCTGCGAGAGCCCGGACTCGGACACTGTTCTTATAAGTCCTGGGCCAGCCCCTAAGTCGGATAAGCGTTGCCTGGGCTAAGTGTTTAGTTTAGGGAGGTGACTGGTGTGGTCTGTGATCGCAGGATACCGTCCAAACTCTTATCCGTCTTATAGAGATCGTGCCGATGCCTTCAGACTCGTGCATGACGGATCCAAGGTACCTGAACTTTTCCAGCTTAGGGGATGACCCAGTTATAAGGACAGTGCTCGAGTCCGGGGTCTCGCAGGCGATATACTCGGTCTTTGACACATTGCCAATATGTATTTCATTCATGGAGAATGGTTATGTAACGCAAATGCTGCAGCTAGAATGTATCGGAAAAGATACCAAAAAGCTGAACGTCATCCCGATTATCGTGTATTTCGATTTTTCTCTCTTCAACAAAGAAGTAATCCAGCAAGTGTCGTACCATTTCGAAATCCAGATTAAATGCGCCAACTTTTAAAGTTAGTTGCAAAAACAGTGTAGTACATTTTTTTTATAGTACAGTCGGTTAAAGTTGGGTGTAGTAAATATTTTGAATTTAATGTTTGGCAAAAACACCACATTTTATTGAAAACTGATGCAGGTATGTTTAAATCTTAAACTGTAATTCACAGAAGGGTTACTCATGATTACATTACAGAAAAAAAAATGAAGAAAGAGTAATATTTGTAGTCCAGGGACTTGAAAAACCATCACAGGGTGTCGGTTTTTGCGATATTTTTTAAAATCAATATAATATGAAAAATACATGACAAAGATTTTTTTTTATATTTTTCTCGTAACTGTCACGACTTGGTCTATCATCTGGTTTCGTTTTATCGTTGACTCCTGGGACACCCTGTATATATATTTATTTATATGTATGTATATTGATACGGCTATATGTATTTATGTATGCTTTGTATGTGTTATGTATGGTAAATATATTCTTATTTATTTTATACCTTTAATTATATATATATATATATATATTTTTTGCACCCTACCCATATCTTAATTTGCTATTTCCTCTGCCTTAAGGTTGCCTGGCAGAAATTGCTATTAAGCAATAAGGCCGCCTTTTGTACATTTATATAATTTTATTGTATTTTTTTTGTGTCTTTTCCTGGGTGTACAATAAAGAGTTATTATTATTATTATTACCATTAGGTGCTAAATTAAACAATACCCAGAATTCAGACCCAAAGTGGAAAAATTACTGTCTCTGCTTGGTGCATGGTGGCATGATGTACGGAATAAAGCGCGAAGCTAAAATATATAAATAATAGAAATTAATATTAATGATATATTTATATTAATGAATACATTTACCTAACTTAAGATAGTCTCTTAAATTTAATTTAGTTCTTTACAATCTGTCAGTCTATCTGATTTCGCTTGAGTCGGCAAGCATTCGTTGTTAAATATCCTACTGTAAATTTCAGTTTAAAATATGATTTTTTGATATCTCTACTGTATACAGTAGCGGAGTAATTTACTTGGTGCATTACTAATTTGGCGTAGCTGTAGTAGTTGTGGGTTCAATTCTCATTCGTAGAAATAATTTTATTAAATATCTCTTACAATTCATATCAGCATCTAATTAGAGAAACAGGTTAGACGTCCCCTTTTAAGCATATTCTCTAGAATAGCAACAAAATATCTTCAATCAACATTATTTCTTTTGATTATTGTTTAGCTCCAAAAGACCGTAGACCTAGATACCTCCATGTGATCTCGAGATAAATGACCTTGGCAGACGAACAGACGGACAACTATTATTAAAAAATATACATTATACTTTACATATATAAAAATAAATTCAAACGAGCGAAGTCGCGTTTGACTCTATAGAAGATATTATATAAAAAACAAAAATTTTACAATTTCAATAGAATAAAAGTAAAATAAATACACAAGGTAGGTAATTACAAGATTCGTAAAATAAATGTACAAATCGAGATATGGCAATATCAAATATTATGATATGAAATACGAATATGCAAACAACGTTTTATAGCAACAAGAAATAAATCAACTCGAGCGTATGGAATATGAATTAGCTTTTCGTATAATATTTTTAGTAGTACATAAAAAGTACACTTAAGAAATATGTTTTGCACTTTTAAATGAAATGGTAAATGTAAGCGATGTGTGGGAATTTCATTTAAATCAAAATACAAACATTACTTACTGGTTTGAAGAGCTTTTAAGCATTTTTTATTACTTAATAAGAAATTAGATTGTATAATTTAGAAATATCCGATGGAAAGTGGGTAACTGAGTGTTTTAACACTAGTTTCACTCTGCCTAACCTGCTATATGCGGGATACAGCGTCAAGCTGAACAAAAAATTAGAGAATATTGTTTGAAATATGAAGTATTTTTATTTATTTTTGAAATATTTCGATACCTCATATAATATTTAAAGCTTAACAGAGTAGGCAATGAGAATCTAACACTTTCCTTTTCCGCCACAACCAAATATACAACCCGTAACAGAATTACGTTATATATGATAGAACTTAGCACCGCAACTTGTCTTGGAAAACTGAAAAATAATATAAGTGATTTTCTCAGTGTTTACAATCAGACATTTTGCAATTCACCACTCTGGCCTCGAAAGCTAACCTAACCCATTTACGTAGTTTACCTATGTTATATACAACCATCGATTTCAATCAGGCATAATATCTTACCTGCATAAATATGACATTTTGTATAACAACGTCTTTTAGTATATTGCAAACATTAGTACAGGTTTATGTAACTGAAATTGTATATAATGGAAGGAATATTCACTATACATTTTCCTCTGCAAAATTGATTTCAATTTACAACTTACATAAATATAATTTATCGCGGTCTATTGGACACTTTTGTCGTAGCTATAAACACTTAAAATGGTAGCGTAGCTTGCCAAACGTCTCATATGCATGCAAATGCTATATCGAATGGCTATAAATCGGACTACGATAGTGGGTCCCGCTGTTACTGAATCGTTAAGTGGTTAACAGTCCTTAAATATATGGGTGCAGGGGAAAATTAAAAATCAATGTGGAAA
The DNA here is from genome assembly GCF_056956725.1 of Heliconius melpomene rosina. Lineage (NCBI taxonomy): Eukaryota > Metazoa > Arthropoda > Insecta > Lepidoptera > Nymphalidae > Heliconius > Heliconius melpomene. The sequence goes on along the minus strand of NC_140402.1, from coordinate 3,524,269 downwards.
CAGAAAATCTAGATATATGAAAATGTTATTCTGAAGAAATTAAAAGAAAACAAATGATGTCCATGTTGTCTTTTTTTACTATTTTTCTTGTAGCGATTGTTTTCCATTCAATTTAGTACGAAACGTAATGCAGCGTTTAGTTCCGCCACCCAATACGCAAAGTTTCGAATTTGGGTCGAATGTAAAAAAAAGTGGTTATTCGTTTAGGTTCTATCTACAAAGCGTGAATTAAAAAAACACTTTCCCCGTAACATTACATAATATGAGATAGAGGTTGCCAGGGTTGCGCTTTTAAAAATAGATAGACAGCTAAATTACTTATACCTACTACAATTAAAAATATTACCTTATTGAAATTTGAATATGCTACCACTGCGTTCAGTCTCATGGCACACTGATACTATTATTGTTAATTTTCCTTCTTAAACTAACATATATAACGTGGTTCCTTCCGTCCGTCGCTGGCTGCCTAATCTCTATTATATCAACTTAATATACTGTGCTCGTCTTCATTGTAGGGATTATTGCCTCACAGGTGTCAGAACTGACATGATAATCTGCATAACGCCTGTATAATTTAATATGCAGATAAAGTGATATTTGTGAAACAATTTAATATATGGCGTTGAGTTTCGCCACTTAATACGCACCGCATCGGCAGATAGTGGGGAACGGAAGTGTCGTAATAATAGGTTCCAAGGTTCCCTCTGCTTAACTTACTATAAGCGGGATACATACAGCGCATGAAGGTGTAGGAGAAGAACATAAATCAGGCATTTTTTACTTTTAAGTATAAAATTCTTTAAGTAAAGGTAACATTTTTTTGTTAACCTTCCCTACATAAATATTTATTCTATAAAAAAACTACTTGAGAACCTAAACCTATTACTCAATTATTCAACCTACTATATTAAAGCATATTTCCATTTCCAATATTAGTCCCTATCCTATCAACCATCGATGCTCCACGTCTCCACCTCTACCCCTGGATCTAATAACCCTACGACTGTGCCGAACAGAATTACAGACGGACATCTAGAGGTGTATGGTAATGCGAATGTAATCATATTCAGGTTCATTGCATGTGATGAGGTGCACTGCAAGTACGGGGTGAACCTCATGTCGGTCTGATCGGATATTTGATTTTTGTTGGATTTATATTGGTATGGTTTGTCGTGGTTGTGGTTTTATATAACCAGTTTCATGCTGCATTCCATATATAGCAGGGTTGGCAGCAGCAACCTAATATTAAGACACTTCGTTTCTCACTTCCCGTGTTTTGATTCCATGTATTGATTCCGTGATTGTTTATTAGTTTTCGATATTTTGTATTTGTGATAAATAAATGAAGAAGAGTAATAATAACTTAATGTACAATATCTCCAGAATTCGGCAAAAAGTGGGGAGAGGAGCCCCTCTTGCGTAGTATGTGTGATAAATGAGAATGTCTTAACACTAGGTTCCTAGGTTTCCTCTGCTCATCGAAGTGCGAAATATAACATCAAGCAAAAAAAAAGAAAATGTGATATTTCATTAAATAGGTGACACCAATGCGGCATCGATTTTTAATCGTTATTAAGCATATTTAATCATATTTTAATATTGATTGCATTTAAAAAAAAAAACAATTTTAAGCAAATTTGCGTTATTTCGACAAAATACTCCCGATTTGCCACAATTCGTGCCGTTGAACTCGTAGAAAACAGCAGAAATATAGTCATTTGTGTGTATCGGGCGAGGGTAATAGCGTAGAAGACACCGTGACTTCTCGTGAAACCAAGCCAAATTGCTAGTGACACGAGCTCTAAGAAAAACAAAGCGGTTTTCCTGTTTCGTATGTAACGCGTGTATTGTATTGCCCTCTCTGAGGGTTATCTCTGGGTATCGTCGCGGAAATAAATGAGCTTTGCTTTATATGTTAATAATACTATGGATTTATAGAAAATAATATTTTTGTTGGACAATAATTGCTGTAGAGATCGTTATTTAATTGCTTTTTGGGTTTCCTCGTTATATTGCGATATAAGCGATGTAAGCGAATATAAGCGAAAAAACTATAGTAGGTGTGGTCTCAGAAGAAATGTCATGTGAGTAATAAGCCATCTTTTATGAATATGGTATCTGGTACTTCTTCAAAGGTGTTCTTCGCGTTATTAAATAATGATGTATAAAACATTATTTATAACGTGAAATTAACTCAAGTGTATCTATACTTAATATTATAAAGTTAAAAAGCTTATTTAGTTGAAGGCACTAATCTCTGTAAATAACTGGTTCGATGTAAACCACTTAGCTATTGTCACAGTTATCTCGGGTACAATTATTAATTACTTCTATATAATAATGTGGGCGAAGCCGAAAGTAAAGCTAGTTTTATTAAAAACCTCCCCTTTCTTCTAATTAATAGCAAATATACTAAAATAAATACATCAGCACAAAAACAAAGACATATATACGTTGTATTTCGGTTGGAACTTACATCAATTAATTTACAAAATTGCATGTAGCTCTCACAATCAGAATTTATTATATTTGTAAAACTCTGCAATAATTTCGAGCTTAATAGCAGCAGAAATTGTATATAGTATTGTTTCTTTTATATTTATATATCTATATGAAACAGTTGTTATGATGTCCAAATTGGATATGGCCGGAGCCATGCACCCATCAAGAACAATCGTTACGGTTGTCGGTTAAATAAAAAGTATGGTGAATTGGGTTGCCGTTGTTAAGGGACGCTTAGAGCCGAGCATAAATGTTACAATGTCGATTTTGTTGTCAGGAAACATTCACTATTTGATGGAAATACAAATTGCACGCTGCAATAGAAATTGTAAATTGGGTTTCTTTTTCCATGTGCTAGTTCGATCTATGTTATTTAGAATTCCATACCTCGAAATATAAAGGGAATTATAGGCATAATTTTTTGTATGTCTGTCAAGATCATTTATCTCGAGATAAAAAAAACAGCTTCACGCTGTATCCCTCACACGGCAGGGTAGGCAGAGGGAACCAAGTGTTAAGACACTCCGTTCCCCACTTTCTACCGAATTCTGGAGACATTGAAGACAGCGTGGAGGTATCAAACTATCTTTGTTTCTCTTCTAGAGTTAATAATTTTATATGTTATTTTAATTAACAATCTTTCATTTGTTTCCAGGAAAGCTGCCAAAACTACATCCGGGTGCTGGTGTCTCTCGGCACGGGACGCTTGCTGGTCTGCGGCACGAACAGCTTCAGACCCTTCTGTAGGGAGTACAGCGTGCAGCGCGACTCCTACCACATGGAGAAGGAGAAGTCCGGGCAAGCTGTGTGTCCATATGATCCAGAACACAACTCTACTGCAGTATATGCAGGTAAAACTTACAAGTTAAAATATTGCCTAGTTTTAATTAATTATGATTATAATATTACTAATTTGTTTGAATTCGTCTAATTTGTTTCGATGACAGGCGCAAAATGAGCTGCCAGTGAAAACATGACTGATATGAAGCAGTAATTAAATTAAATGAAATTAAATTAATATTTGATGAATATTATGAACTGATGGAAATATGATGACGAGTGGACTGGTTCAAATATTAAAACAAACAAACGCTGTATTAGAAATATATATGAATATGAATTATTAAAAAAAACATAGAGAACACTTGTTCTCTATTCAACAAAAACAGTTGATTAAATATCATAGTAAATTAAATAATTTATTTGTTCCTATCTGGAATTCACTTAACATAAACAATGAAGCCGGCTCGTTTGTCATATTTTAAATTTAATTGAAATCTTTTTAATAGTTGATTATATAAACAAAAAAAAATAATAGGTTTAAAGCTTTATAAAAAAATAACGAACTGGATTATTCAGTTGATCAGAGAACTTGAGCGTGATCCCAATCGATACAATTCAATTTCCGATGACAAAAATGAACAAACGAGAAGATTCTGAAAATAGCTTTAGGATGTAGGTACATTCCTTTGTATAAATAGAAAAGCTAATTAATATTACTTTACAATTATTTATTAATTATAACCATAATTTTAAAAACAATTCTAAAATAGTCAAGTTTTAGAAGTTAGTCAAGTCAAATTTAGCCCAACTTTAAAAAGAACTTCCTAGCAATTAAGTTCCTGGTCGAGGACATGTGACGCGCCGCACGGCGTTAAAGCCGATTGCGCACGAATAAGCCCTAAATGTATGGGCGAGAAGCACCAGCTCGCACGATTTACGTGGACGTTAAGCGATTCACAGTCACAATTCAATCTTATGTGCCCATCCCTCATGCTCAGTGTTAGGGTAATCCTGACTCTGTAAATTACCTGCAGGAATCGGATATGCTGCAGGTTTCAACGATTTTTTTAGCTTCACGCTATATCTCGAACACAACAGGGTATGCAGAGGGAATATAGTACACTTAATGGACACCTAGTTTCCCATTTTTAAGACACTGGAATTTTTCCGGACCCCAGAGCGAAGAAAAGACAATGTTAAACATATCATTTCCTGGAGTGGGAATCGAATTCTCAACCTGTCGTGTTTACAGCACGCTTGTGCCCACAATTAAACGATTTGGTATTTCATAACTACCCACATAACATTATACAAATACTTTTAGGATAAGATCCCTTTATGATATCTCTGATAGGAAATTAAACGGAAATATCGTAGTAGTCCGAATATAATTACATGTTTTCCTCAATAAAAGAAAGCTATTATTAACAAACGACTTAATTAAACAACGAGCAGTCTACCAACGATACATAAATTTCCGTACACCGTCTCTCTCTTAGCTTTATATTGATTTTATTCGATTCCAGAAGTTTTTTACTTAAAATAGGTATATATATATATATAGTGAAGAGGCCTCCTCGTATTATTCATGTTTCGTGGATTCCGTATCGATCATATTCCAACAATGGTTGGGGCGCATATGGGTTATAGAAACGTCTCATAGACAGGAAATTAGGGAAAGAAATCTTTTTTTATATGGAATGAACCCACTTTCACAGTCTGGTGGCGTACAATGGCCACTCATTGTTGCGTTGAAAGGGATCGAGTACGTTTTATAACGTGACAACTATACAAAATGATATAGAATGGACGTTATAACTTGTAGGGATAAATACTTGGAAATGTACTAATGTAAGAAAATGTTGACCTGAAAACCCTATTAAGAATAAATATGTATATATGGAAAGGTCTTCGTAGCTCAGGGGACAAGGGTGTGACTATAACGCAGTAGTTGTTGCTTCGATCTCCACTCGGGGGAATGAATTATTATTTATAAATATTTTCATTTCTTCGGTTTGGCACCAAGACAAAAGACCGGCGTTGAGTTTCGCCACTGAACATGCAATGCCTCGAAAAATTCGGCGGCAAGTAGGGAATAGACTCTCCCAACCTTGCTATATAATACGTTAAGCAGAAAAAAAAGTATTCATGAAGTAACATTTTTTATAATGATAAACCTGCGTATATTCAAACTCACACCTAATATCATCTGATCCATACATCACACACTAAGTGAGTCTTGTTGAAATTCAGCACTCCACACGCTTATTTATAAACAGAATACATTATCCTAATAAGACATAAATCTTCCTTACAAGGAGAGAAGTCATAAAACATGAGGAGACAAGGACGTGCTACTGGTCTGAACACCCATAAATAAAGAGAACCGTGACGAAAATCTCCAACGAATCCGGACATATTTAGTTAGTGAGATTTTTTTGTTCCACATAAGCCATATGTTTTCCTCGTTCTTGGGGCCCTTCATTGTTCAGTATACGAGTAGAAGAAGATTATCCCGAACAAACAAACATAATTTTCTTGCCAACTCACCTTTGTGTGAAAGATTCATTTATTATTCGTTTCTTGGAACACGTTAACCTTCTATTATTGGTTACGGTCGGCTGGGCTTTTACGGACTTTGGTAATAGTCAACATTGTCTTATGTTAGACTAGCCAACCTGGGCGGCTTCGCCCGCTTGAACTACATGAATACTTATTAAATATGTTTATGAAATTATTTTCAGTTTAGGGGTGAAAGTGAATTATATAACACGTGTTGAATGAAATATTTTAAGCCTAAATTTAAAATTTTATAAAAATCGGTGCCGATTTCAAAAAAAATCCATACAAACTTTCAACCCCTATTTTATCCCTTTAGGGTAAAAATTTTTCAAAATACCTTCTTAATGGGTGTCCACATTGCAAAAATATACATCTGTCCAAATTTCACGTTTCTTCCATCAGCAGTTACGGCTGTGCGTGCATCTTACCTCCTAGTCCGTGGGAACATCTCCTTTTATATATATATATATATATATATATATATATATATATACATATATATATATATATATATATATATATATATATATATATATATATATATATATATATGTATGTATATAATATCTATATATGTATGTATAGATAGAGAGAGGCTAGTCTTTGCGTAGGGGTACAAGTGTGTGACTATAAACATGACGGGTTGTGGAAACTGGAAAAAAGATAGAAGACAGATTATAAGCATGATAATTATATATTTTCGCAAATATTATTAAATTTTTGTGTAAAGAATGCCGGGTTTCTGGAACATTCTTTTATTTGTATTTACAAATTTAATAAAGAATGCAATAGTGCCATTTCTTATCTCATTTGGTATTCAATTACTATGCGTATACGCGAAAGTAACGTGTATTTTTGACATAAAGTTTTATATATACCATCAAAACTTGTCTTGGTAATTAGTCAATAACATTCCCATCACTATTGAATGAAAAAGTGGCTATTTAATCTATATCAGAAAAAAATATTTAGCCTAACAAATAGCCTATCCAATTTGGAAAAACAGCAAATCATTTAATATTTTCCAACGGCATTAATAAACGGGTTCCAATAAAGTTTTAAAATGGCCATTCATTCATTCATTCATTGCATTCGCAACGATCGTTCAGAGTTTTGGGTGACAATAGGAAATATTTGTGTAATAGCCACCGCTGTTTACGTAGTTCGGCGCAATTCACCCTAAAATAACACTTAATGCAACAACGTCCAACATCATCAATTACCCACCCTTTGTACAATTTTCTTTGCGTTTCATCCCCCTCGCAAATTCCTGCTCGTTCATCATGAATACGCACCGAAAAATGACAACCAGAGGAATACAATTATGCAAGTGTATAAATCTGTGCTGATTCTTATATTTTACCAAATTATTTAAAATAGCTTTGACTAAATTGAATAATATAGATGCTTCTATATTTTGAAGTTATAAAAACATGAACAAATCTCAAATTAAGGGCGGAAAGAGGAGAACGGAATGTCAAGGACATGAGATTTACTTCCTATCCTGGATTATTTGCGGGGTAAAGGTGTCTTAGAGTGGAGACCCCGTACAAAACGACCGGTGGGGCGACCCCCTGCCAGATGGGCCGATGACATAAATAGGTTGGCGGGAATCGGGTGGGTCCGAAGAGCTGAAGATCGAATGTGGTGGCGAGAATTGGGGAAGGCCTATGTCCAGCAGTGGACAAAAGATGGCTGTTGATGATGAAAGCATCAAGCTAAAAAAAAGCGGTAAAAGCTCATGCTTCTGTGAGGTTGCTTATGCCTTCTGAGTTGAGTTAGCACAATGAACGACCTAGTGTTCGTTTTTATATTCTGTTAGTGCTAAATAATAATTACAATTTCAATTAGAATATGTTGCTGGAAATATTTATACTATCAATTCTCATTATTGCAAGTGTCTGCTTTCACAAGCACCAATTGATCATTGTATCATGCAAATTTACTTTGAAAATTATTTCCGTGTTAATAATGCGGAAATTATTTAATTGAGTACTAACTCAATATAATTTGACATACGTTTTTTTTAGATTTAAAAAACATACTTTTGTACAAGAAATACTAGAAAAAAAAATCGCTTATAATCATCACCTCCAAAAAAACCATCGAATAAACAATCTAAAAAATAACTAAAAAAAACTAGCCAACTAATTTCCATTCGTATGTAACACTATATCAAGGGGTAGAAGGGTACAGGCGCGTCCATTACCGGACACGGCTAGTTATCTCCTATTGATCTGGACCAATTAAGCCGTACACCCCATGGGGATGCAGCAGTCTACGTCTGCAGTATTGTAACAGTTTTATGGACCCATACATTTAAACTACTGAGGCCAGTCGTGGCGCAGGGGAACTAAGTATGACTGTTAAGTCGACTGGTTGTAAGTTCGATCCCCACTCAAGAGAAATGAAATATTTACATAAATTTATATTATTATTATTTCCATTTCTTCAGGTTGAGTTCTGCCACTCAACCTGCAATGCCTCCAGGATTCGACTGGAAGTGGGGAAGAGAGTGTCGTAACACTAGGTTCCCTCTGCCTACCCTGCTGCGGGATACAGCGTGAAGCTGATTCTTAATTTGATCTTACATTTAAACTAATGGAAGGAAGAGAGAAGTCAGTTTTAACGTCGCGTCATTTAGAGTTTATTCTAAGTATAATCATTATAATTTTAGTTCGTGTTTCGTTCATAGTTCATGCAATTTTCGCAGGAGTTACACTAGAGACTTAGTAATTCAGTGGGAAATGTAATTTCTTTGCTCGTAACAATTTATATTTAATATGTTATGAAGGAAGGATAATTTAACTCTGTTAACTAACTGTGGTTGTGCTACTAATATAGCATCTAAACTTAAATACAGCTTTGTATTTTTTTCTCAATTTCACGCATATCCCGCATTTGGCATGGTAGGCAGAGAAAACCTAGTGTTAAGACACTCCGCTCACACTTTTCACTGAATTCTAGAGTCATTGCTTATTAAGTAGCGGGACCCGCGCTTTGCCTCGAAATTAGAGAGAAGTAAGGAAAATATTAAATATTTGGTGGTAATCGAACCCACTGTCGGGTTTAGTCACTTAGTCACATGTCCCTGCGTCACAACTGGCCTCGTAAATAGCAATATAAATCGACTAATCTAATATCGAATCAGTTATGAATGACTAATTACGAATACAAATATTACTACAGATATAGTGTTTATGTGGAACGCGACTCTAATATTACTTAGTATACTAAATTCTCAGTCGAAGTTTAACTGAATTCTCTACCAATTAAGAGAGCATCGTTAATTACTATATATTAGTTGACTATTACTGCAATGGTTTTCTCTTAACGACTGAAGCACTGCAATGCGGTACATTGCAGGGCACAGACCGCCGCTATATATAACGCTATGGAGTGAATTCGTCTGAGCCATTTTGATATTTATCACAATGTAGTAAAGTTCAGTTTGGTATAACAACATTTCAGTTTTAACTTGAACACTGAAACAAAGGATGAAACGTATGGTTAGTAGGCAATTTGGCTGATATTTATGAGTCGACATGATATAGTAAACACGATTCGCGATTTTTTTTTTTAGTTTAATAATAGTGATGTGTGTGGGTGATAATGTTTTATCTATTCGATTACGATATTTTACATATCGATTTTTTTTTATGGTTTGTTGTTGAGTGTTTGTTTTAGTTTAAACTAAGTAAGGTTATATTATGTTTGTATTGGTTGCTTACAGTAGTAAGGTACTGTTGAAGAACCAATAAATATTGTATGTATTTATTTCTTTTGTCAAATTTCAGTCTACTGAAAATGAAAATATCTTTATTACATTAAAAAAGATATTTTCATTTTCACTTGTGACACTCTTTTCCCCATTTCAATCCAATGGCGCACTTGGTTACGACACAGGAGCGAAAAAAATGATAATATTAAATATTTAATTTTCTCAAGTAGGAATCGAACCCCGCGCCACGACTGGCCTCTGGATTGAATATGAATACTTCTGTAATGGCCCTTTTAGGAACAGAACACTGAAGTTAACTGGTTAATAGGCGATAATTATTCGTAATACACTCATTCGGGTCACGTAGAACCGATTGCAGATTATGCAGCATGTTAATGACGATGCGCATTGAATTATTGGATTTCCAATTTTTGAAATTCGCTATAATAACGTCGTTATATCTAGTTTTCTATACTTGTCGTCATTTAAGAGGCCAGACGTGATCCAGGAAACAGTGTGATTGTAAACGCGGCGGTTGTGAGTTTGATTTCCACTTGAAGAAATTAAATATTTTATATTTTCATTTTTTGTTCTAATGGTGTCGAAGCTAAGCTGGGCGTTGAGTACCGCTACTCAATAGGCAAAGCGACCTGAATTCAGCATAAAGTTGGCAGTGGAGTGACTGAACACTAGGCTCTGTCTACCTACCATGCTTCTTGCGAGATCGCAATGGTGCTTGCAATGGTTGTGGTTGTTGGTCCCTCTGCCTACCCTACGGTATGCGGAATACAGCGTGACGCTAATAAAGACTAAAAGTCATTAATCTTATATCATTTATGAGTTTTTAGTTCTTTATTAGCGTCACGCTATCTATTTCTATAAAGAAATATATCTACAATACTACTACTCCATATAATGATAAAATTAAACTTACCTATTTCGGAAATTGAAGTAGCGACTATATACTTATAGGCAAGCTAAATCTCGTTAATCTATAATCTAATAAAGTTTAGAAATTTTCAAAGTAAAGAGACATTTCTTATTTTGGTTCTTTTTTAAATAAATTCTTCTAACTTTTCAGACGCTGAGTTGTACTCGGGCACGGTAGCAGACTTCAGCGGGATGGAACCCATTATATACAGAGAGCCGTTACAAACAGAACCATACGACTCTATGACTTTGAATGGTAAGCTATGGAATAAGATAACACTATGATTTACAAACACCATAGTCAAACTTTTATACTTAAAAACAAAATTATAAAGGAATATAAAAAAATATATAGTAATTAAATTACCCTTATATTATCCACTTAACGCTATCTTTTTTATTTTGAATAGTTTTTTTAAAGCAACAATAACCAACCACAACAAAGCTTAGATTCGATCAAATAATTTATACTTTGCCATATTTTGATTAAATAGTAGTTTTTAACAAGAAAAAAGATTTACCCTGGAAAATAAAAAAAATACCTTTACACCAACAGATTTATTCAAATTAAAAGCGCAGATACCTATGTGGAAAATATCCCTAGAACCTACTACACCAGGTACTCCCATGACTGTACCTATAATAAAAAAATCGAAGTGTAGATAGGATAAAAACCTTAATTATTTACATTTTCTATTCATTCAGTTGATATACATAAAAACAAACAATCTTGTGATAAATTACAAAGTTATTATTTACACAACTTGGTCCATTGCCCGCGAATGTGGCTGTCAAACATACATCCGTCAATTAATTGAATTTAGAACTCGTTTCGGCGGGAACTCACGTCACGGCCATGATATTTGACGCGACAGACGATAAATCAGATTAGGATCGTGTTAAAATTATCGACACTGCGATAGTATTATTAGGGTTGTCATATACATCACTAGCTTAGACATCGGTGACAGATTATAAAGATAATAAATAGAAAAATAATAAATTATTATTATATGTTATTAATGAGTCTAGTACATTTATTTGATTAATTTTTTAGCGTCGAATATTTCATTATTTTAATATAACAATATTACTAATGATATATGACTTGTCAATACAGGTTATTTGTATTACAATAATATTAGTTTATTAAACATAGATTAATGATAGAGTAAATATATAAATTAATTAATATACCTCTCAACATTGTAGCAGATAGTATACAGTGTTTAACTTAGAGTAATTAAACTAAATAATAGACTTACCAGCCCTGGATTAAGAGGGCTCCAGTAAATCACGTTAGTTTACATAATGCATCAATATCGACCTGTTTGCGACTAACGGTAATTATCCTGTCCACAGCTCCTGATTTCGTGAATTCATTAGTGCACGGCAATTTCGTGTATTTCTTCTTCCGTGAAACAGCCGTCGAATATATTAACTGCGGAAAAGTGAGTAGCAGTTCTATGTATTAAGTACCATATGTCTATGTAAAAATCAAAAATTAACTTCACGCTATATCCCGTACACAGCAGGGTAGGCAGAGAGTAGTGTTTAGACACTCCATTCCCCACTTTCTGCCGATTTCTGGAGGCATTGCGTGTTGAGGGGCAGAACTCAACGCCGCGCTTTGCCTCGACACCAGAGCGAAGAAATGGAAATATAAACGTAAATAAATATTTCACGATCGAGATTTCATCGAGTGGGGATCGAATCCACAACCGTCGCGTTACAGTCACACCCTTGTGCCGCTGCGCTACGACGGCCTCATTAAAGAATACACATTATATGTACCTACACTTATAAATTGATAAATATTATTATTATATTCTTTAAACTTAATAATGATAATAATATATAATTTTTGTATGACAAATTCAAAAATCATTAATCATTCATTCAGTCGGTGTTCTCCCGGGTCGCGCGCGTGTGTCGCGACGACCGCGGTGGGCCGCACAGGTTCAAACAGCGCTGGACGTCGTTCCTGAAATCGCGACTGAACTGCTCTGTTGCTGGGGACTTCCCCTTTTACTTCAATGAAATTCGTAAGTATATGTTTTTATAATTATGACCAAAAATGTTCTGGTGTCGACGCAAAGCCCGGCGTTGAGTTTCGTCACTCAATATGTAATGCCTCCAGAATTCGATGGAAAGTGGAAAACGGAAGTATCTTGGGGAATAATGTGGTGTGCGTATCGTAACATTAGGTTCCCTGGTTCCCGCTTCCTACCCTGTTATACCCAGCGTAAAGCTAAAGAAATAATGGAAAATTCTTTAGAAGCGTTCAAAATTAAGCTTGGCGTATATAAATAAAACAGATTAAAATAATTTATCACTAGGCCTTTCCATCATCTCCTCCAGGGAAATATACAAAAATGTATTTTAATACTTAACCAATTCATCAGGATGCTAACATTTATACCAAATATTTTATTAATCATTATATTTTCATTTTATTTCACAGAATCAACAACTGAGCTTATAGAGGGTGTTTACGGAGGATTGAATGCGCAACTAATCTATGGTACATTCACAACTCCTCCTAACAGTATATCTGGCAGCGCTGTATGCGCGTTCAGTATGCAGGATATTGCTGATACATTCGAAGGAACTTTTAAGGAACAGAGTGCTATTAATTCCAATTGGCTACCAGTTAATAGTGCTAAGGTGAGACTTGGTTAAAGAACTAATAGTAGAATATCTTATAAATTTTATGGGAATGCAATCCATATCTAATGGTATTATAATTCTATATTTTAAAATATATTTCAGGTACCAGAACCACGACCAGGCACATGTCACAACGACTCTCGACAATTACCAGATCAAACTTTAAACTTTATAAAGACACATGCATTGATGGACGAATCAGTGCCAGCTTTCTTTGGAGAGCCCATTGTCATTAGAACAAGTTTTCAGTAAGTATATTTATTTATTATAAATATTGTCTATAGATAGATAGGCAAACCTATAATAATATAATAAATAAAATTAAAAAGAAGACGAAGAAGAAGAAAGAAGATTTCAGGACATAATGTCCTGAAATAATGGAAAAAAATTAAAGTCTTTGGATATTCGCGTTTATATTAAATTAATATTTTATACCAAATTTTCTTTAATTCCAGCTATAGATTTACGCAGATAGCTGTAGATCCTCAAGTGAAGACTCCTGGAGGAAAGGCATACGACGTTCTCTTTATTGGCACAGGTTAGTTATATAATTCCATTAGAGGATAATAAATTATAAAATCATATAAATAGATAATTCTTTGTTACTTATACTGCACAACTTGTTTTTTTATATTGCTAAGTGTTTTATCTTTTTTAAATAAACTGAAACTCCCTTAATAATTTAATCTAAATATGTATAAACAAAACATATCTTTCAACAGATAACGGAAAAATAATAAAAGCGATCAACGCGGTATCATACGATTCAAACAAACGGGCAGTGCCCGTAGTTATAGAGGAGTTACAAGCGTTTACGGCTGGATCTCCAGTAAGGGCGTTGCGAGTGGCTCGCGCTGGACGAGACGCTGCGAGGTTAATCGCCGTGTCTGATAGAGAAGTGCTGAGTTTACGCCTGCATCGGTGCTCCAGTGATAAGATAAGCTCGTGCTCGTGAGTATTGTGTACATGTATTCACAGTCAGTTTATCTTACTTGGTATTTTTATGGTATACTAGCGGCCCGCTCGCGGTTACACCCGCGTGAACTATGTTATTATTACTTTCTGTCTCCATGACTACGTCCTAGTGACGTCTATGCAAAATTTGAACGAAGTTTCATACAAACTTTCGACCCCAAAAACAACCCCTTAGAAATCAAATATTGCAAATTCCCGGCTTAGCGAGCACCTACGTCCTATAAATAATTCCTATGCAAAATTTGAGATTCCTAGCACTTGTAGTTTCTGAGATTTCGTGATGAGTGAGTGACCTTTCGATTTTATATATATAGATTATCCTTAATAATACTATTAACAAAACGCATGAGGTTACGGGCGTTGCGATAATTATAGGTTCGATTCCCATTCGGAGGAATGAATCGCTCTGTTAAAAAGATCAAGGAAGCATCGTTGAGTTCTGCCACTGGACACGGCGGTAAATGTGGAACGGAAGTGTCTTAACATAAAATTTCTAACTTTTTAACTTAAAATTTCCTCTGCCAACCTCGTCATGTGAAATGTACAGCGTGAAGCTAAAAAACAATAAAAACAAACAAAAATAAAATATTTGTCTTCCAGCGAATGCGTAGCGCTCCAGGACCCGTACTGCGCGTGGGACAAGCAGGCGGGGCGGTGCCGCGCCTACTCTCACGGCGTCAGCCGCTGGCTCGACGAGAACTCCTTCTACCAGAGCGTGAGCACCGGCAGCCACGCCGCGTGTCCACATAGTATGTGTTTGATTTAATTATGTGTATTTAGAAATATATGTAAATTTTAAAATAGCACGATTTGAATCTACGTCTCTTGAAGATTTAGTAGGTAGAGGATTACTGGCTTTTGGATAGTTTCTGAAACGTGAGAGATATTCGTTAACTAACCACGGCACAGACTCTATTTAGACCTTATGGCCTTATTTAATCATATCTGTCTTATCTATATAAATTACCTAGTAGCTTTACGTTTAAATAATATTTTGTAAAATTTTAGGTAAAGATGCAGGCGCAGTAGGAGGACTTAGCTCAGGGCTCTACGACGACGCGAGAGGCGAGAACAAGGGCGAAGTTATCAATATAGTCCAAGATAAAGATGGGAAGGGAAATAATAATAATAATGAAGGTATTTGCTAAGAACTTAATATTATAATTTATTTACTAACAAGTTATAGGATCAATGATTGGTTTGACTAAGAGAGCATTAAAAAAGTATATTATAATATAGTTTATTTTTTTCTTTTTTACAAAGTTATAAGTATAGTATTATTTTAAAAGCGGAACGTAACGCCGCACTTTGCTTTATCAAAGTAAAAAAAAGATAATAATTGATTCCCCAGGTAGAGATTGAGTTACCGTCACCATCCTTACGCTTTTACAGTAATATTCTATCTTGCTGCGCCACAAATATTTACCTCATTTTATCTTTCTTTTTATCATTTCCCCAGGTCCAGAAGTTCTAGCTGCAGATCCACCACCAGCAGCCTACTCAGTAGAAACACTAGCCCTAGCAGTAGCCGCAGGAGCGCTGGCGGCGCTCGGCGCAGGGTTTACCGCCGGATATATATGCGGAAGGCGGTGTAAGAAGGATGATGACGATAACATGCCGTATCCTGATACAGAGTACGAGTATTTTGAACAACGGCAGAATATTAATAGGTCAGTCAATTTTTATTTGAAAAAAAAAATATATATTAATAAATATAACACTCACTACCATATGTTTCACAATATACATTTTTGTATAAGGTAAACAACACGTTTCTAAGGCAACGCCACGCATCTAAAGGTCCTCTAGTCCGAATAAAAAAACTATATTTTTCTCCCTATCATATTTTCAGAATCCAAGCCGAACCGAAGCTCCTACAACAAGTGGAAGAAGTGACCTACGCAGAACCAGTGCTAGCTCCTCCCAAGCCCGCCTCCCCGAGGGCTACTCTCCGCAAGCATCCACCATACCACCCTCATCATGAGACGCTGTTCCAGTTCCAGCCTGACGCGTACAGACGAGACAACTTCGGAACGTTGAGATCTCATCAGGTCAATGTCAGTTGGTTTTTGCTGTTTGCTTTTTGTGTGTATTGATTTATTGGTTTGGTGATAATAATGATTATTGGATATTGAAATTATTAAAATAATTATGGCTGTCTTAGCAACGGTTATGGGTTAGATTCCCATTCATAGAAATTAATTATTTTCATTTCATACTGCCTCTTAACTTACAATGTCTCGAAAGTTGGGCAGAAAGTGGGGAAAGAAGTGTTTTACCATTAGGTCCCCTGACTTCCTTGCCCTTGCTATATACGGCCAGAAACCATAAAAAAATATTATTTTCTAAACTTGCTAAACTTTATACTATTACATACAAATATAGTCGTTCAATTATTTTATAATATCATCATTGTCATCACTCAATTTTTTTCTTTCTAATTATTAGTCTTCACAAATCAATAAACCATTTATTATAATACAAATCTATGAAATAAATATAAAGATTATTTGTATTATTGAAAAGAATTATCTATTATATTTATGGAATAAATGGTTTAATGAAAACATAATTACTTAGTCACATTTTAAAAAAAAATTAAAACGAAGCAAAATAAAATAAAAGTTATTAATTTTAAATATTATATGTAGGGATCCATTATCCTATCTTCCCTACATTAGCACTATATAATTGATTTTTTTCCCACACTATCGTTTATTATAACCACCACTATTATTTAAAAGCAATATTTCATTAAAATTATAATAATAATTTGCACCTAAACAGCTTGCGATGTGGCTTGTGTGTGACAATCACTAATATATTTAATATAACTAACTCCCATTAACCTTCCATTTCATTGACCATTTAACATTGCTTATCTGTATCATGCGTGGATTATAGTGACGTTTTTTTATTTACAAAATCGATTATTACGGAAAATCGATTGCATCATTTATATCATCTATTAATATAATATAAGAAAATAATATGCAAGACCTGGAACAATGCAAGAAAGCGATAATGCTTATTTAAAAGCACCTCTTAAAACTATACTTGGGTCCCAAATACTACTTTGACCACCACTTGCAACATTGAACTCACAATTTGCATAGTAAATCTATGGAAAATTAAACAGCAATTAAAATATATACGTATAAATAGGCAAAAAAACGTCACTAAAGTCCATCCAGAACCACTAAAAATGCATTAAACCATACTCATACTCATACAAAACTGCGGCACGCCAGTTAACGCAGGAATATTCGGACCGCAGGGCGATGGCTACCGGCGCGGCAACGACAACGGCTTCTCGACCACGCGCTCAGTGAAGAAGGTGTACCTCTGAGAAACAAGCGGGGCGGAGCGCGAGCGCGACGTGCACACGCACCACCACCACACGCTGGGTACTACCACTGTTGTTACTACCACTACCACTGCTACTATATTGTGTAATCTTGACGTCTATAGGATGTAGGCGATTATTTAATTATTAGTCTAATTTTATATAAACGGATATTTTTTACAGTATTTGGCCTTGATAAACAAATTATATGTTTTTCATATAACTTGAGATTAATTGAAACATTCTTAATTCTTTTTATTTGAGACGCCGATAATGATTTTGGCCATATTATGACGTTATATAAGCGTAAACAAATAAACGTCACCTGTATGTCATTTGTGATTTAAATTATACGCGGCGTTCTTAGATATGTAGATATCTAATATTCTAGTTACATCATTAATCGCAAAAATAAATTTGAGTTACAGTCTATATAGATTCAGGTTTCCTTTGAGCATGTATTTGTTTGACCATATACCTACCCTACTCTTATTTTAGAAGGTGTTATAACCGCCATCGAAATCATTATTTTTTTGTAATAACCAAATACCTATGTGAGTGTCACCTAAACAAAACGTCATTACTTATCCTTCGAATAGCTAAAATAAGAGCTCTAAAACGAATAGATTAACTCACTCTATTCGTTTTTACAGGTTTTATTTTAGTAACTGACTTAAAAGGCAAGCTACATTCGCCATTCCCCACCCTATAAATACCGTTCCTGGGTTGCAGAAAAAAAATATAAGTAATTCATTCGTCACGAACCCTTCGTTACCTCGTTGCAGTGTCAGCACGCAGCAGCGGATCAGGGTCGGCGTCGGCGAGCGGCTCGTCGTCGTCACCGTCGCCGCCCTCCTCCTCGCCGTCGCCCTCGGCCGAGCGCCCCCCCACGCCGCCGCCCCCCGCCCCGCAGCCCTGCGCCTACATCTACCGCAACTAGCGCCCCCCCTCAACGACCCACTACCCCCACGACACTGTGATGTGATACAAACCGACATTCGTGTTACTATAGTGATCAGTGCGCGGACGACACGACACCGACACGACCGCGACGCAACTTCGTCGTCTGTCGTATCCGTATCGTCGTCGAGCAACTTACTGAAGTTGACTACAGTTAAATACTTAGCATTCTACTTTCCGAGTGAAAGAGAATATAGTTGTTCATGTTTGTTACGACTTGGATTGTATACAGTCGCCGTTTAGACGCTTCCTCCATCGTATTTACGATCCGGTACGATAGACGGTGACAGATATTGTATTTTTTTTAAAAGACAAAACATTATTATCGATGCATTTATGTATCTATGATGAGAAATGTAACAAATTTGTAGATTGTTTAGAATATACATAGTTTACTTATATTTTAGGTAAAAATATAAGTTTTGTTGGTAACATGTTGATGACTAGTTAGTGTGAAGTTGCGACGGTGGGAGGTTTCCTTGAGATTTCAAATTTAAAGTGAAATGTTAAAGAGTTTCGAGGAAAGTTCTCATTTGTATCGCAAATCGCTTTTTACTACTATTAGTAGCACGACATTAAGTATAATAAGGAGTTTCTAAAGCTGCAGATCTTTTATAAAACGACAATACGTTAATTATGCTGACTTTGTACTTAACTTTATACCTATTTATTTTATTAATTTTTCAAAGTACACGGCAGATGTAGATTTTAAAAATTTACTAAGATATTGTATTTAAGGCTAATTAAATAAATTATTATTTTTATATTTTTGTTTAATCTGTAAATAGGAATTACGATAGGCTGACTAGAAAAAAAATCTTATTAACAAATTAACAAAACTAGAAAATAATAATTTACTAATAACATTTATTTTCAGTGTCTTGGTAAAGTATTAAATTGTAATCCACTTATATTGAACATCTTATTTTTTTTATGAATATTCTTATATTCATCGCGCCATCTTGTTAAAATGAAATTTCTAATCTGTAATTTCAATCACAAACCATACATATTGTCGTTTTATATATAAAGCATCGTTTACAACAAAACAAAGTAAACGTAACAGAGTTGAGATATGATATAAATTATATTTACCCTGTATAAATAATATGTAAATCCTGATACTCATTCATTGATTAAAAAAGTGCTTCTTATGGATGTATCTAGATTATTAGGGGATCGTTTTGATAATTATTCAATAATGTTATAGATTTAGTGATTATATATATATAGATGATAGATCGTAAGCGCACTGCGGTGCAAATCTGCCAATTTAGTGCGCCATTTGTAAAGATACGATCACGAGTGGCGAGGCGGGAACATTGCCGCCATTAATACCTTCTCTTTAATCTACAGTTGATTCTAAATTAAATATCCATACGAGTGGGCCAAACTTAATGTTCTGTTCGAAAACGTTCCTGTTTCTAATTATGAACAAAACGCTTTCAACACTAGCTAGCGAGTTGTTTTCAAATGGAAAAATTATACTCATTTTCACTAATTGTTGACAATTTAATGTGTGTAAAGAAAATGTCAATTCTATTTGTAATGATCTAGTGCCTAAGTGTGTGTGGCAGGATTGTAATACGTACGCTATGTAACGACCCCTCCCGTTCAGTTACTCACGCTAGCACTCGCCCCCCAATATTTCACCTAAATAAATAAATGATACAAGCACTAAAACACTAACAAAATTTTGCAACATCAAATAATCACTAGAATATTACACAGATAATACAACACTGTTAAATATAGCAAACTAGTGCTCACGCGAGTAACTCGACCAGTGTGAATGGTACTGAAGTTAAAACTGACATTAGAGTAGATACAATAGAAGTTATAAAACAGCGTATTTGATATTTTATATAATATAAAATAATAATAAATAAAGAGGCATTCTAACAATGCCTTGTTGTACTCACGTTCATTTCACACGAATATACCAAAGATGCCATGACTTTTTAAAATATATTATTTATTTATAGATTTAATCGAATAATGTATTAATTAGTGAATTGTAATTGTTATTTTTAATTGTAAACGTAACTGCCAACTTTCTTATATATTTTGATAATAATACGCACATAATTGTTTGTTTCTAATAATTATATAATCATTTGATAGGGTAGACGCTTTTGTATTCGGCCAGATTTATTTAAATATGGTTTCTGCGAACTTTGAAAGTGGTGGGATTTAAGAAGTGTTTAAATCAGTACCACTTCTTTGTATAAATTATTATATATCTAATAATATGATGATATTATGTGGAACATACAAATATCTGACAATATATTACTGTTAAGTCAAGACAAGTATATATTCGAATGGTAATTTATTTATTAATATATATATTCGTTTGAAACATTGGGGTTATTGTATATATAATGTGTAGAATTTTAGCAACATCACAATAATTAATATTTTAAATTGAATTATATAAAAAATAAATGTAGTTTGAAATTTAAAAAAAAAACTGGCTGATAAAAAATGTATAACATTAATAACATACTCGAATAGTAACCGAGTAATGTAATCGATATAAAAAAAATAATCGATGGTGATTATCAGAATCCTCTCAAAATATTATTATTATAAAATATATATTTTTTAAACATCTGAACAACCACTTTCAAAGTTGGCGGACAATTAGCAGACATACGTAAGAGAGGCTAGTAAGTAAATGTAAAAATGTAATTTATACTTTTCGTCGAGTACATAGATAAGTAATAGGTTAAGCGCGAGGACATTTTGATGGTGAATTGTTAAGAATTGTTTTTTTGTAATGATAAAGAAGTAATATTAACGAAATGTACAATAACCATTTCTACGTTTTAAATTACTGAACCACCTTTTATACTCGTAAATTTAAAATGCCTAGAAACTATCTTTTTAAGCGTAAATTATTAATTTATGAAATATTGAAAAAAATATATTAGAACGTATCGTACGTACGTAGTTTATAGACCGCTTAATTTTTGTTTGAAACTTGGAGCCTTAGTGTTAGAAATTGAAGACTTTATGATGATAATGATGGGAAAAAAAAGTATCTGTAATTACAGAGGATTCGATTTAAAACGATCCGAAAGGTATAATATTAAGTAATACATAGTGAGTTTGCGTCACGTTATCTCAAACTAACCATCACATAGGTTTACTATAGCGTGTATATATGACGGGGTTTATTTAGGGTAGCTGCGCCTATTAGGGTCGGTGGCGCGATAATAGTCACTAGTTTTAAGTAACGCATTTAAAATATGGTGACACTGTTGAATGGAAATGATTATATTTATATTTTAGTATAATTAATACTTTATTACTATCTAGTAATTAACTGATAATTTTAAGTGTTTACAATTTAAACGATAGCTTTATTTTTTATTTTAATCATATTCTTTATAAATGAAATCGAGTAGGATAATTCTTAAAATTAGCCGTAAAAAGAATGTTTTTCACATTCCAGCATACTTATGCACCAGCCATTAAGACATTTCTGAATTGATCTCTCAACATCTTTAACGGTTTTTTTTTTAATTAATATACAGTATGTTCACTTTAGTTAGTTACAGTGTGTTCAGTTTGTCTAATAATATCTTAAAATCAGTGACAATTATCGCAGTCACCATCAACAAGTCTGTTGAACGCGCGAACAATATTTTTCTACTTCTCTCGAATCGATGCCAGCGTCAGACAAATAGACGGGGAGACGGTAACTATGGAAGTGCCTAAGTAAATTTACTTGCATCTGTAGTCTTTACGGCAAATGTTTACTCCCGGAACCCAGCCTTAGTAAGTTTATTTAGTGTGCCTTTAGGAACTACTTACTAACCGCCCATATTAGGGGCAGGTTTGGAACATCCATCCAAATCATGTTATTCAAACAAAGGTGCAAATATGTTTACGTTGTAAAATAGACGTTCCAAATCTGCCTCTCAACAGATCTGATGGTAGTTTGGGGAATCTTTATCTTTTAAAGACAAAATTTCAATATGATTTAACCGTCTCATAAATATAGTGTTTAATCAACTCTATCTTTAATATCTCTTACGTTGACCGCGTTGGTTTGCTTTTTAGTCACTCCATAGATTAAGTAGGAGTTTTATAATATTATAATGCAAGTGCAAACGCAGTGATAGATACTGTTACACCGTATTCGCTGCCCATATTTATAGAGTGCAATTTTTTATAACTAGAGACGAATAGAATGAACTCTGACGTGCAAAATATGAAATAGGCAGTCTGAGTTGGCACTGTTTTGTATTTTTTACTTCATTGTCTACAAATGTTATGATCATTTTCTCATTAAAATATTATTATTAATATATGCTAAATATTTTAGCAAAGGATAAAATGTATTCCTTTTCTTTAGTAAATAAAATATTGAAACTTGATTTGTTTTCTTTTTTTACCTTTTTGTATAATAAATTTAAATCAATCCATATCTAATCACATATGGAAAGTTTCTTCGTTTTCTTTTTTTTTTACTTTTAACGGTCATTTGCATAGTGCTTCAACGTTTAATAACATTTCCTACAAAAGGCTGTATTTTCTGCTAACTTGAAGTTTTTGCACTGATTTACAAAATATAAAAAAATATGCAAACTTCAACTATACGTGACTTTGATTGTATTATAGAAAGGTCCTCGAATGGCGACCCCGTCTCGGCAAAAGGAGCACAGGCCGCCCTCCAACCAGGTGGACCGACAACCTTAAAAAGACAGCGGGAATCCGCTGGATTTAAAGGGCGCAGGACCGGACGGAGCGGTGAGAATTAGGGGAGATTAGAAAAAATATATATTATGAAAACCACAGATACACCTTTAAATATATAGTTGTAATTTCTTGTCTACCTCGTAAATCTGTATCTTAAGAAGGCAATCAAGTCCCTCAATGGATCTTAAAGACAAAGAAACACAAGCGCATTCTGCATCCTTGCTAAAAATTTTAACCAACGTGTTTTCGTAGTAAATAGTAAAATTTCAGAATAGGTTGCAAGTTAGATAAACTTTGATATTTTATAGGCACATATATGTTATATGGTTACAATATATATAAATTTTGTTTAAAAAAAATCAGGTTAACTATTCATCTATTTCAGCGCTCTGGTAAAACTCCACCACTTGATAAACATTGTCTTAAATTTGGAAAAGTGGAGAACGGAGAGGCCACGTACTGAATTTCCCCGAAGTTTATTTCCCCGAAATTATAGATTTTCCTCTCAAATATACAATGCACAAAAGTTCAGAAAGAAAATCTAACTTCAAAGCGGCCAAGACACATCAGCCGTACTGTAAATAGTAACTACAAAATTGTTTTATACAATAAACTTCATCAACTTCTTTTTTTCTTCACCTTTAATACTTCATCAATTTTAACATTCAAAAAAAAAATTAGAACATATTCAAAAAATAGCAACGTAAAATTTTTTTAAGTATCTACTTGTTGTTCTTTATTTATTTCGTTCCGAGCGTGCCAATTAAGTATCTATATTCTGTTCTGTTCTTTTTATTATGGCGTTCCGAGCGTGCCAGTTCAGCGCAAAATCATTTCGTCAGTGTCACGTTGCAATAAGTATCTAAGCATTCATGATTAGATGGTTAAAAAAAATAAAACTTCTTGTCATTGTCAATGTCAAAATATAATATTTAAATGTCAAAGCAACGTGAATTTCAAAGTGTTGAATTATTTGATTTAGTATTTTTATAAATAAAATAAGTAATCAAAATTATTTCGTATATGAAGTTATTAAAATATTTTTAGCAAACATGAAAAGTGCCTCAAATAGACAATTTACATGCAATTATAAACAAATATTAGTAGATGAAATAGCTTTAGATGGTTTAGAAGGTATAGGTGTAGATTTATTATGGAAACGCATGGAAAAGAGAATTGGTTCTCCAGTAACACAAAAAATGAAGAACAAATACTTTAACTTCATAGCAGGCTGTGAATCTATTTCATTTTATAAACTAAACAAACCCCCTCCAAATATAGAAATTATAGATCGATTTACAATTATAGACAACAGCACAGGACATTTGTTAGATCCTGTAAGTGTACATATTTAATATTTTATACACTTAGAAATTTACAATAACTAAATATAAAATTACATAACATAAAGTATTATCTTTATTTAAAAGCAACAATTTTAACTAAATATAATACTTCATTATGATATAACTTAATACTTTATGTTTATATTTTAACTTATTTATTGTAAGGTTGTTGTGGCCTCTGGCTGTAAATGCAATGATGATGTTGAATATGGGTTCAATTTTCACTCACAGAAATAAAGTATGGGCAATAGTGTATCTAAACATTAGCTTACCACTGCCTACTGCATATAAAAAACATTATTACTTATTAAAAAGATATTGTAATGTTTTCAGCCAGACTTCTTAGATGGGCCATATGAATATCATCCAGTAGAAAATGAATATGGTTCATGTCCCAGTTATGACACAAGGCTATTAATACCAAAGAGTACATTACAAATGAAAACATATGAAGAAATCATATCCAATTTTGGTGAATATTTGGTCCTTGTTGCTTCTCTTGAAGAAAGATGGCAGGCTTTAGCATCACACTTACCTTTGACATGTTTGAGCCAATTAACTCAAACACACTATTGTTTATTAGAACTTGTAGGAAAAGGAAGAGAAAATGTAAGTATGTATTATAGTTTCTTAATAAATATAATTTATGTATATTTAATGAAAATGAAATATAAAAATTATATAAATATTTTTTATATTAACTTTGAGAAATCCAAGTGTTGGGTCTGCCGCTTAACATGCAATGTCTCAAACATAAATGTAAAAAAAATTCACATTATATATCGAACATAGCAGGGTATGCAGAGGGAACCTCGGAAACCTAGTGCTTAGACAATCCATTCCCATTAAGAAATATCCATTCTTCACTCTCATGGAACTCAATGCTGTATTTTACAAGACATGTTAAGTGAGAAAATTATAATATTAAATTATTTGTTTCCTCGAGAGTGAATCAAACCTACAGCAAAAACTTGTTGTATTTATAGTCACACTCTTGTGCCCTTATGCCACAAGTGACCTCAATTCTTTTTATTTTTACCAAGGCAAAGCAATTTATATGTAAAAAATAAAAATGCATGCAAAGATCTCCTTTACTTATTCTTTTATTTATTTCATATTCTTTATTTCAAAGTTACAAACATTTCAGGGCCAAATGACAATAGGCAAAACCAATCTAAACAAAATTGTTAAGGAACCAAAACTTTTGTTTTACAATAGGAATGCTCTACAAAAGCTTGGTCTTTTAAAAACTCGATATTCCACACAAGTGACCGGTGGCAGAGCAATGAAGAGTATATTGTTACAACTAAAGAGATTCCATCGGCCTACATTAGAGTCTTTACCTAAAGTTGGAAGTATACATAATATTGTTGAATACCTACTAAGTCGTCCTGGAAGAGCTGAACAGAATGAAATTATGATAAAAAAGGGATACATGACACCTCTCCAAAGTAAACGTCTGCAAAAGGGCATAAATATATTTCATTTTGTGAGTTATCTATCTTATTGCAGTAGTATAGTAGTATATAGTTTAAATGGGCCATCATGGCATAGAAGTACACTGTTTGACATTAAATACAATGACCATTCAATTATTAAGTGTGAACCTGAAAAAAAAAGACAATATTATGTCCTACTCTTCCTCTAACTCTCATTCCTCTTACACTTCTCTCTCTTACACTATCCCGCATATAGCAGGGTAGATAGAGGAAAGGTAATATAAGACATTTTAATAGTAAAATAATTTAAGTTATCCCCCCAATTTGGAATCATCAACCGATCCATTTACATATTGATGCTGTGACACACCGCCAAGATGAACTTTTACAATTTAGTTTGAAAATGTCGAAATTTTTGTTGTTAATACAGTTTTATTAAACAGGAAGAAAGACAAGTAACAGCAGATAAAATCGTAGAGGATGGTACAAAAAAACCGTCCATCAAGAAGAAATTCGTTGTCCTCACATCACCAAGTGATGAATCTTCAGGATCTGATGATGAATCCGATGAAACATTGACATGTAAATACAAAGTTGGTGTTAATTTAATGAGACAAGCCTACGAAATGTTTTTGGAAGCAGGTCTCAATGGACTTACTCAAGTGGAGATAGCGGAGCATTTGGGTGTGGAGTTCTATACTAGCAGAACTATTTGTAGAATATTGAAGAATAGGAAGATTGTAAGGGAGTTTTTGGAAGATAAGGGAAGGCAGAGGACGGCTAGGTGAGTGTTTTAAAATTATATTTTGAATTGTGGAGTAAAATTTTGATTTAATTATATTCTATGGTATATAATCTGCAACATGTAAGAGAGTATTTAATATAATGTAGTATAATTTATTTTTAGCTCAAATGTATAACATAGTATTTCGATATTTATATTTTGCTTATTGCTGTATTCCGCATATAGCAGGAGGAACACGGTGTTGCAACAATATTCGCCTCTTTTCGAGACATTGTGTGGTGGTAGTCTATGTTGCCCGTTCCCTCGTGTGGGAATCGAAAGAACAATCAATCAGCTTCACGCTGTATCCCGCTCAAAGCAGGGTAGACAGAGGGAACCTAGTGTTAAAACACTCTGTTCCCCACTTTCCCCACACTAGAGCGAAGAAATAGAAATATATATTTCACTTCCTCGAGTGGGGATCGATCCACGGATCCAGTTAAAACCATTAAACCCGTCGCGTTACAGTCACACCCTGGGTTGGGTGCTTAAAAATTAGAAATCTTTAACATCTATAATAAAAAATATCTTTCTTATATTTGAAGAAAATATTTCATTTGTTTCAGATATATAGCAATTGCTGCTACAAAAGAAATGGACAAAGAATATGCACAAGAAAAAAACAAACTTTTAGAATACGCCAAAGCTATCAAATTAGATAAAGACAATGTAAAAACAAATACAACATCAAACACAGCAAATGTAACAGAAATTAGCAACAACGATGTCGAATATGAAGTGCCTATAAAGAAAATCAAATTAGAAGTAGATGAATGTCCCGAAAAGACTGAAAATGTAAATAAAGAGGATGCTATAACTGAAATAAAAGTTTTGGAGGGCTTCGAAAATATAACATGTTCTTTATTGAATGCTAAAAAGACGCCAACTTTACGGCAGCTTAAGTTTGCCAATGGCATTTTAAAAGTTATACACAAACTGAAATACGTAATTGGTTTCCAAACTTTGAGTACTTTAGTTTCAAAAGAAATTAATGAACCGCCCATGGATACAAAATCTCTAAAATTGTTTGTTCAAAAGCTAATGATTGGTGGACAGTTGAAAATTTTAAAGCTTCAAAGACCTAAAAATTATATTAAATTTACTTTTTTTATTTGCGCCCCCAATATAAACGCAACGGATCCCATAATAACAAATAAATACAAGGAAATCTGTGCGCGTTCACAAATGTGCGAAAAGCCAAAGAAAAAAGTTACTACAGAAGTTACTAGGCCTTGCACCCAATTTATATATCCTAGATACATGAAAATACAAAAATTACACGAATTTCTCATGAAATTAATTTATTTCACCAAACACCATGACTGTTCTTACCCATTGGGATTTGGATCACTCTTTTATATTATACCTGAAATGACAATAGAGTTCGCTCTAGGAAATATAAGTAACATGGACGTGTCAGACGTCGCACAATTAAAATTCAATGAAAGTTTATACGGTGTTAAGTTACGTGACGCACCCGACTCTTTGGGTAGAATTCTCCTTCAATCTAAAAGTTTGCAAAATTCTATACGAGTAGGTTTAAAAGTATTGGCCGTACTTGGACTCGTTCAATTAATAAGTACTCCATCTAATATAATGAGCAAAGATGGCGGCCTCGTAACGTATCTCTTTTACGTAAATCGTAAGGCAAAAATAATAGATACAACAGGCAAGTGGCCACGAGATGACGACTTAAGTACTTTAGAGAAAACTTTTGATTTCCAAACTAAAGAAGATGTTACAAATTATTGGCAGGAAGTTTTTAATATCAGTCTTAATACAACAATAATTATGGCTAAGCGTGAAAAATATAGACTAATACATCCAATGCGGAGCGAGGACACTGTGACAGATTTTGACAATGGCGAAAGATTCGGCGACGGTTTCGGACCGTGCGGGTTCGATTCTAGCATATTCATGGATATTTCCAGATTATGGCGCACTTTCATCTATAGAAACCCCAACTGCCCACAATCATTAATAGTTAAAAACAAAAAGAAATTGTTAAAACCAAAGAAAGCAAACGTAGCACTCGCAAAAATTAAAGAAACCACGAAAAATAAAAAGAAGAAAGTAGTAAAACGTGAAAAAGAGAAGGGCTTAAAAAGAGAGATTATACCTCGCAGATACAGAAGGAAACCTGTAGATTCACTAATCAAATGGACAGAAATGGATGACAGAATTATTATAATGTGTAAAGTTGCACTAACAATCATGAGTCCAATATTACAACCTGGTTGTTTAAGAATTAGAAACACTGTAGCAAGAGATTTATTATCTATATTTGATACAAAGAAAACTGCTAGTTATTGCCATAAGCGAGCTCTTACACTAGAATCTAATACATTGATGGTACATGAAAAAAATTGTATTCTAAACGAATTAAGGCGTCGCAAAAATTTGATTAAAGACTATGAAGGCATTCTAAGAATGTTGAGAGTTCGTTATCAAACAAATATTACCAAATTTGTCAATGAATCAAGATTACCGATGCTACAATTAATATGGATCATATTACAAGTGGAAAGAACTAAATCTTACATGAACAGAATTCCTTGTATCGCTATGGATCTGAAAGATTTCAACGCAAACTACACAATAACACCTACTTCGGCAAACCGAACGTTCAATATATATAAGGCCTCGTCCAATGAACCGGAATTCGGCACATTGAAAGAAGCAATCCTTCTAACAGTTATGCTATCTGTAAAGGAAGATATAAGTTCTGCTACAGCGAAAAAAATATACTCAACTTTCAAAATATATCCGGAAGGCACTTTGAGAACTGCCATTGAACATCTACGAAAGAGCGGTGCAATTGTTGCCAGAGAGAAAATTATGAATAATCATTTTAATAAAGTGAATTTTGACGATATAGTTCATTCTTCTTACAAAATATCTGCGTTTTATCGTAGGAAATGGATGCAAAGGCTGGATGCGGAATTCGGTGATAACTTGGAAAATTTATTAGACACGGTAATACCTAAAACTGGTTTGAAGGGATCCGCCGAACTCAATTGTATATTGTGTGAAATGTCCACTTCCAACATTATCGAAATAGTATCTGATACGGTACCCATGGTGACGGGTTTCGCGGGAACCATATTACAAGAGGAACAAATGAATGTTATCGACATGGAAAATAAGTTTAAACTAAAATCAGGTCTTATAGGATGGAAAAGCAAAACTGATATCGATAAGTTTTCGAAATTATATGAGAATACAGATTATGATTACATCCTACAGTTTTTAAATAAGTAAGTTAAAATTAAATATATTTTTATTAAACTTACAATAGAGACTTGTACAATTTTTGTTTCGAGTAACTATATGATACTGTACTTGTATTAGAAAAACCTTTACCAGTCAATATTTTTCGTAAAACAATACCATTCTTAATACTATTGTTTAAATCCCGCTACGTCTAAATTGTTATACATTTTCTGAAAATTATATTCTATTCTAATTTATATTATGCAAGATGAATTTATATTTCAAATGTACCTTAGCGAAGTTTATATACATAAAAAAGAATAGAAAATATTACATTATTAATATTTATTTATTTCAACAGGTATTCAATTGTAAGTAATATAAATGAAGAAGAAAAAGTAGATACGAGTGACGATATAGTACGTTACTTAAATGACAAGCGCGAGAGTGGTGCTACTTTCCTGGAACTAATGGTAATATTTTTGCTCATTACTTTATTTATATTAATATATCTTATTCAACATTTTGAGAGTAATTGATGAATTCCATTGCTTAGATTTTTATATTTTTAACTATAATGGAATGTTACCAAAAATTACATAACTTGTATAAAAAATTATTCTTAATATACTCCATTTTCCATCTACCACCCAAATTTCAGGATATCACATCTTATTAAATCATATAACGTCATAAAATGTATAAAATCATAACTTTTACCTCTAATTATAAAATTATCATTATTTATATGAATATTTGATTACAGGAAAAAGTTCTCCCAGACCGTAAGACCCTTTGCGATCGGCTCACAGAACTACAAGAACAAGACATTATAAAACGAGTCGGCATGTTCGACAACATAATAGTTCTCAAGAAATACTCCCAAACATATTTCTTAAGAATTAAACAAAGCTTATATTTCATACCCACACCGTGGCTCAACTTAGAAGGGCGAATACAAAAAGATATATTTTTCAAATGGGCTGGAGTAATAATGAACAAAGTTTTCGAATCACCGGGATGCTCTATAGCGTTTCTTAGCAACTATTTTGAATGCATTACCACAAGATGTGTTCAGGATATTTGTACTTTCTTACAGGAATGTGAATGTGTTATCCTTAAAAGTATGCATAAAAAGGAAATAGATTTATTTTCCAATGATGAAATAATTGATGAATTGTATGAATTCTACCCATATGATTCACCAGAGAATATTTTAATTTTTTCAGTAAAGAATTGTCTTACTAAATTCGTTTTTATTAGGAAGTACATGCTTTCTATTATTGATATATCGGATTAAGAATATAAGTGTAAGTGAAATATTTTCTTATTAAACTACTTCGCGATGGTTGGTTTTTTTGATGTTACGCGGTTTGTCCCGCGTATAAAAGTGTGGCCTAAAACCTATTGTCATCTGAGTTGGAGACTCGGTGTATTGAATGGTGAAACATAACACTGCACTTTGTCTGTCAGAGTGGAGTAATGAAAATAATTTCCCACTTACTGACTGAAGTATTGAACCCACGACCATCGCATTTGTATTCAAATGCTGTACTACTGTGCTAAAATATTCTAATCTTTATATTTTCACTTGTTTCCGCCATCTCCTGTATATTTAACTTTAAATAAACAAAAATATTTAAGAGTATCTTAATAATATTAAGTAAATGGTTAATCAGCTCAAAGCTATATTTAGTTTTACACATTACACATTAATAAATATTTTATAAAAACATTCTTTCATTTTTCTATTCTTTAATCCATTCCTTCTATATAAACTTATTTTTTTCGTTATTATCTCGCACACAGCATGAAAGGCAGAGGGAACCTAGTGTACAATGTTCCCGATTTTCCGCCGAATTCTAGAGGCATTGCGCAGCTCACTCGAGGAAATCAAATATTATTTTTATTTATATTTTTATTTCTTCGCTCTAGAGTCGAGGAAATAGAGTACCGCTACTCAACACGCAATGCCTCCAGAATTCAAAAGGCACAAATATAAAAATAAATAATTAACTTAATGTGTGATTAATTGATAACAATTGGTAATGTATATCTTTCAATCTCCAGATATAGATATAAAAAAGATAAGTTGATGCATTAAATATTAATTGAGCTTTGAATAAATTTGTCGAAATAAAAAAAGAAGAAATTGTGTCGCAATGGGATAGCATCCGATTGCAAATGCAATACTTATTACTTACTTATATTATATTACTTATGGGTTCAATCCCTTTTGAGAGGAATAATTATTTTTTTTTTTTTGTAAGAGATAAGTCGCTTTCGGAGAAGGGAACATGAAAAAAATCTAGAGGCTTAGTTAGTAAACTGTGCACAAAAATGATGTAATACACATCAGCTATGAGCGTGTTCAAGAGATTCGTGAATCTCTCAGTGCTAAATTTTTATTTTGGGATGGGTATGGCTGATATATTCTTTGATCGTCATATTTTTTTAATTGCTTTGACATAAGGTTAAAAATAATATGAAATGATTTGGTAGAGTAAAATATCTATTAACCCTTTTCAATTACAATTTAGTAGTATTTTTCTAAAAAAAAAAAACAATTCTTTATTTATTTTGTTATCTGTTTTAATAGTCTATGGCTGATAATTTTTTGCATGGCAATGAAAATTTAAAACTAGGCGAGCGATTAGTAGTATAGAGAAGTAGGGCAATCCAGATTTCGCCATTTTTACTTTTCAGTGAAAGGAGATTTTATAATTGTCAGGCTGGAGGACGAAGAATATTTTGAGAAAAGTGTGTCATTACTCGTAAATAATTTTAGTCTGGACTTTTATTCGAGAAATTTTTAATATTATAGTGTGGTTTTGTTTATCACTAACGTTTGTATGTAGTGCTACTTCTTCATCGTAAAATTTGCTCGTTGGTGTGTCGCTTAGCTAATTCAATGGCTATGATATCGAAGTTTTAATTTGGCGAGTCGCTCGACATTCCCCGAGGGACTTAGTAAAGAGGAAGCGAAGCGACGCGGTCAGACATGAGCAGGCCTCAAGGCGGCCGGATCCAAGTCCCGGATGACCTTAGAGAGATCTTATTGGAGTTCACCATAAGCTACCTACTGGAACAGCCGGGCGACGTTATCAATTATGCTGTGGAGTTCTTCACAAGGTTACAGAACAACAGGACCACGACGATAGTGCGAGGCCCGTCAGCGGGCACTCCCGATGAATCTATAATATCAGACGAAGAAGGTATCTTTATTGTATTTTTCTCAATAACCTCTCGATCGGTACGACGTCAAAGGTTAGTTATTAAGACAGCCACACCGCCATCATATTATCATTTCCATATGAATGAGCATTCAATAGTACATCTAATATTAAGTTGTGTTCTTTTTGCATAAATTCTGCTACTGGATAGTAGATTTTCATTTTCCTGTACAATCTGTTGCACTATTGATTTTTAATTGCCTGTAGAAAGTTACATGTGATGCTTATGTTATATTGAATATGCATAGATCACAGCAAGGCCTAAGCTCTATGGGGTATTAGTTATAGATTCCGTTATTTTAAATTTCAATAATAATTACAAATAGTAAACTAATATTATTGATAATACTACTCAACTAGTTGTACTTGTATATGTTATTCTTTTCACATAACACAAATTTAAAATATGATGAAAGTCCTTTAGATTATATGCATCAGCCAAAAGCAGTTTGGTTTTAAAATTTAATTAAATTTACGATTTAATGGTCATGTTTCTTTTATCTTATCATTTTTTATCATTCAAATCATTCATATTGCTATTTGAGGCTATTGCAATTGGAGCTGTATCTGTATATATGCTGCGTTTTTATTAATGTCTTAGTTATTTAGTTAATCATATCTTAAATGGTTATGTTACTTGAAATATTAATTAAATAACTTAAAGATACATTCAAAGAAAGATAATTATTAATGTTATAAAAAAAATATCTATAATATATAATTAATAATCAAATTAAGTGCATATTAATAATACAAAGAATTAATAGATAAGTGAAAACTTGTTGGTAAATTGTTCTGAATTAAGAAGTATGTATGTTTGAAACTACTTCCAGTAATTGGCGTAGTGCCATAACAATTCCGTTTAATGATATGTAAGAATTTATGCTGAATTTCACATAAAATTTCTGGTTGTTGCCAAGAAAACTTGTGAAATACTAAACAAGTCAATGCAACAACTTTTATATATACACTGATGGTTCTATTCACTTTTAGTATTAACTTGGAGTTTTCTTATTGCTCTTGTTTTCTTGCTATATTTGGCATATATTTGAACCAGACTTAATTTTAAGAAACAATTTTTTTTTTGTTTTACCCTGTATCCCATTTGAAAGCAGAGGGAACCTGCTTTTATTAGTTAATATTTTTTAGTATTTTTGTTAGTATTTTTTGGCACCACTTTACTGTTGAAGTAATGCCAAACTTTCTCTTGTTACAAGAGTGAGAAAATGAAAAAAATTCATTCTCCAAAAATTGTAATTGAACTCAGAACTTGCCCTTATCACTGCGCCTGACCACAATGGCCTAAAAAATAAATTAAATGAAAACACAAACTAAAAACATTTTTGAATCGAGCCCTAAAAAAGTGAGACAAAACATGCTAACCCAAAATAATTTCTCAGTAAACACTACCACTGTTACTATGATTTATTTCCCCAACATATAAATTCCAACAAGATTTTAGGCTTAACCTCCCTCTGGGACATAAATTTTTTCAATGTTTACAATACCATGATCTCATTTGCGTTTGCTTTTAACTCTTTGAAGTTGCGGGATCTTGAGCATGGCTTATTTCTCTCACGTAACACTCTCCTCTGTACACATGCTAGTTTTGTCTAATATTACTTTATTATATTATTTACTTTGTTTTTAAATAAAGCCATCCTGAAGCAGTAGGATAGTGCTTGTAGACTCAATCCTCAATTGGGGATATGAATTATTTATATTTCTCTACTCAGCTACTTAATTATTTAAGACTGAATGAGACAGTTCCACAACTTAACACTAGATATCTTGTATTTGGGCAGAAATTATAGAGAGGAGTGTTGTGATAATAAGTTTTTTTAATAAACTGCTGAACAAACGGGTGAAAATTTATAGAGATGCCTTTGCAGCGACAAAATTATCAACATATGTTATAATGAAAAACAGGTGCTAACTAAACCTTGAATTCTATTTGTCAAAGATATTTATTTCATGTTTGGCTTAGTCAAATATATACAATAAATGTTATGTAATTTTTCTTACTGAACTATGCCAAATTTAAAAACATGTTTTTGGTATTATAAAGCTTGAGGCTTAATTTATTTTGGCGCGACTTCATAATAATCCTCCACACAGGAGGGTACAGTAGGGTAGTTCCAGAAGGTACCTAGAAACCTAGCATTAAGTCCCTCTGTTCCCGCTAAGACACTTCCTCTCACGACATTCCGACGAATTCCCGAGGTATTGCCTATCGAGTGGCGGAACTTATTATCGAGCTTTGCCTCGTTACCAGAACGAGGAAATGAAAATATTAAATATTTCCTTGCTCAGAGTGGGAACCGAACCCACAAATTTCGCATTTTAACGCGCCTGTACCACGATGGCCTCACTAATATACTTATACCGACATAAATCTATATTCAATTTCAATATGCAATATTATTACATTAATTAACAAAAAACATTATACATACATATATCAGTTTCCTTTGAGAGCTTTACGATTTGGTCACATAGAGGACATACATACATACATACAAGAGAATCAGGGCCAGTACAATTATGCAATATCCATGTAATAGTCGACATCCTGCCTTGATCTGATATGTGGGCTAAATTTATGAGGACTTGTTTTTTAATGTTTCAATTAAAATATAGAAACTTTTTCGATTTTTTTGGTATAATATGCTAATTTAAGATATTTGTTTAAAAGTCGATCGAGGTCGACGTGGTGCATTGGTACAAGCGTGTGACTGTGAACGCAAAGGTTGTGGATTCGATTTCCACGGGGGGAAATTGATTATTATTTGTTAATATTTAAATTTTACTGGGTCTGGCACCAAGGCAAAAGCCCGGCGTTGAATTACGCTCAACATGGAATGCCTCGAAAATTTGGCGGAAAGTAAGGTTCTCTCTGTCTACCCTGCTATATGCGAGATACAGCGTGAAATCAAAAAAAGATATGAAATATTCGAGACCATTTTCATTATGATAATATATTCTGTTCCAAATATCTTCATTCACTTTTATATGTAATCGAATGAAAAAACAATAATTAGGTTAATTTTGATTCCTACTCCAATGTTTACTACTTTCCAATGCCAAGGTCGATTTTGGTCGTTACCATTGCTTTATAGTGGCAATTAAAAACTAAATTAATCTGGCTATTGTTAGAAGCTATTACGGTTTTAGACGTTGCAATTATTATTATGTGCAGAGCCGCCGGTGGCGCGCTTCAACAACCGCCGCAAGTCCGTCTTCGCGGAGACCTACGACCCTGAGGAGGATGACTCCGATGAAGGCGCCCCAGCCGTGTTCCCCAAGTCGGATGCTCAGCGCGCTCGCTTGGCTGAGGCTGTGCGAGGAATTCTTCTCTTCCGCTCCCTCGATGCTCAACAAATGCAGCAGGTCAGTGTGTTTTCAATTCTTCTAGAATAACATTTAATGTTTTTGCCAAAAAATTGTTAATTTAGAAAAGTATTTTGTAATGTTTTTATTGAACAAGATATATTGTAAACAGGTGTTCAATGTGGAGTTGTGTCTATTTTTACTTATTTGTTGTAACGAAAATATGCTAGGTCAAAAAACATCCAAGTAGATTGTAGTAGATTGGATGGGTTGATTGCGTATTATTGATATTATTGGCAAAAAAATATTCAATTTTATAGACTTATTGCTTGTGCTTATTAATATAAACGAGAAAAGAGACAGTTGTGGGTTCGTTTCTCAATCGGGAATTGTGTTATTTTATATTTTCTTTTTTTTTTCGGGAAAATGTGACATTGAGGTCCTCCAGTCGCCACGCATTATCCCGCATTCAACAGAAAGTGGAGAATGGAATGTCCCAATATCTAAATACGATCTATCTAACCTGCTATTTGCGGCATTAAGCGTGAAGCTAAAAAAAAACAAAGACGAATAAGAGAACATCTTGTGATAATTGAAGCGTTGTGAAGAGGAAAACCTCTTTAACTAATCATGAATGAACGATTCCTGAATGCATTATGCATACAAAGGCGTATGAGGATGACATCCCCGGAGCACTCTCTGTCTGCTTAATGAATAAATCATGTCACGAAGCCTCTCTCTGCTCTTACGGAGCAAACCAATTAACAGATTAAAAATATATATTTATACTGTAGCTTATTAAGATCGTATTGCAAATAGGTATATTTGTTCAATTGAATGCGTTGGATTAAGTTTTTTTTTGTTTCTTTAATATTTCTATAGTATTGTTTTTTTTAAATGTTGTAAATTAAGACAATTATATACTATCTTATACTTTAAGGCCAGTCGTCGCACAGCCAAGCGTGTAACTTTAAATGCAATAGGTAGCAGGATCGATTCCCATATACTCGAGGAAATTAAATATTTTAATTTTTCATTGCTTCGCTGTGGTGTCGAGGCAAAACGCGGCGTTTAGTCCCGCCACTCAGTATGCCTCCAGAATTCGGCGAAAAGTGAGAAGCGGAGTGCCTTAACACTGGGCTTACTTACTAATATCACAATGATCTTATAAATATATTTCGTATATACAAGCTCCTTCGAGATTATACTGTGGTGTTTGTGATGCTCTGGTGACAAACGAATTCTCTTTACTTCTATATTTAGACTTTGCGCTCGAAATAATCCAACGACGTGTTTAGTCTAACTGCTTTAAGTATTTAACGCGTCAAATCAGTTGCAAGATTAGAATTAACTTCGACGACGCTGTTTCCCAATAATTGATTATTTAAATATGGGCAGAGTTTATCTTATTTTAATCTTTGTTTTAACTTTAATTTATTTCCAAATTTCCTGATGTAGATTTCTGAAACGCGAAACAACTCTTGAGCCTTTTTATATCATCTAGAACAGGGTGGGTGCTATCATCTAGAATGGGTAGCTTAAAGTATATTTCGTTGTACCTTAAGGTTTCTAGTATATTAATATCACAATTTAAACAAAACATATATCTATATAGTCTAGCATATACCATGGAAGACAAAAAGTACGTAGTGTTAGGGACACTCCGTCCTCTCGAGATTATAATGATTTAAATATAAACATATTATTTCATTCTATTCTATTATAAAGACGCCATGTTTGTCCATTTAGGTATTAGACGCGATGTTCGAGAAGCGTTCCGAGCCAGGCGAGTACGTGATCCGCCAGGGCGACGACGGCGACAACTTCTACGTCATCGAGAACGGTGTGTTCGATGTCCTCGTCAACGGTGACGATGGTGTGGAGAAGGTAAGTTTTACTTTGCAACCTATTTTTGTATTTGCGGAACTCAACGCCGCGCTGTGCCTTGGTACTAGAGCGAGGAAATGGAAATATTGAATAGTTTGTTCTTCCCAGTGGGAATCGAACTCACAACCGTTGTTTACAGTCACACAGCGCCACGAAGGTCTGCAGCCTTATTTGTATTCAATTGTTACAGCTTTATTTATATGCAAGTGTTATTTATATTAATGTCTTGTATTGAATAGACAAGTCGTATAAAGTAGGGCAAGGTTAAATAGGGTTTCTATTTTCCTGTCTTTTTGAACTATAAGTGTGTGGAGGATTTTGAAGTTGTCTGTCCGTCTGTTGACATATTATGTTAATTATATATAAGTAATTGATAATATCTTTAAAGCGTTTCGTCTTTTAAAAATCTTATATTAGCATATTTATTGATAATGTTAATTAGCTTTTGCACTGGTCTTCCCTTTGCTAATTGCTAAATCGATATAGTTATTGAAATTAAAAGATTAAATACGTGTTTGGGAAATGTATATTCAAAATTAAAACATGATTTTTATCTTAAATATTTAATAACTATGCCCTAATCAGTTCACAAGTAACTGTGACAAACTATACTAAAGTTTATTCGTGTTTTGAATGATATCTATACTAAGAATGTTATAAAACTGGAAGTTAGTTTAATTGAAAGCTCAAATCTCAAGAACTACTGATTCGAATTAAAGAATTCTTTTTGTTTTCATTAATTTCTAAGTAACCCACTGTATTTGCTAAATGTATAATAAAATCCATCAGCCTTTCGATGTCCACTGCTGGACATAAGCCTTCTCTAATGCTCGTCACTCTGTCCGATCCTTCATCCTGCGCCCTTTCCTGCTGTTTTCTTTAGGTTGTCAGTCCATCTTTTTAGAGAACGGCCAGTGCTCCTTTTGTCGAGACGTGGTGACCATTCAAGGACCTTTCTTCCCTATCGATTGCCGTTCCCCTTAACAATATTCCATGTCCATCGCCACTTCAGCTAGCAGATTTTGAGATCTATGTCGGTAATGTTTGTACATCTACGGATTTCATCGTTTCTGATACGTAGAAATTAAGAAGAAAAAACCCACCAGTGCGTAAATAACTCTTTATCACTTCCAACAGAAACGAAGCCGCGGTACAAAGCTAGTAGCACAATGTTTGCGTAAATTTTCGCCTGTATTAAACCTGTCAAGATCCTAATCAGAACAGCCAAACTCACATCAAGGAGTTTAACGGCCACGTAAATAGACGTAACAATTCTCGTTTACGAAATTGTGTCGGACTTAATAGTCTATGGGCGTCGCGTTGTGTCTTCACTTGAGGCTGGCTCTTATGTTGTATGCTATAATATGCTTGTTATCTTCATCATCATGTCAGCCTTTCGACGAGACTGTTGGACATAGGCCTCCCCCAAGGATCTCCACAATACTCTCAAGAGTATTATATGAAAGTATGAAAACTGTATGTTAATAAATCTTAAAATATGATTAAAATATTATATTAGTAAGCCAAATTGGATTACTACAAGAACTTGGTTATACTATATTAATAGCGCTTTGCCTCGTTACCAAAGCTAGGAAAATGAAAATATTAAATATTTCATTTTCCCGAGTGGGAATCGAACCCACACCGCCGCGATTATAGTCAAACGCTTGTGCCCCTGTTTCTCGACGGCCGGCTATTACAAGGAAAAATAATCAG
Source organism: Heliconius melpomene rosina (assembly GCF_056956725.1). Lineage (NCBI taxonomy): Eukaryota > Metazoa > Arthropoda > Insecta > Lepidoptera > Nymphalidae > Heliconius > Heliconius melpomene. The sequence goes on along the minus strand of NC_140402.1, from coordinate 3,484,159 downwards.
AAAAATCATAAGGGCCAAATTATAAAAACATCTTGATATCTACAGCCTTACGAGTGTCGAGGGCCCTCGATACTAACCTGAATTTGTAAAACGTACCTACACTATGGAATGAATAAAATATATTTTTTTGTCCATTTTCGTAGAAACCCTACAACTAGATAACGCTGTACAATTCAAATATTGGAATGATGATTGAGAAATTGCAAATATCCTAAAGCCTAATTAATAGTTTCTTTTAGATGTACACTGTATCTCGCGTATATATTGAAAGTAATAAAATAGTAAGTTTTTTATTATAAGGGGCAAAACTCAACAGTTTTTTGCCGGTTCTACTCAGGAGCACTGCTTTCCGAGCTGGTAGCTTTATGTTCATTTAAATATTTAATGGTACTTGAAAAGTCTTAAAGATTATTTTGAAATTGGATTTTGAATACTTACACTGGTACTATAGATGAGTGAAGATTAAGATTATCATTATTCTATTGTAATCTCAATTCGTACTACATTCCACACGAGGTTTGGGCTCAGGCCAACTATCTTACGAATACTCCACCATATTTTTCCTTTGGATAATAATTGCTTAAGAAATTTGTAGGTTAGATTAATTTTCTTGTTGACCTCTTATGGTGCTAAATAATTCACGAACGTTCCCTAAAAAGATTTATCCGAACGAACTGACTAATCCCCATGTAAATTTCGGATGAGGTCTCAGTTTTGGCCCGACCATGGCCTCAATTATCTACTTTTTATTCCTTTCTTCTCGTGCAACTTAAATTACAATTCTCATTAATAACATATTTTTCATCTACACCTACAAAGGCTTTGATTCCTTTGACAAACTTCAATTCTCCACCATATTTTTCCACTAAAGGGTCTGAATAGTTCATGATGATTTCACTGGGTTGTTATTAACTTGGTCCATTACCACAGGTGGTCCACACGTACACGGGCTCGGGCTCGTTCGGTGAGCTGGCCCTCATGTACAACATGCCGCGTGCGGCGTCGGTGCGCGCGCAGTCGCCGGGTGCTCTATGGGCCATGGACCGCCACACCTTCCGCCGCATCCTGCTGAAGAGCGCCTTCAAGAAGCGCAAGCTGTACGAGGAGCTGCTGGACAAGGTGCCGATGCTGAAGGCTTTGCAGGTATGTGGGGTTGGTTGGGGCTGGTTTTTTTATAGGATGGTATCTAAGGTATATAAATTGCAAGCGTCATATAGTAAACGAGATAACTGCGGGTTTGATTTCTACTCAAGAGAATGAATTATATTAGTTTTTCATACTGGTAACAAGACAAGTTGCGTGGTTCAGTTCCTACACTCAATGCATAATGTCTCGAATTGCGCCTAAAATGGGAAATTGTGTGTCTTAACCCTAGGTTCCCTGTATATCCCGCTATATACGAGATACTGCGTTAAACTAAAATTACGAAATAAATTTAAATATTGATTTGATCGTTTCAAACTCTCCATGGCTTTAGATTTAGAGCAATAAATACTAATTAAATTAATATCTGATATTATTCTTTATCATTCAATCAACATTTTGTTATAAAAATATATGTAACTTTAATTCTTTAACTGAGATAATATTGATTGAAACCCATCCAGGAGATGAGAGGGCTCCAACGTCTGTACGCGAGATATACTAAGGATGTCAATTATGAACGATGCGATGGACGCGGCTGGTCCGTTATCAAAGAACTTTGCGTTTTATTATTATTGTTATATAATATGAATGTAGGATGAACAAACAAATTACACACGGAATCCATTTTATTTTATTTTTTTATTAATCTTTTTAGTCTTTTAATTATTTATAATTACAATTTAATGCTAAACTTCTACAAACGCGATAAATTGAGGATTCGTTCCCCACTCGAGGAAATTTCATATTTTAATTTCTTCGCTCTGGCATCGGAGTAAAACGCGGCGTTAAGTTCCGCCACTCAACACGTAACAACTCTAGAATTGGACGAAAATTCGGAAACTTACTCTGTCTTACTGTGTTGAAATTCACTAAAAATGTTAAAATAAATTAAATTTTATAAGTCGATATAATATTTATGTAAACACTCGAACTATTTAGGTATTTGAGCTATTTATTTCTGACGTCATACCTTGCCATCTGTCGCTAACGTCACAGCCCACGTTTGATTTAAATAAATAATACTAGTTAAATAAAATAAGAAAATGAAGTAAAAATTTAATGGTATTTATAATTAGTAATATTGCCGAGATATATATATATATTGAAAAACTGTTTTGTAGGCGTGAGAAATTAAGTATATTGGCGCAGTGGTTGTAACGCGACGGTTATGGGCTCAATTCCCACTTGGGGAAATAAATTATTTAATATTTTCATGTCCCGGCTCTGGTGACAAGATAAAGCGCGGTGTTGAGCTCTGCCATTTAACACTCTACCCTGGTTATTGCGGGATACAGCGTGAAGCAAAAAAATGTACTAAATCTTTTACACAAAATTTCGCTTAAATTATTACAGATTAAAGTCATAATTGTCCGCCAAATATTTTAAATGACTGCCAATGTCACATCCGTCGTGCTCGTGACATTAGTATGAAGTTTTAGAACATTTCTAAATAGCTCGAATAAACTAAAGTGAGCCCTGGCCGTGATTGCTTCTGCACTCGCCGATTGAAAGTCGAAGCTTCTCGCTAATGTGTTTCTATGTAAAAATACCAAATGCCAAATTGCAAACTAATTCTCTAAATTTCTATCTCTAACATGTTATATGAACATGTTGGATGCGAGAAGCCCAAGACCGAGTTGGTTGACGCTTGATGAGGGAGGTCTACGTTCAGCAGTCGACAACGATAGGCTGATGAAAAAAAAAAAAAACATGTTATAAGCTTATAACTTAAAAGTACATTTATATTGCAAATATATATTTAAATGTCCAATTCTAGACTCGTTTCGTTTAGTAAATATATTTTTATTACCCGATAACCTATTAAAATTAAGAAAATCAATGTTTATTTCTTAAATCCGGCTGTTAAATTTTAATTTCTAAATGAATTGCTTCCTGAAAAGATTCCAACTACGTTTCAAGCAACGTAACTTTTCACACGTGACCGAGTTTTTAGTTCAAACTTCCGAAAATACGCATGATCAGTTTTTAAACTACTTAACATCAATCAATATACGAATTTTGCGTAAATACCTACCGCTAGTGTAATAACGGCGTAAGAGTTTTAAAAAATATATATTAAATATTATAAGTTATTGCCGAATTTTACTGAAAAAAATAATTTTATTGATGTTTAATAGTGATGTTACCAAAATATTGAAAATTAAATTAAATTGAATCCACTAAAGTAAGGAAATAATAGTAAAAAAAAAAATAGTACAGAGAATTATATAGTATTAATCCATCAATCTTTCTTAAATAATGTATAAAATATTCCTTTATACATTGCACAAAATAATTATATACTGCTGCCTTTTTGGCACAACTTGCAAGATAAGCTAATTTACGAAGATTCCGATAAATGTAACCACATTTTGTTATTTATTCTGTCGAGGTAATTATTAAAGATTTATTTTCATTGCTAATTTAATTTATTTCATTGAAGCTCTTTTTTTATGTTTCTCAATATGTATGAAGTGTGTAATATATTTGAGACCTGTCGTGGTCGTGCATGTGACTGTAAACACGATAGATTGTGGGTTCGATTCTCAGTCGAGGTATTGAAATATTGAATGTTTTTATTTCTTTTCTCTGGCAACGAAGCAAAACCCACAGTTGAGTTCCACCACACAGCTTGCAGAGGCTCCAGAATTCGTCGAAAAGCAGAAAACATGTAATGGGAACGGAGTGTTTTAACATTAAGTTCTCAGCGTTCCCGTTGTCTACCCTGCTACGTGCGGGATACAGTATCAACCTACAAAATATATATATATATATATAACAAGAAAGTGCCAACAGTACATTTTTTATATAAAATACCCAATATTAATACATCATTCTTATCTAAATTACGTAAAGATCATCATAAAAAAATATACGTGTACCTACCTACGTATAAATAAATACCAACCGCAAAAGTATTCGTATCGACTATCGAGCCGTATGCGCTATCTTGATAACACGCGGCCACCGGTGACGACATACCCTTATCAGTTACAAAACTACGATAGATAAGCGTTATCACCCAGGCGAATTCAATTCTGATTTGAGACAAGCCCGGCTCATTTAATATAATAGTGGATGTTAAGGTGCTTACCTATTGCTCTTAGGTTTTTGTTTGTTATTCATGAACCTAGCTGTTTTTTATTCAAGGTCGTTTAGAGAAATTTGCAATATGTACGGGAGTGAAACATAATAAATGTAGGCGTTTTTTATATAATAATCTGATATTTTCCAATCGTTTTTACTTTATTTTCCTTTGCTACCAATATTTAAGTGGGTACTAGTTCGATTCCTGTGTAGAGTAAATTCGTATACTATCGTCGTATTATCGCACTGATTAAGTCTTGTAATAATTAAGTGATTTATCATAGTCAGTCCAATAAGGCCAATCGTGGCGCAGTGGGCACAAGAGTGTGACGCGACATGTGGGTTTGATTCCCACTCGAGGAAATAAAATAGATATATATTTTCATTTCCTTATTCCTTAGAAACGAGGCTGAGCGTGGTATTGTGTTCTGCCTCTCAAGATTACACGTCAATGCCTCTAGAATCTCGGCGGAAGGTGGAAGCGGGAGTGTCTTAACACTAGGTTCCCAGGTTCCCTCTGTCTACCATCTGCGAGATCAGAGTGAAGCTTTTTGTTGTAAAGTTTTTTTTGTATGCAATAATCGCAACAGGTCATTGTGTTTTCTTAATTTATCTCATAACTTCTTACACCATGTGATGCAAAGTTAATCTTACACTAGAATGCACGTGATAGTATCCTATGTAAGATTAAAGTATACAAGAGCCCAGAGTTTATTAATAGTCTCTTTATAAACGCCGATGGGGAAATGGAATATAAAAAAAAAATGGGAACCCTAGTGGGTTAAAAATCAATAAATCTAGCTATAAATAAAATTTTATTGTATAGAAGGTAGGTGCGCTCGCCTCATAAAATTTTGCTATCATATTATTTCTTTATTTTAATTCTTATTCTTACGTTTGCTATTGCTATTAGAATAGATGGATAAATTAATGAGGTCGTAAGTGTGGCAGTTGTGAGTTCTGTTCCCACTCGAGGGTATGAATTAGTTGTATTACCTCGCTCTAGTAAGTGTGGCGTTAAGTTCCGCTACTCAACGCCCAATGTCTTGAAAATTGGGCGAGACATTGGCAACGGAGTGTTGTTTCACCATGTTTTATTTGTTGTATGTTTGACATTCTCGCGATAGACAAAGCTCAGTTCAAAAATTCCTCTAGAATTAAAACAACGTTATCGTAATTAATATCTAAATAATGTTCTAACATTTTCATAATTAAATGCTATTTTTTAATTTTGGCGTTTGACGTCATTGTTGAACAACTCTTTTATAAGTTTATTGTTTTTACAACCAAATTACAAATGTACTTACTGTATAAACTACAAAGGAAATAAAATCATCGTAAAGTTTAAATTGTTGATTTTTTTTAGGTACAGTGTTACACAATTATTACTTAAATATGCTAAAATATAGAATATCGCGGAAATGGAATATTTTATATTTCAATTTTGGTAACAAAACAAAACGCGGCGCCACTGAATACGCATTGCCTCGAGTATTCGGTGGAAAATGACGAGCGTAGTGTCTTAACACTAGGCACCATCTGCCTACTATGTGAAGAACATAATTAAAATGAGATTTCATACACAATTTCATAGTAGGCAGGTATCACAACGTCTTTCCGCTAAACTCTAAACCCATCAAAGTTAATTTATTTAGACTTAACGAGTTCACAAGCTGCCTTATCTTCCTTACTTATATATTTGTTCTTAGAAAATATTAAATTCATCTCGCTCCAAGTGTTCTCGCGTTGTCTCTAAATTGTTATAAATGACCAGATTTTACGTAACGTAATGGTTGGAACCTTGAGAACCAGCTGCTCGTGATGTTAGTTAGTACATGCCTGCTTCTAAGAACGCAAATACAAAAATTCTAAATTATAATATACGAAATATGTGTACTATGAGATAACGATCTTTACACTTAATGAGTATATTTCTTATGGATGTTTAAACGTGGTACAAACATTTTTGTATGGATTATAAGGAAATCCTTTTTACAATTTATCTTTTTTTCCAACTTCACGCTACATTCCAGGCTCCAGGGTCCTAATTCCAGCTTATTTATGTAGACAGAGCGAAGAAATTGAACAATATACATATTTTGTTAGCGCACTCGTGTAAAAGAAGGTATATGTAGGTGGAAAAGACTATAAAATTTGTGGAATTGTGTGCTTGTAGGCGATTGCCCTATCGGAAGGAAGCTCAATTACGTGGAATCTTTTTCCGAATACGTTAGAAACATATAGAGAGAGTATAGACGGTGTGTATTTTTATGGGGTTTTTTTTAAAAAACGCCAACTGCTTCGGAGTTCTAACAATATTTAATTTTACGAGTCCTTACGTACTTACTACGTATTTTTCACCAGTTTCAAATTAATCTGAACAACAGTATATAAGTAAGTTTGTATTGTTTCGTATTTATAAGTCAAATTGAAAACTTAACACCATCGAGATGCAATTAAGAAGTGCTTGAGCTTGATGGGCACTATGTTTGTAGACTCAAATGCTATTCTATAGGCTATATATAACAAAATGAAGTTTCATTTTCCTTTGATAAATATTAAGGATGTTTATATTGAGTAAAAAGTAGTCTCAAATTACTTCTTCACCTTTTTGCCCGCATAGCAGATTAGGAATAAAGAACCTAGCTTTAAGACAGTTCATTTTTCACTGTATCTAACTGTACTGCCTTATTTTTGAGACATTCTGAACATGGGCGCAGGAATAGGGGCAAAAGGGGGCAGAGTGATCCGTGCCTAACCACAAAATAGTCCTGTGCCCAGAAATTTTACTAACAATTTAAAAACTATATTTTAGTTGTATAAAAGAAAAGATGAAATAACAAACGATAAACACTCACGTATTGACATTGAATGCATAATAATATCTAATAATATTAAAAATCGATACTCCTCGATAGCTACGTAAAACAAATACGTAGGTTTACGGAATACCTACGAGTATATGCATATATGATGGTATAAGTTTCCGTAATTATATTAGCCGTAGCAGTATCCGACGTCGGCACGCTTGCCTGTGTTTGAATGTCAAAGTTCCGTAAGTGTAATTCCTCTCTCGGGATACGACAATGCTATTTGAACTTGTGTTTTCATATTATATTATATGCATAGTTTGTCTGTTTGTTTGTGTATTATGGTTTTATTGAACTACGTTATATCGATTTTGTACTATATTAATATAAAGAAATCTTTAGTGGTACGGTTGTGAGTTCGATCCCCATTCGAAGGAATGTATTGTTATTTATTAATATTTTCATTTCTTTGCTTTGGCTTCAACACAAAAAGTTCGGTGTTGAGTCCCACCATTCAACACGCAGTGCCTTAAAAACTTGGTGGAAAATGGAGAACGTAGTGTAATACTAGGTTCTCTCTGTCTACCCTGCTAGACTGCCTAGCATATAGCTGATTTATATTCAACAAACCTTTACGTCTTTTCGCTTTATCTATATATATATATAGAGAGAATCTAGTGTTAAGACACTTCGTTCTTCTTAGTGTTCTTCCGAAATTTGAGACACTGTCTGTCGAATGATAAAACTTACGATCAAACCCACTAACATCGATCGCGTTTACAAGCAGATTCGGTCCCACTCCTCTACAATGGACTATTTATAACTAAACATAAAAATCCTCTTAAAACATTAAAAATAGGCAAATATTCAGAACAACAATCTATTTATGTAATATCACTAACCGAGTCTCACTGAGGTATCTCTGACGTCAGCGCAATGACAGATGACGAGGTCGAACTGTGTCGTCATTGGCGTCAACATAAATAATATTTAGAGAAAAATGTCGTTTAATCTGTAAAATCTTGGGAACTTTTGATTTTTATTTGTGTTTCTTCGCTCGTATCGAGGGAAAGGCCTGCTTTAAGTTCCACCACTCAACACGCATTTCTCCAAAGTTCGGCTGAAATTGGGGAACGGAATATCTTAACATTAGGTTCCATCAGCCTACCCTGCTGTGTGCGGGAAACAGCGTGAAGCTGTTTGATGATTGGATATAAAAATTTTATATTTTAATGATATATTATTCTTGGCTGTTCGTAAATTATAATAATAAATGTGTTTCAGTGATGTTTCACATTAGTTGGTCGAATATTAAAATACATAAATAAACTTTGGTCACGTGTAAACTATAAATATATTCTATTACGTAATATTTCATTTATTAGAGGTACATATATTTTAATTAAAGTGTATTATTTAATTGTATACTGTGAGGCCAGCCGTGGCCCAGGGACACAGGGATGCGACTATAAACGCGACAGGTGGTGGGTTCGATTTCCACTCGAAGAAATGAAATATTTAATATTTTAATTTCCTCGCTCTGGTAAAACGAAACGTTGAATTCCGCTACTCAACACGCAATAGTTCTAGAATTAGACGGAAAATGGAAAACTGAAGTGTCTTAATGGGAACAGAACGTCTTAACACTAAATTTTCAGGTTCCCTCTGTACACCCTGATATGGGCTATACAAAAAAAGCAAAAAAAATCTAATTTAGTATATGTATTGCAATTGCATATATTCCTCATTGGAAGTTATTACGTCATAATTATATAATCTACCAAAAAAAAACTTTAAAGATAACAATTTCCAACACATCATACGATTTATCATCATCATCATCATCAATTATATCTGCTGAATCTGGGTAATACCTAATTAAAGAATTGGGCGAGTGAAAAAAAAACTTCTTAAAATACTCCAAAATATAACAATAATAAAAAAACTTAATTATCAATTTCATTTCATTTCTTTGTAGATTTCCAAAACTTACAACATTCCGGCTGCCAAAGCTATTCGTACTGATGCCAAGTGTTTAATAGTATAGCTATTTGTTATTTTAGCACATTAAAAATTATGGTAATTTATATCAGTATGTAGAGGCCAGTGTGATTGTGAACTCAACGGGTTCTGGGTTCGATTCCCGTTCGAGGAAATAATTTTTTTAATATTTTCATTTCTTTGCTCTGGTGTCGAGGGAAAGCGCGGCGTTGAGTTCCGCCACTCAACACGCAATGCCTCAAGAATTCGGCGGAAAATGGGGAATGGAATGTCTTCACACTAGGTTCCTTCTGCGCACACAGCAGGGGTAGGCAGAGGGAAACTTAGTGTTAAGGCACTCCGTTTTTTTATTCTCTAAAGATATATATTAGTATATAAATAATAGTCTATGAGTAATACCAGTCATGTGTTCTTGTCACCTCGACATATGTATGTTATAATTATATTACAGCGGTATTTTACCATAACAACGTAATTTAGTTTTGCACGATCTTCTTACAATATATAACTATTTTTTTCGCTTTGAGGTTCTTAAGAAATAGAAATATCTGTTGTCAAGAGTTTTTGATATATTTAAAAACGTATATATGAAACTGAGCTGGACGATTCTAAGTACAAATCCTGGTCGGCCAAATATTTAAATATATTACACTAATGTTTTACTAATCTAGTTAAAGTTTAAACTAAATGCAGCACTAGTGCTGAATCACTATTTTATAATACGTGGACAGATGATTTTTAGGGAACGGAATAATTTTACATTTGTCTCTGCTCTCCTTACAAAACTACGAAAGATATCTAATTATAATACATATAATAAATATTTCGAAGATTTTCTTTTAGTTAAGTGCCAACATTTTTTGTCGAAGTCACGATTAAAACTCGCTTAAATTATTTTTTAATTTCATCATCAAAATATACGTTGCTTATTATCCTTTTTCAATAAAAAACTGAACAGTTTATTTGGAGTTTTTTAATTGAATACTTTATTTCAATCATCAACAGGAAGGCTGTCGGCCTAATGGTCGGCTTGACCTCTAATTGAAACATTTGCATATACCAAGGGTACAAACACTGACGAATGCATTTGATCGATGCCTACATCCTATATACAATTTACCTGTTGCTATAGAATTCATAGATATTGGTTTCCTTTTATATAAGGAAGTACGATTGTTTGAAATAATACTACTTAATATCCTCAATATCTCATAGTGAAAGTTGGTGTGGTTGGATATTTGTCCGACTTTCACACAAAAACTACTGAACGGATTTAGATGAAACTTTACAGTAATACAACTTATACATCAGAATAATACATGGGCTACAATTTATGTACGGATTTTGTATAATTTGGCTATAATTTAAAATTAAGTTTCACCGGGCGGATAAAGCGTGGCGTTAAGTTCCGCCACTCAATTCTCTATAAAGTACTCTATAAAGTATCTTCCATATTCTGCTAGCTATAAATACATAATATATAAAATTATAACTAACAGCCCTACGAGCGAGCCAACCTCGCCGACGCGCTCCTGCCCCGCACCCTCATCGAAGGGGAGCTGATCATCCGCCAGGGTGACTCCGCGGACGGCATGTACTTTGTCGAAGATGGATCTGTCAGCATCCGTATTGCTAGAGATGATGGCAATGAACATGAGATTAAACGTCTTGGTGAGTTTTGATGGTTTTTTAAATTATTTGTAGCCTTTTTATAGTATATAGGTATGTGATATAATATAATTAATGATACAGTGTGTTCATTATTTGTTTAAAATATATAGGACATATTAGAGTAGGCAGTATAGTAGATATTATATAGTATCTATTATCTTATTTTATTAACAAACTAATAAAATATATTCATATTATTATATTAATTTCAAAAGTACTGTATTATTTTTATGAGAACTTACTAAAGTGCTCTATAATATTGACTTCTATTAGTTTATAGCCATTTAAGGTTACAAAATAAATCTTATCAAAACAACATTCAAAAAAATATTTTTTTGCCTCGAAAACAAATTTTGAAAAATATATGATTTTTATACCAAAATGAAAATAACAAAAAGACATATTAAACTCTTACAAACTTTGCAGGTAAAGGTGGGTACTTTGGCGAGCTGGCTCTGGTCACCCACAAGCCGCGCGCCGCCTCCGCGTACGCCGTTGGACCTACTAAAGTTGCTTGTGAGTTTACGTTTTTATACTTTATTCTTCAATGGTTTTAGATTAGCATTACTATATTAATTCTAGGAGAGATTTATAATGAAATTTTTAATTTAATAATTAATTAATAAATAACTTCAATAGTATTTGTCTTAAATGTTCAAAATATTCGATAAATTTAAATGCCTATCTTGCTATATGCGCAATATAGCATAAAACTAAAAAATAAAATTAAATATCCAATGATTGCATCTTCCAGTCCTCGACGTGGAAACCTTCGAGCGTCTCCTCGGGCCCTGCATGGAGATAATGAAGCGCAACATCGACGACTACGAGGAGCAGCTCGTCAAGCTGTTCGGCGACAAGAGCAACCTGACCGACGTGCGATGAACCCGCTACCCACGTCTACCTACACACTAGCCCTCCCCCCTTTAGGCATTTCTTTTTTTAAAAATAATCATCGCAATAGACACGTGGTCCGTTTACTTTTTGTTTTTCAAAATTTATGATTATATTATATGTTTAGATTTTTTTGTTTGTATGTATATTATATAAATATATTATATTTTATTTAGCCCTCCCCTTAAAATTTAATTTCGTATACGAATTATGTTTTAATTTTAATTTGTAACTATTTTTGTATGTCTATTTATGCTTATTGATGTGTTTATTTTAGTATGGCTATGTATTGTTCATGTTATACTTATGTTTTTTTTACAGATTATGGTTTATATTAAAGTGGACCATTAAAAATGTAAATTGAATTCTTTCTCAATAACTGATTTCTAGAATTAAATTATTTTATACCTTCTTTATTCATCCTTCCATCATACATATATGTATGTATAATATGAACAGTGCATTGCCATTCTAAAATATTAAAACTGTGCTATATTATTTTATAGCTTGTTTAATTTTAATTTTGTATTTTCTGCTATATTTTAAATTATGTTATCTTAATTTATTCAATTTTATTCTTTTCAAAAATTACTTATGTATTTCAATTATAACGTCCGTGTATTCAAAATTATATGATATAGTGCTGGTTGAACATTTTTAACAAATATTTGTAGAAAATGTATAGAAAACTTGAACGTAGCGGGACACGAACCCGCGCCTCGTAGGTAGCACTCAATTTTTTATGTTTTCTAAAAATATTTTCTCACTACATTAATGTGGAATATCATTTTTAAAATAATAAACAATTAAATTATTTTATTAACTAACTACTATTATCGTAATGGCAACACTACTTAAAATTATCAACATTTTTCAGGGATTGCGCTGTTAAATTCGACTAATTATTTATTTTTTTCAAATAACAGCCTGATCTCAGATTGGGGAAATTATTATTTTATCCAATTTAAACTTTTCAAACGAATAAGTGCCATTTTATGTTATTATTTAGTTAGGATTTACTTTAAACGCAAGGGGGCGTATACAAATGGAGGCCGGATAATTTTGCATTTGTAACAATACGCTTATTTTAGATAGATGTAATGCCTTAGTAGATATGTAAATAAAGAATAATACTGGTAACTTTCATATATCTAAGTAAACAAACATATTAAGACATCACAAATGTAATTTAAAAAACTATTAGGCCTGTAGTCGGGTCTGTTTGCAAACACAAAGGTCGTGGATTCGATTCCCACCAAGTGACAGTGAAACTTTTTCTTCATACTAGTGGAAAATGAATGGCATTTAGTATCTAAATTTTATCACTAAAAAATATTTTTAGTAGAAAAATGCAATGATATCCGGCCTTCTGTCCTTTATTTTTATTAGGATACTCTGCTACCGCCATTTTGTATTGTTTCGCGGCTTTGGTCATACATAATGCACATATATACATTTTGTATGTAATAAATGTTTTGTGATTAGATAAAATCTTGTCACGTTTTATTTATTTTATTTCATTGTTTCTATTTTTTATGTATATCGGGATTGATTATATAAATCTGTTTGTAAATGCCAAATTAATGTTTATGTGACTTGTAATTGTTGTGGGATGACGTTGATATATTGATTTTGTGGCGGTTTTTAATTCGATTTTATTGTAATCGATATTTGAAAATATCGATTTGATAACGATTTTATATTGGACCATGTAGATTTACTTTATTTGTGCTGGTGTTTAACTCGATTTTGTTATAATTGATACTTGAAAATATCGATGAAACTGTTACATTTCAACGTGGTTTAAGCATTTGTTTATACATCGATTTGAGTATCAATTATAAAAAATGTACGTGCAAATTTTTTTAGTTGCCATCAAATATATTTCTATTTATTTAATTGTTTTACTTTTATCAACTTTGAAGCGTATTTAATTGAGAAAATAATATTTGTTTGTAATTTTATTTTATTTACTTTTTAGAGGGTTTCTATAGTTTTGTCCTTAAATTTTACATAACAGATCTGAGGTGTGTTCATAACAACTTATTTGTCTGTTTGTTTATATTGGAATTCTAAATATTGAACAACTATAAATTAAAATAATTCAGTCTAAATATGATTGACCTTTAGATTTTGACATTTAAGAAAACAAAAATACAAAATATAAATGATAGTTTTATGATACTCTCAAATTATAATAACTATTTAGAATTTATATGAATGCATATTTGTATGTTACCTCCTCGCAATGGCTGACCCTCAGGTAAAGTCCCAGTATTATTTAATTACAGATAAAAAAAATAATATCATTTCATATGTAAATCCAGCCAAAGTAGGTGAATACATATTGTATGTAGCACTATATTTAAGTATATTTATATGTAGTAGTTAGATTTTTTGTCACTTCTTATTGTAATTTAAATAACTATTTAGTAGTTTTAGGTGATGAATGAACACAATGTGTACAAATTGTTTCAGTTGCCATAGAAGATGTTAATTGTTTTTATTTTTTGTGAGAGATGGTTTTTTTTTTTATTATTTTCTTTGTTAGTGTTTTCCCAATGGGAAAATTATTTAGTGACAGATTAGGAAGTCAAGTATTAATGTACTGTCCAAGTTAAATGTTTATTTGTAAAGTTTTTCAACCTATATTATATATTCTTATTGTCATATCAATGTATTCGTCCATAGTTCTCAATGCTTGCTTGTAGTGACCAATTTCATTGCGACAGGGTTGCGTTCCTCATAGTTTCTAACATTCCCTCGTTGCAAAATGTCAAAGTTTATTTGTTTTTCTTGTCTCTTTTTTTGTTTGTTATCTTTTACATTGTTTTGTATATTTCTATTCTCTATATTGCAATAGGACTCTCGTCTCAAGTGCCTATCCGGAGCTATCTGATGAACTGCAAGTCGCTAACTAGGGGCCGTCCGGGAATATCGTCACACGATTTTTTTTTTTTACTTTTGCCCAATCGTCTGTGTGCAATTTTATACCCAAAAAATGATTAAAGCTTAGTTATTTTTGGTCTCACGAATTTCTTGTTTTAATACTTACTTTTTGAAATGTCACACTTGGTTGACCCTCCCTCCCCCTTTCCCTTAACGTATGATGTAATTAGTGGATGGCCCCCATAATATTGTTACTCTCGTGTATTAACTCACTGAACTGCCTTTTCTACGTGGACTTATGTATAGTGGGTGTGTGTTTGTGTGTTAGGCCTGTTGGAATATTCAATTTTTTTGTCTCTAAATGCACTAAATAATTAATAATAACTTGCTCGTAACGGCAATATTTCATTTATATTCACATATATATTATTGTGTGTAAATTTTATCAAACCATGGTATCCGCAGTGACCATGGATTAATAATCAGCCGGACTGATTATATAGAATTTTTTTAGAACAGATTTATTTATTATAAAATAAAATATACAAGTTGTACCTATTTATGCAGTGTTATGTGTAAATTCTATGCATCCTATATAATAATATGATAGTTTTTATGACGTGTGTGTGTGGAATGATGGTTCTCCCTTCTATAACACATATTTATGGGAAGTATTAAATATTTACTTACCGTAAGAGACGCGAAGGGGTTGAATATAACTTAATCGATTTGATTCTATGACGCGTTTGTAGTGTGTCATCTCATATGGCCATTATGTCCCGATTTCCCCCCTTAAGATTGTATGTCGTTTAGATTATTCACTAAAATATTATATTGACATGTCTCCCTTGTCTGTGGGTCCTTGGTTATGTCAGTGGTGGATAGTTTGTTGTTTGTTACTTGTATACAGGTTGTACTGGCTACTTGTTTGAGTCCCCCCTGTATACACCCGGTAGTCGTGACATATAGACGGGCGATTTTAAATTATCCAAGTATATTTATTATTTATATACTTGTTGGTTATGAAAATTGAAAGAGAAATAATATATGATTGTTTACATACATTTATTTACATTTTTTTCTCACACTGCTACATGTTATACAATCGCCCATCTCTATTGAATAGTATTGTGCAATAATTACTGTCATTGACATTGTCATCATGTGAGTGTGAAATTTAATTTATAGATTAAAATTATATATAGTGTAAGACTTAATATTTTTTTCTCTTTACACCGGTGTCGATGAGGCTATACAGCTGTCACTGTACAAGTAATGTTACTTACGTATATCGTTTAGTCGCACAAACGTTGGTTTCGACGCAGCTCTGCAGGTCTTCCAGCGGACGCGCAGTTGTGCGCCATCGCTCCCAGTGCGCACGTGTGGGGCTGTTTTCTAGCGAATTGATGTTAAATTGAAATTCGATACGCTTAAAGTTAGCGTTAAATTTTTATAAATCACTAGTCATCGGTGTCTAATATAGATTTGTAACCTGACAGCACGTTGGTACAAACATTTCATATGTTTCCATGTTAGCGTAAGTCCTCTCTGTTCCCATGATGATGCATATCAGCCGGTCGCACTTCTGTACCGTACCAGTCCAGTACCAGTCGGTAATAGCCGCTTTACCCACGTCATGAGCTTACCCTGTACATTTATAAAAATTATGTATCGTAAAATGTTAGAAAACTGAATTATATTTGTTTGTAGATCTAAATCGGTGTTTGTTTTAAACCCCCTCTATATATTCCTTTGTCTGTTCTCTGGTTTTCTTAAATTGTATACAAAATAGTTTAACCATATCCATATGTGCAACTTTTGTATAATAATTATCAACATATAGATTAAACTTTTATTAAAATCCACTTCCATTTTTAAGAAAAAAAAAACATTTAAAAAATGCATAGATGTAATTATTATTACATTATAAAATAAAACAAAAAAGTAGTAATATTAATTTACTTCATATTTAATTAAATATAAAATGTTATTTATATAGCTTCTTGTTCTCTGCTGTAAACTTGCATAATTTTTTCCATTATTTCCCAATTCTTTTCTTTCTGCAAGTCCTTTGTGAATACCTAAAAATAATCATTACATTATTTTACAATAAATTTTATTAATACACACACTGCATAGCGTCTGACAGTGAACGGTGCAATTGTGGGTTTGATTTTCACTCAGTGTCATGATTTATTTTCATTCCTTAGTAAAAAGACAAATCACAGTTCTTAATAAGCAATTGAGTAGAAAGTGAGGAATAAAGTGTAAAAACAAGGTCCCCTACAATTACCATACTTAGTGAAGCTAAATAAGCTATATTAATAAATATTAATTTTATTTTTGTAACAATAAATATGCAAAAATATGTACTTAATTGAAAAACAGAGTATGTCATTTAAATAGAAAACATTACTAACCGAGTACCAAGCTGCATCATCATCTAATGTTGAGGCCAAAGGTACAGACACTCCCAGCACATGTAAAGCTAGAGTTAAACAAGCCACAGCAATGTGTGGGGCTCTATAGTCCAGAATTGATGGACAGTGGTGGAAATCTTGCAGAAAACCCATAGCAGTGCGGGCTATAGGCGCTGATCTCCACTGAGTGGGAGGAAACCACTCTTGCAGCGAGCGTAAATAGTGAAGTAAATATCTATGAGGAGATGGTGCATCTAAATTAAAGCCTAAAAGACGTAAGACGAGGAGTTCAGCTTGTGCTACGGCGCCGCGACACGACCAGTATTCATCGCCTAGCTCCAAGGGTCCAGCTCCACGATTGATGGAATTGTGAGCCACATTCACTGCATCTCTTAACCTAACAGGCTCGTCTCGAGATTTTCCAGCAGCACAGAGACAAGCTGTGCATATCACATAGCAATCATAGTCATTCTTGTCGGCTTCTTTGAAAAACTTATGGTAAAATATAGCAGCTGCAGCCACAGTCGCGGGTTGCAGTCCAAGTTTGATGCCGCACTCGAATATAAAGTTTGTTGCCAGGCTGTGGCCGGGGGCGTTCCTGTAGTCCGGCAGTCTTCGCTCTCGCCTATTGTTTTGTAAAGCCATTACGTCGATAACGTCCTTCATTTTTATTTACTTTTTAGTTAATTCTAATATCTCCAATAAACACCAACAAACGAAATGTCAAAATTGAAGCTCACATTTTTCTAGCGTCGTACTATAGATTATAGAAAAGCACAGATTATAAAGATTGGTAGTAATAGCAACCCCAAATGATTGTAGTATTTGTACAGAAAAAGTGGGCGAATATAATTCACGCGGTGAATAGACATAAAAACACGAAAGTTTTTTATATTATCTTAACATTTTCTTGTTTCTTCTTTTGTACTGTTTTCTTAAATTACATTTAATCTCACTATGTTAATTTGTGCCTCGGAAAAGTTGTTTATTTTTTTAAATATTATTATTTAAGTGAGAATCTACTGTTAACACTCCTTTCCATTAGGACACTTCGGTTCTCCTCTTTCCGCTGAATTTTCGAGACATTGCGTATTGAATGGCAAAACTTAACGTTGTGCCTTGCTATATTAATTGAGGAAATTAAAGTAATAAGTGGGTTTATACCAGTTATTCCCGAGTGGGCATTATTTAACACACAACAATTGTCGCATTTACAGTCATACTCATGATGCCTCAATGTGATTAATCAAAAACAAGTTTATTGTATTTGTAAATACAATTATGATTTATATTTATGGATTCTAATGAAAATAATTGCAAATGTGAAATTCTATTCTAATTTTCCTTAAGTATGTTTTAATCCTAATCACATTTTTGCATTCCAAATTTATTCATGTAAAAAATAACAAAATGTAAGTATGCTCTTAAATAAATTGTTTTCTTTAAATTAAAAAATAGACTAGCCAAGAATTTTAAATTAAAATAATATAAATTTTAAAGGATTGTATTGTGATTGAGCATAGAATGTACTCTTTGATATAATAAAAGTTTTACATAGTTTTAAAGTAATGTATTAAAATTTAATATTACATAAAAAGATAATTAAGACAATTTGTTTCAGATGGTTTGGTAACAGATCCTATGCTACTATTAAATAGATTTAACATAAAATTTAATTAATTAAATTTATTTAATTTTGGAAGTTATTGTGTCACTTGAATAAACCCGCATAATTGAAATTGGTATTAATGTAAAATATCAGCTTTTCACTTGGAATATTTAAAAATAAAAAACATTAATTTAAAAATTCGTAGCAACTATTTACACTAAACATGGTTTTTATTACACGTTTAAAAATATAATTTACAGCTATATCTCCTCTAGGGAAATCTTTACGTATTCCCCACAAATAATAAATTATCCTGATAAGCATAAGCATATTTACTTTTAATGTCCACATTATTTACTTTCACATCAAAACTGTCCACATTATTTACTTTCACAACAAATTCAAATGTTTAATTCTATGATTAATAAAAACATTGGATTTTTTTAAGTTATACAAAGGGAGCTAGGAAAAAAGGTTTGAAATAAAACAAACATTATTATTTGAACATAAAAATTAGAATATAATCATTTTCAGTAATTATTTAAAATTATACACTTAAAGTACATTTATAGTAAATTCAATAAAAAATACCAGTGCAGACGAGATACAAAAAAGAGAAAAATATTGTTTAATTACATCGTTGGTTAAATATTGCGCTTCAGTAAATGCATTACAAAAAACATATTTGAACTTAAAGAAATAAAACGAGAGTTACACGAGTCACTCGATATAGAAAAATAAAGATAAGATTGAATCACATTCAAAAATTACCCACTAGTGACTAAAAACGTTACCTTCATAATCGCTAGCTCTGGTGCGCTGCGTGTGCGTCACGTCACGACACTGTCACGTCGCGTGACGCGCGACACGTCACGTGCCGCGTCACGACGCCAGTGCCGCTGTCACGTCGCCGTCGAAGTGAACGTGATTCGAGCGAACGACCAATGGCGGCAGTGTACAAAATTTACATCCCCATCCACTCGAAACATTAAAGCGACACGTTGCTTGCAAACAAAACGGCTGCGGGGCACGACGGGGGTCGCGGGCGTCGACGGGAGTCGACTGGGGGTCGACGGAGGCCGACCGGGGGTCGGTCTCGAATGTGAACGGCGCTAATACACAATTAGTTCTGCTTTACATACACATATTGTTACATAACAGTAAAAAACCTACCCAGCAACAAGCCGACGCGGCCGCGTCACAGTAGGCGTTATTACAATTATTATTATTTTTTTCCATTTAATTAAAACACTTTTTACATACTCATACGAACGCAAAAACGAAAACGAATCACCTAACTATGATAATAGTAAAGGTTACCGTCTAATCGCGTTATTAATAATTAATGTTTATTGATACAGTTACTGTACTAACGCTTAAAAGTAAGGGATTTTTTATTTATTTTTAGTATTAATAATAATAAATTATGTTATATAGTTTATATATGTATAATGTCGATTACGCCAACTCGCGAGTGTGTATACAACTTTATATACTCACATATCTTACGCGGGGGTAGTGTGTACCGCCCTAACTATCAAATAACCGAGAGAGTTACATTTAATACAAATACACGCTAGATTCAAATAAATAACTATCATCGTGTTTCACAATGCGTACAAGAGTTGATCTTATATAGCTACGTCTTAAGGTTACTGTAAAAAGTGACATAGAAAATATATGAACACAAAAGAACTTATATAAAAAAACCGACATTAGTTGTAAAACGATGTAAAGAAATAATTAATCTCTTGTAGGAATAATATTAATAATATTAAAAAAAGTTTGTGCGGTCGCTCGGAGACGCTGGGAACTGATCACTTAACACGAAGTGGATACAAATACAGATTTGTGCATTAAAATGTTTATAAAAAAATAATGTTTTCATACTAATAGATAGATATACTAAAATATCTAATAGTGGAATGATATCATGTAGCAGTATAAGTAGGCCTGTTTCAACACTATATATTGAATATTGGTTCCTTCTGCGTTGGTCCGTAAGAGAGTGAGTATATAAGCGCCAAGCGACGAACTGGAACTCGCATAGAAAATTGACCATAACGGGACTCGAACCCGCTACATTCAAACTTTTATACGTTGTCCAAAAATATTCCTCTATCCTTAGTGTGGAATAACACTTTAAAAAATGTTAAAAATATCCAGTAAGCTTAGTTCTCATAAAAAATATAAAATACGCAAACTTGTACACTATGATAAATACGAAAGGCGTCCGACGTCGCGTCACGTCATGTCGCGTCACGTCACGGCGCGTGACGGGATGACGTGACAGACGGGAGCGGACGCGGGTTAAATGCAGCGATTTCCGAACATTGTGACACGAATCTCTTAGAACCTAAATACTAGTGATGTCCTTACTGCGGTCCGACTGATGGATACTCCAAAGTAATACATAACAATAAATATATATATAAAGGCATACATATAATAATATAGTAGTAGTAGAGGTAAAAAAAATGCGAATACAAGTTTGTCCATCATACGAAGACATGCATGGATGAAGGTGATATGTCGCTTAAATTTTAAATTCCCACAAAATTTACTACAAAAAAATCACCAAAATCCTTTGCAAAGAAAAAAAAAGAAGTTACATAATTTCCCTATTGTGTTAACCGACAACAATTTAATCATGATTGTATTACAACAATACGACCCAATCGAGTCAACAACAACAGCGACACATCCCCAACACCCAAACTGGACACCACAGCGACTGTGGTCAGTGGTAGTGGTGGTATTAGCAGTAGTGGTGGTAGTGGTAGTGGTAGTGGTGGTCTAGTACAATCCGCAACCACGCAGATTATTGGCGATGATGACGTCAGTGACGGCGTCAAACACGAACTGTATGTTGTTGGTGTCGGTGGCGCACGTCATGTGGCAGTATATCTCCTTTGTCGTGGACTTGTTCTTCGCTTCGAACTGCGCTTGGATGTAGGCGGCGGCCTCGCCGTATTCTTGGGCGCCTGGAGAGTTTTGACAAGTGTTAATTACTAACTAATAATTAGAGCGATTTTATATTTTCATATATAAGTGACATTTATCTTTCTTATATAGGCATATGTCTTTATTTGATGTGTAAACTAAAATATGTAAGTCTTTAGCACGCATATCATATTACTTAAGTATCTGACCAAAAGTAAAATATATTTTTGTTTCTAAATTGTAAATTGTGTTAAAAATCCAAAAATTATTACGAATAATTACTTTAAAAACAATTATGCATCTCAAAATAACATTAAAAGTTAATATAATCATGACAAATTAATATACTTTTACAACTAAAGAAAACAAAACAACAAAGAAAATGAAATGACAAACAGGACCATATAATTTAAATATAACTATAATAATTAACATATTAATTCATTCCATACCCGTATATTCAGGGAAGCATATGGTGAGCGGCGACTTGCGTATCTTCTCCTCGAACAGATCCTTCTTATTCAGGAACAGAATAATGCTGGTGTCCGTGAACCACTTGTTGTTGCAGATGGAGTCGAACAGCTTCAAACTCTCCTGCATGCGGTTCTGGAAATGTATGGGGAATAGATTGAATGTCATGTGGAATTAAATTATTTATTAGTATGTAATCTTATATCCAATTGAATTATTTTCATTTCCTCGCTCTGGTTAGAAGAGAACTCGCGGCGTTATGTTCCGGTACTGAACACGTATTGTCTCCGAAAGTAGGGAATTGAGATTCCCATTAGATTCTCTTTCTGTCCCTACTAAATAAAAAAATATTACTTAAATAGCAGTTTGTGCTAGCACAAAATTTCTAACCTTATAGGTAAGGTATTTTGCACTGTTGGTTATATTAAAAAAAAACGCAATTTCCAAAAAATGTATGCAAAAAATTACACAAATAAATAAATTTCATATAGTTTCTGTAGAACTTTTGAAATATAGTATTATTTAAATGTTAATTATTAAAACATTAGGTTATCGATTATAATTACAATTACAATTAATAATGCGTTAGATAAATTTAAATTGGATTACTTATAGATAAGATTAAATAAATTAGTAAATAAACAAAAATATGTATGCCACTAAAATGTAACTAGCACAAAAACTAACAAAAACCTATTTCTCAACCATTATCACAAAAAAACCGACAAATATATTAAATATCGTTTAGTATAATTAAAAAAGCCAATAATTTATGATAAGAGAAATAAAATAATTTAATAATAAATAAATCCAATAGGTATATGTATAATATAAAGGAGAAAAAGTTATCAGAGTCTAACAAAAATAACACATTGATAACGATTACTATGGCGTGATGCGATTATGTCAGTACATAAATTTTATATAATATAATAATATTTACATAAAAATTATAATTTGTATAAATTTTAAGCGGATTTGTGGGCATTTGATCGTTCTTTTTTAGCTTTACGCTGTATCCAGCACATGGCAGCACCGTAGGCAGAGGGAACCTGGTAAACTAGTGTTAAGACAATCTGTTCCCATTAGGACCCTTCTGTTTCCCGCTTTCCACCAAATTCTGAAGGCTTTGCATGTTGAGTGACAGTACTCAACACCACACTTTGCCTCGTTCCCAGAGTGTGGAAATGAAATTATGAAATTTTTATTTCCTCAAATAGGAATCGAACAACCTGTCATGGGTTCTTTAAAACGAAATTACACGTTATATGCAATTTATGAAACTCATATGCGAAATATTGTATAAGTTTTGTTTTTGTTAATTATATTATGGTTCAATTATAACTTTTATATTTCTTTTAAGTATAAATTGAAGAATATATAAAGGGAATGAAAATGTAACCTTTTCGTGTGTTATTCGTAAACACGTTATCTCGTTTATCTTAGAAGTATGCAACTATCTCAGTAAGATACGAATTACAGACGAAATGTATGTATGTATTTATATTACATCATACACTTCTAAAAAAAAGAAAAAGCAAGGAGAACGGAGTGTCTTAACACATTGTCTTACCCACCTGCCCTGCAATTACACGGAATCGAACCTAAACCTAGAAATAAAAAAGAAAAACCCCCCACAAAACATACCGTGGTCTCGTCCTCGTGCAGCACCTGATCGTACTCGGACATGGCGACGCAGAATATGATCGCGGTGACGTCCTCGAAGCAGTGGATCCATTTCTTCCGCTCCGACCGCTGACCGCCCACGTCGAACAATCTGTGCACGGACGCCAACACAGATTAATAAACTTAACTAGTACTAAATATATATATTTTATAGATTAATTATGAAAATATACACATATACTAATATTATAAAGCTGAAAATTGTTTGTTTGTTTGAACACGCTAATCTCAGTAACTACAAGTTCAAGTTTTCTAGCAGTAAGGTAATAAGGAATACAAATAGTTTCGACGTTACCCACTATAACTACAGCCAAAGGTGCCTCGAACATTTAGTATGATCTGTTCCCATATAAAAGTCTTATTTATTTCCAGGTTATGCGAGGCAATCCAAAGGCTAAAGCTAGTATGCTGTGTCTGTATTATTTATTTTTAAATATACAACAATGTGTTACAAATTTTATTAATCTATTATTAATCTATCATATTCATATCATATTTTATTAATCTATTATATTTAAAATATAATAACATATCAAACGAATTCGTATATACGATGCCTGTTCTATGATTAACTTCTTTGAGATATTTCAGGGGAAAAACCAAGGAAATTTTGAGAAGATTTATCATATAAATGTATGACTAATGATAGAACGTAACCAATTTTATTTTTAAATGTTTTTAAGATTATAATACAAAAAAAGCAATATAGCTTACAAACATTTCATTTTCTATAAGTAACAAATAAATACTGCCTAAATATTAATTTGCCGATAGATGACCAAACGAATAAATTTAGTACAAAACTACAAATTACATTGAAATTTTTAGTTTGGTTGGGACCAAAAAATATTTAAAAAATAATTATATAACTATTGAACTTTAGAACCATTTTCGTCACATGAAAACGAAAAAAAAAATACAGTCGAGTTGATAACCTTTCTTACAGAAGTCGGTTAATAAAATATTAATGTTTCTTAACAAACATAAAAACAATTTCTTTTGCGCAAATTGCAAATTAAAACACTTTAATAGTTAATTAGCTGATTTGCATTGTTTGCTAATCGAATAACATTTCACACCCGTAATGAAACAAGTTAAATATGTTACTGTTATATACATATTTATAATCTTTAGTAATATTACAAAGCTTATGGTTTTGGGTTAGGTTCGTCTCTAGGACCACTGGTTCGAATTTATTTTTTATTATCTATTCCCTCTCTAACCTTTCCTTTTGTCACATA
This sequence comes from Heliconius melpomene rosina, assembly GCF_056956725.1. Lineage (NCBI taxonomy): Eukaryota > Metazoa > Arthropoda > Insecta > Lepidoptera > Nymphalidae > Heliconius > Heliconius melpomene. The sequence continues at coordinate 3,459,291 of NC_140402.1, read as the reverse complement.
TTAATATATCTATGACTTACTTGAAATTAAGGTTTTTGAAGGAGAAGTGCACTTCGACGATGCCGGTGGTTTTGACTCTGGTTCTTAAAATATCTTGCTCGGTGGGCTGGTAGTCTCTCGCGCCTAACCGATCGAGATCATCCAGGAAACTGTAAAAAAATCAATTTTATTATTAATATTTCAAAAAACACAATCAATAAACTAAAATATTGGATAAAAATATTTAAAGCCACGTGTATATCTAAGGCAAAAATACTTATATCTAAGGCCCGGACTCCATCAAAACGGAGACGAGACAAGCGAAGAGGAGATATATTTCGTTATTCGCACACCTCGCCTCCAGCGGAGATAGCTAAGCTTATGTTGTAACTCTCCGCTTAACTCCGCACATTTCCACTTTAGTGAAGTCCTGGCTTTACAGACAAACATTGTACTATCATCATCATCATCATCATCATCAGCCTGTCCTCGTCCACTGCTGGACATAGGCCTCTCCAATGGCACGCCACTGAGCTCGATCTTCAGCTCTTCGCATCCAGCCGCTGCCCGCCACTTTACGAATATCGTCACCCCATCTAGCTGGAGGACGTCCTACATTACGCTTGCCGAGGCGTGGTCTCCACTGTAGAACGCGCTTACTCCAACGGTCATCGGTTCTGCGGCAAATGTGACCAGCCCATTGCCACTTCAGCCTGCTAATCCTTTGGGCTATGTCGATAGCATCAAGACGAAGGTCTTTAATGAGTGCGTCCTACCAGTTATGACATACAGAGCCGAGACGTGGACACTGACAGTGCGATTGGTCCACCAGCTTAAAGTCGCTCAGCGTGCTATGGAAAGGGCTATGCTTGGAATATCTCTGAAGGATCGAATTCAAAATGAAGTTATCCGACAGAGAACCAATGCTATCGACATAACATTGTACTATGCCGGATTGGAATTCAAACCTACATATAGCTACAATATAAACCCGAATGGTTTCATATAAATATTCATTTTAGTATACATTGCTATAAACTATTATAAACATATAATATTATGGAAAAAGGTGTGATTATAGTTACATACAGCTTGTTAGAGTGACTCATTAACGCAAACGAGATCGATCGCCCGCTATGACCTAATGCTTAGTTAGTACTTATATTATATTTCTTGCCTCTTTTTAAATGGTTAAACACAATAAGAAACGAATATATTTTTAATAATAAAAATCAACGTTCAATTTTTTATACATTTTTTAATATTATTTGAATTAATCAAAATAATAATCAAAGCGCGGCGTTCAGTTCTGCCACTCAACACGCAACTCCTCCAGAATTCGGCAGAAAGGGGGGAACCGAGTGTGTTAACAATAGATTCCCTCTCCTACCCTGCTGTGTGCGGGATACAGCGTGAAGCTGATTTTTTTATACAATCACTCAAATACCTATAATAACAATTTAATTAACATTTCCGTTTCACAAAATTACCTCCATCTTTATTAAACTCTTACGTTACAAATGATAAGAGTACAATATAAGGATAAATAAATATATATAAGAAAAACACACAAGCACTATACGAAACGCGTTAATTAATGTCGATTCAACTCCGGTATATTGCATCAAGGTAATAATAATATAATTAATGGAGTCAATTGGGTTACTCATGTTACAGTAGCAGCGCGCCGCATTCCGAGACCTATAAGATACCTACAAGATACCTAAATTGGCTGTACGTTTGTTATTCTTCAACTATACGATTCGAATGCAATATTAATAAAAAATATATATCTATACTAATATAAAAAATATCGAAGTATATGTTTCTTTAAAAGCACTTATCTCAGGAACTGATGGATGGGATTCTCGAAGAAAGAAATGAAACAACGTTAATCGTTTCGAAGTAATCCACTGTAGGTACTTGTGGTCAGGTTACCTTGGACACTTTAGAATGTGTCATCAAGTCAAACTCTTAGTAATTTCCATTTAACGAAGCCACAGATTAAAGCAGTAGGCATTTAAGAAACGACCTTCGTAAAGAAATAAGTGGAAATAATATTCAAGTACATTATATATGTAAAGGAACCTATCATGTTAACCTAACCCCAACTTTCTGCCATACTTAATTATTACTAGATACCTACTAAAATACATTGCATAGGGTGAAAACTTATTTGATAAAATCATTAATATTTTAATGTCAGCACACAAATCCACTCCCCCTTATGTTCACAATGAAGCTGAGTCATGTGGGGGTTTTCCTCAACATTGTAGTCAACACAAACTATTGAACCAACTCGGAATAGGTGTTCCGAGGAATAACTGCTCGTAATGATAATGTAACTGTAAAATTAATATTTTTTTCTTTATTTCAACGATTTACTTCTGTTGTGCTAATTTATAATTGTATCCTGCTTGTAGTAGGGTAGGCAGCGAGTGTCTAGACCCTCCGTCCTGTAACACCAAATTCGAAACATTGAGTATTATTTGACGTAACTCAACGCCGAACTTTGTCTTGCCAAAGCGAGAGAAAATAACAAAATTCCCTAATGGGAATAGGATATTGAACCCATCCCATCCCATCAACCATCGTATTTACAGTCTAACACAATTATTTTAAATAATCTATATATATAAAATCAAAAGGTCACTCACTCATCACGAAATCTCAGAAATTACAAGTGCTAGGAATCTCAAATTTTGCATAGAAGTTACTTATAGGACGTAGATGCTCGCTAAAACGGGAATTTGCAATATTCGACTTCTAAGGGGTTGTTTTTGGGATCGAAAGTTTGTATGAAACTTCGTTACTACAAATGCTAGAAGTCTCAAATTTTGCATAGACGTCACTAGGACGTAGCCATGGAGACAGAAATTAATAGTAACATAGTTCACGCGGGTGAAACCGCGAGAGAGCCGCTAGTAATAGATATAAACAAAAACAATACAATCTATAATAACATATAAGCTTACAATGAAAACATCTAACCACCAAGACCAAAATGAACTTAGTCCATAGTTCATACGATAGGGACCGCTCATATCGTACTGGCGCACCACCAGTTGCAACCGGCGACTCCGCGTCGGGCCGCCGCCATACATATTAAAGAGCTGGAGCTCGAACCAGACAACACGCGATCATTGAATACTATTATATACTCGTATATACATACAGGAAGAAAGTACTGTTGATAGCCTACAAATTAGATATGCGCTTCGTTGCTGATTGCACTAAAATGGACACACTATTTGTTTAGAAATAGCTATGAATAAAATTTTGAAAATACCAATATAACAATGGCTGCCAACCAATTTTAGAATAATTAAAATATAGGTTTAGAGGCCAGTCTTGGCGCAAAGTAGGACTGAAAACGCGACAGGTTGTGGGTTCGATTCCCACTCGATGAAATAAAACATTTCATATTTTCATTTCTTCATTTTGGCCAATGCAAACGACCGACATCGAGTCGCACCACTCAACACGAAATGCCTCCAAAATTCAACGGAAATTGGGGAATGGGGTGTCTTAACATTAGTTTCCCTCTGCCTACCGTGCTACATCAGCCTAAAGAAGAAGAAGACAATATTATCATAATATGAACCTGATGTCGTCTAAAAAGGACAACCAAAAAATATATTAAACATGTTTTTTTCCCATGTCATTATATAGTTTTTCGTTTGTGATTTGACCGGCACCACTTACACGAAGGCTTTATAAACCACGTACGTAATTGGTTAAATAGTAAATACGTAGTGTCCGTATCGCACGAAATCTTTGCGTGATTCAGATATAAGTACTTCCATTTGGGTCACCGACTGCGGTTACCTTGTGCTGGTCTTTCACACGATAGTTTATAAACTCTCATATTACCCAGTCTCTAGGTCGACAATGGGTGCATGTGAATATTGCTTTACTAGCATTTTCACTATTCATTTAGTATGTGCTCAATGTTGTTAAAATGTGAGGCCGTATTGGCGCAGCGGCACAAGGTGTGACTGTAACGCGACGGTTGTGGGTTCGATTCCCACTCGAGGAAGTGAAATATTTATTTACGTTTGTATATTTCCATTTGTCTTCATTGAGTTCTGTCACTCAACACGTAATGCCTCCAGAATTTGGAAGAAAGTGGGGAACGGATTGTCTTAACAATAGGTTTCCACTGCCTACCCTCCTATGTGCGGGATACAGCGTGAAGCTGATAATAATGAGCTCAATATTTTTTTAATCGTTCGCTACGATGAGATAGATTTAAGTAATAAAAAAATAATTTATATCAGATCTGTTTTCAAGTTTACATTCTTTGTATTTTAGAAACTCTTGTTTTAGAAGTTTGCACAATGATTTATTTGGTATATTTTCTTCATTAGTATCTTATTGTATTTCTTAGAAACAAGATTCCGACATAAGTGAGTCATAGTAATGGCGACTCGTGACCTGTTCGTCTCGTGTCATTGTCGTTGAGATAGATTTGTAAGGCCGTTTTTTCAAAGTATAGATAGTCAAACTATGGAAATCGAATTTAAACCATTGAATCAGGAAGAATTAACTCCAGCCTCGACACCAAAGCGAAGAATAAAAAAAATTAATTCTCATAAAAAAACACCATCAAATCAGAAGGCAAGAAGTGGATCAAAATAGCATTCCAAGATCTTCTTAGATTGACGGACTGACAGACAGATATAGGTGAAGCTAATGCTATAATAAAAGCGTGTTAATATAATAATAATGTATAAAGTAATTAAGTTTCGTTACATTTAGTTAAATGTCGTCCATTGTTCAGGGTATACGATCAAGGGCGATCAAAAGTCTAGGTTAGACATCAGCTGGCGAAACGCCAAAAGGCTAGAACCCGTCAGGTTTATAAAACAAGCGCGCAACAGTGTCTGAAACAGCTCAAATATTTAAGGCAAAACTACATTTCACTTATACTAAATTCTAACAACTAAACTCTAACGGCAAAGCGGCGTTAAGTTCCGCCAATCAACAGGCAAAGAAGAGAGGCTCTAGAATTCGGTGGGAATTGGGGGGCGGAATACATTAACAGTAGGCTCCATCTGCCTTCCCTCCTACATGTGAGATACAAACAGCGTTAAGCCAAGAAATCTATGGACTAGAAAAAAAAATTCTTTCGGAAGCTAATTTCCAAAAAAAGGGTACCCAAAAAAAAACACTGGATCCCACAAACATTTGCTTCTCATATCCATCCACTCCGCAATATGCTGAAAGCGAGAGCTTCAAGTGGCGTCGAGGGTTTCAATGTTAACAGTCGTTTGGACGCTTGCCAGTATAAAGACCCATTATACTTATTATACTGGAAAATTGGTACACTATTGGACTTGGTACATCTTTTACTTAATTGCTATAAGTACCGATAAATCACGTATTACCGATATGCTATATCGTGAAAAAGTAGAGAAAGTTATTTAAAAAGTGGGAATGAAACGTATTTTTAACCGACTTCTGTAAGAAAAGGAGGTTATCAATTTGACTGTATTTTTTTTTATACTATGTTTTCGTTTGATGCATTTTTTCAGGGTAAATAGAGTTCATTCGCAATTATCCATCTGATTTCTAAATATTACCTAGATGTTAAATTGCGTAACCCAACGCCGATTAATCTCACAAGCAAATAAAGCACTTAAATACTTAATTAAACAATAAAAATCTATCAAAAAAATCATATTTATTTCCGCGACGGTTACAGCAGTGAGATCTGTATGTACGGTGTAGGTGGGCGTTAAACGTTCCAAGCGGGTGTATTATACGGCTTTTTTTCGCTAGCCGTGGTCCATTGACGTCAAGACAGTGTCAACATTAAATGGGTCAGTAGACTAGAATTACATTCATATCAATATTGGAAGATTGGAAAATTTGATAGAAAATATATCTTGAGACCAATCGTGGTGCAGTAGATCAAGGGTGTGACTGTAAACGCGACTGGTTGTGGGTTTGATCCCCACAGAACTCGGCAGAAAATGAGGGACCCCATCTACCTACATGCGGGATACAGCGTAAAACTGAGAGAGATATCGAGTAATTACTTTTTTTATATTTTAAAAGAAAAATATAATATTTTAATTAAATTAAATGAAGCAAATGGGCGTCAATCGTGCTGCAGACGGACAGTATAAACACTATTAACATTATAAAACGTACACAAATTAGTTTTTGTAGTCAACATGTTTTAAGTTTAATTTATAAATAATTACGAATTTATTTAATTAAATATAGATTTGAGAAAGAAGAATTTTCATTCATTTTATATTTAGTAATTAACTTAGAATGAGATTACGTAAATCATTTCAACTTGTGATATCATGTAAGCTTAGACAAACATTGTTAACATTATATTAATAATCTACAGATACCACCTGATTTATTATTATTACATTCTAACGAATCTCTCTCATCTCTCTGTAAATACATTACATACGAAAATCCCTCTCGAATTATAAAGCAAGAGGATTTTCAGGCCGAAGTCAGGCTGCCAGGACGGCCCGGGTGCCCGGCAACAGGTCCAGGGCGCAATGGCCGATCAATACGAGGCAACGTCGCGCCGCCGCACGCCGCCGACCCGAGCCCTTTTGATCCCGGCCCTCCCTCCGCGCCCCTCCCTCCCACATTATAATATATATCGAGATACCCTCTCTGTTCCTCTCGCGGTTACATCGGTGGCAACAGTTCGTGTAATATACGAACGGAACGGAACGGAACGAGATACACTGTGCTGAAGTATTGTATGGACGGTCAGCTCGCCGCCGCTACGCCCGCTATCCCATTTTCCCCCCACACGCAAGCCAGATCCAACTGATTATAGTACACTTAAAATATTGATATATCACAGTCGATGTATAACCAACTAACATTCTATCTATTGAGAGGCCAGGGGTGGTTCAGGGGGCACAAAGTGAGACTGTAAACTCCAAATTGAGGGTGGTGGACTCGATTCTCACTGAGGACCTCTTGGAGTCCTCTTGGAGGAGGAGTCACTCAACATACAATGTCTCCAAAATTCGGAAGAAAATGTAACAGAGTGTCTTAACACTAGGTTCTCTCTAAATTTTAGGAAGCATATACTTTAAAGTTTATAGGTATGGACTATAATGAAGTAATATTAGAATGAACATGAAATTAAATAAAAAAAAATTACAGGTTATTTATACGAAACAGTGTTTTTAATATAAAAGGCAAAGGCACCATAATTATTTATTACTCGAGAGCTTTCTTTAGAGAATCTTTTAATCAAAATAAGAAAACAAAGTTTAAAAACGAGTAGGTAGAGGCCGTGAAGCTTAGCAATGTCAAAGAACATTTCTTTTTGTCACTTAATAGTATCTATATACAAAATGCGCAAGTTTCATGAAACTTTTACCGCAATAGCGCAGGAAATGCGAAACCATGTAAATAAGTTTCAAGTTATATATATATAGGTATATGAATCTTTCAACCCCAGCAACCCTCTTCATATAACAGTTTACTACTATATAAATTACTGTAGTTCATGCAAAATAATAATCGTTATACAAAGAAATAATATTCATGTTTTATATGGAGAAATATCAAAATGAATTTCATTCATTTATAAAAAAAAAAACATTTAATTAAAGAATAATTCGTTTAATTGTTAGAAACCAGTCGTGACTCAAGGGCACAGACCAGTGACTAAACACGACAGGCTGTGGGATCGATTCCCATTCTAGGAAATGAAATATTTAATACTTTATTTCTTCGCTCTCCAGAATTGGGCGAAAAAAGGTGAACGGAGTGTTTTAACACCAAGTTCCCTATGCCTACCCTGCTGCATGCAGCGTGAAACTAAAGCTAACAACGTTAGCAAAATCAAACAAACAAATCTATTTCAATAAATGGCGTTACAAACCACCACTAGAACGATATCAGCCATATTCCACTGATTAAATGTTCATTAATAGTCCTCCCAACATGAAACATCAATTACTACTAGCACCTACTGATAAAATGAAACGGCAACACAGTCATTTTGTTCTACAAAATAACCAATATCATATGAAATAATATAACGCGAGCAAGGACATACCAACACAGAAAGCAATATATCTAATTACTTAACGGTTGAAATATAATTAAATATTTTAGCTTCACATAGCAGGATAGGCTGAGGAAATCTGGGAACCCAGTGTTAAGAACAACCATTCCATTTTTTCCGCCAAATTCTGGAGGCATGGCGTGTTGAATGGCAGAACGTCGCACTTTGCATCAACATCAGAGCGAAGAAATTGAATGTATTAATACATGGATTTCCTCGAGAAGGAATCGAACCCAAAACCTGTGGAAAATACAGTCATAGGCTGATGCTCCTGCACCATAAATGGGCTCTTTTCATGTGTAATTACGTAAAAAAAAACCACAAACCAAACGTAGGTATTGCATAAGGAAAAACGACACCAACCAGCAATTTTCCGATACTTGAACACTCAATCCAAAGACAGAAATTATACAGAGGAAATCGAACCGCAACCACACATTGGCCAATATATTCTTAGAGGAAGTACGTTAACGCAATCGGCCGCTATTAGTAGCGAGACAAGGCGATAAGGGAATAACAGACTACAGTGAGCATCTTATTACCGAGCCAGCATCCGCTTCACGTCCAGATCGAATCAAACACGCTATCAGGTTACTTAATATTTCAATGCAATAATATTATATCGGGATGTTATCTCAATTGTGGTGGAATTTACGAATATATGTTTTCAAACAGTTCTTTATTCATGTCTTAGGAAAATTGACGAGAAATTCCTTAGCTATCTATTAGAGATATCTTTTTTTATATTAAAACTAGCGGCGCGCCCGCGGCTTCGCCTGCGTGAACTACGTTATTATTAATTTCTGTTTCCATAAGTAACTACGTCCTATAAGTGACGTCCATGCAAAATTTGAGACTCCTAGCATTTGTAGTAACGAAGTTTCATACAAACTTTCAACCCCCTTAGAAGTCGAATATTGCGAATTCTTAGCGAGCACCTACGTCCTATAAGTAACTCCTGTGCAAAATTTGAGACTCCTAGCACATGTAGTTTCTGAGATTTCGCGATGAGCGAGTGACCTTTCGATTTTATATATGTAGATAGATATTCTGTTATTAAGTACAGTAAGAGATTACGGAAGATATGACAAAAGTAGTACATTCCCAAAGGCCGGACGAGTCAATCGGCGCGAGCTCACCGCGCCCAACTCCCATTGAGGGAACCACACTAATTGGGCACAACATCATGACGTCACCTGATTCAATTGACGACTATCGCGCATATAAAGGAACCGTACATATCGAAATATTTAAATCCATTCGTATAGATAGATATAAATTTTAAATCAGCTTCATCTGTATACCGCACACATCATGATAAGCAGAGGGATCCTAGTGTTAAAACTCTCCGTTCCCCACTTTCCACTGAATTGTCATGCTTTAAAAAACATATGAATTTAAATAAATATGTATTTCATTTCCTTGAATGGGGATCGAACCCACAGCCAGTCAAGTTTACACTCACACTCTATGCCTGCACCACGTCTGGCCTCATAAGATTTAATTTTAAAACTGTACAGAACTGAAACTTGTCTAATATGTTTTCATTTTCAACTTTCATTCTTAACGGTCACATGTTAATATATCTCTAAACACGTTGCGCGGTGAGGAAAGAGCGATTTGGACGCCCATGATAAATGACTTTGCAAAGTTTAAAGCCACTTTTAGTTACTCAAATATTTTCTTTTAAAAACAAACTGGAAATATATGAATATTATTGAGAATTTCTTGCAAATAACACAAGGTTTATATTAATATCGTTTATAATAATATTTAATAAAAGCTTTTAAAAAGAGGGTTACCTTTTAAATTTCATATTAAAAACAATGATCATACCTTTCATAAATAGAAAAATATAACCTTATTAAATTTCACCTAAACTTCTCTTTCATGTGAATTTAAAAGTTTAGATTGACAATATATAAAAATTACTAGTCACATAGTTAATGGATTAAACTTCCATGCAATAAATATTATTATACATTTTATAACAATAGACAAGAAAAACCAGAAACATTAGAGAACCAGAATATTGGACCGCACTGTAGGCACCTATTGTTGTGGTATGCGCGCGGCGTCAACTCGGACAGATATTACGAAATTGCTGAAAACGTAACATACAGCCCCACTTCCCTTATAGTTACGTCTGCTGGGGCTGGTGCACCATTAGTGTTGAACACGCGATGAGTGGTGCGAGGCGTTTTGCGACCATCCCGGGGCCAAAGCCTCTTCCTTTGCTGGGAAACTCGTGGCGTTTCGCCCTTGGCCAAAAACCATGGCGTACTCGAAACTTGGACGTTACGTTATGGAAATTGCGAGGATTGGCCGGCGCAGGCGGCGCGGCCAAAGTGGCAAAGCTTTTTGGACATCCCGATCTGATATTTCCATTTTGCGCAGAAGAAACAGCAAAAATATATAGACGCGAGGACTCGATGCCCCATAGAGCAGTCGCACCATGTCTCAAACATTACAAGCAAGAGCTCAGGAAAGACTTTTTTGGCGATGAGCCAGGTTTAATAGGCGTGTAAGTGTGCTAATTTATTTCAAGTATTCTCACTCCTGTTTTTACCGCATTGAGGTAATCAAATTCATATTTTGGCTTACAGGCACGGCATGCCATGGTCAAAGTTCAGGTCTAAAGTGTCAAAAGCTCTCGTAGCGCCGGAAGCAGCGAGAGCGGCAGTTCCTACGCTAGACGACGTCGCCAAAGACTTCATCGACAGGTGATCTAAACCAGAATTATTAATTATATTTTTCCAAAAGCTTTCTAACTTTCATAGTTTAATATATCGATAACGCTTATTGCTTATTATTAAATTTGGCTAGTATACAGACATGTTGCCGGTATGGAATGTACCGTTACTCGAAGTTACCAATTCTAATATTATGTATTTGGGACCGAAGTCTATGCATTTAATATCTATTGAATGATGATAATTATATTCTAATTATACAAATATTATCAAATGACTTTCACAGTATTATAATTTATAATTATGTTAATAAAATCGAATAATTGCATTCGCTAATTGATAAATCATTAGAATAAGAATAATTGTTGTTTATTATTCCACAACTGATGACTTATTAATACAGTTATAGCATAATCGATTTACAATTAATTATCATTCTTTTCATTTAACTTGTCTATTAAATCGTTATTTATGGTAAGAGGAAAAAAGTCTATATCTAAGTCTAGGCACTCGGGGAAATGAATTCGGCGGAAAGTGAGGAACGGAGTGCTTGAATATAAGGTTCCCTCTGCGTACCCTGATGCACGCGGGATACAGCGTGAATCTGTTTTTTTTCTATTTTTATTATAAATCGATATTGATTAATATTTAATATTTTTCTTATACAAGCATATAGTATCGAAGTCATCGTCAGACGCGAGTTGGTGCGTGTTATCGAAAACCTGTCGTGTGTTAAAAATCAATTCATAAAATGTAAATAGATCAACAATTTCGCGGAATGTTAACCGAGCATCTTATTTACATACAATTGCATTTAATAATACAAGATGGTGCTTCACACTGCCACTTCAAATTTAAAAAAAAACTTCACGCTTTTTCCCGCATACTAAGACAGAGGGAACCTAATGTCAAGAGGCTCCACCGCCTAATTTTTGCAACATCGGTCGTTGCCTTGCAACTCAACGCCGCGCTTTGTCCACCAGATCCAGAAACCGAAAATAATTAAAACATAAATAATAACCTAACTCACGATCCCACCAAACCAGACAAACCATCTCCAATACAAAATGAACATAATAAAACTAAACTCTAGCATGGCGACGAACGTAGCCAGAGAGACAGAATCACGGTTTAACGACCACATCCGCTTCCAACGGCGACGACGTCTGCGTGTTTGTTTTGCACGCTGCGCACTGACTCACGTCGGGAAACAACAATCTCATTCAATGAAAAAGTGACGTTACCATCAAGTGGTTGGACGCTATGCACTTACCATTCTTTGGGCAAATTAAAATTCTTCTTTCAAGTACTTTGATTATGTAAATAAAATCAGCTGCACGTTACATTCCTGATTGTAGGCGAAGGGAACGTAGTGTTAAGACACTCCGTTCCCCACTTTCAATCGAATTTTTCAAGGCATTTACTATTCAGCGGCGGAACTCAACGCCGGGCTTTTTGTCTTGTTAGTGGTGTGCTTCATTCGCTTGAGTGGGTCTCGAACCCACAACTGTTGCGTTGCTACAATCACACCCTTGTGTCCGTGCGTCCACGACAGCCTTAAATTTTAATTTATATTTACAATATTTGTTCTAGAATGGAGATAATTATGGTGAATGGAGAACTGCCTAAAGATTTTCTGACAGAACTATATAAATGGGCTTTAGAATGTAAGTACAATATGTCATTTAAATAATAAAATAATACAATAATAGTGTATAAATGGTTGTCATTAAATACTTTCAGCTGTAGGAGCGTGGGCACTAGGCACAAGACTGGGTTGCCTGAGCGAAAACGACGGCGACGCCAAAGAAATAATAAAAAACATACACGGATTCTTCCACAGCGTTCCAGAACTTGAATTATCTGCTCCTCTATGGAGATTGTATTCCACTCCAGCTTACAAAACCTATGTAAACGCTTTAGATTCCTTCAGAGATCTTTGTTTGAAAAGACTTACTGATAAAGGAATTTGTGCTCACATAGCAAAAGTATCTGGTGAAAAGGTGGCCACGATATTAGCTCTAGATCTGTTGTTGGTGGGCGTGGATACGACCGCGGCGGCTGCGGCCAGTACGATGTACTTACTCGCACGTAATTCTAGAGCACAGATGAGATTACAAAGGGAATTGGACGATAACCTTCCTACAGACAGGACACTTAATAATAAGGATTTAGACAAATTGCCATATTTGAGGGCTTGTATCAAGGAAGCTTTGAGGTAAGTTCATTTTTTTTACCACTAGACTATTATTTAGCATTACATTTAGATATATATAGAAGCAAAAGATTAACAAACAAGGAACCAAAATAATACAAATCCATATAGTCCAGTTGCCATTAATTTCTTTTATATATCAGCAAAGGAATATTAAATGCTTCGTATGCAATTACTCATCATACCAGCTAACGCTTTGCGGTTTCGTATTATGCTGCACCACTACGCAGAAGCAATGCAGATGTACATACTTGGTGGAAGCAGCCTCAAGTTGTACGTCATGTTTTATTCAACATCCTAGTGTTGTTCAGGCGCTATATTTACCTAGGTTATGTATATATTTTGTTAATTATTCGAATTTGTATAGGAGGATAAGCTGGAAAATTTGGTAAACTAAACAATCTGGTATAATATATTTAAGTTTTAATGGTTTTTTTTTTTATTTTGCTTCGCGGTATATTCGGTCCGGTTCCGGTCCGCTATTTTCGCCGATTCTTTAAAACATTACGTATTCAGGAAACTCAACGCCACACTTTGTCTTGTCCAGAGCGAGGAAATAAAAAATAATAATAAAATATATTTAATAAGAAATAAATATTTATATAGGAATTATATTGTTATACTATAAAAATAACGACACAAAGCCACTCACGTAACCAACAGGTGTGATTATAATCTATATTATTATTTTAACTTTCCATAAATAATTAATATATAATGATAGATAACGTGGTCGTCGTTATACAAGAAACAAGTTAAGCAATATGCAATCTAGAAACGTAGCGTGTGAAAACAATATGAATTTTATTTATATTTTTAATTTTAAATAAACTAGCCTTTACCTATTACGACGATGGACTATTACGATTAATGGACCAATACAAAAATAATTTTCCAATTAAAACCAGTTGTTCCTGAGGTTAGTGCGTTCAACCAAACAAATTCTTCAGCTTTTTTATAATTAATATGGATATATCATTAAGTCTTATAAATTATTGTTTTCAGGATAAAACCCGTCATTTTGGGCAACGGTCGGTGCATACAAAGCGATGCGGTCATATCAGGATACGAAGTACCTAAAGGGGTAATAATTGTTTTAAATAGACATCGCTTCGAGAGATACCTACTAATAGAGTAGATCATAAACGTTTCTATTTTTACACAGACACATATCGTCTTCCCACATTACGTAATGTCGAATGAAGAACGATACTTCCCCAGCCCGCAGGAGTACGTACCAGAGCGTTGGTTAAGAGATGTTAATTTAGAAGAATCCAGAAGTAACTTCAAGAATAAATCTTCATATGAAAAATCAGAACCGTGTGAACACGCGAAGACGTATGAAATATGGACAAAACAAACTAAAATTGGCATTCACCCTTTCGCATCTCTTCCTTTTGGATTTGGCAGAAGAATGTGTATAGGGAAGAGATTTGCTGAAGCTGAATTACAGCTTTTACTTGCTAAGGTGTGTACAAAATGGTCATAAACGTTCCTTGTCTAAATTGAAGAGTAGCACTATTTTTGATATTTAAGTTGATAATATTGTCAAAAGTTTCTATTCACATCAAGTTTTTTTACGCGTCACGCTGTATTACGTAAACAGCAGGGTAGGCAGAGGGAACCTAGTGTAGACTCTCCGTTTTCTGGTTAATTCTGGAGGTATTGCATGTTGAGTAGCGGAACTTAACGCCACGTTTTGCCTCGACACCAGAGCGAAGAAAACGGAAATATGAAATATTTCATTTCATCGAGTAGGAATCGAACTCACGACACACTATGTGATCCTGCGCCATAACTGGCCACATCAGGTTTCTTTTATAAAATACACTGTAAGCAGTTTTTTGTGTATTTATTATCACAATTTTGCTTCAAGCAACACTTACCTCTACAGTATTTTAAAACTTAGTTATAACAAAAGTCGTATTAAACTTACGATTCGAGCTTGGTTATATAATGTTCGTGCTAGCGTTGTAAACTCTTGAAGTTGTAGTTATAAAAGGAAAAATATAATGGAAGTACCTTACCGTCGCATAAATATAATTAAAGACTTTTTGAAGAGTTACGGATTCACGTTAAAATAATGGTTGAATTTTAATGAGGTTCCCCTAACTTGGTGGAACTAACTAAATGTGTAATTATCACTACAAAATACATATTCTGTAAAGGTACTTCATAATATTAGAATAGGGAACATATTTCAGGTATGAACTATAATTTTACCTAAAAATATTTCACAATTCCCCTTTTCACGAAATGAAACAGTTCTCAAAGAGAATAATTAATATTTTAGTAACATAAAAGACATTTTGGAACTGAATTCGGTGACCCGTGCACTGTGACAGGTACCTATTTAATATATTAAAATATAGTCATGTAAGCTT
Organism: Heliconius melpomene rosina; assembly: GCF_056956725.1. NCBI lineage: Eukaryota > Metazoa > Arthropoda > Insecta > Lepidoptera > Nymphalidae > Heliconius > Heliconius melpomene. The sequence goes on along the minus strand of NC_140402.1, from coordinate 3,443,952 downwards.
AGTTTTAGCTTTAATTAAGACAGCCATTAAAATATTTCGGAAACATATAATTATTTCAACTATAATAGCAAATTAATTATATTTTTGTTTTAGGTATTCTCAAAATATAATGTATCTTGGAGATATGGGGAATTGACATACAGCGTGACCCCAACGTACGTGCCAAACGAACCCTTACAGTTCACTATGAACCATAGAGGGCAATAAAAAGCGACGATTTTTTTATGAAAAAATACCTAAGACTAGATATAAGAAATTACAATTTTAAAATATAAGAGAGAAAAGTTAGGATATCATATACTCACTATTTAGCAGAATCATTGAGTTGGTACTCATTGGAGCGCCCGAAACACTCTTGGACTCCGGCGTCCGCCCAAAGCCTCTTCATGGCAGCCAGGAGTTCCTCGCTGAACGGCTCAGTGTCCTCCATCCGTTGGATTACGTCGAACACCATCTTGCCGTCGCTCTGAAAGGAAGATATTTCTTTAAAACATATTCCTATTACAGGATGGTCGATGAGTCGTGGTATATTTTATCTAATAATGAAAATCTTGTAGCTCTAATTCGACGCACTTTTGTGTCTAATTTGCTTCAAATTTCCACATTATACAAAGAAAATAGAGTATTCTCATAACATGAACCTAATGTCCTTCCCAGAAACACCAACCAAGAAATATTTTTAACTGTATGTGTTTTTTTTTTTAACTTTTTGAATAAATTATGTGCATTTTCTTAAATAAGATTTAAATACAAACATTAATTTCATAATAAAAATAAAAATCTAATACTGCCCATACAACTTTGCATAACAATGTAAATATCGATAAGATGAATCATTTGAGCGTATGTGCGGTGACGCTGTCGCCGTGTATTGACAAAAGGTGATAAATACCTAACATACTGTACTGATAAGAGGCGTGCAGTATGTACTTTATTACGTAAAGTGTGATCTTTCGTAAGTCGTTGTAATAAATGTTATAAAAATCCGCTTCACGCTGTATCCCGCACTTATCAGACTAGGTAGAGGGAACATAGTGTTAAGAAAATCCGTTCCCCACTTTTCACCGAATTCTGACTGCATTTGCCAAGACCCCAGAGCGAAGAAATGGACACATCATTTCAAATAAATATTTTATTTCGTCGAGTGGGGATCGAACCCACAACCAGTTTACATACACACTGTGTGCCCCAGCACCACTGCCTTAATTTTAATAAAATATCCAAATATAATTTCTACATAATATATCCTATTAAATGTACCCCCATTTAATATTTGCATTTTCATTAGCGGGGGGTTAACTAGGGGTTAACCCTTCGCTAAGCGTTACGATAAGCACTTAATATAAAAATGGGGTACCCACTACTTATGCGACGACACGAAAGCTATTTTTTGGTAATAACCATTACGGTTTACGCTTTGCAAACAACTAAGTAGTTAGTTTGTAGGTAATGTTAATAAAATAAATAATTACTAAGATACTTTTAATTAACTCTTATTATTTTTATTTTTAATTTAATAACTTACTATATCTATTTCATATAAGCATAAATAGAAAAAAACGTCATTTAATTTCAATCAAATTATGTTCTAACCTAATACATACTTTAAAAGTATCTATTCAGGAAAACTAGACCAAAAACGCTTATCAAACCATATATAAAGTTTGTAAACACTAGTTAACTAGCTATCGAACTGTTTATGTGCATAATAGCCTTCAGATTATCAATCAGTTCTAGTCTTAATAGCGAATTGATTGCAATATTTTTTTTATTAGTACTAAAATTGTAAAACTAAAGTTAGTATATTTAATCTAAAGGACTATTCTAATTTAAAAAATATAAGTCTATTTAACGAGAAATATATAGTAAGTACATTTCGATGTAAATCAGATTCACGCGGGATACATCCCGCACACAGCAGGGTAGGCAGAGGGAACCTAGTGTCAAAACACTCCGTCGTCCACTTCGCTGTAAATCGTTTGTAACGGTTTAACAATTAAACCGGTTAGACCGTATTTATAAACCGCTCTCAAGTCCGAGATCGATCTTGAGATTCTATTTTCATTCATAGACATGTATTTTATTATAGTTTATTATTATTCTTATATATTGTTTTCCACAGTGTATTAAAATTATCTAATTGATCCCCATTTAAACGGGAGCAATCTCAGTACGCCATTGACGCAATCATTCATATTATAGTCTCCGTATCGAAGGACGACCGACATTCGATTAAATACATTGACATCTCAGTACGTCACGTCTTGTAAACATGTTAATTACAAATAAACACTAAGCTGCCTCTGTTACAATTCTTGCGTAATTTCGTCTTCAGGACTGACGTGATGAGGCAGGCGCCTGTATAGGAGTCACTTGACACTTGTTCGAGTGTTGCCACAGTTTATTATACAAAATGTTGACAGATGGAGAAATTAAGCTCCGATTTTGTTTTGAGCAGTCGGGGGCACAAGTGGGTGACTGTAAACGAGACAGGTTGTGGGTTCGATTCCCAATCGAAAAAATAAAATAATTAAATTATTTCTCACTCTAACTATAATTCTAATAGACTTTTGCAAGCACTTTTTAATAGTACAACGAACACAAAACTACCGCCGGTACGGAAGGCAGTTCTGCTAAGAAGAGACGACAAGAAACTTAACAGCTCTTATCTATATAAAGCTTACAATTTTATACAATAACTTGAGTAGAAGAATTTAAAATAACCTTAATTCCAGACATATATATCCTATAAATAATCCTGAAACAGAACTAAGAGTTCTTTAAATTCTTATAGTGCCAATTTCAGCATCTTTTTAAATAAGAGAAAAAAAGAAAATTGCTTTGCTGCAATCAAGATACCATAATTGAGTTACAGCTTCTAGCATCGCATACTGTAAACTCATTTCAAAATTAAAGATCAACATGATAAGATATCATACTGCATTTTACACTGCACATACCTAAAAATGTTTGACATTCTCAGAAAGTTTACAGAGTTGGTTTTTAACAGTACTATGAACTATATACATTTAGTTTTGTAATTTTTTTCTAATATTAAGCTTATTTAAATTAAGCAATTTAATAAAATAATAGCATGTAACTGCCTCCCCCCCTCCCCACTAATTAAAATATAAGTATAAATAAATAATATAACATAATATAAATTATACAAATAATTATTTAAATATGGCACGTCTATTGGTTAAAATCCTTTATCGTAGTAATCAAAAGTAGAATCATTTAAAGATTCAGAGCTAACAGTATTAAAAAGTTAAAAGTACAATAAATTTAATATAAATACTAATAAACATATAGATATTATAGTAAATAAAATGTTGACCAGTTAACTGGGGGAGACCTCGGTTGACCATCGAAAACACAGTATCAAAGATACTGGAGGAAGGTCACGTAAAAAGCATGAGGACCTCTCGGAGGGCATGTACAAAGAGGATGATCACAGTAGACGAGGGGAAAGAAGTATATAGAAACCGTAGCACTCCGTTCTCTGACTACCCCGCTAGGGATAAAGCGTGAAGTAAGTAAGTATAAATAAAATATAATTATCTGTCCGTTTCTAATTATAAAATATTTTTGTATCAAAATTAGATACTTTAGTGCGTACATTTTTTTTAAATTGACATACAAAATTGCTATTAAAATATTTTAGAGAACAAAGGCGATCGGCTATTTTACGGTGCAAATTGAATGGCAATCCCGATGGAGCTATTGTTTTCTTGCCAAACAGTGCGCTTAATAAATATTCATTTGATTCAATGCAATACACAATTGAATCAATGTACCTATTTGATATAAAAGTAAAGTAGCTATATATTTTTTAATTTCATTAGACATGGTTTAACGGTAACAATGGCGGAACACAACGCTGCGAAATTAATTTCCCCAAGAGGGACTCGAACCCGCAACCATCGCGTTTATCGGCGTTGCATTATTAACGGCGTCTATCCATGTGTAAAAGAAATAAAAATATTTGTGTATGTATGACTATTTAACGACCAAACGATCGGACCGATTCTGATGGAATTCGGTGTCGTTACTTCAGTTTTATGTGCCATAGATAGGGCACTATTTAAAAGATAAACATTCCTCAATATATCGGGGCACATGCAGTATAAAAAAATCAGTAAAATTTTCATCTTATAGAATGAGGTTTATTAAACTATTAATATTAAATCTTTTTTTTAAATATTAAATTCTCAAAAATACCATAAATTTAATACTTTTTTTGCGTTTGAAAAAGTGTAATAAAAATAGAGTGTGTACGGACTTACATTAATAGAATGTTAAATCGATATAATATCGATTATTATTTTGTACTACAACATCGATTAAGTAGTGTAAGCTTCACGCTATATTTACAGTAATTTTATAGTAGTTTATATTTAATAACCTTGCATATTTATAACAGAATAACTGCATAACTAGCATTTACTTTTTAATGACGCAATAAATATAAAAAGCGGTAAGGAGATTAATTTTACTAATTGTATTAGATTATTAGACTATCTATAGAATATATGGTAACATAGATTTTACTTTTATTATTACGTTCATAGTAAATATAAAACGAAACCGATAGAAATATTAAAAAGACATTTTAATGATTACAGAAACAGTTTGACATCGACATCATTTGAACTAGAACTGACGAAATAAAAACTAACTTGACTTATTTATCGTATTCAATTTAGACAGACATACATACATATTCATAAATTTTAAAGGTGACGACGGTGAATTCTATAAAAAAAATACATAGTTCCATATTAAGTTTAACACGAATGACATTCGTATACGCTCAAGTAAAAGTATAGATATTTTAGTTCTAACCGTAAGTTAGACTTCGTCAAGAGAAATCGTATATTGAATACATTTATAATTCAAACATGCAATGTTTCCAGTATGTGAGCGTATTAAGATTTTAAAATATGTTACATTTATTTTTTCTTCAAATTTTACTCGCTCTAATGATAATGTCTAAGCCAATCAATAACACTTATTTAGACTATATATATGGCAACACAAACCAATTTGAAAAAAAAAATCTTACTATTTTAATATACATAAAAAAAAAACCAGAGCATTCATCACCTTTTTCAATTACTCCAAAAAAAAACGAAAATAAAAATCAAATTAATGCCTACATTTTTAATTTTTTTAGAAACTTCAATTGTTTTTATAAAATTATGTAAATACATTTAGTATAGACTAGAATGACAAAGGAATATTAGATGAGTAATATATTTATCTCATTTATAGTAGTTATTCATACATGACTAGAACAGTGTTACAACAAAAAAAAGTTTTTTTTATATAGTATTTTTTAACTGAATTATTTACTTATATTATATACTTCTTATAACATGAGATATCTAAGTTAATAGAAGTAAATTTATGCGTAGTCTTTGCAATTATAGAATTTGGCGACATTACGCAGAACTACCTTTTAAATTGCTAATTTTTGAATTGATGTATGCAGTGACGAATATTTCCTATATATTACAGAGTTATACTCAATTATATGTTAAAAATCTAATCGAATGAAAATTATTTTGTATGGATTTGGTTGTAAGGAATTGTATGAGAAGTGGAAGTCATTTGTAAGCAAAAAAAACTATTAGAATTTTGTTATCTTTTTTGTTTCCAATATATGAAAACCAAAATGTATCGAATTTTCTTTATTAGGTAGGTACCTATATATAAAGTGCAAAAACAACCGTAATGCCGACCTTTTGACGCAATCAATACTTCATTTGTACAATTATTCTATTATCTTTGCCTTTGTCGATACTTATATAAATGTGTATATTATGCAAACAAATAAACAAAAGTGTATATACATATATATTTACCTCGCGATCCTTATTCCCATAAGTGATGCCCAGGTTGGGCATCGCGCGCAAGATGGCGACGAGCGACTGGATCGTGTTGCTGTACACGACAGGCCGATACTGTTTGAAGTCCTCATTTGTGAAGCCACTCTCGTGGATAATTCTGTTGGAGATTATATATTTAGTTAGTCACTTATTAATAACGAAAAAAAAATTAAATAATCTAAAAGAATGTTAGGATATCGATTTCACAATTGACATTTCGTTTCACGCTGTATCCCCCATATAGCAGCAGGATAGGCATAGGGAACTTAGCATTAAGACACTCTGATCTCCACTTTTCCCCAATTTTTTGAGACATTTCGTGCCGCGCTTTGCCTTGGTACCAATATCATAACCAGAACGAAACAATAAAAATATTGATAAATAACAATTCATTCCCCCGAATACAATCGAACACACAACTCCCACATTTACAACCACACATCACCACCACTGGGCCAACACGACCTCCTTAAACGTCTATCATTAAAAAAAATGATAAAACATTAAACGGCAAGCCTCAAACAAATAGCACAGCCAGAGGACGGCCATCATGTCAAATTACACACTAGAGAACGCTTCTTGTGTCTTAAATGCTGCTTGTGCGGCTGAGCTTAAACAATATAGAACAATGGCGGCGGATACTTAAAAATCGCGACGAGCATCGCTTTTCTATAACAATGACATTACCGAGAATATGGAATTTCATCTTCGTCTACACATATTTTGTATCGACTGGTAAAGGCGACAGGTTGTAGGTTCGATTCCCCATTCGCAGAAATGAAACATTTTAATTTCTTCGCTCTGGCAAAGCATGGCGATGAGTTTCGCCATAAAATACGCGATGCCTAAGAATTCGGCGGTAAGTAGAGAACGGAGTGTATTATCACTAGGCTCCACCTGCCTACAATGCGGGTTACAGCGTGAAGCTAAAAAATAATAATAATACCATAACTTGGTTCGGTGAACCAATATTGTTAGAAACACGCATATATTTAGGAAATAACCATGAGTCATTGCGGTGAAACTTATAGCATTTGTACTAATTGCTAAATATTTTTCATGTAGCAACTATTAAAATGAAGCCAGTGAGCCAGCGTGGCCCAGGGGCACAAGCGCGACTGTATCTTTGCGGTTATTGGTTCGATTCCACTCGAAACAAAGAAATATATAATACTTTAATTTCCTTGCTCTGGTAACATAGCAAAGCCCGGCATTTAGTGTCGCCACTCAACACGCTATGCCTCCAGAATTAGGTGGAATGTGTTCAACGGATTGCCTTCACACTAGGTTCCCAGGGTTCCTCTGCCTAACCAGCTTTATGCGGGATACATAAAAACTATAAAAATAACATATAAAAAACACATGTTTCGAGTTTCTTAGATATTAGATTGTGATATTAATATTGGATTTTGGGCGTCCACGGCGCATGCGTGAGACATCTGACGTCACGCTTACATAGTTATCACAGGGCCGCATGGCAGCATCCGGGACGCGCGTGACGTCACCGACGTAAAGTATAACAAATGTAATATGAATTGCAAAATATATAATACTAGCGGTAGCGCGCAGCTTCGCTTACTTATTTAGGGGTGAATTCTAATAAACCACGAAACATGTGTTCAATGAAATATTTTTAAGAGTCTAAATTTCAAATTTTATAAAAATCGGTGGCGATTTAAAGATTTTTCCATACAAACTTTCAACCCCTTATTTGCACCCTTAGGCGGTGAATTCTAGAAAACCATGAAACACATGTTCAATTAAATATTTTTAAGTCTAAATTAAAAAAAATATAATAATCGGTGGCGTTTTAAAGATTTTTCCATACAAACTTTCTTCGTACTTTTTTTTTTTAAATCGGTGCCGATTTAAAAAAAATCCTATACAAACTTTCAACCCCTTATTTGCACCCTTAGGGAGAGAATTCTAGAAAAGGATGAAACACGTGTTCAATTAAATACTTTTAAAAATCTAAATTTCAAATTTTATAAAAATCAGTGCCGATTTATTTTTTTTTCCATACAAACTTTGAACCCCTATTTCACCCCTTTTAGGGTTAAAATTTTTCAAAATCCCTTCTTAGTGGATGTCCAGATTACGAAAGTAAACATCTGTCCAAATTCCACGTTTCTACCATCAGCGGTTACGGCTGTGCGTGCGTCTTACCTCAGTCAGCGAGGGCAAGTCCTTTTATATATATAGATCAAATAGAATATACCAAAATAAAATATACTATAACTGCAATAGTAGTGTCTTAAAAAAAATTAAAAAAATTACTGCAAAGTAAATTATAATGGGAGGCTACAATTTTTTTTTATACTAAATTTTATATTTAAAACGCACATAGTAGGGTAGGCACCTAGTGTTAAGACATTTTGCCTATTCCCTATTTTCCCCCGAATTCTGGGGGCATTGCGTGTTGATTGGCGGAACTTTGCCTTTTTCATTTCTTCGAGTGGGAATCGAACCCACAACCTTTCGCGTTTACAGTCACACTTTATGCCCTTGCGCTACGACTGGTTTAAAAATTAAGTATCCAAGTTAGTTAAAAATGAAACCCCCCTCCATATTCCATAAATTAGGCGATGAAATTTTGTATGAATACTACCTCCAATTTCAATATTAGTTATAAATATGATAACGGTCCTAGATACAAAATCTATCTATCTTTATTACCTTTTAATTATCTACACTATACAATGTTAATTGGATATTAAAATGATATAATCTTTAAGCTCGAATACAAATTATAAACAATCAACGATATGTTTAATACAAGACTATATAGTCGTTAGGGTTACTTTTAAGGGTTCCGTATCGTAAAAGGTAAAAATGGAATCCTTATAGGATCACTTTGAATTAACCATGCCATGATATCTAAATTTTTGTTTTAGTTTAAAAAAAATGGTCTGTAACTATATCATCAGCCGGTTCATCTGTTCTCCATATAAGATATTTACTTTACAGCAAGTCTTTCTCTCTCTCTCTCTCTCTCATTATCATCATATGATAAGCAATTAAAGTAAAAATTAGTAGAAAAGAGTTTTCAAAAATCAAAAGTAATTTTGAAAATGGCGTTTTCCCAATTTGACATTTTGAACTACTTTTATTTAATTTCATATTAAATTTGATTTAGAACTAAGATAATGTTTATAATTATTATTTTAGAACATCGTAAAGGCTTGTAAAATTCAATTTTCCAATACAAAACATACATATACAAAAGTAACATATCTATATATAAATATAATCCATGTATATCTAATTCAAAGATATCTTGCTATCGGGCTATCGATTGCTGTATTTCACGCTTAAAACTCATACAGTTGTCGATAATAATTAATCGTAGGAAAATATTCGATTAGATTTTTAGTTGGCAACTATTACTTTTTCGACGATAAGATTTATTTATACTAACATTTAATTTACTGATTTTGATTCCGATTGCATGTATTATAAAAAAGTAAAATCCTGTTTCCAAGTTTCCGTGGGAATTCCGGAATATCCTGATTTGTGAGTTTCCGGTACTCCAAAAGGAACCTATATGTACAAGTAACTTCTGCGTTCTACGCCGTTTAGTTCTGGATGTTGTGTATAATATATAATTACATTTTGGTGCTATAGGTGTCAATGTCGACGGTCTCATGGTCAAGTAACGAAAGTGAAAAATGGAAAATTTATTTTATAGCTGTTATACTTCTAATAAAGATAGTTTTTGATTATATACAAGTTTAATAAATGCATCAACGATCTATTTGAAATTATGAAAAAATCTCTTTTAGGGAATGAATTTCGTAAAATCCGTTCGGATACTTCCTGTGAAATTTCATGTTCTAACATCAAAAATTTTTCGAGTTTTTTATATTAATTAATTAATAGTATATAATTATAAACAAAGACATACAAAAAGGTATACTTACTTCATTTGTTTAACTATAGTACTCTTTCCCGATTCACCGGCACCTGTAAAGAATAGTCTTTTTAGTAAATCGAATAACAAAGAGAAATTTATCTTATATTAGAGTTATTAATTAAATTTACTCATTTGCTGTAAGCCCTTAAATGTTCATGTTATGATATGTAAAGAATAACAATTGGATAGATTCCGACTCGAAGAAATGAACAAAGCAATCGAGCGGCGTTGAGTTACGCCACTCAACACGCAATACTTTCAGATTTCACCTGAAGTGAGGAAGAAGGTTCCCAGGTTCCCTCTGCCTACCTTAATAGTTAGTTTACAGTTTTTACTGTAAAAAAAATCTATAAGTTTGATAAGGTAAGAACAGACGTTCGCCCAACTACCGCAATAAAACCCGCAATGATATATAAAAAAAACGTTAATTGCCGTTTGAATGTAAACCGTACATTTCACACTGAATATATGACTTGTACATGAAATAAAAATAGAAAAGAAAATAACACTACACTAAGATTTTTAAACGCTTTAACGAAGAAATACGATATGCACTAACGTTACCCAAAAAAAAAAACCATTTATTTTGCTATAAACAGTGATAGAAAAATATTAGGTGTTATTCATTACTTAAAATAAAATAAGACGATTTTTTTTGTTTCATATTTCATACAGAAATACCGTTAAACTATTGTTGAGAGATTCTGTTTTATTCTCCGCTTTCCTATACCTTAGGTACGTGTGGAGTGGAGTGTGCTCTACTACTTTTAATTGATACCAGTGCCAAGAAATGAAAATATAAACTTAAATACATATTTCATTTTCTCGACTGAGGATCGGACCACATACTTGCGTCCCTACACCACGAGTTTCCTCAACCACAATTATATCAACGGCAATCCTCTCTAATAAATGGCAACCAGCGTGGGCGCTGCAGAACTGACCCTGTCAAATAGCAGGTGACCCGCCTTGGATCTAATAGGCCCGCAGCCGGCGCGAACGGCCGATCTTTGAACTCCGATACACATATCACCTAAAGAGACCCCGGGACTTGTGATTTCATTTTATAATCACAATGTCGCTGGAATACCTTGATGGTGCCATTCGTGGCGCTGGGACACAAGCGCTGCGTGTCAACGCAACAGGTTCGGGGTTCGATTCCCAATCGATCGACTCTACTCGTATAATCCCTGTGGTATCGAGGTAAGGCATGGTAAGGTTACTTAACACTCAATATCTCTAGACTTCAGCAGAAGGTGGAGAGCGTAGTGTTTTAACACTAGGCCTTAACCTCTGATACATGGGGGATATGGCGTGAAGCTGAAAAAAAAAACTATAATAACAATAATAATGGCACCCAGTTATCTTTTGGAATACAGCAGAGCGGGCACTTGGAACCTGAGAACACTCCAGTCCCTTTAAAACTGTTCTTTTTCCCAACTCTCCGCGAAAAATAAAAAAAAACAATCATTCAAACTAACATCCATATCAGCAATAACTCTAGATATCAATCTCAGATCGTAATATAGTCTGACAATATATTTATCTACACTGAATATATATATGTATCATTTATTATTCAAATATTTTTTATTTCAAAGTGTGCCAACTGTGCCAAGAGACATCCAGGTACGAATTGCCTCGATACGGAATAAATAATCGAATTATTTTTATTCCAGTCATGTCACGACGTACCTACTTGCCTACGAAACGGCGGCGTTGATTTACGTTCAACTTTATATTAGGATCGAAAACTTAACTGATGGCAGATTCGATTTTAGGAATTTAGTTTACTTTTGGTAATTCCCTAAGTAAAGTATCGAAAGTGAAAAATTGCAAGTATCTTTTATTAAATTATTAAATTAGTAAAAGTACGGCAGAGCTACCAATTCTAAAAAAAGTAGTGGAAAATTAAAAATATGCTTAATATATAAGTTTGAAATGATCTATTACTGGTGCCTGGTGAGAGACTGGTGCACCTACTGGTAGTTTTCGATTACATACACGTTTAAAAAACGCATAAAGTACTGAGTTTTTGAAATTTTGAAAAAAATATAAATAAACTCACTTCTTAGTAATTTAAAAGAGTGATAGAAATATTTGGGATTTTTCGTTTTCGATACTTAATCGATTTTCTTCCTCAGCATATTACCCTCACAAAAGGTCAGAAAGCCTAACTTCATAACAACCACGACTCGTCAGCCGTACTGTAGAAAATTGATGGCAAACTGCTAGTTTCATAATACATTAACATGTCAATCTTCGTATAGTTTATCGGCGCGATCGGATGAGGCCCGGAGTGGGCCCTTCTGTGCTATCATCATGATAAACACTTGGTTGCGTGTTCGAGCTGATAAAGTACCTGTCTTCAATATCAGCCAGCCGACTTTTCAACGTTTCACGATAGAATGTAACGAGGACTTTTAGAACAACTTTCTATATTTAACGTGTAAGTCGTTTGTATCAAAATTGAGATATGTTATATGTTTTTAGTAATTAATTAATTCGAAATTTTTATGTTGTAGTTTAACAGCACTGTTAATAATAAAAATGTTTTAAAATATTTTAAATGGGTTTTCACAATAATAAAAATCATTAAACGTCTAAAGAGCAATTTATTGTCAGCTTCACGCTGTTAAGTCATTCTGTCCACCGCATTCTGCCGCTCGAGGCATCACGTGTTGAGTGGCGGAACTCAACCCCGCGCTTTGCCTTGTTAACAAATAAATATTTAATTTCCGATTCCCACTCGGGAAAAGAACTTACAACCGTCGGTTGGACACGCTTGTTCCACAGTGCCATTCCGGCCTTACAGTTTATTATAATTAGGTTTTATTCAATAACATAATATGTATTTCTGCAAAATAAGATAATTTACATTACTGGCCTCTATTCCTGTTAATATTGTTGTGCAAATAAAATAAAAGAGCATATTAAATTAGCTGCTTTTATGGGGGCGGTGACATGTGCAAATAAATTTGTTGAGTCTAATCAGTGCCAAATATTAAAATGCAAAAAATTTATTTGTATCTAACTATTTTTTAGATACATTATTAAAAAAACTAAAAAATTGAAGTCAGACGTTTTAAATGTATCATGATTGTTTCACTTGTGTTATGTAGAAAATATATTAAAATCTGTTAAATGAGCAGCCATTATTATTTTTTATACCAGGTGTAGGGTATTAACCATACAAGTATATTAATGAACTTTAGTAGGTTACTTTATAATACTTTAATTAAAAATGGAAAAATTTCGATAAGTAAAATTAAACAGTTGTGCAGGAATGTTTAATTATGTGTTTAAAAATCATTCTCTACTATTCCTTATGGAAATTCATATTACTAGAGCTATAGGTGTTCTTGTATAATTAACATTATATATTTTTTTAATCGCACTGATATGTGTAACAAATTTGGATCAATTGCTAATATATATAAACAGAAAAGCTAATATATTAGATTATTGATATTATAGCAAACATCATTTGAAGCACTATTTGCTGTTGAGTACCTTGCTTTTATAAAAAAAAAGTTTCATTTTGTATATAGGTACATGCATAAAAAAATATACCACAATGGAGACCTGAGAAACCACCATTTATACAGTTTAATAACTATCCTGACAATAGAAAAAATCTAGTATATACTGAATTTTTATATTGGTTTTTGCCGCTGCATGAGAACTAACAGAATGTTGCGTAACCTTTAAGTTCTGAACAATGCTTAGAACAGCAGTCTAAGCATGTATTTAAACAAACATGATCATATATATGTTCTTGACTAGTCTAGAACTATTATTAAGTCATTTCTAGAATATATTTTAAAGGGTATTTCAAATTAGTATGGTCATTTAAATTTTAATTAAGCAACAATCAACAATCTTGTTGCAAAATTTGCTTTAAATTTTTAAAGGTACACAAGGGTTGCAATAGAAACAAAATGGCTATGCTCATTCAATACATATTTGTTTCTTTTTATCTACAATTATTTCAAGATAGTAAACTTAGTAAATTTTAACTTTTGTATTCCTTTATATTTTAGCAGTTTCATTGAATGTTCATGGTTTCAAGTTTATAGGGAAAAAAATATGTTACTCATTTTTAAATGTATCCTTATACATCATCCATAAGACAGTAGTTAAATGTCTTAATTTTTATGATAATTATAGTTTAATAACTATAACTTTCATAATTACTTAACTATGCAAGTATTTATGAATCATTGAATATGAGTAATAAATATTTTTTACTACATAATCAATAATAATAAATAATAATGAATATATCATTTAAAATAAAATACCATTTCATAATGTTAATTAAGCATTTCATAATGCTTGCAGCACATGTAAAATACATACATTTAAGTATAATTGTTGCAGTGGGACTATGTTTGACAACAAATACATTTGTTGCGGGTTCAATTCCCACTTTAGATATTTATTTAATAGTAGTGATAAGTTGCACCATTCAACAGGCAATGCCCCACAATTTGAATAGAAGGGAAAGTGGGGAATAGATAATCTTACTAGGTTTTCTACAATGCAGTAAAAAACGTGAGGCTGCTTTATTCATCATGTAATAGGTACTACACCTTTTAAAAATGTTAAAATAGGATTTATGATATAAGGTACTGTAAAATATATGATTGAATATATAATTAAAATAGGGACTTCTTGTAATAATTCACAGTTAATAAATAAATTCAAAGATGCTAGTATTACATATGTGGTAGTAGATACAGTATACAGATAAGAAGTTATCATTATTTACTACTCATCTGCTTTCTAGTATTAACTATTTACAAAAAGGATTGATGTTGGAGAAACTATGTAAATATAGTCAGTTTTTGAAACGTTTTTTATAATTGTGAAGCAAATAAACACTTTCGTTAAACGCGGAACAATGATGCATACCAGCATACTGATTACAGACAAGAGAAAGCTAATTACAATTTCCTACATGCCTCTGACCTGATTAAATCATTACTCAATTCGATTTATATTTTAATTTACAATGAATATGACTCGGCGTTAATACGTTTGAATCGTTTTGCAAACCGCAATTACTACCGCAAATGAGCGCCGCTATAAATTCAATACATGGGTGCGGCCATGAGTCTCGACAACAAATTTACCGATGAGCCGTACCTAAAAGGAGTAATTTAATATCTTTGGAGGCTTGGATGCCGTCCTCCTTCAGGTTCCTCTCGATCTGTCGGCTTCGGGCAGCCGCCGCGCGTTCCTCGGCCGACTGAGTGCACCCCATGTCGGCAGCTGTTCTTTTCTTCTGGCCGCCGTCCGCCCCGACTCCCGAGCCGGGCGCGCTCTCACCGCACCCTCTGCATACGCTCCGGCCGCGTCCTGCCGCCCCGGCCTCGCCGGACCCACCCTACACTACTTAACACTCAACACGGTAACCTAGCCGAGCCACTGACGCCACACACTGTCCCGCTACGATCGAACACTCGTTTTAACTGCGGAACTACGCGACTTTCACGAATTTATAAAACGCACGACACTCAAACGCGTAACGACAGCGAAAACTTAAATTGATTTTGTGAATTCATACGAGATAATGGCGGCCGGATGACAAGCACCAGCTCCACTCCGTGACGACTGACGGCGACCGCGCCCCGCTCGACTGACGTTCGGCCGCGTTCGGGTCTCGTCGCCCCGACTCGCTCACACATGCGTGCGGCGATGCTCGCGGCGAAAGAGAAAAAAATAAATGTAAAAAAATATTATGGTGTGTTTATTCAAACTGCCAATATTGAAATTGTTAACTTTATAACGATATTCATTTGAAAAATTTTTTAGATATATTTTGTTTTTCTATTAAATTTGCGATTTTCGTATGTATTTCTATATATTAAATTATATATACAAAAAAATATATGAACTTTTCTATGTTAATTTTATAATTTATTTTAGAGTTACATATAAAACATATCCATTAAAAAAAAATTCAGATTATTTGTCTCACTAAATCGTATTTTTTTTCTATTCTTATCTTACATTTTTCCACAAAAAGATTTAACTTGTTAAATGTACAGTATACTTAAGATAAATGAAATGCCAAAGAATCATCAAATATCAACATATTTTGGCAATTGCCCAATAAAGTTACAGGTAGGCTTGAACACGCATAGTATGCTCAGTACAATGCTTAATTGTAAGAAAACGCAAAAAAACTAAGATCTATTGAAAACGCAGCATCTAATTAAAATGTCGTCATTATTTTAAGGTAAACTTTTCAATTAGTACTGAACTTGAGGTCATTTTCAAATAGGGGACTTGAGAGGAGATTCTATATTTTGTAGCAAATTCAGCAATGTTACTGCATATCAAACCATATGTCCGTCAAACTTATAACTATTTGTTTTACATAGTGTGACCAGTAATATAAGACTATTATAATATAGTCTGTTTAACAAGGCTATATAATAGAACTGCATATCAATTACATTCAATATAAATTGTCTTTTATATGTAGATTGGTCAAAACAAATGTATATGAAAACATTGGCAAAGATGATCATTTGTATAATTGGCTTACTGATCTTCTATTTTTGAAGTACATACTCCAAAATTAAAAACTACTCCTTGCTGTTGGTCAAATGTTATCAAATCATAAAGCAACAAGCAGGCCGGCTAGCACCGGCTTAAGCGAGAACGGGCGTGCAGTCGATAGAGCACCGGCGAAACTGGAAGGTGCGCGCGCACGAGAGGAAAGAGATAAGGAAGCCGTTTACCAAGGAGCAGCAGCTTGATGTCCTTGGCGGCCTGGATCCCATCTTCCTTGAGGTTCTTCTCGATCTGCTTGCTCCTCGCGAGAGCGGCGCGCTCCTCGGCGGACGAGGCGCAGCCCATGGCGATCGCGCGCACGGCCTGGCTCGCTACGCGCGGCAGCGCCGTGCTCCTCGCATGCTCGCGGCTCGTCGTCGCGCGGGTCGCCGCGCACGCGCTCGCTCGCGCACGCGTTAGGGCTCGGGAGAGGAATCGGGCCTGGCGCCACGTCAGTGTCACTGCTGCGCGCCGCGTCGCTCGGGGGGCACAGCACGAATGACGGGCCGCGCACGCCCGCCACGCCGCCCTCAGTGCGCAGGCCCGCGTCCGCCTCGTCCGCCCAGTGCCCCCTGATGCCCCCTGATACACTAATTACACCCTCAATAGAACTCAATGCTAATACTAGGCTTTTCTCACTTCAATTCAACTAGTTAGCGAAGTAAATGCAAGATTATATTTCAATAGTTGCATGTACCCAGATACGAATGGACATTTCTGGTCGAAAATATAATAAAATAGTTTGTAGTGAAATTGCATTCAATGTCTTTATGGCCAATTATTTAAAAATGAAATCTTTAAGTCCTACGTTTTGAATTATAATTATAAAATACATAAAGCTCTCTCTCTCTCTCTCTCTTAATTCATATGTATTAAATTACTATGTAACAAGAACAATAAATTTGCGAGTACCCACTTGTGAACTTGTTGTACTTTTAATGTTTGTCTTTTGATTATTTATTAAAAAAATATTCAATGACATAACAGGGTTGGTAAAATAATTAGTGTATTATTATGCACTATTTATTTATTTATACACTATTTTTGAATATTTTTAATTATTGGGCTCATTTTTAGAGTTCTAACGGTTTGTTTCTTCTCTCTTTATTCTTAAATGAAGAACGTTATAAAAGAATATACTATATAACAAAAGAAAAGAAGAAAAAAAATCTATGCGGTAATCTAAAATGTAATATTCTATGTTCGAAAGCATTTTAGGGGTGAAAATAACAAATATAATGAAATATTATACAAGTAAAATATTTTTTAATCTCAATGTCATAATAATAAATTTTAATTTTAGTATCCTACAATTATTTATGAACATGAAGAAAATACTACATATAAATAAAAAAAATGAAAATATTTATTATGGTACCAGCTTCAAAATTTAGATAATATCTGTGTTGCGATCTGTCAATTAAAACAACAAACACGAACATTGTCAAATTGTCAATGTCAACAAGTTAGCTGCAAGTTAAAATTTGATTTTGCTGTTTTATACATAAATCATATACAAAAAGTACTACAGTACTTTCGTGATATGGATTCTGACGATGAAAACGATATACAACCAGAATGGAAAGGTGTACCGGGTACAATAATTTTATTAAACGCCTTTGAAAATTCCAAATACAATCATTTTGCAATCGGACATGTAGCAACATGTAATCTTTTAAGGCAATGTATGAGGTCATCAAGCTCTCAAAATATTGGTGTGTTTGTATATGGTATAGAAGAAGTTTCCAATAGCAATTCTAATTATGATACTAAACCTGTAACAGAAATAATTCCTTTCAATGTACCTACAGTAGATGATTACAAAAAAATTAAAAACTTTGATATCACCCCTTTCACCGAGGCTAAAGAATTTAAGCTTGCTGATGTATTGTGGCATTGCAGTAAAGTATTTACCAATTTTAAAAAGGCACTTTCATCCAGAAAGATACTTATGCTTACTCGGCTTGATGTATTACCAATACTTGCAGATCAACAACCAACGCTCAACAGAGCAAGAGATCTAGTTGATGCTAATATTGATTTAACAATTATTAATGTTTCTGAAAATGAATATAAAATTGAAAATGTCTTTTATGAAAAATTTTTAAAAATAGCCAATCGAGGTATGGATTTCATTTTTCCGGAACCTATGTGGACATCTCATCAGATTGAAAAATTTATGTGTCAAGAGTCACATAGAAATTTAGCTGTAGCCAAGATTAATTTTGAAATTGGTAATAATTTTACAATAGGAGTTGGTGTGTATACATTGAAAAGTCAAAAATATCAGAAAAGTGTTAATTTAGACAGAGAAACTAACACAATTCTCACAAGTGCAACTAAAACTTTAAAGATATCTACTGAAGATAATGATGATGGAGATAGTAATTCAGAACCAATAGAAAAGTCAAAAGAAGTACCATTGTTAAAATCAGAAATATTATATTACCAAGAATTTGGTGGGGAAAGAATACAATTTACAGATAATGAAATGAAAATAATAAAAAACCCTTTTGGACCACCTATGTTGAAACTTCTGGGATTTAAACCAGTTTCACACATTTGCAAAGAAAAATGCTTTTTAAAATCTAGCTATTTTCTATTTCCAAATGAAAGTGTTATAGAAGGTTCAACTGTTGCATTTAAAGCATTACATAAAGCTTGTAAAGACATGGAAATGGCAGCCATTTGTGTGCTATGTACAAGAATTAATGCTAAACCAATTAATGTAGGACTAATTCCAAGTTCAAAACCACTTAATTTAAATGTTGATGTTGGTTTTGATGTAGTTCCACTTCCATTTATTGAAAATGTTAGAGATATAAATCTTAATGAAGATGATGAAAATAAATCCTCTAAAATAGAAGAGGCACATAAAAGTTTAATGAGAGAAATTGTCAGTCAAGTTTTAATAGATTATATGCCTGATATGTTTGAAGATCCCAAAGAGCAATCAAAATATAGGGCTCTTGAGGCAATTGCATTAGGTGATGATGATGACATTGAACCTTTTGTTGATAGTACTAAACCCAATCCAGAGAATTTTTATGATATACAAGAAGATTTATTTGAGGAGCTTTTTGGTCCATTTGGTGCAACATCCTCAAAAAGAAAATCAGCAAATGTTTCAGGGGAAGATTGTAAAAAGAAAAAACCTAATGACATTGATGAGGATCTTTTAGAAACAAGATTAAAAGACATGGCCGTAAATAAATATACTGTGCAACAATTAAAGGATATATTAAAATTCAAAGATGATAAAAGTTTACCTGCCTTAACTGGTTTAAAAAAGCAAGACCTTGTTGAATTAGTTTATAAGCATTGCAATTAGCAACAGAATTAATCATTTTTGAGTAATAATTACTACAATATTATATATTTTCGTCAGTATAAATGTTATTTTTGTATTAAAAAATATATAATAATTATTATTTTTATTTATATAACCCTAAGCAAATTATTTTTATTTAACAAAATAAAATCCTTTTCGGTGGCAAATGGGCAACGGAGTGTCTTAACGCTAAGTTAACTGCCTATCCTATTGTGGGCGGAATATAGTGTAAAGCTGATTTAATTTTTAAAATAGTTTGTAAGTTATATATAATATTTTGTAGTTAAAAAGTAAGATATTGTGATATATATTAATTAATGTTAATATTTCATCGAGGTCATCAAAAAATGCGAATTCTCTACTTGATATAGTCTGGCAAATATGTTATTGATAATGGGAAGCACGCGCGGTAAATTGCGCAGAGAACGTTCGATCAGTGTTACCCTGTTATGTTGTTTTACCTCACGCTTAGCAAATCGCATTTACCTATACGATAATTAAAATATCTGATCATGTTTATGTTGTAGTAAATTATACAAAACGAAAATTTTATGAGGATATCTAAATATCGCAAAATAATCAGCTGTTCCATACATTGTTGTCGAGAATAAAATCAAGACTAGCCCGAAAAGTATAATAACATTTTTGAGTCAATAAATAATTAATCAATTCTAAGCTTCTGCTTATATAACTAATGGCACATGATATTTACGTATATGTGTATACGTTTACTATAAATACACTTATGTACAACATAAACATTCAGTGTGCATAATACAAGCTTATAAAATATGCAATATGAATAAAGAAATATCTGGCAATATTTAAACTTCTTAAAGATTATATAAAAGAAAATAATATAGGGTAAATTATTTCAATAAATTTTGAGGTACAAAAAATGAGAGTGCGGTATCCCTTTGCCATAGTTTGCCATTTGCGTCAGTGTGAGTGCTACGTCCTTACAGGAAATTCGCACCCACACATCTTTAAAGGTACAATCGAGCTCACACTATATTGTTCAAACAAGAATATAATGAATTGTAAACAAAAATGCCTTTTACCGTTTTGATTATTTGCTTTATTATTTGTCAATTTTTATTTTTTACTTTCTTGCATGCATTAATTAACGTTTTAAATAAAACGGTAATAAAGTTTTGATTTAATTTGGAGATATAATTTATTAACATAATTTATTTGTTAAGACCTCTATTTCCATTATTAAAAAAATTATTTACTTACCCATAAGTTGATTTTGCATGTTGCCTAACGCCAAAATCTTGTATTTGCTTGCATGTTTTATATATTAAATTTACTTTTTAAATTTTACTTTTTTTATTGAATTTGGATTGAGAAGATTTGTATGTGGCCTCATTGTAATAATTTAATTCAGTTATTTATTTAATTTTTCAATTTACCATATCTTCATTTTGAATGTTGCTTTGGTGTTTTTTACTATTTATAATATTACTAGATAAATATGCTCTACTACGCCATTCCGTATATATGATGCTATCATATGATATTATATTCATATTTCATAGTAATGAACTGATAGCGTTGCACTCGACTGTACCGTAGCCCGGTCACACCCCGCAACGATTCCCCGCGAGCCCTTACGAGGAATCGGTCCGGCGTGAGCGGGTGTCTATGTGTAGACATCAAAATACGTATACTGCGCAATTTCCCGCGCGTGCTTACCATTATCAATAACATATTTGCCAGACTATAATAAATATTGTGTGTGCTTTTGACTAAATTATCGATATTAAATGATTTTTTTTCATCACCAACATCTCTATGACTACAGAAATGACACCTGTATTGTTACCCTATGTCAAGCGTCAGCTGTCATTCGTCAAATGAATAAAGAAAATCGAAATAACTGTATTTTTGATTAATTTTAATGTATTGTTTTTTACTCTGATATTGAGATATGTATTTTTGTTGTAAATATATAAAGAAATTGCCATTTATACTTTCGTTTCAATTTTAATATCTAATGTATATTTTAATAGCTCAATTTTTTTACCATCAATGAAACGGTATTGTACAAAAACAAAGACGAATGGAGTCATAAATAGTAATTTATATGATGGAATAAATGGAAATGTTATAAATAATAGTAATAAACATGATGGCCAATTCTAATTATCTATCAATATCTGATATTTTAGTAAGTAATGAAAAAGTTCCTTGTAAATTTTTACATGATCTACCAAAAATGGGTAAGTAAATCTTGTATATATACTTGTTTTTTTTTATTCGTTTTAGTTAATATTGTATTTACATTAAATAAAATGTTTAGGTTTTTTGGACCCATCTGCACCTGATGATGATCTTAAAGCAGGAACAAATCTAGAAATACCTCTCTGGCTTGCTGAGTCATTGCAAATGAGGAGACCACCCTTAGTCAGTGTTGATTTACCTAAAATATTTAAAGAGACATATAGAGAAATTCTTAATGCTGATGCATGTACAGTTGACATGCACAAGCTTGGCCAACATTTTTATGAACTTGGCTGCTATATTGCTAAATATGATATTAAAGGGGAAGTTGCAACAACTTTAGTAAATGTAAGTAGTTTTAACAAAGCTTTCAATATAGGGTATACCCAACCAGAGTGTAAACCGACTAGTAGATAAAGACCAAATTTGGTGGGAAATAGGGGATGGCATTAACACAAGGTTCCCTCCACCTAACTTGCTATATCTGGGATATATCTGTAGATACTTTAGATTTTTGTATAACAATTTGATATTTATTACAGACATTTAGACAAAGATTTCGAATGATAATGTCTGCAAGTGTAGCTACAGATTGTATTACTGCATTGCAACCTTTGTCTGCAAGTGAGAGAGACCGCACTGGAGCAGCCGTTATAACAGAAAGAGCCCTTTCAGGATGGTTGAAACGCGGAGATTGCCCTTTAACAACTGCCAACATGGTTGCTAATCATAGAAAAAGAAAAAGGGCTGAAATGGAAATGTTATAATTAATTCTACTATTCAATAAAAAGATTTATTATGAAAAGCTATATATTTTACTTCTACAAAAACCTTCCATTCGTCTGTTCATTATTATAAATGCAAGTCAACAATTTTGGCTTAAGTTTCTAATTTTCTGAGATCATTATTAGAGCAATACATTATGGACAAAATATTTAACATTTACAGAAATGATTGATTCATCTACATACATAAATTGTATTTTAAAAGCTAAATTAATATATTTTCTAATTATAACATCAATTTTATTACTTAAAAGTATTATCTCAATTACACTACTAGTACTGTATAAGTAAACATTTCTTTCTCTAAAAGAAGCAAAAATAAAAAAAAACAAACATTGTTCCAACAAAAAGTATGAAATAAATATTTAATAAAGACTAGTTGCTATGTTCACTTAAATAACACTAAATAAACTTTATAACAATAAAAAAAATAAAAGCAATAGTAATATTGGTTAGTGATGTTAAGTATTCATAATTACTATCCCAGTACAATCCTTTGTAATAACTATTTTACATTCTATACAATATAATTATTATCAATACATTTAAATACCTATAGAGTGGTTTAAGTATATTAATATCTATATTTTTTTATATAAATAACAATAAATAATGAGAGGCTTTCATGGCAAAGCAGATCTATTTCCACTCAGAGGAAATTATTTAATTTTTTTTCCACTTTACTTAACAAGACAAAATGACACTGTAGTGAGTTTTGTTAGACAATAAAAAGTACTGATTATTGGGTAGAAAGTGGGGAATGGAGTGTCTTGACAGTAGATTCACTCTAGATTCCCTATCGCCTCAATTTATCACACTTGTACTATACCTCCATTATAAAGTTAAATATACAAACCACATTTAAATATCTAAGAGTCATCATCACAACACTGTTGTACCTCATCATTGTCATCATTCTTAACCCTAAATAAAAGTTCTGAGGTACACTTATAAGGGTGTATTGATTGTTAACATCTGTCATTCTTCACTGATGGATTCAAATCATGAAAATAAGCATGAGCCATCGCATCATCAGCAGGCATTCTTAAAGCAGGGTTGCAAGTAAGGAGACGGGCAAGAAGGTCTCTTCCTCTAGCTGGTAATCTTGGCACTACTTGAGCAAGTCCTAGACTTGGCTGGTAAGCTGCTAATGGTTTGTAATCTGGCAGCTGTGTAACGCCAGGCCACGTGTCTTCATTAGGTGTACCTATAAATGTGCAATTAATGCAATTGGTTTATGGTAAAATAATGATATTTAATAGAGTATAAATAAATCTACTTACCTAGTAACTTAAAAATTCTCTTGAGTTGATCATCAACATCAGAACCAGGGAACAAAGGTCTACCAGAATTAGCCAACTCTGCAAAGATACAACCCGCAGACCACATATCTATACTGGTAGTATACAACTTAGCTCCAAATAACACATCAGGTGGCCTGTACCAAAGTGTGACAACTTCCGCAGAATAGCACTTTACAGGAATACCAAAAGCTCTAGCAAGACCAAAGTCAGCTAATTTTAGTTCACCATTTTTATTAATTAATAAATTTTGTGGTTTCAAATCACGATGTAAAACATTATGGCTATGGCAGAAAGCTAAGCCCCGAAGAAGCTGATACATGAATGATTTTACTACATCCAGGTCTATTTCTCCATTGAGACTATCAAAATACTTTTTCAAATCTTGATCACAGTGTTCAAAAACCAACGTTAATTTTTTCTCACTATGCAATACGTCATATAAACGTACAATATTTTTATGTTTGAGTTCTTTTAAAAGGCAAATTTCACGTAATGCTGAAGATGGTACACCTTCATCATCATCATCTAATCTTACTCGCTTCAGTGCTACAATTTCATGCGTCTCTTTATTTTTTGCTTTGAAAACAGTTCCATAAGTTCCTTCTCCGATTTTTTCCAATTTTTCATATTTCTGCATATTAATAATCTAATCCCTTAAGCTTTTCCTTTCAGCGAAAATATATAGGCAATTCAAGAAATCAGAAACTTTCATTTGACACTTTACAATGTCATTGTGACATTCTCTTTCATGGAATTGGAAAAGCAAAAACAACAAAAATATGAATAGATAAAGTTTTTTATACGATTAAAAGCAATTAATGTTATCTTACTAGAGTTATGGATATAGAAAATACAGGAGGATTATAAAGCAGTCAATGCATTACATGTTTATTGATTATAATAGAAATATAAAATTTACTTACATTTACATTATGGTTGGAAAATATTATAGACTGATTAATACAGTAGAAGTGCGAAATTTTAAGACTTTTACTGGTATATAACAATTTATTTTAATACTAAGATTATTGCTTTAAGTTAATATAAAATTAAAAAAAATTGATGATATTAAAAATTTCATCAAGCAAAAAGTCAAATTTCAGAAAGTTGAATTGTCATCATATCATGTAGATAATGGACACAATTCAATTTTTATATGTCATGTGTTAAAGACATTGTTTATTTTTTGTACGGCAATAAAAATAATAAAAGAAAATATCTGTGATAAATAAACTAGAATCGTAAGTAAAATACTTGAGATCGAGTGGACGCTAATAGCTAGATTATAACTTCCAATAAATTTCAAAACATAAGTTGATAAACTTGTTAGTTACGTAGTTGCAGTAAATGTAAAACGTAGATCACGAGATTGTATATCGTATTTACAGATGAGTGAAGGAGAGCCCACTTTAGTAGACAAATCTGAAAGTAGTTCTTTCGAAGATTTAGCTGCGGCTGCTGCACACGAAATCGAAGAGGCCAAACTAGCTGAAGCAGCTGCTGCGGAGAAAGAAAAACAAGGAGACAAATCACCTGAGGATTGGCAGGATGTTTTAGGATCAGGCGCACTATTAAAAAAAGTATTCATTAAAAAAAAATTTACACAGTATTCACTGTGTTGGCTTTAAAAAATTGTTATATTATTAAATATGTAAATTTTTTTAGATATTAAAGCAAGGTGATGAATCAAATGGCTCTAGACCACAAAGAAGTGATATATGTAGAATTAGCTATGAACTTAAATTACGCGATGACAATCAAGATCTTATTGAGAAACGAGAACAAGTTAAAATTTATTTGGGAGACAATGAGGTGTCAATTTTTTTAATTTAACTTATTAAATATGTTGTGTATTAACTTAATTATATGTGGTAGTTGATTAAATTATAATCTCAAATTAGTTTATACATATTCTATAAATATACAGTCAAATATGTCCATTATGTATATTCTTTATTGTTTGAATTTGTAGATTTTGCAAGGGTTGGACTTAGCTCTAACTCTCATGTACAAAGGTGAAGCATGCTTATTGCAAATTGCACCCAGATTTGCATATGGAGAAATGGGTCTTAAACCAGGTGAAAGCCTTGGCTTAGTAGGAGAAGTGGACAGCCCCAAGTATAATGGAGCACCAATTGGATCTGACACATGGTTAGAGGCCAGATTAGAACTCCATGATTGGGCGGAAGAGCCTGATCACGAAACTTTACCAATTGCAGAAAAAATGGAAATTGGGTGAGCTCATACTAATGTTCTATAATATGTGTGATTGAATGAATGATTGTTGAAGATATGTCTAATGGGACATGTTATGTGAGACTAAAAATTGTTGTATATGTGCTAAGAATGATTGTTGAAGATATGTGTAAAGGGATATGTTATGTGAGACTAAATATTTATGGTTAAGTTGAGACAATGGCCTCTAAAATAACAACCATAAATAAATCCAGCCAAACTGATTGAAATAAAAAAATAAAAATGCCTACTCTGCCTACCCTGCTGTGTGCAGGATACGGCATGAAGCTGATTTTTAAAAATTTATTGTAAGCTCTAACACTCAACACTCAGTGTCAAGAATTCGGACAGTAAATGTTGTATGTAGTGTTTTAGCGCTTTATTCCTACATATTCTATATGCAGAATGTGAAGCTAAAAAGATATAATAGATTTTTTAATTTAATTGATACTTTTTATCACAAAATAGTTACATTAAAAGAACAATATATGAATACATTTGAATTGACAATTTGGTGTCAAGGTTGAATATCTTATCTATTTCCTCACAAAGCTGTAGACGGCTAATAAAATTTGAATGAGCGAATAAAATATGCTCTTTACTAGGTTTAGAAAACATATAAAAATAAAAACTAAACTGACTCGGTCATTTTATGCAATGCTTAAAATTATTATAGACTGTTTTTACTATTCTTAATCACTTTATTTATAACTAGCGAACGCGCGCAGCTTCGCCTGCTTATTTGCACCCTTAGGGGAAGAATTCTAGAAAACGATGAAACACGTGTTCAATTAAATACTTTTAAAAATCTAAATTTCAAATTTTAAAAAATCGGTGCCAATTTAATTTTTTTTCCATACAAACTTTCAACCCCTATTTCGCCCCTTTAGGGTTAAAATTTTTCAAAATCCCTTCTTAGTGGCTGTCCAGATTACGAAAGTAAACATCTGTCCAAATTTAACGTTTCTACCATCAGTGGTTAAAGCTGTGCGTGCGTCTTACCTCAGTCAGTGAGGACAAGTCCCTTTATATATATAGATTATAATAACAAAAATATTTAATGTAGCAACTATTTTTTTAAAAAAATGTTATGCAATAATTTCTTATTATGATATAAGCATATAAAGAAACCATTTAACAAAAGATTGAAATTGAAGAAAAATTGCAGTGAATATTTTAAAATCAATAAAATAATATTGATGGATAAATGTATATACACATATAGGTCTAATAATAAAATTCTGTTTAAATTATGATAAGATTTAAATTAACCGCAGTGTTAAGAACCGTCAGCTTTTTTATTGCCATATATTACATAAATCAATATTTATTATTTTAACCCGTTTCATATATTTATTAGCATCCGCCGTCGCTGTCGCGGCAACTGGTGGTACGGGCGAGGGGAAGCTCAGCTCGCCGTGCAGTTGTACAGGCGTGCTTTGGACGTCCTGGATGAGAGTGAAGGAGGCATCACGGACCCCACGCCCTCCGGAGAGATGGCGGCCACGTCTGATGCTCTGCACTCTCTGTTGGAGGAACGTCTCAGAGTACATAATAACATGGCTGCCGCTCAATTAAAGGCGGGTGCTTATGAAGCAGCTTTACAGGCATGTCATATTTTTCCCTGATCTTTTCTTTTTTTTTTTCAATTTTACGCTGTATTCCGTATACGGCAAGGTAGGCAGAAGGTATCTAGTATTAACACACTCTGTTCCCCACGCACTGTACAACTTTCGAGACATTTGCGTGGTGACATCACAGGAAAACAATCAAAATAAATTATTCTCCCGAGTTGCAACCGCACCCACAAGCGCCTCGTACACATCAATCGTTTCGCTGCTGGTCCATGACGGAATTTCTTATTGAATAAAAAAATTTTAGAATGTCTTTAATACAAGTAAATTGAATTTGATGGTTTATTTTTTGTGGTAGCTTTTTTTTACTGTTTACTAATTTAACTAATCTTTTATAACTAATCTTTATTTTTTTTTAATGTTTGACGATTATATTATTATATTTTATTTAATTTGTAACCACAGGCCGTTACACGAGTACTGACATGCCAACCAAACAATCCCAAAGCCCTATACCGTAAATCACGTATTCTTTCCGCAATGGGTCGTAACGCTGAAGCGCTACAGGCCGCCAGGGCTGCGGCGGCGGCCGCTCCAGAGGACCTGGCTGTAAGAAAAGAACTAAATAAATGTGAAATGAAAGAAAGCAGGGATAGATCGGTGGAACGTAAATTAGCTAAACGTATGTTGGGTACGTCACCTGGTGGTGCTTCGGCCAAACCTTCGCCAGATAAGCCGTCCAGAGCTAAGGTTAGTTTTGAAACTGCTTTTTTGCTTTTTGCTGCTGTTTTGCTTTTTGTTTGTAAGGATTGTTTTGTTTAGGGTTTTGTGTCTTAAAAGGAAGATTTTATCTTTTGTAAGATAATTTTGTTGTCTGTCATGTGTATATGTTATTTATTATTATATATATTTATTTTATTTACCATTTTCTTACAGATTATGAATAGGTGCAAATGTTCAGCATTGGACAAATTCCAATGTCGATTTTTTGAGATTATAGTAAAATTTTGAAATTATAGAAAATCGATTACCTTTGTCCAATTATTACTATGTTAATATGAATATTTTGATATTTAACAGATGTTTGTATGGGGTTCCCTGCTTTTGAGTCTACTTGTGGGTGTCGCTAGCGTCCTCGTGTACCGCTACAAGATGCAGTCCGAATGATTATAATTGTAAATATACTTTTTTTTCCTGCTTCACGCTATATCCTGCACACTGCAAAATAGGTAGAAAAGGAGCACAATATTAAAATACTCTGCTACACCCTATCCCCCTTTCCTTCGAATTCTAGAGGTATTGTATGTGTTGAGTGGTGAAATTCAATGCCGCGCTTTGCCTCGAGAACCAGAGTGATGAAATGAAAACATGAAATATTCATGTGGAAGTCGAACCAACAACCACAACCTGTTGCGTTGTCACACGTTTGCGCCTGTTCCACGACGTGTCTGATATTATGTATTTCATTAGCTTTTCATCAGCCCCCATTGTCAAATGAAAATATATTTACTTTGATTATATTTTTTCTGTATCTAGAAATATTGACTTATTTATTTTTCTTTTCAGAAACTATGACCGGATCAACTAATCAAAATCCTTCAAAACAACCTGTTTTACTCGTCTTTACCCGTCTACATTACTTATGTTAGATGGGTAAATGAAAATATATTGTAAAATCCATATATTGTATTATATCTTCCGTTTAAGTAGCGATAATATATAAAAGCTAACAATATTTTGGTTATATATTTAACTAATATATCTGTTTAAAAATATTTATTCCTATTTTAAAAAGTTTTTATAATGTATTTTGTATTATAGGATTAACATTTTTAATTTACTTGCAATGCGAAAATAATTTTATGGTATATTTACAATTTGATTATTTTTGTATTCTTATCTAACTTACTTTTTTAAAAAAAAAATTTAAACCATGTATATGTCTCTTCAATTCTATTGTTTTTATTCCAGAAAAAAAACGTATATTAAACCTGTTTTTGAAAATATTATTGTCAAAATATTTTTTTTATAATTTTTCAGTGTCGACATTCTTTTTATTTTATGTTGTATAAATTATTTGTTAGCTTATATATTAGCGCTACTAATGATAGTCAAATTATAAAAATAAAAATCTAAAAAAAATATATATAGTAATGGATATGGGATGAGAGGTAGCTGATAAAACAGAATTAAATTAGTAATACTAATTTTCAATAACTATTTGACTTTATTATATATTATTTCAAAAACTAAAAATCTTTTTTAAATCTATGATCTATGTTTATTTGTAGCTATCTTTTTATCGTATTAATTATAATCTATGGTTTTATTTTCTATACACCTACATAATTATATTTAAATGTGTAATTATTTCCTATTTTTTTTTATGTTATTATTCAGTTATTTTAAATTATTTTTACTAATTGTTTAGTAAATAAAACAAAAAATATATAATTGATTAATTTAGGTCTTAATTATATATACTACCTCTTATTTATCTTACAATAAAGGGTTACCTTAACAGGTGGGTTCATTGACAGAAATGGAAAAAAATATTTTTATTAAAAAAAAATACTTTATCCAAAAGTATATATTTTTTATTTCTACATGTATTGTAGGGTCCATAAATCTTGAAAAAAAAACAAACCTCGGTAGAAGAAAAAAACGTAAGACGCGGAGTTTCATTCTTTGTATATAGTCCATAAGTCAAAATGTGACATAATTAAATTTTAAACTTTTTTATTATTAAATTTGCACGTTTTTGCTGCATTTTGACGTGACTAATTCCAAAAATATATATTTTAGCGTCCTCGGCCTAGAAAGTGCATTTCTTTTAACTAGATATTTGAGTTCCGTCTCGATGCTGCAGCACTTAGAAGAATAAAAAAACAATTTAATTATTGCAAGATTGACACACTAGAAAATAATTATTTTTAGCAAATGTAATAACATTAAAATATTGGTAAAAATTATACAAAACGGCATATAATTGTAACATTTAAAGAAAAAACATTTATTATATATAAAATTATATTGATTTTTTTTTAATGACAGTCTTGCAATAAATGGCAAATATGTATTTTTTTATTATATAAATGGGTTGTAGGTTAGGATAATTTAGATATTAAAAGGTACCATTGTAATGAAAACTATTTGTTTCATTTCTCTTTTTTTTTTATTTTATATTTATTTCATTGTTACTCTTTACAGGCAGTGCCAAAATCTGTATTATAGCTTTATAAGTATTCCTCTTTTAAATATAATATAAAACCTTAAAGGTTTATTTTTAAATAAACATAAAATATGAAAAAATGAAAATAATATTTTTTGATACGTTTTACGCTTTGAAAAATTATTTACATTCCAAATGTAAATTCATGTAACCAGTCCTTTTAGAAGTTTTAGTTTTATTTTTTAACTAAGTGAATAATTTGTATGATATTTTTTGTAGTAAATAAAAATATCAATTATAGCTGACTATTATAAACATATTTGGTAAAAATTTAAAATATATTTAAAAAAATAACTAAAAAGTTGATTGTTTATGTATCTATTTAATTTTTATATTTTTTTCCCTTGGTGCTTCTATTATAATAATGTATCACATAGCTGAGTCTATTTTCTGAATATTGTTTATTTTATTTAACTCTGCCATTTTGCTTTGAAAATTAGTGCTAAATATTTTTTTTTTAATTGTAATCATTGGTTTGGTAGGTCAAAGTGGTACTATGTAACGAAATAAAAAGCATTGAAAATAATTTGTTTTATTCTATTTATTTTGTAATATCAAAAATATCAAGTTCTTGACTAAGTCAATTGTTCATTACTTTCATCACAAATACATGCTAAATTGAAATATTACACAACTAATGATGAATAATCAAATTTAATATAATATTTTATGAACTTTATAAAATTTTGTATTAAATTAGATATGGTTTTTTTTAATGGAATACTACAAAGTACAAAAGTGCGAGTAAAGACGAAATATAATTAAAAGTTACAAATATTCATTCTATTATTTTTGTAGCTATCAAAACATGTTTTTCTAAATTTTCCTAATAAACATTTTATTTATTTTTAATAGTATTTACATTTCATACTAGAATAGCCATACTACAACAGTTTAAAATAGACAAAAATATAATTAAAAAATGGGCTAAGTATGTCTACATATTTATAATGGAATGTCATCTTAAAAATACAAAATCAAGTAACAATATTAATAAGCTATGTATTTTTATAAATAATTAAAAACAAATAATACTTTTATATAAAAAGAACAAATAACAACTATTATGAAACACCACATTTAATCAATTAAATATATAAAAAAAATAGAGAGCAAACATCGCCCGCTATTTTTTACTCTCTTGCAACAATAATGCGCCATTTTGAAAAACAAGATGGCCGAACGTAATATTGACTTTGACATGTGATTTACGTTTTAAAACTAGTTTATTTTTTTGTTTAAATTTATATCACAATGTCGTTTTATATGCGAACATTTTCGCGATACGGCTAGTTGCATGAGTTAATAATATAATTATTCCAATAGTGGACAAGGCTTGTATAGAAAATACAGTTGCGACAAAATCGTAAAGAAGTTTAGGTGAGAAAACACTCCACACAAATAAATGGTATCTAAATATAGTTGCTATGACACAATATATGACTACTTGGTAGACTCTCTGTAGTGCGAAAATGTTTATAACTCGCCATACTGATTGTAAATACCTGTGAACATAAGAGTAGGCAATGATAGAAAAATATGAAAAAAGCCGTTATAAAGATTTGTTGTAAGTCTAGTATGGGTTTCATTATTGGTAGAGGCTGTCGTGGTACAGTGGTACAGCGTAAGTCTGTACATTTGACGGTTGAGGGTTCATATTCGGGGTAACGAATTATTTAATATTTTCATTGCCTCGCTCAGCTAACAAGAACTCAATCCTTGCACTTTGCAAGGATTGAGTTCCGCCACTCAACACACAATGTCTCGAAATTTCGGAAGAAAGTGACGAACGGAGTATTTTAACACAAGGTTCCCTATTTTTGTAAGTTTAAAATTTCAAATCCTCTTGTAGCAGTATTATATTTATAAATCATTAACAAACATTTAACAAAATACCAAGATGTTACGAAATCCGAATCCCGAATCCGATGAAAAAGAAACTAAAAGTGCGGAGTGATATTAAACTGCTTCATTAAAAGTGTTTTTAATTTGGTTTTTAACTTCTACTAAATCAAACTAGATCAAACATACAAATTTTATTAGAGTCGAGCTTTTCTAAATATCTCTTAAGTTCGATTACAAGCTCACGAAAATTGCTTTGCTGCTGGTCCACTGATACTAAAATTTTAAAGTTACCCTGGGAAGTAATGGTATAATACTCACGTCGCCCACTCCTCGGTCCTCGCCAGTTCACAGAAGAGGGCAGCCCCGGCGAGCGCGGGAGCGGCGTACGCGTGCAGCCCCATGCGGAGAGCCACGCGAGTCGCGCTGTACTCACGGAGCCCTACGTACCCCGCGCCTAGATCCACTGAAGCTAGAGTGTTAGAGTTGCCCTGTAAATTATGGAATTGAAGTGAAAACTTGCTAACTTGCCTATTAAGGAAATTGTCAAGAAAAATATATATTTTTTAAAAACTATGAATATATAGACCTTTTGTTAGAGAAGGTTTTAACAATTTCGAGAATTCATTTGTCTCCCTACTATATGATAATATTTTCATTTTCTCATTTTGCTAACAAGGCACGCATAGTTTCGAGAAGTCTGCGAAAAGTGGGAAACGGACAATTACGGACACTAGGTTCCCTCTAACTATCCCACTGTATGTAGAATATGGAAACCAAAAGGAATATATTCTATATAGAAATAACTTGAGACAAAAAAACAAAACTTAAAAACTTATCTTCGCACTTCACGGAGCGCCAAACGCTACTTAAAATTATACATTTGTGTTATTATGTACAAAAACAAAACAAAACACAAAAACACATACCTGATAAAAGAAAAACAGCACACCAATCCACAGATGAACCAAAGATTTGCTCAAAACGTCCACAACATCGGTCCTGCGGGACGTCCTCGCGTCCAACAGCTTGTGATTCAAACATTTGGACGTCAAATAGCAGGTGAAATGTATACTGGGTACCATCACCACGTTGTGAGGACGCATTAACAACACAACTATCAACATTAGATCATTATACATTATATGAGAAATAGATCTTGCTAATTTTAACTTAATTTCCTCCAAATTCCAAGGTTCTGTCATCTCGTCGTAGAAATAATCCTCATTTTTCGCTTTCGGTTTGTTATACACAAACTTCGCACCAGTCGGCTTAAAACCACACATTTTAAATAATCCCGTGTAAGTTAATATTTCGAATATAAATTGGGCTGTTAATAAAGCCCAGAATATGTTAACTATTATCACGGGATCCCACGTTTTCATATTTTCTATGGGTGCTTGTAGGGTGTTTGTGGTGATTCTATAGAATATAATGCAAGCTGTGGCTGAGATTGTGAGAGCTGAATGCATTTGCATGTAATTATTCATGTGGCGGACGTTCCAGAGGCATATTCCTAATGTTAGTAGAGTACCTGGAATAAAATAATAATAAATTTACTTATTTATTTTATACTAGCGACCCTATTGCGGCTTCGCCCGCTTTTACTACTGGATTATTCACATAATGTATGTTTGCAAAGCACTTAAGATAATGTGAAAATTAATTAAACACTAATGCAACCCGCATTTTCGTAGTTTCAATAAGGATTTTCCAATTGTTTTACACAGCAAGGTTTTTTTAGTAGGTACCGTAATTTTAAATCTGTGCTACTAATCTTTTCAAGTACTTATTAAAATATATTTAAATTACTATTTTTAGATAGTTAAATGACATTAAATAATACATTCAACTCGAATTATCCAATACGTGCAAACGCATCTAAATCTTCGTTGCTATAAAGGCAGGCGGGTTTTTTTTTTCGAGCTTGTGGTTAATGCTGAAGAGGGTATTCTGTCCCTGATGAAAAGCAAGCATTACGTGGCTGCCTGTGACGAAAATTAAATAGAATGCATCGGCCGGGAATTAAACCCGGGCTGCCCGCGTGGCAGGCGAGCATTCTACCACTGAACCACCGATGCGTGTAAGGCAGGCGGGCGCGGCGGACTCGCTTGTATAAGCATAACGTCGCGAGGCGCGTTTCGCAGCAAGGATTTTTTGATATTGTAACAACTTCTAAAGTACTTATTAAAATGAAAAACAGAAAAGACAGTTTTGATCTACATTAAACGGCCAACGTAACTAATATACTTATTTAAATGCTGAGAGTACGGGATAAGTGAAACTTGACTCGATACAGTTGATGTGTGAACGGCGTGATGTGTCAATAATTAAATGCGTTTTTCTCTAAAACTATTCGCAATTTCGAAATAGTTTAAAAAGCAAATTTTATCTTCGTTTAACGTAGAAATTTAATAAAGTATTTTAAAGAATAAGGATTAATACCATTAGGGAAAAATATCCCTCACAATAAAAAATATATTGAAATTACTATTTTTAGACAGAAATATGATCACTACACGTTATCCTTAAAAGATACGAATATGCCATCGCGGACTTTTTTGTAGATCTTATTAAGAGGAACAATACTCCAGTACATTTTTTTCATGTAGTTTTTACAATTAAAGCAGCGCATGCGCCAAAGTGTCTCAGCGGGTAGGACTTTATACACATTTATCGTATTTATGTTAATTTACATAAGAATGTACAAATAATAAACTATATATAAACCTTCCCTGAGAAATACTCGACCTAATGGTGAAAACCGCATCCAAATCCGTTGGGTGGTTTAGAAGAAGAAGAGTTAGAAAGTTCAGACAGACACAAAAAGAGACTTTGTTTTATAAGATATAGGATTAATACTGTTAATGATGGCTGTTATTGTATAATAAAAGATTCACTGAGGACTCTGCCGGCGGTTATATATTATATGGAGGTGTCATGGTTTAAGTGTCAAGTTGTTCTTTTTGTGTGACAGTCTAATAAAAATGGCACAATTATTCCCTTAGAGCTCCAAGAAATACTTATAAAATTACTAAAAATTAAATTTCAAGTCTCTATCAATGGTGCGCAAAATCATATAAACTATATTTTGTTTTTTTACGCTAAATAATAAGTTTTGTAATAAAAACACTAAAAACTTAAACTTAACAGCTCTATACTATTATAAATGAAAATATTGAAATGTTTTAAGTACATAATAGACTATTACCTATAACGAGATGAGCTTCCAAATAAACAGCATTTTCAGGGGCGTTGAGCCAGTCCGCTGTATCTGGTAGAAACAGCCAACGATCACCAGTTTGATTCATAGTTCTTAAATACCTGGAATATTGATAAATCAATTTATTATCCAAAATCGATTTAGTATTCGATAATAAATTAATTTCGATGCCGAATTATAGCACCCATATATTATGTTAATAATTTAATTGTAAAAAACACAAACGCAGACAATTATACAATCTATATAATGATAGTATTATTATAGTATTTCAATTATAATTCAAATAAATAGTTACTAAATTTTTAATTAATGCTCCGAATAACGCAACACATCTTTTCAATAAAAAATACAATAACATACATATATAAAAAAATAAATAAAATGGTGAAATCTCACCTATGCAAAGCAATCAGCAAAATCCACTGCGGTACAATACTAACACCGACTGAACTCATCCTGTTCTGCAACTCCGGTTTCTCTTGAAACTCCGTGGCCCCACTCCACTTCTTCCCAAAATAAATAACGACCACAACTATCGTTCTAATTAACACAAAAAACATTAACGTGTTCCAAAAATAATACCAAGTCATGTGTTCCTCTTCTATGAAACTAGTTCCGAAGAACGACCAAGAGTGAAATAACGTTCCTATTATCAATAAATAATCTATCGCGTTCAATTCTTGTAACGTCGATAGATTTTTAGTTTTTTCTATACCCGATTTAATTATGAAATACATCAAATTCATAGAGAAGGCTGTAGTTAGAAATATTATACACCATTCTGGTTTAAATGAGCAAAATTCGCTTTTAGTTTCCGTTATAAAACATGCTGTTACTAATATGCATGATAAAATGGCGTACATTATGGTGAAGGCTAATAGCGCTCCGGCTTTTGGTTTGTGTTTTGTTATACTTATTTTTCTGTGTGTTTCGAGTTGCAGAGAGAAAAGTGTTACACACGCGAGAGCCCCAACTATCTGAAATGTTTTAAGTATATGTATTATTAAACCAACCAATCCAAACTCAAATTTATTCATAAAAATTGAAAAATACATAAAAACCCAAAAAATGACTTTGACTCTCACTTTCAGAGCTAACTTAACAAGTTATTGTTAATTGATAATTAACTGCACCGCGATCAACATGATCAACGACCATAAACTCGGATATTGACAAAAAGAAACGCAGACCATTGAACATATAATTAACGAACCACTTCACATTTTAAAAAGAAAAAAAAAACAGTTTTAATAACCAAAGAACAAAAAGGCACGGAAGACAAAAGTCTGTGGCGCCTAACAACTCATTAAAAAAAATAAGTTTACATACTAGAAATAATAAAAAAAAACACTCACAAAATAAAGCATAACAACGCCAACACCCATCGCAAACAGATCAAAATCCGTGGTAGTGTCCGCTAAAAACTTTGCCATCTCATCTAACGCTTCTTCATAGAACTCCTTTGATATTTTAGCAGCACTAAGTTGTCCCGTCGCAAGGTAGTGCGCGTATTGTATACGGGCTCGTTCTATTTGTTTGTATAGCTCTGTAAATATGTATAAAAGGTAAGTAGAATACTTAAAACTTCGAGTTACCTTATAGCGCAGTGGCATAAGGTAACGCGACGGTGTTGGGTTTGATCCCCATTCGAGGAAATGAATGATTATTTGTTAATAATTTCATTTCTTCGCTCTAAGCATGAACAAGTGTAGCCGCCATTCCACTCAACACACAATGCCCCGAAAAATACGGCGGAAAGTGGGAAATGAAGTGTCTTAACAGTATCTCCCCTCTGCCTACCCTGATGTGTGCCGGATACAGAGTGAAGCTGAATGAACACTTTTTGAAATGTTATTACACGGCAAGGACAGAAAAAATACTTAGAAAACATATAACCATCCTGCTACATTAAAATTTTTGAACGTTTTCTCATTAAGTAGACTAGAATATCGTTTATGGTATACAATAGCATCGTGGCGCATAAGCACAAGAGTGAGAATATAAACATGATAAGATTTGGGTTCGATTCCCAATCGAGACTATGAAGTATGTTATATTTTCATTTTGAAACTAAAGAAAAAATACTATATTGAGAATACTATAAAACTAACGAAATTAATCTTATTTTACCAACCCGCATGTTTAGGTAAATACATTTTATTATGTTCAGCAAGCACGTGAAGTAGATACAGCTGCTGTTGCATATCCAAAGGCAGTAACGAGGGTAGAATCCTGCCTGTACTTTCTCCGGGGATAGGGGCGTTTAAAAGCCAAGCTATTGTTGGTGCTACGTCCACCTGAGCTACTGTGGGACCCACACCTGACCTGAAATGAGAGCATTAAAGGCAAATTTTAGATTTATTTTCCTTTTTTTTTTCTTTGGAAACATAGAACACAGCTAAGAGATATTTTAGAGCATTATGTAAAAACAATGAAAATTACAAAAGAAAAATTAATATATCTATATATATAAAAGGACTTGTCCTCACTGACTGAGGTAAGACGCACGCACAGACGTAACCGCTGATGGTAGAAACGTGAAATTTGGACAGATGTTTACTTTTGTAATATGGACATCCACTAAGAAGGGATTTTAAAAAATTTTAACCCTAAAGGGGTGAGATAGGGGTTGAAAGTTTGTATGGAAAAATCTTTAAATCGCCACCGATTTTTATAAAATTTGAAATTTAGACTCTTAAAAATATTTCATTGAACACATGTTTCGTGGTTTGTTAGAATTCACCCCTAAATACGCAAGCGAAGCTGCGCGCGTCCGCTAGTTATATATAAAAATGTATACTTTACGTATTTCAGCCTTTTAGAAGGTACATAAATATCAATATGGTAAATTGACACATCAGTATTATACCATTTCTGAATTTATTCGTGTGATGATTGTGGGTCCAGGAAGAGTATAATAAAAAAAATCTAAAATATAAACAGCACTCACTTATAAGGACATTTAAATGTATTACTCTTAATCAAAACTAGAGGAACTAGTACTTCCGACGGGGTCGCCCCGCCGTGACCTCCGGCATCCCTCATGCCGTGATCTCCACAGATAATCAGAACACCATCTCTGTTCTGTAATTAATTAACAAAAATTTTAATGGTAGATGATTAAAGAGTTTTTTTTTTACTGTCAAGTATCATCGAAATTTGTTCAGTAATTTTTACTTGTACATCCATCCTCATAAAACCTTTACATTTATAATATTAGTAAGATGATGTATCTATGACTACTTAATCATTTTATACCAACTGACTAGAGTAAAAACCATAATAGTATTAAAATTGTTCTTACCCACGCTTGCATAGCCATATATATTTTCTTGACTATTGCATCCATTTCCAGCAGTTTCGGTTTTATTTTGGGACTCCTAGCACCTTCCAAATGGCCGATATGATCGAGTCCCAAATAATGGAGGACGAGAAAATCGAATGTGGGCGTTCCTTTCTCATTTGGGATTAATGTTTTGTTTAGATGACGCGTTACATTGTTGTCTACCTGAAAATAATTATTCTAGTGAATATCTAAAAAATAGGACCAAAAATATACACAGTTATGGCTTAAGGGTTCTTAAAATATGTAAGTTAATAATAAGTATAATTCAATAAATGAAGTATGTATATTAGAAATGAAAATTATTTTAATAGGACCAGTATTTGAATTTTGATTTGGATTAATATATCAAATAATTTCTACTACAGCGGAAAACAGTAAAATCAGTCAAGACACATTGGTCATAGGTTCAAGGAGTGTAATATTTTTGTTTATATTATATTAGAAACACATTAAAATAATAATATTATAACCAACTATAACATCTTATATTCTTTTTAATTTCTATAATTACCTCAGTATAATCAGTTACAAAGAATGAAGTGGTACCATCAGTTTCAGCCCAGAGTCCAGGAAACAGTCTTAACCAGGTATCATCTCCATATAGAACGGATTTCTTGCCAACAGACGCAGCAACTCTTAGTACACTGTCCCCGGATACTGCAGGAGCACCAAAATTTAAGGCCACGTCGGCAAACGTTGATACTGTCCCCGTCATCATTGCCTGGATAGAAAGGAATAAATTATTATTTTAGCTCAAAATTTTACTTCGCATATAGCAGGATTGACAGGACTAAACATTAGACTATTCATAGTCACTTTTCGCCAAATTAAAGAGCAAAGAAATAGAAATATTAAATATTTCATTTCCTCGAGTGGGAATTGAACCCACAATCTGTCGCGTTTACAGTCAAATTTTGTGCCCCTGAGCCGTGTAAGGCCTAATTGGCTATATTTACATGCTTTTTATATTATATATAGTTTTCTATAAAAGAATCTGAAGCTCTTAGAGAGATCTATGTTATATATTCAATCAGTCATGCAGAATATTATTATTACATGCTATTATGTAACTATACATTAGAAAGTGAGTGACAAGTGAACCATAACTAGAAAGTTGTACGGAGAAAATAAAAGTACAAAATAAAGGAAATCATTAGAATAATACAATATGTAAAGTTGTATTTAATATGTGTAACTATATTTTTAATATTTCACACAAATTAAATACATTTTTTTCTAGTTATAATAAAAAAGATGTGATTGATCATATGGCATATTTATACAATTAAACAGAACAATCTAAATAGCAATGTTAATATTTAATTCTAGGGTATGTTGAAGGTATTTTTTCATTTTAGTCAGCTATTTTAAAAACAATAAATTCAAAATGTATAATGGGGAATAGTAGAAATATAACTGTAATAAAAGAATGAGATAGAAACATACAAATTATATGAAACATAAAAAAAAATGTGGCAGGACCAGAAACTCTTTCAATCGTACAATTACTCTGTTCACTGGTTCAACAGTTAAAAGAGAAAAAAGAACGGACACACATACATATGCGCTAAAACGTAAACACTTCTGGGCTTCGCAAGAGTTGGCTAAAAATGTCACGTTAAAATAGAGACATTACATAATTTTGAGACTACAATAATTTTATAAATAAATAAAAAAATTGAGAGAAAAAGGTGTGTCCATAGACTATATGACTTTATAAGTAGTAATAATTTTTTTTTAAAAGAAATCAGTTCGCCAAGTATAATAATGTCTATAATTGCCTATGTTACAAAACACTGACACACTTCATAACTCATTAAGTTGATTGCACACATCAAATAGAACAGTGTTAATTTGACTGTCTGTGAATATTTTATTTTAAGCCTATTTGTTAATTAAAATGTTATATTAGACATTTTACTGTAAATCAAAGCTTATAATTTTATCTATCCATCTGAAGTGTGGCCATCATGAGGTAATGTGACAATGTCTGATTGTAAGTTCAATGGTTGTGGATGATTTAGATTTGATTCTGATTTAGAGGAATGATATACTTTCACTTCGTTGGCCTGCTAACAAGAAAAAGCACTGTATTTCTCCTCCAGCCAACATAAATTTGGACAGACCGTGGGCAACAGTGGGTCTTTATACAAATTTCACTCTAACACTAGGTCTACCTCAATATATTCGCATAACATAAAATAAAAGTACAAAAGTTTTAGCTTATAACTTCAAATCTTGTTTTTAACTATTATATTTAAGTTTAAATGTGTAAAAGAGAGCTTTGTTCGTCGGTAAACCATTTAAATGGTTTGGCGGAGTATATGTATGTGTTTTATCATTGTTAATTTAAGAAAAAAAATAAAAAAAAATAAAAAAAACATACATTATATACATGACTACTAATTAACATAAATAGTAGACATTATAACTACTGCATGCATAAATTCAAAATGTGAGTGAGCAGTATGAAATAAGAATGAACTAAGCCATTGTAACTAAATATAATATGATAACTTTTTTATATTATATATATTTTTTTAATAATTATTCACTGTATATTATATCACATAAATTCAGTTACAACTGCCAGTATACTATCACACCACCAAAGAAAAAACTATATATTTATAATAATCTATCATTTTTTTATAATAATGTACTTTTAAAATAATTTACATATTGTTGGCTTACAGTGTTAACCTGCTGAATCTTGTTTTTGTTATTTCACTATATATTTTTTACAATTTGCTGGTTTTAATAATGCTAAATTGAGCTTTATTATAAATAAAATTTTGAAATTTCAAAAATTCTTCGTAGGCTGTTAGCAGGTTAACTCGAAGCGAATGTTAAATATTTTAATGTTTTTTCTTTGGATCCAGCACCTCAAGCAAAAGCAATATAATTACAAAGTGTCACTTGCAAATATATCCCGCCAGAAGTTTATTGTGCGTCTCCATTGTGCCTTTTCCTTCTTTCTCTCTGGTGACTGTACAATAGTTTATATATTAAATTCTTTAGTTTCAGGTATTTAATAAATGTAACAACATATAATTTAAAAAAAACTTCATACTGTAAATGTTCCCTAATTGTAGTTTTATATAACACAATTTATTTTAAGTTATACTTATATTTGTATTTTTATTTTGACTTTGAGATAAATTTTTAATATGGTAATTTATATGAAAAAAAAAGCCAGACTATCACAACCAGTCACAAATGACACAATCATAAATTTTTTCTCATAAATTAACATTATTCTTATTTTTTCTTTGGTCTTGTGATTATATTAAATAATTTAAACATATATAATAATTTAAATATTGATTTGCAGGCACTTTTGAAAATATTTATGCCATTCTTATTTGAATATAATTTAAAATTTACCTTAATTTTGGGCATAGTGACAGTAGGTGGATCAGCAACACATACATAAATACATGCGGATTGGTTTTTCAATAGTTGGCCAGTATAAGGCATATATTCTTCTGTTACAAAATCATATCTCAAGCCATCTATAACCATGAGTATAACACTATTTTCACCAGCAGACTTGTATATTTCTCCTCCATCAACACTGATAATAAAAAAAACATAAAATATATATTAACACTAAATTGATTATTAATTAAAATTAAAATTCAAAATTCAAATTTGAATTCTGTTACTCAACAACTCTCAACATACTGTCTTGGATTTGGGCAGAAAGCAGAGAACACACTCCCTTAACACTATGTTCTTTTTGCCTACTTTGCTGAATACAGGAGGTACGGTAAAATAAATTAACTTACCTAACACTATTGATGAAATGAGGAAGATCTTCCATACTGCCATACTT
Source organism: Heliconius melpomene rosina (assembly GCF_056956725.1). NCBI lineage: Eukaryota > Metazoa > Arthropoda > Insecta > Lepidoptera > Nymphalidae > Heliconius > Heliconius melpomene. Next base: position 3,400,639 of record NC_140402.1, on the reverse strand, counting down.
TCCAGAATGATATTTTAATGGGAAAAATCCATACAGAAACAGGCTCAAGGCTCCTAATGCACTTATGAGGAGCCAGAGTCCTGTCCATCGATGGTGAAGCCATGGTAACATGATTATTAATTTATTTCAAATACTGATTGATTATTTAATTTACTCGGCTACACTTTCGTTATGCGTGTACACATTTCCAACGCAATGTGCCCCACTAATAATACTATTAAGCAAGCAAGTAGCCAATACTACAATTACTTTATTGGTAACATTATCGGTATAGTTAATATACGAGAAATTATAATTTTTAAATTTCTATTACTTAAGAAATTATACTGGAACGATAATAAATAAAATGTAGTAAATTTACAATACAGTAAATACTATTTAACAACAATTTATAGTAAAGACAGAATAATAAAGTAAGAACATAAGTAGTTCAAGAAAAGAGAAGTAAATATTGAGAAGTGACAGTGACAACTGAAATATTTTAGATGTGACAAGAATGATAATGTTGCCGGTGCAGTGCTTTGAATTTATTTATAATCTGTGCGTTTTATGGAACTGAATAAAAGTCTATTGACCATAATAGAAAGAATAGAACAGAACAAGTCTATTGATATTCGTATTGATCAATTATAGCCATCAAATTATGAATTCTTAAATTATATATTATTTCTCTTTTCTTTTATGTTTTTTTATATAATAAATTGTGCAGAATAAAGTGTAAAAATAATAAATAAAATTAAAAATATCATTATATCTCTATCATTTGAGGTCCTCTTGGCACAGGGGCACAAGGATGTGATAGTAACGCGACGGTTGTGCGTTCGATCTCCACTCAGAGAATTGAATTATTATTTATGAATATTTTCATTTCTTCGCTTTGGAACCAAGGCAAAAGTCCAGCATTGAGTTTTGCCCACCCTGCTACGAGCTCGTACATGCGGGATACAGCGTGAAGCTAATGAAAGAAAACTAAAAATACAATCACTCATAAGTATATCTTTGCTATAAATCTATTTAAGGCCACGCTATAAATTAAGCAAGTAATATTGTAACGTCACCGCGTCGTCACGGGCATGTCAATGGCTCTGAGTAAGAAGCCGGAATTTCGTTTGACAATAAGGAACTAAATTAGAATTCCGTATCATACCGCCCACCTCTCTCTAGTCGGTGTTTATTCTCGAAAGACACCTACTATTTTGAATTTTTGATGCATTAAAATGTTTTTTCTTTTTAGTTATTCATGAATGTTATTGTTGTGGTAACCATGTTTTGTGGAAATAAAAGTTTTGTTTATTTTTTATTACATTATGTTGTCCAGAGTTAAATAGATTGAGAAAAATAAAATTATTTTCTTCAAATTTATTAGAATGAAAATTAATATTAATACTATATATATTGTCTTTAAGTAAATTCAACACACAGTCCAAACTAGAAAAAGCTTGTTGTTACAATATTGACACGCAAATTACAATGAAGACTTGTAAAAATTTTTCACAATAATTTTGTGAAAAATTAAATTGATTTAGCCTAGCCAGATTTAGCCAGTGATAAATAAAAAAATCGTTTATTTACATAATATTAATATGATAACTCAAATATGCTTGAGGCCGTCGTGACGCATTGGCACTAGCGTGTGGCTGTAAACGCTATCTCTCTCTTGTCGGTTCAATTCTGTCACGGGGAAATTAATAATTATTTAATAATATTATAATTTCTTCGCTTAACACACGTGGTGAAAGGAGTATCTTAACACATGGTTCCCTTTATTTCTTAGAAAAAAAAGTGTAATATTATTGATTGTCTTTTCCAAGAGTACGTCGTGGTGTTACGCAACCACTCCAAGTTCAAGGTGCGTCGCTGATTCATCTAGCTGGTGTGGGCCGCTGAAAAGTTCTATTTAAATCCGTCCTGAAACATCGTGCCGTAGTCTCTCGAGCACTACGCAGCGCGCGCCTGCAACGAAACAAAACTACTATAAAGGTATTTTTTAAACAATTTTTTTTTATATTATCTATATTTTTTATTGATAAATAGTGGTCATAGACTATAGAATTTTTTTTTTTTTAATTTATACACTGCTGTTGTTTTATTGTATGTGCAAAACTGTTAATTTTTTTTTAAATAATTTAAAATATTTTTTTATTAATTTAAATATTTCTTTATATTTATGTGTCTTACATTGTATTTTTGAAAATATTACTATGTTTAGGTAATTCAGTTTCGGGTAAATAGAAAATTCCATCTGTTGGAAATTATTCAGTTTGTGTAATTTCTCTCGTTTTGGAATTTTAATTTTGTTTTATTGCCTTTTCTCTTATAATAGACGTTCATCTAATTATATCCCTTATGAAAGTGAGACAATTTTTTCATACAAAACTTTATTCTTGCATCAGACCTATAATGGTCTCCAGGTGAATCATTCGTGGAATTGTTCCAGAAATATTTTATGTCTTAACAGTTAACATTGCATTGTGAATATTATAGTATTACTGTTATAATATCAACATCTACAAATGAAGTATTTAATATATTCATTTATTCGTTCTGGTGTTTAGACAAAGCGGGAGAGCGGAGTGCCTTAACACTATGTTCTTTCCGCCTATTCTGCTACATCTGAAGCAGAGTAAACGGTTTTTGCTTCACTTTGAATCGTCGTGCTTTTCCCCGAGGCTCCCCAAAGGACACAAACATATTAAATATATGGTGGGAATCGAACCCAAACTGTCGAGTTCACATCCACACACTTTCTGTACCACGACTCGCCTTTATTTTAAAAACAATAACAGCATTTTGTATATAAAGAGTTAATTGTTAAAAACAAGCGTCTCGTTGTAGGTAGGTAATAGACGAAAATACTTTTCACACAAACAAACGTTGTTTATATCGCGCTCAATAAAATTGTAGACAAGTCATAGATCTTGTAAATTTAGCTCGTCATCATAAATGCGTTTCGAGATTATGCAAGGCTGAATTTTAGTATTTTGGGATTGTAATATGAATTCTTCTTCGACCTATTTTTATTTATTTCATTATTCGAGAACTATTTTATTTTTTGTATTATCGAATATAGATAGATACAATCAACTTTTTAGTATTCTAGAGGCCAGTCTTGGCGCAGGGGCACGTGCGCGCTGTAAGTGCGAGAGCTTGTGGGTTCGATTCCTTACTAGAAATGAAATATTTAAATTTTCATTTCAAATTTTACGCGGTGTCTCCAGAAAAGCCGGAAAATAAGGAAGTGTCTGAAATGGAATGGAGTGTGTTAAGACTAGTTTTCCAGGTTACCTCTGCATACCCTGGTATGAGCGGGATACAGCGTGAAGTTAAAATAAAGTTCTCGTTTTCAGTTTTTCGGGAGAGTCAAACAGTTACTGTTAAAATAAAAAATAATAATAATAAAGAAAGTTTTTAGTGAGTTTTCGTAAAAAAAATATTTGGCCAAAAAACATGAAAATATAAATTTATTGTATTTAAAAAATCAAGTTATATAATAGCTCCATATTTTAATTCCAGATGTCGATTGTCCCAATGATGTTCCGCGACTGGTGGGATGACTGGGAGCGTCCCTCTCGGCTGTTAGACCAGCACTTTGGCATGGGTCTCAAGAGGGATGAGCTTCTGTCATCTCTGTCTAGCTTCCCTTCTAGCTCAATCTTCAGAAACTCCTACTTTAGGCCGTGGAGAACAAACCTCACGAGGCAGGAGTCTGCCTCTACCATTAACCTTACTAAGGAGAAATTCGAGGTAATGTTTCTAAATTATCAAAATATACTTAGGTACTTATACTTACTTTCATACAAATGATTACAAATCCAAATACGTTATAATTGTTGGACTTGACATTTTTTTTTTGAGTTTCTTTGTTGCTTTAGCTTCAAGCTGTATCCCGCATATCGCAGGGTAGGCAGAGTGAACCTAGTGCCAGGACTCATGAAGTCACTCCCTTCTCATTAAGTCTTCCATGTTATTAAACTATTTAATTTCAAACAAATTTTATTGTACTTCCAGGTTATCCTAGACGTCCAACAATTCGCACCTGAAGAAATAACTGTGAAAGCTAGCAACAACTCTGTATTAGTCGAGGGCAAGCACGAAGAGAAACAAGACGAGCACGGGTTCATTTCCCGCCAGTTCACCCGCAGATATATTCTACCCACGGGATACGAAATCACGGACCTTGTCAGCTCATTGTCATCTGATGGAGTCCTCACTATTACTGCACCTAAGCGACCACCACCTAACTCTGGTGAAAGAATTATCCCCATAACCAAGACAGGTCCAGCTAAACAACCTGAACCAGTCAAAGCTGAACAGCCAAGGGAACAAACTGTTCCCATTGTTACGTCCCCTTAAATCCTAAAGTGCCTTGAGATACGAAGTACGATCGAAATGTAAAGAAATAAGTGTAATAAGCATTTAATCCGATGTTGGCCAACAACGGGTCCATTCGAAACGATTAAGGTTTTTTTTTAAGAAAAGGAAATGTCAATTATTTGTATAAATGTATAATACATTATACTTGTTATAGTCTAGTCTTTTATTTTCTCTTAATTTACTTTCAAATATAACGTTTAAACTTAAAATTATAATATTTTTAGTAAGTTATTCCAATAAGAGTGCCTAACCATTTAGAAACACTATGGCAATTTTAACTATTTCTATAGCTTCAAGCTTTATCCCTAGCGGGGTAGCCAGAGAGAACGGAGCGCCAAACGCTAAGGTCTCTACATACCTCTTTCGCCTCGTCCACTGTCATCATACATGCCCTCCGGGGCATCCTCATGTATTTTACGTGACCTTCCTCCAGTATCTACGATACTTGTTAAATTGTTATAATATTATTATTAATTTAAGAACTTATTAACTTAACCATCCATCCAAAATATTCAAAATATGTATAAATAAAATATATGACCATGAAGTGTGAATTGAAAGTGCAAAGCTACACACCAAATAAAACAAGAAACAATCGCGAGGACCACGGCCGCGGGATTGTGGGCATGAGACTATTCACGCCTCCATACCTACATGGAGCCGTCGCGTCCTGCACACCGAGAATACCAAGAAATACTTAACCATAGGCACTTGGACTCGCAAACGGACTGAGCAAACCGCGACCGTACATTAATATTTAGCAAATGCAAAATGCCACAAAAAGCAATAAGAGAGCGACCAAATGGTAAATAATGAATAATAATTCCTTCACCAGTTAATGTGAAAGAAGGCGGCGTTCTACTAAGCCACGTGTCCAAATGGTGACAGATTTTCTATAATTCATAGCAACGTAAACTAGAAAGCAGTAAAAAGGTGTTTGACTAATTTAATTTTCGCGGTACGTCTTGCTGTTTAATAATATTGTTAATTTATCATTGTCCCTTAGGGTTGGGGAGAAGTGGAATGTTGATGACCCTTTATACTAAGTTGCCGTTTATATTAAAATAACTTGAGCCTCTTTAGTTTTACTCTAGGCGTTTGTGTTTTGGTTTTTTTATTTGCTAAGCGCTGTAATATTTCTTTGCTTTACAAAAAAATTAAATAACAGCTTCACGCTGTTTCCCGCATACAGCTGGATAGGCAGAGGGAGCTAATGTTAAGACGATCCGTTCTCCACTTTCTGCCGAATTCTGGAGGCATTGTGTGTTGATTCAACATGTAATAAAATTTCGTTTTTCTCTGAGAAAAAATCTGGCAGTACTGATAATCATTTTTTACTTACATTTCCAATTATTAAATTATTTTCAAAAGAACAAGTATATTTAAATTATTCAAATTATTTTTCTTATTATTTTTCTATACATTTAGGTCCCACCAATAAGAGTATAATATATGCTATATACCCAAGTATTCACTATGGTTTTATATATATAGGTATAAATAAACAAAAAAGTGGCATTGTTTTGTGTTTCACCATCCGAAAGATAATGATTCTAGATGGGTGAAAAGAAAAGAAAAGAGCAACCATCTAAGAGTACATGCACTTTCATAAAAACTTTAAAATTATTACATAGGTATTTATTAATTTTTTTTTTGCATATTTATTTAAATTTATATTTCCATTTCTTCGCCCTGGTGTCGAGGCAAAGCGCGGCGTTGAGTTATGCCACTCAACACTGTTAAGTGAGAAATGGAAATATAAATTTATATAAATATTTCATATCCTCGAGTGGGAACGGAACCCACAACCAGTCGGTGTTACAGTCACACTTTGTGCCCCTGCACCACGACTGACTTTTTACAAATAATAGACTGAACTCTACTAGATTGAACTTATTAATAATACGTACTAGGTATATATTTATAATTATTGTATAGTATTAAGGTACTACTATTATTATTATTATTATTAAATATAAAACATTAAATGTTTTAAGCCATTACTAGAAAATTGCTTCATGTTTGTTTTTATTACTCCAGTTTACAAATTTCGCATTAGTTAATGTGCGAAATAAGAGCAGGATGGGCGCGGGTAATAGATCTCTTAGCCATGGATCATTCCGGCGGGGAGGGGGGGCCATCAATCAGCCCGGAGCGATTACAGCGGGCTTGCCGCCAGTCTTGAGGAGGAGCGTATTGGATTTAGGTTGTTTTTAAGGTTGAAAAAGGTACCCTTATAAGATCACTTTTTTGTCCGTCTGTCTGTTAACAGCCTTTATTTCAGGAACGCTTAAAGATATTGAGTTAAAATTCAAACCCTATATATAAGTAGGTACTTAGATCTACGGACCCATAATTTCCTGAAAAAATAAAATATATTTGTAAATTTAATTTAAAAAATAATCAAAATTAATAGGGTACATTCGGTTGATCTAGAATTATGAAATTTGGCAGCTAGCATCTGCAGATAGTAGGTAGTAGTTCAGGAAAAAATCTGAAAACTATACCTACATTTGTGGTTAAATCATAAAAAAAGTAATAGCCTTAAAAGGGGGCTAAAATTTGCTATTAAAGCCGCTAGTTCAATATACCTATATGTTATACATCCGTTCCGATTAAGCCACTTCCATTTCCTAATTTTCACCGAATTCTGAAGGCATTGAGTGTTGAGTGGCAGAACGTAACGATCCGCTTCGTCTCCTTACCAGAGCGAGAAATTGAAAATATTAAATATTTAAGTTCCTCAACCGAGAATCGAATCCACAACCTAATTTAGCATATAAAATGCTTATTAGTTCCGATTATGCCACTTCCATTTCCTAATTTTCACCGATTTCTGAAAACATTTGTGTAATAGTAGAACGTAACGATCCGCTTCGTCTCCTTAGCAGAGCGAGAAATTGTAAATATTAAATATTTAAGTTCCTCAAAGGAGAATCGAATCCACAACCTGATATAGCATATAAAATTTGATAACATTTAAAATAAATAAATAATATACCTATCTACATATTAAATTTTTCCATTTAAATGAACGCTGTGCTCTATTAACTCAACCCAGTAAACAAACAAGTCCGGCGCAGTTCGACAAGCGATTGATCTGGCGGCCGTATTAATTGCTCTCGTCTTCGTCTGGGCATCAGCCTGAAACCCACACCTTTACTCGCTTTCCTCTGTGAGTTTGTTATTATTGGAAAATTATTTATTTCTAATTTGTTTCCATGTTTCGTTTAATGGATATTATGGATTATTTCGTTAAATGAGATATTTATTATCGTATTATACTTTTTCGTGCTATTAATAAATGACGTAAAATACAAATTTGATGGACCCAAGGCAGTTTCAAACGGATGAACCGATTTTGATCAAGTTTTTTTTGTTTGAAAGTGTCGTAAGCTCTGTAGATAAAAAATATAGAGATAAGAAACATAAATTAATTCATAGCATAACGATCTACATCATCAGCTTTTCTTTTAGTTGATGAAAGTGTGTAAGCAACTTCTACCGGTCTGATCGATTCCATATCTATGGTATACTGTCTCTTTAATAAAATTGCCTGCTCCTGCTCCTGCCTGCCTGGTAAGGTTGTAACCTTCGTTGGTCGTCTGGAATCTATAGGAAACGTACCCAACTCTTCACCAACTTACAGCAGATGTAACATGTAAGTACATGTGAAAACGATGGAAATTGATGGTGGTGTTTATTTTGTAGAGATTTCTATGGTCATTTTTAAATAGGTAAATTTTAGGAGTAATCACCATTGCGGTGGTGTGTTCTACCATTCAACACACAATGAGTGTTTTAATGGGAATGATTAGGTTCCCAGCTTTCATCTGTCTATCCTGCTATGTGCGAGATAGAATTTATTTTGATTTATTTCAAATAAAATAAAATTAAATAAAGGATCGAATCCATAGCTAGTCGCGTTAAAGTTATAGTTAAACACTTGTGCCCCTGCGTCACAACTGGCCTCTAATTTTCAAACAAAAAGCATTTAATTGCAAAAACTCTTATCAGGTGTCAGGAATATTTTTAGGAATGTTTGTTTTTTTTTCGAAGTAAGTATTATGTAGGTATAATCATACATCGCTGCCATCAATACCTAAATATTCGCAATAATTGCGGATATTGTCAATTTGTCAATTATTACATATCTAAGCGTAAAATTAAAATTAAAACCGGTTTTTTTGTATCATTAACTTATAATTATACCTACTACAGATAAAAAATAAAATGAAACAATTATTTTAGTAATTTAAATATGTTATGGCATTCCATATTATAATATGGAAAAACTTATCTTAATAACACCTAATAATGACGTCATTTAAACATTATCTCAACTAATAAGTAGATATCTCAGCTATAAATAAACTATAATAATTCACTATTATTCTATACAAACACATAATTCTAAAGTCGTTCAATTTTTCCACCTCATAAGCAGCTAATTAACTTAGCACAACACACGGAGGTTCGCCTCAACACAGCGTCCCATCCATTAATCGCATTTCATTGTTTTATAGAATTATAGCACGAATAAAGAATATAAACGCAGCGGGCGGAGCGTATAACAGGAATATCAGTTTGATATCGCGAGGTTTGATTCGCCCTGACGCGAGACGCCTTGGGGCGGGGCCTCCGCGGAGAGGGGCGCTGCGCTGCCGGCTCGCCATATCACTCCGTGCGAGTCGCGGCGACGCTCGTATGATCGGTGACTTCCAATACTTCCCAGCTTTGAATGTAAAGTTCGTGTGTGATCGTGTAGCACGTGCCGTTGTGGCATATTGTCGTTTCCGTGTTAAATAAACCGCCAAGATTCGGGTGAAGAACCGTGAGCCGGTGCCGGCGTACGCCATGGCCGACGCCGACCGTGATTCGGACCTCGGTGACGACAGTCCCGTGGTAAGTTGTGCTTTTTATTCGCAATTTATTGTAATTTAAACCTTAAATGATATTTATTTGATGTTTTTCGATTCGTTTGTCAGTCTTAAATCTCTTGTAATTGCTATGTTAGTTGAAAACATGAAAAAGTTGAGTAATAAAAGTATTTTTTACTTAAACTTGAATTGTTCATTTATGGCAATTAATTTGCATGGCAACGGCCGCGCGCCGCCGCAACGAGAAACAAACAATAAATAAGCTTAATAGTCAAATAAATATATTTAAGTATTACAATTTATTACATTATACGACTTTTATATTATATAACATGTTGAATGTAAAGTACGCGCTTGATTAACTATGTTAAGTATCTTTGTATGTGTTAAATTATCATAGATCTTTATAGCACCTACAGTACATACTAATTACAATATTATTCTTTAAAGTATAAATATTAGGTTTTATATCAAAATTATATTAATAATTATATTTTATCAAGCTTTCTTTACATGGCTTATTTAAAACTTTAATATAACTTGTGATATATTTTGACATCTGTAATACCAACTTAGGTAGTCCACAAAAGATTAGCACAGATTAAACAATAACATCACATTTATGTGACGTTTCTACATGTGCCGTAAAAAATAACTAATATCATGTTTTCTTATTGAAATTTAAAAAATATAATAATAATTTCATTTGTTATTTGTATAATTACACACACTTTATTATAATTTTATTGGAGGTACACGATCTGATTAGACTGAAATATTCAAACAAGACTTCAAAATTGAAATATAAAAAGAGTATGAAAAAACACAGATTATAATAATCTTATCTAATAGTTTTTTTATATAAAATAAAACTTTATAGTGTTAGTTTTTTTTTGACAACTGAAGAGTATCCTAGCTATTTTAAATCCAAGCTTTATCATAAACACGCATATTACGATTAGATATTTAGTTGTAACAATGATAAAAAGTGTTACATTTTAACCAAATTTTGACTCTGGATGTAACATGTCATAGCTATATTTACTTAAATGTTACTACTTGTTACTACTTTTCTGTATTTTGGTCAGGCATAAAAATATACCTTTAAACTTAAAAATAGTAAGTGTAAACAAAAAAATAAAACAAAGAAATTCTTTATGCAGTTCCGATTTATTTTTATTTGTGTTTTAAAGGTAATAAAATTGTATAGAGCTCAAATTCTTATCTCATTTCTAAGGATAATAAAAATTGATAGAAAGCTTTTGTATATAAATTTTTTATTAACAAAATGTCAATTGTTATACTTATTTATTTTTTCAACTGCACATGTGGCGTCACTAGTCGGCATCTTTATGCAAAATGGCGTCGATACGATTATTAATAACAAAATCGGAGCCGGAATTTATTGTAGGTTGGCGCGTCAAGGGACCATGTGTGCCGACTTAGAAACTTACTTTATTAGTGGAACTATAACTTAGGCGGAAATAAGTTACAAACTTACTTAGAAAAAAATGCGGTTGTTATACGAAATGTCGTCTTAACCGAATATTTGTGGTATGGAATTAAGATATTACTATATTTTTAAATGAGTTATCTCTTTCTTTGAATAATTAGGTTAATTTGAGAAAGATAGTATCTATTGATAGTTAATGCCTATATATTTAATATGTATAGATTTGCATTATTAAAAAGTAATCAATTGCATATTTATAGACATTTAAATTCTGTTTATTTAATATTTTATATGCAACTTCAACCTTACCACTTAATTTAATAAGATTAAGAAGCCAGTTGACTTTAGTCTAACAATAAGTCATAAGTAGAAATATCTAGACAATATTTTTCATTCCCTACTCGGATTATAAAATGAAATCTCATAAATATATTTTAATAGCTAGTAGATACTTACAGGCTTCCTTTCATTTACATTCTTAGTTATTTTTAGCTATCGTTACTTAAAATAGCACTTAGGTAAAACTAATGCACTAATATGTCTAACTAATGTGTTTTAGTTGTGCTATTTACATATTTTGTTAGTTTCCCCTTTTTTTTATTTGACAATAAAAGTTAGAAAACATAAATTTTCTTTTGTTAAATAATACTTGTTTCAATATTATTAATTCAAGTTTAAGATAAATTGTTAATATATCAATCTCTATAGGTACCCATACAAACTTTCTACAAGACGTTTGTTTATCATAATTCAAAACAAATTGTAGATAGGTAGATATAGGAAGGTATATATTCTTAGAATATCTTTAAATTTTAATGATCTAACGGAAGTGAATTTGACGACTTCATTATAGCCTACCTGCATAAGACATCGTTAGCATACTATTTCGGTCTAGAGATTTGCGTTTGAGTCTATCATTTATTCAGCAACGTGTCCAACGCTGGCGACATCTCACGGGAGGGCGATGGGCACGCACGATTTATTATCCCCACCACGAATGGGGCCACAAATTAATTAATCAAACTTAGCTGTCAGTCAGTGCACAATCTACTAAACTTAGCTCGTATGGTGAAGCCAGCTTCCCTTTCCTGTTGACAGCGCGACGTTTCATTAATTGAAATAATTGGCGGGATTTTAGTTTTTTTTTAATATTTATTTTTTTGTGATGACAACACTACTCGAATGGCGGTGGCGATTATAATTTTGGAGCAGATACCGGGAATTGAAAAAAATAATTATGATTTTTAACAAAAATACCCACTCTTCAATTTCAACCAGATCCCATAATCAGAACCTAAGCAAACTTTCATCAAACAATCCTTCAAGTATATCCTTTCCAATAAAAAATAATCATAGAAATCGGTCGATGGGATATTGAGTTATAATACTAAATGCAAATTTAAGTCTTATGTGATTTTGTTATGGATACCATTGTCAGAAATGAACCATGGACCAATGGGACCACACGGGAAGCACTTGCTTTCAAATAAAAAAGAATCATCGAAATCGGTTCCCCCAGTTAAAAGTTCTGAGTTAACAAACATAAAAAACAGTCGAATTGATAATCTTCTTTTACAGAAAGCGACTGCGTGCCATTATTGTATCTAAAAGTGAGGTTCATATGAAAAAAATCTCTTGAGTTTTCATTGTGGTGGCAGTTATGGTGTGACGTGTGGTGTTAAAGATTTGGGGCAGGTGAAATTGGTTCCTACCTGGTCGCGTGCGCATCCCTCACAGTTTGTAGGTTGGCGCCTACCGTTTTAAAATGTCATTGCATAAAAACTACTTAGTCGTTTAGTTGAGTATCCCTTTCATGACATTCGATATTAGAACCATTATTATACTTTTTTTTTTCTATTTATGAATAGGCAAATGTAAGGATATTGGGGTAATAAGATTTATATTAATATGTACTTATATAATTTGCAGGTCTATCGTGGCTCTGTGGCACAAACGTGGTACTGCAAACGCGATAGGCTGTGGGTTCGATTCCTACTCGAGGAACTGTAATAATTTATTCCTTCACCACGCAATGCCTCCAGAATTAGGCGTAAAGTGGAAAGGGTAGTGCTTTAATGAAAACAGAGTGTTTTAACACTAGGTTCCCAGGTATGAAGCGAAAAAAATGCATAGGTACCTATTTAATTTTTTCTATTAAGAATTGATACATGTTTTGATAGACCTGTTTTGTTGGCCTATCGATTTACAATACAAATAAAATAGTTGCTTCAACAAAAGCACCTTTGTCAGCAATCTACACACAGAAATCGATTCGATAGTTTATCTTTTATTTATATTCAACATATCTGTCGTAAATAGCATTGATATTGAAATATTTGTTATAGCAAAATTATGTATGTCTTCATATGTCATTTTAAATTATGCACTTGGAATATCTACTGCAGTTTAAAGAGCATCGATTGAAAATTATTGTATTCTTCTTACCTCAAATGCTGATTTAAAAAAAAAATATTGAATTAGATAACCATAGATAGATTGTTGCAATAAAAATAATTATTACCAATAAATAAATATTTATTTTTCATTATCTATAATCTAATATAAACATTATTCACAGATTAAATAAACATCTGTAGTCTTTTGACATATGGATCATAATGCATCTTCCATATTTGAAAGATGATGATAACCTGTATAACGTAACACAATTGTATTGTGTTGTGTGTGACATTCTATTAATAAGTACGTTTATCTAATGTCGATCTTGATTCAATTTGAATGTATCAGCATTCTACTTATATTAATTTAATATATTTATTATCTATATACGAATAACAAGTAATAATACGAGAAGCAATTGTGTGCTTTTTTTAAATAATCTCTACATGAGCGTTCGTAAATTTGCAATATTATAATTTGAATTTGATAAAATTTTCATTTGAATTGGCATTTTTTTATTTAGTGAAGTCAATAAAAGTATATTTAATATTAAATAAACAGCATTACAACTTGTTTCACGTCTTTGCACTTGAATCGTTAACTTTTTGCAGATATGTATATTATAAAATAAAAATTGACAAAAACAAAGTCCTCGCATCTTTATACATTTGTCATTAGGTTACAAGTAAACTTTAAATTTTATTTGAAATTATAAACCCGTAGCAATTCAAAATACTTAATCGATAACAACATTTAATTAAAAAAAAATATTATCAAAACACATTCTATATGCAAAAATTCCCCTTTTTACAATTCTTATTTTATTATTTCCTGCATAAACTTCAAATTCCTACGAATGGGGTAAACAGCGATGTTCTATCATTTCCTTTACTCTGATATCCGGCGCGGGTACCCGCATGAAACATTTCAATACCTTTGCTATTGCTTCATATAGCATTCATATTAATCGTGTTAATTAAAAATGTTGATTAACGGTTCTATTTAATGTTATATGGTGAATACAATGGCGTTTTGCCACATTGATTGGTTTATGGCAAGCAATTTGTTAAGCATGAGGGCTGATTACGAACTGTCTGTGTTTTCTTTTAATAAAAATGTTTTTTTTTAATATACGAGTCGTCGACTTTGTTTGTTTTAAAACGAAAAATGGAAATTCCCGTTTTATTCCTTAATTTCAGGTATTTCGGGAATATTTATATTTTAAGAGTACCTACTATTTCAATTTGCGTTTCCTTGTGCTCAATTATTTATCTAAGCTTATAATACCTATCATATTGTGAATTCTGGTAAATTTTAATAATTTGTATTTATTTTTAAAGGTGAATATGAAAAAAAGATGACGTTATATCTCAATTTTTATATGGGCAGTTGCAAATAATTTAAAAAAAATCAGTTTCACACTAATTAGACACTCCTTTCTCCAATTTCTGCCGAATTCTGGAGCAAATAATTAAAAAAACTTAAAATTGTCTGCTTTTTTTTGTCATTTTCCCGCTCTTGTAAAACAAACCTCGGGAGTTCCTCAAACCTCACAGTGTGTGCCTCAAATCCTACCAGAAACTGAAGCACAAAGTTTATTGACACTAATCTTTGCCTACCGTGCGAGAAACAGATTTGGAAATTTATTTCTACTATTTTAATTATTGAATAATTTATCTAATCTGTGGCTTGTACTATCGGCTTTACGAAAATGATAATGCAGTCATTCGTGCCCATGTTTGTCTCCATTTCACTTCACATTAGCGCACAAGGTGTTCAATTTGCATATTTTAGACAGCCATTAGCATTTTATAATGATAGGGCGGCCTTTTGTTAGATTTCATATAAAACAAGCCTGGGCTTTATGGATAGATATTCTAGAATGTTTATTGTATTACATTTCTTGATTAAGTTTGGTTATTTGTAGTCTGTATTTTTAACTTTAAATTCCATGTCTAACTTAGTTTTAAAAAAAATATATGTTTTTTTAATAGAGCCTTTATGACTGACTATACCAAAGCTTATGATAGGTATAATTTTTATTTATCTCAAGATATTTATAAGAAAAAAATTGTCCAGCACCAGTCCATAATATGCAAAGGAAACCTAACCTAATCCACAAATTTATCATATTTTTTAAATTTCACGCTGTATAGCGGGATAGGCGGGATGAGGCCGGAATTCCACTAAAGCGGAGACGAGACGAGACGAGATGAGAGGAGAGGACATGTTTTTCTTAACAACCAATATAATTTTGAACTGAATAGTCTTTCGAAGCATTCAATTTTCGAAGCATTGTATGTTGAGAAAAAAAAAATGAAATACATATAAAATATTTCTTTTCCCTGAATGGGAACTGAACCTGCAACCATCTCTTTGACAGTTACAACCTCGTGTGTACACTGAGTCACGACGGCTTCAAATGAATTGATTTTATTTAATTTCAATTTCACTATTATGAATTTGTCATTCATATATTTGTACAGGTGATCCGTACTTTCCTGTAAATCTCGATGAGCAATTATACGTTCTTAGTCACAACATTAAAATGATAGCGAGGTTGCACACGTATGCGTTCACATTGTACATAGATATAATTGGTGATCATCAAAGTGTGGGTTGAAATTACTTACACCTATCATACATACATACATAACTTCACGCTTTATCCCTAGCGGGATAGTCAGAGAGAACGGAACGCCAAACGCTACGGTCTCTAATTCATTCATCTTTTCTTCTATCCCTCCTCTTACATTCCATGTAGCTTTTTGTAGCTCCGTCCTACACATCCGCCGTTCCGGACATAGCGTGTTGAGTGGCGGTCCTCAACGCCGCATTCGCCGCCACTTGACACAGCAGCATCAGTAGGTACGCTCTCTCGGTGTGCACGAGGCTGATGGATCGTTGCAGCCCTAAAGGGCAGGGGTCGCTGCGAGCAAGCCTTCCATCTTGGACCCCCATCACTTGCATGCACTTTAAGAATACTGTAGCGCACAATGTGACTAGACGCGACAGGTTGTGGGATCGATTTCCTCTAAGAAATGAATCATTGAATATTTTCAATTCTTTGCTCTGGTGTCGAGCAACGCGGCGTTTAGTTCTCCCCACTTAACACGTATTGCGTCCAGAATTTGGCAGATGTGGAAGAGTGTTTTAACACGAGATTGAATGTCAAGGGAAACTTTCAAAAAATCAGTCAACTAATTTTCGCTTTTAATAACAAGAATTTTGTAATGCAAAGGATTAGTGGCTAGAATTTCTATGGGGTTTTCAATTTCGATATATAGGGCCGATAAACATTTTTGTTTCAAATTAAATAAAAAATCTATAAATATCTTCTTACTTATACCATAAACAATTCCCGATGAAATTAAATTCTCTTTTGCACTGTCATCTTATTCATAAGTAGAGTGCACTTACGTTTACGTAACTGTCTGTGTACTTTATATTAACTTATGGTGTAAGACTACCGGCTGCCGGTCGTAATAGGCTGGGACGTTGTTATATCAAAGAATGGGTTATGAAACATCACTAGTGGGTATTGTAGAGGTCAGCGTGGTGCAGGTTCGATTCCCACTTGAGGGCTTCTTAAGGCCGGTAACGCACATGTAGCTCCACTGGTGTTGCACGGGGTCGTGGGTGGTGGTGATTACTTACCATCAGTTGACCCATACGCTTGTTTGCCTTGTCTTTTTTCCATAAAAAGATGAATTATTTATTTATTTTAATTTCTTCAATCTTGTACCGAGGCAAAGCGCGGCGTTGAATCCCGCCAATCAATCAATGCCACCAGAATTTGGCAATGGGCAACAGTCTTTTAACACTCGGCTTCCTCTGCTTCGGCTGCAAACAGGAGCGTGTTTGCGTGATACAGCGTGAAGCTGAAAAAAAATGAGAAAGTTTAATAAATAAATAAACATAGGTAAAATCTTAGCTTCATCATTCATTGAGTCACGTCACTACGTCACGTTTGCATGAATGGATGACAGCATTCGCTTTATAATTATCTCAGCTAAAAATAATTATATACGAAATTGAAATTAAATGTATAGGTGCTGCCAAATTATATACTGTCCCCAAGGGAGACGAGGTGGAAATGGTGTTTAACTTTAAACACGATAGATGTACCTAGATTCGATTTTTATTGAGCTTTATAAGAAAACTTCTTAATATATTCTATCTAAAGTTTTAAAAAATATTTTTTTATTATTATGCATATAGAATTTAAATTTGTAATATTATTGATAGCGCTAGTATACAATTATCTCATTAGTAGATACCTATAGCTATTTAATATAATTTCATCTTTATAGCGATTTGAGCATATTTAAATAATATGTGGTTACATTAATTATGCATAATAAATAATTGTAAATTACATTATATTTGTGAATTATTAATAAGTAAATAGAAACATTTTCTATGTCATATAATTGTAATAAATTAATAATGATGAGACTTTTCTTGCTCTGATGAGGCAAAAAGGTTCTCTCCCTAAGGTTTCTTCTGCCTACCCTGCTGTGTGCGAGATACAATTAAAAAAATAATTGATTGTTCTATCGAAAATATATAACTACCTACTATTCTTTCGAAATTATAAAAGACTTTTACATTACAATTTCAACTTAACGCTACTTCTATCTAAGTTAAAACCCACCACCACCCAACAAATCTAATTCACATCTAATGAATCACCAAATATCGAAATGTAATAAGCTAACAATGAGTTATGTAAAACGATACGGCCATAGCCGGTACCTATCACAGCTAGCATTGCACGGTCTTCGCGAAGTCATATAAACATATAATCGCGTTCAGATATGATCGTTGCACTGTCCTTAATTAAATGTGTGACGCGGCTGCAGTCCAGTCCAGTTTGAGGAGAATGGAATTGGAATTTAGCTTTTGCAGCAGTTGGTTAAGGGTCTTGGTAAATAACTTAAGTTAGCTCCATGTTGCATCCTTAGCGGGGTAGTCAGAGAGGAAGAGGGCCAAACGCTTCGGTCTTTACGTACTTCTTTCGCCTCGTCCGTTGTCAGGCCCTCTGGAGGGGTTCCTCCAGTATCTTTGATACTGTGTTTTGGAACCCCATTTCTACCTTCCGGAATATTTTTACTTTTTGGAATTAGATAGGTACTTCCTCTAAATTAAAACTACTGGGCTAAATAAAATTTATAAAGGACCAAATGTCAGTTATGTCATCGAACATAAAAATAATCACGTAAATTGGATCAGAAATTTCGGTGTAATCAGTGTTCATATACAATTATATATGGATAAAAAAATATACCAAAGGAATTGACTACCTAATCTTTTTTGAACTCGGTCAAAGAAGTGATATTTGAAATTAATCATTTCTGTTTATTTAACCTTTAACAGTCGATGTCGGTGTCGATGTATTAAACAAAGTAAATAAGGAATAAATTAATACTTATTCGCGTGCGTGTGATATAAAAACAAGACGTTTTCCTCTTCCTTAAAATCTTTTTTTTTTATCTATGCTATCTTTTTTATTCTTATTTATTTTCATATATTAATAATTAATATTTTAATTTTATGAAATTTAATATGTAGCCATTCGCTTAATTTTCTTAAAATGCCTGCCATTTTTAAGGGTTAACTAAAGAAAAAAAAATCTAAGAAAAACAAACATTTACCGTTCGGTTTTGAAATGTATACTTGTAATTTTATATATAATTTTAATATAAAAAAAAACCATATCCGTCTGGCCCAAATTCTTATATTATATAAAATATGTTTGTCTATCGTTGTTTTCTCATTAGTGAGTGACAATTAACCATGGGCTGATTGCCAATGGCAATATTTTGGAAACATTTTAAATTTATAATCTTGAATTACACAATTATATACTTGGTTTAATAACTAATTTAAAAAGAAAAGATAATTTGTTTTTTCCATTTTTTATACTTTTATTTGGCGGAATTCAACGCCGCACTGTTTCTAAGTAAATCTTGCTCGATGTCCAAACCCTATACCTTGAACCCCTCTAGCCATAGGATTCTGGACTTATATTACATTCTAAATACATTAGAACAAATATCTCTGAAGTTTTTCAGCGTTACGCTGTATCCCTCATACAGCAGGATAAGCAGATAAAACGTAGTGTTAAGACACTTCGTTACCCACTTTCCGCCGAATTCGAGGCATTGGCTATTGGTACCAAAGCGAAAAAATGAAAATATTAATAAAGAATAATTCACTCCTGCTACTGGGAATCGAACCCACAAGAGTCCCATCAACGACGACCGGACCAACGGGTTTATTTATAATTAATAATTATAATTTAAATATCTTATTTTATAAATATTAAAATTAAAATACAAATAATTATCATTAGACGCATCACAAGCATTGTATTGGGAACATGAAGCATCATTAACGTGTTACTAATGACGTTGTTTGTAAGCTTTCAGGTGAAAGCTCTCGGTGTTATATGGATTTGCAATATATTGTTTAATTTATTATTTGAGGCTGTTGACTCAGTGGTAGTGGTCGGTTGGGGGTTCGATACCCAATCAAGGAATTTAATTATAATTTATTAATATTTTCATTTCTTTCCTCTGGTCAAAGTGCGGCGTTTAGTTCTGCCACTCGTCATGAAAATTCAAGGGAAATTGGGGAACAGATTGTCTTAACATTAGGTTTTCTCTGCCCTGCTATGCAGCGTATAGCTAAAATTATATACATAAGGAGGCTATCTATTTGGCTATCATCATTATTGTTTGTATATATCAAAAGATGTATGGAGTTTCTTAACTACGAGTTTGGGAACGGAGTGCCTTGAAGAAATGAAAATATTTAATATCCTCAAATGGGAATCGAACCCACAACTTGTCGGTTGTGTCACTGCGCCACGCCGCCTCATAACTGACTCCAAGTTTGGGAACTGAGTATCTTGAAGAAATAAAAATATTTATTTTTTAATTTCCTCAAGTGGGAATCGAACCCGCAACTTATCGGTTGTGTCACTGCCCCACGCCGCCTCATAACTGGCAACATTGTAATGTCTTAATATTAATAAGCATGTCACTAACATTGTAAATGACACCGCGGTATGAGGATCGATGGCAACCTGATAGTGTTAAGGAGCTTCCGTAGTACGTACTTACACTGATATCAGGGGATTATGTGGTTAATTAGACGTTTTCTTGTTTACCGATATTAGATATGTTTTGATATGGTCATTTTGTGAGGGTAGTTCTAAAAAAAATTTTTTTTGGTGGCATTTTTTTTTGTTTTGCATGTTGGTAGTGGTTACGTTAATGGCATGCCAAGATGTGGCAGTGGTATATAGTCTGAATATAAACGCAATGGTTGTGGGTTCGATCTCCATTTGGGGATAGATTATATTTTAATATTTTTTTCTCATCGCCTAAAGCGCAGCGTTGTGTTCTGCTACTGTTCACACTATACCTAATTCATTTTTTTTTTCTAATCGAACTACTATTAGGTTCCTCAGATTAGCGTGTCCTGCTAAGCTTTTCCACTTTATAATTTTGTAGATGTGGAAGTAGGTATAAATTGTAAATATTTCAGTTGTATGTATATAAAATACTTAACATAAGTAAATTCTAACATTTCCGATTGAAAAGTTATTCAACAACATTTTTAAGTTAATCAATGATTTCCTACAAAAGAAGTTAAAAATAATTTAATTGAAGACTGACAAAAATACTATAATAATTTTACCTATTTATTTACAATTTATGAACACTTTTACACCAGCGATTTCATTACATATAATAAATATATTAATTACATTAGTTATAAAACATCGAATATAAAACGTTTGAATAGAAACATAGTAAAAGTCAAATCAAAGCAGAAATATCGATTCGATATCAATACGCAGCTATCGAGTTACGTCTCGAGTGAAACCGAATAAGTGCTAGAATCATTAGTATCAAAACATTGATGGTGAACGGTGAAGTATTCATTTAATCGAGTTAGTGACTTGTTTTTTCTTTTCTTATATTATATATGCTAATTATATTATATTATGATTCATTGTGGATACCGTCGTGGCGCAGCGGCATAAGAGTGTGACTGTAACGCGACGGTTGTGAGTTCGATCCCCACTCGGGGAAGTGAAATATTTATTTACGTTTATATTTCCATTACCTCGCTCTGGTGTCGAGGCAAAGTGCGGCGTTGAGTTCTGCCGCTCAACACGCAATGCTTCCAGAATTCGGCAGAAAGTGGGGAACGGAGTGTCTTAACACTAGGTTCCCTCTGCCTACCCTGCTGTGTGCGGGATACAGCGTGAAGCTGATTTTTTAGAAGGTTAATTACAATAAAACAAAAAACACGAAGAAAAAAAAATACATCGTTTCTCGTCATCCAATATACAAAACACATATAAACACTTCACGAAAACAGCTTCCTCCATCAAATTATCCGGTTAATTATTTACTACCACTAAAACGTACCACTAAACCTGAACAGCATATCCTGACCTGTCCCAGGAGCAGGAGTCCTGGTACTGGTACAATAAAATGTAGGGAGAACTAAGTAGTATAGTAGGGATCAAATAAGAACGGTCGTTTTGGGAGTAGTAAAACGAGTGGGGAAATAAAAGTAGTGTATGTTCATCAGGGCAGGTGTTTTTCAGGCAGCTGAATTAAGGGCGAAATAATATCTTGTATTTTCTTTTTTTTATTTCTTTCAATGTTTCCGTTTTCTTACTTAAGTGATTCTTGCAAATCGCATGTTTAATAATAACAACAAAACGAAATTACTTTTTAAAAATCATTTTCTGTTTCTCGTAAAACTCTTTGTGTCATTTGAAATAAATTACAGATAAGTAATAAATTTTAGTTTGAAAAATTATTTTACTTTATTAGAAATTCGCTGAATTCTTTTTCATAAATTTCTCGAAATTCTTGCTTCATAAATTTTTATATTTGTAATTTTGACTGTAAAATCTAGCAGAGCCTGTCGTGGAGCAAGAACTAAGCTATAGGTATAAGGAGAATAATAATATTTTAACGATTTCCATTTCCCCGTTCCCATAAACACGCGCGGCGTTGTGTTCCGCTGCTCAATCAAATACCTTACATTTCTATACATCATGTTATGAAAATAATTTACATATGACATAACCCCTAAAACACTCATCGACACCTAAACGATGTATAACCAACAAAATCGCAATAATCCTACAAAATTGCGTAATAGTTAAATAATTTTCATCTCCGTTAGTATTTACCAACATCGAGTATAGATGATGTCGACAAACCGTGTCCATTTTGTTGACTTTAACATCACAAGCGCCGACCTATTAACGAGATGTTATTTGATTTGAAAGATTTCTATGTATTTATGTATGTATTGGTATTGAATATCGGTTTAGTATTTGTTGGTTTTATGGTTTTGTATCGTTGAATTGTTAGAAATCATTTGGTATGGGTTTTTTTTCTTGGGGAAATTTAATAATTAGCTCTTACTTCGGTAAGGACTTATTAATAAAATTTCAAGTTTGGTGTGTGCAGTACAAATATATTGATTTAGTAATCCGTTTCTTTTTACAAACAAAACAATTTAAACCATAACTAATTTTGGTTAAAAAAATCACCTTATTTAACTATTTGGTACAAAATTATTATTAATACTTACTTTTTATGCATCATGCATTTTATTTATCAATCAGACGCAGAAAGAAATTTTAAAAAAAATAAAATATTAAGAAAAAAATCCATCTGAATGTTGTCAATTATGACTTAAAACGTAAAGTAAAATGGCCGAATTGCGCCATTTTGCATAAGATTTCATTTTTTTTACACAAATAATTTATTATAAGAGTTAATATTAGTACTTAGTTCCCATTGCTATATCTACCTGTAATTAAAATTTATTAGTCACATAAGATAAAAGAAATTTATTTATGTAAATAAAACAATTTAAATGTCGCATTTAAATCCGTAATTTTGAATAGTTATGTCTTACCGAGAATTTATCAGGGTATTTCCTTCTCGTCACTTTCGATTTACTGCGGACGGTGAGTGTTGATCTTGTTTACGTAAATATTTATATTTGTTAGTATTTCGTCTTACGTTTTATATATATTTTATGATTTGCTGGTTTATTGTAAATGTTTTATTATGATAATTATATTATTGATATTACTTTGGTTGTAATTTATATCATAACTTAATATTTTGAATTTTTATTATTACAACTAATATTGAAAAATCGAATCTCTAGTTACCTACAATTGAATTGTATTTAAATTTATAATAATATATAAAAATGTTATATTAAAAAAAAAAAAAAACTTATATAAGTATGGCATTATAATGAATAGTCTTCAATACTTTTACACTAAGAGACCGTTGCGTATGTGTATACATTAAACCAATACAATACTTAAAATTTAATAAATTTTTACACAACTGTGCTTTTTACACAATTATTACGCAATTTTATATTTTTTACTTAACTTTTTTCATTTTTAACAATATATTTAAATAGTATAATATATAATATATCTAGTTTCTAGCCTACAAATATATATTTTTTAATAACACCATAAACTCTTAAGACGCTTGTATCACAGTACAGCGGTCTATTTGTTTGACATTGGTCATCATTGGTCCAGTACCGTTACTTGGTCGTTAGAACTATTATTGTTTTTTTTGCTGAATATTAAAAGTAACCTTATTTATTGTTAAAATTGTAATAGTTTATATTTAACTAATAAATAAACTAATAATATAATATTATGGGTTCCTGTAGTGGCGCAGGGGCATAAGCGTGTAAACGTTACAGGTTGTGGGTTCCATTCACAATCGAGGAAATAGAATAAGTCATATTTTAATTTCGTCGCTATAGTATTAAGGCAAAGGACGGCGTTTAGTTCTGCCACTCAATATTCAATAACTTTAGAATTCAGCGGAAAATGAAGAACGGAATTCTTAACACTAGGTCACTCATTTTCTCTTTATCTTTATAAATAACACAAAAAAAATTGTACAAAATATTTAACTTAATTACATAGTCCTAATAAAAGAAGAATATTATTAAATCTTCTTGGGGTATTTCAGTTTGTATTAAAATTTCATTTCTTCGCTTTGCTACCAACGCAACTGAACGCAAATACCTCGAAAATTCGACGGAAAGTGGAGACAGGAGTGTCTCAACACTATAATCCCTCTGCCTACCCTACTACATACGGAATACAACCTAAAGCTGAAAAAAAATATAATTTTGCCGTAAAGTAGTTGCAGCATGATATCAGTTACAAGATGAAAAAGGCTTGTACTCACATAGGGCGCTACCGGCGCGTGACTTCAATAGGTTTTTTTACCATATTTAATATAAGATGCACTTGGTGTGGTGATATGGCTTGTTGATTAATAGTAATTTGATGTTGAGTTCCGCTTCTCAACACGCAATGCTTCCAGAATTCTGCAGAAAGTGAGGTAACACTGGGTTCTCGGGTTCCCTGCTATACCATACGGGAAGAATATAAAAAGTTATATAGCGTAATAAAGGATACTAAAAAAATCAAATCAGCTTCACCCTGTAGATATCCCACACACAGCAGGGTAGGCAGAGGGAACCTAGTGTTAAGACACTCCGTTCCCCACTTTATGCCGACTTCTGGAGACATTGCGTGGTGAGTGGCAGAACTCAACGCCGCCCTTTGTCTCGACACCAGAGAGAAGAAATCGAAATATAAACGTAAATAAATATTTCACTTCCTCGAGTGGGGATCGAACCCACAACTGTCGCGTTACAGCACTTGTGTAGCTAACATAGGGAATAACAACTCATATCACTATTAGCAACAGACCTAAAAAATACTTATATTTTATTTATTTATAACGAAGTGAAATAACACTATTTTTTAAAGAGACACCATAAAATTATATGCATATTACGGGGGCAACTTCCCGTGTTTAGCTTTGGTATCGCCCACTGATATTTCCAGTATAACATGAGATATTATTAATAGTAATGAGAGGATATCTGTCCCATGATAACTAGGCAACTCTTGATATTTATAATGAATGTTATCTCGCGTTCGACGCAGTGGTCATCAAGTTTATTTAATACGGGGGTCGTAGGTTCAATAATTTCTATATTGAATGTATTTTTAGTTATGCACTTTTTGGTTTCGTAAATTTTATTTTATCTATACTTTTCATAAAATCCTACGAGCGACGATGTCTGTACTTGGAAGATATGTAAAAAAATGTTATTGGGAACCTTCGTTAACGTAATAGAACCCAAAACAATGATGTTTTTTTAATTTTTGTCTGCTTGTCTGTGCGTTTGTTATCGCTAATCTCATCGGCTAAATCGATTTAGATGCGGTTTTCACTATTGGATTCTGGCAAGCTTCCGAAAACATCTTTTTTATTACAATCGGTTCATAAATAAAAAAGTTATGCCAATTTAATTGTCGTCACAGTTATTTTATACAACTTTTTTACTGAATTGATTGAATCTTTAGTTTTCAATTTCTTTATTAAGATTTCTATTTCAAGCGGGCGTAGCCTCGCACGGGCCCGCTAGTTTCTAATAAAAAGGTATGAAATTCAATTAACATTTATATAATTACTAAGCTAGTAGGTACTAGCGATTCCGTATTTTGATTAAGAGATAAATCGAAACATCGTGACATTCAAAATTTATATCATTAAATATAAAGAATAAAGATATCACCGCAGCGGCGCCTTCTCACTTGTCACACAAAGACTTAGAAGTCATCGCTATACAAACTTAAGTGAATCTCTCTCTCTGTATATGGTCTTAATTAATTATATTTATTGTGGCCGACGCTTTAGAACTATTAATTTGATTTCTTATGTTATTGTAATTTAGAAGAGACAACTATTAATTTATATGAGGAAAAATTAATCATTTCATTATGTTATTGTAAGTGAAGTCAGTTTATAGATTGTTGTTTTTTTAAATGGCTGGCTGAGGCTGAGAAGTAAAATGCGAAAATTATTTAGTTAGTTTCAATATAGTAAAAATATATTTACGAATATCGTAGCCAAAACGCGGCGTTGAATTCTGCCACTCAACACGCAATGCCTCCAGAATTCGGCAGAAAGTGGGGAACGGAGTGTTTTAACACTAGGTTCTCTCTGCCTACCATGCTGTGTGCGGGATAAAGCGTGAAGCAGTTTTTTTTGTAGACAACAAATCATGATACATATAAATCATTAAACAATTTTGTATCATCATCATCAGCCTGTCCTCGTCCACTGCTGGACATAGGCCTATCCAATGGCACGCCACTGAGCTCGATCTTCAGCTCTTCGCATCCAGCCGTTGCCCGCCACTTTGCGAATATCGTCACCCTATCTAGCTGGAGGACGTCCTACATTACTTTTAATTTTATATAGCAACCAGCAAAATAAAAAGTAGGTATTTCATAATTTCTTTTATTCAAAATTGGTAAGTCATTATATGGGAGACTTTAAATTTACATTTCTAAGTAAAGATATTATAAAGAAAACAAATTGTGCTTGTTGCGTGCAGCATCGAACCGCCTTCTCTCGGAGCGATCGAAGAAGCCTGATTATTGTAATTTATATCAAATCGATCCTTATTAAACGGTAGCCCTACCATTCTATATCTAGAGATATTTCAACTCTACACTCTTTCATTTTCTCACGGTAGAGAGTTAATAACACAATTTTATTCTCTTCTATTAATTATTAATTGAAGCAAAACAATTGATTGATGAAGAGCCGGTCGTGGTTATTTTAACTTCTTGCTATATCCTGCACGTAGCTAGGTAGGCAGGAACCTGGAAAGCTAGTGTTCAGACACTCCGTTCCCATTATGACACTTTCATTCCCCACTTTCCGAAGTATTTTATTTTACATTTTATTATCTTATAAGTATCTACTTGTTATTACATTACTGTTAAAATATTAAATATATCTGAAATAATAATATCTTTCAAGACATCTTAATTATCAACAATTTTGTTAACTAAAGTATTGGTCACTCGTTTAAAATTCTTTACATATTTACTAATTTTCGTAGAAAATGAATAAAAATTTAAACGTAACAAATAATAAATATTCTTTTATATTTATAATTATTATAGATAGCGTGTCAAGACATCAATAATGGTGAGAATTCGTGCGATATCTCGGGACTCGTGATTGGCAGTTGATTGTTTTTCTCAAGAGGAATCTCGCAGCTGTACGCAATAATTGGTGTAATCAAATCGAGATAGTGTTTTGTTTTTATGTCTATAACAGTTTTATTGCATTGTTTCTTCACTACTTTTTTATTTTTAAACTAGATCGAATATATAAAATCCGATGTTGAGACAAGAGTTTTGTTTTCGCGATATATTCCTACTTATTTTATAGGTTAGGTTATAAGATATCGTAAAAATTGACTAGGTATCCATTGATATTAAATGAAAATTTTATTATTTCCATTTCTTTGAGTTCTGTCACTCAACACAATCCCTCCAGAATTCGGCGGAAAGTGGTGAGTGGAGAAAGACCTATCCTGATACATGCGGGATATGGAGAATGAAGCTAAAAAACATAATATTCGACTACAATAGATTTAAGACACCGCATCTAAAATTTTTGCTTAGATGTTTTTTTATAGAATTATTTATATGCTCCTTAAATATGTTACCTAATTTTGTCGTTACTTAAATCGATTTAAATTATCATCACAAAAATTCGCTAGCGGCATTAATCGAATAATGACAATAATCGATTCTCACGATCCATAAAACTGACTCGATCGGCGAGCTGATTCTAATTGTGAGGAAACTGACAGCCATCAATTTGCCATAGCGGCTTCTGTTCCCCTCTGGCGTATCTAAATACCTGTATAAACGCGAAACATAATTCTAGTAGAAATTTCTTATCTTATCTTATCTGAAGGTTTTTATATTTGTTTAATAAGGGAAAATTAATATTAAAAGTTTGTTTTGTTGAAGATCAGTAAATTTTTTCTTGCTATCAATTTTTGCGCTATACATACATGATCCGTTTTAAATGAAATTGTCATTGTGAATTTACTGTGTAATTATTTTATATATGTAGATCTATGAGAAAATTTTAAAATTATTTTATGAAACAAAACTTCTTTACTAATTTAATAAAATTGAACGAAATAAGCGAAATTGTTATTTTTTTATTATGACTAAATAATTTAAGAAATTATATAATATTATGTTATTAGTGTAAATTAAGTATATTATCAAAAAAAATGGAACATTTTCTTAATAAATGTATCGCCAGAGACTTGGAATCACGCTTTGGGCGATCGTGACCTCACGCGAATAAATTCAGTGGTCCTGGGCGAATTTGTTCATATTGATTATAACCACAGATTAAATATTAATTTATGTGAGAAATAGTTTCTTACTTAAAAAAAAATAAGAATTTACTTTACATTTAATATTTTTTGTTAGATAAAAATATCCTTCTATCTAAATAATAATAAAAAAAATGTTGCATTGATAAATCATTAATTATTTATTCTTGTATATAATCTTCATTAACCATGGACTGCACAGATAAGAGTAAAACAATATTTTAGAGCTGTCTTATTTTCTTTAATGATGTAACTACAAACTTCAACAGTTAATATTCTGATGATTTACACCTTCGAAATATGATCCGAAAACGAATGTGTATTAATTTTAGCACCAGTTAAAAATACGAATACTGTTAAAAATATAAGCCTATGTCAACATTTTTAGGTTTGTCTAAACATAGGTTAACGCTAAAAGGGGTAGTATGTGTTAAATAAATATTGTAACTTGCTATATTTTTTTTCTATTTACATATTACTATTTTTATGGATTCATAAATCCTTTTATATTATTACTAGCGGCCGGCTCGCGGTTGCACCCGCGTGAACTATGTTATTATTAATTTCTGTCTCCATGACTACGTCCTACAAAAGTTGAGACTCCTAGCATTTGTAGTAACGAAGTTTCATACAAACTTTTAACCCCAAAAACAACTCCTTAGAAGTCGAATATTGCAAATTCCCGTCTTAGCGAGCACCTACGTCCTATAAGTAACTCCTATGCGAAATTTGAGATTCCTAGCACTACAAGTTTCTGAGATTTCGTGATGAGTGAGTGACCTTTCGATTTTATATATATAGATTAAGTTCAATATTAAAATAATATATTTATATTATTACTGTATGTGTATTGTATATAAATAAATTCATTATAAGAATACTCGTACGTCGATTCCAATGTCTGTCTGACAAAGATCCATAAATTATTTTCGATTCTATCGCGACAGGGAGCGTGGCGCTCGCTCCCGCCTAAATAATATTTAAATATAGAACGGCGAAGGGATGGGACATGTGTGTCGTAACGCGTTTGGCGAAATGTGATTACAGTCGGTAATTAACGAGATGCTATTTATGTCGCTACCAGACTATTCAAATATTCAAATATCCACTCCATGTTACATTACTAACAAAAGGGCGTCCGTTTCGGAGTCGACAATCCTTCCAAGCGATTATTGTATTCGTGAAAGTGTTTTACCGTTGCCCAACCGTGTCGTGTCCATTTTGTCCGGTCTCTTGAAATAAAGCACGCTTTCAATTGCAGACTAATTATTCCAACACGAGAAACTCATTCCGTCTCGTCCGTTTTTACGTGTAAAGAGAGATTAGTGGACTTAAGCGACTCGCTCAAAGCGCCATTGTGATGCCTCGATAATGATGATACGTTAAGAAAAGTATTACATAGCCGCCGTCCGCCATAATGGTGAGTTGAAAAGGCGCATTTTATAAAATATCATTTGGATTCAACGCTCGTCGCGTCGGTGTGTCACAGACTCCCGCTTATGAATAAATTACGGTGGTACATTAATTTATTGATTGTTATTCAAATTGGGTTTCTCAATCGGTGGTTCGAGTTGGTGATGCGGCCCGTTTCGCTTTTTGTTGCCATATGAAGTTTTTAGGTTGTAACGAGTCAATGACGAATATGTATGACGAAAAATTGTTTTCTGAATTCTCGATATTCTGAATAGATGTTTGTGCTCGCCATTTGCGTCATTTAGATTGGTTTAACGCTCGTATCTAATGATATTGTTATATCCACGCTAGGTGTACGTTTGATTGACAAGTGGGGAATTCGACAAATTGTTATTGTAATTTATTATTCGTGTGATTGTTTGTATAATATATATAAAATAATGTTTTAATAATATATTAGCGGCCTTGATTATTAGTGCGAAATGAAAATATTAAATATGGGTTTTTCTTGTTGTTGACTTTTGAACTGTCAAAGAATTTGATTGTACTTCTTAAATTTGAATATCCTTGAGATTGAAAGGTACACACCAAGCTGTTAGTACACCTACCACTTTACTAACTGTTTTTTTTATATAAAAAAGAACAATAAATAATAGATTCTCCACTAAAATAATTAATAACAATGACGCGATATACAAAATATATATCATTATAAGTATAAACATAATATAAAACATATACAATTATACACCGAGACAAAACGTTGCTAATTTTATTGCTACGTTTACGACTTAACAATAATAAAGTTTAGGTACAATATTAATATTAATATAATAATAATAATAATATGAAGAGAATAATTATCGGCCGCCATATTGATTTGCGGTTCGGCCATCTTCGTTTTTGTGACGTTTGGTCAACGTACGTATATTATTGTAACGTCGCATGTTTTTAATGACAAAGAAACTTTTTATTATTTTATCGTTCGCTCGTTTCTCTAATTGTTAAGTGGACGTGTTTTTAATATGAAACGTTTCGAGTGGAGGTTCTTTTATCGCGTATGCTAATTAACTTGGTCTCTTTATTATGTGTGGTGCGGCCTGATTCGTATTGGAAATCGATGGGAAATCGTTTCAGTCGTTAGTTGTAAATGAAGTTATAATTGTTTGATTATATCGTTGTTTTGAGATTATTTATCTTTTATTTTATGGTAATGAATGAGGCCAGGCCATGATATTTTTGCTCTGGTGTCGACGCCAAACGCAGTGCGGAGGCAGCGGAGTGTCTTAACACTAGTATCTTTACAGCGTACGTAAGTAAATAAATAACAGCAAATCATTGATTATTAATTATCTCTTATTATTTAAATAAATGTTATTTATATAGTGGTTTAAGAGTGGAGATACTATTGCTTATTTCCGTTTGGTCAAAGCGGCCAATATTTATTTCTTAAATCAACCCTAAAATGCTGTCGGTGGGGTACAATTTTAACTCACTATCAGATTTTTTATATTTATAGTCTATAAAGATGATAGTATCTTATTATTTAATTAATTCAATTATATATTCAATAAAAATATTAAAATTATAATAGAAACCATCCTTATATTGTATTAAATGTAAATTAATATAACCCGAATAACAATGATCAATTCATTGTGTAAATCAGTAGCAACAGCTCGTTTTAAGCGCCTTTTAAGCTTGCTTTCCACCGTGCTAAGCCAAGATATACCCATCAAATCTCAAGAAAAACTAACAAAACCTAAGAAAGTATATCTACGACAATTCTTTTTATCAATATTTGTTTTATAATTTCTATTGAGGAAAAACTATTAATAATGATTTCAAACCTGAACTATTGGAAAATCCAATTACATATTGCTAAGTATTTCAGTAAACGGTAGAATTAGCGTCGTATATCTAAGTAGAGTAACGGAATGTCCATAAAACAGTTATTGTTTCTGATAATGCTATCTATAAAATATATTTTGTATTGACAATGGATCTATAAAATATGAATAAATTATGTATTTGTCATATTTTATGACTGAAACAGTGTATTACGCCATATTTTGAAATTTGTTTAGATTGAAGTAGAAATTATTGTAAGGATATTTAATATTATTATGAAAAAACTTAGTTATAATATATTTCTTAATTATTAATGTTTGTTTATCTTATTATCGTTATTAATTAAATAAAATCTCTAAGTATAATAGTTTTTAATGAAACTCTTTATTTACCCGTGAAATGGAATAAGCCCTATAATGACTGGCAAGTTCAGCTCTATTAGACTTGCTGATACCACCGGTGGGGTCCCCGTAACCTCTTGTGTTTGTCAATATGGGTACACGTCGGGAAGGTTGACTTGTGTTTTATTATGGAAATTAAATATAAACCCTTTTTTTTATAACATTAGTATTTTATATAAAAAAATAAGATATTATTACTCAAAAGTAGAATGTTTTATTAAAAGTTATAATATAATTTATATGATATATCTGACAGAGTTTTCTGCTTAAAGATTGTTGTGATATTTTTTATAACCTCGCATATATCACCGTAGGCAGAGGGAACCCAGTATTGAAACTCCGTTTCCCACTTACGTCGAATTTTTCAAAGCTTTATGTGTTGAGTTGTGGAACCGAACACCGCGCTTTTGCCTTGATGCAAGAGCGAAAAAAAAGAGCGAAGAGATGAATATATTAATAAATAATAAACCATTCTCACGAATGGGTATCGAACTGACAACCATCACGACGGCCTCAATTATAGTATTTATTCAATTAATTGATATAAACAATCGAACAGGCCCCCCATATAGGTTCAAGCCCCGCGTCACGGATCCCGCCCCCACTATTTACCTTCTCCACTCGAAGTAATGTTGTCACACAATTGCTTTGTCTTGTGTGGTCCCGTAAATACAGTAGCCATTTCTGACTGGAGTACTCTTTGAGTGAACTGGAAATTATTTCTTTTAAAAAAGTATTTTAAAATCATTATACTATTGATTTTGATGTTTTGTTTTTATTATATAGATGTAGCTTTATTAAATATAAGTTATAATTATAAAAAATGTGTTTAAAATATTAGTTAATTTAATCCATACCTATATTATAAATTCGAAAGTAACTCTGTCTGTCTGTCTTTTACGCAGTCAGGGCCAAACCGCTAATTTAATTGTGATAAAATACTCATATAGAGATACTTGACGGTCGCGGGATAAACATATAGGATACTTTTTTTTCTCATATTAGTAATATTCTCGATATATACTAATATATTAAAATACTTATTAATTTGACATGCAATTTATTCCGCCATGTAAATAACAACCGTAGCTATGAGACCGTTGCTAAGCAACGATTTGCAAAGTTTTTGTTAGAAAACGTCACCCAAAATGAGCTTGCTTAACGCATCTCTCTATTGAAAACTGAAAATAATTTCATAAATATATTTAACAAATATTCGTATAGTTCAAGCGGGCGTAGCCGCGTTCGGGTCCACTAGTAATTTTATATCTAAAACGATGTATAAATAAATAATTTACAACAGTAAGAGAAAATATAAAATCTTTAGTTTAAAATTATATAAAATATATTATAAAATTATTTATCTCAAGGTGTTTTCAAGCATCGCAACGTCCGTCAGTTCGTAGAACCCACTAACTTGGTGGCACCACGCCTCTTCCTGTGAACAAACTTAATATTTTATAAAATAATATCTACATATTTAAGTATATTGTATCATTTGGGTGTGTTGATATTGTCAAAATGGCGATTTGATAATGTAATAGATAACTATTATTATTAAAAAGATTTTAGTTGTGTGTTATATTTGAAAAAAAAAATTGAGTTTACGGTCAGTACATGCTTCTTTCTAAATATATTTTTTATTAAATATTACATTACAGGCACGTGGTCCGTACTTTTTTTAATTTTTTTCTTAATTATCAGCTTTAATTTTTTATTTATCTGCTACTTAGATAAATATAAAATTATATCTATTGTTTTTATTTTTGTGTATCTAATTTTAAACCGACTTCAATAAAGGGTTATCAATTCGACTTTTATTTTTTTATGTCTGTTACCTTAGAACTTTTGACTGGGTGAACTGATTTTGATAATTCTTTTTTTATTTCAAAGCTAGTGCTTCCCGTATGCTCCCATTTTAATTTAGTCCATTTCTGACAATGTCGTCTATGTGAAAAGTTAAATATGTGGAATAAATAAAGATTTTTTTCATTATAAATCTTAAAATATAATTAACTAACATTAAAATACAAGAGCTATAATAGAATTAACATGGAAATACTTAGCAGTACAACTCACAAGGGGTGGGCAGTCGCAATAAAAATGTAAATAACACTGAGTTACGTGCCAGAGGGTGTCCGCGGGTGCTGGCATCGCCTACGTCTTATGTTTATTCATTTACATTTAATTATTACTTACATTTGTTTATGTTTTTTTAAATGTATTTAATAATTTATTTATTATGAATGGAAAAATATAATTTTGTTGTAAATTGTAATACTTAGGACGTGATGGTTGTAAGTTCGAATCGCTGAAGGAGATAATTGTATTACTGGGGTCGATAAAGATACTTGTAAAATATATATATGTGACGAAAAATAAAGTAA
The DNA here is from genome assembly GCF_056956725.1 of Heliconius melpomene rosina. Classification (NCBI taxonomy): domain Eukaryota; kingdom Metazoa; phylum Arthropoda; class Insecta; order Lepidoptera; family Nymphalidae; genus Heliconius; species Heliconius melpomene. The sequence goes on along the minus strand of NC_140402.1, from coordinate 3,366,147 downwards.
AAAAAAATTACTCATGGTTTGCGTTGAGACACTACGTTCCCCACGCACCGTCCAATTTTCGAGATATTATGTATGGTATTAAGTGGCAGAACTCTACGTTTTGTTTACTAGAACCAGGAAATAATAATAATATATAAATAACTATTTAAAATTACTCACATATTCTTTTTTGGCATATCATCAAAAATTATATAATATATTTTGAGAAAGACATGAAAGTTAATTGTACTATGTAATCTACAAAAACCGTATTTTTTAACCAATATGAAAAAAAAACGCTCAAAGCTGCCCGAAGTCCCGAAGAAGTTTACTTTGTTCGCTAATGCATACCAGTGTTTTTTAAACCACCGATTATTTGGAGATTCAAATAAATATTGCTTCAGGTCTATCTATTAGCACGTGAAAAGGTTATGAAGGTATAGGCTTCTAAGAAAACATTATAATATTTCTTTATATGTACACTTATATTTATTTTATTTACTTTTTTGTGAAATTCAACTCAAATCAACTGTTTCAAGAAAGAGGAAATTAAATTATACAGTTTCTGAGTGGAAATCGAACCCGCAACCGTCGCGCTTGTTAGACGCTTTGCTGATAATATAATTAACTTAGAATCCACTTATCATGGATCTTTAAAGGTACCTTTTAGAAAATTTGGTTAAACCAACATCCTCAATTTTTTGATGGCGTGACACTAATTAAAACTAAACGTACGCGATATGAATTAATTAATTATTAATTTAATAAGAAAAAGAAGAATTTAAGAAATTAAAATGTCATACATCTGATAATTAAATAAAAATATTAATAATATAAATTTCATAAATTATATATCTATGAATGAAAACGGCATCTCAAGATCGATCTCAGACTTGAGAGCGATTTATAAATACGAGCCTAAGTAGTGCCACTGCCACGAGATATCCCTAGTCGTAAAGTAGTAAGTGGTGTGTTGTTCTAGGGATGATGACGGCGAGCGTGTGTGGTCCCAAAAAACCCTTTTCGTATTATATAAAAAAATAAACAAACGATTTTTATTCTTATGGCTTAGAAAATAACATCCTTTTTAGTAGAGGCCAGTCATGGCGCAGGGGACCAAAGTGTGATTGTAAAAGCGACAGTTTCTAAGTTCGATTCTGATTCGGGGAAATGAATTCAATATTTCCATTTTCTTCGTTCTTGTGTCGAGTATCCAGAATTCCTCCAGAATTTGGCGGAGAATAGGGAACGGAGTGTCTTAACTTTAGGTTCTCTCTGCCTATCTTGCTGTTTGCGGGATAGAGCGTGACAATAAAAAAATATTAATATACATATATGGTAAAAAAATGAAAGTGTTAGACTTTTAAGACTTTTGATCTGGTTTCGATTTCAATCCTATAAGGCATATTAACATTTGTAAATGTAAATTAGATGCGAGCGTTTTGCGCCAGACGTCGCGTGGGCGCTCCATTGTTCCGTGAAATACTGATGTGTTGCAAATATAATTAGATTATCTTTAAATTTTGTGTATAAAGTTTAACTATAAATTAAGTATGGGATTTTAATTATTTTATAAATATATTGAACTAGCGGCCCGCTCGCGGTTACACCCGCGTGAACTATGTTATTATTAGTTTCTGTCTCCATGACTACGTCCTAGTGACGTCTATGCAAAATTTGAGACTCCTAGCATTTGTAGTAACGAAGTTTCATACAAACTTTCAACCCCAAAAACAACCCCTTAGAAGTAGAATATTGCAAATTCCCGTCTTAGCATGCACCTACGTCCTATAAGTAACTCGTATGTAAAATTTGAGATTCCTAGCACATGTAGTTTCTGGGATTTCGCGATGAGTGAGTGATCTTTCGATTTTATAAATATATTGAACTAGCGGCCCGCTCGCGGTTACACCCGCGTGAACTATGTTATTATTAATTTCTGTCTCCATGACTACGTCCTAGTGACGTCTATGCAAAATTTGAGACTCCTAGCATTTGTAGTAACGGAGTTTCATACAAACTTTCGACCCCAAAAACAACCCCCTAGAAGTCGAATATTGCAAATTCCCGTCTTAGCGAGCACCTACGCCCTATTAGTAACTCCTATGCAAAATTTGAGATTCCTAGCACTTGTAGTTTCTGAGATTTCGTGATGAGTGAGTGACCTTTCGATTTTATATATATAGATGAATGAATTGAATGATGAAAGCAAAGATTAAGGTCGTAGTGGTGCAACGTGTGCGATTGTAAACGCGAAGGGTGTAGGTGCAATTCCCACTCGAGGATGATTTATTTAATATATTTATACCCTGATACCCTCTTCTCCTTTCCATCAGCAGAGCACTAGACGTAGGCTGGGGTTTCACCCATATGTTATCGATGTGCCTGCTTCTCGTACGCAGCGCTTCGCCTTCACTTTCCTTATAAGAACAGCTAAGGAGTGGAACTCCCTGCCTGCTCAACTGTTCCCCGTTAAATATAACCTGACCGTCTGCAAGGAAAGAGTGAATAGACATTTTCTGGTTAAGCATGCTCCACCATCGTTCGCATCGTCACTTACCACCAGGTGAGATAGCGGACAAATGCTTACCCATCTTCAATAAAAATAAAAAAAAAAATTTCCTCGCTCTGGTAACAAGGCAAAGCGTGGCGTTAAATTCCACCACTCATCAAGCAATGCTTTGAGAAGGGCGGAAAGTGGGCCTACCCTACTAAACATACGGGGCATTTAATATTGGACTAAAAATTAGAACGTCACGCCAAAATCAAACGGTCTGGGAACGCTAAATCGAACCCACAACCATTGTCCTAAAACCGCCCACCCCCACCACACCACTATAAACATCATTTAAACAGCACAACAGTTTATTACATTTCAATAAGTCCACAAGACGACAGCCATTAATAAGCTACCGACATCGACAGTCCAACCTGACAGGTGGTTATCGCGTTATCTAGCGGAAACACGGTGCTCGCTCTGCGGCGTTAAACGTCAAAATATTATTTTGATTTAGTGCCCCTTTCGTCGAGCACCGCATTGATGTATCATTTATTCGGAGCATGTGAGCATTGGTATTTTTAAAGAAATGATCTTACTTTCATGTCATAGTGGTTGAAATTATTCATTAATTATTGTGTTCGATCCGTATTTTGTGTTATCTGATTTGGATGAGGTATTTCTTTGATATATATGTGGGTAATAAGAAATAAAATATTAGATTAATTAAGTTTGAGGTTATGGGTTCGATTCCCATTCAAGGAAATTAAATATTATTCCGGTGTCTAGGCAAAAAGTGGCGTTGAGTTTCTCCACTCAACTTGTAATGCCTCGAGAATTTAGCGGAGAGTTAACACTAGGTTCCCTTTGCCTATCCTGCTATATACGGGTTACATCGAGAAGATTTTTTTCAAATATTTTATAATTAAGTATTACTATAAATAAGGTCACAATATGTCAATAGATTTGTAATTACAAAATGGAAACTAAGAACTTCTTTGCTTTTTTTGAGGGTATTTTAACAATCAAAACATTTAGACTTGACGTGTTAGTGTTTAGAATTAATAAAGGCAAATGCGTGTTAAGTCGCGATTGTTTGTAAATAGGATGCGCCCGCGCCGCGGGGTGCGGCTCTTTAATCGGAAACGAAAGTGTGACCCATTCATGTCTAAGCCTTTATTTTTACACACCGTCATTGGGGACCTAACTTACATATATAAATTTATTTAAATAAAAAAAAACAGCTTCACGCTCTATCCCGCACACACCAAGATAGGCAGAGGGAACCTAGAGTTAAGACATTCCGTTGCCCATTTTCCGCCGTATTTTGGAGGTATTGCGTGTTGACTGGCGGAACTTAACGCCGAAGAAATGGAAATATAAATTTAAATAAATATTTTATGAAATTAATATATATATTTTAAAATAAATTATTTTGTTGTTGCAGATTTGGAATTGCGGGATTAGTTTGAAAAGAGAAGTAAGCAGATACTAGGTATTACTATATAATAGAATAGAAAATTAACATTGTAGAAATCACGTTTACATTTAAACTAACTAACAGGAACTTTTTTGATATTATTAAAGTGTTATTTCACACTTAGAAAAGAAAAATACTTATTTAGAAAACGTATAAAATAATATTTTGAAAACGTATGGCTTAGGAGTCAGAGCGCTTGGACGGCTTCCAAGTGGCGTGGGTTCAAATCCCGTTCCGTTCAAATTTTTATACATTTTCTAAGTGAATTATTATATGAAGAATTGATACCCAAAGTAAACAGATCTATATCTAAACTAATATTATACTTGTTCTCTTCTAATTACATACTTTTCACCTTGAGGGCGAAGCCGCAGTTAAAAGCTAGCTTTTCTAAACCAAAAATCAACTTCTAAATTTAATTTTACTTGTAAAACTTATTCGAATGATTAAATATGATATCTCGTCAATATCCCCCACAAAAAATATCATCTCGGTAATCTTTGTATCTCATATAAATCATAATAACGATTTAGATACATGAATCGTTTTGATTTATTTGGCGTGGGCCGATGTGAATAAACCTATATATTATTAACATAATACAATGATGGTTGACGGATCTGGCAGGTACCATCAGAACTATACAAGAGTATAATTCGATTCTGCTTGCGCAATTTCGAGAATCAATTCTAAATAAAGTTTCTTTAGGAATTATAACTGAGGAACTACGTTGCGACTAGAGCAATCTAGCGACGGTTGTAGGTTCGATTACCAGTAGAGGAAATGTACTAGTAAATTTTCTCGGTAACCTCAGTACGGAAGATCTTGATAGTTATTGAATAGGTTCCTTCTGCCTACCGCGGGAAAAAACGGGAAGCGAATGCAAGTAAGAAATAGAAAATTAAACTAATCCTTCCAAACGGCGAGAAATTACTCTAATAACATGCTTATAGATGGTTGACCAATTGACCTCTATTTCGTAGTTATGAAATTAAGAAATATCTTTCATTAATTAAGAATCTTTAATTATTTATTCTTCTTAATTACTTGAACATTGAATTATTACAGGCTTTGTTTTCATCTCTTATTAAAATTTTCAATTACACCTTTTACATTTCCAATACATTACATAGATTTAAATCAAAGTCCTAGTTTTTAGTTCTTTTTTGATTATGCTAAATAAATCGTGGGCATATAATTTAATTTGCATAATTAAACTATCTTCTATAACTTCTGTCCACGACGATGCCTTGAATCCAGTACCTTGCATCCAAATACAAAAAACATTAAAAAAAAATAACACAATTGTATAATCTATCTCCCTTAACAGACAGACAGAATGTCACGTCCTAAATAAAAAAAATCGTATCGTCAATATTAAAAGGCTTTTTTTTGTTTTATTTAAATCACATTTGGTCGCTATCGGGAAGGGTTCGTATTGATTTTGTATGTTTGTCTTGATGGGCGACTTCGAAGGCTAACGTAAACTTGGCTGATGCGTTCATTTCTTTTTCTGTTGAAATTTCTGTTGAGACACGCTCATTACCAGTTTACCTTTTGTCAAGTTGATTATGTCGATAAGAATATTATAAATGTAATAAAAACCGTATTATTTTGATTAACATTATGATTTTTAAGTAGATTTCAAAGAAATTTAAATTTTCAAGCAGCAATTATGACATTTTATTATTAAACTAAAGTTTTTATTAATATTTACGAGTAAAATCTTAATTTTCAAAACCAATGGTTTCAGTTATTAAATATTTAAAATATCTATGTACCTCCTAACATTATAATTAAGCATAAGTAATTTTCAACGCTATAATAAAGATATACCTATTAACTGTTATTAACATATATTTAATTCAACTCTACAAGCTCGAAGTCAGCCAGTCGAATCGATGTCAGTCAAAGGTATTCGAATTAAATTAATGATGTCGATAGTCGATAGGCGACAATACACTACCTACTGCCCGACATCCTCGGCACGTGATTGATAACGAGTCTGCTCCTCTCTTACTGATGCTTCGGGTGCAAGAGATTTATAAACAGAGCCTTGTTATTTAAACGATTATGAGATATGATACTGTCAATGTGCAATTTTTTGTGTTAGCTTCGTTCGTAACGGGAAGCTAGTGTTTAGACACTCCGTTCCCCTATTTTCCGTCGCATTTGAGGCTTTTGAATTCAACCAAGATACAATTTACTGACCGAATTCTATTAAATCTTATGCAAAATTTCAGACAATAGAAAAATTCTTAATTAAACATAGATTCTTTTAAGCTTTACGCTGTATCTCGCATAAAGAAGGGTAGGCAGAGGGAACCCAATGTTGGCAAAGGAACCCAAAGACACTCCGTTCCCTATATTTACTGAATTTAACTCAAAAACACAGTTACAAAGCCATCCATTTCGCCATGTGACCTATCTGCGGTTAAAGCATGAGTTTCCTGGTCCAACTTTACGAGGACCACAAAACCTTAGTAATTAAAGTCGGTGTAACCTTTAACGATACACCACAGGCCATTGTCTCTTACGGAATCAACAACAATGTAAACAGATAATTGTAAAACCATTTATTACTGTAGGTAGCAGTTTTAATTACCTATAAACCTATATTTCTAATACCTATTCGTTTCTTATAATGTGGAACTCAATATTTGTTAAATTAGCTAAGCAATTGCTTGAACTTCTTTTTGATGATGTCTCTTCTGTTAGAAGAAAGAAGAAAGTAATAAGAAAGGATTTACGAAAAAATAAAATTTTGATACACCTAGTGAGACAGGAAATCACGCCTTTTAAATACGTTTTCTACAATTTATGGTACAAAAAATTGCGTTGAGGACTCGAGGAGCTCAGTTGAGGAGTATATAGTCTCTAGGGTTACACGAGGACTTGAGGAGCATATAAGCTCTACAGTTACGTTCGAATTTAATACGTTTCTAAATAATTTCCTTTGTATATGAAAAGTTACATGAAGGGTTTCGCAATTCAACGTAGCACTTTATTATACCATAGAAATATCATCTACATTTAATATTTTATAATATAAGGCTTCTGTCTGAAGTGAAATAGGTAAACTAAGCAGGTTGCTTAGTCAGTATTTAATTTTTGATAGTCAACTGAACTCTTGTTGACGTTTTATTATGCATATATTACTATTATTATTTTTATTATAAACTAGCGACCCGCCCGCGGCTTCGCCTGCGTGAACTACGTTATTATTAATTTCTGTCTGCAGTACCTACGTCCTATGAGTGACGTCCATGCAAAATTTGAGACTCCTAGCATTTGTAGTAACGAACTTTCAACCCCAAAAACAACCCCTTAGGAGTCGAATATTGCAAATTCCCGTCTTAGCGAGCACCTACGTCCTATAAGTAACTCCTATGCAAAATTTGAGATTCCTAGCACATGTAGTTTCTGAGATTTCGTGATGAGTGAGTGACCTTTCGATTTTATATGTATAGATTAGTTTAAACCTCACATTGTAGCATTCGTCGATATAATCCATTTATCATTTAGTAATGCTGAGATACATCAATCCCATTACCTTATCTCCATCTCATGATGTCAGAATTCTAACCACATCATTGCTTTCCACAAAACATGACATCTTTTGTTCAAATACAGGAATACCACTTCCGTTCTCTTCATATATAGCTATACTTTGTACAAATGAAAACTACACCAGTTATCTTTACAAATTTGTTTTTCCTGAGAAATAGCAATAGGAAATAGTAGAATTCGATGGTCCCTAGGTAAAATATGAATCGTGAGAAATCGCAAACGTTTCTGTTGCTCCTTTAGATACGGTGAAGAAGCTTTTAAATTATTAGCAACTCTATTAATAAATAAGAAATTTGCAACTTTTCATCGTGCCCTAATTTGGCAATGTCTAACTGGACGTGATGGTTGATGGTTAAATCTTCACATGGAGAATTCTTTCTATTTCAAAAGTTTACACCTGAACACTAAATACTTAAAAAGGCCTCTTTTCTGTATTATAAAATTAAAATAACATTTTTTACATATTATCAAGTTAATAATTGTAATTAATAGAAATTTTAGTATGTCTACCATTCTCTACAAGCCATATAACAATAAATTAACAAGTTCAGTTCATTAATGAAGAGATATTAATTTGACCCAAAATTATTAGAAACTTGTCTCTCAAAAGTAAACGCAGTCGAGTACTTAATGGTTTCGCAGATTTGCGATTTTACTCTTCCTAATGACTCACTACAAATACGCGAGAATCACAAAGGCTTTATATCCAATGATGGCTGTTTACGGGTTATGGTAATGTAAACAAAAGTAAACCTTGCACGACCAACTCATGTTTTACACAATTTTTAAGATATGCGTCATTTTGATTACTTACAATAAAAAAAATGAGGCCGTCTTGGCGCAGCGGTTGCGGGTTCGATACCCACTCGAGGAAGAGAAATATTTATTTACGTTTATATTTCCATTTCTTCGCTCTGGTGTCGAGTCAATCTCAAATCAAATTCTGCCAATCAACATGCATTGCCTCCAGAATTCGGCAGAAAGTGGGGAACGGAGTGTCTTAACACTAGGTTCCCTCTGCGTACCCTGCTGCGTGCGGGATACAGCGTGAAGCTGATTCACTTACAATATATCAATATACATTCAATATTATTTTTTATATGAGTAATGTCAGTTTGTCAATCCACTTAGCAGGACGTTAGGTGCATTTACTTCGTATACGACATGTTACATTTTAAGGTTCCTCGAAATGTCACCCCGGCACAGCACGTAATAAAAACGATCGATTATTACCTATTTGTGTGAAAAGCGGAAGGAATAGAGTCAGTAAAGGAGGTACAGGCACGAGCCGCGTTCAGGCCAGCGCGACGCGTGAGAAACGTCAATATTTAGACACCTCGCGTTGCTACGCTTCGAAATTGTCTCAACGATTTCGATATTTTCCAATGTCAAATATTATGTTAATATCTGGACGGACCGATGACGATGTTCCGGTACTCTATTAATTGGTCATCGTAGTTGTTTGTCTTGCGTCATCCGATGTCTCCGTAAACATATTCATCTCGATCGTAAGTAATTGGTAAGACAGGTCTTTATTTGCGCTTTCTACGCATAAATAAATATGTATAAAGGTATATTAACGTCGTATCTGGCACGCGTCAATCAAACGTAAAACACCATCCACCATTTTGAATCGTACACAATAGTGTCCGCCATTTTGGTGACAATAATTAACAGATAGAGATCTTTGACGGTACGCTTTCTAGTTTTTGTTTTTAAAAATAATTATCATCACAAAAAGCGACACTATGTCTCGCTTACGGTGTTTTGAATAATAAACGGTCTAATTCTAATACGGTTTAGAGAATAATATGAGAATAAGGTTAGGTTAGGTAACAGGTTCAATTTGCTCACACATAATAACGCTTTTAGTTGGCTCATAAAATCATAAACTAAAAGAAATTACTCATTTTTTCTTTAAAACAATCTACAATCATAGACGACATAATCTACTCCGGCCCTTGCCAATCTTTAGATGAAGCTGAATAGTCCACGGTTGACGCTGAAAAACATTTTAGCGAAGCATTTGAAGCGTTAAACAGCTGTAAGCATGAGTTAGCGGCGCGTCCACGGCGTGCGCTGTGATGTGTGCCGGTGGCGGCGTCAGCCCGTCAATGGGTCAGGTTGTTTACCTCTCCTTATCACCTTTTGTTTTGCTTCAACTTGGCTCATTTCGAATAGTTCTAGCTTCCTACACAAGCTTTAGTATTCGCTAACACAAATATAACTTCTACGACCGAGTTATTCGTCAACGATTTCATTTAGAATATTTTAGACAAAGAAATTATAAAAAAAATATATGGATGGAATGTTGATATAAGATATCAGTGGAGATCGATCGAAGGACAACATTGAAATAGAAGAACCTGAAGTTATGGCTAACAATAAAAAGCATCGGAGGCCGATCGGCAATACAAGTCCTTGTGTCCACATTAGCATCTCGACGAGGAGTGTGTGCAAACAGCGAGGGTCATCTGATGAAATGTTCAAAGGCTTTTAGTTCCCGAGAATTATTAAATGCCACAGGATCGTAATGTAAACACGGCGTGTTTGCCGAGCCAAGAACCTGTTGCTTTGTCGACTTTTGATGCGTGCTTCGTCTTATTGGCGGTTATTTTATGCCAGCTAATGTTAATCTCTGCGGGTTTTAATATCGCAACATTGTGACTAGCTCGAAGAGAATCTCTTGCTAGGATATCCTTTTGTCCGCTTCTTTGTTCGGTTTTATTCATTTTTATGATCGCTCAAATAAAAATTCATAAAATAATCTCGCAAGATATAAAAATACTCGAGTTATTTGTTTTTTCTTTATTTAGGACGTTGCTATAGAATGTATACGTTTGTAACAAATATGCATACGTATTCGTACAATAAACAATTCCTTTGTATATTACGCAAACTTAAAGACAATTTTCCCTTCGGCCGCAACTGTTGAGTAAATGAATGTTGCAATTGCTATGTAAAATGACTGATATGTGGATATCTAGGCAAATACATAGTTCGGTCTAGGTAAACAGCAGGCAGCAGGGTTCCTGGTGCTAACTCTGTTAATATGTGGACAAAGCCTGTCGTGACGGATGCTGCTAATAAAAGTTCCTGGGAGCGAGGATGCGCGAACTATTTACATGGAGTTGCTTGCAGGGACTAAATTATTGTTCTTTTGATTTTTTATTCAGGTATAGGTAATTTGGTTAATTTAAAATTAACATCCTAATTTTTTTATTTGTTTTTGTGTAGCAGGGCAGAGCTCCCTACTTTCCGCCGAATTGTGGATTCGAATGGAAATCGAATCCACAACCAGTCGCATATATAGTCAATGACACGCTTGTGCCTCTACGCCGCGACTGGCCTATGGAAATATTTAAAAGGAATAATACAATTCATTATTATGAAATTTTAACTTCAGTTATTTAATACTCATTCGAAATTGTACTAAATAGATATATAAAAAATAAAAATAAATCAGCTTCACGCTGTATCCCGCACACAGCAGGGTAGGCAGAGGGAACCTAGTGTTAAGACACTCCGTTCCCTGTTGAGTGGCAGAACTTAACGCCGCGCTTAGCCTCAACACCAGAGCAAAGAAAATGGAAATATAAGCGTAAATAAATATTTCACTTCCCCGAGTGGGGATCGAACTCACAACCACGTAACAGTCACACCCTTGTGCCGCTGTGCCACAACGACCTAGATATATACTTAAAATAAATAAAAATAATATAATATCTAAATAGTAAAAATCACACTTTCCCAATGATATTTCTATCGACATTAACAACTTCACGTTCAATATTTTATTATGTATATTTGCTGTCCGCACCAAACACCACATCTCTCATTACAAGTTTCTATTTGATTACAAGTCATAAAAGCTATTCGAATAGAGACGATTACGATTTCTATCACAAGTATTAGATACTTTGTATAAAGGCGAAGCGATTTCACTAAAACCTATATATCATCTATTAATGTTATTAAAGTGTATGTATGTTTGTCTGTTACGCCTTCACGCCGAAACTATATATGAAACATTGTACACATATTCTTATAGGTATTAGAAAGGATATAGGATACTTTTTATTACAAAAAAAAAAAATTATCCTTAGTCTATAAGTATAACGAGCGAAACCGCGTTTAGTCTCTAGTATTATTTTAGTATATAGACGACAAATGTCAACAATACTGTCTCGAATTAGGCTTCAATGTGCGTTGCCCTTAAATAAATTTATGACCTACGAGAAGCGCCTTATGTAATCTCTTCATATAAAAGCACTTCCCTTAAAGATATCTTATTCACTGGTAGTGTTCCATTTGTCTAACAAACATAGCTCTTAATTATAACACAATAAGAGTTCGTATTTAATACAATTTTTAAAGCGTTAATCAATGGTGTGTCCTTCTATTTATATTCAGTTAGTATTGGTTCGGGAATTTCAGAAAATTCTATCCTTTGTGTGCTCAAAGTGTAAGCGAGTCCGTTTTTAATGGTACCGATCGATGAATTCTTTCACTTTCGTTCTTTGTTTGGATAGAGTATTTAAAGAGGGTAGATAGACAATGATATATAGAAAAAAATACGTATGTTGCTTATTGCGTACCATTAAATGTTATGAACCTAGAATTTAATAACTATTTACGTTAAAAATTATATATAAATTATCATTTCTATGAAACTACAGTTAAATCTTTATTATAAAATCACGCGAGAGCGTCCAACAAAGCGATACGCGGTTGTAATTTTATTTGAGTTGACATTAGCGTACGTGCTAACTCTATCCTACTTATCGGTGCTCGCAACTGTTGATTTTTACAGTTCGTCACTCGGTAATAATAAATATAATAATATTTTACATGTTTACATACGCACGGACGGTCGTATAACCAATTCTTATTATATACTCACTTATTGATCTAAAATAAATGATAATAAACCAGCTTCAGGGAACTTAGGGTTCCCCAGTTATAGATATAAATTTTAATTGTTGGCCTAATTCTCTATTCCGCATGTAGCGGGGTTAGTGTTACCGCTCGCCACTTTCCACTGAATTCTAGAGGAATTGCGTGTTGAATGGCGGAGAAAATGAAAATATATACTAAATATTTCATTTTCTCGAGTGGGGATCGAAACCACAACCATTCGTGCTTACAGTCACACGCTTGTGCTCCTGCACCACGACTGGCCCCATTGATACTGATAAAAACGTTTAAACCAAATTGCGGTCATCTTAAAAGTAAAAAAAAATGAAATTCAGTAGCATTCGGGAACCATGAGAAAGTTGAATGATATCATATTGTTATAAGGATCCTGGCTAAATTAAAATTTTTGAGGGTTCTCAACATTTTTTTTTTCATACAAAATTCTTTATTTTACAGTATAGGCTAGGATTATAAATATCTGGAAAAATTATAAAACTTACATAATATTTCGATTAAGACATCAAACAGTATATTAAATTATTTTACTTATAGATATTCCATAAAAGTTTTATTAATAATTTATTATTGCTATATTATCAATAATTAAATTCTTATGAGTAAATATAAAATGATGTCAACAATATTCTTATAGCAATAATATTTACCTTAGTATGACCTCAATGTTATCTTCAAATTAAATAAAAAAAAATCTGGAAACCGTCAACAAGTACGAAAGGACCCTAAACGAGGCGTTGCGGGAACCTCGCGTGTTCGTGCCAGCGTTTATCCGAATGAAACATTTCACCGATAATAACTCCACACAATATAATAATGCGAATAATAAATAAAAATGGAAATAAAATAATAATTTTAATGTCGTAATTGGGGCCGCGGGCTGGCGGCGACCGCGCTCGTTTCGTATCTGATTATTCGCTACAATTTCGTTATATTGATTCTTATGGTACTTTAAGTACTTTGGTGCAGGACTGGTTGTTCGTAGTGGAAGTTTTACCGCAAATTTTTGTGTTAATTTGTATTTCCTTCAAAAGTATGTATTTACAAACAAGTATTGGAACTAAACATGTTATTGAAGTGGTGGATGGCTTTGATTCGCTTTTCCTAGAAGCACAAGTTCAATTTATTTTTAAGAATAATTTGTATACCTATTTTTATTTCTAATTGACGCTGTGTCAGAGATAACCTGGAAATCCATTGTTAAGACAACCCGTTCCCGTTAAAATATTCCCGTTCCTTACTTTCCTCTGAACTCTGAAAGCATTGCGTTAATTAAGTGGCCTAACTTAACACCGCGCTTTGCCTCTTTACCAGGGCGATGATATTAAAATATTTCATCTCCTCGGGAAACCAACCCGTGGACTTGTACCGTGCACCACGACTGGCCTGAATTACATATTAGAATATAAAATTGCATAATAGAATAAATCGTTAGTGTTTACACAAATTTGTTTCATTTTTAAATTATGTCACATTTTGAAGAAAATTTCCAAATACCCTCAAAAGAACAAATCGGCTATTTCCAGATTACCTGCTATATTAACAAACATACCCAATAGACACTTCATTAGTTACAATGTTCCAGCACCATAAAATAATATTTCAGATCACTTTGAACCGGCGGTGACAATTTGAGGCGTCGTTAAGACACGCTTCAGGTCCCCCGCCATATGTTATAGATGTCGTTATCGCGTACGAGGTACCTATAGGTTTATTTGCGAATAATTTTGTCGACTTAGTGCCTCGGGCGGAGTGTTTTGTGTAACCGCAGAAACAAATTATGGTTGATTTTGGATTTTCTTAATTTTCTTTATTGGTATAATTAATTATTTCTTTTATTCTTGGTTACCTACATATACGAGCTTATTATCTATGTATTAAAATGATTGATATATTTCATAGAGGCTGTATGTGACTTTGAGAATTTTCACTCAAAGAAATTAATATTTAAGATTTTTATTTCTTATCTCTGGTGTGGAGGATGCGTTCCGTTATTCAACACGTAATGCCTCCAAAATTCGTCGGAAGGTGGAGAGCGGAGTGTATTAACACTAGCTTACAGCTTGAATGTACAAATGGTTATTATTAAAATAATATTAATTAATAGAAGCTAAGAAATAATCGCGAATGAAAAAGGAAAACATTGTCCATCGAGGTATCCATCTAAATGGTGTATTTAGAATAACGTCGTACGTGATACTACGTTAACGATTAATGGCTGGTGGCCTCAATGCTGTTCACTGGAATACATGAAATTTAATATGGACACGTAATTTCGATATTTGCTATCGAATTCTAAAGTTATTGTAATATTCTATTTTGCTAAAAATACTTTACAGTATTGACAAATTGATAATCTTTTTACTTGTGGGTAATTAAATAGCTAATTAAATATTCATATATGTTAGCTTCACGCCATATCCCGCAATTAACAAGAGGCAGAGGGATCTTGGTGTTAAGAGACTCTGGTAACCTACATTCCGCCCAAATTTACGAGATATTGTGAATTGACTGGTGGAAGTGTTATCAGAATAAGATAATAAAAAAATAACTTATTAATTGGGAATCGAACTCATAGTCGTCGCGATTACATTCAAGCACTGTGTCGCCGTACCACGACCGCTTCATATATGAGATGGGATCTATTTAGAAATTCAGCTTAATTGAAATATTTATTATATTTTCATTTCTTCGCCCTGATGTCGAGGCCAAAGCGCGGCGTTGAGTCCCGTCACTAAGTACACATTGCTTCGAGGATTCGGCGAGGAATGGTAGTGGAAACGGAGTGTCTTACCACTAGCTTTCTTCTGCCTAGTGCCTAACAAGAAATATACTTACATGTAAAAAATACATAAATTTCCTTTGTTATATCGAAGTCATATTTTTATCGCGAGTCGCTATAATTTTGCAATTTAAAAAACTTGGATTGTAAATACACGCAAGAGGACATTTGCAGGAAAGAGGGACATTTAATGAGGCTCGGGTTTCTTTTTTTTCTTTTTATATATAAATGACTGACGCCTCGCGACATTTATGAGTAATTACTGGTTGGAGTACATACAGCTAGTTCACACGACACCTGCCTCTTGGCTCTTTGGCTTGGATGTAATTGTGAAACACTTATAAAACTATGGACCATTTTAAATAAGAGCAAATGTATTTATTTCTGTGTGATTTTAATATCAGTTATCGAATTAGGGGTTGAAAATTTCAACCCCTAACTCAATTGTTTGCGTCTTTAAATCCCAAGATGTTATATTTAAAATATTTCTATAAAAACACATCCTAAAAAAATTGCAATTGTCATAATAAAGTAAAGCCAATATCTAACAAAAACTTATTTCTACAGTCAGCGCGGTCCGAAGGCGAGTCCTCCGGAGACCAATCGTGTGAGAGTTCAGACGAGGGTGTGGGCCGGGACGCCCCGGCCAACCATCAGCAGCCTCTGGCGCCGATGCACCAGCCCCATCCACCACATCATAACATGAACCACCATAGCACCATGAACCACCAAATGAATAACCACCAGATGAACCATACTCATCAGAGGAACTCGCCGCGGCCGATGGAACGCGAGTTGAAAGTGAGAGTAGCTATATTTATTGGAATTACTTATTCAGCTTTAGTTTGCTTACTTTTTGTCTTTGGTTACCTACTTTAGTTATAAGCTCATTCGCTCATTTTTGACCCTTTTCAATATTTTTAATTTCTTTTTTCTTCACGCTGCATCCAGTACATTGGCAGAGGGTACCTGGGGACGTTAAGAATTTCGTTCCCATAAAGACACTTCCGTACACTACTTTCCGCCATGATTTTCCTTTTCACTGTACTAAAATTTACCTGTATATCAAATAAGTAACTTACAAAATTGAAATAGTCCAGAAATTTCAAATTACATTATTTTTCAGCATAAAATATCGTAAGTCAGTACTTTCCATTGAATAAAACCAGAAACACTTCCAGGTGCGTGACGACTTCGAATCGCTGAAGACTTCATTACACCCTCACCTTTCGTCCTTGGCATCGTTGGCGCAAGGGGCACCCTTGTCCACCCCAAGCAGCGTGTTCGCCTTAGCCGGAGGAGGGAACTTCCCCTACGCCCCCCCTGCGTTCCTTGCCCCGGCACCGCCGCCCCCCGCCCAGCCTGCTGGGTCGGCCTCGTCTTCGTCCTCTGAAGGAAGCGCGGCTGGATGGAGCTTTGAAGAACAATATAAGCAGGTTCGTCAGGTATGTAGACTTTTTGCTAATTTATTTGAAAATATTGTTTTTGTGTTGCAATTGAAAAAATAATAATATTTTAATTTGTCTTAATAATTATTACCCTTTTTTTTATTTCGTTATTTAAATATCAAATTCATTAATTCTCTCCTCTACCCAAAGGCTGCCTTGAAGAGTCGCTCATTAAGCGATAAGGGCGAATTTTCTATACTGATTTATACATGATATTTATTTCTATTGTACATACAATAAATAGAATTTATTACTTCATTTTTATTTTTTACTTAATAACTTAACTAACTTAACTTACTGTAATTTAGTTACCAATACTACTTCCTTATAAATCGCTCATAAGCGAACTGGCACCTGTCAATCCACATAAAGCCCAGTAAATATTTACCCCACAACAACATAATCGCATTGGAACTGTTGAACCCCCTCGCAACCCCTCCATACGTTATTCATAACTTCCATTACATTACGCATAGGTACCCATAACCAATAAATGTATTTCTTTATTCGCTACATCGCCCCGTACCAGTTCTCTTTTGTTGGTCAACCCTGGGTTTTGCACTAACTAGGGGTCGAACTTGTTTCGATTGAATAATAATACTTTTGTCACCCCTTATAATTGCGGGTTGCCGGATAAATAGTCTATGCACTCGATTTCTGTATTGACATTTATACAAAGCTAACGACCAGCTCGCGTCTTCGTCCCCTTGGACAGTTCTATTATAAATTTATTTAATAAACAAAAGAAATATGGATGAATATGTGTTTATTTACGCATATTTAGGTTTTTTAGCATACTTATAGAGATCACTATTGAAGTCAATTAAACCAATAGTCCCTGAGATATCTTCTTCATCCTGGCTGCATTCATTCCAGCTTTAGGTCAGATCCCAGGATCTGCCTTCTGACTGAATCTACTCCACTTTGCACGGTCTTTAATGAACTCTTCCACTGTACAATATATTTTTGTCGATTGTTCTCCATTACAATATTATTTCTCCAGCTTTCACGAGCTTTCACGAGATGTGGGCATCGCTAACAAGCTGTTAAGTCTTTTATTATCAAAGAAAGAATAAAATTATCGGCTCTCATTGATCACGCCAGCATTATCTTGTTACATGTTAAGAATTAACGGAAAGAATATGTAAAACGTGTGTTTAAATTTACTTTTTTTATATTGAATAAGGTCTCCCATTCACTATAAGACAATACTCCAGTGCTCATTTTAAAAAGAAGGAATAAATATTTTATAATGGATAAAGCCTCCCATTCACTATAAGGCAGTTCTGCAATGCTCAATTTTAAAAAGAAGGAATAAATAGTCTGTAATTTGTATATTACGTAATTATTTCGAAAACAATTACGTGGAATTGTTTTCTGGAAAATTAGACGTTATTTGTGTTCTGTGAATTATGTAATATTGTTTTTTTTTTTTAATTTCAAGCTGTATCCCGCTATTTGCGGAAGAGGGAACTTGCGTGTTAAGACACTGTTCTGATAAGACACTTAACCATCACCCACTTTCTGTCAAATATTGGCATTACGTGTTGAGTGGCAGAACTTTGCCTCGTCACCAGAGCAAGGAAACCAAAATGTTACATAACCCCCAAATGGTAATCGAACCCACAATCGATCTAGCAACATTATATGTATTATTTAATAATAAATAGAGGAATTTACAGCATAACCAGTAAAAGTAAGTCAAACGTGGCGCCGTTCATGGTGGTCACATATGGCACAGTTTTCAGTAAAATTAACGTGTTTACTGCTTTTATCTTCGTCTTCGCGCTCTATACCTCACTTCAAAGGAGATAATATAATCGATTCCTTTGTACTGTCGATGTCGATACTTTATAAACGTTGTGACGGTAGGTCACGGGTGAAAGTGGTAACAAATGGATTGGACTATTGGGCTATGTTCTTTTATTGCGAATACAAATTTTTTGTTTAAGATTGAGCCCATTCGTGATGAGGAGCATGCGACTGTAAATGCGATAACTTGTGGGTTAGATTCTCTTTCGGAAAAATGAAATATTTGATATTTGAATTTTTTTGATTTGGTAAGGAGATAAAGCGCGGCGTTGAGTTTCGCCACTCAACACGTGATGCCTCCAAAATTTAGTGGAAAGTGAAGAATCGAAGTGTCGTAATGGGAACAGTAGGTTCGCAATTGGAGACATTTCGCGTTGAGTTTTACTACTCTACATGTCTCTAAATTTTGGTGGAAAATGGGGGGACGGTCTTAATGGGAATAGAGCCTTAAAACTAGATTTCCAGGTTCCTGCTTGCTTTGGGCACATATAGCGTGAAGCTTAATAAAAAACTTTAAGCCTTAATATATTGAAAGGCATGTCAAATAGCCTAAAGTAATTCTTAATGGTCACGGTGTCCTTGAAACGCCCTCTGAATGTAATGAAAAGGGTTATTTTACCCATATTAACTTCTTTACAATCGCCATTTACCATAAGGTGTTGGTCGCGGAGTCTTTTGTTTCCCTCACATCGCTTATTAAAGAGCACGCGCTAATTCGCCTACATTTTTAAATGAACCACATCACACAATGCTTAGCCGCACAAAAGATTTTTAACAATACG
Organism: Heliconius melpomene rosina; assembly: GCF_056956725.1. NCBI lineage: Eukaryota > Metazoa > Arthropoda > Insecta > Lepidoptera > Nymphalidae > Heliconius > Heliconius melpomene. Next base: position 3,346,865 of record NC_140402.1, on the reverse strand, counting down.
AAATGTGTTAAAACATTATTATATGAAAAGGTGGATAAATGCTTTCAATTGAATATATTAATTAATTGGTCCTTAAAAGAATTAATTGTTCAATTTTACTTGAAAGAAAATGTATTAAAAAATCAGTATTTAAAAATGTTTCCTTTTTAAAATAAATATTTATTACGTCAATCGAGACTGTTAATACATTATTTATATTAAAGTCAATGAAGCCAATCGTAGAGCACTAGCGTGTGACTTAACGCGACAGGTTGTAGGTCCGATTCCCATTCGAAATAACGTTATGCCTCCAGAATTCAATGGAATGCGGGAAGCAGAGTCTCTTACGACTGGGCTCCTGCCAACCCTGAAGCTGAAAAATAAGAAATAAAGCATCATACAAAATCTACATCCATACCTATATTATAAATTAGAAAGTAACTCTGTCTGTCTGTCTTTTACGCAATCAGGGCCAAACCGCTAATTTAATTGTGATAAAATACTCATATAGAGATATTTGAGGCTCTCGGGATGAACATAGGATACTTTTTTTTCTTATATTTGTAATATTTTCGATATATACCCATATATTAAAATACTTATTAATTTGAGATGCAATTTATTCCGCCATGTTAATAACAACCGTCGCTATGAGACCGTTGGTAAGCAACGATTTGCAAGGTTTGTTAGAAAACGTCACCCAAAATGAGCTTGCTTAACGCATCTCTCTATTGAAAACTGAAAATAATTTCATAAATATATTTAAAATAAATATTCGTATAATTCAAGCGGGCGTAGCCGCGTTCAGGTCCACTAGTTTATTATATATTTTAATCCTATTGATAGAGCAAAAGCGCGAAGGCGTCACGCGATAACGCGCATTCAGCACGCACTACGGACGCGGCGCGTTTGATAGACCAATCGCCGGCCCCGATTTGCTGTGCCGCCTTTGTTTCTTATAAATAACTAACTTAATAGGCAAGTTACTAGCACTAGCAGTTATCAATAATATGACCTGGAATATAAGTAATTATAATTTTAACTACAAATACTGTTGCTAAATCTATTGATTACATTTAATTATATAAGTTGTTCATTGAAGCCGTCGTGGCGCAGCGTCACAAGGGTGACAGTAATGCAATGCTTGTGGGTTCAATCTCCACTCGAAGAAATGAATTACTCTCTCTGCTCTGGCACCAAGGCAAAAAACTCGGCGTTGTTCCAACACTCGATGCCTCGAAAATTCGCCGGAAAGTGGAAAATGTCATAACACAACGTTCCCTCTGTTTACCCAACTGGCATGCGGGATACAGCGTGAAGCTGATTCAATTTAGATTCGATTAATTTTGTTGTTTATAATTTCCTTATAAACGTCAAGAAACTAAATAATTGAACTTCCGTATATTAATTTTAAAATACTTAAACAAAAATAATGGTTTTCAATATAAACCATATTATGAATGCACGTTTAATACCATCACGTAGTTTATGGTGCGCGCACGCCGATCGAGCATTTGTCACAACGCGAGAAACACCCGCTGGGGGGCGCCTTGTTTATGAACCACACGTTTGATTTATACAATTTATCACTTATAATTTCGCAATATATTTATTTATTTATCATTGCTTTTTAATAAAACCTCCAACGTTCACACTGCCAGGGCCGTTTGGTATTAAAATTATGTGTCCTTGCCTGAACCTTTTTAAAAAAAGAAAGAATAAAACGAATAAACAACACCTGTCAAATTATTTTTTCGCGCCAATTTAAATTGATGTTGTGACTTCTTTCTTCTTTTTATTTTTCAATAAAATAAATTCCAATTGAATAGTTGATGGATATAGTAGTTTGTTTTTAAATATATCGGATAGATTACCGCACCCAAAGCGACCTTATCTAGAAACAAGCTCGTTTAAAATGTTTTAAATGCACGTGCGCTATTAGATTCGCTTTCAACCTTTTAAAGTGGCAGTAGGTTATGGGTGCGTTTCGAGAAAAAACAAATGTTTTTTTTTCGAAGTTTACTGGCAACTCTGACGATTAGCCAGCCAAGTGAGCCATCGAGCTGGTATTCGAGTGTTTGAGATATTTATTCCGTCTAGACGTGTTATCGGCTGAATAGTTTCGATACGTTTATCATAGGAATGTTTTATATAAGGTACTTGAAATAGTCGATTTTATGTATAAACACATGTTTTTAAGGATTTTGCAGAGCAAATTTTTACGATTTAAAAAATCTATTATATCATAAACAATATGAAAACGACCGAGTAGTTCTTTAACTAAGGTGTGTATAACATTAAACAATTAGAATTTTCTAATTATGAAACTTTACTCGTCAAATCATTTATCAAATTTATAAGCATTTTCTTATTAACATGTTAAAACGATTTTTATACCTACAAATAAGGAAAAATTCAAATACTTTTTTGTAATCAGCTTTTCAGCCAATTGAGTTAATTTAAAAGTGTAACTAATTTTAATAAGCGTACGGAATGTATGTAATGTTGCCAGCAATAAAAATTACTGTACACAGTATTTATTTAACTTACTATTCAAAATCGTTAAAAAAATAACCATATTATGTAGATATTCTATTATTTTCCTTACAGCAATGAAAGTAACAAACAAATTAGTTAAACATTAAAAAACATTCGAGACTTCCGATACTAATTAAGGTGTGTTTAAGTCGTTATACCTATTTTCTTTTTATATTTAGATGCGCCCATTATCGTTAAATAGCCGATTTGTCGTCGCAATTAACCTTAAAAATGGTCAGTTCATAAATCGTTACAATTACTGTTGACTTGAATACGTATCTACGTAACGACATTATTGTTTGTTTTCATTTTTATATCTTTAAGTTATTTTATCTTCATGTTATAGGTATATATATAACGTATTTATCAAATATTTTATTGTTTTCTTTTATATGTAGAGATATTTTTAAGCGACATATATTGGTCTATTACTTTGTGTTATAATGTCACTAAGATGTTTCAATTTAGCTTCACGCTGAATCCCGCATTTGGCAGGGTTGGCAGCGAGAACCTAGGAATATAGTGTTAAGGCACTCCGTTCCCCACTTTCCGTTCCGTTCACCAAATTCTAGAGATATTGCGTGTTGGGTAGCGAAAGTGAACGCCGCGCTTTGACTTGCTAGAGCTAGAGTTGCTAGAGCGGAGAAATTAAAATATTAAATTGAGTAGGAAATCGAACCCATAATCTATCGCATTTACAGTAGAACGCTTGTGCCCCCGCCCCACGGCTGGCTTCCATTCATCCTATCATTTATATGAGAATAACTAATTGCGTTGAAATATGTCATTGTTATGTTATCTGTGAACATTTGATACAGATAAAACACTACGTTTAGAATGAGTCAGTGATTATCTATCTATATATATAAAATCGAAAGGTCACTCACTCATCACGAAATCTCAGAAATTACATGTGCTAGGAATCTGAAATTTTGCATAAGAGTTATTTATAGGACATAGGTGCTCGCTAAGACGGGAATTTGCAATATTCAACTTCTAAGGGTTTGTTTTTGGGGTTGAAAGTTTGTATGAAAGTTCGTTACTAATGACATTTGTCTTTGTCATTCGTTACTAAATGCTAGGAGTCTCAAATTTTGCATGAACGTCATTTATAGGACGAAGGTACACAGGGAGACAGAAATTAATAAGAACGTAGTTCACGCGGGCGAAGCCGCAGGCGGGCCGCTAGTAATTTATAAGATTAGGTAATAATAAAGTAGAGTGAGATTACCGAATATGAACGGGAAAAACATATTCTTAAATATTCTTAGAAATATGTTTTGTTAATTAAAAATATTAATAATAAAGTAGTTTAAACGTATATTAGTAGGTATTTGTATAAATGTCACAGGCTCCCAAGTGTGGTAATTTAACGATAATTAAAAATAACATATTCAAAAATATAAATAAAAATAATAAGTACTAGTTACTTATAAATTAAAATATTTATTATGAAAGCCGATTCCTTAGTAATAATTTATTAACAAAACATTTGGAAAAAAAAAATGTTTTTGCATACGTCTGCGCCGGCGCATCGCGTTTTATCGCAACGCCGACGCACCCCAGCTGATTGGCTATTTTTGGATGCAGTGGACGGGGGGCTGGTTCGCTTTCATATGAAGAGAAATATGTTCTCCCATCTTCTATATGAATAAAAAGTAAATCAAAATAATCTGTAATTAGAGAGTTTTAGCATTTAGTTTCTCTTCTTTAAGCTAATTAAAATGAATTAAAATGATAAAATAAAATGAACTTTACGTGGTATATAAATATGGTGCAGTGGATTACTATATTTGTTGGTTAGAAGAATAATTAAGACTAGAAGGTTTAGGAAAGGAATTATTTTCATTTATCCGATCTATTAAAACAATTATGAAAAGCGGAGATTGGAGTGTCGCAATACCGAGATCTCTCTCGTTGTCCTGCTATACGGGAGTTTATTCTCATTCAATATTGTAATAATTCTATATAATTATAATAAACACAGACAAGCATTATTTTACCTATTACATTTTTGGTCAAACATCCTTCATTTGCCTATTAACAACATTGTTACAAGATAGTCTAAAAAGGTAATTTAACATCAAAATTTAAAAATATATATATTAATATCGATATCGAATAAATATTTAATATCGATTTAAATACACATAATATATAGACACTTAGCTCGATGTTCTCTCGCAATACAGTCTAAAAGACATGTCGATATGTTTGTCCATCGCAAATAATTTTATTACCTCCACGCGTTCTAAACTTAACCGTCACCTACACGTACAAACATTGTATTACCCTTTTATGATTATATACAAGGAACCTCTTTATTTGTTATATATGTTGTTTTTGGTTAACTTGCGTAGATTAGCCATTTTTTTTATTTTGATATCTTCTTGGCATTTGCGTCATTATAAGGTAAACTTAGGTTCGTATTTAATTTATTTTTTAGGTTATTTGCATCTTTTGATTATATGAAATGTATGAAAAAAGCCTTAAGTTTTGATGACATATTAATACTTACAATTCTTTACTTAATAGTTTAAACAGTAAATACAATGTTATATTAATTTATTATGCCGCAAACATTTAATTATCTTCACATGATTTAACTATTCACATTTCACAAGAAAATCATTACGATAACCAAGTAAATAAATTACAATACTACAATATTGTAATGAAAAAATTTAATGTGTATATCTGTTTTTATGTTTAGCATGAAATGTACATATAAATATACAAATTAAATACAAATTATTACATTAATAACTTTAAGACAATATGAAGATTTTCTTAACAAACTGGAAATCTTATTAATATCTAATATTTTAATGAAAAATAAATTTGGCATTCTTATTAATGGCTTATGCCTAAATTAAAAAAAAAGTTATTTAAAAACGACTTAAGCTATATATAAAGCAGCCCCCACACCTGAGACGTCATTTTAAAACAATATGAATATGAACAATATGAATTTTTACAAGTACTTATTCGAACTAGAAATTATTATAAATAATATTTCAATAAATATTTAGCATTCCTATTAATTAATCTATATATATAAAATCGAAAGGTCACTCACTCATCACGAAATCTTAGGAACTACATGTGCTAGGAATCTCAAATTTTGCAGAGGAGTTATTTATAGGACGTAGGTACTCGCTAAGACTTTGCAATATTTGATTTCTAAGGGGTAGTCTTTGGGGTTGAAAGTTTGTATGAAACTTCGTTACTACAAATGCTAGGAGTCTCAAATTTTACAAGGAAGTCACTTATAGGACGTTGGTACTCATGAATATAGAAATTAATAATAACGTAGTTCACGCAGGCGAAGCCGTGGGCGGGCCTCTAGTAGCTTTTATTTAAAAAGTAAAAATACATTAACAAATACAAAAGCAACCCCCACACTTGAGTGTTCAGTATTTTCAAAATGGCGACTAATTCGATATCTCGCCATGTGTATCGACTCAACGCACATTAACGTCTCGGGTGACCCGCCGCCGTCAGTAACGCACTCTATGCAACTACTATAAATAAATATGTTATTGAATATCAAATTTGCTGATTTATTTATTGTTTTGGGGTTTGTGTTTGGGGGTTATAATTTTTGGTTATTAATTTTATTGTTGTAAGTTTTGGTAATAGTAAAGTAGATGTAGTAATCATGAAATTAATATATATTATATAAGATTTAAAAAAATATTTTAAATTGTTTTTATATGCACATTTAAATACAAATAAAATTAATTAAACTTTTCCACGATTTTACATAGTAGGTACGTAAATTCTATTAACATTGTATGGGTGTGACGCTGATAGGTTTTTTTTCTAATTCACTATAGAAAGTTGCATTAAACAAAAATACAGATTTTTTTTCTACAAATTAAAGGATTCTTTAGTGAAATTAAAGAAAGTATTTGCGTAGGGTTCTTCCAACTTATCAATTACCAACTTAACAAGCAGTGACGATAGAAAAATCAGGACTTATTCTATACACAATATTATACATAAGTGTCACTAATATATATGTATAGATAAGATAAAACAAATTAATATTTATTATTGAACCATTATTGAAAGAAATTGCAAACAAACACTCATACAATTAATAATAATTATTTCAACATAAAATAAAGCACAAGCCTCCATAAAAACAAAACCTATAGCACTCTAGTTTTGTATAACAAGACGAGAGGGCCACGAGCGAGGATTACATCAGGGATGGACCAGGGGATGCTGGAAATAGCCCCGCACGGGCACGGGGAGCATCTGCCGCTTATAAATAGAACCCTTAGTAGTATCAAGGACATGGGTGTTTATGTCACGATTATTGCTGGTATGACGCTAATATGTTGTGCAAATTGAATTTTCTATGGTGTTTCTAGGTTTTTTATGTGTTAAATGTTGTTGGTATGTTCTTTAGTAGAAATAAAATACGTATACGGAGAAACGAGCGTCTCTAGGTTCCCAGGTTCCTTCTGTCTGTCCTGCAATGCTTGGTAGAGCGTGAACCTAATCTTTTTAATTTAATATTACTATTTGTGACTTAACTTATATAAGTCCAATTAAACTTTCATTAATAATTTTATTATTGTTACTATTAATTAATTAAATAACACTCGCAATTTTATGCACTACAAAAAAAAGAGGAAAAAAGAAATAACATTTAAATAACAACTTCCTCTAGCCCCTAATTTAATAAAACCAACATTTGGTTAGTAGTTTTTGCTCCAAACATTCCTATAAAATGTTTATCGCCGAAGCGCCCTGGATGCACATGTGACTTACTGGCTGACTCTTCAGTGGAGATTATTCTAAAATTTCCAGATTGCCACCCGGGCAAAAAATAAATAAATCCCCGCACAAAAAATGACCCAATCCTTGAGATTAGGTACGTACGTCCCCTTGAAATACAACGTTACAGTTATTTATCGTCACTGGCTTGGAAACTATTTCAAAATTTGAAATAGATAATTATTTTGTAATATAGATATAAAATATATATATATATCTATATGTTTAGATACGCATGAAGAATAGATTGAATACGAAAAAGGCATAAAGTGGGGAACAGGGTATCTTACCCCTAGGTTCCCTCTGCCTAACCTGCGGGATGCAGCGTGAAACAGAAAAAAAAAGAATATGAAAAGATACTTGAAAATTTATACGTTATTAAAATACTGTGATATCTATAGAAGTATATGAGTTATTATATTATATTTTAATAATAATTCTATAATAGTACTTTAAATAGAATTTAAAGCGAATATGGCGAAGGGGGGTGGCAGACGCGGTCGCGGGTTATCATTTCCTGTCCTCATTTTAGATTTACAACTGTTTTTTGCTTAAGGCGGGGAGGATGAAGTTTTATTATTATACGTATCTTAGTATTTCATGTTAGGGCGGCGTTTTACGACTAACGACGTTATTCGATAATTTTAGATACGAATTCTACTTTGGTTTAGTTTTGCTTAATCCTTAATTATTTATTATCTATATCTATCTATATATATAAAAGGACTTGTCCTCACTGTCTGAGGTAAGACGCACGCACAGCCGTAACCGCTGTGCGTAGAAACGTGAAATTTGGACAGATGTTTACTTTCGTAATCTGGACATCCACTAAGAAGGGATTTTGAAAAATTTTAACCCTAAAGGGGTGAAATAGGGGTTGAAAGTTTGTATGGAATAAAATTTAAATCGGCACCGATTTTTATAAAATTTGAAATTTGGATTTATAAAAGTATTTAATTGAGCACGTGTTTCATCGTTTTCTAGAATACTCCTCTTAAGGGTGCACATAAGGGGTTGAAAGTTTGTATAGTTTTTTTTTTAAATCGGCACCAATTTTTATAAAATTTGAAATTCAGGCTCTTAAAAGTATTTAATTGAACACATATTTCATGGTTTTCTAGAATTCTTCCTCTAAGGGTGCAAATAAGGGGTTGAAAGTTTGTATGGAAAAATCTTTAAATCGCCACCGATTTTTATAAAATTTTAAATTTAGACTCTTAAAAATATTTGATTGAACACATGTTTCGTGGTTTATAAGAATTCACCTCTAAATAAGGAAGCGAAGCTGCGCGCGTCCGCTAGTTATATTATATTTCTGCATTTACTTAATGATTTGTCTAACATAAAGATTTTTACTAAAATGAATCAAAATTAATTTAAAATCATTTATATATCCAAGGCTATACCTACGATAATCTATTATAGAGACCAGTCGTTGCGCAAGGGAAGCGTGTTTCATATCTTCCGCCACTCAACACACAATGACTCCAGAGTTCAGAGAAAATTGGGGAATGGTGTGTCTTAACACTAACTTCTCTCTCTCTACCCTGCTGTGTACAGAATACAGCGTCAAGCTAGAAAAAACAACGATTACTTAATTTATAAAAAAATATATATTTGCAATTTCTCTGCCCTGGCCAGCAAGTTACATAAGGCACGGCAGCGATATGCTTGATGGACTGTTGTTACAATTTTATTTATTATACCTTTATAGGTTCACATTATTCTTTATTAGTTGAAGTCGGCGTGCTTTGTTCCCCACATTGTTTTTACTGCCCCCATTCGACATACGTCCATGTCAATAACTCTGCATTCAAACACTGTAATAAAATAGTTTAATTGATTTAAGAAATTAAATCAGCTTCACGCTGTATCCCGCACACAGTAGGGTTCCCGTTCCCCACTTTCCCTTGAATTCTGGAGGCAAAGCGTGTTCAGCAGTTCAGTAGTAGTTCTGGCCGCGCTTTTAGCGAAACCAGATCGAAGAAATGGAAATGAAATCATTTCTTCGAATGGGGATCGAACCCACAACCAGTGCTCCTGCGCCACGAATGGCTTCAACAGTTTGAGTGATTTAATATTCATTATTTCTTTAATAATACTGTATGAACTGTGATGGTATATCATTTAAGTCTTGGTTGTAAATCGTAATTGCTAACGTAATAATTAAATATGGCTAATGACGTTCAATAATTGTTATTTGCATTCCATTTCTATAGAAGTTTGTAGCTCCCTTCGTTTCATTTCTAGACTTATGTTAGTTTAAAACAGTTTTTAATGGTAGAAATATAAAAGTAACAACTACTAATGTATATGTACTTGTAGAATTTTAAGATGTTACACTACAGGCCTCGAATAGCATTTTCCTACTTTTCGCCCAATTTTCCAAATATGGCGTGACGGCGCTTAACTCCGCGCTCTGCTTTGTTTTCTTGACAGGACGAGAAAATGGGAATCGAATCTACGATCATTTTTCAAGCGATTTTTCAAACTATAAAAATATTTTTTTCATTGAATCTTCATATACTCGAAAGCACGAAGGGATTTCGTAAAATTGACAATACAAGGAACATCACAATATGGTACTCGTATAGCGACAGTTAAGAGTCCTCTATACACGGAATCCTAACATTTCCACTCAAAACAATCGATCCCTTTGATCGGAGCTTAATTACGGATTTCGGAGAAATCACTTAATGAGCTTAACGTAAACCTCAAACGTACTGCCGATCTCTAAGAGAGAGAGTTTAGAGAGAAAACAAATAGATTTGTTGTTGTTGATTGATTATTTGTAGGGTACTTTTAATTATGGTGCTATAAATTATGTTTATATTTGTAAATAAGTTATATCAGATTCTTATGTTAAAGATATCTTAAACTAGAAGATAACACAAGTCGAGGGAATGAACTGATTTCAATATCTTGAATCTACCTCTCATGAATTCAGGTTATTTACACTGCTGTACGGGTTTTTTTTGAGCTTTACGCTACGACTAAATCCCGCACATAGCAACTCAACGCTTCTAACTTTGTTACCAGAGCGAGTGGCGCAAACACACCAGATTGTGGATTCGATTCCCACTCGAGCAAATTAAATATTTAATATATTTATTTCTTCGCTCCGGTGTCGAGGCAAAGCACGCGCTGACATCCACCACTCAACACTCAATGCCTCTAGAATTCAGCGGAAAATGGAAGTCTTAATAGGCACGGAGTGTCTCAACACTAGGTCCTCAGGTCAGTCCTGCCAAAAGAAACTATTATATCAAATAAAAAAAAAGGAAGCAAAAAGCGCTTTAAGCGCTAACCCCATCCACACATAGCTTTGTTTACGCAGCGGCAGCACAAAGCCCGGCCTGCAACATATCCTCTTTACGATCCTTCCAACTGTAACACTCTTCTATTGTTTTATCAATTTCAATAATTTATCTCCGCTTGAGAACGGAACGCGTCCATCTTCACGTTAAATAACGTCAGATTCATTTTTTTTTCAGTATAAATAATGGATGTAATTACTTTTGTTTTTCTAGCGCTATTTAGATTTAAAATTGATTGTGTGTTTGTGTAATAAATCATAAAAATGTGAGTATTCTTTAAATATTGTTAACACTAGGTTCTGTCTATCCTGCTGTGTGCGGGATACAGCGTGAAGAAGATTTTTTTTTCTCTACAAAAAAATACATCTCAATAATGCTCTAAGGAAGTGAAGAACGGAGTGATTATAAATATACTATCCGTAGTAAAAATAAGATTTCATTTATAATTACAAAAGACTTTGGCAAACATTTTAAAAGCTCATCAACTATGACTTCCTGTTAACATTAATTTTATTGCCAATCGAATATAAATTAAAAACTACACTTCGGCTTGAGCAAATAAAAAAAACTCTCAAATCGGTCATCAGTTTTGATTTTATTACTTTTTTGTCTCTAATATAATTCAAATTGGATTCGTGCGAAATGTTCTCTATTAAGTAAAGTGACCACATTTTCAATAATACAAATCGGGACAAATGGGATGAAATAAGATTTCTTACGTTTTATCTAACTTGTTATTTCTTTGTAATAATAATATAACAATAAATTAAAATATAGTAGGTACTTAGTATATAATATATATAGTAATTTAGTTTACTCTGCCTGCAATTTACGTTATTAAAATATTTTTATTTCCTTATATTTACAAGATTATTTATAATAAACTTAAAATAAGCAATGCAGTATTTTTTTAATAGCGGGACGTTTCTAAAAATCGTCCGTCCCGCTAAAACCGGCACAAACGGTCACATCACTATTGAGTGTGATCATTAAAATCGATATCGCAATCAATCACTCGATCGGAATGAAAAGTAATAAAACGACGCCACCTAGCGGGAGGGCGTGGCGTACTAATGAAGCCAGTCCATTAACTCTTTACTAGCAGTTTATAGGTGTTTTACACGCCGCTTTAATTATTGTGAAATGTACGCTGATGTCTGCTATCGCCCTTTACTATTTTATAGGTGGTATATCTTTGCTTTGTTTGGTGATGCTAGTTTAAATATCGATTTGGTTTAATCGATTGTGAATGGAATGGTATGATTTAGTTCGTCACTAGTGTGTAGGTACCTAATTGTAATATTGACAGTTGATAGTTTATTATAATAATGTTGATCATGCTCGGATCGCCATAATTAAAGAACAACAACAAACAATAATGTTGATAGTTTTATACTAGGGGTTTTGAAATGAAATAAAAGAGTTAATATTAGAACAAAAATTTCAATTTTTTTTTTGTACAACCTCCTATTTTATGCAAGAGATGAATTTTGAGTAAATTGACCGGGATAGTACTTGATGGCTGTGAGCTTAAATTTAAATACCAATTCGATAGAAAATGATAAAATTATTTAAAAAATATTAAAAAGGCACCTGAGTTCCAGTTCTCACAGAAGATTATGAAGTAAAAAATGCATTTGGATGTGACCATACAGATTCTCCAATTCCCATTTCGATAACAAATTGGCATATGGCAACACTTGAAATCCTAATCTTAATAAAAAAAAATACACTTAAAATCGCCAACTTATACTTTGTTTTATAGTTACTTGAAAAAAAAAACAAATTTTAGTTCATTATTGCACCTAATAGAATAGTACTAGAATAGAAATTCGATTACCAATTCAAATACTGCTATGGGGTAAAAATATTTATTGCGTGATTCTATTACAGACGTTGGAACACGTTGCAAAATTAAGATGTACAAATGTGTTGTTATAATTAAAGGGGGCAGAGAGAATGGGGGGTGGGGGCTATTGACTATTGGGTGATAATTAAAATAGGACCGATAAATCTTCCATGTGAAACTCAGAGTGTGTTTAATAGACATGTAATTGTGGATGAGTTTTCAATTTGAGGGTTTTCCATGGGGCATTATTATAAGAACTTTTGTTTGGTCTCATCATTCTGTAATTATAAATTGAATTAAAGAAATGTTTGCTTAAATATTTTATTCATTATTTATGTAATTTCTTGTTAATTTTAATACTTAAGCTTTACTTCGAGACTAGTCGTTGCGCAGTGATACTAATGTGTGACTGTAAACGCAACAGGTTATGGGTTCGATTCTCGCTCGAGGAAATGAAAATATGTAATATTTTGAATGAACTCAAGGCATGAGTTTGACTGCAAATATATAGCAATCCATATCTATATTTATACTTATAATAAATCTGTATTTGTTTGTGATAAATTTGTAAATCGGCTCTCAAAACAAGGAGGAGGAGGCGGAGGTTCTCAATTAAATATTGTCGATTCGATATTCGATTCATTTATTCAATTAATTATTTAAGATATTATATATTATATTATAAGAATATTATAAATTCTTATAGCGGATTTTTTCTTATGCAAACCATTAATTTAACATTTAAGGCTGTTTCTGAACGAGTAAATTAAATTATTCATTGACATCAACACATTTGACTGTCAGTCAATTCTGTTTATTAAATGTATATTCATGTAGTTCAAGCGGGCGAAGCCGCGGGTTGGCCGCTAGTAATAAATAAAATTTTATTTCCTACGGCAACATTCAGATTACTTTATTCTAAATATTTCTATGAAACAATAGATAACGTATTGTTAACTTTGCTATTTTGGTAAAACAAAAAAAATAATATCTTTTGTAATTTCTTTACAATTCAAATCTAGGTAGATAAGTTAAAAGACTACATTGAAGTTTTATTGGGAGATTAACTTTTATTATCTTCTATTCAATAGACTGTGAAAACTTGCTTTGAAATATAATATTTTACACTGATTCACATTCGTGAATCATAATTACTTAGTTCGAAATTGCTATATATACTTAAAACAGTAGAAAAGTATGCATGTATTATGTAACTATTTTAGTAGATACAATTGTTATTAAAGATTGTACTTATTTATGAAATAGATGCTAAAGTCCATGTAAACTGCAATAGATAGATATTAAGATATTCATGAAATAATTTATATATATAAATAAGTTGATAATCTAAGCTTAGTGAAAAAAAATTAAAAAAATATATCTATTTAAATAACATTAATAATAATTTACAGAAATATATTTATTCTATTAAAATTTTTGTATAAAGTAAGAGGAAATCGGGCAAAATGAGTCAGGATTTAAATGAAAGAATACAAATACATTCCAGATGTTTGAGAACAATAAGCGAGTTAACGATAGAAACGTCACGTCTAATTTCGTACAGATATCTATAAGAATGTTAATTACTAAGCTCCTTACTGCCGTAGTTTATACAGATAAAGGATAGTGTTGGTTGAAAATTATATATATTAGGACATTTTAAATGTAAAAAGCTTATTATTTAAATCGTAAAAATAGATTTAGAGAAGTTTATAACGGTATCAAAAATTACATTTTAATAATCTCATAAAGAATATTAAGAATATTATCTCATAATTGATCTCATAAAGATGTAAAACAGAGGTCATATGTTCACATATTTTGTGTGTTTGCTAAATAAATTATGCAAAATAAGAAATATATCTAAAGCATATTTAAAAACTATATTATATAAAAAAAATTGTAACAACAAAAAATATGTATTTCATATTACAGGCAAATTATGGCGTCATTCAATGAGTTCTATCTATTTAGTTATTTATACACATGTTTAAATAACTGTTATAGTTGTCCGGCCTATTCATTGTTTCAGCCAGGCCAATTCCCCGAAGCCAGGCAGAGGCCTGCCTAATAACGCGCTGTATCTATTCACTTCCCTTCCGATAATAAAAATATTCTTTCGCCCCATTGTTTGTATATTTCGAAAATAATATTTTAATCGCCATTTGAAAGATCTTTTTTTGCTAAATAGCTGCCTCGGAACGTTCCATTGTAATTTTTATTGCACTTAGATATTTGGATACGTTTGTCGGAGATGTTATTTTAGTTATTAGAGTATAAAAAATGTAGTCTCTTGAATGTTTATTATATTGCCTGGGAAAAAAGCTGGTTTAATGATTAAAATTACACTTTAAATAAAGATGTTACATTCAATAGTATAAAAACTGTAAAACCAGGGCGGAGATCATAAAATATAAAATTATAAAATACAGTTAATGATAGTAAATTAAATTATAGAATCATAAGTACAACCAAAAGTCCATGTAAGAAAACGTTACCTAAATAAGCGTGTAACGTATATCGGTGCATAATAGCGAGACTTAGCAGTGATTAATATTGGTTGTATTTATTATTTACCTATATACCTACCTACTCGTATATGACGCATAAGAAAAATGCACGACTTACATACAGCATAGAACTAACTCCTCCACAATAGATAATTTATTTTAAGTAAAAATTCCAGAAAGTCCATCAATTTAAGGGATAGGATGACGTCATCTTTTAGTCCCTTAAAAATCTCACATTGGTAATTCCCCAAAACAAAATTTCTTCTACGTAATAAGATCAGTTAGATATAAATAAAATGGTTGTCTTTTCAAATTTCTTTAATTAAAACATTTGTTTATTTTTATGAAATATTTGGAAATTATAATTGAATATGATAGAATAACCCCTTTAATAATTTGCCAATGTCACATATCGGACAATTCAACCCGTATTGAACCCACCGCCCGTATGACCAGATTTGCCCACTTTACCCCATTATAAACATATCAATAACGAGATGATCGCCCCACACTTATATTGCTCAATAGACGGTTTTTAATTGAATATTTGTATAGAAATATTTCTGCCAAAACTTAAATTAAGTGCCACCCCTCTAATTGAGATACTATTATTATGGGGTTCGTGGGATTTAGCAATTTTCCGTGTAAATTGGCAGGTTGTCAAATCTTTTTATTTTATATAAAGTTTATTACAAATATAAGAATTGCAGTATTATCAAAATGATAACTATAGAAATTAACTGAAAAATATCGAATAATTTTGACAGTTTTGTTTTTTAATTTCTTTATTTTTCTAAACGCTTAGTTAGATATTTAAAAAAAAATACTACAAGTTTTTTTTCTATTGCCGAAATAAACTACTTAAAATCAGCAGACGTGACGCTTACATATTATAATAAAAAAAAACCAAATACTCAGAATAACCTTGCATATTGTATCCACACAATTGCTATTTATAATTACAATTTAAAAAGTCAAAAATACATCGTATAAACGTCTTATCTCCATACAAATTTTGAATAAAAAGTATACTTTAAAATACAGTAATAAAGTTCAAAATTGTACAACCATAGTATAGATTTAAGATATCTTAGCAGGTAATAATTTAAATTTCGAACGATCTCGTCTGGCGACAACCCCTGCGCCGATAGGGTGGAGCGGGGCCGGCTAGCGCATGGTGCCGTCTCGCTCGCACTCGCGCGGTCCCCTATCGCCGTCTCGCCTATTATTGTCATATCAAGATTCGAGCATTGTATTTTGTTTTCAATTTTCAATTTAGTTTATATCGGATGTTGGCACGGGCAGCACGTCTGGCGGGTCGCCATCGGTCTTTACCCACGTGCTAGTTACGTATTAAATTCGCGATTTTTTTGTTATTTTTTTTTAATTTAATCGGATATACCGGTGAAGTGTTTATTACCTATAAGTAAACATTAGATGGAATTAATGGATTTCTTCAATAGTATTATGGGGGAGCAGCTGTCAAACTCCATGCATAGCGAACCTCCGAAGATGCCTAACTTTTTCGAAGTCGATAAAAAGAAGGTAGGAATTAATTTGATTTCTGTCACTAACATCTTATTTAATAAGAATTTCAATTTAATTATTTTTTAGTTTTGTTTTTCAAAGTAGTAGGTACGTACATATTCACATGTACCTACTTAAGAATGTTCATATAATAACTTTCGAATGTTTAATAGTTAATTAAGATTATATTATTATTTGTTTACTTTATTGATAATCAAGATCTAATGATCATTTAATTAATCATTAAATTAATTATATATTATACATAATATTTGTTTACTGTATACATTGAATGTAACTTTGATTACTCATTAGGAATTTCTTGCTTTTATGTTAATATTTCTACAAATTTAATTCAATTAACCTATAAGGTTACTTTATGGCTTAAATAAATTGAAAGTTCTAGCAATAAGATACTTCATTCATATTCATTCGATTCATTTTTATTTGCACTTTCATTTTCTATCTGTAACTTACATACTATGACAGTACCACACCTTTATTTGTTTTATTTATAAAATAAATAGTTTTAATTTCTGTATTAATTAACTGTAATTTAATTAATATAAATGACAGTATTTATTTGGTTCTAATTTAAGAAGAATATTATTTGATTAATTTAATTGAGTATTAATATAAATTAATTAATTTGATAGTAATTAATATAATAAACTATTTAATATCAAGTTATTGGAAATAATAATTATTTTCATTTCTTCGCTCTGGTGTCAAGGCGCGGCGTTGAGTGCCACCACTCAACACGCAATGCACTTAGAATTTTGCGGAAAGTGGAGAGCGGAATATCGTAACACTAGCCTCCCTCTGACTACCCGCTTATTATTATATTATAAGATATTAACTAGATACAGAAAGATATATAAATATTGAGAAGCTCAATAAAATCCCTGCCCGATACGCTCATGGGATTTTTTTATGTGAAATTTAATTATAGTCTTAATACGAAAACTTACTAAGTTAATATCGGGGATAAAAGAATGGATTCCATATAAATTTGTATAATTTATAGGCCATTTTAATGGTCATTTAATCTTTTGTCGTTATCGTCGAACAGGTTTTGACGATCCGATTAATATTAGAGCGAAATTAGTCAGTCGCTTCTTAAGTAGATATAAATCGTTGGGATTTATGGTAATTTTTTTTCTGTTTCCTTGAAAATAATTAATTTTTAAGAAGTTTGATCACCTATACATGTGTCTAGATAGTTTTTATAATCTTTAGTTTTATTGTAAAATTCATTTTGTTTGATTCAAGGCTCTCATCTCAGGAACTACTTGTTTGAATTGACAAGAAAGGCTATAATAGGCTATTTACTTTATGTTAATCGTTTCGATGTAACTACCTGCTACTACAAGTAATTTCCATTTGAACACGGGACCAAAGCCGCAGGTAAAAACAAGTATAAATATAAAGATATAATAAAAAAATAAACCAATATTATCCAAAATATCCCAAACTTTATAATTTCTTTATTTATACACACTCGACATATGACATCTAATGCCAGGGGTGGTCAACCCGTCTTGTTTACTTTTACGAGCACCGTTTTATTACGGGATAATGCGTGAAAACGGATGATTTTATAACGCACCTATGTCGTAACTATCGGATTTAAATCTCTTTTTATCCGTGTTGATTTATCTGTGTACCACGCATTTAATTTTTTTTATGGAAAACGTCATTATTAAGAAGATTTATAATTTACGACGACCCAATAAAATGGGAATATGAAACTTTTTAACATTAATTTTTATCTGTGGAATAAGCAATTAGAAATCTTTTTAATTGTTTTTGAACGATAAATGTTTATGTTTATGAGATATGTATGTATGTAAGTATGTAGGTATAAAAGAGTCATCTTGTCGTCTAATATTTTCAAGCACGTATCTTAGTGAGATCTTTGTATATTAAATATTAAGTTAAAATCAGCTTTACGTTGTATCCCGGACACAGCAGGGTAGGCAGAGGGAACCTAGTGTTAAGACATTCCGTTCCCCACTTTATGTCGACTTCTGGAGGCATTGCGTGTTGAGTGGCAGAACTCAACGCCGCCCTTTGTCTCGACACCAGAGCGAAGAAATAAAAATATAAACGTACATTAATATTTCACTTCCTCGAGTTCTTTTAGTTTAATTGGTAAATAAAGCCTGACGCTGAAATCCGAAATAAAATGAGTAACGTAGGGTTTAAACACTAGGTTTCCTAGTAGGATATGTGGGATACAGCATGAAGTCAGTTTCTAGTTAGTTTCTTAGCTAGTTATGTTATTCTTCAATAGAAATGGTAATCAATTTGTATTGCAAATATTGCTAAGGCATCTTTGTGCAAGTATACGTTTGTAGGCTGGCTAAGAAATTAGCATGTTGCGTCGGTGTGGTCATCTCGCGGGCGTGAAATGCATAGAGTAGGAACGGCATTGTATGCACTGGACGTATGCAATAGCCTATTATTTAAAATTTTTAAAGAAACTGCCAATAATGAACGAAAAATACATTTTCTTTTTTTCTTTTATGTGAAAGCTAAAAGATTAAATTATCATTCTTAAGGTTTAAAATGACATTTTTAATATGAACTAGACCATGGCGAGATTTAAATCTGCTCTTAATGATGTTATTATCAGCATTTTACATGGATTTTTGACAATAACTGAAACAAAATGAATATTTTCATACAAAAAAATAAGAATTAGTCTTATTATTTTAATTTAAAAAATAAATGTAAATTTAATATATATTATCTAAGTGCTCTACTCTATGCTAAACGCTTGCACACTGCATTTTCTATACACGACGGGTGATTGACCGCGCATTTGTTACACCTGCAAATAACGCGAACCACGCATACATACACACATATGTATGTATGTAATGTATATATGTATGTATGTGTGTTTGTTTGTGTGAATGTGTGAATGTAGTTTGAGAGTGTGCGTTCATTAGACTTGTTAGACTGTTAGACCTGAATATAGACAATACGAGATAATAGATAGATAGATATTGTTAGTTTTTTTTTTTGTAGCTGAACTTGTCTTAAAATATTTTTTTTAGTAATTAACTTTAAAATTTAAAAGGAAAATAAATTTCTCAAAGTTTTTAGTTTATAAATAATATTAAATTATTTTCTATTGTTAAAGTTACGTTAAATTTATCAGTTAAATCTTATAAGGTATAAGAATAACCACTTGTCTAGTCACTCTTCTAAGCTTGCAATGTACAAAGAAATAAATATAATAAAAAAAAAATAATAAATTATATTTAATTAATAATTATTTAAAAAAATTACATCTTTCATTTATTTACTTGTATAATAAAATTATTAAAAAAAATCATAGCCGTTTATATACACAATGTTAATACTGGAAATTCCTTTACTTAAGTATATCTCAAACTAAGACGTCACTGTTAATTAATATTTATCTACTAATAACTTTGTGTTAAACATCCATGCTTGTGCTGATAAATAAATATTATATTACGTTTGAAGTTAATCTTTATAAAGTAAATAATCTAAAGCAATTGATATAATAATGGAAAATTAACCGTCTTCAAATATTCTTCGATTACCTTCGCCTTGGTGTCGAGGCAAAGCGCGGCGTAGAGTTCCGCCACTCAACACCCAATGCCTCCAGAACACGGTGGAAAATAGGGAACGGAGAAGTCTTAACACTAAGTTTTCTTATCTTCACATAGTGATAGGGATGGGGAGAGAAATCTAAAAATATTTTTGATTTAATTTAAATATAAATAAAAACTACATAGAAAATTTATATTTGAATGGACGTATAGATAGATATTTACATTTCCATATATATATATTTTCCAATGAATGAAAGTTAGTACAGTGTGCTCATCGCGAGCACTCGCTAATGGTCTCGACATGCATTGACCAACCAGTGTCACTGTTTTTGAACAAGATTTTATTTAAAGTAGGTACAAGCTTTAAGAAACACTAACTATTTTACTTTTAAGTGTTTTATTTGAGATAAGGTTTAATTTATTTCTTTCTTCACTTTTGGGCTTTTCCTTCATTAATTATTTAGGCAAAGGCAAAGAAAGCTTAATGTTAAAACACTCCGTTCTCCGATATAAGGCGGAACAATTGAACGAATCGAAACAATCGAATCAATCACTTTCCCGTCATCAATCAGATACCAATTGAGAATCGAACTCACAATCACTTTATTTTATTTAAATCGATTTTTAATTCAGTAACTTACTTAATACAAAAATAGTATAAAAGTTAATATTAATAAATAACGTAAACGCTAAATTACGTATATACGTATTTTAAAAGATTTTATATTTGGGCTTGTACAATAAGCTACTGCTAAAACATTTATTTCCTCAATCATTGTGGGTAGTAAAAGATTTATTTGTATTAGTAAAGGTATTTTTTGTAATACCCGTAACACTAATCGAATAGATAGAAAGAAGTAACCTCACTATTTTGCGGGAAACATTTTAAGTTCGAAATTCTCAATTTATCGGTCAAACTGATTCGTATGAGTTCTAAAGCTTTTTCATTCGAGTCTTACATAAATGTATTGACGCATTTAGACTTTATTTTTGGTTAATTTACTTTTTAATAGCAGAGATAGAGTAAAGAAATTAAATTATTAAATATTTTAATTTCGTTATAAATTCGTTATCGTCGTTATTTCTTTAAAAAAATATTTATTTGTGCCCTTTCGGTTATTGGTATTGGTTATCATCTCTACAATCACGTTTAGTCAGTATTATTTTATTATAATAATAAAATAAAGTCTTGTTTGTATAAATTATATTTATTTTAATAGATTTTATTGTATTTAAAAAATATTTATTTTAATTAATTATATTTTGCCTTGTCACCAAAGTGCGTACTTATATCACTAAATAATATTTAATCATCAACGTTATTATCAACTAAGAGGTTTACCCGACATAGATAATTGCGGGTGTAGCTATCCTTATCCGGATTACAGCTTCACGCCTGCCTGAAATGGGATATCTTATCAAACACTTACACTGAGAGATTTGTACCTAACTGAAAGAAAAAAATAATCGTTTTATGTTCGGTACTTCAGCCTACCGTGCTTTTAATTAAAATATCAAAGCGCGAGTGGAAATTGAACCCATAACCGTTAGGTCTTCCGACACACGCTTTTACCACTGCACCCTTCTTCATATAATTAATGTCTTATTTTAAAAGAGCAGCATTATTAACATTTGTTAACTAACTTGTAAGGGTAATATAATATTAAAAAATATATAATCATATAATCCATATGAGAAGTAGGTTAGATCAACCAATATGCAAATACCAACCCTTCCGAAGACGTATTTACTTACAATAGATTATAATATAAACTATATAGCACGCTCCCCTATCAGGGGGGCAGTGGGAACCCCAAAATGTTCATCTAATTGGAGATCAAAGGAGGGCGTGTAATCGCGTACACGGCTTGCGTACGCCGTGCTCGATAGTGATATTGAGATGAGCTATGGTCACTAGATATGTTTGTTTATACATACATATATGTGGGTTTTGGCTTTTTTTTATAAAATAATGTTTTTATATATGTTTTTTAACGTTACCTTGTATCCCTATATGGAATCTAATATTAAACATTTTGTTTGTCCGACTGAGAATTGAAACAACAACTGTCGCGCTTATAATCACGCTGTATACCACTGTGCCACGACTGCCTTCTCTTAAATATTAATTTACTTTGCAAATAATATACCATTTTATTCATTTTTAGGGTTCCGCACCTAAATGGTGTAATGCCTATTATTAAAACTCCGCCGACCGTTCGTCTGTCCGTCTGTCACCATTATGTCCTATGATCTGTCTTAGTTAGACTATACAGCTAGATATGTAACAACAAATATGATAAACCAAAATAAAATATTTACGTGGGCTCCCATATAAAAACGTGATTTCTTGCCGTTGTTATAGATAATGGTACAGACCCCTTCGTACGCGAATCCGACTCGCACTTGGCCATTTCAATATTCATCACAGAGTCACATCCAGTGAAGTAATATACAATAGACACAGAACTGCCTTAATGACCACACTATATTGTTTTTACCGATTACACGAGTACCAGCCCGGAATAATACTGGGGAAGTTATTCGGCAACCTTTTATACTGGACAGTGGGCAGGAAAGGCACCTAAGGGTTACTTGCGCCATTTTGTTATCGTATTTGGGTTTGGTCAAATTTTGTGATTTAATTTGTTTATTTGTTTTGTTGTTCCGTAAAACGTGTGTACGATTGCGTAATTGTATTTTTTTCGTTTGTATTTATTTCATTATTTTAATGGCTTTGCCAAAAAAGATATTATAATTTGACATTTTGATCATTTGACTATCTAATGACAAATATGATTCGTTTATACCAGATTAGTAACTTGACTCCAGTGGTGACGTAGGGGCACAAACGTGCGACAGTAAACGCAATAAGATGTGGGTTTGATTATCACTTGAAGAATTAAAATATTTAATATTTTAATTTCCTCGCTCTGATAAAAAGGCCAAAACGCGGCGTTCAGTTCGGAAATTCAATGAAAGCGGTTGTCGAGCTGGAACTTTTATCTTAATGGAAACGAAGTGTCTTAACACTAGGACTAGGTCCCCTGCCTATCCTGTTATGTGCGGGATAGCGCGTGAAACTAAAAAAAAACTCTTTTACCTAGACAAAATGCATGCAAAAACGAATCGACTCATATGATTACATTCACGTCTTACAACAATTTATTTTATAGAGGTCGCGTGATAAACTATGAATTTATGTCAAATCATAGAAAATTGTTTTCCATACAATGTTGAAGCTCGAACGTGAACAGTTTATTGCTTGTATAGATAGGAGGATGCTTTCTAATATAATATCTAATATGTATTGACTTTTATTGTAATTTTATCATCCCAGGTACCTATATAAGGTATTAAACGCAAATTTTATGATACATTAACTTGTTGATTATATCTCGATTAGGGGAAACATGCGGGTTTTTAATGTAAATATCTATTAAAACTCTTCCACTCAACATGCAATGCCTCAAGTTTCGGTGGGAAGTGGGGAATGGAAGTGCCTGAATGGGGAACAGTGTTTTGACACTATGTTATCTACCTTGCTATGTGTGGAATAAAAAAACCCGGTAAAATTAGTAGCAATTGCCATTGCGATTTTTTCACAATAATATAATATGAGTAAGAGATATCAAAACTATTTAAGATACAAGTAAAGAAAGTAATAAATTTTATGATGCAATCTTTCAGTAATACAAACAATTTTTTTTTAAACTCTCCATACAAATTCACATATCTACGTACAATTTTTATATTAAAAACTACAACACAATTGCAAACAAACGGGCTCATTACATCCAACATAAAGAGGCCATTCAAAGCAAGTTACCAACATATCAATCTGGGAGAGCAAGCGTAGTAACGGTAACGAAGTATAATTTTTGTGTAAACACTCCCGTGGAAATCAGTTAGCGAGATGACTGACCGCCGCTATATCTGATATCGGTCTCAGGGTGGACGGTGTTATGTAAAAATTAACCAATATTTATATGAAATTATTTATAATTTAGATAAAAATAAATAATGATTTGGGGCCGGTCGTAGCGCAGGGGTTGTGTATTCGTTTGTGGGTTCGAATCCGAATAGAAAATAATTTATTTAATATTTTGATTTCTTTGTTCTGTTGTCGAGGTAAAGCGCCGCATTAAGTGCTTCCTTGTACTTAACACGCAATCCCTCAAAAATTCAGTAATTTTAGCTTCAAGTGTATCCCTTACATGGCCTACTCTGCTATGAGATCTGCTATAGAGAGAACCTGGGCACCTAACATTAAGACATTCCGTTAACATTAGGGCACTCATTCATCACTTTATGCCGAATTCTAGAGGCATTGAGTGAGTGACGGTACTTAACGCCGTGCTACAAATAATAATTTAGTATAATTGAATAACGTATTTGTATCTAAAAAAATGTTCCCTAATTATAAAATAGTGTACACTTTACATCGCTTATCTAATTAGCACATTTCAACACTAAATGCTTAATTTATGTCTATCTTTAGAGATTGGTCCCTAGTTCGAATCCATTGACTATTTCCACATAAGTATCTTTAAGGCTTTTGTTTCTATGGCCAACGCCCTTTAAGGCTTGCTGAGTAACAATTAACCTATATGTAGTATAAGTTAGAAGCTGAAGCGATAGATAAGAAATTTATGTGACATTTTTATTGTCAAGATTGCGTCCAGAAGTGGGCGGAAAATGGAGAAAGGAGTGTCCGAACATTAGGTTCCCTCTGCCTATACTGCTGTGCGCGGGTTACAGCGTGAAGCTGATTTTTATTATTATTTTAAAATTATTTACATTTTTTTTGCTCATAAGCCAATGTATCTTCAGGTTAGATATTTTAAATTAACATATAGACGCCATTCATATTATGTTGTCACTCAAAGATCAATTTATATAATATTTAAATATATTGTTTTTAAATTACTTCTATAATGTAACTTTTTTGTCTTTAAATCGAGAAAAAAATGTAACTATTCAAAATTCATTTGCCATCTGATTCTCCTAGTCCATATTTTTCTTTCACAACTGTTTAAGTTTAACATATTATCATAAATTTTTATTATCTGACACAGTTTGTTGTAATAGTTGTCATAATATAGCTATACTTATAAGAAAATAATAAAAAACTAAAATATCTATGCAATTAAATTTTAAATATTGTTTTTTAGTACATTTTTAAATGAAACGTTAAATTAACTGTGTTTCCTAATGTATGATGCCGTCAGTGCTTAGATGTTATTTGGTTAACTTTATGCTTTACTAGTAGGTTCAAATCTTTTTCAAGGTGATATTTATTTAGTTAAACTATTGAAGCTTAATCAGTCTAATTTAATAAAGGAATTTATTTAGCTAGCAGCTTTAAAAATCGTCATGTAACAAGCAACGAAAAATATTCCACTCTCTTTTCAATTTATATATATGTTATTGGGACACTTTGCGTAAATAATTATAAAACACTGAGGTAATTTTGAGACCAGTCGTGGCGTAGTACAAAGTGTGCCTGTAGATGCGACTGGTTGTGAGTTCGATCCCCATTCGAGAACATGAAATACCTATTTATTTACATTTATATTTTCATTTTTCCGCTGCGCGGCGCGGCGTTGAGTTCCGCCACTTAAAACACAATGCTCCCAGAACTCGGCGGCAACAGTGGAGAACGAAGTTTCATAACACTAGGTCCCCTTTGCCTACCTTACCGTGTGTGGAATATAGCGTGAGGCTGATTACATTAAATGTTTAATTTCCTCTAGTGGGGATCGAACCCACGACCAGTCGCGTTTACAATCACACTTTGAGCTTCTACATCACGGCTGGCTTCAGTCAATGCGTTAGCGATCGTGACAAAATCATTTTGTGGTTACATTGACTCCGAATATAAATAAACACGAAGGGCTAGCGCTAACCGCGACAGCAAATGAACCATTTATCGAAGATGTACTGGATATACTGTTCTGCTACCATGGAAGACGGTATTAAACTGTTGAGAATTGTCTTTAAGATATTAATATAGGTTTTTGGTTTTAATTTTCATATTTTTTTGGTATTTTTGCTAGGTAGGTAGATATTTATAGGATTTCTCGATAGAACATATTTCAACTAAACTACCTATATTATGACAAGGAAAGCTCTTCCATAATTTTTTTTTTTGCGACTGTGAACGCGAAAGGTTATGGGTTCGATTACTATACGAGGAACGAAATATTTAATATTTACATTTCCTAGCTTTGGTAATGAGGCAGAGCGTGGCGTTGATTTCCTCCACTCAACACGCAATGCTTCCAGAATTCAACGGAAAATATGAATCTCTCTCTCTCTCTCTCTGTCTCTCTCTCTTATTATAATAATTGCGAACTTAATCTAACTTTGACAACGCAAAACCGCTACCGTGCGTTATTTCTTATAACTATAACTATAGGCGATAACCGAACGATTCTTCAGAAAATAGGTTAACTTATCGTACCCGCGAATACACGACAAGACATTAAGGTGCGCCTTTTTACGGCCACACTGATGGCGGCTACATTGTAATTGTATGGGGAAATGACAGGAAATCGTAATCTATGAAACAATACGTACATGCATAATATTTATTTATTCTAATGAAATATTTTGCTATAAACTTATATTATAATATAGATATGAGGTTTATGTGGAATTTGTTAATAACTCAATTTGGTTTGTATCAGTAGCTATTAACTTAAATGTATAGTATAAAAGCTTAATCTATAGCTTTTGTTAATAACTAAAACTTATGTAAAAATAATTAATATAAATTATTTTTAGTCAGGCCAGTCGTGGCGTAGCGGCACAGTGACTGTAAACACCATAAGTTGTGGGTTCAATTCCCACTCAAGAAAATTGAATATTTTCATTTTCTTAGCTCTGGTGTCTAGGTAAAGCATAGCTTTCAATTCCACCACTCAACACGCCTCTAGAAACCTGTTGAAAATGGGAACGAAGTACCTTTACTCTAGGTTCCCCTTGCCTACCATTTTTAAAGTCATTATATAATTATAAACAATTTCAAATAAATTTTAAATTATTATTATTGGAATCGTTTAAGGTCTCAAGTAGGTATATGGCAGTACTTATTTGATAGACTATTGTGTTGCTTGATCGAAACATACTTGTGTTTGATCATTTTATCTCCGCAACAACCTTCATAGCTGAATAAGCCTCTTAGTTTATTTATAACTAGTGTTCTCTTCGCGGCTTCGTCCGCCCATTCTAAAAGATGATGAATATTGTTTTTTATTGGTAAGCTCATAAAAATAATGCTACAAACAAAAAATAGATAATTAACTCGCCTTTATATGTAATCAAGTAATATGCATGTATTAAACGTATATATTAATCGCTGGCTTCAATCGTGTTTAATAGTGAAAACCGCATTAAAATCCACGGAAAGAATAAGAAAATAAAGACGATACAACTCTGAAATGTACATTTTTATATCATAAACCTATATATACTTACTTAATTTATAAAATATTATAAAAGTAAATTATATTAATTTAAACAAAAAAATCCCAACATAAATATCGAAAGAGGAACGGGCTGCGAGGACTAAAGTACCAACGGCTGCACGCCGCCGCGAGACAATTTCAAATTGCTAGCAATAATTTAACTTGTAATATAAGGGATGGGTTTATAAATAAACCTCTACTCACTGGTAAGTAAGTACGTTTATGGAAATGCCATGGATTTACACTTATTGAGTTTGGTTAAATATTGAACTCGATCGGAGTAGGTACCCACGTTCGATGATCGCCTCGGGCCTATTATGGATGTCATTACATGGACAATGTATATTGCTTTAGAATAAGAAAACTAAATTAGGTTTGCAGATATCGTATATTTTGTTATAACATATATTTTCTTGGTTAATACTAGTTCTGGTAGGTTGTAAGAGTTTTCACTAATAAATTACCTAATATTCCTAATATACAATATTTTAATAAATTACCATTATATATTTGTTAAGAAGACCTAAAGAAACATACATTTTATATATTTATTATAATAAATTTTACTGAAAATCTATTTTAAGTAACTATTATATTAGGAATTAAT
The DNA here is from genome assembly GCF_056956725.1 of Heliconius melpomene rosina. Lineage (NCBI taxonomy): Eukaryota > Metazoa > Arthropoda > Insecta > Lepidoptera > Nymphalidae > Heliconius > Heliconius melpomene. The sequence goes on along the minus strand of NC_140402.1, from coordinate 3,318,682 downwards.
AATATAAACCTATGTTATAACAATGAAAAACTTTAACTCGCTATTTACAGTACAATTAACAAGTCCTAGACGTTCTGTAATTAGGTTTTCTGAACTTTTACATATTTTTCATTCGGGAAGAAAATAATCAAAGTAAAAAAAAAACTGAATATATTTATTTTAGGATGACCAAATACTTGTTGACCGAACTGTACTTAGAGCCATTATATTTTACAACGTATCCAATGTTAATTAACGTATATTTCATTTTATTATAAACTAGTGGACCCGAACGCGGCTACGCCCGCTTGAACTATACGAATATTTATTAAATATATTTATGATTTTTTTTTCAGTTTTCAATAGAGAGATGCGTTAAGCAAGCTCATTTTGGGTGACGTTTTCTAACAACAAACTTTGCAAATCGTTGCTTAGCAACGATGGGTGTTATTAACATGGCGGAATAAATTGCATGTCAAATTAATAAGTATTTCAATATATTGGTATATATCGAAAATATTACAAATATGAAAAAAAAAAGTATCCTATGTTCATCCCGAGACCCTCAAGTATCTCTGTATGAGTATTTTATCACAATTAAATTAGCGGTTTGGCCCTGATTGCGTAAAAGACAGACAGACAGAGCTACTTTCAAATTTATAATATAGGTATGGATAAAATTTATATTTAATTGTATAAACTTGAACACAGTAAGCTATTTAGTTAAATGATATTTGTCATATACCTAGTACCTACCCATGCAACAAAGTCGTAAAATTACATATAAACTTAATGATTCTAATATTGTTTGTAATCTAGCAACTATTACATTATGCTATAAACATTTATTGATGGGACATACAATTTGTATACGTATTGTCTTGTACACTGTCCAAGAGGATATTTGCGAAGAGGATGGTTGCGAGTTCGATTCCTATAGGGAAAGGAGTTATTTTTATTTCTCTGCTCTGAGAAATCAATATGTCGAGTTAAGTTTCGCCCTTCAATATGCAATGTTGAGAATTTGGGTCGAAAACGGCGAACGGGAGTGTGTTGACACTACCTCTAGGTTCTCCTTCTAACTGCGTACTCTTTTATATACAGGATAGAATATGAAGCTATTGAAAAAGACTTGTCAAGTACTCTACAAAGTTATATTCTATTCTATGATGTATTCTGATGTAATGATTTAGAAAGCTCGTGAGTCATACTCTATCATTGCCTTTTGTTCCTATATTCATTTATTTACTTGTTTATTATAATAAAAGCTTATCCAATATTTTATCTATATTTTTAACACATTCTCAAAAATTACAAAAAAAGATACATAACCGACAACGTGTTAAAAATATTACACAATTAATCGCGTTTACTATGGTGTTACAATATTTATTTATTTATTCAAGCGGAAGGGGAGAGCCAGTAATTGGCACACGACAATGGGGATTACTGGGCTTACAGACTGGTTTTGTGATACGAATAATGACGGCCCGGTGGGCGACAATGACGCCCTGTTATGATAATATTATTGTCATTTCATACAATAATTTGTCCGAACTGTTCTCATCGAGAGGCCGTTGAAATCTTTATGCTCTCCGACGTCTGTTTTCTAATAATTGGAATGTATAATGTGGTGAACTCTTGGGAACTTGCAAGGATTTACGGCTCCTTCCTGTTATATTAGCATAAATCCTGATTTTTTTATTATTAAATTACAATTTTTTTTGGGATGCCTGAATTAAAATAGCGTAAATCCTTTTTCTATTAAATTACCATAAATCCTGAGTTTTTATTATTAAAATACAAAATTTTTTGGATGCCACATTTAAAATAGTATTACCTTGTGAACTGTGAAAGTAAACACGCTAAGCTGTCCAGTGACAGATACAAGTCTTGCGGGGTTTTGAGATGATAGTTATTTATTTGTTGAAAGTAAAATATTTATGAAAATAAATTTAAATATCATATTCAGATACTAATAGATACATTTAAGTGCAAATATAATTATTTAATAACAAATGACAATTCCACAATAGAAGTTTTATGATATTCATCATAAAAAGAAAAATACTTCTTTCTCATAGATCTCCCATAAGAACTCCTTTTAAGCTCTTTATTCGCTATTCCCTCTATATTCTTTTAGTTATAGTACGGTCAACAAATCATGTCCTCCCTGAAGTTAGCTTCTGTTGACTTGGAACAAAAATACTCAAAACTAAGAATAAATTCTAAAATCAAATCTGCGCAGCCATCTACACCTTATTTCAGACCACAACTTATCGACTTTTCTATAGCATTGAAGTAAATGTCATTGAAATAAACAAACACCATTGATTGCCCACAAAATATAACAAAAGAAGAATCGTTAAACACCACGCCACATTTCAATTCCGAATATAAAATGGTGTGTATCATAGGACCAAGTATCGCATCAATCTTTCTCATCAGCGCCGACTGGCCCTCGCGATTAATCACGAGCAGAACGTTTTCGATTAGCGTCAACTAAAAAACCACCTAATTATTAACAACCGGCTCGCTTCATTTGTTCTTCTAATTTTATAACTCTGGAAGGGGTTAAGTTTAGGTCGGAATTAGTTTTTGGTGGCTCTTGTATCTGGTTTATTGTATTTTGTTTTTTAACAAATATTATTAGCTTCACTCTGTATCCCGCACACAGCATAGTAGGCAGAGGGAACCTAGTGTTGAGTCACTCCGTTCTGCACTTTCCGCTGAATTTTGGAAGCATAGCGTGTGCGTCAACGCCGCGCTTTTGCCTCGACGCTAGCGAAGAAATGAAAAAAAAATATATAAATGTAAATAATTATTTCATTTCCTCGAGTAGGAATCGAACCCACAACCAATCGGTTTACAGGCACATTTAGTGCCCATAGTTTGATAAGATTTGGGACTAAACATAGACAAGAATTATCTTTACAAAGAATATTGAGACAGACTAAAAGGCAACTCTCATTAAAATATCTAGAAAACTTTCGACCAATTATTTATAATATATGCCTAGAACCTCTCAAACACTGATATGCCCTTAACTGAACAAGCGTCCAACCATATTCCTTACACTCTTGAATCCATTTCCAATGGACAAACTGAAAGATTCACAAATGCAAATTGGTATTCGCACGCCATGACCCCAATGCGTCCATTACTTCTTTAATGACGAGTTCAAATAGGTATATGGAGGAAACAGGAAGTGTCAAATGGTGTTTTCTTGTCCATACACGGCCCAGTTCGCCTTAGCGCTAAGTGCCCTCATGTAATTGTACGTCCAATGCAAATAGCTGGTGTTTGATGATCCGGCGTCACAATATGTCCATAAGTTAGGTTAACTTTTGCCCATTTTTAAGTAAACCGGATGGATGGTGGTGTTTGGTTAACGGTTTTTCCCATATGGACACGTGCTTTTGGTATTTTATTCGCCGTATATTATGTTTTTGATAGATTTGTTTGACGTATCTTCAGCAATTTATAATGAAATACTTACTAAGTTTTCTGTTCTTTTTATTAATAAAAATAACTTACAAATACTATTATTAAAAAAGTATTGGTTGAAAATGGAAAGCCAAAGAGAAACAAAAGGGAAAGAAGTTCAAGTGGAACAATGTTGAAGATATTACCATTACCTATCAAGCGTACATTTTTATCATACAAATGTTTTATCTATATTTTAAATTGCCACTAGGTACATTTAAGTGCCGGATATTGGCGCAATTATAGCAAATGACATGAACGGTGGCAGCGGGGTGTATCATTTGCCTCCTTCGGTACTCCTGGTATCTACTATCACCTATACTAGATACCCACTGTATTATTGCGCAGGTTTTAAAATACTTTAAATTATGTAAACACTAGCGGCCCGCCCGCGGCTTCGACCGCGTGAACTACGTTATTATTAATTTCTGTCTCCATGAGTACCTACGTCCTATAAGTGACGTCCATGTAAAATTTGAGACTCCTAGCATTTAGTAACGAATGACAAAGACAAATGTTATTTGTAACGAAGTTTAATAGAAACTTTCAACCCCAAAAACAACCCGTTAGAAGTCGAATATTGCAAATACCCGTCTTAGCGAGCACCTACGTCCTATAATTCCTATGCAAAATTTGAGATTCCTAGCACATGTAGTTTCTGAGATTTCGTGATGAGTGAGTGACCGATTTTATATATATAGATTAGTTAGTACTTTTGTATTACCTACGACTTTGCTTAAGGTTTTTAAATCGGAAATAATTATCAAGCCTCAAATTGTACCAAAACTCCCTGATGATAGCTCGTCCAGCCAAACAATCTTTAAACATAACTATGAGAATATTTAATGTATAGAAACTTACAATTCCCACTCCATTTTGTTTACATGCCGTTGATATTCAAATCCGTATTTACGGTTTTATCGTTGTCGTCTATTCATGAATGTATGAGAAATGTAATGCAGTAGTGTTGTTTTTTTCCGGACATGCGGGTTCTAAACACGTGGCCGATGCACCGTTAGCTTCCTAGTGAATATTAATGTCCTCATTATATATAAGTGATAACGATTCTTCATATTAACTTGTTTTTTTTTTTGCATCCTTTGTCTTTTCGTTATTATTTATTTACTAACATCATTTCCTTCTATTCCTTCCTCAATTTCCGTATTTGTTGTAGAAAATATCTGCTATTGCAAGATTTAAAAACAAACAGCTTAAATGTTTATTTTAATAATTTAAATAAATAAATCAGCTTTCAGCTTCTCGCACACAGGGTATCCAGTATAGGCAGAGGGAACCTAGTGTTAAGACACTCCGTTCCCCAATTTCTGCCGAATTTTGAAGGCATTGGGTGTTGAGTGGCAGAACTCAACGCCGCGCTTTGCGTCGACACCAGAGCAACGAAATAGAAATATAAATGTAAATAAATAGGTATATCATCTTCTAGAGTGGGGATCGAACCCGCAACCAGTCGGTTTTACAGTCACACTCTGTACCTTTATTAATTATTTTATTATTTCTTTGTCAACAGTTGTACGAAATCAGCGATGATCCACAAAGGAAAGAGTTTCTTGACGATCTGTTCTCCTTCATGCAGAAGCGAGGTAAGTTCCCACATACTTCCCAATACAATATTAACTGTATAGATTTGATTAATTCTCCATACCAATTGATATTACTTGTAATTTATCATAGATTTAAATGTTCCATTCACGACGGTCCTTTATTAGAGGACCGAATTAAGATGAGATGTGTTTAAGAAGAAATCTCTGATGAAGAGAGGTCTTTCGAATTTGGTTTCTAGATACGAATCGGATATAGGTTATCTACTGGTATAAACGATTTTATATTGTAGAGATCGACGTGCTGATGATAAGATCGCATATGATGGACGATGTCTGTTCTTCTATGTTTATGCATGTTTCTACTTGTAATTAGTTAAAGAGGAAATTGATAATTATTATATGAGGCCGTCGCGGCCCAGCGGCATAAGGGTGTGATTGTAACGCGGAGGTTGTCGGTTCGATCTCCACTCGAGGAAGTGAAATATTTATTTACGTTTATATTTCCATTTCTTCGCTCTGGTGTCGCGGTCGAGGCAAAGCGCGGAGTTGAATTCTGCCTCTCGACAAGCAATGCCTCCGTAATTCAGCAGAAAGTGGGGAACGGAGTGTCTTAACAATAGGTTCCCTCTGCCTACCCTGCTATGTGCGGGATACAGCGTGAAGCTGTTTTTTTTAACCTTTTATTTTACTTCAGTTTTGTCTGTAAAGATAGTAGGTAGTACCTAGTGAACCTCGTAATGGTGCTTTTCTTAATATTTTGTATGAATTTACATATAGATTATTTCTAAAGATGATAACAAAACAATTCCTATTTTATACAATTAAGATGTTACAAAAATAGCCTCAATGGGTGGACGTTACAAAAGTACAGGTTTTTAACTTTTATCATTGTCGTTTGTTGTTAACGAAATAGTTTAAGTTTATTACGTTAATAACACAACTAAACTATTTTTATATAAATATGGTTAACCAACCAAACAACGAATATTTGTTATACTAATTAACATTATTACTATAATATTTTATATATTATATTAGAAATTATAAGCAGGAGATTCGTTAATCGCCTCGAGCGTTTAGATCGTGGGCTCGTTTTGATTGATAACTGTTTCTGTCACTCTCTAAAGCTATACAATTTTGATTCTCCATCTCTTTCCATCTTTAATTGATATGCGTTGTCAATGGCGCCATCGTTTGTGGATTGATCATATATTGTTATAGTACAATATTGTTATAATGGAAATTAGAGTTACGTAAGGAAAGACTGGATGAGAAGATCGAAGAGCTGGAGACCAGTGGCGTGCCATTGGAGATGCCTATGTCCAGCAGTGGACGACGACAGGCTGATGATGATGGTGATGAAGGATTAAAGAAAAGTACCCACAAGTTTGACACACTTTCGATCTCATTTATCTTTGATTTATGTATAGTGCGATATACTATAAAAATAGTTTCCCAATATATGTAGCTTCTCAGTAATTTAATCCACCATAGTGTTTTGAATATGTCTGTCTGTTCAAATAGCAAACGAAAGAATATTTTCTAGTTCTAGAATGAACAGAATACCTATATTTCATTTATATTTAGAAACTTGTCTATTAATACATACATACATACATAGCTTCACGCTTTATTCCTTGCGGGGTAGTCAGATAGAGAGGAGCGCCAAACACTACGGTCTCTACATATCTCTTTCGCCTCGTCCACTGTCATCAACCTCTTCATATATGCCCTTCGGGGGGTCCTCATGCTTTTTACGTGACCTTCCTCCAGTATTTTTAATACTGTGGTTCCAAGGGTCAACCGAGGTCTTCCCCTACCTCTTTTACCGCTCACTTTTCCTCGCTCCTTTTTTATATTAATTTACAATTTTAATAATCATAATAAAGATTAATTTAAAATTCTATCCACACATTTTTATTAATATTAACAAAACTATTTGCCGCACACCTTATCTTAAAATTAAAATTAAAATCAAAATCACTTGACAAAACATCACCAATAAATTTTGATTAATAAGTCGTTCCGAACCATTTTTACGACTTGGCTCGTCCATCGTACATCCTTGTCCAATATCCATGTCATAATTGAAATAAACGTTATAAATTATATTAACAAGACAAGACTGTGCAATAGTCGTCGAGGATATCAGCGAACCGGCTCTTATCTGGTGGATAATAAATTATTATTCAATTTATCACTTCAGCACCACTACCACCAATAAACTCCTGGCTGTTATTACGCTGGGCGATAACAGCGAAACTAATCATATTTTTCGATTTAACGAATTATATCATGATCGATTTAAAATCGATATGTAAATCGATTAAATTTATTTTACGCTGTATCCCGCACGCAGTAGGGTGAGGACTAGTGTTGTCCTAGTGTCAAAACTCTCCGTTTTCCACTTTCCGCCGAATTTTTCGAGTTATTGCGTGTTGAGTTGCAGAACTCAACGCCGGGTTTCTGCCTTGATGCCAGAGCGATGAAATGAAAATATTAATAAACTAGCGGCCCGCCCGCGGCTTCGCCTGCGTAGACTACGTTATTATTAATTTCTGTCTCCATGAGCATCTACGTCTCATAATTGACGTCCATGTAAAATTTGAGACTCCTAGCATTTGTAGTAACGAAGTTTCATACAAACTTACAACCCCAAAAAAAACCCCTTAGAAGTCGAATATTGCAAATTCCCGTCTTAGCGAGCACCTACGTCCTATAAGTAACTCCTATGCAACATTTAAGATTCCTAGCACATGTAGTTTCTGAGATTTCGTGATGAGTTAGTGACCTTTCGATTTTATATATATAGATAATAATTCATTCTCTCGATTGGCGATCGAACTTACAATCGTCGCGTTACAGTCACACCCTTGCGCTCCTGGGCCACGACGACCTCAAATGTAAATCGACATTTAAGCAAAATACGATGTTTGTATTTCATAAAATCGAATATAGTAGCTGAGAAGCGATTAGTAAAATCTACGTTATAGCTAACGATGTGTCTATGATTGTTTTTAAGTATATAACTTTTTATATTAACAACACTTAAAGATTTTAATTACTAGAATTAATTTATTCGACCGAGGCTTATCTCCCAGCCAGCCTCCATCTCTGATCTCGTATTAATAATGTTTTATCATTTATTATTGCTCGTGAGTAATGAAAGTTAACCCGACACGCCCCGCGCCTGCGCCGCACTCTGTCTTCATCACCGTTAAAAAAATTAACATCACTTCACATCACTAAGATTTAGTGATGTTTTTTTTTTTTGTTTTTTTTTTAATCAATCTCAGACGTTTAGTTAAAGGTCGACGACGATTATTATTGAAATTGTTATCGGGATATTGATGTGGGTGTTCTGTTTAAAATGTGTAATTGTATAAAAGAGAGAATATAGTGATAAGCTTCTTTTTTCTCTTTTACTTTTATAATTTTCTTTCTTGGTCTGATGTTTTTATTGTAGCTTAAATGATTGCATAATATAATGGTGGTTGCATAGCGAGATAAATATGAAAATGTAGAAAATTATAATCCAGTTTTTGAGCCTTAACTCATAATGGTCTATCAATTATAATTGATATTAAGATTTTATAAAAAAAAAGGTATAACCAGTATGTGACGAAAACAAGCTTATTTTATAATTTGGGGGTGGGGATAGGATAGTTACCACGTGACTAACTCGTTAGCAACTGATTGATCGGCCATCAACCCGCTTCTGTCTGTTTAATTATACATCGTGTTCTAAATAACGAAACAAAAATATAATATTAGAAAATAGTGTTACATTTAATAAAACTGTCGTTGTTCAAATTATAAAATAACAATAATATTTATGTAAACATTATAAATAAAAAAATATATAACAAACAATTACTTGAATATGGCTTTACTTTTTTTTTAATTCTCGCGGCATCCCAAAATGATATTTACTATCTCCATCTTTCTATATATAAATAAAAAGAAAAAAAGAAATATACAGATATTTCCAAACAAGTCGTTATAGTTTTACTAAATTCAAACACCCCTATATCAAAAGGTATTGTTTCACTTATTAATAACGAGTATACTATAACTAATAACATCTCATTCGGATTCATTTCCCGTGATTAATTATCTGTTTAATCGATATAAGATGTTGTACCAACAGCATCGCAAGTGTATAATCGATTTTTGTACTAACTTAAGCTTTGTCTCGTATCGATAAGATCGATATTCGTTTAATTTAAAATCGATTTATGTTTAGATTAAATAATGGCTGTATAAATTTTTTTTTCGTTCGTTGACGATCTCCTTTGTTAAAGGTTTAATTGGTGTCTAAACTAGCTCAGGTTAATTCTGTTTCGGATTATGTGTTTCTTACGAATGTTAATCTAAAATTGATGGATTGGATTGCATTTGATGTATGGGCGTGTATGTGTTTTAATGTTTTTTTTTTTTTAAAAAATCAGCTTCACCTGTATCCCGCACACAGCAGGATAGGCAGAGGGAACCTAGTGTTAAAACACTCACTTTCTGCCAAATTCTGGAGCCATTGCGTGTTGAGTGGCAGAACTCAACGCCGCGCTTTATTTCGACACCAAAGCGAAGAATTGGAAATATAAACGTAAATAACGGACGGGAATTGAACCCACAACCTTGTGCCGCTGCGCCACGACGGAAGTTTAAGTTGGATTTTAAATTTTTGGTATGTGAAGGAAGTATTTTATTATGTTTTACAATTACCATTTTGCGTGTATTTTAACTTTATCCGTTCCTTCTACTTAACTGAGCTTAAGTTATGGGTGTTTTTTTCATTCATGACAAAAATTGATATTAAATCACTCTCGCGACTTTAAACCCGACGGAAAAACGAAAATGGAAAATATTAAATATTTCATTTCCTATAGTATCCCTTGTATTCTTAGGCGTTTATTATAATAAAGTTGTTAAAAAAAATTACATCCTTTCCCAACATTTGGACAACTGTAACACGATATCACCAAGTTGGCATGATATAAAACAAACGCCTCAATGAGTGCAGCGGCACAGTGACAATCTACACCATTAATCTTCACCCCAGTGATCGCGAGTTCAGATCATTAATTTAGTTATTTCAGGCCCCGAGGTGACAATACTATTCCAATGATATGTTGAACGAATTAAAAATTTCATTTAAATTTCAACTTATGAGGCTATGTGGCGCAGTGGTGCAAGCGTGTGGTTGCCAACGTGATAGATTGTGGGTTCAAATTCAAAATATTCTTTATTCAAATAAACTTATTATAGGCACTTTTGAATCGTCGAATGAACATATGAACAAAAAGCTACCACCGGTTCGGAAGGCAGTTCTGCTGAGAAGAGCCGGCAAGAAACTCAACAGTTGCTCTTTTCAAAGTCAATGGTACAATTTATTACATTAGCTGGTAGCTATCCTGCATTCGTTCGATTCTATCTCGACGAAATGAAACCTGCGATTCTTCCAGAATATGGCGATAATTCACCACTAATCATGCGATTCTTCCAGAATATGGCGCAAAATGGGGTACGGAATGTCCTAACCCTAGGCTCCCTCTGCCTTGCTGTATGCGTGATAGAGCGTGAAACTGTCCTAAGGTCATAGTTTTTAGTAACCTCACAAGATAGGTCTAAAATTTAACCTTCCAGAAACAGCTTCCATATTGGACGGGCTGTTTAATAAATCGGCAAGTGTCAGTTCGGGCTCGTGAATGAACATTGTGACTATCATCTAGTAGCAATAAGCAATACTGCCAGTCATGTTGGTACGCTTGCTTCGTGTGGTAGAATTGATGGACTTAGCCGTGTGATGTGGTTCTAATTCTGTTTATTATGCTGTTAAATTTCTTTTCTTTTTATGTTTTTTATTATTAGATATTGTTTTTTTATTATTTCTGTCAATCAATAATTTTTACTCATTTCATCGTATGAAAGCAATTACGAATGTAGTATCAATATCTCTTTTATTTTATGCTTCACGCAGTAGTCCCCGCACGTAGCAGGATACGTAGAGGGAACTTGGGAACCTAATGTTAAGACACTCCATCCTCATTAAGAGACTTCCGCCGAGTTCCGGAGGCGTTGCGTGAATAGCGCGGAAATAAAAATAGATATATAATTTAATCGAGTAGAAATGGAATCCCACAACCAGTCGCCGGTACAGACATATCCTTCTATCGCTGCGCCACGATAGGCCAAAAAGTATTATTCCTAATATAACAAGTTAATACAAAATATCATTAAAAAACACACCCACATTCCAAGACTGTCACGCGGAAGACAAGGCAATCGCCGCACGAATTAATGAAAATGCTCTATTTCCGTCTAACATTCATTTTATTTATAAGAAATAAGAAATTATAATAGTTCTAGTTCACTCTTAAGAATTCTCGAGATTATGATCGATTATTTTCGTCGTGTTTTCACTGCGGTGAAAAATGTGGGGACACTTCGTAGTGTTGCGTATCGCGATCAAAGGACAGCTGTTGATTTTCAAACAAATGAAAATGGGAATCGAACAATCTAATAGTGATGTGCCAATTTCATAGATTTTTTTTTAAATATTTTTTTTTTGGTATGTTTTTTTTTATTATACACGATTTTAATAATCTTAATACGTTATAGGTCAAATATAGTAGAATTTTTCTAATATTAAAATACTGCTCTGCTGTTAAGGCAAAGCGCATCATTCAATTCCATCACTCAATACTCAATGTCTCTATAATTCAGCGGAAAATGGAGAACAGAGTGCCTTAACACTAGGTTCGTTCTGCCTGCCCTGTTGTAAAAAAATACATATAAATAAAACTTACAACATAAACAAGTAATTTAAGTTCTTAAATCACATTTATGTAACAATTATTCACATTAACATAACAATATAAAAACATTTCCCCAACAATTAATGATTTCCATCACTCCACCGTTGACTAGCCTCGCCTGAGCTAGCACGCCGCATTTGATGATAATCTCGGCGATTATTAATAAATCACGGCGGCTGTTCGCTTTTTCTGATGAAATTGTCTCGCCTACGTTCGCCTCGTTCTACTATTAATATATTTTATCGCGAGTTAAACGTTCCTTTTGTTTCTGCCTCTATAAAATCAGTTTTATAGCGATTGTCACGCTTTGATCCTCCGTTAATTTTATACGATATTGTTTACAATTTGCATTTCATTCACTCATTCATGCATACATACATTCGTTCTTAATTTTTATCGTCTGTGCGAATGAATTTGCAAGTCAATGTTGTTAGCGGGAAAAATATGAATAATATATGTGTTAAATATAAACACCCTTTTGTATAAACATGTTTTTATTCTACAATAAATGTTATTTAACATAAAAGCAAAATATGTATAAAATGAACACATTATAAACATTATAAATAATGAAGACTAAATGTTTAAATAAAAATAATAATAACATAACGCGTACAAACTACCAAAATTATAGCCATATTTCTATATTTTTATCTCACTGTTATATATTAATTTTAACTTTCTTTTCCTATCTATATAAAAAATACATTGCTAATATTTATCTGTTGCTATAGAACGTAAACATAACTATAAACGATCAACACAGCTTTCGTTTTGCATATTTTTAATGTTCATTAATAAAAGTCCACGCGGTCGTACCCGCGATACGAGTTGATTAATCGAAATATGAGCAAAGGCGAATTAGCCAGATATACAGTACGGTCGACAAGTTGTGGCCGACATGAAGTTAGGTTTGCGAAGGAAATAATCAAAAGTAAGAAAATTTCTAAAATGAAACTACGCAGCCGTCTGCAGCTAACTTCAGGGCGGTCACGATTCGTTGGCCGTACTTTACTCGAACAGCCTAATGATTATATTTTTTTTTATTTCAATAATGATGGCCAGCATCTTTTAGAAAGACGTGCTTATAATATGTTATAAATAATGTTATTTTTTTTTTTATTTATTTTAAAATGAAGATATTAAATACGTATTAATTATTTCTATATCATTCGTCGAGTCAAATCTTAAATACTTTAGATTAATTCAAAAGAATTTAAGGCTGTAAAATCACAACCGTTGGCCGATGACCTGTAATCTGAATTGTGAACGAAACTTAATTCGCGCCAAAAAGCATTGTTCGATATGCGCGTGTTTAATCGATTACGTTTAGGCATCGAATTCGACTCCACACTTAATTGACGTTTGAAAATTGACCCCTTTATAAGTCCATTCTTTTTTGGAACGACATTTTGTTGATAAAATTAATACTAAAATGTAATAATAATTTATGTAACATTTACTTTTTGACCTAAATATGTATTAATATTATAAATTAAATTGATACAGATTATATAAACCGTAATTTACGACAAACATTTTTATGTTCTAGCAACATTCTTAGAAATTAATTAGAAATATAATTCTGAGAAGATCGCGCAATAAACGTCTTACGTTTTAAATCTAAAAGGGGGAGTGTGACCGCATTATAATAATAAAACTTGAACCGACAATTCTTTCTTTACCAATTTGTATGAGGCTATTGTTGTCCGTCTGTCCATCCGCATCAAATACCCTCATAAATCATATTCGTCGTAAATTCGATATGAGCTACAATGAAAGATCTGTTCGTATTTAAATTTTAAATTCGTGTGTGACATTTTTTTTTAATAAAGCATATGTCATTTGCGTGACATAGACACTGAAATATCTAGACTAGTTCTTTTAAAAGCAAAAGATGCTAATTTATTTTAATTATAGCTTACTATAGATTATTTAATAAAAAATTTTAGATTAGTGTAATCGTAGATTTAGTGTTCCCAAGCTATGTTAACGGGGTGGTCCATTCTGTTACTGTTACCGAATTAGCAAAAATAAAGGGTGGTTCCCACTTCGGCAATTACAGCGTATAATATAGACGAATCACAAATTGCACTCTAGCTATTGTTGTGCCGGCCCCACACATCACGCGATGTTTACGCGGCGAGCACGTACGTCTTACTTTGTCGCAGCGACATCTGCTTGGTGCAATCTTAATTATATACCTTATTTTGTAAGGCGTAAAGGTCAAAGTAAATGCTCGCTTTCTAATAGTTTCTGTAGATTAAGAATTATTTTCAGCGTGTAAGTGTGGAAGCGACTTTAGAAAAGTCATTAATTGTAAATATGTTATTTAAATAATTAAATTTTGATTACTGTTTAATTTTGCATAATGGAAAAAAATGGGGAACACTAGGTTCCCTCTGCCTACCATGGCAGATCCTTAAACATGATCAATTGGCTATCTAATACAAACAAATACGTGGCCACCAACACGTTTCTTGAAGAGTTAAATATTGAAAAGAATATCTTAATTTCCTTATTTTAGGGTTCAAATATTCTAAAAATCACTACCTGTCCAAAAACTGATAATACCTTTGTAATCTCTCTGACGCCATGGAGGTTTAACCAGCTAATTGTTTTGAAATGTGTTTTTTTTGTCATCAGGTAAATATTTTATTATAGGTACTTGTCTACCTGAATTGGAGATAGTACAGTTAATATCTCTTTCTCTCCGTTCTGTGGAACAATCCAGAATTAGTCATACGGTTTGGCGAGGAATGTTGCCTTTGTTTTGATTTATTTGATAAGGAACTATTGTAGTCAAATATTTATACAGTCATTCATAGTTTCACGATAATAGGCTTTTATCTACGTACTAGCGGCCCGCTCGCGGTTTCACCCGCCTGAACTATGTTATTATTAATTTTTGTCTCCATGACTACGTCCTAGTGACGTGTATGCAAAATTTGAGACTTATAGCATTTTTAGTAACGAAGTTTCATACAAACTTTCGACCCCAAAAACAACCCCTTAGAAGTCAAATATTGCAAATTCCCGTCTTAGCGAGCGCCTACGTCCTATAAATAGCTCCTATCCAAAATTTGAGATTCGTAGCACTTGTAGTTTCTGAGATTTCGTAATGAGTGAGTGACCTTTCGATTTTATATATATAGATTATTTTTATTAGAGTATCTATCTATATTTAATATGTTTATATGAAACCTATTTACTGGAAAAGTTTAAATTATGTATTAATTTAATGTATATTATCAGTTTCACGCTGATCCCGCACACTGCAGTTCCCCATTTTCCGCCGAATTTTTCGGGGCATTGCGTGTTTAGTGGTGGAACTCAAGAAATTAAAATATTCATAAATATTTCATTCCTTCGAGTGATGATCGAATCTACAAACTTCACGTTACAGTCACCCTCTTGAGCCCCAGCGCCATGACGGCCTCAAAGATAAATTTATATAAAAAACACCTATTTTCCACAATGTAACCAATATGGTGACAATTCTTAAAAGTATAAATATAAATATTATTAGAAATATTCGTACTCGTGGGTAATAAACGACCGTATTACTCTCGTTACGAGCCAGAAAGTGCCTACCAACAAAGGACTATTCTGGAAATGTCAACACGTTAAAGGCACGAGGAAACAGGATTAGGTTTTTAGTTTGCAACAATGTTAGTTGCTATGAATTGAGACGGTTAAATTTACTTATATTTTTTGTGTAAATTATGCTTTTTTTTTAATTGTTATTTTAGACTGTAACACTTTTTTAATATGTTTAATAAATGTCTAAAAAAATAATATGTTTACCTTCCTGGCGTAGTACTTATCACCAAATGTCTCACAAATTGGGTCTCGCAAATTGGGTCTCTCTCACCTAAAATGGGGAAAAAAGGAGTGTGTTTACACTACGTTTCGTCTGCCAATTCTGCTATGGGGGAATATATCTGAAATTTCATTTTTTTTTTGACATTTGCTCGTATATATTGTATATTTTTAATATTTAACTTATTTCAACCATAGTATATATCTAATGGTTAAAACAATAGCCCTAATAAGCTGTAGTATACCCGTATCGCAATTTATGGTTGCTAGATGGCGTTTCTTGGAACCTTAACTCCTTACAGCATCACGATCTTACACTGTATCTGTTACTTAGCTCAAACCTATCTAGTTTTCACATAGTATTTTTTTTGCCTTAAATAAGTATTTTACTAATATTACAAAACTGGAGTTTTTATTGAGTTGAACGCGCTTATCTCAGGAACTACTGGTTCTAATTGAAATTTTATTTTGTTTTTAATAATCCAATTATCAAAGAAAACTACAAGCTATCACCAATTATGTCACGTATTACGTACTTTTAGCCCTGTAGGTTCGTTCTCAGGATTGCTCTTAAAATCGATCTTAAGACCGTGTGAACGAATTCGCATGTAAAAACTAGTAATTGACACATCGATATCGTAACCACACCTAGGTACCCGCCAGACCGCGTTTCGCGGAAGCACTGGATACCTAGTAGGTACCTCCACAGCGTCACGGCGCACACCATTGCTATGTAATTTATTGGTTATTTCAACGTAATTGCACCTTACACCGCCTAGCCTCCATGTTTCGAGCAAGTCCTTATTCGCTTTGCATATTTATCTGTAATATTAGGGTTTTAATAGAAATGTTTACTAGCGGAGCCGTAGGCGTTGCACTTTTCAATGTAATTCTGAGAGGGAACCATTTGAAATCAGTTATGGGTTTGCCAATGAGACATGTTTTCTTTGCAATTCATGCTTCGCGTGATATTTGTGGTTAGATGTTTTTTTTTTTTGTTTTTTTTTTAATCAATCTCAGACGTTTAGTTAAAGGTCGACGACGATTATTATTGAAATTGTTATCGGGATATTGATGTGGGTGTTCTGTTTAAAATGTGTAATTGTATAAAAGAGAGAATATAGTGATAAGCTTCTTTTTTCTCTTTTACTTTTATAATTTTCTTTCTTGGTCTGATGTTTTTATTGTAGCTTAAATGATTGCATAATATAATGGTGGTTGCATAGCGAGATAAATATGAAAATGTAGAAAATTATAATCCAGTTTTTGAGCCTTAACTCATAATGGTCTATCAATTATAATTGATATTAAGATTTTATAAAAAAAAAGGTATAACCAGTATGTGACGAAAACAAGCTTATTTTATAATTTGGGGGTGGGGATAGGATAGTTACCACGTGACTAACTCGTTAGCAACTGATTGATCGGCCATCAACCCGCTTCTGTCTGTTTAATTATACATCGTGTTCTAAATAACGAAACAAAAATATAATATTAGAAAATAGTGTTACATTTAATAAAACTGTCGTTGTTCAAATTATAAAATAACAATAATATTTATGTAAACATTATAAATAAAAAAATATATAACAAACAATTACTTGAATATGGCTTTACTTTTTTTTTAATTCTCGCGGCATCCCAAAATGATATTTACTATCTCCATCTTTCTATATATAAATAAAAAGAAAAAAAGAAATATACAGATATTTCCAAACAAGTCGTTATAGTTTTACTAAATTCAAACACCCCTATATCAAAAGGTATTGTTTCACTTATTAATAGCGAGTATACTATAACTAATAACATCTCATTCGGATTCATTTCCCGTGATTAATTATCTGTTTAATCGATATAAGATGTTGTACCAACAGCATCGCAAGTGTATAATCGATTTTTGTACTAACTTAAGCTTTGTCTCGTATCGATAAGATCGATATTCGTTTAATTTAAAATCGATTTATGTTTAGATTAAATAATGGCTGTATAAATTTTTTTTTCGTTCGTTGACGATCTCCTTTGTTAAAGGTTTAATTGGTGTCTAAACTAGCTCAGGTTAATTCTGTTTCGGATTATGTGTTTCTTACGAATGTTAATCTAAAATTGATGGATTGGATTGCATTTGATGTATGGGCGTGTATGTGTTTTAATGTTTTTTTTTTTTTAAAAAATCAGCTTCACCTGTATCCCGCACACAGCAGGATAGGCAGAGGGAACCTAGTGTTAAAACACTCACTTTCTGCCAAATTCTGGAGCCATTGCGTGTTGAGTGGCAGAACTCAACGCCGCGCTTTATTTCGACACCAAAGCGAAGAATTGGAAATATAAACGTAAATAACGGACGGGAATTGAACCCACAACCTTGTGCCGCTGCGCCACGACGGAAGTTTAAGTTGGATTTTAAATTTTTGGTATGTGAAGGAAGTATTTTATTATGTTTTACAATTACCATTTTGCGTGTATTTTAACTTTATCCGTTCCTTCTACTTAACTGAGCTTAAGTTATGGGTGTTTTTTTCATTCATGACAAAAATTGATATTAAATCACTCTCGCGACTTTAAACCCGACGGAAAAACGAAAATGGAAAATATTAAATATTTCATTTCCTATAGTATCCCTTGTATTCTTAGGCGTTTATTATAATAAAGTTGTTAAAAAAAATTACATCCTTTCCCAACATTTGGACAACTGTAACACGATATCACCAAGTTGGCATGATATAAAACAAACGCCTCAATGAGTGCAGCGGCACAGTGACAATCTACACCATTAATCTTCACCCCAGTGATCGCGAGTTCAGATCATTAATTTAGTTATTTCAGGCCCCGAGGTGACAATACTATTCCAATGATATGTTGAACGAATTAAAAATTTCATTTAAATTTCAACTTATGAGGCTATGTGGCGCAGTGGTGCAAGCGTGTGGTTGCCAACGTGATAGATTGTGGGTTCAAATTCAAAATATTCTTTATTCAAATAAACTTATTATAGGCACTTTTGAATCGTCGAATGAACATATGAACAAAAAGCTACCACCGGTTCGGAAGGCAGTTCTGCTGAGAAGAGCCGGCAAGAAACTCAACAGTTGCTCTTTTCAAAGTCAATGGTACAATTTATTACATTAGCTGGTAGCTATCCTGCATTCGTTCGATTCTATCTCGACGAAATGAAACCTGCGATTCTTCCAGAATATGGCGATAATTCACCACTAATCATGCGATTCTTCCAGAATATGGCGCAAAATGGGGTACGGAATGTCCTAACCCTAGGCTCCCTCTGCCTTGCTGTATGCGTGATAGAGCGTGAAACTGTCCTAAGGTCATAGTTTTTAGTAACCTCACAAGATAGGTCTAAAATTTAACCTTCCAGAAACAGCTTCCATATTGGACGGGCTGTTTAATAAATCGGCAAGTGTCAGTTCGGGCTCGTGAATGAACATTGTGACTATCATCTAGTAGCAATAAGCAATACTGCCAGTCATGTTGGTACGCTTGCTTCGTGTGGTAGAATTGATGGACTTAGCCGTGTGATGTGGTTCTAATTCTGTTTATTATGCTGTTAAATTTCTTTTCTTTTTATGTTTTTTATTATTAGATATTGTTTTTTTATTATTTCTGTCAATCAATAATTTTTACTCATTTCATCGTATGAAAGCAATTACGAATGTAGTATCAATATCTCTTTTATTTTATGCTTCACGCAGTAGTCCCCGCACGTAGCAGGATACGTAGAGGGAACTTGGGAACCTAATGTTAAGACACTCCATCCTCATTAAGAGACTTCCGCCGAGTTCCGGAGGCGTTGCGTGAATAGCGCGGAAATAAAAATAGATATATAATTTAATCGAGTAGAAATGGAATCCCACAACCAGTCGCCGGTACAGACATATCCTTCTATCGCTGCGCCACGATAGGCCAAAAAGTATTATTCCTAATATAACAAGTTAATACAAAATATCATTAAAAAACACACCCACATTCCAAGACTGTCACGCGGAAGACAAGGCAATCGCCGCACGAATTAATGAAAATGCTCTATTTCCGTCTAACATTCATTTTATTTATAAGAAATAAGAAATTATAATAGTTCTAGTTCACTCTTAAGAATTCTCGAGATTATGATCGATTATTTTCGTCGTGTTTTCACTGCGGTGAAAAATGTGGGGACACTTCGTAGTGTTGCGTATCGCGATCAAAGGACAGCTGTTGATTTTCAAACAAATGAAAATGGGAATCGAACAATCTAATAGTGATGTGCCAATTTCATAGATTTTTTTTTAAATATTTTTTTTTTGGTATGTTTTTTTTTATTATACACGATTTTAATAATCTTAATACGTTATAGGTCAAATATAGTAGAATTTTTCTAATATTAAAATACTGCTCTGCTGTTAAGGCAAAGCGCATCATTCAATTCCATCACTCAATACTCAATGTCTCTATAATTCAGCGGAAAATGGAGAACAGAGTGCCTTAACACTAGGTTCGTTCTGCCTGCCCTGTTGTAAAAAAATACATATAAATAAAACTTACAACATAAACAAGTAATTTAAGTTCTTAAATCACATTTATGTAACAATTATTCACATTAACATAACAATATAAAAACATTTCCCCAACAATTAATGATTTCCATCACTCCACCGTTGACTAGCCTCGCCTGAGCTAGCACGCCGCATTTGATGATAATCTCGGCGATTATTAATAAATCACGGCGGCTGTTCGCTTTTTCTGATGAAATTGTCTCGCCTACGTTCGCCTCGTTCTACTATTAATATATTTTATCGCGAGTTAAACGTTCCTTTTGTTTCTGCCTCTATAAAATCAGTTTTATAGCGATTGTCACGCTTTGATCCTCCGTTAATTTTATACGATATTGTTTACAATTTGCATTTCATTCACTCATTCATGCATACATACATTCGTTCTTAATTTTTATCGTCTGTGCGAATGAATTTGCAAGTCAATGTTGTTAGCGGGAAAAATATGAATAATATATGTGTTAAATATAAACACCCTTTTGTATAAACATGTTTTTATTCTACAATAAATGTTATTTAACATAAAAGCAAAATATGTATAAAATGAACACATTATAAACATTATAAATAATGAAGACTAAATGTTTAAATAAAAATAATAATAACATAACGCGTACAAACTACCAAAATTATAGCCATATTTCTATATTTTTATCTCACTGTTATATATTAATTTTAACTTTCTTTTCCTATCTATATAAAAAATACATTGCTAATATTTATCTGTTGCTATAGAACGTAAACATAACTATAAACGATCAACACAGCTTTCGTTTTGCATATTTTTAATGTTCATTAATAAAAGTCCACGCGGTCGTACCCGCGATACGAGTTGATTAATCGAAATATGAGCAAAGGCGAATTAGCCAGATATACAGTACGGTCGACAAGTTGTGGCCGACATGAAGTTAGGTTTGCGAAGGAAATAATCAAAAGTAAGAAAATTTCTAAAATGAAACTACGCAGCCGTCTGCAGCTAACTTCAGGGCGGTCACGATTCGTTGGCCGTACTTTACTCGAACAGCCTAATGATTATATTTTTTTTTATTTCAATAATGATGGCCAGCATCTTTTAGAAAGACGTGCTTATAATATGTTATAAATAATGTTATTTTTTTTTTTATTTATTTTAAAATGAAGATATTAAATACGTATTAATTATTTCTATATCATTCGTCGAGTCAAATCTTAAATACTTTAGATTAATTCAAAAGAATTTAAGGCTGTAAAATCACAACCGTTGGCCGATGACCTGTAATCTGAATTGTGAACGAAACTTAATTCGCGCCAAAAAGCATTGTTCGATATGCGCGTGTTTAATCGATTACGTTTAGGCATCGAATTCGACTCCACACTTAATTGACGTTTGAAAATTGACCCCTTTATAAGTCCATTCTTTTTTGGAACGACATTTTGTTGATAAAATTAATACTAAAATGTAATAATAATTTATGTAACATTTACTTTTTGACCTAAATATGTATTAATATTATAAATTAAATTGATACAGATTATATAAACCGTAATTTACGACAAACATTTTTATGTTCTAGCAACATTCTTAGAAATTAATTAGAAATATAATTCTGAGAAGATCGCGCAATAAACGTCTTACGTTTTAAATCTAAAAGGGGGAGTGTGACCGCATTATAATAATAAAACTTGAACCGACAATTCTTTCTTTACCAATTTGTATGAGGCTATTGTTGTCCGTCTGTCCATCCGCATCAAATACCCTCATAAATCATATTCGTCGTAAATTCGATATGAGCTACAATGAAAGATCTGTTCGTATTTAAATTTTAAATTCGTGTGTGACATTTTTTTTTAATAAAGCATATGTCATTTGCGTGACATAGACACTGAAATATCTAGACTAGTTCTTTTAAAAGCAAAAGATGCTAATTTATTTTAATTATAGCTTACTATAGATTATTTAATAAAAAATTTTAGATTAGTGTAATCGTAGATTTAGTGTTCCCAAGCTATGTTAACGGGGTGGTCCATTCTGTTACTGTTACCGAATTAGCAAAAATAAAGGGTGGTTCCCACTTCGGCAATTACAGCGTATAATATAGACGAATCACAAATTGCACTCTAGCTATTGTTGTGCCGGCCCCACACATCACGCGATGTTTACGCGGCGAGCACGTACGTCTTACTTTGTCGCAGCGACATCTGCTTGGTGCAATCTTAATTATATACCTTATTTTGTAAGGCGTAAAGGTCAAAGTAAATGCTCGCTTTCTAATAGTTTCTGTAGATTAAGAATTATTTTCAGCGTGTAAGTGTGGAAGCGACTTTAGAAAAGTCATTAATTGTAAATATGTTATTTAAATAATTAAATTTTGATTACTGTTTAATTTTGCATAATGGAAAAAAATGGGGAACACTAGGTTCCCTCTGCCTACCATGGCAGATCCTTAAACATGATCAATTGGCTATCTAATACAAACAAATACGTGGCCACCAACACGTTTCTTGAAGAGTTAAATATTGAAAAGAATATCTTAATTTCCTTATTTTAGGGTTCAAATATTCTAAAAATCACTACCTGTCCAAAAACTGATAATACCTTTGTAATCTCTCTGACGCCATGGAGGTTTAACCAGCTAATTGTTTTGAAATGTGTTTTTTTTGTCATCAGGTAAATATTTTATTATAGGTACTTGTCTACCTGAATTGGAGATAGTACAGTTAATATCTCTTTCTCTCCGTTCTGTGGAACAATCCAGAATTAGTCATACGGTTTGGCGAGGAATGTTGCCTTTGTTTTGATTTATTTGATAAGGAACTATTGTAGTCAAATATTTATACAGTCATTCATAGTTTCACGATAATAGGCTTTTATCTACGTACTAGCGGCCCGCTCGCGGTTTCACCCGCCTGAACTATGTTATTATTAATTTTTGTCTCCATGACTACGTCCTAGTGACGTGTATGCAAAATTTGAGACTTATAGCATTTTTAGTAACGAAGTTTCATACAAACTTTCGACCCCAAAAACAACCCCTTAGAAGTCAAATATTGCAAATTCCCGTCTTAGCGAGCGCCTACGTCCTATAAATAGCTCCTATCCAAAATTTGAGATTCGTAGCACTTGTAGTTTCTGAGATTTCGTAATGAGTGAGTGACCTTTCGATTTTATATATATAGATTATTTTTATTAGAGTATCTATCTATATTTAATATGTTTATATGAAACCTATTTACTGGAAAAGTTTAAATTATGTATTAATTTAATGTATATTATCAGTTTCACGCTGATCCCGCACACTGCAGTTCCCCATTTTCCGCCGAATTTTTCGGGGCATTGCGTGTTTAGTGGTGGAACTCAAGAAATTAAAATATTCATAAATATTTCATTCCTTCGAGTGATGATCGAATCTACAAACTTCACGTTACAGTCACCCTCTTGAGCCCCAGCGCCATGACGGCCTCAAAGATAAATTTATATAAAAAACACCTATTTTCCACAATGTAACCAATATGGTGACAATTCTTAAAAGTATAAATATAAATATTATTAGAAATATTCGTACTCGTGGGTAATAAACGACCGTATTACTCTCGTTACGAGCCAGAAAGTGCCTACCAACAAAGGACTATTCTGGAAATGTCAACACGTTAAAGGCACGAGGAAACAGGATTAGGTTTTTAGTTTGCAACAATGTTAGTTGCTATGAATTGAGACGGTTAAATTTACTTATATTTTTTGTGTAAATTATGCTTTTTTTTTAATTGTTATTTTAGACTGTAACACTTTTTTAATATGTTTAATAAATGTCTAAAAAAATAATATGTTTACCTTCCTGGCGTAGTACTTATCACCAAATGTCTCACAAATTGGGTCTCGCAAATTGGGTCTCTCTCACCTAAAATGGGGAAAAAAGGAGTGTGTTTACACTACGTTTCGTCTGCCAATTCTGCTATGGGGGAATATATCTGAAATTTCATTTTTTTTTTGACATTTGCTCGTATATATTGTATATTTTTAATATTTAACTTATTTCAACCATAGTATATATCTAATGGTTAAAACAATAGCCCTAATAAGCTGTAGTATACCCGTATCGCAATTTATGGTTGCTAGATGGCGTTTCTTGGAACCTTAACTCCTTACAGCATCACGATCTTACACTGTATCTGTTACTTAGCTCAAACCTATCTAGTTTTCACATAGTATTTTTTTTGCCTTAAATAAGTATTTTACTAATATTACAAAACTGGAGTTTTTATTGAGTTGAACGCGCTTATCTCAGGAACTACTGGTTCTAATTGAAATTTTATTTTGTTTTTAATAATCCAATTATCAAAGAAAACTACAAGCTATCACCAATTATGTCACGTATTACGTACTTTTAGCCCTGTAGGTTCGTTCTCAGGATTGCTCTTAAAATCGATCTTAAGACCGTGTGAACGAATTCGCATGTAAAAACTAGTAATTGACACATCGATATCGTAACCACACCTAGGTACCCGCCAGACCGCGTTTCGCGGAAGCACTGGATACCTAGTAGGTACCTCCACAGCGTCACGGCGCACACCATTGCTATGTAATTTATTGGTTATTTCAACGTAATTGCACCTTACACCACCTAGCCTCCATGTTTCGAGCAAGTCCTTATTCGCTTTGCATATTTATCTGTAATATTAGGGTTTTAATAGAAATGTTTACTAGCGGAGCCGTAGGCGTTGCACTTTTCAATGTAATTCTGAGAGGGAACCATTTGAAATCAGTTATGGGTTTGCCAATGAGACATGTTTTCTTTGCAATTCATGCTTCGCGTGATATTTGTGGTTAGATATTTATATAAATACTAGCGGACGCGCGCAGCTTCGCTTGCTTATTTAGAGGTGAATTATAATAAACCACGAAACACATGCTTAATGATATATTTTTAAGTCTCAATTTCAAATTTTAAATTTTCAACCCCTATTTCACCCCTTTAGGGTTAAAATTTTTTAAAATCCCTTCTCAGTGGATGTCCAGATTACGTTAGTAAATATCTGTCCAAATTTCACGTTTCTACCATTAGCGGTTACGGCTGTGCGTGCGTCTTACCTCAGTCAGTGAGGACAAGTCCTTTTATATATATAGATAAAAATACTTACAGGCTTTCTCGTGTTTTATTCTGAGAAAAAATCTATGTAAATAAGACCAAAGGCCTAAAATTATATATTTAGGTGGGTTAGGAATTGTAGGGTAGCCCTAAGAGAGAATATTTCTGAACGAGCAAAAAACGAGATTTTGAATTTGACTTAAGTCTTGGCAAAAATGGCTATAATGGTCTAGTGGTATATAAAAATAAATATAAAGTTACATAATATATTTATTATTAAAGAAAAATGTATAGAAATAAGAATGCCGCAAGCGTCTAAACTGAGAAATGAGAGAAATTTAGCACGGAGTTCGCGCTCGGCGTTCACACGTTTTATATCGTGTTTGTGAAATGTAATATGCCCATTACACAATACGAATTAATTATAATGAAACTAATTGACTGACTGACTGACTGACTGACTTGATTATTTTCATTTCTCTGTATTACTGGTATTGACTATCACTATTCAGAAAATAGAAATAATAGCAATTACTGGAATCCGGGTAAAAAGTGATGAACGGAGTGTTTTAACACTAGGTTTTCTTTGCTTACCTATAATGCAGGAATAAGCATTAGATAAATTATAATATATCTATGTAGAGGACAGTTCTAGCGTGTGTCCCATAAGCATGTATCTGTAAACGCGATGGTTGTGGGATCGATTCCCACTTGAAGAAATGCAATATTTACTAGTTTCTCTCTCTTCACTCTGGTAACTAGGGAAAATGCGACGTTGAGTTACGCATCTCAACGCAATCCCTAAAGAAATCGGCGTAAAGCTAAAAAATAAAATATTAAATTGTAAAATATCTAAGTTATGCCATTTCGCCTGGCGCCGTATCAGATAATATCTATATAATAATTAACAATGATAATTAGGTTTCAGAACTAATCTTAATGATAGCTAAGCACTGCGAGCAATCAAAGCGGGTCGTAGCGACAATTAAGTAGTTATTATTAACTATGGCGGCAATTATGTTTGCCATATATATAAATATAAATATCAAATAATATTAAATATAGACTTGTAATATAGTAAAACACGTTTAAAAAAATATCTATATTAATTTCATTTTTAACTAGAAATAGTCTTTATGAAAATTACAGGTACAGTAGGTCTGGTCTTAATAGAACTTATATCTTAGAATAAAAATTAGTATTACATTTTGGTATATTTAATGTATTTTAACTTATAAATATGTGATTATAGCAGAATATTCAGAGAGACTTTGGAGTCAACATAATTCATGTTTCCTACTTTAATTCGCGACAGAAAGTGTTGAACGATGGCGCTCAAGGCCGTTCTATCCAGAAGTTAATCTATTCTAGAACGAGAAATAAATAAAAAAAATAGTCTATTTCAATTAAAATCGATCCCACAATTATCGCCTTTAAATCAAATGCCTCACTGCGCCACAATAAACATTACTATTTAAAAGTAAATTAAATTATACATTCTTACCTAAATCTAATTAGAATAATATCCAATTAAAAGGATTCTAGGATCAAACGCAGATAGCAGACCCAGTGGCCTATATAAAAATCAACAAGTAGCAGCCAAGTTATTTACGAGACGGTCGCGATTAGCATTCCATCATCAATCATGGCCAGCCCTGACAGCACGTCCACACACTCTCTGATCTCAGCACTATTCACTTCCCTCTTTACTTTGATAGTACTAACTTAATTGCTTTTAGAGTATTTTTCTTTTAATAACTTTGGAAAGGTGGGAATTTAAGGAATAGTTGTTATTATTATACTTATTTGTTATATTTTGTGTCAAATATAGTTAAAAATATATATGGACCTTCGGTAGAGATTTGTGGTTTATAACAACTTCTACTTAATTATTAGTCCTCGTAATTCGAGACATTGAGTGTTGTGTATCGGAACTTAACGCCGCATATTTACCTGAACGGGGATAAAGAATATGATTAATTTCCCTGATTGGAAACTTCCGCCATAATGGTCTCTATCTTTTTTTTAAAACAAAGGAAACCTGTGTTCACATTTAAACACTGTCTCACTTTCCGCCAAATTCTGGATGTACCTATAGCGTATAGTGGTGTAACACAACGCCGCAAATGGCCGCATTTAATTTCCTCGAGTAGCAATTGACCCGCACGATCATGCTACAACTGGCCTTTCTACATATATCTCATCCATTCTGCTAAACACCCCGTGAAATCAAAAACGAAAAGATTTAGTAGATCACTAATCAAAATATAATCACCAAAGAGAAAATAATATTAGTCACCTATTCTTATAGTTATAATATTCATAAGAATAATGGCCGCGTCTGAAACTATTTCGCGAAACGTGTAATTAATTTTCATTTATTGTAATAATGGCAAACGAAGGCTGTTTATTATTGGATAGAGAACTTGGCTCGCTTCCAAACCCGTGCTCATTGTTAAGATCATACAAATATATTATCGCGATTATATAAATCAAATTCCTATGTATGTCTTTATTGGATTTTTTTATTTTTTTTTCATACAAATAGAAGAAAATATTAATTAATACTTATTAGGGAATACAAATATCATAAGAAGATAATATAGGTGATAGGCCGTTGTGGAGTAGGAGTACAAAGATGTGATTGTGACAACGGCTGAGGGTTCGATCTCCACTTGGCGGGATAAATTATTATTTATCAGCTTCACGCTGTATCCCGCATATAGTAGAGTAAGCAGAGGGAACCTACCATAATCACAACTAACTCGTGAAGATGGATGGATTTTTTTTGGTAACCTTAATGTCTTGCCCATTGACGACGCGACCAATTTCACTGAAGTCTAGATTTATTATCATTAAGTATCATTTCATTCAGACATTAGAGGACCCAATAGAATTTATAATGTTTATATTTTAATCCACAACACCTTTGTTCCTCGCGTCGTTCCGCACTGATTTACACATCTCTTTGATCATGGCGCACACCCGTTACATTTGTTTCGCCAGAATCATATTAATCAAATACATATTTTATTGCGGTCGTATTCAGAATTAACTACCGTATATAAAATATTATATATATAGATATTCCGTTATATTCCGTTCTCAGAAGTGACTATCAAATATTTCCTATACTAAACCCGTTTCTGTTTTACTTCCCTGATTGTAGAACACTTTGTTATGACGACCGTTTGTCATAATTTTTGGACTCCAGCCAGTTGAAGATAGTTGGTGTTGTCTTCGTGTTATTTTATTAAACTGCTGTTTTCATTGGGAAAGGAATTAGATTTTTAATTATAAATGATGTCAGAAAGAATAATTTCTAACCCAAAAAAAAACAAAGACCAATCAAAGCAAAAAGAACAGACAGAGAAGGTCTTCCGCGACGACTGTCAAATTAGCATCACAAACGAGAATAGCATCATTCTAATTATTTTGATGACTCAAACTCAATACAATTAATCTTGCCGCTTCTCTGAACTGTCCAAATGACGGACGGACTGAAATATCGTCGTATTTCGCGATATATAAACGGTCGTGTCAAATATCGAATTTCGATTCCATGGTGCTGCGTATCAAAGATTTGGTGGCGGAGCGGAGTGCCGGGTTTTGGGTTTTGGTGCCTCTTGGCTTACTGGACGTCTAAGAATAGTCTTATATGAATTAATTTTTATATTTGTATTTGGTATAGAGAGAAGTGCAGGGGCTCAAGTGTGGCTGTAAACCCCCACTAGTTGTGAGGATAGACCTCACTCGAGGAAATGAATTACTTATTCAAATTTATATTTTCTTCCCTTCCTTTCCTTGGCGTCGGGGCAAAGCGTGGCGTTGATTTCCGCCACTCGACACTCGACTCGACGAAAAATTGGCGGAAAGTGAGTGAGTCGAGTGTCTGAACTCTAGGTTCCCTCTGCCTACTCTGCTGTGTGCGAAGATGTTATAATTTTTTTATCTATCTGTAATAATATAATTAATTAGTTAAATATTGTAGACAACGGAAATAATATGTCTAAAATCTGTCTAACAACGTTTAGTGATGTACCCACCAAATGGTTTCACATTCGTTCGAATTCCGCTGATCGGTAAACCGAGATGGCTAATGCTGGCGGAAGTTCGCTTAGATTAATCGTAATTATGAACATTTACGATCAATTTAGATGGTTCTCTCGATGTATTACTGGAATCAATATTTAATTATTGTTTAAAATATTATATTTTCGTATTACAAAACAGTATTTACTTTTTGTAAATATATGTTAGTATATAATCAATTAAATGACCTAACTTTTATAAACTAACAATATTTCGATGTCTATAGTCTACAGTCATCGTCTACGTACCGTCTAGAGCGACGTCCAAACCGTAAATCACCTTTCAAGACATTAGAAACACCGCCAAACTCACAGTAATAAAAAAATCTGAATAACCAAGGATTTAAATAACATAAAAATAATATATCTCGTTTAATCCAGGCAAGTTTTACGAGGATATAAAAATTGATTAATACTCGCGGTGGTGCTACAGACAGACAAAGGTCGAACTTTGTTGCAATGACCCATTTACGGATCAAATTCTCTCCATATTTTGGCGAGCGGGCCAGACGAAACAAAGGCTTTTTCGTCTGTTTGTAATTATTTTGTATAAATAATCATGGAGCCATTGTATAATACACGCAATGAGTGTGGGTTCGATCTCGACAAAGCAGATAACACGCTTTTTTTTAAAGAAAAATGTAAAATAGACTAATGTGTCACTGGGTTTTCTCTGCCTTTAAGCAGAAGATGCAATAAAAAATAAAATAATAAATTAAAAAAAGCTATTTTTAAGTCATATTTGAAAGAGTCATTTTCGATTATATAATTAATTAATTTTTATAACGTCTTTGTTTCCGTTGAAACGCGAACGTCGGTGGCCGTCAAACGCTGATGGCTTAGCTGAAAAAAAAATATAAAAAAAAAATTGAATCATTATATTATTTCATTTCGAATACTTCACTATCGTCGTCCAGAAGACATACGTCTCACCGTGTCAGGTTATTTTTCGATCTGTCACATGATTTGGACTATATTAAATTTGGCAGGCACGTGAGTTTAAAAGCTCGTAGCCGTGGGTGGCACTGTAACGCAACGGTTGTGGATTCGATCCCCATTCGAGTGCAGGAATTCATTAATATTTTTACTTCTTCACACTGACACCAAGGCAAAAGGCTCGGCGTTAAGTTCCGCCACTCAATGCGCAATGCCTCGAAAAATTCAGTTGTAGCAAAAGCATGAATACTGGAATTTAATGAACGATTAAATATTTCATTTCTTCGACTACAAATCGAACCCATTACCTATCCCTTATCCCACGATTGACCTCAAAGCCACAATTTGATTCGATTAATTCGAGCATCGATATCAAAAAGGAATGCCACAGATAATAATTCTCGTTAAGAATCGGATTTATTCATCCCACATATTTTAGTGTTGTGCCGTCCTCGCCGCGGGGCCCTATAAAATTATACGAATAAATAAGATCGACTCGCTATCGGCTTGTAATTAAAAACATAACTTATTAATAGTTGATTAAAGTTGTCGAGTTTCGCGCCTCGGATCCATTTCTGACATTATATTATGGAATGTGAAATAAATAATGTGTATGGAATTATTCTTTTGACACCTGCCTGTGATATAATGGTGTATTATTAATATGTTTTGAAGGGATAGGAGAAATATTTCTTTAATATTATTAATAATTAATAAATAAGTCATTTTCATAAAACTCTATTTCTTACCTTCCACCAAGTGTCTCTTAGTAAACAGTTAGTTAGCAATAAATAGTGATGTAACACTATTTTCTCTACTATTTCCAGTATCTACTCGTCTAAATTCGAGGAATACTTTACAAGTAATAACTTTATTTCGTAGTTAATTTTAAAAAACTTTTTTTTTTTGCAAATATTTTTACACCTAATTGGATGGAGCAATATCATTTTTCATATATCATCGATAATAAGGATAGTCGTGCATGATGGCGTCGGTATTTATGGCATTGTCTAATAATGGTTGAAATATAGTCTAGATCTGGCCCCAGGCTAGTTTGTATCGGGCCTAACCAAGTGTTATATGAAGTTGTAGCTTACAATTTAAATTTTAGAGGAAAATAAACGATAATAATTAATTATAAAAAGTAACCTTAAGAATTGTACCCAATGGCATAATGACAGTTATTGAAAACATGCAGCGGGTCGTAAATACCATTTCAGGTTAATTGCAAGAAATAATCCACATATTTTTACTTCGAATTATTTAGATCAAAAATAAAAATTAAAAACCATAGAGTATACGAAAAAAAACTAAATAAAACTACTACAGAATATATTTATTTTTTTATATTAATTTGCCATATCTAATAGATGTACAATAACAATCTAGGTGTAGAGTCATTTGGTTTCTGACGGCAGCCGTTATGGCTTTAGCGTCGGCTGCCATATTCTTAATAATAGACTTGCACAGTAGTAGTTGATTTTAAGACAAAAACGCACTAAAACATTATATTTACAATATTTTAATGGTTATTATAATCCATCAAATTTAATTTACATTTATTTATCTATCGTTTAAATATTAATATTTGACGTCAATAACCCTTAAAACCATTAATTATCTGTAATGCCAGTACAAAATATAATTTAATGATAAAATATTATTTTATTTGGCTACGTTTTAACGTTATAAACATAAAATTCGCAAAGAATAAAAAAATATTTTTATTATTATTTCACAATAAATTAAATATAAAATATTTTATTGTTTGACATTTGATTTATTTGTTGACACGATACGAAAAAGCGCGGTAAAATTTTACGATGTGAATTCAAGAACAGACCGACGAACGAGTACCAACCTAACAAAAGTAACTGCTTCAAAAACAACAAAATATGAGGCGAGAAGAGAACAATAAACCGGTTGATTTATTTTAATAAAGTAATTTATGGGCACCGGCAAATTGGTCTCGTGACGGCCAGACTTATCGACTAACGAAATACGATAAAATCGATGTCGATGTCTCGATATCTCGGACTGAAATTAATGATTTAGTTATTGTATATTGTAATGAGTATTGACTTCGTAATGTGTGTTATGGCGTATGGCACCATTTTGTGAAAATATATTTTTATTTATATATTTTTGTTTTGCGTCCACATAAATATTTCGCGGTTACGTATACGAGAAACGTCAAATAAATAAATAAAATAGTTTTGCGTAATAAAGTGCGTGCGATACGAACAATTTCTCGGCTCGACTCGACGATGTTTCGAATAATCGTAATCGAGGATAGCTGATAAGTCATCTCGGCAGTAAATCTGGTGGGTCGTAACTCGCGCGGTTTAATTACGAATAAATAAATAAATAATTGAATGTGAGCGGCCGCGGGCCTAATCGATCGTATCCGAAGTCGAGGTGCTAACAAGGGCCCTCCAGCGCGCTCCCTCTGTAGCGGCCGTGTCGAAATTATATCAAATATTCTTTGTTGATTAAATAAATATAATTACATGTTAAGTTAGTTATATCTGTAAAACAATATATCTAATGATTTTTTTTCTAATATTTAAAATATTTATTTCCAAAGCGAAATATGATGCCTTAGTGATAAATAATTCTATTCTCTCATTGCATAGTGTCATTTTATTGGATGGTGTGTTAGATAAGAGAAATCAAAATTTAATTCTTTTGTAGTTACGGAGTTTCGTTTGCCAGAAACCAAAGCTATAAATATTTATAGCAAGATTGACAAGGCAAGGCGACTCTATAAAGAATATCTATATTAATATAGTTGAAACTAGATATGCCCATCCGTATCCCATTACAACAATCGGTGAAACTCTCCGCTTATGACAATTCTCTAAACGAAACCGATACCACAGATTCCAAAGATAGTGTCCACGGAAGACCAAGACCAAGAAGTCTTTTATTACCAACGATTGACACGTATCCATTTCCTAAGCTGAGAATAGTTCCACCTACCTACTCCTATGAAATAAAGGGCATCACTCATCAACTGGCGACCATCGAGATATGCTGAGGAGATGTCAAGATAGAGTCATTAGAATCTAATTAGCCCACGGATCAGTCAACGCGATCTATTTTAAATGAAAGAGAAAAATAATTTATATGACATGGATTTTGCCAATATTTTGTATTTCGTAGCCAATTAGCTGATTTTTCGATCGAATTCTCAGGTGTTTTTTGTTTGATGTTTGTTGTTTATTCGAATATTTTGTTTTTTTAGATTATTGTGTTTATTTATAAAATGCAGTTTTGACTTAATTCCTATTTATAAATAATAAGATATTGTTTTTTTTATCTTCGATTTCTACTCGGGAGATTGAATTATTATTTATTAATATTTTCATCTCTTCGCTGTGGCACCTAAGTAAAAGTTTAGTGTTGAGTTGTGCTACTTAATATGCAATGCCTGGGGAACGGAGTATTTTAACACTAGGTTCCTTCTGCCTTCCCTGCTTTATGGGGGATACTGGGTGAAGCTGATAAAAAAATGTAGTAGGTTTTAGTAAAACCAATGCATAAAATATGTGATGCATTAACTGTCAAAAATACATCGCTGTTTTAATTTTTAGTCTAACCTACCACAAAAATAGATGTGTAAATGAAAATACTGTAACTTCTAATAAATATAAGAAAGAAGAAAAGACGTTTAAATAGAAATAGTAATTAGATTAAATTCGAAATGTTCGCTTGATTGAAAGCTGTATCCAGGTCAGCCAAGGTGATGGATGAGGCTAAATTACCTCTCCACCCCCTCCTCCCCCCACACCGCGCTAACGAGCTATAGCCCAAAAGATTATTTATAATAGCGTTGACAGCACTTCCGACTTATACCTAACTCGACTTGGAGACTTTTATTATGTTATGATTATCTTTAGGAATTTACATATAAAAAATATATTGACACTAACGCAGACGGAACTATGCGGCGTTGAACGCTGAAATTTGGCATGTCTTGGGAGGTGAAGGATAGTTATTAAGCAGGCGTCGGTTACTTGTTTTTAATTTAAAGTCCTCTTCGAGAACCATCATTTTTAGCACTCTTCTATGATAATATATACAAGTATTATATATTTAGGTATATTCCTTATATATACAAATATTAGAATTGTTTTCTTTTCTTATTTAATTTCATGTAATATTTTTAGTGTCATTCATATAGCCGTGGTCGTGGTCAGTATCTAAGGGGGCGCCGGAACCCGCTATCGTATACGGAGGTTATCTCACATCCGCAACACGTTATTATGTACATTTCCCACGACTCACCTGGTTAAAATTGTTTTATGTAATAGGTATATTACGAATTTCCTTTTATATTATCTTTAGTTTTATTTGTTTTACATAAATAAAATCACGCTGTATTCCGTATATAGCAGGGTATGCGGAGAGAAACTGCAGTTTTCGCCAAATTTTTCTAGGCACTTTGTGTTGAGTGGCAGAACTAAACACCGAGGTTTATGTTTTGGTGCCAAAGCAAAGAAAAGCCCTAACAGCCTCAATGTATAAATCTCTATTTTTTATATGCACTTTCGGGTATATATAAATACTAGCGGACCCGGACGCGGCTACGCCTGCTTGAAATATAAGAATATAATTTCTATAGAAATATAATTTCAATCTAGATGAAATGCTAAAAGTGCCTATTATATTTATTTTCATAAGGATGAATATCAAAATGACGCGGTAACGAACTCGGTCGCGTAGCGACGACGGTTGTTATTAACATGGCAGAATAAATTGCATGTCAAATTAGAAAGTATTTTAATTTATTAGTACATATGTGTAATGTAATGTTATATAGCCTATAGCACTTCTGAAGAATGCAGCTTTCATACAAAACAAAAACATAGTAAATCGGACCAGTAGATCCAGAGATCTTAGCGTTCAAACAAACAAACAAACAAACAAACAAACAAACAAACAAACAAACAAACAAACTCTTCCGCTTTATTATATTAGTATAGATATATCCACAGTTTGATTATGTTTAAGAGAGTGAAAATAAAAGGCGTTGTCTGCCCGCCCTTGATCCCCGCTCCCTCGGTAGGGCGGGACTTTCTTTCACCAGGATAAAATATTACGTCAAGTTTATTTACCAAGAACCAATATTGGAAATGTTAATATTATTAAAAACAGAGAAAAATATATGTAGTCAATTGTGTTCTATATACCTATAAAATGAAGGAAAAATGTATAAACCGGAATGGATGTTGCCTCCAGAATTTATCAGAAAGTGGGGGATGGATTGTCTTAACATTAGGTTCCCTCTGCCTACCCTGCTGTGTGCTGGATACAGTGTGAAGTTGATTAAATATTTATAAGAGAAATCGAATATAAACCGGTACTTTTATTAAAATAAATATAACAATATACTAACATATAATAAAGTTAGTTAAATAATCGTATGTATATCTATAATACAAAACAAACTATTACAATTCCATAAATAGATATCAATAAGCATCGGCTATCAGCCAAGGTGGGCGCGGCGGCCGGAAGCGAGGCTATCAAAAGGAACCAATACGACACCCATCTCTGCATCAGACCGACTGAGATCCCCCTTTTGATTAATTTGAAACTGATATTGGACTCTAATTCAATTATACTAAATGTTAAAGTTCGAATCGTGAATCGCGATTCGATTTCTCGATTGGAAATTTGTATCGATTTGTTCGAACTAAATTGCATTATCTGTGGACTGTTGTACTTTCTAAGCGTTCTATTATAGATTTGGTATCAGCTAAGCTTATGTTTTCCAAGGAAGTTAGAACTAGTGAATCTAATTAAATTAAGCGCACGTGGTAGGCAAAGGGAACCTTCCGTCCCCAATCCGTTCCCCATTTTCAACTGAATTCTGGAAGCATTGCGTGTTTAGTGGCAGAACTGAACCCTGCGCTGTAGGTACCTTAAAGCAGAGCCAAGAAATATTATTTGATTTTCTTGAGTAGGCATCGAACCCACAACCAGTCGCGACTGCGGAACGACTCTAACTATAAGCAAATCCATTATTTTAGTTTCATCAAAATAGACATATTAAAATATTTTTTTTAATATTAGTACATTGCAAAGTTAGTAGCATACCAAAACCTCGTCCAAAACCAATCTCTCGTTCTCTCGGCATCGGCATAAATCAAACCCGCACTATACTCCATTGTTAGAATAGAAAGTAAATAAGCACATAAACATTATTTATGTTGAAATACCAAATTGACCCTTTACTTTTACCTTTCTTAGTGACACTGTAAGAAGTACAAGAGTTCAAGATGCTAATGCTGCATTGTGACAGCCTCCTCATTTGTTCTATCTGAACGGCATGAGCCATTGTCATTGTGCCCTTTGACTCCATTGTGTTTTTTCTTACTGCTGTCTTGGATTATTTTATTTCCGTTAGGTATATTATAATTTATAAAGCTTTTGTTGGTTGTGGTGTGGGTTATTAAATTGATTTTGGGTTTTGGGTTTTTGGTTTGTTGATTTTAATTATGTTTTTTTTCTTGTAATGTATATTTTGTTGATAAGTGTAATGTATTTTTTTATTGATTTACATCGATTAAATCATAATTTGGGCTACTTGTCTTCTCTACGTTTTCTTAATAAATATTTTTCTAATTTTCTTGCTCTCATTATAAATACATTTTTATATATCTACCTTTAAACGTCTAACATTTTTGTTAAATTCTTAAATTCTACACCCTTCGCCGATTTTCTATATAAATATAAAAAAACCAAATCAATCTCCCACTCAACTATCAATTAAAATTAAACCGATCATCTCAAAACATGTTAGAACAAGTTCTCGTTTAA
Organism: Heliconius melpomene rosina; assembly: GCF_056956725.1. Taxonomy (NCBI): domain Eukaryota; kingdom Metazoa; phylum Arthropoda; class Insecta; order Lepidoptera; family Nymphalidae; genus Heliconius; species Heliconius melpomene. Next base: position 3,281,556 of record NC_140402.1, on the reverse strand, counting down.
CACGACGACGACCCAAATAGTGATTCGTCACGACCGGGACGCCGTACTGCATTGTTATTTATATTGTCATTCAAATGTCTCTTAGACGAGGCCCTAAAGACGGTGGCAGTGGTTGTCTCGACACCTTCGTCCCTTTTACGACAGAGGTACACCTACTCCTTCATTTTAGTTATGATATTTCTTAATGGAGAATCTATGTAGTTTGTATTTTAAATTTATCTAAAATAAATTCATAAGTCAGAATAGCCCCTCTATCTCCTCACAAGGGTATAACTGTAAGAAAGTGGGGAGCGGAGTTCTTAACTTCTTACTCTTACTCTTAACATTATGTTCCCTCTGCCTAAAAAAAACAATTCAGGCCATATATAAATAATACTTTAAACATCACAAGACCTTAACAATATTAATCCTTTAGCATTGCAATTTGCTAATAATAAAATTTATAACCAAGAATAAACCTTACTTCAGAAGAATAACAAGACATAAATCTAAATATCACAGTATCACAAATATAGTCCTTCTTTTCAAACGAACATAAAAGTTTTTGTATCAACATTGTAGGGGGGACAACAACAACGACAACAAAGTTGCGCTCGCAACAAAATATACTTATGATAAAGAAAATTAAAGGTTTCCAATGATATTTTATGATTCCTGTAAGCGACAAACTATAATCGTAAAAATAAGTATAGTTGGGGCAATGTGTTATTATAACAATACATAGATATACAAATAAGTTAAACACTTGGAAATATTATAATTAAATGGGGCCAGTGGGGCCCAGAGGCACCATGTGACTGTAACAGATTGTGGATTCGATTTCTACTCGAGTAAATTGAATAATTGACGAATTGTTCACTCTAGTATCGAGGTAAAAAGCGGCGTTGAGTTACGTCACTCAACACGGAATGCTTCTTCAATTCCTCAAAAGTGAAGAATGGAGTGTCTTATCACTAGGCTTCCTCTGCTTTCCAGCGTAAAGTTGAATAAGGTCCAGAACACAAAAGAACACATTAATTAATAACATAAATGTATATATTTTAGTGTTTTTACGAATACATAATTACAAATAAGTGGGTATGTTACTTTGTAAACGTATAACAGACTCGTTTTGACGGTCAATTTTCTCCAGAACCATAAAAAGAGTAAACGTAACTACATTTATAATAAATTACATTTTTTGTTCCAGACCTATTGTAGCTTGAAATACTTATAATTATAGCAATAATATAATTTACATTAAGGGACAAAATACACCGTTTCGAGATTAAACGGCAAATACCTAAACAAGTTAAAATATTGGAAAAAAAATAGTAATAGGGAATGAGTTGAACTAATGTTATATCTGGCATATCCTCACACGCTTAAGTAGTTTAGGGATTGTGCTGGTTTATGTACAGCGAGCTGCCACCATCACTTCCAGGATTCCATTGTTACATTCACCTGAACGAGCCACAGTCGTCGCCTTTAGCCGTATCTGACGTTTGCATTGTTGCCATTTTATAGCCGGTGTTACCGTCCCCGCGGTGCCCATAAAGCACGGCACAGCACTCGATACTATCCAAGTACCAGCACCTATCCACCAGGATTCACTGGCGAAATGGGAACCGCGACCGCAGCCAACCGAAGCCACCGCAACGTCGATTTCCATTCATATCTAATAAATTGATACGAGCAGTTCTCGTACAGGATTGGTCGAGGCGTGCCCCGGTTCGACTCTCGGCAGTTGTAAATCATGTTTACAACCTTTAATTACAGATATTTACCGTCTCATGTGAGCATGGGATATCGAGGGGGCTGCGCTCGCGAAAATATCGTATAATAATGGGTAATGACTCGCCCGTAGGTACTATCGGCCGCCTTTGTCTTGGTAACTTCCAATGCGAGGGAATATTCTTTTCTGAAATCCAATTACATCGAATGGCCTCCTGGATTCCACTAAGCTTTAGGTACAATATTTAAATATACGGCTCTGGTTTGATCTGAGTCCGTATAAATGATTTATGCCATATTAAGTTTGAGGTTTTGAATGCTTTAATTTTTTTGTTCTTATGTTTTGCCGCAATAATTTCTGAAATTGCTATCAATTTTGACATCCACCTATCATTCATAATTTGGATCGTATCTCAGGAACTGGTGGGGTGATAAAACTGTCAGGTTCCCGAGTGGTTCTAATAAGAAAGTGTTGTGCGCCCGCGCAGTTCCACAATGTTGCTTGCACCGGATAGGGCGGCGGCCATTTTAATGTCTCTCAGACGGAATTACGCTGGATTGTTCTCAGCTTTACTGCCCCTTGTGATTGATTGTCGTATCCTCAGCCTTATGTCATTCTCGCGCTTCACTCTCGGGTTTGTACTGCAAGTAATAAATATATATTGACTTATGGTAACTTAGCTTATTGCATGTCGAGATGGATATAAAAATTGTTGGTTATAACGCGATAAAATATATTTTAGACGTGAAAAATGTATATACAAATAACTTTTATGTACTATTAACTTTATTTATCACGCTATATCACGCACACATCACTGTAGGCAAAGTGAATCTAGTGTTGAGCCACTCCGTTCCCGTTCCCACTAAATTATTACCATAAACTTAATTTACTTTATTTTTTATTTTTCACGGGAAGGTAATAATCGATGTGGAAACAATCAATAAGAAACATTCGTCCGTGGTATCATTAAGTGTGGAAATTAACACTAGTGCGATCGTATTTCTAAATTAAAACTTCACTTCGGCCCGCAATAAATTCTTCCGCTCATAAACTCTTAACGACTGTCTAAACAGGGGCTAGCTGTCGTTTACTACCTTAATATACGAATGTGGAATGAAATTATCGAACAATCATTTTATATTTTTTTTTTGTGAGCTTCACTCTGTATCCCGCACGAAGCAGGTTAAGCGGGAACCTAGCATAACGACAATCCTTTCCCTATCTTCCATTGAATTTCGAAGGCACTGCGGGGTCGAGTTTTGTCTCGATACCGAAGGATGTCTCGAGTAAGGATCGATCCCACAACCAGTTGTGCCATAGAGAACTGGCCTTATTTTAGTATAATATATTTTTTCTTTCAAATTACATTGTTTTAATTCATTTTAGATATCTATTTCTTAGAACTTTAGCAGGACTTCTTTAAGAAACCTCTTATATTTAACCTTGCAACCTATTCGCTTTTAAATTCGTCAATATTATACAAAATATACAACTCGAAGAGATTGATATGGTTATGTTTGTCGCATTAAATTTAATTTATATCTAGAATCGTAAACATTTTACTACCACATCGAGTTGCTTCCTAGTGATTCCGATTTTCAGCATATGCGCGTTTCTATTTATAATCTTATATTATTATTTACTTTGGTAAATAATTGATACTTATTTTGTATTTTAATATGTTTAGGAAGTTATTTTTGTGAGACCAGTCGTGGCGCAGGGCTCAAAGTGTGACTGTAAAATCGACCAGTTGTGGTTCGATTCCCACTCGAGGAAATTAAATATTTATTTAAATTTATCCATTTATATATCCATTTCTTTGCTCTGGTACCAAGGCAAAAGCTTGGCGTTGAGCACCGTCATTCAAAACGCACTGCCTCTAGATTTCAGCGGAAATTGGAGAACGGAGTGTCTCAGCACTAGATTTCTATTTCCAGAATATAGTGTAATGCTAATTTAGTATTGATTCTATTTAATTTGTATTAAAATTATTTATTTTAGTATATTTAGTGATTTTTAATGATTTTTAGTGATGTATCCATCATTAGTTTAGAATTGGAAATACGATATTAAACGTTTCCAAGCTACGAATATAGGCGAGTAATTGTGATTGATCGACTCGTGAATCGAGAGGGGCGGGGCAATCAAAACGGTATCAGACCAATCGGGGGCCGTCGTCCTCTCTCCGTGCACTCTGATTGGTGGTTCGCAGGGTTGGGGCATAAAGGGCCTTGATACAGCGTTCGATAAGAGGCATAAGAGGCGTAGGATGTCGATTCGATCGATTATCGCGAGGCTGCCGTTATCTGATAGGTTGATTGTGTTCCGTTGATAATTATTACCGTTGTTATGTTTTCCGTTGGTTTTTGTACTAATTATTTTTATTTGAAATATTTATTCTTAAAAAAAATGATTTTCCAGTTTTTCGACTATTACTTAGGATTTGAATATAAAATGACACCATAACTTAAAATTTATATTTCAACGTTGTTACACTTAAAGGAGATTAGGGGGCAAATCATTCGTTATTTACAATCCTTTATCAACTCTGGGGGCGTTAGAGTTCGCGATTTACGACAGCATTTCCTACACAAAAGAGTTAGCCTCTCTAAGCGACATCGATTGCCAATAAATATGAACTAAAGTGAGAATAATCGATACAAATGCAACACTGTATGTATGGGGGGAAAGAATTCATTCTATTTGAAGGATCGTTAAACGTGGGTTCAAATCCATAATATATTTAGTAAGGTTTCGTAGGAAAAGCAATAATTTGTCACAATTGGGCGCGATTAGATTGGCTCTGTCGACGATTGGACATACGTCGTAAATTACAGGTTAAGCGGCAAAGTTGTGTATGTCGTTTCTGTGTTCGATTTGGTTGGGTAGAGTGTGTGTTTTCATTGGCAGGGTAATATAAATAGCGAGTACGGTGCTCGGCGCACGCGCATCGAATCGCGCGTTTTCCGTCGGGGAAGGCGGTTAGTGGAAATCGTTATTGGGGTGATTGCTTTCATAAACAATACCTTTTGTCCATATTCCTTGTAACCATTTTGTTATTTAGTGGGATAACGGAGAACTACGCTAGTTCTAGTGTAACATGTTGCAACTAGGTACACCTCTAGTTGCATGCGTGCCTTATCTTTTCTGTACTTTTCCGTGGAATACCAATTATTTATTGAATTATGCATTCTGTTTCCTATTGTTTTAGTTGGTGTGATGGGAAACGTTTATTTCTTTTTTTTTATTTTAGTGAACTTATGTCAGATGTAGATAACATTTTGTGGTCAATTGTTGTCTCTAAAACTTCTATATTTTACACCAAACTTTCACTAAACATGTAGATTCCAAAAAGATTAATAAAAAAAAAACAAATAGGAAGGTACTTGTTATTGTTGCAATACATGTAAATTGTTATTATTTTAATTTGCCTCCGTTTTTGAGGAAAAAGTGCAGCGTTAAGATCCGCCACTAAACATGCTTGGAAATTAGGGCGTAAGTGGAGGGCGGCAGTTTAAGAACACTCCATTAGTAGGCTTCTCATTTGCTCCAATTTTAGCACATCACGTTGTACTTAAACGTAAGCACGGCAATTAATCTCTGAAGGGGTGACGGCCCAACCCCCTATCTCTGTTCCCAGCCCCCTACTCCAGCCCCCAGGCCCGGGATAACCGGGATGATTAACTGCAGACAGCGAGACGGATTGACAAATAGTCCGACGGTATTTGCTAATGCCTCGCGTTCATCAATAAACGATCCTGTTTCGCGTTTTATTATTTATTTTGCGAATTGTTTCCCCTTTTTTTTGACTGTGGGTATTTATTGGAATCCAAATTGACTTTGGAGAATGAAAAATTGTTTGTGTTGCCATTTTTTTCCAATATAGATATTTTTTTACTATATTTTTTTTAATTTAAAACGGAATAGAAAGTAATAAATAAAAAAATACTTATATTTATAAAAATCTATAACCATATATAAATATTATATGACCGTGTTTATTTATTATATTATAAACACCGTACAACGGAATGCGCTATACGCTTACGTTACGTAAGACGGGTTGTTGCGTATTCTTCATCACAACATTACATTTTACTGAATTATAGGTACCATAGGTACCCAGTAGGTTCCTATATATATATAATCTTCACCGACCGCCACCGGCCGGACTAAATCCGTCTGTATGTAAACATAAATCATTGATCTCACGATGCGTTGCGATTTACTATGGTACTGCCTTTATTGCTTCGCGTTTCGCTCGACGTTCCTCGATACTTGTGTTGTATTTATAGTTAAGTTCTGTTTATATTCGAATGTAGGAATGTTTATTGTTATATGAAAGTAGTAGAAAAAATTGAAATTATTTGGGTACAGTCTGAAAATACATTAGGTGTACGTTTGGTTAATATAGTACCTTTTGCTAATAAATCTAGAAATACGTTTCCCAGGAGTTCGAATCCCGGTTGGCATTTGGAAGCGATGTTTATTTTTATCAAAGTCCATCAACGTTTAACATACGAAGTGAATGTATAGATTCATTATTTTATCAAGTAGTGTAAAAACAAAGAGTTGAATTTTGAATAAAAAAAAATACATTAGGTATTTTTTTTTATTATGGATAATATGAAAAAATCCCAATCTTTCTTGATTGTATCTTAAAAGGATATTTGCGTATAAAGGTTTTTAATTAATTAGCTTTATTTTTTCTTTTGATGATTCTAAAAAAAATCTATATATAAGTATAATACGAAATTATTTAATATTAATTAGTTTTTTTATATACTAATATAACCTTTTCTTTGTTTCCAGGCACACCAATTAATCGATTGCCTATCATGGCGAAGTCAGTATTGGACCTATACGAGCTCTACAACCTGGTGATAGCCCGCGGAGGTCTCGTGGAGGTCATCAACAAGAAACTCTGGCAGGAGATCATCAAAGGCCTGCGACTTCCCTCCTCCATAACTTCAGCCGCATTCACTTTACGCACACAGTAAGTAGTAGAAACGCTTAACTAATGTATTTAATAAATTCGACGATCCTTATATAAGTATCGAGTTTGTTTGGATGGCTTTTTGTTCCACTTTATCGCAAAAACATGCAAAAACAAACCTAATTTAGATAATTTTTACAATAACATACATGAGAATTACATAATATAAAGTGGGGAACAGAGTGTTTGAACACTAAGTTCTCTCTACCTACCCAGATATGTGCGTTACGAAAATAAATCAAATCTTATATTATTATTAATAGTTTATTTTAAAACACAATTCTTTAACTAAGTGTTATTTATTCTTAAAATATTATTAATTTTAAAAACATAAATAGGACATAAATATTGGCAGATAAAACATTCGCGTAAGAATTACTCATCTCTAGATGTTACGGAATTAGTTATTTAAAATAGATATGTGGGTCGCATTGGAATAAGCGTTAAATAATGAAATATTGTATGGACGATGATGTGTTTATTTGTTCGGAAATATTTATCTATTTTATAGGTATCTACCTATTAGGTACCTATTCTGCCATAAGTCATTTATCAACGAATAATTCTAGCAGTGTAGGTACCAATGTTTTACTGAAATGAAACTGATTTTTTTTATCTGTATCTAGATATGAAAAAAAAAACTAATTCTTCTCTACTTCTGTTCTGTTATGTAGACGCCGACATCGACTTCTTAAATTTTAATAATATGTACCTACAGACAAAATCTACAAAACGTCTAAAGCAGGGCTTCTTAAACTTTTGTCATTCACGACCCCATTTATGATTGCGAGTTTCTTAACGACCCCCCATACAAATATAACAGAAAAATAAACTAATATTTTTTGATGATTTATTTATTAGGTAACAATATACATATACATATGAAAATATATAGTTTTAGAATTCGTTTTGAAACATACAATAATCCGCCAACTCTAGTGATGTTATAAAATGGTACATATAAATAGTTGACATTAAAATCTCTCGCGACCCCAGAATTTTGCTACGCGATCCCTTTTGGGGTCGCGACCCATAGTTTAAGAAACCCTGGTCTAAAGCATTTAGAATTAGTATTATATTATCATACCCAATTTACACAAAGGATATAATTATCCACGTGTGGTCTCAAGACCCAGCACTCAGCAGCCCTTCCATATTCGTCACCTATTATCTCATACTCTCACGACAGACAAAACTGCCAGTACAATAGCCTACGACGTGACGTGAGCGTCCAGCGCGACAACGTGACAAGTTCACACCTTCATAATTAATAACTTGGCTCATCTCGGCCGATATTATTTCTCAGTTCCTTCACCTCGGCTATTGTCGGTCGACATAAAGGTGTTATTCTAATTTAAACTGGGCACCGTTACGCACGACATGGATTTTGAAAGCAGCCTCCTTGTGCTTACTAATTACTCTGTTGACGATATATATATAGTGGTGGAATTACAATGTGTTTAATAGTATACGGGGGTTCAGAGTTCGAATCTCGTTCAAGGGAGAAGTGTTTTTTATTAATTTGATAACAAAATGGGGTTGTTTCCGATATACCTATTCGATATGGAATAAGCAAAAAGAAACAATACACTACTAAATTAACTTAATAGAATAAAATTAACTTAACCTATTGAAAAGTAGAAATCTGACAAAGAAACTTATACTTAAGCATTTAAGTAGCCTAATAAAAAAAAGTATTTAAATTCCCAAAACTTGATGTAACGTCATCAAATTAAATTAATGATCCATTTCTTAACTATCTTTCATTGGAAAGAGTGATATATATCTTAAAATTTTATAGTAAAACATAAATATAACAATTTCTAATATATCCAAACTAATAGGATCTTGGGCTATTGTTAGTTATTTCTATACATTGACTACTTACATAAAATTAGACGGCATTAATGACGAACGCTATATATTTAGATTTCCTCAACAATGATGAAAAGGTAGCCGACTTTTTACGAACAGACAGACGGCCCGTTTATTGTTGGCATTTAATATTAATATGAGTTATGGTACAGAGAGGTGACAATGTGTTCAAATAAAATTGACTTGTCGTATAGGATTAGGGATGTTCTTTTACTATAGTTTTTTTCATGATCGAACTAGTGATGTGATTTATATACCCACGACTCGACTCACTCGTGTAAAAGATAATGGGAGAGATATAAGTAATATTTCAACATTATAATTTATGACGGGATATCTTTAATGTCGCGCGTGACATCGTTTTTGGTGTATCTAAGTGAACATTTTTAATACTATTTTTTTATTATTACACCTTTAAGTGGTAACAGGTTCATATTGTTGTTTGGTATTTTAAATGTGGACGCGTGAAAGATGATGTTTTCACGTGTTTCCCGCATTTATGAAAATTCAGAATGAGATGATATATCGCGTGGTGGTTGGCGGAACCTAACGCCGCATATCGAACAAATTGAGCAAACAGAAATTTATATTATGTACTTACAAAAAAATTTATGAATTATATTTCGTAACTAAATTATTCTCATTATTTATTTCCAGATATATGAAATATCTGTACGATTACGAGTGCGAGAAGAAGAACCTGTCGACTAGGAGCGAGCTGGACGCGGCTATCGAGGGCAACAAGCGTGAGGGACGTCGTGCCTCCGGACAGTACGACGCGCAGGCCGCCTTGGCCATGGTTAGTATTGTATGTACCTATACTGAAAATTGAAGTTTTTTTGAGATTTTTTAGAATTTTCTCTTTTGCATACAGTAGGCAGTAGAACAAAGAGAATCTAATGTTAAATACTGCGTTCTCCATGTTCCGTCGAATTCTGGAAACATTGCGGTTTGAGTGGCGGAACTCAACGCCGCGCTGGCCTCATTATTTTTAAAAACTTTAATCAAATCGAAGACTTCATCTTCCAATTTTATAACGAAAAAGTATTATCTTCATATCAGCTGCTTCTAAATCCTGTCTTGTATGTAGGCCTCTTCCAATCTGCCTAAAACCTGACATTGTAAATGCGACAGTTGTGAGTTCGATTCCCAGTCGAAGTAAGCAGATTCCGTCTACTTTCCTACCCTGATATTCGATAGTCAAAAAAATAAATAAAGTTAATTAATAACAAACTATCTTCCACAGCCACCCTTAAACCGAGTGCCACCGTCTCTCGCGCAGTTATCCCAGCACATGCAGCCGTTGTCGCTCTCGCTGGGGGGTGGAGTCGCGGGGGTGCCCCGTCTGCCCCCCCTGCCCCACGCCCCGCATATATCCCAGCACGACATCGAGTACCGTGTCAGGGAGTACATGAAAATGATACAGCAGCAGCGGGATATGATAAGAAATGGTAAGTAATTGTTGCTTTTTTTATATAAGTATTGAAGTTTTTTTAAGTATCTACTTAAATAAAGAACAAATGCTATGACAAACATTTAGAATATAGCAAAAGTTTAATTTGGAATTACTGGTTTATTACATAGATAGAACGAAAACGAAGAAGTATAGATCGCTCTTACAAAATGTAATCAAAATAAAGCTTTTAAATGATTAAATCGATAATCGAATGATTTCGTATTAAATAAGAATTGTTATAAGTACCTAAAGTCTAACTAAAAAAGGATAGATAACACTAAACTTTGGCTTTTCATCAGTAGTCCATAGATAACATATCGAAAGTGAAAAATAGCAAATGTTTTTATTGCTCTCATTATTAATAGTACAGCAAAAAAAAATTGCAATTTTCACTTTCTTGGATTTTTGAAATATTAATATAAAAATATGTTATAAGCATTTATAATACAATAGACCAGAATGGACCAATATGTCAAGTAACTAGAAATGACATTACTCTACATTTTAGTATTAGTTTTAATTATATATTTTTTCCTCCTCAGGGTCGGAATCCCCCCCAGGAGCTCCAATGGTGTCTCCAAGAGACGCGGCGCTGTCAGCCATCGACGTATCACGACTTACTCTATGGTCACTCTATAACAACAACAATAACAGCCCACAGCCGGATTTGGAACCACAACGGTTAGTTCTTTTTTATAATTTTTATTTTTTTGGGGGATTTTTGAGATTAGTGTGTAATGAAAAAGTAGAAATTGATTAGTTTAATTAATTTCAAGTTAAAAAGAAGAGTTCAAATAAGCTTTTAATTTATTTAAATATATTCATTTCATCGGATGGTCATAAGAAATTTGGTGTTTTATTTTCTTCTTAACCCAAAAAATATCAAGAAATTACAAAATCAAGTCTTTAATTTAAAATCTATTCGCAAGTAAATTTCTAATTATTATTTTCTTTCGAAGAGTTTAAAATACGAGTCGTTGAAGTATTTTTATATATTTTTTTTAATTTCTTAATTAACAAAACAAATTTCTCACTTACAGCGAAGCCCTAAACCTCAGCGAGAGCCCCACACTACCAACTAAGCGCGAGGCGTGCCGCTCCCCCCCGCCGCCCGCCAAGCGGCGCACTCCCCTCCCCCGCGCTCCTCCTTCGCCGCCCCCCGCGCGCCCTACATCCTCCCCGCACTCGTCGCCGCCGCGCGGGGTGCACGTTAATGGGAATGTCAATAATGGGATTGGGGCTGCTTTTAAGATTACTACGAGAGGTGAGTTTTAGCTTATTTTGTTTAGTATTAAGCTTTGTGCATTGTATAGTAGGGTAAGCAGGGGGAAGTTAAGTTTCCTATTTTCCATCGAACTCAGGCGGAAAACTACTAACTCAATGAAAATGCCGTGCTTTGCCTTGTTATCTGAGCCAAGAAATGAAAATAATAAACATTTCTTTCTCCGTCTACCAGAACGAGTAAATGAAAATACCGATTGCCGTCTAATGGACGCCCTGAAGCTAGCTATAAATGGCTGCGCAAACTTGATTTAAAATATTAGTTTTACTTACATTTTCTTTCTAAGTGAACAATGCGCAAAAGTTCAAAAAAAGCTAACTTCAGAGTAATAAAGTGATACCACCTCTTTTAATTTTATATCAATAATTTATTATCTTTTATTTTATATAAACTTATATAATTTTACATATAAATAAACTTTATATAAATTTCTTTATATCTCTTCCCCAGGCGACGCAAACACCGGCGACCAACAACTAGTAGTCTCAATCGAGCTGAACGGCGTCACGTACGAAGGTGTCCTCTTCCCCTCACAGAATGGCAACGGACAGAACGGACATCGGCAAATGGTTTCTTAATTATTAATAAGTCTTTAATAATATAAAAATGATAAATAACTGGTAATATATCGAAAAAATTGTGTTGCCATAGCTTAAAATTAATATTAAAATTGTATATCAGTGAAGTAAACTGTCACTATGTTTAGTTGATTTAGAAAATGATAGAAAATGAGTTCATATTATCAATAGTATTAATAAAGGAAAATTAAGTTTATTTTCTATTTTATCACAATTTAATTGGACATCGTCGAAAGAAAGAGAGAAGAGAGAAGAGATATAAATCACTGCCGAGACAGTACCGACCGTTTATCGGTGTTCGATTGGTCGGATGACAATTTTGTAAATATAGTTTCTTATATTATGTTATTTATAATTTGGTAGTACGGTGTTTTTTTTTATATGAGTTTTTTCTATGTAAATTTTTGTAAATAGTTACAATTTGTATCGCATCGTATGTCTGTCTGTCTGTGTTCCCGTACATGGTGTATAAATTATGTTGCTTGTGACAGTATTGTAATTTAGTTATTTATAGTTGAATGTCTTGGATAGTTGCTGAATTAGATAAAACAAATAAATAATATCATACGAACTGCGAAGACAGTTAATTATTATTCAATATTTGAACTTAAAAGTCTCGAATATCTACATGTCATTTTTTAAATTGTGTGGGAAGCTTGTTAAAGTAATAGTTATTTCCATATGTTAAAGTAGCTTTCTGCATAGTTTAAACTTAGTATTGACACCAATTTTAATGTTTTATATTATATTTGTAAGCAGTTTGTAAGTTAGCAGCCAACTACCCAGTGTGGTGTGGCAAGACAAGAAAATTACAATTTTATGCCATTTCCCTAGTGTAGCGTAGTAATTAATGATAATGAAGTATCCAGTCGGAAGTCGGCTGTTGGCAATCGGCTGTCGATAATCGGCTGTCGATAATCGGCTGTCAATAATCGGCTGTCGATAATCGGCTGTCATTAATAGGCTATCGGTTATTTAAGGACGAGAATCGCCAGCCGATTACCGACAGCGCCATCACAAACTTTTTTATTTTTTTATAATTAAGAAAATATTTATCTGTTCAGAATAAACTACTATTGTCATTCAGTATGGCACATGTATATGTAAGTGCAATAAACGGTATCCAAAATAAACAAAAAAAATCTCACATTTTATCTAATCGATATAAGCGTATAATTATTATAGTAGGGAAGTAATGTAAAGTTATGCTTTGTAAATGACTGATTTTATTAATTTACTTATTAATTTAATTGATTTTAATAACATTTAATTGTAAACTTCGATTTATACTAGCCTACTAGGTCGAGTTGTTCGCTACGTAGTGGTACATTCCTGATGTACGATATTTTTTAAGAAAATTTTCAACATGGCCTACTATTGCAGGTAGTGACGGCCAGATGCGTTAACGATTTTCGTCTTACACCAAAAATTTGTGTATTCAAATAATATACATGAATAAATATTATAATGATATATATATATAGTTTCTTTTTTCCTAACACTATGTGTCCTCTAAAATAAGTATCATTAAAAGTAATAATTTTCGAGAAAATAAAAAGTGCATATTTACTACTGGCAATATAAATTAAATTTGTGATAAGAATTTGTTTTAAAATTTAAAACAACTTCTTATCAAATATAGTTTTAAATAATATGAGAAGTATAAAAAAAAGGAAAATGAAGAAATGAATGAAGAATTATGAAATTTTAAATTTTCTTAATTTTTTATTGCCTTGCCCTCAGCATATAATTTGTAATCGAGGAAAAAAATTAAATATTCATAATTTTTAGCGAACTTAACTCCATCTAACATGTTTAAAAGGAACTTTTAGAAAAGATATTGCATAAACTGCCATCTATCGGAGCAAAGAAATTTTAATAAATATTTTTGATATAAGCTCAGAGTTGTTTTGTTCTTAGTAATATAGACGGCGCTATTTTATATTTTTTTTTGTTTTTCATATATTTTCTTTATACACATTTCACGCACTGAGCAGAAAAGACACAAACACTAGTGTTAAAGCATTTTTCATTCATCTTAGAAATTTCGGGCAGAGGGTTCCTTAAGTTTCTAGTTAACACTTACTTCCACACTTTCCACCAAATACCTGAGATTGCGTGTTGACATTGCAATAACATGAATCTCATTAGTGCTAAAACAGTTTCAACTTAAAACACCATCAAATTTGTGACAGGAAATTAATTTCTATCTAACGATGCGACCCAAATTAGATTTTCACGGTAGAACTGCAATATAGGTATCGATTGGAAATGAGAAATCACTGCGAAACCAAACAAGAAATCTAAACAATTTCGTTCCGGACAGACGGACGTTAGCGTTTGTATTAAAATGATAAAATGCTTTTTGCCCTAAAGGTTTTTGCGAGATTGAGCTAAGCTAAGCTTATATTTATTTTTGTCGTATCAGTTCTTCTTGTATTTGTGTGGTTTCTGGAATATAGATAAAAAATATTTTTTCTTTAAAAATATGTAGTTTAGTTTGAATCTTATTTATATTTTTAATTTATTTCTTACTTACGGTTTCTTTTTAGACAATACCTACTAATAAGGTTGAAATAAAATATTCTAAATGTCCTTAATATTCTCGAATTGGCGTAACTGGTTCCTATTTAAATTAATTGACTTTTATGATTGTCGAATACATTTTCAACTCAAAAGTATGTTTTAATATATAATTTACATTATTTTCTCTGATAATGATAAAAAAATGGGCTAAAATAAGCTAGAAACAAAAGAAGCAGTTACAACAATGTTTATAGTCAGTATCTTAAACACGATAGGTAGTTAAACTTTCTAATTGAGAATTTACTTTTTTAAAAATAATAACCTAATTTAAATTAAAATTATTTAATACATCTGATCCATTTAGAAATCTATACAATATTAATTCTTAAAACTAAAACATTTCTATTGAAAAAATAAATTGAATTGCAACATTTACCGTGAATTTTACAAAACAATAAAAGTGCTTATAACAATAATGAGAATACTCCGGTGGTCTCGCTGAGCCAGCGGAATAATCTCTCTTAACCTAATATTGAGGGTTTGGATGAGCGCATAACTAGGTCATGGGTTCAATTCCCACTTGAGCAAATGAAATACTTAATATTTACTCGCTCCACTAATGAGACAAGAAGCGCGGCGTTGAAAACAGTAACACAAAAAAAAATAGAATTCAAACACTAGCATGTCACAAACTCATTAAGGAACTAGATACCACTGGCTGAAATGTCCAGCGTAACAATGCAGTGCGTGTGATAAGCTGGTATTGCCGAAACGCATTCTGGGGAAATGGGGTGACATCACGTGATGGTAGTGGGTTCGCTAGTATTACTTTTGTTTGTTTTTTTTACTTTGGTTAGGGTTTTTTACTGTTTTACATGGTTGGTATTAATTACATATCTATAATGTATATAAATATAGTACTTTTAAAATTTTTCAGGCCAATTTTTTTGTTTGCGAAGAAATGGAAATATAAACGTAAATAAATATTTCACTTTCTCGAGTTGGGATCGAACCTACGACCGCTTAAGCCTTAAAGTAAAAAGGGTGTCGTGCGCAATATGGCAGTGGGGTCAATCGCTTTAGTGGAAACGATTACACTTCTGGTAAGGGCTGACTTGGGATATATTGAATCCACACGGAGAGAACAGAGTGTTTGGACACTAGATTCGCTTTGACTACTCTTCTAATCGGGATAAAAATCGAAGCGCAAAGATATTACGAAGCTAAATCTCCTTAAAAATGAGAAGTAGGTACCTACATAAATATAAATGTTTTTCAAAGAGATGTTTTCCTTTCAAAAAGTTGTTTATTAAATATCTTTATACAAAAGTTCCTTAAACTTTTTATGATACTTGCGACTCTTATATGTAACTTCTGAATACGAATTTGTTTTTCAATGATATTTCAATAAAGTATGTATGTCAATCGAAAAGTATTAAAATAGTGAAAATGTACATAATATCGACAATATATTTATTTATATTTTGAGCTTCGCTTCAATTGACTTATTATTGAGACATTTCCTCATAAGCGGTTTCCTTAAATTAGGGGCAATGTGTGTTGAGTGGTGGAACCCAACGCCGCTATTTGCCATAACAAAGTGGAGAGATGAAAATAACTTATTCTCCGAGTTTTTCTCCTACAATTTGACGGTCACTCTGATCTACTATGTTTATAATTTTTTTCGGAACTATTTATATTTATTTTTTCGTTTTCTCGCTCTTGTAAACAAATCGTAGCGTTAAGTTCCGTAAATCACGACGCAACGACGAAAATGGTCTGAAAGTAAACATACGGACGTGACACTGAATTATCTCCGCCTACATTTCAAAGCGGGATCCTGCGTGAAACTCAAAATATAAACATAATTAACAAATAAACATAAAAAATAAATTTTCCATCCTATTTAATTAATAAAATCATAATAAAAGTATCATAAAATTTGTCTTAAAATGTCTAACTAATACTATAAAATGTGACATTTTAAGTTAGATTAAACGTCGTCGGGTGACCGAGGAGCCCGCCGCCGCCGGGACGCAGGAAATCTCCTTTCCTATATAAATTGAAAGCGGAAGTGAGGTCAGTAGTTATAACATAGATCTAGAAACTTTGACTTTTCTTAGTTTATGTATTTAGATATGACTCCAGTCATATTTAGTTAGGTTTATGTGGCATTTACAAAATGACTAAATAAAAAATAAAATAAATCAGCTTCACGCTGTATCCCGCATACAGCAGGGTAGGCAGAGGGAACAGTGTTAACACACTCCATTCCCCACTTTCCGCCGAAATCTGGAAGCATTGCGTGTTGAGTGGCGGAACTTAACGCCGCGTTTGTACCTCGATACCAGAGTGACGAAACGGAAATATAAATTCTAGTAAATATTTCGTTTTCTCGAGTGGGGATCAAACCCACAACCATCGCGTTATTGTCACACCACACCACCGCTACTAAACCATTTTTGCGTCAGTCAATCTTATTCATATACAGTAGATATTTATTTATTTATTTATTTATATTTCATTTATTTATTAGATATAAGTACTCAAACTCGTTTTCATACACAGACAGACGCACCCACAAATTAATAATTTTAATACAGTTAAGTGTTTTCAAGGGAAACATAATGAATATTAATTAACAACGTTGATATGAAAACATACCTTATCGACATCTGTAGGCACAAATTTAAATATTAAATTTTTTTAATTACTTTCTGTGGGTGAAATTAATTTCATATAATATAAATATTATGTTTTACTAATGAAAAGTAAATGTGAAAATGTGTAATATAAATCTGGAATATTTTTAAATATATTGTAATTTTTCTTTCAACTTCATGCTTTAGCACTCAGCAGGGTAGGCAGAGGGAACCTAGTGTTAAGGCACTCCGTTCCCCATTTTCCGCTAAAAAAAAATTGAAAAAAGATAGTTAATTTTTTTTATTTCATTTCCTCGAGGGGTAAGGGGGTTTCTCAAAATCATGTGTGATAATTCATTAAAGAAATAAATATTAAATATTTATTATATATTAAAGAGCTGTATTTAATTTTGTTTTTTGTATGACACTTACTGTATTTAGAAATAATAATCCTTTGTTTTGGTAGCCAATAATCCCTGTATAATCCACCCTCCTCTGAGCCCTCCTCAATGTGTTACGTACTTACAAATTACTCTATTCTCCTTTTATCGTTTATAATAAGATACTATATGTTATGTATGACAATGTGTTTTCTTTGTTATATCCGTATACTTATTTTAAGCCGTTTGTAGAAAGAAGGATTTGAATTCACAAATATTTTAGAAGTCATGGTTAAGTCTAAATTAAGTAGGGAACCTAGTGTTAAGATATGTTCCTCATCTTTTGCCTAATTTTCGAGGAATTGCGTGTTGAGTCGTGGAACTTAACGCCGCGCTTTCGTCTTGGTAATAGAGCGAAGAAATGATAATAATAAAAAATAATAATTCATTCACCCGAATGGGGATCGAATCTACAACCGTCACGTTATAATCACACGCCTGTATCAGCCTCAATAACAATAATGTTTACGCAAATTACACACTTTCAACAAAATTATAACAAACCTAGATATATTAAAAAAAGTAATTACTTTAATTATTAAATGGACAAAAGCTAAAAAAAATATAATATAAATAAAATTTTATAAGCAATATTAAAATGTTAGGGCGGCAGTCTAGGGCGGGCGGCGGGGACCGTCAGTCGAGATGCGTCTGTCGGAGGAGTCGCATGTCTCGCGCGACCGCGTTATAATATTCGTTTATAATAACTATATCAATATAAAGTCAGTTTGTTTTTAATTAGTGTTTTGAGTTAGCAAATTCAATTTCTGTGTATGTGTTTGTGTTTTGTGTCTAAAGTCGGGAACAGGTAACTTAGAAATCTTTTTTTTTAAATTTTATTAATTATATTAAAATATTAATTGCTGTTTCTGCGTGTGCGCAATTTAAATGTAATATTAATTTAATTGAATATACTTATATATATGATTAATTTAATATTGTAAATAAATTGTAGGTTTTATTTTCGTTAGTGGTTGACGTCACCAGTTAATGCGGTTATCAAATAAACATACCAATGTTAAAATGTACGATAACCGCTCTTATTTATTACTATAGAATATATTTAAAAAAAATGTGTCACTTAGTTTATATTTTTTATAATTCTTTTATATTTATAGTGTCTTTTCTTAAAATATTTAAAGAACATAGGTGACTTAAGAAGCCGATCGCGGGTTTGATGCCCACTCGGGGAAATGAATTATTTAATATTTTAATTTCGTCTTTCTGGGAACAAGGCAAACTGCGGCGTTAAGTTCCGCCACTCGACACGCAATGCTTCGAGAATTCGGCAAAAATGGGCAACGAAATTGTTAAAAAAACAGATGTAAAAACATAAAATATAGGTTATATACACATTACGTGATATTCTTCGGAGTTGTACAGATTATTTATTTATTATATTTTATCATTGTTTTCTTTTTAATATTTTTTATTATATTTAATATGTATAACACTAAAGATTCATTACTATATGTTATTAATATAAATTACTAGTATATTTTAATTCACATATAGAGGACACTATAACAATTTGTCTATTTTCTGTTTATTTTGCGTAATGAAGTGCTGAAATTCGTAGATTCATTTCGAGAAAACACTATTATTAATATAATTATTCTTTCAACTTTGAACGTGCAACCGTTGCTTTTAAATAAGTGGCAACTGAGCCATAATGGCGTTCACGGCCCGGCGTAGGCAACTCTTACAGAGCAGTTGTAATTCTATTCCTAGGACTGTAAACGTCCGCTCCTTGTATTGGTTTCAAAATTTTCATAAATATTAATATTGAAAGTGCTTTACCATTTACATGCTTGACTATTTTCGAGTTCGATTTTAGTCGAAGGTTTTTTTTTATGTATAATATTGATGTAACCTTAGTTTGGTTAACTTTAGATGACTTATACAAAAAAAAGTCACATTTTTAAAATAAAGTAAAAATAGAAATTAGAGTTATTTTATTTAAAACTTATTATATTCATATTCATGTTTATTTAAGACACACCGCTGCGTTGAGTTCTGCCCGCACACAGCAGGGTAGGCAGAGGGAACCTAGTGATAAAATACTCCGTTCTCCATTTTCTCCGAATTCTGGAGGCATTGCGTATTCTGACACCAGAGTGGAAATAATTTAATATTTAATTTCCTCGAACCCACTACCAGTCGCATCAGTTACTGGCCTCTTCATGCTATAGCTTCAATATTAGCAATGGAAACGTAAAATTTATTCACTGATTTAGATCTTGAGTTATTCGCTCTTTCATATGAAAAAATCTTTACAATACCATATTTAGTATAGCAGATGATTATCCAGTTTTCTTTCATCGTCAGCTTTCCTTTTGTATTTGTATAATGTTTTGATGTTATTTTTTTTTTTACGTTCTAGGTATTAGGTATCTTTTTCTTTTCTTTCTTTAGGTTCTAGGTATCTTTTGTGTTTTGAAGGTAAAACTAAAATGTATGGTTTTTTAGAAAAATAAAAAAAATAGGGTATTTTTTTTCAATTTTAGGTTTACAATAAATCTTAAATCTAAGGAAGGTATAGTTAGAATTTTTGGTTATCTACAATCATCAACAACATCAAACATTGTTATTTTTTAAAAAAAAACTATTAAATTTAAAATTGGGTGTCATCTATATATATAAAATCGAAAGGTCACTCACTCATCACGAAATCTCAGAAACTACAAGTGCTAGGAATCTGAAATTTGGCATAGGAGTTACTTATAGGACATAGGTGCTGGCTAAGACGGGAATTTGCAATATTCGATTTCTAAGGGGTTGTTTTTGGGGTCGAAAGTTTGTATGAAACTTCGTTACTACAAATGCTAGGAGTCTCAAATTTTGCATAAACGTCACTAGGACGTAGTCATGGAGACAGAAATTGATAATAACATAGTTCACGCGGGTGAAACCGCGAGCAGGCCGCTAGTTAAATATATAGACATACCATAAGCTAAAATTATTTGTCATAGTTAAATTAAGATTTAATTTATATTATAAACTTAAATTCGACTAGCACACTGATAACCCTGAAGGGTCCACCATGTCCTGGGTACATCAAAGGACCGGCTGCCATACTATTATATCATTGTATTATAAGTGGGTCAAATTCAGTTTCTTAAATTAAAAAACATAATAAAACCCTTAAAAAGATGGTATTTATTGTCCAATTAACTTAAAAATACGATACGAATAACCTATAAAGACCAAAATTAAAACTTTTATTTCAGTAAACATATATTAAAACATAATATTTACACGTAAGTCGATGTTTTCGTCATTCCAGATCTCAAATCGCAAACAGTTTGTGCTAAATATAATATTAGTGAGGTGTTCACTTATAGCGCGAGTGCTGGTAGACCTGCTTTGGTTTGACACGTTCTCTTTATAATACCTACTTCGTACTCGTTCTGTATAACTTGATTTATAGCATTTTATAGCATTGTATAGCATCTGATAATAACAAGAGGCCATTCGTGGCGCAATGCCACAAAGGTGTGGCTGTAAATGCGATAGGTTATTGGTTCGATCCCCATTCGATGAAATGAATTAATTAATATTTTTATTTCTTTGCTCTGGTGTCGAGACAAAGCGGCTTTGAGGTTAGCCTCTTATTCAAAGACTTCAGAATGCGTCGGAGGGGAACGAAGGGTTTTATCACTACTTAGTGATAGGGAACTTTCCCTTAGCTTAGCCTGTTGTTTGCGGGATACATTTATATTTCATTTCCTCGAGTGAGAATCGGACTCAAACTCTTAAGCCCCTGCGCCACGACTGGCCTCAATAAGATTATAATATCAATATTTCTCAACAAAACATACGAGCAGTTCATCAGTAACCGTAGCTCGCTAATTGCTAGATCGTGCTGGCGTGTTGACAGTCTCACGACGGATACTTCCTATGTACTCGTCGGGTTCCTTGACGTGACGTGACGTGACGTTTCACGTCATTTTCTGTGGAATCTGTTCTGCTGATAGCGAGGCCTACTTTGTAAATAGTTCTGCTTATCAATAGTGTTTTGTATGTAAAGGTAGAGATATTGCTTTGAGGTGTGGGTTAGATGTTTTGAATAGTTATTTATAATATGAATTTGGTTTATTTGCTTGTTGAGTGGCGGAACTTAACGCTGCGTTTTACCTTGTCAGAGCAGGGAAGAGGAATTAATTCTTTCTCTAATCTGGGGATCTAAACCATATATAAATGAAAAACCTATATGTATAAGTGTATAACGGTATCGGTATTTTGTATTTTAATATTTTCTCAGAATTTCTAGGTTTGTCTTGTAATTTCAGCATATTCGATAAAAAAACGGCAATAATAAACGATGACAACTAAAAAAAAAAAAGCAGTTTTTTACATTTCAAAACTTATGTCACTTTTTAGGAACTTTATTTTTAATGGAACGTTTGAGCTCGCTGTCAATACAAATAAATCGAAATCAAAATGTATTGGTAAGCTATTGACGTAGGTAGGTACCCTATATTGTTTTACTGGCTTCGTTATATTTGTGTATACAAATATTGACTGCTTCCTCCTGGCATTACTTGCTCTATAACCTCCTGTATTTATATATTCATACGTAAATTTTATGTGGAATATAGGAAAACATAATATGTGTGAAACTTACTACTTTTCAGAGAAAAAAAGATGCTAGAGAATCTTATTAGTGTAGAAATTGAACCTATACATATAGACTTTAACATACAGACTTTTAACAATTGTACTACGATGGAGTCTGATTTCTGTGGTCCGATGGCTTCGTTTGATTGGATGGATTTATTTGAGGTTATGAATAATCATCACACTTTTACTTATAGACTCGTTCTGCAACACAATGCGAACTTGGATGAAAATTGCTGAACGAACTGTCTCGACAGTAGGTTCCTTTGTCACAATCCTCCAAAATGTACGGAATCTCTATTTAGAGCCGTTTTTAAGCTTCAAATTCTATCCTCCAAAATAAGTGAGGCAAAAAAAAATTTTATTAAGTAATGAGATCCAATGAATATATTACAAATAATTATAACCTATTTGAATATAACAATACCGTTTAGGTAACATATATCTATATATGTTATATAATCCTACACTCCTTACCTATTCATTGTTGATATAGTTCTAACAAAAGCTACCGTTGATTATAACACAATTGATTTAAATCTTTCAATTAAGGATTTAAATATAATCCCTTAATTATTGAATCAGATTTTAATTCGTTATTCGGTTTCGAGCTTCTAGTGTCTTTATCATCTACAAGTATGTGAAATTTCATTGAAATATTAAAAGAAAAGATATAAAAAAGATAAGCATATGTTGACAATTTATGTTGATCTTTTTACCATAAACGAAGGAATGAATTATTAGAAGCAACTTGGATGTTGAATTGTTTCCTTGTTATAATGGCTGACAGAAATATTATTATGAAAAATAAAAATTATAAATTGTGAGGAAACCGAAGACATTGAGGCCAGGTGTGATGCAAGGACGCAAAATGTGTAGGCGCGACAGTTTGTGGGTTTGATTCCCACTTGAGGAAATTTAATATTTAAAATTTATTTAATTCGATCTTGTGTCGAGAAAAACGTAATCCCTCCAGAAGAGCAACTGTTGAGTTTCTTGCCGGCTCTTCTCAGCAGAACTGCCTTCCGAACCGTTGGTAGCTTTTTGTTCATATGTTCATTCGACGATTCAAAAGTGCTTGTAATAATTGCCTATTTGAATAAAGAATATTTTGAATTTGAATTTTGAATTTGAATTCGGCGGAGAATGAGGAGTGGAGTGTTTTCACACTAGGTTGTCTCTACCTACCTTGCGACATGCGGGATACAGCATAAAGCTAAAAAACGGATAAAGACCTTTCTTATTAATGGCTGATAAAAGTATAGCTATGAAAAATTAAAACGATAAATTGTGAGATAAACGAAGATAAAAATTATATGAAACCGGCTTACAGTACGATTTGTGCAGCGGAAACGACCAGATAGTACTTTAGATCAAATGTAGGGATCATAAAAATCCCTTTTATGCTGCCGCTTACCGATAGAACGTTTTTCTTTGTTATTTCCGTGCTTCGCTTTTACTCGTTTAACGGCAATTCTAACGGATTCGCTATAACAATGCAGCTTCACGCTTATCCCGCTTATCGCATCCTTAGAATATATCTCATGAGAGGTGATGTGCGGGCATTTTAGTGTTAAAGCACTTTGTTCTCCGCTTTTTTTTCCAATTTGTGAGGAATTTAAATATTAATCATCCCTTGAAATCGAACTCACTATCATTGCATTTACTGAGGCTGTTCTACAGCACCAGGACTGCCTAAAAAGTAAAAAAAAAACGTAAGTATAATCTAACCAAGGCCGTCGTCACGCATAGGCACTAGCATGTGGTTGCTACCGCAACAGTGGCAGGTTCGATTCCTACTCGAGAGAATAAAATATTTATTAATTTCATTTTTACGTTCTCGTAACGAGGTAAAGCGTGACATTGACTTCCGTCACTCAACACGCAATGCCTCAAGAATTTCGCCTACAGTCCTGAAATTAGTGTCTTACCAAGTTCCCCTGTTCCTTCCACCGATCCTTGTGATGATGATGAAGGTTAATTCTATTATTTAGCCGCATATTTTTCGCTATTTGTTTTGGATTTAATTTCCGCGATAAAAACAGAGAACAAATAAAAGCGGGCATTGTTCCAAGCATATGTTATCGCACTTATTATACTAGGTCCCCCAAATAAATGTTTTGTACTGAACTGAACTCAATTGTATATTATATTTTCAACTAACTTCGTTTTGTTCTTCTAAAAGTAATTTGCTTGTTATTTGTTGCATTCCCCATAGCATAGCAGGGTAACCAGAGGTAATCTGGAAACCTAACATTACGTATGTGACATTCCGTTCCCATTAAGACACTTCCGTTCCCCACTTTCCACCGCATTCTGAAGGCATTGCGTGTTGTTTGATTTTAATGCCGCGCTTCGCCTTGCTCTTTTTATTACTTAAAAGAAACAAGAAGAAGAAGAAGATTATTACTTAAATGTTAAATATATGTCTGATGAGAACTTTAACATATGTAGTTTGCTATAATAGTATGGATTTATCCATTAGTTGGCCTTGCCTTAATTTTCTTTTCATTTCTTTATTTTTATTAAATTAATATTTGGCCTCCCAAATGAGCCAAATATTAACTTAATTATTTTTTTATGTATTTACATACAAATATATAAAAAAAATATTTTTAATAAAATA
Organism: Heliconius melpomene rosina; assembly: GCF_056956725.1. Classification (NCBI taxonomy): domain Eukaryota; kingdom Metazoa; phylum Arthropoda; class Insecta; order Lepidoptera; family Nymphalidae; genus Heliconius; species Heliconius melpomene. Next base: position 3,256,798 of record NC_140402.1, on the reverse strand, counting down.
TGCAATAGATATTATCAATGTCGAACTCCAAACATATGATAAAAATACAATGTAAACAACGTATACGGTTAAAGCAGGCACGCGCATTAGTTCTAATACTGTAGATAACCGACACATCACTGATAACAGTGATAAGAGCCCACTTACTTATCTCGGGTCACACACTGTCTTAAATAGTTACTGGTTTTGTAATCTATGTACGAGTTAAATGGGTATAAGTTTAAATATAAAAATATATAAAAATAATATATGTATAAATATTATGGTAATATTTAATTTAGCATCATAAAAAAATTACATTTATATAATTGGAAATCCAGGACAGAGGCCTAAGTCCTCAGCATGAGGCAGAGAATTGGATGATAATGTAAATGATTTAATCACTCCCATGAATGGAGTTTGAACCCACTATCACATTTACAGTAAGAAACTGTTCCGTTGCACTGACAGATCTATGTTTTAAAATAATTATTAGCAATTATTATTATAATAACAGTCTTAGTCCATATTAAAGTTTATTTAGTTTAGCGTGGTGTTAAAATGACGCATGACCAAAGAGGATGTGTTGCCACCGGCCAACGGAAGTCTAAAATAAATTATTTGTAAGAAGTGATATAAAATACGTATAAAATATTTCAATGTAAATCTACTTCGCCTTAATAATTATGATATTGACTTAAAGTTAAATATGTTTTCACAAATTTCGAGCGCAGGGAACCTAGTGTCAAGACACTCCGATCTTTGCTTTCCGGTCAAATTCAAACCATGTTAAATGACGAAACTGAACTTTACCTTACCAGAGGGGAGAAATAAGAGAAAATCTTCTTCTTCCTCCTGGCATTAATTGCGGCTATTGCCAGGGTCTGCCTTCCTACTCAACCTACTCCTCTTTGCACGGTCTTTTGCGTCCTCGGTGGTTAGACCACATTGGTGGTTAGACCTCGGTGGTTAGACCCATATAGAAATAAGAGAAAATCTTTCCCTGAGTAGAGTCAAACCACCATCACGTTTAACCACTAGTCCCATATTGGGTAAATATTCTTATTTCACTTTATTGAAGTATTAGATCACCATATTTTAAATGGAACTCTTGATGCTCTCCCGTTGTTGCCTCGTAACAACAAACTTGTATTTCATGCCCAAACTTTCTGAGAGCTGCGGCTTTTTGTATAATGGAGTTATCAAATCTCCTGAACTATAGATTTAGTGAAGTACAATCTGTTTTATAGAATAAGTACAATAACTTTTTTTTAACTTTCTGGTAACCTGGTGGTTCCAGGTAACCTGGTAACCTAGTACTGAGACACTCCGTTTTTCATTTTCCGCCTAATTCTGGAGCCATTGTATGTTTGAACAACAAGTGGCGGAACTCAACGCCACGGTTTGCCTCGTTGTCAGAGCGAGGAAACGAAAATCTTCAATATCATCATTTCCTCGACTGGGATCGAACCCACACAACAAATAAATAATATAACTTAAATAGATATTATCGATTCTTATAATATTAATGCAAGAGACGTTTCTTTTTTCATTTGTGTGCATCGTGTACATATTGCAAAGCCTGTAATGGTAAAAGTAAACTCTAAATAAATTCTAATTAGTATAACCAATAATGATAAATAATGGAAGAAAGAATATATATCTGTGAGAGAGGCAGGGGGAGACCTCGTAGACTTTAGAGAACACAATATCAAGGATACTAGAGGTACGTCACGTATAAAGCACGAGGACTCCCGGGATTGCATACACGAGGCGAGACGAGGCGAAAGAGGTATCTTTTCAAATACATCGCTTCGTTCTCCATGTTTAACTTAGAAAAATTAACATTTACTATAAGACCCTTTATAGACCTTAGACGATAAAGTAGTTTTACAAATGTCTCAGTTTATAATTAACTTTCAAATATAAATATATGTTTTTTCTCATATAAAATAATTAATTCAATATCTTCTACCTTCGCATAGCCCCGAGCGATTACGGCGAAGTTAAATACATATATACATTTCAAAAAGATATAAACGTGATATTCTCTATAAGCATCTAATTAATGCTAATACTTGTTTTTATCTTCACCTATCTACCGAATAATGTGAGGTAAAGTACACAAATCTGTAATTTTTCAATAGAAGGAACCTATTGGCCCAATATTCCCACTTGTCATCGAATTTCGAAAGGAAAGCGACATCAAGGAACCTTCACTCATCATACAATGACTCGAATTAGGCATTCGGGTGAAAGTAGAGAACTAGATATATATAGAAGAGTGATATTACTTTTTTTATATTAAAATAGGCTTGCATTTTGTTTATTAAATTATGTTTGTTTTTTATGAAGTTATTATTTTATTAGAAGAATTTTTCTTTTTTATTAGAAGAAGAATTATACCACCATTTTATTTTATTACATAAAACCTGGTCCCATGTGTGTGATACATCTTTTATTTGTAACTGTAGCGAATGTAATGACATGAAACTGGAAAAAAAAGATATATTACTTTCTTAATACATCTCGCACCTCGTATAAAACTAATTATATACAAAGATAATAATATAATTCTTTATATTAGCATCTTAGTGACATAGGACTCTGCACTACTTTTATATTTGGTCACTCCGTTTAATACTTTCCAGTCATTTGAAAAAGGATTGTGTTATGTGATATACCCCTCAATGTGGTTTAGCTTCACGCTAGATCCTAGTGTTAAAACACTCCATTCCCCAATCTCCGCCGAATTTTGAAGAATTCCATGTTAAGTGGCAGAACACAACGCCGCGCCTTGCCTCGACAGCAGAGCGAAGAAATGGAAATATAAACGTAAATAAATATTTCACTTCCTCGAGCGGCAATCGAATCCACAACCGTCGCGTTACAGTCACACCCTCGTGCTGCTGCGCCACTACGGCCTCAGATACAAAAAGTCTTTACCTTTTCCACGAAAAGAAAACCTTCAAGTAGCATTTTCTCTATTTAGAAAACAAAACCAATACTAATAATGTCGTGACTATATTTATTTAACTTTAATATTCTTCTCTTCTCGTATAAGGTTTTCCAAGCAAGTATCGCCTTCTTTTGTTATCGCCACGTTTCCGCGTCACGGGTACACTGTACGGAAGTTGAAATGAGTGACGTCCATTATAACAGACTAACTGACACACACAGACTACAGTTATCTATTTAATCCTAGTTTATTATTACTATTATTTGGTTTACTATTTAATTAAGAAAAAAATTAAGACGACATTTTTGTTCCGTTCTGTTCTGTTCTTTTTATTATGGCGTTCCGAGCTATCCGAAAATAACTTCGCCAGTGTCACATTGAATGGAGAACCCACGAAAGAAGTTGTACGGTAAAAAAGAGAGATAGTTCAACAGAAAAATGCATGTTTAAGAGAGATCCAGTTGACGACATTTTTGTCTTCTCTTATAAATACAAGATTCATTAGTATTGACTGTAACTCATTACACTCAACTACTGTGAAAATTGGAACAATAGAAACAATGAGAAGCTGTCATAATTGTTGAAGAGCGTCCATATTTTTGACATTTGCAAGCCGCGAACGAAGAATTGAATTATTTTTGACATTCCGTGACAGATTAGTGATGTGCTGACGGATAGACAAGCGAATCGAATCGATGTTGTATATCTGTCGTGCTAACAAATATTGCTTATTTTTCTTTTAATAATAATATTGAAATAAAAATAAGTAGAAAATTTACGAGTATATAATATATATGGGTAAAAAAAAATACAGTCGATTTGATAATCCGGCTTACATAAGTCGGTTAAAAACGAATTTACTACAATTTACAATACCTACAGGTTTTCGGTATTCTATACACTACCGAGGTGTTGTATAGAAAACTGAATTATACAGGTTGTCTGTTACACATATATAAGAAAAGTGACTTATTAAATATACGAGTGTCAAGCAGTTTACAGATTATGATAATTCATGGAGCCGTGGCCGTGACTGATCTCCAGGTATTCAATTTCTTGCTTCGTAGCATTTTAATGGGCTAATGGATTTCTCATCTCAAATGATAAGTGATGTAAAAAGATTTTCTTCAGTTGCTTTTAGCTATATTGTCAAGTAGATGTGAATTTTTAAAATTGTTCTCGTTTAAATGTGTTTTATTATAAATTGTAGTTGAAAATTGCAATGGTAAAAAAAACTTGAATTTAAAAAAAAAAAAAATACCTCTACTAATATAAATATAGAAATATTTATTTACGGAAATATTCATTTACGTTTATATTTCCATTTCTTCGCTCTTGTTTCGAGGCAAAGCGCGGCGTTTAGTTCTGCCACTCATCATGCAATGCCTTAACACTAGGTTCCCACTGCCTACCCCGCTGTGTGCGTGATACAGGACTGAAGCGTGAAGCTAAAAATATAAATTTAGATAAATAATCGAGTGTTCCCTCGAGTGGGGATGGAACCTATTACCATCGCGTTACAGTAACACACTTGTTCCCCTGAGCCACGACGGTCTCAAAAAAACTCATAGTAATATACATGTGTATGTTTGTTATGTTTTCAATAATAATAGATAACCTGCATATAATTTTATGGTTAAATAAGTCAGGAATAAGCTTAATTAGATAATGAATTTAGTTTTGCAAGCGATGCTTATTACATATTAGTTATTGAATCGTATAACATAAATTTGTTGTTAAATTTATAGATTTTAATTATAATTAAAGTAGTTTTAATTGTCGTTTAAAATTATTTTCGTTTTAAATTGCCAAGACAAAGCACCTCATTGGTTTCCATTATTTAATACGAAATGTCTCTATTCCGGGCGAAAAGCGGAGAGAATGTATATATCTCTACCTCTATATCTTACCTACATATCTATATATTAATGGGTTTAAGCTGAAAAAAGGTTATTGACAACAGTTTGAACCTATGGTTCTACACTAGCATATGCCTTTGATAAGGCATGCTTGCAGAGACTGTTGCCAAAATTAAATATCTAGCTATATTTTCTAGATATTTTGCTAAAAAAAAGTATACCTACTATGCATAGAGAAGTAAGAGTTTAAGGATAAATATTAACTTAATAAAACTTGAGTTAAAATACAGTTTTCTACGTAATCAGTTAAATGTTCTATTCATAAGACGTCGGCCACCATATATGGTATACGGACGTCACGTGACATATATGGACAGTAGAAAAATGTATGTAGTTACTGTGTATGTATACGTTTGACGATAGCTACGTAACTGTCAATGGACAATATAATGTTAAGGATTTAGCTACACCCTGTATACCCCGCAAGTAGTGAGGGAGGCAGAGGGAACCAATAATGTTAATACTACAATTAGTTATCACTCCCAACATTAGGAATTTCTAGAAATTCTCTTTAAATCAGGCGATGTAGATTTTCTTATTATTTATTTTTGTAAGACATGTGCAACTAGACTTAAATATAAATACTTTTTTTGTATAGCTTTGAGCTATAATGAATTTTATATTTTGGTATTTTATTTGTTGAGGCCAGTAGTGGTGCAACAGCCCAAAGCATGACTCTGGTGTCAAGGCAAAAGAGCGGCGTTTAGTTCCGCCACTCAACACGCAATGTCCCCTGAATTCGGCAGAAAGTGGGGAATGGAGTGTCTGGGTTCCCTCTGCCTACCCTGCTGTATGCGGGATGATGAAGCTGATTTTTTTGTTTGTTTTGGTATTTTAATCAAAATTAGAATATATGTAATAAAATAGATAATTTCAGCTGACAATATAGTGTTGACAAGTATTTTTCTTGATTTCTATTTCCCCTTAAATAAATATTTTGAGACTTTCATCTTGTTCATTCAAAATGCCACCCCAACCTTAGATGTATTGATTTTGCAGTACGTAAATTTAAGCAAAGGGGTAAGCCACAGAGGTGTTAATTATATTAACAGATATTAGATATAGACCAGTAATGGCACAGGGGAACAAACGTGTGGCTGTTAATGCGAAAGGTTGTGAGTTCGATTCCCGTTCGAGGAAATTAAATATTTAATTATTTCATTTCTTCGCACTGTTGAATTAATTTTCACCAACACACAATGCCTTTAGAATGCGTAGGAAGCGGAGTGTCTTAACACTAGGTTCCCTCTGCCTCTGGGGGAACTCAAGGCCCCTCTTCGGTTCAACACCAGAGCGAAGAAATGAAAAATATTAAATATTTCATTTCCTCATGTGGAAATCAAACTCACAACCCTGCCTCACGCCACCCCTGGCCTCAACCTGTATATATGGTGACTACTGACTAGTAAGAAACACTCTCGCTAAAATGGTATCAATCGATGAAGAATTCGCTATGTGTCTCTGGTCTTAAAGCGCCATAGCATTAAGTGTTGGCTTTTCGTAATATCTTAGGAATCTGTAATAATAGCGGCAAATATTCTTATGCTAAGAATAATTTACGTTAGATCTCTATCATATTTGAATGAACTTTTCATGTTAAAGAATCTTAAATGTTTAGCGCGGAGTTGTGCTCCGCTATTCAACAGAATGTCTTGAAAATTGGAATGGAAAATAAAGAACGGAATATCTTAACCTTAATTTGAGTTTTGCCATTTTATTTTCCAAGGTTCCCTCTGTCTACCCGGCTATAGGCGGGATATAAGCGTGTATCTAAAAAAAACATCTTAACACTTACCTCTGTCTATGCTGATATAGGCGGGATACAACGCGAAGCTAAAATCTGTAGAAAACGGAGAACGTAGTGTCTTAACACAAGGTTCCCTCCCTCCCTCTACCCACTCTGAAACTAAAAAAAGGAAGTATAAATTCAATTCTCATAAACATTATATAAACGGCTTTCAAGTTACATATACATAGCCATGTCTAATGTCAATAAGAAGTGTTTGTTTTGCAATACGTTTGTTTCTTAGTTCATTGAATCAGATACAATAGATTAAAGAAAATATAAGTCTTCTCAGACGTACTCGTTTGTATTCTATACACCAATATAATATATTCAAATGAATTTTCCTTACAAATGGTCTTATTTAGTCTTTGAAGTGGATAAACTACTGTTAAAATACTCCTTATCCACTTTCGAATCCAGTTTTTGGGACAAAACCGACAGAAACGTCTAAAGTTTTATATTGTATTTGTTGCTAGAAGGCATTTTGTTGATTTTCAATTCAATATTCAGAATTATCATCTCAACTGAGTCATGGAAACACGATTAATTATTGACCTGAGTGAACCGAAGCTCTTACTGGTCAAAAGGGTGTTCCATCGTAATGCTACTCCTCTTAGACTGTTGAACCTACAGCTCTGAAGGTTTCCGGGAACGTTGTGGACGACACGGTGATCCCAGCGAAGTTTGGTGATGATAAATGTAATTGTAGTTTTTGAGTAAATGGTTGAAATGTGTCCCTTAGAGCTGTGGAACCTTTTGAAGTTCACGTGCACATATTGAACTTTGCGGAGCGGAGAATCATTGAGCGGAGAAAAAGAAAATTTGGCAAAATTTTGCGCAACATAGCTTCGCTTAGATCCACCCGCTGAGCACAGCATGTGGCGGATCCTAGTATTTTATTATTTTGAGGATTTAAGTATCTTCTTCTTCCTGGCATTAATTCCTCCTATTGCCAGGGTCTGCCTTCCTACTCAACCTACTCCACTTTGCACGTTCTTTTGCGTGCTCGGTGGTTAGACCATTGGCTCTCATGTCCTGCAACACGACATCCAACCAGCGCTTCCTTTGGCGTCCGGGAGGATGAGGAGGAGGATTTAAGTATGTACGAGTATAAATATATTTTCATTGAAAAGCAGAAACAAATACTGGAGAGGCGAGAATTCGAAGAGTGGGAGCGGAGTGTCTTAACACTAAGCTTCCTCTGCCTAACCTGGAATACAGCGAGAAGCTGATAAAAAGCATTATATTTATATAATGATTTATATAGTGAAATTTTAACCACAGTTTTCCATATCAATAAATTAATAGCTCACCATTGAAATACCTATATCAAACAACACCAACTAAAGAGCGATGCATGCCTATTAGTTAAAGAGGAAATCGATAAAACAATTAGAAGTGGGCGAAGCGAGGACGCGAGTGTCCTATCACGTACAAAATATATATAAAAATAGTTTTTTTTTGTATGTATAGGATATGCAGAAATATCTTAGTGTCAATACACTACGTTCTCAATTTTCCACTCGAATGAAAATTATTAAAATCAGCTTATAAGAGAATAGATAGAGGGAACCTAATGTTAAGTACGTTCCCCATGCATGCATTCAAGAAAATGTATGTTGAGTGAAAGTGATTTTGTTGTTTTTATTTGTAAATTTTCTTTCCCCCGATACGGAATTGAACCCGCAATCATTGCGTTTACAGTCAGAGACTGTGCCACAATGGTCTCTTATAGCCTTAATAGATATTGAGTAACATTGTTTGCTTTTACGTTGACTTTTAGCCTCGAATCTTAATCAGTATGCAGGAGGTCCTCGCAGGGTCCTCGCAGGGCCCTTTAATAGGAATTGACTTCGTAACTGTTATTTCATTATTGTTTTGGGAAACTAGTGACCTGGTTCCTTGGCTGTACGTGGTTTGTGTCACGTTGACAGTTTGTGTATGGGGTACATATTAAAAGAGAGAGAGAGAAGAGATTTTGATTAGAGAAGTCTTATACAAAGGAATGTTTTTATGTAAATAATTTGATTCCCGACGGTTGTGGATTCAATTCCCACTCGAGGAAATGTAATATTTATTTACATTTATATTTTTTTTATTTCGCTCTGCTGTCGAGGCAAAAAGCGGGGTTGAGTTTCGCCACTCAACACGCAATGCCTCCAGAATTCAGCAGAAAGTAGGGAACGGAGTGTTTTAATACAAGGTTCCCTCTGCCTACCCTGCTGTGTGCGGGAAACAGCGTGAAGCTGATTTAATTTTTTGTTTTACTCTAACGGTGTGGAATAAATATTCAATAGATATGTTTTTTTAAAGTATTCTGGCAAATAGTAGTACATTTTAAATTTAGCGAATATCACGTGCTCTAATCTAAATATTTAAATTCTTACGTTAGTTGTATACAAAATATAAAAATATTTAGAAACAAGAAACTTCTTTTGCAATACATTATATAAATTACAAATTAAAATTATTTCTAAAAATTCAAATTCAAATCCCATCGCCTAATTTTGTGGTACACTTCATAACTTAAATATAAATATATTTAATTTCCCGAACATCTCCCAAACTTTTTCTCCAGATGAGGAGACAAAAGAGTATTTTTTTGAACTCTCTATTCTCTGTTAACTCCATGGCTGTCATTCTTATATTTATTTAGCATAAGCCTTGCAAATCGTCTAAACCCGTCGTGTCTAGAACAAATTGTTATAAGCAGTAATTAGTTTAACTAGCATGTTATTTTCAAAGTGAAACTAACGATTCATATAATTACACGATTTCAATACGAGTACATCTCAACTACGGTTACGTACCTGTTTCTAAGAGTAATTTACTTTTGACTTATCCGGTATTATCTTGTTGGAAATATATGGACTAGTAATCTGCTCGCGGCTTCGCCCGCTTGGTTTATACTGATGTCTTCCCATGGAATCATAACCTTGAAGCCGTCGTAGTGCAGTGGGACAGCGTCTAATTATAAAAGCAGGGGTTGTGGGTTCCATATCCGTTCGGAGGATTATATTTAATTTAATTTCCTCACTCTAGTAGATGGAGCGCGGCGTAGAGTTCCGCCACTCAACGTATAATGTCTCGATAATTTAACAGAAAGTCGAGAACGGATGTGTCTTAATGATAACAGAGTATCTTAACACTAGTTTCCTAGATGCCTACCGTCTTATGTGAATACAGTGAAAAGCTAATAAAAAAAAAATAATAAAAGGAAATTATATATTTTATTTACTTATCGTTTGTAGATTGTAGAAGATTGTAGCTTTTACCCTAGTTTTATGTTTTTTCTTTATAAGCCCACAAGGGACAAAAGTTTTAAAAGTTACAGTAAAACATAGCCCTGGTGGGATTTATCTCCCACAAGTCCTGTTACTTTTGAACTTTGGCTGTTTCTTATAAAACTACACAATAAATCGATATACTACGATATCTAATTTATACAATAATTTTAACTTTTTTTTACGATTAGTTATTCATTTGACAATGGGAAATGGGACAAATGACGAAACCGGAGGTAAAAGCTAGTCTTAAAACGAAACAGACTTTAGCCTATAGACGCTATATCCTAGTGTTATACACTCCGTTCTGCATTTTCCGTCGAATTCTGGAGGCTTGAGTGGCGGAACTTAACGCCGCACTTTGCCGCTGAAATTTCCAGTATCTCATTTTAATATTTAGCAGCATTAGACTACCATTAGGCACACGGGAGATTACGTCTTCATTTTTAAGTTTATTTTAAAGCAAGGCCGTTGAAACTGTCTTTTGTCACCGTACTATGACAAATTGACTCGTGTCGGGTTTCGGCGAAGGTGACAATAATGTTTGATAAATTGGCTTCGAGTTTTTTTCCTATCAGCTCTTTTGAAAGGATTTACCTTTGGATGTGTTATGTGAAAGATTGTTATTTTAGTTTTGCTTTACGTTTTCAAGCTTCCTGTTGTATAACGAACACGGCAAGGAAGGCAGAGAGAACATGAAAATATTATATACTAGTTGACCCGAATGCGCCCGCTTGAACTATACGAATATTTATTAAATATATTTATGAAATTATTTTCAGTTTTCAATAGAGAGATGCGTTAAGCAAGCTCATTTTGGGTGACGTTTTATAACAACAAACGTTGCAAATCTTTGCTTAGCAACGGTCGCATAGCGACGGTTGTTATTAACATGGCGGAATAAATTGCATGTCAAATTAATAAGTATTTTAATATATTGGTATATATCGAAAATATTACAAATATGAGAAAAAAGTATCCTATGTTCATCCCGAGACCCTCATGTATCTCTATATGAGTATTTTATCACAATTAAAACAGCGGTTTGGGCCTGATTGCGTAAAAGACAGACAGACAGACAGACAGACAGACAGACAGACAGACAGACAGACAGACAGACAGACAGACAGAGTTACTTTCGAATTTATAATATAGGTATGGATTGCATTCCCTCTAGCGGGAATCAAATTCACAATCTATTACGTTAACAGTCATACTTTGTGACTATATTTATGTGAAATTAATTACTGTAAAAACTTATACAAAAAATGACTTGTCATTTTGCCACACCTTGCCCGCTTTTAGGCGTCGGCGTCTAATTACTAAAAGTCCGTCGGTTAAATTAACCCCCTTTTTTAATCTTAATTTCCATAGATATAATAATTTGGGCTTGGTATGTATATAATTAAATCCTCCTCTTTCAATAGCAATACTTAGCCGTATAGGCATTTTATTGAGAAATAATATAAATATACACCACAAATAGGAAAAACTTCACCCTAAATACGAAGATTGTTGGTTCGATTCCCAGTCTCGGCAATGTCTGAAAAAAATATTATCTTAATGTTTCCGCTCTGTTAATCGGCAAAGTGCGGCGTTGAGCCTCGCCGCTCAACACGCAATGCCTCAAATATTTCGCGGGAAGAGGGGAATGGAAATGTCTGAATGGGAAACGTGGAATGTCTTAAGCACCTGGTTCCTGGTGGGTTGAGGTAACGACGCTAAAAGAAAAAAAAGTAACGTCAAAGATGCGAATCCCTAACCACCTCTAAAACCAGATCCACTCCCTCACCAGGTTATTCCAAATTATTTCCAGCACTAGAAAAAACAAACGTAAAACTTTTTTCATCATTATCGGTACGGCGCCTTGTTAATTGCCAGTTACTCCTTGCCAAATATTTTCACTGACAGACGGTGTTTGTTGATAAAACCGTCGCCAAGTTCAAGGGTGACTCAGCTCTCTTTTCTTTTTCAAGATAAAAATTTTTTTTTGGGGTTGATGTTTGTTTGTACTATTGTAGGTATGTCAGGTTAAATTGATTTTTTAAAAAGTCTACTATTTGGAGACTATTTGGTCTACGCACTAATTTGTTTTGATTTTCATGTTTACTATTCTTTATACGATTAGTAGAGGCCGTCTTGGCGCAGTGGTAGTGTGTTCGTGACGACGTGACGTTTGTGGGTTCGATTCCTACTGGGGGAATGAATTCATTAATATTTTCATTTCTTCGCTTTGGTAACAAGGTTATCGCGGTTGGGGTGGCGCGGCGTTGAGATCCACCACTCAACATGCAATATTCTGCATAAAGTGTGGAACAGATTGTTCGTAACGTCAAACTCTTGTAACATACGATATATCTCGTTGACTACTAATGCTAGTAATGTCCGTTCTATAAATGCATATTGCGGCGTTTAACTCTGATCATCACGTAATGTCTAATAAAAAAGTAGATTCGTCTTTATTGGAGGTATACGTAGGTATAGCAACTCTCTGTTATACATTCGATATAATATTTACTTGTAATTTGATCTCAGTAAACGTCAATTAACATTTAACTGTCATTGACTGTAGTGTTAAAACTAGTCTCTTGTCAATTAAATTTCCTTTAAATTACAATTTAATACTAATTTGACATAATTAGAATTGGCGTTGTAATCAACATCAAAGAATAGTAATAATATATTGAAATAAAACCAAATAAAAATGTAACTTCAAAGAAAATTATATAAACAAATGAAATAGAGGAAAACAATATAAAATATATCGTTTATATAAAGTTTAGTAGGTACTAGCCTTTTATATCCACAAACGTATAAAAGTTAAATAAACAACGTCGAACACCACTTTTAGGTTTCTGTTGATAATTTAAAGCTGATAAAACTTTTTGATGGTGAACCGCAAATTACTTTTGAATTCGCTCATGTTCTTTGATAAAGATTTTTTTTATAGTAACAATTATAATAAACAAACATATATGGGTCATAATCAGAAAAAGTGTACATTTTGTGTCTTTTCTTGTCCCGCTACTTTGAAAGCGTTTTAAAAATACAATTTTAAAGATAATTTAAATATTTTGCCATTTACGATAAATTTATTTATTAACTTAAAGATTTTTGTAATATTTTAAATGTATTATGGCAAATAATAGTATTTTTTGTTACTTGCAAAAAACCTTTCAAAATGCTTCCATACAATTTTTCGTGTCCCATTCACCACTTTACTTTTTAAGAATTGATTTGTTACGAATATTTATGGTTTTATTTGATTTCAGATATGTTTATATTACTTTACTTTATGCATAATATCAAATAGAACTATTTTTATTGATACATAATTTAATAAATAATATATATTAGTTAAGTAAATTTGTCCCAAAATATTGTCTTTTCGTTACTCAGGGTTAATAACGTACAATTAAATTATGAATGCAATTATTTTGGATGGTGTTTAATATATTTTTTTGTTGTGGCACCATAATTCTAAAAGTCAATGCTGTCGTAGCTACAACCAGTAGTGTTCTCGCAGCAGTAGAGGGGTTCAAATGTTTTAGAGGGAATGCGTAAAATGACATCTCAGGGTTATAAATGGCTTTTATTTTGGTAAGTATTCTATAATTTCGTTTTCTTGTTTATGTTATTTGCTTCTTTTTACAAAATCTCAAAAAAGAACTTCAGTGCTTGCACATGCAACACGTGGCTTATGAGCAAATATTTAAAAAGGTTAGAATTTCTCAGACTTCATTCTCAATTTCGTTATATTTCGTTACGTAACGAAACTGAGAAAATATGAAGCCTAGTTCATAATTACGTTACCATCGGAAGATATGTATATAAAAAAAAATTGCTGGCATATGAAAAAAATAATTGGTGACTTTTGATAACGTAAAGTAACCAAAAATAATGATTTTTAAGTTTTTTGCCTGTTTGCTTGTTTGTCTAATGTGTTTGTGCACGCTTATCTCAGAAATGGCTTAACCGATTTAGTTAAAAACATTTTTTTTATTCTTCCTGAAATTAGTTGTGATTTTGTAATTACTATTTTTTTCTCTGGAGATAGTGAATTAATAAATATGTAGTTCAAGTGGGTGAAGTTTTTATTTAAAAACAAATACATTCTGTACTAGCGTTGTTAAAGATCTAAACAATAAACATAAAATATTATTAAATACCTATTGATAAATATTTTTTTATTTTCAGTAAGCGTCATGGCTCCTATGTCAAATGCTGAAACACATAAAAGATATAGAGAACGTCTTAAAAAGACCAATCCTATTAAATATGAAGATATGCGGAATAAACACTTACAAAGAATTAAACTTAATTCCCGTGATAACGACTCAAATTTTGATATATTTTAAGGTGGATTTAATTTTATCATTAACTTTGTGATCTCTAACTAGAAATAGAAGTTTATTACGTTACGAACTAGCATTATTATATTGTTAATATTGTCACTTTGTTATGTTTTCTTACATTTATAATCTGTTAATTCAACGATTGAATCTTTAAAATTTTGATCTGTGTCTCATTAAATAAAAAAAAACAATAGTTTTATTCATATAATATCATTATTTTGTTGTGTATAATGCCTTATGTCATCAGTTTCGTAACAAACATTATCAGTATTGTTACTTATCAGTTACGTTACGAATTCGAAAATGTCCACTTTTCTGATTATGACCCATAAATATATATTTTTTATGTATTTACATTTATTTATATATATATTTTTTTATATTTTTAGCTCTGTGACTTGCGACTCAATTAGGTAGACTTTTCCGAAATTATTAATAACTTTTATATTTTATTTTTTTATTTATAACTTATTGAAATATAATGATTCTTCTAGTGTTGCGCTTCAAGTACGTTCTAGAATTAAATAATTGATATTTCTAAAAACGACATATCTAAAAAAAACTATAGAGAATTTCTTTATAATAAGAATCGTTTTATTAACCAAATGAAAACCCCTCGAAAACACTTCAATAACTTCAAAATGTCAACTTATTATAGAATATAAATGAATCTAGCAAAGAAATCATAAAATTTTCAATAACATAAACGACATACAGAATTGACACGGTAAGCAAATAAATTATTTTTAATAGAATTTTGTTTGGCGTGATTACTAACAGAAATGAAGGTATATTTGTCAAGCCCTTGGGTGCTCTTAGAGGAAAATATTAATATACAAAATTTATAAAACGAAATTATAATTTTGATTATGTTTTACGTTTTTTAGCTTAACCCTGCAGCCCGCCCTTAGCAGGATAGCATAGGGAACTTAACGTATAAACACTCCACGCAACTCAACGCCGTTGTCTCGTTACCAAAGCGAGGAAACAAAAATAATAAATATTTCACATTCCCGATAAATATTTTCAATTCTTGCTGAAAGTCACCATTGAATCGTGGGTAGTAACTTAGAGCTCCAGTAATAGAACAAATAAACGGAAATATCGATAAATATTATGTAAACTGAAAAGCAATATGTTGTTTTGCAAAGAAAACATAATCAATGAAAGCGAAAAAATATTCTATGAAATACATTTCTTTAGAAATACGACAGTATTCTTAAAAACCGGAAAAGCGCGAGTTGGGCTCCCCCACCGAGTGTTCCGTACGAAAATTGGAGGTCTCGAGCCTTTTCTGAAATTCAAGCTTAGCTTAGCCAGAGCCCTCTCATCTTATGCATCTTAACAAATTTTCCCCCTTTTAAGGCTATTATTATATTACAGTACTAGTGGTGAAATCTTTAAAAAATAGCCTTAAAAGAGTGGCAAAGTTTGGTATTAAAGAAAAAATCAAGTGAAAAGGCTTCCCCTAAATTAAGCCTGATTTATCTCTTATAAACTTAATAAAAAATCACTAAAAAATATACAATAAATTGTATTATTTATGAGTCATATATATACATATATATATTTGCTGATACTGCTGCTTTTGCCATTATGAATAACTTTTTATGTGTTTGTAAGTTCAGTTTTACAGTAGATGGTCTATAGTATCTATATATATAAAATCGAAAGGTCACTCACTCATCACGAAATCTCAGAAACTACATGTGCTAGGAATCTCAAATTTTGCATAGGAGTTACTTATAGGACGTAGGTGCTCGCTAAGACGGGAATTTGCAATATTCGACTTCTAAGGGGTTGTTTTTGGGGTTGAAAGTTTGTATCAAACTTCGTTACTACAAATGCTAGGAGTCTCAAATTTTGCATGGACGTCATTTAAAGGACATAGGTACTCATGGAGACAGAAATTAATAATAACGTAGTTCACGCAGGCGAAGCCGCGGGCGGGCCGCTAGTATATTATAAATGCATTCTTATCCTATGTATTCATCTAAGAATAGCGCTCGTTGTATTTGTTATAATGATATGCAACGATGAAGTGCAGTTTATTTATGGAAATTCGATCACGACTTCGGTGGATGCGCAATGTGGAAGAAATTAGTGCAAAACAACTCTTGCCTCAAGGAACCTTTGGAAGAACACATTATATTCGTAATTTCCTTGAAATTTAGTAATTTAGTCACTAAGGAATAAATTCAAAGACTTTAACATCCTCACACTACACTCCCAATATATTTACGACAACTTAGTATATGTGCATAAGAATATTAATAAATTTAATAAAAACAGTGACCTCCATCAATATAATTTAAGAAATAAAAATAAGCTTGCTGTGCCCTTCTCTAGGCTCCATAAAGTGTCTCACTCATTCGTAGGTCAAAGTATACACTTTTATAACAAACTTCCAAACGACGTGGTTAATTTATCACTGAACAAATTTAAAAAAGTGGTAAAGCACAGGCTCTGCCAAAAACCTTATTACTCTGTTAAAGATTATGTTCACGATAAAGATGTTTGGAAATGAGTTGCTCTATTTCTAAGTTAAAATTGTTAATTGTGATTTATAACAAATGTTGGCATTTAAAAAGAGTGGCCATGAGTTTCTTTGCCTGTATCTTCTCATGAGCTCAACCATTTGAACGGGCTTTTTTCAAGTCAGCACATTTTTTTTTTTGGTTATTTTGTTCTGCTTTTTTTTATCTTTTATGACATGTCCAAGTGAATGTTAAGCATTTTTATGGAATAAAGATATTTTGACTTTGACTTTGACTTAGGGCCAGGCACAGGTGCTCTATAAACGCTATAGGTAATGGATTCGATCCTCACTCGAGGAAATTAACTATGAAACATTTTCATTTCTTTGCTCTGGTGTCGAAGCAAGCGCGGCATTGAGTTCTGCAACTCAACACGCAATGCCTTCTGAATTTGGCGGAAAGTGGGAAGCGGAATGTCTTAACACTAAACTCTCTCTTCCTACCCTGCTACATGCAGGATTCAGTTTAAAACAAAAGATAAGAAAAAGAAATCTTTAGTAAATGTTTAGTAAACGTTCAAATAATTCAAACAATTCTTGTCTATAATATAAATTATAGAGCAAATAACAATAAACTGTATATTAAAATATATTTAACTCTTAAAATAGCAAGCGAAGAGAGTAATTAAAATTATATTAATTTCTCAAATGAGTACCTCAATTCAAAAGACTTTAATTTCAATATATAACTTATACCTTAAAAGCTATACTACTATACTACCCTTCAAGAAGAAGAGTCCTTCAACTTTAGTATATTTGAATTATTGCTATAATAGTGAACAAACGAGAAACTAAGATTGGCAATCATCTAATTGATAAAAATATATAAATATTTTTAATATTATCATTATAATAAGAAGTGTCTTAACGTCTTCCTGCATAGCCTGCTACATGTGGGATACAGAAAAAGAAGTTACGGTGTTAGGAGAAACCAAAGGATTGTAATTTTGTCGATTTACTAAAGCGAGGAAATGAAAATATTAAATATTTCTTTCCCGAACTGAGAATCGAACCCACAATAGACAAGTTTAACAGTCGTTCACTTAAGCCTCTGAGCTACGTCGAGAGAGTCGCCAAAGCTTCTTAATATAATTTCATATACATATATTTTAATATCCACAACATTAAAATAATTTCGACAACCACTACGTTCTATACAGCACTACCCATTAGTGCCATTAAGCCAACACCAGATGTTCTCATAACAAGATTACGAGGAGTCTCTCAGACCCGTACAGCGTGGTACGTGACTCACAGAGAGAAACCACGCCGCCGCGCAGCACCGTGACGTCAATCTGACACCTGCCAAAAAGATTACAGCTTTCAAAAGCTTACTTGCCTCATTTGCAAATATTTACTGCGTTTCCTTGCCTTCAAACGTTTGTTTTCGTGAAATTAAAATGAATTACGATCCTAATAGATTCCGAGGAACCAGGGGCGTGACGTCACCGTGACACCTGTTAAAACGGACTCGAATAGTTTTACTAATGTCTAAACAAACGATTCAGCTTTTAAAATGCCAATTAGTTGATATCAGCATTGTGTATGTTGATTGTAGTTTTTAGAAGAATTCTTCGTGCAGGGTGTTATTTATGCATGTAGATTAGATAACATGTTTTTCGTCAGCTTCACCTGTATACCCCATATATCGGGGTAGACAGAGGGAGCCTTTTAAGACACTTCGCCCCCAACTGGTGACATTGCTTGTTGGGTGGCGGAAATAAACGCCACGCTTTACCCTGAAACCAGAGCGAAGAAATCATTTCAAATTGAACCCACAACCTGCCGCGTTTACAGTAACACGCAGCTTCACGCTGTATCCCGCACACAGCAGGGAACCTAGTGTTAAGACGCTCCGTTCCCCACTTTCTGCTGATTCCTGGAGGCATTGCGTGTTGAGTGACAGAACTCAACGCCGCGCTTTGACTCGACACAAGAAGAAATGGAAATATGCAACGAATACGTAAATAAATACTTCATTTCCTCGAGTGAGAATCGAACCCACTACCATCGCGTTACAGTTCCTCGTGCCGCTGCGCCACGACGGCGTTTAGTGCATTATTTATTGATGAGAACATTCAATGTTCTCCATTCTAAGGCAGTTGTGATGTGGGCACAAGCGTGCCTCTGTAAATCCGACGGTAGTCGATTGATAGATTTAATATTTTCATATCTTCGCTTTGGTAATCAGGCAAAGAAGTGAGCTTCTCAACTCAACATGCCAACCTCGGGAATTCAGCAAAAAGTTTGGAACGAAAGTATCTTAATGGGAATGGAATGTCTTTACACTACATAGGTACCCGGGTTCTCTCTGCTTTCACTGCCATGTGCTGAATGAAACAAGAGAGTAAAATAAGATATTTCCTTCATGTTAAAGATTTATTTTCTTCATGTTTTTAAATGAATATTTGCATTTCATGCGCACTAACTTTACATCTAGAATACATGCACGAGGTCGGTTTTCGTAGTTACTCGTATGTTAGGCAACAACGTTGAACGCGAAAGTAAACATCAGTTAATTATACGAATTCACTGAAATATTTATAAACATCGCCTAATTTGTGTGTTTGTAAACGTGATCGTAATATAAATTCCATATAATGTTTTATTGACCACAAATCTCCAATTTCACGAGCTTTTCCCATCGATTTCGATGGGTTTCGGGGAACGGTAGAACTACTAACCAAGTATTAATGTTACGTAGAAATGTACATGCATATGTTAGTTACCATTAATTATGGTGAGAAAATGGAGATAGGTGTTTTTTATAGATTTATGCTGAATTTCGTATATAGAAGAAATCTAAGCTAGTGCTACGATGAAGTCGTGAAGAAGTTCTTTTTCCAGTCAAATTGAATACATTGTGTATGTGTAAAGTGGCGTAGTTTAACGCAGTAATTTGCCTTATCAGACCGGGTAAATAAAAATAATTCATTTCTACGAATGGCTCCGGATGTTTTGGTTTGATGGTGTTTGCATTAGTGCAATTGAATTCCAAATATTAACGTTATCTACGAAAGTTTTTTAACGAACGGAGTATATCGTTAGGTTCCCAGGTACCCTCTACCTACCTTCTATGTATAGGTGAACTTAAACAAAATATGTATATTAATGAATATTACAAAACTATGTATATATCGCGTTTAATTTCAAAGGAAAACAAAAAAACTTTACATTTACCTCTATCTAGATACTTTCTAAGCCTCAAAAGTCATTCGCGCTTTCATAAATATTTATAGATATAATCTAAACTTGCATAAATGTTTATTAATGCAAATACTCCTTTAAAAAAAAGGAAAGTGCTATGACTAATGTTAGTAATCTTAATTTTTTTTCTGTAGCAAGTGTGTTTTTGTATTTGGTAAATTTTATTTTGGTATTTGGTAAAATTTCATATATAAAGATATTCATATTAAATAAAACCATTGGAAAATGAAACACTGTCAGAGCAATAAAAGTCAGCTGTAGCCTAGAATATTTACCACCATAAAACCTATCCTAGTTTTTATCGTTGCAAAAATATTATGGAATATTTTCAAAGCGTTATTCATACGCTCACATATTCAAATTGTTTCTTCGTGTGTTAATATCACTATTTTTAAGCTCCACGCTGTATCCCGCACATAATAGGGTACGCAGAGGGAACCTGGGAACCTAATGTTAACACACTGTTCCTATTAAGGCACTTCGCTTCCCCACTTTCGCAAAAAGGGCCACGCTAGTTAATCAAACTTTTCTAACGCAATACGAATGTTGCAAAAGTAAATTCTAGAAACTAATTTTATGCATAACCTATTTGAAAGATGAGTTTTGAAGTGTTTGCTGACGTGATGGCTCTCACGCAATGAGTGTAGTTGTACTATTCAAGTGTTTACTTCAAATATGATAAAGCTGAACTGTAATAGAGTTATTTAATGAGTTTATATCTACTGACTAGCGGACGCGCGCAGCTTCGCTTGCCTATTTAGGGGTGAATAGGCAAGCGAAGGTAGGTAGGTAGGGGGTATAAACCACGAAACATGTGTTCAGTGAAATATTTTTAAAAGTCTAAATTTCAAATATTATAAAAATCGGTGTGAATTTAAAGATTTTTCCATACCAACTTTCAACCCCTTATTTGCACCTTTAGGGGGTGAATTCTAGAACACTATGTAACACATGTTCAATTAAATATTTTTAAGAGTCTAAATTTCAAATTTTATAATAATCGGTGGCGTTTTAAAGTTTTTTCCATACAAACTTTCAACCCCTTATTTGCACCCTTAGGGGAAGAATTCTAGAAAACCATGAAACACGTGTTCAATTAAATATTTTTAAAAATCTAAATTTAAAATTTTACAAAAATCGGTGCCGATTAATTTTTTTTTCCATACAAACTTTTAACCCCTATTTCACCCCTTTAAGGTTAAAATTTTTCAAAATCCCTTCTTAGTGGATGTCCAGATTACGAAAGTAAACATCTGTCCAAATTCCACGTTTCCACCATCAGCGGTTAAGGCTGTGCGTGCATCTTACCTCAGTCAGTGAGGACAAGTCCTTTTATATATATAGATAATAAAAAAATATATTATGGATATTTATAGAACAAATAAGATTTAAATTTTAATTATATTGGATTCATGTTAATACTTTTTTGAAAAATCTAATTTAATTGCTATGTAATATATATGTGCGCAATATAATACTATTTATTTTCTTTAGTCCTTTTTCAGCTTCACGATGTTTCCCGCACATAGCAAGATAGCAAGAGGGAACCTGAACATCTAGTGTTAAGACAATCCATTTCCCATTAAAACACTTCCCCATAGGTAGGTACCCCATTTTTTTATTCTTGTTTACAAATTTCTTCTTAAAAATCTTTATCCTTCTTAAATGTTTCGAGTTCTAGGAAACATAAAAATAAGTGCGTATAATAGTCGCCTTTTCTCAGTCGATTAATTCGTCCCATTATTTTCCGCTCTCCAAATTTTTACGGACGAATTCTTTGATGAGATGCCATTTTTTCCCAAGGCAAACAATTTTGGATCGATATTAAAATAGTATTTCTAAAGTTATTTTTAATATAAAACAAAATTAAATTCAATCAGTTGTCGCTGTACCTACCATATCAGGCATACAGCAGGAAAGGCAGAGCGAACCTAGTGTTAAGACACTACGTCTCCTTTCAGCTACATTTTTCGAGCTATTGTATATAGAGTGATGGAACTCAACCCTGCGCTTTGCCTCGTTACCAGAGCGAGATAATGAAAATATTAAATATATTTTTCCTTTAGTGGTAGTTTGTCATGGCCCAGGGTCACAAGCGTAACACTGCAAACGCGAAGGTGCGGGTTCGATTCGCACTCGAGGAAACGAAATATTTAATAGACTATATTTCTATCTGCGGGAAGTACACCGTGCTGTAAAAAAATATTTTTAATTATAAATGTTATCTTTAGTTTATTCGTAATAAGCAAACTTGAAGAAATACCAGATGTACCAACTTATAAATAAATACTATAAAGAACTAGGTAAGTATTTCTCATCCAATTTCATTTTCTTCCTTCCATTTTTTTTCCTTATTTAATTTCATTAATCCCATATTGAGCCTGTCGTAGCACAGTGGGACAAGCACTTGTGCCTCTGGTTAAGAGTTCGATTCACATTGGAGGGAATGAATTATTTAATTTATTTTTATCTTTGTGCTGGTGACAAACGTTGCGTTGATTTTCGCCATTCAATACGCAAAAGATGCTACATGGGGGAAATAGCGAGAAGCTAACAAAGAAAATTAAATAAAAATGATTCGGAGCTAATACTGGTATTAACGAAAAAAAATAATAAATAATACAAATTGTTAGCTTCCTCAGAAAGGGAGAAGAAAATTATTACGTTACTTTTTGTATCCTTTTTACGTTATTGCGACATCTCCTTATTTATATTACCGGAAATATGATAGGATTGCTTGTGAATTGTATGTTAATGAAAATTTGGATTTCTTATATTAAATATGTTTTCGGTACGAGGCTATCATGGCGCTAGGACTGTAAACACAATGGTTGTAAGTTCGATTCCTGCTCGAGGAATTGGTAATTGTAAAAATTGGGTAAAAGTACCGACTAGATTTTTACATATGGCATCCACGTACGTAAGTATGTACATATATTTAGATCATAGTGTTGCTTAGAGGAATGATAATATTTATTTATTATTAATTTTCCCGCTCTAGGAAAATGAAACGCGGCGTTAGGTTCCGCTAATAGTGACGCAATGCCCCGAAAATCGGGAAGCCTATCTTCCGATTTTCGACGACTGTTTTAATACTAAGTTCCCTCTTCTTACCTTGCAAATAAAAAAGCTAAAAAAATATCAATAGGGTTTCGTCAGTAACAAAATTAATTATGAAAATTGCTTTTTCCTTACTTTTTAGTATACATTTTTAAAAGGAGCGAATGGTGTGCAAGACTCGACTAAAATATTTATATTCAACATTTATAAAGGCTGTTTTCGTTCGTTTAGTTTGTTTTTATTAAAATATAGTAGATAGTTATGGTACCAACTTCCAAGCTAAAAGTTGTCAAATTAATTCTCATTTTATACTTTTACTATTTTTTCTATAAGGTTAACGTTTTTTATTAAGTTTGTAGAATATTTGAAAATACTTACATTATTTTTACCTATAATAATCTATGAATAAGTCAGAAATGTATGGAAGAACTCCATATTATTATAAAAAAATAAATCTTTATAGCAGTCCTATATAATCTACAGTTTGCAATTAGCGTTATTGAAAGATATTTACTTACTTACTTACTTATTTCAAGCAATAACACTTGTTTTTGAAGGTATTTTTTTTCAACTTCACACTGTATTCCAAGCAGGGTAGCTAGATAGAGCCTAGAAATAAGACACTACGCTCCCCATTTTCCACCTGGAGGAATTCTGGAGGAAGTCGACTCAACACAGTGCTTTGCCTCGACTTCAAAGCAAAGGAATAAAAATATTCAATATTTTAATTTCTCAATTGGAAATCGAACCAACCACCTACCACGTTTTCTGTCACAATTGTGCCCATCCGCCAGGATTGGCCGCCAAGTCCAAGTTAAACATGTCAATGCCCAGAACATTCGTACCGTATATGTACATATAACTCAAAGTAGGTTAATAAAGTAAACTATAAACTCGACTAGCCCTAAATTCTCCTTAGCAAATACATTTCGTCCCTACACTACCTGAAATTGATATAAAGGCGCCTGTAGATTGCACTTGAAATGCTGTATATTTTTAATTGTAATTTTGGCAACAAGATATTTTGCTATATATAATTTTAATCTATATTTTTTATTTATATTTCTATTGTCTAATGAGAAAACATACACAGATTCTTATTTTTTTCTAAAATATAGTTGTATTAGAAAATTAACAAAAAGGATTCGTTATAGTTGTATGTAACTACATAAGAACTTTTAAATTGAATAAAACGAAATCAAAGAAATATACAATTACTTCGGTATAGCCGAATATTGTGCGAATTTAAGTTTGTCTTATGCAGTTCTGATCGTTTTTTTTTTTTAGTATTTTCTGAGAATATATCTCATCTTCTCAATTATGATTCTTTTTAACCGACTTCTGTAAGAAAAGGAGGTTATCAATTCGACTGTATTTTTTTTTTTTTAAATTTTTTTTTTTATGTTTGTTACCTCATAACTTTTAACTGGGTGGAACGATTTTGATAATTTTTTTTTTATTTGAAAGGTATAGCTTCCCGAATGGTCCCATTTTTTTTTGGTCCATGTCTGACAATGGTATCCATGAGAAAATCACATAAGCCTTAAATTTGCATTATGCATGTGCGCGACTAATAGCCGAATAACTCAATGTCGCGCTAACCGATTTTGATGATTCTTTTTGTATTTGAAAGGATACACTTCAAGGATAATTTGGTGAAAGTTTGGTTAGGTTTCGATTATGGAATCCGGAGAAAATTGAGAAAGTTTGTTTTTTTTGGTCAAAAATTAATTATACTGTAATAGTTACAAGCAAAAACTTTTTAAATTGATGTCAGAAGTGAGATTCCTGATCGTTGCATTTCTTTTCAACCAATCCAAAAAAGAGGATGTTCTCATTTTCAACCAACTTCAAAAAAGGGAGATTCCGAATTCACCCAAATACTTTTTATGTTTGTTCTTGTCAATATACCAAAATGTAACTTTGCACAAAAATAATAGCTAATTAAATGAAGTTTTACATAGAACAATCACAACCACTCGTTGACAACCACTACCACCACCATCACCACTCGTTCAAGAAGCATCATTTTAAGATCTACCCATCACTAAAAATCGTAAAATAAATTAATTTTTAACAAAAACAAAAACCGACTTCTAACAACGAACTAAAAAGTGAAAAATAATTATATAAAGATTTTATAATTTTGAAGTCGGTGCCAAGTAAAACAAACAGGCTTAGTGATTAGATATTGTAGTAAAGGTGTTGTAGCATTAGTTTGACACCGACTTCAAAATTATAAAATCTTTATATAATTATTTTTCACTTTTTAGTTCGTTGTTAGAAGTCGGTTTTTGTTTTTGTTAAAAATTAATTTATACTAATAAAAGAATGCTAACATCACGCTGCTATCCCGCACATAGCAGCATATTCAGAGGGAATCTGGAAACTTACTTTTAAAACACTCCGTTCCCATTGAGACACTAACGTGCGACTAACAACTTTTTGCGAAATAACATAGTAATACAGCTTCACGCTATATCCCGTATGTAGCAGAGTAAACAGAGGGCACCTAGTGTTAAGACACTCCGCTCCCCACTTTCCGCCGTATTCTGTAGGCATTGCATGTTGAGCAGAGAACACCAGAGAAAGTAAATTCCATAAGCAAACGCTACATGTGAAATAACCCTTATATTGTTTAATATAGCCATAACCCACCTACGTTCCACTTTTAACGTCGGGCTGTCCAATAAATTCGGTTAAGGAGCTACACTGGATATACGCTCAACAAACATACGTCTAAGAATTGAAGTCGAGCCAACCAACAGGTAAAATAGAAAGCTACCTACATATATAACATATATAATGTTAAAATACTAAAATATTGGGAATATTGGAATTTTGGGTGTTTAACTTATTTTTCGTATGGTTTTTAAAAAATAAAACTTTTACATTTTGAGAGCAAATTCCCAAAAACATGAAAATAATATTGACATACTTAAATAGCGTCTTATCTTTATTATTCATTACATAATTATATTTAGCCTACATATGTTAATTATAATGACACCGAAACTCCACAATTTTCCTCTATTATTAAAAAAAAAAACATTATAGATTAAAAAATGTGGCAACACCTATTTGCTTTTAATTTAAACGAAACTTTATTAAGCTGATAATTTTAATGTGTCCACACTTAATTACGGGCGGTCCTCTTTTATTTACTTTGCGGGATGCGGTCGATGTAATTTACTTCGGCTTATATTCTATATAAAGTGGCTATGGGTAATTGAATGAAATTGCCAGTTTAACCATCGTTTTACCCGATTGCGAAGCTCTAAAAGTGGGTTATGTTTTTGGCGTCCATGTATCTATGTTCGTTTGGTTGTTACCTTGCATCGTCCTGATGACGCGATTGTCACTGGATATATTAAATTAATGTATGCTCTCGAGTTTTTTGTTTTGTCTGAGGCCATGGTCTAATGGAAGCAATTCCATGAAAATGAATAAATTGTGACCGTAATTGTGGCGCATAGAGAGCATTTTACAATAAACACTATAGTTGCGTATTCAATTACCAGTTGAGTAAAGGTAAAACTTAACCTTTACCAGTTTGGTAAAGCTATAACCTTTACCAAACTGGTAAAAGTTATATTAAAAATAAATAAATAAACATTTACTCGTAGATATTATTTAATAAGCCATATTGCGAGTGAACACTTAAGTCCAAAGTTTAGGCACTGCTCTGAACTCAAAAGTAGCAATATTTATATTTGCTGAAATTCCCTAATTGGCATTAATAACTTAATATGGGAGGAGGGTATTTTTCTTTACTTCATTTAAATAGATAAGATACCAGTATGATATTTTTTTAGATTATACTTTCATATAGTATCACTTTATTTGTTTTTTTTTTAAAGTTGGTATAGGCTTAGCGGTTTACAGAATACATATATCTATAAAGTTTCAACTGTGTAGTCATAATAATTTTGAAACTCAAAAGAGCGAGAAAATCGAAATATTAAACAAAATATTTAAGAAATTCCTTGAATGAGAATCGTACCCTGTACCTGTTGCTATAACAGTCGCCCTTGAGCCACAAGTGACCCCACACATTTATTTATTATATTTATTTATCAAATTCACAATTCTCAATTAAAAATTATAAAAAGTCAATACAAATAACAGGTAGCTTGTCTGTAAAGTATAATAATCCTATTTGCGTATAAAACAACAAAAGTAAAACCACGTACGAGCAAAATATAATCTCAGGAAAGGATTTTCAAAGAGTTTATAGAGAAATGGCGATATTGCGGTAACATCTCATCTTAGATAGCATATTGTATATTATTTTCATATTTACATAATCTTGTGTTGCTTTTAAAGTGCCTTTGGAAGGTAGGTTATGAGATAAAAATGAGATTTTATTTTAAAATTTTAAGCCTTGTGGGCTATACTCACAAATACAGGGTGGAAGAGGTAGCGCTACTTTTACTGAAACTACATATAGGGTAAAATATTTGAAACCCAGAACTAAAGAAATTAATCAAGGTACCTCAACAGTTTGGACGTAGGATTTTTTTTTCATTTCACGATTTTTATCCATACCTGTATTTCGTGTGACGCACACATACGTATGCGACGTTGCCGCTTCGACAGGTAAGTGTGTGCGTGATTATGTTATACTTTACAAATGGCGTTTTATTTTAAAACGATAATTTTATTATTTAATTTGTTTGAAAAAATAACTTTTTCATTTTTGGGATTTTTTTTTCCGAATTATATTAGGCTTATATACACATACAGTAGTTAAAACTGTGGTTTAATTTAAAGTGGTGCTGACAAATCCACCCTGTATGATAAACTTGGGAACCTAGTATTGAAACACTGCGTTTCCATTAAGACTTCCGTTCCCCGTTTCTCAACGCCGCGCTTTGCCTCTAGAGCGAAATTAATTAATCTTTTTCATTTATTTTGATCTAATCCTCGTATTATATTATTAAGCTATTGACGATTACCGTTTAAAGAATCATAAAAATTCTCCAAACAACAGGTAAGTTTTGTATTAACGAAGCTGAATTTACATCAGTTTTTAAGACTATTAATAAATCCATTTCCTTTTTTTAATAATATACATTAATTAATATAATACCAACCTACACGATATTTTTCTATCAAAGTCATTAAATGAACTCGCCTCTACAATGTTGTTCCGTTAACGTCGACTTACTAGCAACAAAGCCTTATGATGCCTCAAAACAAATAACTATTTTCTCATTTCGAACACAATGCCACTGCGGCCAGAAGCCAGGTATAATAATTGGTTAATTACTGACCAGCTATAGTTGATATCTCAACAATAGGTTATAATTGAAGTGCCTGGAAGGCTCTGTCGCATGCAGATATCGTTCGTTTATAATGAGATCTAGATTTTTTATGATTTTTTTTATGTCATAAGTCCTGAGTTGTTTTTACATTAGAGTTTATTATATAGGTAAACAGTTTCTAATCGCTAGGATAGTAGATATGTAGAGAGAGAGAGAGAGTAGTCCTCTGCACACCACTTCCCTGCCGTGGTTTGTCAATGATCAATCCTAACTCCTCCCGAAAACGTTTTTGTTCTAGGGTTTTCTTTTCTTGCGTTTGACGTTTCTTTTCTTCACTTGTAACTGACCATGTCCGAAAATAAAGATTACAGGAAATATGTAATATATTACCATTTACACATAGCGTTTATTTGCTCTGGCTTGCGTTTTCTATGAGATTCAAATATAGAGACATTGTATCTGGACTATAAAACAACATCAAAGGTAACGCGTCGGGAGATGTCGGTAGCTGTCAAAAGTCTCAATGAACTGTAAACACGATATCATATGAATATTATTAATCTTATATCCGTCAAGAAATACCGGATGGATGCGAGAAGCCCAAGACCGGAATGGTTGGCGCTTGATGCCCTCATCAGGTTCAGCAGTGGACGGCGATAGGCTGATGAAAAAAATCCTTCAAGAAGATAATTATAGGTTAATTAAATACATACTTAAGTTAGCAAAAATAAACAATTAGGTATATTAAATTTCAATAAATTTAGTGCATTTTAAAGAGTAACTTGTATGGATTCAAACAAAATAACGTTTTATTAGAAGCAAGAAGGCGATGTACAATTCGCAATCAACAACCTAATTGCACCGTGTTTCACTGCTCCTTGAACCTGAAAAGAAAACATAGTAGACGTTCTAATTGCTCTCTTGAATACCGAACCTTTTTTATGGAAGTATAAAATGGTAAATTATTTTAGATTATTTACTAGAATTTTTATTTTATCAGTTTCATACATATAGTAAGGTAGGAAGAGGGGAGGAAGTGTTAATACACTCCATTGCCCACTTGCCGCCCAATTTTCAAGACTTGTTGTGAGCTGAGCTCAACGCAGTGCTAAACGCCGTCTTGGTACCAGAGCTAAGGAATTAAAGAAATATTTTAGTTCTTAGAGTAACTGCTGATGTACTAACGCCGTCATATCACGTTGGATCCATTATCTTACAGTGGTTGTTTCGGCGATACTAGTGAAATCAATGCCTAATTTGGAAAATTAAAATTGATTTTATTTAATTTATCTAAAAGAAATAATTAAAAATGGTTTAGTTTTTTTAAATGTGCTTTTGTTTCTTGTTTTTTATAAAGTTTATGCATATAGGAACTTTTTTACTATTTTGATTTTTTTTCATATTTTAGGTTTAAAATCTGCACTTGAGTTAAGTAAAAAGCGAAAAGCGGAAAGTTTCTAGTGCATCTAAAGCGATCAGTCAACCGGGTAATGCTGTATGCGCTTGGCTGAAACTTCACTAAGTTCCTTACACTGACAAGCTGTTAGTATCTACTTTTTTTTGTATCTTACTCTTTTATCTTACAAACAAATTAAATTCTTGATTGCTTTAGTTTTCCTATTGAAAGTAAAAGAGGACATGTTTAGAAACAGATATAAAAAAATAGATTTCTTTTAATGTTATAATCATATGAGGCCAGTCGTGCTGCAGGGGCACCAAGTGTGATTGTAAACAAGATAGGTTGTAAGTTCGATTCCCATATGAGGAAGTGGAATATTTCATATTTTTATTTCTTCGCGCTGGTATCACAGTGTCTCCACAATTTTGTGGATAATAGGAAACGTATCTTAACACTGGTCCTTGCGGGATACAGGGCGAAGCTGAAAAAAAATAATCATACCCAATAAGTGTACACCCCATTACTCTATTCCTTTCTTTTACAGCCGTTCTTTAATATATGTAATACTAGCGGCCCGCGCGCGGCTTCGCCTGCGTGAACTACATTATTATTAGTTTCTGTCCATGAGTACCTACGTCCTATAAGTAACTCCTATGCAAAATTTGAGATTCCCAGCACTTGTAGTTTCTGAGATTTTGTGATGAGTGAGTGACCTTTCGATTTTATATATAAAGATAAGGTATATATATATGTATATACAAATATATTGGTATATACGAATACTACGACTACTACTACGACCTAAGTTGGAAAAGTTCAGGTACCTTGGATCCGTCATGCACGAGTCTGAAGGCATCGATCACGATCTCTATAAGACGGATAAGAGTTTGGATGGTATCCTGCGATCACAGACCACACCAGTCACCTCCCTAAACTAAACACTTAGCCCAGGCAACGCTTACCCGACTTAGGGGCTGGCCCAGGACTTATAAGAACAGTGCTCGAGTCCGGGCTCTCGCAGGCCATATACTCGGTCTTTGACACGTTGCCAATATGCATTTCATTCATGGAGAATGGTTATGTAACGCAAATGCTGCAGCTAGAATGTATCGGAAAAGATACCAAAAAGCTGAACGTCATCCCGATTATCGTGTATTTCGATTTTTCTCTCTTCAACAAAGAAGTAATCCAGCAAGTGTCGTACCATTTCGGAATCCAGATTAAATGCGCCAACTTTTTAAGCTACTTGCAAAAACAGTGTAGTACATTTTTTTTATAGTACAGTCGGTTAAAGTTGGGTGTAGTAAATATTTTGAATTTAATGTTTGGCAAAAACACCACATTTTATTGAAAACTGATGCAGGTATGTTTAAATCTTAAACTGTAATTCACAGAAGGGTTACTCATGATTACATTACAGAAAAAAAAATGAAGGAAGAGTAATATTTGTAGTCCAGGGACGTGAAAAACCATCACAGGGTGTCGGTTTTTGCGATATTTTTTAAAATCAATATAATATGAAAAATACATGACAAAGATTTTTTTTTATATTTTTCTCATAACTGTCACGACTTGGTCTATCACCTGGTTTCGTTTTATCGTTGGCTCCTGGGACACCCTGTATATATATATATTAATTACAACAAAATAACTAACTAAACTCTAAGCTTAAGCTGAAAATTAATAATGAGACTTCGAAGCGTACTTAAGTAGGATTAGAAAATAGACCAAGATTTTTAACTTTGTCCTTTCAAACTTCACCGTAGCTAACTTCAGATACAAGCTTAACAAGTAATTTCGTCATCCCTATTCCCTTGTTTAAGAAAAACAAGATTACAACTAACTTTTTACGTTGACTTTTATTATATTTTACTTGTTGCCCGCGGGTTCCGAATGTTCATTAAGCAGACATGTCTTTTTCAAATAAAAAAAAACATACATAAGCGAGATTTTATAGGGAGAATATAAAAAAATATCTATCTCCTAGATAAAATTTAGGCCTCCCCTAGAAAATATCCATAGCTGTAAACACGATGGTTATGGATTCCTTACCTGCTCGTGGGAATTATTAATTCAATTTATTTCATTTCATCTCTTCTTCAAGGGGAGAAATTAATTAGTTTCATTTTGTTATTTAACCAGAGCAGCAAAATGAAAGCTAAAGTATAAATATAATTTAGCTTTATAGAATGTGTGTATGTGTGTCTTCAATATAATTATTTGTTATCAATATTTACTATCATTTAATACTTATTTCTCATAAAATTTCACACAAAAATTACTTTAAAATAATGATTTTGCGTTTACCATAAAAAAAATATTATTCGGGTTTGTTTACTTTTACCGAATCTTAAAAACCGTTAATAGGTTTTCCAAATTGCGTACAAACGGACGCGGCTTAATTAATTTTCGGCGACGTATTTTTGTTTTTTCTTTTTTTGTTAATACAAAGTGCTTCGAAGCTGGGACAGTTTAAAGTAAAAATTAAGGGTGAAGATTAAAAACGCACCTTTCCACTTTAATATTTTTTTGACGTTTTGCCGACAATTGTTTTAATATTTTCACGGCCGTTGCTATAATTTGTTTAGACTTTTAAATAGAAATGAAATATTTAATATTTTCGTTTTTTCGCTCTTGTCAAAAGCGCGGGGTTAAGTTCCGCCTCTCAGCACCTTCAAAATTCGGCAGAAAGTGGGGATCGGAGTAACTTAACACTAGGCTCCGACTGCTACATGTGTGTAGGTACTAATATTATATTCTAAGATTTTATAAAAAAAAATAGTAACACAAATCATATGAAAATACTTAAAAAAAAATTTTTTTTGTTCCAGGTTATACGATGACATCGCAGTGCGGAAGTGTGAGTGCCACAGTGTAGTGCCAACATCAGTATGGGGTGTACACCAAGTATGCTCTTGGATCATAAGAATCGCAGACGCGACAGCACTGGATCTCAAGAGGCTGCCATAGCCAAGGTAGCCCCCACACCTCTGTGCCAGAACAAAGCAGTTCAGGCTGCCAGGGCTCCTCGAGCGTCTCTGGAGTCCGACGGGTTCAGCATACAGCTGTCCAGTAAGAAGGACAGCTATGTTTCTCAAATGGGCAACAATTTTGCAACACAATTGCATATTAAGAGGATATCTGGTAAGTCTTAGTTAGATGTGGTTTGTTAATTATTATTTTTAGTTATGAATGTTTCTATATTATCTTTTTTTCTATATTAACATTTTGAACAGAAGTGTCTTTTAGGTGCTTCCAAATTATATAAAAAATATATAATCAGCTTCACACTGTATTCTGCACACAGCAGGGTAGGCAGAGGGAACTGAAGGGAGGCATTGCGTGTTGAGTGGCAGAACTCAACGCCGCGCTTTGCCTCGACACCAGAGCGAAGAAATGGAAATATAAACTTTAATAAATATTTTACTTCCTCGAGTGGGGATTGAACCCACAACCGTCGCGTTACAGTCAAACCCTTTTACCGCTGCGATACGACGGCCTCAAAAAAATATATAATATAGGAAAAATATCATTGAAATATTAATAGATCGATATGTTTTCATTCAATATCAGTATTTTGGCGGCACTATTAACTTCAATATTAATACTATTAAGGAATCAGAAGCGATAAGAAGTTCCGGTAACACTATCGTAATAAATACTAGATATCGGTACATTCTCAAAGCAAATTACTATTTATCGATTAATATTATTAATATATAATTGACTATTATTCATCAAATTGATATAGAAAATAATAATAATAATAATTAGACGTGCTATGATATCTATATGAATTTAGTAAATTAGATACCCTTTTATTAATAATTGTGATAGTTTTAGTTATTAGTTTAATAAAGTCAAGTACAGTACGGTCGACGAGTTGTGGCCAACCTTAAGACAGCTTTTGGTTATTTTCTTGTCGAGCGCAATGCGTAAAGTATAAAAAAGTTATTTAATATTATTATAACACGTAAGTAATCGGGTTTAGTAAATAAATAATTGGGTTGTTCAAGCGCGCGAAGACAGGAGCGGGTCGCTAGCAAAATATAAAAAAGACATACAGATTGGGGTGCCATTGTAATACAATATTGGAAATTGTATGTCTTCTCATCTCATCTTTCATCATAATTACTGGAAAAATAGCTAATTTTTTTATAGTTTTATGTAAAATATATGTATAATAACTTTGTATTATATTACCGACTTATTAAAATAAAGCCTGCACCAATACAAATTTCGACTTAAAGTGCACCCAAATGTTAAAAAAAACTGTGAAATTATTAATAATCAATTAATTATTAATAATCAATTTTCTTTCGCGATAACGATTTACATTGTAATCAAAAAATTTTTGATTGAACACGCCTACCTAATTTATAAGGCATTCTAAAACAGTTAACTCTAACTGTAAGAAACAGTCGTCAATAAGAGATTAGAAAAATGAAAAGCTTGTTATTGGTAAGCAAATTTTTCTTAAATAGTGTACATCAAGTGATAAAATTCCTTTCGTCAGCTTCACGCTGCATCCCGCATGTAGCTCCCCACTTTCCAGCAAATTCTGGTGGCTTGAGTGATGGAATTCCTTGCCGCGCTTTGCCTCGAAACCACTATAGAGAAGAAATTAAAATATGAAATATTTTATTTCTTCGAGTGGGAATCAAACTCACAACCTGTCGCATTAACACGCTAAACATATAGATAAAATTCTATGAAAATTAATATATAAAATAAAATATTTTTGTAATTTATAGCTAGTTCTGCTATGCCTCTTGCAAGATTCGATATTGAGGGTAAATGGTCAAAAGATAAAAACATTTTATGTTAACAACTGGGGTAAGTACTCGCTACCCCGTTCAGTCAATATGAACGTGGTCAAGAAACTGGCAGAATACATACTCTTATATAGAGACAAAAAGTATTGTCCTTTTAAAAACACCAAAGACTGTTCCAAGAAATCGGAATCGGATATCATTAAAGCTATAGCTGCACGAACATTGAATGATGAGAAGAACGGTTGAAATACGAAATTACAAGTAATTTAAAGTTAATATTTGGAAAAATAATAAAATATGTATGTGAAAAGTTGTTTTTTTTTTTCAATTTTATTTAAGTTTCTATAAATCTATGGTAATATTTACGGAATATCTTCTATTTTCTAAGACATTCTTTTATTTTTTTGTCATTAAATTATCAAAATAAGAGTAGGTAGCTAGTTATATTTTAGCACGAATAAATGCATTTTATATATAAAGATAGTCTGGTTGTGGTGTTAGGTTCTTAAAATAAGCTAAGAATTTTTGAAAAGCGGATGGAAAATGTAGAATTTGTATAATGTACTTGTTTAAAAATATTGATTTCTTATAATTATTTATTATATTAAAGACTAATCTAAACTTGGATATAAAAAAAATATAAGAGATTCTGAAAGAATGTAGTAACGAAGTTTTTAATAAATATTTTATTAATAAGATAGTCAAGTTTGGGAGTCTTTTGTTGTAATAAAAATTAGTATTATTTAAAAAAATATATTAAAATAATACTTTATAACATATGTCTAAATGCGTTAACAAAATGATATGTTAACAACGACCCTAACTAAATTTATTTTATGATTTAAATTAAAATAAATTTCAATAAACTAAAACCAAACCTAAACCTATTAGGAAAAGCGTGCTTAACCTTATACTAACATATACATGCTAACAACGACTTGTTATCTTCTTTATTCTATATCGCTGAGAACGCAACTCGGCGTCTTCCGCGAACTCTAGCGTAGAAAACAAATATCTCGGGTTACGTTCCCAGTAACTTGCATAACTAGAAACAATCAAGAACAAAATAATAATGATAAATAATAATTTCCTGGCCATTTCCAGACAATAACACGTTTTTTCTAAAGATTTTGTTTAAAGGTTTTGTATCAGATGACAGAAAAAGCTGGATAATCTAAATAAGAAATCTGATATTGATTAATATAATAAATTCATTTACAATATAAACATTGTTTAATAAGTATTATTTAATATATGACTGCCTGGCGCATGGCAAGCGTAGCAAGCAGGCAAGTGCAGGCGTGCGTCTGTAAACGCGACGCCCTCTCCGAGGAATGAAATATTTATTCAAATTTATATTTCCATTTCTTCGAGAGAGAATGGAATGTCTTAACTCTAGGTTCCCAGTTTCCTTCTGCCTATGTCCAACAATCGCATTGAAACCACAAAGCCACCGCACCGTACCACAGAGCGAATAAATGGAAAATTTCCATTTATTCGCTCTGTGGTACGGTGTATCTTAACACTAGGTTCCCTCTGCCTACCCAGCTGTGGGGGGATACAGCGTGAAGTTGATTTAACTTTTAAAATACCAGTTAAGCTATTGATAACAAAGTTATTATATTTTTCTTTATTAAATATAATATATTCAGTTTGTGTTGGAAAAATATGAAATTCAGTTCCAAATCTTCGTTTGGAAATACCATGAACCCTGTACAGGCATATGTGTAATAGAATTTAACGCTAGTATAGAAAAAATTATAATCAATTACCTTTCGTGATAACAATTTACATTATAATCAAGACTTTTTAATTAAACATAATTTATGAAGTCTTTTAAAACAGTCATTTAACTATAAGCAAGAGTTAGTGAAAGATTAGAAATATGAAAGTAATAATTCTGGTGAGCTAAAATTATTAATATAAATTAAATAAAATTGATAAATAAACAATTAATTTATTTATATTTTCCGTTTGAAATTTTAACACACGCTTCCAACAAGGTTTAGTTTTTCGTTATATAATTTTATCGTATACTTTATTATTTTTTTTCGTCTTGCTTCGTTGTATCTTGCACTTCGAGGAGTAGCCAAAGGGAACCTGGTAAACTAATGCTAGGACACTCCGTTCCTATTAAGACACTTCCGTTCCCCATTTTTCGCAGAATTCTGTATTCATTGCTTGTGTGTCAATATCTTGTTTTGTCTCGTCGTAACCAGAGCGAGTCGCTTCGTCAATTGGGAATCGAATCCACAACCCCCCACTTGTACCACGACTGGCCTTACTATTTTGTTAACCTAGATTTAATATAAAGTAAAATCTATTTTTTTTTGTAGACAGTACTTCTAAGCCTCCTGCAAGGATCGCTATGGATTGTAAACGGGGAAAAAATAAACACGTTTTACGTAAACAATTGGGGTAAATTTTCTCTATCCCATGCTGTTGAAATGAAGTTAATGAGAAAAATTGCACAAAATATAATTTTATATAAAGACCACAAATATTGCCCTTTCCCTACTTCCAAAGATTGTTTAAAAAAACCAGAATCGGAAATAATCAAAGCGATAGCAGCAAAAACAATGAAAGCTGAAAGAAATAACTGACATAATTATAATTGGAAAAATAATAAAATATATAATTATATAAGACATACGCAGTTTATTTTTGTATTACTCTTGATATTTTTTTTCCCTAGCCTGTATACTATCCTATTGTTGGGCAAAGGCCTCTCTCCACTTCTTCCATTCTAGTCTATTTCACGCTTTTGAGGACCAGTCAGGCTTATAAACGGAGATGGCAAGGCAAGCTGGACTCTTGATATTATTATTCGATTCTTTTTTTGGTGCTGGTTGATTAATTACATAGGTATATAGGATTTTAATTATTGAGTTAAATATTTAAAAGGGTTGTTATTTTTTTATTTCTTAATTTTTTTTCGGTTGATTTTTTTAAAGTTTTTACATATGTACATATATACATAGCTTCACGCTTTATCCCTTGCGAGGTAATCGGAGAGAACGGAGCGCTAAACGCTACGTACGATCTCTACATTTTTTTAAGTTTTTATTTTTAATATTAGGTTCCCTTCGGTAGACAAATTTTAAAGTATGTTTGTAAATGGCTGTAAATCACCATTCTCAGTAAAAAATCTAATAAGCAAATTTTTTTTTAATGCTCTAAAACACCATGACCACGGACGGTGCTATATACATGCAATTAGTTATTATTACATTAGATGTGATATTCCGCATGTAACAGGCAGGCAGGAACCTGGAAACCTTGTGTTAGGATACTCCGTTCCCATTTAGACCCTTACGTTCCCCACTTTAGACCGAATTCTGGAGGCATTGCGTGTTGTACACAGTAAATGAGACTACAGCTTTGAAATGATACAGATTTTATGTTTGCTAAATTACTTTAATTTGACGACCTAACGACCTATAACCCCTCTAAACCCATAATGACGACCTAACGACCCATAACCCATTTAAATCCAACATCAATACGAATTCCACCGCCTCTTGGCTCCATTTTGCTACTATGAGGATATTTTCTTTCCAATAATGTATCAGCGATAATTTTTTTAACAACGGAATTCATATTTGAATTTAAGCAGGCATCCATGCCACCTTCGTAAGGACAGTACCTCAGGGCCCTGAATAGTGCTATCTTGTGTAATATTATTTTTAATAACTCATCTTCAATGGCACCAGGCATGTCATACTGCTTCCAATTAGTTATATGTAACATTTTATTAGGTTTGCTTGTTTCTTTAGCTCTTAGGAAGTTGTTGTGGAATCCGTTGGCATCTCTTATAATAAGTATAACGATTTCCTGTAAGCATTCAACGTATATTTAGTATATATATATATATATATATGTAAATAGTATATTTTAATGACGATAAATTGATAAATATTAATTATTATTTAAAACACCGGTCAAGTGTGAATCGTTTTCGTTTACCGAGGGTTCTGTACTAATTTCAAGATTATAGGTACACGGGAAGTACAAGATTTACGTTATTATTTTGAACCTTATA
The DNA here is from genome assembly GCF_056956725.1 of Heliconius melpomene rosina. Lineage (NCBI taxonomy): Eukaryota > Metazoa > Arthropoda > Insecta > Lepidoptera > Nymphalidae > Heliconius > Heliconius melpomene. Next base: position 3,218,230 of record NC_140402.1, on the reverse strand, counting down.
GATTTGGTTACGCGGCTAATATCATAAATATCATACAAAATGAAGCAAAATCGGTGCATAAATGCTAGTATCTTTTGATTTCGAGATAAATGCTCTTGAGAAACGGACAGACGTTCAACAAAGTGCAAATCCTATAAGGGTACTGTTTTTCCTACTGATGTATAGAACCCTAAACAGATATTAAAAAATATATTAAATTATTTTCCATACAAAATGGTTCATTCCACAAATAATCTAATTAAAATATATATATATATATCTCTATTTTAACTTTATCTGTAAAACTTGAAGTTATATAAATAACTGACAATTGGAAACTATTCTGTCAGAAAAATAGTTAAGTTGTTAGAATAATATTCAATAATTGTATAATTTAAATATTATGTCAATAACTTCGAAGTTATAGGTTTAAGGCGAAGAAGTTTTAAAATAGTCTTGACGCCTCAGCATAAGCGTGCGATTGGAAACGCGACATGTTGTGGATTCGATTCCTAGTCGTGGAAAGAAATATTGAAATTGCTTAACTTGAGAAAAAAAGTTATTACTTAAACTTTATGTATATCAATATGACAATGTAAGGGAGGAAGGGGTTATTTGTTAATAAAATGTCTTATTGATTATGAAATATATTTTATTATTAGTTGCAATTCTTAAATGTGTAATAGATATTAATTAGTATCATTATTTAATCTATTAAAAGTAACAATTCGTATTTAGGTTATATGATCACTGTGAACAGTACAATATATGTATATCGTACACCAAACACTGAGTCATACGAAGAGAGGAGAGAAGCGTCTCTCCGAATAAGGCTAGGGCTGTGAGTTAGAATAAGAGAAGAGAAACCTTCCTACCGATGCCGTATGCGTGAGAGAAAAGGACGCCAGATAGACTGACATCGTAACTATGCGTTACGTAACGAAGTGGTTCACCTTCCCATAAGAAGTTACCACTTCTTCATATCTTTAGTGGAGGTAGAACCTACTAACACCAGCTGTGAAGCTGTGAAGCTGCTGAAGTCACTTCAAAATCAATATGCAATTAATTTTATTTTGAGATGAGGGAGACTTACCAAAGAAAAAATGTAAAAAAGGGCTTTCATTATTAAAAAGAAGTCAAATTAATATATGCCTTGTACATCACCTTCAAAATTTGCCTCTGGAAAATTAACTAACATTCCTTCTAATTTCATACATGATTTTATTAATTTGAATTTAGTATTGCAAACATTGTTTAATTAAAACTAATGTGTAATTAAACTAAGAGAATTTCTATATGAATATAGTAAACCGTCGCGCCTGTACAGGTATGCTGTAAAATAAAGAATTTTGTTTTTTTTTCTGTTTTTGCTTCAATATTAATTATTTATTATTATTATTATTATTATTACTAATATACGAACATTTAATTTTATATTTCGATAACAAAGGCTACGTTAGACTATTTATAGGCAATAAATGGGTTATAATTATGTTTAAAATTAAATCTTTCTAATTTATAGTCTTGTGGTATTAAATATACTTTTGAAAGTTAATATGAATTGTATAGTTTAGAAATTCTGAAAAATTAACATTTAAAAAATCTTCCACCAAAAATATCTCTCAGCAAAGTACTTGTAGCTTGAGCACCACATTGAACAAGGCTTCGATTAAATTGGTTCATTAATTCCGGAGCTACGGTGCCACAGACAGACACACACACACACATACAAACAAACACATCAAACTTACAACACTTCTATTTTTGTTTTGGAGGTTAAAATTTATAAATGAAATATTAAATATATACAATTTTCCCGAGTCAACGGACGAAGGAGAACTTAAGTAGCTGCACTTAGCCGCAGATAAAGAACCCAAGTGCGGTGCGGGGTTGTAAGATGTCATCTGCATTGTGTTTAGCTGCTGGTAGTCACGTTCGATACATACTGTATAAATTATACAAATATATACATACAGTATATAATGTATATTTATGTATATAAGTATAGAATAGTATTATAATATGAAACCAATATGTGAGGCCAGTCGTGGCGCAAAGGCACATGTGAGCGATTGGTTACAGGTTCGATTTCTATTCGAAAACTTAAATATTTAAGTTTAGTTTTTATTTTTATTATACCTCCAGAAATCGGGAAGTCTTAATGGGGATGAAGTGTTTTAACACTAGTCATTAATTCCTTCCGCCTATCCTGCTGTATGTGGGATACAGCGTGGAGCTGAAAAATTAAATAAACGTTTATGAACTAATTCCATTACATCGTGTTTACAAGTTCGTCGTGTATACCAGTTCCTTTAATTCGGCTAAAATAAAAAACCTAAAAAAACCTGCTTTTCCTAAAAAGTTCTTTTCAAAACATATTTCAAAGAATTTTAAATTTTATAGAGCTTTTTTTACAACTTTATCTAATGATTGTAATGATTTTAAATAATTATATTTTGCTATATCTATGTAAATATAAAGTAATTTAAGATTAAATTATATACAGAGATTACACGCCAGCTCTTGTCTCAAGCCTCATTTAGCATCCACGAGTAAGTTAGGCCGCATACTGTTCTACGTGCTTGCTTAAAGTACGAGCTAATTTCGCTATATTGCCTGAATTTGTATATAAATGCAATTTAAGAATAATTTTTCTTCTTAATTTTTCTTTCAGTTTCACCCTTTATACCGAGATCCCGGATGATAGGTTAGGAGATAACTAGTGTGAAAACACTACATTCTCTTTCCGCCGGAATTCGGGATGTTGGTTCCATTCCTGTGTAATGGTAGAACTGAAATGAACATAATTGATTCATCTTAATAAGATCGAATCCACAATCATCACGTGTACTATAACCCAGAGATTCTGTGCTCACTGCGTCATACTGGTCTATTAACCTCAGAACTTATAACAAAAATGGTATTGGTATTTTTTCCGTTCCCCACATTCTGCCGAATTTTCGAGGCATTGTATGTTGAGTGGAGGTACTTAACGCCGCGTTTTGTTTGTCACCTGAGGGAAGAAATAAGAAATATTAATCAATAATAATTCACTCCTTTGAATTGAACCTACAACCATTGCGTTTAATGTCATACGCTTGTACCACTGCACTACGACACCTTCAAATCATATATAGATGGCGTTATCAAAAGTGAAATAACAGAGTACCGTTTGTTTCTAAACTTGAAATGGAAATCTGAATGTTTTCGGAATCCAAATTGGCTGAATAGGCTTTGAAAATCCACCTCGTGAACGTTCACGGCAGAAACTTTCATCGGTTTTTTTCGGATTATCCTGACAAAGACCGCTATGGATAGATTGACAAATAGAAAACTCGACATATACGTGTTTCAGGAACATACAGATATTCAAATAATATTGCTATTAACATTATAAGCGGCGTTAAGCTCCGCCACTTAATATGCAATGTTTGGATAATTGACGAACTATCTTAACACTAGGCTCCTTCTACCCTATCCTGCTATTTGTCAGCATATACAGCGTGAAGAAATGAAAATGGTAAATATTTTATTTCGTCGAGTGGGAATGGAACCCACTATCTGTCGCATGTACAGTCAACTACTAGCCTCAGCCTAACCTAAATAATATAAGTAATATTATATAAAATGAAATATTCTAAAATGATTACAAATACCCTATTACAATTCCATTATATATGCTTAGAATAAAGCGAAATTCATTTGAGAACAGAAATTACATTCTAATCACAATATCCGCTTACATACATTTTATATATTTCAATAAATCTTGCTTGAAGGAAATGGGGAATTCTGTTGATGTAACTGGACTTGGAGAACACGTAGCTCGAAGGAAATGCTATTGAACGTCGAATAAATTGAATGGGATGCCCCTTTTACTTAATAGATACGTGGTTTGTTTATATTAGTTAGAGATGGGTAGTGGGTTCTGTCGGGTGGTGACCATTTTAATAGGCCTCACGCTTTATCCCTAGCGGGGTAGCCAGGGAGCGCCAAGCGCTACGGTCTCTACGTACCTCTTTCGCCTCGTCCACTGTCATCAACCTCTTCATACCCCCCCCCCCCCCTCCTCTCTTACCGCTCACTTTTCCATCATAGATCTTATTTGCCATTCTTTCAACTGAACTGAACTGAAAATATATCTAAAATATTAACATTTATTTTTATTATAAAAACATTAACAAATACTTTCAAAATTTATTTACAGTTTAGTAAACTTTGACAAGTTTCGCAATTTATATTTTACATAAAGTTGGAACGAAATATTTCGTTTTGAAATTAACTGACAGACGACACCTAAACCTTTTGTTCTGTCAGTCTGCCGCTATAATGAAACTAATATAAACATTATTAAGCAATTATTATTTAATGAACGAATAAACTGACAGTATTTCAACATTGTAGAGTAATATTAAATATTTATATTTGATATTAATATGCGTAAGTAACTATAAAGGTATAGTTTTTACCTAGGTTCAATAAAAGTGTTAGGACGCGCGCTAGCGTATACAGCCAAGTTCAAAAGCTGTTTTTTTTATTTATTGGGGTCAGAAAAAGTGCACATATGTACATATAAAGTGTTAAGGTTCCCTTTCGTTGAGTGGCGGAACTAAACGCCGCACTGTGCCTTGTTTTCAGAGCGAAATTAAAATATTATTTGAATTATTATAAAAATAGTATTAGTGGGAAACGAACTTACATGCGTAGCGTCTTCGTTCGACGACGTTATTTTACCATTTTATTTGAATAAACACTTACGACTAGATTGCTTATAAGTTAAACAATTTGTTTAGACGTCCTATGTGAGTTCTTCTTTACTTGAAAGCAACAATGTATAATTGAAGAGGAAAACTGTTTCTATATTTACATGTAATTACTTAGATGTCAAAGATTAACTTTTCAATTAGCACTGCCAAATAACACTCACAACAAAAAAAAAATAAATAAATCAGCTTCACGCTGTATCCCGCACACAGCAGGGTAGGCAGAGGGAACATAGTGTTAAAACTCTCTCCACTTTTCGCCGAATTCTGGATATTTTATAATATTGGTTAGTTATTTTATAATTTTGTGTAAATAGCTTGTAAAGCTGAAACTAGCCTGGAGGGTACTTGCGGAGTAGGTGGGCACTAAGAGAGAGAAAGAGAGAGTTTTTGAAAAAAAGAAAGATTCTCCACGCAAGCAAAACTTGCAGAGTCATACTCTGCAATAAATAACACATACATTTTATCATTATTTTCAACATAATTCTTTATTTTAGTTAAATTAAAGATACATTTTAATTTCATGTTCCTATTAAATTGTTTTCTGAAGTACACGGTTCTTCAGAACACGGCAATCATTTTCCACCATTTTCCTTATCATTGATGTAATGCTGCCATTTAATGTCCTTTTAATATAATGTAGAAGCATTTACTCTTAAATTAGTCGACATTGTATGGAACTGCTCTGCAACTTAGTAGTGTAATGAAAATGGAATATCACTTTAACGAAATAGTTTAGGTAAAAATATAAACTGTTTTAAAAACTATATAATACTATATGGGGATATACCCTAAAGTTAAACAAAGACAAAAGATAGAAATAATTAAAGAATAATTTCTTCTTCTTTAATGAAAATATATTTTATAACAGTTTCACGTAGCAGATTAGGCAAAAGGAGCCTAGTGTACACTGCTCCCCATTTCCCCCTAATTCTGAAGGGATTGTGCGTTAAGTATCAGAACTTAATGCCGCCTTTGTCTCGATTCCAGAGCGAAGAAATCAAAAGGTTTTATTTCCTCCAGTAGGAATCAAACCCGTAACCTGTCGCGTTTACAGTCACACGCTTACAAAATAATCTGTACCAAAAATTGAGCATAGAACCCATAACCATCTTGTTTATACTCAGTTACTATTCTACTGTGCTACTGTGTCCTCAACTAAGCACATGTACATATAAATCAAAATTGTCATCATCATCATCAACAGCCATCTTTTGTCCACTTTTGTCCACTGCTGGACATAGGCCTTCCCCAATTCTCGCCACCACACTCGATCCTCAGCTCTTCGGACCCATCCGCTTCCCGCCAACCTCTATGTCGTCGGCCCATCTGGCAGGAAGTCGTCGAAAATTGTATAAAAATATAATTATCATTCTTACATACATATTTTAAACACGAAATACCTTTTTAAAATTATCTCAATATTAGAGTTTAAAAAATATACTTGACCTACTTTACTGCGTAAGACAAGGACAAAATAGGTATATTTAAATTAGTGATGTCTGTAGCGTGCGTCACTCTACGATAACGATAATGGAGGAGATAACGGGCAGGATAATACTGTCACCATGTTAACTGCTTCAGCTTACTTCTAACTAGACTAGCAGTAAAACTCCTTGTAATCTCCAAGATTTACGATCCGGCTGAATGGAACGTGTTTGTTCTTATCCGGGGAATGAATGTGCATTTTTAATTCGATAATATTTAGGTACTCGTATTTTTTATGTCACACTGATCCCGCATACGGAAGGGTGGGCAGAGGAAACCTAGTGTAAATTGGAGGCAACGCGTGTTGAGTGCCCTGGTGGTGGAACTCAATATCGCACTTGTTGTCGTGGCCATAACAAAAAAATTAAATTATCAAATATTTAATTTTCTCGATTGGGAATCGAACCCAGAACTTGGCGCGTTTACAGTCACATTTGTTATCCCTGCGCCAAGGCTGGCCTTAACTAGCCTGATTGAGATATATCCAAAATAAAACTAACAGCGTTAAGTTACACGATGTAATATTACTTTTTTCGAAACGTGTTGTTTCGAGGCCACAGTAGCATAGCGACATAACAATGGGTTAACTCTCCATTGGGCCAGTCTATTATTTTCATTTCTCCGCTCTGGCATTACGGAGCGGAGTTGGAGTCTCGAATTAAGTTAGAACAGATTGTCCATGATACTAGATTTTTTTATCTACAAAAAATACGAGTTTAATTATTAAAAAAAATATTAATGAATAAAACCACATTTAAAAAAGTACATAGTTAACGTAAAGTACAAAAACGAAATTAATTAGGAAAATTACTAAACAGAGAAATAAAAAGTTTTTGTGTAACCAAATATAACTTATTTCTTTTGTATTCTCCACAAAATATTTCCATACTATTAATGTAACAAATCGTTTATCACATTATAATATGAAATGTGAAATTTGCCAGCTATATACAATATTGGGCTAGTGACGTCACCACGATTAGACAAAACGGAACGGGGCCAGAAACGATTTATGACATTCAATTTATCCTATGATTATGTTAAACCGCTTCGTGATGTCACATCACTATCTTATCGGATTGGACGTAACTTCAAAACAACGTGTTCAGTATGTATTTAGATTTTGATGCTTAAAGAAAATTAATTGTTGAAGATTTTTTAACTATGTTTTCGTATTTGGCAATTAATGGCTTCAAGCTTCGTCTGAATTTGGTAAAATTGTTTTTTTTACATTTATAAAAATTTTGGGAAGTGTTTAAGCCCTTGACCACTAAGCCATACGTTCTCATCAAGCTACGTCAAAATTCTTATACGTTTGTTAAAAATTTTACGCAAAACTTAAGAAGCTTCGTTATCCGTTTTCTCTTCTTACCCTGCGGTTTGCGGGATAGAGCGTGAAGCTGAAACAAAAATTATATACTAAATTTGCTTAAAACAAAAATTACATATAATAAATTGTATATTCTAGACGGTAACATTTATATGAAATCGTAATATTAGAAGATTTACAAAGGAGGCCACCGCCGAGTTAAACGTTACTAAGCCTTTAATTTACATATGGAAGCATTCGTAAGGCATTCCACTTAATTTCGTGGTCGTTTCTGTAGATATAAGACATATTTAAACGCCGTTTTTGTGTACTTTAGGTATTATGTAGAGCGGAACGTATTATATATTAAATATTAATACACGTATGTCAATAATATAGTTAATACTAGCGCCCCGCTCGCGGGTCCGCTTGAACTTCGCTTTTTTTTTTCTATACAGTAAATTGTAATATCTATTATTATTATTACTTTAAACACGATATGTATACATTAAAAACTAAATATAGCCAATTCGATATAACAGTTCTTTTATAGTAAAAAAAAAATTGTAAAATAAATGTTAAGAGGAAGTTTGTCAATAGTGAAAACTGCATTTAAATCGGTGAAGCCGTAATCGGCAACTTCCTACGTAATTACTCGCTTATTATATTTTTAATTATTTTCTTTTTACTTTTATAAATAAAACGGTCAAGTGCGAATTAGACTCGCGTACGATAGGTTCCGTGCTACTACCGTCAATAAAAAAGACAAAAATTCACGATTCTACATTGCATCACCTTTATTTAAATTGTGTATTGACATATATAAGACTTAAGTTTTCCTTTTATAAATTAAATTATATTACCAGACTGAAAATATGTTAGAGATTAAAGTATTATGTACTTATAGTCATAAATTAACTTAATATCTCGCACTCAACAGAGCAGTGGGAGCCTAGTGTTAAGACACTCCGTTTCTCATTTCCCGCTGAATTTTGAAGGCATTTTGTGTTGAGTGGCGGATCTCAACGCCGCGTTTTCCCTCGACACCAGCGCGAAGAAATGTAAATATTAAATATTTCATTTCCTCCAGCTGAGATCGAACGCACAACCAATCGCACCTACAGTTACACTTGTGTCTACTACTACTGGCGACACAAACAGATTACGTAACACAAATCCATTTGAATTGTAAACGAATGAAGATGCACTTACGAGAGTAATGTCACACAAACATACATACATATATATATATATATAGTACATATATATCAGTTTAGCACAGCGCGCGTGGCCGCGGCATGCGCGTGCGCTTATCAGTCTCCATTCGGTGGTCGTGCCATACACGCTAACCGATTTATAATATCGAAACCGTAAAATGTAAGGCGCCAGTTAAATAATAACTCTTAAATGTGATTTTTTATAGTAAAAGTTTAGTAGTGAAATGGTTTTTTTTGCGTATTTCTTAAGTCAATGCTTATTCGAATCTAGATTTAAAGCTAGTTGGAATTAGGCTAGTGTTGTTTTATTGTTATGTTTGAATTGTAATGTGGTTATTATAGTTTAAAGCAATTTGACAGTATGGGCATAACTTATAATATCATTATTTTTAAAGAAAATATCAAAATCAATACTAATTAGACACTTAAATTTGATGTTTGTTTAAATTTAAATAATTATTCTAATTAAAATATTTATTCAAAGTAATAACTAATATCTACTAAATTATAATAACTAATATAGATAATTCATTAAAAAATAACAACTTCTTAAACAAAATGTTATTTAAACTATTTTTACTTTGCCACTCTCTTATTTCTTTAAAAGCATTCCGCTACCGTCTTGTTTACACGCGCATCATATGACAGACCTTCAGGCTAAAGCCGAGTTAGCGATATTCTAAACTATTGCAACAGTATAATACGGTCAACGAGTCCTGGTCACTCTGAATTTAGCTGTATTTGGCTTTTAACACTTTTAACATTTTCTTTCTAAGGGAACATTGCGTAAACGTTCATAAAACCTAACTTCAGAACAGCCACAACTTTTTCACCGTACTATAGCTACCTACTTGTTTGTATTTAATAATATATTTACTATCGACACCATAGCGTCACGTCACTACGTCACGTCAACTATTTTAGTTTATCGCGGCAACTAATTTTTATTATTTGTGCCGACTTTTATCAAAGAAATCACCGCGAGTGTGTTTTTATCATTAAATAGACTATTCTAATGGCGGACAAGGTGAAAGTGACAGGTTTATCAGTTGTTTTCAATTAACTGGTTTGTGGTGTTGGAAAATAGTGAATTTTGTGTGAAAATTTTAATATGCGAAGTGAATGATGGATGTGGATGAAGAGGACTATTATTCAGGTATTTAAATATAGCTGTTTATGTATCTAGTAAGAAAAATAGATCAGCTTCCCGCATACAGCAGGGTAGGCAGAGGGAACCTAGTGTTAAGATACTCCGTTCTCCACTTTTCGCTGAATTCTGGAGGCCTGGGATCGAACCCACAACCAGTCGTTTGCAGTCACACTGTGCCTCTGCGGCACAACTGGCCTCATATTTTACAATATACCTAATATTTTGATTGTATTGTAAATTTCCTAATATAGTATTATCCTGTTTTATATCCTTTATTTGTTATGTATAACAAATATATATAAATATATATAAAATATATATATATATATATATATATATATATAGCGGGCTGCTAGTGTATATATATATATATATATATATATATATATATATATATATATATATATATATATACACTAGCAGCCCGCTCGCGGTTTCACCCGCGTGAACTATGTTATTATTAATTTCTATCTCCATGGCTACGTCCTAGTGACATCTATGCAAAATTTGAGACTCCTAGCATCTGTAGTAACGAAGTTTCATACAAACTTTCGACCCCAAAAACAACCCCTTAGAAGTCGAATATTGCAAATTCCCGTCTTAGCGAGCACCTACATCCTATAAATAACTCCTATGCAAAATTTGAGATGTCTAGCACTTGTAGTTTCTGAGATTTCGTGATGAGTGAATGACCTTTCGATTTTATATATATAGTTATATATATTTTACTCAGTTTTATTGACCTGAGGACTCAACTGAGAACACTTGTAATATATCTTCAAAATTTTATATTAAAATAAAATTAAACATTATTTTTATGATAATTTGTATAATTCCTGTTATAGAGACTTTATATTTCAAGTAAAATTTATGAAGTAAATATTTTAAAAAAAGGTATTATAATTTTCTAAATTTTTTATCTAATTTTTATAGAAAAATGTAATGAAATGAAATGAAATTTAGGCGACCGTACAGAAATGGGTAGCTACAGTCTCAATTCTCGGTGTACTGTAGAAATTTACTAGCACTGGTGGCGTTTTATGTTATTGCCTTTACTTTTTCAGCGAACTATTTTTTTTTAAATGAATAAAAGAAGAAATGGTGTGAAAGAATAAAATTCAACATTCGTTTCGCATTTTATTTTATACTTTTACCGATATACAATTTTAAAACATTTAGATTTGTTACATAATTATACTGTATTTTATTTTAGAACGATTTTAATAAACATATTGTCGTGATTATTTACTTTTATAAAGGTTTCTATCTAATTAAAAAAGTATATATGTTTAAAATCAATATTTCTCTAATTATTATTTCTATTTTACATTGTCTGTTAAATATTATTATTTATAAGTATAAGAAAGAAGAGGCCAATTTTCAATTATAAAGTAAAATATAAAATCTTGCTAAATGCCTAATAAATCAAATTTACAATCATAACTTCTATCAAACATAATGTAATCATTCCGAATCTCCTATAACAGCTTTACCCTGTATCCCGCTTTGTATGTAGAAGGAACCTGGGAACCTAGTGTTGAGGCAATCAATTTTCATTAACACACTTCTTACTTTCTGCCGAATTACAGAGACATTGCCTTTTGAGTAGCGGATACCAGTTATCAAAGCGATTAAATGAAAATATTAAATATTTCATTTCCTCGAGTACCTACGAATTGAACCCTCAACGTGTTGCATTTGGTGTCACGCTTGTACCCCTGCGTGACGATTAATCTCAAACAACATTTAGGTACATTTGGAAATAACATTTCGTCACTTATTCGAACAACAAGGTTACCTTATTTATACCAAAATGGAAGCCTTACCTAAACTATACCTTATCCATTATTAAAGCTTATGAAATATCAAAAATATTCTAGGAAATAACTTCCGAAATTTAATATTTCCATTCGCTCTGGTGAAGCAAAAAGCGGCGTTGTATTCCGCCACTCAACACACAATGCCTTCAAAATTCGGCGGTAAAAGCGAAACGGAGTGTCTTAACACTGGGTTCCCTCTGCCTACCCTGCTGTGTGCAAAATATGGCGTAAAGCAGATTTTTTTTCTTCTAGGAAGTAACCTCTCAACCTCTCGTTTGCTATATACCGGCAGCAATAAAGATATCGCACGGTAGCTGCGTAGGCGCTATCGAGGCCGTTATCTGGGCAAACATGACATTATTGATTTTTGTCCATAACACCAACACCCATCATATCGCTAGTGGTGATAAGAGACGTGCGTAATTACAAGGAGGCCCAATCGTTTCATCATAAGCTCTCTGATAAGGGTGATGGGTGAGCTTGAATTTTCGTGTTTTACTAACGCTCATATGTTGAATATTTTCCTGGAAGCAATGTGATTAGTAATCTATATGTTATATATTAAACATTTTATATTTCAATTACTTTTTTTTAGGTTCACAGACATAGCAGGGCAGAGGGAACCTGAGAGCGAGGTTCCTAGTGCAAGGAAATGAAAATATCATATATTTCTTCGAGTGGGAATTGAACCCATAACCTGTCGCTTTTACAATCGTACGCTTGTGCCCCAGCGCGACAACTGCCATCTAATTTAGTTTATTATTGATATGAATTATTATTTTTTCTATTTTTTGTTTCTTAAAATCCACGCCAACGACGTTACGGGCGACCACTAGTATTATTTCGGGAAACGTATTTCATCTTATTTAATTTTTGCGATGTCAAGATGCTCCTTGCGTCCTTTCTTTGAACGTTCCAGTAGCTACTCGCTTTTCGCATTCTCATTTCCTATTTACCCGGTAATATTAAATAACTCTATTTACTTTGCCAATGAAAATCTGTTTGTGATGAAAAATAGTTATTTTAAACAACATTTTCACTTTAGTTTTCCATTTATCGCTGGAAATTCTATAAGAATTAAGTATGTTTTATAAAATAAGAAGGCGTAAGCTAACATTTTTTATTTCTTTCTTATATATAACTTTTAAATTGTAATCTTTTTTTTTAGTTTTATTCAAATTTTCATGCTGTAATATGCGTAAGGAGAGGGAACTAGTATCACTACGTTCTCTACTCTCTCCCTTAATATTCGAGTTTCCTTATTGGAGTGTTGAGATTAATTTCTTAATGATAACCGAACCCTCAACCATCATGTTTACAATCTGGCACTGTTGGAGCTTAATTATAATACCTAATGAATGAGATAAATATACTTTTCGTAACAAATATTAAAGGAAATGTCAAATAAAAACTTATATTATCAAATATTTAAAAACACAAAAGTTATCGTATTACCGATACGTAATTATTAAAAGGAAATCATAAAGTCCAGATTAATAAAAACAAAATTTTACCGACTACAGCGAGTTTATTTTGTCACGTTTCACTAATTAATAGCCTAGCTGTGGTTGTCCACTTCCTGTGGTGGTTTTGTCTATTATCTAGAGATTTTTCGATCCCCGGATATGTCTATTCTGTTATTTAATATTAAATACAGGCTAGAGAGAACGGATCGCCAAATGCTACGATCTGTGCTTACCTCTTACGCCTCGTCCATTATCATCATTACATCTTCATACGAGCGAGTATGAAAAGGTCTGGAGGTCCTAATGTTTTTACGTGATTTTTCTTATCTTACTATAGTATTTTAGATACTGTGTTTTCGAAGGTCTACTGAGGCCTCTTCCTACCTCTCACTTAAGTTTTGCTACTAATTAATAATAGTTAAATAATAAAAAGTCTACGCTTTTAAGGTTCTCAAAATAGCACATTAATAAAATGTAAAAGATGGATTATTTTAAAATGGCTATATTTTCATCCAGCTAAAAAGGAATCAACATGAGGAAGGAGTTAGGAAAAGGAAAGCAAATTAATCAGCCCACCAAACCCCCAAGTAGAGGTCGAACCTATAACTATCACTATTCCTCTATTCCACCATGTTATCAGCATCATACATTAACATGTAACTAAGTTCTAATATATCGATGCCATAAATCAGATTCGAAGTAGACTATCATGTTTCAATACACCGTGGAACTCAACTGCATTAACTCCTTAATTGACCAATGAACGTCAGGGTTACTTCATTTCAGTTTAACTTATATATTACTTAATTTAGATTTTTATACGGAAATATATTTATAGAGACGACAGTTGTGGGTTCGATTCTCATTCGAGGTAATTAATTATTTTCATTTCCTTTCTCCGGTAACAAGAAAACGTGGAATTTAGTTCCACCGTTCAACAATACAATGTCTTGAAAATTTTTCAAAAAGTGGGGAACGGAGTGGCACCAATGCCCTCTTCTGACCCTGCTATATGAGACATACAATGTGAAATTTAAAAAAATAAATAAATTGTAGCAATTACATAAATAGATACTTACTTAAACAGAATACGAATCAACATCAATCACGTATAAAAGATATTTATCAACTGTACCGAAGGGTTTTTAAGTAAAAAAAGCTGTATAATTTTCATCAATTCATCCTTATCTAACTACTTATTTCAATTAGTAAAGGCAAGCAAATAAACTGAATAAACAGACAAATAAGCATTCGGAAAATACGTAGGTACATGTACCTAAATAAACGAAAGCTTAAAAAAACTTGTTGATTCTAAAAGTCACAGTAGAACTTGAGTCCTTATAGTCAAATACATGCCCTTCTTTAGTTATAAATAAAAAATTGGCTTTATATTTCTTAAACTTCACGCAATTTGGAATTTCATACCCAAAGGGTGAAACGGGATCCTATTACTAAGAATCTGCTATCTATCTACTTGTCTATTACCAAGCTGTATCTCATTAACTGTGATAGTTAGTTAATTTTCAATAAAGTAAATATAGTAACATACAAAAAACGTGATATTTTACTCTTTTTTTATATATAATGGCAAGGAACCCTTCATGCGCAAATCCGACTCATTCCGAAAGACAGCATAATATTAGTACATATAAGTGCCAATTTTACCCTTTGGCTACAGAACCCTAAAAATGTTAACCATATATCAATTTTCCTATTAAATTAATATCGTACTATATACTTTTATTAAATTAGCGAATTATTTTTACATTTTTAAATATAAATTATTATAAAAAAAAAGATACATTTAAAAATATAAAATTAATATTATTAAATTAATATTATTATTATAACTGTGATAGTTAGTTAATTTTCAATACAGTAAATATACTAACATACAAAAAACGTGATATTTTACTCTTTTTTTATATATAATGGCAAGGAACCCTTCATGCGCAAATCCGACTCATTCCGAAAGACAGCATAATATTAGTACATATAAGTTCCAATTTTACCCTTTGGCTACAGAACCCTAAAAATGTAAACCATATATCAATTTTCCTATTAAATTAATATTATTATTCGCTAGCTACAGCATAGTATAGCATCCCTAGTCATAAACCAACATAGAAATTGAAACAACCAATAAGCACTTAGACATTTCTTCGCAAACACTAAGAGATCACTTTTCCATCTGTTAAGATATAAACTGACGTCACTAGCGATCGTCCTCACGAGCTGATAACGTAAGTCAAAGCAAGTATCATTAATGCCTGATGGCGTGGGTTATAAGGTATTTGCGTATCAGATCTGAACACACTGTCACATGTTGGATGCATGACGTGCTTTTCCGATATATTAAATGGGAACCAAAAGGGACGCTAGCTGCATGCACATAATAGGCATTTTGTGGAAAATGATGAGGTATTTTCTAGTCTCTAACTTGTGCTGAATAAAATCAATGTGTGAAATAAAAATATTTAAATTGATATTTTTTTCTCATGTACCAAGATAGGCAAAAATAATTTAGTCTTAGGCTCTCCATCGTTTATTCTTTCACCAATTCTAGAATCTCAAAGATATCGAATCGAACCTGAAAACCAATCGCGGTTACCGTCAAACATGGTTACTGTGCCGCGGTGCCTCAAATAGCGTGGAGTCTTTGATTTCGATATATGGTAATATTTATTTGGTATACTTCCTCGCTCTGGTAACATGTAATATCTCGAAATATGTGCGGAAAATGGGGACGAGCGAAATACTTTAAGTCTAGGTTCCCTCTGCCTACCCTGTTATTAAGCGAGAGTGTAAAGCTAAAAAAATATCCCCTAAATTCTGTTTTACGGAGAAAAACGGAGAAACAATCTCTATTACATTCAAAAACATATCACGTTATACATGATTGACCTACTTTAAGATATCTTCAATTAGTTTAGGTTCACTAAGCCCACTCTGGAGTTCGTTGGATCGACCATACATGTATGGAATATTTGCGTTCAGTAGGACCCTTGAGACCCTTTAATCTTGGTATTGGTATTTATTGATATGTGTGTGAATGATGAAGATAATCTTGCGTATGGTTTAAACGTTTAAGACTAGTAGTAAGCCTGACTTTGTTTGTATGTGTAGGTATATTGTTTATTAAGCTAATTCTGTTTTGGTGTGGTATGAAGAGAGTTTAATGGTAAGATGTTAATTTCTCTCTTTCAAAACATTTTTATTTTTTGTATACACTCTACTAATTACACTTAGCAAACGATAACCATGCCATTCGTAGAAATGAATTATCTACTATTTATTATTTTGTTCATTTCTTCGCTCTGGTAAGAAAGGAAAGCGCGGCGTTCAGTTCTGTCTCTGAAAGTGGGGAACGGAGTGTCTTAACACTTTTTTTTTTTTTTTTTTATTTTAAAAAACTACATCCACGGGCTCATAGTTGCCCGTGCCTTTTTTTATTTTAAGAAAGTTTTTTTTTTTAATGTGGCGTACTTAATTTTGGGACAATTTAAACTGTACTTATATCTAGAGCTTATACTAGAGGGGTTGGATGAGACCCCTACCGACAATTTTTTTTTTTTTTTTTTTTTTTTTTTTTTTTTTTTTTTTTTTTTTAATTTTAAAAATATATATTATAATTATTAGAGAAATTATTAGAATAAAAATTATAATTATTAGAGTCTTTTGTATAATTATTATAGTCTTTTGTATAATTATTATGTATATAGGTGTGGAATTTTAGATTTGGCCTGGCTTATGCAGAACGCCTTCCTTAAGTTTTTGGATCAGTGTCTCTATCACCCTATCGTCTCTTTGTGACATTGCCCCTTTTAGGTTCGCCTCCACCACCTCCGTAAATGAAGCGCCCACCGCTCGGCTGATGAAGTTGCCTATTGCGTCACCGCCATCGTCAGAGTAATAGACACAGGTGTTGGTGTGTCTCGTCACTGCGACGACTGCGTGAGAGACGCTCTCATGTACTCGGATCCGTGCGCGTCCGGTTCGGACGATGACGACGTCTGCGAAGGTCTGCCCCTGAGCCTCATGGATAGTCATGACTCGCGAACCTGCTCCAGCTCCATATCCCTGGTCTTTCAGCTGCCTCTTCTCCTCCTGCGTGTGGACCAGATATAGGGTGCCGTCGTTACAGTGTGGTATTCGCGCGTCGGTATAGTGTCTTAACACTAGGTTCCCTCTGCCTACCCTGCTGTGTGCGGGATACAGCGTGAAGCTGTTTTTTTTTTTTCTAGAATATTTCAAAACCACGGCTAATATAAAACTTATCATATTTCAATATAAAACCTTTTTTTTTTTCATGAAGCAGCAAATCTATTGCAGCATGTGCTATAACAATATGACTTCTGCATTATGTTACTCTAATTAAAAAAGTGAGTCACGAGCTTGTGACTGTAACGCGACGTTTACGAGTTCGATCCTCACTTGGGGGAAGGAACTATTATTAATAAATATTTTCATTCTTTCGCTCGAAAAAAACGGTGAAAAGTGAGGAACTGAGTGTTTTAACACTAGAGCTGCTATATGTGAAGCGTGAATCTGATTTAATTATTTTTTTATTAATTCTTCTATTAATATCCACAAAATGTCAAAAAGATTCGTTTTGTACCAACACGCCTATAAAAACTATACATGTACTAGTTTATCATGAATGTGTGACATCAATGAGTTGGGCAATAAAAGAATATGTGGCCAGAAATAGATGATGGCAACTTGGCACGTCCCAGCAGTTCACACATCGTGATAGGGTTGTTTTCTCTCCATTGATATCTAAATTATATTTAAATACTAGGCTTTGTTCTCTATTAGAATACGCGGTCTAATTTTGGACTATATTTTGTTTTTATATAACTATCCATGCTATGTAGGTATATTATGGCACATCTCTTAAATCAGTTTTTTTCATATTTTCTAGCAATAATTTTTTTATTATGTATTTTTCTTACATTTACAATATTTAATTTAGGGTTTTTTCATTGTTTTGTAGCAGAGTAGGTATGGCATTGGTGTGTTGAATGGTAAAACTTCATTCCTCTGAATGGGAATCGAACCCACAGCCATCGCTTTACAATCACACACTTGTGCCTCTGCGCCACGACCACCTCAAAGGGCTACCGGGGTCCTTTTAAAATAATATTTATTAAAATTTCTAGAGTGTGCACCAGTTTATTCTGGGATGGGCACGAATCACCCCGCCCTCCTTCTTCCTACGCCCATGGTTTTCATTACTCAAATTGTTTACAAATTGAAAGTACACATTATAATTAAATCTATTCGCAAACGAATATACGAGTATATTTATTTCATAAAGCAGTTATTTGAATATCAGTAACTTCAATTTAAAGGAAATCTAATATTGTACAAATAATTTCAGCTCTAACTTCTGTATGTATTAGTTTACGTTCTATTCGTATATATTCTATTCATAAATAAGTAAGGCCATTCGTGACGCAGGGGCAAAAGTATAACAGTGAACGCGACAGGTCGTAGGTTCTATTTCCACTCGAGGAAATTAAATATTTCATATTTTCATTTCGTCACCCTAGTGTCGAGATAAAGGGCGGCGCTGTGTTCTGCCACTCACATGCAATGCCTCCAGAAACCGGCGAAAAGCAGAGAACGGAGTGTTCTAACACTAGGTTTCCTCTGCCTGTTGTGTACGGGATATAGCGTGAAGCTGTGTATGTGTGTGAATGCACTAATACTATAGATATGGATGTTAAATCTGAAATTAATACTTTTATTTATTTTTTTATTTTATTCCAATGCAACAGTAAAACTATTCACATTTTCTATTTGTACCTAGAGGGCTCTTATAATTCAAATACTAGTACTTCTCTATATAATTTAAAATGACTTCGACATATAATACACGGTGCGGTACGAGCCGAGTCATAATATAAGCTACTATATAGTAAACGCTACGAGTCGAGTCATGAAATAACCCACTATACCGTAAAAGCGATACTTTCACGGCAATAAAAGGCGGCTTCAAATGTACACGATATATCCATAAATAACTGCGCTGCAAATCCACTCAGACCGCATGAGGACAACTTTTAAAAAGCCTTTCCTACCTAAATTACATTTGCAACTTGCATCTAGAATATTCTCAGCATAAACTATTTGATCTACTGTGAAAAGGATTTATTTATTGGTATTATTCTAGAAATAAGGTTACCAAGACTTAACTTGTGATATATTGTTATAAGACAATTTTTTAGAGGGAGTCTAGAGGTAAGGCATCCCGCTCACCACTTTTCTTCTTTTTTAGTTTCACAATGTATCCCGCTTATAGCAGGGTATCCCATCCATTTTCGTCGAATTCTAGAGACATTGGGTGTTGAATGGCGGCACTTAACGCCGCGTTTTAAAATGTAAATATTAAATATAATTATCCAAAATATATTATATTATTTATTTGCCTGAGTAGAAATGAAACTTGCAACCTGTCGCGTTATTAATGGTTTCTAATTATTAATTAACCCTTAATCAAATATTGGGAAATTATTTCCCACATGCCACTACTGTAATTTTTTTGTTTTATTTCGTTTTTGGCAACTCTAATCAGTACCAACCTTAGGGAAAAATAATCGTACAGAATTTTTTAATTTTATTAATTTGCAACATTTTGTCTTAAGGCGCGAACTGTCATTGTATGTCAATGTCAAAAACACAGTTTGAAATATTTTGTGAAAAAACCGGTTCAAACGGAAGATTTAAAAGTTTTTGAAGAAAAAAAATCTGGTAAGTGCATAAACACAATAATATTGTAAACTAGATTTGTTTTCTGAATGTTTCTTACGGTTTTTGGGCTCGCAGCATTGATATTTGTTGTATTTTCTTAGGTTTAATTATGTGGGAAATTATTTCCCATTGTTTGTTCCTGCATTTGAAAAATACCAATTTCTATATATACAATAAATAATTTGTCTGTTGCACTATATAAGTACCTAAACAGGTATAGTTACTTATAATTTTATCTAACTTACACAACATTGTCAGCGAGTAACTCATATATGGAGCTTTCTCGAGAGTTATGACTGCGATTGAGTGATTTCTCACTTGATTTTTATAACTATTATATTTTAGAACTATTTGTACTGCTCAGACTACCAAGTTAGTTTAGACTTCCTTTTATTTGTTTTAGATATTTAAATATGGACGCTAAAAAGTTACAAAAAGTTCTAACAAAGAAAAAATTGGAAGAGGTGGTGCAAAATTTAGACAACTTGTCTGATTTATCAGCCTCAGATTCTGAAGATGACTCATGCTATGTCAATAGCATTCATTCTCCATCCGATACTTACCTCAATCAGCTTGACGATAACCTAATTGAACAACGTCTTGAATATATCTTCGGCTTCGAATCGAATGAAGATAAACAAGAAACGCCTACTATACAAGCCCAACAGATTTCAACGGATGCCTTACTGACAGCCTTAGGAGAAACATCTCATATCACAAACTCACCAACAACAGACAGTCCTTTGCTAACTTACTTAGATACAGAAAATGACGAATGTAATATACAACTTCAAGACATTCACGCATTTGAAGTTCAGCAAGACTTAATAAATGTATCTCGAAACGCCATATTTCGAGAAATCAATCAATCATTAATAAATGTCATTGACGTTCCCATGGAAGAGTTTTTGGCAGATGATGAACAGACTGAAACTAACAACGAAATACGCAGAGATCGTTCTAAGCCAAGAGTATGGGAGACAAAATCCGAAACCCATGATATTCCCGTTTTTGAAAAACGTTTTAAACCCAAGGCGAATGACACGCACAAAACTTCACCACTAAGTATTTTTGAACGGCTTTTTCCTGATGAACTGATTGTTATAATTGTGGAACAAACAAATAGATACGCATATCAGAAAAATAGCAACAATTGGCAACCAGTAACTCAACAAGATATTAAGGCGTATCTAGGAGTTTTAATCCTCATGGGCTTAAATCCTCTGCCGGACATGGAACTGTACTGGTCTTCAGATCCTTTTTGTTACAACAAGGAAATTGCCCAGGTTTTCCCAATCACAAGATTTAAAAAAATTACGGAAAATCTCCACTTAAATGATAATGAAATGGAACCACCAAGAGGCTCTTCTGAATACGACAAATTATATAAACTGAGACCCCTCCTCACAGAACTGAACAAGGTTTATCAGAGAGAAGCATTTAATTCTGAAGTACAATCAATTGATGAATGTATGGTGAAGTTTAAAGGTCGAAGTTCGTTAAAGCAATATATGCCGAAAAAGCCCATCAAGAGAGGATTTAAAGTCTGGGCAAGGTGCGATGCAAAAACCGGGTACTTCTACCAATTTGAAGTTTATACTGGAAAAGGCGACAGCACGGAAAATGAAGGATTAGGATACAATGTTGTCATGAAACTCTGCAGTAGTGTACCAAAAAATACTTTAGTCGCATTTGATAACTTTTTTACAAGTTGTAATCTTATGGAAGATCTTTATGATAAAAAGATTTATGCAGTAGGGACAGTCAGATGCAATAGAAAAGATCTACCTGATATAATAAAGAAAAAGCAACCAAAACCATTGCGATTGGAAAAACATCAGTTTGCAGCTGTTACTGCAGAGCCAATCACAGCCATTAAATGGCTTGATACGAAAGAAGTCGCTATACTTACGACAGCCCATCAGCCACTAGATACAATGCTTGTAAAGAGGACCCAAAAGGATGGTTCTAGAGCAGACATTCTTTGCCCGAAAGCAATTGCTTCGTATACACTTAGCATGGGTGGAGTTGATCTATTCGATCATTTTAGATCATCGTATCCAATAAGCCGTAAATCACGAAAATACTGGATGAGACTTTTCTTTTTTTTGTTCGATGCATCCATAATAAATGCATATATTACCTACAACTATACACATGTTGCGACCCTTCACGGACACCGAGAATTTAGGTTACGCTTAGCACGTGCCCTAATAGATAATCACACAACACGGAAAGGTAAAGCACAAACAGGTGTACTTTTTAAAAAAGATAAGAAAGGGGGTAGGTTTGGCGTGCCAGACGAAATTCGTTTATTGAATGTGGGCATACACTTGCCAGAAGAGACTAATACTTACAAAAGGTGTCGCTTTTGCAGTACCAAACAGAAAGAACAGAGAACAAAAATACAATGTTCCGCCTGTGGAGTAGCTTTGTGTGCTAAAAATTGCTTCAAAACCTTTCACACTGTTCCACCTCAATAATATTATTTTTCTTAGTAATTAAGTTTCAGTTTATATTAAAACTATATATCATTCCTAACGTTGTTGTTTCATTTTATAACTTTATTCACTCATATTACAGTATTTTTTTCAATTTTATTATATAAGACAAAAAAGAAACAAGTAAAGTAGGAGCAACTTACATGTATAGAACTTGTAGTAAAAATATATCAAAAGTTGAGAGCTATTCCGGATAATGGGAAATAATTTCCCACTTAATTATATTTTGCTTTGAAATACCGGATACTGGGAAATAATTTCCCACTGCAAAACCCCCATTTCCCCCCTTTTTATAAAAAAAAGGAGTTGTTTTTCGAAATCTACGGCACCCACTTACCTAAAAGCCGTGACCAGATTTCAAATTACTCGAAAAATAAAGTTTGTTTGATTAAGGGTTAATATTGTAAAATTTAAACAAAAAAGAAGCGTAATATTTATCGATCATGTGTGTATATATGTATGTTATTTTGTTTTTATTGTAATTTTTTTTTTTCATAAAGAATTCTTACAAGGTGTACGTGACACTCCTCACATTGACAGTATGTTTTCGAAGGTCACCAAATCTTATACCTCTGTTATCTTTCATTCTTACACTATTAATCAAAATTAGTATTTATATAAGTATTTCTTATTTGAATATAGGGCCATATTATCTATTATCCTGAATTCGGCAGAAAGTGGGGAACGGAGTTCTACGGGAGACTAGGTTCCCTTTGCTTGCTGTGTGCGGGATATAGCGGGATGCTGAAGAAGTTTTGAAATATATCATGAGGATTTGGCCGTGGTCATCCCCGCGACGATTCAAAGATTGATAGTTAGGGGAATTACCTAATTATTTTCATTTACTACGAAACTATGTATGGCGTTAAGTTCCGTCGCAACTTGTGTTAGAGTAATAGGTTCTCGCTGTTTAATTTGATATTCGGGGAAAAGTGATAAGCTGTTTTTTGATGCCAATTTGAATCTGCTACCGTTTTTAAACCCATTTTAAATTTAACAATAATTACTTCTTTATTAAGTTAAACAGAGAGATACAAGCGTACGATCGTAAACATTCGGAGGAATTCAATATTTACTATTTTCTTTTCCTCTCCTCTAAAACAAGGCGGAAAGTGGAGAACGGAAGTGTCTTAATGGAAAACAGAGTATCTTAAGACTCCTATTACCTACCCTACTGCGGTATACAGCATGTAACTAAAAAAATTATATTGACATCGTCACTTTATCAAAATCCTTATACAGGGGTTACATTTCTCTCATCCCGCGTTATCGTAATCGAACCCCCACTTATAAATAATTTGGTTCTTATCACGAGTTACTTCTGCATTCTATATCTGTTCGGCCATGATCTAAAACGGCTAGTGGTGCGCCGTAAACACTACGTTATTTATAGTAAGTATCGAGATAAAGAAATTCTTTGAATACATATGGTGGGAATTTCTTTTTAATTTTTTTTATATAAAAAAAATCAAATCCGTTTCACGCTGTATCCTGCACACAGTAGGGTAAACAGACGAACCCTAGTGTTAATACACTTTATTCTCCACTTTCTGCCGAATTCTGGTGGCATTGCGTGATGAGTGGCAGAACTCAACGCCGCGCTTTGCCTCGACACCTGTGTAATGGTTTATTGACTTTATATGACATTGTCTTAATAGTAAGAAAAAGTTTTTTATTTAGAAAATGTATGAATATTCAGTAAAAAAATTTATAAACTATGTAAATATCTAAAAATATCTATGGTTTTCGTTATTTTCACACGTCTTAAATGAAATTATATTAAGTGTATGATTCACTTAGTCAGGTAGCCTCAGCTTACCATCAAATAATACGCGATTAATGCAAATAAATAAAAAAATGAATTTTAAAGTGTATACTCGTATATATATTTTTCATTTTTTTTCTAGCTTCACGCTCTATCCCTCTTCTAATAGGGCGGGCAGGGGGAATTATATTAAGATACTCCGATCCCCAATTTCCGCCCAACTTTCTACTATGCTACCAGGGCGCAGAAATTAAAATATTAATAAATAATTATTCATATCCCCGAATGGGAATCGAACCCATAGTCACGCTTACAGTCACACCATTGTTCTACGACATCCTCCAATACAAATAAATATTAATTAAAACCTAATACAAAAATAAAGAAGAGTGATGTAAAAAACAGTGTTTCTAAATTCATTGCCTACAATAAAGTAAATTTATAGCAAGTTCAATACGACAGCTTGTAGATTTCATTAAGTCTCTTTATTATATCACTTTGAATTTAATGATACTCCTTGTTCTTATATTTAATAATTTATAATGAAATAAAAAATATTTTTTATTAATTTTATATTTATGATATATTCCAAGTACTATTTTGTTTATTATCTCAGTGTTATTTAATATTCTTCATTTTTATAATTAAACATTATTATAATACAAGTATAATGCTGAAAATTTTAGTTTTCAATGTATAGTCTTTAAATTCTGATTATTAAATAAAAAATCGTGTTTTCCAAGTTGGCGACAGCGCGAACGGGTCGCTGCACTAAAATATAAATACAATTTTAAATATTTCCCTTATTTGTATAAAAATGAAATATTTAATATTTTCATTTCTTCGCTCTGGTGTCGAGGTAAAGCGCGACGTTGAGTTCAGCCGCTCAACACACAATACCTCGAGAACTCGGTTCCAAATGGGGAACAGAGTGTTTTAAAACTAGGTTCCCTTTATCTACCCAGGTGTGTGCGGGATTCTTGATTCTTGACTTCAAAGTTAATAGAACAGTAATTGAGCCGCGGTCTAAACTTGGACTTACTGAAAGTTATCCTTAATGGTTCTATGATAAAACTTGTAAAATCGCGTTCAAAGTTAAATGAAAGTTAAATAGAGATGGACATTTATTATTAGTCAAGTATAAAAAAATAAGTAAAAATCTTTTGCAAAAAATACAACAAATAAACAATCTACTGTATAACATTCATCTTTTAATTTATTTTTTCGTTAGCTTCACTCTGTATCGCATTTATAGTAGGGTAGGCAAAGGGAACCTAATGTTAAGAGACACATTTCTCCTCTTTCCGCTGAATTTATGAGGCATTGCATATTGACTCTCGGAATCCAAAACCACCAGAGCGAAGAAATGAATAGGCGAAATTATTCCCAATTCATTCCAAAGAATGGATATTATCGAAACTCTTCACCTTAAATTAAACATAAAATGTCTAGCTATACAAAGCTATACTTCAGCTATATATCGCTTAACCAAAGAACAATAAGTGTTACACCACAAAACAGGCAAAATCCATTAAGAATCCTCTCAAACACACGCCATCAATGGAATTGCTTGCACTAATCCCGCTATCACGTTATCACGCTTACGTCACGTCTCCGCTGATAGCGGGGCTAGCATCTTTAGTATTTTTTTCAGTTTCACTCTAAGATCTCGTGTGTGAAATGTTTTGGTGAAGTAGGTACATAAGTTCGATTTTTTGAGATGTATCGGCCAAGTAAAATTTGGAAAGGTAAGTTATAATTTTATTATGAACGTGATGATATAATGTAGAATATTAATTTTAAATTTAATTTGTCATATAACGGTATTTTAAAAGTTATATTTACCAGTATCGTAAATTTTAATACCAAACTGTATAAGAAAGTCTTTAGCAACGTTTTTTTAGTTTAATATTATTAATAAATTAAATAACAAAAGTACTTAAGTGTATATATTGTATTAATATTTGCAGAAACAAAAGCTGTATTTTAAAACATTAACCTATATCAAATTTATAAAGACGTTTCAAGAAATTAAAAGGTTTTCACTATTTAAAAAAATATATTTAAACTATACCACGATATAAAAAAATGAAAACCACTAATAATTTTCAGAAGTCATTAACGACTTTGAGATGAGACTTTTATTTTTAAAAGCTTTTATTTAACTTGCAATGTATGTATGTGGGTTCGGGTGAAATCTTAGAGCTCAATTTTGAAGTAGATATCGTCAACCGATTGAGCTGAAATTTTGTATACACGTTTACTTTGGATGACAATGCACGATAAAATATGTGACGTCATTCTAAATGTAATATGGCGGACCATGCAAGATGGCGGAATTGTTATTTTTAATGTACTTCTACAATATGGGTATCAAATGAAAGAGCTCGTTGAGAGCAACTTGAAAAATAATGTGATGTCATTCTAAATCCCATAAGGAGGATATTGAAGATAGCCGAGTATCTATTTGGTCTACTTCTACAATATAGATATTAAATGAAATGGGTCGTTGACCGTAACTCTAAAAATAATGTGACGTTATACTAAATCCAATATGGAGGAACATCTAAGATGGCGGAATAGTTATTATTTATGCACTTCTGCAATATGGGTATCAAATGAAAGATCTTGCCGAGAACTATTAGAAAAATAATGTGACATCACTTGAAATCCAATAGAATCGTGCTGATTCAAGTTTTTTGTGCTTTCATATAATGAAAGGTATGTTCGTACGATTGAGCTGAAATTTTGTATACATGATTGGTTTGGATGACAATGCACGATAAGGTTTGTGACTTCATTCTAAATACAATATGGCGGACCATCCAGGATGGCGGAAAAGTTATATTTCATGAACTTCTATAATATGGGTATCAAATGAAAGGGCTTGTTGAGAGTAACTGGAAAAATAGTGTAACGTCATTCTGAATCCAATATGGCGAACCATCCAAAGTAACAGAATAGTTATTTTTGATGCACTTGTATATTAAGGGTATCAAATGAAAGGGCTTCTTGAGAGCAACTTGAAAAATGATGTGACGTCATTCTAAATCTAATAAAGCGGACCGTCCAAGATGGCGGAATAGTTATATTTAATGCACTTCTATAATATGGGTATCAAATGAAAGGGCTTCTTGAGAGCAACTTGGGAAATAATGTGACGTCATTCTAAATCCAATATGGGGACCATCCAAGATGTACGAATAGTTATTATTTTTGCAATTCTGCAATATGGATATCAAATGAAAGGGCTCATTGAGAGCAACTCGAAAAATAATCTAACGTCATTCTATATCTAATATGGCGGACCATCCAAGATGGCGGAATAGTTATATTTAATGCACTTCTATAATATGGGTATCAAATGAAAGGGCTTCTTGAGAGCAACTTGGGAAATAATGTGACGTCATTCTAAATCCAATATGGGGGACCATCCAAGACGTACGAATAGTTATTATTTTTGCAATTCTGCAATATGGATATCAAATGAAAGGGCTCATTGAGAGCAACTCGAAAAATAATCTAACGTCGTTCTAAATCCAATATGGCGGACCATCCAAGATAGCCAAATAGGAAATTTTAGTCTACTTGTACAATATGAATATCTATTGAAAGGGCTCGTTGAGAGTAACTCGAAAAATGTGACATTTTTCTAAATCCAATATGGCGGAACATCTAAGATGGCGGAATAGTTATTATTTATGCACATCTGCAATACGGGTATCAAATGAAAGAGCTTGCCGAGAATAATTAGAAAAATAATATGACATCTAGTGTGAGAAACCAGAAGGTTGAAGGTTGAAATGCCAGGAGGAAGAATCCTCTTGGCATTAATCCCGGCTATTGCCAGGGTCTGCCTTCCTACTCAACCTACTCCACTTTGCGCGGTCTTTAGCGTCCTCAGTGGTTAGACCATTGGCTCTCATATCCGGCATCACGACATCCAACCAGCGCTTCCTTGGGCGTCCAGGAGGTCTCACTCCAGGAACTGATATAGCAAGGCACTTGCATCCGACTTAGTTCTTAGACCGGCGCGTAACGTGGCCATATCATCTCAGGCATATCATCTTGGAGCTTATCTGCTACGTCACGGACCCCAAGACTACCTCGAACGAATGTGTTGCGTATGCGGTCAGACCGCGTTACGCCGCACATCCACCTCAGCATCTTCATTTCCGTGACGTGAAGCTCCTGAGTGTGCCGAGATAGTGCTGGCCAACATTCGCTGCCGTATAAAAGAACCGGTCGTATGATGCTCTTGTATATCAGTCCCTTGAGCTTGGCGGTTTTCTTCGGTCACAGACCACACCAGTGACCTCCCGCCATTTGGCCCAGGCAGCATTATCCGGCCATGGACATCGTGATCGATGCCTCCAGACTCGTGCATAACGGATCCAAGGTACCTGAACTTTTCTGACTTAACGGCTGGCTCAGGACCTATAAGGATCGTGCTCGAGTCCGGGCTCCCGCAGGCCATGTACTTGGTCTTCGACACATTTAGTTTAAGACCGCGGTTCTCAAGCGTACCCTTCCAGAGGTTCACTTTACGCTCCAGCGTCAGTCGGTTCTCGTCAATGAGTGCTATGTCGTCAGCATACATCATCAGCCATGGAGGCTGCACTACATTGAATAAGAACGGACTAAGAGTCGAGCCCTGGTGAACCCCCACTGTAATCAGGAAGGGTCTAGTGTCGCCAACAGCATTCCTAACCATAGAAGAGGAATCGTGGTACATGTCTCTAGTGTGAGAAACCTAGCCAGTGGTAACTAAAAAGTAAAAAATAAATTATAAGCAAAAAATCATTTTTAGAAAAAGCTTTTATTTAAACGCTTTAAAAAGGAGAAAATAATTTTTTTCTTTTAAATTTTAACTATCAACTCATAACCTCATTGTACACAATTTATATGATCATAAAAGCTTGTCGCGTTAATCGATATTTAATTAAATTGAAACTTTAAAAATTGAAACTTAGCAGATTTTATATAATTAAATTAGCACTAGTTTAGTTACACAAGTAAATCACGCGACAAGCTTTTATGATCATATAAATTGTGTACAATGAGGTTATGAGTTGATAGTTAAAATTTAAAAGAAAAAAATTATTTTCTCCTTTTTAAAGCGTTTAAATAAAAGCTTTTTCTAAAAATGATTTTTTGCTTATAATTTATTGTATTTTTCTTCGACTTTAGTGAATATAAAATATCAAATGTTATTGACGTTGCTAGCATAGTAACTATATGTACATTCTTACTATCTAATGCGGAAACCTAGTGTTAAGACACTCCGTTCCCATTTTCCACCGAATTCCGGAGGCATTACGTTTTCAGTAGCGGAACTCAACGCCTCGCTTTGCCTCGACACCAGAACGAAGAAAATAGAAATATACATATACTATATACAGGGTGTCCCAGGAGTCAACGATAAAACGAAAACAGGTGATAGACCAAGTCGTGACAGTTATGGGAAAAATATGAAAAAAAATCTTTGTCATATATTTTTCATATTATATTGATTTTAAAAAATGTCAGAAAAACCGACACCCTGTGATGATTTTTAAGGTCCTAAGACTACAAATATTACTCTTTCTTCATTTTTTTTTCTGTAATGTAATCATGAGTAACCCTTCTGTGAATTACAGTTTAAGATTGAAACGCACCTGCATCAGTTTTAAATAAAATGTCGTGTTTTTGCCAAACATTAAATTCAAAATAATTACTACACCCAATTTTAACCGACCGTACTGTAAAAAAATGTACTACACTGTTTTTGCAAGTAATCTCAAAAGTTGGCGCATTTAATCTGGATTCCGAAATGGTACAATACTTGCTAGATTACTTCTTAGTTGAAGAGAGAAAAATCGAAATACACGGTAATCACGACAATCACGCAAAAAGCGTGATTGTCGTGATGTCGTTTTTTAAGCTTCACGCTTTATCCCTGCTCACTTCTGCTGAATTCTGGCATTGCACGTTGAATGGCGAAACTTAACGACGCTCATACCAGCGAGATTCATTACCTCGAGTGGGAATCGAACCCAAAATAAAATAAAAAAAACCGATGGTTGTGAGAATTTTTTGTACTAGGTACTGTAGTTTGTTGTAGTAGAAAGTTTTGTAAGATTATAGTTATTTGTCGTTTTAGTTTTTCTTTGTTATGTAAAAAAATATGAAATTAATAAACATTACATACATGTAAAACACAAAAATAATCATTTCCACAAATGGAAATTGTACCCACAACCACCAGTTACATTCCAGTGCCTCCTATTTTCTAAACTTATCATTTTTATACTTGCCTAGAAATAATTTCAAAATTTATGTAAAATATTTATACCAGTAGAGATAACAAGTGTATCTTTAATCTTAATCTCTCAATTTATCTCAGCCAAAATAAAATACGCCTTTATTTATATCCACGTGAAGGAGGGCGTGGAAATTTTGAAATGAAAACAAAAACAAACCATTTTTATAATCTTTAAACATCATCGTTTATCTATTAATCTTTTTTTAATCTCAATTTATTATAGAAATATATTTAGCTATTTCACAACAAGAAAATCTAAATAGCTTAGTTGTGCGACTGTAAACGCAACAGGTTCTGGGTTCGATTCCCACTCGATAAACTGAAATATTAATTATTTTCATTTATTTGCTCTGGTGTTTAGGTAAAGCGCATCGTTGAGTTTCGCCATTCAACACGAATGCCTCGAATATTCGGAGGAAAGAAACAGAGTATCTTAACAGTAGGTTTTCTTTGCCTACCTTGCTATATGCGGGATACTGCGAAAAAAAATAATTAAATTAAGAAAAATAAATACTTATACGAACTGGCTCTGAAAACTAAAAGAAAATAAAAAAAAGTAAAATGAAACATAATTTTGGATTTCACCCAATTTTCTCAAATTTATATTAATATCTTTATTCTCTATCTAATGCTGTTCTATCCTCAATTACTATCAACATTTCAATCCTAACATCTGACATTTAATTAAAACCGTCCACCATCACGAAATCGAACCTGTTCCCATCAACCACATGTCAGTTTATCAATAAATCATACGACGATGACATGGACTTAACTCTAATTAGATAAGTACACACGTAAAGACCTCAAGGTGTCTATGATTTAGAGTCCCGCTTTACGGCCTTGTCTAATCACACCTTAGCTGTGTTGAGTTATTGCGCTATTAACTTTTAACGTTGCTTTGTGCGTGTGGATTATTTTTTTTATTATTTTTTTTTTAAATTCCGCTTGTAGCGGGTTAGGCAGATGGAGCCTAGTGTTGTAACACTCCGGTTCCCGATTTCTGTCAAATTCTGGAGGCATATGCATTGACACCAGATCGAGGAAATTAAAATATTTCACTTTCTCGAGTGGGAATCGAATCCACAATATGTCATGTTCATAGTCAAACGATTGTGCTCTTGGTAAGTTTAAGGATACCGTTTAATAATTAACTTGGATTTATATATAGGTATACATATTATATTCAATTCAATTCATTCATTCATTCATTGAATTCAATTCAATTTATATAATAAATTGTTGATAATTTTTCTTTCTTAAACGTTAAATAGTAATTTATATCAGTTTAAGCAAAAAAAAACATAACAAAGAAATCCACGGAAATTTTGCCACTCGCGACGTTGAGTGCGGCCACTCAACAGAACGTCTTAAATTCAA
This sequence comes from Heliconius melpomene rosina, assembly GCF_056956725.1. NCBI lineage: Eukaryota > Metazoa > Arthropoda > Insecta > Lepidoptera > Nymphalidae > Heliconius > Heliconius melpomene. The sequence goes on along the minus strand of NC_140402.1, from coordinate 3,186,332 downwards.
TTGGCAAGGGACAGTATCTTGAGACTGAGTTCTCAGTTCTACTGCATTCCGTGCAAGACTAAACGTGAAAGTCGCAAATATGATTTTAATATACATTTCAGTTTCAAAATACATTATTCGATCAAAACTTCTTGTAATGACTAAAAGTTATTCCATTTTCTCTAAAGCGTGTAACTGATTGGTCAATTTCCGAATTGCAAATGTAATATTTGTATGAAATTGTTAGTTTCAAAGGAACCAATCTCAAGCATCAATTGAACTATTTAAGCTCTTGTAAAACCATTTTTTAAATGTCAACTATCTTTAAATGTCTTTCTAGTAAAATTAAAAATAATATCTGTAGATATATTAGATTTTTACCAAGGTAGAGTAGTCGTTTTTTAGTATTAATAAAAAAATATGGGTATATTAAGGTATCGTGGCGAAGAATAATATTTACATAATATATAAAATTATATTTATTTTCATTTTCTGGCTCTGGTAACGAGGCAAAGTGCGGCTTTCTACAAACAATGACTCGAGTTTGGGAATTGAGTGTCTTAACACGAGGTTTCCAAACTCTCTCTATACCCTGCTATTGGATACAAGGTGAAGCTTATAAAAATACTAGCGGCCCGCCCGCGGCTTCGCCTGCGTGAACAACGTTATTATTAATTTTTGTTTCCATGACTACGTCCTAGTGACGTCTATGCAAAATTTGAGACTCCTAGCATTTGTAGTAACGAAATTTCATACAAACTTTCAACCCCAAAAACAACCCCTTAGAAGTCGAATATTGCAAATTCCCGTCTTAGCGAGCACCTACGTCCTATATACCTCCTATGCAAAATTTGAGATTCCTAGCACATGTAGCTTCTGAGATTTCGTGATGAGTGAGTGACCTTTCGATTTTATATATATATATATATACATATAGATATTGTTTTTCTAATACTTAATAATAAAAACAACAAACAAACACCTTAACAAATCTAACATTAAAACATACAAAACAAGTTTGCAAGGCACTATCTGGATATGGACACGACATGTTCATTAAATTGATACACGATCGACCGCTGCCCTACATACTAATGGCGTTCATATATTAATTTTGTATATTTGATATATTTGCTTGCATTTTGATTATGATTTGTAGGACTAATTATTTTGTTATAATATGAATTTGTATTAGATATATATCAATATTTGTGTAGTGGGTTCGATTCTCGTTCGGAGCTTGTTTGCTTTGTTAAGGAGACAATAGGGCTAGAGTTAGAAATAGAGAGGCAGAAAGTGGGAAACGGAATGTCTTTATGGTATGGAAGTGTTTTAACAGTAGGTGCTCAGGTTCCCTCTGCCTATCCTGCAAAGTGCGGGATATAGGTGAAGCGAAAAAAATCAAATGTCTATGACGAGACAAACGATTTTAGCATATTTTTTCTAGTTTCACGCTGTATCCCGCAAATGGCAAAATAGGTAGAGCTCTAATATTAAGACATTTCGTTTCCTATTATGTTTTGAAAGCGAGACATTATATGTTAAGTAAGTAAGGATAATAATGAAAAATGCTTAAAATATCTATAATATTACATATTACATTACGCATTTTTCTATACTATACTACATTTATATTTACATACCTACATTGAATAATTGTGAAGTTCGAAACCACTTCAGGTCCTGATTTGAATTGATCGAGCGCAATTAGTTCCAATTATATAAAGCAGTCGATAGAAACAAGATTAGTAAAGAAATACTGTTACAATTTAATCTGATACGTAGATACGATTTTACTCTCTTAAATTATAAAAAACAAATTACAAAAACAGCTTCACGCTGTATCCCGCACACAGCAGGGTAAGCAGAGAAAACCTAGTGTTAAGATACTCCGTTCCCCACTTTCTGCCGAATTCTGGAGGCATTGCGTGTTGAGTGGCAGAACTCAACACGCCGCGCTTTGCCTAGACACCAGAGCGAAGAAATGGAAATATGAACGTAAATAAATATTTCACTTCCTCGAGTGGGGATCGAACCCACAACCGTCGCGTTACAGTCACACCCTTGTGCCGCTGCGCCATGACCTCAAATTATTAGAAAACTCTAAAAGAAAATAAAAGTGAAATGTCAAAACACGAACAACTTTGTAGGAGATAAATGATAAAAACATCAAGGAGGTCGACGTCAGCGATGCCATCATCAATTTCACTTTGTCGGGATGCCCGATACCGTCGTTATTGCTTAAACTTAATATATTATCCTGTTTGAAATTCAAATAAGTGTGTATTTGTCTATTTTACTTGCATCGAAAAAGGTAAAACTGGCAATATATGGTTTTTGGACTCAAAAATAGATTTTTAAACCATTTTTTCTATTTAGCCATTCCGCCCACGGATGGATGGATTATAGTAAAAACATGTAAAATAAAACATGTATTAAATAAACTTTTAGCTCTTGTTAATCATGTCTTAAATTTTATTAGCATACTTAATTTGCGTATAAAACTGTACTGTAATTAACTGTTAATTACGTAAAAAAACTGTGCGGTTTCGTAGGCACTTCTTTCTACGCCTCAACTGTGGAATGGCCTAACTGCGGCAGTGTTTTCAGGCCATATTCGAAGTTAAATGAAACTGTTAACTAAGATTTTCAAATATGATTTCTATATATTTCTTAAAAACAAAACAATAATTACATAAGTATAAAGCTTTATAACATATGACGCTATCCCTATCAGCCTCAAATAAATTTAATTAAATCACCAAATTTATCGCTACCTTCGAAGCCCTATTTGCACTTTCTAATATATCTCTTGAGATGAAACTTGAGTTTATTCCCGAGATTAAATGTTCATTGACCTCGCGAGTCGCGAGGGCAATAACCACGTACTGAAACGAACTAAGTTATAATGATGACAAATGGATGTAGGCCATCTTGTAAATATACTAGGATACTAATATCTTAAAGAAACTTACAAATTTCACTAGAAATGAAATACAAATTAAAACAAAAACTCTAGTAGTGCAGTGGAATACAGTCCGAGTACAAACGTCATGTTTAAGTTTGATCTCTATTCGGAGTAATTAATTATTTTCTTTTTTAAACCCTTTTACACTAAGCACGATGTTTAGTTTCGCCACACAACATGCAATTTAAAAAAATCGGGCAGAATATGGGGAAGCGGAGTGTCCTGACACTAAAGTCTCTATGTCTACACTATTAAGAGGGAAAAGCTTGAAGCTGTACCTTTTACATAAACTTTAGTTCAAGTAGATGGCAGACCAATAAAATTGACGTATGCAGTATAATTGAAACCGTTTATTTTTAAATAACCCCCTTTATTAATCTTAACTTCTACTTGTAACTTTTTTTATAAAAGTGTATTACATTAGCTATATATCTTTCCAGGACATGCAAAAGACAAAATATCATTAAATCCTGTAGAAAAAGTCAACTAAGTAATCTTGCCTAAAACAGCTGACTTCAAACTAGGATTTCCTCGAATTACGTTTCTAAACATTTTCCATTATTTTTCAATATCTTTACTTAATTTCTAAGTGGCAAGAGATAATAAAGAATTTTCCTGGAATAACTTCGCTATAGATATAATACTTTGCTTGTAGCTTTTAGGAGCGCCATTTGGGAGCTGAATATTTTTGCTAGTAAAAAAATATCCTAAAAAAATATTTATTAGGTCACAGAACTCCACGAGGCTGTCTTCCATTATACCATTTTTTTATTTATTCCATTCAATGTAGTCGAATTAAGTTCAGCCACTCAAAACGCATTTCCTCTAGAATTCGACGGAAAGTGGGGATCTGAGTGCCCTAATCTCAAAATCTGGAAACTAGAATCCCTCTGCCTACCACGCGGAATGCAGCATGAAGCTGAAAACTGTTCGTTTACCAAGGTCTACTCTAACTGAGTTAGAATTCCGCCAATCAACACGCAATTCTTAGAAATTTGGATGAAAAGAGGAGAACGGAGAGTCTCAACACAAGATTCTCTCTAATTACCCTACTATATGTGGGATAGAGTGTAAAACTGAAAAAAAATAGAGTTGATTTCGTACTACAATATGAATGTTAATTATATTGCAACGTCCAACGGTGTTATTTTAACCAAGTATATGGGAATACTCACAATAATTACTAGCTGACCGACTATGCCGCTATTAGTTAATTACTCTATACTTGCGAAATATTACGTGCGAACATACATACATACATATATATGCTTGTATATATGCATGTATAGGCACGTAAGAGCTCTTGCATTAATTTTAAGGTTTTATCCATACCTACATTATAAATTCGAAAGTAACTCTGTCTGTCTGTCTGTCTTTTACGAAATCAGCGAATTTAATAGTGATAAAATACTCATATAGCGATACTTGAGGGTTTCGGGATGAACATACATGTAATTTTTTTTCTCATATTTGTAATATTTTCGACATACAATTTATTCCGCCATGTTAATAACAACCGTCTCTATGCGACCGTTGCTAAGCAACGATTTGCAAAGTTTGTTGTTAGAAAACGTCACTAGTATGTTAATATAGATATAAATTTTGACAACAACAAATATTTGCAAGTAACCATTTTAAACTCAATAATATTAAAAAACCTTAAAACATCCAAAAGACGAGTTAAGTCGATCTCACCTGACACAAATCTAATTACTTTTTCACTTAAAAGGGGGTTCTCCCCCTTTATCTTCTGATAGAAAAAGTTACTATTAAAACATCTGCCTGGTGAAGACAAGGTGAGTGTTGAAATAAGGGTTAGTAAACGACTTAATGTCATTATTTTAGGCATATTTAACAGGTTTATATTTTGAATTTTAATGTTATTTAAGTAAAAAGTTTTGTTTTGTTTTACTAATTCATTTTCGTTTAAAATAAACAATGTTTGTTAAAAATAAAATTTTAATAAATTTTTTTTGAGTAGTGGATGTTTTGTAACTTGTAACTGTAAATGCAACAAGTTAGGGGTCCGAGTCCTACTCGAAGAAATGAAATATTTAATATTTTTGTTTTCTGAACGTAGCGAGGTAAAACGCGCCGTTAAGTTACGCTACTCAACACGCAATACCTCCAGAATTGGATTCGGAAAATGGGTAACGCTAGTGTTTTAATGGGAACGAAATCTTAACACTAAGTTCCCAGGTTCACTAGCTCGATTAAAAGAAGATAATCTTCTCTGTCTACATAAGTAAGAAATATCTATATAAATATTTATATAGCCATTGTTTTTATTAAATTACCAAGAAAATTAAATAATATACTATTTCTTAAGCATTCATCTATTTTATATGATATTTGCTAACTTTTATATGTATAGGAATATTCCTTATATTTCTAGTACAATTATTGACACTTCAGACTTTCCTCACTCAAATATAAGTGTATTCAAAGAACTCGAAAGCATCAACATATTTTAATATTAATAACATTACAACATAGTAAGAGCAACGTAGGTACACTGAAAGTTGAAAATTACATCTTATTTTTTTCAGCTTTACGATATATCCCTCACACAGGGTAGGCAGAGGGAACCTACTTAAGACACTCCGTTCCCCATTTTCCACCGAATTCTAGAGGGATGGCGTACGCTGCGAATTGCCTGGTTACTAAAACGATGAAATTAGAATAATATATCAAATATTCCCCGAATGGGAATCGAATCCATAACCTTCGCGTTTACAGTCAAACACTTATGTCACTGTGCTACGACGGCCTCTGAACATAAGATATTTAACAACGGCCTGTTTTAAAGTAAAATTATTATAAAGTTTTTCATTTTTACGCTAGAGTTCACGTAAGAATTAAATATTAATCGCAATCAAATGTTCTTTGAGACAGAAATTACTTTTTTGTTAATGTTTTAACATTTCCCAAAAATGAGAAACACCTTTAACAAGCACTTATGACTTATATTTAGTTTTTAAAACGTAAAATAAATATCTTTATTTACTGATAATCTTTTTTAAATATTATAATATATAATATGACGTAAGCCAACGTGCTATCAGCTAGATTGTGACGTCACTCTTATCACGTAGCTTATCAGTTGTCGGAACAAATTAATAGAAATGAATGGTTTTATTCTTTGAAGAATAAATAGAGTTTTATCCTTTTCTAATAGCTTTTTGATATTTCCTTTCCACTTTACACATATATAAGAAAAAGAATATGAACAAGGTCAACATGATTTGACAGATTTAAAGTGCAGGTTCTATTCTCGCTAAGTTTAAGCTAATATCTAATATTTCGTTCTTTAGATCAGTGTAGAAAATTAATAAATAAAAATACATACTTAAAATTATATTATAGTTAATTATATATGACATAACCTTGTACGCTAGTGTAGTTAAATAGTGCTTTTATCTAGAATTATTATAGTTTTTATACAATATTTTTGTTTAAAAATATTTATACAAAAAAATATAAAAAAACTCTATTATCTCTAACAAAGCAGAAAAAAGCTAAAAAAAATTAAAACAATAAATATTAAAAATTTCTTACCCCCAACAAAATGACCTGACTTGAAATCTTTTCACAAAAGATTCATTTTTTACAATATTCTAGAAGTTGCAGAACTAGCAACCAGAGCGGCCATATTACGGTGCATGGAAATAACGCTATTTGCATATATTAACTTTTATTTTTATTCACACAACTGAAATATGAATACTGTTACTTCTATTTAACTAGTATAGAAGTTACTTTTTATTTACATAAAAACTTCCTTAATTGAAATTAATATTACAGCTGTAAGTGGCCAGTTGAGGCGCAGAGGCACAAGCATGTGATTATCAACACGACAGGTTGTGGATTCGAATCCCACTCGAGGAAATGAAATTTATTATTCTTATTTATTTGCTCTGGTGAAGCATGGCAAAGAGTAACGTTCCGTAGAATTTTGGATTCACACGCAGTGATTTTAAAAGGGAATAGGGCAGTAGAGAGCGTAGTGTCTTAACTTAACACTAGGCTCATTCTGCCTATCCTGGTGCGTAGCTAATAAAATTTAATAATAAAATGTAATAAAATTTATAGCTTAGAAAATTATTTTATGTACTAGACTTTTTGATGTCAACATGGAGAAGTTGTGAATTATTACAATGTTGAAAATGATGAGGTTCATTTCCTGCTAGCGAATATATTTATATTCAAAATGTTTAAGAGAGTTTAACCTGGCAAGAAGTTATCGCTTATAAATACGAATAGATTTTTTTAAATGTGAAAACTAAATTAAATACGATATTTGGTATATTACTAACAAAAGCGATTATTTTAAAAAGTTATAACAAAGAAAAACGCTCGAACTGGATAATCTCTCGAGAACGTGTCGAACTTCCTTCACAAACAATTTACTGTGGAGCTTTATATAATCTTAAGTTGTAAAATAATAATAGACTTACTTATCAAAAAGACCATTCTGAGTAAATATCTTGTTTGAAATTTTTCCATTTTTCTTTTCTTTATGACTACACTTCAATTTTTTTTTTCAGCTATACGCTGTATGTAGTATATGGTGTATAGGAACCTAGTGTTAAGGTTCTCCGTTTCCTAGTGTCCGTCGAATTCTTGGGTCATTCTAACTGCTACTCAACGCGGCCCGCCACCTCGCCACCAGAAACAAGATATGAAAATATTAAATATTTCATTTCCTCGTCGAATTAATGTCTATTATATGTAATGCAGGATAGTTGCCAGCTAATATAATAGATTGTACCATTGACTTTGAAAAAAGTAACTGTTGAGTTTCTTGCCGGCTCTTCTCAGCAGAACTGCCTTCCGAACCGGTGGTAGCTTTTTGTTCATATGTTCATTCGACGATTCAAAAGTGCTCATAATACGTTTATTTGAATAAAGAATATTTTGAATTTGAATTTGAATTTGGAATTGAACCCAAACCCACATGTATTATATGTAGTTAATTCTGCCATAAATATACCAAATTTACCATGAAATAATAAATACAGATAATGTTATTATAAATCATTATATCCGTTTTTTATCTTCTGTTCGACCATGTTCAGTAGAAATCTCGAATTATAATCAATATTTATTAAATTTTAGTGTTCTTATCTTTATGCCTCCCTAATTATATTTAAATTATTCATATTTATCAGTTCTATTAAGACCATGCGTTGTGTTAAGTTGCGACTTTTGCGCTAAACGCTTGACTGAGTGAAAACGCAATATCTCGAATTCGTGCAGCAAGAAAGGAACGTGTCTTGATTACCCGTCTCCAAGGCACAGAATCTCACTCCAAGAAATGAGATATTAAATATTTTTATTTCCCCGCATTGGTAACGAGGCAAAGCGTGGCGTTGAGTTACGCTACTCAAAATGCAATGCCTCAGAATTAGGTGGAAAGTGGGGAATAGAAGTGTCTAACAGAAACGTAGTGTCCTAACACTGGGTTCCTAAGTTTCCTCTGCCTACCCTGCTATGGGCGTTCCCACCTTGGGAAAAGAAATATTTTTTATATATGCACAAATTATTTTTTCAATGCTTTTTTTACTTATAACTGCGTGAAGTTAGATATTTATAGCCAAAACAAAATTGTAATTGAACTCGATTCCCCACGTACTTTCAGATATCAAATATTTGCTTTGTAGAAATTTTATTAGCAAAATATTTTACGAGGAAAGAATTGAAGGAAAAATCAAAACACGATATACTCGGCTTCGAATGAATCAATTTGAAAATATATTTACGTCTTCTTATATACATATATATTCATAGCCATATCGTTAAATAAAAAAAAAACAATGAAAATAGCTATTAAATTCTCACTTAATTAGATCATTTTAATAGGATTGTAATTATGTAACGGTACAAAAATATTTAGTATTTATGCTATGCAACACATATTAATAGAACTTTCTTCTTCTTCTTCTTCTTCTTAATGTACCTCTCCAACTAGTGAAGGTTGGCAGTCAACTTCGCATACTTACTTAGCTATATATAGAACTTTACAAAACACTAGGCGTTTAAAAGAAAATACTTAAATCTCATTACCCACTCGACTATAACTCTCCGTATTTAAAACGGCATATAAAATAGAATGTGACACAAAAACAACAAGAAAGTATAAACGTAGCGACGCTAACAAGATTCCCTTATCGTAACGCCGCGAACGACGTCAACCGCTCTACTTACATCGCGATCTGTTACTTGAACAAAATGTTGAATATTTTTACCTAAAAATTCTTGCTTAACTAAAGTGACGGGTTTCGTGAAAATAAAAGAAAAATGCCGTAAAATGTTACGTGGTTGTTTAATATTTGTTTTTTTGTAGCTTCTTTCTGTGGTAGGCAGAGGGAATCGTGAATCAATAAGTAATAATAAGACAGTTTTCTATTGATTATATTTGATATATCTATTTTACCTAGCACGTGTAGCAAATTCAAATGCCTTTTTAAATATAATTAAATACAAATATATATCATTTCATAAAATATAGACTTTTTTACTGCAAGCAAAACGCTAACAAATAAACTTTTTTCCCACTAAACATTCTTACATTAAAAATCTCTATAATAATATAGTGGTACTATCTGCATGTCCGCCCCAACGTTTCCATGTGGGTCTTTAATTAAGAGCCCGCTTCAAATTGCTCTTAATTAGTTAGTTCTCGTCTGCAGAATAACTTGGTCTTTCGTAAGTATTTGCAAAGTATTTTAATTTCAGTTCAATTTCAACATTGATATATTAAGATATAGCCTATGTAAGGAATGGTATTTTTTAAAGTGATATATGTTTTTGGATTTTTTTAACATATTTTTAGAGTTCCGTGCATCAAAAGGTAAAAAGCGGAATCCTTATTGGATCATTTTGTTGTCCGGCTGTCAAGACCATTTATTTATCTTGACATCACGGGGAGGCATGAAGCTGAAATTATTATCAAATATTTTGATCTTCAGAGGCCATTCGTAGCACAAATTGTAACTGTAAACGTCCATTTAGGTAGGGGGTTCGATCCCCATTCGACGAAATCAAATAGTTATTAAAATTTATATTTTTATTTCTTCGCTCTGTTGTCATGACAAAGAGCAATGTTGAGTTCTACCACTCAAAAAGCAACTCCTCCAGAATTCTTATTCTTATCACTAGATTCTCCCTACCTACCCTGCGGAGAGCGGTATTCAAAAAAAGTTACTCTCTTTATACTATTATATTAGTTACTCCAAAAGAAAAAAACATTTACTAAAATTAATTAACAATAAGCTTAAATAACTTAACGCTATATAAATTAGAAAAATTTACATACTAATAGAGAATTAATGTAAAAAGTCATCGATTAAACAAACAGGTCCGAGCACAGCGCGAGCACGGATTAGTTGCGACAAACGACTGTATAAGGCTTAACTGGAAACTATAAATGTACAAGAAGTGTTAGGAAATATTTTCTATTTTACACCCATATAACATCTTATTATGGCCTGTATAGACATTCTAGATCAATATTTGCATTTTAGAAATCAAATTTAAAATATTTATAAAAATTGGACAGATTTTTATAATTAAATCTAAAATAACAGTTTTTTTCTTCGTAATTAATTTTTATACACTGCATCATTTATGTTATTAAATTCATATTTTAATTTTATGCACTAAAACTAAATGTGGTATAACTGGTTTTTACTCATGACCACATTTGCCTGACTTGATTCACACCGATACAATTAAATGTAATTGGTATTAGGTACTGGTTTTTTTTAGCTTAACCCTGTATTCCGTTTATAGAAAGGTAAGCAGAGGGAGCCTAGAGTTAAGACACTCCATTCTCCACTTACCGCCGAATTTTCGAGACATTGCGTATTGAATGGCGGAACTTAACGCCGCGCTTTTTACCTTAGTACCAGAAAGAAGAAATAAAAATATCTATAAATAGTAATTCATTTCCCCGAGTGAGAATCGAACCCACAACCGCCACCACTACGCCACGGCAGCCTCTATTACGAAACAACACTATTACTTCGAATGTGCATTTCACAACAATTGCAACACTATCTCGCTGTGTTTTGAATACAAGTGATTTAAAACACCGACATTTTTAAATTAGCATGCGCATCAAATACTATTAACTACCAGTCACTTCCAGTAAACGTATAACGCTTACATAGTTCTACATTCGTCCTACATTCACCCCCCTTCTTCGATCAACCGTCTGACTTGACGGCCATTACCTAACCGGCTGCCTTACCAACTCCCCGCAACGGCGTCAAAAAATATTGTCAGTGAAAGTGAAATTACGTTCTATCTCTTTGTAATAAAGTTAAAAATCATTTGTAAAAACAACGGTCAGTCGTACAAATAAATTGGTATCTCTGGCTGTTTACGCTCGCCTGTCGACGATCATCATTTAATTAATTCAATATTTGAACGTTCTCCGTGTTGTCATTTTAATATTCGTTAGTGGATTATGTTTATTTGTGATCTGTGTTATTTTAAATGTGAAAAGTTTTAGCGCGTATATTTAATCTGTGCCAATTATAGCTCTGTCAGATTTCGGCGCGTAAATTAGTTAATTTCTTTTGTCAATGTTTACGTCAAAAATAAAACAATATGCGCTTAAATGGACGCTGTGATATATTTCATTGTTTTGTTTTGTTTTTTGTGAAACGTGCTAATAAAATGGAAGCAGTGTTATTTAAATATGAGTAAAGAAAATGTTGGCCGAGGAAGCTAGTATAGAGTTGGTACAGCGGTGGCTTCAGAGGCGCGGGAGTGACGAAAATGATACAGGTATTAAGGAAAAATGTTAATAAATATATATTTTTATATATAAATACGTAATAATTGATAGGTAGTTGTTAAAATTAATTTCGACAATATTTCCAATAACATTTCCTCATATGGAACACACATTTAAATATGATAATAAAATTTGGGTGTTATTTATAATCTACATATGATAATGGAAAGAATATTAATATTTATTATTAAATATGTATATAGTTAACATTCTTGTAAGTATAAAAGTACGTGAGGCTTTAACGCTGCCATAAAAATAGTTTGTTGCGGGGGCATATAGCGCTTGGAATGCCTTAATTAAATTTTTACAATGTTTTATCTTCCACCAGAGGAAAATAATTTACGTTTTCTTTTTTGTTTAAAATATATTGTAAGAACCAAATTTGTAATATTTTCTTTTGTTTTATTCTTTCTTTATCTTTTACACGTTTTAACCTACAACTGCACCTCGATATTTTTTTATATTTTTTAATTATTAAAACTTATAATCGTTTTTACACTATTTTCCGTCTGTCCGTCTGTCAAAACTATTTATATCGAAAACGCGTGGAGCTATCAGTTGAAATTAATTTCAAATGTTCAGATCTACGATCTCGATAGTTGCGCGATTCCCACTCAGGGCAATCAGTTATTTTCATTTCCCTCGCTCTGATGAGCGATGAGCACGGCGTTGATGCGGTGACGGCGTTGTATTCCGCCACCCAACACGAAATGTCTCGAAAATTTATATTAGTGTCTGCCTACATTGCTAAATGCGCATAAAACCTATGTAAAAATATACTAATTATTGTTTTATATATTAAAAGGATGAATTATTAATTATATACCTATTGATGGCTTTTCCATTGTAATTATATCAATTTTGAAAGTAATTATTTATTGTAATTGAATTCCAAGGTTGATTTTTTACCTTAAACCAATTAATCGTGGATAAGAAAATTTATTTGCAATTAATATTTGCAGCTATAATTATATTATTCTAGTTATAATTAGATAATTCTAATAAACGAGTTCAGGCGTCGTAGTGCAGTGGCACAAGCGTGTGACTGAAAATACGATGGTTGTGGGTTCTATTCCCACTCGGGGGATTCAACTATATATTCATTTTCTCGCTCTGGTAAAAAGGGGAAGGCGCGACGCCTAGAGACTTCAGTAGAAAGTGGGAAACAGCACTCATCTTAACATTAGGTTTTCTACCCCCCACTATTATATGCGTTATTAGCGTAAAACTACAAAAAACTGTTTATTTCCTTCTAGCATATGATTAAATATAATTAAATTTCAAATTTTAATTATATACACGATATTACTTCACTCAGTCAGAAATTGAGGTGCCTATGAAATTAGTTTAAGTGAAAATAATATTTAAAAGCAATATTACATACATTTTATGTGTAGGCGTTGACTCATTAAAGATAATGGTTTCCAGAAGCTCGTGTGGTTATCCACTAATTACCCACCAGCCGTAGTGTATTATGATAGAGCTTTATAGTTATTTATTTTTAAGGTAAATAGTTGGTGCTTATTTCGAAATGGGTTCGATTCGCTCTGGTGTCGAGGTAAGCGTGGCGCTAAGTTCCGCCATTCAACACGAAATGCCCCCAGAATTTGGTGGGACTGGAGTATCTTAACACTGGGTTCCTTCTGCATACCCTGCTACATGCGCGATACAGCGTGATGCTGAAAAATTCAATAATAATAATTTCGACTTCTTATAAAATTGTGAACGTCACTTTAAAATTTAAAACACTATTATTTAGTTCAGACTTGTAAATTGAAATAAATTTAATAAAGAATTTTATTATTTATTTACGTTTATATTTTTATTTCTTCGCCCTGGTGTTGAGGCAAAGCGCGGCGTTGAGTTCTGACACTCAACACGCAATACCTTCAGAATTAAGCAGAAAATGAAGAACGTAGTGTCTTAACACTAGGTTCCCTCTGCCTACCCTGCTGTACATACGCGGAATACAGCGTAAAGCTAATTTTATTATTGAAATGTAAAAAGATCTTAAGTAGGTACGCGTTTGTCATTACTGTTTTGCAAGTGTTGATACTTACCCACCGGGTGGCCTCGCGAAGTGTGTCTAATATTTCTACATTAAAAACAACTATCAGTACAAATATACGTTGTACAAATGAATGTTAATGAAAATTATGTTATCTGTTCAATTATATTTAAATACAAGCGCGCGACAGGTTCATGGTTCGATTCCTGCTCGAGGGAATTAAATTTTTGATATTTTCATTTTCTTGCTCTGGTAACGAGGCAAAGCGCGGCCTTGGGTTTTGCCACTCAATTTGTTAAAGAGCAAGCCTTCATTTTATTTTTTGTATTCCATTACTTTAAATTTCTTTACAAGAATAGATTCGAAGACTAGAAAAATTCCGTCAGTAGTAGTCTTTAAGTAGATATCAACGAAAATCAACGTTTATTAAGAAATTATTGACACTTTCCAATAAATTATGATTTTATTTATTTTTTAGGTTTCATTGTAGTATATTGTATAAAATAAAAATCGCGGTTGATAGTCCGAATAATCGCGAATCCGTATAACTGACGGCCGGATAATCGAGTATCTACTGTAACAATAATTTCTAAATTTAACATTATGTTCGACAGGCAGTTCCAGTGGATCGCCAGGCGCACGTGCAGGCAGGCGGTCCTCGTTAGCGCTCACCCCCGAAGATGAACCGCTTGTTGACGTCGCCGTAAGTACACAAGTACAATTGCATCTGATTCTTATTTTTATATTATTGAAAATTTACATATTAATATCTTTTTGTGCCTCAGTATCTAAGATATACCTATCTTATGCTAAGATCGTCATCTAGTAGATAAAGCTACTTATAAGTCTATATATATATCTAATATTCGGTATAACATCACAGTAACAAGGTGTATTTTATAATCTAAAAATCTAATAAATTGTTGATTGATGAGATACATTGGTACATATATACCGATTGTAGGTAGATTCGATCTGCTTATATTAAATTATTAGATAATAATTATAGGAAATTTGAATTAGATTAGATTTTTCTTTAAATCAGATAAGTTGTCTTAATCAATATGAAAATGATTATTTATTAAATATAATGCGAAAGAATTGATTTCTTATTCATTGTTATCGTTACCTATCATGTTCTACACATATAGGTCGTCCCAAAAATGTATAATTTTCTTTTAAATTTTCATTGTATAGGGAGTTGCTATATGTATAGCTTAACCCGCAATGTCTCAAAGATAAGAACAGAGTGTATTGACACTAGAGTCCTACGTATGAGTATTAATTATAGAAAAAACTAAATTTGGATGCCAAATAATGTTTATATACACTAGGCAATAATGACGTACATATACTAACAAAATCTATATATTCAAACAATTTTACGTCAAAAGATATCATCGCACATATAGAGCACACCGCTAACCCAACACAAATAAGACGACAAAGTAATTCAATCAAGTTGACATTTATTGCAATAATCAGTACTACAGTGATTGATAAAAGCTGAAAATAACGATTTCTTATCACCACTATCTGTGTTATCAATGAGGCAGCTATTTACGGCATTGTCTTAGTTTTATTAGAATGCTTGACCAATTGTTACGTGCGCGTGTCGTCTTTTTGCGTGAGAATTAATGCATTTTTTTTTATTAAAGTGACGTATTATTTTGTTTAAAAGTAAACATGTAGCTAAAAGTGGATATAAAATTGAGAAAAGTGGTAATATGTGAAGTGTTTTATGTTATTTTTCTATGTAAAAGTGTTGCATATCACCCCTATGGTTATTCTTCTGTGTCATATACTATGCTATCAAATAATCTGAATTAAGCTCTGTAATTATTTTAATTGGCTTAATTTGTCATACTCAATGGCATCGTGTAAATATAATATATTAAAATAAATATCTCAGATACTAGAACAGAATATTATTTTTAAATGTAAGAAGACTGTGAAACATGGATTCCAACAATACAGCACAAATGAAACTCGAAAGTATAGACGACGAGGGGAAAGGGAAAAAACATGGATGTTGGGCCAGATTCAAGAGTTTGTTCGAAGAAAGAGGATTTGATTTAGAATTTGAATATAACAATACTCCTGTCAACATTTTGAGAGAGAATCGTGATGACACTGAAGGATATAGAAAGCTGGAGGGGCGAAACTCGATTAGCAGAAAATCAGATGAAATTGTTAACATTGACGGAGAATTATCAGGGGTGATCAATTTCTACGAGCAATTTGCAACTTTAAACGATGATCTCCCCGAAGAGGTGATAGATACAAAAAGGCGGTCTACCATACGTCACAGAGTGTCAATGAGACCAAGTATGCTGTTAACAAATATTATGGAGGAAACAGGTGATGTGGAAATTGATAATTTACAAGAGGTAAGCAATTCATAAGTACTGATAAAAAAGATATATGACATTTTAAAACAATTGGAAAATCTTTATTGGAACTACGAAAATGCGGGTTGCATTAGGGTTTAATTAACTTTCACATTATCTTAAGTGCTTTACAAACATACATTATATGAATAATTCAGTAGTTAAAGCGGGCGAAGCCGCGAGCGGGTCGCTAGTATATTATAATTCTCATCTGTTTTAAGACACAGAATTATATATTTGCAATAGTATAAATGGCGATCACGTACTGCCTTGGCGAATATGATTTTCAATATTTTATTGGAACTGCCTCAGTAATTTTGCCCTGACTGTAGCACTTCAGATACCGGCTGTAACGAACAATAGGGCCTGAACAATGGCTATATCGAACCGTTTTTGAATACGTGAACGGTTCCCTATTCGTATTTGTGATCTCCATTTATATATATGAATTACATTAAAATGTCTATATATATATGGTAAATAATATTATGATACTGAATTAAAAATTCCGTTTATCTTATATCAGAAAAATAGTATAATATCATAAAAAATATCTTTATGGCCATCACCACTGAAGTAGCTAAATGTTTAGCTTTGTATGTGATAATTATCTATTATTAAACTTTTAATCTCCTATATATATGTAAATATACCTTCAAAAGAAATCAGCATGCATGTAATTAGGGTCTGTTATAATGAGGATATTTTCATCTAATAGAAGTATCATTTTTTATTTGTACTATTAAAAACATTAATTAATTTATTTAGTTAGATTAAATATATATTTTAATAAATAATTAGGTTTTAATTAGTTTCAACGTGGTATATTTGTTAAATATTTAATTTCATAAAATTAACTTGAACGTTTATGCAAGCTCGCCAAAGTAGAAAGCTTAATAGAGCCTTTAAGAAATTCACAAGGAATTAGATAAACCCTTCTATCTCCCTTAATTTAAAGTTCCCTATTTTATTATTATAATGATGCTCTTCTCTTTATTATTGGCTGGGGAGGGGTTTACTGATAAAAGTATGTATATATAATCTTTATATTAATATAGTATAATTTATACATAAAGAATAAAACTATTTGTTTTATTTCTTCATTTCTTCTTTTTTTTCATTTCTTCGCTCTGATATAAAGTTGATTGAGTTGCGTCACTCATCAGACAATGCCTCGAAAATTCGGCAGAAAATAGGGAGTGTCTTAATACTAAGTTCCCTCTGCCTGCCCTCCTGCATGAGGGTTACAGCGTGGAGCTGAAGAAAAGAATGATTCTTCTGATCTTAAATTCACATTACACATATTTTTTGCCATTGTTGAAGCCTTGACGTACATACTTATGAAATTTTCCAACGATATAATAAAACTAAAGTTGATGATGAATATTTTAGATTTCTTATTTATAATTGTACATACACAAGTTGCCATATTTACATGTTTGAAGTAATATAGACTAAAGAATATTTTAAGTAGAAATTCTGAAAATTTCTCATCTTCTTCTTCTCATTTACTTTCAAAACTTAAAATTCTTCTTTAAGTATATATTTGTATTGTAACACACTAACACTAGTTGCTTTGTTATTAGCTTACTCTATATTGTTACGAGGTAATATATAATCGATATCCACGCTGCGTCTCCAACTGTGAAATCCCTCAAATACATGATACTTTCACACATTCGATAAACTGCATTCACAACTACATATTTGTATATTGTCACTTTTCTCCTCATACGAGAACTACTAAGGTCGTCATGGCGCAGCGGCACTAGTGTGTGACTGTAACGCAACGGTTGTGGGTTCGATCCCCTCGACTCGAGGAAATAAAATATTTATTTACATTTATATTTTCATTTCTTCGCTCTGGTGTCGAGGTGCCGCCACTCAACAGTCAATGCCTCCATAATTCAGTGGAAAGTGGGGAACGTGTGTGTACGGGATACAGCGTGAAGATGATTAGTATTTTTATTTCTTTGCGATGGTACAAGGCATAGCGCGGCGTCAACACAATGCTTCAAAAATTCACATTTCACAATTTCAGCGAAACCAAAACGTGTCATTCGCAATGTCATTAGATAAAAAAAAATACAGTCGAAATGATAACCTCCTTTTCTTACAGAAGTCGGTTAAAAATAGTTACTTATTGATTCAATAGCCACCTATTAGTGAATACCGAAGCTAACCCAAATCGAAACCACATTTTATAGCAGATAGAGATCTTATCAGATACCATGCGTAATGTCAAGTAGATATAAGTACTAGACTTATAGCGATATACAAAAACAATACCTACGAATAGATAATATAAAGGATAAAATTGTATAAACAAAACTAATTACAGCAGCGGCCTTATTTAACAGTATTTCAGTATATTTCAAAATAAATAATAATTCGAAAATTCGTAAACTTAAGTAGTCATTTTTATTATATTCTTTTTGTAAATGACTGTAATTGATTATTAATCAATTTGTCAAATTGTACGAATATGAAATAATTTTGAGAAACAATAAGGATAATATCAATAATGGGAAAATTATGTATGTTTACTTAAAGTAGGGCATTCTTGCTCTATAATGGTTCCGTATAAAGAAAAAAAATCAGCTGTACCGCGCACGTAGCAGGGTAGGCAGAGGGTACCTAGTGTTTAGACACTCCCCTGTACTTCGCTGGAGGTATTGCGTGCTGAGTGACGGAAATACCAAAATTGCCAAATTTCTTCGAGCGAGAATCGAACCCACGCTTGTGCCCCTGGGCCACGACTGGCTTCTTCATATTAGTATAAATAGATTATAGATATATATCAATCATTAAAAAAAGAAAGGTATTTTGAATTCTGGTTACATTACCAGGCTTATTCTGTCCATAAACAGGAAGTCATCATGAATACTGACATACGTTTACAACAAAGCAACAGCTGACAGTTTAGCAAATTAATCTTAATTTCAAACTCGGCGACGACTCTTTGAAATTATAATACAAATTAGTATTAATTATCTTTAAATTATTCCTAATGTTATTAATATTATTTATTTTAGACAACTCTAGTTATAATAAAAGCTGGACGCGTGTTTACATTTAAGATAGTTTGTTGCTTGGCAAGTAACTTGAAACGTATATTATTTAGAGGTATTAAAAGTAACAACCAATTTTAACTATTTATTAATATATATATATTTTATTTAAGTGATGATTTTTGACATCAATTGTCTATTAAATTTCAACCATCACTGTACGGAGAACTTCAAAAACCTTACTTAAGAATTATTTATTTATAAGAAAAAAATAAATATTTGACGCAGTCTTGGACACGTGTATGCCACGTGTGACTGTAAATGTGACAGACATTGTGGGTTCGATTCCCACTCGGGGAAATGAATTATTATTTATTAATATTTTCATTATTTCGATCTGGTAACATGGCAAAGCTCGGCTTTGAGTTTCACCATTCAACACAAGGCACCTCAGTAAATGGGCAAAGGAGTGTCTTAACACTAGGTTCCCTCTACCTACCCTAATATATATGCGATAAATATAAATAAAATGCAGCTCCTTATAATCAATTCAGTTGCTGGGCAGATGAAAATCCATAAAAATGTTTATCTTTAAATATCTATCCAACGGGCTCACGTACCGACTACGTTATCACAATGAATACAGATTGGGAATTTTCCTTTTTTTTGTACAAAGCAACGTTTTACACAAAGTGCTGAGAATGAAAAATTTCATAAAAAAACAGAAAATTCAATTAGTGAAAGAAAATATTTGCGAGAGATTTTCGATTTCCCGTTCTATTTGACCTTCGAATTTACAAAGGAAAACAATGAAGTCTTAAATACTTGTAATTCTTTTGTTAGATAAAATCTTATTTAGATGAAGGATTTGATGCGCGTCGAAACTATTTGCATTTAATTTATGTACCTTCATTATACATATAACTATATAAGTATATTCTCCTTTTTAAGTTTTATGTTGTAACCTAAATATAGTCGGAAACCGAGAGGGAACCTCGTCAATTCGCATTCAGGTTCCGTTCCCCAACCTCCGCTGGGGGCGTTGCTGGCGTGGCTGACGTTTTAAATGGGGGAACTCAATCCCGCACTTTGTCTTAAAAGAGGGAAAATAAAAATAAACTAAAGTGGGGATCAAACCCATCCAGCGATCAACCATCGCACATTTGGACCCCATACCGCTGCGCCACTACGACGTGTCGGCCTGATTATTTTCTATCATTAAAAAGATTGTGATTATATTTATTTAAATAAATCTATATAATGAAGAATTATTTTTATTTGATACTTTAAAAAAATGTCTGAAAATTGAAATAAAAAGCAAAGTTAATAACCATAGAAAACAGGTATGAAACTGGCTTCTGGCTATAGGGCGCAGGCCGCTATCTAGCGATAAAAAAAGTGCATGAGCTAGTTTTAAACTACGAGTCTAGCAGTAAAATGCCGATACTGCTATATACTTGGAATAAACAAAATACATGTCTGTCCATTAATTATTTAATTACAATATTTAAAAATTATTATATAAGGCCGTCGTAAAAGTTCAACCTCACACTGTATTCCGAATGTAGTAGGGTAGGTAAAGGGAACCTGGGAACCTAGTGTTAACACTCTGCGTTCCCATTAAGAAACTCCCGTTTCCCTCTTTCCGATGAATTTTGGAAGCGCTCTTCACCAGAAATGTAAATATTCATCATTTCATTTCCTCGAATACCTTTAAATTTATATCGATCCGCAAATATAAATGGATATAAATATAATAACATTTTTCCGCTATTATAATTAAGAACAGTGTATATTTAGGAAAATTAAATTTAATTTGTTTTAATATCCTAATTGTAAAGTGCGAAATTGCGCAACCCTAAACTGTCGTAATTGATTTTTAAATGTACTCACGCTCCAGCCGGCTAGCAGTTCAGAGTGACAGTTAAGTCACCCCTTTGGACATTTGGGGTGACATTTTTGGACCAAGACCTTGAAATTTTAACATTCTCTCGGGATATTTTTGTTTATTAAATAGATAGATATAATCTTATATATTAAAACTATAAACTTATTATAATTTTTGTTGTATGTAAAAGAATAGGTAGATACTGAACTTATTAATTAATAATATTTATATAAAAATAGAGAGAGAAATATAATTAATAATTATTTATTAATTATCTATGTATAAAATATTTGTTGTCGATCAGTAATTGTGAATTTTCTAACTACAGTAGCAACACATACATGTCTCTATTTTCGGGATATAAAACTGAAAAAAATATTGTATAGATACTCTATAGATAAGTAAAAATGAGTTTAAGAATTTATAGATCTTATTTTAAGCTTAGATATTTCAATTCAGTATAAACAGTGCTGCTCTATGTAGGATTTTGCATTGTAAAGGCATGAATGATATGAGTCCTAGCTTTTCCTGTTAAAAGGTCAAAAATATTTCTTTCACAAATTTTATAAAATTTAAATTTCCTCTATAAATAGTTAAATTGTTTAATTATACTTATTTAGAGTTGTGGTGCAGGGGCACGCGTGTGTCTATTAACGCGGTAGGTCGTAGGTTCAATTCATAAAATATTTAATATTTTCATTTCCTCTCTCTGGTAATAAGTGCGGTGTTGAGTTTGGCCAATAAACATGCAATCCAATCCAGAATACGCGAAAGTGGGGAACGGAAATGTCTCAAGGGGAATGAAATGTCTTAACATTACACTTCCAAGTTCCCTCTGCTTATCCTGAAGTAACGTTAAAAAATAATAATAAACATAATTTACAGCGTCAACATAAAGCGTTAACCTTAAATTTTAATTTTCGCAAAACATAACTAATATACAAAAAAATAAACAAAACCAAGATCAAGTTTTTTATAATTTTATTGAATTTTATAACCTTGGCAGCTGTGAATCAAGCTCTTTTATAGCACAGTATAATCTTAATTAAGATATTTTAATATTAAACTGAATTAATGGCAATTGTGCCCTTTATACTGTTATACCATAAACATTTACATTACAGATTTTGAAAATTTTACGTTTGTTTAATTTTAATTAGACATATTAAAAACCTACAGTCCAGTACAATGCTAACGTTTTATTAAATTGCTAAAAATCGTATCTAAATTCAAATATTTTTATTTAGCTTTTAATATAACTTTTATACAACTCCAACAATCAAAAGCTTGCCTGGAAGTGGTTTAGTTTGTATGTCATTTTTATGTGCAATAAATATAATGTATTGGATTGTATACATGTATGTAATTATATATATAAATATATTTAGTCAACAAATATATAGAAAAGTGACTATTTTTAATATCTAGATTTATCACCTCAAATGAGTCTGTTATCAACATTCCAGTATATGAATAAAAGACACTTAGACAATAACGCGCCAAGTGCACTAGATAACGCAAGTAATGTTTAGAAACTAAGTACTTCACGCGGTATCCCGCAAACAGCAGGATAAGTAGAGGGAACCTATTGCTACGACACTCCGTTCCTCACTTTCTGCCCAATTCCAGAGGCATTGCGTTGAATGGCGGTAATCAACGCCGCACTTTACCTCGACATCACATAACATGAAATATTTAATTTCTCGAATGTGAATCGAACCCACAACCAGTCACGTGACAGTCAGACGTTTGTGGCACCGTGCCATGACTGACCACCAAATGAGACAGTGGACTGAGACATTACTATTTAAGATAGTTCAAAAACACCCACCATACTTCCCCACTACCCTCGTATATTATTACATGTGCAATTATCCACCTCCAGCTCTCAACCACAAGGCGCTTATTAAGACCTCGAGAACCGCAACACGAAACCAAGGATCCAGCTATTACCGCTTGAAATACTCTTAGGGGAGACTTTCACGTTTCTAACTAATGAATTTTTTTTTTTTTTTCAATGTTATTTTCTAGTATTTAGATTTTTTTTGTATTTTTGAATTTGTTACAGGTATTATATTACAGTTAGGTGTATTTTTTATATAAATTAGGTAATTTTTTCTTAGCTTTTTTCATTTAGTGCAATAGAAACGCGTTTGACTGCAAGTACTGATAATTTATTATTATAATTATTGTTAAACTTTTTTATTTGATTTATCATTAGGTATAGTCAGGTCGACGAGTCGTGGTCGCAGAGGTCAGCTGTATAAAGTAACTATGCAAATTTGATTTTAGATGGTTTTCTTACTTTTGATTTCTTTTTCCCCGAATGTTTGATATCCCTACTTTTATAATAAAGTATAGAATAAGGTAAAAAAATAAAATATTGCGTAATTGTCTTAGTACAATATCCTATATAGTGTCAATCTTAATGAACTGTGAGATGCGCATTAAGAGATAAAATAACTACACTCTAGTCTACCATTTTCCTCAACGAAAGAAACATTTAAAGTTACTTAAAGCCGTATCGTTTAATATTGTTATTTTCTATAAAGGAATTACTGTCAATAATGGATCTAATAATTATTCGTTTTCTTTTTTATTATAATAGAACATTCACAAATTTTATTTAATTGTTTACTCTCCTATACTCATTCAATAAACATTTACCTACATATCGTAATATCATCAACTTGAAAGTATAATTGTAAATAGTGATAACATAAATTATTAAAATAATTGAAATATTTATCTACTTAGCATAGTATGTTGTCTAATACAATCTTTTCATTGAATAATTATAAGAAATGTATCATAAGTGGGGAACGGAGTGTCTTAACACTAGTTTCCCTGTACCTAAAGCTATTTTAATTATTATTTTATGTATCACAAAATTATAATAATGTTGTCTTTAAACAACACAAAAGCTTCAACGTTCAAGGCCATAGAAGGATTTAGGGTGGCAATTTACTCGGTCGTCCCGGAAATCTCAGGAGAAATGATCACGTTTCGCGGAAGTGCTCTTTATCTTGTAAATGGACTATACAGAAACCAGGAACTGTGCCCGCGAGGTAGAATACAGTAATACTTTATCTATATCTTTATCTGTATCTATTTATTTGAAATTGAAATATTAAAGAAAATGTTTGGAAATGAAAAAAAATATTGTGTTGATGAGTGGAGTTCTTTGAAACTCAGGATATGTAGAGATACCTAAGTTTAAGTACTCGATTCTCCGCTCTCCGCCTGGCTTGCGTGTTGAATGTGTATTGCATAATCTTCTCTGAGACGAACACTAAAATTAAATATAATCATATATTATACTAGCGGCCCGCTCGCGGTTATACCCGCGTGAACTATGTTATTATTAATTTCTGTCTCCATGACTACGTCCTAGTGACGTCTATGCAAGATTTGAGACTCCTAGTATTTGTAGTAACGAAGTTCCATACAAACTTTTAACCCCAAAAACAACCCCTTAGAAGTCGAATATTGCAAATTCCTGTCTTAGCGAGCACCTACGTCCTATAAGTAACTCCTATGCAAAATTTGAGATTCCTAGCACATGTAGTTTCTAAGAAGTCGTGATGAGTGAGTGACCTTTCGATTTTATTTATATAGATTAGTCCAAACATTGCAATTGCAGTGCCAAATTTATATGAAGTTACTTTAAATATTTTTTAATTATTTCTACTTATTAGTTCCTCGTTTACATCAATTACTTAAGTAAATTGCACGAAATCTAAGAAATATATACATTTCTTCTTACGTTTTGTAGTTCGAAACGTATCGAAAAGAAATTGTCATTAAATGTTCCACTTTTCCTATTAAAAACTCTATCATGATAACATATAAGAAATATATGACAGATTAGATTAGATGCTATAGAAGAAAACTTTGATAAGCAATTATATTAATTATATATCATTATGATTTTAAATAAATTATTAATTGTTACATTAATTTCTGTCCTTGCTCCAAAAATATAAATCGTTATTATTCACATGTTATTATTATGTGCAAATTTCTAAAGTGCATGTGTTGATTGATCTTGATTACAGAAGAACGCGACAGGTGATGGGTTCGATTCCCACTCGAGGAAATTAATATTTATTATTTTCATTTCTTCGCTCTGGTGTCAAGTTCCTTTACTCAAAACGCAATGCCTCCAGAATTCGAAAGTGGGGAGCGCGATGTCTTAAATCTAGGTTCCCTCTGCCTTTTTGCTATATACAGCGTGCAGCTGAAAATAATGAAAAATCATAACAAGTATGAAAAATCATCAAATTGAAAACAAATGATAACATTGATGCATATTACACAGAGGATTCTCTTTGCAGAACAGGTCGCCGCCGCCTTCACACATCCCCACTGCACTTTTCTACGCACCACCGGAACCGTTAGAGGTAATGCACGATTTCTATTAAATAAACTTATTAGTTTAAATTTTACAGTAATATTTCAAAAAAGTTTTTGATTTTTTTTATTTTCACTACTGGAACTAATTGCATAGAGAAATTTCATTTTAGGTATTATTGAGGCTAGTCGCGGTGCAAGTGCACAAGCGTGGTCTGGAGTCGGGAACGAAAGTATCTTACCACTAGGTTCCCACTTTTCCTCCTCCTAACCTACTTTGATTTATAATATTTGATTCTAAATGCCTCCAGAATTCAGTGGAAACTGGGAAGCAGAGTGTCTTAACACTAGGCTCCATCTGCCTACCCTACCACATGCGGGATACAGCGTGAAGCCGACATTAACATATACTTCCCTTCACAGCTTCTATGCGTGTTCCCGGAGCGGGCGTCGCGCGTGTGCGCAGCGGCGTGCAACGCGGCAGCGCGGGCGGGCGGCGAGTCGCGCTCCGTCCGCGGCGCACGGGAGGCTCTGGACGCGTTTCGGCGCGACCCCGATATAAGGATACCCCATGTGGTCGTCATAGACGCGCGACAACCTCAAATTATGGATTCCACTTTGTTGGCGAGGTGAGATTGATTTTTAACATTAATAATAATTAATCATTTGGCGTATTTCATTATTATTTAAGGATTTACGTATATATCTACTTACTTAATATCTAAATGCATTTCTCTCTGTGTGCTGCCTACGGCAATAAAAACATGAAATATGTTTTTTTCTTAGAATCTTGTTTTAAGTGACTTTACTACTATCGTTACCCACAATTTGAGTACATGACTCTCCTACTTTGTGGTTTTGTAGGAGAAAACACGTTTCCCACAAGTGTCAAATTACCGATTTATGGCGATATTGTCTATAAAAACCGTGCCTATGTCTAACTTAAAGGTCAGTCACGCTGTTACCCCTATGGTGCTATACAGGGTCATTGACGGCGGTGCTTACATACCATTGATTGACCAACTCGCCCATTTACCTTGTCTATTCTATAAAAGAACAACCTTAAAAAATTGCCTCACTAATATCTACGATTGCATATGTAATTCATTTCATCTCTCAGATAATAAAAATTAAAATATTAACATTTATTACAAAAATTCGTTAGTAATTAAAGCTGTCGGTGTGCTTACTAGTCAATAAAAATATATTTCGAAATGTAAACTTGAAGAACTTGAACGAAATAATTATTTTAATCTGTTTAATTTATTTTATTGCTTATTTTAATTATATTATATTTCTCAATCTGTATGGAAGTTCGTTTGAATTATTTTTTTTAGTGGTGTTAATTGTTATATAACGCACCACGAATGGCCTCCTATATTACTAGTATAGTATAATAAATATAAATTCTTTGAATCTTTTGGGATTTAATTTGAATTTGTTCGCAAAGATTGTCCTACTTAATAGAAAAATGTTAAGTTACTTCATTGGTATGTAGGTAGACGCGTACCTACCACGCGCTTCCGACAAACGCAATTTTTCCGGATGAATCCCGATTTCACAAGAATTCCGGGATAAAAAGTAGCCTATACGCATATTGCTCCTTCTTTCTTTCAGCGAAAATCCCATAAAAATCGATTCAGTTGTTCCCAAAATTAACCACGACAAACAGAAAGACAAGCAATAACATTTAAATGTCTTCTTTGTGTTTTATTAAACAACTATAAAAAATACATTTTTTTATTCTGTGATTTCAAAACAAACACTTAAATTTCATTTATATATATAGAAATATATAAATATACGATAACCAACTATCAAACACGTTCATTTTCCTGTCTACGTAACTCCAGCGAAACACGTGTAATGTGTACACAGTATACAATACTCGTACCCTCATTTTTAGATATAACTTATATCGATATTGTATTTACAAAGTAATCATTTCCTATACAAATAAATAAATACGACGAAATGATCGAATATTTATATATAAATACAGAACTAACATTCGTGGCGGATGATGTAAGAGGGAGAATACAGCGACAAAGGCTTTTGTTTTTCTAAAGAGAGCCCTTCTCATAAGAGCATTTCCACTACAAATATTGTCAGAGTGGGAAACACTTGTAAATTTCGAGATGATTGAATAATGTTTTAGTAAATAACCCTTTATATTTTATTATAAACTAGGTCGACGTCTAATATAACACATTAAAGGGAACAGCTATGTGAAATTATGTTAATTACTCCAGTTTTTCGCATATTAATAAGTAATTTTGTTGATGTCTTTATTATAAGGACTTATTGTTCTATTTGGTGATAAAATTATATGATCATTCGTAATATGCAAATAATTAATGTATTAAATGCAAATGAATACATTATTATTAATCGCTTATACGAAAAAAAGCTTATAATTAAAAAAAAATGTCATTCATATTTTATATGCAATATACAAATAACGGAGAAC
Source organism: Heliconius melpomene rosina (assembly GCF_056956725.1). Lineage (NCBI taxonomy): Eukaryota > Metazoa > Arthropoda > Insecta > Lepidoptera > Nymphalidae > Heliconius > Heliconius melpomene. The sequence goes on along the minus strand of NC_140402.1, from coordinate 3,158,459 downwards.
GGAACGGAAATGGAGGGTTTTAATTAATTAATTAGGTTCCCTTTGCCTACCCTGCCGTGTACGGGATACAGCGGAAGTAACAGAGTGAAAGAGATTCAAATAACTTGCATATTTACTTACAATCGTCACCTCGAGATCAATAAAATAAAAGGAAAATGAACACAGTTTTAGAATGACCATACACAATTCAGTTCTAATTCTATTTAAGTTTAAAGCGAAGGCTATTCGTAAAATTAATGTACATAGTGGTAGACTAAAAGGGTAAAACTTTGAAATTAATCTACAACTAAATTAATTTTCTCAGTTTTCGAACATCCCTTTGGAAATAGAGATAAAGTGTTTATAACTATAATAAATTTAAAGAACTTTGAATAGTTGTATCTATGTTACTAATATTATAAATGTTAAAATTTGTGAGGATGGTTGTTTATTCCACTTTAACTCAAAAACTACTGATTAGATTTAGAAGAAACTTCATAGTAATATAGATCAGAATACATTTGGCTATAACATAACCATAAATTTAAGCGGGCGTTTTGGTAGCTGGTATAACATAAAATGAAGATGATATTTTATTTTACTGCCCCCCTTTCCAAATCCCTTTCTTACCAATATTCCTACATAGAACCCTTACAAAGACAAAAGATGCTTTGGTCAGTTGACGTTGATTGAGGACTGACCCAAATATACAGACCGTTTGTTGCCTCAACTTTCCTGATGTGTTTGGCAGCCCTTTTGACGACGAATGACTTATCGACGGATAAGCTGCTCCATTATAAATTATTATAAATATTATTTATTGTTATATTTCGCTTATTTGTATTTTATATTATTACATGTAAAATACATAATATATTTTATTTATTTTGTAACTAGGGATAGTCATTCATCACTTCTCCCTCATCTTGCTTGAGTTAGACAAAACTTAATAACATATTATAACGTTATTTATATTTTTCTTATTTTCTTATTGGCTTTGACACTAAATTAACTAATTATACACACTAAATGTATTAGCAACAGACTGCACTGTTTTAAGAAATTGGTCTAAAGCTTAGAAGAGCTTTTAGACCAACTTTAGGTATAGCATATCTTAATTGAAGTGCATTTTAAAATTCTGAACTTTCAAGCGTTGTTATTAAAGTTGACATAATATATCATAGTAATAAATATAACACGGCGGCCTCGTTTGAATATAAACGAAATTATTAGGGTATTTGTGGTAATTTATTATTGTAATTCCAACATGAAATGGAGAACGGAGTGTTTTGACACTAAAACTCTTTTGTCCGCCTTGCTATGAGTGAAAAATTTGAAACTGAAATGAAGGAAATCTTAATCTTTCTTCATGTTAAATCTTTGCTATATATTTTTTTTGTTGCTGGAATTAAGGGTATATCTTCCACGTTATCAAAGCAACTTCGTCAAGTTTGGTAAACGACCTGACCACCCTGAATCACGTCTAATCTCAATTATGGAACATTTACTAAATTTAGTTTTGCCAAGAGAACAGAGTGTCTTAACACTAGGTTCGATCTGCCTACCCTGCTGTGTGCGGGATACAGCGTGAAGCTGATTTGATTTATTTAAATTATGCTCCACACATTTCTTTCACGCTATGGTTATTTCACGTCGCGTCTAATAGAATGGGGAGGGGGGGTACAGTAAGCCACGCACTCTCCATTAGCGTCGGTATTGATTCTACATATATAACACCATTTGGGTGTGTTTTTTTTTCTGAAGCGAGATTAAAACGCGAGCGTGTAAAAACAACCGTAGTACTTTATAGTCATCCAATTTGCATTGGTTTTTTAAAAGCTTTAAAGTTCAATTTTGTAATGTTTTGTTTTAACAGTGTTTTTTTTTTTTGTAGCAAAAAATAGTTATTTTTAGTATTTTTAGTAGCAGACTTAAGACATTAATTTTATATTTGATTTATGACCACGCTCAACTGTCCGAGGAAATCTCTTGAGATATCTCCTACGTTTGTAAATCTTAGTATCATCTTCAAACTACAGTTTGAAGTATAAAAACTCTTATTTGTATAAGGTAAAAGAATATTAAATAAATTATTTATGTTCTAGCTTATACCGAACCTTTTTTCCTTAGCTTTGTCTGAAACCTGGGAACTTAGTGTTGAGACACTCCGTTATGATTGGCGGAATTGGACGCCTCACTTTACCTCGATACCAGAATGGAAAAATATAAATGCTAAATATTTCATTTCATCGAGTGGGAATCGAATCCATGACTGATCGCGTTTACAGTCATACGCTTGCCCCTTTTGCCACGTCTGGCCTAAATCACCGAAACTTGTTTATACTCTTGTTTCAATGAAAATGAAGGAAACTAAATTTTCCCATTATTAACGTCATCCAAATCATGTAAATATTTACACAATATATTTGAAACACGATGATTACCAGTAACTCATTATATTAGACAAATTTAAAATAATGTAAAATTTCGTCAACACCTACTGAAAACTCGAAAAGGGCCGCGGGCTTCGCTGAATAAATTAAATAAATCACGGATGGGATCTCCACGCCATCAGGCACATAAATTAACTATAAATTGCTCGTGTGTACCATATTTTCTGACTTGTCAGCCCTCATTTTGTTAGCCGTCTTTCTCAAGATTTTCCGCTTTCAATGTTTTTAATATACATACATGTATGTAGAGAAATTGAAATTTCCTGTTGGATTTTGTTATCAAAAATGTATTGTTTATTTTTCAATTTCAAGATAAAAGCTTATAATATTATAAGCTTTGATAAGCTTATTTATTACTAGGAACTACTAGGAACTTACTAACTTACTAACAAAATTACTAGGAACTACATTTCATTAAACAGATATTTTTATAAGTAAATAAATAAGTATATGCATTATAGCTCTTTATACATAAATAAGAATACTCATAACAAAGCAATAAAAGGCAAGTGTACAAGAATTAGTATAAATATTTTATTACGTTGGATTTTTTCAATTTGATTTTCTTACAATAAACCTTTTTTTCCTGACTACTTTTATAATCACTTACACAAAACCAAAGCTCAGCTTAGCCTGTACACCTGTACTTTCCATTGACGTGCTCCTAAGAAAATTATATATTTTTTTATTTATATATTTTTAAATAGATTCATATTTGTATACAAATTTCACCATGTGTTAACTTTAAATGAAAAATAACGGTAAATAATTCATAATCCCTTGCAGGACTAGTAAATCTCCCATAGCCTATACCGTTATCTTGTAAGAATCGTTTTTATCACGCAAATGAGGTCTCGAGGTGACGCAAACCTAATGCATAGCTAATACAATCTTCTATCCGTCAATCTCGAAGGAAATATCTTTATGGAAATGGTCATTGTCATTACTGAATTTTTATAATAATTATAAAGAAGATAATTTAGTTGTAACATGGTTTGTTGCAAATTATTATTACTTAATACAAACCAAGTGTTATCTAAGGAAACTTAGAGAAATTACTTTACAATTATAAGTCCTGGATTCTATTCCTTCGTCTCCTATTCTCTTTGTTCGCTGTAATAATAAAATCAGCTTCACGCTGTATCCCGCACACAGCAGGGTAAGCAAAGGGAATCTGGTGTTAAGATACTCCCTTCCCCACTTTCCGCCGAATTCTGGAGGCGTTGCGTGTTATAATAGAAATACATATATCTTATATCTATCTATCTACATATCTATCTATCTATCTATGTATATCAAACTCTTTCATTACTAAGTAACTGATAGATAAAGTACTCATAGTTTAAACTACTAGACTTAAAAAGTTAAAATCGAGCATTTAGGTACATTAGGAGTGTAAAGTACTAAGAAAGAACTTCTCGAAATCCCTATAGAAACTGGTAAAGACGGTATTTTCCATTTTACGTTTTAAATTCGATAACGTAATTCGTTACTAAGTTGCGGCGTTGAATTCCGCCACTCCAGAACTATATGGAAAATAGAGAACAGAGTATCTTAAGACTACGTTCCCTCTGCCTATCCTGCTACGTGCGGGATACAGCGTGAAACTGTTAGTGTAAGCTGATTAAAGACGCAAGTCAGTATTAATTTAGTTATGAATATAAGATCTCAGCTACGTATTAGCCAGAGAGGTTATAATAAGACTTAGATTATAAACCTAATACCTGTGGTTTATATTTCATGCTAAACCAACGACCCGCCGCTATAATTAATTATGTGGACAAAACGTAAAACGCTAAGTCCTTGTGTAAACGAAACGGAAAATATATTTATAACGTAAATTGAACATGGATTAATATGTCGCATAATTTATTTCTATAATCAAAGCAGGCGAAGCCGCGAGAGGGTCGCCAGTCATATATAAATCAGTATTTCAAGTTGATAATAAATAAATAATTAAAAATATCATGACTTACTTGACTTATATTCCTATGTCCCCGAGTTGGGGCAGAGGGCATCCACAGAGTTTCGCCATTTTGCACGATCTTGAGCTTCTCGTTTAATTTCGTTCCAACAATATCATAGTATGATCGAAATAATTTTTCAATTTCAAGATATCAGAGGGAACTAAGTGTTAAGGCACTGCGTTCCGCCGTGCTTATATACCTCGGAATTTTCAAACCATTGCATATTGAGTGGCGGAACTCAGAACTGCGCTTTCACTTTGGAACCAGAGTGGCGTGGAATGGAACCTACAACCCTTGCGTTTCAGTTACACGCGTGGGCCCCTGCGCCATAATAACCTAAAATAAAGGTTCTCATGTTGAAAAAAGCTAAAAAATATATTAGTAAATATAAACAAAAATATTATTATATTATATTGTTTTAACAAATAATTTGTAGCAAAAATGAAAAGTATGTAGTTCATAAAATGAAAATACAAGTGTTGTGTGAGCATGTGAGACCCAAAGAGAAAAACGGATCATCCATATGTCCGTCGTGTAGGAGCACTTAAGACAATCCCTTTACCGAGTTTAGCCTAAAGGAATCAATCTACCTAAATGCGTTTCGCTGTCCCAAAGTAATATGAAATCTCTATAACACCGTTACGAGGCCTTGCTAGTATATAAAGGGATTGAGATCGATATATCTTCCAGTCGACGAAGTGTTATTCATTTACGTTTATATTACCATTTCTTTGCTCTGGTGTCGCAAACCACGGCGTTTAGTTCTGCCACTCAACACGCAATGCCTCTATAATTCGGCAAAAATGGAGAAACGGAGTATCTTAACACTAGGTTCCCTCTGCCTACCCTGCTGTGCGGGATAGAGCGTGAAGCTGATTTGATTTGATTTTTCATTTCTTTATTTTGGTGTTTTAAAAATCATGTCAGATTTTATCAGATGTGTTTTTCGAGATATTTATTGGAAATAGAGTTAAAAATTATTTCTATAAAACTTTTTTTTATATATTGTTCGTAAGCACTAATAATAATTGTAAGGAAATCTTTATAGCGAAGAAAAATTCCATTAACATAAATAAAAATTTAATAAAAAATGTGGTCACAGTCGTATGAAACCAGAGCCACCACAAAAGCCACTAGTTTTTATTAAGTTTATTTTATGAGTTCCATGTTTCTCAACTTCAACTAGAAAAAAATTCTTTGAGTTCAAAATTCTTTCTGTTCTGCCATCAACAGTGGTTTAGTTATAGAAAAGTATAAATACTGAATGAGTAATTTATTAGTGCATTCCTTCTGTCTACTTAGCAAGATGGAAATAAAACGTCGTAGCGGTAGGAGCACAAGGATTTGAGTTTAACGCAATGGCAGTGGGTTCGATCCCCGTTCGGGAAATGAATTATTGAAAAGGATCGATCATCAGTTGCTTCTTTCTGCTCTTTAATCGATCGTAATACAAGATACTTTATTTGTAATTCTTTTTTTTTATTATTAATATTGCTAATTATTTCTCTCTTTCATTATTAACTTCTCTCATAGACTAACTATATTTTATAGCACACTATATCTCAGGGTTAACACGTAAATTACGTGATTTATTCCCCGACGTGATTCTTCTATGCGCTGGGGTCATATTTATCAACACGAAGCCAGTCGCTGTACAACAATCCTACGTAATCTTTCACTCTTTCTTTTAGTAAAAGATAATAATGCTTATATTTTTATTTATTAAGAACTAGTGGGCCCGGACGCGGCTACGCCCGCGAAAATATAAGCCTAAATAATTAAAATAAGTTAAAAAATAATAATAAGTGAAGATTTATTATTAGAAAAATTATCTGAGTAACCGAAATGAACAAACAAAAGAAGTAAAAGTAACTAAAGGAAATTCTTAATATTAGAAAAAGAACCTAAAGTTTGCCGTGCGCGCGTACTAAACATTTTTCTATATTAAGTAATTAGTATTAATATTAATAATTAGTATTAATAATTAGTCGGTCATACTATATCACTCGTAGGTCTAGGTCATTTGGAATCAGTGACATCTTCTTAATTATTTATTAGAATGTTATACAGTAATCTATAATTTCCATCTAGACGAAATGCTAAAAGTGTCTATTATATTTATTTTCATAAGGATGAATATCAAATTATAGAAATCATCTAATTTTTGTTAATGTATACAAATCTATATCGGCGCGCGCCATGTATGCATTAAGCAAACTCACTTTGGGTGACGTTTTCTTAAAACAACAAACTTTGCAAGTCGTTGCTTAGCAACGCGTGGCGACGATTGTTATTAACATGGCGGAATAAATTGCTTGTCAAATTAATTATTTTAATATATTGGTATATATCGAAAATATTACAAATATGAGAGAAAAAAAGTATCCTATGTTCATCCCGGGACCCTCAAGTATCTCTATATGAATATTTTATCACAATTAAATTAGCGGTTTGGCCCTGATTGCGTAAAAGACAGGCAGACAGACAGAGTTACTTTCGAATTTATAATATAGGTATGGATTACGTGAAAACTTGGCACCTCTGTGTACTGGCTATTGCATATATAGAGGTCGTCGGGTCGCTGGAGCACAAACGTGTGATTATAACGCGATGCTTGTGAGTTCGATGCCCACTCCGGATAATGAATTATTATTTATTAATATTTTCATTTCTTCGCTCTGGTACCAAGGCAAAAGCGAAACAAGCTCGAGGCATGATCGAAGGCAGTTTTGGCGAAAAGTGGGCAAGGCATCGTACTTCTACATCGTTTTCAATAAATAAAACAATGATATTTGTATAATAATTTAAAAAATATAATAAAGTATTATTATGAAATAATTGCTTGAATGAATACTTTATTTCTTTGTTACAGGGCAATCCGAGGAATGAAAAACACTCAACACATTGTTCTCATAGCTGTGGTTAAGAAGAAGTAAGTTATATTTTTAATAACATATTTTTATATAGACAACTCATATGTTCTTTTATCGATATAAAAGAATACTTGACCTATTTCAAGAAATAATACAAAAAAATTGAATGAAGGAATTCTTCATTCAATTTTTTTTTACATTTACTTGTTTTAATACATCATTGTTTATTTTTTATATGTATGAGTCTTTATTTTATAAATGAACAGAAAACATATAGAATTTCCCAAAATTACGATCAAGATTTGAAATTATTGCCTTTTTTGCAAATCACTGTTTAGGGTTTGTAAAAATGGAGAATATAAGTCTTTATTTTTAAAAACACTATTTATACGCTTTTAAATTTAGCGGCCGCCATTTTTAATTAAAATTTATATGAAAAATATACAAACAACAGTAATTAAATAAGAAAAAAGGCAATATGATGTTTCTAAGGTATTTAATATAGTAAGGAAGAATGTAAAGGAATTTCCTCAGAATTCCGGATTAACCCTTACCCTTCAATCAAAGTAACAACGTGATTATACAAAAGCAACCCTAACGAAAGGGATGGCTTGTCATATTTTGCTTATTTTTTAACAAAGGGGGAAGAAAACTCAGTATACTTATTACTACTTCTCTTTTAGTATTATTACAAGTAATTTAATTCCGTTATCCTCCGAAAGCTAAAACTTGGAGAAATGTTTTGCTAATATTATTGTATAACGTGTTAGTTATTTTCTTGTAGTTATAACGCAGTTATGTAAAAGGAAAAAGCTAACTTATTTTCTGAAGCTAATATATAATTATGAAACAACTCCCGGAACGTGATTATTAACTGAATTCTCTGTGTTATTTCTTTTTCTTTTCAAATTCGCGGTGTATTCCGCGTTTAGCGGGTTACGCACAGGGTATATAGTGTTAGGACACTCCACTTTCCACCAAATTCTGTAAGCATTATTTTGACTCAACGCCGCAATTTGCTTCGACATCACAGCGAAGAAATGAATATTAAATATTTCATTTCCTTGAGTGGGAATCGAATCCACAACCTGACGTGCGCTACGACTGGCCCCAAATGAGTATATTACTGGAAAATGCAAACGTTACTTTTAACATACAATAACCGTAAAAATAAATAAAACACACGAACGTTTAGTTGTTCGTTTCATTAACAGCTTATTTGATGACCTGGACTGGCTCCGGTGTAGAGCCTACACAATTAACTTGATAGATGGGGCCGCAAATCACTTACGTTGTGGAACAGCGCCGTCAAACAAAGTCAATCTAGGGTACTCTTCACTTTATTACCTACAAATGTTATACTCTTCTCTTATAGTATAGGTACTCTTGTGTATCTACCGTTTGTATTGAATTGGAGATAGTCACTTTATCTTTGGTTTCGGTTCTCTCTCTCGAGGTGTTCTTATTCTCGAGGTATTGGGTGTTGAATGGCGGAACTTACCGCCGCCCTTTTGCCTCGATACCAGAAATAGAAATGAAAATATTACATATTTGATTTCTTCGAGTGAGTATGGAACCCACAACCTTCCTACTTACAGGCCTCTTAATATTATAAAATAAGTTATTAATATAACTTTTTATGTCATGTCATGTCAATAATATGTCACACATTATTGCAATTGCATCTTGAAAATTTGATTACAAAGAAAAAATTGAGTGCAAATATCCTGAGATCCGGCCGTTGAATCCTGCATATACGAGTTTTCTTAATTAAACCTATATTAATGAATAATACATGATTAGTAGAACAGATTACACCTGGGTTGCCTGGAAGAATCCTGCCGCAATCACCTTTAATTACATTTTTTCGTAAATCGTTTTTGGAGAAAATTGCACCCATACGTTTTTTATATGAATCGCACATCATTTGAAAGATAATCGCATAAGGAATTGGAAAATTAAGGGTTGCCAGCTCTCAGTCTGCCGCAAGTCTAGGGTTGCCTGGTTTAAACATGTCACTAAATGTTAATAATTTGCACTCATGTGTTTTTTTAATGAATTATATATCAAATTAAAGCTTATTTTTTTCTGAACACTATAAAACAGGGTTGCCTGGAAAATTCCTGCCGCAAACAGGGGTTGCCAGCGTTTGAAATATTTTATTCCGGTTCCGTTTGACTATGAGAATAGACGATGAAATGCGCGGTCTGCCTTATGTTTTTTTTTTTTTTTTTTTTTTAATCTGTTTTTATTTAGGGACTTTTTAAGTAGAAAGGATACAAAAATGTCAGTCCCATCGTTCCCTTAAAACGTAACTAATTTACAAAATACTTACTTGCTAAAGTAAATTTTAAACTTATTTATTAAATACACTATTTAACCTTAAACTTATACAACCATCTAGCTACAACAGAATTTGGTTTAGACAGCAGACATTGAAAAATACCCAAATCCAATGTATTTATGTTGAAACGACAACATAATTTTCTACGAGCCTCGGCATTGAGAACACATTCCACCAAGAAATGGTGTACATCTTCATCTATTCCACACAATTCACATTTTGGAGACGTTACTTTTTTCATGAGAAAACCAAATTTTCTTAGTGGCATATGACCAGAACGAAGCCTAAGACCCATAACAATTTGTTGGCGCGTCATTTTTTTTTCCGCAAACCACGGGATATGAGGAAGCTTGTTCTGAATAACTTTATACCATATTCCTTTACTTTTCGACCTTTCATCAAAATACTCTGTCCAAATTTCTCTCAAATTATTTTTGTACTTGATTAAAATTTCAGAAAAATCTGGTAAAATATTTAAATTTTCTCCTTCGACTAAAGCCTTACGTGCTAATTTGTCAGCTTCCTCATTTCCCTTTATTCCAAGGTGGGAAGGAACCCACTGGAGTTTTACAACAATACCTTTGTGGAGTAACTTGATTACCTCGTTTAACAACTTATATGCAACTGGTACGCCTCTATTGCCTTTAATACATTTATCTAAATGAAACAGTGCACTTTTACTATCAGAGAAGACAACAACCTTATTACAATTAAAACTAGAAACATGAGTAAGTGCCATAAATATAGCAGTAAGTTCAACTGACATTATAGTGATATTATTTTCAATTTTAAACATCCTGCCAACTACACCATTTGCATCAAAAAAGGAACATCCCACATTAGAATTAACTTTAGAGCCATCAGTGAAAATGGAATACCAACCTGCATAATCTTGATTAATTTCGTGAATAATTTCATATTTTGCCATATTAAGGTCCAATTTTTTTTTTGAAGTCTTTATACAACTTAAATCCGTTTTAATTATATTTTTACTATCTATATTAGACATCCAAGTATCTAAGCTAAACATATCCAATAGGGATGAGGAGCTAATATTTTCTACTTTTATATTTTGGTATAGGCATGATAATAGCGGTTTCTTTTTCCTAGTCCAATATCTTTTATTGAACAGTAGATTTAACTGAGAAATACATTTTATAGTTTCATTCCTACTCAATGATTCACACTTTAAACTATATTTTATACCTAAATAACGTCTCCTCACAAAGAGGGGAGGAATGCAAAGGTCACTTTCCATGACATGTATTGGTGTAGATCTTATATATCCACCAATAACCCTCATAGCTATATTCTGTATTCTATCTAATTTAATTAAATGTGTATTGGCGCTATTATCATATAAAAAAGACCCATAGTCTATTCTACTTCTTACTAATGCTAGATATAATCTACGAAGATGCAGAGGGTGCACTCCCCAACCTGGACCCGCTAACACCTTAAGTATTTTAATCAAATTAACAACTTTTGCACAGGTGACATCAATATGTTTGCCCCATCGAAGCGATCTATCAAGCCATAGTCCTAAATATTTAATATTGTCTACAACTTCTAAACTAGAACCATTAATTAAAACATTTACATTCTGGTGTCTAAAGCCTGTACTAAAAATACATAACTTCGACTTTGAAGTTGAAATTTCAAGGCCTAAGTCATTTAGTAGATTTACAAACATGTCAACAGCCACCTGTATATATAACACGCTTTCTTGAATATTGTTTTGACTTGAATACAGCACAAAATCATCAGCATATTGACTAATACAAATATTTTGAATAACTTGACAAATTTCTATAGTTACCACGTTAAATAGTAAAGGTGAGAGGGGATCTCCTTGGGCAAGACCTTTGCTTGTCCATCTCTCGAAAAACAAATTATTTATATCACTTTTAATTTTAAGATGTCTTTCATTCAAAAAGGACCAGATATATTCACAAATTAATGAGCCAGCTTTTAAGCTATCTAACCTAGTAACTATAGTTTCGGGCAATATATTGTTATAAGCCCCTTTTATATCTATAAAACAAGCAACCGTTTGTACATTGTTCGTGAAACCACTTTGAATTTTAGTAATCAACCGAGTCAAATTATCTAAACATGACTGACCCTTTCTAAAGCCCGTAGTATGTGGAGAAAAAACATGATTCCTTTCCAAAAACCATTCTAATCTCTCCTTAATCATATTATGAAAAGTTTTGCAAACACAAGACATTAAAGAAATTGGTCTTAATTTATCTTCGCTTGGCTTTGGAAAGGCAATAACCTCAACTAATCTCCACTGATGTGGAATATTACCTGTTTTGAGTATTAAGTTAAATATATCCAATAAATAAAATTTTGCATTATCAGGTAGATTAAATAGCATCAAATAAGAAATTCCATCATGACCAGGTGAATGTTTTAAAGTAAAATATTATATTATGTTTTAAAGTAAAATATTATATAATAGAAGGTCAATCTTAAAATCAATGTTTATTCTAATTGTTCACCTGTTAAATGATGATTTTAATCATATTAAGTACACGCAGAAAACTATTTAAAGATCATAGGGCAGAAGAAATCATCCTTATTTTTCAAGTAAAATAATGAATCTATAATATTGAGTCTTTGCAAAATCTATTTTCTAAATACTAATATTTATTTATTAATTTAAATAACCCTTTCAAAACAACTAAATTATCTAATTAAGTAAATGTTTACAAATATCGATCTACTATAAGGTAATAATTACAACATGTTTCCTTAATATAATGAGAGGTGACAATTATTGCGGATATTTTTTTATTAATTAAGAAAATATGGAAAATTACATTTCAATAAACAATCTCTCTCTCTCTTCGCCCTCTGCTTGTTTGATTTGACAACGCCGTCCGTATCCGTAGAAAGAACTATGGCGCCCATCTTTTTGGTACGAATATTTACGTTTTTGCAAAGTAAATGAAAACTATTCAACTAATAAAAACTATTAAAAAATATAGATAAAAATATGTCGCTAGCAACAACTTGTCCGTCTATGCTGATAGTTTTTAAGGCATTTAGGTCTGAAAGAATTGTTCTTATAATTATAATAAAGCGTAATCACTCACTCACGTCCCTAACTTAGTGTAATCAAAACTGAGGCAATTCCCACGGCCACAATTGTCACATTTTATTAAACTATATAATATTAAACATTAAAGTATATTTACGTTTTGCATTAGAAAATAATTAAAAAATACTTCTTTATATTTTTGTTTTTAAACAATGAACTTTTTGTAACACTGTAAATGATAACTGTGCATTGTGTCAGTATTTAAAAAAATGTCACTGTATTTAAAATTTATTTTTCGGCGAATCAATAACATAATTTTACACTTTTGGAAAGATTCCTTATTAAATTCTATCACATTTTCACATCTTCATTTTTGTCAAGTAAAAACGTCTTTACTCCAAAACGAAAGGTAAGTAACTAAGTAATATGCTCAAAAACAACTCATTTGGCCATCTGCACTTTTATTGCATTTAGAAACAATACATCTTCGAAAATAATTTTATTGCATTTGGTTTGCTTTGTATCGCGCCCCAAAATGTTTATCTATAATAAAAAATAGCCAACTAATTGATATTTGCCGACTCTTGGTCATAAACCATAAATAGCGTTTATTAGTCGGCATTACTGTCGGATTTTCTTCGAATTTATGTTGCTAACTTAGTTTTGTTTATTATAATTCTATTATATATATTTCTTTCCTATGCAAATTATTAAAAATTGCGTGAGAAAAAATCAAATCAAATCAAATCAAACAAGTAGAGGACGAAGAGAGAGAGAGAGAGAGAGTTCATTGAAATGTATTTTTCAATATAATTAATAAAAAAAATATATATATGCGGATATTATTGCGGAATAATGGTCACCCTTCATTATATTAAGGGAACATGATGTATATGTATGTATATTAATAGTTTATAGAAGATCGATATTTGTAAACATTTATTTAATTAGATAATTTAATTGTTTCAAAATGGTAATTTAAATTAATAAATAAATGTTATTATTTAGAAAATAGATTTTGCAAAGACTCAATATTATAGATTCATTATTTTACTTGAAAAATAAGGATGATTTCTTCTGCCCTATGATCTTTAAATAGTTTTCTGCGTGTACTTAATATGATTAAAATCATCATTTAACAGGTGAACAATTAGAATAAACATTGATTTTAAGATTGACCTTCTATTATATAATATTTTACTTTAAAACATAAGGCAGACCGCGCATTTCATCGTCTATTCTCATAGTCAAACGGAACCGGAATAAAATATTTCAAACGCTGGCAACCCCTGTTTGCGGCAGGAATTTTCCAGGCAACCCTGTTTTATAGTGTTCAGAAAAAAATAAGCTTTAATTTGATATATAATTCATTAAAAAAACACATGAGTGCAAATTATTAACATTTAGTGACATGTTTAAACCAGGCAACCCTAGACTTGCGGCAGACTGAGAGCTGGAAACCCTTAATTTTCCAATTCCTTATGCGATTATCTTTCAAATGATGTGCGATTCATATAAAAAACGTATGGGTGCAATTTTCTCCAAAAACGAGTTACGAAAAAATGTAATTAAAGGTGATTGCGGCAGGATTCTTCCAGGCAACCCAGGTGTAATCTGTTCTACTAATCATGTATTATTCATTAATATAGGTTTCATTAAGAAAACTCGTTTATGCAGGATTCAACGGTCGGATCCCAGTCTAAAAGTGACGACTGCGTATACTATATTACAGTACTGACTCGTACCTTTGATCACTCAAATATTCCAGAATGAAACGAAAATGAATGTGGGGGTTTTGTTAAAAAATTGATATCACATTCCCATACAGGCTTTATTACTTTATTCAATTTTCCGTACGCGAAATGTATAAATTTCCTTTTGAAAGGTTTTAACTGTAGGACAATTAAGGTCAGGAGACTCAGGGCGGGGTCGATTCCAATGACATACAAATGAAAGTACAATAGAGCTTACCTATCGTTGATTTGTAAATGGCATTATTTGATAATAATCTATATTTTTTAGAAGATATTACATTTCATCAATACGAGTTCAGTTCAGTTCAGTTCTTAATTTATGGCGTTTCGAGCGTGCCAGAACCCATCAAGACGAGATTGTAGATGGACGTGCCATGGTTAGGTTCATCATTTAGGGGATGTTTTCCCCTGCCTAGTACTATATACCCCATACCTCCTCATGTTGCTTAGTGTCGTATTGTCATAATTTTATTTTCTTAATTTATTCTTTCTTTTATCAATAACGTTAAACATATAACGATGTTAGTCATTTATGCCAGGATAATAATCCCCAATCAAACTTCAAATAAATATATTTACAATTAAATTATAATTAAGTCTCTACCACGCAGACAATACTAAATATTATATGTTTTTCTTAACAATTTAAAAGACTCAAATTATACTTTTCGCTATTATAATATCTTATTTTTATGATACATACAGAACGAGTGTCGTTCAACCATCTTTTCCATTTATTCCACTTCAGTTAGCCTTCAGTTCCTTGGGTGAGTTTCAAAGGCATTCCCAACTTATTGTATATATTTGAATATGATATTTTTAAGGAAATATAAAATAAAAATTACCTTCCTTGCACCATGTATCTTTCAAAGACTATGTTCGTATTTTCAAATTGCTTGATCAACTTAAAAAAAAATGTTTTTCTTTTAATTACCCACACACACACACAAAATGTGTTTTTGTAACTGCACAACGATAATAAATTATAAAAAAAATAACAATAGTAGCTATTTCAAATATTTTACGAAGCGGTCTTCGTTGCATCGCTCTTCGCTTCGCTTCGCCAAACTCACCCTTACATAAAGATAAAAAAAGATACTTTGTCAATTAATATAGTAATAAATATACATACTAAATCAAATCAAATCAGCTTCACGCTGTATCCCGCACACAGCAGGCTAGGCAGAGGCCTAGTGTTAAGACACTCTGTTCCCAACTTTCTGCCAAATTCTGAGGCCGTCGTGGCGCAGCGGCATAAGGGTGTGACTGTAACGTGACGGTTGTGGGTTCGATCCCCACTCGAAGAAGTGAAATATTTATTTCCGTTTATATTTCCATTTCTTCGCTCAGTGGCTTCGGTGTCGAAGCAAAGCGCGGCGTTAAGTTCTGCCACTCAACACACAATATACATTCATTCATGGAGAGTGGTTATGTAATGCTAATGCTGCAGCTAGAATGTATCGGAAAAGATACCAAAACATTGAACGTCATCCCGATTATCGTGTATTTAGATTTTTCTCTCTTCAACAAAGAAGTAATCCAGCAATTATCGTACCATTTCGGAATCCAGATTAAATGCGCCAACTTTTAAAGTTACTTGTAAAACCCTACACTGTAGGGCATTTTTTTTACAGTACAGTCGGTTAAAGTTGGGTGTACTAAATATTTTGAATTTAATGTTTGGCAAAAACACGGCATTTTATTGAAAACCGATGCAGGTATATTTCAAACTTAAACCGTAATTCACAGAAGGGTTACTCATGATTACATTACTGAAAAAAAGAGTAATATTTGTAGTCTTAGGACTTGAAAAATCATCACAGGGTGTCGGTTTTTCCGATATTTTTTTAAATCAATATAATATGAAAAATACATGACACAGATTTTTTTTTTATATTTTTCTCATAACTGTCACGACTTGGTCTATCACCTGTTTTCTTTTTATCGTTGACTCCTGGGACACCCTGTATATACTAGTCTTACAAAATATAAATGGCAAACATACTAAAACATGTACGTAAGTAAACACATGTACCAATATAGCGTGATAACGAAATAGCTCTATAAAAATATACTTTTAATAAAGGTAATCATTATTATTATCTCGTTTATAACGTTATACCATTAGGTGCGAGCGTTCTATATTAAATATATTATCAATAAAAAAAATGCAAACTTGTTTTTAATTACAAAATGACATTAAATTCCAAAATAAATTATTTTCTTTATAATTATTGCTTAACCTCGTTAAGTGGAGAAACTGATTTTTTTCATATTTTTTGTAAATATGTTTATTAGCTTATTTATATATTATTTAGATAAAATAAGTAGTTGGAAAGTAATAGTTTAAGAAATTTATATATTTTAAACTTGTAAAGTAAAAACTACGTCGACGCCAAAATGAAAGAGAAGAGTTTACCCGCAGTACTTCACACGTTAAGTGTTCGTCTTAAACTGCTTACTTAAAAAGAGTTCTTTTAAACGCTTCCGGTCTTACTTTTAAATGATGTCTAAAGTTGTTAAAAACTTTGACATAAATTAATTAATATGAATATTTCTTTTATTTTTATTTTCTTTTTTATTGTTCTTACTATAACGCGACGCACTCGAACCCACAAAGCTCGACTCCAATTCGGTAAAATCAATTATTATTTTGTTAACATTTTCATTTCTTCGCTCGTGTACCAAGGCAAAGTGCGGCGTTTAGTTCCGCAACTCAACACGCAATACCTTTAAAATTCAGCGGTAAGTGAACAACGGACCCTCTTAAAATTAGGTTCCCACTGCCTACCCTGCTTAACAGCGTGAAACTGGCAAAAATCTTTTTTTTTATATACCAGCAGTGGCAGTAGTAGCAGTAGTAGAAATATCAGGAGAGTTCAGTGTAGAAGTAAAAACCAAACCAAATTTCCATTTCCAATAATTAATAACTCGTTAATAACTCGGCTTCCCAGTGGCATATCAGAATGAATTTCGCATTTGATTTGAAGTTTGCATTTTCACCAATACAATTATGGAAGTGACATTCACCTGTATTTAATTTCAAAAATATGCTTTTATTTTTACATTTCTCGACGGAAAATGGCGACCGGAGTGTCTTAACACTAGGTTCCCTCTGCCTACCCTACTGTGTGACATATTGCGTGAAGCTGATTTTCACATTTATTATTCAGAAATACATGTTTTTGTATTTAAATGATGTACTAACAATTAAGGTGTGTAATTATCAGAGCTGTCTCAATTACATTTTTATTAACTTATATTTTATGATACAAGTTTTAATTCTAATTTCTTCGGTTTCATTAGATTAAGTGCGTTGGGTTCATTACCCGACATAATATTTTTTTATGGTTTTAAAGTAGATAACGGGGTGTCTTACCACTACTTTTTTTCTGTCTGTAACAAAAGATGGAAAATAAAAACAGAAGTGATGTGTGTTTTTAACATTTTATTAATCTAGATATTTACACATAATGCTTAAACTCTCATACTTTAATTGATTTATAGAGCAGTCACTAAATTAATTGATTCTATTTGTACTTGCACAACGAATAGGAAATTTGTCATAGTTTCCGAGTTGTATTTACCGTTGAATATCATAAAGGGATATAGGATAAAGGGAGATAAAGGGATATAAAAGGATACTATCTTCATAAGCCAGTCAAAGGCCAGGCACAAAGTCTAACAGTATATGCGACGGGTTGTGGGTTCGATTTCCACTCGACGAAATAAAATATTAAATACTTTCATTTCTTCGCTCTGGTGTCGAGACATAGCGAGAATTCGGTGGAAAAATAAGGAACGGAGTGTCTGAACACTAGGTTCCCTTTGTTTACCTGACACTAAATAGTTTAAAACAAATACCATTTATAATAATAGTATTTATTAATAACTCAAAGGTCATAACAATTTCATTGGCTCCACAATAACTCGAGTGTTTCCGAAGTTTTCCAATCCACAAGTTGCGGACTGAACACAAAGTTCGGAGAAGTTTATTTCTTCACTTCATCAGACCATAAAGGAATTTATGTTCATATTTTAAGTACACTGCTATATACTTGAGTACTGATCGATATCCGCCACGTAAAGTAATAAATATTTTAGTTATTCTTTAAAAAACTTAAATTTTTAGTAGCTTTTTAAAAAATGGGGCCCCACTTTTTTAAATTTCATTTTAATGAACCTCAAACTTTAATTTGTTTATTATATAGTACTAAAAACGTTTCAATTTAAAAGGAAATTTGTGAAATGCTTCTTTTTGTGCACTTTTATGTGAAATATGTTTGACGTTTAATTATGGTGTTTTAGGGTTTCGTACCTCAAAAGGTAAAAACGGAACCGTTATCACTATGGTGCTCGTCTGTTCGTCTGTCAAGACCATTTATTTCGAGATCACGGGGGTATATCAATCTGAAATTAATTTCGAATACTTTAGTTCCTTGAAGTACAACAAAAACTTAAGATATATATATATATCGTTAACTTAGAAGTTTTACGAAACGATTTATGCATCAATTTTGAAATGTCATATAGCGTACTTCCCGTGGACATACAGTTAGGTATAGCGCGCACTAGTGATTTTTGTCACCGTGACTGTTGCGTCACTGTCACCGTGTACATTACACTTAATGAAGGTGCGCGCATTTGGATACGTGACAATTGGGTGACTTTTTGTCCGCGGAGGACGGCAACACGCCGGTGACGCAACTGTCACCGCGTCCATAGATTTGTATGCCCGTGCGCGCATTAGCAACTAAATGTCACCTCCCCCTTGCAGTTTCCAGACTAGTCGTCTTCCGCATAAACATGAAACAGCAGCGTGTTGCATTGCAGCACCGAATTTTTATTTCAAGAATGGCGTCAAGTTCATCACCAAGGCAAAACGTGTGTTTTCATGAAGATGAAATAGACAATGACAATACAGATTGACGAAATTGAGTTGAGGCCATTGCTCTAAGACAAATGAAAAGTTGAAAGCCAATATTTTCTACGTTTGCTTTTTTTTCTATTTCTTAATATAAGTGCACAGACAACCATCTCTTCGAGATCCATTTTATCAAATGTAAAAAATTTCGTCACTGTCATCGCAAGTGCGCGCAGTGGCGAAAAGTATGATGACATGTCAGTGACAAAAAAATTATTGTCACCGTGACAAAAGTTACCAGTGCGCGCTAAGCCTTATGAAATTTTGACATGAAGTGAGAACTTACAATATATATAAAGAGAAATATCAATGAAAATTTATAGATATTTCATGTAAAAAAATTAATACAAATTCATATTTGTAGTTAATTTCATATAAAGTAAGTGCACATACCCGAAAACTTAAGTTTGTAAGTTTTTATAAGTAGCCTAACAATCCTGAAATTGATACGGAAACCTCGGTAAGTGAGACCAACTCGCACTTAACCAGTTTTTTATTTTAAAGTAGAACCGACATAAAATAGAGTTGACAAAATTCCTTTTTATAAAGAAATGTCGCCTTCATTTCGCAGGGTATGTGATAATTTTCTCTTCATTTAGCCTTATAGAAATACCTCGTCCGATACTGAATTCCTCGACAACCGAACCCAACCTTGATATGGACGATGTGTAGTGTAGGTGAATTCAGAGATTTTTCAATAACTTATATTAATATAGGTTATACTTACATCTGATTTAGTTTGAAAAATATTAAATTATAACTTTTTTAAAGGACTTTTTCTTTCTAAGCCGATAGTTTGCCTTCGGATTGGCAATAAGTACGCAAAATGTAATTATGAATACCTCTTTTTAATAAATGCTAATTCTTAGGCTGCGGCACAGTGGAACAAATGTGTGGCAGTAAATGCGACAGGTTTTGGCTTCGATTGCCATTCGAGACATGAAATATTTAGTATTTTCATTTATATGTATTTTATGTATTTCACAGTGCGTCCATTCGGCGGAGAGTTGGGAGTGGAGTATCTTAACACTAGGCTCATATACGGAATAATAAATATATATGGAAAAAAAAACTATTAAAAAATAACTTAAATACCATATTACCTACCCTACGGTATCTTCCTCGGGTTAGCTATTTATCGAGTTATTTCGAAAGGCGCCACCTCCAGTAAATTCAATACGTTTGGATTCAGGCTGATGTAAATTCTCTAAATATTCTGAATTCTGTTGAACCAATTCTCTTTACCGTTGTCCTCAAATATATGTATTTGTTCCTATAACCGAACATACAGTAATTTTAACATTAAATTCACCCAAAAATAGAAAAATCTTGATAATATTGCTAAATAATTATACATACTAGTAACATATAAGCGGCTTGGCTCGCTTACGCTTATATTTATGTTATATCGAAATTATACAAAATATTTATATAAATTGTAGCCTATACGTCATTCTGATATATAATGTATATTACTGTAAAGTTTTATCAAAATCCGTTTCGTAGTATTTGCGTGAAAGTGGAATCCATCTTCACAAACTTTCACATTTATAATATTAGTAGGATTTCTATGTAATTATTTACATAATATGTCGTATAATTTATTTCTGTTCAATAATTATAGCGTAGAGCAATATTTAAAGGAATATTTCTAAGCACAATTCTGTATTCAGCCTTCATTTTATAATTAATAAACTACTAAATAAGTAATGTAAACTTTACTTTAGAAACTTCTTTTTATGCTGCTATTTAAATTGCTGATGCTGGTATTTAAATTTAAGTGTGAATTGATTAATTTTCTTCCCAAAATAGTAAAAAGACATTTTAAATAGCTTCAGTAGGCAGAGGGAACCTAGTGTTAACCCACTTTCTGTCGGATTCTGGAGCATTATTAGGCTTATATTTTAAATAGATAAGCCTATTTAATCTCTTATGAAAATATAACATCTGGCTATCATGTATATGCGTTCTATGGTTCAGATTATAATCTAAAGCTGATTTAGTTATATATCTGCTTTATCCTATTATATTATTTTTATTATAATGATAATCTTTCTAATATCATAAAAATGTGAAAATTTTTTAGGAAGGATTGTTCCGTCACAAAAGAATTACTAAACTGATTTAGGTAAAACTTTACAGTACATTTTTTTATAGATCTGAATACCATATAGGTTACAATTTATGTAAAGATTTTGTGTAATTTATCTAATATATCATCAGTCCAGTCTTTTTATTGAGGCCAGTCGTGGCGCAAGTGCACAAAGCGTGATTGTAAACCGAATGGTTGTGGGTTCGATCCCCACTCAAGGAAATTAAATATTTATTTAAAATGTATATATGTCCATTTCTTCGTTCTGGTGTCGAGACAAAGGACCACGACAACGACTCCAGAATTCAGCGAAAAGAAGAGAATGGAGTGTTTTAACACTAGGCTCCTCTGCCTACCATGCTGAAAAAAAATGACCAATCTATAAACTATTGCGAAATTCCCTAAAATGAATTAAATAACGAACGAAAAATACTTATCAATCTAAAATTTGTGGAAATTTATTTGAGTAAACAAGAAGTTTATAACATAACATAATATATAACATATTGTTAACTTCCTGAGAAACTGATGGATACTTCACGTACTTCAAGTACTTATGCAACTTATTCCATTTCCAACATATTGGAGCGAGAACCTGCAATGACTTGAAAACTTCTGGGCCGCTGCATCTCGATGGTTGATCGTTAACAAGGAATCTTTAATGTTTTACTTTTTATTTTATAGTTTAAGCTTTCTCATGTATGTAAAAGAGCCTTATATTTTGTATAGTATTATACAAATAAGTTAATAAATATATTTTTTGCTTCTTTTTTCTGTTTTACGAAGTAATACAAGAATAATTAATACATAGGTACATTATAATATTTTTTTATCAATTCGTATAATTATTTTTTTGAGGAAATGTATAAAATTTTAAACGTTACAGGACCTCGAACCTTTTTCATTTAATTAAAATAAATTATTTTATTTAAAATAAATTAATCTTTAATTATAAATTTTCATCAGCTAAAGTTTAAAATAATAAAAAAAAGATATTCTCTTATTTGCGAGAAGAAAAGGCCTTTACGTTATTAGGCCAATACACATGAAGCTAGAAGGTACCTATAATAGACCCTCAGTAAGATAATTTCGTTTTGATCGAAACAGACGAGGCTGTTATTGGAAATTTATTAGTAGGTATGGTTAAGAGTGAAAGTGCAAAATCTTTATAGAACCTTATTATTTAACCTTATGCCTAATTTTAAACTAAAAAATGTGTTTTTATAAAAGTTTATGGTTTATAAAAGTTAATTAACTACTACTATTATTATATGGATTTAGGCCCTCGGGTCACAAGCGGATCACAGTTATTGAATTATTATTTATATTTTCATTTCTTCACTCTAGTACCAAGGTAAAAAGCGCGGCGTTGAATTCTACCATCTCTGTTCCCATTAGGTTCCCACTACCCACCCTGCTATATGCGAGACATAGCGTGAAGTATTTCTATTCATCATATTTTATTCATCATACATCTTGGGCATGAAAACAGCTTCTGATTGTAAATGCAATACTTGTATTTTATGGAAAGTACTATTTTACATCAACAGGAGATATTGTGAATAACCATATCAGCTGTCCAACAGGCTATCACAAAATATCTATTTCAAGACACATTTTTACAAGAGTCACTTTAACCTAAAAAAATACAGTCGAATTGATAACCTCCTTCTTTTTGAAGTCGGTTAAATAGAAAACTCTTATATTTACTTTACTGATTATAAAAAACTTATCCCCAGTCACAAGTATAAATAATTAATAAATAATCCTATCGTTTAATAACTAATTGTTTTACTTAGTATATATTTAATATTTGAGTAAATATTTTACGTTAGAAACATTTTAGGTGAACTATCAAGGGATTCGAGGATTCGGGATTCTTATTTAAATTTCACTTCATTTTATTTCAACCCTTAGAGAGAAATTACGGTCCAAAACTTTGAATGTATACAGAAGTTACTTAAAATAAACATTTGTATAATTTTTTACACTAAAAATAGTTTATATTTTGTTTTTCTTCGGCTTTACTATGTTTTCCACACATATCATTGTAGGCAGAGGGAACTAAGGAGGAGGGAGTTAACCCTATAGGAAATAAATGAATTAATCTATATATATAAAAGGACTTGTCCTCACTGACTGAGGTAAGACGCGCGCACAGCCGTAACCGCTAATAGTAGAAACGTGAAATTTGGACAGATGTTTACTTTCGTAATCTAGACATCCACTAAGAAGGGATTTTGAAAAATTTTAAACCTAAAGGGGTGAAATAAGGGTTGAAAGTTTGTATGGAAAAAAAAATAAATCTGCATCGATTTTTATAAAATTTGAAATTTAGATTCTTAAAAATATTTCATTGAACACATGTTTCGTGGTTTATTAATTAGCAAGCACCCCTAAATTAGCAAGCGAAGCTGCGCGCGTCCGCTAGTCATGTATATAATAATATTATTCCCTCGAGTGGTAATAGAACCCACAACCTTCGCGTTATAATTACTTACATGCTTGTGCCCCTACGGTCTCAGTATGTTATTAAAAATAAATATTGCATACGCTGAGTTAGTTTATAAACCTATTGTCTAAAGTTCAATATAAAATCAGTATTGTAAAACAAAGTTTGCACAATGCTGTGAACGATCGATGCATTTTGCATATTTTAAAATGCATGTCCCCATTAGCTTTCCGTGTGGTTGCCAATTTTCTTTATAGGGCGAAATCGGTATTCATCATATGCTAAAGGACATTATTTTTAAATATATTCTGCTTTGAAACCTTTCCTTGTCTTCGCTCTGGAACTCACAAACCGCGGCGTTAAGTTCCGCAAGTCAATATGCAATGCCTCCTGAATAGGCTTCCTCTGCCTACCCTCCTACATGCGGGATACAGAGTAAAGATAATATTTTTTTCTCAATCGCTCTTTAATTATACCTACGTTGATGAAATGTTAACCTATCTATAATAAAATATTTTCTAATATAACTTAATGATTTTTAATATAATCTTAGCACTCTTCGAAAAACATTAATTTGCAGCCAATTTCCTAATTTATTATTTTCTATATTTTGATGGTACATATGTGTCTACGTCCTTTAAAAGATAACAAAAAGATCCAGAACAGTGAATAGCAATAAACAAGACATTTACAGCTATCAGAACAAAGACAGTTTTCTTCAAAGGAATTCGAAGTAGGTTACGGTAGTACGTTTTCCATTATAGTTTCTTAGTAATTACTCTCTGAGTGTAATGTTTACACCTATTTACTGAATCGTAAAAACACAAAAGTATGGTGGCCTATTTAAAAGAATAATGGAAACAATGAAAGAGATATTTTATTTTTTGCATTTTGTAACATATGTTCCGAGTTTCACAGTCCAATAAAGTCCATATTTAATTAGTTAAAATAAAAAAGTAAATAAATGCTATTAAAGTATAATTAAAAAAATATTATGAACAATTATTACGAGTGAAAAAGTATCTAAAATATTTATACTTAATTTAGTTATAATATTATGAAATGAATCTTCTCCTTTTTTTCTTCTTTTTACTTGGCATTAGTCCCGGCTTTTATTGCCAGAGTCTGCCTTCCGACTCAAAACTCCTCGGTGGTTAGTCCATTGCCTCATTTCGTGCATCACGACATCCAACCATCACTCCCTTAGGCATCCGGGAGTTCAACTCCAGAAACAGACATACCAAGGCACTTCCTTTCAATATACAAACATGAGACGAATAACCTAGGTGTATCTAGGTTCAACGGATGAACTTGACCTAAAATCTAACAGTACTCATACAAATATAATATTTTACGTACATCGTGATTATAATTTAGTCCGGCTCCAGACATAAAACGAATCCCCCTGAAGGCTCACCATCAAAAAGTTATTATTTATCGCATAAAACTTCTGACGCAAAACAAGTAACACGTTTCGGGATTTGAAAGCGCAGTAAAAGTGCTTTATGTACACGTTAAACGGACGCGTCCTGATTCCCGTCAGTCATAGCGGTTCATGGTTCTAATAAACTGGGAACAGATACGAGCTGGACGTTTTCCATTAATAAATAGTCAAAAATATTGAAATGACATTTTTTTAAATGAAAAATGTCAATTTTTTAATAAATAAATCAGCTTCACGCTGTATCCCGCACACAGTAGGGTAGGCAGAGGGAACCTAGTGTTAAGGCACTCCGTTCCCCACTTTCTGCCGAATTCTGAAGGCATTGCTTGTTGAGTGGCAGAACTCAACGCCGCGCTTTGCCTTGAAACCAGAGCTAAGTAATGGAAATATAAACGTAAAGAAATATTTCACTTTCTCGAGTGTCTTAAAAGACCGGTTAAGTGCGAGTTGGACTATCGGGGCTTAAATACAACTTATAAAGTTAACATTTTGTAAGAAATGAACTACAAATAATTTTATGAAAATGTTTCTATGAGTTTTCTTTTTATGGAAACTACGCAACGAATTTTATACAAAATACAACAAAATCTTCATAAATGCTCATATCTTTTAAATGTGTGGAATTAGAAGCTCGAGCTTTTTCTTGCTTCAAGAGACCATATTGAATATTTTATATTAATTTCAGCTTGATACCTCCGCAAGATCTTGACAGACGGAGTAGAAAGTCATCCTAAAAGAGTTCCCTTTTTACCTTTTAAGGAAACCCTCAAAATTCAAAAGATACTATAAAAAAAACAAAATCTTATTTATTATTGACTTAAAAATCGTGAAAATTGAGGAAATTCTGAAAATTAAATGGTACTATAATCTTATTATACGTCGTTGTGTTCAATTTGTGGCCCATTTTATCGGAGGCCTCCGAGAATTGCTAGTAATAAGCGGAAAACTAACTTATTTTGTATCGTGATGAAGAAATATATTTAAAGCGAAAAGCTGATTTTCTTATTATATCCTCGCTTCTGAAGTGTTGGAGTGATATGAAACTTTTAATAAGATTTATGAAACGTAATACAGAAAATATTTTAAAAAATAGAGTAACTTTTAAACTTTGTTTTAGCTGTGATATAATTTCAAATATGTATATATTACTTACATATATTTATTTTAAATAATGTGTTGTTGGCTAGTTGCGTCAACACGAAATGCCTCCAGAATTCAGAGGAAAATAAAGAACGGAGTGTCTTAACACTAGTTTCCCTCTGCTTACCCAGCTACACTCGGTTTACAGCATGCAGCTGAAAAAAATACATATTTGACATATCACAAACCTATATTTTATAAAGTTATATGAAAGTACCTAAATAATTTTACTTACGAGTATTTCGGTTTTGTGTACCTTTTCTACTTAACTAATTTGTATTAACAAAAAAAATGATATATTATAAGGAACTTTAATATATAATTATTTATGAAATTGATGTATTCACTGGAACAAAAGAAAAAAGAGCAATATAAAATTCCAAAGGATTTATTTAAATTATTACGAACCTCATTACCTTAGTCAACGCTACGTACACTTACAACTGTATCAACAATGGTTCCAAGTTGCAATACGGATATGGGTAAAATAATGACTACGAAATTGCCCTAAAATAAAACGATCTCGTGAACTAAACGAATATAGCGGCATACCATTAATGGAGCCATCCCTTTTATTGGCCGTAAAGGTTTACACCGACTCCGGTCACAGAAAGCTAAAATGTCGTTCGCACCTGGCTGTTAATATATGAACATTTATATAGAAAATGCTTTTATTCCTTTATCTTTCTTTGTTTCTTGCAAACAATATATTCATATTTTTGGAAATTATTTAATTATTATTATCATAGAATTGCTTATATCCTTAGCTCAGTGTCTTAATGAAAACAGTGTTTTAACACTAAGCTCCCATATTCCCTCTGTTTTTCTATGTGCAGCGTGAAACTGAAAAAAAATGGTTATAATTCTCTACATGTAATAGCATTCTATAAAAAGTAAATAAAAAAATAAAGCAAATAAAATAATAAAAAAAAGCAGTTTAGTTTAGTTTCCTTTATACTTTATTGCACACAAATAATAAAAAAAGAAAAATATAAATAGCACACAAAAGAAATAAATAAAAACAAGTAGGCGAAGGCTTATTGCTTCCAGCAATCTCTTACAGGCAACCTTTGATAACAACAATGGACTTAAAATATAAAAAGAGAAGAGTGGAATAACGTTACGTGCAAATAGAAATATAAATTAAAAAAAGATAATATTAAGTAAATATATTAAATTATTATACAAATTCCTTTACGATTTTAAAACGTGACGTTTACGTTTTAAAATCGTAAAGGATTTTTCTTTCAACGTAATTAAAAGAAGTAGCGCTCACCATTACACTATACCTTACCGCTCGCTACATTTTAAACTGTGTCTTACAATTTTACAAGAATATCTACACTTTATGCTTTAAAGACTTTGGACCATTTAAAAATAACAATTTGCTGGTTTTTTTAACTATTGTCTTAATAGACTTTTGTTACTTTTGAAAAAAATGTTAATATATAATTTATTATAGATGTTTTACTAATAAACAGCATAAAGTTTTTTTTATTTTTTATATAAAAGAAACATTTAAAATATTCACACTTCCACCACTCAACAAGCAATGTCTCCAGAATTTGACGGAAAGTGGGGAACGGAGTGCCTTAACTAGGTTTCCTACCCTGCTGTATGCGGGATTCAGCGTGAAGCTGATTTTTAACTAACTATGTATACATAATATAATTATACGTAATAAATGGGACGTAGAAAGAGAAATGAGCTCTATCTCGTATTAATATTCCATTGGAAAGGCGAGAGAAGTAAGTCACTACACAAAAATAACTATATTTGATATAGAGAAAATTGTTAAAGTATTTTAACCACAAACACGAACACCAGTTCTGATCGAGCCCACAGAAGGCTGTCGACCGCAACGCGCCGTTGACGTGACGTGACAAGCTTTGCAAACTTTTAAAGTGTTGCCTTCGTTTACAATTTGCTTCAAAAACAAAATGGAGAACATTGTACCACCACAGTTATGTTCTAGTTAATAGGGTTTCACATAAATAAGACTATTGTCGTCGTCGGTTGTAGGTTCAATTTCCATTCGGGGTAATGAATTATTATTTATTAATTTTTCACTCTGGAGCCAAAGCAGAGCGTGGCGTTAAGTTCCGCCGCATAATGCCTCAAAAGATCGGCGTACGGAACGGTTCACTAGGTTCCCTTTGTCTACCATACTATATACGGGGTACAGCGTGAAGTTGAAAAGGATACATAAATGAAACATTAAAAGAATGGCTACTATTACTTTATCTTCTTAGATTTTTACTATCCGTATATTAGTTATCTGAAAAAATCTAAAAAACTGAGTATTTCTAAATCATTTTGAATTTTCTTTACGTGGAAACATAGCGCACGTGACTAAATTTCTCAAATATAAATTCCTTTCAGATTTACAAAAGTAAATAGACATTTCCAACTGTAATTTTAAACTTAACATAAGAGAGTGCAAGAGAAATGTAAAAGTAAAGCGTACTGAACTCAAATAATCCTTCAAAGAAACAAAAATGAAACTCTACCTTTGATGCATAACGATCTAAAACTCCATCTTAAAATTTAACAAGGTGAAATATGAAACAACATCTTAATTATATCTTATTATACTGTAAAACATCTTTGCTTCCATAAAGTGTTCCTTTAAAGTATTATTATAGCATTTTATAACTTTCCTCAACTTAAAATAAGTTCTGGAAAACAGTAGAAAACTTGACCGCACCTCTTGGATGGTAACCTCTAAGAGGCGCAGGTTCAAATCTCGTGTGTCTAAAAAGTATTCTTCTTTCTTAAGTATAGAATAACACTTTAAAAAATGTAAAAAAGAATATTGATGTGAAATTCCAAGCTCTATAAAGAAAATATAAGAACTCACAACTCCTTTGACGTTTTCAGATCGTAAAAGAAATATTAAAAGCGGTCAAAAGCCGCTGACGAGGCGAACTTTATTGTATACTTTTTG
This sequence comes from Heliconius melpomene rosina, assembly GCF_056956725.1. NCBI lineage: Eukaryota > Metazoa > Arthropoda > Insecta > Lepidoptera > Nymphalidae > Heliconius > Heliconius melpomene. The sequence continues at coordinate 3,129,041 of NC_140402.1, read as the reverse complement.
ACAGTAACCTTGCCGCACTCGCATCAGTGATCTGGAAACATTCTGACAGTCCACTTACTTTTTATTTACGGCAGTTACCAAAATTTTCTTAAGGAATAGCGATGCATTATTTTTGTTAAACGAAGGGGAAGAATTTTGAAATAATTTCCAAATAAACCCCTGCAAAAGAATAGAATTCCTATACTTTTATATTTAAGTTGGTATATTATACTATCCACTTTCAAAAATGAAATCTCAATACTTATTTATTTTATAAAAGTTAAAACTTCAATCTACAAAAGTAACAGCGTAAATAAAAACAATTACTAGAATAAAATTAAATTAGTACAATACAATATCAACAAAACAATAGAACTCTACAAAGTTAAATAAAATAAAGGAGCAAAAAGCTCCCTAGGGAAATGCGATATGGTGACGCCAACGGTGCAACGCCGTCTAGCTGTCCGCCGTCTAGACGCTTGATTAGCAACTAGTGTATAAATTAAATGAGTTCTATTCACTCTAAATGTTTCCTAGTCTGTGGTTATTTTACGATGACTGTCTTTACGACGTCACTGACGTCACTGATGCTGAAGAGACGAAAATCAAGTCATCTTCACGATGTATTCTGCACACAGCAATATAGGCGAAAGGAACTGAGTGTTAAGACACTTCGTTCTCCACTTTTCGCCGAATTCTGGAGGTATTGCGTGTAGAGCGAGGAAATATAAATTAAAACATATTTTTCTCTTCGGAAATTTAATTTTGCTCGAATGGGGATCGAACCCATGACCAGTTGCGAATTCACTTAAACACAATGCACCCTAATATCATTAATGATTTTTAAAATCGGACGTTGAAAAAACCCCATCTTAGCTTTGTGTTATAGGAAATGTATATATATAGACTCATTATTCTTTTCAAGAAATATATGAATATAATATTACGACCCGTAATAGAAAAACTTTAATAACCCAATGGACCCTTGAATCCTTCGCAAATATTTCTTTTATTAAGGATATTGACCCATATTTGGCTTTTTGGTATTGTGGATTAGATGTTATAATATTTTTTTTAGGTTCATACTGTATCTTGCACGTAGCATGGTATTCGGACGAAGACTAGCGCTTCAGTCTTTCCTATAAGTGGCGAAATTAAACGCCGCGCTTTACCTCGACACCAGAGCGCAAAAATGAAAATGTAATTTCATTTATGCGCCACGAATTGCCTTAAAAACGATATTAATTTCTCGTATGTGTCATATTCAATTAAATTCTATTTAATGATATATTAGATAGATTATAAATTAGCAACGGTTGCCAATTTCAGGTAACTACAAACTATTGAATTACTAACAAGCAATCTCCAGATATTGATTTGATGTAGTCTCAAGTATCAAAGGTTATTGTGGAACCTAATTTGATTCACGTAATTGGAATATATATGTGTGAATTTATTTCTTTTAAATCATAATTATATTTAATTAACTTTAAATATTATATTGTAACTAGGAAAGCTAAAAATAAATAATAATAAAAATAATTAAATATCTTTAATAAACCAAACTAAACGACTTCTAAAGTAATTTTGTTAAAATGTTCATTGTAAAATATGAATTTAATATATTTTAGTAAAATATTACAAATTATTTTTTTATAGAATAAAATATCCAATACTTTTTGTATGACTCTCCGAATATACATTATTAGAATGGAGATTCAATGAATAGCCTTTATATGGATATAATAAAAATATTGGTCCTACCTATTGTATTAGACAATTATCCTTATTTCTTATTTAGAATTTATTATTTATATAATTTTATATTTGTTTTTAGCAATGGCACAAGTGTGTGACTATAGCCACGACATATAACTCTATCATATACGTACGACAGTTTGTGGGTTCGATTCCCATTAGAGGAAATAAAGAATTTAATACCTTCAATTCTTCGCTCTGGTGTCGAAGAAAAGGGCAGCGTAGAGTTGCGTCACTCAACAAATTCCGCGGAAAATGAGTCGGGGTGTCTTAACTGGGCTCCCCCTGCCTACCCTGCTGTTTGCGGGATACAGCGTGAAGCTGATAACTTTTTAGATGTTTGGAACTATAATTATAATTTAATATTTTGATATATAATAACTACTACCATAGAGTAAAACTAACTTTTGATTTCAGCGTGTACCTGAAAGATGATTTTGCTGTTCTACCATATTTGGAAGCAGGTTTTAACAGGGTGAGCATTGTTAATTGTTAGAGTTTCAGATTTTGTATTTTAGCTTGTTAATCCAATTACTCTATTATACAGTAGTACTCGTATAGTATATTTGCGAGTGGTTTAAAATATTTACCTTCCATTTTTCACAGGGAACCTATAACACTCCATTCCCCATCTTCCGCCGAATTCTGGAGGCATCGCGTGTTTAGTGGTGGTCATCGCCGTGCTTTGCCTCAACACCAGAGCGAAGCAATAAAAATATTAAGTATTTCATTTCCTTGAATGGGAATCAAACCCACAAACTGCCGCATTTTCTGTCGCACGACGACGGTTTCCAAGAGGCGCAGGTTCAAATCCCGCTACGTTTTATATGTTCCTAAAAACGTATTTTTCGTACGTAGTGTGGAATAACACTTTAAAAATAATAAAAATATAAATTTAAATGAATATTTCATTTCTTCGAGTAAGAGATCAATCTTTCAACCATCAAGTTACAGTCAAATCCTCGTGGGCTAGAACTGGCCACACTATTAATATTATATGATTCTTATAATAGGTTTCCCAGTTCAGGTGCTGAAAGACACCATTTAATATATCGCTTAAAAGTTACGAACTTGCTTCCTGTTTTACTCCGTCCTAATTTATAGCGAACATTGAAACTTCGAAGGTCTTTACGCGTCACAAGTTTGTTGAGTAAAAGGGTGGCTACCCGTCAAAGGCGTTAGAGTATTTACATAAATAGTTATTATAAATTGATCGGCTATTATAAATTGAGGCCAGTTATCTATCTATATAAAATCGAAAGGTCACTCACTCATCACGAAATCTCAGAAACTACATGTGCTAGGAATCTCAAATTTTGCATAGGAGTTACTTATAGAACGTAGGTGCTCGCTAAGACGGGAATTTGCAATATTCGACTTCTAAGGGGTTGTTTTTGGGGTCGAAAGTTTGTATGAAACTTCGTTACTACAAATGCTAGGAGTGTCAAATTTTGCATGGACGTCACTAGGACGTAGTCATGGAGACAGAAATTAATAATAACATAGTTCACACGGGTGTGACCGCGAGCGGGCCGCTAGTTAAATAAATATATACTTATAATAAAATCGTAAGAGGGTACGTGTCTGTACTTGGAAGATATTTTTAAAAAATGTAATTGGGTCCCTTTATTAACGTAATAGAACCCAAAACAATGAGTTTTATTTTTTTTGTCTGTTTGTCTGTGCGTTTGTAATCGCTAATCTCAGAATCGGCTTAACCAATTTTCTCTCAATTTTTATAGGTAATGGTAGAAACTGTAGGTGCCACAGCGTGGTGCGGGGAGATACTGCAAGCGAGGGCGGCGGCTGCATCAGCTAGGGCTCAGGTGGGCGCCGTCGCCGCGCTAGCTGCTGCTGCTGATAGGTGCCGTGACCTGGTCGCTGTTACTGATGATCAACAGCGTATACTGGTTTGTTGTACTGTTATTATAATTATTTATAAAGAACGTTATAAATCAAAAAAATACATTAAATAACTCTTTGATAAAACGATCTTTTTATACGAGTAGTGCTTAACCATGTAATATAATTTACTGTCCTATGACTTTTTGTTTATCCTTACATATAAGTATAGTATTAGAAATTTACATATACTGTTCTTTTAAGTTAGAATATATATTTTTTTCAGCTTCACTCTGTATCCCGCACATAGCATGGCAGGCAGAGGAAACTTAGTGTTGAGATACTCCCTACTACTTTCCACTGAAATTTAGAGGCATTCCGTGTTGAGTGGCGGAACTTAAGGCCGCTCTTTTTTGCCTTTATAACAGAATGAAGAAATAAAAACATTAATAAATAATTATTAATTCCCCTGAGTGGGAATCGAACCCGCAACTGTCGCATTGCAGACGCTTGTGCCCGTCACGACCGTCTAAATATGTATAAGAAATTTAATACGACATTCTACCATTACCACTACAGCTCACAAACAAATCCTGGTGTCGAGTAGTAGGCTGGCGTCCAGAGGACGGTCCTCGACCTTTGACAGAGGCAGTTAGCGGTGAAGCCCTACGCTTAGCAGCTACAGGGGTTAGAGACTGGGAGGCACCAGTCATTCTGAGGCGGAGAGCCGCACCTGACCCTATACTGCTGCCTTGTAGAGGATCTACTGTTGCTTTGAATAGGTAAGTGAGTTACATTGAAAAGATTTTTTATTCGCACTTTTTTTATTTAGTAATTATTGTAAAAGATATTTAGACAACGATAATTTTATGGTTTTTTTTTTCTGCATAGGATATTTCATTCATTTTATATATACATAGGATAAATCATGTTTATCTTGCTTATTATTTTTTAATTCAACATTTAGAACACTACACCAGTTTCAAAAATAATAAAAAAATAGGTTATTAAATAAAAAAATTAAATTGTATTTTAAAACATATTGTAACCATAGCAAATATTTGTCTTGAAGTGCTCAAAGTTCTTACATATATCTTATATAGTCTTTAAATGGATGAACTACCTATATAATATTCTAAAATGTAAATTACAAATATATTTCCACAGGAGCACATCTCACGTAGTGTTCGTATGTGAGCCCAACAATTCCATAGAAGGCGAACGCGCACGAGGTTCTCTACACTCTATACGACGAGGGTCCCTTGACGTACGATCTGTGGCTTCCGACGGGTTGAGAAGGACTTCCTTAGCTAAGTTACAAGGATTGCCCCTTGAAGCTCCTATTACCAAAGTAAGAATTTGAGCTCTTAATTAGGTACTTAAATAGTATTGTCGACGAGTGTAATCGCCTTGAAGTTAGCTGTAGATGGCTGCGCAGGTATGATTTTAGATTTCTTTCTTACTTTGATTATATTCCTCTCGAGAGAACGATACGTAAAAATTCAGAAAATTTTGGCCACGGCTGCACTTTAACATACGGGAAGAAACGTAGAACTGTTTTTTTTTAAACAAAGGGGCAAAGGAAAAGGGAAAACTATCCTTATCAACTCCATGTGAAGGGGATCCTTTGGCAATCTTGCAAACACGACAATCTGGGTATGATTCTCATTTAGGAAAAGAATTTAACAAAACTTAAGGCAATACTGAGTTTCACCGCTCCATACGCAACGTCTCAAAAGAGTATCGAAATGTGGGGAACATTAGGTTCCCCCTACACCACAGCACGAAGTTAAAAAAAATATATAAAAAATAACACAATTCCAGGTAATATCCCTATTATCCACGGCCACAGAAGGGGCACCGCCATCAACCGTTGCTTGTATAGAGCGAGCCGTGGACATGTTGAGGACCTCCGAACTGTACTCCCCCCAAATGCGGGAGGACCCCAAACTGAGGGCGGAGGACCCTATCGCCACTGATCTTATTGGTGCTTTGTTGTCGGTGAGTTTTTTTTTATCATTATATAATTTTTATTATATTTATTTTAAGTACCATAGAAACAGATCAAATGTTGGTCCGAATTAGATACTAAAACAAATAAAAATATTTTACTTATGTTAAGATTTTTATTTCCAAATTATTTTAATTAATTATTATTTTTATATTTATGTATTTAGCCGAAATCATATAAATACATTATATTTAATTTATGTAATATTTAATTTTTCCAATGAACACAACCCCAATTAATATATTTAATAGCTTATTTTATATACGTAATGTATAATCATTTAAATAAAACGTCCTAAATGAGAATATAACATTTCTACAATCCCTAAGTAAAGTATCGAAAGTGGAAAAATACAAAATTCTTTTATTGCTGATCTGAACTAATAAGGGTAATTTTCGATAACAATCAAGTTTATAAAAAGCATAATTATATATAACATTTTTTTTTATTTTGAAACAATTTCATTAAAACCAGCTTCACACTGTATCCCCACACAGCAGGGTAGGCAGAGGGAACCTAGGGTTTTGCCTATTGGCAGAACTCTACACCGCGCTTTGCCTCGACACCAGAGCGGAGAAATAGAAATATAAACTTAAATAAATATTTTTATTTTCTCACTAAAAATAACCCTTCTTAGTAGTTCAAAAGAGCACTAAAATAACATTTGCAATTTTTCACTTTCAACCTTTACCTACGGACCACCTATTTATTTAATAGTTAAATCCCACATGCATAGTCCCTATAAAATATCTACTAACAACAATTTATCTGTTCACAATCCTGTTCGGGCTGAAAGCGGGAGCAAGTGAATACAGGCCTTATTTACATGGTAGGAGGTTTGAAATTAAAATGAAGTCTTCCTCTGATGTGATCGTCTTAGATGTTTTCTGACGCTTTTATAGTTTCAGGAAGAGGCCAAGAGCCGTGTTGTTTTTGCTAACAAAACTATATAAGCATTTTGATTATTATTTATTATTATTATTATTTTAAATTATTCCTTATTAATTAATTTTATTTTATTGATATAATGTTGGATTCAAATCTCTATTTTTCATAATATATTAAAAAAGTTTCAGCAAAATTTTAGTTGAAATATGAATGTCATGGTTAATATGAAACAGTTTAAATGTATTTGTTGCGAGTTCGACCACAAGTAACGTTGTGGTTTAAATGCGGGTTTAAATCGAGGGATTATATTCTATACTAGCGTCACGCTCGTGGCTTCGCCTGCTTGAACTATACTGTGATTTATTTAATAATCTCAATTTCACTTTAGTGTTCAAATATAGAAAACTAAAGTTTCAGCCAATTTAATAAAAAAATATTGCAATTTTGTTCGGTTAAATACTTTAAATTGCTATTTTTTTTCTATTTATGAGACGATTGAAATAAAAGTAACAGTAAATCTCAAAATAATCAGATAGGCCTATCGTGAGATTGTCGTGTACAAACGCACAGACAAACATAAAAAAAAACTCTTTTATTTTCTATTCAAAGATAGCGATCAGTTACAATTTTATTATTTATATGTACAGATTATAAATATTATATTTTAATTTTTAACGTTATAGTTAATCCCTTATCCGTAGAATACAATATGGAAAAATACAAAAAGCTTTATGTTTTTATATAAAACTTGTTATTGATAAAATGTAAAAATACGAGTATATTGTATTTTTGCATGAAACTATTTATTGACATAATATCAATTCGAACATTGACAGACATTTTAAAAGGCTTAATAATCTACATCGAAAAATACGTTTACGCCGCATTCATGTAGAGTACTTTTATAGTCATATAATTTATGAAGGCAATGAAGCCAATTGTGGCATGCACCAGGCGATGGGTTGTGGGTTCAATTCCCGCTGAAATGCAGGATGAAACTGAAAATGTCATGAATTACTTAATATTTTCATTTCTTCCCTCTGGTGTCGAAGCAAAGCGCCTCCAGAAATTGGTGGAAAATGGGGAACGGAGTGTCTTAACCCTAGGTTCCCTCTGCCTATCCCGTTACGTGCGGGATACAGCGTGAATAATTCAAGCAAAATTTATATTCGCAATATTTAAATCTTTTACATAACAGCGGGCTTTACAGAATATGCTATTCAATCAAGTAAGCCTTTAAATCGAAAGGGTTATGACAATGAATTTTTGATTAAAATTTTGTAAGCTCCGAAAAGCTTTATGTAGGGAAAGCTCTTAAATTATAATAAAATATTATTTAGTTAAAAGAGTATAATGCTTAAAAGCGAATTACGCTGTTGATTTTAAATATTATTGTATTTTTTTATATTTGCATAGTAATATTTTTAAATTCTTAATCGGCGTCACGTTGTATCCTGCACAGAGCAGTGTAAGCAGAGGGAACCTAGTGTTAAGTCACTCCGTTTCCCGTTTTCCGCCGAATTCTGAATACTTGCATTGGATGTTGAGTGGCGGAATTCAATGCAACGCTTTTCCACGACACCAGAATTAAGAAATGAAAACATAAATTTAAATAAATATTTCTTTTCCTCGAGTAGGAATTGAACCCATAACCAGTCACGAAACTTTATGATAACTTCACGCTGATATAGCGTGAAGCTTTAGTGAAGAAGCGTGAAGAATTATGTTTATTAACTTTCTAATTTCTATATTAGGTAGGTACCAGATTCGAATCCAACATTTAGTAATTTATCTTTTTAAATTAAAATACATAATGAAAATGCTTTCGTAATGCTCTCATTTCTATACAATTAATTTGCTACCTTCGTTTTCCTTTTAGCTCTAAAACACGCTCTGTAACAACTTGAACATTGCTTTCAGTACTGAAATCTCTTGTATCTACTAATAAGTCTACGTATAATATATTAAAATTAATAATTTTAACTATAATGAATATAATAATTTATGTATTATTTTGTTATGTACGACTATTCTATTTTTCTTATTTATTCTCTATAGAAACTCGTTTTTCACTACGTATTTACATTTTGTATGTACAAATATGTATTATATTGTATTTTATAGTAGTTTATCTATATATCTTTAAATATATATCAATTATATTTCTTTTATTTTATATATAATTATTATTATTCACATTTAATAAATAATTATTTAATTATTATAGCAAGGTACTACCAACGTGTTGTCTTCGCGAAGAAGCAGCAACGATTCTACAGTTGTCAGATCTCAGGCCAACAGAACTAATATGAAGCATAAGGTAAAATGACATTTTATATTAAATAATTTGAAAATAGGATTTAATTAAACTTAAAAAGCACCTATTTTAAGATTATTATAAATACAAACCTTGTAATGTTGATAATATAAGACTTCATGACAGGCTTTATAAAAACACTATTGGACCCGAACGCGGCTTCGCCCGCTTGAACTATACGAATATTTATTAAATATATTTATGAAATTATTTTCAGTTTTCAATAGAGAGATGCGTTAACCAAGCTCATTTTGGGTGACGTTTTCTAACAACAAACTTTGCAAATCGTTACTTAGCAACGGTGGTTGTTATTAACATGGCAGAATAAATTGCTTGTCAAATTAATAAGTGTTTTAATATATTGGTGTATATCGACAATATTAGAAATATGAGAAAAAAAAGTATCCTATGTTCTTCCCGAGACCCCCAAGTATCTCTATATGAGTATTTTATCACAATTAAATTAGCGGTTTGGCCCTGATTGCGTATAAGACAGACAGACAGACAGACAGAGTTACTTTCGAATTTATGATATAGGTATGGATTGTCCAAACATTATGAACGACTATTTTCATATTCTCAAAGCATATTTCAATTTTTAAAGATAGATAAAAAAGATAAGAAAAAGAAAAGCTAAAATGAAATCTCCTATAACACAATGAACTAGTAATTGATAAAAGCCCATACATATACAATGTATGCAGCAAGTACCTGTAGACGTAATCGCGTGCCTCGAACGCCACTCGTATGAATACACGATCCTTATCATCTTTGATAGCGTATTGTAATGCAAGCGCTATAGAATACCTGTCGCTACAGTATATAGAGACGGGTAGAGTTCAATAACTCTATTCTTTTCTAGTGTTTTCTATGAAAAAAATGATAATATATAAAGCTAGTTAGTTGTAGCGCAAGGGTAGAAGGGTGTGACTATTAATGCGACAGGTTGTGGATTCAATTCCCACTCAAAGAAATTAAATATTTAATTTTATAATTTTTGATTTCTTCGCTCTGGTGTCGGTGATCTTTGATGGCATGTTGATGATGCATGATGGCACGTATAGACGTGAAAAGTCCTAGACTTTCCTCTTTTCCCTCCTAGAGTTCTATGAAATGGTATAAAATATTTGAAAATTATATATATCATTATATATTTCTTTTATATGCCTGTTTAATACTAGCTTCTCATAAATAATATTATGTGTAATATTTGAATACACATTTCAAGTTATACAGTGTTATTTAAAATATCAAGTAAATATATTAAAGGCAATTCTAAAAAAAATCTATCTGGAAATTCTTGTAATTCAATTGAAATCATTGATTGGGACATTGTTATGCAAATACTCTCGAATCTCACTTGCTTGAACAGGAGCATTGTAGTAATATCGGCATAATCTCTGCCAGATTTGTCCCTGACGTCTATTTTTTTTTAACTTAACGCTGTATCCTGCATATAATACGGTAGGCAGAGGGAACCTAATGTTAAGGCACTCTGTTCCCCTCTTTCAGTAGAATTTTCGAAGCATTGTGTGTTGAATGCCACTCAACGCCACCTTGGTACGAGATCAGAGAAAAGCCTTCAACTGCCGCGTTACAGTCACATGCAGCAAAAAAACAATGCATTCATTTTATGAGTTCAATATTTTTTCTGCCAATTCTTTTATTTACATTCTTATATTCATCTTATATGGTAAAACAGACAACCGGCCAACTCCGAGAAGTGTTGGACACAGCACTAAATTGGGACTTCGAGATATTCCGACTAGAAGACCTAACCCGTGGAAGGCCACTCACTCACCTCGGCCTTACCTTAATGGGTGGGAGGTTCGATGCCTGTGCAGCGCTGGAATGCGATGAACGTACCCTCTTGCATTGGTTGACGGTGGTGGAAACAAATTACCACGCAGTAAATACCTATCACAATTCAACACACGCTGCTGATGTTTTACAGGTAAATTTTATAATTCGTTTTTGTTAGTCAAGGGTTAAATGTTAAAATTAACTATCTTTTTTTATTAATATAAAAATGTATGACAGATTAACCCGTTGATTGGCTTTCAACATATTCTTTCAAAATAAAGTCCGTTTTTATTACTTTTTATTGTTTTTATAACTTTTAATATAACAACATTTTCCTAACCAGGCTGTAGCGTTCTTCCTAGAGAAAGATCGTCTAAAATCCTTACTAGAGCCACTCGAAGCGGCTGCGGCGTTAATCGCTGCAGCGGCCCACGACATCGACCACCCGGGCACGTCGTCCGCCTTCCTCTGTAACTCACGGCATTCATTGGCGATATTGTACAACGATGTTTGTGTACTGGAGTCTCATCATGCTGCGTTAACGTTTAAACTTACTCTCAGTTAGTATTTTTTTTTCTATGTTATCTAATTTGTGAATTTTGAAACTGTATTACGTATTATATATTTTTTATTAAGCTTTACAGTTAATAGAAATATCCAAAATATATTTGATAGCAACATGATTCTTTAATAATATTTCTATAACAATTAAAAAGTTTCATTTCCAAATATAATTTTAAACACTTCTACCACAGACGACGAGCGCGTGAACATCTTCAAGAACCTGGACCGCGACACGTACAAGTCGGTGCGCCACAACGTGATCGACATGATCCTGGCCACGGAGATGACCAAGCACTTCGAGCACCTCGCCAAGTTCGTCAACGTGTTCTACGCCAAGCCCACCGGCAGCAAGGAGGACGGCATGCACACTGACGTACGTACACACACATACACACAATATATAAATATACACATGTATATACATAAGTTTTATTAAAATCACTTTTATTTCTGTAAATTATTTCTATAATTTCTTTCTATAATTTATTTTTGTATTTACGAAATTTTCAGACTCATTATTTATTTATATTTAAGTATTATTTCATTTGAATCATTCTTTTATATTTAATAAACTGAAAAAATAAATAAACTACCTCATTATATATATATATTCCAGGAACCACTTTCCCTAGACACAACAGCTTTGACGTCGCCAGAGAACGTGATTCTAATCAAAAGGATGATGATTAAATGTGCGGACGTCTCCAACGCTTCCCGACCACAAAAATTCGCATTTGAATGGGCGAGGAGGTACAAAATTATATTTTTTTAAATACCGTCCTGGGTTTTTTTCTTTACAATTCGTCTGAATCTATACAACTGTTAAAATCACTACGGTTAGTTATTTCTTTAACAAATTATTTTAATATAAAGGAACATTTAAAATAGATTAATATAAATTAAAATTACAACAATCGTATAAAACATTTTTCATAGGTATAATGTTAAAATGTGAACGTAAAACATAATTAGATAGAGACAGCTTACAAATGAAATAATTTTAAATCTTGTTACCTTCTCGTTACAACCAAATTTTCTACAACATTTAAATAACGACTATTACATATCACACTAAGCTTAAACATACATTTTCTTGATTACATCCCCTACATGAAATATTTATCGTAATTTATATTTTTATTTTTTCGCTCTGGTGCCGAGGCAAGAGCGCGGCCACTAAAATTCGGCGAAAAGTGGGAAATGGTGACTTACCATTGAGTTCCTTTTACCTACCCTGCTATAAAAAGGATACAGCAGCGTGAAGCTGATTTTTTTAAAATATAACAAAATACAATTCCAGGATAGCAGAAGAATATTTCCTACAAACTGATGAAGAGAAAGCGAAGGAGTTGCCAGTGGTGATGCCCATGTTCGACCGCGCCACGTGCTCCATACCGCGCTCGCAGATCGGCTTCATTGACTATATTATTATAGACATGATGGAGGCTTGGGCTGGTGAGATATTATTGTGATAAAAATATCGAATAACATATTTCAAACAATAAAATAATTCCATTTAAAATATTCAAAAAATACTAAAACCAAAGATAGCTTTTAAAATAAACATAATTTTGTTTAAGCCTTGTTACAGTCTAATTATGCAATTAACATACAGTAACCTTTCCAACCTAACTCATTTAGTGCAAAACTACGTATTTTCACATTTTAAATCTATTTTCAAATTTTGAAAATAGATTAAAAAAACAACTATTTTTTAAATTTAAAAATAGATTTTTTTAAAAGTGCTTATGACGTAATTGCAGTTTTGTTAATGAGTAACGACATTTAGTGTGCATCTCGAGTCGAATAAATTTATAGCTGTGGTGTACTTTTATCACTTAATGAAACACGTTTTTATACTTAAGTGAAGTGCTTTATAAGGCTTGATAAAAATACATATTGAAATTTTTAAATAAAAGAACGAACTATTTTAAACGGATAATTTACATACATTGCTTCGTATTCGAAAACATTCTTTTGCACTTGTATTTTTATAATAACCTGAACTCTACCTTATTTTTTAAGATATCAGTTAGGGAGTATTACGAAGTAAATTTTATTTATATTTAAATATATCCGGCCTAGTTTGTTAAACAAAGTTTGTTTGGTAAAAAATTGGGTTCCGGTAATCAACACGTTATGTCATCAGTATAGGCGGGAGCTGAAGAACGAAGTGTTTTACTCTAAATTGTTTCTGAATGCCGAAATTACGTATAGAATAAAACAAGAAGTCTTTTTTTTTCATATATAATATTAGCTCATTGACTATATAGTAAGACCAATATTATAAAATCAAAGCTTTTCATGTTGACACGTTCATTATTCGCAAGTAAAAAGATTAGAACAACCAGTGAAAATTTCTTTCTTGAAAACAATCAACAAACAAAGGCTTTCGATTTATATCGTTTATTAAGAATATTTAGTTTAGTATTTATTTATTATCAATAAAATTTAAACAATGAAGAAAAAAATAATTTTAAACAGTTTGTTTCTTAAATAAATTACCTTATAAGTATAATAAGCCGTATATTAAATTGTTAAATAAAAATAAACAACGAAGAAGAAAGGCTGTCATGGCGCAGCGGTACAACGCGATCATTTTCATTTCTTCATTATGGTAATTAAAGTACAAAGTGCAGTGTTAATTTCCGCAAGAGAGTAAAAAATAGGACGGATAGAGGAGAATGGAATGTATAAACTATTAAAATTAGGCTACCTCTACATACTTTTTATACACTGTTACAGTGTGATAGCTTAAAGTAAAATAAAATAATAATAATGTTTAAAAATTCAAATATTGAATCTGTCATGGCGCTGGGACACAGGCGTGTAACTACAACGCGACACGATTGCAATACCATCACTCACACAATGCCTCAAAAAATTCGGCGGGAAGTGGGGAACGGAGTGTCTTAACACTAGGTTTCCTCTGCCTACCCTACTATATGCGGCATTCAGCGTGAAAATCTAAAAAAATATACAATATAATTATTTATAATATTTTGTTTCCAGCATTCATCGATATGCCCGAGCTTGTGACGCATGCGCGCAACAACCATCAGCGCTGGCGCGAGCTGGATGAGGCGGGCGTCACCACCATCGCCGACGTCAAGCGCGCGCAACGCCAGGCCGCCCTACCGCCGCACTCCACCTCACAACCTACTGCAGAAGAATAAAAAAAAATTAAGTGACATTTGCAATTTGACAATTCTATTTATATTTACAATTTTTTCAGCTTTAATGAAAATATAAATGAAAATATATTTGAAAATGGCATTTGCACGTTCGGAATGCCGTAACCAAATGACAGAATAGAATTTGACATTGAATAATTGTAATACGTGTACTTAATGATCTGTACAACTATAAAAGCTTTAGTGTTATCATTAGACAGCGAGAAATGTCTTGTCTTAATATGTGTGTTTTTAATAACAAATTTTAAATAATAAAACAATTATATCAATTGTCGAAACGCGCTTTGCACTTAATTAAGGTGCTTCGTGAGGCTTATAAACGTAATTTTTGAAAAAACAAAAAATAAGCATGCCAAATAAATGAAATGTAAAAAAAACTAAAACCAATGACAAAAAATACCTAAAATTGTTATTTAATTCCGTTGTATTGTAAAATTAACAATCTTTCACATGTACTTAATATCTGTAGATATATTACTAAATCTAAAGAAAATTCTTCAATATACTAAAACTGAAAAAAAATAATTAAAAAAATCTTGCGAAATAATTAATGTTGCTTGAAAACATGAAAAAATACTATGAGGCTTAACAAATAAAAATTGTTTATAATTATGTTTGAAGTGCTACAGAAATGGCCTAAATAATGTGTCTAATTAATGTTTCATATTTATGACTCGGATTCGAACACTAATAATAAATTTTAATTTTGAGCTACCATATTGCCAAAATTATTATACATTTCTGGTTTGTTTCTGGGGCCAACTATTATTCTATATTGTCATTATTAATCTATATCAAATTAAAGTTTGAATAAAAAAAAACTCGGACTTGACGCTTAGGAATAACAATATATTCCCGTGAGCATTATGAAATGAAAAAAAATATATAAAATGATAAGTCTGAAACGGATCATCGGCGCAAAGCCTTAACGGATGTTTCCGGAAATACGCTTATTTTATACCTTATATCCGTATTTGTGGGTATTGTATTGTTATCTGCATCGACATCTATACATGGATACGCCTATATATTAACTTCAAATAAAAGTACAATTTTTATTTGATAAACAAATGTTCGAGGTACGTCCATGTCTACATGTCGCTGGTCTACTAAAGTAGCGTTAAATATTAAATCAAATATGTTTATTGATGTATTTTAACGTAACTATTTTCAATAATATATGAGTGTTTTAAATTTCGAATAAAAAATATACTTCCGGTGTCATTTGCTAATGTCAAAATGCCTAAATGCTTATAAAAAAACCCATCAGTTTGTCTGTGGTTTTAAATGAAAGTAATGATTTAAGAAAGTTGAACTATATAAATGACATCGAAATTATATGTAGATACGAATATTCGTATATCGTCGTACTAAATGTTATCAGATATGTGTATTACAGTTGCCATTTAGACGGGTATTTGATTTGTTGTAGATAAATACGTAATATAAATTCCGTGATAGAGTGCCATATATAAAGAGATTGGCAAACTGTCGTTTGAACGTTTCCATTGCGCGCCATGACACTTTAGGTACTTCCGCAATGTACTTCAATTCAACTTGTCTATGCTTCGTTCTCATACACTTAGAATCCTATCGACTAGAAAAACATGTCTCTTAAAATTGGTCCATATACACTTGAGCTTCGAGAAAAATCCTATTTTTATATATAACTTTTATAGTACCTACTTATATATATATACCGAAACCTTTCGGCCTCGTCATATCAAAATTTCAAATTTTTGAACGTTTTAACAACTTTTTCTAACTAGATCGTTTACAATTTCGTTTCTTCAACAAGTGTGTGTTTGCATGTGTACGTTTTATACTAACGAATACTCGCTATTCGACCTATACACTTAGATCGCTTACTTCGTGTTACTATTAACATAATTTATTATATTCGAATAAGATGCAACGTGTTATACTAATTATTATTAAAGTAGATATATATTCGTCTTTATGACGCTGGTATCGTAAGTTAAGTATTTATACATATTATTATATTATAACTGATACTATAACGAGGTTATTACGCTTCCTTGTGCTCAATGTCAATGTAACGGTCTAAACTGATGTAGAAGTAATCGTGTTTATGTAAATCTATACAGGGGGTGAGATATTAGGTTATAGGAGGACCTACCAACAGATTACTAACAAACCGAGAAGTACTTAACTAATTAAAAAAGTCCATAATCCTTAAAAAGAATATCCATGCTATTCTTCCATATTATAGGAACTTTGAAGGTCCTCCAATAGCACAGTTTCAATTTAACATCCGTATTTTACCTTTGAGAAAAATATTGGAATTTTAATCCCTTTATTTAAACGTAGGTCGTGGTGTTCAATCTCATATACATATTATTCGTATCCAAGTAGGGCTTATGTCTACTAACAAATTTAAAGTGCGAAAATATTAGGTTAAAAGCCCATTAGTTAGCTCAATCTCTTTAAACATAAAGTTCGATTTTCTTTAATGTCCCAGTGTTCTCCTCTACATTAATTAAAGGAAGAAATCTCAAATGGTAAAACAATAAACTTCTAGAGAAGAAAATTAAAAAAATACATTATAATCCCAGTTTCCTTGAAATCTTTACAGCTGTAAAGATTAACAAAACCGACATATTGCTATATTATTTAAACTTTATAATTTCTCTAACATATCTAAAAATTAATCCTCAAATATGCAACCCCAAAAATCTATTGCCCTAGGCCCAAGCCTACCCAAAGTGTGATTAATTATTATTTATTAATATTTTAATTTCTTTGCTTTGCTAAAAAAACACAACGCGGCGTTGAGTTCCGTCATTCAACATGCAATACCTTAAAAAATTGGCGGAAAGTAGAGAATAGTGTCTTAACACTAAGTTCCCTCAGTCTACAGCTGAAGCATGCTATTTAAAAGTTGTGCTACATACCAGTAGTTATGTTTCTATTTTATCCATACACACCTATATGTAATGATGGAGAAAAAATAAATTAAAAAAGTAATGATAGAGGAGACCATTTCACACCGCGATATTGTGCACACGATAATCTTATTAGTTTAAATTATTATAATATAACATTTATTTCAAATATATTAAACGCCTACAATTAACTTAATAATTAATATTTTAACTCTGTGTTAACATAAGTGGTCGTTCGTGTAAGAATATAAAGACGGGGGCTGGTCCCCAGCGAGTGTGGTTAAAGTTGACGTTGTTGTGAGTTTTATATGCAAATGTAACATGCTATAAAGAAATAAATTTCATCATGTAACTTGACTCTTGAAATCTTTAAAAAAATCAATGTTACATTAGACTTTTTCTTATTTAAAATAACACTATATATTCATATTAATATATCATGTTGGTTTAACATATTAATTATTATTTGAAAAAAAGAAAAATTATATTTTTAAGCGATTATTGTAGTATATATGACTTAATTCATCTGTTTAAGAAAATTACATTTATTTCATATAATAATGTAGTTATTAACTCAATACTCAAAATGAGTAAAACTACTTTTGAATATACATACATACAAGAAGCACAACTTATTTGATATTCTTGTTTATATTGTTTTCCTAAAACTGTTTTATGAAAACATACAAACTACCCTCCTTACTGGTAGATTTTTGATGATTTTTAATGATAATATTTTAATACTGTATTTCTAACCAATTTCTATGATGGATCAAACATTTATAGAAATAATAGGAAGAGATGTTAAAGTAGAATACTTATGTATCTTATATAATGACTACAAACAAAAATGTTTGATAAAAAACTGATCTTTAAACTATTTTTCAATCGCGTGTCCTGTTAATATGAATGACATTGTTATGTGTTGTGTAAATAAAGATATACTTACATACTTTTGTTTTATTTTTCCATAAACTAATTATTTTCTAGGTGGAGCGACGAAAAGTGCAATAATTAAATTCAAAAATTGTTTCATACAATTATATCGAACAATATTTTATACACATATAAGACAAACATGAAACAATTGTTAATGGTGATGATTTGATAGACATGAATTTACTTTTTTTTTACTTTCACACATTATATCCATTATATCTTTACTTATACACATTATATCTTTAGTCTAATAGAAAGAAATAAAATGTAATTTGAATAAAAACACAAAATGTAATAACATAAAGAAAATTAAACGACACATTTGTTCATAAACATTTTATTATAAACAATAATTATTAAAAAACATATTTATAGAAGTTATTTTTGAACAGATTCCTGTGTGATATTCATTTACAAATATTTCACGTGAAATACAATTTTTAAATACAAGAGAGCGCTAAGCATTAATTGATTATTTAATTTTTTACAATTTTTTATTTGAACAATAATTTGAAACACAAAAATCTGTTCAAAAACAATAATTATATAACATACAATTCCAACGTTGCCTTATAAATGCAATCTATTAAATACCCTTCTCTCGTCTATCTATATAATATTTGAGACAAAAAACAAATAACGATGAAAGGACTCATTAAAACTAGATTCTTTATAAATAAAAGTAAAATAAGATGTTCCATTAATTAAATATGACTTGAACAGTTATGTACCTTCACCTATCGTACTATGCAGAAAAAAAGAGAAAAAGTGAAAAAAAAAAACAATATATAAAGCAACTCCTATTATTTGTAAAATAATATTTTTTATGGCAATTATTTTACAAATAAAAAAAATAGATTCTTCGTAATATTACTTTATAAAAATATTATTAAGATTTTCTTGGAATGGTGTGAGATACTTTGTTAAATAGAGACGGCGAGTCGTAGCGTAAGTACAGTTTAAAACATCCCTGTTTTAAAATAAAAAAAAAAAAGGAAAACCTGTTATTTCATAAATTATATTGAGCAAATAAATAATGGCTGACAGGATAGACCAATCCGTGTACTTTAAGCATAATTAATAAAATTTATTGTGAGGCTATCGTGACGCAGTGGCACAACATGTTAATTGTAATGTGACGGTTGCAGGCTCAATTCCCACTAGCGGGAATGATTCATTACATTTCCTTGGTCTGATAAAAACACAAAGTATTTTGTGTTCTACCACCTAACACGCAATGTCTCGAAAATTTGGCGAAATATTTTTTATACTTCAACGTAATTCGGATTCGACATGA
This sequence comes from Heliconius melpomene rosina, assembly GCF_056956725.1. Lineage (NCBI taxonomy): Eukaryota > Metazoa > Arthropoda > Insecta > Lepidoptera > Nymphalidae > Heliconius > Heliconius melpomene. Next base: position 3,109,543 of record NC_140402.1, on the reverse strand, counting down.
CCCCATTAAAACAATTAATGAAATATGTTTCAGAAAAAAAATGATAGAGAAATATCAACGTCATTATAATTCAATTTTATATAATATTATCTTCTATCTATATATTGCTATACCAAGATGTACGAGTGAAAAAAGTAATTTAAGGCATCAATTGTACAAACTACTTACAAACACTGACAACTTCTCTTTTTTCGTTTCTCTTCTTTAATATTTTCGTCGTTTAATTTCCCAAATAGAGCCTTCCTTTTACATGTTTTATTAGACACCAACGAATTCCTTACGTTTATTTTTTTTTCTTTTTATTACATTTAACATTCCTTTCACTCGTACATTCTGACATAACAACTGACATGAGAAATGATTACAATACAAGTACAGCATTCGCTATACATCCATATACAATAATTAAATCCTATTAACTATATATTACGATGTTTTTATTAAAAAAATAAACAATATAAAAAAATGTGTGAGTAAAACAAAAACTTCGAAAAATTGAATGACAAAATTTAAATTAAAAAAAATCGTAATAAACATCAACAATAATCAATATGTAGTGTACATAATATGAAATGTAAAATGTAAATATCTTACCTAATACATTTGAATATAACATACTAAAATTCCACATTTACATATTCATAAATGATTTCTGTACATACATCTTTACACTAATACATACATTGAATATACAATCTACAGTACGGTCAACGAGCCGTGGCCACTCTGAAGTTAGATTTTCTAAACCTTTGCACATTGTACGAAGAAAAATTCTGCGCCGCCAAGCAGCTAACTTCAGAACGGCCAAGTCTCGTCGAGCGTACTTTACTTGATGGGTAATTACATGTCGCTATTATCCAGTTTTCACAGTTGCCATATAAGCCATAATTTACATGACAATTATCGACAATTTGTATAGAAATTATATAAAAGAACAAATAATAGTAAATTATAATGTATGACAAATTTAATGGTGGCAAACCCTCTTTTACTCGCGTTTAAAAAAATATCTATGCTACTGTTATATGTTGCATCGAGAACTTCGGTTTAGCTATCTCCCTAATTAGTGTGCAGTACGATCGAGACGTCGTGGCTGCTATGAAGTTAGCTGAAGATGAGTGCGCAGATTAGATTCCGATTGGATTTTTTTTAAATTTAATTATTTTCTTCCCAAATGTACAACGCAGAAGTTCAAAAAATCTAATTCCAAAACGGCCAAATCACATCAACCGTACTCAAAATTAGAACAACACTTTAGTCACAAAAACAGTCTCCACAGGATAAACAACATTAAAATCAAAATTAAAAACCACCGTTGCCACAAAACACAACGACAATATTACAATAGAAACAATATAAATATAAAACTTTTCCATATAAATCTATAAATACAGTTAAAACACTGCCCGCTACATAACTAGCGGTTTGCCGCGGCACTGCTCTACCACATAGTTGGTGAATCGTTTGAGGAACTTCGGATATTCACGTTTGTAGACGGCTCGTAGGACACCTGCTGGTGCCCAGCCACCGGGATTTACTAGAAATAAAAGATTAAATTATATATAAAATCTATATGATAAACTATTATTTGACATACTATATTAAATTATGTATTTTAAATCGTTATAATATGTATCGTGTTTCAGAAGGTCATAAACTTCACATCAACATTAAACGTTTTTAAATTTTAACAAAAACAGTAAATTATTTTAATTTAATATGCTATGAACTTAATATGTTTAATTTAAGTACGAATTATGAGTGTGGAGCTATGTTAGCTTTATACATATTATTATTTATTAATAATTAATGTATTGTAATTGTGTGCATGTGTGGGTTTGTGTGTGTCGTACCGGTGCTGCAGTAGGCGACGCTGGTGGTGATGTTGTCGCGCGAGGGCGCCTCGCCCGGCGGCCACGACGTGCGGCACGCCAGGCACACCGTCACGAACAGGCGGATGCACGCGCCCGAGTTGCTCTGCCGACAGGGACACAAGCACATACTTAGTTAATTACCAATATTAGAAAAGGAAATGTGAATTTGGAATTTGATAGAAAAGCTAGCCTGCCCTGCTACCTACCTACCCTGCCTTGTGTAGAAGCAGGTGTGAAGTTTAAATGAAGATTTCCTAAACCCTTAAAACAACCCTCCACTAATCGGGTAAGGTTACGTGAACGTCTGTGGGAAAACAAGCCCCCACTCACTTACTCACTCACTCACTCACTCACCGGGAACGCGTCGTCGGTTGTGGAGTGGTTGGTGACGGCGTAGGTGTGGTGCGGGGCAGCGCGCGCGTGCGACCAGAACAGCGCGTCCCGCTGCGACGCCGGCCAGATGCGCTTGAACGTCTGGTGGAACACGATGGCATCTGAAGAGATCGCCTCCACTATGTTCATTGTTTCTAGCGTCGCTGTAATCAAAGAAATTATTTAGTCGCACATTTTCTTTATTCACAACAACATATTACTATTTAAATTTCTAGATATCAACATTATCGTTTTGGTAAAATCAACAATTTTCTGGTCAACATTCTCAGCACTTTTAAAATACTAAAAAGAGTACCCGGCTCATCAAATATTAGAAATCAGTCTTGGCCTTTGTAGCTGTCTACAAAGTTTCCCAAGATTTTAAAAATCTATTCAAATAGGTAGTACCAACAGAATGTATAAAAAATTACAATATAACTCTACAAGCAAACACTCCAGAATTCGTCGGAAAATGGGTAACGGAAGTGTCTTAATGGGATCCGAGTGCATTAACAATTGGTTAAAACGCCGCTTCTGGCCTTAATTTTTTTTGCATATATTTAATATGTTTTATAATAAAATTATCAAGATTAATTATACAAAGTTGTAAGTAAATAGCGGATGTCGACGAAGCTATAAGGAAGATATAAGATATAGATACTTCTCATGTCGTGTGGTTAAGGAATAAATATGAGAAAAAGGTTAAGGTTGTTAATTTTAATTGTTTTAATACTTTATAAAATGGATAGACATTCATCTATGGTTACCTACAAGTGAGATAATTTTAATTATAATTTTTATTAAAAAAAAAACATTTTTTAATTTCAAGTGAAATAAAAACAAATCCAAGAAGGTATGATCACATTTCTTATAAAAAAAAACAAACGCTATAAAAGCTGGTGTTTTTTTCAAAATAAAGTTTCTAGACGAATTAAATGTGTTAGAAAAACGACAAAAAAAGAATTAAATACTCACTCTCCCATTCGTATCTGTACCGCGGGTTGAAGAAGTAATGGCACATCTCGCGAGCGGACACACCGCGGACTTTGTGCATCGCTTTCAGTGGATCCATCACCATACCGTCCACTTCCATTTCTCTGAAAACAATGGAAATAAAACATTGAATTAAATAAACTTAACTTAACTTAAACGGGTTAAATTAAAACATTGGGAAATGTATGTAGGCTTTTAAAATATGTATAAAAATTTAACGAAGCATGATTTGAGCCCGCGCTTCTTGGAAACTTTCCAACCGCTCTGACCACTAAGCCATATGTCCTTATCAAGCAATGTCGAAATTCTTATACACTTAGTTTTTAGCATCTCTGTATTATAATTCTAAGAAATTATCTTTAGACAGAGGTAATTTGTTAAAATCTTCCTACAGAGATATTAAACAACATAACTAAGTTAAGATAGCTTGATGAGAACTTACCGCTTCTGACCTTCTGACCTCTCGAATGGACGGTTTCCAAGAGGCGCGGGTTCTAATCCCGATAAATTCAAACTTTCAATACATTTTCTAAAAATGTATAAGAGAGAATATTATTTAATAAATATTTTTACAAGGTGTGGATTATATATGTAGAAAAGAAACAGTTTATTACCTTCTGTACATTCTCATGTCACCCTCTTCTGCAAACAACTGCCAGCCTATCTGACCGCCGACACCCTCGAACGCCGCCTGAATTTGCTCCGTTGATATCCTGTCGATCTGAAAATAATTATTTAGAGTATTATTCATAAACCAAATGAATTTATTACAAAAATTAAAATACTATAACAATATGTTTCTAATCAGTCACTTTTTCCATTTTCATATATGAAATACTAGCGGAGGCGCGCAGCTTCGCTTGCTTGTTTAGGAGTGAATTCTAATAAACCACGAAACACGTGTTCGATGAAATATTTTTAAGAGTCTAAATTTAAAATTTTATAATAATCGGTGGCGTTTTAAAGATTTTTCTATACAAACTTTCAACCCCTTATTTGCACCTATAGGGGAAGAATTCAAGAAAACCATGAAACATGTGTTCAATTAAATACTTTTAAGAGTCTGCATTTCAAATTTTATAAAAATCGGTGCCGATTTAAATTTTTTCCCATACAAACTTTCAACCCTGTTTTCACCCCTTTAGGGTTAAAATTTCACAAAATCCCTTCTTAGTCGATGTCCAGATTACAAAAGTAAACATCTGTCCAAATTCCACGTTACTACGCACAGCGGTTACGGCTGTGCGCGCGTCTTACCTGAGTCAGTGAGGACAAGTCCTTTTATATATATATAGATAGATTATATTAAAATTTATATACTCAAAGAAAATTAATACTAACAATTTCTACTTTGTATTTTCATAAATATTTATTATAAACAAATTAAAATTTCCTTATAAAAATGTATAGGGACGTTTTAAAAAGAAATACATACGATTTACACATTGAAATTATAATTAAATATTTGTTGGCTTAAATATTTTTTCCCTTGTAACATAAAATAACTATTGAATTTAGTAAAAACTATAAAAAAAAAAAAAAATTATTTAAATTTTTAATACTATTGGATATCATTTCGGTAATGTCACAGAAAGCGATACTTGCATACATATGAATGACCTTGCTTCACAATGATAACAATAAAACGAAGGTCACCCTCGTTCCGCTATATTTTTGTTACAAATATAACAAAATAAAATAATAAATTATGTACTAATAGACATGCAAAACCCATTTACAGTAACAACTGTTGAAAAATTATTATTAAATCGAGGTGCTTTGGAATTTCAAGATCAAATTTATATATTTTTTTTGTGAGGAAACAATTGCGAGGAGTGTACAGACACTATAGACAAGATGGTTGCGAATTCAGTTCAAAGTAAAGTTTAAATTCAAAGATAATTTAATTTATATTGCCAAAAATAACCAAGAAGAGTTTAAGAAGAGAAGAAGAAGAATTTTTAATTTAGAAGTTAAGAATTTTTTTATTCACTTTAGGCCGTTGTGGCCCAATGGCACAGCGTTTAACTATAAACGCGACGGTTATGAGTTAGAATTATGTTTTCATTTCCTTGCTCTAGTAATAAGACAAGGTGCGGGGTTAAGATCCACTAAACAAGCAATATCTACAATATGAGGCGGAAAGGGGAAAACGCAATGTCTTAACACTACACCTGCTATACATAGGGATACAGCGGGAACCTAAAAAACAGTTATTCCCCCTATCATTTTCTCACCTCTGGCCATAGCGAATGAACAGTCAGCCGGTTGTCGATAGCCGGCGGTGGCAGTTCCACCTCGTCGCGGGTGACCTCTGCGGGCGGCGCCACTCGCGCGCACCTCTCCTCCTCCATCTTGTCGAAGCCCGTCTCCACCGCATCATAGAACTCGTCGTCTGGTAGCGTTGAATGTGGCCCTTCCTTTATAACAAAATTATAGTTTTTATCAGGAAACGTTTTACTATTTTTATTAGTTTGTATTGAAATTCATTGCACTTTTTTAAATAAAAAGAAACAATTTGACTGACATAATAGCATTTCTTTCTAAATAATAATAATTTTATCAGGAGAAAGCCCCCTTAAAAAAAAGATTCCAAATAAAAGCCCGAATTATCTTCCTTTTTGACAAGTCTTAGTTCATATTTTAATACGTTTTCTTAAAAACTATTTATATATATTAGTTTTATTTATAAAATTAGTGTACTCTTGCAAAATATGCAATCCTTTATAATATATTTTTTTACTTCTTGTTTGTTTCTTTAAATCTAGCAACAATCGATGCACAAACACATTCACGTAAGAAGAGGTAGCGTAATATGCATTGTAAATTAATGCATTTGTAATAATATGGAATAGATGTTTATTTTATTTATCAAGATAACCTGATATAAAAAAAACATTTTTTTTTATGGAAAAAACGTTCGGGTCACCTGATGGTGATCACCGCCGCCAACGACCACGTGCAGCACCAGAGGAGCTACAGGTGCGTTTACTATAACATTTAGTAACTATTTAGTATAAATTATATACATAAAAAGAACAAACTAAAAAAATATATATATTTTAGTTTAACAAACAAACATCACGTTCAATTAACATCGTGTAAAAATTATTTATAGAACCATATCCTAAACGTATGACATTGTTGTGACACTAAAACATTTTTTTCTGTACCTATCTATTTTTAGTAATATATTTACAAAGAATTATTATAAAGTTAGGAATAGCTTCTTCACATAAGGTTCCCTCTGTCTATCCTGCGGTGTGAGGGATACATCGTGATGCTGATGAAATTTTTCTTTAAATATTATTTTACATATTTTCATAAGATTAATTTGCTTATTAGAATTAAAATAGATCCACTATATCTCATCTAGAGTTCGAGAGCACTCTACAGTATGCAATAAAAATCACAAGACCGAAAGCTAATAAAATGAAATATGCCAGATAAGAGGACGTTGCACAAAGTAAACGAGATTAACCAAGATTTAGTTAAACAATAGTCACATTATACAAAAACAACTAGAAAATAAAGGAAAAACTAACAAAGACTTAATAAATTACTTATTATAAAAGTAAATATGAAATTTGTAGTTCGAAAACCTTAAAGAAAATTATTATATAATTAAAATATAAATGCAATATCAAAAATCGTAGCCATTTTATAATTTATAAACAAGAAATAATAATATATATCGCTCGACTGGACGTTTCGTTGCAGGCGTTCATGTCTCTCTTATTGATATCTGTCCATCTCATCTTCCTCTTTTTCTGGACCCAGAGATGTTCAGATTCATTGTGAAAACAGAATAAAAAGTAATAAAAAGTATTAATTAATTCCACGCGACGCCGCGTTAACCTACATACATCGCGTTCGAATAAGGACAACGAACATGTAATGTAGAAACAAATTTCGCTTATTGCGTTAACGTTGTCCAATGGTCAACGGTCACAAAATGCTTCCTGACGCATAATAATTAGATTTCTCCATATTTGAGATCATTTACATTTATAAAAAAAAACATTTATTATTGGTTAAAAAAAAGGATTATTATTCCTCAAGACACAATGCCTTGAAAAAATCGGAAGTGGGGGAACGGAGTGTTTTAACACTAGGTTCCCTCTTACTACCCCGCATTATGCGTGATACAGCGTGAAGCTGATTTAATATTTAGTTTGTTTCTACTTAACTCAATCATTGTTCCATGTAAACAATAATATAACACACCTCAACTCTACGAAACATTTTAATAAAATTAGTGATGTATCACTAAATAACACGTTTTAGGAACGTTATGGTAATGTATAGTGTTATTTCAGATATAGCATACGTAATAATACATTTGTAATGTTTAGTACAGCAAGTCTAATGTAGAACAGCAATATGAGTGTTTGTTTATCACATTGTTTCCGGCCCTGTACAAGAATAGTATGAGCAATCGAAAATTCCCGTAGATATTTTTAATTATTATTAATTTTATAATAACAAATATAAGCACATTTTTTTCTAGTATTAAAGCATTCTATCTCTACATAAATTATTAAAAGAAACTTTAAAAACGTTACAAGTTATATTTCCTTTATAGATCCGATTATCCGGATTTTCCATTATCCGAATGACTAACGACAACAATTAGTCCGGTAAATCGAGTTTCAACCGTATTACAATCGTTCACTTTACCAGATAGTTATTGAAAAAATGTGATGAAAATATCCCCCAAAAACAACCAACCCCAAAAAAAACCTGCTATAGTTCCCGTAATACCATCAAGACATTCCAGCTTGTTAACATTCTGAAACAGGTAGGTACATTCCGTTATACAATATCAGACATTTCAGGGGGTAGGCAGCCACGTGATTGCGTGCCCGAGGCGTTTACCCCCCGCTGACGTCACCGCCACACCCCACGACCCATCACGGCAATTGACATGTTCGATCACCACCAGCGGGCACATCTGACTCGATTTGTATTGTTCAATCATTATTTTAAAAATATTTTACGCCTTTTATCGTTAAAATCGGTAAAGTCAATGGTAAAATGCATACTTATAAAATGAATAAATCAGCTTCAAGCTGTATCCCGCATATAGCAGGGTAGGTAGAAGAAAGCTAGTGTTATGACACTCCGTAACCCAACTTCCAACGAATTTTTCCAAATCAGAACGAAGAAATGGAAATATACGTTTAATAAAATATATCATTTTCTCGAGTGAGATCGAACCCACAAGCAGTCGCCATTACAGTCACACTTTGTGCCCCTACACTACGAATAGCCTCATAATATATACAATTAGGTATATTTCATAACATAGAAAAAAAAAACATAATTAAAATAATAAGCTAAAACAAAAAGTAATAGCAACGCAGTGAAAGTGAAATCAGAATAGTGAACGTGTTTACCGACGTACGTACATACAAACACACTTACATATATAGATTCCACCTAACGTATGTATATTTAAAAAGTTATTTCGCAATCTAATAAACAGAATTAGTGTTGGATAACCATAATTGCAAAAAAAGAATGTATAATAATGCGGTGTGACTGTTAAAGCGACAGATTGTGGGTTTGATTCCCTCTTGAGGATATGTAATATTGAACGGATGAGAATATGGAATACGGAAAGCGAGAAGCAGAGTGTTTTAACATTAGACTCCCTCTGCCTAACCTGCCACGTGCGAGCACATAAAGCGTGAAGCTGCAAAAAAACTATTACAGCATTGAATCGGAAAATGGAAAACGTATATATTATGTTAACATTAGCTTCCCTATGGTTATCCTATAAGCGGGTTACAGCGTGATACTGTTAACTTTAAAAAGTAAAAACTAACGCAAATAAATAAATAAACATACAAACACCAATTAGTTGAAATAGTTCCGTTCCGTGTCACAATTCCGTACAATTTACTAGGATTCTATTCACGTCAATTGGCACTTATTGGAAAATTTGATAAAACATTACCAAGCTAGTAATTTAAGCTATTATATAAGACAAACATACATAGCCATTATTTTTTCAGCTCAAATAGGATATTGTTTTTTTGTTCGTAAATTAACTATTGTATTAAAAAGTAACATTTAAGTAAAGTTTTTCGCGTTTTTTATTTTTTTTAGGCATGCCTTTATTTTCTTTTTGTGTTTTTTTATTAAAAAACTTATATTTTTGTTTTACATATACATTTATGGCTAACAGCAGAAATGTATAGTGATTTAAGTGCTATCGTTTTTGGTTTAAATTCGAAGTGACCAAATTTTCCTACTATTACCAAAAAACGGGACATTTCTACCTCCATCTTTCGGAACACCGGGACACACAAGGGGAAAACGGGTCGGTCTGGTCACCATAGGCAAACGTCGTGATCACCGTAACAAACGGCGAAGGTTAAACGCCGCCCAGCACATCACTAATGCCGGCGTAAACAAAAGAGAACACTCAGTCTTTGTTCAGTTCAGGATGGAGAGTTTAACACATTAGACTAGAGCCGCCGAGCGCTGACGCAACCGCGGCCAAGTCGATAATCGAATTCATTCTGTATTGTTTTCCATACATATTTCCATTGATTATCCACCAGTACGGTAGCGTCTGACTATTAACACGATGATTTTGGATTCGATTGGATGGATTGCATTTCCATACTCTGTCAAAACAAAGCGCGGCGTTTAGTTACGCCAATCAACACGCCTTATCCTACTATACGGGAAAAGGCATGCTTCGTATTGCTCCATTTTAGGCATACATATGTTCATATACAACATTTGCAGTAGTAACGATGGTCAATTCTCTCTTCTCAATACATAATAATAATAAACCGGTAAAAATAACTAACAAATAAAGTTGAGAGAACTACTGATATTTCAGATTAAACTTTTGTCAGATTAACCGTTAAGGAGTTAAATGGGTTGGAACAAAACTACTTACGTAGCATACCAGACTTAGCTTTAGGTACTCTTGTCTTTTGCAAAAATAAAAAAAATATCGAATTGATAACCCCTCTTTTCTGACAGAAGTCGGTTAAAAAGTGAGATATAATATACTTTGTATGTATGAAACTTCTAATTTATATACATATTTCACTTTAAAAGTACTATAGATAAAAAAAGTAATAAAAAAACATTACTGAAGAATAGTTTTTAAAACCTTACCAATTTTAGCTTAGCCTGGTAAAAAAAAAACTCCAATAGCTAAACAAAAATAACTCTACAGTGTCTATCGTAGCTCGTAAAGGGTGATCCGTCGCCATCACCGGGTGGGTATTAGTTGCGATGACGTCACGGCGCACCCTCTGTTACCACGTGGATGGTAAATTGTTACATCGTATGACAAAAGGGCATCAAATATTGTTACGAGCTGACCTATTTCCGTTGGCTATCGCGAATTGTGTAATGTTTGTAATTTGTAAATGTTACCAGATTCAAAAATAAAATGACATAAACGTTATTATTTTTTTTTAAAGTGTCACAGACTAAAAATAGAAAAATATATAATTAAAACGTAGCTGTGCCTTCTGGAAAGCTTCCTACGGACGTCCAATATTTTTTACACGTTTCTAAATATGAGATAAACGATTTATAAAAAGCTATAAAGAAAATATTATAAAATTTAGATGATTATCCAGATAGTTCTTTGCCATCCATAAATTATTGTATAAATTAACATACTTGATATTCCCAGGCCACGAATACATTTCATTTCTTGTATAATGAGATAAGAATAAAGACAAAGCGTATAACAAATATTTACCAAAATATACAGGATACTTTGCTATAATATTTTGGAGTAGTTTTACCGGGTGTAAACCTATGAAATGTTAATAAAAAAAAAATTTTTTTTTATTATTATTTTTTAATATACTATGTGTCAAACGAATCGATAATTGTAGAACAATGCAATACAAAACAATGTGGTTGGCCCGTAAAATTAAATTGAATATAATTTAACGGATGACTTACTGTGCTAAATTAACCATTAGAATCGTCGCTTCAATACCGAATAAGTTGCAATATACAATTAAAAAAACTAACTTTAGGAAAAGGTAACAAAAGTAAAAAGCTTAAATTGTGAAAAAAAAAAACACGAACGAACATCAAAACAGTTTTTACTAGTACTTATAGTTAAATTTACCGTCCAAATAAGATAACCCGCGCTCACCGAAGATTCGAACTCGAACGAACCCTAACATAATATATATATATATATATATATATATATAATTTTAGATATGATGCAATAAACAAGATAATATATTAAGAGTAAAAACAATTACACTAATAACTATTTAACTGCTATTATCTTAACAGCTTAAATACTCAGGAAGAATATAATAACCTACCATCAACCATACCATAGAACAATAAGTATATGTAGGTATTTTCTAGAAAAACCTGTTCCTGAGAAATAAGAGTCAAAAAATTTTTGTTTTTTTCAGCACTCATCTCTCGCTTGATTCTCCGTTTCTCTGTCCATGCAGAAAATTTCTGCAAAGCAAATATTTGGTGGATACGATTGCTTTGAATTTCGTTTAATCAGGCCTAAAAAAACAAAAATATTTCAAGTATAAATAAGCATTACAAATAAAAACCTCAAACCTACAAACGTCGAAGGCAATTAAAAAGTACCCTACTATACCACAACGGTAAATAAAATATGACTTATTAAAATAACTATAGCCAGTCATTAAACTCTATCGCTATGCTTATATAAATCAATATGTCAATTACGCGCTTTTACCCTCGCTATCATCGATTTATTTTATGCTGACATATTTGACAAATGCTTACTCTGGTAATTGTAAACAAGTTACGTTTAATTGTAAGTAAAGTTTCGAATTACATCGATAACGCTATAATATGATATTTTAGACGTTTTGTATATTATGCAGTGTATATAAACCATATTACTGTTGATGAACGATATTTGTTTACTCAAAAGACATGGAACAGCACCCAGCTTTAACTACTGGGTGACACCAAGCCTCGTGACAGCCATCAGTCAAGAGCTAGCAAGATGTCCACTGGACTGGACTGGATTGGAACGCTCGAAACGCCATTTATCAAGAATTCAATTCAATTCTGGACGTGACATACACTCTCAACGAGGTTTATGATGGAATCTACTCAGCCTAACAGATGACTCGCTCCCTGAGAAGGTCCCGATACACGGGTGCTTCCATCCCAAAAAAAAAACTCCAACTCTCTGTACAGTCTGTTTGTGTCTGTTGGTTCACACGCAAGCGGAGAAAGCGTACCTAATCAGAAATAGACATGGAAGGAGGTAAAATCGCATTCTGGTCACTACTCCGACGCCGAAGAAGACGCTATCGACAGGTTCGTTTACCGTACAAAAGAGAGTTACGTGACTGTTATGGTGGAAAATTTTCTTCAGAGACGAGAACACAATAACCATATCACTAGTTTATTTAAGCAGATGGCCGATTTGTTTAAGCCGATAAATCACCTTTATATATATAAGTAATAAATATAATTTTAAACATCTTTTACAAGTATTAAAAATACATTTATCCAAATGTTATTTATTGTATTATTATCAATAAACTATAAACTACTATTAAGTATTATTTTTTATTAAAATTTCTTTAATATAAACTTGCCTTATTTAACAACATAACTAACTATAATCTATAAAAACAATCAATAGACATTAACATCCAATAGGGACTTCATACACCTGGCGCATTTTGTATGAAACAATGATCGAAACTACTTACGTTGTTATAAACGTGACAAATAGATACATACATACATATATATATATAAATATTCTTTCTGTAAAATATTATCATGTTATAATATAAAGCACCCGTACACTTATTACAACTGTAATGAAAACATATGTTAAAAGTTACAAAATAGAGGTAATATATCCACTAAGAAGCTGCAACATGAAATGCGAAGTGATTTGTCACTAACTAATTGCACCACAAAACGAAAATAAGAATAATAATCTAAATCTTAATTACAGTACGGTCGAGAAATCGTGGTAGACCTGAAGTTAGCTGTAGATGGTGCACCGATTTATTTTTACTCACGCGTAAGCAACGCGCCAAAGTTTAAAAAGCTTAACTCGCGACGCGACCAAGACTCGCTGACCGTACTCTATTTAAGTCAAAAATTAACCTTAAGCCTCAAAAGGTAACCCTGTAATTAACTTATTAACTGACAGAGATTAATTCAAGCCACCTAAATGCTTTTAAGACGCTAACATAGCGATGGCCTATATTAATCGCTTAGATTTAACCTCCAAATTACAGACTTATATAGGGCTTAACAATGTAATTCTTGTTTTCAAACATTATCCATTGCACAAGACTAAATTTCAAGATCAGTAGGTAACACTAGGTTCCCTCTGCCTATCCTGCTATGTGCGGGATACCGCGTGAAGGTAATTTTTAATGTTTTTTTTAATAGAATTAAAGATCTTCAGGATTAATCTCTATAATTCAACCCAGTCTATTACAAAATATAATTTAGCTCGTGTCGACAAAGGCGAAGTGCCAGAAACCAGTTCAAAGAAGGTATCGGGTTACTCTTGACGAAGCGATGCATGTTTAAAGTCACCTTAATGTGTTAAACAAGATTACACTAATTGTAAGTGCACTGCTCCATTTCGAAACTAGAGCTAAATTAGTGATAAATTAACTTATTAATATAAGTGGAAGTGTTTTTAAGCTTCACGCTGTACCCCGCACATAGCAAGATAGGGAACCTGGAAACCTAGTGCTGAGACACCCCATTCCCACTTAGACAGTTCTATCAAACTTTCCGCCGAATTCCGATGGAATTGCATGTTAAGTGGCGAATCTCAACGCCGCGCTTTGCCTCGACGCCAGCGAAGAATTAAAAATATTAAATATTTCATTTCCTCGAGTGCGAATCGTACCCATAACCTGTCGCGTTTACAGTCATATGCTCAAGCATATGACTGTACTACTGACTGCACCATGCCAAGCCTCTGCACCATGTTTCATCGGCAGAAAAAACCTAGTGTTAAGTCACTAAAATAATCCATACCTATATTATAAATTCGAAAGTAACTCTGTCTCTCTGTCTTTTACGCAATCAGGCCCAAACCGTTAATTTAATTGTGATAAAATACTGATATAGAGATATTTGAGGGTCTCGAGATGAACATAGGATACCTTTTTTTTCTCATATTTGTAATATTTTCGATATATACCAATATATTAAAATACTTATTAATTTGACATGCAATTTAATCCGCCATGTTGATAACAACCGTCGCTATGCGACCGTTGCTAAGCAACGATTTGCAAAGTTTGTTGTTAGAAAACGTCACCCAAAATGAGCTTGCTTAACGTGTCTCTCTATTGAAAACCGAAAAAAAAAATCATAAATATATTTAATAAATATTCGTATAGTTGAAGCGGGCGTAGCCGGGTTCGGGTCCACTAGTATAATAATATATCGGAAAACCAGTGACTCTCAAGATGCAATCCACACTACCTTCCTACTTTCACACAAGTCCACAACATAATATAAAAAGAGTAAAAAGAGAGACCATACGGTGTGCACTCCGTTTTTTAGGTCACGACTCAACAAACCGGCTATACCTACCAACGTAATATTCGATGCCTCCATACAAACCGCTCTAGCTTTGTTATTGGCCGTGAACTTATCAAATCGTAGTGATAATAATATTATTATATAGTTTTATTATTTGTTATAAAAAACAATAAGTTTGATAAGCCGTTTTTTTTTTAAATACAATTTTTCAGCAACTTGAGTTTCACTATTGAAATAAAACGGTTAATTAGGTCCAATTTAACGGTAAATTAGAAAGGAAATGACTACTAAAACGACATTTTGAGAACAAATACTGACTTTTTATAAATAAAAAAATAACATATTAATATTTCATATACACATATACACAGCTATATAAGTATTGCCTGCTTTTATAGCTTGACGTTACATTCCGCATACAGGTTAGGAACCTAATATTAATTCATTCTATTCCCCACTTTCCGCCGATTTTTTTTTTACCTTGGTGCTAGAGCAAAGAAATGAAAATATTTATTAATAAATAATAATTCTTCCCTCAGGTGGGGATCGAACACACAACCATTGCGTTACAGTCACACCCTTGTGCCTCAAATAATAATAATACGCATTAGAAAAAATAATTCTATATAGTTTTAAAGTTTTTAACATTGAAAAACGCTTTCCAATAAAAACTTGCAAAGTGACATTTTTCCTGGCAACGGTAAAGAAGTAATGCGATAAAATCTAACGCTATATACATCTTACAGATTTTTTTTTAGCTTTACGCTATATCCAGCACATAGCAATATAATATAAATAATATATTAGAAGCCAGCAGTGGACAAAAGATGGCTGTTGATGATGATGATGAAGATGATGATTAGAAGTCATCACAAAAATTTCCATCGATACAAAGTATTATAATATAGAAATGTATACTCTTTGAACGACGCAATTACTCCATATCTCTTATCAAGAAGCCGCAGTAAGGTTGGTGCTATAAATTGAAAGGTGACGTAGAGTCATCACGAAAACAGACTGTTCAAATTCCGATGAGTTTAACTCACATGTACAGTGTATGTATGATTCAGTGTTTCGAAATTCTAATGAATTGATATTTTTGTATTTTATTTATCAACAACTGAAAAATTTTTATTATTGGATGTTAGTCATTTTACTGTTTTTGTTTTTTCGTTGACGCATTATCGCGAACAAAGCAGGGTGGGTAGAGGGAAACTGGGAATCTAGTGTAAAAACAGTCTGTTCCCATTAAGACACTTCCGTTCCTTTGTGGAGGCATTGCATGTTGAGTAGTGGAACTCAGTGAAATGGGCACCCAATATCGCACTTTATTCTTAAATTTTTCATTTTCATAATTTAAAAAAAAAATTAGTCCTTTCAAAAAACGAACGAAACAATTACAAACTACTAAATATCTACTTGTAACTCGGTAATACAAGTAGACGCAGAAAGAAAGTTTTCAACTCACGAAATATTATTTTAAAACAATTATATCAAACTTAGTAAAGCATAATACAATTATCGCACAGTGCTGAAATTAAAAAAAAATCGTTCCAAATCCAACGTTGACTAATGTACAGTAACCTTAATGTCGAAGGTAGACCATTTGGTTTCCCAACGAGTCTGCATGACCATCGAACTATAATTTCACAGACATATCTTCAATATCTACAAGATATGCCACAGTGCACATCAAGAAGACATTAAGACATTCCACGGAAGCCGCTTATCAAGTTATCATTTTATCATCATCATTCGAATTTAGAATATTGACAAGTGATGATTGCACTATCTAAAGTGCACAATTTATAGAAAAATTACTAGCCATAAACTTTCATCGTCATAAAAAAAAACCATATAAAGCAATGGTTTATTCTTTATTATTATTCTTGCAACTATACTATCATTTAAAACTATATATATACTTATTTATTAAAAAAGAAGTTGTATTTTTTTTCTAGCAATCCTATTACTTTTATTCCGCATGTATACCTTAATCGGAGCAGGATTAAAAGGGTAATGATCAATAAAATGTTTTATCCATTCTAGAATGAGTAAAACAGTTTATTAAAGAAGAGAAGAATCATTCTTAAATTTTTTCAAGAAAATTAATAATTTTTAATCCAAATGGAATATGTTTGTAAAATTTTTCTCTAAATTTTATAAACATAATATTTTTTTCATGTATAGATAAATTTTCCTTTATACATACAGATTTCTTTTAATTTTCCATAATTATATTAATTAAAATTATCGAAAACAAAATGTGCCCAATCGAACACCAACTCACCTGGCGCTGGCATTTCTTGAACAATTTAAATTTCATTTTATCAAATGGACAAAATAAAAAAATGCACTAACACCGAACACGCATAGAAAATTATATCACAAGCACAATATCAAGGACACTGATAAATAAAATATATCCGAATACGCGTAAAAATTGCGGGAAATTAGATATATATATATATATATAAACGGAAAACACGTCCGTCCGTCCCGCTCAGCCTACCACCAGTGGCTGAACTACTTACTACAGTAGAGTACTGTAGACTGTAGAATAGAATTGTATATAGTAGTACGTATGTATACCGACTGCCTCAGATAGCGCGGGGAAAATTATTATGTACACAAACTATAAATAAACCGCATGTTTTTTCTTTTGAAACGTGTTTATATAGTTAACTTTTGTTTCTTACAATTCGCAAGATCGTTGTTAAAATTTAAAAAAAAATTGTTATATTATTATTAAACATTGTAAAAGTAATTTGAGATTTTTTTATTCTTCTCTACATTATTTCGGCAGAAAGTGGGAAACGGAGTGTCTTAACACGAGGTTCCCTCTGGTGTGCGGGATACAGCGTGAAGCTTTTTTTTTTTAAATATTATTTGGAATAATTGAAATTGAAAAATATTACATAAAATTTTTGGTATAAATAAAGGAAATTCAGAAACATTTTCCCCTGCATGTTTTAACAAAATATCAGTATATAACAGTGGCGTAGCTAGGGTATTTGCTGCCCGGTGCGGCTCGTGGGATTTGATGCCCCTTTCCTGTTGATGAGTTCTAAAAAAAAGGTAATCATCGACGATGATTTTCTCTTGATGAGTTCTAAAAAACAAAGTGATCGTCAACGTTGACTTCTAAAAAAAAAAAAAACGTAATCGTCGACGTTCAGTTCTAAAAAAAAACAAAGTAATCGTCGACTTTGATGCCCGGTGCGGCTTAGAGGACTTGATGCCCTTTAAAATGGTATAAGGTCTAAAAAACAAAGAAAAAACACACTAATCGTCGACTTTGATGCCCTTTTCCTGTTGATGCCCGGTGCGACCGCCCCGCTCGCACCCCCCTAGCTACGCCACTGAACTGGTATATAATATTTCAAATATAATAAAGCCTCTATAAATTTAATTTAAAACGTATTCTGGAGGTAGAAGTATCATCTGAAGAATATACAACCAGACCAAATATTCATATATCTTAAATTTCCACATATTAATAAATACAACACTATTGGAGACACGTACTCGTACGTATTTCAAAATAATATTATTATAGAACAAAACAAAGCGAATGTATCTATGTATGCATGAATTACTCATTAACAAGTGTAACACGCTTTATTCTTTGAGACAATATTATACTCTAGTGAAGTATATAACAAGCCAGGTGAATCGATTATACAATGAAAAAAAAAAATATCAAAATCGGTTTACCCAGTCGAAAGTTATGAGGTAACAAACATAAAATTTTTTTTTTTAAAAATACAGTCGAATTGATAACCTCCTTTTCTTACAGAAGTCGGTTAAAAAAAGGTAACTAAATAAAATACTATGTTTTTCCCCCCTCAGCTCCCGTATCCCAAATGTAGGCAGAAGGAGCACAATGTTAAGACACTCTGCTCCCGTTTCCGCAGAATTCTGAAGGCATTTCATGTCCAATGGCAGAACTTAACGCCGCGCTTATATCGACACCAGAGCGAAGAAACGTATATTTATATATATTTCTGTATTTCCTGTGACATACAATGTGGGGGTTTTCAAAGAAAGGGTGAATAGGTATTTTCTAGGCAAGCGTGCACCACCGTAGACCGCATCAACGCTCACCAGACTTGATGCGGTCAAACGCAAGCCTATTCCATATAAAAAAAAAAAAAAAAAACATATTTCATTTCTTTCAGTGGGAGTCGAACCCACAACCTGTCGCGTTTAGCGTCACACGCTTGTGCCCCCGCTCTCCATGACTGACCGTTTACTACTGGACTACTATTAATAAGTACAATGAATTGTGTTGTTGTTAATTCCTATATTAATATCATTAATGACCAAATATTAATGTGATGAGTCATATTGTGGTCATACGATTGTGAGTGTGGAATTTGAATATACAAGTAGCAACTTGTATATTCAAATTCCAATTGAACTTAAAGATACAAGGAATTTACATTTATGATTTCAGGAATATATATGTTTGTATTTGTAATTTACGTATATATAAGTAGACATTCTTTATTATATTACAGTACACCGTGTGAAATGTGGATTCTGATAACATTTTCCATGGTGAAAATATTTCCAAGAAGTAAATTTATTTTTTCAGCGAAAAACAGAGACGTTCGAGAAAAAAAAGAAGTAAAGTTAAAACTGTTTTTATTCATCATTACGAATCACTCCCTTTATTTGGCATGCGTATTAACTATCTGTTTTTTTCAGCTTCGCTTCAAAGTAGGGTAAGCAGAAAAAACCGAGTGTTAAGACACTCCGTTCACCATCTTACGCCGAATTTTCGAGAGCCTTGGTACCAGAGCAAAGAAATGAATTAATTAATTAACTTAAACAAAAAAATAATAATATGGTGATAGAAAATGATTTCTCAAATATAATAATAATTATGTAGATATATACAAATACATCCCTAGTCCATATTCTATGAATAATATATAAATACATACAACACGATTTATGAATCAACAAAATAACATTATGATAACAAAGCCCTACAATGCTGTGAATCACTACATAAAGACGAAAATACTGGACCTAATAATTTTTAATTTTTAATTCTAATAATTTCCATGCACAATTACCCTATTTTAAATACAAATACGTAAGTATATTATAGACAATGATCCTGTAGATCAAATAAAATTATTCATATAATTAATAGTCGGAGAAGTATATTATGGATAGGCAGACTTATTTTTTAAGTAACTCTACCTATCACAGTTCTTCTAAAACATGGATTTATTTGAACAAAACGGTGATCTCATTGCATAAGAAAGTTTTGACATAAGTCTACACAATCAATCGTGATTCCTAATTTGTAATTGGAGAGCAATAAATACCAAAATATAAATATATGTATACCTACTGTGTTATATTCGCATTATTAAGTACTTTCATTTATGTCATGTTATAACAATATATAGCGGATTTTTACTTGTTTAATATTAATAACCCCTTATAAAATGTCGACGGAAATACTTTATATAATAAACTAGTGTTAAAACACTCCGCTCTCCACTTTCCGCCGTATACTGGAGGCATTGCATATACAGTGGCGGAAATCAGCGGCACGCTTTGCCTCGACACCGAAAATATTAAATATAAAAAGAAAATTAATATAATATGGAACGTACCTCGTGATCCGGTCCCGGTTTCGACGCTAGTCGTGCTTCTGTTAATTGATTTTTCAATGCCCTTTGAGAAAAAAAGATTACTTTCAATAGGAAACCTTACATATGTATCAATTGTATCATTAATTATTTAAATTACTCCGTTATATCATATTGATTCTGGTAAGACAATTTTCATTGTTATTTCAAACCCACTTGTGAGAATATTATACAGATGATTGGTAAATAATGTATATAGACAAACAGATACCGTCGATAAAGGAAGTCTTTTCCATTTGTCATTTCAAAAAAAAATATATGAAAATACCATAATGCACAATAAAATGCTAAAAATATATATTGTTTTTCCAGTTTGTATTTTTGTATTCTCTGATGTACGTATTCCATATTTTCAAAATGTTAAAATCAAATAATTTTAGTCCTACCATTTTTAAAAATATCTTTCTTGTTCCTCTTTCAATAGATACCAAATAAATGTTATCCAAATACAAGCTTGTAAACTCCGTTCTCCGCTCTCCGCCCAAATTTCGATACAATGCGTGTTAAATGGCGAAACTTGAGCCAGACTCTTTTTTATATAACTTCACGCCATATCACAAATATAGCACAGTAGGCAGAGAAAACTCCGTCATCGACATCCGTCTCGTTGACAGTCAGAAAAAACAATGTACCAAAAAATGTCTCACATATAGAGCTCCTCAGCCTGCCTCGCCTGTTTCTCCCTGCGTTTTAACAGTTCAGCGCAGTTCTGCACCGCTAACACGGCGGCGGAACACGTCGCACGGAAGGAAGCGCTAGTGGCGCGCACCTTTTCTGTATGCTGTTTTAGATCTATACCTGGGGCGTATTATTTGTTTTTAAACATTTTAAAGGAGCACTGGTTAATAAAAATAATTAGAAAAAAATTAAATTAAAATAGAAAGTCTATAAATAACAACATATATTACCATCAGCCAACTTCACGGCGTCAATAGCTTCAGTCGCTTCGCTCACATCGTCAAGTATTTGAGGATATGAAGACACGCACATATCGAAATAGTTCTGTAGTTGCACAGCTTGCTTTGAGAGCAACTCTGTGTATGTCTCCACTTCTGCAATCTTCTCCGCAAGCCGACGTGATGTTCGACCTGCGAAAATTGTTAATTTAATTAGCTTTAATTTCATGGGGGTATTTGGATATATTTTGCTGATCCTCCAGAGGCCAATGTTCACCTGTACGAAATAAAAATATGCACATTTTATCGTAGAGGTATCGCAGCACTAGTGTTACTATAAATACATTCTTGCTTTATCTTAAACAGATGTTTTGTTCAAGGGGTCATAACTTTACTTTGCAAGCTTAATTTTTTGTTACTAAAAATTTTGGGGACTATTCTGTGGTGAAGTAAACAGAAAAGCGCTAAGGGTTTCTAAATTTTACAAAGAAATAGGAATAAATTAGACTTCACGTTTTATAATAATTTTTCAGATATCTCATTAACATATAAAAAATATTTTATACTCAAATTTTGATAAATACTTTGTTAAAGTTACAATATTGTTTTTTTTTACAAAACTCATGAAAATCTTTAGAAACCAATTTTCGAGTTTTTTTAAAAACATAAATTATCATTTCAATATTTCACATTACCATGTGACCCTGTTGATTGTAAAGAAGTAACTGAACCATGTCTTCGCAGTCCACCACCATTTGAACTGCTATCTGAGTTAGTGCCATATCCTGATTCAACCTATAAAATATAAATATATTTTTAATTAACATATTATGTTGAGATGGTTGTGTCACAACAGCAGTGGCAGTTCTGGGTCGATTCCCACTCGGGGTAGTGAATATGTGATATATATGAAATTACATATTGCACATAACATAGCAAATAATATATTTTAATTTTTTAATTTTAAGTTATTTGTCTCTATTACATATTGCATATCAGCAGAGCAAAGAGTTTAATTACCATCCTTTACACATTTAGAAGATTATGTAGGTGTGTATAATCTAGTCACCTCACCTTTGTGTATAATCTATATGTTAATTTATTTCAAATATAAGGAAAAATGATCTCCGCCTACTCTATAATAATAGATACATAAACTAAAAATAATATAAAACTTTACAAGAATCTACTTTTGCATAACTATTATAACTTCATTTTGTGAGAAACATTTATTCTGACAAAAAAAAAACATAAAACTATTAATCAATCCAAATCAAATTTTCGCACAAATTATAAAAGACAGTTTTGTTATATAATTAATTGCAAACAGGATTGAGACCTGAGACCTGTTGTGGACCTTAAACACAATGGTTTCCACTCAAGGAATGAATTATTTTTATTTTATTGCTCTAATCAATCTGTATGCTGTATCAAGAGGATGTGCATCATAGAGTTTTGCCACACAATGTACATTGTCTAAAAATTTGATGATATTTAGGGAACCAAATGTCTTTAATGCTAAGTTTTCTCTGCCTACCCTACTATAAACAATTTTCATATGTAATTGAAAATAGCTATTTACATTAATTTACATATAAGCACAATTACAACAAACCACATAAATAAAAAAGATATCTATGTATGATAAAATTTGATCTTGTCATTAAATGGATTATGTGACTCACCATTTAGCATTTAATCTTATCAAGAATTTGTAGGTAAGCTGATTACAAATGTACTGTTACTTATAAATATGCATATGAGTTACTGATTATAGTATTTTATAATTTAAATAATATATAAAAATAGAGAAAAGTAAGCAAACTTTACACATTATAACAATAATTTGTCAATTACTCTAATATAAGTTTAAATCCTATATTTAATCTGTACACATTCAGTAAATACTTTAAATCTCTGACCTTAAATGATTCCAGGACATCAATCCATTGCTGTTTCTCTTCTGGATTTGTAGCTCTTAAATACCAGACACAGTCATTAACCGACACATCAAATCTGCAGTCATCAAATTCATGAGGCTGAAATATATATTATATAACATTGTAAGAAATTGATTAAAAATTATTGTGCTTGTAAATAGATAAAATATTTATCATTTCATGTGGCAAGAAGGAACTATTATAGTAATATAAAAACATGTTCACAGTTGTCCTACTTGTAATTGAGCATAAACACAGCTACAGCAACAAATTAATATAATGATTATTCTATTGCAATTAATTAAGAAGTTTATGGAAGATATACCAATTTATATCTACAAGGACATATTAATATTCTTAGTTTTTATGTATTTTTTTGCCCAAGCATAAACTAGTCATAAATGATAATATATTATATTCACCTTCACTTTAGCTTTTTTCAAACATAATGCTCCACGACATCCAAGATTGCTTTCCAATTCGCTTTTGTAATAGGATAACGTTGAATCCTTCAAAACAATAAATCTATCCTGCCAGCCATGAATGTAGTTAGTCCATTTACTTAAATAGCCACGAAGTTCTTGTGTACTAACATCTTCTAGATCTGAATTATCACTCACAGTTATATTTTCATCCGTCATATTTGAAACGTAAATTCGATCAAATATTTACAACAAAACAAAATAAAAGTAATACACAAACGCACTACACCTACAAAATAGTTACCCCCACAGATGCAAAAGTGTTTTGTTTTGATAAGTCAAGTGACAACAATAATAATTGGCTATGGTTGAGTCTTACCCAGGAAGAATACAATTTGGAATTTATGATTCAGATTAATTTCATTTAAAATATTAATAGAATAAAAAAATTCAATATGCATTAAATTCATAAAAATATGAATAAAATTTATCATACGGTTTGCAAAAAAAGATATGTAAGTATAAATATATCGTATAGTCTGTGTAATGTAAGTGTGGAGAACAGAAAAAACTAGATTGATCGCCGATCACATTTCCGATTGGTAGATATTACGATACCGCCAAAAATGTTTCATACTGACCAATGAAATTGCTACTATACGCAATTTCCGTTCAAAATGGCTGACAAAACTATGCCTATATTTGTTCCATCTGAAAAACCTTTAAAAGTCGTAAAATGGAAAGTTAAAGAAGGTGCATTTGTGTCTCATGGTCAAATATTATTTTTATATAGCGATTCGTCAGGCAGCAGTAGTGAAATTAAGAAATTTAAGTCGACACGCGCTGGTACTATTGTATGCATCAAGGTGAAAGAAGGAGACGTAGTAGAGCCTGGGTAAGTGACGTCATATTGTATTTAGATACTTTTAATTGCCCAAACATTTTTATAATTACAACATGTTTAAATTCACAGTGCTATTTCTTGTGGAACAATATTTAAATTATAATAAATAGAGCATTAAACGATACCGGTTTTAAGCAAAACGTTAGCTTAAAAAGTACTATTTGTAAGCGCGCCAAAACAAGGTTGTTGTTTTCTTAAGTCTCAATAACTTAATAGTTAAATTAAATTTATTATATTTATTTACGTTTCAGAGGATGCATTGCAGATTTAGAAGGATGTCGCCATCCTACAGTTATGAAAGACATGTGTGCCGAATGCGGTGCAGATTTAAGAACCGATGAGGTTCAAAAACACGATGCAGCAGTTGTTCCAATGGTACACTCTGTGCCTGACCTAAAGGTATAAATTATAATTTTGATCGACAAGTCTATCCTAAAATTAAAAATGCTTAAAACAGTTTCTTATAGCTAGCTCTTCATCAAATATATTAAAACAAATAAAATGACAGTAGTATTTATATTTATTTTACAGGTGTCTGGAGAACTAGCCCAAAAATTGGGTAGGGAAGATGCTAATCGATTATTAAAAGATCGAAAATTAGTACTTCTTGTTGATCTTGATCAAACATTAGTTCACACCACAAATGATGATTTACCCCCCAACTTGAAGGTAATCTAAATAATGTGCTATATTATGAAGCATTGACAGAAAATATATAAAGTGACAAAATTAATATTATATAATAAAAAAAAACATTTAAGATCCATTTAATTATGGCACTCAATGCTCATGACTTTGTCCTATTACCAGAGTAAGGAAAATGAAAATGTTATTATATTACACCAAGTCAGAAAGAACGAAAATTATAACAGTCATATTTACAGTCCAATGTCCTACTGCTCATTAGTACCTTCACTGGATATTATAAATTATGATTTTAATAATGAAATTTTTACAGGGAGTACTTCATTTTTTCTTACGAGGTCCAGGTAACCAGGGTAGATGGTGTCATACAAGGCTTAGACCTAAAACAGAAGAGTTTTTAGAATCTGCTTCAAAGAACTACGAATTACATGTTTGTACATTTGGAGCGAGGCAGTATGCTCATGCCATTGCTGAATTATTGGATCCTCAGAAGAAATATTTTTCACATAGAATATTATCGAGAGATGAATGTTTTGATGCCAGAACAAAATCTGCTAACTTAAAGTATGTTATCTATTTCTTGAATACTTCAATCTTTACAAAAAATATGAATGAAAATTGTTATATTCATATATTTTGTAATAGTATTGACTATTTATCATACAAAATACTAAAGAAATATTATTAATTACTTTCCAGAGCTTTATTCCCTTGTGGTGATAACATGGTCTGCATAATAGACGACAGAGAGGATGTATGGAGGCATGCTAGTAATCTTATCCATGTTCGTCCATATTCATTTTTCCAGTCCACTGGGGATATCAATGCTCCTCCATCATTGTGTAAGTCACCTATTACTAAATAAAACTTTATATTGTGTATACTAAATATGAATATTAAATAATTGTCTTAAAGATGAATCTATAACAATTTTTTTCTTGTTTGTATCAGTTTAAAAAAAATTAAGAGTTAGTTTTGGATTTAGATACAAGTTGCAATGGTAGAATATTTGTGACTTCCCTTGTAATCCATATAAAAATATCCTTCTGAAGACTTCCTATATTTAAGCTTTTTAAGGAAGACAGATACGAGGATGACATTAAAATAATATTTTTTTAATTTATAGACATTTATATTTATAGACCTGACAGGCAACACACTTCTTGTTCGGTAATAAAACACTACCTTACTAGAGAGGAGAAATGAAAATAATTAATTCCTCCAAGTGCCGATCGAATGCAAAATGATTCTTGATTCAAATTTTTTCCATTGCAACTTTTAAAAATGATCTAAATATTTTTTTCAGTTGTAACTTCTGATGAGAAGGCTAGGTTACCAAGTGGTAAAAATGGCTCACAGCCAATAAGCAATCAAATGCCATCATTAGAAACTGAGCCTGTTAAAGAATTAAAAGAAACAAAACTGACTGAACAAAATGAAGTAAAACTTAGTAGTAATGGTAAAATAGTCGCAAAAGAAAATAAAATTGAAACAGACAAAAACAAAGAAAATAAGGATATCAGTAAAGAAAATGATATTGAAAAAGCTGTTAAAGATGACAAAGTAGAAAGTGCACATGTTGACAAGGAGCCTGATAAAGATAAGCAAAACGAATCTGAGACTCTTAAAACTGATGAAAAATTAGATACAATAGATGAACAAAAAGAACACGATAAACAGTTAATTATAAAAGATGATAAGCAAACAAATAACTTAGCTGAGAAAGAACCTGAACAAGGCAAACCAGTTATAAATCCTAATATACCGGTTTGGGTGGCGACTGCTGATGGCCAGATAGAAGTAGATGATGCGGATGATTATTTAATATATTTAGATGACATTTTAAAAAGAATACATAAGTAAGTGGTTTTTTTTTTGCTTCACACATTATTCATACAGGAGAGTAGACAAAAGAAACCTAGCATTAACACATTCTGTTTCCCATGTACCTTTTATCATCAATATTGACACTCCTTGAAAACTAAGTTTTCTAACCAATTAGCCAGAGGGACCCTAGTGTTAAGACACTCCATCCTCATTTTCCCCCCCAATTCTGAAGGCAATTTGTGTTGAGTGTCAGAACAGACCAAAACCTGTCGAATTACAGTCACACTTTGTGCCCCTGCTTCATGACTAGCCTCTATTTCCTTTTCCTTAATGCATAAACAATACTATTCTAAATTTCAAAATAATATATAATATAATTTATATTTAATAGGGAATTCTACAATATATATGACACTATGGGCAAATACCAAATACCAGATTTGAAGTATATAATACCCGAAGTAAAGAGCAAAGTGTTAGAGGGAGCCAGCTTAGTGTTCAGCGGATTGGTACCCACACATCAAAGAATAGAAACTTCTAGAGCCTACCAAGTTGCCAAAAGCCTAGGTGCTGAAGTTACTCAGGATTTTACTGAGAAAACTACTCATTTGGTTGCAGTTCGATCAGGTAAATAGTTTAACAAAAAGTTCTTTTTTTTTTAGTTTCTTGCTGTATAGCAGAGTAGACAAAGGGAACCTAGTGCTAAGATACTGTTATTATTAGCTGTGGATTATTTGCAATTGTTTTACAAAATAGTATGTAAACTAAAAATATTTTTCTTCCGTCTAGGCACGGCAAAAGTGAATGCTAGTCGAAAAACGGGTGACGGTAAAAATAAAATACATGTAGTAACGCCAGAATGGTTGTGGACATGCGCTGAACGCTGGGAGAGGGTCGACGAACGCCTATATCCCTTGCAACGAGGTGGACAGGTTTGTTCAATAAATCTTTTTTTTCTTCACGCTCGTATTGCGCTCTGAGCATGGAAGGCAAGGAATATGGCAACCTAGTATTAAGACACTGATAACCATATTAACATTTTTTTTTAAATATTTTATTAGAGCTATATGAATAAATACAAAAATAGATATGTTTAATAAACTTACATGCTGTATATATACTAATTAATATATGCATATTTGTTCTTCGTTTATTTAGGTAACTTTTTAAAATTTAAGCCTAATCCCACTTAGCAAGATAAGCAGAGAGAACTTAATTTCAAGGCAATGTTGAATTATAAATTTCAGTTCATTGTGTCTCAACACCGCTATTGGTATTACCTAAAGTGGAAGAATGAAAATAATTAATTGCCCCACAATTGGGGGCAATTGTTTTTAGTTGTATCCCCAATGGGATACAACTAAAAACATTATTTATACATAGATGTGACTAAATTAAAACTTTTTTGTCTTGTATAGAAAACTATGTTACATATTAAATTTTAACAGCCATATTAGCTTAGTTTCTTCTGTTTTTTTGACAAAATAGTGCATAAGTAGATAAAAAAAAGTAATAAAAAAAAACAAACAATGCCCCCATTTGTAGAGCAGCGCGCGCCGACCACCCGCGCATTGCAGCAGCCCGCCGCCCGCGCCGCCTCTGCGCAAGCGCACACCCTCCGGGCGGTTCATGGACACTCTCAACCCGCTGCTGTCCTTCTCTAGCGACGACATCGCCGACATGGACAGGGAGGTGAGCTACTAATATTATAAATGTGCAAATTTGTGAGGATAGATGAATTCATATGAAACTTTACAGTAATATTAGGTTAGGAAAAAACGTCAGAATATCATTTTACAGTTTTAACTATATATAAGATTTTGTATAATTTGGCTATAACAATAAGTTTAGTGGGTGAAGCCATGTTTGGAGAATAAATCAAGTAGGTAATTTAATTATGAAAACTCAAAAAATAAATTATTTTAACATGATATAGCAAAGAAGTAGGAATCAAAATATTCTTTTACCACCCATTTTCGAAACTAGTGAATAGCGATATTTAAGCTACGCCATGTCGACGTAAGCAAAGAAATGAAAATAACTAAAACATAGTAAAATAAGTACCTAATGCAAAAAATAGTACCTAATATATAAAAAATGTCTCAGGTGGAGGATATCTTTAATGAATCTGATGAAGATTCAACAGATGAGGAAAAGAAACCTCAGGATGATGTAGATGATGAAGAAAACATGTCTGAAGATAGGCTCCTCAGTTTAGAAATAAGCAAAAGTTCTCAAGACAGGTGAAGCAAACATTATTTAATAATAAGTGTATACAATTCTCATTGTTTTTACCTTGTAGCTTAATTTCCATATAAACTTAATTAATAGTGTATTATTTTCTTATTGTCACTGTGAATCTATAAGCAATGCTTGGAATTTGCAATATTTTTAGATATTTTGTCATTTTCACTGTATAAAAAAGTAGTAAGATAGTATGTTGGTTGTATTTAGAGACTTAACCTACTCCTCTTGAAATTTGTCCAAAAACTAGCCAATAAAGCCATACATTCTTATTTAATGCTAACATCAAAATATAAGTTGTAACAAGTATATTAGAATTTTGTAACCTGTCTGTTTTAGCAGGTTACTTGAGAAAGATGAAGATGAACGCTCAAGTGATTCCAATACAGGTAAGATAATTTTTAATACCTACTCTTCTATAGAAAATTTAAAAAAATCTTTTACAGAAAATGATAAAGTTCAAAACTACTAAGATTCACCACATGCTGTGCATGACGGGTGCAGTTGAGGGAAGCCATATTCTGCAAAGTTTTGTCTCTATGTCCTCTACTGGGAAATGATCAAAAACTCCATAATTTCCTCATGATCAATACTTAAATGATTTGGCTTAAATGTATAATAAAAATCTATATAAAAACTTTATTATTTTAGAAGATGGAGAACGACCTAGGAAGAGACCTAGACCTTCAACACCAACTTCTGATGATGATGACAGCTCATGGAACTTAATGGGAGCAGCCCTTGAAAGAGAATTCCTTGCTCAGGACTGATACCAACATTCTGTTGTACAAATTCTATTACTTTATGTTAATAAAATAATGTTAAGGAAATTTATAATGGGTACTTTATTTCTAACACCTTATCCCCTATAGGTTTTAATACACATAAAATCTTGTAAATAAATAGAAGCAAATAAAAGAACAGTTGAATTAGATCTACTTTATAACTAATTAATTATATATTAAATTTACACTTTCTTAAATTGCATAGGGATCATTCTCATCAAATACATGGAATTTGGTATATGTGGGTTTTGATGTGAAATCTTTTTTACCATCTTGCCAACCTCTGGGAGGAGCTTTTTTATAATCAAAACTAGATTCAAGTTTTCCGTAAAGTTCAGCTTCTTTTTCAATGTCCTCTCTGTATCTCTCCTTCGCCACTTTCTTTCCCGTAACAGGATCAGTAATGTCGCCAAAAGGATAAACTACCTCCTTGACTTCGTGTGTTATTAATTTTGTCATTTTCTTTTGCAAAGCTTGTATTAAGACAATATCCCCAGTTTTGTACTTTTGATTTGGGTCGTAGCAGTAATAAAATTCATCTTTTCTGAAGTACTGAAACAGAATATTCAGATGTATTTTTTGAACAACATTACTTATAATATTATACAATTTAAAAACATTACGAACCATCAATAAATTTTCGTCCAATTCTAACCTCTTAACGCGAATTTTGGTAGCATTTTGTTTAACTGTTGGAACACATTGACCTAACAAAAGTAATTTTCTAGCCGCTTCCGATATGTTTCGAGCCATTATCGATATAATGTAACTATGAAATAGTATAAATTTGTTTTAATTATTGATAGAAAGATAGCCCTGTTTATTTTTAACCTATCCTGATGTTTTTGACTTTTACATTATAGTGTTGCCATGTATGGAAAATTAAATGAAATAGTTAATAAATTGATAAAAAATATACCATATGGTATCGGTAACAATGAAAATTATCATTCATCAAAGGCATAGTAATTTCATTAAGTAAAAGAAATCTCTGTTTTTGATTATAATTATTGTTAAACAAGCCGTATTACCGGTGTTCACTTTTCATTCAATTCAAAATTCATTAATATTCACCATTATTTTATCAGAATATGAACATAAAAATAATTTAAATCTTATCCTAAATGCAGAGAGCACGTACAAAAAGGACGCTGAAGACAGTCAGAGACTGTTCTACTGCACCACCATGTCCTTAACCCTTGATAATATAAATTGTTACAGTTGTTAATATATTTTCAGGAATTAAATACTTTTATTTTATATATTGACGTAATGAATGTCAAATATATAGCAACGCAGGCCACAGCTCTTCTCTGCTAACGATTAAAAAACTGCAGTCCTTGTGGACTGAACTATCTTACGTTATATCAAACATACAGCAATTTTCCTTGTACTATTTTAACTGGTAATTATGTTTGTCTTTTTTACACAGATTTTAGATCTAAATCCCCACAAATTTTAGTTGCTATTTTGTAAAGCTATTTTGGAACACAGATTTAAATAAAACAACCACAATTAAAAACAAAAATAAACATTATTTAATAAAAATTATTATGTTCCAATAAAAAATGTACAAACATTTCTATATAGCAATCACCATAAAATGAAATATAACAAGTAATATTTCCCATGATATAAAATAAACAACACCATGTTTTTATCAGTCTCCAAAATCAATTGTATACATCTAAGCGGGTACTAATTTTGTGATCGGTTTTACCATTGTAACCAACGCAGCTATCGATGATACTGCCCCAAAAGTACCTATTGCACTTGGACTTAATTTAATAAAACCCAAAGCTGTCAATGGAATGAAAAGGTCACAGGAGTTTTTTAATGTATCAATAAATATATCCTTATGACAATTAAGAATTGTATAAAAGTGCCTCATACTAGCATGGAAGTCAAATTGATTTAAGGGACCATTTAACAAAGCTGATGGTTTCAAAAACATGCTTCTGTTTAACTCCAAAATATGTAAAATTTCATATAAATCTCTTGCTAAGTTAGCAATTATAGATATGAGCCAAAATTTATTGGCTGTTTTATTCCAATTGTCCGAGTCTGATTTAAGGAAGCCACTTTTCGTAAGCCATACTATATGATCAGCATATAAATACAATGCATGGGCTATTTTGCTCACTGTCAATGATATTCTTAAAAAAGAATCTTCTATATTCATAGTGTTTAAGGCCAAGTAGCAAATATCTATACATCTTCCCAATCTTAACACTGAAATATTAAAATTTTATTACATCTTTTTGATATGGTTTGAAATAAAATATGATGTAGCACTACATGTAAAAAAATTTTATCATCTATTATGTGTAAGAATTGTGAAAAAGACCGCTACAAAAACAAATACAAAGAAAAATTTACAATATTCTATAACTCATCTGAAATTATAGTTTCACTTAATTATTTACCTTTCCTAAAAGAACTTAAAGTATTCTCTAAACTTTTAATTCTGTCAATAGAGTATTTATTTGCATTTCTAGATTCTAGTTGATGCCACACCAGGCGGCTTGTATACTGAAATAATCTGAAATAATAATAAAATGCAAATAATTATAATGTAAATATTGTCAATTTATATATAGTTAAA
Organism: Heliconius melpomene rosina; assembly: GCF_056956725.1. Lineage (NCBI taxonomy): Eukaryota > Metazoa > Arthropoda > Insecta > Lepidoptera > Nymphalidae > Heliconius > Heliconius melpomene. Next base: position 3,076,820 of record NC_140402.1, on the reverse strand, counting down.
ATATAAATTAGAAATATTCATTTTTAGCTGAAGTTGCAGTGTGAACACTGTATAATGCACATAAAAAGTAGGAGGCAGAGAGAACCTGGGAACTTAGTTTTAAAACATTCCATTCCCATTAAGACATTTCCCACTTGCCACTAATTTCTGGAGGCAACTGGAACTCAGCGCCGCACTTTGTGTCGAAAATCAAATAATTTTAATTATAGTATTTTTTTTAAAATAATTCATGAGATATTGTAAAATTAATTTTGCTACTGACCTGGCAAGCTTATCTCTGCCATTTGACTGGTTGTTTACTTTCAGTACAATGTCCATATTAGCTTTAGTATATTACAACTAATTAAGTACCATTTATCCTTATATAAAACCAATGCATTTATAATCTATAGGTGAGAACTGAAACATTTGGAATGAAAGGACTTGGAAAATACGTTTAATGTTAATAAGGAATAATAAGGAAAAAAGTTAAGGAAAAGTCTTTTAATATTTACTAAATGCATAACGTTTAGTAAATTAATAAGCTTGTATTATAAATGACAAAACATAGAATAAGATAAATAATGTATATCTTGTTATTTATAACGTAAACTTATAAAGATGATCTATATAAAAAGCACCGTTGATCGTAAGTTGCAAAACAAATTTCAGTAGCCACTGACCGTAAGCAATATTAGTCATTTGGTATCACAGAACACATTTACTCAAAGAATGTTCACTTCATACTAAAAAATGGGTGACAAAACGATGCTGCTGCCATCTCTAGCATGCCCAACGAAACACAACTTGCGGGAAATTCAAAATTTGGCTTTAAATCGATTTTTATTCAAAAGCCAGAATTATTATTCCTTCAAAATCATTTGGAAGTATTATTATTTAAATTATGTAATAATACTTCCAAATGATTTTGAAAGAGTGAATAATTTATATATAGTACAATAAAAAAAATAAATGCAGAAATAAAACTAATAAACATTTTACATTTTCTTTATTGCTTATAAACATTTGTTTTAATGATATTTACACAAACAGTATTTCTGCAAAACAATTAAAATATACTGCTAAAGATTACAACATTGCTACAAGACAAACTTGCCCTTATATGTTAAAATAACAATTTTAATTTTTATAAGTTAAATAGAACATAATCTGCAAAAAATATATAATTTATATATTTATTAACATATAAGATTGTGGGCAGTTGTACTTGATTGTTGTGTTATTGAATTTATTTTTTAAAAAAAATTACAGACAAAGATAAAATTAATAAAGTAGGTATAATGAACTTAATACAGTGTTGGTCAAATTAAATCTAACATTAATATACAATTACTTATTTTTAATATATCTATTTTCCTTTTTAACAATTTCTGATAATCTGCAAATTGTTTATTTTTAACTAAACAAAATCTTTTTACTGTTGTGGAAGGCACTATTACATATAAAATCAACATTTTCTTTAAGATGTTCCTCACATTGGGCAAGAAAACTAAAATTTACATCTGTTTCCAATTTGCAGATTGCAAGTTTTTTGAGGTTTAAAGAATATGATAATGTTTCGTATAAATTATTGCAGATTGTGGCACAGTTCTCAAGACATAAAATCTTATAAAATTTTTCAGATACATAGTTTAACTTCTTTTTAGCATTATCATAATCTTTGAAGTCCATAAAAGTGTATAAAAGTGTGTAAGGTGTAGTGTATAGTGTGTATATATATTATCGGTATGTTTCAATTTTAAAACTGAATCACAAAGCTTGCATTGGGGCGAGCTATGACAAATGTGCAATTTTCAAAAAAGTCATACATTTTCTTCAAATGATTGAGTTAGAGAAAAAAGACATACATTTTCTTCAAATGAAGAATTGTCAGTCATGTTGGTGTGGCTTTCGATCTGCAGAATCAATATTTCAGCAGCTAAACAATTTATCCATATACATCCCAAATTTGCAGTGACTGTTGCCTCTCCAGGTAGCAATCCTGAAAATAACAAGAGGTAATAAAGGTCAGGTTACAGAAACTAAAATCAACATATCATTGTTAGATGAATCTTCTTGATTAAGCAATTAAAAGAAAATTAAAGAAATTGTTTAAGATTAATGTAATTTTAGTTGTAACTATTAGTATTTTGTTAAATTTATCTGTGTTTACGTTTTAAAATTATAAATTAATATCTAATATTTTATTTTTACGTATATATCTATCTGTTTTAGGTTTTTTTCACTGTTACCATAAGATAGGCTATTTATTATGATAGGTTTTTAAGTTAAATATATTGTCATTACAAGTGAACCAGTATCAATTAATAATATACTTGAATTACCATTTGAATACTTGTCAATACCCTTCTTTGCAATGGTCCTGGTATAACATTTGCAGGAAAATGTGATGTCCCTGGTTGTTCAGTGGAAAATTAAAATCTTTGATTACCTGATTCTGAAAATAAAATATAATTGGATGAAAATACATTGCCAATGTATGATTATTAATATGTACATAAATAGAACAGTTTTTCTAAACAGTATTTTTTTTTCAATAAAATTGACAAATGAAGCCCTTTCAAAATGGTGGCAACGTAACATTCTATGTTCACTATAATTTTTTTTCTGAAAATCGATAGAATACATAGGCCTTCGGGGACGCAAAACTTGGCCCAAGTTTCACAACTGAAAAAGTACAACATTTAAGATATGACTTTATCTAGAGAAGTTAATACTTAATGATTACTTACCGGTGTGAATTGGAAATTTCAGGATCTTCACGAGGGAACATATGAGGCATCTACTTTTCAAATTGTCTCCCGTACTTTAGATCCAAACATTCAAACAGAGAGAACAACTGAACAACAATAGAAATCTAAATATAAAATACAACAGAAATGCTAAAAACAGGTTGCTTGTTTAAGTCGCAGTAGTATGTTCGCCATTTGCAAATGCTAATGCTACCATTGCCATATCAAAACATAATCCTACTACTGTACTTTAAATACCGGTTACATAAACTGTTTCTCATATCGAAAAACATTTTATCACGGTGCCTTGCTTACATGAAATATTATAAAGAAAGTTATTTATTAAACATTAAGTAATTTAATCGTCAATTAAAATTAAATTCTTAAAAAAATACTCTTAGAAAAACTACTAATTAGTAGTTTTATATTAATATAGCAATACAACGGGTCCCAAGTTAGGTATGTCGCCCAAGCTCCTTAGGAAGTCGACCGGGCCTGTTTGGTATTGTTCTGTTTAATTGATCGTTTAATTTGATATTTGTAGGTATATACCACAGAACACATTTACTTGATATACTATATTGTATAAACAATAAAGTATACATGTAAACTAATAAAGTCACTTTTGAAGTTTTCTTTCAGTGCTTGTCATGACAACAACATACGTTGTCTATGAATTTTAGTTGTCTATACACAATTATAGAATACATGTAAAAAAAAGAGATCCAGTATAAGTACAGCCTTCACCTAAAACAAAACAAACACATATTTACAGGATGTACACAGGTGTTTCTTTTTGTTTACTTTACTTACATTGCATTTTCACTCGAATCTCACCTTTTCCGAGTAGCTCTTTTCTTATTCCGAGTTAAATAATGAATTAAAGTTTTTATAAATTATTCATAAAAAAATATATAAATATTATGTTTATATTAATTTACATATCTATTGAGACGATGTATAGTTATATCTCTCAATTATTTACAGCTTTAAAATGTTGTGTTTCATTAGTTTTAAATCAATTAAGCTATATACAGAATTAATAACAATTTATAAATAAGTATTTATTTCATAATGCATGTAAAAATATTTATAAATTATTAAAAATATATTAAATATTTTTTGTATAGGAGTATCTTCATAGGTTCATATAACGTAGGAGAATATCTTTATCCTGCTAAGTGTTTATAATTTTGCGATAGTTAATTTTTTAAAAAATATATTTTTAACAATATCAATTCAGAAAATTTATTTTTGTGTTTTCCATAGACAATCTTGTAAGTTAATATTGTGTAACTTAAAATTTGTTATGGTAACATTGTTAAAGTAAATAGGCTGCTTCTTTCCGTGAGCTTCCCGCAGCCATCTTGAAACATCTTTTATAAATTTTTATTTGTTCTTGTTAAAATTTTAAGTTTACCGTGTTAATTATATATGATATACATGATTAATTAAAATACTAACTTGTGGGAGTTCTTTTATCTTAGAATAGTGGTTTCCATCTTTATTTTATTTGTGGTAAGACTATTAACTTCGTTTAGTGACGTGAGATAAAAATTTTCTCGAACAAGGCGACATTTTGAAGTGACGTGTAATGTTGTGCATTTCAGATAGTGGTTCACCAAACTGAGCTTACATGATTGGATTACCGCGTAGCGATAGAGATAGAGATCGTATAACGGTGAAAATACGTAACATGAAGAGAAGTACTTCTCGAGATAGTATGCCGCGTTCCAAAAGAACGCGCAGTAGCATAGGAAGGTATGACGACAGCTCCGATGAGCGCGTCACCCCGGAGCGGGTGCGCCGTCGAGTGCGCTCGCCGAGTCCCCGCGGTCGGTATGTGTCTCCTCACCGTGACGACTACGTACGTTCACGAGAGGTACGGGAGGAATCCTCGCGTGCCTACTATAAGGTTTTATGTGTAAGTGCTTTACATCCCAAAGCTTCTGACGAAATTGTGAAGGATACGCTTTATAGGGAGTATAAAAAATTTGGTGATTTTAGTATCAAAATTTCTCATGAGTTGGACGAACGCGTCGCATACATTTGTTTTCGAAGTGTCGAAGATGCCAGAGATGCTAAACATGCTAAACCAAGGATTATTCTATATGATAAAGTAGCTATCGTTGATCCAGTGTATGAACCGATGCGCTCAGAGTATAGGAGTAGACCTAGGAGTATAAGTCCTCCTGATTATGATCGCCCTTACTCTTATGCGTGGTCTCCAGTTCCCGAGAGACGTAGGCCACCGCCAGATGAGAGGGCTTATGGAATACCTCCTACTGTTCCTCCTCACCATAGAGATTTTCGTCCTCCAATGCATGAGTATCCAATGGCTGGACCCCACGGTCCTCCAATGCATCATCGTCCACCTATGCACCACCCACCACATCCTCATTATATGCCTAGGCCTTATATGCCCCGTCCACACCATCCACCATTTGAAAAAATTGAAAATAAGAAAGATAAATTCCCCAATTATTTGCACCATGTTCAACCTGAAGATGATCCTCTAGCAACAAGAACTTTGTTTGCTGGAAATTTAGAAATTAATATATCCGATGAAGAGCTACGCAGAATTTTTGGCCGCTATGGTATAGTGGAAGATATTGATATAAAGAGGCCTCCTCCAGGTACAGGCAATGCATTTGCATTTGTCAGGTACCAGACTTTAGATATGGCACATAGAGCAAAAGTTGAACTATCAGGTCAGTATATTGGAAAATTCCAATGCAAAATAGGTTATGGCAAGGCTACTCCTACAACTAGAGTATGGGTTGGCGGTCTTGGTCCATGGACTTCAGTTGCACAACTTGAAAGAGAATTTGATAGATTTGGAGCCATTAAGAAAATTGAATATGCAAAAGGTGAACCACATGCCTACATATTATATGATTCAATTGATGCAGCTCAGGCTGCTGTAAAAGAAATGAGAGGTTTTCCTCTGGGTGGACCTGAAAGACGACTTAGAATTGATTTTGCAGATGTAGGTACAGGAGGTCCTTATCGACCAAAACCTTATGCTCCACCCGCAGGTGAAGAAGGAAGAGCAGTTGAAGGCTATGAGGGATATGAGGGAACTTGGGATGATAGTTACAGTTATGGAGGTTCAGGATACAGAGGCAGAGGTGGACACCGAGGTCGCGGTCGCGGCATGTATCGTGGTGTTTACCATGGCACAGGTGACTATAGAGATGAAGAGTGGAGAAGAGCCCCTGATAGTGAATATGAAGGACGCATTCGTCGCTCAGGATCTCGCGAGCCAGGAGTCGACAGGTCTCGTTCGCGTTCGCCTCGTCGTCGCTCCCCTGATAGTGATTCAGATGGATCCCCACGCAGAAATGGTGGTATGCTTGCATCAGCTAGAACTTTACCAGAAGTTGTACGTAAAGCAACAACAATCTGGAATGGGGCATTGATTCTTAAAAATTCACTATTCCCAACAAAATTCCACTTGACAGATGGTGATTCAGAAATAATTGACAGTTTGATGAAAGATGAGGAAGGAAAAAATCAGTTGAGAATAACACAAAGACTTCGGTTAGATCAACCTAAGTTGGATGATGTACACAAGAGAATATCAACATCAAGTTCTCATGCAATCTTCCTTGGAGTTGCCGGATCAACTGCTTCGGTTACCAATGAGGATTCAAGTATTCAGACAAGACCTATGAGAAATTTGGTTTCATATTTGAAACAAAAAGAAGCTGCTGGAGTTATATCACTTTTAAACAAAGAAACAGAAGCTACTGGAGTTTTGTATTCATTCCCACCATGTGACTTCTCTACTGACTTGCTTAAACGGACATGCCACAATTTAACTGAAGAGAGTCTAAAAGAAGACCATTTGGTTATTGTGGTGGTGCGAGGAGGTTCCGCTTAAAAAATTAAGAGTATTTATTAAATAGACAAGTATAGATTAAGTTTTTATAAAGCCTTAACATTTTGCAAATTAATAAAACATTTTTTATTATATAACTTTTGTGACGCGTAGTGTTGTGAGGTGATTGTAAACATAGTTTAGTGAAGGTTCACTAATTCATTATTCTTGTGCAAGTGCTGTGTATGCCACAGTTGTAGTGTAAAAGCAATAAATATTATTGCCAGTTAATAAGTTTATTATATATAAATATTAGTTTTGCTAGACCATCTAAATTGTGTATTACAAAGAAATGACAGATGCAAGTGTATAATTGTCAGTGTATGTTGTGTAGTGTGTGCAAAAACAAATAGATTATTATATTTAAAGTTGTAGTTTTTTTACACCTTGTGAGCTAGTGTCTGGAAAGTGCTGTTGATATTAGTGAATGATTAGTGTAAAAAAAGTTTGTGAAAACTACACAGAGAAAAAAAAGGTTGAGTTGGGGGTATTTAGAAAAAACTTAAAAGTGCATTTAACGACTGGTATAATGTTAGTGAGATATTGTGGTAGGTATTTTATGTGCTGTGATTGTGATTAGTGATACAGGGGATCTCAAAGTTAGTGATAATCATGTGTTCTTTAATTCCGAGTAAGTAGAGTCGAATAGTAAATATGGAACACTTCCTTTATTCCTGGCTAAAGTTATTTGTAGTTTTTACATTTTATAATTATTAAAGATGCATAATATATTAAATTATTATTTTTTTTGTTTCTAACAATGAAACATTTACTGTAGACCAAAATTAATTTAGATTGATTTTGAAAATTAGTAGTTTTACTTTATTTCAAAAAAATGTATCTTCCAAGTACTTAATTTTCTTCTTTGGTATAAATATGAATGACCCGGAAACAGGAAACTTGTCTGACTGTAAGTATTTTGTAAGATAAATTACATAAAGTTAAAGTTCAGTAAATTACCAAAAATAATTACACAAATTAAACAAGAAGAACAAATAATTTTCTAGAATTGTTAAGTCTTAATTTTTAAAAGCTTTTATTTAACTTGCAATGTATGTATGTGGGTTCGGGTGAAATCTTGGAGCTCAATTTAGAAGTAGATATCGTCAACCGATTGAGCTGAAATTTTGTATACACGTTTACTTTGGATGACAATGCACGATAAAATATGTGACGTCACTCTAAATCTAATATGGCGGACCATGCAAGATGGCGGAATTGTTATTTTTAATGTACTTCTACAATATGGGTATCAAATGAAAGGACTCGTTGAGAGCAACTCGAAAAATAATGTGATGTCATTCTAAATCCCATAAGGAGGAAATCGAAGATAGCCGAGTATCTATTTGGTCTACTTCTACAATAAAGATATTAAATGAAATGGGTCGTTGACCGTAACTCTAAAAATAATGTGACGTTATACTAAATCCAATATGGCGGAACATCTAAGATGGCGGAATAGTTATTATTTATGCACTTCTGCAATATGGGTATCAAATGAAAGATCTTGCCGAGAACAATTAGAAAAATAATGTGACATCACTTGAAATCCAATAGAATTGACACGATTCAAGTTTTTTGTGCTTTCATATAATGAAAGGTATGTTTGTACGATTGAGCTGAAATTTTGTATACACGTTTGGTTTGGATGACAATGCACGATAAGGTTTGTGACTTCATTCGAAATACAATATGGCGGACCATCCAGGATGGCGGAATAGTTATATTTCATGAACTTCTATAATATGGGTATCAAATGAAAGGGCTTCTTAAGAGCAACTTGAAAAATTATGTGACGTCATTCTAAATCTAATAAGGCGGACCATCCAAGATGGCGGAATAGTTATATTTAATGCTCTTCTATAATATGGGTATCAAATGAAAGGGCTTGTTAAGAGCAACTTGAGAAAAAATGTGACGTCATTCTAAATCCAATATGGGGGACCATCCAGGATGAACGAATAGTTATTATTTTTGCAATTCTGCAATATGGATATCAAATGAAAGGGCTCATTGAGAGCAACTCGAAAAATAATCTAACGTCATTCTAAATCAAATATGGCGGACCATCCAAGATAGCCGAATAGTTAATTTTAGTCTACTTCTACAATATGGATATCAAATGAAAGGTCTCATTGAGAGCAACTCGAAAAATAATCTAACGTCATTCTAAATCCAATATAGCGGACCATCCAAGATAGCCGAAGAGTTAATTTTAGTCTACTTCTACAATATGGATATCTATTGAAAAGGCTCGTTGAGAGTAACTCGAAAAATGTGACGTTTTTCTAAATCCAATATGGCGGAACATCTAAGATGGCGGAATAGTTATTATTTATGCACAACTGCAATACGGGTATCAAATGAAAGGGCTTGCCGAGAATAATTAGAATAATAATATGACATCTAGTGTGAGAAACCTTCTTCCTCCTGGCATTAATCCCGGCTATTGCCAGGGTCTGCCTTCCCACTCAACCTACTCCACTTTGCGCGGTCTTTTGCGTCCTTGGTGGTTAGACCATTGGCTCTCATATCCGGCATCACGATATCCAACCAGCGCTTCCTTGGGCGTCCAGGAGGTCTCACTCCAGGAACTGATATAGCAAGGCACTTGCATCCGACATAGTTCTTAGACCGCCGCGTAACGTGGCCAAACCATCTCAGGCGGCGCTCTTGGAGCTTATCCGCTACGTTACGGACCCCAAGACTACCTCGAACGAATGTGTTGCGTATGCAGTCAGACCGCGTTACGCCGCCCATCCACCTCAGCATCTTCATTTCCGTGACGTGAAGCTCCTGAGTGTGCCAAGATACTGCTGCCAACATTCGCGGCCGTATAAACGAACCGGTCGTATGATGCTCTTGTATATCAGTCCCTTGAGCTTGGCGGTTTTCTTCGGTCATAGACCACACCAGTGACCTCCCGCCATTTGGCCCAGGCAGCACTTATCCGGCCATGGACATCGTGATCGATGCCTCCAGACTCGTGCATAACGGATCCAAGGTGCCTGAACTTTTCTGACTTAACGGCTGGCTCAGGACCTATAAGGATCGTGCTCGAGTCCGGGCTCGCGCAGGCCATGTACTCGGTCTTCGACACATTTAGTTTAAGACCGCTGTTCTCAAGCGTACCCTTCCAGAGGTTCACTTTACGCTCCAGCGTCAGTCGATTCTAGTCAATGAGTGCTATGTCGTCGGCATACATCATCAACCATGGAGGCTGCACTACATTGAATAAGAACGGACTAAGATTCGAGCCCTGGTGAACCCCCACTGTAATCGGGAAGGGTCTAGTGTCGCCAACAGCATTCCTAACCATAGAAGCGGAATCGTGGTACATGTCTCTAGCGTGAGAAACCTAGCCAGTGGTAACTAAAAAGTAAAAAATAAATTATAAGCAAAAAATCATTTTTAGAAAAAGCTTTTATTTAAATGCTCTAAAAAGAAGAAAATAAAATTTGTCTTTTAAATTTTAACTATCAACTCATAACCTCATTGTACACAATTTATATGATTATAAAAGCTTGTCGCGTTAATTAATATTTAATTAAATTGAAACTTTAAAAATTGAAACTTAGCAGATTTTACATAATTAAATTAGTACTAGTTAATTTACACAAGTAAATCGCGCGACAAGCTTTTATGATCATATAAATTGTGTACAATGAGGTTATGAGTTGATAGTTAAAATTTAAAAGACAAATTTTATTTTCTTCTTTTTAGAGCATTTAAATAAAAGCTTTTTCTAAAAATGATTTTTTGCTTATAATTTATTTAATATTTTAAACATTACCCAATTTATTATATTTTGTTTTCTATTACAGTTAAATCGAATTTGGAATCTACAATCAACTCGTAAAGTGATTTCTTTCAAAGTGTTCTTAAAAAAATAAATTATTTAAGTATATTCATAAAATTTTCTTTCTTTACTCAATTCCCTTTTAGTCAAACATAGTTAATAAAAAATTGAGAAATAAAATATATTAATTCCATAATGTGTATATACTAAACGATTTTAGAACAATATGTTATATTTTAAAATGCAGTACTATACATATTTCAGAAGATTAATTTATAATAAAAATTGGAAAATTATATAACTTTTAAAAAAGGTTACTTATTACTTAATAATAACTAGTATTATCTAATTTATAAAATAATTGGTAATAATATACAATCTACACAGCTTATAGAAAACATTTCAATTATCTGTTTAATACTAATTATCCACTCCTGGCCTTTTTCACATAATTTGTAGTCAATGTATTCTTCTGACGTACATATAAAGTATATTACTGTAATGTTTCATCTAAATACGTTCAGTAGTTTTTGCCAGAAAAGTGGAACAAAAATCGAATCATTCTCACAAATTTTCAGTTTATAATGTTAGTAGAACTATATAGATGGTAGGTATATAGATATCTTATGCAGGACCGACCGGAGATCCTTGGGGAAGTCCGATGTCCAGCGTCGGACCTCAAAATGAAGGAGCTGATATGATGAAGAGATATTTCAATTCTTACGGCCCTATCCTAAAAATGCAAAATAAATATGGCAGTATGGAGTTCGAATCTCATCCATAACAAAATTTGTTATTAAACAAATAAAACATTACGCCGATCACGTCTGGCACCAACTGACGGCGTTGAGTTCCGCCACACTTTTTTTGACTAGTTTCCCTCTGCCTACCCTGTTGTGTAGCATACTTACTATAACACATAAATAAAAGTTATAATTTTCAAAACATTATCGGAAAATCACTTATATCATTTAAGTACTTAAATTTACAAAAATATAATATTTCTTATCTGCAGAGTACAGACAAAACAATTAATATCGGCAAGACAATTCCAACAGGTCAAATCACTATTAGGTATTTGAAAGGTCAACTAACTGTGTGACAAAGTCCTTGAATCTTCTCTTGAGTAAGTAATTGTATCATGTATGAATGTTACAGGTTAATATACGCCTCAATCATTGTGTAGGACGTAGGTTGATAAGCTCATATTATTATTAGACTACGAAGTGCCGCTCATTTGTTTTTTTAGCGTGAACTTCATGACCTATAAGCAACGCGAGTCGGGCTCGCCCACCGAGGTCTCGAGCTTTTTCTAAAATTCAAGTTTAGCTTAGGCAGCGCCATTTCATCTGACACCTCATTTGAACTAGCGGCTTTGAACTAGTGGCTTCGATGTCAAATTTCACCCCCCTCATATCTTTTTTATTGTTTTATCCTCATATTTTTTCTAAGTAAATATAGAAATGTTTTTTTCAGGAAATCATGGGGTCGTAGATCTGAGTATATGGTTTGAATTTAAACTCGATATCTCCAGTTCGTTCCCGAGATAAAGGGTTTTGACAGTCAGACAGACAGACGGACGGAAAACAGTGATTTTATAAAGCTTTTTTAAAAAAGTACGAAACCCTAAAAAATAAAAAAAAGATTTATTAAAAGAGATATTTTTATTAACTATTTATTATCTTTTAGCTAAGAAACTTACCTTTAAATTAGGAACAAATTAAGTAAATAATTCCGATACGCGAACATATTTCTTTTATTCTTGTCAACAGGAGGCAGATATACATACATATTTATATTTTTTATTTACAATAAATGGATTACTTTCTTCATTTAAGAAACTATTTACTATAACCTAAATGAGCAACTACTTACTTTTATAATTAAAATATCCTATTTTGTAGTCGTTTTAGATTAAAAATATGAAATAAAATTTATCATTTCAAAAGAAATCTGTCAAAGTTATAAAATTTAAGCTGCCGTAGTGATAAATATAATAAATAGTTGTACTCGTGTATAGGAAAGTACCACCTTTTTATTTATGAACAAACCGATTTACCGATTCACTTTCGTATATATATATATACTTGTATCTTTTAATAGGCTAAACAAAAATTGTTTGTTTGTGTGCTTCATATGCACAAAACCAGCCATCTTTATACATTCGATTATCCGGATTTCAGATTATCCGAATGACTAACGACAACAATTAGTTCGGTTAATCGAGTTTCTACTGTATATTTATATTGTATAGCCAGTCAATCGCACGGTGTATGTTCTGTGATTTAACTTTTTACAAAAAATATAAGTTTTGATACAATCTAGAATAATTACAGTGGCACGGTCACTATTAAATATTATATTATTTATGAATGTTATCTTTTGCTAATTTTGAAAGCTTACATATTATATTAAAATTTGTATTATGCCATAGACATTATTCAACTTATATTCACAATTAAAATAAATAGAGCAGTCATTAAAAAAAATATATAATTTAGGTAGGAATCATTGTTGAATAACTTAAGAATGTAACATAATTTAAATTAATTTGAAAAAAAAAAAAAAAACATTATAAATTGTTTGAGATTTAAAAGGAATGTTACCAATTTTTTGTCATATTTTAAAAAAATCTATCTGTAAGGTGCTGGTACTAAATAAGTTAAATAGTATTAGTAACGTCTAACCATAGTTAATACTAAAGCCTATTTATTTTAGATATTAATATATTTTATTTTACATATTTTTTAATATATTTTACTGAACAAAATTAGTTTAATTAATTTAAAGTAATAAATTACTTCAGTAGTAATCTAGTCTTCGACAATAATCTATTAAGTATTTAGTTTAATATTTGTAATATAAAGTGACATTTTTGATTTTTTTAACAATTGCTCAGAAACTTTGTACAATTAACATATTAACTTAAATTTAGGCTTATTAAGTATTATACAATAGAATATTTACAAAAATGTGTTGGTAATTTCGATAATAATTGGGTACAAAAGAATTACATGAAATGGTATATGTGTGCATGCGTCGTCCTTAACAAATGGTGTTTTATTTTACCACAATAATTTTACTATTTATTTGGTTTGAAAAAAAAAAACATTTTTAGGCTTAGGCTTTTATAGAGTAGTTAAAATTCTGGCATCATTTAAAGTGGTGCTGACAAAAACACTGTATTTCATTTAGTTATTTTAAATTAAATATGTAAATTAAAAGAAATATATATATATAATATTAATTGTGATAATTTTCAAATTAGAGTTCCTAATTTAATATAGTCTGAAATTTAAAATTAATCTTTTAACATTAGTGAGACTTAGATGTTGGTAAATATTAAAAGTTTAAAATTAATTTAAATATAGTTTGTGGCAAAAAACTTAAATAGAATTAATGTAGTAATATATAATTAGAATTAACAGATCAAGTTTTAATTATCTATATGTTCTGCTACAACTTAAACAGATCATGAGACTTATTTTAAAAAATGTTACATTTTTTTTGTAATAGCAGCAAAATAAGAGCTAAAGCTTTGTCATTTAATTTAAGAGTTGTCAGTTTACACTAAATACTCCTATTTATTACATTTAGTTTACAATATCTTTATTATATAGCAAAGAATTTAGTTATAAGAATTTAACATATATACAGTGACATATTTCTAAAATTAATACATCCAAACATTAATAAAAAAATAACGTCCTAATAACATAATGTAGTAACATAATAAATAAAATAAATAAATAGCATAAAAACATAAAAATATTTTGTAAATACTATTATACATATTGAAGAAATTTTAATAAAATGTTACATGATAATAAAATGTTAAATGAGCATATCATTGTTGATTATAGTTAACATTAAACTTCATGCTGCATACCACATATAGCAGATAAACATACAGTGTAAAACAAATTGTTTTGACTCTAGGCTCAGAGAGCCTAGTGAACTTAGAGAGGACAGTTTGAGTTAAATAGTGTAACTTAATGCTGCATTTTGTTTTATCAAAGTAGAGAAATGATAATAATTCATTATCCCAAGTGGGGTTCAAATCATTTACTCAGACCTTGTCCCTCAATGCCAGAGTGGAGTTAATATGTAAATGACTTCATATTTTCAGTTTAACTCATAAGTTACTGACAAAACATATAAAATGAAATAAATAAATCAGCTTCATACTGTATCCCGCACACAGCAGGATAGGCAGAGGGAACTTAGTGTTAAGACACTCCATTCCCCACTTTCTGCCGAATTCTAGAAGCATTGAGTGTTGAGTGGCAGAACTCAATGCCGCTCTTTGCCTCAACACCATAGCGAAGAAATGGAAATATAAACGTAAATAAATATTTCTCTTCCTCAAGTGGGGAGCAAACCCACAACCGTTGCGTTACACTCACAGACTTGTGCCACTGTGCCATGACGGCAAAATACATGTAATTTTAAAAAAAAGTATTTCACACTTATTAAAAAGTAAACGTAAAGGGTTTTAATTCTTGTATTCCATAAAAAATAAATCATAATTTATATAGGTAATTCATTGAGAAAATATAAAAACACCAATTATTAACAGCATAAAAATGATTAACAGCCTTATTGTCATCACAATACATAATAATATATTAAATATGTATAATCTTTATGAAAGTAAAAAGTCTTTTAAACACTGGGGCAGAGGCAGTGACCTCACTGAACCACTCTTTACATACTGTAGTATTGCATCTCGACAAACATTTTGTAGAGTTTTAACTGAAAAAAAATTGGTTATAATAAATATTTTTTAGAACTGTGTCAACTTTCATTTTGTATGGCTAGCCAAATAATTGCTTGTAGAGAGGTTGATTAAGCCATTCACAGTTTCAGTTATTTTCTTGATGCTTTGTTATTGATTATTATAGATAGAGTTCAATCAAAACTTAATGTATGGACTAGAATTATTTAAATATAATAATCAGAGTCCCCTTAGTGAGACATTATCTTCACAACCATTATCTGACTAAGCCATCACAGCTAACTGTGTTAAGTCTATATTATTTTTAAAAAAGCCTTACCACCATAGAGCTGGATTATCTTAACTTGTTTGGTTGTTCCATAGACATCAACTACAGCATGCAATGGACCACTAGTGTAAGGTATAGCTTTAGTACAAGGTCCTTGTTCTTCTCCATTAATAATAAAATGCATTTCAGCTAAATCTGGTGCATCTTTACTAGTTTTTGGGCATGGAACAAACATAACTCCTATACGACTGCCTGCATCCATTGGCAGAATACCTTGAGGGGTCCCTTTTTGAGTTAAATTTTGTGGTCTAAGGACCATTTTGGATATATAACCTCTGGGTGTCCTCACACTGTGGCCGTCTCCTAGAACTGACACACGCGGTTCGTTGTCACGGCGACCACTAGATCCTTGATTCACAAGCTCAAAAGTACTTATTACATTATTTTGTGATTTTGATATAGGAAATATCCATGACATCCCCGTGTTTGCTAGATCAGGCAAGGCATACTGTGGGAGCCCCTTATCACCCAGTGCAGCAGTTTGGGGATCAAGCAGAGTAAGGCCAAGTCGCATATGACCGCTCCATCCACGTTCAGTTTTTTCAATTTCCACTAAGAAAATTTCACCAGGCAACAAAGGTTTTTCACTAAAAGTTAATCCGTGAGCAAAACTAGTCTTCCTATACGCCACAGTATTTTCTTCAAATAAAATTATGTTTGACCCATGATAATGGTGAAACCGGGACAACATGTTTAGATTATCGCATACGTTTATTTATATAGCACGTTCTTAATAGTGTGTTAACAAGTGTTCCGCAAAGTTTTAGTAATATATTTACTAATTATCATATTTTATTATTGCAAAAAAATAAAAAATAAATAGCGTAACCAGGGAGTACGACCCAGGCCCAGGACAAACAACAACGGTGTCATTCAAATTAAATGAAAAATGACTGAATGACAATGACATTTAGACAATTCTCTTCATACTTTTTACATACCTTACGTATATAATATATACGGATCAAAGTTGTCTACATTAATATAATTTATTTATGTAACAATATGTATAGTTATATAATTTTATCAATTAACAAAATTTATAAGAAAAGTAAAAAAAGAAACATTTATAAACATACTTAAATAATTTTAGAATTTATATTGCGATATTAATCTGTATTTAATTTTTTTAAGATTAGGTTATCTGCGGCAATAATGTGATTGTGATTTGTGCATCAGAAAAAGAAAAAAATGTCTGTCATTGGCAAATTTGTCACGCGACCTTTTCGTTTACCTTTTCGCGGTATATTACTAAATAATAAACAAAGATATTATTCAATTGTAGCTGTTAAGTTAAGATCAAACTACACTAGTATATTTAAACAAATTCTTTTTCCTATAACTTTAAATAAAATCTTTAATATTAGAAACAGGTAAAAGTTTTCAATTTACAATACTTGCTATCTAAAATAGTTTCACGTACTATTGTTGAGAATGAAAGCTTAGAAGCAACACATAAATAAATGTGAAATTAGTGTTTTTAAACAAATTTAGTAATTTATATTTGTCCAAAACAAAAATTATGGTTGAAATAAATATCTTAAGTACTACTCAAATGTTATCACTTGAAAGTTTCTACTAACCCCAAAGTAAAATAGTCACTATTGTCTGGGTATAAAACATAAAATACTATAATAGTTGAAATTTTCAATAGCTATATAAAGTGAAATCAATAAACATGGTATTCAAATCTAATACAGATTTAGCCCAAGTATTTCGGATGGTGTAAATAACAGAACAAGTTTCTTAGATTTCTTTTTTCCACTACAAAATGAATAACACCTTTTTAAAATATCTTTTATATATTTTCACTTTTTTTATATTGTGTTCTAGTTACACAGCTATGGGTGCTCTAAGTCCGTTGGACCCATCCTCTTTTTCAAGGCCAGGTAATTTAAATTTAAAAAAAATTTAATTTTAAGGAAATGTCCCGATCTATGTATAACAAAATATGTGTATGTAAGTACATAAATATTGTGCTATTTTAGAATTGGCTGTGATAAAACATGTATCTCTATTGTATAAAGTGGACTTTGATGAGAAAATACTATATGGATCAGCAATTTTGAATATAGAAGTAATTGACTATATCGAAAATGTGGTAAGTACATTTTTCTAATTTAAAAATAACAAATTCTAATCTTAAATAATTGATCCTGTTAAAAGCACTCAAGATGTTAATGATATATTAATATTTTTAATTATTTTTTTTTTGCAATATTGTAACAGATGTACACAGATGAGTGATAGCTGTGAAGCTGATTTAATTAATTTTTTAATAGTATATAGAATACAATTTTTTTAAATAGTAGTAGTAAAATATATGCCCTAGCTAATCTTCTTTTGATAAAGAGAGTATTGCAAAGGCTATCTACAATTGACACTTGACAGATTTATCTAAAGTTGATAAAAATATTTACATAGCATTAAAGCTTTGTCGTGCTGCGGCACAGTGTGGGACTATAAACACACTGGTAGTGGGTTTGATGTCCACTTGGAGGAATTAGTTTTTTTTTTTTTTTTTTTTTTTTTTTTTGATGATTGATATATCGTGCAATCAGTCTTTCTGACTATGAGCAGATGTGTTTGGAGTTGATTAGTAGTGTGAAAATGATCCCCAGCAGGAACATCTTCCATATTTATATAGACTTCAGTCAGTGTTGCTAAGCTTCAATGTTCTAGGTCGTTTAAGACGATTTAGTAGGGCAGGTAAGGTTAGCTGGACAGCAAGCTGATTGGGATGGCGGACCAGTCTTAGTTTGTATTTGCCTGCAAATGTCTGAATTTCCTCTCTCACTGTAGGCATCTCTAGGAATTCATGAATTTCATTGTTTCGAATGAACCATGGTGCGTTACTAATTTGCTTCAGAATGTAGTTCTGGGCAGTTTGAATTTTTTTTATGTTGGAATTGCACGTGGCTCCCCAAACCTGAATGCCATGTGTCCAGACTGGTTTTATGATGGTTTTGTAAATGAGTAGCTTGTTATCCAACCTTAGTTTTGCGTTTCTGCCAAGTAGCCAGTATAAACCTTTGTACTTTAGATTAATTTCTTTGCGTTTCGTTTCAATGTGTTTTCGCCATGTTAATCTGCGGTCCAAGTGTAATCCAAGGTATTTCACTGTATCCCTTTGAGGCAGTACCTTACCACCCAGGGTTACTGGAGGACAAGTTTCCCTTCGCAGTGTGAACGTAACCTGCACCGATTTGTTAGCACTCACTTTGATTCTCCATTTGTTAAACCAGTCATTTATTTTGGAGATACTTTCTTGAAGTTTCACAGTAGCATCTGTAGAATCTTTACTAGAGGCTAATATGGCAGTGTCGTCTGCATAAGTTGCATACGTGACTCCGTGTGTCTGCGGCAGATCTGATGTGAATATTGAGTATAACACTGGCCCAAGTACAGATCCTTGCGGCACTCCAGCTTTTATCTCATGGAAGCTTGATGTGCAGTCATCCTCTTTTACTTGAAATATCCTATCTGTGAGGTAAGATTTCAGTATACTATAGAAGCTATGGGGTAAGAGTGACTTGATCTTATAAAGCAAGCCCTTGTGCCACACGCGGTCAAAGGCTTGTTGGACGTCAAGGAATGCTGACGAGCAGTATTCCTTTCTCTCAAGACTATCACTGATATGTCTGCACACTCTGTGTATTTGTTCAATTGTACCATGTTCAGCTCTGAACCCAAATTGATGGTCTGGGATTACACTGTTTTCGATCATAGCGCATATAAGCCTTCTCAGCAGTATCTTCTCAAACACTTTAGATACGATGGGTAATAGGCTGATGGGTCTGTAGGATGCAACTTGATGTGGTGGTTTACCAGACTTGTGGATCATGGTTATTTGGGAGACCTTCCACAGGGCAGGATAGTAGGCGACTCTAATGATACAATTGAACAATGCAGTCAGATATACTATTGCTTTGCGTGGCAGTTCTGACAGGACTCTCTTATCGATAAGATCAAACCCTGGAGCTTTCTTGCTCTGTAGTTGTCTGATGGTTCTTATTACTTCGGCTGGTGTCGTAGCGTTTAGGGGGATGTCCAGTTGAAAGGGTTGTTGTAGGACATTATCTATATCGGCTTCATTTGAACCAGGAGCAGCTTCGTTGGGAACAAACACTTTAGCGAGGTGCAATGCGAAGGCTTTGACTTTTTCCTGCTTGGTTCTAGCCCATTTGTTTCCTTCCAAGCGGAGTGGGGGCTTAGGGTTTAGTGGGTGATTTTTATGCTTGCACGCCTTCCACAGTGAGTAATCAGTGCTACTAGTGGCGGTTAGAGATGATAATAATTCCTCAACTGATGTATTTTCCGTTTCTTTTATAGTCTGTTTAAGGGTTTTACTGTAATTATTAAACTCTCTTTTATCATCTTGGTGCCGGCTATTGTGCCATACTCTGCGTAGTCTTCTTTTTTCGAGAATCATATCTCTAATCTCAAGCGGAACAGGCTTTTGTCTCATATTTCTAGCAACGATTGATTCTGTACTCTTCCAGCAAGCCATTTGGATTGAGGTTGTAAATGCCATAACTGCGTCATCAATTTCATCTTCATTCTTGAGAGATATTTGTAGTTGTAAGGAATCATCAACAAGGGCTCGAAATAATTCCCAGTTGGTTTTATTACTGTACAACCTCAATTTTCTTTGCTTCTCTAGCACATTAACACTGATTGTTAGTATCACAGGAATGTGGTTGGAAGATCCGTCTAAGCAGGATTCAATGTGGTAGAAGTATCGAGAAAGTCCTTTCATTATGAAAAAGTCCAAGACATCAGGCAACTTGCTTGTGTCGGTAGGCCAGTGGGTAGGTTCTGGCGTAGCAATCGTCGTTAGATTGTTCTTGTCAACACATTTTTTGAGTTCTCTGCCTCTAGTAGTAATCAGTCTTGATCCCCAATGAACATGCTTAGAGTTCCAGTCTCCTCCAGCTATAAATCTAGGTCCATGACTTTTGATGTATGCTGTGAACTGCTCTTCTTTTATCTTATGTTTTGGTGGACAGTAGACTGATGACACATCGAAGTGACCGTTCTTATCTTTTATATTTACTGAGGTAGCCTGAATAGACTCCGTATTATACTGTGGCAGCTCATGGTGTTCGATCGAGGATCTAATTATTACAGCGGTGCCCCCGTGTGCCGTACCATCAGGGTGGTTTGTCGTATATATGTTATAACCCTTCATGTTTACTTGGCTACTGTTAGTAAAATGAGTTTCAGTAATAAGGAGTATGTCAAGTTGGTGTGTTTTTAATAAAATTTCAACTTCATGTTTGTTGGGCGAAAGACCATTTGCGTTCCAGGTTGCTATTTTAATTTTATTTATTTTGAGGACAGTTTGTTAACAAGTGTTGTCAAGAGCCCCAACATGGTGCTCATCTGTTGTAATATAATGTCAATTTTTTCAGACTGTTTTATGAATATTTGCTCTATTCGGTCATATGTTGGATGTTGGTCAGTTTCTTGGTTCGGTCGTAGGTTATAAGTTTTTATGGGGTCTTTTAAGGCTTCACTGTATCTTCTTGTTACATTAATGTCGTTGATTATTACACCATTTCCATCCTTCTCTCTATCGTAGAGGTTTTTAAGAGGCTGTGATTGGGGTTCGGTTCTCCTTGGTAGTGTTCTCTTTGATGTTTTTCTTGTAAGGATTTCCTTATAGACCTCACAACCTTTATAATTTGAGGGATGTGGACCAAGACATAGAGCGCATGTTGCTGGAGTGGAGCGATCAATTTTAGAGCAGTGTTTGGTAATGTGAGATTCTGCACACTTCAGACATCGAGGTGGTCTCATGCAATAGTTTTTGGTGTGTCCATATTGTTGGCACCTTTGACATTGTACAATAGTATTTCTTTTCTTAGGGTCTTCTATGGTGACAATTTGGTGATAGATACACCTAACTTCTTTTGCAGCTTTGTTTTGAGGTCCAGGTTGCAGATTTACAAAAAATGTAGATGTAGGCTTCTTATCAGGTCCATACCTAGCATTAATGATTTCACCAAGTACAGTGTTTCCAGTTTCTTCAAAAGCACTTATTATAGCTTGGTGTGGAGTTGTGTGGTGCAGATTTTTGATAACAAGTCTGCAGTTTCTATCCTCTTTTCTGTTGAAGGTATGGCCGATTAGACCCTTTTCTCGAACCGCTGTGATGAGCTTTTTATATGCTTCTACATCTTCACACATGATCCTCATTTGAGTTTTGTTCACTATCCTGTATTTAAAAGTTTCCTTTTTTGTTGCCGTTTCTAAGAAATCGGTCAGTTTATTTAAGTCTCCTATTCCATATAGTATAATAGGAGGAGGTTTACTGGGTTTCTTTTCCTTAGGGTTTTCAGCTTCTTGGGTAAGGGGTAATCCATCAAACATGTTAGAGGTAGGAGTGATTTCAGGAGACTGTGAATCACGTAGCTTTCTCTTCTTCTTTAGATTGACTGGAACTTTCTGCCAGTCTGGCAAGCATTTTTTGTCTTCTAGAGATACTTCGGGAGTTTTTTCCTTATTTGTGCTGGGCCTGCTACTTCCAGTTGAGAAACTCCTTGGTCTAGTGAACAGACTTGGGTGAAACGCTTGCTGAATATATTTCTTACTTTGACCAGTAGCATTTACTGACACGGGGGCCTGGGTATCCACCCTCGTGGAGTCTTCGGTAACATATTTCACACCTTCCAGCCCGGATACTGGAGGGCGCCGGGGGTTAGCCGGGTTGCATGACAAATCACAATCGCTTTCATCTGACATTTTCATATTAAAAAAGGGGTTGGGAGAATGACTCAACAGTACTTTCCCAAGGTACTATTGTCACAATTTTTGAAGAGTATTTAGTTCCTCTTGGCCTGTGGCTGCCAGCTGCGGACAGGTTAGTTACCGCCGCCTGTGACTCGGCGTTGTTGCTCGTTTTGCACCACCCGGGGGGCACGTGTAGGGTGGATCTAGGAAATGGTGGTAAGTCCTACGGACGCGAGCAACTTCACCCCCCAAGGAGGAATTAGTTATTTATTTTTTCCACTTATAACAAGAAAAAACACAGTTTGATTCTGCCAGTCAACAGACAATATATCCAAAATTCGATGGTAGACAGTGTTTTAAGCACTGCATTCCCTCTGTCTGCCTTGCTATATATGAAATAAAGTATTAAACCCAAGAAACCATAGCATTGTTAGCTTTATACTGTTTTTTTTTCAGATATTAGATACAAGTGATTTAACAATAGAATCAATTGAATTCAAAGATGGTACAGCATTGAAATTTAAATTGGATGAAGCGGTTCCAAATTACGGATCAAGATTGACTATATTGTTGCCTCAATCCGCAGCACCAGAGCAAAAGTAAGTTAATATAAAATATGTGATTATTAGTATGATAATTTATGCTTAATACTAGTTTTAATTTAATTATTTATCTGTTTTAAACATCTAGTTTGGTCTAACGGTGCTTATAACAGTAAAAAAATAATAATATTAATATTAACTTGTATGCAAAGATTTCAGAAAGACCAAAATACAGTTGATTTCTTTAATAAAGATGAACATGATAAAATAACTAAAATAGAATCAGTTAATAAATTTCCTACGAATTTTTCGGGCTATACCCACAAACCAGAAATGCCTGTATCAATAGATGATTTAAAAGGAAGTTGTTGTTTATTTGCACATGATAGTTCAAGCTGTATTTGCCTTAAATCAGTGCTTAGTAAAATGCCTTCTGATGCTCTGGTTCATTACAATATGCAAGGGTTAATATATATCAATTAATAACTTACATTTATTAGTTTTTTAATTCTTTTCAGATTTATAATTTTATTATGTATACAGGTTGGAAGTGTCAGCACCACATTAAATGAAACCAAAGTTTTAACTACTCTATAAAAAAAGCCCAATACAAAATAATAATAATAAAATATTATTATTATACAATTTAAAAAAAATCCCAAAAAATTTAATTTTTTTTTTCAAACAAAATTAATAATAAAATTATCGTTGTAAAATTGCGTCACACGAAATACAGGTATGGATAAAAATCGTGAAATGAAAAAAAAATCCCTACGTCCAAACTGTTGAGGCATATCGGTTAGAAATATTTTACTCTGTATGCTATTTCCGTAAATGGTTCACTGACACTTCCATTCTGTATATATAGATTATGAAATATTATATGAGCCTATGATATTAAATTGTAAATGTCAAGAGATGACAATAATATTAATTATTATTATATTATTCATTACAGGCTTGAAATTAAAATTAATTATAAATCTTCACCATCTGCGACGGCACTACAATGGTTGGAACCAAACCAGACCTCTGGCAAAAATCATCCGTATATGTTCAGCCAATGTCAGGTAGAGGATAAGGATTTTTTCTGTAGCTTCAGCTTCCATGCTAAGCAAGGTAGGCAGAGGGACCATGGGAACCTTAAGACATTTTGTTCACATTAAGACACTTTCGTCTCCCACTTTCTGCTGAATTCTGGCGGTGTTGCGCGTTGAGTTACGGAATTTAATGCCGCGCTTTGCTTCGTTTCGAGGAAATTATAATACTATATATTTCATTTCCTCCAGTGGGATTGAATCCATGACCTGTCATTTAGAATATTGGCAAGTGTTATTCAAAATCAATAAACTTCACTTTCTAAGAGTGGAAAAGAGTGTCATAGTACCAATTTCTATTTATCTATCCTGCTCTGTGGAAAAAAACTAAAATTAAAAAATATCAAAATTTATTTCTTTCAGCCAATCCACGCTCGCTCTATCCTACCCTGCCAAGACACTCCCTTTGTAAAGTTTACATACGAAGCTGAAATAATTGCCCCAGAAGAGTTCACAGTACTAATGAGTGCTATTCGCGGGGAAAGTAAGGGGAATAAGACTGTCTTTAAACAACCTGTGCCAATTCCATCCTATTTGTTGGCCATTGCTGTGGGTGTCTTGGAATCTAGATCTTTGGGACCTAGGTAGGTTTGTGTTATTTTATATTGCTTTAGCTCTTTTTAAAAAAGTTAATTAGTTGATAAAGATAGAAAATTAGTTTGGAACTGAGAAAAATTACTATTTTAAATACTTTTTGATGTTATTAGAAATGTTAATGTGTAGAATTTAGACATAGCTTAACAGAAACAGCTTAGTGCTCAGAGCGCTTGGTTTTCAGAAGGCGCGGGTTCGAATCCGCACCATTATAAATTTTATATGGTATCTAAAAACCTCATCACCTGCATAGGTCTCGTGTTTGGTCAGAGAAGGAAGAGATAGAACAAAGTGCATGGGAGTTCGCCGACACTGAGAAATATTTACAAGCAGCTGAAAACCTATGCGGTTCTTACCAGTGGACTCAGTATGATTTGTTGGTGTTACCTCCTTCGTTCCCTTACGGGGGTATGGAGAACCCCTGTTTGACATTTGTTACTCCAACATTATTGGTAAATATAGATAAATGTATATATCAGGGCACAAGTATGCGACTGTAAACGCAACAGGTTGTGGTTTCGATTCAACTCGAAGTTATGAAATATTTAATAATTTCATTTCCTCACTCTGGTAACGAGGCAAAATGTGGCATTCCGCTAACACGCAAAGCCTCCAGAATTCGACGGAAAATGGGGGATGGAAATAACCTTATAGGTAGGAGTGTGCTGCCTATCCAGCTACACGTAGGAGACGATTATTAGTACCTAAATTAAGAATTTAATTTTGTCTATTTGAATGATTTAAGCAATTTGGCGACTGTTATTTATTTAATATATTTTTTAAAATTCCCAGGCTGGGGATAGGAGTCAAGCAGACGTAATAGTCCACGAGATAATGCACAGTTGGACGGGCAACCTTGTGACGAATAGAAATTTTGAGCATTTCTGGCTAAATGAAGGTTTCACTGTCTTTTTAGAAAGGAAAGTAGGTGCTTCCCTAATAAATGATTCCTCAGAAGCAGCAAAAAGCAGAGATTTTCATAGTTTACTAGGCTTGCAGGAGTTGAGTGAAACGGTATGGAAATTTTATTTGTATATTACTTAAGTTTTTGGGTGACATGTTGAAATATTATATAAAATTTATTTTATAAACTGTAAGTAAAACTATGACTTCTCTATGAAATATTGGTTTGTTGTAATTATTGTAATTATAATCATAAGCTATATAAATAAGTTAACATTTTTTTATTTTTAAACAATTTTCTTATGAATATTAAAAATTTGCACAAGGCTATCTCCCAACACTCTCAGACAATATTCCTCTCTTCAAATGTTATTTATCAGAGATTGCTATTAGCTATAAGGCCCGCTTTGCACACTGTATTTATTTCATAATTTTTTATTTTGTATTTTCCTTTGTGTGCAAAAAAGTGTTTTATTTACGTTATGATCCATATCACATTTGTACCCAGTACATCCTTACAGTCCTTTGTACATCAGTATAGAAAGAATGATGTCTCACATTTTTTACGTAATAATTTAAAAGTTGATTAATAATAATAAATTATAATTATTAATAATAGTAATTTTGTTTAAATATTAAATTATAACAAACAATTTGTAGATAAATAGCAATCTTGGTGCAGATAATCCCTTAACTCGTCTGGTGCCAGACCTTAACAGTACGCATCCTGATGATTCATTTTCAAGAGTGCCATATGAGAAAGGCTCCTTATTCTTACGTTATTTAGAAGACCTGGTTGGAGGTCCAGGTAAGAGACAATATTTAAATTAGTATCAATTTTACAGATTAATGACGATCTAGGATCAAATAATCCTCTGACTCGTCTGGTTGTGGATCTCAAGGATACTCATCCTGATGATGCGTTCTCAACTGTTCCGTATGAGAAAGGATCATTGTTTTTAAGATATTTGGAAAATCTTCTTGGAGGGCCAGGTACAATAAATCATAGTTATCCTTTGATTTGGAATTTATTTCAAGAGCCATCTATAGCAAACTATATTTAAATATATTCTAAAAGTCGATATGGGCGATTTTTTAAATTATTAAGTTTTATCTTAAGTGTATAATATAAACAAATAGGTTTTATATTTTTTTCTTTTATTATTTATGAATTATTATATTAATGACCAGATCACAGTTATTGTGTGTACAACTATAGAATAAATTATAACCTCTTTTTTTCCATTCCTTTAGGAATGTATAAATAGATGAAAAATCTTAAATGTATCATTTTAATTTAAGAAATTATCAATTAAGTTTATATTTATAAAATCAAAATTATTGTTTTAGCTGTTTTTGATGATTTTCTGCGATCCTATCTCAACAATTACCAAAGAAAATCTCTGGACACTGACCAATTCAAAGCCTATCTGCTAAACTATTTCAAGGATAATGAGAAGTTGGCAAGTGTAGACTGGGATGCATGGCTGTATAAAGATGGTATGCCGCCAATTATACCAGAGTAAGTATATATTTATATAATAAAACAAAATACAATTTTTTTTTATGTTTATATAAATTTCTTTTCAGGAATATGTTCTAAATTGTCAAATATACTTGTATTGTAGGGAAACTAACTAACAAATTACCCATATGATTTTACTGGGCTATGTTGAAATTCTTAGAAACTTGTTATATCAAAACAGTACAAATATTTCTTGTTACTAACATCTCTATAAGAAGATATATAAATTGTAACAATACATTACACTATTATAATTGACTTAAGAATTATAATTTTTTCAGCTATGATACATCTATGACAAAGGCAGTAACTTCTCTTCTTGGCAAGATCAATGAACCTAACTTCTCATTTGTTCACGATGACATCAAATCCTTTACACCACATCAAATAATCAACCTTCTTCAGTCACTAATAGATCAAGATCCTCTACCTTTGGAGAAAATACGAGAGCTTGGCTCAACGTATGAAGTAGCTAATGCCAAAAATACAGAAATTTTATACAGATGGCTTAGACTGTGTATTAGGAGCAAAGATGTAGAAAAATTGAATGACGCTTTCGCATTTGTTAATCATCAGGGTCGAATGAAGTATGTGAGACCTATTTATAGAGACCTCTATGCTTGGGAGGCTGTAAGGGAGCGAGCTATAGAAAATTTCCTTAAAAATGAACCTTACATGATGCATGTTAGCGCATATACTGTGAGAAAAGATTTGCATCTCAGTGAATAATTGTATTTTGCATTTTTATACGAAATGCTATTATAGTATTGACTTGTTGTGTGAAACACAGATTGTATTTTTACTTATATAATAAAGTTATATTGAATCTTTTGTATGGTTTTACTTGTTTTACTCATTATTTAAGATTAAAATATTAAAATAAAAAATAGAGATTTTTATATAAAAAAAATTACAAAGTAGGTAATGTAGGTAGAGGGAAACTACTGTTAAGACACTCCATTCCTCACTGCGCCGAATTCTGGAGGCTGCAGGTCGCTCTGATGTCCAGGCAAAAAATAAGAATATCGACGGATCGACTGGCCTATGGCAGAATGATGAATGTTGTTTCTTTAATATATTTTCTATTTATAAGTTATTGAAGATTTTTAATAACGTATTTATGTTTTAATTTAATTTCTTCTAGCGTATATGGATGAGTTCAATCTTTTAAATTGCCAGATTGATAACATAACATTATTTTATAATGACAACATTATTAAATGTCATTGTCAAGCTAGTGTTGTTTGAATTCTAACCTATTTATATAAAATTTTGTTTTTCTACGAAATATATAATAAATAATAATAATATAACATTAACTAAAATATAATTATTAATTTTACTATCAGTTAAATATGTCAGCATATAAGCGTGTTCAGGTTCGTATGGAAATATGCTAAGACCTCCATAATTAGTGATATAAATAAATTAAAGAATAAAACTTTATCCATATTGTAAACTTATTAATTATTTCAGCAATGGGCAACGTTTGCAAGAACTTGGCACATCTTTGACTGCAAATGGCAAGATCCTTACAAATCGGCTGAAGTAATAAAGAAATATTTAATTGGATTGCACAAACCTATATATCATCCGATGAATGATTGCGGAGACGTTGTGGTTTGTATTAATAGCAGGGATATCGCACTCCGCGGCAACGACTGGAAACAACGTGCTTACTTCCACCATACTGGTTACCCAGGTGGAGCGACATGGACCTTAGCCTGGGAAGTTCATAATAAAGATCCAACTATGGTAATTTAAATGCTAAAATTTTATTATAATGAACTATGAAAAATAGTGGTATTGAGGCCATTATGTTGTGGTAATGTCTATCTGTCAATACAATGGTTGAGTGTTTAATACCTACTTAGGGGAATGAGCGTTTTTATTTTCTCTGATAACAAGGCAAAGGTCGCTGTTAAGTTCCACTCTTTACAAAATACCTAAAATTGGGCAGAAAGTAGAGGGTAGTGTCTTAGCACTGAGCTCCTTTTGCCTACCTTGGAATATTCAACTTACAGGTGAAGCTTAAAACTAAATTTTAATATTAAATATTTCTATAAAAAGTATTTTTTCCTTACAGATCATTAAGAAAGCAGTTTATAGAGCATTAGAAGGAAATTTACAGAGACGTCATACTATGCAGAGACTTCTTATATACCCGGGAGAAGATATACCAGAAGATGTTTCACAAAATGTGTCCAGTCAGATCCGCCAGTTGCGACTGGTGCCTACAAGATTAGATCATATACCAGAAGAAGAGATCAAACAATTCCCTAAAGTCATGGAATATCCGGAAGATTATGTGCTTAAATAAAAAAATAACATTAGAATTTAAATTGGTAGTTATAAATATTATGTAGATAGAGAATAAACTTTTAATTAAATACAAAATAAAAGTAATTTAAAATTTAATGGAATTTTTACTAATTCTTCAGATAACATTTTTATCATAAAATTATAATTAGGCATTTAAAATAAAAATATATATATATCTTATGAGGAAATTAAAAAAAATATATAGGTATTTTTGTGTTGTTTATTACCATTAAACTATTTCATTTACATTACATACTTGATTTATGATGATACATACTTAATTATTTACATTTTTAAAAAAACTTTATTTATCAACGTTTACAGTTACAAAAAAAAATTATAATAAAATTTACTAAAATGATATTAGTGCATATTGTACGTGTATTCAATCAATCATTTCTCTGGAACTTTAATCTGAAACAATTGTGGAATTCTTACCAACATCCTATCAAATAATCTTCCTGAATCAAACTTTGATAGACTGTCTAGTGTTTGATCACTGTCATTTTTAGAATCGTCAATGTGGGGTACAAAGCCTGCAATCTTTAATTCGTACTGGTCATCAATTTCTTCTAAATTCTTATTTTCACTCTCTGGATCATCTACATTATTTAAAATGTTGTCACTACGTAATATCTTTTCTGGACTCCATAAGAAACTTTTCTGAGCCTTATCTTCATCAGAATTGTCATTTTGGTTATTAAGCAACTCTTTGTTTATATGGTCCAAACCATTATTTTTAGCAATTTCCTGTATTTTTATATTATTACTGTCGTCCCCTTCGTTAATTTCATGAGTCAAAATCTCTTTTATAGTATTCAAAACGTTGATATTGTCCTTATTTGTGTCTTCCTCCTTGAAATTTCCGGGCATGCCATCGAGGTCATTTTTTATAGAATTTAGAATGAAATAGGCGTTGCTTTGATCAAGTTCACTTTGTTCAGACTCTTGTTGTATTTGAGGTACATCGCTCGGTAGATCTGGTACTGGTGATGCGGAAACCGCGACTAGGAGTCCCAGACTTATTACAAGCTTCATATTGTCTAAATAAAATAAATATTCAGTATTAGGTGTAAGCTTAATGCGTTTTTCAATTCGAATTGAACACCAATACACAATGTGTATATTTTATACGTACCTAAGTAGGTATAACTCTTATATTTGATAGTAATAAAATGAGTGTCCCTAAAATTTTTTTTACAAAAAGTCGGTTTCTGTATCCTGCATCTTGCAGGGTAGGCAGATGAAACTTGCTTTGCCTCGTTACAATAGCGAAAAAAAATGACAATATTAAATATTTCACTCTTCCGAGAGGGAATCGAACCCACAACAGTTAAAGGTGTAATTGACGCAAACGTCACCTTAGCAAAATTCCCCTTCTGAACAATTTTCTAATTAAAAAAAAATCATATAAAATTAAAGCCGTCGTTAATGTTTGTCGTCGTTATGTATTTGATCTCCACTCAGGAAAATGATAAATGTGCTGTTGGATTGCAATTCAATACATAAACAGTAACTCGAATTTGAGTGAAAAATGGAGTGTCTTGACACTACGTTCTCTTGGCCTGGTACTCGCTTTAATTTCAATTACAACGGAATATTGAGAGAATTGATAGCTACAAGTTGATAATAAACTATGTTCTTACCTGTGAACGTAACGTTCAAGAGGAAATTGGACAACGACGACCACTTACAGCAATATATAGTGCCCTTTGCAATTTATCTTCAACAAACAATATAATATTATCGTTATGATTTCCCAATGTTTTTACTAAATATAAGTGGTACTTAAAGTGTGACTGTACCTGTCGTATGACAGGTTGAGGATTCGAATCCCACTGAAGATTATATACTTATGTATTTTTATGTTGTCGATGCAAAGCGCAGTGTGAGTTCCGCCACTCAACACGCGATGTCTCCATATTTTGGCGGAAAATTGGGAACGGTACTTCCTACTAGGTTCCCTTTGACTACCATGCTGTGTGCGAGACAGGTACAGAGTAACGCATAAAATGGACATACAACTTGTATTGAATAGATCAACCTGAAACAACTCATAGAAAACCTATTTGGCTCTCAAAATAAACACAAAAAAATCTAGGCACTTCCTAAAACTAAATCAGTTTGCTCTATATAAATACTTCACCTACTTGAAGTACTACTAAAAATGATGATCCTATATTGATTCATATTGTAAAATAAGGAAAGTAGAATATTTTATTTACTTTCAAAATAATATAACAGATTCTTATAATTATATAATATTCTTTAGTAGTTAAAAAAAAAAGAGAATATTGCCGAATTTGACCACATCTACAGGTATTTTTTTAAAGATGAAATTAGTATACACAATTTTCTGAGAATAGTCATAGAACTAGAACTAGACTATTCTGGACTGGGCACGGACCACTTAGCCTCCTCCCCCTCTTCCTACGCCCATGTGTTGGGCGACTGTCTTGTTCGACGTGATTTTTTGTGCAATTGTTAGAAATATGATGAGAAATATGCTAGAACAAGGGACGTCCCCAGAAGCTTATCGGAGCAATATATTATTTATATGAACATACGAAGGAAAAGATTCACAGATAGACTGCGCATAAGTTATAGGGCTATCAGTCTTATTAACTTGTATAGTATTGTCTTACTATAAACGCGGAGGTAGCCACCATATATCAACAACAGAAGTTTGTTCACTTACAAAGAAATAAAAGACACGAGTTTTCAAGAAATAATTATAATTGGAATAAAGTACAATTCTATAATTTGAAATCAACATTGTTTATATTTATTTAGAATCATCTTCTTCATTACACCAAATTACCGCTATATAAATATTTGGCAATATAAAAATAATGAATACATTAGACTCGAGATTTTTAATCGTACTACCTAATATATAAATAAGTTTACATTTCAGCCACAGTACTGAAATAATCTTTTGTAAATACACTTAAGTAAATGCTTAACTATATTATTATTATATTTTTTTAATGAACATTCAATAATTTTCAAAGTGTGTTGTAAAAAAAAATATTTTTCCAGAACTAATTACTTGAATATGAGAGACATAAAAACCAGTACTTTGGCTAAAATTAATATTTTTAACTTATCTAAATTGGAATATATTTTCTAAAACAATACATGTCTTAAACAAACAGTTATAAAAATATAGTGCTACTTGTCAGAATGTGGGTATACATGAGAAAATTGCCAACTACAATAAAAAAATGCCTTTATTAACTCTATACATGCTATATAACAATATATATATATATATATATATATATTATATATATATATATATAATATATATATATATATATTATATATATATATATATATAATAATAAAGTTATATATATATATATATAACTTTACAAAGTATGTAGACAATAATTTCACTGTTCGAGCCCCTCGTGCCGGCCGGCGTCAGTGGCGGTAGAAGGCTGTCAGCGGGTGGCACGGAGCCAAAGGGAGGGGCGCGGGACGAAGGGGAGGTGTGTGGGGCAGAACCACACGATGTCTGCTCTCTTGCCATCCACCAACGCACTCTCAAATAAAAATGACATTTAAAAAAATTGCAATTGCGATATAGTTGGCATTTTCTATTACACCCAAATACGGATATTATATAACAAAAATAATTTCTCTGATCCTAAGCAAAGTCTAATAATTTACCTTGTCTTACAAACGCTGGAAATAAATTTAAATAAATATTCTTTTAATTGGAGTTGACAATGACATTGAATTTTAATGAAATTCTACTAATATAAGTAAACATTACAATCTATGCATATTTACTAAAACATATATATTTACTTTTTAAAAACCAAGTATGGTATATTGTTTTTTTATATGTTACGAATTAACTCCAAACATCTTTTATGTTTTATTATATCATTGTATTTCTTGTGCACAAGCAAAGCTGTGAAAATAAAACTATTTATATCTAAAACAATATATAACACACTTTTTGATTTCGTAAGACAAGGTGTTAAATTTAAAAAAAAACTGCCATCTCACATCAATTATGGATTTTTCTATGATTTCTAATATTGAGCCATCTCCCTTACTTGTCAAATATTATTAAAAATAATATAATATTATAATGTTTTTACATACTATTATTTTTTCTTCATAGACTACCATTTTGTAATGACTAAAATACTAGGATGGTAGAATGCCTTATATATATATTTTTGTTAATTTTCACGTAAATTCTATAGATCTATAAAGAGCAATTGCTTACTAGCTAGCGTAACTTAACGCCGTGTTTTTAATAAGAATAAGGAAAAATATATATTATAAAAGAAATATTCCTCAAAGCGGGTCACAAAAGTAATGACGTCGTAACATACATTTTATATATAAAAAAATCCATAATCGATTCATTCCATATCAATGAATAATGCTAAAAGCTAAAGACTAATACAAAATTATATACAATAACTTCTTATAACATTCATATCTTAAGAGGTTATTGAACAAATCAACTGACAATCTAAAAGGACCAATGATAAGATAATATAAATACGTAGAACGAAGTCGCAAATAAAAAAAACAAAAGTTCAAACTAATTTTTACCTGCGGCTTTGCCTGTGCAGTTAAATGGATATTTTTTATTGACTAAGCGCCAGAGCTGAATCGACCGCAACTGAAGTGGGTTACATCGATAGTATTAGTGATATAATATAGCTTATACGAGTATACATATATAACCTCGATAAATATATAATTCAACAAAAAATGTTTAGCTATTACTTACTACTACAATATTAGAACAGATAGTACATATAAAACCTTACCGAGTGACTGACAGGCAAATCACTCACCAAAATGGGTAGACTTAAAATTTTACTTTACATGTAGGTAGTTTAAGATTTTCTATGAACAGCAATAAATAGAATCTTCCATTTTACGTCTCAAGCCCATGCAAACCGCAGGTGAAGATTAGTTTTCAGTGATCCAAAGCTTAATAATTATAAGTTAGGGATACAATTCATATTTCAAAACAACTTATTTATAAATAGTGATAGGTTTTTCCTTTTAAGTTTTGTTACTTCGTTCTATAAATACAATAATAATCATAAAAAAATAAAATAAAGTCAGACTTGTATAGAACGAATCATTTTCTCTATTAGTAAGACACAGCCTATACATATATAATTATCTATAACGATGGATGAATATTATTTTTGAACAAAAATAAAGAAATTACAGTTTTATATTTTATAATATGATATAGAAGCAAATACAGCAATATCCATTTTTTTTTTCAATCTAAACAGAACATGATTTTTTTTCCTGTTTACTATATAATTAAGTGATTATTTAATTTTATCAGTTTTAGTCTAATAATATTTGGTCGAAAGTCACCGGAATTATTACAAAAACATGTTTTATTTATCTAGAGATCGTTGTAGCGCAGCGGCTGCACTGTAACTGTAAACGCGACGGTTGTTGGGTCCGAATGAAATGTTTTCATTTCCTGAGGAAAGACTGTCTCAAAAATTGGGCGTAAAATGAGGAACGGAGAGACATAAGTCCACGTGATACAACGTGAAAGTAAAAAAAATATAATAATTTTCCGATTATTGAACTGACTGAAGATGGCTTTATTTGCTTCTGATTTATATACCTTTATTTATTTATTCTTAATGGTGATCTATGTATTTATTTAATTTTTTTGGTATTTATATTGATATTTAGATCTTATTTACATTACGCAGATTAGTATGTGATCCAAAATTCAAAGGAATTGAAGTTTAAAGTATTATTCTTAAATCAGATATTATATAGTAGGCAAGCATAACTAGAAAATATATTATTTAATATGTTAAAGGATATAAACATATTAAAACAACATATACAAATTTTGAACATAGTGGAATGTGTGCACCTTTTTGGTTAATTATTACACATTTTCTATTAAACTGAATATTTTTAAAGTGAATACTTCTTAGATAATAATTTACTTTGAAATTTATTACACTTACTTAATTTATTATTATTTATATTATGTATCTAGTTTCATATAGGGGGATATTTATATATAAAATATTATCAATACACAAAGTAAAAATGGACGATAATGTGGTTTTCGAGACATGGACAATCTATATACATCATTATATAAAATTCTTTCGTCACTGAGTAAACGACTGACAACGCATATACGAAACCATTCGACTTTGAAAGTTGGAATTTCATATATAGTTTGGTTATGGAGGGCAGTAAGAGACCACTTCTCTGAATTTCTAACAAAACGAAAAAATAACGAGATTTTCCATTTAACATCTCAAAGTAAATATAAGCTTGCCTACTTCTCATTTAGAAATAAAAATAAAGAATGATAACATTGACAAAACAAATACAAACTACTGAACATGAAGAAATAGTATGTAAAACTTATATGTAACAAAAAGTTGATATATTTATTGAGAATATTTCTTTATAATATTTCTCAGTATTTTTCAAAAATCCAAACTGATATTGTTTAATATAGCAATATTAAATATTAATAATGTATTCGGACATGTACACTTCTCTTATTATTGTAGTATTAAAATTGCTCGTCATTCAAGGCTACTTCAAGAATTACATACACCTTCCTTCCTT
This sequence comes from Heliconius melpomene rosina, assembly GCF_056956725.1. NCBI lineage: Eukaryota > Metazoa > Arthropoda > Insecta > Lepidoptera > Nymphalidae > Heliconius > Heliconius melpomene. The sequence goes on along the minus strand of NC_140402.1, from coordinate 3,041,004 downwards.
TTTCTTTAAGCAACTTTAACTAATATAATATTATTAATAATTTAATTGAATAATAATAATAATAAATGAATATAACAAATAGACAATAGTGTAAAAATGTATGGTTTTCAACAATATTAAGGTAATGTATAGTGAACAATGTTCTTATGAAGGCATTTTGAGAGGTTTTCGTCGACGCCGCACTCATTTGATAGCGCGGGCTTCTGGTAGAAATGCGTCCCAGTAGCGAATTGCCTAGAAAAATACGTAATAATATAATTTTTTTGGCTTAACGCTGCATCTCGCAAAAACTGTGATCAAGACACTCTGTTCTTTACATACTGGTAAATGTTGAAAAGATTGCATGTTAAATAATAACAGCCCTAATAATATTTTAATATTAGTTTATATTTTATATTAGTTATTATATTAGTTTAAACATAAAAAATATAATACTATTACTGAGGACAAGTATATGAATATAAAACTACCTAAGTTATGATATTATTTATTGTTGTTGTTACTTTGAACAAAATTATTAATATTTAAAATTTATTAAAGCTAATTATTATAAATTAATTGGTAAATATTACATTTTTGGATATTGGGACTGCAGGCATAATCATATAATAAAAAAAGAAAAAAGATGGTATATGAGGAAAAGATATATATACTGATAGATGAAGGAAAGAAAAAGATAACTAACCTATTTCTGCCTAAATAAATGAAACAATATTTTTTATTTTTTCTCAGATTTATCTGCAATCAATTACGTTCAGTACTTTTAGCAGATGCGATGAAGGTGTTAACAATATTACGATAGAAAAGGACAGCTAACATACCTGAGCTTCGTGCTTCATATGGTCCTCCAGGTACCGTAACACGGTGGCCCGCAGCTCGTCCACGCGCAGCTCCTCCCATCTCTCTAACTCTTTCTTGATGACGCGAGAGATAGAGTCGAACTCTTGTTTACCGCGCTCTACTTTTGCTTCCCACTGGAAATGTAGTTAAATATAAAGTAAAATGAAAATCTATATATATAAAATCGAAAGGTCACTCACTCATCACGGAATCTCAGAAACTACATGCGCTAGGAATCTCAAATTTTGCATAGGAGTTACTTATAGGACGTAGGTGCTCGCTAAGACGGTAATTTGCAATATTCGACTTCTAAGGGGTTGTTTTTGGGGTCGAAAGTTTGTATGAAACTTCATTACTACAAATGCTAGGAGTCTCAAATTTTGCATAGACGTCACTAGAACGTAGTCATGGAGACAGAAATTAATAATAACATAGTTCACGCGGGTGAAACCGCGAGCGGGCCGCTAGTATATTATATAAATAAAAAGATTACAATTAATTAAAATTAAAAATAAATGATTTACAATTTTTCTAAATCCTGTTCATATAACATTTACGAAAAATAATTAATTCTCTTCTGCGCCTATTAATATACGAATACGACGACGTTTGCCTCGACAAGAATGCAAGAAATCAAAATATAAATTTAAATAAATATTTAATTTCCTCAAGTGGGGCTCGAACCCACAACCAGTTTCTTTTAAAATCTAATTATTAAAATGCAATAAAATAATAAACTACTACTATATGTTTTACATACATCAATTATTTCATGGGACGCCTGTTCCATTTTCTCAGGACGGTTAGCGAGTTCAGCTTTGGCTTTGTTTTCTCTCCTCTTAGTTAGCTGCATCATTGCGTGTTGCCAGTTTTGGAATACCTGTTTAATAAAATATGAACTGAAGAGTTTGTTTAGTTGAACGCGCTATCGCAGGAACTACCGAGTCGATTTGATAATTTTTCAGTTGGATAATTCCTTTATTAAGGAAGGGTCACCAGGGCCATTTAGCCTTAGAAGGGAAGCCACAGGCATATGCTAGTAATAGTATGATAGTGATATTAACAACAATAATATGTTAGCATTATATTATTTTGCTATGTATGATGGTCCACCATATTACAATATAATCAATACAAATAAAATATATATATAAAGCACATATGCTGTTGAACTTATATTTTTGTCCCGTCCAAACAAATTTGTCATATTTTATAAATGTAAAAATTAAAACTTCATGAAAAACAAATATAAATAAATTTAAAGTATAATACCTTAACTCTTTCATGGAAAACATCTTTGATAGCACTGATGAGACCTAGATAGTCTTTTATGTGCTCCGTGAGAACATAGAAGTCAGTGTTTGCTTGTTCATTCCTTAGATGTTCAATCTGAAATTATATAAAATATCATTAACATTCCATTTTAAAGTAATGTCTTAAATATTTAAAATAGTTTACTCTAGTTTTCCATTTATTATTTTTTTCATTTGAAAACTGTATTGAGTCCGTCATGCAGAGGCACAAGCGGTTCCCATCTCTGGTAATTAGGTAAAGCGCCGTTGAGTTCCGCCACTCAACACGCAATGTCTCAGGTATTCAGCGGTAAGTGGGGAACGAAAGTGTCTAAGATTCGCTTCTCTTCTTCTTCTCTCGAATTTTTTTTAAATATAAACGTTTCCGAAAATCAAATTCGTCGGATATCAAATGTACGCTGCAGGACAATATACTTCACTATTTTCACATTTAATTAAAATATATTTGTCAAAATTCTTAAAATTCATTTCAAGTCGATTTCAACATCAAAAACAAATGACAGAATTAGTTTTCATTACTCAGAATTTCAATAAATATTCAATTTCCATAAACAAATAAAAGCGAAATATCTTTATCTTAACATTTACCTTTTCATGTAAATCGGAGAGATATGAGAGAGCGCGCGAGAGCGGCGGGTGGGGGTCGGCGGCGGCGGCTGCGGCTATGGCGCGCGCTGCGTCGTGGGCACGACTCGCTATGATAAAAGTACTATACTTTTAATATTTTTGAAGTTTTATTGCACGCTTAGAAAAGAAAATATTCTTTTTAAGATATCGTATAAAAAAATTTGAAAACATACAACAGGAGTAACAAAAGTTAGAATTTTATCTATGCACGTTTTAAATTTAATTAATTTAGATTAAATAAATAAAAAAGAAAATTATTTACTAATTATACGATATTTTAGTAACAATCATAATAAATATTTATAAGTTTATAACAATCAATAGATAATTAGATAAGATACTAGTACAACCAATGTTACTTAATATCATCACATCCACCAATAGATGGCGCTGTACCATTTAGTAACATTTCTGAATCGCGCTATCGAAATGTTATTATGAAAACGTAAGTAATTTTAGTACTTGGACGAAAATTATCTCTGGTTTCCCTTCAAAACGTATAAATCTTTCGCCTTTTACTAAAGATTTCCGTGGAGGGGAACACTCAAATGAGTCTTTCATATTTTTGAAAATCTTGCCTTCTGGGCAAGATTATAAATACTATAAAACTTCAGTACATTCAACGCCAACGGAAAGATGCATCTTCCCGTTGTCCGTTACGGGCCATGTCGGTCTGCGAGGGTCGATAATTACTTTCCGTTCGGGGGCCATGTCGGTCTGTGCTGACCGCGGAGAATTTTCAGGAGAATTCGATTCGATTTGTTCATACACAGGTAGGGTACAAACTAACAACCATATTCATAGACCCACGTGGCCCACTAATAATTCCAAATTAAGTTGGTTTTTGAAAAAACGAAAAAAAAAATAAATTAGAAAAATTCAATATCCCTATGATAGCAAACTAGGGATGAGTTCGATATATCAAAACTTAACTTAAAATCGATATGTTAAGGAAAACATAACGTATCGATATATGTTTTTAGAAAACCGTTTTTACATATACTTAAAACTCAACATAGATGTGATCTGAACAAAACCGTAATAACGCAAAAGTTTTGAAACGTCAAACGGTTTTATATTAAAACTAACTTCCTCTCTTTCTAAGTAACTTATTCCGAACGGGCGTAAATGAGATAAGGCGAAAATCTGATAAACTGATATTCGCTACCTCTCTTTCTATCGGTATATTCTTCACGGGTGTAAAAGAAATGAAGCGAATACCCGATAACTAACTAACTAACAGATCGGCGGTTTTCTTACATTACATCTACAAGTTATTATTTCGTCGTTATGAAATCGAACTTCTAAATAAATGAATAAAGTTGAAATTTGGATATGATTTTGTATTTTAATATTATTTCAATTTATTTACTAAATATTGTTTTTTTTTACATTTGATTATAGTTTTTATTTATATGTAATACTAATTACATATATTTATTATGATATTATAATGTTATAATTATGATTTTGCGTTTATTGACAATTCGAAAAAAAACGATATCTGGAAACCGTTTTAGATATCGACGAAAACCATGTATCGGTTTCATAACCGTTAACGGAAAAAAACGAAAACGCCCATCTCTATATCAAACTGAAAGACATATTCATGGACCCACGTGGCCCACTAATAACAGAAAAAAATGAAAGGACTTGAAAGGAAATGATCCCCCCATATGATAGCAAATGAATAAACGGATTTATATCAAAATATTTGCTTTGAATTTGGATAGAACTATGATTTTGGCTTGGCCTGCAGGGATATTTATTTATTTATATATACTTTATTGCACAAAATTACAAAAAAACAATGTACAAAAGGCGGGCTTAACGCTAAAAGCATTCTCTCCCAGCCGACCTTGTCATGTGGGATAATAAGTATGCAGGTGTGCAGAAGTAAAATATACATACATATACATACATACACATCCAATAAATATATAAATATACATATAATAAATAGTTATACATATAATATATAATTATAATAAAATATTACGGATATTATAAATAAAAGAAATAAAAAAAAAAAAATACATAAAAATATAAACCATATAATAATATAGCATACCATATATACTCCAATATATACAATTAATTAAATAGATGAATATTATATATTTATGTTATTTTTAAAAAAATACTCTTTTACCCGGCGCTTGAATACCTCACGAGAGGGAGCTTTTCTTATGGGCTCGGGTAGCTCATTCCATAGCCTGACACCGGCGACCGCAAAGGAGTCAGACATGAACCCTGACGTATGCCGGGGTGTGGACAGCATAAAATTGGATTGGGAACGTAAGGATGTATCGTGGAAAGAGGAAAGGAAGGAAAAGTCAGAAGATAGATAAGTGGGAGACTGAGGATTGAAGAGGATGGAGTAAAGTAAACAAAGGACTCTAGACTTCCTGCGATCAGCCACAGAAAGCCAGCCAAGCTGCCTCCTATAAGATGATATACGGTCATACTTGCGGAGGTTATAAATAAAGCGTATACAAGTGTTGAGTATCCGCTCGAGCTTGTTTACCAGTTCTTTATTCATATCCAAGGAGCAAGCATCACCGTAATCAATAATAGGAAGCAGCAAGGTATTGACCAACTGTAGTTTGGTCTGCACAGGTAAGAAATTTTTGAGGCGCACCATTGAGTGCAAGGAAGCGTAAATTTTGCGGGACATATCTGCCACATGATTGCTCCAAGTTAATTTATTATCAATTATAATACCTAAGTCTTTTACAGTGGTGGTGAAATTGATGACCGTGCCATTATAAGTTAAGTTGGGCAGTTTGCTGTAATCGAGCTTGGCTAGCTGTCGCGAGCTGCCGATAATTATAGCCTGACATTTGTCAGGATTAACATTTATTCCGTATTTGAACGACCAAATCGAAATGTTACGAAGATTATTGTTAAGAGAATTAACAACACCAACAATATTATCTACACTAGCGTGTTCATAAAGCTGCAAGTCATCAGCATAAAGATGGTATCGAGAGGTTATAACGGAAGTGATGGAGTTAATGAATAATGAAAAAAGAAGAGGAGATAGAATACCGCCTTGAGGGACACCAGCTGTCACATCATGCCAGTCAGAAGAGGTCTGGCCTACACGAACCGACTGCCGACGCCCCTGAAGATAAGACGAAAACCATTGTAAAGCTGTGCTGGAGACGTTAGCGCCGGATAAGAGTGCAATAAGAAGATCATGGTCTACGGCATTGAATGCATTACTGAAATCTATTAAAATAAGCACAGTTAAGTGCTTATTTTCCATTGCTGATCTAACGTCTTCAGTGACTCTCAGTAAAGCAGTAGTGGTGCTGTGACCAGTTCTAAATCCGGACTGTAGAGGGTTTAATAGATTGTATTTAGAAAAATGCCTAGAGATTTGTTGGTAAGCGGTGGATTCTAGAATTTTAGAGAGGAAAGGTAGGATAGAAATGGGACGAAAATGTGACGGTAGCGTAGGATTAGATATTTTAGGTAGTGGGAGAACAAATGCCTTGCGCCACATCACGGGAAACTGACTAGAGGAAAAAGAAAAATTAATAATGTGGGTTATTACAGGAACAAGGATGTGTAAAATAAGGGTGATCATACCACGACTAATATCGTCAGATCCTACTGCTTTAGAGGAGATAGCTAGAATGGTTTTCTTGGTATCATTATCACTGATAGAAGAAAAGGTAAAGGTAGGGAGGTTAATTTTCGGCAAACTGTGAATTTCAGAAAGAGTACAGGATTTAACACTAATATCAAGGGCAGAAGATGATGAAAAATGCATATTCAGGACATTCAAATTAAGATCAGGATTAATTGAGGAAGATGAAAGTTTGCCAATACCGAGGGACTTTAAAAATTTTAAAGTCGCTTCGGGAGAAGAATTGCGTATTTTATTAAAGATGTATTGGCGTTTTAATTTTCTACCCAACTGGTTACACTGATTCCTTGCAGCCTTATAAATGGACCAATTGAGATCACATCGATTGTTTTTAAATTTTGAAAAAGCCCTATCTCGCTTAGCCCTGGCTTTACGAAAATCATCGTTAAACCATAAAGCTGGTTGGTTTTTGATTCGGATGAGTTGAATTGGTGCATGTTTGTCAAACAATCCAGTTATGTTTGAGGTCAACAGATCAACTTTCTCATCGATCGAACACAACACTTCGATCGCCGACCAGTCAATGCAGGAAGCATCGCTCTTAAGCTTCTCATGATTGAGGTTGTTGAAACTTCTAATTGAAAGAGTTTGTGGTTTTGGCTTGGGTGATTTTACTTTTAACGACGCAAAAACAAGGTCATGGAGAGAAAAACCTGGAGCAGAAAATTGACCAAATTTGGAGACAAGATCAGAATTTGATGTGATTATTAGGTCAAGCAGTGTATCAACATTGTTGGTGTGGTGAGTAGGGTTAAGTGGTAATAAATTTAAATTAAGTGACTCTAACATACAGTTAAGTTTTCTCGCTCGAGTATCATTTCGCAAGAGACACGTGTTAAAATCACCTGAGATTATAAGATGGGAGTAGTTAGCTAAAAGATCTTCGAAAAGAATCTCTAAGTTATTAAAATAATTACTATTAGGTGGGCAGTACACAACCCCAAGGGCAAACTTTACTCCTAGGTTTATTTCGATAAATATATATTCTAAGCACGATTCAGGTGAAGGAGTCGATTGACAGATGATTTTATACGAAATGTGACTTTTTAAGTATATGGCAACCCCACCGCCGACCCTTTCTAGACGATCGTTTCTTATTAGTACGTAGTCCGGGACAGAAAAGCAAGTAGATTGTAGTGAAGGTTTTAGCCAAGATTCGGAGATCAAAACGGCATGGATGTTAGGTTGGTTGAAAGTGGTATAAAATTCGGAAAAGTGAGCAGGGATGCTCTGCGCATTAATGTGACAAAAATTAAAGTTTTTATGAAGCGGCGCAAATTCATTCGACAGAACTATGTCAAGCGACAAACTGGGGTCATCCAAACTACAAAAGGAGCTACTGGATAACTCGTCATAGCTGAGCGCGGAATGATAAGAATCGATACTTGAATCCATAATATAATATTAATATGCTGTCAGTCAACACTGACTGCGTTGGCAGTCAACGTGTTAAATTTAAAAATAAAATAAATGGTTTCAGAATAAAAATATCCATATAAATTACAATGCAGTTTTACACTTGAACTAGACGTAATTAAAAATAGAATTTTATAATTTTCTTTAAAAATGAACACCTTAACCAAAAATCCCGAAACAATACCTGCGTCATCTAGTGCCTATGGCGCGTTAGTCTAATATAGTCTCTTTAATCCATATAAAATAATATCGATAATAGATTTGTTTAATTAATTAATAAATATTTTATTAATCAACTTTTATTTAAGTATAGTTACCTAGTTCCCGTCTCTCCGTGGCCAATGCTTCGCAAGCGCCGCAGAGACGACGTAATCCACTCTCCAGAGATTCTATACGAGCGATTCTTTCTTCAAACCACTGAAATAATGATAAAGTAATTAATGTTACTGCAACAATAATAAATATTTCATTTAAATTAATTTCATTTAAAACATTTAACTAGCAGGAATCGAACTCATAACCGCCGCCTTTATAGACAGACTTTTTTAACAACAAGTAAAAAATACAACTAGCGTAATAAATACGTAATTAAATTTTGCATTTACTTAAATAATTATATTGATTGCATTTAATCGGTTTAAAATTTACAATAGCATACAATTTTAGTGTGTTGACCTTTTAACTCAAATAATATTGTCTTGTCCGTACTATGACTTTGTGATATATTAACATATAGGGCAATGACATAAAAAAATCTTTTTTTATGATTATTATGTAATTTGAAGATTATTTTAATTTTGTATATATGTATATTCTATTACCAACTGGTCAATAAATTGTTTTATAATTAAAAATAATAAAAAATACACTGTTATTTTAAAATAGCATATATAAATTATGATAGTAAATAACCATAATATGAATTTATATTTAAAAATGTAAAATTAATTCGCTAATTTAATAATAATGCTGTTTATATGAATATTGTATGAGTACCAATTATTATACATATAAAGAACTATTTAATGGGCTGCATACTCAATTGGCCTCAAGTCAAGCATATTATTTTCCTGTCTGATTCTATCTAATGATAATATAAAAATTCATATTTTATTGTTTCATTTTTCAATAAATGTATGTATGTATTTTAAAAAGTATATAGTTTTTTTCCAGAGTTGTTATAGGATCTTTTTCTATTTCAGAGAAATTAATCTTCATTTAAAAGTATCCTTTTTTATTTAAAAAGGTTACTTATTATAGGTCACTAGCATGCTATAGCATATAGGCGTTGTTAAAGTAGCCATTATAGGCAAGACAATTTTTTAAAAAGGTGTCTAGTATATATTGAACCTCAACAACCAATTTTTCCTATACAATACATTTGAACATTTCTTAGAATAACACTTCAAATCTAATCTTTTAAGCCTAAATTTCCTTAACAATGAAACATCCGAGATTCCAAATTACACATACATTGATAACAAATATGAATCATACGTCAGTCACATCATATTCTGTCTAAATTCGAGACATTGGAGTTGTCCGGCGGTACTAAACGCCGCAATTTAATTACCACTTTATTCTTCCAGAAGACATTGGCCGACACCATCCCACTAAGCCTACTAAGAAGGCTTTGAAAATGTACATATTACTGGCTTTGAGTAAAATTGTATAGTACCACTTACAGGATCAGATTCATCCATTCTATATGTGATCTTGTTGACAGTCTCGCCTACTTTGTTAAACAGACGCAACATACCCGCTCCGCTGAGGGCCGACGTGCTCGTTGCTTTCGGTAATTCTGTATCTGGAATCAATTGTTTTAGAATTAAATAAAAATAATACTGACTTTTGATTTTTGGCTTACCTGGATTGTGTTAAACAAACAGAAATGACCAAATAACATTATCAACTTGCCAAATAACAAATCCACTCCCCAGTGGAATAAAAACCTACAATTTTAGTCCATTTATATCATATTTATAATAAAAAATAAACTATTTAAAAGAATTACTTAAACAATAAACTAACATAAAAGAAACTTATTCCTAAAACTTAACTTTTTAAATGAACCACACAAGTATATGAAAAAAGTCTAAATCCTTTATACAAATATCTGTATAATTTCTTAAGATGAGGTTGTCATAGTGCAGCGCACACATTGTAGGTTAAATTCCCTCCTGGAGAAAGTATATGTTTTAATTTTCTTACTCTGGTAACACGACAAAGCTGGGGGATAGTTCCACTATGCAATCCACAATGTGAAGTGTGCAACTAAAAAACATACCTGATTCTAAAAACTCTCTGAAATCGGGATCAATACACAGTACAGGATGCTGAGCGACTCTATTAAGAAATCGTTCTAATGCTGCCCGTCGTCGTTCCACAAACTGTGATTGTACACCACCTGATGTGCTAGTACCGTTTGCACTCTCTGTAGATGGTGTGGATGTCATTTTTAGTTTTGTTGTACCTGAAAGGAAATTAATAAAATATTTATATTAATTACTTTAGTATATTATGTAATGTTGGAGAATTTGTTCAAATTAATGCACTAATATCAGGAACTCTTAAAGAAAAAAATCTCTTTGGGTTGGGAAAACTATTTATCTAGGGAGGCTGTTTTAAATCACGTTAGTCACGATAAATTAAAATCCTTTTGGTTGATTTCATTAAAAATTTGCACTGAAGCAATTTGCACAATTTTTTTTCTGTGTTTAATTTTATACAATTTATTATTTTATATTCAAACTCACCAACAATACTTTTTTCAGGTGCAGGTGGTATAATTCTTCCGGATCGTAAATATTTTTCTACTAGTTTTTCATGAAGTCCCAAAAAATCAGAAAATCTACGTAGCACTGCAAACTCATGTCGATTAAATATTGGCATGTTTGTTTTAGTGAGCACACGGTATGCCACATATGAACTCATGCCCTCTCCTATTTTTTGTGGCTCTGTTACTGATATTATGATATTGTTTGCACGTTCTGTTGCTATCTGGATTTGAAAAAATTAAAACATTCATATACCTAGTTAAATATATAAGGCCATTGCAGCCCAGTGGAAAAGCAAATAAGAAATTTGATTGAAAATTAGATGGCTGTGGGTTGGGCCCCTAATTTTATTATAATAATTTATATTTTGTTGCAAATAATAATAATAATTCTTTATTGCACAGATAGAAAAAATAAATAAAAAATATAGTTTATTTAAAGATGTGCAAAATGTAAAGTCTTCAATTTTAATGGAGTATCTTAACACTAGGTTTACTACCAATCCTGCTACACTTTATAAAATGCAATAAAATTAACTTTTAAGTAGACAAGATCACACAAATTTAATAACTCTTTCTGTATTTAAGTTAATAACAAAACTGTACTACTGCTGTGACAGTATATGTTGTTTATTTACATTAAAAGCTAGTTTTTCCATAAATGTAAGTTCATAAAAAAGACTATGTGTAATCATATCCTATATTTACTTAATTATAATTAGTAACTTAATATTTAAAGAGTCCGTCAAGTTATTAAATTTATTTTAGTTAAAATGAAATTTACTAATTGTAATTTAAAATTGAATACATTAAAATAATAGAATTACCTCTTCCATAATTGGGCTAGCCATAGTGGCAGGTGTTGAGATATCTTCTATTGAAGCTTTTTCTAAGCTCTCTTGAGCACCATTTACTTCAGGATCTAAGCTTACTTCCTAAAATTTTAAAAACAAAATAATATTAGTAATATTTAAACTAATATTTATACTACCTAGTGGTCTTGACACACCTAGTTCTTATTTTCTGCTCTTTAGTAATATATGAATATGATATTATTTATGTAAATAAAGAAACAAATATGTAATGTAAAGAGAAAACATTGTATACATAAAGTTGTTTGGCTAGTCTGCAAGGTTTTTAGTGCATTGAACTATTCATGATACCAAAACAAGCATTAAGAATGCATTGGAAATCGAGTTTTTTTACACAATTCGTATCAGAATCCAGTACAAATATATATACTAATAATCAAATTATAGAATTAATAATTACAATGTAACTAATTTATCGTCTTCAATTTTTACAATTGCGACGCCGAAGTCATATAAATAAAAATACACAAAGGGGCGTCACTTAGGGGACGGTGACGCCCCTGACTGTTGAACTAACACAAGTAATGTAATTAAAACAGATTCCTATAAGATACCTGGACCGCAGAAGCAAAAAGGTCTTCGTCCTCGTTATTCTCGTTGTTGATCTCAACGGTACTGAACGGTGCATCGGATACCTCCGACATGGTTCAACGATTTTAATTATATTCCACAATAAGTTGCTAAACGTATTAACGCCGTTATCAATTGTGAAAACGGCAAGATAACTACACCGAAATGAATAGTAGCTCTAATGACATTTAAATTCAACGCAAATGACAGATGAGATGTCTCATCCGTACAGATTTATTATTTGTTTGTTTTAAGAAGCAAAAGCTAAATCTGGAGTACCGTTATGTCTCATCTGCAATCAATGAATCTTGTAGCGACTATAACATTAACTGAAATTTAATTTATGCTTGGCGAAATCTGGATTAAAACTAAGAGATTTTAATTAATTTAATCATATTTTAAAACAATAATATAAATCTACTACAAATCTGTTGGACTGACACGTCAACATAGATGACAGTTGCTAGTCCATAGTAAATGTCAATATTTCGCAACCAAAACAATATTTGGGTATTTATTATTGTTAATGTCGTTGTTTCTATAGAGGTAAATATTTAATAGATATCTTTAAGTAATAAAGTATTTAAAATTTTATGAGGATTTATTAATCAATTACTTTACAGCACTGCGAAAAATAATTATTTTTTCTATCGGCAATTTTTTTTAAAAGTGTAACTGGCCAGATGTGAAAACGGAGAAAAGAAAGACATTATCTTTACTACAATATCAGTATAAGCTACCTACTTTTAAAAAAAAAAATTACAGGTTCAACCATGAATACTGAAAAAAAGGCTAAAATTCCTTCAGCGCCCATTATTACTACCAGTGGCAATCTTTTATCAAATGTTGCGCCGCCTACGCAGCTCCCCAACTTTGTTACTACAGTTCCAACACCAGTAATACCAGTCGCTCAAACTGCTGAGCCGGTAATATCACAACTTTCATATCATTTTTCATTTAAAAATTTCACAAGACTTAAAAATATATAAATTTTAGCCAGCTCAAGTTGTACCAGTAACAGTGACAGAAATTAGCCAAAATGCAGAACCAAAACCACCTCAGCAGTCTCCTGAAAGTCCAGAGAAATTTAGGTATTTTTAATTGTAATTTATCCTATCCAATTTCTTCAACCAAACATTAAAACATTGTATGTTATTTAATACTTTCTTACAAAATTTGTTTTAGTCCTGCTATTCCATTGTCAAAAGGAGAACCTACATTACCCATAAGATCTCCAGAAGATTCATTAACCACTTTATCCCCTGAATCTTTACCTGAATCTTCGTCAGAAATTGATCAAATTGGTAAGCATTTATTTTGCATTTTAACTGAACATATTGTAGTCATAGATAAAAATCATCAAATAGTTTATCAATAATAAAACTGAATACTTATTAAAATGTTTATTACTTCATTATCCAAATCTAGGTAGTTCTTGTTAAAATTAATGGATTTTCTTAAATGATTGGAATTTTGATATGAATTTACTTATTTCAAAAAATTTTATGATTTTACTGTTAAATTCTTTGTAAAATTCACAATTATTTCAAAATTTTTTGTTATGCTTTATTGTTATGCTTGTAAATATACCATTATATTATTATTCGGCTTACAGGAAATGTAATGCCAGGCAGTGGTCTTTTCACATGGGTAAAGGGGGCAGTTTCTACAGGTGGCTTATTACAGAGGGTTGCAGAGAAAGCCAAAAGTTCTGTTGACTCCATGATCACTACACTCGACCCACAGATGAAGGAATACTTAAGTATGTAGAATTGAAAATGTTTTGAAAGCATTTCTTTTATCTTCAATTGAATTAAATTTTTATCTTCTTTTTTACATTATGATTTTATTAATAAAATAAAATTCTTATGTCTGAATGAACTATTTAAAAATATACACACTACTTTAATTTCTAAATTAAAACAAATAAAATTAGAAGTAATATAAAAACAAATAATTTGCTGACATCTACTAAAGATAAAAACTTATATAGATAAAAACAAAATCTTACTATATTAAATACAAGAAACACTATAACACTGACACGCTAGTAAAATAGGTCAGAGACTGACCACAAATGGACCATGATGTTTAATTAATTTCTATTTCCCCCTTGTTGATAAGGCAAAGCAGTGTGAACTTTCATACATTGCTATATGAGGGAAAAAATGTTTAGCTTTATTATAATAATTATAATAATACTATAACTAGAAATGAATGTTAAATTGAATTATTAAATATCAGTGACAAAATTAATATCTATTTCATTAAACAAAATATAAATTGTTTGCAGGGACTGGAGGTGATTTATGTGTGGTTGTTGCATCTGATAAAGAGGGAAAGATATCACCAGTTAGAGAGGCTTTTCAAACTGTTTTCGGGAAGGCAACAGTTATGTAAGTTTGTTTTTGCTTCTTTAGTTTCACATTGCATCCTTTAAATTGCAGGTTAGGGAATCTGCAAATCTAGTGTACAGACACTCTTTTCTTTCACTTTCTGCTGAATTCTTGAGGCATTGCATGTTGAAGTGTGGTAATGAAAATATTAAATATTTTATTCCCCCTAACTGGAAATGAAACCAACAATTGTCGCGTTTAAGAACTACAGGTAATTTAAGTTGCATAACAATAATTTTGTGAGATCGTCGTGGAGCAGCAGAATAGCAGCTGACTGTGAATGTGGGGATTGAGGGTTCGATTCCCATTTGTGTTAACAAGTTACTTTCGCTTATACACTCTGAAAACAGGACAATGTGCGGCATTGAGTTTTGCCACTCCATCGGCAATGTCTCGAAAAGTGAGCGGTGCATGGGCAAAGGAGTGTCTAAACGACGTGTTCCCTCTGCCTACCTTGTAATATGCAGCATAAAAAAAATTTTTTACACACTTTTTCATAGAAATATTTATGGTTGCTTAATCTTAATTGAGAAATGAAATGACTGAAAAAAAGGTGGCCTTTGCCTAGTCTGCTTTAAAAAAATATATATCATTAATTTTTCCAATAATTTCCAAATTTCCAGTGGCCATCCAGCCCAAAGTGACGTGACAGCGGCCCAGCCAGTGGGCTATGCGTCTGCATACGCCGCGGCTAAACAACGCATAGCCTATATACGATCAGTCCATTCAGACTTAACTAACAACGTGCCAGTGTTGGCTGTAGAAGGCTTCATACAGGAGACTGTTGCTGATAGGTATTCTATTTGTTTGTTTTTAAATTTAATCTGTAATTCTGTATACAAAGAAATAGTTCTACATAGTAAAATAGTTCTTTCCTAAGTGTGTGAAGTTTGTCTACTGGATCTGATAGTCCATTTAATTTTTCATTTTTTAATTCATTGAATTTTACATACAAAATTTCATGTGAATCTGCTCACCCCTTTAGGAAGACAGGTGAGAATTACATGTAAAGAAGAATTATATAACTAACTAGATTTTACCCGCGGCTTCGCCTTCGTAGTCGTAACAACTGTATATGAGCAATTACAAATTTTATTTCTTTTCTATTAGCCTTCCTTGATAAATGGACTTTCCTATAAAAAAATATTTTTTCAATTTTAACATAGTAGAGTCCTGAGATGAGCGCGCTTAATCAAACAAACTCTTCACTCTTATAATATTAGTACAGAATATCTACATACTTTTCTATTTGTTGAATATAATAATTATTTTTCTTTCTTAATTATATGTTTTTTACAATACCTTTTTAATTTTATGTCATAATTGAATACAATCCATATTTTCACAGATGGTACGAACTCTCTCTACTAGTACTCTCCCAGCCGTCACTGGGAATCGAACTGCAGACCCAAACGCAAGCCACGCCGGTGCCTTCAGCTGCCGTGGCCGCAATACGTGCAGCGACCAGTGACAGCTACGAACATATACAGACCGGATACAGTGTTACTATTGGATCCATAATGGCTGCTAATTTAAAGGTATTTGGATATACTTGTCCCGCACATAGCAGGGTAGCAGAAGGAATCTAGTGTTAAAACACTCCATTGCCCAGTGTAGTCTGGATTTTACATTCAGATTTAAACAAAATTTTTAATATAAATGTGTTTTTGTTTTCGGCGAATTTTTTTTAGCATTATCTGTGGTGGGCATAGATCACCCGCCCTCTCCTATTCCTACGCCCACCAATATGTATGTAATAAGTGAAGTCAATTTCTTAAAAATACAATATCATATTTTTATTGTCACCTATATAAGTAAGAACTCAATTGTTATTTAAATATTTTTATATAAACCATTCAGGTACCACACACGCAATGGCAAGAAGCGTCCACGGGTGTATCAAGAAGAGAAATATTACTTCTATCAGCTAGATCACTTGCTGGTTCCTATAAAAAGTTATTGGCCGTCTCAGCAGATGAACCACAATAAATGTTATATATTAGAAATTATATAATTATGTTATGTGAGTATTGTTCTAAGATAAAGTAGGTATATTATTATGTTTAAAAATAAACATTAAGTTTAAAAACCTTATGGAATTAAATGGACTATCCGTCTAGAAGAGGTCTAAAGGAGGTTTGTTCTGATAGGTTCTATATGATATACAATAAAATTATTATGTATACATACATATTATCTTGATATAAAAAGTACATCTGTACCAATCCCAGTTTATAAAAATCTCAAATTAATATTTAACTTATATTATGTGATTATAATCAACAAATTCAATTTCCATTTTAGTAGTAAGATTTAGGTAGCCTATAACGGTCTAATTAAAATTTGCACAATAAATAAATGTTATGAAACAAAATTAAGATCTAATGTAAATATTGTGCCATACATTTACACAAAATACCTACTACTTGGTCTTATATAAGAATATTGGGAATATATAACGAAATATTTTATTTTATTCTATTTTAAAATGTTGCTAGTGCTAATGTCCATACACATATCAAAGTTTAATATTATAATATTCAATTATAATTAAGTAAATAATAGTTATTTTGTTAAACATTGTTTTAAAAATATCTAATTGTTAGTTTCAATTTATAAATGTATAGCTTAGTATTAAATACTGCTATGTTAGAAATTGTTATAAAGAAGTTGAACTTAACTATTGTATTGTGATTCTTAGCTTAATTTGGCAGTTAGATGAATAATTTGTTTTTTGAATAATTTAATTAATTATTTAATTTCCCCGCTCTAGCGAGACCAAATTGCGACGTTGAATTACGCCAATCAACACTATGTCTGGAAATCATATTAGTATGAGATCCAATAGGGTTTTATGCCAAATTAAAAATATATATAATTAATAAATAATAAAATATATTAATAAACAATGTATAAATGTTTTTATTGTTGCAGGTAGGCACAAAATATATAAAGACATTTATTTAGTTTTAAGTAATATATATATAATATTAGATATACATAATTAAAATAACATTTTAAAGATTATCTATTAAAGGCTGAATTACTTCGATGATTTGTTTTATTTTTTAAATATTTATTGATTTATCCCAATATATTTATGTCATACTTATGAAAATTTTAAATTGAGTTAACGTCTTTATAATGTAATGAAATAAATATTGGAAAATAATAATAGTAAAGTTGAACACTAACAAACTACAGTATCAAAGATACTGAAGGAAGGTCCCATAAAAAGCATGAGGACTCCCCAGAGGGCATGTATGAAGAGGTTGATGACAGTGGACGAGGCGAAAGATGTATGTACAGACCGTAGCGTTTGCGGCTACCCTGCTAGGGATAAAGTGTGAAGCTAAGTATAAAAAATAAATTAAAGCCAGTCGTGTACGTGGCGTTAACTCCGCCACACAACATCCTCTTCCAGAAGTTGTGGAAACTGGGGAACGGAAACGTCTTAACACCAGGTTCCCAGGTTCTGCCTACCCTGTTGTATGCAGCGTGGAGCTAAAATAAACGAATCGGATAAATTTATGTAAAATATTTCAATGTTCATAATATAAATAACCGAATAAAATTTTCCGAAATCTTATTGATGTATTTCTTTAGTTTACTGCTTATGAACTTTTGCCAATCTAATGGTAAAACTATTTACTACTATATAGCTATCTACTACTACATAGTTTTTACCCTTAGTTTGTCATATTTTAGGATTAAATGACATCGATATCCATAGTTGAGATGACATACAGGCCAAGGCGCAGGAGCACAAACGTGCGACAGTAAACGCGGGGTTGTGGATTCGATTCTAGTGCAATTCCTCGAGTGCGAGGAGATGAAATTTTTAATTTATATTTCTTCGCTCTAGTATCGCGGCAAAACGCGGCGTTGAGTTCTGCTACTAAATATGCAATGTGAAAAGTTTTAAACCCTTGTTATAATTGTATCATTGTAATCATCATAAAATTTGGAATTTAGAGGTACGTAGCTTAGGTGAGAGTCCAATAATATCGAGCTGGTCTGTTGATGGAGCCAGAACCTGAATAGTTGAACTCTTCAAAGGTTAGTTGGAGGACACAACTCAAGTTTAAGCTCCTATAATAGTGCACGATTAAAGTGTATTTTTTTAGTTTTAATAAAAACTATATTTCTTTCTAATATAAAACTACAAAGGCAATTTGTTTTATTATTCAGGTTTTTCCCACATATAATTTGATTAGGGATTACTTACTTAATCTTATCACAATTGCACGGTAGTTTCAAAGGCGCTAGCGTTTGATTATGACAATACTAAACAAACCATTTTTTTAATCTTCACGCTGAATCCCGCACACATCAGGGTAGGCAAAGGGGACCTAGTTTTAAATAACTGTGTTCTCCATTTTCTGTAGGGTATTGGTATTTTTCATCGGTAATATTAAAATTAAAAATCATTGTTTTGGGTCCTATAAGTAAGTAAAATGTTTGTTTTTAATATAGGAAATATACCTATATTAATAAGGTTCAACACAACAATATGCAATAATAAATTAAAATAATGCATTATCGAATTTAATAAAACACTGAATTTATTATGCGTGACTTATCAAATTTAATCGAAAATTCCAATATTTAATGGCATTTTACATGGGTCCAACGTCAATAGCGTTAACGGGCAGTAAAGAACCATCAGGTCCCCAAGATTCAACGGCGGCGACGGCAACAATATCGATGGGGTTAATTTCAGGTCTCTGGACAACTTCAACTTCCTCGACTACTTCAGCTGGAACGGGGACGATAGGGTTGATAGCAATCACGTCAATAGGGTTAACTTCAGGTTGGAGTACAGCTTCTGGGACGACTAGAGCCTCGTCAACAATTTGGACCGGAGTGGCAATGGGCTCGGGAATAGAGACTTCCTGTTGACAAATAATTTATATTTTATATCTATATGATCCATATTTAAATATTTGTAATGCTAGTAAATAAACAAATGACTAACCTGTTGCTTGTTGTTAACGTTTACGATGATCTGAACAAGTGGAGATCCGGAAGCTGGGGCAGGGATTTCTGCGACGTTTTCAGGTTCCAAGACAGCAACAGGCTTGTTATCAGGGATTGCAAGATGAGCTGGTAGTGGTACGTAAACAGATTCCTGTAAAGTCATATAATAATTATTTTCTTTTCACAACTAATTTTATAAACTACAGAATATAAAAAAAACAAATATTTACAACTTGTTGTCCAGCGAAGAGAGCATCCATAACTTGGTTCAAGGCGGCTTCGAGGTAAGGAACGACAGCTGGGTTGATATTGGGGTTCTGAAGAGCTTGAGATAATTCCTCAAGAGTCCAGACATTCGAACCTGGACGAGCGACAGCTACTGCCACGATGGCGGCGAAGGCGATGAAGAATTTCATTTTGATTTTTTTTGCTAAAAAATAAGGAATTAATTAAATATGAAACTACTAGTTTTCATAAAGGTGCAAAAAAAATAGTTTCCATTATTTTTAAAATTTGTCAAACGATTGTATTGCGATACTTACCGAGCCCTTTGATGCTATGATTCTGATCAATATTAATAGAGTATTTATACTATTTATTGATATCTATGACATTATAAAGTCATATCTTAATATCAAAATATTGCCATAAATTACCTCACTGATATCTAATAATGTAATAAAAATGTTACTTTGACGAATGCTCTGAGATTTTTTTATTGCTTTGTTATTATATTTGCTCTTAGTTTGCCCTTCACTTTTAGCTAGCGACCCGCTCGCAGCTTCGTCCGCTTAAGTTACTTAATCATTAGGTAATTTAATAAATCAGCTTCACACTGTATCCCGCACACAGCAGGGTACGCAGATGGAACCTAGTGTTATGACACTTCGTTCCCTATTTTCCGCTGAATTTTGGAGGCATAGCGCGTTGAGAGGCAAAACTCAACGCCGCGTTTTACCAACCGACACCAGAGCGAAAAAATGGAAGGTTTTTAAGTTTAAGTATAGTTAGTATCATATAATTTTATCATACGAATTATATAGCTATACATATCGGTTTATACATCTTGGAATATTAAATAAAATACATATTACTTGGAATATTAAATAAAAGAAAATAAATTTCCACAAAAACTTTCAGGAGCTGCCTACTACTGGTATTTGTGTAAAATCATCTCTGAAAGTTTCATAAGGCTAGCTTAATGACAGCTAAGTAGTTAATAAATGTACTTGAATCATGAAACAGTAATTAATTGAAGTAGTAATAATAATGATAATTGGCTTACTTTTAAATGAATTTCTTTACGTATTTAATGAAGTGTTTGTGTTTGCATTTTTCTATAGTCAACTATTAGTCAAACATTGCTTGTAGAGTACAGATATTTTGATATTATAAAGTTATCCTAGCACAGGCCATGAATTCGTTAACGCTCTTGGGTGGTGGTGGACGTTAACTTTCAGAGGCTATTTCACAATATTTGTTTTAACTGTAAGCGTAATTCGTCAATGAAGGTATTCTTAATTATGATATATTTTTTAAACATATCCATACCTATATTATAAATTCGAAAGTAATTCTGTCTGTGTGTCTGTCTGTCTTTTACGCAATCAGGACCAAACCTCTAATTTAATTGTGATAAAATACTCATATAGAGATACTTGAGGGTATCGGGATGAACATAGGATATATTTTTTCTCATATTTGTAATATTTTCGATATATACCAATATATTAAAATACTTATTAATTTGACATGACAATTTATTCCGCCATGTTAATAACAACCGTTGCTAAGCAACGATTTGCAAAGATTGTTGTTAGAAAACATCACCCAAAATGAGCTTGCTGAACGTATCTCTCTATTGAAAACTGAAAATAATTTCATAAATATATTTAATAAATATTCGTATAAGTAGTTCAAGCGGGCGTAGCCGCGTTCGGGTCCACTAGCAATATATATAAAGACCCTATAAAGCGAAAAAAGATAAAAAAATAGTTATATCATACATTACCTATTACGTAATTGTTTTCTTCATCTTATTTTTATCACGTTTTCTTAATCGTATAACCTTATTGATAATATATTAATATGGAAGCTACGAAACACGTTTCCATTAAGCTTTATTACAGATTAAGAACCATAAATTAATAAGCCATTTTATATGCCCTTAGCGCTTGAAATATTTTTCTCAATGTAAATACCACATGTTGATAGACAAGTGTCTTATTAACAAATTAATAATAGATACCTATTAATAAATTATTACTACAAAAAAATAACATTATGGAGAAACTATGTATTGGAGCATTGCTATAAAGACTGTTAAGTGTTGTGGGGGCCATGCTAGATAGTGAGAGGCACTGGTTTACCATGGTCTCCTTTTGCGATTCTGTGATGGCATTAAAGGTGGCCGCGGAGCGGGTGCGCGAAACCAGCGCAAATGCAGATCAGCTCCGTGGTTCTAGGCTAGGGAATAGGAGAAGGCAGTACGCTCATCTGCAACTCCTCTTACCCTAGGGAGTCACCAATAATATGCTGAAGACGGTGGCCCGCTACAGGCGGGCTTTACACCGGTGGGTAGGTCTCGCTGGGTTTTAGTGGGTAGTATCGGGTTCATTCTCCAGTGAGCCCCACAATACCGTTCCTTCGGTCTGCGTAAACTGCATTTCCCAGCGTCCAAAAAAATATGTTATAAAGTACTAAACATTTGTAATAGAAAAGAATAAAATTAAATAATAATTAAATTAAATTTACTTATAATAAAATCGTAACTGATCGGTGTCTGTACATGAAAGATAAATCAGAAAAATGTAATGCTTATATACCTAAACATAGTATTAACACACTTCGTTCTCCACTTTCCGTTGAATATTTGAGGTATTGTGTATTGAGGGACGGAACTAACGCTAGCTCAACCTCGAAATGTTATGTGTAATGCTTAAGTCATATACATAAGCTTTAAAATGATTTTATTTGTTATTTAAAATAAGGAACAAAATCACAAATATATTATAAATTATTCGCGAATGCAATGTAGACTAATTAATATAAATTGCAAATAATATACAACTCTGCTAGCGGCCCACCCGCAGCTTAAACACACGCCTGAACGATAACATTTATTTATTTACTTTTTATATGTATTTACGGAAATTGTTTCTTTTTTATTTTTTTTTTATCTGTCGAGTTATATACAAAATAAATAATTAAAACCTTGTAGAATTTTAATTGGAGGAATTTTTGAATTTAAAGGAGAAAAATTTTTGGTTATTTATTTTGTTCTACACTCGCGTGGTAAACGCGGTTTTTGCTGTGTGAATGCCAGTGCCGGTGGAATTTCAGGATTAAGTTCCTCTATTTTCCAGTGTAAATCCTATAAAAATAAGTTTAGCAGTTCCGGACAAACAGACAGAAAACATAACTAAAATTGTTTGTTTGTGTTCGTGAACGTGAACTAGATATATAATACACAGTTATGTTAAAATCACAGCCAGACTCTTCAATAAATAAAGTATTACATTAAAATTGAAAAATAACGAAAGGAAATTCAAATACGCGTTACAATTGGTCACAACAAAATGTCATAACAGATGACAAAAAAAAAAATTTATTGACGTCGATATGCATTCTGCGTTAGTAGTGTTTGTTTATTTTTTTAATGGCTTACGATAACAGGTGCAGACAGGTAGATAGGTATAGAAAAATAATCAATAAAATATTTTATCTATAGCCTGTAAAAGTTAATTATCCCCCCCAGTGAATTATCTAATTCACGATCAAAGCTAGGATATTGTATTTTTTCAGAGGTAGGCAGAGGGAACCTGGAAACCTAGTATTAGGACATTCGCTCCCAGCGCATACAGCTTGCATGTACTCGTGTATAGGTTTTATGTACGTGCATTGGGATGACAATAAATTTTTGATGATGATATAAATTTATACTTGCAAATTATTATAATACTTTCTTAATTTATTATTTAATTTAATTAACTTTTATCAAGTATTTTTGAAATTGCATTCAGTTCTATACAGTACTATATTTATTACTTACCCTAGAAAAAATATCAAAACAATTATTTAGAAACAATAACTAATGGCAAATAACACAAAAATAAAAAAAATACAGAACATATCATTCATCAAAGAGGCTTGTGGTTTATAATTCTAGTATATTATGAGACTAGTGGCCCGCTCGCGGCTTCGCCCGCTTCTCAACTATATAAAATAATAGAACACAACCACGCCAAATAGTACGTAACTTTCAATTTGGAGTAGAACGTAACCTGCATAGCATAACTTTAGGTTAATTACACAGACAACCTGAGAGTAATGCTGTTAGCCCTACTGGCTTTTACAGCGGCACCGGTTGGGGAAGGAAGAGGGTACTCTGTGCATGAGAAAGTTCGGGTACTACATGGATGCTTGAGAGTATGTCGTCGGTGGTAATCTCGCTTCTTGTGAGACTCGAACCTAAGCTTGCGGTCGTCGATTGGGCTGGGATAGAATCTGTAAAATATGAGAGTTACGTATGTCTTTATAATAATAAGATATTAATTATTTCGGCACAGCGATATTTAGTAATAAAGTTCGGACATTCTGATATAAGGCACATCCCGTTAGATGTAGCGTTGAGTTATTTAAATTTAACATTTTCTTATAATAATCTTCATAAAATTTCCTTGTTTCCTTGTTGATTGATGAAATTGCGCTCGAAAGTTGCAATAATATATGCATGCAAAAATGCTCAAATATCAAATTGCAATTTTCAATTATTTTATTTCTCTTCTTCCTTTCATATTCGCAAAATGCCTTAATTTGAAATCTTTATAAAATATAGATGTACGTTGTCAGGGATTTATTTATAGAACTAATGCAACTAGGCCTAATTATTTTGTAACACAATTTACTTGCATATTTATGTATTAGTATTTCTGAGGAGCATAATTATTATTTTTCTTTATTTAAGACTAATTAAGAATTATATATTATAGTAATATATGAAAACAGGATTGTAGCTTTCATACAAAACAAAAAAAAAATTCGACGAGCAGTTCCAGAGATCTTATCTTTTAAACAAACTAACAAATAAACTGTTCTACGTTATTGTATTGGCAGATATTGACGAGGTAATTTATTGCAATGTTTTCGTATTAAGATGTCAATTTACAATGTTATAGATATCGACTAAGTACTTAGTATAAATACTGCATTATTTTTGATTAGCATCATAGCATCCAAGGGCTTGGTTAGTATCACAATATAACCATCAAGATTTTTTTTACATGTAAAAACTAAGCTTTATGGAACTTTATGAATTTTCACAAGTAGAAACTGTTTTTTTTGTTTCCATAATTAATATTTAAAATTTTCCGCAAAAAAAAATAAAAATGAAATTCTTCATCGTCTTCGTCGCCGTCGTAGCAGTAGCTGTTGCTCGTCCAGGTTCGAATGTCTTGACTCTTGAGGAATTGTCTCAAGCTCTTCAGAATCCCAATATCAACCCAGCTGTCGTTCCTTACCTCGAAGCTGCCTTGGACCAAGTTATGGAAGCTCTCTTCGCTGGACAACAAGTTGTAATTATGTTTTTTTTATATTTTGCTATTGATAAATTTAGCTTAAAAACTTGTTATTTATTAAAAATTAATAATACATTCAGCTATCCCTTATTAGTTAGTAAAAAAAGTAATTATTTGTGTGACTTTACAGGAATCTGTTTACGTACCGCTACCTGCTCATCTCGCATTCCCTGATCACAAACCTATTGCCGTCTTGGAACCCGAAAACGTCGCAGAAATCCCTGCCCCAGCTTCCGGATCTCCACTTGTCCAGATCATCGTAAACGTTAACAACAAGCAACAGGTTAGTCATTTGTTTATTTACTAGCATTATAAATTATATTTTTAAATATGGACCATATGAATATAAAGTATATATTATTTGTCAACAGGAATTCTCTATTCCCGAGCCCATTGCCACTCCGGTCCAAATTGTTGACGAGGCTCCAGTGGTCGGACGTTATTAATATCAACTAAACTAATATCAATTAGTCAACTCCTTAAAAATCAAAATGCATGAACAATGGAAAATTGCCTCAAACTAAAATAAAAGAGATTGTTAATTAATTTTTAATAACTTTTATTACTACCTAAAATCCTGCTATAATTTGAGGTAAAATAAACAAACTTATTACATTCATAAGATCTTATTTTTACTTCAGTTTTATAAAATCTTAATTAAATACGTAAAGTAGAATTAGACGTCTCGTCGCAGTAGTACAAGCGAGTGACTATAAATACGGAAGTTAGGGGTTCAATTTCCACTCGGGAAAATGTGATCTATTTATATTGTCATTGTTTCGCTCTGGTAACACGTCCTGGTTGAGTGCCTACTTGAGTGCACTTTGCCTACGGAACTTGGCGAAAATTTGGGACGTACCCTCTGCCTACCCCGCTAGAGGCGGAATAAAGCGTGAAGCTGAAAAAAAATAGTATAATGAAACCTCATTATACTCATTTACCAATCATGCTAGGATAATAAAAAATCAGTTAATTGCGAGTCATACCCGCCCACGTACCACACATAGTCCTATAGCCCACAAGTACCTACAACGTAAAAACTTTAATTTGATTGACAAGCTTTAAGACCACATAAACAAGAATTAGGTGTGAATTTAAATTTATAGCAAATTTACTTATATATAACTCAATAAGATGGAATTAAATTAACAATACTTTTTAATTACAATGATAACTCCTATATATAATGTGATCGTAGAAATGACAATATACGCAGAATTTTGCTATATAACCTGAACCTCAAGAGATTACAACTGGAACCTGCAGAAGAGAAAACCCTCTGTGATTCCATGATAGCTGGTGCCCTTTGAAGATGCTTATATCTAGTACCATTTTCATGTAAAGCCATTTCTATTTTAATGATTATGACTCTTCTTTTGCACTTGTATCACCTCGGTAAAAGCTTATAAC
Organism: Heliconius melpomene rosina; assembly: GCF_056956725.1. Classification (NCBI taxonomy): domain Eukaryota; kingdom Metazoa; phylum Arthropoda; class Insecta; order Lepidoptera; family Nymphalidae; genus Heliconius; species Heliconius melpomene. Next base: position 3,014,570 of record NC_140402.1, on the reverse strand, counting down.
TTTTGTTGTCGAAAGCTCTAATTGTACCTTCATTTATCAGTCTGTGGTTGCTTATCTAATACATCAAATTCAAATTCAAAATTCAAATTCAAAATATTCTTTATTCAAAGAGGCAATTACTATAAGCACTTTTGAATCGTCGAAACATATGAACGCTACCACCACCGGCCACCGGTTCGGAAGGCAGTTCTGCTGGGAAGAGCCGGCAAGAAACTCAACAGTTGCATCAAATATTATTATTCAATTCGTTGAAGAGGCATTCACATTTACAATTGCGTTATTTAGATTATATACGTCCTTTACGTGCTCCCTTATCTTACGGGGCTTGATCGTATTTTATATTCTTTTATAATAACGTCCATAGGCTCACAGATGCCTCTTTTTAGTGATGCAGGTACTTTTTTTTGGTGGCACTTAATTCTTCTACGCTCTCTCTCCGTTCCAAATTATGACAACGGAGACTTTGAAGGTGGATCATTTATACTTATTAATTACAGTCTAATCAAACTTCTTAGAGCAGCTTAGACAGTTTTAATATAAAATTGTCGATGATCAAGCCACCATCATAAACTTACCTGAATCAAATAGATTGTCAGACAACATATGAGTATGTGAAGAAAGAGTAGTAATAAATAAATATTAATAAATAATATGATAAAACAAATATTAAAAACTATTTGCATTAATCACCGTGGACTACTCTACGGTTTCGTAGAAATTTCCTTCCACGCGTCACCGAACTGTGGAATGGCCTACCCGCTGCAGTGATTCCAGGTCGGTACGATATGGGTACCTTCAAAAAGCGCGTCTATCTCCACCTCGAAGGCCGGCAACGCACCTGTAGCTCCTCTGGTGTTGGACGGGGTCGTGGGCGGTGGTGATCACCATCAGGTGACCCGAAAGCTCGTTTACCTTAACCTTTTTCCATAAATAAAAAGACAAATTATTAAACAATTATTTAGAAACAAAATTTAATAAGATATTATTAAATATATATTGAATAAGCAAATTACGAAACAATAAAAAAATTATACCATTTATACAGATTATATCATTCATCATATGATAGTTGTGTTTCTATAATATAATTAGTTATCAGTGACGTAATTTATGGCAATATATTGATATTAAGATGTGTCTTTACAATGTTATAGATATTCATATCAACATTAAATAGTATAAATACTGAATTAATATTCATTAGAATCATAGCATCCAAAGGTTTGGTAAGTATCACTATACAATTATCAGGCAAATTAGAAAAATGTGGAAAATTGTGCACCTTCCTGCCAAGTAGCCACTGACTCCTCAGAAGTAGCCATTGCTGTGTTTTTGTTTTTATATTTAATATGCTTGTATTAAAGATTAATTTAATTTTCAGTAAAAAAAATCAAAATGAAATCCATCATTGCCTTCGCCGCTATCTTGGCAGTAGCTGTCGCTCGTCCAGGTTCGAATGTCTGGACTCTTGAGGAATTATCTCAAGCTCTTCAGAACCCCAACATCAACCCAGCTGCTGTTCCTTACCTCGAAGCTGCCTTGAACAAAGTTATGGAAGCCCTTTTTGCTGGACAACAAGTTGTAATTATATTTTATATATATTTGCAGTAGATAAATTTAACTGTGAAAATTAATAATACATTCAGCTGTCTTATTAGACGATAAAAAAGTAATTATTGTGTGACTTTACAGGAATCAGTTTACGTACCGCTACCTGCTCATCTTGCCATCCCTGATAACAAACCTATTGCCGTCTTGGAACCCGAAAACGTCGCAGAAATCCCTGCCCCAGCTTCCGGATCTCCACTTGTTCAGATCATCGTAAACGTTAACAACAAGCAACAGGTTAGTCATTTGTTTATTTAAAGTATTATCAGATTATATTTTTAAATATGGACCCATTTAAAGTATAAATTATTTGTCAACAGGAAGTCTCTATTCCCGAGTCCATTGTCACTCCGGTCCAAATTGTTGACGAGGCTCCAGTTGTCCCAGAAGCTGTACTCCAACCTGAAGTTAACCCTATTGACGTGATTGCTATCAACCCTATCGTCCCCGTCCCAGCCGAAGTAGTCGAGGAAGTTGAAGTTGTCCAGAGACCTGAAATTAACCCCATCGATATTGTTGCCGTCGCTGGCGTTGAATCTTGGGGACCTGATGGTTCTTTATTGCCCGTTAACGCTATTGACGTTGGACCCATGTAATGAATCAAATATTTAGTTATGTGGTTAATTGTAATAAATAACTCATAACCAATCAAGTATTTTTTTACTTTCAACATTTTTTAAACTTTAATTGATTAGATACTACTATAATATACACAGTTAAGTTTGACATATAAAAAATATTTTTTGTACTGTTAAAACAAACCTTTATTTGTTTTATTGTGTTAATACCTCAACATTGATGTAGGTACCTAAAGTTACATAAAATTATATTATACAATATTTAGTAAATTGAAATTTATTTATAAATTATGGAAGTAAATGAAATTATTTAGGCGACACTCTTTGTAATAAGGCTTATACTAAGAATAAGGGTTACACTTGCTTGCTTGCCCGTACACGGCAAGAATGACCTTGATGTCATTGATTCAGGTGATGCGGATGATATTTACTCCTCTGTGCCCCAGGAGGCACGATAGCACAAAAAGGATAGAGGTGGCATCAAATCAATAATTCCCAAAACTTGTCCCATGATAAAGACGGTAGAACATCGACAGGGAGCCAATATCTCTCCGCGTATTTAGGAATTCTAAGCCGTTAGTTCAAATTCAAAATATTCTTTATTCAAATAAACTTATAATAAGCACTTTTGAATCGTCGAATGAACATATGAACAAAAAGCTACCACCGGTTCGGAAATCAGTTCTGCTGAGAAGAGCCGGCAAGAAACTCAACAGTTCAATCAACTCAACAGCTCTTTTCAAAATCAATGGTACAATCTATTTTTATCTAGTTAATTTGGAATTATCGACAGTTCCAATTCTGTTGACTGTTGAATAGAATTGGTTGGTTGTATTGTATTGTGTGAGTCATTCATTATTCGCACATAATTTTAAGTACCTGTTAAGTATGCCATGCATTCTTGGTATATAGACGTAATGTTAATGTTTCCTTTTTTATATAAATTCCTTTAATTTACCTCCTTTTGTTATTTACAAAAGAAGTTCATTAAAAGAATTTAAATGTGGCACTGGCAATATGGTATCATAAAAATTAGGACTTTTGACCATTGTAAATATGAATGTCTGTGATTAGACAAGAATTTTACAATTTATTAATTTTTTAGCCTTGTACTGTATTCTGGGTATAGAGGGGTTGGCAGGGGGAATCTAGTGTTAAAACACTCCGCTTCCTCCTTTCAGCCGATTTTCCTAGGTATTGCATGTTAATTATCGAAACTCTACGCTACCTTTCGCTTTGATACTAGAGCCAAGAATTGGAAATATTAAATATATATTCATTCCCTCTAAAGAGAATAGAACCCACAATCAGTTGTATTTACAGTCACACGCTTACCATTGCGCCACGACGGACTCATACATTTAACATAATATTATGAAATATAGCAGTGACATAAATATTAACAGCTATTAAAATAAAATCTATAGCTTATTACACTGTACAAGAATATTTAGAGGATAAGCATGTATGGAATTAATGTCTATTGAATGTAATGCAGGATAGCTGCCAACTAATGTAATAAATTGTATCATTGACTTTGAAAAGAGCAACTGTTGAGTTTCTTGCCGGCTCTTCTCAGCAGAACTGCCTTCCGAACCGGTGATAGCTTTTTGTTCATATGTTCATTCGACGATTCAAAAGTGCTTATAACAGTCTATTTGAAAAAAGAATATTTAGAATTTGAATTTATAAGCAAACGATGAGGTGACATTTTTATTTACATTAAAAAAGAAGGAAAACCAACAAAAAATTCTCACCAAACCGCAATTCGGTGAATGATGTCAGAAAAATTTAGGGCAAACTTTATCTTTGATTTCATGCGAAAATTGAATTGCGACATGTGAATCAGTTAATTTCGATAAAACATGGTTATTTTATCAATATTTTGACACATTCAAATACTCCTATCTCAAGAGTAGAGGCGAGTGATTTATAAAAACTGAGGAATTGTTAAATTTGTAGTCAGTCTTTCTTTTACTAAGAAACTTTATTGGCGTTATAATGTAAGTTAATTTAACTTTTTTCCTCTTATTTGAAACTAGAAAATTATAATTTTATCTTATTAAGATATTTTAACTTTTTATTTGATTATTAAAAATAAATTGAACATATAATAAATACTGGATTACTCAGATAAGATAGTAAATTTGTTAATCACGTTAGTAGGTAATCTTTATATATATAAAAATATTCATAAAACACAGTTGTTTCAATAAGAATGAAAAAAAATCATAATTGACATTAGTTCATTTTTTAAATTGTTAGTTTTTGTAATTGTTTCTAGAAAATATAATAATAAACTCAATCTTAATAATTATGATGGATGTTCTACTTCCACGCAAAGCTTTTTTTCATTTTAAGACATTTTATTTTTAAGACATTTCGTTATTAAAATTTTAATTAAACTTTTTGATGAAGTGATGTCAGCCATAATCAGGTTGATTTCATAATATTTTCATCGTTATATCCCCTAAAAAAGAGTTTTATCACTATTTTTCGTTAGTTTCAAGTGTGTCTCAAGATAAGAAAATAAGTCACTTGTGTGCGATTGTAAATGCGATAGTTGTGGGCTCGATTCCCACTCGGGGAAATAAAATATTTACTATTTTCATTTCCTGCGTATTATAAATATTTCTAAATATATAATATTTTCATTCCGTCTGCGTTTTACGTATCTATAATAAAATTCCGCAATGTTTTCTGAGTTTGCTACAGAAGTTTAAATTAACTGTAAAAGCAACAATCATCATCATCAGCCATGTACTGGTGCTGCCACCAGTTATGTTTATGTCCACTCGATGACTCCAAAGTGGTTACAAAAGCGTATTTGAATAAAGAACATTTTGATTTTAAATTTGAAAGAAATGAAATAAAAAAATGGCGTCCTATATAAGCGTATTAAAATAGGCACCTTATTGTGCTGATTAATATATTATATCTATATATTTTGTATAAAAATATACTCTACCTATAAGTAACATACTTCTAGGTTATTTAAAAAAATTATAGTTGTCATACTATGCAATTATCTTCTTTTTTATATCTTTCTTGTTTGGTTCTGGTTTGGTATTTCTTTTTCGGATATTACTATATACTGGACCCTATTACTATCTGTCCGTCTCGTCACCACCAGCGTCACCAAGCTGTAACTGAAAAGTTTATGAAAGAATTCAACGTCATTTGAAAATTATAGGAAATATTTAGCGATGTGTGACGTATTCCTCAATGATAAATTTAATTATTGTTAACTTATCATTTATTTCTAGAAATTATAGATATAAAGATTAAAAGCTATACACTGTTAATACCGGATGTAATATTTTTATTCTATAATATTGTTTATGACGTGTGATAAGCTTTGCACAGTGTAATGTTTGTATCGACTTTTCACAGAGTAATTAATATAATATTTAAGTTAAATATAATTTTTTTCTAATATTTCTGAAAGTTGTTTAATTTCAGAAAATAATACTGAGAAAAGTTTCAATTACTTTTGCTTAATAACAAATCTAAATTCAATAATAAATGTACAGTTCTCATTCAATTTTAGTTTCGTTTATTTAATATTAACTTTTTATTTCAGATTAATTAGTGAAAAATGTCGGTTCCAACTGTAATGATTAATGAGTTAACCAAGGGGATCGAGGACTACGCTTCAAATTCCAGCGTTAAAAATGTTCTAGAAGGCATCTTAAACGATTACATGGATTTACAATACGCTAAAGAAACTCCATACACGACTGGTAAACAGATATTGCCTTCTGGATCTTCTATTGAAGATGTAGAAAACGCTATTGATAGCGAAGTTGAACAAAAATTTAAGGATATCTTTAATAAAATTTCCGAAACTTATAAAAGTGGAGATTTGAGTCCACAGTCGCCTAATGATGGTACTTGGGACCCTAAATTGAAGCCAGTCTTAGTGTTTCTTACACCTAATAAGTAAATAATAGTAATAGTTTAAATAAATGTTTTTTTTTTATAAAGAAATCAACTTATTATTAAATAGTATGGAAGCTACTGTCGCTTTGACATAGGCACTGCGATCTTCATGTGAAATTATGGAATATATTGAATCTATAAGATATTAGAAAATACAATCCTTTTTTTTAATTTAAACAAAATTATACATAAGAAAATTAAGTAATGAACTTCATTTGTTGCCGTTTGTAAAATGTATTATATAAAACAAATGTCGACGCATGTTAGATTTTTATTATAAAATTATTATTACCTTTACGTGTATTTTATTCTCCATTTTTGTCCTTTTTGATATAATTATGAAAGTAACATAAAATTATTTTTGCTGACTTTTTTAGTTCAGTTGTACTTTTCAGCATATAGTAGAGAAAGAGGGTACCTAGTGTTAAGATCCTCCAATCTTCACTTCATTGGTTTTTTAAGTTATTTCTTTCCCTTATTGCAAATCGAACTCGCAACGGTCGAAATTACAATCAGACGCTTGTTCTATTGTGCACGATATATGTTTTTCATCTAATTTGAAATATGGTAGATTCTCTTAATTATATTTATCTTTGCCATATATGTGCTATATTTAACATATTATATCTAGAATACTACTTAAAAACCATAGAAAAAATATATAAAAAAAAACAATTCTTATTTTTTTTTTGTAGCGTATCCAGCAGTAAAACATATCAATTTGATAATAGAACAACAGACGAAACTATAAAGGAATAAATTGTTATCTACATATAAAATATGAATAGACTATAATAAATTATTATTGAAGTTCTTTATAAACGGATTATTTGATTAATATCTGTTTTAATTTTATTGGTAAAAATAAATATTATAAGCACGTCAGCTAGATCGACATTCGATTATTAGCCTTCTATACAAACGCAGGTAAGTTTGTAAATGTTTTTTTTTGGAAATATAAATGTTAAAATATAGGAAATGTAAACTGGTCCATTGGTTTTAAGACGTTATTATTAAATGAGAAGTAATCATTAATTTATTTTTTAGTTGACTTCATATTTAAAATTTTACTTACAGGTGAATCAATCATGATGAAGATCTTTCTACTAGCCCTTTTTGTGGTAGCTGCAGCTGCTGCTCCTAAGGGCTTGAAAAAGTACGATGACTCCTTGAGCCCATTGCCTCAAGTTGCACCGGAATCTGAAATTCCCGCTCCTGAAGTTGCGATCCTTCCGGAACCTGAATTGCCCGTAGTTGCACCGGAACCTGTTGTTCTTCCTGAGCCAGAACTGCCTGTAATTGTTCCAGAACCAGTTGTCCTCCCTGAGCCCGAACTACCCGTAATTGTGCCAGAGCCAATTGTCCTCCCTGAACCAGAATTACCTGTAATTTTACCAGAGCCAATTGTTCTTCCTGAACCAGTACTACCCGTTATTGTGCCTGAACCTATTGTTCTTCCTGAGCCCGTGTTACCCGAAATTGAACTTCCAGTAGTAATACCAGCACCCGCACCAGTTGAAGAGGACTTCCAACCTCAACCTCAACCTCAACCTCAATTTCCTAATGGAGAGATTTTCAACGACGGTATCGTTCAGGTTTCTGTCAACGCTCCCGAAGACGCCGGCGTTTTGTCCTCCATTCACAATTGGATGAGCATGGTGTTAAACTACATTAGCAATGGTATCCAGAGCAGTTACCACATCATTGGTTAACCTACCAAACACTTCCTAAAGATATACGAATATATTGGATAAATAAAATAACATTTGTATAAATAATGAGAACAGAAAAATTATCAAAATTGTGTTTTTTATTCTTTACTAAAACTATGATTATTTAATAAATTATTAATTTATTTCAATATTTTAAAGTAATGTGGCCAATATTTTATCATAATTTAAGTTTGAACTAAATTTCGTAGAACTTAACATTTCAAAGTTCTAGAGTAAATTCCAGGTAGCCAACGTTATCTGATCTGGAAAAGATAAACTTCATAAGAACCTATAACATATAAGAATTTGTATGATTTAGTACTTCATCAGAGAGGTTGTTAGCAACTTGTTCAATAAATAATTCAGTAGAGTACAGTAGCAATTACAGGTGAGCTGGCGTTCGTCCAAAACAACGAGTCTGCCTATTTTGAAACATTTATACAGTAGTAACACGCCACTGATAGCTGTTCAACTAATTTCGAGAAGTGCTTCTCATAGTGTTTTAGCTTTCCATTTGTTAATTAGTATACTAAATTAGATAAACTGTCACTGTACATTATGATCCAAAATGTATTTCGTTTATATGAAGCAATATAATTTTAATTTCCTTTTATGGGTTTTGGCTCTTTTGGAATTTGAATAGATTGGACGTTAAATATAGATTATAAGAAATAGTGGAACAAGGCAGATAAATTATGACATGATGACAAATGTGTTAATACTAGGTTCCCTCTATTTACTTTGCTGTCTACGATATATATCGCGATGATAAAAATCTACGTATTGGAAACTGAAGTTTCAGTTGATTCAATAAAGATTTTGTTGCAATTTGTCGAATTTAATCATTTACATGAACTGATTGAAATAAAACAAACGCAAAATGTTAAAGGAAGCCTGTCAAAATACAAAAATGAAAACTTATATTACATCGGTTAAGCCATTTCTGAGACTAGCGAACACAAACATACAAACAAACAGAGAAAAGGTTTAATAACCATTGTCTTGGGTTCTACCACATTGATAAATGTGCGCAACCATTGATTTTTCCTTATATTTTCCATATACAGACAGCAATCAGTTACAATTTTATTATATGTATAAATATCCAGGTGGACCGACGACCTCAAGAAGATAGCGGGAACCCGCTGGATTCAAAGGGAGCAGGACCGGACGGAGTGGCGAGCATTAGGGGAGGCCTATGTCCAGCAGTGGACTTTAAAAGGCTGATGGATGGATGATGATGAAATATAGATTAAAATTAAGGCATTATTATATCTCAACGAGCTATCGTTCATATTAAGTTAGTATAATACTTGAAGCGGAGTAAATTTATATATAAAAAAACTAAAAGCGTATAAAGTACGGTAGGTACTACAGAAGTGTTTGAAACTCATTAGTGCATTTCGTCCTAAATACACAAGATTAGGCAGGTAGGTACTTTAAGCCAGCTAGCATTTATCTGGGCAAGGAAGGTAAGCAAAACAATTTAACAAAAGTGCCAGAAGGATGTGTTGGTATAGCTTATTTATTATGTACATCATATATACCTCGAGGCCTTCGTGGCGTCGGGGCTCAACTTCAGCGTCTTAACACTAGGTTCCCTCTGCTTACCCTACTATATAACCTAAACTAAACTGTATTGTTTGTAATTATGTAATTTAAAAACGCAAACTCGAAATATACTCGTATGAATAATAAAAGTGATCTATCACTACAATCACTTCAAGATTTATCACGCATATAGCAGTGTAGGGTAGAGAGAACATAGTGTCAAGACACTTCATCCGCTACTTTCTATCTAAATTTGCGGCATAACGTTTTAAACAGCGTAATCAGTGCCGGTCTTAGAGAGGGAAAATAAAAAGAGTTCATTTTACTAGAAGACTATCATCACATTTACTGACCGACTTCTAAAATTCACATATGTACTAACTTACATAGATATTTATAAAATATATATTTTTTAGCTTTACGCTGTATCCCGCACATAGCAGGGTGGGCAGAGGGAACCTGGGAACCTAATATTAAGATACTGTTCCTATTAAAAGACTTTTGTGCCCTGCGTGTTGAGTGGCAGAAATCAGCGCCACGGCTTGTTTCCTTACAAGGAAAAATTAAATTACGTATTTAATTTCGTCGAATGGGAATCGAACTTACAACCTGTTTTCTTTACGGAATATAAATAAAAAATTTTATATTTACATAAAATAAGTACATAAAATAAAATGTAATATACAATATCTATTCTAAATTATTCGGAACCATTATATAATGTTAAACAAGAACATCGTCCCAAGACTGTCATATTTTGTGACAAGTTGGTAACTTTAGTTGGCTCGTTAGCGTGGACTCAGGACTGTTTAGTTCTACTTCCGACGGCTGATTGCTGTTAGAAGGGAGCTTGGTATTTTAATAGTCTCTAACAGTGTTAAAATTATTTATTTTGTGTAAACCAATAAAAGTATATGTAATATTAAAGGAAGATATTTGAGCGCAAGCGTGGACTGTAATCGTGATAGGTTGAGGGTTCGATTCCCACTCGAAGGAATGAAATATTAAATACTTTTATTTCTTTGCTCTGGTGTCGAGACAAAGCGCGGCATTAAGTTTTAACACTCTACACATAATGTCTCCAGAATTCTGTGGAATGTGGAGAACGAAGTGTCTTAACTTTAAGGTTTCCGTGCCTACCCTGCTATAAGAAAAAAAAACATATTAAACGGAAGATTTTATAACAGAAATAATGAATTCGACATAGTACATTTTTCTCTTTGGTCAAATTTCATGTGATGTGAGTGTGATGACCAGGCGACGTGATTCACTACTTTATCTGTGCGTGGGTTTAGGATAATCAACTCAAGCCCACGCACGCACAGATAATGTATACATTCATTTTATAAATGTCTGCTTCACGCTGTATCCCGCACACAGAAGGGTAGGTAGAGGGAACATAGTGTTAACACTCCGTTCTCCACTTTCTTCCCCATTCCCAGAATTTATAAATGTCGTTATTAATTTATATTATTTAATTATTTTATTGTTCTTTAATTGTATATACACTTCATTTTATTTTTCACTTAATAAATAATATTTTAAAAATCAATAGTGATGAATATTATTTTAAAATTTACGAATAATTAATGGAGCCCGAAACGTTTTACTTGTAATAGAGCTAAGTACTTACTTTTATGCAAATTTTCCTATATAGATGCTTATTTCTTAATTTATAATTATCTATTGGGTAGATAAATTGTCAAAAATTATCTGCTTTATAGATATTTCCAATAGCTTTCTATATTTTAATTTTTTAAAAAGTTTTAAAACGTTTTATGAAGTAATAATATATTTTTTTAATGAGGCCGGCTGTACAACTATTCTAGGAAGAGAAATATTTATTTTAATTTATATTATAGAAATATAATCTTTACTCTGGTGTCGAGGCAAAGTGGGAAACAGAGTATCTTAACACTAGGTTCCCTCTACTTACCGTGCAGTGTGTAGAAAACAGCGTGCAGCTTTTATTTTTTGTAATCACCATCCTCTCGTTTGGGTAGCGACCCGGCAACGCGGCTTTGTGCGTAATTCTATTACCGTCCTCGTTAGGTATAACGGAGAATTCTCTACATATCCTTGATAACTATGTGCTTTATTCGTATTTAATATTAATAAGATATTTATATTAATGTAGATTGACTGTATTGATATATATGAAAACATAACTGGCACTAATATACATTTACATAAAATGTTTGTTATGTCCTTAATTTATGTAAATTAAGACTAATATACAACAATATCAAAATTAAACATTTAGATAATCTATTGTAATATGAAAATTGTAATATAATATTATATAAATTTAAAATTTTTGTATATATAAACGGTAATTTTATACGATAGGAATGCTTATATTTAAAATTTAGATATAAATAGGTACAGCTATTTCAATGTTGCGTAAAGAAGAGTAAGGAATATCAATAATTTATCTTTTTTTGAACAGCAAAATATGGACAAAATGCAGGTTTTTGCAATTTCCAGCTTTATTCTGTATATAGCAGGTAGCAGGTAGGTAGTCAGAGTGTACTTGTCGAGTCACTTCCTCCTCCATTTTACCTCAAGTCGCACTTTTAAGTGGCACAATATAAAAAAATAGAAAATAACAATTAAAATATTAATAGAAATACAAGTGAAACGTTATCTATCGTTTAATTCTCGATATATTTAGTAATGTTTCATACGCATCATGTGAACGTCAATTACAATCAGTGAGTATGTTACCGTTGTGACATACAATCGTCCATTTATGTTAAATGGTTTAGCAGTGTCATGCTGACATGATGTCACTTCTGTTAAGTCAGATATAAAGGGGAGTTCAGTTATTCAGTTTACACAATGTCCTTAAACAAAAATGTCAAGAGTCAAAACAAAAATGTCAAAGTCTTTTACTAATTACTAAATATTTTGCTTTTCGCTTTAAAAGTACCAATTGAATTGTAACCGTCACGTCGGTTGTAGGTTTGATTCTCATTCGGAGAAATAAATCATTATTGATTAATATTTTTATTTTTTTGCTCAAGTACAAAAGGTGTCGAGGCGTTAATTACCGCCATTTAACATACAACGCTTAAAAAAATCGGAGAAAAGTGGAGAACGGATTGTAAGCGTGAAGCTAAAAAAACATAATGTACTGATAAATATGAATCCATGACCACAGAAAGATACCTATACAATTCCAACCACCACCAAAACGCCATTATATTATAATTTAACCAAATATCTTCAAATATTTAGATATCACGAACAGCCCGAGTGTAAGATTTATGCGGTAAATATAATCGACCGACTGCGGTCGATCGACGTGCGGTCGCGTGTTGCGTGCTACGTACTATGTTTGTGTTGAAAAACTTATTAAATGACCACCACCACCACCACCACCGCCGTATACTGGACGACGGTTTGAAGGTTGAATCGTATATTTTTTGTAAGCTCCCTTATGGATAAAACGAGGTTTAGTTTTTAATTTTTGTATAGGAATATAACTGAAAGCCTAGAGTTACATTGATGTGGGTACGGGAGACTCCAAGTTTAATTATTATGGAAATTATAAATAAATAAATTACATAGAATTCTTAAAAATCATAAAATTTATATTGACTAGTGATAAAACACTATGGTCTGTTCTTAAGATATTTTATATAATTTGTAATTTCATTATGAAACAGCCGTTATTCCTTCCTATTTGTAAAACAAATTTGGAAAAACAATAAAATCAAATAATATAAAATAAATCAGTTTCCCGCTGTATCACGTATACAACAGGATAGGCAGAGGGAACTTAGTGTTAAGGCACTCCGTACTCCACTTTCTACTAAATAAATTGGGAAAACAATAAGGCATTATTTTTTAGCACTCGGTGTTCTTATGTTTTGGGCTTATTAAGTAGTTTTTGCCTAATCGGGAATTATCTAAAATAATTTATAATAATATATGAAAAATATTCATAAATACAAAATATTATATAAAGTCAATTTAAATTGTGAAACTTTACATTTAGCGAACGAAAGCGTATTGAATTACAAGAATTCTATTAGAAATTTTTCTGCAGCTTCCAAACTTTTACCGGAAATATGTCTCCGGGGACAAGTTAAAGTAGTTTTATCAAAGAGCAAATCTGTAAATCTGTGTTCCATTCCAATAAAGTCTATACAATTTTTTATATTAAATATTAAACAATATTTTGATTGTTATATTAATATTATTTATAATTTAAACGTATAATCATAATTAACAAGTATCATACTAATATTATAAATGTGTGTAATTAAATCAGTGGTCACGTCTTGGCTCCGTTTTTACTTACGGGTCACCTGATGATAAGTGGTCACTGCCACCCACCCTTGTGTAACATCAGCGGAGCGGGGCTGAGGCGGCAGGCCAAACAGTTCTCCAGAACACTCCATGATAAATGCGATAGAGAAACGAACAGCGAGGAGGCAACTATACAAAGCCAATGAGTCAAGATTTTCACAGATCATTGACAGTCCTCAACGATTTGAACGGCTCTACGTTTGTTTGTGATCAAATGGGTCAAGCTGATACTGGGGTGCACCAGCCCAGAGCCAATCGGTGTTTTGGAGTGAAGAACTGTCTCGCTCTGCTGATGACCCCCAGTTTCTTTGAGGCCAACTTGGCTTTGCTTTGATGATGATCCAGGCAGATGATCACGATACTGGCAGTCTACTAATAGAAACGTTAAGACCGTGTGCGTGGCTATGAGGAGAGTGTTTTGGAAGACTGGCGACACGACAAAAGGTTTTGTCAAAAGGAAAAGCGACAACACAATTTTCGCCGCAAAGCAGGACGTCGCGTTAGATTCGCAGAATAGAAAAACTAGTGTCAAGACACTCTGTTCTTTGCTTTTCGTCCTAAATTAATTCGTAACATATAGAATAGCGAAATTTATTTTAAATTCGAAATTAAATCATTTTATTGCAGTATAAATTATATTCTTATTAATTTTAAGATAATATCTATTGGAGTCAAGTCTTAAACTCGCTAAAAGGTTTTGCAAAGTTGCGATATTGAATTATAAGGTCATATTTTATAGTAACAAAGCGATTATCGCGATACAATGTTCCATTTAACAATTTGCGAGAGGGCTGGATGAATCTGCAGTTCTTATCATTAATTATAGTAAAAGGTTTACTTTTTGATTTCATTTATTTTCTTCAATGTAGGTTAATAGTAAAGCACTGAATTTGGCTTTTCGTGTGAATATCCACTTTTTTATCAGCTTCACGCTATATAGCAGGATAGACAGAGGCAGCTTCACGCCTTTTTTCAGGTAGACAGAGGGAACCTAGTGCTATTTTCTGCTTAATTTTCAGGATTCAATGCTTCGTATACCAAAACGTGTCAATAGAAATATTTTAAATACTATTTTGAGTTGGAATCGAACTTACATTATGCAACGATGGACCTAAAAAATCAAATTTTCAATAAAAACTTTGTAGGTTCCCTTCGGAACACGGAAAAATAAATAAATTGTCCATGTCATTCTTATAAAACTTGCGAAAATTGTACCTATGATTTAATTCAAAGAATAATAAAATAAAACGAAAAACAAAAGTAACTAATTAGTTTGAAACAACGTTAAGTGGTAGATTTGTATGAATGCGCAAAGCGTTGCCTCGTAGCGGCGCGCTGACGTAGTCGCGTAGCGCGTATGTAGGACGTCACGCGTAGACGTCGCGTAGGCGGCCCTCCTGCAGTCCGGCTCATTTCGAGAATATAGCTTTTTAAATATTTCAAATATATTCCTTTTTCTTTTTTTTTATTTATAATATGTAATCTATAAAATAATATGATAAAATTAATTAAATTGTGTTTATTACAGAATAATTTTATGAGTTTGCTAAAAGAAAATAATCATGAAATTAAATTTCTAAAATTCTTATATTAAATAATTAACAAAAAAATCATTAATAAAACACTAACAACAAAAACAATCAATAATTAGTAACTTTTGAGCTATTTAGTGACCTACAAAGTGAGAACGCGTACACCACCGACCACCGACCACCGACTACCGACCGCATTGTATTCGATCGAGTTAACTTTTTACTTTCACGAAACGTACGCTGAATCGATAGGCAGCGTCGCGGTTGCAGCTTTACAATTATTGTGCCTGTAGCGCGTATTTAGGGCAACCCGAGGCGGTGGCGGTAGCAACCCGGGCAGTCCGCCTCGCGCCGCGCGCCGGCCGCCCGCGTCGCCCAGCCCGCCCTGCGCCCTGCGCGCTCCCCCATACTGTTGCGCGACCCTGCATCGATTCCGCATGAGACTAGTGCCGTGAAGTGATAATGAACGTGCGAAATGAGGACCCCAGTGTATATCCTGACCTATTTCAACATTATTATATTATATCAGTCACAGGTTTCAATGTTATGCTGATGGTTTAAGTCGGTGGTTTATATGTTCCAGAGGATATACTCGTAAGGTATGTACTAGTTTTTTTGATGTTTTTTTCTTAGTGGTAAACAAGTGAAGTTTATATTGTAAATATAATGTGTGGAACCCGTTTAATTATAGGAGTAAATTATGATCGAACACTATGGGTAGGTTACGTGCGTCATTAGCGCACCGGTTGATGGTTTATGTTCGTAAAGTCTAAAATTTAATTTTTTTATACATTTTAAACTTTTTTATACGTCATAATTGTTTATTAATTTATATAAATATGTAAAATTATGATTATTTTTATTAATAAAATTTTTAACAATAATATTTAATAGGAAAAAATAAAGTACTACTACTCTGCTATTACAAAAGCAATATCTTATATTAGGAAAACAAAACGGCGTTTACACTCATATACTAGAGGTCATATTTATTTAAATGCAAATATAAACTGTAACACAAAGAAGTAATTTTATATAATTTTAGAATTTAAATTAACTCATCGTTAATATATTAGTTCGGTGAATGTCTTTGAAACGATTTTTAATTCTGTCATTAATATTTAACACAAAGCATCGTAATAAACAGTTATTTAAAGATTAATTAATTAAAACAAAGTAGGATTGTAGAAATATATATTTTTAAAATGTCATAAATATTCAGAACTTCTTGTTGGCGAAACATAGCTATTTCTAGTTTTCTTTTGTTTAGCTTCATATGCCTACAGTATACAAAAGAATAGAACAATAGGCTAGGCTAGTAAGACAATAACATTATTTTAACCATTTGTACATATATTATACGGAAGATTTTATAGTAGCAATTAGTTACCAGTTTACTTGTATATTTTAATATCTTGCAAGGCTAACTAGAAATAAAAGAATAATGCACCAATTAAGGTGAACAATTATTATATTTAATTGTTTTTATTATTTAGGCCAGTCGTGGCATAGAAGAACCACCGTGTGGCTGTAAACGTTGGTTGTGGGTTCGATTTCCACTCGAGAACGTGCAGTATTCAATATTTTCATTTCTTCGTTCTGTGTCGTAGCAAAGCGCGGCGTTGAATTCCGCCGCTCGACACGCAATGACTCCAGTATTTGGCGGAAAGTTCTCCTCAGTGTTCTTCGTGAAAGTCTTTGCCTGATGTGGTTTGAATCTAAGATTTTGTAGTGCATAACATAAAGAAAAAAATAACTAATATATAAAATTATATATTTTTTTTAATATTTGATCCCATTAGAAGAATGATACATAATTGTAATTTTGTCATGTTTTAAAATATTGTCAACGCCAGATAAAATGTCTTAACACTACGTTCCCTCTGTCTAACCCGCTGTGTGCGGGATACAGCGTGAAGCTAAAAAAAACCTCAATTAAATTTTCAGGCAAACAACATTGCTGATTAAATTATTTACATTCATAATAACGTTATAACTTAAGCGAGGACGATTCAAAGTTAAATACAGTATTTAGTACAGTATTAGGAAATGCTGTGTCTACTGTAATTTGTTGGGAAAGTTTGGGAAATTGTGACTCAGTATTATATTTTGTCATATATAAGTGCTTGAAGTTAGAAAATTTTGTTTGATATCCTTATATTTATTCAGTTCAGTTAAAGGTACGTTTATTTGTATGTGTAGAGTATTTTATTTTCTTTGTAGAATGGATAGATATATTTAATTATTTTTTTTTAAAGACGACTTGTACATCTTTTCTTGAGAAAGTTTAACATATTAGAGTCTAGCATAGAAATGTGTATTTGCGTGTGAAGCCTCAATTCCTTATTTATTTATACTTATTTATAAAACTGAAGAGTTGGTTTCGATGAACGCACTAATGTCAGAAACTACTGATTCGAATTATAAAATATTTTTGTGTTAGAGTTCTCAAGCATCTCTTCGTTATATCCATATATTTGGCCACGTGATCAAAGTTACATATAAAATTTAGTATTTAGTATAATTATACTAAAAATTATGAAAATATTTTTGACATTATGACCAGTTAAGGTGATGTAACATATGGTGATGATATGAAAAACATTTTCGTCATAGTTTTCCTTTAAACAAATAGAATTAAACGTGTTTCGAATACGGAGATAAATTAAAGTGTAATTGGCTTGTTTGCTTAAGATCTAATTAGAAGAAAATTTCATTGTACGGCACCGAGGCGTATAACCAGTAACTCTATTATTTAAAATACTCTGTTGCGCGTAGACTTTTAATTGTGCATATAACAAAATTTAATTAATTTATGTTTGTATATAGAAATACTAGCTTAAACTTTTATGGAACTTCGCCCGCATCTAATGAAATAACTAGAATTTGTATAGAATCACATCACATTCAATTGTAGGAGAAAAGTCTAACCGCAAACATATAATTGTAGTTAATTTCATACAAAATGTGTGCATACGCCCGCAAACTTAAGTTTGTTATCTTTTATTAGCTGTAGTAGCCCTTGGACCTGCAAAAATTGTTATATTATTTTAGTTTATTAATATTTCATTATTTTAACAAGTGAATTAGAAACAAATAAAAAACCTGAGTGCATTAATAGGTCCACTAACATTCGTGAGATCAAGACAAATCTGTGTATTATTTATCTAAATCGGTTAAGGCAAAGTTTAATAGTTACAAATGAACAAAGGAACGAACATACATACATGCTAAAAACATAACCCTTCTTTTGCAATTCTCCGCATTCGATTAAATCTATTCAATTTACTAATGATACTTAACTGACTTTACTTAATGAAATTCTATTACTTTTTCTAATTATAAACATTGTCAATGCTTCTATTGAATTGAATTTCTATAATAAATTCAATATAAAAATATTGCTAGCACTACGGTCTTACACGAGGCCAATATTGTTTGATTAATGATTCTACAGACATTTTCTCTGGTAACAACCCAAGTGTTTTAATATAAAAAGAAGGAGATTTGCCACTAAGTGTTTTATTACTAAAAGGAAAGTCGAAGTGAAATAAATATTAGAAGAGAAAGAAATATCTTTTAAAAACTTTCTGTAGGATTTTTTATTAAATTTAATGTTATCTTGTATTTAATTTAACTTTAAAATAATTTAGTAGTAAATATTGTCATTTCAAATGAAAATTTTAATCCTTAACTTGGATGAATTTGAAGTGAAAAACAACGAGTTTGAAGTTAAAATGTAAAATTGTTACAAATGTTAAAATTTTCATTAATATGAAATAATTCCATACCACGATTGCCTCAATTTAAAATATTTATACACAGACTATTAAAAATAGTTAAAATTGTGGATTCGATTCCCAGTTGCGAAAATAAAATATTTAATATTTCCATTTTCTCCGCTCTCGTAGCGAGGCAAAGTGCGGTGTTGAGTACCATGTAATGCATATAAAATTCGGTGAAAAATAGGGAACGGAATTTCTTAACACTAGGTTCCCTCTGCCTAGCCTGCTGTGTGCGGGATACAGAACGACACTAAAAAAAGGGTTAATGCGAGTTGAAATGTCTATAATTATATAAATCTATAAATGTGATTGTTAAGTTATCCATTTAGTTCAACAAATGTCGATTTAATTCTAAAGGTCGCAGTTCAGTCGTTCGTAACTCGTTCCCATCGATTTTTTTGTTATAAAGTATATTTATTAGATACTGACGTAGAGCGACATATTAAATCCTGGGCTATGAATATAAATGGAAGAGTAAATGAAAACTATTATAACAATTTTATATATTTTTTATTTTTACGCATCTTTTTTACCTGTGAAATATTTTTTTAAATAATTATATTTAAATGTGAATTTCTGCCACTCACCTCGCAATGCCTCCAGATTTCTCTCGCTCTCTCTGCATACCCTGGAACTGCTTGTTGACGACAGCGTGAAGCTGAACAAAGAGAAAAAAATATATTTAAACACTTCTTGACGCAGCAATTATGGCGTATAAATAAATTATTTATTTTATTCATTAGTAGACCAAAATTCTGTACGTATACGTTTATAATGATCGTTTAATGTTATTTTTTTATAAAATATTCGATATATTTTCTTTTACATTTTTCAATTATAATAAGAAAAATATATGAACATACCGTAATATTCTTGTTCAATACAAAATGTACTTAAAACATGTATCTACGTTGAAATAATGTATCTGTATATTTTTCTCATTTCTCTTATAATGTACAGGACCTAATTATTAAGATAGCACAGTTAAAATCTTTGGTTGAACAGCGTATTTGAGTGTGTTGATATTTACGATAGTTTTGGGTTGAATCCAAGCTTAAGATATTTAATTTCTCCATCTATTTAGAGAAAATGCCGCTTGTTATTTCCTCAAAGTGGGCAGAGAGGGGAGGTTAAAGGACTATTATGTTAAATATGTTACGTGCACGTTGTATACCAATATACAGTCATATTGGAGTCTACCTCTATAGTTTCAATGTGAAATATAAAACTCTTAATAATGTTTTCATTTTCTCGCTTTGGCAACGAGGCAAAACGCGTCGTTGAGTTCCGCGTTCGTTGGTGGAGAAAGTGGGAAACAAGAAATTCTTAGGTTCCTTCTGATGTGAGCGTGATACAACGGGAAGTTCAAAAAATTTGCATTTTCAGTGACTAGTATGGGTTCATGAATATCATTTTATTATATACGATAGATTTTTATTGCATATAAATATATTTTTGTAAACAACATTTTAATATCAGATCGCCGCCTGCGTCATATGTCGACGTCGAAGTCACATATGGAATTGGAACGGCGGCCAAAGTTTTAATTTGTTTAGGAAATGTATTGCATAAAATGGGGCATGGCGATTTAGAAAATGTACAAACAATAGTTTCTACGTTTGTATATTTTATGTTGTTATTAGTAAAACTTGAAAAAAGAAAAAATTATGTTAAAAATTAAAAAAATATATATTAGGCAGAGGTAACTCAATAATAAAACAATCTGTTCCCCACATTTTGCCCAATTTTTGAGATATTACGTGTGAAGTAGCGAAACTCACCTTTATTTTTCGTAGATACTCCATCAAAGCTACTTAAGAAAAAGAGGAAACATAGAAAGATTTCAAATCAACTATTAATATAAAAAATCTAATATATAAAATATAAAAAAAAAAAATCTTATCAATAAAAAATTGAAAAGCAACGTTTTAACGATTATATATTTAAGAAGAAACATACATTAACCTACTAGCTTGTTGAAATTTTATATGAAAATGAAAATAAACTCCATATTGCTAAAAGCTGCTTTATGAACCATGACGAAATTTAGTGATAAAAGTTTCCCCCACTTTATCACTTGTTTGCACTGTGTATTAACCTGGTTGCGCAGTGAAGGAGGATTTCATATATTATTTATCCTCGAACTTCTTGATTTCTCGTTCTCGCGTGAGGCGCTATTCGCGTAGAATATTTTTCCACGTTGTTTAAATATGTACAAATGGCTAGCTCGTCCCTCGGAACTCGGGAGGTCGTTTTCGTTTTAGGTACGCGTTTTAAAATTTTTGTGGTTTTTCTATTGTTTTTAGTGTTAATTTTGGTTGATTTGGATTTATTGTTTACCTTCGTAGAGGCACGGCGTGATTGCAGGCGCGGTGGTTGTGGTTACGATTCTCTTTCGGGGGATTAATTAATGATTTACTTTAAATTTTTCACTCTGGTAACGAGACTAAGCGCGGTGTTAAGTTTCGCAACTCTGGAAAATTTTGCAGAAAGTCAGGGACGGAGTTTTGAAAAGTAAATTTTAGGAAAAGATGAAATGTGTCTTGTTTCTGCTTGAGCTTGAGTATTTATATTGATTTCAGGTTAAATGTCAAAGGTGAAAGCAGCTCTATGAGATAAAAACTATTTCAGATATTCCCATTCAAAGTAAGCTTTACTTACTTCAGTTTTTATATTTCAGAAAAAAATAAATACAGAAGAATTTACTGTAAATCTAAAAAATAAATTTACTAAATGCTATTATAAAATAAATATTCTCATTCTTGGCAATTTTTCAACAGCTGTCAAATGCACTCGATAGTTATGAATTTAATTTTTGTATTTAAATAAATATACAAGTAGCTCAAGGTCTGGCTGAAATAAAATGCAGTTTTCGACAACCTCGTTTAGTATGCAAAGTCCCAAGAGGCAGAGAGAGAACAACGAAGTGATTTTTCACCATTTTACCTCTGTCTGTCCCGTATATTTATAGTATCTTGTATTTGTACTATCTTGCAATATGAAATCATGAGAGGCGAGTGGCGCAGGGGCACAAAGGAATTTTATTTAAATTGATATTTTTATTTCTTCGCTCTGGTGTCGAGGCAAAGGGCGGTGTTGAATTTCGCAAATCAACACACAATGCCTCCAGAATTCGGCGGAAAGTGAGGAACGGAGTGTCTAAACACGAGGTTCTCTCTGCCTACCGTGCTGTATGCGGGATACAGCGTAAAGCTGATTTAATATTAATTGAAATTTTTATTTAAGTATAAATACGAAAAGAAAATGGAACTAATTCGTATTGTAAAATAAAAATCTATAATTTTTTGTTTATATAGATTTAAAGTTTTGGATTTATTTAAATAAGCAAATAATACATTCTCGTAAATTACTTTATATTCGAAAGAATTAAAATACTTGTTTACATATCTTTTATTAGTGTGCATACACTTGCATTAGACAGATTTGACACGCGAAGTTAGCATTAAGCTAAATAATCGATTTTTATTGACGTTATATAATATAAAGATTTTACGTATTTTCTATTGTATAAAGTGAATATTTAACAATTTTGGACCTAAAAATGTAATATAGTTATTAATTGAAATTAATAAGATTCCAAATTCAAGAATTACTAAGTATTTTTTTACATAATTATAATTAATGTCGGCTTAGAGTGAAAACTTACTCAATTTTTTATTTTATTCATTATTTACATTTTTATACCATTCGATAGTGTAAAAAAATACAAAATTGATATTTATTTTATTTCATATAATAAAGAATATAAATCAATTTTAGAACTAGTAAAATATTCTTATCTTATTTTTGAGACGTTTTATGTCTCTCCTGATAATTTACTTAATTTACTTAAGCCCACATCTCTATCTCTCTCTCTATTAACAAGTTTTTTATTGTGAAATTACCCCATTTTAACTGAAATTGAACTTGTATATTTAAATCTATTCTTAATATTTAGTTTGAGTTACCGTACTGGCTTTAAGAAACAAAACAAACTCCATGCAGTTACTTCTCTTCCAAATAAATAACCATCCTGACGTAAAACTAGCTGCAAAAGTTTTTGAACAACGACTTGAGTCCAACTTTATAATTGATTTAAGGACGTACAGATAAAGAACTGTAAGCTTAATTGTAACCTATTGCCATTTCGTATTAGAACTTTTAGGTAATTTGGGTGTAGCGGTTTATTAATCTGACTTTTTATTTCGAATTAAATTAATATCAAACATAGGCAAAAAATCTTAATTTTGTGTAAAATAGCAGTTAATAAAATTTTAAAATTAATATTTAGGGTCCAATAAATCATGAGCTTGGTTTGTGTTAATGATGCTATTATTAAAAAAAATGTCATGCTTTTAGTAGTAAAACAACTACAAAAAGTAAAACAACTAGAAAAAAACAAAGCTTTGCATTCAGATGTCGATACATTTGGCGGCGTATTATATTATATTGAACTTGGTTCCTATTTTTTATTTTGGTAGGATTAAACATTATTTATAACATATTTGTTAGAAAAGAAATTGAAAAACGAGAAAAACTGTACCTACCTATTGAAAAAGAAAGGAAAAAATATTTTGATTCTAACTAAATGTAAGTATACGTATATTTTTGTTCACAAAAACATGTTTATACGTTGAATGAAAATAGAATGGATAGTGCTGTTAGAAAATTCTATTATTTGTAGGATAATAGGAAAAATGTTTTTAAAAAAATCGTATGAAAGCATTAACGGGTCGATGAGTCTATGAATACATGAGTGCTTCATTCTATATCTATATACAACTACCTACATACTTATCAACGTTTTATCCAAATTTCTAACAAAAATAATAGAAATAAATATTTCTTCTTTGTCTAATAGCCATTTCTTTCAGCTGAATTCTTAATTAATACATATTTTTTTTGTATTTTAAGATTAATTAAGTCAAGTCAAGATGAGCTTCGAAGTAATTATTTATTGATAATAGGGTAAACTTATCAAATAATAATATATATTTTTTTATTTATTTAAAGTCAAATGTAGTTCATCTTTCTCAAGTCTGTTATGTCGATTACATTCAAGAAACTTAAAAAAAACATTTTTTTACTATATTTACAAACATTACAGATGTTTTTGTCTTATTCTATTAAAAAAAAAAACCTAAAAATACAATTTTTTTTCTAATTTTCTATATTTTTCCATCTATTCTATATTAATATATTTTGGGTATCTTGTTTGCCTCATTTCTTACCGCCTCCCTCGTTTCCATATAACTTCCTCTATAAGTTTTATTTACAAGCCAATCTTGGATTTTATGGTTTTCCTATAGATATAAAAAATATTTTCAGTGGAAACTAATAAATATTGGGGATATATTTTTCTCTGTACATTTTCTGATCAAATTTTAGTGGCACAAGCCATCTAAATGTATGAAAAACATATTGAAAAGTTAATCTACAATTTTGTGTATTGCGCTACAGTTGCAAATTCGATTTCTACAAATAATAAAATCTAAAGATAGATAGATTTAAGATATTCCTATAATATTTAAGTTACAGCTTCCATAACATCGTGCTAAATTTCATTTTTAAAATTATTAGCATCTGCTATCCAGTACTTTGTATCTATAGCCTTTAGACTTAAAGAAAACGTACCCTAAGAGACTATAAAATACGACTATATAAAATAAAATTGTTATTTTCAATGTGAAATTTTGTATGCATTAGATGAAAAATGTTGAAACTTTGAGTGCGGTGGGAGAATGAGCCTTAAATATGAAAGAAAAGCACGCTGTAGCTTGCAATTACTGTTCTACTCGTAGTTTGTAATTGGCACTCGTACAATTTTTGCTTAGTTATATATGTACATATATGGGTATGTAGATATTTTGGTTTTTTATTTTTATGATTTTTTTGGTATCTTTTCTCACTCGATTTCGAACGTTCCTCAAGTGGAAATCGAACCCATAACCAGTCGCGTTGACAGTCACACGCTTACCTCATTAAGACTTTGGTAATCGATATTAATAGCTCCTCATAATAATAATATATATTTTTAAATATAGTTACTTAAAGAACTATTTATGTTTAAGTAAATATATTTAAAAATTAAAGAAATTGGGATTATCTGCGTGGAATTTCAGAAGCTTTATTAAGGATTTTTCTTATTGAACTATATAAACAATTTCTATACAAGAGAAAGTAAGACATATAGATTTATTAAACGTTAAATACCAGGGCTATAAAAAAATTAACATATTCCTTTATTCTTTTACATTTATTTAAGGGCAATACGAGTAGCGCGGTGGAAAATATATGAAATTTGGGGTTTAAAAATTAAAATACAAAAGAGAATAAAGAAACCTTTGTGTGGACAAGAGAATGTACTCGACAGAGGATACCCGAACAACGTACCTGTTGAACAGCATATATTTTATAAAAGAAAATTTTGCCGACTCATACAATGCTTAAGAGATGTGTGTTCAAAATATAAAAGTAGGGGGATTTCCTTTTTTTTTTGTTAAATTTCGGAGGAATTAGGGTTTTATTCAGGCCAATTGTGCTAA
Organism: Heliconius melpomene rosina; assembly: GCF_056956725.1. Taxonomy (NCBI): domain Eukaryota; kingdom Metazoa; phylum Arthropoda; class Insecta; order Lepidoptera; family Nymphalidae; genus Heliconius; species Heliconius melpomene. The sequence continues at coordinate 2,989,000 of NC_140402.1, read as the reverse complement.
GGGGTAAGCATGCGTCTGTAAACACAACTGGTAGTGTGTTCGATTTCCACTCGGGCACATGAAATATTTAATATCACGCAATAGTCAGTCTTAATGCTTTCAGAATTCAGCAGAAAGTGGGGAACTAAATTGTTTTAATGGGAACGGAGTGTCTTAACATAAGGTTCCCAGGTTCCCTTTGCTTACCCTGCTGCTGCCCTGCTTATGTGGAATACAGCTTGAAGCTAAAAAATGTCTTAGGGTCTCTACTAAATGTGAGAAAAGCGTGAAGAAAACATAGAGTGGGCAAAAGTTGATCTTTAGTGAACCAATTTGAATTAAAAAAGTTCAAATTAGTTCACTAAAAAATCTACAAAATTTTACTATTTTGTAGATTTTTAGTGAAGTTCTTTATTCCTATGCTGTTAATATCCTGGACGTATAAGATGATAAATTCACACACCAGTAGTTAAACTTAATTAAGACTAGTGTTCCCTGGAGTAATCTAGATGTGAACGTAGCTTGCCAGACGCTACTATTAGTTGATGCCGCATCGAAGCAATCTATGTGTATTGAATTTAATATGTTATAGGTATATATGTGCGCTTAATATAGAGAGTAAACGCGATGGTAGTGGGTTCGTTTTCCTCTCGAGGGGAATAATTATTTTATTTCCTCGTTTTGTCAACGTTTAGTTTTGCTACTGAATATGCAATGTTTGTTTGGAAAATGAAGTGTCTAAACACTAGGTTCCCTCTGCTTACCTTACGGGAAGTAACGTGGAGCTAGAAAAAGAAAATTAATATTATAATTTTATTTATATTTGTATCCTGTACCTAGTAGGGCTGTCTTTCCCCTGCTAGGGAAATTAAAGATAAAAAATTTCGTTTTCTGCTCAGTGATATATTAAATTCAATAGAAGAAAAATGCTATCCATACCTTTATTATAAATTCGAAAGTAACTCTGTCTGTCTGTCTGTCTTTTACGCAATCAGGGCCAAACCGCTAATTTAATTGTGATAAAATACTCATATAGAGATACTTGAGGGTCTCGAGATGAACATAGGATACTTTTTTTTCTCATATTTGTAATATTTTCGATATATACCAATATAATAAAATACTTATTAATTTGACATGTAATTTATTCCGCCATGTTAATAACAACCGTCGTTGCTAAGCAACGGCTTGCAAAGTTTGTTGTTAGAAAACGTCACCCAAAATGAGCTTGCTTAACGCATCTCTCTATTGAAACCTGAAAATAATTTCATAAATATATTTAATAAATATTCGTATAGGTCAAGCGGGCGTAGCCGCGTTCGGGTCCACTAGTATTATATAATTATTAAAATTTCAAACAATTTATTAATACATCATTATAAATAAAAAAGCAAATCCAAATATCAATTTTAAAAAGATATATAATTATAGGCATTGCTCTTATGGGTTTCCGGATACAAGAAGTTATTACGCCTCTAGGGCATCGACAACACACTAAAGTACCATTTTTATATTCCCATATAACAAATTGGAAGTTTACGTTCAATTTATTTCTATATAAAATAAAATTTACTGCCGTCAACCGGTTAAAATTTTCGTTTTATTAGTCTTATTTATATATAGGATGACCTTTTCACGTTTTATTATTGTTACAGTGATATATTTTTAGATTTATTACTAGACTAGTTGAAATATATAAGATTTTGAAGATGAGTTTCTCCACTTAATACACAATATCTCAATAATTAAGAAGACTTTGGGGAAGGGAGTGTCTTAACACTACGCTATACTACCTTGTAAATTGTAAATTATAAATTGAAATCTTAAATATGCATTATATCATATTTAACTTACGAAACATATTGGAAGTTAATATAGACTACAAATTATAATACCTAATTAATTTTCAGCTGATAATCCGTGGGGTTAGATCAATGTTAATAACTCATTTTAAGCTCTTGCCGTAATACCCAAATTAACTTCAATTAAATTTACGTAGAATTCTTCATGAAAATAAAATAAAAACATAAACGTATATAACATTATATTGTTTAGACTTACTCTATGTCCCGTTTATAGTATGGTAGGCAAAGAGAACCTAGTGTTATGACTCTCCATTCAGTAGAAACACTGCGTGTTGAGTGGTAAAACTCAACGCATACAAATAAGATTTCCTTGTTAGATATTTGAGGGGTTTATATATAGATTGTGTGAAGCAGCCAGTGTTATTTAACTTCTTAAGTTTATTACAATGGCGTCAATAATATATAAACAGCCCTCGTAAAATTCACCAAACAAAGCTTAATCACTGCGTGGGAGGTTCCCTATAATAAGCAACCTTCGTCTTGTTTGATCCGCTAGCTTAACTTCTGAGATAAAATATTTAATCTTTTTTTTTTAAATTTGTTCTTTTTTAAATAAACAAAAAAAAAAGTAAGAAGACCTAGGTAAAGAGGCCAGTTGTGGCGCAGGGGTAAAAAGTGACTGTAAACGCGACTGGCTGTGGGTTCGATCCCCACTCGAAGAAATGTAATATTAATTTAAATTTATATTTCCATTTCTTCGCTCTGATGTCGAGGCAAAGCGCGGCGTTAAGTTCCGCCACTCAACATACAATGCCTTTAAAATTCGGTGGAAAGTGGGGAACGGAGTGCCTTAACACTAGGTTCCCTATGCCTACCTTGCGGTGCGCCGGATACAGCATTACCGATTTTTTTTTTAAATTAAATTATGAAAATTGCAAGATATACTGCAAATGAAGTTCTTTATAAATAAATTATTGTCTAGAGTTCAAGAAACTCATATAGACTCCGCTCCCTCATACTTTGGAGCAGAATGTTTTTCTTTAAATTTAATATTACTTTCTGTGAAACTTTCAGTATATTAGTGTTAAGATAGTGTTGAACGACAATGCTATTTAATGATAAGAATTATTGTGAATGCTCTCGAGTTGATATAGTTTTGTAACGATATCAGAGTTTCTTCATTTATATATATTTATATTTGTTCATTTATATATAGAATGGACGTTAGTTATTTCTCTCTATTTAAGATATTTTAGAGGCAATCATCATGTCTTCTAAATAATTTGTGACCAATTCTCAAAAATATGTAAATATAAAGAGGGGGACATATCTAAAAAAACCTGTTTACATCGATCGATGTTACTGGTTAGATGGTTGAAGATAAGACGAAATGCTTCATTAGTACATAAAATGTAGGATTAAAAAAGATATACACAGAAATCTATTTATAACAGCTTATAAAAGGCGTTTTGATACATTAAAAACTATTAAAAACATTTGAAGTAGATTTCTTTCTACATTTGTTAGAAACTAAAACATTTGAAGTAGATATTTTTTTATTTTCATGTAATTAAAATTAGTTATATTATTAAAATATGATGATTATAAAAATGTTTAAATAAATCGATCCGTTTGCGCATGCCACGATATCGCCATCTCTATAGAGCATACGAGGCCGAGGTACGGAAATTAAAATATATATATACATTTATACATCATCATCAGCCTGTCCTCGTCCACTGCTGGACATAGGCCTCTCCAATGGCACGCCACTGAGCTCGATCTTCAGCTCTTCGCATCCAGCCGCTGCCCGCCACTTTACGAATATCGTCACCCCATCTAGCTGGAGGACGTCCTACATTACGCTTGCCGAGGCGTGGTCTCCACTGTAGAACGCGCTTACCCCAATGGTCATCGGTTCTGCGGCAAATGTGACCAGCCCATTGCCACTTCAGCCTGCTAATCCTTTGGGCACATCCACATTTATACATATAAATAAAATTGAAGAGTCTATCTGTGATTTCAAAATAACTGTGTTTTTTGTTTAAATGCATACGGTTGTTTGCAGGATACTAAAATATAAACAAACGACTTTAATTTTTGTGAATCTTTTACCAGGAAATAGAGACTGTATCACACCCATAGCAGCCTGTAACCTGGGAGCCTAGTGTCAAGGCACTCCGTCATTTAGGCACTTCCGTTCCACTTTCCAAATTTTGGAGGCATTGAGATTATTATAAAATATGCAAATTGTATAACAATTGGAAACTGTGCGCAACTGGACGCGTGTCCGACTAAAGCTATTCAATAAGATACCATTTAAATGTATATTGGATTGCTTAGTTCGATTTCATCCCTTCGTATCTGATTCACCCTGTATATAAAATGACTTAAATTATACCCAAAAAGAGCTTAAGTAAGGGATGTTCTTATAAGGTTCTTCTGAGTCCTTTCACAGTCTTGTTATCATGTTTGTATGGAAATTATTACGAGTTATTTGTTTTATACATTTTTTTTATGAAAAAAGGTTTTACTTTAGGAGTTTTGTATGGAATAAGTTCATTTCGATGATCATTAAATTGTTTTGGGCTATTTCTTCAATATAATGAACACATTTTATGTGTTATGTATGTAGGTAAATCATGTTTATGTCTAATTCAGTCTAAAAAATACACTGCCTGATTCAGTCTAAAAAGTAATTCACTCCATATAAGTATAACTCAAAATAAGAGAAGAAGAAGAATAGATAGAATTTAAATAGAAAGAATTTAAAGAATATTTTTTATTCGTAGTGTAATATAAATACCGTTCTTATATATTGACAACATAGCAGGGATATTTCTCGAAGTCAGTTAAGAAATATTCTAATAGTGAAAAGTAAATAGTGTGTGTTATTTATGTTTTCCACTGGGTTCTCTTTTATTTTCCTTTCATTTCCATAATTTTTTAAGAACTACGTAAGACTAGTTCTCTAGTTTCTTCTTTTTAATATGTGTACGTCAAATATTCTTTGAAGTTCAAATACGTATTTAACAATTATATCGAAATATTTATTTTCCCACACCAGAAATATGCCTACAAAATTACTTAGCAAGGAAGCTAGTTAGAGTTTTAGATTAAGTCTAATTAACAAACCACAGAAAGCTTCTTTATCAGCGAGCGCTTGCCGCAATTTTAATAGCGTTTAAGTTAAAGCGGCTTCGCGAGTCAGCCACGACGTCCGACTTCCCGTTACCGTTTCCGTTACAATGATATCTTAGTTGGTACTAATAAAGTGACTTAATTATTTTTTTAGTTCACGCTATATCCCGCACATAGCTGGGTAGGCAGAGGGAACCTTGGAGTCTATCGTTAAGACACTTCGTTCTCCATAAAATACATCCATTCCCCATTTTCTGAGGAATTCTTGAGGTATTGTGTGTTTAGTGGAGATTCCAGGGCCCCCAGACCTAAGTCACAGCAAAGCTAACTTGAAAGTGGGGACCTCTCTACTGTCTTAACTACATATTAGACTAATAGTCCTCAAATATTTCAGCAGTGTTTCAATTTCATTTCAGAAGTCGCTCAGGTCTCATAAATGTTAAAATTTGACATACAGCATTGTTGTCACGTTAAGAATTATGGTATTTTAGAAGAAATTCTTGGATAGGGTAAGAATTTGGCTTTGTAAGAGTAAGCGCTAAGCATTTGGCTTAGTCAGCCTTTGAAGGCTCTCGTGGAAGGAAATATATAAAACAAGCCTTTTGAATTTTAAGCATTTGAAAAATTGACTGTGAAACGAGGTGATGCCATCGTGGCGCAGAAGTGTGGGTTTCCAAGTGTGTGACTTTAACACGACGGTTTTGAGTTCGATTCTAAATGAATTATTATTGCCTTTCCTGCTGAGTGCGGGATATAACGTGAAGTTTATTTATTCATTTTTTATTTCTTAACAGTTATCTATATATGCACCCTATAGTAAAATAAGTTATTTATAAGATAGCAATATTTTTTTCTATTTCCCCCATATAACACTTTATCCAAAAATACGATATATTTGTAATATTCTAAATAGAAAGGTAAATGCAAGCACGAACATGGCACGCAAGAGTTCCACGTGGTTGATTTCTATCCTTGACCCGCAAAGCCAACTTGGTTCCCCACCACACAAATTACTTGGAAATTGATTTTGCAGGGGTACCTCTTACGAGAAACTTGTTTAGGCCGAAGAATAAACTTTGAAGAAGATATTCGAAAATAAATATAATTTAGCGGCCGTCGTGATGACACAGCCTCTAACGACAATTATGTTCATTTCTTCGTTCTGGTCGCAAGACAAACCGCGGTGTTTATATCCGCCGCTTAAAACGCAATGCCTTATTTAATTCTCGAATTATGCGCAAAATTAGGAACGGAGTGTACTAACACTAGGTTTCTAGGTTCTCTCTGCCTACCATGTTGTAAAAAAACACTAAACACACAAACAGTTGTGTCACTAGGGAGTTATGTTGCCTCATGGTGTGAGAACGGTACCGGTAAACGCCTAATCAGCGTTCGGCGTATGTAACGCGAATCCCCTCATGCCATGGGAAACAAACGTAGTGTTTTAGTTTTAATTATTATATATTCTTTAGTCGATTAGAGCATGCACTTCTGCTCGGTCGATTCACTAGTTAAGTTAATTTTAAGTTAGTTATAAGAACATAAAACATTGTTCTTATTTTAATTAAAGTAAATTTAAATTTAACTTTCTTAGTTATTTTTAAAAAGCCCACTCGCGCTCCCGTAAACATGTCTAGGGTTTTTTTTATTTAACGTCAACAAAGACAAACAAAAATATTTCATATACATTTTCTTCTTTAATTCTGGAACTCGACTGGACTGTGGAATCCGACGGAAAATGAAGAACAGAGTGTCTTACCACTAAGTCCTCTCTGCAGCGTGAAGCTGAAAAAAAAGCTGTTTTATTTCTACATTACAATGAAAACGTCAACCACAACGATTTCTACATATCTGATACCGTAAAAGAGAAATATAATGGCATGGGAGAACATAATTAAGGGCGACGCGAAACAATCGAGCTCACTCGTGTTTTGTCTTGTCTGGTACAGAACGTAGCTTTTTTAATTGGATGCTTAAAAATGATGTCATTCTGGATATACCTACGAGGCTGGGTAAAAACCACGGCTTCGTATTTCAGTTCATTGTATCGTTTTAATACTAGCGGACAAATGTTGAATGATTTTTCTTATTGACTGCCCTATAGTGTGTAACGCGACGGTTGTGAGTTCGATTCCCACTCGAGGAAGTGAACTATTTATTTACGTTTATATTTCTATTTCTTCGCTCTGGTGTCGAAGTAAAGCGCGGCGTTGAGTGGCCCCAATACGCAATGCCTCTAGAATTCGGCAGTTCGGAAGTGGGGAATAGAGTATCTTAACACTAGGTTCCCTTTACTTACCCCCTTTCCCCTGCTGTGTGCGGATGCAGCGTGAAGCTGTTTTTTTTTAAGTTTTTTAAGTTTTTTTTAAAGTTATTAAGTCGATATTGACGTAATATTTCATTATTTTAAAACTACGATGGTTTAAACCTATACTAGAGTAAAATATAAATTAATAACTTTATAGTCTGAGAAGTATTTCTTAAAACGACAGCACAATTTTAACATAACTAGAGTTTTTGAAAGGTTTTGAAAACCTCATTTTTTGTTTAAATCTAAATTAAAAGTAATATGTGTAAACTTCCTTTATAATGAATAAAAGAAACAAGCTAAAAAAATGATTAATTATAATATAAAGTTCAATATTTTTAATGAATAAATAAATCTTTCTTATAAATTTCTACCTTTGAAAATATAGCAGGATAGGTCACCGGCGCGTCAAATGACTATTATTCTGCATGGCCGCGTTTAGCTCAATCGATAGCTTCACTGCTTCTAGTGACGATATCGTAATAATTTTATATAGAAGGTGCTTATTATAAAGTTATTGATAAATTCTGTATAGCACGTTTTATAAATAGCTATATAAATAGTTTTAATAGTATAGATTAATTAACTTTAGCAAGAAAAAATATCTCTTCGATAAGTAGAAACCATGCAGGCGAAGCCGCTAAAAAAAAGCTAGTCTTATCTATAACGCTTTACAAAGAAATAAAAAAAACGTAACTAAACTACACAGTTATGTATGGACCATGAGTTATAGTCCAGCACTTGTTTGTGCCCGCGCTAGTATATCGGTTATTTAAAGCTTAATGGTTAATAGATTTCCATGTAAATCACTGTTTTAAGCAATAAAGTCCAGATGCAACGAAAACATTTTTCTTTATGCCCCCTCTTTATGCCCCCACACTGTATCACGTTAATAGGTTGGGTTCCTGAGATTTATAGCGTCGTTCAGTGGTTTTTCATATCAACATTGGTGATTATTTATTAACTCGTGAATATTAAAGGACCGCCTACCGGTTTAATTAAAAGAAATTTGGTATATTTTATCATAGATGTTGATTTTTATTCTTTTTAAATTGAATTATTTCTATTTATATATACTCTGTATCCCCCAGATAGCAAGGTAGACAGAGGGAACTTCACAAAATGGAAACAAAAAAAAATCATAAAAATAGTATCGACAAATCTAATACAAATATTTCAAAAGAAAATTAATTGTGCTGACATTCATTCAATTTTTAATTATACGAGTATATCCATTATGAAAAAGGAAAAAGAAAGAGAGAATTGTTTCTGCACATATCAAAAAAGATATAGAAAAAAGAAGGAAAAACACTAGATATTCAAATAACCCCTATGGAGTAATCTATATAGGACGTGGTCCGATTAATCAAACCGTATCGAGGGTATTGGTCAATCAGTTGAGCTAATATTGAAGTTTGCGGCTATTTTTGTACGGCAATAATAAATCAAGTTTGAACGTATTGACAGAGAGTTTGTGTGATGATATCAAATGAAGTTAAGGAGAATTGAAAATTAAATAATAATAAAATATATTATTACTATAAAAATTTTTACTTAAGATAACAAATATTTTAGGTTACGCTCGAGGAAATGTACTTACTATTTTCATTTCTTGGCTCTGGTGTCGAGGTAAAGTGCAGCGTTGAGTTGCGCCACTCGACATACAATGCCTTCAGAATTCGGCGGAAAGTGGGGGGCGGAGTGTTCTTACTATAGACTCCCTCTTTTTACCCTACTCGAGCGTGATACAGCGTGAAGTTAAAAAAATAATAATTTTATAGTAAAGATTTGGGGGCAAATCTAGAATGGATAATGCTTAATTATTTAATACCTACCTATCAAATCGCAACGTAATAATTAAATATTAAATTTAAAAAACCCTGACACCCAAAACTTTAAACAAATTAAAGTGACAGCATGAGAAATATGGAATCGAACAGAACAGTGGAGTTTTCTTACATCTTTATATCAAGAGACAACCGATACGAAGATAAGATAAAGAAATGAGCTGATGAATAAGCATATTATATTGAATCCTGGTACACTTTCGATTAATTTACCTTTCCAACAAAAAATACTATATTAAAACGGGTACGTACGTTTAAGAGCTACGATGCCACAGACCGACATACATATACACGTCAAACTTACAACTCCCTTTTGTTTACATCGGTTATTAAAAAGTTAAATTTATCGTTACTCACTAATGGAGAAGTTATGGAGGGTCTTAACCTAGTTACATAAAAAAATATCACTGAATTTCTAATACTCGTATATATATATATGTATATATATATATATATATATATATACGCTAGTACTTGAGATCTCTCTTCTTAAAATCTAATCTTTAAAATCTACTATTTTTTGCCAAATTCAGAAGGCATTGCGAGTTGATTGGCGGAACTGAACGCCGCGCTTTTGCGACACCAGAGTGAAGAAAAGAAAATATTAAATATTTCGTTTCCTCGTCGGAATCGAACCTGTAACCTTCACGTTGACTACAATTTTTTATTGCTTGTTTCGTAAAACCTTATTGTAACTTACATTTAAGTGACCTATAATTTATAAGCTTTATATGAAAAAAGGGTTAGTAGGTCGCTTAGTGTTATAAAATGGTATTTTGTAAGTTTAATTTTAATATTCAAGTATATATATATATACATTCAACCCTCGGTCTATATGAAAAGTGGCTTAAAAACGATAGTCTATCAATTTCATAAATGTACAGTGTTTAACAATGCCAGTAGTTGTTCTTATAAGTAACGAAGGATTGACGTCCATTGCCTGTTGAAAGGCAGAACTTAACGCCGCGCTTTGCGTCTCGTTACCAGAGAGGAGACCGATAATCAGAAATTAGCTGATTGTTATCTAGTTTTTGATATTAATTGTATAGTTTTCATGTAAATTGTATTTACGTTGTATTTAGTATTTCTAACCGCAATCACACGTCACGTGGTCGTTCTGTCATCGATCGCTTGTTTAACGTATATGTACGGTGCTATTTCCAACATTTTAATGGGGCTCGTATTATCGTTATCAAAACCACATAGAGTTCTATTAGGCTAAAATATATTGTTATAATTTTAGAATTCACCGTGGCATAGTTGGTACGTTTTAGATTAAAATAGTTGTAGGTTCAAATTGGATTCAATATGGCTGAACGGCTGGTTTATGCTGGTATAGGACAAGGAATAGAAAGCAGAAGAAGAGAAAGAAGTGCCATAGAATGTGCTCGGAGTTAAGGTGTTAAAGTGTATGAGCCTAAAATCGAATAGTTTACTAGTTACCTCTGAAGAGTTCCAATATTCAGGTCCTGGTTCCTGAATTAAGTCAGCTTCACGCTATGTCCCGCCACAGCAAGGTAGGCAGAGAAAATCCTAGTGATAAGACACTCCGTTCCTCACTTCCCACCGGGAATTTTTCGGTGCAATGCGTGTTGAGTGGCGAAACTCAACGCCTGGCTTTTGCCTTGGTGACAGAGCGAAAGAATGAAAATATTAATAAATAATAATTCATTCCCTCGAATGGGGATCGAACCCAGAGTCGCAATCTACTAACTTAACTTTAATTACAATCTTGTATGTAAATAAAACAAGTAACTAAGTATATTTAATTCTATTTCTATTTTAACTTGACTTCAGTTATGCAATGGTGTCACACGGGAATAATATACGAGTATCTACATCTACATGTACGAAGTAGACTGATTAGATGACTCCGCGGAGACAACAATTACTGACTTGGAATTGAACGCTTTCCAATATATCGACGTTATGTTATATTATAGCTAGAATGTACAGTTTGTATTGACACTTTAAAATATTAATATTTATTTAAATAAATGGGGATTTAATGTCTTACAATAAAAACATAGCGCGGCGTTAAGTTTTGCCATTCAACATGTAATGTCTCAGAAATTTGTATGGAAAGGAGTGTCTTAACTATAGTTTCGCTTTGTCTACCCTGCAATATACGCGGTATAGCGTGAAGCTACCAAATGTCTTAAAAACATTTTACGAAGCTGAAGTTACGTATGGAATAAAGAGTTAATACTCTTAACTCTCTTCTTTTTGGCGTAATTTAAATTTAATATCCTTTTTTCAAATAAAACAAAATACCTTTAATTTCTGCTAGTCCTATAAAATTACTAAAGCAATGAATAATGGATGAGGCAAAGGGAAGGTCTCTATTAACCTATAACGGAAAAACATGTGTTCCACCGTAAAATTGAGGTCAAGTTTATCGATCAGGCTAGGAACCTCATAGAAAATGTATAAAGAGGGTGACGATATTTAAAATAGTAAAGCGGGTAATATGATATTCAGCCTAAACAAAAAAAAATGGCCTAAAAAAAAAAATGTTTTAAAGTGTTATAAACTTTGAAAGTTTTGGAAATTGGGCGGGAGGTAGGGAACGGAATGTCTTTGTGGATTCTTTCTGCCTACCCTACTATATGCGGTTTACAAGGTGGAGCTTTTCACTAGGTCCTCGGGAAGTAAGTACCCCAAAGATTTAGAACACACGGCCAATTTCATATAAAAAGATCGTATTTTTTGGGCGCGTTGACTTAGAAAATTTTTCTGTGCTCCAAGGGAACGTAGACCTGAATATTTGATATCAATTACAGCTTGATTCCTCAACGCATTCTCGAGAGAAATAATCTTGACAGACGAACAGACTGACAACAAAGTTACTCTATAAAGGTTCTATATTTCGTTTTGCGATACGGAACCCTAAAAACAAAAATGTTTATTAATAAATACAGAATTGAATGAGTAAAAAATCTATTTGAGTAAATAATAGGCTATATTTGATAACAGCACTTGATCCATTTAGTTAGAAATGGGGGTTCAGCATTTATCTCATATTTGCATACATATGTATATCCGTAACAGATTTTTAAACCAGTTAGGCCTATTTTATTGTTGGATATTATTGCCTCTGGTGTCGAGGCAAAGCGCGGTGTTGAATTCTGCCACTCAACACGCAAAGCCTCCAGAATTCAGTAGAAAGTGGGGAACGGAGTTTCTTAACACTATGTTTCCTCTGCCTACCCTGCTGTGTGCGGGATACTGCGTGAAGCTGATTTTATTTTATTTATATTATTGGAAATTCCTTAATAAAATATTTTGGTCTTATTTAAAAAACCAAAAACTATCTTTTAACAATAAAACTATTAATTCAATTCCTACAAAGCAGTTGGGTAATTCATCAGTAATTTATGTCAAGCACTTTTAGGGAAAGTAGCTCTTTGTACATTTTAACCCATTGAGAAAAGTAGAACGTTTTGTGGCGCCACAGGTTTCTATAGAAGCGATGTCTCCTTTTATATTTTTGTTGATCATTCACATAATCTATACTTACTTTTATTTCTTTCTTTCTTCCTTTCTTTATTATTTTTCTTTATTTCTTATTGTATACCCCATATGGCAGGGTAGGCAGAGGGAACCTAGTGTTAGCACACTATATATAAGGTCTACTCTTTATTCTCTATTTATATTTTGTACGATTTAAAGTTAATTGAACGATTTCTTTTTTATTGGGGCCAGTCGTGGAATAGGGCATAACTGTAAGCGGTCGTGAGTTCAATTCCCACCTGTGGAATTTATATATTTAATATTTCCATTTTCATCGCTCTGTTGTCGAGGCAAAGCGCGGCGTTGAGGTCTGCGACTCAACACGCAATGCCTCCAGAATTCGGCAGAAGTGGAGAGCGAATTGTCTTGACACTATCCTGCTGTGTGCGGGATACAGCGTGAAGCAGATTTTTTTTATTTAAAATGTAATTCTTTTTTTTTCCAGTTCCAGACTGTAAAGTACTGGTTGAAGTTTTCTCTTAACAATAGGATGTATGCGAAAATTTTCACCATAAATGTATTAAACCTAGCTCGTGTGTGCATTTAGTAATTTGTCATTGTTAAAGTACTGAGAACATTCTCGTTGAGGCAACTTATGTAATTTATACGTCATTATCTTTATATACATGTAGCAATTTATTTTATGAAATATTGTTGTTTTGCAGCTAAATTACGAATTTTATTAGATAAAGGTTTTGTATGAAGATAGTACAATGATAGTAGAAGTAATAAACTTTCTTCTTTTTACTTTTTTTATATTTATAATTATATGTAGGTAAAAAAAAATGTCACTTAAAAAAATCTACATCAGTTGAGGCCAGGAGCAGGGGCACAAAGTGTGCTGCAAAACGACTGGTTGTGAGTTCGATCCCCGCTGGAGAAAAGGAAATATTTATTTAAATTTATATTTTCATTTCTTCGCGCGGCGTTGAGTTCGGCCACTCTACATGCAATGCCTCCAGAATTCGGCAAAAAGTAGGGAACGGAGTGTCGTACTTAACACGAGGTTCCCTCAGTGGGAAGCTGATTAGTTCCTAGTTTTCTGTTAAATTTTGTAAAATTAAAGGGATGTATTTTAATAGATATATCAAAATAATAAAGCCTTTAAGAATTATTCTCGATAATTTAGTAGAGGTAGAATGGATAAATTTGTGGGTAGTTTGGCAAATCGAGTGGAACGTGAAACCGGAGAACTTCTGCGGCGTTGATGGCGAATAACTTATGACGTAAGCTCGTCTAAGGAAAGGTATATTGCGTTTCCATGAAATATTAATACGGAGGTAAATTTGTGCTTGTGCTATTCTCTTATGTATTTTCTTTGTATTATCTAAATGGAACTAATGGATTTTTTTCTAAGATATCGAAAATATTTTAAAGATATATATCTACTTTTAATTTACAATGTTAATTTTTAAACAGATAATGTTAATCCATACCTATATATATAAATTCGAAAGTAACTCTGTCTGTCTGTCTTTTACGCAATCAGGGCCAAACCGCTAATTCAATTGTGATAAAATACTCATATAGAGATACTTGAGGGTCTCGGGATGAACATAGGATACTTTTTTTCTCATATTTGTAATAATATCGATATATAGCAATATATACTTATTAATTTGACATGCAATTTATCCAGCCATGTTAATAACAACCGTCGCTAAGCGACTGTTGCTAAGCAACGATTTGCAAAGTTTGTTGTTAGAAAACGTCACCCAAAATGAGCTTGCTTAACGCATCTTTCTATTGAAAACTGAAAATAATTTCATAAATGTATTTGATAAATATTCGTATAGTTCAAGCGGGCGTAGCCGCGTTCGGGTCCACTAGTTTCAAATAAAACACAAATATATAATATTCTAGATGTGATAATAACAAAGAGAACGTGAAGATAATAACTAAAGTCTAGCAATTTAACAGTGCCAGCTAACCTGTAGCTTAAATGATGAAATATTCACAGAGTACACCTGCTATTAAGTTCCTTCTCTACTACGGTACATTTGAAAGTGTTTTAACAAAGAAATGTACTATGTAATACTATTTACAAGCTAAAGAGGATTTATTTTAACGTAGTTTTTAAATTGTCTTTATATTATAATTTTGAATTCTTAATTCTTATTTTTAAATCTGAGGAATTCTTACTCTCACTTCTTGAAATGTGAAGTATCCTGTTTCTTATTTGCTGAAGTGGAAGAAGTAAATTATAAAGATAAGATTTGAAATATAAGAGACATCGGTGTTGAATATTAAATTAATTGATCATTTAGAGGCCAGACATGGCGCAGGGGCTCAAATGTATGATTGTAAAAACTACTGGTTGTGAGTTCCATTCCCACTTGAGGAAATAATTATTTAATTTTTTTTTTTTATTATTTATGATTATTTTATATTTTGAGTTTACGCACCATGGAATGCGTCCAGAATTGGGAAATGAGAAGAAAAGAAAATGGGGATCGGAGTGTGGGAGAGGAAGTGGTCAAGTCACCTAGATTCTCTATACCTATCACCTAGATAGCTTATTTTGTTAGAAGCGGTAAAATCAAAAGGATTCATTCCTTCGAGAGGGAATCGAACCCCAAAACCGTCACGTTTACAATCAGTCACTGTGCCACTATGCCACCAAGACTTCTATTACCTATTTATTATTTATTTCATTTTCATACCTTTTTCCAGAAATTGGTTCAATAATACCTGAAACAAGGATCAATCAATGAGCCTCCGAGCGCGAACAATACTAGAGCTCAATGAAAAGGAAACAAAAATACTTTACAAAGTCGATCTTTGGGATTTATTTTTGTATGTTAATTTAGATTGAGTTCATCGATGAGGTATTTAGATATGAATTGTTAGACTGTTTATTTCTTTTCGGTATTTCTTCGTAATCCTTAGAGATATTTTTATTAAATTTTATATGGAAACTAATTAAATTGAATTATATTGAATTTAAGAATTTCGATGTAGCCCGATGAGAACGTATTACTTAGTTGGTCAGAACGTTTGGACAGTTTCCAATAGGCGCGGGTTCAATCTCAAATCTCGCTACGTACAATTTTTAATATGTTTTCTAAAAAGAACTAATTAAATATTATTTAATATTAATATATTTTAAAATTGTTCATATGAATGAATTTTTGTAGAAATACGAAGTAGGTAAAAAAACTGAAATAATTAAAATTTGTAGTTAGAATTATTTATATGTATGTATATAGATATATATATACGTTCCAAAATAAATAATATTTAATAATAAATATAATACAAAGTTAAAACCTAAATGTGATAAAGTAAAAAAAAGTAATAAAAGAAGTGAGTATAGATTTCAATTGCCAGACAGAGCTGGCCATTTTCGATGAGCAACAATTGTTAGAGACCATTTAGAAAAGTCGTTTCATTGTTACGAGTATCTACCTACATTTCCACTGGCCTCGTTCGGAAATATTTTGCTTGGAATAGTCTGTCTTTTGCTCGCAAACTGACATTTGATATTAAAAGATCTCTTGCTAGAATTAAATCACAAGTTAGATCAAAATTACTATTTTCATAATAATATAAGAAATGATAATAGGAAATTGTTACGTTGTTTTTCTTATTTTTTTTTATTTGGCGTTTTGTAAATTAGGAGAAGGACGTAGTAACAAAATTCTCTGTTCTCTAACCTCTGCTCTAGATACAAATAGTTCTCCTTCAAAGTAAAATAGAAGGAAACATACTTGAGGCCCATACATGCCCATACTTAAATTTCTTACCATTATTATTTAAAAATATTATATACTAGCGGCCCGCTCGCGGTTGCACCCGCGTGAACTATGTTATTATTAATTTCTGTCTCCATGACTACGTCCTAGTGACGTCTATGCAAAATTTGAGACTCATAGCATTTGTAGTAACGAAGTTTCATACAAACTTTCGACCCCAAAAACAACCCCTTAGAAGTCGAATATTGCAAATTCCCGTCTTAGCGAGCACTTACGTCCTATAAATAGCTCCTATACAAAATTTGAGATTCCTAGCACATGTAGTTTCTGAGATTTCGTGATGAGTGAGTGACCTTTCGATTTTATATATATAGAGAAGATATGCAAAAAGATAAAAAAACCAAAACGTCTTAAAAATCTATATGTAATGAATATCTACAATAATAATTTATAACTACATGTGGACAAAAAACAATAGAAAAGCAAACATATATTTTCTTAATTTATATTTAGATTTTTAGCTTAGCGCTGTATCTCCTGCAACCTGGAAGTCTAATGTTAAGACACTTCCGTTCCCCATTTTCCTCCATATTCTGTACGCATCGCGTGTTGAGTGGCGTAACTCAACGCCGTGCTTTGCCTTCAAGTAAAATTGATCCCACAATCTTTATTTACTTCTCAAATAACTAAAAAAGCCGTATATGAGTAAAAAATCTAATCTTAATTTAAAATTCAAAGCTAGCGTGTCTTTAGCCCGCTTTACGTGACGTAATCGTTAGAAGTGCACGCTCTGGTGGATTGCAAAGCATGTGATGACCGAGCGGGAGTGACAACGAGCATGAATCAAATGAAACCCGAACCCCCCCTTTATTCGATTATGATACTAGTACTACCGATGAGGGTATGCGATTACTTTTTAAAACATTTTTAGTTTATATTTTTTCGAATATTCGTAAAAATATTTATGTTTAGCTGCGTTTTTTTTATATTTTTTTTGTTTCACGCTGTATCCCGCATATAGAGTAGGCAAAGGGAGTCTAGTGTTAAGACACTCCTTCCTTCCTTCCTTCCTTCCCACTTTCCGCCAAGTTCTGGAAGCACAGCACACCAGAGCGAAGAAATGAAAATATTAAATATTTCATTTTCTCGAGTAGGAATCGAATCTACAACATGTCGCATCTATATTCACAAGCCTGTGCCCCAGCGATTCCCTTGTAATCTGATGATATAAAATACTATAGAAAAGCTTACGAGTGAAATATCGAACTAGCTACCTATTTTAATTATTTATATATTTTAATACAACAGTCCACCAGCACCTATCAATATGTAGGGATCATAATAAAAACAACGTAAAGCCAAATCGTTACGTTAGCCCTAAATCTGTAACCTGCCTATAAATACCAGGGTGCTGTAATGGCCGATAAAGGTACAATTTGGAACAAATAAAACAATATTTATAATGTTTTCCGATAATAAGTACCTTATAACTTATAAGAGGTTTGTTTATTGCTCGCTATTGTTTTTTTCGATTTAGTTTGTTTACTTTGGTTTATGTAGTGTTTTTTTTATCAAACTTGAAAGTTTGTGGAAATGTTTGTATTTGAAATATTTTACCCTATATGGTGCGCCTGTTAAAGGAGCGCAGAGGCTTCCATCCTGTATGTATATAGGATCTTCTTCTTCCTGGCATTAATATCGACTATTGCCAGGGTCTGCCTTCCTACTCAACCTTCTCCACTTTGCAAGGTCGTTTGCGTCCTCGGTGGTTAGACCATTGGCTCTCATGTCCTACATCACGACAACCAACCAGCGCTTCATTGGGTGTCCGTGAGGTCTCACTCCAGAAACTGATATAGCAAGGCACTTGCATCCGACATAGTTCTTAGGCCGGCGCGTAACGTGGCCAAACCATCTCAGGCGACACTCTTGGAGCTTATACGCTACGTCACGGACCCCAAGAGTACCTCGAATGAATGTATACCTGTATGTATACAGGATATCCTAGCATCCCACCACCGCACGCCTGTCGACAACCTGTTTGAACTTGTTGAAGTTTGTCAGCATTATCTATTAATTGATCGGACTTGTTTAGACAGCAGCCATTGCCGCTCGCTGATAAGCCTGTGAATAGATATCGTACTAACTATTAAAGGGGCGAAAGTTTCACGAAACTTCTATTATGTATATTCAATTAAATGAAAACTTTTAATATTTCTTTCGTATATTAAGTATATATTGATGTTTCAAAATACTCTAGACACTAGAAAATATCTTTTTTAAAACTATTTTATGAATTTTTGAGGCAGTAGTTTAATTTCAAACTGGAATACAAATTAAACTAGAAATATGTTTTATTTTAATATATTATACTTGTTATATACTTTTAATATTTTTTTCATATTAAAAAAAATATCTCAGGATTATAAGACTTCGTCCACAAATTCTCAGATACAAATCTAGTACTTTAAGGATCTTACATCTTAAGTACCTACTCGAATATCAAAGGAGAGATCTTGAACTCGAGGGTTTCGAATGTAGCGATTTTAAGAAATTTCATATTCATGTAATACTAGCGCCCCGCCCGTGGGTTTGCACGCCTACGCGATACGTTAATAAATGCTTATGTTACTTAAGTATATTTAGGAAAAATTGGTTGGTTATTTGAGTCCACTCTACTCTACACTACCCTCCAGTGGGAATCGAACCCACAACCGTCGATGGCCTTATAGATCTAGATGAAGTTTTAAAGAAATATAGCTCGTTCATTAAGCAAATAGGCTACAATTTATGTAAACATATCGAAAATTTGGCTATAACAAGCGGGCGAAGCCGCGCGTGGGTCGCTAGTTTCTTATAATCCGAGTTTATTATTGTGTATTCATTATGCTATCCTTTTAGCATTTTCTTACGATATAATGCATAACAAAAGTATAAGCTGAAATTGGTTTATAATATTTATATCTTGAGGCAGTCGCGGCGCTGAGGAACAAGCTTGAGATCAAGGAACTAAGCCGTAAACGTGACGGCTTTGTCTATCCTGCTCGGGGGATAATGTTTTCATTTCCTCGCTCTGATAGCTTAGATAGGCGCATAACACCGCGCTTTGCGGCGTTAACTTCCGCCACTCAACACAATGCCTCGAGAATTCGTTGGAAACTGGGGGAACGGAAGTATCTCTAACTACATGATATTTTTTTCTCCAATTTTTATATAATAAATTACATTTACAATTACTTAATTAAATTCAATTATAAATACCAATAATTAGTTTAAAAGCATTGATATAAACGAGTGCGGTAAAATAGCATCAAGTGCCGGAAGAATGTGAAAACAAATATCCACAGAAGCGAGTCCTACCATTCATCACGCCTGAGAGATTACTTTTGTTTGCGCTTACATTAATTGTACGTGTTGCAGCATTACAATTGAAAATGGTTTTAAAAAATATATTTTTATAGATGTTATATTTTTTTTTCAGAGTATCTACAATAGCCGAAAACCTCATGTTAGAATATATTTTACATATTTGTATAACAAAAAAAAATTGATAAAACTTAAACTAGAACCCAGCGTCGTCGGCGTGGTGTATTGTGAGAGTTTCTTTAATATAAACTCTACGAATGTAGGTTCGATCCCTTCTTATTTTCATTTTGACTTATAACACTTAAGAAGAAATAATTAGAATAGATGCAAAGAGAATTTTAAAATTTAAAAATAATCCCGACCAAAAATATCACCTCATTTTAGAAAGTGCTTAATGCTCTTAAACTACTAATCCGATTTTCATAAAACATATTCAAGAACTACCGCGATGAACAAACAAGGCTTTCAAATAAAAAAACCACACTCAAATCGGTCCATTAATTCAGGAGCTTCAGTGCCACAAACAGACACGCAGACACGTTAAACTCATAACGTACCTTTGCATAGGGGGTTAAAAAAACACAGTTATGACTATCCATTTGCTGAAAAAAACGTTTGTTTTTAACAAGATAAAACATCTTGAAAGGTTGTTAAAATTCTTGTCACGGGGTGGCGACGACGAAAAAAGCTTTTAAGAAAAAATTATGACAAAATGTTTGTCGTTTATTATGTTTCATAATAAAAGAGCCAATATCAATACCTCAAATAACTTTAATATGGTACTTGAATTACTACTATTAAATATAATTTTTAGTTTCATACTGTATCCCACACATAGTAGGGTAACCAGACGGAACCTGGGAACCTAGTGTTAAGAGACTACGTTGAATGATTGCAATGGTTTTAACCTAAGCTTGAACTTGTAAAAATACCCCATAACCCCAAGGTTGAACCGAAAAACCAAAAAGTTCCCCAATTAGAACCTACGACCAAAGCGACACAGTCAGAGGTCACAGAGATCACACGGTACCACGGTGGTATTTTTATACCTAAACAATAATACAATTCTATTACAAATTTACAAAAAATACTATAAAAAAATATATTTTTAAAAATTTATGATAATCAGCTTAAGCTCCAAATTCTCGCATAATAATCCGTAAACAGAATTAGCCACACTCAGGTGGGCACAAGTTTTTGGCAAGTGTTAAGTTGAAGTGAATCATTAACGAGGTCTTGAGGCGTGTTTCGTATTATAGCCTGCACTTAAGCTGTCGCCAAATGATGCTGGATATTTTGGGAACATGGGGGTAGGGTGAGATTACAAGACTGTCGCTGGCATATCTATATAGCATATAATTTAATAGAATACTATATATTGGCAATAGCACATAGGATCGATAGTTTTTTTTGAGGTTCACGCTCTATCCATCGCACATAACGGGTTAGGCAGAGGGAACCTAGTAAAGAAACCGTTCCACACGCTTATTAAAATTAATTTATGCTGGAGGAGATTTTTACTTTCCACTACCCAAAAATTATAGTTTAGAATTATCATTTGGCAATACAGAATGCTATTTATTAAATAATTGTATATATTTAAAGTGTTATTCCGCACAAAAGATAAATATAGATAAAGTAAAACTTCCAAGGTCCTCCTTTAACCGTAATTCAAAACGTTTTCAGGTGAAATACGTAAACTTACGACGTCATGGAACATTTACCTCAAAGTTTTGGGTACAAAGATAATCATTTATTTGAAGTTATAAACCAGTTCACTAACAATAGTGTTTCCTACGACTTCCAGCTCCAATATTTTTACGGCCGCGTTCCGCTTGGATAGTGGTTTCATTATAACAGAAGCCTCAGGCGGTTGGATGCGGAATTAAAAGAACAGGCGATACCCAACTCGGTCTTATTCGTGAACATTGTTCAATGCTAGGTCTTTTATGGCATCATTTGTTCAATATTGAAAGCGTGCTCGTTCATCTTCTATCGTAAAAAATGTTTGCGAAACTAAAACTTAGCATTTCTAGAGTTTTTCTTTCGAAATGGATGTGGCATGTTCTTTGAATATACTCATATATTACGTCCAACAAGTATAATAAATCTTTTATGGGACTAAGTATACATCTCTATAATAGTAATTAAAGAAACCGTATAAACAATGTTAATTACGAAAAGTTATTATACTGTCCAAGATTTGAAGGACGATGTTTTTTTAATTAAGACCATTTCAATTTCATGTAGGATAGCCTACCATTAGATTATTCTATTAAACAACAAAATTGTAACCTCAATATTGAAAAGAGCAAGCTGTTCAGTTTCTTGCCGGCTCTTCTTAGCAGAACTGCCTTTCGAGCCGGTGTTAGTTTTATGTTTATTCGTCGATTCAAAAGTGCTTGTAAACAGAATTATAGAATATTTTGAAATTAAATAAACTAACACAACAAACAAACTAAACATAATAATCATGTAACACCATCTCAGATTTTAATTTTATATCTGAATCTACAGAATTCGAAGTAAAAACAACACATACTGCATTTTCAATTTCATTGATAGACTTGAATCCCCTATACCATCTCTGTGGCCAGACAGAACCAACCAAAGCCCCACGCCTACGTACAACAAAACGTAAAACAACCAAACCACTTCCAAAATTAGCACATGCACCCTCAATGGGTACTATAAATCTAACACAAAATAGATGAACTTTCAGAAACTACTTTGCCTAACGATCCAGTCAATCGTTTTAGTTACGAAAGTTGGGGAAAAAACTAAAAGTGTTCAATCAAAATCGAACCACACTTCGGCTATTGTTTCACTATCAAAGTTGGAGCACTTTGGAAGGTTTTCCACTCCATCCACCACCATGCCCTCGAAGTTAACGAATTCTTTCCAACGCGAATAGCCACAAAGCGAATCTGAGTATTTAGCAGTAGGCCGCGGCAAGTGTTGATTCTCGTAAGAAGAGCTCTCTCGCTGAGGGCGGATGTCAAGGGGCTACGTGCCTCACTGAGACACACCTCTGACCTCAATGCTTGAAGATTTCTGTTTTCTTTCTCATCATTTTGGATGTATTTTAAATAAATTTTGTGCCCTTTTTCCACTCTTGGTGACTAGGCCAAACTTGGTGAAGAAATTGGCTTCAGATGCCAAAAACTTTTTAATTCACATTAGCATATTTATATTTTCCCTACTAAATCTATAAAAGATAAGGGATAGTTAAATACTGGTGCTAGTAGTATATTATTTAACATAACATTTATTTTACAGTTTATTACGAATTCTGCTTGAAATTGGGGAACGGGGTGTCTTAACACTAGGTTCCCTCTGCCTACCTTGATGTGTGCGGGATACAGCGTGAAGGTGAAAATAAAAAAAATCATTTAACATTAATACAAACACTTGTTATAAATATACCTATATACTCGTAGTTTTCCACAATATTTTATTTATTTGAACGAATTACAGAAAAAACAAAATTCGGCTCTGTAAAGTTATACGTACATATATAGGCAGTAGGCCGTAAAATAAATAAAAATAAAAATAAAAATGTTTATTGTTCGGACAACACATGATCCATATATGTTAGTAATAATACAATAAAACTTAATATATAGTGTTAGTACTTAATAACTAATAGTGACATTGTAATGTCACACATGTGCCGGATCAGCGGACAGTCCCCGCTGTCGGCGATAGCCTTCAGGACACTGTTGCGGCTGCCGCGCACTCGCCTTAAAATAGAGCTTGCTTTCTTTCGGAGAATGGCCGGGAAACTGTCGACCCCTGCGTGCGCGAACATACTCGAGGCGCTACAGTACCGCGGCAGCCCCAGCAATGCCCTGAAGGCGTTATTGTATTGAACACGCAACGCGCTGTACGACCTCTGAGTATAGTTGACCCACAGACTGCTCGTATAAAAGGAAGTGCAGTAGGCTTTAAAAAGCGTGATCTTCACTGCAGTTGAGCAACGAGCAAATCTGCGAGCCAACATGTTCGCCCTGATCGACAACGCCCTGCGCTCTCGCTCAATATCTAGGTCATCTCTTAGGTCCTCTGTGACAATGTGGCCAAGATACTTGAATTGGTGTACTCTAGCAAGATTTTTCCCATTGAGCTTAATTGAAGGCACATTTTCCGGTACTTTGTTTCCAGACTTAAAGACTAGATATTCACTCTTCTTACTATTGTACACCAATCCATGCACTTCAGCATATGACTCACAGAAAGCCAGCATCTTCCTAATAGCACTGACAGAGGGAGCCAGCAGCACCATGTCATCCGCGTAACTAATATTATTAAAAGAAACACCACCGATATGACATCCGACATTCATGCCGCTGAGTCCCTCTATCAGCGCATTGACATAGAGGTTAAAAAGCTTAGGGGAGCTCAACCCTCCCTGTCTCACCCCACATTCTAACCTATACGGATCCGAGTACTCGTTTGCCCATTTAACAAAATTTAGTTGATTATTATACCAATATTTAAACAATAAAATTAGTTCAGTAGGCATTCCCACCTGCTGTAACTTTCCCCACAAGATATTATATATGACTAGGTCGAAAGCTTTCGACAGGTCACAGAAACAGGCATACACAGGTGTGTTTCTATCTGAGTAATACCCGACAGCATGCTTCAGACTCAGAATAGCACTTTCCGTGGATAACTGAGGTCTAAATCCAAATTGCAGTTCGTGAATATGAAGATAACAGTCTAACTGAGCGCTAAGCACACTGTCGAGTATCTTAGCTATTATTGTTGCTAAAGAAATAGGCCACATTTCCACATTTTCCGTAAAACAAAAGCATATTTTAAAGGGACATCCATTCAATATTAATTTCGTGCGAAGTAATGCAATAACGAGGCGCACAGATGGGAAATTCGGTTAGCGGCATGTGAATTCAATTAGTGCCGATGCCCCCAAATTGGGGTTCGGATCTATAACTGGCGAGGGAATGACTTAAGTTAATATTAAGAGACCTTATATTGAAATTTTAATTATTACTGAAATATTGTTATTATATATTGAGGCCAGTCGTGGCGTGGGGGTAGAAAGAAACGCGACAGGTTGTAGGTTCGATTCCCATTAGAGGAAATGAAATATTTAAAAAAAAATCAGCTTCATAAAACAGCAGGGTACCCGAAAATATAATATTTAATCCGAAATATATAATAATTAATATTTTCATTTCTTCGCTCTGGTGCCTAAAAGTAAATCATATAGTTCTTATCCATATCAATATAATAATAGAATTTTAAATAAATTTATTTGTAAGTAAAATTAAACAAAGTATAATAAAAACTAAGTTAATAGACAAACACGAAAAATTATAAAGTGCAAAAATCGTAAATAAAACATTCGAAGTTTGTGGGTACCCCAAAGTCCATTTCAGTTTCGAAACTGTCGGCATCAAATCCTGACTCGGTTTATCGTAATCTCTATTTGACATGCACTCACCAGATTCGTTCCACGGATTAGCTTGAATGAAAGAACTTTTCGTCATTTTGTAGGACGCGATTAAATGTAACAGGTACTAGTATTATGTTTTAGGTCTTATTTAAATTTTTTTTCAGCTTCACGCTGTATCCCGCATGTAACAGCTTAGTGTTAAGACACTCCGCTCTTGACTTTCTCATGAATTGTGGCATTGAGTTTTGCCACTCAACACGCAATGCCTGTGTCGGTGTCTGTACTTGGAAGATATTTAAAAAAAATGTTATTGGGAACCTTTATTAACGTAATAGAACCCAACCCAACAATGATTTTTTAAAATTTTTGTCTGTTTGTCCGTGCGTTTGTTTTCGCTAATCTCAGAATCGGCTGAACCGATTTAGATGCGGTTTTCACTATTGGATTCTGGCTGGCTCCCAAAAACATCTATGGTTAATTTTATTACAATCGGTTCATAAATAAATAAAATTATGTCGATTTAAAGTACTTAGTTAGTTAGGTTTTTCTTAAATACACTTTAATAAACATTTGTATAATTCAAGCGGGCGTAGCCGCAAGGCCCCAATAGTACCTAATATCTCTAATTCCTCTATTAAGAGGCTATCTGTACAACTTTAGTCAGTACGTTTAAAGAATAAGCCTATTCCTTTAGTAACCGACGCTTTAAGCTTAATTAAATAAAAACTTTAGCTTGTCCCAGGGAACGTTAAAAATATGAATACGAATTAATAATGTTCTTTTGATTAGTTCGGCCGTTCCTAATTTCAGGGTTATACATTGTAAACATGACATCGTTATGTTGTTATATGGAAATATCAACTGAAATATTATTGTAGTAAAGCTCATATTCAAACGAAGAGATTATAAAATCACTTTCCAAGAATGAGTGTAGTCACGCATACCTATAAATCAGATAAATACTAGGCAATGATAATTAGAGTTTGTGGATTGTAGAGGCCTGGGGAGTTGTAGGTAATAATGTCTAGAATTAATATTGTCAAATTAAGAGTATGATGAAGATATTAAGAGAAAGAGGTTTCAGGTTCGATTTCCACTCGTGGAAAATAAATTATATTTGTTTTCTCGTTTCTTACCAAGTTCTAAACTCGTCGTTTAGATTCACCACTCAACTCGCAATGTATCGAAAATTAGACGACAAGTCGAGAATCCTACTCCAGTGGGAATCGAACCCATAAAAAAACACAAAAAATTAAACTACGTAGCACGCTAAACGCTAATCCAATTAAGATACCCAAAAAATCAGAAGCCGATAGCAATTTAAACACGCTTCATCTACAACGTCGGCCATTATGAAAATCAGACTTGGATCCCACTGAACTAAGCTGGCCTAATCTCAACCTTGAATCTACAAAATAAAGTTTAAATTCCTTTGACATCACTTTGAAGTTACGAAGAACCAAAGTCGACTTCGAACAATTAGCAAAAATTGGTGGGGAATGGATTAAGCTAAATCTATTCAGATTAGGGGTTGAAATAAATTTTGCTCTTTGAACCGGCAATCTGTCTGGAATGCTAATTGAGGTTTTAATGAATTATAGCCAGATCTGTCGGAAACAGTCAGCCATATATTAGTAATAAAGGATTAGTTAATTATAATGTGATAAATGTTCGACATTGTCTGGATTTAATACTGGGTTCTGACTCCTCTAAGAGTATAGGTATAATGTAATATTAGAGGCCAGTCGCAGGGGCAGTGGGTTCGATTTCCACTTGCGGAAATAAACTATTTAATATTTTCATTTCTTTGATCAGGTAACGAGGCAATGTGTGGTGTTGAGTTTCATCACTCAACACGCACTACCTCTAGAATTAGGTGGAAAGTGGGGAACGGAATTGTCTTATTGGGAATGGAGATATCTTAATATTAACCTAGGAACCTAGCAGTTAGGCTAAAAAACAATGCAAAATACAAATGAAAAGCAAGCAATTTATTCATGCAAAAATACAATGAAAATTTGATTTAATACCTTTCTATTATTATACCAACAATTTATTTGATCATTTCATACAAAACATAGAAATAAAAAGTCAGATAATTTTATTTATAGCTCTACGGATGAAATATAAACCTCATGCATATAATAGACGGGATAAAAGAAAAACTGAACGTAATTTCCAGGGTAGGGTGAGATGAATCAATGATCCCGACCTACTTTTTATTATTATTTTTTGCACGCTTTATCCCGCATATAGGAGGTACAGAGCTAGTGTTCGGCCAGTTTATATATATTTTGCTTTCTGGGCCAAGTCGAAACATGCTTGTTGGGTGGCGGCACTCAACTACATTATCTGCGTCATCACAGAGCGCAAAACACTACTAGGTATTGGAATACACAGTACAAACTTTTATGTGATGAATACAAGTCTATAATAGACCTTTGTGTGTTAATTAAAAATGGATATTTTTAGGGTTCCGTACATCAACAGGTAAAACGGAACACTTATAAGATTAATTTGTTGCCTGTCCGTCGGTCAAGACTATTTATCTTGAGATCACGTGCAGATATCAAGCTTAGCTAGAATGTGAGAAAAATATGGTCCTTTAAAGTACAGAAAATATCATGCTTATAAATCAATGCAATTAAAAGATACGAGGAAATATACATCGATTTTGTATGAATTGCGCTGCACAATAGAAACCTATAAACTGCTTTCCATGGACCTACAATTATGAAATTTACCACGAAGAGAGAACTTACAGCACAGATAAAGGTAAAAATCCGGAAAATGAAAATTTATCGGTATTTCACAGAAAAAATCATTAAAATTAAATTTCTAGTTCATAATTCAAAATCACTGACAAATTAAGTTTATCAACTTTTGATAGACAATTTTTTAGTTACCTTAATTTTCCGTTGACCTACAATCCTGAAATTGGTATGAAAGACTCGGTGGGAGAGTCCAACTCGCACGTAACGGGTTTATATAAATAAAAGGGCGTGCCCAGGTATATTATTGTTAAAATAAACAGGCTGAGGCAATTCTACAAAGTACCAGGAGGATGTCTGATCATTTCTATGATGACAAAAAGTACGAGTATATAATACTAGCGGCCCGCTCGCGGTTTCACCCGCGTGAACTATGTTATTATTAATTTCTGTCTCCATGACTACGTCCTAGTGACGTCTATGCAAAATTGGAGACTCCTAGCATTTGTAGTAACGAAGTTTCATACAAACTTTCGACCCCAAAAACGACCCCTTAGAAGTCGAATATTGCAAATTCCCGTCTTAGCGAGCACCTACGTCCTATAAGTAACTCCTATGCAAAATTTGAGATTGCTAGCACTTGTAGTTTTTGAGATATCGTGATGAGTGAGTGACCTTTCGATTTTATATTTATAGATAAAACGACCTTACCCGATTTTTGACGATAGTATAAAATTAATTTAAGAAATTTTGACATCGTTCTCGTTGATCTTAAATTACCTCTAAATGCAAAAATTGTAAAACGCAC
This sequence comes from Heliconius melpomene rosina, assembly GCF_056956725.1. Taxonomy (NCBI): domain Eukaryota; kingdom Metazoa; phylum Arthropoda; class Insecta; order Lepidoptera; family Nymphalidae; genus Heliconius; species Heliconius melpomene. The sequence continues at coordinate 2,960,405 of NC_140402.1, read as the reverse complement.
ACTTGTCTTACTCTTACCAAAAGGGTCTCGAGCCACGAGTGCCGCTAGTAAAACGACAAAATGACAATTTTTATGATTCCTACAAAATGTTAAAGTTCAGCTTTTATGTATTTTGTGTTTAATGCCTATTTTTATTCGTTCCCCCGACGCTAATTTTACATAAGTGAGCCTTTGCTGCAAAATGAAATACGAATTTCAACTTTTATTATATAATAAGCTTAGTAAAGCCTTCTTGTGAGTAATAAAAATATTTAATAAGCTAATTAATTTATTCATAATTAAAAAGATTTAATGCACTACCGCTGCAACTGTGTCTACTGTCTGTGTCTTTGAAAGATTCCGGCCAAGAGCGAGTTGGATTACCTTTTAAGGGTTCTGTAGTAGCAAAAAATATATATAGGTTCCACCACCGCCATTATATTATTCTTGACTTACTATTTTTAATCAACTTTAGAAAGAACGAGGTTCTCAATTTGTTCCAGAGTGAAGAAATAGAAATATTAATAAAAGGTATAGAAATGAAAATAATAATAAAATATCCAAGTGAAAGTAAGTGACTAGAATATAAATTGCTTGCTGTAAAATTTGAATGTAAAGGTGACTGTGACATACTGATGGACAGACAAACAGACGGACAGGACGAAGTTTTAAGGCTAGATTATAAAAATAGTCCAAATATTACCACTTTTCAAGCCATCGCGTCGTAATGAAACAGTATCCGTTAGTAAATGTGATGGTTGCAAGTTCAGTTCTCGCTCGGGAATGAGTTAATTACATTTTTATTTTATTTATTTTTATTTATTTTAAATTGGGAAACAAACAGCATTTACAATACTTTTTAGTATAATACATATCTATATTCCAATTGCTAATAAAGTTTCCACTTATACATGAAACATGGAGAGAATATGTTGCTAATTAACAATTAAAAATTAAATTTACGGTCTAAAGAGAAAAAAAAAAAGATTTTTACGAAGGAAAGGTTAAGATTTACATTAGGTTAAAATTTACAGAATTTTTAATTTTGTCGATAATTTTACATGAAAATTGTTTCAAATTGTTATGAAATATGTCTATATCACTAAAGTAATTATTGTATGCCCTACAAGATCTTAGTATAAAACAATTTTGAGCATAATTGGTTTTTCGAGCAGAAATGTAAAAGGTGTCTCTAGATCTGGCACTAAAAGTTGGACATTTTATGTGAATATTACTTAGCAGATAATTGGAATCTATAAGATTGTGCAACAATTTATACAAAAAAATATATATATATATATAATTTTCCCGATAATATAATATGGTGGGGATTGGTTCCACACGTAACGTCTATAAATGGAAAGTAAAGCCAGTGTATCGATTGACACTACAGTTTCTACATTTACACTACTATATGCGAAATAAAGCACGAAGATCCCACCACCTCAAAAGCCGGCAACGCACCTGTAGCTCCTCTGGTGCTGCACGGGGTAGTGGACGGCGGTGATCATCATCAGGTGACCCGAACGCTCGTTTGCCTTGTCCTTTTTCCATAAAAAAAAAGATGAAAAAAAACCCATTAAATACTAAAAGCTAAGTCACATAGTCTATTAACAGATAAATGAAGCTGAATGCAAGTCATTTCATCTTAATAATATAGATGAGCTTGCAACATGACTCAGCCATTTACTCAGTACTAAGCCTAATAGAAATAAATAGCAATTCGATCTTAAATACAATTAAAAGAAATTCAAGAATAGAAAGCTGGAGTGGCGCAGCGGCCCAAGGGTGTGACTGCATCACGACGGTTAAGGGTTGGATCCCCACTCGAGGACAGGAAATATATATTTAAAGTTATATTTTCATTTCTTCGCTCTGGTGTCGAGGCAAACGAGGTTCTGCCACTCAACACGCAATGCCTCCAGAATTCAGCAAAAAGTGGGGAATAAAGTGTCATAACACTAGGTTCCCTCTGCCTACCCTGCTGTGTGCGATGCAGCGTGAAGCTGAAGTAACGTAATATAACATAAGTAAAACACTGTAAAACACACATAAATTAACATTCACATACATTTTACCAAAAAAATATCCTCTTTTTAGAATATTTAAGTAATATATATTTGGATAACGTAGGTATACGTGACCTCACAAAGAAAGATTATTTAAAATTCGCCGTCATTTTAGATCCATTAAAATGATGCTACCAAGGTAACTGGGACAAGCAGCAAGGCTTAAATAAATATGATAAGCGTGCTTGCTAAAACGTTTTTAAAAATTTCCTACTAACATTTCTGAAACATTAATCATTCCCGACATAATTTGGGGGGAGAGAGCCATTGTTGGGAGTTTGGACGTCGCGTCGCTGTAAATTATGTATGTTTATATATTTATATAATGAGCTGGCGATCCCTTCTCCGTTCGACCGTTTTTTTCATTAATAATTTTCATTAATTGTTTGTAATCTAAACAATAGAATTAATTGTTGTAATTGTTATCAGATAAATGAGGTAGAAACCAGGCTAAATACACTAATACTAAATGAAAATACGAATGACCTATATATATATATAAATTTTAAAATATTTACTGAACAATTTAAGACAGTTTTGAAGTAATGTAAATTATAAACATATATGTAATTTACACTCCCCATGACGTTTAATTACATACCTTTGTTAGTTTGAAATAAAAAAAAAAGAAAGCATAAAAAGATAAAACCCACCATAGTTGGTTTAAAACAAATAAAATATTTATGCAATTACTTATTGCTCACCGCTGTTGCTGTTTTATTACATTTACACTACTAAAGTAGATAACTCGCGTTAAATCGTTTTTGTATTGGTGCAATGCGAAAACTATTTTTGTTCGTCCATTTACATAATTCGGTCGTGTCTAAAATTGATATAATTTATTAGTACGAGTATGTGAAGTAAATATTTTTAAGGTTTTCAATTGAAAAATACAGTTCAGTTTTAGTTCGCTTTTGAGGCCTGTCGTGGCGTAGAGGTACTAGTACGTGGCTGTAAACATGAGTGGTTGTGGATTCGATCTCTACTCGAGGAAATAAGAATTGAAATGGAAATGAAATATTTTCTAATTTCTTTTAAATAAATATTATTATATAGGCAAAGCGCGGTGTTGAATTCCGACATTATACACGCAATGTCTCCAGAATTCGGCGGAAAATGGGGAACGGAATGTCTTAAAAATAGGTTCCCTTCGCCTTCCCTGCTGTGTGTGGGATATAGAAGATACAGAAAAAAATATTGTTTTTGATTGTTATAATGAAAATTATACTGTATACTATAATAGATTTGGTAATGTCTGACATCATGGTTGCCCAGTTGACACATGTCTAACTGAAGTGATGGTTGTGCGTTCAATTGTGAAGTTAAATATTTGTATAAATATATTATAACAGTCATTTTGTCTGAGAATGGTCAAGGGTGGAGAAGAAAATTATATAATCAGGTTTTAAAATTATACTATTAAAATTATATCGGCCTTGTTTATTTCCCGGTTTATATTTTATTTATTTATCCAATAAGTTAGTAAACAATTTTAAAACAGTACTTATAATAAATTATTTATACAGAAAAATCATTTTCTAAATTATTGTATTCGTAACTTCGCTACTCACGATTTGAACTAGCATAGACAATGGTAGATCCGCATTCCTATTCCAACAAATCGTTCCAAAGACATTCGCAAAATAAATCATCATTCGGAATAACAAAAACATCGATTTTAACGACCGCGTTCTTCGAACTTCCAAACAAACGGACTAAGAAATCGTAAACAAATCCACTATTTCTACGTGTGATTTACAACGACCGAAACGTTTTCTTTTACAGGTGGCAGTATCGTATAATGGCGTCATCGGTCCGCATATAGTGCGCAAGGGCGGGGCGATGGGCCTGACGTAGCGTTATGGAGGAGGACGAGCGGCGGCTGTCGTTTCCGCCGCCGGCGCCGCTGCACTCGCCCGGAGAAGAGATAGACGGCTCCCGACTCCTGGGGGAGATTATACGCACCCTCGAGGCCACGAACCCCGAGGCGGTGGCGCCCCTGGTAGCGTCTCAGTCGCGAGATGCCCTCGACAAGAAGGAGGAAGAGCCGCGGAAGGAGGAACTGCGAATACCTCTCGATGTCACGTTCTCCGATTCGGTTGGGCGGAGTGACGAGCCACGCGCGGTGGTCACTCCGTTCACGCGGGAGTCGGCCAAGCGGGCAGGGTCGCGCGGGGCCCAGCTGGTCCGCGAGTTCGGGTTCATGCCGCGACGCCGCCTCAGCGTGGAGGACGGCGCCAGGCTGCCCAGGAAGTACGAGCCCTTCCCGCCGAAGCTCTACGGGCGGCCGCTTGAGGAAATCGACAATTTTATTTACGATGAGGTAAGTGTTTTATACACAATATCGATTTTTATGCGCCGTAACAATCGACAACGATATTATTGTTAACCGATCATAAACTGGCTCTCTGAACTTTTATAGCCTTTTACTACTGAATCTTATAATGTAATTGTTATAATAATAGTAGGACAGTCGTCGTCGCCGGGCACAACCGTGTGACTGTGACAGGTCGTAGGTTCTATACCCACTCGAAGAAAGAAAATATTGAATATTTTTATATTAAAAAAAAAAAAAACATATTGTCATCAATACATTTTTTTATAATAATATAACGAATGTACGATTCGAATATATAAGAGTTCAAAATCTTTGCCACAAGTAGTGTTTTACATGTTTTAAATTGGAAATGTGTCTTTAGAGACGTAATTTAACCCGTATTTTGCATATTTAACGATCCCCTGCGCTTTCACGTCGGGAGCACAGTGGAGACTCTCGCATATATTAATAGTTTTATTCATATAGTGCTTCTTCACATGTGCTGAGATAGCACATGTGAATGAAAATTTTAATATTAGCTAAAATATTTTATATATCCGGGAAAATAACGTTAATGTTATGAAAAAACATAAAAATGAAGATAAATTAGCGAGGCCCGTATGGTGCTGAAGTACAAAGGGTATATGTAAACGTAATGTGGGTTCGATTTCCACTTGAGGCAATTAAATAGTAATTTTCTCTGGTGTAGAGATAAAACGCGACGTTGAGTTACGCCATTTAAAACGTGCCTCCAAAAGTCGATGGAAAATGAGAAATGAAGTTGCTTAATACTAGGTTTCCCCTGCCTCTCCTGTGTGCGTGATAGAGCGTGAAGCCTTAAAAATAATTCTAAGATAGTCATATCGTACATGTTTTTTTACATATATTTAATATACCTAATGAAAAAGAGATAAGGGGCAATTTGAGTTGGTTTGACCGGTCGAGTGTTTAGGGATGCCGTCGTAAAACGTTACGTCCTTGTTAGTTAGCTTTTACATTCCGGATTACTCGGGAACATAATGCTATAAATTCTTAAAATGATTCTTTAATCCTTTTTGGTTTTTTGAAAATGTTGTTTTTTCTTCTGTAGAATAAAATGTAAATAGTATTTTAAATATAAATAAAATTTTGTTTACCTTTCTTTGTATACGAGCAGTCAATGATCAGTATGTTATTAGTATAATAAAATGCAATTTTCTTCTTTTATATTTTTTTAGTTTCACATTGTTACCCACATGTAGCAGGGTAGGTAGGTTGCCTTGTTACCAGAGTAAAGAAATGGAAGCATTTATATATAACTAGTGGCCCGCCCGCGGCTTCGCCCGCGTGAACTGTGTTATTATTAATTTCTGTCTCCATGAGCACTTACGTCCTATAAATAACTCCTATGCAAAATTTGAGATTCCTAGCACTTGTAGTTTCTGAGATTTCGTGATGAGTGAGTGACTATTCGATTTTATAAATATAGATAATTCTTTCAACCGAGTGGGAATCGAACACACACCCGTCGCGTTAACAACCAGTAGCTTGTGCCACTGCGCTACCAAAGCCTAAATAAATAAATAGAGAAAGGTCCACTAATAATAAATGCTTGTAAATCTAAATGTGTTGATAGTATAACCTATTTAATCCTTGACCTATGTGCCTACATCATGTATGTTGCGTGACTCGTTTCTTTTGTATTATGCATAATGTGAACCAATTTGCAATAGCCAGCAGTATTTTATAAAAGTCTAATTAGTTGAAAAATATATCAAAAATAATTTAAAAAAAAAAATAACTTGATAGCTTGGGGCTAGTCGTGGTGCAGAGGTATGAACGTGGACTGTAAAAACAACAGGTTTTGGGTTCATTTCCCACTTGAAGAAATGAAATATTTAATATTTTCATTTCTGTGCTCTTTGTCTAGGCAAAGCGCGTTAGGTTCCGTGATTCAATACGCAATACCTCCACGATTCGCGTGACCCGAACGCTCGTTTGCCTTGTTCTTTTTCCATAAAAAAAGAAAAGAAAAGAAAAGTTGGGAACGGAGTGTCTTAACACAAAGCTCCTTTGCCTAACCTGCTACATGCGGGAAAGAGCTGAAAAAAGTGAAGCTGCAAAAAATATTTTATTGGTGTCATTTCAATAATAAGAAGATTTTCTTGTAACAAAAGTTGTTTTAGCATAATTATTAGATAAATAAATATATAAAAAACGCCAAACAAACCCTGTATACAGATAAGTTTTAGAGCTTGAAAAATCATCTAGTTTGCTGAAATTTGAAAATAAAATTACTTTTTTGTAGCTGTATGTTTCAAGTAACTTTTTAAAGCTTCAATTCGATAGGGTTGTTACTATTACGTAGAGTATAGTTGGTTGAACTTTCAATGTTTCAATATTCGTGTAAAAACTTGTTTAATTTATGAAAAGCTAGAGTTAAAGTTTAAAGAAGGAATGTATGCACATATACATATTAAATTAAAATATTTTATATTATATTACATATATTTTTATCTATCTATCTATACAGACTGAGTAGTTACTCTAGAACTTAGCGTAGTAATGCCTCCAGAATTCTCCGGAAAGTAGAGAGCGGAGTGTCGTAACACTAGGCTGCCTATACCTATCCTGTTATGTGCGGGATACAGCGTGAAGCTTAAAAAAACATCAAAATAGTAGTTACAAGGCTATTGCGTGATTTTTGTTAATTTATTTGTTCGTCGTGATGGCACAGAAGTGCAAGGGCGAATGATTCATTTTGCTACTGCTTTTTAAGGGTCGGCGTTTGGAAGCTTTGTCAATGTAAGAGGGTTCATTTTATATAATCTCACTTTTTGTCGCTTATGATAATAGGCTAATATGAGATTCAAAAAATTGTTATTTTTTATTTTAAATATTTGTAAAAAAAAACAATCGAAAAAATGTATCTGTAGGTATTGTACGTTGACGTATAAAAAGTAAACTAAAAGATATAATTAATCTTATTAAAAATTTACTGTATTTTAAAACAGATTATGCGTTTTTAATATGTATAAAAATTTTCTACATATTTCTTACGTTTAGGAAAAAATCCAAAACATGCAAATTTATAGATATTTCATAGAAAAAAACACGACACACTTACAACTGTAGCTTATTTCCTTTTATTTCATACAAAATGATTGCAAACTTAAGTATGTTTACTTTTATAAATTGTACTTCTTGTTGACATCCTGAAATTGGTACGGAACCCTCATTATGGGAGTCTGACTCGATTTTAACCGGTTTTTTTATTAAAATATTTTATAGCATTAGTTTCTTTTCACTCATTTAAATAAGTAATTCGTTTTTAAAATTATTAAACACTATCGATATAATTTACGAACTTGTAGTTTATATTTATTTTGTACGCCTGTCTGTTAACAAAGTACCGAGTGCACTCGACTCCAGCGCGACGACGGTGATTGGCACTTCAAAAATATATGTACAAACTTCATTGTTACTATCGACGTCAATTGAAAATGAAACGAGCTAACTAGTTTTATGACAGAGTTTTATCAATTGAATTGTTATGTAAAAGTCATTTGAAAACTGACATTAAAGATATGATGATGATGATGAGGCCCTGCGCCATTACTGGCCTCATATTTATGAGGCTTTCTATGAGGTCAGTCGTTTAGCGTGTGACTCTAAACGCGACAGGTTGTGGGTACGAGTCCTATTCGAGGAATGGAAAAATTGAATATTTTCATTTCTTTGCTCTCGGTGTCGAGTTCCGCCATTTATTCCAATTCCTCTAGAATCCTGAAAAAAAAACTATTATATAAAAACTACACATGTACAATAATTATTTTTGAATTTAAAAGTAATTTTGATTGATGAAAAAATGTTATAGAATTAGGAATTATGGATCTACGATATTTTTATATATTTGTCGGTTTGTTAGATCGCACATTTCCAAAGCTACCCACTATACGGATTTGAATGTAACTGAAACTGAAATGCATAGTTTTAAGTTACCTCGCAGTTATGTATTGATTTTGGATGGAAAGCGGGAAACGGAGTGTGTTGATATTCTCTTCTCTTTTGTTTATTTTTGAGAGTTATTTGTGATGAAAATATTTTTATTTTATTTTATTTATGATATACTTTTGAAGGCGCAGTAATGGTGATATACCTATGAAAGCCATATATTATTTAATTACATATATTTAAAGTTAATAATAAATGAAACAAGAAAAAAAAACACCTGAAACTCTACTCGTTAACATTATTTATTCAGGCGTTCACTAAAAGTGCAATAGACTGCAAAATCTCCTTTCGATTGCTTCCAATTTATAGTATGGCCGGTAGTCGCTACAGGAGTGTAGGCCTCTTGACTTTGTGTATGGAAACAACGATTTACAATTATAATTTACTAGCGGACGCGCGCAGCTTCGCTTGCTTATTTAGGGGTGAATTCTAATAAACCACGAAACATGTGTTCAGTGAAATATTTTTAAGGGTCTAAAAGAGTCGGTGGCGATTTAAAGATTTTTCCATACAAACTTTCAACCCCTTATTTCCCCCCTTTAGGGTTAAAATTTTTCAAAATCGGTTACGGCTGTGCGTACGTCTTACCTCAGTCAGTGAGGACAAGTCCTTTTATATATATAGATAGGCCTTTGTTAGTTTATGCTTTAATAAACTAACTTATTTTTGTATGTTTTTCTGGGCATTGCCTCATATACCTTTGTATTTAATAAACGCTAAACTATATTTACCATATTATTTTTCCCTTGCTTCACTCTGCTCAGCTTCACTCTGTATTCCACATGTAACAGGGTAGGTATAATATTTAATATTTAATTTCCTCGAGTGGAAATAGAACTCACAACCTGTCACGCTTACAGTCATATTTATTAAAAATAGATATATGTATAAATTTGCATAAGAAAAGTCACCGAAGTTGAGTTTCTTACCGGTTTTTCCTAGCAGAACTGCCGTTCCAGTCGGTGGTAGTTTTATTTCCATTCGGTTCAGAACTGCTTACAAAAATCTACTTGAATAAAGTTAAAAACCAAAAGAATATTTAGATTTTAAATTTGTATATTATACAGACACATGTTGCCTTATATAAAATGTATGAATATTAACTCGACATTTTATATATTTCATTCATTTCCCAAATTTTATTTTCCAGTGTCGATTGTACTATTGGAAAATGAATAAATTCAACTGAAGTTAAAAAAATAAAATAACTCTATATAGTGCATTCAGCGATATTCAAAACCGATAAGCTGTTTTATACTGCTGGCGTCTGCATGAGCTGGTGCTAAAATGTGTTGAAATATTCTTATATTCAAGTTTTCCAATCACGTACGTACATTATGTATGACGTTTCCTTTTCTTCAACTTTCTGTTGACTCGATATAATAGCATTATATTATGATAAAAGTAGTTATTGAGGTCGATATGGCTCAGGGTATTAGCTTTCTCAGGGTATTAGGGCTTTGACTGTAAGCAAGATGGTTGTCGGTTCAATTCCTATTGGGGGAAATATATTATTTTCATTTTTCCGCTCAGGTGTAACAATATTTTGAAAATTGAGATTGCGTTTGTCTACCGTGCTATATGTGGGATATAGGCAAAAAAATTGCTTTAGCTTTTGTTTTTATTCCTTTTGTAGAAGATTTTAAAGTTACATAGGACTACTAAGTCCTATAATACCTTTTGTTGAAATTTGATATTCGCGTTATGTTAAATAATTTTTTAAATATATTAGTGGTATTTTTTTCAAGATATACCTAATAATAAGCTATATATACTTAGTCTGTTCTCAGGTTAAAATGTAATTACTTAAAATATAAAAAATACTTTTACAGCCAAATAGCTGTAGAGACTAAGTTTTAATTAAAATGTGAAACTTTTACAACTAGCTATTTTGTGAAGTCATTTCTTAATATTATAATAAATGGTCATTGTTTCGAATATTTAACTCGCATTAAATACAATATAGCTTGATGATGTATCCCACTCACAGGAGGATAGCCAGAGGGAACTTAGTGTTAAGATAATCCGTTCCAAATTTTCCTTGGAATTCTGGAGGTGTTGCGTGTTGAGTAGCAGAACTCAACGCCGAGCTTTGCCCCTAGACCAGCGCGAAAAAATGAAAATAAAATAATAATAATGAAATGAATAGAAAATGAAATATTTAACATATATCGTTTTCTCGAGTGCAATCGAACCCATAACCTATCGTATTTCAGTTGCAAGCTTTTGCCCTTGCACCACAACGGACCTCCAAAAAAGAAGAAAAATATATAATCTTATTACATTTTATTTAGTAATTATATTACTAAAATAACCGAGATAAATATCTATTGATAATAGCTTTAGTCAACTGAAAATTTTTACCATATCCCAATGATTTGTGGCTGTGAGAGTAAAAAATATTTGACACATTCCATCGCGTCCGAAACACGAGCTTCATAAGCGGTATTGGTTACGAAGTCCGTTGAATTTTTTATAGTTTGTTGAGGTTAACACTTCGATTTCGATACTTTTAATTTAATTTTGTCGAGTGGCAATTTCATTGGAGATATAAGATAAGATAAGACTTGGCTCTGTCACCAAGGCAAAATCCCGGCGTTTAGCTCCGCTACTCAACACGTAATGCCGTGAAAAATTGGGGAAGCGGAAAGAGAACGCAGTTTTTTAACACTAATTTCCCTCTATCTACCCTGCCGTGTGCGGGATACAGCGTGAAACTGATTTTTTTTAAAATCACTGCTAAAAATATTTAAAAAATAAAATAAGAAATAGACATTTCTTTTGAAATTGATTGAACAAGATGTCGGCAACGGATGCCAGTACTTCTGAGAACAAAAGATAAAACGCTCGAAGTACTATATTTCCATAACTCCACTGAATTGTACTCACTACTAGTTTTTTTTTAATTTACTTTTTCCGTTTACTATTCCAATGTGTAAACTATAATAAAAAAAAAAACAATTTATTACTATCTTTATTACTATCTATTCCATTTTTATAATTGAAAAACGTTTTTACCATTTATCGTAGTTTTTTTTACCATGTTTCTCGTCAGTACCAATTTAGAACATTAAAAGTTATTATATAAGTAAGAATGTGCAAGTGAAAAGCAAACACTGTATTTTTTTTTAAATGAACAGCCCTTACAATAATTTGCAGTAATTTTTTTTTAGCTTTACGCTGCATCCCGCACATAGCAGGAAGAAACTCCCGTTCCTAACTTTCCGCCAAATGTTGAAGGCTTTGCGTGATGGGGTGTTTTTTTCTAGTAATTTCAATATGGTGCCATAAGGATTTATTTAGTTAAGGCCAATAAAGTACACTGGTCCAACACATCCTTCCTAATTATAAAATAAGAAATAAACAAAAAAAAACCAAACATATCTTCCATTTCACAGCCACATTTAGAAGAAGCATGGAAAAGACTAAACCACATCCATTTACCAGCTTATTAACCAGCCCCCAGTATCTGGGTCGCGGTGGGCATGAATAGAAGCCTTTTATACTCCACTACGCGACGTTGAATTAACAGCTGGCGTCAAGATGCCGCACTGCAACACGCTTTGTCTCTTACATTTGCTTATTTGTAGCTGTTCTGTAGATTCCATTATTGGAATTCAGGCGGAGAGAATTATATCGAATATAGAAGGGTAGACAGTGGGAACATAGTGTTTAAGCACTCTGTTTCCCACTACCGCTTTCAATACTTTTAATTGTATTTTTTTACGTTGTAGAAATTTCTTATGCATATTCATTATGATCTTTCTACTCCTTAGTATATTTATGTTACGTCCTAGCATATTACATATTTTTTTCCGTTCTGAAGAGTTCAACAGCGCCATTCAGTTCTTCTTCTTCCTTAGCAGGAAATGTCTTGAACTAGGCCGGAAAGTACAGAACAAAGTGTTTTGACACTAGGTTCCTATGTACTTTATTTTACTAAAAAACAAATAAATATAACAAAGTAAAAAAAATGAGAATCCAAGAGGAAAAGCTAGTATATTTTCATAAAACTAAATAAAATATGATATAGAAGTAGGGTAGACAGTCTCGTACACAAGTGCATTCGTACAAGTGGGTATAATTCACGTAGATTAAAAGGAAATGTGGGAATTCACAAAACGAAATGAACCAAGCTTTGAATGACATAATTATGACATATGTATGACATTTGTATGACATAATTTTAAATGTTTCCATTAAACTAAATTGTTGTGTTTGTTGTTATTCTTTATTTGTGACCTATTTAAATATAGCTAAGTTTGTATAATTATTTATTTTTTCACTTTTACGTAAACAATATAAAGATTTACTTAGGTAAAGTTATGGAAAAAATATATGTCCTTATATGATCGATTTTTATTATGTAAATTTTAAATGTTTATTTAATTAGCTAAGGCCGGTCGTGGCGTAGTGGTTTAAGCTTGTAGCTGGCAAACGCGACAGGTTGAGGGTTCAATTTCCACTGAAAATTAAATATTCAATATTTTCCTTTCTTCGCTTTGGTAACGAGGTTAAACGCCCCCATTAACACGCAACGCCTCCAGAATTCGGTGTAAAGTCGCGAACGGAAGTGTCTCAATGGGATCGTAGTCTTAACAGTAGGTTCCCATGTTCCCTCTATCTACCCTGCTATATATGGAATACAGCGTAAAGTTTTCAAGCTAAATTTTGAAGTCCAGTAGTTTCGTTTGTACGTTGACTGTCAGTCACTAAATAAAGGTAGGTTGTATAGGTATATAGAAGACCAGCAGAATTTTTAAGTAATACAATATTGGCATTAGGCTTAGGAATGTCCAAGTGGTATTATTAATAATATGCACTTTATATTCATTATGTATGGAACATTCTCAAGTGAACCCAAGGCTATGTGAAAAAAATAATTGCTAGCGATATACGAGTATTTTTCATATTGATTGCAAAGTACTAATTAGAGTAGAAATATTATGTATTTGATGTTCTTGTCATTTTTATATTTTCAATTCATTCTAATGGTAAACAATACGAGCCTATCTAGATCAATAAGCTTTAGACATTTTCATTGAAAGATGAAACATTTTTTTAGTCGATTTTAGTTTGATTATTTAAAATAAACTTTACAATTTAAAATTTTCTATATTTAAGTGATATTATATCATATTTCTCGTAAATAATTCTATTCTTGCTCTTTTAATAATATAAAAACTGATTATAATTCATTAAATCACTGAAAAAAAAAATGTTATAAAAATAAATAAAAAATTAATAAAAAAGCTACTAAAAATATTTATATTTTCGACCAAAAAGGAAACTGGGACGTTTGCATTATGTAGATGTAGAATTAGGTGGTAGAACAAAAAAGTACGATTCAGCTGGCCCATTGTTTATACCACGCCATTGTATGTACGAGTCCCACTTTAATATCAGAAAAAAGAAGATAACATATTTTATTTTATTTCACACAATATATATGAAATATTATGAATAGAGTCACTAAATACAGGCACTTAGCTAGCTTCTATAACGGCCTTGTGTTAATTGAGGAATTATGCATAGGTTCAATCAATGTTAGAGTTTTATTAGTTTTGTAGAAGTTTGTAATAGCTTAAATGATAGTTGCTCGATTATGGCTTATGAGTAATAATCTAATATTTCTATTAGTTTATATTGTTATTCTATTTCTATTATTAATAATATATATTACGCTAATTACATTGTAAATACAGTTGATAAATACTGAGATATGATTTTAAGTACATAATAAAAAAACATTAAATATCTCTCATATTAATTATCTATGTAGAAAATAGCCATAATTACATATAGTAAAAAAGCTTAAGGTCAATAAATATAAAAATCAAAAACAAATAAATTTAAACGTATAACAAGGCATTTTCGTCCAAAATATATTTTTATATTTAACACAGAAAAATATTCAATTCGTATTTCACAATATTTTTATTATTTATTACCGTAGTTATGCCTTTACCTATTTGAATTGAATATTATAGAATAGAGTCGTTTTATAAAGAATTTCTTTTTTATTTTGTAGTGCACATTTCGTTTTGTAAATTTCTCTTGTTTGAAAGGACATATTTTACATACCTTTATTTACTTGGCACATACCTACCTATGTTCGTACGTGATATCTTTTTATATAATATCTTTTAAGGTGAGGTGGCATGCACTTCGGTATATTTTATGTTCTAGAAATATCTAGTCACTAGTGGGTGTCTTTTTATTTAAAGAGAGTGTATATTCTAGGGTGAAATTTTTCGTTCTTTCGGTAAAAGTAGGTAATATTAACACAAGTTAACTGTTAACATACAACTTTGTGACTGTAAAAGCGACAGATTGCGGGTTTGATTCCCACTCTAGAAAATGAAATATGCAATATTCTCATTTCTGAATTCTGCCACTCATCACGCAATGCCTTTAGAATAAGGTGAAGATTCTGAAATTTCTATTAAATTGATATATTTATTATTTAATTTTTTTATGTAGCAACATTAAAATAAAATTAAAGTCAATAGACTCTGAATATACATTAAAATATTGTCTCTATTATTAGTTTTCATAATCTGACTTAATAATAAATATATATGAGTGTACTGAAATTATAATAGTATTGTAATATTAATAAATTCAATAGTGTGAACGTGAAAACAAACGCATCGAAATAAATAACAAATCTGAAATATTAATCATATAGTCTTGATGGTCTAGAGGATTTAAATCTAGACAATATCATCTAGAATTTACTTAAGACCATCTAAATAGGCCCTTCTGTGAGTACCGCAGCATTGTCAAAATTTAAGATAACTGATTATTCTTTTATCCAATTTAAAACTTAGCAGCGCTAGTAATAAAGTTTGTTTTGGAACGTGGTTAAGAGTGGAATAGGCTGGTTTGTGGGGCCCGTGGGAGTTAGTTGAGGTCTGGGCACGGTGACTATGCATCTTTTATATGCTGCAGTGGAATAGAAGACGGTATTGGAACTTAGCTGTGATTGCTGAATGTTGGGCTAATCTTAGTATAGTTTATTGTCCTTAATAGATGTATCATTATGAGGCACGATTCTCTCTTTTGACTGACTGACATTTTGGTAATTTTTTTGGTAATTTTAATATTTAAATTAATCCTTGTATCATCATCAACAGCCAACTTTTGTCCACTGCTGGACATAGGCTTTCCCCAATTCTCGCCATCATACTCGATCCTCAGCTCTTCGGATCCATCCGCTTCCCGCCAACCTCTTTATGTCATCGGCCCATCTGGCAGGGGGTCGTCCCACCGGTCGTTTTGTACGGGGTCTCCACTCTACGACACGTCTGCCCCAGCGGCCGTCGGCTCTACGACAGATATGCCCCGCCCATTGCCACTTCTTTGAGCTATGTCGGTAACTCTGGTTCTCCTCCGGATTTCCTCATTTTGGATTCTATCCTTGTATAATATTTTAAAATAATTACTTTGAGTTTTTATGGATTATATGTGTTAAGAATTGTTTTTTAATATTCTTAAATAGAAAATTACGTATATTCTATTTCAGATTTTTCATTGAAGTAGAGAATTTATACGACTGCTGTATAGATGAATATTAACTTCAATAAAACAATTCTACTTAATAAACTAAGAATACGAACTCTTCGAACACGAAATTGTTTGTATTAAAATATTTTTCAATAAAATAGAACGTGTTTGACAAAACGTAATACAAAATTAATAATTATCTCATTCGTTTAACACCTTTTTTGCCATCTATATAAAAAAAAGAAATATTTAAAAGAATAAAATATAAAATACATTTAGAGGTTAATTTGTTTGTTGTAAACACTTATTTAAATATGTTAAGACGTTACTTAAAATATTGCTTACAAATTGCGAATTCAAAAATAAGTTACTGGAAAATGTATACATAAATTCCATGTTCCGAGTCGAGCCTCGGGGAGCATCACGGCCCAGTTCGCCTTTTCAATTTCACCTAAGAAATATTTATATCATATTTCACACATTAAAATTTACATTAAACCCAATTAAAATGGCCGCTTTTACAAATTGATACCGATCATGTTGTGAGGTTAATAAATGATTTTAGTTAATTTGACTGCAGCAGCACTGCAGGTGAATGGGTTAAGGAGATCAGAAAACGAATAAAAACACCAGGAGTAGATATATGGTCTGGACATACTACCCCATATCAATATGACCTAAACTGACCAAGAGAATCTTTTCGGAATGTTCTACCGTATCCCATTAACCAATACTCTATTATGTACCACCATGGACGTCACTTACTCCCTACAAATGATATACTACAATATACATACTCTTCTAGAAGAGAAGTGCACTCCCTCCAAACAGAAAGAAATCAGAGCTACGCCAGTACCATGAAACCTAAGAAAAATCCAGTACTTCACATTTACTCAAGATGAGAAGAAATCCCTAATTCTCCAGGGATATGAGGTTAATATTGGTAAATTACTGATGATCCACGAAGGTTTGATGAACGCGACGGTTATAAATTACAGTAGTTAACACAGTTGTACCAATAATAAGAAATTCTAGAATAGAAATTTAGGCGTAGAATAGCTTTATAAGAATATATGGAAATTTTTATAATAACTTACCTAAAAATATCTAAAAATCGAACTCAGGACCTCAAAGTTCATCTGAGTTAACGAAGAGACTAACGAAACACTAAGCTAAAATAATATAAACATTTAAAATTAATATATTCTGATAATGTAGGTGACATTTTTTTAAATTAGTAAAGCTAGTCGTACAAAAATGTACGGAGGCAAATAAAAAGTACTATAATTCAAAACAGTTTTTGAGCAGCTTTTTGTATTCATTTGAATTAGTAGTCATGACTATTTAAGCTCTCGGAAAGCGTTTCCCTAACTTCCTTCTCGAAATGAAAAATATTTTTCTTTATTTGTTCTACAGCTTACTTTAAAATGTACCTCTATTTTAAAAGGTAATTTACTAGTTTGTCTTGAAATGACCTTTTACTTACAACTGTTATTCTAGGGCCTAGATAATGAAATACTCGTATCTTAATACATGAAATACACTATTTTACATATATTTTAGTAAATTTAAATGTAAATTTTATTTAAAAAAAACCATATTTTTGTTAAACAATACTCAATATATATAAAAAGCTTGTAATTGTAAACGCGACAGGTTGCGGGTTTCATTTCCACTCGAGAAAATGAAATATTTAATATTTTCATTCTCCTTCTTTAATATTTTCATTTCTAGACTCTGGTGTCGGGGCAAAAGAGCGGCGTTAAGTTCCGCTCTGGAGACATAGTAGTCAACACACAATACTTTTAGAATTCGGCAGAAAGTAGAGAGTTAAATGTCTTAACGCTATACTCCCTCTGTCTACTCTGCTACATGCAGGAAATAGGCTAAGAAAAGAAGAATAAAAAATATATATATGGGTCATAATCAGAAAAGTGGACATTTTCGTATTCGTAACGTAACTGATAAGTAACAACACTGATAATGTTTGTTACGAAACTGATGACATAAGGCATTATACACAACAAAATAACGATATTATATGAATAAAACTATTGTTTTTTTTATTTAATGAGACACAGATCAAAATTTTAAATATTCTATCGTTGAATTAACAGATTATAAATGTAAGAAGAAAACATAACAAAGTGACAATATTAACAATATAATAATGGCAGTTCGTAACGTAATAAACTTATATTTCTAGTTAGAGATCACAAAGTTAATGATAAAATTAAATTCACTTTAAAATATATCAAAATTTGAGTCGTTATCATTGGAATTAAGTTTAATTCTCTGTAAGTGTTTATTCCGCATATCTTCATATTTAATAGGATTGGTCTTTTTAAGACGTTCTCTATATCTTTTATGTGTTTCAGCATTTGACATAGGAGCCATGACGCTTACTGAAAATACAAAAATATATATCAAAAAATAATAATCACAAAATCACAACTAATTTCAGGAAGAATAAAAAATTTTTTTAACTAAATCGGTTCAGCTGTTTCTGAGATTAGCATGCACAAACACATAGACAAACAAGTAAACAAGTAAAAAACTTAAAAATCATTATTTTTGGTTACTTTACGCTATGAAAAGTCACTAATAGTTTTTTTCATATGCCAGCAATTTTTTTTTCTTATATACATATCTTCCATATACAAGCACCGGTTTGATACAATTTTATTATAAAGATATATAAGAAAACATTGGTACCGTAATTGTGAACTAGGCTTCATATTTTCTCAGTTTCGTTACGTAACGAAATATAACGAAATTGAGAATGAAGTCTGAGAAATTCTAACCTTTTTAAATATTTGCTCATAAGCCACGTGTTGCATGTGCAAGCACTGAAGTTCTTTTTTGAGATTGATGTAAAAAGAAGCAAATAACATAAACAAGAAAACGAAATTATAGAATACTTACCAAAATAAAAGCCGTTTATAACCCTGAGATGTAATTTTACGCATTCCCTCTAAATCATTTGAACCCCTCAACTGCTGCGAGAACACTACTTGTTGTAGCTACGACAGCATTGACTTTTTGAATTATGGTGCCACAATAAAAAATAATATTAAACACCATCCAAAATAATTGCATTCATAATTTAATTGTACGTTACTAGCCCTGAGTAACGAAAAGACAATATTTTGGGACAAATTTACTTAACTAATATATATTATTTATTAAATTATGTATCAATAAAAATAGTTCTATTTGATATTATGCATAATGTAAAGTAATATAAACATATCTGAAATCAAATAAAACCATAAATATTCGTAACAAATCAATTTTTAAAAAGTAAAGTGGTGAATGGGACACGTAAAATTGTATGGAAGCATTTTGAAAGGTTTTTTGCAACTAACAAAAAATACTATTATTTGCCATAATACATTTAAAATATTACAAAAATCTTTAAGTTAATAAATAAATTTATCGTAAATGGCAAAATATTTCAAATATCTTTAAAATTGTATTTTTAAAACGCATTCAAAGTAGCGGGACAAGAAAAGACACAAAAAGTACACTTTTTCTGATTATGACCCATATATCTTTTGTAATATGTATTTGATTGTACAACTTATCTAACATCTGTAAATGTAATAAGTAAAATCTAAAGCGATATCGAACGAGTTCTATAATTTAGATTGGAAGAACGGTAAAAGGGAGAAAAATTTCATTATCAAAGGTAAGACAAAGGTAATACGCATAAATTACAAGGGAAAGACAGTGCCTTCTTCATTTTAATCAGAATTTTATCATCGAATGTCATAATTCCCGGACCCTTATTTATCCCTGATGCTGAACCAGATCTTATTAGGATCGAGAAGATATTTATGATGGAAGATATACTGAGGAAATATTTTATATGAGAAATTGGATCTTCGTATTACATATTTTTTTCATATTGCGAATGCGATACACAGTTCGTGTTCAACACTTTTATTTTCGCATATTTTTCATACAAAAGTAGGAAGAGATTTATTTTAATTAATGTAATTAGTGAGTGGAATTATATTGTTTGGGTTTTATATTTCAGTCGTAAACTTTAGCTTATTTTGATAATGTTTCACAAACTGTATATTTACAGATTACAGGTAGTTGTGGGTTCAAGTTGCACTCTATAGAATTTTGAATATTTTAAAAAATATTAACCTTATAAGACATACTCGTACATGTTAGAATAGCTTTAAACAAGGTCTTTAAATGTGGAAAGTGGATTGATTTATTAGCAAATATTTTTATCGTAAAATATACCTAAACGATACATTATCAAAAGTTAATATCATATTAAAATATATATATATATTAAATAAAAATATTAAATAAAAAATATTAAATAAAAAATTTTAAATAAAAAAAATATATAAAAATATTAAATGACATTTTATACCTACCCAAAAAAAAATCGAAATTTCTTGGCTTCGGTCGTTTATATTATTATAGCCAAATAATTAAATCTTTACAAAACTAGTAGCCTATGTGCTACACAGTTTCCTCCAAATTTCTACAGTAGTTTATGCGAAAAATGGAACAAATACAAAGTTTCACATTATTTAAATTAGACCTCGTATTTAAGAAGAAATAAATAGAAAAAATAGTTAATATCGTCAAAATTAACGTAAAAATGACGTTAAAAATTGCGGATTCTTGCGGCTAAAAGCATTAAGCTATATCTGATAGTCGTTAGCCGATGTTTGGTTCACCTTGTATTCTGAAAGCCGACTAATAGCTCCATGTTTACAGAATGGAATGGAAATTGAAATTACAAACGTTGTTATAACATTATGGGTTTAATACGAAAAGTGATATGGCGGGAAAGAGATTACTTATAATTAAACCTACTAATGTTATGGATGAAAGTTTGGGTGGGTGTGTGTTTGTTCCACTTTAACTCTAAAATTGCTCATCGGATTTTGATAAAACTTTACAGTAACCTAGCTTTTATCTACGGCTATATATATATGTAAACATTTTGTATAATTTGGGTATAATATAACAATTAGTTTAAGCGGGTGAAGCCGCAATTAGCCGGTTGGTAGTTGCCAATAGAAATGATATTTCAATAATAAATACAGTTTTTATATTTAAAACACACAGCAGGCGCAACGGCACAAGGGTGTGACTGTAACGCGATGGTAGTGAGTTCGATCCCCACTCGAGGAAGTGAAATATTTATTTACGTTTATATTTCCATTTCTTCGCTTGGTGTCGAGGTAAAGCGCGGCGTTGAGTTCTACCACTCCACACGCAATGCCTCCAGAATTCGGCAGAAAGTGGGGAACGGAGTGTCTCAACACTAAGTTCCCTCTGCCTACCCTGCTGTGTGCGGGATACAGCGTGAAGCTGATTTATTTATTTTTTATTTATATATATATCTAATTATACATATGTATAAGTAGATATAGTAGTAGTATAGCTGTATAATATATATAATCTTTTTTAGCTGTGAGGAAACGTATTTTTAGAGAACCTTATACATTGAAAGCAGATTGGTTATAATATTTATGAGATTCGCGAAGCTTCGTAAGAAGCTTTAAATCTGACTATAAAATTTAAAAGGAGAGAATTTTTGACTTCAACCTTATTTACTTAGTTGTGCTTAAATAATATTAGTAAAGAATTTAACTTTAATTCTATTTAATATACTTACGTGACATTTATTACGACGAAAATTTATTGAAAAAAATAAGAAAACGAAAAATAATATACTTTTCATTCTTACAAACACGATTTAAAAGCTTAAAAAGATAAGAAAATAGTAAATTTTCAATTTTTCTTACAGAAATTCGATAACTGTTTGTGACATTTGTAACGTTTGTAATGTTCATTTAAATACAGTCATTAATCTCATCTACGCTGATATAGAGCTCGCATTTAGATAAGACATAGATAAAGATTACGTTCCTTAAAGTGGGGAAGGAGTGTTTTAACACTAAGTTTCCTCTGCATAACCTACTGTGCGCGGGATAAAGCGTGAAGATGATATTCTATTATCTCTTAATAAAGCTTACATCTGTTAATTTGTTCCTAATAATGGACTGCTGTGAGTATTTGTAACCTTCTTTTATCGTTTAAATTTTCATACTTCGTTGAGTATTTGCTTTATTAAACGAAATACTTGGTGTATACAAACTTTACTTTGGAGAATTGCTAGAAGTTTTCCAACTAATTATTGAGTATTTATATATCGTTGCGGATTGTGGATTAATTTTTTGTTAAATATATTTACTCTAGCGTTTGTTATTATAGCATGGTAGGTAGGGGAAATCTGGGAACCTTATGAGACTCCGTTCCCATCAATAAATACACTTCCAATTCGCACTTTTCGCCCCATTCTTTATACGACAGCCTTATATAGAACTTAATTATATTTAATTATCTTTATTTGGTTAACATAAAGTTAAAAATATTATTTTATAGACGACATCGAAAAATATGTACGGTTTATTTTATTTTTGTAGAATATATGTATCTTATATATATATAAAATCGAAAGGTCACTCACTCATCACGAAATCTCAGAAACTACAACAGCTAGAAATCTCAAATTTTGCATAGGAGTTATTTATAGGACGTAGGTGCTCGCTAAGACGGGAATTTGCAATATTCGACTTCTAAGGGGTTGTTTTTGGGGTTCCTTCTTACTACAAATGCTAGGAGTCTCAAATTTTGCATAAACCTCACTAGGACGTAGTCTCTGTCTCCATACAGAAATAAATAATAACATAGTTCACGCGGGTGACACCGCGAGCGGGCCGCTAGTATTATATAAATATAAAATACATATTATTATGTTTCTTAATCCTTAATATACTTCTTAAATTATTATATAACTAAATGAATAAAACTCCAAGCAAGATAGGGTTATTTTTGTGGAAGAGAGGCATTTATTATTCCATATTTCAGGCCAGGCGCGGTTGGCTTGCTCAAAATTATATAATCTGAATGTCAGAAAGGAACGTGGTAAATACACTTCTTCATATATTATGAATATGTTTAATATTTTTTGTTAAATTTTCGTTAACAGTTGTAGTTAAAACTACAGTTAATAGTTAATATATTAAAAAGAAATTAAATTTAAATATAGGCCATTGTTGTGAAGGGGACAAGGGTGTGACTGTAACGCGACGTTTGCGGGTTCGATTCCCACTCGAGGGAATGAATTATTATTGTACAGTGGGTCACATCGAAACAATTAACTTGATTTAATATAGGCTACGCCTTTCTCGATAAATGGAATATTAATGACAAAAATATTTTTTATTTCTAACCAGAAGTTCCTGAGAAACAAAGAAACTGTTCATCTTTATAATAATTATAGATGTATTATCTAAATTTTAAATCTTTTTAGGCTTCAATAGCATAATATTAGTATCAGAGACAATTATTAGTAAACTTCTTTGTAGCTTATAATCTCGACAAAAACAAGAAAAGAGCCAGCTCTAGTAAATCTTGGCAGTCTCTCAGCCAGCCATTTGATTGAAACTTCGTTCATTTCCGACATTTGTTATGAATGAAGCCGGTAATACCTACATATTTCACAAGAAAATATACCTACGCAAGAAATCGATTCCTCTATTTCTTTCCATTATTGCTGCTTATTTATGGTATTATATTAGTTTAGTAAACGATTTCTTATTCGTATATGTTTATTATAGAAGTGAACGCGACGGTTGTGGATTCGATCCCCACTTGCATGTAAATGAAATATTTTCAATTTTCAATTCTAATAATCTCAGCATCGACTTCATCGTAACGTTCGACATCAACCTCCCTCGAATTCGGACAAAAGCGGTGAACGGAGTGTCTCAGCACTATCATCTGTGTCAGATTTGCTGTAAATAGGGTAAAATTGTAAATTATTTTGTTTCAGCTTTACGATATATTCCGCACAGGAACCTGAGAACCTAGTATTAAAACACTTCATTCCTATTAAAATATTTCCGTTCTACAACTTCTACAACCCTCTCGAGGAAATCATTATTGAGGATATTTAATATTTTAACTTCGCTCTGGTGTCCAAGTAAAGAGCGGCGTTAAGCTCCACCTCATAATACGTAATGCCTTCAAAACAATAGGTTCCCTCTACTTACCCTGCTATATGCGGGATATAGAAAAGCCGAAAAAAAAATTAACAAATACCTTCAAAATGCACCCTCCCATACATTTCGTCCCATTTCTTCAACAGCATTGAATACAACGAGATAGTGATGGAAGCTATTCATGTCTTGCTATTCATCTGAAATGAGTCAGTTTAACCCTCTTTTACATAAGGTCTGACCAGTTGCCGTCTTGACCTACTTACCTCATACTTTAGTTATAAACGACCTCTTGTGATTCCATCTCGTAAAACGGGTTAATGTCAACCGTTTTTAATATTTATCTCTGTAAAAAAGAGTTTTTTTAAATGTTAATATTGTAATTTTTAGTTCTAAGTTCAGTTTTAATGAAGAATTTAGATGAAAATATTAAAAAAAATATGTTATCTTAAGTGATTTTTACTTCCTTTTATTGTAGTTTCATGCTTTATCTCAAAAATAACAGGATAGGTGGAGGGAACCTTGTCCTAAAATAATCCGTTCCCCCCGTCAAATTTACGAACGAAATTGTGATAATAAAAATAAGGAAAAATATTCAGGCGCGGCCTTAGCACCTCACGTTTTCACTCACCCTAGCTTGAGAGAACGAGTAAAATGAATGAAGAATAAAGATGGAGGTAGATCTTCATGTTACACCTATGAGTAATAAACATTTGGAAACGTAAAAACTATTCAGCTTCAGTAAATAAAACGTGAATGACGTAAAATGTCACTCTAGCAGTACCTATTATATTTCACCTAAAAGTTCTTAGGGTTACATGAATTGTAAGTCGGCGTTGAATTCCGCAACTCAACACAATGTTGCTAGGCAAGGCGGAAAGTACAGAAACAAGTGCCTCGACTCTGGATTCCTACTCTGCTATGGAGGACACGAAGCTGAAACGATGGTATGAGGCATGCCACATTTTATTTACTGGGCTTACGTCGTAACTTATAATAAATACAGGGACATCGGGGGTTGCTGGTTCGATTCACACTCGGGGGAATTGAATTATTTTCATTTACTTCCTCTAGTAACAAGACAAAGCTCGCAGTAGAACTCCGCCATTCCACACGCATTATCTCGAAAAAAATGGACGTAATTAGAAACAGAGTGTTTCAATACAGAGTAGTGCTGTATGCAGGATGGAGAAAAGCTGAGAAAAAAAATCTTTTTATTTATTGTATTTTTTTCTCAGTTTCAAGTCCTGTAATTAATTACATATAACAAACGCAAGTCAACATTGAATAAAAGATCTAAAAACTTCTTTCATCATAATATAATAGAACAACAGAAAAACACAAAAACATTATTCTCTTTTCATGTTATTGAACCCGAAGGCTTCCCAGCATTTGGATATAAAACACTTCGGGTCCCCTACACATAGGAAATCCTTTTAAGGATTTTATTATTAGTATACATATTGGGTGGTGTTATCCTATCTTGGTATTGCTGTTTTTGGGTTATTATGGATAATGCTTTACACTGTAGGTATTGGTTTGATTTTCAATCGAGGAAATGAAATTTTTAATCTTTTCCTTTCGTTCGTTAACGAGGTAAAGCGCGGCGTTGAACTCCATATTCCGAGAATTAGGCGAAATGTGGGGAACGAAGTTTCCTAATGGGAACAGTAAAATACTTAATAAAATATTTATTTAATTATAGATAAATTTTATAACTATCAAATCGATTTGAGAAATAGAATAATTTAATATTAGATAACTAAGATTTTCTGGCTTATATCAAGAAATCTAAAATAATACTAAACAACATTGAAGTGTAGAATAAAGTATGAAGAAGTCCTAAAATATGGATCACAAATTGGACGTATTCTATCAAACAAAAATGATTCTTAACTGCCTTAAACTAAGACCTAGAATACAATAACAACTCTATATTCTCATATGAATGTACATATATGTAAAAAAAGTATCAGGGGATATTGCGTACCGCCAAGCTTTATTAGGACCTGGTTCCATTGTTATTTTTAGACCTAAATCCTGATAAATGAAGAGAATGACAAGTTTTTAATATGGTCGACTAAAGCGTTTTTAGATTTTCGTAACACCAGCTGCCGTCAAAAATGTTATAGTAAAATTAATGTCTTACATAATACAGTGATATTTAATGTAAAATTATATTAGTTTAGTCAATTACAAATTAAGCAAATAAGTAATTTGTACAGTTGTAATAGATTAGAAAACGAATCTATACTAATATAATAAAGCGGAAGAGTTTGTTTGTTTGTTTGTTTGTTTGTTTGTTTGTTTGAACGCTAAGATCTCTGGATCTACTGGTCCGATTTACTTTGTTTTTGTTTTGTATGACAGCTACATTCTTCAGAAGTGCTATAGGCTATAGAATATTACATTACACATATGTACTAATAAATTAAAATACTTTCTAATTTGACATGCAATTTATTCTGCCATGTTAATAACAACCGTCGTCGCTACGCGACCGCGTTCGTTACTGCGTCACTAGTCACTTTTAGCATTTCATCTAGATTGAAATTATATTTCTATAGAAATTATATTCTTATATTTCAAGCAGGCGTAGCCGCGTCCGGGTCCGCTAGTACTAATATAATAGTGAATAATTGGAAGATGAAGCCCGTTTTCTATATATTTATAATATATTATTATAAATTATAGTGAGCATAGTTGACAAAAGTAAAAAATAAAAAGAAATAATTTCTTCATATTTTTAAATAAAAAAAAAATATCTTGATTTTCTATAACCAAGAATAATTGAGGCCTAATTGAATACAAATAATAATGGTGCAACGGAACAAGCGTACTGCTGTAAACGGAGTAATTAATTAAATAATATTTTCATTCGCTTGCTCTGGTAACAAATAACAAGGCAATACACGGCGTTGAGTTACATTATTCAACACACAATATCTCGAAACTGACATTTGACTGATACAGTGTCAAAAAGCTGAAACAAAATGCTGAAAATGAATGAAATGAGCATATATTATAGTATGAACTGTTTATTTCATTAGAGATACGGGCGTAATTGAACTAAAAAGCCCTAAATATGGTCAGCGGCGTGTGACCGCATGTTAAATTAAAGTTCACAGCGAGGTTTGCGGGTCACAAAAGGTAGAGCTTTTGGTTCTTACTGTATTATATATGGCGTACTGGAATCTTCTAAGTATATAATCATTTATATCTCTTATATAAATACGTAGGTTAAAAAAATTATGACAGAAAATTATGTACCTGAGGTACAAATCACGCTGTATCCTGCATATAGCAAGGTAGGTATAGGGAACCTGGGAATATAGTATTAAGACACTTCCGTTCACCATTTTCGCCGAATTTTTGAGACATTGTGTGTTGAACGGCGGAATTCAAGGCCGAGACAAAGCTTTGCCTCGCTACCAGATCGAGGACATGAAAATAATATATATTTAACTAGCGGGCGCGCGCAGCTTCGCTTGTGTATTTAGGGGTGAATTCTAATATACCATGAAACATGTGTTCAATTAAATACTTTTAATAGTCTGAATTTCAAATTTTATAAAAATTGGTCCCGATTTAAAAAAAACCTATACATACTTTCAACCCCTTATTTGCACCCTTAGGGGAAGAATTCTAGAAAACCATGAAACATGTATTCAATTAAATACTTTTAAGGGTCTGAATTTCAAATTTTATAAAAATCGGTGCCGATTTAATTTTTTTTCCATACAAATTTTGAACCCCTATTTCACCCCTTTAGGGTTAACATTTTTCAAAATCCCTTCTTAGTGGATGTCCAGATTACGAAAGTAAACTTGTGTCCAAATTTAACGTTTCTACGCACAGTGGTTACGGCTGTGCGCGCGTCTTACCTCAGTCAGTGAGGACAAGTCCTTTTATATATATAGATTACCTCGAATGGAAATCGAACCGACAACCTGTCGTGTTTACAGACACAAGCTTATACTACCGCCACGACGACCCCGCTCACTGTACTAATTTTTAAAAACAAATTTTGTTACTTAAATTTAACTTTCACGTAACTCTTCATTAAATTTGAACTAAAACAGTTTATTTTATTGTCATATTAAAACTAAAAACAGCAGAGGAGCGGTGTTCACGACACTAATTGTAATTTACCAAGTTCGTACATTATATGTCGAAACTTTGAGAAACACGGACCCAATTAAGATTTAATTGTTTATGTGTTCTTGTGATTTAATACCTTTGTTGACTTTATGTTAGCGATGTTTACTATAACTTTCCTACTATATACTAAGCTTACTTATTGAAGCTTTCGAAAATAAAATAAAAATTACTAATACCTTTGTAATTGTTGTCCAATTGTTAATCTGTTAAATTTCAATCAAATGATTTTTTTAATATTTATTTTCAGCTCATGTTGTATGCTGCATGCTGAGGGAACCTAGTATTAAGACATTCTACTTGCCAATTTCCACTGAATTAGGGCGGCATTGTGTGTTGAGTAGCGGAACTCAACACCGCTTTTTGCCTTGGGAATAAATGAAAATATTAAATATTTAATTTCCCAAGTGGGAATTGAACTTATAACCGTCACACGCTTGTGCCACTACGTCATGCCGGCCTCCGAAACCCAAAATATATTCTTTATTAATATTAATTAGTTAGTAGTTATATATCATAATTATATACTTGTAACGTTTTACCTATTTGTCTCAATAAATTATATTTTATAATACAATTATTTTAAAATGTATATATTAATAAGATTAATAAATTCCAAAATTAAGGTAAAAACTCATCGTTTAGAAAATCGCAAGAGAATATTTAATGATTTAATTTATTACCTGCACTGCACGTGGGATTTAAAACCCGAGTATTTTAAGCTCAATTAGCCCCAGAAGTATCTACAGAGAAAACCACTTTTCCAGCTGAAATTAACTTTCCAAATAATATACGTGAAAAATTAAGGAGATAAAAGAGAAGATAGATGGAGAGAGATCCATCGTGGCGCAGACAAGGATGTGACTGTAACGCGGCGGTTGTAGGTTCATTTTCATTTCTTCTCTCTGGCACCAAAGCAAAAGCCTGGCGTTGAATTACGCCACTCAACATACAATGCCTCGATAAAGTGGGGAAATAGGTTCCCTCTACTTACCCTGATATATACGGGGTACAGCGTTCAGCAGCTGATTTTTTAAGAAGATAAGCCTATTTATTATTTAAGGAATTAGGTGGAAGCATTGAAAATCCGCAATGCAGATATTAAAGTTTATGATATATTATTTGCGTAGAAATTACTAATTCATGTACCAACTGTAACTTGGGAATTGTATGAACTATCGTTTTGTTACTTTGTAGTAGAATTAAACAAATATTTAGTTTAACAGCTATTTTTTGCAATATAAGCAAAAAGAAACGACGTGCTAGCGGTAAACGTATATATTTTTTAATTATACGGACGAATTAGTTTTTTTTTTTTTTAAATTATGAATTAAAGCCGAGTCCTGTGTCTAGTAAAAATTTTAAGCTATTTTTATTTTGTATCTAATTCGATTTTTATTATTTGTTTTTTATATAAATGTAGGAGATATGGCGCACTGGCACAGCCTGTTTTATAAGCACAGTGGTTATAGGTTTTGATCCCCACTTGGGTAAAGGATATTATGGTTGATAAACCTTTTCTCTATGTCCCCCATGCGTGGAAAAAGCCGCTTTTTTATATAAATGTAGGCATTATTGAAAAATATCACAAAAAATATTACATAATTGAATAAAACAAAGTATATATTTGCCAAACAAAAACTAATATACTCAATTTATTTGCTGGGCATCTAATGTATTTCCTCAAAAGGTATAATACATTTCTACCTCCACTAACTTTATAAAGCAAGGTGGCCGTGTGGAACTCTCTCACAATAAGCTTTCGTCGCAAACGTGAACCCAAATATTGTTTTCGTACTTACTCGAGTTAACAGAGTTAAGTATATTTAACTTCGTGATAAATTCGACCAAAGTAGGTATGTTGAAATAATTCTATTTTCCTGTCAGCGACGGGGAAGTCCCGAAGTTAAGTTATAAGTTCTTTAACAAATATTGTTGCCAGTATTATGAAATATAGAGAGCGCCTTTTTGATATCATAGTCACGTAAGCTTTTAAACTATTGATGGAATAATTTTATGATATTGGTTCACTTTAAATTTTAAAAACTTATAGTCACCGGTCGTGATATTTTAAGGAATTATATAGCAATTACCTTACTACAGATATGTATAAAATATATATTTTAATAAAGAACGATTTAATTCTCGTTGTCTACCCGTGATCACAGAACACTGCAAAGTGTTCGGAACGTTGTATTTCCATTAATGCTTACAAAATATATGCAATTAACGATTCAAGTAAAATGATGTAATTCAATATTTTTATTTAGTTAAAATATAAATATTTATTCAAAATCTTCTTAGTACATGATGCAAACTTACCAAAATAAAACTAACAATTCACATATCCTTGTTACAGACGTTCTGCGTGGTGTCAAAAAGATTTCGCAAGAACTACATACACCGGTTCACGGCGACCCGGTCGCTCTTCTGGTGGTCGCCGTGGTCGCCGGTGCGGCGGGCGTGCGTCTACCTCTCGACCAACCAGTACTTCGACTACTTCGTCATGGCTACCATTCTGCTCAACTGTGTCTTCCTCGCCATGTCGGAGACTATCGAAGAGGCTGAGTGAGTTTTAATGTTTAATTTTTATTAATGTCTTTTTTTTAACTTTCTCTTTTTTAGTTTCATATTGTATCCTGTATATAGAAGCATAGATATAGGGAGACCGTGCAAAGTGGAGTAGGTTGAGTAGGAAGGCAGACCCTGGCAATAGCCGGATTAATGTCAGGAGGAAGAAGAAGATATAGGGAGCCTAATGTTGAGATTTCCGTTTTCCACTTTTCACTTTCGTTAAGTGGTGCAGGGATACGCTTCAGCTCTATTATATACCATCAGCACGCATCATTTTTATTCTGTTAACTATCCCATTAGACATATTTATTTTTCTATATAACCAATTAATCTAAATATAATAACAAAATTAAAACATTACGATAGAATATATAATATTTTTAACAAAATAATAAAATTTTAATAACAATTTCTACCACCTAACCAATCTATCTTAGCAAAAGCTTATCCACAATTCACCAAGCAGGTTTATTTTAAAATGAAAAATATAAAGACAGCAAATTGCAATTTCTCATCTCCTGGTGAGAATTCTACTTGGTTGCTATAAACTGCGTCATCCCCCAAGGCGTGTTCGTTCGTTTTGATTGCTAGCTGCACTGACGTCAGGTTAAGACCAATTTTCTAATGCCACCCAATTGTCTCCTGTACTATCTCTGATTGCTAGTGCTTGACGTCTCGTTGTATTCAAATATCTATTCAAAAGAGATTTTTAAGTATTTTCAGTACTTTCATAGTAAATAGTTTAACAAAAGAATTTGATTGTAGTTAAATGTTGCTTGCCAGTTAATGTAATATGAAGGTTGTAGCAGATACAATTATTTTGTACCAAAATTTGGGATAATCGAGCTATGTAATAATCATTTGAAATACAGGACCTTTACCTATTTTTACTTCAACTTCTAAAGAAATGCAGAGAGACAACGTCAGGGAACAATTATATTTAAATTATTTTCATTTCCTGGCTGGTTAGGCGGAACGGCGTATGGGAAACAGAGAGCCCTAACACTAAGTTCCTTGTGCCAACTTTTCTAAAAAAAACCACTATGAACGTTTAACCTCATTACTTACAATTCCCACCGCGTCCTGCAGTAAGACCTCTCTAAGTTAAGTATAGTCTTCTCCAGTCTACCTACCCATCAAAGATCCTGTAATCGACAGGACATCTAAAATTCTGATCACGTAGTCTCTGCATCGATGCCGCTGGATAGTTTGCATAGTCACCTGCTATTGGCACCTATCTTGCTATACGTTTATTATTCTTGTATATTGAAAATCCAGATATTAAGATAGTTAAATTTTATGTCAGTTAGACGGTAAAGAGTTTTTACAGGTTTTTTCTTATCTAAATTAATATCTTAATACTTGTAGTAGTATAGAATTGGTCGTTAGCTTTTAATGTAATGGAAATTTAGGATAAACTTATATTCTGAAAATAAACATATAATTTAATAATTAAATATACACATGGTTGCACTCAATGCAGGTTACAAAAGCGTGGCAGAGAGAGAGAGCGAGAGAGAGAGAGAGAGATATTTTAGATAATTTTTGCATCTCAGCTGTGCTAATGTAAAGTACGCCTAATATTTACAATATTTTATTTTTATCAGCTTCACACCCGTACATTTCAGAGTAGGTAGAGGAAACATTGTGTTAAGAAACTCCGTTCCCCACTTTCCGACAAACTGTGGAGTCATTGAGTGTTGAGTGGTGGAACTGGTTCCAGAGTGAAGAAATGAAAATATTAATAAGTAATAATTTATTCCCACGAGAGGGAATCGAACCCACAACCGGCGCGTTACACCCTTGTACCTCTGCGCCACGACGACCTAAGTAAAGAAAAATAAAACATTAATAATTATTATTTTCTTCTTATAAATATAGTTTTCCAAAATACATAGATAGAACGACAAAGCCACGACAGAATGCTAGTTTACACCATTTGTTTATAATTTCAATAATAATTCCATGAAAACGTGGAAGTTAGCTGTTACAAATTACTTGTCACGTTGTCACTCACTTTGAAGTTTAAGCAGGCAGCAGTCATGGCCGCGCTACTGACATGTTATTTCCGGAGACGTTTTATCTTTCACGTTCGTTTCCTTTTATTGTTTCGCGTTTTCTTATCGTTTATTTTCTTGAAGTAACCAGTTAAAGTAATAGAAAATCATAATTATTGTACAAAATACTTGTTTGTATTTAATAGTTATTTATTTAGATACTTTGCAATACTCCTTTTTTAGGTAATTATGGTATCTTCAAAATATGCAAATCGTAGGTACTATATATGTGGTATACAAATAAATTAAGATCTCAAGGTTCTCCTATTAAAACTATTTATATGCTTTTAAAACTCACAAATAAAAATGCTAAAATACTAAATAACAAAGCCGTATTGGTTTATTCCAGAGCTAAATTTCAGAAATATTTTTTTACTACTATTTACTACCAACATAGAAAAAATATATATTTATTATTTTAAAAACTTAGCTCTCTAATCGTGGCACATTAAAGAAAATTTATTAAGAAAATATATATTTTTATTTCTTCGTTCTGGTGTCGAGGCTAAACGCGGCGTTGTATTCCGCCACTCAACACGAATACCTCCAGATATCAGCGAAAATTGGGAATCTGAGTATCTTAATACTAATATCCCTCTGTCTATCACGCTGTATGCGGGATATAGCGTGAAAGAAAATATAAAGTATATTCAAAATCACAATTAACCCTGCCAACATAAAGACATATCTCCTCATATATACCTACATATATATCACAATATCGACAGCTCGTTTGTACCAGTTGAGTAACGTTCGACGCCAACCACATTTACCGTACATTGTACTACTAGCATAAATAACGAACGATTGATGATTGGTATTAGACAGGTGGTAAATCATAACGAACTTTGAGATGGAAATGTTGGATTTTAGTATTAAATAATGATTGTATTTCAAACTAGCAGTGTTATGGAATAATCTATCAAATATCTAATAGATTAGTCAATTTATTAGTTAACAAAAATTTAAAGTGTAGTAATATCATTGTCGTTTCACGTAAGTAGTATTTTTGTACATAGGTACTAAATACATATATTTTTTAGGGTTAGGCAGAGGAAATCTAGCGTTAAAACACTCTTTTCCCCATTTTCCACCGAATTCTAGAGGCATTGCATTGATTGGCAGAACTGCGTTAAAACCAGTTCGAAGAAATACTAATCTATATATATAAAAGGACTTGTTCTCACTAACTGAGGTAAGACGCACGCACAGCCGTAACTGCTGATGGAAGAAACGTGAAATTTGGACAGATGTTTACTTTCATAATCTGGACATCCACTAAGAAGGGATTTAGAAAAATTTTAACCCTAAAGGGGTGAAATTGGGATTCAAAGTTTGTATGGAAAAAAAATTTAATCGGCACCAATTTTTAAAAAAATTGAAATTTAGATTTTTAAAAGTATTTAATGGAACACGTGTTTCATGATTTTCTAGAATTCACCCCTTAAGGGTGCAAAAAAGGGGTTGAAAGTTTGTATGGAAAAATCTTTAAATCGCCACCGATTTTTATAAAATTTGAAATTTAGACTCTTAAAAATGAACAACGTTCAATTCAATTCAATTCAATGAACACGTTTCGTGGTTTATTAGAATTCACCCCTAAATAAGCAAGCGAAGCTGCGCGCGTCCGCTAGTAATAATATAAATTTAAATAAATATTTCATTTCCTCGAGTGAGGGTCGAACCCACAACCAGTCGGCTTTATAGTCACACATTTATACCCCTATAAAACGACTGCCGTCAATAAATAATAGTTTCAGATTTTTCCCTTTAATCATCATCATCGATATAATAGTCACTATCATTATCACCATACAATACACAATTATATATTCCATTATTTACAACTTAAAATTATTATATATGGCCGTCGTGGCGCAGCGGCACAAGTGTGACTGTAACGCGACGGTTGTGGGTTCAATTCCTACTCGAGGAAGTGAAATATTTATTTACGTTTATATTCCCATTTCTTCGCTCTGGTGTAGGCAAAGCGCGGCGTTGAGTTCTGCCACTCAACACGCAATGCCTCCAGAATTCGGCAGAAAGTGGGGAACGGAGTGTCTTGACACTAGGTTCCCTCTGCGTACCCTGCTGTGTGCGGGATACAGCGTGAAGCTGACATAAAATTATTATATTCATCTTAAATAATCTTCAATATACTATCAAAGGGTAACTGACAGCTCTATTAACGACATCTCAACCACACCACCGGACCGAAAGACGTGAAATTCGGCGTGAAGATAGCTATCATGAAATTATATCATGAAATTTAATATCTAAAGGGATATAATCGTTTTATAATGATAGAGTTAATAGTTTTACTAATAATCGATTTATTTTGTCGAAATTTTAGCTTTCTTGCTACGGTTTTTCTCTAAGTAAATGAAAATATACATCTTTTTATAACATCTTTTTTAGCTTCACGCCGTATTCATATACTACCTAGCAGGGTATATACAAAGGGAACCTAAACCTTAAAACATTTACCAGAACGACGAAATGAAAATATTAAATATTTCATTTCCTCGAATGGAGATCAAACCCATTAAACCGTTACAACTGGCCTCGCAAATCCAAATTGTAAATACAAATTTACAAATAAAACTTAATAAAAGACAAATATCAAAGTTTGATCGACAAAGTTTCACAATCAACAACGAAAATGTCGAAATTGCATCGTCAACGTCACAGGACAAAGCGATATTGATAATCGCCATGTTGGAAATTGTTCTTGTTTCGGGCTTTTGCACTAAATCGCCCGAAAACATTAAATTCTGAGAACTCCGTTATTAAAGCTAGCCTCCGAGCTCACGACTATGAATATGCAGTATTTATCACGACGTAAAGTTGGACTATTTGACTATACTAAAACATAGTTTTAAACAGAGTAATATTGTACTACGTATAAATTTACAAGTAAAC
Organism: Heliconius melpomene rosina; assembly: GCF_056956725.1. Classification (NCBI taxonomy): domain Eukaryota; kingdom Metazoa; phylum Arthropoda; class Insecta; order Lepidoptera; family Nymphalidae; genus Heliconius; species Heliconius melpomene. Next base: position 2,924,782 of record NC_140402.1, on the reverse strand, counting down.
ATTAAAAGGTTTTCTGTGGTTGGGTTATGTTTAAATTACGGTCAATAGGGTTGTTCCTTCATTATTTACTTATATAGATTTGTTAATGAAATAGCAAAAAAATGTCTATAGTAGTACTATTAATTAACCTATATATTTAACTTAACTTATATATTTAAAAAAATAGATTTTTATGCAATTTCTAGCATTTTTTCTAAAAAATCGATGTATTGTGTGTAAGGTTCTGTTGCTTATTAAAAATAATAATAAAAAAAAAAAATTATTAAATTGATTTTGTAAGGTTCTGTTGCTTATTAAAAATAATAATAAAAAAATTAAATTATTAAATTGATTTTAATCTGGGAATATTGGATAATTTGGCAACACGAACGGAGTAGGGATCGGGCGGTGGGCAGATTGGCTCGGGGCAGTCTAGACTGAGTAGTGATAGCGAACGGACATATTGAAGTGGAGTTGTATTAGTACTGAAATACAGAGTCTTGAAATTAAGCCGAGGAAGTTTTATTGAAGAATTCCCTGTCGTCTACACTTCAGAAGTGGGATTAGCCACGCTCGCATATAAAAGTAAGTACCATTGATTTTGTAAATTTTACTGTGACATATATACATCATTTATTCGTGCTAATTTGGTCAAGAAATAATGTTTAAGTACTGGGGAAAACAAATCAGGGCTTTACTTGATTTAAAATGTTCATTTTTTTATAAAAATTAGAGCGTTGACGTTTAATTCATTTCATGCTTTACTATATAAATCCGAATAGAAAAAGCACAAATAATCCGAATACTGCATACATCAAAAGGAATGTTGTGAAAACTGTTAAAAGTTCAATTGCTAGATTTCATATTACCAACTATTTACACAAATTAAAAAAATATATATATTTTAATTAGTCAAAAAAAAAGGTAAAATATAAAACAAATAAATGATTACAATAGTATGATAATTGAAAATGTTTATTTATTATTATATAATAATATAACATACTTTAACTTGACGCTTAAATCGTACACGTAATAGCAAATACTCGTATTTTTTTCTCATCCTACCTCACAATCGTATTTTTAATTTTATAAATTCTACTGATTATTATAATTCGTATGCTGTGTATGTATTTAGTTTTATTACTTAATATTCTTAGAAATGTGCATGGGTCACTCAGGCAAAATCAAGTTTAAAACCGTGAAGGAAATATGATTAATCTAATATTACAGACAGACAGATATAAATAAATACAGATATAAATAAATTATAAATCAAGGTAAATTCGGGTCAAGTTAGGGGTGCTTATAGAGATGGGGTATTAGGAAGGGATATTGATTTCTTACCTCCAAAATGAGCTATAATGCCACGTTTACGTGAAAAATAATCGATTTTTTTGATAAATAGTTTTGTTTTAAGTTAAAATTATTCGTTACTTGTTACAAACATTAAGATACTGATACTGTTTACTTTTGTTTCCGAGATAATGGAGCGGGGCGAGAGTCGTGAGGGCCACAGTCTGCGGACCCCAGAACGGAATCCATCTGGGAGCGGCGGAAAGGGAGGCAGACGGAGTCGCAGTCGCGATGGAAGCGGGTATCGCGGTCGCAGCACCAGCATACGCCAGCGGGAACAACATCTGGAGCGCGAGAGGGAGCGCCTACGCAAAATGGAACGAACACTTCAAGATGAACGCGATCTGGAGGCCCGTTCCAGACGCAGCGAGCAAAGTCACCGCGGCCTTCGTGTGGACAGCGAGCATCGAGAGCATCGAGGCGATGGCGATCGTCGATATGACCAACGTCGAAAGGATCGCCGGAGCCGCGACGTCGGTACCGGGCATCGCTCAAGGTCATGTAGTCCTTTATATTCATCTAGGGATATCATCAAAATAATAAATTCTTTAAAAAATAATTCCACGACACAACCGTTAGAGCAGAACACTAATACAATAAATAAACATATAAGAATATTTTGCCAGAATTTGATCCTTCAAACAAGAATCAACGTATGGATGTATGGCTCAGAAAAGTAAATGAATGTGCCTCTGTCTACGGTTGGGATGATAAAACAATCATTCACTTTTCCATGCAGAAACTGCTGGGACTGGCCAAAATCTGGTATCAGAGTTTAAATACAATTCTCTTTACTTGGCCAGAATGGCAAGAAAAACTTATTAAAGCTTTTCCGTCAGAACAGAATTATGGCCAATCCTTGGAGGACATGCTAAGGCGTAGGAGTAAATATAATGAGCCGATTGAAAACTATTATTACGAGAAACTAGCCTTAATTAATCAGTGTGAAATCACGGGAAAGCGCGCCGTGGACTGTATTATCCATGGCCTTAGTGATAGGACTGTAAAATCGAGTGCATTAGCATTACGTTGTACTGAACCCGAACAGTTGCTACAGTTTCTGCTTAGTAACAAAGAACATCCATATCAGTCTAATTTTAGGAACAAAAATTCCACAGAGAATTTACTTAATGAAAGTAGTCAGAAAGGAAATTCCAAGCTTAGCATGCGCAGCTCAGGGCTGTTTTGTTACAACTGTAAGGAAAAAGGGCATCTTTATATTAAATGTACTAAGCCCCTATTAAAATGCGATCATTGTCACAAAATAGGACATGAAATCGATAATTGTCGCGCTAAACAAGGAGGACAGTCTATAAAATCTACCACTGTCCACCAAACTATGTGCATATCAGATTCCCATCCAAATGACAAGTTCATGAAGAAGGTATTAGTTAAAGGAAGGTCCTTGGACGCCTTTGTAGATTTTGGCAGTGAGGTTACCCTAATAAGAGAAACTGCTGCTATTGATCTGGGGGTGGTGCATAATGGGATACCTTCGGCTATGAAAGGTTTTGGTAATGGATTGGTCCAGTCTTTAGGGTCGACAACACTGACTTTGTCGATAGACGGGGTAGCTGCAACGGTGTGTTGTAAAGTGGTTGACGATCGATTGCTTGATAAAACAATGTTGATTGGACAGTCATATTCCAAACAACCCCATATAATGGTTATTAAAGACTCAGCCAAGTTGCAGTTCCTCGATGTTGGTATAGAGAATTCTTTCGATTGTTTTGAAGATGCAAAGCGTACAATTAAAGTTAAGGTTATGGGATTCGCTCAACTTTACGGATCAGCTAGTGTAAGAGCTGCAACGGAATTTGGACTTAGTGGGAATATCTTGTTAGAAACAAAAATTGTAGGGAAACTTAACGAACAGTTTGTTGTACTAGGTGGCGTTTATGAAGTTAAAAAGGGCTATTTAAGCGTTATGGTAACACCGTGCTCCATACCGTGTTTGCTACATAAAAACTTTGTATTTTCCCGCGCTGAAGAAATAGACCTAGTTAGGAGGGTAACTGCGGTCCCTCCAGATACCACATCCTATGAAGGAAAAATTATCAGTCAATTTGATAGACAGCAAATAAGAATAGGAGAGTCAGTAACTGATCAAGACAAGGAGAAGTTGCTACAATTATTGCGACGCTTTAAACACTGTTTTGCTTCAGATCTGACTGAATTAGGATGCACTGACATCACAGAGATGCAAATCGAATTGAGCAGCAATCGACCTGTAGTTTATCGTCCTTATAGGCTTTCGCATCAGGAGCGTGAAAAGGTGCGCGACATGGTAGATAATATGTTAGACGCCGGTGTAATAAGAGAATCTAAATCTAATTACGCTAGTCCTATTATTTTGGTCCGTAAAAAGGATGGGAAGGTACGCATGTGCATTGACTATAGGATGCTCAATTCTATCACCGTGAAAGAGCGCTATCCAATGCCCATCATTGATGATGAGGTTAGCCGTTTGGCTGGACAAGCATGGTTTATTACCCTAGATTTAATGTCAGGCTACTATCAGGTGCCTATAGTTGAACAACACAAGCATCTGACGGCGTTTGTGACCCCCGACGGCCAGTATGAATTCAATCGTGTACCGTTTGGGCTAGCAAACGCCCCTGCAGTTTTCCAAAGGATGATGAACCGTGTTTTGGGACCGATGCGATTTAATGGAGCCACTGTGTATATTGACGACATACTTGTGTACGGTAAGGACGCAGACGAAGCTCTTACAAGATTGGAGGAGGTATTGCAGTTATTAGATAATGCGAACCTCAAGCTAAACTTGACGAAGTGTAGTTTTCTGGAGAACCAAATTGACTATTTAGGGTACGAAATTAGTTCAGCAGGTATGAGACCTGGTAAGGCAAAAATCCGATCCGTATCTGATTTTCCCCGGCCGGAAAACGTTCACACAGTGCGTCAATTCTTGGGACTTGTTAGCTATTTTAGGAAGTTTATCCAGAGCTTTGCTGAGCTAGCTTCTCCACTTACGAGACTGTTGAAAAAGGATGTAAAATGGGAATGGGAAGCTGATCAGGAGAAGGCTTTTGAGGAATTGAAGACTAAGTTAGTAAACCGACCGGTCCTTGCTATTTATGATTATTCCGCAGAAACTGAGCTTCATACCGATGCCAGCAAAATAGGTATTGGTGCAATCCTGCTGCAACGACCGCCAGGTGGTACAGAGCCACTGAAACCCGTCGCGTACTTCAGTCGGCAGACAACCCCTGAGGAGAAGAACTTCCATTCCTATGAACTAGAAACGTTAGCTGTAATTTGCTCATTACGAAAGTTTAGGGTGTTCCTGCTCGGGAAGGAATTTAAGATCATTACGGACTGTAGTGCTCTACGCTCTACGTTCCAAAAACGTGATCTCATCCCTAGAATCGCGCGATGGTGGCTTGCACTTCAGGAATTTAACTGCACGGTTGAGTACAGGGCGGGTACAAAAATGGCTCACGCAGACGCATTATCAAGGAATCCAATCAATGATAAAAAGACAGCAAGCATTGATCAGCATTCCACTGTTTTAGCTATAAGTAACGAGGACTGGCTTTTGACGTTGCAAATGGGTGATTCGGAACTGTGCCGAATTCGAGATATTATTAATAGTAACCTAAATTCAAAGGGACTTGAGTATATTAAAGACAATTATCTTATAAAAGAAAACAAATTATTCAGAATTATTGAGGGGGATAAGTCTAATATTAGATGGGTGGTACCCAAGGGAGCGAGGTGGCAGGTGTGCAAAATGAACCACGATGATATAGGTCACGTTGGTGGGGAGAAGACCTTGGAGCGTATTAAAAGACTGTATTGGTTTCCAAAAATGTCGCGTTTTGTCAAGAAGTATGTGCAGTCTTGCATTGACTGCGCCTATGCCAAAAGAACTGCAAATAATGAGGGACTCTTGCACCCTATTATTAAGAATGATATACCATTTCACACTTTGCATACTGACCACCTCGGACCTTTTATAAGATCGAAAAAGGGGAACACTCACATCTTGGTAACTGTTGATTCGTTCACTAAGTTCGTGTTCATTAAGCCAGTCAGGAATACAAAAACTCAGAATGTAATCAAAGTGCTCGAAGATATTTTTGATACCTTTAGAAATCCGGACCGAATTATAAGTGATCGTGGCAGTTGTTTTACGTCACATGCTTTTAGGAGATTCTGTATGGATAGGGGTGTTAAGCATATATTAAATGCAGTGGCGAGTCCAAGGTCAAATGGGCAAGTTGAACGATACAACCGCACCATTTTAGACTGCCTGACCGCGCAGAACCTAAGGGACGATGAAAAGAACTGGGATAGCCATCTCGGTAAGATTCAGTGGGGACTTAACAACACTCTACAAAGGACAATAGGCCGAACTCCCGCGGAGGTTATGTTTGGTACAGGAATAAATAGTGAGAGTAATCCAACACTTAATGAAATAGGAAATTTCACTCGTGAATCCTGTGACCTGTTGTCTCTACGCAAAGAAGTTAAGAATAATATCAATAGGGAGCAGGAAAAACAGAAACAATATTATGACAAGGGGCGCAGACCAGCTCGTATTTATAAAAAGGGGGAATTGGTTAAAATAGTAAAAACCGCATTTCAAAATGCTGGCAAAAGCACTAAGCTTTTACCCTCATACGAGGGCCCGTATAAGGTGGTGAAACTGATGGAAAATGACCGTTACAAAGTGGCACCCATTCCCGGCTTTGAGGGAATGAAAAATAAACGAAAAACTACAGTGGCGTCTGATCGGATGAGACCATGGATACATATAACTTCTTTGGAGCTAGATAATGATGACGGGGATATTGTGGAAATTGATATTAACTCATCCGATGGGGATGAATAAATAAAATAAATATACAAATAGATGTTTTGAATATAAGTTGCGATATATAACGATAGTAATGATGTGTATGATGAGATAATTGATTATGCTTTAATGTTGAGTTTATCTGCAAAAGATATTTGTGTTGTTCGATGTCAATCACGAGACTTTGTGAGCGAGCAAGTTCGTGACTTGACATCATTGCTTATTAAGAGAGTTTTTAAGATAAATGGGATGGTTGAGCGTGAGACTACGTGAGCGAGCGAGTTCACGACTCTGCTTTTCCCGTGTGTTGTGGTAGGTACGAGACTTTGTGAGCGAGCAAGTTCGTAACCTTCACCTGTTACAAGAGTTATAATTATAATTGCTGTTACTTTAATTGATGTACAATTAATTCTGTAGAGATTATAAAATAAATGGGATGGTTGAGCGTGAGACTACGTGAGCGAGCGAGTTCACGACTCTGCTTTTCCCGTGTGTTGTGGTAGGTACGAGACTTTGTGAGCGAGCAAGTTCGTAACCTTCACCTGATACAAGAGTTATAATTATAATTGCTGTTACTTGAATTGATATACAATTAATTCTGTAGAGATAGATATATATTTTTTATTGACTGTTGTATGTTAGCTAATTGATTAATTTTGTGTAATAATGACCTAGGTATAATGATGATATAAAAAATAATAATAATATAAAAAACAAATGATGTAACTGTATTTAGATAATCATGTTTTTATTTATTTCTCTTGTTATTATTTTTGTTTTTTTTTTTATTTTTTTTATTATTTATTTATTTCGTGACTTATTGTATTAATTGTTATTGAGATCACTTAATCGCGAAAAGAATTAACCCCTCCGAGGTTTCTTGCTTGTTCTTTTACTCGAGTTGGGCCGGATAGGGTTGGAACAAGCATAAACTTAGTTATAAGAGAGAATGAAACAATGTGATCTTTTACTGCTGTGAGCCAATGTGCCGAGTGTAAGGTTCTCAACTGAGGCGTGTATGGGGTCATACACGTCATCAGGATGGTCGAGTGTAAGGTTCTGTTGCTTATTAAAAATAATAATAAAAAAAATTAAATTATTAAATTGATTTTGTAAGGTTCTGTTGCTTATTAAAAATAATAATAAAAAAATTAAATTATTAAATTGATTTTAATCTGGGAATATTGGATAATTTGGCAACACGAACGGAGTAGGGATCGGGCGGTGGGCAGATTGGCTCGGGGCAGTCTAGACTGAGTAGTGATAGCGAACGGACATATTGAAGTGGAGTTGTATTAGTACTGAAATACAGAGTCTTGAAATTAAGCCGAGGAAGTTTTATTGAAGAATTCCCTGTCGTCTACATGTGTAACCGGCCAGTTAGCGTAAATCGATATTCAAATGTCATGTCGGTAATGTCACTGTATTATTAAGTAAATTGGCGCGAAACCAATACTGGATAACAACATTCAGTTTGGCTTTCGATCAAATTCGTTTACTTAAATCATTGTTTATCGTAAGTAATATTTTTAAATACAAATATATATCTAGTATAAATAAATGCCTTTTTATATTTGAACTTAACTAACTTATTTACCAAACCAAAAATATATTATTGTTCAAATATAATTATTACTTTTATCCTTAATCATACATTTCTATTAAAAATAATTATAATTTACAATAATACTAAATTAGAATATTATAAAGTAGATACTATTTAAATGAATCTAGTAACTAATAACCTCAACTGACTTCATACCAATCGTAAGAACTGAATAAATAATCATTTTCTATCTACATAAAGCTATTTTAATAAAACCAAAGTCTTACATTAACCCAAATTCACTTTATTTGTCTCAGCAGTATTGATGAATGAACTGGAACGAATTTGGATCGTCGAAAATACGGGTCTTTGGCGTCGGCTCTTTGATAAGCTCCAAGTTTGTTGGCTTCATGCCTAATCGTTCAGCGATGACAAGATGTCAATCGACTTCAACAACCCAACGGTTTCAAGTCAATTGATTTTTAGACCTTATCATCTTGTTAGGAGTTTAGGTTGTAAAGTTTTCTTTATTTTTACGCACCCCTTTGAGTTTAACTCAACTTACTTTTTACTTTATAATTAATAAGAAACGTTAATATCACTATGTTTTCCGTTCCGTTTTCCACCGCCAACTTATAAAAAGAACTACTGGACTTTTTTAAAAAGATATTTTTACTTACCCTAGATTTGTATCTATTATCACCCCATCTTCAGTCTTTGAGTCTTAAGGTAACTTTATAATAATAAATAATAAGTGAAATAAAAAGAATAAATTAAGGAAATAGATAAAACTAAATAAAAAACTTCATGCATTCTTTTTATTTTTATTGTAATAGCTAAACCTCTAACTGTTGAACCTCCATCGGCTTTACAACGTAGTCATTTTCTACTTTTAAAGCATTCTAGCTTTTAAGTCTAAAAGCATTTTTATTTAAATTACCATATAAATAATACTGTAGCTAGAATTTCTAACATTAATAGAGATATATTTTCTAATTTCTAATACTAAAGCATGTATAAATGCATCGACAAATATATAAAAGAATATATCTACTTTTAAACTTAAATTAAAGATCGATTTTATATTAAAAAAAATATCCCGCACATAGCAGAGTAGGCAGAGGGAACCTATGGTTAAGAGATTCCGTTCCCTACTTAATTATATTATATTCTTTATTGTAATAAACAAAATAAACGAAAATATACTGATTATTTTTTGTTAACGATTGCGACCCCTACAATTAATATAAGATTCCTGGGACATTAATATAATTATTATAAATATAAAATATACATTTTTTGTTTAATTAATAGTGATATATTATATAAAGTACTCACATGGCTCAACAGAGCGCGATCGTTGCTTGATAAAATAAAATCATCTTGGCAGTTCATCGTTCACACGCTTGCTAACATTTGTCTCTAGAGTATAATTTCATCTAGAAAAGAAAATAATACTAGCCAGACTAAACAAACGTCAACAGTCCATAGACTATGAGCTCATTATTCTTTTTTATTTCTTAGTTAACTCTAGCACTGTAGTCTTATATAATGAAAGAAAACAAAATAAAATACTTAAAAGAACACAATGCACTGTTCAACAGGTTAGTGCTTATCGAGTGAAGTCCGTCGTGTTTATTTAATTTATGAATGCCGTGAAATTGTAAATGATATTATATTTCAATTATTATTTATTGAATTTGTGTTTTTAATTTTTTATTTTTTTAACACAAACATACTATATTTTTAAAGATTTAGCTTCAAAGTCTGGGCATATTAGTTTTTGCTGAATTGTTACTACTAATAGGTACAAATCCATTTGAAAAATAAATGTATATGTATTATTTATACTAACAATGCTTTATTTACTTTTTTTGAGAACATAAAAGAAAAACAGTCATGGCACAGGGTCACAAGGGTGTGACTGTAACGCGAGAGTTACAAGTTCGATCCTCACTCATTATTATTTATTAATATTTTAATTTCTTTCCCTCTGGCACCAAAGCAAAAGCCCGGCGTTGATTTCCGCCACTCAACACGCAATGTCTTGAAAAATTCGACGGAAAATGGGGAACGTAGTGTCTTAACACTAAGCCCGCCCTCTGCCTACCCTGCTATATAAATGTAAAAATTGTTTTTTTTGTCAGAATTTACATTAAATATAGGTACTTTTCCCCCACATAAACCATACAATATAATTAAAAACTATAAAATTATATCTTTTATCTTGTTTAACTACCTGACCCCTCACATCTACAAAATTAATACAAAGAGTGTTGTTCTTAACCAGCTTGGGCTCTCGTGGGCAAACTAAGTACATACCGTCCTATACAAACACAGTGCAGTAAATTGTACTAATTTAACTAATTCCTATAAAACCTTACATTGGATATTAAAATTATAGTACCTAATATTCTTCATTTTAAACCATTTTTGTTAAATTAGTGAGAAAATAAAAAAGAAGAATATTTTTTTTTTTTTAATTTTTCAACAATTTGTAAACATCCTCTAAATTTATGTAAAACCTTACAAAAATCTTTTATAATTAATCTTAATACTTAAAAGTTTGTAAGGTATTTCATAGATTGGTACCTAACAAATTCAGTGTACTAAAAATTTACATTTTAAGAAGTGGCCATTATTCGATTTTTCATATTTTATTATAATTTTGCTAGGATTTAACATCAATCTCTCTAGCCATATTTTCAAATCAGAGAACTCCACGTTATCTATAAGTAATGAAACATCGATAAAAGTAGAAAAATGTAGTTTTATAATTTAATGACCTTTGATAGGACCAGCTCCAAGATACATATACCGTCATAAGAAAAAGGAATCAACTATTAATTCAGACTAGTATTTTTTTATTCTTTTTATGTTTCTATTATTATTTTATTCCTTACATTCCTTCCATTTTATTTTGTTACTAATTATGTTGCTAGCGATATAAATAGCAAATGAAACGACTAAACGAACAAAGAAATGTTCATGTCAGAAACTTAATAAAATGTTTACTTTTATTGATTGTTTCTATAAAAGAACCATGAAAATGATTAACTTTAAAAAATGATCATTTAAATCATTTTTAATCATATGGAATCCTTTTTTTTTTCACAGCATTCCTATCGCGTAGGATTAAAATTATTCGTTTTATTTTACGTTGAAATTAAAAAGTAAGTTTTTTATTGGCCGTTCCACAGCTACAGATTGCACTATACATTTGAAATTGGCAAGGAACCAAAGGGATGCTTAACACTTAGAGTTTAATACTAAAGCTGGAGATCTTTTGAAATTAACTTTTGCCTTTAAAAATTTACTTTTATTATTTGTAAAAACTACAATTTACACATTTCTCTTCCCTATTTTTTTCTTGTTTTAGATTAAACATCCGATATATATATATATGGTTTTTTGTATGGCCATCGCGGAACAGTAAGAGAGTGACGTAAACTTGATGGTTCTGGGTTCGACCCCAACTCTTTGAGAATGATTTATTTATATTTTCTTGCTCTAGCCAGACTTGTGGTAAAGCGTAGCGTTGAGTTTCATAAATCAACACGCAAAATTAGGACGAAAAGTGGATTACGGTTTATCTTGACACTATATTCTCCCCACAATATTTCTAATAATAATTATTATATAACCAACCGTACCAGCACTTTAAATATTTAAAAATAATAAATTAACCTTATTTTTAAACGAAATAAATCACTCTTTATCCCTCCTATGAAACCAAAACAATATTATTTAAGGTCTACTAAACACAACACCAATGGAAGCATCACGAGCAGTCAAAGTTTCTAACATCTTAAAAACAAATTTAAGATGAAGTGAAAATAAGTGAAGTAATCAAAAACAAACTTTACCGCTAAATTAATTTCTCCACTCAGTGCCTGAAATCAAGTGATCTTTTATAATTTATTATGCAAACCGTGTTTGACACTTTATAAGTAGAAAGCTAATTTTATTTAAGAAAAAATGTTTTACCATATATTAATATGGCTTATGATATATAATAAGGAGGTTTCAAAATGAAATTAATATCAAACATTGAGGTCTATGGTCACTTAAAGCATATAAAAAGCTTTTAAGTTAAGAAATGAAATTTGCTGTTTAATCAAAACCTACAGGGTGCTTACTTCCCGTGAACCTACAGTTATGGAATTTGGCACGAAATGACTTACTAAATCCAAAAAAATTAAATATTAAAATATTTCATAGAAAAAAAACATTACAAATTTATAATTAGATACTTCATTGCATACAAAATGAATGTACACGTCCGCAAACTTAAGTTTGTCAAGTTCTATAAATTATACTTCCCGTTGACGTACTAAAATAGGCACGGAACTATAAGACGACCGCATTTTACCGGTATTTTTATTTATTTATACAATTAATTTTCAGCTTTACGCTGTATCTCACACACATCAGGGTAGGCAGAGGGAATCTAGTGTTAAAACTCTCCGTTCCCCACTGTAATTAATAATAATTAATTTTCCTATTAAATGTAATAATCGTACAGTAATTTGGCCTTTAATTTATACTCTATTCATTTTGTTAACACGATTACCAACATTGTAAGAAATCTTCTGGACCTCTAGAGATTTATTGCGAGACTAACCGACTGATAAATTTTCCTCGCAATTTATCTCAATGGAATTTGGACTTTATTATATTAAAATAAGGTCTATTTTAACGGTATCCGTTTTATTTCCTGTCTCGAACAAATCTTACCTGACTTAGCATCTGCTTCAGTATTTTTGTGATTTTCGCTAAAATGCATTCTTTTTCATCTTCTGAAGTATAGGTTTTTATTCATCTCAATGTTATATATGCATGTAATATCAAAATATATTATATATCTATTTCTTTAACATATTGGCGTAATCTTAGAAGGGTTAGTAAAACTCTGAAGGATTATTAAATTTCTTCCCTCTAATGTCGAGGCAAAGCGCGACGTTTGGTTCCGCCACTCAACACTCAATACCTCAAAAAATCGGTGGGAAATGAATGGTCTAAATGGGAACGAAGTGTCCAACTCTAGGTTCCTAAGTTCTCTATGCCTAACTTACTATGTGCGGGAAATAGCATGAAGCTAAAAAAAGTGTAAAAAAAAATCCTTCGAAAAGTCATTTTAATTACCTCTTAAGGTATCTTAAATAATATTTTACACAAGTACAACTAGAAATAGAAGCCATTTCTATACAAATGTTGAAAGTTAAATTTAAACACCCAAAGCTTAAATATTAATATTTTGGTTCAGCGTCGTCTTGGTAACATTGATCATTTGTTGTACTGCCATTATGTATTTTAACTTACTTCAGCTATTTTAATATAAGAATTGTATTTTAAATGAAAAGCTATTTCGACACAGTAGAAGGACCTGAGGTCGTTGTGGCTTAGAAGTTGTAAGTAATATTATAGACTGTAGTGTTTGTGGATACAAATCCAACGATGACAAATATTAATTTATATTTAATATCGATTAATCGAATATGACGTTATTAATATTCAGTATGTGTAGTATTAAATGGGAAGTCACTTCTGTCCCCAATTTCCGCCAAACTCTGGAGGAAAGGCATTGAGAGGCGGAACTCTACGCCGTGGTTTGTCTCGTTACCAAAGCGAGGATATAAAAGTATTAAATATATGATTTCCTTAATCCACAACCTGTTCCCAGTCATATGCTTGTGCCCCTGCCCCACTTCTAGGGACATTCCTATATCATATCCAAGATTTATGAAAATGTGTGAAAGTGTGTGAAGTGAAAATTAAATATTTAAGATGTATGTAAAAAATTTATCTTTGTTATGTATTGCGGGAATCTAGTTGTATATAATTATAATGTTTACCGATTATAATATACTTCGCTTAGGATTAATATTTATATTTTAAAAAATATATATCCGTTCTACCTACTTCAATAAGAAAAAAAGTTCTTTAAAAGAAGTTCTTTTTGCTTACTATTTCTAAAAAAATATATATTTAAAACACAAATATCGTATTCGTATATACTGTACTGCAATGGCGTGTCCATATATTTATATTAACACGTTTAAAAGCAAAGTACAATTGAGAATAAAGCTATATTTATATTTTTAAAAGTGCCGACAGTAGCCACTTTGAAAGCTTAAGTTAGTTTAAGCGAAAGCCCCTGATGCCGCACTACTGCGCTAGTATAACCTGGTCAGTAATTCTTTGTTGTTCTTTAAACGTGCCAAAAGCCTCCATTTTATATAAAATAAATTATATAATGTTTTCTTAAATGGGTGTATAGTTTTTGGTTATAAATATTTTTTTATTTATGAAACAGGGTAGGCAATGGCAGCCTAGTGTTAAGTTTCTGACTTTCTCTCTGTTGAGTAATGGATCTCAACGCTGCGCTTTATCTTGATATCAGAGCGAAAAAATGAAAATATTAAATATTTCAATTTCCTCCAGTAGGAATCGAACCCACAACCTGTGGCGTTTTCAGTTACATACTTGTGCCTCTAGCGTCAATGTAATTTTTTGAATAGGAAAAACGTAATATTGTGTAATTCTTATTATTATTCTATGCCATGTAAAAACCTAGCTGTAATTAGAGAATCTTTAAAGACACCAAAATCAATATTTATATTAATTTTAAAAGTATATTCTATTACTAAAACTAATGGATAATGGAAAACACATTTAGAACCACCATCTTCGTTGGCTTAACACAACTTTGGTTACATCCGCTTCTCATTAGGTAGCGACGATATCATAAAATATTTATAATCACTTAGAGAATATATGCATATTTTATTAATTTCTGTTTTACATACATCGTAAAACAATGCATATTGAATATTCTTAATTTTCGTTTTTTTCGCTTGGGTAACGAGGCAAAGCTCGACGTTAAGCTCCGCTACTCAACACCCAATGCCAATCTTATATTTCGCGGAAATTGGGCGACGGAAATGTCTGATATTAAGGAAGTATCTTAACACTAGGTTCCCACGTTCCCTTTGCCTATCCTGCTATAAGGTGGATGTAACGTGAAGCTTAAAAAAATTTTCAAAGTGGGCGGGCAGAATAAGGAAAAAAGAGTGACTTAAGTTTTTAGTTGAACGGGAAAAGCGAGAATTTGATGAAAAAAAGCATTTTGTATATTCCTAAATAAATAACAGTGTAACTAAGCGAGTAACCTCAAAGGAAGGTCTCATATGGAGATGTAATTATAGAGCTCGAGAGGATTTTGCTTACAATGTGTGGCAAATGAATCTAATATACATACATATATGCAGATATCTTGTTTCTATGACAAAGTTAGATAAACCGGTACAATCAATCTATCTTTTTCTTTCTTTTACATACAGCTATGTAATTATTATCGTGATAATATTTTAGAATAACTTACAAAACTTTATTAAAATAAAAATAATAATTACAAAAACACGATTTTATGAAAAAAATATTATATATATGTCCTTTTTTTAAAATATAGGAGAGAACAGAGTGTCTTAACACTAAGCATTCTCTGACAACGAGACAATAAGAGTACACATGCAATGACATTACATAAATCTACAAAAAGAAGTAATGTTTTGCAATAATTTAAAAGTCAAAAAACAATTCCATAATTCCTCCACGAAATGAGAGACGTAAAAATTGTTTTACACAGCGTTCGTACGTTAATGACGGCATTACAGAGTTAAGCTGTGAGACGCGAAGTGATATTTTTGTCATACGATTTCCGTATTTTTGTTTCGTTTTTAAATTATTTTATGTTGTAAATTTTTAATTATCTTTCTACGTTATAAATTATTTTATATGGATTATATAACCATACATGAAAGATACTCTATAATATGTTTAATTGACGTCGCCGTCTTGGTTCAGGGGCAGAAAGTGTGACTGTAAACGCAATAGGTTATTGGTTCGATTCTCAGTCGAGGAAATGAAATATTTAATATTTTCAAGCCTTCGCTCTGGGGTTTGCCAGTTAACACGCAATGCCTACAGAAAACGGTACCAGAGCAAAGTAAAGAAAATATTAATAAATAATAATTCATTCTCCTGAATGGGAATCGAACTCACAACTACTACAGTATTATTTATTAATTAATAACAATTAATATTTTCTATAATATATATTATAGTAATTGTAGTATAGTATCTTAAAAATTATAATATTTATATATAGAAAATAAATTCCTGCAAATATGGGAGGCTACACTGAACAGATATATAGCAATGTTGCTTAAAAGCGATTCGCAATGGAAAAGTTTTATGTTGCTTTGAGAATTTTACGAGAGACGTGTTGGGGTGAAACGTAAATAGAGAATATCTGTATCCTTACAGATTCAAAAAGACTTGCACTTGTAAATTTTATTCTAATTGGATACATTTTTAAAACAAATATTACCTGGATATTTGTTTTATATGAAATAAACGAGTTTTTTTGGTCCATATCATGGTATCCTGTGCATAGCAGTGTAGATAGGGGGAACTTTGGAACCCTACCCGCCCCTTTTAATAGAATTCTGGAGGCATTGGGTGTTGAATGGCGGAACTAAACGCCGCATATGAATACCGATGCACATTAGTCTAACATTTTTTTTAGATACATTTGTTGTAACTACACTGTCAACTTTAATGTTTTGTTTACCTTTTTTTTTTATTTGTGAATCAGTGATAAATTATATAATATGTATTTTACATACAATTAATTTAATTTGACTATTTTTAGAATTTCATATATTTGCTTATCTATACCAAATAATAGCAATATTAACAAAAAATTGTCAAAAAATAGAAATTCAAAATACGTTTGCTAAGTGCACTTAAAAAGTTCAGTAAGTTAAGCTCTTTTGTTCCTTCACAGCTTAAAGTGTAAGAAAGGAAATTAACAAAAAAATTTTACTGCTTAAATAGTTTTAAGTTCGCTACTCTTATTTCTAGAACGAGTATAGCTTTTGGTTGTTTAATATTTCGCTTTTGTATTTAAAAAGCGAAAAAAAAAATATTTAGGTAAATAATAATAAATAAATATACCCGTATATGATTACACTGGCTCTCTCGTAGTAATTTTTCTCAAAAACTTATGAAGTATTAAGCTGGAATTAATATGTAATATCCAACTTTGGCCTATGTCCAGCAGTGGACGAGGACAGGCTGATGATGATGATGATGATGATGATGATGATGATCCAACTTTACATTGCCTGGAAACACAATAAAGCAAACTTTTAAGTCGACCAAAACAACATTTTGGTTTTTTCCGTATATTGTATGTAATTTGCATAATCAATAGTAGTTTTAAATAAATTATATATTTTTTAAAACTCTAATAACAACTAATTCTATTCTTGAACAGGTACATATTCCTGGCGATATATACGGCAGAGATGATAATAAAGTGCATAGCGAAAGGCTTCATTTTAAATAAGTACACTTACTTAAGAAACCCTTGGAACTGGCTGGACTTCGTGGTGATCACGTCGGGCTACGCTACCATAGGAATGGAGGTCGGCAACTTGGCTGGCTTGAGGACGTTCAGAGTGCTGAGGGCTTTGAAAACTGTTTCAATTATGCCAGGTAAATTAAATTCATTATCATTAACATAATATTAATAAATAAGGGTCGACGTGGCGCAGGAACTATAACACATCGGTTGTGGGTTCGATCCACACTCAAGGCAAAAGTCCGGCGTTAAGTTCCGCCACTCAACATGCAATGCCTCGAAAAAATTGGCACACTCCAAAACAGACAGAGGGAACCTAGTACTAAGAGACTCCGTCTTAATACTAAGTTCCCTCTGATCTCTTCAAGAGGTTCTCATAGATTCTTATGCTTAAATTGTATCTATCAATATATCAAAGGAGCTCTACCTATAGGCCCTTTATAAAATAATTGGCAAGAGATTGATGGTTGGATTCTGGTCCCCTTGAAAGGGGAAACATTTTTTGTGAAGAGGTACCTAGTGTCGTTCTTTGCTTTTGTAAAAATACCCACATCTCAAATTTTTATTTATCTTTTGAGGCCATCATGGTACAACGGCATAGTGTTTAACAGTAAACGGTAAATTTTTGTTTAAAAAGACAATACGCGGTCTTGAGTTTCGCCACTCAACATGCTATGTTACGATAACTGGACCTAAATAGCGAAGTAGCTTCTTAGAAGTAGGTTCCCATTGTCTACGCTGTGATATGTGGAGTAGAGTGAGAAGCTAAAAAATATATCTTTGTCTATATTTTTTTTATTTCTAGAGATCTTCTCATATCGTGATTTAAACTAATAGGATCAGCAATTTAAACATTTCAATTGAGATTCCTTTACATGTAGTTAAAAGCTTACATAAAAATGTTCATTGCTATACATAAAAATAATATAACAGAAAAATTTAAATAAAAGTCACTGAACATATTCAAAAAGGTTCGTTACAAAGCGGAATTTCACTATAAATAAAATAAAAGTCCCATTTTAAAGCACTTCCTACTGCAGGTTTGATTTCCGCTCACGACAAACACTTGTGGAAGTGACGATATTACTTCCGAGCTAACTCGAATAACTCTTTTATGCATATTTTTAGTTTACACAATTGCATTTAAATGATATGCCTTTTAAGCCTTTCTTATCCTTTCTTTTTTCTTTTTTTTTTTCATTTTTTTTTTCTTTTTCGAGGCCAGTCGTAACGCAGGGAGAAATCGACTGGTTGTGGGTTCGGTCCCCGCTCGAGGAGATGAAATATTTATTTAAATTTATATTTCCATTTCTTCGCTCTGGTGTCGAGGCAATACGCGGCTTGGAATTCTGCCACTCAATACGCCATTCCTTGGAATGTGGGGAACGGAGTGGGATACAAGGTTCCCTCTGCCTACCATGCTGTGTGCGGGATACATCGTGAATTTGAGAAAAAAATGCTTTAAATAACTTTAAACAGGTACTTTTCTACTTCAGTTTCATACCTTCTCTGGATCTCGATATACGGATGTAGTCTTGACATACGGACAACGATCCTATAAGGGTTCCGTTTTGTCCTTTTGAGGTACGGTACCCTAAAAAACAAACCTCATGTAATTCTATTAACCAAAAACTATTAAAGCGTGTAAATAGTTTACGTGCTATTTTCTATAATTGATATTTTCATGACTATAGAAAATGAAGGTCTAAACGTATTTCGGATATTAATTAAAAAATCCCATTTGTACCACCATTACTCGCGCATTAACCTTTAATTGTAATTTTCCCCGAATCACCCTAAACTAATACTTTATTAACTTTCGCCATACAAATTATACGGAACATAGGTTCTAAGTTTTGTGACAGGAAATTGTTTTAATTGAAAGACTGCATATAAACTTTTATGATGATTTAGTTTTACTTGAAAACCGTATAAACAACTATGCTAAATCTTTTTTGAAAAAGAATAGGAATTTTAAGGTGTTGACATCATGAAATAAACATACTCTTGTCTTAATTAAACTTTGTATAATGAACTTAAATTTTAAATGAAATTATCATAAAACATACATTTATTCCCACTTAAGTGAGTAGCTGATAAAACAATAAAAACAACAAAAAAATAAGAAACTGCAACAGTAAGGAGACGGAAAATTGAATAAAAACAAAAATGTCGTTCGAGTCACAACATTGAAACAGACTGAAGCATTCCTGTCACCGGCTTTCATTCCTCAAATAGCTTTACAGTCTGTCTATTTTAAGGCTTGGTCGACGGGTGAAAAATAGCACCGTATTTTCCAGGTATTCCAGTACTTGTGCAAGATTCTCTGCTTTTGATGTCAGTATCCTTTTCTCATATTATTTCCTTTGTTGGTCGGATATCTTTCTAGCCCGTGAACCGCGGGAAGTTTTCAATGTGAAATTTCCAAATATATTTATTGTATGTAATGAAATTTTGTACGTAGTAGTTTGTTGTTGTTGTATTATGAAATTGAATTTAAGATATATATTGTACTAGTGGACCCGGACGCGGCTACGCCTGCTTCAACTATAAGAATATTTATTAAATATATTCATGAAATTATTTTCAATTCTCAATAGAATTAGTAAGATAATATAAGCTCAAATAATCAAAAAGAATAATAAGTAGATACACATTATTAGAAAAAATTATCTGAGTTATTGAAATGAACTAACAAAAGGATTAAGAGTAACTAAAGGATAGGTATTCTAAATATTAGAAAAAGTACCTAAAGTTTTCCGTGCGTGCGTACATAGATATTGACTCTACGAAATAACTAAACATTTCTCTCTATTAAGTAGGATAATTTTAGCGGGCAATATCAAATAAAATAAGAAGCGAATCAAAGTGTATTTTAAATTAATTATAAACAACAAATAAAGTTCGAAAATGAATGAAAATTTATAAAACCGTCAACGTCATCTGCCCGTTCGCGTCGGTCATACTGTGCCGCCCGCTAGGTGGCTAGGTCATTTGGAATCAGTGACATCTCCTTAATTATTTATTAGTATGTTATACAGTAAATTATAATTTCAATCTAGATAAAATGCTAAAAGTGACTATTATATTTATTTTCATAAGAATGAATATCAAAACGTCGCGGTAGCGGTCGCGTAGCAACGA
The DNA here is from genome assembly GCF_056956725.1 of Heliconius melpomene rosina. Lineage (NCBI taxonomy): Eukaryota > Metazoa > Arthropoda > Insecta > Lepidoptera > Nymphalidae > Heliconius > Heliconius melpomene. The sequence continues at coordinate 2,904,505 of NC_140402.1, read as the reverse complement.
CGGTTGTTATTAAAATGGCAGAATAAATTGCATGTCAAATTAGAATGTACTTTAAAATATATTAGTATATATGTGTAATGTAATGTTATATAGCCTATAGCACTTCTGAAGAATGCAGCTTTCATATAAAACAAAAACAATGAAAATCGGACCAGTAGATCCAGAGATCTTAGCGTTCAAACAAACAAACAAACAAACAAACAAACAAACAAACAAACAAACAAACAAACAAACAAACAAACAAACAAACAAACAAACAAACAAACAAACAAACAAACAAACAAACAAACAAACAAACAAACAAACAAACAAACAAACAAACTCTTCCGCTTTATTATATTAGTATAGATTGGATTTGGAAAATATGGCCGTAAATTTTAAGTAAAACTTAGTATTTCTATATAATAGTTTGTATTAATACAAATACTTACTACAAGTAAATATTGATACCAATTTAAATAACTTTGACCGTTCTTAGATTATTTTTCTCATAGAGACGTCGCTTCGTGAAGTCTTAGTCAAGTTGTAATTAAATGAAAATTTGAGATGCGAAGTATAAATTAGAACAGAATTCTTAATAAAAAAAGAATACCGATTAAATAAATCGAGACCTTGGGTTTTCCTAGCCCTCTATGCTTGTATAATGGGCGCAAAATCTTTGATATTTTGAAGTGATATACATATAAGAGAGTTCTTTTTGCCGACTCACTACGTCACTATTTCTATATATTAAGATATAAAAGATAAAAGGAAATATTCCTTTCAACCAAATATAACAATCATAATTCAATAATTTTCCCATCTAAATAATACTGATACAAAAAACAGGGTTTCGTTAAACAAAATTTATCGTAAAAAACTTTAAAGTAATTGAAATATCCCTAATACCTGTTAAATCTGTGTAAGCCTTCCAATCTCGTTACGTTAACGGTAACTGAGTGGCTCTATGAATGAAATTAGTAAGCAACGGCGAGAGTTGTTTATTACATTTAAACGAGGCTCTGCCCATTTGTCCACTTCGTATTGACGTTAGGGACTCGGCCATAGTTATCTAATTTGTAAGTCAATTTAGGTTTTCCCGACCCCGGCCATTTCGACTTGTTTAATATTTAACAAGCAAGTAAAGCGAAGGAAATAATTCTGAGGGATCGAAATGTAAATTATACTGTGTAATCTGTAACTAGTGCTTCAAAATAAAATATTGTTTATATAGAAATTAATAATTTAAAAAATGGCGTAGTACGTTAGTAATTAAATTTGATTTAAATAACAGTAAATAATGGGAAAATAATAATAATACACCATTTACAGAAAATAATAATTAATATTCTTATTAGAGCATATAACGCGAAACGTAATTAGAGCAAAATCTATCTGTATATTTATTTTAATCTGTGGTCGAGCGCTTTGGCGGTAAATTTAAAACTATTGTGTCAAGTAATCATTTTAATTATTTTAACTTTACGTATTATCGTATCATTTATTTTGTATCTCATATATTATTTATATTTATCTCCATAAATTCTTTCCAGGTCTTAAAACCATCATCAATGCATTGCTTCACTCCTTCAAGCAGCTGGCGGAAGTAATGACGTTGACGATCTTTTGCCTCATGGTGTTCGCGTTGTTCGCGCTGCAAGTGTACATGGGGGAGTTGCGGAATAAATGCGTGGAAAACCTCGTTGTGGTGCCTGGAGAGAACTTTACTGATGAACTGTGGATGAAGTAAGGGATATATATATATATATATTTTAAAGACATTATAATGTATGTGTAATATATTTAAGTTTTAAAGACATTACAATGTATCTGTAATATATTTAAGTTTTAAAGACATTATAATGTATCTGTAATATATATAATTTCAAAATGAAAATTTAGATTTTATGCGAATTTGCACTGTCAAAACTTGGAACTTACCTACTAAATGTGTTATCATCGTGTATTATAAAATTGTAAATTGTAAAAATTGTAAAGTAATTTTAATTATTTCCCTTACTCTGGTAACAAAACAAAGCACAGCATTAAAAACAGAGTGTCTTAACACTTGGTTTCCACACAGCTATATGCAAGATACAGCGTAAAACTAAAGAAAAAACTAAAAACATGCTGTCACCACAGATGGATAAGCAACTCATCACATTGGATGGTGGACGATGAAGAAGTGCCTATAATCTGCGGCAACCTGACCGGTGCGAGGCACTGCCCGCCGCAGTTCACGTGCCTGTGCATAGGACCCAACCCCAACCACGGGTACACCAACTTCGATAACTTCCTGTGGTCTATGCTGACTACCTTCCAGCTCATTACCTTGGACTATTGGGAGAATGTTTATAATATGGTGAGTTGGTCTTTTTTTCTTAAATATATCTGTATAGGTATAAGTAAATCCTCAAATAAAAATGTTTTTTTTTTATTTTTAGATTATTTATTTCATTCACATATCTTTCGTTTACATAATATCACATATTGAATAAATAAAGTTAAGAAAACATTTATCTTATACGACACATAGAATTTATGCTTGGAGCGCACCAGCCACCTTTATGGTAAACCATAAATGCCACAGCCACGTTAAAATGTAGACATTAAAATATTCTTGTTACGAGCAGTTTTTAAGAATAAACTCAAAAAGTGTTTTATTCTAATTTTACAATTACTCTTTAGTACATTTTACTTGGTCCGCTTAAATTAATTTATATATTACTAATGGACCCGAAAGCGGCTACACCCGCTTTAACTATACGAATATTTATTAAATACAGGCGTAACTTGCATGCCCTCACTCTTCTTTATAGCATCCTTTTCAATCCTGTTACACCATCCTACCTCAAGGAGCGTTTTAAGTTCCTGGGGTCAGACACCTTTCATTCCCAAAACCTCCGTTCCCACCTTAACCATATCCTCGAAATTCCTCTATGCCACACGAAATGCTATAGTGACTCTTTTACGGTTAAAACAGTAAAGCTATGGAATAAGTTGCCGCTGGAAGTAAGACGGTCCCAGTCAATTGGGATTTTTAAACGACGTCTTAAACTTTACTATCTCCAACTCAATTCATAAAACGACAATATTATAATTATATATGTATTTATCTTTAATTGTTGTATGTATGTATATATGTATGTATGTAGGCATTTGTGAAGATATGTATGTATATATCTACATATATACATACATATCTTCACAAATGCCTACATATGTATGTATAAATGTATGTATTAAACTATTTTGTGTTCTCTGAATATTGGTTTTTATATATTTTATGTACTTTTTGCACCTTTCTGCCTTCTTTTCTAAATTTAATCCTTCCGTTTTTTCTTTGGTTGCCTGTAAGAAATCGCTTGTGATAAGGCCGCCATTGCACACTTGTTAATCGTGTTTCTAATGATTTGAATTTTTTTTTCTCTTCTTATTTGTGCAATAAAGTATTATTTTATTATTATTATCTATATATATAAAATCGAAAGGTCACTCACTCATCACGAAATCTCAGAAACTACATGTGCTAGGAATCTCAAATTTGGCATAGGAGTTACTTATAGGACGTAGGTGCTCGCTAAGACGGGCATTTGCAATATTCGACTTCTAAGGGGTTGTTTTTGGGGTCGAAAGTTTGTATGAAACTTTGTTACTACAAATGATAGGAGTCTCAAATTTTGCATAGACGTCACTAGGACGTAGTCATGGAGACAGAAATTAATAATAACATAGTTGACGCGGATGAAACCGCGAGCGGGCCGCTAGTTATTATATATTTATGAAATTATTTTCAGTTTTCGATAGAGAGATGCGTTAAGCAAGTTCATTTGGGTGACGTTTTCTAACAACAAACTTTGCAAATCGTGGCTTACCAACGGTCGCATAGCGACGGTTGTTTTTAACATGTCAGAATAAATTGCATGTCAAATTAATAAGTATTTTAATATATTGGTATATATCATTAGTATTACTATAGATAATATGAGAAAAAAAAGTATCCTATGTTCATCCTGAGATCCTCAAGTATCTCTATGTGAGTATTTTATCACAATTAAATTAGCGGCCCTGATTGCGTAAAAGACAGACAGACAGACAGACAGAGTTACTTTCGAATTTATAATATTACATAAATTTCATCAATTAAATCTATTTTTATGTTTCATTCAGTAGTTTTTGCGTGAAAATCAAACAAACATCCATTTTCACAAACTTTCACATTTATAATTTATTTATACCAGGTACATACGAAACTTACTTTCATTATTAATATACTTAAACAAGATAAAACCACCCCTGTTGACTTAGGCGCTACTTTGAATAAGATAAAACTAATATCTATGTACACTTGGTACCTTCAGGGTATCTTCAATCCATCTTACAAGGTACCCTACCATAATAATACCTTGTAACTGCCCCCCTTGAGCCCTCGGTAAATTAATTAAAGCTGTTGGTAATAGGGTCTTTACTCTTGTATTAGGTATACATACAAAATTATATGTATGTATAAAAGCTGAGTCAATATAGCCTTTGAGAATAAAATCTACGATGTTATTGGATTTTTTGGAAATATATTAATTATCAGAGACCAGTGGAATAGGCGTGTGCCTGTCGACGAGACAGGTTGTGGTTCAATTCCCACTTGCAGAAATGACATATTTAATATTTTTATTTCTTCGCTCTGGTGTCTAATCTCACTCTGGCTACCCTGCTACATGCGGAATAGAACGTGAAGCTGAGAGAGATAGTGATTATTCACATTAAATAAAAAACCATACTAAGCTATTTTCACGTGCTCAATCGAAAAAGAATTATAAAAGTAGACAAAGACAGAGGTAAAAGTTAGTAACAATATAAATTAACCACTATACTATAGAGTAATGACTATTAAACTATGTAAGTTTATATGACTTGCACAGTGTATATGTCACTATAAACTATCATTATTATTGAGAGGCTAACTACAGTTATCCTATCCTATTTAATCTGGTTTACAATATGCTTAAGATGTTTACAATCCATTAGGTAAATACGAGCTATTACCACAGTTTATGCCAGAATATAATATAAATAAGGAAATAATGACACTTAAATGTAAGTTAAATAGAAGGATTTTGTTGTACACTTCACGCAGTATCACGCATATAGCAGGTTTGATAAAGGAAACCCAGTTTTTCATGTAATTTTCAAAAGGTTTTGTGTTGAACGGATCTTAATATCAAGCTTTGCCTTGTCTCCACCGACTCCACCGAGTTATAATTGAAAGTATCGCTTAAAGTCAGACACTGAGCTGCTGTGCAACAACGACCTTAAGAAAGTCTCAACGGTAGAGAGAGATTAGAGAAAAATCACTTCGCATTCTACTTCCTAATTGCTTTAGAGTAAAAGAATTTTAATTAATCGGACCCGGAAACTGAAAATATTTTTAAATGTAAACATTTCTTAGATTTTGGGGTGGGATTCATTTCTTAGATTGGGGCCGTCGTGGCGTAGCAGCACAAGGGTGTGACTGTAACGCGACGGTTGTCGGTTCGATCCACACTCGAGGAAGTGAAATATTTATTAAAGTTTATATTTCCATTTCTTCGCTCTGGTGTCGAGGCAAAGCGCGGCGTTGAGTTCTGCCACTCAACACGCAATGCCTCCAGAATTTGACGGAAAGTGGGGAACGGAGAGACTTAACACTAGGTTCCCTCTGCTGTCCCTGCTGTATGCGGGATTCAGCGTGAAGCTGATTTATTCATTTATTTTTACTGAAAAGTTGAAACTTGACTCACCTGAACCCACAATATCAAGCTGAATAAACTCAGTTTCATTTCTCTTCATTTATTCTTGGTATTACTTTAGTTGTTCTACGATTTTTTTGGTCTATGGTGGCGCAGTGAACTAGTATCTGAATGGAAATGGGGTGATTGTGGATTCAATCTAGTACAAAGTTAAAAATTGTTTTTTTTTTTCTATATTTTTTTATTAATAGTGTAAAATATGATGTTTTCAACATGTATGCTTATTATATTTCTTATAGAAGCACCTCTCAAAATCAACTTTAGCTCACAATCCACAAGTCATTAAATTTCTTCTTAATTATTTAACGAACTTCAATTAGGTTCCCACAAACCGAATATCAAAAGATAAAATATATTTCAGAGTGACACTCGACGTGGACGTCATTACTGTGGAAATATTTTTTGTCGATCTTTTTCGTGGAATGGTTACGTTTCCAAGTTAATGAAGTATTCTCGTCTTTACAACTCGAAAGAATATTACGTTATTTTCTAAATAAAGCATTTATTTATATTTTCTCTATTAACAATTTTATATTTAATAGGTAAAGGCTTAAAATGTAAGCGAATAAAGACTCTTATATAAAACGAGTGAAAAAATAAGTGATAAATTACGGGATACAGCGTGATGCTGATTTTTTTTTTTCTTAATAAAAATACTGCAGTTGCACTAAAACTACTATTTACAATGGCTAGAAAAGTACATTTCTTAGTAACGCTAATTGTAAAGTAATTTAATTAAATAAAGCTTATTTTCTCGTTAAGTTAAACTTTCGCCCGCACTTAGCTCGCTCACTTCTATGTGTTTTAATTGCTTAGGAGTTAAGTACCTCGAGTGCTAATTATTATTTGTTTATATGGACTTTGAGATAATTAATATAACGAGGTTTTTCCCGCCATAATAAAACGACACGTGTCTAAAAATTTGGTTGTAAATTCCAATTCTACTGAAGAAAATGCTTATATTTGTTTTACATATGTCTCTATATCTTATTAATTCAATCTTAGAATTAAGTTTTGCCATCTAGTGTGTGCGGAGAATAGTGGGAATTAGCACTTAATGCCTCTTTCGCAGAGAGCGAAAAATTTACAATGTTAGAAAATGTAATTAAAAATATAAACCCACAAATCTTCAAATTTAATATAATAAATATTATTTTAGAATTTGAAGATATTTCATGCTTTATAATACTAACTTACTCGGTAAGTTAATGGTGGTGGAAATTGGGTTACGGAGGTGTCTTAATGGGAGCGGAGTGTCTAAACACTATGTTCCCTCTGCTAATATACGAGTATCTCGTATAGTTTAGGTTATGATTGACCTGGCCTTAGTATTTGCAATACGTAGAACATAAAAGCAACATCAAAATTACTTTGTGTGTACAAAATAGAAACAAATGTAGGTTAATTGGCACTGTTTATACAAGTTAGGAATACACGTAATCGTTCATAATTTCGATTTCATGTGGACGAAGCTTACATATTGTTTTTTTTATTTCTTTTTATCAGCTTCATGCTGTGTCCCGCACACATCAGGGTAGGCAGAGGGAACCTAGTGTTAAGGCACTCCGTTTCCCAATTTCCTACGAATTCTAAATCACATGTTAAGTGGCGAAACTCAACGCTGTACATTCCCTCGCCAACAGAGCGAAAATATGAAAATATTAAACATTTCATTTCCTCAACTCGGAATCGAACCCACAACCTGTCACATTTACAGTCATACCATATACCCCTGCACTACGACTGGCGCATCATATAATTTACACATACCCTCGTAATATATGATTAAGGCAACGCAAGTTATGAGGGGAGTCCAGGACTTGGCACCGATACAAAGCGCTAATGGCTCAAATGAGTTGATGCTGTTCAGGAAATATATTGTACCATTTAAACTTAACGCAGTGACTACCATCGTTTTTCCACATTCAGAATGTAGGGTTTTTTGAGTTAAATTGAAATTTATTTTTTTATTGATGTTATCACAGTACATGTTGAATATAATTATGTAGATTTAAACCTACTGTTTTTTAGCTTAACGCTATATTCCGTTAATTACAAGGTAGGCAGAGGGAACCTGCGACCCTAATGTTCGTTTGTGTAAAACACTCCGTTCCCCATTAAGAGAAGTGTCCCCCACATTCCGCCCAATTCTTGAGAATTAATTACGTTGCATGGCGGCATTTAATGATGTAATCTGCCTCATTACCAGAAAAAGAAAATAAAAAGAATATTTCTTTCCTCTGAAAGGCAATCGAACCCACGACCATTGGGTTAACAGTGCCTGTGCCCCTGCTTCACGTAAACATATACAAGAAAATTATATTAAAAATATCTTAAATTTTTATACCATAAATATTGAAGTCAAAAGCTGAATTTTTTAAGCAAATGATCGCTTTATATGCTAAGCCAATTAGACGATGCAATTAAAAATTGATCGGGGTAAATTTTGCTAGCTTAATCGGCGAATTACTTTAAAAAATGTTTGTTTAAATATATTTAACTAATTTTGAGGTTAAAAACCTTATATATAAACATGTTTGATATCGTATTTATATTTCTAATATTAATATTATAATTATCATCAATTAGCTAAACTTTAATGTATTTAAAAAATATATTGTACTAAAATACTTTATTAAAATAAATTCAACTATTCTGTTATTTCGTAAATCATGAAAAAATTATATATAATAATATTAATATTAGCTACATCATTGAATGATTTTACTAATAGAATATATTTATTGCAGGTCTTATCGTCTTGTGGGCCGATGTCAGTGTCTTTTTTCACCGTGGTTGTGTTCTTCGGATCCTTCTACCTCATCAACCTGATGCTTGCCGTCGTAGCGCTTAGCTACGAGGAAGAATCGCAAATTACGCAAGAGGTAAGCCTATTTTAATATAAAATAGCGAGGATGTCACAGTGAGAATGAAGAAGAACGGGCTCAGCTGGTTTGGACGCGTCGAACGAATGAGTGATGAAAGAATGGCAAAAAGATCTATGATGGAAAAGTGAGCGGTAAGAGAGGTAGGGGGCGACCTCGATTTACAAAGATACTGGAGGTCATATATGAAGCGGTTGATGACAGTGGACGAGGCGAAAGAGGTATGTAGCTCCGTTCTCTCTGACGGTTCACGCTTTATCCCTGAAATCGTGAATCATCCCATAAAGCGTGAAGCTATGTATGTATGTAATAGAGTCGTTGTGCCGCAACGGCAAAGCATCTAATAAGAGCAACGGTTGTGAGATGGATTCCACTCGAGGGAATTAATTATTTTCATTTCCCAAGCGAATAAATAAAAAATATATATTTCATTTACTCAAGTGGGAATCGAACCTACTCTACCAGTATAAAATACCTCACTTTAGTATCGATACACCTACAAAAACCAAGGTTTACTAGCTAAAATCGTTAACAATGAAATACTACAGTATAGGTTAGATACGTCACTGACGCAGGCACTATAACGACGTGCTACGTGCTGCGACTCAGCGAACACTAACGGGTGAATTCCCGCAACAAATTGCCTCACTCCTGACTCTCCTTTCCGTATCTGGTGGGATTTATGGTGCTATCAATTTTGCATTTTACTGACTTTATTTGTGAAATAAACTATTCTTATTATTGAGGTTTTAGGCGGAAGTGTCCTTTTTTGCAGTGAATCACTTTTTATGGTCGAAGATCAGTGTTAATACTCTCTAGTGAACTATGTTATTATTAATTTCTGTCTCCATGACTACGTCCTAGTGACGTCTATGCAATACTTGAGAGACTCCTAGCATTTATTGTAGTAACGAAGTTTCATACAAACTTTCGACCCCAAAAACAACCCCTTAGAAATCGAATATTGCAAACCTACGAGCACCTACGTCCTATAAATAATTCCTATGCAAAATTTGAGATTCCTAGCACATGTAGTTTCTGGGATTTCATGATGAGTGAGTGACCTTTCGATTTTATATATATAGATTAACGCGATTTAATATAACCTTTCCTTGATGAAATTAACAAAACATTCGAAACAGACGCTACTGAGATTAGCGTATTCAAATATACAAACTTTTCACTTTTACAATATTAAGTAAAAATGTGAGAAGCTAAGAATTATTTTTTTGACGGCGTAGTGTGAAAGCTATTAGCTCATACAAATGAATGGTTATGAGAGAGATCTCTCACTTCCAAGTTCTCTAAGGAGTCGCAAGTATAATGCAGTATGCGGTGGTTTGTAGAGCTCGTTTATCTTCAGTTAATCATATTCATATGTGTTGTGGTTCTGGCCACCTGCTGTAAACTTAATAGTTTGTGGGACTCAAGTTTCATAATACTACGTCTAAATATAGTTAGTTTATACTATATATACTGTATAGTTGAGGATACTCGAAACTCTAGAACTAAAAAACAAGAATATACGAAAATACAATTTAATTACTATGAATGCTATTGTATTATATAACACAGCATAATTTTGTAGTGGAACTACGGGTTCGATTCCCATTTAATCTTTTCTTTTAGTTTTTCTGGTACGTTGGCTAAAGAACGGTGTTAAGTGCTGACACTCAACACAGAAATATTTCGAAGAATTCAGCGGAAATTGAAGATTCACGATATCAATTATGGTGTTTTATATAATTGTAATTTAAAAATCAACTATATCAAATATATTTTATACCCGACTCCGAAGCCCAAAAAAAGGGCTATATTTACGATGAAAGCTTATGTATATAATATATCTAAATATTGCTATACAATATATCATGTTTTCTTATTAGGAAAGGAAGAAAGATCTCAACGAGCACCGTGACGATTCCACATTCAGTTTTGACCCCACATCCCTTGCGGTAAGGACGTTAGCAAGGGACTCCAAAAAGCGTATTGACGCCAGAAAAGGCTTACTACTCGCCTCGTATTCCAGAAAACGAACGAGAAGACGTAAAAGAGGGAAAAGCACTATACATCACACAAACACAGTTACTGTCACTGAAAGGTGAGTTTTTGTATGAACTCTTAGACTTACATATGAAAAATTTAATTAAAAAAATAATTCTTCACATTTTTGGTAAAAAGATTTTTCTAGGAATTGCGTGTTTAATGGCGGTTCTAATAATTATTCATTTCTGAGTGGGAATTGAACCCACATTCATCACATTACAGTCATGCTTGAGCCACTGCGCCGTGACGGCTTCAAACATTTTTATTTTTTAATTAAATAAAGTACATAATAAAAATATGTACATAAAAATACATTTTCCATTTCTATGGAGCCTTGGGGACAAGTAAAAAATAGACATTTTCCTTATAGATAGATACTTTACTATTATGTTTTACTCCACTATCGTACGATTCTATAAGAAAAAAATATATCAGTAAAAGCAAGTTATCTTTAAATAACCCATTGTCGCTATGATAAAGCCGAATCAAAATTTTAATGAAAATCAAACACTCAAAGCGCGGCGTTAAGTTCCGCCACCCTACACGAAATGCCTGAATTCTGCGGAAAACGGAGAACAAAAGTTTCGCAATGAGAATGGAGTGTCTTAATACTAGGTTCCCAGGTTCCCTCTGCCTATACTGCTATGTGCGATATACAGGGTGAAGCTATAAAAAGTTAAACTAATAACTTAAAACGTTGAAATTACCTTTTATCGCCATTTCGTTACCTCGACGCTCGAACAAATGAAATAAATATAGTTGGCACTTTGCCCTCCGGCGGTAGAAATAAAGACTAGACGGTGGACAGTCTATTTATGTTATAAAAGCTTTAACGGCAAGGAAGCCAAGAATTCAAGGTTCTTTTTAAAGAACTGGAAGACTTTTAAATCTGTTAATAAAAAACAATTTTGTTCGTTTTTCAGTATTTACGGTGCTACTATATTTATGTGATATTAGGTTATTTTAACCGAAGTTGTCACTAAGTCCTTACTGCATAAATATAATCACTGAATTTGCGTTATCTCTAGATGGACCTAAGTGACTAAATTCTCTTTGGACGATAACTTCGAGGTATAGAAAATTCAATGAGCCGATTCGGTTGTATAGAAAAAAATATTTATATAAATTTAATTATTTTATAAGTTAGTATTGTTATTTAACTATAAGTTATATTATTTCTTTACTTTTACCTTTTTTTCTTATTATAGACAGAAGTAGAAGGATTAACGTTAATACGTGCTTAAGACAGTGCCAAATAGTTTTTGTTTGGTGCTATAATTTAAGCCAACACAAACTAATTCTCATTACCATATAGATTAAATTACTAAATCTAGGGGATTTCCCTGAGAATCCCTATCTTGACCAGCTTACTAAAACCCTATTTATTTTCTTATTTTTCCGTCCCTTACCCTTTTCTGTCTAAATCCAAACATAATGAAGACCCAATGCCGTGTTTTTTTTAAACAAATAAACCCTATAATAGGCAATGGTGTGTCATAATAAATCAACCAGCCATGGGTTTTTGGTGCATTGCGGGATTTTAAAAGGACAGCCGCCTTTTTCATATTGAAATATCAAGCAATTAGCGTTTATATACTTTTTGTATTTCTATTGTTTTATTTTATGTTATAGTATATAATTTTATGTTTCTCATGTCAGAGTTTAAGAAACCATTTAAAATTTATAGATAACATGTTTATTAAAATAAGTCTATATGTACTACATTTTCGAATAACGAAACCATATACCAATTAAGGCCGTCATGGCGCAGAGGCACAAAGGTGTGACTGTAACACAACGGTAGTGGGTTCGATCCCCACTCCAAGGAATGAATTGCTTATTAATATTTTCATTATCTTCGCTCTGGCAACAAGACAAAAATCCGACATTGAGTTCCGCCACTCAACATACAATGCCTCGACATATCGGCGGAAAATGGGAAACGTAGTGTTTTAGCACCAAGGTTCCCTCTGCCCTGCTATATGCGGGCTTACATTCAGCTTAAAGCTGATTTTTTTAATAGAAAACCAAAACTAATACTATCTAATCTACGTGCCCAGATAACAATACCACGTGACACAGAATAAAAAACAAATTTATACCGATCATTAAATGCTAAGAACATTCCCCGTAAAAGTAATGGAGTATCGCTATTTCCGTTACATTCGTAACATTTTGTTCAATTGAATTGAGAAGTATGTACCATAGAGTATATATTATTCGAGTTAACCCTAATAAAATAAGATGAAATTTGTTCTCATACTATGTTACAAAAACGACTCATAAATAATAGTTCGTCCGGCTGCTCCTAGAAGTTTTGAACCAATGTACATAAATATTAGCGGGGTTTTAAGTCGACATTTATAGGTATTGCGGGTAGGATGGCACAACCCTATTACAATTTATATAGAAACATAGTTTGTATAAAACATAAGTATGTGGGATCCGAAGTCGTTGAATATACTTTTATTAAATTAGTGAATCAATTTTACATTTTTAAATATAAATTATTATAAAAAAATACATTTAAAAATATAAAAAACCACTCTTCCGAGGGCGGGACAAGGGTCCAAGCCATTGGTGGCTAGGGCTCCAGAGAGAGGAACCGCCGCACAATACGTGCCGTCTCAAGTAACACTGCCTTCTGTATCCGGTTCTTGATCCAACAGCTAAGCGATAGCCTCTTAAGGTGTTGGTCGAGGCTTTTCGCTATTAAACCGTTAACCGAAACCACTATCGGCACAATGATAGTCGCATTGACATCCCACATGGCGGTAATCTCATGGGCTAGGTGGGATCCGTCGTTATTATTATGTGCATTTAAGTATGCCATTCATTTAAACTTTTTGCTCGCTAGTTTTAGTTTTTTAGCAATAGAAATGTGAACAAAGGTTGTGGATTCGATTCCCATCGAGGAAGGGGATGTTTAAAATTTTCTTTTAATTGGCGGAACACAACACCCTGCTTTGCCTCGACACCAGAGCCAGAAAATGAAAATATACATTAAAATATAAATATAGCAGAACTACTAATATTGTACCCATCAATAAATACAAATAGCGTTGTTTATTATCCTAAGATAAACAATAGAGGCATGTTATTCTGTTAGTATTTGGATTGTTTATTGCGATATTGTTTCACCGTATAGCGCGACGTTAGCGTTTACCCGTCTATTTACTGTATGAAATGAGTTTTTACAATTTTTTTTTACTATTTATATTATACTATTTATTTTTTGAGGCCAGTCGTGGCCCAGAGGCCAGAAGTGTGACTGTAAAATCGACTGGTTGTGGTTTCGATCTCCACTCAAGGAGATGAATTGTTTATTTAAATTTAATCCATTTCTTCGCTCTGGTGTCGAGGTAAAGCGTGGCTTTAAGTTCTACCACTCAACACGCAATTCCTCCAGAATTCGGCAGAAAGTGGGGAACGGAGGATTTTTTTTAAGTTTATATTTTTTTAAAATTAAAATCGGCGAATAAACCAAGGCAAATTCTATAGTTATTTAACGTATATCTACATTAAACTAATACAGAAGGTAACAGGAATGTCATTATATACAGTGAATCGGCGGAATACGGTTTGGTGGGAGGAGAATCAATATTGCGTAAAGGAGATACAATCTGGCGGCAAGAGTGTGAGGGATGCTTGCTTATGCTTATACATATATTAGAAATATCTATGTCAAGAGGAAAAACACAAGTTTTCCTTATATTATACAAACGATAGTTGTAAATGTAATGTTTTCTTTTGAAAAACTCTAGAAATGCTTAAAAAAGCTTTTAAAGCTGTATCCCACATGAAGTAGGCAGGCAGAGGAAGTCTAATTTTAAAACACTCCGCTCCCCATTTTTTTTGCAATTTTGAATTTTGCACCAGAACGAAGAAATTAAATTATTAATTACTAGCAGACCCGCGAACTTCGTATCGCCTAACAGTCGATTTTTTTTAAATGTATTCTGCTATTCGCGACACCGGGTCGGCTAGTAAGATAAAAAAAATAAAAACTTAAATCATTTTTGATTCTTATAATATTCATTCAAAATTATAATAAAAATAACAATTTCTGATATCTTATTATGATGCCTACTTATTATATTTTATTTTATTTTTACTTATTCTAAATTCAGTTTCATTTTCATTGTAGTACTTTATAGTACACGTTATTTTTTGTTTCGTTATCTGGCGCGTAAACAAACAGAGCAGATGGTTTTCCAACACGGGAACAGGCAACATACAATAGACCATGCGAGAAACATGAGTTTTCTATATTAATACCACTAACACTTAATAACTGTCCCTGGGATTTGTTTATAGTCATTGCCAAAGCAAGCCGTACTGGAAACTGTAGTCGTCAGTTGAAATCATTGGGATGCGGGGTATCAAAACGTCTTCTTTTTACTTTCCTTTCAATATGATTGGTTCTATTACGTTATTCATTATTTTTTTATCGCTAATCGTGTGCCGTTACAAAATTTCATTTGGTTAATATTTCGCAAACTTATAACTACACATTCAAGATTTAATTGAAGGTTGTGAGGCGACAATCCTGGCAAATGAAGTGAATTTAAAAATTCCGGTGGATAGTTCACGACATCATCTTCATTAGTTGCCGTATCAACTGACTTATGTGTCCTTATTTTGCCAGAAATGCCATCTTGAAAATTTATATTTAATACATTTACATCAGTGTGTTTGGCAGCCAGTAAAGCTCTTTCGCTCAACCAATTATGGAATAAATAATCAGCAACATTTCAGCAACATTTGGAAGCACTTTATGAATGAGTTCATCTTTTGATGACTGATCTTTTGACGTTAACTGACAAAAACTATCAGGAAAGCTGATGCAGCCAGTCAGCGCATCTATAGGAAGTTTGCCATTACCAATAGCAATGAGTTGTTTAGAGAATATGTCTCCAGATTGATCATTTTGCAACATGACACGCATATTCTTGCTTAAATGTAATACCTTGACATGTTTCCACAATTTGGAGGACTTTAAACATGAATTCAGTTCATCAGCTTGCATTGAACGTGGAACCACTGGCAATCCTCTTCCTTATAGTAAAATCATTGCGCAACCAAATTGATTGGCAAACTGAGTTTTTACAATAACCTTACAATATTGGCAAACTGAGTTCATAGGTCCAATAGCGACACAGCTGAAGGCACTGCTGGCATCAATTGATATATCGTAACAAAAAGCAGCTCGATTCAAAATTGCTACATTATCAGTCAACTATCGTGCTCACGTTCATTGCAATCTTTAAGTTCTGGGCAGTACGATTAGATTCTTTTGTCTAAATTTGTCCACCGCCTTATAGAAGGCATATTTAGTAAGTCACAAATACACAACACTTTCTTAATATTATAGAAATTGGTGGCTTTTAGATTTAATAATATAGATGCACAAAGAGATGTTTACATTTCAAGTGACATCTTACCATAGAAATATTGACAAATATTGACATTAATAGACTGAGATCCCAGGACCCCCAGACCTATATCATTTTAGCAAAGCTGAATTTTTGAGGATCGATAGTCTAATATGTAGTTAAGACTGTATGCATACTCTCTAACTTAAAAAACCTTCAGAGATAGTGCCAACTTAAAACACACTTCCGGTTGCGTTAGAGTAGAAAGTCTCTTTTTTTTTTCATTTATTTATGGACCACACAAGAAAGAAAGTACACAAAACTTATGACAACAGAAAAAATGTGTACAATGGATAACTTATCTCTAATAGTGATCTCTACCAGAAACCCTTGAATGTAGGGGATGTTAAAAGAAATGATTCGGGTGCGGTATTTTAATATAATGTTAATAATAATAATAAACCCACATACAAATATACATAACATTAATCAATATTACTATACCTACATAAATATATAAAATGACATAAAAGAGTTGAAAAAGAAAATTAATAAAAAAAAGACAAAGCGACTACTAAAGATTCTAATTGAGATTAAGAAATGTTGTTTTAATTTGATTTTAATAGTATTTAGAGATGGATTGCCCGACAGTATAGAGTTAGGTAGTGAGTTCCATAAGCGCACTGCTTGAACTGTGAAGGATTTTTCATAGAAAGAGGTATTAAATATAGGGCACTCAAGCTTTCTTAGAGTTACACGTGAGCGTACAGGTCTTTCACTTGGAAGTGTCAATTGAAAACGCTCAGTTAACCCATTTAGACCCATAGCCAAACTAGCAGTAAATAAAAGGTTTTTTAGGTAATAATTGATAGATATCGATGTAAGAAAATAAAAAACGTAAAAAAAAAATATTTTTTTTTTTATTTAAATATAAAAAAAATGCCGTCCTTAAATGGGGCCAATGGGCACATGTAGTATCTAAATTTTCGAAACTATTTTAGCGACACGAAATGTTTTATAACACTTTTTACACTATCAACGCGTTTTTTTTATGGCACATTGCACGTCTCAGTTGCTAGCAAAATTTTTGGGAGGAGTGGTCTACCCCGTGGTGCTGCATACTAGGTACTGCAGAAGCTGCTGGTCGCATAAATACGTTAATATTTTCGTCTCTTAAATCGTGACGAGCGATGTAACGAAAAAATCAAGCTAATCTATCCTGTTTATATTAGTTAGCAAGTGCAGGTGCCGCGAATTTGCAACAGCAAGATCCTATGTATGTGTGGATAAAACCCACCACCATTTTTTGCCACGTACAGCATTGCTATATAGGTAAAAAGATTGATCAGCCTGATCAACCCCTCTCATACCACACTGTAAAACCTTCGCACTAATAAAATTTAGTTAACTTGGTAAAAGCAGTAATCAAAATCGGCTCAGTTTTTCTTTTCATATCCTTTACTGCTGAGTTTCATCTTTTAACAATTCTTAAATTTCTCAAGACGTAGAATATACAAGATATTAGTCGTAGTTGGATCACTTTTACACCAACGGGGTTGCTCAAGATGACGGTTCCTCTACGTCTCTTAGCAAAAGGTTGATAAATGCTTCTATTAGTAAGCAGGCAGATTAGCAGTGCTTTGTATATCTACATCTTCTTCTTCGTCGATTACCACACCTGGTTTTAGAGGCAGTGCAACTAAATATACCTCTCCGAAGTCTTTTTCTTCAATAATTACAACTGCGATTGCTTCTTGAAGACCCTTATATTCATTGCGACCGCTAAATATCCTAAGAGTCATTATGAACTTTGGATGGACATGCATATAAAAACATAAAAATTGACCTCTGATGTGCCCATTGGCCCCAATTGGGGACAGCATCGTAAAAGTTGAATTTGTCCTATTACGACTCTTCTTTTCTAATCAAATGTAATTATATTACATAGAATACTAAGTACTTAAGTATGTTTTGTACCAAAACAAATGTATTTAGAAGAAAAATTTAAAAATAAATATACTTACATTTTGCCTTCACAGATTTCGTGAAACAGCTTTACAAAAGGCACGAAATGAACGATTGTAAAAAATTTTTAATTGGATTTTACGGTTACAACATAAGGATATACTACTTATCTTTACAATTCTTGACATAAACTGCATAAAAATAAAAATATAAAGAAAACAAGGGTTCTATTGTAGGTGTACCCATCTGGGCACGGCGGGTCTATATGGGTTAAGTAAGGAAGAGAATTTTTATATATGTTTTAAAGTAAAAAATGTATATTTCACATTCTTTCACGTGGACTTTTACTTCTGCCAGACGTCATAAAGGTTCTTTAAAATTGGGGCAAATTACATTAAAGTAAATCTAAAATTTAAAATATAATATTTACGGACTATTTCAAGACCCCTCTAGCCCCAGACCCTAAGCAACCAGATCAATCCGATGGCTTTATCATTTTCCCAGAAAGAGATATACCGTTATTTTTCTCTACCTCTGAAAGGATCCCATTTTCAAGTTAGTGAGTAAGCATACTGTCTTAACTACGTGTAAGACTAATAGTCCTCAAAATTTCACCTTTGCTAAAATGACGTCGGTCTGGCAGCTCTGGGTTCTTGGGCTATAATAATTGTACGACACTAACGTCACTCAATTGTTTTGCCTTCCAGGAATCCAGCTACTAACATTTAAACTTTATAGTAGGGTATTAAAGTCCAAATTGACTTTTAAGTAGATATTAATACGAATCTTTTGTATGGGAATATAGAAAAGTCATGTTTTTGGACCTTTTCTGGTAATTTTTAAAATTTTTCTCTCCATTAGAACCATCCTCGTACTTCAAGGAGTATTATAAAAAAATAGCGAAATCGATACAGCTGCTCTCGAGATTTGCGCTTAGCAACACATTCAGCGATTAATTTTTATAAAAAAGAAGATATTTCGTATATTTTAATGATATTATAAAATTACTTTTGCCTCGTTCCAGAGTGAAGTAATGAAAATATTAAATATTTAATTTCTTGAAGTAGGAATCGAACCCAGAACCTGTCGCGTTTATAGTCCCGTGCTTGTACCACTGCGCCACAAAGGGCCTCAAAATTATAAGGATGTAACCGTTTTTTTCTGTGATACACATATATGTTACCGATTTATGAATTTTCTTTTTAAATTTTATTTAATTTGTATATATTTACTTAACATATTTACTTAAATTTATATCATTTAGTGTTGAACCATTTCAAATAATAATTATGGTATTACGTAAACGTCAAAACAAATGTTTATTACGTAGAGTAATTTATTTTAAGACGACTGACGAATTATATGTTATAAAGTTTAGCTGGGTGACTGGGGTTCCACATTGGATCCAATTTTTTATTATGTCAACAGAAAATGCTCATCACGCTGAATAACTTTTCCTAAAGCGTTGTATTGATATCTCTTATAGATTAGGCGGGCTGCTAGGGTCTCACATCAGGTATTCGGACTATCAAAATAAATTATAGCCTATATGTTGCCGAAGACTATTAGCTATGTAACAAAATAGGTTTCTTTTAAATCCGTCCAGTAGTTTTTGCGTTAAATCGCCACAACAGACAGACAGACAAGAATTCCAAAAATCATATTTTTACCTTCTATTAGTTGTATTGAGTCCCCCTGAAGTGTTTTTTTTAGTTTATATTCAATGTACAGATTTTACCCCCCTTACAGTTTTATTATATATATAGATATAGATATAGATTTCATATCCTGGAATGGGAATCGTACCAACAACCTGTCGCGTTCACATTCACATACTTGAGCCCCGGTGCCACGACTGGCCTAGAGATTTTAAGCAAAACAAATATAATAACATGGCTTAGTAGTTATTAAAAAACTAGAATAAAATATTCTAAAAATAACCCTCTAAAAGGATTTATTACACAAAATAAATCAGCTATAATAAATACTAAGATGAATATAATTTTAAGACAAAAAATAACAACACTATTAAAGTTTATTTACCTTTTACTTGTAAGTCTCAATTATTTCCATTAAGACACTTACAATAAGCAAAACGTATACATCCATAGATCTCCATTTCGTCGACGGGAAAAAGGTTGTTAAATAATAATTACATTCATTAAGTAATCCCGTTTAATCAGTATAGCGTTCTCTGTAGGATTTTCATGCCGGCTCAACTAGATAACAATCAAAGCTAAGCTTAGATATCTGGTTCTTCCTTCTTTGTTATTTTATATATATTAATTTGGGATATTATTTTATTAAGTCATTTCTTAACTTTTCTAGAAAGCACGTCTACTCTGCCTACTCTGTTACATGCGGGATACAGCGTGAAAGTGATTAAAAAATAATTATAAACCGATAAATAATTTCCGCGGTTTATGCACAATATTGTTTTAATTTTAACTCAGTAAACGAGTTACATATATTTTAATAAATAGTAGCATATTTTATTTGTACCCGTTGGAATGTTTACATTTATATGAATATTAATATAAATCATTCATCCAAAACGGATGTTAAATTTATATAAAAGCCTGTAATAAAATATTATTAATATTTTACTGAAATTGAAAAAAATATTTGACTTGAAACTGAGGATAAAGATATATTGTGACTTATTAATAATATTTTTTTGAGCTTGTTTTTATTAACCAAAGAAAATTATTTAATTTCTGTTTTCCTCATCTCATATTATTAACAATATGTATTGGAATGTATAATTTTTTTAATTTCCGCTTCACCCATTCCAAGTTTCAGCAAATACTCTCCAAAGTAGTTTTCATTATACCAGCTACAAAGCGACTGAATAGTTTCTGCGAACCTAGTTAAGACACTCCTCACTAAAACAAACTAACGACAGGCACCAACGTTCCTCACTAAGACACTTCCGTTCCCTACGATCCTTACCACCGAATTCTTGAGGTATTATGTGTTAGGTGACGGAGCTTAACGCCGTGCTTTACCTCTTTACCAAAGCGAGGAAAATGTTTAGTATTTCGACTTCTCCTTCTCTTCCGACTTGGAGAAGAACCCACAACCGTTGCGTTTACTGTACACGCTTGCGTCTCTGTTTCAAAAGCATAGTTTTAACTACTTTGCAAAAGCCTTATACAATTAAAATGAAATAAAATACATATCCATACCTACATTAATATTAATTGTGATAAAATACTCATATAGAGATACTTGAGGGTCCCGGGATGAACATAGGATACTTTTTTTATCATATTTGTAATATTTTAGATATATACTAATATAATAAAATACTTATTAATTTGACATGCAATTTATTCTGCCATGTTTATTAACAAATAAATTGTCGCTATGCGACCGTTGCCAAGCAACGATTTGCAAAGTTTGTTGTTAGAAAACGTCACTCAAAATGAGCTTGCTTAACGCATCTCTATTGAAAACTGAAAATAATTTCATAAATATATTTAACAAATATTCGTATAGTTCAAGCGGGCGTAGCCGCGTTCGGGTCCACTAGTATTTGTATAAATTTTCAAAAAGAATATCAGGAACTAATTTAATATTTACAATTCAAACAAATCAGCCTCTGTAAAACTAATTTCTATGAACGTGTTATATCTAATGGAAAACGGGACAAACTTCGCCTTAAAGTTTTGTAATTTAAAATCCACCATAGTTTATTGTTTGAGAACAATGTGAATGGCGTACTGTACTCAATGGCCTTAATGGACTAAACGTTATATAAGTTTGCTATAGCTGTCTCGTAAATCACTTAACTTGAATTTTCATCACTTCCCAGTAATGTAGGAGAGAATACATGTTAAGAAGAAAGATTCAAATGAATGTTTGCAACAAGATTTTCATTTTTTTATGATTTTTCAATTAAGGCATTTCTGCATTTTAAGGTGGTAAAGAAAGCTTAGTAAGATGATGCAATAATTGTTATTATTATTATTTTTCACGTTTTTTGCCTTTTTCTCTTGTTTCTTAATTATATTACTTTTATAATAAGGAAGTATATGAACAAAATTTACTGAATTTATTTTTTAATTCAGCTCAGGAAAATGTTTATCAGGCAAGTAACACGCACTATGTAATTATCTTTAGAAGGAAACAAAATTAAAAATGAAGGACGATAAAACATAGCTAAGAACTATCGAGATGAACAAAATTCGATAAAAAAATACTCACATCGTTCATTCATTTAAGAGATACGGTGCCACAGCCAGACAGGCATACACACACAGGAGACAGACAGACCAAACTTATAACAATTTAAAATGGACCGAAAATGTTAATTATTTTTAAATAATTTGCAAAATATGCAAGATAGAAGAGCTTAGTATCCGTTATTTACGCTACAAAGCACAAGTTTTAAAACGTAAAATTTGAACGAATTGGACTAACTCATATTTACCTCTTCCTTCTAAGTATATGTAATTCTTACCTAAATATAATTAAAAGGGGTCACATCACGAATATAATCTTATTAAATATACTCATTCTACTCTTTATGGGACTTGCAAGTGGCTTTTCAAATGTACCCTCATTGTAAATGTTTATGTTTACCGGTAACGATACCGCCAGACGAGACGTACGCCATAAAGCGTTTTCCTTTTTACACATTCATGGCTTATTATATTTATATGGTTTGTACTAAAAAACGTTATAACCTTAGAACCTAAATACAATGAAATATTTTTTTGTAGTTTAAATACTTTAATTTATTTTAAAATTGATTTAGGAAATAAAACTAAATTTGTTTTTAATCGTTTGTTTTTGTAGAAAAATATCATCCGTAGCACATGAAATGCAAAATTTCCCTTTTGCTGTATCTTTCTAAAAGTAGGCTTTTCAAAAGTCGACAAGAGCACGATTGAAATTTAAATTTCTAGAAATTCTCATAGCTCAGAAAAATCACGCGATATCGCATTGATTGCAACCTGCTGTGAAAATACCTTTGACTTTTCTTTGACCTATTTCATTGAAAATTTTGCTATTAGCACAAAATGCACAGTCAGTCAAATACTTTTGCCTTATTGTATCGATAAATAAATAAAAAAAATATTTTTTAATAAAACCGACAAGTCTGACACTTCCAAGCGATCTCGCAATAAATGGTCTTCAAAAACGGACAAAAGGGCATTCGTTTGCTATTTCTAATTGCTAGTTAACAATTAGAAATAGCAAACGAATCCATACACTTATATATACACCGACAAATTAGAATAATTCTCAAGCAGCCATTTATATAATTATATCCAAGAAAATTTACATGCAAAAGACTTGTAATCTCTTGACGGCCCTCATTCAATGGGTCCCCCGATCTGCAAATCTTCGAATAATCGAATCTTTTGAATGGAGACCTGATCTGATCAGAATTCTGAAGATTCGTGCTAATAGGTATCTGGATAATAACGAGGTCGGCCCCGATTCAACGTAGCCGTCGACTCTATTGACATTGGACATCGACTAACGTTTAGCAAGCCTTGTCGTATACTTAAGATTGGAGACTTGATAAAAGAAAATCTATCTTTTGTGTGACGATAATATCTTTTTTTATTACCTAAATGTAATAGAAACACGGTAAGTTGTGGGTTCGATTTCTTCTTGAGGAAATGAAATATTTAGTACTTTCCTTGCTCTGGTTACGAGTTAAAGCGCGGTGCTGAGTTCCGCTACCCAACATTCAATGCCTTCAGAATTCGGTGTAAATTGGGAAACAGAAGGTCTTAATATTAGGTTCCCAAGTTCCCTCTGCCTGTTATGTATGGGATACAGCGTAAAGCTATAAGCTATAATCTATCGCATCAACGCTCACCAGACTTGATGCGGTCAAACGCAACCTTATTCAATATAAAAAAAAAATAGCGATATTAGGACCACATTTATGCCCACCACAAGACAAGACTCATCTAACTATCCCACTCAATCTAGAAAATACGCGATTATAAAAATGTATTAATGTGCAGAAAAGTTAGAATATAGTACTTTTAAGACATTTGATCATTTTACAGCCTAATAAACACTTGTTCGTGTGAGCTTTCTTGTGACAGTTATGAACCTAAACCATCGCCAGTTGACCTGATTCACAAATTGGAGTCAACACGTAGGGAATTTACATAATAATAGTGTTTACCAAGGCGGCAATTTAGCATCGCGAGCGTTGCTCGTGTTTTGTATACCAAGTTTTGTTAGAAACGGATGAGTTTATAAGACGGGAAATGGTCAACTTTTAATAGCAGATTGGCCATTGAGATGGAAAAATACAAAATCTTTTACAGTTTTTTTAAGCTTCACGCTTTATCTTTCATACAGCAGGGCCTAGTGAACCTAATATTAAGACACTCCGTTGCCCATTTTACCGGCGAATTCTAGACACATTGCGTACTACGGCGGGACTCAACGCCGCGCGTGCTTCGGCACTAAAGCGAAGAAATGAAAATATTAAATATTTTATTACCTCTAGTGGGAATCGGACCGGACCGGACGAATTACAAAAGGGGGGGAAATACTGAAATTTCATGAGACAAATAATTCATTTCCATCAACCCAGTCTACATCAATATTTTAATTTCCATATATATTATCATCATTTACAGATCTCGTTCTCGATCGAGGTCGCGGTCAGTAACACCCAGCGGGTCGCCACCACCGCTGCCAGCGCCACCGCCGCCGCCTCCACCGTCACATACGTTACACCCAGATAACGCATTAGGTATGTTAATATAATAAATATATTATAGTTTTATATGTTTATTGTGAATAGAGAAATTATATATATTTTTTAAAATATATCGTTTTAAAAGTTAGTTTTGCTTAAAATTAAATCTATTTTTTAAATTAATATGTTTTAACCGAATCCCAATACTTATTTGCTGAAAATATGCAAATACTAAAGAAATTTATATTATAGTTAAGGCTTGTAATTTAAAATTTAGGTATATAATAGCTTATTAAAAAAACAATTTTACAAAACGTATATTTGTTTAAAATTTAACGTAAACGTATATTTTACAAAACGTTTATTTGTGAAATTTTCTTAAATTTCGACTACCCAAAGATTTTTGCTAAGAATGATCATTTGGTGAGAAAAAAATATTATAGGAAATCTATAAGTTTGAACGTAACAGGACTCTAATCCGTACCTCTTTTATATTTCTCCAAATACATTCCACACAAAACAAAAACGTAACTTAAAAATAAATTATTTCCTCCACTCAAAGGTCGTGGAGCACTGAGCGTGGCGGGCCGTCAGCTCAGCGACCACAGTAACAACAGAGAGTCATCGCTGGACGACTCTGGCGTGGTCGACGACCACGACGACGGCGAGCACACGTCTGACGACCAAGCACCCCACCCGCATAGACGACTATTACCGCACCCGCCCACCACACTTCCTATAAAACAGGTGAAATTATATTATTAATTGATTAGACGATGCATATTTAGTACAGGAAATTAATAGAAATCACAGTCAGTGGTTGTGGGTTCAATTCCCACTAGAATTATATAATTTGTTTATATTTAAAATGTACCTTTATCTAATATTTAATTTCCGTCTGTCTGTTTTATGAAGCTTCATTTTGCTTAAATTTCCACAAGCTATATTTCGAAAATTATGCGGAGAGTGTGTGAACGTAGTGTCTTATTACGAGGTTAAACAGCGAGAATCTAAAAATATATATATTAAAGTCTTGATATTAGTTTGTTATAATAAAATAAAAAAATAGAAATTATTTTATACAGCCGAGTATTATTTAAAACGCCGAGGTAATTTCACAGGAAAGTAAAAAGATCGAATTCAAAGAAAACAATGGCTCCAAAACAGAAATACAAGTTGAACACGCAAAAAAGAGCGAAAGGGGAAGCATTCAAGAAAGATATCCACTTAACCCCGATTATCTGAATCAGATCGTGGTTCTAGGTAAAATTTATACTATTTTTATCGCACAGCTTAAAATTCTCTTATAATTATAATGCTATCAAAGAAAATGTATTGAAATAGATTATAAAAAAATCTTTTCAAATATTCTTCGTATTTGGTAGCATTATAAACTACCTTGATTGGCACGGCTTCAACACTGGAGAGCACACAATCAACAACACTAATATCAAAATATTCGCTTTCGATATTATGTTTCAAATTGATTAAAACTATTCTTTTCAGTAGCATAGTATTTTTAATGGACGCCACAAATGGCTCAAATGCATGATTAACTTCCTTTTTCTACTCTCATATACTACATGACGACCTTAAAATTCTTCTGGAAACCTTCAAAGCTTGCATTTTCTGCAAAATAATCTCTCTCTCTCTCTCTCTTGTTATTTCAATAAGATGTACTGTACTATAACGTAGTTTGATTAAACATTTCGGTATTAATCAGGTCATAATTCTTTATTAATTTGTATTTGCAATCAGATCATAGTTTCTTTGGATATGAGAAGCACCGTGTAAGACTTTTAGTATTCTTGTATTTATTCATATGAAATATTTAAAAGCCATTTGAATTTGGATGAATTGTAAATTACACTATTTTATAATCCGAAATCAAAAGGCATCTTTGGTAGCTTGGCTTTTGTTTTATTCGTACAGTAAGAGATAAATATTATTAACAACAAAGTTAGTAGTTTTTAACAACAAAATTTATATGCAAAGCTACTGAGATTGTAGATTTTCTTTGCTCATAAGTTAACAACGCCATGAATGATTTCACAGATTTAATTATATTATCGAAAATTTTGTACATTTTTTTTAATAACAATACTAAGAAAATAACGAAAATTTCATAATAGCTGAACTATTCATTCTCTTAATATTTTAATATGTCCAATAAAAGCATTGTACAACTCGTATAATGGTGTCGGGAAATCTACTGAAGCGTAATAAATTAAATTTGTAATGAAAATTGATGATTATTCTTTTTAATACATACATTCATATTCAAATTTAAATTATTAAATAATTTCAAACAAACGTTAATACACTGAAAAGGTTAATTACTTAAATTATCGGAATGTAATATCTCGATACAATAATAATAGTGAATCATGCTGTATGGATAATCCTACCAATTTTACAAATTTTATAAATGTCAAAATTTGTGAGGATTGATGTTTGTTCTACTTTTATGCAAAATATAGCTTATAAATCAAAATAAGAAGTTACAATTTATATAAAGTTTTTATACAATATGGCTAAAGTATTACAATAAGTTTAAGCAGGCGAAGCCGCGGGAACCGCCTGTCCTTTATATAATACATTATTAAATATAAACAAACATAATTATGTAAAATTGGACATATTACATTTTTACGAACATAACAATATAATTAACATATATTTTACCAGCATTATGAAATTGTCGTGATTGATATGATCCTGTAACAATAAACCCTGTAAATACTCATTCCTATGTTAAACCTAAAAACGAATCTAGTGAATCAATCAATCTAGATGTATCGATGCTAAGAGATGTTAAATGGTTGCCTAGTGGCTGATAACACTCACCGTTAGTTCCACGCCTCGACGAGGCGACACTTCATTAAACACTTTTACGACACTGTTGCAACTTCGCTTCTACCCTCGTTAATATCGTCAGGGGCGGACTGGCCATACAAGCGCGCGCCCGACCTCCCGCAAGCGGAGACGACGAAAATTAATGAGCTCAGTTTATTGGCAGCCACGCACAAAACTCATATGGGCAATTACGAGCAAAATTGCACTTACTTCACAGGTTAGTAAACACACCGACGCCAACGCTTCTGCCCCCCCAGTCCACCCCTGTTCCTTTAGGGAAATAGTCGTGAGAATCGCATTGAAGTCTGTTTCAGGATCATCATTTTTTTTGTGTGCTCTGAAACTTTTAATTTCTTTGTAAATATTAATAGTCTAACTTTCATGCGATTCGAATAGGACCCTAAATTATTATTAATAACGGCGTTATTGGTGATTCAAAATTGTTTATCGTACATTTCCTGCGTTTTTCTCTTCAGCCCCAAATTTCCGCTTACAATGCATGTATATAATATTTTTCAATAATTATATAATAATATGTATAATTTACACTAATTTGAGTCTGCAAACGGAAGCTTCGCATCAATATTTGTGCTATTTATATAAGCTTTCTTGTGCCTCAGCCCTTCTGCTACTTTTCTTTTTCGACTTTCCTAAATTTCTAACTTTACTAAATGTGTATTTGTGTGTGTGCGTATATGTGTAGCTTTTGATATCTTGTATTATTTCTATTGATTTATTTTTTTGGTCACAGATGAACTTGTGGACAGAAATTGTGAATGCTGTGTGACTTGTTGTATCGACTACGAGGGTTGGCTACAATTCCAGAACTGTTTATATGGGATAGTGAAAGATCCATTATTCGAACTGTTCATAACTACGTGTATAGTTCTGAACACGCTTTTTCTTGCCTTAGAACATCACGGGATGAGTGAAAATGTTCGGCAAGCGTTAGATATAGGAAATAAGGTATCATATCTTTTAAAATTAAAATGTCTATAAATTAAAATAAAATATTATTATACGTTGTAATAATTTAATATTACTTTTCTTATTTTAAAGGTATTCACTTCAATATTTACACTGGAATGTATAATGAAAGTAATGGCAATGAGTAAAGATTTCTTCGCTTGTGGTTGGAATATTTTTGACCTAATCATCGTTTCTGCGAGTCTCTTGGATCTCATATTTGAGCTGGTGGATGGTTTATCCGTATTACGAGGCCTTAGATTGGTAAGTTGTATATTTTTTTTTAAAAATTGAGAAAAGTTTAAAAAGAAAATTTGAGGATTAAATATTAATTATTTTAATTTTCAGTTGCGTGTGTTAAAGTTAGCTCAGTCATGGACTACAATGAAAGTATTGTTAAGTATTATAATTTCAACTATAGGTGCTCTCGGTAATTTGACGTTTGTGTTAGTTATAGTTATTTATATATTTGCCGTGATCGGCATGCAGCTGTTCTCTAAATCGTATACACCGGAAAAATTTGACCCCGACCCCGTGCCTAGGTAAGGTATAAAAGTAATATTAAAAAGGTAATAATTATATTATTTTTTTTTGTGTAATTTTATTTAATTTCTTATACAGTGGTTATTTGTTATCTTTATTATGTTGTTAAAATATAGGCAATCTATAAATTTATTGCTTTCTCAGGTGGAATTTTAATGACTTTTTTCACTCATTCATGATGATATTCCGCATTCTTTGCGGAGAGTGGATTGAGCCTTTGTGGGATTGTATGAGAGCAGAGCAGGCGAGCGGTGCGGAAAGCTGTTTCTTTATATTCTTACCAGCGCTGGTTATGGGCAATTTTATGGTACTCAACCTCTTTCTTGCTTTGCTGCTCAATAGTTTTAATAGTGAAGAACTTAAAAATAGAAAAGAGGTATTTCATCTATTTACGTTTTCATCATTATGACTGAACAAAAATAATTATTTTAAATTTCTATAAACTGATATTCCAGGAAGTTGGTGAAGACTCAAAGTTAGCTAAGAGCTTCGATAGATTACGTTCATTAATTGGAAAAAAAGGTTTTCTTATATCTAGAAGTAAAGAGACTGAAAAGAAATCTAAATTAGAAGAGCTAGTTAATGAATATATGTTACAAAATCGTACAGTAGAGAAAAAAACGTCAATTCCAAACGAACAAAGATTTTCAGGGTCCGTACAGGAAACTATATTGTTTCCACACGACAATATTTATAGTCATAGTTATCAAGAATCGTTAAATAGGTGAGCTACCTTTTGTCATTTCTCATATTTATGTATATACGAGCCCGTATCATTTTTATGAAGCTAAACATTATTTCATAATACTTAATACATATTTACGATTTTTAGACCAATAAATGTAGGTTCAGAATTCGGATTCCCACCAGTTTACCAAGCAGGAAATAATTTTAATCATGGCAGCCAAGAAACTCTAAAGGATGTACGTGATCTAGCCGCTGAACATAAAATAACGAGTATAAGAGAAGATTCAAAAGAAAATCTCGATGCCAGTTCACCCGTTGACTTGATTACAGCACAAAGATTGTTAAATCAGATGTCATCTGGTTATCACACTCAACCTTCAGACTCTAGAGGTATGAAAATTATACTTTTTTTTCAATTATAAATAAAAACAATTTTAAATTATATCTCTAGAATGTTATACTATACGGAATATTATTGCTTATCCTGTAAATAATAACTCCCAACAACTTCCTTATATTTAGATGATAATGAACACTATGAAATGGCTCAAATATCTAGTAGAACGACACCAGAAAAATCAAGACGACACGGAAAATTTCTTAGAGAACCTAAGCCAGGGGAAGAAGATATGAAACATCCTTGGCAAACACTAGTTTCATATGTTGATGAATTAACTGTAGGCGGTAGAAAAAACTCTAAAGGCCAATATATAGATCCTATGGGAAAATTTCCAGGTTTTGGAAAACAGAAAGAGCCAAAAGTACCCCAAAGCTGTTTTCCACGGCAATGCTATAAACAGTTTGTATTTGATTGATTATTTACTATTATTTAAGTTTTTTAATCTTTAGCTTACATCAATTTAATCAATATAATTAACTGTATTACATAACAATATTTCTGCAAAGATTCTGCAAAACGTATCAATATTATATAACTTTTGCTAAAAATGATAAATGATAAAGCAATGAAGTGATAAATATAACATTGTAAGCGATAGAGAGACCAAAAAAGAATTTAGACTTTTTTTTAAATATTGCCTCCAGAATAATTTCTTAGCAATGATATTTTATACACATTTAAGCAAAGATGTAATGATAACTTTATAATTTATTTTGTTTTTAGATGTTCTTGTTGGGACGCATGTATTCAGACCAAACTTGGCCAAAAATGGATGTTTATCCGCACTTATGTTCTGCGCTACGTCGACACTCCAGCTTTCGAGTGGTTCGTCCTGGTTCTTATTTTTGCCTCAAGTATTACACTTTGTTTTGAGGATATTCATTTAGAAAAAAATATACCTCTCAAGAAAATACTTTACTGGACCAATCTGAGTTTCTGCATGATATTTGTCATAGAGATGTTTTTCAAATGGATAGCGTTGGGCTTCTACAGATATTTCACGAGTTTCTGGACGTTGTTAGATTTTACTATAGTGTTTGTAAGTATATAAAATAATATTGTTAATTTGGTGGTTATAAATATAATGTTATATTACTTACTTACGGAAAGACTTTACAAACTTTGATTTTCTCCTACAAAATTTCAAAAAGTGCATAATGGAAATACATACATATTATGTATATTAATATAATATAAATTATTCATAATTTAAGGTTTAATTTCAGGTATCAGTATTTAGTTTACTAATAGAAGAAAATGAAAACCTAAAAGTATTACGATCTCTAAGAACGTTGAGAGCGCTAAGGCCTTTGAGAGCCATTTCTCGATGGCAAGGGATGCGGATTGTCGTAAATGCTCTCATGTATGCTATACCTAGTATTTTCAATGTACTGCTAGTATGTTTAGTGTTTTGGTTGATATTTTCTATAATGGGAGTGCAGTTTTTTGGAGGAAAATTTTTTAAGTGTGTTGATGGTGATGGAGAGTTATTACCACTAGAAGTAAGTTAAAAATATAATTATCTTAAATAAATGTATTAAGTTTAAAATTTAATAAGATATAAGAGGTTAAATTTATTAATGTTATTAATCCTACAAATTACTAAATTTAAAATTATATTGACAAGGCTGATTGTGTTGGTTGAATCCTTTTCCTCAAAAGGGGATGCCCCCTTTTGAGGAAAAGGATTAGCTTTTAAAGGATAAGCTCTTCCATTCAACACGCAATTTCGTACTTTCTCCACAGAAAGGAGGGTCTTGATACTAAAATTATAGTTAAGTAGTTGAATAATAGGAATGCCAAAAGTTGCTCCTAATAGCATATATGCTTTAATATGAAATATTAAATTTCAGATAGTCAACGATAAATGGGAATGTGACTACAACAATTATACTTGGATCAACTCGAAGATATCATTCGATCATGTCGGTATCGCGTATTTAGCTTTATTTCAAGTTGCTACATTCGAAGGATGGATGGAAGTGATGGCTGACGCTGTTGACGCACGAGGCGTGAACTTGCAGCCAGCGAGAGAGGCCAATCTCTATGCGTATATATACTTCGTCATTTTCATTGTATGCGGTTCATTCTTCACCCTTAATCTATTTATAGGAGTAATCATAGACAATTTCAATATGCTCAAAAAAAAGGTAATCATAAACTTCTGAAATATTTTGTTTTTCTCCTATTATATTTATTTTAATAGTTGTAATTTTTCAGTACGAAGGTGGTGTTCTCGAAATGTTCCTCACGGAAAGCCAAAAGCATTATTATACGGCAATGAAAAAATTAGGTAGGAAAAAGCCCCAGAAAGTAATAAAAAGGCCAAGGAATCAATTTCTAGCGATGTTTTATGACTTGTCGAACTCGAGGAGATTCGAAATAGCTATATTCGTTCTTATATTCTTGAACATGTTAACGATGGGCATAGAGCATTACGATCAACCGCATTCGGTTTTCTTCGTACTAGAAGTTAGCAACGCGTTTTTTACAACAGTTTTTGGCTTAGGTAAGGTTTTTCTTACGATTAATAAATAATAATACGGTTTAATAATACTAATGACGTTTACTTTTCTTTTCAGAGGCAATAGTTAAAATTATAGGTCTACGCTATCATTATTTCACAGTACCATGGAACGTCTTCGACTTTCTGCTAGTGTTAGCTTCTATATTAGGTATTGTAATGGAAGACATTATGATAGACTTGCCAATATCTCCCACATTACTCCGAGTTGTTCGGGTTTTCCGCATAGGGAGGATTTTAAGACTGATTAAAGTAAGTATTCAACTTTGATAAATCTAGTATGTTCTTTCAGAGGCCTCTATGGCGTGTTAGAGCAACTTCTACCTATTAACATAATGGTTGTGGGTTTGCAATATGACTAATTTGAGAGAAAAAAATATTTACATTTCCCTGCTTTGGAAAGTAAAAAAGCAAAATTGAGCTCTGCTACACAAAACACATCTATTTAAATTTTAATAAGAAATGCAGTGACTAACACTAGATTATTTCCAAATACCCTATTCTAACATATGAAGTAAAGTATGAAACTGAAAAAAAAAATCAAAAACACAAAAATGTACGTAAATAATTCAAATATTTATATCTTTCAGGCCGCGAAAGGCATAAGAAAACTGTTATTCGCCTTGGTGGTATCTCTACCAGCGCTGTTCAATATCGGTGCGTTACTCGCCTTAATAACGTTCATATATGCGATCATTGGCATGTCTGTATTCGGGCACGTTAAGGAGCAGGGTGCTCTTGATGATATTGTCAATTTTCAAACCTTTGGTAGAAGTATGCAGCTTCTTTTTCGGTAAGTTATTTCTTAGGTGATTTCACATTTTGTAATTGTAAGCATTTTTGTATAAATTTCATTTTCAATTTAATTAATTCTAAAAAATATAGAATATACGTAATTGTAATATGAGAATAACATAATATCCTTATATAATTGATTTAAAATTATTTGCAAACATGTTCTCTTTCTTAGGGAAGTCACCTCAGTCTAAAAATAAAATGTAATCTCAACAAAATCTGTCAATGCTTTGACTTACCTATTGCTTAGTAATTATAGAGACAAATTAGGTTTTTTTATACCTCTTGTTTGGAATCTTTTTGTCTGTTAATTGACTTTCTTCATTATCGAGGAAACGATATATGTTAATTTTAATATAACATTTTATTACAATTACAGCCTTATGACGTCAGCTGGTTGGAACGATGTTTTAGAATCACTTATGATTCAGCCACCTGATTGTGAATTCGGCGATCACGGCCACACCAACGGAAACTGCGGAAGCCCTCTACTAGCTATAACATACTTTACTTCTTTTATCATAATTAGCTATATGATTGTAATAAACATGTATATAGCTATTATTCTCGAGAATTTCAATCAGGCCCATCAAGAAGAAGAAATAGGCATTGTTGAAGATGATTTAGAAATGTTTTATATTAGATGGTCGAAGTAAGTATTAATTAATATTTTATATGCTATTCAAAAGCTTTGAACCCGTCCTGGCGCAGCGGTATAGCGTTTAATTGAAAACGTGATGTGAAACGTGACGTGAAACGTGACGTGAAACGTGACGTGAAACGTGACGTGTAACGTGACGTGAAACGTGACGTGAAACGTTGAGTTACGTCACTCAATATGCTTAATACGCTGTGTTGAATATTAGGGTGAAAGTGGGAAACGGAGTGTATTAACACTATGTTCCCTTTGGCTACGTTGTTATATGCTGGATAGGTACATGGTAAAACTGAAGAAACGAAAAACTTTCGATAGCTTAGCACAATAATGAAATGCATTTTTACTTTCAGATATGATCCACACGCTACTCAGTTCATAAGTTTTGCTCAACTCTCCGATTTCATAGCATCGTTAGATCCTCCTTTAGGCATATCTAAACCTAATACAGTAGCTCTAGTTAGTTTTAACTTACCTATAGCTAAAGGCAATAAGATTCATTGTTTGGATATCTTACATGCACTTGTTAAGCATGTATTGGGTCATGTGGAGGAAACGGATACCTTTAGACAATTACAAGAACAGATGGATATTAAATTTAAGAAACAATTTCCTACGAGGAAAGAATTAGAAATAGTATCTTCTACTAGAATATGGAAAAGGGAGGACAAAGCTTCACGAACAATACAGCGGTCATGGCGAGATTATATAAAGTAAATATTACTTTTAGATTTTTACCCTAAAAAACAGTTTTAGATAATTTTATAATATTTGTAACTATTTGGACTGGTGAAGTTCATACATTAAATTTGAAATTGAAATTTAATATTACAAATAATTAATTAATTGTATTCTTATTTAGGAGGAAAAATCGAAGTCCATCACAAGAAGAAGAAAGTACAAAATGGTCTCCCGGTCACGGTTGGGGGGGCAAGTTGAGTGCATTGTTACATGTTCGAAGAGGATCGCACGCGTCTAGTAGAAAGTCTTCAAGAGCATCCGATGCCTCTGATTTGAGTGATATTGGTGGAGCCTGGCTGAATTTGCCCCTTTTACTGTTGCCAGGCGCCAGTCCTAATGATCAGGTAATATTAAAAAAAGGTATTTTACTTATAAAAAAGTTAAGTTGTCAGAAATAAAATGTATTCAAGTGCGATAACTTCGAAAACATAAACAAATGAATATTGATGTAAAAATTTGAATATTGCTATGTTCAAAATTATGAGATTACGGAGCCGGTTTCCAAAATAATGATCAATGGTGACTACGATGGTGAATAGATTCTGAAAATCTATGATGAATTTTAGAGTTGAAAATAGAAGTTATTAAACCTAAATTTAAATTATTTTACAGGCAAGCAGTTCAGGAGCAGCCCCAGCTCGCAGGAGGTCTGCATATGGCTTGCCATTATTCCTGCGACACCAGGACGCTGTGGACGAGGATGTGGTCCCGAAACGAGCAGGTTCATATGTAATGTTATGCTTTTTGTGTCTTTCCCAGTAGATAAATTGAATATGAAAAGCTTCATATAATATTTAAATATACCTTGTTTTGAATCAATATAAACGAGTTATTATAACGCTTACGTATAATATAACTCATTTTTCATCAAAGAATTATTGTGAAACTTTTCATTACATAAGAGTACCTAATATTAGTTCCTGAGAAAAATCATCCCGTTCTATGTTATGGCTGCATGAAATGTACTGATTAAAGCGTTTTATTTATATCGATAAGTAAATTGTGCTTCATAAGATAAGTATGTATACCTTACCTATATATTCAATATACCTATAGCCTCTATATTTATTTTCAGGTTGCTAAAAACTTGAAAAATGTGCATGCTTGCTCTTAATCCTTTTCGTATTAAAAAGCATATATTATTACTCGCTTTCGAAGGTGCTTACCAGCCTCTATGCGAACCAGTTGCATGCACTTGTTTATGTGTCGTCCTTTATGTTTCTTCCATATCAATTTATTCTACAAGGCCCTTTAATGTTTAATCGTACCTTGGTTTGTTTATCAGGTAATATATGTGAGTAATTTTTCTATATTTTATGTGTCGTTTCGTGAACGAGGCTATTTAATTATAATAATTGTAGTAACTAATGTTTGACTAACTGAGAGCCAAATAATTTACATGGCATGTAGGTGTTAGCTTACAGTAAATTTACATAGGATATTATGAAATTGTATGACTTTTTTAAAAAAAAGTCCAACGTAGGCCTAGGTTTCAAGAGCAGCCCTGCTTATCTAAAAGAAGAAAGAAGAGAGAGAAAAGAAACCTTGGCAACTTATTTACAAGTCCATATAACGTCATAAACACTATAGTTTAGTTTCTTACATGTTTCAATTGTTAATTAAGTTATTTTAATAGTACATGCACATGTAATTTTTCACATAGACTAACATCCCTAATGGTAATTCCAGGCTCACTTCGTCTAACGTCCCGCCGCAGCTCGGCTAGGCGCGTGACGCCGCCCGCGCGCGCCCCCACGCCGTCACCACGCAACAGTGCCGTCAGCATCCTGGTGACGGAGGCTTCGCCCGACGCCGCGCCGCCGCCCGCCGCGCCGCCCACCGTCGTACGTGTGCTCGTGCACCGTGAGAGCGACGAGCTGCCCAGCTGATCGACGCCCGACGAGCCCGACAGCTCGCCCTCGCCGCAGACTGCCTGAGCGGAATGTCAAACTAGAACTGTCAACTGTCATCTGTCAGAGATCGAATATTGTGTTCACGCGCGGAACGGTGATATTGTAACGGTTAGTATTGTGATTTTTTATTAGTAACTAGCGATTATTGTTATTATATTAATTATGCTCGTATAAATTTATTACCGGTGACTTCCAAGCAATAAGTATTCGCGAGTTGAACGGATTGATTGATAAAGTTTTTAGCTTACGCTTAATAAATGCCAGTTCGTTAGCTGTTCTTTAATTATAGATGATTAAGTACCCCAAATAGTTGAATTAAATATTTATTTGTTATTGTAAATAGCGTTACTATATGTATATGATGAGCCATTGACTAAAACGACGTTAAATATTCTAAAAAGCGATAAAATTTGGGCATACAATAAATAGAAATAGATGATGATAATAGTTACTGTTGGAGACAAATCATTTTTTACTTAGCATTAAATCTATTATCGCTATATCAACTAATAATGTTCTTATTTTGGTCAGTATTCCAAATTTCAGTATTTGTACTACTACAATGATAAAATTAGTAAGCTGAAGGGATAAAATCTTTCTTTATTATGTAACTTTAACAAAGTTTACGCAATGAATAAAAATTAAATATACATTTATCTACATACCTACTAACCAAAATTGCAAAACAGTATGGCAGTTAATAATTATAGAAATAAACTAAAAAATATCGCACAAATATTATTTTATCAATAAGTACAATACACGTTAGAAATCAATTTGTAAATATAACTTAGTGTTGACAATATTTTGTTACAAATAGACTACTTAGATATTTTTATTATGTCATGAGGCTCAGAATAAATGTATTAATGAATAGAAAGTCCATATTGTTATAGAAAGAAAAAATCAAATTTAAACTATTTATAAAATAACGTACAACACTATAAAACATTTTTAATTAAATTTCGATATAATAAAACGTAAAAGAACTTATTGAAAAATAAATACACGTGCATATAAAATTATTATAAAAAAATATATATAATATGTAGTTCAAATAGAAATTGCAAGGAAAAAGAAATAAAATTAACTTTGGGGACAGATCTTTGTTTTTCATAAATAAATAAACTTAATTAAACAATAAACTTTTCGCTTTAAATGATATTACTATTGTTTATTAGCAATTAATTATATCTACTACATTATCATGTTTATAATTATTAAAGAACTTACAAAATTTTGTTATCTCTTGTATGATTAATATGAGTTAAAGTTTAGCTTTACCTGTAAAATGTTTTATCTATAAAATATTTTTTTTATTATATTGTTCGATCAAAGATGAATCTAATGAGGGCTATCGTTTCAATTCGTCGTTAAAGGCGTTAGGCGCGCTAATAATGCGAGATTTTCAAAATGTCATGTTTGTTAAATTTGTCAATGTTTTACAATATTGTAACATACTTAATGTTTTTTTTTATACTTCAATAATAATAAAAATAATCTAAATTAAATTGAAACTGATTCCAAGCGAAATAACTAAATTATGTTACAACTATACTTACTTAAAACTTCGGGCACTATTAACAGTAATAAGACAGCTTGTATTTGAAAATACTAAATACTGTAATACACAGTTTGGCTGATGTGTCGTGGCCGCCTTGAAGTTAAGTTAAAATTAAGTTAAGTTTAAGTTAAAGTTAAGTTGAAATTAATGAAAAATAAGATAAAATCCGAAAATTTTATCTGCGCAGCAATCTATAGCTTACTTCAGGGCAGGTATGACTCATTGACTTTATTGTAGGTACCTGCAATTATTTTGAATGAACTCAGATTAAAATATTCGTTTTCATTACTGAAAGCTTTAATTCAAAGTATTTTTACTCGTAGTAAGGACCAAGACATTTTAATTTTTTTATTAATAAATATGGTTACCTTATATAGAATAAAGATAAATTTCTTTAATAATGTAATATTATTGTAATAAGATAATAACAAAATGAAACTCTACTCTCCATTACGTCTAGTCTGGCCTTCCAATAATTTGAGTAAAAGATTTACTTTAGATATAATAAACAAAATATATTTAAAACAAATAAACATTGTGAAATATTTATTAGTAAAATGTTCACAGCGATTAAAAATTTTTGAATATTGCCTACTCTGTGTAGAAGCTTAGACATTTCTTAAATAAATTTTAATAAATGATATTAGGTATGTTCGAAATTTATTTCGAAGTGATTTTAGATTTTCGACCCTTACACTTTAACGAGTAATATTGTTACCACTGCTTTTACAAGATTTACACTACTGCTTTTAAAAAAATCCTTTAATATTATAGCGTTTAAAAACCGTTTTAACCGGAAACTTTTAAATTATAAAAATGACATTATAATTATGCTAGATTAGTGAAATTAAATTTAAAATATACTGTTTTATTATTATTATGTAAATAGGTAGATAAAAGAGAATGCAATAATTTTTCATAATTTTATGTAGTAAAAGTTAGAATTACTTTTAACATTATTTGTGAGATGTACGATGTACATGTAAAACTATGGTAGCTAGACAAATGCATTATGTAATACCATAGGCAGCATGGATTGAGCGATGAAGATTAATTGAGAACAGAACTAAGAAGATAACTTATTAAAGAAGACGCCATTTTAAAAGAAAACAAATGAAAGAAAAATAATAAGAATCGTAAAAGGTCGCACAGTCCATGTTCGATGTCTGTGTCGTGTTGAGCATTGTTCAACTTATGTAATATATTAGTTATATTTAAATTGTATTATATGTAAATAAACATTTTAAGTGAAACATGCGAAATATGATTTTCTTCCGAGGTACAAATTACAAATTACCCATGTTGAAAGTATGATTAAAAAAATATCGTATATATATTGCATTTTTATTTACCCACATATCTCTCTTCGAAATCTTCAAATACCAAGGCAAGTAAGTAATTAGGCTGAATAGTAATTTTGATAACTTTGTGAGGGCAAGCTACGCAGATTCTATTAATTTACTTTAAGAGTTAATTTGTTTTATCGATGATTACATTATTATTTTTAAAAAATATCAAATAAATAAATCAACTTCACGCAGTATTCCGCATACAACACATATATATGAATAGGATTTTCCTTCTCATTTACTTAAAACAACTAATTCACCACAACTTAAAAATTGTGGAGGTAAAAATGACACAAACCTAGCAGCAGCAGTATTGAAAGCTGCTGCTGAAGTTTCTCCTTTTCTAATTCAGTATTAGAGCTTATTACTAAAGTCAAAGATATAAAACTACTCTCAATATTAAAAAAAAATACAACAACAAATAAATCAGAAATAAAACTTAATAGACATTTAGACTGACTCATTTTTTATTTTGTAACTATTAACTTTTAACAAATATCGCACATATAATTTTAACTAGACAAATAACTAAAATTAGCTATATCACTGTCCATAAATAAGAAAAAGACTATTATTGAACTCCATGATCTACTTGGTAGATACTCTGGTACGGCGATTCCAAGAGAAGTTGACTCCATAGCTTTTAGGTTTAAATTCTTTGTCTAGCTTAGGACAATCTAAGTACCAGCTCCAGCCATTTTTCTCACAATGTTCTATAGCTTCATCTGGTGATGAAAATTCAATTTTCATATTAGACAATGGATCTCCAGTCGAAGTCCAACCCATTAATGGGTTTTCCCAACGTTGACGAGTGTCAAACTCCATCTGCCAATGATGTATGTTGCTAGTTCCACTTTGCATGGAATTCTTTGGAGGTTGATATATGCGAACTCTACGATTTATAACATGTTCCTCTGGTATTCCAGTGATTGGTGTCAAATCAACCTGAAAATGCAGACCACTATAAATTAAGTATATTTTATTTTTTTAAACAAAATAAATTAGATATATATTTTTTTATAAATAGTTATTTTGAAATTTATTTCTACTGTCAGTGTATATTCCACTTAGCAGCCTAAGCAGAGGATACTTAGTGGTGAAAATATTCGCCACTTTCCACCCAATTTTCAGGACATTGAGTATTGAAGAGCAGACATCAACAGACACATGCATGTATTGTTATCAGAGTGAAAAAATTTTAATAATTAATTAACCCCCAGTAAAAACCATAACCCTTACAGTTGGACGCTGTGCTGTTCCGCCACGACGGCCTCGTTTTTATTTAAATAAGTATATTAGCATGCTCATAAAATTACCTTCTTTGAAACAGAAATAGTAGCATCTTGGACACGTCTTTCTCTCACTTCTTCGGGCAGAGCTATCACGGAAGCATTATCAATTATCGGAGCCTCTTTACGATTGATAGGGTCTTCAGCGGCTAATCGTGTTAAGCATGTTGAAAACGCAGGCAAGGATCTAAGCAAAAGACATTGTTATTAATGGACTTTTATATAGGAAAAAAAAACAAAGTCTTGATACCAAATACCTTGATAAAGCTGTTCGAGACAGCTTCGAGGTAGTATTTATTATTTTTAGCATTGTTAAAGTGATTTATATGTTTTTAAAATTATTTATATGTGATTACCCAACACCCAACATTCAATATTTGACAGAATACCTTGACGTTTAAATTTTATAAGTGTAAAATGTTACAGACTAAAATTACATGTACATTGACAATGAACAATTTTTTTTACCTTTTTGTGTATTATCTAGGTATCGTACATTATTATTATCTGACTTGAAAAAAATATAATTTACCTTGAAGTGTATAAAAAATTCTAAGATGACAAATAATTCATTTTGCTAATATTATTTTAATGCCTATAATTAGAATATAATTTTAACTGACTGCATATTTATTTTCTGAGTGGTACTATTGGTTTTTAGTTCCAACATCACATTTCACAACCTCTACATAACTCAATGTCAGTTTGACAGTTTCTGACTTTTTGTCAAGGTGATCTAATACCTAACAAAAATCTAGGTAGTCCAAAAATATATAAATAAATATTTAATGCTCTTATAATAATAACAATACAATATATGTACAAATTTTTAAAATACTATACGTAAAATAAAATGTCTTCAATCATCGCTACGAATAAAACGATACGTGCAGCTGTTTTTATGTAAAGGTACAACTTACGTTTCTAATTTGTTTTTACTGTCAAAGGCAAATGTAATTCGATATTATTATTATTAATTCACTGAAAGATAAATAAATATTTTAAATATAAATCTCAGTCTTTTCCAATACCGTACTTCATATTTTACCTTTGGCCGAAATTAGTATTATCAACATTAACAAAATATTGGATATTTTAAATTTTGCTTAAAAATAATAATTTATTAATATAATATATTACTTATATTTTTACACAACATAAATTATATTTTGAGTTGTAAAATAAAAGTATTTAATTATAGTAGGTATATATATGAATACTATACTAAAACCATAATAGGATTGGCACCATATCCTGTACTTTAATTACATTAAATACCTAAATGATTTATAGAAAAGACTAAGTACTTTATTCTAAATATAAATTTAAAACTATTAACAAGTAATTCAAAATATAGTTCTAGCTCATACATAACATTCTTGGAGAATACAATAATTAAATCACTAAAACTGTACTTATTAATAATAGTTGAAATGTATGCAAATTAATTATGAAAACTGTAAAGCCTTCTTTTAAAAACTTATAGGAATGAGAAAATAGTGAAAGAATAAATATTACTATTTAGTCTTTCACATTTCCTCATTACTATTATGACAGTATGAGTAAAAAAGTAAAAAAAATGTTCTTCATTCAATAGTCTGTGTCTACTATATTCACCAGTATGCTTGAATGACTATTCGGCACAAATCTAAAAATATATTCCAATGTTTAAAATATGCCTGTTTTATTTTCAGATTGTTACTGGAAACATTATGGTGTGTTAAACAATATAGACCCCTTGGGGTCTGGCTCAGCCACCCCCATAATAACTTGCTCATTAAAAAAACATATTTACTTTTCCATATCTTCTCTGTACCTGTAATTATAAATATATTTTGTCTATTATTATTAAATACAATTAAATAATTTCAATATGAGTAGGATTGTAGAGGTAGATTGTACTAAGCGCTGTAAGTCTAGAGTTCATGGGCAGGTTTTGACTAGTGCCATAACAAAGAGATCTATTAGCGATGAATCTCTTGCCAGTTTTATTAAGTCCACCTGTGCTAATTTTGCCAAAGCTTTCGATTTTGAGGTAAGCTTTTTCTTACATTATACATATTTTTTTTCAGCAGGAAGTACAGACCTAGTGTCTCAAGTGAACTCATGCCACAGTGGGAAAATGAAAATAAATAAATTCACCAAGTGTTAGTTTAATTTCATCCACAATCATTGCATTTACAGGTTATTACTGTCCCAGTGAGTCACAATGGACTATTAAATATATTAAATAATAATTAAATTAATATATATTTTTCTGTAATAGATTTTACAACTCCATTTTTTTATATATAATGTAATGAACACTAAATATATAGGAGGAATTCTCACTAAACAACAAAACTGGTACAGTCTCATTAAATTGAAAAGTACACAACAAATACACTAACTTAATCAGTTTTAAACAGGAAATGTGTAAAGATAAAACAAAAAAATATGGGGGCCGTCGTGGCAAAGCGGCACAAGCTTGCGACTGTAAACGTGACGATTGTAGGTTCGATTCCCACTCGACGGAATCATAGTCAGTCGTCAGTCTGGTAAACAGGCAAAGCGCGCAGTCCCTCAATATTCGGCGGAAAGTGGGGGACGGAAGTGTCTGAATGGGAAACGGAGTGTCTTACATCTGGGTTCCTATATTTCTCTCAAGGTTGAGTGATGATAGTTCTGATTTTCTGTTACTATATGTAACAAGAATTAAATTATCTTTCCTAAACTAAATATATTAATAAATTTGCCTAA
Organism: Heliconius melpomene rosina; assembly: GCF_056956725.1. Lineage (NCBI taxonomy): Eukaryota > Metazoa > Arthropoda > Insecta > Lepidoptera > Nymphalidae > Heliconius > Heliconius melpomene. The sequence goes on along the minus strand of NC_140402.1, from coordinate 2,860,766 downwards.
ATAATGAAATTATTAATAATAATAATAAATTAAACTCTGTGCATTTTTTAGGGTCGAACTGCTCTACATATGGCTGCATCGAGAGGTAGGAACGGTCTAATGGAATGGCTGATTCGTCATTCCTCTGACGCCTTCATAAATGCACGCGACCGTGAATCTGGATATACTCCACTGCACAGAAGTATTTTCTATGGCCAAATTCATTCTGCTGTTACTCTTATGAAACTTGGTAAGTAATAGTTTTTAAATAATTATGTAATTAGTTTAACCGTTTTTCGTTTTTCGTTTTTTTAGTTTCCCTTTAAAGCTATGCCGAAGTCTAACTTGCATAATGTTTTTTTAATTAAATTCGCGTTCTTTTCTTAACACAAATATATTGGAAAATATTGCGGCACAAGGGTGTGGCCGTAACGCGACGGTTGTGGGTTCGATCCCCACTCGAGGAAGTGAAATATTTATTTAAAGCAAAGCGCGGCGTTGAGTTCTGCCACTCACACGCAATGCCTCCATAATTCGGCAGAAAGTAGGGACCAGAGTGTCTTAGCACTAGCTTCCCTCTGCTGTGTGCAGGATACAGTAAATATAAATATAAATGATTAAATCTTTAAATAACATTATTCCATACAGCACATTTTATGTAAATGAACATTTCAAAATGTTTTGACTGACCTGACCTAATTAAATTATTGCAACAAAAAGCTCTATGTCCTAACACTTTTTCTAATCATGGTTTTTCCATATTAATACTTATATTTAAAATCAATGCCATGGATTAATTTCTACTGAAGGTTTGTTTCTATTTTTTTTTTAATTAAAATCTTACTTAAAGTAAAGGTGATTTAATTTCTATATAATCTATAACTCCAAAGTCAAGATTTCAAAGTTCATTAAACTGTCGATAAGCGATTATTACGAAAAATTGTTGATAAAAAGTCAAGGTGAAAGTCAAAGTCAATATGAAAAGTTGGCCTTAATATGCAATGATAATTGCCAAATCTTATATATTCTTTTACCTGATACTGAAATATTAAGCGGACCTACTTTTTAATAATAAAGAAAATATTATTATGTAAGGATTTAATATGTAACGATTCATTATCGACGTATCGTGCCGAAACTGTCGTTATAATTTAATAGTTAATGCTTTATCAGTTATAGTTCACAACACCGCGTGGTCCGTGAATGTTACCTTTTTTTTAGCCAGAGTTAAAGTTATTAAAAAAAAAAATCTGGTACACGCTGTATCCCGCACACAGCAGCCCTATGCCTACCATAGGGAACCTAGTGTTAAGACACTCCATTCCCCACTTTCTGCCGAATTCTGGTGTTGAGTGGCAGAAATCAACGCCACGCTTTGCCTCGACACCAGAGCGAAGAAATGGAAATAACTATAAACGTAAATAAATATTTCACTTCCTCTAGTGAGTATCGAACCCACAACCATCGCGTTGCAGTCACACAATTGTGCCGCTGCGTCACGACCACCTCAAAATATAAATTCATATCCTATAAATGTTAAAATATAAGTAGTTATGGTTTCATCAAGGCAGTTTTAATTCTAAATCTATAATTATAACTTCGCAGGCGTAAACACGGATATCCAAGACAAAGACGACTATAAAGCAATAGAGCACGCCACGCTCGACAAGCATTACATGTACCAGCAATCTGGATTAGAGCCTTGTGATGCTTACGTATGGGGAAGTAACTCCAACTACACTTTGGGTACGGGATCGCAACAGCCGAAACAAGTGCCAGATCTGCTATCCTGTTTTAGCCGTACCAATGCTAATCTTAGACAGGTTAGTGATATTAGTTTTTCTGTTTGCTGTATTATAAAAAATAAATATTTATATTTGGCTTGTATATAATGCTATATTTACTTATATGATGAAACAGTTCCACAGCACTCAGCTTATAATTAAAAGGACGGATTATTTATTATAAAGTACTGCGGCGTTGAGTTCCGCCACTCAACACACAAACTCGGTTGTGTGAATGTGAGTAACACAGTATCTTAAAACTAGGATCTCTCTGCCTATAACGCTAAATGCGGGATACTGCGTGAAGCCGAAAAAAAGTTTATTATAAAAATTTACTCCACTTCCCTTACAAATAGTGGTGACAGTAAAAATATAAAAAAAGTTTTATCTACTTCATAAATCTTATCATATAGAAAAGTCTGTTTTGACTTATAATTTAAACGTCAAACGTCATGAACAAAATATATCCATTTTCATAATAATTTTTAAGTTGCTCAACTGTAAAATGCATACAATTGGACTACCTAGGACTTGTTTAGGTTTTACAAACATATTGTTTTTTTTATTTGGTCTAATTACGTGTGGGGTTTGCGTGTGGTGCGTCGTCAATACTGATTTCTTTAAGGAAGTCAACTATACCGTGACTAAAAGTTCCTTGGTGTCGACTATAGCTAATTTTGTTAATTTAAAACTATGGTTCACACCCATGACTACAGTACTTATTCCTATAGCTCTATTGGCGAGTTTTACATCCTGTTGTGGTATACTCGGTGCAGGCTGCAAATTGAAATGTGCTCTAAAATCCTACGTTTTCCTTGTAACCGTCATATCTTCAACAGCTTTTTGGATATTTTTCATCAGTGGAATTTATAATATCTATACAAATAACGCAAAAACTCAAAATTTCATGCGATCTACTATAACTACTAATTATGGAAAAGAAAACGATTTGATCACAGAGATTTGGAATCACATAATGATCAACTATGAATGTTGCGGTACATTTGATTATAGAGATTTCATAGAGACGAAATGGCATCTTGAAAATAAAGATAAATTGTATCCAATACAATGCTGTAAGTTAACTAACAAAATAACTCTGGAACCTTTGTCTAAAGACTGTCCATTAAGTCACGACCCTTTAGTACCCACAAATAAAGATACAGGGTGTTTCAATACTCTACGAAAATCAATTTCGGACAATAAAGGTAGAATTATATTTTATATTATCCTATTAGGCCTCAGCTATACAATTTTGGTATATTTTGCGTATTGCATTATACGAGGTGAGCCCCTAATAAGAGGAATGGCTGGAAACTTCGCATCCCTTCTACCAAAACGACATGAACGTGAAAAAGTGGTTCCTTCGAACTCTTCTTTGGATAATATGTTGTTTGTTGAAGAACCTCCAAAGAAAATAATGAGAGTGGTTTCAGCAGTAAATCCACTGCAGTCTTATACGTTTGCACCAAGCCACCTCGCGGGTGATAATAGATACCAGAATGTCAGACCTTATTAAATAAAGTTTTCTACCAAAAAATGTCTTTTACGCTATGTATCCTACCCTTATATATCTCTTTACTAATGTATTCCTCATGTTTTTTATGTAAGTTTATTTTATATTATTGACTTATTTTATTATATATTATATATTTAATTTCATTTAATAAAATTTGCACTGAGACGTTGTCCCCCTACTTCTCATTACAATTTATCCGTAATGTTTCAAAGGTTGTCTAGTAGAGATTGCCTAAAGCAATAAGACCGCCTTTGCATACGTGTTTTTCTTTTATTTTTATTTATGTTGTTCTTTCTATATATTTCTTTGTTTTATGTGTGCAATAAAGTATATTCTATTCTATTCTAAAATATTTTAAAAAAATATATTACTTTTTTTTTAAATGATATATAATAATTATATATTTTTTTTAATAATTCATAGGTATGTCTCGGTAAATTTCATAGCGTATGGGTATGTGGGAACATCGACATTGGGGAAGTATGGTGTGCTGGTCAACCGGCTCGTGCTGGCGGTCCCCATACCACGGCACTCCGTCCTGTGCCTCTCAAACTGCCGGAACCATGTTTACAAGTCGCTATTACACTGACTTCTACTATTTTCTTATTACAAAGTGGTGCGGTAAGTTTAATTTAATTTTTTCGTTGATACTGAATAAATTAAATATATTGTTAAATAAAATTTGTAGTTATTTTACTTTTCATAATAACCTGCGATAATTAAGTAACATTGTGATGTTGCCTGTACCATAGAGAGAACTACAAAAATTTCAAGATATTTTTTTAAACTTTGTTTTAATATCTTATGTTTTACGAAAAGGGGGTGATCCAGTTTCGTAAAACACCTCCTCAATGATGATATTATGAACCCTCTACTATTACCTTTATCCGACCAGCCTAACAATTATACTACGACAGTTACATAACATTACTACAAATTACAAATAAAATTTAATTTCAGGTAATCCAATACACATTAAACAACACAGAAAATCCAAGTCCATCGTCAGTCAAGAGTCCAACAACTATAAAACTATCGTCTGTCAAACCCCTAATAAAGATATCGCACCCGCTAGGCATCTGTGCGGGACGGTCTCACGGTGTTGTGTGGAATAAAAACGCGGTTTACACGTGGGGTTCGAATTTGGGACAATTGGGCCATAGTCAGGAGGATAAAATTGTGCAGGCACCTAAAAGGGTGAGTCATCTGTCACGCTGTATCCCGTACATAGCAGGTCAGGAGGAACCTGGGAACCTAGTGTTAAGATACTCTGTTCCCATTAAGATACTTCCGTTTCCTACTTTTTGCCGAGGCATAGCTTGTTGAGTGACAGAGCTCTCAGCGGCGCTTTGAATGATTACCAGAGTAAGTAAATGAAAATAGTAAATATTTAATTTCCTGAAGTGGGACTCGAAACCACGAATTGTCACGTTTACATGGCCTCGTTAATTTATTTTTAATATTATTATATTCTAGGTTGGTATGTCATTAAATAATAAAGAAGAATCGTGCATTCAGTTGGTGGATGCGACAGACGCGGCCACAGTCATAACAACCAGCCGCGGTGATGTTTATCTTTTACATAAATATTTGTGCAAGAAAATTGCTATTAAGTAAGTATTGTCATTCAATTTCAATTGTATGCATTTTGATCTCTCTCATATAGCAATGCATAGTGAACCTTGGGTTAAAATTTTTTTTTACCTGTTCCACCAAAGAAAAAGGAAATTGAACCCAAAACCAATACATACTGTGCTACTTTACTATAAAAGACTCGCTCTAGACGTCACAGCATGAAAGTACTTATATGTGCATTTATTTTGATAACAAGCCAATGTACTCAAATACTGAGGAAACGCTAGCAGTTTTTTTTAAATATACAAATCTGATTTTTAAAACATGTTTTTCAGACAGCTAGCTTAAGAATAATTTAAACTCTAATTAATTCTACTTAGCTCTACACCATTCTAGTTATGAAATTGATACATATAATCGTGGTCTTGGAGTCATGTCTCTTGAGGCTTTAATAAATCTAAATATTTAGTGTCTATCTCTACTGCACAATTTATTATAATTTTAAAAAAAACTTAAGTATAGACAATTTTTTTATTACTTTTCAGGCAAATCAATCTCAAACAAGTGTGTGTTGAAGCAAAGGTTAATGAACAAGGTTCGTACTCAAGAGTGACAGTATTGCTTTTGACCAATGTTGGACAACTCATGTTGTGGCAAGACACTACCAATAAACTAACTAGGTAAATAAAATTGTTATATTTCTTTCTTTTTCACGTTACACAGTAAACATTCCAGCTTTTTATTCGATTAGGTGCCTAGGTTGATTAGCTATGCTGTCAAAATAATCATACTTTCAATCGATTGGGGATCAAACCCCAACCTGGGGATAATTTTACCCCCCACTTTACTTTTCTTTACGACATAGCGAGGTGTTCATTCATTCATATTTTTTTTGTTGGTTACATATTTTTTGGTGGGTATATAAATATATTTTTTTATTGTAACGCTCGGGGATGCAGACAAAGCGGGGACCTAACGGTAAAACACTCCGTTCCCTTTTTCTTTTCATCTGTACAACTTTTGAAACATTCCATGTTGGTTAGTAAAACGCTGCGCAAAACCTAAAACCTATTTAAAATAACCAATGAACACAATATTTCAGATGCGTATTTGGATTAAATCACCAAATTATAATAACACACGTGACCTTAACGCACGACGCCCTATATTTTACAACTAAACATGGCGACGCATTCATTGGTTGTATTTCCCGTAAGACAGCCGTTCAGCCAATCAGGAAAGAGAAAGAAAGAGAAAGAGATAATAAATCGGCTCTCGTCAGATTTTTAGAAAAGGATGACTGTACTTCTGTCAGGATAACCAAAATACCTAATGTGCATAGAGCTGTGGCGATATCGGTGGATAGTGAGGGATTGAATTTTGCCTGTCTACAGGTATCGACTGTTTTTTTTTCTAGTTTATGTTAATTATTTTTATATTTTAAAAGTGTACTACACCTTGTCGATACATTCAACAAACTAGTTTTCAAGTGAAAAAATACTACCATAATGACGATAATATAAGTTAAAATATAATGTGAAAGTAAAATTTAGCAAAAATTGTTATTGAATTTTTTCTTCAATAAGGGAAATAGTTCTCAAAATTTTCTTAAGAAATTACATTAATACAATTAAATTATATTATTGTAATTTCTTCCAAATTGTCAAACAAATGGGCCCATAAGACTGTTGAAACTTATGTAATAGTAGTTAGTGAATAATTAATCAACATAAGTTGTATATACAAACTTCTAACATAAAATCTTACTTAAATTTCTTAAATAAAAATAGGTAATTAAGTTAAGTATAATATTTCCAACCCTTTTTTTAATAACCTTAGACAAAACCAACATGTGGTTTGACATCTCTACCAGATTTGTCACCGTCGTGCCTATCCAAACATATGGAGTCACTCTTCGAGACCGCAGCTGAGGATGATATATTACATGATGTTATATTTAAGGTTTGTATATTTTTTCTATACTCTTTGACCAATATATCAAAAAACTAAGATTTAAATTTCAGTAAAATGTCAAAAGCTGATGTGTAAACTAAATCAAATTAAATGCTTAATTAAACTTATTAATCAAATTAAACTCATTCACAACTTATAAATCTATAAATCTTTAATAATTATGTGTAACATATATATGTTTTAAACAGTTATATTTCATTTGCAGGTAGGTTTAAAACAATATCCCGCCCATATATTCATAATCGCTTCAAGCAGCGACTACCTTTACAAACTGTATCAAGAATCCAACACAAATATGCACAAACCAACTATAGTATTAGATAATGTGCATCCAGAAGTTTTCGAAAGGATTCTAAAGTATATGTACACGGGAACCTGTGACGTAGCTGAACTAGGACCCTGTGGATTGAAGATAAGGAGAGAAGATTTAAATAGCGGAAAGAAGGAGAATGTTGATACAGAAGAATATATTGGTGAGCTCTAGAATTATGGAAATATTTAAATAAACTTCAATAATGTAAATGAAGCCATCTGTTTAGGTATATTGTGTACATGTAAATATTTAAAAAATATTGATCAATGTTAAGTGTGGAATAATACTTTAAAAATGTTAATAATAAAGAATATTAATTATTCTATATTTTCAATTCTTTTTATAAAATATATACATCAAAATATTAATTTATTTTATAAAAGAGAATATAAAATATTTTTATTGTTAACAAGATATAGCGGCATTTTGAATTCTGCCACTCTACAGCGTGATGAATAGAGTGTCTTAACTCTACTAAAATAATGGGAGATACAGTATGAAATTACAAAAAAACATATTTTTACAGAAAATCCATCCGAAATATCAGCTTTCGAAGTATATAAAAACCAAGATAAAAAGAAGAATCGTCGTCGCAACACGGAAACGCCTCCACGCGTTCACCTCTACTGTGACCCTATAAAACTGGTCCAAGCTACGGCTAAAAGACTTCACGTTATGGGCTTGCACAAACTGCTTGATAAGTTTTAGTGAGTATTTGAATAATATTTTATTATGCTTTTTGTATGTAAAAATTGCCTTTTGTATGTAAAAATGATTAAAGAACATTTGATTATTTTTATATGTTATTTTACGTTGTTTTTATTCTGGCTTCACGCTATATCCTGCATGTAGCACGTTAGACAGAGGAAACCTCGTAACGTAGTGTTGAGACACGGAGTGGCGGAATTCAATGGCGCGGAATTTTGGTTTGTTTCCAGAGCAAGGAAATGAACATATTAAATATCTCATTCTACCCATGGGAATCAAACCCACAACCATTGCGCTTAAAGTCGAACGCTTTTGCTAGCTACCTCAACTAAAAATATATCTCATCCCACCTAAGAAAATCGAACCCACAATCGTTGCGTTTACAATCGCATTGCACTACAACTGGTGTCAGGTTTTATGGTATATTTTTTAAAATAAATTATTGTAATAATAAAAAAAGTAATTTAAGTAAACTATTTATATGATAAACTAATTAACTATTCCCAACTAGTTACAGAGACGGCACAGTGTGTCTCAAAGAAAGTGCAGTATATGCTAAGAACATCCTAACATGGGACCGAGATACATATCCAGAATTAGTAGATACAAACGTCTGTTCTAAAGACGGCATGCTGATATCAGCCCATAAATGTGTGTTAGCAGCCAGATTGGAATATTTTTATGGAATGTTCATGCATTCTTGGACTGAGGTTAGATTTAATATGTTTTAAGAATTCAATGTTTTTTTTGTGTATATTTTATTGGAAGTTTTAAGAAACTTCCGTTCCTCACTTTCTGCTGAATTTTCGAGGCATTCCATGTTGAGTGGTGGAACACAACGCCGCTATTTGCCTTGTTACCGTTGCGCTTAAAAGTCGAACGCTTTTGCTAGCTACCTCAACTAAAAATATAATGTATAATAACACAAAAATTCCTTTCAGAGCAAACTTCTATCAAAAGTGACTTTACCAATAAATCATGGTATTCTCTTACCAGTAATAAATTTCTTATACACGGATACTTGTCCAGAAGTTCAAAATTCAGATAGCATTGACTTTATTTGTAGCATGCTCATAGTATCCGATCAGCTTTTTATAAGCCGACTAAGAGAAATGTGCGAAATATCACTATCTAACCTAATAACTCTAAAGAACTGCACTGAAATCTGTCAATTTGCACACACATATAACGCTAGCCAGTTGAAACAATGCTGTATGGAGTATATTTCACTCAATATAGCTAGTATACTTGAAAATAGATCTTTGGACCACTTAGAAGGTGCCTTGTTAGAGGATATATCTAAATACTATTGTAAATTTAACCCGATAATGTCATCCCGGGTGATAACGCCGTTTTTCAATTCGCCTACCGATGAAACTATCGAGGATTGTACCAAAAACCTGACTGTTGACTTAGAAATAATTGATGAAGATTTTAAAAAGGACGATAGCATAGAAATAACCAAAAAGAAAAAGCAGAGAAAGATAGAGTACACAGAAAGTGAAAAGGCAAGAATGAGATATGAATCAGTTAGTTCTGTGACGTCATTAGATTTATCCCACGATACATCCGGAGATGTTACTCTATCGCTTAGCGCTATACCAAAAAGTGCTGAAAAGAAATCTCGTGAAATGGAAAAATGGACAGAAGTGCCAACCTCCCAGCAAAAACAGCAAAAAGTTGTTCAAGCACGCCTTAAAGCCATATCCTCAGCTAAGGATATTTTAAATGAAACACCAGCAAACTCTTTTACAAAATTGTCAAAAAATAATTCATTTAGCGCCATTTCTCAAGAACCTGTTACACCAACAACTTCACGTCAAATGTCAGTTTCCCCAAAAGAAGCAGAATTTTGTTGGGGTCAAAGTAAGATGATAATAAATCACGTTGGTCCCAAGCTTTCCCAAAAGCAGAGAAAGAAACTGGCATCAGAAACTGAACAGAATCCACAAACTTTGGACAATTACTTGTCAAATAAATTAAATATTGGCAGTCCTCCTGACAAACCAAAAAATCCCTGGAAAATATGTCAAGCGCCAATCGCTCAAAGTAGCCCCAATAAACAAAATGCTATGGAATTTAATAAAATATTGGCTGATCAGAAAAAGCAAAAAGATGACTTCTCGAGAATCATGACTAAACCTTTGAACTTGACTCAAGTAAGTAGAGCGCACAAATATTGTAGAATATTTGAACTTCGCAGTGTATATTATTTAAATTAATAAACTTAGTTCTAAATTTATTTAAAATGTAATATATATTTTAATCCATCTCCTGCATCATAGGAAATAAGATATAATTTAGAAGATATCATTATGGAATGGAGAACTGTCTGTCCCTATATAAATATATAGCTACAGGCTTGAATATGTGGTAAAATGTAAGAAATGTGTCACTTTATTACTAGATTATCTCTAGAAAATGCTCTAAAAAATTATTTATAATTTAGTTTCTCTTTATATGTACCAATGTACATACCAGTGACTAAATGGCCTGCCATTACTAAATATTAACTACTAGCTATCAATCGTAATACTGTGTAATAGTTGATTTCTTTATATTTCTTAATAGCTTGAAGATAAAGCCATTGAAGAATTGGAACGTTTCTACAACATTCATGAAGCAGATGACGAACTGATAACAGTTAGACGCATAGAGCTGCAAGTAGCATCACCACAATGGATACACACTGCCCCAAAGTGATATTAATGTGCTAATTTTACAACAAATTGTGATCAATATATTCTAAATATATGCTTTATGTGTAGTGTGTATTTTATTTTTATCTCAAAATATTACTTCAAATAAAAAAAAAATATAATTCCTTAGGTGAAAGAGTGATTCCTTAGTGTATTTGAATCAGTTAGACATTGCTTACTTAGTAATTCCTTCTCTTTCCTCTGTTAGTTACAGTATCCCAGGTTATCAGCTGTTTCGCAATGATCGTACTTTGCAAGGTGGCGGTGGGGTCGGTATCTACCTTCGCAACAACATTACTGCTCGTATTATTGCCTGCTCCCCCAATCAATCGACAGGAACCCTAGAATATATTTTTGTGGAAGTAACGTTAAACCATAAAAAAATTCTTTTAGGGACTTTATACTCCCCAAATGATAAAATCAACTATTTTAGTGCTTTAGAAGGTGTTCTGGAATATCTTTCACCTCAATACGAGCATGTAATCTGTACGGGCGATTTAAACACTTGTCTGTTAAAAAATGATTCAAGATCTAATTTATTAAAAACATTATATGATACCTACAACTTACACATTCTTCCGATGGCGTGTCCCACCCATTACTTTCCTAACTGTAGACCCTCTCTTATTGACCTCATCTCTGTCTCTAACCCTAATCTCGTTGTTTCTCATGGGCAAATGACAGCTCCATTCTCTTTTCATGATTTAATTTTTCTTACGTATAAATTCCGTCCTCCCAAGGTTAGAGGTAAAATACTTCTCCAACGCAATTTTAAGCATATGGACCTTGAACGCTTAAGGGAGGATGTGAGAAACATCGACTGGTCACCCATAATGTCATCAACAAATATTGACAGTATGGTAAACTCTTTAACTACTGAACTGATTCGCATTTACGACAAACATGCCCCTGTGAGACCGGTTCGTATGAAGCATGCGCCTGCTCCCTGGCTAACACCTATTATTAAAAGAACGATGTGTAAACGTGATAGAGCTAAAACTAGAAATAAAAAATATCCTTGCCAACAAAACCTAGCTGCATACAAAAAATTGCGAAACATTTGCAACAGAATGTGTAGGGATGCTAAACGCCGATACATTCACACCACTATTCAGAATCTCAGTCAAGCGCAAGTTTGGAGATTCTTAGAGTCGTTCGGGGTAGGCAACACCAAGCATACTCATTCGGTATCATTGGATCTTCATGATTTAAATTCATCTTTTACTACACCCCTATTAAATTTAAGCCCTTCAACTAAATCTGAAACACTGTCATTTTTATCTTCTACTGTCCTACCTGACTCTACATCTTTCTCTCTTAAAACTGTAACTGAAGTTGAAGTCAAGAAGTGTATCAAGTCCATATCCACTAAATCCTTTGGAAGTGACTGTATCAGCCTGGACATGATCCTTCCTGTGTTGGAATACATTGCTCCAGTGGTCACCCACATTATTAATTTCTCACTGACTTGTAATGTTTTTCCCGCACAATGGAAGTATGCTTATGTCATTCCTTTACCAAAAATCTCCAATCCCTCTAGCGTCACCGATTATCGTCCTATATCTATCCTTCCAATCCTATCCAAAGTCCTAGAATCCTTAGTAAATAATCAGCTGTATTCTTTCCTTTCCTTTAACAACCTACTGTGTCCTTACCAATCCGGTTTCCGATCCTCTCACAGCACGGTTAGTGCGTTGCTGAATATCACGGAGGACATTCGATGTGCTATGGATAACACCAAGCTCACTGTAATGGTACTGCTGGATTTCAGCAGCGCTTTTAACTGTGTTGATTTTGATATACTTCTGGGCTCTCTTCGTGCAGTTAACATCTCTTTTGAAGCCTTAAGCTGGTTTCGCTCCTATCTCTTAGGTCGTCAGCAATGTGTAAAATCTAATGATGTCACATCGACGTGGTTAGATATCACTTGTGGCGTTCCTCAAGGCGGTGTTCTTTCTCCACTTCTATTTTCTGTTTTTATAAACAATATATCTAGAGTCATTTCTTCTCCCTACCATCTGTATGCGGATGACTTGCAATTATACCGGCATTGCTATGTTAGCGATTTGCCTGGGACTATTGCAGCTTTAAATAATGATCTCGCTGCTATTTTTACTTGGGCCGAATCTGTCGGACTGTTAGTAAATCCAAGTAAGTCACAAGCAATTATCATTGGAAGCAGCAAACTTAGACAAAAAATAAATTGGAACTCAATGCCGAAGATCCTGTATTCAGGAGTAGTAATCGAATATTGTAACAGAGTAAAAAATCTGGGCCTAATTTTTGACAGTAACATGTCCTGGGTACCGCACATTAATGATGTCAGCAAGCGCATGCATTTCTCCTTTCGTTCTCTTAAGCGTCTCCAATACTACCTACCTCATAAAACCAAAATTATGCTTGCACAATCTCTTCTCTTACCTATCCTCGACTACGCTGATGTATGTTATTTGGATGTGACCGAGGAGCTGCTTAACAAATTAGAGCGACTCCAAAATCTTGCCATACGCTTTGTTTACGGTTTGCGTAAGTATGACCACGTCTCCGAATTTCGAACTCAGCTCAAATGGCTCCCAATTCGACTTCGCCGAGATATGCACGTCCTGTCACTCCTTTTTAAGATCCTTAACTACCAGAATTTTCCTTGTTATCTTCGATCCCGCTTTGACGTTCTCCCTATCCCTACACGCTCAAGGAGGTCTGGTGTCATACCGACACTTAACGTACCTAAGAGCAACACCAAATTCCTTCAGAAATCCTTCTCTGTATACGCCGCATCCCTTTGGAACCAACTCCCTAAAACTATCCAGAAAAGCCCTTCCATAAAGTCCTTCAAATCCCAATTAAAACTACATCTCCTTGCATCGTTAGACAATTAATCTTTTTTTTTTTTTTTTTTATTATAGTGGTTACTTATATTATCTCTCCTCATCTTATATAGTGAAGCTTAATTTTCTTTTTGTTCCTTTTTATATAGGTATATATACTTTATGTATTTATTATATAGTATATATGTATTTATATTTAGATGTTATAATATATTATTTATTTTGTATAACTATATTTATGTTTATTTATGTGTATGTCATGCCTAATTATTATTATTATTTTTTTGTATTTATTATTACTATTAGTTTTATTTTATTGTTTATCTTGTTTTTGTCTTTCTCAATTTCCATGCACTATCTTGTCTTTCCCGCTACTTTGCACTTATCCACTTCCACGGGTTGACTGGAAGAGATCTCTTCTAGAGATAAGTCCACCGTTGTGTATGTCTTTTCTTAATGTGTGTTTTATTCTGTGTTAATTTAGTGCAATAAAAGAATCTTATAAATTACAAATAAAAAGTAACACAAAGCTTTAAATGTAGAAAAAACTACAAGTTCATGTCTCATATATAAAATTTCCTTTTATTAAAAATAATAGTAACCCACTGCATACTCATAGATAGGTGTATAAAATTTGGATATTTAAAAAATATATATATTCTTTTTGTACAACTTTATTCAATATAATCTATAATTATGTTTATTTTTGTAAACTACTTAAATATCTATTTTACATTACTTTTTAGGAGGAAAAGATTTTAACAACTGGTTGAGCTGTCTATGTGTTAGTTTCTTTTCTCCAGGTACCAATATACCCTTTTTGCCTTGTTCTCTTTGAGTAGAAGCTTGTTCACTATAATTTTTGTAACAGGTCTGAAAAGCTGAGACTTCTTTTAAGCATTGGCCTTGATCAAATTCCGCTTTTTTGAAACAAGCAAACATAACAGCCATTTCCTGCATACATACAGCTTCTCGTGTTTTATCTCCTTTACCAGATACAGTTTTCTTCAGCCTTAATGGAAGTAACATTTGAAAGGGAATTGGTTCTCTTTGTGGTCTCCTTGCACTTTTATTTGAGGCAGCAGTAAATAGCAAGTTATTTAGCCGCATTGTTGTTTTTAATTATTATTTTTTAGTTAACTGCGAAAAGTTAAAATAAATATATAACTATAAAGTTAGGTTATATATAAGTCAAGAACAAATGACATTGACGGCTCATATTTGACATTTTGAATTTTGACATTCGGTACGTTCAGTGGTAATAGAAGTAACAAATACAAACAGATATTAAATGAAACACTTAGTTGGACTCGTTAAAAATATGAACTATTTTTTTTTTGAAACAATTTTTTTATTTATATAAATAAACACTTATGTGGAAAAAATGCATTTACATTTCCTATATTGACTCTGGTTTTTCAAATAAAAGAAATTTAACTTATTTGCTAATTTTACTTATTTTATGAAGTGTAAAATCCTATCTGTAATGCTTTATAAAATTGCACATAAATTTCTTATATTTTATCATCTTTATTTACATTATTCAGTAAGTTTTATTTTATTTCAGGTAAGTTTTAATTTTCACCGGTTTAAATTTTAAATAGACGATTTGTTTACGTGGCCTTCCTATGAATAAATACTTTCAAAATTTTATATAGATATTCTCTAAATATATTCAATTTTAATAAGTAAATTGGACATTTTTATAAAACTAAACCAAACATACGTAAATATTATTAAATATAATTTTACCAAATTATAAAGATATTGTAATTTTACATATCATAAACCTATAAAGATCACACAATATATTTAAACATCATATTTTGGTTATAGGCTTCTTAAAGAATTACTGAAGAAACATAATATTATTTTAGAATGTGGGTGGAATAGATTTCATGCATTAATAATTCATTAATCTAGTTCGTTAGATCTTAAAGATGCTTATCTATATATATAAAAGGACGTAGTCCAGTCGTAACCGCTGTGCGTAGAAACGTGATATTTGGACAGATGTTTCCTTTCGTAATCTGGACATCCACTAAGAAGGCATTTTGAAAAATTTTTACCCTAAAGGGGTGAAATAAGGGTTGAAAGTTTGTATGGAAAAAAATTTAAATCTATATCGATTTTAATAAAATTGTAAATTCAGACTCTTAAAAATATTTAATTGAACACGTGTTTCACGGTTTTAGGGTGCCAATAAGGGGTTGAAAGTTTGTATGGAAAAATCTTTAAATCGCCACAGGTCTCTATAAAATATTTAATTTAGACTCTTAAAAATATTTCATGGAACACATGTTTCGTGGTTTATTTTAATTCATCCCCTAAGGGTACAAAGAAGGGGTTGAAAATTTGTATGGAAAAATCTTTACATCGCCACCGATTTTTATAAAATTTTAAATTTAGACCCTTAAAATATTACATTGAATACATGTTTCGTGGTTCATTTTAATTCATCCCCTAGGGGCGCAAATAAGGGATTGAAAGTTTGTCTGAAAAAATCTTTAAATCGACACCGATTTTCATAAAATTTGAAATTGATACTCTTAAAAATATTTCATTGAACTGCGAAAGCGAAGCTGCGCGCGCCCGCTAGTGTTTATATAAAAATGTATTTATAACCTGTTATCTATTACTAATTTTTTTTATTGTCTTTATTAAATGTAAGAGGTAAAAATTACAGCCACTAATCATGATAAAACTAAAGAGATTACAATTTGGCGTTATCAATAAATTTTAAATGATGCTGTAAATATATTAACCTAAGCTTTCAATTCGGTTTTATTGAATGGCCATATATATTTTTTAAATATAAGATTAATACGTCAGAATAAAATAATTAAATTATATTTTTCAAGTTTTCATATTAAGCGATTTTTTTATATCTTCGATGAGCACAAAATTTCCGTGTACTTTTGCATTGAAATTACAAAAAAAATAATATCTTCACTGATTTCATATTTTAAAATTAACTAGTAATGTTGATCTTGTGGCAATCTGGGGGCAATACAGTGGAAGTACCCCATAGACGTAGGAAGTTAAAATTTAGTACCTACTGAGGTAGGCTTTTATGCTCACGTAAAGGGAAAACTATGAAATGCAGGAACATCGAATATCAGAAGCTGCCTGGTGAGGCTGATGTGGAACTGTAAGCACTTGTAAGCCAAAATATCGACGTACACCCTTTGCAAAATTTATTCTGCGTGGTGAGTGGGTGGTTTCTGCGTGGTGGGAAAGATAGATAAAGGAAACCTGGTGTTAAGTCTTACTTGTTACAAATATCAGACTATTACAAATTAGTCACATAAGCCTATTTTTAAGATATATTTAAAATATTTTACCCTATAATCAGCAGGAAAGGCAGAGGGAGTTTAGTCTTAACAGACACTCCGTTCTTCATTTTCCACCAAATACTCGGGGCATTCTTTTAAATGAATAGGAATTTAACGACGTGTTACTTCAAAAGTGCTTATTATAAGTTTATTTGAATAAAGGATTTTTTGAAATTTGAATTTGTCAGCGAAAATATTATCTAATAGTTAGTTTACAGTCACACGCATTTGAATATATTAAAAATGAAAAGACAAACACAGCGTAAGAAATAATAATAATAACAAAAGACACTTTTAATTTCTTTATATAAGTATATAAAAGAAGGAAACATCGTTGGAAAAATAAATAGAAAATAATAAAAATTATGCTTTTTGACGTAACCATCCGACTTTGTCAAAGACTAGCACTTCGCAGTTCTAATATCAAAGCGGGTGTTATGTTTCTAATCATGACTGTATTTAGAATAATTTGCCGAAATACATTTATCTTTGAGATATAGTGACTTTACTTACCATTATCACTTTATGGTAGGATAAACGAGTGATTGATACCTTTGCAAATATTTGTTTGTAAATAAAATGTCACATACAAACATATAATCCACAGAAAAAAAATCTAAATGATATTTTATTGATCTTATATCTCAATATTTCTAAAATTGTAACATTCTTAAGATCCTGAAAAAAAAATACATATAAATAGATTTTTTTTTCAATTTCATGCTGTATTAGAATGTAGCAGGGTACCTATCCCACTACATGCGGGTAGAGGGAGCCTAGTGATAAAACACTCTGCTCTCCGTTTTCCGCCGAATTCTAGAGACATCGTGTGTTGAGTGGCGGAAATTAACACCGCGATTTTCGATATCAGAGCGAAAAAATGAAACTATTAAATATTTCATTGTGCCTTGTGCCCCTGAACCACGACTGGCCTCTTTTATTTATTTATATAATAGTAAAAATATCTATCTCTAATAAAAATATCTACTTATACCTAACATTTTATAATATTAAATATAAACTATAAAAAGATGTATCTACTGAAAATTCAGCGACGCGCCGCATAATCCAGGCGCTTTAGCCAATTAAGAAATTAATCCTTAGTATTTACGATTAACATTTTGAAATATTATGAAATAAAAAATATATCTAGAGAATCTAAAAATAACATAACCATTACTTTACATAATAATTATTATTTTTTTGAAAAACGTGTTTATATGTATGTAGACGAAGATAAGTTTATATTTCAGGTTAATATTATTTTTAGCTTGACGCTATATCCCGCATGTACCAGTGGAGGCAAAGACAGACTCCGCTCTCCTTATTCCGCCGAATTCTGGAGAGGATCAGATCAGAGCGAAGAAATGAAAATATTTAGTATTTCTTTTTCCCGAGTGGGAATCGAACCCAGAACATTTTAGGTTCATAATCATCAAAATTGTAAATTAACTAATAGATATTAATAAGCAGTTATCAATTTTGACATGTGATAAGTTAACGTATGACTATAATCTTTCGGCCACGAGAAAGCACCTAAACGTGGAAATATGGATTTAGGTATATTTATTATAATGATTAATTTATTATTAACTAAATCCAGTCTCGGCGCACTGATACAAGCCTTGCAGGTTCGATTTCCACTTGAGAAAATTAAAATATTGCCCTTGTGCCAGAGCGAAGAAATGAAAATATTAATAAATGATAATACATTACCCTTAGTGAATATCGAACCCACACCCGACGCGTTACAGTCACACTCCTGCCATGACGGCCTCAATATATAATATCTTCATATATAATTAATATTTTTGAAATTAGGAGACTTTTTAAAAATATGCTTCATTTTTCCCAGTTTTACTTCTACATAATATACGCTATATTCATTTACAGTGTATAATAATCACGAAAGAAGTTTAGACAAAAATTCACTAAAGATTTAGGCACTTTTTTTTCGGGTTTTCTTTCAACGAAAATTGTAGAAAAAAATAATAAGACTAATCTGCCTTAATATTAAGGCTAATCTGCCTTAATATTAAGGCAGATTAGCCTTAATAAAACATTTAGCAGTTACAACGAAAAACATGTTTTGTTTATATTGAAGTAATTCCCCTAATAGTAGATAGATACTAACCGATAATCAGGTACGCAATAACACATACACAGCTGTTCTTGATTGAAATGTTAGATAATGAAAAAAAACCGGTTAAGTGCGAGTTGGACTTGCACACCGAGGCTTCCGTACCAATTTCAGGATTGTAGAGCCAACGGAAAGTTCAACTTTTCATTGACAACGTTGACAAAGTTTGCGGGCATATGTTCTTTTTTAGGGTTCCGTACTTTTTAGGCAAAAACGGAACCCTTATAGGATCGCTTTTTAGTCTATCTGTCTTCAACCGGTTTTGACGGTATACATAATAATATAAAATATCCAAACCAATAGTTACCTTAAGAGAGCAGAGACAAAAATATAGTTCTAAGTCAACACAATTACTTAATAGACACGACCGTTTATGGTTCATCTTAGCCGCATTATTCATTAAATTCCCCAGAAATCGAAAATCTGAAGGAAGCTTCTTGTTAAGTGAAAATTATGTAATATGTCAAAAATATAAATATAATATAGAAATAAAAGAAAAAGTCCGAAACTCGAAAAGACCATTACAAATTAGATTTATTTCTCCCATATCATACATAAACATTTTACACCATTTTTCATTTAAGCTAATTTATGTTTGTTTTTCGTTTTGTATTTTAGTTAATTAATATCAATTATGGTGTAATAAAGTACTAAAATAAATAAGTGTGTTAGCTACTACGAGTGTTGCTTTTGATGGGGCACGTTTTCAATTCGCACT
Organism: Heliconius melpomene rosina; assembly: GCF_056956725.1. NCBI lineage: Eukaryota > Metazoa > Arthropoda > Insecta > Lepidoptera > Nymphalidae > Heliconius > Heliconius melpomene. The sequence continues at coordinate 2,841,194 of NC_140402.1, read as the reverse complement.
TGACCGATTTTTAAATTACAAAGTAAACAAGGGATATCTAATTTACTTATGTCTGAATAAAGTACAACCTACAAACTCCTATAATTATTCTTTGATCTGCAGTAAATTGGTTATTCATAATTTTTAATAACTACATAATGAAGAAAGAAGCCTAAATTCGCCTTAATTTGTCTTAAATAAACGGGTGTGGCAGCTTTTTGTTTTTATTCTGCTTTTCCTTGTCATTGCTACTACAGATCTGCGGTCACATTATACAATTTTTATAATAAAAACTAAACCGATTTTGATAAATTTATAAAAACATAAACGAATCTTAGGAGAATAATATGTCCTAGTATAAAATTTTAAAAACTTAACTTAAATTTTGTTTTTATAGTAAGAACCACTCACGTCCAAATTTAACAAACTACGAGTCACCTTTTGTCCATATATCATTTGCATTATCATAGGATAATGATTATTTTAATTTTTCAGGTTCAATGAATTACAACTGTAATAAAAGCTTATCTATAGAAAGAACTTGTTAATCGTGTATTAACAGATATAACGATAAAATTATGTATAAAACAATGAAATCATTGGCTTTCTCCATTCGTAACAAAGGAAGAACGAACAAGTAAGTAGCGTAAAATTAATTTTTTCTTAAGCATTAATTAAATATCTCATAATTATTAATGATAATATAATATTTGTTCCAGACGAAAACATGAAATTCCTGATCGTACTCGCACTCTGCGCCGCCGTGGCTTCGGCGAACCTGATCGGACCCATCCCCGCTATCGACGAACAGGCTGAGATCAAAGAAATCATTGCCGCCATCAACTCACCAAGCACTGACCCCGCTACCGCCGCTGCTCTTGAACAAATGCTTCATGATCTTCTTGGTCTCGACAACATTGCTGTCGGTCCTGCTATCATAGAAAATGAAGCCGTTCCTATCTCAGTTGGACCAGCTATAGTTGATAATGAATATGTACCAATTTCTGTTGGACCGGCCGTCGTTGACGAGCAAGTTGCTGCCCCCGCTAGCTCTCCTCTTGTTCAAATTATTGTCAACATTAAGCCTAACTCTGGTATCGCTGGAAACCCTGTCGCTATTGAAGGATTGCCTGTTATTGTTGATGAAATCAAGCCCAGCCCCGTCATCGTAGTTGAGCAACCGGAACCTGAACCAGTCATCGTTGTTGACCAGCCCGAACCTGAAGTAGAACCTGTAGTCGTTGTAGAGGAACCTCTTCCCTCCCCTCCTCCTCCTTCACCCCCAAGCATTATTCCCCCTGTCGTACCCCTCCCGGGAATCCTAAACTAAGCCAATTCTGATTTGAAATAAGTTTCACTTACAGTAAATATATTTTTTATTAAGAGCAATATAATTATGTTTTATTAAAAATATATGTCATATATGCGGATTAGCAGTTCGTTCGCGGCTTCGCTCGCTTTATTTAAATTGCATCATTATTAACTTCCTAATCTGCATTACTTTCTTTGCTGTTCTTTCTATATATTTCATTTATGTGTGCAATAAAGTATATTCTATTCTATTCTATTCTACTTTCATTTTCTAATAATGATACCATTTTAAAAATAATATCTGTACATATAAAAGTATCAGCTACTTACTTCAATAAAACAGATATGTATAGCAATTTTCTCAAACAACATTATTTAAAATGGCAGAGATAACTTTTTTATTTATAAACTGATTCAAATAAGTAACTTTTATAACAACTATTTAAATTTTTTTATAACACTCTTTACACACGCTTTTCTGTTTTCACTCTCTACTTCGGATGCTGCAAGATAATATAAAGTAGTTACTGATTAATTATAACATTTTTGTCCATAGATCCATATATTTTATATATGGATTCATATAATGAAAATTTTAATTTGCATTAATTATATTATTTTATCTATTACTCTTACTCGGCAACGGTCGTGGGTTCGATCCCCACTCGAGGAAGCGAAATATTTATTTACGTTTATATTTCCATTTCTTCGCTCTGGTGTCGAGGTAAAGCGCGGCGTTGAGTTCTGCTTTTCAACACGCTGTGCCTCCAGAATTCGGCAGAAAGTGGGGAACGGGGTGTCTTAACACTAGGTTTCCTCTGCCTACCCTGCTGGATCTACCACCATCTCGCAAGGCACCTACTAGACGCTTTTAGATATTATCAGAATTCTGGAGACATTGCGGATTGAGTGGCAGAACTCAACATCGCTCTTTGCCTCGACACCAGAGCGAAGAAATGAAAATATAAGCTTAAATCAATATTTCATTTCCTCAAGTGGGGATCGAACTCACAACCACTGGGTTTTACAGTCACACTCTGTGTTAGATTTTGTCTTTTGTCAATTATGAATATTTACGAATATGTATTTTTTGAACATCTTATTATTTTAAACTATCCGATTCATACTTTTCTGAACAAAAATTGATTTTTTTTTATAGTCAATTTTCTGTTTTTCGTATATCAATATTTTTTGTGGTATAATAAATTATTATTTTCCTCACCTCGTTCATATGTCTATAAATATTTCTAATATATGAATTCGTACCTACATAAACACACGGTACGTACTTTTTAAAATTTCTCACTAATATGAATAAAAAAGTCCACGAGATACCTAATATTATTCTTATTTTATTTTTATGTTATAATATAAGAAATATGTTTCAGTTTTCTCTCTAAAATACAAATGCAAATGTGGTTAGATTTATTTCATGATTTTAATGAATTAAAACTAAATTAATAATTTAGGCTAATTATTCAGGAGGATTAAAAATTAAATTATTAATACTTCTATACTATTTAAAATTTATTATTTAAAATGTGTTATAAAAATAACAGAGTCAGTAGCAACTTAGATATTTTTTTAATTATATTCTTTAGTTTTTGTTTTGTGTATTCAGTTGATTTTTCTTAATGTTATTTTTCTTCTCTGGCGTTGTAGTAAGTAACATTAATTAACAATTGCAATATTTTTACAAGAATATATTTTTTAGTATCAAATAATAAAATGTTTTTTTAATAAAATTTCATTTTGTCGTTTCAAAGTATCTACGCTGGTGATATAAAGAATAAATGAAAATTTCGTGTTATATTTTTTGAGCTTCCCGCACTTACTACCTACTAGGTAGGGAACCTTAGAACCTAATATTTAGACACTCTGTTTTCCTTCGGTTCGCCACTTCACGCAAAATTTTTATTCTCGAATGAACCCCCAATCGAATCCCCAACTTGTCGCATTTACAGTCGCACGTTTGTGCCATGACTGGCTTCATAGACATAAGTTAGATTAGGATAATTATTTTTAAAATTTAAAAGTTTCCAAACCGACTGAAAGAAACTAAATAATTGATCACCTTTCCCTTCGAGGCCATTTTGTAGTTGTAGTAAATGTGCAACATCTATTTATTATTATTTAAACTTCTGTCAATTTGTATAAGTATTATATGAGATAGTTACCAAAGGTATACGAGGTGTGTTCAAAAAGTAAGGTGACTTTGTATTTTTAAGAAAAAATATTTATTTATTTATCAATATTTATGTTGTCCCCTTCAAAGTAATCCCCCTCAGATACAATACACTTATGCCAACGGTTTTTCCAATCGTCAAAGCACTTCTCATAAGCACTTTTCGGTATAGCCTTGAGCTCTTCCAGCGATGCAGTCTTTATCTCTTCAATCGTTGCAAATCTCCGTCCTTTCATAGGTTTCGATATCATAACCATATATCCATGATTCGTCACCAGTTATGACCCTTTTGAGTAAATCTGGGTCGTCGTTGACGTCATTCAACAGTTCTTGAGCGATGCTCATGCGACGGTTCTTTTGGTCAAAACTTAGCAATTTCGGAACAAACTTCGCTGACACACGTCTCATGCCCAAAACGTTAGAAAAAATTTCATGGCACGAGCCAAGCGATATACCAACATCCTCAGCAACTTCTCTGATAGTGATTCGACGATTTTCCAGAACAATTTTCTTCACTGCTTGAACGTTTTCATCAGTTGTTGACGTGCTTGGGCGTCCAGAGCGAGGCTCGTCATTGGCATCTTTCCGGCCATCTTGGAAGAGTTTGTACCACTTGTAAACATTTTTTTTACTCAGAACAGTTTCACCGTATGCCACTGTCAACATTTTAAGTGTTTCGGAGCACTTTATTTTATTTTTTACACAAAATTTGATGCAAATCCTTTGATCCATATTTTTCGATAGCAAGAAATCGCCGAGCACGCAAAACACTTATAACCTTTACGCCTCTCCCAACCAAACAAAAAATGCTATACACTTGAAACTTGGTACAGATGTTCGGGAAGAGTGTACCAACATAACAAAATAAAAAAATCGATAATCGAAAGTACGTTGCCCGCCAAATTTGAAAAGTCACCTTACTTTTTGAACACACCTCGTATATAGGAACTAAACTCTTGCGAAACTTAAAACTCCTTGTAATATTAATATATGAAATCGATAAACTAAATATGGGACCGTCGCATACACTTAGGTAGAAGGAATGCTTAAAAGACGATACAATATGTAAATTTTTTATCACTGAATTATATTCCTAATCTTTTCGGGTGCAACGGATTGAAGACTGTAATTAAAAAATTATATATTTTATATGACTTTTCGTTGAATATCAAATGAAGTGACGATAAAATTTTGTATAAAACCAAGAAAATATTTGTTTATTCCATTATTTATTAACAACAAGCACAAAGGTAAGTAATGTTTAATTCTTTTTTTAAACAAATAAAAAAAATAGTTATAAATTGTAATTAAACGCAAAAACAAAACTTTTGAATTTTCAGGCAATTATATGAAATTCCTAGTGGTACTCGCTCTCTGCGTCGCGGTGGCTTCTGCCAACCTCATCGGGCCTATCCCCGCTATCGATGAACAGGCTGAAATTAAGGAAATCATTGCCGCCATCAACTCACCAAGCACCGACCCAGCTACCGCTGCTGCTCTCCAACTAATGCTTAACGAACTTCTTGGCCTGGACAACATTGCTATTGGCCCCGCTATTGTTGAAGAGAACGAATATGTACCAATCTCAGTTGGACCCGCCATGGTCGAGGAGCAAGTAGCTGCTCCCGCTAACTCTCCTCTTGTTCAAATCATCATCAACGTTAAGCCCAATTCAGGAATCGCCGGTAACCCCGTAGTTATTGAGGGTCTCCCAGATCCTGAACCCGCTGTTGTTGACGAAATCGAGCCCAGCCCCGTCATCGTCGTCGATGAACCGGAATCTCTACCAGAACCAGTCATCGTTGTTGACCAGCCCGAACCTGAAGTAGAACCTGTAATCGTTGTAAAGGAACCTCTTCCCCCTGTCGTACCCATCCCTGGAATTCTTAACTAAGCAATAATGTCCTGCTTTAAAATAAATATGTTTAATTCTAAGCTTTTACTGATATCATTATTTCAATATTACTCACAATAATAATGTAAAATAAAAATAACAACAAAAATAAGCACTTACGACGACCTATTTATATATTATTAATATATATTTATTTGTAATTAATTAATCTTATATTTTCTGATTATATAATTTCAAATTTGTATCTTAAAAGTAAATAAATGTTTGGGAACATTGATTAAAAGGTTAACCATTAAAAAATATAGAAAAATTATAAATTGCTAAATTAAACACCGATTATTATTTATCAAACCAAATTGTGGTAATAAAATATTAATAAATATTTGTTTTAGAATATGAACATCCTCGAAGTAGAATTTGATCAGCTCACTTAATTTATTGAAATATAACAAACAATTCAAACAGTCACTGTAATAGATATGGATTCTAAACTTTAAGCATAAAAATAAAAAAAAATCTCAATTCACATTCTCAACAAAGCTTTAAAATTGCCTTAAATTAAAGGTCAAACGGTCAAGTTCAAGTTTTTTCGTAAAAAAGTTGATGTCTATTTAATTAAAGATTATTTTCTTTGTTTTTAAAAAGTCCTCCAAATTAGATTATAAACATTTATTTATTGGGGCACTAAAACAATAATATATCAACAGATTATACTTATGATCACAAAGATAAGTTTCAATATAAAACCAAGTGAAAATTTCTATATTCATTCGGTATTTTGTAACAATCAAACGAGTAAGTTGAATTTCTTATTGTTTACCTATATACTTTTTTTAGCTTTACATTGTATTCTGCATATAGGTAGAGTGAACGTAGGAACCTAGTATGGAGACACTCCGTTCCCATTAAGATATTTTCTTTTCTCACTTTCCGCTCAAATCTGGAGGCATTGCGTGTTAAGTGGCAAATGTGGGTATTTAATAGGTATATAATATTTGTTTCAGTCGACAACATGAAATTCCTTGTTGTATTCGCACTTTGCGCCGCTTCGGCTTCAGCCAACCTGATTGGGCCCATTGCAGCTGTTGATGAGCAGGCTGAAATCAAAGAAATTGTTGCTGCCATCAACCATCCAAGCACTGATCCCGCTACCGCTGCCGCTCTCGAAGAGATGCTCAAAGACCTCCTCGGCCTTGACAACATACACGTTCCTGTTTCAGTAGGCCCCGCTATTGTAGAAAGTGAAAGCGTTCCTATCTCAGTTGGACCTGCTATTATAGAAAACGTTCCTATCTCAGTTGGGCCTGCTATTGTAGAAAACGTTCCTATCTCAGTTGGACCTGCTATTGTAGATAATGAAAACATTCCTATTTCAGTTGGACCTGCCATTGTAGATAATGAAAACATTCCTATTTCGGTTGGACCTGCTATTGTTGACGGCATATACGAACCAATCTCTGTTGGACCCGCCATTGTCGACGAACCAGTTGCTGCTCCCGCTAGCTCTCCTCTTGTTCAAATTATCGTCAACATTAAGCCTAACTCTGGCATTGTCGGTAACCCCGTCTCTATTGAGGGTTTGCCCGCTGTTGTCGATGAAATCAAGCCCAGCCCCGTCATCGTCGTCGACCAACCGAAACCTGAACCAGTCATCGTTGTTGAACAGCCCAAACCTGAGGTTCAACCCGTAGTTGTAGTTGAACAACCTGAACCTCTTCTTCCCGTTGTGCCTGTTCTTCCCGTTGTACCTGTTCCAGGAATCCTCAACTAAATTAAAAAATAAAGAAAAGATTATTGTCGTAAATAAACGTTGATTGTTATAAAATAAATATGACTTTTTAACCGATATATTGTATTATTTATAATGTATTTTAATTAAACACTAGTAAGTTTAAAATTTTAAAATACAAATAAAAACTTATTATATATTATAAAATACTTTCTTTCATTAATATAATCATATAAATGTATAAGAAATAAAGGATTTTAAAATTTTAAATTTTAAACTGTTTGTATGTACATACAAACATAATTAAATCCGAGGACGCAAAAGACCGTGCAAAGTGGAGTAGGTTGAGTAGGAAGGCAAACCCTGGCAATAGCCATAATTAATGCCAGGAAGAAGATGTAATATGTATATAAAAAGTTTTCAGTGATTATGTCCTAACATCGCCGTTATTCAAAGGACATAATCACTGAACATCTTGCCGTAACTCCATACTTTAAAGAGTTGATAAAACACCCCCACCACACCACATAGGCATAATGCAGTCCATGTGACGATCCAATTTTTTTACATCTATGTATTTAAAAATAAAATTTAAGTGTCTGTTTGTGATTTCTACGTAACTAGCTTTTCTAGTGCATATAATATTATGTATTTATTTACACGGTATTAAACCATAAAGAAACAATTTAAAATGCGACATGTACACTGAATAAATTTATCGTGAAAAAACTAAATTTATCTTAAAAATTTAACGAGAAATAAAACGTTAAAAAAGAGAGTTAGAAAAAGTTTTTTAATTTTTGATTTTTTAGGGGAGACGGTTCTGGTCTCTACTGGTCCTTGCAAAATTTGCAAGCACTACGTGCCTGCTGAGAGGATATCGACAGCGGCAAGCGCGTCCCCTGCGGATTACGAACCTCGGCTTGCAGCCGTCGATCGGGCAGGGGAATTCCCCATTCTAAGCAAATAAAACATGAAGACATTGTCGCCGATTTGCTTAGAACGCGTCTTCGCGCGTCTGGATAAAAATTAGATCTAAAAAAATATCGAAAATTAGAGTCCCAGATAATACTTTAATACTTTTAAATTAGTTACTAGTTCAAAGGGTTACTTTTAATACATAAATATAATTCTTAATTTAAATAATAAAAAGACAATCTCCGTTCATATGCAAAATGGTTGCTATCATTGACTTTTTTTCTCAAGACCATATATTTATGCATGTATACAAAAAAAACTTTAAAATTAAAGTTAAATGTAAGTTTTTTTAAGATCTTGTTAAAACTAACATTTCCATCCATCAGCCCTTCAAAGTCCACTGCTAGACCTAGGCCTCCCCTAATGCTCGCCACTCCGTCCAGTCCTACGCCCTTTGAATCGAGCGGATTCCCATACATATTACAATCTATCTTTCTCTCGATCTTTAGAAAGTCTACTAAACTAGATCATAAACATTTATTTATTGGGGCTCTAAATATACACATAGCGGTTTTTCCGGAAAGTTTAAAAAATGTGGCATTGTTTTAAAGTTTATTTAGGTACATTATAAGTTAATACGTTTTTATTAGTTTCACCTATCTGTCTGATAAAAACAATTTGATTTACCTACTTAAAATAGACAGACATACGAGTATGATCGACATTAAACTTTTTTATGGACAAAAAGATGCAATGATAAAATAAATAAATAAATCAGCTCCACGCTGTATCTCGCACACAGCAGGGTAGGCAGAGGGAACCTAGTATTAGGACATTTCGTTCCCCACTTTCTGCCGAATAATGGAGGCATTGCATGTTGAGTGGCAGAAGTCAACGCCGCGCTTTGCCTGGACACCAGAGCAAAGAAATGGAAATATAAACGTAAATAAGTATTTCACTTCCTCGAGCGGGGATCGAACTCACAACCATCGCGTTACAGTCACACCCTTGTACCGCTCCGCGACGACGGCCTCGAAATGATAAAAATACTGTAAAACCTTGTTCGTTGTTCGAATCATCGTTGATTCGTCACCGATTGTAAGTTAGGGTTGCTGATTTTTGCCACAAATAACGAAAGAAGAAAGTAGATCATGAGTGGGCCTTTCTGACATGCAACCCTTGAAATATAGCCTTACAATTTGAAATAACAATGAAACCCTTAATATTTTCTATTTTAGAAATACAATTGTGTTATAATATAAATTAATTCAAATCAGAATCAAAAATATAGTAGTATAGTAATCGAAATCATACAGTCCAGGTGGTGGAGATGATGTTTGAGCTTGTGAAGTATGTATGCTTAAAAAAATCGTCAAAAATACCAGAACAATTCCTATGATAAAGTCAAAGTCATATAATTTCATTCCAAATAACATTACATGCTTCATTTTTTGAACGTCAAACAATTTACCACTAATATGCGGATATATGCGGTAGGTAAAAGGTGTCTATGAAAAGTCAAGCTTTTGTTTTTTAAGCGTGATTATACTGATTCAATTATAAGAAATGACAGTGACTTTTTATACGTATTTGCATCTAATTTAGAAATTTATGAGATTTGCATATGCTACAAAATTTTACTTTTAAAGACGGTGTAAGCAAATTAAAAATTGTAAAATAATGTCATAGCGCGGTGGTAATCTTCTAATTGAAACCTAGTTCTTCTATTATACGAGATTATTAAACTATTAATCTAAAACACTGCTCCGATAAGAACTTTATCCCTAGACATTGTAAAACATTGAAGGATCTTGATTATTGGGAGATTATAAACATTACAAGATAAAAATCATTATAAAACAGTAGAATAACACACAAATTTTATAGTTGTTTTATAACAACCTAACAAGTAAGTAGTATTCAATACATAATATTTTTAATATAATTGTTATTTGTTCTAATTTTATATAGTTATTTGTTACTTTAAAAACCAAATAAATATGAGTCGGATTCGCCCACCGAGACATCCGTACTAATTTCAGGATTGTAGGTCAACGGGTAGTTCAACGTATAGAACTTGATTTTTTGACAGACTTCATTTTTTTACTCGTATTTTGTATGGACGGAACTACAAATATAAATTTTATTATTTTTTTTCTATGAAATATCTATAATATTTTACTTTTCAGCGGCGAATTTCATACAAAATGCTGTAAAATCGACGCATAAATGCTAGTACCATACAATATATGAGTACACGTAGGAGACAAAATTATTTTAACTGTTTCACTCTTTCAGACGACAAAATGAAATTCCTGGTCGTACTTGCACTCTGCGCCGCCGTGGCTTCGGCCAATTTGATCGGGCCCATCCCCGCTATCGATGAGCAAGTCGAAATCAAAGAAATCATTGCTGCCATCAACTCACCAAGCACTGACGCCGCTACCGCTGCAGCTCTCGAAGAGATGCTCAAAGACCTTCTCGGCCTTGACAACATAAACGTTCCTATTTCAGTAGGCCCCGCTATTGTAGAAAGTGAAAGCGTTCCTATCTCAGTTGGACCTGCTATTATAGAAAACATTCCTATTTCGGTTGGACCTGCTATTGTAGATAACGAAAACATTCCTATTTCGGTTGGACCTGCTATTGTAGATAACGAAAACATTCCTATTTCGGTTGGACCTGCTATTATTGACGGCATATATGAACCAATCTCTGTTGGACCCGCCATTGTCGACGAACCAGTTGCTGCTCCCGCTAGCTCTCCTCTTGTTCAAATTATCGTCAACATTAAGCCTAACTCTGGCATCGTCGGTAACCCCGTCGCTATTGAGGGTTTGCCCGTTCCTGACCCCGCTATTATTGATGAAATCAAGCCCAGCCCCGTCATCGTCGTCGACCAACCGAAACCTGAACCAGTCATCGTTGTTGAACAGCCCGAAATAGAAGTTGAACCAGTCATCGTCGTTGACCAGCCTGCAGTGGAGGTCGAACCAGTCATCGTAGTCGACCAGCCCGGAGTGGAGGTCGAACCAGTCATTGTTGTCGACCAGCCCGGAGTGGAGGTCGAACCAGTCATCGTCGTTGACCAGCCCGGAGTGGAGGTCGAACCAGTCATTGTTGTCGACCAGCCTGGAGTGGAGGTCGAACCAGTCATCGTAGTCGACCAGCCTGGAGTGGAGGTCGAACCAGTTATCGTCGTTGACCAGCCCGGAGTGGAGGTAGAACCAGTCATTGTTGTCGACCAGCCTGGAGTGGAGGTCGAACCAGTCATCGTAGTCGACCAGCCTGGAGTGGAGGTCGAACCAGTTATCGTCGTTGACCAGCCCGGAGTGGAGGTAGAACCAGTCATTGTCGTTGACCAGCCGGGAGTGGAGGTCGAACCAGTTATCGTTGTCGACCAGCCCGGAGTGGAGGTCGAACCAGTCATCGTCGTTGACCAGCCCGGAGTGGAGGTCAAACCAGTTGTTGTCGTTGACCAACCTGGAGTGGCGGTTGAACCAGTCGTTGTCGTTGACCAGCCCGGAGTGTAGGTCGAACTAATGATGGTTGTCGGAAAACCTGTAGCTTCAGATGAGCCTATTATTGTTAAACCACAAGTCGTAGCACTCCTCGGCATTCTTAACAAAATAACTATGTTATATACATCGTGCCAAGAAAATTAATAAAGTATAACAGAAATAAACATTTTTTTTTATTTTTTCTCGATGTAATAGTAAAATATTGTTATCTTTATACACACATCATCATCTACCTGTTAATTATAAATACATGATGATTTCAAATACATGACCCAAAAGGTTATATGGGAGAGATTTACATTTAGCCATAAGATCGCCTTTAGTACATTGCCTTTGGTTACCTTAAAAATTCATGTAAGTGTGAGTTATACATGAGGTGTACAAATAAAGTTATAAATCTTTAAATAATATATTTTATTATACATCTACATATCTACATGGAAACTAACAGTTTGTGTGGATAATTAGTTTTGTATGAAGATCACGAAATAAGAAATAAGATCGTTTTAACTTTGGAAGGAAAATAGAGAACGCAGCATCTTAACACAAGACTAATTTAGTCTTTGGCCATTCATAAATGAAAAATAAATTTATTAATGAAAACGGCATCTCAAGATCGACCTCAGACCTGAGAGCGGTTTATAAATACCGGTCTTTATGAATAACCTGCTGTGTGTGGAATACAGCATGAAGCTGAAAAGATTTAGCATTAGGTTTATGCATGGTAGAATAATTTACGGTTTGCGGAATTATCTGCTTCCGGAAAAGATAGATATTTATTACTATTAAAATGTACAAATGATTAGCTTAACATAGCTTAAGTAATCTTAAGATTAACCTTACAGTCTGATACAAAAATTGGTTTGTTCGTAAAACATTCGCCGTTTTTATCTTACTATTTAAATGTAGAAAAATATTGCTTTTGACTTTCCTATAAGTATATATAGAGTGTTTTTATCTTGACTACTTTAAATGAAAACAAAGTTTTAATTACTCTTATTAAATAAATTATAAAATTAAAAGTCATTTGTTAAGAATGACGTAAACAGTAATTAACCTATCAAAGCGACAACATCGCACACGCCTCATTCACGAAATCGAGTCGTAGGGTACCTACTGGCGCTGAAGTTGATCGTTGTTTATACTTATTATTAAACATAGGTAATGAGTCACACAAATAAATTAAAATTTAACTATAACAATTGCATTTAATGCGCGTACTCATGCAAATAATAATAGTTTTTCTTTCATGAAAATCGGGCCAGAATTTCCAAAGTTATAGTTTAATTTTTATAATATATAATAATAGTTATAATTTAATTAGTTTTAATCTTTCACCGCTTTTTTAAAATTTGGGTTCTTTTGAGACGCTGCGTGAAGTCACGCAGAAGCGGGCGGCGTTGGGTTTACGTGCAATAAATTCGATCTGGAAAGGTTTTAGGAAGTTTTCACTTAATATTGAAAGCTATTTGTTGTTGTGTTTGTGTAAATTTCTTTAGACATTATTCTTATTAAATTAACATACTAATATGTATATATTACGTATGAAAAGAGTTTTGTAAGAGGTCAGTCGCATAGCCTACCAAAGAATAGATTTTTTAAGGTACATGATATTTGTCTGAGAATGGTGAATAATATGGAATATAACTGGTAAATAAGATAACGTCTACTCACATATGTTAGTATTTTAATCAAATTTTATGAAGTCGACTTTTTTTTGTCGAGTTTTAAACAGCAGAAGAAACAAACGCTTTCTAAGATAATAATGTTTAACATAAATTTCCAAAAAGTATTAAAGTACAGTTAATTTTTGTATTTTTGTTAAATAAATTGATCCTGCTTGTAACAGGAGCAGCAAATATTTTCTTAGTTTTTTTTTATATTAACTTCAAAAGTGCTTATAAAATGTCTGTTTCAACAAGGATTTTTTTGAATTTAAATTTGAATTCGGTGACTTAAGGTCACCTATAGAAAGAATCGTCGTCTAGAAAGAGAGGTCGTCTTTAATTGAAACTGTACATTTTGTCACAATTAATTATGTTAATAAAAATTCTAAATCACAGTTACATACCAACAATGTATACTAGTTCATAATAAATTTGTATTGATGTTAAATATATTCCCGCCATACCTTTCCATGTTCCCAATAGATCTATACAAAAATACTTCAAAAACTTATACATTAATATCCCATCCAAAGTAAAAGACATCATTCAGTTTATTTGCTATAAATAATGATATAAGCGTTCTGCCTAAGCTTTCTATATTAAAAAAAACTGTTGGTTTTGTTTATAATTTTTTTTAATACTTCTTGAGAACTTAATAAGAATTAACTACTTTATTTCGGTCCTAAAGACATTATGTTGCCCGCAATAAATGTAAATTACTGATATATTAAATGTATAAATATACTATCAACATTATAAGATTATTGTAGATAATGTGTACTATAAAAGTAATATGAAATTTTCAAAATGTATTATTGCACTGCGGTAACACAACGAGTAAGTAATATTTATTTCATAAATTCATTAGAGCTTCATCTATTTAACTCCTAATAATAAATAAAAATTATTTGAGTATTGTTACCATAAATCAAATTATTTAAAAAAAATGTTTTTGTTACAGTAAAAATGAAATTCTTTATTGTTCTCGCAATCTGCGCGGCTGTTGCTGTGGCCAGCCCTGTCAGGCCTGTGCCTGTCCCTGTCATTGTTGGCCCCGCTATCGTCGAGAGCGAACTCCCCGCCAGCCCTGTCAGCCCTATCAGGCCTCATGACAAGCCTGTACCCATCGCTGTTGGACCCGCCATTGTCGATGGTGATTTCCAGCCCATCTCCGTTGGACCCGCTATCGTAGACAGCTTACCCGCTGCTGAAAGCTCCGCTTTAGTTCAAATCATTATCAACGTAAACCCTAACTCCGGCATCTCTGGCAGTCCCGTAGTTGTTGAAGAGAAACCCGCTCCAGTCCCTGTCGTTGTTGATGAGATCGAACCCACCCCCGTGATTGTTGTCGATCAACCTGAACCTGAAGTTGAACCAGTAATTGTCGTTGAACAACCCGAAATTGAAGCCGAGCCTGTGATCGTCGTTGAACAACCCGAAGGTGAAGTTGAACCTGTGATCGTAGTTGAGCAACCTGAAGCTAGCCCCATAGTGCCGGAAGTACCCGTTGTAGAGTCCCCAGTCGTCTCTATCCCTGGTATTCTTAACTAAGTCAATACATAAAATCCAAAATTGTTGAATGAAAAATGCTACTATGAAAATTATGATTTGATAAAGATTTTTTATTAAATATTATGTTTTATTTAGCAAACATTCAAACTAAGTATCAAAATATAGCTAAAAGCATAAAAAAGTAGTACATAGTTTTTTTATGGTTCCGTACTTTTAGTTCACAAATTTGATGAAGATCACTTTGATGTCTGTCTGTCAAGACCCATTATTTCAGGAACGCTTGAAAATATCGAGTTGAAATTCAAACCACATACTCATACTTACGGCCCCATGATTTTCTCACAAAAACATATTTCTATATTTATTTTTAAAAAAGATATTGCCGACCGACATTATAAAGGGAATCAAAATTCATAAGGTAATTCCGGTTGACTTAGAATTACGAAATTTAGCAGCTAGCATAGCATAGGAATCTGGAATCTATACATTTGTGGTTAAATCATAAAAAATAATACTACTCGCTTCGCTTCACCACCAGAATTAAATCTAAAAAGAAGAAAATTAAAATATTAAATATTTCATTTCCTCGTGAGTGAAATCAAACCCAGAACCTGTCGCATTTATAGTCACACGATTGTAGATACAAAGATTTTGCTCCACTTTTATATAGATTGTCATTAGAACTTCCGCGACAATTGAGGTACTTAATTAGAAAAAGGAAAAGGAAAAAAAAAGGAAAAAAGAAAAAGGAGGAAATTAAATATTTAAGATTTTCATTTTTCCCTCTGGTGTCGAAGCAACGTTTGACTGTTCAAAAATATATTTGTATAGTGACAAATTGCTTTCGTCAAATCTTTTTGGTTTCAGAACAAATAGGTCTACTGAAAGGAATTAAATGACCTAAGTAATACCTTACCAGATGGCTTGGACGATCAAAAAGTGTTTTGGAGTACTTCGCTACTCAGCTAAGGCATTTGATGCTGTCTCTGTTTCCATCCTTCTCACTATTCAAGTTGGGAATTAGAGATAACTGTCTAAGTTATTTGCTGGCTACCTTACTAATGTGTAAAAATTGGTTTTGAGCTACTCTCAAAGTGAAAGTAATTTTCGTTTCGATATTCCACAGGGAAGTATCCTGGGTTCAACTCTGTATATTATTTATGTCTGATTGAAAATCTTAAAAATATCACCGGTCTGAGTCAAATTACAATCTGGTTTCATAAAAACTTATTAAAATTGAACTTAAATAAAACTAGATACATTACATTTAGTGTGTGATAAAACGTTAACCTACCCAGTCTATAATAGTTGTGAGTTATAACCATTGAAAAAATATATTAAATTAAATATCTTGGTGTGATTGTCGATCAACGTCAAAAGTTAAGCGTCTTAGAAGAACCTTTCGTTCTCGAATCTTTGCGCGGATTTTTACAATTCTGAAAAAAATAATTATAATAATAATTGGTTATCATGTAATTATAACTTCTTTATTACGATTGATTGCTTGATTTGATATTATTTCATCTCAAGATCACTGCTGCCTCATTAGGCAATAATAACAGTCAATTGGCTATTATATGTATTAATAAATGAACTGTCGGTTATGCAGAGGAGGATGTGTGCCTTTTTTAAATTCTACACAACAGAATTTTATTTTCATTATTAAAAAATACAACAAAAAGTTTGACGATTCACAGTCAAGCGACTGAAATATTTTATACGAGTGGGCCCGTTCGGGACTACGCCCGCTTGAAATAGAAATATTAATAAAGAAATTTAAAACTAAAGATTCAGTCAATTCAGTAAACCAGTTGTATAAAATAACTGTTACGGCAATTAGCAAATTTGTCGAACTAAATACTTTAAATTGACATAACTTTTTTATGTATGAACCGATTGTAATTTATTACATATACGGTTTATTTTAATAAAACCTATATGTTTTCGGAAGCTTGCCAGAATACAATAGTGAAAACCGCATCTAAATCGGTTAGGCCGATTCTGCGTTTAGTGATTACAAACGCACAGACAAACAGATAAGAATTTTAAAAATTATTGTTTTAGGTTCTATTACAATAACATTTTTTCCCAATAACAATTTTCCCAATATATTTTTTTAAATATCTTCCAAGTACAGACACCGACCCCCTTACGATTTTATTATAAGTATAGATTTTCATTTCCCCCCTCTGGTAACAAGGAAGTTGCAAGCGCGGCGTTGAGTTCCACTAATCAACACAGAATATCTCGAAAGTTTCAATTAGAGGATGGATGAGGCAAGGGTAGAAGCGTGCGACTGTAATTGGGTTCCATCACATCATCACACGATTGGGTTCCATCCTCGGAGGATTGAAATATTTAATATTTTTATTTCATCGCTTTGATAACGAGGCAAATCGCGGCGTGGAGTTCCACCACTTAACACGCAATACCTCGAGAATTCGGCGGAAAGTAAGGAACGGAATGGTGCGAATTAGGTACCCGGGTTCCCTTTGCATACCCTGCTATGTACCGGCTACAGCCTGGAGGTAAATTTAAAATTATATATTTTGATATGTACAACAATTATTTACTTTTATCTATATTTTGATATTTGTTTTGGTTGTTTGTCAAGAAAAGATTATGTTTATTAAAAAAATCTTTATCAAATTATCATTTTTACGATAGTTTAAATATTTTTAATTAAACAATTTTTGTTCTTAGGTACTAACTTAATTAAGGATACCAGGGACAGAGACGACTGGGGACTCGACAACTATGGGGCTAGCTTCAACTACGATCACAGGCTCAACTACACCTTCGGGTTGTTCAACGACGATCACAGGCTCGGCTTCAATTTCGGGTTGGTCAACGACAACTACAGGCTCCACTACACCTTCGGGTTGTTCAACAACGATCACAGGCTCGGCTTCAATTTCGGGTTGGTCAACGACAACTACAGGCTCCACTACACCTTCGGGTTGTTCAACAACGATCACAGGCTCGGCTTCAATTTCGGGTTGGTCAACAACAACTACAGGCTCCACTACACCTTCGGGTTGTTCAACGACGATCACAGGCTCGGCTTCAATTTCGGGTTGGTCAACAACAACTACAGGCTCCACTACACCTTCGGGTTGTTCAACGACGATCACAGGCTCGGCTTCAATTTCGGGTTGGTCAACGACAACTACAGGCTCAACTTCACCTTCGGGTTGTTCAACGACGATCACAGGCTCGACTTCAACTTCAGGTTGTTCAACGACAATTACTGGTTCAACTTCAGGTTCAGGTTGATCGACAACGATGACGGGAGTGGGCTCGATTTCATCTACAATGACAGGGACTACAGCGGGCTTCTCCTCAACAACTACGGGACTGCCAGAGATGCCGGAGTCAGGGTTTACGTTGATAATGATTTGAACTAAAGGGGAGCTTTCAGCAGCGGGTAAGCTGTCTACGATAGCGGGTCCGACGGAGATGGGCTGGTAATCACCATCGACAATAGCGGGTCCAACAGCGATGGGCACAGGCTTGTCATGAGGCCTGATAGGGCTGACAGGGCTGGCGGGGAGTTCGCTCTCGACGATAGCGGGGCCAACAATGACAGGGACAGGCACAGGCCTGACAGGGCTGGCCACAGCAACAGCCGCGCAGATTGCGAAAACAACTAAGAATTTCATTTTACTGAAAAAGAAAATATAAATTTAGACAAAAATACATTTAAATGTTGAATTTTGTAATTTATTATATTTTAAATTAACAAGTTCATAGTTTTCTATGAAAATTATTACTTTATATTTAAAGGAGTTACATTAGCAAATATTAAATAATATACGAGTAATATGTAGAAGAAAATGCTTTTACTTTTAGCCTAAGTTGTTTTATGGTGTAACCTACTTACTCGAATTATTGTTGCAGAACAATTATAGTTAACTTATAAAGATCGTCTGTATTTATAGTCTTAGTTATCTAACAAATATAAAAATCTTTATCTATCAATAATTTACCTGATAAAATTTTAAAATTTCTGCTTATTTTCATATAAAATAATTTCTTATTCCTCACCTTGTGATATTCCCGCGTTTATTTGAAACAAGGAAGTTTCAAAGGAAGTTCCTAGTAAGTTAGAAAAGATTTATTTGTAA
Source organism: Heliconius melpomene rosina (assembly GCF_056956725.1). NCBI lineage: Eukaryota > Metazoa > Arthropoda > Insecta > Lepidoptera > Nymphalidae > Heliconius > Heliconius melpomene. Next base: position 2,822,390 of record NC_140402.1, on the reverse strand, counting down.
TGAATACAGTCAAAACTACTAAACCGATTTTAAATATCTTTCACCATTAGAATGCTACATAATGTTTACGCTATAATCTGCATATAGCAAGGGCAGAGCGAACCTAGTGTTAAAACACTCTGTTACCATTAACGCTTCACGGAGACTTCTGTAACTCACTTTCCGCCGCGCTTTACCTCATAACCAGAGCAAGGAAATGACAATTTTAAGTTTTTCATAGAAGCCTGCCGCCTTAGAGGAAATTCGACAATAGGGATAACTAATAAGGGTTTGTTTTAGCTTTAAGCTATTCAATGACAATCACTGATTTTCAGGTTCAGTTTGGTCAACAACGATGATGATGCTGGGCTCGATTTCATCAATGTTAACAACGACTGGAGCGGCTTTCTTTTCAACAAGCTATGTTTAGTATCAAAAATATTTAGTGTTTATAATCCAAATTATCTGTCAAATATACGTTAGAGCGTGGTCGTCGTTTGCGGTCGACATGATCAGTGTGCACAACCGGCACAGTAAGAACCCGCACTACTAACGGACGTTATTTATAATTTAATGTTATTTATACAAGTACCATCAGTGAACTACCCATGAAATTATATAAAAAATATCATACAAGTAGTTTCAGTCATTATTATCTAACTTATATATTAAGTTCATCATCATCATCATCATCATTAGCCTGTCCTCATCCAGTGCTGGACATAGGCCTCTCCAATGGCACGCCAATGAGCTAAGTTAATATTTTACAATTGTAGTATTGGTGATTTACAATTGTTAGAGATAAAGGTCTTATCATCCTATATCTTATAAAACAAAGTCGCTTTTTGTGTCTGTCTGAACTTTCTAACTCTTCTTCTTCTAAACCACCCAACGGATTTGAATGCTGTTTTCACCATTAGGTCGAGTATTTCTCAGGGAAGGTTTATATATAGTTTATTATTTGTACATTCTTATGTAAATTAACATAAATACGATAAATGTGTATAAAGTCCTACCCGCTGAGACACTTTGGCGCATGCGCTGCTTTAATGGTAAATACTACATGAAAAAAATGTACTGGAGTATTGTTCCTCTTAATAAGATCTACAAAAAAGTCAGCGACAGCATATTTTTATCTTTTAAGAATAACGTGTAGTGATCATATTTCTGTCTAAAAATAGTAATTTCAATATATTTTTTATTGTGAGGGATATTTCTCCATAATAGTATTAATCCTTATCCTTTAAAATACTTTATTAAATTTCTACGTTAAACGAAGATAAAATTTGCTTTTTACAATATTTCGAAATTGCGAATAGTTTTAGAGAAAAACGCATTTAATTGTTGACACATCACGCCGTTCACACATCAGCTGTATCGAGTCAAGTTTCACTTATCCCTTACTCTCAGCATATAAATAAGTATATTAGTTACGTTGGCCATTTAATGTAGATCAAAACTGTCTTTTCTGTTTTTCATTTTAATAAGTACTTTAGAAGTTGTTACAATATCAAAAAATCCTTGCTGCGAAACGCGCCTCGCGACGTTTTGCTTATACAAGCGCGTCATGAGCAGTCATCGGTGGTTCAGTGGTAGAATGCTCGCCTGCCACGCGGGCGGCCCGGGTTCGATTCCCGGCCAATGCATTCTATTTAATTTTCCTCACAGGCAGCCACGTAGTGCTTGCTTTTCATCAGGGACGGAATACCCTCTTAAGCATTAACCACAAGCTCGAAAAAAAAAAAAACCCGCCTGCCTCTATAGCAACGAAGATTTAGATGCGTTTGCACGTATTGGATAATCGGAGTTGAATGTATTATTTCAGCGCGATATATTTGGTTTCATATTTTTTGTAGTAGTTATTAGTAGGTAGGTTTTTGTTTATAATTTCTTCCGTTTAAAAATAGTCATTTAACTATCTAAAAATAGTCATTTAAATATATTTTAATAAGTACTTGAAAAGGTTAGTAGCACAGATTTAAAATTACGGTACCTACTAAAAAATCCTTGCCGAGTAAAACAATTGGAAAATCCTTATTGAAACTACGAAAATACGGGTTGCATTAGAGTTTAATTAATTTTCACATTATCTTAAGTGCTTTGCAAACATACATTATATGAATAATCCAGTAGTAAAAGCGGGCGAAGCCGCAAGGGGGTCGCTAGTTTCCGTATAAGACAAAGCTAAGTTCTTACTTATTTTCTCAAGGTTATGTTTATCGTTCACTGCTGTATGCAATTATATTTATACTTTCTTTAAAAAATCCTTAATATGTACAGACAACTTTTTTAACACTGTAAATGTTATTCTTGTAGTAAGTAAAAAGTGATCTCTAATAGATTTACAAAGCTTCACATGTAAACTGTTATTGGTTATCACGCATATACGAGGGTAAGCAGAGGGAACCTAGAGTTAAGGCAGTCTTATAATAAATATTTTCGGCTTACGAGGAAAAACGTTATTTGAAGTTAGTATAATTTTTTGGATCATTTGGAAAATTTCACGGAAGTTAGCTGTATTGAAAACAATAAATTATATTATGTATTTAATCTTTATGATTGTATATATGAGTGTAATAAAATATACAATTTAATTTCAACTACATACGTCGTCGATAATAATGCGGTGATTAATTACGTCATCAATGTTCTACGCCTATTGCGCAATCGTGTCTGTCTTGTAGACACTATAGTTGTGGGTTCGATCCCCTTTCGGGGTAATGTATTTTAAATATACGCGCTGGTTTCAAAATTGCTACGTTTACAAAGTCAGCACCCACATGAGATCTTCAATTTGGGCAGAAAGCGGAAATCTTCATTGTCTTCATCTGCGTGAGGTTGTTTTAGAAGTATAGTTATAGTATACAATATTATTTATTAAATAAAATCAGCCTTTTTCTGTCATCTTTTTTTTCTTCCTTTTCTACAAGTTCTTAATAACAAACTGTAACGGGAAAAAATATTTGAATTTATTTTGTAACCGGATTAATCATGAATAGAACGACTAGACTTTAGACTTATCTTAAATATCCGCGATTTACGATGTTAAATAATTGTATTGAAAATGTATAAAGCTCAAAGATTGGCACATCAAAATGTACACAAAATGTAAATTAATTGGCACAAAATGTAAATTAATTGAATCCCTCTTTCATAGAATTCAAAAACGTGACAGCTCTAATAAAAATATTGATAAACGTAAATTCCAGACGAACTTAAAACTCAATAAAATTAAATGATTAAACTAAGCCATCGTAATTCGGCATTATCACTATCGTACAAAAAGTTGACATCAGACTAGGCGGGTCGAAAACGTGTGTAAAATGGAACTACCATTGAAAGAAATGTTTTGTAATTATATAAATATAATTGTAATAGATTGTACCATTGACCTTGAAAAGAGCAACTGTTGAGTTTCTTGCCGGCTCTTCTCAGCAGAACTGCCTTCCGAACCGGTGGTAGCTTTTTGTTCATATGTTCATTCGACGATTCAAAAGTGCTTGTAATAGTTAATTTGAATAAAGAATATTTTGAATTAGAATATAAACCTTGTTATTTACCTATTTAAAATATAATCACATAAAAACCAGCTTCACCTGTATCCCGCACACAGCAGGGTAAGCATGGGGAACATAATGTTAAGACACTCCGCTCCCTGCTTTCCGCCGAATTCTGAAGTCATTGCGTGTTTACATTATCTATAAAGGCTGTTCACTATACCTGAAGTCAAAGTTATCTTTATGTATTCTTATTTGTAAAATTCTTATTTATTTCTGTATCTCTGGCGCATTGACATAAGGGTGTGACTGTAACACGATGGTTGTGGGTTCGATCCCCACTCGAGGAAGTGAAGCTGAAAAATAAACTCTGGTTTGAAGGCAAAGCAACGTATATGACGTTGCTTATGTAATGTACTGAAACGTATTGGGGTCATAATCAGAAAAGTGGACATTTTCGAATTCGTAACGTAACTGATAAGTAACAATACTGATAATGTTTGTTACGAAACTGATGTTATAAGGCATTATACACAACAAAATAAGAATATTATATGAATAAAACTATTGGTTTTTTTTATTTAATGAGACACAAATTAAAATTTTAAAGATTCAATCGTTGAATTAATAGATTATAAATGTAAGAAAACATAACAAAGTGGCAATATTAACTATATAATAACGCTAGTTCGTAACGTAATAAACTTATATTTCTAGTTAGAAATCACAAAGTTAATGATAAAATTAAACCCACTTTAAAATATATCAAAATTTGAGTCGTTATCACGGGAATTAAGTTGAATTCTTTGTAAGTGTTTATTTCGCATATCTTCATTGATAGGATTGGTCTGTTTAAGACGTTCTCTATATCTTTTTTGTCTATCAGCATTTGACATAGGAGCCATGACGCTTACTGAAAATAAAAAATAGTTATCAATAGGTATTTAATAATATTTCATGTATATTGTCTAGTACAGAACCTATTTGTTTTTAAATAAAAGCCTCACCCGCTTGAGCTACATATTTATTAATGCACTATCTCCAGAGAAAAAAAAAATTACAAAATCACAACTAATTTCAGGAAGAATAAAAAAATGTTTTTAACTAAATCGGTTAAGCCTTTCTGAGATAAGCGTGCACAAACACATTAAACAAACAAGCAAACAGACAAAAAACTTAAAAATCATTATTTTTGGTTACTTCACGTTATCAAAAGTCACTAATTATTTTTTTCATATGCCAGCATTTTTTTTTATATACATAATCTTCCTATGGTAACGTAATTATGAACTAGGCTTCATATTTTCTCAGTTCCGTTACGTAACGAAATATAACAAAATTGAGAATAAAATCTGAGAAATTCTAACCTTTTTAAATATTTGCTCATAAGCCATGTGTTGCATGTGCAAGCACTGAAGTTCTTTTTTGAGATTTTGTAAAAAGACGCAAATAACATAAACAAGAAAACGAAATTATAGAATACTTACCAAAATAAAAGCCGTTTATAACCCTGAGATGTAATTTCACGCATTCCCTCTAAAACATTTGAACCCCTCAACTGCTGCGAGAACACTACTGGTTGTAGTTACGACAGCATTGACTTTAAGAATTATGGTGCCACAATAAAAAATAATATTAAATATCATTCAAAATAATTGCGTTCATAATTTAATTGTACGTTACTAGCCCTGAGTAACAAAAAGACAATATTTTGGGACAAATCTACTTAACTAATATATACTATTTACTAAATAATATATCAATAAAAGTAGTTCTATTTAATATTATGCATAATGTAAAGTAATATAAACACATCTGAAATCAAATAAAACCATAAATATTCGTAACAAATCTATTTTTAAAAAGTAAAGTGGTGAATGGGACACGAAAAATTGTATGGAAGCATTTTGAAAGGATTTTTGCAACTAACAAAAAATACTATTATTAGCCATAATACATTTAAAATATTACAAAAATCTTTAAGTTAATAAGTAAATTTATCTTAAATGGCAAAATATTTAAGCTATCTTTAAAATTGTATTTTTAAAACGCATTCAAAGTAGCGGGACAAGAAAAGACACAAAATGGTCACTTTTTCTGATTATGACCCATTGACGAAGTTTCAGAAACAGCTCTACACTATTTCATTTGTATGACAAAAACTTCAAAGTTCCAGATACTACTAGTTCCTAGAGTGATGATATGGATGATTAATGCAATTTTTCTAAACCCATTTCACTCAATATTTAAAATTTCCTTAATTACAAATTCAAGGAAATACTTTATTAATATAGCAAAAGGAAAATAACAATTTCTATCATTTTGAGCTGTAAAATGCTGATAAAAAAGATTATACAAATGAATAGATAATTTTTACGTATAAAACCAAGTACAATATGTTTTTAATTCGTTACTATACAATACACAAGTAAGTAAATTACGGAGTAGTTAATATTCAAATAGCGGAAAAAATTAATGTATTAAAAATTTTACTTCATTTCTTTCAGTTGATACAATGAAGTTCCTCGTCGTGTTCGCACTTTGCGTTGTCGCGGCTTCGGCCAGGATGATTGGACCTATCTCCGCCGTCGATGAGCAGGAACAACTCAAGGAAATCATAGCCGCCATCAACTCCCCAAGCACCGATCCCGCGACCGCAGCCTCACTTCAACAGATGCTCAATGATCTCCTTGGTCTTAATGAACATGTCCCTATCTCAGTCGGTCCCGCCATCGTCGATGAATTTGTGCCAATCTCTGTTGGTCCAGCTATTGTAGACCAACCAGCTTCAGACGCAAGCTCTCCTCTTGTTCAGATCATTATCAACGTTAAGTCCAGCTCTGATGTCGCTGCGCCACAACCCATCCCTGTCGTCGTCGATGACGATGTTGAAGAAATCCAGGTCGACCCTGTAATCGTCGTCGAGCAACCCGACTACGAAGCTGAGGCTGTAAATGTTGTTGATTTACCTGACCTTTTCCAACCCCCCGCAATAGGTCCCATTATCCCAGTTAATGTGCCTGAAATTCTAAACTAAATCATAAAAAGAACTGAAATATTTTGAATGATTATTAGAATATTTCACTTTGCCTTAAAATTATATTCAGGTTTTACTGTTTCCGATATTTCCCACTGTTATTTATTTATTATCTTTGCGCAATAAAACAATTTAATATATTCTGTTGTTTTATAATTATAACCTTACGATGTATTAAAAAAAACAGAATCGTTAACTTGAAAAATATTCATTATACTTAATGGATATTTATTAATATTTGTTTATGGTGTAACTAAAGGTATATTTTTAATGGATTTATCAATCGTAATCGTAAAAGTATCGTTTATCTACACATGCATGACTACTGATGTGATACGTATTGCATCATACTTGTGTATATGAAGGATACTCGCGTGTTACCTACAGGTCTCGAAAGCAAAAAGAAGCTTTTGGAGGCATTGAGGATACTAGTGGGATTGTAAACACGAGGGTAGTAGGTGTGGTTCTCACTCAGAGAATCACTTAAATATTGTTAAAATTATTTCTTTGTATCCCTCTCCCTCCTTCTCATCTGGAATTTGTTTTCTTAAATCTGGAAAACCGATACTTTTCTCGATCTGATAAAAAAATATAAATAAATTATTTAAATTATTTAGTGTAGATAGATTTGACCCTATAAACTATAATATCCATCATTAAGTAAAATATTTGATACTACATATATTTTTTGACCAGATCACTCTTTTCTCACATAGTAACAAATTCTCCATATCGAGTAATATAGTTTCACCAAAGGTAAATTAACTACAATTGCGGATGCTACATGCTTCTTAAGCACATTTATGACAAATGGGGGAAAGTCACAAAATACAATTAGAATATTTTGTAATTTATATTAAGCCTTTGATTGGGTAGACCATCAAGCTTTTTTATTAAAACTATGTCACTCCACTATGTATACAAGACGCGGCTCTTGATCTCGTTGCCTCGTATCAATCCTATTCTATTGAGAAGATCCAGAAAATTTTACATTTTTTATATAAATAATGTAATAAAGCGCGGCGTTGAGTTCTGCCACTCAACACGCAATGCCTCTTAAACTCGGCAGAAAGTGGGGAACGGAGTGTCTTAACACTAGGTTCCCTCTGCCTACCCTACTATATGCGGGATACAGCGTGAAGCTGAAAAAAAAAGAAAAAATATATATAATAATGAAATATATCTTCTGGTTCTTCTCTATCGACGGGTTGTTCTATGGATGATGTTTCACAAAGATCTTTTCTTGATCCTCTTTTAATTTAGAAAATAAACATTTTTATTTAGGTAAAGGCTATGTGATATTGTTCTGTTTGCGGGGAAATTTAATATATAAATAAACTAAATAATAAATTCATACCTCCGAGTGAGAATCGATCCCACAACCGTTGCGCTTATAGCGCTTAACCCCTACAGTTTCAATGCCCCTTAATAATGAAGATTCATAAAAATAAAGCAAGCTACGACGTGAATAGTGCGTTGTCGCATATTGTTCGCAGGTTTGACATTAATAATTTAATGTTAAATGTCAAAAAAACAAAATCTATAAAAATCTAAATTTTAGTCTAGTAATTATGGGTGAAACAATCAACTTGGCGGAATCAGCAATGTTCTTAGGTAAACTTTAATTATTATATAGATTCCAAGCGTCAGTCGAATACCCACCTTGAAACGTTTCCGGAAAAACTAGGTATTTTTATAGCATTCTCTCTTATCCAAATGCTATAGGGTACTGACGTAAATTCAACATAGCTTATTAAACTATCAAAGAATATTTAAAGGATAAAAATGAATTTAAATAAGATCATATAAATTCATGCATTATAGCTATCTTTGAACTATTATATCAAAAAATAAAATTGTAAACTCAATATTGATAATAGCCACTGCTGAGCTTCTTGCTAACTCTTTTCAGCAGAACGACCGGAGGATCAGAGCAGGTGCGCGGTGGTAGCTTTATAATCATTCGGCAGTTCAAAAGTAAAAGTCTATTTGAATAAATAATACAATAAGATTTGAATTTGAATTGAATTTATTATATTTTCATTTAGAGAATATATTCCTTATAGGTTAAAGTAAAGGAAACATATATTTAGATAGTATAATTTATTTCAGTCAAATTATAATTGATTTCATATTGTTTATACCACATCATACATTTAGTATGACTTTAGAATATTGAAATTAGGGTTCCAGATGCCGAGCAACATGTTGAACTTAAGCAGATATGTCAGAAACAACTACAGGTGAGACGACATTCTCTAGTTCTAGGGCTACTTCTGGGCTGATGATTGCGGGTGAAGCAATAATTGCGGGAATACCGGCGATCTCAGGGTCGACGATTGCAGGTGAAGCAATGATCTCGGGTGCTCCAGCAACCTCAGGACCGACGATAGCTGGTGATGCAATTATGTCAGGCATGCCTTCGATAGAGACGGGGTTACCGGCTACAGCAGATCCAGATTTTACGTTAACAATCAGCTGGACAAGGGGAGAGCTGAATGAAGGGAAAACAGGTACGGGGTAAACAGGGCTAGGGTACACTGGTACGGGCATAACAGGAGAAGGTATTTGATCGATGATAGCGGGGCCTACATTGATGGGCTCGAATCCTTCGATGATAGCGGGACCCACATGGATGGGCTCGAATCCATCGATGATAGCGGGGCCTACATTAATGGGCTCGAATCCTTCGACGATAGCGGGACCTACATGGATGGGCTCGAATCCTTCGACGATAGCGGGACCGACGTGGATGGGCACTAATGGCTTGTCATTTCCGACGGATTCTTCGACTATAGCAGGGGTAGGTCTTAAAATGTCCAAGATGGATCCAATGATACCAAACACACGAGAGTCAACTTTGGCATGTTCAGCTGAAGCTACAGCAGCCACGCACGCGAATAATACGATGAATTTCATATTTAATCTGAAAAAAAAAAAATAGAGATTTTAAGAAACTTTCCAAAAAATCTATTGGGAGACTTCTTTTTGAAAGTGATAATATAGTTTTTTTTTTATTTGAATTATTTTTAAACTTACGTTTTATTTTGTTTCTTGTCACTAAGAATACTGTCCAATTTCACAAATTTCGGCTTATATATACAAATATTATCTTCTTATGGCCATATAACGATCGCCTTATTATTTTATAGCCCCCCAGTAGCGCTATCTATAAACAGGACGCAAAAAATCTATCACTTTTAATGATTCATAATTTTAAAAGTTTTTTTCACTTGTATAAGAGAACGATATACGAGATGAACTTCCGAAACTGATGATTTACTGTTAGACTCAGTAGACTACTGAAACTGCTATCACTTATTTAACATTTTTTGAGTGTTCAAGTTTTTTAAATTAATAATTTTTTTATTATTGCCCGTGCTTAAAATTTTAAAAAAATTGTGAAGAAGAGAGTGTATTGACAATGGTTTCTCTTTTTACTCTGCCAAAAATTTTAAAAATGCACTCAATATATTACATTTACCTATACTTTTCACGAGTGGGTATTTTTTTGGTCTAAAACATTTTTGCTTGCTATGGGTACAACGTGATGTTGTATTTGTTTATTCACATTCATAACATTGCTATGGATAAGAGCCACTGCATTTACCACTTCAATAAAAAGCTTCACGCTGTTTCCCGCACACACCAGGGTAGACAAGGAACTTAGTGTTAAGACTTAACAGACTTAAGAGTTTCCCATTTTCCGCAAAATTCTGGAGGCATTGCTTGTTAGGTGGTAAACCTCAACGCCGCTGGCGTTAATAACAATTAAATTGTCATAAAATCCATATTTTTCAAGTATACAAATTTCTACCTAAAACTTAGTACAGTCTGGGAATATTCCAACACCCTGGCGGAAGTGCATTCGATTGTAAAACAATCTCTACAATCGCAATTTAATCTACGATATCAAAAAATAAAAAAATTAAGCATCTAAATCCTAATACGATTAATTGATATCTTGTGACGTTTACAAGAAATTAGCAAAGTTTGTTGTAAAAACATAAAAAGAATAAAATAAACATAAATATAAAGATAATAAAATCGTAAATTCGTATTGTAAATTCGGTGATAATTAATCAGTAGTTAGGTATATGGCTGTGAATCACAAGGTGAGGATCAGGCTAGGATCAGCTAATCTACGCGAATAAAACATAATGCGTAGAGCTGCGCCAATAAATTGATAATTTTCTATTTTATTGTTTCAAGTACAAATCTATCTTTATTATTTGAACGGAATGTTTACGACATCCGAATGTTTTTAATTTTCGTCCCGAAATGAACATAGTTGAGGTTCGTCGTGGGCGCAGGGGCAATGAGGATAAAATGAAATATTTATTCAAATTTATTATATTTTTATTTTTCATTCCTTCACTGGTGTCAAGCCTTAGCGTGGGGTTGAGTTAAGCCACTTAACACGCAATGCTTCTAGAATTCGGCGAAAAGTAGGATACGGAATGTCTTAATAATAGCTTTCCTCTGCCTATCCTGCGGCCCTGCGGGATATATCTTGTGGGATATATTAATTTACTAGCATTTTGATGCTAGCAAATATATCCTCGTGTTTCTATAAATGTTCTAGGTATTCTATTGTAAAATATTCTGGTAAAATGAAATATGGATGTTTAGTACTAAAAGTCGATAGACAATTGTAGGTCTAAAGTTTAATCCAAAAAGCCAATAAATTGTCATATATTATGAGGTTTAGATAAGTTAGATACAAGATATCTATTACCTAACATGTATATAATTATGTATTTGTATTTAACATTTTTACATGTGAGTTTTAAAATATAGTTCCATTTTGTAACTTTGTAGGAACTAAATGGAAATTGTAATTAAAATGTGTTGGTGAGGAGCGCAGCGTTGAGTTTCGCCACTCAACACGTAATGCCTCCAAAAAACGGATCGGAAAAATCGGATGCCTGTATTAGGAGACATTGGTTCATCAGCATCTCTGTAGAGAGATTTTACAAATTTCTGCACCCCAGAGATAATTACTTAGAATTATCATTTGGCAAGACTGAAAGCTATTTCATAATTTATGTTTAATAGATACATAGTTAAATACATTAAAATACTTTATTATCTTTTATATTTTAACAAATAAAGTTAGTAATACTCCTTTAAAAGCGGCGCCTGGCAGAAAATACATATCTATTTTTTATTTAAGCAAAGAACTTGTTCACATATTATTTTTATAGGGGCTATCATTGAAAACCAAACAATTTAAAAATAGTATTTCAAAATAAAGGGACTCTTTTAGCAATAAGCATATAGCATATTTAATTATTATTCAGAAGTTACATTATTACAATGAGCCGTCGAAATCTTTTTAATAAAAAGGTAAGTGCCAAGTGTAAAAAAACAAGAATATATAAAACAAATTAAATTATAATTTAAATTTACATTGTAGTCCGTCTGTCAAAACCATTTATCTTGAGATCGCGTTGAGGCTGAAAATAATATAAAATATTCAAGCCTGTGGTCTCTTGAAGCACGGAAAAATTAAGCTTCTAAGTCAACGCAATGAAAAGATATGAGCAATCGATTATGCTGTATTTTGTATGAAATTCGCCAATAAGTTATGAAATTTGGCAGGAAATGATAACGTTCTATTCAAATAAAGGAAAAACAAAGAAAAGTGAAAATTTATAGATAAAAATAAACATTACAAACTTATAATTGTGATTCATTTCATATAAAATAGATGCATTGCCCACATTGCAGTTAGACTCGTTAACCGGCTTGTCTATTTAAGTATAAATAAATTTATATAACTGAATGATATTAAATAGGACCATTATTTCTCTTCATTTGCTTGAACTTAATTTTGATGTTTTTAATATAATATATTTTTTTGTCTTTAAACCTTTATGTTACTTAAGATAAAACGAAAAGTCTACACTTTTGTCTCTTAATTAAAATAACATTATACCTATATTTTTTTATTTATTATACTATACTATAGTACCTACCGGATCACATCGGACACAGGATCCTGTGAACTTTGCTTGATACGCTACTGTGTGTCAAAATTCCAGTCTCTAATGTTTTTATGTTAATTGTTATTATTAGTTTAATTTGCTTTTAATTTTAATTGAAACTTAAATATTTACATACAAAACAAGCACTTTGCCTTTCATATCTTGATTATCATATTTGCTTATAATTAATAAATGAAATATGGACTTGACCGCTTCGATCTTGTGAACTTGGCTTCATACGCTACTGGGTGTCAATCCTATTGTCCAATGTTTTTATGTTAATTGCTATAATTATTCTAGTTTTTTTTTGCTCTTAATATCTAAGTATTAATTAAAAATGTTATATTTACATACAAAACAAGAACTTTGCCTAATAACTTGATTATCGTGTTTGCTTATTTATTAATAAATTATATACTAATTGACACAGACATGCTACAGTTGTAATTAAGATAAATAAGGTAAATGTACGGGAGTTCGGCAGTTTAAGGCTCTCATAACTTTAAACTATTGTAAATACATTATTAAAGGTTATATGAATTTGCAAATTTTAGTGTGATCAAAGTGGGTCTTTTGGCAGTAATTTAATGTGTGAATTATGCGGTTTAACTTAACCTTAATTTTTATATTAATTTATTTGTGGACCTCTAATTTGAACCCTACTTCGTGATAAAATTTAGCTCTGTTTCTAACTTCGTGAGTTTGTGTCCCCTATTTCGGGTCACAAGTTTTTACCTCGCGAGTGAGGTTTTATAATAAAAAAAAATTAACACCTTTATTGGTTTGGATTGTGAAGAATTTGTAAATAAAAAAAAATAGGTAGATCAGCTTAACGACATTAAAACTTTCATAAAAAAAATCAAATCAAATTAAATCATCTTCACGCTGTATCCCGCACACAGCAGGATAGGCCTAGGTAGGTAGGTAGGTAGATAGGTAGGTAGGTAGATAGGTAGGAACCTAGTGTTTTTAAAACACTCCGTTCCCCACTTTCTGCGGAATTCCGGAGTCACAGCATGTTAAGTGGCACAACTCAACGCCGTGCTTTGCCTGAAATATAAATTTAAATAAATATTTTGTATTTTCTATACTATTCCTATTTTCATCTCCTGGAGTGGGGATCGAACCCACAACCAGTCGGTTTTACAGTCACACTTTGTACTCCTGCGCCACGAGTAGCCCCAACTTTTATAATTTACAAATTATATAAGCTCAGTTTTAAAAAAACTACATTTTTGAACGTTTATATATTTTTTTTATAAAAAATATATAAAAAAACTCAAAATTCAAGTTAAATTTTTTGAAGCTAGGTATGCCAGTTTATAGAACTATATATTTTCGCAACCAGTTTGTACGGCGTTTTGTGTTTAGTAGGTATATATTATATTTCTGAAAAATTCTTGAAAAAATAAAAAGATCTTTATTTAGACTTATAACAAGACTAAGATAAACACTATTAACAAAGACAAAGAAGTCAATGTGCTGATTTTACGTAGATTTATTTGTCACGAAGTTAGAGAAAATAATGAAATGTAGGGGATCTTATTTCGTGTTACTGATTTTAGTAACTTCCGCAGTTCTGTTTATTCAGTATTTTTTACATTATGTAAAGTAATCATTAACAACCACGTATATTCGATAAAATACACAAAAATAAATTATAAAGGTTGATTAAAAAATAAAACTACATTGGCAGTACCTATACGAATTTAGCTTAAAATTACCAATTCAGGTTACCTGTAAAATAGTAATATAGAAATTTAAGTGGACAAAACATATACCGAATTTCGATCACGAGAAACTTTAATAAATACAGTAACTGATTTTAAGCTTTAAATTTAAATTATCTTAGTTATAACATAAATATAAATTTATTAAAAAGTATCTAAGATTTCCCTAATTCGGTAGTAACACGAAATAGCGGACACTTGATAAATAAAATGTCTGCTATTTCGTGAATCGATTTATTGCAATTTTAAAAGAATTTTATGCTTCCATCTATTTTTTTTTTCAATAAAATGTTTAATTATAGAATACAAAAAAGCATATATTCAATGTTTTATTCGAATAACTTACCTTTGTCTTTCTACAACCTTAAGAAATTCTTACCCTAGTCTTACGGTCGCAAGCATCGCAGACACGTTACAATGCAGTTTGTAGACAACTCTGCGTTTAAAATGTCGCTATACGCTCAATTTTATCATTAAAATATTGTTACTTAGTTTTTAGACAGTTGAAAGTATAAAGATTATATACCAATATATAGTTTCCGTAAATAATACTTAAATTGCTTATTATTTTTGCCAGAATCAAAACTCACGAAACCACGTACTATCACGAAGTTACCGTCACTTACCTTAATGTTTGTAAAATCATTCATATAGGTATATTTACTGCACGCAATGATGTTTAGTTTAAATCTTATATCGTAATAATTCTTAAGAATTTCCTTGGCCTGTAACATAAAATACTTATATCCCAATCGACATAATACAAATAGTTTTTTTATGGAGAAAATAATAGGTAATGTCTTAACACTAGGTTTCCAGGTTCCCTCTGTATGCTATGAATTGCCTGTTTTCAATCTGCTCTTAAAAAAAATCTTTAATTGGTCTCTATAGCTAACAAGACAATGTCCTAATATTTTTAATAAAAAAATCACATTTAAATTTCTAAGCATGAAATTAAAGAAAATAAAGTTCTCGATTTTAAAACCTAATAAAACCTAAGAAAGATACCATTATTAAACTTAGCATATAGGTACTTACTAACTTCATATAAATGCATTATTTATTATCACACTCATCGGTTATGTAAACAAATCTCAAGCGGGTGTCATCTTGGTTCAATACAAACATTTAGTTTGTATTGAACCAACAAATATTATTCTTGACCTTTATCGCTCTACAATAACGCTATTAGAAAACTCCGAAATATACTTAACTACATAAGTACGTACAGGCGTCGATAGAATCTTATTAAATCAGTTTCTCGTTATATTCCGCACACAGCAGTGTAGGTAGAGGGAACCTAGTGTTAGGACACTGCGTTCCCCACTTTCTCCGTTCACCGCCAAATTCTGGAAGCATTGCATGTTGAGTGGCGGAACTCCACGCCGCGCTTTGCCTCTACAGAAGAGCAAAGAAATTGGAATTAAATATTTAATATCCTCGAGTGGGATCGAACCCATAACCGGTCGCGCTTACATACACACCGTAATGTATAATCATAATCACATTTGGACCGTTTATTTTGAGAGTAGTGTAAGTCCATTTTCTTTTGTTCCGAGAAAATAAAAGGTTAGTATGTCGATGATTATGCAATTTCATTTACCGACCGATTTTAAGTTGTTCAAAACATGGGTTTTTTTTTTAGAAATTAAACACGGACTAGTTATATATAAAAAAATTACATTAAATTAAGCATGAATTATGTGATAGCTCATTTTTCTCAAAAATGGACTTACACCACTTTCAAAATAAACGGTCCATATAATAAGTATACCAGTAGTGGAGCGTGCCACAGAGTAAAGGAAAGGAAGGAGGAACAATAAAACCAACTAAATTCGTGGAACAGTCCAATGAATTTTAATTGATTTATTAACACGAAGTATACGTAAGTACCTGATCTTATGGAGGACCAGAGTTAAAACGTGTTCTTATTTTATTTTCTTATTTCGAGAATTTGAATCATCTCTCTCGTCAGTGAGATGACTCAAATTCCGAATAAAAAATATATATAGTACCTAATGTAAATGATTGGAATGTTAAACTCACGCCATCTTTAATAACACTTCTCGGTATGAAGCTAAGCTATACTTTTATATTAATTAGAACACAATGGCAGTGTACGTATCTACCTATATTTCTTTACTCTTTTTAAGGTTCCCGCTGTATCCCGCACATAGCAAGGTAGAGGGAACCTAGTGTCTAGACAATCCCTTCCCATTAAGACACTTCCGGTCTCAACTCCACGCATCTTTTGCCTACTTGTGAAAGCGAGGAAATTAAAATATTAAATGTCTAATATTTAACTAGTAAGTACTTTATTTAAGTTATTTAAAAGTATCGAGTACAGACAGTCATATTTCAAAATGACTTTATTTACATAGAAGAGATAAGGAAATAGAAATGCTGTGATCCCTACAGATAACCTCTTCTATGACGCCGTTACTTATAATCCATCAACAATCTTTCATTCATGCTTTTATTGTTAACCTTACAATAGACGTACTTACATATTTCTAAAACTTGTAAGAGGCCGCCATGGCACAGCGGCACAAGGTGCGACTGTAATACGACGGTTGCGGGTTCGATCCCCCACTCGGGAGAATTGCTATTTATTAATTAATAGTAAAGTAACTCATTCTCCGGTATAAAATATACTACTTCATTTAGGTATTTTCTTCATTTCTTTCAAATACCAGAATCTTTCCCTTATTTATGGCAGCTAGATAACAAATTTAATAGTATGAAGTCTTGATACAGGCCGTTACCGTTATTACCAACCTATATGTTGTAGATACTAACTTGAGTTCTGGACTAACTTTTGAGAAGAAAAAAACATAATAATTTTTGGAAGATTCGAATCAAAAATAAACAAAAAACAATCGTCGTTTTTAATATCAAAACCTAAGGAAGTATAAGTCTTTTTACAGTAAGGGATACAAATGTAAGTATCTTAGTTGTTATTATAAAGATTAAAAAAATATCGGGCGGAAAGGACAAAGCGAGCAGAAGTAATTACAAAATCCAAACTATTTGTTGGTGAAAACGTAAATCTATTTTATTTAAAAGGAGTCCGATCCGCATCCGCCTAAGTTCATATCTCCTTATCCCTTAAAACAAACCCATCTTAAATTCGATTCTCACTTCTCACCGAATTCTAGAAGCATTGCGTGTTGAGTGGCAGAACTCAACGCCGCCTTTTGCTTCGTTACCAGAGTGAGAAAATTAAATGTTTCATTTCTGAGTGGGAATGGAACTAACAACCTACCGCGTTTACAGTGACACGAGTGCCCCACGTTTGTCCTAAGTACTTACATAAAACTATTATTTATTTTATGGCGCTGTGCGCATCAAGAAATTATTTACATATACGTAAAAGTCACGTGTCAACTTTTATCATACGATTCGCAGCACTAATGTTCTATTAACCACTAGTATTTTTATATCTAACGATTATAATAATGACAGGTAATTTTCAGCAAAAAAGCAGTTAAAATATATATATATTCAAATATAATAGAGGCCACTCGTGGGGTAATTTCCTTTCTTTCTTTGCCCCGCAAATGACGCAATGCCTCCAGAATTCGACGGAAAGTAAGGAGCAGAGTGTCTTAACACTAGGCCCCCTCTGACTATCATGCTACATGCGATATGCATCTTAAAGCTGAAGAAATAATTATAAAAAATACTTAGGTCAAACTGCTTATTTACGTAATTTTATTACAATATAAAAACTTTGAAAATACTGTTGGTTCAAGAATAACTAGAAATTTGCAATTCTACTAGTATAAGTTATATAATTACATATATAAGAGTATAATAAATCTTATTTATACTTTAAATATAATGTTAAAGTTTTAGTTTCCAAAATTATGGATAAATTTAATGTAGACATACATAAGGGTAATGAAATGAAATACAAAAAGTTCATTATATAATAATTTTAATATTTCAAATTAATTTTATCCAGATTAGAAGACAAATAATTTAGTGAATTAAAAGTATTAATTCTTAATAATGTAATTATTTAAATTTACTTACATCTCTTAGAGATTTATTGCAAGTACAGCTCTCCTATTCGAATTTCATGTCATTCTAATAATAATATATCTGCTTTGAAAGGCAGTTAATACATTTATATGTACATAAAAATATATTGCACCATATATTCGAGTTTTAAACTGTTAAATTCATATGTGTTTCCTTTTTGTTCACTATTCATTTATAAAATACAAAACTGAATTAATAATCTATTTTAAAACATAATATTGAAGAAGTCATTGGTAAAAAATTTTTTTGCAAATTATGTGTAATTTTTTTTAATTTTACAAGTTATTTAAGATTTATATTTATCCCACAGACAATCAATAACCCAAGAAAACAAAAAAAGTACACTGACATATAAAATATGCACTTATCTAATATAAATAAAATGTATAGCATTAAACTACAACATAAATAATTATTAGCCTTTTAAAATGATAATATCCTACACCAGCAACAAAATAAACTAAAAATAAATTATTATTTTTATATCCTTATTCTGGTAACAAGACAAAGCAAGGCATTAAGTTCTGCCATTCAACAAGCAATGTCTCAAATATTGGGGAGAAATTGGGGATTAGAGTTTCTTACCAAATAGGTTTCATCTGCCTTTAGTGCTATATACAATATGGTGAAAAGCTAAAAAAATAGATATTTTTTTAATGTTTTCTATCATATGTGCGTCTTCTTTGGTCATCTATTTTGTTGAGGTAGTATGTGCCAGGGAAAAGGATGTCTATTGATCCTGATGGTTCATACGGGGCTGTGTGATAGTTTTCTGTTCTAACTTGCATGAGGTCAGAGAACATTTGTGGTGCCACAGCCACCCTTTTATTCAACATTTCAACATTTTCATGTAATGAGTTAATTAATTTTTCTAATTTTGAACCAGCACTCATGTCATTGCATATATTAATAGAATACATTGTAGAAGCCAGTCCGGAGCCATAAGAGAATAAAGCAAACTTTTTACCAATTAGTTGGTCAGCAGATTTACTAACTAAGTACGATACAAGTCCACCGTACAATGAAGAAGTGTACATATTTCCTACATTACGTGCAACATAAAGTGATGGCTTTGTTTTATCGTCAAATAGTTCCTTGCTATATGTCATAAATGCTTTCTCAACATCTCTATCAAAGTATGTGTTTTCTCTTTGGTATGAATTAAACTGAGATAGTCCTGGAAATTGTTTTTCTCTCTTCCCTTCTTCTGCATTCAAAAAGTCATTAAAACAAACTCTAGCTAGTGATTTTTGAACTAATTTACAATATGGTGAATGAAACAACATACCATCCAAGCTAAGTAAACCTTTGAAATTAGGGTCCACATTCCTCATTTTTTTACAAAATAAATTATAACAGTTATCCAAAGCGCTAAGGTAACAGTGAATTGATAATTTTCCATCAACGTAAGGGAATTCAGATGCTAAGTCAGGCTTATAAAAATCATATGCATGAGTCATATAAGAGGCTCGGACTCCACAATCAAAAACTAATGGTGCATCAGGTCCTATGAGCATAGCCACTGCCCCCGCACCTCCAGTAGGCCTAGCTGGACCTTTTCCATATACAGCTATATCTCCAGCTACAACTATTGCCTTTCTCCCATCCCATGATGATGATTCCACCCAGTTAATTGCATTAAAAAGAGCAGCAGTTCCACCATAGCATGCATTAGTTGTATCAATACCTTCTATATCAGTTGCTCCTTCTTTGGCAAATAAAGTCATAAGAAAAGTTTTTACACTCTTACTTTTGTCAATAATTGTTTCTGTACCAACTTCAAGTCTGCCAATGTCATGGAGATTTATATTATTCTTCTCAATCAAATTGTGTAGAGCAGTGAGACACAAAGAATTAATATCCTCTCGATCTGAGCAAAATCCCATTTTACTTTGTCCCAATCCTATCGTGTATTTCCCAGCGGCCACTTCATCAAACTTTTCCAATTCCTCTTGATCCACATATTGCGAAGGAATATATAATTCCATGGCAAGAATGCCAACATTTTCTACTTTGTTGGCCATGATTACGGTAATATGACACGATTATAACTTTCACGGTCACGGTGAACACGTTAATCAGACGAGAGAATACGAACGAACTGTAGTCTGCCGCGTCTCAAGCGAGACTCCGGTCGGTGCTTCGCGAGCCTCAACTATGTGTGATGACGAATGTACAGTCAATAGTGAGTGACTCGACAGTCCACGACGTTACCGGCACGCAATTAATGTACCATTGACCTACTGCGGAAGTTACCAACTTTCTTTTACTCTTACGGCATTTAAAGATAACATTGGTTACGTCGCACCATAAATGATGCGTTTCGGATAAAACAAGTTGAAATATGTGTATAGTTATAATAAAATGTATAATTTCATTCAGAATTTGAAATACAACCAAAACTCAAATGTAATTTAGAGCATGCAATGCGGCTTTTCAGCATTACATTTTTGACTGGTCCGTCACCATTTTGACACGTGACATATCCACTTGCGTTATGAAATTGATAAGGTTAAACATTAGACTAGCTGGTGTCAAAACTATTTTAAACATATTTTTAATATATGCTTGAAATTCTATAATATTAAAATATACATGTAACTTAAGTTTGCGTCATATAACATTTCTTTTAATAAAATAAAGATCTAGTGTAAAAAAACTACTCGTGGGAAATTCCATAAAATAATTTATTCAAGTGTATTGGAAAAACTATCTACTTTTTACATAACTTCAGTGTATTAGTTTTTTTATAGTTATTCTAGTTCAGGTTAAAAACTACGATAGATATCTGCACACATTCTTATCGTTTAAAAATTGATGTATAGTTGATGTTATCTTACACACTTGAGATAATTTTAGACTTTGGTCTCGTCTGACGCAATTTTGAAAATCTTAAAGTAATATTGCGTTTAGCGATCAATGCATATGGACATGAATTTAATTATTGTTATATGAGATCTCTGGTTAGTCACAGTGTGGCCTTGAGTTTCGCCATCCTATATACAAAAGACAATGTCTCTAAACATTGGAAACCCTCTACAGCCTCACGTAACAAATACAAAAATGCGTTACAATAAAAAATATTAATGTATCTATGCATAAAATATATTTTTTAAGGTTCGTAAACTAAGCCTAGTATAAATGTACCCGTTGAGTAGACGTACAATTAAATAGACATAAAAAGCCACCTGTGAACATGATATGGGTTCAGTGAATTCCTCAACACACCATCAACTTTCACTTGCTAACGGTCATCGCGCCATTCTTGACCCAGTATTAGTTAACGAGTTTAAAATTTAACGCTGACCGACGACCACCTTTAAATTTGATTCTTTTTTTCTATATATTAATTGCGAGTTGAATTGCGGAGCTTAATGCCGCGCTTTGCCTCGACGCCAGAGTGAAAAAGTAAAAATATGGCTTAATGAGAAAATATGAAAATTTTTCATTTCCTCGCATAAACACGTCGCGTTTAGTTGATTAAGTTTTAGTAGCGCAGAGCTGAATTTCACTGTCTTACAAGCAATACTTTTAAAATTTCCGTAAAGTGGAAAAATACACCATAAAAAAATAAAAAAATATAAAATTTCCTTATTCTTTATAAATAATTTATTAAAATGGAGATATAAATAAAACGAAACGTTTTAAAGGAAACATTTATTTTAATTATCTTTTTTTTAATTTTCCTACGTAAAAACATTTGTATGTGTTCGAATTTATTTTGTTCTATCGTAAAGTTAAAACTTCTACTTATACATAATTATGTAAAAAATACTAATTAAACATTTTTCTTTTTTGCGTGACTTTGTAGGTACCTAGTATATTTTACGTCAGAGTTTCTAATGATTTATATTTATTATAAAAAAAGTAACACGCAATTAAAAATATATTTGATGCTAATATAAACGTTGTTTTAAAACATAGCTTATACGTCTTAGCAATAGCGTAATTTTTTATCTTCATGCTGTATTCTGCACATATTCCCGACGTCCGGACTTGATTAAAGAAGAATCTTCATTTTTGTTTTAAACTCTAATACAATTATAGCATTTATAATCAAAGTAGGTATATTACTCTTTTACGCATTAAGTATAATTATGATCTTACATCTTATTATATCTTTAGTTTAGACTGAAGTATTATACATTTAGAAACATAAAATTATTCCAACATTTAATTATGGAATTAGTCAAATTATCTTTTTACATTTGAAAATATCATAGTCTCTATATTGTTACGATTATAAAAAGTAAAATATATTTTTTAATAGTCTCTATATCTTGTTCGATGACTTTGGAATGAACTTGTAGAATTTCACACCTGTAAATATGAGTAGGTATATATAGATGACATTCAAAGCATCGAAGACGCAATCATTACAAACGCTATAAAAATTGTTTATGAGTAATAAAAACTGGTTAATAAAGATTAAAATGCAACATCTAATTGCATAAGGTTAATTAACGCAATAATGTTTTTCAGTTACACGCTTTTCCTAATAAGCTAGTGGCGAAATTTAACGCCGCTCTTTCTTTATCTAATCTCTCTTTATCTAATCACGAGGGGGGAAATTAGACAACAATAGGATCCCATTGCACTACGACGGTTTAAATAAAATATTTTTATTTAAGAAAAAAGACAGTTGTATATGTTTGCCTGTTATTTTATTTTTATTACATATTTATGATAATTAAATTATCATTTGTTTGATATTTTATTATTTTTCTCGATATTCACTATTTATTAAAACATAAATATATAGGTAGGTATTTATCTTAATTAGTACTTACCTGAAGGATTTATTCTCGTCTCAAAGTCACCTTCAGGGCCGAAAGTGCGGTATTTTTCTTCTTTGTAAAGATCCTTAGATTATACATAATAAGTAGAATTAACTTCGCTTTACAAAGTAAGTAGAATAAGTAACGTAGAGTAACCAGTAACATATAAGAAAGTAACAAAAAGAAATTGCCTCCCTGTTTACGATTAGCTAATACATATTTAGTATTGATGTCAGTCGTGGTGCAGGGGTACAAAGTGTGACTGTAAACGGGAGTGATTGTGGGTTCGAGCCCCATTTCAGAAAATTAAATATTTATATAATTTTTTATTTGTGAGGCATCAAGATGAAAAGGCTCAAGCCTGTATTTCAGAAAAAGTTCGAGACTTTAAATTTTATTACGGAACCGACCGACCGAGCGCTTGTTCGGTTTTTTATATATTTTTTTTATTTTTCATAAAAAGTTATGAAAACGGTATTTTTTTATTTTCAACGTTTTACTGATTGCGTAAATAGTAATTACTTTTAATAATCATCATCAAATAAAATTTATATTCTAAGCCTTTAAAAAAAGCTACATACATACATAGCTTCACGCTTTATCCCTAGCGGGGTAGTCAGAGAGAACGGAGCGCCAAACGCTACGGTCTCTACGTATCTCTTTCGCCTTGTCCACCGCCTTCACCACTAATCCGTTCGTGCCCAAACCAGCTGACCACGTTCTTCTTCATTCTCACCGTGACATCCTCGATAGTACCTGCCATTCTGTACATGTTTTCATTACGGATTCAATCAGCTAAGCTGACTCCACGGCATAATATCATATAATGTTTTACCTGTACTTCATATGTTTGCTTTGTTATCTTCATATCGTCAAAGGAGACTTTTAAGGTGTAAGGAGCGCCATCTTCTCGCCTGCTCACAAACGCTAGTGCGTAAGATCCATCGGATAGCTCCCGGTTCCAAATCTATTGAGAATATGAAAATTTATTAGAGAATATGAGAATTTTCTTTGGGTGGTTTGTATGGAGCAGAGTGGCTTATCACTAGGCTCCCTCTGCCTACCATACATACCTACCTTCGTTCGGGATATAACGTAAAGTTAAGAAAACTGTCATTGAATACATATCATAAGTAAAGAGTGAATATGAAGAGAATTTATATAAGTACTAGTGGACCCGAACGCGGCTACGCCCGCTTGAACTAAACCAATATTTATTAAATATATTTATGAAATAATTTCCAGTTTTCAATTGAGAGAGATGCGTTAAGCAAGCTCATTTTGGGTGACGTTTTCTAACAACAAAATTAGCAAATCGTTGCTTAGCAACGGTCGCATAGCGACGGTTATTATTAATATGGCGGAATAAATTGCATGTCAGATTAATAAGTATTTTAACATATTGGTATATATCGAAAATATTACAAATATGAGAAAAAAAAGTCTCCTATATTCATCCCGAGACCCTCAAGTATCTCTATATGAGTATTTTATCTCAATTAAATTAGCGGTTTGGTCCTGATTGCTTAAAAGACAGACAGACAGATAGACAGAGTTATTTTCGAATTTATAATATAGGTATGGATTAGAAAAAAAACCCTACGTAGCGTGTTAATATTTTTTAATTTACCTCGCATTTAGATTTATTCCACACTCGTAGACCTTGCTTTCCCAAACTATCTTGATCTATTGCTATAATGTCTTTGTTCAGGAGTATTTCCTTGAACTCCGGTCTGATGGTGCCCAAGTCAACACTCATGAGTAAAGGAGCGGCGAGTATCGACCATACTGCCATTTGCACCTTGGCTTGATCCAATGATAAGCCATAGTTGCCTATTATAAGCTGAAAAATAAAATATTTTAGAACATTAAATGAAAACAAGTGATTCTATTCCAAATTCGGCAGAATTCGCTATTTCCAATTTCTCTCTCTGGTGGCCAGTCGCCATTAAATACGTAATGTTTAAAAAATTGGACGGTGCTTGGAGAACGGAGACTAGGTTCACTCTGCCTACCTTGCTATGTGCAGGACACAACGTAAAGCTTAAAAAAACAAAATATAGAAACATTGGATATTTCAAGATGGCAACCTTAGCAATGCATTTGAGATGTAATGCAGTTATAGCTTCAACCTTCGCATCTTCAACGATGTTCCGTATTGATGAATAAGTGAAGAGATTTTGTAACTATAAATATTTCAAGTACGATTACGTAAACGGGACAGATATTGGGTTCGATTTCCATCCGAGAAAATGAAATATTTAATATTTTAATCTCTTCGCTCATGTGCCAAGGCAAAGCGCAACGTTAAGTGCCGCCATTCAACACATTGCCTTCAGAAATCGGTGGAAAATAGAAAACGAAGTGTCTTAACACTATGTTCATTGGGCCTACCCTGATGTGTTCAGGATAGCTGTGAATAGCCGTGAAGCTATAAAAAAAAACAAAAAAAAAATCTATTGTATGCAGAAACGTGTAAAATGATAATTAAATAACGGAATACATTATCTTAATTAATTATTATCTATAGTACATTGTAAGCTACATATCAATGTAGTTCTTGTAAACACGAACATGCTGAACGTCGTAGAGTTATTACATAGACGTCATGTATGTGTGTTCGTACGGAGAGCTACAGGTGTCATGTCTCTCTCTCTTTTTGTTTTTCTACTATTTTAAAACATAGCAAAAAATACATAAAAAGATTAGTTAAAAACTATAGGTTGCATGCCGCTAACTTTTAGAAAGTATCAATGCCAGCATTTCATATAATTAAGAGCCGCAAAAATTAAGAAATCGTACATTTATTACTTTAAAAGATGATTTATTTATGTACTTATTAAGACATAAATTACTATTATTAATGTATTAACTTCTTATTCTCCATATTCTTTGAAAATATACCTACCTATATATAAAATATTTTTAATTTGTATGTGTGTTAGAAATGAAAACCTTATTACCATATCAGGATCGTTCCAGTTTCCCGGTCCAGCGTATTTAGCAAATTCGTCCTGATGATCAGCGAACCAAGTCATAATTTTAGTTAAAGATGCCCACGAGTCCTCAATGTCATCCCAATTCCGCCATAAATTGCAATGTTTTGCGATTGAAGGATAGTCAGGCTAAAATATAATACACTTATTTTAAAATAATCACGAAGAATAATGCAGACTTCTTAAAAGAATAGGTATTTTCCACTCACTTTGTCTTGATAGGCGGGCCAGCTACAGGAGTATACCATCGGCCTCCCAGTTTCATTCATTAATTTGCCAAAATATGGATATCCTATAAAGCAGACACATAAAATTTTCAAAGCCTAACTTAAGATAATAAATATAATTATACAATTTAAATAAAATTTTGACAATTATTATAAATAAGCTTATGGCCACTCTAACTATAGATTAGTATTTTTATATAGATACATAGATAAGAGAATAAATAAACTTATTGTTATATGTATTTAAGAATATAATATCAAACCTGTGTCCATTTTAGTAGTATTGACGTAACAACCGTCCAGTTTAATATAATCGACGTCCCAGTCAGCAAAACTTTGGACATCTACAGCTTCATGGTCCAATACACCAGGGTAGCCTTGACATGTTTTGGTACCATAATCCTGGTATAAGGCGAATTTAAATCCTCTCTCATGTAGCTGTAAAAATAAATATTCATATTATATGTGAATATTTACAATAGAAAATTAATAACTAAAGTAAGTAAAATAATCTCATTCAAAATAAATCTAAGTACATGAACAAACTACCTCCAGTTAATACCAAGTTAAAATAACTAAAGGTAGTAACTAACCTATTTAAAATATTAGCCTACTTCGAAAAAAGCATAAAAATACCTAAGTATATTTGATGAGGACAAACGCGGTCTTTATTTACAGTTTAAAGATAACAACTTGACCACGACCCTAAAGCCATTAACACGAGGGCCGCCTAATGACAGTTTACAAAGCAATTTATTATGTAAATTAGAAACAATTGCCTTAAAAGTTTTTTTTTTCTTTTTTTTTGTTAAGAGTAATTATGATGCTAACGTTAATTTTTTATTTACCTACTGCTTATAATAAAAAAACATATAAAAAACATCTTTATTTTAAATGTACTTGAAAAATATTTACTAGCAAAAGAAATACAAACCGACAATTTTTGTTGTTATTGTTTTTGTATTAATTTTATATTTCAATGAGAAAAAAGAACCAGAAATCTTGAAAAATCAACGTCGCATTGTTATCATAATAGGTATCAGATAATCAAACACTATCCAAATGTGTCAAAATAAGCATTAATTTTAAAATTTTATGATTTTGACGTCATTAGTTAGACACACAAATTAGTTTTTCCTATTTAATATAATTTTCATAAATATATGTAAATACTTACATAATCAGCAACAGCCTTCATGCCGTTTGGGAACCTTTCCCGGTCGGGTACCAACCGTCCGTCTGTATCGCGTTCCTTTTCCAGCCAACAGTCATCTATACCCACATATGTGTACCCAGCATCCAAATATCCATCTCTTATCATAATATCTGCTGTTCTTTTTATAAGATCTTCACTAAAATATCAAAAAGGCAAAAAAAATTTTTTAAATGCAATAGAAGATTGCTATTTTTGAAAAAGATTACAATTTCACCATTAAAAAATATATTTTTAAAATAATGTTTTTATCATTTGGTCTTTAAAGCTACACAGCTACAACATAGAGAATTGTAACCGAAACATTAGAAATTTATGGAAAAAATCAGCTTCATCCTATATCTTGTATGTAGCAGGGTAGGCAGAAGAAATCTAGTGTTAAAACACTCCGCTCCCCACTTTCTTTTTTTTTTTTTTTATTTTATTAAGTTTACCAACGGCTCATACATTATTACATTTCAGTAAATCTAACTTAAAAACTAAAAACAATTAATGTACTGCCACTTAAAGATAAACACTGCATGCAATATAAAGTGGTTGTGAACAATCGTGAAATGGTAATTTATATAAACATAGCTTTGCAAATAAATAAGCGCGTATCAAAATTATATAAAAATATACTAAAACTAAATTAAGGGATACACACATATATATACGAGTATACCATAAATGGGTACATAACCAGGAGCATCAGTAATAACATAATTTACACACATTGTATTGATTTCTTAAAAGCTGTTATAGACATTTTAAAGATATCAATATTGGTGGACACACTACATTTCTTGTTATAAAGTGAACTTAGCCTTGTAATAGGAGAATTAGAACCCAATTTTGTTCTCCGTTGCGGTGGTGCAAACAAACGGATAGGTTTTCGAGGTATTTTACGGGGTATAGTAAAAGAGAGTTTAGAGAAGAACTTTCCACAGAATATTAATGAAAACAAAAAAGAATATTACCTTATACATTCACTTGGATACTTTTTACAGTCTATAATGCATCTAAACCTTTGCCACGTCAACCAACCCATAGGTGGGGTCAACGCCAAATTATTGTCAAGTCCATAGCCAACCGAAATTAATGCCGTGAAAATGAAAATAAATATAGCCATCTATAACAAAAAACGAGAAATATTAACAAAAAAACACGTATAGAACTTCAACTATCGTAACTAACAATTAAAATTATATATAAATACGTACGTACGATTCGAATATCTTTAAGTGTTTTTTGATTATATTTTAATTGTAGTGTCTGAACACTGACGTCTATGTGCCAACAAGTGGCGGTTACAAAAGGTCGTATTTATTCCTATTAGTGTTGATAAGGTAGTGCTTCAACATTCTACTCAGCATGCAGCTATCTAGACCATCTCATAAATTACTGTTATCTATACAAAAGTAATAATGTTTGAACATTAGCATCGTTAAATGGAAGCTATTTAACTGTTTATTTAATAAATTAATTAAATCAGCTTCACGCTCTATCCCGCAGAGTGCAAGGTATGCAGAGTGAACCTAGTGCTAGGACATTCGTTCCCCGCCCAATTCCAGATTTCATTATATGTTGATTGACGGCGCTTTGCCTCAACACTAGAGCTAAGAAATGGACATTAAATTTAATTAATTAAACGATATATTTAATTTGCCTATAACTCTGTCAACCACCTGTAGGTAGGTACGAGCCTCACGTCGTGTATCATCTTCATCTTTGAGGCCAGTTATTGCAAACTCGACTGGTTGTGGGTTTGATTCCCATTCGAAACAATGTGTTGCTTTGTTATCCCCTCTCTGGTAGCACAAAGCGGTGCTTTGATTACCGCCACTCATCAATTATAAATATATATAAAATCGAAAGGTCACTCACTCATCACGAAATCTCAGAAACTACATGTGCTAGGAATCTCAAATTTAGCATAGGAGTTATTTATAGGACGTAGATGCTCGCTAAGACGGGAATTTGCAATATTCGACTTCTAAGGGGTTGTTTTTGAGCTTGAAAGTTTATATGAAACTTCGTTACTACAAATGCTAGGAGCCTCAAATTTTGCATAGACGTCACTAGGACGTAGTCATGGAGACAGAAATTAATAGTAACATAGTTCACGCGGGTGCAACCGCGGGCGGGCAGCTAGTCAATTACAATGAAATATTGTGCGGAAAATATGGAACGGAGTGTTTTAACACTAATTTCCCTCCCGCTGGCGAAACCGCTGAACTGTGGAACCTAGTTTTACCTAGGTTGCTTTAAATACATACATTATTTATGTCTGTAAGATATCCAAATTTTTTTGTTATCAATGAATGCGCAAAACCTTGGACCCCCATGATGTTCCAGTACAACATTCCATATGAATATTGTAACCGAAAGTTACTTTTATGTTTCCATGTGAAGCTGCAAGTACCCTACTTCCATTTCATTTCAATCACTTTCCGTCGAAATTTGAATTGCGTGCGTTGCGTTTTCCTCGTTACCAGAGCGAAGAAATGAAAATATTAAATATTTCATTTGCTCAAATGAGAATCGATCCCACAACCTGTCGAGCTCCCGCACCTCGACTACCCTTTATTATTCTTTGATGAAATATGATAATATATTTTTTTTTATCTTCACGCAGTATCCCGCACACAGCAGAGTAGGCAGAGGGAACGTAGTGTTACGACACTCCGTTCCCCACTTTCTGCCGAATTCTGGAGGTATTGCGTGTTGAATAGCAGAACTCAACGCCGCGCTTTGCCTCGACACCAGAGCGAAGAAATGGAAATATAAATTTAAATTAATATTTCATCTCCTCAAATGGGGATCGAACCCACAACCAGACCCAGTCGGTTTTATCTCTGTGCCCTTGCGCCACTGCTGGCCACTGATTTTTATTTTTTTTGTTATAAAACGTACTAAAGCATATAAAGGAGCGAGTTCAATGAATCCATTTTTTTATTTTCACAGGTGTGGCGTAGAATTCTAATTCTTCTCAATAAACAATAGGTATCTACGCTATACGAAAAAATACAAGACTTTTTTTTATTATAGCGTGGTCATTGCTCTTTTAAAGTTTTGTATGTATAGTCGAATCAAACAATAACTGTGAGAATTATAATTATAATTTAATGTAATGTGATGTTATTTAGAAATAACAAAAACATTTCCTTTCTTTGTTCTTTAAATTTAATTAGACATGATAATTATCAAATGTGGAACTATAAATGTACAGCAGAACGATTTGATAATTTGGGCGCATTAAATAAATGGTGACAATAACAACTTAGATTTTAAGAAATGAATACCGAAGATAGTTTACGTATAAAACATGAAAATTCAGAAAAGAAGAATAGTATACAGAAGTTGGTGGATGAAGCAAAAACATATCTTATGGTTTTCATTTAAAAAAAAATATTATAATTAAGGTTTGATACTCAGTATTCTGGAAATCAAAAATCTAGAAGTAAAATTATTTTAAAATATCATATCTGTTCAAAGTTAAACTCTAGACGCCCCCAGAAAAATCACTATATACGCTAATGACCAAGCTTTACTTTTCATGGACTATTTAATATTTTAGTCCCACTGTTAACAAAAAATGAATAGCGCGACGTTCTCCTATTCAACATGCAATTGCCCAATAATTCGATAGAAAGTGAGACATGGAAGTGTGTTACACGGGAAACGAGACTTTTAATTCTAGGTCCCCAGGTTCCCTCTACCTAGCCTGCTATGTGGGAGACACAGCAAAAACTCGCTATTTACTTCCAAAAAATCCCGCTTTTCCCCAAGATAGAATCAAATAGCACTGCATGAATCTATCCTAAAGCAAATAAAATGTCGGATAATTGTTGTAAATACAAAACTTAATGTCTACATATAAGAATTTATTTTATTTAGCTAATTTTACATACATGCGTAAACAAATATATATGTAAAGCTAAATAATATACAAGGAATTTATAATTACCTACCTACGAGGTAATATTTCATTTAAAATTGCGTATTTTTAATTAAATAAAATTTTAAAGTACATTAATTATTACATACATACATTAATAAAAAAAAACTCAAATGAACAAAACAAAATTCAACCAAAATCATATCATTATCTCATTATATTATAGAAATAAAAACGACCATAAACAAAAGCTCAATTATCTATATATATAAAAGGACTTGTCCTCACTGACTGAGGTAAGACGCACGCACAGCCGTAACCGCTCATGGTAGAAACGTGAAATTTGGACAGATGTTTACTTTCGTAATCTGGACATCCACTAAGAAGGGATTTTGGAAAATTATAACCCTAAAGGGGCGAAATAGGGGTTGAAAGTTAGTATGGAAAAAAATTTAAATCGACACCGATTCTTATAAAATTTGAAATTCAGACTCTTAAAAGTATTTAATTGAACACGTGTTTCATGATTTTCTAGAATTCTTTTCATAAGGGTGCAAATAAGGGGTTGAAAGTTTGTATGGAAAAATTATTAAATCGCCACCGATTTTTATAAAATTTGAAATTTAGACTCTTAAAAATATTTCATTGAACACATGTTTCATGGTTTATTAGAATTCACCCCTAAATACGTAAGCGAAGCTGCGCGCGTCCGCTAGTTAACAATATAACGCAAAAAAGACTATTGTTATTTAGACGTGAGGTTATTTACAATAGTTAAGAGGCCGTGTGCTACACAAAACTGAAAACAGAATTTAAATAGTTCTCCAAATACAATTAAACTACTTATTTAGTTAAAAATATTTAAACGACATTTACTAAGAAAATTCCACAAGCAACTTACCTTATTTATACAGTGGCTCCTAATTTGTCTCTTATTTATCCTCTGCCTATATGGCGAAGTTCAGTTAAAATTCAAAGATGCCATCAGGTGCATTCCGTTCTACGTTACCTCTGTTTAAGAATTTGATAGAAAAAATGTGTTTTTTTGCTAACTATTAATTAATTATTCTAGTCGTTGTTAAAAATTTATGTCAATTGTTCAAATATTTTAGTTGTTTTAATTAACCTATCAGATATGGTTATTTAATTAATATTAATTAGATAATTTACCCTTCTTTTAGCAAAGGGAATGATCATAATGTATGTTTTTGGTATTAAATAATTATTCATGTTAATTTAAATATTTTAATTGTATTAATTAACTCGTAAGTTGCATATATATAAGTAGTATTTGATTTATTTTATTGAAAAAATAAAAGTTAATTTTTTCTCTCTTGTTTTGTTTTAATACAAAGTAATTAAAATAATTACGACATTGACTAACATCACAATTTAATAGAAGTTTTTAAAAAAGTTTGATAAGTACTGCATGATGAAAGAAATAATAACAACAGACTAATAATTAAAAAGTAGTTAAAGATAGTCGTCCTTTGTTAGCAAGTAGCAACTAACGCCCAATGTTAATAATCGATCCTAATCCATAAATTGCTACCATAGATTAAAATATCAATCTATTTTTTGAGTTTAGCTTGCCAATAACCTATCGAAGTACTTCATTTTCAATCTTTAACTTCAATCTATCGTTGGGAGGACTAACTGGAGATGAAGAGGGAACTTTGTATGAAAATTACAGCTTGTGCGTGCCAATAAACGATCTGTTCATTTTGACATTCCGTTGGATAGCAAAAATGACAGCTAATTGCGATCCGACATATTTTGGGGTTTACTTTATCATATCCCCGGATTGCAAAATTGCATTTATATTATATTTGATTTTTAAAGTAAATAAATATGTGGAGTGACATTTCTTCGAGTGATAGTAATGATAGTGTTATGTAGTCAGTGTCAGCAATTACAAATATATGCAGTGAGCATATAAAAATATATCAAGAGAGTGCTAAAAACTTCTATCATGTTGGTGCCTTTCCTGGAGTTATTGCTGCAATTGATTGCACTCGAACACTTATGTGTTTAATCGCCATGTGAGTATTATTAAGTTATATAAAGTTTTCTATACAAAAGCAGGCAAATTATGGAAACTTTTTTGTATAAGTCTCAGTTTAACTCAGTTACAAATTACCATATCATTTCTTAATTTGAGCTCTGGGCTTATTAATTTCAGTTGCTGATTTTCCAAATTACTATCTCATATATTTGTAAAATAATATTTTATATTTTATTATAGGCAGCAAAATGTGACGCAAGACATTATGGTAATCAATGGAAGTAAAGTACCAAATAGACCATATTTATTAACACAAGTTCTTAATCCAAGTACTAAAGCAAAGCTGCAAGCAAGCATATATTAAACCAGGAACATAATAGAAAGGTATTATGTTAACCTAATATTACGGTATGGTATGGAAAAAAGGGGACGGACCATATAAAAAAAAATCTTATTATAATTTATTAGTATGATGTGTAAATAGTATTAAACTTATTAATATTCATGAATTATATACCTAATATAGAAATTTTATATTTTAATATTATGTATATAATTCCTAATATTATGGTATGGAAAAAAGGGGACGGACCATATAAAAAAAAATCTTATTATAATTTATTAGTATGATGTGTAAATAGTATTAAACTTATTAATATTCATGAATTATATACCTAATATAGAAATTTTATATTTTTAGATATATAGATAATTTCATATTATGGCACTCCATTTGCAGAGATCTTAATTTGGAGGAAGTACCAGGAATGGAAATACCTTCATGACATGATAGATAATGAGGACAGCGCTGCAATATAAGATATCACAGAAAGGACATAAATAATTGTTTTATAAGATTAATAATTATTCAAATATTTTATATTTATTAATTACTTAAGTGAGAAGATTGTTAGTTAATCATAGTTTTACTTGTTTTTGGGGGTGAATAAGGAAAACAATGTGTATTGTAATTTTTTTATTATTAAAAAAATGTAACCTATTTTTTTATTTGTCTCTTTATATAAATATTTTTTATTTCTTAATTCTAGCTTGCTCCATGTTTAGTAATTTTATCAGCTTTATTCTCCATACATTTCTTATAAGCTACAAAATATTTAGTGAATTTCTTGCAATCACTGTTTTGTTTTTACTGAAAAAAATAAAGTATTTATTAGTTCATTGTTCAATAAAGCATTCATCAATATAAGTTAAAATAATGATCTTGCACTTAATCTCAAATTTTATTCTTTGTTATCTAATGTAGCAATAAACAATATAAAATTGAAATAGCCAAGCAAAACGATATTAATATTATAATGAATTCAAAAATTCTATAGAGGCTAACGCCTTTATATAATTTTTCGCATGTATATTTAAACTTAATAAACAAAATTATGAATACATACGATACTTACCTTACTATGCCGGACTCCATTAATTAAATTAAAATAATTATCTTTAGTTCAGTTTAGTTGTAATTTTATGGCGTTTCAAGTTATGTTTAATAATTTATACATGAAAATGGGTTAGGAATAAAGTATCTTAAAACTAACAATTAATTATTATATTATAAAAACATATGCTGTCAAAATGACATGTTCAAGTTCCATTGTACGCACCTAAGCATACTGCATTAAGTTTTAAAAAGTGTTTTAATATTATTAATTTTTATTCTTTTTTAATATTTTGGGACTTAAAGATTTATTATTTTATTAAAAATAGTTTTTATAGAACTTTTATAAGTAATAATAATTAATTTTAAATTTTATTTAATTTAATGTTAATTAAAAAAAGATACGTAAAACGAAACTATCGTTACCGCAGGGAGGGCCCTGCAATCCACTTTTGATGATAAGTTGACATTATCCGGAATGGTTATTGGCATGCAGGTTAGAGATTGGATAGATATGTCGAACATTCCAAGATTGACGTTATCTGGAGATCGGAGATACATTATTAATTTCGGGCGTAAGTAGTTAACATGTTACTAATAGGAAATTAAATACAGGAGCACAAGAGTGCGATTGTAAATTCGATAGATTGCGGGTACGATTCCGAATCGAGGAAATTTAATATCATTTTCTCGCTCTGGTAATTCTAAATAGGCAAATTCTAAATAGGCGGCTTTAAGTTGCGCCATTCGACGCAATAACTGCAGAATTCGACGGAAAATTAGAACTCTCTTAATGGCAACGGAGTGTCTTTACACTAGGTTCCCAGGCTCTCTCTGCCTACCGTGCTATGTGCCCGCATATACCTACATAATGCGTTAAGCTAAAAGCCTTACCTTTCACTCGCTACTAACATATGCAAAAAAACAACACTAAAGGTAACAACAAAATAAAACACAACCATAAGAAATAATTTATCTTTATTATTCCTTTTTAACGTCTCGAATTCTTTTCTAAGAAATCAAACTTGGCTTCACTTACATCGAAAAAATACACAAATGATATATCCATACATTATAAGTATAAGCAACGTCGCGTTGCATACCAAGTCACTGGTACTATATAAAATAATGAAGCGTAATGTCTCTTGACGTCCACAGCTGTAGCTAGGGTTGCCATGTTTAAAGGTCTTTTACACATTTTTATTATTCATTCAGCCTTAATTAGATAAAGGGCAAAAAGATACCAGCTCACAATGTTTTTTTACGATGTACTTATTTATATATATGATATAAATAACTTAAAATTTATGAAAAAAAACAATTTAATATTTTGTCTTCAAAATGGTCTATTTTAGATTAGTTTATTGCTTGTCCTACCAATATGGCTGCACTTTTTAGCATTAAAAGTTACGATTTTCGACCTTATAATATCGATTTTCATATAATATTAATATCAATTTTTCCCAACCCTAGATACAGCTATGGCCGCGCCGATTGATAAAAAGTAATCATCAGTCTATTTATCTATCAAAAGAGGAGCACATCACGAGACTAACCCATCTCGTCCAATAACACATACAATAAAAAAAACTCTCCCAATTTTCTTCAACAAAACGAAACATTGCCATGTTTCTTATAAAAATAGAAGTTCGAATCAAATGTGTCCACGTTTTAATGCCTTCGAGAAAATACTATTGGAATCAAGTTTACTAAACGCTCTTAGATATTTTGTACATTGTTATTTTTGTATAAATATATATAAGATTCGAATTGTAAAATAACTAAAATTATATACAAATTGGCGATGTCAACAAATAAAAAATACAATTTGGACTTACAACATAATATTTTAAAACAACAAGAGGCATCAAAACACTATATAACAGAATGAATAATGGCAACCATACACATTTCCATAGAAAACAAAACATATTTAGGCCCCACAAAATTTATACAAACTCGGTTTTTTTTCTCATCTGAAACAGGTACACGCGTACATTGAATAACCTCAATAAACAATAGTCACTACATTTACAATAATTGTCATCTATTAGAGGTTCCACTACTTATGAAATGCGACCGACCGACAGTTCTCACTCTATAAATATACTTAAAATAACACTTAATGTGCCAACTAAGGACGATCTGTCCGTCTGTTCGCTAGTCTCCAGCTTGTACTAACACCAGACGGAGCCATCGAAGGAAATATATAGTATAGTGCGAACACAGTACGTACGGAACGACAACAGTCGAAAAACGACCGGAAGACTATCTTTTGTTATTAAATCAATTCTATGAAACGTCAGTATAACAAAAAATAACATTACTCGCTAAAACTACAGTGCAGTACAGAAAAGTATGGAAACGCTAATCCCTTGTATTTGAGAAATATCGGACTATGAGATTTTTTTATTATTATTATAATTAAAAGCCAGACAGACACACATACGCACAGCGATATTCGAAACCACAATCCTATGATGCTTTTTCTACTAATAAAGTGTCGTTCTCTATTATCGAGACAGTACGATTTGTGCACGCTACAATCACATACGCATTTACACATACTATATTACTTAAATATCGATTAAACTTAACTAGATACGTTCGACTTATTGTGGAATGCCGTTTCATAAATAAAGATCTCGTTCATATAATTTCAGGGCTCCAAACATCAATCAGTACAACGCCCGGACAGTGAGTTCGATGTTCTATACAAATACAGTATCGATCATTGGACACTATTAATAGGGTAATTTACATATAATTCTAATATATACAGAACTAGTTTTTAGTTTGTGCTTCCACTAGTTTAATATAATGACACCTCACGTCACGACCAATAGTTCGATATGATATCAGCTGTCGTTATAACGTCCACGGGTAGGTTCCAACACTACACTTAAGTTAGTTCACATTTCACATTCTAGAACATTCAGCGCACACATTCGCGAGTCACGAGATCACAGTGTTTAATTATGGCTATCATCAATTGTTTGTTTTTTTTTTTATAAAATCCACAGTTAAAAGTTTCGTAATAACATCACTATAGTCACAAATCACTTTCACACTCGATTACAGTTTTTCGATTCAAAAATCGATTTTCGTATCCGGTTATCGTTTTCATGACATCGGCATCGACGTCACGTCATTGTCTATTCCTGAAGTGGTCGTTGGCGTTGGCTCATTTGGGCGGTGTGGGGAAGGAGTTGACCACCGCCTGCGTGCTCGCGAGGACGGCGGCCGCTGGAATAAATTCTTCTATTATAGTCTCTTTTATAGTCTATTCCAGTATTTCATGTTTCCCGAAACACATCTTTCTGAAGTGTTACACCTGAGCGGGGCTGGGCCGCTTTTCGGCCGAATGCTATCGCGCCCCTGCAACCAATCACACGGCAATGTTAGAACGCAATCGCAGGAAAGATGTATTTGTGGAAAATGAAAAACTGATAAATTTACATACCGTCTTAATAAATAATAACTTAATTTAGTAATCAGCACAGCAGTAGTCTATAAGAAGAATTTCTCAGACGCAAAAAAAATTAAAATAAATATCATTCGCATAAAAGAGAACATAAGAGAACTAATTAATTTTAAAAAATCTAAACACACAATAAAACTAAACAACAAGAATATTCACAATACAAAACTTCACATTACATTCTATAATCTGAGAAACTCCTCGAGACATATAAAAAAAATATATTTATGGTGATATACCTGGATAAGGCGGCGGATATAGCGGATAGCCGAGCCCCACGTGCGTGTGATGATGGGTGTGCACGTGGCGCTGCGGGGGCGGCGACCGCGGGGACTCCTTGGGGGGCTCCGGGCGTGGGGGCTTCCCCTGCGGGGACTTGGCGTGCTCCTGGAGCTCGTGTATCTTGTGTTGCGCGTGGGCATTGTGACCCCCGTATGCGTATTGCCCGTGCCCCGGGAGTAATTCTAGCTTCCCCGGCGCCCCCGGCCGGGATAAGTCTTCCGGGGCATGGTACCGGGGGACCGTCCAGCCACCGCCGAACCCCCCCACTAACATGGGGCTTAACGGTGCTCTGTATACGGGGTCGAAGGGTAGAGCCCCATAATGTGGTGCTTGCATGTAAGGAGGCAAGTAGTATTGAGATGTTGGTGGAGGTGGAGGTCCTTGAGTTTCCGTTGTTGGTTTTTGACCTTCTTGTTTCACCTGGAATATAAAATTTAATACTGTTATTCATTCAATAATTTATAAGAAATTAAGTAGAGTATATCTAAAGTATAAGTTTTAAAACCTCTATAATTAATTACACTTACTTTACTGTATTGAATAAACAAACCATTAATGTGTAATTTCACTTATTTTGATACAATTTAAAAATGTATGTATGGGTTTTACAAAATTAAACAAATATGATTTTTTTTTAATAAAGTAATCTTGACATTAATTTCTATACCATAATACAAATAAAATAATATTGACAACTGACCTTAACCTCCTCTTTGGGTTTTTCATCTTTGTCCTTTGGCTTGTGCGCGGGCTGCGGCCGCGGCGCCCCCTGGCTTGAGGGCGGTGCGCCCGCCTTGCCGTCACCACCCTCTTTACGACGCTGCTCTAGACTCATGTAGTATCTGCAATTGACATATAGAATATTATCTAACTTGTATTTATAATATGTTAAGTGTTTTTGTCAAGAATTGTTCGGTATAAAGGAGGATAGGCATTAAGGATTTTTTTTTCCATTGAGAATTTCGAATTCGAGCCATTGCGTTTTGAAACTTAACACCGTGATTTGTCTTGCGAAAACGAAGAAATGAAAATATCTATCTATCGGTTCAAAATAAGTTATTTTTTAGTATAATTTCAAAGATATATATATGACTTATGTTTTTTTTAAACGTAAAAGTATGATAATATTTTTTATATTGGCCTATTTAAATTTTATTGACGTAACCTTTTTATATATTTTTTTAAAATAAATGAGCTTTTACGAGGGTCCTATCAGGTTAATCATAATATATTGCTAGTTTATTTTTGTACGTAATAATTATGACAAAAACTTCCACTAGGTATATTATTAACATATATTTACAATACTTGCTGTTAAGCTGGTAGCATAACATTATTTTAAATTATAATAATTACGAAAATACCAGAAGCCATAAAATGTATAAAAAACATATGTATGATGATTTCTAGATATGCTTAAAAAATAGCGGTGTTAAGTTCTGTTCTTACGTTCGTTTAATAATGTAATTATAACCAACCTTCTTAGTTCTTCTTCTCTCGCATGAGGCGGTCTCTGGAAGGCGTACGGTCCCATTTGAGCTTTTATTTCTATACTTTCTTTCAAAATCTGGTGATTTTCATTGGGTCTATTTGTATCCTTGTTTTCTGATGATCTGGACTGCTTACTCTTATCTAAGGGACTTGGTGTTGTTTTAGATCGATCTGACTCTTTAGTTTTGTCATCTAAAGGCGCCCCAGGCGGGGGTCCGGATTCCACGTTGTAGGGAAAATTCGGAACATAATTGTACGGGTAGAAGTGGGGTGGGAGTACTTTTTGTGGACCGCCATCTGGTTTTCCATCCTAGAAAAGATAACATCGAAATTAAAATAATTATCATAATCCCGCATGGTAGGGTAAGCAGAGGGAACCTAGTGTTAAGGCAATGTGTTACTAAAGCACCGCTCAATAATTCACCCGAAAGGGTCTAATTATTTATTACTTTCTTTCTTCATTGTCATAATTATGAATTTACTCTATAAGATATAATATTTTAAATTAATAAATGAAATAATAAACAATAGTAAGGACAAAAGAAATACCTTGAGATCAGATTTCGGGTCTCCCTTCGATAGATCTTCCTTGCCTTTGTCACTGGGCGGGGGAGCGGTCGCGGGGTGCGTTGGTAAATATGGAGGTTGTCCATAATACTGTTAAAACAAAATATATATTTAACAAATTGTTCTAAGGAGTTTTGAATTGTACTTGTTGTTTGACTTTTTAATTAAAATATAAAAAGTCTATTTTTATAGAGTCGAGTTCGAGTC
Source organism: Heliconius melpomene rosina (assembly GCF_056956725.1). Taxonomy (NCBI): domain Eukaryota; kingdom Metazoa; phylum Arthropoda; class Insecta; order Lepidoptera; family Nymphalidae; genus Heliconius; species Heliconius melpomene. Next base: position 2,781,590 of record NC_140402.1, on the reverse strand, counting down.
CTTTGAGATTTCTCAGGTTAATTCTTGAATTCCTACATTATTATGACACTTTCTGTTGTTTTCTTTTTAGTATTTTACTACTAACCACTAGTGTATTTAGTATTTTACTACTAACCACTAATATTTAAAAAAATGCTACCTGATGATGATAAACAGGGAAAGGCCGATGCCCAGTATCTGCATCAGCAGCACCCTCAGTAGGTGCCGCGTCGTCTGATATATCGGAATAGGCCGGAGACCGCACTCCTGGTGTCGGGGACCGTCGCCCGCGACGTTTGCCAGGAGACTCGTCCGGCGGTGACTCTGTTGACTTACGCTCCTCTGACGGCATCAGCGCTGATCTGGGTTTAACCTACAACATTTTAATAGGTTTTATGAAATATAAATGTAATTAACTGCCTTTGGTGGAGTAAAGATCCTAATTCTAGTCTACTCAGCTTGAGTACACTTGGCCTCACAAAGGTCTGTTTTAGTATAAATAAATTAGGCATTAATAAATTTTCATACTTTTATCGGTTAACAATAAATATTACTTCATTTTTATATCCTAAAATATGCTATTAAATATATAATTACATTGTTATTTAATAAAACGTATATCTTACCTTGAATTGAGTCAATTGCGTTGTGGGTTGTAACGTCGGTATTGATTCTGGAGGCGGCGTTGCAGCAGCAGGAGGAGTTGGAGGCCGCTCAGGTTGTGGTTGAGGCTCAGGAGTCGCAGCGAATTCCTCGAAACGAGGTTGAGGAGGGGATTCTAAAGGCTCCTGCTTCTCTGGTGACTTCTCAGGTGATTTCTCACTCTTTTCCTCGGGTGACTTTGTAGGAGTAGGAGATTTGACTGGTGTAGCAGGCGTTGCAGGCTCTGACGGCGGTCGAGCTGGTGATGCGGGCTCAGCAGTAGGCTCTTCTTGTTCTGAACTAGAGCCATCCTTATCATCTTCATCAGGAGACCCGTGGGCATGTGATCGGTGATATTTCAACCCATTCGCATGTTTATACTTTTTGGAGCAATTAGGTTCAGGACATTCAAGAAGTACAGGGTCTGGAGGAGGTGATGATGGCGTTGGAGGTGGGCGTTTGTTTTTAGGAGTCGGAGGACGCTCTTCTGCATCAGAATTACGTTTCCTTTTTGAGTCCGGTCTCGGTGGAGTAAATGGTGTAGGAGAAGGTAGAGCTCTTCGTCCTTTGGCACCTCCGTTTCGAAGTTTACTATGTACAGAGGAACGGGTTTCCGTGAAGTTGGTCATGTCAGTGGGCGCGGCACCACGACCACGTTTTGCCCGTCCCTTAGGTGTTCGCGCATCCAATTCCTCCGTTGGAGAATCACAAAACCTGTAATTTTGTTAATAAAATATTTGTTATAACATTTTCATTTACATATTTATAAGTAATATTTTAATATATTTATTCAGCTCACATGTTCACAACAATTAAAAAGACAACTAACCGTGGTGGTGCCCAATCATGTCGGGTACAATCCAACAGAGTTCCTACGTAGGTCTTCCCTCGCCACGTCACGTTGACTACCAGAACACCTGTAACAATAAAAAAAACCGTTAATCCAATACCAACCTAACCCGATTAATGATGTCGAAACTTTAAAATTGGGGCCGACACGGGCGTAATGGATGCAGTTGAGTTATGGCGGGGCGATCCAATTTGTCACGGAGGCGCTCATTTGCATAGCGAGGAACGTGACTTTAGCCGCATATTTAGAAACGCCCGCGTTACCCCAAACCACCCTCGCTTATCACGCTCGCGTGCTAACTTATGCAAATTTAATTAATCAATTTAATCCCTCTGCATGCTCGTACAAAAGTTTTCCACAATATTATTTGCTTTTATGTTTCATACGAGTTACAATTTCGTTCAGCGCTTTTACGGCCGGAGTTGCGAGTGCGTGATAATCCATTTGTCCGCAAGTTATTCGGGTGTGGAATAAACAAATCGAGATAAAATAAGGGACTCGGCCCGTCCCTTTTTTAATCCCTTGTGAGTTATTTTTTTTACAACAAGCCTTTGAATTGTAATATGATATCTTTTAAATATGTACTTATCTACCACACATTTATTTAAATTCGTATAAATACTACTACATTAAAGTGATATATGTGGCAATTAACTTGAAAGTGGCCTTAACGATAAATATTAAGTAATTTTAAAAATACTGACAATTTTTTTATAAAGAAATTAATTTTTCGAATTAATTATTCTTATGCATCAGTAATTACAATTTTATATCCGATCGAATCGACATTATGCAATATCCCAATATTTTATTCTCAATTCGTTAAAAATAATAAATATTACAGCATAACTACTTTAACAATATCGGCCTCATAATATCTTCAATAAGACATACTCCAGATATAAATAACAAACAAACAGACAAAACACAAGCAAAAATGGATCTTCAAACAACATAAACAACGCTAATATTAGAATAAAGTCTACGAAATCTCTGTAGCCGGCATCATGCAGTCTCAATAAAGTCTCCTTCAACTTATTGTTTCACAAACAATGAATCCATAAAACATTTCTGTATAAGCCATTAGTATTATAAGAGCACGCTATTGTTAAAGTCAATGAAATGATAAGCTCATTCGTAAATAAATTAAAATTAATTTATCAACACTTTTAATTTTAATAACATCCTACCAGTATAATAAATGTCAAAATTTATGGGGATGTACGTTTTTTCTCATACAAAAACTACTGAACTAATTTAGATTAAACTTTACAGCATTATAAGCTTATACATCATAATGTAACCATTTTGGTATAATTTGGTTATAAGATAACAATAAGTTTTAGCGGGCGAAGCCGCGTACAGGTAGTTCGCTAGTAAAGAATAAAGTGAAATAATATACTGACTGAGGTATAACAAAATTAATTTGAGAAAGTTACTCAAGGTGCGCTTTGTCTAAATACAGACATGATAAAATGATATTCTTTGTCAAAACTTTCATCATTACCGACCGACTGTATTTTACTTTGTTCTTGTTATTTAAAAAGAAAACTAAACTTTCAAAGAGGGCACGATAGCAGGAATATTAAAAAGTGAACAGATGGAAGTTCCGAACTCCGGGCACTGTTGGACGCGCCCCGCTTTTATTATTTAGGGGTGGATTTCGCTTGTAAATGGTTAATACGGGCGGGCGGTCACGGAAAAGTTAAATTAGGCGTCCGGACCTTTTGTTTGCGTGCGTCCGCTTCGATTTGTACGGTTGTCGCTAATAGATATTGCCTTCTGTGGACGACACTTATTATTATGTCATTATCTTTCAACGTTTCAACGACGGTATTTTGTGGATGATTGATAACGATCTTGGGTTTAGAGTGTATGTATGTTAAAAGCCATGGGAATATTTTGCTGTACACAGTCAGTTGAGGGTTCAATTCTTATTTGGATATTTTTTTTTTAACATCACGCTGTTTCCCACGTGTAATAGGGAAGGCAATGAGAGCACAATTTTAAGATACTGAGCCCCCCAGTTTCCGTCGAAATCAGGCATTGCGTGTAGATCAGCGTTACTCAACACTGCGCTTTGCCACTACACCAGAGCGAAGATTATAAATATATAATATTTCATTTCCTCGAATGGGAATCGAACCCAGATCCTGTAGCGCTTACAGTCACACGTTTGTGCCCCTGCGCTACGACTGGCCTCCAGAAATCTGTTTAAATTATTTACTTCTTACTAATTTCCTATGTTAATTGTTAATTAAAGTTGATAAAGACGATACGAAAGCTGAATAGTAAATAACTAGATCATTATACGTTATTTTGCGCTCATTACGTTCTAATACCACGTTAAACAGAAAACGTTCTCATCATTCAAAGTAAATAACACGAATAACGTTATTTAATTAATCCTTGCAATTAGCAGGCAGCACCGTCTAACTAATGTTTCCCGATTGAGATCGCTACGAGCGTACCAGGCGAGCAGAACTCTGAAATAGGTTCATTTAGGGTGCTAATTACCCAGGGCCGTAATCAACTGACTAATGGTTGTCGAGTGGAGAGGTCGTGCTTTCACGTTTTTCTCCTTCTCTACCTATCCTGTGATCTCGTGTACGGTGTAGGATTTATTTTTACCATTATGTTGGTAATATTCTATTTTTTTTTCATTTTAATAAAATTATGCAGAAATATTTCATTTAAGGCCACGTCGCGTAGAAAAAAGTTTTATAAAGCACTAACATAAACGTCATAAAAAAATGAATAAACATAATATTTATATTCAATAATTTCATTTCATTAGGAGAATATTCTTATTTGTAGGTTATATCCCTATGTTAATATAAAAAAAACCGCATATGAAAAATATAGAGAAAATAATAATATATCCAAATAATAATATCCAAATATTTGTTTAAACAATATAAAATTCTCCCACGTATCCGGGCGGGCTGAACAAACAAAAATCTAGATGGACGGTTGTCTTTTGTAAGTGGGCGACTCTAGTCGGACTGACCGCAACCATTGTTCTCACCACCCATACAAACAGCCCGAGCATTCATTTACACCCATTCAACGCAAAGCAAACTTTAGAGCTCTTGGAGCTTGTCCACAAAGTTAATTAAAGTCGCCACCCGAACCCACCATTACCCTCGTGATTTAGACTCAAAAGACTAACTTTTTTATTAATTAGCCTGAACGTTATCGTTTTCACGGTTATTTTGCATTATTTGTGTCTTTTCAAGATAAAAATCTTGGAAAGTTGAGTAACTTAGTAAAATCTGATATTTTTGTAGCTTTTACTAAGTTACTCAAGTTTCCTGGAAAGTAATGAAAAATAGAATCATATCTTATCTTTACACTTTAATATCTATTTGTAATATTAAAATTGTGGTAAAATATTCTACGTCCACTTCAATCTGGTGAAGTTAGCCAAACCAAGAAAGGTAAAAACTAGTTCAGAGTTTCAGAACCTATTTATATACGTATACTGGCGACCCGCCTGCGGCTTCGCCTGCGTGAACTACGTTATTATTAATTTCTCTCCATGAGTACCTACGTCCTATAAGTGACGTCCATGCAAAATTTGAGACTCCTAGCATTTGTAGTAACGAAGTTTCATACAAACTTTCAACCCCAAAAACAACCCCTTAGGAGTCGAATATTGCAAATTTCCGTCTTATTTTGATTCCGTCCGTCTTGATTCCTAGCACATGTAGTTTCTGAGATTTCGTGATGAGTGAGTGACCTTTCGATTTTATATATATAGATGAAACCTGAACTATAGCTAATAATAATATAGACCTTATCATCTAATAATATCTATATTAAACAGTATCTTATATTACAAAAATATAAATCTAAAACCTTAAGCTTGCCTAAATATAATAAAGAATATAATATTTTCTAAGAGTAAAAATATTATCCAAGTTTTTATAAAACCGCCGCAAGTCTTCAGTATTTAATTTCCCTTAGCCCCTCTGGTATTAGACTAAAATAAATAAGCTGGTAAGGCGTGAATCCCCTCCCCTTCGTTAGAATGGATAAATTTGGAAGAAGTGCCGACCAGATGTTGATTTATTATCGCGTTTTATAATAATTATAAGTAAGGCTGGGGGAACGTATTGTGTTTCTAATAGCAGATATAACAACCAACTGAGATTTGATCTATATTATAATTAATTCTAAAACAGGTTTTATTATACCTTGAAAAACACTTTAGAAATATCTATAGATACGTCGCATTTTATATTTAGATACGCACAATAAGATTTCATGAATATTAAATATCAATAAAGAATTGGCCCAAAATTCTTTACAGTAAGACGATTATGTATCAATGTTTAAAATTTTGTTTTATATCAAATATATCATCAATCGTTTTATTTTTAGCTTCACACTGTATCCCGCACATAACATGGGAAATCAATTTTAAAAACTTCGTTCCCATTAAGACATTTCCGTTCCCCACTTTTCCCTAAATTGTGAAGACATTGCGTATTGAGTGGCGGAACTTTACGCCGAACTCTTCGAGCGAGGGAATGAAAAACGAAAAGTGGGAATCGAACCCACAAATATAAAGATATTTAAGATAATACTAAAAAGTTATAAGTAGTAAGTATAATTACCCATATGCCAGTAATTACAGGGTTCAGAGCGTTCAGAGTGTAATCAGTCAAACGTCACTTAAATATTTATGAAGACCATTTTAAATTTAATTCGAGCTCGTGTCGTAAACTCACGTCGGGTTGCCAATGTGCCAACAATATTTTAGAGTTTTATATTTTTTTATACGGCAACCGCTATCATATATCAATCATAATAATAAGCAAATTGCAAAGAGATCCCACATGTTCTTTAATTAATATCATATACCAAAGCAATAAATAAAAAAAAATTAAAATTATTATTGAATATAAAATCGATGTTAACATTTTAATCACTCGGAGAAGTTTGCTTTTATCTGTTACAATATATTGACATATAAGACGTAGATAATTTTGACGTATAGCAACAATTATAGACATGTCGTAGTAAAGGTGGAGTGGAACTAAATATATATACATAATTACATGGCTTGAAGCAAGACAACATTATACACCATCACACCAGACAGTCATTAAATGTAATTATCGATGTAACTGTAATAACTGAGACTTGAAATATCAGACATGCGGAGCCGCAGGCAGTTGTTAGTTAATAAGATTGATTATATAAATGCGTTGTTATATTGTGTGCTTGGTATTGCTATTATGGCCGTAAGTAATCATTATTTTCATTAGATATTAATTAGTTGTTGAAGATGAAAGAAAAAATCTAATAATAATAAATCAGCTTCACGCTGTATCTCCATCACCTAATGTTAAGACACTCCGTTCCCCATTTTTTGCCAATTTCTAGAGGCATTGTGTGTTGAGTGGCGTAACTCAACGCCGAGTTTTTGCCTTGGACACCAGAACGAAGAAATGAAGATGAAAGATTCTTTTAATTTCAAAAGCTTTTAACATTTTTAATTTATATTAATATAGAACATTAAATAAAAGCTTAATTATACATTGCGAAAATTATGAAAGCTGCCACTTGTGCTATACTTAGGCCAAACTAGGTTAGTTCCTCTATACAAAAATGTATACACGTACAATGTACATTGAAAAAAGATTATAACTATTTTAAAATTATATCAAAATGTCTACGTCTACGTCATTACAATATCATAATTAAAAACAAAAGTGATATAACAAATAATAATTCTAAAATTACAAATTACAAATATATAAAAGCATTAAGTGTTGAAACTTTTAAAGATCTACGCAAATTAAAATGATGAGGATAAGTTCAAAGGAAGTTTCAACATCAATCGCATTATTGATGGATGCGTAAACTCCCCTACGCGAGGGGTAAACGAATTTTGACTTAGATGGAGTATGTAATAGTGGGGATGGCAGTTATAACGATATTTTATTATATTTACTGTAGACGTAATAGCTTTTGTTTATTAAGAAAAAAAAATGTAGTTAGAGAATTGTTTATTTAATCTGTGAATTTTGTATCTTATTATTATTGTTAATCTATGATTTGAACATAGACGTAAGCTACAATAAAAAAAAATGGATTGTCAATTGGAACGTCAAATTCTCTTTTTAAATTAAATCGATCGAGTTGAATGGAAATGAAAGGGATATGCGTGGATCGCAAAGCGGACACAGGTACCAGGCGTGCATAAGCGTGCTGGAGGTGTGAAGTGAGGCGCTACGGTGCGGGTTCGTGCGCTAGTAACAACTCACCACCTTCCGTTTCGTGCCACACGATGCCCTCCAACGTGACCGAGGTACCAGGCTCGCAGGGGCCCAGGCAGTCCGGCTCGGTGATCGTCCCCACTGATGTGCCGACGCACACTTCTGCTGTCTCCTGTGGAAGATAATATAAGTTTTGTTATTCAATCCTTTTTATTATACTTTATACATTGTTTCAGCATACGTCGTAAAATCTAAACTATTAAACGTACAGTGTTAAACTTTACACTGTTCAATGTTGTCGTATGGCAACATTAGATATGAAAAGTGATATAATTAAAAATATTATAAATTTTGTCATATAATAAACTCAATAACGCTAAATTGTTTAAAATATTTGCCAGGATCCCAATTTGTCATGTTTCAACACCACCTTAGTGAACATTATAATAAAGCTTTTGATCGAATAACAAATTAATCGATTTAATCTCGATAACGTCGTTTACTCGACATAAATAACGATTCCGAGTAAAAGATTAGTTTTAAGAGTCCAGTAATTCTCCATCGTATTTTTCCTCCGCCAATAGAAGCGACAATCGTCCGCAGTACTCACTGGGATTGCATGAATGCAAAGAACATTTACGGTGTGGAACATAATCAAATGAAGCCATTTACATTCAGCGGCCGATACCAGAGTAGAGCGGCTATGTCACCCGTCTCTCTCCCACCCACGGCTAATGGCATCGCAAATTATGGACTAGAGCATCCCAGCAGTGAATCCGGAGATGTCGACTCGCAAATGTAGTAGTATTGGAAAAATAACAAAATTTTATGTGAATTTCCGATATTAAAATCTTTTCACGTCTCGGTAACAACTAATGTGAGGGAACGGTACGCCCACCATAAACATAATATAGTACGGTTATGGAATATTTATAGAACTTAGTAGTACGAAATCCCATTGCATAAGTCTGCAGTTTTTGTTTTTTTTTTAAGAAACTTATTTTTAGGAATGATAAAAGATAGAATAATAGATTAAACCATGGTTGTCGATAAAAAATATGCCTTAATCAGCTTTAATTTAAGTTTATGGTAATTAGTTTTTGTTCATGAATTGCAGTTATATGTTTTTTATGATAATTCAAATCCGTTTAAAAAATCTCTCACAAGTAATTGAAAAACGAATGACTGTCATCTCTCAGTCAGCCGCAAACCATGGGTGCCACCTTTTTTCAGGCGCAAGGCCCTGCGTTTGTCTATTTTGATGTTTTTATAGCATTTCGATATGAAAAAATTGTTATTATACTTATAATAAATCTGTATCACTCCTGACGTCCTTAACATAGTATAATCAAGGCAACAAGGATTTTACGTAGAGAAAAATATATAATATGAAACACTAAGTTATACTCACAATTTGCTTTATAAAATAATTCAAAAATTCTTCCTTGTATTTTTGTTTCAGAACAGTGAACTTTTTATAACACTGTAAGTGATAACCATATATTTTGTTCGTTTTACTATTTAAAGCAATGTCACTGTATTTAAAACTCTTTTTTTGGCGAAATAATAACATAAGTTTACACTTTTGGAGTGATTTGTCGTTAAATTTAATTACTTTTTCACCTCTGTCACACAAAAAACACATTTTCATTTTCATTTTCATGTTAAAATCAAAGTTAAGCCAAAACGTCTTCACTCTTAAAACGAAATGAGCATACTAAGTAAAATTCTCAAAAAGTCTCATTAGGCCATCTGCACTTTTATTGCACCTAGAAACAATATATCTTTGAAAATATTTTTTTATTGCATTGTATCGCGCCGCAAAATATTTGTCTATAGTAAAAAGTAGACAACCAATTGATATTTGCCGACGACTAGTCATAAATCATAAATAGCTTTTATCAGTCGGCATTATTGTCGGAATTTCTTCAAATTTATCTTTGTAATATTGCTTGTGTTTATTATATCTCTAATACATATATTTCTTTCCCATGAAGATTCATACAAGAAATAATTGCATAAATCGTTTTCCAAGAAAACGAGCAGAGGAAGATATACCTACAGCTTATGGAAACGTATTTTCATATAACATATTTTCCTAAAATACACACAATAATAGTCACTCTTCATTATATTACGGAACCATGACGTAATTAATACTTTAGTAAACCGATATTTGTTTTTATTTATTAAATTAAATAATTCAGTAGTTTTTAAAATGATAATTCAGAAGAAACTATTAGTATTTAGAAAACAGATTCGGTATAAACTCAATATTATGACAACAAAAATAAACAAGATTTCTATGCTCATAGTCAACCGGAACCGGAAGAAAACAATTGAAATTATGGCAACCACAGCTTGCAGCAGTAATTTTACAGGCAGTCATGTGTTATAGTATTGTGAAAAAAATAAGTTATAATTTGATATATAATTCATTTAAAAAATACTTAAGTGCAAATTAACAACATTTAAGTGACCTGCGACTGAAAGGTGACAACCTTTTCTTTTCTTTTTTCATTTCTTTTTGCAATTTCTTATACGATTTTCTTCCAAATCATGTTGGATTCATGTAAAAAACAAGTAACTGCAATTCATCAACAAAACCTAATTACCATAAATTTAATTAAAGGTGATTGCGGCACATTTTTTCTAGGCAACCATGGTTTAATCTATTCTACTATCACATATCATTCTTAAAAATAAGTTTCATTAAAAAAACACATGCCTGCAGATTTATGCAATGTGATCTTAGGCTATAATAGCATCTTTAGCAGAAACGATAAGGCATGTGGATGCTAGTGAAGCACAATGTACGACGCGGTGGTCATGAAACCGAATACGCTTAAACGCGATAAAAGATGGCAGCACAAGTTTGTGAACATGTGTTTTAGTTACAAAATATACGGCAATATTCAACTTCTGTATTATATTACAAACATAATTTTTACAACGTTAAAAAACCTTCTAAATAAAATAATAAGATATTTATTTATAAATTATAGTACAAAGACTTTATGTACCGCTATAAAGACTCCAGATAATTAATTGCCGTATAATTAATTGCTTTTAACGAAAATCGATAATTATAATTTGATAAGCCTAGCTAGCTACTGTATACAAATAATGTTTAAACAGCAACTGGTCTGGAAATTAGCATTTATTTCTTAATAAATTCCAAAAGGCAGATGTATCATATGATAATGCGAGACCTATTTTACAACATAAGCGTCTAGACTGTAAGTAGAAGTGCCTACACGATAACCCCCTACGTAGTACGAACGACAGCTGAACGAGCTAATCTTTTACGTAACGTTTGGTTCAATGTGCTCTATAAATGAACACCATTAGACACGCATAATGTTACTGCGCTATAAAAGAAGATCTAAGCTTTTATCGCTGTGACGAATCTTACGAAATAATTGTTTTGAAACTTTGTCTTGTTTAATGTAGTATTAAATCGAAGGAGTTTTTATATAACGATTAATGATATAAGCATCTTCTCTTTTTTCCAGTTTCTACTATCGGGTAGTAATAGTGTAAGCAGAGGGAAGGTAGTGTTAGGATACTCCGTTCGCCAGTTTTTGTCTAATTTTCGAGGCGGAACTCTACACCGCGAATTTGCCTTTATACAAAAATTCCGATTGGTAATCGAACCCATAACCTTCATGTTACAGCTACCCGCTAGTTCACCACGACAAAATAATTTAAACATTCTTACGAAATAATTCTTTTAAAACTCTATCTTGTTTAACGTAATATAAAATCCAAGGAATTTAATCACATAAGCGTATTAAGCGATAATAACAAATCATCGATTAACTCGTAACCCACGCGTCGAGTATAAATAGTATAAACGTTGCATTGTTAGACGAAGACAAATGTGCGATCGTCTTACGCCCACGCGGCGTCCGTTACAAGAGACAATACACGAACTCGTATGTTTATTTGTAGTTGGGCCGCATATTAATATTTCGACACGGCATGTCGTCATTAAATCCTTTGTGCGCTCGTCGTAAATCGGAATAGGGGAGGTATTGTGCCGAGGGGTCGCGGGTAGCAACGTCAATGCTCGCCCCGAGTCTACAGCAAACAAGGGTTGCCAGCTGCCGTTTTATCTCGCCGAGCGAACTTTATGGGTGCTTGAAAAAAAACTTCGTTTCGCATTAACATTTCAATATAACTTCGGTAAATAAGTCTCGGAGGCACGGCGGTGTCGAAAGACAATAGATAGTAAATCAATTCGAGCGACAGAAACAAAGGAGCGTGCCGGGACGAGAATGTAATGAGCGAGTAGACTTCAATTAAGACGATGAAGGGAGACGTTTGAAGATTTCCCTTTGAACCGCGTCGCAGGAACTAATTTGTAGTCTCTGTGGCCTCGCACCGAACAGACACCTACATGCCTAATGGCTCGAGACCGTCTCCGAAACCCCTGACTCATGCTTTTTGGCTAAAATGGAAGCAACATTGGCGCGGGGTCGTGAACGATAATTTGTCTTTTATCTATTGTCGTTTATATTTGGCAGCTGTCGTATATTTAGAACTGAGATTTTGTTTAAATATGTAACCAAATCGTATTGTATAGTAAAAACATGGAATGATAGAAAAAAAATTGAGAGGTAGGGGAAGACCTCGGTTGACCTTCGAAAACACAATTTTAAAGATACTGGAAGAAGGTCATGTAAAACGCATGGCCCTCTGGAGGGCATGTATGAATAGGTTAATGACAGTGAACGAGTTGGAAGAGGTATGCAGAGAAGTAAGTTAGAAAAAAATCATAGAAATTATTTAAGGAATTTAACATATTTTAAAGTATAGATTCATAGTAGACGGACGCCGTGTCGTGCCAAAGGCAATAAATAGGAGGGCGGGGTCTAGAGCGTCTTGTTTATTGTACACTAGACAAACATAAATTTTCTGCTATGAGGTAAGTGGTGACAATGACCATTTGTGGGAGCTAATAGACTAGAACGATTGATTAACTTTAACTTACTGTTATTTTAAGTTTGTGTTTATAATAACTAAAGTACATTTATTGTAGATATTTAACCTACAATTACGGGACATAACGTGAAGCCAGAAAAGCATTATGATTACGAAAAAAATGTACATATAACTGCCTGTATTTTCTATTAAATAGCACATAGCATTTCATACAGTTGCCTATTATATTATTAATAATTCCCCAAAAATATATTTCGTTATATTCAAATTGTACAATTCCAATTATAACAACAAGCACCAGTAAATGTATAAATAAAATATTATATTAGTGAAAACGAATTGAAAGGCATAAAACTGAAAGCAATCGCACCCTCCAGAGTCCAGAGTCGCGGCAGTATTAATTAAAAATAAAAACCTCCCTCCATCGGCTGCCGCTCTGGTAATTAAAACAAAAATAACTGTAACGAAATAACATTCAATTTTATAATTAAAGGCTTGGGAATTGGATATAAGCGATACCCCTTCTCATTATTTAGTTTTACAGCTTTATTTATATCGTTAAAGCTGGAAGTTAATGTTTGTACCGTTAATTATAAATGGATGATGAAACGATAATTGACTGTCAGCATGAGAATTGTCTAACTTAAGGATAATTATTAACAGTTAACAGGTTTTTTTTGTTAAATTAATTAACTGTAAAAAAAAATGAAACATGTAAATACCATTCCTGTTTTTTTAGGGTTCCGTACTACGAAAGGAAAAACGGCACTCTTATAGTATCAATTTGTTATCCGTTCGTCTGTCAAGAATCTTTTTGGAAATGAAGTTGAAAATTATATCTGTATTTGATATAAATTTCAGCTTCATTTCTTGGGAACTGGTGTACTGTCCCTTAGAGCTGTGAAAAAAAACAAACTTCTAAGCCAACGCAATGAAACAATAGAGCCGATTATGCCGCAAAATTTCCAGAAATTATCGAAACTCGCAAGGGAATTAAGACCTACAGGGTACTCCCCCTAAACTCAAAATCTGGAATTTGATATGAAGCAATATCTTATAACAAAGATAGAGAAAAAATTACGAAAAGAGGAGAAGTTTATAGATATTTTTTAGAAATACACCTCTCTACAATGTAATTTCGTCTACAATGTAATTTCCATTCATGCTGAAACTGGTACGGAAGCCTCGATGGACTCGCCATCTCGCACTTAACCGGTTTTTGTTTTTAAATTACTTAGGGTACATACGTCGTATCGAAACAGCTTATGAATAAACATTATTAATTTGAGTTATGAAGATAGGAATGCCTCGAAAAACTTTACACGATGCTTATAGATTGTTCAAAGTTATTCATATTATTATTTATGAGAACTTAATACGACAATAAAATGCAGACACAAAGAGATAACGGACATACCGAGCCATTTTGAGTGTACGTCAAACGAGAATCGAACTTGCTTCGAATTCCTGCATGATAGATATTAAAAGACAAGGTATAAAAAGTACAAATAACAGGAAAGGGAGAGATAACGAGGTTACAAGATATTTAAATTATTATAAATTTATTCTTCTACAATATATTTAGAACAAAAGCTGTTATCTATATTTAGGATCAGACATAATTTTATGGAATTTTACCATTCTTACGTGGTTTTGTTAAATAAAGTTTTGATTTAACACTTTTGTATTGCTATAGTTTAAATAAAAAGTAAATAAAAATAATAAAATATTATATTTGTATAATTTCAGTACAATAAAGTTTTATTTACGGAGACGATATCTGTGACTAAAATATATATCTTTTTTTATCTAACACTCAAATTGTATAAATAAACATAAGATCCAAAATACAAATTATAAACTAATTATTATTGCATTGATTATGTTTATTTTAAACATATAGTTATTATTATTTAATAATTTATGTATATATTTATATTGTGTGTTTTATTTTCAAAGACAGAGAAAATAATATATTTAAATTTAATTATACTTTTATCAACATTTAGTGCTATTAGCGTATCTTTACAAGGCTTCGACAGCTCGAAGATCATTTACATAATTAATGATGAGAACTTTATCAGCGATTCAAACATTAATCCGATTTAATTCTATAAAATTTCAATATATAATTAACAACAATGATAATCATTGGTATTTCAACATACGTAATTGAAAAAAAAGTTTCATTATCGTCTAGACGCTACATTTTTCCCCATATCTTATTAATTCTTAAGTTTTTTTTACGATTAGTAAGAAGATCTTAAATATTTATATCACTAGAAAACTTGTTGGGCTTATACGACAAGATGCATAAAATGCAGAAAAACGAAAAATATTCCTTCAAAATCTTTTTAAATTCAAGATTATAATAAAAAAAAATAAACTTTCAGTGTAACGTAGATTATAAATATAAAAAGCAATAATATTAATGAAACTCGACTTCATAAAAGCAAAAAAGGTTTTATAAGCAACAAAAATGACGTTAAAACGCCCGAGATATTTAATTACGGAGGAGGCACGGAGCCATATTAAGGGTGTTGCAAAAAGCGTAATAATCTCTCGCTTACTTATTTCAGCTCAAAGAAAATCTGATTCATATCTTTGGCAAAACTCTTATTATATTCGCTCGCTACCCACAATATTGTTTAATTTGGTGTAAACACGCACAACGTTTCGTAAATTCGCTTAGTAAATAAAAGAAAGAAATCTCGACTAAAAGAAAAATGATGTTAAACAGGATTATTTACATACAGAAGGGTAGACAGGGTAGAAAGAACATAGGAACGTAGTGTTAAGACACTTCGTTCCCATTAAGACGCTTACGTTTCCTACTGTCCGTCGCAATCTTAAGGTATTGCAACTCAACGCCTCTTCTTGCTTCGTTACTAGAGCAAGGAAATAAAAATATTAAATATTTAGTTACCTCGAGCGGGAATCGAATCAACAACCTGTCGCTTTTACAGTCGGACGTTGTGCCAAAGCGTGATGACAAGCCTCTTAAAAACGTTTTTTCAAAATTCAATCGAAAAATAAAGTACTAAGGGAACACAATATTCCTATTAACGAATTTTTTTTTTATAAAGAACTAAATACATTTACCATTCATACATAAAAATAAATGAAAATGGATCATTCAATAAAATTATTGACATTTAACATAGAAAACATAAAACGCTATCTACGTTTTGTCCCATTTCCCTCTGAGAAAACAAAAATAAACAAGCGAAGCGCACACCGATTGCCCCTCTAAATCACCCTCGGGCACGAGTGGCCGCGGCGTTCGTGACTCTTTCGAAGACATGTTATTTATTCCCCCTTTTCAACCTCTTTACGGACGCTATATCGGAAGGAGATTTTTATCCTGTCCAAAAGAAAGATTGAGACAGATTAATACAAATCTTTATTTACGATTTAGTTTAGAATAAATAACGACAAAGATGGTCAAAAAGATGGTAAAAAAGGTACACGCTGAGGGAACCTAAGATCATCGATGGGAACAACAACTAAGCCACCCAAGTTACAGTCAAATGAATTCTTCTTAATTAAAAGTTAGAACATCCATAAATATAAAGAAGTCACAAGTTTGTTAAATATAAGAAAGTTGATAAAATTAGCTGCTCAAAACACCGACCGAAATGTAAATATTCATGATTCTCCCAACTCATATAAATATTTCTCGAGACAGCGAAGCGCGTTAATGAAACAAGATGCTAGCTAACTCACAAAGCTTTTAAATTATTCCAGTCGCGTCTCGCATCTTTGTGCTCGGGCTATTATTTCAAATTATTTTTAATTGCGTAAAAGCAAGCGAAAAAAACAATAACAGCACTTTTAAGTTAATTACTCTTGGTAAGTATTCAAGGAGCTCCTCGAGACGCAGGTCCGTAACTAATACAAAATATTAAACCATAACCTTTCCGCTTTAACAATTCTTGAAAAGAAAATGGACCGTGAAAATCGTAACACAACAATGGCTCGTAATGAAATCTCTCTTTTTTTACGGCTACGTCGGGCCCGAGCAATTTTAACCTCGTTTTCATTGAAATTCACATTTCATCCGAATAACAAAGGGTTGGGGGCTCTTTACGAAAATGTCAATTGTGAGAAGGGTTGAGTGGTGGCCAAATGCTGCTCCGTGGACGTAGATTCATGGATTGCGGGTGTATAGGACGACATTGCACTATTTATACGAATACGTACATACGGACGTGTCCCGTTTCGTCCTTATTCGTGTAGTGTGCAGCTATACGTACCAACATTGCCAGACTTGCTGAATTATGCATGAAAGACAACGAATGTTTTAAAAAGTTAACAAGGTTTCCCTAGCTTTTTCTTTGTTCTGCTATTTTAGCGAGGAAAACAAATTGCCTGTACTCGTACAACACTAAAAACATGATTCCGCCAACGTGTATTAGATGCTGACTTTATGAATTTTTAAAGAAACTCTCTGGCAAAATATCATTTTATAGAGTACCGAGGCGAATGGCAGCTGTAAGCAAAATAATTTATATCTTGCATATACATAAAATTGGTATATATTACTATCTGAGTAATATATGTTTTAAATTATAAATTAAAATTGTTAAACATGTCTTGAATATTACACGAATTCTACATTAAGCTTTGTAAGCGTAAAACACATCCGCTACATCTGTTGAAAATAATGTAAACCCTATATCAACACTAACTCCTTTCCAAGTTTTATCACGAGCTAATCTCCTTAGTGGGAGAACAACAATTAAAGTGTAGTCCAGCTAAAGTTGGCTTTTAGTGTAGTTCTAAAAGTTGTGGTTTCCCGTAGTACCGCAGGCTTCGGTGCGGATATCTAGCCGATAACGGGATTACCGCGCCCTCCTCGCCTTGTTACCGGGTAATTCGCACGCAAACTTCATCTACCCTCCACTAGAGATACTTTCTCTTTGTATTTTATCTGAACTTATGTTTACTGTGAAAGAATCACACAACATATCCAAAGACGTAGTGGCGTACGGGCACAAAGTGAGACAACTGGTCATGGGTTCGATCCCCACTGGGGATATAAAATATTTAGTTAAGTTTATATTTTCATTTCTTCGGTGGTGTCGAAGCAAAAGCGGCGTTAGTGGAGAAACGAAAAAGTGGAAAACGGAGTGCCTTAACACTAGATGCCCTCTGCTTACTCTTTTGTGTGCGGGATTCAGCGTGAAGCTGACAAAAAAAGAATCCCTAAACCGTATCATACATGAACTAGAACGCTACTTACGTATTCATGTAATGTTATACGACTGTGAATAAGCAATAAGCAAACGAATAGATATGATATTAGAAACAATAAAGCACGTTGCTCTAACAATACCATTAATAACAAATGGTAGGGTCCCCACCAACGCAAACACCAATTGGTAAATATTATTATATATCATATAATAGCAAATAAAGTTTGAAAACAGTTGACGGTAGTCGTGAAAACCTTTACGACAGTATAAAATGGTAATGGATTAACTTGATCGCCGCAGTCGGCGTTTAACGAGCGACCTGAGCCAACTTCCTCAATAAAATAATAGTCTTTCGGCCCCGTACGTACCCATACCCACCGGCATGAATATGGCTTTTAAAAAAATATTAATGTTCATGAAACACGAATACCTTAAAATAGCGTGGGTTCATCATAACAGGCTTCGATTAAATTACACTGATAAAACGTTATTGTAAGAGTATAATATGTTAATCAACAAAACCATTAAAAGTTATCACTTTAAAAGTTTTTTTACTATTAAATACAAAAAAAAATGTAATTTATTTTTAATTAAGGCAACACTTTAATATAAAAAAAAACAACGTTATCAATGCTAGTGTAAAATAATAGTGCAAAACAAAATGGACGTCGAATTTCTAACACAATGTTAACTATAATAAGGAGAGGTGGAGGGTAAATGGAAGCCGAGCAGGATAATAGGGGTCAAAATTGGTTGGCAGTTTATGGAAATATAAATCCGTTTATGGCCCGAATGATATTGTAATACAGCCGGAGTTGGAGCGGAAATTCTAAATAATATTGGTTTTTTATGCGGCAACATGGTGCTGGTGGCGACACGCGAGTTACAATGTTTGCTATTTAATGTTCTATTAAATTTACGACCCAAGTAGTATATTGCGGGGTTTTTTTATATATGAATATTTTTAATCTATGCTTTAAAGTGTTGCAATTTGATATTTTATTTTATAATCTGTGTAAAGTTTATTTTTTATACGTCCCTATTTAAGTTTAATAGTATTTATGTTTTAGAAATTTAACAGTATAATATTGACACGATTAGATAATGTATAAAATTACATATATAACTTTAAATCTAGTATATACAAACAGAATCACTTAAGACAGTTTCAAGAGCACATTACAAAGTCAAAAATAAACATCTCCAATCTTTTACTTAGCTGATGCACAATATCAAAGCACTATGAGAAGACGAAACGTACTAAAAGGCAAAAGTAAAAAGATTTTCTATTTTCTCACACATATATATGGCTGATAGTCTACTCTATATAGGGCAGACGTCTTTTATGAATGCGAGATGAATGTAACATACGTCAAGAAGTAGAGTAGACTTGTAAAGTCACGGTCCCTTGCATTAAAGTTGGTGAATTACTAGTTTTTCTTCGCGATGGTTCAGTGAGTTTTGTATTGTCTATTTATTTTTATATAAAATTTTTATAGAGGGTGGTCGTGGCGCAGTGCCATAAGGGTGTGATTGTGAGAGCGGGTGTTAGTGGGTTCGATTCCTACTCGAGAAAATGAAATATTGAATATTTTCATTTCAAAGTGGGGAACGGAGTCTTAGTACATTAAGTTTCCTCTGCCCTTCTGTTTGCGGGATACTGCGAGAAACAAAAAAAAATGATATCATTACCTACTTTATTTGTTTTCAGTTATTAGGGCAAAACGAGAAAACAATATAAAATAGCATTCTTACAAATGAATAATACGATTTGTTCACCAAAAAAAGAACAAAAACAAGCAAACCTACGTAACTAACAACATATTAATTATGGCAAATAGAATAGTCTGACGTAATTAAGAGTCCATTTTGCCAGTCCTCTTAAAATTCACAGCGCGCTGGGGAGGTTCAAAGGCGAAATAATTAAAGGCGAGGGCAAGAAAATGTTGGGAGATCAAAGGAGGAAAACTCCCCCGGAGTAAATAAAATGGCGTTGGGGATTTTCGTGTTAGCTACTGTTACCTGCGTCGGATTATATTGACGCCGGTTCGCCTCAAACGTTGATTAAATATTTCGCTTGACGCAATTAACAGTCATACAAATGTGCAATTTGTTAGTTTAAAAGACTTATACGTTTCATTATTTCATTAGGAATGTATTATGGGAAATAATTGATATTGCTCTCTTAATAGCAGCCTAATATGTAATTACTATGTGTAATATCTATTATAATAAAATGTAATCAGAAGAAATATCTAGTATACATATAATGAAATGTGAGTTCCACAACTTAATTGGCGGAAAGTGGGGGACGGAAGTGTCTTAATGGGAACAACGTATCTGAGTACTAGGTTCCCAGATTTCCTCTGCCTATGTTGCTATGCGCGGAAAAGCATAGATGAAGTATAGGCGAAAGAAATAACAATCTCTAAAAATTAAAAAAAATCCCATTACCACAGGCTCCGGCTGACAGCTCCAAATGCAGTTGCAATTAAACTCAATTACGTATTAATGACTTTTCAATTAGGTTTCCATTAAAATCTACTTACAGGATTTCCAACATTAATTCGTATTATCTATAAAATTAATTACTAAAGACTTAAAAATAGACTAGAGATAAAGTCTAGATGATAAGAAATGAAATCTAGATTATTATAAGCTACTATAGATTTTACAGATATTTATAAATGACTATTATTACTTCGTGTTAATAAAACATATAAACCTTTAACGTTTCCAGGAGGCCCGGTTAGAACTGCAAGTCGTCCGTATTCCTTTAAAGCGTTTATAATATTTTTCTCACTATTATATTTTAAATAATACGTATGCATTTCTTTAATAAATTATTCAATAAGTACAATTTTTATAATAAAAATATGTTTTTAATATAACATGGAGAAGTCAGTACTTAGATATTACTTAGATAAGTATATTATATCTTTATAAAGAATGTATTTATATCAAATTATAAAGCATAGAAATACCTGTACCATATGTGTAGTGTGAGTGTTAAATTTCCAGAAAATGAGAGCTTACCTGAAAAATAAAGAAACTACAATTAAAGGTAATTCACGCTTTATTCATAAAAAAGAGTAAAACTTAAATTTTGAAAACAAAAGTATTATAAGTAAATAATTACATTTCTTTTATAGCAAACTATAAATATTAATAAATATCTCTGGATTTACCATATGGTTTCAATACGTTTACATTTAACAAAACACAAATGATTGAGAATTGAAAGAACTATTTGTTATTATTGTTTAAAACCAAAACAATAACTAACAAGATTAACTTTAACAACAGATGTTCCCTACAATTTTTTTTCAAACCCTAACTTATTACGTCATTGAACAGGTAGAAAATAAGAGCCAACTAATGCATTTTAGACGTACAAAATGGCGGCTGTAAATGAAATAAAAACATTTCATGGCAGATTATAAAACGACACAAGGGCCATAAAATACTCAGTTTAATTATATCCTTCGCTTTGATTCGATTAATATTTATGGATGTTGTATAAATTCTTATAATAAATTCTTTCTAATAAAATAAAATCTAACATTTCTTGAACTAGATATAACAAGGACCAATTAAATTTAATTAAATTTGATTGTAATTGGTATATGAAGAGATATGTAATATCTGTATATGAAATTTAAGTACCTATCTAGTTATAAGAATAGTTTGCAACCTTTTAGAAACATACAAATGTGAAAAATTTAAATAATAAATCAGCTTCACGCTTTATCCCGCACACAGCAGGCTAGGCAGACGGAACCTGGGAGTCTAGTGTGAAGACATTTCGTTCCAGTGGAACTCAGCGCCTCGCGTTGCCTCGTTACCAGAGAAATTAAATATAAGAGAAAGAAATAAAAATATTAAATTGCATCCCCTCGAATGGGAATCGAACCCACAACTTATCACTCATAATACCATACAAATAAAACCTATTATTATTACTAAAACAGAATAAAACTATCATCAATACGTATATTTAAAGCCAACTAATTTTATTTCAAAATAAATCCGGTTGTAATTGGAAGCCGACATTCAATTAAGATACTAACAATTAATAAGTCCGACGACCTTCCAATGACATTTCCGTTCCAGTGCAGAAAGAGTAACGTTTTTAACGTCTTCGAATTATACGTATTGGTTTCTTAGAAAAGTACTGTGTTTCTTTTTTTTGGCTTATAATAAATGTTTTTGTATGATATTAAAAACTGCTTCACGCTGTATCCCGCACACAGAAGGACAGGCAGAGGGAACCTAGTGTTAAAAAACATCGTTCTCCATTTTCCGCCGAATTCTGCAGGAACGAATTTTGCCTCTACACCAGAGCGAAGAAATGAAGATATAAACATAAATATTTATTTAAGTTAATCGAAGTGTAATATTTATTACACTTCCTCGAGTGGGGATCGAACCGAAAACCGTCCCATTACAGTGACACCCTCGTGCCGCTGCCTATATAATATTAATATAACATTTATGCTTAACGGCATCCACACGAGTTATTAGGGCTCCTAAATTAGGGTCGCGGTAAAACAGCCGATTTATAGCCAACATTCGTTAACCACAATAACCTATAGAATGATGCTCATACAGAATTGTGAAATTTAATCTCATATTATTTTAAATAACTTATTAGAAGACTTGGGATTTGAACTTGCACCTCTTACAAACCGTCTAAGCACTACCCACTGTGTGTGTGTAACACTACACACTTTAAAATTGTTCAAAAAAAATTGTTTTTGTCAAAGCGTAGAATGTAAAACCCTCAAAATAAAACAACAATTCATAACAATCTAAACAGCTTTAATTGTTAAAAATTAACATTCAAATTAAGGAAGTGCTGTTAGTGGAATTGAAACGAGTTCCACTCATAAATCCTCCGGAGAGGGTGGCGAGTCCCGCTTTATTGGCTCCGCGTCGACATCGCGCTAATAAATGAAGCAGAAAACTTCCAAGAGTGTTCTACACCATTTGAGCGGAAGACACTACAACATCCAACCGAAAAGGGGAACTTATTTAGATGGGTTTAAAGGTGAAGATTCTATGAGACCAATTTTATAGCCTCCTCAGATACAGCCATCTCTGTTCCTCTCGCTGGATCCGAGGGAGACAGAGCATTATGGGTTATGAAACCCGACGGAGAAAATGAAATTATGACCGAACGCGTGCAAAGAAAGCGCATGACGACTCCAGTTCAACGTTATAAAGTTCCTTCGAAATGTTTCCACTGGCTGCTTTGCTGCAAAACAAATTAACCCACCCTCCTCACTCTCCGCCAGTGCTTACGTAACCTCTGTGACGTCGATTATGATGTAGGAACATTGAAACAGCGACCCTCCCGCATTTCTGAGCTGCTCATTAAAAATAAATATAAGTCTCCATGAGTAAAACAGCTTTTAGAATGCATCGACAAATAAAGTGTACTTATTGAAACAAGAGAAGCCAGTCGTGGTGGAGGGGCATAAGTGTGTGACTGTAAGCACGACTGGTTGTGGGTTCGATCCCCACTCGAGATAATGAAATATTACTTAAATTTATATTTTTATTTTTCGTTTATGTCATCTTGAATGCCATCGGAATTCGGCGGAAAGTAGGAAACGGAGTGTCTTATCACCAGGCCCCCTCTGCCTACTACATACTAGCGTGAAGCTAATTTATTTTGATTTTTTACTCAAACAATTTATAATTATAATGTTCTGTTTCTCTCACTCTCTCTCTTTCTCTTTTATGAAACTGGTTAGCACTAAAACTGTGCGCTGTCTACTGATATTATGTACAAGAAACTACATCCATTATCAGTAAGGCAGTACGAGACAATCATTACGGTGATTAAATTGAAAGCACGCTTTGATGGCTGCGGTCAGAGGCATAGCTGAGATACCTAATGCAATTTGTATAAATTAATTAATTAATTAACAACACATATATCTCTTTATATCTAATATCAATTAATTTCTTTATTAAGAAATTAATTCTTATGTTTTTACAGAATATATGTATAATAATATAATTTTATTAAAAGATTCTGCATTTTATAAATACTTGCATATAAATTGGGAAATTATTGGAAGCATACATTGTTTATTTTATTAATTCGATTGTTAATCAAAAATGGAAACAATATTTTAAACATTTAGATAAAATACGAATATTTTAACATATTAACCTATTATATCATGAATGACTAGATAAATAAATGTGAAAATTCATATAAATCCCTAATCTACGTTACACAAGTTCGCACACGTCACAAACATAAAGCGCCGAGGGACCAATACAAATAGAACGGACATTGGTGAACTTTGGGGTTTTCAGAGGAAGTAATCTAAAATTTCATATGTAAGTTATATAATCAAACATTATATTTTATTAATTTACGATAAAAACAATTCATCATAATAGTAGAAATGTTTTTTTTCAGCAAGGTAGGCAAACGGAACCTGGGAATCTAGTATTAAAATACTCCGTTTCTATTAAGATCTACAAGCATTGCGTGTTAAGTGACGGAACTAAACGCCGCGCTGCGCCAAGACTGATCTAAAATATTATTCGTTTTTAAGAATCAAGCTTTAAATCTTATTGATGACATGTGTTGTCTCATTTGATAGGTTATACTATGACAATGACAAAAAAATATTTTTATAGTAAACTGAGTATGTAAACTGACCAAAAATGGAGAATAAAGCAACTAATAGCAACACTTGTTGAAATGTCAAATTAAAAAGAAGAAAAAAATAAGTCGAATATTTAAGTTGCCATATCAAATATAATATACTATCGTATCTAAAACACGATAGTTACACGCCATAGTTTATCGATACACTGAGGTTATAAAGGCAATAACCATTGGTAGAGGCGCCATGGGAACAATGATACGAGTTGAACTTAATAACTATTGACACACTAACGTACGTCTTGCTTGGAATTGTCTTTTGTTTATAGAAACGAAGGCAAAGTTTTTTTTTAGTATAAATAAGTAACGAAAACGAATTAAAGTATACCTACTTATCTATGTTATCGTCTAAAATGTATTAAAAAAAATATCGTTCTTTCGCTATTCCTTTTATTTTTTTAATTTATCTTCTCTATTTATTTCTATTTATACATGGTATCCCAGCTTATGTCTTATATTATTTTATAATGCTAGGTAATATTCCAATAACTAACATCTTATTGTATACTAGCGGACGCGCGCAGCTACGCTTGCTTATTTAGGGGTGAATTTTAATAAACCACGAAACATGTGTTCAACGAAATATTTTTAAGAGTCTAAATTTCAAATTTCGTAGAAATCGGTGGCGATTTAAAGATTTTTCCATACAAACTTTCAACCCCTTATTTGCACCCTTAGGGGGTGAATTCTAGTAAACCATGAAACATATGTTCAATTAAATATTTTAAAGAGCCTAAATTTCAAATTTCGTAGAAATCGGTGGCGATTTAAAGATTTTTCCATACAAACTTTCAACCCCTTATTTGCACCCTTAGGGGGTGAATTCTAGTAAACCATGAAACATATGTTCAATTAAATATTTTAAAGAGCCTAAATTTCAAATTTTATAAAAATTGGTGACGATTTAAAAAAAACCTGTACAAATTATCAACCCCTTATTTGCACCCTTAGGGGGAGAATTCTAGAAAACGATGAAACACGTGTTCAATTAAATACTTTTAAAAATCTAAATTTCAAATTTTATAAAAATCGGTGCCGATTTAATTTTTTTTCCATACAAACTTTGAACCCCTATTTCACCCCTTTAGGGTTAAAATTGTTCAAAATCCCTTCTTAGTGGATGTCCAGACTATGAAAGTAAACTTTTGTCCAAATTTAACGTTTCTACCATCAGCGGTTAAGGCTGTGCGTGCGTCTTACCTCAGTCAGTGAGGACAAGTCCTTTTATATATATAGATATTACAGGTTAACGTGCGCACGCTGCTAACCACAAGGCAAAAAGTAAACCGCTATAAAAATATATTTTTATTAAATAAATTGCAGCCACTTGTCGATACTAAGAAACTATTGGAATATTGATTGATTTACGATCATTTATTGAGTGGGGTTTATAAATTTAAATGATTTATAAGTAACAACCTACTTTTAATTTTTTTAGCTGCACGCTGTATCCCGCACATAGCAGGATAGGCAGAGGGAAAACAGTTACGATCTTCCGTTCCCCTTGCTGCCAAATCTTTAGGCTCAACGTCGCCCTTTTTTTTTAGCTTACCAGAGCAACAAAATGAAAATATTAGTATTATTTTTATTTACTCCTGTCGGAATCGAACCGACTACCTGACGCGTTTACAGACCTCAAAGTTATAATATATTTACACAAATTCCTTTCAAATGAACGTATAACTGTCTCATTACAGTCAACGCCTCGACGGAGTAGTATTTCAAATTCTATATCATCAAAATGAAATGAGCGAATGAAACAGCATTACGTGACACTGGTGACAGAAAGAGATAGAAGATTTAGTGTTGCGAGATAGGGTCACCAATTTTACTTCGCTGGTATGAGAAACATTTTTATTTTTACACTATTTTTATTTTATTTTTAAAACAAGATTAATTATCATCATAAAAAAATAATAAGTACGCTTGTATTTTTTTCTATATCTAAAATAATAAGGCTCTTAAATGAAAAAAAAAATAAAATAGCTTCACGCATCTCGTATCCCGTTTCCGCCTATTTTGCTAGATATTTCGAATTTAGTGATGTACTCGTAACAATAATTGAATTCCAAAACATGGAATCGAACCCACACCACTCACACAATAATAAAAGCCTTAAAAACTCCACGTATCCGTTACCATGTTGCATCTGGTCACCCTATCACATGCCGTGCGGCGGTGTTAAGGTTAATAGCGCTATTTGTACGAGATGTTATCACTGCGACACTGGACTCAGCCTGTATATTGACTTTTTGTACCTTTTACACTTAACTAAATAAATGTGAGACGACACGACGGTTAGAACCATTTTTATTTACACAAGAATATATATATTACTTTTCGTATTTATAGGATGAACTAGTTTATTTGTAAAGTGAAATATGTTGTTTTTTCTTCACGTTGTGTTCCGTATGTAGCAGGGTAGGCAGCGGGGGCCTAGAGTTAAGACACTCCACTCTCCATTTTATGACGAATTTTCGAGGTATTGCGTGTTGAATGGCGGAGCTCAACGCTGCGCTTTTTGCCTTGATGGCGGAGCGAAGAAATGAAAACAGTAATAAATAATAATGCATTCCCCCGAATATTTCCGCGCGTATTACCCAGTGTGAAGCTAAAAAAAAAAAGTAGTACAAAAATAATATACTTAAAATTAAATATCATATTCAAAATTTGCATAATTACCATTTAAAATTGTAATCAGAAGTGTTTTACATATACATAATTTAATTACTTTAAAATATCTTATAAAATTACTCGTTATCAGTGTTGCACAGCGGGGGCAGGATCTTGATAAGGTTAATGCTGAAACGTTCTACAGAATGTATCGTATATAAAGACAGCAGATTAAAAGATTAGTACGTTTGTTTGAGACTTTTTTTGTTGCATTATTTAATCTTTTTTTCACGTTTCACGCTCTATCCCGCAAGTGAGTGTTAAGACACTCCGGTCCTCATTTTCAACCAAACTCTGGAGGCATTGCGTGTTGAGAAGCGGAACTCAACGAATAAACGAAAATATTAAATATATCATATCCTTGAGTTGAATCCAACTCTCTGCCTTCCGCGTTAACAGTTGCAAGCCCGTGCGCCAAGCCTGGCCTCCATTATTTAAACGACTTTACAAATACTTAAAAAAACTATGATTATTAATTACTCCATTAAATAAAATGAATACTAAATACAGTATATAAAAATAGCTCATTTATGATAAAATTTTAAGAATTATTTTAAATTTATACAACAATTTGCATATTTTAAAGTGATACTGGGAAAAAAATGCTTCTTGAGTATGTTAATATAGACATATTGACAGAGAACTTATATTAAAATGGTGTTTTTTACTACTAATAGTAGGTATATCTTATTTTATCAAAAGTAATACTTAACATCTCATTTATTTGCAAACGATTAACTAGTGAGATCCATTTAATAAGGCAACAGGGCTCCCTGGGAAGAATGGGTGCCGACTGTTACTTAAACCGTTTCCGAGATTACGTGAACAAACGCCAGACAGACAAAAAATTTAAAAATCATTGCCTTATGCCATTTCATTCCATTCCATTGATAAATACACTCAATATTAGATTTTCTCATATATCTTCCACGTAGAGTCAGCGATTAATTACAGCTTTATTATATGTATAGATATAGCATCTGACTATCGTTGTGGTAAATATTAATTATTTTCATGTCTTTAGATATACATGTACAATGTACATACATACATACATAGATAAACACATAACCCCACTTTATATTCATTTTGATACGGTTAAAGTAAAGGTGGAAAATAATAGTTTTTCTAGGAAATAAAAATATAGAAACTAGAAATAAATATAAATTTAAAATGCATCAAGCTTCGATCGCTTCAATATGCCTATAAAAGAACATTCAAACGTCCATACACTTGACATACTATGTAAATTAATGGTATAAATTATTGTAGACATCGAACTGACATTTACGAATGACTAATAGAAACGATTAATAAAGACGTTTAGAAATAGTAAATGTTGAATGTAACAATAATAACTACAATATTTTTTTATCGTCACTCTGCCCGCACATAGCAGGGTGGGTAGAGGGGGCCGAGGGACCTAGTGTTAAGACACTCCGTTCCCATTAAGTCACTTCCTTTCCCCATTTTCCATCAAATTCTGGAGCTAACAGAGCGAGGACATGAAAGTATTTCATTTTCATTTCCCCGAATTGGAATCAAATCCACATCCATATAAAAGCTATTATCGATGTATTTTACTTGTTTCAATTTTGTACACGTAATTTGTTTTACAAGATAAACATTTACAATGAAGCTTCAGTACCAGAGTTTAAAAGATTAAAAATAAAAGGTTACAACGCTTCGCCCGCTACAAATAAAATAAAAAAAACCGCATTATTCGATCGAGCTTTTAAAGCTCTACATTTTTCTTCGTAGCAAATTAAGAACGTCTGCATTTCTGAAGTGGATAAGTAGGGACAATAAAAACTTACAAAGAAATTCTATCGGGATTCACTTTTTAATATAAAGGTAAAAATGGCGAGTTGAAAGAAATGAAAGAACGGAAACGCCTTTGTTTTATAAAACACGGTAGAATTGTTAGGGTATTGTTTAATATTAATAATTAATATCTCCTTGAACAAATTTTATGATCTCCAGAGATTGTCTTTATCTGTGCTCAATAAGAATCTACGTTGTATTTAACAAATGTATCTGTTTTTTTTTCATTCTACCCTTTGTAGTTTTTAATCTGTCTTGTTTCTGTTTTTTTTAATTATTGTTATATATTTTCTATGTTTTAAGGGTTTACAATAAATAAGGTTTCATTTTGAACTTCCAGTACTTCGTTAGTAGTTAACTACAGTTGAAGTATGATATATTATATAAGTATTATACAAATATAATAGCGACTTCGCCTGTGTTATCTATATATATAAAATCGAAAGGTCTCTCACTCATCACGAAATCTCAGAAACTACAAGTGCTAGGAATCTCAAATTTTGCATAGGAGTTATTTATAGGGCGTAGGTGCTCGCTAAGACAGGAATTTGCAATATTCGACTCCTAAGGGGAAGAAATAGGGGTTGAAAAATTGTATGAAACTTCGTTACTACATATGCTAGGAGTCTCAAATTTTGCATAGACGTCAGTAGGACGTAGTCATGGAGACAACTTAATAATAACATAGTTCACGCGGGAGAAACCGCGAGCGGGCCGCTAGTATAATATAATAAAGACCATCGTGGCGCAGGCGGACACAAGCGTATGACTGTATACGCAGCGATTGCGGGTTCGATCTTCCCTTGGAAAGATAAAAAATGTCATGTTTCCATTTTCTCGCTCTGGTAACGAGACAAGCTCGGAAGCCACTCAACACGCAATACCTCTAGAATTCAACGGTAAGTTGGGAACGGAAGTGTCTTAATAGGAACGGTGTCTTATCACTATCTAGTTATAACTTTTTAATCTACAATAACACAGACGAGGCCATTTTTATCTATATAACAACATTCTTTGTACTAACTAATAATGACGCAACTCATATAAATAAACAATGTTCGTAGGTACATTAACAACAAAATTCTCTTTAACATCACTTAAAATCTTACATAAAAGGGGATGTTAACACCAGGAGTGCATAAGTGTGAAGGTGTGGTGTTATAGGAAAATGTTGAGAAAGCTGTCAGTACACGCGGCCGGTGTAAGCGGGTCAAGTACATATACGTAGGGTTGCCGCGCCATAAAACATGTATAAACGACCGCTTTTCAAAATGCTTGTTCGTTTTAATTGTAAGTATGGTTGTGTGAATGTTTTTTTTAAATACTTATTATATTTTTTTATTTAGTTGTATTATAATAGTAGACTTATAAATATAAAGGAACCTTCTATCTTTGTTTTAGTTGCTCAATGGTAATAAGAAAATTAAGGTACGTATTTAAGAATATTGATATAGCGTTTTCATTTATATATGTATCAGTTATGAATGAAAACGGTATCTCAAGATTGATCTTAAACTTAAGAGCAGTCAATAAACACGGGCCTAAGATCCTTCGGTTGTCTATATACTCTGTAATATGTATATATTCATATTTAAAATAACCGACATAATAAAATAAGTATATTTTTTGGTCATATATATAAATAATAATCCACAAAATCAAATTAAACATGTTTCAATACCAAATGGAACTAATTAGTATTAAAGAGTAGTTATATGAATCAATTTCGTTTGGCATTTACGTGGAAACGTATTTCATTTATGATAATAATAACACATTTGTGGTCGCTGTATTGAATATATTAAATTATAAAAGCAATTTTATTGGCAAATTGTTTTACTCGAGCGTTAATTTCCTTTTTATTGAAATACGTTTAGTTTATAAACTACGTAGTATTATTTATTATACAGATTAACGATTCAAATTTGCGAATTATTTTCAACCTTTTTTTTCTTCACGCTGTATCCCGCATAAAGCAGTGTAGGCAGGAATCTAGTATAGTGTAAAGGAACGGAGTGTCATACTCTTCGTCTCGAATGGCGGAAATCAACGCCGCGATTTAGTCTTGGTACCACAACGAATAAATGAAAATATTAATAAATAACATCCATTCCCCAGAGTGGGAATCGAACCCACAACCGCCGCGTTACAATCACACGCTTGTGTCCCTGGGCCACGTCATCATTATTCGACCTAAACAAATAATATTTCTATAAGACGTGACGGTTTTTAAACAAAGGCTCATCCCGCCGTGATTAAATGACAAATAATGAGTAGGCCTCGCCGAAAGCCCGAGGGCACTTAGAACCTGTGTAAGTATCATTAAGCCGTTTGTAATAAAGCAAGTAGGTATTTGCATGAGAACGACACGAGATTTGCATATGTAAATTACTTTCCGTCTTTATTTGGGCCGACGACGAGTTAAACTCTGCGTCCTTATGCAAATCGAGACCCCTCAACGGTTGGATGTTCAACATTAATACGTATTTGGAAATATAAATCGATGCCCGATCGAATCTTTAATTATACAAATTACAACATTCATAGCTGATTGGTGCAAAAAAGTCAAATCTAAAACGTTTACACTCGTCCGTGAAGCGTTGCAATAGCAGAAACGTCTAGTCGTTAGACGTGAACGGAATAAACAATAACGATGCCGTTCATTTTGTTCAGCAAACGAAAACAATAAAACAAAGAGCGCGAAAAAAACGACACCGCGCACGCAAGCCGAGCGCTCTCGTATCGAAAAATGGCAGCTTCCACACGCGACGCGGGAGCATAAAGCCACATGCAAGAAAAAAATAACAAACGAACGCACACAAGCTGAACGTAACTCAGCCCCGCACTTGGCGAGGCATTCGTGCGTGACCCGTTCCTCTCATTACCAATACTTGTGTAGTGTTGCGGTATCCATTACGCGGCGGAAAAAGCGCGCGGTCCAACGGCGTGTGTAATTGATTAGCAAGTCGAGAGCCCGCCGACCGGAGAGGGACAACCCTCGTTGAGCACTTTAAAATCTTAATAAATACATGTCGTTCGTCGCCGGCGGAACGGGACGAGCGCTGCTCAATTAAAATTTACGTTACGCCGATGCAGCTTTTCGTGTGATAACATTTGCATTGAATGCATTTTGCATATTAATAACACTTTTTTCTTGTATCATAAATTCATAATGGCGATGCGGGATTATAAAGGTTTTCGTTTATTAGAGTATACTAAATATAGCATCGAATAAAAAAACAGCAATTCATAAATACAGAATTGTTAAGAAAGACCTAATATTTAAAAATAAATTTTCATCCAAATTCACAACACTAATGAAATATTTAAAAAAAAACTCCCATCTATATCAATATTTACTATCAGGAAGCTATCAAAGACAATTCTAAAGGTGGCAGGAAAAAGAATAATTTGAGACAATAAAATAGCGCTTGGCCCTCATCTCCCCCACCTCCCCCCGACAGTGCCCGCATCAATAATTCATAATACAACGCGCCATTGAGAAAGTGCTTTGTGATCGCCATACTAATTATGGTTCGCTAAAATATATTTATTAGAACAGACTGCTTACACAGACAAACACTTATATCGCATTAACACAGCATTACCTTTGTCGGGACGAGGTTAGAATGCACATTTCTGTGATGATATACGAGTACGTATTACTGCGGACGTTTGGTTTGTGTTGCTTTGAAACACTACAAAGCTATTTACATTTTATTGTAAATAAAATAAACACGTCAGTTTTTCTTTGAAATAAATCATAACTAGAAACGCCTCCGCATTATATACAACAAACACAAAGGAGAAAACAACAATGGTTCGAGAAATGTTAACTTCATCCTCTTCAAATAGCGAAATAATAAACAAGAAATATCTTCAGTTCTATGTAATAACAATTAAAGAGAAACTTCATTTACTTATTACATTTATATAAATAATGATTTATATTAATAATTATAAGATAATTGTAATTATACAATAAGTATAATAAAATATATAATAATATTATACATTATTTAGTTTTTATAACTAATATTAATTTAATTATAGTTATATAATATTTAATACCTAAATTTATACGTTCACTATTAATATCTTCGAATTGAAAACGCACATGTATTTTTAGAGCGGACGGTCGGGTTCAACAATAATTACAGCACGAAGCATAATAGTGGTACCGAGTACCAACCGTGTATACCTTTTGTTAAAATGAAAAACTTTTGAAAAAAATCAAGGGCACAGTGTGTTTGTAAATTCGACTGGTTGTGGGTTCGATACCCACTCGAGGGTATGAAATATTATTTAATAATATTTAACCACACCACCACTTAACACGCCTCGAAAAATTCGACGGAAAGTGGATAGATATACGAAGTGTCTTAACTAGCTTCCCTCTGCCTATCCCGCCGTGTGCGGGATACAGCGTGAAGCTAACCTAGAAAAAAGTCAATTTCACAGAAAAACCCAGTACCAAATGATATTCTGTAAGCACATCCATCCCCCGGGACGCGAAGCACCCGCCTGGATTAATTCGTGTAATTTAAACTCCAATATCAGTAGAATACAAAGCTGAGTAGGTATTCCGACGAAGTGGCAGCGCAGACGGGCAGCGCTATTTCATTAGTATCATACTTTTAATTTGAACAAAGGTCCTTGTGGTCTTGTAAACCTAATAAAACGTTCTGAATGTGCGAAATATAAGATTGTTTATTAAATTTATATTTTAAATAATCATTTTAAATGCCAGAGTAAACTATTTAATAGTAATATATTGGATAACGAAGCTTTAGGAAAGATAAATTATTACAATAAATAACATAAAGTTAATTAATCTGTAAACATAATTGCTATTTCTAAAAACATGAATGGAACAACGATTGCAAAACTTAATAAAAATGACAAGAAATTTCTAAACTTGGGAGTAAGCCAATAATTCGAGTCCGTATCGAAACTAAGCTCGTCTCGCAGAAGCATGTGAAACTGATAACAAATCCTTTGAGATATACCTCCGCGTCCTCAACGCCGGTCTACGGCACTCCAAGAGTGAGAGGGCGGGAGGGAGCACTCTCCCGGGGTGGAGTGAGTGAGAGGTGAACATTTCATCGACTCCAGCCACCAGCTACAAGATGGCAGACGTTTGCGGTTGATAGTTTATAGTTATTGCGAGAGTGTGCGACGTGCGCTCTGCGGCTTTATCACATTGTTAGCGTTGTAACCCACGTCCAGGGGATTAGGAGATCACTCGA
The DNA here is from genome assembly GCF_056956725.1 of Heliconius melpomene rosina. Lineage (NCBI taxonomy): Eukaryota > Metazoa > Arthropoda > Insecta > Lepidoptera > Nymphalidae > Heliconius > Heliconius melpomene. The sequence continues at coordinate 2,747,307 of NC_140402.1, read as the reverse complement.
GCCTCTCCGGCTTCCTGTAATGGCGTGTACACGACACCCGGTCAGGTTTAATCGGAAATAACTCGATTTATCGCATTTTTAATAAATTAGACTACTAAAAAGCCGTCGTAGTGCCGGGTGTGACTGTAACGCGATGGTTGCGGGTTCGATCCTCAATCGAATGAATTATTATATCGCTCTGACACCAAGGCAAGAGCCAGGCGTTGAGTTCGGCCACTCAAGACACAATGCCTCATGATTCGGCGTAAAGCGGGGAACGGAGTGTATTGACACTAGATTCCCTCTGCCTACCGTGGTGTGCGCGGGTTACAGTGTGAAGCTAATTTTATTATTTTTAAATTTTAATAAACTGTCATCTAATACGTCCCATTATATCATTACGCGAATAAACAGATTATAAAATAAATTTTCGTCAAATTTTCCAGATAAACATCACTCGAGCAAAGGAAATTTCTTTGAGTGAAAGACATTTTCAGTGTAATAATAAACTTTCAACAACATTTTAATTAAAAAGACGGGAGCTTGGCTCAAATTTATTTTTCCTACTGACTTCAAAGGACTTATTGCTTGAGGATATAAATCACAGTTGGTAAGATGATATATCTCTGAGTCCTTAATATTATTATGATTCTCAGTAATAGTTTGGTAAAGTGAGCCTAGTGTTAAAGCACTCCGCTCCGCACTTTCCGCTAAATTCCGCTAAAGTAATTTGCACGAGTGGGAATCGAACCCACAATCTTACGCGTTTAAAGTCACACGCTTGGCCAATTTTTATATATTGCATTGGCTCTATTTCAAACACATCATTTATTTTCGACGATTTAGACATAGACATATAATATAATGACAGAAAAGATAATTCGAGGTATAAACTGTTGATTGAAACATCTATTTGGGATTCAGGGAGACATTTTGCGACAGAATGGTACGTAAAATGTGAATGGAGTGCTCTGTTGAGCCAATTTGATGAGAGCGGATGTGTGGGCTCACAAAGTGAAGGAAATACTCGAGTGTGGAGCCGATCGTAAATCGAAGGGAGCAAAGAATACGTAATGCTGATTTACGGACCCCTTCCGAACCCTGCTTAGGGGCTGGATACGGTCAGGTAGAACTTTTTTATATTATAATGTCAATGAAAGAAAAATATTAAGTATCTACATTTCATAATATTAGATATTATTTGTTATCCCTAGAATAATTATAAAACAATAAATATATATAAAAATAAATAAACATAATAAAAAAAATAATTTATTAAAGAAAATCTGCTAATATATTTCTACATTATATTACAAAACTATACGCTCAATCCTTCGAGACGTATTGCTAACTCGAAAAATCGCCGCAAGACGAACAAAGGAATTGCGAGCACGTGACTCGAAAACCTGTAGCTATCTATTCCTATTGTTGCCATTTATCAATAACTTCTTCCTCCTTTGAAACTGCCAGTGAAAGAATAAGATAAGGAATATTAGAAAGATAGAACGCTGGCTGACTAAGCTGGAAGGCATAACCATTAGGCAACTCTTGAAACGGGCAAAGAATTGTGGACACGTGAGCGGAAATATGAATAGTTCTTCTCTGGCAACGATTCATCTTTTTTATTATATTTGCTTTACGTCAAAGTATATTTATTATCGTTTTAGATTTATTTAATTTATTAATGCGTAAAAATCATGAGTATTTATTTGATTTAATAAAAACAAGGATATTTGAAATAATATCATTTCAATTTGACGTCCTTCCGTTCAAAGACAACAGATTATTCAACTTGACACCCGACAAAAATTGCTTTCCGTTAGAATTCAATTAAAACTTTTATTAATTTGGCAAAGAAAAGACAAAGTTCCAGCTAGAAACGGTCGAGACTTGAGGAAATTTCGCTAATATCATTTATAATGAAACAAAGCTTATAGCTACGAATCCGATTTAAAATATCAACTCTTATAGACTAAGGAGAGAAAAAAAGGGAATAGTTTGACAGCTCTTCTACAGTATACACAGTTATAAAATGTAACGAGCCGTTAAATGACATGAGGCAAAAAAATAGGAAAACATGTTTGTATCCTACACGTAGAGCGTTGCCGCTTTTTGTGGACGCAAAAAGGTGGGTAATATGAAAGAATTTATATATAGGAATACATCGGTACATCAACTAGCTGCAGGAAACTTATAAAAGAGTAAAATTATACGTGCTCGAAATAGCAAATGAAAGGCACTCATTACCGTACATTACCCCAGTACTTGTTGGTAGCATAGTTCATGGTAATCAAAAATAGAGCGAGCCATTAATTACTGGTGGATGATTAGTCAGAAGTCCGCTTGGAGCTAGTAATTAGAGGCACATTTGCACGCCGCCCGCCGCGGACAGCATTCGTTATATAATTAAAATATTATATTCTTAGTAATTACGTAAATAGTTGAATGGCTTATATGTGTTTTTATTTTAATTTAGAGTGCTTTTTGTAATTAATATTTCAAAGTCTAAACTCGTAGTTGAAATATTAGCACCTAGCATTGCATAAGGGCTTATTAGTGCGGCACGTATATGTGATTATCATGTCTTGTATATGTTTAAGAAGTCACGATGTGGAATTTACAATAATATTATCTAAGATGGAGGCCGATATTGAAAAGGTGAATTTCTAATAGAGTTTTCTACTACAACCTACCATCCTGCTAAAGACTCCAAAATTTTATTTAAGCAATAAAATAGCCATTTTTTTTAATTCTCATAACGTAGTACCAATAAAAAGTAATCGTCACCATTAGACACGTCATCGAAAACAAACAGTAGCTCGCAAAGTGTATTACATCATGCCATCTGTGTCGCAACCTGCAACTGTCTGGACGCGAGCGAGCGAACGGTCTCTGGCAAATTGCCGTATTAAAATTTTAAACCGGTATTATAAACGCTCTTACTTTGTGAACATTGTAGTTTTACTGCTGAAACGTTCGTACTCTTCTATGATACGTTCCTCTTTAAAATTTAACTGTGAAATACTTGTTACATGAAAACATGTTCTTTAAGAGGATATATATTTATTTTACATATATTATATAGTGATAGGTATATATCTATTATCTATGGCCTATGGCCGTCGTGGCGCAGCGGCACAAGGGTGCGGTGCGGTGTGGGTTCGGTCCACACTCGAGGAAGTGAAATATTTATTTAAATTTATATTTCCAGTTCTCTTCTCTGGTGACGAGGCAAAGCGCGGCGATGGGTTCTGCCACTCAACATGATGCTATGCCTCCAGAATTTGGCAGAAAGTGGGCTTTGGCACAAAGTGGGAAATTTGGCGTAAAGTTGATTTTTAATTTTTTTTAATGATAGGTATTATTAAAAACGCCGATGACGCCATCGTGGCGCAGAGGCACAAGTGTGTCTATAAACGTGACAGGTGTAGTGTCGAATCCCACTCGAGAAACCAGGCATGCACCAAGGCCAAAATAAGCGCGGCGTTAAGTGGCGCTGAGTGTCTCAACACTAATCTACAACGTGAAGGTGAAACAAATAGCCACAATACAATATCTAAAAGAAATTTCATATTCTAAAATATCAATTCATCAGATACAAACATTACAACAGTTGACTTAACAAAAGGAAAAAATCTTATTTGTGAGTAAAATATTGAACATTGAAATAATGCTGGTTTATATAATAATCCATCACCAGTCTAACAGAATATAAATGAAAGTAATTACGTGAAAGAGGCCGAGCCGCTCGGGTCTCTGATCTAAAGATAAATTGTATATACGAGATTTTATCTCCAAAATTATATTAATTTTAGCTTGTAATATTTTCATTCGATAGAATTTATCGCGGTCCTTATAGCGAAATTAATTTTATAACATTGATTGATTGATTTCTCGAAATATGGCGTTTCGAGCGTGCCAGTTGAGCACAATTCATTTCGCCAATGTCACGTTGTATGGAAAACACACGAAGGAAATTGACCGGTAATAAAAAAGATAAATATACACAATTATAGAATACATGTAAAAAAAAGAGATCCTGTGTTAATACAGCCTTCACCTAAAACAAAACAAACACAAATTTACAATATATACACAACACATTAGATTAGTAATAAATAATATTTTACATGGGGGTTAATTTAAAGTTTTATTTTGTTAAGTTTAATATATTTACATAAAAATTTACATAAAGGACTAAACACGAACATTAACAAACACTGAACATTTAAAGGACGAGGGACTTTATGAGGGAGGACATCATATAAGGGACGAGTTAACTTAGGACAAGAGAAAAGGATGTGGGAAGGGGAGCCGTCGTCCAGGCCACATTCACACAGAGAGTGGTCCCTGACCCTGATCTTAGCTAGATGTACAGGAGTAGAAGCATGCCCAAGACGTAAGCGACAGATTGTTGTAATAATCCTCCGTTCAATAAACCTTTGAGAATAAAACCAAGGTCGCCTAGGAATATCAGGTTGAATAAGGGCGTAATACTTACCTTTATGGGATTTTGACTCACTCCAGGAATTATTCCAGGACTTATGCAGATGAATATCCGCAAGGGACATCAGATCTTGGGCGGAATTGGAGAAATGGTCTAATGTGCCACACTGAATAGCTGATTTAGCGCAGGAGTCTGCAGATTCATTCCCACTGATTCCAGAATGTCCTGGAATCCACACCAAAGTAACATCCAAACCCTTTAGATGACAAGAGTACAATTCTTTACGAATCCTTAAAACAATTGAAGATCTCAATCTACTATAAAATGGGCTTCCCTTTAAGGCCATTAAGCAGCTTAGTGAGTCAGTAAAAATAACCGTCTGTTTAAAATTGTGGGAATGTGTAAACAGGACTGCTTCTAACAAAGCAACAGCCTCGCCTGTGAACACAGATGATTCGGGAGGGCATTTAAATTGTAATATAATTTTGAATTTTGGTATCCAGCAAGCTGCACCAACACAGCTTTCTTTTGAAAGCTTTGATGCATCTGTAAAGATGAGGATGTGATTTGAAAAATTTTCATTTACTATGGATTGAAATTTTGTGTTGGTGCCAGGATCTCCCTTGGTTAGGCCAAGATTTGTGACGATACAAGGAGAATGAACTAGGGCGTTATACGGTGTAAGGAATAGTGGATTAGAAGGAAAACAAGTCAAAGGATTAGGAAGAGAGGTAAGTCTAAGGAAGCTATCAAGCAGGTATGGTAAAGGTTTGCCTTGAGGAATGAGATCAGCTAGCTTAGATAGCTTAGACCGTAGAGGATGGGAAGACAGCTGCAACATTTTACTCACAAATCGATCGGAAAGGAATTGTCGGCGGATAGGAAGTGGAGGATCTACACACTCCACCTGCAATGCATTGGTAGGAGTAGACTTCATCGCACCTAGGATAATCCGAAGACATTTATATTGTATTCGGTTTAATTTTTCAGTAGGTAATTTATTAAAGGGGTCTAACACAAATAATCCATAGTCAATATGACTGCGAATTATAGCATTGTACAGCAGTTTTTGAGTATAAGGGTGTGCGCCCCACCACACACCAGACACAGCTCTCAAAGCATTAATGCCTTTTTCACATTTCCTGCTGAGATATTCAGCATGAGCAACTCCGTTCAATCGCTTATCAAGTATTATGCCTAAAAATTTGACGTTTTCTGTTAGATGAATGGGAATATTATCACACAAAATTTGAAAATTTGGAATTACTCTCTTTTTTGTAAACACGACCGCTTGACATTTAGCTACCGACAATGCCAGGCCATGCTCAGAGAGCCACTGGTTAAGATAGTGCAAGGCAGTATTTAAACGAAAAGTTATGTCCTCCATTTATAACATTGTCTTGTTATTTTATTGTAAGAAATGACATATTTTGAAGGTGGGGGTCTTGAAAGATAGAGTGAATAGGTATCTTCTAGGCAAGCGTGCACCACCGTAGATCGCATCAACGCTCACCAGACTTGATGCGGTCAAACGCAAGCCTATTTCATATAAAGAAAAAAAAAACATAATATTAAATGTTTTTTTATATATATATTTATTTAGAAAGAAAAACTATATAACTTGAATGGAGTTTCGAATTGAAAACAATTTGTGAATCTAGATTTCATGTAAGAAGAATCTAGATTTAAATCAGATTCATTATTACTTATCTAGAGTGTTAAATGAAGTTGATTGCATCAAATCAATTCAACATTTCACTGTTAAATCAGAAGTACGCTTAATATTCCCACAAATGCAAGACGGCAGTTACTGTCACGAGCGGGCAATCAAAGAGTGGTTAGCGTCCCGCGATCTCCTAGCAATTTCCTACTACCATCAACGTTCTGCCACGCTTAAATAAACTCTAAAAACAAACTATATAAAGACTATAATAGTGTAGAACTAACAATTCATGATATAGCCAGGTCTTATCTTGAGAATTATTTCGTTTATTGCAATATCGCTTCTATTTCGTGAGTGGTAAGGTCGATGCGGTGGCGGTCGGTTCGCAAATGGCCTCCCCGGCGGGTTCGCCTCCGCTTTTTACCCGTGTATAAACGCTTGCACACATCCTGTTCCATTGTTATTGACTAGCCTTTTATACTTGTTTTCTTTGAACAGACAAACATTATTTGGTTTTATTTGGAAATATAAAGTACAAGTAAAATAATCTGTAAGATAATTAGTTAAATCGTTTAAATTATAAGAGTATAAGCTATTAACAGGGTAGGTGGAGAGAGCCTAGTGGTTAGACACTCCGCTTCTCACTTCCAACTAATTCTGAAGGCATTGCTTGTTAAGCGATGGAACTCATACCCTCGCTTTGCCTCTTTACTCATTCGAGGAAATAAAAAAAAAAATATTTCCTCGAATGAGAATCGAACCCACAACCTGTCGTGTTTACAGTCACGCGTTTAAGCTATTGATATGAGAATAAAGTCATAAACTTTATGTATTTTATTTACATAACCAAGCTATACACATACACGCATTTCTATTAATAACTAAATCTGTTGATAATAATAAATCTGGTAATATATAGATTAAGAAAGTAATTAACTGATAAACTCACAAAAGATATTTATATGACAATACTTAACAACAAACAAAATAAACAGGATACACACAGCAGGATAGGAAGAGGGAACATAGTGTTAAAACACTCCGTTCCCCACTAACAACAAGTAAACGACATTACGAATTTACGTAAATAGGATCGAGTTTAGGATTTATTCAAGGTTATTTTTCGTGTGCTCATCACGTAGCGGCACCAGCTGCCAACAATGACGATTTCATGTCTGAAATACTGAGCGCCATTCTAGATGTTGCGAGCGATGCATTATTTAAGTACCGACTGCCGAGTAAACCAAATATACATGCGAATGCATAAAACTAGCGCATGATTTTATAATAAATATAGATAGATAGATATTTTTTTTTATTGTATACAATATAATGAAAATAAAGCATTTTATAAGAAAAATAAATGTAAAGTAAAAAAAAAATAACGTTGTTATTAATTAAATATCAAATATCATCATTATAGTGACTCTATAAATAAACTATTTTATTTAGATTTTTTAAACATCATAATAAACTTATATGTATTTCAAAAGCTAAAATTAAAATATAATTGACATTTATTTTATCATCACTTCTATATAACAAACACCCATCAAAAACATAATTACAATTTACTACGGCGTAAACAATCCAGCTACTCGACGACGTCAAATCGAATTGAATATGAATAACTAATCCATGAATAATATTATCTTAAATAACGTACTAACAAACTATACAAGAAAATAATACGTACAAAATATATAGCGTGCGATAAATCACGATTTGCCGAGCATATATTCTATAAATATTAATTTTTATGAATGAATCCTAAGATATTAGAATAATATCGTAAGATTTATTGTGGAGAGAAGATAATTCATTCGTCTCGAACCGGGGGAGGGCAATGACGGCGTCATTAGAGGTACCTATTCTTAGGTGTCGCGTCGAGTTCTTTATATATCGTAGAAACAATAAAATCGGCAGTAAAGTTAGAACGTGACTTTATCTCCGTTGGAATGAATCAATCAACCATCAACGGACTGCTTTTGGTTTATCGTTTCACATTTCTAGACTGTTATATCGTTGAGATTCGAGTCGTTTCGATTTAAGGTTCCATTATTGTAACAGACAAAAGGTAATACTAAATCTGCCATTAAATATATTAGGTACATTTTATTGGAAGATTACACAAATAATTTGTTTAAATATATACAATTGATAGCTAGCTACTTGTAACTTGTTAAGGTCAGTCATTCTAGATAACATTTACTTGTTCATACAAAAATAGAAAATCATAAGTGTTATTTCACGAAACGACACATAACGACAAGATAAATAAGTATTGTACTTATATTACAAGTATTATTCATATTTATAGCTTACGACACTTTTTAAAAAATTACAATTTAAATTAAATAATATTTAATAAATTTTAGTAGCCATTACCCAACTTCCAAAGAATCTGATAGGTTTTAATATCATCAATAAAAAAAACTTGGCAACAGAAAGATAGAAAGTTCAATCCAGTTTATAAATTGTATAGACGTATCGTATGAAATGAAATGTTCAAACAACCGAAATAAATATCACGTGTACGTTCCCATAGCAATTTATCAATTCGAGTACAATATTTCTTATTGTGTTCTTCATTCGGCACGCAATTCAATATATTTATGTTATACTAGCGACCCCCTCGCGGTTTCGCCCGCTTGTATGTATGTATATAATTATTATTATTATTTATTTTATCAAAATCTATCTAAATTGCTTTTCAATTTCAGGGATATTAATAAAACATTTATAAATAGTGATATTGTAGCACGCAATTCTTTATATTACAATAACTTTTTCATTTATGAACCGATTGAAATAAAACAAACACTAAATGTTAAAGAAAATTTGCTAAAATATAACAGTGAGAACTGCATTCAAATCGGTCAAGCCATTTTAGAGATTGGCGTGAACAAACGCACAGACAAACAAACAAAAAACGTAAAATTCTTTTGGATTCTATTACATTAATAAATACCCCGAATAATAGATTGTTCCATATATGTTTCATGTACAGACAGACGATTTACAATTTTATTACAAGCATAGATATTATATTCTATAGCGTATAGCATATAATACTGCGGCGTTAGTCTCACGCATCAACGACTTCACGAACAATGGGCTTGTTCTCGTTCACGCATTGTAATGCTAACTTATTGAGAGTAGAAAAACTTATTGCATTTAATAGGGAGTTTATAAACGTTACCGGTTGTATAATCGATATGGTCTTTTAGAAATGACATTCGTAATAAATATGGTCTTTTAGAAATAAAATTCGTAATCGACGACAGAATATTTAGTAATTTAGTAACCCTGATCTTTTATTTTGATTATTTTAACGTAATTTGTTAGTGTGTAAATAATAATAATTTAAACTGGCAACATTAGAAAACGAAATGAGGGTAGAAATATAAAAGTTTTGACGTAGAATTAGTCGGGTAGAGTTCCTTGGGCAATAAATACAAATAGTAGTAAATGGATAAATTAATTTACGCGATAATGCACGAATATATCTAAATATAGAATAAACAAAACAAATAAAACATAAGCTTTCCTCAAAAGAAGTATTATAAAATAACAGCATTACATAAAGACAGACATACTTAGCAAAGCTATTATCACCTACCGAGTAATGTTTACCGTTTGCTACTAGCAAAGCAAACATGTCGACACTGAGAGGAAAGCGAAGCGAAGCGAAACGAAACGGTCACGCTTGACCGCCTAATGCCCGACATCATTGATATAGAGGTCATTAAGGAAAAACTCGGCACTCGACTATAAAACCTGTAATAAAGTTCACACATGTCGCTCTGACCGCAAATAGAGCAAAATTCTCACCCGCTCGCTCGCTTTGGTCTTACCTGCGAAAGATAAAAATAAACTGTTATTGCTTTAGTTTTGTGCTAAATAAATATTCTTGGAATTATGTATTACAACTTTTATAAGAAATTAGAGCATTTGACATACTAAAAGCCCAATTAATTTCTAGAAATTTGAATGTTAACCATTTTAATTTTTCTGGAGTTGAGGTAAAGCGCGGCATTGCTACCAGAATTTTGCGGAAAAATGGGGAATGAAGTATTTTAGCACTAGGGACTGGCTTCCCTTGCTGTATGCAGGGTGAAGAGAAAAAGAATATAATATAAATATAAATTAGACCGTTTGGCATACTAAAATAACATTTTAAATATAATTTTACAGCGTAAACGAGACTATTTTTTATTCCCCATAAAACATAACCATTTCAAAAACAACAAAGACAATAAACACACTAGATCAGATCAAAAGCAACATTCAATCTATATTTTACAAGTCACGTTATAGCTGGATCAAATAACCGGTGCTTACACGAGCGCGATACACTCGGGATTTATTCGGACATGGCGAATCGAGCTGAAAACTGACGCGGCTAAAATCGATTTTGTTGTATTCGATGCGAACTCGTCTCTGTACTCGTGTGCTCTACCGTGAACAATCTAAAATGTGCTATCCACCGATAGGGCGTCCGTTCGCGTTGCAGTTCCAATATAAAACTTTCGTGATTCGACTCTCTGATTACCAGTCAATTTCGCTTGAAAATCAAACTGCAGTTTACGATGTCAGTTTTAACAACTAAAACTCTAGTGTAGAATGTTCTTTCCAATTTAATAAATACGTAGCATATCTAGAAGATAAGTCCTTTATGACTGCTATAACGTGTTTATTGGTAATTGGAATATATTTTATTTAATCTAAATATCTCAGAACCCTATCAATAACGTGTTATATTAAAAATGTTAATATAATTTGGTATAAAACTGATATAATCAATTAATATCTTCAATATATTACCGAAACATTGATGTTTGCATTTAAAATCGATTTTATTTTACATTAATATATTATTAAGTAATCAATTAAGATAAATATCTATATATAATCTGGTTAAAATAATGGGTTATGTTATAAGTATTATTATGTGGAAAATTTTAGGAAAAATAAATCACAAAATAAAACTGATAAAATAAACCGTTCGTTCATTCAAACAACAAAAGAGCGAGCTATGTTTCCGTGAAATAGGCAATCTCTCAAACTGTCAATGCTAGTCTCTATATTAATTCGATCTATACCTACGTACATACATCGAAAACTCACTGGCCACCGAATGTTAGCAAAAAAAAAACATTAAGCTCACAGCTTTCGTTCCATCGCATAATTAACCTATTCACATCGGGGTTACCTTTCTCGATATGAAAGAGACTAAAAATAAACGTTAATTCTGAATCCCCGTCACGGATAATGCGGGGCTAAAGCTCTGGAAATAAAGCGCTCGCCGACAAATGGACCATCGTTTGTGCTCTCCTTTTGTCACCGTCCCCCCAAGTCCCCCCAAGTCCCCCCCAACCACTCGCGAATGTCTTTATGAGTGCCAATAATTCACGCGATGGAACAATTCAAAGGCAGAACAAAAACTTTTATAAAACACTCAAACGCGAAGGTTACTGCTTCTTCGTCTGAACATTAATTTATAATAGACGTCAAGTTACCGGCCATTCACTCGGTGCTTTCTTTTAAATTCTTATAGTAGTCAGTATTTGATCGATGTTTTTATTTACTAATATTTTTTATTATCTATCTTTCAGCAATATATAGTATAGATATTTGATAAATATAGTATTATATCTTTCATTTCTTGATAAGTTTAGCCTACAAATATCATTTTCAATAAAACATTATAGCAATTCTATTATGTATTTTATTGCAAGTCAAGCATTAGATCCACCTGCATCTATTGCTAGCCGTAATTGGATTAATAAAGCTAATTGAAGATAGATTGTAATTAACAATTACTGTACACATACGTGGAAGCAAATGTTACCGTGTTGTTAGTTATTTGTAACAATCTTGCAATTGACATTCTTTAATAATTAACTTAGAACACTAACAAATTAATTTAATAAAGATATCAAAGTTTTTTTTAGATTTATGAGTCTAGTTAAGTTGTCAAATGAAATGTCAAGATGAGGACAGATAAATGTAGCGATCACGTTTTCAAATTTAGAAGACTGACATGAGTGTCCAAAAAAAGAACAAGAGTTGACTGTCTCTTTTAGCTGTCAATATTAGAGACCGGAAGTATATTTAATTAAATATGTATAAAAAACACTTTCCATATTCTATTACACATAATACAAACCAAAATAAACATAAAATGTAAGTAATAAAGAAAATAAATAATTTCTCGGAACAGTGCATTCGAAACAATTGCCAGAGCACCGAGCGGCAAGACCGGGCGATTGATTCACTGTTTTATTTTAGTGGCTTTCTAATTTTACCCGCCAAGTTTTCCGTAAGACATTTTTATTTTAAATTATCTTGTACAAATTATGACAGCTTTTTAAAATAAACATGTTTTTGTTGTTCACTTTTCTTCACAAATATGCACACTAAAAATAGAACTGCTCTCAAATCAACTAAATATTTTATGAAATGTCATTTCGAGCAAATATTTTAGCATCTGTATGATTTATTTATTGAAAATAAAACAATATTCAATGTCACAGAATATATATTTTATTCAGAATGCAGACGAACATGGCGTTTAAATAAAAAAGTCGGGGAAATTTGTTCACATTTTTGTGCAAAAACGAAAGCCGTGCAAGTTAGTCCTAGCCGAAAAATATTGCCGTTTTTTTCAACTTTCAAACTCGAGCGTTTTTAAAAAAATATAGCGGTTGGTTTGTATTTTTTATATGATGCAATGGTTTTAGCAATTAACTGTGCTTTTGTGTAATTTTTCCGTTTATTATTTCAACTAAGTAACGGTTTTTAATTTTAAATTTAACAATATTTTATAAGTATGTAGTAACTAAGTGATAATGTTGGCGGCGTTAAGTTCCATCACTCAACACGTCATGTGCCCAGAATTCGGCATAAAGTTGGGAACTGAAATGTTTTAATGGGAACGAAGTGTCTTAACACTAGGTTCCCTCTGTGTATTAGGGTTACAATGTGCGGGATACAGCGTGAAACTTAAAAAAAGTAACTAAATTTTTGTACCAAAATAAATGTATATATTTGTTTAACATGTCATAGACATATATATAATAACCACTTACACTATAATAACGTATTTCATTTCGTAACGTACATCCATCTACAAGTCGATTTCGAAACCACGGTACCAGGGTAGCATCAATAGAGAGGCAATCGACTGAGACCGGCGGGCGGCGGTCGGCCGGCCAATTACTGCGGCGCGTCAACAATGATTTACGATATAATGGCCAGCTCGCCTACATTGCTTAAATGCTTCGCGACGGACGAAATCTGTTCGATTCAACAAGCGCATTGGTAAGCGATTTTAAATTACATGTCGATTTTTTTTTATTTGTAACATATTTATATTGTAGGTTTAGAGTGTCAATTTGCTGAATCCGCCTTTTGTTTTTGTTTTTTTGTTTTTTTAATTTTTATTCTATACCAAAGTGTCAAAAGAATATAAATTTGACATTTATTTTATTTCATCTAGGGTATATATAATATTACGCTCATAGTTTTTTTTAAATATTTTTTTGTCTCTCCTAATAATTTGTTTAGGCTGTTAGATATTAGGATCTCGTGCTATTATATATCATTAAATTAATAAAAAAATAGCAATAAATTTCTTGATATTATTACGAAACAGTCCATTTTTTTAGATACTTATAAAAAAACTTTATATTTTCACAGTCCATTAGCTACAGCTATAATAAATAACAAAAAACCCCTCAAAGCTTACGTCATTGTTATAGTTACACACAAAAAAACCATCTATATTTTTTACTAAAAACGTAATTGTACAATTTTTTACCGAAACAGCTGTTGTATTTTTTTAGTAATCGCGATCACAGTATTCACTCATCTGTCACGTCGCTTTATAATTGAGCGACGGCCATGTTGGCTCCCCCATGCTCACGGGGTCACGGCGGCGTGCATCGTGTAATCTATCTTGGTATTTGCATGATAATAGCTATTAAATAACCTGTTTTGTATTCCACACGTTTTGATCTGTTAATTATTTTACAATTAGTATAGCTACATGTCAAATTATGCAACCAATAGTGTTGTGCTATTTTGGAATAACAATTATATTATGTCAAAATAATATTTAATGAAAAATTGTGACAGATTAAAAAAAGTAAAATATTCCAGTTAATAAGCTACATCAACATCATTAACAACAGATGTCGACTTGTCATTTATCAAATTATTTATCGCAACAAGAAAAATAATTAAACATCGCTTTTCAATTGCGTCGCGTGGAATTATTATTAACATTTATCAAGTACTACTCTATTATTACTCGCTGTTATTTATATAATAAAAAAAATGTAATATTTTTCTGAAATTTATTAACTTATTTTGGTCGAAACATATATAACTAATGTTAACGATAAAAGTAAATGGCACACTAGTGAAATATTGTGATACTTAAAATAAATAAATTTCTTATTAAAGTTTTTAAAGTAAATATATTCATTTAATCATAAATATTATCAGACTATGAAATAGCACTTTGGGTTGTGTACAATAACGACTTGACTTTCAAATAAACGATGTGATATTATGTTACAAATAAAGAGTAAAATAAAATCAGATTCAACCTGTATACCGCACACAGCAGCGTAGGCAGAAGGGATCTAGTGATGAAACACTGCTCCCCAATTCTGGAGGCATTACATGTTGAATATTTCATTTCTTCAAGTGGAGATCGAACCCACAACCAGTAGCGTTTACAACCACACACTAGTGCCCCTGCGCCACTACTGGCCTTAACAACGAAGTTAATAAAAAAATAAATATCTAAATGTAAACATGGATTACTGGAACGATATATTAATAATATTTTCAGAAACTCTATTCTAGTTACGTGCACCAGGTGTCAACAGCACGCCATATTTAATGGCTATTACTTTTTATCCTTAATAGGTACTCCGCCTTTTTGCGCCCGAGGTAAATAATTTATTTTTTGTCCGCTAGCTTTACAAACAATGCATTTTAATTAACTCCCGTTTCATTTTTTATTCAATCTTTTATTTTATATTCTTACATTGCTAATGAGACAACGGTATTCAATGTTTTTTTTTTGTGCCGAGAAAAATAAAAATAAAAATGAAATTGACATTTTATTGGACAACATAAAAAAAAACACGGCGATATTCGAATTTTTTATGTTTTATGTCGAAAGTTTATTTAAAAATAGCTTATAAATAAAATCTTGAATTAACTTTCAACGTAAACATACGCCAAAAGAGATAAAAACAACGAATATAAATTACATAAACGTTTCGTTTGTAATAACAAACAAAATAATTAACATTTTTTTTAGCTTCATTTTGTATTCCGCACGTAGCAAGCTAGACAGAGATAACCTGGGAATCTAGTGTTAAGTCATTCCCATTTAGATACTTCCGTTTCCCACTTCCCGCCGAATTCTCAAGGCATTGCGTGTTGAGTGACAGAACTCAACACTTGCCTCGTTACCAGAGCGAGGAAATGAAAATATTAAATTTAATTTCCTCGAATAGGAATCAAACCCACAATCTCTCGCATTTACTTGTCAGTGCCGCCTCTGGCCTCAAAAAGAATACATATATTATATAACATTTTATATACATACGTTTGCAAAAATATGAAGCACATTATTACTCGGAAACGTACGTCGTAACAAAGGCTGAGTGAAACCTTAAGTAAGCCATTATTATAATAAGTACTCGAGCTGTATAGCCATGTTAACAAGACAAACAAGATCAACACACTTGACCGCGATTCCGCCACTGAGCCGTACGTGGCTGTGGCTCTTCAACCACTCGTACCTACTAGACCGTATGTTCTTAATAATAGAGTCTATATTATAAATTTGTCATTATTCGCAACTACTTAAAATAGTCATTATTCTCCCACAAAATAGGTATTGTAAATGAAATTTGTATAATCATCCATTTGGATATGCATTTGTATATTTGTTATTCAATTGATAGTATAATTCATATTTCATTTTATTTATCGCTGATAATAAAAGCGATAGAAATATTTATTGCTGTTATATTTATTAAAAGCTAAATTTATCTTATTTGATATTCTGTTGCATATGACAGAAACAAATACAATTTATAATAATAAATTAATCGTTTTAAATGGACTTGTTTTAGCAAAATATGATTAAGTATAAACTATAAATGTCAGTATCAGTGTCATAAAGAAAATTAAAAAAATGCTTTACTAGGTACTTAAATATGAAATATTTTCAATGATATTATTAATAATAACATTGTATAAATTCTTTGTCATTAACTTTAATTATAATAATGACAATCATTAAGTAAGTAAAAAAAATATATAAATAATACAATGTTAACAACAATCAATTAAACACCTATAATTACAAGGCAGGAGTAATCCGAACTACAAAGTTGTATATTTTATATACTATATATTGTTTTATTTTATCATAATGGCGTCAAGACCTCGAGTAATTTATCAATCTCGTTCTGTAGGTACGTCTGTGTACTGTCAATAAAAACTACAAAAGCAATCGAGAGCGGGTTCGCCAATGCCAACTTGTACAGAGTGAGCTCGCTCCAAGCATGCACTCGGTATTTTCATTAAAGAAGCCGTCTCATTACAGACGTGCTGGGTGTTCATGGTGCCCTGGTGGCAATTATCGCGGCGCGAAACTTTATTCAATTCGTCGTCGCCCGTCGGCTGCGCCCGAGGAAATCGTTCCCGCCGCAGATTCCGCTTCATTTGCAATCGGTACGCTCCTCGTTTCCCTGTTCGCCTGGTGCTTCGGCTGTAGTTTGTAGAGCTTCGATTACGTCCAGGAAAATGTGGCATTTAGCTTCTTGAAATTGCCGACTTCATTTCAATTACGTTTTTAGGGTTCCGCGGGTTAAAATAGGAAAAAACGGAATCCTTATAGAATCAATTTGTCTATCTGTCCGTCTATCAAGGTCTTTTATGTCGAGACCGCGTCAAGCCAAGTCAAATTACCGCTTACAGCTTAGAAGAAATTTAAGCTCCTAAGTCAACGCAATCAAAAGATACGAACGATAGAATTTATGCATTAAAATAGTTTGCTGCATTTGTATGAAAATAACCGCGTAATTAAAACCTATAGGGTACTTTCCGTGGAAATGCTAGTTATGAAATTTGGCACGAAGTGAAAAATTTTAATACAAATAAATGATCTACAATCCTGATATTGGTACTAAACCCTCGGTGGGCGAGTCCGACTCGCACTTGCTCAATTTTTATTCAAACTCAGTTTCAATATGAATATCTAAGCAAGTTCCTCTTTGACTACGTATAATAAAACTAACTCTGTATATTTCACTATAATTATATACAAGACGTTCAAAGAGAGGAATTCCATTCCTGCATAAACCATACATACGGGTATAACAATAACAATAACAATAAAATATAAGTTGCATTCGAGTGTTAACCACACGGAAACTACAAAGTAAATAGAACGCGGAGAAGAATTTGAAATAATATGTTGGATTCCGACACGAGTCATACAAAATGAAAGAGTTTGGGGAAAAATAAACTCGCATTTTACGTTGGAAAATGCAACGAGCAATGTTCTTTTGTTACTCAACGCTATGCGCTTCTCTTTGTTATTTTATATTTTAACTGCATGTGTGCTCGGATTCATCTGTTTCATTCTTTCAAAATCAACACACTCTTTTATTTCACCCTTTGTTTTGCCGTGACTTTAGAAATACTGTAAAGATTTTTTGCTATACGTAGTTATCTATATGTATAAAATCGACAGGTCACTCACTCACTCATCACGAAATCTCAGAATCTACAAATGCTAGGAATCTCAAATTTTGCATACGAGTTATTTATAGGACGTAGGTGCTCGCTAATACGGGAATTTGCAATATTCGACTTCTAAGGGGTCGAAAGTTTGTATGAAACATCGTTACTACAAATGCTAGGAGTCTCAAATTTTGCATAAACGTCACTTATAGGACGTAGGTACTCATGGAGACAGAAATTAATAATAACGTAGTTCACGCGGGCGAATTTAATTTAATAATTCTATAAGATCGTGATACCTGAGCTCAAATGACGTTGTAATCAAGAAGACATGTCTCAAATGGAAATGCTGCTTGCGAAACGTCATTAACACTATCTAAAGTTGTAACATCTGCAGATTTAATTATACTTTTAAATTGTATGTTATATTGCCGTATCGATATATAAATAAGTAATTAAGTCGATTTGCCGGGACATGCACAGCGAGACGTTTTATTTTAAACATTTATCAGATAACCCGTCACATTCGCGCTGCACGCTGATAAAAATAAATGAGTGTATCCACTCACGAAATGGAGACGCGCTGCAAGATGGCGCATACGTTTAGAAAACGACCTATTACTTGATGTAACCTAGATGCCAACGTACTAATTTACTTTGCTTTTTTATGTATATATTAATGTTATTTAAATATTTCTTAAAATAAATTAATGAGCGAATAATTGTTAAAATAGTTATTTACTAAAAATAAGTATTTAAAAAAAAAATAATAAAGAATTAGGCCTTAAACGTCACGTCAAATCCTTTCAAAATACTATACAGGGGACAGATTAAAAAAAAAAACAAAATGAGTCAGCTCTGTGGCCGGCAATACAGATTAAATAATAATTAGTAGGTGCTTATGGCCGTTGGCATCGTTTCAGATGAATAGCTTCAGCCGCACATTACACTACGCAATTCATCACAAGAAACCAAATTTGTTTCGAGGCTCGCTCCGCTCATAAATATCCCCGGTGTTTGACGTAACCGTAGTATTAAAGATTGCATAGTCTCTTGAATATTTGAATAATATTTACCATTAATCAGTATTTTGTTATTTGATATATATGATTTGTATTGTGACATTTTGGTTTATTTTCACACAGTTTTACACTGGGAGAAGAGTTAAAATAAATATTTTGAGTTTAATGATTGATTTTAGATTCTAACATTCAAAATTAAAGTGAAGAACGGAAGTATCTTCAAAGGAACGAAAAGACTTAACACTGGGTTCCCAGGTTCTATCTTCTTATGTGCGGAATATAGTGTGCATCTAACAAACAATAAAATTAGTAGGTAAAGCACAAAAACTGAGAAAAGCAATCGTAATTTTTTTTACTTCATCCAAAGCATTAAATCTATTCAAAACGACTAGAACCATCTAAAACGATACAGGTATAATATAAGATAGGCACTAAAAGATCTTAGTAATTCCAGAATACATAGATTCGACGAACATAAACATGTTAAACAACTATATTCAACATCTTTATTACAATCATGAGAAAGATATAATAACTTTCAGTACGTTTTTTATGTCTTCGAACAAAATAAGCATATTTTTATTTTTGTATTCTTTCATTCGACAATATGCCAGGATTATTTTCGCGTAAGCGTGTCAAAGATATAAGTGGCAGTAGATCTAAAAGCATACGATATATTTTGTAAATAAAATCAGCTTCACGCTGTATCACGCACAAAGCAGGGTGGGCAGAGGGTTAGCCATTTTCCACTTATTTCTAGAAGCATTGCGTGTTGAGTGGCGGAATCCAACACCGCTTTGCCTCGATAACAGAACAAAGAAATGAAAATAAATATTTCATTTCCTCAAGGGGGGGGTGGAACCCACAACCAGAGTTTACGTTACGTCACGAGCCTGGCCTCATATATATTCTATAGTTGCAAATATTAAACCTGCACCGGGTTCCCGGTCGTAACGTTCGAACTATTACTTCTAAAATAGACGTGGACGGTTACGTAGGCGAAGCTTGAAGCATCAAAATATTACGGTAAACACGCCGAATTAGAGGCAGATTAACGGCTTTTCAGCGAAATAATGTTCCTGATAAATGTTGGCTTCGGTTTATTTATTACTAACATTTATCATGGAACTAATATTGTATCTACTATTTGTAATTAGTTGGGATTTGATTGTATTTATTTTAGATAGGGAATTCTTAGGAGGATTTTGAAATATAAAAGTTTAATATAAGACAAACAGCTTAAATAGTCCTTTTTATATACGTGACTCATATGAAACAACAAAACTTATCAACGCGGACTAATCTCTGCAATGTAATAAAAAAAACTTGATGACAATAATGACGGATCGGTCCACAGATTGTCATCTTATCTCGCGGCAACGGCGCGACTTGTATATGCTGATACCGAAACCTAATGATTATTATATGTGGTCTCATCGACTTAGTCATTTTTGGCGAAATCACGGAGATTTCACGGAGAAAGAGATTAGAGAATAAACACGCAAAGCACACACAAACTTTAAATCAAAATTGAGGCGTTGAGTTCCGCCACTCAGCACGCTTCCAGAATTCGGCGGAAGTAAGCAGAGGGAACCTAGTGTTTTACCACTATGTTCCCTCTGCCTTTGCTGTGTGTGGGATACAGTATGAAGCTGATTTATTTTTTAACTCTAAATCCACTGCAATGTGTCCCGGAAATACGTCGCTATGTCCAAACATTTACACACGTTCGCGTACACAGTAAAATATCAAATAAATCCGGCCATTTTCCGTTCGTGGGGTCGATAAGTAATATGTACGGCCGCCTCACACAGAAAAAAAAAAGAACTCATAAAACTTTTTATAAGATATCATTACGTGTCTGGAATGCAATTATTGAAATCAAAATGGAATTTGCATTACAAAAGCAAGTAGGCGAGCTCATGAATAATTCATATAGCGATACGATTTTTAATGTTTGACGTAGAATAATGCAATGGTTTTTTATTGGTCTGATACTATATTAACAATAAAAGTTCTTTGTGGTTTTCATATAATTTTAATAATCTGTGGAATCAATTATCAATTGAAGATAATTTAATCGATTCGTTCCATCGATTAGTACGTACTTAGCTAAACCGGTACTTAACTAAGTCGATCTAACCCTATTCCGAGTCAGTTGACATATCAAGTTTATATATAAGTGGCGAGCGAGTTTTGCGGCATACCGAGAATCTGTGTTCAGTCGTACCAGGGGAGCAGAGTGCCGTCGAAAGTGGCCGTAATATGAACAGCATACATACGCTGTGGCGCAGCCGCTCACAATCGATAAGGGTGGCGGCCACCCCAGCACCCCCAACACCCCCCGGCGCGAGGGGATGAATTTAAATTATTCACAGCGGGTATAACTGCGTGCCGCCGTCTTTAACAAACAAATTACGTATGCGCGCCTAATAACGCGATACACCCGGCTTTAGGCCAGAGATGCCAGCTTTCAATTATAACTTAGGATAAGTGACGTGGGTCCGACTCGGTCTGATCTTCGCTGATGTTATATTTTATGTACATATGTTTACCATGTCCTAATTCTCTTAATTACGAGAGAATTCACACAGCTGGGTAGGCAGAGAGAACATAGTCTTAACACTCTGTTGCGAAGAAATGGAAATATAAATTTAAATAAATATTAAATTTCCTCGAGTGGGCATCGAACCTGAAACCGTCGCGTTACAATCACACCTTTGTACCCATACGCCACGACGGCTTACGTTAATGAATAATTATTACTGCCTGTTTCAATTTTCATAAATTATTCCATTTCCTAATTATGCGTTTACACAATGGAAACATAAAATCTATTATGTTAAAATCGACGATCTACAGTGATTTCAAATAAAGGTTTACGGCCATTTTATATTTTTATTTGTGTTTAAATAAAAAACACTTTTTTTACTACAATTTTTTTTTGTATTGTCTACACAAAAAATACAATGATGTAAATAGCACAAAGTAATAAGCTCTATACAAGATATAATAAGTAAATAAAAAAAACCACTTTTTACTTTAACTATAAAGATATAAGATAATATACATAAATATTAAAGAAAATTTAAACGAAAGCGACACATCGAGAGACTTAAGCGTCGCTGCTCCTTTCATCTGCTATAAACGCCGACACAAAGTAAGAAAAATAGGGAGAGCACAACGTCAAAGAGATTGAATATTGATTGTCGAGTCGACAGCAATCTGAGCACATCGAGGGGGGCACGGCACTCCCGGGAGGAACCCGGGGCCCTCCTCCCGGGGCCCTCGGGCCGTGACAATTTATGTTATTGCCACGGAGCTGGCCGTCGCCGATACGGGACCCTCTCGTGTAATTGTTAGTTGGACCGCAGGATATTGGGGAATTAAACGAGAGTGGTGATTGATTAAACGGCGATAACGATTATGGTCGTGGATATTGTCGACGATGAAAAATTGGTGGGGTGATAGCACTACCACTGTGTAATTAAATGGGGGTAATAAAGATTTATAAACAAACACATTGGTGTTAACGGGAGTGAATTAAAAAAAAAACGCGGTAATCCCCCGCCTCGGACCGAAATAAAAACACGTTGCGTAGGCATGGGAGGCGAGCGCTCGTACGCCAACAGATTAAGCCGAAAGATCAACAAATAAATTTTAATCCGACCGAACAGCATTCTCGCATTTCCGGCGGCAAAAACTCGTGCAACACATGGGCGAGAAAAAACTAAAATTATTATCTTAAGTCGAACCCAACAGAACCCATTAGTAAACAACGCGGGCACAAAAGAGGGCAAAATGGCGCTTAACAAAAAAAGGTAACGAAAAACCAGCTTTTGAACCCCGGCTCCCCTGCACTTCATTTGTGAAGGTTTTATTAGTTTGGAGTCTAGTCGACAAAATGCTCAATTATTTTTTTTTATTTCATTATGACTTTCGTGAGCATAAAAATTGTCTACTAAATGAAGTGAATGGTTCATTAATTACATTCTTGGCACTTATTTGGATCTTTTTTTAATATTTTCAATTTACACAGCATACTCGTTAAAGTATGTAAATAGAAATATCTTCATGTAATAATCATGTATTAATATTTTCTTTACTTCGCTCTGGCACCAAGACAAAAGCCCGGCGTTGAGTTCCGCCAATCACGAAAAGTTCAGCAGAAAGTGGGGAACAGAATGTCTTAACATTAACTTAACGTTCCCTCTGCCTATCCTACTATATACGTGAAGCTAAAAAAAATGTAATAATCACTCATCAAAACTAGTATTTTAAAACATTAATTAACCCCAAACTAAAACTAAATTGCTCATTTGAAACAAAACGGAACCAAAACATCTAAAAGCGTCAACCAGTAATACTAACATTCGTGTTTATATATTTGGTGAACAACGACAAATCTCCTCCTGGCGAAACTTTCCACACGAACAAAGAGACGACCAGGTACGAGTACCTACAAGCCGGCTGCGGATTATAGCTCCCACCAACATAACCACGGACCAGTCGCCCAACTCGGTCGACCGTTTGTAAGCCGGCTAAACACGTATGCCCCACAGTCGACGGATCCGTTTATCGTGCTATTTTAATGGGTTTATGACGGTTGAGACTTTAGTATTTATCGTCGGGTGCATAATAAAACGTGTTAGACGATAGCAGTCTCTAAAAGTATAATTTTAAATGACATTTAGATTATTAAGTCAGCTTAAAAGTAACATCGGCTTTAGAAAAACAAACTGTAAACTGTAAAGTTGGTAATTATGGATTTAACTCGACTAGTAATAGCGCAGGGGCACAAGTATGGGGCATGACTGAAAATTCGACAGGTCGTAGGTTCGATTCCGAGGAAATCAAATATTTAATATTTTAGTTTCTTCACTCTGGTGTCGACCACTCAACACGCATTGCCTCTAAAATTCAGCAGAAAAAGGGAAGCGGAGTGCTTAGCACTAGGCTCCCTCTACTTACCCTGCTATATGCGGGATAAAGCGCCTAAAAGTAACACCGGACCTTTATAAAAGCAAAATGTAAACAGCCAACTCACTAACTGTAAACCTAACATAGATTTACCTCAACCAATATCGAAGCAGTAACTTATTTAACAATCAACACAATTAATTTCAAATCAATTTACCATAGCTTTTAATTTATTATCATTTCAATCGTAGCATAATGAATGAACACGTAACCACCGTGGAACAATACGAAGCGGAAATAATAACGCTATTTGTTGGAGCGCGGTCTGTCGGCGCCGCGGGCCTCCGGCCTTACATCCTAATTAAGCCAATAATAATTGCCCGCACGGTAGTCGAGTCGACAGCTGCTGACTCCTTACGCCTTCTGTTGTCCTGATGATGAAAACTGCGTTCTTGAAAGCTTAATGCTAATTAATACTCTACTAATATAATAAATGTAAAAAAGGTTGTGAGGATAGATGTTTGTTTCAGTTTTATGCAAAAACTAGTAAGCGAATTTAGGTAAAACTTTACAGTAATATAGTTTATATATCAGAATAACATATAGGGTACAATTTAATTAATATTTCATATTATAACCTCAAGTTTAAGCGGGCGAAGCCGCGTGTGGACTACTAGTTGATTTATAAATAATAAGGGACGTCTTTATTGACATTAAAGAAATTAATTAAAAAGTCACGGATGAGCTTATCAATCAACAATTTCCATAAATGAATAATTAACAATTAAAATTTACATAATAGATGGATAAAGGTCAAAATCGATTAGATATAATCGATAGTGTTGTAAAAAACAACAAAAAAATAACGACGAAACGAGTGAAACAACAAATATAATTATCGCGAATCATTAACCGTAATAAGTGTACCGATTCGTTCCGCAATCTGTATCGGCCGCAACCTGTCCCGCGGGGCGATTTATTTTATCACATCAATCAATTACATCGAGAAATCGATATTAAAATTTTAATTCGCCGTCCCTCGGTCGGGGCAATGGCGTTTTTGTGATATGAACGATGGTACGCCCGAGGCAGGTAACGCGATACGTCCGCTGTGGGATATAAATAAAGCTGTTGAAGCGAAAAATTCATCTGAATTTATGATTTGGTGTTTGTTTTCGCAAATTATATTTCACGTGGACAACGTGGTCCAATAATACATATATATATTTTAAAATGCATAATATATATTGAATCAATGGGCGATCGAAATCGACAATCGAGTAACTATTATAGACGATTCCATAACAACTACTTGAGCATGAAGTTTAATTGACCGAGTAAACCGAGTGAAAATTTCCAAGAAACGAGGCTAGCCGTGCCGCAGTGACATAAGCGGTAATATAAACGCGACAGGTTATAGATTCAATTAACACTCGAGGAAATAATAAATTTATTAATTTAATTTTTTCGTTCTGGTATCGGGGTAAGTCGCGGCTTCTCTATCCGCAATGACTTAAAAATTCTGCGAAAAGTGGGAAACAGAGTGTTTTAACACTAGATTCCCACACTAGAACACCCGAGAAACCCATCCAAATACACTAATTCAAATCACACAAGTCACAAACAGAACAGTGATGTAGTGGTAATCAGACATCAGTATGTAAATTTATTCAAAGCTATCAGTATAATCGAGCAAGGCAGTGATATTAACCTCATTCGAGTGTATGCCTCTCTAGTCGTTCTGATATGTATCTTATTAATTTGTGATATATAAACATTAAGGCATCGGTCTCAATTAACTGTGATATATAAACGAAAATGATATCGATTATATATCGACAACATCTCAATTGGCCTTTGATAAATGTAACAGTATAAATACTACTCGTATAAAGTAATTATCGATATACTTATTGTATTTTTACAGCCGAATATAATTCTTTAAAAAACGAAAATTTTAATCACGACCAAAAATATCACTACCTCATTTTAGGAAAGTGCTTGTAGTTCCTAAATTACTAATCGGATTTTCATAAAATATAGCTCAAATACACCGCAAGAAAAAAACTACACTCAAATCGGTTCATTAATTCAGGAGCTACAGTTCCACAAACAGACAGACACGTAAACTTATAGCACCTCCCTTTGTGTCGGGGTTTGAAAAGATAAATTTATTGGGTAGCGACTGCAAAGTGCGGTTGAGAAAACTTTAAAGTTGACCGCAGCGAAGGTCTAACCCGTAATAAAAGCGTTCTCGACCATTAAATTTGTGAATGTTCTAGCGTGTAGAAACGCTATCATAATAAACATTATGAATTTAATTGCCGTGTCCATTTGCTAAAAATCGTATAAACTGAGCC
Source organism: Heliconius melpomene rosina (assembly GCF_056956725.1). Lineage (NCBI taxonomy): Eukaryota > Metazoa > Arthropoda > Insecta > Lepidoptera > Nymphalidae > Heliconius > Heliconius melpomene. The sequence goes on along the minus strand of NC_140402.1, from coordinate 2,721,132 downwards.
TTTTGTGTAATATAGAGGAATTAGATAAAAATTTTATATACTGTAGTTATACTTCACAATTCAATAATTCGTATATAGCTGGTTCTTTTTTTCAGCCTCACGCTAAATCTCAAATGGAGCACGGTAGCAGAGGCAGCCTAGTGTTAAGACACTCCGCTCAGCGGTCGCGGAACTCAACGCTGCGCTCCTCGTTACCAGAGCGCGGAAAAAAATATTAAATATTTCATTCAATCTAGTGGGAATCGAACCCATAACCTGTCTCATTTACAATCACACTGCACCACCACTGACTAAAGTTTAATATCTGTTCCTCAAAATAGATTTACTAACAAAAGGCATTAAAGACACGAACAAGGGTGTCACCCTCTCGCATCACCTCTTTTGTGCACTCGTAATAATTGTGTTAAGCATGCGTCAGAAAAAGGTTTATACTTTAAACAATGATAAGAAATAAATGTTTTCTAAAGAACATTAAATTGTTGGAGAAGTCTGATAGCACAACTTGATCTAACAACTACTATTGTTGACACTACCATCACAAAAAGACATTGACACAAATAGATATGAGAACAAGTAAAACAATGTCAGAGTCAAAGGCCGTTTAGACAAATGGAATATCAAGTTGATATCGTCTCCACTCTTTAATCATCACGCTTCCCAGTTTCCAAGCTGGAGGGCGAACGTTAAATTGATTCCGCAAGCACTTTAGAAATTTTTAGAACCCTCGACAGTGATTAATGAAAGGAATTTCGGGAGACTGCGACGTGCTCCCGTTCCCCTCGCGAATAACGCTAAGAAAAGCAAAGGGACGCTCCCTTTGCTAAGCTTTTAAAGGTAGGTAGATATATATCATAGAAATGAAGCAATTTAGTTATGTTATAAAATATGGCGGTTGCAATAATAACTGATTGCACAAGAAGCTGTTGATTTTGTCGCGTAATTTGCTGTGGTTGAACGTGATGAGCTGTGAGTGTTGCGTGATGGGTTGCAGGGTTGCCGCAACAACGGCACTTCACGTTTTGATTAATGATGTATGTATATGCATTACGAGGTGCTTCTGTTAGCAGGTGCATGTTACAGCATAATAATATTTTTTTTTACCCTTTTATGGGTACACCTGGGGACTAGACCGGAGTGGGGACTCGAGTGGGTTATGTGGAACTGGCAGATGTATGCCATCCGCACTATCCATTAAAACTTCATGGACTACAAGCTGGAGCTACGCGAGCCAAGGGGTTTTTAAATTGAATTTTAATAACATAACCTACCAAAATTTAATTTACTATATAGATAAAAAAACATCGTGAATTAAGCACATTTTTTAGTGTTAATTATTCAGTAAACATTTTAATAATTTTAATTTATAAATTCGTGTACCAATAATAACAATATTTTATAAATTCTAAAACCCTCTCAGGATGATTAAAAATTTCCACTTCCAAGGTTTATTTTAAATCAATCACTAAAAGTATATTAACTTTGCGTATCTTCAGTAAATTTTAATTGCAGGATAGAGTGTTATATTACCAGTCAAATCTGACGTTGTAGTGTTTCAGATTAGCAAATAAGCAGCGCAGGCCACAATCGCATTAATTTGTAAAGAGAGGTAGGCAGCGGGAAGGTGGGGGTGTGGGGATGGGGGGAGTGATTTAATGAACCGCTGCGGCGGGCGACAGTGAGGATTACACCCCGCCGTTTGCACTCAATCAACCTCGCAAACACCCCGAGCCCGCCAATTAAATACACTCCGAAACAATCAGATACATGGCCGATAACAGCGATTGGACAATTAGCGATTATTGTTATTGATAAATGACTGATCTGACGACAGGAGGTGCGTCACGTCGCGGCACGTCACGGCACGTCACGAGTCCGGAGTCGTGTCTAGTATGTTTAACAAGAATGTGCAATATGTTTCTATCAAACGATTCATGTATTACATATTAGAAGTAAGTAACTTCTTATCTCACGATATTTGATATAATCAGTTCCGATATCTACCAATCTGCCTAGTTTTTCCAATTGTAAATATTTATTTAGTGATTTAGCCGCACCCAGGAAGACTAAACCTAAATGCTATTGACACACTAAAAGTCGGTTCCAACACGACGACGACGCCTTGATAACGACTAAACTTGCGTAACTTGTGGTGTGGAGAAATGTTGTAACACTGATATTATGGATTATGGAGTTAGATGTTTTTGCTTTTGATCTTTTGTTTCATTTTGAAATATGTACCATATACTGGCGGGTTATTAGTAATTAAAGCAGCACTCACCTTAGTATCTGTTTTTTGCTTTTTGGCCGGGGGTTGCGAGTTGAGTTCCTGCCGCGAGTCGTCCGGCTCGGGCTGGGGGGCCGCAGGCGCGGGCGCGGGCGCGACGGGCGCGGGCGCTGCGGGCGCGGGCGTCGGTGGCGCGGCGGGCGCGGGCGGCGCGGAGGGCGCGGGCGGGCCGGGCGCGTTGGGCGGCGGCGGCACGCGCGCCACGCCGTTGACGTCGTGCGCGTGCGGCGGATGCGCGTGCGGGTGGTGGTGCTTGTCGCGCGCCTTGTCACGGCGGTGGCCGCCGGAGCCGCGCTTGGCGGCGGCAGGCGGCGCAGGGGGCGCGGAGGGCGGCTTAGGCTCGCCGTTCATTTCGTTGGACTTGACGATCTCGTGCTTGGCCTCGGAGCTCTTGGTGCCGGGCTTGGTGCGCTTGATCTTCATCTTGAGCGCGGTGCGCTGCGCGTCGGGCTCGGCGCGCGCCGCCATGCCGCCCGCCTCGTCGCTCTTCTCTATGTCGGCATCGAGGTCTATGATGAGGTCGCCGATGCCGATGTCCCACTCGTTATCATCGTACTCGAAGTTGGCGGGGTGCGCGTGGGGCGCGGGGCGAGCTCCGCCGGCCGGCGCGCCCTCCCTCATTGGCGCCGCCATGCGCGCCGGCTGCCCGCGCCCGCCCCCCGCAGCCCCGCACACGCACACACCATTGTAGCCCTGATCAAAAAAAACAACTATTAGTACAAATATCTAAATATTTTCAAAACTTCATTAATGTATTAGGGGTACTTAATTATTATTTCAACGACATTTACATATTTAACGAGCACATGAGTTAAACGGTAAAACGTACGTCCGAAAAGCATCATCACTTCATGAGAAATTTGTAATAAACATAAAAGCAACACCATTTAACTTAAATGAATATGTCAAACAAAATTTATACATTTCTTTATAAAATTTTCATATCTTACGAAGTTATAACCAATTCAAAGTGGCAATAATCGTAAAATAGTCATAAAACCACACAGATAAGCTCGCTTTAACTCATGGCGAATAAACCATACTAGACCTAACGTGTACTAAGGAAAGCCGTATATTTATTGTAAGCAGTAATATGCTGGTCCAAGTACAATTTATCGATTATAAATATACTTATGCTTAATATTTCAATCCTAATATATTAGTGTTCTTCATTTCTAAATAATTTCTTGGCCCGAATAACCACGAACTTAACCAAATAATGTTTCACGAAACTTCAATTCAAATTGAAATTGAAATTAAAAAAATATATATTTAAGTAGACTATTAGTATTAGGTATAAGCGCTTTTGAATCGTCGAATGAACATTTTTTTTTAAAAGCTACCACCGATTCGAAAGGCAGTTCTGCTGAGAAGAGCCGGATAGTTAACAGATGTAACTAAACAAAATAATCCTCGAACATTCCAAACAAACGATAAATTAATAAACAATCTCAAAACAACAAAAGTTTTAAAAGGCAAAATAAATAATAGAGCAGCAGCAGTGAAGAAGAAAAGAAATTTAAAAGCTTAGTAGCTAGGAGTAACTGCAACAGGGAGTTAAGATTACTTGGAGAATAGTTTATAGCGTCGCCAGAGCCGGCTTTAGAGCGCCCTTTTGATAACTCCTCGTAACTTTTTTATTACTAGCGCGCCTTGTCTGCTTGGCACGCTCATAGACTTATCTTGGCTATATTTCTTATATTCTTTTAGTAGCAGACAGAAGATTTAAGGATAAGTATGTTTAATTGAAGTTAAAAAAATATATTTATAAAAGAAAGTTATTTTTTATGTGTCACTTTGGATATTATAATTTAATAATGATAACTTACATATTCTCACATATTCTTGGAAGTGTAGTCGAATTATGACGTTTAACAACAGATACACAAATTGCATAGTCTACGTACGCACAGATTAAATAAAAGTAATTAAAGATGTCAATTTGAAATAAATTTTGTTATATATTTCAATATAGCAGATACATTACATTATGTTTATGATAAAATTTATGCTTTATAATTTTATAACTATGATAAATAAATAACGTAAGTCAAACTACGTCGCAAAAAACAAAAAATATAATTTATAACAACTATGTTAATTGTGTTAAAGCTCTAGTTAATTTATTTTAGCTTTAATTAATTCAGTATCATAAACAACTGATAAATTTTCAGTTTACGTATTACGTGACATGACGAAAAATGCATCTTCCTCTTAAAATTATAAAAATATACTACTATACACTTATATTTATATATATGTTTCATATATAACTGTCGCAACAATTTAAAATCAACACAACCAATTAGTCTTATGTAAGTATTAATATCTTTATCTTTTCACATTACCCGGCCATTAGTATCTTAACTGATTTTATAATCTAAATCGGTTTTACATGTGGAAGCCATTACATAGTTATTACAGCTTGTTTAATGAGAGACATGTTCTAAGAATATCATGTTTGTTGTCGGCTGGTTGTTGTCGGCTGGTTGTTGTTTCTTGTTAGTATGCTCGTTCCGTCTCGATTAATTACTTAATTGCGTATACTTGAAAGAAACGCCGTAGTTCGTCTATGAGAAGACTTTTTTTTAGTCTAGTTTATAATAGACGCAATAGACTGAGGCCAGGGGCATAAGGGTGTAACTGTAACGCGACGGTAGTGGGTTCGAATTAATTAATTATTTATGAATATTTTCATTTCTTTTGGCACCAATTAGAGGCCCGGCGTTGAGTTCCGTAGTCGAAAACATGGCGGTAAATGGGGAACGGAATGTCTTAGCACGTGGTTCCTTTTGCCTACCCGGCTATATGTGGGATACAGTATGAAACTGAAAGAAAAAATTTAAATAACCTTTAAAACCGCCTAAGACCCTTAAAATAAATTCTATAACTAAATATATTTTATTGTTACTCTTTTATATCTATTTAAATAAAGGTTTAAATATGTCAATATTAAACATAATAATTCTAATTACGATCATACATTTTGTACAAAGATATAACGTAAGTGCTTACTATATTTATCTTTATTTACTTAAAAGTAAGCGATTAAAATAGACACTTGAAAATCTCTTTATAAATATAAAATAACGTCACAAGCAGGTATTTCTCAAGTTATTTTAAATTGTAAACAGCTTAGTCTATCTCAAGTATCATTAAGTTGAAGAATTACGATAATTGTTTGCATATATGTATAATGTTATATATTTTGCATCATTCGTTTTTTTTAGCGTTACACACTATCTCGCACCCAGTAGGGTAAGCATAGGGAACCTAATGTTAAGACACTCTTTTCCCCAATTTCCGCCGAAATCTGAAAGCATTGAGTGTCGGAACTTAACGCCGCGGTTCGCCTCGACATCAGAGCGAAGAAATAAAAATATTAAATATTTCATTTCCTCGAGTGGTAATCGAACCCACAACCTGTCGCGTTTACAATCACATTCTTGCGCCCCTACGCCGCGACTGGTCTCTGATCAATTATACAAGTCGAGTATAATCCAATAAAAATAAATAAATAACCACTGTATAAAAGATGAAGGCTGTCACAAGTGGGCACGCTAATGATATCAATAAATCAAGCATTAGAGAATTCTTAAGCTGTCGCCTTCGCTAAGTGACCTCATCTATAAAATAAAAAAAACACTACAATCGTGCCAACACAAGAAAAAAAAGCAAATATTTTGACACAACATTCTTGGAATGTTGGCTACTATGATAGAAGATATTCCATATCATTTGTAATACTTATTAGTGGTTAATCTCCTAAATTTAAGTCGCTGATATAAAAGTTTTTCATTTATCATCGTTAGTCGCTGTTTTCTGCTATGTGGAATTAACAAAAAAATAAATAAAAAAAGATATCTTAATGCCCTAGTATTTGTATGTCTTAGTTGATTTAACAAACAAGATAATATAAGTACATTGTAATAGTCATTCAATAAATCAAATAAATATCAATGCAACTTACAACGTAAGTATTTCGTCTTTATTATTCTTTTTTTGGAGGCATTACACGTTGAATGGCGGAACTTAACGCGCTTTTGCGACGCTAGAGCATGCAATTTAATCCCCAAGAATTGACTGGCCTCAATCTCGATATTCTCTTATTTAAATACTCCAAAACGGCGTATAAAACCGAACATTTAACCATTATTCACAACTGACAAAGCTTAAATAATACTAGATTGAATGCAAAATCCAAAGAATGAAGACCCTGGAATAAATCGTGGAGAAGCATTATTCTCCATATGTTTGTCAATAGGCCGCCTGATTGGGGGCTCCTCGACGCGCTGCGAGCCTGGTACCGGTGATTTACGGGCGAGCCGCACCACTTGGCGCGGTGCCCGAGCATCGAACCCGGCCCTGCATTTTATATGAGAAAGATTGCTTGTGACGCGGAAACGTAATGCCTACGCAGGGTTTCTGAGATATTGCTTTAGCTGTATGAATAAAAATATTTGCTGTATACGATTTATTATATCTTTTGTATGAAGTTGGTGTAGATATTTTTGTTTTATATTAGCGATCCGCTCGCGGCTTCGCCCGCTTCAACTAAGTAATTACTAATAATATCATTTTAAAAACGATATCTATAGCTATATAGAAAAATAAAGTTTCAGTCTATTCAAAAATGAAACATTTATGGCAATTTTGTCGTATGACATTATTTAAAATGGAATAACTTTTTTGTTTATAACCGACGGAAATAAAATAAACACAAAATGTTATTATTAATGAAAACTGCAATTAATTCAGCTAAGCCCTTTCTGAGATTAGTGTGAACAAACGCACAGACAAACAGACAAAAAAAATATTGGTTTTATTACGTTACGTACGGGGTTTAATACACCCCCAATAATATTTTATCTTGCATATCTTGCATGTTCAGACATAGATTCATTACGATTTTATTATAAGTATAAGTAAATATAGATGAAAAATAATTCGACATAATTTAAATAGGTTAACAAGCTAATTTTAATAGTCAAACCTGTTTTAGCATACTTAAAAAAACATAAAACTTGTCACATTATTTTTCCAAAACAACATTTAAAACCACGATTATATATTTTTTATAATTTAATATTAATTACACCATTTTATGACAAGTCCTCGATTTAATTATAATATAATCAATTGGCATATAAACATTTACGATTTGCAAATTATTTGCGGTGGTTGATTCACATTTAGGTAATATTTATGGCGCCGTCGATAATAACCTTTTTTGAGGCTCTCGTGACGCAGTCGCACAAGCAACGGTTGTGAGTTCGATTCCCACTCGTGGAAATTAATTATTATGAATGAACATTTTCATTTCTTCGCTCTGGTAACAAGGGAAAGCGCGGCCCGACAAGCCCGACCGTCAATAGGCAGTGACACGATAATTCGGCTTAAAGTGAACAATGGAGTGTCTAAACACTACGTTCACTCTGCCTGCTATATGTGGGATAAAAAATAATTAACAAACCTTTAAAAAAGCCATCAAGTATATTGCATCTAAAAAGTAATAATCTACACTAGCTAGCTAATCTACGAACGATAATGGCTGTCGGTTGATTATCTCACGTTCATATAATGTTGTTACTTGTTACTATCGACTGGGAATGTATAGGTAAAGAGATGAGTTACAATTATATATAATACTGCCAGTCATTTATATACAGACAGATATTTAATGGAGTTTATAAGAAAATCTTGTATCATTTTTAATTATGAATTATTCTATTATTAATAAAAATACGTATATTTTATTACAGCACAAGTCATTTTTATTCTATAATTAAATTCTTATAATTTAACTGCATAATCGTGTTTTCAATTTATAATTTATCTATGCGCAATTAAAAAAATATATTTTTTACTATTCATATTTTAGTTTTAACGAATATTAAGCTTTATGCCGTATTTATCGCAAAGTAGCGTAAATAGATGAACCCTGGGAACCTAGTGTTACGACACTCTGTTCCCATTAAGTATAAAAATGTACTAAAATCTTTTAAATTAAGCCACATGTTATAAAATGTGACAATGATGAGGTAGGATAATGACATCACATTATTATCATATTAAATACCAAGCCGCCTATAGCCGCTATCGTATTAAACCTTTCAGTATATCGTGCAAATTGATTTATAATTAACGATTCAATATGGAAGTCGTTGTGGTGTAGGGGCAAGCTTGCGACTGTAAACACGACGGTTGTAGGTTCGATTCCCACTCATGGAATAAAAAAAAGTAATATTTTATTTTGTTTAGTAACGCGGCGTTGAGTTCCGTCTTTTAATACGCAATACGTGATCGATTCTTAATGGGAACGGAGTCTCTTAACACTAGATTGCCATGTGCGGGATACAGCGTGAAACTAAAAAAGTGTTTCAGTATATCTTGCAAATTGATTAACGATTTAAAAACGAATTATAAACGATTCACTAATAAACTGCATTCGAAAGGAAATAAATTCGTGTGAAATTTAAAGCAGCAATTAACAACACCGGCAGAATTGATTTAAATGCATTTATTTCAATATTATTAGCATTGCAATATCAATAAAGAGATATTAAACGTTATATAATTGATTAATTTATGTGATATATTACCATAATAACAGAGGTTTATATTTTTAAAATATTTTATAAATATAAACAAATACAGAATGCCTTACAAATGGAAATAGATTTCGATATCCCTAGAGAAGAAAATAAAAAAAACGTTATATACGTTTTCCCTATAACAACATTTTTTTTGTGCTTCACGCTGTATTGCAGGTCCTTTCTCAGGTTCCTACCTGGGAACGTTTTAAACGTTCATCATTGAATTTAATGATTGCTTATTTTTAATTACAACGGAAACTACCATAGTAAACTAACAACGCGAGTTCAAAGACAGACACAGTTTCACAATATTAACAAACTACATACCGTGACGGGGTGCTAAGCGATACAATTGAATGACGTGACGATTTTGCACTATTGAAATCTGAATGCCGATCGGTGCTCGAATATTTGGCAGCAATCGAGATAGCAGCCCCAATATCGCATAGCGGCATAGTTCCACACATTATACTGATGAGAGAACTGCCAAAGGTCTCTTTACTAAATTTAACGTATACTGTTACAAAATTTACTATTAACTTTATTTAAAATTCGATGTTTTATTATCAAAACGTCACGTTATAGATTATATTAGGACACATTCATGTTTTTTATATGAGGAAGTTTTAAATATTTAATATTTTTTCGCTATTTAGAGGCAAATCGCGGCGTTAAGTTCGGTCATACGCAATCCCTTCAGAATTCAGGAGAAAACGGTGAGCGGAGTGTTTTAACACTAGCCTCCCTCTGCTTACCCTTCTACATGCGGGATACAGCGTGAAGCCGAAAGAAAATAGTAACTTAGCAGTCTTTTAGAAAAATACCACACGCAGGCGCAGTAAGCAGATACTCTCACTAGTAGCAAATCACACCTTTATCGTTAATCTAGAACCTAATGTCTCGAATATTTCGTTTTTAGTGGCGTAGATAGAAACAATGCACATCCCCGAGTGAGAATTGAACCGGCAACCATCGCGTTAACACTCAGAGGCTGTCACTGTGCTACAATGGCTTTAATAAAACAATATATTTTTAAATAAATACTATATCAGTGAGATCATCACGAATATATAAAAGTCTATAGTTAATGGTATGTGAAACACGTCTTTCAAATGAGATACAATGTGAAAAATATTCAAATTGTTACCTTTAGGGAAGCACTTGTTAAGTCTCGTACTTTTATAGTAATATAACTTTTTACCTGTTTATAATGGTAAAATTACTTCAACTAGGTATATGTATAATGAAGATTGATTGATGGCGTCGTTAGGCAGGGGCACAAGCGTAACTAACGCAACGTTTGTGGGTTCGATGCCCGCCCAATCGAAGGAATGCACAAAGCCTCGAAAATTTGGGCGGAAAGCGGGAACGGAGTGACTCAACACTAGGTTCCTTCTTCGACATAAAAATGAAACTCAATAATAGGTGAACAATAATAATAAATTAATGTCAAGACTTATTATTATTATTCATATTAAAATAATAATATTTGATTTTCGTTGTTATTCACAGTCACATTATACGTCAATTTTCCACGCAACTCAACACAATTGTTTACAACATTATTATAATTATAATATTAATATTTGTGTTGTAGTTGTATCAACATTTATCTGATTAGAACAAAAATAATACATTATAAGTGCTCACGTATCAAGGCGATCATCTTGCTGTAGCGTCTTCCACTCTGCTACACGAAGATTGGCGTTAAGCTCCGCCAGTCAATACATTATATTTTACAAAAAGAACGGAAGCTCCCTTTTTTCTACTCTACTAGTTATGTGGGATAAAGATATTTAGATCACACGCCATGTGCTTTTCACTAAATATAATATTTTAAAACCCAATTATCAAGCGTAGGTTATTATTATGGAAAGTTCGATTTATTGGGGTATCGTTTATCATTTTTGTCTGGACACATCCTGGATACTTTTTTTAGTACAAATCAGAAATTTTACATTCTAGGTCCAAAATCCAACCAAATTAAGCATATTGAATAAGCCATTGCGTACTTTTTAAATATCAATTAGTAAAACAAATCTCTCAAATCCCCCAAATAAGCTTAGATAAGGTCAGTACATAATAATATTATTTAGATATCAGGCATACAGATCTAAGAACTGAAACAAAGTAAACTAATATTTCGAAGAAACTCTCCAAGGATTTCCACATCGGTACAGAGTTTTTGTCCCGTAATTTCGTTCAATAAACTAAAGGTTGCCTCTTTACAAAACCGTAATGGATTCTGACCCTCTTGATGTTTCAAAATAAACAAAGGACGCTCGAAGCTTTGTTAACAAAAAGATCCTTTTAGTATATCGTTAGCTGAACAAATAAAATAAGCCAATAAATAAATTTGTTAGAGTTTGTTGGCAAAAAATATTAGGTCTGTACTTCAAATATTAGATATTGGAATATTATTTATTTATTTTCTTATTTCAGCTCTACTCTCTATCCAGAATATAACATGCGAAGTTAACCTAGTGTTAACATACTCCATTTCCCGCTTTTCACTGAATTCTAAAGGCTTTTGCCTTAATACCAGAGTGAAGAAATGAAAATAGTCTTGTTTACACACGCTTATGCCTCTGCACCACGCCTGGTCTCATATTATTATTTATTTATTCTTTTTCCTTTTTCAAATGAGCAGTATAATGTTCGCCGTAATGACCTCTACAGCGTCATTGGACTCGGGGAAACCGATCTATAAGACTTCGACCTTGGCTTGGCTTCAATGGAAGTTAACAACAAATAGAGTTCACAATGTTGCAAGTGCATCTCCTCGGCCGGATTTGAACCATCGACTTAAGAATTACTGAGCTATCGAAGCTGAGCCAACTGGGTTATCGAAGGTATAAAAGAACCAGCGCCTCTGGGAAGCCGACCAAGCGCTCTGACCACTAAGCCATATGTTCTCTATGGTACTCGGCCACGGCTTGCATACACTGTTTATAGAGAGGGGGTTTGCTTCGCTCGGTCCGACCTAATATTTACTTATTCAATAGTTCTTATTAATATTAAATATTTGTATGAAAAAATAATATTTTTCATTATATTAAAGGCTTTGTTACTAATAAGGTTTTATATATAAGTACAGTTAATAAAAATAACATGTAACATGAGCACGACTACAATAGTGGGAAACGTTTTTTGAACATTAAATATAACAGCTACCATTAACCTATTTACAGTACAATAGCAATAACTTAAAGCAGGAAAATGTAAATTTTGTTTTTATATATTTAGAAACGTTATATTGCTAGAAATATTCACACAAGTCCTTATAGTTTAGTAGTTTTCTTTAATTTTTCGTGTTCAAACTTATCACTAGATTCGTCGAAGTATGACTAATCCTTAGCGAGTAAATAATAGTTTCAACAAGTATCTACAAAATGTAAATTGAAAGTTGTTTTAACGTATTGTATTTACAAATTTACAAATAATAACTTTCCTTCGCCTGTATCCCGATATAGCAAGATTGGCAGAGGGAACCTAGTGATAAGACATTGGGTTCTCCGCTTTCTGGCGAATTTCCGAGGCATTGCGAGGTCAGTGACGAAACTTAACGTCACGCTTTTATCTTAGTACCAGATCGAATATATGAAAATATTAATAAATAATCATTAATTCTTCTCTGTGAATCGAACCCACACGCTTGTGCCCCTGGGCCACGACGGTTTCATAATAGCTTTCTTTTAATTAACATTTTTATTGTTGTAAATTACAAGGCTAAACGTTGCGTGGCACTTAAATGGTATTGTGACCGTGTATAGCACATCTCGTTTTCGTCGTTCGACGCGTTGCAATGATTACAATTTTAAATTACATTTTTTTTGGTTTCACGCTGTATCCCGCGTGTAGCAGGCTAAGTAGAGGGGGTGCCTAGTGTTAAGACACTCCGCCCCCCACTTTCTGTCGAATTCAGGGGGCATTGTCTGGTGGAACTTAACGCCGCGCTTTGCCTCTTCACCAGAGCGAAGAAATGATAATGTTAAGTATTTCATTTTCTCGGGTTGGTATCGAACCTACGACCTGTCGCGCTTACAGTCATACCAATGCCTCAATGTTAAATACTAAATTTAAATACTTGAAAATAAAATACGAAAAACATATACGAGCATTTGATCTTCATAATTTAAATGAATATTTCATAAAAATGTTAACATTTCATATTTTATTATTTAATGAGAAGTATATTATAATTTTTAAGGCCGTCGCAGCTCAGGGGTACAGCGTCAGGCTGTAAACATGATGGTTGTGGGTTTTAATTAGGGTAATTTAGGGTAATTAGTTATTTTAATTTTCTCGCTTTGCCTTGTTTACAAATATGTCTCGAAAATTGGGTCTAAAGCAGGGAATAGAATGTTTTAACACTACGTTCCCTCTGCCTACCCTGCAATACTCATAATCTGAATAAAACGTAAAACTGTAAAAAAATATAGTTAATATTGAGTATATGAGTCTAAGAAAAATATGAGTTTTATACAAAAATAAACAACCATGAAGTGACTACGCCTTAACATATTTAACTTTTTTGTCCCCTTCTCACGTACCAATACGTTTTTATTGCTTTTCCCTATCGTCCCTACGCTGTTATAGCGAGGGCCGTCCGTGTTCGTTATATGGAAATAACACATCTTTTTTTATGAACCTAACAATTTTATACTACTTTTTCCATTATTGTGTATGAAAAGATTTAGAATAAAATAATTATTACTATTAATTAATAACTTTTTTTTAACTAATTTATTAATAGATTTTATAGCTTTAAATATTCCAAAATTTGAATATAAATGAATGTTTATATCCTTAAAATTTACTCCAAAAATAATGTTACATATTAGAAGTCACTGTGTGTGGTCCTTAAAACATTCCAATCAGTAGGTACTATAAAACAAATATAAAAGATGTCTCGCAATCATTATCTTGATATCGAAATATTATAAAAATTGAGATTATATTACCAATATAACTCATGTTTCGAATTTTTGTGATAAAGCACGTCTACATACTTAATAGAATAAACATCAAGCACGAGTACTACGAGCGAATGTTAAATAAAAAACAAAGCCATATTTAAACAATTCAGATATTAGCATTACATATTTACATAAACTAAAATAAGATAAAAAAATATATATAGTAAATATTATACTAAGCTAAAACCTCACCGTTCCCAACTGGATCTATCGATGACTGGCGATGGCAATCCCAAAGAGACACAATCCATACAGCACTTAATAGCACTTAGTTAACACTATCACTGCGGGAGTGGCACCATCAATGCACCAACACTTGAACACCATGCAACGTATCCCGCACCAGACAGCACGGCTCACACCTACGGAGAGACAGAGAGAGAGATGAGCACTCCGAGACACACAGTTATCTGACACTGGCGTACTGGCACTGGCCTCGCAAGGAATTACAAGCGCGCGTCACGAGTGCACGCCGCTCGAATACTGAGCGCTGAGCGGCGGAGCGCGAGCGTGGCAGCGCCAAGCTGAGCCGGCCAGCGCCGCCCGGAGCCGTACCCGGGGCAACTATCGTTTCACGCTTCACTAAGTGGAAGACCAAAGTGTAAAGTTACACGCAAATAAGTCCAACTAGTGTTTCTATCATAAATGACACTTCTCTTACTTTACGATGATCGTATCGTCCGCCGCTAGCTCGCAAAGTGCCAACTAATTATCTTTTAGATATAATATAACAACGATATAGGAAAATATTCGCATGTAAGAATAGTATTAACGTAAAACAAGCTGCCGGGTGTGCCGCTGTTTATGAAACTTACAACTAGAGAGAGAGGTCCGATTTCGCGTGAAGCGTGTGCAACGTGGCGAGGAGGCGCGGGCAAAGGGGCACGGGGGCAAGGGGACTCGGGAACATGGCTTCCAAAATTATTACACAAACATTTATGCATGAAGGGATAACAAAATATGACTGCTGTTATACCGTTCAGATTGAAGCGCATTTATTCATGGCGTAATATTATACGGGACGCGCTCGATTGATAATTATAAAATGTTCGAGTAATTGGTCTCGGGAGCGCGGACCACATGCCCGCTCTGGCTCTGAGCGCGGTAGGCGGCGATAACTTTTTTATTTGTGTGTGTGCGTCCAAGAAAACATGTGAGATAATAAAAAGTTATGTTTAAACGTTCGACTCGTAAAGTTTATTTGTATAATACATTCTTAAAACAAACGTATAATTACAAAGCGCTTTATAGACGGTTACAACGATCTTTAAGAAAGAATAAATTATGAGAATGATTTTATTTATAGTTGTTTCGAGGAATTTCTAGTTTTGCTAATAAAACGGCAATGGTTGTCGTTTGTCGTTAAACATATTTGTATTATGCATCATTGTAATAAAATTGTATATATACCATCAAGATTTTTTTATTTATAAAATGGAAGGGGGCTGATAAGTAGACTTTGTATATGCCAAAGAAAAAGTAGAGTTTCAATATTCTAAAAACATTTAATATATTTATACTTAAACTTAACTATCATAAGTTACCAGCAAAGAAACCTATTATTAATAGGCAAAAGATAAGACAATGACGTAGGTAAATGAGCGAAGTAGCCATGTAAGCAATTGTTATTGACGTTACAAAATAATTAATTAATATAATTGATGGGACAATAACAGCATTTATGCTACAATGTAAGATTTATATTATTTTAATATGACAAGCCAATGTAAATTGCAATTAAATATGATTTAAATTTTTTATCTTCATCGTTACTAGTTAACAGATAGATACACCTATGACATAGCTTAAGACTCTCCTTTCTCTCTTTTATGTTCACTTTAGAGTCGTCACGTTTTTTATAAAAATTAATGCAGACACAATTTATATAACTAGAAAAATTTGGAAAAAAATAAATATTGTCTAAAAACAGATGAAATAAAGACGTATGTATTGTATATACGTACTGTCAGTCACTTTTTAAAGTACTACATTGTTGTCATTATTCAAGTGCCTATATTAATATTCATATTATTTTATGCAAAAGGGCAAAAGAAATGCTAGAATATTTAATTTAATTTGGAATAATTATTCAAAAACGTTAAATAATTTGCTCTTCTATCTATACATTGTTGGACGTCACATTAGATACGACAAAGAAAAATAAAGTTACGCTCTCGTATAAAGCAATTTATATTGTACGCTGAAGCTATTTGCCATTCTTTTGATAAAATATGAGAAGAGATTTTAACTATGTACTCAGATATTTGAAGAGCAAAGAATATTTTCCGATACTTCCTAACTCGCGATCCGAATCGTATTGCGGGGGAGATATTTCTTATATTCTTTTGTTACGATCACTGCGGTCGGGTCTTTGTTATACGAGCTATACCAAGACTGCGAATAAGAAAAACTAAAACATTATTGTTGAAACGAAAACTAAGGTATATAATCACGGTATAATTTAAAAAGGACAAATGCATGTTAGTTATTTGTTTTATCAAATATTATAAAAAAAATTGACTGTAAACTGACCATAATGATATTTTTCTCGAAAATATTTAACATTAATACTTTACAGCATATGGCAACATTTTGTAGCGTCCATATTTATAGTTTACCGTTGCCTTTTATTTTACAGATAATGATACAACATTGTTTGCTGCGAGTGCATTGTGCGAGGATTTATACCGCCTTTATTCATTGAATCGTGAGATAGCTTGGCTGTTGAGTCGAGACTGTGCACACAGACTGGCTTAACATGCCAAAGGATAGATGACATTTGGCATTTATACAGCAAGTTTTGAAGAGTTGCACACTGAAGCGACAGCAATTTGTAAGCAATGACCACAACTGCAACACGACACTATATACTCAATCGGGCCACTCGCTTTAAAGTGATTGATGGCGTGGTGTCAATATCGCGTTATCGCTGACACCCTGATCCCAGGGCTGCCCGATGAGATTGTTGCATAAATTTACACGTCGGATAAGGTTACGGCTTTAGTTAATACCTTGTGCAAATGTAACGTTGTCAAGCCTCGAAATTTACTGGCCGTTATATCTTTAATGTTCTTTTGTTCTCCAAGAAACCTACTTTGCTTAAAGAGTTTCTACATTTATTTTTAATAGCCTCAATAATAATAACTATTCGACTATTGTCTTATATTATTATTTTTTCTTGAAATATTCACTAAGAGCCCAATATTTAAGCCGGCTTATCTTTATTTAGATAATGAAATTTTTACCTGTATTTACTTATGATAAGATGGATCAGAGTAAATACCACGTGAAATGAGCAAATATTCATGGGATGATTAAATTTATCAACAAAAGTTTTTAGTTTTGGATCATGAGGTTAATGCTGTTAGTCTTATTCGCTTTTACAGCGACACTTGGAGGGAGAAGAGGATACTCTGTGCCTGAAGAAATGCAAGCACTATATGGTAGCATGTGAGGAAGTCTGCGGGACTCGCCTCGGGGAAAAGAAAAAAAAATCAACAAAAGCTAAATACAAGTACTTTATGTTAAAAAGCACTCATTTGTATTAATTATTTAAGGTTAAATCTGTTGTCAATAAGCCTATAGAGAAATATTTCGTAATGACATTTCTAAAGTAACAGCCAGTGTCGAGTGAGGCATGTGACGAATTATTAACGCCTCAAACAAATTCGACAATACAACGAGCAGCTTTCTGCGACCCCTTGATCTCTCTTTGCTCAGGCCGTTACACATAAACGTTGGCTCCATTTAAGTTTGCTACGGTTAAGCGTTTAAAATGGGCTTAGTAAGAAATCAAATAATAATAGTTTATTATGAGGATTATTTATTTTGATATTTTTAATGGAGATAAGGTTAAATGGTAATAATAATAATTGACACTAATTATATTATTATTATTGAAAATGATTATAAATGTTGAGACTGTTGTGGCGCAGGGGCACAAGCGTGGGGCAAACGCGACGGTTGTGGGTTCGATTCTGACTTTGAGGAATGAAATATTTAATGATTTAATTTCCTCGCTCTGGAAACGCCGCCACCTAAAAGAATAGCTCAAGAATTTCGCAGAAAGTGAGGGATGTTGTCTTAAGTCTAGGTTCCCTCTAACCCGCTTTTTTTGCGGGATCCAACGTGAAACTAAAAAAGATGTAATTATAATATTAATAATTTTAATTCAAATATTAAATGTCGATGATATAAATTAACACATAATTTAAATACAACACATTAATGTGAAAACATTTGTACATTAATTACAAACAAAGGAATTAAAGTTAATAGTAGTGTGTTGTCCAACTCATTTAAAAAGCTTTAAAAACAACTGCTCGAGCTCCAGAGCAAAAAAATAATTACTTGTAATTATCAAGTGTCACCTGCCGTATGTTTATGTTACCCCATTCTCCCCTCCCTTGTCCCCTCCCAAGTTACGGTATTTTGCTGACGGTGTGCGTGTGTGTGTCTGTTCTTTACATATACCACTTCTCCATAACCGCTGTTTAATGCGTATTAAATATCCCCATTCGTATGCTTTCTAGTATGATGAGAGCTGAGAAATTGATAATAGTGTTTTTACCTTTACAAACGAATGCTTTTAGTTAAGAAAAATATATAATGGCAGTCTCAAGATGTTAATCATCATGTTACTTGAAACGTCTGAAGAGTAGTTTGTTATAACAGTTACTGTATAGGAAAGGACCGTTATACAATCGTTTACGATTTTACAACTACATACTATAAAACCGTAGAAGTAAATAATTCTATAGTACAATGTATATAATAATATATTTAAGTACCTGAGAGTTACTTCAACCGGGTGGGTTGTTACCTCGGCACGATTTCCATTATGGGGAACGTAATAACCAAATTTCGTATTCATATAACATTACAATATATTCTGTTCCACCATCAAAACATTTTGTAAACTCCGTAAAAATTCTCTACCCCCCAAAACCTTTCTCCATCTTATTTGAAATATTTACTTCTGATCTTTCTTTTGATATTACACGTATATTTGTTGCCGTTGAAGCGAAATTGGAAACGTAATAAAATAAGGCTTTGATGCCATGCGAGGTGTTTTCGTGGTAATATTATATTGAAATATTTTCGGAATTCTTATACGTATTTATAAATATTGTAGTGGTTTACTGTATTTTAGTTCGTTATACTAAATGTTTGAATTTGAGATAGCATTTGCAACTCAACAGGCAATACCTCCTACCCTGTTATGTGCTGGGTACAGCGTGAAGCTGATTTAATTTGTTTATAAACTAAGACTAAGATATTTATTTATATCCCATATACATAATATGGGAAAATGGCGGATATAGTAATATTGAAATATTTTTCATTATACGTAAGTCGTAACATAGCGTATGTAATGTGAAAAATTCTTCGCAAATACCAATTTTAAATACCAATGAAATTTCATAAATTATTTCTGTTATGTATACATCAAAAAGATAAGAAATAGATTTAATTAGAATCTACAATCGAAGCTGTCTTCGTCAGTTCAAAGTTATAATTACGATAACACGGTTTAAAAATAGAAATATATGACACGTGATTCTAAAACAACATACAGATAAAATATTTATATTGAATATAAATATTTAATTTTCGATTCTCACCCAAGGACAACAAATATTTAATAATTTTATTTCTTCGCTTTAGTGCCAAGACACAGCGCGGCGTTGAGATCCGACACTCCGCACCTTCTGAATTCGGTGAAAGTGACGAGCAGAGTGCTATAACACTAGGCTCCCTCTGCCTATCCTGCTACATGCGGGATAATGCGTGAAGCTCAAAAATAATAAAAATAACATATCTAACTATAATTTCTGTACTTACCGTAGCCGGTAGGCAGTTATGTTGTGAGAAAGTCGAGTGAATGCACTCAACCTCACGGCCATTAGTAGTTAGTCTTTCCGACTTTTGAATACAAAACAACCGTTTATTACACACTGTGTCGCTCCGAGCACTCGAGTACCGTTCCGTATATAAATGTTGACGATTTTATTTTATTTTTTCGTTATCTCTTATGTCATGAAATTTAACAAAAATATTTCTTTTTTCCAGCTTCATACTGTATCCGTATAGTGTTAAAGCACTCCGCTACCTCTTTGACACCAGAACACCTCGACACTAGAGCGAAGAAAGCAAAAATATTTCTTGTTTACTTAATAATAGCAAAACAATAAATCAATTTATTTCAAAGACCACAGACAACAAATACCTGACATAGATACATAACAAACCGAACTTAACTATTTCAACGAAGTCTATGCCAAATAGATCGTTCGTTCCGTCCATACATTAACAACTAACTTGTTACACCAACAATCAATCGAAGGCGTTATTCATTATTAGACAAAAACAATAAATTATAAACACGCTAACAAACTAATCATGATGTCATTCAGGCAAACGTAAGGAATAAATACATAAAATGTTTATAATAACAGAGCTGAAATCAATTTAGTTAGCGCACGTCCAAACGCTTTGAAGATTTCATAAACAAGTTTATGTGAACAACGTCCAGAGCACCCACGCGTAACAGAACCCCGCCACGAACGACATCTTGCTGATTCGGGTGAATTACTCGCTTTATTTTTATGCTAGCCTGGTATCGAGCTAATAGGTGCGATGGCGGCGTGCAGATACTCCACTCGCTCGCACAACGCGACATAAATAAAATGTTTTTTTTCACGGTCGAGATACTTAAATAAGAAGCTTTCGTATTTGATATAAGATTATTTATATATATAGAAGCTTGCATCAGTATTCTAGAGGCCGTTCTGGGCCAGGGGCACAAGTGTGTACACGCGACTGGTTGTGGGTTCGATTGCCACTCGAGGAAATCGAATATTTATTTAAATAATCGCGCGGCGTTAAATTCCGTCATTCAATACGCAATGCCTCGAAAAAATCGGCGGAGAGAGGGGAACTGAGTGGCTTAACACTAGGTTCCCTCTGCCTATCCTGCTGTGTGCGGGATACAGCGTGGATCTGTACTCTGTACTATAATACCTATCACATGTTAGACTTACGGCTTCCAAATCTCATGTTATTTTATCTGATATCCAGGACAGGAGCCCGAACCGACGGGAGATTAATCATAAAACATTGTGTGGCGCTTTTCACCGTAAATTGCTTGTTTATCCTATCCTCGATTACGTTCAATAGATTTATTATGTTTGTCAGATCGATTGAAGTATTTTGTGAATTATGGCTAACGAGGTACTAAGATGGAAAAAATAATATAATATAGGTAAATATAATTAATTAATTCGTGTAGCCGTCGTGGCGCAGCGGCACCAGGGTGTGACTGTAACGCGACGGTTATGGGTTCGATCCCCACTCGTGGAAGTGAAATATTTATTTACGTTTATATTTCCATTTCTTCGCTCTATTGTCAAGGCAAAGCGGCGTTGAGTTCTGCCTCTCAACACGAAAAACCTCCAGAATTCAGCAGAAAGTGGGGAACGGAAGGTCTTAACACTAAGTTCCCTCTGCCTATCCTGCTGTGTGCGGGATAGAGCGTGAAGCTGATTTATTTCTTTTTTTCAAATATAATATAACAGCAACGTCTCAACGCTAATAAATATAACATTAGTACCGGAGGCGAACGCTTCGTAATTATCTAAGCCTCGTCTATTGTGAGCCCATCAGACGTCAACCGCAATAAGAAGGAAATAATTGCATCGGTTTCTATCACAGCACGTTCGATGTTCGAACAAAAGCAATTTGTGTCCGCACGGAGTGGTTTTGTACGTGCGTGGCGTCGTAGGTGTTTATTAGCGGCGGTGGTATATGTAGGGTCCCACCGGACCGGCTCGACCCTTAGGGTCACTCGATATCACCTCGCTAATCTCCAACTCTCCTCGCTAGCTGCACGTGTTGATTGAACCACCGACGCTTGATAATTAATTAGTTTACATAAACAATCTATCTATCTATCTATTTATCTATCTATCAAGGCGTGCGATTTTCAACAAATCCATAAACACGAGAGAAATGTATATGTTTAAGATACATATACGGGAAGTTGAAAACAAAGTTGCATTTGGCGGATTTCCAATGTCACTTACATTGTGGTTTAGTACGCTTGCATGACCAAATTAAGTCGTTCCAAGATTTATACTGGCTAAATTCGAGGATCAAGTTCTCAGTTACGAGTAGTATATAATGGCGCTTAAATCTAAGGAAAACATGACGTTCTTGAATTACTTTGTAATAAATATGTTGTTCCGAGCTTATTGCGGATGTGTTGAAAAAGCTGGCGACGATCCAGAAATACACTCATCACAATCACACAACACGCAAACATCATTTAGCGGCAAATTTGCCGTGCACGAGGAAATACATATCATTTATCAATAGCGAGTTTTATATCAAATATATACGATATTATGATTTTAATAACATTTTACGCAAAAAAATATGAAATTATTCCACATTATTTTATTACTGTTCAGTGGATAATTTAGGGAAAGCTCGTAAACAGAATGAGTTAACGAGAAACTCCGGCAGTTTTGATAAATATCCTTTCGTCGCTTTTCCATTATTCGACGAAAGACAAATGTCCCTTCGGGCTCGGGTTCCGTGCAACATCACGGCATTCCCTCATTAAAAGACTCCCGGGCGGCTGTCGTCCCCTCGCGAACGTTTCGGTACGGATGATACGGTAATCGATTTTATTACCAATCGCTATAAAATAAACGATAGCCGAACTGCCTTTGTTTTACTCGTGTAATACATCAATCATTATGTTACTTCAATACTAGCTTATAAAGCTGAATTAACAATATATCTAATTTGTTGGCCTCATAAAGACCAGACCGTAGTCATTTTAACATCGGTATTTAGATTTAAGAATAATAATGAAAACACGTGCTTTTAAGCTTAGTTATGAATAGAAAATATACATTATAATTTTTATTTATTTAAGTTACAGAAGTTATTTCTAATATAAGATTAAATAAGGAATTGGATAGGTAGGTGGATGAGATAGGTATCTATTGTTCGAGAAAGACCGTATCTTCCTTACAGTTTGAGCGTTCTACTTTAATGTTCTCGCATAATAATGCAGCAGTAGAAAGCCAGCCGTGTTCCAAGCAAATTTGCTTTAAATCTGCCGCGTCGCGCCCGTTTATGATAAAAATATGCGCCGTCAGTGCTTAGGGAAGCTCGAATCCAGGAAATTGATCTCTAAAATAATTTTGTATATTAAAATGACTTATTTGAATATTTTATTTGAGGTTTTTATTTGTAGATGTATTTAGTATCAATGTTTGCTTTTAATGTTATACGTTTCTAGATATTCACAGCAAATATTGATATTTTTTTTCAATTCAACGATATAGATAAGTATAAACGGACTTATAAATAAAATTAGAATAAATATTACGCAAGTCGTACACAATTTATAATGACCCGAGTCGGTTCATTTAATGTAAATCGGCCGTAATTAGCTTGTCATACAACGGAGGCAAGTGTGTAAGCGTCCAACTCGAGCGCGTACATTGTAACATGTGCCTAACTAATTTGCAAACAAGCTATTATAGGGATGCAGTCAAAAGCGGTGATAGAATTAAAATACTATTACGCCAATACAAAGTTGATTGAGTCGACGAGGGGTGCGGGGTCGAACCCGCAGTGTGTCGGCAGCCGCCGGCTCTCGCTTCGCTCGTGTAATTTGATTTGGAGTGGCGCGGGGAGGGCCCGGATCGATAGAGCGCGGGGGGACCGGAGCAGGGGCGTGGGGGGAGGGAAGCGAGGGGGGAACCACCAGGCGCGTGTTGTCATGGCAACCGTAGCTACCCTCGCCTCCAGATTTCGTCCCAGTAAATTAAACAAAGGATATCGTTTCAGCTCCGGCTTTGCGGTTCCCGTTCGGGTGACAATTGTTATCGAGGAATCTGATAAAGTGATAACTCAGTATAAGTTAGATTACTCCACTCTAATCTGGACTCGTTCATTGTGTTTTGCTTCGTGTCAATCACGCAAGCGGGATTATTTTGCCAAAAGCGGGATAAAAATTATGAAGATTTAATTTATTATTTATCTATTTTTTAATTTTAGTTTTAAGTAAAGCTTTCAATGGTGATAGATATCAATATAGAATGTGATCAGTATAGCGTTGTAATTGAATGGAATAACGTCACTATATTTAAACTATTTTGTTTTAGTTTGTATATTGTTTTAGTTTATCATATTTTAGTCAGTTAAGCCTTCACTATAATTATAGGTAACTAATTATATAAAATTATTAGTAACTAATTAAAATCTTAAAGTAACACAAATCCTTGACAAGCGGGACTAACGACCGAGACATTTATCTATTTTTTTGGGCTAAAAATCGGGACATCTGGCAACACTGGCCTATAGAATCAATGCAAGTATGAGGTAACTAAAGAAAAGCTGGATCGTAATATTAATGGAACATGCCTGTGAAATTTCAGACACAAAGGCCTACGCTCCTTTGGCGGTGTTCAGTGAGCAGCGGTGCTCGTATTGAACCCTATTGAATATTAAGCAACTGATTAGATACTCCTTTATATATGCATAATATATGAAGAATCGTCTTTAAAATAACATTTTAAATACTTATAAAAAATATTTGAGAACAGTCGTGACCCAGGGGCAAAAAGTTTGACTGTAAACGCGACTGGTTGAGGGTTTGATGCCCACTCGAGGAAAGAAAATAAACTTATAATTCCATTTCTTCGCGCTGGTGTCGAGGCTAAGGCGTTTAGTTCCGCTACTCATCACGCACTGCCTCCAGAATTCGGTGGAAAGTGGGGAATGGAGTGTCTTAACACTAGGTTCCCTCTGCCTATCCTGAGGGATAAAGCGTGAAGCTGAAATGTTACATATAATGTGTAAATCCTAAAAGTCAAAAAAATAAGACGGAAATATATTTTATTATACCATAAAATTATTTATAAAACGTAGCTAGTCGACGACTTAAATTATTCGGCCGAACGCCGTTAAACTAATTTAATAGCGATAAGGATTGTGTCATAACCACACTTGTTTTGCCGATGGCTGTATATTCGCTATACTAGTCAAACATTATTATTAATATAATTAATAAGATAAAATATTAATAATTGACCTTTCCGCTCGAGTTAACGTACTAAATTAATTATAAAGTTAAATAGAATATGAAATAAACAAATATTTAGTTTTGACAAGAAAACACTTAAATATAGATCTGCTTCACGCTGTATCCCGCACACAGTAGGGTAGGCAGAGGGAACCTAGTGTTAAGACACTCCTTTCCCCATTTTTTTCCGAATTCTGCAGGCATTGCGTGTTGAGTGCCAGAACTCAACGCCGTGCTTTGCGTGCCTCGACACCAGTGCGAAGAAATGGAAATATAAATGTAAATAAATATTTCATTTCCTCGAGTGGGGATCGAACCCACAACCGTCGTGTTACAGTCACACCCTTGTGCCGCGAAGTTCAATATTATGTTTAAAAATATATTTTAATAATTATATCTAACTTGTAAGCTTAATGTTTTTATTGGGTCGACCTTTTGAATAATTTTATCCACATTATTACGTACCATTCACGATGGTATCTGCCCGCAGGCACTACTTATGCCTATTCAAAGTGTACTTAAATATTAATTATTCATTTGTTCTTTTATGATGTTTGCATAATTGGTAAAATTCTTTACCAATTAGTCAGCTATGTGACTGTAAATGTAACAGGTTGTGGGTTCGATTCGCATTGGAGGAAATGAAATATTAAATAATTTCATTTCTTCACTCTGGTTTCGAGACAAAAGCGCGGCGTTAAGTTCCATCACTCCACACGCAATACCACCAGAATTCGGCGGACAGCTGGGAGCGGAGTGACTAACACATGGCTCTCTCTGCCTGCTAAAACTACTACTACTAAAATAGCACCTATAAGATCCTAAAAAAAATTGTTTGTGCGACATGTAAATTTAAATTTTAACATACTTAATAAAAACAATTATCTAATCAAAATTAATTATAATATAATAAAAAAACACAGCTTCTTCTAAGACTAGACCACAACCAACCATTGAACGAGATCTAATGACAAAATAACATGTATAGAAACGTGGCCGGTGCTATTCAGCCACTAGCCACTGGCTTCTATCAATAAGTATAGAGACAACAGTCGGTTGATGTCACGGAGACCGTTATTATCTTGTTAAGCGATACGTGAAGTACCGTACGTGTGACGTCACTCGGTACACGTTGATTTGTCAAAATGGATTCGTCTTTCGATTAGCAAGTTTTGTCTTTGGGCGCCGTTAGTATTGTTTAAGTGTTTTTATGTCAGGTCTAAGGTGACACTGCTTTCAAGAGAGCGCAGGTTCAAATTCTGATGTGTTCAAAATGTTATCTAAAAAATATATTCTTTTTTTCTTAAGTGTGGAATAAAACTTTTTAAAATATCAAAATTATAATAATATCATTTTTCTATGTTCGGAACATGTTCAGTGAATATAGAAAGATATTTTAATATTCTATGCATAACCAGCTGCTAATACCTAACACAGACTTCCTTTGTTTGAGCATACCAATGAAGTTCCTCTAGAGGAAGTCCAAAACGAAATAAAAGATTTGTGTTAAATATGTTAACTTTTATATAATTCAAGCAATATCATTATAATAATAAAACATATAAAACGAAGTATGTGAGAAATTTCCGTTTAGCTGTTGTTACGCTAATAAGTCAGTTACTTAGATAATTCCACTTTAGACGGGCAGGCGGCGTATCAAGTGTTTTTTTTTTCAATTCTATTATATTTATTTATAACTTGGCTTCCACTCATTGTATAAAAAAACCGATCCTAATTTAAATTCCATTAACACAATTGTAAAAAATATATCCAAATTTGAATAATAACTATCAGTTAAATTTTAAATATTTTAAATAAACTCTCAAAATTCTTAAGACAATTGTTTTGGCTTCCTATTATTCTGAACATAAAATCATGTAAATATTCCTCAAATATCACTAAATAAAAATAAACACACATAAAAACTAATCACGTCGATACTAAATCCACTAAGTTCTAAATAAATCCAGACACAATTGAATAGGCTCATTTAAATGGCCTAGACCAGGCTCAAGATAAGCAGACATGAAAGGGTAGGCGATGATGCTAATACAGTGAACTTAACCTGGCCGCAGGCACCTTGCGTCCCGCCAAACTGGTTCCTCGACCTTCGCACCGTCTCGCTCCTACGCACTCATGCCACCCTGGTCCTTCTGATCGCGGCGATTGATTTCTGTGATCGGAATGCATGTTCCGATCGGATAATTGACTCGTATGTATGTATAAATTGTTAAAAATGGTAACGTTTTTTTATTGCAGTTTTAGACTGTTGGTTTATTGTTATATTTGTCGTTGTTAAGAAAGTATCTAATATAAATATATTTATTTATTTATATATATTATAATATAAGAAAATATTTGGAAGCCTTTGTTTGACTCTTAATAAAAGAACTTTGAAAGTCACAAAAGACAGTCTCTACATCATCAGGTGTCATACTAACTTTATGTATCTTTTTGTGTATGTCGCAAAAGATAATGGCTATCTTATATCTATCTATCATTGTCATAGTTAAATAGTATATCAGAATATACTCATTCCGTTGGAAGCTAACAAAACATTGTGAAAGTACTTCACAGTCCACGCTGCTTCAACATGGACAAAAGTGTTGACGAGTTAGAGTCACGACACAAAGCTCTAAAACGAATCACAAATTACAACACACATTTTAAAGTTCGGAACTTTCTTTTAAAGTCTGTTAGTGTCAAACATTGGGAAACATTTTTTTCTCTCTTTGTTTAAACAAAACATTTCTCCACCTTGTTTTAAGTGTTCATAATGTTTACAATTTATATATCGATATCAGTATCGAGTGATCGCATCGTACGATTTATATCCGCATTGTATGCGATAAGTGGGCGTATTATCGGTGCGATCTAGCCCTAAGCCCTTGTCGTGCCAGTTTTCAAATACACTGTGATACATTACTTATATTACACTCTAAATATGAATGTTTTTAGTATTGGTGAACATTCTCAGGATTATTGCCCTGGCAATTTTAACTTTTAACCGTTTGGGTCAGTGTTGCCAGATTTTGTCACGGGGATGAGTTGGATTTTTAATAAGTAATTATAAAAAAAAAATAAAATAATAAAAAGATACGAATACGAAGAATAATTTACGAAAAGCAGGACCATGTTTATCCCGTTCGGGACATTTAAGGTTTTGGCTAAATATCGGGACGATTGACAACGCTAGTTAGTTTAACCTACCTGTTTAAAATGAAAGGAAAGGAAGTCTAATGAGAATAATTTCCTTAATGTAATTTGAAATAACCATTATCGTTTGTGTTGATGGATTGTACTAAGTTATACACATAATTACAGTTTATTATAGCTTGTCGTACTATTAAAAGTATGAACATTATGCATAATGTATAAATTGTTCAATGAATGTTAAATTTCTTATCATTACAAGCTTTAATATAGAAATATTTCAATACAATTACTTAATGTTACATCATTTAAAATCAAAAGATAGGTCCATTATATACAACAATCACGTTGGACCATAAAACACAGCCGGTTCTTAACAAAAAGACAATTTTACAGTATAAAGACAAAACAAAAAAGAACACAGAAAAGAAAAAAAGATATAAAAACGAGAATATTCTTTAGTTCTACGTTACAATTGTAAAATTTGTACCAGCAAAGTACTAAAAGTAAAGAGAGACCACAATTCTCATGGTAATGAAACAGGGCCCCGTTTAAATGGAAGGGTTGTTGGAGAACGGCGACGGTAATAGCGTGAACGCCGTAATTGGTCCTAATCAAGCGAGATGGCGTGCGGCCCGGGGCTCCGGGCTCTGGCGCTTCTATTGAAACTATTAGTAATCTTTATTGCTTGAATAATTCCATCGTGAATCCACTGGAATCTGAATCGACATAATCAGATTTAAATCAAATTGCTATTGTTTATTCAATCAACTACGAAACTGGTACATGTTTCTGAGTATTTACTTTGTTTATCAGTTCGGCCAATTTATATCGGCGGATATACGTTTACAAATAGATAGTTGTGCGATAAGTTCTTACTAATATTTTTTGAGCTTTACGTTGTCCCACATTTAGCAGGGTTGGCAGAGGGAGCCGAGGAGGATGATGGAGTGGCGGAACTTAACGCCGCGTTTTGACTCGACATAGCGAAGAAATTACAATATTAAATATTTCGTTTCCTCAAGTAGGAATCGAATCTACAACTAGTCGAGTTTACAGTCACACGCCTTTCCGCCACGACTGGCCTTATTAAATGTTTAATTTGTCAATTTATGTGTTACATAGTTGTAAGTATGTATAATGCTATTAGCAGTGTTCTTATGTAACGGCGAATGTTCACATCTCTATACTTAAAGGTTCGCCAGCTTGTACTAAAGCAAGTCTAATACTCCCATGTAAGGTTTCCATGTTCCACTCACTAATTAACTACAACTACCTCAATAACATGTTTATTGCTGAAGTCAAACGCGAGAAAAGCACCGAACTTTGGTTTTACGGCCCTCGTTCAAATGGCTTTGGCGTGTTCATTTGAAAATTTCTAACATTACGAATTCCATTTCGTGTGTACACAGATTAAGAATTCCGACAATAAAAAATAATAAAAGTTCATTTCTTTGAAAACTAAAATTATCAACCTAAAAGCTTACAAGCGCTTTTGATAAAAAACAAAAGGTTCCTTTGACGACTTGTGTAAATGATAAAATGTCTTCGGAAAACTTGTAAAAAATGTTAAGAATCATAGAAGTATTCGACCGCGTTACGTCACTGCTAATGCGCCTGAGAAAGTTAGAGATAGGACAACAAATGAGAGAGCTCTTATCTACGCATTACCGCGAACGGTGATTTACGAGGCGGCTACCAACTCCACACATGCCCACCACAGCCACCCAGATACCGGTCCCTTGGAGCGAAAAGACAAACCTGCTTGTGAAACGACGTGAATTAAGTGTTAAACATGAGAGTAGAGACATTGCATAAATACCCCAACAAATGAGATTTGACTGATGGACGTCTAAAGTACGCAAAACTCGAATTTACAAGTTGCAAGAGATAAATTGCTTTTGACAAATAGTATACAAACTGGAACATAATCTCGGCTTATTTGCATAACTTATCGTACTACAGCATTTACCAGTATGCAAAATATATGGACGCCAAATTGTTAGTAATAATAAACTATTAGTATACTCGTGTCATAGTAATTTGGACCTTCTGAGAATTTATGTTGGGACCTCGTCAGGTATATCGAATGTGAATAATAAAACAATATAGATAGACCTCTCTGACTCATTGGTGATTCGCAATTTCGACTTTGAAATTCATGAACAAAATTCAATCTACATTTATATATTTGAAGGTTAAATTATTAAATCTATTACTTTAAAAAGCTAAGAAAAATATGACCTTTTTTCATTTCGTTGAATATAAAATAACGAAATGAAGAAATCTCATTAAATATTTCAAATCCTTTTCGCTCCGACCTTTTGAATGCTTAATGATAAACGTTTAAAATATGTTAGCTTGACTTTGATAAAATTGTTTTAAAATTATCTTGCCAGGGTCGGTTTGATATTCTTTGAAAGCTTTTTAGATTTTATATTTTATAATGAGATCTAGGTATTTGAAGGAATCCCCGACAGTTTAATGTCTCTTAAACTTGAAAATGTTGTAGTAACCCGTGGGCCGTGATTAAATGGAGATCCATAACATTAGCATAGCGCGAGCGTTTAGTTGAAGAACATGTCCTGAAGCAATGAATACCAGCGCCGTTGGCAGACGGCAAACTGGCAGTGGGCGGCGGCGCGTCGTGAACCCGCGACCTCTCCGGTAAATACTACGTCCATCGCGCTCGTACCTCCCACCACACCGTCGGGGAACTTAATAAACATCGCAATTCGCAAAGCTACATGCAAAATGAAGAAACCGCGCGCTTTGAATCATAATTAAAATTAATCCATCCAGAAAACAGAAGGATATGAAAACTCTACAAAAGAGACAAAAAAATTCAAAGAATAAATCGGACGAGATGAAAAAAAGAACAAAGGAGAAACGCTCGCGGAGCGTTCTCGCCCGACGCGGCGCGAGTACCGAGAGTACCAGGCGCGCATACCGCCGGTGGAGTATGCAATTAAACCGCGCCGAGATCTAATCAAGTGTGATTTTAATAGAGTGCTGCTGATCGAGCAGCCTCGGCGACTGTCAGTGGAGACATGAAGAATTAACTAATTTTGTAATGCCGCGATCATATCTGACAAGTCCGTTACACAGACGATAAAGAAATAAAATTAAGCTGGTCATTTCGACATTTTTGTTAATTATATTAGATGACGAGAGTCAAATTCATTTCAAGTCACAATCGTGTTTTAAATGAAGCCCAAACCCACTTAGTCAAATACAAATGAGAGATCGTCAAATCGTATATAGACATGACAAGTATTATAAGATGGCCGTCAGTGCGGGGCGACGTCAATAACCGATTTCATGCAGGGACTAGCAATGGCTGGCCGCTTGCAGACTTAGCGAGTGTATCGGTTTCGCGACCGCCCGCGGCGCCCCGCAGCTCCCCGCAGCGCCCGGGCGCCCCCCACGGCGCCCAAAAACTAACAAATGCGGCACCACAGCTACGTGCCGTCGACACGGCGTTATAACTTGTCTCTTGCGCTCGCCTAACCATTGTGTTCTAAATCAATTATTCAATCCATTTCATTACTAATGTAATATTTGTATTTATTTAAGTTGTAACATAATAAAGACATTATATGTTTCAAATAATTTTAATATACAACTGTAGATATATCAGTTACGTCTCAATAAAAACGTAATACTAATACCATAGAATAACAAATTACTTACAACTTAATAATACAGCAAAAAATCGTACGCAAATATTTCAGATAATAAAATATGAAACCATTCCGTTTTTATATTTTATCTGTATTTACCTGCCTAGATAATATATATATATAATCTCAATATTTTTTACTCTGTACAAAATAGCTAATGTGTCAAGTATTACAAATTGAGTTGTCACATCGCTCGTTAACTGCTCGGCACGCTGGTTTCTTTTAGTGTTACTAAGAACTATATAATGCTTTGAAAAACATCTAGAAAGTCTAAGTGGGGCCCGAGGCGGCTCTAGTCTAGTCTAGCCTATCTAGGCGTAGCAATACTTAATCAATTTCATAGTTTAAATGCAGGCGAGCGCCTCGAGTGATTGCTATCATAATCAGACATTAGGCACGGCTAAGGCTTACTGTCCAGACCGACATTAGCAAATAAACTATATCTTTAGTTTATAACTTTATAGATAAATTATATTAAACACAAATTATTAAACATAAATTTGAAATAACATTACCTAAGACGTAATGTTTAATTATTACGTAATTTTATATATTCCGTATACCGTATTCATAAAATTAATTGTAAACAAATATTTGAGCTTTAATATGAGCTCTTTTAGAAATTATATCGATATTTTATAAAAAATCTGCCTGTCTGTCGCTACCAATTTCAAGACCAATTATGGGTCAGTTGGACATAAACTTTGAACATAAAAAATATAATTTATTACCCCCCATTATACATTTGTATAACTTGGTTATTGAGTCCTAACTTCTAATTATAGAAGTAAACATCAAAGTTCTAGTATTTCCTAAAAATGGAATTAATTCAATCTAATTTAAATTTCGAATGGTACTATAAACATTAACAAATACCTACCTATATTTAAATATAAGTGCCGAGGCCTCATTGGAATTCTTAATAGTTATTGATTTTCTGACTTGTCCACGTTAACCAGATTTTACTGTATTTTTCCCACTTATGATTTATATTTACAAAGAAACAAAAATAACGGTGTTCAATTACGCAATGCAACTTAAGGGATCGGAGTGTTTAACCACTAAATTTCTTTTGCATACTGTTTGGAAAAATTATGAAACTGTTGTAATTTATTCATATTATGACATCTATACTAATAATATAAGTATACACAAAATTTTGCATAAGATATCTAATTTTTTTGTAATTTATAAGTGAGTGCAGAGGTGGACCGTCAGCTCAATCACTACTTGTATAAGAAATATATGGCTATATATAAATATATATATGAATAAAAAAACCGGTTTTAAACTCGTTTTACCTTTACACTAACAAATTTAATATAAATGATTTGTCAAATTAACATTATACTATATTAAGTTAATTTTTTGCAGATTATGCAACTTACATGATTGCTAACAAGTATCTGGGGTGCCAATAAATTATTAATTTTTATGGACATAGAATATGGATGACAACTATTTATAACTTTATAATATGATTTAAAAATTGACATTTATACATTTACATAAATTTGGGCACGTTATAAATATTTCCAGGGGCACAAGCTGACTGTAAAGGAGACAGGATGTGGGTTCGATTCCCACACGAGGAAATTAAATATTAAATATTTTAATTTCTTCACTCTGATGACAAGGAAAAGCGAGACCTTAAGTTTCGCCACTTAACACGCAATGCTTCCAGAATTCAGCGGAAAGAGGGGAGCGGAGTGTCTTATCCCTAGGTTCCCTCTGCTTACCCTGAACATTTTTAATTATCCTGCAGTACAAAAAAAAAACAAAACAAAATAATCAAATAAGTAAACCGTAAGCCAACAAAGCATTGAGTTAACAAAAGTCTAGTCTCGAGCACTAAAACCCCCTCCGTGGCCGTAAAAAACTGATCTGAATCTTTTAAAGAGAGGTGAGGAAAGTTTAAACGTCGCATTTCACCTCAAGCGAGTGTTCGCAGCGATTTTCTTTACATTCGACGAAATTACTTTCTTGCTTTGCGCGGGTTTCAATTCTTTACAATATTGCTGGTGCCAAATAAGAAAAGTAAGTTCTAATTGCAAAGTATTATATTTATGTGATTTTACTTATTATTTTTATTATAATATAATAGAGGTGTGATTGTATCGCGACGGATTTGAGTTCGATCCTCACTCGAAGAAATTAAATATTTTTCTAAATTTGAATTTCCATTCGAGTCGGTTTTTTCTATTACAATATATTTAAATTAATTGAAATTTTATCTCATTACAATAATTTGAAGTGTTTATACGTTTTGCTATATCTACGTAGATATTTCAAGTAATCTTATCAATTACAAGTGCCATCGAGATCGACAGGCATGTTAAGATTCGAGCTAAGAAGACTCTCAAATAAATCCTTTTTCAAACGACGCTTTAATGTTTTATTAAGATATTTCATGTCGAGGGTTCTTTTATGAGATGGAAATCTTTAAGTATTACTTTTAACTCTCTCGTAAAACAATTAGACTCGCAATATAAAACGTAATTTCATTTATTATCGAGACCGTTGTGGCGTAGAGGCACAAAGGGGCGACTGTAACGCGACGGTTCTTAGTTCGATCCTCACTCAGGGAAATTAATTAGTTATTATTAATATATATTTTCATTTCTTCGTTGTGATACTAAGGCGTTGAGTTCTGCCAATTAACACAATGCCTTCAAAAATTCGGCGGAAAGTAGAGAAAGGAGTGTCCTAACATTAGGTTTCCTCTGCCAATCCTGCCATATACGGGATACAGCGTGAAAGCAGCAAAAAGAAATAATTTATTATACTTTTTAACAATCCCTGAAGGCCTTTGAGCTGCGTAACTCATTAAGTTTAATCGAATTTATATCATTAATCACTCGATGCAAGTATTAATTAAAAATATGTGATTAAATAAAGCAATAAATAATTATATATATCGTTCGTATTGAGAGCTTGTCAGCCAATTATAAATGTATTGATAACAGTATACCTTTACGGGTATTGTAAATAACATTGCACTCGTCGAGATTATGTTCATATTTTGGTGAATCGAATTATTTTTTTCCGTTTTTACCCGACTACAAAGAAGGGGTTGTGGTTATCGCACTTTTATTGTATGTATGTATGTATTAGTCTTTATTACGTATCTCATATATTCAGAACCTTATATATATTAAATTACAACATTAGTGTCGAATTAAAGGGCTCAAAACAAGGATTTGAAAAAAGGTTTCATAATTATCATTGCCATAATATTAATTAAAAAAAAAAAAATCAACAACCCAACTGCATAAAATTAAAAAAAACCCAACCCCATGGAAGGATTATTATATAATTAATATTATATATAGCATAAATTTTACTTCTATGTGTTTCTAACAAAGGAATTAATAATATATTTCCAAGATACATAAAATCGTTCGCTCGTGTCACACACTGTTCCAAGCTTGTATGACTTCCTAGTAGCTCCCAACTATGGCTTCACTTGAAATGTTAACCACCGTCTTTGTGTAATTGGTTGAAATGGAGACGTCTAATCTCATGGAAGTGAAATTAAATAAAGTTGACTCATGTTTTTTACGTGTTTCATGCTTTATCCCGCATACAGCAGGATAGGCAGAGGGAGCATAGTGTTAAGACACTGTACTCCTCCCTTTTCGCAGAATTTCCGAGGTTTTATGTGGTGAGTGGCGGAATTTAACGCCGCATTTTGCCTCGATATCGGAGCGTGAAAAAATGAAAATATTTCATATCTTTTACAGTCATATACTAGTGCCTCTGCGCCACGACTAGCCTCTAAGTATACAGGTTTGACTCTCAGCGATTATAGCGAGTTCACATGCCACTTAGGAAAACTTTCATATTTTTAAATATTCAACCTATTCATTTACAAGTTAGTAAACTAAATAATGAGGTTACAATCCTATATCTTTGTCGACTGTTACGCAAAATACAAGAGAAATAAAGAAAATAAAATAGTCTTCTATTGAAGTTAGCCCATTTACGTAACATAGGCCTCGATGTTTGCCAATTTTCAGTATAAACCACTACTTTATCAAAAATGTCACAAACCCAATTAAAAGGTAACATTGATATAACGAATATTGATTAACGTATATTTTAAAATATTATTAACTATAGCATATTAAAATAAATGTTTTTAATTAAAAGTAATATTGTGACTGTAATCTTCAAATTCCCGCTTGAAGGAATGAAATATTCCATTTTCTTCGCTCTATTGTCGAGGCAAGAATTGGGCGGAAAATGGGCGGAGTATCTTAACACTAGGCTGCCTAGCTTGCTATGTGCGGTATACAGCGAGACACTACAAAAAAAATGTACGTGTGCAATAAATATAAAGCGAGGTTATTGATCTTTGTACATAGTAAACGAGTCATCATTTTTCTTTATCATAAAAAAAACCGTAGAGATATATCATGTAAACAAAATTAAACAGCAACATATTATATCGACCTACTGGGACGACACGCTCGCACGCTATAGGAGTCGTTTTATGAAAAGCAACTCCTCAATATCAAGTAACATCGTCAGCATTCTCGATATTTTCAACGCTAAGCTTTTTTTAATATGTTTTTTTATTTAACTTTATTTACTGGTTCAATTGAGGTCAGTCGTGGCGCAGGGGTTGTGGGTTCGATCCCTATACACGGAAATTAAATATTTATTTGAATTTATATTTTCAATTAATTACTCTTCTGTCGAGGCAAAGCGCGGAGTTGAGTTACGCCACTCAACAAGCAATGCCTCCAAAAAATAGGGAACGAAGTGTCTAAAAAACACTAGGTTCCCTCTGCCCACTCTGCTGTGTGTGGGATACAGCGTGAACCTGATCCTATTATTTACTGATTTAGTGTCCATTAAAGTTAATAAGTAATTTGTTATATTAAAAAGATATCAACACCCCAAAAGGTTTAAGTGTGAGCTGAAAGTTTCAATTTATCAGCACGTCCTATCTGATAGCACCGGATGCGGGAGATATATTCCCTAAATTTAGAAACCCAGCCTGTCCTTTGATTATCCCTGACCCTCAAACCAATGGAGGCAAAAAACCAGGTAAAATAGTAATAAAGAATGAAGAACACATTTAAAGATAATACAGACAGCTGGTTAGTCATCTGTTTTATATGAAAAAAAAACTTATACAATGAAGACGAAAAAATACGCATCAGGATATTGAAATTAGATAAAGCTAGTTCGTAGAACTTTTGATAATAGTTTTACTAAATGTATTGATAAATTAATGGTTTTCATTACTTGAAGAAAAAAGAAATTTTCCTTGTATAATATATATGTGAGGCCAGTCGTGGCCTCGTGGCGTAAGGGTACACAGGTTCCTTTACGGGTTCGATTTCCCCTTGAGGCGAAGAAATTCTGAAGAATTTGGTCGAATATGGAGAGCGGAGTGTTTTAATACTAGATACCCTGATGTATGTCGGATAGTGTGCAACGTGACCTGAAAATAATATATGTTTAGTATAAGAAAGGACAGTCTGTGGTCATGCACGAAGGCGGCATTACAAACTTAATGATTATTCAAATTAGATCGTAAAATTAATAAGGTATCTATTACAGCTGGCGTAGAGCATAATAAATGTCCTATTACAAAGTCGTCGTCGAAGCGTCGGTTTGGAGTTCCCTTTGATTAATATTTGATTATGATATTAATGTCGTCGTTAGCGACGATAGTTTTAATTAATTGGGATTTTACAGAACTTATCTTACTTTAGATACGTTTTAAAAGATATGGTTTCTAATATTATGGTGTAGTAACAAAGAAATATATTTAGTTCTTTCAATGAACTAGTTTTAAGCTTAAGCAATTTGGTTAAAAATGTTAAATTAAAATGCATATAGAATTACACGATTCTCAATATTATGTAACATTAAAACTTATTATTAATTATTTATATCATCATCAGTCGGCATCAACCTCATCTTATCAACTCCTCGTCTAAAGGGGAAGTCAAACAGCACCGCTTGTTGACACGGCGCGATTCGACCGCTTTATATAAATATTTGGACCGTTTCCACCACCGCCAGCCACAGCCATTATACCATTAGGGAGGGCAATGGGCATTACTCACTCTCAATATGGTGCTATTAGCCGCTACCGACGCTTTACAACCGATATCGAAAAGTGTATTAGTTTGAGATAAAATTTGACATTACAGAACTAAAATCTATAAAAGCTTTTGAAGTATGCAACCTCCCTGCCCTCCCCGGACATGCACCGGCTGCGTGCGGTCATATAATCATCTTTAAGAGGTTCCTTTACAACAGCTAGCAGTGGCCACCATTACACAAAGACCCTCACCTCAAGCTGCACCGGCTCACCGCCAAAACAATCCACTGCTTTGTTCCGACGCGATCGATACGCACCGAGCGAGCCTCCGCACCGTAAAGCGAAGTAAATTACATTTAATCACCATTCAACACAAAACGAACCGTCGCGTCCCTCCAGTGTGAGACGTTTCGAATATCACAAACACGTTCAGGGCACCTCACTATTGACAGATCCTCGATGCCGTGACAAATCCATAGTAGGTATAAACAAATAGCACTGGAACCACACTAGTGCAGCACAGCGTGTCGCCGTGCGCCGTGACGCCGTGTCGCCGTGTCGCACGTCAGCGCCGCGTCGGGCGGCGGACGAGCGCGGAACGAGGCTACGTGTCCCGGCCGCGAGGCTGGCGGCGAGAGCAAGCGGGACGCAAGATACGCTGTTTACAAGGAGCGATAGAGATAGCTGATCTTTTGCGATCAACAAAAATGTGACTGAGAAGGCGCATACAGGTTTACCCCGCGGCGTTCCTCGCCGTCACATGTCGATATATTCTATATATACGCAATAAAGATAGTATACACTAGTATATACTGCTTACAACTCGGCCATTTCATTCATTACATTATAAATTATCTGACAATTACGCGCGCGGCGGAGGTCGTTGACCCAGATGTCGTAAGCCAACTTAGCTCTCGCTTTAATTGATTCCTTAACTTCACAAAGATTAAAGATCAAAGGAGATTTTGTTATGTATTTTTAATTCGGATTTATGTTAATATGTAATAGATTCTTTTCTTTCATACAAAATATACTTATATGAGTGAAAAGTGGGCTAAGTACGTTTAAGATAAATTTAGACGTCTTGTCTTGTATAGTAAGGCATCACTTAAATTCTCTTCATGATAATTAATTAATGAAGCTTTTACGTTGCAAATTATAGCTTAATGCAGCTGACTTCATTATAAGACATCTTTAAGTCCTCGTTGTTACTGTAATGGTGATTTTTACTTTTTAATATATTTTTTATTTCGTATCGCGTTAAGAACATTAATAAAAATTTTAGAAAATCTTTAAACTTTTGAGCTATAACAACAACAAGTCAACATTGTCAATTCAATATACTTTTCCCTTATTATTGTGTTTCAATTTAAAATAAGTCTTTAATTTTTTTTTATTTTTGAAAGTTAAAAAAACGAAGATACTTTATCTTAATTAATGATTCTTTTATAATAAAAGTTCAGAGAAATTGCCGAAATAGATATTAGGGTAATTTAATTTTTTCTTTGTGTTTATTATAACAAGTCTTAGATTGGCCTCAACAAGCACTTAATGAATAAAATAAATAATTTGTAAAATACACATACATTTCTTCCAAAATATTACGGATTTATTAAAAGTTTTTCAAAGTTGAAGGGGTTTCGCGTAAATGTATAAACGTAAGGAAACATTATTGTTATGAAAATATGAAATATAATATGCAAATTATTGTAAAAGTTATTATGCTGCAGTCGAGACTTATGTTAACAGTAAGTGATTTATGTTAACCGTAAAACCTACCAACATATATTGATGGAGAATATTTATACTAGTACTTTGATTACGGCTTTTGCTAATTGCTTGCGTGGACGTAAAATTATTACAAATCTTTGATGTTTTTCTACTATTCGACTTTCTCTTGAACTACTAACATTATTAACTTTTAGTGAAAACTGCATTAAAGTACATTACGATTTTGGAAAGACTCGAGCGTAAATATGTAAGTAATGTTTTCTACTATATATAGATTTTACACATAACATGCTGCATTCCGCATCTAGCAGGAAAGGCCAGAGGAGAAATCTAGGGTTAAAAGGCAGCATTTTAAAGACAGTGACTTGATACAGCTTGAACAGCGAAGAAATAAAAAAAATACTGCATAGTGGAAGTTAACCCACGAAATTCACGTTTTGTTATAAAAATATGGCATTAAGTAATGCATTGGCAAAACTAAAGAACAAGTACTTCATATATTTCTAAATTTTAACTATTGTAAGGTGTAAAGGTTACAAAATAAAATACAGATCATAATATTTACATTTATTGTTGTTACTCTACAATATCTTATTCTTTAGCGTTTCATGTTTTGGAAATGTAACCGTGAACTAGTGAAGCGACCTCACAGTTCACTTTTTTAAAACATTACACAAATTATGCTATTACTTAAGAATAAATAAATTATAATAAGTTTTCGACAGAATCTATATCTAACAATCGGTGCTACTCGTGACATGAGAAATTCATCATACAACGAAGACTCAAAATAAATACACAAAAAATATTTCCAGTCATTTATAGCTTTTAATATATAACACGTTATTAACATTAGAATTTTTCTTTCAACACTGAATGCCGTTTGAGAGAGTTTGAGTAATTTTTAACGTTTCAGCTTCATGCTGTATCCTGCATATAGCAGGGTATGCAGAGGTAACAGTGTTAAGACACTCCGTTTTTCACGCAATGTCCAATTTTTGGGACATTAATAAATTATTAAATGGCAGAACTTCACCCTGCGCTTTGTCTTGTTATTAGAGCGAGAAAATTAAAATAATTCGTTTCCCCTAACGGAAAACAACCGCCGCCACATTTAAGGCAGACGGCTTCTAACATTTTTTACATTTAGAAAAAAAAACACACACACACACTTTGTTGTCATACAAAACTCCTGCTCAGTCGAACCCACAATTTACAAGAAGACATCAAAACGACTTACACAAGCCACGAATTCGCCGAAATAACACAAAAAAAATATATAATTTTGCCGACAACAGTGCTTCGGCCGTATAATCGTAGGAATAACACAAAAAAGTATAAATTTTAATAGATTTTCCAATTGATTTTGACTGTATTATTGAATGAATGCACTCTCAATAGGAATGTGCAAAGTTCATCTCATATCCTTGAGTTGACCACCACCACAATGTTGCCTGGGTTATTATTTGACAGATAAGTAGAAGTATAAAAATTTGAACGTAGCGGTACTCGAATCCGCGGCTATTAGCATGGACCACTATGAACCACACTTATTTACGCACTATGAACCACTAAGCCATACGTTTTGCTCCAGGTACTTAGAAATTGTTATATGCGCTCGTACAACTTATATAAAAAGCTACAGGTATATGCACTAGTTATTTTTACTCCAGGCAACACCGAGGCAACCATAACCATAATGTTGCCAGTTGCCACAAATTATTCAACAGATGTTAGAAATGATATATAAAAAATCATGAGATATTTTTCATGTTTTTCCCCTAGTTATTTTAAGTCCAGGCAATATTTATGGCTGTAAGAGTGGCACTTCTGGGTAGGAAGGCTCCTGTTCATCTTCAGAAGAATGGCCGCTAGCGTAGGAGGGGCGACCACTCTTCTCCCTCAGTCAGTATCTAGATAATTTAAAGTTAGATTTTTTTTACTTAACACAATACAGCACCTATACGAGGGAAGGTAGTGGGTACCTAGTGTAAAGACACTGAGTTTCACGTGTCAGCGTTCACTTAACGCCCAATTTTCAAGATTCAATTCTGGGCTTATCTTTTGGTAACATTATTTGGTAACAGATAGAGAACACTAAAATAATTCATTTTCTCGAGTAGGAATCGAACCCAAAGCTATAGGAACCACTGTTTTTATTAACATAAAATGTTAAGTAAAATAATTACGAGTAATTTTGTATAACCTTGAGATTTATTGGAGAGATTAATTTTAACAACGATTTCACGAAAAATAAAAGAAAAAGAAAACAACTATATCAAGATATTATTTTATATGTAATGCAATTTTTTTATCTTTGACTATCTTCCCCATATGGCAAACAACTTTATTGTGCCTTTGCGCCATGACGGCGAACAGTAATAAATAAATTACCTACGAAACGAGTCATGATTGTCCCTGTCTGATTCTGCATACGGCGCCCAGTGCGCTGGCGTAGCATCATTTTCTTCACGTTCTGTGTTGTTACTTGTACCTGTGGAAACAATATACAAAGTGTTTTTGTCATCACCATTTTAAATGAAATTACAATTTTAAGTACTCTATAAAAGCCTAATTAAATTAAAACGAGAGATTTTTTCAAATAAAATAATTAATAAAATTATTGATGTAAAATAAAACGCCATTTGACATCGCCGCACATGCCTCACTGCGAAATCGAGTCATAGGTATTGGCGGCAAAGTTCAAAGATATTTAAACTTTAGTAGTATTTTTGTAGTAGTGTGTGTTTACGTTAATGGTATCTATGCGTAACTGCGTCATACGTAATACAGTATGGATAAACATTGTGAAATTAAAAAAAATAAATCCTACATCTAAATTGTGGACATATCTTTACTACTTTTTTAGGTATAGGTTTGGAAATATTTTTCCCTATGTGCTGCTCCCGTAAAAGAAGCGCAGACGCTTTCATCCTGAATAAATGAAATCAACCAAATTATAACTTTTTAGGCCATTCGTTACGTGGGGGCACAAATGTGCTACTTAAAGTAGCAAGGAGGAGCAGGAAGGAGGTTGTGGATTCGATTCCCACTAGAGGAAATGACATGTTTAATATTTACATTTCCCCCCCGTTGTACGAGGTAAAGCGCAGTGCTGAGTTCCGTTCCTCAATACGCATATTCGGCGAGAATTCGGCGGAAAGTGGGAAATGGAAGTGTCTTAACAGGAGCAGAGTACCTTAACACAAACATCCCAGGATTCCTCTGGCTACCATACTATGTGCCACTTTACAGTGTGAAGAAACAACAAAGGTAAATATTTGTAAAAGTAAAAACTTTTATATATCTTTGGCTTAGCTTGCGCGTAAACTAAAATAAAAATAACCAAGACCTGTGTATGACGTGTCATACACCACCGCCGGTAGCAAAATATACTAAC
This sequence comes from Heliconius melpomene rosina, assembly GCF_056956725.1. Lineage (NCBI taxonomy): Eukaryota > Metazoa > Arthropoda > Insecta > Lepidoptera > Nymphalidae > Heliconius > Heliconius melpomene. Next base: position 2,678,138 of record NC_140402.1, on the reverse strand, counting down.
AAAGCTATCGTGGCGCAACGATAGTAATTAATAAATTTCCATTTCCTCGCTCAACGCACACGCAATGTCCCAAAAAAATGGACGCAAATTAAGCAACAGGTTTATACAGGGACATACCGCATGAACCTATAACAGATAATTAGATATATACTAACACAAGTTTGTGGCCAGTACGTCCAGCGCAGCCAGCTGCGCGTCGTGCTCGAGGTCGCGGTCGCGCGGGGATGCGGCGGGCGGGGACGGGCTATCCAGCGAGATCACGGCGCCGCCCGGCGACCTGTACCCGCTTGAGCTCACCGCTTCGGCTGCAAATGGTAAATATTAATTACATTTCCGCTTCCGATTTCTAATAATATTACATTTATTTGTATGTGAATAAATGATATTGTCATTTGTGATTTTCAGTTCTTTTTTAACTAGGTCCCAAATGTCTATGACTCGGCAGCGGTCTCGTTATGTGCGAGTTTTTTGTTTTAAAAGTTGTTATACAAAATAAATAGTAAAAAAGTAATATTCAGTCTTAAGCTTCATTATCCAAAGGGGTGCTAAGTTGCATCACTCAAAACGCAATGTCTCAAAAATCAAGCTGTATGGGAGACGGAGTGTCTTAAAACTATGTTTTCTACCCCTTTACTGCGATATATGGGATATAGCGTGACACTGAACAAAAAATAATTACCATTTGACGTAGAGTAATTATCTTCAGATTTCGCAACAGATTCCATAGAAGCAGCGGGTGAACTCTTGGATTGTGGTACTTTTCTCTTTAAAGGCAACTCATCTTCAGAATCTGATGTGAGGTCCACCAACACTTCTGTTGTTTTTGGTGTCCTCCCTTCGCCTATTGCAGCGCGTTTCGCGCCATTATCTAAAGGTATTACTTCTGTTGACAATAAAATGTAATTTTAAACTTTTTATTGGTTAATTTTCAATGGCATTAAAAAATATGTATTGTATTTTATATTAGTACTAGCGGCCCGCTCGCGGTTACACCCACGTGAGCTATGTTATTATTAATTTCTGTCTCCATGACTACGTCCTAGTGACGTCTATGCAAAATTTGAGACTCCTAGCATTTGTAGTAACGAAGTTTCATACAAACTTTCGACCCCAAAAACAACCCCTTAGAAGTCGAATATTGCAAATTCCCGTCTTAGCGAGCACCTACGTCCTATAAGTAACTCCTATGCAAAATTTGAGATACCTAGCACTTGTAGTTTCTGAGATTTCGTGATGAGTGAGTGACCTTTCGATTTTATATATATTAGTATATAGTCTAACCAATTAAATTTTAATGGTTTGGATTTAATGATTAGATCTTTATCAGATGCTGTACATGCAGTGATATGAAGCTAAAAACTAGTTAAGTTTTTTTTATTTTTATTAGAACATATTAAACTAGCGGACGCGCGCAGCTTCGCCTGCTTTTTGCACCCCTAGGGGTGAATTCTAATAAACCATGAAACACGTGTTCAATTAAATATTTTTAAGAGTCTAAATTTCAAATTTTATAAAAATCAGTGGCAATTTAAAGATTTTTCCATGCTAAATTTCAACCCCTTATTTGCATCCCTAAGCGATGAATTAAAATAAACCACGAAACATGTGTTCAATGGAATATTTTTAAGAGTCTAGAGTTCAAATTTTATAAAAGTGAGTGCTCGGAGTCTCTTTGAAAGAAAAAACAAAAATAAGGTTATCCGGAAAACAACCGGAGTTACCGCCGTCGCTCGCAGAATTAGTACGTTGAAATGGCAATGGGCTGTCGAAGGGCCCATGGCCGTTGGAGCAGACGAGTCCTTGAGTGGAGACCGCGGATCGGCAAGCGTAGCGTAGGGCGCCCTCAAGCTCGATGGACCGATGACCCGAAGAAAGTTGCTGGCTTCAACTGGATGCGGAAGGCGGAGGATCGGGAGCTTAGGCGCACCCTGGGAGAGGCCTATGTCCAGCAGTGGACCCGAATAGGCTGATTTGATTGATTGATACCACATTAACAGAACAAACCTAAATCATCCGATATGAGGGTAACAGGTTCGGCCGTAGGCTGCACGGGCTGGGGAGCTCGAGGAGGTGGAACATGCGCTGACCAGTTACCGTCCGCGTGTAGTTGTATCTCATTGCACTCGCTGGCTAACCGCGACGATGTTAATACTTCTTGGAAATATCTAGATACCAGATAATAGATAATTACCTATTTATAGTTTTGAAATAACTTCTATATATTTTTATATTCGACTTCAGAACTTGGTGAGGTGAAAAATAAATAATATGTATTTTAGGCCAATTTTATAAAAGAAAAAAATCATATTACGAAGGATCCGATACGACATAGACACAACATGCGCAGAAAATCGTTCTACCATCTTATTCAGGAATATAATTTAAATGCAATGGATATGTATGGATCTCTCTATTTCATAATAAATGTTAACAAAATGATACACGAGTCCTGCTGTTGCACGTGAAACGTGAAAGGTTGTGGGTTCGATTCCCAATTGAGCAACTGAAAATACGAAATATTTTTATTCTTTTGCTCTAGTGTTGAAACAAATCGCGGCGTTGAGTTCGGACAACACACAATGCCCTTAGAATTCAGTGGGAAGCGGCGTATCTCAGTGGGATACAGCTTAAAGCTAAAAAAAAGGACACATACCCATCAACAACAAGCGAGTCGTAGGGAGCGGGGCGGTCGCACACGGGGCACAACCACGTAGGCTTCCTCTCATTCATCTGCAGGAAGAGGGACGCATCGAAGCACTGCAGGTGCGGGCAGTTGGCAGGCCGGCACGGGCAAGACATGCGCATCTTGCCGAGCGGGCACATCAGAGACACGCGCAGCGACGTCGTCGCTATCTCGCTGTCGTAGTCCTCTGATAGCTTCTCTTTGACTGTTGATGACGAGAATGATTAGTGTTTTAGTCTATACTTATATTTGAAAGTTTAGTTAAATGCACTGATCTCTGAAAGAACTGCTTCAAATTGAAAAAATACAAATGAGATGGACAGTTCATTTATCAAGGGAGGCTATATGCAGTTTTGGTTATGACATTGTAGATATTGAATTCTAAAATTATTTTGTTTATTAAAGTAATCAGTATAAGCAATGTTAACTGTTCTAACCTACCAAAGTGGTCAGAGTTCCGGGCACTTTTATTTTTTTATATTAGACAATATAAAATAAGTTTTAGTTATGATAATATTTAATGAGTATTCAGATACGATTTATTATAATGATTTTTAGATTGATTATATTTAACTTATCCTATGATCCACATGACACATGGCTTTGTCACTAAGAATAATTAGAAACAAATATTTTAACATCAACATTAACACCGCATACTTAATTTTTCACATCATCTTCATTTCTTAAAAGCATATCCCCATGAAATAAATATAATTAATCACAACATATAAAATACACTATACACTTACTCAGCGACCGCGTATAATCCGGATTCTTTGTACCCTTATTCTTCAACCTTTGCAACAACTCAGCCGACGTTAACTTCTTCACCATAAACACGCTTAGCACGTAAGCCCTGGTGAAGTCCGAGGCCCACGTCACGTGGATGGTGTTGGGGACGGTGGGCGACAGCTTCACCAGCGAGGATATGTTAACAGGCCGTGGTGGCCGTTTTGGTTCTGGCGTTGGTTTATTTGTGGGTATTGGATTCTGAAAACAATTGATTTATAGAAGTCTATATGCCTCTGTGACGCAGTGGAATAGGGTGTGATTGTAAATGTGGTCGTTGTGGTTTCAATTCTGCAGTCGCGGAGTTAATTATTTATTTTGTCTAGTTTTGGTACAAAGACAAAGCACGGTGTTGAGTTCCGCCGTTTAATATGCAATGTAGCAAAAAATAGGCGGTAAGTAAGAAAAATATTGTTTTCATACTAAGTTCTCTTTGCCTACTCTGCTGTGCGGGAAAAGGTCACCCCTTTTCCCTAGCTATATGTATTCATAATGTCAAAGTAGGTTTAGTTAGGTTTATAAAGTACTAATGGTTCAATGTTATTATATTAAAAAAAAAATTTTCAAATACTATACTTACTGGTAAAGGACACATCTTATTATTAACTTTAACATTAACACTAGGTGGGAAGTAGTCTTCTTGTTCACATGAGGTTTCTAGAAGACAAAATCTTAACTGCGCCTAAAAAAATACAATTTCTTAGATATATCATTATTTGTAATTTCTATACTATATGAGAGCAGTTGGAACAAGTCCAACTGTAAAAATCATTATGGGTTCAAGAACCTATTAAATGGAATATCATATTTATACGCGCATAGTATCATATTTACGTTGAGACCCGACGTGGCGCAGAGGCGCAAACGTGTGACTGTAAACGCAATAGGTCATGTGTTTGATTCCCACCCGGAGACATTAAATATATAATATTTTCATTTCTTCACTCTAGTACTGTCATTCATAAACTTCTCCTTAAATATAGTTTGCCTCATATACCTACTATGTGATATATGAGGAAAACTATATAATATATGTCAGATGGATAGTGATCAGTTACAATTTATTAAGTTATTGAACTTTTATATTCTATTATTTACTGAACTTTTATATTATATTATTCTATAACATTAGTGACATTTATTTATTTAAAACACAATACTTACTTGTATGACATAATCAAGTTTATTACTTGTTCCAACGATATCTTTCCCCGATGCAATTTCAGTGGCTTGCTGAGGTGTTAGGTGGAATATGAAGGTACCTTCTTGCATCCGGCCCACTTGCATTGGCATCATTGTCGATGGCTTCATTAGCTCCGCTAGTACATCGTAGAATGGTAACCTGTGATTGTTTTACATTTATAATAAGTTCCGATACACTCATTGCTATATAGTTATCAATCATATCCAAAGTTGTTTTTTTTTATTTTCTTCTTTTTATTTAAGAGCTTTGTCGTGACAAAGACCATGCCGCCCTGTTTGGTTAACATTCTAATTAATGTTAGTTACAATCAATTATTTTTATTCTGAACTATATACAATATTTTTTTTCCTAACACAGAGTCTGGTACTGCTAAAGCACTATTACATGCTCCTATGTCATTGTAGAAATCTCTGCACATTAACCGACGTCTCAGAGGCTCATTCTGGACATTCCATCGTAACATGATATACGTCATCTATGGTGTTGCATGTACAACAATTAGGAGAATCAATTTTTTTTCATTAGAAATGCGAATTTGTTTGATGGAATGTGTCCCGACTTAAGTCTTAAACACGTCACACAATCTTTTCTATTTAGGCAAACAGAGTCAATCCACGATTTTATTAAAGGTTCTGCTTGAATAGTTCTGTACCAAATACCCTTAGAGCGTTGGTCGAAATATTCCTTCCAAAACGAGTAACACAAATTCCTAATTAAATAAACACAATCAGAAGATACCGGTTCGATAGTCATTGGAACGCCATCCGTAATTCCCTCCTTGGCTAGTGTATCAGCAATTTCATTACCTAAAATATGAACGTGTGAAGGGATCAATTGTAAGACCACTAATTTATTCTGCTGATCATACTCATGAATTAATTTTATATGCTACGGGAATACCTTTAGAATTAGAGGTACATCGAGCAATGTGTTGAAGAGAACTCTTGGAGTTCGAAAATATGACAAATTTGGTATGATTTACTGACGAAATATACGATAGTGCTTCACAAATGGCGATTAGTTCTGATGGAAATATTTTTATTGATTTGAAATTTAATAAATTCCGAATTTTGATCATCATAGAAAGCTGCCCCTGATAAATTGCCTTCTTTAGACCCATCTGTATAAATCTTATAGAAGCCACTATAATCATTGTTTATAAACCTTTGGCAGTGATCACCCAAGTAATCAATATTGTAAGTCCTTTTAGGGTTATTGAAGTTGTCAATATTTATTTTAATTACATTTTCCACCGCTAAGTTGTTTATCCAAGTATCAAAAGAAAAGAAATTAATTTTGTTACTCTGATTTACTTCAAGATATCTAAATCGCTTATGAATATTTAATAATAATGGTTTACGTTTTCTTTTCTTGCAATAGAAGTTTCTAAAATCTGAATAGTATTACACAATTTAAATGACTTAGATCTCAAAACGTCAAAACTTACGTAGCCGCCAATAATTCTTAACGCTTTATTTTGCACTAAGTCCAATTTTTTTAAATGTGCTTCACTACTGTCATCTATTAAAAAACTTGCATAATCTAAACGACTTCGAATAGAAGATAAATAAATACGCCTAAGGTGTTTGGGATGAACTCCCCACCCAGGCCCAGCTAGCACTTTAAAAATATTAAGAAATTTTAAAATTTTTCCCTGCAATTCATTGACTTGTTTAGCCCATCTCAAAGATCTATCCAGCCAACAACCCAAATATTTAACGTTTTCTACTACTTCTAACAATTTTTCATTGACATATATTTTAACAGGAAATCTATTAATTTAAATACAATAATTTTGCTTTTAGATGTTGAAATTTTCATACCTATCTCACTGACACAATTATAAAATTTATTAACAGCCATCTGTAAAATGGCTTGCCCTTCATTTATATTAGAACATGATGTATATAAAACAAAATCATCAGCATATTGTAAAAAAATAATATTGCTCATGGTTTCACATATATTATAAGTAGCAATATTAAATAATAAGGGAGACAAAGGATCTCCCTGTCCAAAGTTACTATATAATATTATAGTAACTATACTAATATTATAAAGCTGAAGAGAAGAGCTTGTTGGTTGAACGTAATAATCTCACGAACTGCTGTTTCGAAGACGGAATATTTAATTTTGAATCTGAAGGTGAAAAGTATTATGAAAGCACTAATAAAACAAAACCACTTGCAATGTGCTTTAATTCTAACACATAGTGCAAAATATCATATCTGTCAGTTACCCAGATTGAGTGTACTTTAAAAACATATAAACAAAAGAAAATACAAACTTTTTAAATTTAACATCCGGGTGCACGGGGAAGGGGGGCAGCGGCGCGGTTGGCGACGGCGACGGCATCGGCGCCAGCGTGGCACCGCCCGCGCCGCTGTAGCCGTGGTACATGCCGCTCGCGTACATCGAGTTTTGACGGGCCTGGGATGGTATTATTTTATGTTAAGGTGTATTAGTCTTGACAATGATTATTATAGCTCAAATTATTACTCTGTATATATTATTTAATTGAAATATTGTGAAGTAGTATGAGACTGAAATACAGGGCAATAAACAAAAAGGTTTCACAGCATTCTCTGAGCCTCATTACTTTTATTGTTTGTTTTTTTGTATTTATCTTTTTTTAGTATATACCAATACTTTAATTTTTATTTTAGAATTAAATGGTTACGTTTTTTTAAATATTTTTTCTTAAGAATATTAAGTGAGGAATAAAACAAACATGAGGTACTATCTACTTTTCTAGGGAACTTCAACACAACACTTTCACACTTAAACTACACATAATAATTCAATACAATATAGCTTCACGCTGTTTCCGCACACAACAGGGTAGGCAGAAGGAACATAGTGTTAAGACACTCAGTTCCCCATTTTACGCCGAATTTTGGAGACATTGCTTAATAACAAAAAATTTACTCCTAAAATCTAAAAACCTCTACACGAACATATCTGCTCAAAGGTAAAGTCCAGTTCCTTCCTTGTGCCCCTGCGCCACTGGCCTCATTCAATACAATACAATAAAAAAACGGCCATGTCTATAAAAAGTATCATAACTCACCGTAACCGGCATGGACTGTGCCCGCGAATCCTGAGGGTTGTACCCCGTGACGGCGGGATGCTGGTACATGGAGCGAGAGCCCGGGATCGCGGGCGCAAGGGGGTCCTTGCCTTGCGACCCGCTCCCCGGACCGCCACTTTGCAAAGCCTGGCTGTTCCTATATAAAGAAATGATTATACTACTATTCTATGTCTTTTTTCAGCGTTGTATTCCGCATATGGGGTAGGCAGAGGGAATCTAGTTCTAGGACATCTTATTCCCCATATTCCGCTGAATCGTCGAGGCATCTGCTGTGCGGCGGAAATCAAAGCCGCGCTTTACCTTGCTTTAACAAAGTGACTATATGAAAATAGTAAATATATCCCATCCTTTACCCAGTGGGAATTGGGGGAGGAAAATGATTAAAGTGTCACGACAGCAACTTGGTCATTTGTTTGTGCCAAAATCAGAATTGACAAATTATTGATTGTTAATTGTAATGTAACAAACGACAATAAATTTATTTGATAATTGTGCTTTCTGCAGTAACAAATGACAAGGTAATAATTAATATTTAATTGTTAATTGCAATTTGCTCATCTCTGATATGAACTCAATAAATAATAAGTATCTTCCTAAGGTCTGAATGAACAGTAGTTGTTAGACACAAAAGATTGCTTCAAAACATGCAATTCAATTCTTAAATATTTAAGTCAATCCGTTAAATTTGTAGACCGTCACCACAAGCTTTATTCATGCAAGTTTTAAAGGGACACACTAAGAATAATTCACCATATTTTTTTTTGTAAACATAAACAGTTTAGTTAGTTTAGTTTGTAGAGCTTTGAGAACTGTCTATCAGTAATTTGTTTCTGTTATTTCTGTAATATTTTGATGCATAAATCATAAAATAAATTGGATGTTGAACCAATAAAAGAAAAACAGTTATTAAAACTCTAAAACCAGTGCAACTGCAGATGATACGCAAAGCTAGGATATAACATATTATCTCAATGACTACTTATATTTATAACGATAATGTTACTTCAATTCTGTGCCAAAATGAACATTTTTTTTGCACGCTCAAACGCCATAAATTAAGAACTGAACTGAAAATTTTTTTTTAAACATGAACATTACTGAGATAATATGCAACGGGGTTGTAAGTCCTAACATAAAAATTGCTATTTCGTACTCAGGGTCATGCTGACAGAGCTGCGAACAAACGCGAGTGGACGTGACACTTGCCTAGAGGTGGTGGTCTTTTGCGAACGCGGCTTGTCATAGGATTTTACCCGCGAACTAATTTCGGAAGAGTTTCCATTTGCGGCGTTCTCACCCTGGGCAGCACTGACTACCCTCGCTGCAGATCGTGTTTTAACCATTGTTGACGACCGAGTGTCTCATGTCAACTGAAATTAGCAGTCCAAAAGTGGACAGAAATAACTATAAAATCAATTTCAACCTACTGAGATATTCTGGAAAATTTCTTGGACATACCAAAAAATTGGAATGGATAATTCTTATTTCTCTTACCACAACCAGAGTTCAACGGGACAAAGGGAGTTTTAGATCATCTGCAATTGAATAATTACCCATTAAGTCTACAATGGTTAAAACATGTCTTACAGCTTTGTACTAGGCAAACCACTAGAATCCTATCGCTAGATATCTAGATATATCTAGATATGAATTGGAACAATGCTGGCGGTCCCATTGTTACAAAGAGAATTATTCCACTGCAGCTTTGGAGCAATGCTAGGGAGAAAAATTGCATTAAAGAATTTAGAAACTGATAAAATTGGAGAAAAATATTGGGACGACAGGAGCTAGGTAAGTAAGAGAAATAAGTTGAATGCCCTGTCAAGGAAATTTTCCAGAAGTTTACAGTGAGAAAGCTATCTTACATTATTTACTTATTAAATATATTATTGAAATAATTATTAGGGAGGGTAGGACCACCTATTACAAAAACTGTTAACTAACTATTGACTTTACTTCTTGTACATTTTTGTAATAAGGTAGCATAATTTACAAAATACTTTTGAAAATACGGAATTTACAATTATTTTAATACAATTTAAAAACAAATTAAGATTAAAATGATCAAATATTACACTTTAGTTTATTAGTAAAGAGTGTTTTTATTTGATTAATAATGGTAAAATGTTGTGCAGTTAATAAAGTATATATTAGCACTATATTTATAAAATGCTATGATATCGAAAAATCGGTTATTTTAAATTAATTCAAATAAAGCAAAATATTTAAAAAAGAAATCATTTTCTAGTATCCAGTCAGTAAGGAATTACATACAGTAATAATATATTTAATGACGACGCTCTTTTGAAGAGTTTATGTTGTCTAAATAAAGAAATTTGGATATAATATAAATTAAGCGTTATTAAATAGGATACAGCAAAGTTTTAAAAAATTTTAGTTAAGAGATTTGAGGTCTATTATTGATGAAAACTAGAACTACGCTTTTAAAACCCGGCAAACTGTAAATTTTTTATATATTTAAATATTTAAGATATTTTCATGTTTGAAATATACCACATGGGTTGCGTTTATAGACAAACAAATTTAAATGTATTTTATGTTTAAAGTTAAACGTATACAATATTTAAAACAATATGGATGTCAGTCGAAATAATGATTTTACTCACCATGATATCGCGTTACCGTAATCGTAATATCTACTCATAATTAATTTAATTTATAAAAAACACACTGATATTCAATAACACCTAAAATATAAAATATTTATGAATGTCTTTCACAAAACGCCATAACTTGACGCTTGTTGGTCTGTGTGCGGCGGCCACATTGGTTGATCATAGACAAAGTTATTTTTTCTAAAAAAAACTCGTCCTAATTCTCTCTTTTATTAATTAATTACTATTTAGAAACTATAATAAACCACTGGTCTTAAGGTTGAGCAGACGATGCTTAGTGAAGAAAATAATTTATCAAAGTAAAGTTAATTACTCAGTAATAGCCATTAACAACATTAAAATTAATTAAAAAAAATACGGAGATTTTACCATAAACAACTAGTAAGTGACATCACGTCCTTTTTATTAGGGTTGAACAAAATATATTGTTTTTTTATTAATTAAAGCGCTCCAATCCCATGACCTTATGGCACTACAAAAGTTTAATTCTAAATTAATTGAATATATGTAATAAATATTTTAATTTGGACCACTTAAATACAAAATAATACTATACAATTTTGTTTTATTTATTTTTAAATTTAAATACAATGCTTTAATAACAATAAACATAAGCTTGCAACGTCAAAACTTCTTATTCTTAACTAAAGTAATAATAACAATAATAATAACCTTTCTCTCTTGCCCCTGGGGTAATATAATGAAACGGAATTCTCCCTTTTTATCTTTACTAATTTATACCTCCCTTTCAACGCTTTCATCACACAATCACCAGTCAGGCACTGCCACCGCAAGTCACCGCAAGAGAAATTTTACTTAAAAAAGTTCCAGTCAAAATCAACAAATTAACAAAAATCGATTAATGTGTACTTGTTGTCTTAAATGTAACATGATGAATACATATCAAAAGTGACTGAAGATAAGGTTGTTTAGAATAATAAAAGGTATAATATAAGTTATTCTAAAACTCCTATATCATAATATAACATTGAAACGCCGACTGCTTTAGTTTAAATCGAATAGCATTTTATGTCGGTTTATATTTGAAAAAACTCGAATGACCAACCACATGGGTGTAGGAAGAGGAGGTGCCCACCATAGAATAGTCTAGTGCCCATTCCGAACATATCTCCCACGAACCTACGAACATATCTGTTCACTAAATATCCCTGCCTCCCCAGAAAATATCTTTACATATGAATAGGTCCAACCTACAAAATATAAAACGTATGTAACAGACATGACAAATAGAATAATAATATAAATATTTAGAAATATGTTATTTTTAAAGTATTACTTTGTAAAACGTTAGCAAAGTATCCGAACATTTTCCGTTCAGAATCTCAATCATATGTATGTCTTTTGAAACGAATGTATTAACTTACTTAGACAAATTATTTATAAATAAACATAATATACTAATTAGTAAGTTTATGCAATATATTATATCTGTGCAATAAGGAGGTAATAAGATGATAACACATTGATTAAAATAAAACATCTTTATAAATTTCCGAACGTTACATTTTGCTAAAGGAAACGGAAATATCGCAATAAGCCGTCACTACCGTTTCCACGAAACTAGGGGTGTCGCTTATTAAAAATAAATAAATAAAAATATATTTATGCATTTAGTGCCACAAAAAGTTCTAGACAATTTAAACAATAATTAAATCCTTTAATAAAAATAAAAAAAGTTAGCAATAAATTGTATTGCAAGCACACCACATGGACCCCAATGGAGTGCTTTCTATACCACGATATATCAAACGTTGTCGTTGTAAGTTTAGTCTAGTCTGCACTGAATGGGTTACACTTCCTGCACGGTCAGACCAAAGTCTCTCCGCAAACGCTGCGCTTCGTGGCCAAATTCGAGCATCCAGTCCATCCGCATCGAGGGTTGACGTCCACACTGTCACTTCCCCACCCTCTATGCAAGTCATGTTCCTGGACCACGATCGAAATTCATATACTCTTTGCCATGAGTTGTACCGTGTAGATAATCCTTCATACCAAGTTCCGTATCCACTATTCAAATCCCATTTATCTGAATTTGAAATGATAACACATGATCCAGAGAAATAGCTGTGTTGCGAAATTGCGTTAGGAATTTGAAAAACGACTTTATCATAATAAGCTTGTAAATCTATTAAAGTATTTTCTATATAATTAGACCATAAAATTATATTTGGTAATTTTATATCATCAGATTCTATTTTTTTTAAGATACTTAAGGTTAACTTATACCAAATATTAGACGGACTTGTTGTATTGAATTTTAGGGCCCAACAATCATATGGAACATCGCTACCACCAAAATAAAAAATATCATCAACACCAGTAAGGTCAAAGATTTCTTTGTAAATTTCAAGAGCAATATTAAGAATATATGTATCATTCAAGTTAATTAATTCACAAGCTTTTATAAGCTTTTTTTCTGTACCTGGTACCAAATCTTTAATGCTTGCTTGTCTTCCCCAGAAGGCAGCATTCCCGACGTATGCTAATAAATCAAAATCTATGAGCACTCTAATACCACGTACTCGTGCGTGTCTTGTTATAACACGTACATCTTCAGCAGTATACATATTTTCATAAATTCCATATAGATCTAGCCGAGGTATATTTTTCAATTGTAGTGAAAACCTGTCTAGATTTGTTGTATGCCAATGAAAGGTATTAAGCTTTGATGTAGCCATACCGTCGATAGTGCGTAGTATGTCTGTTATAGGAAAGTATATTTGTGTAGTATCTAACATTAAACCCCGGTACCTAAAACGGGGAGCGTCGTCTACAAAAGCTTCTTCTAAAATAAACAAACCTTTTGTATATGGGTCCACCCAAATCATTTGCAGTAAAGTTTCTAGAGCATGTCGGGAGCCACAAAAAGAATTCGAAGAAATATTTACATTAACCAAGTTATTTTCTTTATTTAAACGTAATTGATAGCTTTCGTCTGTGTCTATCCGCATTCTAGGGTCAATGCTGCCATTTTCGTTGATGGTAACACGTACTATAACTGGATGCTGTGTTTGGAAAACATGAGAATTATTTTTTATTTTTTGTATGTTAGAGCGAAAAAGCTTAAAAGCTTTTTTTAAATGATCTCGAACAGTAGTCGATGGAAATGATAATATCTGTAAACTGAATAGGTCTTCGTGAACTGCCACCGCCGCATTAGACACTTTGATCATTCCAGTCGGTTGCGGCCAGAACTGAGGACCACCACAAAGCATGGTACATGTTATTTGTGATTGGATTTTTTGAGAAATTGTTGAGTTTTCTGGTATGCATTTACCATTTATGCAATTCCAGGACCATAACGGGACGTCTCGTCTGTAAAATTATTGTTTATTTTTTTTTAATTAAATTTTAGACATATTTAGTACGATAGTGTGATACATTGTAATAAACTATTTGAACTTGCGTTTTGGCTTGACCAGTCCATATTATAAATATCACCATAAGTACAAAAATGCATTTTATTATCATCTCAGCACACATTTAAGAGATAGATAGTCTTAAATGAGTTATAATCTCAATTTTATTTTATATTCTAACGTCATGTAGATATAATAAAAAATAATTATTTACAAAATCTGAAGAAAATAAAATTAATTTGACATAGGTATTGGTAATTATTATGACAACACGTTCGTCGTCCTTTTCACTTTAAAGAATATTCTCAATAAAGAATAATTTTATTATATATATATTTTGTAAACTAGCACAAATAAGTATTATATTTTTTTATATAAAATTATATAACAGCTATAATATTATAAAGACAAATTTAAATTCATTTGTGACGTTGACTTCAGAACTCAATCGAAAGTTGGATCTAATGCCTGTTTGTTATTATTTACCTTTTGCTCTCATTTGGTTCAATTTTCAAATCATTACAAATTTTTGGTCAGAGAAATTAAAATTATAATTTATTGTCTTCTTTGATAATCAATCGAGTGATAAAACCTTGACTTACAAAAGGCACTTATTAATTCAGCTTACGATCACTATATGCTCGTATGTTACTTCTATAAAAAATCCTGAGACGTACTTTTTTTATATTCAATGTATCCAATTACATTACATACACATTTATTATATTTATAAATAGATTTCTCAGTATGAAGGTTAATATTAATATCTGATCGACATGTGCCCACTTAATAAAATAAAATAGGAAGATGAAAAAAAAAATAAAGAAAAAAGATATAATTTATTACAAGCAGTTCATAAATACTACTTTACATAACAATGAATCGTTATTAATATTCCATGTTATTATTAGGCGATTTCAGCGAAAGAACTCTAACGTAGAGTAGGTAGCCACACAACGCTACACCAAGTATCCAAGACGACAGTCCAAAAATAAGTATTATAAGATCTTTTATTAAGTAAAACTTGTATTTTCCATAGTGATTTGGATATAAAATGCATATTTCCATTAATGCAGGGAAGACAAGAGCAATCATGGTCGCGCATAGATTCCCAACGAATGCTACGAATGCACCTTGTATCGGCACAACGTAGCAGACTGCAACTATAATTGATGAGAAAAAGTATAAAATTTAAAAGCTATAAATATCCTAATAATATAAAAAATTCTTGCATACAACAAGGTAGTAGTAGGTAAGACACTCCGTGCTCCAGTTTCCGCCGAACTTTTGGAAGCATTGCTTGTTGAGTGGCGGAACTCAACGTTTTTTCTTTGGTGCCGGAATGAAGACATGAAAAAAAATAATAAATAATAATTAATTCCCTCCAGTGGGAATCGAATATACAATGGTCGCCTTTCAGTCACACCCTTGTGCGCCATGACGACCTCATTTTTGATTTAATCTTTTTTTTAAATAAAGTCTGCTTCAAGCTGTATCCCGCATTTAGCAGAGAGAACCTAGTTTACCTATACAAGGTTCTCTGTTCTTCTGTTTCCTCCTAAATTCGAGACATTACGTTGACATATTGAGTAGAAAAAAAAGGGAAATGAAAATATTTTTCTCCATTTACAGCTGTTCCACTGTGCCTCGATCGAGGCACCATGATTTTTATACTTCGAAAAATTCAAATTTATAATGTTTTTATGTATTGTCAATATCTACACTCTTACTTACACGAGGTAACGACAAAGATGGGTCTAGCAAAGCATTCTACCATTTTCAATGTGCTTTCTGATGGGGGTTCGAGCGTAGGTCTATTCTTTATTACCTCCACAATTATATGAATCGCAGGATGACATTGTATGGGATACACAAAAGCTACGGATACCAGATACAATCCTATAGCTAGGATTGCTGAACTGAAAAAAATTAATAATATATTTTATATTTTTTTAAAGTGGCGCGGTGATACAGGCGCGGCGTTATGTTACTCAATTTGCGAAATCTTTTCAATTTGAATGAAAAGGGTTTTGACACTTGTTCCTCTTTGTTCCTCTTTGCATACTGCTATGTGATAAAAACGTAGAGCTGTAAAATTATCTTAGGGTTCTTAGGGGCACCTGCGCCACGGCTGGTCTGACTGTCGTCTGTTCCCTACCTTTAAGTATTAAAGTAAGTAAAAATCATACTCGTCATCGAAAGGCAGCGATCGCAACACATTTTCTTCCATAGTTCCAAAGGACCAATATCCTAGACCGCCAAAAATGGTCAAAAAGACAGTAATAGTAAACATGCTGATAGTTATTACCCCTAGGGGTTTTCTAAGCACTCGAGGCTGAGGGAGGGCTCTTTCAATAGACAAAACCTAACAGAAAACACAAAAATTATCTATTATTTAATATCTATTGTTTAATACTTATATTATGTATTTATCTATATATTTATAAAACTCTTCAGTTACCAAGTGACTGACAGAATATGTACTACACACGAAACTGCCTGCCTACTGTATGTATAATATTTTAAAAAAAATCAACTTCACGCTGTATCCCACAACCAACAGGGTAGGAAAAAAGAACCTAGTGTTAAGACTTCTTCACTTCTTTCCGTCGAATTTTCAAGGCAATGCGTATTGAGTGGCAGAACTCTACACCGGAATTTTGCCTTGATGCCAGAGCGAAGAAATGAAAATATTAAGAAATAATACCTCATTACCTTGGGTGGCACACCCATGTGCCACTGCGCCACTACGGCCTCGCTAAAATAATATATTATTATATTATATATTAATAATGTAGACAAAAATACTAATTATTTTACTACAGCAATAGAACTCAGGTTAAATAAACAAGAGCCAATGACAAAATATAGCGCCATGGCGTCGGACGTCGCGTATATTAGTCTACCGTGAGGGCAGAGGAATATGTGATATGTCACCAATAGTAAACCGACTAGGTTCATAAAATTACCTGAAAAAAAAAAGCATTCAAAAATATGAAATTATATGTAACTACTTACGAATGTAAAAAAACTATGGAGAAGTCATTTTTAACAAGTAATATCAAGTAATAGTAGGAAAGTAGAGCCGGTGTCGTCGTCGTGCAGTGGTATAAGCGTGGGACTGTATAATGCTACTTTTATAGGTTCGATTCTCACTCAATAAAACGCAATATCAGCTTTATTTTCTCGCTCTGGTAACAAAACAAAGCGCGGCGTTCAGTTTCGTCAATTATCACGCAATGTCTCTAAAATTCAATTATTTTTATATAATGTGAGCAAACGAGGCAAAGCGAACGGTGGAGGATGAGCGCCGTGAACTGCTTATAATAGGCTATATGGCCTAGGGTTAATAATATATAAATAATAAATTATTGAAATTACCAATCATGGAAATATAGCTCACAATTTTTAAAGATTTCATAAAATATTCAAGTAAAAGATAAGGCACTAATAACACAGCCATTGCTGGTCTTGATGTATTCCAATCCATTATCTAGAAAAAAAAAACAATTCAAACAATTGGTAAATTTAATTTAAATTATTTTATATTAGGTGGTAAATGTATTAATATTAAAAATATATTACAATTTCATAATAATTTGTGGATGTTAACAGTATATAAGTAAGGCTGTATATATATATATATATGATTTTAATTTTCTCATGTTTAGTTTAGATATAACTTAGAGGCTAGTCGTGGCGCAGAGGCACAGGCGTAAGACTGTAAACGTGACATCTTGTGGGTTCGATTCCAAATCGAGGAAATTCAATATTTAATATTTTCATTTCTCCGCTCTGGCGTGGAGGCAAAGCGTGGCGTTGAGTTCCACATAACATGCAATGCCTTCAGAATTTGGTGAAAGTGGGGAGAGGAGTGTCTTAAACACAAGGCACCACTATTCCTACCCTGCCACATGAGAGATATAGCTTGAAGCTGAAAAATACAGCAGATATTCGTCACTCACATCCCTCAAGCTGTCAGTGGTAAATATCACGAAGACTGTACAAATGCCCAGTTGACTTAATATCATGAAGGTGGATATTATGGTTCTGTAACACAGAATACTATAAGTAGACATTATAATTCATAGTATATATAAGAGCAAGTAGTGCTTGAAATAAAACTGTTTTATTATCCTTTATATAATATTTCTTATTTCTCACTGAAAAGACAGTTTATAATAATAATTTGAAATAAATCAGTTTCACGCTCTATCCCGCACGCAGCAGGGTAGGTAGGGTAGGCAGAGGGAACCTAGTGTTAAGATACTCCGTTCTCCACTTTCTGCCGAATTCTGGAGGCATTGCGTGTTGAGTGGCGCCGCTCAACGCCGCGCTTTTGCCTCAACACCAGAGGAAATAAAAACTTAATTTATCATAACCAAATAAGTAATATACATACATAAAATTGACAAAATCTTATACTTACGGCCCATGGTGTCCAATTTTATGGCAACATTAAGGACCGTGTAGTAGAGCCAGACGAAATCCATATCTATACGACGTGTGGGGAACCTTCAACTGTCGACTGATTTCATTCAAGCACCAAAGCTTTGTTTAAAACACAATAATACTTTATTTTTTTAATATATTTTTTAATTATTAAAAATGCCCGACTAAAATAAAAAGTTTTTATTAATGGCAACTAAATATTATTCACATAAATATTTTTCCAACGTAAACTGTCCTAATCACGCAATATAGAAGTCCTTACAAAGTCAATATAAAGATTTAAGGATTGAGAAAAAAAAGGATTTGAATAATATTATAACTAATAAAAGCTTTTAAAAAGATACTATAGTATGTACACATTTCCTCCTTTATTATGAGAAATAAATAGAGGAAAACTATGTGCTATGTCACACGGTTTTTCACGCCACGCCACGCTTTTGCCTTGGTACCAGAGCGAAAAAATTAAAATGTTAATAGATAATAATTTATTCCCTCGAGCGGGAGTCGAACTCATAATCATCGCGTTTCAGGACGGGCTCTAGAGTCTATACTATATATGTTTATTATACCTAAAATATTAAAAACCCCTAAATATGTAATTAGAAATTTCCTTACCAAAGTTAAATGCATATGTGTGACTAGAAAACCTAATGCCATACACATTAAAGGACCGAGAACAATACCAGCCTGACTGACGGCCAGCGGGAGCCCCAAAACGCCGGCACCAAACACTGTTCTGATAATATTGAAATATGCCATCCACAATCTAAAAATAAATAATTGAAATAGAGTTAGATCAAAAATTTCGTGCACAGCACAATCCTTTAGAAACACTAAGTAGGTGTGGTTCCTGATTTTTGAATTTTGTCGAATTAAGTATGTTGATTAGTGATACTTTTTACCATAGTATATGTTACGATGTTAAATTATATACGTTAAAAATATAAACGTAGTTATGTCTGTACTTAATTGGCCGTTTAGGTTCTCTGTGATCTAAAGGGTCATAGTCATCCATTGGTGGTCTTTCCACAGGTAATCGGGTAAACCTAACATCAATAATTGAAAATCGATCGTGCGGTTGTAGTGTTAGTTTGCTAACTCTCTCAAATGCAGCCCTAGAATTAATAGAAGTAAAATCAATATTTATATTTATATATATTTGTTAACTAGCTTAGCATAATTTTAAATCTTTAAAAATTGAAGAAGTTGTCTGTATATAATATAAGTACTAACATTGTAAAATACCAAATCTATCAGCTCAACTACTTCTAATTATTTAAGATGAGAGATTCATCTTCTTTCAGAGCAATAGTATTTTTTTATTATTTTTGACATAAACAAGCACAGATTTCAAATCTAGCCGCCACTTCTATAATTAGATCTCTATGCCTTCTGCTTTATTGTGGAATAGGCTAATTTTTATATTTTTCTTAAAATAATAGCAAAAAATAAAGGACAAGTAAATACATGTGTGCCCTAATTTAAATTTTATTTTTTAATATATAAATAAACAAACCATTTGGTTGATATAATATTAATTAAATATTCTTATTTACTTTTTCTAAAATATCTTAATACTCTGCAAGCGTGATGAGGAATTCTTAGTTGTTTGACAAATAAGTCTATATTGTCTATTATTTGTAAGTGACAGCAGCAAAAGCCAGCGACTGTAATCTAAGGCGGAATTATAGCATTTTGCAAAACACTTTCATGTGCAGTTATTGTTCAAGTCTGATTATATTCGGCAAGTATGATGTCTACTACAGAAGGCGAACTGGATGTCGAGGTGTCCCATGAACTTGAAGATGGCGAGGTAGACTAACACAGTTAACTTTCATTCCTAACTGTTTATGGCCTGTTAAAATTACCTCTTTTTATGCTTTATTTGATACTAATGTACCTAAAACTATCGTGTATTTATTTTCCATCTAGAAGCCTGAGTACATAGATAATGTCGTTGAATTATCACGTATTCTTTTCAGTTAGAGGATTCAGACGTAGAAGAGGGTACATATATCCCTTTGGCACGACCAGAAGCCTTCAACCCGCCGTCTTTGGTAAACATGCAAATTCAAGATGAACAGAGTGATGAGGAGTCGGTCCAGGAGTCATCTGGATCTGAATCTGACGAGGAACCACGAAGACGTCCGAAGCGATCGAAAATACGACCTCGACGTCCTCAGCCCCAAGCCCAACCTGGCAAAAAAGACAAATATAATATTTGGTGCAAAGCATTACAGGTATATATATACTTTTGTAATATTAGTGACATTATTTTTGTTAACGCAGGTTTGAGCCCATTGTAGCATAGTAAGATATGAGTTGATGATGAGGACCGAACCCATTGGGAGTAATGGTTATCTTTAAATTATTTTCATTTCCTTACTTCGATATAGCAGTGGGAAATGGTGCCTTATCACTAGGTTTACTTCATTATGCAGAAAAAAATGTGAAGCTAGAAAAAAGTATCTAATGTTTTTAATATATTTATAATTTAAAAAATCTTCCAATAAAACACTTAACAAATTTTACTTGATATGACAGATTAATCAAAAATGTTAACATATTAAATATTAATTAAATGAATTAATGATTGATGCTAAACTTATAATATAAAATAACTGTATAAATCTAAAGCTGTTAGTTACTTTATGCATAAGGCTATTATATATAATCAATTTTTTTATTACAGGAAGAGTTGCTAACAGAGGACATGGTCACCTGTGATGTATCTAAAAAGAAAAGATATGGCGTTGAATCTTATGATTACACTATTAAGTATAGATTAGATGATGAATATATTTCAAAAAAGAAAATATTTACAAACAATCATTCATATAAAAACAGAGATCCAGCATCAAACAAAAGAAATTTTACAGACAGAGGAAATGTAAAGTTAAGATTAGGTAAAAGAGTAAATAGTGATCAGCCAATAGAAGAGAAACAGGAGCCGAGGATTTTACCAGATCTAACAGTGACAGCTGATCACCCAACAGATCAAATTATTCAAGAAATCACCGAGAAATTGTCTGAAGAGAAAAAAGAATTAGTGGGTATGTATAAATAGGGATGTTTATGTATTTTATATAATATATACCATGTATATTATTTAATCTATATAATATTATATAATTTTAAAAATATTCTCATGTTCAAATTGAAAATCCTTCTGTGTTGGTTAGTCATTTTTTAAGCATTTAGCATTTGGGTGCTTAAAACATACCATGTCTCCTATTCAACTTGTACTTTACATTTAAAAATGCCCCAAGTTAAGCTACAGGCATAAACCAGAATAAGAGTAAAATTTATGCTTATACCATTTTTATATTCAACATTATATGTAAAAAAACATGTATGAAGGCGTAATTTATAAAAAAATAATATATTTAGGTATGTTAACGTTAGTATATTTTTAAATATGTACACTTGGGCAAAAAAAAGCCCTGCTAAGTATTTTATGCCCGTTCTTAGGTCTGAGTCATTTATAAACAAGTAATACTCAAGCTTTTTAAAATTATTTTCAGTTGTTTTCTTTTTAATTTGCTTAAAAGTTTTTCTATTAAACATGCTTTTAAGTATCTTTTTATGTTGATTAAAAATGTATAGTATATAAATGCCAAACACTAAACTAATTCTACATTTTTTTGTAATAAAAGACAAAGCATCGGAATGATTGTTTTACTATAGTTCCTGAGATTAGTGCACAAACTATTCACCTCTATAATATTTACAGATTATATCAAAGATTTTAATGCACTGTGTGTGTGATGAACATCTATTATCATATTATCATTGTCTTATATAATTTTTTGATTTGCATAAATTTTAAATTTTAGTTTGCAAATTAATAGTTATATTTCAGCAAATTATAATTACAACATTAATTAAGTTTTAAGTTTAATTTACAGGTAGGATTATGCATGTAATTGGTGCCAGTAAAGCTATAGAATTGTATAAGGAAACACAAAGGATTGAAGCAGACGGTGGAATGCTTATAATGGTGAGTCTTTTTAAATTTATGTGTCACCTAGGATTGTACAAACCATTAGTTCATAATTTTTCTTGTTAAATCGTATTCTCTCAGAAAATTGTAAACTCTTTAAGCACTGGTCTTGATTGGACGCTTTTGCAGCAAAATTGACCAATATGCGTTGTGACCACAAAGGTAAGAATCTAAAAAGGTGTCAATAAAATGAACCTTTATTTAATTTTTTATTTAATAATATATTTTTTAATTTTTTAATATATTCGAAAATTAAAATATAAACAATAAAGAATCAAGATTATACACTGTGACTTTGGTATTTATGTACTAATACTTCCTCAGGTACATATATTCGTATACGTAATAGACTATAAAATTATACTATTTAATAAATAATTAAAATAATATGTATTTTTTCAGAATGGTACTCGTAGACGCACACCCGGGGGTATTTACTTCTTTTTGCTAAAACGAGACGATGAAGTTTCTCCAGAAATGATTCAGCAGATATTTAATGAAGATAGAAAGGAAACAGCGCGCAGAATAAAGAAGACTCGTGCCAAGAGTCGCCAAAAAGTTATGGAGCAATTGAAACAGAGCCTCACAGGTATATTTTTAGCTAAATATATACACATTATTATATATAGCTACACATTCTTATTTTGTTTAGAAGGATAGACAGAAGAAATCTAGTGTTAAGACACTCCATTCATTAATGTCTGTATAGTATATTATTATTGTATACAAATATTATTTAAATAAGCCAATTGTGACACAATGGCCATATAGTACAGCTATGAAGAGTTTGAATTTACCCACTTCAAGGATCACACTCTTATAATATAACTGAACTGAGTTCTATCTTTGTCAGCATGACAATTAGTCACTAGGTTCTTTGTCTAAACTGCTATGCGGGAAAAATTGCTTACCAGGACTGCTTATATTATTACTAAACAAAGAAATATTTTATGTTAGGTCCATTAAAATTTTTACGTAATTCCTATATATTTGATTTACAGATTCAGAGCTACCATCGCTTTTATCACGCGGTGAGGCCACAGTGCAATCCGAGCACGGTTCAAATCCGCCTCCCTCACCAGCGACAGACGCTCGCGATTGTTCCAGTGACACTGACGGCCATTCACACAACGAACTACCTCTGTCACCTCGCCCAAAGTCCCCCCTGCCTGACCGAACCACAAGGACAGTACAGGACTATGATGATGATGACTTCTTAGAAGTCATGTGTAATGATAACATGGATTTGTTCTAATTGTATTGGTGCTTTCATCTGTTCTGCGGTTTTTTTTTATTGTGGGGTTCCGAGCGTGCCAGTTGAGCATGCGTCACTTCACCAATGTCACATTATCTGGAGGACATATGAAAATGATGTTGAGTTAAAATGCATCCTTCACTAGGTAACCTAGGTCTTTAATCAGTTTATTCTATGTAAGGTCACTGTCTGAGACATGTGACATGTGTGACTGTGATGAGGTGTGCCCCACATGCATTCCCTGTTGCATCTAAATATGTGGCTGTGAATTTTACACACTATTTACAAAGACTCCGTAACTGATATGGCCTTGATATTGCAACAGATCTGTTTACTCTGTGCTATTACATAATATGATGTTAGGTCAGTATCATATAATTGTTAAGCAAACAATATCGTTGAAATATACGTATGTATATGCAACTTTTGTTTAGGGGTTGTGATTTTGAAATGGGTGTTATAATGATTTCATAAAATAGAAGTGTTCAAATTTATAAGATTGTGAGAATTTCTCTGCAACCTAAATGTATACTATTTAATTTTGTTTAGCTTTACTCTGTTTCCTGCATTTAGGAAGGAACCTTTAACCCATAAAACTCGCCCAACTTTCGACAAGCAAGTTGTTTCTAAAGCAAGTAAATGAAAACACTCATTCCCCGAATCCCGGAACGAAATTGAACCCCTCAGCAGTCGCGTTTTTAGTCAGACGCCTTGCCACTAAGTCACGATGGCCTCAATTACATCTGGCAAGTGGCAAACGAAACTGTACTTTATGTACTGACCATGTGCATTACGATTATATAAAATATTGAATTTGAATCTTCAAAACTTCCACATCCACATTTGAATTCTGATTCATAAACTATTTAGTACTTTCATATTATATTAGTATATTAAGCCCCAAAATTTAGTTTTTAGCTTATAAATATATTTGTATAATAATATATACATTAAATAGCGTCTTACTTCAATAGATTCTATAAAATAAAACTAGCAGCAAAAAAATATTAAAAGATTGGAAAATGCAAGAAATGTAGTACTGTAGATATTGCCCAGTAGAATATTTTTCGTTGTTAAAAGAGTTAAAATAGAGAAATAGTGATTATGGTAGTGTTACTTTTTTTTTCAACGCATAGCTAAAATGAAGAATATGTTTTTGTAGTAAAGGATTATATTTTTATAAATCAGTCCCCTTGTAGCCTTATGCAAAATAATTTAGGCATTATACATCTGCTAACAAAATATTTTTTTATAAAACCAACCACTTCTTTGTGGTTTCAAACTGTGCTGTATAATATAGCTGTAGATGTAGACAATAATAATTACTATTTTATCAGATTGATATGAAACATAGAAACTGGTGATCAAAAATTGATTAAAATGCACAATACATTTTTTTCTGCAGCTTTACGCTTTTTCCGCAAGTAGGCAGGCAGTTCCGCAGGGTAACCAGAAAGAATCCAGTGACAAAATTCAAGACGTTGCGTAATTCTGTGGCGGAACCCTACGCTGCGTCTTGTCTTGTTCCCCCTGCGCTGCGACGGTCTCATTATTTTCTGTAAAAGCTTCATTTAGGTTTTCGTAAAACATAGATTTTAAATATTGTTATAAAATAATACTAGTACTGAGCTGGCTTCTAATAATTATACTTTTACGTTAAGCGTGGTAAACCCTATATACTTCCTTAAGTTGAGAGTTACAGATAAAAAAAATACGTCGCTATTTTGGATGTCATATCCTCCCGACTATGGAATGCCTTATCTCCGAGTATCAGACGGGCAATATCTTTAAAAAAATTTAAGCGACTCCTAAAACTAAACTACCATGCCCTCTAAACAGCCATCTTGTATTAATAGATATAAAAAATACTATTATATGTTTTTTGTGTGGTTGTTAAGAAACCACAGTTGCTATTTATTTGTCGAGTAGTGTGGGATTGATGTTACTCTTTTTTATGATAAGGCAATATCTGACATTGCTGGGTGAAAAGAACTTGTGCTGAATGCACATTTGTATGTTAGAACAGATACTGAATTATTTGTATAATAAAGTTTTGTAAAAAATAAATTGATTTTGTCTTTTCTTTCCTAAATAAAGTTTTAAACCCACAATCATGTTCAACTTAAGATATGAAATAAAACAACTATAATTATGATTCATATTATAATATAGGAGAATACAGAAGCACCTTGACCTCAAGTCATGCATATTCATTTAAAGCAATAAGCTTGCATTATGCATATACCAGCTCTTATTAATTAGTATTGTTAATATAAAATTAGTTACATGAAGTGTGAGGTCTTAAACTTAATCACATACAAGTGTATAAGCACATAGTGTGATAGAATATTTGTTGATTTCGTGCTGTATCCCACACTTCCGTTCTCCAATTTCCGCCGAATCCTAGAGGAATTTTGTGGTAAGTGGTGGAACTTCTTCCCCGCGCTTTGTCATGAGACCAGGACGAGAAAATGAATATATTAAATATTTTATGGGAATCGAACCCACATTTTATCGTATTAATCGTCGCAAGCTTGTTCCTCAATGTCACAGCTAGCCTCTTTACGTAAATAACCGGCGATATTTTTATAATTAAAACATATATTTAAGTTAAGTTTTATGTGCTATTTTATACCTGTGCCTATAACTATCCTCTGCACACTTTATTCTGCTAAGCAGAGTAGGCAGAAAGAACCTAGTGTCAATACACTCGCTTCTCCGATAACCTAAGACTATGTTTACTAAATGATGCTTACATTAGGTTTAGAGCATGAAACTAAATCAATTTAACTTCGATCAAACAACTGTCAATTTTACAGATGACGGTGTGGAACTATGATAAATCATGGAGGAACCAGCTATTTTAGTAAGAAAACAGAGTTTGAAGAATGTTTCTATATTATTTTGTGATTAAAATCAACATTTCCTTATTACTAGATGTTAGAAGTCAGTATTGCTACCTACACAAGGTATATTTTTTCAATTTTAGTACTATTTTTCCCTTTTATTAAGTAGTATAGCTAATTAATTTCTTTATTATTACATAATAATTAAACTTAGGATAACATAAATCAATGTTCCCTAAGTATAAGCAGACATGTCAAAAGATCAGGTTTGTGGGAGAGTGAAATAATTGTTCATCTTGCTAATTAAAAAAAATATGATTGTATATGTCACTGTAAGATTATAAAAACTGTTATATTACAAAATAAAGTTCTCGCTTAACGCGAAAATGTAATCTATCGATACTTTGTGACATTGTCAAATGCAAAATTACACCATAGAGTTCAATAACTACGCCTTTTTCGATTCTTAGCTTTGTGATCACAATGTGTCAATACACATAGTTTTCACTGTAAAAGCGACCATTCAGGGCCAAAGTGTTTACAATTTTTTGAATTACAATTTCGAGAGAAAACTTATGTGACTTATGATTTTTATAATCTTATGGTGACATATCTACACTTATATTATGAATTTTTATTTTACATTTTTAAGAGCAAGATTAACCTTTATTCACCTGTAAAACATCACTTATCACATTTTACTATATTTAAAGGGATTTTCAAATATAATTTTAATAGATTTACTTATATCACATTAAAAGTAAATCTACTTAAAATATATACTATTAAAAGATATAAAATATATACATATACTATATTACATTTAATAATTTAACACTTTAAATAAATCACTACTATTGTGTATTATTTTCCAAAATATTTTTTATGAAGTTAATTTCTAGAAATTAAATTACTTAATTAATTACACTTTCTTTCACAATCAACTAAACATGCCAATTGCTAAATAACATTCTTTTTCATAAAAAGTATACAAATAATAGAAATGATGTAACTTATTTTAACATATGAACTATTCTTAGAACTAGGGGAGGTCCAGCATCTGTAAATATGTAATATGTTTTTATATAGAAGAGTATGGCCAAATGATCAATATTATATTAAATATTTCTGTTTAGAATGTCAGAGCCCAGTGGCACAAGACTAAAAGCCGTGATTATCTGTTCAGTTACCAATCTGGGAAATGAATTGATTCTGGTAATAAGACAAATAAAAGCATTGTTTGTTTCCACCACTTGCCATACAATGTCTAAAAAATTCAACAGAAACGGGGGAAAGGAGTGTCTTCTCAAACAAGTTCCTATCCCACTATATGCTGGATACAGTGTAAAGCTAAAAAACAACAATTATTTTTGGCATAACACTCACCAGTTGTGGTAAGCATTTTTCAACATGGTCAAAGTCGACTTTATTCGACCCTTCTCGGAGGGCTTCGTTTGATGCTCTCAGACATGTTTCGGTAACGAGACATTTCGCTACTTCTACTACGAGGGTCAAAGCATCATTCCCCAATTTAGTTTTGTTATCTTGAAATGATCCATTGAGTAATTCTTTGATCAAATCCTACGAAAAATATATTTAGAAATTGTATGTAAGTTAGTAGAAACGTTGAATATTTCCTAAATAATTAATTTTATACCTGTTTTATATAGCTCTTTACATTAGAGGCAACATAAGCTGGGTCTATATTACCATCTTCGTTTTCATTACTATATCGAGCCATGTTAGTATGTCTTTTAGTATAAGAGTAACAACCGATAAATAACTGTAGAAGTATAATATAAAGAAATAAATAATAATATTATATTTAATGAGTACGTATTTGAAAGGTGCTAGCGCTAATTACAACAATGTGTATAAACTTTGATTAACATACAAGCCACAAGGTGATTTGAAAACAAGGCAACTAAAAAATATTATGTGTCATAATTCACAAATGAAAATTTTACACAGTTTTTAGCTCTTTTATTCCGGATTACTATTATTTATTTATTAGTATTATTTTTATATAATTTAATGACAGTTGACCACAGAATACATTTACTCAATTGACAGAGTCTCTGCAGTTGACAGAGAGACAACAAGAAATTTTACCAGCATAAAAAATTGTAAATTTTTAGTGTATATCAAAAAATCAAACATACCGTTTGAAGTGTATATTGTTACTATTAAAATATATAATAAGTTTAACATTATCATATTATAATATATTTCATAATAATACAAATATTATACTTTTTTTTCTATAAATATTTTGCAATGAGCAACACCATAGTAATACAAAAAGATAAAAATATTCTATTGACATTGGCAAGTAAAATTAATATTTGTCTTAAGGAGCATATACTACTGATTTGTCTTAAAAGTACACTTTATTGAGGGGTTTGACGATTTCGGCCCTTTTATCTATTTTCCAGAATAGGTACGCATTGTTCTACATTCAGTCTGTTATGCTGATAAATCCAACTATTAGGCATACTTGCATTTGTTTACGTAATTATCTAACCTAGTAAAAAATAAAACATTATCTTTTTTTGTACATCTAGATTAAACAATGTCACTCTCGCCATATTTTCGTTCTCCTTTCACGGATCTTACTGGTGGTATGGTTTCCCATCAAATGCTGGGAAAATGTCAAAAACAAGAAATGAGATTTATGGACTGCCTTGAAGCCTATGGATTAGATAGAGGCAAAGTTAAATGCCAAGAGTATTTTGCAGACTTTCATGAATGCCAGACTAAAACCAAGCAATTTAAGAGATTTACAGTATGTTATGTTATATGTTAACTTTGCAAAGTGATAAATTGTTTTAATTTTATTACTTTAATTAATTGTCATATCAGTTAATGCCTTATTATCCATGCTACATGCGGGATACAGATGAAGCTGAAAAAGAAATTGTTAAATTATAATTGTCTGATCAGTCTACGCAAAATTTATAAATTTAAACTCAAGATGAAAAATTTAATAAGTTTTATAATATTAAAAGTAAGTTGTTTATTATAAATCAATTTTCAGGCTATGCGAAGAGAGAGAGACAGACAGATCGCTGATGGAAAACTTAAAGGAGATGAGCAATATGTGAATCCAAGAGTAGACAGTTTCTAAAATACTTGTGTATTGGTCTTCATAAGTAGTAATATAGAATTGTTAATCTATTTAATTTGTTTTTATTTTGGTAGTATAAATTTTACCGAAATAGCTCATTACTCTCGTTCTTAATAAATTTTAATGCTCTAATGAATTCTTATTTTATTAATTTCACATATTTTTTTTCGTGCATAGACAGGGAGAACCTGGTGTCACAACATTCCATTCTTTGCTGTATATTCAAATTGGATGGGTGAATTCGGAATAATGGGGGCATTTTCTCAAGTGGGAATCGAATCCACAAACTGTTGTTTACAATCACACTTTGTGTCCCTGTGCTGTGGCACACTGGCACTGGCACTGGCACTGGCCTTAGTACTAGTATCTAGCTTAGTTAAAAAATCAATTAATTATAATTTTTATATAGAAAAGAATTATTTCTATTTTTTTGTGTCAAATTAAAATAAAATTATTATTATTAATATATATATATATTTTTTAATAAATAATTTAAAATAAAATGTAATTGCGTTATTTTAATTATTATACCGTAATTTGTTTATGTGAAACTAGAAATATTTTTTTACGGGCTTTAAGGGCCAATACTCACGATAACAAGGTTCTGCTTAAAAAATATTAAATTGCTTAAAAATAATGAGCGCCTAATAAAATAATAAAGTAAAAAAAAATCAGCTTGCTGTATGCCGCACACAGCATGGTAGGCAGAGGGAACCTAGTTTTAAGACACTCTTTTCCCCACTTGCCGCCGAATTCTCGAGGCATTGTGTGTTGAATGGCGGAACTCAACGCTGCGCTTGTTCCCGACACCAGAGCGAAGAAATAAAAATATACATTTAAATAAATATTTCCTTTCCTCGAGTGGAAATCGAACCCACAACCAGGAGATTTTTTAGCACACTGCCCCTGCACCACGACTGGCCTCAATATTAATATTTTATATGTAGAATATATTCTACCTACAATAATTCCTCTCGAATTACTCTACCTATTAGTGATAACAGCATTCAAAATTGTTGTGCAGTTTAAAAGCGACCTCGTATTAAGTAAATAAGATGTATTTATGTAATAGCCACTAGGCAGCCTATATGATAATAATAATAACTTAGCTATATAATAAATATAGCTTTTAAGTATATTATAATTAGTTTATCAACATCTATTATTTTTTAAACATAGATAAGTTATGAGTCCTACGCAAGATTTAGAAACAGTGTGATATGCGGATGGCGCAGCGGCCGATCTACTAGAGTTTTTTACGTTCAAGTCACGGTCGGTCGAAGGTTTTTTTGTGCGGAATTTTGGCGCCAAACTATTTACAATCAATTCTTACATGTCAAATGATGGATAACAATCTTATTATTTTGTTAAGTTATTTGCCCACGCGCACGCGGATAACTTAAGGTTACTGCGTCATAGCCCGCGCGTTCAATTTTGCCGGTAAAATTTATTATTGCTGAACTAATATTGTAAAATATTTATATGTTCCCCTATTTATATTTTTAACGTTCTATACCTTCAAAGGAAAAAACGGAACCCTTATAGGATCATTTCCTTATTCGTTTGTGGTTTATCTCTAGGTATATAGCGTGGAGCTGCTAAGCTTATGCTGAAATTGATATCAAATATTCAAGTCCTCGGTCCCTTGGAACAGAAAAAAATTAAACGCAATCTAAAAGATACGAGACTTTTTGCATTATTGAACATTTATAGATATTTCATAGAAAAATATAGTTACAGACTTATTTGTGTGAAATGAACTACAAATAGTTAATTAATTAATTAATTAATTAATTATAATGCTTTATTCAGTAATTAAATGTTACATATACACTCTAATTTCGTTAGAATATGGAAAAAACAAGACAACAATTACAGTTCATGCGTTACTTCATCAAAATGAGTGCATACGGTACATGACGGTATTTTAAAAGCTTTTTTGTATACAAGTAAGAAAGGGCAATCTATAAATTTTATAATCATAGAATAACTATGACCATATAGGTACTTACCCATTCAGCTGTACGTTTTCTTTACAAAACTGTTACGATTTTTTATTTTGCATCAACACTGTGACTTAACAAGTCACCTACCTCACCTACCTCATTTACCTCATTAATAAATATTAATTTGTTTTGAAATAGATTTCGAGACTAACATTCAATAATTTAGTCTCTATAGGTTAATGACCGGCCTTTGCTGATGAAATACGAGTGAAGGTTATACCAAATCATACCCAGGTAGCTGACGAAATCGATCGGTGCCCTCTGGCAAAAAATAAATATATAAAAAATATATTCTTAATATATATCATACGGAAACTGTTAAAAGGTTTTCGACCTTCTTATGTATTTAGACTGATTTTTTAAAAGTTAATGTCCTTTTTAGGGAGAGGACAAGGATCTCGGAGTTACGATCCTTGGAGAGTTCAGGCTATTAAACCAATAAAGATATAATTTAATGTCCGTATAATATTAGCTTGTGAGCTACATATATATAGTATATAAATTAGAAATTACCTTAACTTAACTGGGTGCTAAACCGCGAAATTTATTTAATAAGTCAGGAGTTGCAGAAACATGGATTCTTAAAAATTAAAAGTAAATAAGAATACTGGTTAACGAAGTTATGTTATTCAAATTATGTAACCATATGTGGAATTAATAACTTAACATCCTGTGTAATGACTAAGAACTAAAATATTTCAGATATGTGAATATATTACACCAAAAAAAACGTCAAAAATGTTATACTTACTTATTTTTTTAATAAACAATATTTATTTTATACGTAACTGTCTAAAATTCTTTCATAATTAAATAAGTTTTTATATACACCTACGTTTACTATGCTCGAATTATATCAACGAGAAAAACAACATCCTTTTTTATATATTAACAGTACGGACTTTGTAGAATCAATCACGTTTTTTTCTTCACCTTGGTTCTGGTAAAGCTATTTGAAATAGAACAAGGTGCACAGACTGCAGGTGCAGCGTAGGTGACTCTAGAGGCCACTTAATGTTATTTTTTAGAGCATTTATTCTGGCGGTCGAGTCTATCTTTCAGTGCCTTATCTACAAGTTCCAATACATAATTCATGTTCGACCGATTTTGACTGGGAAATGAATTGTGCATACCTAATGCGTTGTATAACCATGTCTGCTTTGCTGTATCTTGAATTTGTGTAGACGATTTTATTTATTTTTTAGATAATTTCTGCTATCGTTCATAAATGCTAAAAAATTAGAAAGTATTTTAATTTATTAGTATATATGTGTAATGTAATGTTATATAGCCTATAGCACTTCTGAAGAATGCAGCTTTCTGTAATACTACTACTAATAGTACTAATACTAATTCCGATCGTAGCATTGTACGGAATAACAAAGATGCAGCTCTGGAATGAAAGACTTTCTTAATGCTTTAATGAGTTTCGCTGTACATCTAAGTTCTTTTCTTATGGCTATTTAATAATTTACTGGAAAAAGTGGAATTGGAAAATAATGTCATAAATGTATTTAATAAACACAATGTATTTATGTAATGTATTTAATAAGCACAAAATATCTTTCTCAATAGAGCCTGCACCAGCTATGATAAATTGTTTGCTAATATTGATATTTTCAAAATTAATGATGTCAATGATTTAAAAAAAAATCTAAATAAATTGCTGTACTTGTGATTAATTTATATAACTTATGTATAATTCATTTATTGTATAGTGTAAATTGTGTATGTATTGAATTAATAAATTGATTTTCTTTTCTTAATGTAACTTGTAATTTAGTAGTTTATTTTATCTTGTGTATATTGTTTGTATCTATAAATGGTATGTGGAAACTTAATTGGATTGTGTGTCATCTTTTAAATTTGTAATGTTTGTGTATTTTGTATTCTGTGTGTTTCCCTAAAATATAAATAAATAAATAAATAAATATTCGTATAGTACAAGCGGGCGAAGGCGGCTGTCCGCTAGTGTATGACAATCATTTCAGTTAACGGTGAATAATGAAAGCTCTAAAACGTCAAGAGGTTATTTTTAATCCTAATCAACAGATTAGGAATAAAAATATTTAAAATTAGGAATAAAAATATTTAAGGAATAATAATAAGAAATCTGTTTCTTTATCCTGTTGGAAAAACAGGATAAAGAAACAGATAGAATACTGTTGTTTAAGACTGCGTATCATAGGAAAGCTCTTTGTTTTGGACAAGGGGGCAACGAGGAGGTTTTTTAAATCGTTAAATTATTATTTTTAAAATTTATATATAATAATATTATTTGTTTTTATGTACTTTTTAACAATCTGTTATTTTCTTAAAATGAAAAAAAAGGAATTTATTTATTTAGAGATATTGCTTTCATTATAGAACTCTCACAAATGCTTCAAAAACGCTATCAGTAATGAAATTTTTCATTTTTAGTCTCGATTCAACCGAGCACCATCTCATTCATATGTATTATTTTTTAACCTTTTGCTTAATAGAATTCTGAAGTATTTTGTGTGTGGAAAATATTTGAGAGCTCGTCCCTGTTGATCGGCCATTATAATTTTAAAGTTACTGTTTTATGAATTCTGTTGGCCTCGTCCGGCTCGTCGTGAATATAATATGCACAGATGTAATATATCTACTATATTTTTGTTAACCATTACCGTTTTTGTTAACCATTTAAAATTATTTTTTTTATCAATGAAATATATTTTTCCGAACTCAATTCTGGAACAAACTTAGATTAATGATATTTACAATAGGTGTATTTATTACTCATTAAAGAAGTAAATAATCAAAATATTATACGTGTAAAAAGCAGCCGCTTCGCGCTGTATTCCGCATGTAACATGCAGCTTACTGCTAAAACACTCCGCGGAATAATAATACTCAAAAACTTCAAAATAATATTTAAAATATTATATATTTTATTGAATAGAATATCTTCGAAAGTGGTACTTGAATCAATTATTTTTAGTTTAACATATCTACCGAATGTGGGCAGATAGAGATAATCTAGAATCAAATAATATCAAACGTTTTCTTAGCACATTAGGATAGCCAAAAATTCAATGGAGTTTCCACACATGTAAATCAAACATGTAGCTATCGCGTGTAGAGTCCCCGCGTGTAGAGACGTCATCCGCATTTGACATGTACTAACTTGTTACGACAGTAATCGATATATGTATACATGTATTTTTTGATGTATTATATTTTTTAAATAAATTTTAAATAAATAAAATTAAAGTCGTTTTTAACGTTAATATATATAACGTTAAAAAATACTTGTTGTGATTAATCTATTATTTTGAATTTTTTGTTTTTACCGATTAATCAATCCTTCGCTTATTCTCTATGGAAATTGGCGAAATGATTTTGTGCCCAACTGGCACGCTCGAAACGTCATAATTGATGAACTAACCAAAACCCGAGAGAGATATTATAATGACATCTCTTTGTTTTTAAATTAAAAGTTTTAGACAGACGTAAGTGGCTCCTTTGTTTTTAATAAACATATTTGAGTCATAAATGCGAATTGCAATGAAGAAAGATTGAGTAATAAGAATAAGTAATAGCTCAATGAATGTTAACAGCCTTAATAAAGATAGAGACATTATGAAAACATTTTAATAATAAGATGCAAGATTCCCATGCCCTTAAAATTTAATGATTGTTTGATGCTCTAGACTATTTTTTATATAAATATATTTAGTCTGGCTATAAGTAATGTCACAATTAAAAATAAACAAAATATTACTTTTGAATTTGGAATCTGCTTATTTCGCGGCAATATATTGTAAAATACTTTGTGATATTAAAATGGAGTGTAGTGATAAAGAGAACATTGATTGAAGAAAATTGCTTAATATGAATTAGGTATGGAGACAAATTATTTTTTTAAAATCAAGAGATTAACCAGGAATAGTCGTTTCAACAAAGACTCCGCGCCGAGTCATAAAGCTCGATCCACCTAATCTTACCCGGCCACAGACATCGTTATTGATGCCTCCAGACTCATGCACAGAATCCGCAACTCCTTAGTAAATGCTGAAGTCCGAGCTTCCGCAGGCCTCGGTCTTCGATACATTTAGATTAAGACCGCCGCCGCATCAGTTTTCCCAACAGTTTCCCAACAGTACGAGGCTTCCCCGTTCTGTTTATTTATTTTCGTAAGTATCTTAAGTTTCAAAGAGAATATATAAATTTCAAACAAAAAGCGTGATAAAGAATAACATTTATAATAAATTGTATTCCATAATATATTTTTTTATGTAAGTTGAGGCAGATCATTTGAAAGAAGCAGGTCAACCGTTATAGTACGTTGAATAAATACTCAATTTCTTTTGAAAGTATTGTAAATTGTAATCATTTACCGTTTTATATTGTAAAATAAGCTACGGTACACAAGCGTTGAGGCGCAGGCAAAGATTAAAAAAATATTAAATCATCTTCATGCACATTGTATCCCGCACATAGCAGACTAGGCGGAGGGAACCTATAGTGTTAAGAAACTCCGTTCCCCACTTTCTGGCAACTTACTTTTTTTAGAGGCAATGCTTGTTGAGTGGCGTAATTTTACGCCGAATTTTTGAATGGAATCAGAGCGAAGAAATGAAAATATTAATAAATGATAATTGATTCCCTTGAGAGGAGATCGCACCCACAACCGACGCGATGCAGTCAACCCTTTTGCCCCTGCGCTCCGAAGGCCTCTTTAAGGATTTATCATTTAAAATTAAAATTTAAAGTATAAGAGCTTGGCTTTATCCAACTCATGTCGATCATAGGTTGTTTACTGTTCAAAGCGTGTATCCAAATATGGGTACCCTAGATTAATGTACGCGTTGACCTCTTTTTTTATGAAATATTATTTGATATTGAGGCCAGTGATGGCGCAGGGGCACAAGCGTGCGGCGGTAAACGTAATAGGTATTGGGCTCGATTCGCATCCGAAGAAATTAAATCGTTATTATTTTCACTTCCTCGCTCTAGTAATGAGGCAATGAATTCCGCCACTCAACACGCAATACCTTCAGATTTTGGCGAAAAATGGACACGTCCAGGATCCCCCGGCTATGACCAGGATACTGTGTGAAGCTAAAAAAATATATTTAATGTAATAAATAGACATACTACAGATTTAAGAAATTTAAACTATAGTAAGGTAAGAATAATCTTTAATAACACTGTATAGTTCTAAAACTGACATCAGATTTTATTATTGTAATTTTTTATTGGGTTAATCTTCAAAATAATATCTTATTTTTTATACAAGTTAAATGACAACTAAATCGAACTTATCATAATTGCATTTAGGTCACAAAGTCACGTACTATACAAGATAAGGTTGATCGCAATCTGACGAGAACGTAAAATTACGCACCATTAATAATTTAAGAATGAAATGCACGTGGCGTAACCTGATAATATGTTGAGTAATAATAAATATCTATACATAAAATTAAACATTTAAATTAAATCATCTTCACGCTGTATCCCGCACACAGCAGGGTAGGCGGAGGGAACCTAGTGTTAAGACACTCCGTTCCCCACTTTCCGCCGATTTCTGGAGGCATTGCGTGTTGAGCGGCGGAACTCTACGTAGCACTGTGTCTCGACACCAGAGCGAAGAAATTAAAATATAAATTTAAATAAATATTTTATTTCGTAATATTATATGTAAGTTAATACATTATTGTATTGAATGAGTTTTTGGCGATTGTTGTCAAAAGTTTAAGTGGTGGAAGGCGCCCGCCCGTAAGTTTCGGCATTTCGAATATCCAACGCCCAGTTCAGAACGTGGGGGCGATCGGAGTGCGCGATTTGTGATCTCGTCGATTAGTTTTCCAAACGCTGAAAATTTTCTTTCATTAGAATTATACTCTAAAGTTTAATTTAATGTTATAATTTCGAAATACTATAAACTTATTCAAAAACCATATGTAGTTTAAAAACAAAATAAAATGTCAAATTATTTATATTAAATTTAAGTAATATAATCATGGTAAAAGCTATAGTGATATTTTTTTTATTATACCTCGATGTATGTAGAGCGGTTCCTGAAGAATCATTACTAAAAGAAATCCCCGCGTCCGTCGTCCAAGTAAATGATCTAGCGGAAGCTGTCTGCAGCGAACTGTTTTTCGACGCATCGGTAAGTGTTCGGCCTACTGTTATATATATATTTTTAATTTATTACATAGATTAGATGGCCATATATAAAAAGCAAGTCATCTTCGTATAATCTTGCGACTGATGGCAGATTTATATACCAAGAAAAAAAATCATAAATTATATTTCTTTAAATATAAAATATATTTCTTATTACTGACAAAGAATTGCTAGATTTTTCTCAGAGGAAATATTCCACGACATATTCCTCATTTTAATAATAATTCAAATATATTTTTTAAACTTTATAAATATTAAAAAGTAAAAATATACCTTGACTATGATATTTCCCTAGCGGGGAAGTTAGACTGTCAGAGAGAATCGAAAGCCAAGCGCTATGGTCTTTACTCTCTTTTCTCTCTTCCACTGTCATCAACTTCTTTAAAAATGTTTTCCTTGCTTCGGGTGGTCCTCAAGCTTTTAACGTGACCTTCCTACGTGATGTTTTACATTTTTCTTTAGCTGTATGCTGTATCCCGAAAATAGAAGGGTGGGCAGAGGAAGTCTAGTGTTACACTCTACTTCCCATTTTCTGCCAAATTCCGGAGGCACTGCGTGTTGAGTGGAGGAATTCAATGCTTTGCCTCGACACTAAGAAATGAAAATACTAAATATTTAATTTCCTCGAGAAAGTAAAAACTTCAAGATTTCTACTTAGTAATTTAATTTACCTTTTGAAATGCAAGTATTTTTAATAGTTTGTATATAAAGTCCTTTTGTCTTTGACTATATATTATTGTAAGATATATATCGCTACGTCTCTTTATTGAATATATGAGAAAAAAAATTGTGATAAATAACTACAAAAATCGTATTAGAAAGTAAAAAATCGTAGAAAAATATTTTTTCTTTTAAACCTTACGTCCTTATCGTTTTTGTCAAATAATTTAAATAATTCGTAACTCTAGTTTTTAATATTGAAACAGTTGTCCCTAATCTGTTTTCCTACACCGGCGGTCAGCTTTACTAAGTTATCATTTTGGCAATAGGCTTTAGCCGATAATATAATCCACCAACAGCTTAATCTAAATAATAGGTAATGATGTCTTTTTTGCGTTATTTTTATATTTTCATATAGTTTGATGGGGACATATTATATTTTTAAAAAAAATCTAAATAAATCAGCTTCACGCTGTATCCCGCACACAGCAGGATAGGCAGAGGGAGGGAACCTAGTGTTCCCCACTTACCACCGACTATTGGAGGCATTGCGTGTTGGACCACAACGTAACTTTTAGTAGCATCGGCTTCCTTAGCATCACCACCTCTATTATAGTCAAAACCTAGGGCTAGGCTTAAAAAAAGGAGTGGGCCAGATGGTGCTTACTTTCCTTTGCTATTCTTCAGAATAAAATGCCCCGAAAAATAAATATTTAAAACTAAGGAAAAATCCTCCTATCGCAGAAAATAAATCTTGATACGCCCATGGTCGAAACAAAATCAATGAAATAATTCAAAAATTCCTGGTTCCCGGGGCCTGGAGCAGGGATACCTTTTATCGTGTATATTCCACATCGGATGTTGATAAACAGGTCATAAAATATGGCAATGAGGCAATCGCTCAAATTCGAAGTCCGTCACCGGCGGCTCGTAAACAGTATATGGCCCTTATAATTAACTATTTAATAGTAGTGTTTCTAAACATGAACGTTTAATTGCAAATTCATTTTTATTCTTTGATTTTTTCCAGTTTCCTGCAGCTATTTTGTCTTCAAGGCCTCGCTTTGCATTTACAACGTAGGGCTTATCATAAGACACTCACAGTGTTTAGACACTAAAGCCCGTATTTATAAATCGCTCTCAAGTCAGGATCGATCTTGACATGCCGTTTTCATTCATATACGTAATTTATGAATGAAACTACTAAAATACGGACCTAACCTCTAACCTTTTCGACTGAATTAAGTGGTTAAAAAGTTGGCGCCGGCCGTAGATTTACCCTATCAGGAAATTAATAATAATTATAAAAATAATAATTTCGATTAGTGAGTGGGTCCACGATCATCTGTAACAATAAGATTTAATTTTTAAGCTTATATTTAAAATATTATTTACGTAATATTTAATTAATAATTTATCCTTTATAGGAGGCACGTCAAAATAAATGCAGAACACATTTTTTAAGTAAGTTTCTTAAGTAATTATATCATAAACATGGCTTTATATATTAAATAAAAAAAAAAATTAAATGAAAATTCCTATTAAATATCTACTATATTTTAAATATCTATATACTTACTATATTTTCCGTAATATTTTCAGGTCATACACATAGTATATATCCATCATCTAAAATAGATATAAAATGTCAAGCGGACCGCAAAGTATCATTAGTAGTAGCGCCTTCAAAATATATGCAGCTTATTGCAATGGTCAGCGACGATTACGTTAATATACCCGTAAGTAATATTTAGTCATATTTTCATTATATAATAATTTAATTACTATTTACTAATATTTTCATTTCTTCGCTCTGGCACCAAGGCTAAAGCCCGACGTTTAGTTCTGCCACTCAGTACGCAATGCCTTGAAAAATTCGGCGGAAATTGAACGGAGTGTCTTAACACTACATTCGCTCTGCCTGCCCTGTTGTGTGCGGAAAACACCGTGAAGCTGACAATAGTGATAACTTATTTAAAAAAAATATTATCAAGTAAAACAGATTTTATTTTATATTTTCAGATTGAATTTACTATAATCAATCCTGATATAGACAAAGCAGTACTTTATCCTCAGCCAGGAAACTACACATTTTGGACGACCATTCTTAATGAAATCGGAGCTCCTTCCCTATGGAAACGTGGACCTCTCATCAGAAAAGTCGGTCTTCAAAAGGAACATAAATTATATGATATTAATATAGAATTTTTAAAACCCTACAACGAAAACCATGAATTTCTAGTAACGGCAAAAGTGACATGGAGTCCTGTTGATCGTAAGTATATTGTTATATACTTTTTATTAAAATGTAAACGCACTAGAGGTACTGGCTCTCATTTCGCCATAATTTTATAAATAAAAAACATAAAAGTAATGATTAGATAAATAACCACAGACACTATTATAAAACAGACAGTGGACGAGGCGAAACATGTATGCAGAGACCGTAGCGTTTGGCTCTCCGTTCTCTCTGACTACCCCGCTAGGGATACAACGGGAAGCTAACTTAAGTTACTATTATAATATTTAAAATATCAAGCAATTTTAATATTTTTCAGCCGCTGACACGTTTACAGTGATAAATAGTTGCAACAAAAAGACTCAAGGAGATATTTTTTACAGACACATTGAAGTAAGTATTTTTATATAGAAAAGTAATCATTTTTTATAGTAACCCAATAAAGGCGAATTGATTTCATTGCCTGTGTATATTAAAACAAATTGGCTTCATAAAAGAAATCGTTTTATGATTAATATTTAAGCATAATTTAGAAAAAAAAATATTCCGTGAGGCTAGCCGCGTAAACGTGAAAAGTTGTTCGAGTCGCACTCGAGGAAATGAAATATGTAGTAATAATATTTTCATTTCTTTGTTTTGGAGTCAAGGCAAAGCGCGACGTGGACTTCCACCACTCGACACGCAGTGCCTCCAAAATTCGGCGGAAAAATGGGAAATGGAGTGTCTTAACACTAGGTTACCTCTGCTTGCCCTACTGTGTGCGAGATGTAGCGTAACGATATAATATTATAAAATAATTACTTTCTTTCAGCCATGCGACGATCGCCGAGTTGTTTTAAAAAGATTACTTCTCAATGATAAATGCACTTTTATAATAAACGGCACATACGGAATCACCAAGAAAACATATCAAACACCGCCATGCAATCACCAAGGATGTGTTCCAGGTAGGTTTCAGGTACCAAGAGCATTAGGTTTCCAGGTCTCTTATAATAACATTTTCTTTTGAAAAACTTGTAAAACGTTATATGATCTCAAAAAAGAACGAAACTTGTGTTTAGATAAGTAATAAATATTTATATGTGTTATTCCAACACGTATTTCTAAATTTAATGTGGTCTAATTTAACTTTAGGATTTCTGTTAATATTTGACAATTTTTAAATTAGATAAAGATTTTCTGTATATTTTTTAGACACAGCTCAGAATTTGACGCTAAATGCTGATTGGGATGAAGATGAAGAGATGTGGCTAGTACAAGTGAACTGGAGTAAGCCAATACGCACGCCCGCGCACTATAACGTCACTTTGCGCACCAATGTTCTCCGCCGAAGTGTGAAGGTTTCTGGTGTAGGTATTATTAATATTTTATTTATTTATTTATTTAATTATTTATTACACCAAGACGATACAACATATAAAAATAATAATGAAAAATAACATTTTGGTGTAAAGGCGGCCTTACCACCACAGGTAATCTCTACCAGGCAACCTTTACCATCGAAAATCAGAAGACGCAATGAAAGTGGTTGGTGTACAAATGATATGAGAACAGACAATTGGAGAGACCATATATTCTCACAATTAAACAAATTTAGTAAAAACGGAAAAAAAAATACAATTAATATTATGTTAAGCGATGAGTTATGTTATAGATATTCTTATTATAAGTGACAAATATACCAATAGAAAACTTAAACTTGTATTTTTTTAATTTTCAGAACGTAACAAATGTAGAGTTCAGGCGAGTGAAAGGTGAAGGGTTTTATAACGTGTCCGTCGTAGCGCACGCCGGCGACCGCACGTCCCACACCAGTGCGCGCGACTTGTTCACACGTTCGTAATTATCTTAACAAAAATATTAACATTAACATTAACTAAAACAAATACTAACGTTCGGAAATAAATCTTATTTACTATATAATAAAAAAAAACTTTTTTTTTAATAAAAGATATACTCTATAAGTTGCGAATTTAACGATTTCTTGATCACCCTGGTTTTTGCCATAGCTCGTCACATTTCACCTTTGATTTTTGTAAAAGTGACGGTTGTGAATTCGATTCCCACTCGGAGGAATTAAATATTGAACATCTCATCATTTCCTCTCGCTCTATTCTATTTAATTTAATGAAATATTAATTTTCTTCTCAATAATTTAACAAAAAATCTTTTTTTATTGCAGGTCAAGAACAAGCTTCGGTTTCTCTTGGAGTGTTGGTTGGAGCATGGTCGGCAGCGTTGGTAGTTGTTTTTGCACTATCAGTGGCCATATTCTGTTGGAGACGCCATTTAAATATGAGAAATTCAAATAATTATTATAGGGTAATTTCAGCTTATATTACATTTATTCTCTACCTTTTTCTGAAAGCCTACTGGATAAACATTGTACCTATCGGATAATAATTATATTATAAAAAGAAATTGAGGCCAGTTATGGCGCAGGGGCATAAGCGAGTGACTGTAAGTGTTACAGGTTTTGGCTTTGATTCCGACTCGAGATAATGAAATATTTAATATTTTGATTTCCTCACAAGAGTGATGAGGCAAATCGCAGCAAACGCAAGTATCATAATGGGAATCTTATGTACGGGATACAGCGTGAAACTACAGAAAAATATATATATAATTAAATCCAAAAACGGCTAGTAATTTACCAAAATATGTTAATTATTCTTTAACATTAAAAGTCTAAATTAAGCATAAAGCTTGGGTAAAAATTGTATTGGTTTATTATTCGTAACTTTATTCACTAATATTGTTATATAATTGTTTTTCTAAATATTTATTAAATTAATATTTTTACATGTAGTCTACGATGTTGAAGATACCCCAAGATGATAGCGAAGTGGGCTTTCCGGAGGGTGTGGAGGATCAGTGGGAAGTGCGGCCGGAGCGGCTACTGCTGCACGAGGTCATCGGCGAGGGCGCCTTCGGTGTTGTTCGCCGGGGGACTTTCGCGCCTACCAACAAAGACGTCGCAGTCAAAATGCTTAAAGGTATTTTTTGGATTTAATTATATTTTCCGTCTAATTTACGTATAATTTTGTTCTAATTTATGTATAATTTTCGTCTAATTTACGTATAATTTTCGTCAAATTTTCAATGGTGCCTAATACTTAGCGGATATTTTTATAGTCCCAAAAAATCCCATTTATCGTATCGCCAGTCTTTCGGAACACTCCCCTTTCAGCCGCGCCCAGTATCAGTATATTGGGCCTTAATGTTTCGAGTGACTGCCAGTATCGCGATCACCTGGAAAGCAAGGCCAAGTTGGCCTCGAAGAAACTGGGGGTCATCAATAGAGCGAGATGGTACTTCACGCCAAAACACCGATTGGCCCTATATAGGGCCCAGGTTCGGCCTCATATGGAGTACTGTTCTCATCTCTGGGCTGGTGCACCCCAGTATCAGCTTGACCCATTTGATCGCATACAACGTAGAGCCGTTCGAATCATTAAGGACCCAATGTGCTGTGAAAGGCTTGACACTTTGGGTCTGCGTAGAGACGTCTCCTCGCTGTGCGTTCTCTATCGCATTTTTCAAGGTGAGTGTTCCGAGGAACTGTTCGACCTGTTACCTGCCGCCGAATTTTCCAACCGCACAGTACGTCACAAACTTAAATACCATCCACACCACCTGGATACGTGGCACTCCACTACTGTGCGGTTTCGTAGAAATTTCCTTCCACGCGCCACCGAACTGTGGAATGGCCTACCCGCGGCAGTGTTTCCAGGTCGGTACGATATGGGTACCTTCAAGAAGCGCGTCTATCTCCACCTCAAAGGCCGGCAACGCACCTGTAGCTCCTCCGGTGCTGCACGGGGTCGTGGGCGGCGGTGATCATCATCAGGTGACCCGAACGCTCGTTTGCCTTGTCCTTTTTCCATAAAAAAAAATTATATATATATTATATTAGATGGCGCTGGAAAAATATACGTAATTATGACAATTTTTGACTTTCGCTTACTTAA
Organism: Heliconius melpomene rosina; assembly: GCF_056956725.1. NCBI lineage: Eukaryota > Metazoa > Arthropoda > Insecta > Lepidoptera > Nymphalidae > Heliconius > Heliconius melpomene. The sequence goes on along the minus strand of NC_140402.1, from coordinate 2,633,631 downwards.
CTATACAATATTAAGTAGGTACATCTGTAAAAATATATATTAGATAAACAATACATTTATTGAACGCATGATCGCAAAAATCATTAAGATATCTATATTACAATGATTCGATAAAATATAATTGGGTATAATAATAAACTTGATTTGTAACCTACCTATATTTATGTACAAAAGCAGAATTACAAAAATATGATTCAAGTATGTGCACTACTATTAAACCTATAATTTTATATAAATATTTATTATATAGAAGAAATAATAAGTAAATATTTATACAAAAGTCCAGATGTGGCGCCACGACCATGATGCTGTCGTGTGGTTTGTGGATTCGATTACCACTTGAGGAAATGAAATATTTAATATTTTCCTTTCTTCGCTCTGGTGTTGAGTTCCGCCACTTAGCACGTAATGCCAGCATAATTCGGCGGAAAGTCGGCAGCGACTTAATACTAGGCTCCCTCTGTATATCCTGCTACTAACGGGATAGGTACAGTGTGAAACTGAAAAAAAAAACGAATAAATAAAAAATATTGTCAGTATTCTAACGTATGGCCACTGGTCGGCCAGATTTTCCGACAGTGGACGAAATCCGTTCGTTCCGCGCGGAGATGGAGCTGATGAAGAGCGTGGGCGCGCACGCGCACGTGGTCAGCCTGCTCGCGTGCTACAGCGGCCGACGACCGCTTATCGTGGTAGAGTACTGCAGCCGCGGGGACCTGCTCTCCTACTTGAGGTATATTTCTTAGTTTCTGGAGATTAAGATGTCCTAGATAACTTATTAAAATTGGACACCTCCAGATTATGTTTTCGATTTTTTTTTGCAAAGTGTAAATGTTCTAGTGCGAAGTTCTTAATGCATTACATTATGAAGATATTAGTTTTATGTACATAGGTTATTTGCTTATCTCACTCTCGTAATTAAATATTATGTTTTTTTTATTAGATGCTCATGGGACCTAATGCTGTCGCGACGAAATGCAAAATATTACAATAACAATAAAGAAAGTATTAACTATAGAAATGATATTTTTAAAAATAAACCAACAGACATAAAATTTGCTGCAAACCGTCTCTATGATCTGCAAGGAGTTTGCGATACGGAATTAACGTTATTGGATCTCCTTTCGCTGTGCCGACAAATCGCTATGGGTATGGAGTTCCTTGCGTCAAATCGCGTTATTCACAGAGACTTAGCTGCTAGAAATATATTAGTCACTGGAGACAGAACATTAAAAATTGCAGATTTTGGTCTATCTAGAGATATTTACCAAGAAAATCAATACAAACAGAAAGGCAACGGCAAAATGCCGGTTAAATGGATGGCCTTAGAATCCTTAACGCACCGAATTTATACAACGCAGAGTGATGTGTAAGTTTTGAAAAATAATATTTAATCTGTCATTATTAAGTCATTGATTTTATTTGTAATCCTTAAATACCTTAATCATTTAGCTCTACGAAGTATTATATTAATTATGTCAAACTAGTTAGCTAGTCCGTGCCTCATTTTTCTCAATTTTCGAGACATTGTGTCGCGTGTTGAGTTTTTGACCAAACTCTCGCGCTTTTTTGTCTCTGCGACACGACGGTGTTAATTATAACAAATTCATTAAAATAAATTTTGAAAACTTTAATGATACATCATATTCTACCTGAAAAAGTCCACACTAAGAAAACACATATAAAACCAAGAATATTTCCAGGTGGTCGTTCGGCGTGGTAGTGTGGGAGGTGGTGACGGTGGGCGGGGCGCCGTACGCGGGGCTGAGCGCCGCGCGCCTGCCGCGCCTTCTCGCCGCCGGCTACCGCATGCCGCGCCCGCCCAACTGCAGTGCCGCACTGTGAGTCAATTATATTTAAGTTTTAAGGTTTCCTAGCTTTTTTTGAAATAAGGTTGTTTTGGGCAAAGATAATAGTAACAAAATACATTATATTAAATCATCTTCCTGCTGTATCCCGCACACAATAGGGTAGGCAGTGTTAAGACACTCCGTTCCCCACTTTCTGCCGAATTCTGGAGGCATTGCATGTTGAGTGGCCGAACTCAAAACGCCGCGCTTTACGACACTGAGGAAATGAAAATATTAAATCATTCTTCACCTTAGTAGGAATCGAACTCACAACCCCTGCACGACGACAGCCATAATAATGTTATCTAAATGAGCTATTTTAATTTAACATTTCAGATACGAAGTAATGCTATCCTGCTGGAGCTCGCGTCCTCGAGCGCGCCCCACGTTCAGCCAGCTGCACGCCAAGATGGACGAGCTGCTGTGCGCGTGCGCCGACCACTACCTGTCGCTGGCGGTGCCCGCCGACGTGCCCGACGCGCCTGAAACCCGCCCTAACCCTTATAGATACGTGCGCATGCTTATAAGGTCGGTACTTTTGTGTCTTTGCTCTAGTCTAGTATATATGTTTTTGAAAACATTTTTTTCTTGATATATTGGGTTATGAGATAAGAAACAGTACGGTGAATTTTATCAATGAATTGGAATAAACAATATCGTACCGTAGTCTCTGCCGAATTCACTTGTGCCTTGTGCCCAGGCTCCAAGACTACCCTCACATTAATATTAGTCTTATTTAATATTTTGTTTGTTATAGAGGGAGACGGAAACGATCTAAGAGTTACGAGCGTCCGTTAGCGGCGCCCACCAACCATTACACCGACCAACCCGTCGTCAACCCTTCTTGAACAAAATTTAATTAATGATTTTACGAACTGAACAGCCATATTACATATATTACATGGGCGTAGGAACAGGAGAGGACGGGTGGTCCTTGCCCACCCTAGAATAGTCTGGTTCCCACCGACCTCAGAAATTTTACTAACAAAAAATTTTCCCCGAAAAATAAAAAAAAATCATATCTGTTTAAAGATAAAATCCAACCCTCCTTCCCCAGAAAATATCTCTAGATACGCTAATGCATAAATGTTACGATTATTTTGATATTCGATTTGCATCAAAAATGCCCAACTAGAGCTAAGTGTGTATTATAATTTATATCGTAATTGTCGTTCCTCATCCTAGCTTCTTACTTGATACCTCCACTTTTAATATCAATTAAGATAAACTAGAATTTGAGTTGAAGTAAAAAATAAGAAGAGCATACCTAAATCCTAAATTTAATATTTTATAACCTACCGTAGTATTATTATTCGTACTTAATTCTTGTATGTAGATAGTAAAGTAGTATTTTTTTTCTTTTCTTTTTGATGACACCGTATCCTGCACATAGTAGAGTAAGCAGGGAATATTGCAACTTGGTGTCAAGACACTCCATTCCCATTATGACACTTCTGTTCCCCATTTTCCTGGTTTATCGCCATTAGAGATGTACCTATAGGTACGTCTCTAATGACGATAAATATATTATAAACTATAAGTATATTATAAAGAAAGCAAAGTAGCTACTTTGCATTCCGCCTATTTTAAAGCGAATATACTTGACAGGCGGCTATTAGAATTATTGATAACATTTATTATCTTATACTTGTATTATCTATTTTTTATTTATATTTAAATATTTTAAAAATCATATGATCTCTAGTATTGTAGAACGTTCATTTTTTCTATTCATATAGTAAAAAATATAACAATATTTATAATGTACTAACTACATAGATTATATTATCATGCCTACATTCAGTGTTGATTTTAAAATTTAAAGTGTATACGAAAAAAATAATTAATTTCTTAAGTAACAGGGTATTTAATTTTACATGTGTAAATAAATAAATATAACTTTTGACTTGTTTTTCATTTCTTGCTAATAGATTTCAAGACGATGTGTGGTAAATGACGTAATTCAACGCCACTTGTCTTAAGACTGGATTCCATCTACCTATCTTACTATATAGTTAATAGGCTAAAAAAACCACTGAAATAATATTAATTCAATATATTACTTTACATTACATATGTATAACTTACAGCTAAATATAAAAATATTAAACAATCACTCTTTGCTCTATACCATTTGTTGCCTTCAGTCCGTACCATTCAATAGCGTGTGTGCTCGCAGTTTCACGGCCAATTATTATAAAGACAATAGAAAAATAACGTTTCACATAAAAAAGCGATAAATATTTGTATCAAAATGTCGAAAAATTTCATTATAAAATTATACATTTTTCTAAATGTTTCGTATAGACTATGTTTCATAACCGTGGTAGGTTTTTTTTAAAAGCTTTTATTTAAATAATAAAATACAAGTCTTCAGTAATAGTACATTTTAGAAAACCGTGGACACACATACGCTACGACCAAACGTTTCATATCAACAACGTAATTAGGACGTACTCATTAAATTTGCAACATATCATTGTTATATCCGTTTACCACGTTCAAAAGATTTTATCCTTAAAAAACTTTCAATTATTATAGAAAAAAAAAATACAATTGAAAGACTCACAACAGGCAAAAGATTATCATTATATAGACAGTAAAACACATACATAATACATATTGACTTATTGAGTAAAGAATAACACTAACGCTACATGGAATTTTGAAAGTACCGGGCTTCTTTTCTTTTCAGTATTAAACATGCGATTTCAAACAAAATGTTAATAAAACATCAATAAAAAACCCAAAAGGACAAATAATATAGTGAAAAATTTCTCAAATTATAATAATGAAGAATTTTTTTTAATTATACAGAGCTGAATGAATATTAACGAACAATAAAAGAGAGAGCGTGTATACGTTGCTTTAAATTTCCAAATAATTTCTTATTTCTATGATATGATACTAGCAATACATCATTCCTTTACAAATAGTATAATAATATCACACTAAGATTCGTAGACAAATACACTATAATATAAACCCAAAAATTAGGAAATCGAGCGCTAAAATTATATTGATTAAGATTTTTAATATCTATGAGGCGATTGAATGAACAATTTCAAAATGTGCATAGATTTTTTTATGCAATCATTTTTTTTTAATTCAGTCTGAATGACATGAACGAACAGCTTATTTAAGTGCTCTAAAAACAAGGCAAGATTTTCATAATTAAATGCGAATGGCGACAAGCAATATTGATAAAGATATACTTATTTTAATAAGTAATTATTTATATGTACGTTTATTTGTTTTGCTTAGCTTTCATAGTAATTAATATTAATATATTAAATACCAAATATGACATAAATTAAGTGAAAGTTGTTACACAAAAAAATATTAGATACATTTTTTTTTTACAAATTAGCCTCCTTATAAAAAATATATATAAAAATATAATACGTTAACGTAATACATACATTATATAGTATATTATTTTTAAAAAATCACTCTTAATAAAACATTCATAAACAAATTTTAGTACTTTAAATTTATATTTGTCTATCAATATGAAAATTTATCTAAATCTCGCTTAAAAGAAAGAGATCACTTTAAAACATAAGAACGACACATATAATATTAATTAAATACTATGGATATATAAACGGAGACGGAAACATCGCACCTTCACAGTAAATTTAAAATCTCCGTATAATTTGATTGAATTTTTAATAAAATAAGTACATTTTAAGCAATGGTTACATATTATCATCTTGATAAATATTTTTATTTAATGTTCATTTTATTACGTTCACCTACCAAATAGACTTCAATCCATGCTACATATTTGTATGCGTAAATTATAAAAATTGTTTGTTTTTAATTCAATCTATGCATAACATACATCATTGACATGTGTAAATTCGTATTAAAATCTCATATTTTTGCCAGCATTAAGTCTTTACTTCCCACTTTCCGCCGAATTCTGCTGATATTGCGTGTGTAGTAGACGCTTTGCCTCGACAAGAGATAGAAAAAATTATAATATTAAATATTTAATTACTTCGATTGGGATTCGAATCCACAACCTGTCGCATTTACACGTTACGCTCAACAATAATCTATGTATGCATAGATATATGAGCCACCACTTCCCAAATCATAATAGTACTAATGAAAATTTTATAAATAGGGACGTTATCATGACGCAGATAATAATTAACTGGACTTAAGAAAATATTTATATTGTTATTGTTTCTGTTTTCATTACGCAACACAAAATATCTTCATTTACTGAATAAAGTGCTTCAAATTATTTTTTTTAGCTTTAGATAGCAATAGCAAGTTAATTTAGTGCTTTCAAAATGTAATATTTATTAATTACAACACTATTACTTATATACATTTTGGCAGTTCAACATTATTGTAGCGTCGTATTTATAAAAAAAAATGTTGTTTTTTTTTCAAGATAAAACGTATTTTTATATAACCATAAGAAAACATTGCAGCAAACTTCATACACATATATGAATACTACTGTATCTTTCCATTCGAACAGCAATCAATATTTTAATGTTATATTATTTATATTTCCACTTATATCATCATATTTCTATTTACATTTCATTAAAAGACATTCGCAATTTATAAAGCCAAATAAAATTTAAAAACGAAAATTATCAGTAATAATTGATACGTATATTTAAGAATATACATACTCATGTACAAATCGTATAACATTATGTTAACGGTAACATATTCAGTCGGTATTGTAATACACACGACAAAATTTATACATATTTATTTTATATTTCTATCATATAGGGAGTTTAATCGAGTCAAATCCTGTACTTCAAAAACATAGAAGCAAATGCAGTTGATATCGATAATTAATCGACTAAAACAATCATATATACTCGAGGGCCATATATGAACCACGTCACACGAATAGTGTCTCACATTTGTAAGACACTTATCTTATCATTGTGTGACGTCATATACTTTGCAATAATACATTATATATTATAAACAAAAACAGCATTTCAAAAATTATGACATTATGGACAACCCCCACTATAATATCAATCGAGTAGATATCGATAATCGTAAATACTGAGTAAGGCGGCGTGAGGGGGCGGCGGTCAGTCCAGAGGGGGCGGGTGCGCGGGCGGCACTGACGGCGGCGCCGATAGGTAGCCCGCTGTCTGTGGGGCCGCTGTGGAAATAATATAATGTCATAAGATATTCCTATAGTACTTTTACAAATAAAAAGACTTTGTGGTATAGTGGGATAAGGAGTAACTGTAAGTGCGATAGTTGTGAGCTCGATTCCTACTTAGGGGAAAGAACAATTGTCATTTCCTCGCTCTGGTTAAAGAAAACAAAAATCTTAACATTGAGTTCCACCACTCAACACGCCATACTTCAAAATTGAGCGATATGTGGGGAAGGGAATGTCTTCTCTCTGCCTTCTCTAGCAGGGCACCTAAAGCCAAAGAAAAAAATACCATAGTCTTATTTTATAGTAGTACCATACCAGCAATAGAGTGATGCTGAGGAGCAGAAATGAATAGGTCGTGTCTCTGCGCCGCGTACTGGTCCCACACGGGCGAGCGCGCCAGTAGCGCGCGCACGCGCTCTGCGTGCAGGCCCGCGCGCGTCATGGCCTTGAGCGCGGCCACCACGCGCGCCGCCGCACCCGCCTCCACCGCTCGTTGCTCCAGGACGGCCAGCAGCTCGGTGATTAGTTCGCATTCTAGTGCCTGAGAGTATAATTGTATGAATTTGAAATTTCATTTTTAGTCTTAATGCTCTAAGATCCCATTTCATGAAACTTATTGTTTATTCTCCAACAAATTCGAATTAGTATAATTTTAATTAAGGATGATTACGGTAACAAAACATACCATTTACAAGCTTGTAGCTTAAAAATTTAATTTTTTTGGTTTACTAAAACATGTTTGGTCGATCGACGTTCGGCGCTATACTATACCTACCTGCAAAACAAGTTTGTCGGTATTGACAGAACTGGTAAATATAGCAGCAAGAGCGTCGCAAGCGCCTCCCACTACTTCACGACACGTTTTCACCGCCGTCTTCAGGCCCACCATCACGTCTGTTTGATTCAGCGCAGTTACGCAAGCCTGTTGGCAAAGTAATGGCTCGTATTAAATATCTCATTATTATAATATACTAGTATACCATATAAATAAACTACAAAACATAACTAAATCCCAGAAAAATAAGCCATAACAAGAGATTTAAAGACGTTCAAGAAATTACACCGTAAACGTTTTTGCAAAATTTACATTTGTCTTTATCATCGAATGACGCGTTCAATGAGACGAGATACACATTTATTTCTACTATACTATTACAGATTTACTATAAAATACCGCTGTACTTAAAGATATATTTAAGTTATTAAGCTAGTAATATAATCCTGAACGCCAGTCGTGGCGCAAGGGCACAAAGTGTGACTGTAAACCGACTAGTGCGTTCAATCCCACCCGAGGAAATGAAATATTTATTTAAAATTCATATTTTCATTTTTTTGACGACGGTGAGTACCGTCACTCAACACGCAATGCCTCCAGAAATAGACGGTGAGTGGGGAACGAATTGTCTCGAATCTAGGTTTCCTCGGCCTACTTTGCTATGTGCGGGATACATTGTGGAGCTGATAATAATAAATAAAAAAGCCAGTTAAAGAAGTAAATAATAATACCTGCGTATTAGCTAGCGCGGCCAGCACGGGCACGGCGAGGCGCGGGCAGGCTGGCAGAAGGCGCGCGAGTCGCGGCAGCTCGCCGAGTTGCGCGCACGCGTCGCACAATGCGGGTCGCGCGCGCAACAACGCCGCTAATGCGCGCGCACACGTCTCACCCCGGCTACCCTGAAAGCAATTATTGTTTAATGTTAATACTTCATTTCATTTGCAATTTTGTGTTGACAATTCTGTTTGTATTTTATTCAAATGACAAGAATATGGCCATAATATGTAGATAGTAAGACAGTATAGACCCATCATCCAAGCGTTTTTAGACACTAATACTAACTAGCATATATTTTTTACTCTTCTTTTTCATGCACAAGACCGGTACATAGAATACCCCAAGAATTTATCAAATTACAGTAAAAAAAATTGTCATAGTCTAGAAAATGTGAGACAGGTCGTATATCGAGAGAGCAAAATACAGCGTGAAACTAAAAAATATATACTCACTTCCGAAGTATCTTTATTTAACGACGACAACGTTTCAGTAACGAGTTCTTGCAAGAAACGCTTTGGACTTCGCAAACTCCACGTGGGGTTTTGTAGGAACAGTTTGAGGTACACACCACCCACTACCACTTCGCCGGGTGGAGCCCACGCCTCTTCGTTATGTTCGGTTACATCGCGTTCTTCAAATAATATTGATGGATCTCGGATTTGGTCAGTATAATGTCTGTAAAACATTTTTTGGTTATATATCTAAAAAGATTAATTTTGCAATGAAGGACTAATTATTTAAACAGATTTATATGACAGAAGTTTTAATTTACCAATATCTTTATTTTGTACCAATATCTTTTATCTCTAACTTTGTTATTTAAAGTATATAAAAATGAATGAAAAATTATAAAGATATAACAAAGGTATTAATTCCTCATATAAGTTAGTGAGGTGTGAGGGCACTCACCGGTCGCGCAATGCGGCGACACTGGCGCGCACCTTCTGGCGCAGGTCGTCGCCCCACACGAGCTCGGGGTGGTCGTGGGCGGCGTCGAAGGCGTGCATGGCGGCCGCTGCGCCCGCCTCGCGCATCGCCTCCGCGAACACGCCGGGCACGTGACGGCAAATCGTTAAACGCACCTAGAGACATCATATTACTTAATTTACAAAACCCAATAAATGTATCCAAGGGGCGCCGGTTCGCTACTTTTAAATTTTTGTACGTTTTCATTTTTTTTTATTCCGAGTCCCGTATATTGCAAGGTAGGCAGAGAGGATCTAGTTTAAAACGCTCTCTTCCCCACGCACCACCACAATTTTGCAGCCATTGCATATTGAGTAGCGAAACTTAGTGCTCCACTATGTTTCCTTACCAGAGTGAGAAAATAAATATAATTCATTCTCCCTCAAAATAAAGATTCAACCCACAACCATCGTGATCACAATCAAATGTTGACTTTCGCACTTAACAGACAATATCACAAAAATTGGAAAGAAAGTACAAGAAGCGTGAAGCGACTAGAAAACAATGTTTCATTATATAGAAAACATTACAATCAGCAAGTTACCTTTGGTCCAAGTAATTTATCGGCCATCATACGAGCAAGCAAATCAACCGCCATTTCTCTGATTTCAGGTATCTTACAATTGCAGAATAAATCTAATAAATATATCACAGCACCTACAAAAAATATATAATATTAATTAAAAATATATTGCAACTAGCAAAAGCTGATAAAAATCAGCAATATAAAGTTAACTGTTATTAGTGGCTTTGCCCATGTGCTCAAATGGAAACAACTAAGGGTTGTAAATGGCACATGCCACATTCGAAATCCCAGAAGTAGATAATTAATAGGTATCCAATATCCAACATAAAATAAATTTATCCAAACTAATATTTTTTTTGAAATTACCAGGCAAACCAATGGATCTTTTCGGCTTTATGATATTAATATAATATATCAATAAAAGAAATACCTTTTGACAAAGCCTCTCTAACGAGCGGTGTGGCGGTTACGAGCGCCGCCAGCGCCGCGAGCACGGCCGGCACGTCCGCGTGGCGGTGCAGCAGCGGCAGCAGGTGCCCGAGCAGCGCCGCGGCCGCCACGTCCTCCACGCATTCACGCGCGCGCGCCGCCGCCGTCACTGCGCGCACAGCGTGCTGCGCCGCATTCGGCACCGCCGCCGCCGACATCAAGCCGAAAATGAGGCCAAAGTGGCCAATGCATTGGATTTCCACACCTGGTTATTTATATTATAATATTAATAGCGCAAAAATGATACTTCAGATGCATGTAGAGATAAAGATATTATTTTAAAGGGGTATTATTTGTAATAAAAACCGGTTAAGTGCGAGTCGGACTCGCCCACCGTGTCTTCCGTACCAATTTCAGTATTATACGAGAACGGAAAATGTATCTTATAAAATTTGACAAACTTAAAAAAAATATTTTGCTTCAAGGAACCTAGGAGGAAGAAACAAGGAATATTTCTAATTTCAGTTTAACACCCCGACACGATCTCGAGATAAATTGTTTTGACAAACGAACAGATAGTCAACAAAGTAATCCTGTTTTACCTGCTCATAACCTACTATGTTAATATATTTTTATTCAATATATAAGTACCACGATGGAAATGGCATTACTACTGAACACATACAAAACAACTGTACTTCCCAACTGCAATTGAAACTTGAAAATTTAGAGTGAGGTTAGGAAATAAAAACTATGAAATGATTTCTTGGGAATTGGTACTGAAACGAGAAAAAGGGATTTACCATTTTATGTTTTAAAATCCCCACAAACAAAATTGCAGGTGTGGAATAGTAATAAAAAAAAATAATGCATTAACATAAATAAAAAACATACCTGGATTTTTTATAATACAATTGGCAAGTGCATCCATTGCAAGAGTAATGTGCTCAGCTTTTTCTTCTGTCATGTGAGACTGCGTTTCTTTGTCTATGAAACTCAATATGTCCAAAATAAATTGTTGAGGATTCTGTAAAATAAAATTATTATTTATTTACTCATTTTCTTTTTTAAAAAAAAATGACAGTACATAAGTATATCTATTGTGCCTTTATTCTTCAATCATTAAACTATCCAACACAAATTGAATTTCAAATTCGAACCAATAGTTCCTGAGATTAGTGTTTTCAATCTAACTATCTTATCATTTATAATTTTAGTATAGATAATTTTATACTACTAACCTCAATGGAATAATCAGGCTGTCCATTATATATATGTAAATAAACACCGCCGACAGAAAGCAGTCCTTCGTGTGCAGAATATTCTAAAAGAGGTACAAGAGGCGCGTCGTCTCCAACGGGTTTATCTCTTAAAGCCTCTTGTAATTCAGCGCGGGTACTATTGTCCCATACGAGGTAGGGTGTTTTCCAATTTGATGTTAACGTTTTAAGTAGCTGAAAATATATTTTTGGTTTAGGGAAAATAATATGCACAGTATAAATACAGTACAAACACGGTTATTCGCCCCTCAGATATACTGATACGAATAAGTTAAAACATACATTCGATTATCAGGATTGTCGATTACACGAATGTAGAATGTAGAAACTATTACAACGTTTTTATATATTGTAATAAATAAATATGAATTAAATATAAAAAATACTTAAGTACTGAAGTATACAAATAGGTATTACAAGTAGGTATTGGATAGATAAATTAATTATCTGTTGTGGTATAGTGGAACAATGTCTGAAGGTAAACGCGATGGTAGTTTAATCTCTAGATTTTATGAATAAATTGTTTATGTATAAATAAGTACAAATACAAATCGCTATAACAATTGTTAGATACCAAATATAATATGAAAAAAAAAACTAAATATTTCTTTACAATAACCAACTAAACCGCAAAATTTCTTATATATACATATATATAGAAAAAACAACATACATCATGTGTATTGGAACTGGAGAGTTTCTCGCACAAATACGGCGTGAGTAAAGCGTGCAACGCGTCTCGAACTTTCTCGTCTTCTTCTGTAGCATCTTCGTGTGGGCCGTAGAGTGCTGCTAATGCCGCCACGCTTTGCGTTGCGAAACGATTTGCCACTTCCTGAGTTAAAATTATTGTTATTCATACGAAAAAAGTATTAATTATACAGCATGAAACCAGTCACGGCGCACCGGCACAAGCGTGTGACTGTAAACGTGATAAGTTGAGTCGATTTCCACTCGAAATAAATAAATACTTCATATTTTCATTTTCTTCGTTGTGGTTTTGAGGCAAAGCACTGCGTTAATTTCGGCCATTGATCACGCAATGCCTAAAGAATTCGACGGAAAGTGTGAAGCGAAGTATCCTAACTACACTAAGCTCCCTCTGCTTATCTACTGCCTCTATGAGGGATACAGCGTGACATAAATAAATATATTGTGCAGAATCACTTTTCTATTTATTAAAACGTATTGTGAGAATAAAAATATCAGCTTGTAATTAATGTGAAAAGTGAATATCATAACGTTAAATAATTTGGTCTAAGACCGCCGTAGTGCAGGGGCACAAGGGCGCAAGGGCTTGCGACTGTATTTGATTTGCTCTGATAACAAGACGAATCGTGGCGTTGAGTTTCGCCACTCACCACACAATGTCTAAAAAACTAGGCGGAAAGGGTGCAACAGCCTGTCTTAACATTAGCGAGACGCAAAATATATAATAAATGTTAACCTGTTTATTATCCCCCTCCTTGTGCAATCCGGACTCGGCAAGTGTATAATCGTAACGGAGCACAGCAGGCAACAAGGCGTGGAGCGCATGAGCTCGAGCAAAGCGGGCGCGACACTCCGCGTCTGCCGCTAGCGCTGCCACTGCTTCTGCTCCAGCACAAGCTGTTTCACCCAGCTCCTGTTAATTATCATTTTCCTTATTATTGTTATTCTAAGTTTATTTGTTTAATTATATCATAAATGATGATTTTATAATTTTGCAATATCATTATATTATTATGTGCATTTCGATGTTTATAAACACGCACGTCTTTTTTTGCATTATTGTACATTTTAGTAATTTTCCATTAACAGTGCTCATTTCGGTAGATAAATAACCCATTAACCATTCCTCAGATTATAAACTATTATATCAAATCCAAATGTTCCATTGAGTCATTAAACTCACTGGGCGCTTAAGCAACGGCACGATGACCGCGCACAATTGTGGTAGTGGCACGTGTACGGGATGCCGTACGAGTGTTTATAAATAAAACAGTTTTCTATGATAAATATATAATATTAATGCATCTAAAAGTATAATGAATTAAATGCAAAAATGTATTGAGCCACGCGCGGTACTCTTAATGACCGAAAGCGATGAACTGACTTATTATAATTAAAATATTGGAATTGCGTAATTTAGGTCATATTAAAGAAATGCTAAGCTAAGCGCTACATGTACGCGCTTGCTCGTACATATTCCCGGGCGGGAAAGATGAGGGTTAGTAGAAGAGATGAGATGCTGCGATGATAACAAGGTGATTATTACAAAATTGCTTAACTACCATGAATTACAAGATGATTACATTTTTTCCTTAACATGTAACTTATACTAGAGAAGTGTTCAAATATCCCTCGGGAACACTAAATCTAGGTGTCTCTTTCACTAATACACTTGCACTAACATCTACCACTTCACTACACTGAACTGGCTGCACTGTAGACTGAGTCGGTGCGGGCGCCTCTCGGGTCGGGGCCGCCTGTGGCCCTCGCTCCAGCGCCAAATTGTGCTCGCCTTCTGCTGCAATAGTACACCCATACTGCTACCCCGAGGCCCACTAAAGCGAATAATATGTATATGGCTGCATAGTGGTGAACGTCGTGAAAAGACATTTCTGCTAAGGGTTCGGTATTTTTCATTAATTCGATATTTTTTTGAATATCTTGAAGCTGAACGGTGTAGTTACGAGATAAGTCAGAGATATCATTTGTAGAAGCACTCGGTAAGGAGATGTTTATTATATGATTAATCTGTGATATTTTGAATGGTGGTATGATAGAGGATATATTGACTTTGCTCTCCCTTTGACTATGTGAGACAGAAAGGAACTCAGAAAACTTGATAGTACATCCTCCATCGACGGTGAAAAATCCAGAATTAATTAATTGTAGTGGCGTAATTTGATCGTCACATACAAGTCTCATATGACAAGGTTCACAACAAAAGAATATATATTTGTTTAGGCTGCTCAATTCCAGCCATCTGTTCTTGCAAGTGGAAATTATTGTTTTGCATTTTCTTTCCTTTGGCATCGTTTTACAAAAACTATATTCATCTTTAATAACATGAATAGATTTTCTAAGATGGCATAATATTACCTCAGAGTTTCTCTGTAAGCATAATTTTAAATCCCATTCCGTAAGCTGTAGGAAAGAGTCATGCTTCAGATTGACGGCCACGTAGTCGGCCACCGGCACCACAACTACCTCATTGTTGGTATCTACGCGGTGCGGTATGGGGAAAATTTTTAATATTTCATAAACGTTGTCATCCATTAGGGGAATCATTATCTCAAATATAATAAATCTGCCAGTCACCTTTGTACGAACTTGCAATAAATTATAAATTTCTGGTAGACTTTCAGACGTTTTAATCGGCAGCGACAATTCCTTAGGAAGCTGCTCGGAGATAACTACCAGTTCGTGTCTCAGTTGGTCGGGTGTAAGAAGATGAAAGTTAAATTTCCCATTATAAATATTAGTTACAGCATCTAGAAGTGTTTTCTGAATATTATTGAGGCTAAATATTAAATTATTTGTCATCATAGAAGTTGCCAAAAAGTCATTAACGAGTGACGTATTTTGAATTTCTATGTTTACTTGATTAATGGCTCCTTCTATGGCGTTTAGTTTCTTATGAATTAACTTATGATTTTGTTACGTTATTGTTTACATTGTGCGTCATTAACAGGTTGGAGTAGTATTGCAGTTCGCTCACCTCATGCCGTAGCTGCAATAAGACGCCGTCGCAATGTGATCCTGATTGTATTTTTTCACAAATATTCTCCAGGTACTTTATGTATTTCCCAAGAGCCTTAATGCCTTCGGAATACGGTTGAGTATCGTAATACACTACCAACCGCCAGTCGTCTCTAATTATTTGCATGTCTTTAATATGGTCGAAATAAATACTATTGTTACTTGGTAAGGGTTTTATATTATAAAAGGACTGACCTAGTGGTATATTTATAAAAAATAATAATAAAGAAAGTGCTACTAAGGCAAAGCTAACGGTTTTATTTTTTGTTACAGATTTAATAGAATTTTGTTCTTTATTTACGGGAAGCCTACCTAATTTTATAACTGGCCTTTTCATGAACCCGTTTTTGGTTTTAAGCGTCACGACTCTTACGTAGCCGTCACTGCCGGGGTGTAGCTCTACTACGCGACCTAAGGCCCATTTCCCCGGCGGGAGATTGTCTTCCTTAATGATGACAATATCGTCTATTTTTATATTAGATATAGGCTCCCTCCATTTACTACGAGCGGTAAGTGAAGTTAAATATTCCTGGCGCCACCTATTCCATATATCATTCAATATTTTTTGGTTGAGATGCCACCTAGTTCTAAGGTCTGTCTCTGTGTCATATAAAGTTAGAATAGGACCGCTACTTAAAAAGTGTGAGGGAGTTAAAAAATTCAAATCATCAGGGTCTTCGGTTAAGGAACAGAGCGGGCGCGAGTTCAAACATCTCTCTAATTGAGCGAGCAGTGTAGTGAACTCTTCGAACGTCAAGTTTTGTTCGCCGACAACTCTTTTCAGATAGTGTTTCAGAGACTTAACTGCAGCCTCCCACAGTCCACCTGCGGATGGCCAAGAGGGGCAATTATGATGCCATTCGATACCCATATCTACAATTTCAACCTTAAATTCTTGACTTTCTTGGAGCTCAGTCAACTGTTGTCTTAATACGTTATTTGCTCCAATGAAATTTTTTCCTTGATCACTGTATATGTGACCCGGAACGCCTCTTCTGGCTATCATCCTGCGCAACGCCGCAATGAAAGCAGGCGTTGATAAGTCAGAGACGAGTTCCAAGTGTACAGCCTTGGTCGCCATACACACAAACACTGCTATATATCCCTTCGTGGTCTTAATACCACGGCCCTTGCTGGATTTGACGTTTACGTGCCCAGTGTAATCAATACCACAATGAAAGAATGGGCGTGAAGGGTTTGTGCGCGCCGAGCGCAAATCTCCCATTATCTGTTGCTGAAGGTCAGGACTATGCCGCCTACACTTAACGCACATGCGAAGCCGCTTCTTTGTAGCGCTATTGCCACCTATGAGCCAGTATTTGCGCCGAATTATCGCGGTTGTTAGTCGCGCACCCCCATGGTAAGTAAGCTCATGTGCTTGGTCGATAATGAGTTCCGCTAATCTCGTGTTACAGGGTATGATGGCAGGATGCTTCATCTCAGGATCGATGTTCGCATGCCTAAGCCTGCCGCCGACTCGTAAGATGTCGTTTTCATCTATTATAGGATTTAAACTAAATATTTTGCTATCTCTGCTCACGGCTTTTCCTATCTTTAGACTATGTATTTCTTGTGAAAAGCTTTCAATCTGACAATTTTTTATAATTAAATTCCTAGCCCTATTTACCTCTAGTATGCTTAAATAACTTTGTTTTTTATTTTTTGTAGTGAATCTTAATATCCACGCCAAAATTCTTATAGCTTTAGTCAGTGAAGTTTGCTTTTCAATTATTTGCTTAATAATTTCGCTACCGCTTAATAAAACATTAACTTGCTTATTAGTTTTTATGTCTTGATTTGTAATATATTTTTGTTTATTTTCCTTTTCAGGTATGTAGGTTGGTAGCCATGCCGGTCCATGCCACCATAAGTTATGTTCTCGAAGTTGAGAGGCCATAAGTCCTCGGCTTGCGCAGTCAGCTGGGTTCTCTTTAGATGCTACATATCGCCAAGAGGTAGCCGGCATCGACTCTGTGATTTGTTTCACACGGTTCGCCACGAAAGGCTTCCATCTGTCGACCTGGCCGTAGAGCCAGCCTAGGACGACCATCGAGTCCACCCAACCATGAACGGTGATATTATAGTGGACGAGGCATTTTCTAATTTTTGCCATTAATTTTGACAGTAATACTGCGCCACACAGTTCTAACCGAGGCAGTGAGCATTTTTGACTTAGTGGCACTAATTTTGTTTTCCCTGCCACTAAAACTACTGTGGAATTATTATAACGTGTTATCTTACAAAATACGACAGAACTGTAAGCTTTAGTACTTGCATCACAAAAGCCATGCAGTTCTATATCACCCTCGTGACTTTGCAGCCACCTTGGTACTTGACACTGGCTTATTGAATCGATATCTTGTTTAATTTTGTACCATTCTTCAGCTATGTGTTGTGGTACCAGTTGATCCCATGCAAGATCTTCCCTCCAAACGTCTTGAAACAATATCTTAAGCTTTGTAGTGAGAGGAGAGAGCCAACCTAGCGGATCAAAGATCTTAGATATCTCCGATAAAAGCGTTCTTTTCGTAAGCTTGGATGTTGTAAGTAGTTGCGACTGAAATGTAAAGTTATCGGTCTGCGGGTCCCACTCAAGCCCTAAGGTCTTCGTTGACTCCACTTGCTTGAAGTCGAAGAGATCTTGTGGTTGAATAGGTACGTTGACGTGCTTAAGTAGCTCAGGCGAGTTTGATTTCCATTTTCTTAGGTGAAAACCACCCTTCTTCAATAATTTATTCATATCTGTTTGTAGCTGTTTGGCAGCTTGAAGCGAGTGGGCCCCATGAATGAGGTCATCCATGTAAAAGGATTCTTCTAGTACGCTAGGCGCTAAACTATCTTGAAAGTTCGGCCTCTCGTCGTGAGCTAATCGTTTAAGCGTCATCATTGCAAGGAATGGAGCCGCTTTAGTTCCATATGAAATCGTAGCTAAGTGATATTCAAGTAACTTTTTATTTGGATTATCTCTCCACAGAATCATTTGCAAATTCTGATCTTTATTACTAACCCATATTTGCCTAAACATCTTTTCAATATCGGCAGTAAATGCATATTTAAATTGTCGCCACTTAAGAATAAGATCCATTAAATCTTGTTGAAGATTCGGTCCCCGCAACATAACGTCATTTAAACTTAAGCCTGATGACGTTTTACTCGATGCATTAAATACAACGCGTAATTTTGTTGTCGTCGAATCGTTTCGGGTGACACAATGGTGAGGTAAATAACATCTAAGGAATGCATTACGGTCAACAGCCGCGGGTGTCATATGTCCGAGCGACAAATATTCTTGAATGAATTCCGAATAATCATTTTTAATTGATTTATTTAATTTAAGTTTTCTTTCTAAATTATAAAATTGAGCTATTGCTTTTGGTTTAGAATTCCCTAATTTTTCCTGGTACTCGGGTTTCAGTGGCAACCTGACTTCGTATCGCCCGTCATCTCGCCTTTTTGTAGTTGACTGGTACAATTCCATACACCTTTTGTCTTCCAATGATAAGTCAGACTTTTCCGAAAGGTCCTCAATTTCCCAAAATTTTGGTATTTCTTCGAGGTTATGTAAAACTACATTGCAATGAAAAGTTTTTGTATTGCCACTCAAAATCCAACCAAGTTGCGTTTGTTGAGCGGTCGGTAAGGTCGAATTTACTCTGCATATTCCATCCATAATAACAATAGAATATATATCTGCGCCTAATAAAATATCTACCGGGCGACTTTTATAGAACTCCGGGTCCGCCAGTGTAATGTGATCCAGGTATGACCAGTTCGATTTTTCTAATGTACAATTAGGTAAGTTTTTAATAAGCTGTTTCATTATTAGCGCGTCGGTTTCAAAGGAAAAATCGCTTACTAAAGATGAACAATGTAGTGTGACCATACCCTTACTATTGCTTTCCTTATCGCCGACACCTGAAATAACCCCCTTACACCGTTGCCGCGGGATTTTCAGGGTCTGCGCTGCGTGCTCTGTAATAATACTAGTTTGTGAGCCCTGGTCTAGCAGTGCCCGCAAGATACAGAAAGAACCATTAGCGGCTTGCACCTTTAACATTGTAGTAGGGAGTAGGATCTCGTTTGGATCCTCCTGAACTGACACGTGTGAGTTACGTGGAAGTTGTTTTTCTGCGCTGGCATTTTCCCTTGTATAAGCAGAGTTGCCCCCGCGCACGCCCGTGCCCTCACCGCTATGACCGACTTCCGTCGATGCGCGCGTGTATTGCGATTGCATAAATGCTTCATGTAGAAGTCGATTATGTGCCTTATTGCACTCGCGACAAGCTTTATTTGACTTACATTGCTTACCCTGATGATTCGATAAACAACTTATACATAAATTTAATTTATTTGCAGTTTTTAGCCTATCGCTAGGTAGCATCTCTAGAAATTTCTGACAGTAATAGATTCCGTGATCATTATTGCGACACAATGAACACCTATATATTGACATGATATTACTTTTATTATTGAGAACTGGTGAAATTACTTTACTATTATTTAAGGACGTTTTATGATAATACGATTTGTTAAGCTGACTACTAGGATATTGATTTTTATTACTGACGATATTTTTGTGCATAGCGCTGTCTTGTTTCCTATGCGACGACTCTAATGAAATAAATTTAGCTTCTAAATACTGCAAAAATTCTTTTAGGGATGGCAATTCGCGCGGGTTATTTACCGTTTGCATATAATCTGTATAAGATGCGGTATCTAATTTTTGAGTCAATAAATATACAATTATAGGATCCCAGGAACTAATGTCCACCCCTAAATTTTTTATTGCATTGAGACATTCTTGTGTTGTGTCATGCATTTTTTTAATTTGAGCGACTGACTGTTGTTGCATTATAGGCATGCTCATGAGCGTGTTCAAATATGATTGAAAAATAAGTCTTTTGTTATTGTATCTTTGATTTAATATCTCCCAGCAAACTATATAATTATCTGCGGTTATATTTAAATGAGTCTTTCAGCTTCTCCTCTTACTTTGGACTTGAGATACTGCATCTTCTGTGCGTCAGACATGGCATTATTTTTATGGATACTCTCACTGAACAAGTCCTTGACTGAAACCCAGTTATTATAGTTTCCGCTAAACGTAGAAATTTCCAACTGAGGGGTGGATTTTACAATATGGACTACGGACCATATCTTTTTATTAAAGGCCTTTTTGACGGCCTGGTACTTATGTTCATAAGCTAAAAATGTACTCTCGTACTCCTCGTTCGATCCGTTCAGCTCGCCATCTAGCTCCCAGTGCAGGGTGTCGATAACGTACCATCGGGACTGAATCGTGCGAAGCAGATCTTCTAACTCCCATCTCTCGCTTATTAAATCTAAAGTTATACCTTCCACTGTCCGATGGAAGGCCTTGAAATTACTTTGTTGCTTTCTCAGCATGTCCACGGTTTTGCTATCCGTATGGGAGTGTTGTAGAGCAGCCCTGCTGCTGCCCGGTTGTGGATTAGACTCTTGTGTTTTCAGTGGGAACGTGGGAGGTTTATCGAGGGGAGATTGTGGTTTCTCTCCAGTTGTAATATCACAGCTCTGGATATGAATCTTAATAATATCATACCTCTCTTTCATCCTCTCCAGATCCTTAGCAATAGCATCACGAGTGTGAATCTCTAACTCCTTATTCGATAGTCTTGTAAAGTTAGTCTCATACTCGAACCAATAGCTTTCTAGAAGGTCCAACCTCTTTTTTATGTACTCGGGAGTCCTTCTACTTGCGCCGTCTTTCTTAAAATTTGTATATACGTTTTCTATGGCCGATGCCAGCTGCTTTTGGTTAGCCAAAATATCAGCCACCGACGACATCGTTGAGAGAAATAATATAAAATAAATGGACAGATCTTACTTGAAATCTGCGCCTGAATCCTTGGTGTTCAGGCGATTCTCACTGGAACTCTTAATGTCACAGCAAGGGTCGAATACTACTCACTATTCTTCTTGATCGAACAGTACACGTAGTACACGAAAGTCACTTATAGTTAATGCACTGTGTCTCTACAGGTACACCGATATACGGAACCGCACACCCGCGGAGGTCAAGGGTTCCGTTTTTCTATAGGCTCGAAGGACCAATATGTACGGGATGCCGTACGAGTGTTTATAAATAAAACAGTTTTCTATCATAAATATATAATATTAATGCATCTAAAAGTATAATGAATTAAATGCAAAAATGTATTGAGCCACGCGCGGTACTCTTAATGACCGAAAGCGATGAACTGACTTATTATAATTAAAATATTGGTATTGAGTAATTTAGGTCATATAAAATGCATGCTAAGCGCTACATGTACGCGCTTGCTCGTACAGCACGTATTATACTCACAGGGCGTTTGAGGAGAGGCACGATGTCGGCACAAAGCTGCGGCAGTTGCGCGCAGGCGGCGCGGCAAGCGGGGAAGCGCGCCGCGACCGCGAAGCAGCGCGCGCAGTGCGTGCACACCGCCGCGGCCGTGCTGTCCGCGTTGCTGCCGCCCAGCACCGAGACGCAGCGGGATAGCGCCTCTTGAAGCACCTGTACACAATGTTATTTAGGTTTTTTTGGTATTGTAAGATCATCATAATCAGCACTGTATTGGCCTTTCGATGCCCACTATTGGACATTTAGCGACTTCCAATGATATTGACCAGATTATATATAAGATATACAAATAAATCCAACAAACCTCGAGTCCCTTCTCTCTACAGAGTTCCTCGGCGTTAAGCGCAGAACAAGACAGCGTGGCGTGCGCTAGTTCACAGGCAGCGGGTAGTAAGGACGCGTCGCGCGCGAACAACGCCTCAGCCTCTGCCTCTAGCCTCGCTGTTCGTAGCAGCGCGCCGTACCCCGCGTACTTGTATGGCGCCAGCACTAAGTGAACAAATATAATGGATTTAAAAAAATACTACCCTTAGAGTAGTATAATAAAAGTTATGGCGCAACGGCACCACGTTCGAGCGTCAACGGGACGGTTGTGGGTTCAATTCCCAATCTCAAAGGCGTGGTGTTGAATTCCGGTGGAGTGGTGAGTAGAAAACTGGGTATCTTAACTCTGAACATTAAATACCCCCAACAGCAGGGTAGGCACCCAGTTAGATATACTGTAAGCAGTAAACATACTACACATTACTCAATAAGTAGAAAAATATATATTCGAAACAATTTATTTTTTTATATCGCAAAATATAACAGCAATTGAAAAAGTTTACCTAGCCCCATATGAAAAAAAATCATATTTTAATAGAATGAATAAAAATTGGATAATTTAATGGTTGTTAAAATAATCCACTTTCAATGCTCAATAATGCAGCAATTTTGTGTACTATAAAACTTTATAAATATATGATAAATATCAATTATTACTTTCGACATCAAAAACTCCATATTAAAAAATATACCTTCAGAATATCTTTGGAATAATATAGTTTGTGTCTGTAGTATAAGTAGAATATTGTTTGTATTTGGTCCATCGCCGCTCCATACATTTCTACTGCATAGGAATTCATAAGCTTGATTCACAGCCTCAAATCGATCCTGCAAAATAACCATTTTTAATGAAAATCCATTTCATTACATACTACAATTTTAAGTGTAAAATTATCCTAGATCATTAAATAAAAATAATAGAGGCTAGTTGTGGTGCAAGGATACAAACAACTGTAAACGGACCAGGTTGTGGTTTCATTTCAATCCCGGTGAAATGATATATTTGATATTTTAATTTCCTTGCTCAGGAGACGAGGCAACGCACTGCATTAAATTCCGCCACTCAACACACAATGCCTTCCAAATTCAACGGAAAGTGGGGAACAAAAGTGTCTTAATAGGAAAGGAGTGTCTCAACATTATGTTTTTAGACTCCATCTACCAACACTGCTATGTGCAGGATATACATTAACTGAAAAAAATACAATAAAATAAAATAAGTAAAAAATTCATACATAAAATTATCTAAACTATATAACATAGCAATGTGTATCTCATTTTATACAAAAGTGTGTAAAGGAGTGTATATATTTACTTAACATACTAATATATAGATAAATGAATGTACCAACCCTTCCTTCAGGATTCTTATCAGGATGGAACTGCTGGGCCAGTCGGTAGTATGCTTTACGCACAGCCGCCTCATCGTGTCCGGGTTCTAATCCCAACGCCATGTAAGCTTGTTCCGCTGTCATTGACGCTGGCTTCTTGTCTACTTCACGACGCCACGCCTCTAAAACATCTTTTAGTAGACCAACCTAGAAATTGGAAGTTATTTTATTGAATTATATTGTCAAAAAGTTTTAATATAAACAAACATTGTGGAGTACTATTATGATATATTATATGTTTTTAAGCTACAGATTAAAAAACTTCGAGAGGTTATTTATAGCTGCAATGGATCTGGCTAGAGTAGATTGGAGTAAGTTGCTTATTTCACTATACAGTATCCTCTATTTACACAAACACTACTTATGTCTCTGCTTTATATTTAACATATTTATTTAAAATGCATGCCGTGACGCAATAGTAAAAGTGTACGACTGTAAACGCGATGGATATATTTCAATTCTTTGATCTGGTAACGGGCGCGGCGTTATTACATTGACGAATGCCCACAATAACAGATGTTTTTATAATCAGTTAATTCTTTATCTAAATTTATAGATTTTTGTTTTCATAGCCGCGTCATACATCTTTCACGTCTCACCATTTGCTTACCACAAAATACCACTACAATAAAACAACATACCGGATCAGGTATCGGCCAGTCGGGAAACCTGTGGGTATCGCACAGGTGGCGCAGATAGAACATGTTGCAGAACAGCTCGTGCCGTAGCTGCGGGTAAAGCACGGCGGGCACCGCCAGATAAGGGTAGCGCGCCGCCACGTGCGCGCGCAAGCGAGGCGTGAACTCGCCGATGTGCGCGGAGACCTTCATTATCAACATGCGTCTGTTGGTGGCGAAGTGTGGCGTTACGTTAGATTACAGTCGGCGAGTCGTGGAATTTTATATAGTGAAAGTTCAAGGTGGTTAATATTTTTTATTTATTTATTGGATGGAAATTATAGTTATATAAATTTAATTGTTTTTTTAACGAACATGCATACCTCATTTCTGAATTCCATATAGCCTCAGGCGTGTCCCACTCGCCAAGGAATATTTGGGCAAATTTTTCAGCTCCATGGTTTTCAAGATAACAAACCATTGCTTCTGGTAACAACTGCCCTAAGATTGATCTTTGCATAATATCTGAACTCGTCTGTAAAAGTCAAAGAGAATTGATAATACATTGTAAGATTAAATAACTCCTTAAATAATTTTCTGTTACATTTGTCATTAAACTATAATTTCTAATTTAGTAGATTTCGCCTATTCCAATTTCGGCTTTGTCTAACTATCACTCCTATATGCGGGATACAGTGAAAAGCTAAAAAATAAAGATACTGACTTGATCTGCTCGAAAAGCTTGTTTCATATGAGTGAGCCGCAGGAATCTTGCAATTGGCAACAAATTAGAACCAGTGTATAAAAGCATGAAGTAAAACACCCCAGTTAAGTACAATTTCGATATCTCGGGATTATCTTGCATTATTTCGTATAACAGAGTTGCCACCTAAAAAAATAAAAATATTCAACTTTATTACATTTAAAATTAAGCATTTCATATTCTTCTTATTTTTTCATAAATTAATTCACATAAAGAGTACACAAATTTTTATTATTTCCTTGTTGCGGTAAAATTAAGTATAGATAAAATATACACTTTTTACGTAAATGGATAACGTACCTTTTCAACAAGTATAGGATCAAACGTCAGTAATAACTGCACAACATGCGCCAAGCATGCCGGTTCCGATAGCGATCGTTTAACTCTAGGCAAGGGCCTTATTACCGCATCTTCTTCATCCCTAAAATCATAATTTGGAAAATATAGTGTTATCTAGTATGGAAACGAACGAAACATATGGAAAATTTATACCACTATATATTTATGTTATTAGATCATAAATGTAATTGAGATGAGAAAATAAAATAAATAATGTTGTACAAGTGAGCGAATCCAACCGGGGGCCACTAGTATAAAATAAAAACAATACCTGCTAGGATAATATCTGGCACAGGCTATAAGCAGGTCGAGCACGGTCGCAGCCAAATCAGTCTCTGTGAGGGCGGGCGCACCCCGTGCCACAAGGCTCCAACGCAGCTGTGGCACGCCGCCCAACGCCCGCCATCCTTCCATGCTGTTCGCCCAGCATTTCGTCTTGTTGTTAATTTCGCCGGATTTGTAGAGGTCTTTTAACTGGAAATATATAGGGAATGTTTTAATTTTTATTATTATATTTTATGATTAAAAATATAGATATATTTATTTTTGTTTCAACGTTTCTTGATATTAAATAAATTAAACAGACCATAGATCATTAATATGCAATGGTGGGGAAATTAAAATAATTTAGGCTATTACATGGTGATGCAATCACCATGTAATAGCCTAAATTATTTTACAGTCATTATTTTCACATAGAATTTTATTTACATATACTCTCAAAAACAAATATCGAGCACCACCTGTTGAAAGCTCACGGGCCCCTTCCTCAGCACTTTGTCCCCCTGTTCCAAGTTGTAGTACCACTCGCGGTCCCCGTCGCCGGGCGTCGCGGGGCCCTCTATGACGTTGCTCTGTGCGGGCACCATCGCGCGCGACGTGTGCAGGTGCGCGAGGGTCATCAGCTCAACGAGAATTCTAGCATACATATTATATATTTATATATAACATATTTTTATATAACATATTATATATTTTATTTAAAGTCATGTTTTATATCTTTCTAGGCATAACCTTTTTTATGTTTTCGATCTTGAAATGTTAATTTATAAACAAACCATGTGATAAACAAACGAAAATGTTTATTATAATAGATAAATATTTGTAATTTTCAATAAAATATAAAATATTTGTAATAACGAATGTAGGCAAAAAAAAATGACAAAAAAATTATAAACCCACCTTATGCCATTCCATTCCAGGATCTCACTAACATTCTTTCTATGTAAAATTAGTTTAGATAGGAATTGCACTAATCTATCTCGTTCCATTCGGTCACATGTCTGTAAGATAATTATAAAAGATTAATAATATAATAAAATAAATGTGATTTACAGAGCCTATAATAACTAAATGGGATTGTCTAACTAAAAAAGTGGTGGTTGTGGAATAGATCCCACGGTCGAAAAAAAAAATTATTTTTATTATTTCGCTCCCTCCCTCCCTTGATTAGACTAAACTTGAATAGGTTTTCTCTGAGCACTCTACATATATGCAATATTCAAAGTGAAACCGAAATTGAGGCGCAGTAGGACAGGGTTTAAAATAGTAATGTCTAGAATTCAAGCAGAAAGCCGTGAACGGACACTAATGATACTTGTTTATCTCTGCCTACCTATATACGATATAAAATTAAAATAAATGAACATAAAAATATTAAAATATTTTTACCCTATCTAACATTTGAACTATATATTTAGTATCTGCGAAAGGTCCAATGTCTTCGTAATATCGACCATAGACAATGGTCATCGCTTGTAGGCACATGCACTTCATCTCCACTTTCGGTGTCGATAGAAACCGATGGTATAGATCATTAAAGAATTCATACCTGAAAAATCTTATCATATTAGATTATTATTTATCTTATAAGCTTATATTTTGTTTAAAATTTTATTTGAGAATAACATTATATATTTAAAAATATACAGATGCATTTAGAATTCTGTAATATTACTATTGACAGAATAAACAATTCACGAATATTTCGTGGGGCAGCATCTGACTGATTACAGTTAGGCCCACCAGAAAAGTGATATTTAAATTATTATTTTCATTTCATTGTTTTGGTGTGAAAAATTGTGGCGTTAAGTTCAATCGCATAAAAAGTAAAATTTTGAATTTGGATTGAACGTGGAGAACGTGTATCGTAACTTCATTTTGTTTTATTACAAGGGCACAAGAAAGTCAATTACATTGGAGAAAATGAATTATTATCAAAAATATATAATACACAATAAACTTACGACTTTCTAATCGGACTGTCATCATTATCCTTCTGTTCAAGCAATATCCGTAAATAATAATCGCCAATTTTAACTTCATTTTGTAGACATTGATAGTGTACTTCTAGTTCAGCGTGGTTCCAAGAAGTTAACGTGTTTCCAGCCACTTCACGGTCGGAGGCAAATGCGCGTAGTTCGTTTTCTAGTGCGTTACGAAGTTCTTCCCTTGTCTAAATATTTAAAACCGAATCTTATTGAAATATACGATCGTCAAACATTTTTTAACATTACACAAAATAATTTGAATAAAGTTAAAAAGTTACTGGACTAATTAATTAAATTAAGTTCAGCAATCACAGACATTTAGTACTAACTTTTATAAAATTTTATTTCCATTCTTTTTTTTATAAACAAAAAAATAAAATAAGATATAGAATAATGAATAATTGTTACATTAAATAAAGTTAAGTAGGATGTCAAATATGATTTGGTACAGTCTGGTCTTTATTGAAGATATAGTAAAACGTCTGTTCTCAGGCTAAAAAAGAAGCAAACAAATTAAAACAAATTATGATTGCGTCACATAATGTCCCCGATATATAATGTCCCAAAAAAAATATGTAAAACTAACCGTATGATTCCATATGAGATTCGGCAATGCGTGATCTCTATGAAACTGGTAGTAGAACATGGCCCAGTTGGCGGTGGACTTGACGCGCTCGCGGCGTCGCCGCAGTACCACGGGGCGCTCCCGCACCGCGTCGCGCTTCGCCTCGCCGCGCGCACGCATCGCCCAGTGCTGAAGCGCCAGGGACGCATAGTGCTGGAATAATCATACTTTTGAGTATCACGAGTCGTGGCCGCCTCGAAGTTAGGTTTACTAAACTTTTAATTTTTTATAATTAAATGTAAGAAAAAAAAATATCAAATGCACTGCTCTAACGTCAGGGTGGCTACAAGTCGTCGGCTTAGCAAAAAATGGAATGTATGAACTCGAGGTTGTCTCCGACTATCCTGCTATATTCTGACTATCCTGCTATATTCTGACTATCCTGCTATATTCCGACTACAAGCAACTAAAAAAACAACTGAAATAACTCACCTCAATATGTTTCTCCACGTACTTGACCTGTCTCTCCAGCGCCTCCCAGTGCGGCGCGCGGGGCTTCACAGCGGCCTGCGCCAGCTGCAGGTTGTCACGTTCTTCCACGCGCTCCGCCTCCAGTGCGGCCGCGGGCGGAGCCTCAGCTGACTCTAGGAACGCGAGGAGCCCTGAAGGCTGTGGTTATAGTAGTTACGGTTAATTAATGGACCGTATGTAAGTGGCTGTTGGAATATGACGTAACACAATTATTGAATTGTTTTTTTGGTTTTGATTTACATAAAAGAAACAATGTTACTTAACGTGGAGTTTGGATGCATGGAAAATAATACATTCATCAAATCTACGTATTTTTACGTACTACGTAACTATATATTTTTTTATTATAATTTTATTTTCAAAATTTTAATCAATGTCGTTTAATTATAATCATCGCTGTGGGTTCGATTCCCACTCATGAGAATAAATTATTTCATTTTCTTATAATATAAATGATAATAACAAAATAAATTCCGGCGTTGAGTGCATTCAACACGCAATGCTTAGAAAATTGTGCATAAAGTAGAATAGATGGTCTAAATACTAAATTAAAAGAAAAAATACCATAATACGTCTCAACAGATCACTAGCCGGCGCGTGGTCGACCAGCCACAGCGCCACCAGGTGCCTGGCCAGGTGCCGCCGCTGAAGGCGCGCCGGCGCGTACAGTGCGTGCAGCAGGTGACGGGGTAGGGCCGCCTCAGCAAGGGCGAGGGCTTGTACCTTCGAACCTACACCACCACCGCCTTCCTCTACTAAGGCGCGGGAGACTAAACCTGCCCCTTTCACTATGGCTGCTGAAGGATGCTGTAACAAGTAATTATTTACATTTATGGATTTTACATGACTGAATTATATCTATATATGTATATACTAAAATTTATTTTATTTATCAAATTATTTTTTTCGGTTAAAAATCAATCTTATCACTTGGATGTATGCTTATTAGTTATTTACATGATGAATGATTATCTTATTCAAATAAATAAAACGAATTTGCTTATGAAACATTTTATTAACACACACACAACAATTTATTATTTTGTCTCACTTCGCAAAATTTATAAACTTAAACATGTCAACTTAAAAATGTCAAATTATTAAAACTATATTTAACTAAAACGTACCTCAAACAATTTAAATATAATTCGACCACGACTAGCGACCATCTCTAGTAGCTGGTCGAACTGCTTGCCGTCAGTGGTTTCACTATATGGCACGCATAAAGCGAACGTTAAGAAATCCAACATGGCCGCCACCACGAGCGCACCCGTGCCCGCTGACTGGAAATAATAAATATTGTTTTATTTTATCGTACCTCTACGCGGTTTATAGAAGACACCTATTGTAGAATAGTTTATTTTCAGATTTTATACAAATTTCATGCCTGTTCTTCAAACAAAATCCGCGAAAGAAAAGTTATTTTTGTCGTCAAACACTCCACAGCTATTAAAACTTTAATAAATGAATATTTCCGCCGCGACCTAAAGTCGGTCGTCGTAGGCACTAAATATACTCACAACATGATCCGCCCACATAGCCAGCAAGCCCTCAAGGAAGGCGGCCGACGCCAGCATACTAGCTTTATTCAGCTGCTCCTGCCGTAGGTCCGGCTCCGCGTGCATCGGCTGCAGGAGGGCACACAGTGCGTCCAGGGCTGCGTGGCTGCATGCCGCGCACTCGCGACGTAGTGCACCTACCACCGCACTGCCCATCCATTCACGGAACCTGATTTTATATATCTACTTTTAGTAGTTAGTTTACTTTTAGTTTTAGTTTAGTCTAACATACTCATAAATCTACTAATACTAGTTAGTCGTGGCGCAAAGACAGCGTCTGACTGTAATTGCGACAACCATTGCTGTTAGTACGATCTTTATTAGGGGATCGATGGTTTATTTTCAATTTCCCGATCTGATACAAGCAACGTAGATTTGTGTTCCACCTCTCAACAAGCAGTATCTAAAAACATGTGCGGAAAATGTTCGCTTTTATTAGACTATCTGTATATCACAAGGCAAACTAATTAATACGGTTTATTATTTTCGCAATTATTACACATTTTAAATGATCATGTATCGAAGTCAGCTGTGAGTGGGAGATAAACGACATACACCACCAGTATTTTAGGTTTGATAAACCCCACATGCTCGCTGAGAAAAATAAATATGTTCCTAGAATAATCCTTGAGGCCATTAAAATACAAGAACAACCTAATTACAATAGAAAAGATAGCTGGAAACATTCTATGTCAGACCTATTTAAAACTTTGCAATCCCAAACCCACCACACAAGAGGCCAAGATAAAGTCAGCTCAAGATAAAATGGTTGACGGTAGTCTTATATAATAATTATATCAACTGATAAATGGATGCCACGTCTACCACCATTCATGACCACAGACTACTGTAAATTGTGCGAAACCTCGGGTTTAAAAATGTATAGTATTAAATATACACGATTATTCCGACTAAATGGGTTCCTTTAAAAAATGAATAAATTTATTACAAAACATGTATTATAAACTTACCCAGGCAACGCGGTAAAGGCTGCAAATCCGACTTTACTTGCACACAGCCTTCTTAATGCGTGGAACTGGGCTTCCAATTCTCGCAAGGTCAAGTTAGCCCCTGCTGGAGCACTTGTCATGATGGCAGTTAACGCGCCAGTGATCAATTTCTCCTTGTTCTCCGCGAACAAACGCTGTAAGGACGAGAAAATTCATAATAATATGTTTATTTCATATTTTAATTGAGTTTTATTTTGGCCAAACTCAACATCGCAATTTGTCTCGTCGCGGCCAAATGAAAATATTACATGCCCTCGAGTGAGTACCGAACTCACAACCGTGACGTTTAGAGTTAAATTCTGCGCCGCTGCGCTGTAGAGCAAAGCTGTCGGCTATCTAAGCAAAATTAACGGCCTTATCACCTTGCAAGTTATTTAAATCATAGCGTGTTGAGTGGCAAAACTCAACCCCGCGCTATTTAAACATGTATTGTATATATTCATATACTTTTAAAAAGTTTCGTCAATTAAAGATTACAATCATTGCATTATGTACATAAATTAAGTATTAGCACAGCTAAAGTTGGCGTTATTTACAAAGCGATAAGCATTCTTAATTTTCTCTTTAAAGTAAATGCAATGCACTTCATATATACATCATTATTAAGCACTATATTATTGTTAATATTTAAAAAACACCATTTCCACAGTTAATTTAATTATATCTTGCAAATCCCTAAATACCCATAATAAATGCTCAAAGTACACACTGAAGCCAATAAGGCCTTTTAGTTATTACGTAAAAGATTTTATGAAAATGTAATACAAGTTTCATATCCCAACGCAAACATGGGCATACCTAAAAGTAGAGCTGACCTTAGGGAAATTAGTTAACAACATTTATGTTTTATAAATTTTTTGAACAAAGCTTTAATTAAAAAGACCTTTACACTGTTTCATATAACATCACCCTATAAATGCAGCTAATAAACTATATGGTTGCACAACCACCGTGTCACAAACTTAGTGTTCGTAACACTGCATTACCCATTTTCCGCCAAATTCTGCAGCCAGTGCGTGTTGAGTAGCGGAACTCAACGCCGCGCTTCGCCTCGACACCCCAGCGAAGAATTGAAAATATTAAATATTTAATTTCATCGAGTAGGGATTTTCGTAAATAATCACCCGGGTGAGATTTAGCCCAATTTATTGAAAAATTGAAATAAGAGTACTGACATGAAACTATATTATGTAGTGTTATAAAAAGAAAGAAATAAAAATAGAACATACATGTTTTTAACAAAAAAAAAAGTAACCTAACATCACCTCTTACTCTGGAATTAGGCAAGGGACAGATAATAATATTATGGGGACTTACAAGATCCCACGTTAGAAACAGCCACAACAGGGGACGAGCCTACAACGCAACAACATATAATTAACATGCTCTTTTAACAAAGTTAAAGCAATATAGAGTACAGAAGCGATTATATTTTACAACATACAATATATAAAATATTATATTGCTTTTAAAAATAGTAAAACATGGTCAGATTTTTTTCAAATTGGAATCTTAATCTTATAGATTTTTATAAATGCGAAAGTAGTATAAGGAAACAGCCAAGCATGTTATCATGATAATCACAATGTATTATTCGAAATAAATTTGAACCTGGACTACTAAATGTAAGCAAAAATTATTAATTAGGTCATTTTAGCTGCCCTATATCGTGTTTTCATTTTATATAAATCTGATAATACTACTAAACTTAAAAAAGAAATAATATTTTTATGAGAGCGCAAATATAAGTAAAGCAGTTTCATAATTATTTTAGCTTAAAATAATAAAAAAGAACTCACATCTTGGCTCACAGAGTAAATGAGACCGCTGTAACCGACGTTCGCGTTGAAGCGCTCTATCACTTCAGCTCTTGACATTCCAACAGGGTTTTGAAACAATCTAAAATAATAAACACAAACATTATTTCTGCATGTTTCTTTAGCTTAAGATGGATCTTCAAGTTAAAGAATAAATCTTTTTGCCTCACGCCTCTCACGGATCTACAAACTACACCCACTAAACTTATAATATCCAACGAGCATACCTCAAATGGTTAGACTCTGTCTCTTCGTCAACGGCGTGGTGCAGCGGTCCGAGGCGGTGCCCGCGGGGCGTGCGCCCCGAGCGCACGTGCACGTCGCGCTGGCCCGCCGAGCGCACGCCGTCCACCAGCGACGCTAGTAATGAGTCTCTGATGAAATAATTAAATAAGTTTTATTTCTAGAAAACGTATAAAAGTTTTAATGTAGCGTGATTTCAATCCATGCTGCTTGAAAATTATTCAACCGTTCTGGCAACTAAACGATAATTTGTCACCCGTATATGAATATATACCTTAGTGGTTTAATTTTTATATATTTCTAAACAAATATCTTCATCAAATATTCCTAAATATAAAATAATGTTTTGAAAATATTTAAAAAAAAACATAGTAGGATAGGAACAGAGAACTAAGTAACTTCGTTCTCCATTTACCAACTGAACAAAGGACATTTGACGTGTGGAATTGACCGCCACACTATGTCTTACTACTACAGTGGGAAATTAAAAATAATTTATTATCATAAAGCCTTAAGGATAACATAAAAAATACATTGCATGCATGAACACATTTAGATGAAACTATACAGTAATATAGCGTATACATCAGAATAAAACATACGCACATATGTTAATATCTTTATGTAAATATAACAAAATATGTGAGCGCGTCAATTAAAATTTATTACATAATACACAAGAACGACAGGGCGAGGCGCAATCACAAGTATAATATTTAATTTTACCTTTCAAAACAAAATGATAAATATTTATTATTATATTTCAATTACAACATTTTTTCAAATAACGAAACTGCCAGACAATTCCTATTATTGCAAAGATTAGATAAGGCACAAATGTACTACGCAAATCTATAACTATTATACTGTAATAACTAATATATTATTCTTAGTAATTTTAAGTAATTTGTTTAAGTTGTTAAAAGGATAAATATTTTGCAAATTTGTTTTTATTTACCTTTCACCAGCTAAATATGTGCGAGTTTGCCCGTTTAAATACTCAATAGAAAATTTTTGAGGATGGTCCGGGTCTCGTACTAGCGCAAATACGTCGCTGAGTGGCCTTAAACACACTACCTGAAATATTATTTCATTAATACGTGAATTATTAAAGTAAAGTGAAAACTTTAAATCTTATATAACAATGACATATCGAATTAAAACTTAATCTTACTTAAAAAGCTTAATCTTACTTAAAAGTGATTTCCATTAAATTGCCAATTTTTATGTAATTTTTATTATGAGTATAAATATACACAAATCTAGTTATTAACATACAAAAACACAAAGTTACTTAACGTTGATTCACATTATCATATTAGAATAGTTAAATATAAAGCTAGCAGTGACATACTAAAATTTCAAAAGTTACAAACAATATACATATAATAATCCAAACTTCATACAGAATATGTCTGCGGATCTCTTTCCAGGATACATGTGTCAGAGAGACAGAGAGTTCTCCGCATCGGCTCCATGTGACGCGCTGGGTTCACTTTGTGTACTAAGAACTCGCTTAGGGAAGTTTGATGTT
Source organism: Heliconius melpomene rosina (assembly GCF_056956725.1). Taxonomy (NCBI): domain Eukaryota; kingdom Metazoa; phylum Arthropoda; class Insecta; order Lepidoptera; family Nymphalidae; genus Heliconius; species Heliconius melpomene. The sequence goes on along the minus strand of NC_140402.1, from coordinate 2,598,772 downwards.
GATCACCACTATGAAAAACAAAAATTTATTAAATAATATACTGTGATGCTAAAGTTAAGTTTTATTTTATTTTTTTTTGATCATTCCATTTTCAAATTTTTGTCCAATTTTCGGGACATTACATGTTGAAAGACGGAACTAAACACCGCGCTTTGCTTTCTTACCGAAGAAAGGAAATGGAAATAATATATTCTCTGATATAGGACTCTAACCCATAAACAGCTCAATTACGGTCAGACGTATATAATGATAATAAATATATACATAAAATTTAATAATTGCATAAAGTATTTCTTTAAAATGTCTATAATATATAATCTAAAAACAACTTTAACATTTTACATAGCTTTTATCAAACAAATTATAAACAGTGTATAACTGTTTACAATAATATCATTGTGCTTAATCAAACTGGAAAAAATAGATGACATAAAATTACAAAGGTCATATTAATAATTTTGTTAAAAATAGAGCAACATATTCTAAGTAAACACAATTTGTGAGTTTTAATTAGTTTTATGGAGTAAATGACAATTTATCTACAAGTTACAATTTTTTGAAACTTCACATTGCATCTACTAGACTTGGTAATGAATGAAAATATTAGATATTTCATTTCCTCAAGTCAGGCAATCAAGCTTGACTTGAGTCTCGTCAAGTCAAGTCAGGTGCATGTGTCCCTGGACCACAAAAATTATGTTTTCTTTACTTGAATTAATGTAAAAATAATAATAATTAAAAAATTTCATGCTACTACTATTTAATTTCAATGGCTTTATCTAGTAGGCAAAGAGAAGCTGAAAATTGCGAGCCATTTTCCTTTTTTTTTTTTCCGAATTTTAGTTTTTATGTGGAAAAGTACTTAATGTCACTTTTGGAAAAATAAAAATAATTAATTTCCCTGGATGTGGATTGAATCTACAACCATTTATTGTTAGATACTACAACATACAAACCGTTTATTGTTATATACTGTCACATTGAACAACAATCTCAATCTCAATGGAAATTCTGTAATATTTTGCTTTTCAGATAGTAATCCATTGTTTACTACAATGATTATGAACATATAATACATTTAAATTGATATGGTGCAAAAATAAAACCATCACTTAATCAGTGCCAAGCATACCTTATCAAAATAATAAAACACTATAAATTATATGCATAAAGTTGGGTAAAAAGCTTAATTAATTAAAATAAATAATAAACATTCTCTATATCATTCATTATTACCTGTACTTGCCGAATCTTTGGTTGTGATAGTCATCTAAAGTGATTGTAGCAGAAAGCACTTTAATACTAATACTCATTGTCAAGCTTGCCATTTCAAGCATTTTATTAATAATAATCTGATGATCCATTGCATTTGAAAATAGATGAAGTCGGCTATAACCACCAACAGCTAATACAAAACCTCCTGGTATATCTCTCACTGGAAGAATGCCTTGTATATCACAATACGGATAGCTTGCTAGTAAAGTGTGTGTAGATGGATCAAGTTGCTCAAGAGAACATGGTCCAACTTCTAAAACTATGGGGAGCCGTGTCCCACTCCAATGGTGTTTATAGGCCTGGTATCTCTGTAATTAATATTGTGTATTATAAAATTTTATGCACTGTGGTGCAGCAACTCAGCATATGACAGTAATGCAATGGTTGTGCGTTCAATCCCCACTCAGGAGACATCAAGCATTTTCTATTTATCACTCTGGTAACAACACATAGCAGTGTTGAGTTTTACTTTTCAACACATGAAAGTCAGAAAAAGAAATCTTAGCTAAGTAAAATATTAAAATTTAAAAGTAACTTACAAAAACATCTTTAGGCTTCTCAGCAAACAAGTGCCTGTATTTAAAAGCTTCAGTTAAAATAAGACATTTATGCTCAGACGAAAATTTCATTGAATCTATTTTTTTGTCTTTCTTCATAACAAGAGTAAAGTCATGGTTTGTAGTAGAGTTGGAATGTTTTGCCGAAGCAACAGTAACCACATCAGAATATAACCATTTGTTTGTCACTTCTAAACGATCAGGATTATATGTAGTAATCCCATGAGTTCCTATAGAAAATACTCTCTTATATTTGCCTTTCCAGGAATGTTTTGTGACAAGGAAAGTAGCCACATCTTGATTGTCTTTAAGCGGAATCATCTTAACATTGCCTACAATAAAAAAAGAAATTTATAGTATAAAATAATTTATATAATTAAAAAAATATTAATGAATTGTACTATAAAAGCAAAATATTACTGTTTTATTCTTTTAATAATATAAGGGTATCCTTTTAAATTACTTTCATTAAACACTAACAAACCTGGTGATCTGATAGGACTCATATTTGTTTTTCAAGAATGAATATTGAAAACAAATGAAGTCCTTATCCTATATATCCTATGTATATAGAAATAATTTTACCAATAAGTATCCTCCCCTTTGTAAATACGAAGAAGACGGATATTGGAGACGTGTAAACAATATGTTAAACAAAATTATTTAACTATTAGATATAATTTTAAAACTTGCTGTATTACTTACAATTTTTAAATAAATCAATAAAATAAATTAATTCACCTAGAATCTAGTAAGATTAACATAGTATACAAAACATTCAGCAAAATATGAAAAAGATAGGTCAAAACTAGCCGACCAATCGCCAAATTGACATCTGTCTCTAGTATTGCCAGTTTCAATACAATTAAAAGATTGCCAAAAAATATTGTCATAAAAAGAGTTGCAGTTGCAGTTGTCAAAAAAAGCTAATTTCTATTTTATTCCTTATCATGCATAGTAACAATTCTTTTATTATTGAACGTCATTTCAAACATAAAACAGTATGGATAAATATCGTAAAATGAAAAAAATCCTACGGTTAACCTTTCTTTCGTCATTATTATTTTTCCCTATATGTTGCTCCCGTAAAAAGAGCTTCGCTTCTAATGTATAATAGAAATATAGACAGATGGTCTTTTCAGTTATATGAACTCATAAAAATATTGTATTATTTACTTATTATTTGTTATATATTTCTTTGCTGATGCTATTTTTGTTGTTACCAATTCATATGGCTTTGTAAGTTCAGGTCTAGAGTAGACGACTTATACATTAGATGACCATAATGAGTAAATGATGAGTAAATATGAGTAATTGTGTTCTGTGTAGATGACGACGGCCAACGAAACGAAACAATCAGTAGTCACAGCTGTCACTGTCAGATCCTAGATGTGAATCTGCCAAAAGGCTAAAGTTTCGAGTTTCGTCATAATTAGTGCGGTGGCATTAATACTTTTTGAATAATAAAAGTTTCTTATAGATCCTTTTTAACTTAAAACGACAATGGTTTTAGATTTAGATTTATTTCGCGCCGACAAAGACGGTAATCCAGATAAAATTCGTGAAAATCAACGTAAACGCTTTAAAGATGTAGCACTAGTAGACACTGTTGTGGAACAGGATACCTTATGGAGAAAATTGCGACACGATGCCGATAATTTAAATAAACTTAAAAATGTATGCAGCAAAGAGATTGGACAGAAGATGAAAAATAAAGAACCTATTGGACCAGAAGATGAAGGAGTTCCTGAAGACGTTTCTAATAACCTAATAGATCTAACAGGCGAACAACTTCGACCTTTAACAGTTAACCAAATTAAAAAGGTTGGTTTATCACATATATTATTACTTTTAAATACAACATCAATATAACACTTTAAATGCACTGTCATTTTTCTACCCATATGGTAGGATGCAATTCTTTGGTACTTGTTTATTAAATGTATATTAAAATGTAGTAATGTATATTAAAATACACACAAATAATTCATTAATAATAAAAAAAAAAATAATGTTAGGTGCGAGTACTCATAGATGAAGCAATAGCAAAAAATGAACAAGCTTTATTAGCTGCAGAAAAAGCACGCTCATCGGCACTTAGAGAAGTTGGTAACCATTTACATGAGTCAGTACCTGTAGATGATGATGAAGATCACAATGCTGTTAAAAGAACTTTTGGTGACTGTACTGTCCGGCAAAAGTATTCTCATGTGGATCTTATTTGTATGATAGATGGTAAGTTAAAAGAGTTTATAACAGAAATATATAGAATTATGAACACTTTGTTATAAAAAAATTATATTATTATGAGTTTACTGGTTATTTGTATAGTTTCCTTTTTAATTAATGATGCAGTAGAATATTGTAAATTGAAAAGTTAAAAATATTTTCATTTTATCTTCTAGGTATGGATGGGGAAAGGGGAGCTGCAGTATCTGGTGGGCGTGGCTACTATCTAAAGGGTCCTGCAGTTTTCCTTGAACAAGCCTTGGTTCAACTCTCTCTTAGAATTCTTTTGCAAAAGGGATACACACCACTTTACACACCATTCTTCATGAGAAAGGAGGTAAATATTGATTTTATTACTAATAAAAAAAATATATAAACCAAATTGTATATAAAAACATTGTTATGGTGGAATAGCTTCTAAAGGCAGGCCTTTAGAACTTTAATAAGAACATGTCGAGAGGTTTTTGTTAAGTTTAATCCTGTTTAGGCAAACATTTTAAAATATATTTAAATATTAATGAAACTGCTAAAGTATATAAATTTAATACAGTGGTTTTATATTTAAAAATAAATATCCCTGTTTTTTGCATTGTTTGGGTATACCATGATTTTGTTTTCACAGTATCATCTCACTATTTTACTTCCTATCATTAGTGATATATGATAAGAATAGATTTGAAATGCACATTTCTAGACGCCTTTAAATATGTCGCATTATTTATTTCTTCAATTGGCAATTAATATCATTTAATAAAATTTACAATATTAGTTTTTTTTTAAAGTATGATTTAATTTGATGCATGCAGGTGATGCAAGAAGTAGCTCAGTTGGCCCAGTTTGACGAGGAACTATACAAGGTAATAGGAAAGGGTTCTGAAAATAAAGGAGATGTAGCTGTAGAAGAAAAATATCTTATTGCCACATCTGAACAACCTATTGCTGCATACCATAGAGATGAATGGCTTCCTGAATCATCTTTACCTGTAAAGTAAGCAAATATATTGACTTTTATCTATTTCTCAATTTGTTTTCATATATCAATCAATAACCTGAAATTTATTATTATAATTACAAATTATAAAAATAAATTACAAGTTATTCTATAAATAAATAAATATACCGATATTGTCCCACATTATTGTAAAAGAGTGTGTCCTATTAAATTATCTATCTATTACCTAAAATTAATATTATATTTTAGGTATGCTGGCTTGTCTACATGCTTTAGACAAGAAGTAGGATCACACGGACGTGATACACGTGGTATTTTCAGGGTACATCAATTTGAAAAGGTATATCATCTTTATTATATACAACAATAAAATGGTTCGGCGATCCTTTGGGAGTATCATGCCCCTCCTTGCCCCCATCCCCTCACTATGCCTGCGGTTCTTACCTTCTTCCATTATTAAAACACAGTGTGTTTTAGAAGATCAACCGAGGTCTCCCCCTACCTCGCTTACCGCTTGCTACCATCATAAACCTTTTTTCCTCATTCATTTGTTCAACATTCCCAAACCAGTTGCTTACGTGAAATAAGTATAAGACTATTGTTATAGATTCAATCTTTCGAAAAAAAATCTTGTTGTAGGTAGAACAATTTGTCCTTACATCTCCACATGATAACAAATCTTGGGAAATGATGGATGAAATGATTAACAATGCCGAAGAATTCTATAAGATATTAGGTATCCCATATCGTGTTGTGAATATTGTATCAGGAGCTCTTAACCACGCGGCTGCAAAGAAACTGGATCTTGAAGCATGGTTTCCAGGATCTGGTGCTTTTCGTGAACTGGTATCTTGCAGCAACTGCTTAGAATATCAAGCCAGGCGTTTGTTGGTCAGGTATAATATATATTCATTATACAACAACTCTTTGATTAAAAAATATATGACTTGAATCTAGTTTTATCAAAACTAGAGGTTTTACATTAAAATCAAATTTTAAAAATACACAATGTGTTTATAGGTATGGCCAAACAAAAAAAATGAATGCAGCTACAGAGTATGTGCATATGCTGAACGCGACCATGTGTGCTACTACACGAGTGATCTGTGCCATACTGGAAGTATGTCAAAGCGAACGCGGTATTGAGGTACAAAATTTAAATTTTTTATATTGTGCATAAAATATTAAAAGCAATTTGTGATCATAAAAAAAAATACATTAATATGTTACTGTTATTGTTTCTTCTTTGAGACCATTGTAAAACAGAGGCACAGTGTTTGATTGTAAACATTATATTTGTGGGTTTGACCAACTCGGGGAATAAATCGTTTTTCGATACAATTCAGTGTTGGTTCCCGTACTGGACACGCAATGTCTCGAAAAATAAAAACTACACACTTTTACAGGTACCTGACGCTTTGAAGGTCTGGATGCCAGAACAATATCAGGAGTTCATACCGTTTGTGAAACCAGCTCCGATAGACGTAGAGGCGGCGGCCGCTGCCAACAAGAAGGGCAAAAAAGAAAAGAAATAAGCAATCTTTAAATAAACATCTCGCATTTATTTATATGTATGCTAAGCTAAGCTTTGATGGCAGATAAGCATTTCTTTATACAATAAACAGTTCTGCTTATTGTCTTGTTTCATTTATATTTTTGTTTTAAAATATCAATTTTAAGTACCTAAGCACCTATTCTGGTGCCATTGTGTATTGAGTGGCAGAATTCAACGCAGTGAAACTATACACCAGAGCAAAGAAATATAAATTTAAATAAATACATCACCTTCAGTGGGGATCAAACACACAACCAGCCGGTTTTACAGTCACACTTTGTGCCCCTGCGCCACTACTGACCTCAAGTATAATGTCCTGTTAGCAAAAAGTATTTTTCCTAATAGGACATTATTATTCAGATGAGCAATATAAACAAAATCACTGTTAGAATTATTTAATAAAATGAACAAAGAAATCGTGTTTTATAATTTATTGTGACAATCAAATCAGATTTCAATTCAATATCAACCATACATACAAAAATTTCTTCACTTTTTATATATGAAAAAATAATATAAAACAATACTATTACATAATAAAATCACAACTTTAAAGTCACATCTTTTAACATGTTGAGAATACATTTATTATAAAGATTATGTGTATATCATTTTACATTAGTTACAATTAAATCATTTTTTTGTTTATTTAGCTGTAAGCTTAATTTTTGTTGGAATAGACAAATTATAATATATTTTAATTACCATCAATTAATTTATAGTGTGTATTTTGAAGGTGCCACTGTCAGAACCATTTTAAAATTGGTTAGGTAGAGATGAGCTTAAAGTATACTTTGGTCACAAGTCCCAGGCACTGCAACTGATGGACACCCACCCTCATGGTGAATCATTTTCAATTTCATATTCTTAATAGCTTACAGCCATTATTTTCTCAATTACAATAGTTATCATACTTTTTGCATCATAACTACTTATATCTTTATTCTAACATACTTTATGATATATGATAAAGTTGTATGAGTAATTTTACGTCAGGTAAAAACACAATATTACTATAACTATACTTACTAATATATCAACTTCATGCAAAAAATATTGAATATTTATACAAAATAACATCATTTTACATTTAAAAAAGCTTTTGAATACATGATATAAAACACTGAAGTTACAACCTAGAGCTACATGATTACAATATTTATTGTTATTAATTTTATTGACTTTTTGTGTGAATTGCATAATTTGGAGATACCAATGCTTAAAACTTTTTTCATATTCTTATTTTTTTTTAAACACAAAAAGCTTTAAACATAACTTAAAATAGTGTGCTAATGGCCCTCATGCAACATTTACAACATACATATATTATGATAAAAAAACAAATCTATCTGAATATAACTGGGATTTTCTCATTTAAATCATACATTTATTTATATAAATATAATTATGATATCATAAAAATTATTACCTCTATCTGACTCACAAAGTCTTGATGTACATCACAGATATTGATTTAAGATATTCAGTTCAGTTCTTATTTTATGGCATTCCGACTGTGCCTGTTGAGCGCTATTCACTATGCCAATGTCACATTGTATGGGGAAATTTGTGATATTATCATGTTATTATTGTAATATTTTTAAATTTAAATTACCTTGTTTATAAATGCTTGATTGTAAAAAATGTATTATGTATTTTATTGAGGCTTTAAAGGTTTAAATTTTATGAAGCCTTATGAAAAAACAGTTTAACATTCAATTGAATTTAAGTTAAAAGTCAATAAACAAATAATAATAACAATTTAGAATATATACCCTCCCTATCACTTTACATACTCAAAATGTAAAAGGCAATAACTAATACATATTTGCATCAATGCATATTTAATCTATGAACCTTTGATAAGATTTATAATTTATTAACATTTTATATAATACTATCAATACATATTGAGTGTATTCAAGTATATATAATATATATATTATTTTTGCTGTTGTTATCACTAACAAGCAAGCTGAGCCTTTTGTCTACATTTATGCATTAAAGCCCTATAAGTAAACTGACGACGGGCAAGAATACGCATTTGTTTTAGAAAAGTGTCTAAATCTATAACTTCTTTACGTAAAGCCTCACCCATATAGTAAATTGCATCTTCTAAAGTTGCTTCAAGAGCAAAAGCATTCAAAAGTTGGGAATACAATGGAGCAGTAGTGACAACTGCTTCATCTACATCTACACTTTCTTGCTCACTTAAATGTTCTAAAGCAGCTTGCAACTCTTTTTCTTTTTCTTGTAGGGTTGCTACATTTTTATCCAATTCTGCTCTTTCTCTTTGTAATCGTTTTAATATATCTTCTAGCCTAGTTTTGCCTTCTCTTAGCTCTTGCTGGGTTCTACGTAATGTTTCAAGTTCAGCTTGAGACTGCTGAGATTGTTCTTTAAGCCTTCTTCTTAACTTATCTTCAACTGCAGATAATAAAGAAGCTTTAATATGTTCTTCAGTTATAGTCCCACCTGTTAGATCTGTTCCAGGATAGCCACCACTACTTGCAGGTGGATATGGAGTTGCATTGGGTGGAGAAAATGGTGCACCATTAGAAGTAGCAGAACCTGGATAGGGTGTGCCAAAACTTGGATATGGTAAATTTGATGTTGTTGGATATGAAGTAAAATTTGGGAACCCTGTTTGAGAGGAGCTAACTTGTGGGTATGGATATCCTGATGGTTGAGGCATAAATGGACTAATAGGATACGGTGGAGTTGCATTGCGAGGCTTAGAAAACACTGGAGGTAATTCTCCAAATGCTGATACCATGCATTGTATAAGTATCTGTAATGTAGAGGTTTTTGGATTCCATTCATGTAAATAAGGTAAATATACTTTTCCATTATGGTCGACATATTTAGAAACTTTAATCGACATATCTGCTGTCGGTTTAACAAAACACAACGGAGCATTTTGTGGATGTTTATCCATCAACCAAATACAGACTGGGATGTTGTAATATGCGCCTTTAAAATTAACCGGTATAGTACCTTCAAGATTTAACAAATCTTTTCTAATTCCATTATTGAAAACAAAGCCTTCTAAACGATAAGTAAGACTGCGATATACTTGAATCACACTAATCACTTCTCTTAATGTAACATCTCGGTGCTTGTAGTTCGACAGATGTGCCCTTAACACAGCCTCGTTATGGTCCATAATAATTAAGGACTCTTAAAAATGGATACAAATAAAATATTGAAACAATGACAAGAACTTGATAGTTGAATTAAATTCTAAATAATTTGTTATTTGACAGTTATCCACTAAAAATTACAATGAAGAGTCATTTATAGCGATGACAGATATTGTCGTCTATATTTTATCACAGACAAAAAAAATATAAAATAGAAGACTAGAGAATAGGTACCAAATTTACTAGGGTGAAAAGAAATAACGAGGTGAATAGACATAACCAAGGGTTTCTTTTTATATTTTTAAATTTTTCAAGAAGTTTGCATGAAGGCTACTAAATACAATGCGACACATTTTGTTATTTTATTAATGTTGTGTTTACATAGACCGATTATCTAGTTAAAAATAAATAAAAAATAAAAACTTGTAACTAGATAATCGGTCTATGTAAAAACACTATTGTGCCATTATTGGTAGTTACCAATCGATACAAATTGATAAGATTTTAGAACTGACCGGAACTAGTTTCAGGCAATGGTAAGTTCTAACAGAACCAGAGGAGTAGTGAGCTTAATTCGCAACGCCAAATTACTTCTTCAGCGTCTCCAGACTACATACAAATATTCAAATAGTTTTGCGGACCATTCGGCGCCCCTTTGGGAGTAGCGCCCTGAGCTTGATGACCCCCCTTAAGTCCCCTCACTACGCCTGAACAGAACATACGTTTATCTCGTGCGGGGTCTACCTACTTTTAAGTTACAGTACAACAGATAAGATGTTGAGTTAACGTTTCTAAATTAAGTTAAATGAGTATATCCAGTAATTGCATGTTAAAGAAAGAGTTAAAATCCGTTATCTCAAGTGTTGGATTTAGATAAATTTCATAATTCATAATATTTATTATTAAAGTCTTTGTCAAAAATAGTGACAGTCATACGATAGGAACGAGAAAGAAAGATAAGCTTGTTACACCAAGTTTTCGCCTCCAAAAAGTTAATAAATCCTTTATGGGTCTGAGTATACATGTATATAATAAAATTCCGCAGTGTTTTCTTAGTTTGCCACTACAAAAATTTAAAATATCTGTAAAAAAAATTCTAACAAATAAGCGTATAACACTGTTCAAGAATATTTAGAGGATAAGCATGTATGGAATTAATGTCTATTGAATGTCAGGAAGGATAGCTGCCAGCTAATGTAATAGATTGTACCATTGATTTTGAAAAGAGCAACTGTTGAGTTTCTTGCCGGCTCTTCTCAACAGAAGTGCCTTCCGAATAGGTGGTAGCTTTTTGTTCAAAAGTGCTTATTATAAGTTTATTTGAATAAAGAATATTTTGAATTTTTGAATTTAGAATTTTGATAACATCCCAACATATGTTACTTTATTCTTATAGACATACTTATTCAAGATTTTACTTTACATGTATCCCAGCGGAATCTTAAAATTTGTCTAAAAAATTTTAAGCCCCCATTCATTTGGATCTATAATTATTTGATAAACGGTAGGTATTAAAATATTTAATACTTTTTCTGGAATTTTCATCTTACCTGATCCATCATATACTACTATTGACATTTTTATAATCGACATACACTTAATAAATCTACCGTAGCCTAGGCAAGTAACAGGTCATGTAAAAAATTTATCATTAATACTTACAGTAAAAGCTAAACTTATAACTGGTGGTTTGAAGACTTTATTAGTCAACTGTGGAATCGACAACTTAGCGTTTGTAGAGTGAAGAAAGTATTATTAATTAGATGGTTGTTTGAATACGTTAAAAAATCATCAAGTTGATTTTAAATAAAAAAAATGTATTCACTAAATATATTTTTTATATACCATAAAATGGTACGGTGAAAATAATGCAGCTTATAAGTCTAGGCTTTGCATAATAATTAAATCTGACAACATTTATTTTAGAGATGTCATTTGTCAGTGTCTAGTATTTTTTTTTTATTTGTTCTTTTACAACGGACTGTCAACGTTCACGGAACGTTCCTGTGCAGTTCAGTTTTAAATCCAAAGTAATCTCTTTGGATTTTGTTTAATATCTTAAATAGATATTAGATTTATTCAGAACAATGCCTCCTAAGTTCGATCCTAACGAAATTAAAATCGGTAAGATCATGTTTTTCGGTGTTTCAGCTTGGAATTGTATCAACATATAGTGCTTACATTGGTTCTTTTAAATTTTAGTTAACTTGAGATGTGTTGGAGGAGAAGTTGGTGCTACGTCATCATTGGCTCCTAAAATTGGTCCCTTGGGTCTGGTAAGTGTTTTGATCTATTTCAAATAAGTGAAATTTATAGGTTATCATTTTGATAGGTTAGGTTTCGTATGAGCTTTCTACGATATTACAAATAGTACTTAATTATAAATACAGCACGTGTATGTGCACATTTCCAGGCGTTACTACCATTGGGCATTTACATTTATTATTATTGAATAGTAATGTTAAGTACATGAAATGCCTTATGTATGGTAACGCCGTATGAATTTGGCAATGTGAAATCAATCGTCTTGTAATTTTCTTGTAATCTTTATATATCACCATATATATCAGTTTAATATTCGATGCTTTTTACTACCGCTTCTAAACTTAAGAGCAGTAGTTTAAATGTTCAAGCAGATGTAGGTTTACAATTACATTAAATTGACTAAAGTACATATCAATATACAACATAACAATTTCGCATTGACAATTTCGTCGTGTGATGTATGATCCTGGGGGGTGCCTCCCTACCAGGCGCGTCCTTCCGGGTGGCGGATGGAAGGAACCCGCGACTCAGGATACCATTTCCCTGTCGCGGCTACTCCGAATGCCCAATAAGGAGTCGCGGACCAGGCTTTATAGTGTTCTTAGTAGGTTTTTAGTTCTAGCATGTATCAGATGTTATTATGTTATTTTGTGTTATTAAATAATTCTGTGTTCTAATAACTTTGCCTATGCCACAGTCCCCCAAGAAAGTTGGTGATGATATAGCTAAAGCTACTGGAGACTGGAAAGGACTGAAGATCACAGTGCAGCTGATTGTTCAAAACAGACAGGCGCAGATATCTGTAGTGCCCTCTGCTGCAGCACTTATCATTAGAGCTTTGAAAGAGCCTCCTCGTGACCGTAAGAAGCAGAAAAATAGTAAGTTTTATCAATTTATCAAGATTTTAATTATTTTATTTATTAATCTCAATCATTTATAAACTGCTACTGTAATTAAATTAAAAACATTTGTATCTAAAAGTGAAATAATAATAAGTTCATATAGTTTCCTTCATATGACATTTGTAAAATATATATATATATATATATATATATAATGCACAATATTTTATATTTTGAATCCAACTAATAGTATATCTTTTAAATTTCCAGTTAAACATAATGGTAACATCACATTGGAAGATGTTATTGGCATTGCTAAAGTTATGAGGCCAAGATCAATGGCAAGGTACCTCTCAGGAACAGTTAAAGAGATCCTTGGTACAGCCCAATCTGTAGGTTGTACTATAGATGGAAGACCACCTCATGACCTTATTGCAGACATCAACAGTGGTGAATTAACAATTGATGAATAAATTTCATAAGATATAATTATAAATGTGATTGGTTTTATTATAATAATCATCCCTAAATCTTTTCAAGAAGCAAGTATAAAGATACTATAAACTGAATACAATATGTTTTCTTAATACATATATACTAAAGTTAATACTTATAGAATACAATATCATTAACAATCTAAAAAAATCGTAAGAGAACTTAGTTTGACAAAAGTTCCTGAAATTGGTACAGAAACGTCTGTGAGCGAATCTGACTTGCGCTTGGTCGGTTTTTTCTTAAATACACTTGATAAAACATTCGTATATTTCAAGAGGGCGAAGCCGCACGGGCCTCTAGTATTAGTTAGTTAAACATTGTAATAATATTTAAAATTAAAATAAGTAGGTTCATGTATTTTATATCATTATACAGGGAGAAGAAGCATCTGCGCTCTTTTTACGAGAAAAGCATTTAGGTTAAAATATTTCAAACCCATACCACCTAAAGAAATTAGGATTTTTTATCATTTCACGAAGCCTAATAACACTGAATTAAAGAATCTTTTATAATCCAACGTTTGTAATATACCAAAAAGCATTTTTTTTCTACAAAAATTATGGCAATTCCGGCGATGACATTCAAATATATTTTATAACGTCTAGACATCTTCAGCTATTATTAAGAAAATCTTGATCTTTAAATAAAATAGATATTTAATTAAAATTGAAGTTTTATTTTGGAAAATAATTAGATATTATGATATAAAAAACCTTCCCAATTTTTTATTCACCCCAGTTAAATAATAATATTAAGGAGGGAAAATAATTTTATCTGTACCTTATTTTATGGAAGATTACTAGCTGTCAACACTGCTCCCTCCAAGCAGAAATGTCAAAATGGCGTCAACGCAGGACGCTTGGTATATTTCATTACTTGGTTTAGCGGAACATTTCCGTACATCAAATCCTCCTGACATAAAAAGTTGTATTCAGTGCCTTCAAGCTGTATTTAATTTCAAACCACCACAAAGAGTCGAGGCCAGAACACATTTACAACTTGGAAATATCCTTTTGACACACACTAAAAACATCGACTTGGCGAGAACGCATTTGGAACAGAGTGTAAGTTTTTTTTGTTATTTTAGTGACTGTTGAAGCTAACATAAAAGTGTCTGTGTAGTTCTAATAAAGTATAAAAGTGTACCATAATTTTAGTAATAGTTTTATAGCGCAGATAAAAACGATAGGTTCCCATAGAATGTAAACAATGATGTTGAAGTGGGTCATATAGTGTTTTCGTTACAGTGGTGCTTATCTCAGACTATCAATGGCTTCGATGACGTTAAATTCGAAGCAGCAAGTGTTCTTGCTGAACTATTCGAGCAACAAGGGCAACCAACACATTCGAAACCAATATTACGAAAAGCAATTGAACTATCACAACACAGTGTTTATTGGCATTGCAGGCTTATATTCCAATTGGCGGTAAGTATAATAATTTAATCTATCTAATGAAAATATTTTCTAAGGGTAATTATTCTAATAGATAATGAACAGATTTTGAATACCTATTAGAATTCTTGATATTATATTATTTTTAGTGTATGTAAAATTAAAATTATTTTTAGTTGTGCTTAAACAGATTTTAAACATTTTAGAAAAGGCAAAATATAGCTAAGCATTTACATTTTCAGCAAATCCATGCTACTGAAAGAGAATATGAAGTGGCAAGTAGTTTACTGGGAGTAGGAGTTGATTATGCTCAGATATCTAATGCAGCATATACCCGAGTATTGTTTTTGCTTAGTAGAGTTATGGTAAGATGTTAAATATGATATATTGTCTTGATATATAATGTTATATAATATTTTATTATTAATTTACCTTGTATATATTTTTTCAGTTATTGTTAATAGACAAAAAAATCCAAGAAGTGTTACCCTTATTGAATCAAGCTGGACACCTGGTAGAAACTTGGGCCGGTAGTGTACATCAAAAAGAGTACCTTAAGGTGTTTTTCCTTGTATTACAGGTAAATTTATAATTATCTGTATAGTCTTATTCAATTATAAGGAATGATAAATATTTTTTAGAAAACATGAAAATTTTAACATAGCAGGTTTTGAACTTGTGCCACTCATGTGGAATTCGTCTAAATGCTCTTATCACTAGGCCATAATATATTCTTAACCTTCATTGAAAATTGTAAAAAAATTCAACTAAAAAGTCTATATCAAAAAGTACTATAATTTTCTCTTTCTAATTGAAACTCTTCTGTCTATCTTACTGGAATAATAATGCACATTATTTTTTATTGTTTGTATTTATTTCTTTTTACTAGAAAACTGTAACTTGTAACTTTACAAAACTACAGTTTTATACAATTTATTGGCCATTCCTCAAAAGCTTACATTTATTAATGTTCTTATTGTACCATGATAAATTAGCCATGTTTTCCACAACCATTTTATTAAAAAAACAACATTTTGTAAAAAGTTAAATGTTTGCATTTTAATTATTATATCAAGTAGTGTAATTACTAAAACTACTTGATAATACTTGATTAAAATGCAAACATTATACTTTTTATAAAATGTTGTTTTTTTTTAATTAAAAAGGATGTGGAAAACATGGCTAATTTATCATTGTCATGCCATTTACACTCAGGCCATCTGCTTGTAGTTTTGCGACTGATTGCAGATAAAATACTAAAAAAAAAAAAAATACATTATACAATAATAAAATATACACTAATAAAATATAAGTTTTTCGAATAAATGTTTTAAAAAAAGGGTTGTTTCTTCCTAGGTATGTCATTATTTAATGGCTGGACAAGTGAAAAGTGTGAAACCATGTCTTAAACAACTGCAGCAAAGCATTCAGACTATAATGGCTCCTACGTGGCCAGATGATGATGGTAAGTCATAGATATTTTTTAAGTCCCTTTATAGAAAGCAGGATATGCAGAGGGAATCTAATGTTAAGGCACTGTTTTCCATCATGCACTGCCAAATTTTTTAAGACGTTTTTTAATATGTAGTATTCCATATAAAGTCATACAAAATATCATCAATTAAATAAAAAACTGAACCAAAAGAGACTACACTCTGTTGGCTATTTCCAGTTACAATATCATTGGCTTAGAGTGTAAACCTACTGTCCTATAAAAAAAAACTAAGTATATATTAGCTAAAGATTTTTACAATTTTGTAAAATTATTTTTATATTCTATTACTAGTGGGCCCGTTCGGGGCTACGCCCGCTTGAAATATAAGTATTAATAAAGAAATTGAAAACTAAAGATTCAGTCACTTTAGTAAAACAGTTGTATAAAATGACTAATACTACTTACAAATCACTAATACTAATTACAGCAATTAGCAAATTTATCGAACTAAGTACTTTAAATTGACATAACTTTTTAATTTATGAACCGTTTGTAATTAATATATACGGCACAAGCTTACTTGCTTAGCTTAAGCTTTTTTAGCTTTGATGTTACTGAGATTAGCGATTACAAACGCACAAACAGACAAAAAATTTAAAAATCATTGTTTTAGAACCCTTATTGCGTTAATAAAGGTTCCTAATAACATTTTTTTTAAAATATCTTCCAAGTACAGTACATACACCGACCTCTCTTACGATTTTATTATAAGTACTAGCGGGCCCGGACGCGGCTACGCCTGCTTGAAATATAAGAATATAATTTCTATAGAAATATAATTTTAATCTAGATGAAATGCTAAAAGTGACTATTATATTTATTTTTATAAGGATAAATATCAAAATGACGCGGTAACGAACGCGGTCGCTTAGCGACGACGGTTGTTATTAACATGGCAGAATAAATTGCATGTCAAATTAGAAAGTATTTTAATTTATTAGTATGTATGTGTAATGTAATATTATATAGCCTATAGCACTTCTGAAGAATGCAGCTTTCATACAAAACAAAAACAAAGTAAATTGATCCAGTAGATCCAGAGATCTTAGCGTTCAAACAAACAAACAAACAAATTCTTCCGCTTTATTATATTAGTATAGATAAATATGAAATAAAATAAAAATTGATTTTGAATTTCTATTTACACTTTCGAATGGTATAAATATGTACGACTACCTACCCTGACAAAAATGGTTTACATTCTAAGCAAGGTAAGATTATATTTACAATATTAGTACAAAATATGGAATTGAGTTCCATTACTTAAATTTTGCTAAAATCCGATTAATTTAGGTCTATTTTGCTAATTAAGAAAACATAAAAGAAATGTATTATATATATTCCAGCAGTATGCGGCGTAGCGTCAGGCGAGTCGTTCGTGTGGCTGTCGCGACAGCAGCTCTACGTTCTAGTGTATCTGGTGACGGTGATGCATTCCGCACAGGCTGGCTACATGGATAAAGCGCATAAGTACACCGAGAAGGCATTGGCGCAGATTGATAAGCTTACTTGTGAGCTTCTTTCACATACATATTTTTAATATTATTTTTAACTTCACGCTATATCGGGATAGACATATATCAAAGGGGACCTGGGAATCTAGTTTTAAAACACTCCATTTTCGTTAAGACACTTCCATTATCCACTTTCTTCCGAATTATTAACGCATTGCTTGTTAAGTGGCAAAATTTAAAGGGCCTTGCCTCGTTACCAGAGCGAAGCAATAAAAACATAACTAATACATTGACATAATTTTTCCAGCGAGTGAAGAGAACGCATCAGAGTCCACCACCCCAGCAGCATCAGGCGCGGCGGCGTCCCGCAGCGGCGCGGCGCTGGCGTGGCGGCTGCGCATGGCGCTGCTGGAGCACGCGGCGTTGTGCCGCCTCGTGGCCGGCGGGAAGGCGCACGCCCTACACGAGATAGCGCGCGCCGCGCACTTGCTGAACACTGCGCCTAATGGTACCAACCACTATACTAAAGGCCAGTTTCGCCACTGAGTGGTGAAGTCCCGGACAGCCTTATCTGCCAGACAAGATATTGTTTTTGGTTTCACAGGTCGCGAATAGCAATATCTAGTAGATACACATTTGACACATGCATTTCACTTTTACATACTTTTTTGTAATTTAAAAATGTAACCTACTATTATGGTTCATTAATGAAAAAATATTCTTGAAAATATAAGGAACAGTTATTTTGGATTTTCATCCTCTATCTGTGGGATAGCATTCATTATTAGACTGCTATCTGAAACTTTATTCATAACTGGTGAAACTGGCCCTAAGTATTACTATACCCAATGAGGATAAGGAAAAGAAGCCTAGAATGAATATGCAGAATAATTAATTATGCATATTTTTAGATATTTTTTTATGATAGATACAATATACATTGCAAATGGCTACAATCATTGGCGAAATTATTTGTCACTTTTTTGCCACTTTCATACAGTCAAAAAGTATGTATTCAATCTTTGCTTAGAAAAATATTTTTAAAAGGTGGAAAGAAGTCTAGCTTAGGCAAAAAATATCTATTTATTACGTAAGGTTAACTTGTCCCAACTGCCAAAAATAAAAAAAAAATATTTAAACATGATTATTTACAGCTACGACGGCGGCGGCGCACACGCCACAGCTACATTGTTTACTAGGGCTCTACGCAATGTCGATGAATTGTATGGAGGCGGCTGAGGCACAATTCCACACTGCTATACATGTATGTTATATTTTCAAAGATGTTATTCTCTTTTTTGGGAGAAGAAAAAGCACGGCATTAAATTCCTTTACTCGTATTGAGTAATTTTTCAAAATTGGGTGGTTCATTCAGAGAGACTTAACACAACATAACCTCTGTCTATATGCTATAAGTCGTATATACTTTGTTAAAACATTATTTTAAACATCTTTGATATTTATTTTAGATGTCACAAGAAAAGGACTTATGGATGTTTGCAAAACTGAATTTGGCCATCGTGTATTTAAGAGGGCGAAGAGACAATGATTTAGCACAATTAATGGAACAGGTAAATTTAGCTTTGATTTTATGCTTAATAAAAAAATGTATTTTGAATACCCTGAGAGATAAAATATTAAAAAGAAATCACATATTAAAAATTTTACTTTAATTTTATTTATGTGATTTTTTTAACAACAAATATTTATCGCAAATATTTTGATCTTACAATAACACAAAACAAATTTTGTACAGTATAATATGCTTTCAGAGAAATTAAAAAATATGTATCTGAAAGCATTTTTAGCCTTTTTCTCATTCCTTATATAAACTGTAACTATACCAAATTTCGTGCTCCTCCGGTCGTATAATTATCCTAAAAAAGAGTGCAAAGTGTGTGCTTCACATATTAATATATAGATTTTTATAAGGTGCGGCCCGAGGCATTACCGGCTTACGCGCACGGGCTTCGCGCCGCCTCTTACTACGTGCTCGGCCTACAAGCGTTCTTCCAGGCGCGATATCATGAAGCCAAGTAAGATATTATTGGCTTTTATATATTTTATACAATTTGAATGTAGCTCTTGAACCTTCATTTCCTAAAAAACCGTCTGAACATCTCAAGTCAAAACATAAAAATTATAAAATATTTTATTGTCCCTTGCTATATTATGTTTGTCTTGAAATGCGTTGAATTTTCTTTTCTCTCGCCTATGTACACACAATGTCTTGAAAATGAGGAATGGTAATAGGTATGAAATAATGCTTCAAAGTTCGTTACAGTAAAGTTTTTACGTATACAAATGCACTAGTTTTTGTTTCATTAAAAATAACCAAGTAGTTATGATTTTACAGGCATTTGAAGTTTGCAAAAATTTCAAATGCCGCTAACAGTCCCGCGGCCGGCGGTGACGTCACAGGTCTGGCAGAACTCACTAGTCGCCAACGGTGATAGGAGATCTCGCGCAGTACTTTGTTTATTTGTTACTCGCTTGTGTTTAGTGTTAATACAATTAATTAAAATGAATGAAGGAATCGAAAAAGGTCAATCGGATAACCTACCTGTAATAGATGGATTTATGGTTGCCGATTATTTATCGGAAAATAGTGATTTAATCGCCGCAGAAATGCGAGGAGTAAAAATGCGAAGATAAGTTTTGTTGTCTAACTAGTAATATTATGTCAATTTGGGGTATAGATAATAACTAGCTTACGTTATTTTATTTGAAATTATTTATTTAAAACTGTAATGTAACCTAACCTAACTAGTTTCATATTGTAGGTAACGCTATTTGCGTTAAAAGTACCAAACTTTTTATTCAAGTTCAAAGTAGTAGTAGTAGATTGTTTTATAAGTGAAAATAATATAATAATAATATAACTAAATTCATGCAGTAAGTTGAGCATGCACAATTTTTTTTTAATGTAGATTTTTAATATTTTTATATATGTATATCTGAATATTATTTTTATTGTGATTATTGAAGATCGGCAAGAGAGAGTTATGGTCATGATGCGTACTATTGCGTGCTATTGCGTACGTATAAGTTAAAAGAGTAGGTTATGTATGTATTGCCAAATGTAGATTACAGCAGAACACCGCGCACGTATTAAACTATATTATTGCAGCTTAGAATGCAATGAAAAGAAGCAATAAGTTTATACGTAATCTGCGAAGATTGTGCCGCCAGCAGAGGTGATTGTAAACATACCATGGTATTTATAATGGGCTACATCGTCGAAGCGACGAGTCTTCAACAACTGCAACCAAGTCTTCTTTTTCTTGGCATTAATCCCGGCGTATGTTGCCAGGGTCTGCCTTCCTGCTTAACCTACTCCGCTTTACACGATCTATAACGTCCTGAGTGGTTCGACCATTGGCACTCATGTCCTGCATCACGACATCCAAACACCGCATTCTTGGGCGTTCGGAGGTCTAGCTCCAGGGACAGGACAGACATAGCAAGGAACTTGCATCCGACATAGTTCCTACGCAGGCGCGCAACGTTGCCATAGCATCTTAGGCCACGCTCTTTTAGCTTATCCGCTACGTCATGGACCCCAAGACTACCTCGAATGCGTCAGACCGCAGCATCTTCATTTCCGTGACGTGAAGCTCCTCAGCATGCCGAGATAGTGCTGGCCAACATTCACTGCCTTATAATAGAACCAGTCAGATGATGCTCTTATATATCTGCCCGTTGAGCTTGGGTGGTATTCTGTGGTCACAGACCACACCAATAATCTCCTACCATTTGGCCCAGGCAGCGTTTATCCAACCACGGACATCGTGATCGATGCCTCCAGACTCATGCATAACAGATCCAAGGTACTTGAAACTTTTCCAACTTAACGCCTGGCTCAGGACCTATAAGGACAGTGCTCGAGTCCGGGCTCCCTCAGGCTATGTATTCCGTCTTCGACACATTTTGTTTAAGACCGCCGTTCTCAAGCGCACCCTTCCAGAGGTTCACTT
Source organism: Heliconius melpomene rosina (assembly GCF_056956725.1). NCBI lineage: Eukaryota > Metazoa > Arthropoda > Insecta > Lepidoptera > Nymphalidae > Heliconius > Heliconius melpomene. The sequence continues at coordinate 2,577,139 of NC_140402.1, read as the reverse complement.
TACGCTCCAGCATTAGTTGCTTCTCTTCAATGAGTGTAATGTCATCGGCATACATCATCAGCCATAGAGGCTGGTCCTGAGCCGTGACAGTACACTACAATAAATAAGAACCAACTAAAAGCCGAGCCTTGGTGAACTAAAGGGTTTGGTGTCGCCAACAGCAGTCCTAACCATCGCGAATCGCAAAGCGGGATCGTGGTACATATCTCTGATAATCTCAATATAGGCCTCAGGGATCCCTTTGGATCGCAATGCCCTCCAAATACATTGACGAGGCACACAGTTAAAGGCCTCCTGCAAATCTAAAAAGGCCGCAAATCTAATGCAGAGCTCTTCTTTTTTTTCTTGTATGCCTCCATCAAAGTTCTGAGTAGTCTCTTAATTAAAGTTTGTGGTAAGTTTGTGGTAACGCCCAAGCCAAGCCAAGTGTTGTTGGAAAAAAATCAAGCTTTCTAGTATCGATACTACAATAAAATAATCAAAGCTAAAGATTTTGGTACAACACGCCATGAAACCGAGCAGGATAGAACTGTTTTTTTGACAAAGTACTATCAAAACTTCAATATCTTAAAATACAATGCTCGCTATTACATTATGTAAGTGAAAAAGATTTTAAAAATATATCTATATATTAAACGACACTAAATTTGTGGTGGAACGCCAGCTAAAGAAGAGCGCGAGCTGCGAGTGAACGAGGACGAACTGAGCGAGCGAGTTTTGCAAGACCTGTGACGTCACGCGAGTCGGTTACGGCCCGACGAAATCTCGCGTCGCGCGCTTACTTTAAAGGACAATATCTCAAAAACTAATAGACGTATCAAAATAATTCTTTCACAAGTATTTTTTGTTTTTAAAAGACAATACGATGAGCTAGAATTTAAAATTAGTGATTATTCTCCATTGATAGTATATAGAAAAACAGATTAGAGCGTGAAGTTATATTTATTTATATATGATATCATTAATTTCAGACGTTACCTTAGAGAAACTTTAAAGATGGCGAATGCGGAGGATTTGAACAGACTAACGTCGTGTTCTCTAGTGCTGCTCGGGCATATATTCCTGTCCATAAATAATTCTCGAGAGAGTATGAACATGGTCACGCCCGCTATGCAGTTAGCTAGCAAGATACCAGACGTTCATGTGCAGTTGTGGGCCAGTGCTATACTTAAAGGTAATGATAATTTTAAAAATTATGCTGGAATTGATAAGGAAGAAGGAGGATTGTATTATCTTCGTTTACCCTCTTTGGCAAAACAAGCAAGCAAGTGGTCATATGTAATAGTGAAGTGTGGGTGTGAGATTCGAACTTCGAACTTTTTTTTTGATCTCTAATAACAAACTTTATAACTTACACCAATACAAAGCACAACTTAAGCCTCTCAAACTGTACTAAATCCAAGCGTGTCTTCCTTACTTTGTTACAATTAATTATTTTATTTATCTTTATACCCTTCTAGATCTGTACAGGCTAGCAGGGGACACGGAGCGGGAGAATGAAGCGTACCAAATGCACTGTAACTTCTCGCAAGCACTACTTAGAGATCATTTCCAAGCCACGCAGTTGCCGCAACACGCGCTTGTGCAATGGACTAGTGGCCCACCCCCGGCTTTACCCCCACCCCCTGGAAACACTCATGGCACTTAAATAATATGGATATAGACAAGTGATGCGTTTCATACTATTAAGTAATTATTATTGGCTACTTTATGTTCAAAGTATTTTTTTTTATATTAATCTTATTTTTTAAAATTTTGCGTGTTTGTGACGTAGTCAATAATATATTACTTGTGTGGTTGTCTGGATCACTGTATTGGACTTATCAAGTGCAAGTGTCAGAGTAAAACAGTGAAGTGCTTACAAAGTGACTAGTGACCCCTAAATGTAGGTGTGTGAGATACTCAGTGAGTAAATGTGTAAATTTTTTTAACATTTTTAAAGTGTTATTTTGCACTATGACTAGAAAAATATTTTAGAAACCTTATAAATATTTGAATATAGCAGGACTCAGACCAATGCCCCTCTGAAGTGCAGGCTGAGTCTATGTTCCAATTTTTATATATCTAAATTATTTTCGTGAATGGTAACAAATTGGTTGTTGAGGAAATTTTGACCTGACTTAATTTTGTAATGCTCTGCCCTTAAATCATTTTAGAAGCATATTTTTTGTTTTTAATTGATATTTGGTAAAGAGTCATATAATTTAACTGTAACTTATTTAAAATTTATTATGATACTTAAATATATTCGAAATATGTATAAACTAAATGTACATGCTCATAGACATAAGACGTAATTCACCGAATATATCATTAGGAGATTATAAAATATTCCTATAAAATATATTCAAAGAAAAACATAAATACAATTTATAACCACCTTATATTTTGGTACTACCATTTTATACATATTCTAACAATTGTAAGTGGATATAATACTTATTAACTTGACCATTTCCTAAAGTTTTGTAATTTTAAATTAATTTTATACCCCTATTTCATATAAAATGATCAAAGATTAGTGGTTTGTCAATTTTTTATGACATCTAGCCATTTTTCCTATATTCTGCTTTTTATTCTATTGATTCAATAAGAAACATAATTCATAAGAATTAATTTATTTTAATTGTCATTTTAATTAGACTTGACCTCGGACCAGTCCTCTGGATTGATTTATAAAGTATTGGAATAAGTCCGACATCACTATATTTACATATATTTGTCAAAACAAGTATTATATTCATTAAATTATCAAATTCTAACAATATGTAAGTCAACAATTGAAACAACAAAAGATCAAAAATCTTAGGTCAGCTGTATGATGTATATATTTTTTTATTAAGCAATGTAAAATATTGTTAAATGTCATTGTTGCATAGCATTTGATTGTAAATATGACAATTGTGGGTTCAGTAGTAGTTCATCCTACTAGGGGTAAAAAATATTTTCATTTCCTTGTTCTGGTAACATGACAAAGCACTGACGAAAAGTGTGGAACTGATTCCCTGCGTGGAACTTGAAAACAGTGTAAAAGAAGAAAGCAAATTGTTATTTTTTCATACAAACCCTGTATAATGTTTTAGTAACAAGTAAAACTCTGTATAATGTCTAATAATTATCTCATTTTTAATGTCAAAGTAGGAAATATACATTTTTGACTTATGTTCTGTTAGAATTTAAATATTATTATTTAATAGATTTATTTAAAATTGAATGCATATTTATAGTTTATTAGGTTTTTGTAAATTTGCTTTATATTGACTTTCAAATGTATAACATTGCAACAATTTATTTACTATTTAATATTTTTTTTATATTAACTTTATTCCCATTTACCATTAACTTTATTAGTAATATAGCAGAAGGGAGAGCATTTGGTCTTATTTTGCACAATTCTAAATAATGCTAAAAATAAATGTGGGTTATGCTAAATTCAATGGACTGATTTTATAGTGTATAATTGTAAATACTGCGTCAAATACGAACTTGAGAAAGAACAAAGACGTCTCATATTTATTATCTTCTTTTTAGTAATTTGTTAGTGCGCGAACGTTGTTGAAGTATGGTTGATTAATTTTAGTTTTAATTGTGTATTTATCGACGTTACAATGGATGGATCTGTCTTAGGTTAGTGTCACAATAGCTGTTAATACTTCTTTCCATTCTAATTATTATTTTTTATATGATAGCCTAGATAGGGGCATAAAGTGTGCTGCAAAATCGGCTGGTTGCAAAATTGGGTGTGCTGCAAAATTGGGATCGTACCCAATCCCTACTCGAAAGGAAATATTTATATTTTCATTTCTTCGCTCTGGTATCGTAAGCGCGGCGTTGAGTTCCGCCACTCAGCACGCAATGTCTCCAGAAAACGGCAGAAAGTGGGGAGTGCCTTAACACGAGGTTCCCTCTTCCTGCCCTGTTGTGTGCGGGATACATCGTGAAGCTGATTTTTTTTTGTCTATATAGGAGGGTCGCTCCCGTACCGGGATCCGTCCATTGGCACGCTCAGCCGGGGTTATGTTGTAGACTATACAACTGTAATCTGTACACATTTTTTTTTATTTGAGTAGTTTCCTTAAACAGTGAAATGTGGCCTTAGGAAATGGGTACATTTACTGTTGTTAAATATGTAAATAAAAGTTGAATTATTGTAAATAATAAAATTATAAATATATATGTTTTTTGCTATACACTGTCTTGTTATTTAAAACCTTATAGTTTATTAATTGTTGATGCAAGAGTATTCGCTGCATATAGAGAACTCTCCGCCGGCGGGGCTCGAGTAGTGCGAAGGGTCTGGGCCGAGGTTGCTCTTGCGGTAGAAGGTGTCACGCAAAATGGCACGTCGCCCGCAGTTCACGTCGCGAGCTCTGACACGCGATTGTTTTTGCTGCCAGCCGTAGTCCCAGTTGGATGTTATACGGAAATAGAACCTGCGTCCGTATAATTATATTTAAATATTAGGTGTTTCTTAACTTTGATTAACAAATGTAAATAGATATTCTCTTTTTTTAGATTTCTCTTCATTTCAGATTCGAAAGACATAGCATTTTATATAGGGGATATCGCAACTTAGCCCTGCTTTGTCTTATCAGGTTTTTTTTTTTGCTTCGCGTTGTATCCCGATCACAGCAGGATAGGTCGAGGGCGTAGGGGTTTTAAAACACTCCATTCCCTATTTTCTGTCGAATTCCAGAGGTATCACGTGTTGAGTGGTGGATTTAACGCCGCGTCATCAAAACGAAGAAATTAAAATAGGTAATATTTCATTTCATTTAAGTGGGAATCGAGCCCACAACCTGTCGCGCTAACAGGCGACGCTAACCAGAAATGAAAATCATTTAAATATAATAATCTCTATCAAAAAATCGTAAGAGAAAACCGCAACTATCGTGACGCTTGCAGGATCGCGTGAGCAATTATAATTGCAATAGTATTATAAAATTGAGGCCGTCTTGGCGCAGGGGCACAAGTGTGACTGCAGTGGCGTAGCTAGGGTCCCCCCCCCTCGGTCGGGCATCAAAAGGAAAGGGGCATCAAAGTCGACGATTAATTTTTTTGTAAAGGTAGCCAATGTCACATTTTAGTGTCTGACGCTTGATGTACGTGAGAGTAGAAGATACTTTGAATCTCTTATTTTCTACGCCACTGTGTGACTGTAAAGCGCCGGTTATGGGAACGATTCCACTCCAGGGAAAGAATTTTTATTTAGTAATATTTTAATGTAGGCAAAAGCGTGGCGTTGAATTCCGCCACTCAACACGCAATGCCTCAAAAATACGGCGGAAAGTGAAGAACGGAGCGTCTTAAAACTAGATACTCTTTGCCTACGCCGCTATACGCCGAGTACAGCGGGAAGCTCAGTAATGGTAGTTGCTTATCAGTCATGAAAAATTATGAATGAAACATAGATACTTTTCTTCCGGAGCTTTTTTATATCTGGCTTTAAGATATTGCCGAGCTGCACCTTTTTCAGTACATCCATACAGAAGGTTTGTTACACTTGGTTCGATTGGTTTCATAAGATTGTCGTCCTCTAACGGTATAAAATCGTGTAAAGACACCGGATTAGGTTTTGCAACTGGTTCGTCATAGATCTAAGTAAATGAACAAATTACCATTTAAATTGCATTATCTTGTATTTTCTAATTTGATTTAAAGATTTTTGCTTATTGATGTCTATATCATACTCTAATCTATACATTTTTTAAGCTTCACGCTGTATTGCGCTCATGGTAGGGTAGGCAGTGGGAACCTGGGAACATTAAGACACTTCTATTGCCCATTTTCCGCCGAACTCTGGAGGCATTGTGTGTTGAGTGACGCCGCATTTTGGCTCGACACTAGAGCGAAGAAATGAGTATATTAAATATTTCATTTCCACGAGTGGGAATCGAATCCACAGTCTGTCGCGTTTACAGACACACGCTGCCCTTGCGCCACGACTGTTCCCGACTTACTTGATTATAATTGAAAGAGTCATTTAGTTATGCTGACCTAATAAAATAAGTTTTCATTTTATTTAACTTTAAACACTAATAAAAATATTTTTGTATACACGTAAAAGCTCGTCGGCAAGGGCGATGGAAGTATCAATTTCTCGAACTTGTTTCTCTTTAGCCGCCAATAAAGCCGGTTTTAGATGCGTTTGATACCACAAACGATCTCTCCTCATAGATTTTTTCCAAGCATCTGCATAGAAATCGTGAGACATTTTTTAGTTTGGAAAATTTTAAATGAACTACGAAAATTTTTAGATACACCTAATGAAATAAATGCCAAATTTGACGTTCTTGACGTTTTTTTATGTTTTTCACATTTCATCTCTTTTCAATAAAAGAAATTATCTAAAACGAAAACAGATTAAAAAGACACAAAAGTGTTAAAATTATAATATTAAATAAGTTACAAGATTTGGTTTAAAGCTAACTTAAATATAAACAGATCCATCAGCTGGGCCGAGGTGATGTATGCCAATGAGAAGTGCATCAACTAGAGTCCACACACCTAGGCCTCCAAAGCTGAAGAGCTTTCCGATACCTTCTTGCCAATGACCGAGGTAGAATCTATCAGCACCAAAACCACCAAGTGTGAGTGCGAGGATAAGAGCAGTACCCCATCTGGTCCCGGACGTCCAAGTGCAACGCACTTTCTTTAAAAATTTTCGCTTTCCCAAGCATATTACATGATCAGAAACCGTGCAATTTGTCCTGAAAATAACAGAATTTGTTATATGATGTATGACATAAGGATAAATAGTTTTGATATAAAGTTTGAAAGATACACTAAAGATTACTAAGAAATTATTGAAGCATGTTACAATTATTTTTACTGTTTTTTAATAAATTATAATTAATGTACCAAAGTATATTCAAAACAAATAAAGAATCAGTAAGCTCTAAAGGCAAAACTTACAAATAATATTTGGTGGGGGAAGCTAGAGAATTACAATTTGCTTTTTGCTCACATCTGTGTTCCCACTTCTCAGTTTGATAACAGAAACGACACATGGCTGTTCTGTTAAAAGTTTTGGAGCCCTGTAATGACACAAGTAATTCATAGAGGATTTATGACATTGTTTGTTCTTAAAATATTTGAAGTAAGTCTATACACATAATAAAAATGTACTAGATTGCTGTCTACATAAAAACTGTGGGGTCATTTATCAATGTAGCAACCAAAAAATGTCTGTGTGTGAACAAAGCTGTAAGTGAGTCACTAGTATTTTATGTGTTCTTTGTAGCTGCACACTAGGAAGTAATTTGACTGTGCAACTGTGATTTTGAAGGTAGACACATGTTACCAATTCTTGAGATATTGTGATAGTAATTGAACACCAGGTTTTGTTTTCTTATCAGAGGGAGGAAATTAAAATAATATCATTCTTCTGAGTTCCCATTCATATTACCAGTAAGAAGCTGTGCCACAGGAGCCTAAATTAAATTTATTCAGTAAATCATAATAATATGAAATCTAAATATTACATACATTGCAAATTATTTTGGCCTTCACCACACATGTATAATTATAGGTTCCTCCATAAGCACAATCGATATCTCTGTTGCAATTAATACAGGGGTAATTCAGTGATGAACAATCTGACACATTATCCTGTTCCACTGGACAGTTTTTCAAGTAATCTTCGTTATTATTAAAATTAAGTATTTTATTGCTGGTATCTTCTTTTATTTTGCTCTGCTTATTTTGAAGGTCCATGTCATTATTAGCTACGAATAAGAACATTAAAATATCGAATCATTTTCTAAGATATTTTTATAAGTACTTAATAAAATTTTTATTATGTAATACGTTATAATTTCTTCCTAAGTTACACTTACCTAAGTCTGTAACGTGAATAGTATTAAAAATAACTAAAAGAATTAAGACTAAAGAATCTTTAACAGCAATTCTTAATGGTAAAATTGGGCACATTTTGTTTCACTTGCACAGTTGTTTGCAAAATATCATACTATTTTTTAATACCAATTATTATAGTATTTATATATCTTATAATTCTTATTGATAGTTACTTAGTTTAGAGTTTAGGAAAAAAAAGCAGGTACATAAATATTTATATTTTTCCATCGCTATTGACTGTGACAGCTAATTGAAATTGACATATTAATTATTAGTACTTATTCCACAGAAAACAAATTATATGCCTAAAAAGTTGACAAGTTTTGATTATAGTTTACTGGGGTGAATATAATTCTCGGGGTGAAAAAACACAAACCCAGGATTTTTTAAATCATAATTTAAAATTATTTTCTTTAGTAAATCTACTATTTCACTTCTTTTTATTTAAATAATCAAATTTTCTTCATAATAGCTGGTGATATATTAACGTTAAGTTAAAAGAAAATAAAATGTTTTGAATATAGGCATTTGAACTGCTATAATTTTTGTATACCCATTTTAAGGTAGTTATTGAGTACCAGGGACTATATTCAGACCAAAAGCAAAAGGCTATATTTGATAGGTACAGTACCGTGTTAAGAATCAATTAATAATGTACTGGATAATTACGCAGGTGATCAAATTACTTCCACCAATATTTAATAGCAACTTCCGGTACACTTTCCAATTTCTTTATAAAATATAGAGCGAGGCAGTAAAAAACTAGTAATAAATATATATATTTTCAGGCCCTACCGTCAGCAGTGCGAAAGCATGCGACTGTTAACCCCATGATTGTAGGTTCGATCACTTTTAAAGTTAATGATTATAATTTTTTTAATTGTATTTTTTATTGTTGCACTCAATATGCAATGCCTCTAATAATAATATATTGGGGACTACTGTATTCTCCAATATTTGAGGCATAAGATACTTCTTAGCAATAGGTTCCCAGTGCCTACCCTAAAAGTAAAAAAATAAATAAAAAATCAAATTATACAAAAGAGCAACTGTTGAGTTTCTTGCCGGCTCTTCTCAGCAGAACTGCCTCCCGAACCGGTGGTAGCTTTTTATTCATATGTTTATTCGACGATTTAAAAGTGCTTATAATAATAGTCTATTTGGATAAACAATATTTTGAATTTGAATTTATTATCATCAAAATGTACATCATTCTATTTTACAAACGATAATTGAAATCACTTACAGAAAAAAGCACAGCACCATAAATAGTATTAATTACAATAGATAACACAAATTATTTATTAAAAAACACACAAACAAAGACAAAACAATGCAAATTAATACTTAGTAAATAAACTTTGTAAATCTATATCATTTCTGGAATTCGTGCCTTCACTGAATTTTCTTGTGTTTTCGTCATTGTCCTTAGATATTTCTGTTATGGTAGACAAGTTTGGTACAGAACACGTAATTGGGAATATTTGGTTTAAATTCGCTCCAGCGCTTGATTGGCCTCCGATTTGGCCAATATCGAAAGTATTGGTGGTTTCATCTTCAGAAAAAAGATACCATTTCGTATTACGGTTCGCTTGACTTAGTGGTTCATCAGAAAGGTCTTCAGTAAAAAGACTACAGGGTGGAGACAAGCTACCTAATGGCGTGTGAAATATAGTAGCTGTAGCGCTTTCATATCTTAAATTATTGTCGGAAATAGCTGAAAGGAAAAGCAAAGATTTTGTTAAATATTATTTTAATTTTTTTTTCAGCTTCACGCTGTATCCCACACATAGAACTGTAGGCAGGGAGACCTTAGTCTTAAGACACTGTTCCCCATTTTCAACCGAATTCTGGAGGCAGTGCATGTTGAGTGATGGAACTCAACGCGGCGCTTTGCCTCGAAACCAGAGCGAAGAAATGGAAATATAAATTTAAATAAATATTTCATCTCCTCGAGTCGAGAGATATAATTAAGTAAAATAAAAAGTATTGGGAGTAAAATGTGCACTTATGATTTCAGAAAACAAAATTACTAACCTATATTCATTTGTGTTCCATCTTGGGCATCAGTACAGTATAGTTCTTGTGATAATTTTTCGTGAATGTCGGAGTTATCAGCATACGATGAATCGATGGATATGATAGATTTTTGGTTCTCTATCACTTCTATACTCGGTTCTAAGCATTCATTGGCATTCACACAAGTTTCCGAGTGATTGTGGATCAAGTCTACACTGTCCTCCGAAATCTGAAGGTGAATAAATTCTGAATCATTAATACCACTATCGATTTGGGAGTAACTTTGCTTTTTTTGTACACTTTCATTTGATTTTTTCTTTGGTTTAGAAATTTTAACTTTAATTATATCTTTCTTTCTCCTACTTTTCGTTTTCGGTTTATCATTATTAGTTTCAAGTGTTACACTGAGATCGTTATTGTTATTGATTTCGTCAAACGGTTGCACAACAGGTGGGCAAGACTTGCGGCTAATTTGTGAACATGTTTCCATATGTTCTTCCTCAATGCACGGTTCATTTTGGGCAAATTTCAATTTGCGGGTACGTTGACGTTTTCGGGGTGTCGAGCTTCGTTTTTTAGTCTTAGTTTTTTTGGTGTCAGTGTTTTCGTTTTCATCTTGTTCCATGTTTTTATCCAAACTAAATCTCCTTTTTCTACCCTTTTTATTACTTTCTAAAATTAGATCCTTGAGCTTATCATTAATGCTATCAGAAATCGGATCTTCTATGTTGACAGTGTTAATTTTGTTCAGAAGCGATTCGGAAACAACAGATATTACAGGTGAACTTATATTATAGTGGTATTCCATTCCATCCTGCATTGTCGAATTTATATTACATTTTTGTTGCATCAAAGGTATGGACGCATCAACTCCAGTTCTCATTAAGTTATTGAGAATGACCTTACTTGTGCAGTCGTTATCTATCATATATACATCCTCATTGAAAGCCAAATTGTCAACAATACTTTTATTTATCGATATATTTTCAACAATGGATAAAACAGGTGATGTGGGTAACGTCATGTTACTAGACTGACTATCTGTATTTGTTATAGAAATAGCATCTCTTCGTTCTGAACTACTTTTATCTTCCAAATCAAACACAATTTCATTGTTTTCGTCTGTCATTATTTGTGTTTCTTGTGAGACTGGATCGATTTCATTAATTATTTCCAACTTTTGAGTTGTGTTTTTGTTAAACAACGACATATTATTGTTCATTAGAAGTTGATATGATTCAGATTTGTAAATATTGGATGATAACGAAGAATTTTCAAAAGTGACACTTTTTACGGTACCTTGATAAGAGTTACTAGAATCATCCTCAGTAAGGGATGGAAGGAACGTACTTCGATTTCTAACTCTATATTTAGGTTTATAAGTAGGACATGTGTAGCTAAGTCTTTTCTTTTTGCGTACTGATATCCTCAATGGACTTGGATCCGAATCACAATATCCATGAGTACTGTCAGCAGAATTGTATGCGATGTCCAAAGATGTGTATAATTTGAAGGATGTGGGACTGTTGAAAGAAATATATATGAAGCAATCAGCAACGATGCATTACGTGCACTCAAAATGCAGAAGCTAAAGTGCGACAAGACAAAGCAAGTTAAGTGTTAAATTAAACTCAATGGAAGCAGGTTAACTATCATGTACACATGCGTAAAATAAGATATTTATATCATATAACAAATGTATATTATTATTACATAGAATTACATTATATTATATACATATATATGTTTTATATATTTATAACAAAATAAATATAATAAGTGTGTATATGTAATATGATATTAAATGTGAAAGATGATAAATAAAAAAACATTTGCATGTTAATACATTTATTTTTTATATTACCTGCTCCCATTTGATAAATGGTAGTTGGTGTCTAGCTCTTTAACTACTGCTTAAGTGTAGCATAAAAAATACAAAGTTTTTATAAAATATTTATTTTTAATTTAAAAATAAATGGAAGAATGCTTTAAGACAAACATTACTAGAAAAGTTAATTTAAAATAGTCAATGTAAGTAACAATTTGGGACTAAAACATAATTTCTCACGATTTGCTTAATTATATTATTTATTAATGGTAGAGGAGCCGAGGAGGAGACTTTCGGGATTTACTAAAGCGTGGTAGATTAATATACTGGGGAATTCCTTGCACTCGGCTACATACTCCCCCTAAATATGTGCTCCATATATATGGCCGCCCGTCTAAGATAAAGGATCAGAAAAAAAAAGATTCGGAAAAAAAAATGATCATTTGAAATCCTCGAGCGCGTTAGCTTAAGGTACACTATGTTAGTTACATGCTAAATCGTGTATATTCCACTAATCTGACAATATGAGTGACGAAAAGAGTATCATTTAAGCCCAATAAGTCTCTATGGCGCTCGAGCAAATCCCGTGTTAGCATCGTGGGCTCCCCATCTATATTAACTATATATCTAAGTTACACAAAGTTATCGATAAAGTAATGCAAAAGCATTATATATATATATATATATATATATTTAGACAAATGTTAAAATCAATGTCAAATTAGATAGATGTTAATAATATGTAAAGGTTATAAAATTAATTAAATTTAAAAAAAAGAAAATAAATAGTTTAAGACAAGAAACTAAAACGTAACTAAAAGTAACAAGTCGATTGATTGATATAAAATAAGTCAATTGTAAATTTATCGTCAACTTTCGATAGCTTGGTGTAACATACCTTAATTATTCTTTACAAAAGAATTGCAAACAATGTATGTGTTTGAATCTATCAATTTCACTTTTAACGTATTTCATTAATTTGATATGATTAAAAATAAATCCTTACTCAATAACTCTAGTGTTGTACTATTAAGAATTTAAATACTAAAGTTTCGATTACGACTATGGTACATCACTATAATACCAAGATATATATTTTGTCAGAATTGATTTTTAAAGTATATAATTAAAAAACAAAAACAATTGAAAAACTATAGGAAAAACTTTATTAGTAATTCAAAACAACTGCACTATGTCAAGTGCATATACATAGTTATTTACATGATACTAAACCGTTGACTAATGATTTTAAAATGTTTGTTGGTCTGTCTTTCTGTTTGTCCGAACTAATCTTTGGAACAACTGAACTGATGTTTATGAGACTTTCTTTGAAAGATTGAACGGGTTGTGGAGCAAAATATAGGCTACTTTTTATGCCGAAAGTCTGCGCTTACCGCACGCGAGTATCTACCTGCCCAAATAAATATGAAATAACCAAATATTTTTCTATTAAATTCGACATTTTTCGCCAGCAAAATCAAGCAAAATCCATAACTTTATTTAGTGTTGAACTGTATAGATACCAAAAAAACCATATAGTTTAGGCAGGAGAAGACGGCAGGTTAATAATAAATTAATAAAATTACAATACCCAATACGAATATAATAATATTAACAATATGAGATAGAGAGGCCTATGTCCAGTAGTGGGCGTCGACAGGCTGATGATGACTATTCATTATTATATTCGAAGTTGCTGAGATACAACTAAACATTGTACACATGACTAGATTAAATATTGAAAACACAAGAAAAGAAAAGAAAAAAATATGTAGTAGTGTTATAATAAGGAAACGGTAATATAAATATTGTATAAAATGATTTGTTTCTACAAATGGAAATCAAACCCACAACCATATTTTTTATTTTCAAGGCAATATACCGCTGCGCTACAACGGCCTCGGCAATAATGATTGGTGAAAATAAAAGAGCAACATTTATAAAGAAAATAATGGTAAAAGCTAAAAAAAGGAACAATAGTGATGTACCATAACACTGACAATATTAATTTGCCACAGATAATATAAGAGAACAGATGTCCACTCACTACCTGTTAGATTTTCTTAGTCTTGTGTTTTTCACTTCTTTTCCATTTGATGTTGTTGTATTTTTGTTTGGGGAAGGCAATTTGTACTTAGCTTGACTATCCTCGATTATGTTACTTTGCTTCATTTTATTAGGTGTACTTTGTCGTGTTTTCGGAGTGCTGTTTGCCTTAATGTTATTATTTTCTGTAAATAGGAATATATAAAAAATCTTATAAAAGGAAACATATAAATTACATTATGACAAAGTAAAAATGCTATAATTTGAAAATGAAATTTGATTAAGAACTGAAAACCAATACAAATGGTATACAACCCTAGTTACAAAAAAAAACAAAAGTACAATACAGTTGAGAAAAATCCCATAAACAGAAATGAAAAAGGGTAAGCAATAAGACAGGTCGTCATTTCTAATTTTTTTATTTAAATAAAAAAAGGAATGAAAATTCTAACACACTCGAAAAAAATAAACTAAAAAGAAATTTATAAATAATATATGCAAACCTGGTTTTTTGGGCGTCCGCGGTGTTCTTCTTGCAGCAATAGGTTTTTCTTCCTCAACATCTAAATTGAGTTTAGATTTCTTCGCTGGAGCTTTTGCAGTTTGGTTCGTTGGAGATTTTCTCGGCCTTCCTTTGCTACAAATTTAGTCATATGCATTATATGTATAATGCATATGAATAAATTTTATGTTTTTTATTTTTTTATCAGCATCACGCTGTATCCCGCACACAGCAGGTCAGACCGAGGGAACCTAGTATTAAGGCACCCCGTTCTCCACATTTCGCAAAATTCTGGAGGCTGTGCATGTTGAGTGGCGGAACTTAACGTCGCTCTTTGCCTCGACAATAGAGCGAAGAAATGAAAATATAAATGTAAATAAATATTTTATTTCCTCGATTAGGGATCAAACCCACAACCGTCGCATTACACTCACTCAAAAAAAAATATAGAAATGAAGTTAGCTAAAGTTAAATTATCTCTATAGGATATATTTCTCTATAAGAACAGAGGTTCAACTAAATAAATGAAGAAATGAAAATATTAAACACACAGTTACACGCTTGTGCTTCTGCGCTACAACGGGAATCAAAATACTTTATTTCAGTTTTACAGTTATGTAATTAGTCAGACTAAATGTTGTACTTAATTTTAAAGATAAAAGTAATATTTGGATATTCAAATGTATGGAGAAAATAAAATGTATTTATATGAACGATTGTGTTACCGTTTCGTAACATTTTCTTCCGATTTAGTGACATTTCTGTCTTCAGGTTTAGGAAGACTTTCGTTGGATGTCGATGCCTTCTCTACAAATGGGACCTCCTTTTCGGTTTGTTCAATCTCTTTGAAAATTTCATTCTCCAATTTGTTAACTCTTCCAGGTTCATCTAAAAATAGTTTTCATGTAGACAATGACTGTCATTATTACATACAGAAAAGGAAAGTATTAAAGCAAATAAAAATAGAATTTAAAAACATTGAAGTTAGTGTTATTGAGTGAGATTGAAGCCCACTGCCACTATGGTACATATACGATAGTGGGCTTGGGCCGTGGGCAGTGGGCTTCAATCTCACTCAATTCAAATTTCATTCATTTCTCAGTTTCCACAACATGCAATCTACTCTATGGTATGTAATAGATGACAGGAATACTATAAAAAAAATATAATATTACTACTACCCGTTTAACTATACTAATGATGAATATTAATATTAAAAGATATATATTTTCTCATACAGATCAATCAAAATCCTGGCTTGATATGCATTGAGATACAAAACAATACAATGTATATATTGTATTACTTAAACATACCTTGTTCATTAACAATTACAGAAGAAGACTTAGCACTAGATACTTCAGACAAAGATTCTCTTTTGGGGTTTGGCCTTTGTCCCAGCGACTCGGGTTCCTTTTGCAGTAATTGCAGTACTTGAGCTAAAACTGGGTTTACGTGGGACCAGTGCCCTTCAAGCTGCACTTCCTGGTATGATAGAGAAATAGGGTAAATTTATTGTAATTATTTCTTATATTATATTGATAATATAAGAAAATATTTATTAAAACTATGAAAATGGGAAAATAAAAAAATGACAAGTGTATCACTGTAAACGCGACTGGTCGTGGGTCCCCACTCGAGAAAATGAAAAAAGAAAAAATAGTTTAACGCTATATCCCACACATCGCTGGGTGCAGGCAGAGGGAACCTAGTGTTAGTACACTCTGTTCCCCATTCAGAAACTTATTGCCCACAATTTTGCCGAATTCTTGAGGCCTTGCGTGTTGCTTAGTTACAAGAAAGAAGAAATTAAATTAAAAATTTGAATTCCACCCGTTTCGAACCCGTCCCCAGTCGTCCGCTTGTGCTCCTGCGACGGCCTCGCTATTCAAACTTAAAAACTTACTATGTATAAATTATATCAGTACACATATTATGTTTGATGATACACACACACACAGACGCGCACACACATCTTATACACACACCAAAATATTTATAATATTAAAGAGATAATTAGGTTATAATATATTATGTATATTAAGACTTGTAACTCGTATATTTAAAGGAACACTTCATTTAGTACCCCTTGTGGGACACGGCACTGTTACTCTTTACTACGGGCTACTTTGTGACCTATCTATGAGGACAGTACCTCAACCAACTATCGTATATCTTATAAATGTTTAAATAAAGAAAATAAAGATATTATTATCTAAATATATAAAAAGACTGGTCCTCACTGACTGAGGTAAGACGCACGCATAGCCGTAACCGCTGACGGTAGAAACGTGAAATTTGGACAGATGTTTACTTTCGTAATCTGGACATCCACTAAGAAGGGATTTTGAAAAATTTTAACCCTAAAGGGTTGAAAGTTTTTATGGAAAAAAACTTAAATCGACACCGATTTTTATAAAAATTTAAATTCAGACTTTTAGACGTGTTTCACGGTTTTTTAGAATTTACCCCCTAAGGGTGCCAATAAGGGGTTGAAAGTTTGTATGGAAAAATCTTTAAATAGCCACTGATTTTTATAAAACTTGAAATTGAGACTCTTAAAAATATTTCATTGAACACGTGTTTCATGGTTTATTAGAATTCACCCCTAAGCAATAAAAAGCAGGCGAAGCTGCGCGCGTCCGCTAGTATGCCTATAATTATGAAATAAAAGTATTTGAAATTATTTGATTATATTTGCCTCATTATTTTTGGTGAATTTCACTTTGACAGTCTTTTCCTCTGCACCTGCTTCTACTTTATTCATTTGAGCTGCTTTGACTGGCACAACCATATTGTCTGAAAAAAGTATTAAAAAATATTAGGAGAATACAAAATAATACTTTAGTGGAAAAGAACATAAACAGTTGTCAAAATTAAAAAGGATTTAAGGATTCAAAGAATGAAAAGAATGTGTATTGTATTATTTACTTTGGCCTAGGTATTAAAACATAGTCTAGAAATGTACGTAAAAGGTAAAGATATCTTTTCACTACAATATAAAATAAAAGTGTGTAAATATAAAAAAAAAAAAATTTACCTGAAGCAATTTTGTCGCCTTCTCTTTTGACGGGACTTGGAATGTAATCTGTGTGACTGAAAAATATTTTGGTAAATTTGGTTTTCCCGAAATAAATAACTTTTTTAGTAATTATATTAAAAACACTCACACTGATGTTGATGGCACTTCTGGAATTCTTTTTTCTTGATCATTCTTATCTTTTACTTGGTTTAATAATCTGTAATTTATTTTTTTAATACAATTCCAATTTGTAGTAAAATTTTAATTGACAAAAAATTCAAAATAAAGTAGAATTTTATAAAAAAAAGATAAAATAAAATTACTTTGTGAGCTCGGCTGTCCTTTTCTTTTCTTCAACATATTTCAGTTTCCAGTATGATTCCTCCGGATCGACGTCATCTGAGAACAGAAGAATTCATCATTAAACATTACTATAGTGTTAGAAAACGGAAGCAAGGCAAGCAATAGTATACATATATAGGTAATTCGAAGAATATAATTTATACCCAAATAACGTGTAATACCTATACAGGTACAACGCTAATACAGATATAAAGATATCATAAATTTTATTTCTGTCATTCAAATTATTATATTGGATTGTGCTGAGTGAGTTTTTTTTAAAATGTGTTTTTTTTCTTATCACGCTTCACGCTGTATCCCGCACAAAGAGAGAACCTAGTGTTAAGACACTCCTTTCCCCAGCCACAGGCACCGCCGAATTCTGGAGGCATAGCATGTTGAGTTACGGAATGGCTCAACGCCTAGCTTTGCCCCGACACCAGAGCGAAGAAATGAAAATATACATTTTAATAAATATTTCTGGCTGGCTGGCTTCTAGCAACAATAATAACAATGGAATGCCGCAAATCTATCAGCCCAATTTAATATTACATCTGAAGCAGTTGAATTCTTAAAAAAAAAAAATAGTTTCTGACTTCTGCATTTTCTCGATTCTACACGTTGCTCCAAGAAATATTTTTTAAGATAAAAAAATAACACCAAAAATCAATACATACCTTCTGGTGTAAAAGATACATAGTTTTTAAAAATTTTTCCATCTTTCACGACGGGGTATATCTTTTTTCCGTACATAACGAACAGTCCCCCTTCTTCCTCAAGTGATAAGACGCGCGCCGATTTAGGTTTTCTGAAATAATAAATATTGAAATTTTCGTTTTATTATGAGTACTCCATACTTTCGAAAGCACACCAATTTGACTTATTATTGATTATAAAAAATTATAAATATCAATTGTTAAACCTTAAGTCATCTATATATATAAAAGGACATGTTCCCACTGACTGAGCGCTTCGCTAAGCGTTTGCAGTGCTCGTGAATCGATTCCAGTTCAAAGTCTCTATGTAGGTAGACGTTACGCACGAACCAGGGACAACCTGATGCGATACGTAAGAATTTATTTTGTACCTTTTGCATGGGATCTAGCTTAGTGTGCGCGAAAGCTACACAAGCTATTGCAAGCTTTCGTGACGTGGGGTTTGAAGGAGAGTCTAGAGTCTAATGTGACACCTAGATATTGGACCTCTTTTTCCCAGGGAATGTCCTTATCTAATAGATAGATGGTAGAGATTTGCTCTGAACGAGCGCGAAGGAAGAGTATCCCTTTACTCTTCTCTGGATTAACCTCGATTCTCCATTGGCGGAACCACACACCAAGTGCGCGGGCCGCTTTCTGAAGTCGATCGGCTATTATGCGTGTGTTACGCGAAGATGTGTAGAAGTGTATAAGTCGGTTTCATCGGCGTACATAGCCAAGTGTACATCACTGGTACGAGGTATGTCTCTTGTGTACAGCGCGTATAACATAGGAGAGAGGGTTGAACCCATCCAGAGGGTGTCCAGACTAATACCTGTCCGATATTGGTTTATGGGCATACGGGTACGCGACCCCGGATCCTCGAGCCGCCACTCTTATATCCTCATCCAGTCCGTAAGAATGGTGTCCTCCCCCCCCCTCTCCTCCTCCTTTCTCCAGCTCCCTCCTTTACCTATCCTATCCCCCTCTATTATCCTCTTCCCTCGGTTTTTCCCCACAAAGGGGTTTTTGGAGGCAACACGGCAGTCGCTCCAGGAAAACCACAAATAGCCACAACATGGAACGAACCAACAACAGACTGGGTACGGCTAGGGCGTCGCCGCATAACGACGCGCAGGCACATCGCCCTACACCTGCGACAAGTAGGCAAGGGCTACCGTGTCAAGTACGGGCACGGTTAAAGATGCAAGTACCCCGACGAAAACTCCGCTTTGCAACGTGGAATATTGGCTCTCTAACCGGACGATGCAGGGAACTCGCAGATGTACTCATGAGACGTCGGGTCCAGTGTGCTTTCCTCTAGGAAACTCGCTGGAAGGGCAATAAGTCCCGTAACATCGGACAGGGTTACCGGCTTATATACACTGGGTCACCTTCGGGTAGAAACGGTGTAGCGGTAGTGCTTTCTGAAGAGCTTCAGAATGGGCTCCTTGAAGTTGACCGTCGCTCCGACCGCTTGATGCGAGTGAGGGTACTGATTGAGGGCGTTATCACAAACTTAATCAGTGCCTATGCTCCCCAGGCGGGATGTAGCGCGGCCGAAAAGGAGACATTCTGGGAGCAGTATGAAGGGGTGCTACTTGCTGTGCCGTCTACCGAAGTGGTCTTAGTTGGGGGGGATTTGAACGGCCACGTCGGTAAGGCTGCTGAGCCGTATGAACGTGTTCACGGGGGTTTTGGGCACGGTCTTCGCAATGCAGAGGGAGAAAACATTCTGAGAACCTGTATTGCGTCTGATCTGGCCGTCGTGAATACGTTCTTCCAAAAGAATTCTCAGCACCTTATCACGTATAAGAGCGGGTCCCACTCAACTCAAATAGACTACTTATTGACCAGACGGTGTCATATGGGCAGGGTAAGTAACTGTAAGGTCATTCCAGGCGAAAGCCTAACGGCCCAACATCGTCTTCTTGTCATGGACTTTAACGTCACTCCGAAGAAGAAAGTAGCCGAGAAACGTAGGCCTCGGATCAAGTGGTGGTTGCTGAATGGACCGATGTAGACCAACTTCCTGGCAGAGGTGAAAAGTCACGATATTTCGACTAACACCGAGACTGCTCAGGATGCTTGGGTTCGGGCTCAGTCGGCAATTATTGCGGCGGGCAGGTGAGTTCTTGGCCTTTCTAGGGGAGGACGTGTCATCGACAAGGAGACATGGTGGTGGAATGACGAGGTGCAGGAGGTGACTCGTGAAAAGAAGGCTGCCTTTAAGAAGTGGCAGGAATCCAACTCTCCTGAAGACAGACTGGAGTACACAGTAGCTAAACGTGCCTGTAAAAGAGCTGTAGCCAGAGCCCGCAGTGAAAGTTTGTCACCATTGTATGATAAACTTGAAACTGTGGAGGGGCAGAAGCTCATTTACAAACTGGCACGTTCCCGGGATAAAGTGACGCAAGATATCGCAAAATGTCTTTGCGTCAAAGATTCCCAGGGCACGCTGCTCTGTAGTCATGCCTCTGTGAAGGAGAGGTGGAGAAGCTACTTCCAGGAGTTGCTGAATACTCAGCACCCATGCAGTCTTCATCACGACCCACCGCCTAACCTCGGACTTATTGCCCCGATAACCCTTGACGAAACACGTAATTGCCTTCGACGCATGAAGAACGGAAAAGCGGTGGGACCTGACGACATTCCGATCGAAGCGTGGAAATCGTTGGGCTCTCTTGGTGTGCTCATGCTTACTGACCTTTTTAACCATATCTTGAACACTGGTAAGATGCCGCATCAGTGGCGGCTTAGCTTCATTACCCCTATTTACAAAGGAAGGGGCAGTGTTCAAGATTGTGGTAGTTATAGGGGCATTAAGCTTATGAGTCATACCATAAAGCTCTTCGAGCGCATGATCGACCTCAGGCTCTGCCGAGAGTGTACTATCTCTGAGTCTCAATATGGATTTCAGCCAGGATCGGGCACCATGGACGCCATTTTCGCCCTCAGAACTTTGATGGAGGCATACAGGGAAAAAAGGAGAGCTCTGCATGTGGCCTTTTTAGATCTGCAGAAGGCCTTTGACTGTGTGCCTCGTCAGTGCATCTGGTGGGCATTGCGATCCAAAGGGATCCCTGAGGCCTATATTGAGATTATCAGAGACATGTACCACGATTCCGCTTCTATGGTTAGGACTGCTGTTGGCGACACTAGACCCTTCCCGATTACAGTGGGGGTTCACCAGGGCTCGGCTCTTAGTCCGTTCTTATTCAATGTAGTGCTCGATACTGTCTCGGCTCACATCCAGGACCAGCCTCCATGGCTGATGATGTATGCCGACGACATAGCTCTCATTGCCGAGAACCGACTGACGCTGGAGCGTAAAGTGAACCTCTGGAAGGGTACGCTTGAGAACGGCGGTCTTAAACTAAATGTGTCGAAGACAGGGGAGAGCAGGGGAGAGCCTGCGGGAGCCGGGACTCGAGCACCATCCTTATAGGTCCTGAGCCAGCCGTTAGTCGGAGAAGTTCAGGTACCTTGGATCCGTTATGCACGAGTCTGGAGGCATCGATCACGATGTCCAAGGGCGGATAAGCGCTGCCTGGGCCAAATGGCGGGAGGTCACTGGTGTGGTCTGCGACCGCCCAAGCTCAAGGGGCTGATATACAAGAGCATCATCCGACCGGTTCTTTCATACGGCAGCGAATGTTGGCCGGCACTATCTCGGCACACTCAGGAGCTTCACGTCACGGAAATGTAGATGCTGAGGTGGATGTGCGGCGTAACGCGGTCTGACCGCATACGCAACACATTCATTCGAGGTAGTCTTGGGGTCCGTGACGTAGCGGATAAGCTCCAAGAGCGTCGTCCGAGATGGTTTAGCCACGTTACGCGCCGGCCTAAGAACTATGTCGGATGCAAGTGCCTTGCTATATCAGTTCCTGGAGTGAGACCTCCTGGACGCCCAAGGAAGCGCTGGCTGGATGTCGTGATGCAGGACATGAGAGCCAATGGTCTAACCACCGAGGACGCAAAAGACCGTGCAAAGTGGAGTAGGTTGAGTAGGAGGGCAGACCCTGGCAATAGCCGGGATTAATGCCAGGAGGAAGAAGAAGAGAGGGTTGAACCCTGGGGGACGCCTGCGCGGAGGAGGCGGGGGGAGAAGAGAGTTCCTTCTACTTTATAGCGAAGTATCTATTTGACAGAAAATCCTGCAGGATGCGCATGAGACAGTATGGCAAGCCAGAGCGCCGCAGCTTGAAAATCAAGCCGTTATGCCAGATCTAGACCAATGACTGTTTGCAATAAGTTTACGAGATTTAAAAAGTTTTACTTTAAATCAATGAAAAAATATAAATAAAATAAAACTCAATATTATGAAAAGTGAAAAGCGGAGTGTATATGTCACCGTAAGATTATAAAAACTAACGGTATTATTTTTTTTTGTGAAATTGTAAACTGTCGAAAAATTGTGAACCGACATTGTCAAACGCAAAAATTCACCATTGAATTCAAACACTACTAAACTTAAAGAGTTCACAATCTTCGGATAGTTTATAATTTCGCGAGAATAATTATGAACTAACGGTTTTTGCAATCTCACGATGACATATACAAGTAAAAAATAATAAAAAATTCTAACAAATATTTTCTTGTTTGCATGTTCTTTCTTCCACGAGGCGGCGACACATACTCCGAGCCGGTATCAGAAGTCCATTCACTGGATTCTGTACTTATGTTACTGTGAAAAATTGATTTTTTTTTTTTTATTTATTAGTACAATAGAAGATACATAGGAAATTATACTATGAAAACAAAACTCTTAATGAGTTTGACTGTAAGATCTCGAGGATTATTTATATCTATTTATTTAATAATTAACAACCCGCTCACAATTGTGCTAGATTTTACTTATTGATATAGGTATACAATCAAATTATACAAAATCTTTACATAAATTGTAGCCTGTATAAATAAGTAAATTACTGTAGTTTCACGAAAATTCGTTCTGTAGTTTATGCGTGAAAGAGGAAAAAACATCAATCTATTCTTGCAAACTTTTAAATTTTACGTTTATTAATTGTTATATATAATTTTTAAATATACTATAATAAAGCAATGTTATTGTTTCCGATTCCGCAGCCCCCAACATTCAAACTCGGTGTTTGCGGAACTAAGAATTTTATGCCCGCAGGATCTCAGTATTTGCGGAATTACATTTAAATAAAACCTATTTATATTAATTAGGCGAAAAAAATATTAATCAATCAATATAAATAATCATTAATTTATCACACTCGCAGACAAACCGTTGAAATGTCGATGGCGTTACACCTGTATACATCAATAAGTGTACATACATTCATACATAGGTTTTCTAATTACCTACTTACAATAAAAGCTGCAGCTTTCTATTATTATTAAAATTATATTTAAAATTTTTTTTTTTAGTTTGATGCTATTTGACGTACTAGCCGGCGAATTCTGGAGGAATAGAATGTTGGGTGGCGTAACTCAACACTGCGTTTGTCTCGACACAATTAAAGAAATGATAATATTAAATATTTCCTTTCTATTTTTTTTAAACAAGTAGTTGAGCTCTATAAAAATGTGTTTAAAAAAATAAACCAACACTCACTGTAACTTACGACGAACTGTTGCATGCTTTCGAAAAGTACTTGTTCTTCTACGATTTTTATTGACTCCACCTAGCAAGTGTTAAAAATGATATATTATTGGATTAAAATGAAATGTTTCATAAAACTTTAATATGTTTTGTATTCTAAAAATAACATTAGTTTGTATAAAATCCGGCATTTTACACTCCAAATTCATCCTTTTATTAAGTTTTGTCTTTTATAAATACTTCCTTACATTGACATATTTATAATGGGAATCTAATAAAAAAAAAAACCATTTGAAATTTAGATATTTACCTTCGATCAATTATACACAAGATAAAGGATACGGCTTAAAAATATGGCACCAGTCAATATAAACATCAATTCAGTATATTATTACACACAGACTTATGACATAAGATCATTTCAATAAAACCCAACCTTATGTCATTGCATTAAGGCTTAGTTTGGTATGGCGCAAATAAGAGCACGTGCTCGTATTTTTTTCGCCGTTTTTTAGACTGTAATCCTTCATCTAGGGTATAATTTAACAATATTACAAAATAATTTTGTTTAATAATTTAAATGTAATTGCCAAAAGAGTCCACAATTTTAGTGAAAATATTTTTTAAGAATAGCCCCCAGATTATTTAAAAAATAATTGACATATAATTTATCTGTTACGATGTCACTACTGTGTCATAGTTGACTGTTGAGTTTGTGACTGATAGTTGTAGATTCTGAATTTATTCTGTCGGCGATATGGTTACGGAACTCGTAACCGAAACTATCAAATATCTGAAATAAACTGTCTGTAACCATAACCGAATCCAAAAAGTTTCGAATAATTTCGTATATGGACAATATTTTTTTAACTTCACGTTGCTTTTTGCACATAGTATTGTAGGCAGAGGAAACCTTAGAACCTAGCCTTAAGACACTACATTCCTATTAAGATACTTCCGATGTTTGACATTTTGTATTTCATTTTCCTCAGTGGGAATTGAACCATAACCTGTTGCATTTATAGTCGCACGCTTGTGCCAATACGGAGTGGGCTCTAGTCTAGATAGGATTTGTTATATAAATAATTATTAATTTGCCTAGCCTAGCCGACCTTTAGCACTTAGTATAAAGTAGCTATAAGTATGAAGTTCTTTTGAGATAAAGATATAATCTTTATCACACGCTTGAAAGATACCTTGTTTTTAATCGTACTATATATATGCACAAAAATTGCACAAAGCAGGACCTAACACTAAAAGTAATCTCTTCCAGGCCATCCAATCCAAATTCCAAAAAAATATGGGTAACTTAAAGTGTGTAAACAAATAAAATGTTAATTTAATCCATATTTTATCAATCAGTAACCACCACCATGTTTCTAATTATGTTAATAAATCCAACATGAAGATTCTTCTTTCATATTAAAATATAAACTTACCACTTGCAAATCCAAACATATTTGTTAAAGCGCGATCTCTTTGCTGACGAACTCTGTCCGACACTTGTTTAGTCGTCACTGGCGGTTTATCTGAATCACTAACAGATTCAGAATGAGACTTCAGTACCACTATTTCATTAACTTCTGAGCATACTGTTACATTTTTAGGGGCGGCGTTTACTTTTTTATTTGGATCTGTGTTCATTTTATTTTTTTCTTGTATATCTTCTTCATTTGTGTTATCAGAATCTGAGTATTTTTTGTTTGAAAATTGTTCTTCATACAAACTAACGCTTTTTAAACATGGATTCTCAAATTCTTGTGTATTTTCAACATTTTTAGAAGTCTGTGCTATTTCTTCGTCTCCACATATATTTTTATATTTACTACCTTCCTGATTATCATTTTTGGCATTTTGCTGCGTTTCTTCAACAAGATTTTTTACATTCATTTTAAGTTTTTTTAGGTCTATTTTTTTATTTTTTTTCTTAAGAGTATCAACATCTGTATTAGTTTTCTTTTCACTGTCACTGTCTAATATTTTTTTCTTGCTGGTGGTATGGTCTTCCTGAGAATTTGCTCTCCTTTTCCCATGTTTGGAGCTGGTAACCTTTAAAGTTTCTAATGCTTTGTCTGAATGCGTTGTTTTATTATCTTTGTCATTCAGGGCTTCTTGGTTGCCAGGTAAAAAGGTATCAGTAGTGGAGTTTGAAATATTTTCAGTTGATTTACTCTGACTGTTAAGATTATCTTTAGTATTTGTTGTTTTTTCAAGTGTGGTAGCTTCTTTATTAGGAGGGATATCAGTATCAAGTAATATAGACGATTCACCATTATTGTCTTTATCAGTAGTTTGTTCCTTAGTTGATTCTGGAATTTCAGTTTGACTTTTGTTTGAAGTTTCATTATCTATTCTTTCATTGTTTCCTTTGCTTTTCTCTTCATCAGAACCTTCCAGTACTTCTATTAACTCCTCATTGCTTTGTATTATGTCCGATTCTGGTGCCTCTACTATTTGCATCTTAGGCTCATCATTGGAACCATCACCATCACTTGTATAGTCCTCAATTACTACTTGAAGCATTGGCGTCAATGGTTCTGAATAAGTTATCAATTCTCTAAGTGTCTTAGTTCCTTGACCTTTATCTTGCTCGGCATCAGGATCTTCATAGTTTTCCAAAACTAATGTTTCTGTGGAGTCTCTTATATCTGTTTGTTTATATTCCTCACCTGTTTTGTTGTCATGGCTCTCATTTTCTCCACAATTTTTTTGAATTTCTCCTGTAAATTTTTTTGATTATACCAAGAGTAAAAGTGCAAGTAATACCATGAGTAACATATTAGCTTACCATCTGTATTTGAGTCCCGACTGACTGATCTAATCTCCAATCTGTTATTAATCCTTGCTTCTACATCATATCTATACAAAAAATATTATGTTAGCATTATGATATATGATATTATTACAAACAACACATAGTTTCAATTCACAGACAGAGTGTACTAGTGTTAATACATATATACAATATGTTACTGCAATATAATATCCTTACCCTTGTTTGAAGCTAGTTATTTGTTGTGTAGACAGTTTATAATAGGGATCACTTATATTAGGTAATATCCTCTTGATGAAGGTCTCTTTCAGGCTCTGCCAGGTTCTATTTGTTACCTAAAATTTATTTAAATGATAAAATAAAGAGACCATGAATGGTGCAGGGGTACACATGTGTGAGTGTAAATGTGACTGGTTGTGGGATCCATCCTCACTCAAAAAAATGAAATATTTATCAAATTCTGGAGGCATACATACATGCTTATTATTGTATTATTAATATTAAACTTTTTGTTCAATAATTATTCTCATCAAATTAGAAATAAAATAAGCACTATATCATAGTATTTCTCAAATAAAAAGTTTCTCCTAAACACTTTTGTAGCTTAAAGTAAAAAAAAAGATTAAAAAATAAACCTTTGAATCTTGTAAGTCTATCCACATCTTTCTCCCTTTGATTTCATGATAAGCTTTGTGCTCAGCTAAATAATCTACTATAGTTTTCATTTCCCTCATAGTATATGCTTTTCTGTAAAAACCAAATAACACATAGAAATTGGATGTTTTATTTATATTATTATAATAACACTAAATAAAATTGTTAAAATTATTTAAATATTAAGCAAATTATTATAAGTCATGGAGTTAGATATAAAAAAATGAACACACAAACACTGTTTTCGCTTTTAATAATTAATCATACTATATTTTAATTTTTGCCTCTTTTTAATTACGTATTTAGCCCATTAAATAGAGAATCTATTGACTTGAGACACTTTTTACACAACGTACAAGTTGATAAACTTACCCCGACATTTTGGAGGGCAAATTTTGCCACCGCTTATTTTGATAACGTCCGAGTAAAAGTAATATTGTAGTTTAAATTATTGTCATAAAAATGTGATGGCATTAAAGACTAAAGTATAAATTGGATTATATTTTTAATTAATTTTCAATGTATAATTCATAGTTTTAAAATAAAAAACATAGCGTACAAAACTACAACCGGCTTACTTTCAAGCAGGGCTTGAAATAACGTTAAAAAGTTGGTAATTTAGTATCGTTACGCCGGGTACCGATACTTGATAAATAGCGTTACCATATTTACCTTTATATTTAGATAATTTTATCGTTAAGCATAGGTAACTTGAAATCCACGATATCATTAGGTATTGTTAAAATAGTATCGTTATAAGCTAGTTTTGTTACCGTCGCTCTCTAATAGCTCTAGTCTAATAGCAACAGTACCAATGTATGTAAGACTGCGTCGACTGCGGTCGCATTTTCTTTTGCTATTCCAAGTTTTGATTGTTTTGTGAATATAGGTACATCACTGGTTTGACAATCGTTAAGCATTTAATTTTATAAAACTTAAATGGGTAATTTTAATAAAATTATTATCATTATAAAAAATATTTTGTGGAACTTTCTTTATTCCTTTTTCTTTTAGCTTCACGTTGTATCCCGAACAGAGCAGGGTAGGCGGAGGGATCCTAGTGTTAAGACACTCCATTCCCCACTTTCTGGCGAACTTTGAAGGGATTGCGTATTGAGTGGCAAAACTCAACGGCGCGCTTTGCCTCGACATCAGAGGAAGAAATGGAAATATAAACATAAATAAATATTTCACTTCCTCGAGTGGGGATCGAACCCACAACCGTCGCATTACAGTCACACCCTTGTGCCGCGCTGCGACGGCCTCGTGACGATGCTCAGAGGGCGGGACGCGGGAGACCTTACGTCGATCGGCGACTTGTACACAAGGCAACGTCGCATAAAAGTAACAAAATAAAAGGATGATTTATACCGCTACTTTTAAAGTTACACTAAATTTGACGTTAAGATTTAACGCAAAATTAACTTTATTAAAACGTTTTTATTTCGTTAAGTTACCAAGTATCGCTACTAAATTGTAACGATACTTAAGTATCTATATGGAATTAACGTTAATTTAAATGGGAATTGGTAACGTTAACAAGCCCTGCTTTTAAGTTACAACAACTTTGACAAGCTCTTTCACACTTCACAGATAAACTATTTTCTATTATTCTTTTTGATAGTATTCTCTGTATTATATTTACTTACCATAACTAAAATAACTATAAAATGAAAAATATTAGATGAACACGAAAAAAATCGGGGACAGCCCCGATTAATATTAACTTTTTATACAGATTTGGTTAATAAATAATTATCAAAAAAAAAACTGAGGCTAGTCGTGGCGCAGGGACATAAGCGCGCGACTAAAAACGCGACAGGTTATGGGTTCGACTGCCACTCGAAAAACATTCGATATTTTAATTTCCTCGCTCTAGCATGACGCTCTGGTGATGAGGCAAAGCGCGACGTCGATTTCCTCCATTCAACACACAAGGTCTCGAAAATTGGGCGGAAAATGAAGAATAGATTGACTTAGCGCGGTTCCCTCTGCCTTGCATATGTGCCGGATACAACGTGAAGCAAAAAAAAAAAACTATCTCGTTACTCTCTGTAGTACGAGAGAGATCGTCTCGAGCTTATTCAATATTGTAGAAAAAATTTAAAGTGATTACTGTTATTGAAAATAAATAGATCACAAAATAAATACAATAAAAAGAGAGAGAGAGAAATACAATAAAGTAATAGTTAATACAATATTCACTTTATATTATAGAATTATTTCAACATAATAATATTCAATAATGCAAGCTTAATATTTATTTCATACAAACTAAGAATATTACAAATTAATTATAACATAACAAATTATATCAAATATGAATTTAAATATTTGTTAATCAACTGAATATATTTAATAATAACTAGTTTTGGCTTTGAGATCTTCCACCTTTTCTACCCATAACGGGACTTCCACCCATTTGTCTTAGTAGTCCCCTTAGGCCGCGAGCTTCTCTTATGCCACTTTCAAACTGTTCCGAAGGTATTGCAGAAAAGTCGTCCATTAGTGGCAATGGCCCACTTAAGCGTTCCGAATATTGTGCAAGTCTAGACTGATGCCCTATAGGTGATGTTTTTTCTGTTGGTTGTTGAGACTGTTGGCAGATATAAAATTTATTAAAATATTGATAAAAAATTATTAAATATGTATATATTGATTACATATACCTTAAAATATGTATATATATTTTACTACCGAGGATGTCACAGTGAGAATGAAGAACATGCTCAGATGGTTTGGGCACATTGAAACAAATGAGTGATGAAAGAATGGCAAGACAGATCTATGATGGAAAAGTGAGCAGTAAGAGAGGTAGGGGGAGACCTCGGTTGACCTTCGAAAACACAGTATCAAAGATACTGGAAGAAGGTTACGTAAAAAGCATGAGGATCCACCGAAGGACATGTATGAAAAGGTTGATGACAGATGAGGCGAAAGAGGTATGTAGAGACCGTCGCATTTGGTGCTCCGTTCCCTCTTACTACCCCGCTAAAGATAAAGCATCAAGCTTTGAGTATGAACATATTTTAAGGTTTCTTTTTTATTTAGAATCACTTAGCTATATCTCCTATATAATAAAGTAAGGACATAGAACCCACTGTTAGAACATTCTACTATCTGACTACTTTTTGAGACATTGCAAGTTAAGTCACAAAACTCTACAATATGCTGTTGTCTTATCAGAACCAAGAAATTAAAATAATTTATTCTCGCAATGATTTCCATTTCACCCAAAAGAGTAATATTGAAAACAAATTATAATATTAAACATACTTTGATTTTTAATGAAGCAATTTCATTCTGCAGCTGCTTTATTAAGGCAGCATCACTTTCATAATTTATCAGTGTTGGTTGTGGCATACATTGAAACACTGTAGCTAATAAATTATGAAGTGAAACTAGAACACTATCCTGCCAAGCTTTCGTGAAGTAGAGACTGAATGAAGGATTTTCTTCAGGTTTTTGTATATAGGGCAGCACTAAAAATAAGAATATAAATAAAAATGTGTCATTAAAGTAATTTGAATGTTATTTTGACTTATATATATTAATGTTTTAAAACATTTATATATATTATGTAGTTATATATTTTAGATATGAAAAAATAAAAAGAATCCTTCTTACTAAACCAATCCTTCCATTCATTTTGGCCTTGTAATTCTGGCATTAACTTATAAAAGAATTCAGTTAATTTCTCATTTCTTGTGGAACTAGTGGATTGCGAGGCTGTTACAAAATATAATTTGTATAAGCTGTACTCTATTTTCCGTACCGCTGAAAAGAGATTGTTGCATATAAAAAAGCTGAGCAGTAGTATATTTACAATAATAAAAACAATTCATTTTACCAGGTTGTACATGAATTTCCAATTTAGAAAAAATAAGACTGTCTAAATGGGACCAGTATTCCTTTAATCCACTTAAATCAGAAACATTTATATAGTGTACAATTTGTTCAACTATTTTATCAACTCTAAAACCTTTATCCTTATCAGACTTTAAATCATTGTCAAAGGCCTTCACAGTAGAACTGAATCCTCTGAATAGTAAATACTCACGAACCAATTCATCGACTAATTGGATGTGAGCCATTACAATTTTTTTATTCGTCTTGATTATCACTGGTTAAATAGTCTTCTTAATGTTATTGTAATTCATACAAATTCATAATTTGATAAACTTTGTTAAAACTACATAAAATTCGTAAATATATTAGATAGATGGAATCTAAATCTAAATTTGAGACAGTTCATTCAATAAACAATAATTGTACGCTTTAATACATTTATACCCTTTGTTTTTAAAGAGTATTATAATCGAGATAGATTGTTGTTCTTGTTTTGTTGATAATTGGCAATTGCAAAGGAAATAGATTATTTATATGAATTTCGTTTATTCTGTCAACAAACATAAAAGGCAAAGGTTATAGATTATGCAGCCTTATTGTTTAAATTGTATTTGAAATAAAAAAATATAATAAGAGAAAAAAATATCTTCAAATTAGTTCAATAAAGACAGGACATTATTTATAAAATAACAGTTCCATTGCTTCGTCCTTTTAAATTAATATCTTGCTACTTAGTAAGGTCATCTTTTTTGTATCGTGTCCTTTAATGATGGATGTTTATTGGTTATATAAATATGAAATTTATTATATATTATTTTATATTTCAATAATTTGAATACTATTATTATATTTAAAATCTCATGATTATAACATGGAATTATAACTTCTAGACGTTGGAGTGACGGCGCTCGAACATTAAAAAATCTCTATGTCAAATTGTCAATCGAAATTGCCTTTAATCAGCTGTCGATTTTTATTATTGGCCAATTTTTAAAATAAAAACTACTTATAAAATGTGTATTAAATGGCGTGAAGTTTGATTTAATTTAAAATTAAACCAGCATCGTGGTAGTGTTGGGGGGCGGTTTGTGCGGATGGCGAGCGCGAGGAGCAAGTGGTGCAAGTGACCGCGGCGGGCGCGGCTCTCCTGGGCCCCCAATCGCGCAGGCATGCAGTGGCATGGCGGAGGCTGCGGGCACGTCGCGTGGCCTCCGCGTCTACAAAATTGTAGTCCTCGGCGACGGGGGTGTGGGGAAGTCCGCGGTCACATTGCAATTCGTTAGTCACAGCTTTCTGGATTATCATGATCCTACAATAGGCATGGTTTAATTTTTCGCATACTTTAGTACTGTCTATTACAATAAATATTATCAGAATATTTTTTAACCATATGGAAAAGATTTCTATCATAATCAATTGTTTATCTATATTTCTGTATAAATAAAGTCTTAAGTTATTATTATGTCAAATATGTATTTTTGTTATTAAGTAGAGGATAAAAAAATAAAATTGAAGATTCAAAAAACTTTTTCAGAGGATTCATATCAGCAACAAGCTGTGATTGATGGGGAGCCGGCATTATTAGATATCTTGGATACAGCAGGACAGGTAACAAAATTAGTTTTATTAGGAAATTATTACTTACACAGCATAAGTTGACAAAAGATGAAATTTTAAAAAGCACTTAACACAATTTTATATTTTTTTTGGGTTCAGAATAATATTTTAATATTAATTTTATATTTTGATATTTCTTAAAAAAAAAAAGTTTTTTTTAAAGAAATATTTATCAAAATGTATAATTTTGTTATATTTACATAAAGGTAAATAGAATGTAGCATTTTGTTTTATTTATCACATAAATGGAGCAACAGCCCAATCCAACTGCTTAAATTTTTTATATACATTTAAATGTTTATCTTAAAAATGATCTTGATTTCTTGCATGCGGTGTTTATTTAAAAATAATTATATTTATGCACTGTTCTTCTAAGATTGTGCTAATATACATTCTTTGTTTTATTGTGTAATAATTTCATTGATAAACCAAATAAGTAAACAAATAAAGATTTGTGCGACTTCTTTTACTATCGCAAGGTATAATATGAAATGACAAATATTGAAAAATAGTATTCCATCTTATTATTTCTGCTTTTATAGAGCCAGTGTTAATGAAAAACTTCTTTAAAAATTATTGTATAAGTCCTATTTTAAATGGTTTTAAATAATGGCCTCAAAAATATATTATTAAATTAATATGTTTTTGAGCCCATCATGGGGAAGTGTTACACAGGAATGATAATTTTGCAGCAGTATTGAGTTCCACCACTCAACACACAATAATTCGAGATATTGTGTGTATCTGGTGGAAAGTAGTCACAACTACAAGACACACTTTGAAATTCGGAATTCGGAAAGTTAATATATATTTCTTTTATTAGATGTGTAAAAGATCTACTTTTTCCACTTCACTATGCAGGACATGTTTTTGGAAATATAATTTATTTTCATTTGAACATGTAAAGGGCCACCGCAAGGCATTGGAAGAGTGGTTTATCACAATATATTATACTAGCGGACGCGCGCAGCTTCGCCTACTTATTTGCACCCTTAGGGGTGAATTCTAATAAACCATGAAACACATATTCAATGAAATATTTAAAGTTTCAATTTCAAATTTTATAAAAATTAGTAGCGATTTAGAGATTTTTCCATACAAACTTTCAACCCCTTTTTTACACCCCTAGGGGATGAATTAAAATAACCCACGAAACGTGTGTTCAATTAAATACGTTTAAGAGTCTGAATTTCAAATTTTATAAAAATTGGTGCCAATTTAAAAAAAAAACTATACTAACTTTCAACCCTTTCTTTGCATCCTTTGGGGGAGAACTCTAGAAAACTATGAAATACGTGTTCAATTAAATATTTTTAAAAATCTAAATTTCAAATTTTATAAAAATCAGTGCTGATTTAATTTTTTTTCAAAAAAATTCTTTCAACACCAACAACTGAAAACTTTCAACCCCTATTTCACCCCTTTAGGGTTAAAATTTTTCAAAATCCCTTCTTAGTGGATGTCCAGATTACGAAAATAAACAATTGTCCAAATTTCACGATTACCTCAGTCAGTGAGGACAAGTCCTTTCATATATCTAGAAAAATAATATATTTTATTTGACTTAAGAGTCTTAATTTTAGGTAGAAGATTATAAATGTCTTTTGTGTATGAGTACAAATTGACATTCTGATTCACATATTTTTTATATTAACAGACCACACAGTTTTGGCATTCATATGTTTCGTTGACATTTTAAACAACTTTAACAGCTTCATAGCATAGCAGATAGGCAGAGGGAACCTAAAGTTAGGACACTGCATTCCGCCCAATTTGAAAGACCGCATTGATAGCACAATCGTCGCTTTACCTATCAATCATGACATGACAGCCTCATTTTCAATATTCCGATGAAAAGATGAATTCTTTGGCCATCAACAGGTAGAATTTACAGCAATGCGAGAACAATATATGAGGTGTGGGGAGGGGTTCATGTTGTGTTACTCTGTGACGGACAGACGGTCGTTCCGCGCCGCGGCCGAGTACAAACGATTGCTCGCGCAAGCTCGACCATCCGAGCGGCTACCTTTGGTCCTTGTTGGTAACAAATTGGATTTAGCGCCTAGGTTTAGACAGGTATGGTATATTTTTTCTAAGTGTTTTGATTTTTTTTTAATTTTATCAGCTTCATGCTGTATCCCGTATGTAGCAGGGTAGGCAGAGGGGAGAGAGGAACCTCGTGTTAAGACACCCCGTTCCTCACTTTTCACCAAATTCAATGTGTGTAGAGTGGCGGACCTCAACGCCGCGCTTTGCCTTGACACTTTTTACCTTATTTTTTGAATAAGGAACATATCTATTTTAACGTACAGTAATCCTTTATTGAACTCCTTATTTTGGTTAATGGTATTAAATTATTGTAGGTAACAACAGAAGAAGGCAAAGCGCTCGCGACGCAATTAGGGTGTCCGTTCTACGAAACATCAGCGGCGCTACGCCATTTCGTAGACGACGCCTTCCACGGACTCGTGAGGGAAATACGCCGGCTTGAACGTCAGCGACAGGTAAAATTTTTATTCATGTTTATACATTTTTATACATTAGTAGGGAATTAAGAGTTGAAATTGATGTGTGCGGTCTGACGCACACGTGACACAATCATTCGAGATACTCTTGATGTTCGTGTCGTAATGTATCCGCTCCAAGAGTGTCGACTGAAATGATAGGGCTACTATGTTGCAAGAAAATGCTTTGCTGTTTGTCCCTGGAGTTATACCCAGAGTTAGCCTTAGGCACCCGGACGCCCAGGAACCGATGGTTGGATGTTGCAATGTAGAAATAAGAGCCACTGGACTTGCTATGTTGAAGACCATGCAAAGTGGAATAGAGGGAGACAACAACAACAACACATGTATTAAAAATGATTAAAGTTTATTTTCTTATTTCTGGTAAAAGCGGATGTAAAATATAGCGTTGTTTTCCGCCGCTAAATCATGCGAAACAAAGTTTCGAGGAATAGAAAAGATTTTTTACATTTTTAACGTGTTATTATATATAATAATAATAATAATATAATAAATTTATTTAATTAAGACATTAGTCCACTTGTTAGTAACAGTTAAAACTTACCCTATGTTAATACACATTTATTCCACATCAGGCAAGAAAAATACTTTTTAGAAAACATATAAAAGCTTGAACGTTAATTTTTTTATATTTTTTCTAAAAAGTAAACAAAAAAGATTATATGTAGAAATATATATAAAATAGAAAATATATATAAATGAAATAATTGTTTTGTTCTACAGTCATCCCTCCTAGGCACGGGCATAGTGTCTGGGGGCGGGCGGCGTCGTTGGCGGCGATTACGCAGCATTTTCGCCCTCGTGTTCCGCAGACGACGACGACAACCCACTTGATCTAAGTATTTTACCCAACCCTAAAACACCTATATACCTAAATAATGCTATTTATTATGTCTAAGGTAAATATTGAGATGATAATGCCACCAACTTGATCTAAGTGTTTTACCTTATGCCTATTATTTATCTTAATTGCCTAATCTAAATAAAATTATGTTTTTTTTATGAAGTAAATGTTACTTTTAAGACGACGACTCCACCCACTAATTTGACCTAAGTACTTTATTTACCCTATACCGTCGAAATAATCCTATTAGTATGTATCAGAAAAGGTAAATAATGAGTGTTTGAATTTTAAGGATTTTTATGAAATTTTGTTTATTTGGAGCCATCGCTTAATAAATTGGTCTCTCACATACTTTACTTTAAGTTTTGATTTAGTACTTTGTTTAGATTTTTTTTCAATAATAGCATTGCAACAGAAATACAGATATAAAATTTGAAAACGTAAGTAAATTTACAATAATACTTACATGGGCGAATTCATAATTAATTATTATAATATTATTCTGTATTACCAAGAGAGATCGACAAATTTAATATGTATGTACGTAGTTTAGGGTCAGGTGCCTAATTTTCCACTACCTCAAATCAATGCTAATTATTTAGTAAGTTGTGTTCCATATGAAGCGGTAGCCATATTTATAGCTATGTAAATTATTAATTAGTTTAAGGTATGTTGGGGTAAGATCGTTAAAAGGTCAAGACCGTATACATCAAAGTGCAAATTCATATTTTTTTGTGTTAGTCACACTTAACACAAGTAAGTTCAGTTTGACTAACATAAAATAAATATACTTTTTAGAAAACATATGCAAACTTGAAAGTAGCGGTATATGAACCCGCGCCTCGTGGAAACCGTCATACGTTCAGCTAAAACGCCACGTTCTAATTTCTATATGTTTTCTGAAAAGTATTTTTCTTTCCTTAGCGTGGAACAAATATTTAAAAAAAAATATAAAAAATATCGACATATAAAAATAAATATCGACTAATTAGGAATTATTTTTAATTCCTAATTAGTCGATATTTTTTTCTATATAGTCTTGACCCATTAACGATCTTGCCCCAACGTACTATATATCTTGTTGTATATTACTTCCTCGTATCCAAATATCGAAAAAATATCTACCTGTATGCATTTCTACCTCTTTTGTACTAATTAAATCGTTCAATTGACGTTCCTGCGTTAGAGCCATTTTATAGTTAAAACACTTATATATAGTATGTTTTTTGTCGTCTTGTGTAGCCAAGTTTTGTGGTTTAAATATTCATTCAAGGTAAAAACCCAATTAGCAAACATACGGGAATTTCGTAAAATTTGATCCCATTGTAGGCCTAATTCTATTTAGATATGTATATTTTATCTGTACTTAATTTTTTAATATCAAATAAACGTGACGTTGCATTTGACACGTTCAGGGCTTAAACAAAATTATATTTAAACAAATATGATCCAATATCATTGTGAATTATATTATACCATAAAATGAACCTAAATCTCTTAGAATAAAACTAGACTCCTATTGTTACGAGTAGGCTTACAATATTTCTTATATGTTTTTTCTTTCTTTCATTATCTGTAACAGTGATATTAAATTAATAAACAGTGCTAAAAATTTGTTGAACAACGGCACTGTACCCACGTTCTACCGAAGGTGGTGGAAGAGAAG
Organism: Heliconius melpomene rosina; assembly: GCF_056956725.1. Classification (NCBI taxonomy): domain Eukaryota; kingdom Metazoa; phylum Arthropoda; class Insecta; order Lepidoptera; family Nymphalidae; genus Heliconius; species Heliconius melpomene. The sequence goes on along the minus strand of NC_140402.1, from coordinate 2,539,325 downwards.
AACTTGTTTTTCTCAGTTGGAATCGGCCCATCCTTTTTATGCAAATCTTGCATTTTGAATATTTTGAAGTCTTCATTACCATAAATTACCCCTAGAAAGGCACTTTAAAGCCAGAAAAAGCTATTAGTTTTTTGTTGACTCTCCTTCACATGTTAAGAGTACGTTCTCCTTATTTCAATCAAGATTTTCTTATCTTAATACGTAGAAAAAGATATCTACCCAAAGCCTAATAAACTGGCCTCATGTAAGAAATGTCTTCCGCAGAGGAATCCGATAAAGCAATAATAAATATAGTGTATTGTTTGACATTAAAATATTATGTCGTATAAAGTTCTATAAAACATTGTTTAGATTATATTTACACTATGCGTAAAAGGGAATTCAAATGGTGGGAGACGTGTATTTAAATAATAATTCAATTAATTAAGAAATTATAAACCCCATTACGTGATTTTGCGATCTAAATGTTTAATATTATATGAAAGGTACTTTTATGTGACCTTTTTAGCATGTTGATGGACTTGGCTAGACCAGGCAAGATTGTGTTAGTATAAAAGAATAGGCCAGATTAATAAGTGTTAGAAATTAGTCGTGGCGATCTGTTGGAATTCGGCATAAGAAAAATGATATATTTATTGTCATTTACAATGGTAGATTAAAAATATAGAGCGAAATTTGAGTAATTAGGGATGTTGACTTTCTCATTAATGATTATTTTATTGTAATTAAAAACACAAACGATTTAAAGGTGAAAAACGAAGAAGAAGACGTCAATGTTTTACGAAAGTAAATTCTTAGTAAATTTTCCGTGTGAGAACGATTTTGTTAAGTTTTTAAACCATTTTAATCATTCACTACTTTCCTAACATTCACGTCAACATCCTTTTGGAATTGTAAAATGGGAATTGTACTGTGTTATTGTAATAAAAAAAACTTAGACCATTTGAATTTTCTAGGATACAGTTTATTGTTACTTTAGTAGCGTTGCATTATAGTGACTAGTGTTGTACCCCGAACCCGTGTAGCGGAAATAAAGTTAGTGATATTGATATAGGATTACATTTATTAAAATTTTTAATAATAAACAAATATTACCTACACGTAAAAATAAATGGCCCGTTATTATTGAAATGCTTATTGATTTTTTTTTAAGACAAAATGGTTTTTTTTTATTTAGGTACTCTAAATAATTGGGTAGTAATATAAAGTAATGAATTTGCAGAATAATCATTGGAATTTTTCAGAAAATATTTTGTCTTTAGACAACAATATTATTATGATTACTATAACGTTGGCAAATAATAATAAAATATATAACAAAAATAAGAATTGATACAATTTAAATATTAATTGAGCCAAAAAATCCAAATATTTGAAAATACTGTAGGTATCTAATTCAAATTATAAAGTTGTATAATTATTTTACAGCGCTTGATTTTGTTTTAATAAGAGCAGAAAGCCGTGTAATTAAGAAAAATAAAGAAAAAGTGTTTAGACAATTATAAACAATATTTGTTCCCATTACGAGTAGAGGTAACGTAGTATTTAGTAGATTCCGCCCAATACGCGGTTCATTAGCAAAGTTTGATGTTTGGACAAACATGGAAGTAAATAAGTTTTAAATGTCATATAATTTTTAATATATATTAATTTACAATATTAATTTATAAATGTTGTAATTATTGCAAATTTTATCTTATACTTTAGATTCGACCCTGAAGTACAATTTAATTGAATAAGATATTTTAGCGTGCCCTTCGTGTTATCTGTGTGACAGAGACAGCAATAAAACGTAAATAAAAATATATTTATATAATAATAATTTATTTATTTGGCGTGTGTGTGTGAGTTTAGTGTTGTGAGATGTCGATATTTAATGTAACGTTAGGTCGATACGCACAAATTTTAGTGTAGCGGTTAATGTGAACTTGGCGGTATTTTAAGTCACGCTTAGAAAAAATATATCATGCAATAAGAACATACTGACGCGAGATATTTTACTTTTTAAAAATTAAAACGCATGAAATTTCCTTTCGAGAATATTAGATTAAATAATTATATTCTTATTTTAAATAAAACATAGACCATTACAAAATAAGTCTTAAGTATTTTTATTAAGATTAGATTTTTATTGTCTATCTAAGTGTGACTTTTAATATTTTCAAATTAATGCCCTCAGTACCATGGTGTCAAACTAGTATTTATAGATAAAACTAATTATAAGTAAAATGAGCTTCGCGGCACTTGTCGCTATACACCCTGTATAAGGTTAAACTTCTTGATAATCTGTGGCTTGCATTTATAAGTTCACTATTTATTTTTGCTCATTAATAATTTAATGAACGCAATCTTTAATATTAAATATAATTATGTTACAATGATATATTAATTATGTTTTTAATAATTCACCATTTAATATTCAGTTGAAATTTTGTTCATACGTTCGTTTATTTTAAATTTTTTATATATAAGGTTATTTAAATCAACTATTTTTTATTTAGATACAGGTATTGTGATGATGATCATTTTTGATGAAGTGTTCAAAATATACACATTTTTATTAATATATTAGTTGCTAAATTAGCCATGCACGTTACTGTAAATTCCAATATGAAAAAAATATATAATTGTGATATTTGAAAAAATTACGATAAATATATAAATTCGTTTCCTAACATTTTTTAAATTAAAACAAATCCTATTTAGGCGGCCATAGTTTCAATGTTTTACAAAAAATACTTTTTTATTCTCTTGATAATGGTGTTTTTATTGATATTATAATAACCTTTATATACAGTTACAGTACACGGTAGCGTGCATGGCATCCATTAAAATGCCATAAATTAAACACTAGTTAATGCTAAAAAATTCCATTTCACAATTATTAATGGAAACTCCCCATAGGCATCTATCTAGTCATTGTTAATTTAAGTGAAATATTGTAGTATGTCTGTGTTTTATAGTGAAAAAGATCTCGAAGCGTGAAATTTTTACTAAAATATTGGTTACAATGACATGTTCGTCCCTAATGAAGATTGTTAAAGTTTCAAATGAAACCGGAGCTTTTTAGCCGGTTTAGGCGCGTATATTTAGTATTATACATTTTAATTCACGTGACCACGGACTACTGCAAGGAGTTTCCAAAATTTATGATACTAAATTACGTGGATTCCGGTCAAAGAGTTTCATTTAAAATGCTTAATAATCGGAAAAATCTAAGATAAAGACAACGAGTCGTGGTCACGTTGAACGTAGATACAAAAATTTGTTTCTACAGTTTTTTTTCTTAGTTTTGGCTATATTCCTCCGAAGTGTACAATGCGCACAAAATGACAAAATTAAAAGAAAATTAAAAGAAAATAATTTCACAATAAAAATAACCAAATGACATTATAAGTATTTATTTCGAGATCTTCTTAACTATTTCTATAATACTAAGAAGTCCTAAATAGTGAAAAACACGTTACGTCGGAACCAATCCTCGTTGTTTATTAGAAATTTTATTTACTCTGTCGCCAATTGTTTAAAAAAGATTTAATTTTTCATGTTATTTATTTTAATGTTAGGAAATATGTTTAAGCTAAATTTATATATTTAATCGTGTTTTCGTAAAACATATATACTTATATATAAAAAAAGGATTATAACATGTTAAACATTATACATAAGTTTATTAAAAGTAAAATAAAAAAATTATACCTGCATTTCCAAACATTGTCATAGACTATTTATGTTTCTTATTGAAGAAATTTGAAAGGAATTTGATTCCAAAAGTTCCGAACACTTATACCATTATATGAAATTAATTAAAATAGTTATTTGTTTTATTCTATATATACATTGTAATGGGCCTAACCATATTTATGTTGTGTTTACTTAAAAATATGTTAATATTGTTGTATTTTTTTTTGTCTAAAAATATTATATTTAGAATATTTTGTTATGCAAATTAATTATTTATAACACCACATAGTACCTTTTCATATTTATATTTATAATAACTAAGTAATAACTTATGCGAAATTGTAAGAAGTGTGTAGAGGTTTTGTTGAATAAATGTCCTGTTTAAATTATTATGGTTTTTTAATGCCTACTTCAATTGGACTAAAGTATACCTGTATTTTAAATCGTATACCAAACATGTAAAGAAAACATTAAATGTTAATATTTTGTTTAAATATAAACATTAAATATATAGTGTTTTTTAAATGTTTGAAGTGTTATTCTACACCTATGAAAGAAAAATATTTTTATGGAAACATATAAAATTTTGAAAGTAACTAGATTTGAACCCGCCCCTGTTGGAAAACGTCTAAGGTATACTTCCCTATCGAGCTACGGCGAAATTCTTATATGCTTGTTACAATTTATTTCCGTTTACATCTAAAGAAGAATTTTACAAATTTCTGCTACCTAAAAATAATTGCCTAGAATTGTTTTTGGTGAGAGAGAACGTTCTATATATTTTTTTGGATTTTTAAAGTGTTATTCCACCCACACTACGCAAGAGGCTCAGAGTCAAATCCCGCTCCGTTCAAATTTTCTTAATATATTGATTAAAATACAGATATAGTCAATATACATTATCCCGAAACAATACACAAAACCCGTACGCTTCATAGATGAATTATTAGTATTTAATTTTTTCATTTTTTCGCTCTGTTAACAAGGTAAAGCGTGGCGTTGGGAACCGCCGCTCAACACACACTGCCTCGAAAATTCGCCAGAAAGTGGAGGACGGCGTGTCTTAACACTGTTTTCCGTTTGCCTACCCTGATATAAGCAGGATACAGTATGAAATTGAAAAAAAAATTGGACAACGCCGAGTACTTCCGTTGTTAATACTAGAATTATATATTAATATATTTTAATACCTCTCGAAGTATTTATTATATGGGGAATGTGTTGTCACCATTACGTATTTTCACATAACATTTCGCACTAACAATACAGCTCGTAAACTTGCATTTAACGACAACAGCCGACATCTTGACCGTTGCGGCTAGCCTTGCGAGCATCTCTTGTAGCTTGTGATTCCTCGTATAATATTTATGGGTACAGTAAAGTAATAAGAAAAAAATATGGCTACCTTTTATATAATAATAATATTTTTTTTATTATTTAAATGAATGGAGGCCGTAGTGGCGCGTAGAGACCATAGTAAACGGAAATTGGGGAACGGAAGTGTCTGAATGGGAACGGAGTGTCTCCACACTATGTGTACCCTGTTATATACGGGATACAGCGTGAATTTAAAAAATGTAATTAAATGCTTTAAATATTATTTTCTATTACTTACTTAATATTACTAAAACGTGTCATATATTCATATGTAAAAAGGTTATAAAGTAAAATAAATAAATAAACAATATTACTACGTACATACATATAAGAGAATGATTGTTTATTGAGAGGGAACCTCTTAAGCGTGTTCAAGTTATAATATTTCCAGCATTAATTTCACGATCTATCAACAAGGGTTAATGGCGAGGAATGGCGGGAACCTGTTGCGTCACCCGCGTTGCTGTCGTATATTCAGTTTCAGCTTTCAGCTTTCAGTCAGTTTGTTGTTCGTGTCGCAGGAAAACGCACGCTTCCTTCCCATGCGAAAATACGGACGCGGCTTCCTAACTTATTTAAATTAGAATTATTTTATATATGTATATATATAGAATATTTGCAAGTACATTTGGATATTCGATTCAATTATTATCAAGTATCAATTGAATTTAAAAGAAATTGGTAAAAAGATTTTAAATTATAAGGCAAAATTTTTTAAAAACATGCATTTAATAAAATTATCACGTCTTTTTTTAATAATACAAGTGTTGTCAGTCTGTCTGTCCGCTCGCACTGTATATAAGATAGGAGTTCTAATGGCATCGAGGCTGGATTCTCCTTTTGATTTGGAAAGATGCGGCCCTGCCGTGGATCTGGCGCTTGATAAAGTGAACGAAAAGTTTCTTGCACATCATAATGTGGAACTGCAAAAAGTTCAAGGAAGGTAGGTTTATAAGTTATACCCATATATAGTGTTAGTTGACACTAAAATTGTACTACTTCTTCCTATATTATTTAAAAAAAAAGAGGGAACCTAGTGTTAAGACACTCCGTTCCCCACTTTCTGCCGAATTCTGAAGGCATTGCGTGTTGAGTGACAGAACTCAATGCCGCGCTTTGCCTCGACACCAGAGCGAAGAAATGTAAATAGAAACGTAAATAAATATTTCACTTCCTCGAGTGGGGTTCGAACCCACAACCGTTGTGTTACAGTCGCACCCTTGTGCCGCTGCGCTACGACGGCCTCTAATTATTTTATTGCCCTATTTATATCCTAACAATAAAAAATATCTAACAACTGAGAGAAGGTACTGAAAGAACAATTATTTAGTGCTTTTTTTATATTCGTTAAGTCCTACAAATTTGTGCTACGAAAAATATAAAACAACAGGCCGAGTGCATGGGTTCCGTACCATCATCTATAAAAATGCAAAAAACATGTTGGCTGTATCAGAACCCCTTTAAAAACAGTTTATTTCATCATCTGTGAAAATTTTAACTGTCTAACTAATAAGATTTATGTAATGACAGACAGACGGACGAACACAGGAGCGAATAGGGTTCCCAATTTATCTTAGTTTACGTAGATTAAAACTTTATTTTTTTTAAATACATTTGTACAGTAAATAAATTTTCAATTTTCAAAATTCCACATCTACATTCATATTAACACAAATACATATTCCTAACAAACTTCTGTAAATGTGCCTTTCTTTCTAGTCTTAGTCCTATAATTTCTTATTTCTATACTATAAAACTTTTATATGGCTCAAAGAGATTTCTCCCCGTGAAATCTGAATCTAATTAAAACGACATTAGATAACCAGTCTCTCGTTTGAGAATTAAAGTTTGTACGTTAAGGATCTTGGCTAAAAGATAAAATTTACCTCATTTTCATTCAATACAAGTTCCGTAAGTAGTTATAATGCTCCTATTAGCGTCATAATACACGTCAAATTCATTTAACAGCACAGGTCAAGGCTAAGATTTATTTTTTCCTAAGAATCCTTTTCTATATGAAAAGCTATATAAAATGAGATATTTTCTTTATTAAAGTGAAAACGGTATCTTATAAAAGCTTCGAAGTTCACGACACCTATAAAATGTTTGGTGTATATTGTCACTAAAATATAATGTTGTACGTAATATGTATTTTAGCATTTTTGATTTTAATTTAAGACAAATTATCTTGTTATTTAAAAAAAAAAGATTTTTTTTTTCACTTTTATTACTTTGTCAATTTTAACTTTAGAACGTTTATTATTTTTGTTATAATCATGTGTAAGTAAGACATATGTATAAAGGACAGTTCTTGAAAAAACAATATACACTAGTTTTATTATATTATTTAATCTTAGCATTATATGCTTAATCTATTTTCTTGTATAATTCAGGGGCTAATAAAAAATCTATTTAATTATTGTTTCTAAATAAAATAAAAATCAGCTTCATGTTGTGTGCAACACATAGCAGGATAGGCAGAGGGAATCTAGTTTTAAGACATTCTGTTCCCCATTTCCCGCTGAATTCTGGAGACATTGTGTGTTGATTGGCGGAACTCAACGCCGCGCTTTGTCTCGACGGTCCTTAAATAAATATAAATTTTCCCCGAGTGAGGATCGAATTCGGAACACATACACGTGGGCCACAACCACGTCAGACCTTAATGTATGAAGTTTCTATAAAACCAATTTCATTCATACAGTTATCCGACGTGCTCTGGAGCGTTGGCCCCCGGACTAGCAGCGGATATGCACTTTAAAGATGACGTTATAGCATTCGTAGGACCGGCATGCGCCTTCGCCCTAGAACCTGTTGCCAGGTTAGCAGCATACTGGAACACGCCTATCATTACTGGAATGGGAGATCAGGTGAGTCATGACGAGAATTGAGTAGTTATATAAAGTAATGTCGGCGAGTTGTGGCCGCCTTGTTAGATGTAAATGGCTGCCAAATTAATGTGAAGTTTCATCTTAATTTGTTTAGTAGATTTTGTGTGAAAACGGAACAAACACCATCAACAAGAATATTCTAAAATAATAAATATTATAATAATTAAGATATTTTTTTATGAAAAGATTTATGTACAGAGTATATCATACTCTGTACATAAAGTCTTGCTAAGATTAAAAAGAGAGTGCTTTGTTTACTATGTAGTCGTTTAGCTTTAGATAAAAAGTTCATTCAATCATTCATTTCAGTCATAAAATGAGTGAACTATAAGCAAATATTTATCTTAGATACTAAAGAAATACTGTTCAAATTTGTTCAATGAAATTTTAAAGTTAAAATTTAATATAATTCAGAATTGGTTTTAGTTTGACGAGTGCTGCACCAAGTTAAGAACTCTATTAAAACTGCAGGACACAAGAGATGTAGTTTATTATTAAGCAAAGGTCGAACCCGTCGAGTTTTAATCTAAGAATTTAAGTTTCATTAGTTTTGAAAATTATTTAGTGCCCGATACCTAACTTCAATTGAACTCTTCGTAAAATTTATGGGGTAATAAAAAAATAAAACACTAAAACAAATCAGTGTAAACGTGAACTTAAACGACATCCCTTATCTAAATGAAACTCTGTGACCTTCTGTAGAGTTAAATAAAAAAGGACATATGAGTGAAGGCTCTTCAAACACAAGGATATATAATAAATGTAATATTAAAAAGATTTGGCTCATAGGATTTTATAAGTATTGATATATATTTAATTTATTTTCATTTCTTTGGCACTGATACACAAAGGGTTAATAGTGTTTCGGCAATCAATAGCTAATGGCCCGAAAGTTGGGTGGAAAGTGGGGTCTTTAACGGAGTGTCTTAGCACTAGGTTCCCTCCGCCTATCGTGGAGATATTTTTGGTAAATTTTATTATATTACTAGCGGAGGCGCGCAGCTTAGCTTGCGTATTTAGGGATGAATTCTAAAAAACCACGAAACATGTGTTCAATGAAATATTTTTAAGAGTCTAAATTTAAAATTTTATAATAATCGGTGGCGTTTTAAAGATTTTTCCATACAAACTTTCAACCCCTTATTGGCACCCTTAGGGGGTAAATTCTAAAAAACCGTGAAACACGTGTTCAATTAAATATTTTTAAGAGTCTGAATTTAGAATGTTATAAAAATCGGTGCAAATTTAAAAAAAATTCCATACAAACTTTCAACCCCTATTTCGCCTCTTTAGGGTTAAAATTTTTCAAAATCCCTTCTTAGTGGATGTCCAGGTTATGAAAGTAAACATCTGTCCAAATTTCACGTTTCTACCATCAGCGGTTTTGGCTGTGCGTGCGTCTTACCTCAGTCAGTGAGGACAAGTCCTTTTATATATATAGATAATAATATTTTCGAGGTCGTCGCATCGTAGCACAGAAGCACAAGCATGTGGTTGTAAGCGCGACGGTGCGGTGGTGGATTCGATTCCTACTCAAAAGAATAAATTATTTAATATTTTTATGTGCTTGCTCTGGTATCAAAGCAAAGCGTGGCATTAAGTTCTATCACTCAACACGCAATGATTCCAAATTCAGTGAAGAGTTGGAAACGTAGTGTCTTAACATTAGATTTCCTCTGCCTACTCTGCTTAAATCGAAATACAAAAAAGTTTCGTTTCATGTATTTTTATCTTGTTTACTCAAATTTCATTAAGTTTCTACTTACTTTAAGTCGTCAGGCTTAATGAAGTCTTTGTGAAACGGTCCCTGTAGTTTTAGCGTTGATAAGCGATCTCCGGCCTTCCCCTAATTACTTAACTACAATCTTCAAAGGTCAAGTAACGAGAACCACGTGAATATTTTAAACATATTCATTTAAAATTTCAAAGAATAAATATTTAATTAAATGTATATTGTACGTATTATATGCAATATTTTATCATGAATTAATTATAATTATTTACTTATTTCGAAAATATAATTGTTTCAATGCTTTATTATCATTAGGTTTATTATATTATATTGCAATATGTAGGACATTTTATACTTTAATTTCTTCGAAAAAGGTGAAAAAATGCCTAATAAGTACCGAAAATATGTCTAATAAGTACACAGTCTTTTCATTTTTTTCAATCGCATAGCGGATATTAACATGTCTGTTTTATTATGATAAACGAGTATTTATGCATCATACAAAAATAAAACATAATTTCATAGCAACTAGTATTTAAAACAAAGTATTTCCTATATAGCTTATGTTACGTACACAAGAGAATAGTTTCATCTAGAGAACAGTCATTACGGGCTCGATTTACCTTGTCCCGGTGGTCAAGGGTACAAACAAATCAGCGAAAGAGCTCCACGGAATCCACGAACTTGGCATTGACGCCGCAAACAAATGGAATTGAAGTGTAATGGTTTGTGAACACTGAACACTTACTTTGTAAAGTCAACCTTTCGATATGTAGATATATCTCTCCTTTTTATTTTAATTTAATTTAAAGGATTTATTTCTCTCTTTATTTCGTCTCTATCATATTGTAATTTTTGCAATTTTGTTCTGAATAGAGATTTTTATTAGTGTGTAGCGAATCCATTTTACGACTATCGTCTTTGATACTGTTGTCGAACTTTTGCTTTATTTGTAATTTGAGTTCAAGTCTTAGTTAGGATTTTTATTATATAGTAGCGACCCGATCGCGGCTTCGCCTGTTTGTTCTACACATTTATTTATTTTCCAATCTGAATTATTTTCGCACACACCAGAGTGGGCAGAGGGAACCTAGAGTTAAGACACTCGTTTCCCCACTTTCCGCCGAATTTTTCGAGGCGAACATAATTTCTAATATTATAAATCCCTGCAGCATTTAACCAGTGTTATATGCTATTAATAAAATATTTAAAATAATTAAATATGCATCATCTATTTTAGCCTCCTTCAGAAGGAGAATTGGCGGCCCCAGCGAGTGTCGTAAGTCGCATGCACAGACTGAGGAACCTGCGTAAAGGGACTAGGGTGAGTTGTTAAAATTATGAAGTTTTGAGAATGAACGAAGTTCTATAGCTTTATTAAATATGTAGTTTGAAATGATAACAATTAAAACACTATTTGATTGATTTATATTTGATCTTAAATAATTGAGTAGATCAACTATTTTTAAAATATTTATTTATGTAGAGAGTATCCGAATTTCAAAAACCTAAGTACAAGATAATAATGTTATATTAAAATAATATATATAAAGTTGAAATATAATTTCATACTTTTCTAAAATTCCGATTTGCTATCGACTTTATGAATACAATATTAACCTATGCCTAAAAAATGTATAAGTTTGAAGTCTATAATATAATTATGTCTTTACAATATATCCATATATTTATAAAATATCATATTCTAGCCTCAAACACTCTTCAACGACAAGGGCAAGTATCCAACACTGACCCGAATGTCGTACTGCCAGTGTCGCTTGCCGAGGGTCTTCACCAGCGTCTTCGAGCGATTCGGATGGTCTCACGTAGCACTGCTTCTGGATAAGTCTGATTTGTTTTCACTTACTGTTGGTAAGTTTATTATTAGCTTTACTTTTTCAAAATTTAAATTTCTTAAAGGGAAATTTTACTTTTTGTAGGCAGGTTTAAAAACAGATTCCAATTTAAATGTTATAAAACTTTATATTTGAAACATTAATTATCTAAACTTTATTTACATTATTGTAGGTATATCTTTTCATAAGTTTTGCAATAAATTTCGAAGTTACAGTAAAGTAATACTTGAACACGAATTTAGTTCGAGTCATTCTACTTTGTAGAGCTATCAGGAAAAAGCTCTTAAAAATAGGGTTGAGCCATGAACTAATTATATTATATAAATAATATAATAATAATACATAGTTGATTATATAAATCGCTCTCAAGTTTGAGATTGATCTTGAGATGTCTTTTTCATTCATAGAAAATTAATTAATGAATGAAAAGGTCATTTCAAGATAATTTTCAGACTAGAGAGCGATTTTTAAATACAGGCCTAAGAGTGCGTATAAATAAAATGATTGTTATGGGTTCGAACCATAGGAAACTCATGGGATTTACTTAGTTTTATTTTCCCAATTTATGGGACAAATCCAAAACTTATTCGGGTGAAATGTGGAAAACGGAATGTCTTGCTTAAGTCTTAATGTTTTTTCTATTAAAGAAGTTGCATATAAGTAGTTGGGATTTGTTGGTTCTGGCGCACGCGCCAGAACCAACAAATGCGCTAGAACACGGGAGTGTGCCAGACCCCGCGCGTCAACTTGTCGATGCTTCGAAATTAAAAAAAAAAAAAAAAAAAAAAAAAAAAAAAAAAAAAAAAAAAAAAAAAAAACGGTTTAGCCCCCCATTTGAATCGATTGCGCCGGGTCCCAGAGCTGTAGCTCTAACCGTTCCAAAGATAGTTTTTCGATTCATTAAATGCCACTAGACGCGTCTCTTATCAGTCACCCTCATCAAGCTCGGGCCCGGCCTTATCGCTCGCTTCCCCGAATTGCTAACAACGAACCTACGTCACAGTGCCCGTCTCTTTGTCGCTATGTTGCCTAACAATTTGTTTATTAAAAACTTCTCATTTAATATGCAATTTCTATCATTTTAATTTAATAAAAATGTCTAACCTAACCTAACCTACCGAAATCCTGCAATTTCTATCATTTTAATTTAATAAAAATGTCTAACCTAACCTAACCTACCGAAATCCTGCAATTTCTCTCATTTTAATCAAAGCGTCAGAAACCGCGATACAGGACTGTGTGTTAGAATCCGCGATATTAAATCGCTTTCTACAAATGATTTTCTTATTACAATCTTTGTGAATTTATTTAGTCTAAATACTTCCATTGTATTTTTTACTATATAATGTTTCAAATAATGGTGCGCCGATGTAACAATATTTTGTTTATTAAAACTTCTCATTTAATATATATATTTTTATGAAATCTAACAATAAGAAATCGAAATGAGAGTATAAAAATGTAAAGAAATGTTCAACCTAACCTAACCTAAGAATAAAAATATTTTGTTTATTAAAACTTCTCATTTAATATATATTTTTTATGTATTTTTTAGTTGTTATTGTAGAATTTTAGACATGCTCAAACTTGTAACATTTACTCATAAGTGATAAGCATACAGTTTGAATATTATCGTTATCACTTCCGGTATTTTAATAGGTTTGTTCCGCTACATTGTGCAAGTTAGTATAAAACGACTGTGTATCTTTTTTGGATTCATCACTAAGTTGTTCAGTGTCTTCTTGTTAAGAACTATTGTGCGAGTGTTGTCTAGTAAGTGCTAACCACATGGAAACCATTATGGATGTGAGTATTACTTTTTATTCATGTTATTTTGTATTTTACTATGATTTTTTACAACTTATGTTTTTTACCACTCTCTAACGTTTTTTAGATAGCATAGAAATTTATTTTATTTTATACTTATTTTCGTTTGTATTCATTGTTGTAGCTTACGTGCTGCGTGGGTGGGAATAAGACAGAATATGAAGAAAACACATATAAACAGTATTACTTCTCAACATCTGACGATGAACGTACCTCACCATACCCTATCAAGAAACGAGAGAGATCAAAGAGCAGTGACTCTCTAAACGAGTTCTTTCAAGAACCTCCTCCGAAGATAAAAAAGACAAAACTACGTTCTTCATCGGTGGGGCGAGCGACGAACGATGGTACCTCATATATTACTACCAACGAAGATGATGGATCCAATGCAACACATCTCATAAAAATTGAGATATTTGAACTGAAAAAACTGGTTGATGTACCACCGGAGGAGCACTGGAAACATGCAGATGTGAGGGTCAAATATTATAACAAGAAAAATAACAAAAATAACCACCACCAGCTTACACGAAAGTTGGTACATAGTATCACCAAAGAAATTTCTAGTGCACCAAACCTAAAAAAATATCACTTTAAACAAAAAGACTAAATAAATTATTTTACTAAAATTTTACTTTGTTTTATTTTCATCTGAAAGGCATTTTAATAAAACCAAATAATATTTTTTACATTAGCATTTATTATTTCACTCATACATATTTTTTTACATAATGTTCTTCTTTCTAAAATTCTTGTTTAAAATAATATAAAAGATTGAAACATATCGTTTAACAGAAGATCATTATTATTTGTATCCTAACGCCATTGTTTCTTTATTAGTCATAAGTGATAAGCATACAGTTTGAATATTATCGTTATCACTTCCGGTATTTGAATAGTTTGTTCCTTTACAAAGAATCTACAAAAGCCAAAAACGTTTCTAACTTACTAAAAATGATAAATGATAACTATTTGACAGATTTGCTATTACTAATGTCATTGTTTCTTTATTAGTCATAACTGACAAGCATGCAGTTTAAATATTATCGTTATCTCTTCCGGTTTTTTTATAGTTTTGTTCCCTTACAAAGAATCTATAAAAACCAAAAACGTTTCTAACATAGTATCATTTACTGTCTTGTGTTACATTCATTCGTGTTGAAAATGTCGAACTGTGATCATGTTACTAGTGTGTTATTTACTAAAGAACAAGAGAATGGAAGTAATTGCTGGACTGACAAGGAATTGGACGAAATTTGCGAGATTGTTGAATCAGCAGAATGTGCTATGGAAGTTTTCAACGAAAAATTCACAAGTATTGAGTCAAAGACTTTTGATTCACAATTTGATGAAGCTTTGTTCAACATAAGTGAAAGTGTGGAAAAGCAGTAAGTAATAATGATTATTAATGTTTTTTATTTATTTCTTTTTTTTTCCTGTTTAAATTTATGAAATGTTGAATTTAAAACTTATTTTTTTCTTTGTTCACCAGCTTACAAGTTGGCAGAGGCTTGAAACGCGTAGTTCAAGATAACAATAAAAAAGTTGTGAAAATGAGACGTCCAAGCGAACCTTCAACTTCGAGGGATTCAGAACCATCAGTTCAACCATCAAACATTGACATGATCAACTGTGAGGTATGCAAAATACTTGTTAAAAGGAGATATTTAGTAAATCATTACCGAAGCAATATTCATAAAAATAATGCATTACGTATTCATCACAGTTTTCCTAATGTAACATTAATCGAAAAAGCATTTGGAAAACGTGTTTATACTTACAGAATAACTCCACTCTCCGTTAGCGATGAGCTTTTGGATTTTAATTTGTTTTTACATTCCATCAAAGATATTCTTTTTACTTTAGTTAGTGAGAGTATAGTAGTTTTGAAAACCTTCAAAGTTAATTTTATACTTCAAGCTATTTTTATTCAACAGAGTAAAGAATTGACAAATATTTTTGATTTTCAAACTCCGAATGTCATCATTAACGAATCTGTTAATCTAAATGAATTTCTCGATTCTTTAAATGAAATATTTGCAAACAAAATAACTGAGTTTGAAAATAAAGACAGCGGTTGGTCTATTCAGAAAATATTTAGTTTGGATATGAATGTGAATAAATTTAATCCACTTCGCGGATCTTCATACATTGATTTGCCTCACGACATACGAAACAAAAAGGCAGTAATAAATGTAAAAAATAGCGACGTTCAGTGCTTTAAGTGGGCTTTACTCTCAGCATTGTACCCAGCAAATAAAAGTTCAGATCGAGTCACTTCATATTCAAAATATGAAAACAAGTTAAATTTTGATGGTGTTCCTTTTCCTGTGAAGTTAACAGACATTCATAAAATCGAAAAGATGAATAATTTGAGTGTTAACGTTTATGGACTGGAATACAATGCTTTGAGTAAGTCTAACTCTGTGGTTGGTCCATTATATTTTACAAAGTGCCTCAAACCTATTCATATTAATTTACTTTACATAACGAGTGGAAGTAATGGGCATTATTGCTATATAAAAAATTTATCTCGTTTAGTGAGTCATCAGGTTACATCACGAAATAATGCCATTTACATTTGTGACGGTTGCCTTATTTATTTTAACAGTCAGGAAGCTCTCGATAGACATAGATTGAATGATTGTACACATGTCAGAACCGATCTTCCAAATAAAGATATAAGTAAAAAAAACTGGCGTGGTGAAAATGTACCAAGTGATAAGATAAAATTCGAAGGTTATGAAAAGAAAAAGAGAGTACCCTTTGTGATTTACGCAGATTTTGAATCTTTTCTCAATCCAATCGATTCATGTTCCAATGATCCTTTTAAATCTTTCACTACCAACGTTCAAAGACATGATGAGTACAGCTTTGGTTATTATGTCAAATGTTCATATGATAATAAGCTTTCTAAATATATTACTTATACCGGTGAAAATTGTGCTAACGTATTTTTGACAAGTTTACATAAAGATATAGAAATTATTTGTAGAGCTAATTCTTTTCAAAAATGTCCTCTTCCTCTATCAGAAATAGACAACAAAACAATACAAGAAGCTTCTATATGTTACATATGTGAGAGTGAATTAAAGGATGAACGATATATCGATCACGACTGGCATTTAGGTACTTTTATAGGTGTATGTCATGAGAATTGTAGCAAAAAAATTCATAATACCTCATTTATTCCTATAATATTACATAATCTGAGCAATTACGATGCTCATTTTATTGTACATGCATTAAATTTTGCCGAAGGTGAGGTACAAATCATTCCACAAAATAAAGAAAAGTATATTTCTTTCTCAAAAATTCTGAATGTAAATGGTAAAAAGGTTGGTTTGAGGTTTATTGACTCTTTCAAATTTTTATCAAGTAGTTTAGATTCACTAGCTAAGAATCTTAATGACAATGAGTTCCGAGAAACGAGAAAACAATATCCCTCTGATAAAGACTTTCAGTTGTTAAAGCGGAAAGGTGTTTATCCATATGAACATATGACTTCGTTCAAATCATTAGAATTATCATCTTTGCCACCAATTGAGTGTTTCGCTAGTACATTGACTGGTGAAAGCATTTCAGTTGATGATTATAATCATGCTCAAAAAGTATGGTCTCATTTCCACTGTCAAAGTATGGCTGACTATTCTAATCTTTATTTAAAAACTGATGTAATACTTTTATGTGATATTTTCGAAAATTTTAGAAATGTTTGCATGAAGACTTACGATTTAGATCCTGCTCATTACTATACCGCTCCAGGGCTAAGTTGGGATGCTATGTTAAAATATACCAAAGTTGAACTAGAATTATTAACAGATTTTGACAAAATTGCTTTTGTCAAATCCAGTATTAGAGGAGGCATATCGCAATGCAGTAATCGCTATGCAAAAGCAAATAATCCACACATGAAAACTTTTGATAGTAATGATCTTATTTCATATTTAATTTATCTTGATGCAAACAATTTATATGGGTGGGCTATGTCTCAATACTTGCCTTTGTCCAATTTTGAATGGGAAGATCCTTATGTAAATTATAATGTACCAATCACCTCTGATATTGGATATATTTTAGAAGTAGATCTAGAATACCCCGATAGCTTGCATGATGCTCATTCCGACTTTCCATTGTGTCCAGAAAATATTTGTGTAGGTAATTCGAAAGAATCTAAATTAGTTACTAATTTATACAGGGTGGAAGAGGCTGCGCTTCTTTAATTGAAACTGCATATAGGGTAAAAAATTTCAAACTCGAAGCTAAAGAAATTAATCAAGATGCCTCAACAGTTTGGACGTAGGATTTTTTTTTCATTTCACGATTTTTCTCCATACCTGTATTTCGTGTGACGCACACATACACATACTACTACAAAAATACTACTAAGCGTTGCCAAACTTCTACTTTTCATTCGTCAAAACCAAACCGAACGAGAAAGAACGATATCTCGCGTTCTTTGTCACGCAATTACCTATTTATTATAAATCTAAATAACGTTCAAACCTCTTATTAAAATTGTTTAACAAAATCCTACTTTAAGTCAATT
This sequence comes from Heliconius melpomene rosina, assembly GCF_056956725.1. Taxonomy (NCBI): domain Eukaryota; kingdom Metazoa; phylum Arthropoda; class Insecta; order Lepidoptera; family Nymphalidae; genus Heliconius; species Heliconius melpomene. Next base: position 2,521,409 of record NC_140402.1, on the reverse strand, counting down.
TATTATATCACCTTTATTATGAAATTATTTAGAAATACTGCATGGTTATTGAACCACCCACAAAGTAATATTCAAAATTTTTAACACAAAATGATATTGAACTACGATAGATAGATACTTACATTTAACATTAGTTTTACATCGTCGTTGTCGCATTCTCCTTTTACTATCACTAATATTTACATCATAAGTAATATTAAAAACTCAACATTTGTTTGAAACGTCTTAAAAAAATGTATGTTTTGATAGTACACTCAAATACTGACACAATAGTTTCACATTTGAGAAAAATACTCAGTAATCACATCATCACGATCACGAAACATTCATCACGATTTTAGAAATCCGATTAATGATAAAATTAATATTAGACAACATCCAAATAATTTAAAACACTTAATAATTATTCAACGTATAAAATCGAACAAAATAATGTAAATACAACAGAACTTAGCCGTTCCGCGGCTAAGTTCTGTTCTCACACAGATAATTAAAAACATTGTAATAGTTGCCATTAACTAAAATACTTATCGAATATACTATTAAATTTTTTATTAAGATTTTCATTATTATTTATATTTGTATGATTATTTTGATAGAAAATCGTATAAAAATTAAATATTAAACGAGTTTTATAATGTTACACGAGGACCTGCGAAAACTCAATACGAAATAAATTAATATTTAGTAATTATTTGTAAATAGTATTGATAATTTTATTAATTATTTTAATATCAAATCATGCGTAAAAAGTATAATCTACATTTATTATTAATTATAGTGTTATATTGCACAATCAATCAATATTAAAAATGAATTTTGTTATCTGTACAAAGACACCCCGCTCACGCCGCACCGATTACCGGGGATTCCCATAGAATCGGTGCGGCGCGTACATTCTGCGCAATAGTAGTTGGGTCGGACTATAGCTGAATGCTATTTACTAAACCATATAAATACAACGGGTTATGGGCCCAGACCACGTCGTAACAATAATAAAGAAGTTTGCATCAATCGTAGAAAATTAGAAATACTGGCGAGATTAAAACAGCGTTACTTCACGCGACGCTTCGGCGTTGGTATTGAAATTTGGAGGTTAAGTTGCCGGGAAGGAATAAAAAAGAAAAACAAGCAAAATAAACAATCACAATGGAAAGGAAACAGCACAGTAATAAAACTGGAAGGAGTAAAAAATTGGAATGCTTGGAAGTTCCAAACCATAATACTACTACGGGGGGAAATTGTGTCATCATCATCTGCATTTATTGTAAAAAGAAATGCTACAATTAAAAGAAATATTAAATGTTTCAAGTGTAATAATATGGGTCATTATCGAGCTGAATGTAATGTGGACAGAAAATGTAATATTTATTGTTAAAAAAAGTGAAAAAAATGCTATTATTGTAATAATTTTGTAAACATGTTAAAAATGAGTGTTAGTTTAAAACGGGAACATAAAAAATGTGTTTGTAGTGCAACAAAAGTAAAATTAAAAACCTAATAGAAATAATTCAATAAAAGTGTGTGTAAAGTGTATTCCTAAGTGTTGGTTGCGTTAATTTAACATCAGCTCGCCGCCGTTGCCTACATACCTACGCTAGTTGCTGCGACTCGATTTCTTGAATGAAGCGTGTGCGACGTTGCCGCTTTGACAGGTAAGTGTGTGAGTGATAATGTAACACTTTACAAATGGCGTTTTTTTTTAAAACGATTATTTTATTATTTATTTTGTTTGAAAAAATAACTTTTTCATTTTTGGGAATTATTTTTTTTCTGAATTATATTAGGCTTTTATAGAGTAGTTAAAACTGTGGTTTCATTTAAAGTGGTGCCGTCAATTCCACCCTGTATAACAAAAAAAAATATGTTATACATTATAGAAATCTTTTGCAATGTGAGAAATATGGTTTGCGAGTACAAAAAGTTCATAGAGTATTAAAATTCAAGCAAAAACCTTGGTTAAAAAAATATATTGAATTAAACACTCAATTACGAACTTTAGCAACATCCGACTTTGAAAAAGATTTTTATAAGCTGATGAATAATTCTGTATTTGGAAAGACAATGGAAAATATCGAAAAAAGAGTAAACGTGAAATTATTAACACATTGGGAAAATCATGGAAAAATCAAAGGTGTTGAGAGTCTCATTGCTCGCCCCGAATTCCACAGTCTTTCCATTTTTTCTGAAAATTTGGTCGCAGTCCAACTTCGCAAAACTAAATTGTTTTATAATAAGCCCATATATTTAGGTTTTAGCATATTAGAGATATCCAAGACTTTAATGTATGACTTTCACTATCAGTACATGAAAAATAAATTTACCAACATAAAATTGTTATATACTGATACTGATAGTCTGATATACCAAATATTTTGCGGTGATTTTTACAAAGAAATTAAGGAAGATTTAAATTCATATTTCGATACTTCTGATTATCCTTCAAATAATCAATTTCACTTTCCTCAAGTAAATAAAAAGAAATTAGGATTTTTTAAAGACGAGAACAACGGAAAAATTCTTACTGAATTTGTTGGATTGCGATCAAAAATGTATGCAATGAGTGTCGAAGATCGTACTATCACCAAAGCTAAAGGGGTTAATAAAAGTGTAACTAAGAAATTAAATGTTAGTGACTATAAATCATGTTTATTTAATAAAAAAATACAACTTGCTGAAATGTATAGATTTAGAAGCATCAAACATGTTATATTTACACAAAAAAATAATAAAATTTGTTTGTCATACAACGACACCAAGCGACATATTTTGCATAACTCTATAGATACATTAGCTTGGGGTCATTATAAGTTAAAATAGTATTAAGATGTCATTTTTATTGTATTAGTTAAGAAAATATATTATAAAATGTTATGTATTTTTTATTATATGTACATATTTAGTTTTACGTTTTAACTGAATAGACGTATCCTACTACATTTAACATGTTTCATTTTGAACACCCTTTCACTGCTATTATAGCGGGTCCTAGTGGTTGTGGAAAATCAAAGTTTGTATGTGATTTTTTGAAAAACATAAATCATGTTTGTAATCAAGAATTTAACACTATCTTATGGTGTTACGATGAAATGCAACCATTATACAATTTAAGTGGAGTTAATTACTATCAAGGAATTCCTGACTTGAACATGTTTGATGGGAAGTATCCCCAATTGATTATAATCGACGACCTTATGAGAGAATCTGATGGGCGCATAGTTGATATTTTTACTAAAGGAAGTCATCATAGAAACTTGAGTGTATTCTACATAACGCAAAACTTGTTTCATCAAGGGAAAGGGCAACGTGATATATCGTTAAATTCTAGCTACATCATTTACTTTAAAAATCCTAGAGACAAAACTCAAATACGTTTTCTTGCTCGTCAAATAGTACCTGAGAATCCTAAATATGTTGAAGAAGCATACAAAGATGCCACTAGTAAACCACATGGATACTTGATGATAGATTTAAAACAAAATACAGATGATATTTATCGAATGAAAACTAACATATTTCCTGATGAATATACCATTTGTTACATTCCTAAGAAGGGATATAAATACAATAACTCTAAAGACAATTCCATCATTATTAAACAATGACACATAGAGTAAAGACACATAAAGAGTTTTTAAGAGCGCTACATAGCTTAAAACCAAAATATAGAAAAGTTTTACTTGGCGCTTGTAATAAAGAAGAAATCGATTGCATTTGTGAGTGCATATACAATGTTTTGAAAGGGAAAATTCCGCTGCAAGACGAACACAAAAATAAATTAGATAAGTATAAGAATGTTTTAAGAAAGCTTGTTTCAAAGACAAAGAACAAAGCTAGAAAAAATATTATAATACAAAAAGGTGGAACTTTCTTACCAATTATCTTGAGCACAGTTTTGGGTGCACTATTTAATTCATTGATTTAGAATAAAAATGGACAACGCAAAGAAAATGATATTAATTGAACCTGAAATAATGGAGAAACTTAAGAAAGATAATGCTCATACTACTGTTAACAATTTATCACAACTTGATGAAGAAATGAGTAAAGTTTTAAAAACTAAATTAGACGACAGAGAGAAATGGTCACTTTATCAACAAACTCTTCAGAGATATTTGTATTTTATTGCTAAAGATCGAAAACCAATAGAAATACCCTTAGTAAATTTTGCTGAAACGGAAAATTATATAAAAGAAGATGCAACAACAAAAAAAACTGTAGACATTAAAGAAGAGCCTTTGAAAACACACGAAAGACTGATTAATGAGAATACTCCACACAAAAGTAATGACTATTACACTAAATCTCAACTGCTTCAACTCATACCAAAGACATATAAAATAAAAGGTGAGCTGTTAATTGATATTTTATTAAAAAATAAAAATAAGATTAATTGGAACGATAATGGTACAATTTTTATAGACAACAAGAAAGTTTATAAAAGTAATATTGTTGACTTAATCAATGATGTTGTAAGACCACTCAAAAACAGTTCGCCACAAGGTTGGGTAGAATTTTCGAAAGTTTTGAAGGATTTAAAAGTACCATTGAGTTATATAGGAAATCCTAAACGAGCAACTTTCATAAATGTTATGTCAAAGACACCTGATTTTGGGAAAACGTCACAAGCTGAGACGGAATCTTCAAGCACCACAAATCAATTAACTCCTCAAACATATCCAAAATCGAACGAAGAAAAAGTAAAACGAAAAATTGCTTGGGAAAGATGGACCCCTTATTAGAAATCAAAAATATTTATTATGATGTTTCTAATCCTGCTGGTTATAGTAGTTTAAATAAATTATCCGAAGCAATGAAAAGTAAAATGACTAAAGAAGATACAAAAAAATGGTTGGAGTCTCAAGAAACTTATACCTTACATAAGCCTGTTCAACGACGATTTTCGAGAAATAAATATGTTTTATCTAATATTAGCGATCTTTGGCAAGCTGATTTAAGTGATATGAGAAATTACAGTGAATATAATGATGGAAATAAATATATTTTATGTGTTATCGATGTTTTTAGTAAATACGCATTTGCTAGACCTTTGCAAAAAAAGAACTCTGAATCTATAAAAAAATGTTTTTCAAGTATATTTTTAGAAGCTAACACTATTCCCAAACACTTACAATCTGATAAAGGTACTGAATTTATGTCAAAAGATGTACAGCAATTTTTAAAAACGCGAAATATTAATTACTATACGACGAACAATCCTGATATCAAAGCCAGTATTGTTGAGAGATTTCAGAGAACATTGAAAATGAAAATGTGGCGATATTTTACACATAAAAATACTTATCGATATGTTGACATTTTACAAGATTTGCTTTATTCATATAACCATAGCATTCATCGAAGTATTAAGATGTGTCCTTGTGATGTTAATCATAATAATATAATGACAGTTTGGCGTAATTTGTATGGTAACACAAATAGTCAGCATAAAACCATTTGTAAATTTCAAATTGGTGATCATGTTAGAATAACAAAATATAAACACATATTTCAAAAAGGATATGAAACAAATTGGAGTGATGAAATATTTATAATTACATCAGTCATAGAGAGATCGCCGTGGTTAGTGTATACTTTAAAAGATTTAAAAGATGAACCTATAATAGGAACATTCTATGAAAAAGAGTTACAAAAAGTAACATATGATCCCACTACAAAACACAAAATAGATAAAATTATTCGTACTCGGTATTCAGGTCTCAGAAAGGAGTTGTTCGTGAAGTGGAAAGGTTATCCGAATAAATTTAACAGTTGGATATTAGCATCGAGCTTAGAGTCATGAATAACGAAGATTTTTATTTAACACTACTTAGTAACAGCTCAGTTTTATACTTTCCTGATAATAAGACGACACACTTTTCAACAAAACTTCCAAAATCTATCAAACTAGAAGGAGAATGGTCGGTAGGAATTGTAGAATTTCAGTATCCATGTACTATGTTCACTGTCCAAAGTAAACAAAATATAATGTACATAAGTAAAAGAGAGCAGCAGGTTCCCAATGAAGCTAAACCACAGATTGTTACTTATAAAGATCATATCCCAGCATCTAGTTATGAAAATATAGAGGATGTTCTATCAGCACTGAATTCTAGAGAATCATTTAAACTACGCTACGATAAAATTTCAAAATACATCACTTTAACTGGAAATATCGATGACCTCATTTCTCTAAAGTTTTCTTCAAAGTTGAGTCTTCAGCTTGGTTTTGATCCAAATACTGATGTAAGAACTAAAACTACAGGTAAATTTCCAGCTAACCTTTACTTAGGTTTACCATCACAACTATTAATTTACTGTGATATCGTAGAACCTCAAATAGTGGGAGATGTAATGTGTTCATTGTTACGGATTATTTCCTTGGATCCAGTTAAATATGCATATGGATCTAACAAAATGCACGTTTTTTCGCCCCCACACTATATCCCAGTAATGCGTAGAGAGTTTGATACAATTGAAATAGATATAAGGTCTAACACCGGAGAAAATATACCATTTGAATTTGGAACGAGCTGTGTTAAGTTACATTTCAAACGCAACTAATTTAAATAAAATTATGTACGAAAAACGTAGTGATAATATTTGTCCATATCAACAATATTACATCCATCAAGCTGGAACTGGAATTGGAGTTATCTATAAGGGTGCGGCACATCAGCGTGGTCATGGTATTGGAAGTTTTTTGGGTGGGTTGTTTAGATCAGTTCTACCTCTATTGTCGAATGGAGCAAGAGTGATTGGAAAAGAGGCATTGAATGCTGGTGTAGGACTTTTATCAGACATGGTACAGGCAAAACCATTAAATGAATCGATGCAAGAACGTTTTAGGAAAGCTACTTCAAATTTAAAAAGAAAAGCTGATGATAAAATAGATCGAGTGATGACAGGATCAGGTAACAAAACCAAGAGACGTCGCCTACAAAGTCTCATTCAGTCGGAGAATCTAAAAGGGAGAACATTGAAAAGAGCTAAAAGAAATTATAAATTAAATTACAACAACGACGATATATTTTCAACAAATTAAAAATAATGTCGTTTTTACATAATCATTCTTGTGAATGTGCCAAATCCGAACTGGACTTATTCGCTTTACCATCTACTCAAACAAGCATAGAAAATGGACAATGGATTCACTACAAACCAATTTCATCACTCAGCGACGATGGGCCATTAGAATTTCAAATTCCTGGATCTGGTGATGATTACATTGATTTGTCACATACATTAATTCATGTCAAAGCAAAAATAGTAAATCAAGATTTAACACCTCTTGAGGATACAACTGTTGTAGCTCCAGTCAATTATTGGCTTCACTCTCTTTTTAGTCAATTAGATGTCTATTTAAATCAAAAACTTATGTCTCCACCAAATAATACATATGGATATCGTGCTTACATAGAAACTCTATTAAATTATGCTCCACATGCGAAACAATCACATCTTACATGCGGATTGTGGTATGAAGATACTGCTGGGAAAATGAACAATACTGATGAAACAAATAAAGGATTCACAGAAAGACAAAAATATGTAAAGAAAAGTAAAGAAGTGGAAATGATTGGACATTTGCATGGAGATATTTTTAATCAAGAAAAGTTTCTGATAAATGGTGTTGAAATGTGTATAAAACTAGTTAGATCAAGAGATTCTTTTAACCTCATGGCTTCAACAAATGATATAAAAGTAAAAGTATCAATCACTGATGCTACTCTTATGATTCGTAAAGCTCGAATAAATCCGAGTGTACTGCTTGCTCATCAAAAAGTTTTAGCATCTACAACTGCAAAATATCCAATCACAAGAGCTGAAGTAAAAGTCTTAACAATTCCATCTGGTGTTCAGGGTAAAACACTTGACAATGTTTTCCTTGGACAAATACCTAAACGGTGTATTATTGGATTTGTTAATAACACAGCTTTTAACGGTAGTTATACTAAAAACCCATACGATTTTGATAACTTCGGTATTAATACGTTTAGTTTATATATCGATGGTATGCAAATACCATCAAAAACTTTACAACCAACGTTTAGTAATGGAGTTCATACTCTTATGTATCATACACTATTTACGGGAACTGGTATTCACTTCTTGAATGAAGGTAATGGTATCAACAGAGATAGATATCCAAAAGGATATTGTCTGATGGCCTTTGATCTAACTCCTGATTTAGCTGCAAACACCTCTTCGCATTGGAATTTAATCAAACACGGGAGTGTTAGGTTAGAAGTAAGGTTTGAAAATGCTCTCACTCAAACAATAAATTGTATTGTTTATGCTGAGTTTGATAATTTAATTGAAATAGACAAGAACAGAAACGTAAGTGTAGATTTTAGTAGTTAATAGACTGTAGGCCTTATAAAATAACATTCTCCATGTGATATATTCTATATATTTGATAACTTTTGTGTGCTATAGACGTAAATATCATGAATACTTTAGAGATAAGTAAATATTTAAAAACAATACATCCCACCTTAACATCAAATGTTTTTGCTGCTAATCGATTGCCGGTTCATATGTCAACTCCTGTTTATTTGATCAGTAATTTAGATCCTGATACAAAACCAGGCTCACATTGGATAGCAATTTACATAGGTACAAATGGAATTGGGGAATATTTCGATACTTTTGGTCGAAAACCAAATAGTTATCATTTATCATTTTTAAAACGAAATACAAGTAGATGGACATATAGCAATAAGATAATTCAAAATGTTTTTTCTTCTTTTTGTGGCGAATACTGTCTTGTATATATATATCTTAAGCGTAGAGGTATGTCTCTCACTAACTTTGTTGCAATGTTTAATCAAGATACAAATAATAATGATCTTCTGTTAAACGATATGTTTCAATCTTTTATATTATTTTAAACAAGAATAACATTATGTAAAAAAATATGTATGAGTGAAATAATAAATGCTAATGTAAAAAATATTATTTGGTTTTATTAAAATGCCTTTCAGATGAAAATAAAACAAAGTAAAATTTTAGTAAAATAATTTATTTAGTCTTTTTGTTTAAAGTGATATTTTTTTAGGTTTGGTGCACTAGAAATTTCTTTGGTGATACTATGTACCAACTTTCGTGTAAGCTGGTGGTGGTTATTTTTGTTATTTTTCTTGTTATAATATTTGACCCTCACATCTGCATGTTTCCAGTGCTCCTCCGGTGGTACATCAACCAGTTTTTTCAGTTCAAATATCTCAATTTTTATGAGATGTGTTGCATTGGATCCATCATCTTCGTTGGTAGTAATATATGAGGTACCATCGTTCGTCGCTCGCCCCACCGATGAAGAACGTAGTTTTGTCTTTTTTATCTTCGGAGGAGGTTCTTGAAAGAACTCGTTTAGAGAGTCACTGCTCTTTGATCTCTCTCGTTTCTTGATAGGGTATGGTGAGGTACGTTCATCGTCAGATGTTGAGAAGTAATACTGTTTATATGTGTTTTCTTCATATTCTGTCTTATTCCCACCCACGCAGCACGTAAGCTACAACAATGAATACAAACGAAAATAAGTATAAAATAAAATAAATTTCTATGCTATCTAAAAAACGTTAGAGAGTGGTAAAAAACATAAGTTGTAAAAAATCATAGTAAAATACAAAATAACATGAATAAAAAGTAATACTCACATCCATAATGGTTTCCATGTGGTTAGCACTTACTAGACAACACTCGCACAATAGTTCTTAACAAGAAGACACTGAACAACTTAGTGATGAATCCAAAAAAGATACACAGTCGTTTTATACTAACTTGCACAATGTAGCGGAACAAACCTATTAAAATACCGGAAGTGATAACGATAATATTCAAACTGTATGCTTATCACTTATGAGTAAATGTTACAAGTTTGAGCATGTCTAAAATTCTACAATAACAACTAAAAAATACATAAAAAATATATATTAAATGAGAAGTTTTAATAAACAAAATATTTTTATTCTTAGGTTAGGTTAGGTTGAACATTTCTTTACATTTTTATACTCTCATTTCGATTTCTTATTGTTAGATTTCATAAAAATATATATATTAAATGAGAAGTTTTAATAAACAAAATATTGTTACATCGGCGCACCATTATTTGAAACATTATATAGTAAAAAATACAATGGAAGTATTTAGACTAAATAAATTCACAAAGATTGTAATAAGAAAATCATTTGTAGAAAGCGATTTAATATCGCGGATTCTAACACACAGTCCTGTATCGCGGTTTCTGACGCTTTGATTAAAATGAGAGAAATTGCAGGATTTCGGTAGGTTAGGTTAGGTTAGACATTTTTATTAAATTAAAATGATAGAAATTGCAGGATTTCGTTAGGTTAGGTTAGGTTAGACATTTTTATTAAATTAAAATGATAGAAATTGCATATTAAATGAGAAGTTTTTAATAAACAAATTGTTAGGCAACATAGCGACAAAGAGACGGGCACTGTGACGTAGGTTCGTTGTTAGCAATTCGGGGAAGCGAGCGATAAGGCCGGGCCCGAGCTTGATGAGGGTGACTGATAAGAGACGCGTCTAGTGGCATTTAATGAATCGAAAAACTATCTTTGGAACGGTTAGAGCTACAGCTCTGGGACCCGGCGCAATCGATTCAAATGGGGGGCTAAACCTTTTTTTTTTTTTTTTTTTAATTTCGAAGCATCGACAAGTTGACGCGCGGGGTCTGGCACACTCCCGTGTTCTAGCGCATTTGTTGGTTCTGGCGCGTGCGCCAGAACCAACAAATCCCAACTACTCATATATACGACTAGGCCTTGTTAGGTTAAATTAAACACAAATTGTAGTCAATTAAATAAATACAATTTATACTGGATAGGTAAATCTTTGGAATGGGGCTTAAGAAAAGAAGGGGTGCTCAAGGCTGTGCGGGAATTGGACGGAAATGAAAGGGAATCTTGCGAAGCTCTGCTTAAGGACGTCAGTATGTACGCAAGGGGTGAGTTGATCTTAATCTTTCTGTCATAATAAGCTATAATAAGCTATAATCATCGGTGATTAAAAATTAGAATAAAATATATGTAATATTTTGTTATACTTATCATTTCAATATAATTTTACCAAAGAAAGCGCACATACCATATAGATTACGTATATATAATTATTTTTAAATTATATTACAATATAATGAAATAATTAAGTTTATAATATACTAGCGGACGCGCGCAGCTTCGCTTGCGTAATTAGGGGTGAATTCTAATAAACCACGAAACATGTGTTCAATGAAATATTTTTAAGAGTCTAAATTTCAAATTTTATGAAAATCGGTGCCGATTTAATTTTTTTTCCATACAAACTTTGAACCCCTATTTCACCCCTTTAGAGTAAAAATTTTTCAAAATCCCTTCTTAGTGGATGTCCAGATTACAAAAGTAAACATCTGTCCAAATTTCACGTTTCTACCACCAGCGGTTACGGCTCTGCGTGCGTCTTACCTCAGTCAGTGAGGACAAGTCCTTTTATATATATAGATTACTATAATGTTTAATCTGTTAATAATCTTTAATCTAAGTTTATAATAATTTGATAATAACAAACAAGCCAAGTAAAGTTGTTGTTTACGTGGATTTAGTTATAGCTCTACTAAGTTTGCGGCCACAACCAAAACAACCTCTTTTGATTAAAATAAACTCTACAAGCCGTTAAAGCTGATTTTCCATTTATATCAAATTTAAGGAAACTATTATAGATATTGAAATTAAATTGTTTGTTGATATGTTTAAAGTATGTAATATAGACAGAGAGAACTTAGTGTTAAGACACTCCGTTACCTACTTTCTGCCGAATTCTGGAGGCTTGCGTATTGAGTGGTAGAACTCAACGCCGCGCTTTGCCTCGACACCAGAGCGAAGAAATGGAAATATAAGCATAAATAAATATTTCACTTCCTCAAATAGGATCGAACCCACAACCGTCGCGTTACAGTCACACCCTTGTGCCGCTGCGCCACGACGGATACCTATACATGGTACAAATTAGAAAAATATTGTTTGGAGTTTGCTGTTGATTTTAATTTTCTTTCTAATTATTGAGACAATATTTTACTTTTAGTGATACTTACATTACATATATTTTGCATTTTAAAAATTATACCTACTAAATATTTTGTAAGATTTAGTTAGTAAGGTATATCTATTTATCTTCTAATCAAATAGAAACTTATAGCTCTCTGAACATGGGATCTCTTAGTGCAAAACTAAAGGCGAGTGGGTAAAAGGGCTTATGTACCAGAAATCTAGAGGCTCCCGAGCAAAGTTCCAAGTCAGTGCGTTCAGTGATTCGTATTTAATTTAGAAACGTATCGATATGTCCGACGTTAATAGCTTCTATCAAAAGATAAACTAAATAAGAAGAGCATAAAAGTACTCTTTTTATTTTGTATCATGTTTAGTTTTAAAAATAATTGATTGTTTTACCTTAACCTTATTGTTTTTAATTATTTCTATGTTAATATATAATATTCCTGTGAATAAAAACTATTTCATTTATATCTTTTCTCAAAAAAGACAAATATAAATGTTAGCAAAAAAAGGTTCCCATGTTCCCTCTGCCTACCTTGCTTTGGGAAAGATACAGATAATGTATATGAAGTACTAGGTACGTCTACCTACTCAAAAAGTTAAACGATTCTCACTATTTCCTGGGATTCCATTATCAGACCATATCTTGGAAGCAATGATGCCCCATTGGGCAACCTAAGCTCTTTCAAATAAATAAATCTGAATATTCATTGACGGGCGAACCGAGGGAAACATACATAAAAAAATACAGTTGTCTAATACAGAACATCCTCCTTCTGAAAGTCGGTTAATAATAAACTATTTTTAATAATAGTCTACCTTAGAACATAAATAAGTGTTGAATATTTTTATTTTAGTTGTTATACTGAGTGTACGAGGGTCTCTGGTTCGTGAATTTCTTCTAGCGGCTCATTCGCTGGGCATGACTCGTGGAGATTGGGCCTTTCTTGACGTGGAAATATTTCAGGTTCAGTATAGTAATAGTTTTTATTGTGATTAAATATACATATAACCCCTTTATTTAAAATGGCAGCATAATTTTAGAAACCGAAAAAATCTATTTTGACTAGGAAAAGAAAAAATACTGTTAAGAGACGTTAATTGTGATTATAATTTTTTTATTTAACATTATTTAAGATAACGATATTTCATAATTTCAATAACAAACATGTTAAAAATGTCAATTATTACATATATAAGTAATTTTGTAGGGTGGTTACTGGGGAGAGACTGGATGGGCTGCAGGTGATGAGCGTGATGCTGCAGCTCGAGCCGCATACGAAGCCTTATTACGAGTGTCTCTGAAGTTACCCACCGGTGACCGCTTCGATGAATTCGCAGATACAGTTCGGGCAAGGGCGAAACATCATTATAATTATACGTTTTCTGATGGCGAAGAGGTTTGTTGAGAAATTTTGGAATTATCTACCCCTCAACACGCAATGCCTCCAATATTCGGCAGATAGTGGAGACCGGAGTGTCTTAACACTAGGTTCCTTCTGCCTACCCTGCTGTGTGCGGGATACAGCGTGAAGCTGTTTTTTTTTTTTTATAAATGAAGACGTTGTGGCGAAGGGGACCAAAGTGTGCCTGTAAACGCAAAAGGTTGTGAGTTCGCTCACCGCAATGAAATATTTTTTATATATTCAATTCAATTCTTTGGTCTGACGTCGTGGCAGTGTGTTATTGAGTTTTGCTACTCAACGCGCAGTGCCTCGAATTCGGCGGAATATGGGGAACGGAGTGTCTAAGCACTAGGTCCATTCCGCCTCTATACAGAATTATTTGTCACGTTTTTGAATTTTACATATATATTTGTGTCTCGTTTCAACCAATGTTCGTACAAGACATATCGAAGATTTATTTGTTTCCCTAGCCTGTACTATCCCATTGTTGGGCAAAGGCCTCTCTCCACTTCTTCCATTCTAGTCTATTCGGATCGAAGATTGGAAATTATAAAAAAAATTATTCAAATTATCTAATGTTTAATAAGTATTTATTGTTATTGTTATTATATTATTAAAGGCACAAGAAAGACACTGTATCGTTTAATCCGTCGTATTGTCAGCAGATGAACTTCTTTATTGGTGCGTTTTATGATGGCGTTTACTTGTTGGGCATGGCGCTAAATGAAACGTTGACGGAGGGGGGCGACGTGAGGGACGGGAGGAACATCACCCGACGCATGTGGGGGAGGGATTTTCATGGTAAATATTGTTATTGTTAAACAATTGCCCATTTGACGTAATAAATAGAAAAATAAAGGAAATATCATATTTTTATTATAATACTAGCGGTCCGCTCGCGGTTTCACCCGCGTGAACTATGTTATTATTAATTTCTGTCTCCATGACTACGTCCTAGTGACGTCTATGCGAAATTTGAGACTCCTACCATTTGTAGTAACGAAGTTTCATACAAACTTTCGACCCCAAAAACAACCCCTTAGGAGTCGAATATTGCAAATTCCCGTCTTAGCAAGCACCTACGTCCTATAAATAACTCCTATGCAAAATTTGAGATCCCTAGCACATGTAGTTTCTGAGATTTCGTGATGAGTGAGTGACCTTTCGATTTTATATATATAGATACATATTGATATTTATAGTTATGTATGTGTATAGGTTTTGTATATTATTTTAAAGGAACTTACAAACACAAACAAATAGGTAATCACAATGACATAAAAATAGCATGAACAAAAATTATATAACAAATAATATACAGGTTGGAAGAGGCAGCGCTCCTTTTACTGAAACTGCATATAGGGTACAATATTTCAAACCCAAAACTAAAGAAATTAATCAAGGTACCTCAACTGTTTGGACGTAGGCTTTTTTTTCATTTTACGATTTTTATCCATCCGGTATTTCGTGTCACGCACACATACGTGTGCGACGTTGCCGCTTTGACAGGTAAGTGTGTGCGTGCCTATGTTATACTTTACAAATGGCGTTTTATTTTAAAACGATAATTTAATTATTTATTTTGTTTGAAAAAATAAATTTTTCATTTTTGAGAATTATTTTTTTTCTGAATTATATTAGGCTTTTATAGAGTAGTTAATACTGTGGTTTCATTTGAAGTGGTGCTGACAATTCCACCCTATATATATATAATAGAATTTTATTTATGTATACGTATACTTTACCTTTTTATATATGATAACCAAAAAGAGTCTAGTGATAAGTCATTCCATATAGCACTAGGTAAAGTATTTAAAATATATGAAAGCATTTCATTATTATTATTTTATATATTAAACCAAATACGAATTTTGTCGCAGTTCAATTCTGTATATCTATACAGTATACATATAAATATCTTTGTTGAAATAAACGTATAATATATTTAGTGTAACAATGCTTACTTTATATATTAAATAGATTTCATTTGTCAGGTATAACAGGACACGTCCGCATCGACTCCGTTGGAGACAGAGATGCCGATTACGCAATTTTGGACCTCGATCCTGTTACTGGAAAATTTGAAGTGAGTTCAAATATATTTACCAAAAAAAGTTTAAGTTGTTTAAGTCACTAATAGTTGAAGTTGAGTTAACTTACTTTTAGTCACGAACATTTTTAAAGCTAATTTAAGATTTATATAATTTTCTCACGGATGGCATTGTTTAAACTGGACCAAAAAAAAAAATGAATCAAAATCGGTCCACGGTTCTGAGGTAATAAACATAACAAATACAGTCGAATGGAGAACCTCCTTTTACAGAAATCGGTTAATAATAATTAATAGTTTTAAATGTATTTTTTTTATAATAATTTATATTTAAAAATGTAAAATTTATTCTCTAATTTAATAAAAGTATATTCTACATGGATTAATAGTTTTATGATAATCAAATGTAACAATAATTATAATGGGTGCTGACCCAAATACATATAATTTCAGTAAATGTCATTACACTTGCATAAATTCATATAAATGTCCTCATTTTAATATTCAATGTAAAATAATAACATTATAATGTTATTTAAAGCAATTATGACAACTTAAGCATAATAATATATTAATATTGCATATTGTATTGCCCTGATTTTGTTTGAAGATGAGTGGCGAAACTCAACGCCGCGTTTTGCCTTTTATTGTTTTGCGAATAACTGAAAATATTAATAAATAATAATTCATTACCTCGAGTGTAGATCGAATCCACAACCGTCGCGTTTACCATCACACGCCGCTTTGCCATGACAGGCTAAAATTAATCTTATTGTTTATTATAAAAAAATATAGGTGGTGGCTTTCTACCACGGCTTAAACAGCAGCTACAAGCCAGTACCCGGCAAGGCCATCCACTGGCCCGGTGGCCGGCGCGGCCCTCCGCCCGACAAACCGCGCTGCGGCTTCCTCGGTACTGATCCTATGTGCCAAGGAGGTGAGGTCCATGTAAATCTTTTATAATTTTTTATTTCACTAATTTATTAAAATTTTAGCCAAAACACTAAATTTTGAGGGTTGGGTGGTTTTTCTTCTTGTACGTCAAAATTCATGATATCTATAAACGAGTACTATTATATACGGATATCATTTATTTAGCTGTTACTAAAGAAGAACAGTTTTAATATTAGCTAAAAAGTATCGTAAATAAAATTTGAAGTAAACCTTGTATCATTTATACGAATGACATTACAGTACGAGTAAATTGCTTTGCGAATTGTGACTGGACTACGACTATATATAATATATTAAATGCTAGAGAAGAAGCCTTTAGTTTCTAGTCTTAAAATAAACCTTAATTTCACCTTTTTATTAGGAAACAATCTAATAAACATCTACAGAAAATTGGTAGATTTTAGAGTTCGAAATATTTTTCATAATAACATTGTATTTTTCGTAGACACGTTAACACCAAGTGTCGTAAGTTTATTCTGTGAGATATAAAATAAAAGATATAGTGTTTTAGACACAAATTGTAAATTATGATCCATTTTCACGCTGCTCAGAGGCCCAGGCAGTGTTGATATATTGCTTTATTGGGCTGGCGGTATTCTTGACAATCGCCTTTACCGCGGGTTGCGTGGCTTACAAGTAAGTATACAAAATATTTAACAAATACATTTTAGGCATCTTGTAGAAATCCTAGATCCTAGATAATAATTATAATGAAAACGCTGCAAGTCCTAATGCTATTAAAATAAATATTATATAATTGAAAAATTTTATATAAAAAAATGCAATCTATTTCGAAAAAGAAAACAAACAAACAGTACAATCACCGGTACCCAGAGAAAAATATAAAATTATATACGAAAATGGAACACCTGTAAAGTAAAATCAACTTAATACTATGTCCTTTGTGTATTTTCATATTTACAAGCAAATATATGTATGTAGACAGAATATGGAAGCTTTTGAGTGGTTGTTATTTGATCTTATAGTTACTAAGTAGAATACATATTAGTAGGCTCTATAGAAATTTTCTTTGTAACTTTATAAGTCTCTCAGTGTGCTATACGAGCAGGAGGCAAAATTATCTTTATGATGCCTTAATGAAATTTGATCATTTTCCCGGATTATTATTTTGATATACGATCGTAAAATATTTTGTAATATACAAATATTTAAGTAATATTTGATTTCTTTAAGTTTAATTATATCTAATCTAAAAATAATCTATTATACAAATTAAGTTTATTATATTGTTAGACAGGTGCGTATAGATGCAGAGTTGAACAACACGGCGTGGCGCGTTCGCCCCGAAGAGGTGTTGGTGGAGGTGGGAACTGGTCTCGGCTCCAGTCCTGCCTTGCACAGCATCAATGAAGTGCTTAAGGTATGTAATTATCACTTATTTCATATTAACAATAATCAAGATCATGAATATGATCTATGCCTCCGTAATTCGGCAAAAAATGAGGAACGGAATGTCTTAACACTAGGTTCCCTCTGCCTACCCTGCTGTGTGCGGGATAGAGCGTGAAGCTGATTTATTTATTATATTTTATAAATATAGACAACCTAATGTAAAGCTTAAAGTTAAAGTTTTTACTTGTAATTTTCCTATGTTCCTAGATAATAGACTTTACATGTACCTCAAAGGATAAAAAACAAAGTCTTTCAATTCAATTACTAGTACTTAGTTAATTAGAATTAAATGCTAGTTATGGCACAGGGGCACAAGCGTGCGACTGTTAACGCGTTAGGTTGTGGATTCAATCCCCACTCGAAGAAATGGAATCTTTGATATTTCCATTTCCTCTAAGAATTGCCTCGAGAATTCGGCTCACTAATTGTCCTAACTAAATACAATCTTAATAATTAAACTTATCATATTAGGTACATACAGTTTGTAAATTAGTACTGGTTTTTTCAATGAAATGGAGAAGATGCTAATTAAATCAATGAACACTCATTTAACGCAATACGCTTCATTAAGTTTTATATTTCAGTATGTCGCCAAATACCTACGGTACATTGCTAATTACGTCACGTCGTCACGTAATTATTGAATTCATTAAATGCTTCCAATTCGTTGTTTTTATTGCTTATTAAATATTAATTCAAATCAAACAAAGTGAAAGGCTTCAGTAAATACAAAAGGTTTCTGTGAATTATTATAAAAATAATCTTTTATAATTAGTTTAAGGTCAATCGTGTTATTGTTATTAATTGTTTGATTTTAATATACCTTGTTTTGTTAAAGAACTGTATGAAAATGATAAGGTAATTAAATTACAAATTTTATTGTAATATGTCTCTAAAAAGATTTCTAGAAAAATGTTCTACAGGCATCATTACAGAGAATAAGTACCTAACGAGAAAAAATGCTATAATTAACTAAATCTACAATGTTATTAAGGTTATATTCGAAGTATACGAAATTATAAATCTTACAACTAAGTAAATAATTGCATTTTAAGACTTATGTAAGTCTATCATCATCATCATCATCATCATCAGCCTGTCCTCGTCCACTGCTGGACATAGGCCTCTCCAATGGTACGCCACTGAGCTCGATCTTCAGCTCTTCGCATCCAGCCGCTGCCCGCTACTTTGCGAATATCGTCACCCCATCTAGCCTATATTATATTGAAAATATTTAATCTCGTTTTTCAATTAATTTAGAAAAGCAAGGAAATTAAAGAATTGGGATCTATTTTATGTAAGCAAAAAAAATATTTTTTTTTGTTTTAGTTATCTTTAGGCTGGAGTACACGCAGTTCAAACTCCGCTGGAATAAGCCCTTCTGTTACACTCTCCTCTTTTACGGTTGGCCTATATAAGGGCAATCGTGTGGCAGTGAAGAAGATACATAGGAAAAAATTAGATTTAAATAAAAAATTGCTTTGGGAGATCAAACAAGTAAGTCATATTCTTTTTTTATTTATTTAGTTAATCTATAAATATCGTTATAAACAGAGAGTAATTTTGTATTATATTTGAATTTTATATAAATAGTAAAATTTTTCACTAGGCTCGCAACGTATCTCACGAAAACACAGCACGTTTTATTGGCGCGTGTGTCGATTGCCCTTTAGTCTTCATTCTGACTGAATACTGCCCGAAGGGTTCTCTGAAGGACGTCCTAGCTAATGAGGAACTGCAATTAGACTGGAATTTTAGAACTTCTCTGGTACATGATATTGTGCAGGTACGGTGTTCGTATTTTTATAGTAATATAAATCATTATTTTGTTTAGATTTGACTTAAAGTTTAACTAAGCAAAAGTATGTTTATCTTTAAAAACAAATAAATTATTTAAGTACCTTAAATAAAGTCATAATACTGCACCACCAAATAGCAAGAATTACGGCAAAATGAAATTTTGTCTATTGTTATGTAAATTATATTAATTAATTAAATAAAAACAATAACATACGCATCTATTATATAGACCGTTGAGTTATGCTACTCAACTCGCAATACGTCCAGAATTCGGCGAAAAGTAGAACGGAATGGTTTAACACTACGTTCCCAGGTTCCCTCTGCCTACCCTGCTATGTACGGGATAGAGCGTGAAGCTGGCAGCGTTATTGATTTCCGATTTCAAGATCAAAAGTTACAAAGTCAACGAGAACCTGTCATAGATCTCAAGTGTTTCTAACAACAGTTTATACCCTACTAGATCCGCACTTGTCAGCAGAGTTAACAATGAGCTTAGATTTTACGACTTTGACCTATAATACTGAGCTCCTATAATAGCTAACTTGTTGATTTATCTTGCACAGTTATTTTATAGCGTAATAGTGTTACAATGGCATTATATTTATAGTATACTTTATGTACTTTTATTTTATATTAAAAACGAAATTATTATTATATTTTTAACTCCATACTGTATCCCTTATAGAGCAGGGTAAACAGAGACATCATTGTTCCCCACTTTCGGCAGAATTCTGGAAACATTGCGTGTTGAGTGGAGGAACTTAACGCTGCGCTTAGCCTCGACACCAGAGCGAAGAATTGGAAATATAATCGTAAATAAATATTTCACTTCCTCGAGAAGGGCTCGAACCCACAACCGTCGCGTTACAGTTACACCCTTGTGCCGCTGCGCCGGCCTCGCATTCTATTATACATTTTAATATTTTAAAATTGATATTAAAAAAATAAATATACAATTAGCATGGCATAGCGCTATAGTTTATATATATATATAGTTAGGTATCTGAAATTATTTAGATTTCGTGTATCCGTCACCATTGAAAAGTAGAACGGAATGGTTTAACACTACGTTCCCAGGTTCCCTCTGCCTACCCTGCTATGTACGGGATAGAGCGTGAAGCTGGCAGCGTTATTGATTTCCGATTTCAAGATCAAAAGTTACAAAGTCAACGAGAACCTGTCATAGATCTCAAGTGTTTCTAACAACAGTTTATACCCTACTAGATCCGCACTTGTCAGCAGAGTTAACAATGAGCTTAGATTTTACGACTTTGACCTATAATACTGAGCTCCTATAATAGCTAACTTGTTGATTTATCTTGCACAGTTATTTTATAGCGTAATAGTGTTACAATGGCATTATATTTATAGTATACTTTATGTACTTTTATTTTATATTAAAAACGAAATTATTATTATATTTTTAACTCCATACTGTATCCCTTATAGAGCAGGGTAAACAGAGACATCATTGTTCCCCACTTTCGGCAGAATTCTGGAAACATTGCGTGTTGAGTGGAGGAACTTAACGCTGCGCTTAGCCTCGACACCAGAGCGAAGAATTGGAAATATAATCGTAAATAAATATTTCACTTCCTCGAGAAGGGCTCGAACCCACAACCGTCGCGTTACAGTTACACCCTTGTGCCGCTGCGCCGGCCTCGCATTCTATTATACATTTTAATATTTTAAAATTGATATTAAAAAAATAAATATACAATTAGCATGGCATAGCGCTATAGTTTATATATATATATAGTTAGGTATCTGAAATTATTTAGATTTCGTGTATCCGTCACCATTGAAAAGTAGAACGGAATGGTTTAACACTACGTTCCCAGGTTCCCTCTGCCTACCCTGCTATGTACGGGATAGAGCGTGAAGCTGGCAGCGTTATTGATTTCCGATTTCAAGATCAAAAGTTACAAAGTCAACGAGAACCTGTCATAGATCTCAAGTGTTTCTAACAACAGTTTATACCCTACTAGATCCGCACTTGTCAGCAGAGTTAACAATGAGCTTAGATTTTACGACTTTGACCTATAATACTGAGCTCCTATAATAGCTAACTTGTTGATTTATCTTGCACAGTTATTTTATAGCGTAATAGTGTTACAATGGCATTATATTTATAGTATACTTTATGTACTTTTATTTTATATTAAAAACGAAATTATTATTATATTTTTAACTCCATACTGTATCCCTTATAGAGCAGGGTAAACAGAGACATCATTGTTCCCCACTTTCGGCAGAATTCTGGAAACATTGCGTGTTGAGTGGAGGAACTTAACGCTGCGCTTAGCCTCGACACCAGAGCGAAGAATTGGAAATATAATCGTAAATAAATATTTCACTTCCTCGAGAAGGGCTCGAACCCACAACCGTCGCGTTACAGTTACACCCTTGTGCCGCTGCGCCGGCCTCGCATTCTATTATACATTTTAATATTTTAAAATTGATATTAAAAAAATAAATATACAATTAGCATGGCATAGCGCTATAGTTTATATATATATATAGTTAGGTATCTGAAATTATTTAGATTTCGTGTATCCGTCACCATTGCAGCAATTCCTGTATTCCATTCAATCTAACATTCATACCCGAACTAGGTTCAAATTAATTTGAACTAGCTCATATGATTCTAACATGGATCTAAAAAGACTTTTAATTATTTTTCTTTGTTATCTTTTAAATTAATGCGTCATACATCTTATATTATTTAGGCTTTGTATAGCTACATATTGTTGACGTTGAAAAGGGTTAAAGGTATAATTATCCTATTTCAAAGTTTTACTTTGATTAAGCACGTGTCGTGTTAATTTAGGGTCAATCATTAGATCCATTAGGTAATTTGGTGCATGTTTATATAATTGGTAGTGGACCTCAGTACTTATCCGTTTCACCCTCATGTATGCTCAGCGATTTTCAGTGGTTCAGCAAATATTTGGGAATTTGTGGTTCTTTGAAAAAACTATAAAAGAGTTATATCAATTTAAAATATGCTGTGAGACTTATTGTTACAATACATTTATTAAATTGTCTTATAAATTATAATATTAATGAATCACCAAAGTAATTCAGATTAATAAATTAATAGCAGTAATATTGGTTTATTGAAATACAGGGAATGTGCTACCTCCATAGCGGACTGGGGGCTCACGGCAAGCTGCGTTCGTCCAACTGCTTGATCGATGGACGCTTCGTGTTGAAGATCTCAGACTATGGCCTCAACACGCTCTGCACGCCCACCGACTTGATTAAAGACGACGCCTACTACTACAGTATTTATCTAAAACGTTTTTGTTTCTAAATGTTTTAGACTTCGTTTCAGAAGTCATTACTTTAAATGCCTCAGTCATGCCACGATAGTTTCTTGGGGTTTAAGTATTGTTTTTTCATTTGTAACGTGAAGCTGAAAAAAAGGAATTAAAAAAGTACATTGAAATTATTAATTTGAATGTCTTAATGCGGTAAAACCTTGTGAGAGTAAAATTCGTAGAAAATTACAAGACGTGTTCGTTCAAGTTGCGAAAAGTAGATTGAATCTGTCCTCAAATAGAATGTCATGTCGTAGCGGCGTAGCACTCGTAGCACTCGTAGCAGTTGCCGTGACATTGCAATGTTGGCACTTTCGTTAAAGTTAGAGAAGTGATCGTTATATTAGTATTTTTATTTATATTTTTGTACAAGAATAATGTTACGGGATAATATGTTAAATGAAAATATGTATATGTACTAACTCCGTACAAATATTTTTACCGTGATAACTCCTGTATATTCGCAAAGTTAACATGTAAAATATATTTTCTTAAATTAGTAACAGGAATAAAAACATATCACAAGATAAATAAAATATAATTGAAAAAGTCAAAAATGTGATTTTCATCACCACTGCTCTTGCTATAAAAATCGTAGCATCGTAGCATCTGTGTAGCTGTAAATATATGGTGGCGTAGAGCTATCGTAGATATCGATAGCTTCAAAAATTTGAACATGTTTAGAGTAAAAAACATTTTGATGTATTTAATTTTATTTATCTTCTTGTTAATTTAATAATTTATACTACACCCACTAATATATAAAAAGTATAAAAAAGCTATACATGAAGTACATAAATATATATCGAATGAACATAAATAAATTGTGAAAACCTCTCAGTTGAGTATAAATTATAAACCTATGTATATAATTTTTAGAGTTACTATGGACAGCGCCAGAACTCGTAGCGGGCAGCGTGTACCCGGGAGTCGTCGCCTCTCCTAAAGGAGACGTTTACAGTTTTGGTATCATCCTTGAAGAAATTGTGCTACGCGCTGGACCATTTCATCATTATTCTGCTACTATGTCTAATAAAGGTGAAAATTATATTAAATAAAATTATAATAATGCTTAAATATAATATATGCGTAATGTTTATATTTACTGTTTGAGTAACTTTATACCTCTTTTTAAATGCTTATGCATAGGGTTTTGCGCAATTAGCATGTACTACGCTATAATTTTTAATTTTTTCGCTTTTTTACTGAATTTAATTTGATGGAAAATTGTTTAGAAATAGTATCACGAGTTTGTGCCCACGAGACTCCACCATTCCGCCCAGTAGTGGGACTGGGTGAGGTGGGCTCAGCAGGAGGGGCTGCGGCGGAGTTACTAGAGCTGGCTGCGCGATGCTGGCTGGATACACCAGATGATCGCCCTTCATTTGATACTATTAACGCTAATTACATCAAGTTAGTTTTTTTAATAATTAATGGAAAATATTATGTATTTATGACAATTTTATCTTTATTAATTTGTTTGATTATCCCATAATTTTTTTATTTTACTTTTATAGCATTATATGTATATTTAACTAATATTTCTTACTAATCATAAAAATATCATACCTCATCAGCTAAAATTTTAACCAATACAATCATAAAATATGATTTTTAGGAGTACCAATATCAATTTCGAAACACAAATCAGTTATTAAATGCAATTTCAATAAGTTTTCATTGTTATCAGGGGATACTGTGACAATTTGATGGACGATCTTTTACGTCGTATGGAACAGTACGCTAACAATCTCGAGTCTCTCGTAGAGGAGAAGACGGAACAGCTCTCTTTGGAAAAGAAACGATCTGAAGAACTGCTGTACCAAGTGCTTCCGCGGTCAGTTATCTACAAGTTGTAAAATATATTATATGGAATATTTTTATCTTGAATATGATAAATTTGGAAAATAAATAAAATTTTACAGTAAGGATCTACAAATACGTAATATTTATAATTAGTATAAACATTTATGTATAGACCTGTTGCACAACAACTGATGGCGGGTGAAGTAGTTCAGCCGGAGAGCTTCGAATGTGTCACCGTCTACTTTAGTGACATCGTCGGCTTCACGGAGCTCTGCGCCGCGTCCACGCCCATTCAGGTCGTTGACCTCCTCAACGACTTATACAGCACGTTTGATAGAATCATCGGTTATTATGACGTGTATAAAGTAAGAACATTACAGTATATTTTATTATAAAATGAATAAATATTAGGGGTATAGCCTGAGGTAAAACAAATTAATTAAACAGGTAGAAACAATCGGGGACGCGTACATGGTGGTCTCAGGGTTACCTGAGCGCAATGGAGATTTACACGCGCGAGAAATATGTTTAATGGCCCTAGCCATTGTGGAGGCGGTTAGAAGCTTTGTTGTGAGACATCGCCCCGCTCATAGACTTGAGGTGAAGTATATTTTATAAGTATACAACAAGACAAATATTGTATAATGTTTTTGTTTTTATATTTTAAAAATGTATATAAAAGATATATTTTTTATAAGTTTTTAATTTAGATAAGTTTTTTTGGGTTTCATGATTACTTCATAAATTAAATATCACACATACTTGGAATAGATCTTCCATTTTTATGTGAAGGCCTATTTATGATTTTAAACTATTTCGAAACATTGTATGTAAAATAAATACAATACTTTTTTTGGTTCATTTTGACTTTATTTTGCGTTAGGTGCGTGTGGGCGTCCACTCGGGGCCGGTGTGCGCGGGCGTGGTGGGTGTCAAAATGCCGCACTACTGTCTCTTCGGCGATACTGTGAACACTGCTAGCAGGATGGAGTCTACTGGACAACGTGAGTACGAAAATGTACTGTTACTACGTTTGTTCTTGTTTGTTAATATTTTTAGGGTTCCGTACCTTTTAAGGAACAAGGGTTGCCCTTATAAGATCAGATCGTGGCCGTCCGTCCGTCTGCCTGTCTGTCAATAGCCTTTATCTCAGGAACGCTTGGATATATCGAGTTGAAAATCAAACCATATACACTTGATTTCCTGAAAAAAATATATTATTAAATATCTAAAAAAGATATTGCCCTTTATATCGCGAAAAACACGTATCTCGACACTACGAGTATAAAGGGAATCAAAATTAATAGGCTACTTCTAGGGTTAGGGTACTTCTTCTGCTAGGGTTGACCTAGAATTATGGCAGTTAGCATTTACAGGTAATACTAGTTCAGGAAAAAATCAGAACTAAAACAGCTCGAGACCTCCAATTTTTGTACGGAACCCTCGGTGGGCGAGCTAACTTTTCATTACCTAACACATTAGCAATTAAGTTTTTAAGTGCGATGATGTCCTTGTTTTTGTTAAATATTATTGGAATAGTGAAAAAACAAAGAAATAATTTAATTTCTAGCATTGAGGATTCATCTAAGTGAAAACACAAGGATATTACTCCAACAATGGGGCACATTCGTGGTGGAGAGGCGAGGGGAGGTGGAGCTAAAAGGACGCGGTCGAATGCTTACTCATTGGTTATTGCATTGTTCTGAACCAGAAGCGAGGCTGGTCTCGCAAGGACCCCAGCCTCCTCCACAATACCCGATTTTATTCCCAGCTTTGCCCCAACCTCCTTTGTTGCATACACCGTATTTGGTTGTAGATCCACCAACATTAGCTGCTTAAATTGGAAAATTAATATGTATTTTATAACTTTTGTAACAGACGTTTGTACTCTAATTAAATAATTAATTTAATTATATAGAAAACTTGTTATATATTAAATAAGGTATGTATTGTAATATCAAATATTTTCCTGACAGCGAAGTATGGTATAAAAATTTTACTTAATATTTTAAAATAGACAAAAATATACGAGGCTCGATTAAATCTCTTTAGCCTTTCGGAAATGCAGCAGAAACCTAATGTTACCGTAGTCCTAACTCTTTTTTACCCCTAGGTCCTTTTTGTTAAAAAATAGTTTTATTTAATCAATAAAAAAAACGATTTATAAAGTACAAAAATATTATCGATTGTCGATTAAACCAAAAAATTAAATTTTAGATTATTTGTTTATTTAAGATATTTTTTTCCTTGCGTTGTTGCCTTGTTATTCCTATTTCTAAGAAAAAAGTGCTCAAAACAGTGAACGCCTACAATTTTTATGTTTTGGAAATATAAAACGATAACAAATGATCGGTATCTCTTACAGAAAACCTTCAAAGCCTCGCCGGATAACCAAAAAGTTTATATTCAAATAATTTAACTTAAAACACGTGTATCTAGCTAAGCTTAATCAACGTTATTTCAATGTAAAAGCTTTAATTAAAAGCTAACAACATAGCTCGTTCGTTGAAATAAGAGGGTTAGTTAGATGTATAGATAAAATTACGTTTTTTTATTCTGTAGAATGAATACACACGAACGCTATCAATTAGTTTCTTAGAAAGAAACGAATGTGAACCGCACATTTATATGGACAACACAAGGCAAATTAAAAAGTCGTGTTGATTTGACCTTGTATAATTTATGATAGAAAAATATATTTTTATTTGTTCTTTAAAAGTTGCGTTCTATCTGTAAGTATGTAAGTAATTAATGCTTGTTTTTTAACTTGGTGAAGTTTAAATATAGAGAATATTTAAACATTTTTGTCGATTCTTATTTCTCTGTTTTTCAATTGTGTGGACAAATATGTATCAACCAGTACTACCCAATAAAGTTACAAAAGAGTTTATATTATACTACGTTTTCTGAGGTTATTATGTTTTCTTAGGGTGTTAAATAAAATAAAGCATATATTTTTGGTTATATAATCCTTGTGCGGTGTTTTTTGAATGAAATATTAAAATAACGTGAAAGCTTTAGCTCCCGCTAAATATATTAAAAGCAGTTTACGCTTATTTTGTTGCCATGAACTGTGAAACACAATTTTGTAAACTATTTTCGCTTTATTAAAATGAAAGGTAATATACAACAAACAAGGCTTATTAGGTCAGGAAATATCAGTCGATTAATAGAGACAGTAACATGTTAAAAAAATGAGTACAATAAATATACAGGTATATATGGATATGTATATTTGCTTTACAATAAGACTTTTTAAAACTGATAAACAAGTACTAATTGCAATAGATAACGAATAAATATAATACATACATAATCTTCTATAGGACTTAGTATATTTTCAATATTATAATATTTAAAAAAAAAGCAAAGAAATATTTTTCTTGTTTGTATGTAACTTATCTGAATTGCCTAAAAAATATTAGTTAACGTGGTGCATGTTTATATTATTTAAACAAAAAAAAAAAGAAACAAAATATATTATGATATTAATATATTATTGTAGAAAATTAATTGTAGATGTAGAGAAATATTTTATATTTTTATATGTGTTTCACGATATTATCACTATTAATAAAATGTTTGTAATATTCTAAATAGAAAATTTTAAAAAATGTAAAAGGGAAGTGACTGTGACGTAATTGTGGGGTCAATTTCCAATTGGATAATTATTTTAGCTTTACCATGTATCCAGCGTACCTAAAGGTAATCTAATCTAGTAAATTTTCGATACCATAACTGCTTCTTTTACAGTCAGTGTCGACAACATTTTGTCGGTCTAAAATCAAATATTTATGACGATCCTGCCTAAAAAAGTTGTTAATTAGAATTGAATGAAAATACGAAAGAAGTGTTAAATAAGTTAAGCTTGGTATTTGTTTACCTTAGTCAATGTATCTTGTGAAATTTTAGTAGTTTGTGTTGATAATTTGTAGTACCTACAAATTGTATATAAATTACCCATAGTTATTATTTTTAAAGCTTTCTTTTTGTTAAATAAAAAGATAAAGAAATTATAAATATCACGCGAAGCATTAATTAAGTGTTTTTAGTAAATTAATTACCTTTATTTATATATTAAGCGCTTTACCGAGCTTTACCTTTCTGGAGCCACCGCATGACTTGAACCCTTGCCCCACCCTCGGATGTGTTTTTTTTAATATTTTTATATGTATTTTTTATAACAATTATTAATGTAAAATTTACTCTATTGTATAATAAAAGTATAATATATAGTATATACACATTATTCGTGCTATAATTTTTATTTATGTCAATTACTAATCTCTTTTTCTAGTCAAAAGTATAAAGGTGTTAATAAAATCAATATTATATTGTGACCAAATGTTTTTTTATTTAAAAAATATACATGTTCTACAAAATAACTGCAATTTTCTATAATCTACTAATTTTATTTAAAAATTTGTTTCTTTTTTTGTTTGAAATCTATCTATATGTTATAATTAGACATTTTTAAAGGTGTTTTATACAAATTAAATAAAATATATCTAAAGTTACTGTTTTGAAATATGTTTTAAAATAGTTCTTTTCGTAACTATGAACGATTGTTTCATTTTAACTTATATTTAAATTAAATGTTTCGTTTCTTTGATTAGGAATAGAACCCACAATCTGTCACGTTCCCAATCACACGCTAACTTGCCTGCGCTACGACTGTCCCCAATTTTACAGTCACAACAATTTTTTATAGTAAGAAAAATAAAAATAACTGTGAAAATTGTTTCAGGTGATGAAATCTCTACGAATATTGTTAGGAAAATGGAAAGTAAATAATAAAATGGCCATTGAAAAATTTAAAAATTGATAGACTTATGTATGTTTAATCAATTTAATTTTATTTGTACTCTAAAGCATTTGTACTTGAAAATGCTGGTAAGATTTTATGTTTTAAGCTTAGTTTTTTTGTCCGTAAATGGAAGTAAGGAAAATGAAGTGACTACAAATTATAATTACGATGTAAGTGATGAAATTATTGACGAAAGTTGATTAATTAGGCCGCTTATATTCAAATCAACAACAACCCCAGTTCCACCGATGTCTGGACCACTGTATAATTTTATTGTGAATTTATTTACTATTATATTAGACCATCGTTTTGCTACATCAAGACTTCATATTTACGTGGGTGTCTTGAGCAAAACTCTTAAAGGCTTAGGTACTGGATACCTAATGAAAATAATGATTAAACGACTAGCCAAATTGTTACATAAAATATCTCATAAATCTCCTAGTATAGAATATATAAAATTAAAAATGACAAATTTGAAAACATTGCTTACTGAAGTTAGGCCTAAGAAAATGGATTTATTTAAAGAGCTAAATTCCATATACACTGTAGCACAAGATGTTAAGATGGATACATATTTATATCATTTAAAAAAATATGGCCACCGTGAAAGACAACACATCGGTAAACTGACTAGAGATATATTTGAGAAACATATTTTATACTTTGAAGAGTCAAAATGATGATAGAAAAAAATCTATTCAATTAAAATTTGCGCTTGCTGCACTGGAATATTATGAAAAACCTGTCATTATATAGATATATGAAATTTCATTTATAATAAAATTGTAGAAGAAAATAATGTGGATATTAAATGAGATTTTTAACCGTGAAATGAGATGAAATAAAAACGTAGGGTAATAAGAAAATAGTAGTAATTTTATTTATCACACGTGACATGAGCTACTGTATGCCGTAAAATATGTTAAAAGGTTTTACGTGTACGAGTTTAGTTTTATTAATAATTCCTATGAAGCTAAGTTCAAATTCAAAATATTCTTTATTCAAATAGACTATTATAAGCACTTTTGAATCGTCTAATGAACTTATAAACAAAAAGCTACCACCGGTTCGGAAGGCAGTTCTGCTGAGAAGAGCCGGCAAGAAACTCAACAGTTGCTCTTTTCAATGTCAATGGCATAATTCAATTATTACATTAGCTGGCAGCTATTGTCGGATCAGCAGAATATTATAATATACAAATTGTGAAGCAACTGTAATAATACTTGCATCTTTAAAACATCTCGAAGAGAATCTCGAGCTTGTAGGTTATAAATATTTTTTATAATCTACAAATTTTATGTATTTCTGTTTTAAACCTACCTATATATTATAATTAAATAATTTAAAAGCTATTTTCTACATTACTATATCTAAATTAAACAAATTATATTGTTAAAGCGAAAGTCACTATTTTGAAATATGTTTTAAAAAATTACTACTTTTCTTAACTATGGACGATTGTTTCATTTTAAATAGTATTATTTCAACAATAAACACAATAATTGATATAAGATAGCCTACAGCTAGGCACAAAATGCTGCTTACAACTTGTTCAATTTCGAGTGCACTAGGATCAGTTGATTTTAATACAGACGCAGTACTAGACATTTTCATTGTATCCTTTTCTAATAAACCAGTTTCTAAGAAACGTATAAGCCAAACAGACAAAGATCTCTTGAAAGCAGAGTTCTTAGGCATCCATATTACTAAAGGAACTGTCATAATAGAATCAGGAAGAATATGACCACATTCATTCTCATTTATCCCTTGCGCCATACAGTAAGCCCAAACATATTCGAGGGATATAGCAAATATAAACGTTTTCTTGCCTTCTAACACTTCTTGGAAAACTCTTTCGAATTCTTCTTCTTGTAATATTTGATATCCGTCACGGATAAACGGATCATGTTCAAAATGTGGCAATACGCCCGCTCTACCCCCAAATGAATATCCATTATCAACTGCTTGTTGTAAATCAACAAATCTGACTACCGCAATATCGGATTTTAGCGCTCCAATAAGAACACTCTGATACGCGCTTCGAACTACGAATGTGAACCATATCCAAAGACTTAAAATGTATAAATCTCTAAAACGTCTCGGTTTTACCCTAATGGATTGACCCATCATCACAGCCCATATTCGTATGACAACGCCATCTAATTTATTTGAATTTTTAAAATATTGCGAACAGAACTGTTTTACTCGTCCGATTTTCATAATAAACGGAATAGATTTAACAATAATTACAACTAGTAAAATGGCTAACCACAAGTATCCATTTAAAGGCGACAGCAATCGCCACCATATTGGGCCGGGAGGTAAAGGAGGACCGAGCCAAGCTATACTTATTCTGAAGTATGGTATAGAATAGTCTAAAATACCAACTCTGTCCATGCCTGGAGATATACTGCACGTAGAAATGTTTGCCGATCCAGTTAATATGTCGTCCAGCGTCTCTGACCAATTTTTAGCACCATCCGAATCAATGCTTAAATAATCTCTACTTGAAATTATTGGTGTAAAATTCATCACATCTCTGAGATACCTGATGATTGCCCTTTTAATTATTTCCAGAGGAATTTTCTGTTCTGTAGCAGGATGATATACTTTGTTGGTTGATATATAAAGAGGACATCCTTTCATGTCACTCATTTTATCTGGAAATAAATCTTTTTCAAGAACAGCTCCGTCATCCCAGAAACCAATGAGTGTAGGTTCTATATTTTGACAATCCAAATGATTTTTATACGGATAATATGTGTAAAGAACAATTTTATTATTTTTGTTCATAATAACAATTACAACATTAGTCGCATAATAATCCCATAAAATACTATTAATACGCTGAAGTCTGTGTGGAGTAGCGAGGACAACGATCAAGAAATGGGCTCCGCTATGAAGCAGGGTCTTTCCTTTCAAATCGGGCTTCAATTTTCCAAGAGTTCTTATTAGAGAGTAATATGATTCAATTATAATGACTACTTGTTTAGGCGGCCCTCCAATGGTATGATCTAAAATAATAAGGCCTCGATATGCCTGAATAAACTTGGTGACTAGAACTTTATCGACTTCTTTAGACACGACTACAGTTGGTGTTCTGAAATTAAAATAATTATTAGCGATGTCAGTGGCACTATCAATAACACGCTCGTTTCGCGGATTATGTTCATTTTTAAATTTTAAATTTGCAGTTGCAGAAACTATGAAAAAAGAAAGGACAAAAACTACAAAAACAGCCATGTTTATCTATGAAAGTTTTGATTCAGAATGTATTTCGATTTTAAAATGTTCTATTTTGTAGGTTACATAAATTTCTTTCCATTTGTGAACGTAATTAATCTTGTATTGTTCTGTTAAATGCTGCCATTACAATACCTTCATTTGGCGTAACAAAAATAGTTGCATATTGACTGCATTAATTAGAATGCACTAAATACTGTCAAAGACTGTAGTTAGTGCATTCTAAAGTTGCAGCGGCACAAAGGTGTGACTGTAACGCGACGAGGTGTGGGTTCGATTCCCACTTGAGGAAGTGCAATATTTATTTACGTTTCTATTTCCATTTCTTCGCTCTGGTGTGCCTCGAGGCAAAGCGAGGTTTTAAGTTCTGCCACTCAACACGCAATGCCTCCAGAATTCAGCAGAGTTTGGGGAACGGAGTGGCTTAACACTAGGTTCCCTCTGCCTTCCCTGCTGTGTGAGGGATACAGCGTGAAGCTGATTTGCTTTATTTTATAGATAATTTTATAACATTATTTTGTAATATAGAAATAGTGTCATTTTTTTAGCAAAGATATGAAGGAGTCGTCTCTAGCGAATATATGAGGTACAATTTACATAATGTGTACTTGATCCCGTTACAGGTGTTGTAAGGTACGCGTTTCATATATTTTTCATATTTACTAAACTATATGCTGTTTTCTAATATAATAGTAATAATTTCTCTGAAAGTATATATAATCACTTTATTGTAGCTTGTCATTTTTGTAAAAAACTTATTTGCTACTACATATAATAATAATCTTTACTTAGAAGAATTTGTATGTTTAAATGCTTATGCTGCAACAATCTTACTACAATATTTAAATACTAAGCCTGTTTGTTTTACTTGGCAACGACTTCAAAATTATAAAATCTTATTTA
Organism: Heliconius melpomene rosina; assembly: GCF_056956725.1. Taxonomy (NCBI): domain Eukaryota; kingdom Metazoa; phylum Arthropoda; class Insecta; order Lepidoptera; family Nymphalidae; genus Heliconius; species Heliconius melpomene. The sequence goes on along the minus strand of NC_140402.1, from coordinate 2,487,648 downwards.
ATTATTTTTGTTTAACAAAATTAAAGTACGTTTTGTTTTTTGTTAAGTAAATTTATTTCTTACTTTTTAGTTTATTATAATCAAATGTTTAAATAATGAAACAAAATTGTTATTCTTATTTTTTACTGTTAAGTGTCCCCTCCACATGCGTCACCAAGCAACACCCAACAAGAAAATGCGCAAACAAAGTAGAGTTCGATAGATCGAGCTGCAAAGTATTTAATTGTGATTTTTAAAATGTAAGTTAAAAATAAGTATTAATTAATTTTAACAATGGTTCATTATTCAAAAACAATATGGATAGCTACATTTTTACTTTGTGTTAATGGCTTAAAACTACCTGGGAGATGTGAAGATGGTCATTATTATGAACCAAGCTTACTGGATTGCTTGCCATGTTCTAAAAATAAATCGTTAGTTACGTCTAAAGATGGTAAGATTTTTAAATATGAATAGTATTTATATAAACAACTTGTAATTTATATTTCTTTATTCATCAGACGTTGTCTTTTGTGATAAATTATATTTTTAGCTAAAAAAATATCTTTTGCTCTCCTATTCTTAGAATTGTTAAACATTGTGTCATAATTTCAGAATTTCTTTAGTATTTCATTTATTTTTACTAGTAGACATTAATTACATTATCATTTTAATAATATATAATTCATCTGGATTTCATCAGGATTTGGCTGTATTTGTGAAGATCATAGTATAGCAATATCAATAAATCGATGTAAGCCGTGTAATATGACTGAAATGGTGTCATTTGATGGCACGATGTGTGTACCTCGTCGATGTCAAAGTGCATCAGGGAAGGTAGTTTGTAGGAAGTGTCCCAAGGATTACATTTCTGGTAAATTATAATAATATTTATTTATTTATGTATGTATGTATATATTTCATATAAATAGAATATTATATTAGGATACCTTATTTTGTGGTTTACCTTTAAATATATTTGTAATATTTTCCACTTTTTTACTTAAGTATATGATATGAAGAAATACTATGGAATAAGAAAAATGATTTATTAAATATATATTTAGGATTTAATAAATATATGTAATATTGAAGATTATATAGGCTATATACATATTTTTATGAGATAGTTATTATTTTGGTTATAATTACAGTAACTCAAAATTTCGACGGTTCTCCTATGAAAGAAGTACAATGTATTAAATGCGCTAAAGGATACAAAGCATCCAACAATGTTTGCGTTAAATGTGAAGCTTGTACGTGCAGTAAATATGAAATAATTGTTAAAGACAAATGCATACCAAAAAAATATGTTATGGACAGACCCAAATATGCTGTGAACGAGCTACATCCAGACCAGCTGTTAGAGATAGTGAAACTGGAATATATGTGCACTGTAAGTTTTGTAAGTTAGAGAATGAAGGTACAAGCGTGTGATGGCAAACGGGTAAACGGACAGGTTTCTGGACACTCTACACGCAATTCCTCAGAATTCGAAGAAGAAGAAGAAATTGGGGAACGGAGTGTCTTAACATTAGATAGAATCTTTCCAGAAAGAATCTTCCGAGAGAAAATCGCCTCAGAGAGAATCTTCTCAGAGAAAATCTTCTCAGAGAGAATTTAGTGTTAAGACCTACTCTGCTTGGCATGCCTGTTGAGTTGAGCTTGTTAGATTATTCTTAATAAATTCTTCTGTATTAAGCTCGTTTTAGTTTTTTTTAAGTTAATAATTTGTATATTAAGATTATGAAATAAATTTGAAATATATATGAAATGCTTAACTTTTTAGCACCACGATGTTCGTGCTTGTCGTGCACTGTCGAGCATCTGTGTTCAAAATTTTTATACAACTGATCTGGCTGGTCCCTGCAGGCTTTGGTTACAGGGAAATTCAACGATATATCCAGGTAAATAATAAAAGTGTACATGGAGTTAATTTTTAATTATGAAAATAATTAATATAAATATAAAATAATAAAACTATTTAATTTTCCTTTAACATTCAGGACTTCCCTTACTGGTTATTGATGAAACCAAGGTGATAAAACATGATTTGTTATTAGATTTAAGTCGGGTAAGTACCTATTATTTATCTATTTAGCTGTTTCATATAATTGTTTTTGTGACTTTTTCTGGAAATCCGTTTGTCATTTTTCCGTAGATTTTTTAGGCATTGCGTGTTTATTGGGAAAACTCAACGCCGTGCTTTGTCTTTGTACGAGCGAATAAATGAAAATATTAATATTTTTTTATTCTCCAGAGTGGGATCGAACCCAGAACCATAGCGTTTACAGTCGCACGCTTCGGCCTCTATGTGTAGGGTTTGTGTGATGAACTATATAAATAGTAATTTATTGAAATATTTTAAGGATACGCTTAAAATAGCTATGGCAATACATACAAGTGATGGTGGATTTGAATTTCTCGAAGACACGAGTCAAAATGGACACAAATGTCTTCCGCCTTTAAATATTAAAATTGGTGATGATACTTGGTAAGTAACCGAACGCGGTAAGGAAAGGGATCTCTTGTGAATTATTTGGATAAAATTCTCCATTCGAAAATTCTCCATGGGGCTTTAAAACTTAAAAACTTTAGAGTTACCAATAGATGGTTTTTATTATGTAAATGTTTATAGTCATTAGAATTTAATAATAAATTGTTTTATTGTTCTAGTGAAATTGTTAGATAATTGTTTTATAATCTCTTCGTATGCTAGCGTACTCAGCTAATTAAACGTGTGCACTTTGTATGGGCGTGAAGGTGTTTGTACACGCGAGTGAACACTCGTTTATAGGTCTAACAACTATAATGTACTATAATAACAAAACGACATATTGCATTTTAATTATTCTACTAATTTAAATTTGTTTCAGGCAGCGTTGTTCAAGAAATATATCTTTCGATAAAACAGGCTATGGAGATATTATGGAATTATATTTATATTCACCAAGCAATGCCAGTTTCATGCCTTTACCTGTTACTATACTTAAACCGAGCGGTCATTATATACAGGTAATTATGTAAATTAAAATCATTATAGCACACTTGGCACTTGAACGATAGAAGACAATAATTTTGAAATCTCTCTTGATTTTTTCTCTCTATTTAGAAAAATATTCGTATCTCTACCTCATGGTAGGTAAGTAAGCTAAGTTTTATCAACACAAAATTCCAAATGTACTAGTCTAGTGATACGACTCGTAAAGGTAGCCTAGTGTTAAGACACTCCGGTTCCAATTTTCCGCCGAATTCTGTAGGCATTGCGTGTTGAGTGGCGGAACTTAACGTTACACACTAGAGCGAAAAAATATTTCCATTCCTCGAGTTGGAATAGAACCTACAACCTGTTGCTTTACAGTCACATGCCTGTGCCTTGCGCTACGTCTGGCCTCAAAAGTAATTTATTAACACGAATATTTATGTATAAAAATTAATTATAGTCTATGGTAATATAAACAGTCTGTATTTATATTACAGAAATCTGCCTGGCCATCCGGTAAATTTAGAAAGTTCTTTGTGGTTAACAGCTTTCTTTCCACGATAGAAAATATAACAAATACAATTTACTTACAAACTCTGCTATTTAAAGTGCGGTAAGTATCTATATTTTTATTTATATGAGAAACAAACGTGTTACTGTAAACGTTCAGTAATATTTCATTTTATTGAGTGGGAATCGAACCCACAATTCCCGCTCGGAAACTGTAATGTTTAATAGTTTAATTTCTTCCCTCTGGTAGTACATGCAATACCTCTAGAATTGGTAGGAATTAGGGAGTGCTTACACTAGGCTCCCTATCTCTCTCCTTCTCTTTTTTTCAACCTCATATTCCTATATGTTAAAAAAAATGTTTATACTCTTAAAGGTTAAAACGAGATGCGTCCAAAATAGGATCTCTTCAATTACGGGTAGAAGTAGAAGCGCAATATGCTACAAAGTCACATCTAACTAATATTATTACAACAAATATTAAAGTGGAACATGACATGCCGAGTGCTGGAGTCCTACGCAGCTTGGAAGTTAGTAAAAACCATCTTCTATTTTAGTAGCTATAATATATTTGTTTAAAATATATTTTTATTCTTGTTACTATTAAATTTAAGAATAATCTCAATGGTAATCTACGTAAAGTGTTTAGGGTACAAATTAAACATCTTTTACAACAGTTAATTGAATATATTGTAGAGATCACTGGTGTTGAGGCAAAACGCCGTGTTGAGTTCCGCCACTCAACACATAATGCCTTTAGAATTCGGCGGAAAGTGAGGAGCGAAATATCTTAATATTAAGCTTCCTCCCTAAAAATATAAAGACAACATGTGGATGTGTCTACTCTAGTACATGATGTATACAGCGTAAAGTTAGAAAAAAATGTTTAAAATGTATCCAAAGTGTAAAGCAAAAACCATGTTTTATTTCATTTACATTTATTTTGTTTCTTGAAAATTTATTTATTTTAAAAAAAAAAATTGATAGATATGGGGAGGAGTTTTTGGTCTATTAATGGTGTTGTATGCTCTTATACAATGGCGAGGTGTCGTGAGGAGAGGCGGGCTCTACATTGCGATAGTTCCTTTAACTTTTAATTACGTTGCCGATGCCTTATATTATGTGAGTATAAATAAACATATAATATTTGTAAATAGGAAAAATATAAAAATAAAAAGTCTTTTGTTTCCAATTTTTTCCATTTTATAGACGATTCCATTTTATAGAGTTTTTTTGTCGTAGAAAAACACAATACAACGCATTCTATTTAATTATTTATTTAAAATCTTAATGTGCAATAGATTAAAATATATTCTATTGTAAATATCTATTTTCAACGAATTCTATGACTAAAAACATTGTAGGCAACAGTAATTGCAACACTCCATGCTCTCGCAGCAGAGGCGGGTACGCTCGGACTGACTCTACCATTGTCGAAAACAGAGGAATATGCGATCGAAGTAATTATATATGTAGTTCTTGCTTTAAAGGTATGTATCAAAAAGAAAATTAATCACATTTTATTCGTAGTACTTTCATGTTTTTGTAAATTATAGGTTTCCAATGTTTTATGGGTGACATGGAACCAATGTCGTTGTGATATATTTTATTTGGACTGGACAAAATACAATCCTCCTACAACAGGTATGTTCGTTTTAGTCCATTCTTATCTTATAGCTAAAAAGACTAAGTTATGAAAGCTGCATAAGCAGATATTTTATTTCGAAATATTTGGAAAATATCTTTATACAGGGTGGAATTGTCAGCACCACTTTAAATGAAACCACAGTTTTAACTACTATATAAAAGCCTAATATAATTCGGAAAAAAAATAATTCCCAAAAATGAAAAAGTTATTTTTCCAAACAAAATAAATAATAAAATTATCGTTTTAAAATAAAACGCCATTTGTAAAGTATAACATAGGCACGCACACACTTACCTGTCAAAGCGGCAACGTCGCATACGTATGTGTGCGTGACACGAAATACAGGTATGGATAAAAGTCGTAAAATGAAAAAAAATTCCTACGTCTAAACTGTTGAGGTACCTTGATTATTTTTTTTTAGTCTGGGTTTGAAATATTTTACCCTATATGCAGTTTCAGTAAAAGAAGCGCTGCCTCTTCCACCCTGTATAATAACAATATTGTTTCGTTGGCAGACCCTGGCAATAGCCGGGATTAATGCCAGGAGGAAGAAGAATAACAATATTGTTTCGTATATTTCAGATATTTTAAGTCAACGTAAATCGAATGACTGGAAATTGAGAATATTAAATAGAGAATGGATGTCAATGCAAACAATACGATTCGTATCTCCTGGATTTACTGCTATAAGCACACTTCTGATAACACACGTAAACAGCTCTTATTATTTAAAAGAATATCCTACTAACATTATAAATGTGAAAGTCTGTGAGGGTGGATGTTTGTTCCACTTTTACGCAAAAACTACTGAACGGGTTAATACGAAACTTTACATGAGAATAGCTTATATTTGAAAATTAAAACTTACTTTGGGTCGCTAGTTACTTACATAATAATGTCCTAATAACGTCGATACTCATCTTTTTATTACTTGTGCTTTAAATTTCATAATTGTTTGTTTTTCATTGCTGTGTGCAATATAAGTTTCAATATTATAACAAAAGTTTTGTAGATTTTAGATAATTGGATATATATACCAAAAAGTCAAGGTTACAAGTGGGTGGTAGCAACCACTGCCTGGTGGGGTTCGTATGGTACGTTTATATGTCTTCGATTTCTGTTAGACAAACTGTTTGAATCATCCCCGAAGAGATTGTTGAAATTATGTACTGATCTAGAGTTGTCATTGATAGTGTTTCAAGAAGAATATTACGCACATTATGTGGATGGGAGGTCAGTATCGATTTGTACATATAGATTCTTTTAATATTGATTTAATAATATGAATAAAAGAAATTGTTGAATGTCCTAAGAATTAAGAATATACTCAGTTTCGTAAGTAAATAATATATTTTTTTATAGAAATGAAGATTTAATGGGTTTTAGATCAAATACAAATCCACTCCAAACATGTCGAGTTATTTGCTCTTCACAATTAAGGTACATTATTTTAAATAAAAAAAACTTATAATTAGGAAAGCGTTCGTTTAACGATCTTTCTAACATATAGATTTTTATTTACATAACTTTTATGGCTACTTTGTTTTTTAACTATGATTGATATATATTTCAGAACTGTGTATAAAAAACTGGCAAACAACGGTAAGAACATTTTAAATATTAGTCTAAATTAATTTTACAACATTTAAAAGTCATTACGAATGCTTAGAAATGTACTGTAAATATTTATGTTATAATATTCGTATGTTATTTATTACATACGTCCGTTATATTTGACGCCATTGTGGCGCAGTTAGATTACTACTCTAGAGAATTTTTATGTTTCTAATATATGTAGATATTTCTCCGATACGCTATGACGAGGCATTCCAAGCATAATGTCCCATATTTATATATTGTATTGTATTTTTACCCTAAAGGGACAAAATAGAGGTTGGAACCGATTTTTATAAAATTTGAAATTCATAACAATATTTAATTGAACACGTGTTTCACGGTTTTTTAGAATTCATCCCCAGGCGAAACTGGGCGCGTCCACTAGTATACAATAAAAGTTAATAGCTATAGGTACCTAAACTAGAAACTACGACACCTAGTGCAGAGGGCGGAGTAAATAAAAATTGATTAATTTATTTATATATTGTAAACTGATTCATCAGTAGCACATATCTCTAGTATAGGTTTATTATCTATGAATGTCCTATTGAAATTCTATGACGTACAATGCTAGTGTTGTACGATAACGTAGTGTTGCAACGTAACGATAATAAATGTTGTAGGAAATTATGCTGATTATGACAGGAACCATGATCTTTTATCAAAATTTTTGGGAGCATTTTTTGAAAGGGTGAGTTTATTGCACATTTTCTTAGATTCTCTTCATAAATAAACTAACAAACGAAAAAAATATTATTTAATTTGTCACTAAGAGATATTAATTCAACAAACATTTTTCAATATTTTAACAATTTAGTAAAATGGTTGAATGAGACACAAAGAAAGCATAATTTAATTAATTGGCTAATTAAATAGAAAATATAATCTAAATGTGTGATATAGGCTCTGGATGGCTTGAACTGGGTAGCAAGTGAAAGAACTCTACTAGAGAAAATATTGAATATAGAACTAATTGAAAGAGAAGGAGGGAAAACGAGCGTCCTGTTGTACGATACAGATATCATAATACCCTCTTGCTTTGCTGTGACGTGGTATGTTATTATTTTAATTTTCTTGTATATATATAAAAAAAATCCTACGTCCAAACTGTTGAGGCATCTTGATTAATTTCTTTAGGTATGGGTTTGAAATATTTTACCCTATAGGCCGTTTCCTTAAACAGTTCGCTGAGACTTCCACCTGTAAATTTATTAATAGATTTTTTTAGATTAACTCATTGCCTTGTTCCTAGGTTATGTTGTCAAGTGTGTAAAGAACTCAAATATTTATAAATATTTTTTTAGGTTAGGTGAAGAATGGCTGTTTGCAACTTTTGATGCTATGCTTTTTGGTTTCATTGTAATTGTAACTACTCAGCCTTTATTGGCGGCTCTAGTTACATTGGTTACGTGGCAGGTAAGTCATACAATATTGTAGACATTCTTTTTTATTTTCACGCACACAGCGAGGTAGCCAGAGGGAACCTAGTGTTCTTAACACCTTTCAGTTCTCCATTTTTTGCCGAATTTTGGAGGCATTGCATGTTAAGTGGTGTAACTCAACGCCATGCTTTGCCCCTACCTAGAACGAAGAAATGAAAATATTAAATGTTTTATTTCCTCTAGTGGGAATCGAACCCACAACCACAAGCCCGCGCCACAATTAACCCCAATCTTTATAGTCAAAATATTTTTTTACAGTAAGAAATTAAAAAATAATTATGAAAATTGTTTCAGGTGATGAAATCTCTACGAATATTGTTAGGAAATTGGAATGTAAATAATAAAATTGTCATTGAAAAATTTAAAAATTGATGGACTTTCGTATGTTTATGTATGTTATGTTTAATCAATTTAATATTTTTTGTACTCTAAAGCATTTGTCAAGTACAAATATATAAAATCCATATATAAAATCCAATTTATAGTAAAATTGTAAAAGAAAAAAATGTGGATATTAAATGAGATTTTTAACCGTGAAATTAGATGAAATAAAAAACGTAGGTAATAAGAAATAACTTTGTTTATCACACGTGACATAAGCTTCTGCATTCCATAAAATATGTTAAAAGGATTTACGTGTACGAGTTTAGTTTTATTAATAATTCATATGAAATTATGTTACAATATAAGCATTAAAGGTGTTATTGATACTCGTAATCCAGAACGTATGATAATATTACCTCACTTGAAAAAGGAAAGTGATTCGAGAACGGAAGGTATATTTGAAAGATTTATCCGTCGTTTATTAGAGCTTCTAACAACATCATTTCCTGAAAAACGATTGCCAAAATACTGTAGAATTTTAAGTCGACATATCTTTAAATTAGGATATAAATATGCCAAAAGATTGGGCAAACATCTCAAATATATGTCACACATGTACCCAGAAGATGTAAAGGAAAAATTATTAATATACAAAAAAATATTGGAGGAAAACCGACCGCATAGCACAGCTTTTTTTGAGGCAATAAACGTCGCTTTTACTTTGCAACAGTATATGCAATTTGAAGATTATGTTTATGAGTTAAAGAATTATGGCTCAAAAGATAAGCTTTATATAGACGAAGACACCGAAAAACTTTTAGAGACTATTTTAGGAAGTATCCTTAAGTTAAGTGCACGAGATCGTAATGATATAGAAAGAAAATTAAGACATGCTGTCAAAGAATTTGTTGACGATTTGGAACACACATTGTATTAAAACTAACCTATGTATTTTTGAATAAATAAAAATATAAGTAAATAAGAATTTTAATTTTTGTTTGTATAGAAAAAAAAATCTGCACTACAACGTATTTGTTTATTTATGAATAATTAGCAGTCAAGAAAAAATAATTTAGGATAGTAAGAAGATGCAAGAACTTCTTATCATAATCAACATGTCCTCGTCCACTGCTGGCATCCATCTCCAATGGCAATTGTTATTTCGGCCCACTTTATGTCGTCCTATAATGTCCCCTGACATAAAAAAAGAATATATTATTTTGAAAATAATCTTGAACTATTTTTTCTTTGATTGTAATTATATGATACTAGTGGACGCGCGCAGCTTCGCCTGTGATTTGGGGTGAATTAAAAAAAAAAACATGACACACGTGTTCAATAAAATATTTCTAATAGTCTGAATTTCAAATTTTATAAAAATCGATTTAAAAGAAATTTCATATAAACTTTCAAGCTCTATTTACTGCCTTTAGGGTTAAAACTTTTCAAAATTCCTTCTTAGTGGATGTCCAGATTACGAAAGTAAACATCTGTACAAATTTCACGTTTATACCGTCAGCGGTTACGACTGTGCGTGCGTCTTACCTCAGTCAGTGAGAGACATGTCCATTTATATATTATATAGAAGATAGAAGATTACAGTACGGTCAACAAATCCTGATTTGATTTTAGGATTTTCTTGCTTTTAATTATTGTTTTTCTCGACAATGCCCAAGACTTTAGAAAACCTAACTTCAGGGTGGCCACGGCTAGTTGGACGTATTGTATGTAGGTGAAATTTGAAACTTAATTACCTATATCAACGTAGCGGGCATCACTACGGTCTCTTAAAATAATGCAATAGATAAAATTTGTATTAAAATGATTAAAATTGTAAACAACTTTTTGCTTTCGGTTAATCCTCGTCTACAAATGAGAAATAATTATTTTTATTAACATAGATAGGTATATATTTTTGCTTTCTTCACATTATCCTAAACACATTTCTATATTTTAAAAATCAAAAAGAATGAATCAAAAAAGTAAAGCAAAGATAATAAATAAATTTTATCATAGTAAATCTATCATTTATATTTCCAAAATATTTTTAAGTATATAAACATTTCAAATTATTTCGACAAATTTTACTTTGATGTTCATGGGATTATAAGATATAAAATCTTCTAAAATATTAATATCGTTAAAAATTAAAAATTGGCAAATAATCGATACGTAAAATATATCAATCGATGCACAAATAGTCGATAAAACCATAGACAAGAACAGGCTTGCTTTGCTTCACTAAGTGGCAACACTGCCTTTATCGATATAGAACAAATGAAATACAGCAACGTCACGCACAGCGGGCTCATGAAGTAGAGAACAAGTGATTTATACATTCGGCGTTACAAATAATTGTTAAATTTTTAAGCTTAATTAGTGATAAAAATGGCAGATAATAAGAGGTGAGATTGCAAATAATAGAAAATTATAAGTGTTTTTAAAATATTTTTCGAATTGTTACAAAATCATGGAAACCAATATTCGAAAATTGGCTTGTCATCATGTCCTCATATTACAAGTATATTGTATTGGTGTTATATCAACATTTAAAATTATTAAATACTTCTAATGTGTATAAAAGTGCAGTTGAATAAGAAAAATGTCATTTACATTTTCAAAATTGCAAAGTAACGCTGTTGTCAAGCCGGGCATTTTGGGTTAATGATCTGTTTTATTTAGCCCTGATGATCTTTCCACCGCGATCTTGCGCCGCAAGGACAGGCCCAACCGCCTCATCGTCGAGGAAGCCGTCAGCGATGACAACTCTGTCGTTGCATTGTCACAGGTTGGTTCTTTGTCTTTTTAATTAGGCAGTTAATATCTACCATAAAAAAGCCAAAAAAAATAGTTTATAGACCTGCCATCTTAAGTACATAATTTATTTTATGATGAAATTGAAATGAAATTTTATGTAAAAATTGTATAATGTAACAAAAGTTCATACATTTGTCAATAATTTAAGAATATGTTCATTCTCTTTAGATTTATTTCGAATAACTGTAATATAAATTCTGATGATGTGCTGTTGATTCACAAATGTTGTATTCAGGGTTCTTTCTCTCATGCATTATTTGAATATAAAAATATATTCGGTCGATCACTGCACAAAGGAACTAGGAAGCGATTGGAAATGTGATGGTTGTGGTTTTGATTGCCACTTGGGGGACTTTTCTCTGTTGTTTTCCTTTCTCAAACCACTCAACACACAAAGCCTCCAGAATTCAAAGGAAACCGGGGCGAACAAGTGTTAATTTTAATTTGGTTTCTATGTTTACCCTGCCTACCCTGCTATATGCAGGATACAGTCTGTTTGTACAACAATAGAAACATAATCCTATCTTTTACTTCATGAACATTTTATGTAGCTCCAATAAAGTAGCTTTTATATATAGCTTTTATTTATTTTGTTCAATTGACTAATAGGTGCTGAGATAAAAATTTTAAATCTAATATTTCATAACTATATTTGTTATAGTTTATTTGATCATGTATGTATAAGCTTTAATTCTAAATAGATTTTGATAATTTATAGTAAGAATTATTATATTTTTTTAATTCATAGTCCACTTGTATTTTTTTCTTTTTCTACAATAAAGATAATTTTACAGAGTATAAAATAAATAATTTAAAAGCCTTGTATTGTTTTGAAAATTTGTCTATAAAATACAAAGTATAATGACATTTTGAATATAAAAAAAATAAAATAACTTGATGTCTCAATGTAATATTTGTTTAGTCAATAATTTTACATATTGATTCAATGTTTTGCATTTTTATAAGAATATTCTTGTCTAATTGGTATTTCTTTTTACATGAAATATTACTTCAAATATTGAAAAACTATTTTTTTTCATTACCATATACATACTTTGTTCCTAGGACTTTTGAGCTTCTGTTTTAAGAGGATGTAATCTACTTTTTTGTAGACTTTTCATCAGATTGTAGTAATGTGATATTTATTAGGTAGAGATATTGCTGTAATGTTACACATCACCAAAGAATATTCAAATTCAAAAATATAGTATACAATTAGTAAGAAAACTAAATTATCTTTTCATTACAGTATAAAACCCCCCCCCCCCCCCCCATATTATAATTAAAAATAATTATTATATTGTAGTGTGCTTTATAGATTTCTACCATCTTTACATTAAACAAAAAAATATACTATATAATAAAAAATAAAATGTAAATTTATTTTTGTACCATGAAGGTGTTTACAGATTAGGCAAACAAAGAGAAAAAAAATAAAACTTAATTTTGTAGTAAGTTGTTGTTGTAATAAGTTGAGAGGTCAATTGTACAACAGGGGTACAAAGTGTGGCTGTAGATACGACTGGATGTGGGTTCGATCCCCACTGGAGAAAATGAAATATTTATTTAAATAAATATTTCTTTGTTCTGATGTCCAGGCTAAGCGCGGCGTTGAGTTTCGCCAGTCAACTCGCTATGCCTCCAAAATTTAGCGGAAAGTGGGGAACAAAGAGTCTTAACACTGGGTGTGCGGGATACAGTGTGAAGCTGATTTTAATTTTTAATTCTTTGTTGATGTAATGAAGTAATCAACCATATCTAAATAAAACACTAAACGTGATGGTTATGGATTTGAGTCCTACTCGAATGAACGAAATATTTTCTATTTCTTTACTCTGATAAGAAGCAAAAGCACGGCGTTGAGTTTTACATGCTATCTTTCGAAAATTTTTAGTCTAACTAAAAAAAATATGTTCCTTAGGCTAAAATGGAGCAGCTACAACTATTTCGCGGTGACACAGTGTTGTTGAAAGGCAAACGTCGCAAAGAGACTGTATGCATAGTTCTCTCTGACGACAACTGTCCAGATGAGAAGATACGTATGAACCGCGTAGTGCGCAACAATTTGCGTGTCCGTCTCTCCGATGTGGTGTCCATAGCACCGTGTCCATCTGTCAAATATGGCAAGCGTGTCCATATTCTGCCCATTGATGATTCAGTTGAAGGTTTGACTGGGTAAGTTGATTGATTGTTTGTTTGTTCGATTTAATTAAAAAAAATGTTAAATATTATTATTTTAAATAGTTATCAATTTCCTAGTCCTAGACCACTTATTTATAAATCGCTCTCAAATCTCAGACCAATCTTGAGATCCATCCATAGATACATATATCAATTATTTTTGAAAATGGCATTTCAAGATGGATTTCTGACTTGGGTGAATTTTATAATATGCTACATTCCCTGCCTACCCTGCTATATGTGCGGTATATAGTGAGATACTAATAATAATAATATATTTTTCTTATACAGAAATCTATTTGAAGTCTACCTCAAACCATACTTTATGGAGGCGTACAGGCCCATCCACCGTGACGACACCTTCATGGTTCGCGGTGGTATGCGAGCGGTGGAGTTCAAAGTGGTTGAGACTGACCCAGCGCCGTACTGTATTGTGGCACCTGATACGGTCATACATTGTGAGGGTGAGCCTATTAAACGTGAGGTGAGTTGTTTTTGTATTTTATGTTTTGGTATTTATTTTACATATAATGATTGGAGATTAGTAGAATAAAGCAAGAATTATGTTCACAGATTTTAAACAAAAATATATCAACTTTTTATTTATAATTATTTTCTTATAATGTATGTCATAATGTATGTATGTGCCTGTTGTCTATATCTTTTTTCCTATGTTTTGTGTTGGTATTCTGATGAATAGGCTGTATTTAATTAAAATTTCTTCTAAATCCACTTAATAATTATTTCGTGAAAGTGGAAGAAATATCCATTCCCACAAACTTTCACGTTTATAGTATTTTCTTGGATAAACTAAACTAATCTATTAATAATATAACAGGAAGAAGAAGAAGCTCTCAACGCAGTAGGCTACGACGACATAGGAGGCTGTCGCAAGCAACTCGCCCAAATTAAGGAAATGGTGGAGTTACCGCTTCGTCATCCATCTTTGTTCAAAGCGATCGGTGTTAAACCACCCCGCGGTATACTTATGTATGGCCCGCCTGGTACCGGAAAGACACTCATAGCTAGGGCTGTGGCCAATGAGACAGGTTTGTTAAAAAAACAAGACCAACTTTGCATATATGTTTTTATTTATTTTGTTTTCTGTGTCCATCTACTATTTACATTCTTATTTCATTTATCTATCTCTAACTTAGTGGGATATAAAATACCATGACAATATCAGTTATCTGACCTGAATACATACATAGTGGTCATAATACCGCATTGTATACGTTTTTTTATTGGGTATTTTCTTTGAAGTCGTAACTTTAAACCTATATACCTTTAAACCTATTTATATATTTATACTCATTTCTCTATTTCTTAGATTTGTATACCATTAATATGTAACCAAAAATATAACAATACGTATAAGTGATTTATTCAAATCAATTAAGGCACAGTGTCTCAAGTGTGTGACTGGAAACATGACTTTTGTGGATTCGATTTTCACTCACGAAATAAATTTAAATTTTGAAAATTTTCAATATTAATTAATTTAATTAATATTTAAAATTTTCATGCTTTAGTAATGTAAAAACGCAGCGTTGAGTCCTACCACTCAACACGCTATGCCTCGAGAAAGTGAAGAACGGAGCGTCTTAAAACTAGGCTCTCACAATATGTAGTTTACAGTCTGAAGCCAAAATATCTAAATTAATATAATATTTCAGGTGCATTCTTCTTCTTGATCAATGGTCCGGAGATCATGTCCAAACTTGCCGGAGAATCAGAGTCCAACTTGAGAAAGGCTTTCGAAGAGGCTGATAAGAACTCACCAGCTATCATTTTCATTGATGAGTTGGATGCTATTGCACCTAAGCGTGAGAAGACCCATGGCGAGGTTGAACGCCGTATTGTGTCACAATTATTGACACTTATGGATGGTATGTGTTTTTTAAAAATATTTTTGTGTTTTTAAGGTGTTATATTGAAATTGGAATGGAGTGTGTGTGTGACTTGAATTCGCTGTTTGAACGGTTCTCAAGAGGGTGAAATTACAGGTTTCAGTTATATAAATCAAGTTAATTTATATTAATTAAAAAAATATTGATGGTCTGTAAAGTTAATACAATACATCCATTTTGGTTGCCTGTAAGAAATCGCTTTTAGTGATAAGGCCGCCATTGCACTGTTAATCATATTTATCATGTACTGTATTTTATCCCCTTCTTATTTGTGCAATAAAGTGTTATATTATTATTATTATTATTATTACATACGATGCTATGTCAATGTGCTTAAAATGAAATAAATCATAAAGTAATTAACAAGTTACTTCCTAGGTATGAAGAAATCTTCGCACGTGATAGTAATGGCGGCCACGAACCGCCCCAACTCGATCGACGCGGCTCTTCGTCGCTTCGGCCGTTTCGACAGAGAGATCGACATTGGAATTCCGGACGCGACCGGCCGACTGGAGATATTGCGTATACACACTAAGAATATGAAGCTGGGCGATGATGTCGATTTGGAACAGGTATGGGGTGAAATAATATAGTATTCTTAGAATTTTATCAGTTTTTATTGTGTTTTTTCATGCTAATGATAGAAAAATATAATAGTAAAATATATTTAGAAGTTTCATAAAAATAAATCATTTCTACACTCTGGTAACAAGACAAAATGCGATGTTAAGTTACGCCACTCTACACGCAATGCTGGGAAAGTTATTTATTACATGACAAACTGAGTGTTTATCACTAGGTTTCCTCTACTTTATCCTGCAATGCAAGAAAATGTGCTGATTTTTATTTTTTTATATCACCTCACGTTGTATCCCGCATGTAGCAGGGTACGCAGAGCCAATCTAGTGTGAAGATACCCCACTCCCCTAATTTTGTTAGCATTGCCTTAAATTAGTTAATTTCACAATTCTTATTATTTTAATAACATTCTACATTCATTTTTCACAGATAGCAGCTGAATCTCACGGCCACGTCGGTGCGGATCTCGCTTCATTGTGCTCCGAGGCCGCCCTGCAACAGATACGTGAGAAAATGGACCTGATCGACTTGGAGGATGATCAGATCGATGCGGAAGTGCTCAACTCATTGGCCGTGTCTATGGATAACTTCCGTGTAAGTTGTTGTTTATATTTGTTTGAAATTGATTTATTGTAATTTTTTTTCTTTTTGTAAAGTTGGTAATGAATAGTGGTTATGTAAATTGTATCAAGTTGCACAGAAAACAAGAACATCTATTTTTGACAGTGATAATTATAATATTTATTACAATTTTATAGCTTTTACTAAAAAAAATATTATTAGGTCTATTTATGTAATAAATAATAACTTTATTCCCATTTACCAACAGTATGCAATGACCAAATCTTCACCATCTGCCCTACGTGAGACAGTAGTAGAAGTTCCCAACGTCACTTGGACCGATATTGGAGGTCTACAAAACGTCAAGCGTGAGTTGCAAGAGCTTGTCCAGTACCCTGTGGAGCATCCGGACAAGTTCCTGAAGTTTGGTATGCAGCCGTCTAGGGGCGTGCTGTTCTATGGACCGCCTGGTTGTGGTAAGTGTCTTAACACTAGGTTTCCTCTGCCTGCTGTGTTCAGGATATAGCATGTAGCTGATTTTTTAAATTATTATTATCAATTAAAATATGTTTTTTTATACAGGTAAAACTTTGTTAGCCAAGGCCATTGCTAATGAGTGCCAGGCCAACTTTATATCAGTGAAAGGTCCTGAACTGCTTACTATGTGGTTTGGTGAATCGGAAGCTAATGTGCGAGATATCTTCGATAAGGTATGCTTTCACAGTACTTTGAGAATTAAAAGCAAGACACTAAGAAATATCTATAGCGTGCACAACGCGTAAAAACAGATATTTTTTGAAAAAAATACCATTTTGGGTATTATTGTATTGATAAATATCCTCATGAAGAAAGCAACCAGTTACATTTGTATTTTATGTATAGACTAGCGGACGCGCGCAGCTTCGCTTGCGTATTTAGGGGTGAATTTTTAAAAACCACGAAACATGTGTTCAATAAAATATTTTTAAGAGTCTAAATTTCAAATTTTATAAAAATCGGTGGCGATTTAAAGATTTTTCCATACAAATTTTCAACCCCTTATTTGCACCCTTAGGAGAAGAATTTTAGAAAACGATGAAACACGTGTTCAATTAAATACTTTTAAAAATCTAAATTTCAAATTTTATAAAAATCGGTGCCTATTTAAATTTTTTTCCATACAAACTTTCAACCCCTATCTCACCCCTTTAGGGTTAACATTTTTCAAAATCCCTTCTTAGTGGATGTCCAGATTACAAAAGTTAACATCTATCCAAATTTCACGTTTCTACCATCAGCAGTTACGGCTGTGCGTGCGTCTTACCTCAGTCAGTGAGGACAAGTCCTTTTATATATATAGATAATTTAAATATAGTTAAAGATTAATATGTTTGTGTTGGCACAGTGGTGTGTAACTCCATAAGCGACGACTGTGGATTCAATTACCACTTGCGGAAAGAAATATTTTTATTTCTTCATTCTATTAACAAGGCAAGGTTACCGCCACTTAAAACGCAATGTTCGAATTTGGCGGAAAGTAAGGAACAAAATGTTTTAATACTGTGTCCGCTTCGCGCCTACCTGGCTAGATATGTGGGTTACAACGCGAAATTTTAAAAAATGTATATGTACAGGCCCGTTCCGCGTCTCCATGCGTGCTGTTCTTTGACGAGCTGGACTCCATCGCCAAGTCACGCGGGGGCTCCGTGTCGGATGCGGGTGGCGCCGCGGACCGCGTCATCAACCAGATCCTCACCGAAATGGACGGCATGGGCGCCAAGAAGAACGTCTTCATTATTGGTCAGCTTAAGTTTATTTCAATATTATGTTGTGGTAACATGGTAAATGTTGTGATTTAAATTAAAGGAAATGTATTAAAATTGATTTTTAGATTGTGTAGGTATTTATGTATGTTAGGCAATATGTATTATAAGATGCTTACTTTAAATACTAGGTTTTTTCGACACGTAATTAACAATGATTTCTTATTATTTAAAAAAAATAAAAAAGTGTTATACATTTAATATAAAAATTCAAAATACTACTTAACAAATATGTTTTACTATTTAAAGAACTAAAATTATTGAAACGTAAATTAATAATTTAAAAGTAATACAACTACTCTTTAATTAGTATAGAAGAATAGATATAACTACTATCACACACTTGTCAAATTTACCATTATAATTTTATTTCAATCAGGTGCAACAAACAGGCCTGACATCATTGATCCGGCCATCCTTCGACCTGGACGTCTCGACCAGCTGATCTACATACCACTGCCAGATGAGAAATCCCGTGAGGCAATCCTCAGGGCTAATCTACGCAAGTCACCCATTGCTAAGGATGTTGATCTGTCTTATATTGCTAAGGTGATGTCTTGTTTTTATACGGAAATGTATGAAAAATTCTGGTTAGATTCTGTTGTTAGTCTTTTATTTTAATGTAGGGATGTGGACTTCAATATAACCTATTCTGTCCTTTCATCATAAAATA
This sequence comes from Heliconius melpomene rosina, assembly GCF_056956725.1. Taxonomy (NCBI): domain Eukaryota; kingdom Metazoa; phylum Arthropoda; class Insecta; order Lepidoptera; family Nymphalidae; genus Heliconius; species Heliconius melpomene. The sequence goes on along the minus strand of NC_140402.1, from coordinate 2,468,622 downwards.
ATATATCAACACAATCACAGGTGACCCAAGGGTTCAGTGGAGCTGATCTGACGGAGATCTGCCAGCGCGCCTGCAAGCTGGCCATCCGGCAGGCCATCGAGGCAGAGATACACCGGGAGCGCGCGCGTCAACAGCAGGCCGCCGCCGCTGTTATGGATGTATGTTTTATTTTTTTATTTGTTTTTTATATTTGTTAACTTTCAATTATTTATGTTAAAAAATTAAACAGTGCACGACTGTTACCATTAAATTTATCTCATATAATGATTAAATGTAAATATAATAATATTGTTTCCAGATGGACGAGGAGGACCCGGTGCCGGAGATATCGCGCGCGCACTTCGAGGAGGCGATGAAGTTCGCGCGGCGCTCTGTGTCCGACAACGACATACGCAAGTACGAGATGTTCGCGCAGACGCTGCAGCAGAGCCGCGGGTTCGGCACTAACTTCAGGTGAGTGGATTGATACTATTTACCTTTATTTATATACATCTTATAGTATTGATTGTTGATGATGGTTGTAGGTTCCTTGTTTATGAATTTTGGCCATTTTTATTATATTTTATTGGGGCATATTTAAATTATTGTCATTTCTCCCCTTTCGTAGTAATAGTGTGACGTCGATTTCCGACACTCAACACATAATGTCTCGAAAATTGGGCAGTGCTTGAGTATTGGGGTGTCTTAATACTAGTTTCCCTTTATCCTGCTAGATGAAAACAGTTTGAAGTTAAAAAAGAGATTTAATAATTTATATTTAAATTTCCAGGTTCCCAACGTCAGGCGCGGCGTCAGGCGGCACGGGCACGTCAGGAGGGGACCAGCCCACCTTCCAGGAAGAAGGCGGGGACGATGACCTGTATAGCTAGACGCGTGCATACTGACATTACTTATATAAATTGAGCTGTAATTGACTACTGGTCGGAAGCTAAAGTGGTTTTGAAGATTTAGATTTTCTTTTCTGATTTGTTAATAGTGTTGTTTTGTTTACTTTACATTACATATAAATTTCTGTATAATTTCTTTTATAAATCTCAATAGATCACTTTAGTGAATGTGAGAGCCCGATTCCATTACGAACATTGAACCTACTACCTTAGCCTATTTTACAAAAAAACATTTCTCTAACGTTACTTAGATATTGATATACACAAATATACAAAACTTATATTGTATTTGAGTTTCCAATAACGTTGCTTGGAAACGAGTGGCTTGGTAGTTCAATGTTCTTTTCCTTCGAATTAACTATGTTAGTAGTATATTTGTCTTCTTTACAGCTCTTTAATTAAATTAAGATTAACTGGGTGTTTGGAGGTCGGTCTGAGTGTCGCAATTCCAAATATATTATAAATGTATTATTTTTTAATTGAATTAGTTCCAATCGCTTACGTTTAGTTCTGTGTTATGTTCCCACGTCGTATATTTAATGTCAGGTCGTGTATGCGACTCAGCGCAGTGATTTTTAATAAATAATAAAAGATTTTTATAGTCAAAAATTGGATGTTTTATTTATATGGTCTTTGTTTTTTTTTTCTCATTTTAAATTTTATTTATTTTATTATGTGAATCCTTGGCCAATTAAATATATATGCTAAATTAGGTGTTGGCAACTTTTAATATCTGTGAAAATAGTTAAATCAGAATAGAATCAGAGAATTTTATCAAAAAGAAATGAAAACAATATAAAATTCATAAATCAATTAACATTTTAAGTATATGTTTTTTAAATTTTTATTTCGTTACAGTGACAGACACCTGTCAATGTTTTATATTGTTTTAAATTTTAGAAAATAAATTTTGCAATTACGAAATGTTTGAACTTAGCGACGATTATTATCTTAGACAGTCCTATTTTGACTCTGAAACTGTTCCTACTCAGAGTGTCATGAAAGAGAAGATGTCTCCACAACTTGCGGAAGTATATTTTAAATCGATGTCACCTAAACTTAAAGTTCTCGCTGGACTTGAACCGCCCCTTAAAGGTGGTGGGAGCGACTGGTATGTACCACCAAAAGAATTACTCGCCGGCAGAGCCGTAATGAAACCTGAGAAAAGACAATTTATAACGAAGTTGGGTTTCAAAGGCATAGATTTCTTAGGAGAAAAAATAGTTAATGAACATCAGGAACAAATGGAAGAAGAGAAACGCAAAGCTCTCCTAGAAAATGAAATTAATTGGAAACATATAATTATAGAAAGTTGCAGGAAGCAATGGGATGATACTTCTAGAGAGCAATCTAAAGAAAACACGTCCAAAATACAAAAGGCGTTCCAGCAATATACCGTATTGTATATGACGTCATTATCAAAAATAGATAATTTACTCCGCGATGCGGCAGTTAAGGAAGTTGAACGAGTGAAACAGGAAGCCTTTGATATGATGAGTACACATTACGAAACACTTCTAAAGCAACAGGCGATCATGTTGTACGACAGGTACGCTGATAAGTTACTAAAAGAAAAGACTAAGTTAAAAGATAAATTTGTTTTGGATGTCGAAAACGCAAGGACGGAGTTGGGGAATAAAATACACGATATAAACTTAGAGAAACACGTAGCCATTGAAAAGTTGCGAGTGCTGCTAGAATGTCAGAATTTGGCATGTCAAGTGTATGTAGCCCTAAAGGAGCGAGAGGAGTGCAAGAAAGATATGGAACTTACAAAACACGAACATGAAAAAACTGTTAAAAAGTTATCAGAGAGGATCAAAATGCAAGATTTTGAAATAAAGCGTGAAAGAGAAAAAGAAAAAAAACGCAATGAATTTATTCAGATATGGCAGAAAAAAATTTGTCACGTTGTGAAAAGATTTCAACAATTCGTCAAGTACTGTTTAAAAACTTTACCTGAACAAGCAGATTTTTTTATTAATATGGAGAAGTTGATGCTATTACAGCTAAGCGAAGCCATGGAAAATCCTAGCGTTGAAAGTATTTTTGTTCCCGAACAAGCTGGCTTTCATACGCCTGTACCAAAACCACACCCGTTTTATGTGTGTCGTGATAAAGAGTTTAAGCCCAGGATACAAGAGGACCTATGTCCTAAGCACTGTACTTCTAGTGCCTCCCACCTACCAGTTATCGTTGTGAACAAAAAACTGATATACTCCAATTGTGATAATATAGAAGTGTTCGCTGATAAGCTCACTGAGTTCCTCGAAGGTCACCGAGGAGACGACGAGGACTTTGTTGATGACCACGATTATACATACGATATTCCTATAAAGCCTACTGAATCGATGGATAAGGAGCACGTAAAACAAGAGAGCTCTCTAATGCAAATATTACAAAATGAAATCCCCAACCCCCGGGAAGTGAACATCGAATGTAGTCTTTGTAGAGTTTCAACATGCTACTGTGAGAGTTTACCTAAAATAAGACCTATTTTGCCAATTGCAGATTCACAAGAATTTATTCCATGGCAGCCTACTGACATAGGACGTGTAATAAAATATAGAAAAACGGAATTGGCACATGATCGTGAGCCGAAATGGGATAGTTATATCAATTTTGTTTACCCAAAACGATGTAGATGTTCTCGAAGAGCTAAAAAACATTTACAAGAACATCTCCCTGCGTACATGCGCAATATGTCTATGTATGAACCTCCAGACTTGCCGTTTTACGAGAAATGCCCTCTGGATAAATTGAAAAAACTAGTTAAAAAATCTCGAAGGCAGCAACTGTTAGTACCGGAAATCGCCAAAGTCGAATCGAAAACAAAAGATGTTAGTACCCAATATTCAGATCAAGAGTTTGAGTATTTGTGCACATGTTTTTCAGATGAAGAACTTGAAAAAATCCTTGAGAATCTTATGAAGGGTCCTAAAAAGGAAAACGTAGAGTCATTTTCCTCGTCTAATCTATTGGTGAGCCCTCCAACATTCGCTCGTGAACGAGCACGTTCTTTACGACGCTTAATGAACGAAGCTCCCGAATTGGAAGAATTATTCAAAAGAGAGGATTGCCAATTTTAAATGTAAATATTTTTCCTCATACTGATATAGCAAACTTTGATATTTTATTAATCTACATCACCTATATATAAAACGTATAAAAATAGATGATTGTTTTTAATTTAACATGCTACGAGATACAACTTTTTATAATCTTTATTATTTTGACCGCCATTTGCTGTAACAGGTCTGGAAGGAGTTCACTAGTTCTACAAACTTGTTCACATTGTAAATGCGATGGTTGTGGGTTCGAAACATCCGGCGACGACATTCCCTTTGTCTATCTAGAATCTAAAAAAAACAACACTTGTGTAAAAATATTTTTTACTTCTATATATAAAATTATAAACACCAACTCTGATTAAATATTAATAAATTCATGATCTACGTGATTTCACCGACCGCCATTTGCTGTAAAAGATTCATAACGTGACAAAATCTCTCTTTTATCTCCGCCGTACTTCTATGCGGGAGGAGTTCACTAATTCTACAAAATACTTGCTCTGTAACAGATTCATCTTTTATTATTTCCAGCATTGTTTTATCCTCATCTCGAGTCCAGCTTTTAATTTCTTTTTTTTCTTCTTTAAGTTTAACTTTATCGTCTTTTTTCGTTATACACTTATCTTTTTTCTTTAAAAAATAATCTTTTTTGCATTTACTTTTTGTATGTGGTTTTGGTTTGACACTTTTAGCGGTAGTATTTATGGTAAGGCATTCTTTTTTAGTATTGTCATTGACATCTTTAATACTTTTAGTGGGAGACTTAAGTTGCTTTTTAGATCTTTTTTGTGGAATTTTGCATATATTTTTGTTATTTCTTTTAGGAGATGCTCTTTCTGAGTCAGATTCTGGCGGGGAAAGGCAATGGTTGGGTGCTAATCGTCTCGAATGAACTCTATAGGGTTCTTTACTGTAGGGATATGTGACACACGCTGTACGTAAAAACCTGCCATGTTGAAGGAACACTCGCCCGTGTAAATACTGTAATAGAATAAATAGTAAATAAATATGTATATTCTTTATTGCACATACAGGTGTCCCAGGAGTCAACGATAAAACGAAACCAGGTGATAGACCAAGTCGTGACAGTTATGAGAAAAATATAAAAAAAAATCTTTATCATGTATTTTTCATATTATATTGATTTTAAAAAATATCGGGGGCTGTCTCAGGACTTATAAGGACAGTGCTCGAGTCCGGGCTCTCCCAGGCCATATACTCGGTCTTTGACACATTGCCAATATGCATTTCATTCATGGAGAATGGTTATGTAATGCAAGTGCTGCAGCTAGAATGTATCGGAAAAGATACCAAAAAGTTGAAAGTCATCCCGATTATCGCGTATTTTGATTTTTCTCTCTTCAACAAAGAAGTAATCCAGTGTCGTACCATTTCGGAATCTAGATTAAACGCGCCAACTTTTAAAGTTACTTGCAAAAACAGTGTAGTACATTTTTTTTATAGTACAGTCGGTTAAAGTTGGGTGTAGTAAATATTTTGAATTTAATGTTTGGCAAAACCACCACATTTTATTGAAAACTGATTCAGGTATGCTTAAATCTTAAACTGTAATTCACAGAAGGATTACTCATGATTACATTACAGAAAAAAAATGAAGAAAGAGCAATATTTGTAGTCCTGGGACTTGAAAAACCATCACAGGGTGTCGGTTTTTCCGATATTTTTTAAAATCAATATAATATGAAAAATACATGACAAAGATTTTTTTTTATATTTTTCTCATAACGGTCACGACTTCGTCTATCACCTGGTTTCGTTTTATCGTTGACTCCTGGGACACCCTGTATAAGAAAATAGTAAAGAAACAGTTGAAAAGTTATGTTTACAATGGTGGGCTTATTTCTGAAAGAAATCTCTTCCAGCCAACCTATGGAAGTGGATGAGTGCCAAACAGCGGAATAAAAACACAGTGCAATAAAAAAAATAACATATCAAAAAATATATATAAACTAATCCATTATATACATAATACATGCTACAATGTATATATATATAAAAAAAAAAAAAATTAATGTACTAGTTAATTTTTTTAATAATATTATCAAGTTAAAAAAGAATTATCTATACCAATATTATTTGTATTGTATCAATATCTGTACTAATACTATATTCACAAAACAAATTTCAGCAAATTCAAATCCGTTATTTATAGAAATTTTGTCGAACAAGATTCTTTAAAATGGTATAACTTTATTAATTGTAAATCGATTGAAATAAATCAAATAATTAATGTTAAGAGAAGCTTGTCAATACTCCATAATGAAAAATTAAATTGATTATGCTGTTTCTGAGATAAGCAAGAACAAAAGCACAGATAAACGGACGTAAAATATAAAAAAAAAACACGTGTGGTTGTATTACGTTATTAAATGATACCATAACATTTTTTGTTATATACGTTACGAAGTCATTATAAGTATAGATGTTGAAATACACTCACTTCAGAGTCCAGAAGCTTAGCGCCAGCTTTTCTTTTATTATTTTTCTCTTCAAATTCCCACACATCATATCCTTTGTCACAAGTTAAAAAGGTATCTTGAAGAACATCTGTCCCAGTGTCGTACACGCTGTAACATAAAAATAAGAAATAATAAGTTGTTTTGTTAATATTAGGTATATCAGTATTATGGTTATACACTTAAGTCTACCAAAAAATGTTATATTAATATTATTATTAATATACCGTTTAAGACTTTCACGCTTGACGGATTTTACGGGGCTTAAGCTGGTAAAGAAGCTTCACGCTAATAGCATAGCAGAGACGAGAGCGTTCACGACCATGTATTCAGAGCAGAGACAGTGATGATGCGCCTAGTGAGAAAGCCGGCGATCCACTTGCATAAACATGAAATACGTACAATTTAATTTCAACTTATATTGTTACACCACAAATTATTTCAAGTTACAAAAAAATATATACTATTTGAATTAAAATATTTACTATCATCATGAATATACCTACTCGTATGTATGATCGTACTATAGACTCGTATAATAATAACAAGACAATCAACCCACCTATCCAATGGGCGTTCATCCGGGAACAAGGATTTAAATATTTGTGTCAAGCGTGGGTTGGACCTCAGGTGTGGCAGGACTCTCGCCTTCATATCTGCACTGTTCCCACTGTTGATTCCTGTCGTCATAGCGCGTATTATCTTTCTTAACACCGTCGGTTTCCGGTTAAATGTAGTCTGAAATAAAATGGCCGCTTTTAGAATGGTCTTTATGTCTAAAAAATGGCAGTTGTTAGGCAAGTAGTTGTGTTTACACCACATGATTTTTATTCATATTAGTATAAGATGATCACGTAATTTTAGTTTTCAATAAATTATCATTATACTTAGTCAATATGGAATTTTCAATATTTGATACTCCTGAATATGCATACAATAATAAAATATTATAATCTAATCTAATCTAGCTTTACGCGGGGTAGTTATAAAGTACTAATAATTACACTAAATTGGTGGTTTCTTCTTTAGTCTATATTTTATACCAATACAAGCTTTCAATCCCCTATTTGCACCCTTAGGGGGAGAATTCTAGAGAACGATGAAACAAGTGTTCAATTAAATACTTTTAAAAATCTAAATTTCAAATTTTATAAAAATCGGTGCCTATTTAAATTTTTTTCCATACAAACTTTCAACCCCCATCTCACCCCTTTAGGGTTAAAATTTTTCAAAATCCATTCTTAGTGGATGTCCAGATTACGAAAGTAAACATCTGTCCAAATTTCACGTTTCTACCATCAGCGGTTACGGCTGTGCGTGCGTCTTACCTCAGTCAGTGAGGACAAGGCCTTTTATATATATAGATTATAAAACAGAAGATTTTGCTTACTTAAATGAGCTAATCTCTGGAATTATTAGTTCGCTTTAATTTTTTTTTGTATTTCATAGTACATTTATCGAGGAAGTCTATATTGCTTCACGCTAAGGTTTATAGAAGTGAATTACTTTATTCCTAATAAATAAATATTGAGGAAACGGGAGAATTTGAGAGCTTCGTCCGTGCACCGACGAATTTCAAACAATATTATATGATTCCTTAGGTTTAAAAAAGGAGTGTTCCAAATTAAATCTTCATTAGGTTTTTTTTGCTTTTTACTTATAAAAGTCATTTCTTTAGACGAATTTTTGAATATTTTTCTTCTAACTTCAAATTCGCTTACGTCTATACGAAGGCTTTCAATGTTTACCAAAACAAAACATAGATGCGTTCAGATTGAAAGAATGAATGCATTCGATATTGAAAATACAAGTAATTAATTATTACTAATATTATTAGTAAAACTTCTCTCTAACGTAATTCTATTTTTGTGAGACGCTCTAAGTACTTACATAGAAGCGTCTTGATAATTATTATGAAACTTTCAAAAAACAAAATATTAATTTAGATTAAATTGCTAAATTAATTTTCGACTAGTAGTTAGTTTTAAGGCCGTCGTGGCGTAGCGGCACAAGGGTGTGACTGTAACGCGACGTTTGCGGGTGCGATCCCATTCGAGGAAGTGAAATATTTATTTTTATTTACGTTTATATTTCCATTTCTTCGCTCTGATGTCGAGGCAAAAGCGCGACGTTGAGTTCTGCTACTCAACACGTAATGCCCCCAGAATTCTTTCTCCGAGCATACGACTTTAAGCAATGTCTTTTCTACATCATTCTAGCGTGTATCCTAATCATTCATTTTTGCTCCAGTGTAATGCTTTGTGACTTAGAGGAAAGTCTACAGCAGCATGTCACGTCATTCATTATACATTTTAATATTTAAAGACGAAAATTTGACTTTTGATTACTAATACTTTCAGGGCCAAATTCGAATAAATAACGCAATAAGTTACGCTGTGTTACTCACATAGCAGGGTAAACAGAAGGACCCTGGGAACCTAGTGTTAAGACACTCCATTCCCATTAAGACACTTCCGTTTCCCACATTCCGCCACATTCTCGAGGCATTGCATGTTGAATGGTGGAATTCAACGCCGCGCTTTGCCTCGTAACCGAGGAAATGAAAATATTAAATATTTCATTTCCTCAAATGACAAAATCTGATCTACCAGAAATCTTTGTTGAGAGAAAGAGTAAGGAATGTTTTAATAGATACAAGGGCGTAGCCCGCTTTCTATATAGAGGGGAGGGGGGCAGATAATAAAATCCTAGATTTTTTTAAAAATCTTTTTAGCGTTCCGTACCTTTTAAGAAAAAAGCTTCTCCATTCAAGGAAATAATTTGGTCCATTCTAGCAAAATAAAAATGTAGTTTTTGTTCTGTCACTCAACATGCATGTCTTGAATTCATGCCGCTGACACTAAGCTCTCTCCGCCTACCCTGTTATGCAGGAAAATGCATAAAGATGCCTCTTGTTTTTTAAGCAGTAACCACTAATTTGGATTAATATCTTCCTGCCATAAATTAGAATAAAAAGTACTATTGTGTAACCTACAACTTTAAGCATTATATTACCAAGAGTTTAATTATTTCAAAATATAATTAAGTTTAAAAAACATTGTAGTGGCAGTCTACCTAAAAGCCTTTTGTTTGAATTATTTAAACAAGAACAATAGTTTCTCAGTCTTCTTACAATATTTGATTAACTTTTTTCTTATTTGACCTAAATAATTTGGCAATGACACAAAACACAACACACCTTATAGACATTGTATTTATTTATATATTCTTAATGGTAAGAAAATTATAATTATCATAATAAAAAAAAACAACAAATGTTGTTAGTATGCAATAGAAGTCCCAAAATATTTTATTAATAAATTTCGCATTTGCAATCAGTGTATGTAAAGTAAAATTAATTTTGTAAAACCACAGCAATTAAGGAGCTATTTTACTGTACTAAATTTGAAGTTTATAAAATGAATTTAAAGTCAATTGTCATAGCCACTTTCAATAAATAACATAATATTACTTGCATCCTTTGTAGTACCTACCATGTAAAGTTTTAATGAAACATCCTAATAGGAAATAATTTTTTAAAACAATCTTTTAAAATGTTTCTTTAATACAATTTAATAAGTAATAAAGCAAAACAATATTTTTCCAACTTACATGTAAAAGTGCAATAAACCCTGTCATTTGTGTCAACATGAAATGGTCCATAAACCTCCCAGCTTCAGCCGCTTGGCCCGGCTTCAAAAACAACATGAACTCTTCTACAATATCTTTGTGTTCACTGAATAGCTGCTCTATTTTCTTATATAAATCTACTGGGCTCTCCTTTGATGGGTCAAAAGTCCTTAAAATTTCTCTAAATTGAACAAATTTGTTGCTCGGTAATGTGGGGTGTGAGCCAAACCTTGACTGTATCTTTGTATAATATGATCTAACTAAAGCTGAAAACAAGGTATTATATATTATTATAAATTGGAATAATAGAACAATATTTGTATTAAATAGATAATAGAAAGAAAAATCATAAAGTAGACAAGAGAATATCAAATAAGATGTTTGATATTCAAAGCTAGCCTACACTTGTATGGCTTAAAATTTGTAAACTACATTATAACCAAAATAAATAAACAACTCATTTATTTCTTTGATAAACAGAACAATTGTACATGTTTTTATGCACTTGTAATGATAGTTTAGTAAATAAATATCTGTTTAAAAATAATAATTGAATTGACACTACTGCTCACCTGTTTCCAAAGGGTCTTCATGTGTTTTAGGTTTTGCTGATTTCTCTTTCTTTTCTTTACCAATATTATTTTTAGTTACCTCAATCGATATTTCATTATTGCATTTATCTGCTACCTTTGATTCAAGAGTCTAAAATAAGTTGTATGCATTAAAATATTTTTATCAAAAAATAAAATGGCAGACGTTACCACTCGAACGAAAGTTAATGACGGCTGTTTATTTCGTAAGAATTCTAAATTACAGCTCATTTACAAGTCACAAAAATCACTGAGAAATGTATAAACATCTATAACGTTAAAGAAATTTATTTCTACCATAAGTTTTACTTTAAGAAAGTTATATAAATCGAGAAACTCAAGTCTGACTCACCGTGGTTTTGACGATAGGATGATTTTGATTAATTTGGTTAAAAAAGCTTGTACTGGGTTGTATTTTATTTCCAAATGCATCTTGACTCTCCCTCGTAAATAAGATAGGCATAGAAGGCAACATCTGGTTGATTTAAGCTCCTTTCTTGGAAATCTCAAAACAAAACAATCACTCACAATTTGCTCCTTCCCACGATAAATACTTTTTCACTCAAAATAAGTGATTTAATAAATTATTTTGTATATACATGTAACAATAAATATACTCTAAAAGCCAAAACATTATTATTTTAATTATAACTATACAAATTACACGATTAAAAATATTGATATATTTTTGTTTGACAGTCACTTGTAACACAACATCAACGACGCGGAGAGGGCGGGAAGAAGTTAGACGTTTCATTTTATGGATAAAAAAAATATTATCTTCTTTTTATCAGCAGTTAGTCTTTAAATATATTAAATAATATGTAGATACTAATGTACTTCCTTTATTTATAATAGTAATTTCAAATAAAGACTTTTATGTAAATAAAAAACGCGCGTTTGAAAGTTTCAAGTTTCTTGCACATTCAAATGAATAAATTTGCACGCGATGTATTTTTGCATTGTTTAAATTAAAATATATTAAATATTTTATGTTATACATTAACTTATCTAATGTAATATATAAATACTACCAGTAAACTATTTTACAGCTTCAATTAATATCTTTTAGAATTCTGAGAAGTTTGGGGAGTTAAGTTTATACCATTTACTTTAAGAATTCAGTGTCTTGTAACAAAACTAACCCAAAATATAATTTAACATTCAATAAAAAACAACACTTTTTAAGGAGTTTCATTTAAAAAGGTTCATATTAAACACATATGGCGTTAAAGTACTTAGTTGCATTCTTTTCTTTATAAAAATTTCGTATATTTACCTCTAAAGCCACATATAATGTAAAAAGTCATTTCAAAGTTCTTCTAATAAAATTTAGATGCGTCTACACAATGAATCGTATGCATTAAAGATCTTGAATTCATCATAACGGGATATTCTAAAAATTATGTAGGCAGCGGCATAAGGGTGTGACTGTAACGCGACCAATGTGGGTTCGATCCCCACTCGAAGATGTAGAATATTTATTTACGTTTATATTTCCATTTCTTCGCTCTGGTGTAGAGGCAAAGCGCGGCGTTGAGTCCTGCCACTCAACAAGCAATGCCTCCAGAATTCGGCAAAAAGTGGGGAACGGAGTGTCTTAACTCTAGGTTCCCTCTGCCTACCCTGCTGTATGCGATACAGTGTGAAGCTGAATTAATTAAATATTGAAACCTCTTAAAATGTTAGTTCGTAGATATGATTGCTACAGCTTTTAATAGTTAATTTATTATTAATATACATATTTGTCAATTTTCTATTATATTTAAGGAGGTAATTGAAATTAAGCTTCTTAAATTGTGTTGCGAGCTTAGTTGATTTTTTAAGAGGTGTAGTTTATTATACGTAGAGTAAAGTAAAATAAAATTTTGTTTTTTTTTCATGGATGTATATTTTTTTTATGGAAAAAGACAAGGCAAATGAGCGTACGGCCCGTACGCTTACCATAAGTGATCACCGCCGCCCACGACTCCGTGTAACACCAGAGGAGCTACAGGTGCGTTGCCGGCCTTTGAGATAGAGATAGACGCGCTTTTTGAAGGCATTCCACAGGCGACAGGTTGTGGGTTCGATTTCCACTCGATGAAATGAAATATTTAATATTTTCATTTCTTCGTTCTGGTGTCAAGATAAAGCCTATCGTTGAATTCCGCCGCTCAACACACAATGTTCTAAGAATTCTGCGGAAGATGGGCAGCGGAGTGTCACACTCGGCTCCCCCTCTGCTACCAAGCTACCTGCGTGGAGCTGAACTCTTGTTGAGATTTACGTCGACAATGTACTTACTACTTGTTAATACAACATACCGTCTGGTTTCGACGCTTTAAACTTAGTATCATGTCACTATTTATACAGACTATTTAGAGAGACTGCGGCAAACAAACATCAGTGCAGCCTTTACGAAAAAATTCATTTTTCCTCTGGATACTTAATTTGAAGTAGATAGTAAAATGTGTGTAGGTATGTGAAATGATAAATGTTATATTTTACACAATTTTGTTTCTCAAATAGCTAAATTGCTTTAAAAAGTGTCATCATTAAATGAGGCTTCTGCCTGTGGACAACGATTGAGGGTTCGATTCCTTTTCGAAAGAATCAATTATGTTCATATCTTTGCTGTGATAAAATGGCAAAGGTCTGCGTTAAGCTCCCCGGCTCAACACGCAATGTATAGAAAACTAGGCGGAAATTAGACAAAATAATAATTTAATAAATACTTATATTTTATTTACTTATATTATATATTAAGTACATATCTTTATGTTTTGTTTATTGCCGTTGTCTAGTAACGGCATCGATTTTATCATTTCACGCTGTGGTGAATGATAGTAGGACACATTGTAATTCCATTTCCAATAAGAAACAATGGTATATTCATAAATAAAATTTCGATTGTTCAGAAAAATCTGAATTTATTAATGTCACAACAATAATCAAAATTTAAAAGTTAATTCGTTTTTTAGTTTAACAGTTTTTTAATTTTATTTAATAATTTGTAACTATTAAAATGGCGTCTATATTCCCTACAGGACTACGGAATGGGTTAGCTGGGGTAAGTAATGAAATGTGTATGGGTCATAATCAGAAAAAGTGTCCTTTTTGTGTCTTTTCTTGTCCCGCTACTTTGAATGCGTTTTAAAAATACAATTTTCAAGATAATTTAAATATTTTGCCATTTACGATAAATTTATTTATTAACTTAAAGAAATTTTGTAATATTTTAAATGTATTATGGCAAATAATAGTATTTGTTGTTAGTTGCAAAAAACCTTTCAAAATGCTTCCATACAATTTTTCGTGTCCCATTCACCACTTTACTTTTTAAGAATTGATTTGTTACGAATGTTTATGGTTTTATATGATTTCAGATATGTTTATATTACTTTACTTTATGCATAATATTAAATAGAACTACTTTTATTGATACATAATTTAATAAATAATATATATTAGTTAAGTAAATTTGTCCCAAAATATTGTATTTTTGTTACTCAGGGCTAGTAACGTACAATTAAATTATGAACGCAATTATTTTGGATGGTGTTTAATATTATTTTTTGTTGTGGCACCATAATTCTAAAAGTCAATGCTGTCGTAGCTACAACCAGTAGTGTACTCGCAGCAGTTGAGGGGTTCGAATGTTTTAGAGGGAATGCGTGAAATTACATCTCAGGGTTATAAACGGCTTTTATTTTGGTAAGTATTCTATAATTTCGTTTTCTTGTTTATGTTATTTGCTTCTTTTTACAAAATCTCAAAAAAGAACTTCAGTGCTTGCAGATGCAACACGTGGCTTATGAGCAAATATTTAAAAGGGTTAGAATTTCTCAGATTTCATTCTCAATTTCGTTATATTTCGTTACGTAACGAAATTGAGAAAATATGAAGCCTAGTTCACAATTACGGTACCAATGTTTTCTCATATATGTTTATAATAAAATTGTATCGAACCGGTGCTTGTATATGGAAGATATGTATATAAGAAAATAAAATTGCTGGCATATGAAAAAAACTATTAGTGACTTTTTATAAAGTAAAGTAACCAAAAATAATGATTTTTAAGTTTTTTGCTTGTTTGCTTGTTTGTCTGTGTTTGTGCACGCTAATCTTAGAAACAGCTGAATCGATTTAGTTAAAAATATTTTTTATTCTGCCTGAAATTAGTTGTGATTTTGTGATTATTATTTTTTGATAAATATTTTTGTATTTTCAGTAAGCCTCATGGCTCCTATGTCAAGTGCTGAAATACATAAAAGATATAGAGAACGTCTTAAAAAGACCAATCCTATTAAATATGAAGATATGCGGAATAAACACTTACAAAGAATTAAACTTAATTCCAGTGATAACGACTCAAATTTTGATATATTTTAAAGTGGATTTAATTTTATCATTAACTTTGTGATGTCTAACTAGAAATATAAGTTTATTACGTTACTAACTAGCATTATTATATTGTTCATATTGTCAGTTTGTTATGTTTTCTTCTTACATTTGTAATCTGTTAATTCAACGATTGAATCTTTAAAATTTTAATCTGTGTCTCATTAAATAAAAAAAACAATATTTTATTCATATAATATCCTTATTTTGTTGTGTATAATGCCTTATGACATCAGTTTCGTAACAAACATTATCAGTGTTGTTACTTATCAGTTACGTTACGAATTCGAAAATGTCCACTTTTCTGATTATGACCCGTATATTATTTTTTTATATTTCGCATTTTTGGGTGTTTGTATAATTAAGAAAACTTATAGTTTATTTGATATTTCTTATTATACTACTAAGAGGCTTGCCCTTGCTCGCTTCGTTTGCCACTCCACGCTCACTTTGTTTATTACAATGAATAAAAAAGTATTTAAAGTGCCGTGTATTTTTTTTGCATTGTTTTGCAATGTGCTTTGTTATGGATGATATTTTTATCTCAAGACTATATCTCAGGAACGCTTGGAGATATCGAGATGAAATTGAAGCCATATACTCAAATCTACGGGCCCATGATTTCTTGATAAAAAACACATTTCTATATTTACTTAAAAAAATGGTATAGACGTTTATATCGCAAAAAACCAAAAAACGCGTATATCGACACTACGAGTATAAAGGCAATCAAAATTAATAGGGTACTTCCGGTTGACCTAGACTTATGAAATTTGCAGTTAGCATCTTGTATTTAAATTATAAAAAATGAGGCTGTCGTGGCGCAGCGGCACAAGGGCGTGACTGTAACTCGAAGTTTGAGGGTTTGATCCCCACTTGAGGAAGTGTCTTAACACTCCGTTCCCTCTGCCTACTTTGCTGTGTGCGGGATACAGCGTGAATCAGATTTTTTCTATATAAAAAATAATAGCCACAAAAGGGGAGCAAAAGCAGCTAGTTCAAGTGAGGTATCAGAAGAAAGGGCTCTGGCTAAACTAAGCCTGAATTTCAGAAAAAGCTCAAGATCGGTTTTTTTTAAAGTTCAATCCAAGGCAATCCAACTTATGTAGGCTACATCTCTTTTGTTAAGAATTATCATTTGGCAAAAGAAAATGCTATAACCTAAATATAGTAGCATTGTGTGTTGAGTGGCGGTACTCGATCCCCGCGTTTTGCCTCTACACCTGAGCGGACAAATGCAAAATATTTCATGGGAATCGAACCCACAACCGGTCACGTTCACAGTCACTTCTTAACACATTGTTATTTATTAATACACCTCGTAGATTTTTTGGTTAACGATGTTATTTTTTTAAAATCCAAACAGTAGTTTGTGTAAATTATGTAAAGCGGTCATGAAAAATACTTAATTTATATTCAGGACAAATGGAAACTTGTTCAAGAATTAAATAATACTTTATTTCCGGATCTTATTGGCCTTGTTGAAAGGAAACCAAATGATTTCCTACGAGATTGTAAATTTTCTATTCTACAGTGTTTAGTTTATTTTAGTTAGTGCTCAGACGTAGGTAATCTTGCGAAATTGAACGTTGTTCAAATTTGATGCTTTTAGTTTATAAATTCATATATAATTAGAATAAGTGTAGTCGTGATGGAGGATAATAAATCGGGAAACAGTGGAGAACAAGCTGATGGCAAAGATGTCAGCATCAGCGATTTTCATAATGAAGATGCACCAACAGAAGTTTGTGAATCAGTAAAGTTTTTTTATGTTGCATTATTTTAAGTTAGACGTTTCATTTTTTTTACATAATAATATAATAATAATAAGTAAAATTTAATAGAAGTTGGTTTATTTCATAAATAAAAAAAAAACTGTATAATTTCGTTGTCCATTGGGAAATAAAAGGTTTTTTATTTTTATTTATTTATTTTTAAGTGTTTAAGTTGAAGTGTAATAAATTATAATCTTAAAATGTATTCTCAGCTATAGCGAAAATAGGGCAGCACTGAACTGAGATAACTAGTTCTTAAGGGTATTGAAAATTTATTTACTAAATTTATAAATATCAAGTTTAGTCATTGCTATTATTTTTATTTTTTTAGTTAATACTAAGCTGTGCTTATTGTGTAAACGTTTAAGTTTTCTTAATATATTAAATATTTTAATACAATTTTTGTATACTTATGCACCTTATCGTCAGATAAATAAAATAAATAAATTTGAAAACAAATAATTTCAGATTGTTTTTTATAAGACTAAGCAAGAGCGACTCCAATCTAAGTGACTGCTTTAGGTAGAAATTTCATAATTATAAAAGAACAAAACCAGCCTACATGTTTTACCTATAATTATATCAGGTTAATTTTTAGTATAGAAAGTCATTTTACTGGACTCGAAAAGAAACATTTATATATTAAGTAGAGAAGAACTTTGAATTATAAGAAAGAATTCGTAAAATATAATAAAAATAATTTGGAATTAAATTTCACATTTCAGGTGAAAGGCCTCGACGCCAACCGCTACGCCACGAAGAAAACCGTTGCTCAGGGAATGCTCGATATTGCTTTACTTACTTCTAACGCATCCCAATTAAAGTATGTTCTTCAAGTTGGACCAAAACACGAGTTTTACATGTTACTTGTGGTGCTCATATCAATCTCTATCGTGTTACAGGTAATTATTTATATTTAATAATGTTTAGCTTCACGCTGTATCCCGCACACAGCAGGGTAGGCAGAGGGAACCTAGTGTTAAGACACTAGGTTCCCCACTTTCTGCCGAATTCTGGAGACATTGCTTGTTTAGTGGCAGAACTCAGGGCCGCGCTTTAATAATATTTAGCTTTAAGAATGAAATTTAATTTTCACTACCATTTGACAAAGATTAACTAGATTTTTTTAATTTCCCGCTGTATGCCAAGTAGTAGTAGTAGGGTAGACAAAGGGTACTTTAAAGGAACCCAGAGTTAAGACACTTCATTCTTATTAAGAAATTCTGTCCTTCACTTGCTGCCGAATTTTGGTGACCTTGCGTGTTGAATTGACGGAGCTTAACGCCTTGATTTGCCTCGTTACCGGAGATTTAATGAAAATATCAAATATTTTTTTTGTTCGACTGGGAATCCAACCCACAATCCGACGACACGATTGACCTCAAATTAATTAATTGGTTAATACTTAAATAATAT
Organism: Heliconius melpomene rosina; assembly: GCF_056956725.1. NCBI lineage: Eukaryota > Metazoa > Arthropoda > Insecta > Lepidoptera > Nymphalidae > Heliconius > Heliconius melpomene. The sequence goes on along the minus strand of NC_140402.1, from coordinate 2,450,393 downwards.
TACGACAAAATAAAAAATAACTGTCTTATTAGAAGTGAAGTAGGTACTTCTGGAACTTCTGGTACTTCTGTAAAAGTATTAAAGAATATATAAAATTATATTGTATTAATAAGCATTGAGTAGATAGCATAAAAACATTATAGCGAAATTTAAATATATTGTGGCAAGGCAATTTATAAATGAACTATTAAGATGTTACGTTTGTAAAAACAAATTATATTTTAAAAACGATTTTCCTTATTTCTTTTTACATCTAAATTATAAGTATTTTAGGTGGCGATGGGATTTGTACTACTATCATTAAATTTGCTACGCGATTGCCGTTTCCATGATCCACAACACAGGACGTCGGCTCTTAACATTAACTATGCCACTACAGCTGTAGCCTTTATCGTTACAGTATTAAACATTCTCGTTTCTGCTTTCGATTCATCGCTTGCAAGATATCTAGAACTCGATTACGATTGAATTTATTATACTTATTTAGGTTATTCGTGTATTATTTAGAAATTTAAATGTTTTTTAATTATTACAGTAGAACAAGTAATAAACGCTACTATTTCAATATAAAAAATATTGTTTTAGCTGCTAGTTGGATTATTGTTTGTGGTAATCGGAGGTTTGGACCTGAACGACGACAACGACCAGCCTTCTGCTGTTATACTTAATGATATAATAGTTATATTTATATTCGTTATTTCTGTGATAAATATCGTTATTTCTGCTTTTGGTATAGAATATTCTAATAATCCATTAATACTTGATAGATTGAAATATATCAATAGTGAATATTTAAGGAAAGGCAATGTTACTTCAAATTAAAACAACTGAAACGAAACAAATGAAGTAAAATTAGCTAATAACTAACATTATGAATTAAAAATATTGAATGACAGAACATTTTATCAATTCAGGCAAGTGCGGGTATTTTAGCCTTAGTGATATCAGCTTTGGACGGAGAAAATAGTGAAAAACAGAAGAGAATTGCAGATTGGTTGTATCATACTTCGGTGGGTATGATGACTTGTGTAGTGTTTTGTGACGTTATAAAAATGACATTCGGCCTTGATCCTGCATTGTCTCATCGAGATTTTTTTAATAATTCTACAATATCTTTGTTAGATAAATGGAAAACTTAAGCTCATGTATTGATTTGTTTATTATAGGTGCATTTAATTATTTGCCAGTATTTTTTATAATTTTAGATATGAAAATAAGTATTTAATCCCTAAAAAAATGGTGTATATTACACGTTGTATGTAATGTAATGTAGAATAGAGTAGTAATTAGTTAACGCATTTTTTTATTTTTTATTTATTTGTTTTTTTTTTGTTTTCACATTTTAGGTTCTTTCAGCGATTTCCTGCGCCATTCTTGGTTTCATTTTTAATATTAATCACCTACCGCATCAACGTACTGCTGAAATTTTAAATAATATTTCATTATTGTTCAAATTTATAGCCACAACACTAAATGTTGTTATATCCATTTTTTATTCTATTTCATTTGATACTATGCTGTTATAGTTTTCATTTATTTTAGTTTCTCATTCGTTTTAGTTTTTTTATTATACAATTAGCATATTTTTTTTATATCACTCTATGTAAGTAAATTTTGTATACACTTAAATTATGTTTAATTATATTGTATATAAATATGACTCGTTAGTTTTTCCAAAATACTCAATAAAATGATATGCTTTACCAAGTGGTATTTTTATAATAAAAGATTTGGTCCCAATGTTCACTACATATTGCTATAAAAAACATACATTTGTACATAAATTAATGATAAACCATTTTGTAATGTGAATAAAAATATTACTTTATGTAATAAGTACAATAAGCACAAAGTAACACACTGAACTAGTGAAACTAAATCAATAATATGTATTAATAATAAAACATATATCAGAAATATTACGAGTATTACTTTAGATAATGAAACAATAAATAAAAATTCTGCATTTTATAATATAAAATGTAATTAACTATAATTCTAAAAATAATTATAACATTTACTTATTTATTTCGATAGCACTACAAGTGAACTGTGAAGCTTTACATGACCGATGACGTCCATACGTCAATGTCACTGTCATATCGTAGAGAAATAGGTACTTAAAATTCAACCTTCAATGTCGTACTTAGAAATTAAAATACGATTATATTTCATAAACTTCTAAGCTTAAATATTTAAACGATAAGAGAGCTTATAAACTTTAACAACAGTTTGAAAGAAGCATTTTCCCACGTTAGTATATAATTACATCGCGGTTTTGTTGTCATCTGTGCCACAATACGATAAAAAGTGAGTGTCGAGGTTACTTTGGTTACACTCGAACGATATCGCCTTCCACTTATCTTGCGCAGACCTATTACTCTGTTAGTTACTTGTGTTACGCGGATCAACTAAGACGTGAAAATGGCCAGCGGACGAATTGTCGTATACGGTGGCCGGGGAGCTTTGGGTGCGGCTTGCGTAAATCATTTTAAGAATGCAAACTACTGGGTTGCAAGCGTCGATCTGAATCCTAATGAGAGTGCAGATGTAAACATTACAGTTCCTAAGGATGCTTCCTGGGTTCAACAAGAAGAACATGTTGTTAATGAATTAGGTGTAGCTTTGCAAGGTCAAAAAGTGAATGCAGTAATTTGTGTAGCCGGCGGTTGGGCTGGTGGCAACGCGGCCAAGGATTTGAGCAAGCAGGCTGATCTTATGTGGAGGCAGTCAGTGTGGAGTTCTACAATTGCCGCATCTTTGGCATCTAAATATTTAAGTCCTGGAGGATTAGTTGCTTTGACAGGTGCTAAAGCTGCATTGGAAGGGACTCCAGGAATGATTGGTTATGGTTTAGCAAAGGCTGCAGTACATCAGCTTACCAAATCTCTTGGTGCTAAAGATTCAGGTCTACCAGAAAACTCTCTTGCCGTTGCTATACTACCAGTAACGCTGGACACAGAAATGAATAGAAAGTGGATGCCTAAAGCAGATTTTGGATCTTGGACACCCCTGTCATATGTTGCTCAGTTATTTGATAAATGGCTAAAAGGAGAAGAAAGACCTGCAAGTGGAAGCTTAGTTGCGCTTGTGACTAAAGATAATGTAACAGATCTGATTGTCCAGTAAATCTTGCCAAAAACCCCGTCATTAACTTATGTATGATCTGAGTATAATATTTTCAATAAAATATAATGCAACTATATGTTGGCATTTATTCTAAGTTTGTTGAAAAATCGCTTTTGATGTCTACATAATCATTGTAAGTTATCATTTATAAGGGAACAAATATAAAGTATACAGATTATAAAATAGATTTTATTTATAAGTGTTTAATGTGATATGTTAGAACAATAAATGCTATAAGCACTTTTGTGTTTTATTATAAATATTTTTATATATTACTTAAGATGTAATTAGATATGCTTGAAGTAAAAAATAGGTCAAATTAGTTCATCATGTACTGTATGAGTATATAAAGTTCATAATCATTATAAAATTTAGTATTATAAGAATTTCATTATACATAGACACTATCAGAACGATTTTTCATCTGTATTTTAATGAGTATTTTTTTTTATATTTATAAAAAAGAAACAGAAATTTTTAATAACAATATTGCTTATGAAATCCGACACTTCCTTTCCCCACTTTCCGCAGTATTCTCTAGGTATTGCGTGTTCAGTGGCGGCACTCAACGCCGCGTTTTGCCTCTATACCAGAGTGAGGAAAAGAAAATATTAAATATTTAATTTCCCTAATATTTTAAGTGGGAATCGAACTCAAAACCGTTGCGTTTACATTCGCACGCTTGTGCCCGCGCACCACGAAGGCGTGAATAGATTTTTTAACTAATAAATAATATTACAACTACACAAAAATTTCGTTGACATGTTATCGTACGTAATTATAATTATTATAGCTTACACAATTAATTAAGGTGCTTAATTGATAGCCAAAGATTCAAATACTGTACCTTTTGGAATTTTTACACGGAGATTCGACGTTCATAGACATTCCGGTTCTCCTTCCTCATTCACCACCATAGATTTTTTGTTGTTCAAAATTATGAGGAAAAATGTTAACATGGGAAATCCAAACGTGAACAAATAATAGATACAAATATACAACACACAATCTACGCATATTTTTCTTAGAATATGCTTTTAATCACCTATGGTTTTGTATTTAACTAACCCTCAGTAGCAGAAGTTGCGTATTCAAATCCTTCAAGACATTTTTTTTTAAATTATCGTATAGTACGATCACCGAGTCATGACTGCCCTGAAGTTAGGCTTTCGTAACTTTTGTATCTATATAAAAGAAAAGTGTGGTTTATTGAAATGCCTACGTGGCCGATAGAAAAAAAAAGGAATGATAATTCTATAACTATACTTAATTGTATTTATTAAAATCAATAGTCCGCATACTTTTCCCTGCAAAATAGTATTTCTTAAAGTCTCCTGTAGACATTAGGTAAGCCTAAATAGATTTATAAAAGAATTTGTTTAATAACCTACCTAAGACCTATATTATTTTACATAACGATTACGTATTAGTTTGTAACTTGGATAAAAAATATGAAAGTAAAATAACTGGATCGAAATTTGGCATTCCTCACTTGCTTTCACTTTCTAGAAAGTAAGTACTTGTTCCATCTTATGTTGATAGTTAATTAGTTCTTTTTATATAGTAAATTATTTAATATTTTTTGTTGTGAGAAGATATCACAACTTAAACTTTTTGATAACCTTTAATGATATGAAAAGTTTGTACAGTGATGATACATTGGCTTCAACATGTTACGTTTCGTATGAACATATATATATACACATTCAATTGTAGAAATCGTAATAAATGACGGTTCTAAATATATTATTTAATAAAAATATATTCTTTGTTCTTATTTCTTCAAATAAATTGTATTAAAAGCATACATCAACTAGCACATTTTAGCCAGACCATAGTTAGACACGGCATTTTGTTCCCCGCTTTTCATCCGTAAGTATGTGAGTCATTGCATGAGTGACGGAAACTTAAGAAACACAGAATATATTTATAGAAATAAGTACAAGCAACAGTATTAAAAATATGAAAAAAATATTCCCCTATGGAAAAATATGAAACATAATTCTGAAATAATAATTAGGTATATGAAAAGAAAACATTTTTTGTCATGGACTATACGGGTATGTATTTTGTACTAACTAGGTAGGAACACAAAAGAAATTGCTATAGCTATCTCATTGTAACCTGAACCCCTTTTATTTTAAATAAACTGTCTAATAACAATTAATTGAATTATGAAATTGGTATTGTTAATAAAATATAGATAAAATATTACTTAGCCCCGACCTCCAGAGACGTTTTAAGACTCTACATTTAATACCTAGTAGGAAAGATATGAGTATTATATAATAAAATAACAAATTAATTGCCGGCTTCTAGTAAAGTATTGTAAAGAAGAAACTGTACTACTCTTCACATTTTCTTTTTATCGTTTGTAGGTTAGAAAATATGCTCAGTAAAAAGATTCAGGCCCTAAAATTAGTATAAAAGCATTTCTGTGTTTTTAAGTTAAAAGTGTTTTTTAATTTATCTGATCGTTTGTCGTTTAGCATTTTATGCCTAACTTTCTATATAATAACATTTAAGTAAAGGGAGATGTACTTACTACTAAAAGCCACTATGTTACTCTTTAAGCACTGGCTAAGTTAAAAGTATTATAAGAATTTTAACATAATATTATATTAATTAACTGATTATATGGTATCATAACTTCTTGCATAATGTAATAAACTGGGATGACACCTAATTTATAACATCGGAAAGCCATCTTCTGTCTGATTCTAACTTTAGTGTTCAAAAAATGAAGCGTGTAACTTTTTATTTTGAATAAAATTATTGGATTTTGACTTTGGTTAGTAATATTTATATGTTACAAAGGCTCTTACGAGGGTTCCAATCTTTAAAAGTAAGCGTGGTTAAAGTTTTATTTTAAGGAATAAAAGTTATAAAATGTAAACAAAAATATATTGATTCACTGCTTTTTTCAATTTTATCCATTTATATTTTTATTATAATAATTTCACATTTTTTTTATTAAGCTATATTATAATTTATACATATTTATACATACATATTTATACATACATATTTATACATACATATTTCATAATACTTATATTTAAAGTAATAATTTAAACCTTATAACTATCGAGAATTCATAACTACCTACTTATTTTATTTAACAACAACTGTAATTCTTGAAATATTAAAAGATTTTATTTCTTATTATTAACTTCTCTGGAAATTCATATTAATATTATTATTCATTAACCATTTAATCTTTACTCTCATAAATTATTTCAATTTGACATGTTTAATAAAACATCATACAAATTACAATGTCTGTATATTACATTTTTGTTCTATGTTATTTGCGGTATATATGTACATTTATATTACAATTACATTGTAATTCGATTTAGTAATATTTCTAAGAATCACAGAATCCTCGGTTAACATACTTAAAGTAGGCAAAATCTAATGCTAATTAATAATAATCTCTTTCATATCAAGTATACTTAATTTAACTTAATTCTATAAGCTAAAGAATAAAAATATATTAAAATATTTAACAATTTCGAATTTTTAACATATTAACATTTTTGTCCCAAGCGTGCAGATACACTTTTATAGGCAGAATGACTAAAATCATAACATCAAATGCTTCACTACCAACAAAAAAAAAAGAACTTGTCAAATTTTGGCGCCATTTATCGGCCAACTACAGCTCGTACGGTGTTTCTTAATATATCAGTTACAAGTTCAGTTGTTCGTATAATTTTAATGCCGATTTGATCTATAAGTGTAATCGCTGTGGAATAAGGAAGAGGTAGTTCCTTTGTGGGTCGCATGGTGAATCTTGTGGGAATTGTTTCTGGTCCTATACTGCCCCACGGTATTGCAGTTGGTCTGAAATATAAAAATAATTGATTTTTATAAATTACTTTACAATGATTACTTATATATAAAATTATCACACGGAAGAAATTTATATTAGAACACTATAATTTGTAAATTTTATTGAAAGTTCCGATGATCCTTAGTTTAGAAATTCCGATTATTTTAAATAAGATACAATACATAAATATATATAATACAAAATAGATACAATAAATGCAAAAGTATGACATAAAATTGAATTTACATACTAATATGCTTTAGGTATAAAAATAACTGAACGATGACAATAAATTCTTAAGAAAACGTAATTGATAAATTGACTAAGTAAAAAACCGTGTATCTATCCATGAGTTCCATTAAGGATGATTCTTTAAGAGAGGAATCTGAAACTTCAGTTTATACATATAAAAGGTTTGCTGTAATGAATGACTTTATAGTTTATACCCACTTAGTACCAACGTAGATAATTTTACGTTCCCCACTTTTCGCCGAATTTTCGAGACATTGTGTATTGAATGGCGAAACTCAACGCCGCGCCCTTGTTAACAGAGCGAAGAAATGAAAAGATTAATAAAAAATAATTAATTTCCCCGAGTGGGATTCGAGCGCACAACCGTCGCGTTTACATCTACGCTCGTACTACGACGTTCCACGACGGCTTTTTTATAAAACTTTGTATTATAATTGTTTATTTAAATACTCGACTTAATATTTTAATAGAATCTACGCATAAGTATAAGTAAGAACATAATATTCCACATTATATACCTGCCCGGTGTTTACGTCATATGTATTATAAATTCCATATATTATGATCTTGATAAATACTGTAATTTGTGATGAGAACGATTTATACTTTACTCTTAGTCTTAATCAATAGTTAATTATTACTAGCACGCCACGACATGCTTTTAATATTATTATTTATATTATCGTAATAGCTACGCATAATAAATAAAATGATTTTGTTTAATATCTACGCAAATTTGTTAAATCACTGCATTCTCCTAATCTCGTTTCCGGAATTCGTGTTACTGCGTGTGAAGTGGCGGAATTCAACGCCGAATTTTATATTACCAAAAGGAAATAATTTATTCGTCCGAGATTTCGTCCCAGTCGGAACTATATCCACAATAATAGTATTTACACTCACAATGGCCTCAATTATATTAATTAATTTCAAAATCAAGACAATCAATTGTAAATTTATACTAAATCTATCAAGAAAATTTCAACAAATTACAAAAAAATTGTTGAAGAGTTTTTTAGACTCATTAAAAAATGCTAGTTGGGAGGTAAGTAGTACAAGTTAAGTACTTACTAACTAGTAAATTAACATAAAAAAAAAAACATATTTTTAAACATAAGCTTGCCATGTCATGATCATTATCGTACAATGGGCGTATCCCGTATCGTACAATTAGCCCGGCGTGATAATTAAACAATTATTTTACATCATTAAGTTCAGGTGTATCATTTCATTAGAAATAACGAGAAAATATAAAAATATTCTTAGATGTTTGAGGAAAAATCGAATGGAAGTTATATAAAATTAAACATCTCGTTGGAATTTTTTAATAATAAAGATTACTCTAATAGCCTATAATAAATAATGCCTGATGTATTTACCTTGTTATGGATTTTTTTTCAGTTAAAATCAGTTAAACATGTATTTATGTATGTATTTTGATAAAATAAATATGCAATCATGTCAGTGAACAGTGTAATTTCTGACAAAATATTTTTTTTATTAATTGGCTTTTCTTTTTTAATAGGACTAATTAAAAAAAATACCTTTGTGGCATAATAGGCCTCATTGTAGACACTGTCCGTATAGATGGTTGAGTGGTTCGAGGTGTGGTAACTGCTGAAGTCGGACTGCCTACCATGATTTCACCATCGTCGTTAAACCTGAAAACGAAAAAATATTAGTTAAATTAAACTGAATTAGTAAAATATTTTAAAATTCAGTTAAAAAAAAATCTACTTCTTGGAAGGTCATTTAATTTAGTAAATTTAGTATTAATGTAAATTTATAGTTTTAACTTGGTAAAAAATATTCATGGTGCAATAAAACTTCACATGTAATTATTGCAATAAATTTTCTTCATCATGTTGCAGTAAGCAGCCATCGATGAAAATAAATAATTTCTGGTACACAATCTTTCTCCACCTTCGCACGCAATCCACGTGGGAATATTACTGACTTCTGTATTGTTTATACTCTTGTGTAGTCAACTATATAATTATAATGGCAATATGCGTAAATATACAATAGATACGTAGATATTATATGGATTATGTTGTCATTATGTGTAATGTTTCATATTGCAGCATTGTCGAGTAATTGAATGTTGAGCCTGTTGAGTGTTTATATTGAAATGTAGTTGAAAATTGTTATTTCCAAAATTTAAAGTACTTGAAATAAATAAAATTTTTTTAGTATTTTTTTTATATGAGGGTTTCGGAAAAAAATCATTTGAATTACATGCAAAATAGCTAATGTTAAGTAAAATAATATAATAAACATATAACATATTTTAGAACCTAAAATCACGTTTTTTCCTACAGAACATATAAATAAGACCAATGTAATGAGCGCAAATTTGATATGTTTATTTATTAGTAGGCAGTCTAAGGTTCCATCAGCCATCTTATTCCGTCATCAGACCAGCTCGATGGTACTATAACATTGTATTGTCATCTAATCTACATATAATTGCCAAGTGCCACAATGATAAAACAATTAGAAGTGCGTGTAATTCAGATTCTTACATTTTATGTTATAGTTAATTAGTTGCAGCTCGAACTAAAAAAAATCACTTTATTATTAAAATTGCTACAATTCAGTTTTTAAGGTAGGTCGTACATTTATCTTAATTTGATTAAAATGTGAAAATAGATAGCCCTCGTTCTAGAACTCTAGTCCACTGCTATCAATCTTTTCATACATGTCCTCCGAAAAGTTCTCATGCTTTTACGTGACATGTTCACCCTGTCATCATCTGTGTTTTTCAGAACACAGAATCAACGATCATGCTGGAATGACGGCAGGGAAAGGCTTCTGTAAGAGTTCGGTTCGAGTTCATAAATCTTACATACGATTCTTCTTTCAATAATTCTCTCGACGAACTCAAATCACCTAGCAAAATAATTTTATAAATCACATACGACGCTATTTACTGTAGCAGGTATGTTGTAATGAATATAACTAATGATAGTCTCGCGTAGTAAACCAGTTTAGCAAAACTGTGTTTTAAGGTAACCAAAAGATTACATCGTTTATTGTTATGCACACGCGATTCCAGCTATTAGGAATATGCTTTTAATTGTTGTTATGTAAAAATACAATTATCTACATGCAGATTTTACTTTTGTGTTATGGGTAAATGAAATAAATTGTATTTGGTAACTTAAACGTTAACATTAATTAATTATTTTAGGTATAGACCGTCTGCTAAAGAGCATGTCAATTTTATTTAATAATTTTTATTTAACGGTGGTTAACAAATCGTTTGTAAATTAATAATATCATTTAAAACCCACTGACAGTTCAACGATGTTGTTACAATAGCAATGTCTGAAATAATTATTAATCAAGAAAGTTACGGTACTTTATCTATCAATATAATTTAATGTACCCGCGTAAAGTAATGAAAAGAGTAATATTATGATTATATTTTTAAAAAATTTCAAAAGACAGACGTGACATACCACATATGTCACAGATAAATAAATAACACAGGTTTAATAAAAAATATTAGAAATTAAATGGAATGTTGTATTAGAAATTTACAATTTTGCAATGCAAAAAGAAAGTCCGTTCGTCTATTATACTACCAAAAAGTATGTTTTTCTATTAAAACTTAACATAAACATGTCATATTTAAGTATATTTTAGCGGTATGTAAATTTGTATTTTACCTAAAGAAGAGTGAAATCTAGAATATAGAAAATATTTTATGACATGCCTTCGACAGCGAGGTTACTATTTACATAAATATTTTCCAAAAGGACTGTTATCAAGTGAATGGTTTTATTTAGTTACTAGCGGACCCGGACGCGGCTACGCCTGCTTGAAATATAAGAATATAATTTCTATAGAAATATAATTTCAATCTAGATGAAATGCTAAAAGTGACTATTATATTTATTTTCATAAGGATGAATATCAAAATGACGCGGTCGCGTAGCGACGACGGTTGTTATTAACATGGCAGAATAAATTGCATGTCAAATTAGAAAGTATTTTAATTTATTAGTACATATGTGTAATGTAATGTTACATAGCCTATAGCACTTCTGAAGAATGCAGCTTTCATACAAAACAAAAACAAAGTAAATCGATCCAGTAGATACAGAGATCTTAGCGTTCAAACAAACAAACAAACAAACAAACAAACAAACAAACAAACAAACAAACAAACAAACTCTTCCGCTTTATTATATTAGTATAGATTTTACTCATTTTTTATGTTTACGCATTTTCCATATTTAGAATTAAAAGTATTGTGGAGGAACGCTAGGTTTAACCAGATCGGAGAGAATTGAAGCATTGTGAGATACATTTTGCAAAAAGATTAGAAGAAAAAAAATTTAGAGAAGGACTACATATCCTAGAAAATATTTAAAATTTAGAGAATTTTGGATTATTTAGGTAATATTTATTTTAGATAAGATATTGAAGGAGCCATTAATGGTAAAATATTGTTAAACAGAAAATGCTAGAAAATGTAAAATTATTTTATTATTTCAAAGAAGAAGAATGTGAAACTGGATAAACCTTAGGATCTTATTTTATTAGGTTTTTCATTTAATTATTATACAAATTATACTTATTGGTATTAATTGTATATTAATTGAATGAAAAACTATTTAATTAACACATTTATTTACATTTAGTATTCAGATTTTGATATAATATATATTTAATTAGATAGTTTAGAGTTTAGATTTCCATACCTATTTAGAAGTAACGGTGGTGGTGGTGGTGTGGCAGCGGCGACTGGGGTCTCAGAACTTGGTGGAGAAGTTGGCACCGGCCGTAGTGTAAGTGTTGGTTCTGGCGATTTGGATACTTCATTACCTGCAACAATATACGTATATCTTTATCATAGTATAGAAATTAGAAGCTATTAATTTTGACTAAGGTAATCTTGTGAAATTAGGGCTTGTACACAGAGCCAGAGTCTGTAGGGAGATCTTCCTACAGAGATGGACGATATCCAGGAGCGCGGGTTAGAGTGTCGCTACGTTCAAATTTTTATACGTTTTCTATTATTTCGAAAACGTACGTATCGTTTCTTTCCTAAGTGTGGGATGACACTTAAAAACATATTAAAAATGAATATGATGTATTTTTGAATCATACATTTATATATTATGCGAAGTTATATTTTAATTTTGATTTAAACTTAATCTAAAATATTATTTTTTAAACTTAAATATAATCAAAATAAGTATTTTGCATATAATTTATTTTATTCCGTTACTTATAATTCTTACGTAAATCTTGCAACGAAGGTTAATGCCTTCTTTTTCCTTTTGTCAGTATGTCATGTGAAACAGGAATCAACATTAACTAATAAAAATATACAATACTGAGAAAATATTTATATTAATTGTTAAGATAAAAAGAATATTTTGTTAATTGGCTTTAAAGAATTTGCAGCTAATGTAATATTAAAGAACCAAACATACGATTGCTTATATTTTTACAAAACCAAAAGTTTTTCAAGTGTTACCAGTACAATTGCCTTTAAAATACAAATAATTTAAAATGAAATCGAAATATTATGTCAGTTTTGTAATTTAACAATTCTCAGTATTATTTCGCTCGCGTGTAAATAAACAAAAAAAACTTATTGGAATTTTATGACTTACACATAGTTTTGCATTTATTCATTTATTTTCACTGTATTGTACATAATCATTTAAATAAAAAGAAAAAGACACGCACTAAAGAAACTTTAATATATTATTTGATTGTGTTTAATTGAACAAGGTAGTTGATTTCCCTTCGCGGGGATGTATATTTTTTACTTTCTTCTTGTCTGCAAATGATTGAATAACATTGTATAGTTATTTTAAATTAATATGTATAATGAACTTTATTAGTTAATTAGCGACCCGCTCGCGGCTTCTCCCGTTTAAAATACATAATTATTAATTTCCTAATCTGCATTACTTTCGTTTTCTACAAACAGAAAGAAAACCACTAATGCCAATTGTAAAGTTAAAGTTTCAAATATGAAACCATAGTTTTCATTACGTATAGAAAGACATTTTCGTATTACATGATATAGAATTTTTCAGGGTCGCCTGTTCTGTTATTTGGCCTCGTTACAAATAATTATGAGATCTTCAAAGATTAACGACACGTATTTAAGGTTGTTGTGTTTTTGTGTCAGACTGTATACAAAAAAGTCAGCCAAGTTGTACCTATACAAAAAAAGTGGACTGACAAGTTACATTAGCCTTGCTTTTAAATCATAATAAATTAAATTCTAATTACAATTTATAACATAAAAATTTAGTTAAATTTCAAAAAAACAGTTGTGAAGATTGCCGATATTCCGTATATATTTAAAACGTTATTTTTTTCAGCTACACGCTGTATTCCGCGTATTGCGGGGTACAGCGTCAGGGCACTCTGTTATCCACTATCCGCCGAATTTTCAAGGTGGCGGAATTCTACGCCCTGCTTTACCTTCGTGCCAGAGCGAAGAAATATTAATGAAAAATAATTGAGAATCCCCGAGTGAGAATCTATCCCACAATGCCCTCTAAAACTTGTAGTTGTTTTAGTAAGTTTTTGAATTTTCAAATACTAAGTTTAATTTCTCAATATAAGATACACGAACATTAACTGCCTACAACCTATTAAAAATATTGTATATTTCGAATACGATACCTACAAATTTTGCAATCCATCTTAAATCGAAAAGCCTCCGGAAACGTAAAGAAGCAATTAAATTCTACTCTAATAAACAATTAAGTTGTACCTTTTTGTAATAACATAATTATAAACGTGATAATAATTATGTTTGTATTTCATCACTTTACGTCAGTTTTATAAACATTTAAAAAAATATATGTCAGTCCATTCATATTCTTTTAATTTTTTTTATAACTATTATCTTAATTTTTATTCTTTAAATTCATTTAAAAAATAAAAATCTTCACGCTGTATCTCGCACACAGCAGGGTAGGCAGAGGGAATTTAGTTTTTAATTTCCCCACTTTCTGCCGAATTCTGAAGGCATTGCCTGTTGAGTGGCAGAACTCAACGCCGCGCTTTGCCTCGACACCAGAGCGAACAAATGGAAATATAAACGTAAATAAATATTTCACTTCCTCGAGTGGGGATCGAACCCACAACTGTCGCGTTACAGTCACACCCTTGTGCCGCTGCTCCACGGAGGCCTCTAGCCTGCATCTGTCTTATCCTACCATCTCTCAAATCATACATCAACCTTCAAAATTTAAAGGGAGTATAAATATATTAATCCATTCATCATTCATCGGCCTAACCAAATCACACTTTAACTTTATAATGGAGGATTTTTTTTCAATGAGATTCGAAACAGTAATCGGCATGAAAAAAAAGCTAAAACACACAAACAAATAGAAACAGATCTTGAGATGCCGTTTTCATTCTTACATATATAATTTATACTTGAAATCTGCATCTCGATCGATCAAGATCGATCTCAGGCTTGAGAGCAGTTTATAAATACGAGCCTAAGTTCCTCTTCTCATCTCTCTAATTAGGTGTGTTTATCGTATTATAAGCGTCATCTTTTTTTATTGTGTAATGATTGACGTTTATGAACACTAATATAATGATTAAATCTAGTAGTTAATTTTATATCAACCAATTATTGGTCGTAATTTTAATATTTTTAGAAGATAAACACAGGTAATAACAAAATAATGAGACGATAAAATAAGTCAAGCATTTAACTTTTGGCCTGAGGTCTGAGTCTTGGTTGAGTGCCTGTAGAATAGGCGGAAAGCGGTAAACAGAAGTGTCTTAATAGGACTGTCGTATTAGGATATACTAGGTTTCCAGGTTTCCAGGTTCCTTCTGCCTACATTGTGCAAGATATAAATGAAGCTAACAAAAGAAAGTAAACCACTTACCTATACGGAAAGCATAAAAAGCATAAAAAGACTTTCAACGTTAAATATAAAAGGCATTTACACATTTATATCAAACTAAGGACGAACATACACAAACAAAAAAACTCAACGTTTAGTACCACTCAACACGCATTGCCTCGAGAATTCGGAAAGTGGAAAGCGGAGTATCTTAACACTAGGAATTACTACATAAACAAGATGGAAACATATATATTATAATGTACTTACCATTAGCTGGTATTGTGTTAAACTGTTCGTTAGCTAGGAACACCTCGAAATATCTCGTGAAGTCACCAGTCGGGTCCCATTTAGATGACAGCTTGGCCCACTCTTCCGGATATTCATTCTTCAATCTCTTTATAATTTTCACGGCAGTTTTCTTTTGGCGCTCAGTACAACGTATGCATTTTGTTCTTAACGCCTCTGGTAGAAGCCCTGCAAAAACATTATTATTATTATTTACTACAGCGTTGTTATTATTATTTGCGGCGTTGAATTCCGCCACTCAACACGCAATGTCTCAAGAATTTGACAAAAAGTAGGGAACGAAAGTCGTAATTCGAATTTGTCGTCGGTGTGTCTTATCACTTAAATTCCAGGGTCCCTCTGTTCACCTCTGTCACGTGCAAGATACAGCGTGAAGCTACAAAAAATATCTACTTTCAATATCGAATCTAATATCTCTTAAATAATTCTGAACATCTATATAACAATCAATTATGTGTCATCAAGATAATGTCTTAACTAATTATACTTTTATAGTGTTAGTGGACTAATGGGAAAATAGTTTTATATATCCATTTATTTTTTTTATTAATAGGGTTTTATTTTATTTTTTTAGCTTCCTGGAATCTTTTTTTAACCTCGAACTTAAAAAAGGCCTTTTTATAATTTGGACTGTTTTTAAATTATGTACTTTTGTTTAATTTAAAAATAACTTAATTTTTGATTCCATGTGTCTTTCATGTATTTATTATAGAAGGCTAAGGTACAAGGTCATTCGATAATTAAAAAAGTTTAACATATTCAGAACCTAAATAATAAGTTTCGTGGCATGGCAGGTCTGTCTGAAAAGTCTTAGTGTCTGGGAACGGAAGTGTCTAAGTATTACGTTCCCAGGTTTTCTCTAGCTACTCCGTTTTGTGCAGGATACAGCATCAAGCCAAAAAAAGGAAAAGGTGGAATTCTGATTTTTTTAAGGTTATTTTATTCTCTCACTAAGGAAATACACACACTGTTTTAATGAGAAAGGAGAGTTTTAACATTAAGTTCCCAGATTCCATCAGCCTATCCTGCTATGTGCGAGATACTACGAAAGTCGAACCCTATTCATTTACCATAAAGCCCTCTCAATACGGAAATGCAAAATATGTTTATTGTTAATTGTATCAATTTTCAATATAAATTGTCACATTTAATTTAATAGTTGAATATTATAATTACCGGAAGCGGTTTCATATGACGTTGAAAAAAATCAATTTTAACAACTTCGTAAGGCATATAAGCCGGTTATACTGGATAAGCTGGTTTCTTTACAGTCACCTAGTAATATATCTTAAAATAATTTGACATTTATTAGGTATATACATACATGTATTATATTTATTTAAGTACATTTAGGTTAGGTTTAATATTTATTGTCCATAACTAGGGCATTGCCTAGGGCTACAACTTAAAGGCAAAGGTTCGCATATAGATTTTTAGCTCTTCTATCTTCTTTTTAGTTCTTCTTCTCTTTTTAGCTTAGATATTATAGTTATGCTAAAATATTAGCGAATCTATGCAAGATGCCGAAAGAGTATTTGGGAGGCTTAAAGAGGTTTTCGACCCGAAAGGGGATGCAATTGACATCTTTATTCTGCCCATAAGTTTTGGCGGATTTGGTTAGTTTTGGTTTGATATCAAATGGGGTGTCAAATAAGGTCATGCCACTTCAGCTTAGCTGTTCAACGTGTATAGCTGCTTCCAAGGAGAAAAACAAAGCGACATGGTAGTATAAGTTGGTGACCTGAAGGAAAATTGCCTATATTGTAATAATAACATAAACAGTAGGATGTTCTCGCCCGCGCCGCGGTCGAATGGATATATCCTACATTTGTGCGTATACGATTTTTTTCCCCACCTGGATGAAAAGTTCGCTTTTAGCCCTCGAAAAGGAAACCTCTTTTCGTGGGCTAAAAGCGAACTTTTCCCTCGTACCGGGGACCAAGAGCGAAATTTTCAGCCCGATTCTCATTATCGTCCCAGTATAACAAAAAAAATTATTACTTTTTGTCAATGTCCATATACAGGATGGAATTGTCAGCGCCACTTTAAATGAAACCACAGTTTTAACTACTCTATAAAAGCCTAATATAATTTGGAAAAAAAATAATTCTCAAAAATGAAAAAGTTTTTTTTTCAAACAAAACAAATAATAAAATTATCGTTTTAAAATAAAACGCCATTTGTAAAGTATAATATAGGCACGCACACACTTACCTGTCAAAGCGGCAACGTCGCATAAAAATCGTGAAATGTAAAAAAAATCCTACGTCCAAACCGTTGAGGTACCTTGATTATTTTTTTAATTTTGGGTTTGAAATATTTTACCCTATATGCAGTTTCAGTAAAAGAAGCGCTGCCTCTTCCACCCTGTATTTACATAGAGAATATTAATTATTTAGAAATTTCAACAAATACAAAACAAATCGTGACCACATCACGATTTATATTCTTGCATTAATCGTTAAATTCAAATTTAAAAAAATAATTTCTAAATATTTTGACATTTAGAATCACATTTATGTTCAGAGTTTCTTAATAGTAATTATTGTTTATATTTATATGAATAAATAAAGGATTGCAAATCGAATAAAATTTAATTTGTTTACTGATAATATAAAAGATAATGAGTAAGTAATAATTGACTGTTTCTATTTAAATATTTACCTAATATTGTTCATTGTAGTCAATATCTGGAAATAAATTCTTAGGATGTAGAATGTTAATGTTAATAGAATATTATTTTATTTCTCATTGCATACCTAAAATTACTTTACCTAGTGTTAAGATACTCCGTTCCCGTTAAGACCGCTTTCAAATTACTTAATTTTTTTATTATGTGGCTATTTATCGATAACAGTTATTAAAAAACAATAAAGATTTCATGAATCCATAAATGTAATCCATAGTTAAGTTATTTATATTTCTAATTGTGTGAATAGGACTATAAATTATTATACAATCATTATAATTAAGGGATATAAAGCTGGCTATAAATGTGGCTATTATAGATCAGTGGACCACCGTGTGGCTAGATGGCAGCGAACGACGGTTATGGGTTTGAACAACACCGGGGGTAATGTTAATACGTTCTAATAGGAAAGCGGCGCTGACTTCCACCACTTATCTCACAATTGAAATTCGCCAAAAAATGGGAAACAGAGTGTTTTAACACTAGATTTTCTCTGCTATGCAGGAAAAGGTGTGGAAGCTGTTTTAATTTTTTTTTCTATTGCTTTTTATTGGATCAACCATTGGGCAGTGCGTAGAGAACGATGTATCTTAACACTTCTTTCTACCTCTGCCATAAGCCATGATGAGTAGAGATAAGAAAACAAAGCTTTATCTTTACAATTACACACCAACGTCATCAATCAGTATTCAAGAGTTGTTAGTTGTTTAAAATAATGTATTAGGTGATTGCAACAAGGAATCTTAAACAATTTCCTTATATTTTAAAAACAAACACGCAAATAGTTCGTTGACTGCTAACAAAGATCGATGATGTATATGAGAAGATAAAGAAAGAAGTTTTTTTTTTTGGAAAAAGGAAAAAGGACAAGGAAAACGAGCGTTCGGGTCACCTGATAGTGATCACCGCCGCCCACGACTCCGTGCAGCACCAGAGGAGCTACAGGTGCGTTGCCGGCCTTTGAGATGGAGATAGACGCGGTTTTTGAAGGTACCCATATCGTACCGACCTGGAAACACTGCCGCGGGTAGGCCATTCCACAGTTCGGTGGCGCGTGGAAGGAAATTTCTACGAAACCGCACAGTAGTGGAGTGCCACGTATCCAGTTAATATAGATTTTAAACTAACTATTGATATTAATTAGTAATAGAGATTTTAAATATTATAGAGTTGTATGTTTGGTTCACCGCACTAACCTCTGGAAATACTGGTTCGAATAGAAAAAAATATGTTTGCTCAGAATTAGATCAAATTTTATAATTTGCCCTGTGTCCTACACAACTCTTATTTATTTTCATTATACACTACATGTAAATTTTAGTATTTCTATACAAGATCAAAATTCAATATATTGTTGTATGTGTTTCATACTATATGATTAAGCGCGGCGTTAAATTCCGCCGCTTAACACGCTTTCTCCAGAATTCGGCTGTCTTAATGGGCACAGAGTGTCTTAACATTATGTTCCCTGCTACCCTGCTATACTATACAGCTCTATATGCTATGTGTTATGTAGTGTTAGCTTACTCGTGTAAAAGTGGGTAGATATAGGTGAAAAAGACTTTGCAAGCAGTAAAATTGTGTCAATTGGGGACAATTGCTTGTAGGCGATAGCCCTGATTGGAACATATCTGGTTTTTACATACATATTTTGGTGATTTCTCCTAACAGTAGATAATTATATTTTTACTTAAAAAAAACTAAATATATAGGTATAAGCATCATATTTTCGTATGTTTGTTTATGTTCTGTAAACCGGTTCAAATTACAATAAAAGGATGTCATGATTTGATAACATTTCTAAGCGCTCTCGTAAATTATGACGGCGACTCTACTATCGATGAGGACATCTTGCCCATTAAAGAGTCTAAATTTGCATGACTTCCGGGATACTCGTAGTAATATAAAGAAAACATGTTTTTTTCTTGCAATAAATTATAATATCTAAATATCTATATATAATAAAACTGTAACTGATAGCTGTCTGTACATTGAAGATATATGAGTAAAACTGTTATTTGCGACATTTATTAATGTAATAGAAATTTTTGTTGGTTCGTCTGTGTATCTGTGGGTTTGTGCCTGCTAAACTCTAAACCTAATTGGGAATCGAACCCTTAACGTCGCAATTGCAGTCTGCCATTGCGCCACGAAGGCCTAATAGCTTACCCAGCACGTACTGTAAAGTATATATTGTTATAAGTAAGATAACTATATTTTTTTGCTCTACCAACTTTAGAGCGTAAGCCCCGCTTAGAGGCACGTGAGAATATTCGTTTTTATGAAAGAAGACAAGGCAAGCTGCTATTGTTCCCGAGATTTCCACAGTCACAATACGTACACAGGAATGTACCTAACAATTTTGATGAAGCTAAGAAATTTTAATAAGATTTTGGTAATAAATTTAATTGGCAAACTTTTTGCTTATAATGTTGGTTTTTTTTAAGAGTAAAAGTTTCTGTCACGAATATTGTATAAATAGGTTTAAAATTTTAACTTTTATAGTTGCTGTAACTTAGCTTTTGGATCCTAAGAAGTAAGGTCTATGAACTATTCAAATATTTATATTATATTTTAAATAAATTTTATATTATATATATGAGTCATAGCTGTTCTCGTTCGCGCTCGGGGAAATGTACTCCACACGTAATGCCTCGAAAATTCGGCGGAGAGTAGAGAACGGAGTGTTTTAGACTAGGTTTTCGATTTAGATGTTTTCATCGATTCGATTAATGGTAACTCGATTCGATTTAGATTAGATGGTTTTCAGTTTCGGTTTATATGTTGAAAATAAAGTGTTTAAAAACTGAAAATAATAATTGTGTACCAATGACTTGTTTGTTTTAAATATAGTTAATTATTAAAATAAACAGCCGTTGCAGTGTCAGTGTTCGTACAGTTAAGTAATTATAATCAAATTATGTTAAAGATAAAAATATCTCTGTGAAACCGCAAAAATGATAAATAAAACAGATATCAAAAAGAAACAAATGTTAAAAAATAATAAAAACTAAGTCATATTCATGTTTTAAATGTTAAATTGCTAAGCAACATTCAATATCCATGAACTTGTTTTGTTTTACGAGGAAACAATTATGTCCGAGCTTGGCGCCACTTACCTATAGAATATACATATATGTATATAGCTGCAATTATGCATATTATATCTTTTGAGGCCAGTCGAGTTGACAGATTGTAGGTTCGATTCCCACTCGAGGTAATAAAATATTTAATATTTCCAGTCTCTCGCTCTGGTAAAAGGCAGACTGGCGTGAGTTCTGCCACTCGTGGTCGTAACGGGAATGGAATGGCTTAATAAATAAGATCAACTCGATAAAAAAAACTTTCTAACAATAGAAATTTTTCAATTCGAACCAGTAGCTCCTGATGAATTATTGGAAGAATAATGATGTTTCACTCCTTGCTGTGCTGTTACTTTTCAGACTGATTAAGAGACGCCTCTTATAGAACCCTTATAGAACCTTGACTGTAAATAAATATTCTTTGATGAGACTAGGGTGAAGTAAAGACAAAATCTTCACATAAACCTCAAAGTAAAATCCCTCTATCTTTCCTAATTGTATGTTAATATCAATACATCCAAACTTTAATCAAACAGCTTCACGCTAGGCAGTGTAGGCAGAGAGAACCTAGTATTAAGAAACTCCGTTCCCCACTTTCTGTCGAATTCTGGAAGCATTGCGTGTTGAGTGCCAGAACTCAACACCGCGCTTTGCCTTAACACCAGAGCGAAGAAATGGAAATATAAAGGTAAATAAATATTTCACTTCCTCGATTGGGAATCGAACCCACAACCGTCGCGTTACAGTCACACCCTTATGCCGCTGCGCCACCACGACCTTAATCAATTAAACAATTAATAATTCTTATTTAGAAAATGTCTACGCGTTAAATTATTTTGAGAATAGCAAAAAATATTACGATTACAACTTTTTATGTGCCTAGTTGTTAGACAAAAATAAGAGATTTAGCTCTTAGAAGTCCAATCATAGATACATTCCATGCATATAGTAAAAGCCAGTAACACTAAAGGTCAACAGGTTCTAAGATTGACTATAAACATTTATTATTCAAATTGCATTAAATCGATAATTTAATTTTGCAATAAAATACAATGGGATTGGAACTGTAGACATGTCGTAATTTGCACAAGTTTTTTTTTCTTAATTTATGTTTTTTTTTATGTTCGTAGATAAAAAATAGACTCTTGCTATTTAAGCTTACAACCTTATTTTCGATTTTAAGTAAGGCATTTGATATTAATATAGTAATATATAATTTTTAAGATGCAGTATTATGATTATAAATCAAACGTTATTTATGATAGAGGTATAATATAATGGATGATTAAATAATGTTAATAAATGTTACTTATTAACTAAGAAACCTATAAAATATACTAATTAATTATCGATACAAGTTTGAAAGAAAACATTTAAGACTAATATTATAAAAAAACACCGAAGCAAAGAGTAAAGGAAGAGGGGGGTGTGGATTTAGATTGAATTGAATTTTCAAATAAGCACATTGGAAAAAATATATGTACTTGAAGACAAATAAAAAATAAATTATTTTAGCTTTACGCTGCATCCAGTACATATTAGTATAGGCAGTAGTAATCTGGGAACATCGTGTTAAAACACCCCGTTACCATTAAGACACTCCCCACCCATTTTCCGCTTAATTCTGGAGTTGTTGCGTGTTGAGTACTCAGCGCTTTCTTTCGTTAACAGAGCGAGGAAATGAAAATATTAAATATTTCATTTCGTCGAATGGAAATCGAACCCACAACCTATCGTACAGTGTACAGTCGTACTCAATATATAATAATATTTATTATTATATTGTTTTCTAATATGTTTTATTTAAAAAAAAGATCATTGAACTCCGTACCGTGTTACCTAAATATTTACTGACCTCGAAACTTATATGGTGTCGGTAACATTGGAGAAGTGCTAACCTGACACAGTAGAGCAGCTCCATATATGACTAAGCCAATATTTAACTGTTTTTTTTATTATAATGCCTTACTTACGTATAAAGTAAAAGTACAGTTATTTGTTAGTCCTGTAAATAAGTCTAGTTTTAGTTCTAGATTCGTGAGCCTTCTGTATTGTAAAACTGTAATACAGATATAAAGATAATAAATCCAGAGGTCTTAAAGATGGCTTCTCCCTGGCTTCTTTAATGGTATTTGGTCCTGGCGAAGGTGCACAAGTGTGTGACTATAAACGCGACAGATTGTGGATTCGATTCCCACTCGAGGAAGTAAAATATTTAATATTTTCTTTTCTTCACTCTGGTGTCGAGGCAAAACGCGGCATTGAGTTTATACCTCTACTTGGTAAGCCACGATAATTCGATGGAGAATAAGGATCGGAAGTATTCTAATCAGAACTGACTGTCTTAACACTAGGTTCCTAGGTTCCCTCTGCCTAACATGTGATGCTAGAAAATAAGTAAATATAATACACATACATATACTATATTATAGAAGAAATGATTACCAGCATTAAAAGGAGATAATGCAGGTCAGGGTTTTAATAGATAAACTCTAATAGACTCACATGAAATGACACCGTCGCGTCGTGCTAGTAACGTTAAATTTTATGCTGTGGTTAACCACGAGTGCCCACGACGTTATAGATAGATTTATTATATGAATTAATATAAATATAAATAAAAATGTAATAAAATATATTACTTTTTTCATAATATACAGTAATAAAATGTACATAGGAATTGGTATGTCTTTTTACAGGGGCGGCTCTAGCTCGGGAGCGCTCGTGCAATGAAACCCTGGCGCCCCCTAGGCCTAGGCTAGATATTTGAAGATAAAAAAAATACAAATGTATAATTTTTATCGTAGTTAACCAAGTAAGCCAACGAATGCAAAATTAAATGATGTTTATTTCGAATGCAACCTGCAACAGGTATCTCCTGTTACTCTCCAAGGTCTTGCGCCAAACGACCGATCTATGCATTTTACATAAATCTCACATTATGTTGTGAAAATATTATTTTTTTAGCTTTACGCTGATTCCGCAGAGTAAGTAGGCAGAGGGAACATGGTGTTAAGACGATGAGAAAAAAATTCTAGGCATTACGTGCTGAATGGCGGAACTTAGCGCCGTGATTTTGCCTTGATTCTAGAGCGAAGAAATGAAAATATTAATAAATAATATTTTCATTTCATTTCCCCGTGTGAGGATCGAACCCACAACCGTCGCGTTACAGTCACACCCTTGCGCCGCTGCGCCACAACGGCCTACCAAATATATTTTTTAATTGAAATATTATTATCCAATATGTCTACTATTATTTTTCAATTTTACAGTGTTACATAGTTACGACGGTTTTCAAAAGAAGCGGGTTCAAATCTCTCTGCTTTCAAAATTTTTACACGTTTTCTAAAGAAATATTTCTATAGTTTACCGTACGATCGTTATTCATAGTTTTCGCACATAAAAAGTGAAATTCGCCATAATTTAAATTCCATACTTATACTTAGATATTTTGTTTACGTTTTCACTTGTGCCTGTATAGAATGAACATAATAGTCTTTAGAAGTGGCACATGTCTAAAAATATTTATATATTTTTTTAGCCTCACACAACAGAGTAACAAGAGGGAACCTGGAAACATAGTGTTAGCACACTCTGTTCCCATTAAGACACTTCCGTTACTCAATTTCAGCGAAATTCTGGAGACTAAAAATATTTTTTTTATTTAAAATATTTTTTTTATTTCCTCAAGTGGGAATCGAACCGACAACATGTCGCGTTTATACAGTAGTCACAGTTTGTCAGCCACGACTGGACTGAAATATTTTATTATTTTTCATTATTCGTATAAGAAAATATTGTTTCGTGTAACTCTGCTGACATTTAAAATTCAAGTTATGGCCAAATAATATCAAAAAGATACTCGTATACTTATTCAAAATAATTAAAACAATTCCTCCTTATTAGAACAAATTTGGTTTTAAAAATAAATGTACTTAATCTACTCTTTTATATTTTTTCTGTTGAAAACTGATATTCTCCTAAAAATTTTTAAAGTATCAAAATAATATATTTTTTTATTGACTGTTTTTTACAACATATATTTTTGCAACGTGACATTTTCGTAGTAAGAATAAAATAACTATTGAAGAATTTTGTATAAACAAATAAAAGCAAGATGTGAAATATAATACGTAGGTATATTTCAGCTTGCTTCCTTAGATAATCCAATTAGTAGTTCAACCATAAAACTTTTCAGTTTTATAATATTAATATAGAAAAGAAATATTCCCACCAAATAAATTAGAACTCACGATCATGATATATCGTTTATTTATTATTACATTTCATTTATTTAAATCTATATTTTAATTTATTCGCTCTGTTGTCGAGACAAAGCACGGCGTTGGGTTTCGCCACTCAACAGGCATTGCCTCCTGAATTCAGTGAAAAGTGGGGAACGGGGTGTCTTAATAGTAGGTTCCTTCTGCCTACCCTATGTGCGGGATACAGCGTAAAACTGATTTAATTTAATTTTTTTGTATGTTTGTAAAAATTATAGCAATATAATATAAAGCTTCTCTATCATTTCTAAATGATTCATCTATATAGAGCCGCTATGTGACACAATTGACACAAGGTCGCCATTATACAATCCACTCACGCGGTCGATTGATCGATACGCCGCTAATCTGGTGGAACTTTCAAAGAAATCTGATTCAACTTAGTATGTACTTCCATATTAGTATTTGTTTGTTGTTATTTCCTGCATTTTTCCTTTTTATTATAGTTATTATTCTTGTTTTTTTTGCTCTTGATCGTGAAAATATATAGGTACTTATTATTTTTAGCTTCCTTTAGGAGCGAATGTTAAGATACTCTTTTACCCATGCAGTTCAAGATATTTTGTGTTGAGTAGCGGAACTTAACGATGCACTCTGCCTAGTGACACCAGAAGAAGAAAATGAATAAGCCACGACGGAATCCATGAGTAGTGTAAGAAAATATTTTTTTTTCTTTGGTCGCTCTAATAGAATTGCTTATATTTTTATTTTATATAAAAGCTTCACGGTGTATCTCGTACATAGCAGAGTAATTAGAGAGAGCTAAGACAGTCCGTTCCCATTAAGACACGACCGCTACTCACTTTCCAGCGAATTCTGAAGGCGTATAGTGGCAGAACTCACCTATAGATATTATTATTCAGTACTTTTTTATGATTTTCTATGAATATGCCGCGCTAATACTTGTTGCGTTTGTTTTATTGTTAAATATACATGTATAAATGTTAATTAACAAAAACTTATAGTTTTTATTATATAGAAAATTTTAATTCATCTTAATTAAATTATTTTCAAGCTAATTCAAAATTAATTCAAATAATACATAATTAAATTTGACCTTAAAGTTGCCAAAACAGCCATAACAATATTTATTATTCGTAAAGATTATGTTTTTATTACATTATACATTAAATTTTACCTGTACTTTATGAAATATAAATTAATAGTAATATTAAAAACACGTTTTAAAAAAAACATAGTTATTAATAAGATTGAATTAGATTATATTAGATATTTAGTTAGTTATTGAGTTACTAAGGGCATCGTGGTGTGAGCACCTGTAATATGGTTGTGGGTTCGATTTCCACTCGAGGGAATGAATTATTATTTCTGCTACGTGCGGAATATAGCGTAAAGCCATAGGAATATGGGCATAGGAATGGCCTTCGCCCATGGCTGAATGAAATTTTACTTACAACAAAAAAATGAAAAACAACGTTTACACGAACATATCTGTTAATTCTATTTTTATTTTATAATCTATATCAATATTATTTATGTATTTCTATGCTCTCATATGCGTGCTAGACCCAACATCCGCCTGTTGTTTAAGAATGCCAAATGCAGAGATGGAGGTCACTCGTTCGGTTTCCGCATGAAGCAAATAGTGTCGTTATGTATAAGTTCTAAATATGAAATCCATTTTTTAGTATGTTACTGGTTATAAATAGTTCGACAATGTAATAATCTATTTAATATATATTTTTTAAATATGAAAACTTTAAATATTTATAGTTCTTTTTAAAATATTTTTTTTATTTGATACATTTTGTAGTGTAATTAATTCCAGGAGGAAGAAATTAATATGGGATTTCTAAACATTGAAAATACTTTCGACTGTACTTTCGATTTTAACATGAACAAGACTTGTACAATAATATTATATTTATAATAAGCAAAAACGTTAAGTCAGATTTAGAAATAAACATTCCTCTAAGAAATCAACTTTTGTAATTTTAACTAGATGGTCTATATAAATATATGAAACATTTAAATAAGTTAGTGTTTTTATATACATTTATATTTATTTATTTTTCTTCATTTAGCGGAACCCATTTTTCTTGTGACTTTCACAAACGATTTCACGATGGACAGGTAATGTTATAAATGGACTGGAACTTAATAACTTGGTTATTAACTGAACGTATTGCTTTACCGCATTTTAAATTTCATTCATTATATTTTTTATATATACGTAGGTAAATAGATATTATAATTCTTAACACATTTATATTGTTTTCCCTGTTTTAGAAAATGACTAAAAATCAGCATCACGCTGTATCCCGCTCATAGCAGGATACGTAGAGGGAACCTAGTATTAAGATACTGCTTTCCGTAGAAAATAGTATTAATGAATTGTGTTTATTTTTACGTTTAATTTTAATCATACTTAAATTAAACAATTATTCCCTCATTCTCATCTACTTTTTAAATCAGTGTTGTTCAAGAAATCTGTGACGCATTGTCACCGGAAAATTACGATAAATAAGAAAATTATCCACAATTTTTCAATAATGCAAATCTTGCAGAATAGTAAAAAATAAATAAATAAGCAAAATATCTTTAAGTCTTAAAAAGTCAATTGAAAAATGGCTTAATACAACGGAATAAGGCAGAAGAGCTGTAATTTTATTTTCTCTCCTTACTATTCTGTTACGGTATCGCTAACTATTACTTATTTAGGATTTTAAGAATAAAATATTATTAATTCCGACTAAAAGACTTAATCTTTTAGATTTGTTTTTTCACTAAATGTAAATTCGACTTACATTAAGTGAAAAAACAACTAGATACTAATGTGAAATACTGACACACATGCTGTTTCAGTATTTATGGTATAATATATTAAATGTTATTGGATACTTCCAGTCTGGTGACATGAAATCAAAGTCATCAAAAACAAAAAATAAATAAAAAACCTAGTAAAGTAAGAAAGAAAAAGAAAAAGAAAAAATATTGGTTGTTTATTGAGGAATGTAGAGCTGAATTCTCGAGATCGCACACGAGATTAAGAATTTATATTTGTAGCATTTGTTAAATGCGGTGTGAAAAATCACGTGAAATATTAACAATAAACGATTTTCTACACTATGTATATAATAACATATATAATAATAATAACATTCGAGGCAAGTTTTATCTTCAAATTCAATTCTTACCAATATGATTTTGAAATTAATTTTGTCTATTATTTTATTTTATCTATGTTTGAGCACAAAATAATTATATATTTTTTTATATTTATCTGATAATTATCTAGTTAAACAATAACTAAATAATTACCAGGTCATAATTTTTTTATCACAAATTAAGATAAAAAGTGATTTTATAAATATTTATATAAAAATTGTTATTACTATGTCATAAAAATGCAAGATCTATAAAATTAATACTTAGAAACAGAGCAAGCTTATCTCTGGCTATTTTCTTTTAAAGCTTCTATGTCAACAAAAATTTCGTATTTTACAAAAACAACTTACTTTTCAACGCCTTTCCCTCAGGGGTGCACCTCTGGCCATTTATCAAGCAGTCCACATAGTTCCTCACCAGCCTCTTACTATTAAACAAGGCGTCCACGTCCAAATAATCGTACCTGGAGTCGTATTTGGGCATATTTTTCATTGATTCTATATCTTGTGAAAGCACTGTCACACATAAACATAACGATATCACTATTACTTTCATTTTGGTTCTCTCGATGTCACATAACACGAATAATAAATAAGTGCACGTTAAACATGCGTGTGCGCACGGCGAGCCGCAGCGGTGTTGTGGCGGGCTGTATCGCCTCTTCTGTATATGAAAGGTTGCTGTCAGTTGCCTGAAATGATACAGGTTCGATTCAAGGGCGAGTTGTAAGGGTTAATTTTAACTAATAATAAAAAAATTACTTTAACTACTAAGGGGCAATTTTGTTTGGAATAATTATTTAAATATGAGTTTCAAATTAAATGTCCTAGTAAACTGGACTATTAAGATAATTGTCATTTGAGTGTTTTATTTTTTATGGATGAGGAAGAGATCGTTGTGGCCCAGTGGCGCGATTTGTGATGTAAACACGACGGTTATAGGTTCGATCCCCACCCGTGAGAATGAATTATTATTTTTTAATATTTTCATTTCTTCGCGCTAACACCAAGGCATAACGTCATTAAACACGCCTCAGCCTCGCCTCGAAAATTCGGTGGAAAGTGGAGAACGAGGTGTTTTAACACTAGGTTCCATCTGCCTATCAGCTGCCAGCTGTCATCGGGATATAGCGTGAAGTTCAACTTAGAATTTGAATCTACAACTATAATATAATTTCCATTTTAGAGAATAGCACAAACTATGCCTCATATAAATATGATAATCAATCACAGCGTCCATACTCACGACTCATGGAGGAGATAAGTAGATAACTGAGATGAGTCACAGCAATTATATACTGGCTCTTCCACATTCATACACTCAAGGAAGTTCCATTGTCTTAGACCAGCCATTTGGAACACAAGTTTTAAATCGTTAAATACTATTGTGATATTACTACAGTTAGTATAGTTTTAAATATATGGTGATTTTCAAATTCAAATATATGGTTTTAGGCATGTTGAAGCTGTAGCTTGAATGTAGTAGAATAGGCATGGGCGTAGGGCTGGTTGAGCTGTGCCCACCCCAGAAATTTTAGTAATAAAAAATAAGAAAAACAATATTTACACGAAAATATTTCTGTCACGCCCAGCCTTCAAGAAACTTAAAAAATCAATGAATTTTGTAAAGTTGTCCAATTCTATGTAGCATTCTATTGTGGATTCAATTAATTTGTTTTATTTTGAAAAATAAAGGAAGAGAATCAAATTTGAACAGAAATCTTCGGTGTATTTAATTTAATAATATATTTCCGTGTTATTTAATATTTAATTACCTTAACCACGAGCTATCATTGACGTCAAAGATGAGATGATTGTTATCAGTTATTATAATTATTTTTTCTAAAAGTTTTTGACGGTGTTGCTTAGTTGAAAACACTTCCGTACCCCACGAAAAAAAAATATAGCAGGGTAAATATTGCATATTGGGTGGACACAAACGTAGTGGCTTAGTTAGAAAATTAAATATTTCCTCGGAATTGAACCCTTTACTGTCGTGTATACCTACAATCAACTGCACATTGATGAAGTCCATCTAAATTTGTATATTGTAATATGTGAAGATTTAATTATCCATGAAATTACTATCCTAGATCCATAAATTACTTTATGGTTTTTAAATTGAAAATCTTGTTATCTCTCCAATCAATTTCTTACATAATAATAACAATATGTAAATTAGTTTTGCTAATGAATCAAAATAATATCTAGATGCATTATACATTTTTTAAAATAGTACACTTAAAGTACAGTACGGTCGACGAATAATGGCCGCCTTGAAATTAGAAAGCCTTTTCTAAGTTTTTGAGCATTTATCACTCGTGCACAGCTAGCTAACAGGGCGGTTAAGACTCGTCGGCCGTAATCTAGTTTCAAACACGGAATGTGAGGAACGGAGTGTTTTAACTCTAGGTTCCCTCTGCCTACTACTAATTATATTTTATTATTATTTATAATGAAAAATACAAGCGTACAGGTGCCTTGATCGATAACATCTGACGTCGAACTTTGTTATTTTTTGGTTTACCTTCTCCTGTATTATTTAATGTATTCATAATGAAATTGAATTTAAACTATTTCTGAGATATATAATATATGTTGAAATATTTGTAAACAGTAAGGGGATATACTTCTAGATACGAGTATTATGAACGTAACGATTTCCGCGAAAGGACTTCGAAGCCACAATCTAAGTTTAATCAACGTTAATAATAATTACTAAACTAAATATACAATGTAATTGAAGATAATGAAGAAGCATTATTATACAAACGACTTCACATTTCACATTATTAAAACTTTCTTTTGTGCCACTTTAGTGAAGCTTCCTTCAACATCATGAGATCGACTTGGATAATCAGGCTAAGCGTTTTATAATGATATTTAACATCAGTCTAGCACATGGACGTTAGGTTAGTATAGTCTAATTGTGATCTCACTGGCACCAATAGGTTTTTTAACCTACGACATAACTAGAAATCTTTTTTTTTTTCAACTCTCTGCCTTTTCCGCATGTTTCTACATATATTTCTTTCGTATATTGACACTGGTAACCAACACCAGTGGTGGTCGAGGAGGTGTTTTTTTCGGAAATGAATAAATTAAATATTTCATATTCTCGACTGAGAATCGAATATATGTGAAGATGCAGCTTCTTTATATTTTACACCGACAAAGATAAATTGCAATAATGGCCGAACATAATCACGAACTCGAAACTAATTCGTAATTTATTTAGCCTTTGCTACACAAAACGCAAAATAATCATTAAAAGAACATGCATTAAAACAACTAAAATTAATTTTTAAAATAACTTTTGACGATGCACTGATTGAAGATAATTGCTGGTGTATAATGGAAACCACTCCTTTTCTAGTCTTTTATATGATCTCTGTTTTTTCAGGTTTTATTATGCTTTATTAGGATTTGATCAAAGCCAATTGTGTTTTCGAAGAAAAAAATTAATAATTTATGATTAGATGAACCTTTGTTAGAATTGATTTGTTTTAAAAAACTTGCCAAGTGGGAATCCAAAACGCGCACATGGGTTCTATGCCATCCATACCTATATTATAAATTCGAAAGTAACTCTGTCTGTCTGTCTGTCTTTTACGCAATCAGGGCCCAACCGCTAATTTAATTGTGATAAAATACTCATATAGAGATACTTGAGGGTCCCGGGATGAACATAGGATACTTTTTTCTCTCATACTTGTAATATTTTTGATATATACTAATAAGAATTTTAATAATTCTTATTAATTTTATTCCGCCATGTTAATAACAACCGTCGTTGCTAAGCAAGGATTTGCAAAGTTTGTTGTTAGAAAGAGCTTGCTTAACGCATCTCTCTATTGAAAAGTGAAAATAATTTCATAAATATATTTAATAAATATTCGTAAAGTTCAAGCGGGCGTAGCCGCGTTAGGGTCCACTAGTCTATACTAATATAATAAAGCGGAAGAGTTTGTTTGTTTGAACGCTAAGATCTCTGGATCTACTGATCCGATTTACATTGTTTTTGTTTTGTATGAAAGCTGCATTCTTCAGAAGTGCTATAGGCTATATAACATTACATTACACATATAAACTAATATATTTTAAAGTACTTTCTAATTTGACATGCAATTTATTCTGCCATGTTAATACCAACCGTCGCGTCGCTACGCTACCGTTACCGCGACATTTTGATATTCATCCTTATGAAAATAAATATAATAGTCACTTTTAGCATTTTATCTAGATTGAAATTATAGTTTACTGTGTAACATTCTAATAAATAATTAAGGAGATGTCTCTGATTCGAAATGACCTAGCCTACGGGCGGCACAGTATGACCGACGCGAAAATATTCTTATAGTTCAAGCAGGCGTAGCCGCGTCCGGGTCCACTAGTTATTTATAAAAATGGCGAAATATCGTGTTTGTTGTATGGGAGCCCCTTTAAAATTTTTTTCAGATTTTTGGTATTTGTTGTCATAGCGGCAAGAGAAATACATCATCTGTGACAATTTCAACTGTCTAACTGTCATATGCGTGAAATACAGCCTGGTGACAGACGGATGGACAGCGAAGTCTTACTCTATGGGAATGGAACGCATTATTCTATGGGTACGGAACCCTTAATCGAATTCTTAGAATTTATCAATTATATTTACAATGGGAGGATTCTAATTTTATTTTAAAGAGATTTATTTACGTTTTCCTCTATCCTAAATTATATAGATTTTATATAGTTTTAATAATTAAATTACTATTAGAGATGTTAAAATTTAAAAGAGTGAAGCCAGTTATGAAGCAGAAACAAAAGCTGTTATAAGCTGTTATAATCGTGACAGGATGTGGCTTCGTTTCTCACTCGAGAAAATGAAATATTTAATGAAATTAAAAATCTCTGGTATCAAGAGAAAACGCGAGGTAGAGTTCCGCCACTCACGCAATGCCTCCAAAATTCGGCGAAATCTGGAGTACGGAACTTAACATTAGGTTCCGAAGTTCCATGCCTAACTTGCAATACGCGGGATTCAGCGTGAAACTAAAGAGAAAAATTGATATTTTTTTTCATTTGTTTTCATTTAACCATTCGAGATTAAAAGACATCCATTTATCCTCTTCAATTACCATTCTATATAATAATATCGCCTCGGGTTGCCTAGTAATTTACTATGTAATACCTAGCTGTCAGTGGCAAAGCGGCGGAAAACCTATAATTGCATTTTGCTATGGATACATACAATCTGGCACGTATAAAATACCTAAGTTAAGAGTACGGTGTTATATCTTAATTGGTACTTCGCGATTAATATTGGTAGAGATTAGTTGTTATAAATGTTCTTTTATTTTTTTGTTTGTGTATGAAAGATATTATATATGATATATAACTGTAAACACAGGTTATGGGTTCTATTTCCACTCGAGGAAATTAATTCTTTGCTCTAGTATCGATACAAAGCGAGACGTTAAGGTTTGACACTCGAGAATACGGCGAAAAATGGGATACGAAGTGTCTTAATAATTCTAAATACTGGGTTCCCTCTGCCTACCCTGCTGTGTGGGATACAGCATGAAGTAAGTATCTCTACAATTAATCTACCCTATGCTAAGGATTTAGAATTGACATAAAAATAAATAACAGTTGAAAAATAATATTTGTTGTTATGTATATATCGTCTGTAATTATTATAGTCGTCGTCAGTGTTACATATAAATAACTTAACGACTACGATTACTTACGCTGTGAGAATACAAAGAGACAAAACAATTTCAACAAAGGTTTGTAATTATTTTTGGCATCTTCGGTTTTACATTTAAGTGACTAAAGTAACCTTTTAAGCTCTTTCGTG
This sequence comes from Heliconius melpomene rosina, assembly GCF_056956725.1. Classification (NCBI taxonomy): domain Eukaryota; kingdom Metazoa; phylum Arthropoda; class Insecta; order Lepidoptera; family Nymphalidae; genus Heliconius; species Heliconius melpomene. Next base: position 2,415,984 of record NC_140402.1, on the reverse strand, counting down.
AAGTCTAAGACCTTAAAATTTAGTTCGATCGTGACATATGCATCTAAGCCAGAACTAATAGTACGTAGTATATAACTATCACAGATTAAATAACATTTTCAATTAGAACACAGTTTATTATAATTTTAAATACAATATTCAATTTCAATATCAAGAAAATATTTCCGAGGAGCTTTTTTAATTTAGCTGTTAACTTTCACTTCCGTACCAGTACCAGTGCCAGTAAAATGCCGTTTTGGCACAAATAGATATATTAGAGAATAAAAATATAAATGGTCATTTTGGACTATTTTTAAAACGAAGATAATATCACCGTGTCTTAAAAGAAGGCGCTCTATGCCTATCTTGTAAAATGTAGAGTAAAAAATTTAAAATATTTTTTTTTTATCATACAGTTTTTTCATCAGTTCAACACTATATTAAAATCACTGCCTGCTATGGCCAACTAAAAAACATATATTATATAAACACATATATATATATATATATATATATATATGTTACAAAACACTTCCATTCTCTTTCCACCAAATTCTAAAGGCATTGCATTGAGCGAGGAAATGGAAATATTTCATTTTCATCTAGTGGGAATCGATCACATAGCCTCTCTAGTTTACAATTGCACGCTTCAGCCCTTGCACCACGACCGACCTCAAATTTAATATAACCACAATTTACATAAACTATTATTACGTTTCTATTACAGTAGCATATTATTATGTAAATATATTTTCATATATACCTATACAATAAAGGTAACAAACACATATACCACTTTCACCTACTTGACCTTCCGGGTTTATATAATATAAGAAACTTTATGTAACTTACTAATGTTATACAATTTCTAGTGATAGCGAAATTCAGTAGCATCTCAGTTTACCCTAAAGTGGATTTTAATTATGTTTTTAATAATTTATAATATTATAATGTTGAAACTATTTAAATAATCTTTATAACGGTTATGTACGTTGATTGTTTATTTAATAATGAGTGTTTGTGGTTTTAGTAAGATTGTAATATCAATTTCTTTCTTGTTTACTTAGGAGTCTATAGTTAACTCGTTCTTCATTCGACACAATACGAAAACTTGTCAAAGATTTAGAAGATAAGGTTAATGATTAATGTAATGACAGTTAAATAACGGCTTGAAATATTTTTTTTGTTAAGAAGCGAAGCAAAATATCCAATAGAAAGATATACAATCCTAACAACTTAGCTATGGTGGCGCAGCGGGAGCAGCGTGCGACTGTGAGCGCGACGGATGGGTTCGGTGTCCATTCAGGGCAATGAAATAAGTAAAAATAGTGTTAAGACACTCCTGTTTTTGCAGGTTTCTAGAGACATTGTGTGTTGAGTGGCCAAACTCAATGCCACCTAACTGTATTTTCTTATATTTTTTTTAAAGCAATACTTTAGTTACTCTCAATAATAAATAATATTAGCATACTAAAGCAATTTTTTGCCAATTATAACAACTATGGCATTAATATGATTATTGTTAGCGAGGTTGATTGCGTTTTGTTTCCTTGATTCGTCTTCTATTGAACACTTATTAGGAATATTTAATAGGAAACATGGAAAAACATTTGTTTTTAATTATAGTATTTAATTAATTACTTATTCAATATGCGCAATGCAATATAATATGTTTGTTTTTTTTAATTATACTTCGAGAACAAATAAACTTCGCCCATTCACGAGACAGCTCATCGTTCTCCATTTTCTGCCTATACCTATAATAATAATAGTAATAAAAATCTGTATAAAAACTTAAAAGAAACATTACAAGACAAATAAATATTATGATAAACAGTCAAGTTATTTTTACTCTAGCTTGACATTTTTATCATAATTAAGTAAAGTTTATCGTACCAGATGATTTATATGTAAGTTTAATATTTTCTATTTTAATGTGTTAATAATAACACTATGGTAATGCCTAAGTTCATAATAATTTTAATGTTCTAAGTAATAATTAGTAACAAGGAAGGAAAATTAGTCTAAGAATTACATCGTTGTTTTTTTCTCACTTTGATATCAGATTTTAGCTTTGGAACAAAATACAAAGGATATCGAAATAAAATAATGTTCTTTAAATTAATTTGGCTTTGAAATGTAGTTTTTATTTAAAAATATTGGAATCTCCATACGATGTGACAGTACGGAAGTGTCGAGCGTGTCAGTCGAAGAAGAAATTTGACTGACACCCTCTAATCGCCATAACTAAATAAATGAACTGAAGAATGCGAAAAGACTTAGTCGACGTTTATTTAGTCCTTACTAAAGTAAAGAAAATATTGAATATATGTAGATAGGTAGGTAGAGGGAATCTGGGAACTTAGTGTTAAAACACTCTGTGCCCAATAATACAGTTTAGTTCCCCACATTCCGCCGAATTCTTCAGGTATCACATGTTCTGTGGACTCATTACCAAAGCAAAAATTTCAATATTAAATATTTTATTCTCTCGAGTGGGTATTTAACTCACAACCATCATCTTTATATTCGCACACACGAGCCCCTACGCCACTTGCCTCAATATTTATGTAAATATTCAATATATTTTTTTTTATGGTAAAAGGACAAGGCAAACGAGCGTTCGGCTCACCTGATGGTGATCACCGCCGCCCACGACCCCGTGCAGCACCAGAGGAGCTACAGGTGCGTTGCCGGCCTTTGAGGTGGAGATAGACGCGCTTTTTAAAAGTACCCATATCGTACCAACCTGGAAACACTGCCGCTGGTAGACCGTTCCACAGTTCGGTGGTCAAATATTTATATGACTTATATTTTCAGCTTCACCTTTTATTCTAGACCGAAGGGTGGGTAAGCAGACTCGGAGACTAGAAAGTCTCCCTGAATTCGAAGAGGTGAAAGTCATTCCTCGAATGGGAATCGAACCCACAATATGTAGCGTTTATCACGCACGCTTGTGCGCCACAACTGGCCACAACTGGCCTCATAATAAACTTGCATCATTAATAATTAAGAATACGTAAGTAAATTATATTAGTCATTCAATTGTTAGTGACAAAGAAGTATCTATACTCACACATTTATGTAATCAATTTAAATTAAATACACACATTTTTTACGATTTACAAGTTAATAAATAAAACAAACGATTACAAAAAGAATTTTCATTCATAGTTTTATAGTAAAATAATGTTGGTATTGTAAACTGTGGTTTTCTAACTGTTCCTTGGTGGAATGGCGCTTCACGCCGTTTCATAAGACAGCAAGGCAAAACTAATTGTATACTATTATGTTAAATAGGATAAATTATCGTCTCACGTAATCTTGAAATGTATAGAATTGATATATTTGTATTCGTTATTTCCTATAATATTATTTATTCTTGAGGCCACCGCGCAGGGACAAGGGACTGTAACGCGACGTGGGTTCGATTCCCACTCGAGTGAATGAATTGTTAATTACTTATAAAAATTTTCATTTCTTTGCTCTGTCACCAAGCAAGTTCCGCATCTCAACACGTAAGAATTCGGACGGAGTGTATTAACACTAGGCAAGTAAATACCACTAGGTACCTTCTAGGTTCTATACCACTAGGTTCCTTCTTCTCTTCTTCTTCTAAGTACCTTCTGCGTACCCTGTTGTGTGCGGGATACAGCGTGAAGCTGTTTTTTTTAATTTAAATTATTTATCTATTCTTTAAATTTACTAAGAATAAATAATATAATATTCTAATACAAATTGCATTTAATTATTCAAATCCATAGCTTTTGTTGCTTACTTTGTGTGTCTGGAGTCACGTATACCAGAACACTATGCAGTCACAATTAATTAAATGCGAACAATTGTTTATTAGATGCATTCTAATAAAGTACGTATAAAGTAAGTATCGAGGTGAATCTTATATTAGATGTTGTCATTCCTATATAGTATACTCGTATACCTCTACAATGTGATATAAGGCCGTTAACTTACTAGGAAGTATTGACTATATAGAGAAATAATTGTGCCTTATTATATTATACATTACATACCATATTCATTTATTGAAAGATATAAAGAAGAAAAAAAAATAGAGACCTCTTAGAATGTTTTTTCTGTATGTAACATGATAAGCAGAGCGAACATGCAGCTGCTTTACCTGAAGTGAAAAATCGTAAATGTTTTTATTAATATTTTGAACCACTAAGAGTACATTTATGAGATTTTTTTGATGATGATGATGATGATGAAAAAAGAAATTTGCTATTTTTCACTTTCGATACTTTACCTAGGGATCGTCGATGTATCTATATTCTATTATAGGCAGACAGTACATTGGTCTGCCTATTGTATTTTAGCAATCTCACCTTTACATTTAAGGCTTGTTTTATATCAATCGGTTCATAAATCACGGACACATATATTGGATACTGCATTTTTACTTTTAAATGTATAGATATTATCTATAATAGAATAATTTTAGTCCTATTTCAAGCAGGCGAACCCGCGAACCGGTCGCTAATCCACCTCAAAGGCCGGCAACGCATCTGTAGCTCCTCTGGTGCTGCACGGGGTCGTGGGCGGCGGTGATCATCATCAAGTGACCCGAATGTTTAATACAACATTTTCACTAGTGATATTCTATACTGTAGGCTCCGTAAGACTAAATGGGTAATCTAAACTCATGATGGCGTCGATGTCGATTCGAAAATACACAAGAAATTTTTTGCATTATTATAGACGTAGATTCATATTCACTTTCTAATCTCCAATAATAAATGTAGATAAAACGTGTAATTACGATAATTACCACCGGCTTACAGCTAGTTTGTTATGTCACAAGCTGTTTATGTATGTAAATATACTTAATTTTCTATAATATAATATCTAATGAGGTCTTGTATGTAGAGGTAGAAAAGTACGATATAAATACAAAAATATTTATATATTATTTAAAGCCAGTAAAAAGACGAGATGGTTCGTCTTTTGGGAAACATATACCTACCATACATGACAATAATTTATTTTTGACACATACTTTCTTTTTTGTCAGCTTCACGCTGTTTCCCACATGTAGCAGAATGTTGAGTGTTAGATGGCGGAACCTAACGCCGCGCTTTGTCTCAACGCTAGAGCGAAGAAAATGGAAACATTTAATATTTAATTTCCTCGATTGGGAATCGTACCCACAACTTGTCTGTGGCTTGTGCCCCTGCACCACGACTGGCCGAATCAGAAAGGCAGAATATTCTTTGAAAAATTAGCGCTTAGGTATATTTGTTAATTCTTAATGTATTTTCTATGATTTCTAGTTCTTGATAAAGTCATGCTATTTGAATTTAAAAAAACACTTAATTTATATTATTATTCAACAAGTGTTACAGCAATACCATTTCCAATCCAGATTTCAATCATTTTGACTAGAAAAAACTTTGCAAGCGTTTGAAGTAGGAATTTAAATCTCGGTATACCGAGATTTCGGTATACAGGAATTCCGTATAATTTTTCAATCAGCGGGATCCGTGAATTTTGCGGATAGTTTCAATAGTTTTTTTAACATTATTGTTTTTTTTTTTATTAAATTAAGTTGGTAAATGAATGAGTATATTGAAATTACTTTTAATTACATATTGTGTTCGTGGTACCAACACCACTTACTAGTTACTACACGGTCAATAAAATGAGCAGAAAATAAATACACAGATATATTAGATTTAATCAAATTATCACAATGGATAAGGAAAATAAAATTACATACACAACACCAAATAATTTTAGTTGGCGCCATTTTTATATTATTCTAAGCTATCCGACCATGTAACAGAAACAGTGATGATGTTTCCATAGATAATTAATAAAAATTAAAATAGATATAATTATGTTTTTTTTTAAAAGAATCACTTGCGTTGCGTGTAAACTTTTTTCTCGCTGTACATAGGTAAGTATATTATATTTTTTTTTCTTTCCTTTTTTTATGTAGTTTCTTGGTGAATGATAGACAATGTATCTATCTATTCTAGCCACCTACTCATGATGGCTTCAGAAATTACATGATTTATGCATTTCATAAGAAAATTATCTTTTTATACTATAATTATTAACTCACAATTATTGTGAATACTAATAATTCTGCCTTTTTTTCTTTTTCCAATAAAATTAAATACAGCATCTGACTGTAAGCGTGACGGTTGTAAATTTGATCCTCATTTATTGGAATTAATGATATATTTTCATTTTCCCATCCTCGTAAGACAAAATGCGGCCTTGATCTCCGCTACTAAACCGGACATTCAGATGGAATATGGAGAGCATAAAATGTTAAACTAGGTTCTCCCTTTTTTCATGCTGTAGGTATGCGGAACACACCATGAAGTTAAAAAAACAAACAGAAAATTTCTATTAGCGAAGTGAATGGCATCTTATTTATTTCATTCTCTCTCAACTCATTGCCCCAAAGTCTAAATTTTTTTGCTTAACACTTACTTCTCAGGCTTCTATTCATAAGAATATTAATATTGTTTATAAAATTAGAACATTTTTTTGTCTTGTGTTATAAATTCTTTATAGAACTAGTTTTTAATATAAAATACCTATCAATATTTTAGCCAAACATTCTTTTAAACAAAATAATATTAGCTTCCAAATTATTATTATTATTATTATACTACTCACTATGTATGTTCTGTATATTAAAAGCTGTTTAATTTTTTTAATTCTTCTCATTTATATTTACTACTTACAAGAATTTCTTGTTTCATTAATTAATAAAATTTATTTGAAAACGTCTCATTAATCTGTAGAACAACCGCTGAGAACTGAGTTTAATTTTTATATTAACATTTAATGCAGTGCCAAGTGAATAATTTCATTCAGATGTACATAAAATTGTATATGGCGTATAATTTTGACGGTGGCACTTTTTATTAATAAGTACCTTTTAGAAGTCAGTCGTGGCGCAGGGACACAGGCGTGTGACTATTGCGGTGAGGTTGTGAGTTTGATTCCCATTAGAGGAAATGAAATATTTAGTAATTTTATTTCCTCGCTCTGACAAGGCAAAACGTAGCGTTGGGTTCCATCACTCAACCTGCAATGTCTCAATAATTCGGCAAAGAATGAAAATATCCTTGCGTACGGGTTGTCTTAATAGTAGGTTGCCAGGTTTCTTCTGCCTGGCACCCCGCTATGTGCTAAAAAAACTAACTTTTATCAGGCTTCACCCCTGTTGGTCTAATGGAAATAAATATGCACATATAACAAGTGCTCGTGGTAATTCAAACGATTACCGTAACTAACACAAAAGGGCTGTATCAAATCAAACCAGTTCCTAAGATTACTAGTATTAATCCAAATAAACTCTAGAATTTTATACTATTAATATAAATTTAAAACAAAAAGTATTTGATATTTCGTATATTATTCTTATTACTTCATGAGACATAGACAGTTTGAAACTCCATACAATTACAAGAACGAGTCATTTAATAACAATAGTAAGAGAAAATAATAATTCCATGATTTATGTATTAATTGACTCGTTTAACGCAACGTCAGTAATTATAATAGGCTAAATATCTTCATATAAGATTACTGACAGGTATTGTAAGTAATATCTTATCTAAAAAAAACAAATGTGGTTTGTGGTTTTATCTAATGGACAGAATAAACACCTTCCTTTTTATAAAAAGACCGATAAATATTAAATATCTATATATCTATAAATTTCTGTATTTCAATTTGCATTAAAGTTCTCACGCCTGGAAAGAAATTTTTTGTTGCATTGGAAACAGAATTAGTATTTTGTTAGATATCCTATGTGTTGGTTTTTCGCCCTGTGTTCTGTACTTTGTAGGATAAGCAGAGGGGACCTGGGAACCTAATGTTATGAATATACTCCGCTTAGATTAAGACATTTTCAATCCCCACTTTTTAAAGTAAATGCTTACAGTATTAGTCACAGAAACTGTCATTCAATGTCAAGAGTAAACTAAGAAAAGGCGTCATTACAAACGTGAATGGAGGTACGTACTTCCTGGTCTTAGTTCCTTTATTTACAAACAATAGCTCTAATTTGTCATTTCGTAATATAAAAAACTGACATAGTATATGATTGTAAATTATTAAATGGATATATTTATATCTAATGGATATTGTACCTAGATCTAGTCCAATTTAGGGGAATGCTTTAGGGGAAGGCTTTAAATGAAACTCTTCAATCGAAATGATCTTAAATCAGAAAAAGATTAAATCTAGGTAGTGATGAGTCACTGCTTTCATTCCTTATAACCTAGATAAATTAAGAACAATGGAAACTTCTATACTTAAATATTCTAGCAAATGAAATCTGCTTTAATCACAAACATGGCTTTCAAGCAATATTCTAAGTGGGCCACGATGGCGTCTTCTATTGCATCACTACAATTTATTTAATCCCTTAACATGTGAAATGTGAACATACGTTTAGTGGTTATTCATTTAAATTTCGCAAAGCAACCTGCGGGTGGCTCCTCAGCTAGTACAAATAATTCAATATTTTCATATTTGCTTAACATTTATATGGAAAAAAACATTTTTGCATAAATATGTTATATACGAGTATGTAAGATATTACAGATTTATTGTCAGCCGCCTTTAGTTCTTTATTGTGTGTCGGCGGTTACAAGAGATTCCGTGACATTTTTACAGTGGCCATATTTTTTTTATATATTATATCGTTTTGTAATGTGTCGGCAATAAAATGTAATTAATTTTTTTTTTTCAGCTTCACGCTGTTTCCCGTATATAGCAGGGTAAGCAGGGGCCTATAGACACTCGGTTCCCCTCTTTCCGCAGAATTCTGGAGGCATTGCGTGTTGAGTGGCGGAACTCAACGCCGTGCTCGATATTTTTCTCGAATGAGAATCAAACCCACATCCAGTCGCGTTTACGGTCACACAAAATTCTCTATACTTTAAGAAACTCATGAATATAAAAAATATATACATTATTTATGGTTAAAATAATCAGTATCAACTTTATTTATATAACATACTAGCAACCGCCAGCGGCTTCGCCCGCTTAAACTACACAATTATTAATTCAATATACTGAATTACTTTATGTTCTAATATTTCATGTTTGCAGCGCACTTAGTGATTTCTAATATGCACATTTCAACAACTTTGGTACCGTATTAGCGTAATTGTTATAAGAATTTTGAATGGTTTAAAAGAATGCAACCTACATTACCTACTATTTAAGATCAGTTATAAGATTTTTTTTGTAAATATATATTACCGATTTTTTTTAGAGCGTATATTGCAAAATATACGCAAAGATATGGTTACTTTTTTTTTACTTTTTTTTACTTTCACCATATGTTAAAAAGAAATATAAGTATTAATTTGAACTATTCTAATAATGCAGACAACTTAGAACCATTTGAATCGGTGAGCATCCTATATTCTGTAAAAGGCTTGACACTTTGGTTTTGCCAGCATCCATCATACCAGTCATTTTTGCATGATTCGCAATCGGAGACAAAAGTAGTTTTAAGCCTCTATTATCGATATATTAATGGACCTAATTCTTAAGTTTTTATATCTTTATAATCAACTTCACGCTGTATCCAGCGCACAGTGGGGTGGGCCGAAGGAATCTAGAGCTAAGATACTCCGTTCCCTATTTTCCGCCCATTTCTGGAGGCATTGCGTATTAAGTGATGGAACTCAACGTCACGCTTTGCCTCGACACCAGAGCGAAGAAATGAAAATATAAATTTAAATAAATATTTCATTTCCTCGAGTAGACATAAAACCTACAACCAGTCGCATTTACTATAACACTTTCGTGCTTCTGCACCACGACTGGCCTCTTTATCTTTCTTTTTTCAGCTTCACGCACTGTACTCCGCACAGAGTATAGGCAAAGGGAACCGAGCGTTGAGACACTCCTTTCCCCACTTTCCACTAAATATTTCGAGGCATTGCGTGTTGGGTGGCCGAACTTCACGCCTGGCTTTTGAATTGCTGCTAGAGCGAAAAAATATAAATATTAATATACAATAATGCATTACCTCGAGTGGAAATCGAACCCACACCCTTGTGCCCCTGTGCCACGAAGGCCTATATTTTTCATGTGCAGATTTCGCTTTTATATTCTTTAATTATTTGTAGAATATGAAATGCATTATATAGTTAACAGATGTTTTAACTTATACCCCGAAAAACACACCCTCAGGGGTCGAATTTCGAAAAAAAAAATTGTTTCAAAATCCATGTCAAAATCCCATCTAGGGTAGCACATAGACACTAAAATAATTCGTATGTAAAATTTGAGATTTTTGAGCAGGACTTGTAATTACGAAATTGCATATACAATATCAACCCCAAAACTATATGCTTAGGTATCAAATTTAGCAAAATCTCGTCTTAGTTAACAACTACTTCCTATAAGTAACGCTCATGCAAAATTTAAGACTCCTAGCGCTTATAGTAACAAAGTTTCATACAAACTATCAACCCTAAAAACAACCCTTTAGGGGTGGAATATTGGAAATTCCCGTCTCCGTGTGTACTTACGTCCTATAAGTAACGTCCATAGAAAATTTGAGACTCCTAACACTTATTGTAATAAAGTTTCATACAAACTATCAACCCTAAAAACAACCCTTTAGGGGTGGAATATTGGAAATTCGCGTCTCCGTGTGTACTTACGTCCTATAAGTAACGTCCATAGAAAATTTGAGACTCCTAGCACTTATAGTAATAAAGTTTCATACAAACTATCAACCCTAAAAACAACCCTTTAGGGGTGGAATATTGGAAATTCCCGTCTCCGTGTGTACTTACGTCCTATAAGTAACGTCCATAGAAAATTTGAGACTCCTAACACTTATTGTAATAAAGTTTCATACAAACTATCAACCCTAAAAACAACCCTTTAGGGGTGGAATATTGGAAATTCGCGTCTCCGTGTGTACTTACGTCCTATAAGTAACGTCCATAGAAAATTTGAGACTCCTAGCACTTATAGTAATAAAGTTTCATACAAACTATCAACCCTAAAAACAACCCTTTAGGGGTGGAATATTGGAAATTCACGTCTCCGTGTGAACTTACGTCCTATAAGTAACGTCCATAGAAAATTTGAGACTCCTAGCACTTATAGTAACAAAGTTTCATACAAACCATCAACCCTAAAAACAACCCTTTAGGGGTGGAATATTGGAAATTCCTGTCTCCGTGTGTACTTGCGTCCTATAAGTAACGTCCATAGAAAATTTGAGACTCCTAGCACTTATAGTAATAAAGTTTCATACAAACTATCAACCCTAAAAACAACCCTTTAGGGGTGGAATATTGGAAATTCGCGTCTCCGTGTGAACTTACGTCCTATAAGTAACATCCATAGAAAATTTGAGACTCCTAGCACTTATAGTAATAAAGTTTCATACAAACTATCAACCCTAAAAACAACCCTTTAGGGGTGGAATATTGGAAATTCGCGTCTCCGTGTGAACTTACGTCCTATAAGTAACGTCCATAGAAAATTTGAGACTCCTAGCACTTATAGTAACAATGTTTCATACAAACCATCAACCCTAAAAACAACCCTTTAGGGGTGGAATATTGGAAATTCCCGTCTCCGTGTGTACTTACGTCTTATAAGTGACGGCCATGCAAAATTTGAGACTCCTAGCATTTGTAGTAAAGAAGTTTCATACAAACTTTCAACCCCAAAAACAACCTCTTAGAAGTCGAATATTACAAATTCCCGTCTTAGCGAGCACCTACGTCCTATAAGTAACTTCTATGCAAAATTTCAGATTCCTAGCACATGTAGTTTCTGAGATTTCGTGATGAGTGAGTGACCTTTCGATTTTATATATATAGATTATGTTGCAGTAAAATTAAGATTACTTCAAATAATTTATTATATTCAACGTCGTCAACAACGTCAATTTTTATATTATAATAAAAATTGACGTCCTGTATATAGCAATTTATTATTTAATCTGCTTATACGATGAAAGTGGGTACATGCAAAGTTGGAAGGTTAAATGTAATATATATTTTTATAATGCAAATTATTATTATTTTTGTTTATTTAAACTACAAATCCGTTATTCTTAATCATGTAACGAGGAAAAGCGCTTCGTTGAGCTCTACCACTCAACACGCAATGCCACGAGAATTTAACGAAAAGTGGGAAAAGGAGTATCTTAATATTAGATAACCTTTTGCCTATCCTGCCACATGCGGGATACAGCGTGAAACTAAAAAAATATAAAAAAAATATTTGGTTAAAGGTTCTTTTTTAAAAATCAATAGAAATAAAAATCTACACATAGAAACATACACTATAATTTTGCAATATGCCTCTGCTAGTAATAGTTGAATGTATAGATAAAATACTATTCTATTGTTATTAAGATATTGCTTAGTGATATACATATCTCGATTCTCCATTGTTTTTTTTTAATCGATCACCGCCTAAGATAATAATTTTAAGCAATATCGTAATCAATATTCAATTGTTAAATTATGTTTTTTTAAACACTAGAAAAAAAATACTTCGTTCATCATTTTCCCGCCTATTTCGTGTGAATGTTAAAATAAATTAAATAAATTTAATTCATATTATATTATTTTTAAAATATTATTGTTATCCTTAAATACGTATACATATATATATATATATATATATATATTTTTTTAAATAAAATAAAGTAACGTAAACTTGACTCAGCCAGTAACTTTAAAAGAAATAAGACCGCAGAAAGATGTAACGAGATAGATAGTTATGCAGAGCACGTATCACAATTCTAGCTATAAGATTTTTATCACAAATAATTGCCTTTATATGTATAAACATAAATACTCGGGACAGGAAATGGCTTATTTATAATGATAAAAAAAAAACAATTATAAATGTGTTAATAACAAAGCATTGTAATTATAAATGAGTATTATATATAAAATTTCAGTAATATCACTGTATTACATATTTATTACGCAGTAGACACGTTTGACCGCATGTGAGTTATAAGCTTAGTTTCAAAGAGATAATTAGATACCCTTAAAATACTAGCCATTCTATTCTCTTTAAAGTTTTTGTATAAAATATAATATGTAGTTTTTGTATTAAACATGTTCTAGAGCTCTCTGTTAAGTTATAGCGCTCTAAGCTCGGTATTTATAAATCGCTCCTCTGAGATCGATCTTGAGATGATGTTTTCATTTATACATATGTAATTTATGAATGAAAACTGCATCTCCAGATCGATCTCAGACTTGAGAGCGATTTATAAGTACGGGCCTAAGGATTCACATCTCATTTACTTATCTGCATATTTCTAACTACTTTTTTTTTGGTGGAAACTATTATAATGAAACTCAATCTTTCATAAAATAGTTATTATTTATTATATTTAAAGTTTCGCTTTCTTGTTTTTTTATCTCATTTGTTTTTTATGAAAGACTATTACCGTCAATTATTCTATTTGTTTTTTTAATTTCCTATCAATGATTCGACTTTGAAACTTAATAGGACTATGTCATATTTACAATAGAAATTACAGAAGAAAATGATATGACTATGAATAAAATGAAAAAGATTAATTTATGTAAAATAATATAAATCTTGTGTGCTATCTAATATAATTTCTATTATTATTCTAGAATTGACAACTGCCTTTTTCCTTGTTTAAATTTTCATGCCAGCCAGCATTACCGTAGGGGTGAATGCCATAAAATTAAGGTATTGCTATCATTTATATATAAATGTATGCATATGCAATACCTCAACAGTAACAAAAATATTATTTTTTAACCTTGCCAGAGCCAGAGCATTTTGAAATGGTTATTATGGGCTTCATCCCAATACTTTGTATTTAAATTCAAACAAAGAGTTATGTTCATAAATATTTATAATATGAACTAATAAAGATAAACCGTTTATTATTCTTTAGTAAAACAAACAAAAGACTGTTCAAGAAAAAACATAATTGTAATTGTAGTTTTTATGTCACAAATGTCTTTAATTGAAAAATTTATATTTTTTTATATTTTCTCTTGTTATTTTTACGTACCGTATAAAATTTTAAATGTAGGTGCAACATAACTGTGAATAAGAAAAACTTTTTATGTTTGACTCAAAACTCAATATTTAAGTAAATAAGAAAGCGCTTTAAAGTCCTTCAACCTCAAAATACTCAGGTTAACCTGTTGACCCTGCCGACTTTATTTTTACCGTTTGACAAAACAATAGGAAATTGTAAAAGAAAGTTAAAGTTTATTTATTATGTTTAACCGACTACTGTAAAAGGAGGAGGTTATGAAGTAATTCGACTGTATTTTTTTAAGTTGGTTACTCAGAACTTTTGACTTGGTGAACCAATTTTGATTATTACTCAACGTGATTGAACTCAACATTGCCTCGTTACCATAGCGAGAAATAGAAAATATTAAATAAATGATATTAAAAAAACATGTTTTAATGCGGAAAATATTTATTGAACATTAATTCAAAACTAGGATAACTATTATTTACACAATTATTGAACAACTTCCAACGGTTTAACGCCGATTTTGGCAGCCATTTTCCTGTAAGACTCTACTTGTGATTCTGGATAAATTATCGTGCCTCTATTTTTCGTATTTTTTTCATTATTTCTCTCCTTATCCCCTGGAGCTAGCACCGGAAGTGAAGGATCAACCTAAAAGAAGGAAATTAAAATTAATATTTTTAGACGACTAACTTTTTAAAATTAATCTACTTTGTAAATTAAACTAGTTATCAGTTCAGTTATGGCGTTTCGAAGGTACCCATCAGGTTCACGCTGTATCCCACACACAGGAGGATAAGCAGAAGAAACCTATTGCTAAGACACTCCGTTACCCATTTTCCATCGCATTCTGAGGACATTGCGTATTGTGTGGCGGAACTTAACTCCGCTCTTAGCCTCGACACTAAGGCTAAGAAATAAAAATATTAAATATTTCATTTCCTCGAGTGTGAATCGAACCCACAACCTATATCTTTACAGTCACATCCTTGTGCCCTTGGGCCACTACTTGCGTCATTGTCTTCATAGAGTCAAAATGTATCAATATTGACTTTAAATACAAAGACGTATTGAGTGCAATTCGTCATACTTACAATAATTTATCTTTATAAATTACCTACCTATGTTCTGACAGCAGGATTGTGTGTTTGTGTGACCTTGTCAAAATAATATAGTTAATGTAAATTAATGATTGACACAAAACGTGGTATGTCATTAAGGAAAGAAAAGCACTTATAGAGAGATCTAAGTTAAGAAAAATATGAAAAATAAAAATATATAATATATTAAATGTAATGTATTTCACATAAAAAAAAATTTCTGCTTAATCTATATATATAAAATCGAAAGGTCACTCACTCATCACGAAATCTCAGAAACTACATGTACTAGGAATCTCAAATTTACGCATAGGAGTTACTTATAGGACGTAGATGCACGCTAAGACGGGAATTTCCAATATTCGACTTTTAAGGGGTTGTTTTTGGGGTTGAAAGTTTGTATGAAACTTCGTTACTACAAATGTTGCATGGACCTCACTTATAGGACGTAGGTACTCATGGAGACAGAAATTAATAATAACGTAGTTCACGCAGGCGAAGCCGCGGACGAGCCGGTAGTATTTTATAAAGGTAATGTGTGCATTAATTTATGTAAATTCATTAGAATCGGTCGAGGTATACGAGGTCGACTATAAATGCAACATGTTATGAGTTCGATTACCACTCGAGGAAATTAAATATATAAAAATTTTATTTCCTCGTTCTGGCAACGAGGCAAAGCGTTGAATTCCGATCCTCAACACGCAATGCCCTCAGAAATCGGCGGAAATGAAATAAGAACGACATGTCTTAACTTAACACTAGGTTCCCTCTGATTACCCTGTTATGTGTGAGATAATAATAATTAATTGAAGCCACCGTGGCACAGATCATAAACTCAATGGTTGCGGGTTCATTTTCTTACTTAGAAATCAGTAAAAAATATTTTCACGTGCCCTAATAGAACTCAGTAAAGACAATTTCATATGCGGAGATCGAAGAGTGTTGACAAAGTTTTCTCTGCATTTCCTACTAAATGCAGGAGAAAGTTTAAAAGTACATTTATATTTCTGTAAATTTTGATTTTTGTCACGTTAAAATGAGGATATGTATGAATACAACTGCAATACGCACTTGAGTACGAGCCAAAAGAAAGCTGCATTCACCGTACCGTACTATTAACACCGTTATACCAACAGGATTTGTTTGTATTTTAACCCACTTACCATTATATATTTTAAATAAATATGTTTAAAATATTTTTTTGTGATGATTTAAAACTTAGATTATTTCCATTACCAGTTACTTTCTAATTTTTTATATATATTTTTTATTTAAATATTAGTCGGTATTTAATTAATTACTCTAGGAGTCTAGATAAATTCAATTTAAGTTACTATTACAAAATTCACAGGTATTATGTACCTACAGGTTCTAAATTTCTCCAATGACTTAAACAGTCAGCGATTCTATCTTGAAAGCCAGGAGCGAAGCAGCCAGGATCAACAGCCACGAAGCACTGTCCTAGATCCGGGGCCTCAGTTTGAGTGTGGGACCATGTTGGTACATTGTGTGTTGCACGAGATCCTGAAAAATACGTTAGAACTTATAAAATTAAATAAAATTTATGGTGAATTAGTTATAATTACCGTTATTATATGGAAATAATATTAAATTTAAAACTGTGTTGAATGTTTTTATTTTTTTTATATAATGTCGATAAAAAACACGTGATGGGTCAGTGGTGGTAGGTTTCCATGTTTCACACCATAACAGGAACTGCCAGAGGCAACTGGAGAATAATGACACTAACTTTAATTGACATGGTACTAGGATGCAGGACCTTATACTGCCAAAATATATTTAAAAAAAATATATAATTTAAAGATTTTTTACCTGAAAGTCCACTACAAAATACTTCAACCATCGCACTAAGAGCGTATCCTTTGTAACCGCTTGTTTTCTCGAAGCCTCCTAAAGGCAATAACCGCGCAGTATCGAACGCCTAAAAAAATTTAAAAGCAATGAATACACCTTTTATTTAGTGCCTGAAGTAATTTATTAGCAAATACTTCGTAATAAAGAATATTGTAATTTATATGTAAAAGGATAAATGTATCATTGAAATTTGTATATTTTTTATATAAACATATAAAACTAACATTATCCGCTTAAACTATAGTTATATTCTATCGATATTAAAATAGAATATTTGCATAAATTGTAGTCTCTGTTATTCTGATGTACGCTAGCTATATTACTGTAAGGTTTAATCAAGAACCATTCAGTAATTTTACGTGAAAGTGGAACAAATATCTACCCTAACACACTTTTACATAATATTAGTGATTTCTTTGTTTAGATGGATGGATGGATAAAGGGAATCTTATTTTTTATATTTCCAATATGAATATAATGATAATTAATAAGCTATATAAGATCAATTTAAAAAAGTAATACAAAAATAAATAATTACCACTTGTGGGTCCGTGGTAGTTTTACCGTCTGGACCCAAAGCCCAGCCTTCAGGCAAGGGCTCTCCTTTTCTTATTTGCACTTCGACCTAAAAGTTAAATGTGTCATTTTATTATAACATTAGAAGTGTAATTTGTTCATTTAAAAGTGTAAGTAAAATTATGGGTTCGAATTTAAAAAATCTATATGATGGTTTTGGGTTCGATTTCCACCCGGGGTAGAATAGAATATGCTTTATTGCACACATAAAAGAAATATATAGAAAGAAAAACACAAATAAAATTGAAAGAAAAACACGTATGCAAAGGCGGTCTTATTGCTTTAAGCAATCTCTACCAGACAACTTTTGAAACAATGCAGATAAATTGTAATGAGGAGAAAGGGGACAACGTCTCAGTGCAAATTTTATGAAATATAATTAAATATTATATAACATATAATAAAATAAGTCAATAATATAAAATAATCTTACATAAAATGTGTTTAATGTTTATATACTTTACACATACATACATACATACATAATAATAAGGGGTAATCATTTATTTATATTTTATCGCACTGGTAACAATACAAAGGACGTTCAGTTTCGTCTTAGATTTCGTCTTATAAAATAGGGATAGAGAATGGGAAAAAAAGTATCATAACATTAGGTTCCTCCTTTACGTCCTGCTGCGTGCAGCAATGCAAGCAAGCAAGTGCAACTAAAAAAAAAATTACCTTTCCCATAGCTGCAGTAGTAGTGGCCATATCAACGACAATAGAGTCGCCGTCAGGTGCAGGTGCCGCCATTGAAATAGGATTGGTTCCTAACGCACTCTAAAAATAATAATATTATTATTGTTAATAATAATACCTATATAATATTATAAATATTTAAAAATTTAGCTAATTTTCAAATTAACTTTTTAATAAGATACGCGAATTATTATTTTAAATTAAATTAGTTGAATAATAAACGTGTTTAACGTATTATTTATTTTTATTATTAATTATTTTAAAAATTAATTTACACTAACATTTTTAGATCTAGTCGGGACCATAATTGGAGCAGAATTTGTGAATGACATGCCAACGAGACCTTCCTTCTCCGCTTTCAACGCCCAATAGCCGGCCATTCCGTAATGGTTGCAACCTAGAAGGTTAATTGAAAAAAATAAGCAATGAAAAATATAATAGATAATGGTGAAACCAATATTATGATTTAGAATAGAGGTCAATAAATAATACAAAAGTACAAGTAGGTGTAGTACAGATACTGGAGGTAGTAGAATTCTGAGGTCTGAAGTCTGAGGAGGAAGTTATTCTTATTCGCACACAGCAGAGTAGGTAAAGAGAATCTAGTGTTAAAACACTCCATTCTCCACTGGTGACTTTTTGGGGGCATTGAGTGTTGATTGGCGGAACTCCACAGCAGGTTTATGCCTTGGTGCCAGAGGAAAGGAATGAAAATATTAATCAATAAAAATTAATTTTCCCGAGTGTGCCCCTGACGGCCGCGACGGCCTAAAAAAATAATAAAGAAATAACAATAAGAACTGTGAAAAATCTTACGTTTCGCAGCAACCCATCCAACTCCACACTCCTTTGCTTTCTTCACAGCGAGGTCCATACAAAAGTTACCAACGGTAGCGCCGAGAGCATCACACCCGTCCACCCAGGCTGTAGCTACGGTTTCTTTTAATATAATTGGCTCTACATTTGGGTTGCATATGCCTGATTTCATATCATTTATGTATAGTTCTAAAAAACAAATAAAATATAATATAATTTAATAACATTTTAAGGTATATTTTTTCTAGTAAATAAAATAGGAACCTGTCACAAAAAATTTATAAAAGAATTAATTTTAATAGCTAGTTTTTAATACGAAATTCATTACTAAATTCCGCCATTGTAATTTTTTGTTTTTTTTACTCTACATACATATTTTATTTAATTACTTATATCGTAGAACTTACCTAGCCTATTCATTCCATGGCTGAAATGTCCTACAATATCAGCATGTAATAAGAGGTCAGCATGGGCCTTCGCTTCCGACAACGGAGCCCCACCAGCCACTAGGCTATCCACCATAAACCGTTCAGCTTCTTCCACTCTTACTTCAGGCATATTGAACACTTTTTAAGATAAAGAAATAAACAATATTAAAATTGTAAATTTATATTAGTTTTATTTACAATTGTTCTATACAGTTAAGAATTTTAAATTAAGATCTTATCAAATTTGGAGACAACCTTCACTCTGTACGCGACAGACAAACTGATTCTGTGATTAAATTGTTTATATATATAAACGTAACACGATAACTACAGGGTGATACTTTTTGTAACACTTCAATAATTAGGTAATTGTTACAAGAGAAAAAAATGTCATAGATTATTATATTATTTAATTTTTGTATGAAATTAATATAGTCATTATGTTATTGGATATCAAATTAGGGATAATAAGTCATTTTAATTTAAATTATCGAATGCTTAGCTTAATTGAAGTTTATACAAGGAAAATATTTAGATTAGTGGAAAATTGTATACGGAGAAATATTTAGTTAAATTAGGCCATTTATTGCAGAGGCCGTAGTAGTGCTACAAGTAGGGCATAAGCATGTGACTGTAACGCAACGGTAGTGGGTTCGATTCCCACTCGGGGGAATGAATTAATATACTGTCTCGATATCAGGTTCCTTCTACCTACCCTGCTACATGCGTGAAGCTTAATAAAACAATACTGCAGATTTTTTCAATCTTAAAATACGTTTTGAAACTAGGACTAATAAAATGTTTTATTTGTATAATTTTTTTATAGTATATAAAGTATATAAGGTAGGTATGTACGATTTACTGAAATTTTTATCTATAGAAGTATAATATACAAACAAAATATTACTAATAACAATATTATACAAAAATATGTGTGGCTACCCTTATATTTTTACAACGTAGGTACTGTAAGTTGCCTTAACGCTACGTAGCAAATTTTTATTTAGGTTCAAGTACGAAGGATTTTTTTTTGCTATATACAAGTAATGACCGTCCTTGAAAGTGTCTTTTATATATTTCCTGTTCAATTATATAATGTGAAACCTTTTTATAATAGGTTCATTTTAAGACGAGAAAAAAACAGATTATTTTTTAACATAAGTTATTAAAAAATAAAATATACTTAAAACCTTTAATAAGAAAAAAAAATTTTTTTTTCGTCTTTTTTTCAATAAGAAATCGTATAATTATTTATTTTAATTATATACCAAAAACTAAAAAAAATCAACAAAAATTTGAAATTAGATGTATGTAGTTTGAAAGTAGATGTATACTGTTTATTTATTTATTTATTAGGTCGAGAGACGCTATACCGCTAAGCCATGTCGGTCTTACATGTATTTTTCTTAAATATTATAGACAATTATGAACTATTTTTTCTTAGATATTATAGAAGTATAATAAAAATAATAAACTGTATAAAATTGGTCTGTTTTTAATCAAAAACATATATCGTATAACATTTATGTAGTTTAAATAAATATGTATTGTATAATCTAGCCTTTGTGTTTAATGTTTGTCAGCTTCAGTACACAAGATACTCTGAATGATTATATGAGAATCTACTGATTATATGAGAGCAGAATATTTTATATCAGAATTATATATAGTAAGTAATAAAAAAGAATTAGGTATATATTAAAAGTAAGAGGGCGTCGTGGCACAGGTTGGTTGTAGGTTCGATCCCCACTCGAGGAAATGTAATATTTATTTAAATGGAGGAACAGAGTGTCTTAACATTAGATTCTCTCTGCCTATCCTGCTTTGTCGGGATATAGCGTGGAGCTGATTTTTTTATAGTAATAAGTAGTTATATATTAAAAGTTATGAGTCCATTTCTCTTTTTATTATTATTACGATGTGATATTAAACTATATTTATATGTACATATTTCTATTTTCCTGTTATTGTTCACGTGAACTACGAAGTGATCGATAATAGTTAATAATGGATTTCATGTCGTACTTTACTAATATGTATGGCTATTACATACCGACACCTAAACTTAAAAGATATTTAAAAAAAACGATAATAAATATTAAATATTTTTCGGTCAGTCACACTGAATGCACCACGATGGTGTTGGCAATTATTTTTAGCGTCACATTGTATACCACACATAGCAAAGTAGGCAGAGGAACCTGGGAAATGAAAGATGTGCCTCTGCGCCAAGACTGATCAGATATACACTCTTCTTGAATTCTTCAGGATACCGCAAATGAATAAGTACCATCAGTGTCTCCTAATATTAGTAACGATCATAAAAATAAGAGAATTTCTAAACTAAACACGGGCATGTTAGATGAAATAAATTTTACTTTAATGAAAGTAAAACAAGACAAATAGATACTAGATCAGTCAACAAGCATTAGTGTAATATTTGTACGTTTTAATGTTCATTACTAATAATAAAATAATAGTTACTTAATATCATTATTTTATTCCCTTAAATATTATATAAAAATAAATATATATATATTACATAACAAAAAAATAACACGACGGCCTTAACTAAAAATATTAATAAAAAAAAACATTTAAAACTGATATCGAACCTGCGACCTTATCAGTACCTATGGAAAATGCGCCAAATATAAAGAGCACACAAAATATATAAAAGACATGTTCGGCCACAAAATATATAAAAGTGTTCCATCCCATTCACTTATATGAATATTTACATAATATCAGCTTGAACTGGAATCGAACTGGCGACCTTATCAGTACTTGTATAATGCAAATTGCGCGAAATATAAAGTGCAAGTGTACAAACAAATCACTAATTTAGTTATCAATTATCAATAATAGACGTTATCGGTTAAAAAGGTATATAAAAGTGTCTCATAGTCTATACGTCCATTCACTTACGAATGCATATTAGTTTGGCTCGTTGCCCAGTACGACGTAGTTCAGCAGTACGAAGTAGCATACATAACAGTTAACACGTGTCGAAAGCATTTATTTTGTTTCTGTTTAGAAATTAACTTTATTGGTAAGTAAAATATTGAATTATAAGTCCAATAGTTTATAAAAATGTATTATTTATTATATTATAGTGATAATTTTAAATGTTTTAGTCCATTTTCTTAAAAATCAAGTTGTAAGTTTCGAAAATTGTTATTTACTCGGACCACTTTTGTTTTATTTGTGGAATGGATTTGTTTGTGGTTTTTTAAATGTCATTAACCTGTGTGTATAGCGGGCAACCGAAATTTATACTATGTTGATATCAGAGACCAGCTTCACGCTGTATCCCGCACACAGCAGGGTAGGCAGTGGGAACTTAGTGTTGAGACACTCCGTTCCCTACTTTCCGCCGAATTCTGGAGGCATTGTGTGTTGAGAGCGGAGACACCAGAGCGAAGAAATGAAAATATAAACGTAAATAAATATTTTATTTCCTCGAGTGGGGATCGAACCCACCGTCGCGTTACAGTCACAGTTGTGCCGCTGCGCCACGACGGTACTATGTTGATATGAAAATTTATTTTTTGAGTACAAAATAAGAATTAATATAGTTCATATTAATAGGCAAATTAAGTAAAACATCTAATTAATATTTCGATAATACATTTGTAAAACAGCTGTGTTAAATTAAACTTTATATTTTAATACTTAAAAGTGACAGAGTAATGTAATGACAGACGCGGTTACCATATATTAAGTAATTACAGAGGAAAATGGTTAGCGACATGTGACGTCATAAGATTTGAACATAACCATAAGTTAAATTGTTTTAAAATGCTTTTATTTGCGTGTAATTTTCATATTTCTTGCACAAAAATTTGTTCTGTTTTGTTTTTTAATAGATTTATTCGAAATATCTAAAATTCAGAATTTAATCTATGCGAATGAGTTCTTAATGGATACCTCAAAAAATATATTAATATGTATATTATAGCTAATAACCATTTTAAAAGAGCAATTTACAATATCACAAGAGAAATGTGTAGAAAAAAGTTATTTTTCAGTTTAAACATGGGTAAAGTCGCGACAGTTGAGGCTCTCCGTTTCATGACGGAATGTTTAAAGGCGGTTGGTACGGCAGCTAAGGCGGCGCAACAACAAGCAGAATTGCTTTTAGAAGCTGATCGAATGGGTCATCCAAGCCATGGACTTAATAGATTAGGTAACTAACATACATTTTATCTAAGTAGATTTTTATACAATCTACAAACATAAAAAAAATCTTTTTTTCTTTTAATTGTTATGGACACTGTACTTATTTGGAAAACTACATTTTTCTACATAACTATTTTCTACATAACTATTTTTTTCTCTTAAGTGTGAAATAACACTTTAAAAAAGTTAAAAATAGCTTCACGCCATATCCCGCACAAGGTCGGGTACCTTGTGCGGGATACACGGGTAAATACCAGAGCGAAAAAATGAAAAATAAATTTAAATAAATATTTAATTTCCTCGAGTGGAAATCAATCCCACAACCAGTCGCGTTTACACACAAACTTGTGCCTCTGCACCATGACTGGCTTCATTGTGCTGATTTATTATACAGCTCCGTAAATTGTTCTGACAATGAAATTACATTATTATAGGTCAAATATATTACTGCAACAAGAATTACTCTAAATAACTACTTTTCCTCAGCTTGTTAATTATAATGTACCTACTATGGTAATATGTACTAGTTGCCTGTACTTGGCCCTAGTGTTAACCTTCCGCCGAATTTTCGAGGCAATGCGTGTTGAATTGCAGAAGTTAACGCTGCGCTTTATCTTGGTACCAGAGCGAAGAAATTAATATATAAATAAATAATATTTTTTTCCCCCGAGTGGGGATCGAATTCACAACTTACAGCCGCGTTACAGTCACACGATGGCCTCAAATAAAATTGACTATTTTTCTAACTATATAAAATATTCACAATTTTTTTTCTTTTCAGAATATTACATAAATGATATACTATCAGGTGCTTGTAAACCTAACAATGTACCTAAAATTCTTAAAGAAAATGCATCGACTGCGTGGGTTGACGCTAATAACGTATTAGGAGCAACTGTTAGCCATTTTGCTATGGATCTAGCTATAAACAAGGCGAAGCAAACTGGGGTTGGATGGGTGACTGTCAAAGGTATTTTATGAAATAGTTTAACTAAGAATTAATTAAATTTATGGGATGGGCACAAAACTATTCCGAGATGGGCACGAATTATTCAGTCTCTATTCCTATACCCATGCGTGAGGTTCAATTAAAATTCTTAGATCAGAATAAACGCACGTAACTTCGTAAATAAAACTATCACGATTAAAAGTACAATACAATTAACTACATTTGATTAAAAATGAAATGAAAATAAAAATTATAAGATTAAAATACTTACAGAACACACAAATCTGCCCATGTAGTATATACTCGTTTTAACAAACAAACGCTCGCGAACAAACTAACGTACGATACGTCTAATATTTTTCTACCCTCATATTAACCTTTGAATAGTCTTAACTTTGAATAGTCTTAATCGCAGTAATGATAATTTTTGTATAAATTATTTTTATTTTTTTTTACTATTTTACAAAGATTATTTAGCCACAAATCGGGCTATAAGTAAATAATATGTAAAATTATTTATTACCATTATTCTATAATAGATAAAACCATTTGCGTAAATTATGTTCTATTGTAATTACTTTCGGAAAAAAAAAATTAAATATTAATTAATTACATTTCAAATTAAATGTTATTATAACTTAATATAAAAAACTCGAATAATAACGACTTTTAGTAATTACATTTCGGGACCGACTTTTGAGTTGCTGTACTCAAAGTCGTCGCGCTTTATTTTACCAGACTGGGGAAATTAAAATTATTTCCTCGATTACTTTCAGACTTTTCACTAACTAAAGATTAAATTTAAAATGGATAAAGAATACCGTAGGAAAATATTAGATTTTAAAAAATTAAAATAACAATGATCAAAAATACAGATTTACTCGTGCAGGTTCAAATCATAACGGTATGGCGGGATTTTGGGCGAAAAAGGCGGCTGAAAAAGGACTTATAGGAATGGCTTTCACCAACACCTCACCTTTACTAGCTCCGACTAGAAGCAAACAAGTAATCATTATTTATTATATTACGTTCCTATATTTTTTATTTCAATATTTTATAAGTATATTCGTATTACAATGATATTGTATAATGATATATGGTGTTAACAATGTATTTTTGTAGCTTCAAGCTCTGGTCCGTATATAGCATGACAGAGAGAACCTCATGTTAGCTTTTAGTTTTCGGTGTTGAGTGCCGATATTCAACGATTGTGGGTTCGAATCCCATTCGTGGGAATGACATTTAATAGTTTCATTTCCTCGCTCTGATAACGAGGCAAAGCGCGGCGTTGGGTTGAGTTGAGAAATGAGTGGTTTCAACAAATTACAATGATTATTTAACTTAACTGTATAACTATACGAGTGCAGCTAAAAATAGCTAGGTATATTATAAAGGATAATTTCTAAAGAGGACAATTTGTGTTTTTAACAACCACTTTATTCTCAGAATAATTTGTCCATTTGTTAATCGATTTATTTTAAGAATTAAAATTGGTTGTGTTGATTATATTAATAAAAAAATAAGTTTTTAATGCATTCGTACTCAGTAAGAAGGAATATTGGCACTAAAAAAAAAATTCTAATTTAAAATTAAATAATTTTCAATTCGTTTCACTTATTTAATGAATTCGCATTCAGTAAGAAGGAATATAGGCACTAAAAAAAATAAATTCTAATTTAAAATTTTAACATTCGTAAGACACAATTTATGTGATTAGTTCATAAATATGTAAATATTATGTTATTTTTCTTCTCTTATCTGAAACATTAACCTTACTTAAGCAATGTAAAGTTCATTACACGTATTTGCATTGTATCTAAATAAAATATTTAACTGAGATAGCGATTTACGTACGTAACAAGTGTTATAACAAAAAACTTTCTATATAGAAAGTTTTTTTTTCTTTTTTTTCTAATATTAACATTTTTTCTTGACTCGAGGGTCAATCATGGTGCAGAGGCACAAGCGTGTGGCGGTAAACGCGACAGGTTGTGGGTTCAATTACCATTCAAGGAAATAAATCATTTAATATTTTCATTTCCTCTCTCTAGCAACGAGACAAAGCGTGGTGTTTAGTTCCGCCACTCAAAATCTCCAAAATTGAGTGGAAATTGGGAACTGAAGTATCCTAATGGGAACGAAGTGCCTTAACTATTATACCTATTAAAATAAACATTAATATTAAATATTTCAGGCAGCACTTGGAACGAATCCCTTGTCAGTAGTAGCGCCTGGCAGCGGTGGGGAAACATTTTACTTAGATATGGCGACTACATCTGTGGCTGTTGGAAAGGTAGGGTACCTGAAATTTATTGTTTTAAATTAAATATAAAAATTTCTTTGATAATGTGACATTGTTGTTGGGACCGTCATTTCTTCGCTCTGGTAACAAGGCAAGGCAACAACGCGGCTTTGAGTTCAGCCACTCAACACTCAAGTCCTTGAAATTCAGCTGAAAGTGAAAAATGAAGGGAGTGTCTTACCATTAGTTTCCCTCTTCTTCATCTTTGTCGTTTCGCTCTTGACAGAGCGGTCGTGGTCATCTTTTTTAAAGGTTGGTGGGGTCGCCACACAATTCTCTCTTACTACTCTGCTTTATGAGGCATATAGCGTGAAGCTGAAAAACAATTTTATGGTGCAAACATATATTTTTCTTTCTATTTCTAATCTTATCAAATGTAGCCGTTGTAACGTTGTTTAGTTACAATCCACTTAACACCTTAGACAAGATTATTTAAATTAAAATTGAAAGATTTCTTTAATAAAATATTTAAACATGATAAATTATTTAATTTTACTTTACTAACACGATAACTCTTTCAGATAGAAATGCAGATGAGGAAAGGTGAAAAACTACCATCGGGATGGGCGCAAGGTCCTGATGGCAAAGAGACGCAAGACGCACATTTGGTAAATAATAATTATATAAAGTTTTTGTTCAGCTTCCCGCTGTATACCTCATGCAGCAGAGGAGGCACAAAGTTTTCACCAGTTTTCACCAGTTTCCGCCGAATTTTGGAGGTGCAATGTTGAGTGGCGGTATTCAACGCCGCACTTGTCCTTGACACCTCCGTTGGGAATCAATCTCACAACTTATCGCATTTACAGTCACTCGCTCGTGCTCCTGCGCCATGACTGGCCTCTATTATGTAAAGATATTAAAATAAATATCTATAACTTTAATTTCTTCAATAATTTATACAATATACTCGAAGATCTTATTTAAATAAAGAGACTAAACTATAAATACTGCAAATTTTTATTAATTTTTTTTTATTATATTATTTTTCAGGCATATAATACAGCGTGCTTAATGCCTTTAGGCGGCAAGGAGGAAACTTCAGGATATAAAGGATATGGATTAGCTGCTATGGTTGAATTATTTTGTGGCATTAGTTCAGGTAAATCAATGTGTAATAGATCAATGTACAAATATTACGTAGGTACACCTCATCTATATATATAAAATCGAAAGGTCACTCACTCATCACGAAATCTCAAAAACTATAGGTGCTAAGAATCTCAAATTTTGCATAGGAGTTATTTATTTGGCGTAGGTGCTCGCTAAGGCGGGAATTTGCAATATTCGACTTTTAAGGGGTTATTTTTGGGGCTGAAAGTTTGTATGAAACTTCGTTACTACAAATGCTAGGAGTCTCAAATTTACGTTTACGTCACTATGACGTAGTCATGGCGACAGAAATTAATAATAACATAGTTCACGCGGATGTAACCGCTAGCGGGCCGCTAGTAATATAATACAAGTCAGTTACTAGTCAGTAATTAAAATATTATTAACATAGTACATATACAAAAGGCCATCAGTTTTAGTTACATTGAGTACTGCCACTCAACACGCCATGTCTCGGAAATTAGCTAAAAAGGGGGGAATAGTCTTAACATTAGGTTCCCACTTGCTACAGGGCTACACCGATGTGGGGTGCCCACAATATGGCACAAAACTAAAAAAATATATAGATTTTGTCAAATGATGAAATAGAGCCTTCGAATATCGTTCAATTTTGGAGTTTAATCAAAGAGATTATATTATTTTTGATCTATTTATTTATTAAAATTTATATTTTGATTTCTTCGCTCCGGTGTCGAGGTAAAGTGTTGAATTCCACCACTCAATACACAATCCCTTCAGAATTTAGTGGGGAAAGGGAATGTCTTAACACTCGGTTCCCTCTGCCTATACTGCTACGGAATACAACTTCAGCTTTATTTCGACACTAGAGCGAAACAATGAATATATTCAATATTTTATTTCCCCGATTGGGAATTGAACACACACGCTTATGCCACGACTGGACTTAAAAATTTAATTATAATACGATTATTACATTTTCAGGATCCAACTATGGTCATCATATTCGTTCGTGGTCTCACAGTGGAGAAGGTGGTCCTGCAAACTTAGGCCATTGCTTCGTTGCGGTGGATCCAGAAAATTTTGCGCCTGGTTTCGGTGATCGTCTCACGGATTCTATGCAGCACTGGCGAAAATTAGAACCTGTGAGTGCCTAATGTTCTTACAGAATTATAGCTACGAAACTTTTTTAAATAATATAATATTATGTATATAGTAAATCTAGATTTAATATCTTAATTACAACTCTACATATCCCGCAGCACGATTTACTATACAGCTATGGCCTATAAAGACGATATTTAAGAAAGACACAGATATTTAAGAGACCTTTACGAGGTTGAATCTAGTTTGTCCTCTTCTATTGTTATAGGGAAGCAGACAACCATTTTATAATTATTTCGATTGTTTTGTGTTGTTTATATTTAATTACTTTCTTTATTTAAATTTCTACTATCTTTTAATTTTACAGACTGACAAAAACATGCCAGTATTAGCTCCAGGTGACAAAGAAAGAAGGGCAGCCCAAATAACTGATTCAAAAGGAACAGTGTCCTACGTGAAACAACAGCTGGAATCAAGTGAAGCTCTTGCCAAGAAATTAGTTGTGGAACCTATGGCTGTGATAAATGATTAAATACTATTTTATTATATGACTTAACTAGTCAGTTAAGAATTATAATTTAATTTATAATTAAGATTATGGGAAAACGACTTTTGTAGAGCGGAAAGGGGAGAACTGTGTCATATATAAAGAAACAAAAAATATAATATTGTTTTGAATGTCATTTTCATGAAATTAATCTATGTTAAGTATAATTGTGTGATATTATTAAATTACTTTTAGGGGAAGTTCCATATCATAATATTTGATGTGCATAAATACCAATAATAGATTTAGGTGGTAACCATGACTAACATATATACAGGGACCAAAAATATATATTTTAAGAAAAAATGTTTATATAAATATTAACATGAGCAGAATAATTAAAAAATAATGTAACTATATGGTAATAAAGTCGTTTTATTTATCCTTGTTAAGTTATTAAAGTTTAACTTATTGTAAGAAATTAAGAAAGCACGGAATGCAGGGTCAGTGTAATATTAGAACAAGTGAATGAAGTGGTATATTTGGGAAGTATGTGCAATAGAGATGGAAGATGACGAGATGGATGTGGAAAGGCGTATTGCTGCCTGTAACAGGGTTAACGGAGACTTCGCTGCATTCATGAGACGGCGAAACGTCAGTACAGCTGTGCGTTTGGCCGTACACAATGCAGTGTTGGTACCGACGCTGTTATATAGCACGTGGACGATACGTGGTATTACAGAAGAAATATGAAAGAAAGATGAATGCTGTGGAGATGTGATCTCTTCATAGGATATGCGGAGTCAGCTTATCTGATCGAATCTGCAATAAAGAAATACACAAAATGGCAGGTACTAGCGAGGATGTGACGGTGAGAATGAAGCAGAACGTACTCGGTTGGTTTGGGCACGTCGAAGGAATGAGTGATGAAATAATGGCAAAAAAATATAAAGGAAAAAAGAGCGGTAAGAGAGGGTAGGTTGGGACCTCGGCTTGCCTTCTATTAAGCAATATCAATGATACTGTAGGAAGGTCACGTAAAAAGCATGTTTGCAGAGGTTGATGGCAGTGGTCGAGGCGAAAGAACACTCCGTTCTCTCTGACTATCCTTCTAGGGAATTAGCCTGTAGCCTTGGGACAATCTGACAGTAAGTGTAATCGTTGATTGTTCCCCTTCCATGCTAGGAAATGGTTTCAAATTTGCCCATATTTATATATTAATTCTTAAAAAATATTTTAGGCATATACAAATTTAAACGTAACAGGACATAAGGGACTTATGACATTTTTTTCAGGCTCTACTTTTTATATTCACTCATATAAATTAAAAACTCAGCTGAAGTCTCGCGAGCTGTAACTACATGGTCAACAATATTTTATTACCACAAATATACTTTTTTACTAGCCTCCGGAGCAATTTAACCTGTATTAAATAGGTTAGATAAATATAAGATAAGCAAGAAAACTTTTGTCTAATCTTATCAGTTCAAAAACCCTGTTTTTATCAATGTTACTGATTAAATCAGGCTATCTCATTGCCTAAAATGTTTTTAGAACAGATGAGTAATAGTATCGTAATCACTCACATGTTTTGTTGCTAGAATTTAGAATGATTTCTTTAACTGTTAGATGCTGCAGGTTTTCGTAGAGAAGTATCTAATAATTATGTTAGGTACATGTAAAAGAGCAAATAAATTGTAAATAGCTTACTTTATTTTTAAAACAATATCATTTAGCTTTTTCCCTCAAGTTATTGAATATATGAGAATTGAGTTTTTCAAATTTTAAACTAAAACAGAAAAAATCAATTATTTCTCATATACCTAAGTAGGTATTTAAAGTATCGTAATAATGGGCGTTGGCGTAATGCTAAATAATTACGCACTAGCCACTAATTTCCTTTACTTATACCCGTTGAAGCAATACGCTGTTTCTAATGATTAGGAAAATTTACTGTTTGTTTTAAATACTAATAAATCAGAGTCGTCTTAGGATATGACAGGACCCCTGAGCACATATAAAATTAGACCTTTGTAGCACTTGGCTACTAGTGAATTTAGAACCCATTAGTCAGTCCAGTGAGGTGATGAGCTCTGATTACACTCTCTCCTCAATCCTTAAAGTCGGGTAGGACACCGGTGCACTATGGACAACGGCCGATATACTAAAGACAAAATTGGTTTTATATATTGGTTTTGGTTACCTAACGATTGAGAAAATTGCATAGGTATTTTATACTTAAGTATATAATTTAATAATTAATGAAACTTAGATCGGTAAGTGACTATGGCATCAACTAATAGATATGAAGAACAATTAGAAAATAAGCAGTTTTTTTTGTATTTACCGAAGATATAAAAGAATAGATAGGTATAACATATTAATTATTAAGTAATCACACTTTAAAAAAATTAAAAAACTCTTTTGTTTTTTTATAAACTTCTTCTTGTAGATTATAAGCATTTTAAATATAATCATATATTATATCAGTAATTCTTTAGATATCTAATCGCAATTTGTAGATATTTCTTATTTACGCAAAAGGTACCTACCTAATTATATAGCTATTATACCTATTGTAGTTCACGTTTTCAACTTCAGTCAAGTGATGACGCTACGACAGAGATGTTGTTATAGTGAATATTTTTTTTATTCAGTCGTCTAAAAGTTTTAAAATATTATTTTTATAAGTTTAATAATATTTAATAAAAACAATAAATTTTATCTGTGCAGTGATTTTATAAATTGACATCTTATATTGTGACTTTATGTTATCTGTTAGTGGCGTTTTCCCACATTTAATACCATCAATAACAATAAAATTTCTTATAATATGTTTTTATTAAAAAAATCTTTATTTTGGACAGTTAAAAATTATTATTGAAATAGACACTAAAAGCATATTTTCCATTTATAATAAGAAGTGAGAGGTACAGAGACCAACTGTCAAAATTGTCATATAATGTTTTGATTTATAAAATTCATAAATCGGCAATAAATCCAGTGTAGTGAATTAAAATAAGTTATTTATTTAATGGTCCTTCAAATAACCATACATTTTAACAGGAAGATAAAATAGTTGTTGAAATATCTACATTGTAATATTTGTGTCAGTGACCTAATCGGAAAACAGTAGTAATAACAGTGAACTGTGTGCACATAATGTTTTAGATAAAGTGAATTTGATACTCTGCTGTGATTATAACTGCTACAGTGAATATTAACCCTATATTTTAAAACGCAAAAGCCCTCAAAAAATAAGGTAAGGTTTTTTCCTCACACAAAATATTTTATAAGAATACACTATTCCTTTAACCTACTTTTTTTTTTTATAAATTAAATAGTACTTTATTATTTTTAGTGTGAAATCAATTAGTTTTCACTACAATGTCGCTTTAATTCGTGTACTACTTTTATTATTTTTAGGAAATATTTATTCAAATTGTAAGAATACTTTAGAATAAACAACAGTTATAATGTACTGTTATTTTATTGTATCACTGCTTTAGATTCTGAATTAAAAATTGGAACTAAATTATCATATCAGCATTAATATGATTGTTTTTAATGTATTTATTATAGCCTATACATCATTTATATGTTGGATAATTTATAAACAGATTTTTTTTCTTTATAATAAAACTGTACTAAATCTAAACCATATTACATTATTAATTACTCAAAGTCCTTACCAAATAATATTAAGTTTCTTAAGGAATATGGAATTATTTATTTTAGATTCACACTGTGCTCTTTACTAGGACTTGAAAATTGTTTTTTTCATGACCATACATATTTGTGTGCTCTTTACCAGAGTAAGGAATTGAATTTTTTTTTATATTATCGAGTGGAAATGGACCCATAACTTGTCACATTTACAGTCACACACTTGTACCCCTGTGCCACAACTAACCTCTAGAAAAAATCAGAAAAAGTGTAAATATCTTAGATATTGAACTGAAATAAATACACCATAATATATAAAAGAATATACTACAATATTCTCTTTGTGTTATCAACTTTGTTTTAGATTAAATATAATTACAAAATAAATACTCAGTAAAACTTTTTTTATAAAACCTCATTGTACTGTGTCATAACTGTGTTAACCGTTACAGTTACTCTGTTTTGTTGTAAAAACTTGTCAGCCGTAACTTCTCTATATCCGTAAAATATTGGAACAGCCAGTTTCCTGTTTCGCATAACAATCTATATGTTTGTTGATAAACTATTAACATTATAATATAACACTTGCTATGGTTGTCCTTTATAAATTATTTCAAACTAGCGGACGCGCGCAGCTTCGCTTGCTTATTTGGGGGTGAATTCTAATAAACCACGAAACATGTGTTCAATGAAATATTTTTAAGAGTCTAAATTTAAAAGTTTATTAAAATCGGTGGCGGTTTAAAGATTTTTCCATACAAACTTTCAACCCCTTATTTGCACCCTTAGAGCGTGAATTCTAGAAAACGATGAAACACGTGTTCAATTAAATACTTTTAAAAATCTAAATTTCAAATTTTATAAAAATCGGTGCCAATTTAATTTTTTTTCCATATAAACTTTCATCCCCTATTTCACCCCTTTAAGGTAAAAATTTTTCAAAATCCCTTCTTAGTGGATGTCCAGATTACGAAAGTAAACATCTCTCCAAATTTTACGTTTCTACCATCAGCGGTTACGGCTGTGCGTGCATCTTACCTCAGTCAGTGAGGACAAGTCCTTTTATATATATAGATAACTAAAATTATCTAAGTAAGAACAAAAGCTAGAATTAAAAAAATAACAAATATAATACTATAAATAAATATATAATATATTTGTTATATGAATTAATGTTATAAAATACTGAACTCTTTTAATGTAACACAGAAATTAAGTTGTAGTAGTCTTTCCCATAAGTGTTATTCTATTTAATATACCTAATTATTTTTATATGGT
Organism: Heliconius melpomene rosina; assembly: GCF_056956725.1. Lineage (NCBI taxonomy): Eukaryota > Metazoa > Arthropoda > Insecta > Lepidoptera > Nymphalidae > Heliconius > Heliconius melpomene. The sequence continues at coordinate 2,381,446 of NC_140402.1, read as the reverse complement.
ATTTAATTATGACTATTGTTTTTATATTATTCTTAGTTATTTATAAAAACAATAATTCATAATTATGGCTTTGAATCTAGCTTTTTTATACAGAGACATGCTGTTATAATAGGCATACTTATAACTTAGCACTGCCGTTAAGGTCATCCCAAGGTTCTAACAACTTGAACATGAAAAGATTTTGAATTGTAAGCTTTATTCAATAGGCCAGTTCAGAGTGCAATCTTTTTATGATTTATAATTATATTCTGAAATATTTTCTGCTATCATTAATGTATGTTTTGCATTAAACTTTATTAAGTTTAAAATTTATTGAAATTGTACAATAATATCTTGTATTACATTTTTTTTACTTTTTTCATTAAATATAATAATAAATAATTTAGTATATTCAGAACAATTCTTATTGTTAGTTGAAGAAATTTCAAATGGTTATTACTGAATAAATTGTATTAATTGCCCTTGCAAAATTATTTCGAAGTAAGATATTGATCACAAACAGATTAGATAACAACGTGGGAAAACCTGATCGTTTTTATGGTATATATTGATAATTTTAATATCGACTGATAGGCAATATGGCAATACTTTGTTCGTAAAATATTATATGATCTTTGATTCATTTTCTTGTTATCTGTATCATACTATTTAAAATGTAACAAGTGTAAGTGTAAACATGTCTTACTGAGAAGGGTTCCAGGTTCAAGGTTCTGCCTACCCTGCTATGTGCAAATACAGTGTGAAGCTACAAAAACAAAAATGGAAATATTTTTTATTCAAAACTACATAATTGGCTAACAATCATCATCAGTATTATTTCACTATATTATTATTTTACATTTTATAATAATTATATTTACAATATAATATATATTAGAAATTATAAGATACTCTGTCCCACTTAGCAGGGCAAAGGGAACCTGTAACGCTAATGGTAAGACACACTCTTAAAGAAAACACCTTATACTTACAACGTAGGTAGGTACTCGTAAATTGGAGTTGAGAGACGTGCAATTAGGCACATTATTAAAAGCGTCATTAAGGGCAATTGGAGGCGATCTCCGAGGTACTTTTAATTGGCTACGTTCTGCTAGGTTCACTTCCATATGCACGTGAAGTCATTAGAGAACACGTTGTACAAGTAAGTGTAGAAATATTACTTCTGATGCTAGCATCGTTTCTATAATGTTTCGTTTGAAATCCCATGATAAATAAAATTGTAATTTCATCGCGTTGCGTTCAGTTCCGCTACTCAACACTCAGAATTTGGTCGAAGGTGGAGAGCTGAGTGTTTTAGCACTAAGCTCCCTCTGCCCACCCTGCTACATACGAGCTACAATGTAAAGCTGAAAAAAAAACATACTTTTGTATTATAATACCTAAACGCCGAGAAATAGTGAAGAACAATATCTAGACACTACACTCTCTGTCGGATTGTTATTTATAGTTCATTACAATATATAGTCAAGTTATTTTTTTCTCTTTGAATACAAAAAGATATTGTTGAGTCATATATCCAGCAAATGACCAGAGGCATCTCAAAACGGCCTCGTGCGATATGACTTCATGCGATAATGATAATAATATATTATATCAACCAAATTACAAAAGCCTCTTCTTAGAAGTAAAGTGATTAAGTGAAAAGTTGGTATTATTTCTGCAATGTGCAAACAGCTGTGTGGTTAATGATATGCGGGGTTGAATTCCGCCACAAAACACGCAATGCCTCCAGAATTTGACGAAAAGTAAGGAGCGGAAGTGTTTTAATGGGGAGTCTCTTAACATTAGGTCCCCAGGTTCCCTCTGTCTTCAATAAACAGCAATATTTATACAATCAGTATTGTATCTGTAAGAATTTTTATTTAATCTAAGAAACTCATTCTTATATTATACTAAGCACATTCGTTCATTTGTATTATAAACAAATCTTTTGTTTTTTATAATATGTAAACAAAATATATTATTGTTGATTCTAATACTGTTCTATTGTCTATAGTAGATATAAACAATTATTAAATTTAGTTGTTTGTTATCAGACTAACATTACTGGATGTGGAATGGAAGCAAAGCAGCTGATTATTAATCATTATTATATTATGTCATGGAACTTTACTATTTATTGTAACTTGTACTATGATTACAAAAATAACATTTAAAACAAAAGGTCGTCGTGGCGCAGCGGCACAAGGGTGTGACTGTAATGCGTCGGTTGTGGGTTCGATTCCCACTTGAGGAGATGAAATATTTATTTACATTTATATTTTCATTTCTTGACTCTGGTGTCAAGCAGTGTCTTAACACTGGGTTCCCTCTGCCTACCCTGCTGTGTGCGGGATACAGCGTGAAGCTGGTTATTTAGTATTTTGTTACTGTAGTTATATGGCCATTTGAATTTATTCTGCACTGTGGTGTATGATTTATTTTAGTTTCACTATTTTGACAGGACATAGCGCGGCGTTGAGTTCCTACACTCTTCAGACAATGTTTTGGATTCGAAAGGAACATAAAGATCGAAGTTTGATAATAGGTTGAGGATGTTTTTGACTATCCCCCCTATGCGGGATTGGCATGAGTTAGTACCTTCCACAAACACCAACAATTACTTTTTCTATTTTTAAAATACCTACGTACGTGATACTTATTAAAATTATCTAATGAGTCGCTCGTTTCAGTTTCTAAAGTAATTTTCTTTAAACTGTGAAGTTTTTTTTTCTCGAATTGTAATTGATGCATTATTTTTCCTTATCTGTTTAAATAATGTAGTACTCGGGTTACCTACGTTATGGGTATTTTTTGAAAAGTGTATCTACCTACACCCCAAAGGCCGGCGACGCGCCTGTAGCTCCTCTGGTGTTACACGGGGTCGTGGGTGGTGGAGTTCACTTAACACCAGGTAACCCCAGCGTTCGTTTGACGTGTCCATAAAAAAAACACACGTTAAAGACAGGTAAGTATGCGATATATCTAAAGAAAATAAAATGAGATATGTATTTTTCCTTTTATTATCCAAAGCGATATACTTATTACTTTGCGTCATTTGTTACAAGCCAATTGCCATTTGCCATATAGTTTATCAAACATATAGTTTATCAAATGCCATATCGTACATACAATCTTCATTTATACTATCGATAAGTATCATTTACAAAATGTATTGATAATAATATAAAATATTTCTTATTTTATTAACATTATATTCTGCTATAATTATTCTTTACTAATATATAGATTATTATTAAAGAATAATTAGTATAATAATCAAACAAGGCCTACAATTTTTGGTTAAGTTAAAGTAAATTCTAGGAAATCTCATGCAATTTTTTTCCAGCTTAACTTGTATCAGGTAGGCAGAGGGAACCTAGTTTTAAGAGACTTCGTTACCCACTCGTTTGAGTCGCCGCGTTTTGCCTTAAAAAATTAAAATATTCATAAAATAATAATTCGTTTCCCCGAGTGGAAATCGAACTCACAAATGTCGCAATGGCACGACGGCCTACAAATATTATCTTATTTACTTGTTATCTTTATTTTCATAGTCAACACACAATCTTTTCGACGACATAAAAAATGATTAGATATATTATCTGTGGCCGCTATACCAACGCAGGGAAATAAAAAATCATTGCCCTGAGTGACAATCAAACCCACAACCACACGCTTGCAGTCGCACATTGTCTCACTGAGCCGCAATGGCCTCAAATTTTATATATATACATTTAAACATAGCAACATTACTAAACATAGATTATTATAAAAGTATGAGCAATGCTAATATACCTATTGAAATTATTATTATAATTTAACTTGACGTAGATTTTTATATGTAAAAATGCGTGTCTAAATATTTTTATTTCCTTAATGATAAATGTATTTTACATAAATATAAAGATTGTTAACATATAAAATTATACTTAAAAATAACACGAAACCATATTGTTATTTTTTGAACACGTTTATTTTAGAACGTCTTAACATTCTTATAAACTTCTTAATGTAATGGTTGTTATATTTAAGCTCATCTATAAAACTTTTAAAGCTTAGTGTTTTTTTTTAACTTCTATAGTCGATATGTTAACCACATATCGACTAAAGGAGCCCAATATTTTTTGAATGTCTTTTATTTACAAAATCGACTTTTTTATCCTTTCTACCTTTTATTATTTTTTTCTGTATAATAAGATATCTCGTAATTTTTTTTCTATTGCCATTAGTTTTACTGAGTAATACTATCCGTAGTGCCACTGGAAGTTTCCTACCCTCAGTATAATGGAAATTTGTTGTAAAGAATACCTATTTTTATTTTATTTATATAAAACAAAACAATCGCATTATTCTTTTTTCACCAACGTAGCTGTTATTCTAAAGTTAACGCCATCTACCCGAAAGCTTTGACTCTAGAGCTTTGGGAGTGGCGTGGGTAAAAACTGGGGTGAGTATCAGGGGGCACTAATTGTGTAAGTTATTTCCTAGATGGCGTTGGGAAATATACATTTTTTTAGCTGCACGCGTATCAGATACATGGCAGGGTAGGCCGAGAGAACCAGGGAACGTAATGTTAAGGCACTTCGTTTCTATTAAGACATTTCTGTTCCCTATCTTCCACCAAATCCGAGGAGCGTGATGAGTGGCGGAACTCAACGCCGCGCTATGCCTCATTACCAGAGCGAGGAAATGAAAATATTACATTTTTTACCTGATCTTTACGGTACGGAGTGTCTTGACACTAGGTTCCGTCTGCCTACCCTGCTGTGTGCGTGATACAGCGTGAAGCGGACTTAATATTTTAGAACAGGATTAAAGGAATGGCGCTAAGATAAATATGTAAATAACGCTATATGAACAACAGTCATTACTCGACCATCTTTTATTAGCCACAAGTAATAAATGATATTTAATGCATCATAAAATATCTACAAAATTGCAAATTTCAATATAAATGTGAGTTTTCATAAATAATTATTCGAAATCGAGATTAAATTCATAATCTGTCCTCTGTCCCGAGTTTAAATTAACATAGTTTGTTAATTTATGTTTCTAACTAACCAATTTGCCTCGGATACGACACCACTACCTTGAAAATGTTAAATATGAAATACAAAATTAATATTAGAAGTGTACTGTTTTATTTCTATTAAAATTAGCGACAACAAACTAATGACGCACTTTAGCTCTTAGAACTCCTAAGTCCGAGATGAGCGTACATTTAGCTATTAATACGAATATTGAGGTCGACGTGACAGAATAAGATATCTGTTGTGGATTCCATATCCTCGTTCTGTTATAGAGGGAAAACGCGGCGTTGAGTTTCGCCACTCAACACGCAATGCCTGGTGAATTCGGCGGAAACGGGAGAGCGAAAGCGTTTTAACACTAGGTTACCTGCTTCCCTCTGTCTACCCTGGTAGGTAGGGATAAGGCTAAAAAAACATTATTTCAAATTCTACCCACTTGTAAAAGCTCTTTCTTTAATAAAACCTAAGATGAATAAAAATACCTTATTTAATATAAAAAACTTATATGAGTTTAAAATAGAATGTAATACTTTCACAATTGCTTGTTATTTCATGTCAAATTTAATCCAATTTTCCCCAAACATAATTTACAAAAGCGACGTAATTTTTAGTGAAGTTTTTACTATTATATGAGTGACGAAATTGTAGCAGTTTAAACTTTGTATGTGTATTTTAATGAGATTAGTTCTGTTCGTACATGTGTGACGTACATACATACATACATCAAAAATGGTAGTGGCACTCACCGCAAATGAAATTAGTTTTAGGACTCGAGCACCACTGAGTGACCAAGCAATCATCATGTCATATTAAATTGACTAAAACATACGTACAAGCACCTAATGTATTGATATTCCATTTTATTTAGATTAGTATAAAATTCAGTTTTTGAAACGTTAGTTCAATAACTTTAAATATATACAATTATTATTGTTTTAAAATTATTATTTCATTTAAATATTTTTGATTTTGAATATTAGCTGAATGTTGAATGGATGGACAAATGGACAAAGAGAATTTAGCTTAAAAGCAAATTCTTATAAGAAACGTAGAACGGATTTTTTTTCCCACCTATTTAAGATATTCCATAATAAATATTATACAATATCTTAAAATAAGTTTTTAGTATAATAGATGTTGCATAATAAAGAGTGGCGAAACTCAACACCGCGTTTTACTTCATCAGAGGGTGAAAGAATTTAGATGCATGGAAGGTGGAAAGGCTTGCTTACCAATAACTAAAAGTAGCATCTCATTTCCTATTTAGATTTACTAAATCTACATATATAATTGAGATTGTAACCATATACCTGCGTACTAATTGAAAAACGGTCAGAAACAGTTAAAAAATGTACTATCAATTTAATAAATAAAATTAATAGTTATTAAGAAATCGTATAAAAATTTTACATATGGCTTAGTTGGTCAGAGCGCTTGGACGGTTCTCAAAGAGGCTCGGGTTCAAATCCCGCTACGTTCAAGTTTTTGTAGGTTTTCTTAATAAATATTTTCCTTTTCTAAGTGTGGAATAACATTTTAAAAATATTAACAAGTAAAATTAATAGTTTTGTTCGCGTTTCGCGATAAGAAATAACGACGATGACGCCACGCCAAGTATTAAAAATTGTAGAACAAATTGAAAAGCTCATAAAGTTTGTTATTCTTTGTTAAATAACTCGTTATAAAGGTTTATGTGTTTTTAGTTTTAGTTTTAGCATTTATTAGACGAATATATACTTCCATTAAAATATATAAATGATTTTAATTTCCACTCATAAGTACCTAGTAATTAATATGATAAATATTTCATCAGATAATAATTTACAGGCAAAGTTTTGCAAGTTAAAACAATTTAGCAAGAATATATGGAGCATGGTTTTCGGCATATTAAATATACCTAAGATCCTCAAAGTTGCTATGTTATGATTATTTCGAGGGCCTATCATGTTAATATGATACGCTTCTCTTGCTAATGAAAGTACTTAAAACTTAACTCTTTTACTAATACTATTAAATTATCTTTATCTTTGTATTTTTTTACTGATTAGTCAATAAATATTTAATACCTAGATTTGATATAAATTATAAATATCCTATTTTTAAGTGTATTGGTACAGGAAATATTTTTTTAGGGTTCCGTATAGTCATAGTCAAAAGAAATAACATTCTAAGATGTAAAACTAAGGTTATCTAAGCTTATGAAATTGCAAATTATCATTATATTACTTTTCTATGAAGTTCATATACATGTGAATGATAACATTTCACAAATAAATACATATAAAGAAAGCAACAAGTAGGTGTACAATTTTTTTTTTAATTAAAAAATTACGCGATCCTGTAATTATTTACGTAGAGCTTTAGATCCAGGTCTTAAGAGTACATCATTTATTTTTATTAACTAAATTAAATTATGGCCACATTCAGCTCCTACCTTTATATTTTACAGCTGGTACTCTTATTATGTAGGTAAGAACCATTTACCGTTGAATAACCTTTGATGGTAGTATATTTTAATTATGAAATGTTATTGGTGATATTATTAAGAAATTATCTAGCCTTATATATTTATTACTTATAGAAAAAATGCGGTCCGCCTGATCTATTATAGATATATGTTTTTGAATATTATGAATCTTATACATATATATAAAATCGAAAGGTCACTCACTCATCACGAAATCTCAGTAACTACATGTGCTAAGAATCTCAAATTTTGCATAGGAGTCATTTATAGGACGTAGATACTCATGGAGACAGAAATTAATAATAACGTAGTTCACGCATGCGAAGCCGCGGGCGGGCCGCTAGTTATAGATAAAAATATGTTCAATATGGTGAGAATTGACCATATCTCTATGGAGAAGACAGTCTATTCATTATTAAATCATGTGAATTAGGCAATAAATCAGACGAAGTAGGCAGCTTTTGATTTAGAAATAACATCGTAAATTCTCCAACTCATCGCAATCGGAGCTTAATATCCGGCGGGGCTGATCGCAAATATGCTTCTTCAAATATAATAAAATATGCCGCCGTCACCGACTTCTCCGTATTCGATTATAGTAGACTTATTAATATCTTACATAGAAACTGGCGAGGCCATTCGTGGTTAGTGGTATAAGCGTGCGTCTGTAGGCGTGATAGGTTGTGGGTTCGATTCCCATTCGAGTAAATGAAATATTTCATATTTTCATTTATTGACAGGTAACGCGGCGTTGAGTACCGCGACTTATCACGCAAGGCTCCAAAATTCTGCGAAAAACGGTAGTTTTAAAAGGAATAGTGTCCTAACACTAGGTTCCCAGGTTCCCTCTTATGCCATGTGGGATACAACATGAAGCTGAAAAAAAGAAACTAATATCTACCTACATAGAAAGTATAGAAACTGTGAAAGTAGTTTTTAGTCATATTTCTTCCTAGGCGAAGCTAAAAAGGTGTAACTAGCTGCTAGCTATTTGTAAATGTAAAGAGGAAGACGACAGTAAAAATTTGAAATTCTGTTTTTTGGTAAACATTTTTTTTAATAATTTTGTACTGGAAAAATAAATTTTAAATTTTCATTTTTATTTACAATCTAAAGTAAGTTGAAGGTATCTATTATCTATTCCTTTATATATTTTATATGAGGCAAAAGAGATTCGTTAAAAAAAAAGACATATTTCTATGAAATAATAAATATAACATTAATTTATGTATGTAACTTCATTAAAATAACGAACGACACTAATCGTAAATATTAGCAAGTTAATTTTAAACTCAGATTTGAGAGTAATCTAGCAACTACCTGATAACAACTTAATTTGGAACGCGAAGTTTAAACGCTTGATTAACTCAATCTAGCTTTCGGCGAGTTATTTCCGTTATGGAATGATATGTGAACATGCGCCCTATATATTATATGCAGTATATTATACGCATAATTTTTATCCAGAATTTAGTATGTTGATGTATAAAAAAATACCTTTTTTCCAAGCTTTTTTCCTCATAGTAGGGTAGGTAGAGAACCTAATGTTAAGACACTCCTATCCCCACTGTCCGCACGATTTTGCATGTAGAGTGACGGAACTCAACGCCGCGCTCCGCCATTCGAGCGGGGAAATGAAAACAATTTGTATATAATCATTCCCTCTATTAGGCTCGAACCCAGAACCGTTTATAGACATGTTGTGCTACTGCGTAACGGCAGCCTCTGTAACTGTTAGTCTTGATGTATTGAATTAGAAGAAGAAACTAGCTTGCATAGGTAACTGTATTTATTACGACGAATTTCACCCAGGCAATTCTTTTCTAAATTAATATTAAAACAACTATATAGGTACTTAAATCAAATTTAAGGAATGTACATGGATACCTTTTTTTCTTTGCTACATGCAGGTCAAGCAAATTCAACCTGGGGACTTAGTGTTGAAACAATCAGTTATATTAAGGTATTTCCGTTCCCCACTTTCTGTCTAATTCTGGAAACATAACGTGTTAAATGGCGGAACTAAACGCCGCCCTTTGTGCCTCGCCTGAGGTGAGGAAATGAAAATATCATACTATTTTTTTTTAAATTTTCCTTGAGTGAGAATCGAACCCACAACCTGTTAGCCTTACAGTCGCAATGGGGAAAAGCCCGAGGTTTCTGTCATAAATTATATGAGAGCTGTTATAAATATGGGCTCTTGTGTGTGTATTCATTAGTCATGTTTAAATTTCTACTTTGTAAGTATATTTTTCATATTCATTATTGTTTTTTTTTATATGGTTAAAATATGCACAAATCTATGCAAAATGTATAACATTCAATTAGATAACTTAAATAAAATTTAAAAATTTATAAGTTAGTATTTAGCCAAGTAAAAAAATCCATTCAACCATTCAGGTTGAAGAATTTAATTTCCTCTTTAGCACGATATCTATTTCGATATCCCACCTGCGATGAAGTTGGTGCAGACCTGCAGAGCTATACAATTTTAATAGTTCTAGTTGGTGAATGTTTATTTTTCATTATCTAACAGATTAATTAGTCACTACAAGCACAGATAGGAATCGTGTGTAGATACCATTATCCATACCTATATTATAAATTCGAAAGTAACTCTGTCTGTCTGTCTGTCTGTCTGTCTGTCTGTCTGTCTGTCTGTCTGTCTGTCTTTTCCGCAATCAGGGCCAAACCGCTAATTTAATTGTGATAAAATACTCATATAGAGATACTTGAGGGTCCCGGGATGAACATAGGATACTTTTTTTTTCTCATATTTGTAATATTTTCGTTATATACCAATATATTAAAATAATTAATTTGACAAGGAATTTATTCCGCCATGTTAATAACAATCGTCGCTACGCGTTGCTAAGCAACGGTTTGCAAAGTTTGCTGTTTTAAGAAAACGTCACCCACAGTGAGTTTGCTTAATGCATACATGGTGCGCGCCGATATAGATTTGTATACATTAACAAAAATTAGATGATTTCTATAATTTGATATTCATCCTTATGAAAATAAATTATTATAATAGTCTCTTTTAGCATTTCATCTAGATGGAAATTATAGTTTACTGTATAACATTCTAATAAATAAGATGTCACTGATTCCAAATGAGCTAGCCTACGAGTGGTATAGTATGACCGCCGCGAACGGGCAGATGACTTTGATGATTTTGTAAACTTTTATATATTTTCGAATTACTATTATTTTTTATGTAATTATTTGCTGCTTATAATTAATTTATCTCCGTTCGGTTATCTATACCGATGTTATACACTTAAAATATCGTAATTTTAATCATTTGGGATTTTATTTAATATTGTTCGCAAAAATTAATAATTATTTAATATAAAAAAATGTTTAGTACGCGTGCACGGCAAACTTTAGGTACTTTTTCTAATATTAAGAATTTCCTTTAGTTACTTTTACTTCTTTTATTTGTTCATTTCGGTTACTCAGATATTTTTTCTAATAATAAATCTCCACTTATTATTGTTTTTTAACTTATTTTAATTATTTAGGCTTATATTTTCGCGGGCGTAGCCGCGTCCGGGCCCACTAGTGTATAATATGTTAGCGATTTGTTATTTAAACATAGCATAATATGTTTGACTTCCCGCACACAGCAAGGTAGGTAGAGGGAACCTAGTGTTAAGACACTCCGTTCCCCACTTTCTGCCGAATGCTTGAAGCGTTGGGTGTTGAGTGGCAGAAATTAACGCCGCGCTTTGCCTCGACACCAGAGCGAACAAATGGAAATATAAACGTAAATAAATATTTCACTTCGTCGAATGGGGATCGAACCCACAACCGTCGCGTTACAGTCACACCCTTGTGCCGCTGCGTCCAATTATAATTTGAAATATTATATAATTATACATTTGATATAATCCCTATAATAATGATATTAAGAAACAAACCTTACAATCTCAAGACTTAATTCAACTGAGAAATTATTTTTTATCTATACTAATATAATAAAGCGGAAGAGTTTGTTTGTTTGTTTGTTTGAACGCTAAGATCTCTGGATCTACTGGATCGATTTACTTTGTTTTTGTTTTGTATGAAAGCTGCATTCTTCAGAAGTGCTATAGGCTATATAACATTACATTACACATATGTACTAATAAATTAAAATACTTTCTAATTTGACATGCAATTTAATCTGCCATGTTAACAACAACCGTAGTCGCTACGCGACCGCATTCGTTACCGCGTCATTTTGATATTCATCCTTATGAAAATAAATATAATAGTCACTTTTAGCATTTCATCTAGATTGAAATTATATTTCTATAGAAATTATATTCTTATATTTCAAGCAGGCGTAGCCGCGTCCGGGTCCGCTAGTGTAGAATAAGGGAAAGCCGTTCATTGTCCTCATCCCCTACGCAAGTGTCTCCAAGTGACGCTAACCACGTCCCTTTTCTTATGTATTCGGTTTCCTTCTGTGTCTCTATAGCTAGATAGATTCCTTTGTGAATGTGTTTCTATTAAAACAATATTCTCAGCATTATATAATGATTTCTTATTCGTAGGTATGTGCATTGTATTGTTGCCTCGTGAGAATATTTCCATTTTTTTTTACTATTTTTTTTGATGTTTTTGTAAGATTCTATAAAATTGATGGGATGTAAATACATTTAGATTGTACTTGATAATTGGTGTACCTATGTAGAATTGTACGTGATAATCAACTTCACACTATATCCCGCACACAGCAGGGTAGGCAGAGGGAACCTAGTGTTAAGACACTCTGTTCCCCACTTTCTGTATGATTGACTTGTATGATTCTTATATTAATTTAAGTAAATATAAATAAATATTTGCGCTGTGTGCCAGAACAACATTGATAACTTATGTAAAAATGTCAGGTGCTAAGTATAATAAAATACTTAATAACCACAATTTATTGTTCCTCTTTACATATACACACTTCTAACACTGTTTCTATATAACACTTTACACTTATACACGTTTTAAAACGCATAGTTTCAACAATGACACTGATTTTAAATACTTGAACACTGTCACAATTTTACACCTTTACCCCTTTTCACAGACAGAATAACGACGTACTGACTCAATCCTTCAAAAACGTCACTTTTTATAGCCGTTCCCTTCCTCTTTTATAAATAATTATGTGGGTATTATTATTTTATATTCTGTAAAATACCCTCACACTGACAATTGTCTTACACTTATAAAGTTGTAGAGAATAAATATATCTCTCATAAAGAAAGATTTATCAGTGAAGAATGAAGAATTTATCAGCGCTTCTCAACTAGCTTATACTGTAGATAATATTATCTGTAGGTACATCATGACCGATTGAAAATTGCAATATATTGAAAGCTTCACCATATTTCGCCTCAGGCCTCCCAATATGGATTGTATGGTCTTTGTAAAGTAATTTGAACATTGAGTCATAATAACAGCATCATTGGATTCTAATAGTAACGCAGTGAAATTTAGAAATTTAGTTAAGTATTGGAATCAGTTTTTAGATATATAAACGTACACTGGTATATAATATCGTTACTTTAAATGCTATTAAGTTTAGTATGTTGGTAAAATAATTTTACTAGTAGGTACAATGAGTTAATAAATGTGACGATTAAGTTTGTCAGTCTCAAGCTGAGATCTCATGGTTCCTCAAGTCTTAAACGCGGCTTCGCCTGCTTAAACTATTTGTAATAATAACATCCAAATTATACTAAATCTATATAAATTGTAGCCGTAGTGTAGTAGTAGGTAGTGTATTGCAGTTGTAAAAGCAATGTGTTATTCTGTTGTCTAAGCTATATTACTGTAAAGTTTCATCTAAATCCTTATAGTTTTGTAGCCTAAACATCCATTAGTAGGATTCATAATAAAACTACCACATTACCTGCATTTTCTTATAGAAAAATATTTTATTATATACGAATATGTAGTCATAAAAAATAATTTTCCTTATCATCATCATCATCAACAGCCATCTTTTGTCCACTGTTGGACATAGGCTTCCCCAATTCTCGCCACCACACTCGATCCTCAGCCCCTCGGACCCATCCGCTTCCCGCCAACGTCTTTATGTCGTCGACTCCCACCCATCTGGCAGAGGGTCGTCCCACCGGTCGTTTTGTACGGGGTCTCCACTCTAAGACACATCTGCCCCAGCGGCCGTGGGCTCTACGACAGATATAATTTCCCTTATAAACTCGTTATATTACCCAACTCATGTTGATAACTGCCAACTATAAAATAAACACTTGTATAATACAACATTCGGCCCGCAAATGTAATACACAAATTGTATTCAATTTCCTCTCGATTTACTAAGTAAATGTTATCGTAATTATAAAAACAAAACATACCTAGTTTCTCAGTTATGGATTACATATATTATTTTAGGAGATCCTTCAAATATTATGTTTATTTTGTGCTGACCTTAAACCCCAAATGGTAAGATACTGTTATCGAAGTAAAACATCTGTGCGGATGAATAGCTTTCACTTTTCGCCTTTGAATATAGATACTTAACTAGTTCAAACTTTCCTCGTGCTAAGTAAGGGGTTCCTTGTTTAATGTAGAATAGAAGAATATTTCAAAGAAACTTACGTACGTTACTAACTTATATCTATACTTTTATGTTAATTTTATAAATCTGAAAAAAAATTTTTCAAATCAAAATTCCCACTAATTATTTTGATATGAAAACATATTTTTGGTAGTCTCCAAGAATAACAGTGTAATTATCAGTCATTTCATATTTAAGTCATAATTTAAAAAAGAACAACTGCCATAATTATAATTGAATTCATTATCATATGGCTTTGAACAGCATTCAATTAAAACAATGAAGTAATAATTGGTGTAAATGAACCGTGTGAGGAATATATTATGCAAAGTAGCATTTACTTGTCATTTATTGTGTGGGAAGATAAATTAAATTTTTAAAATCTTTTTTTTATTTTCAATCTAAAATCATTTTCACGCTATGTCATGCATATAGCAGAGTAGGCAGAGGGAACCTAGTGTCAAGACTTGGTGTCAGAGAGAAGAAATGAAATTTAAAAAAAAAAAAAAAAATCATTCCTGTGAGTAGAGATCGAACTCACAACCGTCACGTTACAGTCACACCCTTTGTGTTTGTGCACCACGAAGAGTTTTTTTTTTAATTATGCTGGCACGTATAATTTAATTAATGCACGTTTATTTTATTATGGAAATATTATTTTTAAAACAATAGCATTTTTGAGAATATATCATTGTTGTCAATTTTTTAAATGAAAAATTCTAACAAAGATAACGATTTCCCATTCGTATCTTTTTTTATAATATAATTTATAATATAAAATTTAATATTTAAATAAAAAAATAGAAACGTGTATAAACACATATCTTTTTTTGTTTGACGAGAAACGAGATAACATTTTAGAAAGAATGACAGTCACAGTAAGATTCTTTCAAACAAAATTTCATCATCTCAGCGCATTTCCAAAAGGTGTCTCTTTGACAAATGTCTTAATAACAATGTGCCAAAATTATTTTTTTCTGTGTATTTCTTTTTTTTTTATTTACTATATATCGTACCATAGTGGATCAGTGGCAGAATTTAAAATGTTATGATTGTAAGTTCGATCCGAGAATGAATTATTTTTGATTTTTCCCCCTCTACTAAAACAAAAGAGAAGAAGAGTTTGTGACTATAACGTGACGGTTGTGGATTCGAACCCCACTAGAGTGTAGTAACACTAGGTTCCCTCTGCCTACCCTACTGTGTGCGGGTTACAGCGTGAAGCTAATTTTTTTTAATTAAAATAAAATGCAGTGTTGATCTTCTTCTCTCAACAAGCAATTCACAAGTTCGGACAGAACATGGGTTTTTGGGCCTATAGGGTTTATATCAATATTTATACAATACATTTAAGTATTGTTTTTTTTTATAATATAAAACATTAATGATCGTCACAAAATTCTATCATATTTATGAAGTATTCAATTTGAATTGCCTTTGTGTATTGAACATAATAATAATAATTGATGAGTACCCATTCTATGAGAGGTTGGCATTGGATTATGTCGTTAACTTTTTACAGTCAAAAATTTTATTTATTTCGATTTTGTCACAATGGTGGTGTTTATATAAATTTATATTCTCCGAGTTTTGGCCAGAGCTATTCTGGTATAATAGAAACGTTAACTTAATTAATTTTTTAACCGACTTCCGTAAGAAGGAGGTAGGCTTTCCGTCTTCTGACAATGTTGTAGTGAGTGTGATGATGTGGGTAGTTTGATGAGAGTTCGGTTAGGTTAGGTTCTAATTATGTAATCCGGTGGAAGTCGATTTTTGTCGTTTAAAAATTATAATAATTATTATTATATATATTTTTAATAACCACTAAACGTATTAACCATTTCTTTTTGTTTCAGATTGATGCAAAGTGGAATGTAGCACATGGAATAGTAAGTACGCCTTATTGCCGTAATAACCGTTAATGCAGCCATTTCGACACCGTTTTCAACGTAACTACGTATCTGTCAATTGACAAAACGATTGTAATTTTTCTCATAGCTAACAAGTAAAAAGATAAACTATAGATTAGAGGTTTATAAAGTTAAATAATGGATGGAGGATTTGCAAGAAATACATATTTCTTTATATTTTCATGAAATTGAAGTTTAGTTGAGAATTAAAGGCGTGCAAGTAGACAATATAAGGATTGTGGATTTTATAGCTATTTAGAATATCAGTCTGAAAATCATATGTAATAAATTGTTGCCTATTCTATTTATTTATGGACAGTTCGTGGATGAATTCGAACCCGGACTCACCCCTGTGAATTCGAACACGGACTCTATGTACCTTGTCATATAGTATTAACGGAATTAAATATTTTCATTTCCTAGGTTTCATTATATGATGTGGCGAATTGAATTTAGTTGTCATTTGAGGATAAAGTAATGTCAATTGATGCAGGAAATTACGGAATATACGTAAAAAAAATATCGAGTACGATACGAGTACGTAACTGATATCTATAATAATAAATATTTATCACAGGTATATCTATATGTATAAGAATAAGATAATGCAATATTTGAATTTTTAAAAATGTTTTATACTTTTCAATGAATATACTTAAAGCTGATATCTCCTTTAATTTGGTATCTGATATCTATTGCTAATGCGAATGTAGGGCAAATGTAAAAATATGAAATGTCACTACGATCCCTAACACGAAGAAAAATGAATAATGTCAACCCACACAATTTTCCTAAATTTACAGTATTATTTTTCGTTTCTAACAAATTTTTGACTTATATTTGACATTTTAAAAACTACTCGCAATTTACTGTATCCGCACACAGCAGGGTAGGCAGAGGGAACCTCCATTCCCCACTTTCCGCCGAATTATGGAGGCATGGCGTTGCGTGTTAAGTGGCGGGACTCAACGCCGTGCTTTGCCTGGACACCAGAGCGGAGAAATGAAATTTAAATAAATATTTTCTTTCCTCGAGCGGACATCGAACCCTGAACCAGTCTATTTTGCGGTCAGACTTTGTGTCCCTACGCCACGACTGGCCTAAATAATCCAAAAGTTAAATTTTTATATACATAGAATAACACCTATTAGTCTAGAATATTTCCAAGGCCGCTCTAAACACCACTTTAATTGCTTAACGTCATACTATTGAGCCAATAGCAAAAAATATAACAGAAGTACAAAAAAAACCTTTAAAACTCAAATATATAAGCCAGTTATTATAATACCAAATGTAATATCAAGGGAAACTACGTTTATTCATTTATTGTAATATGAACATGCGCTTGATTCCATTAAAAGAATTTTCGTCGCTTATTCTACGCATCCCTGTATGTGACTGATGAGACGGACTCTTATTGTTTTACAGTATTATACTGAAAAATGTAAATAATAGCAAAGCCAGGCCCGGCAAGCGCGACGTTGGGTTCCGCCACTCAACATGCAATGCCTCCAGATCAACAGAAGAACGGAACAGTAGGTTCCCAGGTTCCCTCTGCCTATCTTGCTATGTGCGTGATATAGCGTGAAGCTGACCAAAACTTCTTTTATTTTAGTAACAAAAGGTAAAGTTCGAGGTAACTTTACGTCACTAAAATACATGTCTCAGCAAAAAGTAATGCTGGAAATAAATTTGACGATAAAATAAACTTTCGCTATTTTTTCTTTCACTTGCAATATCTTAATGATGACCTGTAGAGACCTAAATTTCTTAATTTACATTTTAAGTAGTAGATAAAGATTTGACAAACATATACTGTTCTTTCCTTTGTTATTTTATTCAGTTAGGTATATATGCAATAAATAGAGATAAAAATAATCGGAATATTTCAAAACCAATATAGCGTGGAAAGGGAGCAGGTACCTCACAGTGTTTGAATTGAAAAAGTTCGGGAGAGGTGCACAAATATTTTAACGTGGGCCTTTTGGCTTCTATTTTAAAATCTGAATATTAATTCTAGTCTGTGTCAAGGCGAGAGAATGTGATTATTGTTTTCTAATATTTTATTATAATAATACATTCATTTATTATAGCTAATTTTTTTTCTTTTCCGAACTCTACATTCTTAAAATCTTTATCTAAAAATGTCATTCAAATATATTTTTTTGGAAAAAAGATTTGTCACATCAGTTATCTATATTTTTTACATTAGGTCGACTGCCTCACTGTCAAAAGTTATTTATATTCGTCAAAATTATTAATAATTCTTCTTCTCTAGGTAAACATATTTAAGATATCCTGTCCACCACCATTAATTTAAACGATTACTTTGTATTTTAATTTGTATCTCATGTGACGTAAGTCCTAACATGTTTTTAAACATAGATTAATTATGGCTATTTTCAAAGTAATTAGTGTGGCAAAGCAGAGAGGGAATGATTGATCGTCAGCTAATTGATGGATAATGTTGACTGTGCGGGGCGTTCGTGTATTGAAAGATACAGCGAATATGACTTTATTTTGAAAATGTTATTTAAATATTTTAGACTAGTGGGCGCGAACGCGGCTACACCCGCTTGAACTATATGAATATTTATTAAATATATTTATGAAATTATTTTCAGTTTTCAATAGAGAGATGCGTTAAGCAAGCTCATTATGGGTGACGTTTTCTAACAACAAACTTTGCAAATCGTTGCTTGGCAACGGCGGTTATTATAAACATGGCGGAATAAATTGCATGTCAATTATAAGTATTTTAATATATTGATATATATCGAAAATATTACAAATATGAGAAAAAAAGTATCCTATGTTCATCCCGAGACCCTCAAGTATCTCTATATGTGTATTTTATCACAATAGAATTAGCGGTTTGGCCCTGATTGCGTAAAAGACAGACAGACAGACAGAGTTACTTTCGAATTTATAATATAGCTATGGATTATGTACTACGCGTATATCGAGGCCGTCGTGGCACAGCGGCTGTGGGTTCGATCCCCACTCGAACAAGTGAAATATTTATTTACGTTTATATTTCCATTTCTTCGCTCTGGTGTCGAGGGCAAAGCGCGGTGTTGAGTTCTGCCATTCAACACGCAATGCCTCTAGAATTCGGCAGAAAGTGGGGAATGGAATGTCTTAACACGAGGTTCCCTAGCTGATGTACTATATCGCTGATATTTGAAAAACTTTGTTAAACAGTAGTATTTCAGGTGTATGAAAAATAAATCAAATTAAATGTGTTAAACAGTGAGTTCGCCTTTGTGTGTGAGGATTAGTTATGGACATTATTTACAAACCACATAAAATCGACATTAATGTGTTATTTAAAGCAATTTACAAATATTAATTGAAAACCATATCTATGCGGTTTTATATATAAATTAGGTGTAATTTGTCATAATACCATAAATCGTTTGACATGGTTTTATAATCTTCATATATTTTGTAACTTTTTTACTTACCATATTGAGATAGCGTAATGCCGAAATTACAGGGCTTGCTCTACGATCAATGAGAAGTTCAAAGGAAATTCCCTATTGCTTTGATGAAGACTTTGTTTGGACTACTTTAAATATATTCGTGACAACCCTATTTATGTTTTAAATTAGAGGAAAGAAACTCATGCATTATAATGTATTCGTCACATTCAAAATGGTGAATATAATGAAAATGGAAAAGTATTTGCGCTATTTTTTATGCTATGGTGAGAAGTAAGAAATATTTATTTTATAATCCAAAACGAATTATATTATTTTATATTAAAAATATAGAATTGAGTTATATAAGCTAAATTATATCTATACTAGCGGCCCGCTCGCGGTTTCACCCGCGTGAACTATGTTATTATTAATTTCTGTCTCCATATGCAAAGTTTGAGACTTCTAGCATTTGTAGTAACGAAGTTTCATACAAACTTTCGACCCCAAAAACAACCCCTTAGAAATCGAATATTGCAATTTCCCGTCTTAGCGAGCACCTAAGTTCTATAAGTAACTCATATGCAAATTTTGAGATTCCTAGCACTTGTAGTTTCTGAGATTTCGTGATGAGTGAGTGACCTTTCGATTTTATATATATAGATAATGCATATATTATAAATCTCTAGTAGTTTTTTCAATATTAGCGATCGATATTTTTTGTTTTTATTTTTTGTTTTGTTATAAAAAAAAACATAACGATATTAGTATAATGACTTATTATAACATTTGAATGGCTTATTCTTAGTAGCGTTTTATACTTGAAAATTTGGCCCAATTGAAACCAAAATCAAAAGTTTCCACCAGGTACGACGAACAATGGAAGGCGTCGAGTTCACTCGAACTCTCTTCATTCTATGACGCTTTCAGAGCATTGTAAAAGTAACAGTCTGCTTTTATACTTGAATGTATATTCATAATTTATATTCAAAAAATTGTAGAGCCTAATATACCTACTAACATGTTTTGAAACTCATTATTTTAATAATATGCCAAGTCTCATATGGCTAAATATTAGGAATTAAATTTTTTTATCTATTAACAATAGAAAATAAAATTATTAAAAAGTTATTACTTATATTTTACACAAGGATGTAGTCATGGAGACAGAAATTAATAATAACATAGTTCACGCGAGTGAAACCGCGAGCGGGCCGCTAGTAAATTATATAAAAATATTTGATGTTATTTCAAATGGATTGGTCCGAAGTGTACGCTCGCAGAAAGCACCAGCAGAAATGAAAGAGTAATTATTAGATGGTTGCGATTTTCTGTTATTTTTTCCAATGTGGCTCAGTTGTGGCGACTTGAAGTAATATTTGGCTACAATAAGCTAAAGTTGTGAGTTCAAATTTCATATAAGTGTTTTATTATCTATAGGTACACTTTATCGTTTATTTGTCATTTTTAGGGTTCCGTATCTCAAAACGAATAATTATATTGGGTTACTTTGTTGTTGTTGTGTTGTTGTTCTTGTTCGTCTGTCAAGAGCATTTATATCAATACTAGTGGACCCGGACGCGGCTACGCCTGCTTGAACTATAAGAATATTTATTAAATATTATATAATATATTTATTTTATAAGGATGAATATCAAAATATAAGTTCATTTTGGGTGACGTTTTCTTAAAACAACAAAGAAACTTTGCAAACCGGTGCTTAGCAACGACGGTTGTTATTAACATGGCAGAATAAATTGCATGTCAAATTAGAAAGTATTTTAATTTATTAGTACATATGTGTAATGTAATGTTATATAGCCTATAGCACTACTGAAGAATGCAGCTTTCATACAAAACAAAAACATAGTAAATCGGACCAGTAGATCCAGAGATCTTAGCGTTCAAACAAACAAACAAACAAACAAACAAACAAACTCTTCCGCTTTATTATATTAGTATTTTACAATACATCTAACGTAATTGCACGGGTTTTGAAGAAAAATAATATTTATTTATTTCAACGTAAAGTACAATTTCTATATTACATAAAGGTAATATTTATAAAAAAAAATGTTGATATATATATAAAATTAAATCAGCTTCATGCTGTATGTAAATCAGCTTCATGCTGTAAATATTTATATAATATTATTATTAAACATAACGTTAATTAGAAAATAGTAATTACGAATTTAACATTTACAATTAAAATTAATTCAATGAATTAGATACCTTCTAATATAAAATATTGATCGAACCACAAATCACGCAAATCAATTATAATAACTATATTAATAGTACTAAAGCTTTTATTTGTTTGGTTATATAGACCAAGGTGGCACCGCTCAAAGCTTTGCCATTCTAAAATCACCTGCCATTTGATTAGAAAGCTGTTCGAGCAGAAATCTCTTAGACTGGCCTAGTCGAGGTGGTGCCTGCTATAGATGTCCTAGATTCTATACGTATGTTCCTTTTGACTTCTGTTAAACTGGTGAATGTCAATTCATCAATTCGTGTAGATCAAGCAGCCTTATGTTTACAATCTGTAAGTAATCAAGATAACGTATTTTCATCATCGTTTTATCTTTACGCGATTTGCAAAGTAAGACCGCGTATCTGCGTTTCGTTTTCTCTCATTTACTCATATAAATTACCTATTTATAAAACTTGTATGTGTGTATTTACATAATTAAGATTAAATTTATTTATTTACTTATAAATTATGTTGTACTTAGAACTTGGCATTCATTTAATTTTCATTTTTTAATAGGAATGAAATCGACAAATATGTGAGTTCATTATATTGAACTACTACTCACATCTCTAATTTTTGATAACATTGTCTTTCCATAATTATATGCACATTGTTTTTTCTCAAAAGTAGACATATATCCGCCTCCTGCCAACCTCTTTATGTCGTCGGCCTATCTGGCAGGATGTCGTCCCACCGGTCGTTTCGTACGGGGATGGGTCTGAAGAGCTGAGGATCGAGTGTGGTGGCGAGAATTGAGGAAGGCCTATCCAGTCCAGCAGTGGACAAAAGATGGCTGTTGATGATGAGACATATATACATATATGTAGAAGTTCGTTACATTTTTTGTACCGTCACGTTGTATCACGCACACAGCATAGTAGATCTAGGGAACCCAGTGGTAAGACACTCCGTTTCCCGTATTGAGTGGCGGAACCTAACGCCGCGCATTGTCTCGACACCATAGCTTAAAAATTAAAATACTAAATATTTACTCGAATGGGAATCGAACCCACAACCTGTCGTGTTTACCACTACGGGTCTCTAACTATATTAAAATGACAAAGGCGAATGTCATATGGTCGTAGCCCGAATAATCTGTACTATCTCTACATATTATATCTGTTAATTACATTTTAATCACATGTAAATTAACATTATCTATATACAATGTGCTTTTCTTTACTTTAATTTCAGCGTGTTTTAGATTTTCAAATTTTTTGCTATAAATGTATTTTTATTTCAACCAGCCTTTTTTATAGTATGGAAACATTCCACGTGCTTCGGGCACTTTATTGCTTTAACTTTTTTTTGTTTTCCAAAAAAACCATCATTTATTGGTTCAAAAATGAAAAATTGTTGCTTTACTGAATCTATGCTACACTAGTCTTTGATGTTTTTGTAGACTGAAAGAGTCGTTCCAAAAGTCATTTAATGGTCCTCATGCTCTTTTGAGTTAGTTAGTCAGTTTATTATTATGTTTTTATTTCAAGCCAACGTTACTTAACGCCGCTTCCTTAAGTAGGTACCAAGGCAAAGTAAGACGGTACAAGAAACACTGACGAACGAAGTATTTTTGGCAAGTCCAGTTATTATTGTTTCAGGGCCAACAGGAAACTGTTCATTGTGTTAGCGTTTATCTATGTTATTCTATTTGCCTTTGTCATATTGGGTAAGTACTATTCTTAAATAGAGAATTTAATAATAATTAAGAAAAAAATTTGCAAATTAGATGTAGATATTATCGGGTATTTATTGAACATAATTTGAACCAAGACATGATGACGTTAAAAATTTGTTTATTTAATCAACTTTCCAATTAAGAAGTTTCTTTTATCAAACAATAACACAAATTTAACTTTTTTCTGATTTGAGTTTAATGCTGTTACCCTATTCACTTTTACGGCGACACTGGTTGGGTAGGGATAAGGGTCCTCTGTCCCTGAGATAGTACCAAGCACTGGTTGAGAGGATGTCGAAGGTCTCGGTGCGGGATTGAAATATTGACTTGCGGCCGTCCATCAGACTGGAAAGATTTTGGTCTAAACACCTGTAAAGGTTAAGGCTTGTGAAAGGCGACAAGTGGCAATAAGTGTTCATTAAAACGTCAATTTAACGTATTATAAATGCCATTTAATATAAATATTCTCACAAGTCCAAAAACTATTTCAACTAAAAAGATATAATTTTTTAAGAAAGTAAAACTTTGGTACTCATGTTTAGTACCAAAAGTTTTAATAGCCGTACAGTGCCTGGTCTATCGCACTTTGTATTCATACTGCTCCTGCAAATGCCATTTAATGCTTAAAGCATTCACTTTTTACTTTCTGAAAACTTATGGTTTGCTCTAGAACTAGAGACTTTAATTTATTCAGCAAATCATAATTATATTAAACCTTGTGGAAATGGACTAATCTGCTATTTCCTTCTAAGATTTTTCTTTTAATATTAAGTTTCCCTTTATGGTAAATGCGTTAAGGTAAACGTGACACTTGTGGGTTCGATGGCCTATCCGAGGATTAAATATTTTCGTTGTAGTAAACGGAGCGTTTTAACACTAGATTCTATCTGTCTACCCTGCTATATTTCTTTTCTGAAAAGTATTTCATGCAAGAAGCTGATTAAAAAGAAAAAATAATAAGAATTATGTATTAGTAATCAATTTGTTATTATATACATATAAACCTATCTATATAAGGATAGTTTTAATCTTATCACATAAAAACTTATCTACGAGTATACTTATAATAAAGGTGTCTTATAATAACGTAATAATCCAAAATTATTTAAAAAAAAAATAGTTTGTGCGTTTGTTAAAGGTAATCTCAGAAAAGCCTTAGCCAATTTAAATGCAGTTTTCACTATTATATTTTGATAAGTCCTTAATATCTAATCTAGCTGAAATGTTACTTTTCAATAACAAGTAAATAGGTATACATATTGTTTATAAATTTACATTATTATTAGAAAACCAAAGTTATGCAGATTATTAAGTTAATAGTTTGTTTAAATAATAAATTTATACATTTGATTCATTACTGCACTCGTTAAATAAGACAAGAGACTTTAAAATAAAGCGAAAAACATAAAGATGACATCAGCTTGAAATGGCCATAAAGTACCTACGTACTAGCTAAAGTTTTTATTTGGCTTTAAAACATTTCCGATAATAACTCGAGAGCAGTTTATAACTTGAAAGAATTGGCTCCCGCTGATGGATGATGAAACCGCGGGCTTCATTAGCAAATCAAATGGTCAAGTTAAATAGTAATGTGAAACTTATTTTTGCATTTTGTTTGTGTTTGTTTTTTTTTTATTTTATATTAATAAAAAGTTTGTTTTTGTTAAATAAATATTAAATATTGTTTAATAATTTATTTTTGGATAAAATAATCATGGGTGCCTATAATTTTGTGTCGTATATTATTTTCACTGTTTATAGTTGATTGGAAGCCATTCGTAGCTGGTTGGCTGTGAGTTCGATTCCCACTCGACGAAATTAAATTTATCCGTTAAATAAGACTTAAAATGTTTTTTTTTTATTAATTACCAAGTGTCTCAACACGTTCCTCCTTCAACATATCTGCAATTACCTCTGAACTAAGTAAATATCCTTTGGCATGTTTAAAAAAAATAAATAGTTGTTTACTCAACAAATTCAATTAATTATATTCGTATGGCTGAACAGGAATGCTACACATGTAGCGTGAGGTGTGCAGCGGTCTGTGAAGATGTAAGACATGGACTGTGTTAAGGCGTCCACATATTAGCGATATTAACGGCATGGCAAATGATATCGTTTAGAATCATATTATTCTACTATTACTATTTAAAGAAAATCTAAATATTATATGTAAATCTTAATAAATTGAGCCCAGCCTCCAGAATTCGGCGAAAAGTGCACATACAAAGAATATAACGTTTTGTAAATATAAAAACATGGTATTTTTTTTCAATTTATTACAAATGTATAAAATATTAATTAATATTGCTTTTCTGTAAACGTAATGCATATGAAAAGCCGGCATCATAAAGGCATGTCACACACAATACACTCCGTCTAAACGCGGCGTCTAAAGTATGAAAACGCAGGCGTATAAAATTTCCATTTGAATAACCATACAAACAATCCTGTATATTGCATTTTCTTATTTATTAATCTCTTTCCTTTTTTTTGTCGTGATAGCGAAGGTGAATTATAATCAAAATAATTTAACTTTAAAATATTAATTAATTAATTGTGGGTTCGATCCTCACTCGAGGAAGTGAAATATTTATTTGCGTTTATATTTAGATTTCTTCGCTCTGGTGTCGAGGCAAAACGCGGCGTTGAGTTCTGCTATTCAACACGCAATGCCTCCAACGGCAGAAAATGGGTAACGGAGTGTCTTAACACTAGGTTCCCTCTGCCTACCCTAGAGTGTGCGGGATACAGCGTGAAGCTGAAAAAAAAGTAGAGAAACTCTGTAGGTAGGTACTTATCCTTATATTTAAACCATCCGATAAAATAAATGTATGTAATCACGAAATTTTCCCAACCCCTTTGAAACCACACGAGTCAATGTGCCCCTTATACTGTGATATAAATAGAGTCTATAATTCCATTTGTAACTTCATTAACATGTAGGTAGGTACCACACTCACGACAACCTCGTAGTTTAATGAAGCAAGGATGTAAAACGCAATTCTGTTATCTTTTACGCAAACCGAGTGCCCTGCTTTAATATGGAATTTTCTATTTTAATCATATGATAACATTATTGAGTGTGGAAATAACTTTCTATAATAAATTGTATGTATATTGTATAAATAGGTATTTTAATGCATTTATTATAGCGAGGATGTCACGGTGAGAATTAAGAAGAACGTGCTCAGCTGGTTTGGGCACGTCGAACGAATGAGTGACGAAAGAATGGCATAAAAGATCTATGATGGATCAGTGAGAGGTAAGAGAAGTAAAGGGAGACCTCTGTTGACCTTCGAAAACACAGTATCAAAAATACTGGAGAAAGGACACGTAAAAAGCATGAGGACCTCTGAAGGGCATGTATGAAGAGGTTGATGACAGTGGACGAGGCGAAAGAGGTATGTAGAGATCACTTAAGAAAAGAAACTTAAAAAAAAACGATTTAAAGTATCTATATAATAAAACACCTTAATTTTTTTTTAAAACTTTATTTTTATTACATTTGTATGGATACCTTACAAGCTATGCTGTGCAGTCTAACAGTCATATAAGCACATGTTTTTACCAATACTTAAACAAACACAGCAAAACAAATAAATAAATCACTTTTATATCTAGACTAGCGGACCCGGACGCGGCTACGCCTGCTTGAAATATAACAATATAATTTCTATAGAAATATAATTTCAATCTAGATGAAATGCTAAAAGTGACTATTATATTTATTTTCATAAGGATGAATATCAAAATGACGCGGTAACGAACGCGGTCGCGTAGCGACGACGGTTGTTATTAACATGGCAGAATAAATTGCATGTCAAATTAGAAAGTATTTTAATTTATTAGTATATATGTGTAATATAATATTATATAGCCTATAGCACTTCTGAAGAATGCAGCTTTCGTACAAAACAAAAACAATGAAAATCGGACCAGTAAATCCAGAGATCTTAGCGTTCAAACAAACAAACAAACAAACAAACAAACAAACAAACAAACAAACAAACTCTTCCGCTTTATTATATTAGTATAGATTAAATAAAAAAAAAAAAAATTATCAAAGGTGGGGTTATTTTTTTCCTAATTTACTTGTATCTAAAGCATTATAAACGTCAGGCATTACAATTATCATTTCTAATAATATTTTAATCTATTACATACTCTAAGCAACTTAATATACAATCAATTCTATAGCTTTCTAATAGTTAGGTTTTATATTAATTTACTTCCCTTATCCTACTCATAAGACATCTGAACAATATTACAAAGGCCACATATCAAATAGACAAAAACTGTAATATAACAGGTTTTAAGGAAATTATTATAATTATTAACTCTCTTATGGTTCAGTTGGTTGTGTTTATGAGCGGTAATTGCAGGTTCAAATTTTGGTGGATGAAAAAAAATAATTAAAAAAATAATTTATTTATAATAATCTATTAGAAATAGTAAAACACAGATTTATCCTGCCAATTTAATATGAGCTTTTAGCGAAATTAAAAGCATCCTAAACGTATTCTCAATAGAATTGCATTCCATAATAGAAATATCAACTTAATTTTTATATCACACTACTTTTGTAGTGCCCGTATTTATATAAAATCAATTACTTAAAAGCCTCGCCTGAAATAAACAGATATTTGGTATGTAATTTCGAGTAGCAGTAAACTGATGGAGTAAAAATAATTATGATATATGAATTTTCATTATCCTAATGCTTATTAATTGTATATGCATATTTTTTTTTAGGTTAACGCTGCATAGTTGTAACAGGGTACGTAAAGGGAACCTAGTGTTAATACACTCCATTGCCCATTTTACATAGATGTCCTAATTCAATGTATAATAAAATATAACTATTGAATTTGAACCCATAACTGCCACTTTTTCTTACTTACTGCACCATAAAAAACAAAATGATAAACTCAATAAATAAAGTTATAATTCAAAATATATGATATGTGCTATATTTTGGGTCCTTTATGGTGTTAACATATGTATAATTATAAAAATTAAAAAAAAAATAAAAATAAAATTACAATTTTTTCAAATATCTCCTTAAAAAAAACAAGAAAATATTATTTCATATATTGGTATATAAAATATCTAAATAATATACGTTTATTGTTCTTTACTGTTTTCTACCAATGTTTACACACAGCTTACTTTAAGTTATATTTTATTTTTAAATAACTAACATATTTTTATTTTTATAGTTGATAAATACATATTATTAATTGCTTGCTTGCGTGAGAGTATCCCATATTTTTAATATACTGCCCTATTTTAAAAAGTATACTGTTCTAAACACATAGTCTCGTCATATAGGTACTAATAAATACATATTATAAAGGTTCATCCTATATACGCAAGTCGTAGCGCAGAGGTACAAAGTGTGACTAAAACTGACTTGTTGTGGGTTCTATCCCCACTCGAGGAGATGAAATATTTATTTCTATTTATATTTCTATTTCTTTCAATTTATATTTTCATTTTACCAAGGCAAAAGCGGTGGTGGGGAAAGTGGGGAACGGTGTTAAGATACCCCGTTCCCCACTTTCTGCCGAATTCTCGGGGCATTGCGTGTTGAGTAACAGAATTCAACGCCGCGCTTTTGCCTCGACACCAGACCGAAGAAATGGTAATATTAAGAAATAATACTTAATTTCCTCCAATGGGAATTGAACCCAAAACCGCCGCGTACAGTCACACGCTTGTTTCCCTGCGCCGCCGTTGACCTCAATATATCGAAATAATTGCATATTATCCGAAAAAAACTGACTAGATATATACGCCACAAAAACACAACACACAAGTGCCATTATAAAAGTTAGTAAAGTCCCTCGAACCGATAACAATAGAATTAAAATAAACTTATGCCGCTTTGGACTATTGTAATCCTAAATAAAAGCAGATTTAATGATGTCAACCGCTCCACCCAACCTCTTCTCATACAAAATGTATATCATATATTTTGTCTAGTTTCACATAGTTAGTTTTTTATTTAATGAGGGTAGATCAAATAAAAAGACTGTTTGTTATATAAATATAATATAAGCCGTGACGCACACAGAACTATAAAATCGATACATTTGTGTGCTATAGATATTTGTCAACTTGTAATTATTACTTGTAGTTCAAGTAATAATATTCAAAACCTTTATTTTTTATTTAACTATCTACTGTTGTAGTATATTATTTACTAAAAATCAATAAATAATTTATATTAGTAGTATAACTATATTATATCCACACATAGCAGGTTCGGCAGAGGGAACCTGAGAACCTGATGTTAAGACATTCCGTTCCCATTAAGAAATTTCCAGTTGAATTCTAGAGGCATTGCGTGTAAAATATTTCATTTCGTCGGGAATCGAACCCACATCCTGCCGCGTTTACTGTCGCACGTTTGTACCTCTAAGCCGCGACTGGCCTCTTATGTAATATATAAGTAGTGTACTTCAGTTTTCCTTCTCTACCTACTAAAAACACATAAAGTGGACAATTACCAAGCATTTTCTTATCGCCTTTAGATTATGTACGTCAATGTGCATTAAATAATGATAATATACATTATTTATTATAATTTAGTATCACGTAGAAGTACCGCGGCCTCATAAGACGGTAACCCGCTGTCGAGTCTCGTGGTCTTCTTGCATTTCGGACAAGGTTCGGTTAATACGTCCTAGAAGAAAAATATAGTATAAGAGCCAGTTAGTTATTAATGATCTCTTAACGCTTAACGTTTGTTGAATTGCAAATTTATCAATGTCCAGAAAAAAAATGGTTGTAAATGATTGTAAAACAATACCTATTAGAGAATAAGTATTAAATGGAAAAACTGTATAAAAATTTTAGCGTTAAAAGATATTATAATATCGTCAAAGTTTTCTATCCAATATCTAATATCGAATATCCTCAATTATTATAAAAAATATTGCAATTTGTATGATCACATATCGAAAAAAGTAGGTACCTGTAGAATATTGTTTTCCTTGTCCTCTGACGCTACTTCCACGATGCTCTCATACGCTGGAGGAGGACCAGCAGGTACGTCTTCTAGCTGCAGTTCCTGCGAAATTTATATTTATTTAAAAAAAGTATTTATGATTACATTGGCTTCCCGCTTCTGCTGGGAAGACAGATGGAACCTAGTGTTAAATCACTCAGTTCCACATTTCCGCCGAAATTTCGAAACATGTAAAGTGGCAGCACTCGCTTTACTTTGTTGAGTGAGAAAATCAAATACATTTGTAAATAAGGAGTTGGTACACAGTGGGGAGCGTGGGGAGTGTCTTAGCACTGGGTCTCCTCAGCCTACCCTACTGCACCCTGTGGGATACAGAGTAAAGCTAAAAAAAGAGTAGGTACATATGTACTTCATAAGATATGTAGTAGGTATGTTATAGCTTTAATACAAACACCGCTTGGCATTAAACAACAAATCTTTTAATATTATGTTATTATACATCGACAAACCACTAATTCTGAAGGTTTACTTTACTTTAGTATATTGGTATGCAGGAGTACGTGACATGCTACATGCCTCCTATACTGTAATTATAACCTATCATGGCGTGCATCTATTGCTTACACTTGGTCCCGAAACGCACGCGAACATTTACTATTCTACAATGTTGGAAATCATTTTTATAATGTTTGTTAGTTATCCTGTCACCTACATTTATGTGGTTTTTTAAAATCTGAAATTTTGAAATCATTAAATTGATTTATAATCTACCATCTCTTATCTTTTTACTTCGCGTCTGTAGACAGATGGAGTCATACACAATTCATAGATATCTATGAAAGGGTTAGCTTTAATTGCAAGAACTGTGGGTATAAGTGAAACGATTGCAACTTGCCTAATAAATGGATTATATAATGGATAAACACAAAAAGATTTTTCAGTTCTCACCAGTTCCTGAGATTAGCGCGTTCATCCAAACTCTTTAGCTTTATAATATTAGTATGGGTTTTGTGGTTACGTTGTGCCAAATATGGCAGAATCGTAAAAACAAGTATTTAAAAAGAGATTAAAGCTATATTTGCATATTTTATATCGTCATAATATCATTAGCTTATTATAAGAGGTACTAGGTTCCTTCTGCCTACTCCGTTGTATGCGGATTACAACGTAAAGTAAAAAAAGAGTAGGTAAAATAATTTAATTTTTCACAGTTACAATTTGCTTTGAAATTTATAACTTTAGTCATTAAAAATGAATATAATCAATCTGGGAATAGACTATGAAAGTATTCAGTGTTGAACTCGAAAGCACTAGACGCCGTCGCGCTCAAAGAGAGTGGCATCCAATCTAGTCTCTACGAAACAGGAATTTTTGCGAATGCAAAGAAACGAAACGACTCGGCTTCTTATGTCAAAATGCAATAAACTTTGTCGACCTTGCGATGGAATATGAGCTTTGGTTCTCAAATTATTAAAAGTACTTTAAATAAATTAATTAAATTATTTTAATCGGTACTATAATAAAAAAGTAATAAAACTGTCTCTGTACTTTTGAAAACTCTATGTGGAGGGATTTTAGGGATATACAGGTTGGAATTGTCAGCACAGTTTTAACTACTCTATAAAAGTCTAATATAATTCGGAAAAAAAATAATTCCCAAAAATGAAAAAGTTATTTTTTCAAACAAAATAAATAATAAAATTATCGTTTTAAAATAAAACGCCATTTGTAAAGTATAACATAGGCACGCACACACTTAGCTGTCAAATTGGAAACGTCGCACACGTATGTGTGCGTCACACGAAATACAGGTATGGATAAAAATCGTGAAATGACAAAAAAATCTATGTATATTGGGTGTATCTAAGTATGTATGTACGTATGTATGTATATATTTATGTATTTGTATGTAGGCATGTATGTATATATTTGTATGTATGTATGTATGTATATATGTATGTATGTATGTATGTTGTGTATTTATCCGTGTATGTATGTTTATTTGATAAATAACGTATTTATATTTGATAGTATCATATTTATTATTACTTTTTGCACCTTTTCGCTATCTTTTATATAATAAGTCCTTTCAAATGGTTGCCTGTAAGAAATCGCTTTTAGTGATAAGGCCGCCATTGCACTATGTATTGTCTTTCTGTAATTACTGTTACTGTACTGATTCTTTGTTTATTTTAGTGCAATAAAGTATTATTATTATTATTATTATTAAAATTCCTACGTCCAAACTGTTGAGGTACCTTGATTAATTTCTTAGGTGTGGGTTTGAAATATATTACCCTATATGCAGTTTCAATAAAAGAAGCGCTGTCTCTGTATAACAACTATCTTTATATTTTATACTAGCGGACGCGCGCAGCTTCGCTAGCTTATTTAGAGGTGAATTCTAATAAACCATGAATATGTGTTCAATGAAATATTTTTAAGAGTCGAAATTTCAAATTTTATAAAAATCGGTGTCGATTTGAAGATTTTTCCATACAAACATTCAACCCCTTATTTGCACCTTTAGGGGTTGAATTCTAGAAAACCATGAAACATATGTTCAATTAAATACTTTTAAGAGTCTGAATTTCAAATTTTATAAAAATTGGTGCCGATTAAAAAAAATCGATACAAACTTTCAACCCCTTATTTGCACCCTTAGCGGGAGAATTATAGAAAACTATGAAACACGTGTTCAATTAAATACTTTTAAAAATCTAAATTTCAAATTTTATAAAAATCGGTGCCGATTTAAATTTTTTTCCATACAAACTTACACCCCCTATTTCACCCCTTTAGGGTTATAATTTTTTAAAATCCCTTCTTAGTGGATGTCCAGATTACGAAAGTAAACATCTGTCCAAATTTCACGTTTCTACGCACAGCGGTTACGGCTGTGCGTGCGTCTTACCTCAGTCAGTGAGGACAAGTCCTTTTATATATATAGATTACATTTTGAGAGCATCGTTCTGAATGGTTCTCAAGAACCTAAAAAACAATATTTAAAATATTGTTTGAATGTCATTTGTAAATAAAATTTGGTTTAAATTAAATTAAAACACATATACTATACATATAAATAAATACATAGGTACTTATAGGCATACTAAGACAGAAAACTAGTCGATTTTGAATGAAATTTCTCTTAAGAAAGTTCCTACGTAATCTATATATATAAAATCGAAAGGTCACTCATCACGAAATCTCAGAAACTACAAGTGCTAGGAATCTCAAACTTTGCATAGGAGTCACTTATAGGACGTAGGTGCTCGCTAAGACGGGAATTTGCAATATTCGATTTCTAAGGGATTATTTTTGGGGTCGAAAGTTTGTATGCAACTTCGTTACTATAAATGCTAGGAGTCTCAAATTTTGCATGGACGTCACTTATAGGACGTAGTTACTCATGGAGACAGAAATTAATAATAACGTAGTTCACGCAGGCGAAGCCGCGGGCGGGTCGCTAGT
Organism: Heliconius melpomene rosina; assembly: GCF_056956725.1. Classification (NCBI taxonomy): domain Eukaryota; kingdom Metazoa; phylum Arthropoda; class Insecta; order Lepidoptera; family Nymphalidae; genus Heliconius; species Heliconius melpomene. The sequence goes on along the minus strand of NC_140402.1, from coordinate 2,347,685 downwards.
TATTAATATATGTTCATTACATATTATGTTATTACATACTGTTCCTACTTATACTAAGAATCTATTATTCGTAGGAAAAATCACGTAGCAATTATTGCTAATATCTTGTGATTTTTATCAAACTGAGTATCCTTCTTATTACCAAATTGTAGTATCATTATCGTCTTGGGAAATCTGTGGGCTACTGGTTATGAAATTATAATGTATCCGATAAATATTACATCTGGCTCTTGGACTATTAGTAAAGTTATTTGTAACTGTTCTTCTAATGGTAAGAAAATAAATGATTGTCTTACAGAGACTTGTATTAGAATAATCTATATAGTATAAGTATTAGAATATCATAGCGCAGCATAGCACAGAGGTACAAGCGTGTAACAGTAAACGCGATGGGTTGCGGGTTCAATTCCCACTTGAAAAAATGAAGTATATTCGCTTCTTTGCCAACACGCAATACTTGTAAAACTCGGCGGAATATGAGAAGCGGAGTGTCTTTACACTAGGTTCCCTCTGTCTACCTTGCTTGACATAACGTGAAACTAAATAAAAATGAAACATTTATTTTCATGACTACGATTTAGTAAGACAGAAAGGTGACAATGACAAGACCTATAAGATATAGGTGGGAGAAGAGTGGAGAAAGGTATATCTTTTAACATAAAGTTTTTTTTTCTCCTCTACTATATTTGGTAGATGCGTGAACATCACACCTAAAAATAAAGCCTTTTATACAAAGACAACACACAGCTTAACATTCATAAGTTCTTAATATTAATAGCTGTAGCGCAGCGTACACCGGTTAGAAAGGTGAACCCTTTATGGAAAAACCAAATAACTCTTTAAAATTTTTATAAACAATATTCAAAATTAAACCTAATCTTTTTTTCAGCTTTACGCTATATTCCGTACGTACCAGGGTAGGTAGAGGGAACCTAATGTTAAGACACTTTCTGCCTAATTCTGGAGGCATTTCGTTTGTTTGTTTTTGTTGAATGGCAGAATTAAACGCCGCGCTCTACCTCGACAACAGAGCTAAGAAAATGGAAATATTAATCATTTCACAACCTATCGCAGTTATAGTAACACTCTCGTCCCCTGCCAATGAGCCTCATATATAATTATTTAAGTATTTAATCCTAATCTTTCGAAATTAATCAAAAATATGCGTTTTACTTTTGCTCTTATAAAACCAATGCTTTAAGCCTAATTGCATATGCTACCACTTACTTACCTATGCATGACTATCTAAGGGCATTGAACGCAGTTTAAATCGGTCTTTCCGTTTTTTTTTTTTAAACTTTTGCTATATTATTATATAAAAAAATAAGTTAGGATTGAGGCCAGTCGTGGCTCAGGGACGCAAGCGTGTGACTCTAAACGTGACAGGTGTTAGGTTCCATTCCCATTCGGTAATGAAATATTTAATCTATATATAGAAAATCGAAAGGTCACTCACTCATCACGAAATCTCAGAAACAACATGTGCTAGGAATCTCAAATTTTGCATAGGCCTTATTTATAGGACGTAGGTGCTCGCTAAGACGGGAAATTGCAATATTCGACTTCTAAGGGGTTGTTTTTGGGGTGGAAAATTTGTATGAAAATTCGTTACTACAAATGCTAGGAGCCTCAAATTTTTCATCGACGTCACTTTTAGGACGTAGGTACTAATGGAGACAGAAATTAATAATAACGTATTTCACGCAGGCGAAGCCGCAGGCGAAGCCGCAGGCGGTCGCTAGTATTTATATATTAGAGTTCTGCCACACAACACGAAAATACTTTTAGAGTTCGGCGTAAAGTGGGAGGCGGAGTGTCTTAACACTAGGCACCCTCTGCCTACCGTACTACACGCGGGATACAGCGTGAAGCGGAAAAAAAACAATTTAAAATATCATAATAGCTTGAAGAACCCTTACTAACGTATTTAGGTCCGTAGGTACTCTAGGACTTGGGCTTGCTTGTTGTGATACTAACTTAACGACGACTCGACTGTTTAGATTTAGTTAAAGCTGACTTAGCCAATCTTCCTTCGCCTTTGACTTGGTGCACTTTATAGTTACATTGTTTATAGTGTTTGGTGATGCTGTGTCGGCTTTGAACCTGAGACAGTTCTTGGTGTGATGATGGAATAAAAGAAAAATCTAAATGATAAATAAAATTGTTTTTTTTATTCTCACGCTGTATTCCGCTTAGAGCTGGGTAGGTCGAGGGAGCCTAGGAACCTATTGTTGAGACGCTCAGTTCCCCATTAAGACACTTTCGTTCCACACTTTCCGCCTAATTCTTGAGGCATAACGAGGAAATGATAATATTATATTTTATTCCCCTGAGTGGGAATAAATTTTATGACTTACTATCAAATAAAAATACTTAAAGTTAAGTTAAGGAAATTAAACAATGAAGCACAACTTTTCGGTATTAACGCCTAGTATGTAAAAAAGCTCTCAAAGCTAAACCAATAGTAAAAGGCTTTGTCTTAAATCTGCTTTAACGAATATATTTACTTTTAAAGTAGTTCAATTGGGCTTAAGTTTAAAGTAAGGCAAACATAAAGCATTTTATATAGTATCCAATATAGATGTTGGATTACCAGCTAAAATCATTTATTTTTGAAAACGCGGCGGGTTCCTCCACTCCACCCGTCGCAGACGTGGAGAACGGAGTGTCTTAACACAAACGTTTATTTTTGCATTGCGTATACTACGCAGTGGCTCTCAAATGATTATTGATAAAAGAAGAATGTTTATTTATTTAAAATCTATGTAAAATCAAAATAGTTTATATATCTTAGAATATAATAGAAACGAATATTTGCCAAAGTCTCTAAAAAAATATTTTCACGTTATATTCTCAACCTTTTCCAAAAATACATTCCATTACAGAACTTACCCAGATAATAAATAGAAGAAAAAAAACTATTTGTAAGCTCGTACGTTCTTCTCATACAAGCGGTATTTATCTATCCGAGCATGTAAAGTCGGCGGGCAGAAACCAATTATCGCAAATGCGATTTTTATTCCGGCCACCGACGATCGTTAAGTGCGCAAGGTTTCAACCCTCCAATGCTCGCGTTGTGGTCACATTATACATTATCGATATTATTATATATTTTTTTGTTATTTTATTGTTTTATTTATCTCTTGGTGCTACTAATAATTGATTAATATAACACGATAAAAATGGAGGAGTACCATAAAATTACCAGTTTGTTCACCTAGTTAGCTCATTAGATATGTATCAAAACGTACCATTTCCTTATCTTTCCATTTTAGTTTTTACATCAAATTGTACATATTGATCTACAACAAAACAAATACCTTTGACCTCAAACTGTAAGTAATGTTTGAAACTACATTAACATACTTAACAAACAAGTTGAAAGATATAAAAGACTGTTTATGAATGGCTCTTCTGTTTATTTTTACCCTTTTAAAAACTGGCAATCAATAAATTGATTTTAGGAAGCACAGCTATCAATCTATCTATCTATCATCAATGGTCGTTGCGAATGAATGTATCAACCACTTCACCTGTTCAAGTGGAGAGCGGTCTATAGAAAAAAATAGATTATTCACTAGCTAATTAGACGGTATTCTAAATAAATTATTATATTTTCTTTGCTCTTACAAAATGTTATGTGAATCCCGCAGTTCTGTGCGTCCGTATTTCAATTTAGTTTGCAATCGCCATACAATCATAACCCTGGGGCTTATGGGACCGCCTTGTACCGAATAGCTGTATAAGTACGAAGAGCAACTTTGAATTCCTTCAATAGATTCAAGTTAAATGAAACATATTATTAGTTGAAAACTATTTCAAAATACATTTAAATCTAAAATAGATTTAAGAACGTAAAAGTTTTACTTTAAATATTTAGAGATAGATTAAATAAAAATATATATTTTATTTTAATTTTATTGAGAGACTTCCTACTTTGGATTCCTTCAGATTCCTACTTTAGTACAAATTATTGTATGGCTATAATGTAAAGGTGCATTTGCACTAAATGAAACTTTACAAATGTACCTATACGATATAATAAATGCATGCATAATAAAAAATGCATTATCTGATAAGATATATTTCTCGAAAATAACGTATTACGTCTATTAGCTTTAGTTTTAAATAAAACATTAGTTGTTTCAGTTCTCAATCATAAATATGACGTACACATCCTATATCTTATAAAACAAAGTCGCTTTTCGTGTCTGTCTGTTGTTTCTAACTCTTCTTCTTCTAAACCACCCAACGGATTTTGATGCGGTCTTCACCATTAAGTCGAGTATTTTTCGTATAAGGTTTATATATAGTTTATTATTTGTACATTCTTATGTAAATTAAAATAAATACGATAAATGTGTATAAAGTCCTACCCGTTGAGACACTTTCGCGCATGCGCTACTCTAATGGTAAGTACTACATGAAAAAAATGTACTGGAGTATTGTTCCTCTTAATAACATCTACAAAAAAGTCCGCGAGTGCATATTTGTATCTTTTAAGAATAACGTGTAGTGATCATTTTTCTGTCTAAAAATAATAATTTCAATATATTTTTTATTGTGAGGGATATTTTTCCATAATGGTATTAATCCTTATCCTTTAAAATACTTTATTAATTTTCTACGTTAAACGAAGATAAAATTTGCTTTTTACAATATTTCAAAATTGCGAATAGTTTTACAGAAAAACGCATTTAATTGTTGACACATCCCGCCGTTGACACATCAGCTGTATGTTACTCAAGTTTCACTTATCCCTTACTCTGAGCATATAAATAAGTACATTAGTTACGTTGGCCATTTAATGTAGACCAAAACTGTCTTTTACTGTTTTTCATTTTAATAAGTACTTTAGAAGTTGTCACAATATCAAAAAAATCCTTGCTGCGAAACGGCTCGCCACTCGCCATGCGTCCGCCGTGCCCGCTTGCCTTACACGCATCGGTGGTTCAGTGGTAGAATGCTCGCCTGCCACGCGGGCGGCCCGGGACAGAATACCCCCTTCAGCATTAACCACAAGCTCGAAAAAAAAAACCCGGCTGCCTCTATAGCAACGAAGATTTAGTTAGATGCGTTTGCACGTATTGGATAATTGGAGTTGAATGTATTATTTAAGTAGTTAAAGCCGGCGAAGCCGCAAGAGGGTCGCTATTATATATATAACTATAAAGGTATCATTAAGTGATCGCTACGATAAATAATAATAAAAACTGTAACTATATAAAAATAGTATGACTGTATTTTATAAAAGCAATATTATAAATGTATTCTACATTCAATACAATTATGCTTTTTGTATACCATATTAAAACAGCATACTCGAGTACCTACTGGGCTTGTAGGTACGTACTAGCTGGAACGCCAGCCCCTCTCGAATACGTCTGTCTGGACTGCGTGAATGCTCGCCCCTAACTCGATTAACAGAATGCCTGGTCTAACGAGTTATGGGGATTCTGTCGATCGCGGAAGGTTTTGGTTAATCTGAGCTTTGGATTGGTTATTTTTTATATTTAGAAATAATGTCCGTGTGAATTTTCACGCAGTATCCCGCACATAAATGTATATATCCCGCATATAGCAGGTAGAGGGAACCTTACGCATTGAGGGCGGATCTCGATGCCACTCTTTGTCTTATTACCAGAACGATAAAATTAATTCGTCCGAAGTTGGAATCGAACCCACAACCGTCGCGTTTACAGTCAAGTTAATGAGCCTTAAAGGTTTAAAGATAAAAATCACATTAAAAGTATCCACAAGTATTTTCAATATATTATGTTTATACTGTGGTAGTCATATTTTTTCATAATACATATTGAAATTATAATACTTCAATCAGTGTCAAGACCACTCATTAATGTTTTTATATTTTATTCTTTTATAGAGGTGGATATGTGATGTTGTAAAGGATTTTACCTAAAATAAACTTTAATTTATTTTTATTTTTAGCTTCCCACTGTGTTTCACTTTTCCTGGTTCCCTTTGCCTTCCCTACTATATGCATTTCGATATGGGTATCCACATGCACATAGCAGAGAATGAAAGGGAAGCTGGAAATGTAACGTGAAGATTCCATTAAGGCACTTCCGCTTTCCACATTAGGCCGAATTCTTGAGGTGTTGCATAATGAGCGGCGGAATTAAACGCTGCGCTTGCCCTCCTTAACTTACAGCGAAGAAATGAAAATATTAAATATTATACTCCCCTAAGTTTGAACCGAAACCACAGCCGTTGTTTTTTTACTATCACACCCTTATGCCACTCGGCCAAGACAATCTCGATTTTTTATTTTTCCATACAACTAAATTATTTATTATACGTAAGTTGGTGCGGTGCAAGTGCAACGAAAATATGATGATGTCCTCCAAAGGGTATTTGCCTTTTGCTCTATATTCAAAGACCTAGTCTTAACTACAAAATTACGCGACACTTTAACCAGAACAATTAGATCTCACGTCTCACTTAACACCTAAACGAAGCCTAGAAATCCTTTGTACGTAGCTAAGCAGGTTTCTCCTTAAAATCTGAAGTAGGTATGATATAATTTTTTCTAGGAACTACGCTATAAATTTCTTATTTTTCCTTATTTATTTAATTCTAGAACATATTTTTTTATTTTTTCAAGGGTTAAAGAAATTTGTGTGAGTAGAAATGTGAATGTAAGTTTGTTACGCTTTCACGCCAACACTACTCTATCAATTATCATGAAACTTTTATTCTTAAAGGTATTATAAAGGACATATGATACTTTTTATTAAACAAATATTATTCTTTGGCTTTTAAAATATAAAAATAAGCGTAAGCGAGTGAAGTCACGTTGGAGTCTCTAGTTTTTAATAAATGTTATGTAGGACGTTTCCAATTCATCAGTCAGTTAAACGTCAAAGAGAATTTACTTTAGAAGCAAACAGTTCATAAGTATAAACAGAAAAAAAACGAATTAGATCAAATCGAGTGAGTAACAAATAAATAATCGAGTTCGTGGATCTCGTCACAAATCAACGTAATCGCCATCAACTTGACGAGCAGTTTATCTAATCGAAATGTCTGTTTGGGGGTCCATTCCGTCACCCGTCTCCGGAGGCCGTGAGTCATTGGTGTCTACCGAAATAAATGTTTCTAGCTTACTATTATTATATATGTATGTTTATGTATTTGGTAATTCCTTGTGGGTTCGATATCTTTTATAGGACTTATATTTCAGGAAGTAGTTTGTGTTAGTGTTTTATGTATGAAAATGATTTGTTTTTTTTATTTATTCGTATTGATATTCTTAGAATTATATGTTTAACCTGATAATTTTTTTAAAAATACAAACTTAAATGAGGCCGTCGTCGTTGCCTGCCAATGCAATGCGTTGGAAAATTCGGCGAAAAGTGTAGAACGAAATGTCTATGTCAATTTTTTTCACAAATTTAAAAAGAATGACATTTTTCTTCTGTCTTTTTCTATTTTAATTTAAAGCTCATAAAACCAGCTCGCAGCTTACAAAAAGCTTTCCAAACGCTCATTCACCCGTCGCCGCACGTAACTAATCTCCAAATAGCCCCTATTTGGTGGTAACCGTCGCCGTGACGTCAAACGGCTGTGGAACAATAATTCCGTTCAGGAAAGCCGCTAACGTCGTTACCGCCGCAACGCCTCTGACGGAAGTTGGGACAAACAGTTAGTTCCTCTTGCTTTGAATGGTTTTCTGTTTTGTATATAGCTATGTAGATAAGTGAGTATAGTTTGGCTATTTCTTAATGTTTCTTATGTTTATTTCGTAAAAGATTATTAATTTAATTTTTTTAATAGCGGCCCCAGCGCGGCTTCGACCGCTTTTTCATATTTTATAGATATCAATATAAGTATATGCACGGCAAACACGGTTATTGTCACTTAAATTCCTAACCTGCAGAAATTCCTAAATGTTTCTCCAAAACGCCGTCTATCGGCCAATGAAAGTCCCATAAAATCCCAGAAACACAAACAGAAAGACAGACAGATTATTAAATTTTATAAAATGTATTCAGTAAATGATAAATTAATATAAATCAACTAATAGTTAATTTTAAATACAATATACTTTTAGGTATACTAGATATCGCTTTGGTAGTCTTATCCACTTAAATGCTCTATACTCACGAGGCAAGGCCTGGTGTTGACTCTGATTTTCGCAATGCCCGCAGTCACTACTTCCGTAACCTATTAACTCACTTTATATTGATTGCCCTCTTACTGTGACACGATGAATAAACCATCTTTTGATAGACCTTTTTAAGGGCAATTTTGAAATGCTCTCACTAATTATAGATGAAGATATTCAATGATTGAAACAGTTGTAAAATATTTGTTTATTCTAATTACAATAAGGTTTTGTACAAGATTACTTAGATACTAATAATAGCGATTATAAGAAAAATCTTAAGGATAGATAAAATATTTCCCCTCCTCCCCATTTTTGGCACAATTTTCGAGACATTGCGTGTTGAGAGGCGGGACTCAACGCCGCGGTTTGTCTTGTTACCAGAGCGAGATAATGATTATAATTAGTTCCCCCCAGTAGGATAGATCCCACAATCGTTACTGTTACAGTCAGACGCTGTGCCAACTGCTGCTGTTGCTGTGGTTTCAACATTATTAACATATTTTTTATGAACATTAGTGATATGTTACAAATCAATTCATTGGTTCATTATTGGTTTTTAATAAAAACACGAATTCTAGTAGATACATCGGTATTTTTATCCAATTTTATCTTTTGTAATTACTTAAAACGTCAAAGGGTTATCATTTATGTAAATAACTTAATTATGTGCGGGAGAGAATACTTAAGAACATAGATACCCACAAGTAATATTTAACTCTTAGTTACATTTTTGTCGCATTTTATACGTTTTTAATATAACGAAAGTTTTATATACGCTGAAAGCTGTTTCAAAAATAAGCTTGTTGAACACCGAAAGTTGCTGACATATATACCTACTTATTTGTAGAATAAATATTAAGGTAATACTCTTATTCAAAATACCAAATATTATACCATGATAAAGTAGTTGAGATCATTGTGATCTACCGGACTATAAACGCGATGGGTGACATAGTGCGGTTTAGTTCCGCCATTCAATACCTAAGCAGAGCCTCGAAAATTTGATAAAAGATGAGGAGTGTCTTAACACTAGGTTTTCTCTGCCTATCCTTATAGCAGGGATGCGGGACAAAGAGTGAAGCTATAAAATAGAAAGTAGTAGTTTTAAAACTTACTACTGGGACTTATGTTTACTAAAGTTTTCACAGGTCTATTTAGATAGTTAAAGCGACCTCTTAATGGGCTATTATAATGATATGATAGAGACGATTATGAGGAATGATAGAGACTGTAGAAATCTATTACTCACTATGCCTATGTTTTAATTAGAAAATACCTTCTGTTGAACCAATTCGTTATTGTTAAAATGCACTTTTAATTAATTCATTAAAGGATTTATTAATTATACAAATATGCCGATCATTTACATACAAACTAATAATATAATAAGCATTTGTCTATTTGTGTTGTTTAATGGAAATCTGCTTAACGCTATTAATCTGTTTCACGTTTGGTTAGATATACAAAAACATTTGTAATCTATTTATCTAATTATTTAATCTAATCTAATCTAATGTTTACTTTAAATTAGGAACGTTCAGCGTACTAAATGTGAAACTATATACCTACGAATAAAATAGTGATTTCAATTTTTTTTAAAGTGCTCTTTCCCTTTTTAGAATTTTTTTTCAGCTTCACGCTCTATCCCGCAAATAGCAGGTTAAGCAGAAACAACTTAGTGTTAAGAGTTTAAGACACTCCGTTTCCTACTTTCCACCGTATAGTACATAGTAAAGTAATGAAAATATTATTTATTCCATTTTCTGGAAAGGGAATCGAATTCACAATCTACCGCGTCCACGGTCACACGTTTGTGCCCCTGAGCCTGAGCTACAACAAAACTAGGCCTAGGCCTAGGCTTGCTACCTTACTATTATCAAGGTCAATACCCGAAAAATCTTAAAAGACAGAAATCAAAAGTTAATGAAATCTAATTATAAACTTATTTGCTAAAAACTAGATGTTGTTGAGAGTTATTTCATTTCTTGACCGGCGTTGAGTTCTGGGAACGGAGTGTCTTAACTGAGTGTCTAGTTTCCCTCTGCCTACCCTGCTGTGTGCGGGATACAGCGTGAAGCTGATTCTTGATTCTATTTCATTTCTTACGTGATCCAAATATTTCTCTACAAATAGTTTAAATGAAATAACAAAGGATGCACCGTAAGAATAGTCATTCGTTAACGAATGAAATCAGATTTTCGCCGTTTACTTAATTCAACTGCGCTTTTAACAAACAAACATGGACAAACACAATCTGGTCTCTTTGTTCTGCTGCTTCACACCAGTTTGTACTGCTTTTTAAGATAAGTTTAAAAAGATACCCTAAAAAGTTAATGGGGGAAAAACGTCTAGAATGTTTCTAGTTTTGGTCTAATCTGCGAAGTAAATACTTGGATTTTTAATGTATTTCAATATTTAGATTTTCCTGATTGCGCTTAATACGAGTTGTGCTAATGGAACTTAAGTAAATCGTATGACGACATCGGGGCGAAGAAGGTACGAATTGGCTTAGTGATTTTAAAAGGTTCCTTTCCTCTACCAGTGAGGTTAGATAAAAATATGATTATAGGCACAAACGTGCGACGGTTGCGAGTTCGATACCCAACCAGCACAAAGCACGGTGTTTAGTTGCGCCAATCAATTCGCAATGTCTCGAAAATTCGGCAGAGAACGGAAGTATCTGCAATACCTACAACGTAGAAATGTTTTGTCATTATTTTATTATTTCTTTGCAAAGAATACAATAAACTCAACACATATTGTAATTGTACAATTTCGGAATTCGCATGTTCAAAGCTGTCATCAACATATTCGTTGCGTTTTTCGTGGCTTACCATATTTCCAAATAGAACGTGTTTTTGGCAATTTTTTGGTTTTTAAATAATAATTTTAATTTAATATAATCTTTTTTTGGTTAGATACTATAATATTGTATCAAAATAAATAGCACGACACTTGTTTCTTAACTACCTAGCTCTATAGAAAGTTGCGTGTACTCGAGTCCTTGTACTATTTTTAATATATGACGCAGTTTACTTTGTATAGGGAGACAGAATTAAATAGTTAATTTTTTATTAGTAAATATAAGATTTTTTATTGAAAACTATTTTTATTTTGTTAACCGGAGGGCCAGAGTGCTTTAAATTTTAAAGTTCTTTTTCTGTCTATACATATATATAATTTTTTTAAATGTTACATTTGGCTATTAAATAAAATGACATAATTATTATTTAAAAAAATTAAGTAATATTCCTTACCTGTCCTAGTCTAGCATCAGAGCTGACTGTGTAGACGCCGCAATCGGTGACGTCTTCCGGTTTGTCCGAAGGTGTGGTTCGTCGCCAGCAAGCCGCGCATACTGCCACGAGCACTCCACAGAGAGTTGCACTGATATAGAAAAAAATATACTGTTAAAATTATATAATATTATTTTTTGTACTAAAATACGCATTAAAAATAACTATTAAATATAATAATATTACAGAAGTGGAGTTATGTCTATAAGACATGTCTTCCAACCAACCAATAGAGATTGATAAGTGACAATTGCAATACTATATTAATTATATACAGACTTATTTAGTTTGAAAGAGGATTTTATATAGGATATCTTCAGTTGTATATTAAAAAACTATCTAATATATAAATTTACAAATCGTTTTTTTTTTATTTTAACATATATATTTTTCAGTTCTTAATTCAAGGCGTTTGGGGCATGCCGCTTGAGCACTAATCACTTCTCCAATAGTAATCACTCTCCACGTTGTATCCAAAATCACTCTCCACGTTGTATGGAGAATCGCAAATAATCGTTATACTTATTATACAACGAATGAGTGACTAATTAATAAAAGTTCAAACATTCACGGAAAAATCTTTTGTCAATATTAGTTTTTTATTTTCTAAAGGTCGCTAAATAAATAGCGCATGCAACTGGGACAACGGCTCTCCTTCCGGCTTCGAAAATGCAAATATACCATTGGCCAAAATCCATTGAACGTTTTAAACAACGAAATTGTCAAAAATATATACGGAAATAACAGTTATTTACAATTTTGGTTAATGGAAATATGTTTATATAAACGTTATTTGGAATAGAATTCTTGTATTCTATAGATACTTTAGTTTTTTTATATAGTTTTCGTAAAAAGTAATTAAAATGTTTGTATTTTATTAACCAGACAGGCTTCCGGTCGTTCCTATTTTTAAAGTAGTCTCAAACTATACTAAAATTTTATGCGAAATCGAGAGATTGATCTTTCGACAATAGAATTAATCTTTTCTATACATATTTGAAAAGTCTTGTAAAAAATTGATTAGCTTTTTTAAAGCTAAGAACATTTAATATATCCGCCGAATATTTGGAACATTGCATGTTGAATGGCGGGACTCAACGCCGCGCCTTGTTAATAGAGCGAAGAAATGGAAATTAATAAATAATAAATAAAAAACTTCCCTCGAGTGGAGATCGAACCCACAACCGTTGCGTTTACAGTCACAGTAAGTAGGTTAATTTAAATGAAAGGAATTAAATGCAATTTAGATGAAAGGTATGCTCGTGTGTACATTTGATCTGATAAAGAATATATTAATTGATGAAATATATTTATAAAACTCATCAGTATTCAAACCTGTTACTTTGTAAATGTCAAACGGTGACCGTTTGTTGACGCCATTATAGTATAGATGAACCATTTAAGTTAAATGCCGCGCCGGCGGAAATATAAATAGGGTTTGTCTCGAGATAATGTATATTTATAGGATAAGAGGGATTTAAGGTCAGTCGGCGATTATGCGCTACAGGTTGTGGGTTCGATTTCCACTTGAGGAAATTAAATATTAGCATTTCTCCCCGTTTTATATGTGGCCGTCGTGATACAGTAGGACAAGCGTGTGACTGTAACGTGACGTGAAACCAATATCCTACTTTTTTTATTATATTTCTTCCAAGGCAAAACCGTAGCGTAGTGTTTCGCCACTCAACACGCATTGCCTCTAAGATTAGGCGGGAGTATCTTAACACTAGGGTCCCAACCTACCCTACTATACAATATTAAGGTAAAAAAACATAAATACACGAGTCTGTATGTATATATTTTTCTTATATTTATACTTTTTAATTTAATAAAGAACAATAAACATTCCACGAATCCTTAAGATTACGAGTTATTTTACTTTTTAATTTTCAATTAAATATAATAAATTTGTATTTAATTAAATAATATTATACTATAACATGAAAACGTTCAGAATAACACTTTTTTTTCATTAAAAAATTAACCTTATAATACCTTTGTGTGCTAGCAATCTACTTTAGAGGTAATATATTTAATCCTTAGTTTCTTCCGCGCTAAACCGTCACAGGATATACGTAGAGGTAACTCAAAGACGTACATAGCTTAGATTGTCTAGATTCTAGATTGTACGAGACGTGAAGTAAATATATCTTTGATACGGTGTTTCAGCTATTTAAAGTTTGTGCACTAAAAGTTGAGATGAATTCATTTGTACATTTAATTTACTATGATATTATTTTGTATATGTATAGAGGAGGGATGGGAGAGAGGGATGAGGGAAGATCTAGACATTTCTTAGATATTCTGCTTTAAAATTTATACTTGACGATTTTTTTTGCGTGTTGAGTGGCAGAATTCAACACCGCGATTTGCCACGACACTAGAAAAAAAATAATATTTCAATTTCCTCAAGTGGGAATCCAACCCAAAACCTGTCGTGCCAGGTCTTGACGTGCCAGGCCCTGGCCAACAACTGGCCTTAGCTAACCATGATGTAAAATAATTTTATTTCAGTTTATTCTAATTAGTTTAATTACTGAGCTTTCCCTACAACGACAGCGGGGTCGGTGCCAACTGTGCCCCCAAGTTTTCTTTCTATTCTAATTTTTAAATGATCTTTTCACTCGAGTTTTCCTTACAGAGGGTATTATATCCAAACCTTGATCGCCCTTATTCGTTTCACCGCACAAACTGACAACTATGTATACTCGTAGTAAGTACATTCTATTCATTGGCGTTAATGTGCTTATATCATTAAATTTATCTCCGCATTGAAGCGTAGCGGCGCAATTGTGTGACTGTAACGCGACGGTTATGGGTTCGATCCTTACTCGAGGAAGTGAAATATTTATTTACGTTTATATTTCCATTTCTTCGTTCTAGTGTCGTGGCAAAGCGCGGCGTTGAGTTCTGCCACTCGACACGAAACGCCATCAGAATGAAACCCTCAAAGTGGGGAACGGAGTGTCTTAACACTAGGTTCTCTCTACCTACCCTGCTGTATGCGGTGAAGCTGATTCAATTCGATTCGATATTTAAGCTTCAAGGTGCTTCTTATAAAGATTTTTATATCTCCATCTTATTTTTGTAATAGTTTGCTTTTAGATAAACGAAACTAACTCTCAGTTCTGCTGTCCCTAAAACCAACGGTAAAAGATTAGCTTAGTTGCGATAGAAATTAACGATCTACTTTCTAGAAAATATCTATTAAGAAAGATATATTTCAGGTGAAATTCTTTATAATACTCTTCTATACTTATTAAATTAAAAAATCTTCGTAGAATTTGTCCGTATCAACTCTAAAAGAGTTCGCATCTAGCCGTCCTTAAGCCCATCAATTGATATTCATCTTGGCAAAGGTCGCGGAGTTAAGAGGCCAGTAATGGAGGATCTTAACCTTTTCACCTTTTTACGAAGTTTCGCCGAGATGTTTATCTTATAGAGCATTTTGTAAGGCAAAAACATGATGTTCTAGGACTAAATGAGGTACAGATTGATACCTATTGAAAAATATTCCCCTTTATTTTTTTTCTTTCACGCTGTATCCCGCTTATTGCAGCGGTAGGCAGATAGTGTCTTAACACTACCTAGTGTTTCGTTCGACATTTGTATGGCGTAACTCAATGCCGCGCTTTACGTTTTTACCAGAACGAAAAAATGATAAATACTCATTCATCCCGCTGGGAGGGAATCGAACCACCGCGACTGTCTACAGTTTATTTATATAATCTAAACTGAATG
The DNA here is from genome assembly GCF_056956725.1 of Heliconius melpomene rosina. NCBI lineage: Eukaryota > Metazoa > Arthropoda > Insecta > Lepidoptera > Nymphalidae > Heliconius > Heliconius melpomene. The sequence continues at coordinate 2,332,517 of NC_140402.1, read as the reverse complement.
AGGAAAATGTGAATCATAAAAAAATCTAAGCAGGAAAAGCGTATGGAATTTGCACCGGCTTCTAATTATTCATATTAACCATGACTGTTTTGTTTTTCTTCGAAAATAGCGACGTACATTTTGTTTTTGTTTGTAATCCTTACAATAAGCGAGTTACAAATCCTAAACATAAAAATATTTTAGATATTTATATCTTTAAATATATAGTAATGTTTAAAAAAAATAATTAGATGCCAGTGCGGTTTTCATAAGCTTATCGTGCTATGTCTTTTTCTTTAGAAACATCCTTTTAAATGCCAACTCTCTATAATTATACGTACTTAGATAATTTTCTATAATAATACTATTAGCGGTAAAGAATATGAGGCTTGAAAACATCCGTTACCCTTGTTATGTCTATAGAAATATGGAATAATTTAAAGTAGTTTTGTTGTTACGCTTCTATTGAGTGGGTCAACGAAGCCATTATATCATTTTCTTCCTTTGTCGGTTAAATATGTAATTTTTCACGGCACGTTATTTGCTTTAGAAATGAGTAAATAGTAAAATGATTATAGTAATTATGTTTAATCTTTTTATTGTTAGGTAATTATTGAAAATAATTATTTATTATTTTTTTCTTTCATACTAGTGGAATCATCGTTTTCTAATATTTTTTCTTTTAACAGTATTAGAATCGTTGTTGTAGAAGTCGCATTATGTATTAGAGAAATTGAATATTATTTCTGGCATAGCGCAGCGTTAAGTTCCGCCGTTCAACAGGCAATACCTCCAGAAATCGGCGGAAAGTGGGGAGAGGAGTGTTTTAACACTAGGCTCACTCTGCCTACCCTGCTACATGGTTGAAGCTACACAAAAAAATCTTGATTTGCCTCAATAATTCTTGATATATAGGTCAATGCAGACAATTAGTCTATGCAAATATGATTGTTTAAAGTTCTCACACGTCAAGTTGGGCTCGTATCACTGGTAACGGAGTTCCCTGGGGAGCTTAAAGTTTAGGAACTTTTGGCATAATTGGTAACTTATAAGCTGAACGTAGGTACCTACATCGTACGTTATTGTATGTGGGTTTCGCTTATTCTAAATCAGTATCCCGCATAGCAGGGTAGGAAGAAGGAACCTAGTACCCAGAGATTCGTTTCCCCACCTTCCGCCGAATTTTTCGAGGCATTCCGTGTTGATTATAAAATTATTTCATTGAATAGCGCTAAATTAAATAACTCTAGAAACAATAAGTTGTCAACATGGAATAATGTGATTCATTTTCAATTATTTATACGTTTTAATGAATATATTGTTCTGTAAATTTGGCATTGTTATCGTAAGAAAAGTTTATTCGTTTAATATAAATTTAACGGAAATGTGTAATGTAGCTCTTATCTTTATTTCAAATGCGTGATTCCAAGATTTATATGATTACAAGATTTATAAAAAAAGAAAACTTGAGTTAGTTGTTAGTTAAATATTCACTGAAATATGCTATGAGAGATGAATTTATATCGTCCTCTAGTATATTTTTTTTTTAGTACATATATAGTAGGGTAAGCAGAGGGAGCCTAGTGTTAAACACTCTGTTCCCCACCTGCCGCCAAATGTGTCCGAGGCATTGCGTGTTGAGTGGAGGAACCAACTCCGGGCTTTTGCTTTGGTACCATTTTCTCGACTGGGAATCGAATCTACAACCATCATCTAACAGTGCCCTTGTTCGCCTGCGCCACGACGACCCCAAAAATAGCATAATATAGCTTTGAAAGATGAATTTAAAACCTACTCTAGTATATAGTTATAGAGTATTTACTTTTGCTCCTTCCATTATTATCACAAATATGAGGATATTATTGTTGTAGTACCTAATAAGTTGTCGGACGTCGAGCTAGACCCGTATTGGTAAGCAACTCTGCTGCTGCAGAAATCTCAGCCAGGAATTAATGTCGGGAACTTCTGACGAGCTTAATTGATAAGTTACTCGGCTCTGGCTGTTTGTTTGTAAGCCATCGAGTCTGTATTATATCGACTATAATATTATATAATACTAGTGGACCCGGACGCGGCTACGCCTGCTTCAACTATAAGAATATTTATTAAATATATTCATGAAATTATTTTCAATTTTCAATAGAATTAGTAAGAAAATATAAGCTTAAATAATCAAAAAGAATAATAAGTAAATACACATTATTAGAAAAAAATATCTGAGTTATTCTGAGTTATTGAAATGAACCAACAAAAAGATTAAAAGTATCTAAAGGATAGGTATTCTTAATATTAGAAAAAGTACCTAAAGTTTTCCGTGCGTGCGTACATAGATATCGACTCTACGAAATAACTAAATATTTCTCTCTATTAAGTAGGATAATTTTAGCGGGTAATATCAAATAAAATAAGAAGAGAACCAAAGTGTAACTTAAATTAATTATAAACAGCAAATAATTACATAAACATTTACAATAGTTCGAAAATGTATGAAAATTTATAAAACCGTCAACGTCATCTGCCCGTTCGCGGCGGTAATACTATACCACTCGTAGGCTAGGTCATTTCGAATCAGTGACATCTCCTTAATTATTTATTAGAATGTTATACAGTAAACTATAATTTCAATCTAGATAAAATGTTAATAGTGACTATTATATTTATTTTCATAAGGATGAATATCAAAATGTCGCGGTAACGGTTGCGTAGCGACGCGACGGTTGTTATTAACATGGCAGAATAAATTGCATGTCAAATTAGAATGTACTTTAAAATATATTAGTATATATGTGTAATGTAATGTTATATAGCCTATAGCACTTCTGAAGAATGCAGCTTTCATACAAAACAAAAACAATGAAAATTGGGCCAGTAGATCCAGAGATCTTAGCGTTCAAACAAACAAACAAACAAACAAACTCTTCCGCTTTATTATATTAGTATAGATTGGTTTTGCTTAGAAAAATAATTGTCATCTCTTTTTGATTTTTCTGTATACTTATTTATATTTAGTAGGACTTTATCAGTTCTACTATCCTACTAATACTGTTAATGTGAAAGTTTGCGAGGAAGAACGTTTGTTCAACGGTTACACAAAAATTATTGAATGGATTTAGATAAAACTTTATAGTAAGCTTATACGTTTTATGTAAAAATATATAATTTGGCTATAATATAACAAACAATAAGTTTAAGCGGGCGAAGCCGCGCACACGTCGCTATTAATTGATAATTGTAAACTAATTAAAGTTGTTTTACATTTTTGTTTAAAAAGTATAATTAGTTATTAAATTGCTTATTTGCTTGTTCATACAGCACAATTTCGAAACTACAGAGATTCCAGAAGTCCCATCATATCGTCGTTCAAGGTTATAAATTGAGGTCACTTTCTGGAAACATTAAACTCGGCAATAAGCTGCAAATAATGACCCCCTATTGTCCGACAAATATTTAATTTTTACGCGCAATTTTCCTCATAGTTAATTTAGAAACGTTACCTATAAAATTAGTCATATATTTTTTTAATTACATTTTTTTAATTATTTATTGTTTATTACATCTGAACATTTTTCGTGTAAATACTAAAATTAAATGTAGGTAGGTATGTAGGTACCGTACAGCGTGTGTTTTACGAGATATCATTTAAAATTTCTATCCATCTGCCAGGTCAAAATACTTTACAGTTTCATAAATTTTTATATTTATGATAACCATTTTCCATAACATGAGTTATGGCGTAAGTGTGCCTTAACGACTGTTTTACAAGCGCTGTACGTCTTCCTTGAAATTTAACTTTTATTCAGCTTTTAACATGTCATTTATATATTTGTAAACATAAACCTATAATATTACTAGTGGACCCGGACGCGGCTACGCCCGCTTGAACTATACGAATATTTATTAAATATATTTATGAAATTATTTTCAGGTTTCAATAGAGAGATGCGTTACGCAAACTCATTTTGGGTGACGTTTTCTAACAACAAACTTTGCAAATCGTTGCTTAGCAACGGTCGCTAGCGACGGTTGTTATTAACATGGCGGAATAAATTGCATGTCAAATTAATAAGTATTTTAATATATGGGTATATATCGTAAATAATACAAATATGAGAAAAAAAGTATCCTATGTTCATCCCGAGACCCTCAATTATCTTTATATGAGTATTTTATCACAATTAAATTAGCGGTTTGGCCCTGATTGCGTAAAAGACAGACAGACAGAGTTACTTTCGAATTTATAATATAGGTATGGATATAGATATACTATACTATATTGTATGTTTGCTTAGAAAACCATCATAAAGAGCGGCCCGAGTGGAATTCTTTTATACAATTGAATACTTGAAGACTTTTGTTGATATCCGCTGTTATAACGGAGATGAAACTTTATTATTGGTTATTTAAAAGTTTCTGTTATACGTAACTATTTCTATACAGAAGTTGAACAGATCATACCTACTTATTCTAGACTATACTATTTCATTTAATGAGGTAGTTTAAGATTTTGAGGTAACAACTGACCTTACAAAGAATATATTGACAGTGTAATGAGTGGCCTCTGACGTCTGTACGACGTCGGGGCGGGTGTGGTTGTAGTAGTGTTTCGCGTGGGCGACGGCAGCCACGGCCGCTATACGGTGAGAGCTCCCCATGGCCCAGCCGAGCGGGCTGCGCTGAGCGGCCGCGCTCGCCACCGCCAGCAGCACCAGCAGCGCCAGCGGGCCACAGCCGCACACCTGCCGCCACTACGAACCGTACTGTTTTCTCAATTTCTTGTTTTTTTTAATCTCGCAACTGCTTCACCAGCGAGGCATTTAAGCCAGTGATTTCGGCGGGATCAGCTTGGCTTCGATGTCGAACTCTTTGGGCGCATCTGTCGACAATCAAAAATCGTCATTTAATAACTATCGAAATCCGTTGGTATTGTTTTCGCGTGCATTCAAAAAGGTTGCGATTACAATAAAAGTTTTTCAAATTAGTTTCAGTTCGTTTTATTTTTGAACGTGAAATAAGAGTGTTTCAATGCGTGATACGTGAATAAAATGCAAAGCGAGTTAGAATTTCTTCGGTATTTTAGAAGAACAACAATAATTCTAATTAAATATCTTAATTTGAGATTCCGTGCCGCGCGCGAATGCTACACGAGTACATTTAGCGACGTCGTCGGAGCGGCAACTTCGCAATATCGTTGTTATTAATGATCCGCTAATTAGTCTTACCGCTCTCTCTATTGAAGGCGTTATTATTAAACCTATACGAAAATACTTGCCGTTCTATATATTTTTTTAGCATTAATTATAATTATAGTACATGAAAATTTCTGAGATATTTGCCTTATTATGAATAATTATTTTAGGCTACCATGGCGGAAACGGGATTGTGGGTGCAATTCCCACTCGGAGAATAAAATATTTATTATTTACATTTCCACGTTTCAGTATTACGACAAAGCATGGCGTTAAGTTCCGCAATTCTAAAGATAATGCCATAATCATTTGGCGGAAAGGAGTGACGGAAGTTGGTAAACACTAGGTTCTCAGGTACCTTCCTCCTACCCTACTATGTGCGGAATACAGTGTTTATAGTTAAAAAAAATTAAGTTCTGGATCAAAGAATATTAATAATATGCACTGTCAGTCATAATATTTTTCTATTCATTTACATTGACATCTAGGATTTATTAATTACTCCTTGCAAATTAATAAATACAAGATTTTTGTATGATAACTATATTATCACTTTCAATTTGAAGTAAATACAGAATATTTATTTATTATTCCTGATTTATTAAATTATTATCCATTTGTTATAATAATATTATTTATTTATTTCAAATATATACTACTGCAATGAAACCTTTTCCTGTGTAAATTGGTAGAATAGTTACTTCCGTATAATATAATACGTTTCACCGAAATTTTCACATTTTAAAGCTCTCTTTAAAAAGATAACGGGAAGTAGATAGACTCTTTAAACATCTGTGGCTTTGATACAGCTATTAGGAAGAAGATTTTCCTTTTGCAAAGAAGTGATATTATATTACAAAACGACATTTAGAATTCGTTTGTGAATGTTTAAATGGATATAACAAGAGCCGGGCGGTTTACTAAAGCCGAATGAGACTTGCTAATTATTATACATAATTATTCTATTTCATAATTTTTTTTATTATTATAACGAAATAAAAGGATTGTTTTTTGTTTGTTTTTTATAAGCTTTAGGCTGTATTCTGTTCTCTATTTTCCGCCCGCTTTGCTTTGACACCAGAACGAAGAAATGGAAATATAAATTTAAATAAATATTTTATTTCGTAGAAATCGAACCCACAACCAGTATCATTTACAGTCACACTGGCCTGGACTGGCCTGAGTAGTATGTTTTATTTAAATTTATTTTCTACATAATTTCAAATATTTCTAAAATTAAAAATTATTTGATAACTAATGTTAGAAGTTTATGGTCAAGTTAGTGCAATAGAACATCAGGCAGTGCCGTCCTATAAAGTTCAAGTAATTTACTCTGTGAGTTACAGTGTAATAGCGAAATATATGGTCATATTCTCTTGTAGCAGATGAAAGCTCACTGATTTTACGATGTCTACAAAAATTGTAGAATCCGTCGTTTTTTAGGGATTTTATTATTTTTTAAATTTCTAAATAAGTTTACTTTATTTATTAATAAGTTCAATAAAGGCCTTTTTTTATTATTTATAATATATCTATTCATCTTTATATACTTTTACTTATTTAAATCTGAGTTAAATATAAATAACAATAAAAATATATAGGTATCTTTAATATAATATATTAAAATATATTAATATCGGTACCTGCAAAAGACATACATTCACATACACGTCAAAACTTTTAACACTTGCTTTACTCTTTTACTTAGCAACTGTAAACAAAAGTTGTAGTTTTAATATGAAAGTTGGAACACAAAGCGTACGCGGGGAAACTTTAGGCGGGCGGGAAGTACGTCCCGCTCCTCTGACGACTGACGCCCGAATGATACTGGCCTCCCACCCCCAAGCAACCAACCACCAAGCACCAATATTCCGAGCTACCAACCCCCTATCCATCAAATACACGTATTATTAACAGATAAGTGACCGACCGACAGAAATAGAAACGTAAAATCCTAAAATAGACTTTTCATACGAAAATGTTAAATGTATTAACGTATTAATAGGACTGGTGTGTGCGTGTGGCTTCGTCCGTGTGGATTTTAGTATTTTGTATTGAAATTTGTATTTAATATAAACTAATAGTATTATTAAGCCTTTATGTGTAGGTTTTTGAACGTTACGTCCCTACGTAATCGTGGGCTTAAAATACATATATAAATGTAAAATTCAAGCCTATTTTTTTATTTATTTTTAAAAAAGTAAATAAACATTTATAATTAAAGTAGACTTTATAACGCTCACACCCGGATTGAAGAGCCGAAATTGGATAAGTTGAGCTATGGATAATATCAGAAATGGGCGAGTGGAAAATGTGAATCTATCTGTAGACTTTAGTGTTCATTTAACGTGAAAATCTCTTATGCGGATATTCTATTAGGTTGTCTAGTTATAGTCTTTGTTGATAGTGGTTTCCATGTCTAAGACCTAAAGAGAGTTCTTTACTCTTACTAATTGCATCAGTTTCATTAATTAAGTTTTTTATTTTATTTGTATTAAGTAAAAAAAAATTCTCTGCCCAGACAGACTTTTTTTTGCTTAGATATAATATAGTAAAGAAAACACATCAAAATTTATATATAAACAGAATAATTTAAATAAAATACTTATTGAGCTTTACTCAATTGAATCTTCAAAAATACATCATATTTTTATCGTCTATACCTACGTCATATAATTGTCTTATTTTATGTTATTCTATTTTTTCATATTATTCTTAGTGATCTATTAATTTTCCTTCTTATGCATGCATTCCTATATATTATAATATAACATACATTGCCATACATAGAAATTCTAACAATATAACAGCAAATGCAAGCGAAACCTATAATTTTGAGCGCAATTGGCCCAACTCGCGATGGCGGCCAGCTTCTGAACTCTGTTGTCACTCCGCCCGTGGCCGTCCCCCACGCCGCAAGGTACGTACGTATTCCTTAATAGTATACTATCACGCTATTTTCAACCTTAACCCAAGGCCATTTGAAGGCTACTATTCTACTCGTGCCTGCTAATCTAGTTTTGAACGATTTTATACCCTATGGTGCAATTTCTTTTATATTTTATTTGTTGATGGATGTGGGTTTGATGCGAATTCAGATATACGTAAATGACGCTTGTGTATACACGAGGTTATAATGTTATCAGTTTTTTTTATTTTGTCTTGTAAAGTTGATATATAATATTTATATAGTATTTATGTCTGTGTGTAGAGTGTATTGTGTTGGTTTAGATAGCGTTTAATTTAGTGCATATTTAAGTAAGAGCTTCCTCGCGAAATATTTGTATGGTTCTGGAAATATTGTTTTTAGCGTTGATAGATTTACTTTCTATATTGCTATTTCTATTTCAACTACAAATCATAAAATTAGTTATTTAAGATTGATAAAAAAATCTAGGTATATTTTGTACTTAAAATTAAAAAAAATCATTAATTTCTAAGAACTAAACATTATCAACGATGTCTGCTTAAGCTTTGTTACTTCCTGCTATCTTGACTTTAAAAATTAACCAAGAGATTTCTAAAATAAGTACAATTTCTTTCTAACTTTCTTACGAACTAAACCGCTCTTTGTCTCAGCACCAGAGCGAAGAAATGAAAATATACATTTAAATAAATATTTAATTTTCTCAAGTGGGAATCGAACCCACAACCAGTCGCGTTTACAGTCACACTTTGTGCCGCTGCGCCACGACTGGCCTGTAAAAAGATTCAATCCATATAAACCATATATTATCATGACAGTATACGATTACCATTTAAAATTCCCCATCTGTAATATCAGTGTATTTCTCATGCCAGTCAGTTTTTGCGTGCCATTGTGAGGACTCCGAACCTCATTTATTTGACGACTGACATCATATTTTGACATTTTCTTTCTCTAGAACAGACTTTTTTTTTCGATGAAAAAATTTATGTGCGTAAAGCTGTGTTTTTTTATGATTTATTTGATATAATATTATGTTAAATTTCATTAAGGAAGTCTCTGTGGTGCGGGGGTATAAGCATGTGACTGTATAACGTGACGGTTATGAATTCGATTCTCACTCGGGGAAATGAATTGTTATTTCTTAATATTTGCACTTTTTTCGCTACTGATCCCGCAATGCCTCGATAATATAGCGAAACGAGTAAAACCGAGTGTCTTAACACTAGGCTGCCTCTGCCTACCTTGTTATATAGAGTATACAGCTTGAAGCTGGAAAAAAAATCAAATAGTAGATATATTTCCACGCGATATTTCAGTAAACGTTAATTATGATAATCTAATTAAGCTGACGCCATCTTGGCGCAGTTGACGTGTGCCAAACTAAACGCGATGATTGTGGGTTTAGTCTGATTCTTAAGAATAGTATATGAAATATTTACTCATACGAAATTAGCATCTGACTGCACTTTTAAGTGCAATCGGCATCATTACGTCATATGTGTCTTGGCTCTTCTTATTAATATGCATTTGAATGTTAGATACGTTTACAAAATAATATTATTTATTATTTACTAACTCGTGTTGCAAAGGGTATAAGCGTGTGCCTGGTTGTAGGTTCGATTCCTTCTATTATTACTACTAAATATTTAACATTTTTGTTTCTTCCCTCTGGGGTCGAGGTAAAGCGCGGAACTGAGTTACGCCATTCAATACACAATGCCTCCAGAATTTGGCGGAAAGTGCAGAGAGTGCAGATGCAAAGTGTATTGACACTAGGTTCTCTCTTTCTAACTTGTAGGATATATCGTGAAGCTGATAAAAAAAAACTTGAACACAAACAGTTTCAATCAACTTACATAATTTTGTGCTGAAAATCTCTCCACTCGTGTCGTCTGTCAAACCCAGCGCAAAGATTGATGCTCTAGACGTTTTGTAAATTGTAACTAGGAACTAGCAGAATTTAGTATTTTTATTTTGTATTATTTTTTTTACATTTGGTTATATATACGCAAACATTTAAAAACATTTTTTTATTTTTAATGAGATTTTATGTCATTAGATTCTCATTCCCCAAATAAATTATATGAAATGCATAAGAATTATTTATTTATTGCATTGGAAATGGAATATAACATCCATTGTTAACTGCAAGAAAATTGCAAGAAAAGTAGTCTATGCAAAATTTGAGGCCAATCGTAGCAAGACGGGTAGATACTTGTATATTGACCACAGTTTCACATCAAGAGCCGTGGACCGCGGTAACAATGGTCCATCGATACAGACATTTCAATCTTTCGTATTGTGGTCCATTCATCTGATGCCGAATGGTTCCGTGGAAATGGAGGATTGGACGCAATAGAAATCTACATATATTCGCAATGTTGTAGCCAGCAGGAAATATGGTTTTAAGATTAAAATGTTGTTATTATATTTTTCGAGCAACGTTTTACGGCACATACAAAATGTAAAACGATTTTTTTTTAATTCGAGAACAGCAGTGTCTTAATGGAAACGGAATGTTTTAACACTAGGCTTCCAGGTTCCCCCCATCTACCATGCTATGTGCGGGATACAATGTGAAGCAAAAAAAAAATACTTTTGCTAAAATTGACTGCTCGATGCTTTCGTACCAGATATCAATACATAAATATTAAATATTCTGTTGATATAACCCTTGACGATTTTACTGCAAATTGATCATATTAAAGCAATATAAAAGCAAAATTTTAACTGTAAAAACATTCAATAATTCCACAGAATGTTTCGTTTTCCATTTATTTTAGCTTATGTAAGTTAGTTTGTTATTTAAATACTCATCTACAACCGGAATTGCAGGCGAAAGTAAATATTTGTATGTTAGAAATGCGCTTATAAAATATTTTCTTAGATGGTCTATTTTTATTTCGTCTGGTCTATTTAGAACTCATGCCCTTTAGAATAAACTTCCAAACTTTTAACTTATAAACTTGTTGTGCTAAAAATAATTAAATAAATGCTATCGTACTAATTGCTTGTAGTTTTATATTATAGTCTTAAATCTCTTTGATTATCATCGCCGGTAGTAGGTAGGTATTTAGAGATATTTTACAAGGGGGGGTTGGCCTGGGCCTTGAAGAGATTTATTTGTTTAAATGTTAAAAGGTAAAGGTTTGTTTTCAAGCTGTAACAGAGTAGGCAGAAGGAGCCTAGTGCTTAGACACTCCGCTCCCAACTTACCGCCGAATTCCGGAGGCGTTGAGTGTTGAGTGGAGAAAATGGAGAAATGAAAATATAACTTTAAATTTCATTTCCTCGAATGAGGACCGAACTCACAACCAGTCGCGTTAACAGTCACACTTTGTGCTCCTGGCCTCAATTTAAAATAATAATAATAAAAAAATATATATAAAAGTACATGGTAAAACAATTTAGGTCCGGCCAGTTCATAAAAAATATACACGTTTATCGACTTAGGAGCTGTAGACCTGCCAATAAGGGAAAAGACGACTGATCGATGCTTGTGAATTATTTAGAGAGCTAGCCTATATTCTTTCTTATACGTTACGTACAGTTACAGTTTGTTAAACGTGGTCTGTACTATGAAATTTTGTATAGATTTTTGATTATAATTAGTAAGAACGAGGGCAATCATCGAGCAGGGGCAGAAGCGTGTGATTGTAAAGGCGATAGGTTGTAGGTTCGATTCCCATGCGAAGATATAAAATATGAAAAAAAAAATGCAGAAATTTGACAAACTATAGTACTATTTATAACTATTTTGAAGTTTTTCTCAATTTTTTTATTGTATCATTTTATATATACAAAAACGAGTATAGGTTTAAGTTGGTATATTTCCAAATAGCTACCAAAATATATAAAGAAACTAGAGTCATTTTTCATATCTATATAATATAAGGTAGAAATGTATCTACTAGTAAAGTCGGAGTCGACTATAATAGAGCACTTCACAGAGATCACGCACGCAGGTACTGCCTCTATACGCAACCACCACCCCGGTAACGGCACTAAAACGTACCGAGCTTAACTCTTAAATCCTCTGAAGGAATTTCTTGCTGAGAAACTACGTTTCAGGTTCCCTTTTTTTGTGTTTCCAACTATGTTACGGGGTTACTTTGTGTATTTATATGCAATTTTTCTCTATTTTCGACTAGGTATATATAATTTAATATTTTTGTAAAAATATATTATTTAAATTGACGTTAAATGTGTATGTAAAACTGAAAATGTGTAAATTTTGATGACTAATGAATTTGGAAATTTGGCAGTTGACAAAACTTACTGAAAGGATTTTTTTAATCTATTTTTTTTGCTTATAATAAAATTTTTGGATATATATCAAGTATATTTACGCTCGTATACAAAATATATATTAATAAACGGCTTTAGTAACACATGTCAGTTCCCCAGAGACAGCCCCACGTGCCATCCTGCACACAAAAGACTCTCTGTCCTATAAAAATTCGCCACGTCACTCACAAACAGTAAGTATAATATAAAATAATATATAGTGTTTGTTCGTTAATTACGTTGGCCACTCGCGCAACTAATCTTTAATATATCACGTCATTAAAATTTGCACCGATTCAGCGCAGTTTCATATTCAGCCAAATTTCCTGCGCATTCGTTAATATTCATGTTTGTTTGTGTCCGGTCACTCCTAGTTCAAACTAATTTGTCTTTCAAATATTTTAATTTATTGGAAGTTATTTGTTTCATACTTAAATAGGTGTATTTTTACGTATATTTGGGGCTAGTCGTGGTGCAATTGTAACTGTAAATGCGGCACGTTGTGGGTTCAATTCCCACCAGAGAAAATTTAAAATAAATGATGTATTTAATATTTTACGTGAGGAGCGGAGTGTCCTAACACTAGGCTCCCTCTGCCTACCTTTCTTCAAACGGGAAACTTTTGGGAGACTGTGTTTAATATGCATCGACAATTGAAGGTGTTAAATCTTATGTTTTTAGAATTACCGATTATACCAAACGAATATTTAAATTAGAATTAGAACGAATATTTAAATTAGACGAATATTTAAATTTAGATACCTTTGTAGCAAAAGAGAAGAGGTTTTTCACATTATACCTTCATACCAAAAATTTACCTAGTAGACAAACAATATTTTTATATTAACAACGTTATAGTTGAAAAGGTATTCAATTTCATCGCTGTTTGTGACATAATTTTAAATAACCAGGATTAAAGTGGATGAAAATTTTGTATAGCTTGACCCGGATAAACGCGCTCAATATTGCATCGGGGTGGTGCACTTCATAGCAAGACTTGGTGACGCGCGCTGCATACTGCACGAGCTGCCTACCGCGGCCACTTGCTGTAGTCAAATATTAATGACTAATGATACAGTGGTTTCATTAAATTTCATTAAATTTTGACTGGTGCTTATTACAAGAGATTTGATTTTATGTTATTATCTATATTCTTTCTATATTATGTGACTAATGTTATCGTGCGGCTTCGCTCGCGTGATTAATGGCGTTGTAGTTGTTGTTGAAGTAATACAGCCTAATAAGCCTTCCTCGATAATTAAACAATAGAAAATATTTGTCATCATTTCGAACTAGTAGTTTTTGAGAATTTAAGTTTTATTATATTCAGATTTTCTTCTTCTTTCTCTTCACGCTTCTCTTTCTTCTTCACGCTGTTTCCCGCCTACAGCTGGGTAGGCAGAGGGAACCTGGTGATGAGACACTGGTATAGATAAAGATGTATATTATTCTTAGTTTACGTTCACACCATCTGGATACATGGCACTCCACTATTGTGGGGTTTCGTTCTTTAGCTCCTGTGATGTTACACTGTATCAATGGCGACGATCAGATCAGCGGCCATCAGATGACCTGTATGCTCGTTTGCTTTGTCTTTGCCATAAAAAAAGATAATTTTACATTTATATTATACTTTTTAGTATCAATAAGAGAACTCCGTAGACTAATATATTCATAACTTACAATTCTTTCAGGTAGGTATATATTCAATAACTTTTTTTAAGGCTTGACCTTTTTTCAGATTTTATGTGTTCAGATTTTCTGGAAACCGTTACATATTAAATATTAGGTACATACATAACGTATATAAAGAAGTACATTTAGGCACCTTATTACTTAGAGTATTTATTTCTTCTATACTTCGTGTCCGAATTTTCAATATTATCAATCCGATGTAAAACTTTCTTGAAATTAATATTTGATATGGACATTTCAATCGGAGATTTTAAAATGTTGTTTTACTTATCCTATGAGAGTAGAAATAATTTTTTTACCGTGTTTTTTATATATTTATCCAATTTTTAAGAAGTGAATTGATTGATTGTATATATTTTAATTGTAATTTGAGCTTAGGGCCGGCTAAATACTAGGATATATGCAGACATACTCATAAACCTAGACAATATACTGTAAACAAAGCAAACTACGGACGGACATAGAAAATTATTTCAAATCCCTATTTAAGCCATAAAAAGTTGAACAAAAGCGCACATCTCGTTCCGCTGTGTTTTGAATTGCGTTGTCGTAATGAATGAATAAACGCGAATAATGAGACGTCTGTGAATGGGAAGAAATTGAATTAAATGTATACTATAGTACGGCCAACAAGTTGTGACCGTCCTTAACTTAGATTTTCTAAACTTTCGCCCATTGTTCATTTGGAAACGAAACAATGAAAAATAAGAAAATTCTAATTTCGCTGCTATCTACAAGTAATTTCAAGGCGGCCACAACTTGTTGACCATACTATACCATTCTACACTCCACCGTTTTGATACAACGTGCAAGAGTCGTTCAACTCACGCGTTTACACTTTGAATGAAAAATAATTTCATCTGCTAACATTAATTCTGAGAGTTCGAGAGTTAAATGATAAAAAGTTATTTATGTTTCAATTATGCTATAAAAATATAGTTGCTATAAGAATACACCATTGATTCATTAAGAGCCATGAGTAAAAGATTCAAAATAAGTTTTTTTTTTATTAAATCAAACAATCAGCTTCACTTTCTATCCTGCACACAGCAGGGTAGGCCGAGGGTACCTAGTGTTAACACACCGTTCCCCACATTCTGCCGAATTCTGGAGGCATTGCGTGTTGAGTGGCAGATTTCAACACCGCGCTTTGCCTCGACACCAGAGCGAAGAAATGGAAATATAAATATTTCACCATTCAAACCACCATAAATATTCCACCATTTCCACACAATAGGAAGTCTTATAATTTTTAACCGACTTCTGTAAGAAAAGGAGGTTATCAATTCGACTGTATTTTTTTTTTAACAATTACATTAAATATTTAAATAATTAACTTAAATAACTATTTGTCAATCATAAATCAATTTCCAAGATGTAGTATACGTAAGTAGCAGCAGTACAAATCGAAAGGTGCAAGACAACCGAGCTCGGTGACCTAAAAGCCAACATCTAGGGCGCCTTTTAGCTCGTCTGTCTGCGGAAATAGACTCGCCGATATCTTGTATCACCGATGCCAATTTCGCTTTCCGTCCTTTACAATCTTTTGGGGAAAAGTTTCTCTATGCTAGGGGAGCATGGTAGTATGGCACACTACTCTCAATTTTGGTAAAATATTAATGTTTTTTACATAAGTTGTTATGTCCTTTTTTTCTTTATTTTTAGATATTAATATATATCAATAATTTAAAAATATATGTGTACGTAATAAAAGGAAAACGTTTAAAAAGAAGAATCCCGAAACACACATTTTATAATAAATGTTTGTTGATGATTAAATTTTTAATACTTTTTACAAAATACATGTTATTTTTGTTCGCCATTACCCTTTTCGAATGAAGGAATATGAAAATCATTTAATCAATATTTAATTGTTAAAGATACACAAAATATCATTTACTTACTTAGCTTCCACATAATGAGAATAATATAGATATGTATTAATATATATATATATTTAAATATTTTAATCATTTTCGTACATTGTTTGCATTTATTCGTGTAACTTAATCATTTTCTTCATGTCATTGATTCGAAATTCTTCAAAAATTCTCCATAATTTTTAGTATAACTTAAACTTTTTTTATTAAATAAATGTGTAAATTCATAGTCACTTTTTGTTTGCTTGTGTTCAACAATACAATATATCGACTGATAAGCTGCTATCGTTTTGGAAGGTATTTGCATTCGGAGTAATTTTCCAATTAAAGTCAGTCAATACCTGACTGCTTTTCAAGGATTACCTCGTTGAAAGGTTCATTTGTGTACTGTACAATTTCACTCTCAATAAACTAAAAAAAATGTGTTAAAATTTGTTGATTTTATAAAAAAATATTCGTGATTGTTGTACACTGTTTTAAAATATTATAGTTGAAGTGCACTTTGAAGAATATTTTCCATGAGTTAAAGAAAAATATTGGTTAGTTATTCTAATATTATTTTATATTGTATTTTTTCCATCGAGATTACCTATAGTAATTGATGTGCTTTCACTAATTAAGCTTATTGTGTTTGTTACAGGTAAATAAGTATCTTTCGAGATGAAGTCTTGGGGCGAAGCGCTAGGGCGGAACGCCTCAGCGCATTTTTCTGGTGTTGGCAGACTTCGCAGGGCGCTGTTGCTTCTAGCGGCGGCGGCGTGCACCGCCGCCGCCGTGTTGTACTGGCGACAACAAAACGACAGCTCCGCACATAGACCACTGCATTCTTTGTATGCGTAAGTATGATCGTACAAAGACTTACTTTTAACGACTTGCTAAAAAATATTTTTATTATAGTTTATTGATAAAATCTAATCACATATCAGGATATGCGAACAGAACGCAATGTTAAGACACTACGTTCCCCAATCTCCACCCAATTGTGAAACTCAGGCGTGATGAGTGCAAGGATAACAAATTATAATTCATGCCACCTAGTAGGAATCGAACGCGTTTACTGTCAAACTCTGTCACTGCGTCACGAGGGTCTACGTAAACACACCCTCCATTAAAAGAATGGGTTTTTAACATTTATAATATCTGCTTTCCAGAAATGTGGAGCCACAGTGGTCATGGATTTGTAGAAACGATCGATGTGAAAGACTTTTGGCATCCGAAACGAACTTGTTGCAATCTCTCCAAACTTGTAATATGTTATGTGCTTCCACACAACTGTGGCCTCAGCCCACAGGGCCGGTCAGCCTTGCGACAGCTGCAGTTCACGTGAGATCGAGTGGCTTCTCTTTGAAAATAATAGCTTCACCCTCTCGAGACGTTACAGACCATCTTAACGAAGCGTTTAGTTTAATGCGCGATGATTTGAAATCATTAGAACGAAGCAGCGGGATTGAAAATAGACGAAGCGAGAGCGCTGTTCGGGAAGTATTAGTTCGCGTCGCCGTCAATGGCAGTGGTGACCCTCGCATGAGACAAGATACAGATGAAAGTTACAAATTGGCGCTAAGACCTAGTGGAAATTCTTTAATTGTCGATATCGTCGCCCATTCGTTTTGTGGAGCTCGACATGGGTTAGAAACACTCTCACAGCTAGTATGGCTAGACCCTTACGTTGGATCTCTTTTAGCACTCGAAGCAGCCACAATAGAAGATTCCCCCAAATTCCGATACCGTGGTCTTCTTCTAGATACGGCGAGAAACTATTTTCCTGTTAGCGATATCTTACGCACAATCGAGGCAATGAGCGCGTGCAAAATGAATACGTTTCATTGGCATGTGAGTGATTCTCAATCGTTTCCTTTAAAGTTGAAGAGTGCACCGCAGCTGGCGCAACACGGAGCCTATGGGCCAGGAGCTATATATACACCAGAAGATGTCCGAGTTATTGTGAGAAAAGCGCGAGTACGAGGCATACGGGTCCTGATCGAAGTCGATGCTCCTGCGCACGTCGGTAAAGCTTGGACCTGGGGACCAGTCGAAGGTCTAGGTCATTTAGCACATTGTGTCGAGCTGGAACCGTGGAGTACTTACTGCGGGGAACCTCCCTGTGGTCAACTAAACCCTCGTAATCCTCACGTGTACGCTCTATTGGAGCGTATTTATAAGGAAATTATTGAATTAACGGGTGTCGATGATATCTTCCATCTCGGCGGGGACGAAGTATCAGAACGTTGCTGGGCGCAATACTTCAACGACACCGACCCAATGGAGTTGTGGTTAGACTTCACGAAACGAGCGATGCTTTCTTTGGAACGTGCTAATGGGGGGAAACTTCCGGATTTAACACTTCTCTGGTCGTCCCGATTAACTCATACACCATATTTAGAGCGCTTGGATAAGAAACGTTATGGCATACAAATATGGGGCGCGTCGCGGTGGCCAGAATCTCGTGCTGTGTTAGATGCAGGCTATCGTTCTATTCTGTCCCATGTGGATGCTTGGTACTTAGACTGCGGATTCGGCTCTTGGCGGGACAGCTCTGACGGACATTGCGGACCGTATCGATCGTGGCAGCAAATTTACGAACATAGGCCCTGGTTTGAAGAAATGCCGGCACTAGCCACTGGCTTGGAACCTTGGAGAGTCGAAGGTGGTTCTGCTTGTCAGTGGACTGAACAGCTCGGATCGGGAGGGTTAGACGCTAGGGTGTGGCCTCGGACTGCAGCCCTTGCAGAGCGCTTGTGGTCCGACCGTGTAGACGGTGCGACTGCTGACGTGTACCTCAGGCTCGATACTCAAAGATCTCGTTTAGTCGCTAAGGGGATTCATGCCGCTCCCTTATGGCCTCGTTGGTGTTCACATAATCCACACGCCTGCCTCTAAGCGACTATACAGTTCGAACAGTGACTTGAGCAGTTACTGATAAAGTACAGATATTGCAACAATTATATGGCCGCTCTGTGTTAAAAGCTAAATAAATAAATTTAGAGCAATATAAGCAAAGATATATAAAAGACACAACCGTCAGAAATGTGGAAGACAAACAATATTTTTTTTTATTAAAATTTTAGCAGCCATAAAGTAAGGAATATAGACGTCTGCGTTTATATTAGCTGACACGAAAATACCATCTTAAATTCGCTTTCATTGTTTTAATAGTTGTAGGAATACTTGAATTAACGACATAATACTGTTAATTTAATCATAATTGAATTAATAACATTTTTGTACATAATAATCATATTATAATACGAATAGATAAATCTGTACAGCTTTATAATACTTAGTGGAAAAACTTAAACCTTAATATTTGTAGCTTAAGGAGTTACGTACTTTTATTAACTGAAATTATTTAAATAAAAAAATATATATTTAAATAATATCTGTAAAATATTATGTAGATAGATAGGATCTATTCGACTGCCACTTTAGTCACAACTCTATGCGATATCCTAAAAGTGTAGTAAATAAAATAAGTGTCATATAGCACACAAATAACTCTTATTGTTAATTTTTATTAAGTGTTAGTTTAGTTTTTATATACAACTTATTAATTTAAAAGATGGCAGGCATATCTTAGCGTCAAACAAAATGAAAACCTGTACTAGAAAATGTATGAAAATTAAAATCCTGAAGTAAATACTATTGTTGTTATAAAATCAATCATTCAAAGACGCTTTTTTTGTACCCGAAAATAAATGGGTATTGGAAATATTAATTATTAATAAAAAAACAATAATAATTAATATATTTTACATAATCAATTGTGTTATTAATATAATATATTTTTAAGTGTTATTAGCATGACAATTTATATTTAGTGATTATTTATTGAAAGAATCGTGAATTATCTACACTGTATACGTTTATTTTATTATACTCAAATATTTAATTATTTAAATAATTATGACTTGGATTTTATAAACGTCTAGAGATATTGATGGTTCAAAAGACATTACTTATATTATAATATTTATATATTTGTAAGTACTTATTAATAATATAACTGGTTTTTTTAAATATTTTCTTTATATTGTAGTTATATTTGTATATAGAACAGTTAACATAAGTGAACTAATTAATTTAGATAGAAAATACCTACTATTAGTATCTAATTAAACATGATTAAATAATAAACGTTCTCAAATATAGTAATATTTAAGAATTATTAACAATGCACTAAATAGGATAAATTGTACATATATATATTTTTTCTAGCTGTGTTGCAGCGTTTCATGATTTTTTTTGTTTTATATTGAATCGTTTATTATTATTTATTACTAACATTTTTTTAGGAATTTTGTTTTATTAAAATTATTAAATGAAATACATGTATTTGTATTTTACTGTTATTCATATTTCTTGTAATTTCTGTTGTAAAAAACTCTCCAAGACGTTTATATAATCTGAGTTCCATTGTTCTAGAGTTAATTATAATGATTGTATAATATACGACTAATAGTTAAGGCTACATCACAAATTCCTCCGATAAAATCCCCATCAATTACTTTATATATTTTAAATAATTGTGTTGAAAAAAATGCAAAAAAAATCTGTACAATTACAAATACAGCAAAAGAATTAAATTGGAAAATCCAGTTTTTTTATTTTTTTATGTCAAAAATCATTGAATTTATTGAATTGTTATATAAATACAGCATTATCAAAGTACATATTAATTAATAATCCAAAACTAAACTCCATAAATATCCTATAAGATATCATATAATTAGAACAATTTGTATTTTTTAACCTTTGATTTAATTTTTTTTCTCTGTTTATAATATTTGGAAAAATAATTTTGTATAATCAATGAAAGAAGTATTTTGTGTCATTTTATTATATTTTTTTGTATATGTATACAAAAACGAGTCCGTGGAGCCATCCATAAATGATTTTTTGACCTTTTCCTCGTCATCACAGCTATTGTATTCTACAGTCAATTTGCACATATAAATTATTAAAACGAACAACAGTTCCGAAATTATGTTTAACCCATCTCCCTCCACTCCCTTAAAGTGTGACGTCATTTATGAATAATCCCTATATTCTGTAAATAGCATAATGTATAATTCTGTCGACGAGTCGTTCCCGCGCTGAATTTAGCTGTAGATGGCTGCGCAAATTTGATTTTGGGATTTCTTTTAAATTGTTGTTTACTTTATTTACGAATGAACAATGCACAAAAATTCAGAAAGCCTAATTTAAGGGTCAAGACTCGTCAACCGGACTGTACTAGTACTTATAAAACGGGACACCCGAGATTATTTTCTATTAATTGAGTGACCATTTACATTTATTACTTTAAAATTTTTTAAATAGCTTTTTGTACAAATTATATTTTTGAAGTAGCATTTGTTTAACTGCACACAATAATCTAACGTATTATTATAGTTTCATTATTTAACCTTATGTGAAATACTGTTACTTATTCTCAATTACGTCAGTCGGTGATTTTTGGGTTGAATTATCTCTTTTTAAGTTCCAATTCATTTATCTTTGTATTTAATATTAACTAGAAAATTTAATTTGACATAATTGAACGCAAAATAACTAATAATACTCAAATACGCTATATTCACATAATAGGGTGAAATCCTTTAACATTTAAAAGCTTTGTCCTGTTACAATTATTGTTATTTTTCTTTATTAAGGAGCTACCGTTTACATAATTTTGTGATTTTTTTAATATTAAATCATGTATGTATTTATATCATTAAAATGGACTTCAATTAGAGAAGTATATAATTTTTTTTTAAGTTTTGTTTAAGGAAAAATATATATTTATTGTGCATTTTTTTATTCAATAATTAATAAAAAAAATCAAAATAAAACATAATATTTTTGATTTGTTTCTATCATACATGATTTATGATAACCAACATTTTTTTTATTGTTACTTTTACTTTACTAAATTAAACTACATTATATTAAAAGCTAATGAAAAATGTTCATTAATTGAAATTAACTTAAAAAAAGATTTATTTAATCATTGTTATCTTCGGTAGCCCCTATATTTAATTATGTAGTAAAAACTGGCACAATTTTGTACATTTTATAAGTAATGTTTGGTGCTATAGTGTTTTTGTGGTGTACTTCTATGAAATAAATAAGCTGAAATAACAATATGGGATTTTATTTAAAAAAAAAACATAATTAAGCAATAAATTAATAAAATTTATTAATTGACCAAATTAAAATTAATGTAAGGCAAGGTGGGTTTATAAATACATTGTTATTATCTATAGAAATTATTTCTTCCTAAATATATTGCTGATCCGTCGTGTGCGGGGAGTACCCTGAAAACAATAATTTAATTTAAATAGTATAATTAAAAGCTATATTATTTTAATATTAAAAACAAAAAGTTATCAATAGATGAACGCAATCTAGTCGTTGTTTCGAGCTTGTACATTTCTACAAATAATGGTATTGTTTTTGATTTCCTATAAAATTATGAACTTACACACCCATATATTGGGAATTCTTTAATAAAAATTATGAATGTTAATTTTACAAACAAATAGTCTTTCAAAATTGATGCTTAAAAATGCAAATTCTATACTTCCAACATTTTTCCAACATCTTCTATTTTGCGTATCATTAATAATTACATATAAAACTCACTTCAGCAGTATCGTTCTTATTAGATCTAAACAGTGCCCGTAGGCGCGAGGGTGTGGCGGTCTTGCGGCTCGGTGCGGGTTCCATTTCCACTCTGAGTGACTCGCGTAACTCTGAATCCTGTAAAAAAATGTATGTATAATATAAATAAAAATTAAATGTACAATTAAAATTACCTTTAACATTTATATAAAATAATCAACGAAAATAAAAAATAGCTAGTCGTTGCGGCCAGTCGTGACACGAGGGCCTAAGTGTACAACGGCGAACGTGACTGGATATGGGTTCGATTTTCATTAGAGGAAATGAAATATTTAGTTTTTCCTCCAATTTTACTTTTTGTATTCCGCCATTCAACACGCAATTGCCGAATGCAGCGGAAAGTGGGGAACAGAAGTATCTTAACACTGAGTTTCTTATGCCTACCCTGCTGTATGCGGGATACAGCGTAAAGCTGATTTTAATATTTTTTAGTAATTTCTTACCGTAGCAGAAAGTCTCCCAGCCTGTTTGCTCGGCGTCGGCGGCCCGGGCTTTTTGTAAGCTGTTATACCTACTTCCTTTCTCTGCTGTCTTCCTCCCAGAGACATGGCGCCGGTACACTGTAACAAACATATTTATTAAATTATGTACGATAGAGACGACGAAGGTTGTGAGTTTGATTTCCATTTACAGTAATGAAATATTTTCATTCTTGCTCTGGTGTATCACATTGGATTTTCTTTTGCCAACCCTGCTCTATGATTACATTATGAAGCTAAAATAAGTATATTATAATAATCAAATATTTATTGGTATGGCAATTATTGGTATACTACTACATACGTTGATATATGAAAAAAAACAGACTAATTATAACAAATTAATAGAAGTTTTTAAAACTCTTGTAAAACGAAATTGAAACCTTATATAACAATCGAATAAACAACAGTGTAGACACGACGACGGCTAGAACTTTATAGAAGTTGTGACAAATTTAAAATACCTGCAAGGATAATTCCCGTTTCCATGGCAACGTCAAATACAAACATAGACAAACAATGACTTAAATTCTGTACGTTTTATAAATTGAAGTCATTATAGATATTAATTTTTAAACAATAGTTTCCCGAAGAACTAAAATATTTCATATTCTCATTTTACTCGCTCTGGTAACGAAGCAAAATGCGGCGTTGGGTTCCGCCACACAATACCTAATGCCTCCAGAATTAGACGAAAAATAGGAAACGGAGTATGTACATTAGAACACAGTGTCTTAATTGTACACTCAGTAAGATAAATAAAAAGTTAGAAATAATCTGACCAATCTAATTTTAGGGCAGCCACATCTCGCCAAGCGTACTATATACGATACAATAAAACAAAGCATTTGCTTACCTTAATATCCTCTTCATATATCGCCGACGAGAACTGAGTTTCAGCTGGATACGAGCTCTTCAAATGGGGTGGGCACAAAGAGTTCCGCCATCTTAGTTCCGATATCCGATGACCGGGGGACACTTCCGGTGATCTTTTGGGAGTGGACAGCTCTGCGAGCCAACGGTTGTCGAACACTTCTCCTTCCTCGTCTGACATGTGGAGTGTTCTTGTTTTTTTGATTTCTGTAAGTAAAATAATATATATATTCTATATTAAGTGGATAAGCAAAGCGTGGCGTTGAGTTCCGACATGTAAGAAATGTATATATTTAGCGGTGCATGGAGAATCGAGTGTCTCATCACTGGATTCCCTCTGTCTAACACGGTATATGGATGATACAATGTGAAGCTAAAAAGAAAGAAGAAAGGAAATGGTAATATATTTAGAGGTAATGTTAAGAATATTTTTTAAGTTTAATATCGAGGTTTCAAGGAGTTGGTTGCGAGTTCAATTACGGTTTAGAGTAATTTTTAAAATATAACATTTGCGACACTTTACTTAACAGAGTACACTGCGACATACAATTTAGACAGAAAATAAAAAAAACCAAACTAAATATAACAAAAAATAGAAAAAATCTCATAAAATAAACGCAAAATTAACCACAATATATATAAAAATAATATAAAACAGCTGACATAACTGACCTTTCTGGTTATTATTAGTGACCGGCAGCGACCGCAGCGAGTGCGCGTCGGAGGGACGCGCCGGCTCCTCTGGCGGTGGCACCAGACCCGACTGGAATATTTTTTATTAAACTTTATATATATAGCATTTATATATCTATATATAACAAAATTGTAGCCGATAGCTGTCTGTACAAGGAAATTATAAGAGAAAATCTAATATTAGGGACATTTATCAATATAATGCCCGCTTGTGTATACTTAACTCAGAAACAGCTTAACCGATTTAAATGCAGTTTTCCTTTAATATTAAGTGTTTCTTTTACTTCAATGAATTCAATTGATATATAGGGTTTTAGTTATTTAATGTATAGTGGGCAACGGAGTCTCTTAACACTATGTTCCCTCTGCCTACCCTGCTGTGTGCGGGATACAGCGTGAAGCTTAATGTATAGGTATTGTCTTTAAAATGTTAATGTAAATAAATAATTCAGTAGTTCAAATGACGAGGCCGTGTGGTTTCGTAGTTTACATTAGACCATTCTGACGCAGTTTCTAACTTTACAGCAAAGATAGTGGGTTCGATACCAACTCGAAGATTTATCAAAGCGAAGCTTTTTTTGCTTTACGCTATACCTCGCATATAGTTCGGAAAAACTTCATTTTAATATATAACGTTGTCAATTTTCGAGTTCCGCCACTCAACACGCCTCGAAAATTCGGCGGACAGTGGAAAACCAAAGAAAGTGCCTTAATGGGAGCGGAGTGTCTTAATACACATAGTATTATATACTCAGGTTCCTACTGCCTACCATACTATGTTCGGGATACAGCGTCACATTAAGAATAAGTTAAAAAACGTAATTGTTTGTCACGGTTTTTTTTTTAGTTTTTAATCTATATCATAAAATATAGAATGAGAAAAGAATATTTAATAACATACCGAATGTGTATGTTGCAATGACATGAGAGAGCCGGACCTCTGTTTCTTTCTCAACCAGTTCGCCTCTTCCTTCTCCACCAAGAACTTCTCACCAACCTTCCACAATTCATTTGTCAATCTCTTTATATGGTCCTCATACTCTTTCAGCTTCTCGTGCGCCCTTTGCAAGTCCGACTCCAAACCCGCCATTTCTTTCTTCTGTTTCTCTTTGAACACTGCTATCTGCTCTTGATACAATTGATTCTAGAAACAACATAATCACAATTAATATTTAAGAAACATTACCTAAATATAACAAATATAAAGCTATTAAAAAATCCCCAAAACGACACGTGAGCGCATGCGCATGCTTTAAAATGAAAAACAATTACCTTTTCAAACATACATTCTAACGGACACTATTACTATAAATAATAATAATATGCATAAAATAAAACAAAAAGCATACATAAAAACATAATTTATTATGCAAATCACCATTCCGTGTGTAAATAGAACCACCACATTACTTGGTAAGCCAGTATTAACAATATTATGGGTAATATACTGACCATTTTGGCTTTCATCCTGTTTAGTTTATCCTCGTATTCCGCACGAACTTCCATAACGGTTATAGATTGTATATCCTTAGCGCCTTCCCCTTTTTGGGCTCTGGACACATCTTCTAGAAGCTTCTCGAACGATTTCTGCAGCTCTTCTATTTGGACTTCCAAACTTGTGTTCTGGAATGTTCCGGGCGCTAGAGAATTCCGTTCGGAGTCGCTAGTGAAGGCTTGTTTAATTTTTTCCGGGGAAATCGCTCTAGAAATGGATCTTTCTATCCACCTCTCCAAATTCATCGCGCATTCGGCCAAATCCTGCATAACTGCGGCGTAACCTCGTTCTAATTTACACATAGTGGCATCATTGATCCGTCCGTCCAAGCTTAAAATTTCCCTCCGAACGGTCCTTTGAATCGACACTACGCGACTCAACTTTTGCGTGTATAATTCTTTAACATTGTTAAACGTCTTCATACAAGCCGAAAGTTCTGTTAAGAACTTCCTCATATTTATAATTTCGTATTCATTTATACGATTGACTTCTGATAACCGATCTCTCTCTTTCTGTAAAGCTGTTTGTTTATCGGAACATCTCCTTATATGGCGTTCTGTAGTTTCCAGAAAGTTCTCCAAGTCCTCCATTGTAACGGACCCCGCTGTTATACTGCGTCGTATATCGCTATCACAGTTGGAATTACTGAAATTAGTCAGTTCCTTCAAAACAGTGTTAGATTTAATTTCAGCAATACGTTTCAATATGATAGCTTGATATTTGGCTGAAACTTTAATTATTTGACTAGCTCTATTTT
The DNA here is from genome assembly GCF_056956725.1 of Heliconius melpomene rosina. Classification (NCBI taxonomy): domain Eukaryota; kingdom Metazoa; phylum Arthropoda; class Insecta; order Lepidoptera; family Nymphalidae; genus Heliconius; species Heliconius melpomene. Next base: position 2,305,601 of record NC_140402.1, on the reverse strand, counting down.
CTGTCGCACTCATTTTGGTCACTTGTTTTCTTAAATCGGCGATTTCTTCGTTCTTTTGGTGAACAATTTTCTTTAGCTGACATGATAGCTGATGACAATTTTCCTTGCTTAACTCTAATTCCTTAGAAACGTCTAGAAGGTTGTTCTCAGACTCCGCTATAATGGATTTTAGGTATGTAATATCACTTTGTAGGGTCGTAATGGTTCTATTTTTATCCTGTACGATCTTTTCTAAGTCAGTTATGGGTTTATAGCTGTCCATGGACGAATGTGTGTCAGAATTATCTACCTGGTGATGATGGTCTCGATCTTTCTCTTGTCCGGAGTATTTTGATGAACGCTCTTGGCTGGCTGCAGCAACTATAATAAAATTGGATTATAAATATTTTAGAAGAAAATAATATATAAATAGTATATAACTAGTCACAATAAGCTAATTTATTACAAACTATGGTTAAACTATGCACTAAAGACTGTTGACATTATCGCAATGCCCGCTCAAAAACTTTACTTGTGGATTCAAATTTCATTCTAAACAATGTTTAGATTTTTGGATGAAGATATAAATTTTTTTGGTGACTTAATTTAACTTTAATAAATTACTATGTAATATTGAACAATCCAATATGAAATGTCTCCAGAACGAAAGGAAAGGGACTATATATGGTGGAGGTACTTTTACCTGTTGGTGATACATGAAGAAGAAAAAAATGTTTAATATTCTCTCTAAGCTCTCTGAAAACTAAACCAGACGTATGTTCGAATTTCTCGAGTTCGAGTCCCGCTTTTACGTTACGTTTAAATATTTATACGTCTTCTGAAATATTTTTTTAAACCTAGTCTCATATAGCATAATCAAAATGTTAAAAATATATTAACTCACAAGTATCTCTTTGACCAATAGCCTTGATCAACTCCTCGTTTTCCTTCTTTAATATTTGTATCACTTCATCTTCTTGATTTTTGGCGTCCATTTTACTTTTCAAACTAAACACTTCCGATTTTTTTAAATCTAATTCTTTATTCATACTGTGTATTTGTTCATTTAATATAACTATAACTGCATCTTTTTCTCTTACTTGATTTAAATTTCTTTCATTTTCATTCAACACTTCTTGCATTTTCAATGTAATTGTATTTATTTCGTCTTGTAAATTAATTATATGTTTTTGACGATTTGCAAGTTCTGTTTCGGCCTTCTGTTGATACTCTTCTAAGATCGTGCATTTATTTATTAAATTTATTTTCTCTTTCTCATTGTTTTCATTTAGATTATTCAATTCGAATTCTAAGCGTTTTTCTAATTTAGCTATATCTGAAAGAAAAAAATAATTTGATTTTGTGTTCAGTTCCACGCTGTATTCCGCATATTGCATGGCTCGTCTTATCTAGTCGTGGCGCAGGGGCACAAAACGTGACTGTAACCGCGACTGGTTGTGTTTTATTTATTTAAATTTATATTTCCATTTCTTCGCTCTGATGTCGAGGCAAAGCACGGCGTTGAGTTCTGCCACTCAACACGCAATGCCTCCAGAATTCGGCGGAAAATGGGAAACGGGGTGTCTTAACACTAAGGGTTCCCTTATATAATGTTATTAAGGAACTATGTTCTCCACTTTCCGTCCAACTAACAAGGCATTGCGTATTGAGTGACGGAACTCAAATTTAACTCAACGCCGCAATGTGTCTATACGCTGTGACAGTACGCCTCGACAGCCTTAATATTTTATATAATATATTCATATTAATGTTATTTATAGTAGGTTTAGTGTTAATATATTCTGTCAATAAGTACTACCAAGGCCATGTAAATTACTAAAAAAAACAACCATTGAATGATTCATAAGCATTAAATAGTTAAATTGTTTTCTAAATAGAAAAATAATAAAAATTGTTTTAGAATTAAACATATTTGTTTTTAAAATGACTGATCGCAATATGTTATCAAAATTATCGTGTTTTCAAGTAATTTCAAGTATATTAATAAATGTATGTGATAAAATAATATTATAAAAGTGAATTGATTAAAATATTATGTATTTTGCACAATTAGTTATTCACCAATCTTTTTAATATTATTTCTTTTTTTTAGGTTCACCTGTATTTCAAGGTAGGGAGATTGAACCTTGGAACCTAGCGTTAAGATACTTCCGTTCCCCACTTTCCGCCAAATTTTAGACACGTTGCGTTTTGAGTGACGGAACTCAACGTCGCGCTTAACCCGTTACCCAAGCAAGAAAATGAAAATATTAAATATATCAATTCCTCAAGTGGGAATCGAACTTATGTATGTCTAGTCTTGTCTACGTATATATGCAGTATATAGCGTGAAGCTACATAGAAAAATGATAAGCAAAAAAAACTTACCTAGATCTTTCTCATCAACCATTTTAAACAGTTGTACATTTTCATTCTTCATTTCATGCAATATTTTATTTTCATTCAGAATTTTTTCCAATTCTTCATTTAATTTACCAATTTTACTTAAACATTCATTCTTTTCTATATTTATATCATTATTACCTTTTTCTAAAACAACAATTTGGGTTTCTAGTTCTTGTATTTTTTCTAATAATGTAGTGTTGTCTAATTTCCTATTTTCAAGTTCTATAACTAATTTATTAGCATTTGTCATTTGTTGTTGTAAATCATCTTGTATTTTTGTTATTTTATTTATATTTTCTGTTTCATTGGAATCATTCTTGATTTTCAATTCGTTATTCTCTTCTTTTAGCGTGTTTATGTCTGAAATAAAATTTAGTAAATAAATAGAAAGCAAATCTATAAGTTTTTTATACTTTTCTGTTTTTTTTCTTAAGTCTGAGAAAATCTTCTAAAGTGGGTAGCAAATCACAATAATTGTATATTAATGGACAGGTGGAAAATTATTTTAATTATATATTTAACAGCGCGCTTTGTCTTCTTACTAGAGTGAAGAAATTGTAAATAATTAATTCTTGTGGAAATCGAACCGACACCTGTCGCTTTTATAGTCAGCTGCCACATATAAATAAATAACAATAGTAATAATTTATACTCACTTTCTTCAAACATCTTGATTTTTGCAACCAAATCTCTTTTTTCACATTCAACAGTATCAATACATTTGTTTTTGTCTAATATATTATTTTCTAACTCCAAAATATTATTATTAAGTACTGCGTTTTGTGATACAAGCTCCTTCTCTACTTTTTCCTTTTCTTTACGAAAATCACTAAACTGTCTATTTAGTTTCTCAAAATCATTGTTAAATAATTCTTTGGTTTCAGCTAATTTAATAACAAAATTAGCTTTATCATTATCGATGGTGTTTTCCAAAGTTTTTATTTCACTTTGTAGTCTATCATTCGTTTTTATATGTTCAGCAATTATTTTGTTTAAGTTAACTTTTTGATCCTCCATCACAGATTCTGTGACAGTCACCATGTTTTTAAGTACTTGCCTTTCTGAATCAAAATCAGTTATGAGTTTATCTTGATTTATTTTTTGTGCTTTTATTTCATCTTCTAAGGATTTCATAGCTAAAATAACAATACCAATTTTAAGTTTACGTGTTAAAACAGAAAAGCAGCAATCATCAAAATATATGAAGTAGATATTTAACAAGAATATTGTATACATACATATACATTGCAACTGATTTTAAAAAAAAATGTGTCAATATTAAGGCTTAAATAATAAAATATTTTGCATAAAAATTTCAACATAGCAGGATAAATTATTTTATTTTTACATATCTATTAAGCTGTATATTTGACACAAAAACAATATTTACATTAGAGTTCTTGTCTTTTTTTTATTTTCAATTTAAATGTACAAAACAAACCTGTATTATTTTCTTCAATTGTATGCTGTAATTTTTCTTTCTCATTTCTAACTGTTTCCAACTCTGACGTCTTTTCTTTTAGATAATTAGTCAGTTTCGTAATCATCATGTTAAGATTATCAATTTGACATTCATAAGTTTTCTTTAATTTTTCCGTTAAATTTTCATTATCTACCAATTTGTCCTTCAAAGAGTGCACTTTGACATCTAACTGTTGTTTTAAATCATTTAACTCTTGGTTTAGAGATTCGTTTTCTGCTTGTAATTGTTTAATTTCTTGTGTTTTTGTTTCTAACATGTGATTGTATGCTTCTTTCTGTTTTGACAGTTCTGAAAAAAAAACATTTATTTTAATAACTTTACGCTTTATTCCAGTCAGGGCAGCATGAGAATAGCCAGAAAGCAACTAGTGACTAAACATTCTTTTCTCCTCCATCCGCCTGGATTCGAAACATTGTGTGTTAAGTATAAACAATAACTTAAATATAATCAATCTCCTAAGTGAGGATCAAACTCACAACCATAGCGTTTAGGGTCAAATGATATGCCACTCCATAATGGTCTCAATGAATGACGAATATATTTAAATGTAATAAAAAATTACCTGTTTTAGAATCATTAATAATTGTTTTAAATTTTTGAACATCTGTTTCTAGTCGATAAATTGCACTTTCCTTTTGTTTCACGTTTTCTGACAACTCCTTAATAACAATATCTTCGTCCTCCAAAGCTTTTTCCAAATTCTTCTTTAGATGTAACTCTGAAGTCAAATCACCGATAAGTTTAAAAATAGCATTGCAATGTTCAAAAGCATTTTCCTTTTCCATACATCCATATTGTTCTAATATATGAGAGGCAATATTATCACTCTTAACATTTTCAAGAACTTGGTTCAAACCACTATTCAATATGGCGACAATTTTCGTATTATCTTCTTCTAACACTGAAATAAACAAATAATCCGTATACAAATAATAAACCGACAAAACATTATATTATATGTTTAAACAAAAAACACATACTTTTGTAATCAGATTTCAATGAGTTTAAGTCTATTGACAACTGTTTGATTTCTTCTTGCTTTGTTTTAACTTCTGATAAACAATTATTTTTCATTTCTTCAATGTTTTGTTCTAGAATTTTCTTTTCTGATTTTATTATTTCACAGCCTTGCTTCAGATTTTCAAGGAAATTCGTAAGGGTTTCTTTTTCTTCGGAAAGTAACGTTTTTTCTTTCGTTAATTGTTCTTGAAGGTTTTTAATTTTTTGCAAGTTATTAGTAAGAGATTGTATATGTGTAGTCAATTTGTGGTTTTCGGAATCTAATATGCCTATCTGTTCTTTCAATTCACTATTAGACATTTCTAATTCTTTATTTCTAATGATTTCAGTTTCAATATCTTTATTTACATTCACAAGCTGCGTTGATAAGTTGTCAACTTCGTTTTTAAGCTCTGTATTAGTGATAACTTCTGCTTTTAATTTATCATCTATTTCAGTTTTCTCCTCTCTTAAATCTTCTTTTTCCTTTTCAACTAACTCTTTTGATAGTCTTTCGTCCACTAGTTGTTGTGTTAAACATTCTTTTTCCTGTGTCAATATATTTTTAATTTCGTCTACTTCCGACAATTGCTGTGCAATCTTTCTTTTTTCTAATAATATTGTTTCTTTCCCTTCGTCAGCGATTTTAAGTATAGATTTCTCTTCCATGAGTTGTTGAATTAAAATGGCCTTTTCATTTAGAAGACTGTCTCGTTCATATGTTACAGTTTTGTAATTGTCTTCTAGAGCATTCATATTTTGAACTAAAACGTTGTTTTCTTGTATAAGAACTTTCTTTTCGTTCTCTAACAGATCTGTTTTAGTCTTTTCGCTTATTAAATTATCTTTCAATAGATCATTGCTGTGGGCGCTTTCATCATAAGTATTTCTCAGTGATTCTATATCAATAGCAAATTTACTTTTTTCTTCTCTGAAAACATTAATCTGTCCTTCAAAAGTTTTAATTATTAGTTCCTTTTCTTGTAACCTAATTAGACTTTTGTGAATTGTTGCAGTTAGTTCCTCAATTTGATTATTATCTGTTGTAATTTGTTCCTGCATATCTCTTTTTATCTGTTCCCAAGCACGTTTTTCGTTTTCAAAATAATTTTGTAAATGGTTTAATTCAAAACTCTTGCTTTTTAGTTCACTTTCCATATTTTCTATCATTTTGTCCTTCTCCTTGATGAGTAATTCATGTGTACTATTATCTTCTTCTATTGTGTAATGTAATTGTGTATTTTCTTCTTTGAGTGATTCTATTACTTGAGAGTTACTGGTAATAATACTATGCAATTCATTCTGAGACTTTGTAAGTAAAATGTTTAGATTTTCAATTTTTAAGGAAAGTTCTTTAGTATCAGTGTCCTTTTTCACACAAATTACTTCATTATTTTTAATGGTTTCCTCAAGATTCAATCTCAAAATCTTAATTTCTGCAAAATTGAAAATAATATATATAATTTTAATTTTGCTTTATTAAATATTATAAGTATATTTTATTATATATATTAAAAAAATATTTGATTATGAATATGTAAATGATCTTACCTTCCACTCTAGCCACATTATCTTTTAATGCATCATCGAGATCATTCCTTAATTTATTAATTTCATTATTTTTAATTAGTATTTCATTATTGAGCTCATTAGTCATACCATTTAAGTGATTACACTTACTTAGATATTCTTTTTCTATGTTATTTTTGTGCACATTTATTTGTTCTAACTGTTGTAATAGATTCGTTTTCTCATTTTCAATCTCTACTACCTTTTGATTTTCATGTTCTATATTCTTTTGTAAACCATCAATATCAAGTTTTAAATTATCAATTTGTTCATTTTTAGCTTTATTTGCGGCACTTGATTGAGTAATCTGTTCACTTAAAGCTTCATTAAGTTCATTCAATTTCATCTTAAGCATTGTGCTTTCAACATCATGATCTTTTAAAATATTTTCCAATGATTGTGTCTTCTCCGATATAATTTCTTCCAAATTTATTATCGCTAAACGAAAAAAGTACACAAAAATATAATAAGATGTTTGTCTGGCATATAAGTATAAAATCAATATATGTATATGAAAGTTACTTACTCATTTCGTTTTCCGTAAATTGGTCAAACATTTTCTTAAGCTCCTTCTGCAATTCAGCAATTGTGTCATTACTTTCATTCAATTTTATTGTCAAGTCCTGTTTTTCTCTTATAACTGCATCCATATTTTGCTTAATTTCATTTTTCTCACTAATCTCAGTTTTTATTTTCATTTCAATTGAATTGATATGTTCATCTTTTTCACGACATTTTTCGTCAAAGTAAATTTTGGTTTCATTTATATCTTTTTTGGATATTTCTAAAATATTTTGGTTTTCAATAATATTATCATTCAACTGCTGAATAGTTTTATTTAAGTCGGTACATTGTTGCTTTAAATTTGAATTAACTTCTTTTTCAGTAGCTAAAGTTTTGTTCAAATCTTCAATACATGCTGTAGTTTTCAACAATTCTGAGTTTAACACCTTAATATCTTTAGACAATTTTTCATTTATATCTTTAGCCTGTTGGAGTTCATCCTGAATGCTAACTTTATACTCAATCTCATTTTGCAGTTGAGTTTTTAAAGCATCAGTTGTAGCATTTATTTCATCTAAATTGTATTGAAATTTCTTCTTCTCTTCATTATAAGCAATTTCTTGATTTTCAAATTCTTTGTGAATTTTTTCAATTTTCACATCACGATTTTGCAATTCTGCAATAAGTTTGTTGTTATGATCCTCTAGAATTTTACAATTTTCATTAGATTTTGTTAGGCAAGCTTTTACTTCTTGTAGATCTGTATTAATTTTTTCATTATATATGGTATACTGTTGTATTTGTTTCTGAAGTTCTGTAATGTCATCTGTTTTCTGCCTCAAATTATTCAAATAGCCTTGTATTTGAATATTTAAGTTAGCCATATCACTGTTATATTTATTAGTTAGTTCCCCTCTTAATTCTTTTTCTTTTCGTACGTCACATTGTAGTATTTCAATCATTTCACCTTTTTCGAAAATTTTATTTTGTAACTCAACTAATTCATTGTTTCTATTCGAAACTTTTTCTTTCAAAGTCATCATTTGTTTTCCGTATTCGTCTCTCATTTTCAGTTTAGATATTTTTTCTGTATCAATATCACTCTTTAGATCTTTTATAATATTTTCTGATTTTGTTATTTCATCAGACAAACTTTGCAAAAGAGAAAGCTTTTCTTCTTGCAAAGTTTGAATTTCTTTCATTTTCGAATCGATGATCCTTCTAGAATTTTCTCCTGTATCACGCAATCTTTGTTCTAACTCATTTACTTCGTTATTTAATTTTGTGACTTCATTGTCATAACGAATTTTTAACGTGTTTTGGCTTTCTATTTCTTCATTAATGCGATGTTTCAAATTAAATATGTCTGTATCTTTTTCCAAGATAATTTGTGTCATATTTTGCTGTTCTTCTTGAGATTTTTTTGTTAATTCACTTAGTTGATCCTATAAAATGAAAATTTATATGTAATGTAAATATTTTTAAATTAATAATAAGCGGCCATTGTGGTACAGTGTTACAGCAGCTGAATGTAAACAAGATAGTTGTGTGTTCTATACCCACTAAGGAAATAAAATATCTTAGCACTAGTCTCCCTCTCTACCTACCCCTCTCATGAGAGAAAAATCGTAAAGTTTTTTTTTTAATAAATAATTTATTCATTAAAATATATAATCTTTAAAAAAGCTAAAACTATATTTACCTGCAACATTTGCATCTGTTGTTTAAGAAGAACTATTTTAGCGCGCTCTTCACTTAGTTGCACTTCTATCACATTAGCGCAAGCTTCACTGCATACAGCTAGCGAAAAAATATATTTAATTAGCATTAATATAATTATAATTTTATTAGCATTCAATATAATATAAAAACGAAGATATTAAGGCAAAATGTGAAATATTTAAATCAAAGTTTAAAATATTTACATATTCATTTCTATTCTTACTTCCTTGATTATTTTAATGTTTAATATTTATCAATAAAACCATTTCATTAAATTGTAATTCTCATACGATTTTGTTAAATTGTCAGACAGATGATTTTTTTGTCAGTTTTGCTGTATTTTATTTTAGGTTCAACTATATAGCATAGTAAGCAGAGGGAACCTAGCGTTAAGTCTGTGCCACATTTTCTGCTGCATTTTTAGAGGAATTGCATGTTGAGCAGTAGAACTCAATGTTTGGCTTTAAAATTTTCGTCTTCTCAAGACAAAGCGCGGCAGTGAGAATCCAAATTAAAAATCAAACGTATTTTTAAAATTGGCGGAAACAACACTTACTTTTCTCTGCCCATATGCGGGATATACAGCGTGTTAAATAAAAACTTACATATATTATGAGGTAGTGATTGAGCACTCGCATCCAAATCATCACATTCAAGTTGACTGGAGTTGAGACCATTCAATCTGTTATGCTGCCTTAGTTCTGTCACCAGTTCTTTAAGAGAATGGACCTGATGGCGCTCGGTTTCCAATTCCTCAACTAATTGCGACACTCTGCTTGATTCTTCTTGACTTGTTGCGAACCATTTATCGCGTTCTCTTTTTAAATCGTCGAACTAAAATAAGTTGATATATTATTTGTTAATATGATATGCCATTTTATCATATATGTATAATTGTAGGTTCAAGTCCCAATTGTCGGAAAATATAATTAAAATATTTTTTTAAATCTAGCTTAAGAAAATTTTACCATTAGATGTCATCACTAAAATTCAATGAAATGAAAAAAATATCATATATAAAATTATATAACATGCAGAAACTTAAATGAATAAATTCTTCAGGTGACTTCAACAGATATATTATTAAAAACATTTAATTAAATTAATTCTATGATACAACAGACATATTTGAAACTTTTGCCTTACATTTTTTAGAACATATATGAAAAATTTAACATGGCCAGAATCAAATTTGCATACCATATGTTAGCATGGTCAGCACTTGGACAGTTTTCACTTTCTGCTGAAAGTTGGGTGGCAGAACTCAACGTCACGCTTTGCCTCGACACCAGAGCGAAAAAATTTGAATTTATATTTCTATTTTAAAATAAATAAATATGTCACTTCCTCGAATGGGGATCGAACACACAATCGTCGCGTTACAGTCACACCTTTGTGCCGCTGCGCTACGACGGCCTCATGTTCATATCCTTAGTGAATAATGTATATGTATTTATAATAAAATTGTAACTGATCATTGTCTGTTAACATGGAATATATATACATATGAATTTCTCTATATGAAAATCTCTTATAATGTAATAGAAACCAAAATAAATAGGCAAACATAAAATTCTCTATTTTATGTTTACTTATTTGTGTCTATTTGTCAGTTTGTGTGTTCGGTGGTTTGTCTGTGTGTTTGTGGACACTAGTCTTAGAAATGGCTTAACCATTTTAAATGTTATTATTTTAGTTATTTATATATATAACTATATTTTAGTTATTTATAATTATAACTGTTTTATTAATTCGGTAACCAAATTAATAAAAAATGATGAAGCCTGGTTGCTAATAAAATATTAAATAATATATTAACATTTACCTTATTTTGAAACATATCCCTTTCATATTGTAAATCGTCTAGTTGCTCTTGCATACTAACTAGTCTTTCCTCAGTTTGTTCTAACTGCTTCTCTAACTTGACGGAGTTAATATTCGAAGTTTCAGCCTTAGCTTCACACTCTTGACCACAACAAGTTGAAATTTTCGCTTTGAGATTCATTATGTCCTGTTTGTATCCTTCTTTATCTTTCACTGTAATTCAAAAGAATTTAGTTAAAATCGAAAATACTTTAATATCTCATAAAAAAAATCTTCCAATATATAAATTATGTAGCAACATTTATCTGTATTATAATAAAATTGTAAAACGAATTCTCTCAATTGCTTTACTTAAGTATAATAAACATGTATAGAGTTAAGCAGGGGGTATATCTAGATTTATTACAAGGGGAGCCTCGGCTTTAGTTTAAACTGATCTCTAAAACGTTTTATTATAATTATTCATTTCTCATTTTTAGTGTTCCGTATCTTTTAAGGAAAAAAGGAACCCTTATAAGATCACTTTGTTGTGTGTTGGTCTGTCAAAAAATATATGGCCGGTTATATTGCAAAATTGTGTATTTCGATACTATAAAGGTACCAACATTAATAGGGTACTTCCGGTTGACCTAGAATTATGAAATTTGGCAACTAGCAACAGGTAGTTCAGGAAAAAAGCTGAAAATTATACATTTGCGGCTAAAGTAAAAAAAAAATTGCCTTAATATGGGACAAAATGTAGTATGAAAGCCGCTAGATCAAGTTAGGTATAATTACAGCAGCTCTGTAGAACCTAAAAAAACAGTATCTTACATAATTTCTCCATTTTCATATTAGTCCTAGTCAACTCTTCTTGTAAATAGTTCTTGTCAAATCTCTCAGCATCCAGTGCAGCTTGCAATCGCCTTACTTCGCTGTGTAAGGAACGAAGAGCTGGCGGTGTTTCAGCTATTTTAAAAGGTTGTAGTTCCGCCGCAGCCGCATCCTGCCCGCAGGCCTCTGTTAAAATAATGTTAAAAATATATTTTTTATAATAAGAAAAATTTAAAGTTTATATATGACTCTATAATCTAAATGTTTATGTTCTCTATGTATTATGTTCTATATGTAATATAAATATTTATGTTCATTGACTTTAAAAAATATAATTTAAACTGTTGTAAATTAATTTTTTCCTTATCATACAATTATTCTATTTGAATTTTTATAAAATGTCATTTGAAAAAACAGAAATGAGAAAGAAGTCAACAGAAGAATAAACATAGCATGAAAATTTTATATTTTATTCCCAACAACCGCATAAAAGGAAATTACAATCCTTAACTGAAAAAAATTGTTATGGAGAAAAATTGTATACTACCATTCTTAACCTATGCTAGTCAAACATTCTTCAATAAGATTAAGAATAATATATTATCCTGCCAGCATGCAAATGGAAAGAAATATCCCAAAACTAAGAAGAATAGATAGAACATGTATCATAGACATACGCAACAAAACTAAGTTTAAAGATGCTGGGTTGGCCACATAACTAGATACCAGGACAACAGATGGACACTGCAAACAACAAGTAGCTTGGCCCTTAGGGAAATGACAAAGGGGACACCAAAAGAAGGAATTATGAAATTATTAAAATAGCGGTACCAATTGGATTACCAAAGCTTAAAATAAACCAACATGTAGAAAAATGGAGGAGGCTTTTTACCCTAGAGGGGCTTTACAGTAAACAACAAATATCAAACCGACATCATAAAATAAACACCTACTTATTGTAGCGATGAATAAAGCTAAATAAATAAATAACAAATAATCAAACCTGCAATAGCCATTAAAACATCCGTAGATGTGATATTAGAACATTGCATTAAAGATTTTGTAAATTTCAATATAGTTTTTTGGTCACTGGCACTCAGATTACTGCACATAGCACTTTTAATGTCTACATCTTTTGAATTAATGCAGACAAAAAAGAGTAAAAGAGAAGCCGCCATACATATTTCTTCTTCATTATGTGGTTCCACTGTGCCATTTGGAAATGTAAATTTTGGATATTTTTCCAAAATAAACTCGTGGATTGTGTGTGCGTCTAGCAAAGAGGATCTTGATTCATCTAAATTAAAGTTTTCTCTCAAATGTGATATAATATTTATTAGAGATTCTAATGACACAGGAAATTCTTTCTTGTTTTCTTCTTCAAAGAAGCAATTAATCTGGAACCAAATATTTTAAAATTGTAGAATGTAAGAATTTTAAATTGTATGTGTAATATAAAATAATAATTTATACCGCACCGCAAAACTAGTTTTACCAATAGTTAAAGTTACAACGATATGTTAATAATAATAAATCAAGCATATAATAAAAAGTTAGCACGAACTTATCGAAAATATAAAGTTGAAGAATCTGCAAATAATATGCAACGGTTACGCACCTGGCGTTTCATTAGGCGGTTAGAAAAAACTGTTACACAAAGAAGCCATATGAATGATATTCTATTTATATCTTTTTGTGTTCAATAAATATAAGAAAAAGGATTACTAGATAGCAATGTGTAATTTAATAAAAGTATAAATACTTTAAAGGTAAACTTACCCAATTTCCTAAGATGGTTTTCCATTCCTGAAGCATTTTTCACAGAATTTAAAATAATCACGTTTATATACACACTATCTAAATACGTCAGTTTATATTAAATTAAATAATTAAAATAATACAAAAAATGTATAAAAATATTAAGGCGAGTGGACTAAAGATTTATATAGAAATGTTCGACAGTTGTTATTACTTCGCCGTTGCAGTTTAAAATGTTTTTTTTTCGAAAGTAACATTTACTTCAACCGTTCTATTACATATTATAACCGGTTTTTTCTACTGTATATTATAGTATCATTTATAAAATTCTATTTGTTGTTTCTTGTAATAAATATTACTTTTATTCAATTTAATGTGTATTTTTCAAATAAAAAAATACGAAATAATTTTTCTATTTGAAATCACAACTTAATTATATTTTTACAGTAGCAGTCTCTATGAATACTACGCAATATTCACAACTAAAAGAATATTATCTATGAAAACAACAATAGGCTGACACTGACAGTGACGTGACACTAAACACTTGAACTTGATAATTGATATTGATATGACAACGACAAGAGATAATTTAATTAAAAAGAACAAGAGCTCGAAACGCTATAAATTAAGAACTGAACTGAATTCAGAACAAGAGCTTTTTTAATTTTTATCAGTATCAGATCAGTGTGTTTTTTAATGTTATGCAAATGTAACTTTAAATGAGCTATTTATTCGTCAAATATTTTTCCTCTGGAAGTTCTTAGGATCAAAGAAAGGTTGCTGTTTAAAAGGACACAGTAATTTTTTACTTAATGTTCTATTCTTAAAATATAAAAAAATATATTTTTTCTAGAACAATATTGAATTAAACATGTCACCGACAAGGGCAGCTGGTATAGTAGTATTCAGACAAAGAAATCAAATTATACAGTTTCTATTACTACAAACTTCTTATGGCGAACATCACTGGACGCCGCCAAAAGGTATATTATAATAGTAATAGTAATATTGTACAAATTATAAGTAACTACAATTTTTTTTGTACAAAAATAAGTAAGTCTTTCATCCTACTTAATGGAAATGACATCATTATAATAAATTAATATTGATATGAGATTAACAATATTTCATATGTTTACGTAAGGTCATGTTGATCCTGGGGAATCAGACTGGGTGACGGCATTACGTGAAACAAAAGAAGAGGCTGGCTTATCTGAAAAGGAGTTGGAGGTAAGTGAATGTTTTAATTAAGTTAAGCTTACAAGATTATAGATTGTCGAACTTAATAACAATATATAGCTGTAATGTTGAATCAATTATTTTATTTGATGTAAGTACATTTGATTAGTAAAGCTGGGATCGTTGGCATAAATTTATAAAGAATACTATTTTTCTTCCAATTAGAATTGCTTCACATTATTTACATAGTGCAGCTCTTGTAATACATATTGTCCTAAAGTATTTGGAATTCTGACAGAAAGCAGATAAAAGAGTGATTTGGCACTAGGTTCTTTCTGACTATGCTGATATGAAAAAATATTAAACTAATTGTAGTTTTCTTTTCATTGGAAGAGGTGGTAATTGACTTTCTTCTTTCCACCAAAATCTTAAAATATAGATATCTAAAGTTTATAATATATTCATTTTCATTCCATTCATTTTATTCATTTAAAACTATTTTTGCTGTACATGCTTTAAGCTATTTAAAATATTAAATTGTTTAATTCATACATATTTATTTTCAGATTTACAAAAATATATCAAAGACCCTTAATTATGAAGTAAAAGGGAAACGAAAAGCTGTGGTGTACTGGTTGGCTAAATTAAAAAATCCTGAAACAACAGTAACATTATCTGATGAACATCAAGATTTAAAATGGCTTGCGCTAAAAGAAGCAAAAGAAATATCTGGATTTGATGATATGAAAGTTTTATTGGAAGAGTTTCACAAAAAAGCTCTTGAAGTTGTAAATGACAATAATTAGTCTAATAAACTAAATATAATTTAATTGCATAATGTTGTTAAATAGCAAGAATGTAAATACGATATACTAATAAAACACGTTATTTATTTTATTTTGTTTTCAATCAGATAAGCAAATAATTTATTTATGACCTGAATCTTGAATTTTATTTTAACCTGGCCTATATATTACTGAGGGATTTTTTTTTACCACATGTCAAATGATAACTTATAAGTATTTATGCAAATATAATGTGACTGCAATAATAAAATGAAAAGGGAAAATAAAAATTTTCATTTTCCCTTTTTCTTTTTTCTCTTTTTTTTAATATCGTTGCGTTTTGTTGCGGCTAGCTGCACAATAATAATAGCAATACAATATACAATGTAGACAATAAAATCTAACAATTTGATACATACATGCTAAATCTAAAATGGGTAGAACAACAGGCTGTTACTTTAGTTACTGCATTTAACTTACAATAATAGGTAATAGCAGAAAAATTGATAAAAGCCTGAATGAGAAAATTTAATGAAAATATTATTTTAACTAAAATATTTCCGCGTGCCCGCACATGACAATATTATTGATAATAACCCTGAATTCCCCAATATTGCCGTAAGAAACCTTTCTAAGAATCTACAACAATATCGAAACACCGGCCGCATACAAACAATATTATTGTACGTCTATGGCACGGCTATTTCTAATATATTTGTATTATCTATGGTTGTCAGTCACATTTGTCATGTTTACGTTTACTTTGAAAAACATATTTAGGATGGATTTCATTTCACCACTAAGTTAATATTCTTAATATAAATAAAATGACATTCATACATTGTATTTAATTACTTGCTAGTAATGTATTTATTTATTAATTTACATATGAATTTGGTGTAATATATATAATGGATAAAGTTCAGGATAATTATTCTAAACCCTTAGATATAAATACAGAGGACGAAAAATCGTCCAATAATAATTTAAAGAGTCGTGGTGCTAAACGCAAAAGGTAAATATTTTATTTCTTACGGCATTAAATATAATTACCATATTATTAAGCTGTAAATTTCTTGTTATATCAACTAAAGGATAAACAGTAGCAGTAGCACTGATGGAGATGATGTTTTACCTGAGAATACTTTTGATATGGAAAAGAATCTTTACGCTTCAGCTATTAAAAATAATTTAGATGATGTCAGTGTAAAGAAAATTTTAAAGGTTAGTTTCTATTTATGTTACCATATTGAACTCTTCTACAATTCCATTAAATGACTAATTATCTTTATTTACTAAGTACAATTAATATTGCAGAAAGTAGTTACAAATGATCATGTTCTGGCACTTGTTAAGTTACGTGAAGAAGAAGAGGAATCAGGAACAGAAGAGAAACTTCGTCCTAAAATAACAAGATCCAAAGCTAAGTGAGTATTTTGCCTAAATATAGTAAACCTATTGTTTTTAGAGTTCCTTCCATATCTTTTAAGGAAAGGAAAGAATGGAAAAAAGGAACCCTAATTATTTTGTTGTCCGTCGGTCTGTCACCTGTCTTTCACCTGATGATTCTAGTTTTATTCTTGCTTTGCTGCTAGCATATATGTTTTGGATTATTTTTATACATATTGTAGAGATCCTCTCAGCTTTAAGACTGTCCCATATTGTCTCCTGGATAATGCTGTCAATTGCTTTAGAGTAGTTGATGAAGGCCATGTACAAAGGTTTGTTTTATTCATTACACTTGTCCACCATCTACCTGACTGTATGTATGTGGTCTGTTGTGGCAAAATTTCTCCTAAAATAGCCTGTTTCATCGGTTGACTTTGGTCTACTGTTGTGCTTATTCAATTTAAAATCAATCAATCAATTTTGGTTTTGAAGCTTGTTGGTCGGTAGTTTCCTTTATCTTCTTTGGGGCTTTTTTATATATGAAAATTATGTGTGATATTAGAATGTCATTGTAAATTTTCATCAGTTTTTCAGTTGGTCTATTTCGCTTCTTTCAATTTTTATTTCTATATCTTGTAGTGTTGATGTTACAAAAGCAGATAAATCTTCATTTTTTTTACTACACTTTTATTGGTTAGCCTCTGGCAGTCTAAATAACATTGTAATACAATGTTATTTTTTCTATTATTCATCTCGAGATTGACTATGTTTTTTATTTGAAACCTCCATCTCACTCCTTAATTTTTCATTCTCCACTATAATATAAAGAATATTACATATTTTCAGAGAATTGTTGAAAGTATCCCCAGGGTCTCTTTCATGGAATATGGAACTAACACCAATAGTGCATATACCAGTCAACATCACACCTGAAGTGAAAGCCTTAATAGCTCAAGAGCTACCTGAAGATGAAGATGATGAAGAATATGAACCTGTAGGTAGAATAAATTTTCCAAGCAGTTCACATTATATGTCATGTACTAGGGTAGACAGAGAGAACTTAGTGTCAAGACACTCCATTCACCTTGGAAGATTCACATGGAAGTCAAGATCTTGTTTAGTACAATGTTTTTAAAGCAACATAAACTTTTTAGATAACCTAAAATTTGGTTGAGTGGGGCTTGCTTATTATTATGACACAGGACAAAATATTTTTCTTAATTAAGTGTGGAATGGCACTTTAGAAATGTAAAAAAATAAAAGAAATATATATTATATTAAATAGCATTCTCTCTGACCAAATGATAATTCCTTGGGTAGTGGAAATTTGTAACAATCTTCCTACAGACATGCTGTAACAAGCCTATAAGAATTTCAATATAGTCTGATAAGAATGTACAGTTTAGTTGGCCACAGCCAGTTGTGGAATAATACTTTAAAAATGTAAAAAATCTTGCATGGTCTTAGAGAAGTGTGAAATTGATAATGATTTATTGCTTTTTGATTGCCCCACCATGGTTTCAAACATACCCCTTATAGAATTTATTTAGAATTTATTAGAATTTATTTGCAGTTGTGATTTTTAGATGACCTTGCTTTTTCCTTGAATCTCAATATAGATCAAATGTGACTCTAGAAATATGAGATCAATGAAAATATATGAATTTGTTTATTTTTTCATTTAACAACAAATTGTTAATATTAGTAATTGTTGTTTATATGAATATACACAGTTGTCTCTGATAATATTATAAAAGTGTCACAAGGGGTGATCACTTTATGAGTTCGACATTTTTGTATCTTGAGAAAATCACTTTACTATTTCCCTGATAAAGGTGTTCATATTAATATAGACTACATACACATATGGACTACAGTATCTTGTACCACATATTACAGTGTAGATTCATTTGGACATACCATCATAATAGCACTTGGAATCACATATATTTTTTTGTTGTTGGAATAATAATTTAATTCAAAAACTGAATAAAAATAATGTTATTTTAGTTGCTGTTTTCTTTTATTATTCCAAATTAACATAAAAGTATGTTTTTTCATAGAGTGACGATGATCATGGCCTGGAGTCATGTAGCGATATAGACTCACAGCCTCGGACGCCGGCGACGCCCAAAAATCAAAAGAAACCTAGTCCTAAAGTAGTTCAAGATGGTCCTTTTAAAGTGCCACAGGTAAGATAAGTAGATAAATTTTATAATGTATAGATATCCTTTCTGTGTTTCATATTTTGTGTTTGTATTTCAAAAAGTAAAATTAATTATCGAGGCCAGTAATTGTAGTGCACTGTCAAAAGTGTTCAATGGTAAATTTGACAGGTTGTGGGTTCCACTTGAAGGAAGAAGAAGGAAGTTTTGCACTTGAAGGAATGAAATGTTGTTATTTCATTGCCCTGGTTAGAAGATAAAGCGCGCCATTAAGTTTTACCACTCTACACAATGTCTTGGAATTTGAATGCTGTGTGGGGAATGGAGTGTCCTAACACTAAGTTCCCTTTGCGTAAACTGTTATATGAGGCAATACAACGTGCCAAAAAATATAAAGTAAAACATTTACAACTGACATTTCAGGAAGTCAAAACACCAGTTTGTAGAAAACTAGACTTGGAAAATGAAGAAGCCACCATAGCTCTACGTACTCGGTCAAAACTTTCCCTATCAGCGACTCCTATAGAACATATAGAGGAATCATTTGTACCACCTGATGACTTGCCGATGCCGGTCGTCGATGATCTATGGAGTGAATTCTTAAACGAATGCCTAAATCCTGCTTCCAATGTGAGGAACGAGGATGACGATGAAGCTGATCCGGAATACAATGTTGCTGCTGATCCGGATGCCAGTTAGTATGCCTTTTTATAATCAGCCAGGAGGTTAGGAGGTCAGTCTTGGCGCAGGGGCACAAAGCGTGACTGTAAAACCGACTGCTTGTCGGTGTGAACCCCACTCGAGGAGATGAAATATTTATTTAAAGTTGTATTTATCAATAAAACCAAATTGTAGAAAAATTTGGAAGTAATTAAATTGTTGTTGCTTTGTTATTTATTTAGCGAAGTGATAAATATTTGCTCCATTTTATCGATACTGAACAGATTTCGATGAAATTTTCCTGTATAATGTACAAATATATTAAATGTATTCAAAATTTTGAATAGGAAACGGAGGTTCCGTTATATGACAGGTATTATTATTGTTAAGGGACCTTAGGAACTTGAACTAGTTTTTAATGATAGATTTAATTTTCAGATGAAGAAGACGAAGAATCGTTAGAGAGTAGCATAATAAAGATATCTCGTAAAGAATTGAATGATTTAGTCACTGAGTTGTTTGATGTACTTCCAGAGGCTCCAGTGGAGCCTTTACAGGACATACAAAGTGTTTTAGATCAAGATAAGGGTTTTGAGGTAGAAATTTATATTGTTTTGTAATTTTATTTAGGGGATAACGTTTGACTGTAAGTGCGAGGATAGTGGGGCAAAAATATAAAGTTGGTTATGGTATCTTAGGATACTTTAACCTATCTACTCGATGAATGTTACCAGAGCAAGAAAAGTTGATGCGTTTGTCACGTAAGCTTAATTATGTTAAAGTATCCCTCTCAAATCTTTCCTCATAAGATGAAAGGAACCCGGGAGGAAAAGAGACAAGTGTACGCGTTAACCAAAAAAAATCTCCTTTGTCATCGCCAGTCTCCCACAACACTCCCCTTATAGCGGCGCCCAATATCAGCACATTGGTCCTCAACGATTCGAGTGACTGCCAGTATCGCGATCATGTGGAAAGCAAGACCAAGTAGGCCTTGAAGAAACTGTGGGTCATCAGCAGAGCGAGACAGTACTTCACGCCAAAACACCGATTGTGTTGTGATAATATAGGGCCCAGGTTCGGCCTGATATGGAGCATTGTTCTCAACTATGGGCTGGTGCATCCTAGTATCAGCTTGAATCATTTGATCGCATACAACGTAGAGCCGTTCGAATCGTTAGAAACCCAATGTTCTGTGCAGGGCTTGACACATTGCGTAGAGCTAGCGCATTGCGCCTCGCTGTGCGTTCTCTACCGCATTTATCATAGGGAGTGTACTGGGGAAATTTTTGACTTATTACCGGCCGCGGAATTTTATAACCGCATAGTACGTTACAAACTAATACCATCCACACCATCTGGATACGTGGCACTCCACTACTGTGCGGTTTCGTAGGAACATCCTTCCACGCGCCACGGAACTGGAATGGCCTACCTGCCGCAATGATTCCGCGCCCGAAACCTTCTAAAAGCGCGTCTATCTCCACATTGGCGGTCAGCAACGCACCTGTAGCTCTTTTAGTGTTACACGGGGTCATGGGCGGCGGTGATCACTTACCATTAGGTGACCCGCACGCTTCTCTTTTCCATAAAAAAGTTACCCAAACGCATCATATAAAGTTTAGTGATTATTACTGTTTTAAATTTTTCCAGTTAACTTCTCAACATTGGGAGGGCAAACAAGAACCGATATCTGATGAAGAACATCACCCTACTTCAACAAATATGGCGGCCAAGGTCAAAATAGAACCTAGACTTTCAATAGGAAAAACTGAGGTGGAGGAAAGTAACGAAATTGAACAGAATATTATAAATAATATTATCGATGTTCCCATGCTTGTGCCGATAAGTCGACCTGTAAAGAAGACCACGTGGTTATTATTTTATTTTGTATTTTTTTAACTTATTTTAGCACCATTTAGTTGTCCAGTTATGATATTATGATGTTATGTTGTCGTTGCATTAGAAGAGAAGACAATAATAATGTTATAATAAATAAAAAAAAAATATGAATAAAAGAAAGGGTCACGCTGTATTCCGCACACAGAAGGGTAAGCAGAGGGAACTTCGTATTAAGACACTCCGTTCCACAGTTTCCGCCAAATTCTGGAGGCATTGCGTGTTGAGTAACGGAACTCAACGCCACGCTTTGCCTCGACACCAGAGCGAAGAAATGAAAATATGAATTTAAATAATTATTTTCTTTCCTCGAGTAGGGATCGAACCCACAACGAGTCAATTTTGCAGCACACTGTGCCTCTGCGCTACGACTGGCTACTACTACCTATTGCTAACTATTATTATGATTATTCTTAAAATCATTGCTAGAGCCCGCTGTGGCACAGCGGCACAGCGTTAAACTATAAACGCGACGGTTGTGGGGTTGAATTAATTATTTTTCTCATTCTGGTAATAAACAAAACAAAGCACGGTGTTGATTTCCTTCACAACATGCAAATTGTCAAAAAATCGTCCATGCGCACGGAACAAGGTGTCTTAACCTTTGTGGGATACAGCATGAAGCTATGATTTTTTTCTTTCAGTGCAGAAGCCCAAGTACCAACTGAAGTTATTATTTCAGTGGAAGAAACGAAAGAAGTGAGACTTCCATCAAAAAACGGGCTGTCCCCACCTGCACCTTTAAAGAACCTGGTTACCAATGAACCAACAATAGTTGAGATTGAAGTAGATGGAAATGTTAAGGTTATTATTCCTTTCTATTATTTCTTTTCAGCATGTGACAGAACGGACGAACGTATAATGCGACCGTTATAGGCTAGTTTATAATTAAATAGAAAGAATTATTTAGTATTTTCGTATCCTCGCTCTGTAAAAAATGACCAAACGCGGCATTCAGTTTTGCCACCCAATATGCATTGTCTCGAGATTTCAGAGGGGCATGTGGATAGGAGTTTCTCAACACTAGGTAACCTCTGTCTACCAAAATTAAAAAAAATAGCACTATTATTTATTATTTAACAATTTTTAAAGTGTTATTGCACACTTAGGATAGAAAACCATATGTTCAAATGTATTGCTTAGCGGTTAGAACGCTTGGACGGTTTCCAAGAGGCTTAATTTTTTATATGTTTTCTTAAAAGTATTTATACTTCTATTAGTTTCCTACTTACAGATGTATCCAGAACAAATACTCATCTTTCAACAGCAACTACGACAACACGTACAACTGGCGGCTTCTAATTTCTTACAATTATACATACACCCAACTTTATGGTCTTATGCACCGCAATACAAAGAATATTTGGTATGTAGTTATCATTTTTTTATTATTACTTAAGTTTCACGCTTGATTTTAGAAGTCATCCTTACTCTTGATTACTTTTCTTCCCGGGCATCAAAAGTTTAGAGAGCAAGCCTAGCTTCAAGACGGCCACAGCTCGTCAATCCATTTATACAGCAATATCGCTATTTGATTTAATTGTAATATTTTTATCAACAGACATCACTCTACTCAATGGTAGTAAATGACAGTATTGCAATAGTCGATGTTTGTAATTTAAAACCAGCGTTAGAATTGGTGCATTGTTGGGAAAACACATTGTCAGAAAACACAAAGGAGTCTCGAGAGATGGTTAAGTGAGTATTTTTTGTCTTAAAGTAATTGGAAATAAAATACTTTTTAGATAACTTTTTTGGATTTTAACTCAGACATTTTGGAAAACTTCTACTATGAAACTAAATGATACATCAAATATTTTCTTTTACTTTTTCAGATTTCTCACTAATGAAGTGGACAAATGGTAAGAAAAACTTATTCTTTCTCATCATCATATTTATATATTATTTTCTCAGCTTCACGCTATATTCCGCATGTAGCAAGGTACATGCAGACGGAAGACAGACGGAAGTTAGTGTTAAGACACTCCACTCTCTACTTTCGGCCGAAACGTATCGATACTATCGATACTGCCGATACTATCGTTTCCTAGAAATTCAATAGTATCTATTTAATCGATACAATTGACTGTTATATCGATCGCATGGGCTTTTTTAGATTTAAACTATCGATTGCGAAACTATCGATAGTTTGGCAACACTATATTATAATACTACAAAGGCTCGCTCGCTACAAATCCCTGTACGCGTCTCCCATTAGTCCGCCAGTCGACCAATCAGCGAGTAGCTCGCCACTACCGTGACACTAGCGATAGCGCTATTTCTGACTTTAGTTCACTGAAACTATACTTAATGGCGTTTCGCTAAGTTATATTATAAAACCTATATGCCGACATGTTTTTTTTTTTCTTTTTTTCCAGTCGTCGTCGCTCAGCCGCAAATGCAGTATATATGGGCGATTTTCATGAGACATTTAAAAAGGTGGTGGCGAATAATCCAGTGTTTTTATATCCGCATCTTTTACCACCTGTGCCTTACAGGTCCGAGTTTCATCATAAAAGGTTCAACTATTTGCCTTCCGAGGACAAGTGAGTGTATTAAAATTTTTTTTTAGTATTTTCTTCTCATCAAAACTGTCTTTTGTTTATGGCTTCGACCTCGTAGGAGATGGAAACAGCTGACGGATGACTCAATCTGATAGCCCAAGGTAATTCTTACTAACTGTAGGGGCTAACGTTATATAAAATCTAGACCATCGTCGATAAATGGATTATTTAAGTTCAATAGTGCTAACAGTAGTTTATTTGACTAAACTATATTTTGAACTGAATTGATTTAAAAAATAGTAAAATAGTAGTCGTGGCGCAGGGGCACAAAGTGTGATTGTAAATGCGACTGGTTGTGGTTTCAATTTGCATTCGACGAAATTAAATATTTATTTAAATTGATATTTCCATTTCTTCGCTCTGGTGTCGACGCAAAGCACGACGTTGAGTTCCGCCACTCAACACACATTGCCTCCAGAAATCGGCGGTTCCCTCTGCCTACTCCGCTGTACAAAAGAGCGTGAAACTGATTCTATTTAATATAAAAACTACAGATTAATAGTCCTCGGACTAGACCAGTTCTGGCGCCACATACAGTCCAACCCGAAAGTGTTCCGCCTGAAGGCGAAAGCGCGCGGGCGCGGCTGGCTCACGGAGGCGGCGCGCCTCGCCCGCGAGTGCACGCTGCCCACAGGTCTGGTAACGGCACGCGCGCTGCTTTGTCATGTACAGGTCGCGCGCCGCGCCGAGGACGGCGCTATATACGTAAGTCTTGGCCCTTTATACAAGTGGGAGCGTCAGCGCTCCTTTTACGGGAACAGCATATAGGGTAAAATATTTCAAAACCGTACCTAAAGTAATGAATCAAGATACCTCAACCTCTTAGACGTAGGGTTTTTTTTGCATTTCACGATGTTTATCCATGTTATTGTTATCTATTATTGTTATACCAATAATGATAACAATAACACCTACTACAAATGTTTGAAAAAATAACTTTTTTTTTATTTTTGGCATAATCTCTTTTCTTTTCATTGTATATATTGTATACTTTTATTTGAGTAGTTAAAACTTTGTATTGTTATTACTAGAATTCGGGCTTTGATTTTGAAATTGGTATAAATGTTTTTTTTAGCTTTGATGAATTCTACTGATGAAATAGTATTTCAAGTTGATGTACATCATCGTTAGTTATGGTTCACATTTAAGTGGGTCGATTCTAACTAGAAATAATAAGCAATTATTTTTATTTGACCGTATTAATGGAATACAATAGTTACTATAAAAATTGTGATGATACAATTTTCATTCATTTGTATAATAGTAAAATAGCTATAATTTGATACGAAATGATTTCGTTTTCCCATAAACCTGACGTCATTACCAATTAAGGTTAAATACATGAAAAATAATGTATTTTAACTTCGTATTTGTATACGTTAAAAATTATTATTATCATATAAAAATTTATAATTTTCAGCGATATTTTAAATACAACGAAATACAGCCAGTGAAGCACAAATTATATCCATTTAACCCTAAAATAACTCTCTATGAACAACCGGAAATGGAAATGCCACGTATATGGATTAAATATCTGGCTAAAAGTAGTAAGAGGTTTAAAGTAAGTATCTAAATTAATTAAATTTATTTAATATTATTAACTTATTTTATTATATATTATATAATATTTAATTTCATTTAATAAAATTTGCACTGAGATGTTGTCTGAGTGAGAAGGGGTTCTCACTCATTACAATTTATCTGTAATGTTTCAAAGGTTGTCTGGTAAATGGCCGTATACGCGACGATTGTGGGTTTCATTCTCTTTATGGTGAAGTTAATAAAACGTTTTATTATTAATGTACGTTATCTCATTTATGTATCCGTGAATTGATTACTTTTACATATTACCTAAGATTGCAGTTATATATAGTTTTTTAATTGATTTAAATCAAATATCGTTTATAAAATTTATTCTAAAAAAATCTCTTTTGTTTTTAAAAAATGCTAATATTATTATACATTTTCAGAATTATTTGTATAAACAGCGTCATGGTCAAACTGAACCACAAGGTGTTGAAGTGGAATTTGGCAAAAATATTAATGCTAATATTGAAAAAACTCCGCTACCCATAGATTTTACCAAAGAAATCTTATGCACAAGATTGAATGTGTTGCCCATAGCACCCAAACCAACTTTGGTGGACAAAGTCGATGTGCCCATACAAAAAACGGAACAGACAACGACTTTGCTATCGAGTAATATATATACAATTATTCATACAAGTAATGGCACGCAACTAGTTCCCATTCAAGTACAAACAAGTACTGTCAACAGTACTATAACACCCATTTGTACCCCACTCGTCACAGATACAAAAATCGATAACAGAATCGATTCGAATAATCAAAACGTTACAGCTAGTAATAAATCGATTATTTATTCGAACCATTGTAAATGTTGTCGGGTGTTTAGACAAATTGTAAAAAAACAAACACTTATCACGGATTATTTTAATTCTTACACAAAACGAAAAGAATGCTGCGATTGCACAAACAAAAAATATCCGAACATATCGAATAAATTAAAAATATTGATTAATAATTTTAAAAGGCTTTCAAATGTGGTTTATGACGAATTGGTAAATAAAATAGAAGAATGCAAAACTGGTTTTAGATGTAATGAGGATATAGCTGGCAGCAGTTCTAAGGATTTTGGTAATTATAGAGTATTTATTATACTAGCATATACATTCTATCATTGATCCGTCAATTCATCGATTCATGCATTTATCGATCCGTGAATCTGTTGATCCAACGACCAATCTATCGGTCGATCTCGATTACCAATCCATTTATCGAGTGATCTATCCAACAATATACTAATTTAAGCAGTATTTGAACTATCATCATATCATACGTTTTACATATTATTTTAATATTTTGACATTAAACTAAATTTTTATAATTAACTTAATTTATTAATTTTCAGATTCTGCAATAAAATTTCAAATTAAAGTGCTAGAGAGATGTAATATAGCAAGAAATAACATGATCAAAAGATCACTAAATTCAATATTTAACAAATTCGACGTTATAAATGGCAATGTTTTTGAACTTTTTAAAGACTTATTTCAAGCGTTCGATGTAGAATTGGTTGATATGTATAAAGAATTGTTAGGTTTCCTAACTGCAGAACAAGCTGAAACAATGGATGTCTTCAAAGATTATTTCGTCGGAAATTGTATGGAAGATTTGATGGAGAAAGTTGAGGTACTATGTTTTTATATTATTTCATAGAATTTGAGTGGCTAGTGTTTTATCACGCAAAGCAGGATAGGCAGAAAATAAGAAGTATTTGAAATATATATATTTATTTCTGCTCGAATTGGAGACATCACATGTTGAGTGGTGGAACTCAACTCCAAAAATTGTTTACATTTCCAGTAGGAATCGAGTAGGAGATGTTTTCCTGATAAATAAACTATATTATTGTGTAAAGTATCATCTAAATCCGTTCAGTAGTTTTTGTGCAATCAAACATCCATCCTCACACACTTATAATATTATTTGTAGAAGATTAAAATGTAAAAAGTTTACTGAAATTATAATTGCTCATACTGTATTGTGTTAATTACATATGCTAATGACAAAATACATTTATACTCCGAATTTTGACGTATAAGCAAATTTATATCATATTTTAAAATTGCGTAACAGTGCAATGAATTTAAATATAAAATTTTATGCTAGTTATTTTAATTAATAATATAATGTTTATAGGAGCAAGTACAAAGCAGAAAAGAGAAGAGTAAAATATTTGAAGTCTTAAAAGACATATATTTAGATAATTTATTGAAAAGTTGCGACATTTGTTGTAAGTTAATGGAATGTACACAAGAGTTTCCCAAATTAGTCAAATACATATACTCGTTGTTTCCTCATCGACGGAGAGAGTAAGTGATAATATTATATTACATTAAGATTTTTGATTTTCGCTATTATTATACACGGAACGGAAATATCTTAACCTGGGCAATCTCCCTCCTCTTCTCCTCTATTAAGGGATACAGCGATCAAACAATCGCGTATTTTTTTATTGGAAATATTCAACGCGCTAATCGCTAATTAAGTTATACGAAATTTTTATATGCTTGTATCTGGTACACAAATAATAATCATTTGGTAAGAGAGAATGTTATTAATAATTAATTAAAAATATTTAAAATTGTAATTCATTCATTTGTCTTGTTTACTATTATTCCTGTTAATATTTAGAATCAGAATAAAAGAAACATGTCAGCCAGCCCCAGAAATAATATCAAATGAAACCCAGGAAAACCAAAGCGACACAATCAGGCTATGTGACGAAACTACGGCTACTATGGATTATGAAGCTGAAGACTCGGACAGGTATCGATAATAAAACTATCATCAATTTATTTGAGGCCATCAGCTGTGGATTCGATTCCCACTCGGCAGATATATTTTTTTTCTCGCTCTGGTATCAGGACAAAAATGTGTGGCCTTAAGTTCCGCCACTCACAGGTGGACAGTGGGAACGTAACGTCTTTACGTGTTTTTATTGCTATTGTATTCGTTATTGCGTATTTAAATACGCCCTTAATAGGAACTGCTCTAGAATGCTAAGTAGTTTATTTTTGCATCTGTTTAACGGCCATACCATACATTGACTTGAATTTATTAAATTTTAGACCGTCTTTGTCACAGCTGGTCACTTTTGTGAATCTCTCTCTACCTAGTGTGTAGTCATGTTTTGTAATTTTCCATCTAGAAATTATTTAATTGAGAATTGAGAGCTTTTCGAAATTATGCTCTCCATATTATTTCCCGACCCCCCCTTCCAGAAAGAGGAAGTATTTGACAATGAACGCGATGGTTATAGGTTCGATTTCGTAATTTTAAATAATTATAGATTTTCTAATGGGTTGAAGTGTCACCTATGAAGCTAAAAGAAATGGAAAAGTAATTTCTCTACAAGATTATAAATATTGTTATTTAATTTCAGTGTAGAAAAAGAGCAAGAGGAAATTGACGAAGCCAAAAAAAATGACACTCCGTCATCACCCAGAGAGAATTCTTCACCGAACCGTCTAGTCATTACTATTAAAAGTGTATGTATTAATAAACTGGAGCTATCTGGCTGTTAACACAAGGATTGTGGATTTGATTTCCAATCAGAATTAATTAATAAGCAGTATTTTCACCATTCAACCCGGAATGTCTCGAAAAAAGGGCGGTTCGTGGGAAAAGTGTGGAACAATAACCTAAATGATGTTCACTTGAACAAAATTTCTTGTGTAACAAAATTTCCTGTACTGTATTGGGATATAATGCATGATAAAAATATTGTCAAAAATTGCAAACATTTAAATATAATTATAATTGAAAATTAATTACCTTATTATATATAATTATTAGACACTCAAACACGGCTTCGCTCGCTTACTTTTTTTTATATTACAACCAAAGATAATATATACGACTATATATAATCAAAAGTCGGTTGAGTAGTTTTGATGTGAAAGAGTAACAAACAGACTTACATTTACGTGTATAATATTAATATGATTACAGGAAAATGGTGATACATCAGAACTTATTATGACAGAAGACGAAGACAGTGACGACTCTTCAAATATGTCGACTTTAGTAATGTCTGAAGACGAATTGAAACATGAAGCTCCAGAATGGCGGCGAGATGAAGATAAATTAATTCTAGAAGTATTAAAACAATACCTAACTCCTGAAGAAATTAAAGATAAAACAATACTTGAGATTATTGATGAAAAAAATGTGATGAATATTATTGCTGATAGTTTAACGCATAAGTCCATGTGTGATGTTAGAGACCGAATTTTGTATTTATTAAGAATTTTAAATGATAATGAAACTAGTAAATAATTTTTGTTTTATATTGTTTTTTTATTTATTAACTACCTTCAAAATATTCCAATAATTTCATCTATACTTATATATAATAAAATCATAAAAGGGCCAGTGTGTAAGCGGAATATTTAAAAAAAAAAATATTGGGAACCTTTTGGTTTTGGTTTTTCTATCTACGCGACATAAGGGAAGTTATTTGTGGTCCACTGATACGCCTAAAAGACATAAAACAATGAAATAGAAAATTTACGTCAAATACAGCTGACGATGTCGTGTCAAAATATGACATTGAATTGACATTTCCAAAATATTGCTTATTCGATTCGGGAATCAGAACTCATATAAAATTAGTTAACATTGTGAAATATAAAAAATGGAACAATGGATTAGTGAAGGCTTGTCGAAAATACTGGATTTCGAAGTTCCTGAAGACCTTATAAAGTAAATTGTCTATAACAATTATTATAATATTTTATTTTAGCCATATGCCGTTGTATAAAACAAACGATTTTATTTCAGATACATTTTATCAATTCAGAATGAAGCTGAATTAAATGATTATCTTAAGACATTACTTGATTTCGATAATTCACAGCATAAAACTTTCTACTTAGAATTAACTAAAAAGTTATTTCCTCCGAAAGGTTAGTATCCTTTAACTTTTTTACTTTGGTATGGTTACAGTAATTTGAAATATAATTAACTTGATTTATATAGCTGGATCGCTTACACGACAACAAAGAAAAAAAATTGTAAAAAATAAACATCAGCAAGATTTTGTAAGTACTGAAAAGCCAATAGTACAAGAGGAAGTCGAGCCTGAAAGTAAATCTAAAAAGAAGACAAAATTTGTAAACTTATATTCACAAGAGGGCAAAAATGCTCAAGTCATTTTAATAAAAGGTAGGTTTATATTATACATCCAATAAATCAATAATTTGAATTTTAACTCACATTTGATTTCGGAAAATTTAGTACTCTTAGTAATTCAGCGAGCCAGCTTCTGATTTTTTATTGTATTATTGCTAGCCTTACAGAAGTAACATTTATAAATAATAATTGTTTTATAATTTTATAGTAGTTATCATTTTGTTATGCATTAGGCATTACTACCAATAAAAAGTGTGTGGTGGTATTTAATAAAAAAAACTAGCTCCACGCTGGTATCCCACACACAGGGTATTCAGAGGGAACTTAGTGTTAGGACACTCCATTCCCCGCATTCCGCAAAATTCTGGAGACATTGCATTTTGAGTGGCAGAACCTAACGACACCCTTTTCCTCAACATCAGAGCAAAGAAACAGAAATTTAAGTAAATAATTCATTTCCTAAAGTGGGGATCGAACCCACAACCAGTCACATTAACAATTACACTTTGTGCCCCTGCACCATGACTGGCCTAGAAATTTAGTAAAATTGTTATTTATCAGGCAGACATCACTGTGACTGCCAAGCATCTAAACATGAACTAATCAACAACTGTCTGCAATGCGGTAGGATTGTCTGCAAACAAGAAGGTTCCGGACCATGTCTGTTTTGTGGTAACCTGGTAATTAAAAAAAATCATATTTTTTTCATTGTTTTATTCATATAATAGATATTTTTATCTAATTTCAAACATAAAATTCTGACTACATATTTTTTAAATTTAAGTATTTGTGTACTTTAAAACTATCTAATAAAGATAACAATATCTTTCAAAATATATGAGTATTTATTCGGGAAAATACTTTGCTGGTGGTAGATCCCAGTCTCCAGACTAGCTGCCAAATTTCATTTCAATTCTAGTCAACTGGGAGCACCGTATTTATTTATATAATTTAAAAGGATAAGGAATACGATTTTTGCAGAAAATCAAGGAACTTTAGATCTGTGTATATGATTTTAATTTCAACTCGATTTCTCCAAGTCTTACAGAGATAAAGGGTCTTGATAGACAGACAGACAGACGGGCGGGTGGATAACAAAGTGATCTTATAAGTGTTCCTTTTTTCCTTAAATTACTTTTGACCCTAAAAATTAAACAAAATCTTTTAAAAATTTTAAACTATTTTAAAGGTCTGTACACCAGATGAGCAAAGAGAAATTAACGCAAAGACAAAGTCCAGTGCTAAACTTATGGAGTCATTAATGGAAAAGAGCCGTCCAAAAGGATGGGAAGCGGCACTCTCACATAGGAATAGATTACTTGAATATGATAGAACTAGGTATGGTAATCATTTTAAATAATTTATATGTTTTTTATGAAGTGCGTTTAGCTATTTACACTATAATAAAACATAAAGAAACAATTTGCAAAAAATCTCTTTCTGTTTATTTGGGCTAATCTTCGGGTACATACGAGTATTTGTATGTACTTATATTTTCTCAATGTTGTGAAACCAAGTGTTAATACACTCTGTTACTCACCGTCCTCCTTATTTTCCAGAATCGCGTATTGAAAGACGAAATCCCTCATACCTCATACCTCACCCTGCCATACCAGAATGGGAAAACAAAAATAAGTTTGTTGAAATTAAAAACCAACAAAAATTTTCATATAAATTAACTTTTTCTCAGTGAACGTCGAACTCAAGTGACAGACGACGATAGTGACTACTTTAATACGAACAGCGTGTGGCTCTCTTCCAATGAAAGGGAGAAATTGCAAAAGTACCAACAGTCACTGCATGATAAGAAACACGGTTCGAGGTTGAATAAGAAAATGACGTTTGATTTTGCTGGTAAATAATATATATTTTTTTTATTTTCACGCCGTATCCCGCATATAGCTAGGCAAAGAGAACCTACTGTTAAGATACCCCCTTTCGCCACGCACCAATCAATTTTCATTAGCTACGTATTGAGTGGCGGAACTCAACGCCGCTTTGTCTATTTGTTTTTTGTAGCTTCACGCTGTAGCCCGCACACAGCACACGGCAAAGAGAACATAGTGTTAAGTTACTCTGTCCCTCATTTTTCGTCAAATTCAGGATGCATATAGTTTTGCCTTAACACCAAAGCGAAGAAATGAAAACATAAAATATTTCATTTCCTCGACAGAGAGAGAATCAAACGCTCAACCTGTTGCGTTTACAATCACACACCTGTCACCTGTGCCCCTGTGCAACGACTGGCCTCTATTGTTTAATCCTATTATTAACATCCAAGGTAATATACATATTTTTTCTTTTCTTTTTCAAGGTCGTCAAATAATAGAAGATACAACAATAGAACATGAGGTGGATGTAAATCAAATAAGACAAATGACACAAAACACTTCTTTTAACAATCAAATGTTGAGAACTGATCTCTTATCGGATGCGTCAGCTGATCGTGACGTAGCACCCGGGGTCAATGCCCCTTTGTTACAGGTTTATACAAATATACATATAAATATAATATAAGTGCCTAACTTCTTTTTTTTTTTTTTACGTAAGAACGTTACATCTTTTTTGTCCATCTGCCTGTCTTTCTGTTTGTCCGGGCTAAACCTAAACCTCTGGATCAGCTTAACCGTTTTTTATAATTTAACTGAAAAGTCACTTCTAATTAAAAAGAAAATAATAATAATTTCACTTTATTTACTTCTAGTTCGATCAAACGGTAGAAGTACAAAATTATACACCAAAATCAACCTGGCTCCAATCATCTCGTATCCAAGATCTGGAGTTACAGGAAATGAGTGATAACGGGAAATGTCTGTCGATGCATCAACCCTGGGCCTCCTTACTTGTTGAGGGCATTAAATTGTAAGTATCAAGTTGTTAAAAGGTTTTTAAATATTGGGGCCGACTTTACATATATACTCGACTGTTTGTGGGTTCGATCTTCACTTGTGATTTGCTCTGGTGTTGAAGCAAAGCGCGGCGTTGAGTTTCGCCACGCAATACCTTCAGAATTCGGTGGAAAGTGGGGAACAGAGTGTCTTAACACTAGGTTCCCTCTGCCTACCCTGCTGTGTGCGGGATACAGTGTGAAGCTGAGCTGAGACAAAGCCTTCAGAATTCGACGAAAAGTGGGGAATGGAATGAATGGCGCTCCATTCCCATTAAGATACTTCCATTCCCCACTTCTTTCTTCTTTCACATTCTTAACACTAGATTCCTGCTCTTTCTCTGCCTATTCTGCTATGCGGGGATAGATCGTGAAACTGAACACGTTTTAATAACGCTCCCCCACATGTAAACCAGGCACGAAGGTCGCACGTGGTACACGAGCCACCGCGGCCGGCTCTGGATAGCGGCAACCGTCAAGCCGCCCGACCAAAACGTCGTGCGCGCTTTGGAAAATCAATATCGAGTTTTGTATCCAGGTAAGGTTTACTTCTCTTCGCTAATCAAAACACAAAGTTTCGCAAGTTGGGAAGTGAGTGGAGAACGGAGTGTGGCACATTTTTTTCCTCTGCCTTTGCAAATACCGTTTCCTACCAGTTTTACTTTGGCGAAACCTTACTCTGAGATTTCACTTAACAAAACCAGAGAAACAGAAGTATATTTTGAATTTTAATCGATAAATAGACAATAGATAAAGATTAAAATGTAAAGTAAATGTAATAACATTGTTATATATACAAATGCTATTTTGTTACAGAAAAACAATTCAAATTTCCATCTTTCTATCCGACGGGGTGTCTCCTCGGCTGTGTCAGTATCGATGACTGTCTGCCGCAAGAGGAATATGCTAAAATGTAAGATTAATTTATTTTTATAATAAGATCTTAGATTTTTTTCTATATATAAGAAAAACTTTCAAGACTTTCTGTTAAACATAAGTTATTTGTTGTGTACAATATTCTTTCTGTTATATGTTTTTTGTGCTTTTATTTCTAATGTGGTATATCAATAAATGAATTTCTTCTAAATCCTTTGTATTTCCTGCATTTCCTATATAAAAAAATGGATAATTAAATATTATCATTATTTTAAGTTCAAATTCTTTTCTTCTAATTTTGAATACATACTCTAAAAATAATATAATATTATATGAATATTACTATTTATAGTGCAGTGTGTAGTAGTTATATAAATAACATTTATTTTTTCCAGATATCCTGATGGTGAAAGTGATAGTCCATACGTTTTCATTTGCTCCAATCCTGTCAGTTTGAGATTGCGATTTCCGCTTAAAGGCCAACATAAGATTTGTAAGTTGATTTATTTTTTTCATTTTTTCATAATTGAATGGATAATTCATTCAATCACCAAAAAAGCTTACAAATTATACATTTTTTTGGGTTCATAAACATATATTTTTGTATATTATGTAAATAACATTTTTTTCCCTTTTTTAATGTATATTTTACATTTTTAGATGCTTTGGACAAATCAATTCACCAAGCTGCAGTAAAATCTATACAGAAAATGGCGAAAATGCAAGCAGAAGAAGCTACTAAATGATACAATTAATAGGAAATAGAGATTTTCAATAAAACAAAATGGCATTTTACTTTAAAGAAATAATTTATTTACACATCTACTACACTACAGTTTAACATAAATATTTAAGAAACATACACTCTTACAAACAAAGAACTCAAAACAGCCATACACTTGTAATACTAATTATTTATAAACATTGAATTATATACACTTTTTAAAATATACTTTTATGTATGTTTAAAATATTTTTTTTATAAAATACTGCAATCTATTGAGGAACATATAGAAATTATTTCTATTTAGTTATATTAGTAATAATGTCTTTATAATAAAACTAATATATTAGATAACAAAAAGTACGGTCCATGTGCCCATAGTAAATGAAATAGTAATAATAAATTGATAATATTATTAAAAACAATATTCTTTAATCGACACTAAATTAAAAATTATATCCCAATAAAAACTAAATTTAATCAATTATTATAGTTTTGTAAAATCCCTTCACAATTTAATACAATCATCAAAACATATATTTATTATTCTAAATTAATTTTCTGTCCAAGTGCATATAATCCAATGCCTAGTGACATCATATCACCAGATATGAAAACTTAATACTAAAATGAGCACCGACAGACAGCAGGTGGGTATCCACTGTAAATGCTAGTTATATTGCGGAAATTGGAAACTAGAAGCTTTGGCAGTCGAAGTTTAGTTCTTAGGAACATTACGATTCCTTCTTTTGGTTAAGTTGAGGGAAGAAGGCCTCAATAGGCAGTATTGGGTCGTCTGTAGCGATGGTAAAGTAACTAGGTATCCTTCTGCTGTTGGAAGAAATTGTTTTGAACATGCCAGGCGTGTTATAGTCTTTACTGGCTGCAAGAGTTAAGTCTGATACTCTTTGGGAATGTTCGAACAGTCGTTCTATAGGCTCATGGTGCTTTTTATCAGCTATTTTCATGATGGCGCTCTCTGATTTAGTTCTTTCGGTTATATCGTTTCTGTGATCGCCTGTTTCTGTCACTGATATGTCTTGTACTGATTCCCCTGCATCGGAGTCTTGGATTCTCTTCCTTAATGGTCGTTTGTGGGGTGCATGAGTAGAAGTCTCGGTGTTTTCTTCTTTATCAGCAGGTCGGCGTCGCTGGCCATTACGTATCCGCGAGGATATCCTCTGTGTTGAAGTTTCAGCATTATCCGAATTCTGTTTTTGCCTTGAAGCATGTCTTGAATGTATTTCTTGTTCGTTATTCTCTGTTCTGTTTAATTTGTGTCGCGGTTCTTTTGGTGTAAACTTTTTCCTTTCTGTAGTAGTTTCGATATCAGTAAAAATGCTTTCTGTATATGGGTGTTTTCTCTGTGGATATCTTGGTTTGGGCGTATTTTCTTCAATTTTCTCAGTAGTGCTTGTAGTAGAGTTCAAACGGTTTCTGTAATCTTTAACGCTGAATTTAGGCCTGTCAAGTTTGTTCTTAAGTCTGGGTCGTGATATTTTTCCTGGTGGTCTGGAGCTGGCTTCCAAGCGAGGGGCGTAAGTCGTAATTTCATATTCAATCTTGTCTTTTACAGAGGCGGTAGTTGATTCTTTGATTTCTACAGGTCTAACATCTCTATGGAATGAAAATTCCTTTAAAGTGTCAGTTCTGAGCGTGTCACTAATACTTACAGAGACGTCACTAGTTGGAGTATCTTTTTCGTCCTGCTTGTGACTGTAATCAGGAATATCGTTATTTTTAAATTGGTACGAATTTAAAGGCGATTTTGAATGCTGGGGACGTGAAGATATCTTCATTATAGAGGACTCTCTGCTGTTATCTTTCTCTTTGGCTGCTTGTGTGGTCGTTTCTAATCTATCTGATGGCGTTGTTAGCGGGCGACGATGACCGATCATTTTTTTCTTCAGAATTGTTGGTCTTGTTGGAGCAGTAGTGGGTAAAGCACTTGTTGTCAATTCAGTGGTTTCGTTAGGTGTTGTCACTGTCGCTTCCGTTCTTGTTTTAACTGGTCTGACACGAGGTCGAATAGTATGAATATCTTCAGCAGTCGTTGTAGGGGCTTCTGTCGATAGAACTTCTTTGTGAGTACTTGTTTCTTCTCTAGTACGGTTCAATGGTCTCCTTCGTCGAATTTTATTCCGTTTTCTTATCTTATCTGTACTTGTAGGTTCAGTACTAGGCCGTTTAAAATGCCTATTAGGTGGTAACGTGGGCAGTGACTCTAACGGAATTTCAGTTGTTTCTCTTACAACATATGAAGCTGACGTCGTCTCAGTTTTAGGAGCTTCAGTTGGTTTCTTAGTGCGCCTATATGGTTTATGTTCAGTGTATGTTGGAGTAGATACTTTATAGTAGTATTCTTTTAATTTATTTTTTCCAATTGGCTCAAAGTCATCTCCTAACGGACGTCTGCTTTGAGATTCAACTTGACTGTCGTAATTATATACGTTCTCACTATTATCGCTTTCAGTTACAATAGCGTATTCTTCAGGTAAATCTGGCAAGATTGTTGTGGGTTTTTCGAATAAATTGTTAGCATGATCTGCACTTGTAACCGGTTCATCAGGCTTCTGAGTTTGGGCGTGTGATTGTGGAGTCACGGTCCAAGGGGCAACAGATGCGTGGCTTGTGACGTCATCAGTGTTTTCTATTACCGCATAAGAAGGACGTTGAGCATGAGTCAAGGCGTTCAAACTGCTTTCTAAGTCAAACAGTCCTGGTGCACTCGTGTATTGCTGAGATAATTGTTGCGTTAAACCTACATTATCAGATACTTTCTGTTTTGTTTTATCATAATTTGTATTTAAGTAATTTTGATTTTTGTAGTTTTGGAACACAGTATTTTGAGCTAAAAGTCCGTAGTCATTGTATAAGGGACTAGCCAACGATGATGTTTGTACTGCTGGCGGGCTATAAGTTGTAATTTTATTGTAATCAAAGTTATGGAAATTTTTAATAAAATGATCTTGAGGACTTGCTTTAAAACTAAATTTAGTACCAACATTAGGATCTATTTTTAATGAAGACACTGGTTTCGTTTGCGGTGTTGGTACATTACCTAGATCGTTTAATGTGGAACTAAAGAAATAGTTATAGTTTTGGGCGGTCGTTAACTTAGGAGTGCTAGTAGCGAACAAAGCGGGCGTCGATTTAAAGTTAGGAGAAAAATTATAAGTATTAAATAATGTCTGCTTTGTAGTTTGAGGCGGCAAAAACGTAGTCTTAGTCGTGGGGTATACTGGATCTCTTCCTTTGACAGGTTGCAGGCCAAAGGATCCAAATGTACCTGAAATTAATGATCAAATAAATATGTATCCTTATTTTTACCTGTGACGCAGTAATACTTTTAACTTTTTTATATAACGTACCTAATATACTTGGCGGGAAGACGGTGTCTCGGAATGGATGTCCATATTGGTTAATAGGGAACTTTGACGGCGTGTAAGATTGTTGTTGTGCTGTTTTCACAGATTGGCTTATAAATTGAGACGCTGTGTCCGTATCACCGAGCTTGAAGACTTCTGGTTTAAAGATTTCCGTTTCTGCCGAATGTGGCCGCTTGCCATCCGGTCTTGAGTGTGCATTCGACTTAGTGAATATATCTAACGGTTTCACGGTAGAATACTGCCCAAATTGAATCGGCTGAACGTTTGTCAACTGCTGCAGTATGTTATTGTGATATTGAGGCTTTTGTTTCGTTTGCTGCTTCTGCAAGACTGGACGAGCGGCGTAAGCGTTATTCGGATTCCTGATAAGGACGCTATCGACTGGATAGTTCTGGATGAATTTGTAATGATTCAAATTATTCGGTAAGGCAAAGGGATTTAAGTATGAATTGATAGGTTGATTTGCAGGCAGAGGGTGGTTAGAAACAGAGACGGTTCTATGTGTCGTCGGTTTATAGGATTGGGCTATCGATGTCAGTTTAGTAACATCTCTTGCGGCTAGCGGTCGGCTAGAAGACGGATATAAGTCTAGCACGGGCACAGGTATTTTGTATGACGGAGCATGAAGGGGAGCTGTCCCTAGAGGATTATATAAAAGTCCACCTGACCCTATAACCGGTCGCCATCCTCCTTTCGAAACTGGCAAATTCTGGAAAAAAGAATACAAAATTAGCACACATTATTTTGAAATATTTAAAAAATCTATACTATTTTGTTATTGTGGCAGAACTTACTCCTTGCTGGACCAAGGAACGACGATAATGAGGCGTTTTGCTACAATTTGCAATTGACAGTAAAATTTGTATTGTTACTGCGACCAACCATAGCCGCGACCCTGAAATTAAAAAAAAATGTTATATAACATATTATATTAATATTTAATAATAATAATATAATATCTTATTTTAATAATCCTACTGTCATTTTTGTGACATTATTCTCCGTATTATTTATATGGGCAATGCAGAGAAATAATACTCAAAAAAAAAATTATATTAAAGACTTGGTAACTAGATTTGTTTATGCAAATTCCTGCAATGTAAAATTGTTTGAAACGGATTTTGGGTCACACTTTCTATTTACTTCCTTTGTCATTATGTCAGTAAAGACTAACGGGATACTACACTCTTATAATTAATCAGTGCACTGTTGAAGTATGAGGCCGAAAAGTTCTCAGCCGAATGCCTCACAACCGAACCAGGGGCAAGATGTCAAAAATAAGTCTAACTGTGGACGTGTTGAGATTTCGTTTAAAAATTAAGCACATAATTTTTTATTTTAACCGACTTCTGTAAGAAAAGGAAGTTATCAATTCGACTGTATTTGTTTTTTATATTTGTTACCTCATAACTTTTGACTGGGTGAACCGATTTTGAAATTTTTTTTAATAATATTATTTGATTTCGTCTTTATATTTTATCTAAGAAAGCGTCAGTTTTAATTATAACGAATTGATTTCAAGCATTACAGCAATATTTCTTTCAGCTTCACGCTACATCCCGCACACACCAGGGTAGGCAGAGGGAACCTAGTGTTAAGAGCGAAGATTACAATTTCGAAAACTGATTTGTATTCTGTACTGTATGAAATAAAATTCAGGATTGACCTTTATCATATTTATTTATATTCCTTTTATATTAAGGATATAAACAGGTAAAAAAATGGATTTCTACTAATAAAACTTTTGTTATATCTTTTTGCCTATTGATTTCAGCGACTTTTCATATATTAATAATTGCCTTTTATATTTTTTTAATAATTCCATATAACATTCTTATATTATAAATAAGAATAATATGAAAGAAACAAACGGAAGCACTATGCAGTAGCTAGCATACGCCGGTATGCTAGATGTAGAGCGGAACCGGCCATGACCGCGACCGTCTTCGCTGTTCCCACGATTTTGGATACGCTTTTAGCGGTAAATACGATCGGATGC
Organism: Heliconius melpomene rosina; assembly: GCF_056956725.1. NCBI lineage: Eukaryota > Metazoa > Arthropoda > Insecta > Lepidoptera > Nymphalidae > Heliconius > Heliconius melpomene. Next base: position 2,265,305 of record NC_140402.1, on the reverse strand, counting down.
CATTTATAAAACTATTATGACATACATTTTTGTATATTTTGAAAGTGTATGCATTTTTACGGCGTTCCTCATCTACCACATTACTGCCACTCATAACGCAATGCCTCCAGAATTCGGCAGAAAGTGGGGAACGGAGTATCTTAACACTAGGTTCCCTCTACCTACCCTGCTGTGTGCGGGAAACAGCGTCTAAAATCTAAAATGCGTGTAAATTATATTGCTACGGCCTTTGTGTTAATTGGCCATGAATTTAATATTTAAATTATAATAAAGGCAAAATAAAATAATAATTCTGTAGCTCCTATGGTGCAATTTAGAAGGGGTCGTACGCGGTGATCATTTATCAGCAGATAATTCAAAAGCTCTTTTATCTTGTTTTTTATAAATAGAAAAAATAATATACAGAATTCTAGCGTACGTCATTCGTTATTGGCGTCGTTTACAATCCTTTGCTACACTACTGTACTAACAATAACAACAACACATATACATTGATTTATTTCATTAAAATTATTCCCCCATATTTTCTATTTTCTATACATAATGTTTCTCTATGTAATATTATGTTGTCGAGCGTATGTCATATATAAAGAAGTAATAAATAATTATGGTGGTATTACTTTCTAACAATTGCGTTATGCTGCGTGCTTTTAATTTCAAATGAGGCACGTAACTCCATAGCTATTTGATTGTTTATAATGGTTGTAGCTATGGGTTTGTCAATCGATGGGAGTCAATCGAAAGTGTTTTTGATGTTGCAATAGGATACATTAGTTATATATCGATAATAATACAAATATGAGAAAAAAAAGTATCCTATGTTCATCCCGGGAACCTCAAGTATCTCTATATGAGTATTTTATCACAATAAAATTAGCGGTTTGGCCCTGATTGCGTAAAAGACAGACAGACAGACAGAGTTAGTTTCGAATTTATAATATAGGTATGGATACATGCTATGCCATTATAATGTTATGAAAATGACATCTTATGCCTTTTAAATTCGAATTTTGTTATAAAATTTCTTTTCTTAAGTCCAATTTTCTCAAAAATGTAAAAAAAATACGTTTTTCTTGATACAGAGCACTATATTTACTCTTACATATTAATAATAATTTGCAATGTTTTTCTAGAAAAAAAAAATATGCTTCTCCTCCATGCTCGAGAACTGAACGCCAAACGCTACGGTCATTGATCTCTTCATACATGCCTCCCCATCATATTTTTGCGAGACCTTCCCACAATATCTTTAACATTATATTTTCAAAGGTCAATTCAACTGCGCCTGCGCCACAATGGAAACATAATTTTAGGAAACAGATTCGATTTTAATCCGTCCCAAGAGCTGCAGAACATCTCGTGCTGTTCACCGACCGTTACACGTTTCACTCTAGCTATTCGAGAAAACACATATTTACGCGTCTCTACATTTAGTAAATGATAAAAGTATGCCGTATGAGGACGAAAATAAAAGTAATTTTTCAATACTGGATATTTCAGGTTATTGGACTAACGACGCTCAGGTTGCACGAAGTTACTCATTTTAATGTCAATTACTTATTATGATTCGTTTCTTATTGAAGTTATTGGCTCATACTATATTTATGTATGGATATTATCGATATATGCCAGCAAAATGGTGGGTATTTGCAATGTAAATTTAAGTTTAGCAAGTTAAAATTTTACGCTTGTATAATATAACGTAATAGTTGTACGTGTGCTATTAATATGATGCCTATATTTCTGCGTTTTCCTATTGGAAATTGTAGTTCTAATTATTATATTATTATTATTATGTATTACTAATGTCTTATTAATATATATTTTATATAGTAATACATTAACAAGTCAGCCTTAAACTTAATATATATATTTAAGTTTAGGCAGTTTTCAGTTATTGGTGCCTTTCCTATTTCTATAAATACATGCTTTCTATAAGGGCTAAAAAGAAGAAAGAAGAGTAAACTTTAATCAATAGCAAATACAATTTAATTACATATGTATACCATAATAGAGGAAAAATATATAACAGAATATAATCAACGTTATTTATTATATTCGATTTAAATTTCTAAAGTCTTACGAATTCGAGCAAATTTGAACTTAGCGTACAAAGCAAGTAAGACTGTTTCTTTTTTAATCCAATTTAACAGTATAGTATTATTATAATTATTTAAATACAAACGAGTAAAATTTATAATGGCTACGGATTGTAACCGTAAAACGAAACGATATGCAAAAATGTAATTACCGAGAGAAATTTCTGCTCTTACTCTTTATCCATAATTGTTTATTTATAAGTAATAGAATATTATAATGGATGTTACATATTATTAAGCATTTTAAGAACTGGTATGTTTTATTTTTATTATTATTTATATTTGTCGTATATTACGAAGTAAGCATTATCCATTTCTGCAGAGACGGAGAGACGGAGAGTATAAAAAGACAGGTTAAGTGCGATTAGAACTCTCACACCGAGAGTTTCGTGTCAATTTCAAGTTTACAGGTTACAGGGAAGCACAGTTTATACCATTATTTCAACAGAAATTAACTAAATACAATTATACATATTAATTTCCATTTTTCGAACTTTGTTCGTATTATAAGTAAAGCACGAAGTGATTCGTGCAAAATTTTATAACTGTCGGTCCACAGGTTTCGATTGTCAATGAAGTGAATTCATACAAAACGCTGCAAAAAACTTGACACCTCCACGCAATCTTGAAATAAATGGTCTTGAACAGACAGACAGACGGACAAAAAGTGATTCTTTGATGGTTCTGGTTTTTCCTTTTGAGGTACCTTAATAAAATGACATGAAGGCTTTCATTTCTATATGAATCCTATATATATTATATTTCTATATGAATATATTTCTATATGAATATATTTCTATATGAATATATTTCTATATGATTATATTTCTATATGAATATTGTATTTTAAAGATAGATGTTATTTTATATAGTCCATTTTTTTTACTTTTTTATTTTAGCAATCGAAAATATTATTCTTAGTAATAAATAGCAGTGAATTATTATTAATTACAATAAAATATTATTTTTAGTAAATAGTGAGCTGTTTATAATTTTGATGTCTCACGCATACTTAAAGTTATTTAGCTTACGACGCGTTGATGTCGATATATGAACGTTGTATAAATACACAAAGACTATTTTCTTCATTAAAACACTTGATTTATTTATTTAAATTCATAAATAAGGCATAATTAGAATATTTTAAAACATGTAACAAATATAAGATATTGTATTTATTATTGTATAAATCGTAACTTTAGTTTAAAAAAGACATACGAATTAAAAAAGATTATGATCTTATTTCTTAAGCAAAAGGCATTTTCATTGAATATTAGGTAATAAAAGTATGTCTGTATGAAGAAACTTCTTATTGTTTTCTAAAACACTGTCAACGTCCGGAAAATTAGCTTTATGGAGATCAAGTACCAAACAGAGCGGCAAATAGCTAGGAAGTTAGGTGGAAGTTCACTCGTAGATTTAAAATATATAAAGTTAGCCTTATAAAAGTTTATTAAAGTTAAATTATGGCGTATATTATGTTTTTATTCTGTTTTGTTTTTTTTTTATTGATTACATTGCAACAAATATTCAAAGATACAAGAAAAAAATGATTGTTATATTATTTCTTAGTGTTTTTTAACGTCTCACTGTTTTCCGCACACAATGGGTAAAGGGAACCCAGTGGTAAGATTTTTGGTTCCCTATTTTCTGCGAAATTCTCGAGGCTCGACACCACAGCGAAGCAAATAGAAATACTAAATGTTACATTCCCTTGAGTGGGAATCGAATCTACAACCTGTCGCGTTAGATTCATACTGTATCACTCACGTAGTAGGGTAGGAAGTGTAAAGGAAGTTTGTGAACCTGGAAACCTAACGTTAAGACACTCCGTAGAACGACGAAAATGAAAATATTAAATATTTCGTTGTTATCGAGTTGAAATCGAACCCACAACCTGTCGCGTTTACATATAAATCACAACTACACCAGAAGGTTGTCGAGACGACAATATACTAAAGTACACATACATTCGTATAAGCAATTTAAACTGTGCCATACGAACCTAATGTGTTTTTACATTTACAAAAGAAACACACGTTTGTTTAACGTTCACATATAATTGCGAAGTAGCGGTTTATTTAAGAGAGTTCGTGTTTTACGGCAATTCCCCTACTGACTGTATAGTTTTTTATTCTATTGCTTAAAAACTTTAATATATGAATATTCTGGTTAGTTCCGTGAACTTCTCACGCGAATCTTATATAATTTATAAACATAACGTTTGTTGTTGCCAAAGTTAATGTTGCTCCATACTGTGTTTTCAGTAATGTCTGGACTGAATGTTCCGGTTCATTTAGACATATGTTACGCTCGTTTGCTTCTTGTTAATAATTGCAACGGAAAATTTTATTGCTTGTACAGTTTTTTTTAATATTTTTTCGTTTTTATATTAAAAACGAATTTGAATTTAAAAAAATAGACAAATTTATTAGTAAAACTACAGTATTTGCAAAGTACAGAGACTCTTCTATTTAAAATATGTTGCAGCATTATTAAAAAATAGTAATTTAGTATTTTGTATTTATTTTTCATAACAAATAAAGAGAGCAAAGTATTTCCTACATGGAAAAATTAATGATTTTAAATGCACGTTGTTTTACGAAATCGTATAAACGTTTTTTTGAAATATCTCTGTTAAAATGAACCTGTTATTAAATATAACATAATTACGTCGAATAAGAACATCAAGATAATATCAATTTTTTTTATAAGAAAAGGCAATTTAAACCCAATTTGACAACTTTCTGAATGTTTAAACTAATAATATATTAATAGTGCAATGTACTACAAAATACTTCCCACGTCAATCCCCTTGATGCATTATCATTGTCTGTTTACGACAAAAATTCCACTTTCTGTTAAGTAAAAAGACCTACAAAACTCTGTGAGAACCGTTTCCATTGAAATTATGTAGAAAAAAAATTACGTTTGTTAAGTAATTCTGAATACATAATAGCTATCATGACATTAATGCGCCATTTGATAATTGAATAACAAATATATAAACTGAATTATAAATTCAATTTTTTTTTTTCAGCGGGATACAGATCCCGCATGTAGCAGGGTAGGTAGAAGGAGCCTGAGTGTAAAGATACTTGTGTTCCTCACTTTCCACCGAATTCTGGAGGCATTGAATGTTGAATGGCGGAACTGAACGCCATATTCCTTCATTCCTTCTTCCTGACATTAATCCCGGCTATTGACCAGGGTCTGCCTTATACAATATATTGTCATACAAAAGACAATATATTGTCTATTAGTCAATTTAAAAATTCCTTACATAAAAAATTTTATTAAATTTACGTGAAATATACATTTTTAACCGACATCGAAAAGTGTGGGAACGACGTGTCCTAGCACTAGCTTTCCAAGTTCCCCTCTGCCTATCCTGTGTATGCAGGATTCAAGCTAAAAAAGCGTAAAATAAAAAAGAACCTTTTTTTATTTACACAATACAAATATAAACGCTAGGAGATAAATCGATATCATTATTCTTTAAGCAGGAGGAAGTTCATTACCATGCAACGCCCATGACCTTCGACGGCACTACGGTCACTTTCATTCGACGTGATGCGCTTACGCACAGACCGACGCTTTCTTATATCCTCAGATTTTTATTTTAATATAGCTATATCTATGTTTTTGTATTTGTTAATTATTTATTAAGTACTTTTATAATTTGTAAATTTTTTTTTTTTTTGTATTATTTTTATTTTTGGAATTGGAATAAAATAAGAAACTGTTAAACACTGTTAATAATTTTAAAAAACGCACGTTATTTATTTAAATTTTTTTTTACTTGCTACAATTTTGAATATTATATATTATTGTAGAAAATATTCAATCAACCAGTCAAAATATAAATATTTAATAGCAAGATATTGCTTCTCAGTTTGCTTCTTAGGTTGATGGTCAAAAGAAAATAAAGTACGAGAGATATAATAAAGAAAAATATAGATGTTCATAATGCTTATTGAAGCTTTAGAATAAATAATGAAAAGAAGTATTGAAGAAAATTCTTGCTACGATAAGAGAATTGAGGCTTTAACTGTAAGCGCGGCGGTTCTGGATTCGATTCCCATTCGGAGGAATGAATTATTTTATTTTTTGCGCTATTTTTAATAAAAGGTCAAAAGTTCAGTCAATATCTCGAAAGATATCTTGTAAGGAGGAAATCGGAGAACGAATACGTAACACACTTCCTAACAATAGTTTCCGTCTAGGTTCCCTCTACGTATACTGCTATATGTGGGACACAACTTGAAGCATCCACCGTGAATATCTCAATGTAAAAAGAAAAAGTTTAAGTGTCTAGATTATTAGACTGTATTATATGCATTTGTTGCAAATTACAATATAATATGCTGACTCACATTAATTGTACTCGTATTGTAAAAGTAAATGATTGACAGATATATTAGTTGCTGATAAAATGGATAGAGATGGTATTTTTATATGAATTTTTTTAGGACGATGATCGTTTGACCTGTAAGTTATATTTAATTTAGTGCCTACTAATTTAGTGCCTTTATATAAAAGTAAAAGAGAAATCTAAGCTTGTATTTTAAATGCAAAAGAAACTTAGAAATACAAAAAAACATCTGGAAAATAATTTATTTGTTCGTAAAAAAAAATTAAAGAAATTCCGAAATTTTAATTAAAATATTGCACAGCTAGCATTTACTTTGGAAAATGCTAGGTTTTCCTAATAAAATGAATAGCATATATACAAATACATAATGACTATTACATTATAATCATAGCAACAAAAACAAGTAACAATATTGTTATAACTCTACAATAAAAGTTTATACCTTCCGCCATTCCAAATTTAGGCGTGGAATTATCATACGCATGTATTACAAAACCTCACCTATTTAGGTTCAGTACTTTCGTTAGGTGAAAGTTAATTAAAATTGTTTACCAAAAGTGTTCGGTCTGATTAACATCGAAGCACTAAGCTTAGATCACACACGGTGTCCGTCCACCGTAAAAGTGAAATGGTATCATCTTTAATACTAAAACCTATACTTTATTTAGTTCATTTCAAGCAAACAAATGCCTTGAGTGTGCTTGTGTAGGTTTTAAAATTTGTTTTTTCCTAGCGAGTGGGTTTTTTAGGGTTCACTTCAGTTGTCCGTCTGTTAAGAAAATTTATCTGGAGAATGCATGGAAATTTTAAACCTATTCATTTGATACTAATATCAAATATTTAGATCTATGGTTATTTGAAATAGAGAAAAAGTAAAGGTTTCAAGTCAACGCCATCAAAAAATAATAATAATAATAATTTTTCTTTGCTATTTTAATTTTTCTCAATTAATTGATACGTTCACACTGATATAATGAATAGAATAAATAGGTACGTATGAAATACTTGTATAAGATTATTACAAACTTATACAAGTTATATATTATTATATTCATATTAGATTTGTTCTAGAAATTTGCTGCAGCAAAAAAGCATGTTTATTATTATTATTTACCTACTCCGTAATATAAGCCTTTATTATGTCTCACTCTCCTAAACGAAATGTTACCAGAGAAAAATTATATATCAAAAAGTTTAAGTGAACATAGAAGTCAAGTAAAACTTATGTAAAACATGCAAAATATTTTTTTTTATATAAATATTATGTACCATATGGCAAACATAACACGCTTATATAATAATTTTCAAGAAACTTGCTAAAGTATACTAATTTATGCCTAGTTTTCCTAGTTTTCCCATAGCTATTAGAAAGCGGTCGAGTGTATAACGCGGAAAACCATTGAAAAGTATTGAATGACGTTGTATTAAAGAAAAATTCTATTCAGGGGTAGTTTGCAGTTCTTTGCTATTAGTTCCCACAGCTAGAATAGAAGTTCTTGTGTAATGTCGGCTAGCAAAATATTGTATTATTTTAATATATATGACATAGTTGATAAATATTTAATAAATATTTTATAGGCACGCGTCTGACTGTAAACATGAAGGTTGTGGCGATTCGATTCCCACTCGGGGGAATTAATTACTTACATTTTGGTTACATATCTGGTTTACAACTCCAAAACAGAAATAAAGAAAATTTAGACGGAAAGTGGGGAACAAGTGTCTTGACCTTAGGTTCCCTGTGGCTACCCTACTATATACTTACGAATTTTCATTATATTTACGGATGTCCTATACATCCGCTGATAATATGTTCAATATTCAATAATTACGGATATAAACAATTATTTTATTTTAAAATAAAAATAAATATAATAATATTTCTTTTGTTTCCAATAAAATTACATAAATAATAGTTACTAAAACTTTCATACGTAATATATGAAAGTATAAATTGCATAAATAACTTTCTTTTAACAAAACCCTAGAACAAGCGTGTGTAATCGGTTCCGGGGACATAGTCTATATTTTTCTAAGCTACAAGTGGATTTTCCACTCGAGTTACTATTACGACAGACAGACTATACTCTATATTATTATGATAAACTGTGAAATTATATGTATATCAAATTTCCATGTTGGTGATTCCGATTGTGTGACTGAAGAAAGCTAATTATTTTCACCAGAAAACATAGTTAAAGTTAAAATATAATAAATACTAAGGCGCCTAAATCGTGGCCGTGGTCAGGGGCCTAAACCAGGGACTATAAACTCGACAGGTTGTGGGTTCGATCTCCACTCAACACGTTCATTCAACAGTCATTGACTCCAGAATTCGGCGAAAAATGAAAACAAAATATAACGAAAAAAAAAACTGGCTTTTGGTTCTTATATAGTAATCACAGATAGATAATAGCATAATTAGCTGCATGAACAAGATTTTTTTTTCAAATAAGAATGATATTTTTGTCAAATTTATTTAAAGAAGCTATCATACATTTTTAGTCGTTCGATAAAAATTCAGACCTACCATCAACATAAGAATCGATCTCAATGATTTTTGTAAGTATTATTGTAGAGTTATTGGTATAATATATATATATGAAATTATTTAAAGTAGCGAGCTATATAAATAAAATGTGGATTGTTTTGTAAAACAAACAATATTAATCTCAACGGACAATTGAAGAGAAACTATGAAATCAATCACGTTTTGCTTTCTTTAATCCGAAAATGGTATTCATAATGACAATGACAATATTGCTCGTGAATTTACATAATTTGTAGATTTTTCCTTTTTTTTTTTAAATCATGTTTCATTTATATTTAAGAGTATTTAGAATATTTAAATCCTATGGTACTATTTATATAGTTATCTGGCCAGCAATGGTATAGGGACACGACGACGATTGTAAATATGAAAGGTTGTGAGTTCGATTTCCACTCGAGGAAAAGATTTTTTTTTCATTTTCTCGCTCTGCTAATAACATAAAGTGTAGGTTAAATCCCGTCACTCAACATTGGTTTTAGAATTTGGCAGAAAGTAAAGAACTTAGTGGGAACGATGTTTTATTATAGCAAAAGTCATTATGCATATCTAAATTTTAATTTATCTGCCTAATATACTTACTGGTTTTAACAATATTTTTGTTGTTCTATTTTATCTTGAGCATGGTTTTTTACTAAATGTGTTTATTTACTTTGAAATTAATAAATTCAGATCAAAAATCGGACATTAAATTTTGAACATAGAAAGACAAAAATCTTGCTATGAAAACCATGCCTGTTCCAAAGAGATATTTCAAGATTCTCGTACAGGAAGAACCATATAAATAAGAAACTAGAAAATGTTTTTGTGGAGATATATCTAACAAGATTTCTTAGTTATTAGTAGGTACTAGCTACGACTCCCACTCGTTACTATCACGCGTTTCTATTGATTTTAAATTATTATGAAAACCATACCTAATGACTAATGTTAACAGTATAATATATTTTTTTTATATTTGACTATAGTTTTAATAACCCCATTAAATAATCAATAATAATAATTTAAATATATTTTCAGTTTATAAATGTAAAAGTTCTAGATTGGTTTCGTGCTATAGTTATCTCGGGATGCACTAATAAACAGTAACGGTTAAAGTTGCATATTAAACAAGAACAATCGAGATCAAGAGAATATATAAAGATAAAAAATCGAAATATAAATCAAATAAATCAGCTTTCGCTATATTCCGCATATAGCAGGGTAGGCAGAGGGAATCTCAAGTGATAAGACACCCCGTTCCTGAAGATCTTTGACGTTAATTTTATAAGCACTTTTATTTTATCAAAATTTTTAATTACTTACCGCAAGACTGTTTTGGAATATATTTTTTAATATTTCGTTATGATAATCACTAGCTTTCACGCGTGTGCACAATAGTGTTAATTCTACATAGTTGGTAGTATTTGTTTAAATTTACACATTCGTTGGTATCTTTAAATTATTTTTGAAATTACTATTTTTTATTTTATCTTATATGCTTTTTACCGTACCGATCCGATGAAAGGTATTTTTTTATAGAATTTTAAATGTTGTTCCTCAAACGATACCTATATTCAATTTTCAAACAAAAATTAAAATTATCATTTCATTTTTTCTTTTTAAATTTAAATCGCAATTAAATGTTTTTATTTAAAAAATATTTTCCCGCCTTTGCAATGTGAACAGATTAAAAATATACCCGTAGTTATTATTAATTTTAAAATATTTTAATACAATTTCTTTTTTTATTATTTATGATTGATTAATAAATATAATTTAATATAATTTTTAAATTTAAATTAAACAAAATCTTACCGTTCATTTTAACACGGCTATTCCGTTCACAATATAAAGCGGTGTACACACGCTAGCATCACTGTCACAGCACTCGCGGAGCACACGCACTGATGCAATGGAAAATCGCGTCTGACTACCACTACCAATGCAGTGACCACACAAATGGTGGTGAGAAGTGGTATTTGAATTAAATATCACGTTTGCCTTTAGAAATTGGCCTCCAGTGGTTTGTTGCTTTATTTATTAATAAATGGATTAGACGGATAGTAATAAATTTAATATGGAAGTATATTAAAATTATATGCAGATAGGATTTTAATCATCATTGTACGCGGTAGTGCAGATCATATCTTAATTGGTCGCTCTTCCGATAATTAAGAAAATGATCGGCTAAAAGTCAGTGATACGTATGGAGGAGACATGATAAATCTAATTTCTAAGGCGAGAAATAAATATATCAAAGAAATAATAAGTATTTTAGATACTCCTACGTCATCTCAGTAAATAGAGTTAGCGGTAAAATAAATAAGTTAATCTTCACTTCCTATAAGATTTTAGTGGTGCAACCGGAAAGTATTTTATGATAGTTTAACCCATATTCGATTCTCGCTTAGAGGAATGTTAATATTTTTTTTAAACGCGGTATTAAATGGGTGCCGATTACCTAGCGCTCCATATCTCCTAATAAACGAAAAGTACAAAGAATATCGATATTTTTGTAATAATTTTAACTGTTACTGTTGATAAAATATGTACTTCATAGAAATGGAAACTAACTAGTTTTTTGACCCAGTGATTCCCTGCTGTAACCAAATTGTTTATCTAACTAAAGTTTAAGCACAGTTAATAAATTTCAGTACAGGTTTTTCGACAAAAATTGGTATAAATATATAAATATTTTTCTCTCTTATCCCATATATTTTATCAGCGAATATATAGAAATGTAATTTTTCTTTCACAAAGTATAAATATAAGAAAACGCCATAGTCGTCACATTTAATAAGTTATGATCTATTATACTTTCTTTTATACTCATTCCTATTCATTGCGCACCCTTGCGCATATAGAAGCGTGATACTATAATTTCTCCCGTCCCTTAGAATTTAAAATGTATGGAAAGTAGTTCCGGAATATTTTTGGACAATCGATAAAATAGAAAGTTCATTAGTTACATAGTATTATCATTGTTATAGCGACGCCTCTGTTTCGTTGAATTCGATATTGGCTTATGCATACGTAGTATGGTAAACATGTTTAGGTGACGACATCGAGTGTTAAACTAAAAATAAAAATTTATGATTTTTGGCGGGAACTATTTATATTAAATAAATCAGCTTCACGCTGCATCCCCAAACAGCATAGTAGGCAAAGGAAACCTAGTGTTAACCGTTCCCCACTTTCCTCCGAATTAGATTGCGAAGAAATGGAAATATAAATTTCATAATTTTTTTTATTTCGAGTCTTCGAGTGAGGATCGAATTCAGAACCAGTAACTCTTTGTGCCCCCGCGCCGTGACTGGCTTCACTATTTATATTAAGAAGTGACTATTAAAATAAAATTGATTAAAATAAAAATTAAAATGAATAAACATCACCAGAGATACAAGCATTCTAACTACATTATTAAACAAAAAATTGCTATTTAGAATTAGTTTATTTATATTTATATCCAAGCCCACACCAGAATTGTCTTGTGTCCGTCCCAGAAATTTTACTTATAACACCTAAACTCTGATATGAAGACCGGCCCATAGAGATGTCTATGGTTGTAACTAGGAATGGGACTAAAAATCTCATCATGTAGCAGATAAACAGAATGCCTGCACTACGCCCTCTTATCCTCATTTAGTACTTATGTATTAATTTAAACAATATAAAATTAAAACGCTCATTTATAACTTAATAACAACCCTAGCAACCGTCAAACAAACATGTCAGGAAAAATTTTCACTGTTGATATAAATTAATAAATAATTTAGAAATAGTACAAAACCATAAGAAAATGTGATACAAAAATATGATCTGGATTACTAGAAATAAAACAAATATTGGTGAAAGATGGCACAAGAGTAAAAAATAGTGACGGATGCCAGGAGGACAAAACCACTCCCAACACCATGGGCGGAGATGTTGCCCTTTGAATCCGCAACCGCCGTCGTCAGAAGACGACTATCGCACTGCGGCTTCGACTGCGGGTCCGGAGGGAGGAATGTCAGAGTCGGAAGGGCCGGCTTTAAGACCACGCCGGCGCGCCGACATCCCGCCATCGGAGGGTTTGGAGCCAGGAGTGTCGAGGATGCTCAACAAGGCTCCCGCTACCGGTGGTAAAGTGCCTCGCATGAGATGGTCTCAACAACTGAATGAGAGTGTCATGCGTGCGTACTATAGGGCAACAGAGGGGGGAACTAACCTCACTGCGTATCGTTCAAGGTTACTGTCTATGTTTCAGGAGCTTGAACCAACAGCGACCGTTACTGCACAGCGACTGTCGGACAGGGTGCGGATCATTCAGCGACGTCATCTGCTGGATGAATCCGTACTATCATTGTGCCGATAGTGGTTTTGGTTAACGGTTTAATAGCGAAAAGCCTCGACCAACACCTTAAGAGGCTATCGCTTAGCTGTTGGATCAAGAACCGGATAAAGAAGGCAGTATTACTTGAGACGGCACGTATTGTGCGGCGGTTCCTCTCTCTGGAGCCCTAGCCACCGATGGCTTGGACCCTTGTCCCGCCCTCGGAAGAGTGGTTTTTTTATATTTTTAAATGTACCTTTTTTATAATAATTTATATTTAAAAATGTAAAATTGTTTAACTAATTTAATAAAAGTATTTATTTGTGGCTATCAGAGGGAAGCGATGAAGTCAAACGTAACGAACAAGTCATGCAAATACACACGTAATATGCACCTGAGTAATCAAAGGAAATCAACAATGGAGTCGAATCATTAAAGTTATCTAATTAGTTCGGGAATTGACTCTTCCGTGTGTGGGTACTTCCGGTTTGTATATTACGTTATATTATGTATGGAGATTTTTAAGTATGCAATAATTGGAACTTGTATTATTTGTTATTTATAAAATATGGATGGAATACTGGATTCTATTATTATTAAATGACTAGCGGACGCGTGCAGCTTCGCTTGCGTATTTAGGGGTGAATTCTAATAAACCACGAAACATGTGTTCAATGAAATATTTTTAAGAGTCTAAATTTCAAATTTTATAATAATCGGTGGCGTCTTAAAGATTTTTCCATACACACTTTCAACCCCTTATTTGCACCGTTAGGTGGAAAATTCTAGAAAATCATGAAACATGTGTTCAATTAATACTTTTAAGAGTCTGAATTTCAAATTTGATAAAAATTGGTGCCGATTTAAAAAAAAATCTGTACAAACTTTCAACCCCATATTTGCACCCTTAAGGGGAGAATTCTAGAAAACGGTGAAACACGTGTTCAATTAAATACCTTTAAAAATCAAAATCCCAAATTTTATAAAAATCGGTGCCTATTTAATTTTTTTTCCATACAAACTTCAACTCCTCCTCCTCACCCCTTTAGGGTTAAAATTTTTCAAAATCCCTTCTTAGTGGATGTCCAGATTACGAAAGTAAACATCTGTCCAAATTCCACGTTTCTACGCACAGCGGTTACGGCTGTGCGTGCGTCTTACCTCAGTCAGTGAGGACAAGTCCTTTTATATATATATAGATAAACAAAAATAAAAAAAACAGAAAGAGAGAAAAAAGAAAAACACACAAAACAACACATTTAATTTTCGGCATTACATTCATCTAAAATTTCATTCGCAACAGCTATCACTTTATTAGACGCATCTTTTAATTCATTATTGCTCAAACGATTTTTCAATAAAATCGCCGTTTTTATTATACGACTATCTTCAGAAATATATATTTTAGTTGTCTCCCTAGCTTTTTTTAAGGTTATTTTTAGGAAAATTAACCAATTGTGTGTAAAAGTTAGGAATTCAGGGGTAATAGTGAGTGTTAATTGAAATTCGATAAGTGCATTAGTCCAAGGTTGACTTGTTAACATCGCTACTAAGTTCGGATCGCTTCTGTAGCTTACAGCATGTTTAAATATTGAACTCAGTGTTTTCCAACCACCTTCGCATTGGTTTTCGGAGTTCTGGAATAATTTTAAATTAAATATATTATAATAGCTATTTAAAATATGTATGTATTTATGTATTTTATTATTACTTTAAATTACAAGTAAAAATTTGTGGTATGTCATTTGGATTTTATTTTACAAACGTTCGCTATGTATTGCAAGCGGATGTGGATTTTTTTTTATATATTATGTACTGTACTTGGTGTTTCAAAACAGTACAACTGAACTGACGTTAATAGACCGTTATGGGTTCAAAGCTCTCTAATAAAAAAAAATAATATTTTTTAGTACAGTATATTATATAGTCCTTACTAACAAGTTTTATTTTCCAATTTCTAAATTATCGAAAAAAAAAAATTTCCACATACGTACTTTAAAAAGAATACTTGAAATTATAAAAACTTACACGAGAACACAACATAGTTTGTATCCTAAACATTACAACCCTCAACACAGTCCACTGTCTGTCATCCCCCGTAACTCCCGCACCGAGAGACAGCGTTAGCGGCGTACTCTCGGCGTTAAGCACCATGTACATCAGTTGTAGTAGTAGTGAGCCGCGCTCGCTGTCGCTGTCGCGGCGAAGAGACTTTACTATTATATCTGTTCCTATTTCTAGTATTGATTTTTTCTTTAATTAGAAAGAAAATTATGAAATTAGTTTTATTTTAGGTCAACTTAAGTGAATAGAAAGGAGTATAAACTAAATTATTCGTATTTTTTTTAATATTAGTAATCTTATTATGGGAAATTTAAAATATTTAGAACAACATTGTTTTTCAACTATTAGTAATATACATATAATTTGTAAGTAACTTTTTTGGCATATTTTATATATGTATGTATATTATTAATATTAACTAAATACATAAAATAAGAAAAAGAACTTACATTATATTTATACTTCGCGAAATAATAGACCACTTGAGATAATAATTTTAGAGCGGCGCATGCGACTCTATCATCAGAGCTGTTTGTTGCTGTCAAAACGCATGGAAGGAAGTCCACGCGATATATGTATGTCAATAATACTGTTGAATATTTAATAATTTTTTTTTTTTACCTTAACGCAGTATCCCGCACACAGCAAGGTAGGCAGAGAGAACCTAGTGTAAGACACTCCGCCGAATACCGAATTCCGCCGAATTCTGGAGGCATTGTGTGTTGACACCAAACCGAAGAAATGAAAATATAAATTTAAGTAGTTCATTTCCTCGAGTGAAATCGATCCCACAACCAGTCGCGTGTACACACTTTGTGCCACTACGCCACGAATGGCGTCAAACGGGTTGAATATTTAACAAATTTTAATTGACATTTAAAAATAAATATAGTATCAATTAAAATTATTACATAGGATATACGAAAATAATAATTCAATCCCGTACATTTCCATAAATGAATTGAAAATTATTATAGAAAAATAATAAAAACCTCTAAAGAAACCAAAGAAATGACATAACTTACCCTTATTATCATCAAAGTTTTTAGAAATTTCCAATAATAGCAAACATACTTCCAAACAGACAAATTCAAAGTGGTTCCTGCATTCAGTATTAGAATGCGGTGTATTTTTGGAATATAATGTTGTTATAAGAACTGCTATTTTAATGCAAATCATTTGTTCTAGTTCCAGTGGAAACTGTTCTATAGCTATATCCAGTAAATAGGTTATGTTTGTGTTAGCTATAATTAATATAGATAATCAATTATTAACAATGCCTATATAATTTTTTTTATATATATGGTGTTAAAAAATATTTCGAGTTAAGCTGATTTCGACAAAGGAAATACAATCAAATACATAAAGATAAATTGCGGCCTTCAGTTCCGCCACTCAACACATAATGCATCCAGAATACGGCGGTTAGTGGGAGACGTAGTGTCTTAGCAGTAGATGGCATAAGCCACATTATATTTTTTGCACCACTGGCCTACACCTCTGGTATCTACTAATAGGAGCATCACATATTTAATTATTAATATTTTATTTTTGTGTTCGATTTATTTAAAGTGAAAGATATATATTTTTTTATCTCTGTGCAGCTGTACAAAAATGTATGTAAACTAAAACCTTTACGAGTTACGCTCCCAGGTTCCCTCTGCTTACCCTACTCAAACCTTTTTTTTGAATCTGCGAACTTAGCGTTAGCGAGTTCTGTTCCTAGTTAGGACAAATATTCGTAAAGTATCATTAGGGTAAAACTTACCTAAATTATCATCATTGTCAATTAAAGCATTAGACAAAACAGACGGTAGTAACGACCAAATCAATAAAGAAAAATTATTTCTGGAATTTTCGTCCGCGTCTTTTACACAATTTTTGAGGGTTTCAATACAATTTGTTACGATAGTAATATCTTTACTTTGTATTATAATGTTTAATAGTAATTCCCATATAATTGGTTCTTTTATTAATTCGTTTGGTAAATTATTTTCAATTTTGAACCATTCTGACAGCTGTTAATAAGTAAAATGTTTCATTATTTTAAAAGTATGGATGTTAACACTTAGGAAAGATTTTTTTAATTAAAAATTTCGACGTAGCTTGATGAGAACGTATCGCTTAGTGGTAAAAGCGCATGGATGGTTTCCGAGAGAGGCGGGTTTAAATCCCGCGATCAAATTATTAAACTTTTATTTTAAAAAAAAGGAAATATATTATTTTGATTTATTAAATTTTTTTCATATACTATTAAATATATTTGTAGGTTGTCGTGGCTTGAAGTATAATAAAATTAAATTATCAAGTATATTATATATATTACTTACTACTTGTAATTTTAATAGATTAGAGATCCTTAGTGAAGTAAAAGACCAAAACAAAATAACAGGATTATGAGTATAGTATTTAGATGGTTCCGGATTCAGTAAAGAGACGAGACGATCTATGGCTTTCTCCAAATAAACTCTTTGTTGTAATGATTGTAAGGTTCCGTTTGAAATTGAAGACATCTTTATAGGAAAAAAAAACAATTTAAAATAATCAGCTTAATAATGGAGTGCCTTAACACTGCTGTGTGCGGGATACAGCGTGAAAAAAAATGATTTTTTTAATTCTTCCTGGTAACAAGATAAAGCGGCGGTGAGTTCCGGTATTCAATATACAAGGATTCGAAGTTGGGTGTTGCCTAATAACTGCAGTGCCATAACATTAAATTAATTCAGCTTACCCTATTTTATACGGGATATTACGGAAAGCTAAAAAACTAATATTATTATAAAATAAAAAATATTCTATTTACAGCAAAAACTAGCCATAATGCCTTTATTATGTGTCCTGGTAATGTAAAATTTTTAGGTATCGTTAAGAGATAGTCTACTAAGTATGGCAATAAGAAAGAAGTCGATTCTTCGGGGCTGAAAGAAAAATTAAACTTTTATAGAAAGTAAATAACAAAATCATTTATACGGTCAAGAAGTCTTGGCCGCCCAGAGATTGCGCAGAATGTGCAAAAGTTCAGAAAGCCTAATTTAAGAGCGGCCACAACCTGTCGATCGTACTGTACGTATAAATTTAAAAAAATATATTGTTACTTTTCTGATGACTGGCAGTAAAAATAAGTATAAATTAAAAAACTGTAGGGCTGATTTTTTTTCAACAGCAAGTCTATGTTCTGTTTCATTTCTATTCCGTGTTGTATATCCACTAAATCCACCTGTAATTTAATTAATACGATATTATAGCAAAATATATATATTATATATAAGTCTTACTGTATCGAAATAGTTGTGATTTTCAACTGAAATGAAAATGGAGAACAGGATGTCATGACACTAGGGTAAGTACACTCCCTATACACTTTCCACTCAAATAGACAATGTCCAAGTATGACACCAGCGTGAATTGCAAAAATTTTAGAAACGTAGATAAAAATTGAAATATTATAATATGTATTCTGTGAACTATTTTCAGGATACTCTTTTTTATATTTATTTACATGAGAATGGAAAATGTAGTTTCAGCTAGTCGTGAGTGAAATTAGACTCCTTAAATATTATTACTTAGAGCTCCTAGTAAATAAAGGCACGTTAAAAATATAAAAAAATCTGTATAAATATCTTACATCAATATCTTTGTTGCAAATTGCATTTAAATCGCTTCCCTCTACATACAAGTATTTTGCTGTCAACGTTTTAAGCATTTCTCCCAAAACTAAACTGCTTAATTTGCGTACAGCGGGATCGTCTCTGTTAAGTAAAATTTTTTTTACTACTACTTAAAGCATTAAAAAGGCTAGTTAAATGTAGAGATTTCCATAATAGATTTCCCAAATCTTTACAACCTAGTGCGTAGAAACTCTGTTCTCCGCTTTCCGTATTAAGTGGTGAAACTTATCATACCAGCGCGCGAAATTGAAAATAACTCATTCTCCGAGTGAGGATCTAGTCTACAACCATCGCGATTACATATATCTGGTCCACTGCGCCACGATAGCTACATAATATGAAAAACTATTTTCATATTTTTTAACTTATTAGAACAATTAATTAATTTAATTGATAAAAATAAAAATATTATAGCTTCTGTTTATAAGATTATGTATTTTATTATAATGTTAATGTACCTTATAATTTGTGTTTGCGGTAAAATTTTTAAATATCCGTTCGAATATAAATAATCGCAAAAGTCCGTCATAATTTCAGATTTTGCGTTTTCGTTCATAAAATTGAATAGGAATCTTAGAAATATTCCATATTCCCCTGAAGCTAGTACATTTTGATGATCCTGGATCGTTAAATGGATAAAATATATAAAGCGAAAAATAGAAAATGGAAATAAATAATAACAAAATATTTTTTTTAATATTTTACTGGAAATATTACAATTTTTACCAGAATAGAGTAATCGTACTAGAAAAATATTATATTAACAAGCTGAGCTTATATTTATAAATACGAGCCTGATTCCAGTCACTTACCTTAGTTAAAATAACAAATTCTTTAATTAACTTGTGAATCGATGACTTCATTTTGGAAGCTGCTTCCTTTAGTGTTGTTATTTCTTGTTGATCGGTTATTATTTTTTGTACTAACCCTGATGGTGTTTTAGGTTTTTCAATAATATTTGTTAATCTAAAAGTTTTAAGCCAGTTAATTTCTTTTCAATAAAATTTAGCGATTATTCTTTAATTAAATATTTATTTAAACAACATTTCAATTTAATATATTTTTCATTATAACGATACTTTTATATTAAACTGAATAGGCATAAAGAGTCGTTGCATTTTTAATTTGTCATATTATAATAGATAAAGGCTTGTATAGCCAACATACAATTGATTATTTTAATTTCTTACTTATAATCTTAAATATCTGTAAATTATAAAAAAATACTACGAAAACTATTACAATATTCACCTAAGAGCGTTCATTCCCAATTGGCAAGTCACATGCATCATCGACCCCACATCCCCATTCTCCCCTACCAAAATGACTCTACTCATAGTATTCCCGAGCATTTCTAGCCATTTATCTAGGACCTCTGCCAGAACCACCGCGATATTACCTCTAATATCTAAAGAAACTGGTTGATATGATATTAGTTCGTGTAAAACGAATGTACTACATAAAATAGTATTTGGCTTATTTTTAATATGAGAGGATAGGTTTTTAAATGCTCCTAATAATTGTTCTGTGTTGTAAGCGCTTTGGTGTGAAAGGGGTGAGGTAGCTTCATATTCTCTTATTCTGTGTGGAAAAGAAATGTTTAGAAAAAAATGTGTGGAATAAAGAAATGTGTGGAAAATAAATCTATTAAAAGACTAATAAATTAGTCTTTTAATAGATTTATATTATGAATTCGGCGGTGTTAAGTTTCGCCAATTTCTCGAATAATACACAATTCTTCGAAAATTAGGCGGCAAAATGAGGAATAGAGTTTGTTGAAATTTAACAGTATTTATGGTACACTTGTTACTACTAGAAGACTTTTTTGATTTATATAAAATGTTATAAAGAAACACTGGTACGATGGATATAAAAACAAAATAGAACCTTTGCTCTCATAAATTGCATAGGCGCTTTGCATGCGCTTTGCATGCATATAGGTCATTGATTTTTATATTTAGGATTCCGTCGTAGTTAGTAACATTGCCAAATAATAATTAATAGACAAATCCTTTCGCTACCTTCCATCAATATAATAGCGTTTAATTTATCAAATAAATAATTGTAAAATAAGGCTGGGTATATAAATTTGTATGACCCCAGAGATTGTAATTCAATCAATATGAATGAAAACTTTCATTTATTTATAACTATAAAAGGTCTAAAAACTGAAAAATTATTAAATAATATAGCACATACCCTATTAGAAGATTACAAATGAAATGTAAGCATGTTTCTACAGCATTAATGGTGTCGATCGCTGAATAATGGACGAGACACCTTATTATAGCAGATAATGCGTGAGTCGAGTGTTCTTCATCGTAAAAACGTTTAATTCGCCATAATAAACCGATACATTGCAAAATAGATCTATTAAAATATATTTATTAATAATGTAAAGTTAATTATAATAAGTCAATAACTAAATTAATAAATAGTGTTACCGAGAAAGAGAAAAATCCAAATTTGATGTCGCCTCACATAGAAATACAACTATGTCATTATCCAATAAATATTCTATTACTCGTATTCTCTCATTAGAATTAAAATTATATTTGTTAATTGCTTCAATAAGGTAAACACATGCCCTACTCTGAGATTCTGTGTCTCTAGAAGTTAGAAGCCTTTTTATGTCGCTTAATACATTTTGTCGTCCATGTGGATTATAAGTTCGATTGAAATTTGTATTAATTAAGCTATGCATTTTGATAGAAAAATAAATATTTATTTCACTAATTTTATCACGACTTGAATATATTATGAAAATATTTTATAATTATATAGAATGTTCTCAAGCAACTATTTAAAATTCCCGCTAACAGATTTAGAATTAGAACTAAAAATAATGGCAGCATTGCTTTTTAATTTTTTAAATGATAATTTGATTGATTTGATAAGTCAAAATCAAAAGTATCACTTAATTCTACTTTATACAACATTAAGTATAAAATAACTTTCAAATATATATATAAATTATAACCACAAAGTGACGATATATTTTGTATACCTTCAATATAAAACATAAAAATAAGTATAAGGTATATACCATATTTTTAATTTAATAAAAATGCGGTATATTACTATAAAACCTCTATGTTCTAAATAATGAGGCAACATTTTCGAATGTCATTCTCATCTGGTTAGCTATAGCGACTAATAGCCTTTACTAAACATTGGATTTTGTATTAATTTATCGCTTATAACCTTTACAACGTTGTGAAACATTGAATTTTAAATCTGGGATTAATTAAAATAGAATAACAATGGTATGAGGACGTTAGTGTTAACGTTATAATGTTAAATATGGTGGTTTTGTGAGGTATATTAAAAGCATTCCATCCATGTTTAATGCGGGGCTATTGATATTTGCAGTCAGTCATGGAGTTTTTAAAGGATTTGCCGTCGTACGATGAACACAACTTCACGTTATTTAACACCGATCACGGCATAAGAAACTGTTCAAAAAGACCTTCAATATACCTCCCTACCAAGGATATTCCTTCTGAACAAAGTTGAGTATAAGATTTCGTTTTTTGAATAGTTAGAACTTGTTAATTGTGATCATTTCGATGACATCTAATTAAATAATCAATGTATTTTAATTGTCTTTAAAACTTCTTATATTTTCAGTTATAGTGACAGAAAAGACTAATATTCTATTAAGATATCTACATCAGCAATGGGAGAAAAAGGTAAACAGTTTCTTATTGGTATAATACTAATAGCACCAAGTACAACAATATTATTTTACAATTATGTATTGATAATTAAGTAATTTGTTTGTTAAGAGCTTCAAACTATTTAGTCCAAATGAATGTTGGCATACTTAATGTCATTAAGTATATAAATATATGAAATTCCTTCATGTTGTGTCTTTACATAAGTGGTTTTATACAATGTGTTCATATTATGAAGTTTAATGATTTATTTCAGAATAACACTTCACCTAAAAAACGTGATCAAAGCCACATAGAACAAAATGGTGATGAGAGTCGACCCCGAAAAAGGCCTTGTTTAACATCTCCAATCAACTGAAAATATTTGTTTGCATCACTTCCTTTGTGCTTCAGTTACAGACTTTGTGAACACTCGGGCAGTTTTGTAATTATATTTGTATATCACATTTTTAAATCTAATTATACATTAAAGATTGAAACTCACTGGTTCTATGTTTTCTCAAAAGTTAGCTAACATTGTGCCATTTAGCAATGTCTAAAGTAATTGCGCCTATGCTGATTAATTAAGGATTATATTCAAATATAATTAACACCATATTTGCAAAATGATTCATTCCATAAACAAGCTAACATCATTATTATTTTTTAAATAATTTTTATGCTAAAAGCTTCAATATTATGAGGGAAAACTAAGGGTCTGCATACTAGGGGAAACAATGTGTTCAGTATTTTTATGTGAATGATATGTTTGCCAGGTCAGGATATAGACTAGGTTAAATATTAACTTTTTTTAAAATAAACTTGAACATTCAAAAAATACTCTCACAATTACATGATTATATTTAATCTATGTCATTGACATAGTAAGTGATCAAGAGGCATGTTGAAGATTTATTTTAAACATGTTTACTGTTAGGTATTATATACATTTTATAAATATAAGTTTTAGCAGTTATCATTTCTTACCAATATTCATACAACCCAATTACAATAATTTTATGAGTAAATTGTATGTAATGAGAAACTGAAGCAGATTCTGTTTAGCAATTATAGTGACACATTACAATACTGTCATGGTAAAGAGGCACAGAGTGCGACTGTAAAGCTGACTGGTTGTGGGTTCAATCCCCACTTAAGAACATGAAATATTTATTTAAATTTATATTTCCATTTCTTCGCCACAGCGAACACTGACATCGATACCACAGGTGTCAAGGCAAAGCGCAACGTTGAGTTCTGCCACTCAGGACCTCCAGAATTCGGCAGAAAGTGGAGAACAGAGTGTCTTGACACTAGGCCCCTCTGCCTGTTGTGTGAGGATAGAGTGTGAAGCTGATTTGATTTTTTTTTAATATATTTGAAATTATTTCTTCTCTCATATGTATGTTTAAGAATTTAATTGTGTCATATTGCACTTGATTTATATTTATTTTTTATTAATTTTTTATTATTAGTTTTATTCCACACTTAGGAAAGGCAAATATCTTAGAAAACAATTTGTTAATTATATTATTATAAATTTTCAGAAATTTTAAAAATTTGAGTTGTTTAACAATTTTAAAAACAGAACAAAGCACATAAGTAGTATCAAGTAAGCTAAAGTTACTGTAAATTTTAAGTAAGTTATCGATAGCAGTTGGTAATTTTGTAACATTTTCAGTATAAATATAGTTCTAGCCTGACCTGTAGTGCTGATTTCAGGATTTTGGTTATTTCTATAACACAAAATGACAAATATATTTAATATACAATTTAGTCTTTTATTTCTCTTTTTTATTTAAACATTTGTTTTGAATCCAATTGTTTAAGAACTATTATAAATTTATTCTATAGTTTATTATTTATTTGGTCAGTTTTGATTCTATTCATTGTTAAAATTTCTATAAAAAATTACCCAACCATAATTAAATCATTAAAGATTTCAATAATACTACAGATAAATAAAACTACATATTTAGAATGAAAAATAATTTTATTCTAATTTAAAAAGTTCCACAAATTGCAGAATCAATCCACAAGCCATGAACAATGTTGAGAAAGGGTATCTAATGGAATAATTTCTCTTAAAGTTAATAGTGATATCTTATTGTACACCTAGAACACCAACTTTAAAACAAGATAGCTAGTAAATATTGTTTAAATTCCTTCTAGCCACTTAACTATAAAACATTAACACTAAAATGGAGTTAAAATATTGATATTCCAATTAAAATTTCAAGATTTGTCCAGCTCTGCAATAACATTAATGTCTAATGTATTCATTGTAAATGTCTTATTTGTATAATAAACAACTTAATCTTTAGCAGGCACTTCAATAACTCGGGGTTTGTCAATAATTCTAGCAGTGCGGTTACCCTTCTCAACAATTCCGATAATCCAGGCTTGATAGCCTTCTTGTTTCTCAATATCTTTACAATATGCTGCAGCTTGCTCACGGGGTAAGCAAATTAAAAGTCCACCAGAAGTCTCAGGAGCGTGTCCTTGTAAAAGCTGGAACATGTTTCCACATGCTTTTGCAACAGCTGCCATTTTAGCAATTACTGGTAAATTATGGATAACAAAAGATACTTCATTCTTTTGGTGTGATGCAAGATTTTGGGCATGCCCCAAAAGACCAAATCCAGTGACATCAGTAGAACCATGAGCATTGTACTTGTGCATGAGACGAGCAGCAATCCTGTTAAGTCTACTCATCGAATCCATTGCACGATGATAAGCTTTTCTTACATCTTCTTCTGATACTACTAATTTAATTCTGTTCCAACGCTCAGGTTGGTCAAGCCATTGGTGAGCATTTACTGCAACTTGAGTTCCAAGAGGTTTTGTGAGCACTAACACATCACCCATGACTGCATTATCCGGTACGATGTATTCATTTGGCTGACAAATTGTGGTAGCTACCCCCCCAATAGTGCACCAAGGATTGATTACAGTCTGGCCACCAGTGACAGACGTGCCGGCTTCTAGTGCTGAATCTTTAAATCCTCTCATGATTAGTGGTATTACTACATCCCGTTCCTTTTCAGTCATTTTTGTGGATACTCCGAGTAACATTAACATATTGTCACATTCAGTAACACCCATTGCATACAAGTCGCTTAGTACATTGGCACACGCTATTTTACCCATCATGTAGGGATCGTCAACTAGAGGATAGAAAAAGTCAGTTGTTTGTACCAAGCAAAGCCCACCATGTCTCAGCGGCGTTACCGAACAATCCAATCCAATGCCGATGCGCGGGATAGCCACATGCATAAACTGATCTTGGTCCTGTTGAGAATAATCTTGCTGCAAGGATTCAACGAGCTTAGACAGGACATCTTGTGGTACTTTGCAGCTTCTTCCTTTTAAGTCGGCGAATCTAGTTAGGCGGAAACTAGCTTCCAAGTCGTGAGCCACAGGGTCGAATGGCCGACGCAAAGCTAATGCGTTAGGGTTACCGGCCATTTCTAGTTGCGCTGCAGATAGTGTATCTTGCGCTACACTAGATTGATACGACATATTACACAAAAACAAATTAGTATTTTGATCCGCCTTAAGGTAAGTTTATGAAAAATGCCGAAATCCGACACGCCGCCAAGTGACGCTTGCAAAATGGCGTCTCCTTTACATAGAGAATATGGGAGCCAAAACTTCATTCAAATGATAGATTCTTATTGGTATTTACAATATGTAAACAAAGAATACTCGGTTTCTATTGGCCGATATTATTTTAAAATTACAATTGTACGTAGAAAACTGACTTAAGTAGAAAACTACCAATATTTATAATATTATGAATAATATGTTTTATCATATATCAAATTTAATTATTTAATAAAATATATTTATCAAATTTAATAAATTTAAAATTATTAGATATTTTATATTTATCACTTTAAATGTAGATAAAAATGGTGTGAGGATTTCTATGTATTATCTGTAATTATGTTGCATATTGCTTGTCTAGATAGCGACTAGTTGAGTTGACCAATGGCAATAGTAACAAAACTTTTGTAATTGGTGTATGTGATTTCAGAAAACAAGGACTTTTGTTTTTATTGGTCATTATGTTATGTAATGGAATGTTAACCTTCTATATTTGAATATTTGTATTTTTACGGCGGTTAATTTTTACAGATTAGAATTTAGAATGTAGACTGTTTGTTTCTAATTAATAAATAATATTGCGTAAATATACAGATTTATAACATGAAATTACTCCAATAAATAAAAATGGATAAGTTACAATGGAACAAAGTAGAAAATGAAGCGGGTTATCCATGTTACATTGAGTAAGTTATCAACTTTCACCAACATTTAAATTTAATGATAATAAATAACAATATATTATATTAAGAATGCTTTTTTCAGTAAAAACACGGGGGAACAAAGTTATGATCATCCAAAATTTAGTAAAATTTTGAAAACCTTAGACGAATACAATGACATTAAATACAGTGCATACAGAATAGCATTTAAATTATTTTCCTTACAAAGGAGTCTTCAAGGTAAACTACAGCGTATAACTAGAAATTATTCAAATACTCCTAAGATATTACCAACATTTTATAATATATGGAAAGATATTGAACAAATTTACGTAAATATCAATTTTTTACAGCTATAATCACATATTTGCAATACTTTAACTTTCAGTGCCACCTTTACGTATAAGTTCAGGTGTATTTGCCCGACATCAGCTCAGCTTGTCTGAAAGCAGCTTATCTCTTGATACAGCAGAACTAGAAGCTGTTCTTGCTGATATTTTCTTTGCTGCTGAAAAAGAAGGTCTTTTTTCTGGAGATGTTGACTTGGCAGTGGACCTTTTAATTAATCTTTTACTTAATGTTTATGATGAGTAAGTGTTTTATTGACGTTTTATTCTGCAACTCGAAAATTAATTTTACTTGTGTCGAAATTCTTGATTTTCACTTTATTTAATTAATATACATACAATATTACAATAGCAATGGTTCCCATAGTCAGAGATTTCATTTAAATATACTTTTACTATTTCAAAATAAATTTAACAAAATACTAGCTAACTTAATTGGCCAGAGGCTTAGAGTTTTTTGTATGTCTTCCTTCTTTAGTAATTCTGTAGTATTCAGTGTAGACTCAAATTTCTGGCTCTTAATTGTATGCATTCGGTATTATACAAACCCATCAACAAGATACATGTGTTTATTGAAAGATTTTATTTCTGAAATTCATAAATGTTATAATTAATACTTAACATTTTATAACTATATGTACAACTTGTGTATATATTTTATTTCATGATTAAGCCCAATATTTATTAATTTTCTTTAAACATTATTATTAAACAGCTATTTATCCCAAAAAAATTAGTCTGGTTTATGGAGTTTTTATCATACCTGGAACATTCATTGTTCCCAATCTCTTGTGTCATCCACCATTGGATAAAAGCCATTTGTATATTTTGAAATATATCATACTAAGTTTTTTAACTTTTTTTTACCTTTACACTGTATTTTGCATATAGTTGGGTAGACAGAGGGAACCCAGTGTTAGGACATTCCATTCCTCTTTTTCATTGCATGTTGAGTGGCAGAACTTAAGACCATATTTTACTTTAATTACTTAATATATTATAATTTTAGAGACAGAAAAACTCCTATACGAGTGCTTGCGGCAAAAACCCTGTTAATATTACTAAGTGAGGAATCTATATCAGAAAAATGGCTGGCACTCGCAAATTGCAGTGCAGACCACAATGGGTGTGTGTCACCAAAAAGACTAGCTGCATTATTAGCACATGTAACAGCGTTACCTAAATACTTAGGATGTCAGTGTGATTATATACAGAGTGATGTTGATTCATGTTTTGAGAAAGTAAGTTGTTTTTATAATTCTACTTTTTTTAAATTTAACAATGAAATTAGGTATAATTTTAGTTAACAATGATCTTAATTTTTGCATTTCATTTTAAAATATAAGTTAATTAAATTTTTTTATTACTTTCGCATTTTATTGAAATTATATTTCCATTACTTTCAAACATTATCAAATCTATTAAGAATTGTAATTTTGAGTTGCCAAACCCAACTTAACTCTCAAAAGTTATGGAAGTACCATATATCAAATGGAACCATGCAAGGGCACACAAATGTGATTGTAACGTGACGGTTGAGGGTTTCCATAGGGGGAAGAAATTATTATTTAACAATATTTTCATTTTCACTTTCACACCAAAGCAAAAGCTCAGTATTGAGTTCCACAACACAATATGCAATGCCTCAAAGAAGTTAATAAAAAGTGGGGGACCAAAACTTAACACTAGGTTCCCTCTGCCTGCCTACATTTTTATTCATTACAGAGCGCAGGTATGCTCGGTATAAGTGCACAAATAGTAGCTGAATGGGGCACCCAACATTGTGCAAGCACTCGATGCCTGACTGTAGTCCAGAGGGTTATAGCTAGTAGGAACTGTTCCAATGCCAGTGCCACTTGTGTTATATGTACACAGCCTCTTATACAGGTAGATAATAGATTTGTGAAATTATTATTGATTTTGACCTAAAACCTTGTGTTACTATTCTATAAATGTCTGTAAACACGATGGTTTTATATATGAAAATATTATTTTCATTCTTTCGTTTCCTCGCTCTGGTATCGTTACCAAAGTGCTGCCTCGTGGCAAATCATGGCGTTGATTTCCGCCACTCAACACACAAGAGTGTAGCCTCGAGAATTGGGCGGAAAGTGGAGAATGCAGAGGTCTTATGGGAATGGAGTATCTTAACACTTGGTTCCCAGGTTCCTACAATCTATTTTGCTATTGGCGCGATACAGCATTAAGCTAAAAAATACACTATTTTTTCAGGTGCTAAAATTTAAATGTTCAAAGTGCAATAATTTATTCTTTTGTGAAAAGTGCTATCTATATGACAAGGATGCATCGAGTATTTCTGGCCACAAGAAAACACATGTAGTCCAAGAAATTATTGATGGAGAGGTAATATTTTAAAAAGAATTGAGAGTTATTGGTGTTTTTTGTATACAAGGTGTGTTCAAAAAGTAAGGTGACTTTGTATTTTTAAGAAAAAATATTTATTTATTTATCAATATTTATGTTGTCCCCTTCAAAGTAATCCCCCTCAGATACAATACACTTATGCCAACGGTTTTTCCAATCGTCAAAGCACTTCTCATAAGCACTTTTCGGTATAGCATTGAGCTCTTCCAGCGATGCAGTCTTTATCTCTTCAATCGTTGCAAATCTCCGTCCTTTCATAGGTCTCTTTAGTTTTGGGAACAAGAAAAAGTCACATGGGGCCAAATCCGGTGAATATGGTGGCTGAGGCATGATTGTGGTGTTGTTTTTGGCCAAAAAATCTCTCACCAGCAAAGATGAGTGAGCAGGGGCATTATTTAGCAATTTCGGAACAAACTTCGCTGACACACGTCTCATGCCCAAAACGTTAGAAAAAATTTCATGGCACGAGCCAAGCGATATACCAACATCCTCAGCAACTTCTCTGATAGTGATTCGACGATTTTCCAGAACAATTTTCTTCACTGCTTGAACGTTTTCATCAGTTGTTGACGTGCTTGGGCGTCCAGAGCGAGGCTCGTCATTGGCATCTTCCCGGCCATCTTTGAAAGAGTTGAGTTGAAGAGTTTGTACCACTTGTAAACATTTTTTTTACTCAGAACAGTTTCACCGTATGCCACTGTCAACATTTTAAGTGTTTCGGAGCACTTTATTTTATTTTTTACACAAAATTTGATGCAAATCCTTTGATCCATATTTTTCGATAGCAAGAAATCGCCGAGCACGCAAAACACTTATAACCTTTACGCCTCTCCCAACCAAACAAAAAATGCTATACACTTGAAACTTGGTACAGATGTTCGGGAATAACCCAACCAACATAACAAAATAAAAAAATCGATAATCGAAAGTACGTTGCCCGCCAAATTTGAAAAGTCACCTTACTTTTTGAACACACCTCGTACAGTATTACACACACACTATAAATACGCACTATACAGTGCAGTCGGCGAGTCGTGGCCGCCGTGGACTTAGCAGTACTTGATTGTAGGACTATTCTTACTTATTATCAATTTCTTCCCAAATGAATAATGCGGAAAAATTCGGGAAAAAGATCTAAGGGTGGCTCTTTGACCATATTGTATAGTGTGTGTTTTTTTCATGATAAATAAATCAAAAACCTAGTTTTAGATGACACAATCTTTAACTTTGTTTTTTTTTTTATTTTAAAATATGTCTTATTAAAAATTCAACGTTTGTCTGTTTAGTGTGACATTCATAAAATGTTTTTTTTTTTACTTTCAGGTTAAACCAACACAATGTCTAGGTTTCATGAAAAACATGAAACGATTCTTCTTTTGCACTAAAACGAAAAAGAAGAAAACAAGCAAAAAGAATAGCAAAAACAAGAATTTAGTATCACAAGGTTCTGTGAAAAGGAAAAACGAGAAACCCTCTATATATACTTCAACTGTAGGAAAGGCATCTGGAAATAAGACCAATCCGGCTTTTACATTACAAGACGTTATAAACCAATTGGAAAACGAAAATAAGTAAGTGAAATATAAGTACTGGCCGTTGTTTTAGCCGTCGTGGCGTGATAGGTTTGATTTTCATTCAAGGGAAATTTATCGCTCTGGCATAAAAAAAATGGCGTGGCGTTTGAGTTGCACTACTAAACACACAATGTCTTGAAAATTGGATGGAAATTGGGGAATGGAGTATCTAAATTCCTAAGTTCCCTCTGCTCACCTGCTATATGGGCGTTCGTGTGACGTTTGAGAAAAGAATGACTATAACTAAATGAACAACGTACTTAACGCATCAGCACTGGTGTACGCAAACTCAATAATGTATAAAGGAACTAAGATACCATAAAAAGAAAATCGTGAAGATAATAAAATCATTGTTTCATTTTGTTTTTCAGAGTAATTAAAGAATTAACGGACCAATTGGAGACAGTAGCTAAAAGTGGTAGTGATGAACTAAAATCTAAAGTAGACCAACATTATAAGCAATTATCTACGCAAATAAATAGGCTTAAAATTTTAAAGGTATTTTTTGTTATTTTTGTATTACTTATACTCTTGCATAATTCATATGTCTTTCTAGTAATATAATGTTAACCTAAATTACTTTTACAATATGTTGTGTCAGGTCATAGTGGCACAGTGGTAAAGCATCTGGTCATAAAGTCAATAGTTAAAAATTTGATTCTCACTTGGGGTAATGAATTATTTTCATTTCCCCGCTCAGACACTACAACTAACGTGGATGGGCCTCGTAATAAATATTGCGTTAATTTTTCATGCGATAAAGTGAGTGGCTACAGTTGCAACGGTCAAAGTGTAAGCCCTTAATTCTACTACCTAGCTCATTAATTGAATATTCGATACGAGTTCGATACGAGTTGTGGTCGCCCTGAAACTAGCTATAGATGGCTGTGCAGATTTAATATTTGATTTTTTTTTGTTTTGAAGAATGCGCAAAAGTTTCAAAAGGCTTAATTTTAGAGTGGCCACAACTCGTCGAACGTATTGTAATAATTTGCACTTATAATAAGAATTATATGATTATATTCTTAACAGGACAGCTTACTCAATCAACAAAATCTGCCTGCGGAATCAAAAACAGATGGAAATGACAGACCACATGCCTTCGATCTCTTCAGTCCCATACCGTTGGTGGATGATAAGCAATCAAAAGTTACTGATAACAAGCAGCCGAGGGTACTTAGTTTGGATTCCGGAAATTTCTCTGTCACCTCTAAGAATCAGAATCTATTGACTATGTCAGGAGATGCTTTAAAACCTGTAGTGATGCATGCCACGTCTGATAGTATATCATCTGTGTCTATGAATGATATGAGCAACTGGTATAATGGTATGCCATTTTTTCTATTTATGTTATTTTTTTATATTTTTTTTCTTAGGTGACAATCCAATGTCAAAAACACTTTTTCCCTTTGAATTTGTAACGTAATTGATTGTTGCGTAATGAAACTCCGAATGAATATAGTTCATTTCCCAAAGTGTTGATTTAACTAGCTTGCTATTTCAATTATTTTGTGCCATCTGTCACATAATAAAGTCCTACCTAAAATAGTGACAGTATGATTGTAAACGCAATAGCCATGGCTTCCATTGTCCATATAATGCGACAAAGGCGAAATGATTTTGTGCTCAACTTGCACGCTCGAAACGCCATAACTAAAGAACCGAACTTATGTGGGTTCTATCCCATTCAGAAAATGGTTATATATTTTTTTTATTTAACTCGGTCTGGTAAGGTAGAGAACGGTGTTGAGTTCGGACACTTTACGAAATGTTTCGAATTCACGCAACGAATGCTAGGTTAAAAATCTCTCTACTCTCCTTTGTGGAATAAATAGTAAAGCTGAAAATAAAAAAATAAAATAAAGTAATAAATATTATTATTGTATTTAAAATCTCAATAATTTCAGAAACAGAAACAACCAAGCACAACCAAACACAAATAAACACACAAAGTATATGTGCAACGGAAAAACGCTTCGCCGCCGACTTACAAACAGTGGAGACCAGCAACCACAAGATGAGGGCGTTAAACGCGGATCTCGATACGGTCTTGGATAGATTACAACAGATATTAACGCATAATTTTGCAATGGATGGTAAATTGATTTTTGTCATTATTACTATATTGTTTGAGGCTGTCGAGGCAAAGGGACAACCGTTGTTGTAGACCCGACGGTTGTCGATTCGATTCGATTGTGGGTGATATTGTCAGCACATGACTGTAAATGCAATGATTGTGGATTCGATCTCCTCTCAGTGGAATGATTATATTAATTAATTTTTAACTTAACAACTTAACTAACTTACATTTAACCAACTCTGGCAGACAACACTAGGTTCCCTCTGTCTACACATACGGGAACAGACGTCAAGCTACAAATAAATCCACTACATTCCCACAACTTCCAAAATACAGTAAAAAACATTTACAATAGTTAAAAAATATAAAATTTGAGCAAAACCTGTTTTTATTTCAGATTCGTGTTTCGATAATACTCAGTTACGTGAAACAGCAAACGAAATGGAAGGTCTTTTGGGTACATTAATACGAGGTGTGGAACAGCGCGCTACTTTAAACGCTACTAAAGGACTCGTCTAGGTTATAGATATGGAAAAAAAACTTAAATATATAGTTAACCATCCATCTCATATGACGTCACTAAACCGCTTGTTTTATAGTATAATTGGAATTTGTTGTTAAATCAATAGAGAAAACTGGATTTTAATATATTATAATATTAGTTTTTTAATAACTATATTATTAACAGATAAACATTGATATTAATAATATATTAGTGGTTGTAACAAATGATAGAATATACACAACTACATTTCTTACAAATTTTTAAAACTTAAAAAATCTGGTTTTACTTAATTCTGGCATAACCGTTATTGAGAGGGTGTAATTCTATATACCCAATAAATAAAATAAACCGAGTAATATTGATGCCTTAGGAAGTTTATAAATCGAGTGATGTTATATATATGTTTACATAGTAATTATTTTTAAGATGGAATTTGTGCTATACAGTTATATATGCTCGTTAGCGAACGCGTTTTATATTTAAATTATATTTTTTGAACTCTTATAAAATAAATTAAATTTTACTACTTACTATCGTTTAGTATAATTATATAGATTCGCTGGTAACGAATTTTCTTTAAATTGACTCTTTATTTAGTATTTACTAAATAAAACTTGAAGTTATTATTATTTGACTTAAGTATTGGTTGTGTTTAAATATGTATGTTACTATATTACAAAATAAAGAATTTGTTTGGCACTAGTCTCAGGAACTATTGCAAAAATCTTTAAGTTTTAGATAGTCCATTTATTGATAAGTATTGTATAACCCATTGTATCTGCAGTCAGTTACTTTGTTTTAAGGAAACAGTAGGTTAAAGTTAGTTATAAATAAATGTAAACTAAAACACATTATACAAGAAAATCCGTCCCACTGCATCTGGTGCTCAAATAATATTAGGTTAAAAATAAAATAAAATAACTAGAAAAATAACATGCCATTATATTTTATATAAAAAAAAACATTTATATACGGTCGTGTATTATTAAAATAAAATAATATAATATAAATTACGTCTTAATAAATGTTAAAACTGATTTATTATTACTTAATTACTTTATCGTGTTAAGCGTAAGAACAATATTCGAAAGTTAAAATAATTATTAAATCATTAATGAGAATATACACAAAATTGATTTATTTATTATATAGATAAGTAAAAAGTACTTTTCTAAATATTATTTGAAAAAAAAAATATAAAAAACTTCAGATATGTTATTTTAATTGCATTTAATTTGACTTAATTGTATGCCATATTTAATTAAAATTTTCATTATAAATCTTTATAAAAAAGTTTGTTATTAATAAAAACTTGTGTCATGGATGTCTCAATCTGTAGAAAATTCTAATAAAAGTAGTTTTGATGAAAAATATTTAGTTATTGTTCAATGAATTTCCTTATTGTTTAGAATAATAAGTAGACTATAAATTAAAGTATAGTTAAAAATAATAATAATTTTCATACATTTGTGAAAATAATATTTTTACACTTTTCTTTTGGTATATTCTTTTTTTCCACTTGTATAAATCGAAATATGTTTATACATTCCTAAGTGCTTCTTACCAGAAAACTTATTTTGTCTTTCCTATTCAATACATATTATACCATGTCAAAAAAAACATATTCTATAAATTTCCTTTTCTAAATGAAGGCTTTCTTTCATGTGCGCCAGTAAAATTATAAAAAAATATAATTGAATTATGTTAAAATTTTCAATAGTGTATGTTTAAGCTAAAAAAACATTTAATAAAACATATATATTTTTTACATTATGTCAAAGTGTACTTATATCTTCAAACTGTAAAGTAACTTATATATGTATAAATTGCAATTGCATTGCACAAACACAACCTAGAGTACTTAAAAATAAAATCATATTACTATTAATGTCATTTACAAAAAGATATGTATATTATAATAATATGTAAGTATCAATAATAAATGATTTACAAATGGACGGTTTTTATTTCACTATTATTATCTACATTTGGATACAATTGTTATTAAATTATATAATATATTTCTTATATCTACTTCGCAATAGCGACTAGCTTGAATAAGCTGATATAAAAAGTTCATTTATTAAATTACTTCAATATAATATCGGAGTGATTGAGCTTTATATTGTTTATTATTGTAATATCAATTAAAAATGACAAAGCACGGCGTTGAATTCCGGCCCTCAACTGGCAATGTCTCAAAAATTGTTTGGAAAGTGTGGAACGTAGTGTCTTAACACTAAGTTTCCTCTGCCTACTTTATACGCAGGATATAATGTGAAGCTAATAAAAATATTTCAATAATTATTTTGGCGCCAAATATGCAGCCATTATGATACAGATAAAAAACAGATTAATGGATATTTTAATCCATTTTTTAATTGTCATATAATTTGCAATGGAATTTTGCATTCATATTTAAATAAATATTATAAAGACATGTTCTGTAAATTTCTCTTCGGTAAATATAGTATTAATTTCTTTTACTACTATTTATGAGATATTTGCAGCAGTGTGTCAGTAGATGTTTTTCTTTTTCAGTTGATCCGTTCTGGTGTATGGCGGTGGGTCCGCCGCGTTCTCGCGTATAAATGTCCAATCCGTATTGACCTGAAATTTACAATAAAATATTTTTTGTAAACTTTCTTTTTGTGCATAATACAAGCATTTTTTATGTGTAGATGTTGTTTTAAATAAATATTCAGTGATATATCAAAGTACTTTTCTGTGGTTTTTTTCTAAATATCTTCTTTATTATTTTTTTAATACTCACATATTTACTTCCAAGAAATTAACTAAAAAAAAAACAATTCCAAAACCCACCTTCCTCCGGAAAAGTAATATAGAACGTGACGATATCATCAGATACGTTTTGTTGCACGTATTTAGAAAGTCGTTTCTCGTCCACGCCGTTTTTGTGTAACGTCGCCATGAAATCCGCAAGGGGGCGGGACATGCGGAACTGGATCTCTAGTTCACGACCCGCGAATACTAGCGCTTCCTGGTAAATATTATATTTTGGTAATTTTAAGTAGTAGTAGAGGCCATAGTGGCGCAGCGGCACAAAGGTGTGACTGCAACGCGACGGTTGTGGGTTCGATCCCCATCTTCCTCGAGAAGTGAAATATGAAATATATATTTACGTTTATATTTCCATTTCTTCGCTCTGGTGTCGAGGCAAAACGCGGCGTGACAGAAAGAACCTAGTGTTAAGACATTCCGTTTCCCACTCTGCCATGCCAAAAAACTGGCATAGTTAAAAAAATATCTATCCATTTATCTTAGAAATTGTAGGTTACTTGTTAACTCATTATATTAGGAAATTTGAATTATTAATAATATTTAATGCCATCTTAGCTGGAGTATCAATTTATTCAGTCTATTTCCACAAAAAAATATACTTTTAACGAATATTCTACAAAATTACTTGATGTGTAATAGGCACGAGTCCAAACAGCCGCGTTGCCTTAGTGGGTCCCCAC
Source organism: Heliconius melpomene rosina (assembly GCF_056956725.1). Lineage (NCBI taxonomy): Eukaryota > Metazoa > Arthropoda > Insecta > Lepidoptera > Nymphalidae > Heliconius > Heliconius melpomene. The sequence goes on along the minus strand of NC_140402.1, from coordinate 2,227,957 downwards.
TCTCCGCTCGCGCAGTCCGGCAACGGCACCATCACCGTCTGTAGCTCTGCGCAGCATATCTGAAATTATATTTATATTATTTATTAAATTATTGATTACTGGGAAAATTGTATTTTTAATCTAATCTAGGTTCACGAAGTATCCTTAGCTCTGTAGTCAGAGAACGGAGTTACCCCTTAGGAGGATGGAGCTACAAATGTAATTCTTAAGTTAGTTATAACTTATAGTTTTAAATTGTTTAATTTTGTAAAAAAAATTGTTTATATTATTCATTTACGTAATTTCTTTACTCGTTACTGTATAAGTAATAAGTGATAGAATTTATGTATTAATATTGCAAAGAAATAAACATAAAATGTGTTTCTTAAAGTGTAATAAACTATTCCTTTTAGATTCAAGTAATTAAATAAAATAAGCACAAAATTTCTAGATAAATAATGAACAATTTATCTATAAAATACGAACCAAAGCTCCCATATCTTGTGTCAACAAAAATACATCAAAATAAAACTTACTTTAAATTTACAAACACTCTTGAACTTCATGGGTTCCCCCGTGAGGTACTCTCTCGGCGTGACTGCGTTCGCGAAGATGTCCAGCAGGAAGGCGCCGCTGCAAGGAGCGTGGACTCGGAACGAGACCACGTTGCCTACTACGGACTGGAAAGGCAAAAAAATAAAAATATAATGTAAATCACAGTATTCGGCGGAGAGTGGGAAACGGACGGACCAGTCAGTTTCCTACTTTCCTTTTTGAAGCCTGGAAGCATTTCGTATTATGTGGCGGGTTTATCAATAAACTTAAAGTTATAAGAGATAATATACTTATATATTTATGTACAAAGCAATTAATTTATCTTATTTGTAAAATGTTTCTTTTCCTTTTTTTCTTAGTTTAATGTTAAAGCAGATATAAATAGCAGATATTTTAGATATTATATTGGAAGACCGGGGTCCCCTAATATAGGCATTACTTGCTTAAAAGGAGATCTCTGTAATAATTATTGTAAAGTGTAAAATCTGTTGAACAAATAAAGTTTTTTTTTTATAATAAAAGTTAAAAAGTTACAGAATCTTATATAAAGAATACAAACCTGCATTACAAATCTCTTCAGGCTAACGCCGTCGAACCCGTCACCCTCGGTGTCGTAGAATTTTAAATTGTAGTGGAATATGAGCGAGCTCTGCATGTGTGCTGGCATCGCTATACGCATCGTCGCCGCACCTATAAATATAAGTAGTTATTTTTAATTTCTCCGTTTTTTAGTTAAGTCACTACGTTCCCCACGTTGAATATTGAAGAAAGAATATACAGAGTTATAGAATAGCATAAGCAAATCATATTAATCAAACAGAAAGTTTCTTGATTTTCGTCATATCAATCTGTGCATTTCTTATTAAGTTAAAAAAATAAACAAGGATCTAAGCAAACTTAGAAAAAAAATAAAAAAAGTCTATAAATAAAGAAATGTGGAGCATAAAATAATATAAAACTACATATACTGTTTTATATTCCTCAAGTACAAAGAAACCCATACTTATTTATAACAAAAAAAAATATATATATAAATTAAACAAAAGAGAGAACGTAGTGTATTAACACTAGGTTTTCTTATTAAATGCTAAATGAGACAGATTTGACGCTAAAAAAAAAGTTAACTCACCAGTAGAGTCAGTAAACATAACAGCTTTGGTGTTCGGGTCACTAAAGTACAACCCGTATCTGAAGAACAGAGATCTCACGAAGGGCAGTTCTTCAAAATCGTGTAAGGTTATCGGTGTCTTCAGTAGCTGCCAATCAGGTTGTAGAGGGTAGAACTCGTATATGAACTCTCGAGGATCAGTTAAGAAGTAGTGATCGTCGTATTCGTATCTATAAAGGAAAAAATGTTTATTTATACAATTACAGAACCAAATAGCTATTGCTAGTTTTTATAAAAAAAAATCAGTATTTTCTGTTTAAAAATCTAAAAAATAAATTGCCTATGCCTATGCATATGCCAATGACTCCAGAATTTCGGTGGAAAAATGAAAACGGGGAGTCTTAAAACTAGGTTCCCTCGTCTTATCCTACTGTGTGTGGGATACCTAACAAAAAAACATCACCCACCTCAAACTATCACTCTTCCCTCTGTTCCCAGGCTTAGGAGCGTCCTTCGCGTTAACCAAATGCCTCGCGCCCCAGTTACACTGGACAAAGCGCCACGCGCCCGCCACATACACCGCGTTCCAAGAGTTCCTGAACCTGTTGTCCTCGAACCTGACTCCTGGCTGGTACCCTGCTGATTTGCTGTAACCCTTTATTACTACGCAGTGGAGACCGGCGTAGCTGGAAGGGTAATTACGATATTGTTACCGAACTCGTGTACAAAAAGTCGTATAAAATTAAAGAATAATATTGAAGTTATTCCAATTGCAAATCGTATGTACTAAAGTCTTTAGAATAATATCAAATATAGACTATTTAACATTGTATTATTATTATTATTTAAGTATTAAAAGTTATATAATAATTACTTCCATTTTTTTATTTAATTGCAAAAGGTACAAGCTAACATTATATTCCAATTTTGGATTATTTTTCATACTATTAATACTTTAAAATATTTTTATTCATCATTTACAGATATCGTTTCTTTCTTAAGGCATTATTTTTTTCAAAAAATATATTAAATTTTTAAAATAAATATCATTTTTCCCAAATTCTCTCCCAAATACATTACCTGCACAATCTCTTAAACAAAACGTGGTAACTCTCCGTTCCATGTTTTATTCCTCTCAACAGCCCTAAAGGTGAATCTCCTCTCAAATTGTCATCAAATTGAATGTTATTTAAATTCTTGACTGTTATCCATCTGAATATGGTGCGAGCTTTTTCTACGTCGCTGGCACATCTCCCTACAAGCTGTCTCACCAGGTCTGTGAAGGTTTTCTGGTCTTCTTGAGCTACCTGTTAGGAAAAGATTAGAAAATTATTGTTTATTTTATTTAAGTATGAAGAATTGTCTCTTAGAAGTAGTAGATGTTTATGGTTGAGGAGAGTTATGGAATTATAATAAAAACCGCTAAATAAACCCCTATAAAATGAATTCCAAATCTGTAACTACATTACTTTTCTATTGAACACTAAATATGCCAAAATTTTAGAATTATAATTGAGCTAAAAAAATCGTAAAAGTTCCAACTCACAGAAATAGCAATTTTATCGACATCAGTGAACTCCGCAGGATCAGTATAAATGTGGAACTTTGATACAAGCGGTGGTTGTGGGGGCGGTGCTCGTGCTGGGTAGGGAGGTGCTTCTTCCCCGTCGAGGTACAGAGAAGAAGCTGCCATGTACTCTGATCTTCTTTCTTGGATGAGCTCCATCATCTCGTGGCTTTGTTTTTCTACTAGGGCTGCTGTGGCAGCTCTGGAATTTTAATATGTTTTTTTTTTTCACGTGGGTTTCAGGTTTTAAAGGAAGTTGGTGAAAATACTACATATCTGGCTTACCATAGTGAATAGGTTTGTGTAAATGGCAGCGCTGTTAAAGTCATTAAATTATATCAATATTTTTAACAGTTTTGAAATCATTTCTAAAAAATATAATAAAGCAAGAGAGAATGATAGTTGTTATTAAAATATTTATTAAAACGAAACTATTATCGATTAGATTTCAAACATCATAAATTTGGCGGAAAATGGGAAACGGAGTGTTTTAACACTAGGTTCCCTCAGCCTACGCTGCAATATATATTGAAAAAAAAAATTAAACCTAGCACAGATTAAAAATTAATTAACGTCTATTCAGTGTAATCTATTCCATTCTATACAATTTATATTCTCATACGTTTTATTTAGCATCCGGTTCTGTAAATGAGTTGTAAATGAAAGTGGCTTCTCATCGGGCTCTCTTTAAAGCTGACCGCCGCCATTTTTACGACGTGACCCAGCTTATTTAAATGTTAAACATCATGTAAGGTGTTTTCTCCTGGCACAACACTGTTTAATTTTATATTGTTTGATTTGTGCATATGATATGGTGGTGTGAAAGAGAATTTCTTTTCTTTTTTTTTCAGCTTCACTCTGTATCCCGTATGAGTAAGCAGAGGAAGCCTAGTGTTAAGACACTCCGCTCCCCACTTTAATGTCACACTGTGCCCCTGCACCACGACTTTCAAAAACTAAAAGAGTACTTAAATAAATTATGATTTTGTTAATTTGGTATTGTTGTTTTATTTCATAGATATATTTACTTTCAGGATAGAGATTAAGGATTGTTTTAAGTTTTTAATTGTTTTAAGGCTTTATTATTACTATTAATAACAGAAGTTATATTTGAATTTATTCCTTTAATAATTTACGGAAATTTAGCGAATAAAATTATTATTTTTAACATTTTTTATTCTTATTTATCTTATATGAAACTCCTCAAAATGAGAAAGAAATGTCGAGGATTATAACTGATATCTCTTGGACTATAGTATACTATGTATAATGAAAACCCTTAAGCACATAAAACGACAAATTTTAGTAAGTTATTGAAATATTTATAGTAGATATTCTTAAAAAAAATGTATTATAACTAAAAAAATACCTCTCGTGTTCCAACATTTTCCTCGTCAAACTCTCCTTTTTCTTATCTCTCCGTAATGTCATATTCTTTTCCAAATCAGCTCTCTCTTGCTGGTGTCTTAGAGTGAGAGCACCGATTTCAGCATCTGGTCTTCTCTTCTTCACTTGCATTTCTTGCTGGAACCTGTTTGTTAGCCGCTCTAGTTCCCTTTCCCATTCGTCCTGGAGAAAAAAATAATGTCAAAGTTTACTTTTATACACTTTTAAAATATTTATGCGAACCGGCATCGTTTGACTGTAAACAAGACAGTTGTGGGTTCGATGCCCACTCAAAGGAATTAATTATTTAAATTTCCTCTAGCAATAAGACAAAACTTGATGTTATGTAGGTAGGTACTAGATACGCAGTGTCTTAAAAATTAGATGGTATTTGGGCAACGAAGTGTCTTAAAATAATATTTCTTTTGTCTATCCTGCTGTATTCTGGATATAATGAGAAGAGAAAATTTAAAAAAATAAGATTACTGAGGTCGTGGACATTTCTTTAAATATTTAGCTCGAGCCTGCGGCGTAACTCTTTAATCATTTGTATGAAAACCAAGTATGTACGGTAATTTAGCGAATTTAGCAGTTTTTCATCTCATGCCAGAAACAAGGTGTTATTTTAATAATTTAATGATCTTGAATATAAGGAAAATCATCGGTGAACCTTTCTTTGCAGTATCAAAAAAAATGCTGTCGTAATTAAGGGCGACCGGAGCAGCAAAAAATGATCGATTTCTGGAACAGTCGGTCGGTAATTTTGTTCCTTTCACAAAATTAGATGATATTATTTTATTAAAAAAAACGAATATCGTAAAAAATAATAAAAGAATCGAAAAAGAAGAATAATTTGTTTTTAGCCCTAATATGTCATGTTTTCCTTTTTCAATTAGTAGGTACTTATAGAAAGAAGTATTGCATAAAAATTACATTATATAAAATTATTTCTTGAAATCCTATACAATAAGACGATACAATATCTTTAATTTTAACAATTTAAAATATTTAATAAATACCTGTATTTCTTCTCGTATTCTTCTGTTTTCCTCTTCTCTGTGTTTCGAGAATTTTCTATATAAATCATCTTCTTCTTGTCTGTGTTTCATTTCCAGTTTTGTTTGTTCATCTCGATCCTGAAAAGAACAAAAATAATACTTTATTATAAGAAGTCTTTTAAATTAAAAGTTATGCAAGGTTTAACGCCGTTGTTTTGACACTATCGTGGCGTAACTGGGAAGCGCACATCAGGGCCCGTATTTATAATTCGTTGTCAAATCTGAGATTGGTCTTGAGAGTAGTTCGTTCATAGAAATATCATTTAAGAATGGAAACGGCATCTGAAGATCGATCATACTTGAGAGCAATTTATAAACATGGCTCTTAGTTTTCGGAATCGATCTTGATATATGGAAAATTTATGATTAAAATAGTTTTTTTCCTATAATTTACATAAAAAACAGTATTTATTTGTATTATTTGTACACAATATTTTAAATTGGGTGAAAATAGAAGATCTATTTATATAACTACCAAATTATTTCTTCCACAAATTTCGTGAGACGCTTGAAAGTAGAAAAAACATTACTAATTTGGGTTAGGCACTTTGTACTAACAGCTTATGGCACCCACCGTGACATATAGATACTTAAACCATATTTGACGTGATATAAACACGACTTCCGCGTGACGAAAGTTTTGCTTACCTACTAACTACTAACTATTAGATATTTAGAGTGTGAAATCTTAACGAAATAGTTCTTGGTAAGCGATTGTGAAATTGTTTTATTTTGTAAATGTTAGTATATATTTGTTTTGGTTTCATGCTATATCCCGCATCTAAGAGGGTAGGCAGAGGGAACCTGGGAACTTAGTGCAAAGAGACTTCGATCCCGTTCCTCATTTTCCGCCCAAATCTGGAGGCTCGCAGCCGCGCTTTGCCTCATTACCAGAGCGTGGAAATAAAAATATTAAATATTTAATTTCCTCAAGTAGGGATCGAATTCACAACCTGTCGTTTTTACAACACGTGCCCCTACGCCACGACTGGCTTCACAATAATTTTAATATAAGATTAATTTATTATTATCTTTACTATAACATGTAAATTAAAAGAAAATTACTACCATAATTTACTAGAAACGTGAAAGCCATTTGTTATACACTCGTTAAAAAATAAGTCCGAACTATCTTAGCAATGATTTATGTTGTGAGAACATAGTTTGTTGTTTCGAGTAACCTTTCACACCGCATGCATAATGGACGTCGCTCAGTCGCCGGTACGCTTCCTGTATTATGGGAATGAAAAGTGGAAGTAAATTTGCACAAGCAAATATTAGTATTGTTTAAAAATGACTCTATTGTGGCGCAGTGGAATTAGAGGAACATTTCCCTATAGGTTGAAGGGGATTCAAATGCCACTCGATTCTATAATCATATTATCTATGCATATAATACATTTGGAACTTATCACCGTCTGTCCATTAGCGATTTTTGAGCAAATCTATTGAAGTAAAAAAAAATATTTCTCTATAATTATAATAAAAATTGAAGCTTGATTTTTTCTGAGCACCAAGTAACCCTAGATCTGAATATCTGAGATGGATAGAGGGACAACCTCGGGTGATCCTTTAAGGGTTCCGTTTTAACCTTTTGAAGGGAACCCTAAGAGCAATATGTAAATATTTAACAAATGAAGTAAAGTAAGTAAATCCATAAAATTATGTTTCGTCCAATAATAATCGAAACGTGTATGACACAAATGACCTGCAAGTGTCGCCCTCCACAGAAAGTGAATCGGGTCGTTGAACCCGTTGATGCCATAAATTGATATAATGTATCTACTATACAATCACCTTGAATTGAATTGTTTATATTTGTAGCTTGTATGTTGATATTTTATTCTATTTAAGTTAGCATTATTGTTATGACCTTCGTCAAATTATTTATAATCCCAGAATTCAGTGGAAAATGGGGAACGCAAGTGTTTTAATGGTAACGGAGTGTCTTAACACTAGATACCCAGTTTCTCTCTGCGTACCCTGCTATATATTTGATAGAGCGTGATGCTAAAAAAAACGTAACCACAGATTCTTATATCACTTCAAGCAATAAATGACAATCCACTTTTCCAACAAGTTTATTCAAGGTGTGTTTCATTCACAAATCGAAAAAACCTCCTAAGCTTACGTCATCCTCAACAAGTAGGGCGAAACGTTTTATTTTAAATTTTATATGCGTTTACATTACCTACATTGAACAAAAAGCGTGCCATTGTCGTTCACTTCACCGCATTTTATTATACGAAGATGCACCTACGTGGCTTATATGAGAATTTTACGATTGCCTGCCAGCAACTTGTTGATAACATATTCTTATCTTTTAACTATATGAAAACGTATTTTTATCAGCGCGGGTCAAATTTGACGAAACGAAATTGTTTTCGTATGAACTAATTACTTTGATAAAATATGTACATATATTGGATCAGTACCGTGTCGCAATCTGGTCGTTTGGACGTGTTTATCGCGGCGTTATTTTAATTGCAAAAATGATTAAATTAGTGAGAGGACTGAGGCGATTGAACGCACGGATGTACAGTTATTCCACGGTGATAGGAAGCGAACCAAACAAGAATGACCCCTATTATCAAGAAAATAAAGCTAAAATGGACGAGCTCGTCCATGAACTTCGTCTCAAAACAAATGAGGCTATCAGAGGCGGCTCCGAGGAGGCGGTTAAGAGGCACACGTCGAGAGGCAAATTGCTGGTTCGGGACAGGATCAACCGGTTAGTGGACGAAGGAAGCGATGTCTTAGAACTGAGCGCGCTGGCCGCCACCGACATGTACAAAGGTCAGGTGCCGAGCGCCGGCATCGTGACTGCTATCGGTAAAGTTCAAGGTCGGGACTGTATGATTGTTGCGAACGACGCTACCGTTAAAGGTGGGACGTATTTTCCTATCACCGTTAAGAAACACTTACGAGCTCAGGCGATTGCCCAGGAATGTCGGCTTCCTTGCATTTATCTAGTCGACTCCGGTGGAGCGCATTTACCTGACCAGGCGGACGTGTTTCCTGATAGAGAACACTTTGGCAGAATATTTTATAATCAAGCAAATATGTCATCAGAGGGAATTCCTCAAGTATCTGTCGTTATGGGGTCGTGTACAGCAGGTGGTGCTTATATCCCGAGCATGTCTGACGAAAGTATTATTATTAAGAATCAAGGAACAATATTCTTGGCTGGCCCACCGTTGGTAAAAGCAGCTACCGGGGAGTCAGTGTCGTCGGAAGATTTGGGAGGAGCTGATTTACATTGCCGGCAATCTGGAGTAACGGATCATTATGCTCAAGATGACGAGCATGCATTATATTTGGCTAGAAATGTTGTTGCTAACTTAAATTGGAATAGTGGCCAACAAGTTATAATTGACAACAAAAAAATTGATGAACCTCTACACGACATCGACGATTTACATGGAATCGTAGGGGCCAATATTCAAAGGCCTTTCGACATTCGAGAAGTGATTGCAAGAGTTGTCGATGGAAGCAGATTCCATGAATTTAAACAATTGTATGGTGAAACTTTAGTATGTGGATTTGCATTTATATATGGTCATCCTGTTGGTGTAATAGGTAATAACGGCGTTTTACAATCGGAAGCTGCTTTAAAAGGGTCCCATTTTATTCAATTGTGTGCAGCTCGTAAAATACCGTTACTATTCTTACAAAACATCACCGGTTTTATGGTAGGGAGAGAGGCTGAAGCTGGTGGGATTGCTAAAAATGGTGCTAAAATGGTGACAGCAGTTAGCTGTTTCAAAGGACCAAAAATAACAGTTTTAGTGGGCGGTAGTTTTGGTGCTGGTAACTACGGTATGTGTGGAAGAGCGTATTCACCTAGTTTCTTATATATGTGGCCAAACTCGAGGATTTCAGTAATGGGAGGACCGCAAGCTGCCACCGTTTTATCATTGGTAGCTAAAGATAAGACTGAAAGAGATGGAAAAGTGTGGACAGATGAGGATGACAAGAAAGTAAGAGGACCTTTAGAAGCTCAATTTGAAAAGGAAGGTCGTCCTTATTATAGTACTGCCCGACTTTGGGATGATGGTATAATAGCACCAAGAGATACAAGAAAAGTAATAGGATTAAGTTTATCAGCTGCTTTGAACGCCCCCTTCAGAGATAGCAAATTTGGTGTGTTTAGAATGTGAGATATATGTGAACCTACGGTACATACTTATGAATGTGATAAGGACTGTTAAGAGATAACAAACATACTGTAAAATATAATAATTAAAATAAGTAACTCGTATTTGTCTTTTGATTGCGTTATCTGTGATTATATTTTTAATTTTTCTTCTTCGTTGATTTAATACAAAAATACGTAAGTGATTACATAATTTATTAATATTTATTATGTAAAAATAATAAATAATATATAAGCTATAAAGAAAAAAAACATGTTTATTTTAAATATAAATAGTAATTTAGAGGTAAATGAATAAATGTTCATGATAATCTTACATAATATACTTATGTATCCTATACTAGGTTCCCAGGTTCCTTCTGACCCTGCTACGGGGCAGGATACAGCGTGAAGCTGTTCCTTCCTTCAGAAATGGAGGTTTAGCCTTCGACATTTAAACAAAGAGTGATTGACCACAACATCAACAAGCCGAGCTAATTATTAAATAATTTATAAATTTAATTATAATTTAATTTTGTAATTTTCCTTACACAGTGTTATCATTGCCCTTGCTATTTTTTTTATCAGTTTTACTCTTTTTCCCGCGTAACAGGGTAGGCATAGAAAATCTTGTGTTTTCGTTCGTCACGTTCTTCTGTTCTACCTTTACCGTTCGTATTTCGTGATTTTTTCACTTTTTGCACGGGGAAATGACAATAACTTAAGTCAAATCATTCCCCCGAGTGAGAATCGAACCCACATCCATCATGTTCACAGTCTGACGCCGTTCCACTGTGCTACTATGGCTTTACTGGATTAGTATCGCTAGACATTAGAACTATAACTACTTAGTTAAAAGCAATAGAATAGTATAACATTCTTGGGTGGTGTACCACAAATACTAATGCAAAAGAACAATAGTAATATAAACAATGCTTTGCATATTAATAATGTAAATGTTTTGTATACGTGAGCCAGTAAATACTCGTTTCATACACATTTGTATGGCACATACGTTTAATTATATCGGGAACAAGTGTAGATAATGGCTGCCATTATAAAAGTAACTAGCGTATACGATTTGTATAATGAAAATGTTAGTATGTAAAACATATTTTTTAATATACTTTAATTAATATGCTATAATAATAAATATTGTAAAATTAAGGGACGGGGACAGGAAACCTGGGAAACTTAGTGTTAAGACACTACGTTTCTATAAAGAATTTCATCACTCATTTTCCACCGAATCTTAAGTGACGTTGCGTGTGGTAGATCTCAACGCCGCGTTTTGCCTCGTTAACAGATCAAGGAAGCTAAAATATTAAATATTACAATTGCCCGACCCGGAATCGAACCCACACCCCCGAATTTTAATTAAATATTGAAAATACTATTAAGTTTAGCATATTTTCTTTTTGGGATCCTATAATTATATACTTGCGTATATTAATGTTATCGATTGTCGATAACGTAAACCGTTTTACAAGTTAAGTAACAGACAAGAACACCGCTAAGTTAAGTTACTTAATTGTATGAATAATTGATAAAGTTTTTGACCGCAATCAGGACACTGTAGGAGGTATTTTTAATTATAACATTTATTATTCTTGGAGTTTCCCATTTTAACAAGGATTTTTTTTCTTACTGTAGTAAATGTTGCTAAGCATTAAAATCTTAATAAGTAGATAACTTTTCTATTACCATATGAAAAACTATAGTATCTTTTCGCTCGCGGCTTTGCGTGTGTGGTTTTTGATTTTCCCATTTTCTCGTGGTGAAAATCGATCTACAATTTTCAAAGTACTTGCAGATTCTGTTCCCAGTTCAGCCTACCCTGATATGTGCGGGATACAGCGTGAAGATAAAAATAATAATACATAAAGAATAATCAAAGATTTTATTTTCATCATTTGTTTGACAACAAATCTTATTATCTTATTTTAATTCATTCCTTACATCACCATCACCATCACCAATAAACAATATTGTGTGTATGTGGTCCATACATCATAGATGTATTTTACGCTTTCCAATCTTAGCTGCGCACGCGCAGTTTTTGCTGGTAACATTCTTTTGAAGAAATCCTCCATCGCTATTAACAGAGTTAATTGATGATTTGTATGCCGTATGCACATCTGAGCCGGTCTGTTTTTGTTCCACTAGCTTTATGCCTGTGCGGTAATAGTACTTCGAAAATATGTATTTTTTCAACTTTTGTAGAGAAATAATAGGTAATTCAATTTTTTTTAACTAAACTCTGTATCCCGCATTGTAGCAGAGGTAACCTGGGAACCCAGTTTTAAGACACTTCCATTCTACTCGAGGCAATGCGTGTTGAGTGGCGAAACTCAGCACCGTGCTTTGATTCGTTACTGTCATGCAAAATAATGTTTATATGTATATAAAAAAATATTCTATGCAAATTTTGAACTGTTTTCCAGCATAAACTAAACAAAAATGAAATATTTATAATTAAAGTAGAATAAATAAAAACGTATTTTTTTTTCATTTTCTTCTTAAACCCACCGTTAGTAATAACCAGCGACCATGTAGGTCAGTAATAGTGATGTGCCAACTAGACAGTGTATAATAGCTCGGATACTATACGCATAGTGATGTTCGTCTCGGTGTAGTAAATACGAAAGTGCTATTGACATCTGAGTGGACTTTGACAGGCCGCACTGTATGCCACCAGAGCGAAGAAATGGAAATATAAATTTAAATAAATATTTCATCTTCTCGAGTGAGAATAGAATCCACAACCAGTAGGTTACCCACTTTGAGCCCCTTTGTGCCCCTGCGCCACTAAATGGTTATATAAGTATAATAACACAGCAATCGACATACCTGATTAAATCCCATTGTACTATATGCTCGAGTAATTTAACGGTTGATTAGAGATGGAATTAATGGTACCTTACGTACTTGTCATAGCTAGCTAGCTATTATTCAATGCTTATTGTAATTATACGAGGATAGAAGGATCGAGACCAGTCGTGGCGCTTGTACATGCGGGATACAGCGGGAAACTGTTTTAAGAAAAACTTTAAATGCGGGATACAGCGAGAAATTGTTTTAAGAAAAACTTTAAAGAATTATTCATCCAAATGAGGCCGTCATGGCTATGCGGCACAATGGTGTGACTGTACGACGGTTGTGGGTTCGATCCCCATTCGAGGAAGTGAAATATTTATTTTCGTTTATATGTCCATTTCTTCGCTCTGGTGTCGAGGCAAAGCGAGGCGTTGACTTTTGCCACTCAGCAGGCAATGCCAGAATTCGGCAGAAAGTGGGGAACGGAGTGTTTTAACACCAGGTTCCCTTTGAACCTGATGTGTGCGAGATACAGCGTGTAGCTGATTTATTTATTTAATTTGTTCATACTTATAATAAAATCAATTAAGCATTAAATAAACTAATAATATTATTTAATTTTGATGTTGTAAATTCGATAATCGCCTGGAACACGTTTAGTGGGTGGTGAATAATTGGCAACCCACTAAATTCGTATACTTGTACAGGCGCTATAATAACTATAAAATGCGTCGGTGTTTACTTTGTGTGGAGAGATATGCTATCTTTTGTTAGATTCTAATCTTAAAGCAATTTCGAAAATATTATGAAAACTGTTTGACTAAAATTAATGAATTAAATGTAGGTCTCATCTTCCTCATTATGCAGATAGAAGAAAAGAGAGTATCTAACATAGTCTTTTTTTAGATGTAATCGGGTGGAAGAGCTCAACGCCGCACTTTATCTCATCGGGGAACAAAGAAATAAAATTTAATTATCTAATTATGGGAAGAGATGGGAATTGTAGTGGAACTGGATTACAGTATTTGTTTATAACAAATATACAATAAAATAATTAAATGAATATTATTTATAATCATATGGGAAGGAAGGAGTAGCTTTTTTATCAATTTTATCTATTAGCACGATTAATTAAATGTTCAAATAGTTATATTACAATATATTTATATAAATATTAAAGTTAAAAAAGAAGCTTCAAAATAGCGATTTTGCGACATACATATAGGATAGGGAGACCGGGAACGTTTAACTATGAAGTTGAAGAAATTTTCCCAATTTTCAAGACAGTTATATATATTTTAAGTCTTGCCAGAGCAAGTAGGGGGGGAATTAAACCTGCACCCATCGTGTTTACAGTTAGATGAATGAATCTCGAAGTTAAACTAATAAAAACAATAACTAAAACTATAAAAACTAACACCTTAAATATTAACTAAAGTATATTTAAATTCTATACTTCTAATATTCCATATTAGAAAGCCAATAAGTGATATACAATCAATATTATCAGAATTCCCTATATGTAGGTGCTAATTAAGCAATAAAACGAGTTCGATAACTATATTAAAATATCAACGCACTTTATGTAAAACGATTATAATAACTTGAGATGATAACGACAATACCAGTTAGATATATAACTAGTTTTCACCAGCGGCTTCCCTCGCATGATCAAATGCAAATATTTTTAAGCTTCACGCTGTTTCCCGCACCTATCCTGCTAAGCAGAGGGAACATAGTAACCCAGTATTAAGATACTCCATTCCCATTAATAAACACTTGAGTTGCAGAACTCAACGCCGCGCCTTTGCCTCGTTACCGCTAATCTTACTTTTCCCAATAAAAGAGCTTTCAATATATTTTTTTATTCGAACCAATAGTTCCTGAGATTGGTGCATTCAACCAAACAAGCATTTCAACTTTATAATATTAATATAGAAGTGTAGATTAGTTGTAATAAGTACATATATTTATTATCATAGCATCTAGCAGGAAGCTAACTTGACGCCATAAGCTAATTTTCATGTACACATACGTTTACTACCGCTTATTCAAATACACTGGTTAAAGGTCCTTATATAATGAATGGCCATTTATTTAAATTGACATTTTTTAATTTTTTTTTTAAATGCGAACAGGCAGAGTAAACTTAGTGGTGAGACTCTCCGTTACCCAATGTTTACCAGTTTTTTTAGTACCTACTTTATTTTTATTTATTTTTAATATAATTTTAAATGAATGCTTATATGGTAGCACTATATCCATCGATTATTCAAACCTAGGCAAAATTAAACCTATTACTCTAAAACCTAAACGTGGATAAGTGTGTAATATTTTTAATAGGTAATTGAAGAATTCTATAAAAAAAATATAATGATTTTCCTTAATAATTTGCTAAGCAAAGCTACCAGTATCCGTTTTATTATAAAACCACGTTTAAACTATTTTATGAAAACGGTCTCTAACACGCCATATGCATTTATTCCTCTAGTGTAATATTTTGTAATTCAAATGGACATTAACAAGATGTCTTGCACGTAATTCCTATTATATTTCTACTGTACATTCCTGTTTCATATTGCCGCTGTGGCATTAGAGATACAGCATCGGTTATTCTTACACTTATAAGTTAAACTTTAAATAACTTAAATAACTTTAAATAATAATTTCACAACAGAAGAATAAATGTGTTAATTTTTGATAAATATGACATAAAGCAGGTAAATTATCTATGGTAAATAAATAGACAAATATTAGAACTACATTTTCGTCTAGTTTTTGTTTATTTTGATTCAATTAATATCTGTAATTACTTATCCATTTATTTAATGTAGGTAGTTTTCTTTAAAATGTCTGGTAGGTACTAAAATTGTTTCGTTAATTAAGGTTTATAGGTTAATAGGGTCAATTTATTTTAATCGTTATTGTTGTATCAATTATAAAATCCATATAATACACAACACATTTAAAAGAAAACTACGCATAAAGAATAATTTATTTAAAAAATGAAAACTCCAACGAACCTTTTATATGATTGTCAGTTTAACCAAAAATTCTTGTATAAATATATTTTAATACAAATCTGTAACTCATCACTCTCTGTAAATGAAGATATACTCGTATAAGAAAATATGAAATAAAATATCACATTTTAGTGGCATACTTATTTAAATCATTATTAACTTACCTTCACTTCACTTCAAGTACTTTGATTAATTATAACGTAAAAATATTTCCTTCAACATTTTGGATTTAGTATCCATCCAAAATGTCATCGTAAACAATACGTCATATTAACAAACTGTCATTTAAAAGCGCGGGAAAATAATAACCTGTTGCAGTTTTTTTTTTAATTTTTTGTTTTTTGACCAAGGCACTACACATACTTACTTAAGCTTATAATTTAATTAATAAAATATTGAAGAAAGAGTTAATACATTGTCTATATCTTAAATAACATTCAAATATACATAAATGTATAAGTTACAAAGCGTAAATACCGCGAAGGTACTACGATCTGTTACGTCGTGTTACACAATCGAGCCGATCACTCGCTCCTAATTAACAACTTTCTCCAGTCATTGAACGCCGGTTCAACGCTTACGGCAAAAAATGATATTCAGACGGAGGCCTTTTGGGCGATCGATGGCCTTTTTTTTCTTGAGATAAAAAAGTAGTGATATAATTCACTGTTATTTCGATAATTTAAGTATGAAATGAACTTAGAGGAATGCGATGAACTTTTTTTTTAAATTGTGGATTCAACTTTTTTTTTAAAGACACTCGATGTTAAAATAATTTTTCATCAATCATAATTTTTAATCAATTTCAAAATATTTCTCATTAAAATTCTTTTTAGACTCTGCTACATAAATATCCATATTATTTGCTAGCGTCTTACCTCAGTCAGTGAGGACAAGTCCTTTTATATATATAGATTATATTCTATTTAAAGACAGCGATCAGTTCCAATTTTATTATATTTATAGAGACCATGTTGAATTATAGTATAGATTACGTAATATAAAATAAACGATGTTTCAAATGTAAAATAAATGTAAAGTTTATCCTACACGTTGACCCTAAATATGTAGGGAAGGCTGTATTAATAGTTATCTTTGCCCGTATACGTTATAAACAGATGTATTTTATTTTATTAGACCAACCTACAATGTTGTTAAGTAGAAAATTAGAATATTATAGCTACTACTATGTTCTTTTTATAGGTTTGCCCATTTTAATTTTATATTAGAATCTTTATCTATTTTTAAGCAGGGTTTTAGTGAAGTCATAAAAAATATTCTTTTTCGTGTTTATCTTTATGTTGTATCACGCATATAGGAGGATAGGCAGAGGGAACCTGGGAATCTAGTGATGAGACACTCCGTTATTAAGACACTTTCGTTGGCCATTTCGCGCTGAATTCTTTGGGTGATGGTGTATGGTGTGTTGAGGAACGGAACACCGAATAAAACTTGTGTTTATAAATATTATTTGACCTCTAACTTTTCTAAGTTTTGCTTAATATTTTCATGTTATTTTTTAACGACGAAAAAGTAATATTTTTTTTTTATTAAACTTTAGGAAAGCTGCTTCAGCTGCTGCTTTGCTGCTGCTTAATAAACTTATTTACGTCAGTCATTGTTAGACCAGACTGTAAGAGAATAATCTAGGCATTGCCTGGATCATTTTAATTAAGTATTTAATTAGTCAGTAAATAATTAATTTTTTTATTTTTTTTGTAATGGCTTGTCATTGTAATAATGGTAAAGCTATTTTATAGAATTATATTTATTTTTAGTTTATTCCACAGAAATTTAGGAAACGGAGGTATATTAATGAAAACGAAGGCTTATAACGCCAGGTTCCCTCTATCTGCCTTGCTATGTGCGGGAAACAGCGTGAAATTTGTATCCATGTTTAAAATTATTATCGAAAAAAAAAACTTACAACATTTATATAAATATTAAAACGCATTGAAGTATGTATAAAAGATTAAATAACCATATTTAGACATCAACAAATTTATAAACGATCGATAGCTGAATAAATCTATACAATAAATAATATTAAACGAAACAAACGGGAAGTCGTTAGTGCTTAATGAATTTTAAAAGAGCAAAACTATAGCAGAGCTGATAAAGACAGTTGAAAGGATGTTGTTATCGCTGGGAAAAAATCTTCTAAAGGAATCATTTCGCGCGTGTGGAACTAACATTATGATAATATATCGCGTTGTGTGGGAACTGCGTAGGCAGGGCGGTATAGGTAAGGCAATTTACAATTAATGCTGTTCTGGCGCAGGGGTTAAAGTGTGTAGCTGTAACGACGGTTAAGGGTTCGATTTCCACATTTCTTCGCTCTGGAAGCAAGGCAAAAGCTCGGTGTTGACTACTTCTCGCTTGAAAAATTCGCCGGAAAGAGGGAAAGGGAGGTTACCAGGTTCCCTCTGCCTACCATGCTGTATGCAGGATACGGTGTGATGCTTATTTAAATTAGATTTTTTTTAACTGAGAAAAGAAACAGTATTTTATGGACTTAAATCTGGTGTGGTGGGTGGGTGCTTTGTAGCGCCTTTATCGTGTTCCATAGGTCAAGGATCGATTGTTTAGATATATTGAATTTTGTAAATTCTAAGTGATTTGTGTTACTCAATATGTTTTTTTTGTTTGGTACTTTGATTTTCACGGTTATAGTAATAACTATAAACATGATAGTTTAAAATTTTCATTTTCTATTTTTCTTACAGAGTCGGTTAAAAAACATCAGAATGTCTAAATAAAACACCAAAACTTTACTAATATTTCGTAAACTTAAAAAAAACTTTAAAAATATTAAAGTTCTCAAGAAATTACAGTTGAGTTGAGTTCGTTGGGTGGGGTTTTTGCTTCGTAGTTTGACTTATGTTCGCCTTTGTACACTGTGTGGGTAAACGGTAAAACGACCGCTATTCTCACGGATGGAGTCGAAGGCAATCACTTGTTTACAATGTTTTGAAAATTTTACTATATAATAAGCTTGAGAGACCGTCGTGACGCAGTGGAACAGCTTTTGAATGTTAACGTGACGGTTGTGAGTTCGATTATGCCTCGAGGGAATTAATTAATTTCTTTTCTTCGTTTCGTGTGGGAAGAGAAGAATGTTAATTGTTTTATAAAGATGATACAAGATAAGTTCATCGTTTTATACAAGTTTCATAAAATTCCATCATAATAAAAGTTGGACACTTTTATAGAATTTGAAAGGTTATTTGGGTTTCCTATGATTTTAAAATTAAGCTTTAATATAAATTCTTTTATATTAATTTAAAACATGCTGTAATATCTTCTACCTTTCAAATCAAATGCATATTTCTTAATTCCAAGCACCTATTTCAATCTATACTCACTCTTTTTAAATGCGTTTCTTATTTTTTTAGAAATCGGTTAAAAAATGAACGTAACGGGATTTGAACTCGCGCCTTGTGGACAATGTTTAAACGCTCTGACCACCAAGCCATATGCTATGTTAAACTACGTCTTTTACAACTTATTTACTTTGTTACATCTATTCATGATCTAGTCAAAACAAAGTTGTAAGGATGTCCATTGAAATTCAAAGTAAATACTAGTAAAAGCAAACCTATTCGTAACACAGTAGTAAATGCATGCTGTATAATTAAGCACTTAAAATTAAGTTTCGCAGTATACCTACTTCATGTATTTATTTTAAAAATAATATAATTTAAGTAAAATAAGTTATATTTCAATATATTTATCAATTTTTGGATTTGTATTGTAATAAAAGTTTAAAATGGTTTTGAGGTTTTGAGAGTAAGTGGTGGCACTGAACAGACCGTGCCTCAAAGGTTCGGCGGAAAGTGGGTAAAGGAAATTTGTTAATGGTAGTGTCTTAACACTCCCTTCGTAAGATCCCTCTGCCTATACTGCCTTGTGTAATACAGAGTGAAGCTAAAAAAATATTGTAATATATTTTTTATGTACATCTTACTAGAACAGCTCTATAGTATATGAATTGTTACATTTGTATACCTGTCACAATATATTATAACTTGTCAT
The DNA here is from genome assembly GCF_056956725.1 of Heliconius melpomene rosina. Classification (NCBI taxonomy): domain Eukaryota; kingdom Metazoa; phylum Arthropoda; class Insecta; order Lepidoptera; family Nymphalidae; genus Heliconius; species Heliconius melpomene. Next base: position 2,208,294 of record NC_140402.1, on the reverse strand, counting down.
ACTTCAAAGACAAAGCAGCTCTGCTTACATAAGAAAATAGACTTACAGTACGGTCAACAAGTTGTGGCCGCTGAAGTTAGCTGTAGACGGCTGCGCAATTTTGATTTTAGGATTTTTCTTACTTTTGAATATTTCCTTCTCAAGTGAACAATGCTGAACAGTTTAGGACACGTAATTTCAGGTCCACGACTCGTTGAGCGTACTATAGGTACATTCTTTAAGTTTACTTAAGTTATAACTTAGTCCTAGACACAGTTACAAAGGACGATAAGGCATGAAATGACATCATGAAGCTTTGAAGTAAATAAATATGTAAATTGACTATTAAGAAAACATATAAAATTGTTTTAAATGTAGCGGGATTTGAACCCGTGCCTCTTGGGAACCTAGTTGTTAAAGCGCTTGGACGGTTTCTAAGAAGGCAGGTTCAAGTCCCGCTACGTTCAAAGTTTTATGTTTCCTAAAAAGTCTCTTTCTCTCCTAATTGTGATTTATGCTCGTTCGGGACAAGAAAAGCAAAGAACGGAGTGTCTCAACTCCTCGTATATGCGGGAGAAATTAATAAAAAAAATCTCTTATATGCCTCGTAGCCCCACAATAATGACTTTTAATATATTTTGTGTGTATCTTACGGTAATTTCTCGTGAGAATGAGACCTTTTGTCATGTCAGTAGGTTAACTCTGAAGTGGAAGAAAATGGTATTCATGATTGAAATAAAGTGCAGTTTGGGAAATAGGTTTGTATAACACTTTAAAATTTTGAAAAAAATGAAAGTTTTATAATTATTGTTGACGCCTAAGACGTGGACGTAGTTGGAATATAATAAAAATTATAGGAACGTGAGGCCAGTCGTGGCGTAGATACTGTACACGTAACAGCTTATGGGTTCGATTCCCACTCGAGGAAATGAAATATTTAATATTTTCATTTCTTCGGTCTGATGTCGAGGTAACGTTAGAAATAGTCGGAAAATGGGGAGGGAAGTGTTAATACAAGGCTTCCTCTGCCTACCTCTGCCATATGCCATATACAGCGGATTCTGTTACTTGTTTCATTTCACAAGTGTGTTTAGATCTTGCAGACTATCAACTTATTCAAATGTACCTAGTACTAACGTTTACTTTTTTTGCTTCGCTCTATAGCACCGCATATGGCAAGGTAGGCAGAGAAAACTTAGTGTTAAATCACTCTGTTACTCATTTACTGTCTAATTTTCTAGACATTGCGAGTTGAGTAGCGAAATTCAAATTCATTTCTCGAATAAGATTCACTTCATACCAGCGGCCTCAAAAATTGCCAAAGATTAATAAAATCACATAGAAATTATTTTTTTATGCTAGTTCTATAATCATCTCTCTACAATACTTATCTAGAACATTTTAAAATTGGACCAATTATTATTATTATGAAAGTATTTTTTTTTACCTTCCGCGTTACTACAGCGGCCTTGTTACTATTGCAAGGGACCCTTGGCCTATTTGTATTTCAAAACAAACTATTGTTATTTAGAGACCTATGTAAATATTGCAATCTCACATAGTTCTGTTAATGATAGCTTATGTCCTAAACCCATAAACTTTATGGGTTATTTGTTGACTCTATCTAGGTACCTATGGGTTATTTGTTGACTCTAAATATGGCATTTAGTTTTTTGAAACGATAATAGAAAGTTCTTTCAGGATTTTATCATTCCCTGGAGACAAAATACCTCAGCTATATAGTGATCTAAATATTTTTGTAAATGGGCTAATATATTAAACTAGTTTCTTAAATAAAATATAAATTCTACACATTACTATACATTTATATAGTTTGAATATAAATATGTCTTAACAAAGATAGAGAACCTAATTCTCGTACAAACTTATGATAATTTTTTTTAAAAGGCATGAATGTCACAGATATAATCCGATACAAGTATATCAAGTGAATGAAGTAGATCCGGCCTTGCGCCCACGCATATGGTAAGCTTTGTAAATAAATTAGTTAAGCAAAAAATATAAATAACTATTAATATCATAATGTTGCAATAAGAATAACACTTTTTTTAGGAATAAATAACAGCTTCACTTTTTTTTCTCATATAGCATCGTGAGGTTAAACGTAGAGTGAGAGAACGGAATCGTTCTCAGTTTCCGTTCAATTTTTGAAATATTATATGTTGAGTGAAGAAACTCTATGCCGCGTTTGAGTATAATATAGAGCCAGGATATAAAAATAACTGGATTATAATCGTTATCCTCAATGAGAATTGAATCCGCTTTAACAGTCAAACGCTGTCACACTGCGCTATAATGATGTTTTGGAAAGTTATGAAAGAACAGTTGAATAATAAAGCTAATTTTTGAATAATTAAAATAATCAATAACCAAATTAAGAAGGTTTTGGCCTTTGTTGTCGCCAAGGTAGAGCCACCCGCATCTCTTTGGTTGGGCTGGTTACCAATTCAAATGTGATGCAAGTGTTGTAAATATTGATTTCTTATTTTCGTTAATTCTTTTCTATATAAATATATGTAGATAATAGATATGTATATTAGTTATATACGACTATGGGTTCAAGTCTTATTTGAAGTATTATATTTATTACTCTATCTGGTTAAGGAAAGTGCGGCGTTGATTTCTAGAAGCTTCTTTTCTTTTTTAGTTTTCCTCATTTTAATAATAAATGGTGTGTAATTATTTTAATAATATGTAAATAAACAAATTTAAAAAAACATACCTAATTACATTTTCTTCACCTACTCTACAAAAAGAGTATAAAAATAAAATAAATGCATCCAATTACGTAAGGCATATATCTAAGAACACTTGGTACAGCACAATTAATATGCTTCGCACGTTTTTATACTCTACGGGTAGATACGTCTATAACCTATAATTACTATGGAGACTATTACAGAACTTCTATAATTTTATTATTGTTATTTCTGCATATTTAATTCTTAATGAACTAATAATGCTATGATTATAATAATAATATTTACTTTTGTATCACGCTTTATCACGCAAAGAGTTTGAGACTTGTGCGTTGAGTGGCGGTTGATGGCCGTGCTCTGTCTTAAATATCAAAAACTATATATTTATCCTCCAAGAAGGACAAACTCTGAAGACAAATCATAATTCAAATCAAATAATAATTTAATTAGGTAAAATAGGTTGTGGGTTCGATCCCCACTCGAGGAAATGAAATTGTTTTATTTTGCAATTCAACGGAATTCGGCGGAAACTGAAGCCACAAACCATATTGTTTACTTGTATATTAATAACTGCAATTACTCATCATCATCATCATCATCAACAGCCATCTTTTGTCCACTGTTGGACATAGGCCTTCCCCAATTCTCGCCACCATACTCGATCCTCAGCTTTTCGGACCCATCCGCTTCTCGCCAACCTCTATGTCGTCGGCCCATCTGGCAGGGGGTATCTGTACGGGTCTCCACTCTAAGACGCGTCTGCCCCAGCGGCCGTCGGCTCTACGATGCTACAATTACTAATGGAAAAAAAATCCCAAAAAAAGCTGCAATTACTAATTGAAAAAAATCCCAAAAAAAAAACTTTCTCATATTCCCAGAAAGAGTGTTAATATTATTTGATATATAAGTGTCCATGGCAAGCATAAGTAGACGTCCGTCCGGTTTTCGATAAGCAAGGATGTATCAACCTCGTTACAAATCTCCACTCGTGCGCATGCATTATTCAATACATCAGACGGAGACATGTCACCGAAACAACCTTAGAGTTTTAAAGTTGGAAGTTCTAGTTATTTTTGATATTTTTTAAAGTATAATTTCATTTATTTATTCCATAAATATTTTCTAAATTAGTTTTCTATTTATACTGAGGGTAGAAAAATATTTTAGAAAATATATAATAACGCCGCCGCCCAATTCTGTTCATGGAAAATGTGTACAATATATTTTTTATATCATTATTTCTACTCTATTTCTTTTGAAATAGGATAAACTCACATAATATTTAAAAAGTTGCAAATTTTTAAAATTTGAGAAAAGTTTTCGCTATTTTCCAAAAAAATTCATGTGATTAAGCTTACTAATAATTTTAATTCGATGATAATATGCTATTTCTATATAATTTCACTTCTGTGGCGGTAAATTCAGAAGTTTTGACTGATTCCACGTACTGTTACATTATTAATTTTTAGCCATCTGTCTTGAATTTCTGGTACCGAAATAATGACAGTGACATTCCAACTGAATGCACTTAGCTTGATGTATCTACTATGTATAAATTATTTATTTATAACTAAAACTAAAATAGACATTATGGCGCAGCGACACGGTATCTCACTATAGACGCGACGATTTTGGGTTCGATTCCCATGTGAAGAAATTAATTGTTTCATTTCTTTGCTCCAGAAACAAGATAAAAGCGCGGATTTCAATTCCGCCCTTAACTAGTTGGTAGATGTTAAAACATACAGAGAGATAAGAAGAAGAAAAATTTATAATTAATATAATAATAATTATTAATTATATATTATTTACTTGCTCGCAAAAGACCGTGCAAAGTGGAGTAGGTTGAGTAGGAGGGCAGACCCTGGCAGTAGCCGGGATTAATGCCAGGACGAAAGATATTATTTACTTGCTCCCCAGGGGGCATGTATGAAGAGGTTGATGACAGTGGACGAGGGGAAAGAGGTATGTAGAGATCTTTGACTACCCCGCTAGGGATACAGCGTGAAGTTAAATTAAGTTATTTACTTATAGTATTTTATAATAATTTACAGGTTCAGGTCGTATTCAGCACTTATCAGGGTAAGCAGAAGGAACCTAGTGTTAAAACACTCCGTTCTCCATTTTCGGCCAATTTTTTGAAGCATTGTGTTGAGTGGTGGAAATCAACGCCGCGCTTACCAGAGTGAAGAAATAAAAATATTAATAATTTTATTATTCTCGAGTGGGAATCGAACCCACAATAGTCACACGCTAAAATACGTGTACGTTTAAAGTTTTTGAGTAATATTTTGAGAGTTTTATAATACTTTTTTGTATAATATGCTATAAATAGCTTTGCCTAAAACACGAAGACTGGCGTTTCGTTTTCTGAGACGCACCGTTTATGGCTACCGTTCGCTGTCAACTGAATTTAACCAAAAAAGCTGATCCTACCACCTTCTCATACATACATATAGCGAAATGGGTAGATCTACACTGCCTCTATTTGGTTCCAAGGTAAAGTAGTGCGTGAGTCAGCTCGGAGGACCAAATCTTGAAAAATATAAATTTATATTATAAGAAATTTCTAGAATTTTTGTTGATAAAAAAAATATATATTTGTTAATTAATTGATGGGTTCCAGTTAAGTTATCGTTAAACTACCTTGAAGTTTGTATGGATTTTATTGTAAAAATTTTTCGGGGTTAGAAAATATTGCTACCCATAGATTAATAAATTGACATATTTATGATTTATTTATAACATGTTTAAAGTATTTTAGTTTATTTACTGATAACGATAAGCAATATATGTATAATATTAAATCGCATTTTTATTTCTTTATACTAAGAATACTCTGTCGGTCTTTCTGTTGGCGCTATAACAAAATCAGAATAAAACTGAAATTTAAGGCGCCCAAACCACAAACGTGATTTTTATAGATAATGGTACTTTTAATTGGGAACCCTGGATCCTGGAGTCCTACTCGCACTTTACCACCACCGGTTTATTCATTTGTTAAAATGCATTTTTCCTTTTATATGCGTTTGTCGGTTAAAATTGATAGAATTTATTAGTGAAGAATGTTATTTTATCTGTTGCGGATCGTCCTGCAGACAGAAGCTTTGTCGATTTCTCGCTATACTTAATGACGTCCGATCGTTAAGTTGTTTATGTTATAAGCGGAAGCGATTTTTCATATCATTTATTTAACGATTTAACGAATGATATATGTATAGGTATTATTTTACGAATAAATAAAATAATTACATGTTTTTAATGTACTATATGACTATCGAGAAACAATAGTACAGCGTCTGGCTGTAAGCACTATATTAGTGGGGTCAATCCACTCGGAGGAATCATTTATTTATATTTCCTCGCTCTTTATCATACAATAAAGAAAGAACGATAGAAATTTTGTTTTAGGGACTCTAAATTACGTCAAAAGGCCTAACACTATATAGAAATTTAAATATAATTTCCTTGGACCAAAGCTACGCATTCTTCGTGCGCACGCGATCGGTTATACACTGAGAGTCAGGAATGCGATCATTCGATACTGCAATATGTGCTGTTATTATATATTTAACGTTTCCATTTAAATATTTATTGAAAACATCTATCTTTGTCGATTATTTAAAAATAAAAAAAAAAAACGGTATATAATTTTCAAATGCATGTATGGGGAAAATAGGGTAGTGTCATTTTTTAACCGATATGTTTTCATTTCTTCACCTCTGGTGTCGTAGAATGGAGTGCCATAACACTAGGTTCCCCTGCCTACTCTACTTTGAGCGAGATACAGGATGAAGCTGATTTAAAATGATCAAATGTAATGTTTAGGCCATTTAATTAGTTTTACTACTTGGGAATAATTTTTTAGGGATATGTTAGAAAATATATTTGTATGTAAAAGTTATTTTATATACCGATAGATATTTATAAAAGAAATGTAAAATAAGTATCTATGAGTCGTTCTGTTTCCTTTCATAGCTAGAGGCCGACACTTTCACAGAAGATTCGCGTAAAACATCTCTGATCTCATGCTGGTGTCACATCGACGATGACGATGAAAGTTGTGATAAAATGTTGAAAATAACTTAGCGCTAACTAAATAGTGATTTATTATTACGTACTATTTAATTATAATAGATAGATATTTTTGTTTGTTTGGTTAAACGAGCTAATCTCGGAAATTGATTTAAAAAAATAATAATTATTATTATTAACATAAATGTAATAGATCCAGGGTAGATATGTAGGATAACAGATAGAACGAAAAGGTAAAAAAAGAATGTACATTTAACCAATCTATTAAGAATCCCGTTTAATCCTACAAATCTCTCATCTACCTAAACATTAAAAAAACAGAAAAAACTCACCAAATAACAATCAATGGGCTTCTCCTTCGGCCTATGATACGCTTTCTGCAGTTCTGTTTGTTTGAGCGCGTGCGCGATGTGCAACGCACTGGCGTCGAACCTCCCATATTGGTAGTCGGGAGTGTCGCGCGACAGCTCCCGAGCTGGTGACGCGTGCACGCTGCCGCCGTTTGTTGTGCGGGTGGGTGACACTGTTGGGGAATGGAAGTTATATTAATAGTGGCAAAATTTATGCTTCCTTTTTTCAGCTTCACGCTGTATCCCGTATATAGCGGGGTAGGCAGAGGGAACGTAGTGTTAAGACGTTCGGTTACTCACTTACGCTGATTTTTTTGAGGTAGGTATGTCAAGACCATTTAATAATAATAATAATAAATACTTTATTAAGCAAGTTTCTTACAGAATCCACTTATTTATCCAGAATTTATCTTAATATTACGTCGGAGTATGAAACTGAAATTAATATCGGATACCCAGATGCCTGGTCAGAGCACAGAAAAAATAAGGTTTTAGTTCAAGACAATGAAAAGATAAACGTACCTCCAGTTTCTATGAAATTAGAAATATTAATTAGTAGTGTAATTGTAATTTAATACAAAATGAGTGCACACGCTCAAAAAATTAAGTCAACTTTCATAAGTCAATGTCCCATTGACCTACAATCAAGAAATCAGTACGGAACCCTCGACGAAAACCCACTCGCACTTGACCGGTTTTTTTTTTAATGAAAATAATACGGAACCCTCGCTGGAACACCGACTCGCACTTGATCAATTTTTCTATTTTTTTAATCAGTAACAGACATATCAGTCTCTATTAGTAGCAACTCACGCGTACCCATGTAGATCCGCCGTTATGCATAACGATGGGAGAAATCGGCGAGCATTTATATGTTTTTACATTAATAATTATAAACTCTACATATACATATATAATGTATGTAGATACGTGCGATAGTATAACGGTATACGGTACAAAGTACTATACTACTATACTAACTATGCCACGATAGTGTCTAACAAAATTAGACACTATCGTGGCATAGTTTGTGTGTTAGAGGGCAGGAGGGAACCCAGTGTTAAGACACTATTTTCCATTTTCCAAATTTTGAAGGCATTGTGTATTAAAACAATAGGTTGAAAAGGGGGGAACGGAAGTTTGTTAATAATGGGAACGGAGTATCTTAACACTACGTTCCCAGGTTTGTTTTCTATCCTGCTATATGTGTGGGAAACATCGTTAAGCTAATAAAATTTAATTACACAAAGTAAAAGGGAAACAGATGTGATTATCACCTAAATATCATAATAAAACAGCTTACTAAAGAAACTATTTTGGTAAAAACCATTTTACAACAGTAGTAAAATTAAGTGTTACTTATACTTAGTAGACGAATAAATTAAAATATTGCCACACAAAAATATTCTCTATTACAATTGAATACAGGTGTCGTTTCTGTATGTACGTCCATTCACACCTTGGAATGGGGCCAACGACCTTTTATATAACCATAAGTCACATACTGTGCCGTCCCATAGAATTTACCTGCATACTTAGAAATAGCTATTAGAAAATACGTTAATTCAGTTTTTTTGAGTCCATTTAGTACCTTTTTATTAATTTTAATGAGTGTTATTAATATATGTATATGAGATAGTAGTGGATTCGATTTTTGATAATTAATTGCTTTGAAAAATGCGTATATTAATTGAAGATGAGTATTTTTATATAAAATTTAACAATTTCACAAGAAATCCCAAAAAAAATTAAATAAAATTCAAAATCAATTTTCATTAAGTTCAGTTTTTTTGGTAGGGTAATAAAGTGTCGGTCATTCAACTTTAAATATCACCCCTAACAATTGTGTGTTGTAATAAAGTCTAATTTTCACCAGAAATGAGGAAAATCTGAGTTGCAATATTCTTTAATGTAAACTATAGGCTTAAATTTTCTCTTAATCTATAAAGAACCATTAGGTAAAATAAATAAGACTTTTATTTTATTATGGTGTAATAAAGTGTTAAAATAAATAAATAAATAAGAAAATATATGAAAAATAAATAAAAGTAAACCTTCACAAAGGTGATATAAGATGAGAAAAAAAGTTAATTCATTTATAATAGCGTACTGTGGACAGAAACAAGCTATTAGGACAGATTATAAAATAAAAAAAACAACCATTTTCGTTTTTTTTAATCCCATATGGTACTTTGATTGCTTAATTCAGTGATATTGCGTAAAAATGCTAGTTATTTCCGCTATATCCATTTATGGTGGTTTTATACCAGTCTATGGTGTTCTAAGAAGTTGGGTTTTTTGTTGACCAATCATTCGCTTCAGCTTAGCGATAAAAGCTGTCATTTGAATTTAATATGTAGGTTTACTTTTAATAATAATCAAATGTATGATATTTTTTAATACTTTTGAGGCCGTTGTAACAAGCGTCTGACTGTAAACATACTCTAGTGGGTTCGATTCCTTGCGATCATTTATATGGCGAAAATATAGCCATATAAAAGACCTCAACTACTCCGAATATCGAACCCGCGACCTCTACTTCAATAGGCGTCAACAAATATTTAACCTAATATAAATGCTGCTTTTCTAGCAGCTGTATTGCTCAATATATATAAGGTATATAAGGTAAAAACATCTTACAACATAGCCCATACATTTCTTCATATGGCTTTAAGTAAAACGATACAGTTACTAAAGAAGTGGCCAAACTTATATTTTTGACTAATTTGTAGGTTTTATATTTAAATTATAATTTTTTTTTTATTTCACGCTGTATTCCGCACATAGCCGGGTTGACAGAGGGAACCTGGGAACCTAGTGTTAAGACAATTAATTAGAACACTTCCGTTTCCCATTTTTCTCTGATTCTTAGCCATTGTGTGTTGAGTGGCGGAATATTAATCAATAATATTATTATTTATCAAAATAAATAAATAATAAATATATTTATTGTTTTAAGTTAAGGTATCCTATGCCGAAATTTGTCTATGTAAAATAAGGTTTTATTTAATTATATTTTTTATAATTAAAACTATTATCTGTTGTTGACTACATGTACTAAGAAACGTAAAATTATTCAGGATTAAATCTGACAAATTAAAAAAAACGACTTTTTTGAATTCAATAAAAAAAATGATCTTTTTTCGGATATAACTCTTTTTTGCACTTCCTTTACCTACTGTAGCTTTAAAATTAGGTCTGTATATCTAGTACTTAGGTATTACCTACTAAACTTAGGAAGCGATTACGATAGTTGCGTGAGTGTTTCTATGAATCTTGTTTATGGTTCGATTCATGCAATCCGACTCGGCCATCATTAATATCGATTATAAATATTTTTTATAGGAAGTTATTTAAGAACATTTTATTCGAAACTCGAGGAAATTAAACGTTTAGTATTTTTATTTTCTCGCTCTGGTAACAAAGCCAAGCGCGGTGTTGAGTTCCGCCACTCAACACGAAATGCTACCTCTCTCTGCCTACAGCTACGTGAAGGATAGAATGTGAAGCTAAAAAATATAATATACAGAGTAAGCTAAGAATACCTTATTATAATACGTTTCGTCTATGGGATATATTGATATAATCTAAATGTGGTAAATACTTAATTTATTTTCTTTTCCTCGCTCTAGTAGACGAAACACGGCGTTGAGTTCCGCCATTGATCAGGCGAAGTCTCAAAAATACAATAGAATAGGGAAACAGAGTATCTTGTCACTAGATTCTCTCTGCTTTCCTTGTTATAGCTAATCCCGGTAATAATGACTTTGGAGAAAACCTCTTATCCTTGTCTATTCATAATGCACAAGACGAGAAACCTAACTAAATGTTTCATTCAAGGAATATAATTTTATGAAATGAAATTGAATATATTTATGTTAATTCGTTTGTGAAAATTTCCCATTCATATTTCCAAGCCCATGGGTCATAACTGCTAGCTTTAGGTCACTGGGCTGCCTCGCGGAATGCGGCTTTTGCAACAAGTTCTTCTATCCCTTTCTATCTCGCGACGCTTTTCTTATGTTTCATTATGAATTGATCCTTTTCGCTCTGGTTGACAAATTATATGACATCTCTTTCTAGAGATATTTCTCCAAATCATGGTGTAGCGTGGTGTTTAAGTATTAAGAGTTTTACTTGTCGAAGTTCATCGTTTCTTCGTTAAAGCCTTTTACTAATTTCTTGTAGAAATTTTTCTCAGAAGGGCGTGTGAGGTTTAATAATTTAAGAAGATTTGGCAATGAGATATTCGTATGATATATAATTTGCTAATATAAGGGATTTATTAAGTCTGCATTCTTCTGACTTCATGATTTGGCGGTAGTAAATCTGTTCTTATAAAAACTGGTAAAATTACAAATGGGATCCACCATCTTTGTGTAATTATCTCTTGATATTAAACATTATTATTTATATAAAACCATAGTGGGGTTGTGGAACAGTATCTGACTGTTAGCAGGAAAGGCAGAGAGTTGATACTCACTTTTTTTTCTACAAAATTCTAATCATGGCGTGTTAAGAACAAAATTGTTCGAGTTCAAAAGTTTGTGTTACCAGAACGGGGAAGTAACATTAATTCATTTCCTCTAATGGGGATCGAACCCACAATATGTCGCGTTCGTCAGGACGACTGGTCTCTATTTATAATTATAATGTAAAGATATTAATACAAAAGAAAAAAATATAAAAATCTAATGTGATTTTATACATTTTATTGACGGAAAAGTGAACGATACAGTAAACTCGTTTACTTATACCGGCCACGTTACATAACACTGTATCATGTCAATTATGTTCATCAAATATGTCACTTTTTATATAGAATCTCGATATCGCAATCGCGAAGTAGCAACCAGTTATAATTTTCAGGTTTTTTATTCTTTTATTCTTCTTATATAGTAAGTTTTTTATGTTATATTTTTACTAATTTAACTTTTTTTCCATTCGACGTGACATCGGCGAAGTGATTAGTGTTGAATTGGCACGCTCGGAACGCCATAAATAAAGAACAACAACAACTAATTTAACTTAACAATGTCATGAATCCTAGATTATGCCATCATCATAATCATCATCAGCCTGTCGTCATCCACTGCTGCATAGGCCTTCGGCCAAGCTGACCAGCATATAATGCAGGTCTTGCACGGCTTCAGTCACAATCACAATGTCGTATGCAAATTTAAAGTATGAGAGGAATTTGCTATTTATGTTTATATTTTGTCTAAACATATTTTCCAATGCATTAGTGTACTATATGGGGGGGAATTAACATCCTCTTGTCTGGCTCCTTCATGTAGACGGATTATGAAATGTTTCTCTTAAGTTTAAGATAGTGTTAAGACACTCAGTTTCTCACATTCCACTTAATTGTAAATATGATAATAATATATTACAATTCAAAAGAAATGTTTATTTTTATTTTTCCGAAACTTTTAAATTTGATGTTTATTACATATTATTCTTAGATCTTTGATTCGTTTTATCAACTAGCTATTTATAGAGTGCAAGCCTTCAAACCACGGCCTTAAGACGTATCGGCCACTCACAATGCATGACCTCAGCTTTAAACTAATCTGTATTTGTATATCAGATTAAATAATATACAGCATACAAACTATGATTCATTCAAATTCACTTCATAATAATCTATATCGGGGGGCATATTGGGGCCCCTTAAACCTACACTTGGGTAAGTCCCAGGCCCTCTCCAAACTCCTCTCTCAACGTGGGCCCGGCACCCGCAAGGTGACTCCATGGATTGTTAAGAAGTTTCTTCTCATATAATGAAATCGTAACTGATGGGTGTCTGTCTGTACATGGAAGATATTTGGGAAAATTTATTATTGGGGGTAATAGAACATAAAACAATATTTTTTATAATTTTTGTTTGTTTGTCCGTGCCTTTGTTTGTGCTAATCTCAGAAACGGCTTAATTGAGTTAAACGTATTGAGTCATGTTTTTCATGTTTTCACTCTTGTATTTTGACTAACCTTTCTTAACATTTAGTTTTTGTTTTATTTCAATCGGGTGATAAATAAAAAAAGTTTAGCCAATATAAAAAATTGCATGTGATAATATTGCTACAAAATAGGTGGAAAGTAATACTAATAATAAAATTAATATTTGTGTCTTTGAAATAGCGGTTTGAAATGAAATTATTGAAATTTCTGTGGCCGCCTGACTGTAATCACGTTGTAGATTCGATTCTCAGTTGAGGATTTAAATACCACATTTCAAAATTTCTACAAGTAAACTTGAACGCGTACAATTATGTATGTGCACTTATAGGACAAGGTAGTTGCGATTCTCCTCGCTTGGGAAACTCCCCTGAGTCAATATGCAAAGCAGGTGTTGCCAATACATAGCCTGCATATTAAACAATATTTCCTTAATTATGTAAGTTAACTGTGGGTGTTGCCAGATTTTGTGTAGGGGAAAACTAGGATTTTTATCTCTGGAATTATTTAAATTAATATCTGGAATTATTTAAATACATTAGTAATTTATTAAAAAAATAAAGAATTTAAAAAAGGTTTCTTAAAAAGCGGAATAATTCATTAAAAGCAGGACTATTTTTCGCATGTAAATTTTGAAATAAAATATAGACATCTGGCAACACTGGGAAGTACTATCCTTTAATCGCCCAATCTTTTTATTAAGTTATTTTAGTATATACTTAAGATTTTGTTAAAAATGTGGCATAGGGCAATTCTTTAGTTTTCTTAGCATTTTTTCAATACATTGTCGGCTACCTACATACCATAAAAATTATTAACTTGACTACTTATGGCTCTTTTGTTTCATTTGTGAGGACGTACACTTTTATTTTAAAGTAGGTCAACTACAACAGCAACATAACCTATGTTCAACAACTATGGATTAGGCTTATTTATTAACATCAGACGATAATTTCAATTTAACAATTTTATTTAATAGGATTTGTTAATTAAAATTATCAATAGATATAAATAATAAATGTACCAACATGTATTAATTTAATATAAATAAAATAAATGTATGCTGTACATATATTGTTACAGCCAATGTAACTGTGAGGGATTAAACAGAGTAAGCATTATAAAATACCTCGGCGTAACAATAGACAATCGTTTAAATTGGAAACCACATATATCTAATATGACGCAAAAAATAAGAAGATTAATAATACTCTTCAAAAGTCTAAGACAAGTCCTAGATATAAAACAGATATTACAAATATATAAGTCCCTTTGTGAATGTATTCTGACTTACTGCATAATTTCATGGGGAGGAGCTGCCAAATCTGTTATTGTTACCTTAGAACGAGCACAGCGCACTGTACTTAAAGTGGCTATGGGCTTATCATTTCGTCACCCAACGGTCTTAGTCTACAATATGGCTGACACATTAAACGTTCGTCAATTATTTATAAGTAAATGTATTTTAAGATACCATTCCACTACTGCTACCAAAACCCCAACAGCACCCAAAAGATTATACAAATATGAATTCCCTAGAGTAAAATCCACTTTGGCCCGTCGTAGCTATGAATTCATAGCCCCAATATTATATAGTACGGCTGACAAAATTTTATCTATTAGAACATGCAATAAATACACCGCTAAGAGAAAAATTATAGACTGGTTAATGACACTAGATTACACAAACACTGAAGATTTGATGATGATACAAAAATAAAGCAACAAATATATATAATATAGTATTTGACACAACACATGCACACATACACACACGCACAAACACACACACACACACACACACACACTCATAACTCACACACGCACACACACACACGCACACATCTAGCAAACTAAAACACACCTTTATTTTATTAATTTCTTTTTTTTTATTTCATTATTTGGCTTGCGACAATAACACCTAAGTTTATGTTCAAAACAGGGAAGTCACTAGCTTCTAAAACACAGTTTATTCTTACTTAGGAGCTAGTAACCCATAAAATGTATAGTGAATGTTGTCAATAAAAATACTTTTTATTTTTTTATTTATTATTTATATTATTAAAATAAATTTGAGTTCTGTGCCTCAACACGCAACGCATTCAGGATTCGATTTGATTAAAAAAAATAAAAATATCATAACTCACATTCTGTTTCATGGCTGTTCCTAGCAAGGCCTCTTATCTGTTCGTTCACATAATTGTTGCTTTTCGGTACGTTTAGAGCGCTACGTATGCCCACTGAGGAGTTGTCCAGATGACCTGGACCGATTTTTGGGACGTGACTTGAGCAGTACACTTCTTTGTCTTCTGTCCAGTGTTGGTTGTTGTAGTAGGTCTGGAATTAAAGGATTTCTTTGATTATTTCGATTAAAATGAATAAAAAATATGAATAGAAAAGATTTTTTCAAAGCATACAGAAAGAAGTTAATGTTAAAATATCCTTTTTTTTTCCTTTTCCGCTCAATTTTAAAGACATTGTGTTGGGAGGAGTGATGGAATGTTGACTTGTTATCAGAGCGCCGAAATAAAAATAAAATTAATTCTCCAGAGTGGGAATCGAACCCATAACCGTTGCGTTTACAATCAAACAGGCCTTTGTTTATTAAATTTAAAATCCAAGTAGACTACTTTCCTTTATTTATAACGACTTATTTAACACGGTAAAACCAGAGTATATATTATAAAAGTTATTTCAACATACGAGTATAAAACAATTAATTATAATATTACCAATAAAAATAACAACCTTAACAAATTGTCAGTACAATTAATAAATACATAATATCCATATATTGAAAGTTGGTAATTTAATTTTATGGTATTTTGACGCCTTTGAACAGTCATTCTGTCGATTCGTTCAATTTTTATGGCGTTTACTGTATTTCATTCAACAGAGTATAATGGTGGGTAGCTGATAAACTCTGTTTCTCTGTGACATTTATGTTTCCGGTGCACTTTTTTTTTAATTAGTCTTTTGTTTACATTTAGTGTTATGTTTTGGCGAAAATACCGTAAGAGTGTAGTGTTAGTGGATTCAATTAAATATAATTGAGATTTAAATTTATAAAAGTACAATATTTTTTTTTTTTTTTAAAAAGTGTTTCTGATTAACGCATTTGTAGGCGCAATGGATAGTCTGACTGTAAACGTTATGGGTTTTGGGTTCGATCTCTATTAAGGAGAATGATCATTATGCTCTAGTTGGGTTAGGGGTTCTGCCATTCAACAAGCAATGTAATGGGGGGTTGGTGGGGAAAGAAGTATATTAACACTAGATTCCCTTTCGCTTCCCAGCAATAAGAATAAAAGCGTGCAACTGCTTTCTGATTAACCATATGAAATAAATACAGAATACGTAAAAAAAGGAGAGAAATAATATATATTTATATATTGACAATGATGTTTATATTGTAAGGTATATTTAGCGATATTAAAACCATATTTTTATGTAATAGTGGCAAATCAAAGAAATAAATCTACATTCTTCAAATACCACATATTAAAATCGAACCCACAATCACCTTTTCTACACAAATAAACAACAAATAAATAATAAATACTTAATTTTTTTAAGATATAAAATAAAACATTAATTTCCTTCTCTTAATTAGTAACCAATATACACGGCCTCTAAAACAATACGCTACATACGAATATAACAGTAATTATACAATGCGAGCGGTGAGTAACTTAACAGGTTAATACCACAGACTCGGATCTCCACACGTTTTGATATTAATCGGATAAAATTTCACAGTTAAAAATTTCAGCTTGAAGCAAAACGCGGCGTTTAGTTGCGCCAGTCAACACGCAATGCCGCTTAAATTAGGCGGAGTTATTTTAACATTAGGTTACCTCTGCTTAACCTGCTACACGCGGGATACAGCGTGAAAATAAAAAAAAAACTCAATTACGGCCTCGTAACTAACAAATACCTACACAAACATTGGGATAATAAATTTAATATATTTTTTTTAACTTCAGGCTTCATTCCTAGCAGGGTAAGCGAGGCAGGTTGCATTGCCTGCATTCTCTCCAATTATTTATTTTCCATGAGTGAGAATCGAACCCATAACCTGTACGTTTACAGTCCAGGCTTCAAAATTATACTTAGTTTTATATTTATAATATTAATCTTAAATAATTTCAAGCATTATGGCCATCTCAAGATGACGCATGCCTACTACGATCTGTAACACTCTCATATGCTACAATACAGACATTACTCACTTTTGTTTACCTTGGATTAATCATTACATTCGATGTGGTGCGCGAATTTAGTGTTTTGACACTTCGAAATATCGGTTTTCTTAAAAACATACTTAGAACATTTTTTTAAAAATATTAGTTAATTTAAAAGGTAAAATAAAAAAAATTTGGGGGGTGTAAATAATAAATAATATAATATAATAACATACCTTCAATGTAAGTTTGGTTCCACACACAGCGCACTTGAAACATCCACTATGGAAAAACGTGAAGTCTTTCAGAGGACCAACTCTGTCCACCTGGTAAACGATCTCGTTGCATCTGAAGCAGGTGCTCTCGTAGAAGTTAGGCCGATACATGGCTTTGGTTCAGCAGCTGTTACGTCATAATTATACAAAACACTTCACTTCACAGCACTCTGTCACTTTGACGTTGACACTTGACACCTGTCACTGTCACTTGTGCATTTTGAGTTTTTTTTTTCTGTAAATGCATATAAGTAATAGATATTATATTTATTTGGCGTGTTCTATTTGATTGGTTTAAATTTGTTTATTGAGTTAAAACGCTGTAGTTCGTGATTTCGTTTCTCTTATAGGTCAGATATTTGTGAATTAATTAAATAAGTCTAATTTATATAGATTATGTTTAATATGACAATTTGTATTTATTTATATTTTCATTTCTTGACTTTGGCACAAAGGCAAAAGTCCGGCGTTGAGTTACGCCATTCAACACGTAATGCCTCGAAAACTTTGGGGGAAAATGGGGAATGAGGTCTTAACACTAGGTTATCTCTGCCTATCCCGCTGTGTGCGGGATACAGCGTGAAGCTGATATAAATTATATGATTTGTGGTCCAGTAATAAAGCCCCGTTTAAACGCAATAACTATTTATGTTCTACTACAGTGATTGCCTACTTAATTTTAATTAAAAAATTAAATTAAATCTAATTAAGTGGGTATAATAACAAAGTATTCAAATAGCAGATATTATGATTAGAATATTTAGGTTTTTACATATTAAATATTTTTTCTTATGAGATTTTGTTTTTTTTACGTTATTTCGCGTATATAGTAGGAAAGAAACGATCTAGTGTCAAGATACTCCGTTCGCTCCCAGCTAGCTCTAACGACTCACTTTATCAAAAAAAATATAGTAATTAAAGAAAAAGTCGTTTTGAAGCAACTTTTTAGTTTCACGTAACTCTATATATATTATTTATTCCTGTAAATAAATATACTTAGATAGACTTGTTGTTATGTAGATCTCTTTTGTTGTACCTATATACATATAGATTCTAAATGGGACATCCAAATATATAATAATTTCTGATTATTTAATAATTATATTTAAAAAAAACATAAAGGGCCGCTTAAAAACATACCTTTGTAATATAAATCCTTCACTTTTTTCTTTATTATTAATCATAAAGAACTGATTCTTTGTAGTACGTGTACCATGTTAGAAAATTACTAAAAGTAACGTTAAAACTTGGGGTTGACCATTTATTGATTTACTAGCCCCTTACACGTTTTGCTTTTACAGACTGCCATTGTTAAGTTTACTTGTGTGAAAATAGTCACGAATTACTCGTTTGAGTCATTGGTCTTATAATAGTTAATATTTATTAAGGTTCCTTTTGGTAATGATTTTCTGTGATATTAATATTATAATCATGATTTAGATTTTATAAAAAAAAATAAGTGGAAACATTTATTTTGAAAATATTTTTTAAGACGAAGAAGAATTAGAATAAAACTGTACCTTTTTTAAAGATTAAAATAAACTGAAATAAAAGTCTTTTATAGCTTTTAAGAACGCACAACTATAGTTTAAACTGTTCTAGGGATATCTCATAAAATATCTACTTCACCCTATTTTTTACCTTCAAGCTGTATTCCACATATAGCAGAGTAGGCAGAAGGAGTCTATTGTTGAGACACTCTGCTCCCCACTTTCCACCGAATTCTGGAATTCCAATGGGATCAAAACTACAACCTGTCGCGTTTACTACATAAGATTCCTAACACATTCCTACCTATTTCAATTAAAGAAAACACACAACCCCCATTTTCCATAATTAACCAGATCGTTCGAGCGTATCGAATTCGATTTCTCATACAACGGACCACTTGTATGCGTTATAAGCGCACTGTTTATTAGTAAATGAACGTTGCATACCGTTGCACCGGCCTGGATACGCATCTCTATTAGGAGCTGAAGCGGAAACTAATACTGATGTATCATTATTGCTGGTGTTATTGAGGATAGAGGTTCGGTGGAAGGTGCTAGGTTCGATTCTTAATTGGGGTAATGAGGTATTTAATGCTTTAGTTGCGTTCGCTCTGGTGTTGGGGAGAACGCGTTGAGTTTCTCTACGAAACAAGTAATGCTTCGAAAATTTGATGGAAAGTGGGGAACGGAGTGTCTAGGTTTAGGCCCAATATAATGCAATATTGTATTTGTGATTGTTAATTATATATTTTTTTCAGCTTCACGCTGTATCCCGCATGTAGCAGGGTAGGCAGAGCATCGAACCCACAACCCGTCGTGTCTATCACGCTTATGCACTTACGCCACGGCTGGCCTCATTATTATAACGCACTGTTAAATTAATAATTATTAGTTGTTTTAATGTTAACGTTTGAAGTAGGTGTCTGTCTAATACCGTTTACGCGGTAGTTGTAAATTCTAATTATAATATGAATAGATTTTGATATTATAACAACATAGAATTATCTAATTTTTTAAATTAAATTGAAACTTTATCTAAACTAATTTTCTGATAATTTTTTTCTTTTTGTATTGAATTAAATATTTTTCTTTCACTAATTTCTTTTCTACATCTCTCTCCACTCAATTTTTGACACATTACATGTTGAGTGCCAGTACTAAGCGCCGCATTCTCATTTCGATTATTTACCTTAATATAATTAATTAATTACGTATATTTTAATTGTTATTTAAATTAGCTATTTAAGCAAATTAAAGTTTTAAACTTGGTCCAAACATTACTTAACAAAGAACTGGAACCTGCCGACAACTAATGATAGACTCTACAAAGCTCTAGTCTATACTCTATTCTGTTCCTTATTACAATCTACTATAATATGTTTTTATAAGTGGTAAAGTTGAACGACTTGTGAATTAGATTTAGTATTAATATTTATAAAAATAAATCAAAATCAGCTTCACGCTGTATCCCGCACACAGCGGGGTAGGCAGAGGGAACCTAGTGTTAACACACTCCGGTCCCCACTTTCTGCCGAATTCTGGAGGCTCCGTGTTGAGTGGCAGAACTCAACGCTACGCTTTGCCTCGACACCAGAGCGAAGAAATGAAAATATAAACGTAAATAAATAATTAATTATTAATATTTATTATATACGTAATGTATATATTTAGAAGATATAATATTATATATAATTATTTTTTAGTTTCATTCTGTGGCATAGAGAACTTGGGAACGTAGTGTTAAGACATTTCCATTGAGCATTGAGTGGGAGAACTCAAAGTCGCACTTTGCCTCGTTTCCAGAGCGGAAAAAATGAAAATATTAAATTTTTCCTTGAAAGGGAATCGAACCTTCAACCTGCGCCACGACTGGCCTCTGTCACTTTCATAATATTTTTTTAAAATTAATTTGAAACTATAAAATAAAACTTAGCAGAGAAAATTAAACAGCGGAATGATCATTGCCTATATAATAAAATAACAGCTATAAATCTCAAATACAATTTGTATAATAAAATACCAGAAAGTTGTGTATTAAATATATAATTTATTACTATAACAAAGCCTTAAGAAAAACACTTTAAATTTTATTAATAATTAATTATAGATAACATATAAGTCTGTGATGTGAATGGAATATAAAATTGTGATCACTTAGAAGAAAAACTTTTACTTTATTTAGGGCATTTAATATTGAAAAGTTTTTAATTAATAATTTTAGCTCTATAGCAAGAAGGATAACATCTAACTTTTCGATGGTCGTGGATTCGATTCCCACAGGCGATTAGTGTTATATGGCGTCCAAAATTGAACGAATAATTGCAATGAGTGATAATGGAGAATGAATTGTCCTAACTCTACGTTCTCTTTGCCTTCTCTGATATATACGGGAAAATATGTTTTAATATATAAATTAATAATAAACCAGTGACATCACTCGTCATCTATTCATGTTTAGAAAATGTCGGTCGGTTTACTATTAACAGTTATATTATACATATTAAAGTATATGTAAATGTATGTTTGTGCTCGTATGGAAATTCAAAATTGGGAAAGCCCATAACGAAATGCAAATGCATTTGAAACATATTAAATATGAAGTTATTCAAATATATATTTTTTATTTTTTTGAGGTTTACCTTTACTATGTATGCCCCTTATATTAGGATAGGCAGAGGCAAACTAGTGTAGACATTCCGTTCGCCATTTTCCTCGGAATTGGAGGTATTGCAATTTGAGTGGCGCAACTCAACGCCGCGGTTTGCCTAGTTACCAAAGCAAAGAAATGAAAATATTAATAAATAATAATCCATTTCCCCGAGTTGGAATCGAACCCACAACCATCGCGCTTAGTGATACGTCTGTGCCACTGCTGATACGAACGCCTCAAAAATAAATTATTTTATTATTTTAATTATTTATGTCGGTTAATTATATGTATATTCTAAGAGCTAAGAGTATTTGGCGGCTCTTCCAAGCTTGGCCTTATATTTTATACAAGTGCGTCCAAGCCAGGAGAAAAGCGAATAATAAATTATTTGTGCCTTAAATACTCATTTTCTTTTATATCTTCTTTCTTTGTTAAATAGTACTTGCTTTTTAAAGTACAATTACTACTGAAAAAAAAACTTTCTTTCCAAATAGTCATTATTACATAATTAATACTTCGCCATGATAAATACATAAGTTAAATGCACTTTAATACCCGACGTTAAAAGAGGGCTGTTATAAGTTTGACGTGTCTGTGTGTCTATCTATGGCACTGTAGCTCGTGAATTAATGAAGCGACTTGAGTGTGTTTTTGTTTATCGAAAACCTTGTTCATCGCGGTGGTTTTTAAAGAATCGTTTTAGTAGTTTAAGATATACAAACACTTGCCCAAATGTTTATATAGTATGGTTGGCAAAGGGAACCTATTGGTGAAGCACCCTACCCTACCCCACCCTATTTAACTTAAAAATGTTATATGAATATTCACTTAAGTACTCACTCAAATCGAGTGTATAATAAAGCAATAAAATATAATAAACGCCTGCGCAACAGTTTAGCTTATACAGAAATTTCATTTTGATTCCAAGATATTATTATGTAACTATTTTACAATCGTTTCACGTCGTATTCAATTACAAACATATCAACATTTAAATCCTAAGCTTAGATAAATGTAATGCAGTGTCTCAATATAAAAGCGACGATTGCGGGTTCGATTCCTACTCAGGAGAAAATAATTCCTTATTTTCATTTCCTCACTCTGGTAACAATTTAAATTGGGACCTTAAGTTCCACGTCTTTAAACGCAATATCCCCAGATCTTGGGCACCAAGTTGTACAAGGTTCCCATAGCGTACCTTACTACATATATCAAAAAATGTAAAATGAAGCTAAAAGAAATATACATATAAATTATAGAGTTAATATATTATTATTTATTTAGTATTAATATTAATAAAAAGTTATTTTATAATATTACACTACCAATACCAATAAATCATTGTAAATGACAATACAAAGTTGAAATAAAACCTTAATATATTCAATATAAATATGTATGTAGGTGTATATTTTGGCCAGTATTGGTCAATGGTAGAAAACACGTGGGCTTTGTGTAGGCGAACTTTAGAACCACTTTTACTATATTACTCAATTGATAAACAGGTGGTATTTTTTATTATAATACTTTATTAAAGTGTTATTTTACACTTGTAGAAATATATGTATATATGTTGAAATTTCTTTTTAATTCTTGCGTTGTTTGTGATTCGTCTTTGGTATGCTTATATTGTTTTTCGTAGGTAGAGGGAAATTAGTGGTAGAAAAATCTCGGTTCCCCATCTTTCGTCTAGTTTTTGATTGCGTGTTAAGTGCAAAACTTAGCGCCGCAGTATGTCTCGTTGCCACAGCGAACAAATGAAAAAATGTTCTTCAAACTGGAATCTAACCCTCTACTGCCAGACGCTATGTCAGAACCACGAAATGTGATAAAGATTCAAATTAGACCGATAGGACTTGCCATTGCCTAAATGCAGCGAGGTTTAAAATAAGGCAAATCCTAGCCAGCTCGTTCGTCGTAAGCTTAGATTTAAGTTCCACAGGGGACGCCCTAGCCGCTGTCGACAATCTCTCACGCAGCCAAGTACAGAGTACCTTCTTTCCTCCCTAAAATACCGATAGGGACTAGCAACATCAACCTCAAGTTCCAAAAGAAAACTATCAAGGGGACATCGAAGTGAAACAAATTTCTTTAGTTCTAAGTAAAACTACAAGAAATTTAGAACGGGCAAGGTCAAAAATCTATTTTAATTGATAATTTTAGTAAACAATTTAAATATTATGTAAGGAATTAAGATATCAATTTTAAAATGTCTATGACATATATAAAAATATAGATTCATTCATTCATAGTTACTTAAATAGTATGTGTTCTCATTCAGTAGAGTTGCTAAATAATTTGCAAGTCGTTTGCCCACATTATGTACTCGTATTGAAGGTAAACCGGAGCGGTTTTAGACAGTTATTTAGTACAAATACTATATATTAAGTGAATGAAAGGTCTGTCAACGCGACGGTCGTGGATTCGATTGCCATTCGGGGGAATTAATTAGTAAGTAATAATATTTTTGTTTCTTGGCTCTGGTAACAATGCAAAGCGCGACTGGACACGTAATGTCTCGAAAATTCGGCGAGGTATTTTAACATAAGATTCCTTCTACTATAGCCTACCCTGCTATAAAATAAGCTGAAAAAATTCCCTATAAAGTATGTCTAAAATAAGGACCAATTTACAACAATTTTCGTATAATAAAATATTTAATAGATACAAAATATGAAATACACTATACTGCACACAAAAATTATTAAAGTACTTATTATTTTTTTTTAATAAATAGAATTAATCTATTAATAATATCATTGAGTTGTATAAGTCATAAAGATGGAAAAAAGCTTTTTTTATAGTAGTGTTACCTTATATAGCATTCGCACTTAGTCAAGAACTCGTTAATAATTATTACGTATAAAATACACACAATAGATTGCAATAACTGTATTTTAATTTCTAATAGCTTGTTTTTATTTTCATAATAAATAATATATTTATCTGCCAAGTATGAATAAATAGAAAGATTACTTGATATATGCATAGAACGTTGCCAGTGTAATCATAAAAATAATTGTAATTAAATATACATATTTGATTAAAACGTATAAAAACAAAAAAAAACTTAATACTTAGATTGATTTTTGATAAAGTTTTAAGAGATTCCCATTCAAGGAGGGTAAGTGGTAGGGGACAAACTTAACTTAACTTAACACTGGGTTCCTCCTGCATAACTATTTATGTGTGGGAAACAGCGTGAAGCTAAAGAAAAAAAAGAAATTTAAAAACGTTTCCCCAGTAATTGTTTTACATTTCTGTCCTACAATACTTTTTAATAAAAAAATATTATTTACTTACATTATTATTTTATAATAATAATAATGTAGTATTTAAATTATTCTTCATAGTACGTATGCAAAATACATATTTAGTATAATATATAGTCTAATAAACACTTTCGTTTATATTGTACGTAGCCATTTCTCATGGCTGTGTGAAAGCGTGACTGTTCTTGTTTTATTTCCCAACTTAGAACGTTTAAAGTTTAAAACATTTTGTATCTGATAGGGTACCTGGGAACCTAGAGCTAAGACACTTCGTCCCCATTAAGGCCGCCGAGTTCTGAAGGCTTTGCGTGTTGAGTGATGGAATCTCGTGAGCATTGTGAAAAAAAATGTAATATTTCATTTCTTTGAGTATCGTGTTTAAAGACGGGATTCAACGTGAAGCTGATTTGGATTTTTTTTATTTCTCTGCTCTGGTCTTAACTCTACCAATCACAATATCTGGAACTCGGGCAGAAAGCAGAGAATAAAGTGATCTTAGCACTGGATTGTGTCTGTTTTTCCTGTTGTATGCACGATACAAAGTAAATCTATACTATTTATATCAATTTTAAATATAAAATGGCTTATATCATGATGGTCGAGTTTAATATTATATAAATCTTAATATATTCTTGTTATTTAAACACGTATTTAAAATACTTTTATATGTAAATAACTTTAATAAACGTCTTGCTCTATTACAGAAGTGTGTGCTTACATGAAATACTTAAACAGGTTTTTGTGGCGATTTTGTACAAATGTTATTTTAATTCACAACCTCATGTCGAAGGTTATATTTAGTTATATTTAGTTTTTAATTGAAAAAATAGCAAAGAGACCATTTTACATGTATTTTTTAAGCAATACGGCACATTAATTAGATCTTTTTGACTTATTTTCATATAGTTTTGATATTTAAAAGCAAATATCACTCATTTTCTTATAAGAATCACGGAATACGAACTAGAAGCGTCTTTAACTTAACTGTTATTCAACTTACATCTACATAGCTATCTCCATAATATCACAACCTGCCAATCTAAATACACAGCACAATAGCACTAACGGAACCAAAAACTAAAAGTTAAAACGGTATTTCATTGACAACAGAGACGTACGTCTCCCGCGACGGTCGGACAGGAACTGCCCGCGATTGTTTACGGTCTGCATCGCGTCGGTGACATAGATGTGATGGTGTTTTAATGCCTTTAAGGATTTGTCTCTCTATTAAAAAAATCCAAATATAAATTTATTTTCATTCCTTTAAATTTACATGGACAGTATTTTTAAAATACTTATGTTATAGTTTATAAGTATTTAAAATGGAAATAAAATTATCCTGGAATTTTATCTATGTTAAAGTGTTATGTGATTGGTTCATTACTTATTTATTCAGTATAAATCAATAAGATGTCTTATTTTAATTTTGAACCTATCAAAAGATGCAGGCAAAATATGCTGGTAATATAGTTTTGTTTTGTTAAATTAAAATTGTATATTTTATAGTTTATGTATCATTTGCTGTCTGGCATCTGAATAAATAAATTATCATTTTATTTATAGCAGTGTTTCGTATTCGTATTTTATTAATTTTTTACTGTAATAAAAATAAAGTTGTGATTGACGGTGATTTTTGAATGTTGAGTGAAAGTGAATAATTTATTAAGAAACTGATGTTTACAAAGTCTTTCCTTATTAAGAATTTATACTTTTTAGGTGATGACATAAGACAATTGTGCGTTATAATTTCGAGTTTTAACGCTCGTCCCTAAAATTGAAAAACAAAAAAAAAACAATTTAGTACCTAAGATAAAACTAGTCTATGACAAACAAAAGGTAGCGAAGAAGCGGCCAGTACATCGGGCATTCCGAGCCAAATCGCCTTCTGGCGAAAGTAAACTCTACTTATAAAGAAATTTAAAACCTATTTGATAAATAATAGAGTATATATTCCATTGGCAGCTGTAATCTACGACATCCTCTAATATAGAACCTTAAGTTAATATGTTATGGTATTTTGAATTCTATTCTTTAAATAATAAAAATCAATTTAAAACAATTGTATAATCGACAAAGTCATCTACGGTCAGCAACGCAGGTTGTCTATGGAAATTATAATTGTATAGTAAAATGTAGCTGCTAGTCGGTGTGGCGCAGTTGTTAGAACCTGTTTGTCTGTAATGGTTGTAGATTCTAAATAATTATATTTAGAGAAATGTTTATATATGCAGTGGTCGCCGTGACAGCACAGCGTTTCAATGTTAGTGCGATGGTTGCGAGTTCGATTCCCACTTAGAGGAATCAGTGGCGTAGCTAGGGGGGTGCGAGGCACCCCCGGAGGCAGCGGGCATCAAAAGGAAAGGGGCATCAAAGTCGACGATTAATCTTTTTTAAAGGTAGCCAATGTCATATTTTAGTGTATGACGCTTGAAAAACACTTTGAATCTGTTTTTTTTTAGAAGGGCATCAAGTCCTAAGCCGCACCAGGCAGCAAATACCCTAGCTACGCCACTGAGAAGAATAAAGTAGTCCTCGTTCAGTACGCCGTTGAGTTCCCCCATTCAGCAAGTAGCTTCTCTATTTTTTTCTTTGAATTGTAGAGTTTTGTTTGGTCAAGTTAGATAAAGGTGAAGTAAGTCACACTTAGTGACTAATAATTCCTTATTGGAAATTGAGTTCAGAACTATACAGTTATTATGCATTTTACAGTATATAATAGTATTCTATGTATAAATTGTACTTATATATAAAAAATAAAACAAATAAATATACCAATTTTTTTTATTTTTATGTACATACAAATATTTTACCTTCCTACACAGTTGTTTCCTTTTAATGCGGTTTTCACTAATAGACAGTTAAGAAAATTATTATCATTTTCAACCTAAGCGTAAATTGCTATAAATTATTGTCAGGCGCAAAACTAAATATATACAAATATTAAAACCATTATTAAATTTCATGAGATCCTTTTTATTTGTTTTTTAATTTGTCAGAACAGTATTTTTTGGCCTAAAAATTACAATTACACAACAAATTATCTTAAAATATATAGACTACGGTATGACTATAAATGTGACAAATTGTGGGTTCGATTCCCATTCGAGAAAATGAAATATTTAATCATTTCTTTTCCTCGCTCTGGTATCGAGATATAGGGTGGCGTTGAGTTCCGCCAATCAATACACAATACCTCCAGAACTCAGAAAATAGAGAGCGGAGTGTCTTAACACTAGGCTTCCCCTGCTTTCCCTGCTACACGCGTGATTCAGCGTGATACTAATTAATAATATATAAGCTATTTACATCATAAAATACTCTATTAACTTAAAATATAAGTTAGGCGGGTAGAGCCATTTGCTGCATTGGAACAGAAGTGTCTTGTTGAGATATCTGCTTGTGTTTCTTCTTAACTTCTAAAATATCTGTGCCCCAGGTCCACTGCAAATAAAATATATATATATATATATAAATTTATAAACATTTTAATTTTATTGATATAAAAATAAAATATATACACACTCCAAATAATAAAATATTTTTGGTGTTGGTTTCTAAACTGCAAGCACCATATAGAGGAAAGATTTCTTTTTTAATTTCCTCGCCAAAATTTCGTCGAAAAATTAAGGCCCACCTCAGAAAATATCTACAAATTTTACTAACTTTAATCTTTTTAAACTTTGCCATAAATATGTTTAATTTAAGTTAATTGAACAAACGCAATACAATTGGAAATAACACCGTCGAAATAACAGTTTTCCTCTGAAAACTAGTGTTAAGATAATCCTTTCCCCAGCTTCCGCCCAATTACCATTACGTGGCGAGGCTTAACGCCGCGCGTTCCCTAAATAAATGAAACTAGAAAAAAAACCTAAAATCCAACGTACCACAACCACAGCAAATACCAGGCCGAGTAGGTACCCAACGAGAACGTCACTCCAGTGGTGCTTGTAATCTGACACTCGCGACAGTGCGGTGAACCAGCTCAGCATGACTGCCGCATATTGGAGGGAATGGCGGAGGACCCGAGTACCTTGGTATGTTACACGCTTTTCTAGATAAAGCTGAAATTAAAAAAATAATGTTTAATAAGTTTTTTCTCAGCTTTACATTGTTCCCGTATTTAGCAGATAGGTGGAGGGACCTAAGTGTTAAAACACTTCGTTTGCCACTTTCCGTCGAATTATGGAGGCACTGCGTGTCGATTCCACCAGGAACTACTCAACGCCGTTCCAGGAGCGACAATATATTACATTTCCTCGAGTGGAGATCGAACCCACAGGTTCTTGCATTTACACGCTTGTTCTCCTGCGCCACGAATGGCCTCAATATATTATTCACGTAGCATTAATAAGTTTCTTTGCTTTTGACGTCTTATTGACGTTTCGAACATTTAACAGTAGTCTGTGGTCATATAAAATCGTATTCTTGGCGTTTATGGAAGAATATGGAGGAATCTTCTGGTAATTTAATTGATAATTCTGGTAATTGGTAATTCTGGTAATTTAATTTAAGTGGTAATTTTGGCTTACACTTTCCAAAAAACTTACAAGTTAAACTCTAAATTTCAACAGACTAATATTTCTTTCTACCTTAATAGCGGATATTAATCTCAATAATAAACGAAGTTTACTACTAAAAATTAATAAAATTAGAAAAAAATAACTTACAGCCAAATAGATCATTGTGAAGGCAGCCCAAGTGGAATGTCCACTAACAAAAGATAAATTTACATCAGAAATTTTCTCGACGTTTTCTCCCAAACATGTGTATTCATCGGCCTCTATATACCGGCGAGTGAACTCGGGTAAACTGCAATCTATAGATGGCTTGCATAACTGAAAAGTAAAAGTTAATAATTAGTTTTTTATTTGTAAAAAAATATTGGGTTATTTAATCGTGTAGTCTACTATTATTTTCTGTTTTGGATTTTAGATCAGATTTGTTCGTGTAAAATTTTCAGTATTTCAAAACTTCTGGAGGGGGCACCAGATCAAACAAGACAAGAAGGCCCTCTCTATTCTTCTTCTTCTTCCTCCTGGCATTAATCCCGGCTATTGCCAGGGTCTGCCCTCCTACTCAACCTACTCCACTTTGCACGGTCTTTTGCCTCCTCGGTGGTTAGACCATTGGCTCTCATGTCCTGCATCACGACATCCAGCCAGCGCTTCCTTGGGCGTCCAGGAGGTCTCACTCCAGGAACTGATATAGCAAGGCACTTGCATCCGACATAGTTCTTAGGCCGGCGCGTAACGTGGCCAAACCATCTCAGACGACGCTCTCGGAGCTTATCCGTTACGTCACGGACCCCAAGACTACCTCGAATGAATGTGTTGCGTATGTGGTCAGACCGCGTTACGCCGCACATCCACCTCAGCATCTTCATTTCCGTGACGTGAAGCTCCTGAGTGTGCCGAGATAGTGCCGGCCAACATTCGCTGCCGTATAAAAGAACCGGTCGGATGATGCTCTTGTATATCAGCCCCTTGAGCTTGGGCGGTATTCTGCGGTCGCAGACCATACCAGTGACCTCCCGCCATTTGGCTCAGGCAGCGCTTATCCGCCCTTGGACATCGTGATCGATGCCTCCAGACTCGTGCATAACGGATCCAAGGTACCTGAACTTCTCCGACTTAACGGCTGGCTCAGGACCTATAAGGATGGTGCTCGAGTCCCGGCTCCCGCAGGCCATGTACTCTGTCTTCGACACATTTAGTTTAAGACCGCCGTTCTCAAGCGTACCCTTCCAGAGGTTCACTTTACGCTCCAGCGTCAGTCGGTTCTCGGCAATGAGTGCTATGTCGTCGGCATACATCATCAGCCATGGAGGCTGGTCCTGGATGTGAGCCGAGTCAGTATCGAGCACTATATTGAATAAGAACGGACTAAGAGCCGAGCCCTGGTGAAATCACTGCACACACCCCCACTGTAATCGGGAAGGGTCTAGTGTCGCCAACAGCAGTCCTAACCATAGAAGCGGACTTGTGGTACATGTCTCTGATAATCTCAATATAGGCCTCAGGGATCCCTTTGGATCGCAAAGCCCACCAGATACACTGACGAGGCACACAGTCAAAGACCTTCTGCAGATCTAAAAAGGCCACATGCAGATCTCTCCTTTTTTCCCTGTATGCCTCCATCAAAGTTCTGAGGGCGAAAATGGCGTCTATGGTGCCCGATCCTGGCTGAAATCCATATTGAGACTCAGAGATAGTACACTCTCGGCGGAGCCTGAGGTCGATCATGCGCTCGAAGAGCTTCATCGTATGACTCATAAGCTTAATGCCCCTATAACTACCACAATCTTGAACACTGCCCCTTCCTTTGTAAATAGGGGTAATAAAGCTAAGCCGCCACTGATGCGGCATCTTACCAGTGTTCAAGATATGGTTAAAAAGGTCAGTAAGCATGAGCACACCAAGAGAGCCCAACGATTTCCACGCTTCGATCGGAATGTCGTCAGGTCCCACCGCTTTTCCGTTCTTCATGCGTCGAAGGCAATTACGTGTTTCGTCAAGGGTTATTGGGGCAATAAGTCCGAGGTTAGGAGGTGGGTCGTGATGAAGACTGCATGGGTGCTGAGTATTCAGCAACTCCTGGAAGTAGCTTCTCCACCTCTCCTTCACAGAGGCATGGCTACAGAGCAGCGTGCCCTGGGAATCTTTGACGCAAAGACATTTTGCGATATCTTGCGTCACTTTATCCCGGGAACGTGCCAGTTTGTAAATGAGCTTCTGCCCCTCCACAGTTTCAAGTTTATCATACAATGGTGACAAACTATCACTGCGGGCTCTGGCTACAGCTCTTTTACAGGCACGTTTAGCTACTGTGTACTCCAGTCTGTCTTCAGGAGAGTTGAATTCCTGCCACTTCTTAAAGGCAGCCTTCTTTTCACGAGTCACCTCCTGCACCTCGTCATTCCACCACCATGTCTCCTTGTCGATGACACGTCCTCCCCTAGAAAAGCCAAGAACTTGCCTGCCCGCCGCAATGATTGCCGACTGAGCCCGATCCCAAGCATCCTGAGCAGTCTCGGTGTTAGTCGAAAGATCGTGACTTTTCACCTCTGCCAGGAAGTCGGTCTGCATCGGTCCATTCAGCAACCACCACTTGATCCGAGGCCTACGTTTCTCGGCTACTTTCTTCTTCGGAGTGACGTTAAAGTCCATGACAAGAAGACGATGTTGGGCCATTACGCTTTCGCCTGGAATGACCTTACAGTTAGTTACCCTGCCCATATGACACCGTCTGGTCAATAAGTAGTCTATTTGAGTTGAGTGGGACCCGCTCTTATACGTGATAAGGTGCTGAGAATTCTTTTGGAAGAACGTATTCACGACGGCCAGATCAGACGCAATACAGGTTCTCAGAATGTTTTCTCTCTCTGCATTGCGAAGACCGTGCCCAAAACCCCCGTGAACACGTTCATACGGCTCAGCAGCCTTACCGACGTGCCCGTTCAAGTCCCCCCCAACTAAGACCACTTCGGTACACGGCACAGCAAGTAGCACCCCTTCATACTGATCCCAGAATGTCTCCTTTTCGGCCGCGCTACCTCCCGCCTGGGGAGCATAGGCACTGATTAAGTTTGTGATAACGCCCTCAATCAGTACCCTCACTCGCATTAAGCGGTCGGAGCGACGGTCAACTTCAAGGAGCCCATTCTGTAGCTCTTCAGATAGCACTACCGCTACACCGTTTCTACCCGAAGGTGACCCAGTGTATATAAGCCGGTAACCCTGTCCGATGTCACGGGACTTATTGCCCTTCCAGCGAGTTTCCTGGAGGAAAGCACACTGAACCCGACGTCTCATGAGTACATCTGCGAGTTCCCTGCATCGTCCGGTTAGAGAGCCAATATTCCACGTTGCAAAGCGGAGTTTCCTTCTGGGTACTTGCGTCTTTAACCGTGCCCGTACTTGACACGGTAGCCCTTGCCCACTTGTCGCAGGTGTAGGGCGATGTGCCTGCGCGTCGTTTCGCGGCGACGCCCTAGCCGTACCCAGTCTGTTGTTGGTTCGTTCCATATTGTGGCTGTTTGTGGTTTTCGTGGAGCGACTGCCGTCTGACCTCCAAAAACCCCTTTGTGGGGGAAAACCGAAGGGAGAGGAAAATAGAGGGGGGTAGGATAGGTAAAGGAGGGAGCTGGAGAAAGGAGGAGGAGGGGGGGGGGGGAGGGTGGACACCATTCTTACGGACTGGATGAGGATATAAGAGTGGCGGCTCGAGGATCCGGGGTCGCGTACCCGTATGCCCACAAACCAATATCGGACAGACATTAGTCTGGACACCCTCTGGATTTAAGGCCCTCTCTATTCTTACGTCCATGAAACGAGAGGAGTCAGAAGGAAACGAGCATTTCCACATTCTGTTCATTTTCCGCACTAATTCGAGATATTCTCTGTTGAGTTGTGCTGTTGATGGATAATAATTATTTCCCTCGCGTGAGATTGCATCTAAAATGATAGTATTTACGGACATATACTGTCACTGTAATCCCTCAAACGAACGATGACTTAATATTTTATTATATAATTTTAATAAAATAATAATTAATTCTTAATATATATTTTTTATATATTTAACTAATAATATATAATTGCCTTGACACCTAGTTACTATTGATAGCGTTATCTTTAGTCCGAAAATTACGTACATTCATTCGTACATAGATCGACTCTACCATCCAACGTTACTAAGACAGAAGTCGATAATAAAAGCGAGTCATCGGTATTATACATGGAAATTATTATTTAAGTTAAAAATATCTTTTAAATTTCCGTATACTCCCTGATAACTTGTGGATAAGTTTATGATAAATAATTATCATTATTAATATTATTTAATATTATGTTTTTGTTTCCGGATTAAATGTAAATATTATTTGTTGTGTAAACGTCTCTCATACCCTTATGCCCCTGAATCACGACTGATGCAAGGGTTCGTGTGTAAATGCAATTGGCTGTGAGTTCGTTTCCCACTTAAGGAAATTAAATATTTAATATTTTCATTTATTCGTTCTGGTGTCGAGACAAAGTGCGGCGTTAAGTTTCGTTCAAACGCAAGCCTATTTTAGAATAAAATAGAACCTAATACTTACGTTAAAGAAATGTGGTCTCGGTCTGCCAATAATGTTTTTAGTAATATTAGTAGTGAGCTCCATAAAGCAGGTACCAGCGGAGAATGACACCAGTACAAGATAAAAACCTCGCAGCCACGCCGGTATACGCCAGTTAAAAAATTGCAAATAGTTATCTTCTTTTCGAAGTAATACGTATTCACAGATGAGAAACTGTAAATAGAGAATATTGAATTAATATATTATCTTTCTTTAGGTTCACTTGTCCCACAGAAGGTAGAGGTACCACCAATACCAGAGCGAAGAAATGGAAACATTAAATATTTAATTTCCTCGAGTGGGAATCGAACCCACTTGTATTTACCGTCATATGTTTTTTTTAGATTACGTCTTACACCTGGTAATAGTTTGATAGTTTGGATATTTACACGATTTCATTTAAGTCAACATAGTTTTTAATATTTTTCAATGTTTTCCTGTAATAATTATGTAAATTGTATTTGTATTATATGTAGGTAATATATATGGTGATTGGTGTACCAGCTACATACAGGTGTTAATTTACATCGTGCATGCGCACGTGATATCAAAGTTAATTGTAGGTAATAACTTATAGGGTTTTAAAATATTGTAGAATATTTTCATATAAATATTGTAAGTTATATTATGAGGATAGTCGTGGCGCAGGAGCTCAGGGTTGTGATTGTGAACGCAATAGGTTGTGGGTTCGATTCCCACTCGACGAAATGAAATATTTAGTATTTTTATTTCTTAGCGTTGGTGCCAAGGCAAAACGTAACGTTGAGTTCTACCACTGAATGCCTCTGGAATTCTGCAGAAAATGAGGAACGGAGTACCCAGTATCTTAGCATTAGGTTCCCCCTGCACACCCAGCTTGTGCAGAATACAGCGTGAAGAACACAAAAATATTATAAAGCTTATATTGGAGATATACGATAATATTAATAAGAAAGAATTGTAAAAAAAAAAATACTTATTTTTACATTTCTCTCATACTAAGAAGAGGAATGTACATACACAAATTAAAAATACTCCTTTCTCTACTTTCCACCAGTATTTACGGACACTACATGTTAAACGATGGTTGAGTATAAACTTTTAAAAACCAACAAATAATAAATAAATATATATTTAGTACAACTTACCGCTAATGCAGGCAGTATTAGACCATAGGACTTAAGCATTGGGGACGTAACGGTGTCATCTCGGTACGGATACATGAGGCTTTCGTCGCCACAGAAAAATCCCCTTTTGAATGGCACCCATATCGATATTGTCACGTACAAGCCAAATAGTACTGAAATAAAAAAGAAAAAAAAATAATTTTTTCTAAATAGGTTCATCCTATATGTTACACTAGCGGCCCGCTCGCGGTTTCACCCGCGTGAACTATGTTATTATTAATTTCTGTCTCCATGACTACGTCCTGGTGACGTCTATGCAAAATATGAGACTCCTAGCATTTGTAGTAACGAAGTTTCATACAAACTTTCGACCCCAAAAACAACCCCTTAGAAGTCGAATATTGCAAATTCCCGTCTTAGCGAGCACCTACGTCCTATAAGTAACTCCTATGCAAAATTACAGATTCCTAGCACTTGTAGTTTCTGAGATTTCGTGATGAGTGAGTGACCTTTCGATTTTATCCTATATACTAGCGGCCCGCTCGCGGTTATACCCGCGTGAACTATGTTATTATTAATTTCTGTCTCCATGGCTACGTCCTAGTGACGTCTATGCAAAATTTGAGACTCCTAGCATTTAGTAACGAATGACAAAGACAAATGTCATTAGTAACGAAGTTTCATACAAACTTTCAACCCCAAAAACAACCCCTTAGAAGTCGAATATTACAAATTCCCGTCTTAGCGAGCACCTACGTCCTATAAGTAACTCCTATGCAAAATTTCAGATTCCTAGCACATGTAGTTTCTGAGATTTCGTGATGAGTGAGTGACCTTTCGATTTTATCCTATATATTACATATGGCAGGGTTGGGAAGAGAATCTTATGTTAAACTTAACACCCCATTTCTCTACTTTCTGCCGAATTTTTGAGATATTGCGTGGAATTCAACGTCGTGCTTCGTCAACATATAAGAGCGAGGTTATGGAAATGATTCATTCCACCGAGTGTAATTTGAACCTACAACCGATGCCCTTACACGCACTGCGCTACGACGGCCTGTCATTTCATACAGCTTCTATAAAATATTATTTAGGAGAAATTAGATGTGTTAAAGCGGTGATAGGTTCAAGCCTTTCCTTATAAAATTTTTATATCGTAAATATAATTAATGTTATAGTACTTATATAGTAAATATTAATAAATTAGAATATAAAATAATTTTCTCGATGAAAATTCTCATAATTAAAAGCGAGAAACCGGTTGAACTTAAGTGATATATAAAATGAAAGATAAGTTAGATTTCTACTGCTATTAGAAAATAAACATACGCGTGTTTTATAATAGGGGTGATGAAATATTTCTTATTTGTTTCTCTAGATTTTTTCGTTCACGCTGTTTCCCGCATATAACAGGATAGATAGAAGGAACCTAATGTAGGGAACGATACTTTCTGCCCTATTTTCGAAGCATTGTAAGCCAAGTGTAAGTCTTTTCACCAGAGCGAGGAAATGAAAATAAATTCGTTACCCCGACTTCAAATAGAAAATTTCTATGAGTTTTCAATAAGACCGCCGCTGCGCTATGACGGTTTTTGTATAGGTATGTATGTTGTTTAGAATTTTCTATAGTATGTTATCACATTTCTAATAATTATAAACTTAGTAGTTTCATAGTTCAACTGTAGGTCAAAAAGTAATAATATTTCTAGACGAGGAATATGTGAGGAGAATGTAAATTTAGTTAAAAATATTTTTTTAAAAATCGGTTGTTATAAATATTAAATACTAAATTTTTAAACTAACTACAGATACACATATATATTGATTAGTTCTATATCTTTTTTTTTTGTATTTCTAAGCATTTATTATTAATATGAATCTTACATACTTTGGAAATAAAATATAATAAAAATTAATAGAAATAATCGGCAGGGAGTGCGAAACGCAGTGTCTAAACACTATACTCTTTCTGGCTACCCTTCTCTGTGCGGGATAAAGCGAAAAGCTGATAAAAATGAATATAATATACCTACTAAAGAAATCATTAAAGATTATATAACGTAGGTGTAATTATATTTTTTTCTAGTAAGTAAAACGGTAATATTTATGATTGTTAGTTTAATGTACCGGTCATGTAACTTCATGAATCATAAGTAAATAACCTTTAATTAAACGTTTGAAACGAATGAACCTGTTAATGAAGTTCAAGTCATAACGGCAATAAATAAATAATTTTATTTTGCTTAATGGTGTATCCTGCACATAGCAGGGTACGCAGAGGGAACCTGGACCCCTACTGCTAGGATACTTTGTTCCCATTAAGATACTTCCGTTCCCCACTTTTCGCTAAATTCTGGAGACTTTGCGTATAAAGTGGCGGAAAAGGGAATGAAAATATTAAATACTTAATTTTCTCAAGTGGGAATCGAACCCATAGGCACACGCTTGTGTCACTGTGCCACAGCTGGCCTCATAAACAAGACATATTTCATAAATATAGTAAAAATAAAATAAACAATTCCTCACTCTAGGATAAAACTTTCACTGAGCCATTCGTCCTTTCACAATAAGACAATTTCTAAATAGTTACAAAATATAAAAATATTATTTATGAAATATTTAAAATTTTCTAATAAATATAAATTAATTAAACAATACAAAAAACTACTTACGGATACCAATCAAAAGTACATCTATTACAATTTTTTTTATGATCTGCATAGATGCTTCTCGCGACATCTCGGTTTCCACAGCCACTTCGAACTTTACTCGACGACGTTTGAAATAGTACTAAATAAAATAGACGCGTTATATATCTATATATAAATATATATATCTATATATTTATATATATGTAACTTCATAGGGTCATATGATAAGAAGAAAAATCTGAACCGATTATGATTGTAGTATATTATTGTAAATAGGAAATGTTTACTGCAGAGTATGCAGTATGATGCACGTGCATAGATTTAAAAATATATATATACTAGCGGACGCGCGCAGCTTCGCTTGCGTATTTAGGAGTGAATTCTAATATCCCATGAAACATGTGTTCAATGAAATATTTTTAAGAGTCTAAATTTCAAATTTTATAAAAATCGGTATCGATTTAAAGATTTTTCCATACAAACTTTCAACCCCTTATTTGCACCCTTAGGGGAAGAATTCAAGAAAACATGAAACATCTGTTCAATTAAATACTTTTAAGAGTCTGAATTCCAAATTTTATAAAAATTGGTGCCGATTTAAAAAAAAATCTATACAAACTTTCAACCCCTTACCCTTAGGGGAAGAATTCTAGAAAACGATGAAACACGTGTTCAATTAAATACTTTTAAAAATCTAAATTTCAAATTTTATAAAAATCGGGGCTATTTCGCCCCTTTAGGGTTAAAATTTTTCAAAATCCCTTCTTAGTGGATGTCCAGATTACGAAAGTAAACTTTTGTCCAAATTTAACGTTTCTACTCTCAGCGGTTACGGCTGTGCGTGCGTCTTACCTCAGTCAGTGAGGACAAGTCCTTTTATATATATAGATTTTTTCAGTTTCACGTTGTATCCCGCATGTACTAGGGTAGGCAGGGGGAGCCTAGTGTTGATATATTTCTTTTCTATTTTCCTCTTTCTGCCGTATTCTGGAGAAATTACATGTCGGGTGACGGAAGAAGAGCGAAGAAAAAAAGAGCCAATCAAACACAGAACCAGTCGTGTTTACTCTTACATGCTTGTGCCCGACTGGCTTGGCTTTTTTATTATTATTTAACTATTTTATGTATTTTTTATTGATTTAACTAATTAGCAAAAACGGGGAAAAGACGTACACTTCCTTTAACGAAAATATATTGCTGTGTAGTACCCATTTTGTCCCTGTTTTAAAGTTTGCATGTATATTTTTTTTATTTCACCCTACAGGGTACCCAGCAGGGTTCCCATAGCGAACCTTCCGTTAAGACACTTCGTTTCCAACTTTCCTTCTAATTTTCGAGATATTGCTTGTTGAGATTTTGAGAGGAGCTCTCTCCTCTCAAACAGTCTCTTTTTAACAGAGTGACGAAATGAAAATTATTGACATCCCCGATAGGAACTGATCCCACCACTGTCGCATTCAAAGCCGGTATCGTATAGGTATGGGCGTATCTAAAGAGATTTTCTGGGGGAAGGAGTTTACCTTGAATAGATATATGTTCGTATAAAGATAATATTTTAAAAGTTTTCAGGGCTAATATTTTATTAGTAAAAGTGCAAGATAGGCAAGCAAGCAACGCTATATATAAATTGTATAGAGGATATTCCATATATAATTTGTTCAATGATAATTAGGACGTATTGCATACGCAAAACTTCATTTAAATAAATATAAACAATATTTATGTTTACTACTTGTACCATATATTAGTGTTTTTAAACTCACTTCTTTTATAATATTTATTATTTATTTTAAGAAGCAAAACAATGTTTACATGTGCTATATATTAGTGTTTTTAAACTCACTTCTTTTATAATATTTATTTTAAGAAGCAAAACAATATTTACAGTTTGAACTTTACAGTGAAGCGCTATGGGTCAAAAAACTTAATGAAACCTATAAAAACAACTGAGTACGTTTCGTAGAAATTTCCTTCCACGGGCCACCGAACTGTGGAATGGCCTACCCACAGCAGTGTTTCCAGGTCGATACGATACCTGGGTACCTTCAAAATGCGCGTCTATCTC
The DNA here is from genome assembly GCF_056956725.1 of Heliconius melpomene rosina. Lineage (NCBI taxonomy): Eukaryota > Metazoa > Arthropoda > Insecta > Lepidoptera > Nymphalidae > Heliconius > Heliconius melpomene. The sequence continues at coordinate 2,168,438 of NC_140402.1, read as the reverse complement.
CACCTCAAAGGCCGGCAACGCACCTGTAGCTCCTCTGGTATTGCACGGAGTCGTGGGCGGCGGTGACCACCATCAGGTGACCGAAACGCTCGTTTGCCTTGTGTTTTTTCCATAAAAAGAAAAAGAGTTAGAAGTATTTTTTTTAGTTCATATTCAATACACAGACCTATTTACCGCTTTTTTATATTTATATGTATATTGTAACTATAAATTAAGTATATGATATTAATAGATAAGAGCATGCGTCTACAACGTTGGACAAGTGTGATTCGCTGTCATCGGGGGCGTGACCGTTCTTATTAGGTAATCAATTAAAATTAACTTTTTTTCTAAGATTTACACTTTTTCTCTCATATAGAGAGAGAGAGAGAGAGAGTAGGCAGACGGCAGTAGAGTAGTAACATATTGTTAAAACACTCTGTTCCTTATTTTCTTAATATTTTGCTAGATATTCATCGTCGTGCGTTCTCTAGCTACCATGGAACCCCTAATGCAAGACCCTTCATTTTTATTTTCAGAGACAACGTAGTTCAAAGTCATTCTACTCTCCACTTTCCGCCTAAATTCTCCCTAATTACCTCCCAACTCCCACTCCTTGATAATAGTACAAAGTCCAGCAAACACTGATTCAATCCTCGCGGTGGTTTGTAATAGGATATTGATAGAGTAACTTAACGTAAACTGGTGTCAGTGACCGCCGTACAATGGTAAGATAAAATATTGGAGATGAATGGTCCACTTATTATATAAGTATGTGTTATCGATCTACATCTAACAATAAAAACAAAATATTTTTATTTCTAAAGATAACCCATAACTGACGCAATTATAGCCGGTAGTATATAAAGACATGGATTTATCTAGATTCTAGAGATATTTTCTGGGGGATGAATTTTAGCCTTGAAAAGAGGTTCCTATACAGGCTTTTTTTAAAATTTTCATTATTAGCATTAATATTTTTTTAGTAAAACTGCAACATAGGCAAGCAAGTAATGCTATATATAACTTTTGTGGGGATATTCAATCCTCGCGATATTTTTATAAAAGATATTTTTTTAATAGCAAAAATAGTTAATCTTATCAATTTTATATGACGTCAATATATTAGTTGTAATATTGCATCAGTTCTATGTTATGTTATATTAATAAAATAATCATCAACAATGATTTAATACTATTTATTATTTTTTTCTCCCAGTTCCGCAAGTACCAGGGTAAGAAGAGGGAGCCTAGTGGTACGACACTCTACCCACTTTCCGCAGAATTCAGGTTTAGTGCGTTGCCTCGTGACCAGAGCGAAGAAATTAAAACATAAAATATTTCATTATCATAAGCTTGTCGTGTCAGGCCACGACTGGCCTCAATTATTTATTGATAATGAAAAAAAATAGGTTTAAGTAAAATGTATAGCGTAAATCTAAATCAATCCGCGAAAGAAATTTGGACTCATAAGTCCAAATGGTTCAGATCTATGGTGTCATTTCAATTCAAATTCCATTTCTTTGTTCTGGTGTCGAGGCAAAGCGTGGCGTTGAACCCTGCCACTGAACACGTTTTTTTCTTGTAAAAAAATTAGGAATAAGGATTCCAAAAATCGTACTCCGTTATCAGTAAAAATAAAATAATTCAGTAGTTTCTTTAAAAATTAATCTTTATCATTTATTTTACTTCTTTGATTTCTTATCACTATTCTTAGTAGGGGTCGATTGATAAAACTATAATATGTATGTGCGATAAGTTATTTTTGGACGTTAATATGTATTATGCATAAAATGGGTGTGTCTGCATAAAACCCAATGAGATATATTTTTAAGAAAAATTAAAATTAATTAAATTTCTGACAATCGCCTTCGTTGTTCCATTATTAAAAATAAAGAGGAAAACTAGTGTTAAAACACTCCGTTCCCCATTTTCCGTCGAATGTTTCGAGGCATTACGCGTTTAGTGCCGGAAATTATTGCCGGGGTTTTGCCTTGATAACCATGCGAAGAAAAGAAAATATTAATAAATAATATTTTTTCCCCTCGAGTGGGGGTCGCACCCAGGACCGTCGGACCCCTTTGCCCTTGCACTACGACGGCCTCGTTATAAAAGTTACATTTATTATAAAAATATTTTTGAACAACCCTACGCAGATATGTTATCTAATATCGTAATTAGAACGAATTTATTTTTTTAAGTGTTATCTATTCTTCATTTATTTCTAATAATAATATCTTAGTAATGTTTTAAGAATATTTAATACAGAGGCCAGTAGTGACGCAGTGACACAAGTTCGTGACTGTAAACGCGGAATTCAACGCCGCGCTTTGTTTTGATGCCTTAGCGAGGAAATGGAAATAATTAATTCTATCAAATCGGAATATAGCTTTGCCACGACGGTCTCGGAGCAGACGATATCTTAGGACTTATAAAGCTGAATTGTATAGGACAACAATTCAGGTTCAATCGTTTTTAAATGATTGTAAATTATTTATTAGCGATCCGCTTGCGACTTCTTAAAAAAAGTTGATATAACTTTTTTATTTGTGATGCTAAGAAACCAAAACACAATAGTGAAAAATAAAATTATGATAAAATTTGCGTGCACAAACCCACAGACTAACAGACAAAAAAATATTTTTTTTTCATATATCCTCTTATATTTCCTATCTAAGTACGTTATCGTTAGCTATACACATTGATGCTATCTCCAAAAGACGCATATAACAGTTGTTTTGATGACCTTTAGGGAAAATCCTCATTTAATTAAACTCCGATTACATACTCTCTACTACATATATGATAAAACCTAATAAATTATTTATAATAATAATTATTAATTATAACACTTCTTTGCTAACTGATAGCTATAGCGGATACCTCGCAAAAAGCAAGGTTGCTAAATTTTATTTTACATATGAAATGTTTCTTTAAAGTTTTCCTATTTTTTAGTAGTTTTACGTTGTATCCCGCACATAGCCGGGTAGGGAGAGGGAACCTGGGTACCTAGTGTTAAGACATTGCATTCATATTAAGACAATTCCGTTGCCCATTTTGCACTGAAATGTCGGAACTAAACGCCGCCGCAGTTTACGAATATAATTAAAAAAATATCGTTATATAAATAAATAACATTTATTCTACACATTTACAAAATTATAACAATACTGATGATAAATAAATACAAAATAGTCTTAACTTAAATAATAATTAAAGAATTTTTTTTATCTGCTTCAGTAAGAAAAATTATCACAATGCTATTAGTTAATACAAATTGTTTTGAAAATCACAATTTATTTTTTTTTTATAACCTAGTGTTAAGACACTATTCCCACTTTCCGCCGAATTTTTAAGGCTTTGCGAGCGGCGGAATTAAACACCGCGCTTTGCCTGGGTGCCAGCGCGAAATACTGAAATTTTTATTAAATAATAATTCATTCCCCCGAGTGGGAATCATAAAATAACTTCATTTCTTATTTTGCTTTTTAAAATGATAAATTAGTTTTTATTACCGTAATAATATTATATTGTACTTTACTAACTTAGATACATCGTATATATATACTACAATTTTTAATATAAAATAATATTTTTTATTATTCTAATACTAGAACATTTTTGTAAAAGTTTAAAACTGTACGAAAGGAACATAACTATGAGAAGAGTAAAGGAGTCAAAAGTTTCAATATCTAGACGGAGAGGAAAAGAAAGAGATAAAGACGAAGAGAAAGGAGAAATAGTCATTATTTCGATATTATATTATTTTCGTACTACTTTGTAATACTTAACAATATAAACTATATAAATGACTCGTTTTAACAAAAATATTTATTACACTGTAATGTCACTCACGATATACCTAAATATTTTTTTTAGCTTCACAGGCGGCATATGAAGCCTAGTGTGAAGACATTTCACTCTCCACCTCACGCAATGCCTCCAGAATTCGGCAGAAATACCAAATTCTGGAGGCATTGCGTGTTGAGTGGCGTAACTTAACGCCGCAGAGAAATATAATAATGATATTTTACTAATTTAATCTTAATTTTGGAACGCATTTCGAAATATTTTTATAATGAAATAATATAATTTAATTGGTTTAGAGACAGTGTTGAATAATTGTCAATTTCTTTATATAAATAAAAAAAATGCTACTGAAAAGTGATGTCACAGTTTTATTCTTTTTCCTTTGTTTCATACTTGCTGTACATATGTAAGTAGGAGTTCGTCATCGTTAGTTCAATGACAATATTATAGACTTACTAAATCGATTAGTTTTCTTAATATTTTTTGTAAATATATAAATACTATTTAATAGTTGTTAGAAGCTAAGACTGGTCGCGGTAGTATTTGTGGTTGAGCGACTTCCCATTCACCTGCGCCTGGTGGTCCATATTTCTTAGGTTTCAGTACAAACATAAACTGTAATGATAAAAATATTAAATATTTAAAAAACACAAGAAATAAAAACATCTGTACGTTTTTCCCGTATGGCAGAGAGAACTTAGAGCTGTTCTCTGCTTTTCGCACTTCAAGACAATGCGTTTTGCGGTGAACGATAGATACTCAATTTAAAATCATTTAATTATTGTAGAGGCCAATTCTCGGGAAGTCCTCTATAGGTTTTAATTACGCGGAGAATTTCATACAAAAGCATTTTTTTTTGCAGCAAAAACAATTTTTCAGTGCTCCAAGGAACCGTAGACATTATTAGGTATTTGATATTCAGCTTAATGCCTCCACGTAATCTCTAGAGAAATGATCTTGATAGACAGACAGATCTACGTTAAACATATCAAAGTGATCCAGTTTAAATTTTTTCTTTTGAGGTAGGGAACCCTAAAAAACCAAATACTCACAACAATAACCCCAAACACAGCGCCCACAGCAAAGCCAACGGCCACGTCGCTCCAGTGGTGTCTGTGGTCCACCACCCTCGAGAGCCCCACGTACCACGCCCCCATTAGCACTGCGAACTGTATACCGTGGCGTAGCAACTTGGAGCCCCGCCATTTGCCTTTTAGTTGGACGTAGAACTGGTAAAGAAGAAGTAGAAGTTTATGTTTTTTGTATTGATATTTTGGAAAAAGTAACGTAGCCTAAAATAATGAAACTTATTAAAAAATACTTTTTGTCCTTCTTTTGTTTTAACTTCACGCCGTACATCGCTGCATCCCGTACATTGCAGAGTGAGACAGAGGAAACCTAGTGTTAAGGCACTCGTTTCCCACTTTCCGCCGAATTTTTCGAGACATTGTGTTCAGTGGCGGATTTATGAAACTAAAATTTAGTTTCACCTAACTTAAAAATAAAAAAAATATATAAAATAATACTTACAATAAAGAAAATAGCACTGTACATAGCAAAACTGGAATGAGCGCTCGGGAACGACAGACGCATGTCCTTCAGCTCGGCCGCGTTGCTGTGCGCGCAGGTGAACTCCTGGATGTAGCCCAAGGAGTTTAGGGTCGACGACGCGACGGGGGTTGGTTTACACATCTGGAATATAAAAGTAAATTATATGCAAACAATTTCTCGAAAGATTATATTGATCTAATTCTTATTATGGTAATATTATCATTTATATCCTTTTGTATATTGATAAATGACGGAATAAATCAACTTTTAAGCATTCAATGTTTAAGCTTTGCACTGTTTCATATAGCAGGGTTGGGAGAGGGAACCCACTGGTAAACATGAGTGGCGGAACATAACACCACGCCTTGTCTTCTTACCACATTCCTCTGACTTACACGAACGAATTAAAAATATAGAATAGTGTAGAACATAATAAAGCCAAAAAATACTTCTATACTCACATCAAAAAAATACGGCCTAAGTCTACCAATGACATATTTAGCGGAGTTCACAGTGAACTGCTGGCACGCTGCGCCGAAAGCGAACACGCCTATCGCGGTGTAGCTCTCCCATATCCACCCGGAGACGAGCGAGCCGGAGAGGAACTTGTCACCCACGCCCTTGCCGCGTCTGTCGCGGACGATTTCTGTGATTATTATCTGGAAATTTGAATAGAAATTGTAAGTCTATAGACTAAACATATAATAAAACAAGCGTTGCGTAGAGGCACAAGCGTGTGATTGAAAAGACGACAGTTTAGGGGTTCGATTCCCACTTGAGGAAATGAAATATTTATTATTTTCATTTTCTTCACTATGGTAACGTGAATAAGTTTTATGCGGAATATTGAAGATTTTTTCATTACATAATTGTGGCGTTTAGCTTCACCACTCAACACGCAATGCCCCGGAATTCGGCGGAAAGGCCTGAACTGGCCTGGGCCAGGAATGAAGTGAAGTGTCTTAACGAGAACAGGGTGTGATGCATTGTAAAACTTAATAATCATATTTTTTTTGGTTAGGTCACTTCCATTTATTCAAAATGCGTAAATACATGAAAAATCAAAAACTTACTGTAGCGATGTTGAGTGCGAATCCGATACCTGCCAGCAGGGCCTCAGATATAGTTTGCTCCTTGTAAGGCAGCTTTAAGCTCTCATCGTCCGGGAAGTAGCCGCGGTGGAAGGGTTCCGCGAACAAATGTATAATCAGTATGGGGACTGCCACTGAAATAAATTAAAAAATAAAATTACTAAAAATATTATGAAAAATCTTTTATTTATCTTGTGTAGTGCACGAGATGCTTAAAGAATATAAATAAGTAATTTAATAAATATATATATAACTCTATAATGTGATGTTAATTTATACTCTTATTGTAAACAGACTTGTGGTTTTACGTAAATTATATGTATATATAAATAATCCCTATACAATACCTAGGTAGTTATTTAAAACTTCGTGTTTATGTTAAACATTATTTATTACTTAGAAATATCTAAAATTAGAATATTATTATTATCTATTGATTATGATTTGTGGCCACATTTGTTTATATTGCAGTACGCGCACAAGCAAGCAAATATAAATGCGACAGGTTGTGGGTTCGATTCTCACTCGAAGAAAAAATATTTAATATTGTCATTTCTTCTCCCTGGCAACTGTTTATGTTTTGTTCCTTCTGTTGGGCTCTGGCTAAGCTAAGCCTGAATTTCAGAAAAACTCGAGAACTCCAATTTTGGTACGGAACCCTCGGCAGGTGAGCGTGACTCAAGCTTGTCCCGTTTTTTTATATATTTACAAAAACGTTATGTTATCTGCAAATCTAAGTAAACTTTGGAGCAATATATGCTACATATTCTTTGCTATATAAAGTAAACTAGTAAACAAAGAAAAAAATAGTATAAAGATATTCAATATTTACATATTTGCACATTAAGGGAAATGAACTCGAACCACGGTAAGGACGGTCACTACCTTACGCCACGAGTCCATTGTTTTGTAACGTTGATATCTCTATAATTCTTAGATAAACATTGTAAAGTGCTTTGTCCCCTTTTAATCAATGATTCATATTACGTGACAAACGTGCTCGTAAAAATATGTACTTTCTTACTAATTCACTTTTAGATGAGAAATTTAATTAGTTTATGATATTGTTATAAGCTTTTGGGGGCTATTTGTGGCGCAGGGGCACGAGCGTGGGGCTGTAAACGCGTGAGATTTGTTTCCCAGTTGGTCGAGAAAATGAAATATTTAATATTTCTATTTTCGTCCCTTGGGTGTCGAAGCAAAGCGCGGTGTTGAATACCGCCACTCAATACGCAATGTCTCCAGAATTTGTCGGGGACAAACGGGGACGGTAGTGTCCCCCACTTTCCGACAAATGGGAACTGAGCGTCTGAACTCTAGGTCCCCAGGTTCTTCCTTGAATTGGACTTTTTTTTAATCTTATCAAGTTATCTTTCAATACTCGATTACTTGGTAAGATTATTACACAATCATATTTCTACTTATCTTACTCGTAAAGAAGTCTGAGAATTATATTTAAATTAAAAGTACCTTGTGTGACATTACATGACTGCATTGGGCTGTGCAACACGTAATTTTAGTTGGAGAAAGTTTTTTTCTTTGTAAAGTAAAACTTATACTCTATTAATTTTGACATAAGATTAAATGTAAACAAAAGAAATATTGTTTCTAACTTTTATGTAATTTTTTAATTAATGTCTCCTTTTTACCATACAATCTCCTTCGACGTGACATTGGCGATTAGTGCTGAACCGGCACGTTATAGCAACAGCAACGCCATAAACAAGGAATAACAACAAAGTATTATCAGCTTCACGCTGTATTCCGCACACAGCAGGGTTACGTAGAAGGAACCTAGTGTTAAGAAACCCCGTTCCCCACTTTCCGGCGTATTCTGGAAACTTTTTGTGTTGAGTGGCGGAACTCAACGCCGTTCTTTGCCTCGACACCAGAGCGAAGAAATGAAAATATAAATGTAAATTAATATTTCATTTTCTCGAGTGGGTATCGAAATATATAAATGTGGGGAATAGAGTGTCTTAACACTAGGTTCCCTCTGCCTACCCTACTGTGCGCGGGATACAGCGTGAACCTGAACTAAGCATAAGCAAAAAATTATATAACACACTGTCAATCTTTTGCTTCACCAAAGGAGTGTCCTAGTATAGTTGGTCAAGGTCGCCATCCTCATTTAATGATCCACCTACATGGATAGTAGGTATGTGTCACTATTGCATATGCACATTAATGACTATTACGTCTCGTAGACACATGTTAGAGAGTTTCTAAAGTTATGAGTGAGTTATGACTAACATGACCATTCTTCGTTCGGCTCAAAACGAGACATTTTAAGGTGGCTTTCGTTGTTTTCAGCACAACTTCTTCCTTTCCTTCCTTCCTTCCTTCCTTTTTCTAGACGTCTGATAGCGCTTTCGTTTAATTTAACTGACGAATTAATAAACAATTTAATATTTCCGTTTTTGTAGATTTTTCCTTTCAGCTACCTTTTATAAATAGCGTACTGCGACAATACCGGAGAAACTAGTTTCGACGTACCAACTTTACATGTCATTCCGAAAGGAAAATTTGTACGTTCCGGTGGCATATTTTGGACACCGGGACATACAAGCGAAAAATGGGACAGTCCCGTAAAGAACGGGACGTCTGGTCACGTTAGCTATGACTAATGTGACAATTTTTTTATGGAATAGACAAACAGGCGTAGACAAACGAGCGTAAGGGGCACCTGATGGTAAGAGATCATCGCCGCCCACGACCCAGAAATATATAGTGTTTTAAATTTTTTTTTAAGAGCGGTTGGCATACATTCAGTTATTTTGTTTTTGACAATCCTCGGCGAGGTACCGGCATAATCGACCCCTCAAAACGTGATTCGAACAAGTTTAAAAAATTAACAATAGAAAAAGTATAAATTACAGAACGGAGTGTCTTAACACTATGTTCCCCTGCCTACCCTGCTGGGTGCGAGATACAAACGTGAAGCTGATTTTTTAAAATATTTTTTTTTTTTTTTATACAAGGTTTGGCAGACTATGACCAATTATAGCGCAGCCAATCGAGGTCGAATTATTATTTCACGGTGACATTCCTCTTCCGCAGTGTAAAAGGTTACAGCAGGTATTAAAATAGGCTATAAGTAAGTTTGCATTAGTTTATTATATTATATTTAATTTATTTTTATCTATATTAAAGTATATCTTACTCTCGGCTTTTCTTCTATTAGCTTTACAGTATTCAAATGTATGATGACGCGCCGGCCTAAGAACTATGTCGGATGCAAGTGCCTTGCTCTGTCAATTTCTGGAGTGAGACCTCCCGGACGCCCAAGTAAGCGCTGGTTGGATGTCGTGATGCAGGACATGAGAGCCAATGGTCTAACCACCGAGGACGCAAAAGACCGTGCAAAGTGGAGTAGGCTGAGTAGGAAGGCAGATCCTGGTAATAGCCGGGATTAATGCCAGGAAGAAGATATTCAAATGTATGATATTTGAATCCACTACCATCCTGTATAATTTGACAAATGCTAACTGTGCCACGATAGCGTCACCTCACACCTCTCGCAGGATATGCGTGACTCAATCATAAAAGTCATCGTTTTTTCGAAACAGTTTCTAACGGGATTTACGAATGTCGTACTAAATGTTGGGTAAATATTAATTTTAAATGGAACTGTATTTTTTATTAAATTATAATATTTTAATAGGTTTATATTATAGGTACAAAAATTTCGAAATTAATTGGGAAATTACTTTGGTTTTCGCGTTACTTCTTAAAATAACAAAAACAAACTTGAAATAACTGTTTATGAATGGTTATTTAATAATTTGTTTTCAAATATAATATGTACCTAGAATATGTTTGTTTCTAAGTAATAAATAATTACGATGATTCTTTTATGATTATTGTTAGAAAACACAACTTATTTTCCTAAAACGGAAATAAGTCGTTTGTTTGTTATCACATTGTTTTTTTAGCTTCATGCTGTACCCAGCAAATGGCACTTTAGGCGGAAGGAACCTGGAAACCTTGTGTTAAGAACTTAAGACACTCTGTTCTCATTAAAATGTTTCCCACTATCCTCCTTATTCTGGTGTCACTGCGGGTGGATTGGCGAAAGGGAAAGGAAATGAAAATATTTTATTCCTCCGAGTGGGAGTCGAACCCAGAACCGTTGCAGTCGGCGGCCTTTATGTTTCTTTCTTGTTATAAACATTTTTTCAATTAATTAATTACATAGGTGACCTACTAACATCTAAACGAAGGTGTCATTCTATCTAGGATATTACCACTTCATTTACTTTATTGTTGACATTTCTATCAACCTAAGTGCTCTTGACGTTATAAAAATATTGGCGGCCGAAGCTTTATCTTTGTAGTTTATAAGTATTAAATGGATAAAATAATCTTTTATTGGTTGGTTGGCTATGTGACCGTAACGCGACGGTTGTGGATTCAATCCCACTTGAGTGAATGAATTATTATTTGTTAATATTTTTACTTCTTCGCTTTGGCAACTTTGGCGTTAAGTTCCGCCACTCAACACGCAATGTCTCGAAAAATTCGGCGGAAAGTGGTAATAGTTTTTTTCATTAAATTAAAAAATAAATCTTAGTCTTCTTGCTCGATGGAATATAACGACAATGGAATGTTTAAAATATTTCTGTACAAGGCATACCTATGTATAAAATTTTATTTTAGTTAAATTAAACTTTATTACTTTTCAACCTCCCTTTTACCTAAATCACTATTAGTCATTTATGAGTTATTCACAAATAGTGATTCACTAATATTAAACATTTCACTTAATCATAATAAACGAAACTACTGAAGGAGCAGAAAAAATATTATGAATTAATACATACATATTGTATTGATATATTTTTTCAAATATTTAAAATAAATACAAATATATAATATTAATAACAACATGATAATAACATAGGCATCTACAATCGTATCTAATATCTATTAATTCTTATAATTTATGAAAAAAATCTGCTATCAGTGTGATGATAAAGGCTATCATGTTTCATGTTGAATAATGTTTGCATGCCATTTACAAATTACACTTTCAAAATATATTTTTAAATTTAGTTTAAAAAAATATTTATCGTAAAATAACTTCAAACTATTAATAATTATATAATACTTTTTCTTAAAAATAATAATATCAGAAGTCATCGCGGCATATCGTCTACTGTAAACCAAGTAAACCAAGTAAACCAAGTCTGAGTAAATGTGTTCTGTGCTGTAAACGAAAGGAAATGGTTTTGATTCCCATTTGAAACAAGGAATTAGTTTCATATTCCTCGCTCTGGTAAAAATAGAAACTCTCGTAATTATAACTAAGTAATGTAAACAATACCTAACTCAGAAAAGAACAAAAAAAGCACAGAAATATATAAAAAAATACTTACCACAAGCTAAAACCAGGATATCCAATATGATTTTCCATATTAATTTGTCAGCCATTATAAAAAACACAATCGAGTTAAAAAGGTAATACGTTTGAACTAAAAACTAACGGAATTCATTGAAAAAAAAAAATTAAATTAATTACACGCTACAGACCGATTCGCGAACCAACTCCACACTAAAATGATTATCTTCGAACTGATAAAACAGGTAATCTAACAAAATGTTAGTCACAGCGATATATTCTTATACAGCAATGGATATCACACCTTAATTTTATGACAATAAAGTGTAAAATATATTATTTAATTAATGAATTAAATTGGAAATCTGAAATTGAAGGTTTCTGATGTTTTTTTATATAAAAATAAATTTTAATAGTTCATGCCGTGAACGTGAAACTACGTTTAAAATTAAACTGACGTTTTATTGCATACTGCATTATTTCCTTATCAGCGCCATCTGTGAGTCATTTGGTGAACTATTTCTAGTTAAGTTTTATTAGTTGCTTAATATATTAACAGATGGCGGTAGTCACTATTGTAGTCGTTTGAATTATTATGTAAATTTTTACTCTTATTAATCCTATATACACACAATATAAATGAATATTTTTATCGCCTTCACATCAAAAAAGTGTATTTTTTGATATCAATTGTTACATTACATAAAAAACGTTATAAAAAATGAATCTAATAGATAAGAATTACCTCATCATACAGTCATCAAATAATAAATATATTTTATTAAGATAGTTGAAACAAATTCCTCTAATTTAAAGGCATTTATTGATTGAATTGATTACTTTTATAAAACAGTTGTTTCTTTTAATTAAAAAAGTTTTATTAAACTATAGAGGTTTCATTAATAATAATAATAAAACAAATTTGAATCATAAGTTGTTTATTATGCATTTTAAAATACCCTAAACTTACTACATCTATAAAATACGAAAAATAAATATACAATGTTGCCACAAAATTAGTGCTAGGCAGTGTTTGCTTATTCATGTTACTGTAAGAGCCTGAAGTTGGTAAATTCGTGGCTTAAGTAGTAAATGTTGGAATTTACCAAACTTGTAACCAATTGGTAAATGCAAGAATTTCATTCATAGGGCGTAGAATCCTTTTCTAGATTTTACCATATTTTTTTTAATATATTATAGGTTTTATAAGTTGTACTTTTACAGTATTTCAAGCTTTTACAGTAACATTTATAAATTACTTTAAATATAATAAATTATGTGTATTAAATATTGTTCACTTAAAATCTACAGCTACAACTTTTAGGCCTTAAATAGTAAATTTTGACATTAAAAATAAAATGACTAAAATATAAATATTTTTTTTTCTTATAAATAGATAATTTTATATAAAGAAGTATATAATATAGATATGTATCTGTTCAAATTGTTAGAAAACCATTGCTACATTTTTTCCTTACTGAATAACTGCCATTAATATGACATTTTTGAAGATAATTAATATATATAAAATACAGATAACTATAATTTTTTTAATATACTTTTTATAACATAAATAAATAAATATTTATCTTATGATACGATAATTACAAGTTTTCAAAGAAACTATCAATATTATGCACCATATATAACTTAAAGCTACTATACTATAAAATTATAATTAAAACAACTGTTTTTTTTCTACAATATCACAGAGTAAAAATACAACCCCAGTTCGAGACTTGGGTAATTTTTATTTACAAATAAACGTATGCCATATTAAATAACTCGTCGCTTAGCTTTAAAACGATTAATAGATCTAAAAAATATGAGAAGATAAGAAAAAGAAAAGAAGATTCATGGGAAAAGGAATATTTTAATATTTTTTTAAAAGGAAAAGTTCAAAATGCAAAGCTAAACAACGAATTTCCATAAAAAGTGCAATTTTAGATATCAAATGCATTGAAGATATCTTAAAACCTTGTTGTAATAAGAAAAAAAAATACTATTCTAATTATTGTACTTAAAAAAATTTAGCTAAAACTCTAAAATAAATAACAGTTAAATACATTTATAATGTAGAAATAAATTTTAACATTACTAATTTATAACTAACCTAAAAAAATAACCTAATATAACGAATTAGCTGCCTCAAAATACTAAATATCATCAAAACATGAGAAAATATCATATTTTTAATTGACTTGCTAAAGATAATGCTAAATGTATAAGAACTTATAATTATATTAATAGAATGTTTTTATATTCTAATAGTGCGTTTACTGTAAATTCATTTAAAATTTTGTAAAAAGCTGTTGAGAGTCATGGGACAAGGATGTGAACGTCTTAACACTGGGTTCCCAGGTTCCATCTGCTATGTGCGGAACATATAGTAAAAAAAGGTGTTAGAGCATCTTCACGCTTTTTCTGGTAATAGCAGTGAGAACTTCATGTCAAGACAGCGAAACTCAACGCCGTAATTCGTTTCACCCTTTTGCAGTCTAGAAGGTGACTCTGCATTAAAATGGTTGTTAGTACAGTATTTACTTTTAAAATTATAAGAACAAAAAGAAGAATTATACATGTGTAAGAACATTTGAATTTTATTATATATTTTTAATAGATAAAACTGATAATCTTTCCATACATAAAAAGATTAATTATTAAATTTAACAACTAGAATATAATAATTTGACATTTTAAAACATTTACTACAAACCTTTAAAATTTATAACGTAAGTGCATTCTCCATTGCTTATACAACATTATTTCTATGAACTAATTGTATTACGTATTATCGTCTTTATTTTTATAGCAATAAAACCCAAAATGGTATAAAAGATAGGTACATGATAACTGAATAACTTCTACAACATTGTCATACAAGTATTTTATACGTGAGGTGTTAAATAATATCAAACGAATCTACAGTGCAAAGTGACTAAAACAAAATATATATATATAAACTATTAAAAATATTTAAAAAAAACAATTTATTTGTTACAAAAAGTACAATATAGATTCTCTTACCCACTTATTTTTAACATTTTGGCAAAATATAGTTTAGTTGCTTCCGAAAATTAATACCTCTAAATATAAAAAAAAGAAAAAAAATGTTTCAAGCTTTAATTTAAGAGTCCACGAATCAAGAATCATTCGTCCAATTATATCAATCAGTCACTAGTATAAAAAATATAAATTAAAAAAACTACGTTTAGGCCACTTTACTTGCTGTCGTTACATGATATATACATTTGTATGAGAGCCAAGTTGAATCATAGAAGTCTATCGATCACGCAGATCGCTTAACTTGGCCCTCATTACAACAATACGTAAGTCCATATTTTATTAACATTCAAATGGTGACTATTTAATGGATGTCACTACTGGAAATTTTGTTTTACTCCGAAACGAAAGTTGTTTAACGGTTTTAAGTTACGAAATTTTAAAAGAGCACGAAAGAATCTATGGGTAGAACTTTCTCTTATATTTTTTTTACTTTCAGAAAATTAGGTAAATGTAGACGAAATCTTTTAGGTTGTTGTAAAAATTACTAAATATTGTATTCTTAACCAACTTTAAAAAGAAGGAAGTTATCTATTTGATTGTTTAGTCTATCTATCTCTGAATATTCGTATTTCAGTTTAAAAAGAAATAGTTTTCGTTGATATTTGTCAAATACTAAAAGTAAATAGGTAACTTAGCATAAGCATAACCTACTTTGAAATGCTAAATCATTAAAGTTTAGGTACCTATCGTAAAACCGGTGATTTATTATCAATCGTGAATATTAAGTTATTTCTATAATTGCCTAGGATAGGTATCTAGCCTAAAATACCTCAGTGAAGGCTGCAATGTTGAAATATCTAAAATTTTTCAACTATTTTATAAATTACATCTGTTTTTTTATGTTATTCAATAAATAGATTTAAAAAAAAAACATTAATATAATTTTAAAGTTAAGTCAGTAAATATTAATTGTTCATCAGTATTAGATTATTTCAGTAGGGATTAAAAATCATTAAAACATTTATCAAACACGCTTATTAAGTAATATAAGATGAAATTCCTATTCCAAAAAGGTCCAAAAACAATCTTTTGAATATTAAGAATAAAAAAGCTAAGTGTTAAAGTTCACGTTATTTTTAGTATTGACTTTTCTCCATTGTTCTACTATAGATATTTTTTTAAATTTTGTTCGTCTTAAGCCTCCGAAGATGATTGTAACAACTTTCCATATATCCTCTTTTCCTCATCACAATCGCCAACATACAGTCTTACCTGTAAGATTGGATTCCTGAATCCAATTTCCTTGCTGCACTTGCCATACCTACTTTACTTATCGTAGCTTTGGTGGTAAAGAAAGATATATTAAAAGTTTCGAGATAATGAACATTAAGTACATGTCTTTCGCACAATGTACAAAAAATATTCGTCCATAATTTCTAAATTATAAGTCAAATATCAATAAGATTTTTGTTTGGTTTGGTTTTAATTAAGAATTATATTGTTTTGTGTATTCATTCCACTGTATTAATTTAATGTCTCAAAATTTATTAAAAGTGGGTTTAGTCTCTTTACCACCAAAACGACGATTTAATATAAATATTTGAGTACAATAATAAAAAAAGAGTTTTAATTATGCATGGGATCCAGTTTTGCACGATCTAATCCGCAACAATGACAAGATAAACATAGATACCATTAGAATTTGCTTATATTTATTTATGTATTTTAAAGATTTATATAGAATTTATATAGAACCTTCAATATGTTTTTTGCTATTTACAATATGTTTTATATAATAACTGTAGTATTTTACTATATAGAATTTTGAGAGTTAGTAAATTCAAGGCTTAGGCAACTATTCTCTTAATGTAATATATCAATTAGTAAAATATCGACGCCGTTTTCGGAAGTCCACAAAAATCTAGGGGAAGTACCGGTAGCTATTTTACAAAATCTGAAAATTTCCCTCCATATACATCCAACACTGTTAAATATGATCAGGGAATATAAGATTTAGATGGTACTTTTGTAGTTAATAAATAAATAAGATGCTTTAGATAGTACATAACTTTCTTTAAAGTATTAAGCTCAATTTGTTTGTATTTTCTAGGAAATAATATCCTTGACATGGTTTCCATCCCTCCTGCCAGACACTTAAACGAAAATTATAAAAGGTTGGAATGACGGGCAGAGAAAAATTGAGGTTCTATAAAACAACGACCTGGCTGACACAGGTTCTTAGGCCATAGCATCTTCTATAATATAACTGTCAATTTCACATTACTTACTACTACTAGAAGTCCATATAATCCAAAAACATCCAGCGAGCAGACATATATTAATCATTCTTAGCAACTATACCATAAACACTTAATAATATACCATGTCCACACAGTCGTAGGATATCCATTCCAAAACACTAATTTCTATATAATCTATGGGTCTAGGAGTCCATGGGTTTACATGTTCATGGGTTACAAATATATGGATCTATAAGCCCATTGGTCCACAGGTCCATGGGCCTACAAGTCCATATATTCATGGGATATCCACGACACGTTCGGGGGTCAGGGGTCCTCGCTCAGGGAGCTGTGGACGGGGGACTGTCAAACACCCCAGCCGGCTGAACGCGAATTGCCGTTGGTCGTGAGTTCGTTATCATGATTTGAGGTTTGACGACGCGGCGTTTTACGCAAGTCGGAAACGAACGTGAACTGGAACAAAAATAGTATTTTGTAAAAAACATATATTTTATAGAAATATTTCTATTATTTTTCTATATCATATATTAATAAATTATAGCACCTGAGTAAATTATCTAATAGACAAATTACTTTCAAAAACAAACTTTTTTTAAAGAATTTTTATTCATATCTCTGTTCTTTAAATGAAAGTAATTAATTATATCTATATATACTCTAAATCAAAACCTTTTCACTATTTGTACTAAATTGTAAACTAACGTGAAGGTTCCTTAGCACCGCACTTCCTCTTAAGAGACCGAACAGCCTGTATTAAAAGAAATAATATTCAAATTTATTGGGAGAGGAAAAAAAGTAGTAAGAGAGGTTGGGGGAGACTTCGGTTGACCTTCGAAGACACAGTATCAAAGGTACTGGAGGAAGGGGACGAGGCGAAAAAGGAATGCAGGGACCGTAGCGTTTGAAACTGTGTTCTCTCTGACTACCCCGCTAGGGATACAGCGTGAAGCTAGATTAGATTAGAAAAAAAAATTCAAGTGAACCATCGAGACTATGACTTTCATTAAGTTGTCAGTGATTAATAATTAATAGAATATAATATACCTACTGTCCTTAATAGGAATATTTTTAACCCCCGACGTAAACAGAGGGGTGTTTTAATTTTGACGTGTTAGTATAAATGTCTGTCTGTTCAAAAACAGATGAACCGATTTTGATTTAGTTTTAATTACGACTTAATCGAGATTTATTTTTGTCATAATTCGAGGAAAAACAGTTGTTTGCAGAGTATCAGCTCCTTTCTAATCGTTTATTTTACTTGTTAGAGTCTTATCAATATTAAACTCACCACAACAACAGCAAAGAGCAGACCAATAGAGAAACCAGCCAGAACGTCGCTCCAATGGTGCTTGTAGTCTGATACGCGCGTCATCACCGTGTACCAGGCCATCATGATCAGGACAAATTGGATGCCATGACGCAGGAGCTTGGAGCCTCGCCATGTGAACCGCTTGTGTAGGTACATCTGTAATTGATATATATTGAGATTTTTTTGTTGTTGCTGTTGTTATTTAATGTATTTTTTTTTTCGATTTCATTGGGACACTTTCTTCTCCACTTTTTATTCCTTTATTATTTTTTTTCTTTTTTTTAGTTTGATGCTGTATTACATACATTTCGTAGAGTACCTACTCTGAAATGTGGGTGATATATTGGTTCATAGGTCCCTCCGAAAGGGGATAGAACCCAGAACGATTATGATTGCATATACAGTCATAGTCACTGCGCTGCGATAGCTTCCATCATACGTGAATTAAAAAAAAGACAGAGAAAAACAAAGAAAGTCCTAAAATTACAGTAATAAGTCGTCAATAAACACATTTAATTTCTACTGGTGCCTTACTGGTTACCTTAAATTATACACCTGCCTATATAATAATAGGTAATAATACTTTCTGTTTATACAAATGGAGTAATTTTTATTTAAGTATTGGTGCAGAACAAATAACGATACGCTTGCAACTATGAGAGAATGTCAGTTCCGTGTTAAAGCACGAACAGGTGTGCTTAAATACTGTTATAACATGTTTATGGTAATTAAAAACATGGGGAATAACAAAAAAAAATTGGTTTCTAAAACTTGTCACAGTTTTTTACAATATACAATATGCTCCCAAATAGCAGGGTAGGCAGAGGGAACCTTGTGTTAAGACAGTCAATTTTCCATTTTCTCTATTGCAGAGAGAACCCCTGGATGCATTGCATTTGGAGAGGCGAAACTCAACGTCGGATTTCGCCTCGTTACCAGAGCGAGATGAAAATATTAAATTATTTCCACGAATCCAAATCGAACCCACACCCGTCGTGTTTACAGCCCGTGCCCGTACGTCACGACCACCTCATTTTTATATAAATATAATAAAGCGGAAGAGTTTGTTTGTTTGTTTGTTTGTTTTTCTATACAAATTATATTCTTATATTTCAAGCAGGCGTAGCCGCGTCCGGGTCCGCTAGTTTTTGTATATGGCAGGTAGATATTAATATATTTCTATATATGGAAAATACTTATGGGGCTATTACGGTACACGATAATTAGAAATGAATATTTATTAAGTAATAGTTACTAGTAATAATAGAGAACCCAACTTGGACGTGATGACCTCTCTCTCTCTTTCTTTTGATATTAAGAAAATGTTTCTAAGAATGGTTCAATTGATTCTATGGCAAGATGTAAATAAAAATGTTTTATATATAAAGATATTAATTAACATACAAACTACTGGCTGTGATGGTAAATTCATATTTTTATTTAGTAATTATTTGTGTATTTGTTATTTTTAGGGTAATGGCGCAGTGGGACCAGTGTCAGATTGTAAAAGCGATGGCTGTGGGTTTGACCCTGACTAAGGGGTATGAATTTTTTTTTTTTTCAAAGCGCGTGCGTTGAATTCTAACATGCAATGTCTCCCATATTTGTCGAAAATTGGGGAACGGATTGTCATAACACTGGGTTCCTTTTGCCTGTTAACCGTAGTACTTTAAAAATACATGTACTTAAAAAAAACTAAAATTAAGTTCAATTCAAAAAAAAGATTAAAAAAAGAGCAAGTACAGTACCAAATACTGCTTAAGATCTTGAAGATGACTTACCGCAAAATATAACATACAGTACGCAGAGAACGAAGAGTGCCCACTAGGGAATGACAGACGCATCTCTTTCTTCAGCTTGTCATCAGTACCGAGGCAGGTGAATTTCTCGATATATCGCCATTTGTTCTCTGGTAAGGAACAGTCAATATCCGGCTTACATACCTATGGGCAAAGAGAAAACAAATATATCTATATATATAAAATCAAAAGGTCACTCACTCATCACGAAATCTCAGAAACTACATGTGCTAGGAATCTCAAATTTTGCATAGAAGTTATTTATAGGACGTAGGTGCTCGCTAAGACGGGAATTTGCAATATTCGACTCAATGAAACTTCATTACTACAAATGCTAGGTTGCTCAAATTTTGCATGGATGTCACTTATAGGACGTAGGTACTCATGGAGACGCAGGCGAAGCCGCGAGCAGGCCGCTAGTATTATATATTTATTATTTAATTTAAAAAGTAAGACACAGTTTCCGGCTGTAAGCGCGACGGTAGTGGGTTCGATTCCCACTAGGGGGAATTAATTATATTGAGTTTTTCACTCTTATAGCAAGATAAAGCATATAGCGATCAAAATACATTTTCTTTATTTATTATTTATTTAACAGAGCGAGGAATATGAAAAAATAAATTTAAATAAATATTTCATTTCTGCGAGTGAGAATCGAACCCACTACCAGTCACAGTCACACACTTGCCCCTGCGCTACCACTGGCCTCTATATTTCATTGAAATTATCACATTTCCTGTTATAAACTTAATGTTCTATCATTATAGGATCATTGGAGGATGTCTCCAAGATTATAAAATTATCTAGTACTTGAGAAAATTGCTTTAATAGTATGAAAATTAATAGTACTACTAGGTTCTTTACATCCTTTTCCTTCACAGCCAATGCAATCTAAATAATTACAAAATTGAATTAAATTAGCAACTTTCAGGTCTATAATTTTTAATGCAAATATTGTTCACAGATTTGTCTGTACTGTTTGAATATTATTTCAAATTTAAAATGTTTTTTACTATTAAAAACCTTCAGGTAATATATATTATCTATAGGTATATAAAATATATAAAACAAAAGATAAAAGGGGTAATACAAAAAAAAAATCTGTAACCATAATATCAACAAATTCTATCAAAATAAACCAAGGAAAGGTCTAAATTATAAATAATACATCCCATAATGGGGATATCAACTCGCGAGCAATTGTGTACTTGTTTGACTAGGCACGCCACCACGGCGCCTGACATCAACAAAAATGAAGTAAGCATTATCATTTCTTTTTTTCTTTTTTTAGTTTCACGCTTTTTCCCGTATATAGCGAGATAGGCAAAGAAACCTAGCGTTAAGTAAGTCATTGTTACCATTCTCCATCCAATTTCGAAAACATTGTATGTTGATTTAACAAAAAAGTCCCCCGAGTTGAGATTGAACCTTGTACCACTGCACAATGAAGGCCTCAAATAAAGCATTAATTTCTCATAAAAAAAAACACTAAATGCGTAAAGATAATAAAAAACAAGTACCCATAATAAAAACAGTGCAGGATAATCTAAATGTATCCATTACATTTTGCATGGGAAGGTGTAAATTATGAGTAAATTAGCGTACTTCTTACTCTGTCCGCTTTACGCCTTTGACGGATAGCCGCGGCTATCCTCATCCTCATGCCTTGAGGCTTGCGTGTGAATTGTAAATGTATAGTGTTCAGACTTAACTTATTTCAATTCTTTTTTTGTATCTATAAAACTTGGTCTAAATAAGTTCTTGATAAAATATATTAAACTAGGTTTTACCTGCGGCTTCCTGCCCATCGATCAAAACTAATTAGGTGTAATTTCTAATCTTTGAAGTACAGGTACAACGTGTTACATTGAAGAGATTATTAGATTTAATATAGCCCATAAATAGCATTCCTCGATAAGTGACAAACAAAAATATTATTTATATTTGAAATAGAAATTCCTGAGATTAACGCGTTTTCACCAACCAAATACATTTTTTAATAAATTAGTATATCTACAGGAGAATAGGTTTAAATGTCCATATAAATCTTTACTCAAACGAGAGCTCGTTTAAGTTATTACTACAGATTCTATTATAACAAATGAAAGAATATAATAAATAGAAGGCATATATCTCGTTATAGTTAGTCAATATTCCCATTATTTAAAAGATTTAAAATAATTATCTACTGATACAATTTAAATAACTTTAAAAGATTCGTATCCGAAACCACCGGGTATTAATCATTTAAAAAGAAAAACACAATTTGTCCATACGAGAAAAATAAAAAAATAAACAAGCTACTTGCTATAAAGTTTATCTTTAAATATTAATCACACGATTGTTTACATGCTACACTATATCATTACAGACTCTCTCATCATAACCCATACGTCAATCACCCAATCGAGTTACTCAAAGGGAACCTGTTTCGTACCACCGATAATGGGTTTTATACCAAAAATGGTATTATAATCCATGAGTTGCTATTGCGAAGTGGGTAAAATATTTATTTTTCCCCTTTTCGCATAATAAAGTGGGTGTAATTTAGTAATTATGTTCAAGTTGATCCGCCGTAGGCCGTGTGGAGTGAACGAGAAGCCTTCAAGTATTATTTATAGCAATATTTTACATGTTGTTTACATTTGGATCGTATTATTAAGATGTGGAAAGATAGAAGAGTATACATTTTTGATGTTGAAATAATAATAATATACAAATGTAATCTCTTCTCTATATATACTTATAATAAATCTGTAGAAAAGTCGTTTCTGTACATTGAAAATATTTAAAAAAAAAAATAGCCAGGGTATTAAAGGATAACTAACAGGATTCTGTTATTTCCAGCATTTTTGGAATTTTTGTCTGTTTGTCTGTTTATGTGAACACGTATCACGTAAAAAGTACACAACAAATTTAAGCAACTTTTATATATAAAAATTATAAATAACTCAGAGGTTTTAGTTTTTATTTCATTGTTATCGCTTCACTTTATCAAAAGTTATAAGTAATTAACTTTTTAAGAAGTTCATATTTGAGATAGTAGAAATAGACACATGTAACGCTATCTATTGTCAACGAATGGTAGGTACTAAAGTATCTTGATAACGCATAAGACATACTGTTGAATTAAGCATTAATTTCGTCAGGAGGACTTTTAAACATTCTAATACTTTAGTACAACATGAAGCCTCGGGCGAAGCCGCGGTTAGGCCGTCTATCTAATGGAATTAGACATTATAGTGTTGAACTCCGCCACTTAACAAGAAATTGCTCTATACCTTCCGTATAATATATTCTCTATAGAGATAAATATATAATACTAGGAACAAACGTACATAACAAGAAGTAACGTTACTTAAGATTCATCGTAAACAATATTTATTGATGATTGGTCACGATCATCAAGTACGGGCTTAGAATTTAATGAAAGTTGAAGTGCTTGCGACGTCTCTTAGTCCGAATAGCATGTTGCCTGGGTTATAAGCGTATACAGTTAGTTACAAGTTCTAATATATGTAAATATATTTTTTCTCAAGGCTTATAAGCGCGAAAGGTTGTAGATTCGATTCCCACTCATAGAAAATGAGGTAAATAATATTTTTATTTCCTCGCTCTGGTAACGAGGAAAAAGCGCGGCGTTGAGTTCCACCGCTTAACACACAAATCCTCCAGAATTCGGCGGAAGTGGGGAACGGAAATGTCACAATGGGAACGGAATGTCTAGGTGCCCAGGTTCTACGTTACTATTAGCGCTGATAGCGCGTAATTCTTTAAACGTGATGTTTGTGTGCAATGCCTACTTGGCAGAATGATAAAAAAATTATGGACTAGAAAACGTAGTGTTTCTACACTACCCTGCTTTACAGGAAAAAGCGTGAAGCTGTTTTACATAAAAGATTGCACGCCAATCTCATGACGAGCGTCTATAGCCATGGCATGGTATTCATTATTCTTCATTGTTTACAAAGGTTCTTTCCTATCTACGAATGCGATCAGTATTAAATTTGCAAACAAGACTGCAAGGAAACGTTGTTTTTTGCAGCTTCGGTATGATTAAGTTGTAGAGTTTTTTCCTTTTATTTAAATTAAACTTTGAAGAATCGTGATTTATAACCTCTATTAAGAATTATAGGGATGTGAGAGTTATTTATTATTTTTATATTAGGAGTATTCTCACAATTATATATATGGTCATTTACACAATTTTTTTTCCTTTTCTTCGTTAAAGTTCAATGTTCATTTTTCATATGGACCGTTTATTTTGAGAGTTGTGTAAGTCCATTTTCTTTTGTTTCGGGAAAATTAAAGATTAGTATGTCGATGATTATGCAATTTCATTTACCGATCGATTTTAAGTTGCTCAAAACATGGGTTTTTTTTGAGAAATTAAACACGGACTAGTTATATATAAAAAAATTACATTAAATTAAGCATGAATTACGTGATAGCTCATTTTTCTCAAAAATGGATTTACACCACTTTAAAATTAACTGACATAGACAAATATAACGCTCCGTTGTCCACTTTCTTTCCTTTAATTATTTTTTAGCTTCACGCTACAGCGTGCATTGTGCAAGCTAAAAAATATGTGCGTAATATTACGAAGATACTTCATCCCATTAAGACATTTCCTTTCTACCAAATTCTAGAGGCATTGCTTGAGAGGTAGATCTCAACGCCGAGCTTTGCCTCCCATTCCAGAGTGAGGAAATGTCAATATTAAATATTTCTTTTCCTCGAATGGCAATCGAACCCACAGCCTGTTAAGTTTAAAATCACCAGCTAGTGCCCCTATACCACGACTGGCCCCAAGTATTTTTTTATTTCTATAACCACATTAAAATATGACATTTGCAAGCGATAAATTGATTACCTTAGAACGTGACTGCAGCAAATCGTGTTGATAGACATATTATGTGTCTAAGAATATAATAAAATATTTTTTGAACTATAATCGTTATAAAAGCGTGACAATATTTAAAAAAGTGCTGTTATTCATACGGATGAATTAATAATATGTATTTCCTTATAAAAAATATTCAAGTTTTTTTTAAATTGAAATGATGACGTTTATATATGGTAGTCACTTTTCAAGCAAAAGATAGAGGGAGGTAGGAGGAGTTCTCGGTTAACCTTAGAGAACACAGTCTCGATGATATTAGAGGAATGTTACGCAGAAAAGAAAATAATTTTAATAATTTATTCCATTATATTTGAGCCCTTTCATATACCAAACTAAGAAATCCACCAAAAATATTATAGAATAATCTATAAAGATATACAAAACTCCTAGCCAAGACATGCCCAAGGCTCTCATATAAAATCTGTAGACATCGCTGGTACTGGTTATTTCTAAACACGAGGAAACACGCTTGCAGACAGCGGGAACGGTCCGGTGAAAATATTATGACACTTACAATGAAGCGTGTTGCTTGCGGTCAGAGTCTATCCTGCACCTTGACAGGTGGGTAGAACGGTTTGCATGGGGATTTATTTTAGGAATAAATTATGTTTTTAATTTTGCTTATAAATAAATATGAGTATTTAGTTTAAAGAAATATTATAAAATTATTTAATTTAAAATTCAATTATCACAAATAATAAGATGGTTGATTACGAGACCAAGTCCGCAAGAAAAATCTAGTTCTTTAAAAAACGATTAAAATTTATTCCTTCTCTTGGAAAATGTAAGGATTTATTATTATTACTTTTTATCTATTATAAGAATACGCAATGCCTCCGGAATTCGTTGGAAAGTGGAGAAGGGAGTGTCTTAACACTAGGTTCCCTCCGCCTACCCTGCTGTTTGCGGGATAGAGCGTGAAACTAATTTATAAGATTTCATTTCAAACTGCTGCAATGACAAGAACGATAAAGGCACTCAAACTTAGCCCGCAGGCATTACTATTACTTGGCTCTAGATAAAATGCTGTTTATTTCAAGACTTGAATGCCGTTGTGGTGCGTATGAGTATTTCTGCATTTATGTAATTATAATAAACGTACACAATTAAAATTTATATTAGCACTCACAACTAAAAATAATGTTTATAATTAAAATTTATGTTTTTTGTGAACATTTTTAAGTTAAGTGGAATTATTTTTCATACCTAGGTAAAAAATAATGAATTAAAAATTAATTTACTTTAAAAAAGCTCATGTTTGGTAAATAGTCACCTTCTGTTAGCTTCACGCTTTATCCCACACATAGCAGGGTAGGCAAAGGGAACATGGGAACCTAGTGTTAAGACGCTACGTTACCATTAAGACATTTTATCATTAATAGATTTTCCCCACATTATTTGTTCTTACATTATTTGTTAAGTAGCAATATTAAAAAAATGCTCCAAGCAGGAATCGAAGCGAGATCCTATATTTATAATGAGAATTCGCAACTGGTTTTAGATACAGCTAAGATTAAAGCAATCGTAAAATCGTATTTCAATGATAAAGCTGAGATACGATCCGATATGAACTTAATAGAGGCATAATGGTATAGGCTATTAAATTAAACTTTATCTTGATTAAAGGATACTCTTGCCATTTCTTAAGGCTATATTTGATAGCACTAGGCTTTTTAATTACAAGTTGCTAATAATTTAATATTTATAATAATTGATATTGGTGGTGGTTGGTGATGAGTAGACAGCACCGACCACTTGGAGTAAAATATAATAAAAATCTATGAATGCTTCTAAGTAAAGCTATATATATTAACTAGCGGCCCGCTCGCGGTTACACCCGCGTGAACTATGTTATTATTAATTTCTGTCCCCATGGCTACGTCCTAGTGACGTCTATGCAAAATTTGAGACTCCTAGCATTTGTAGTAACGAAGTTTCATACAAACTTTCGACGCCAAAAACAACCCCTTAGAAATCGAATATTGCAAATTCCCGTCTTGCGAGCACCTACGTCCTATAAGTGACTCCTATGTAAAATTTCAGATTCCTAGCACATGTAGTTTCTGAGATTTCGTGATGAGTGAGTGACCTTTCGATTTTATATATATATAGATTAATTAAATTCAAAGATTCCGGGATTTGAACTCACACACACCTTGAAAAATAACTTCCCCACTTTGTGAAGAAATGGAAATATAAACGTAAATAAATATTTCATTTCCTCAAGTGGGGATCGAACCCACAACCGTCGCGTTACAGTCACAACCTTGTGCTGCTGCGCCACTACGTCCTAAATAATAACTAAATAATGATGACTGAGAAATGAATGTGTCAGACATTTTTAATATCTAAACAAAGGAATTTTCATTACGCTAACAACATTTTGACCCAAATTGTGTATACAATTTCACAACAATACAAGAATGCACATTGCCCATTCTGAAGACGTGTGCGAAACCTAAACTCTGCACACGTGTTATATTACACATTTTGAAAACTTTTTTCTTTTTTCATCATTTTTTTATAATGAAAACTTAAATTTTGTATGACCTTATACAAACAAAAAACGTTACAAAGGGAAAATTACTACATAATTGTATTGCCATCTAAACTACGCTTAACTGCTAAGTTTCACGATGAAAATGAAATAATTATTACAAACGAAATAAATATAGTTTCTTAGATACTTAGTTACAAGTCGACCTAATAAAACCGCGTTAATAAAATAACTAAGAAATGTCATACTAAAGTCCTAATACAAATGGAATAAGCTAGGCAGCTAGCCGAGATCTTTTTAGTTAACGAAAATTATAGGCAAGGTGAGAATAGAGTAAGGAACGTACTAATTAGTATTTTTTATAAATCATAAAAAGTTTTTTTTTCTAGATAATATTTATATTACCTCATCGTATATAAATATTTTTATTACTTCATACATATTTCACATAAAAAACTTATTAAAAATCCACTGTACCATAAACATTTATTTAAATTTCAATCATCGACTTCCGCAGGCTTGTAAATAAGGTAGTAATCATTATAATATAAACGTTCGTTCAGTGTACATATTATAATGTATGTGATTATTTTTTTTAGCTTTACGCTGCATTTAGTATATGTATTGCAGGGTAGGCTAAAATAACTTAGTGTCTAGACTCTCCGTTCCACATATTTATACACCGCATATTTTCAAGACACTGTGTATCCAATCCACACAACCGAGTAAGCATTATATCAAAACACTCCGGTCTCTACTTTCCGAATTTAACGCTGTACCTACCTCACCTTATCAAACCAAGGAAATGAAAATAATCAAATGAGATTTGAACCCCCTGATACGAATATTAACCAAACAAGTTTAAAATACAATATATTCTTGTTTGAAAAGCTTCACAAATAAGTTTTTAGGTCAAAGATCAAACACATGTCATTTCCACTTAACTCTCGCGCAAGTCCCTCTATATATCCAAATAGGTACCCAGTAGGTACCTACGCTGTCTCAACAAACGGATCGTTTAACATGTGACAACTTTGAAGTGGTATCTCTAAATCAACGCGTCGTTGAAATTGCAATGCATTGCTTTGTCAACTGTGGTTATTGCATTTACAATTTACTAACTTAATATATCTGTTATAATATGTATACACTGAACAGAAAACGGTATTTTTTAGTTTCACGCTTTTTTAGTTTCAGAGGGAACCCACGAAGCTAGTGTTAAGACACTCCGTTCCCAATAAGACGCTTACGTTCCCCAATTTACTGCAGAATTGTGTGAGTGGCAGAACTCAACGCCGCGCTTTACCTTGTGACCAGAGAGAGAGAAAATGAAAAAATAAATAAATAAATAAAAAATATTGAATTAAAAAAAACACTAGGCTCCTTACCCTGCTATATACAAGATTGTGATTTTTTATATTTAATTCCAACCTTGGACTTTCAATTCTTATAAACATTATCTATATTCAAGAATCATTTTTAAATAACGTTCCTAATACATTCACGCCGTGAAACCGATCGTCTGTTAGCACGCCCACAATATAAATTGAATCAATATCTATTGTATTCGAATAAAAAACCTATATATCTATCTATAAGCATAAGAACGGTTAATATAATAATCTCTTGTAACATTTGATGTTTCGAAATTCGTAGAAAGTATTTTACTATGTTTCTTTACTTCATGAATAATGCAAGTAATCTTAATTATAGTCTAGTTTAGTGCTTTAGTAGGTAAAAATTATGGTTTTTGTAAACGCATTTACTTTCTTTTTCTGTAATAGGCACGAAATTAAACGCAAACAATCAAGAAAAATGGAGTTCGGGACAAATTTTCTAAAAAACTTTTATCATGAAAAAGCCGCTAAAAAATGTGAGTAATATCATATAGAAAGAAAACAGAACTCATTAATTATCAGGAATATATCTGTGATGTATAGGCAGCAGGTATTGAGGAAGAAAGGTATAAGGAAGAGAATATCCACAAAGAGATTCATGGTGGACGAAACTAAGCAGTTAGTCATACTGTTTGGAAAGAGTTTACTCCATTAACAAAAAAAAACAAACGTCAAAAGAAAAATTCTACTGAAATTGAAGTAGTAACCCTCAAACAAGGAAGCTAGTATATACATACTTAAAAACATATTAATCATAGCAGTTTCAATACAAACTGAAAGTAAAATTAATAGCTGACACGATACACTCAATTAGTGTTCCCTTCGACGGCAATATTGAACATGTGCTTGTATTGATTCTGAAAGTAGGTTATATTGGTACAATTATAGAATATAAATATTATAAATATTTCCATGAATTTAATTAAATATTATAATAAATATTTATTTTGTGTATTTTAAAACTTTTCATGGTAGGTATATACGAAGATTTCGTAAGATTTAACTTTGGTTACATTTAAAGATCATAATTTTTTCTTTGCGTCCTGATTTTTGTTTTTATTTTATATATGTAGAAAGTTTGACTTTTCATAATTTTTATATTTTTAATTAGCGTGTAATTGCATTAAAAATGTCAAAACTGCGCTAAACAGATTCAAATCTACAACCACCACGTTCCAATAACCACATAACAAATATGCATCATTCACCAATAAATATTTCATACTAAATCTTATCACAAATCAATACACGAACTCTTTATATAAAATCAATGGTAACCCGTCCCTGTAATAATAGCCAATTGGAGTCAATAAAAATCGTTACGACTACATCCACTCAATAAAACGCAGCCGTTTTTATATATTTTTGATGTCAACAATATTTGGTTTGGCTTCCTTGGGAAGTATCTTAATTACTCGCATATTTCATTTAAAGACAATATTTATGATTAAAATAACAAATAAATAACTCTTTCCCGCATATAGCAGGGTGGGCAGAGGGTATCTAGTGTTAAGATATACTGTTTTTCTCTTTTTGCTAAATTTTTGTAACTCTCTGGCTTCACAAAGATATCGTCATATCTATGATGATATTGTTCTTTTTTTTCTTATTTTTTTTATTAAAAATGTTTGAGAAAATAAAAAACAAAATAAAATTCACTTATTACTGCATTTAATTTCTAAATATGTTAAGAGAAAAAGTAGATATGTTATTTCTTTATAAGAATTATACCAATATTATAATACTACTTTAATATATTTAGCTCTACAGTTTTTTTTTTTATTATATGATTTTTTACTAAGAATATGAAGTACAAGGTAAACGACATTAAAGACAATGAGTTTATTTTTTTATAAAACATGCGCAATAAGCAAATGATCTTAAATCTATAGAAAAATAACAAAGAATTTTAAAATGCACAAAGTGAAGAGAAGCAGAGGGAACCTGGGAACCTAGTGATAGACTCTGTCCACATTAAGACATGTCCATCCCCCACTTTTCGTCGAATATTCGAGGCATTGCGTGTTAAGTGGCGGCACTCATCGCCACTCTTCGCCTCGTTACCAAAGCGAGAAAATGAAAATTAAATATTTAATTTCCGCGAGTGGGAATAGAACCTATAACCCGAACCTGTGCCCTGCGCAGCAACTGGCAATAATTTAGAGATATTTACATATTATCCAATTATTATAAACAAGACCCTCTTTGTTAAGCACAAAGGGAACTAAAATCAGTCCACAATAACCTTTAAATCCGGTACATCTTAACAAGACTAGATAATCTGTACTTCAAAAACTAATACCTTCAGCAAGTATAGTCGACATAAAAGAACAAAAAAAAATCACCTTGAATGAATAACGCCATAAACCATGATACTATAGAAAACGCGACTGACATTACTGACACGGCCTCCATTCAACATTGAATTGTTAGGATCATGCAAGACTAAACTACGAAGAGACTTTAGATACGAATATTTCTTTTCAATTTATGAAAACTTGGAAGTTCAATGTAAAATGGATGAGAAAAGAGGTCAAAATAGGGGCGCATGTATTGATATGGATTTGTATGAGAAACGCAGGGGTCCGCGTGTTAGTAAGTTTTAATTAAACACGTATGTATGGAACATTAAGCTGGATGTCAGAGAATGAATGGAGGGTATTTCAATATTTAGCGTGTAATTGATTGTGTTAACGATTGTGATGGGGATTGTTATAATAAATATCGATGATTTGATAAATGTTGTCACGCACATATGTTTTTTGTCTCTCTCTCTCTTTCTCTCTCTCTCAGCTTTACGCTGTATCTAGAGTTAGAGGGAATCTAGAGTTAAGACTACTAACTACTTAGGTTTCCTAATTTCCGCCATATTTTCGGCAGTGTGTGTGATGAATGGCAGAATTTAACGCCGCGCTTTTGCCTTAAGCATATATTTTTAAATGTGAAAATTAAGTAGGTAGGAGACAACTGATATTTAACTCGTAGTTATTATTAAAAAAAATAAAAAACAGATTCTGTTCGACATTAACATAGGAAGCCTTTTTGTAGTATATCACTGTAAATTATAATATACAGACAGAAGTTACCATCAAAGAGAAATGTAGTACTTACAAAGCTACCAAGGATTCATTATCCTATTACTGCTATATTAACGGTACTCAAAGACTGAGATTACCCCAAACAGAAATATGAGTTAGGAGCACTTTGCTTCTGTAATATGTAATATACCTACAGTACGATCGACGAGTTGTGGCCACTTTGATGTTAGCTGTAAATGACTGCACAATGATATTATTTTTATTATATTTAATAACTTTCTTCCCGAGTAAAACAATACGCGAAACTTTAAAAAGCCTAACTTCACAACAGCCACAATTCGTCAACCGTACTATACCTCAGCAAATCTTTATTTGATCTAGGCAATGATTTTACGAATTTTCTTATATATTTAATAACTTTCTTCCCGAGTAAAACAATGCGCAAAACTTCAAAAAGCCTAACTTCACAATAGCCACAATTCGTCAACCGTACTATACCGTAGCAAATCTTTATTTTAACTAGACAATGATTTAACGACTTTTCTTATATTTGCTAACTTTCTTCCCGAGTAAAACAATACGCAAAACTTCAAAAAAAGCCTAACTTCACAACAGCCACAACTCGTCAACAGTACTATACCATAGTAAATCTGTATTTGAACTGGCACATAGCGTGCAGGAACAAATTAAGTCTCAATAATTATCCACACGAAGGCAACACATGAATAGTCAAGTCGAGTCGAGAGACCTCTCGCATAAATTGCGTGTAATGGAAAGTGAAGTCTTCAATTCAGTATTAGAGGAGACGGTTGTTTAGAATGCATTTATTCCACTTGGTGTGATTTAGGTTTGTGGGTGGTTGTTGATATTAATAAGCTATCGAGCAATATTAAAATTATGATTATTGAATTGTATATTATTGAATATATAAAAATTTTAATATATATGAGGCATTCGATAAACAAAAATATGAAGATTAGTTCACAATTCCTGTTCATACAAGGTTCTTATGCATATCACACAACTAACCGAAATGGGAATAAAACTTATATATTAAACGATAGATGCCAATTAGGCAATTTGACAATCTTAAGAAATATTTTGAAATATAAATTTACCAAATTTTCGCCACCCAACACGCGATGCCTCTAGAATTGGCGGAAATTGGAGAACGGGAGTGAGTGTCTTAACGCTAGGTTCCCGGGTTCCCTCTGCCTACCCTACAATGTGCGGGATACATCGTGAAGCTAAAAAAACAACCGTACAAAATATAAAATAAATATTCAAATTAATTCTTAAGTGTACTAACTTAAATATATTAAGGCTAATTACACAATTTCATATGAAATTATGTTATATTGCATAATAAACTTGAAACGAGTAACGTATAATTGTTAAGCAAACACTCAAGCGCACGCTGCTTAATAATAAAACCCAGGAAGTCGTTCTGAGAAAGTCAACAGCGAGGAATTGCCCCATCTTTAACGATCATAAACTCCTTTACAGCTTCAAATGAGGTTAGAGAGTATTTGTTTTTTTGTAGCTAATGCTGAGATTTAGACATTTCTTTCTCCGCTTTCTGCCCGAATTCGACATGATGCTTGTTAGCGTTGGTGGCACTTTGTTTTAGAAGTTGAGAAATGAGAATAATAAATAATGATTTTCCAGAGTACAAAACCGTAATCATCGTATTTGCAATCAAATGCTCTCTCACTGCGTCACAATGGCCTCAAGTATTTTTTTTAAAGCAGTGTAGTAAGGAAGACAGAGTTAGCCTAGTATTCATTATGCGTAATTCAACGCCGGGCTTTCCCTGACACCAGAGCGAAGAAATAAAAATATTAAATATTTAATTTCTTCGAGTGGGAATTTGAACTCATGACCTGTCGCGTTTAGACACAACTGGCCGCTGCGCCACAACTGGCCTCACGCATTTGTAGTATGAAATATTTGTTTTCCAAATCAACGTCAACATATAAAATATCTTTCGAAACGTTTAAATATGTCACGTCAAGAAAATGCTCGCAACAAACAAACGCTTTACGAATTGTTTGTGTCACTTAATGAAAAGACAGATAAGTGAAGTGACAATGTATCAACAACTGAGAGCGAGGACTTAAATATCTTCTAAATTTCAAGTGTATTATTTTCAATTTCAAACAAAGGAAAGAAATTAAATTCTTATATTACCTATACACCTTTAGGTATGTATATAAAATTTTAAAAAAATGAGAAATTTCCCATATTGAAAAATGAACCGAATAGAACTTGATCTAAATAAAAATAGGAAAAAAGGAAACAGAAGCGTATTATGGGAACGGAGTGCATTAACACTAGGTTCCCAAGTTACCTCTTCCTATCCTGCTGTTTGAGGGATACAGCGTGAAGCGAAAAAAAAGGAAAAAATCCTTATTTACGTAAATAAACGTCAACTATCACTAAATTATCACAATGCAAATGGTTCTTTGACTGTATCGTCAACAATTTTATTAGGCAATACGTTAGCCTAGGGCTGTAATCGTAAATGTCATTTTTTTTTTTTAACAATAAAATTACCCATAAAATTTTAATCCAAAATAGCTTTTTAAGGGACACGAATAGGCGAGATGTTGTAAAGTAGATAAAATGACAATTAAAAAGGAATAAGTTACTTTTATGGTTTAAGAACATGGACCCGAATGATGTGTTCATTAAATTTTTATATAACGATTCATTAAATTTATAATGGAAAATAAAGAGAAAAACACCAGTAGTGAAACTGTTAATTAAGATAATATCAGGATTCGAGGCGCAGTGAAAGATGATCTAACTGAGGGTTCCATCACCATTCAACACCAGTAGTATGACTATATTTAAAAAATATTTTCATTTTAAGTTCCACCACCCAAAATTGGGCGAAAAATGACGAGCCTGGTGCCTTAACACTAGGTTTCTTTTTCTTTCTACTTGGGAAAAAGCATGAAGTTGCTAATAATCAAGATTTAAGTTAAGAATTAACAAAAAATAAAATTTCCATTTCAAAATTATAATATTGTATTGCATCAGCTTTAATATTTAAAATATTTATTTGCTAAGAATTATCTTAGTAAATCTTATCAAATTTTAGCAGGCTATTTGTCACGTCATTTTAACATAAAGCCAAGTTATCTTATGAAAATCTAGCCGTCAGTGTAACAGAAGTCGGCGGTCGTTTATCAAAACGTGCATTAGAACATGATAAATGTGGTTAGTTATACACCTGATTATGGGAAACTGATAAATTGTTCTAAATTTATAGTAATGTAATGACGAAATTGCATTTGATTTATTAATTGTTAATGATTTTTAGTTATTTTTATGTATTTTGTAATTTTATCTAAAAACATTAAATTTTAATTATTTCATTGGGTCGTCTCCTCTTGTGTCACAAATAATTAACTTTAACAACTAATAAGTCTAGTTTGGTTACAGCGTAAATACTCCGTTGTAGCATCACGCTTTATCCCACCCTTAGTGAGGTAGACAGAGGGAACCTGGGAACCTAGTGTTAAGACACAAGAACATACTGTTAGTTTTATTTAAAACTCCTTTCCCAGATCAGGATTACAATTTTTATTAGCCTTGTGGCCATTGCGTGTTGAGTAGTGGAACTTAACGCCGGGCTTTACCTCGTTACCAAAGCAAGGAAATGAAAATATTAAATATTTCATTTTCTCAAGTGGCAACCGATTATGTTAATTTTTTATAATTTCCTAAATTATTTCCACTTGTGTTCTATAAAGAACAATAGGATTATAATCGTTATCATTCCATTACCATTGTGGGTTTCATCACCAGTCACCACCAGAAAGCTATATTCTTAAGAGTGATTTCCGATTTCGTTATATTTAAATGAGAAGCTCTCTCTTACATTCGTTTTCCATTGGATTCAATTACAAACTTATGTTACAAGGCAAATAGAGAAATTGTGGTACAAGTTACAAGATACTGTCTTTAAATAAAATCACTATGTTAATTTTGATGAAAAATGTACAATTTTTTTTATATAAAAAGAATAAAACCTAAATTATTTTATTACAATAAGCATGTAGCATAAAATTAACAATATTAAACCTAAACCACTTAAGGTAGAAATCGTACACATATAGCACGTACATCTGGCACTTATAACAAGCCTAATATTATTTGTTTTTTCCTTTTAACTTCACGCTGTATTTAGCGTCCTTTTGAGCGAGAGACAGGCAGGGGAACTAGGGTACCTAGCGTTAAGACATTCAGTTTCCATTACAGATTCTGGACGCATTGTGTGTTGAGTAGCGAAGCTTAACGTCGCGCTTTGCCTCGTTACTAGAGCGACCTCTGGAAGCAAATCTACAAGCGAACTGATAATATTAAATATTTCATTTTCGAGTGCGAGTAGAACCCATAAGCTGTCGCGTTAATAGTCACACGTTTATGCCCATATGCTACGACAGATATAAATAACACCAATTTCAAATAACTAAGCCAAATAGTCCCCATTCATTTAAAACTTATGACTACAAGAAACCTTTACCCCATACATCTCTCACCACTTGCACCATACAAAACGCCATACAAACAGCGTTTCAATCGTCACTGGCCAGATAGCGCTAATTGGTCGTTTGAGACGCACCGCTAATGCGCCAGCGCAATAAATCCTATCGGATCAACGACCCGACGCGTTGATCGTGATTATAGGTTCAAAGAATAGCTAGGGGCGAATTAAATAAACACAAATATTTATGTAATTTGGGGAAAATAGTTTTTAGCTAAGCGTTTTACGTTTTACGTAAACATTAAGCGTAGAAATGATAACGTTAGCTTTAGTTTAATCAGAGAAAGTAGAGATTTTTTTTTAATTGAGATTATTGTGAAAATATAATTGATTTTAAAATATCAATTGAATGCTAGTGTCATAATATTTTAAAAAAATATATAGTATATATTATTCCATAATTAAGAAAGAAAAATAATTATTTAGAAATCGTACAAAAATTGAAACGTACACACCTCATGGAAAGCGAGTCCAAGAGGCGCGGGTTCAAATGCCACTATACTACATTTTTTGTACGTTTTCTTAAATAATAATTTTTCTTTCTTAATTATGTTTAAAATTATAATATTATTAGAATAAAAAAAAATGGTTGTGTAGATCAAGCAGGCGAGTCGCTAGTCGCTAATAGTAAAGTATGCAGAAATAACATTTAGAAATATGGCAAATCATGATTCTTGTTTAAATAAAAAATAAGCTGTCTCTCGAATGACACTACAATTTTAAACTGCAGATTGTCACGTTTACCTAGTTTAAAGAGCTTTTAAAATAAACTATAGTATACACGCATTGGTATAGACTTTGGTGGCACAACTAATATGCAGCAGTTTCATTTGTTTTTTTTTTTTTTATATTTTTAATATTACGAGGACTAGGGTAATTGGGATGCGTCCGATTGACAACCATGGTTTTAAGAAAAACATGGAATCCCCATCATTTGATTTTTTTTCTCATTTCAAATAAGATATAACAATAATATTGCATTAAGATTTTCCCTTTAATAAAATATTAATGACAAATTATTTATAATATTGCCTTTATACGGCATAATTTGTGTCAGAAAAAAAAATCTCTTTTAAACTTCAATTTCAAAAGCTAACACTTTCCTAGAAACATTTTTTTTAGATATGGAAAAAAAAAAGACATACATAAGTACTTCAATAATCAATAAATATACTATTACTACAATACTAGTAAAAAAAATCATATCATTAAATAAACCTATACGAACCAACTCTTACATCATTATAAGCTATGTCATTATTTTATCTCTCCCTACCCAAAAGGAAACACTGAACGTAGTGTTTCGAGCGACGTAAATTGCCGCTATCAATCAACCGACACATGCGCTAGGCTAGGGCTAGAACAGACGGTTCGAATGTAACTAATATATATTATAGATCTTTGAATTACACCGATGATTGACAATATTTAAATAGGCGAAGTCAAACTCGTATTAGCGCAATGGTTGTAAGTTCGATTCCCTATTATATTTTTTTCTCTTTGATAAAGAAGAAAAAGCGCGATTGAGTGTCGCTTCTAAAATAGGGCACAAAATGCGGATGAAATACCTTACGACTAGGTTCCCATAGCTTTTCTCTAATGAAAGCGGGATACAGCGTGACACCATTAAAAAATTATAAACCTGTTCGTGAAATGAACATGCTGTTAATTTTTTTGTTATAAAAGTCGTTTTTAAAATTAAAAGAATTAAGTATATTCTTTTTAACTTTAACCTTTATTCCTAACCGAAAAGAAATCAAACCTTTTATTAAGCTCAGTTTACATTTCACTGTTTGTACAAATGTAAGTAAAACATATTAGGGTAAGGCTTACAGAATACATAAATCAGATTTAAAATAAGCTTAAAATTATTCAAAAAGTGCGTATGAGATTACAACTTATTAAAATAAGAGTATATTCGTACAACGAAATGAATATTGAATTAACATATTTATATACATAAAGATTTTGTTGTCAAATGATATTATAGAAAAAAATAGAATAGCTACTGGTTACCGCGCGGATGAGCTTTCAAAGGGGACGTACAATACAAAAAGAGTTTTCAAATAAGCTTTGTGATACAACAAAAAAATCTTTTCACGGTGCCGTTCGCTTGAAAAGTATAGTAAATAATATTAGAAACGTGATTAAAACCCTGATAGCACAAAGGTAAGATATGGAGATGTAAGTGATCGTTGCAAGTTCAATACTGACTCAGTAAAAAGGAAAAGGAATAAAAGAAACTTCGTAACATTCGTTATAATAACATGTAAATATACAAATCTACTATTAATATAAAATTGTGGTTTTAATTTAAACATATGAAGCTATTATGTACAGATATTACGAAGAAATGTGTAACATATTTAAACGTAAATTGACAATTTAACGCAAAAAAAACTTTCAATTTGAACCAATAGTTTTTGAGATTAGCGCGTCCAACCAAACAAAATATTTTTAACTAATTTTATATTATTAATATAGAACTACAAATGACATAATCGCTACAATATCCGCTATTCATGCTATCCGCGACCCAATTCAAAAGTTCAAACGTGATGGCATTCAAAACGATATCGAACACAATAACATTAACATTTCTATACATTTTTAGCCACAAAAAGACTAAAAGCTGGTTTATTGCTATACATTTTTAGCCCCAAAAAGACTAAAAGCTGGTATATTGCTATACATTTTTAGCCCCAAAAAGACTAAAAGCTGGTTTATTGCTATACATTTTTAGCCTCAAAAGACTAAAAACTGGTTATTGCTATACATTTTTAGCCCCAAAAAGACTAAAAGTTGGTTATTCCAAATGTAATAGGAGCAAAATGTCAGGCAAATGCCACCAGAGTTGGGGTCTTTTTGCTGGGGAGACGGTCTCGTTACGCGTCGCCACTTGCGTTCTGCTTTTATTTGGAGTTGTGACTTATGGAAAGTGATATTTATAATACAAGTGATACAAGTTAGAAATAAGCTTTAGAAAATATTGTGAATCATTCTATTGAGACCAGTTATGGCACAAGCGTGCGACTGTAATCGCTATAGGTAGCGGGTTCGATTTCCACTTGTGGAAAATTAAGTGTTTAATATATTTATTTCCTCGCTTTAGTAACGAGACGAATTTAATGATATCGTTTATAGAATTTTATCAAAAAAAATCTAAATATGTGTAAAAACTTGTAATAAATATACATACAAGCAAAAAGGTTATCAAACGGCCTTCGTTTCTTCGGTATGTGGGTCAGATCAGTGCAGGGCTTCTACAATACGATTGCACGAGATTATGATATCGTGAAAGATCGTGAATCCCAGTGATAGCTTATTTAAGTTTTAACTAAATTTATTTTGTTATAATATGCTTTATTTACTACTAAAATTAGCCATAAACTAGTAAAACTAGACCCTAGTGAATAAATTACGTTTAACAGTTTTTTTTAAGTAGAATTTTTTTGATTCAAATTATGACCGTAAACGCGACACGTTGCAGGTTCGATTTCCACTCGGAGAAAATTAACACCACCACTCAACACGCAATGCCTCCAGAATTCCGAGGAAAGAGGGAAAGGAGTGTCTTAACACTAGGTTCTATCTGCCTACTCCTGCCTGCTGTTTCATTTTTAATTTTTTTTTCACTATATTTAAATACTAATGCTATTATAAATGGTGAAGTCAATATACACCTCCGCATGAACCATGTTAGTCACTTCGTTTGTACGTAGGCGCAGGAAGACAGTAATGAATGGGCCACTGGGTCATTCAATTTGTGGTTTGATATTTGAAATTTGATATCAAATATTAAAATTGATAGCGAAATTCTGAGTTTTATAGCAAAACTAGTGGACCCGCCTACGCCGGCTACGCCCGCTTGAACTATACGAATATTTATGAAATATATTTATGAAATTATTTTCAGTTTTCAATAGAGATGCGTTAAGCTCATTTTGGGTGACGTTTTCTCACAACAAACTTTGCAAATCGTTGCTTAGCAACGACGGTTGTTATTAACATGGCGGAATAAATTGCATTTCAAATTAATAAGTATTTTAATCGGTATATATCGAAAATATTACAAATATGAGAAAAAAAAAATAACCTATGTTCGTCCCGAGACCCTCAAGTATCTCTATATGAATATTTTGTCGCAATTAAATTAGCAGTTTGGGCCTGATTGCGTAAAAGACAGACAGACAGACAGAGTTACTTTCGAATTTATAATATAGGTATGGATACTGAATATACATATTAGATTAGATAAATACTATATTATGAAATAAATGATTTTTTATTTTACTCTTTGGGAAAAAAAACTATTTGAAGTGTATTTTTACTTATAGTAATAGAAAAAGCAAACAGAATTTATATGAAGAAAGAAAAATATGTGAGTGAAAGAATGAGTGAGCTATGAACAAGTAATCCAATAAAAAAATGCCTAAATAATAAGTTTTTACATAATTAGATATAAGGTAAACACACATATGGTGAAAGCAGTAAATATAATTAAAAGAAGTTAATTACAATTAAATATTAGAGATCCGTTAACACAATATGTCAAATTACCACGCGGTCGCCGGTGGAGCGTGTCGCCGGACGTTATTCGTACCATATGGGGGTTACTTGTACGAAAACTCAATTATGATCGTATCGCACGATAATCATAGAATATTATAATGTAGGTAGAAATGCCTAATTATTTATACAACTCTGACACATGGCTAAAGTATCTATAGCCTGTCTCAATAAATGGGCTATCCAAAAGCAAGGATTAACGGATTATACATTTTTAGTCCGTAAGTAATTCTTCTCTGTCGTGACACTCTTGTCAGAGCGGTCGTGGTCATTACAAAGTGACATTAACGGCAGATGTTACACGCCTCACGAGCATTCGCCACTTCTCTACTGGCTGAGAGCCTGGTACACTCATATAAGGGTCCCCCCACTGCAGCTTTAATTTGGTCGGTCCAACGCATGGGAGATCTTCCTCGCCCTCTAGTGCCTTCCACTCACCCTTGCTCACTCTCACACTCTCTCACTCTCACACTCTCTCACTCACTCTTTAGCCGGTCGATGAAGCCACTTTCCCTTTGGGAGACATGTCCAAAGAACTAATATAAGTAATAAAAAAAGTAATATTTATGTGAAAAATATAATTTTTATTATATTTTTTTTCAGCATATTTACTGCTGAGGAATTTTCTATATGGTGGAAAAACAAATAAATTATCAATAGGTAAAATAAACGAAGATGAAAAACATTCTTCCAATCATATTCCGTATATGATACAAAAAATATGACTAAAATAGTACTATACTAACAACATATTATA
This sequence comes from Heliconius melpomene rosina, assembly GCF_056956725.1. Classification (NCBI taxonomy): domain Eukaryota; kingdom Metazoa; phylum Arthropoda; class Insecta; order Lepidoptera; family Nymphalidae; genus Heliconius; species Heliconius melpomene. The sequence goes on along the minus strand of NC_140402.1, from coordinate 2,126,572 downwards.
TCTCACATACGACTACTTCAATAACTTATATATGACTAAAGCTAATCACTAAAAGTATAGTTAACGAGATTCGCTAAAACAAAACTGATACAACAAAAAAACAGTTAAAATTAACCAGCCTCGGTCACAAGCCAGACCAGACGGCAAAACGTCCAAAACGTTATACGATGAGTAAATATAGAATAAAGGGTTAGGATAAATGGGTTCCGTACGCAGATTTATGAACACGTCTGACAAGTATAAAATAAGGAGGTACGTCCTATCAATTTTAATTTAGAGATATAGGAGTAAAGTGAATGTGAATACTAGTGAAAATAGAATTATTTTTAGCTTTAGACAGCTTTAATTTGTACTGGAGATTCCGCGCTGTCTTGTTAGAACAACAAAATAAAATCGATTCATTCCCCCTAATTGAGATCGAATCCACAGTCATTGTGCTTATATGAAAACACTGTTCCACTAAATCCATTTCTTAAATACAAAATACACTAGCCTAAATACATTTTTTATTTATCACCACTATAAAAAACAAAAAATAATAAAAAATAAAAAAATCAATCAACAATTTCTCAAGAAAACCCTACAAAAATCTAATTAAAAACCCCCGCATCGAATTGCAACGGAAGGAGGAGGTACAAGATTCAATTTGTAAATATTTTATGCGAAGCAATAATTAATCTATCAACGTTTAATTGGCTATTAATATTCCAATGAAATAAACATACGCCGTCCACCGGTTATCAACGCTTCCAGTGAAATGATACGTGGCTGATTGATAAAGTGCCCTCGTCTGGAATCAAACCCGTTATAGTTGTTTATTAATGAAAAGCGGGTAATTTAATATATTCTTGTTTTGAATTATTAAGATAAATTATTTTGCATAATATATGTAAACTAGTTACTTGGGTGAATTAATTATTTTTATTACCCCGCACTGGCAAATAAACTTTAGTTACTTTTCAAAATCGATGAAAAATATTTATTTTGGTTTTAAAGTATTTCTTCGAATCGAACGCACAACGATCGCGTCACACGCTGGGAAAGATGAGAAAACTTCTACTATAATACAAGAGTTAAAACAAATTTTGAAAATTGTTTGCAAAAAATAAATACAAGGATATCTGGTATGTTCATATTTATGCCTTTGCCTGGCAAAGAAAGAAGAAAAAACATACATAGTAGGTATCTACTTAGTAATCCAAAATTTACTCGTAAAAGGTATTAATACCATATTTTCAAATATCACCCAAACATTAATGTAAACATTAAATAGCAAAAACTAAAATACAAAAAATAAAATAAACAAATCAGCTTCACGCTGTATCCCGCACACAGCAGGATAGGTAGAGTGAACGTAGTATTAAGACACTCCGTTCTCCACTTTTCTAATATTTAGTAATTCAGAAAAATATGTAAATTGTCATCTTCATATAGAAGGCTTAGTATGTCACAGTGCTTACAGAGATCTGGATCAAGTGGCACCAATTAGGTAATTGCTCTGCTCAATAGAATTATGCAAACTGACACCGAATAATAGGTCAAACTCACAAGGGTTATTTGTTTATTTATCTTTTTTTCCAGCTTTACGCTGTATCCCACTAAAATTTCAGGGTAGGCAGAGGGAACCTGGGAAACCTAATGTTAAGATACTCTGTTCCCCACATCTTCCGCCGATTGCTTGAGAGTCCGCCGTATTCTTGAGGCATTAACTGTCAACGCCTGAGTTTATCACCATACTTTCATAATATAAAAGTGTAAAATATGTGTAATCAATGACAAAATTTTTAGTTAAAACAGAAAAAATATCAACAGAAACAAAAATTGAACATCCTTTTTCCTGCATATCAGGGCAGAGTAGTGCCTAGACTCTACTCGAAATATTGCATATTGGGTGGCGGAACTCAACGCCGGGCTTTATTTAGAATTATGATTTATACCAGAAAGGGAAGACGAAAATAATTAATTTCCCCGAATGGGAATGTAGCTCACAACCATAGCATTTAAAAAAATTGAGTAATTTAATAAAGACACTTAAATATGAAACTTTAATCACAACTCAATTACACACAGATATAACTGTCACTATATACAGATATTATGCTATAAAGAACACGTTTTTATCGCCCACAACGTCCCGAGCCCAGCTTCCCGGCCGTACAAGAAAAACAAAGGTAGAATAATCAAATTTCATAGATATAATTAACATGTTGTTAAACTGACCGGAACATTTTATAGAGTAAACAATAGCTTCTGTTTATTAGGAAACACGTGTTGTATGATTGATTGATGATTTATTATATTTAGTCATCGATTTTTTTAATTTTTAACGCCTTATGCCATACTTAGTCAAAAAGAACCACTTATACAGGGTGGAAGAGGCAGCGCTTCTTTTATTGAAACTGCATATAGGGTAATATATTTCAAACCCACACCTAAGAAATCAAGGTACCTCAACAGTTTGGACGTAGGATTTTTTTTTCATTTCACGATTTTTATCCATACCTGTATTTCGTGTGACGCACACATACGTGTACGACATTGCCGATTTGACAGGTAAGTGTGTGCGTGCCTATGTTGTACTTTACAAATGGCGTTTTATTTTAAAACGATAATTTTATTATTTATTTTGTTTGAAAAAATAACTTTTTCATTTTTGGGAATTATTTTTTTTCCGAATTATATTAGGCTTTTATAGAGCAGTTAAAACTGTGGTTTCATTTAAAGTGGTGCTGACAATTCCACCCTGTATATAAAACGTATAAAAATTGAACATAGCGGGGATAAAACCCGCTAAAATTACAAGATATTTACGTCCAGATTATTTTCATTTTTTTATTGATAAAGCTATACTTTTTAAAAAAATCTGGCTCTACTTTTAGAGACAGACACTACGGCAAGCTCAGCTTATGCCTTGCGAACTATAGCTACTTTGCTGCTTATTATTAATGCTACAAAATTTAACTTTTCCTCTTCATTTATATTATATCAACGAGTTATAACTAAAAAACATATTATAATTTAAATTATGAAAATTCTCGACACACCTATTTATTTTCTACATACATACATACAAATATCTATCCTAATTTAACTAATACCGTATAATATTAATGAAATATTCATTTAACCTACATCACAGCACGGAAGCGGGAGATTACAATAGCTTGACAATGAAATCGGCTTACAGGCTTAGAAATATCTCACTTCACCGGTTACTCAGTTGATAATACGATTTACTCTTTACTGGTCCAAAGTAAAATAGGCTAAGCCAAAGATAATGGGGAAATAAATATTCATGGGGTAAAAAATACCTACGTTATTACATCTCTACATAGTCCCATTGATGTACACTAAGATTTTTTAAGCTATACGGATTTTAATGCGGTTTCCACTATTAGACAGAGTGATTCAATAAAAAAGAGTGATTTACATGTATAATACAAGCTTATTATAAAAAAATAAAGTCGAAAATATCAATGATTTCTAATGTGAATCGATTGAAATAAAACAAACCGCCTTTTAATCGGTTATACTGTTCCTGAGAATAGCGTGAACAAACGCAAAGACAAACAGACAAATTTGTTAATAATTATTATTATAGAACTTAAAACTTAAATAAATAAATGCCCCCAAATAATATATTTTGCCATATACCTTCCACGAACAGACAACGATCAGTTACAGCTATTATATATATAGATATTAAAAACAAGTACAAATACCTAACAAGCCCTTTGAACTTACCGTCGTGCATCAACAAACAATCCATCTGTAACGTCAGTCAAATAACAACAACATAATTTACTCTTGTCTCGAGACGTCCATCCGAGAGCTATCGTACAATCAATAGGCAATTTTGAAGGATGTATATCCTCGAATGTGAATACCATAGGGAATGATTGACAAGATAATTTAGGTTCGAAGTGATCGATCGTGTACATTCTACTTTTATAAAATGTATGGACAATTTAAATTTTCTTTGAATATTTTTTCATATTAAAACTATGAAAATTTCCAAAAAAATCCAACTATAGCGTCATTTAACTGGTAATCCCTTCAAAACATAAATGAGAAATGAGAGCCAAGTCAAATGTTCAAATTTAACTTCGACTTCACCGACAAAAGAATGGGAGATCCAGATTTGACTTCATACAAGTAGAGTAAGACTAGGTTTAAGAGTTATGAAGAACTGAAAAGTAGCTTGAAAAGGTTTGTGTAAGATATATATTGCGGGTTTCTAGATTTTTAACTTGGCTAGATACGCTGACGAGTGTCTTGATTTTAAATTCATGACGTAAAAAGTTACTTATTATTTGGATATTATTTTATGTTCATTTTTGACAGCCTCCCATGCACCATACAAAAATGCATGAAATAAAAAAAAAATTAAAGAAAGTTTTTAATGGGAAATATACAAAAAACGCGTGAAAAATAAAAAATAAATAGTGATTTTTTAAAAGTAATAATATAAAATAATTTAAACCTTTACAATCCCCTCGCAATTAATGATCCTTGTAAATCTATTATTATACGAGATGAACGTGACTAAACTCGGTAAACTACATTCGTGTCACATGTTGTTTAACATAAGTTATTAACTGGATTTCCATATAATTTTATATATAGATAACGCAGTTAATAAATATGATTTACTCGTTTCTGCAATTTTATTAGAGCATAAAAGTTTGCAGGAAAGTATAGTAAGAAAATTAACTTGGAAAATAACAAGATGATATATAAAATTAGTGGAATTATAGTGTTTTCTTGTCATGCCCCTGCCTACTCTGCTAAGTGCGGGATACAGCGTGAAATTTAAGTGAAAAATTGAATATGTCTTTTGTTCTGATCATCTTGACCACAATAGAAGACAACCTTCGTTTTGGTCTTCGCTGCGGTCGGAGCGGTCGGTATATCAAAAAATATAATAATAACTTAAAATAACTCAAGAATAATAATAATAAACTTACATTAAAGAAATGTGGCCTCAACCTTCCTATAGTATACTTGGCGACATCAGTGGTCAGCTGCTGGCAGGCGCAACCGAAGAGGAAAACGCCGACCACCCGATACGCCTCCCACACCCAGGTTGGCACCTCCTTGCCGAGGATGACCCTTGATCTGCCGCCTCTGTAGTCCCGCAGCCTGATCCACTCGGTGAGGCACATCTGGTGAGAGAATAATAGGTAAACATTTATATTGTTTTAAGATACAATAAGTATATTTTTAACAAAAAATCTACTTCAACTGGATCCCATATTCAGAACTACTACTATACTTAATACAAATTTTAGACTTATGTGATTTTCTCATGGTTAACATTGCCATAAATAACCCAACCCAAACCAGAAGGAGGCAGCAGTTTTTAAATAAGAAATGAATCATTAAAATCGGATCACTCAGTCAAAAGTTCTGAGGCAACAAACAAAAAATGCAATCGAATTGATAACCTCCTCCTATTACAGAAGTCGGTTAAAAAAGGTATTTTTTCGTTATTCTTTATTTATTACTTAAAAACATTCTGTGGAATCGTGACATTTAAATAATTGCCAAAAGTAATAACATTTACATGCACGATTACTCAATTTGGCATGTAGCGAAAATTATATTATTATTACTAATGAATCGAGGCCAGACGTAGAAATGTGTCCTTAGCATTAAATATAATATCTAGCTGTAAAAGCTATAACCTTTTAGAGGTAACAATTTCAGAATTTTAAGGTCATGGATATATTATGTTTATAAGAAAAAAAATTACATTAATGCTAATTTAAGCAGTTAATTTTATTAAATGAAAAAAAAAATCGGTATTTTAAAACATTAAGTTGTGTAGTTAGTCTTTCAAATATGTGGGTACGAGGCAACCATAGAAATTGGCTGCTTACCAGGACGGAATGATCTACAAACAATATGAATAAGTTATGTGAGAATTGTAATGAAAGAGTATAAATCATGAAAGTATCATATAAAACAAAACCAAGAAAATATTTTTTTAACATCTTTACTTTTTAAGCATACTTTCCTAGTAAACATTTGCATCACGCAAGAATAGAACCGGTTATCCTATCACACCACGAGTTTGCAAAAATCTATTTTACTAGCAACGTATAGTTAAAGCTCTTATATTATATTGTAATTATAAAATTACATAATAGATATCAAGTAGCTATTACAGACGTTTGCAATGAAGACATCAATATGAGACTAGCGTGATATCGAAATAAATATACGTATGTCTGTATATATCGTTAGTACGTGACAACTATACAAGGTCATATTAATTGCAGTAATATAATTTGCATTAAATTACTGATAAAATGTTAGTAAATATTAATTTAAATCTCATGTCTAAAATATATTTCTATACAATACTAGCGGCCCGCTCGCGGTTACACCAGCGTGAACTATGTTATTATTAATTTCTGTCTCCATGGCTACGTCCTAGTGACGTCTATGCAAAATTTGAGACTTCTAGCATTTGTAGTAACGAAGTTTCATACAAACTTTCGACCCCAAAAACTACCCCTTAGAAGTCGAATATTGCAAATTCCCGTCTTAGCGAGCACCTACGTCCTATAAGTAACTCCTATGCAAAATTTCAGATTTCTAGCACTTGTAGTTTCTGAAATTTCGTGATGAGTGAGTGACCTTTCGATTTTATATATATATAGATTTTAAAAAGCAATAATTAAACACGTCAACATGACAGTGGAAGAGGCGAAAATACGGAGCATAGGGTTTGGCACTCCGTTCTCTGGTTACTCCGCCCAGGATAAAGGGAGAAGATGGAAAATACAATTAAATAAAAAAAATGTAAATAAATAGATATTTACTACTTTTTTATGTAATTTACTTAATTGAAAGTGGATATCATGAGCCCGTAGACTATAAAAGAAAAAATAATAATAACTCAACGAATGCACAATATTTAAGTAAAGAAATATATGCTTGTTACATTACTAGTCCTTACTTTTAAGTGTAAATTAAATCAATTTTATTTTTCACTCCAACCCTTAGACTACATTGTTTTAAAGACGTGGCCTGCATGATCGGACTATGTATTCGTCACATTGTTTACGATTGACAGTTAACAGAATGTGAAGAAAATTTATATTATAGTTTTGATTGATGCAGAAAGGGAAATTACCCAATAACGTGAAATAAGTTATATATATATCTAACAAAAGTTTGTAGAAAAGTACAAAACTAAAATTCCTAATTAAACTTTTCAAGCTTTTTAACTAAATATGCTAACAATCTCAAGTCATCATGTGTGATGTTAATGCGACAGGTTGAGGGTTCTGTATCCACTCGAGGAAACGAAATACTAAACTGTTTCCATTTTCTTCACTCAACACGCAATGCCTCCAGAATACGGAAAAAATGGGGAACGGAGTGTCCTAACACTAAGTTCCATCTGCCTACCCTGGTATAAAAAATGGGTGACGCTAAAAATGTGTAAATAAAAATATCATACACTATTAAGATTCTGGGGCACATTTTGCATAAACACAAAAGTCACGCCTCATTACGCACTAACAGTCTAATATCGATTGCCCACGGCGGAGTTCTTCGTTGGCCTCATACAAATTTCAATTGAAATCATTCCTACATTTGAATATTTTATACAATTTCAATACAATAAGTATATGAAGCATAGGTTCTTACATATTATTATAACTTATCAGTAAAAAAAATGGGAAACGGGGTATCTATTAGTAAGGTTCCCTCTGCCTCTGCTATATGCAAGATAAAGCGTGGAGCTAAAAAACTACTTATAATTAAAAAAGTAAATAGATCCGCTATATATTTTTTTTATTTATCAACGAATTTATTGAACAGTACAAATTCTACATTTATTCAAAAGTTACAAAAAAATGAATATAGGTTATCTATTTTCAGACCTAATAGAACGATAATTATCTATTTTCATGTCCCATTGCCAACAGACGACATTTTCTTATCATTTGAAAGTGCTTCATAATTTTCAAATATTTACGTAACAGCTTGTACTGATAACGAACACATACGTGTATATGATTCACTTCAAGATATTGAAATAATAAACAATATCAATTCGTACGTATATTTTTAGGATATTTTTAGGGTTCCGCGCTTCAAAATGGAAACCTTGCAGGATCAATTTGTTGTCCGTCTGTCAATCTCTCAATACCATTTATCTCGAGATCGCGTGGACGTATCAAGCTGAAATTAATTTAAAACACAAGACCTTTGAAGTACAGAAAAATCAACCTTCTAAATTTACGCAATTAAAAGATACGAGCATTTATACATATAGCATTTACTGCATTTTGTATGAAATTAATCCAACAATCCAAACCTACAGGGATATGCTCACTTCCCGTTTTCACCTACAATCTTGAAATTGTTACGGAATCCTCGGTCGGCAATTTCAACTCGCACTTAACCGGTTTTTTAAATCATATTTACTATGATTCACATTAAAGAAACATTGTCATACTAAATTATGGCATTATAAAAAAATGTAATGATAGTGACTCAAAAAAAAATGATAAGAGTAACAAATAATCATGATATTATATATTTTTATCGTAACACACGTTTCCTTATCATATTTCTCTTTAGTTTGTTTGATATGTTGGCGGAAACTGACGTAGCGGCACCTATAATCAAAATTAGCGGCAAAAATTGGTATGGTATTATACTTCATATATTGTAATACGGCTTTGTAGTTTACTATAACCTCTACTTGGATAAAATAATTAATTCTTTAGTTCTAGTAGATGAAATATTATTTATTGAATTGCCGACAATTTTTACACAACATAAAGGAAAAGAAAATATATAATAGCACATACTATGTGTAGAAAGATATTTGAAATTAAACACCGCATATAAAACTAATAGTTTTTAATAAAAAGTATAAAAAAAATACATTCACGCCGTATCCCGCATATAGCGTTAAGATGCGCCGTTCCCATTAAGAAACTTCCGTTCCCATTTTCCGCTGAATTTGGAGGTATTACGAGTTAAGTGGTGGAACTGAACGCCACGCCTTGCCTTAACATCGGAGCGAAGAGATATTAAATATTTCAATTCTTCGACATAACATTTTGTACCGATACAAAAATAAAAGGAGATAAAACTTAAAAGTATAATATATTTTAACGAAAGCGGTTTAAAATATATCCAAAATAAAAATATTTTATTTTATATCGACCTCTTATGAAGAAGACGATCGATCGTAGATCTGTAAACGACCGCATCAGTCGTGTTTGTAATCTAATTATTTATATGCAAATCGAGATAGCAATACAACGCATGTACTCGTGTCACGGCTTAATGTACTGTCAACTAGAAAATAGGAAAAAATATATTCTTCACAGATTTCTAACTCTTCTTCAGAAGAATTCACAGTGAATCCCGCATATAGCAGGGTAGGTAGAAGCAGCCTAGTGTTAAGTTAAGAAATTTTGTTAACGCGAATATTATTATTATTTCATGTTCTGGAATCGAATCCACAACCTGTCACGTTTGTGGTGTGGTTTGTTGTCTGTCAGACAGAAATAAATTGAAAAGACAGAAATAATATTGATATATTTTTTATTATTATTTAGCTAGCATAGTGTGCGTTTATTAATAGGTACTTTGTATATTTGGTAAATTTGCGCACAGTTTACTAGCACAACAAACAAAGTAACATAGACACTACAATGATAGCTTAAAAAGATATAAGAAAAGTAATGTAAAAATAATCCCCAATTTTCGCAAAACTTTCATGTCGAGCAGTGCAACTTAACGCTGCGCTTTGTTTATCAAAGCGGAGAAATGAAAATAATTTAAATATAACCTTTCCCTGTAGTGGGAATCGAACCCAAAACGTTACCCCACTGCACCACACCGATGAACACCTCAATAAACAGAGAAAATGAAGCTAAATTAAATAATTATTTATTAAAAACTATTAATTGCATTTATTTAGGTAATTCAAATAATTCCATACTAAATTATTACTTAATTCTGCGTACGACTGTACACTTGATATATTCCAATACAAACACGTACCAACACTGAATACTACTGTGTAAATAAGAGTGCACAATGACATAAATGCATATTCATAGGTGTTTATTCTAGATTTTCACTTCTATTTTTTAGTTCTCGTGCATGTTGCTGCAGATGGAGAGAAATTAGAGATAAATCATCTCATATTTCACTTTCCACGTGCTTTCCACATATAACGTGTTGATTGGCGGTTCTTAGCGCCGCGTTTTCTAATTCATATTCCGGAAGAAGCTAATGATAAAACATAATTAAATTTAGAAATGAACAGAGGCGTCAAGAAGTAATAAATGCCACAACTTCTGTTCACAGTAAATACTAGATTCTTACTTCAGTACACAGCAGTCATAAATAAGAGAATCGGACTTTACGGTCCGTATTAACGCCGTTTTCATTCATTAAGCATCTCAAGATCGATCTCAGACTTGAGAGCGGTTTATAAATACGGATCTACAAGTCTTGACGTTGTACTATCAAACACTACAATATTTTTTGATTATTTCGTTCATGGAAATAGGACAACACAAAAAGGTTAATTATTTAAATAATTTATTTAATGGTTTTTTTATTTTTTATTATCTTCTAATTCTACTAACAAACACTACGTATGAATGACCCAAAATAAAAAAAAAACAATTAACCCCAACCAACCGAAACAACCAAAAAAATGCCAAAAAAGCACAAACATCTAAAAACTATTAACAAAAAGAAATGTCAAACGGAATAAAAGCTATAATAAAAATAGAAGCAATAAGATCTACATATAAGTTAAGTCTTATTTACGATCGAAGGCGAGTTTATTGATGCTGCGTGAGGGCGAAAGGATTACCGTTTGGACGCGACAACATAAATAAGGATCTCTTGGCTATTCCTGTGGTGGTACACGGATATAGAAGTGTTGGAATGAATTAATTTTCTTGAAAACGTATAAAAATACAGGTTCAAATTCAGTTACGTAAAAAAAAATAACACATTTTCTAAAAAACTTTCATAAGTGTGGAATAATATTTGAAAAATGTAAAAAATAATGAAATTTAATTTAAATTGCCAAGTTTGTGACTGTTAACGTTATGGTTGTTGGTTCGATCTCCACTCAGGGTAATGAATTATTTTTACACTGCTCTGGTACAACTGCTGGTGCTGCTCAAGCTCCGCTACTCAAGACGGGCAGAAAGAGAACAACAGAGTCTTATCACCTAGTGCCTCAACACTGTTCCCTAGATACCCTGATATATGCAGAAATAGACGGCGATTTATTATTATAAACAATATTTTGTTAGAGTTAAAGAAAACAAAGCAATTAAATATATTACGAAACAATACAAATAATATATCTCAAGAACTATTTTTAATTCAATCCAAGCGAACCCACGGGAAAAGGCGTAACAATAAAATTGCAACAACATACATACGCTCTATTAACTTACGCGAAACCTCAATAAGTACAAATAATTGCATAAGCACCTCCTTTGTTTGCCGTAGTAAAACAAACTTAGAAAGATTTACATACTTAAAATGACAAATACCTAGAAAGATACAAATAAAGAGGCCGGCGTCGTGAAGTGCTAAAACGTGTGACTTTATACGTGACGGTGGTGGGTTCGATTCCCACTCGAGGGCAATTAATTTATTATATGCATTTCCTTGCTCTGGTAACAATAAAAAGCGAAAAAAAAGCTTCTGTTTCACTCCTTAACAATGCTATATTTCGAAAATTGGGCGGAAAGTGGGAATCAGTGTCCCAAAACTAGGTTCCCTCTATACCTTACTTACAGTGTAAAGTTATAATTTTAAATAAAATTAAAAAAAAACAAATAACATAAGTTTCCAAGTACTTATGTAAATTATTACGACACATACGACATCGATTGCTCTACGCAAACATTATGAGTAAATTGGCTGACATTAAACTGATAACCGTGAAATTTGCTACTCACTGATAAGAGCCTTATTTTAAGAACGTGTGTAAATTTCCTTATAATATAGTATGTATTCTATTTCCTAATATAACTACAGTACTGTGGCGCAGTTAGGACGCGTTCGACGTGATGAATGTAGTAGGTTTGAATTCTGTTTGAAAAACAATTTCAATTTAAGAAATTTTTCATCGGAACCATTCCCAGCCAGCCAGCCATGTATGGTAGAAAAGCTTTTCTATAATATAAATGATAAATATACAGATAGAGATATTGTAAAATTATGGTAATTTAGTGATGATGGAGCCATAAATGCCAAGTAGAGAGTTGAGTCGAAGAATAAGCAGAGAGAACACAGTGCCAAGCAAGTTAATTTACGTAGTTAGTTAATCAACTGCACCACAAATAAAAATTGTGTTATATCACTCATTTAGTTAAACAATGACGTAATTGCACTTTGATCAATAAATTAAATATTTTTTTAGTTGTCCGCACACAGCAAGGTAGGCGCAGAGGGAACAAAATGTTAACACACTCCCTTCCCCATTTTCCGCCTAATTCTAGAGGCATTGTGTGGTGAGTGGCGGAACTTAACTCCGCGTTTTGCCTCGACACCAGAGCGAAGAAATGAAAATATTGGATATTTCATTGCCTCAAGTGGGGATCGTACCCACAAATATTATACCTACTTAGATAATTCTACAACTGGTATTGACTGACGTATATTAAGTAATCATGTTAATTTAATTAGAACTCGTCTAACAGTGCTTGTTATATTTAAGTAGTCAAGTTAATAATTGATTTATTTTAGTTACACGAGGCGCATGTATTACTTTGTAGTTATAGTTATTTAAATTTTATTTATATTATAGTTATTTTTTTTTACTAGTATATTTATAAATATTGCTAAAACGACGATATTAGAAAGTTTTTATTTTCATATAGTGGTTTATGTCGAAAACAAGAAGAATTTGGCGGAAAATGTAAAATGAATTGTCTTAATAGGAAACGAAGTGACTTAACACTAGGTTCCCAGGTTCCCTCTGCCTACTCTGCTATGTGCGGAATATCGAATAACTAATTTTGGCACCCTTAAGGACCTTATGAATTCTTATCATCATATTAAATACAGCTTAGTACTTAACTACGTGCAGGAAGCATATAATTTACATTGAACGTGTTCGGTCTTTAATTTCCATAATATATGCAAAACTTAGTTAGAATTTAGTATACGCAATGTTAGAAAGATTATTCTGTCACAGGATTTATTGAGACAGGGCGCAGCGTTGAGTTGCTAAGCGACAATATTTCAACTTAGACAGCAGAGAAATGGCTTCCTCGGGATTGTACGATGTTTAATACTTTTAATAGTTCTAGGTATAGAAACAACTATATAAAATTAGTATAATTAATCGCAATTCACAAACATTACTGATTGTGACTGTAACGTATAAAGGGGCTCAGAATAAAAGTATAATTTAGTACAAAGGTTTATTCGTTCGTCCACTGCTACGTCTCAGACTAGACTGTCATACAAATTAGAAACACTTCATAAGAAATCTTAGACAATTATAGTATAAGCGGGTAGTTAAATAATATGACTCACTGACAAGTATCGACAAGTATACAAAATAATGTCTATACAATTATATGTACTTTATATAAACTCTAACAAACGCGACGCGTTGTGGGTTCGATTCCCGCTCGAGGAAGTGAAATATGTATCTACGTTTATATTTCCATTTCTTCGCTCTTGTATCAAGGCAAAGCGCGGCGTTGAGTTCTGCCACTCAACACGCAATGCCTCCAGAATTCGGCAGAAAGTTGGGAACGGAGTGTCTTAACACTAGGTTCCCTATGTCTACCCTGTTGTGTATGGCATACAGCGTGAAGCAAGTAGTTTTAACGAGGAGATTATTTAATGCGATCAATATAGATTTACTTTTCGTCTAAAATACAGAAAATCCTATACTAAGTTAGTGCGGCTATAAATACTTGAAACTACGTATAAATATATATAAATAAGTATTTTCCATACAATGTCAGTACGTTTATTACATGTGGTGGAAATTTTGCCGCATTACTCATAACATCAGTATTTGAGAAGCGTAAAAGTTATCGTAAAAAGCGATCGTAATAGTGTCATTGTCGCGTCTAATTTTAGCTGATGCGGGCTTGCTATTTTGTTGGAAAGCTAATTTTATTTCAAGTAAAAATAACAAAGAGATAGAGTTTTATTTTTAGCTTCCCGCTGTATCCTGCAGAGGGACCTAGTGTAGAACGGAGAGTTCTGTATTGACCGCTCGAATTGAAGACGCCACTGTCTTGAGTAGCAAAACTCAACTGAGCACTTTGTATTAAATAAATAAGGCTTTATTTACGTTAAGTGTAAATATCGTCTACAAACAAAAAATCTACGCAACGATTATTTGATAATATAAAAAATGTTACAAATTTATAAATTTGATTCATTTATAAAGAAAAGATGAGTCTAAATTATACATAAGAACCACTATGGTAAAAAAACAAAATATTATAAGTTCATTTAATATATTAAAATTGTAACAACGAACGATTATATTATATTTTGGAGCATATAAAGTAATTACATATTTCTTTCAATGAACTCACAACCACCGCGAAACATCGGCGCTACGACGACGTCAAATAAATTAAATTCTTATTTTTATTATAGTAAAAAAAAAATATTTAACATTTTCGCATCGACATCCGTAGCAGATGCTGTACGTTTAATATTTGTATATTGATATAAAGCACTTGTCGTAACGACGACCATCTAGATATACTAAATGGTTAGGAACATCTGGCAAGCTTTTAATGTATTGCATATGAAATATATGCTTATATATTTATTTATAGTCAATCATTTTATAAGACAATAAGTTTTTTTTTGGTTGCCCTTTTTGAGAATAAGTACCAAATAAAGTCATCGATCAATCAATCAATTGTAGGATTAATTTAGAGTAATGGTTTTGAATGGCAACAGTCAATAAAAGTAAAATAAGGAAGATGTCAATGTAATTATTATTAACTAAATAGATTTAAATGCGAAAAGAATGTTCCGACAATATTTAGATATAGCACGGTGTTGAGTTCCGCAACACAATACACAATATCTCAAAAAATTGTGGGCATCGGAGTGTGTATAGGTACATAAGCTTTCCTCTGTCTGCTATTGTGAGTTAACATTTAAAAGGTAAAAAAAAATAATGTTATTTCTTATAATTTAAAAAAAAAACAAAAATATACCCAAAAATCAGCTCTGCAGTGAACACCAGAGAACAACAGAGAATACCGTACAGCCAATTCGTACTTACATACATATATAATATATCTGTCAATAGTATAAAAGAACCGGTGTTTCTACGTCCGGTGTATTACATTCAATCATAATGTGGATAAGATGGCGAGAAAGTAATAAAACTTGTATTTGATTTCAAATGAAATTGATCTCGACTCGGACTGTCATTTCTTTCGATATCGATACCTTTAATAGAATTATATTATAATTATGTTTGTATATTAAGAAATAAGATAAAAGAAACATATTTAACAATGTCACAAATATATTTTTAATAAAATACTTGTTTATCTGTTTAAAAAGTAAAAAATATTTATAATTCGTTAAATATAAAAAGTTAAAAGATTCTCCTTAAAAAAATAACTTTGCACATTAAATGAATAAGATAAAAAATTGTAGAATTGGAATTTAAAACATTAATTAGGTATATTTAAATTTAAGTTTATATATATAGAACCTTCCAATATATTTAAAACTCCGTTGTCTTCAAATAAAAGTCACTTAAACGACAGTATCAAAAGCTGCACTTTACTAAATCACTCACCGGTCCCCTCGAAATCGAACCCACACTCATTACACTATTAAGCACTCATGCATACCATAAACCGTTGGATAAAAAATTAATTAAGCCACATATGAAACGTAAACATATATTAGCATAAATAACACAGTAACATAGATACATCTGTCGAATAGATGAATATTTCGACATGGATGCACATTGCAGACATCTAATTGCATACAAAAGTCTCACAAAAAACTCTCTCTAAGTATTTCTAATAGGCGTTAATAGAACGTATGTATTTTTATTTCTTTTTTACCTTCACGTTGTATCCCGCTTATAACAGAGTAGGCAGAGGGAACCTAGTGTTCAGACACTTCCACTTCCAACGGAATTTTGGAGGCATTTCACGCTGAGTGGAGGAACTCGACGCCGAGTTTTACCTTGTTAACAACGCGAATAAATGAAAATATTCATTTTCCCAAATGGGAATCGAACTCGCAATCGTCGCGTTCACAATCACATGCTCGTACCACTGCGCCACTACGACCACTTTTCACTATCGAAGGTAATATGAACTTAGTACAAACACGTTAATGGAAAACAAACATTTGGATAGGGATCATTATCGCTGAGTAAGCAACGTGTGAAATGTTAAACCTATCTATGAACGGTCAATACACACGTATTGGTCGTTCGTTGACGGACTAACTAGCGTATAACGTTGGTTTGTCAACACGCAATACCTCCGGAACTCGGTGGAAAGTGGAGAACGAAAATGTCATAATGGGAACGTAGTGTCTTAACACTAGGTTCCCGGGTTCCCTCTCCCTATTCCCCTATTTGCGGATTACAGCGTGAATATACATAAAATTTCAACAAAAAAAACCCCTCGCATATTAGCCGGTGCGAAGACGAAATTATAATAATAATTTGAATATAATCAATCCTCTAGAACGCACAACCATAGCATTTAAAGGTCATATGTCCCACTGCGCCATTACGGCCTCGAGAACTTTAACTAATTAAAAATAAACTTGTTTTGAATTAAAAATTAAATATTTAATTTACAAAATAATATTGCAACGAGATAAGTCACTCGACCTCCATAGCGCTCTTGAAGCGGTCGCAATTAATAGAATTAACGTTCACGTTCAAGTTAATTTGCCTAAGCCATAATGAATCAAGAGGAAAACCTAGTTAAGAAGAGATATAGATACTGTAGTATTTACGATTAAATAAAATTCTTTACAAAGATTTTCTAATGTAATGAAATTTTTAAGATTTTTTAACGATATAAGTTGTTTACCTGTCTCTCTCTTCTCCCCAATTATTTTTTAACAATTACATTAAGAGACAGGTAAATATTTCATTTAAGCAAGCAAGTATCTATAGGTACAGTAAACATAAAAATACAAAAAACTTTCTCAATTTTTCGCTTCACCTATATCCCAAATATATCTAGGTAGGCAGAGGAAATAATGTTAAGACACTATTCCAACGTTCCGCCCAATTTTCGAGACATTACGTATCGATTGAAAAATCTACACAGTGTCCTATCTTGTCTTGTTACCGACCGAAGAGATTTCCAATTGGAAATCAAATCCAAAACCATCGCGTTTACAAACAAATAGCACACCATAACCATATTTCATTAATAACATAAAAAACCCCCAACTTTAATGAAACAGTATGTAATTAATTAAAAAACAACATATAACAGAAAAATCTACATAAAAACGTTTTACTTGGCACGGCTATCACAACATTCGCGTCAACATAAACATAATAAAGTAATATCAGTAGGCGTATAAAAACAAAACGTCTGGCGAAATGCCAAGTAGTTATCTTCGGTCAAGGCGGCGAAGGAAGCGAGTTCGACCTTGGATTATATGAAACGTAGAGAACATATACATATACAAAAAAATAAACTTTCCAATAGAAGAGACGGTATGTAACAACATGTTACATTGAAATGTTAGTCATTCCAGTCAATTTTATAAAAAAATATTTCTATTTATAATTCTTTTGTAAATTTTTTCTTAATAAAATAAACAAAAAAAACTATCTTTCCGTAGGTTTTTATGTAACTATGTAAATTTCGAAATAAAATAAAAATTATTCCATTGATTTTTATTTTATTTACTCAGTACTAAAGTTGGAACTATGACTTCGCTATACGCTTTAAAAGCCAAGTACAAAGCTGTCGAGGTTATCAATAATAATTATCCATAATTATTTGAGATAATGCGAAAGACGTATGCAAGTTGAAAGTGTTTAATACAATTTGCTGATTAAAAAAAAGCAGCTTAAAAGTTCAATTGACTTTAATTAAACAAATGAATTTTGTACAGACAAAACCAAAAAAAAATTCATTGACTAAATTAATATATACTGGTATGTAATATATTCCTACTGGTTTAAAAAGTGGAGAACGGAGAGTTTAAGTTCTATCTTACTACATCAAAAACTCAAGAATTAAATAAATATAAGTAACGAGATAAAAGAAAATAAAAACAATGTTTCTGTGTTACATTCATTTCTACAGTTATAATGTAATAAATAGTAATTGGCGCATAAAGATGCTAATCAATTTAGATACGCGGTCTGTATTCTTTGAAACAAGTTGTAAGGTAAATATACATTTCTAACAAGCAAAAGCATCAATTAATATTCAAATCAATTTCACGCTGTATCCCGCACAGAACAGGATAGGCAGAAAGAATATAGTGAGAAGAGACTTCGCTCCAAACTTTCCGCCGAAGCTTTAGGGGTATTGTGTGTTGAGTGACGTTGCGCTTTTTGACATCAGAGCAAAGAAAATGAAAATAACCAAGTAAACTAAATAAATATTTTTGGGAATCGAACTCACAACCTGTCGCAATTACATTGCCACGCCTATACCCTTACGCCGACCTCAATTCATTCTTAGTTGTTAAAACTTCAATTAACCAATTAAAAAAAAAAGAATAAGAACAGGTGTACCGTTGATACCACCACCATCTTTCTGCTTCACCAACCATATAGCGGAAGGCTCGATAAAATTAATCTGTCAAGTTTGATAAGGCTTAGATATGAATCTAAATTTAATTATTTTTTTTTGTTAAAAAAAACCGGGCTGCCCTAAAAGCTTTGCCTAGTGAAAAGGGTTAACTTCGTTTATTTGAATAGCTGGTGCCCGCCGGTCTTTAGAATGTTTAACTTTTAACAATATTGGAATAAAATATCAATAAATATTGAGGTCATCGTGGCGATTGTAAACGATGGTTGTGGGTTCAATATCAACTCTGGGGAGTGAATCGTCTTCATTTTGCCATTTTAGCAGTAGCAAGTGCTTAGTGCTTAGTGTTACGCCGTTCAACACGTAGTGTTTCGAATTAGGGAGAAAGTAGAGAATAGAACAACTAGTTCTTCTGCGATTAGGTAAGACATTTCGTTCATCAACTTCACTAATGCGTTTTTTGCATATACATACGCTACATCCCATACATAGCAGGTTGACGCAGCCTGACAATCTAGTATTAAGACAGTCTGTTATCCATTGCCAGCCCGTTCTCCACTTTCTGTTGAATTATTCAAACATTGGTGATGAGTGACGGAGCTTAACGCCGCGTTCTAACCCGTAACCAGAGCCAGAAGATGAAATATTTCATTGTCCCAAGTGGGAATCGAACTAAGCTATTACAGTCGCACGTTTGTACCTCTGCTCTATGACGGCCTCAAAATAAGAAGTTACAAATACTCTACCATAAGCGGATCGAACCCACAACCATAGCAAAGAATTGAAGAATCTTCTTTAAAGAAACTCAATATTATTTTTGCAAACATCTGTCGGCAATGTAAATGTAATTGGCACTTGATTTATTTTTACGATACAAACGATTAATTATTTTTTTTATGAAACGTAAAGCTGACTTCAATGTTTTCAAAAATAAATCTGTAGACATTTCGAATTTAATGGGTTCATTCTCGTTTTTTAAGAAGGAAGTAACAGCTTCCATAAATTAATAATAATATTATTCGCGTTTTAGGCACACCCTTGGGCCCCGACGGCTTCCTCCACCTAATAAAAGTGTGTTAAAAAAACATAGTTTTCTTATATAAAAACTAATACCAGCTCCAGAGATTTACGACAGAGCCAAACCCTTTTCTTAAATTCCTTTGACAAAACACAAGTTGTTAATTATTAAAATAAATATCCGTTGATGTGAGCAAACCTGTTATTATCACGTAGTTACTTTATCAATCCACAATATCAGTTTAAAATTTAACTACGATAAAATAAGAATATATTTTTGATATAATTATACAATTTAAGTATTAAAGGTTGGCACATTGCAGTGTAGACTGAGGGAACCTGGGAACCTAGTGTTAAGACACTATCGTTTCCTTTTTACCGCCGAATTCTGAAGGCATTGCGTGTTGAGTATCGGAACTCAACGCTCCGCTCTGCCTCATTAATAGAACGAGGACATAAGAATATTAAATAACTACTTAAATTTCTCGAAAGGGATTAGAACCTACAACCTGCCGCTTTTACAGTAACACACATCTGGCACTGTGCCACGACTGGCCTCCTAATTTATTATAATTTTTACATAAAAAATATTTATTTCTATGGTGCCTTTGATTAACTTGTAATCTATAGAATACAGACAATATAAAAATAGATTATTTAACCAAAACGATATATAATTTCACATAAATAAATATTTAGAAATATTACACCTACATACTTTAAAAATAATTTATTGTATCATCTTTCAAAACGAGATAAATTTCTCGTTTAATACAAACTTAGAAATTTAAGCTGTAAAAGTTGAACTTTAACAACCATCATTTTAATATAAACAATAATGCCACACATGAGTGTTCAAATTTATTGATAATAATTGGATACCTTTTAGATACCTATTGGGTACCTATTGGATACCTATTGGATACCTATTGGATACTTATTGGGTATCGACTAACGTTAGCTTATATTTCTTTATTAAGTGTAGGTATAATAAATAATAGAAATGGACACTTTCGTACTACCAATAAGATAATGTTAAAGGAGTTAACCTTAATGTTTGTTTTTACTAAAAAACTTGCTTCACGCTGTATCCCGCACATAGTAGGGTAGGCAGAGGGAACCTAACCTAGTGTTGACAGTCCGTTCCTATTAAAACGCTTCCTTTCCCATATCGTCGAATAAACATAAATATTAAGTTTTATTATTATCAATAAAAAAATATTTGATTTAAATTAATAAGTATATTAATGTAGATTTTAATGGATTTCTTCAGTTAAGATTATCGTAAAACATAAAATATTATTATAATTTAATAAAATACTACTACTATTTATATTACTATTTATATTCCTTCAAGCTTCAGTTCATATCGTAATTAAAAAGATACTTTCCACATGTCAGACAAGTGTCAACAGAAAAATGAGAGGCACCAAGAAATCGATATCAGATATACGATCTTCCAATATCTATAGCTGTTAACGATTTTAAGAATTAATTAATTAAAATTTCATAACGATTTAATTAAAAATACGCTTTGCCTTGACACCAGAGCGAAGATATAAAATGAAAATATTAAATATTACATGTTCTCGAGTGGGAATCGAACCCACAATACCTCATACAGGCCTAGTAAATACACCTTGGACAACATCATATGAGCCAAGTCATTGGCGAGGTATTATACCTAATACGAAAATAGCTTCCACTATTACCATAACAAAATTGATTTACGTTTATAGCTTTGGTAAATTGAAATATTCATATGTTTAGAGTATAGCATGAGATTATTTATATAGATTTATATTATGTTAAATTGGTTTCAGTGTAAGGCTTGATGGGAATTATTACTTTATTATTTAAGTTTTGTAAATAAAACTTTACATTATAGTTGCTTTTTCCTTAAGAATAGTCACTTAGTCACTATCTAAATTTTGAGTGGCGGAACTCAACGTCGCGCTTTATTTCCTACCATTTTTATTGTTATTTCCTCTGTTTACTACTTATATTTTTATTGTTTTTTCCTCGAGTGGGAATCGAACCTTAAACGTATCAAATACTTCTTTTGGTTTCATACAATATCTAACTGTCTAATTCAGCTATTTCAATTTTGTTCATAATTTTATCTATCTATCTATATTTGTAGTAAATCTATATAAATAACAATATGAGATATTTATTTTATATACCAAAACAATTAATACGGTAATTTCACGAGATTAGAATCGTTAAATTACAGCCGAGATGGCTAGCCGCAGCATCCCACACATATGTAGTTTGAATGGTAATAAATTTGACCGCATCGATCGTGGTACAGATAAAACAAATCAAGGCCTATCAGAAACAAATCTATTTTATAAGGGGAACTACCGTGTTGTTTATTTTTTTTCTTAATTTCACGGGTAAAAAATTTAAAAAAAATGGTGTATGTTTTCTTTTTTTTGAGGAGAGATTCTGTTATAAAATGTTACCTACAATAGCGGCATCACAATTTTTTATTTTTTATTAAAAAATAAAATGTGACTTTTAATTTTCTAAAACAAACCATTTAAATAACTAGTAGTTACTTATATTTGTCTTGTTGACTCAGGCTACTTAAATTCAATTTCTGGTGAGATACTAAAGAAACTTCAGAGACAGTGCAGATAAAGAAAACTTAATAAACCTAATGTTAAGACACTCCGTTCCCAATAAGACACTCGTGTTCCCCACTTTCTACATTCTAATGGAGCGAGGAAATGAAAATATTAAACATTTAATTACTCCGAGTGGGAATGAACCCGCAACTCAGCCACGACAGCCTCTTATCGCTGTAAAAAATATTAAACCTTTTATACGAATTTCCATATGTATACAGTTACATGTAACCAATACGTGTTTAATAGTTATAGGAGATAAGCGAAAGGTGACAATATGTAATGGTCGACCAAACATCAATGGTAAATATTTACAAGCTATCGACTATCGAGTGTTCGACTATGGGGTCTTGGAACTTGGTTAATTCACACCTTGGAAAATTATATTGTGGACGTTAGAAATTCTTATTAAGCTAATAATGCGTGAAATTAAAAAATATCTTTAAACCAAGCTTTCTAGATTATTTAATGTACAAATCAAGTCCTTTCATTTGACACCTATTAACGAAAGTGTACAAAAATTTGTAATCCGCCATTTTGTTGCGGCGGCCATTTTGTATTACATTAATATTGATTATATGTAATTTTATTGTCATCGGAACTGAAGTAGTAATCCAAATTTCAGCTGACTCTGATACTGGGAAGTAGGTCAAGTAGAGCTTGCAATATTTTACATACATACACAGCAAGTTAAATAAAAACATGTTAAAATATATGTGTAGATAGTTTAAAACATATAATATACCTACTAATGTATTATATTCTTTATTTTCATTCATCTTTAAAATTTTTTTTGGAATTATAAGAATGAGAATAAACGATAACTCTTAATAAATATTCTATCAACACTATTTATTATACCTATATCATAAATATTCTATTAAGAAGAAAAAAAAATTAGAAATACCTAAATTCACATACATTACATTTCAAAGAACCTTTGGTCTCAAAAACAAAAAAAAAACCATAAAATGTGACTTTTTTATAAATACAGTTTGCGTAATTTCGTTTCGTTCACAATAATAAACGTGGGATACACGAACGACTCTAAATAATTTGATCGACCTTCGCTGTCCAAAGTCACGCAATTTGTAAAATTGTACTAAAATAACTTTATAAATCTAAAGTACATTACTAATGTTTAAATTACTATAAAAAATATCAGTTATAAAAAATATATAAAATAGAATTATTAGGAGACTCGAGAAAGAAGAGAAAAAGAAGAATGTCTAAATATAACATCAATATTTTTCAAATTTTTCGGCATAGCAGAACAGCATTTGTGTGTCGAACGGCAGATCTAAACGCCGCATTCTATATTCTAGCCCAAAGTAATGATAATGATTGTCAATAAAATAATTACCCCGAGTGGAATTCGAACCGACAACTACTGCGCTTACAAATACAACATACAAAATTCAAATTCCCCAATAATTAACTAAATTAACATTTTATCATCAAGCAATATATGCATGACTAATAAGTAAAATTTAATTTCCATAGTATTTTTCAACACTTACCGTAAGCACAGGAAGGCCAATGCCAACAATGTACAGCATTACATTGGTGACAGTGGAGTCTTTGTAGGGGTGCTTCAGAGACTCATCGTCACAGAAGAACCCTCGCTCGTATGGAGTACCCCATAGATAGAACACCAAGATCAGAAATCCGACTGTAACAAATGGAAAAATATATAAGTAAGTAATATTTTGCTTTGCTTTATTGTATCTGTATCATACCTATAGAAGGGTAGAAAGATAGAATGTAGTGACAAGACACTTTGTTCTTGAGTATGTTGTGTTGACTATCAAGGCTCGCGTTGTAACTTACTAAAACGGGAAAATAATATGGTCAACTTTTCACGGTACCAAGTGTGGGGGTTGTGGATTCTATTCCCATTCAGGGCATTCCTGAATCCCGTTTTGTACAAAAAATGGCAACGAATAAAATCTTGATATAGAACTCATTATTTTTGATCTCAAGTTTCAAATTATTATTATAAAATGTACGTACAAGGAAATGAAATTTAAAATTTACTATCTCAATATGACAGAGCAATATAAAGTAAGCGTCGTTAAGTTACTACCGCCATTACACGCATTTATTATGATTGTAAAATAACTGAACGTCGCTTTCATTTAGTCCACAATAAATAATTTTTTTAGCCTCTCTCTGTATCCTGCACCTATCAGGGTAGGATAGGAAACCTAAGAACGTAATGTTAAGACACTACGTTCCCATTTAGACATTCGCTACACCGCCGCGCTTTTACTTGGTTACCAGAGCGAGGAAATTGAAATCTGAAATATTTCATTAACTCGAGTGGGAATCGAACCAATTACTTATCGCGATTACTGACTGACCTAGTATTAAATAAAGTCGAAATTCGTTCAAAAATAATGCTCATATATTATTTTAAGGCAAGCAACTGTTCTATGAAAATACTATAAATAATAGTAATAATATAGAACATAATAAATCACTACGACAATCAAAGTTGGTAGTCATTAAAATCAACTGGGAGACATAAAGGGGGAATTTAAATTGGTGTAGAGTGATCCCATTCTCGCATTAGTTCCATTGTTACGATTGTTTCTTCTACAAACAGACGGACGGACAAAAAACATCAGGTAGGGGACGCCTTGCCAACGAAATAGATTGTATAGAAATGTTACCATTTTTTTTAGGGATTTACACGATGAGTGATAATTAAATGTGTTATTAAAAAAAAAGATTTAACAGATTGATATTTGTAAAAAAATATGTAACAAAGCTGATAATATTATATTATGATTTCTATTGGAAGTGTTAAAACACTCCGTTTTTCACCTTCATGATGGCGAGGCGGCGAGAAAATGGAATTAATGAAATCTCCTGAGTAGGATCCGAACCTACAACTGAATAATGAACTTGATTAAAGGCAAAAAGTTTCTGCTTAAGAAAAAAATACTTATAAGAAACCTAGTATTAAAAATTTCGAGGCATTCCATGTGGTTCGAGATTGCCGGAGTTAAGCGCCGCCCTTTGTTTTTGTTACTAGAACAGGGAAACGATAATATTAAACAATTGATTCTGAGTGAGCCTACAGTCACAAGCTGGTGCACGTGCGCCACAAGTTTCTTTTCTTACATGATGAAATATTATACATTCATATAAATATTACCATTAACGCAAAAACACTTTTCATATAGTACATAAGTAAAATATACATTTTTGTTATATTTTATAATTTATTATTAATAAAAAAAAATCTCAATCAAAATCCCACAAAATTAAAACAACCGTCGCTTCCAGATAAACAAACACACATCCAAAAATCCTTAAGCCAATAGCCCTTTGTTATTGATCTCGGTTAAAAATAACAAACACCCCCCATTATCGTTAGTATGGCATGTAGAGTGGAGAGTGGCTGGCGCTCTACACTAAACACTATTACTTATTGAATTTCTATGTTGTAGATCGAAATAATTGATATTTTTATCTTTTCCTGTAAATCCTCGTATTATATTTATTTAAAGCGAACGTAATAAATGTTGCGATATTAATAAATTATTTTTGGGGTACTTTTTTTATGTTACTACATTTCCTAATTGACATAGGTTTAGAGGAATTTAGTGTTAAAAGACTCTCTTTTCTACTTAACACCCATTATAAAGAAATAATTTATTACGTGATGGGAACAAACCCTTTGTTTTGCATTACAATTGTAAAATTTACTTTAATTTTCCTTTTCACCTCATTCCTCGGGACAAATGACATAATTATTTTAATTTTCCCCGCTCTGGTAAAGGCAAAGCGCGGCGTTAAGTTGCGTCGGAAAATAGGCGGAGTGCCTAACTAATAATAAATGAATAGCGTCATCTCAAGTTTCAAATAAAAAATTAAAACATAAATTATTAAATATAAATTAATATACTATTAAAAAATGTTAAATTTAAACTTTTGCCTTAGCGTGTCACCCCAAACCCCACATTACCAAAAAATAAAAAAAAATAAAAAAATAAAGCACTAGCATTCAACTAATAACAACATCAAATTCATATGCAAACAGAACAACACTAGTCCATTAAAAACAAAACTATGATTCACTATGGCAACACTACGAAATGGGGCGACGACCTCTTACATAAGAGTGTTAGATTACGTTTACAGCCACCCGCCAGTGTAATTTCCTTGAATTTGACATGTCGGTATGAAAATATTTGTGTTTTACGATAACCTTAACTGAGAAAACATTCAAATTAGCTTTGAATTTGTTGAAATCTACAACGTTATTATGTTTATTATTAGATAATTTAAGATTTTTATTTTTGTTAGTCTAAGCGCGACATTGAGTGTCGCTTCTCAACGAAAAGCGGAGAACTGAACACTACCTCTGCCTATCCTACTCCATACTGGGTACAGTATAAAGATGAAAAAAAAAGGAATTCAGTAAAAATAACACAATTGCCCATTAAAAAATTAAAATATCAGTTATCCGGATATTATAAAAATAAGGATAAAATATTTCTAAACATTTATTTATAAAATAATTGTAATCATTGCCTATATAATTATAACATAATCTATATAACATAAAAATGTTCTTTACTTTATATTATAATTAGTTCTAATAATCTAACATAATTATTTATAGCACTTTTATGTAGTAATACAGTAATAGAGCTTTGATCTCGTTAAAGGGAACCGATAAACAGGAAATAGTAAAAGTATCTCTTGCAATTTGAAACCGCAAGCATTGGCGGTTTAATTATATTTCAGTTTTAATTGACAATATATTAATATTTTTAACTTCACGCTGTATCCCGCACATAACAGGAACCTAGTGTTCAGGCACTCCGTTCCCATTAACAAACTGTTCCCCACTTTTAGCATTTAAAATCCACGCAAAAACGTTAAAGCCGTTAAGTTTATGCATATAAATCGAATGAACCCACTACCGCCGAATTCAGTCGAGCATGTTGGCAACAATGACAATTATGAGGAGAATAATGACATTAAATTTAATTAGGCTCGTGTATGTATGTATGATAAATGTACATGAATAAATTACATCGCACGCTATAAACTCATAGACACGTGTTAGTTACGCATCAATGGCAGTCAGTGTCAAGGTCTCGATCATTGAACATTATAAATAAAAAAAAAATTGCTTACGATATTTGCTGTAGAAGCAAAGAAATAGTTTTTTTTTTTTTAATTTCAAAGGAAATAATTATTTAATACGATTTGGATATTCCATTTTGTTTCGATATTTTTCTTATGCATGTAAGGATATAATAAATAAACATCTAAACCACATCTAAATTGAATTTCCCTTTTTCCGTTATTTCTCCACTTCATTCTACCTTTTATGAATAAAAATATATAAAGAAGCAAACACCTATGGTTATTTCCGCACTATTGAGTGCCAACTTTAAAACATTACCGAAAAATCAAAACCTAAAACCATATTAAAAAAATGTAAAAGGTGATCGATAACAAATCGTTATTCGAGCTTCACTTATCATAATGTTAACATGAAAAAGGAATTTATAACTAAAGGTGTAAAAGCTGATAAAAGTGCTGATAGCTGTTGATTTAAGACCACAACAAACAAAATGTATGTTAGTCAAATGACATTAACCTTTAACTCCTTAGTGAGTTATATAAATATTACGCCATCGTGACGCCTTTGAGAAGACTGACGTTATAAATGGTTATGGGTTCGATTCTCGCATATTTCAAAAAGTAGATAATGGTATGGTAAAGGTAAGAGAATATTTCAGAAATCCATGAATAATCGCAATTAATAGGGTAGGCAGAGGCAAACTAATGCAAAGACACTCCGTTCTCCACGTTCCGCTGAATTTTTTGAATCATTGCGTGTTGAGTGGCGGAACTAAACGCCGCCCTATATATATATATATATAGAGATATGAATCTTAAGTACCAAAGATAGAGCTCAAAGTTAAAGAGCAGTAGATGAAAATTAAATTTCAGTAGTTGCCAAACTGCGGTCGACGACTCCAGAGATAATTTAGTTTGAAAATACTATACGCTATTCAAAGCCGGTTTGGCAGCGCGGTGGATCTTTACAGTCCCATCATAAATATGTTAGTACATGTTTGTTTAATATAGTTAAGCATGAGACAATATTTAACTAGAATATATTTTCTCAGTTATCTTCTAAAATTGACTCCCGTAATGTATGTAAAAGCAACCACCGAGAATATACTAATAAAAGATTAACCTTGAAAAATAAAAAAGAAGCTATCGTGATATAGAGACACAAACGCGATGGTTGTGGGTTCGATTCCCACTCGCGGGAATGAAATATTTAATATTTTCATTTCCTAGCTCTGGTGTAGATCATTTCCGCTCAGCTCACATAATGCTTCAAGAATTCGGCGAAAAGCGAGGAACAGAAGTGACTGTGAATGTGTGATGGAATGGAGTGAATGGGGAATGGAGTGTTTGGACACTAGATTTCCAGGTTTCTTCAGTCTATGCTCTACATGCGGAATACAGTGTGAAGCTAAAAAAAATAATGACCTTAACACAAAAAGATCAGATCAAAAGAACTTGCAAAATATCTCTAGATACACCCATGGTTCTAACCTCCGTAGAGTTGGATTCCACCACTCATCAAGCAATACCGATATAATTCATGTACTACTCGTAATTTAGACCGAAAGTAGAGACCAGATTTAGCCTTTAATAATCATCTATTTAAATATTTTCCCAGAGATACTACTGTTATTAGCTTAAAATATATTTAAAAAAAAACATTTAAAGATTTTGGACGACTCCCATTTAAAAATTATCACAAATGATTTAAAGCTTTTCGTGATATGAAATAAATAAAAACATATAAAACCTACCTCTTAACCAAACAAAAATTATACCGAAGCCCACGTCATATTGCAAAAAACACGGTTATTGTTTGCGATTGTAATCAGCGTGATACAATCTTCGCCCACACGTATGCTTTGAACAATAAAACTGGTTTTATTTTTTTATTTCATACATTCAATATAAAAACTTGATAAATGGAAGTGCTTAATCATATTTTTTTTTTATAAAAAAATGGGTTTTAGAAACTATTAATTTAAGTTTAATGAAGTAATTTATAAATTAGCTTCACGCTATAGCCCGCACATAGCACGGTAGACATAAAGAACCTGGGAACCTAGTGTTAAAACACTCCGTTCCAATTAAGACACATTTCCCACTTTCCACCGAAATCGGGATACATTCCGTAAGTATTTAAGAAAGGAGACAATATAAAAATTGAAATAAAACAATACAATTGTAATTACGAAATTTAAAAACAAATTAGAAGTCTAAACTATTAAAAAAATATCATTTTTTGTTATTTCTATGCATTACTAAGAAAACCATGAGATTAAACGACAGACACAAACACTGTGCCAATCAATTCGTATATCAAAGAAACTTTTAATTATTGTAGATGTGATTTTTTTATGAAATTAATTATAAAATTTGCTTTTTAAATTCTGATATTGTTGCTAAGCCGAATTGAAATTTGAATTATTAAATAATTATCTATCTTGTTCTGAGAATATTTTTTTAAACATTTTTGTATGAGAACATCTGAACTTCTCATTTGAAGGTTACTGGTAATTCAAAAGACCATTCATGAGGTTTTTATTTTGTCTTACTTATATAACCATTTATATCCTCAAGTAGACAGAGACAACCTAGAGAAAGATCAAGTTTGTGGCGGTAAATCAATCCTGAAATACCACATTTGTCGTATGACCCCGTAAATATTTGCTTTATTCTGTGTTTCAGTTGTTATAGTGGCAGAAGATATATATATATATATATATATATATATATATATATATATATATATATATATATATATATATATATATATATATATATATATATATAGTATATATATATACTAGCGGCCCGCCCGCGGCTTCGCCTGCGTGAACGTTACTATTAATTTGACGTCCATGAAAAATTTTATACTCCTAGCACTTGTAGTAACAAAGTTTCATATAAACTCTCAACCCCAAAAATAACTCCTTAGGAGTCGAATATTGCAAATTCCCGTCTTAGCGAGCACCTACGTCCTATAAGTAACTCCTATGCAAAATTTGAAATTCCTAGCACTTGTAGTTTCTGAGATTTCGTGATGAGTGAGTGACCTTTCGATTTTATATATATAGAAGATAGAAGAGATAGAGTAGATATGCTAGTGTAAAAATTTCAACTGTCTAACAGATTCATGAAGTACACCCTAGTGACAGACGTACAGACAGACAGCGGACTCTTAGTAATAGGATTCCGTTTTACTCTTTGAGCACGGAACCCTAAAAATATACTTTTTTACCTATCAAGTAGGTACTGTTTACAAAAGTACGATAGTTGAGCACATTCCGAATTCCACACGACTCGTGAGCAGTCATTTTTTCACTGTATCTACATTCAAGCCATTGTCTCAGACTCATTCGTATTATAATTTATGATAAATATGGCGGTGCATGTTTTGGTACATTTACATGTTACATGGCCGACATATTGTTATATTGTTTACATTTTGACGGACACCGTTATATTTGTATTTGTTTATTGTTGTAGTAGAAGTTTTCAACTAGAAACTTTGAAATGGAATTGTTGAATCTTGTAATGGGGGTCGATAAACCTTTGTATGCAATTGAATGAAATATATTTAGGATAACCTAAAAAATAATTTATTTAGGATTCAATAGAAAAACATCAAAATTACGATCTTTTTAATTAAGCAGGGTAGGCATAAGAGACCTAGAGTTAAAACGGCCCGTATATCAATTTCTATCGAAGCCACAACTACCGTGTTTAGAGTCAGACACTTTCATTGCGCCACTACGGCCTCACATGTAATCCCGGCTGGTTAATTTAATGAGAGGTAATATAGCGAACATATCGTCGGCTTACAGTGTAAACTGTAAAAATTTTCTGCTAAACTAAACTTCTCATAAAGTATGAGTATATACTGTAAAATGTAAATGTGTAATAATTTTCCTTTCTCCGCATTCTGCCAAAATTCGAGTCATTGCATCGATTGAAAATCGAACCCATAAACATCACATTAACAGTTAATGCTGTTCCGCTACATCTGATGGCTTAAAAAAAATAATTAAAATAAAATTTCTAACTGTATTTAACCTTACATATTATAACAAGGATATTCTATGGGATTATATCCCAAAAGAAATGTATCAACAACTTCCATCCTGCAGCGGGGTCATTGCGCGATCACTCCATTAAGTGACCATCCTTATTACGTTTCATAGCAATTAGGTTATATTTGATTTATTTTTTCTTCGAAATTTTGATTAGAATACAGAAATCTGCTAGAATCATTTATAGGACCAAACTAAAAAATAATAGTTTTTTTTATGCTGTACAATTTAGGAATTTTCCCCGTAACTATAACAACGGAAACTTACATGAAATTAATTTAGATATCGCAGTTTTTACTCTTCATTTAGTTTCACAGCTTATTAGGTTGGACAGGCTGCTGTAGAGATATTGCAACATACCAAAATATCTCGATGTTGGTACCTAGTAATAATTTTTACGAAAAGGCGAAAACCGATCGTAAGTGGCTTCATATCCCAACTCGCGCTTGGCCGATTTAATGCGGTTGTGATACTAAAGTAGGCATAATTATCCATGTGCTTTTAAATCAAAAGTCTGTACATAACCTAAAAAGAACTATATATTTCAACTCTGCTTCCACACGTACCCGATAATAGTACTTTCGGAATCGAACTCACTACCACCATTGCATATCATTATTATTATCATAAACAGCACGTACGACTACATACAATAAATTTTCCCGTTTCTAACTTTAGTATGACGTTTTACAGCGTATTGCCTTCCGTAATCCGTAATAGGTCACTTTCAGACGGCAACAGCGGCCCATTCATGCGGTAATGTTTTTATTTGAACACACTGTATACAAGTACGAGTATACACGAACTACCATTATTGTTGAATGCAAGTCCAGGCTTGTTTTGGAATCTCTTTAAAATGAACATTTGGCATTTTGTTTCCATAATGACCTTCCTCTAATGTGAATTTGAGAAGGAAAAGTATAGTAACTAAGGGTTTATGCGCTACTTTTGTTTTTTTTTTATGATTTTGCATAAAAATATAATTATATTTTTAAGTTAC
This sequence comes from Heliconius melpomene rosina, assembly GCF_056956725.1. NCBI lineage: Eukaryota > Metazoa > Arthropoda > Insecta > Lepidoptera > Nymphalidae > Heliconius > Heliconius melpomene. Next base: position 2,093,958 of record NC_140402.1, on the reverse strand, counting down.
TAAATGTTCAAGATAAGGATGAATTTTTGAGTGAAAATGTGAGTTGGATTCGCACTCGAGGAAATCAAATACTGAAATAAAGCAAAGCGTGGCGTTAAGTTCCGCCACTCAACAAGCAATGTCTCCAGAATTCGGCGGCAAATGGGGAACTCAGGTATCCTAAAGGTTTTCCCTGCATACTTACTTCTATTTGTTATGTGTAGGATATATATTGAATTGGGGAACGGAGTGTCTTAACATTAGGTTCTCTCTGCCTACTCTGGTGTGCGCGGGATACTATAAAAAAAACTTTCTACAGAATCAAAAGTCATATTTAACAATCACTATTATCATATACCTATCTAGCTATACCTAATATGAAAGTTAAAAATCGTGGTTATCCAAACAGGGGTCACCTACATTCGAAGTGGAGAGCATGATGGACGATATTTACAATAATGACTTATCTTCGGTTGTAAAAAAGTTGTTCCGAAACTCATGATTTATGTTGTTCCGAAAGTGGACCAATGCACGCGTAAGTGCATTACTTATAAATATAGCCGTGTGGCCGCGTGGTTAAGTTGATACGATAGTTGAGAGTTCGAATCTTTTTTTGGGAGTTCTTTCTACTCAGCATGTAGCAAACTCTGCTAATAGTAGAGGGAACCTAGAGTTATAACACTCAAACACAGTTTCCCTTTTCAAGTTTTTGAAACTAAGCAACGAAATAAAAATAAATCATTGCTTTATCTATATCTTTGTGGCATAGAAGTTTCCTAAAAATATATTTTTAATGAATTGATGTTCACAATATAAGTAGTTTTAACCATTTAAACATTTCTTTAATATAATATAGGACAAAAAACGAGGTCGATCAGTTCGAAGCCATCGCAGACTTATTAATTACACTGGCGCCTTATAAAAAGAGGGATGTAACAAAATGTAATCACTCTATTAAAAAAGTCAATTAATCAAACTTTTGAACCCGCCGACTTACGAGCTCTCGTAAGTATAGCACCATCATTGGGATATTCCGCTTGAAACTTTTTCCCGCATAGTAGGGTACATAGAGGGAACCTAGCGCGATGATATATTAAAAATCAGTTTTTATTAATTTTACAAATCGATCATTTAATATCAATATTAGATGGTTTCTGCAAAAAAATTAGAATCCGCCATTTTGGTATGGCGGCCATTTTGTGTTAACAACAATATTGCTTATAATGTAATTTCATTGTCATCAAAACTGTAGTCGTTATCCAAATTTTAACTCAATCTAGAAAATGCTTCAAGTCGAACTTGTACGATTTTACATATACTAACTAACACGGCATGTTAAAGAAAATTAATCGTATAATATACGGTAAGGTTAATACTACAAGTTTTTACAAATTTTCAGTTCTGGTATTTACTTATGTCTCTTTGTTAGGTTAATTATTACTTCCTCAAATGTAAGCTACTTTTTTAAAATTGTATAGTACTATATAATTTTTAAAAAGTAGCTTCCTTTCTGTCTTTTTTATCTCTTTCCATACAAAAGAATATCTGTCTAATTCAACATTTCCATTCACGCGACTGTAAAAGCGTCGTAAATCATCCAACTTGGCTGTAGTGGTTGTTAGAAAGGATCATTAAAACTAGAGTGTTACTAGGGCATTCACACTGCCAACTGGCTATGGTACTGGCATTTAGAAGAAAAATACAAAAATATAGAGGAATATGATAGAATTTACGTTTTGAGGTTAGAAAGGAAACCCTATGTGGTCAATTTGTATGTTCTAATAAAATTCAAAGTTGCATTTTTGTATTTAAAATTTGTTATGATTAAATTCATGGTAATTAATAATACAAACGTGATGAAAAAGTGGGAAACCGAAGGGTCTCAACGACGAACAGAGTTCCTTAATACTAGGCACTCAGGTTTTCCTCTGCCTAAACTGCAATGTGCGGGAAACAGTGTAAACTTACTTATAAGAAAAATACAAACCAACAATCGTAACCAAGTTGAATTTGTAACCAAGTCTAGGAGGCATAGAAATTACAAATTAAATAATTCTCGACATGTTCCATACAAAGTAAGTCACGAATATGACTCACGAGGCAGTTATGGTAATCTAAATTAAAACGATTATATAACTTGGAGTCACTGGTTAACAGTGTATTATCCAATTAGTAGGTACTATAAAATAATAAGGCATATTATTTATACGTTTCCAAAAATTTTTTTTCTTGGTAAAATAAATAAATAAAAAAAATTTTTTTTAGAAGTGTGAAATAATACTACCTAAGGAAGTTTAAATTTTATGGTTCCCAAAAAAAATCTTTATAATTTTTAATATAGGAATGTCTAAAATGTGTGAGCCGGATAAAATTTCAAGCTTTTTAGCTGTTAAGCTGCGAGAAATATTTGCAGAAATTACCATAAACATAGCAGAGAAGGCAGAAGAAACCTGGAGACCTCGTATTAAGATACATCCATTCCCTACTTTACAGTGGCACGCTTTTGCCCCTGGGCCACGACTGGCCTCTACAATTAAAAGCTTCTATAAAATAAAATACAACTATCAATTACTATTTATCAGTGTGTACGTAACTTAACTCCACATCCTCAGAGGCGTCTCTACACGTCTATATAGCATCGCTCGTAATTAATTACTACGGTTCACAACCACCATTGTAGGTATATATGGTATTGTTCTTAGTCCTTATTATAACAATGGGCTTATATGATAGAGAGATTTATGGGATTTTGATACAATTGTCTGCAGACATTTGAAAGCAATAAAATAAATTGCTTTCTCTTCTTCAATGCATCTTTATTTTATAAAATATAACAACATATTTTATAAAATGTATTTATTTTCTTTAATTTAATATTGGTAAAACAGTTTGATTTTAAAATAGGTGATAGTGTGAAATACATGTAAAATGAAATTAAGTCAGATTTATTCCGCGAACAGCAGGGTAGGTAGAGGGAAGACTCTCCAGTCTCCAATTTCCATCCTTTCAGGCCTTTGAGACCTTTCCTTTAGACGACGATTCCCTCTCGAGGGAAAGAAATATTTTCCTGCTATTACAGAATAACAGGGCGAAGCTAAAAAAATAATATTAAAGATCATAAACAACATCAATAATAAATCCCTATAAGTGTTAGCATTGAAGTTTTATAGTCTGCCAATAATATTTATGTCCGTACTATTTGCAATTACAGCCATTACTTCACTATCAGCGATACTATAATTACGGCGTATCCCTACATCATTGTCTTAAGGCTTAAAATCATTAAAAGATAAACCTAAGATAAATTCAAAACGTAGGCGTGGGGTATTAAGAAATAATAAATCTATTGTAGCCATCATTTTCATCTTAGAATGGAACATGGCGGTTTGTTTTTAGGGTTCCGTACCTTTTAAGGAAAAAAAGGAACCCTTATAAGATTACTTTGTTGTCTGTCTGTCAAGAGCATTTTTCTCAGAAACGCTTGGAAATATCGAATTGAAATTCAAGCCATATGCTCAGATCTATGATCTATCCCTTGATTTCCCGAGAAAATAATATTTCTACAATAAGTTAAAAAAAGAAATATGGTCGTTTACATCTCAAGTAACGAGTATTTCGACACTATTAAAGGAATCAAGATTCACAGGAATCAATCTGAAAATTATTAAGCTAAGCTTGAATTTCAGAAAAAGCTCGAGACTCTAATTTCTGTACGGAACCCTCGGTGAGCGAGCCCGACTCGTGCTTGTTTTTATTTAATTAGCTGGAGATAAAATATTGAAGTTGATTTATTATTCGTGATTACAGCTGAGTAATTAGTGAAGGGAATGTTCAATCATTTTATCGTGTCAATTTTGTTTGTAGATTGTAAATACGAGAGTGTGATAGGTTTTATTTCTTAACTATTGGCTTGCGGCGGCTTTGCTTGTATCAATTTTTTTTAGAGTATATAATTTTATGTCATATTTTTTTTTAATATTATAGAGAAATGAACCTACTATTTAAAAAAATGCTATTTAAAAATGTTGCAAATTTGCTGATTAAGACTGAAAACTTTTAAAATCACCTTCAAATATTATGAGTACCTATATAATATTTAATTTATAAGGCACTTTCTACGACCGAACTTTATTACTTACTTGCTTATTTCTGTTAAAAGTATTAATTTCTATTACAAAATAAAACAGCAAATAAACCTAGAATAAGACATTAAATTCAAAATTTGAGCTCTCTCTTAGCTTCTCGCTTTAACAGGCACATAGCAGGGCACACAGAGGGAACCTGGGAACCTAGTGTCAAGACATTCCACACCCATTAAGAAAAAACCGTTAAATTATACCTCCTTCACACAAAACAATAACCGAGTGTTCGGATCAATTTTCAAGTAGTTACACAATTATAGCATAGCGGACGTTATAATTTCGACGCTTCCTCTACAGTCTGCCATTATTAGGGCCAATCACTGAATTGCAGTGCAGTTCAGTGCAGTACAGTCACTGCAGTGAGAAATACTGTACAAGGTATAGTAACAATGCTCGTTACGTTACCGTCTATAGTTAACGCGAGTAAGTATAGTTAAGGTAATGTGGCGTAAAGCTTGTTTGATAGCAACCAGTAGTTTGGTATGCCTCGAGATTACCCTGGCTTCTATTATTAGGAGCTTAAGTGGAGATTGTTATGGAAATTATCATAGGGTCTAATGTTGTTAGAATATTTCATTTTTCTTGTGAAATATGCTGTTTTTTTGTAAGGGAAAACAATAGAGAAAAAGATAAGAAATAAACGTTTCAGTTAATAAAATTAGCAAAAAAAAGATTAATAAACTGTTTAGAAAGACACATTTATACATTTTTTTTGTGAAATGACTTATTGATATCAAAAAAACTAAAAAAAATCTTTATTTTTCCATCACTATCAAAAAAAACCAATCAATAATTAAATACTTAAATCTCAATTCAGTCAACAATTTCACATCACTACTTAAACCGCCGACCACGGCCCATAATCCATAGTTTATCTTGTTAGCAATACAATTTCTATGACCATTACACAACTACAATTTGACCATGATCCATTCGATTTGTTGACCATCAACCATCACCGATAATCGAGACATCAACAATCAACATATAGATTGATAACCAGTGGGTGGTCCATTTGTACCTAGTTGGATTTAATCGATTCCGATAGAGAGGCTTTCGAGAATGCATTTGTGTTTCGAATTACGAAACCGAAAAGTGATACTGTTCGAAGATGATAATAGTTTTAGATAGCTTTAATTGTGCAACCTTATTTTGTTTTACACTGTGTGCGTACATAGCAGGGTAGGCAGAGGGAACCTAGGAACCTAGTTAAGTTACCATTACAACATTGCGTGTTCAGTTTTTTTTTTCCCTAGCCTACATCATCCCATTGTTGGGCAAAGGCCTCTCTCCACTTCTTCCATTCCGGTCTATTTAGTGCTATTGAGCACCAGTCAGGCCTATAATGGTCCAGCTCGTCCCGCCATCTCCGTTTTGGTCTGCCAATTCTCCTTTTAGAGCTTGGAATCCATCTGGTAGATGATTTCGCCCGAGACTCTTCCGGCATGCAGCGTGTTCAGTGCGAGGAAATAAAAATATTAAATTTGAACGGTCTTGAAGAGGCACAGATTCAAATCTGGCTATATTAAAAAAATATATTATCTAAATAAACAACATCGCGATGGTTGCGTGTTCAAATATTTGGACGGAGAGAAATAGAACTCTTTACTATGCTTTTTTGTAACAAATTGACGGTAATTTATTATCACTACAGCTATCTATCGTTCCAAAGATATTTTTATAAATGGATATTGGAAAGTAAAAGCGATATATAGTAAGATAAAGTTATGAATATATATATTGAGGCCATCGTGGCCCAGCGGTACAGGTTAACAGTTGTGGGTTCGATTTCCATTCGGAGAAATCAATTGAAAACTGGGGAACGGTGTGTCTTAACACTAGTTTCCCTCTCCCTATCCTGCTATATGCGGGATACAACGTGAAGCTATAGCTATAAAAAAATAAATAACAAACAAATAACCAGACAAAAATAGCAACAACCAGAATAGAACCCATTCTATTCTAGGATATATAACTTCCCTTACTTAATTGGTCATCGGTCTAGATAGGGCACAAAGCCCACATACAGGATGACATCGTTTATATCTCCGGTGGTATCAATTGAAGATAATATATAAAATAATCTTGTTATATTATAGTATTAGTAGCATCATGTATAAAGGAAGCTTTCATAAAAGGACATGGAATACGTACTGGTGTATCAATATCATACTTTCTCTAAATAGACTAGGGAATTGTATCTAATTTAACCGTAATAAACCCATAACTATATGTTCCATCGACAATTCAAATATTATTCTACGCTTAGGAAAGAAAAATTATTAAAAAAAAAAAATTAAAATATTAACATAGCAGGATCCGAACCCGCACCTCTTGGAAACCATACAAATGTCCCTTACTATTAAGTTATACACACGATCAAACTACGTCAAAACTCCAATCCCAATACGTTCAAACAAACAATTTTAATAATTAAAAAAAAAAAAACAATATACAAAAAAAAAACCTACTACGCAACCGTCTCGTATATCAGTTAAATTCATAATTTATTCACATGGCACCAACTTTGAATTAATGACAGCCTCGTGCTGGTCGTCCCTTGGCCTGTTATGGGCATGACCCTGGCCTTAAGAATACTAAATGCACTTGCAACAGTCGTTTTGATGGTAAAGTAGAGTTTATATATTTATTGTAGAAATATTTATATACGTTTCAATATATTTAAAATTTATATTCAAGCCAGTTATGGCACAGTGGTACAAGCTTACGACTGTGAACGCGATAGGTTGTAGGTTCATGTACCACTTGAGGAAATGAAATAATTAAAGTTTTCATTTTCTCATTTTGGTAAAGAGGCAGAGCGTGGCGTTGAGTTCCCCTATTCAACACCCAATGCCTTCAGAATTCGGTGGAAAGCGAGAAACGCAAGGTTTTTAACACTAGGTTCCCAGGTTCTCCTACCTGTCCTACCTTCTTCTGCCTCTCCTGCCATGTTCGGGATACAGTGTGAAGAATAAAGTTTCACGCTTATTTACAAAAGGTAGGGTTTCCAACATAGGTACTGCCATGACCCCTGTGTTAAGAGTTAAGACACTCCTCACTTTTCGCCCGATTATGAGTGGTGAGTGGCAGAACTCAACGCCGTTCTCAGATTACCAGAGAAAAAACTATAATAATATAACTGTGTGTTTACATTTTTTTATTTTTTTAGATTGGATTTAATGGATTTTTAAATGAATATTTTTTATATTATACTAGCGGACGCGCGCAGCTTCGCTTACGTATTTAGGGGTGAATTCTAATAAACCATGAAACATGTGTTCAATGAAATATTTTTAAGAGTCTAACCTTCAAATTTTATAAAAATCGGTGGCCATTTAAGAATTTTTCCATGCAAACTTTCAACCCCTTATTTGCACCTTTATGGAAAGAATTTTAGAAAACCATGAAACACGTGTTCATTTAAACACTTTTAAGAGTCTGAATTTCAAATTTTATAAGAATCGGTGCCGATTTAACTTTTTTTCCATACTAACTTTCAACCCCTTTTTCGCCCCTTTAGGGTAAAAAATTTTCCAAAATCCCTTCTTAGTGGATGTCCAGATTACAAAAGTAAACATCTGTCCAAATTTCACGTTTCTACGCACAGCGGTTACGGCTTATTTTGATTTTATCTAAAAAGGCCATAATCTGCTCTATATTTACTCTCCATTCCGCTATTTATTTTCAGTAAAAAAATTATCACCTAAAACGGTCACGTTGAAAAAAAAAATTTAAAACTACCTTGAAATTTCGACAATGGGTGCTCTGTTCGGTTTAGAAGTGCTAATAAGATGTAGATTGCATCAGGTTGTACGGATATAGCAACTGATAGCGGGTTCAAATATTGACTACGTACTAAAAACAAATTTATTTTATCACGTTTTTTTGAAGATATAGAAATTAATAGTATCATCTATTTGTACATTTGTTAACGTACTATTATATTTCACAGGATAATTTTATCTAGGTAATACTCATATTTCAATTATATATTGTAAAAAATTAGTCAACCCATTGATTTCTTTTATATTGTATTTTAACAAATAGAACATAATGTAGTAGTAAATCTCTCTTCGGCAGTTTTCACTATTAATCTCAATTAAAAGATGAAACCGTCGTGATGCAGGGGCTCAAGCGTGCTGCTGTAATCACGACGGTTGTGGGTTCTATTGCCAGTCAAGTAATGAAATATTTCATTTTCCTTGCTCTGGTAACGAGATAAAGCGCGGCGTTGAGTACCGCAACGAAGTGTCGCAATGAGAACTTGCTTCTATGTGCAGCCTTCCCTTCTATGTGCGAGATACAGGATGAAGTTAAAGAAAAGAAATGTATCTAACAAATAGACCAATATAATGTAGTGGCAAATCTCTCTTCGGCAGTTTTCACTACTTATCTCTATGACAACATGACAAACCGAATCAAACTAATAAAACATAAGGTTCTAGACATATAATAAATAGTTTTTTTCGATAGGGTCCACAATTCGATTTCATATGAAAATAATACCCTTATAAAAATGTATGAGCAAAATTTAGCATACACCGCAATGAGAAACGAATGGTGTCAAGTGGTTGATGAGATATCAGATGATAGCGTGTGCTAAATTTAAAGAGCTCATTGCTTGGGAACTAATAAAGTTTAGGTATTCATATAGGTACCATACTTCGCCTTTTACCTTACCTACTATTGATAAAGTTAAATGTCCTATAGAATAATTTGCAAAAATATGAATATGTTGGCAGCTATGACGTAGTGGGATAAGAGTTGACTGTAAGCGCGATGGTTGTGGATTCTATCCCCAATTAGATTAAGGCAGGGGTTCCCAACCTTTTTCAGCTCGCGGCGCAGTTACAAGTTTGGTATTTTTTGACGGCGCCCTACCCAAGCTAGTTCGCTATTAGAAAAAAAAACAGTCGAAAGAAATAGATACCTACACCCAAATAGGATCAAAAATTAAAACATCCATAATATGAAATTGAGTTTTATTTATTTGAGAAAATAACAATTAAGACATAAGTACGACAGTTCTTAGTCAATTCAATGTGACGGTTGAGCTTGGTGATCTCCGCATAGTTTCTTAAAGATTTTGAGAAACTATTTCCGATTTCAGATTTAGGAATCAACTCACGGCGCACCTTTTTACTTTCTTTGGCGAACTAGGGCGCCCCGGCGCACAGGTTGGGAACCCCTGGATTAAGGAATGATTATATTTAAGTAAATTATAATCCTCTTTTCTCGCTCTGGTGGACAAAAGCGCTGCGTTGACGCCGCTTAAAATACAATGTCTCGAAAATAGAACATAAAAGTGGTGACGGAGAGTGTAAGCACTAGGTTTGTAATTAATTCTAGTAAACATATTTATTACATTTGTCTTAAGCTTGATAATATTATTAATTGATTATAGTAATCGAACAATTTCCCTCGTTTGAGTATAATTGAGTTTAGTAGTAATAAAAGTATATAGAAGTTATACTGCATCATCAATCAATTAACTTTTTTTCGGCTTCACGCTTCATCCTGCAAATAGCAGGATAGGCAGAAGGAACCTACGAACTCAGTGTTAAGACACTCTGTTCCCATTAAGACACTTCCTTTCCCCACTTTCCGCCACATTATTTAACACCGCACTTTGCTTCGCTGCCAGAGCGAGGGAATAAAAATATTAAATACTTTATTACCTCAACTGTAATTCGAATTCACATATTATAGTGATTAATTTTAATATCTTTTCATATGAATCGTAAACAATAACAAAAAGTTCATAAAATAATATCTTTTTATTAATTGAATAATTTCTACGACCTTTTATATATAAATAAATCACTTTAATTGTACATTACTGATAAATAGGTATCATAAAAAAATATTGCAAAAATTTAAAAACAAAATAACCATATTTTTTTTTTTAAATAAAAAAAAAGCATCACGTGAAACCATTGATAATGCCGCTAATTGTTCTGGGCGTGTTGGAGCTTGAGGATCACACGCATTACTCTCAATATCTTACCCACTTAGAACTGAGCCCAGTATTTAAGTGTTAAGTAAGTACAAGTGGAAACAAATATGACAATTTAATCCGGAATTTGGAATTTTTAGGATTATTTCTTGGACGTTTATAGGAGGTGCGAGTTCGAATTCTGCTAAATTCAATTTTATTATACGTTTTCTAAAAATGTATCTCTTTTGACATTAGAAGAATGCTTAATTATGAAGAAATTAAACTCTGTTGTTTTTAGAAAAAATATGGTGTTGGAGTACCGACATGCATTGTTCCTATAATGTGAAGAAAGTGGAGAACGGTATGATGATTTATTTTTATTAGTTTCTTTTTACCTACGAGCTTAGGAACAGCCTAATGAAGAATTATTTTATTACGATTGTTACACAAAAATGTTAGATTTAACATTTTTTTTTGCGTGAAAAATATCGTGCGCTGTCTTCCAGATTAAACTCGAAATGCATTTAATAGTTACCCCCATCATTAAAATACAAAATCAGCCCGAAAAAAGTATGACAGCTATAATTTAGCTCCACAAAAAAAATGACATAACGAGAAATTGGCGGTAAACGAGCTGTCATTTTACTTTTTAGTTTCCAGACCAACGTCTCACGCTATCGTGCCAACATGGTACAGTACGGTCGAAGTGTCGTGACTCGTGATCGCCTTGAAATTAAGCTTTCTGAACTTTTGCACGTGAATTTTATACGTGAAGCAAATAATCAAAAAAAAGAAAAAATCTCATATCAAATCTACACAGCCGCCACATCTACAGCCAACTTTCGGGGCGGCCACAACTCGTTAACCGTACTATATCAGGCCATCACACCAACATGGTATAAGGCCTCTTTAACGGATACTGTTAATCTGACAGGTCGGATGTTTTGACAGCAGCGCAATTACCTGCCACTTTGTTTGGCTCACTGTACCAACCGTTCACATCCGTTCATTGCTCTGATCTGGGGCTCAAATTGACGAGATAATATGTTGTGAATGCAAAAGAGGAATTTTAATTATTTTTTTTATCATTACAGGTTATTTAGTGTATTTTTTAAAAGCGTAAATAATGTATGAACGTAAAATATTTAGCTCAAAATTTACATATTTAACGAAACTTGTTAGTGATATGGAAAAATGGGAGCATTTCATTTCAATAGATAAAATATATTAAGACTTAAGTAGAATTTGACATTATAAAAATAGTTCCACTATTTGTTATCTGTGGTAGCTCATGTTTTAAAAATCAATAAATATCAAATGAAGAATGTGCAGCCATTCTATTTACAAGGTTTCATTTTATTACAAGCACTTTCAGCATTAGTTGCATCATAACATACATTGTATGAAACTTGAAATAAAGAATATTTCATCATTAATATCTAAATATAATATATTAAAATTATATTTATATGAATTCTCAGCTATCTCATCTATCGTAAAAGGAAGCTACAGCAGCTTTTTACTACCTATAAAGCTATAAATATTATCTTTCTACCTACATAAGAAAAATTGTGCTAGGAATATTTTTATGTAAATAAATGTTAATAAAAAAAAATAAAAGGATCAAAATTTTTATGCTTTAATATTATAGTTAAGTGGTTAAGCCTTTCTTTTTATTATTATACTTTCGAACTTACAACAAATTTATAAAATATATTTTTATGAAGCAATGATACAGACTAAATACAACCAACTCTATATCCATTTATCTGTTTTAGAAGACAATATGTTCAGATCCGCCAATCATTAGGTATGTAATGTCTTGAAAATTGAGTGAAAATTGGAGAAAGGAGTGTCATAACAATAACTTCCTTCAGTCTACTGTGCAATGTGAGAAAAATCATGAAACTGAAACTATATTATAGTGGACATTACACTACAATGCAGATAATGTGGTTTCTATTATTCTTAATAAGTCTTTTAAAAAAGTGAAAAAAACATAGTACTTTCCCAAGCCTTTAAAAATATTTAAACTTACTATATAAAAATAAATTAAACAATATGTGTATTCAAAAAAATACTCTCATATAATAAAATAATAATTTGACACATACAGCTTATCAGTTGATTATCAAATTAATTTTGTTGCCTTTCTGAGTACCCAACAAGAGAAGGCCAATGATGAATGGACGCACTTGAATATGAATGCACTCACTGTATGCATATAGTGGGAACATTCGCACTAATGTGAGTTAACTTTGTTACATATTTAGAATAGAGTTACATTTAATTTTTTAATTCTGAATAAACAGAATCCAAAAATAACTTAATTAAGCAAATTGTAATAATTTTATTATATGTTAAATTATAATTCATTCATAAACTAATCTTAGTAACACAGCAATAAATAATACACTGTACATATATTTAAATAACAAAACATATGTCTCATTGTCTAGGTATATTCAATGCTGATATACGATAAATACAGCGAAATAAGTTTCAACTAGCGTTATCGTTTATTGTGCGAAATATATTTTGTCAACGATGATAAAAATTAATACTGTCGTTGCCACAAACATTTTTTTTACTTTGACGTCAATAAATGTAGTTAAATAATCCACTTTTACCTTCATATTTTGATTCCGATTGGCCTTGAAAGGTTTTCAATGTCAATGATCAATGTAAAGAGGAAATTGCCTCATATAAAATACAAGATCATAGATCAAATAGATAAACGACAAACAAAGCTTACAATATTTCAAAATACGTAAAATAAAACTTACCAATAAATAGTATCATAAAATCCAGTAACACTTTTCGCAATAAAAATTTGGAATCACGATCTATTGATATCGAATGGGTACGAGCGTTAGGCTTGCGGTCGTTTCGCTCCATTTTTCCCAATAATTATTTATTTATTATTTTAAATAATATTATTTTGGTGTTAAATGATTTATATAAACGTTACGAAACGTCAAAGCGGACTGAGCACGAACTGTCAATGACACACGTCAACACACAGCGCATGCGCGCGCCGACTGCGGCTACAACCACGATACGAACTGCCGGTGCGTTCGGAAAGATAATAAAAAAACACAATTAACATTATAACATTAATTAATCGCTACTAAACAATGTATTTAATAGTTTAGCTGTAATTTTAATTAATTTAAGCAGTTCCAGTCAATTAGAAATGGACAGTTAATAATTGTTTTTTTTTATAATAAAAAATATAATATTAATTACGCTTCACGTTACATGAGTTTATTTGTAATAATATACTTAACTATATTGTTGTTTTATTAATTATAATAAGCGTAGTTTAGTTTGAGTATTTTTGTTAAAAATGATGTGTAAAGCAAATTCCAGATTCTAAGTTTCTAGTTAATTGAACTCAATCAGAGGCCTCTTTATAAATTCAAAATTAGTCACAGTAAATCACACCGTACTTAATAGTATCTATGTAGGTCCATTAAATGTGTTGTTTGGTGAAGCCCAAGCCCAGAGCGTAGAAATAAAATATTAAATTGCAGCAGTTTGGAAATCGAACCCACAACCTGTCGCCCTCATAGTCACACGCTTCTACCTCTGCGCCGCGATTAGCCTCAAGAAGTCTATCATTCAAATATAATATAGAGCGAAAATTAAACCAACAATTGTAACGTAGAAACAAATATTTGTTCATGTGTCATCGATTTTATCAGTGTTAAAATAACTAAAATAAAAAATGCAGAGGGAACCTAATGTTAAGACACTCCGATCTAAACTTTCTTTAGAATTCTGGAGGCATTGCGTGTTAAATGGCGGTACTCAACGCCGCCCTTTGTCTCGACACCAGAGCGAAGAAATCTCCCGGTACAGCTATAAGTTACAATGCTTTGAATCGAGACTTTATCTATAATGGTTAAGCTCTGTCCACCCTGCTATATACAGGATATAGCGTGAGACTTAAAAAAAAAAAATAGTATCCACAACTACCAATCATGGAGGCTTAAAAGTTTAATCTATTAAAACATTTCTTTCCACCAACATGTTTGTTCAAATAACCGCAAAGTGTCGAAATGAAGTCATAAAAATGTTACCTAAATTTCTTTTAAATCTATTAAATTTCACAGTTGAAATTTCCGAACTACGCACAACAAAATATTAAACTAGCTATGGTTGGCTTAACGTCGCCTTTTCAATTTACTGACGACCGTGTAGATGCGATCCGACAAGCTTACGTATCGCGATTTCAGGGTTCCGCAGAGAAATTTCAATATAATTATTTGATATACTATTTTGTATAGAGTTAAATCTTACAAATATTATAAATATTGATAATTGAAAGTGAAATTTATTAGGATGTTTGTTCCATTTTTATGCAAAACCCACGAAATGGTTTTAGATGAAATTTCACAGTAATAATTATAGCAACTGAATAATCATTCGAGGAAATGAAATGAAATAATTGTTATTTGTATTCCTCGTTCTGGAACGAAGCTTCTTTCGATAATCTGGTGCAAAGTGGGGAACTGAAATTTCTTGATAAGAACGGAGTGTCTCAAGTTCAAAACTAGGTTCTTAGGTTGCTTCTGTCTGTCCCGCTATGTGCAAACAGCGTGAAGCTAAAAAATAATGTAACAATAAGTTTAAGCGGTCAACAGTCCCATTACTATATACAAACATAATGATTAGGTATATGGATATCAAATTAATTTTTAATTATTATATAGAACCTAGTTATGACTCACTTTCCATGCTATTTCCGAAAAATCGCATTTTTTCGAAATATTTTTTTAGACAAATCGTTATTTTATATCACGACTGCGTAGAAATATTGAACCAAGTCAATATTACCTAAATTAAAATGGGACAGTCAACAAATACACAGCTTAGAAAGCAAGTAGTGAATATCTAATTAGTTTATTAACGAAACAATTGAGGTAAATTCTGTTAAAAAGAATAATATTAGTAATTATTTTACACAATTTAATTTTAACGTTATGTCATAAACCATGAACACTTGTTCCTATGGACGATTCAAAAAATTACAAAAAGCAAAAAAAATGCTAATAATTATTCCCTCAGTCCCCCGCCTAGCAGGGGAACCTTGTGTTAAACACTTTGTTCCTTACGGCGGCGGAAAGCCAATTTCTTACTCTTTGAATGATAAAACTCAAAGCCGCGCTATATATGCCGAAGCGTAGAAATGAAAATAATTAATAAATTCCAGATTTCAGATTCTCCCGTGTGGAAATCCAACCCACAAATATCGAGCTTACATTCAGACTGCGCCACACGAGGCCCTCATTACATATTATTTACAATAATATTTTTCAAATGTACAGAACACTTTATTATAAGTGCTTCTCACACTTAGCCAAGTGTATATGAAAGCATGCCGCTTCAGTAGTAATCGGTAGCTTTGTACCGACACCTGTGGACCCTTTAGTCCCTTTTATGTTTACTTTTTTATTATTGGTTTCATTTTCAAAGACCTTTTCTGTTTGAATGTAAACTTCGGGATATGTCATTTCAATTAAATATGTTGCATTCATGTTTTTTTTTTGGATTCCTTTAATTTTTATACAGTTGTCAAAAGTTATATAAATTAATATTATTTTATTTTCAATGGAAAGGAACAACAGTGTCTTGATGAGAACGGTATATCTTAACATTACATTGCCAGGTTCCCTCTGCCTAACCCCCTGTGCAGTATATATATAGCATGAAGCACAAAAAAAAAATAAAAATAATTTAGTAAAATTCATACGCAAATTTGTTACAAGAACAACAGCTACTTGATAATCTTATTCATGATACCCACTAAAATAGTTGGAAGTGAAACCCTCTCTATCTAATCCACTCTCAACACAATGTTCCTAAAATTGCATGTTGAGACAGAGCTCAACGAAGCGGTTTATCTTTTGACCAAAACATGTAAGCGAAAATAATTATTGAATTACATCCCCCCGAGTGGGAATTGAATCCACGAACCCTCGGAATTGCTGTCAGAGTCAGACTGCTGCACCACGACGGCCCCAACTTAAATCAACTAATGTTTACTTATTTTCATAAATACCTTTATTAAATTTATAGGCAATTTTCTTCTTTATTGAACTCTTTTATATGTGAAGTTTAATATTGAATAATATACATTTCAAATTTTATTATTATAAATAAATTTAGCGCTATCTATGACAAGCACTGTTAATAAACTACATTGTATAAGCGCCATCTAGCGGTACATATTAAAACAACTAATATAGAAAATGTTTAAGTTTCGATTATATCTTAATAGATGGCGCTATTACAAAGGGAATTAAATAATTAAAACTTTATATCGTTTTCATAGAGGGCGCTGCAAGTCACAAAAACACCACATGTATTTTCAAAACAAAAAACTACTTTTTGTGTACTTTTTACAAGTGAAGGGCCCTCTTTACATTTTTCGTATGAGACTTAAATGGTTTTTATCATGTCCGCTTATTTACATGGTGCTTAGACGTTAAACAACTATATTTTTATGTGATTGTATGAGTTTTAATATCGTTATAACTTATACTTATGTTGGTAATAGGTAAAGCTTGTACTAGCTTAGTTCTATGGTTTTATATTTTATGATAACATGATTTTACTTTTAATATATTTTTTAGCTTCGCGCTGTATTCTGTACATAGGAGACTAGGCAGAGGGAACCTAATGTTCCGTTCCCACGATGTTTACGACACTTGTATAACTAAAGACTGCACTTCCTCTCGTTAAATGTTTCATTTTCTCGAATCTAACATACGATGTGTCGCGATTACAGTTTCATGGGACCCATGCGTATTTTAATTTACTTTAAATAACAATATTTTTAATATATTTATTACACTTAACCTGTTTTATCTATTTAATGATATATAATTTAAATTTATTTTAAAATTATCCAGACAATCCTCTAAGCAACTCCAATAAGAATATATCACACTTATTTTGTTTATAGTAACATTAATTTAAAAAAGTAATTTTATTATACAAAATTTAAAAAAAAAAATGAGATGAAAAAGGAGAGTTCAATGACAAAATGAAAAAAATATTATATCAGTCACATATTCTGGCCACATTAGGGTCATCCATAGAAAATTCTTAAACAAACTATAGTTTTTAAACTTAAAGCTTTTTTATCAAAATAAAAAAATAAAATGACTTCCTTATATCACGAAACCTGCGACAGCCATCTAACTCAACTAAACCCATCACTTAAGAAACAAAACAAAAAAAAAAAATCTCGTATAAAATATAGAATTTTTTAAACTACTACCATATTAAAGCACGCTTTGACAGTGAAAGGATAATCTGGTAGAGTCCGCATACATATTACATAGGCGTCGTTATCTTTAAAATCGAAATGTTTGCGGCGCGACTCACTCACTCACTCACTCACCGTTACTTTGAGGGATTACCTCCAGGCTCCAGGCTACAGCCTCCAAGTTTGAGGCTCCGTGGCTCGAGATAATCTGGCGTTTGATGTTTTTCAAAGGTATAAAAACTTATATAGCAATATATAATAAATATGCGTCAAATATGTTTGTTTTTATATTTTGTTGGTAGGGGGTTAGTTGTGGCTTAGGGACGGAAGCGTGTGATTGTAAGCGTAAGATTGTGAGTTTGATTCCCATTGAAGGTAATTAATTATTTAATATTTTCACTTGCTCGCTTGTTAGCAAGTGTGGCGAGTTTTGCGCAACGCTTCTTGGTTTCCAGATTCCATCTGCCTTTGCGTTGGAAATGAAAGTATTTCATTCCAAAATCGAACCCACAACTCCGAATCCACATAGGTAATATTTTTTTAGTTTTACGTGCTGTTAAGGTAGCCTGGAACCTGGAAACACTTCGTTTCTCACGCACCACACAATTTTCGGAACATTTTGTGTTTCTCCATTTAGGAGGAACTGGATACGGTTATCCTGCATAGGCCGAAGGAATATAGTGTCAAGACACTTGCGTGAGTTGAGTGTAACCGACACTCAACGCCGCGACATGTGTATCATGTACAGAGTAATAAAAATAATTTATATATCATTATTAACATGGCCAAATAAGGGAACTTTAAGACCATTCCTTTGCCATTTTCCACTGTTTTTTTTTGTTGTTATGATTGTTTGCTGAGCGGCTTAATGCTGCGTTTGATCTTATTATATATATATATATATTAATTATTTACTCCCCCATGTGGGAATTGAACCCGTAACCATCGCGTTTACAAACGCTGTCCTACAACGACTTCTAAGACAGAATTAGTGTAAAATATACATTATTGAAATATATTAGCTTTTTATATTATAAGAAATTCCGTTGAATATTCAAAACGATGTTACAAAGTAAGTTCTAAGAAAGTTTCAAAGTAAGACTCTTAGCGGAGTTTACCTAACGTACTAATGGAGGCGAGAGGATTTGAATTTTGACTCACAAAATATTTACAAATATTCTTAAAGACACATCCTGAACTTAGTATATTGGGTATATAGGGAAGGAAAGTCTTTGCAATTTTTTTAAAGTAATTTATAGTTGTTAAGGCAATTTTATGTTTAGGCCTATGTCCAGCAGTGGACGAGGACAGGCTGATGATGATGATGATGAAGGCAATGTTTGTTATATATGAGATGATTTTGTTATTTTAATTACTGCGGTTTACTTTACTGAGAATGTTTAATTCTCTTATTGGGTAGGTTGGTAGGCAGAGGCTGTTTTTTTTCGAATTCTCGAGGAGTTGACACCAGAGTTGAGTGAAAATGAAAACATTAAATATTTCATTCCCTGAGTGGGAATCGAACCTATAACCATCTCCTTTACAGTCGCACCCTTGTGTTCCTCCGAATATTATTTATCAGAAAATAATATTAGAACAAGATCTATGGTCTTCTATGGTCCAATTGATAGAATGCGACGTTAGAATCCAAATTTTATGTACAATGTCTTAAATTTAATGGAGTAATTGCTCAAGACTTACTCCACTTACTGCTTACAGGCTAAAAAGAAATCATTTGCATCAATTCCTACGCAGCAAATTGAATTGATTTAGAATTTTAAAACTCCAAGCATCCCTTATATATGCATGTTGTACTATACTTACTCTATAGAATTTTTTAAAGTTCAAATCTTAATAACAATGCCGAGGCCGTTTTGGCGCAGTGGCAGCATCTGATTGTAAACGCGAGGGTCGTAGATTCAATCCTCATTCTGTCAAATAAAGCGTTGCGCGTTGAGATTAATAGACAATGAATTCTGGCGGTAAGTTTTAAACGGAGTGGCTTACCACTAGGCTACCTTTGTCGGCTATGCGAAAAAATAACTTTCATTTTCTTATTTTTTACATGTATTTACATGATAAAAATCTGTATTTCCCCTGATTTCAAGGGTCTTACAAAATAAAGAAGATATCTCAAGAACGGCAGTGATGTACATCCTATATACTAACTTTACATAAAATTTACATAATTATGGTAAAGTCTAGGCAACAAAATAACACTTCACTCTTTCTATTAAAGCACTTTTTTTATACTAAACTTAACTGAAGGATAGAGGCCAGTTCTGGCGCAGGGGCACAAGAGTGTGTGTGTAAACGAGGCAGGTTTTGGGTTTGAATCTCGTGGAAATAAAATATTAAAATTTTCATTTGCAAAGCGCGGCGTTGAGTTACGCCTCTCAACACGCCTGCCTCCAGTATACATTGCCTCCGGAATTTGAGCAGAAACTTGGCGTGTTTTAAAATTAAATTCTCAGGTTTCCTCTGCCTACCCTGCTATGGGCGAGATAAAATGTGAAGCTTAAAAAAATATAAAAGGAGTATAAACGATAGAGATAAATGTGGATTCAAAGCCTTTCAAAAGAGGCTTTGCTTAAAAATGGACTTAAAAGCTTATTAAAAATACTGTACGATAAAACGATATTGTAATTTTACTAGCAAAATTAAGTACTAAAATAGCTTCACGCTCACTAAATTAAAATCACAGTTTATTTGTGATTTTTTTGTTTTTTTTTTTAAATACTAAAATAGGCTTGTGTTTGACCGCATCAAGCCTGTTGTTGTCGTGGTCTACCGAAGTGGTCTACTGTGACAATTGTCTAGAATACCTATTCACCCAATTTCCTATAGAATCAGAGTTTATTTTACAAAATTCATGAATAAGTTGAAGTTTAAATTCGTAAAAATTCATGGGTTTTCAGGTCCAAGATTTTTTCACATACTTTTATACTTAAAAGTTATCTAGGTGATCTGTTTTAGTAAAAAAGAAAAGAATCTGTCATTTTAACTTACGCCATCGCTATCTATCCATGGAAATACGGTGAAGCTAGTAAAAAGTTAAATAATATATCTAAGTATAAAATTATAACTGTATGTTGTCAACAACGTTCAGGCAATACGAAAACAATAATCCAAACCGAATTAATCCCTAATTATTTTCCTAAAAACACATTTTGAATCTACAAATATCATACATCATCATCATCATCAGCCTGTCCTCGTCCACTGCTGGACATAGGCCTGTCGAAAGGCACGCCACTGAGCTCGATCTTCAGCTCTTCGCATCCAGCCGTTGCCCGCCACCCACGGGCCTCAAATCTCATACACCTTACGTAAAATCAAAAGCTTTAAGAATCTTCTATTTTTGCTCCATGATTATTATCTATTATTGTAAGTCTAAAAGGTTTATTTAAACATATATATTAATAAAATTATAAAAGAAAAATAATTATACTCAAAAGAAGACTCCGTTGAAACTTTGCAAGCGAAAGTTGTATCAAAACATTTATGTAGACTGCAAAGTGTTATATTTATAATACTTAAATTCTTTTTGCTTGCCTTTTGCTTGAATGGTATAAAATTGTGAGAGTTTTTGAAGAATTTCCATAAAAATATATAAAAATGAAGGCAATATTAAATGTTTATTTTAAGTTTATTGGCGAATTTAAAGTTTAATCTGTATTATAGAGTATGTTTACATTATAATGCCAGTTATATATTTCATATACATATATTTGTATATTTTCGCGTATTAATATACATATATTAGGTAATGTTAGATTTTTATTATATTTTTCATACATTTTCACAAATATTATACAGCTCGTCCCTTTCACTGCGAGACGTCAGTCGCTACACCGCGTACGCTGTTACCTCAAGACAACCAACAAGCCCCAATTCATATCAAAAAATGTAAGAAACCATAAAAAATATATATAATTAAGTAGAATTTTTTTGAAAAAGTTCTTACATTATTATTAGAATATTTAGTTATTGAAGTACAATACAATTTAGTTGAATTGAGATGTTGTGGAGTGGAAGGGTTTGAAACTAGTAATAAAGACTTCCCCTATGTTTAATGGTTGTTATAACAATTTAAGTATTGCTATTAGTAGTCCCTATCAAGTTGTACACGAATTACGTGCCATTTTCAATCAAATAATCATTTTGAGGGCTATTTTAATGATATATCGTCGAAATTAACTTAAAAAGTTGTTTAATTTGAAAAATAATTGAAAAATATGCATTATTGGGGCACTAACGGTCTTATTTGTTGCGTTGGACGCTTGTTTTACGCTAAATCAATATATATTCATTGTTAACTATACAAAAATATAGTTATTATAATATTTCAAGAGAAATAATGCCGAAATCTTTATTCTAAAACTAAAATCCTGGGAGAAAAGTTCTCTTAATATATCTAAACCATACTATCCAAAGAATATTATTTAACAAAAATATATATACGAAACAACTATAGCAAAAGTGCAAAAAGAATTCTAAACTAGAAATATCATGAATATTTAAAGCGTCAGACGCACAAAATGATATCTAACTCAATTGTATACGAAAGAAAGTTTATCCCTTTTGCCTTTACAGTTTCCTTTTACCTACAACTGATATTGTAGAGTAAAGTTCACGGAAAGGTGCCCTTCTTACACCAAATAAAAAAGAAAAATATGTAATAATATATTTTATTTTGTTATTTTATAGCTTTATAGAATTAAGTCATATATAGGAAACATGTTTAAAGAAATAGTTCGTCATGTTATTTATGTTTAAATAGGCGTAATAATCTTAATTTTGATTCGATTAGATATTCGATGCTTATGTTGATATAACGAAAATTTCTACTTAGATCCAAAATCAAACTTTAATGCATTTTCTCAAGAAACACATCGATATTACTTTTAAATTCTTCATTATATTAGCTAATATACAAAAAAACATAATTAAAATGATATCATCCACACCCAATACAGAGACAACAAACAACCAAAACCCAAAAAATCATCCCAAAAACAGAAACAAGTTAAATTAACACAAAAAGAAACAAAACTCAAACCGGAAGCGCGATCCAAAATTTCCAAGCAGCGATAAATAAACGCAAATTCCTTCATTACAGCCAACAATGCCTACAGTCGGCTACATACAAATAACTGGTACCGTCCAATTTAAATAACAGCCTCGCAAAGCTGAAAAACAAGCCGTAACCGAAGTTGAGAATAAATTAGCAACCACCCTGTACCACCCAAACCCACCTCCCCCCCTCTCCCCCCTCGCCAATGTGTACATTGCGCAAAATATTATTTGCCTTGCCAGACGATAATAGGATCTATCGCCACGCCCTGACATGTTAGCTTTGAGGGGCCCCGCCCTAGTTGGATAGCTCTGCTATTGGTCTTCCAAGCTTCCGTCTCTACCTAGCCGGCGCCGTGCTCGCTCCCTCCTGCAGGTTCCTTCTGACGCCCGAGGGGTAAATGTTTTGGTAGGTAACACACACGAGGGTTTCACTCAGCCTCGTATTGCTAAGGATATTTTTTACGGGAATTTTTTTATACGAAGATACCTGAATTGTGTGTTAGAATTCGCTTTATGAGATTTTTTTTTCAATAGATTGGTGGAGTATGGGAGTCCTTTAGCGTGGGATTAAAGTATCTTTCTATACGTATCTCCGTAAACAGTTGCTTTTCCTCGTTTTTGTTAGGTCCTTTTAATATTTTTGTCGTTATATTTCTATATTTTATTAATATTTTTCTTGGGTGATGTTCGGACTTTTTTATTTTATTAATTGAGGAATATTTTTATATTGGGAGTTTAGCAATTATATTTAAATTAAGCATTAATATTATTAAAAATATATTTAAATCAAATAAATAGAAAAACTCATATGGTTACGTATGAAAAAAAAAATATTTTCAAAATAAATATTTACCATTTCATATGAGAATCTACACAAAAAAATATCAAAATCAACATAGAATAAAAAACAAAACTTTCCCACAAAATCAATAAAAACATATCGGCTCAAAACAGTACAAATGAACTGACAACAAAATGTAAAAGATCCCACCAACACAAAATAAATACCGCAACAAAGTTAAATCGATAGGGATAAGGCCTAATAATTATTAGTCAACGGCCTGAAATTCATGCACAAAGCCCCGACCCGCAGTAATAATAACGACAATTGTTGTGTTTACTGAAACGTAAACGAGTGGAGTGGGAGACCCCCCGGGGGCGGGGCCTCGGGGCTCCGGCCCGGCCCTCGCGCCGCCGCCGCTGCAGTGCGAGCCGCGCCGCGCCAGACATGTGACCCGGCGCGAGCATGGAAGACGACTTGACCATGTACCGCGATATGATCATCGAGGGTGATCTGCCGCTCGACCTGAGGCCGCCTCCGAGGCTTTATTTGCCTCACTATTTAAGAGATGATAGAGAAGAATATCCTCAGGATGATACTTATGTGTCTGTGGATGAAGATACACCGGATTTGCCGCCGCCGTCGAGTGATTCGGAGAGATACGATGCATCCAGTCCCAGTGACAAGCCCAGCTCGCCTAAGAAACCCAAACAGAAGTCCTCATCACAATTGATCAAGCCGCCCTACTCCTACATAGCGCTTATAACGATGGCAATCCTACAATCACCACACAAAAAGTTGACGCTGAGCGGGATCTGTGAGTTTATTATGACTAGATTTCCATATTACCGCGAAAAGTTTCCCGCGTGGCAAAATTCCATCCGTCACAATTTGAGCCTTAACGACTGTTTTATTAAGATCCCGAGGGAACCCGGGAACCCTGGGAAGGGGAATTATTGGACGTTGGACCCGCTGGCTGAGGATATGTTTGATAACGGCAGTTTCTTACGCCGTCGGAAGAGATACAAGCGTCCCGCTCCGTCTCTACAGCACGCTCACGCGGTAGTAGCGATGCTAGCGAGGGAAGCGTATGCTCCGCTTTTACCTTTACCGTGCTACCTACCGCCGTCGCCGCTGCTGTCTCTACCTCGCCCGCCGCCGGCAGCCTTACGGCCGGTACCTCTACCTCCTCGAGTCCCAGAGACCACAGACACTCGTGGTAAAAGATCCAGGAATGGTTTTTCAATCGAATCTATAATCGGATCACAAGAGAACCAAGCTGAGCCCCGACGGAGTGCGTTCTCGCCGCTGCACCAGGGCGCAGGGCCGCCGGACGATTGGGCTAGATGAATGTTTTAAAACAAGTGTGTTTCTAAGGCCCACTTTACTATGGACACACTGATGGACAAATTTTGTTCTTTTATTTAAATAACTATTAAATGTGTTCGAGCGGTTATTGGAAGTGTAGTGTCGTAATGGGGGAAAACTAAAAATGTACACGCAACGGGTATTTTCTGTTAGAGCCTCAGTATTGGTTGGATATGAATGACCAAAGCGAAAGTAGTTACCAGGTATTACGTATTTTTATAAGTGTTTCTTGTAAAAAAAGCGAAATAATCAAAATTCTGCAAATATAATATCTATCTACAGCATGTTTTTAAAATGATAACAATCATTAAATAAATATTATGAATTTCGTCCGCTAATTAAATGTAAGGTAAATATAAAAATAATAGCGTTAAAAAAATGATTTTATATCACATGTTTTGATAATACATTCGGCTGTAGTGTTTACGGCTGTTTGTTTTACAGATATTTCTTTTCATTGTTTTTATCTCATGTTTTGGACAAATATGAGAAGTTTAAATTGTAAATATGAAACATTATTTTCTAGTAGTACATACTCGAATAAATATAACTAAATGATAAATAATTTAAAAGAAGGCGGTGCGATTTTTATTTTTGAAAATAATTTTAACATTGAAATTTGCAATGCCTATATAAATTTAAATCTAGTCATTCTTTGTACAAAGTAGGTAAAAGCCTAGTACTGTAAATATTATGTAATATTTCGTTAACTTAGATAGCTAATAAGTAGACGTTCAGTAAGGACTATTTTGCCAAAAAAAAACACGCTGTATTTATTATGTTTTAACAGTAGTCTATTTTGTGTAACTATTAGTATGTAAGATACAAAATATATAACTATAGAAGATAAATTGAAATTTTATTTATTTAATATTTTTTATTTATTCACTTTTTATATTCCAAAATAGATTTAATAATAAAAACTAATTTATATTAAAAT
This sequence comes from Heliconius melpomene rosina, assembly GCF_056956725.1. Taxonomy (NCBI): domain Eukaryota; kingdom Metazoa; phylum Arthropoda; class Insecta; order Lepidoptera; family Nymphalidae; genus Heliconius; species Heliconius melpomene. Next base: position 2,068,449 of record NC_140402.1, on the reverse strand, counting down.
TAATGTATAATTGATTTTGAAAATATTATTAAAGTACTAAAAAAATACTCTTTGAAAGTTTTCAAATAATTATGTAAGTATTATAATTTTTTGCACGAAATTGCATGTTGGGTGATCGACCGCTTTACAAAAAAACTCATTTAGGCATCACCAAGCCTTAGTTTTAGAGCAAACAAAAAAACAAAACATATTACATACAGAAAATAATAATAATAATATGGAGAAAAAAGACACTAAGCAAATGTCTTAAATGTTATCAGGTTTTCTAATAAATAAAAAAAAATGTCTTTAGAATTACACAACTATAATAAATTTAGTAAAATTATAGCTCCACCCGCATTTAGGTGGGCCAAGAGAACCTAGTGATAAGACACTCCGTTCAACATTATCTATAACCAAACATTAAAATCACCCCACCATCGATTTGAACCTACATTCCCTACATATCAAATATTAATAATAATTACTTAACACATCATCAACTTGAAACTTACCTTAAAACAATGTTACAGTAATATTAACATATCGTAAAACAAATATTTGTACAAGACTTTACTTCCAGCGAGGAGTTTGTTTAAGTCGTCTAATTTAGTAACGTGAACTACAATGTTGCTGATCTTTGTAGGGTTAGCGCTAACAACTTTAAATCTCCTGCTTTTTCTTATAATTATCTAAAAAATAAGGAGAGAAACTATAAAGTATAAGAAATATATATTAATAGTAATAAGAAAATAGTAATAATTATTTGGAGGCCAAACGTGGTGATTGGTGAAGCGTCAAGCACTGGAAAATCGATTTCTACTAGAGAAAATGAAATATTTAATGTTTTCATCTTCTCTCTTTAATAACGAGACAAAGAGCGACGATGAGTTTCGCTTCTTCAGAATTCGGGGGACTAGGTTCACATCATGTGCGTGACTCATCACGTGCGGGTTACAGCGTGAAGCTAAAAAAAAGTACAGCCACACTCTTTCGTGTAATAAACAAATACAATTTTCTTCTTATATAAATTACACTCTAGTCTTTCCATGAAAAGAAGAGCTGGAAAATGCCAATAATTCATTCCTCTTTTTAGGAATTACAACAAAGTATTATAACTACATAGAAAATAAACATATCTCAAATTTACTAAATTTACATTACACTTACATAAACCATAATAATAACATATTAGGATTTTTTTTTAATTTTAATTACAAATCTACATTTGCAATTATTAATAGAATTATTATTAGACTTAAAATTATTTTATGTTGTGTTTTCATTATAACCAATTTTTGTTGTTTCTTAAATAGTCTGGAGTGTGGAAAAAAAAACAACTAAATTAAGCCAATTAATTCAAAAATCCCTAAGAGCATTGATTGGATTCAAATTTTATAAACTTTATCTACTTTTTTTAATTCTATGAAATAGTTCAAAATTTTGTTATTTTATTAGTTAATCTTTTTATATTTTAGAAAAGAAAATGTAGCGTCGACACAAAATTCCATATTTAGAATTTAGCTTGCGTTTTGTGATTCTCATTTGGACATTCAAATTTCAAAGTAAAATAATAAATATTTTCAAATAAAACATTCCTAAAAAATACCGTAGCCTACACGACTTCGCTAATTTAAAATATATAAAAAAATAATATTATTTCACACATAATTTAAACAAACTCATATTAATACAAACCCTAGAATTTCGCTCTCAGCATAATATTGTTTTAGTAAATAGCGCAGAAATTGTCGTTTTATCATTCATCTGTCATATAAAGTCCAACAATAATACTTGTTGTTTGTACACTTTTATTTGTCGATCATGATGCCAAGGATAGGCAAGACTGTCTGTTTATTATATTATTTATAGTACTTCAAGACTTTCATGACTTTAAAGGCGACAGGTTGTGGATTCGATTCCCACTCGAGGAAATGAAATATTTAATATTTTCTTTTCATCGCTCTGGTGTTGAGGCAAAGCGTTTAAGTTTCGCCACTCAAACATACAAGCCTCCATTAGGTGGAAAGAGGGAAGCGGAATGTCTTATCACTAGGATACTTTTGCCTATCCTGCTACTGCAACACACTCCATCCTCCAGATTTCGGCGGAAAGTGGGGAACGGAGTGTGTTTACTCTAGGTTTCCTCTGTGAAGCTGAAAAAAAAACTATAAAACATAATGAAGTGACGCCGAGTGAAAGATGTTCAACGTTTTAGGCAAGAAAAGGACAAAAGTTAAAACCGTTTAAAAATATTTGAAATACGCGACAAATAACTACTATAGCCCAGCTATATTATAAGAAACAATAAAATAACTTTAGCAATACTTGTTGATTTATTTTATTTAATTGACAATTAATATTTAAATATTAATTAATTGACAATTGATAAGTAAAAAATATTGAAAATTTAGGCCGTAGGTACGCCTCACACGTGGCATTCAGTTGCAACTCACAGAGATTCAATTTATTGTGGAAAATATAGAATCTAGTGTTTTGACACTAGTTTTTCAAAGAGTCAAGACGGTTGGAACATGAAAATGGTATTGCAAGGTATCGCAGTCACTTTGATATTGGACTTTATGGCCAATAAAGAGTACTCATAATTTTAATGTTATAAGAAGTAATATATATTTTTTACTAATGAAATATAATAACTACCTACCTAACTACTTATTTTTATCCTCTCACTCTCTCAATTCTCTGAACTACCCAGTAGTGTCCGTGTAGTGAGAATAGTCTATGAATGAAACCTTACAGAGATGGAAGGTTAGAAATAAACGAACGTCTTTGAAAAGGCGCTTCTATATACATATTCCATCATTTTAAGTATTTAAAAAAGGTTATAGAACAGGACTAAATAAAAAAGACACGGGCGCCAAAAGTATCTATGTTTAAAACTCAAATAAAAAAACTGGTCAAATGCGAGTCGGTCTCACATACCGACGGTTCCGTACCATTTTCAAGATTGAATGTAATATACGATACATATTACCGTCGACATATAATAATAAAAGTAATAATATGAAACGATAAAAATTTACAAACTCAACAAAAAATTTAAGGGTTACGTTTTATTATTATTACTTATTTACGTATATATTTCCATTTCTTCGTTCTGGTGTCGAGGCAAAGCGCGGCGTTGAGTTCTGCTACTCAACACACAATGCCTCCAGAATTCGGCAGAAAGTCAGGAGCGAAGTGTCTAAAAACTAGGTTCCCTCTGCCCACCCTGCTGATTTAAATTAAAGAAAGCCTTAAAAAAAGTGAAGAAAAGGTTAATAACAATACTACAACACTATAAAACGCTTACTCAACACAAAGATAATAAAAAAAATAAACATTCATCAAGACGTTATCAGATTTACGACAGAACGAAAATGTATTGCGAAATCGAGACTGAAATGTTTTCTTTTCTATTTGTTCTCCAGATAAGCAATTGGGCCATTGTTTGTGCTTCAAATACTTCAATCCTATATAAACGTGTATTTTTTAAATATTGTTGATATAATTACGAAAATTAGTTGATAACGAACGTGATGAAAATAAACTAATTTATCATGGAAAAGCTAATATTTTCCTACTGAATGTATGAAATAGAAAAATATTTTAAACTGACTTTAAATAGGCCAATTATAATGATACCTAAATTTAGAAACACGTGGATATCCATATATCAAAAATTACTGAGCTGATTTTGATAAAACGTAGGTACAAAAGAAAGGTTTAAAGAACAAAATTGTAGTAGATATATAACATTTAAGTTAATAAGGATTATCTTGAACTGACTTTTAGTTTCCGAGAAATTTGTGGACAAAAATACAAACATACATACACCTGTGAAATTCGAAAACCATATGTATGTATAATAATATTATACTTTTTTTTCTTTTTTTAGCTTCACGCTGTATCCCGCACACAGCAGGGTAGGCAGAGGGAACCTAGTGTTCAGACATTCCGTTCCCCACTTTTTGCCGAATTCTGGAGGCATTGGGTGTTGAGTGGCAGAATTCAACGCCGCGCTTTCTCTCAACACCAGAGCGAAGAAATGGAAATAGAAACGTAAATAAATATTTCGCTTTCTCGAGTGGGAATCGAACCCACAACCGTCGCGTTACAGTCACACCCTTCTGTCGCTACGTCAAGACGGCCACATATATTATACTCAAAGACAATGATTACTCAATTCTGATGATATATCAGACAAATCTACACGACAAACTGATATAATTCCCCACTTTCCTCACTTATCGAGGCACTGCGTGTTGAGTAGCGGAAGTTGAGCTTTAAGTAATTTTACCTTGTTAGAAGAGCATAGAAATGAAAATATTTTATTCCCACAAGTGGGAGTCGAAGCCCACTACCTTTTACTTTTCCTACTGCGCTACGACGGCCTCGACTTGGACACGGTCGAACCACAGGTAAATAAATAAAAGCTAATAGATAAGTCACAGAAATGGTCTAACCACCGAGGACGCAAAAGATCGTGCAAAGTAGAGTAGGTTGAGTAGGAAGGCAGACCCTGGTAATAGCCGGGATTAATGCCAGGCAGAAGAAGAAGAAGAGATAAGTCACAGAAAATAAACTCTTATAAATAACTTACTCCAAAACTAAATAAACAATTTACAACACAGTAAAATAAAAATAAAAATGTCAAACAAACTATCTTATGTTTAAATAGAGTAGAGTATGGCGCAACGTTTAATATGTACGGATATTAATTTTCTATATTAAAACCACATTGTATTTGTACAGTTGTAATAAGAGTGTAAGAACATGTTTAATATTAACTATTTCATGGAAAATATTTGTAAGCCTATTTGTGAATATAGATATCTATAAACGGAGAGGTTATGGGTTCGATTCCCATTCGGGAGTAAATTGTTTTCATTTTCCTCGCTCTGGTAATAAGAAGAAGCGAAGCGAGTTTCCCCACTCAATGATCAATTGCTTAAAAATTGGATGAAAAGGACGATACAGCGTGCTATTAAAATTTTAAAGTTTGGTTATAAACCATAGAAATATTTTTAATTTTTCATTGATAACAAAAATAATTAATGTTCCATTATAATTTGAAACAAAATTTTGTATATTTTAACTATTTAAATCGTACAAAACTTTAGAAAATATAACATCTAAGACGCAAGATTAGTTCCACGTGTGAGGTAACTTAAACAAACTTAGACATCTTAAAGTCAGTGTTAGCTCTTATCTTTATCTAAAGCGAATTGCGTCATGAGAGGCAACGGGATAATGATATGGGTGGTCCCGTTATGTCAGTTAACTCATGGTTTACTCATGGGTTTGGTGTTAAAAGTTAAGCTTCTAAATAAAGAAATATGATTCTACTCTCTCTTTTTTGTGACCTTCATTGTACATACTCCTTTTCCCATCTTCTCTGAAATTTTTGAGTCGTTGTGTATTGCGAGAAATAGAAATTTCGACTTCAATTTCTATGTTTCGAGTATAAATCGAACCTACTATATTGTGTTTACTTTCTTTGTTTTTTTAGCTTGCGGCTCGTTTCCATAGTGAGAAAATGAAAATTTAAAATTTGGTAATCGAACCTGTCGCGATATCAGTCACACCCTTGTGCCACCGGGCCATGACGACTTCAACAGTCTCAGGATATTACTGATATTTTTATTAGCATGTTCTCATCCTGTTCTTAAATCGATTTGAATTAAAGAAACGTAACGTAATACTCTACAATCTAGTGTAGGTTTTCTTTTATTTTACCTACCTTACTTTCCAGCTTAAAGTTATTACTGTCAGCCCGATTGGCCTTGAGGCAGGGAAATGCGTATGATGTCTCTGAGAAAGTGCAAGAACTGCTTGGTTGCATGAGAGAATGTCGACGGCGACAAGGGCGTCCCCTGCGGAACTCGAATCTGGTCTTGTGGCCGTGGATGGCTGGGAAATAAAATATTACCATAGATAAGTTTTTCAAAAATATGAAAGGATTCATTTAAGTGTTTCACGGAAATGTTTTTTTTTTATTTACAACAAAATGGTCAATTCAGGCTCTTGTAAGATATTTTCATTTTTACATTACATAAATAAAATAAAAAGGCTAGTGCTTTATAGAATTAGCCTTCGTAGATAAAAATCCATATCAACAGTTCTAACATCATTATTATTAATAATTATAGTTAAAATTAAATAATATTGCATCACAGGGTTCGAATCCTCATTGTGCTTAATTAAGATTGTCTCGCTGCCTCAATTACAACATTCTATATGGGTGACCAATGGAGAATATTTCCCAATTTAATATTCATAAAATTTGTATTAGTAGAAACGAAACCCGGAGTAGAGAACCGCCACTGTAACCGCAACGTCTAGAGTTTCGCCGCAAAGTGAAAAAAATATAAAAAAAAAACAATTTTTTCATATCCACTGAGCTAAATATCCGTTAACGTGTGAAACATATAAAAACATATAATAAAGTAAATTTCACGCTCTCTTACGGAATTTTTGAAGTTGACAAAGAAATAAATCGTTTTGCGTAAATCTCTATTATAACATGTTTGTACTTCTGTTTGTCACTATAACTATCAATTTCCAACCTCCATCGATTCAAAACCAATTGAGTATAAAATTTTAGTTCTCTTGACCGGTTTATGCCTTGGTTAATTTTAACAAAAGACTTATCATAGATGGGGAATACAGAAGTGATGCTTGCAATCTTTGGTTATGAAACATTGAAATTACCTCTGAGAGACTTACGGCCACTTTAGTCTGATTTTTCTTGTGATTTGAAATGAAAAGACTATGCACAAATTAGCATTTTTTATAGGATTTAAGAAATACTAAAGGTTAATCTTTTGTTTAATTTGCCGACATAAATATGCAATAGTTATTGGTTTAAATATTTTACAACAGAATTCTATATCTATGTATTAAAAGTTAAAAAAATTTGAAAATTGATAATGATTAATTAATTAGCATCGTCTAACATTACAATGTTATGCGGATTACAAGTCTGTTTTCCGGATGCTTAAGAAGAAACAAAATAAGAAATAATACTAATATGCTTCACAAAATAACAAGTTATAATTTACTTCTAAAATCGAATAAAAATTAACATTTGTTTAAGAGATGAGTGACGTCAACCTTACGTGGTAGGTATAAACTGCCACAACTGAAACGAACCAAAAAAAAATACCACAAACAGTATTTTACCCAGTACCACATCTAACACCCATAATCACAAAATAAAAAAAAAACCAAACTACTCACTATGCCCCCATGATTTTCCTGTCATTACACAAGTACTTACAAATGTATCTATTATGACTGCGCGGCACAATGGCCCTCGAACACATGCGTCGCGGGTTCGATTCTTATTGAATTTGTACGAGATGTTTTATTGTAGAGAGCTCCCGTTGTCGATGTGTTATTTTGTTATTCAAAATGTCAGGTTTGCGAATACAATGGTATGTAAGTGCGAGTGTTGAGATTTTTATATTTGAAATCGTATGGTCGATTTGATGGTGAATTTTTGAATATATTAAGTTATCATTTAAATAATTACAGTTATTGATAGTTATGCAAGTTCGGCGTTGAGTTACGCCACTCACCACGCAATGCCAGAATGAAGCCGAAAGTGGAGAATGAAAATGTTATAATGGGAACAGAGTGTACTAATACTAAATTCATACGAATAAGGAATTAAAACCACAACTTTTCGCGCCACAACTGGCCTCAAAATTCCATTACCTAAACGGAATATTTTGAATTCTGACAAAGAGTGAAAGATTAAATGTCTTGAGGTTATCTCTGCTTACTCTGCTATATAATGGCTATGGGAATAAAACATGAGGTTAAAAAACTATTTAATTTCTTAGAAAAAGAGAAGATATGCCGAATGATACCTTTACACAGTTTATTTTTTTTCAGCTTCACGCTGTATCCCGCACGTAGCAGGGAAGGCAGAGAGAGTCGAGAGAGTTAAGGCAATTCGTTCATCATTTGCCAAATTCTGAAGGCATTGCGTGTTGAATAAACGTCGCACTTTGCCCCGACACTAAAGCGAAGAAATGAAAAACTTAAATTTCATTTCCTCGAGTGGAAATTGAACTCACAACCTGACGCGTTTACAGTCACACGCCTTTACTCCTACACCACAATTGGTCTCACGGTCTCAGTTCAAATGAAAATATAGATATAGCAAATTGCAAATTGAGAACCTCCATTTTTTTGGAAGTCGGTTAAAAAACAATACTAAAACTATTTACAATTCAGCATGTATGTATGACACATACATATTAGTCACTAGGGACACAGGGACCCTCCCAAATCTAATAAACGTCCCATTTCAATGGACATCAACTGTTTGAGAAGGCTTTGATTTTACTACCGTATTTATAGAATGAGAAACAGTTGTGAGATTTAATTTTATATGGGACTACGAATTTAGAGGACAAAGGAATTTTGTTTATGTGTAAGTTAGTATACTTTATTTATTTATATACTTTATAGGAGTTAATACCAAAACTCCTATAAAGTATTTAAAATTCAATATAGAATACAAATATTGAGGACGGGCTGCTAGCATGGGATTATAAGCGCGAGTGGTTATTAGTTCGATTCTCAGCCGAGGAAATGAAATATTTAATATTGGTTAGTTGTTCCTACAGTTTTTTTTAGCTAGCTCTTTGTCCGAGAAAAAAATCGACAAAAACAAATAAATAAAAAAAGGTAAAGGCTTTTCGGTTCATCAATTTTTTTCTAAGCGTGTATGGCGATTTCCCATAAATATAATTTTTGGGTTAAGAAATATTCCTTTTTGCTATAGATATACACTTTATTATTTCATGCAAGTACATTATTTACTGTGAACTCTAAAAAAATTGATATTTTTATTATTATCCCTATCTCTTTTCTTTGTTTCTCAGCATAAGCAAAAGAGAGTTTATACAAGGGTTTTTATAAGGGCATAAAAAATACAACATTTTCCTTTAAATACAAACATACACAACCCCAAGCTACACATCAACAAAATGAAAATACATATAATATAATATTTAATTTATACTGTACTAATAAAATATTTAATGTTTTCATTGAGTTGCTCTGTGAAAGACACGAATTGTCGCAATGAGAGCGGAGTGTCTTAGCACTCGGTTTCCACATTCTCTTTGGCTATCCTACTATGTTTTCTTTGTTTTTTTAAAACAATAGTAGGCACAAGTACGTCCTAACCTTAAATTTTTTTTATAAATTTTTATACTAGCTCTTACCTGCGGCTCCGTCAGCATGGTCAAATGGACATAGCTGAAAATTGTGTATGATGTTGTACATTCTAAGTCCTAAACTACGTCTATTATTACTTTAATTGATGGTAAATTAAAAAAAATCAAACCAGCAGTTTCGGAGAATAAGCGGTAAAACAAAGAAATACTTTAGCTTTATAATATTAGAATAGATTTCAGTAAAGCATTACTGAAAAAAAGAAAAAAAATACATTTATAATAATATTGGTGATTGAGTGGTAAGAGAGCTAGGTGGAGGGAAGATACTGGAAGAAGGTCACGTAAAAAGCATGAGGACCCTCCGGAGGGCATGTATGAAGAGGTTGATGACAGTGGACGAGGCGAAAGAGGTGTGCAAAGACCGTAGAGTCTTGCGCTCCGTTCTCTCTGACTACCCCGCTAGGGATAAAGCGTGAAGCTATGTATGTATGTATGTAATAATATTGACATCGTTTCATACAACTTCAACCAATAATTTAGGCTTCCTTAGATCATCCATTCCATTTGCAAATCCTGATTAATTCTACAAGAACATACCCAAATTCCTAAAGCGCGTGACGTCACTTTACTAAAACACATTAGACTACCCTCGTTTATTACAATGAAAATTAAGAGACCCGGTGACAGTGTGGACGAATTAAATGAATCTCACTTACCCCTTATCCGTTTCTACTATGCACAGTTATATATAAGCTAATTTCAACCCTTAATCGAGGGCATAAAGTTCAATTTTAAGTAATTTGTTTTGTTGACAATGCCATTGCGTTTGATCGTAGCATTATCCTGACAATAGTGCTTCGCATTGAACTCGTGGCGGCTGTAATTTGGTATTAGATTTTCGACTTTATTCCTTTGTGTAAGGGTTGGTTTTCAATTGGTATAAATCACAATATCACCACAGGGGTTGAAAAAATCCAGCCCTCGATTGTGACGCCCCGCGAAGTAAGCTATGATCTGTTCCTATACTGTCTTGTTGCTGTTTAAGTGAAAAAATTGGACGTTTTGACAAATATCTGCCTAATTTATGTTATAGAAAAATAAAGAGTCATGATTTTCTTAGTATAATTTATGAAATTTATATAAATAATATGTTTTTACCTGACTTTAGCAGATAGAAAAAACATTGCGTTTCACATAATTTATAGCCTGGCTTTGAGTTCCGCTACTCAACACGTAAAGCGTCGAGAATTCCGCGGAACGTGCGAGAGACAGAAATACATTTTTGGGAACGGAGTGTTTTAACTCTGGATTCCAGGTTCCCTCAGCTTAACCTACTATGTACGAGATATAGTGTGAAGCTAAAAAAACAAAGCGTTACATTGAATATGTAATGTATAAAACAAAAATAGACTTCGAAATACACTTAAGTATAATTAAAAATAAATCAAATATATTTTCACAACACATAAAAACTCTATTACAATCTACAAACAAACATATAAAAAACTATAAAAAAAGATATTTAAAAAACTCTAGCAAAATCAAACTTGCACTACAACCCAGATTAGATCCTATGAATAGGAGTAATGAAATAAATATTTTGCCGGTGGGGCAAGTTCGATAACGCCCGGGCGCTCAAACCCCCAATTTGTACGGTCGTTTCGTAAAACGCCCGAATTGTTTGCAGTAAAGTAGCATGAAAATATTAGTGTGATTGTGCGGAAACTAAGACTTGCTTTCGGTGGCTTATTGAATAGATGCTACTTTTTAATGGAGATCAATTGTTGTAATGTAAATATTAATATTATTATATATACTTTATTGTAAGCTTCACGATGTATCCCAGATGGGAACCTGTTAAGACTTTCCGTTCCCATTATATCGCTAGATTTAGGAGGCACTGCGTTATATGTACTAGTCAATATGTTTTTTCTATAAATGTAGTTTAAATATTAATAATTTTTTAGAATTCTGAATTTTAAATACGACCGTTATAAATTCGATTACCACTCGTGGAAATAAGTTTTTGGTAATAAGACAAAGTGAGGTGTTGAGGATCGACAAAATGAGAATATTAAATCGAGTAGTGTTCGAAACCACAACCTATCGCTTTTACAGTCATACGGTTTGAAATAACACTTAAAAATATTAAAAATACATTTACTTATTTATATAAAGAAAATATATCAGAAATCAAGAAATATCTATAGTACATATTTAAGTACGTAAGCTTACTCTAAAATCTAAACAAGTTAATGTTTGACGAACTGATCTGGACCCGGGAAAGCGCATCTGCTAAGTCTCTTTGTAAACCGTCTCCCGATAATATATTGTGACATACCCTCGCTCGGTGTCATGGCAAAAGGGACTTTATAATTTCTTTGTAGCCTTTCATACAAAATTGCTTTTGGATTCTATAATACATATATAAAAATATATAATATCTCTTATTTGTATGGTAAAGAGCTAATGACGAATCATTCCATTCTTATCGAATTTAGCTTTCATTAATTATTTAGTCATGATTCTTCTCGTATAAAAGGACGCAAGAGAGAATCTAGTGTCTAAACACTTCGTTCTTCACTTTCCTTTCGAATTCGATACATTGCGTACTCAGTGACTGAACTCAAAGTCGTCTTTTATTTTCCAAACTGGGAAAACCAAAATAGGGAATAGAAATAGCACCTTCATTCGTCGCATTGACAGTCAGATCCACCGCGATTGCTCCGTAATTGTAAATGGTTTCTTTATATATGACCGTTGAGATCTTTGCAATAGTGTTTACCATAGCAGGGTAGGAAGGGGGAACCCGGGAACCTAATGTTAAGGTACTCCGTTACTTGTTACCCCACTTTCCGCCAGATTCTCCAGGCTTTGCGTGTTGACAGTCGTAACTGAACATCACGATTTTTATATATATATATATATATATATATATATATATATATTTAATATAAATCAATAAAAATAATTTAATAAAAATCGTGTATAAATATTTCTCGAACGTAAATCGAACCCACTATACTTTCGATTCGTTTATACAGTTAAACACCTGAAAACTGAGTTACAATGTCGTTCAATACCCCACGACAAACAAATCAAATTCACATTGCATACCCCCGAGCTGCAATTTAAATCTTATTTGTAGTTTTTAGTTTGCCAAGCAAATAGATAATGTAGGGAGAGCGATAGACTATAAAGGTTCCCATGTTTATATTAAATTTTGACTGCCCTTAGTATGAACGTAGGGTTTAGGTTCTAATCCTAATTGTTTCTAAATGTAATAACATAAAATATATCTAATATATATAAATAAATATATATCCTTTTAGTTTTCACAAGTTTTGAATATTTGAGAAATATGTGCTCATTTTCATATTTTTTTAAAACATTCTTAAATATATATATATAAATGAAAGTTTATATACTCGCATTAATGTACTTAATGTAAGAAAAAAATGTAATTTACGATATGCAAGAAGAGTGGAGAGAGTAGAGTAGAGTAGAGTAGATTGGGTTGGATCTACAATTTCAATTTCCACGAATCTCCTGTTCTTTTGGGAAAGTAATTGAGTAGGTTCATAATTAATTATAGATATAAATTATTTTATAATTTAAGAACTTTATCTTTTGTTTATATTAGACTAGCGGACATGCGCAGCTTCGCTTGCGTATTTAAGGGTGAATTCTAATAACCCATGAAACATGTGTGTTCAATGAAATATTTTTAAGAGTCTAAATTTTAAATTTTATAAAAATCGGTGGCGATAAAAGGTTTTTTCATACAAACTTTCAACCCCTTATTCGCACCCTTAGGGGGTGAATTCTAGAAAACCATGAAACATATGTTCAATTAAATATTTTTAAGAGTCTAAATTTCAAATTTTATAAAAATCTGTGGCGATTTAAGAATTTTCCCATACAAACTTTCAACCCCTTATTTGCACCCTTAAGGGGAGAATTCTAGAAAACGATGAAACACGTGTTCAATTAAATACTTTTAAAAATCTAAATTTTAAATTTTATAAAAATCGGTGCCGATTTAAAAAAAAATCCATACAAACTTTGAACCCCTATTTCACCCCTTTAAGGTTAAAATTTTTCAAAATCCCTTCTTAGTGGATGTCCAGATTACGAAAGTAAACTTTTGTCCAAATTTCACGTTTCTACGCACAGCGGTTACGGCTGTGCGTGCGTCTTACCTCAGTCAGTGAGGACAAGTCCTTTTATATATATAGATTTGCACAACATCCCGCATATAGATCAATAGGATAGGAAAAAAAGTGTTAAGATATTCATTTCTCCACTTTTAATTCGTTCTGTATTATCGAGACATGCGTTAGGTGGCGTAACTCAACGCTGCGCTTTGTATTGTAATCAGAGTAAGAAAGTGAGAATAATTTTCTCCCCGGTGTGGAAATGGAAACCACAAGCGTTTACAGTCAATTGCTTTGCCTCTTCGCCAAGACGACTGTCTAACTTTATTTACATCAATGAAATTATAGTATTTTAAACATGAATTATCTACAGAGTAAAAATCCATATCCAAAGCCTATACGCAACTGCTTTTTTATAGAAATTACTAGTGGACCCGAACGCGGCTATGCCCGCTTGAACTATACTCGTACGAATATTTATCAAATATATTTATGAAATTATTTTCAATAGAGAGATGTGTTAAGCAAGCTAATTTTGGGTGACGTTTTCTAACAACCAACTTTGCAAATCGTAGCTTAGCAACGGTCGCTTAGCGACGGTTGTTATTAACATGGCGGAATAAATTGCATGGCAAATTATTAAGTATTTTAATATACTGGTATATATCGATAGTATTACAAATATGAGAAAAAAAAGTATCCTATCATCACCTATATCATCCCGAGAGCTTCAAGTATCTCTATATGAATATTTTATCACAATTAAATTAGCGGTTTGGCACTGATTGCGTAAAAGACAGACAGACAGACAGACAGAGTTACTTTCGAATTTATAATATAGGTATGGATAAAAAAAATACTATTAACTCTTATTAATTGAACATCAGATGAAAACATACTCATTGTAAACATGCATATTTAACAGGCTTGACTTATTCATTTGAATATGGCTCGTACTCCGTAACTTGGAGAAGACTGTTTAGAAATTATTTTAATTATTAATTAGAAATATATTGGAAATTCTAATCTCATTAGGTATATGACGATATTAATAATATTAAAAATATCTTATAATAATTAAGTCTTTACTTATTATAAATAATAAATTGGCTTCTGGCCTGGTTGCCCAATTCTAAAGTGTTTTTTTCCATTTTGTATGTGTATGTGGTACTCTTCGTTTTTAATTTTCCGCCTGAAATCAGGATTTTTCGTGTTAGGTGGCAACACGCGCCTCCTTTTTTACCAGAACGAGAAAACAAATGTATGTATGCATCGCATAATTTATTATTTAATTTAAATTATTATTTAAGATATATTTTATTAAATAATTTAAATTTATCCCGAATATTATAATAATAAACCATATCAATTTCCAGCCGTGGCATAGTTATTTAATTTTATATTTCCATTACTTCGCTCTGGTGTCCAGGCAAAGAAGGGCGTTGATTTCGGCCACTCAACACGCATCCCCTCCAAAATTGGACGAGAAGTGGAGAACGGAATGTCTTAACACAGAGCTCCCTTAGCCTACCCTGTTGTGTGTATACAGAGTGAAGCCGATCTATTTTTTTTTTTAATTTTATTATTCAACCCCACAAAAACTGAAATAATTTAAACGAAGTCATATAAATTAACTAGTATAGCATATACAAGTAAGCCTACACATATACATATAATATAAAACATCGATACTTCAGTACTGTCGGCGACATCATCCCCTCTCAAGTATTGTGTCCACACAATATAAGCGCAAATAAACCGGATCTCTTGCCGCACCCGGATGTACACCCGGCTTTAGTCAGCATTGTGAGGATTGGCTGTTGGAATTTATATTTGCTAGTACTATTGCTATGCTAGTTGTAGTATTTAGGCTGTCGTGGCGTAGGGGTACTAGCGTGTGATTGTAAACACGACGGTTGTCAGTTCGATTCCCATTAGGGGTAATGAAATATTTGAAGATTTTCATTTCCTTGCTCTGGTAACGAAGCAAAACGTGGTGTTTAGTTGCGCCACTAAAGACGCAATGCCTTAAGATTTCGACCGAAAGTGTGAAATTAAGGGTCTATATGTGAACAAAGTGTACCCAATTTTCTTCTGCCTACCCTGCTATGTACAGGATACAGCGAGAAGCTAATTTATTAAATAGTATTGTCGGCTACCAGTTCACTATGTTCGGTTAGCTATGGTCTCTGTGTACCTCTTTCGCCTCGTCCAATCTCATCCACCTCTTCATACATATCCTTCGACGAGTTCTCGTGCTTTTAAGCAGTCTAAATGCCACAAAAAAACACACAGATGTCAATACACAACAGTTAAACTATACACGTATGAAAATAGTGCCTTTCAGTGTGATGACACATTTTCAAGTAGACTTTGAGCAGCACAAGTGAGATTAAGTCAGACAGCGATTTCATCGTATGCCTATTATGTATATATAAAATGTATGTATGTATGTATGTCTATATATATCTACTCTCTCCATATACATGAAGAAAACAAAGACTTTTATACGTGCTAAGTTGGATTTGTACCTTGAGTGGAACGGTGTTTGAATATAGGTTTTAGTTGGGTTTGTGGCATAGTTGGGATATTAGAGTTTATAATGGTTGTGGGTTCGATTCCGATCGATTTGGTAGTGTTTTTATTTTGATTATTTGTATAAATACGAATGTAAGCGCGATATTTCTGGGGTTGTTTTAAAGTGTCTTAATGGTAACGAAATGTATTAACACTATGTTCTTCTTATGCTGCTAGGTGCGGCGTACAGCGTTAGGCTAAAATAATATAATTATTCATATTAATAAATTAGAATATAATTAATTTCAAAGACTACTGTAAAGTATTGGATATGTCGGATATTTAAAAACGTATAAAGCGAAATATACACAATTAATATTTTTAAAGAGTTTCATTTGAAATATGCAAAAATCATATCTATTAAAAATCTTGGTATCTAATACGTTTAATATTAAGTATTATACTAATATCTTGTTCAGGAAATTAAGTTACCTAATTTAAATAAAAAAATCGGTACCAATTTGTATATATACGGATTTGTATATGTACGGATTTTGTATGATATGAACTACGAATACATGATTGTAATGGTTTTTTCTATGAAATAGCTGAAGTTCTCACTCCGTGCCGAATTTCATAATTGCATGTCCACAGGAACTACCATAGAGATTTTATGATGCGGCCAATTTCATACAAGATTACCATACAAAATAAATAAATAATAAGTTCATTTTCTATAAAAAAAAATAAAAAAAAAGCTAAAAAAAATTTAAAAATATTTAAAGGAATTTAATAAACACATTTGTTATAAATAACACCTCTCTAATGTGTAAACGCTAACTGAGATGAGACGGCGGCACGTGTCGGATCAAACGAACACGCGTACTCAGGGTTATTGATATATTTTAATTTTGTTTAATTTATTATCATTTATTGAATATCTCTATGGTTATTGGACGATTAGTGTTTAGGTGTAAATATTTTCTTTTAAGAGAAACAAAACTGGGCAAGTGCGAGACGGATTCGTTTACTGAGGGCTCCGTACTATTTTCAAGATTTTATGTCCACGAAAGTACCAATTATAAAAGTCGACAAACTTAACCTCTTATTTTCACCTTTCTGACTTGTAAGTTCTCTCTTCGTATCAAATTTCATAAATAACTTCGAGAAGTACCCTGTTGGTTTTGATTACTATGAATGGAAAAACAAATCACTAATTTCTCTTTAATTATCACAAGTTTTATATTAACAAATTGTTATAATGATAATATTTCAACTTTACTATTATTATACCAACTCAGTGCGAATAACAAACACCCCTGCGGTGACACGCGGCCTGGTAATTACATTCTTGTAATAGATATCAATATCAATATGTACGTAGGGTGGCTTTAATGTATGAAGTTTTAGTATAAATATATGTAATATATGAGAAGTAATTAATTAAGTTCTTATATTAGTGAACTAAATTTTGAGAAGAGAAACTTATCTACTTACTAATCAACTGCTTATAATTCTAAAGCATAATATTTTAGTTTGTGCATTACTTAAAGTGGAAACAGAGTGTCTTGACACTAGGCTATCCTATTATATGCGTGATACAACGTGAAAAACATACTATAAATCTTTGAAAAAATTATAGTTAAATACATTTTCATCAAACTATTTCAATTTTCATAATTTAAAAACGCATTTTCGAATTTCAAAATCCACCAACACAAAATATGAAAGAAATGATAATAATTTCAATCCATTTCAATGAATCGTTATAATATTTAGCGTGGGTAGTAAAAAATAATTAAAAAAAAAGAAACCCGTAAAAGCATAACTAAAGGAACAAATTAAATGGCGGCGTGCCGTCGGGAGCAGACTATTAACGGAATCGTGCTAAGTGTTAACTCTCGAATAATGAAAATTATTCATCCCCTTTCTTTTAGAACGGCGTTCCTATTGAGACACTGGCGGTGGATTGTTTAAAATTTAATTTGAATTCTTATTTTTGAAGACCCGGTGGAAGGTGCTGGCAGGTGTGACTATAACGCGACGGTTTTGGGTTCGATACCCGCTTTGGGATGTTCATTGTTATTTATTAATGTTGTCATTGCTTCGCTCTGGCATCGCTTTGGCTTCCAGTTCCACTCAAGAAGCAATGCAAGCAAAATTCAGTGGAACTTAGTGTTTTAACACTAGGTTTCCTCTGCCTACTCTGTTACATATGAGCAACGTGAAGCAAATTTTTTTAGTGCTATTTATTTGGATCTTTTATAAGAATTTATACATTCTTGTCAGTATTTTATAGATATAAATATAAAAAAAGATAAAGAAGAAATAAGCTTAATAAGCTTTTAAAGGGCAAGCTACTCTCGCCCCTCCCCGGCCAGTGACGCTGTCAAGACCAGGCCAGGCCAGGTCAACAGCAATAGAGTCCATTCGAAAAAAAAAGAAATAAATTGAGTATGCCATAGATTTTGCTTGGTGTAAGGCTCACCTCGTTGCAGTATAGGTTGAAGAGGTCTCTTTGATTCTTCTAGAGATTCTTCTGATTAGAGAATCCGAGATCGTTTAGAAATTTTAATGTTGAGCTAGCTACTACTGTGTATAAATAAAATATACCAACTTTAAAAGTAACATAATATTTTAATTTTAAAGTAACTAAATGTGAACGTATCGAAAAATAGGAACCGTGAATCCGTCTGGTTTATAATTGAAATATTTATAATTGCACCTCGGCTTTCGAACGGAATTCGCGCAAAATAAAAATAAGAAGTGTCTTGCCATTTAGTTTACATTGATGTTTAATATTTTGAAATTCGAATGTTACAGACAATTTTTTTAAATATTTTTTTGTAAATATGGTGGTGGCACAATCACTCGTTTATTGTGGTAGTGATATATCACTCTTCAGTTTTTTATTTTGCTGCTCATTTAGAGAAATGGTATTTACAAAACATTTATAAAATAAAAAGTCTATGAATTATAAAGGAAGGAAGTGAATTTACTAAGTAATGAAGTAAATTATTAAATTTTCATATATTTGTCGAGATTTTTTTTTTAAAAATCACCAAGCAGATATTACAATATTTTTAACTAACTTGACAAAGCCGAAAAATAATAATTAAAATTCCCAAAAATCACGAAAATATCACATAAACCTTTGATGTTCCACCCAATTCACGCACTAACACGCACTTCGTCAAATTAAACAGCAATTATCTGAACACCATCTCAATATTACACCCGCGGCCCGCACGTGCCAGACCCGAGTCGATATTAGTTTTTTATTTGTCTATACACCCCTACAAAGTTGACAACATGTAGCCATATCAAACTACCCTCTTTTCAATAAACCGCTCAAATTCAAAACTACCCTCTTTCCTTTGGAGATAAGGATGAAAATTAACATTCTTTTAGTATCCGGATAGCATTGTAAGTTTGTCCGTCCGTCGTTTACTCATCGGATATTACTGCGTTAGAGTGGCGTACTATTTGACAATATTCTTTATGCTGTCTGTCCATTCCCATGGAAATTGTATTACGGAGGATTGTCTGTTGTTCTTTACACAGTTTTGAGTCTCGAGTGCATGTAATGTGTTGATTGTGCAATTTTAAAGTTCCTTTTTGGGGATTAGATCTCCATTTGGTTTTAGTTTGTGTTTTCTGGGTTTTGATGTGTATTAGTAATTCAAGCTGTTAATCTGTTTTAAGTATTTTTTATTTATTTATTATTTTTTAAGCTTTAAGCTTATGGCACGACAGAGAGAACACTCTGTTCTCCACTTTCTGCTCATTGGTAGAGCGAAGAAGTGAAAATATTAATTATATCTTAACAAAGGGTAAAAACACGGGTTTACCTTCACGGCACCGACTGCCTCACATCTAAATGAATTTTCTAAATATATATTTTTGTAATGTCCTTATAAAAATATCCTAAGAAAATTATTAATATATTTGATATCCGTTTTTTTCTTTGCCTCTCGACTTTTTCTTCTTAAAAAAATGTCCGGAGACTTCATCAAAAAGGTATTTCATTAAGTCTTCATCGGGGTTGAAAGAAAAGATCGCACATTCTCGGATGCCATCGACTTTTCTAATGAAGAATGTCCATTTTAAAGGCCTTCCTTGAGTTCCTATTGTTTTTTTGTTCATTGCCCTTTTGTCGGTTCAAAAATGTTGAGATTTTCTATTTTTTTATTTTGAGGCAACTTAGGATCTAGCCATTGAATTGTGGTTAAGAAAAATATGTTTTTTTTTATTAAATCACATAGATAAAGATAACTTTGTGATTTATCACTCTGTTTTCCACTTTTAAGAGTTTGAATGGAATTACAGATACATATATTAGGCACGCAGTTATATACAACAAAGGCAAGCAAACAACGGCACAATATTATTTTTTCATCATGTCTCTCATCCTTAGTCAGATTTTATAGAGCACTTGGATGGTATCTGGCTTCATTCAAATAGTTTTGTTTTCTTTAACAGTATTTTTCTTTCCTAAGTGTGGAATCTCATAGTGGTGAAGGATAATTCTAATCTCCTTACAAGGATGATAACGACTTTAATAAGTTACAAGCTTATGAGAATTTCGACGCAGTTTAATAGGTACATTTTCTAAAAAAGTAAGTTACATGAATATCACGAAAAATGGACGGTGCGTGTAGAACGAAGTATTTTAGCCGTAGATACTCTCTGGTAATCTGGACACCCACTAAGAAGGTATTTTGAAGAATTTTTATAAAAATTGAAATTCAGACTCATAAAAACATTTAATTCAACACGTGTTCCACGGTTTTAGAATTCACTCCCTAAATTGAAAATAATTCCAGAAATATATTCAATAAATATTCGTATAGTTCAAGCGATAATATTCGGGAGCGAGATATATTCGGGGGAGCTCGTACCAATATAAAAAATATCTATTTAAATCATAAAAAGTAAAATAATAATATCCAAACAGAATAACGGCAACAGGTAGTATTAACTGAACGCTAGTTCAGAAGTGATCGAGAATAAATAATGCGCGTAGGCGTCCAGCGTAGCGTCCATTCTACGTCATCAATCATTCACGCGTAGCGACGTCCGCTGTAGATTTTAACGTAGAGCTTACTATTGATAACTATAACTATTTATACGAGACCTGGTGGTGTGGCCGAGGGGCACAAAGTGTGTCTGTAAGCAGTTGTAGGTTCGATTCCCCATTAAAAGAAATGAAATATTTAATATTTTCACTTCTTGATTTTGGTTTCGAGGCAAAGTGCATTGTTGAATTCAAAAATTCGGTGGATAGTGGGGAACGGAATGTCTTAGTAAAAATTTAACGGAGTGTTTTAACGCTAAATTCTCTTTGCCTATCCTGCAATGAATGGACAGCGTGAAGCTGATTTTTTTAATATTACGATTCAGTGGATTTAAATTTATTTCATTATTTTTTTAGGCAAGTCTACGTAATATGTACACTTCATGCTTACAATCTAACGCAAAATTTATAAAAACAGCAAGAATTTTTAACTACTAGGTAGATTTTTAACTTAATGCAGAGTACTAAGTACTAATTAAAATATTAAATTAAAAAATGATTTAAAAAACACTAAGTTCGATCTGCCTACTCTGCTATATGCGGTATGTTTCTAATTCTTAAACAATTCCACAGTGATTATTTAGACGCTAAACAAAACTGTAAAATAGTACTGATCAACTAAACTTAAATATACTAATTTTAAATAAAATTCGTACTTAAATTCAGACAAAGCAACTAAAAATAACTAGTATATTACACAAATACTTAATAATCTTATACAATATATATATACAATTATCCTATTATATAGATAGATATATACGTAAATAGATAGAGAAACAAGCTTTCCCGCTAAGTGATTTGTCCGCTTGCGTGCATTATTGATGCCACGCTACATCCCCGTTTCCATCCCAATTTACCAAACCCTATATAACAGTTCGTGTTAAAGTGGCATAACTTGGAAACAATTTTTTTTTGTGGAATAAGAAAAATATCTAATAAGCTATCGTAGCTAGTAGAGTTTAATACATAGATATTAGACAGTATTATTACACAAAAATATATTTAATTAAATCGATATAAATAAAGTATTATTTAGCTTAGTAGTACATAAATTAGAGAAAATATTACATATGTACAGCCATGTACAATTACAATTATTTTTTTATGTTTTTGTATTCTGCACATAGCAGGGTGACAAAACCTGGAAACCTGTAACCTAGTATTAAGGACGCTCTTTTTTCATTTAGACACTTATGTTCACCACTTTCTACCGAATTTTTGAAGCATTGTGTGTTGAATAACACTTAACGCCGTTATCATAATGTTTTATCTCGTTACCAGAGCGAAGAAATGAAAATATTTCATTTCTCTGATTCGACATCGAACTCACAATCGTCATGTTTATATTCGCACTCGTATGTCTCTGCGCCACGACTGCCTCAAATATTCTACTAATTTACTTATATATGGACATATATATTGCGATATATTACAAAGTATAGTAAGGATTTATTGTCTATGTTTACTAAAGGAAATAAAAAATAATATCCTACATGCGGATAATCTTAAAATTTAACTATTCAAAAAAATAATACAAAATATACACTTTTATTTAAAACTTTGGTTAGGTCACTTTAGCGACGACTCTCCATATAACAATATATATTGGATAATAGACTGCAATTGAGGAAACTGATGCGAAACGAGATTTACAAATATTAGGTATACGTAAGTATTATTAGACAGAGGTGAGTGTATAATATGAAAATGTTAGATTGTCTTATTGTATAATTTTACGATAATTTTCGTTGCTTTTACGTAAAATATTCAACAAAAAATTAAAATCTGTTTACATAAACATTTCGTTACTTAAAAAAAATAATGGATCTAAATCGTGGCCAATCGTGTGGCAGGGCATTGTGACTGTAAAACCGAGTGGTTGTGGATTCGATTCCCAACTCGAGGAGAATAAATATTTATCTAAATTTATATTTCCATTTCTTCGCCCTGGCGTCGAGGCAAGGCAGGGCGTTTAATGCCTCCAGAATTCGGCAGAAAGTGGAGAACGTAGTGTCTTAGCACTAGGTTTCCTCTGCCTACCCTACTGTGTGTGGGATGCAGCGTAAAGCTGATTTAAAAATATAAAAAAAATACTCTCCCAACAGTGGCACAAGGCCCCAGGCCATCCGCGGCTAGGGTTCCAGAGAGAGGAACCTCCTCACAGTCATAATACGAGCCATCAAAAGTAGTCTCTTTTTTTTTAATATAAATTTTATATTAATTTATAATATTTAAAAATAAAAAAAATATTTCTCTTCGACGAATAAATTTAAAGTATTAATAATATTAGTCGACACTAAACATTTTCTAGTAATATGACATGGAAATCATATCCAAGTCTTTAAGTAATTGCATTCCACGTATTCAGTCTCAGGATTATAAACGCATGGCATATTCAAATAGAGTGCTTATTTACATTTGAAGTGTAAAGAAATCAATTTTAAGTAAATAAAAAAAATATTCAAAACGATAGGTGGGGAATGGAAGAGTCTTAACGGGAACGCAGTATCTTAATACTACGTTCCCAAGTTCCTTCTGGTTACCCTACTATGGGCGGGATACAGCGTGAAATTGAAAGATCTAAAAACACATCGCTAGTTCGAATATATGAAAATCCATTATTATTGGACTCGATGCATAACCATGGAAGAACTAACCAAAACTGAATATTTTTTAATAATTTTATCCAACTTCTCTATCTTTTTCTCCTTATTTTCTATATTACTTAAGCTAGTTTCTCTATTCTTTTCCTCGCGTAGCCTGCAACTAGCTCCACTACGCTATACGCATTACAGTTCAAGCGAGATACTCAATTTGACAGAGAGGGGAATGACGCAGTGATGGCCTAATCGTGTTCGATGCAGCACCTGGTGGATGGAAGTGTACTCTTTTTAAATAGTTAATGTGTTTTTCCCGTAGAGTTTAGTGTGGGAACTCTACGTTTTATTTATCTGTTTATATAAAATTCTTCAATTACTGAGTGACTGACACACAAAACTAAGTTAAAAATGCGCATAGTAGAAAGTTGAAATTTAACATGAAAGTTTCTTATAATGTAGGGAGATCCCCCGAAATCCCATCTTTCCTATTTTCCGGAATGGGAAAAACTAAATTTTACATTTTAGGGCGTAGATCTACGTAAACAAATTTAGAGGTGGTTACTAGTTTTTTTATGAAGGTATAATAATTGATTTTTTCTTAATATGGTATTAACCCACTTTTATAAAACGTGATGTTGAATATTTATCTATTGTTTTAAAGCAGTGTGATAATTTCATACAGTTAAAAAATTATTAAAAATAAAAAATAAACTATAATTTCAATGTGTACAAACTATTAAGAAAATCTAAAAATAAAGTAAAATATGAAATTGAACTTCAAAATTCAAATAACCAAAAAATCAAAAAACAAAACTTAAAGTAGAGCACACTCCCGTCACATGCAATACACCGCAATGTTCTCACTAAAGTTGCTATCTGCTACCTCCAGCTAACCGCAAGTTTGCAACACTTTTCCAAGTCGAGAGAGTTTCAAACTTTAGGTCACTACCTTGCAGCTGGAGGAGATTAACATGTTCTTATCACTTGGCTTTTAAACTGCACTTTTTTTTACTTATTTGCTAAGAGAATCTCGTACTCGTGTGCTACACTTTACTAAAGTGCAGTAAGTTTGTTTGTATATGTTTTTCATTTGTGTTTAAGAATAATGTAGCTTCATAGTTTTTTTGCAAAACATGGTGGATTAAGGGAACCTATGGTTAAGCCTTTATATAAACCTATAAGCCTTTATTTAAGTCTAGTCAATTTTTGAGACATTATGCGCTTATTAGTAGAACTTAACGCTGCGCTATATTTATTAGAGCGGGAAATAATTTAATATATATCATTATTATTGTATTGTTTTATTACACTTGAAACATATAGGAAAAATAAAATTTAAAGGTAGGTTAACAAAGTTAACCCCTCCCCCTACTTCGATTGTATTATTAAATTTTGTAAATTATAAACATTTGTATATCATCATTTCTTTATTGTCATAAAGGTAGGCTAATAAAAACAAATAAAACATATAATCCACCATCATGCCAGTTCCATACTTCCATCATTCCAGAACAGCGAAAGAGAAGCAAACGCAAAAAATCGTTTCAGCAAAATTAAATTTCATACCATATTATTTTGTTCACAAAAATCATTATCCGTTTACGCTTTCGCTGGCAATTATTTTAATCCGATAGCTAGCGCGGCCCGATGTGGAATGAAATAATTTAATAGCCCCCCGGCCTGCCCCCCTCCCCCGCGCGGATCCAAGATGGCGGCGGGGCGGGGCAGGGGGTGGGGCGTGCCGCCTCATTTGAATTTCGAAACCGAGCTTTTCGAACGTGTGCTTGAATTTCCAAACGGGTTTTCGGCCAATTAATTCCAGAATAATTCGGTTTCTACCGGTTCCATTTGGGCTTTATTGTTGTTTAATTGGTTATAATGGGGGGTCGTTTTTTGTTGTGTTGTACGTTGGTCTATTATTATGAATTGATGTTGCTTTTTTATTTTCTTATATAATATATGTATAAATAAAGCTTATCCATTGAAAATTTTATGTAGAGAACCAAAAAAAATATAATTACAATAAATAAACCATATGTTTTGTGCACTCCACAGAATAATTTAACACAAATCAATACACGAACTCAATCCCAACCAGCCCAACCACTTAATCACCACCAAAACAGACCCCCAAAGTAGAAAAACAACCAAAAACTAATCACCACCACCAAAGATTCAAACAAGTAGCCATTCCGTACAAAAAGCCTCATAATACGAAAGCAGTAAACACTGTATTGTTAGAACTTTCACAATATTATGTAGAGTGGCGTAATGCCTCACAAAGGCCCCCCCGCTCGGTAAATAACGCTTTGTTCTACGAAGCCAAATTTTGACAATCACTAGCTCTCTCTGTTATATCTATCTATGTTCGGTTGGCTTTGGACAGATTAATGTTGAACAGAGGCTACGGTTTTTTTTGTTGGGTAGTAATATATATTGTGGGAGCATCTGGGTGTATATAAATCCTTATATGATAAATAGGTTATAAATTGAGAACAATAATTATTAGGCAGTCGTTCTGTGAAATAAGCGTGTGAATGTAAATACGGCGCTTGTGGGTTCAATTCCTACTCGGTGTAAGGAATTGTTATTTATTAGTATTTTTATTTTCTTGGCTCTGGTAAAAACACAAGGAGCGGAATTAAATTCCGCCACTCAACACGTAAAGATTCGAAAATTCAGCGGAAAGAGGGGAATGGAATGTCTTAAAACTATACTTATATGCGGGATACAGCGTAAAGCTAAAAATAATTTTATTTATACAAAAAAAAATAAAAATAGCGTTTTTTTTTAAATACAATTGAAATTATATATTGTTGTAATAATATTTTTTTAGTAAATAATATTTTTTAAGCAACAATATCTCTACTTCAAATCATAAAGAGAATACATATTTCTTACAAATATTTATTTTATGTCATATTATCTAAATTTATTAGATAATTCTAAATTATAAATACGCAATATCAAAACCCACTACATAATTAATTTTACCTAAAAACCAAAAAAAAAATCTACGAACAATATAAAAAACCAAACCATTAATCTATGACAGTTTTCTTTGTGTGAGTAGGGGGGGCGCCCCCGGAGGGAGGGAAGTAGGGACTTACCCCGCCAGTCCAATGTTGACAATTGATGGATATCTCTTGTCTTCTAAAGGCAGGATTTATGTGGAAGCGACAATGGTGACGATTCCTCGAGGATTAGACACTTGAAAGCGCGAACGTTCACTCCAATAAAATGTTTTATGGATGACGATGAGTAAAGATGTTGTGGATCTTTTTGTGATATAAGATAGATATAGGTAAAGATAGATATAGTAAGTGGAAATAAAAGAAAATGGTGTCATTCATTGGCTAATGATAGATGGTTATTAATGCTAATTATATCATTTGGGTAATAATAAAAATAATATTAATAATAAACATTTAACTGTGATTATACATATATCTAAATCTATAATATGTGGTTAATTGTTTCTACCGATATATAAATTTATAGATTTTATGAATTAAGGTCTTCGTATCGCGGGGGTACAAGCACACAACCATGTGATTGTAAACGCGACAGGTAGTGGGATCGATATCCACTCGAGAATATTAAATATTTAATATTTACATTTCCTCGGTCTCGTAATGAAGTAAAACGCGGCGTTGTGTTCCGCTATTCAACACGTATCCTTCAGAGTTCGGGAGTATTTAGAATGGGAGTATCTTAATACTAGATAGCTAGGTTCTGGCTCTGCCTAACTTTATGTGTGCAGAAAATACTTTAATAATTGTTTTTGATTTGTTTTAAGCTTTAAAAACTTACATAAAAGACATAAATAAAAAAGCGTATTCAATACTAACATATTTTTACATCCTAAACTATCAAAGATCACACACCAAAAATACTAAAAATAAAAAAAATATAACATAAAGATTTAAATAACATAATACTAGAAAAATCCCCAAAACCCCTAACTAAAACTAATAGAACAACCGAACAGAAATAGAATCCCAAACATAATTTAGCTAAACTGTACTAGCACGTTATATTATGGTTGACATCGTTTATAGCCGTCTACACTCACAAGTATGTCCACTGACATTATTGACTCGTCCAATAAGCGGCGATCGCCTTTTGTTGGAATGGAAAAGTATGGAGAGACATTTCTTATTAGAGTAGAGTACATTTGAGTTTTTTTTTTCAATTTTAGGATGTTTCCTGGTGGGATAGGTAAAAAGAACCTGGAAACTTAGTGTTTAGATACTCTGTTTCCCATCCGTTCCCCACTTTCCGCAGAATGCTTGAGGTATTGTGTGTTGAGTGACGGAGCTTTCGAGGAAATGAAAATATTAAATATATCATTTCCTCAAAGCAATAGTTGTGGGTTCAATTTCCTCGGTAAAATTATAAAATTTTCATTCTCTGAACACTTGCTTTTTTTCCATTTACCTTTTCTAGCATATAATGAAGAGAAATAAGCGATTTCCATTTGGAATTAATTATTGCCATATTCTTTATCTATTAACAATACAAATATCCTGATAGTTGAGCAGAAAGCGGGGAACGGAGTGTCTTTACACTAAGTTTTCTCTGCCTACCTTTTCATATGCGAGAAACAGCGTGAATATAGTAAAAAAAAGGAATATAATCATTCATATTTTTCATAATATACCAAATATTATTTAGGGAACTGTTAGAAAATGTTTTAATATATAATCGATAAAAAACAAGAAGAATCCATAAAATATATTACTTTAAAAGTTTACAAATAAAAAATATCTCTCAAAGGCTAACACAGTCTGTTGCTGTCTATAGAGAGCAACGTCCAGCGACATTATTGACTCGCCCAATAACGGACGCCTTTTGCCAGTAGCGAAGGAAAGTATGGAAAAGCATTTTGTTTACTAAAAAAATAGCTTCACCCTGTATACCATATATAGCAGGATAAGGAGGGAACCTAGTGTTAAGACACTGTTGCCCACTATACGCTTCCCTTGGTGGTAGAACGAAAAAATTAAAATCTGAAATATTTTTATTCTTCGAGTGGGAATCGAACCTGCAACCTGTCACGCTCGACGACTGGCTTCAACTCACATTTGTTGCTTATTATAGCACTTATACGTGCCCTGTAAATTCTTGTTTGTCTAGTTTTAAAGTATCGTACACTAGTTCAAGAAGTTAACAAGTAATAAACGTAGTAAGTGCCTTACGCCAACAGCATACTATGGAAGTTAATAAAAGGGAAAAAAAACTTTTCTTTGCACGGTAAATATTAATACAATTGTTTGTTTTTGCCCCTTAGGTGTTATAGTAAAGGGAAGTGGATAAAAATAGCTCCACGCTGTACCCTGTATATAGCAGGTTAAGCAGAGGGAACCTAGTGTTAAGTAAGACACCTTGGTGGAATTAAAATTCCGCATACTATTAGTACAAGTATGTCGTCGTTACGCAGTGGCGCAAGAGTTTGACTGTAACGCGACTGTTGTAGGTTCTATCCCCACTCGAGGAAATGAAATATTTTTTTACATTTATATTTTCAATTATTCGCTCTGGTGTCGAGGCAAGGAGCGGCGTTGTATTCCGCCACTAAATACGCAATGTCTCCAGAATTCAGTGGAAACTGAGGAACGGAGTTTTAACACTAGGTTCCCTCTGTCTACCCTGCTTTGTGCGGGATACAGTGTATGGCTAAAAAAAACTAGTAGTATCACTCAACACGCAATGCTTATTCTGCTAATTACGGGATAGAGCGTGAAGATGAAAAAAAAAACAAATATAATTTCTTAACAGGAAGTCTCTCTCCACAGTCATCATAGTGTCCGTGTTCCACCGACATTCCATCGCGTGATTAAATGAGCCGCCGGCCATCGCGATATTGCCGACATCTTGCGAACTCGCAAATGTGAACCCTCGTTGTATTGGAACACCATGTTAATGACGTTTCTTACGTTATAAGATTAGATAAGCGTGTGCGAGAAGAGAATTGAGATTTTTTCTTCTTATGTGAAAGTTTTTTTTTGTAATTTCTCCGTTTTTTGGAGATTTTGTAGGGTAAGCTGGGGCATTTGGTATTTACACTTATGGGCGTAACTAGAGAAAATTTCTGGGTAGATCTGTTTATGTAAATGTTGTTTTTTTTAATTTTTCAAGGCCAAATTTTCTGTTCGTAATATTTCTGGGATGGACACAAAACTATTCTGGCGTGGGCACAGACCACTATTCCTACCCCCATGTTTACTTTATGCTCATAAATTTTCGTCAAAGGATAGTGGACTTTAATTTTTCTAATTAGAAAATAGTAACTCAAAAATAACATGCAATTCTTGCTATTCTATGTGAATACCGTTATAGTATGAGCTACTTTTTGGAATTGAAAATTAGTCCATTTTTCTTCACTCGGTGAAGTTCCAGTGAGTCTAGCAACTAATGGTAGTAAGTTCAAATGTCATGGGGGACCTTTAAAGTGTGTTCCGACTTAGTTCGATAAAGCGCAACTGGATTGAATTCTTCTATCCGACATGCTATATTACAAAGTGCATATTAGATTCCAATTTAGAAGATTTGTATATTCTTCTTCAATCGATATGTAGAAGTTGGCTTAATTTCAGATTGAGAAAGCTATGCCTATATTGACTTCACGGACGAAGCCACTGCCCAAAGCCAGATAAAAACTAGTATATAATCAATACTTATAATAAAATCGTAATTGATCGATGCTTGTACATGAAAGAAAAGTATATGAGAAAAAGTGTTATTGAGAACATTTAATGTTGTAATAAAACCCAAAACATTTTTTTGGTCTATTTGTCTGTGCATTTGCACGCTAATCTCAGGAATCAAGGGTCACCGATTTAAATACAGTTTTCACTATTGTATTCTGGTAAACTTTATTTAAAAAGTTTCATCAATATAAAGTATTTTGTTGAACAAAATTTCTGTAAAATAGCTATTTCATTGACTTGACTGACGAATTTTAATAATGTATAAATGTTGTCTTAAAAATGGTAATGTTATTAAAATCAGGTTCAAGCAACTTTCATCATTTCTAATATATCTATTACATAAACCTAATCTGTATATAAGCAATACTTGATTCTGCTATTGAAATTCTTATTCAAAAGCTAAACGGAAGCCCCCTTGAGATCTGTTGATCACCGGAGCTTTTCAATTGTTAAGAATGTTTATTTTTGTAGCATATAGCAGGGTAGGCTGAGGGAACCTGGGAAACTAATATTATTTAAATACCTATAGTAATAATATTTAAATATAAGCATATCATGATTTTTTCGTTTCTTGATAAAACAATAGTATTGTTGTTATAGTAGTAAGCTTCTACATAATCTTAGAGCAACTTTGGTTAGGGGCAGAACTAAGTGTCTAGTTTCTTCAATAGTTGGAGAGGCACATTAAGAAGAAGAAGAAGAGCAACTTTACGAATTTTTCGAGGCATTGAGTGCCAAGTGGCGGAACTCAACTCCGCTTTTGCAGGCGGCTTCGCCAGTGGGCTGGGGCCTACAATTAAACAAACTGAAACCGCAAAGTGACAATTAACATAATTTTTATTCTCCTTATTTATTGTATTATGGCAAGCATTGGGGGAGGCCTACGTCCAGCAGTGGACCTTAAAAGGCTGATGGATGGATTGTATTATGTATTTCGAAGTTTTTAGATATAGTTTTCATTATTTTCCTTCCTCTACATTCATTTATTTATATACAAGTTCTGATTATAAAAAAAACTTTTAATAAAATCGGTAGAGGAAGATAAATAAATAAAAAAAATTATCGTCCACTAATCATGTTGACAAATTGCGTTGCTCAATAAGTTTTTGTATCTGTGCGACTAAAGAAAAGGATGTTCTTATTTACAAAATATTCTATGGATTAAGTTGTATCTTTTTTCTGTATTTACTTGGATTTTTATCAGTTATTTTATTTTTGATAATTTTTAACGGTTAACTAATTGAATTAGGAATGGAAGTGCCTTAATAGGAATGGAATTATTGAATTATGAATTGATCTTAACACTAGGTTCCCAGGTTCCTACTGTCTATCTTATTATTTGCTTCCCTCAAATGTGAAGCTATAAACTAAATATAAGTAAAGCCACGATCATTAGGCTTAAGATATTAGCCTAAGCGGGTTTTTTGTTATTATTAAAAAAACCGGCCAAGTGTGAGTTTTGTCTAGCAAGAATGTTTCCGTACCATTACTATATTATATTATTATATATCTATGTAAAAAAGTCATGTTTGTTGTATGAAAGCCCCCCTTAATTAATTACAGCCGATGTAATTAATTAAGGGGGGCTTTGACTGTGAAAATTTCAACTGGCATGGATGGATTTTATGTCGTGAAGTATCGAGGTAAAAGCGCGGCGTTGAGTTCCGCCACTCAACAAGCAATACTTTCAGAATTCGGCGCAAAATGGGGAACAGAGTGTTTTAACACTAAGTTCCGCCTGCCTCTACTATTATACAGCCTGATACAAAAAAAAAAGAATACAATTTTATTTTAGTAAAACGTTTACACAATTTTCGTATTCACTGAAGCATCGTCATCGTCTAGCATATTCAGTTTCACAAATATAAGTATTATTTAGTGAAAAATGAAACACAAAAAGCTACAAACACGATACTTTCAACAAATTTTAATACGAAAATTCACAATTTTATTACTATAAAATATCAACAATTTTTTTTCTATATATAAAAACCTAAAGATTCTCGTATTTCATATGATATCTTGAACAAACAAACGCTATTTATATATTTTTATTATATCTAAATTACATGTATTTATTATGAAGGCAAACATTTAAGACAAAGCTGAAGGAACATTTTTCAGAGTAACAAAGCGAATATTGGAGAGGTTCCACAAAAGCCACCCGGCGGGCGACGCTCGCACAGGGATGTGTAATAGCGTCTTATTATTTAGATGTTTTTATTTTTATCTTTTATTCTTTTCTTTCTTCACGTCTAATCCCGTATGTGTGACAGGGTAGGTAAAGGAAATTTGGAATCTAGTGTTGAGACACTTTGCTCTCATTAAGACATTTTCACACTTTTCACCAAATTATGGAGGCATTTTTGGTTATACCGCTAAAGTTAGTTTTAGGTTCATACTGTATTCCACGTAGACAGCTCAGGCACAGGCACAGGGCACAGGGAACCTGGGAACTTACTGTTGAGACACTTCGTACCTATTAAGGCACTTCCGTTCCCCACTTTCCACCAAATTCTGGAGGTATTGCGTGTTGAGTGGTGGAATTTAACGCCGGGTTAAATTCCACCACGAAATAAAAACATAAATATGACGAGCGACGAAATAAAAATATTTAATATTTTTTACTTAAAAAAAGTTTCCTTATGTAAATTAATAAAGTTCTGCGTTAGGTTCCGCCACGAACAACCTACTACGTTCATTTTGTATATAAACGAAATCAACAAGAATGTAATGTTATATCAATAGAATCATTCTTTACAACATAAATATAGCAATACAAGCAGAGGGAACCTGAAAACCTAGCGTTAAGACAGTCCGTTCCCATTAAAACACTAAGGTTCCCCAATTTATGCCAAATTTTGGAGTTACCGTTTCCAGAGCAAGGCACCGAAAAACAAATAACACCCCAAAACCATCGACATCGACTGGTGAGGGACCAGCACTAAAACCTGACTCAGCTCAACCCAAGTGCCTCATAGTTACATACGTAGGTGTAATTGTTTGCAAGTACATTTTTCTTTGAGGTTACTCTCTATTAAACTCAAAGTTAAATAGGACGCAATGGGCTTTAACCACAAAGGTGTAAGAGATGAAAGGGGATGGTAATTGTACCACGAATTATTATGAATTTGATACACAGTCAAAGGGCGGAGAAATTACAGCGGCGGAGAGACGGTGAACTTTGATCTTCGGTTGGAGTCAGGGTTTAAATGATTTATTAAGTGTTTTATACTAATTTTTCTATTTTAATATGCTTGTATGATGTCAAGTTTTTTGGTTGATGCCATGTGGTGTGGCTTTGTGGAGGTTGAGGTTGTTCTGGGTTTCATTCTGTGGTAGCTAATTTTTGGGTGGGTTAAAAAATGTTAGTCTTATTGGAGTTGAGAGATAGAATTCATGAATTCATTCAATAAATTATAAATGGAAATATTAAATACATCACATCACACTTTGTGTACCTGCGCCACGACTGGCCTCGATATAATATAACAATAAGTTTAAGCGGGCGAAGCTGCGTGTGGCCCACACTTGTATATTTATAAGATTCTCTACTTTGCTCTATAGTTGCAAGTTTGATAGATTAAGCGTCTCACATTGTAAAAACAATATTAGTTATTTTTACATTCTAAACAGAGACCACTCTTAAAACTTTAATTAAGATTAAAATTTAATTTGTGTTTACATTAACCATAGCAGCCCCATCATTAACGATGGAGTTTCTCACAATAAAAATCCCATAAGCTCCACTAAGACGCTTACCCTTAGTGTAAATATTTACTCGCGTCATATGTTTGCTGTGATTCTGTCGGATTAGCTGATTCTATATAGTAAATTTTGTATGAACTTTTGAATTGTAAGTATAAAATTTCTGCGATCTGATGTGGAGACGAAGCGCGGCGTTAAGTTCCACTCAACACGCAATGCCGATGAATGCCAACGCAATGAAGAATTCGGCGGAAAGTGGGGTGCGGAGTGTTTTTAACATTAAACTCCCTCAGCCTATCCTGCTACATGAGGGTTATAGCGTTTATTCCAAGTCATTAATTGGACCAAAGACCATTCTATCCCAATCCCGATATCTATTAGGTTCTTATTCTTTTATTAGTTTTGCTCTGTGTCCCGCATAAACCACCTTGCACAGCAGGGCGGGAACCTAGTGTTAAAACATTTCATGCCCCAATTTCGTCCAAAATCTTCGAGACATTGGATGTTCAGTGGCAGAATTCAGTTTTGCCATTCAAAACACTGCGCGCTGTCTTGTTCCCACAGCGAAGAAATGAAATTATAAAATAATTCATATCCCTAAATGGGAATCGAATTCACAACGCGTTTACATTCCTATATTTTCAAGCCAAACATATATAGTAAGTAGTTGTATAAGTAATACAATAATCTCGAACTACCATAACCTCACTTAAAACCTTACACGAATACGAATAATATATCGAAACATATGGGAACAAACAATAAAATTATATTCATATTTAATAAAACATACTTATAAGCGATATCGATTAGAAAACAAACAATATTTATTGCTCATAAAGCTCCCTATCAAATACTTGTATTATCCTCA
Source organism: Heliconius melpomene rosina (assembly GCF_056956725.1). Lineage (NCBI taxonomy): Eukaryota > Metazoa > Arthropoda > Insecta > Lepidoptera > Nymphalidae > Heliconius > Heliconius melpomene. The sequence goes on along the minus strand of NC_140402.1, from coordinate 2,033,627 downwards.
ACTTCGCCATCTGCCGACAGAAGATGGAAAAAAATATAATTTACGCGATTTTTTATCTTATTATATTAATTTTAAGGGCTATGATTCAATTTATTATTTAGATTTAGCTATAAGAAGTGAATTTGAAGTCAAACTGGTGGGTATCCTCGCGGGTGGCCTTCGCCAGCTGTGATGTCACCTTTTGGAGCTCTAAAATGATGTATGTAGATAGAATTTTACTATGATTTTAGTGTTTTAAATCGTATTTGAGAATAATCTTCATATACATATATGATCACATATTGCTATATGTGATCACGTTCCGTCTGCCTACTCTGCTGAGTAGGCAGACGGAACCTCGTAACCTATTGTTAAGATACTCCGTTCCCATTAAAATACTGCCATTCCCCAGAATTCGTCTCGAGGAGGAACTCAACACCGGGATTGGCCTCGTTACCAAACCAAGGAAGGAAAAGGTCTATAGTCGCTTATGCCCCTCTGCCACAAATGGCCTCAAATTTTATTTAATATTTTTTTTATCTGTTGTATACTTTCCACTTTCGAAAATAATTTGAAAAAATGTAAAACTTCATTGTTTATAACTTTTTATTTTACTTATTTTACTACAATTCGTATAGTGAAAAGCATACCTAAAAACACACTACAAATTACGAATATAATATTTCTAATTCAATTCCAATATTTACTTGTTTTTACAAAAATACTTAAAATTAAATATTTATTATTAATTCTACACATACGCCATTTTAGAACTTTTATAAAAAGGAATTGACGTCACTTTAATCCGATTCATTAAACACTTGCATACGACAAGTGCTCTAATAGGATTTAATAGTTTGTTTGAAGCGATTATCTAAATATCAGTGAAGGGAGATTGACAATTTTACAGCTAATTTTTACATTAATTTTTATCTTTTTTTATATCTAGGCTTGATATTACAAATATCTAAATTTTATGTACATATTTGTACATAATTTGATTTTAATTTTTTGTGTATATTATTGTGTAAAATAATTGGGTACATGTCTATATAGTTACATTAATGTATGTGGTATTCACCTTAAAAGGTAATTAATGCATTTAGCTGTAATAATTCAAATGTAAGAAACTTACTGTATGATTAATTTAATGTTATTACCACTGGTGGATCTTAATAAATAAATAAATAAATAAATAAATAAATAAATAAATAAATTGATACAGATTTTTTTTTGAAAATTCTGCAGAAAATAGGGATCGGATTGTCTTAAAACTAGGTTCCCCCTAATATTATCCAAGGATTAAAATACTACAGATACTACAAAAGACGAGAGAAATAGCCGAAAAAATTAATTGCGATCATAAAACGATTCAGAATAATCTCCATTCAATAAGAATTGGCATTTTCAATAATTCTACTTTCCTCCAAAAAATTATAACAAGAAAGTTTTCAACATATAGATATGAAAATGTTTACATTTTCATTCATTCATTCAACGCGATTCTGAATAAAATAAGCAACACTTAGTAGAAAGGCTTTTTGGGTATTTTATTAACTATCGTGACTCCCAACAATGTAGGAACTTAACTCAATGAAAAAAATTAAAAATGTAAACGTGACAAAAGTAAAGGTTGTGGGTTCTTTTCCCCCTAGAGGGAAATTTTTCATATTTCCATTTTCTTTGCTCTGGTGTCGACGCATAGCGCAGGGGTTAAGTTCCACGACTCAACACGCAATGCCTCCAGAATTCCGCGGAAACCCTTTCCCTCTACAGATTCTGTGCAAAATATAGCGTGACGCTGAATAAACCTTATAAAAAATAATAAGCACAAGTACAGTAACAAACTTGTGATAATTTAACTTATAAAACGTCAATATTTTCTAAAAAAAATGATGTCCCAAAAGAAAATTGAACTGGCAGGCCTCCACAATTAATAAATTCAAGTCCACCACTGAACCAGATGCTCATCTCAATACGAATATAAATTTTATAGTTAGATAATCTACTGCCATTTTATAACATCACGCCCTAAACATTTAAGGGAGAACAGGGGGAGAGAGACCAGAGAATACCGCAATACATAAATAATGGTATTAGGAGATATTAGAATTTGTCACTCGATATTGCTTTATTGGAATGACATGTGGGTAAACAATTAATATAATATGGTTATACATTATCATTTGTGAACATTAGAAGATTCTAGTATTTACTTGGTTCTTTTTTCCGGATCCCGCAAATAGCAGGGTTGGCAGGGTGAACCTAGTGAGACACGTCTGTTTTCACGCATAGCTCGATTTATGGGGTCAGCGTGTTAAGTAGGGAAATTCAACGCCGCGATTTTTCAGAACCAGAGAGATAAGAAATAAATAAAAATATTTCTCGGTCTATTCTGTTGCCTAAATGCGGGACGAAGCGTGAAGCTAAAATCCGGTTAAGTGCGAGTCGGTCTCACCCTTTGAAACATAACATACTAAAGGATTGTTGAAATCGGCCTCCAGAATTCGGCAGAAAGTGTGGAACGGAGTGTCTTAACACTAAGTTCCCTCTGACTTTAGATCTATCTCTATTCATGCAGCAGGTGCATGAATAGATATAGATCTAAATATAATATAATTTTTAGCGTAATACCTCCACGCGATCTCGAGATAAAAGATTTTGACAGAATGACAGATGGACAACGTAGTGAACAGTTTTCGTTTTTAGGTTTAAAGGTGCGGAACCCTAAAAAACCTATAAATTAATAAAATGAAACTTACATATAGTTTACATGTAGTACAGAATAATATTATAATATGTTATTTAATTATTGAGATCCAGCTAAACGAATAATTTAAAATGTTGCCATTGTCATTGTCATATACCGTCGATTCGTTTGATTTATGGAAGAGAGATATTAATGGTCAGTGACTTATCATTTTATTGTGGTCAGCGTGAGAAATATTTATATTATTTAGACGAAAATAGATATATATGATTTTTATAAACAAAAGAAAAATATTTATAGAGAACGAAAGAACATATTATCTTCTCTAAAATACGGTACAATATAGGATATTGCAGTTTATATTAATGTAATAAAATTAATGTTACATAATATAATTTAATTTCACGCTGTATCCCGCACATAGCAGGATAGGCAGAGAGAACCTTGTATCAAGACACTCTGTTCCCCACTTTCCTCCGAATGTTTCGAGGCATTGCATATTGAGTGGTGGAACTATACGCCGGGCTTTTTGGCATTGGAGCCAGAGCGAAGAAATGAAAATATTAATAAATTATATTTAATTTCCTCGAGTAGGGATCGAACCCACAACCGTTGCGCCAAACGAGCGGAATATTTTAGATTGTTTTGAATTATAGGGTCTATCTTTATGGTATAATATAATACTTAACTAACCTTTAGACGTTTTCATGTAACACTGTATCCACAGTAAGAAAAATTTCGGGCACTTAGAACACAACTCTTAGCTATTTTCATTATTATGTGCGGATGAACCTGTAGATAAAGCATAGAAAAACATAAAATTGGCGAACAAGTTAAGATGATGAATCTACATATTTCACTTTAATTTTTAAATTTTTGGTAATAAATCTTTGTCAAGTTTAGGTCATTGGACTAGTACGTTCGTGGCGTCGGCATCCCGTCACACTATAAACACGACGCGACGGTTCGGAGATCGATTTCCACTGGAGACAATTTGCAATTTCATTTTCTCTTTTAAGAGGACATAGAGCGGCGTTTAATGCGCTTCCATTCATCACGCAATAACGCGAAAATTGGGCGGAACATAGGTTCTAACATTAGGTTCCCTCTGCCTATCCCTACGCGGGGTATTTATTTAGGCAAATATTTTTTACTACAATTTATAACTGCACAAATGTGGATAAAATGAAATCTAAATAACTAACCATTTTACAATAAACATTGAAACGAACAAAACGTCACTCGAATGTACTAATGATAAAATCTCTGTATAAAAAAACCGATTCCGATAAAACAATGGCACTCACAAAAATAATACACAGAACTTCGAAACTTTAAATGGCATAAATCAAATAAAAAAGCCTACGATATACAAATAATTGCGTTAACTCGCTGCACTTGTGTTAAACAATAGGTTTATTGGCGCCAAAATCAGGGTGCACACGCACTTGACCATCTGTGAACGTGGAATACTATTCGATTATTTTTAAATTTTTTTATTCTTTAGTTCGTATGCAAAGGTTTTTTTGAGTTATGCCAAGATGTATGCGGGTAACGATTATGTTTATGATGTTTCGAGCATTAGCACAGTGCTTATAGTTGTATATTTAATTATATATTTTTTTATAAATAATACTATTCATAAATATAAATAATTGTGGCGCAGCGGCAGAAGCATGTGACTGTAAAGTGACAGGTTTAATATTTTTATTTGTTTACTCTGGCGTCATTCAACACGCAATGCCTCCAAAATTGTGCGGAAAATGGGGAATGGAATATCTGAACACTAAGTTTCCAGGTTCTCTCTGCCTTCTTTGATATGTGCGAGAAACAGTTTGAAGCTAAAAAAATAATAATATTTACAGCGTGAACCTTAAAAAAAAGGTAGGTACCGTGTGGCAAAGTAGACTTAACTTTAGTTGAAACTGTATCAAATAAAATAATGATTTTTCCATCTTATATATATTATTCAAATATTTACACAATTATGTACCTAGATTTGGAATTCGTTACTGTTAATATCATCAAATAAAATAGTGTATTTTTATAGTACCTATTTGATATAAGCATATTATTCACACAATAATATAATATCTTCTTATCATAAGTACACTAAACTTTATGTAAACTTTATATTTATAGTCAATCTAAAGTCCCAATAATTTACCCGGTAGACCCAGCGGTCAAACATTAATACATTTTATAGCCGGCCGTTATTGCCGATTTGTAGTGCCCATTCGAGAGTTATCGAGGGTGGAAAGGATTATACCATTACAATAAAGGGTGGTTAGATTTAATCACCGCTGCCGGGGCTTTGTTCTGAATAGTTAAGTTTGGCACAATCGATTATTTCTAGGGAGTTTTCAGTCTTTTGTCTACTTAAATAGGATGTGGAAAGAAATCGTGTGGTTATGTACCTGTTCCAAAAGAAAAAAATATTAGTTAATTTTAAATTTGTGAAATATTACTGTTTAAAAAAAATGAGATTGTGATATATAGCGTTAACGTTAATATATAACGTTAAGTTTAAGATGTTAAATGAATATGATTATTTAAAAAATAAATAATATTTTACGATCATTTTATTAAAATATTTATTAATATGAAGAAGTGCAAAAGTCATTTACACATTCTATCCATGATAATTGTTATAATTTTGTTATTCCTAAAAAATATAAAACATAAGAAGCGTCTTATGACTAGTAGCACCATCTTGTGTAACTTAATAAAATGTTGAAAATGTTGCCAAGATACAATAAAAAAATTAACTCTCTGCATACTTGAATTACGTCATATGTGACATTGACATTTGACTTTTAGTTTTTCACCTTAATTCAATATGACAGCTTTGTGACCTAACGTAATCGAATTTATATTGCATTGTAAATCATTTTCTTATCATAAAAGTATGACTAAATCATAATTTTCACTTAGTTCAAAATAAAAAGAACTCCAAATATGTGGCAATTGATGCATATGCAATCCTGCCAGCTAATGCGACAGCGGTTGGTACCCTCAACCAAGTTCAAGTTTTTATTTTTGAATTATCACAAAACAAATATTTCTAACAGTTCAACGCTATTTTCAGATTGATGACACTCAAAACCAATGTTCAGCTGACAAATATTGTGAAAACTAAATCATCTGCGGCAGTAAAACGTTATTTTTCAAATGTTAAAGCTCCAGTGAAAGATGTGAAATCTAATGTTTTACTTTTATGTAGCCCGTGGAAGCTCTGTACAGGAGTTAGTTTAGGGTTAGCTGCTCGACTTTTGTATAGTAATGGCGTAGTTTATTGTAAGGGACTTCCATCTAGGATTGTACAGCGTAGGCCCAATATTAATGAGGATAGTGCTAAGTTTGACTGGAAAAGGTTCTGGGAATACCTTTTACCACATAAATGGCTTTTGGCTGCTGCTGTTGCAGTGAGTATTTAACTATTGACCTTTTAGCAGACACAAAATTCTCAAATTTAAAAAGTTAACAATATAATGGATTGTGAATGAAGTATGTTTAGTAGAGATGGAAGAAAAAAATAGATAAATTAGTAAGTTACTTATAAGCTTAATTAATTTAAAATATTTTATATCTTTACAGTCCGCCCTAGCTGTTGCTTTTCTAAATGTGTACATACCTGCAATGTTGGGAGTTATAGTGAATGTACTGGCTGGTATGAGAACAAATCCTTCTGTGGATTTTATTGAAGAAATAAAGTTGCCAGCCTTAAAGATGATTTCATTGTACATGGGGCAAGTAAGTATTATTTATTGATGATAACCTTTTTTTTGGCCTTATGCTTTACTTCTTATGCTTAGTCTATCAGAACAAAGAAATAAATAAATAAAATACTACTATATATACTCTTTATTGTACAATAAAAAGACAAGGTACTTATATGTACATATATTAATTTTTAAAACAGTACAATAGGTGGCCTTATTGCTAATTATTTCACCAAATGGAGATTAAACCCACAATTGTTGTGTTTACACCTAGAATCTTTTCTATGAATATTCTAGAATCTTATCATTAAAATGAGAAAAACATGAACATTATTTATATTTATTATATATCATTTTACAGGCAATGTTCACATTCTTTTACATTCATCTATTAGCTCAAGTAGGTGAAAAAGTGGCAGCACAAATGAAACAAGACTTATTTGTGTCAATACTTCAACAAGATATGGCATTTTTTGATCAAGAAAGAACTGGGGAACTAGTTAACAGGTAAATAATTATTTAGATTAACAAAGTCAATTATGTAGCTATATATTGATTGAATCTCAGGCAGAATAGTTACCAACAATGAAATTAAAATTGTTATATATAAAATTTGGTATTCAATTTGGTATTAAAATTTGTATATTATAAAATTTGGTATTTAATTTTTTTTAATGTTTTAATATAGCAGGTTTCTTAAGATTATTATGTCATTTCATTATTCTGTAATCTTTAATATGTTTTTTAGAATAACAGTAGATGTGCAAGATTTCAAGAGTTCATTCAAACAGACAATATCTGGTGGATTGAGAGCAATTACACAAGTAAGTTGATTTATTTTAATATTTTTTTTATTTTCTTGCTGTATTCCGCACCGAGCAGGGTAAGCAGAGGGAACGTTGTGTTAAGACACACCATTCCCCACTGTCCGCCGAATTCTGGAGGCATTGCATGTTAAGTGGCGTAACTCAACGCCGCGCATTGCCTTGATACCAGAGCTGAGAAATGAAATAATATAAATTTAAATAAATATTTCTGTAAGTCGATTTTGCAGCACACTGTGCCCCTGCGCTACGACTTGCCTCATAAAAATATATATACAATATTTTACATATAATAATAAAGATTTGAATGCAGTACCCTATCATATTGACATGTATTTTTTTTTATACAATTACACAGGTAGTGGGATCAGCAGTGAGCTTATTAGTGATATCTCCACATTTAACAGGATTGACAATGTTGTGTGTTCCTTCAGTAGTGATCGGCGGAACATTTATTGGATCTTTATTGAGGAAATTGTCTAGAGATGCTCAAGCACAGGTAAACAAATACCTAATAATATACTTTGTTTATTTTGAGGTAGTAGAGGTGCATTGGCAGATTGTATGACTGTAATCAAGAAGGTTGTGCGTTTGATTCCTATGAATGAATTGTTTTCATTTTCTCATTTTGGTAACAAAACAAAGCGAGACATTGAGTTCTGCCACTCAACATGTTGAGTAATTAGATGGTATATGTGAGGCAAAAAAATTATAAATCGCAAGTGGTTAGCGTTTTTAAAAAAAACACGATAAAATACATATCCTCTATATGTTTCTAAAGTATTTGGAAAGAGATTATACATAATTGCAATAAGTGATATGTATCACTCAATAACAATATTTTACACTAGTTTCTTTCTAATCAGGGCTGTTGCCTACAAGCAAATGCCCCCATTTGATTGATTCCACTGTCTTACATTTACCCTCTTTTTCATGAGTATGCTAACCATATATTAAACACAAATGTAATATTTAGGTGTGTGAAGACATTTAGACAAGACATTTAGGTGTGTGTAGACATAAACTTAATTATGTTTTATATTCAAGTAGATAATTGTTTTGTAATAAAAAAAATACATTAAGAATATTTACAAGGCAGTTTTTTATTGTACCTGAGCATATTTTCTAAAAAAAAATGTTTTTTAATGAAATGTAGACTAACAAATTAATTATGTGGTGTAGTGCAGCATCTGATGTTGTGGGTTCAATTTTTTTTCATTCAACTCTTATTTTTGTCTCCGGGGCCTATAGGATTTAAACCATTAATAATGAATATTTAATTTAACCTAAATTCCAGATAGAAAAAACAACACTCGTAGCAGAAGAAGCGATATCCAACATGAGAACAGTTCGAGCGTTCGCAGGCGAAGCGAACGAAGCTAAACTATTTGAACAAGAATGTGAGGCGGCGGCAGAACTTAGTATGGAATTGGGACTTGGAGTCGGTTTGTTTCAAGCTGGGACCAATTTGTTTTTAAATGGGTAAGTGTATGTTTTAACTATGTTTATGTTTTACAAGGCAAAACGCGGCGTTGAGTTTTACCATTCAACACGCAGTGCCGCGATAATGCGTCTTAAATTCGAAACGGAAGTGTTTGAATGTGGAACAAAAAAGTGGTGTTAACACTAGGTTCCCATTACCCAGCTATGTACGGGATATATCTATAAGTATAATAATTTAGCTTCACACTGTGTGTTTCTAATCTAGTGTTAAACACTGGTTCTCACGTAATGCTTGATTTCTGAGATATTGTATGCTGTGTGCTTGAGCTCAACGCCGTGTTTTGTTTTGTCACCAGAGCAAAGACATAAAAATTATGACTTCCCCCCGAGTGTGGGACTTTAACTTTAATATTTTTTATTTCAGCATGGTCCTAGCAACAATGTTCCTCGGCGGTCATCTAATGTCAACGGGACAAATGACAGCCGGCGATGTTATGGCGTTTCTGGTGAACGCTCAAACCGTGCAGCGTTCTGTTGCGCAAATATCTCTGTTATTTGGTTCTGTGGTTAAGGGTGTTAGCGCTGGGGGTAGGGTTTTTGAGGTATGTTTATATTTTGTCAAGATGGTTTTATAAGCGTAACTTTTTTATTTATCTATCTATTATAAAAATATATTATAAAATAAAAACCATATTTTTATAAATCAAATATAAATTATGAAAAATACACAAAACTCCTTTACATTCTAAATTTTTAAATTTGAATTCTTTATCATCACAAATACATATTAATATTTACAATTTTCATCCACAGTATATAAATAAAAAGCCACAAATGGATACTTCCGGTACAAAAACGATCAAGTACCACGAGTTTCACGGTGATATTGAGTTCAAAGATGTCTCTTTTGCATATCCAACAAGACCTGAAGCTGTAAGTATTATTTTTTTCTCTTTTCGTATAATAGAATAGGTAGAGATAATTTAGTATTAAGACTAGAATTTGAAGTACTGCATATTGAGTAGTGGAACTCAACCCCGAATTGTCTACGTGGGAAAAAAATGCAATGAACCCGCTACCAATGCGCCATTTTTTTCTATCTATAGTATAGTACGGCACGCAGAAGGAACATGGGAACCGACGGTTAAGACTCTCTGTTCTCTTTAAGACACTTCTGTTGCCGAATATCTGCCGAATTCTGGATTGTTGAGTGACGGAACTCAACGGGGGGCTTTGTCTCCTTACCAGTGAAATATTTCATTTCCTCTAGTGGGAATCAAACCGTGCTTATGGTCACAGGTGTCCCCGAGCCACGGCTACTCGGCTATACTAAACTAAATTATTTAATTCAATAATCCTTCCTCTTACCAATATATATTTTATTGTTTTCAGATAGTTCTACAGAATTTCAACTTGAAAATACCAGCGGGGAAAACTATCGCTATAGTTGGTACATCCGGTAATGGGAAATCTACTATAGCTGCATTATTAGAAAGGTAATTTTATTATATTTTGAAATATCATTAAATTATTTAATAAAAACATAATAAAACAAGGTCGTCGTCGTGCAGCGGCAATATAAATCTTAGATTTAAACCTTAGCCCATTCATACCTTCTGACCACTGAGTTACATAGGCTACATTGTAATTTTTTACATTTTTGTTTATAGTTTAACTATTATATACTATTTTATACTTATTAATAAGTATAATATTTGTCTTGACATTAGGTTCTCTCTGCCTAAGTTTTCTTCTTCATGAAAAATTCATAAAGCTTAATAACAATTTTTAAAAAACAATATTTTTCTAAGATTTCTTAATTTATTTTTTTTAGATTTTACGACGTAAACTCAGGTTCAGTAACAATAGATAATATAGACATACGGGAGTTCGATCACCTCTGGTTGCGGGGTAGAGCTCTGGGGCTAATCAGTCAGGAGCCGGTGTTATTTGCGACTAGTGTTAAGGAGAATATTAGATATGGACGGCCTGATGCTACTGATGCGGAGGTATGTTGGGTCTGATTTTGATTAGATACAATTTTTATTGTAATTAAGTGTCAATGTTGCTTTTTTAAATTTGAATTTGTTAATTAAAATAACCATATTTGATAATACCGTTCCGAATAATCATTTATTATTCAAATATCTACCTGTACTTTCAAAACTGGCGAGTAAATGTTGATGTCTTACTTAGTTATACTTCAATAGTGTAAATTGTCAGTAATAACATCAATATTTTTAAGTTAACTAATACAGAGAGAAGCTGATATTAAGACACTATGTTTCCCCATTTTCCGTCGAATTTCTAAGGCATTGCGTGTTGAGTGGCCGAAATCAACGCCTCGCTTGGCCTGAACCAAGGGAGGAAATAAAAATAAACTAAAATAGGCTAGTTATAATCCGTTGTTGTGCAGCGGCACATCGTGTGACTGTAAACGTGACGGTTGTGGCTTCGATGCTCATTAGAGGAAGGAATTATTTTACGTTGTCACTCTGGAAATACGACAAATACGCCACTGAAACTTGCAATGTCTTTAAAGTTGGCAGAAATTTGGGAACAGTATGTTTTAACACTGAGAAAAAATGTAAAGATATTAACTAATATAATATTTTTAATACTAGGTATATCAAGCAGCCAAAACAGCCAACGCGGACGACTTCATTCGCAACTTCCCCAATGGGTACAACACTATGGTAGGGGAACGAGGGATGTCCCTTAGCGGAGGACAGAAGCAGAGGATAGCCATCGCCCGCGCCGTCCTGAAGAACCCACCTGTTATGATATTGGATGAGGCTACTAGGTCGGTTATTTTTTAATTTGATAAGTGATTTTTTGTGTTTTGGTCATATATTTTGAGTTCTACACTGTATAGTATAAAATATATAATTAGATAATTAGAATAAATATATAAATCTTTGTCAGCAGTATCCCGCACATAGCAGGGTAGGCAGAAGGAATCTAGCGTTAAGACTCTCTGTTCCCCACTTACCGCCAAACTCTGGAGGGATTGCGTGTTGAGTGGCAGAACTCAACGCCGCCATAATAAAAAATAAAACTTTTGAATTGTTACATCTCACAAAAGCCAAATTATACATAAACTTTACGTAAATTAAAGCCTGATTGTGCTATTTTGATGCATAAACCAGTGGCGTAGCTAGGGGGGTGCGAGCGGTGCGGTCGCACCGGGCATCAAAAGGAAAAGGGGCATCAAAGTCAACGATCACTTTGTTTTTTCTTTGTTTTTACCACCTTAGACCATTTTAAAGGGCATCAAGTCCCCTAAGTCGCACCGGGCATCAAAGTCGACGATCACTTTGTTTTTTTTTTAGAACTCATCAACAGGAAAGGGGCATGACAATCGACGATCACTTTGGTTTTTTTTAGAACTCATCCAAAGGAAAGGGGCATCAAGTCCCCTAAGCAGCACCGGGCAGCAAATACCCTAGCTACGCCACTGGCATAAACTATATTACTGTAAAGTTACATTTAAATCTATGTAGTATTTTTTGCGTGAAAGTGGAACACACATGCATCCATCCTCACAAAACTTTTACGTTGAAAGTTCGTCGGAACGTTGATAATTTAATATCTAAACACTAGGTTCCCTCTGCCTACCCTCCTATGTGTGGGATACAGCGTGAACCTAAAAAAAATAATTTTTATTATCTTACAGTGCTTTAGATTCAGCAAGTGAAAAAGTGGTCCAAACGGCCCTAGAAACAGCTTCCAAAGGACGCACAGTACTTGTGATAGCGCACAGATTGTCAACAGTCATGAATGCTGATATTATAGTTGTATTGAACAAAGGAAATATTGTTGAGGTATGTTCTGTTTAAAATATCTTAAAATTTTCCTACTAATTTGCTAATAATTAAGATAACTTAATAACTTACAAGTGTATGAGCATTTCGGCGTAGTACGGTGAGAACGTACGGTTTAGTGGTTGGATCTAAAAAATATTTTATCTTTCTTAAGTGTGGTATGACTCTTCAAAAATATAAAAAACGTTTTCTTTTGTAAATTTTTTTGGTTGGATATGACACTAGATTTTCTTATTATTCCTTTAAATAATATTAAAAAAATGATTTATCTATTTAAGCAGTATTTGGGGACATTGTGATCTACTACTGTAAAGGCGAGGCTTGTGGGTTCGATATCCATCTAAGAGAATTAATTATCTTCAATTCTCTGATCTGGTAAACTCGAAACACAATTTCTCTTAAATTGGGGACGCGTGAAGAACGGAAAACCTTAACCTAAAAAACCAAACAGTTAATAAAGATGTTTGTATTCTATGTTTTATATTTATATTTTTTACAGATGGGCACACACGAGCAACTAAAGAAATTAAAAGGTCACTATTGGAACTTGATAAAACAACAAGACCAAAATTCAGAATCTAAATCATGATAAAAATATTTTTTAAGATAAAATGAAAGCCTTTTTTGTTGATAAGTAATATAGACAATTATGTATTATAAACACAATATATTAAATACTGCCACTATAGAGGTATAATGAATCATGCAATGATCACCAGTTCGATTTCTAATAGATTATTTTTTTATGAATTTATTTATTTATTATAGCATATATATTTTTTATTTGTTATTTAATCAATAGCATTTTACGAAATGATAATTTTAACAATAATGTTTATTTTATAATTGTAGTGGAAATTTGTAGAAATCGCTCACAGACGCTAATTAAGTAAATAGATTTTCACAAGCAGATAAGAAGTTCGATGTAGATAATTAAGAAGGCTTAAACAGAAACACACGTTCGAATCCAAAGCGCTACTTTTGATTGTTTCTAAATATTTTTCCTTTTCTTCATGTTAATTTTTTTTTAATATGGAAGAAGTTTGGGATGGAGGTTGTTATAGGTTTGGTTAGGTTAAGGTTAGGTTCCGAGTAGGCGCGCGCAGGTTGCTCCCGCGCGCTACTCCGAGCAGGCCGTCGAGGGTGCCCACACACCCTTGACTCCGCGACGTGCCTAACAGGCTCCCGCCGCCGCGATTCGTGGACGAATCCAGTCCCCGCGTCTCGCGGCCAGTGGCGGTCGAGGAGGAGCACCGTTAGGTTTTAGTGGGTATTCGGACGGCCTACATCTGCTAAGTCCGCGAGTCCCACATAACCCGCTCGAGTCCCCACTCGGGCCGGTATCCGTAATTCGATTGGGGAAAATGGTAGAACGACATCGCCCATCGGAGATGTTGGTGGCGGGCGATCTCAACGCCAAGTCCAGCGTGTGGAGCTCCGCAATGAAGGATGTGCGTGGTGTGACACGGTCTGAGTGGGTAATCGCCACTGGTTTACCAGCGGTAATTGCCATCGGACGGATCCGCCCAGCCTTCGCACGTTCCTATGTTACCTTCGTTCGCGAGCCCAGCTCTAGCGCGTCGTGTTCGGGGTGTGTGTGTGAGGTGGGAGTGTTGGATGATGTGGAGACTCTCTCGGATCATCTCTACATCTAAGAGATCTCCACTCGTCCAGCGGTGCAACCAGCCCCCAGTTCGACCTCGCGAGAGTACAGACCGCGGTGGCAATTGGGTCGCCTCTACAGGCAATTATTGGAGGAGGCCGCGATAGTGGAATCCTGGCTGCCCCAGAGCTTGGTATCTGCAGAAGACGCCGCATGCTGGCCGCAGGGGGCGGTGACGCGTATCTGTGACGCGTCAATGCCCCGTTCCAGGCGCCGCCCCCAGCGGCGGCAAGTGAACTTGTGGTCGTGGTAGATCGTGCAACTGCGTAACATCTGCGTTGACGCGAGACGCCAGGAAAGCCACTATCGTAGACGGGTAGAGAAGGTGCAGGAGGAAATCGATCGTGTGAAAGGCCAGTCGCACGACCGATTGATCGCGGGGATAGACTAAGATCCGTACGGCACACCTCCGCCAGACTCCGACCGGTCATTCTCCGAGGAGTGCTGTCGTCGCTATTCCCGCAACAGGCCAACTTTGCACCACCTAGTATGGCTCGCCCTGCAGCGCGAGAGGAGGAGGAAGACAGTGTCGCACCACCGGTGGAGGAGGAGCTCGAAAAGGCTATTCGCCGATCTCGCCACAAGAGCACCGCCCCGGGCTTGGAGCATCCCAGGCGCTAACTTTTTTTTTTATTTTTTTATTAATTTTTTTTAAATATATGTATATATATATATATATATATATATATATATATATACATATACATACATATAATATATATACATATATATATTATGTTATATTATTTAATATATTAATTAACTTAATATATAAAAAGCGCTCTTTACCTTACTACATTAATCTACTACTATACCGACAATTATAATTTAACCATACACACCTTACATTAAGAGAAAAAAAAATAACACAAATACACTTAACAAATCTTATGTATTATATCTATTCTTGTACTGTATATTCTATAATATAAAACACAAAAAAACAAAAAATATATATATACTGTCTGTAGATCTTTAAGATCTTTCAGTTTTATCTTTAAAATTGGTTTAGTAACGTTTTTATTCAAAGTGAGGTTATTTATATTATTAAAGATTTTGGGTACCATGCACCTTGTTCTCTTTCCAAAATAATTTTTCGCAGTTGGCTCAATAAATTCTTTTTTCCCGACCCTCCTAGTATTATATTTATTCTCAATCGTCTCCCTATATTTATTAGTATAAAAGTTTCGATGCTTATTAAGTAGTTTACTTTAATGTCTACTGGTAAAATTCCACGAATTGAAAATGAAAAACTTTTCATACTCTCCATGACATTTTTCTTTTATCTTTTTACCAACCAAAAACTTGATCAAACGTATTTGAAGTTCCTTTATATCCCTTAAGTATGTTATGAATGTCCGCCCATACACGCTAAGACCGTAACTAAGTACGAAGTCCGCGAGGGCATAGTATACAATGCGTAGCGTTTCTTTATTTAATACTTTACTTAAGTGGTAAAACTTCCCCAGGACACACCTTAGCCTATTGCAAATATCTATTATCTGAGATTTTTAATTAAAAATTTTATCAATTCTTAAGCCTAAGTACTTGAGTGTATTAACGAATTCAGCAGTGTTCGCACCATCGTGCGAGAGTCTTGAGCGAGATCGCCAAGCTCTTCGCGCCTGTTGTAGCCAGGAGGCTACAACACCATTTGGAAGCGACAGGTCCGGAGCTCTAGGATCAACAATATGGCTTCTGCAGGGGCGTTCGACGATGGATGCCATACTAGAGATGAAGTCCTATGCGAAGGATGGCCTGGGGCAAAGGAATACTGGCGGTGTCTTTAGACATCGCCAACGCCCTCAACTCCCTGCCCTGGCCGTGCATTATGGAGGCACTTATATACCATCGTGTGCCTCCATACCTGCGCCGCATCATCGAGGCTTACCTGTCTGAGAGGTCTGTGACCTTTCCGGCTCCTGGAGGAGGATGGAAGGAGGTAAGGTGTGTCGGCCGGTATTCCACATGGATCAGTGCTGCGTCCGATCCTCTGGAACATCGGGTACGACTGGGTGCTGCGTGGCGGCACCATGGAAGGGCTTAAGGTCCTCTGTTACGCCGACGATACGCTGGTTTTTAGCGCAGCAAAGGACCTACCAGGAGGCGGCGGTCCTGGCGACGGCCGGGGTGGCGGAGGTCGTCGGCCGCATAAGGTGGCTCGGATTAGAAGTCGCCTGAAACAAGTCTGAGGCACTCTATTTTCATGCTCCTCGCAAGGGCACCAACAGATCACACATCATCATTGGCGGCGTCAATATTGGCGTTAAGAGGAGCATGAAATACCTCGGAATTGCTCTGGCCGGCCGGTGGCGCTTTCGGGGTCATTTTATATCTTTGGCCCCGAAACTGTTGAAAACAGCGGCGGCCTTGGCGCGGCTTTTGCCCTACGTGGGTGGGCAGAGCGCCTCGAGCCGTCGACTATACACCGGAGTGGTCAGGTTGATGGTGCTCCCGTATGGGCGGACGCCCTGGATCGGCACACCACTCTGCTGCGACGTGCGCAGAGGGTGATGGCCATACAGGCGATACGGGGGTACTGGACCATCTGCGGTGAGGTGGCGTGCGTGCTGGCTGGAGTCATGCCGTGGGACTTAGATGCGCTTTCCCTGGCGCCGGTCTATTGACGGTATATAACGGTATTATTATATTTCTTTTCAGCCATTTTCAATGTTTTAATATTTTTTTTATAGTTATAAGAAGCTAAAAATAGTATATAATTAACAAAGACAATAGAATATAAATGCTATCAAAAATGACAATAGTATATATGTATAAAGTTTGTTGTTGTTGGAAATTTTATATACAACGTGTTGTGTAAATAAAATTATTAGTTTTTATATTATATTTTGTTTTATTGAAAATTGTTTTATGTATTCTAAGACCAAAATGTATGGCGAGAGAAACGAAAAGATACTTATCGCCAAAGGAGGATTTCTCGATATGCTTACGGAAACGGGAAAAATGTTTAGGCAAAGCATAGCGTTAAATTTTGCCACTTAACACGCATTGCCACAACAATCCGGTGAAAAGTGAGAAGCGGAGTGTCTTAACTCTAGGCTCCCTCTGCCCACGCTGCTACATGCGGGACATAGCGTGAAGCTGAATACAAAAAAATACATTAGGCTCTCTCCGACATTATCTTATGTTGTCTGTATGTTTGTAAAGAAATACAGTTTGTATAAACACATTATTGTAAGAGTCAAAATTAAACTATGAAAGTGATGGAAATTAAATTAATATTTTAAACAATGTAAAAAAAATTTTTTTTCATATACTGTGTCCATAGACCAAGCATTAGTATTTAAGAAAAAAAATAAACACTTTTCCGAAGAAATATTTATTGCGTACAGGATCACCAAAATTGTTTGTACAGTTTTTAAATTTAAACACTGACAAGTTATTTACAATGTACCTATTGTATATTAAACTATGCTACTCCATTTTATATTTACAAGATAACAATTTTAGAATTATAACTTAATTTCGAAAGTTTTATATAAGTAAGTATACGTAAGTTTTATAAGTAATTTTCTATGATATTTTGCCATCTTTTTCATTTGGCAACACCATAGCGCTAATTTAATTATTCTATGTCAACTTGGCTTGATGGTGAAATTATTTTGAAATTGGAAATAAGGACATGGTTACGAGATTCTCTACTTATTTTTTTAATAGAAAAGATAATTTTAACTAAAAATAACTTAAAAATAAGTTGCCAAGTTAACAGTTAGGTTAAATTACTTAAAAGTCGAAACTAGCCTATATTTTAATTCCTTGGAATTTGTAACTTATTTATCCCATAACAGTATTTTTAATTTCTGTTCTGAACTTAAACTAAAAGAAATGAATTAGTAACATAATTTAGTAATTTTTAAATTTTGCTTGAAATTGTTAATTGACCATTTATGTCGGTATGTGTACTAAGAATTACTCTTGAACTCTTGGACCTACCAAGGTAAGTATTTTTTCAAACTGTTAAAATTTTCAACGTTACGTATTATTAATTTTAAATTTTCATTTCAATTTATAATTTAAAAATAAGTAAACTATTATATATTATTAAAATACAAATACTATTACAGCCGTAACATGAAATAATTAACAGAATATTAGAATACAGCCAAATCGATCGTTAAATTATAAGATTATAAATATTAAAAATCCATTCGACATTCTAATATGTAAATTCGAATATTAATTTAAGTGCTTTAACTACATAGATATATTATTATTTATAATACAATTTTATTTTAGTAATTTATAAATATTTTGTCAATTATTTAAAAAATCCTCATCAAAATGTTGCCTAATAAGAAAATTAAGAAAAAAAAAACTTTGTCTATTTTGGTCTTTCTGAATACATCCACAAAATAAACTATATAAAATATGTAGTTCTTTTACTATAGGACTGCCTAAAAACACCACAGAATATATATAAAAAATGCCATATTTAAAAGAATTATAAACATATTAATAATCTGGGCCGTTTGGCATCTATTTTTAATCTATGCATTAAAAACGTTCTACAGAGCGCTAACGTCATCGCAGGGAGAACGAGATCGATATACAAGTGATTAGTAAGATCGTGACGCTGGACGTGATGCCGTGGATCGCGCTGTTCCGACGTAATATAGCTGCCATCTTGTTACCTGGAATTATTTGATAGTTATTTTGTATTAAGATTGGTTTAAAACTTATAATATTTTGTATTGAATTTTATAATTGCATTTGTCTTATAAGTCCATAAACGCCGGCTTTACGCATAAAGAAGCATGACTCATTGTTACGATCCACCTGAGCCGAGTGTGCAAGCGAGAGCGCGGTTTCGGATTTTTTTTGTAATTACAGAGTTTAAATTATTTAATCAGTGCAAATAAACGTTATTTTATCGAAAAATATAATAATTTTCAACTAACTACACTTTAACTCAACTAAAAATATAATAAATAGGTAACTTACTGCCCTCCGACACGAAAACATGTATCGACGCCGGTTCAGTATTGCTAGCACTGCAAGTATAATTTCCCGAGTCCTTCAGCGTAGCCCCTCTAACAGTCAGCCTGGACTGCGTCCTCGCCCCCGGCTCCGTCTCCACCGTGATGCCGCCGCGCGTCGCGTCGTAGTTGATCATTCTCTCATTGTGGTACCAGAATACGTATTGGGGTGGCGTTGGACTCTGAAATTTTATGGAGTTTTTCAGATCAGGCTTTATCCCGATTATAAAAGAAAAATAGGCACGGAGAGCCCAATTGTTTTTTTTTTAGCTTTACTCTGGTATACTGCACCAAGGGAACCTGGGAGTAGAATATTAAGGCACTCCGTTCCTTAACATCACTCTCGCTCTTTGCGTCGTTACCTGAGCGAGAAAATGAAAATATTTCACCAGGTGTGAATCAAACCCACGTCACGTTTACAGTCGCTCTGTGCCACGACTGCCTTTAGAGGATTATTCATGCTTTGTTTATGTTTAAATTAATAAACATAATCGTTATAATTAAAAAAAAAAAACAAAATATTTAAATTTCCTACCTATATAATATTATACTTATTATATAAAATTGAAGATTTTGTTTAATTGATCGCGATTATCCCAACAAATAGTGTTTTGAATTGAAATAAATTTCAAAGTTGGATAGGGTATATTATAATTTAAAATTGTTTTTAACCATGCAAGCGAAGTCGTAGGTAAAGATTAAGAATTCAAAATCAATTCGAAAACAACAATAACAGCTCAAACTATTCAAGCCAGCCCCAAGCCTTCCATTTCCGTATCCATTATTCCCCACATATTGCAGCAGCTGATATGCCCCTATCTAACCACAGATTAAGACCAAGAATTTTGATTGAGCGGCTTTCAATACACCGCGCCTTGCCCCGGCTCCAGTAGAGCAATCCCTAGTTTAGTACCTAGAAATGAAAGTGTAATTATATGTTGTTTTCTATATGTTTTGTTGTAAGAGTTGTTATGGATTCAATTCCGATCTATGGTAATTAATTATTTTCATAACGATAGTTTCGGTAAAAAGACGTAGAGTTCTGCCACTCGACGCCTCCAGAATTCGGCGGACAGCGAGGAACGGAATCTCTTAACAATAGGTTCCGTCTACCTACTCTGCTGTGTGCGGGATATCGCGTGAAGCTGATTTAATTTAATTTTAATTAATGTAAAGATATTTCCACCGTTCTAGCTGCATATGTATATTATAAAATATATAATCTTACCATAAGTTATTGAGAATACTAAGATAAGGAATTTATAAAGTTTGGTAAAGTTACCAAAGTTACCAAGTTTGGTCTTGTTTCTGACACATACTACCTTTACTTACTCGTACGGTACATAATAATTAATATGATAAGAATTAAATATCTATAACTAAAAGTAAAATTCTGGTTAAGAGTGAAAAAAAAAGGTTTTGAGTTTTTAAGTTTTATACTAGTCACCGCCCGCAACCTTGTTTGATTGGATTTTATGACATAAAATGGATTTTTCCCGTTTCCATAGGTATTGATTAACGGAACCCAATGTTACGCTTTGTCTCGTTATCAGAGCGAAAAAATATTCCTCCGAATGAGAATCGAACCCACAACAGTCGCGTTTATAGTCACACCCTTGAGCTACTGGCATATGACAGCTTTTTTAATACATTACATATATACAGTGTCAACACATTCTCCGTTCTCCTCTCAATATCGAGACTATTGGCGGAGTCTAACGTCATATCCTACGAGACCGGGACTCGAATAAATATATAAATATTTATTCGAGTCACAATTTTTGCAACTCTAGTAATATTTTTCTTATTGATTCGATTATAAGGAAATTAGGGAGTATACGAGATTAAAAACATAAGTATACTTAAATCCCATTAATATAAGAAAATATATAAAAAAATATAGTTTGTGTGGTTCTGAGAAATTGAATTTCCACTTAAAATCGGTATCTAGACGAATGTCTTGGAAATGCTCTTGATATCAAACGAAATCGTTTTATAAGATTATTGCGTACAACTCAATCCGTGTCCATCAACTACTGTAAGCTGATGGGAACGTTAGATTCAATTTACAGTTTAAAATAGATTTATTTTTGATTCGATTCCTTTTGTCACGCTTCCCGTCCCCATGTCACGCGCCGCATACAGCAGGATTGGCAGAGAGAACGTAGAGATAAAACACTATCCCTTTTTTCCGCCGAATTCTGGTGGGGACCGGAACCGACAGTATGTGGGAAACGGAGTGTCTTAGCACTAGGTTCCTTCAGCCTATCCTACTGCGTGCGGGATAGAGCGTGAAGCTGATTAAATAATTTTTTTAATAAATCAATACGAACCTTCTCAACAATACAAATGAGATGTATCACACTGCCCATGTCGACGTGGTGCTCGCCCGACCCCAGTATGAATGCCTCTGGCACCACGATCTGCAATCTGACGTAGTGGGATACGATTCCAGTACGAGTTGATACCTGGAAATGTATGGAAATAAGAGTTTAAAGTTTAAAAATTCAAATTTAAGTTTATTTAAATTTAAATATTCATCGTATAAGGGGATTAAAAGTGAGTAGTAAGAGAGGCCCGAGGAGATATCGTTTGACTTAAAAACTTATAAGTATCGATGATACCGGAGGACCATTTGGAATTTATGGGTGTAAGATGACAGAAAAAAAAAGAAAAGAGATTCATGACAGTTGACCAGGCGAGATAAGACCGTAGAGTTTGGAACTCTCTTCTCTCTGGCTACCTCGATTAATATCTATATTTGTAATACTAAAAGTTATAATAAGTTTATTAGTGTCTGCCTCAAGAAACTTGGTCTTAACAGTTATTAGATTCATTCAATCGTGAAAATCCCGATTCGAAGTAAGTTAGGCGAGTATGTGGTGGCCGTGCTTCAGTAAGCTCACAAAATTGCTCTGTTTCATCTCTCAAAGATATTATTTAATTAGAGATTGTCATAAAATTTGTATATAATTTATTATGTTTTTATGTAGGTTCTACCAATTTGCGATAAATGGGGGCTGGGGGTTCGATTCCCACTCCATGAAATGAAATATTTAATATTTTCATTTTTTCGCCAGACCGAAGGCAAAGTGCGGCGTTAAGTTTCGTCTCTCACCACTTTCAGTCTAAATCTCTCGTTAGGATTCAGCAGAAATTTAAATTTATATAAAAGTTTAAATTTTAATCAATTTTTTGAAATACATTGTAATCTAAATATATGTCCATGATATATTGAAATTACTGCCGACATACTCCGGTCTTGTTGGCCAATGCCCCAATTTCTCATGGTTAAGGATGCGAAAAAACCCCTCTTCTACCTTTTCACAGACATTGATCACAGAATTTTTAGCTTTTCGGACGAAATTATTTAGAAATTTTATTTTTGTAGCGAAACGAGGATTTTGTATAAACTTATACGAAGTTAAATAGTTATTTGTATTTTTTTTAATTCTTAAAGGAAGTGGGTTTGATTTACACTAGGATGAATGAAATATTTAATCTTTTCTCCGCTCTGGTAAGAAGGCAAAGCGGTATTACTTCCTCCACTCAACTTGCAATGCCTTGAAAATGCGATCTAAAGTGGGGAACCGAGTATCTCTACACTAAGTTGGAAGAAGAAATAAATGTATACTTAGACATTTACAGCTGCGTTAGTTTAGTAAGAGATTAATATAATCTTTCTCGTGAGAGAGTGTTCGTAGTTTCTCTGTTAGAATATTTATTTTAGGGATATTTATTGGATTTATACACATTTGGTTATAGAACCAAGTTGCAGTTTATAGCCCCAACATGTCCTAGAATCGACATGGCTTTGATCCATCAGAAGTCATACGAAAAATAGTAAAAGAGAATCTATTAATAAAAATACCCAATTAAAGAATATACATAAGCCTCCAAATTCTTTACTGCTATTATTACTTATCTTGTTAACATTTTGCACTCAAAAAACTTAAATAAAAACTCAAATAACTCAAAATGCTTAGTGAACCTGTTACCTCTAAATTTGCCCTATTTTATTCTGTAGGTAAGTAAGTACAAGTAAAACTCCCCCGCATTCCTCTTCAATACGTGAAATCATTTTCTCTATGTAAATAGGACTATTTCATCTGAATACGGCTACGCTTTAAACATTCAAGCCTTATTCTCGGGTTTTTTTTTGTTTTCGTTGTAGAAAATGCGTTGAACTGAACGTATAGTGGTGTAGTGTGTTCTAGTTTTAACCAACTGCGTAGTAATAGCTATGAGAGTTGTGTGTTTAGCATTTAAATATATAGATTTATTTTCTCATATTATTATGGTAGTTCAGGCGTTCGCGTTCATGGCAGTGGCGAAACTTAACGTCGCGTTTTGCCTCTTTTTTCACAAGTGAGAATTAAACCCGCAACCGTATTGTAAATACGGAGGGTTGCGGGTTTAATTCTCACGTTACACGCTTGTGCTTCTCCTCCACGATTGGCCTCAAATTCAATGATTTTAGACTTCACTAAATTAATTGTAAGAAAAAAAAATAAGATGAGTAATGCTATTTTAAGTAGTAGAACTTAGATCAGAGCCATTAAAAATTAAGTTGTGACCAATTAACCTGCAAATTTTGTCAAATCAATTAAGAAATTGCTATTCGTCGCCGGCTAATGGGGAACGAAATGTGTTAATGTCATCAGAGTGTCTTAACACTAGGTTCCCAAGTTCCCTCTGCCATGTGCGGGATACAGGGTGAAGTTAAAAAGAAAGAAAGTTTGCTATGGGTCACCACGCTTCGTCTTTCAGAGAGATATCGGAGAGATCATTTCTCGGAGTGTGAATCGAAACAACCATCGCATTTACAGTGAAAAGTGTCACAGAGTAGTCTCCATTTTAAGTTCTCCACTTTATCAGTTAAAACAATTCAGCTTAACACATTTTTTCGCTAAACGATGTAAAAAACCCCAGTTCATATTTTCCCTAATTTTCGAGTCATTTTAAACGGCGTAGCATATGCGTAACGGAAATAAAATTAATTCAAAAAAGTATTTTCTATTCTAGGATAATACTTTAAAAATGTAAAAAAATATATCATAAGTAATATACCTATATTATACTGTACTATAATCTTCTCTCGAACATTAATAACAAACACTTAACGATATCTTCGTCGATCGCGATCCCTTTTTAATGATTCTTTTCTATTAAGTAGAATACGTATGGAGGATCCTCTTATTTGAGTTTGAAAATAAAATTCCATTTCTAAGAGCAAAAAATAGGATGAAATTTTGTACTAAAATTCCATTGGATTTATTTGACTGATTTGATTTTGCTGAAACTTGACACCTGGATGTTGTTCCTGTACCTGATAATGATGATTATATTTTAATGAGAGAATGATAGGTTACAGGTTCGATTCTTACATGAGGAAAATTGAATATTTAATATTTTCTGTTTTTTTCGAGTCGATAGGTTCCCTTACTTCACTAGGTTCCCTCTGCCTACCCTGCTGTGTACAATGTGAAGCTAAATTATATTAAAAAATAAAACTATAATTACTAAGATTTATACGTTCTTGGAGTCTTATAATATCTTATTAGTTCAATGTCCAGTAATAAATAGAAGGGCAGACGTTTTCAACGATTAATATCACTAGACTTTAGGTTTTTTATGAAATATAGTTATTTGATCCGACACTCGTAAAGTCAATGCTATATTTTTATTATTTTCAAAGAGTAATTTCATTTGTACTTAAAGGTCACAAATGTTAGAAATAAAGTTTAAATACAAATAAAAATGAGACGAAAATAAGTAATAATTGTAAAGAAAGAAGGGTCGGTGACTTCTGGTTATTTGAAAGTTAGTTTTTATTTGAAAGGGCAATGTTGTCTATTTTTTTAATATTTTCAATTTGTTTGTTGTGGTGGAGGTAAAGTGCGGCGTTGAGTTCCACTACTCAACACGCAATGCCTCCAGAATTCTGCGGAAAGTGGGAAACGGAAGTGTCGTAATGGGAACGGTGTAACATGTAACACTAGGTTTCCAGATTCACTCTGCCTACCCGCTATGTGCGGGATAGAGTGTAGAGATAAGAAAAAAGATAAACGTATATATTAGTAATAAGTCCGCCAACATATTTTTTTTTTGTTATTTCATATTTTTCTGCTTATCTTATGTCCTCTTACCATAATGAACATTTATTAATGAAATGTTTCATATTGATCTGTTACAAACTCATTTTCTCATTTATTATTACAAAAAAAATTATTCTTTTATACTATATAAAATAATATGTTTCCAGCACAACAGTGAAACTAAACGAGCTTTGTTTTACCAAAGTGGGAAAATACATAGAAATAATTAATCACCCCAACCGAGAATCGAACTCACAACCATCACGCTTATAGTAAGACGTCCCACTGGGCCACAGCATACAACTATTTACAAACAAAATAGAATAAAAATGTAATACCCCAAGCCATATAACCCGACTGTCTCCACTCGTCTCAATTACATTCTATCACAAGTTATGAATCCTCGTAAAGAAGATTTGCTCCGCTATATATGGCGATCACGTTCCGCTAGAAACTGATTGTTTGTTCGTTTTACTGGTATCTACGTATATACTTTGATCTTTTCATATTAGAGATAATTGGTGTATTATTTTTATGTTTATTTAGGTTATAGACATAGAAATACGTAGGCGGACTCTATAATAAATATCGGGTATAACGCCAAAGTGGCCTATACAATTGTTTTGTTTTATTTTCAAATATGACTTTTTTTACTGTTTTGAAGTCAGTCGTGGCGCAGGGGAAGAGCGAAGTTTAGGTTCAATACCCACTCGTGGAAATGAAATATTTAATATATTAATTTTTCTTGTAGTCGTAAAGAGGCAAAGCGTGGCATTGATTCTGCCACTTTACACGCATTGTCTTCAGAATTTGGCGAAAAGTGGAGAACGGAACGTCTTAGCACTAGGTTCCCTCTGCCTACATTGTTATGTGTGGGATACAGCGTGAAGTTAAAAATACCACTTTTGATCCCAAGTGAACTTACACTTTTGGTACACTTTTACGACAATTACAGTTTAATTTGCTACACTATTTCATTTCTTTTATCTAAATTGATGATAAATAATAATAGAGACGAAATTTTCTTTGCGTTCCCCTTAATAAAATGTTCATAAGTAAAGATAAAAAATATATATAAATTAAAGACTTTGGTTAGGCCACTTTAGTAAGATATTGAGTTCAATATAGTTCGTAAGGTAAACAAAGTTGAATATTATTTATCGATATCCTAAAATAATCTGATAATATAATCATAGATTTTATCTTAATTTTCTCTGATTCTCGAGCTATCTTATGTAGGACTAGTTTTTCCCTGTGGCGTCGCCCACGCCCACATCTAGATATATGAGAACGATTGTGTATGTTACATCTTACCTAAGTGATCGAGGTAACTGCTAGGTTACGCAAGTATAATGAGTTAAGGTCGGAATGGTTAATGTTTAATAAATAAAATATAATATTCCGTATATAATATTCAACCCAAATATATTTTTTAATTTGAATCAGTAGTTTCTGAGATTATCGTGCTTAACCACATGGACTGTTCATGTTTTATATTAGTACTAATGGACCCGAACGCGGCTACGCCCGCTTGAACTATACGAATATTTATTAAATATATTTATGAAATTATTTACAGTTTTCAATAGAGAAATGCGTTAAGCAAGCTTATTTTGGGTGACGTTTTCTAACAACAAATTTTGCAAATCGTTGCTTAGCAACGGCGGTTGTTATTAACATGGCGGAATAAATTGTATGTCAAATTATTAAATATTTTAATATACTGGTATATATCAAAAATATTACAAATATGAGAAAAATAAGTATCCTATGTTCATCCCGAGACCCTCAAGTATCTCTATATGAGTATTTTATTACAATTAAATTAGCGGTTTGTCCCTGATTGCGTAAAAGACAGACAGACAGACAGACAGACAGAGTTACTTTCGAATTTATAATATAGGTATGGATAAATATCACATTGAAGGAAGATCAAGCAGAATTTAAACATTCTTCCACTAGGTATCTACTAAAAAAAATATTTTAATTACATTTTTTTATCAGTTTCAGGTTGTACTCAGCTAGGGTAGGCTGAAGGAGCTTAGTGTTGAAATACTCTGCTTCTCAATTTCCACCGAATTATGGAGGCATTGCGTGTTGAGTGGATGGAAATGAACGCAGAACTTTGTCTCATTCCAGAGCGAAGAAATGAAAATATTTAATATTTCAATTCCTCGAGTATGAATCGAACCCACAACCCTACTGGCCTCATAAAATTGATATACGTTTATATATCTATATATATAAAATCGAAAGGTCACTCAATCATCATGAAATCTCAGAAACTACATGTGCTAGGAATCTGAAATTTTGCATAGGAGTTATTTATAGGACGTAGGTGCTCGCTAAGACGGGAATTTGTAATATTCGACTTCTAAGGGGTTGTTTTTGGGGTTGAAAGTTTGTATGAAATTTCGTTACTACAATTGCTAGGAGTCTCAAATTTTGCATAGACGTCACTAGAACGTAGCCATGGAGACAGAAATTAATAATAACATAGTTCACGCGGGTGTAACCGCGAGCGGGCCGCTAGTATTATATATAATTGAAGTAACATGTTTGTCCATTGTATCTGATTAACTAATATTGGTATATTGTTCGTCCCTCTACGACGATTGGCAAAGTCAATTTACATTAATTAATTAATTACTATCACATACTCGTGGCTAGTGGGTGGGTAAGTAGGTTTCTAGTTCATAATTTACTACTTGGAAATTAATTTTAATAGTTTTCGTTGGAAATACTTATAATTATAGAAAATATATATATGGCCTACGTCCAATAGTGGACGACGACAGGCTGATGATGATGATGATATATTTTATGAGGCCAATCGTGGCGCAGGGTCACTGAGTGTGACTGTAAAACCGACTGGTTGTGGGTTCGAACCCCACTCGAGAAGATGTAATATTTAGTTAAATGTATATTTCCATTTCTTCGCTCTAGTGTCGAGGCAAAACGCGGCGTTGAGTCCTGCCACTCAACACGCTATGCCTCCAGAATTCGGCAGAAAGTGGGGAACAAAGTGTCTTAACACTAGGTTCCCTCTGTCTACCCTGCTGTGTGCGGGATACAGCGTGAAGCTGATTTATTTATTAAGCAATGAATAGTTTGTGTAAATAAAATATTAGAGCCAATTTTTACCGCTAAGTAAATTCTAAAACCTCTATTGAATAAAAAACCAGACCAAATTGAAAAATTCTTTTACAGTTTCACTCTATTATATACATATATACATATGGAGGGGAATTTATCAGTTATTCAAATATTTTCATAGGCGCGGATTGCGTTCAATTTCCTATGGTAATTCGTTAGATAAAACAACGAAAACACGAACATACATTTGTTTTGTTTTTGTTCAGTTTTGATTCCTGATCTTTTTATATATAAAATATTATAATTTTTTTTACCTAGTGTCGAAACATTCCGTTTTTGTTTTCACTCAAGCTTCACAGGGTCACCGCCACGCTTGTCTCTTGTCTTACCAGAGCGGAGAAGGGAAAATAAATTAAATGTAATCAGTTCCTTAATCCGAAAAGAGCCCACTTTTATACAGTAGTAGTATAAAGTAATTAATTTAATTAATTTTATGCATTATTTAAAAAAATCACTCACTCACTCTCTATAAAAACTCCATCCGCACAATGTTTATAAGAAGACGAGTGGCGTAACTCTACCCCGCTCTTTACCCCGTTAACAGCTTGAAGAAATGAAAATATTAGCTTTTTCATTTCCTCAAGTGGGTATTTACAAATGACCTAAGCCTGTGTTAATATTTATTATCATTATCGATAGATTACACAAAACTAATGTAAAGTAATAACATTGTTATCAAAATTAATTTAACAAATATCCGATTCGGTACTTTCATTTTAGTTTCAATTGTAGCAAATCTACAGAAACTTTGATAGGGTAAACTTTGTTCGTGTATTTTCCTATCGATTTCAACGCGATCCAATTTAAACTACCCTTATAATCTCAATAATATTATCGTACATTTTATTTTAATATATTTTTGTATTGGAAAAATTGATTTAAGTAATTTATTTGTCTTGTTCAAGAACAGAGCCCACGGCTTTTAGCTGTCTATATACTTATCTATGTATATAAAATCGAAAGGTCACTCACTCATCACGAAATCTCAGAAACTACATGTGTTAGGAATCTGAAATTTTGTATAGGAGTTACTTATAGGACGTAGGAGCCCGCTAAGACGGGAATTTGTAATATTCGACTTCTAAGGGGTTGTTTCTGGGGTTAAAAGTTTGTATGAAACTTCGTTACTACAAATGCTAGGAGTCTCAAATTTTGCATGGACGTCACTTATAGGATGTAGGTACTCATGGAGACAGAAATTAATAATAAAGTATACACGCAGGCGAAGCCGCGGGCGGGCCGCTAGTTTATTATATAATTATTTATTTACATTTTAAAAGAAATATTTATTATCTTACGTTCGAAACAATATATTTTAGGAATAGATATTCAGGATTACGACAAAAGAAAAAGGACAAAATGATGTTAGGACAGGATCTAAAAAAAGTTTTATCTATAAAATATATATTAAATGCCTGAAAAGTAAAATATTTTAGCTTCGCACTATATGCCGCAGATAGCATGGGAGGGGAGGTGGTGGTAGTAGTTTATTTCATTCCACCCCCCCCCCCCCCAATTTTAGAGACAGTTTGAGTATTGAGTGACGTAATTCAACGCTGCGCTCAATCCCAAATATCTATTTTTATAAAACCTCTTGAGTGAAATTTTATATTCTGAAGATAATATAAGTGGATCAAAGACCACAAAAGCTTAATAATGTTAGAACTCAAGGCTGAACGTAACCAAAGGAATATTAATATAGGATAAATATAGAACTCCACAAAGCTATACAGACCCTGGCACTCCTGGCAGGTATGACAAGCTCGGATGACTTCTAATAGATGTTATTTTCCTTATGATCGAGTTTTAGTAACAAAAGGTAGGAAATATTTCTTTATGTTATTATTTTATAATATAGATATATTTTACTATATTATTGTTTGTATGTTTTTGTTCATTGTTTTGTATAAGCATAATTTATATAATTCTTACATATTATGGTCAAAATATATGCAACTAAAACGTCTTTTTTGATTAAGAGAGTAAAAGAGTAAAAAATCCAGAGAGTAAACGTACACAAAGAGACCAACAGAGAAAAAAGAATTATTCAACAAAAATCAGACAAAAGTATAACTCAATATTGGGCTACATTTTTTTTCTTCACAAATACCCACGATTTTCATTTCAGTATTAATTAAAATTTTCACATTGGACGCACCGGATTACGTTTCGAGCTCGAATAAATTCAATTCGATAAATAAAACAAAGTTACATTATAATTTTGATCGTACCCCTTTCGTCGTTCCTTTTGACGTCCCTTTATAATCAACGTCGTGGGCACGAATAGGATATTTTATTTGTATTTTTTATTAGGGTTCCGTACATCAAAAGGAAAAACGGTACTCTTATAGGATGATTTTGTTCATTTGTTTGTACGTTTGGCCTATGGTCCATGGGAGCACAGCAAAAATAAGTAAAAATCAAAATAAACGAGTGCATATGCATCATTTTCACTGCATTTTGCTTGAAATTCACCTTGTAATCCAACACTCCTAGGGACTTACAATACGCATACATAAAGGCAAAAAATCGAAAATGTAATTTATATGTAGCATAGAAAAAAAGTGAAGAGTTTGTTTATTTTTATAAGTGTTATTTTCCGTTTTTGTCCTGAAATCAATACAGAGCTCTCCGTCAGAGAGTACGACTCGCACTTGGCCGGCTTTTTGTGTATGATTTTGTATGTATCATACCTAAATGTATTTATGATTGGTTAATATGTAAATTAGGGTAAGCTCGTTATATTATCATTTTGTTTTTGTATCTTATATTGTTTGGATTTCTTTGTTTTGTGTGATTCGGTTGTTTTGGGCAATAGTAAATAGTAGCTTTTTATTATTATGTGATATCTCATACAGCGAAGTACGATGCATAGTTTCTATTTTTTCATAATTTCTTCAGTCTTATTCTACACTTAGGAAAAAAGTATCTCTATTTTTAACAAAATAAACAGCGATCTACGTCTTGGAAACTATATCGAATAACATATCAAGGATTATTCATATATACGTATTTCTCAAAGAAAATTCTCTTCCACAGACGTCGAGCAATTATTCTAAGAAAATCTTTAAAAAACACGCCAGTATTTTCTCTAAAGAATTTTCTAACATTTAAACGCCAGGAGAGGGATTATTTTAAAAAGTTTATACAAGTCAATTCATATGCCTCCGTATAAGAGGACTTGAGAGTTATTTACCCCGTGCACCGCCTTCTTAAGGAGGCCTTTGCCCTCGTGGTAGCCATACTTTATATAATATATGAGAGACACTTGTGTTGTATATTAAAAAAAAATGTATTACTAAGACTTTTGAAGCTGGAAAAAATATTTTTAGGGTTCCGTACTCAAGAGATAAAACGAAACCTTTATATATATCAATTTGTTGTACGTTTGTTCGTCTATCTAGATCATTTAAGATTGCATGAGGGGTTACAGGTGCAGGTACATAGTCTTTTGAAGCACTATGCTTAAATTTTCCTGTATTTTGTATGAAATACGCAGCGTAATCAAAACTTACCATGCTTTCCTTGGACCTATGAACACTCTTCTCTTATACTGTAGTGTATTTTTATGATTATAATACGCATAGAAGACTTTTCTTTGCTTCGCGCTGAATTGCGCACGGGTAGACAGAGGTGATCTGGGAACCTATTAATACGACTCTCTGTTTCCATTAAGACACTTCCGTTCCCCACTTTCCACCAAATTCTGGGGGCATTGCGAGTTGAGTGGCATTTCTTCGAATGGGAATTGAACACACAAGCTATCGTATCTACAGTCGTATGCTTTTGCCCCTAAGCCACGACAGGCCTAACTATTTAATGTTATTCGTCAGTTAGTAGGTTCGGTATTCGGTAGTTATATTGTCCTATTCTGAATACAGAATTATGGTTACCCCAACCAACCAGGACATCCTTATATCCTAAGTATAAGTACACCTACACAATCTTCCACTAACTAGACTATTCATAAGTTTATTTCTATACCTGAAAAACCGTTACTTCGATATAATTCTATAGGTAGGGTGTTTGAATAGAAATCTAAAGCCATAATCAATAAAGATTTATTTATTTCAAAAATATAGAAGAGAGTACGAGGCCGTCATGACGCAGGGCACAAATTTGTGACTGCAAATATGATGGTTGAGGGTTCATTTCCCACTCGGGAGAATGAAATATTTATCCTTTAATTTTTTCGCACTGGTAACGAGGCTAAGCTGGATTTTGAGCACCGGCCAGCAGAAACTGGGGAACTGAGTATCTTAAGACTAGGTTCTCATGTTCCCTCTGCCTATCCTGCTAGGTGCTGGATACAATGAGAAGGTAAAAAATATAAAATAAAATTAAGAAGTGAATAGAGAAAAGGAAATAATTATGAGCTATAAAATTATTCTAGGTAGTGAAAACACGTGCCCACCTCCCTCAGGGAGGACTTTCATTACAATAATTGCAATGAGTTAGAGATATACATTTCATTTGTCATAATCTTGTAGCATTCCCATATTCCTATTTTCCGCCAAATTCTGAATGCATTGCGTGTTAAATGGCGTAACTCAACGCCGCACTTTATCTCGAGATCAGTGTGAAGAAATGAAAATATTAAATACTTTATTTCCTCAAATAGAAATCGAACCCACAACCTATCGCGTTTATATTCACATAGATGTGCCTCTTCGCCACGAATAGCTTAAATCTTGTAAATAACTACTAACTTCAACGAGTTTTACTAGAAATATACAGTTTTTCCGAGAGCTTAATCTTTTAAATTTTTTTTACACTAATTAAACTTTCCATAGGATTGTGCAAGTATTTCTCAGTACAAGAGGATAATAAGAATTTATGAAGTTTTTTAATGACAGTCGGTACGAAATGTTTATCTTACTTAATTCCACTTGGAGCATATTTATGTTTAAAATATAAAAGATAATATCCTGAATTTGTATTCTTTTATGTATTTAAATTACTGACCATTGTGGGGGAGTGACATAGCGTCAGAGTGAAAACGCAATGGTTGCGGGTTCGAGTCGTATTTTAAGCAGTGAAAATATTATTTTTTTCAGCTTCACGCTGTATCCCGCATAGTACTGTAGTAGCATAGTAACGCAGGCGGAGTCGGTCCTCTGTCCCCATTAAAGCACTTCCGCCTCCCCCCCCCCCCCCCCCTAATTTCCGTTGAATTTGGATAGAGTGATGATAATATTATATAAAGCTCAGCGGAGAGTTCCGCCACTCAAAACGAATATAGAATTCGTATGAGAAACGGAATCGAATCTTGAGTTTAACTAGGTCGTGTCTGTTTACTGTATTAAATTTAAAACGTAAAAAAAACTTCATATCAATGAATTCCTTTTCTCTTTATTTAATATTAGATACGTGAAAAAAGATAACAATAAAAAAAAAACAAATGCGTATAGTTTTAATTACATCCTAGTTCAGGTACTTAATTAAATTAATTAAAATGATGTGTATGTTTTTCTCCTTTCATTGCTTTCCTTTGAATTTACAATAAATGAGCAAAAGCTACGTAAAAAAACAACGATGTTGTTCTACAATTGTATTATATTTTTCATATTGTTGATTTGTGGACCTTTGTGGGATAAAAAAAACAATGTATATAGAAATAAAGGATTTTGAATAAAAAATATTATTATTTAGATTCCAGTGTTTTACTTTCTATAATGTCAGAATCAGTCAACAATTCTTTTTTTTAGGGTTCTGTATCTAAAGGGTAAAAAATGTTTCAAGTTGTAGGTATCTCATGAATTGTGATAGTAAGGCAGTTAAGTTTTCGCAGGTGATATATTTATTATGCAATTCTTTCCGCTATAACAAAAAAAGAATAAAAAAAATAATTGGGTATTTTTTTTTATTCTTTTTGATTGTTTTTCAATAATTTTTTATATTAAAAACACATTTTTATTGACTTTTTATAAAAAATGTGCAAACCCGACTCACTCTTGGCCGGTAGTGAGATATGAAGTAAAGCTGAAAAAATTTTAAATAAAAGCCTTTTTAAGTTTTAGTTTTTTTAATTAAACTTCATTCTAGATAAAGGTGAAACAATAATACGTTATTTATTAGCATTGAAAGCCTTTTTTACAATTACCTACTGATATTTAGTTTGTGTATAGTGTATTAAAAATTTAACTTTTATACTAAAAGCACTCCAAATCTCATTATTTGCTAAGAAACTCGACTTCCGTTCTTATAGTTAGGGTCCATACTAATAGAATAGCTAAAGCTGTCTACATACAAAAAATATTTTTTTTTTGCAATTCAAATTGGCTGGTAAATGGCGAGCGGTGTGTCAGATACTCCATTCGTTTAGGTTCCCACATTAGGTTCCCTCTGCCTGTCTTGTTAGTACAGCGGGAAGCTAAAAAAATACGTACAAATCCTCCCTCTACTCCCGTCGCATAGTTCAAAAGAACAAAGATAAAAAAAAGAGAAATAAACAAAAACATTTTATTTACAAAATTCATTTATTTATGCTAAAACGGAACCTCGATTTGTATTAAACTTTAGTATGCGAGGGACCTAAGCGTATGTAAACTTTTTTATAGCACTTCCCTCGAAGGGAAGGTATAATGTCATGAATAGGACACATTCTCGTTTTTACTTTGAATTGTAAATTTGGGAAGGTATTGTGCACTTTCGACCCTAAAAAAGGTATATCGCATTCCTCTCACGTATACACACCACTACCGTATTAATGTTGACAGTTACTGACATTTTATTAGTGCTTGTCAAGTACGTTATTTACAATCTTTTAAAAGGTCTACTAGCTTGCCAAGTATGTAAGTTGAGTTTGAATAGGTTATATAATTTAGTGGGGAGTAACCCACTCTCCTTCCACTCTCCTTCCAACCCACTTCCTATAGAGTACTATAGGAAACTTATATTTTGGACGTAGTAGGATTTCAACGGGTTCAAATCCTGCTACGTCCAAAATATCTCTTGGAAACCATCTAAGAGCTTTGACTACTAAGCCATTATCTATATAATTAATACAGTTCAAGCCGTTGCACAACTCGGGTTCAAATCCCGCTACGTCAAAATTGGTACACGTTTTCTAAACAAAATATAAGTTTGTCTTTTCTAAGAGTGGAATAACATTAAAAATGTTAAAAATGTTTTTATTTTTTAAGTTGATGTAACCAATAAACTTATAATATTTAATAGACTAGTAGACATATAGTTTAATTGAGGACTTTACACAAAAACGACTAACATAATTACTTGTGCGATAGAATTACAGTCTACTAAGAAAATAATTCATTTCGACGCAATTATTCTTGTGATTAGCATGTTCAAAAAAACATTTAAAGTTTTATGGTATTAAAATATTATGATATAGACTTGAAATTCATACCCTAGGGGTACAAGGCAAAACGCGGCGTTGAGTTACATCATTCAACACGCAACGCCTCGAGAATTCGGCGGAAAACGGGCAACAGAAATGGGAACAGAGTATCTTAACACAAGGTTCCCAGGTTCCTATCCTATGTACGAGGTACGGCTTGAAGTTAAAAAAAAATAATATATAAAGGCTTTTTACTCAATCATTAACACACTGTTACTTACTCAAAGTAAGATTAAAACACCACCAGTTCCTTTATTTTTACGATAATTTTATATGAAAAAAGTACTAAAATCCTAGCAACGATAAAAGTAAACCGTTGTACAAACTGTAACGGATAGTACTTTTCTTCGTACAAAAGGGGTCTAAATCGTTAATCGCATTAAGCCATTCAAATGTATGGGGCCGGCGCGGCGCTCTCCTTTGTTCCCAGGCAGCTCTAAGACGGTAATTCTTGAACATGTTATATTAAAATACTATATACTCGTTCGTATTACGGTATAACGTTCTTTTCACTATCTAACACGCGTTTTTTTAGAATTCACCCCCTAAATTGAAAATAATTTCATGAACATTCTTATATTTCAAGCGGGCGAAGCCGCCCAAGTCGGCTAGTACATTATAATTCCCCTACATTGAGTAGTGAATCACACAAAAACTTGAGAATTTTGCGGAAAGTCGGGAACGGAAGTATATTTATGGGAATGGAGTGTCTTAACACTAGGTCTCCAGGATCTCTCTGCTTAGCCGGCTACGTGTAAAATACAAGGAGAAGTTAAAAATACAAACCATGTTTCATATACTCGTATATAAAGTAACTGAACTAAGATAAAATTCATAATTTATCATAGTATTTTTACGTAAAAGCTTTTAAATATTATATCCAGAAACTCACTTGGTTACATTTTAATTTAAAATATAACTTTGTAAACTTAATAAGTGTGCAAGTGCATTAACCAATTAACTGAGCTTTGTGAAAGAATAATATAATAAAAAATATAGTGAGTTGATGCTGTCGGTCTGTCATTCGCGGAATTTAAAGGTTCCTTTATCATGCCTTCCTTGTCGCCATAACAAGGATTTCTTGATTAATTTTTTTTTAGGGTCAGCTGTATTCTGCTCATAGCAAGGTAGGCAAAGAGAACCTAGTGTTAAGACACTACTACACACAGGCATTGCGTGTTGAGTGGTGATACTCAACGATACTCTTTGCCTCGACACCAAAGCGACTAAAATGGAAATAATAAATATGTCATTTCTTCAAATAGTAATCGAATCCACAACCTGTCGCTACGAGCAGCGCTACGACTGGCCTCAAATTATCTTGATTAAGTTATGGTTTTTGTGAAATGTGAAGTGAACATTGATCGGTCTACCAGTAAAGTTTACTAAATAGTTGCGTTCATAAGGGTTTGGAGGGTTCCCTCATCAATGTCAATTAGATATTTCATAGTATTTTAAGAGACTTTCCAAAGGAAATTTCATGAGTTTGAATATCCTCGCGAACGATGGTTGTGAGCTCCATTTTTACCCTAAGCATGCTTCTCGGAGATTTAGTCAGATTCTTTTATAAAAACTGTAATAATAGGCCAAAAGTTATTAGATTCCCCTATACCGAAAGAAAAACGAGTGAAACTATCAAGTAAAAAACAACAAAAATTAAAAACCAAAATCTATCTACGATGGTACTAACGACTCGAGTAGGTATATCAGGTACATCATCTCTTTATTTACCCTAAGTTTAAGAAGAAAGTTAGAGAAGATGAAATGAATTGAAAATGATGAAAATATATTTTAGTAACTCATACTAATCCAGGGCTCTGGTAAAAAGATAAAAGGCAGCTTTGAGATTTCAAAAGTCTCAAAAATTAGGGGGAAAGTAAAATGAAAAAAAAAAAAAACTATGTATTCGCAAAATTTTCACAATTCCGATTTTTTATTAATATTCCGCTAGTTGTTCACCACATCCGCCGCCGTTATTGAATCCTTACCAATTTCCCGATGGATTGTAGATTTGCCTATCCGAGCATATTAAATTATGAACGGGTAAAGGTAACTTGTAACGTTGAAAATACTAAATTTGTTCACAGAATTTTCATGATTAATATTTTATTTTGAATCTGTTATGGCTCTGGGTACAATTCTAGGGGAAATTATGCTAAAGAGATAAAGTTCTGTCATTCAACCAGCAATATTTTAAATTTCGGTGGAAAGTGGAGAACGGAGAGTCCACATAGGACTATCTAGTCCCTCTGTCTACCTTGATTCATATGGAATAAAGGCGAAACTAAACTACAATACCTTCCAGTTGGATACCAACTTCATTTAAGGATTAACAAAAGTATCCCCATTCACAAAGAATTTAGGATACTTTCACCATCCTTACATAAGAAGAGTTCTATAAAAGTGTCATTAATGAGATGAATATTTGAGTAGGCCTTTCTCCTAAACAATTGTAGCCCATTTTTAACTTCCGCACTTTGCAAAGACGGTAATCGTTTCGCATAATGAATATAACATGAGGGGAGGATCTTACATATCGTCCCTGGGCGCTAGAGTCATGCATGCGGAATAATTTTGAAGCAAAAACATGAATATTTTAATCCATGGCCCCGTTGCTTCTGTGCTGTGGAACATCTGCATGTTTTTAAGTGGGCTTCTTTAAAATAATATACATATTATGATAATATTACTCGTGGATGTCAGTTTGGTGTAGAGATAGTTGAGAAGTCTCTCATTCAGATGGGTTCGATTTATTTTGTTGATCTGATAGTAAAAGAAAGAGAGAGTAGATTTCGATCGACGTTGATTTTCGTCTACTCGTTTCTTGAGCCTGATGTATTACTGAATAATAATTTACTCTATTTTTTGTCCATTATAGAGACCAAAATATTTTTTGTACTTGAATTAATCCTAAGGTCTGTTTTTTTGCACAAACTGATTTATTACTCTGAGTTTTCTTTGCTTATTAAACAATAAAAAAATATGGGTGAAAATAAAAAAAATACACTTCCCAGCTCGACCAGGAAGACCAAAATCAGCTTAATTTAAATATTTCCCCCATAAATACACAGCTTCTATTTAATAAGATGTGAAACTCAACCAGTTAACTTTATACCTAGGAACTGAATACAGAATGCAAGCACAGTTGGTCTTTATGATAATTAGATTTCACTTGAAGTTTTTTAATTTAGTTTTTTATCTTGCCAGTTTATTATGCAAGTTTTTAATGGATGTTTTTTTATATTTGTTTAGAATTTTGATATTTTTTTACCTTGCGGGATTAAGCGTGAAGCTATTTACGCTGTATCATCATCACTTTCCGGCCAAATTTGTCTTGTTAAGATAGGGAGGAAATGGCAATAATTTATTCCCTTGAGAGGTAATCGAACCCATAACTACTACAGTAAGACATTGTTGTCAAACTGAGTCGCTTTCTGTTGATTTTCACCATAAGAATTACATAATTGTTATGGTCCGGCTTAACCTTGAACTGTGCCTTGCTCGAATGCAAAATTTATACTTGCACCTAAACTTAGATTGAAGTATAAATTACTACTATATTAATTTTACTTTCAAACAACCTAAGGAACTAAATTTAATTGTACTAAAAACATTGTGATTCGTCAATATAATCTCTCTGTTATTTCATAAAGAATAAACATAACTGAAAATCATTTCAGTTATGGTTTAATACCAAATTTGTAACCAAATTTAAACTATTTCTTATTATCCAGGTGTGCTAGAATTGATGAGGGTAGTTTCAGCAAATGTATGGCAGTTACAATTAATAATGATAATGTTTGTTGTTGATAGTTCATTTCGCTAAGTACCACCATTTTCAATTATGGTATATAATATAGGTATATCTAAGTTAAATGTTGCGTAATAAATGATAGTAGTGTTTTCTCCTCTAATTAGTTTTGCTGTTTAGTGTCTATTATGAAGTAAGAGAGTATAGTGTTTGAACATTCTGTTTTGTATTTTGTGTTAATTTAAGAGATTAATATTACGTTACATATTGGAAGATTTCCTTCATGTTTAAAGGTGCAGTATTATATAAATTATTTTCATATTTTTCACATATACTTACTTACGTTTAATATTTCATCCTTCGCGTTGAATTCTGGCGGATCAAGAGTGAAAGACTATGTTCCCTCTACCCTGGTTCCTACCCTGGATGTATGCAGGATACAGTGGGAAGTTAAAAGAAATCGAGAAAAGCGGAGTAAACTCTCTAAAAATTATCTCTCGTCACTTAAATTATTTAAGTCTGGGGTTTTAAGAATATTTTTTTTCTTTTTAATTACATTTTAAACGTCGTGGGTATTTTAAATTTTTTAATTTTGTTAAAGTTAAATGTGGAATTATTAAAGTGGGGAACAGAGTGTCTAAACACTAGGTTCCCTCTACTTACCCTGCTGTGTGCGGGATACAGCGTGAAGCTGATTTTTCTTTTTTTTTAATTCTATTTTTCTGAACCTGTTAATTCACTAGAAGAAAATATTTCTATTCAAGTAAACTATTAATCTAATATATACTTTATGTGTTATTATTCACATTTTAAATACGAAAATATTTTTCTTCTCGCGAGTAACTTCCTTTCAAGCTTTTAAGCTGAGTGTCGATAAATATTTTTCATACTTTAAGAGGGCGAGGTGAGCATTTACTTACTCGTATAATATAAAGGAGTTAAGGAAGAACATTATATAACTTGTAAGTAATTTTGAGACGGTTTCACTTGATTTTTACTACTTTATAACTATTTTTATTCATAAAATAAATGCAGCAGTAGCAGTAAAAAAAAATTGGCCAAGTGCGAGTCGGGGACGCCCACCGAAGCCCATTGACAACTTTTTCGGAAATTCAAGCTTCACTTAGCCAGAGCCCTTTCATCTGATACCTCACTTGATCTAGAGACTTTAATACCAAATTTGCCCCCTTTTAAGGATATTATTTTTTAGGATTTAACCACAAATGTATGGTTTTCAGATTTTTTTTCCTGAACTAGTACTACCTGTAGATGCTAGCTGCAAAATTTCATTATCGATAGTACCCTTTTTATTTTGATTCCCTTTATAATATCGAAATACACGTTTTTTGTGATAACGGCCATATCTTTTTTTAACGAAATGTAAATACGATTGACAGCTAGATAGACAGATGGACGGAAAACAAAGTGATATTATAAGGATTCCTTTTTTCTTAAAAGGTACGGAACCCTGAAAAGGAAAGAAGACAAAGAAATGTGTAGTGTCTATATGAAAAGTAAAACGATTATTGACTTATGACTTAGACGTTTTAAAACATTTCTTTTGATTATTTATTAACATTACTTCAAATTGTAAATTTAAAAAAAAAACAAATACAAATTTAACATTTTATTAAATCCAGCATTATTACTTTGTAAATGTCGAAATTCGAGCTGCGAAATGTTTTTTAGCATTTAATTTTATCTTGTTTCAAAGAAAAGTACTTAGATGTACTTGGTAACTAGAAACGAAGAATACTTGAACGACATTTACAATTCTATAAAATACTAAAGTTTTTTTTAAGCTAGGTCCATTCAGGGCATGTATTTTTGTTAATGCGGGAAATATCTCCGCCACTCATGAATCAACACGTCGCATCGTCGTCTAGAATTCGAGCAGAAAGTGGAGAACAGTGAGTAATAAAGAAGAATATAAAATTACTTTTTTTAGCTCAGAATTTTGACTGAAAGTAGACAATACTGTTACTAGTTTTACAACTATACACTCTAGAAGTGAAACTACTTGGCAGTGGTATATACTGCAATGCAGTACGAATTAAGATGAATTGTAGGAAAAACAGAATCACCGATGAGAATTGAATAAACGAGTGTATTGACACTAGTTTATTTTGAAGTTTGTGTAGAGATGTTAAAAAAATTATGTATAAAAAACTTTTTTTTTCAGTTTCACGCTGTAACCTGCACATAGCAGGGAAGGCAGAGGGAGCCAGGGAACCTATTGGTAAGACACCACGCTCCCGTTCCCCACTTTTCATGGATTTCTGGAGGCATTGCTTTGCTTTGTTTCCAGAACAGGGAAATCAAAATATTAAATATTGTTTTTTCTTGAACAGAGATTATTATTAGATTAAAATAATATTTCATTGCCTCGAGTGGGAATCCAAATACTAAATTAAATTATTACTAGTTATTTAATTACTATCCATTTAATACTAAATTAAATAACATGAATTCTTTAACATAAAAAGGCATAATTCCACACTAAACTAAACATAGAAAAATATATTAGAAAATGTACGAACAAAATTCTAATTGCGAGTATCATACGAAAATATTAGACAAATTTTGATAATAATAAAACACATTCTATCCTTTTAGTTAACATAATCATTCCTCCGCCTCCACTTAAACTAATTACGTCAACACTTTTGCTAAGCGTTGCCTATTCTCCAAAGAAAATATGCAAATTGTAACAATAAACAACGTTAATGGAATACACGCTGCTAAATGGAGTTGCCATTTTGAATTTTGTAACGGTTTATTTAATTATCTATTATATTATGTGAGAATGTGTTTTTTTTCTATTTTTTAAATTTTATGTTTATGTTATAAGTTTTTCAGGTCCACCTTTCCATACGACCGAGACGTAGTGTATTGTTAAAACACTGCGTTCTCTATTTTCTGTGGGAATTCAATACGTTGTTTCTAGAGAAGAGCGGAAAAAAAAACAAATAATTTATATAAATTAATAAAGTAAGCAAAATAATAAATTTAAAATTTTATATTTTATAATGATTTTTCTAAACTTAAAAGAATAAATAATTAAATGTATTCATAAGTAAATGAAATGTTACTAAATTTTCTTTATAGAATTTAAGTACCATATAGGTAGAAAAGGACTACGTAATAATCCTCGTCGATAAAAATTTTATATATACTTTACAAAAGCCGTCAAACAACTAATCTGGCAACACCACCTTACACACAATTATTCTTTATCTATAGTTTATTTTTATTCTGTCAACTTAGCATTTTATTATCTGTACGGTTATATCTGAAACGTTCCCACCATTCCCCGAGCGCACTTTTCACATTTGCAATTTAAATACCTAAAATGTAAAAACCTCACTCTATTTTCAAGAATTGCTTTACTATTAAGTTTTTAAAAAGAATCATCTAATTTTAAACTTAAGAATTATTTTCTCTCTCTTTCTAAAGTAATATAAATTCATGTAATTAACGAGTAACTATT
This sequence comes from Heliconius melpomene rosina, assembly GCF_056956725.1. Taxonomy (NCBI): domain Eukaryota; kingdom Metazoa; phylum Arthropoda; class Insecta; order Lepidoptera; family Nymphalidae; genus Heliconius; species Heliconius melpomene. Next base: position 1,990,610 of record NC_140402.1, on the reverse strand, counting down.
ACGCCTGAGGGGCTTTCTGGTTGGATATTAAAATGAATGTTATTTTTGATGTTATATGAAAATTTAATTGAGGCCGTAGTGGCTCAGGGGTACAAGCGTGCGTACTGTAAGCACGAGGGTTGTAGGTTTCATGTAAGTCACGCTGTAAAATGTTTATAAATTTGATTTTTTTTTCTTTAAATCATTTTCAGTTCAACTAAGTATATGAAAATACTACATAAAAAAAAAACAATAACTTAAGTAGGTAGTTTTTGTTACGTTATTATTATTGCGAGGTTTTTATACCAAGAGGGATTTCATCCATCATTTCAGTATTTAATTTATTTCTTTGTAATTAGACAACAGGACTTATAGCCTATTTTCACTTATGCTTAAAAAAATATCTACTACAATTAAATATACATACGATTTTGTTATAAAATTGTTATTGTCTACCCACTGAATTTAATTATTCCAAAAAACATAACAATCTTTTTTACATAGAAAACTCTATAAAAAAAAAACAACTAACCCATCCACTTACATAAAATACAAAATAATTCTAACATTAATAATAGATAAAGCTAACCTTTGGTCTCAAAGAATTCCGCCAACAAACTTCAACTAGCCAAACTAAATTACTAACCTGACATTCGTACGTCCCGTTGTCCCTCTTCTGAACGAACTTGATTTGGAGGGTCCAGTCCTCTGACCCTTCGCCGTGGAGCACCTGTAATATTATTAGATTAAATATTTTGTAGGACACCGGATTCCTTGATTCGTTTATAGAGAAACTAGTGATCTAAATGCGGCTTCGCCCGCTTAAATTTATTTTTAGATTATAGCTAAATTATACGAAATCCTTATATTATGTTGACACCATAAATACGATATATATCTTGATACCAGAGTGTAGAAATAAAAATAGTTCATTTTCTCAAGTGGGAATCGAACCTACAGCCTGTTTATCACAACATTTATAGTTACACGCCTGCGCACCTGTCTTTTCTTATTCTGTTCTACAAGCTATATAACTGTAAAATTTCAATAAAATCCCTTTAGTAGTTTTTTGCTTGAAAGTGGAACAAACATCCATCAATAAAATATACAATATATATAGTAAGGTAACATATTTTATAGGACACGGATTCCTTAATTCATTTATAAAGAAATAAAGCGGAAAGAGGAAAATGTCATGTACAAGGAAAACGTTTGAGCGTTTCGTGTTAGTTGCGCTATTCGATTCATCAATATCAATCAAAATGTGCTGTCGTTATTTTAGATCAAAAGTAATTTTATATATAATTATATTTAACGTCTCTTAAGAGGTGTTTTTTTATAAATTTTATGCCATATCCCCCATATAGCAAGGTTGGGAAGTGGTAACGTAGTGTTAAGACTCTCCATTTCCCATTTTTCGCCGAATTTTGGTCCCGTGGTCCCCATTTGGGTACGGAACTTTAAAAATAGTCATAGTTTAAACTATTGATCAGCTCTGCCTTCTTTGACAATAATATAATATTTACTGTGCATATTTATTCTGTACAATAAATTTATGAAAAAAATAATATTATTAAAAACTATTTAAACCAAAAAAAATAATTCATTGTTCTCATAGATTAAATAATATTTTAAAACATATTTTATTATTTATTAAAATGATATAGTTTAATTTATATTTGATATGCACTGGACATGCCATTTGTTGGTTACAACATTCCCGAGCACTTCCACGGCCATTCCTCGCCTCTTGCGATGCACGGTTGCTTGGAAAACTTCATACAGAATTTGGAATGAAAGGAATCAATATCCAATAGGTGGACTATATTATACATAGATATACTTATATAATAGTTCAAGCAAATATTTTAACTTAAGAAACTTTAAGTAATATTATTCTTTGGCAGTTGGCAGTTTAGATATGGTAGTCGAAAAGGTCTGATGATGATGGAGTCGGAACTTGAATGTTAGAACTGTTTAGGATTAATTTTGTCTCCACTCAGATTTTTTTAGCTTCACGCTGCATCCCGCTCATAGCAGGGAAAGCAGAGGGAACCTGTTCCTCCTGTTCTCCCATTCTGCTGAATTCTTGAGAGGCATTGTGAGTTGAATAGCAGAATACAATGCCGCACGTTGCCTCTATACCAGAGCGTGGAAATCGAACCCAACAACCGTCGCTGATTGTATATAAAATATTTTCACTTCCCATCGGAAAACCTAGGTTTTCTATGTCTAAAATATAAGGTAAAAAAAAGTTCACTTACAACTTCTATAGAAATATCTTTACGCACACAAAAGCCAAGTAAATTACTTTCTGAAGAGCCAATTCCAAAGCGTATAAGACTATATCAATGGCTGTGTATAATTAATTATATCGATCTGGTCTGGTCTTTCGTTCTGGTAATGCGGACGTGATGTTCTTCTAAATACGGCCGAAACATTTAATGAACGAAAATAAGAAAAAATGTTGGGGCTGATGCTCTCCAATTTAATAGTCAAGATGGGTAATTGGAATTGAAATATAATTATTTTCTTTTGGTACACGTGTCTTATGTAAAAAAATAAAAAGTTTTTGAGCGTCGCACCGTACCCCGCATAAAGCAGGGCAGGCAGTTTTGTGTCAAGACACTCCGTTCTCCTTTTTCCGTCAAATTCTGAAGGTACGACGTGTTCAGTGGCAAACTCAGCGCCGAACTTTGCCTTGTTTCATTGCCATCATTGTCCCTTCTCCAAAATCTTCATATTAATAACAAAACCCCCGCATTGCAGTAACAAACTAATACAATAACCAAATAACATTCGTTTAGGAAATTAGGTAACTCTACCAGTCCAAAACATTAAATGAACATGAATTGAAAACCGCAGCTAACGCGGCCGCTCTGAAAATGTGATGAGCCCTACTGGATTTGGATGGTGGAATAAACTAAATCATTTTGTTTTGTGGTTTTGGAAATTGTTTATTATTAGGTTTTGTTTTAGGTTCCCGATGTATCACATTTCAGGGTAGACAGAGGGAACCCGGGCACCTAGTGTTATGACCGTTCTTTAGTAAGACCGTTCCGTTCCCCACCTTTTGCTTAATTCTGGAGGCATTGCGTGATGAGTGGCCGAACTCAATGACGCGGATTGCCTTATTACCACATTAAATATTTAATTTGCTTTAGTGGTGGGTGGAGAGAGAGGAGGATTATGGGTTCGATTCCAAGACACTTCCCTTCACGACCATCTGCCTAATTAAATCGAAAATAGCTTAAACAATCAGTTACGCCAACTGGAAATCAAACCCATGAGAAATGGTGTTTAAATCCACTATTAATAATAACTCTAAGAATATAAGAAAAAAATAGAAAAAAAAAATCCCATCCATCCTATCTGACCTATAGATAGATATACAATCTCACTAGCAACGTACGGACAACAATCACATCTAATTTGTCCTTTAGATTGATTGGTTCAGATATATTATATGTATAGGACGAACATACGTACGGATTGTTAGCTATTGCCTATAAATCAGCTGATATCGTGTGGGATAACGCTATTGTTATAGTGGTACCGGTGTTCTGGTGATACCAAAACTAACGATTTGAGGCCGTCGCGGTACAGGGGTACATGGGTGTGTGTAGCGCGTTGGTTTTGGGTTTGATTCCCTCGGGGAAATTAATTAATTGTTAATATATTAATTTCTTCAAGACCTTCGTGCGCAGCGGCACAAGGGTGTGACTGTGACGCGACGGTGGTGGGTTCGATCCCCATTCGAGGATGTGAAATATTTATTCACATTTATATTTCCATTTCTCGCTCTGGTGTCGAGCCAAAGCGCGGCGTTGAGTTCTGCTTCTCAACATGCAACGCCTCCAGAATTCGCCAGAAAGTAGGGAACGGAGTGTCTTAACACTAGGTTCCCTCTGCCTACCGTGCTGTGTGCGGGATACAGCGTGAAGCAGATTTTTTTTTGATTTCATTTCTTCGCTCTGCTCAACACGCGATGCCTCGTAAATTGGACGAAAAGTGGGGAAATAAAAATCACTTATACATTCTACTATCAGTTAACTAACTGAAAAAAAACATATTCAATTTTCATGAACCAGAACCAAACCTACGACCTCAATTTTACAACACTTGTTCATTTTAAGCATAGCTCTAGTATAAGGCCAGAATGAAATTTATATAACACTTATATTATTAACTTAGTAATTTTATGAACAGAACGTTACATTTAGAATGGTGTTAGAGCCAGAGCTCTTATATAGAACGTAAATTAGTTTACTTTATATAATGCTGTTTTCATTTATAGAACTTACCAATTTTATACTATGTAATTGTGGTCGTTGTGACGCATCGGTAAAGCGTCTAGCTGTTAATATGGACGTTTGCGGGTTCTATTCCTACTCGGGTACGCGAGGCAATGAAATTAATAAATATTTAATTTCCTCGAGTGGAAATCGAACCCATAACCTGTCGTATTATAAATCATTTTTAAATTATTTTAGTATAGATAGATGATAGGCAGAAGAAAGAAAGAACTTAATTGCACACAAGCCGGAAAAAAAGGTAAATACTAAGAATTTTAAATTAATTACGGAACAGGCAAAGGTGATCCTATTGCTAATAGCGATTTCTGATACATACATACAGCCTTCGAAAAAAGAAATTTTGTCTTAATTACATCATACGTTACGTACTCGTAACTTTTTTTGAATTTCTACCGAATTCTGCCACTGCCTGTTGAATGGCGGAACTCAACGCCGGAACAAGTAGGTCAATAGTGGCTTGAAACATTCATTTAAAAAGTAAATGTTTTAATATTGTATTAAAACATAATTTTTAAAATAATCATACCTGAAATCTTTCATCGTTGGTGTAAGTGAATTTGCCAGAGCTCAGGATGTGCCAGTCCCGTTTTCTCACCCACGAGACTTGCTGCAAAATTAAACATAATTTAGTATTTTTGTTAATGTCATATTTTCACTCTTTAGATTTGTTTTGATGTACAGCTTTACGTTGTTTCCCGCAATCAACAATATCGAGAAGAGGGATCCTGATTTTAAGAAACTCCTTATAACATTTTCCACCAAATTTTTCAAGGCAGTGCGTGTTGAGTGGCGGAATTCTACGCTGCGCCTTTGCTTTGGTGCCAGACTGAAGAAATGAAAATATTACCAAATAGTAATTCATCCCCTCGAGTGCGAATCGAACCCACAATCAGTTGCGTTTACAGGCACACTTTGTGCCCAAAAGTAGTTCAACACAAGGTTATTCAAACTTTCATAGCATTTCCATCGGATCACCAGTATTCACCAGTTTTACACGCCAATTTCACAAGATAAAATGGCGTCGTTACGTTGAGTGCACACAGCGGATGTCTTTGTTATTCTAAACCCTCGTTAGGACAACCCAATTTTGTTGTGATAAGAAAATATTATTATGTTAAACATTTACTAAGTTGTTAGCTTGGTGTGCTAAGGGAGATGTATGTACATATTTATATATATATTTTATAGGTTCACGCTATGTCCTACATATAGCACAGTAGATAGAGGGAACCTGGGAACCTTCTGTTAAGACATTTCTTTCAGACGTTTCGGGATTTTTTGTTTTTCAGCCTATAAGAATTACTTGAATTCTCAAAAAAAGCATCCTCGTAAAGTAATATTTTTATTAGTGACAACTGCCAAAAAATAAAATCGGTTGTTGCTTGAAATATTTACGTTCATCGACGTGGACTTTATACTATGTTTAAAAATTTTCTTTCAATTTTTCCTTTTTTACGAGCAAAATACCCATTTTCATAACTAGTTGAATGAAATAGTTGAAAAGGATTTACTATAACCACTGGTTGTCGAAACCTTGGGGTCTGTTTAGAAAACTAAAGTTTGCGGATGAACATAAATTTCTTAGCTTTTTAACTGCAATCCCTCGTGAGTTCTCTAGTGACTTGAAGTTTTATTTACTTACTTGTTTCTTTATCGAAATCTTTTTGTTTAAATAAAATAAATATAATATTATTTTTTTTGTATAATGTGTGCCACCGTGTACCAAACGTGTTAGTTTGGTAAGGATCTGGTTGAGTACGCAGTGGTAATAGGTTCAATTAGAATTCAGAGAAATGATAATAATATTAAAAATAATACCACTACAATTTTTTTAATAGATATCCCGATAAAAATGTAACTTCTAAAATCTTAAGTCTTTTAATTATTTTTTTTTTCTGCCAAATCATTTAAAATATTAGGAAATGTATAATTACTAAACTAGGTCATAAACTGAATCTATATATAGAAGTAAATACAGCAAGAAGATAAAAGGGCCCGTCATTATGTCCTCGCATATTTACAGCGGCCCGACTGTGAGGTCTTCCTCCTATATCACGCTAATGTTGGATATTCTTTCTTAGCGTAGCTAATAAATATTTCTATAGTCTTAAAGAATATTTTTATAATTTCACGCTTTATCCCCGCATTTAGCGGGGCAGGGAAGAGGGAACCTAAGGTTAAGACACTCCATTAATAACTTTCCCCCCAAAAGGAATTTAGCTAAATATATTATTTGTTTCACGCTGTATCCCCACATATCATAGTAGGGTAGGCAGAGGGATCCTGGTAAACGTGTTACGACACTCGGATCGAACCCACAACCAGTCCCATTAGGACACTTGTGCATTACTAGGGGGACTATTACTAAATATGGGGAACAATGGGAAAAATGTCTTAATGGGAACTTAGTGTCTTAGCTTAGTTCCCAGATTCCTTATGCCTAACCTGCTACGTGCAGGACATAGTTTGAATAAAAAAAAATTAAAATATCTTATTTATTTCAAGGCAAGAGAACCTCTGGCAGGCTAGCATTCTAATGAAATCATCTATCTCTCCATAAAACCATTCAAATTCCAATACACTTCAACAGAAAGCATTGACTGTATCCACAATAATATCAACAATCAACCTACCCCTCGTTCACTCAGGTGCCCCACAAGGCAGTGTAGATAAGCTGTTCCGCCCAGCTGGGCGGTGACGTTGCTGACAGAATTGTTCGCGGTGACATCTGCCGGCGCTTGCACAGTGCCGCGCCAGCCTCGCGCCCGAGTCCCATGATGCCCTGGAAAGATATGGAATAGTATATTATATCCCTTCTTGTATTGAAGAGGGGATCTAGTGATAAAACTTTCCTTTTTCTGCTTTCTACAATGTGTTGCGGAACCTAACGCTGCTTAAAATATCTATTAAACAGCATTAAGTTGCGTTCCGTGCCGGACACGGGTGTGTGACTGTATAAGTTCGATCCCTACATGAAGAAATGAAATATTTATTTAAATTTATATTTTCTACTGTGGTGTCGAGACGTTGAATTCCACATGTTGTTTTGTCTATGGAGAGTTCAAAAAGAGTATTGAGTAGTCGCTTTTGGTCTTTTTAAATGTTAATTAGAAGAGAAAGAGTTAATTAGAAGAAATTTTATTTTTTCTTTCGTAGTGCAGTTGGGAATGCTTAAAGCTACTTAACATATTTTTGTTTCGCCTTTTATCTCACTCCAAGAAGATAAGTTTTTCGCGTATCTTGTATGTACGAGTCTCGTATATATGTAATACTAACGGCCCGCCCGGGGTTTCACCCGCGTGAACTTTGTTATTATTAATTTCTGTCTCCATGGCTACGTCCTAGTGACGTCTATGCAAAATTTGAGACTCCTAGCATTTAGTAATGAATGACAAAGACAAATGTCATTAGTATCGAAGTTTCATACAAACTTTCAACCCCAAAAACAACCCCTTAGAAGTCGAATATTACAAATTCCCGTCTTAGCGAGCACCTACGTCCTATAAGTAAGTCCTATGCAAAATTTGAGATTCCTAGCACATGTAGTTTCTGAGATTTCGTGATGAGTGAGTGACCTTTCGATTTTATATATATAGAAGATTGTTTATTTTCTTATCATTTAAATCGTTAGATACATGTGTATTGAAAGACTGCGCGAGAGTTTTTTTTCAATATAGGGGTCAAATTATTAATTTAATAATTTGACACCTATATTGAAAAAAATTTAATAATTTTTTTAGTTTCCTTTCCGCGTAGTTTTTTGCATATATATAACTACAAATTTTCAATAATTTCTATAATTATATAATAATTATAATAATAATTAAATTATATTAGATTATTATTATGTAACACGTTAATTAATCAAAGGTACTCAATAGGTACCTATTGTAACTATGAATTGTACATATGTTCCTATACAAATATCTATCGAGATAAATACAATAATATATATGTACATATATATATATATATATATATATATGTATAATTACGTCTTTGTTATATTATCTCACAAATAAGGAGGAAGCGCGAACTGTAAACATGACTGATTGTAAAATTGTGTTAATTAAAAATCAGCTTCACTCTGTATCTCGCATGAAGTAGCGGGAACCTCGTGTTAAGACACTCCTCACTTTCCGCCGAATTCTGTAGGCATTGCGTGATGAGTGGCGGAACCGGAACTCAAGGCCACCATTTGCCTTTGCCACCCTTTCATTTCTCAGAGTTCTGCCATTCAACACGCCAAGCCTTCAGTATTTGACGGAAAGTGGGGAACGGAGGAACGACGAATTTGATGGAAATCGAACCGACCAGACTCCACCGGTCCGCTTCTCTGGTTTTTTTTGCTATTTAAGGTTGTTTAAGTTGATTTGAATTTCTCAACAACTCGATATATCCAAGCTTTTCTGAGATAAAGGGTCTTGACAGACAGACAGACTGACAGCAGAACGATCTTTTAAAGGTTCTTTTTTTCCGTAAAAGTACAGAACTCTATAAAATGCAATATTTTTAGAGCTAAATACATTCTTTGAATGACCACTCATTTGAAGTGTGAACCTTTGAAAATTTGTGGAGAATAATTTTCGATTTTCCATCGGAAATTTTTAGCGTTATGCTCGAGCTGGCCAGCACGTCGATTTATCCAGCTTTATACTTCATAAGCTGCGGTTTTTGCACAATATTTTTGCATTGTTCGTCACGTTGCAAAAAATATTGCGAGGATATTCTATTTGAATCTATAATATATTTATTTTAGAGGTGCTATAGTGATAAAATGGAATAGTGTATTCTTTATTTCATTCATAACGATACATATTTATTTTATTTGCTTTACTCTGTATCTCGTATGTAGCAGGATTGGTAGAGGGAACCTGGGAACCTAGTGTTGTGGTACTCCGTTTCTATAAGGATACTTCCGTTCCCCATTTTCCGCCGAAGTCTCGAGGCATTGCGTGTTGTGTGGTGGGACTAAACACCACGCTTTGCGTCGGTACCAGAGCGAGGAACCTGTGCCACGATACGATGTCGTTAATTTCCAATTGAATTTTATAATAATATATTTTATAATAGTCTAAGTATAGTTTTATATACCAAAACTTTTAAATTTAATACTTATTAAGAAAACGTATAAGAATTTGAACGTAGCGGGATTTTTAAACGTTTTCTTAATCTTATGTGTGGATATTTTAAAAATGTTACTTTAACAGCAATGAATAAATTAATTGGTCAAAAATATGAGGTTTTACTAACGTATATCTCCCGTGGAAGACGTGAAGAGGGGCAGCGTTAAGAAGACAGCAGCAGCGAACGGTATGCCCATCCCGCCAGCCACTCGCCATTTCATCTGGAACAAAACAAAAAATATATAAATATCTATTATATTTGTCCATATTAATTATTGTATTAATATTTGGTATTAATAAAATTCGTCATTTATGAAATGGGGTTCAAGAATTCATACTATTTATATTAATCACAGACAAGATGCAATATGTACATTCCATATGGACCTTGTTTTAGGAGGTAATTTGTATTTAGTGTAAAAGGATTATATTCTCTTTATTTAATTCGGTGGAAAGTGGGGAATGGAGTGTCTCAACACTAGGATCCCTCTGCCTAACTTGCCGTGCGCGGGATACAGCGTGAAGCTGAATTTATTTGAATTTTGATTGAAGCTGATTTTGTTATTCGAGTAACGTATTCCTACGAAAGGACCTATATCAGATTCTGGTAGAAATATCTTTTTATTATAATACAGTAAAAACTAGCAGTTTGGGCACTCTTTTAGTATTTTGTAACTAAAGCCTGTTTTTTATTCCTCTCATTTCTCGGAAGGGAATCGAACCCACAACCCACCACGCTTAAAATCACGCAAAACCCGTACGCCACAACTGACCTAAATTTCAATATTTGATAAATAAATATTGTAAATATTTCACGTGTATAATTCAAATGAGCTATGAAAGGTCATAACAATTAACCTGTCCATTGGCGTGTAAATGGTCATATCGACTTTTTAATTATATATATGTAGAATAATTCAGTTTTTACGTGTATTTTCAGGAAATTTTACCACTACTAAAATAACATATATTTTTATTCTTTGTCATAAAAATATCTATACGATAAATTCATTTTTATGTGTTTTTTATTTCAAATATCTTTACTCAAATTTTAAACGAAGATGTAGTTTTTTTTAGAAAAAGACAGGTATAATTAAACACGCTATAATTATGCGAAAAGCTTATATATTGCAGGGTAGTTGGAGGGAACGTAGTGTTGAGACACTTAGTTCCCATTAAGACACTTCTGTTCCCAATATTCTTGAGGCATTGCGTATTGAGTGGCGAACTAATATAGAAACACAGGCATACGTGATGCCTAATTGGTTCATTAAATAAAATTTAAAAAAATATTTGTTGTCTCATCAGTGAAAACTCAACAACTTTGCTTTTATTATCCACAACTCGCAAAGGAATCAAGTTTTATTCTTTCGACGAAGAATATTCTTCCATTTGATTTCGAATAAACGATTCCATTGTGTGCTTTATTTACTTTAATACGTTTTTGTTGGGCGGAAGGGAAATTTGTTTATATAAGAAAATTCGCAACGACTCTCGAGAATCTTCGGGGATTTCAATGTTTAATATTCGTTTCGATATCTATTGAAAAGTTAAGCCTTATTTTCTTATTCATATAGGTATGCGTATGTTTGTGGAGGTACTTTTTGAATTTTTGATTATGTTATGTTAATATTATGATGTACTAGATCTTTGTCATAGTAAGAAAATGTCTAATATCTGTTAGCTTAACGCTGTTTTCAGCGTTTTTAGAATTTGAGGGTAGCCAGTGTTTCATTCTGTTTTCCACTTTCTTACTAAGTTTAACATTTCGTACTTCCCGTGGACGTACAGTTATGAAATTTGGCATGTAGGGAGAATTTATAAGACAAAGAAAGAAAAAAAAATTCGAAATGTTAAAATTTAAACGTATTTTATAGAAAAAAAATTACAAACTTATTTATATTTATAGTTCATTTCATATAAAAAGAGTGTAAATAACCGCAAACTTCGTAAACTCTCAAACAAAGTTCTTGAAAGTGATACGGAAGCCTAGCTGGGTTTCGACTGATTCGCACTTAACCGATTTTTGCTACTAGAGCGAGGAAATGCAAATAATTTACTCCTACAACGGGGAATCGAATTCAAAACCAACCAAATCAAAGGCTGTATGTGCCGCTACGCCACAACGGTTTTGGCTCGCCATTTAATTTTAATGACGTTATAATATTCTACACAGACAAAAAATCTCAGCGGGTCAGTTATTTTCACATTGCTATAGCATTGAAAGACTAGCTCCAGGTATTCAGTGGAACTATTTAAAATAAGTTTTTTAGGTTAAGGGCAGGTCAAATGCCTCTCGCGGGTTTTACACGAACGAACCTTTTCACAGCAATTTTCTTTTTATTTATTCACACAGTAAATCTCGGCCATAAGACTCTATCGCTATAAATTGAAAGTGTTCCGAGCTAAAGAAGTGGCATTTTTAACCCTCATTTCATACATTGGGTCGCGTTTCTTTTGGATTTGTGTAATTAATTTTAATTAATGAATACGAAGAGAGTGTAGTGTAAATGAGCATGCCAAGTTTAGATTTTATGTTTTCTTAGTGTTTTAAGGTGTTTGCTTGTTTATAATTGTATTTAATTGGTGACCTGACCTAGTTTTCAGTTTCAACGTTATGTTTTTAGTTAAGTTTGTATTAATAACAAAAGTAATAGAAATTTACAGTTTATTTTTAATTAACTTTAAAAAAATTGGACAAGTGCGAGTAGGTCTCGCTCACCAAGGAATCGGTATCAATTTCAGAACGGTAAGTAAGTACAACTTGTAAAAGTTGACAAATGTAATCGTGCCTTTTAAACTGTAGATTCAATAGATAGCCTAAGTTTTGATTGCTGAGCGAATAAAGTTGACAAACTAAATTTTACGGACGTATGCACCTATTTTGTATATGAACTACATATTTTTTTCAATTTGGAAAGATTTTTTTCTATGAAATAAAGTTTAAAATAAATAAAGTTTCGCTTTTGACAGTTTTTCCCTTATTTTCATTGTAAATTTTCGTTTTGTGCCATATTTTATAACTGTAGGTCTTCGGGACGTACTCTTTTATATTTGTAAAGCAACGAATTATAAATATAAAAAATATACACAAAAGCTATTCTTCAAAGTCAAATATATTGAATGAAAGTAGGCAACGTGTTAGAAAGAATTTCATAACATGCTCTTGGCAGGGTCGTTCCATTTTATTTCTTAACCTTTGGTGACCTTGTCAAATTCAATACCTATATTTATTTTTAGTATGAAGAAAACTCTCTAGAAGGCCGTCTAGCAATTTTAATTGCTCCGCCAGTGTAGGTTATAAGAATCCTATAGGTATTTCAGTTACTTTTATTGAAATACCCTCAGCCTAGAGAAAATTCTCAAAGGTTTCGCAGATGATTAAAGTCCTAGCTTTATTCAGGCACCCTGAGAAACGTGCTTGATCCCAAAGAATGGAATTTTGTACGTGTTTTATTCCTTATTGGACTTACAAGGTTTCTATGATTCTTCCGCTTCAATAAAATTATAAAGTATTTTTTATTTTCAGGTTTTTGTACATATGTTACCGACAATCTATATAATTCTGTATTATATATCTCGGCAATTTAAAAAAACTAAAGCACGTAGGTAATAAGTGAAAGTTTGGTCGAAAAAAAAAATAATTTTGACTAAATGATTAATAAATTTAGCAACTCCCTGACTAATTCATAAAAAAAGATTTATATTAAATTAGTATTATTTATTATATTTTTTTTGCTGATGCTATTTTTATATCAGCGTGATTTCCATGTGTTAGTAAGTTCAGTTTTACAATAGATCATCTATCCTTACATATGTACTAACGCCACCGCAACAACAGATTTAGCAGATTGTAAGTACAGATGAGGTTTACCACTTTCCGCCCAATTTTCGAGATATTGAGTAGCGGTTTTTAACGCCGCAAAAACTAAATTATTAATTTATTTAAATTAAAGTAATAAAAGCTATGAAACCTAAAAAAACACATTTTGGATCGGTCTCAATGTCCGTCCAGCTTTATTTACGAGTGTTTAATAAACACCAGGCGAGGGCTGCAACGGTTTCCGGTGTTCTTAATTGCATTCTTCTACAGTAATAAAATTCTGTATTTTAAATAAAATACATTTGTGTTTGTGCAATTTAAAATGGAAAACAAATAAGCGTGTTGTTCCTTTCTTTTTGTGTAAATTATTGATATCTCTGAGCTCCTGGCTGTACACAGTACGTAAGTGTTCTAAGTCTCTGTCTTGAGTCTTCTCACTAGGCTTCTACGTACGAGAAAATGCGTGAATTACGTGAAATCATGGAAGGTTTCTTCTAGTTAGTATAGTACTAGATAAATAAATCACATATATATATTTTCAGTTTCACACTGAAGCATATAGCACGATAGGGAGAGGGGAATCTAGTGCCCACTTTCCCCCGAATTTTCGAAGCATTGCATGTTGAATGGCGAAAATGAACCCCGCGTTTTGTCTTCTTACCAGAGCGAATAAATGGAATTATTAAGTAAAATAATCATAATTCATTGTCCCCGAGTGGAAATGAAACCTACGACCATCGCGCTTACAACAAGTCAAACGCTTGTGCCCGTGGGCCACGACTGGCCTCAAAAGAACAATTAAGATTAAAAACACAATTTTCCTAATTTAATTCATCAAAATATACAATAAAAAGATATAACAAAAAACACTCTTCTCATCAGAGCTGACAAGGCGTAATACAAAATAATAAATAACGAAGGTAAAGCAAAGTAAGTATTATAAATGGTAAAATGACATTTTGAATAATTTTCGCGTTATAAAAAACCTTACCACGTTTAATGGTTACCTTAGTGGAGGAACATTGAAATAAATTACAAGTTTGTGGTTACTACAGTATGAATTTATTAGACCCAACAATGTATATATTACAGATTTATTTGTAAAGTTTAATTTTATAAATTATTATTTTTTTACCGTATTATCTTTCTTTTTTAGCTTCATGCTGTATTCCGTAAATAATTTTTAAACCGCACGGTACGTCATAAACTTAAATATCATCAACACCACCTGGTTTCGTAGGAACTTCCTTCCAAGTTCTCCATTCAACGTGACACTGGCGAAATGATTTAGTGCTCAACTGGCACGCTCGGAACGCCACATTAGAAAGAAAAGAACAGAACTTCCTTCCACGCACCACGAAACTGTGGAATGGCCTACCCGCGGCAGTTTTTTCAGGTCGATATGATATGGGTACCTTTGTAATGATTTTATATAAATAGTTTTTATATTTACGATAATTTGTTATAGAAAAATGTAAATCAACCTCTTTGTTTAATAAAAAGATATATTTGAAAATTTATACATAGAACTAGCGCGACGCTTGATGTGTTGAAAATTCTGATGCGCATTATTAGATTTGGAGCTGAAGAGGAAAGTGGTCCTCTAGAATAAAATATTGTATTATAATTTAATATATACATTGTACAAGCCTAATGGTATCTAGCCCTGGAAGAAGTATAAGTTCTGTAAAAGTCCTGAGATATAAATTGTAGAAGCCTAATGTTATTTAGCCCTGGAAGAAATATAAGTTCTGTAAAAGCCTCGAGGTGTTTGATTTCATCACAGTTCAGAAGCAGGATCAGATCCAGCCCCAAAGTGAGGTACGTACAACAAAAACATGGAAATCAAGTTTTCCACTGCTAGCTTTTGTAAATATTATTGATCGGAGAGCTTTTGATTGAAAATTTAGTCACTTTAAGAGTTATTATGCATTTTATTAGAATAGTATGAAGATAAAGTATATTTTATAGAATAGTGTGATGATGAAGTATATTTTGTAGAATAGTGTGATGATGAAGTATATTTTATTAGAATAGTATGAAGATAAAGTATATTTTATAGAATAGTATAAAGATTGATACACGGCTAAGGATGCCGTAGATGAATTAGTGGTCAGCGTGCCACAGAAGAATGGTTAGAATACCATAGATGAATTAGTGGTCAGCGTGCCACAGAAGAATGGTTAGAATACCATAGATGAATTAACGGTCAGCGTGCCGTAGATGAATTATCGGTCAGCGTGCCGAAGATTGATGATTGATATTATGTATTTAGAGTAAGAGCCTGCTTGCTCGAGGCTGGTGGTGGCCTCGGTATGTCGGGCGTAGTAGTAAAGTAAAACATTAAGTAAGCGCCTGCTCGTGACTGATGATTGCGGCAGTCAGGCATAGTGTGTAGTAGTCTTTGTAAGTAATGTATGCTTAAATTATTATGTTTGTTTATTAATATTGATTATTTTAGTATTTTTTTTTCTTTTGATTGATTCTGATTTATTTATTGACATTTTGACGATCCATTTTAAATATTTTTTGAATGACATTTAAAAGAGAATACTTTTGAATTGATAATTTATAAATACACCAATTAATTTATTAAGATTATTAGTTTTTAATGACATTTGTTGCATTAATTTGAGGGAAATGGAGTCGGATGCTGAGACGCACCCTAGAGGAACCACCCAGTGGAATGATGGCAATGACAAACAAAAAAAAAAGGGAATTTATCGAAAATGCAAAACTTCGAGATCTTCGCGGCCGTAGGAGTGATTTACATCTTCTGATGAGCGGTTCATCTGATGTGATAAAGCGCTTCGGTGACATAAAGACAAGCAAAGGAACTTTTTACTGGTATACAAAAGCAATGTTTAGATTTATAAATTTCTGTATAATAGATAAGAATTAAAAGTTAAACTTTAGTTACTGGTATTATAAAAGTTAATAGATCACATTTAAATGTAATTCCGCAGTTTGTGTGACATATAGAAAATTGGCTTACATAAGTAAATGAGTGTATAAATTTTGCTCGTTTGTTTATAATGGGTCTTGTGAGGAAATAATTCGTATCTACAAAAAGTTTAATAAAGTGCTTTGAGCGAAATTATGATCAGTTTCTCAAAGAAATGAAAGCTAATACTAGACAATAAAAAAAATATACATCAATATTTCTGTAATAAATTACCCTTAGCTTTACTTTTAGATCTGGTTAAAACGAAAGAAAAAAGCTATTTTCTGTATTAGGATACTCGATAAACCTATTAGAAATGTAAAAAAACCAGAAGATTTATTGATTTATCTCAGATATCATGCATTAAAAGTAGAAAATTAGTCTCACTCGGGTATCAGGTCAGGATTAGGATCAGGATCAGGATCAGGTACCGTCAGTGTCATAAATATTATAGGTCATAACAGTGTTAGTTTGGTCTGCTAGTTCAAAATTTTATGTATTGAAAGATATATATTTTTTATGTATCAATTATTGTGGCAACAAATATATTAAACAAGATAAATAGAAACACGATAACAAAGTCACAGCATTAGGTTCTGCCACCAGTGTAGTACCACCTACAAGTTTCGACATTTTTTATTTCCAGTATATAGTTATATATCGGGTTGGGGTGATTGGAATAAATTAATTAAATTTGTTTCTATGTACATAAGAGTTTATTAGGCGTACACACGTTACAATTTTATTATTAGCATAATTACAATATGTACAGACGTTGCAAGTTATGTGTAAATTAGAGAAACGACAGTCACAATTAATTATTCATCTCACTTTGTTGTCTTTTAGGGTTATCCAGTCTGCTTTGATTTATAGCAATTATTATTTTCTTACGTTGGTTTTGTATTCACACGTATTCAGTATTTTATTCTTTGTACGAGGCTGTCAATTAATTATAGACATCTGTCGGGGGTCATAAAAATGAAACGCTATGTTTAAAAAGGTAGTATATTGTCTTTACATATATTTTTCTCCAGTTCCAAAATATATTATTTAGTACAAAATGTATATTTATGTATTCTGCCATTTTCTTTATGGTAGCGAATTGAAACGCACATAGAGCGAGTGTCAATATCTGCATTTCTTAAGCTCATAAATTTAATAAACATGTAAACTAAGACTAGTAAACTTGTTAGTTTCTCTTCACCTCTCTTGGACCTCTGTCCAGGGGTTTACTTACCTTTTGAAAATTCATCTGATGACTAGGCAGGCGTTAGTGCTCTAGTTGTAGATGAGATTTTACTGCATTAAAATATGGCGTTCCGCGTTTGTTGCTTACCTTGTCTTAGTCAAATTTGTCACGAAGATAGATGTTTACTCTCTTACGAACTCGAAACTTTAACAATTGGTAGCTCGTAAAAGATCGCAATTTGTTTGCTGGTAACTGTAAATAATAATAACTGCTACATACGTAGTTATTTAAACGCGATTTTGTTCCCCTTATGACAACATGGTGGTCACAATTTAGTGTATTTTCGTTCTGGGACCGCATCGTCAACGTAGACTTAGAAACAATGTTTATACGTTGAAAATTACATTTTTAGCCGATTCAATAAGTTATTTTGCAGCAATTTTGTCTTACAAACGTGCTTCATATTAACATAACGTTTTTATTCATAAACCAATTCTAGTCATAAAGCGTAAATGGGCAATAAAGATTTCTAAATTTATTTATAAAAATTAAAGTATCTCAAAAGAAATATTTTTTAGGAAATTACTAGGGAAGTTACATAGGACTAAAAAAATAGTTTTTGTAGCATTGTGTATTCGTTAAGAAATAATACGGAAAATTATTTTTTATCTATATAAATCATAGTTTTTAAAATTTGATTTAGCCGTCGAAATTACTCGTCCTTGATATATATACCTATATGTATTTTTTTACCTAAATTCAGTAAATTTCAATTGCAAAAATTTGAGGAATTTTCGGAATCGGTTCTTTAACGAGTAAATTTTACAACGCAAAGAATATTTGATGGTTTAAATGACTTTTATGTAAATATAGTTCAACAGATGATCGTTTCGAATATTTCAGCCACAGCTAACTCTCCTTGCATGTCGTTCCGTGGCATGGTTGGATTGCTGTGTTTAGGTCGGTCTTGAATAGTTCAGGGAACATGTTGTTCTACTTAATTAAAATTGGAATTCTCATATTGGATGATTTTAAAATAAAAAAATAATTTTGTAAAATCGTTAGTGTTTCTCATGAGGTTATTCTTTACATTACATAAGAATTTATTTACTACTAGTGGGCCCGTCCGGGGCTACGCCCGCCTGAAATAGAAATATTAATAAAGGAATTGAAAACTAAAGATTCAGTCAGTTCAGTAAAACACTTGTATAAAATAACTGTTACGGCAATTAGCAAATTTGTCGAACTAAATACTTTAAATTGGCATAACTTTTATTTTTTTTTTGTTTATGAACCGATTGTAATAAAATAAACCCTATATGTTTTCGGGAGCTTGCCAGAACCCAATAGTGAAAACCGCATTTAAATCGGTTAAGTCGATTCTGAGATAACAAACGCACAGACAAACGGACAAATAAACAAAAATTCAAAAATAATTGTTTTGGGTTCTATTAGGTTAATAACATTTTTTTTTAAAAAATATTTTTCAAGTAAAGACCGAACCTCTTACGATTTTATTATGAGTATGTATGTGAAGTAATTGTTATAACTCAACTGCAAAATTGTTATTATATATATTTATTTTTGATGATGCCAATAGCTCGACGCTGTATTCCTATCGAATGTAACGTTCTCAATCCAAACATTATATTAGCCCAGCTAGATGCACACTACTTGGCTCTGTAATATCGTTGATCCTTACTTTCTGAACGTACTGTTATGGATTTTTTTTTACATACTTATCAACATACATCTATTGTGTTAATTAAAATTGCTTAATAATATTTCCTAGGTATCCTTACACCTAGACCTAGACCTAGACATATTTAAGTTTTTGTATCCTTTTCTTTACAAATTAACGTGACCGTATTTATATATATTTGTTGACATTAGAAATTATATTAATAATTCTATACAATATAATAGGATATATTATGTATGTGTATAAGGATATAAAGCAGCGGTAGGCTACCGATTGACATACACTTACGAGTGCACCTTAAGGTAGCCTGGCAGACATCGCTTACAGCGATAAGGCCGCCTGCTGTGCATTTTCTTATGTTAAGCATTTTCTTTTACTTCTCTTTATTTGATGATGGACAAAGTATTTCGTAGGATATTTGTAATTATAGCGGGTATCATTACAGGAGTTTCAAATATAAATACGCTATGCTTATTATTTTATATATTTAGAAGTGAAATTAAAGTTCAATAACGAAACTGACAGATAATAATAGGTAACAGCAAGAAAATAAACTTAATAATGTAGGTAAAGAGTGCAATATACGCAGAGATAAACAAGCATGTAGCCAGTGGACATAATATTTATATTTGTGTGTATGATTATTGATATTACTTGTTGAAACTAAACTTTATATTACATATTCCTTTACTTGCTCAACTTTTATTACTAAAATGTTTAAAGTGTTCATAATCTCAGGATATGCGTACAGACAAACGCAAGGAGACATAAACCGACCAAACCGACAGACATTTTAACAAAACATCTTTTATTTATTGATAGATTTTCTAGTATTTTTTCCACGCAGCGATAAGTTACAATTTCGTTATATGTACATATGGTTAAATTTCTGAGAGAACTCCAAAAGTCTTCTGGTCTCAAAAGTAATATTTTTTTGTAAATTATATGTTAAGTCTAGTATCTATTGCGCATTTTGTTATAATATGATTGTACTAGCTCCATAAGACGCAATGGCTTAATTAGTTGTATTTGTTGAAACTAGTGATGTCAAGTAGGCTGCGGCAATATCAATACATATATTATTTGTAATCGACCGAATGTAATGAGTTTATAATAATACATGGTTGATTTTAACTGTTTTTGTGAGTAGTCGTGCATCGGGAGATTGCACGAAGTCGGATGGCCGAATGTAATGATTTTATATAAATAGTTTTTATATTTACGATAATTTGTTATAGAAAAATGTAAATCAACCTCTTTGTTTAATAAAAAGATATATTTGAAAATTTATACATAGAACTAGCGCGACGCTTGATGTGTTGAAAATTCTGATGCGCATTATTAGATTTGGAGCTGAAGAGGAAAGTGGTCCTCTAGAATAAAATATTGTATTATAATTTAATATATACATTGTACAAGCCTAATGGTATCTAGCCCTGGAAGAAGTATAAGTTCTGTAAAAGTCCTGAGATATAAATTGTAGAAGCCTAATGTTATTTAGCCCTGGAAGAAATATAAGTTCTGTAAAAGCCTCGAGGTGTTTGATTTCATCACACCTTCAACAAGCGCATCTAAAATCGCATCCATCTTAAAGGCCGGCAACGTATCTGTAGCTCATCTGGTATTGCACGAGATCGTGGGCGGTGGTGATCACTTACCATCATGTGACCCGAAGGCTCGTTGGCCTTGTCTCTTCCATAAACGCGTGAACTACTCCTCTATACCGGAAAAAATCGTTAATTTCAAAAAGAAAAACCGGAAATATTACGATTCCAGATTCACTCTTCAACAAAAAATCCGTAAAACTCTATATTATTATAATTCCAGCACGTCGCGTCGTCTCGCACCGCGTCCCACATTATTACTTTGATTTTTTCACACTCGCATTTTCTTTACGTCCTCTCGTTAACAAGTCTCGGGCGGTTAAGACTCATTTATATGGTGACAATTTATCACGATTTATGACTGTAAGTTGCTTTTCGAAGTATATATTTTAAGATTTATGTTTTTTTTGCGTAGTAGAGCAGAATAGTAGTGTCAGGACACTCATTTTCTACTTTTTGCCCAAATTAGACATATTGTCTGGTGAGTAGCCAAACTTATCAGCTTCAGCTTCAGCTAGGAAACGGATTATCTTTACTCTAGGTTTCCAGTTTCCCTCTGCCGACCCTGCTGCGTGTGTTATAAAGCGTGAAGCTAAAAAATGTATGTATCAAATGATCTTATTAACGTATGAACTACAATTTCTAACAAAAAAAACACAAATTCCAAATAAAATTCCAGAAATATTTTCACTCCAAACATCCCTTTAATAGTAAAATAATGAACGTAATTAAATTTACATAGGAACGCCGCCATACTGTCGTGTCGTGACGAATCCAAAATACTCACCATCAAGCTGTCTTACAACAAACACACGGCCAACTTTAACAAAGCAATTATATTGTCTAAAGGCTTCACCCGAATCGCTTTAGGCCTTTGTTGTTCAAGCCAATGTTAGTTTTTCTTAGGCATACTTGATATTTCAATGAACGGATTAGGTATTAAAAGGTTTATTTTATAATCAAAAAAATTTATCAGCTTCACGCCGTATCCCGCACACAGCAGGGCAGAGGGAACCTAGTGTTCAGGTCCCCACTTTCTGCCGAATTCTGGAGGTATTGCGTGTAGAGTGGCATTTGTTTTTATTTTTAATAGCTGATGCCTAAATAAAATGTTTGATACTTAATTAAATCACACGACAAGATAGAGTCAGCTCATTCTATAAGAACACAAACTAGAGACTTTTCTTAACATCTTTTCTTATACTCATGTTCCAAAGAATTAATGAAAGCCTAGCAAAACTAATTTTCCATTACGCCCTACAATTAAAATCTTAAACGGTCGACAAAATTCAAAAGACACTCGACTCTTTATTGAAATATAAGCGTTCACTGAAGTGCGTGAACTTCATTAAATTCATTAAAGAATTCTTGAATTAAAAACTTATCAAAAAGTCTTGCTAAATGAATTCTTGCTAAATCAAATTCCAACTCAAACAGTTAAAAGTGGAATACAGTTTTGAGGCAAACTTCTTAATATTCTAATAGCGTAACCATTACTACTATCGGATTTACTTTTATATGCTAATTGCTTGCTCGTTTAATTTTAGGAATTTTGTAGAAGGAATGCTTGAATGAATTGTTGGGACTAAATTCCTTTATTTGCTCGTTTATATGAATGCCTTTGGTGTTATATTTTTGTTTATGTTTAGGAGATTGTAGGTTCTTTTTTTATATCAGCGAATTTAGTAATCAATTATGCAGCGTTGAGTACTGTTAGCCTACACGTATTATAGGAGAGAGAAGCTCTTATGCTCTCTTCATTTTGTTATGTGAGATAAAGAATTATAATATCAATCAATTAATTAAAGCAATCCATCAATTTACGTAATTATTAAATTAATTGTAATATTTAACAAAATATTCAAAGAATTTAAACAAATATCCTGATATTTAATCCTACACTTTCGAACTATTCAAACTTAAATCCATTTAGCTACATTCTTAATAATATATTTACAAAAAAAGTTCCAAACTCCCCCACATTCTTACCTGACCGTCTTAAAAATAGTAATTTAATTTTAAATCACCGCCATTAAGTTAACGAGGTCTTTATAGGAACATTTGTTAAAGCTATCTAGAATCAAGAATCGGTTGTAGAGGGCTTATCGCGTTGAACACAAGTTATAGTAAGACGTTACTGCGGTTAAGTTGAGGTAATTAACACGTATTAATGTATGTTAATTTTTAATTTTAAATCCTGTTTAGAGGTAATTCTAATTAAATTAAAAGCCTTAGTTTTTATTCTTATAATGGTAAAATAAGTTTTATTTAAGTTATTCTGTTCCGTTTACAATGACATCAGTACACACATAGCAGGGTAGGCAGTAAGTAGGGAATCTGGGAATCTAGAATTAAGACACTCTGTACTCATTAAGGTACTTCAGCTCCCCATTTTATGCCGAATTCTGGAGGCATTCCGTGGTAAGAGAAGAAACTCAACACCACGCTTTGCCTCGTCACCAGAGCGAGGATTGAATGTGGTAGAAGCTGGTAAAAAGAATTACGAATTTTCCAAGAGCTTTTTGAATATATTACAAAATTATAACGTCCATCCATCATCCAATCACGTTCTCGCAGCTTCAGCACTTTTACAATATGCTAATGAAATTTCACAACCAGATAACCGTCGGTCCTTGGGAATCTCTTTGAAAGTGCGACGGTTGGAGTTTCATTAAGGACTTTCCGTTTAAAATCTCCTTTACTTCACTTTATAAAGGTCTTAATGTGTTTTTGGTCAGTTTGGAATGGGAGAAAATGATATCGGTGTTATAATTATGTTTCAATGTCCAAGTTGTGCTGAAATGACTATTAAATAATTGAAATTTTGCTTTGAAGGATGTGTAGATGCGCGGTGTTGAGTTACGTCTCTCGATACACATGTTTTAAAAATTGTCCTTTTTCGGCTCAAAATTGCGCCGTTACAATATCTACACGTGATATTTTTAAAAAATGAAGGATAGAAGGGGAACGGAACGTTTTGATACTAGGCTCCCGTTACCCACCCCTCTTTATGTGCGTGAAGTTAAAAAAAATATTATTTATAATAAATAACTTCTGAGGACTATAAAGATTATGGTTCCGATAAAAGGAATAAAATACTAGCTTAAAATTTTAATAAGCTACGAGTACAAACAATTTTCATGTTATGTGTTAAAATAAATAACATTTTCCGGAAATACATGAATTAATAAAAAAATGCGTTGAATTTAGATTTTTTTGCTAATGGTTCCTTTCTCACTTCAGGAAGCTTCGAGATGTTTTATATTCAACGTTATTTTGTGTTTGATCACTTTGTTTATGTAAAGCGGTGTTTAGTTACGCCATATAATAGTTCTAAAGTAATTGATAATTAAAAGTGAAAACTAACAACTTATGTATCTACATATCTATATATATAAAAGGACTTGTCCTCACTGACTGAGGTAAGACGCACGCACAGCCGTAACCGCTGTGCGTAGAAACGTGATATCTGGACACATGTTTAGTTTCGCAATCTGGACATCCACTAAGAAGGGATTTTGAAAAATTTTAACCCTAAAGGGGTGAAATAGGGGTTCAAAGTTTGTACGGAAAAAAAATTAAATCGGCACCGATTATTATAAAATTTGAAATTTAGATCTTTAAAAGTATTTAATTGAACACGTGTTTCAGCGTTTTCTAGAATTCTCCCCCTAAGGGTGCAAATAAGGGGTTGAAAGTTTGTATAGATTTTTTTTTAAATCGGCACCAATTTTTATAAAATTTGAAATTCAGACTCTTAAAAGTATTTAATTGAACACATGTTTCATGGTTTTCTAGAATTCTTGCCCTAAGGGGGCAAATAAGGGGTTGAAAGTTTGTATGGAAAAATCTTTAAAACGCCACCGATTATTATAAAATTTGAAATTTAGACTCTTAAAAATATTTAATTGAACATGTGTTTCGTGGTTTATTAGAATTCACCCCTAATTACGCAAGCGAAGCTGCGCGCGTCCGCTAGTCTAATATATTCATCATGTGAAATTATTATATTTACGAAAAGAAAAATAATATTTTCCCAAAATTTGAATACGAATCTGTGACCCACATAATAAATACCCTATTAATAACACCCCAATAATTATAATATAACATTAAATGTTGGTACAAACGTGTTTTAGAATAGCGTGAGGAAGCCTAAATTAAAAGTTGGGCGCTTAATGATAATTGTGTTCACCGAAATGTAAGAAAAGCAATTGCTTACAGCTTTTTATTGTTTTCTACTTTAATTATTTTCTGTTGAAAGTGAATAAGGTAATTAGTTTCACTGAATATATATTTTTTATATTTTTGTACGCTCGTTTGTTAGAGCGCGACGGTCGGGGGTTCATTTATAACGAAGAAATATTTTTTTCTTCACTTATAAATTGATAAGTAGTTATGTTTTCAGTACTCCGTTACAGCAGGATTGAGGAACCTAATGCCAAGAAAATCATTTCTCCAATTTCTGCCCAGAAGTAGCGGGACTTAACGCCGCGCTTTATCTTTACACCAGCGCTAGGAGGTGCGATTTAGGTGTTGTAATACCACTGTACACTGTACTCTGTAAACGTAAAATATTCAAATAAAAATCAAATCAATTTCACTCTGTATCCCGCACACAGCAGGATAGTGCCTAAGCTAGTGTAACACTCCGTTCCCCACTTTCTGCCAATCCTGGAGGCATTGCGTGACACCAGAGCGAAAAAATGGAAAGAAATATTTCATCCCCTCCAGTGGGGATCGTTTGTACCCCTGTGCCACGACTGGCCTCAACGTAAAATATTACATGGATAAAAAACTTTTCAATGGCACAGCTGGGCCATATTTAAGCACCACAAACATGACAAACAAACATAAAATGCCATCTATGCAAGTATATTAGAAAGAGTCTCTCATCCATCCGTTTCCATTGTTTACACTAGAACGGTCAAAGTAGTCAATCGCTCGGACAGAGGTGCCGTCACTGTGCCCAGAGCACAGCAAATGACCCAGTTATAGGAAATACTCATCCGGTGAATTTGTGGTGTACTATAGTGAAAATTGCGTGTTGAAATTTTTCAATTTTACTATGAAGCGCTGCGTTTAGTTCCGCCATAAATTAGGAGGGTAGTGAGGAACAGAGTGTTCTAATATTAACCTTCTTCTCTCTGCCATGCTATGTGTGAGATACAACGCAAAGTTAAACAAGTTGTTTACTTGAAATAACTGCGACTAACGTTTAATAAGATCTTTAATTTTCACGGTTTTTAAAGATTTTAAATGTACCTCTTTAACCTGGTTAATCATTTTTTCCACATACATATATATCCCTATATATAGCAGGTAGTTAGAAATAACTTAAGGTTCGTCTGAACCTTATGAAAATGAAATTTTCTGCAAAATTTTAAGACATTGTTTATTGACTGTGGTGGAATTCATCACCAAGCCTTGTTTTTCAAGAGGGGAAAAATTATAATAATTTAAATATAATCATTTTGATAGGGAATTGAACCAACGACCATCGACTTTCCAGTCAGACGCACTTCACTGCAAAACAAGTGCTTTAAATAACAATTAATTATAACTATATAAAAAATATTATAATTTTGCATACTTTAAGGTTTTTAGCTGTAACCAGGTCAGTTTTCATAACGCCAGCGTACCTTTGTTCAAGCGGTTATACTTTGATCACTCACTCGTGAACAGCGAGTATGGAGAATAAGTAAAAACTTCTTCTGAAAGTAGCTGTTTTGGAAAATAGTTATTAAAATAATTATTAAAAATCACATAGTGAAGTCAGCGTCTGAATTTAAATGCCAAGGTTGTGTATTAAATAAATTATTTTCATTTTTCTGTCAAGGTAAATCTAATTTTGGGCGGAAATTAGACAACATATTATCTTGACACTAGGGTCTATCCTGAAATTAACTATCCTGAAATATTCAGGATATAGTATAACGCTAAAAAGAATAATACTCTATAAAAAAATTATAGTTAATGGGATAAAGACAATAGCTAGAACAAAAGAAAAAAAAAGGCAATTTTTCATATAATCACCATTATCTACAGTTTTTGCTGAAATCAAAACGCAGAGATTTATAGGACTCTAATGTTGGCTTTGTGACAGTACTTTATGACCGATATCAGCAAAAAGCTGCAGATCGAAAGCCGCAAAAGAAACGCCTCCAGCTGGCTTGGTCTGCCAAGTGACCTCCTTTACTTACTTTTGGCAACAACACCAGAAATAAATACTTCTAATTAACAAGCTTACGGTTTCGCCCCGTTTTGGTGATGTTTAATATATATATATTAAAAAAAATACGGAAAATATTACTTTTCTACGGTTTGGACCAGTGGACCAGTTCAAATTGATTAGGCCTACAGGCTTAGTCCTGATATCCGTAATCAGACCTCTGTGGTATTTATTATAAGCTGTGCTAAAAACTGCTGCATGACTACCCTCAAAAAAAGAATATTCACATATATATTAATATAAACTTTTAAATATAATGCTTAAGTCCTCTTTTATCTGGCAAGTAGCTCAACGCAGAATTGGTACATTTTTTTCGCTAAGTACTCAAGCTCCTTTGTTTTTGAATTTGAATTTTATCTCGCTTAACGTTTAAAGTTGCTTTAAGTTTTATATTCTACGTGCCTTGTTAACGATATTAAAGCTTACTTTCAAGCATACTATTATATTATACAATGTTTTCTAAATCACTAAGGATGTTCATTTTAATACAGAATTTAATCGGGAACTCATATTTAAAACTATATTAGAATAAAGATTAAACGATTATATTATATGTCTATTTTTGTGTTGTTAAGATCTAAAAAAGTATGCCTAGTCAGTTATTAAAAAAAATGACAACATGACTTTAAATCAGAACTCATAAACTTTTAGTTTACGTATAGAATGTGTGTACTATGTGTTAAGTAATGAAGCACGTGGCGTTAGCGATATAAGCAAGCGAGCGACAAGCAAGCGAGAGACATGCGCTTCGCGTGTGTTACAAGAAACGACTGGCCGACCGGTTTGACCTATGCGCGAGCGCAAGTCGAGTCTTCAACAAGCCACACCACCCACCACCAGAGACTGTCAAGGGCGATAATAATCGGGAAACCGAACAATTCTATTTGAGCGAGTTCGCTTTAAGCCATCTTGAATGGGAGCA
The DNA here is from genome assembly GCF_056956725.1 of Heliconius melpomene rosina. Taxonomy (NCBI): domain Eukaryota; kingdom Metazoa; phylum Arthropoda; class Insecta; order Lepidoptera; family Nymphalidae; genus Heliconius; species Heliconius melpomene. The sequence continues at coordinate 1,962,773 of NC_140402.1, read as the reverse complement.
TTGGAAGAAAAACCAGGATTGGATTTAGGAGTAGGCGTGGAAATAGGATTGGGAGAAGGATCGGACAGTATGTAGGCTGGTTTGATGCGGTCTACTGATACTGTCACGGTTTTACCTTTTATGAATATTTTAAATGTTTTGTCACCACGTTCTAGAACTTCGTAGGGACCGGTGTAAGGTGGTTGTAAAGCACCACGTAAAGAATCATCCCTAAGAAAAATGTGAGTACATGAAGACAGATCCTTAAAGATAAAAATTTTGCCTTTGCTATGCCGCGCAGCTGGTGAGGGCTGCAGCCTTGAGGCAAATTGGCGAAGACGTGAAGTGAACTCCGACAAATCCGTGGAATGGGGAGCTGCGGCCTGGAAGAACTCTCCAGGTAAACGCAATGGCTCGCCGTAAACTAGCTCAGCGGATGATGATCGGAGGTCATCTTTAAATGCACTACGTATGCCAAGTAATACCAATGGTAATGTATCCACCCAATTCGTATCTGCGTGGCACATTATTGCTGCCTTTAACTGCCTGTGAAATCGTTCCACTAGCCCGTTGCATGCTGGGTGATACGCGGTTGTTTTGCGATGTTTAAATCCGATCATTTTTCCAAGGTATTGGAAAAGTGCGGATTCAAACTGTCGCCCGCGATCAGTGACAATATCCATAGGACATCCAAATCTGGATATCCAGGATATTAACGCCTTCCCAACTGTTTCAGCCGTGATATCCGCCATAGGCGTGACTTCCGGCCAGCGGGTAAAACGATCCACAGCAGTGAAGCAGTAGCGATATCCCTGTGAGATAGGAAGAGGTCCTATGATGTCAATGTGAATAAAGGCAAATCGCGCGCGAGGTAGATCGAAAGTGCCTAAGGGAGATGACACATGGCGACTTACCTTTGCACGTTGACATGCCGCACACTGACGGGACCATTCACGACAGTCTTTACGTACTCCAGGCCAAATAAATCGCTCGGCGACTAGCTTAGCCATTGCGTTAGCACCTGGGTGACTTAGACTATGAAGACTGTCGAACAACTTTTTTCTTAAGTCCTTAGGGACAAAAGGTCGAGCTGAAGATGTACTCACATCACAAAAGAGGTCTACTCGAGAGTTAGGAATTCTCAATTGCTTGAGGCGAAGTGATGACTCTCCGCAAATAAGTTTGCTAAGCTCAGGATCATCTACTTGAGATTCAGCTAAGACCTTGAGATCCACCGGCTCTGATAATTCCTCAACTCGCGACAGGGCATCAGCAACCACGTTATCCTTGCCAGATATGTGGCGGATGTCCGTCGTGAATTGAGATATAAAATCTAAATGTCTGTACTGCCTCGGCGAACAGTTATTTTTCCTGTCATGGAACGCAAAACTGATCGGCTTGTGGTCGGTATAAACAACAAAATGCCTAGCTTCAAGCATATACCTAAAATATTTAATTGCCTCATAAATGGCAAGAAGTTCCCTGTCATATGGCGAATATTTAACCTGCGATGGGCTTAAATTTAACATTATAGACCGAGATCCCAGGGCCCCCAGACCTACGTCATTTTAGTAAAGCTAAAATTCTGGTGTTGAAAGTCTGGCAGCTCTGGGATCTTGGGTTATTACATATATTGTAAGCTTTTTAAGATTATAAAGAATTTGAAAAAATATTAATTTATTTTACGGCAATACTTATATTACCGTGAGAAAACTGTCAATTTTGTACCTTGCTCACTCATCAAAAATTTAAGCATCAAGATTCTAGGTCATCTGGAAGTGTTATATGACCTAGATACTTGATATTCGATACCAGGTGTACACAGAAAAAATATGAGTAAACTGTAAAAGAGATATGATGATACGCAATGCCTCAAGAATTCGGTGGAAAGTAGGAATCGGAACTAGGTCCCCAGGTTTACTGTACCTACCGCTCTGTGCGGGATACAACGTGAAGCAGATTTTTTAAATTTTAGTTCATTTGAAAGGACCGCGTGGGGACAAAATATTACTATTAATACATAATAATAATCATTATTATATTTAAACCTAAAGGAATAACTTTAAGCTGAAGAAGGTAACTATTATCTACACAAGCTCATCTATACAAATTGTATGAACACACATCAAGCGACAATTAGCACTTGAAAATTATACATTCAAAGTAAATACCTCCATTTCGGCCACTTGAAACACCTTCAAAGTATTTAAACATGAGACAGTCCAAATTAACTGTCCTAATAGCTGAGGACAAACAGATAAGGAGGATCAAATACAAGCTTTGACAATTCATTCAAAGCCTGTATTGGGATTTTGATTGGGATAAAATTCCTTTTATCTCTAATGTCGGTTGAGGATTTTGTAATTCTAAAATCGTTGGATGATTCTCTTAAGTAGAGAAATGGTTCATTTCTTAATGTAGCAGAGCTTGCCATTATTTGAAAAATATAGGACCGTGTTCCTAGTCTACCTTAAATGTATTTTTTTTAGTTTCACGCGTTATTCCTTAGTAGGGTAGACAGAGGGAACATGGGTTTCATACGTTTTCATGTTCTAGCTCTAGTGATAAGGCAAAGCGCTGCGTAGAGTTCTACCACTCAACACGCAAGTTCAAAGTTCTAGGTTACCATGTTCCCTCTGCTACCTACCCTGGTATGTGTGTTAAGAACAGAGAGTTTACAAATCTTAATTATCACAAAAGATGTAGGTTTAACAAAATATATATACATTAATAAAAAAACTAACTACGCCAGAATTCTAAAACCGTTCCGCACGCGGCCTTTATAAACAACGTACCAACGAGTACCATACGTATTTGCCGTCTCCAACATTCAGTGAATTTTATTCGCCAATAATCGATTTCCCAGTTGATCCAATTTCAATTTTTCAACTTCACTGAATTACTGGTTTCAAAACTGAGCGTGACAGAACTTTGTAGGCGCACTTTTTATTCAACGCCAGCTGTAGTTATCGAAGTTTTACCTTTAATGCTACATACTCTTATAGTGGAATATATATTTGAAAATATGTAATAAAATTCTAAAACGTATATGTTTTACATATGCTTGTTAGTTTTAATGATGATTTGGACTTTTGAAGCTGTGACTGCAGTGGCACGACGCCTGAATATAAACGACGGCTGTGGGGTTCGATTACCATACGGGGGAATGAACTATTGTCATTTCCTTGCTGTGGTAACAAAACAAAGTGGAAATTTTGAGGCATTGCGTGTTGAGTGAAGCAAATGAACGCCGCGCTTTTGCCTTGGTATCAGACCGAACAGATGAAAATGTTTAATTAGAAATTGAACCTACAACTATCGCGTTACAGCTACTAGTAGTGCCCCTACACCACGACGGCCACAGAAACAGTTAAGATTTACAATCGATTGTACCTACCTACCCTATTTGCCTTCTTCGAGTAGCAAATCTCCAAGATAAAGCTACATTTGTGTTAGTACTTGGAATTGCGAGGTTATCTAATTATGCTTGGTGTAGTTTATTTAATAAAAGTTTCTCTTGCTTGCTTCTAAGAAGGTATTTAATATGAGATAAAACCCTATAAATAAAAATGTTCATTAGAAGACGCTATTGGAGTAGTCGTTTGAATGCTGTACGATTATGGGTTCGATTTCCACTTCCACGAGAGGATGGATATACTTATACAATAAAAATGGGTATAAATGTGGTGAAAGATTCTTTTCAACATTAAAATACTGTCTTACCAATAATCCTTATAATATTATTACGACATTTTACATTTTGAAAATAAATTTTAAACCTTTTACAGGATTTAGGTAACCATTTAATAAATAGAAATAAAAGAAAATGTCAAAGGGATGATGGAGTCTTGGGAAATTATTTTTAATTAAATGCTCCAAAGGGATAAGGAAATAAAGCCGAATGAACATGAAGTAATTCTTGAATATTGAGAAATGCCTATCAAAAGTTTTATATCTGATTAAAACTTTTTTTGTTGCAATAATTTTTAATATTTTGTGTTAGCTTCCAAAATAAGCAAAATTTATGTACTTAGTATTCTTTATCACATGAATTTTACTATTTTTAATGCTATTTTTCTATTTTCTCTGGATTTATTTTGATTTATAAAGAATGATAACATCTTATTCTGGAAACCAAGAGAGATAGAAGAAGTTTTTAAAATTATTTACCGTTTTCAAATTGCTATATTTTAAGCTTCTAGTACATTAAAGTTTCTCTATGTAGGATCGATATTACGTCTTTGTTTATTCAAAAAAATATCAAAGAGTAAATTATGATGTTCATTTAAGCCTTATGCATAAATTATCCTATTTGCATCACATTTACTCGTATAATTTGTAAGAAAATGAAAAATTTAATATTTAATATATTCCAATTGGATGGAAAATACTAAATAAAAATCCGGGCCAAAGCAGTAAAATAACAGTTCCGTGTGATGTATTTTTAAACAAATACAAACATACGTGGAGTTAGTTAAAATATATTGGTCTAGTTAGCTTCTCCTCTGAGATATGGCTGCAATGTATATTTCACTGGAATATTCGATGTTAATATTTTGAATTTTAGTTTGAAATATAAATAAAAGTACAAGTAAAAAAAATTAAATCAGCTTCACGCTGTATTCCACACACAGTAGAGTAGGCAGAGGGAATCTAGTGTTAAGACACTCTATTCCCCACTTTCTGCTGAATTCTGGAGGCATTGCGTGTTTAGTGGCAGAACTCAACGCCGTGCTTTGCCTCGACACCATAGCGAAGAAATGGATATCGAATAACTTCTTCGAATGGGGATCGAACCCACAACCGTCGCGTTACAGTCACACCCTTGTACCACTGCGCTACGACGGCCTCAAAGTACAAGAAAAATTTTCATTTATTTTTGTGATAATTTTATAAATGGAAAATTCTGTTTTACCATATTTATAGAAACAAATTGAAATTTAAATTTAAATTTTTTAAGACAAATAGCAAACTATGTGTTTATTGTAATTGGAATTATTTGTATATATTTGTAAATTTATTTGTAACTAGCAGACCCGCGAACTTCGTATCGCCTAACAGTCGATTTTTTTAAAATGTATTCTGCTATTCGCGACACCGGGTCGGCTAGTAAAATAAAAAAAATAAAAACTTAAATCATTTTTGATTCTTATAATATTCATTAAAAATTATAATAAAAATAACAATTTCTGATATCTTATTATGATGCCTACTTATTATATTTTATTTTATTTTTACTTATTCTAAATTCAGTTTCATTTTCATTGTAGTACTTTATAGTACACGTTATTTTTTGTTTGGTTATCTGGCGCGTAAACAAACAGAGCAGATGGTTTTCCAACACGGGAACAGGCAACATACAATAGACCATGCGAGAAACATGAGTTTTCTATATTAATACCACTAACACTTAATAACTGTCCCTGGGATTTGTTTATAGTCATTGCCAAAGCAAGCCGTACTGGAAACTGTAGTCGTCAGTTGAAATCATTGGGATGCGGGGTATCAAAACGTCTTCTCCTTTTTACTTTCCTTTCAATATGATTGGTTCTATTACGTTATTCATTATTTTTTTATCGCTAATCGTGTGCCGTTACAAAATTTCATTTGGTTAATATTTCGCAAACTTATAACTACACATTCAAGATTTAATTGAAGGTTGTGAGGCGACCATCCTGGCAAATCAAGTGAATTTAAAAATTCCGGTGGATAGTTCACGACATCATCTTCATTAGTTGCCGTATCAACTGACTTATGTGTCCTTATTTTGCCAGAAATGCCATCTTGAAAATTTATATTTAATACATTTACATCAGTGTGTTTGGCAGCCAGTAAAGCTCTTTCGCTCAACCAATTATGGAATAAATAATCAGCAACATTTCAGCAACATTTGGAAGCACTTTATGAATGAGTTCATCTTTTGATTACGTTAACTGACAAAAACTATCAGGAAAGGTGATGCAGCCAGTCAGCGCATATATAGGAAGTTTGCCATTACCAATAGCAATGAGTTGTTTAGAGAATATGTCTCCAGATTGATCATTTTGCAACATGACACGCATATTCTTGCTTAAATGTAATACCTTGACATGTTTCCACAATTTGGAGGACTTTAAACATGAATTCAGTTCATCAGCTTGCATTGAACGTGGAACCACTGGCAATCCTCCTCCTTATAGTAAAATCATTGCGCAACCAAATTGATTGGCAAACTGAGTTTTTACAATAACCTTACAATATTGGCAAACTGAGTTCATAGGTCCAATAGCGACACAGCTGAAGGCACTGCTGGCATCAATTGATATATCGTAACAAAAAGCAGCTCGATTCAAAATTGCTACATTATCAGTCAACTATCGTGCTCACGTTCATTGCAATCTTTAAGTTCTGGGCAGTACGATTAGATTCTTTTGTCTAAATTTGTCCACCGCCTTATAGAAGGCATATTTAGTAAGTCACAAATACACAACACTTTCTTAATATTATAGAAATTTGTGGCTTTTAGATTTAATAATATAGATGCACAAAGAGACGTTTACATTTCAAGTGACATCTTACCATAGAAATATTGACAAATATTGACATTAATAGACTGAGATCCCAGGACCCCCAGACCTATATCATTTTAGCAAAGCTGAATTTTTGAGGATCGATAGTCTAATATGTAGTTAAGACTGTATGCATACTCTCTAACTTAAAAAACCTTCAGAGATAGTGCCAACTTAAAACACACTTCCGGTTGCGTTAGAGTAGAAAGTCTCTTTTTTTTTCATTTATTTATGGACCACACAAGAAAGAAAGTACACAAAACTTATGACAACAGAAAAAATGTGTACAATGGATAACTTATCTCTAATAGTGCTCTCTACCAGAAACCCTTGAATGTAGGGGATGTTAAAAGAAATGATTCGGGTGCGGTATTTTAATATAATGTTAATAATAATAATAAACCCACTTACAAATATACATAACATTAATCAATATTACTATACCTACATAAATATATAAAATGACATAAAAGAGTTGAAAAAGAAAATTAATAAAAAAAAGACAAAGCGACTACTAAAGATTCTAATTGAGATTAAGAAATGTTGTTTTAATTTGATTTTAATAGTATTTAGAGATGGATTGCCCGACAGTATAGAGTTAGGTAGCGAGTTCCATAAGCGCACTGCTTGAACTGTGAAGGATTTTTCATAGAAAGAGGTATTAAATATAGGGCACTCAAGCTTTCTTAGAGTTACACATGAGCGTACAGGTCTTTCACTTGGAAGTGTCAATTGAAAACGCTCAGTTAAGTAAGGAAGAGAATTTTTATATATGTTTTAAAGTAAAAAATGTATATTTCACATTCTTTCACGTGGACTTTTACTTCTGCCAGACGTCATAAAGGTTCTTTAAAATTGGGGCAAATTACATTAAAGTAAATGTAAAATTTAAAATATATTATTTACGGACTATTTCAAGACCCCTCTAGCCCCAGACCCTAAGCAACCAGATCAATCCGATGGCTTTATCATTTTCCCAGAAAGAGATATACCGTTATTTTTCTCTACCTCTGAAAGGATCCCATTTTCAAGTTAGTGAGTAAGCATACTGTCTTAACTACGTGTAAGACTAATAGTCCTCAAAATTTCACCTTTGCTAAAATGACGTCGGTCTGGCAGCTCTGGGTTCTTGGGCTATAATAATTGTGTGTGTTGTTGTAAAAATAATGTGGTTATTTTCGGTATAGAAAACAACGAAGAAACATACGAGACCCTAGAAAGAAACGTAATCAACTGGTTGGAGCAATATCTCTCTGTAAAACTAAATTATGCCGACATTCAAGAAGTCAAAAAAATAGGAAAGAAAGATGAAAGAACACGACCAATAGTAGTTACTCTCTCAACTCTAGGAACAAAAATAAAAATAATGAAACAAAAGAGGGAGTTAAAAGATACGCAGTATTACATCAAAGAAGATTTTCCAAAACAGATACTGGAGAAAAGAAGAGAACTACAACAACAACTACAATTAGAAAGAGATAAAGGAAACATAGCTGTAATCAATTATGATCGACTTATTGTATGGAAAAATAATTCTAAGCGTAAATTACCTACATCACCTGAAAATGCTACTATAACCAATATAGAGAAAAACATACAAATAAATAAAAAGAACAAAATACAACAAAAGGATGTACCAGCTAAACCATCAAACAGTCTTTCAGAAGGAGTTATAAAACAAGGAAAATTAAATTTTGTAATTAATCCTACAAATAAGAATAATAATAAAACAAACAAGCATAGTATAATAAAACAACGTCTCTTTTCAATGACAGCTAATAATCAGTCACTTGTTTATTTATTTTTCTTTTTATTTTAGATATCATTACAACACCCCCACTATATCTAATAATACAAATACACTAAACCATTAAACAATTTGTACACCCAACCTTTCTAGAAATTTATAATGTTTAATGGAACATAAACTTTTAGTAAATAAATCTGCAGGCATTTCAGCAGTTGGCAAATACTTGACATTCACAATATTGTTTGCTACACATTCTCTACAATAATGATATTTAATGTCAATGTGTTTGGTTCTCTTGTGGAAAATTGGATTCACAGTTAACTTTAGAGCACTTTGATTATCATTAGAAAGATCAATACTGTACAATTTATGTGTTATTTCATATTGTAGATTTCGCAAATACACTGCTTCTTTACATGCTTCAGTAATCGCCATATATTCGGCTTCACTACTGGATAAGGCGACCGTTTTCTGTTTCTTTGCCTCCCATGATATAACACAGCCAGATAAAGAAAAACAAACTCCAGTATATGACCTTCTATCAATAATGTTTCCACCCCAATCAGCATCAACAAACCCTTCTATTACTGAGTTTCCATCAGCAGAATACTTTAAACCATAGTCTCTAGTATATTTTAAATATCTCAATAACCGCTTTACATATGCACAATGTTCATAAGAATAACAATTATTAAATTGGCTTAAATATCCAACTGCATATGCAATATCTGGCCTAGTTAAAACTACAAGATACATAAGACTTCCAATTATTTGTTGATATTGAAAACTACCTACACAATGTTCATTCTTGGATACATTTAACTTAATTTCCATTGGAGTCTGAACAGGTTTACATTGTGTCATGTTAAATTTATGCAACAACTGATCAATATAATCTCTCTGACTTAATGTTATTGTTTTCTTACATTTATCAACAGTAACATTGACACCAAGACAGTTTTTTATTTCACCTAAGTCTTTGAGCTTGAAATGACTAGCAAGAACCTGCTTTAAATACTTAGTCTCATTAGTATTATTAGAAAAAATAAAAAAATCATCGACATACAATGCTACAATAGTTTTCAACTGACCTTGCATTTTAGTATACATACATGGTTCTATTTTAGATCTAAAATAACCTATGCTTAACAAACATTCATCTACCTTCCTGTACCACGCTCTTGAGGACTGTTTGAGCCCATAAATGGCTTTCTTTAATTTAAGTACTTGACCCTTTACTGTTCTTTCAGTAAAACCTTTAGGTAAATGCATATAAATAGTTTCCTCAAGAGAACCATTCAGGAAAGCAGTTGTTACATCAAGATGTGTCGTATCCAAACCTAGTTGTACTGACAATGCAAAAAGTAGCCTAAGAGTAGTATGTCTAACTACAGGAGAGAAAATTTCAGTAAAATCTACACCTTCTACTTGTGTAAAGCCTTTAGCAACTAGACGCGCACGATATCTGACTTTATTTTCACTGTCATACTTTTTTCGAAGCACCCACTTGCACTGCACAACCCTACCATCTTTTGGAGCATCACTTAACTCCCACGCATCATTGTCTTTAAAACACTGTAACTCCTCTTTTACAGCCAACTTCCACTGCTCCTTTTCTGGTCCATTTAAAGCATCCTCAAGAGATAAACCTGCCACATCATCCCGTAATTCACTGTCTACACACAGGTTTGATATCCCATATCTTTCTGGAACCTTCTTTATCCGTTGGGGCCGATCTTGCAGTCTTATTTTTATATCATCGTTCAGTGAGCTGTCTGCGTCTTCATAGTCGCTTGGCATGTATGTCTTATCATCATCTTGAAAACTTTCTGTTGAACTTACAGAGCTGTCTTCTCTTGGGATTGGTTCACTTTCTTGTAGTTGTGTATCATCAGTGCTATCCCCCACTGAATCAATATTCTGACTATGCACCTCAATGAGATGTTCAGATTTTGATTCCTTCTCAATGATGATCACATCTCTACTAGTTGTCACACTCCTAGTTTCTGGATTGTAGACTCTATATCCTTTTATATTTTCTGGAAATCCTATCAGGATACATTGATCTGCTTTTTTGTCCCATTTCTTGCGCTTTTCTTTTGCCACATGAACCATCACAGTACTTCCAAATATTCTGATATGACTAATATCTGGTTTGGAGCCAGTCCACAACTCATATGGGGTTTTATTATTCAATGCCGTTGCTACAATTCGATTTTGCAGGTACACTGCAGTATTGGTGGCCTCACCCCAAAATTCTTTTCCTAAATTTGCATCAAAAAGTAAACATCTTGCCTTTTCCACAATTGTACGATTAAATCTTTCACACAATCCATTCTGCTGTGGCGTGTATGGATTGCTCTTTTGATGAATTACACCAGCACTGTTCAAGTAATCTTCAAATTCTTTGCTGCAATACTCTAGACCATTATCACTTCTTAATACTTTGATTGTTTTCTTTGTTTGATTTTCTACCTGAGATTTAAAAATTTTGAAACATTTTAAAGTCTCATTCCTGTGTTTCAGAAAATAAACAAATGTCATACGACTGTAATCATCAACAAACAGTAAGAAGTATCTTGAGCCTCCTATAGATACATTTTCCATAAGCCCACAAATGTCTGTATGCACAATATCTAGTAGATTACTGCTTCGATGTCCTGTGCTTTTAAATGGTAACCGGCATTGTTTCCCTTCACAACATGTTGTGCATGAAGATTTGCTTATGTCAACTTTTTCATCAAGTTTCATACCCTGCACCGCATTCTTCATCTTATTCAAATAATCTTTGTTTACATGTCCTAATCTGCGATGCCATGTTATTCCTGACACCACCGATGCTGCCAAACATTCTTGTTTTAACAGATTGACTTTGTACACTCCGTTCATCAACACTGCTGTGGCAACCAACACATTCTTCTGATTATATACCGAACAACCATCTTCCGTGAAAGATACACTGTTGCCTTTCGTAATCAGTTGGCTTACAGATAACAAATTCGTGGTGAGACTTGGTACACAGAATACGTTTTCCACTATGATGTCATATTCACGGTTGTCCGTTACTGTCGTTATTTTTACATCGCCAGTACACGATACTGAGACCTTTTCACTATTTGCAACAACAATTTCTTTGCATTGTTCATACTGTGCATTTATAACCCAACTTTCATTTGCTGTAAGATGCATACTCGCGCCAGAGTCGATATACCATTCATCTTTGTAGAAATTTCCACTCAGAAACACTGCGCTAAAAGCATTTGACTGCACTCTTTCCTTATTTATTTTCTTATTTGACGAGTTATTTTCATTATTTGTACATTGGTTTTTATAATGGCCGAACTGTTTACATCGATAGCACTTTATCTGTTTGACGTTTGACGTCGGTAAAGTAGTGTTGCCTACGTCACTTTTTCTGGCCATAGATAAATTCGAATTTTATTTTCCTCTGTACTTAGAATGAATTGCAAAAGCACCACTAACTTCATTCTCATCATAACTTGCCAAATCCATATCCAGCAATTTCGTTTTGATGGAATCTGCTGTAATAGGTATTCCTGAGTGCTCTATTGCCATAATCATAGGGGAGAAACGATCAGGCAATCCCGCCAACAGCAATGATCCTGTCCACTGGTCATTTATTTCAAATCCTGTTCCGCTGAGCTTCTGTGCAGTATCAATAATCTGCGTCACGTATGACGTCATCGAATTGCAATTCTCTCGGCGAATCGAAATTAAATTCCTTAGTAGATTTATTCTACGTGAAAATCCGTTATCATCGAAAAGTTGTTTAAGCTTATTCCACAATTCACTTGAAGTTTTAACGTTTTTTACATGTACGTACAGAGACGGGTCGATTGTCATTATTAGTTTGGCTTTTGTTTTTGCGTCATCTGCAGTTATTTCTTTTCCTTCTTCTGGCCACACGCAGTGCTTAGTGCCTTCCAAGATTAGAAAATTTTCTGCCGCGAAACACCATTCACTATAATTATTACGCCCCGTTAGCTTTGGTACGTTCACAAAATAGTTTGTCGACATTGTTAAATTTCAATAGGAATATACACTGCTATAATCTGCAAAATACTTGTAATTATCCTTTAACACTTGCGATGCAAAATTCTTGTTAAAATTACAAAATCGCGAAATTTATGAGCGCGGGCCCATAACCTATAATAAAACAACGTCTCTTTTCAATGACAGCTAATAATCAGTCACTTGTTTATTTATTTTTCTTTTTATTTTAGATATCATTACAACACATAGCAATCAAGCACCTCCTCCATAGTGAAACTAATAAGAAAAGAAGAAATAAAAAAAAACAAAATTAAAACAAAAGATCTTCCAATTCGGCTGGTCACCGCGGAAGAGTACGACCAAAACCCTCCAAAGGATCAAAAGCTATGAAAAGAAAACAAAATAATAAAAATAAAAAGACTTTGATCATTATATATTAGATTATTATATAAGAATTACATTAGATATAGCAACATAATAATGTAACCAATTGAAAGCAAACGGCACTGCATGGAAAAAAAAGTGTATACCTTTGGAGGAGGCCTATACCCAGTCTGGGGACCTTGCCTGAGATTATACTACTAAATTAGTTATACTTAATAAATAATTTAGAAAAATTTAAATAAGAAAATAAAATATTTTATAAATAAAATTAGAATAAAAGTTAACTAAAAAGAAAAAAAAAAATTACGTAAATGAATAGTAACAAGTAATTAGTGTAGTAGAGTGTATATTATAAAGTAATTAGTAAAAGAAACAATTAATCAACGCTAATGTAAAATTAGAATATGTAAGAATATAATATATATATCTCCTTATAACATATACTTAAATATTATTAGTAATATTGTAGATAAAATAAATAAATTAGAAAGTAAACTATATTAAATTAGCATTAAGTTTGTAACTGTGGCAACGGTAAATAAAAGGCTTTATTATTATTATTATAATAATTGTACGACACTAACGTCACTCAATTGTTTTGCCTTCCAGGAATCCAGGTACTAACATTTAAACTTTATAGTAGGGTATTAAAGTCCAAATTGACTTTTAAGTAGATATTAATACGAATCTTTTGTATGGGAATATAGAAAAGTCATGTTTTTGGACCTTTTCTGGTAATTTTTAAATTTTTTCTCTCCATTAGAACCATCCTCGTACTTCAAGGAGTATTATAAAAAAATAGCGAAATCGGTACAGCTGCTCTCGAGATTTGCGCTTAGCAACACATTCGGCGATAAATTTTTATAAAAAAGAAGATATTTCGTATATTTTATTGATATTATAAAATTACTTTTGCCTCGTTCCAGAGTGAAGTAATGAAAATATTAAATATTTAATTTCTTGAAGTAGGAATCGAACCCAGAACCTGTCGCGTTTATAGTCCCGTGCTTGTACCACTGCGCCACAAAGGGCCTCAAAATTATAAGGATGTAATCGTTTTTTTCTGTGATACACATATATGTTACCGATTTATGAATTTTCTTTTTAAATTTTATTTAATTTGTATATATTTACTTAACATATTTACTTAAATTTATATCATTTAGTGTTGAACCATTTCAAATAATAATTATGGTATTACGTAAACGTCAAAACAAATGTTTATTACGTAGAGTAATTTATTTTAAGACGACTGACGAATTATATGTTATAAAGTTTAGCTGGGTGACTGGGGTTCCACATTGGATCCAATTTTTTATTATGTCAACAGAAAATGCTCATCACGCTGAATAACTTTTCCTAAAGCGTTGTATTGATATCTCTTATAGATTAGGCGGGCTGCTAGGGTCTCACATCAGGTATTCGGACTATCAAAATAAATTATAGCTTATATGTTGCCGAAGACTATTAGCTATGTAACAAAATAGGTTTCTTTTAAATCCGTCCAGTAGTTTTTGCGTTAAATCGCCACAACAGACAGACAGACAAGAATTCCAAAAATCATATTTTTACCTTCTATTAGTTGTATTGAGTCCCCCTGAAGTGTTTTTTTTAGTTTATATTCAATGTACAGATTTTACCCCCCTTACAGTTTTATTATATATATAGATATAGATATAGATTAGGTAAAGTTACCTTAAAAGTAGACAGAACAAATTAATAATAGAGTAGTTACATATAGAAAAAAATCATTTCGAGAACTACAGGACCAGTGCAGCTGCAGGGGCTTTGTAATTGATCCCTTAAATATTCAGGTAAGAGAATGAGTTATGAATTCTCAAACTAAATTCAAGTTTGTAGATTATCTTGGACTAGCGGACCCGGACGCGGCTACGCCTGCTTGAAATATAAGAATATAATTTCAATCTAGATGAAATGCTAAAAGTGGCTATTATATTTATTTTCATAAGGATGAACATCAAAATGACGCGGTAACGAACGCGGTCGCGTAGCGACGACGGTTGTTATTAACATGGCAGAATAAATTGCATGTCAAATTAGAAACTATTTTAATTTATTAGTATATATGTGTAATGGAATATTATATAGCCTAGAGCACTTCTGAAGAATGCAGCTTTCATACAAAACAAAAACAATGTAAATCGATCCAGTAGATCCAGAGATCTTAGCGTTCAAACAAACAAACAAACAAACAAACAAACAAACAAACAAACTCTTCCGCTTTATTATATTAGTATAGATTGTAATATCAAACTTGCTTTTATCACTTCTGTATTAAGAAATTTATGCAAGCTATGCATAGTGTTACTGAAAGTAGGTTAGGTAATGACAAGATTGTCTGTTTTTATTTAGAACTGCTTTTTAGAACCGTAGTTTCATCCTGCTACATACGTAAAAAGGACACTGTAGGTGCCTATTCGATTCGCGTAAACGAACGGAACGACACCTTAACGACAGCGACGTTGTTAAAAAAATCAAACCCCAAACCTTACATGAAAAATTGGCTAATGGCACAAATAAGTCAAAATTTCTCTCCAAATTACTTCACAACCAACAACTACAGGTACTGAGCACTAAAAGTAATATATCCAATTACACTCTCCCCAGTATTTTAGTTCGAAAGATTGGGGGAAAGAAACCCCGATACCTTTTAAACGAAATTAGAGCGACAATCGATAGATCAGCACTCCGGCCTCATTCCTCTCCTCTCGCGGCCATTAACTTAACCGAGTTACGATAACGTAACATTTTATAGACTATCTTTTCCTACTTTTGGTACCTTCTAAAGTAAGTATACGATAGTTTAAGATGGGTTTATATATATAGTTTAAATTTTGATTTACGGGTATTTTTCTCTTTTTTGAGTGTCTGTCGTGTCACAGAGACAGAAGCATGCCACCGTAAACACGATGGAACGGAGTATCATAACAATAGGTTCTCAGGTTCCATGTTCACAGGCTCAGTGTTAAAACACTCTGTGGCCATTAACATATTTCCGTTCCCCACTTCCCATTTAATTCTGCAGGCATTGTTCCTCCTTGCAGGTTGGCTCTTGCGCCACGAAAGGCCTCATTTTCTTTTTTTTCTCATGATCAATATTTTTTTCTATGTACCTACATTTATAGTTGCCAAAAATTTATTATTATTACACACTTATTCCTACAAAGTAATGTCAATATTGTTCAACGAATCGGCTTTTTGTTTCACATTACACGATTAGACAACTTCGGTCTTTGTGAATGTTGGATTCAAAGACCTTCCTCTATATTAGTAGTACGTGATCTTCCTGTAAAGCTATATGTAATTTTATTGGTAGTTTCGATGGCAATTCCAGTATTGAGGCCAGTTGTGGCGCAGGGACATAGGTGTATGTCTGTAAACACGATAGGTGTGGGTTCGATTCTCAATCGAAAAAAAAAAAATATTTAATATTTTCATTTCTTCGCTGTGGTATCGAGGAAATAGCGCGGCGTGGAGTTGTCACTCAACTCAAAAATACCTCTAGAATTCGGCGGTAGGTGGGAAGCGTAGTGTCTTAACACTAGGCTCCCTTACCTTGCTACATGCGAGGTACAGCGAGAAGCTAAAAAAAACATTTTATATTGATTATTCACAACTTATTTTCGACTTCTTAAAAACGCTTTCGAAGACGACATTAGGCTAGAAGCTTCTTATCCATAGGATTAATGTCAAACGAAATGATTGAGATTTCTCTTAAGAATTCCTTTTGACCTTCCCTATTGAAGAATCTAATATCCTTTTGTATGTGGATGATTTTGTGAAAAAATGACAGGGCGGTTTGATATTTTTGTTTCCTTTTTTTCGGAATTCTACTTCAAAGTTATTGCCTTTTCTAAAGAAACATCGGAACTATTTAATATTGGCAAATATGAATAGATATTTTTTTTACCAGAAAATCAATTTTAAATAAAAATTTTGAAGAAAAAAATGTAAAATTTTTAATTGTGTTCTATTGATTTTGAATTCAGCTTTGCTAAAATGACATAGGTCTGGCAGCTCTGGGATCTTGGGCTATATAAGCTATTATATAGCTATATATACATGAAACTGACTAACTGTCAGACTGGGATCGAAGTAGAAACGGGAATGAAACAAGATTTTACGATATACACGGACGAAGCAGCAGGCTACCACTCGTTATAATACAAATCTATAACCAACTCCCATAACCCTGAATAAATAAAGCCATAAAAACATACATTAGAAGGAAAACAAAGTAAAATATGACAGACGCGGCAGATCAAAGAGCTCGCCTTTGTTCCACAGATTGCCCATCAATTTTTAATATTCGATTTTCCAATGAATATTTTTAATCTGTATTTTGCATATGCAAATTCAATTGTTAGGCTATTAAAATGATGACTATTATCATTACATGAGTGATTATTTGATATATATCATTTATTTTATTGTTCATTTCGAAAGTGAAAAAATGATAGCGCAGTGAAAAAAGGTAAGTTTTTAACTCACACATTTTTTAACCTTTAAATTGTCTTTAGCTCTACGCTCTGGTAGCTGCAGCGTGGGGTTGAGCTCCACCACTCTTAATAAATTCAGGTGGAAAGGAGTGCCTGGACACAAAGTAAATATTCTCTGCCCAGCGTTGTGGGTAAAAACGTGAGAAAAGGACCATTCTTTAAAACACATTCCGAATCTGATCAAAGTCCAAATTAAATGAATTATAAATATAATTAAAATAAATAGAATATTTCGTTTCAATCTACCAAAAACGTGAAATTTATAATATAAATATAATAAAATCCGCATCAACATTTCTTTTATACAGAACGAACGTATGGAGTAATAAAAAATATACTACAGTGTTTATTATTTAAAAATGTTTTTCTTTGAAGCATTTTATATAATAAACAATACCGCTAAAAGATTTTATATCATATTGTATTTTATTTAATAGATGATACATTTATGAGTTCTTACTTTTCTGATAAAAAATATTAACATATATTTTATTTTATCTTGGAGCTTGTGACTTAGGTAGAAAAGAAATCTAATTAGAAAGTAGAAGGGACCATTGTGGCAAGTCCATGACCACCACTCGGTAAAGTTTAAGTTGGTTACTATTTGGTCGGAGACCTTTTCCATATGCCCTCGAAACGAGTGACCTGACACTAGGTTCCAGGATTTTTTTACCCAGATACTGTCGAGTTGACTGTGACACTGCTGAGCATGGGCGTATCTACAGATTTTTTCCTTTCCTGGACTTTTGACCTTTGAACAAATGTCTGTGTGTAAAGCGGTTTTTTTTCGGTCCCTTCTATTCGCACGCCCACTACTACTGAGCTCTTTCCTGTGCTACATTATTATTCTTATAAGAATTATCTCCAAAAAATAAGCCATAAATTTTAGAAACGAAACATTTTCCAATTATGATAAAGCACCCGTTTAACGCGATGAAGCAGATAACAGATAAAATAACCAATAAATAATTCGATTTTAAAAGCGTTATCGCTCCCCGAGTGCTTCCTGTGAACTTCTTGTTAATTAACGAATTTGTAATCTGTTTTGTTCTTATCTTGCTAATGTCCACAAGAAGGAATACATTTTAAACGTTTTTTTTTTCAGTTACTTGCTTTATTTTTCAGGGAAGGCAAAGGGAACCTGGGTTGATACACTCCGTTCACCACGCATCGGTTGATTTTCGAGATATTGCTTGTTGAGTCGCAAAACTCAACACCATTAATGTCTCAGCTATGAGAGAGCATTGCGGCAGCGTCTGGTTGTAAATCGATTGTTGTGGGTTCGATCATGTTCGAAGAAATAAATTATTTCCATTTCCTCGTTCTGGTGAAACTAAACTATACATTACTAGCGGACGCGCCCAGCTTCGCTTGCTTATTTAGGGGTGAATCTAATAAACCATGAAACATATGTCCAATGAAATATTTTTAAGAGTCTAAATTTCAAATTTTATAAAAATCGGTGGCGATTTAAAGACTTTTCCATACGAACTTTCAACCCCTTATTTGCACTCTTAGGGGGAGAATTCTAGAAAACGATGAAATACGTGTTCAATTAAATACTGTTAAAAAATCTAAATTACAAATTTTATAAAAATCGGTGCCGATTTAAAAAAAATTCCATACAAATTTTCAACCTCTATTTCACCCCTTTAAGGTTAAAATTTTTCAAAATCCCTTCTTAGTGGATGTTCAGATTACGAAAGTAAACATCTGTCCAAATCTCACACTTCTACGCACAGCGGTTACGGCTGTGCGTGCGTCTTACCTCAGTCAGTGAGGACAAGTCCTTTTATATATAGAGATTTTAAAAAATGATTGGGATTTCACTATCAATAACTCTTACCCCATCATCATCACCATTCCCACCCAACTCCACGCCAAACCAACTAATGGAACACAAAAACCAATCATCCTATAACAAAATGCGTCATAAATCCTCATATAACTGTGCCACCAGAATATTTCTCTAATGAAGCGTTCTAAGCACTCAGAAATTACCTAAGCCCTGGTACAATTATCCAACGACCGCAAATTACGAGCTGATTGTAACCAAGTCGTTGATTACAGTCGAAATAGTTTCGATATTATTGTTCGGATAAGCCACGTAGTTCTTGTGAATGACCTAAAATTCTAGACTTAATGCTAGGTATGTGTTAATGAGCTTTATATATTTCCCAATCGATTAGTAATTCCGGTGGGATTTACTCCAAAGTTGCTTTATTTTTCACTTTTTTGTTTTTGGGGTAAGAATAGTTTATATGTCGGCCTATATCAGTATTTTCTCTGTAAAAACACTTGGCCAATTTCTATTCAATAATTACTACTGACGATAACCTCAAAAACATACTTTTTTCGAATATAAAGATTAAATACTTTTTTTAAAATAAAAGATAGATACTTTTAAGATTATACTGAAGATACTTTAAAAACGATGTGTAATAATCCATGAATAAACCTTAATCAGTTGAATAGTTTACGTGTCAAAGCATAACAAACAAACTAACATACAATATCAAATAAACTTCAAGCGGGCGAAGCCGCTGGCAGGCCGCTAGTAAGACATAAGACGTAATTTTCGACGAGACGAGATATTCGTTTATTATAAACGTATCTATAGTTTATATGGAAGGTCAATATTGGTAAGATATTCATGAACCATCAAATACAAACATGTCATGTCCACGTTATTATTCTAGAATAGTTATAGCTTCTCCAACGCTATTGTCTATGCTAGTTGAGACATTATTTATGTATATATTTGTGTTCTTTAGAGGGAACTTGGGAACCTAGTGTTAACCCCACTTTCTGCCAAATTCATGAGGCATTGCGTGTTGAGTGGCGGTAAGTAAATTTATACCAAAAAATGTAAAATATAATATAGAGACGGATGATGCTCTGAAAGATTATGATTTCGAGACATTGCGTATTAAATAGCGGAACTAAACGCTGTATCTTGTCTGGCTAGAATAGGTAATTAGAAACAATACATTCTCCTAGTCTAAATGGAATCTACGACCCTTACCAAGCAGCTTCTCAATGACAGCTTCAAGCACAAAAAGACTTAGTTCTACTTATAATATTTTTAAATAAAAAAACCTGCTTAGCCATCAATTTAATGAAAAATTAAAAACAAGTTCATTTTCCCTATCGATTTAATAATGAATGACTTCATGTAATTGCCATATTTGTCATAACTAATGGTGTTGTAGAATAGTATATTATTTTTAATGCTTGTTTTTTATGCTTTTGCTAAGCGGTGTCTAACTGCAGATGTAGGTTCTATTCCCGCTCGTGGCAATGAGTTTTTTTCATTTAGTTCTAGTGACAAGACAACGACAAGAGAACCGGAGTGACTTAACACTATGTTCCCTTCGCTTACTAGTACTGTAATGTGGGATAAAACTTGAAGCTAAAAAATAACAATAAATAATAACCCTCGTATTCACATTTCTTTGTATAGATTTTGAAATAGAATTTTCCTAACCATTTTACCGTAAATGGTTCCAATCAGATTTAGTTTAACTAGAAAATACACTGTCTTTAAGACTTCTTTTTACTAAACAGTACACTTATCTTTGTTTCGTTATATTTTCTCCGCATAAGATAATCATAATAATAAAACTTTACATATATATATATATATGTTATTGGTTCAATTCTTGCTCGAGGAATTTCATGTTTAATATGTTCACTTCTTCGCCCTGGTATCGAGGTAACGCGTGGCGTTCAGTTTCACCATTCAATGCCTACGGAATTCGACGAAAAATAAAAAAAACTAATAACAAATAGAATATCTATAAAATTTCAGCTTCAACGTAAAACAACTCCTTATTTATTTACATACATATTAAATATTTTCTTAGAAAACTTTAAAAACTCTAACTTGAACTTTAAAACAAACTTTTATCTCCATATACAGCGTGTTTATAAAATAAAACTCTTAAAGCACACTAGTGGAGGCAGTAGGAGTTTGTTTTTGTCTAGGGCATTCAGTTGACCTAGAAACCACTTGTGAAGTAGTACGAAACTGTCAACATGTGAATGGAACTGCGGTGGTGGGTAGTTCGCGATGAAGTTTTGTATCTTGTAATAGTTAGATACGAGTTTCTGACTGGGGAACTTATTTTAGAAAATGTGTGGAAATTTGAATAGCGGGATTTGAACCTGCTCCTCTTGGATTAGTTCAATTCCCGTTAAGTTTATTTTTTATACATTTTCTAAAATAAGTATTCTTCTTTCTTGGATGTAGAATAACACTTTCAAAATGTTAAAAATAACTGAATATGAATATAAATATAAAATTTAAGATATGTATTTATCTTAAATTTTATATTTATATTCCTTGGTACGACATGTTGAGTTAGGGTTCAAATTTATTTATTAACATATCTTCCCCAATTTTCTACATATGGCGTTTCGTGGCTAAATTCAACATAGTACTAATTGATTTCCCCGATTGTGAATTGAACCCCAAACCGTAGGGTGAACAGCCCGACTGGCCCGTTGCGTCACAATAGCGTCAAAATAATATAATTCAGAAATACATATTAAAATAACAATCAAAAAGTGAATTAAAATTTTATTTAAAGTTATTAAATGAAAGACCAAATTCCAAAATATATACGACGAGGTTTTAAATCCAATAAGAGCTGTGATGCTATGTGGTCAGTTAGCTTAAAACAAGGGGCTTATACTAAAATACCGGGGATTTACCGTAAATAATTTAACTATTCAAATATTTTATATCACTTTAGTTTATATTTCTCTCCTTCTTTTATTAGGATTTGGAGGCAATGGTCACTGGTTCGATTTCCGTATGATTCTTAGGTATATGATTTTTTTAACGTATAAGTTTAAATTCTATGATCCATACTGTACATATTAGTAGACCTTAAAAAAACTTTTATAGATGCTTCTCCCGAAGCCAGTCGTAGCAAGGTCATTAAGATGGAGCTGCAAACGCGACAGGTAGTGGGTTCGATTCACACTCGAGAAAATGAAATATTTAATATTTAATAATGAAATATTCAATATTTTAATATTTTCTTTTCTTCGCTTTCGTAACGCAAAGTTGATAGTGTTTTTCAATTTCCAGTTTTCATTACATTGTGTGTTGAGTGCTGGAAGTCACCGCCGCTATTTGTCTTACAGTAAGGAAATGAGAATGTTTAATTCTTCCAAGCGGATATCGAACCCACAATCGTTGTGTTTTCGAGCGTTATGCCTCTACGGTACGACACCCCCAAATTTAACACCTGCTTATATTTTCTATAGTTTCAACACATCAAAGTCGGTAAAGTCAACATTATGGCAAAATATAGTGCATGCACATGAGTGCACTAACATGGAACCGTTCGCAAATTCCTGAAATTTAGTTGAAAATTGCAAGCAATTTTAATTATGTCACAGACTATGAGAGCTAATAATATTAACTGACTCTATTAAGCTTTTGTACGTAGTTTTTTTGCTTCACGCTGTATCCCTCATATTGATATATACGTATTGGGATACATCGTGATATGCCTCTACTATGCTCTGCTGGGTAGTAGAGGGAATCTAATGTTAAAACACTCCATCTCAATCTTTCTGCCAAATTTTCGAGAATTTGCTTAAGAAGGAATTCAAAGCCAAGCTTCATTGTTATTATTATTTCTTCATTAGTACACCACAATATATTGAATTAATATAGAAATATCTATATTAAAAGTAAATGCACCAAAGGCGGTCTTATACAGTAGGTAAGTAGCCATCTCTTCCAGACAACCTTTAGAGCGAAAACATATCTTCCCCAATTTTTGCTGGCAAGCTGTCATTCTTATAAACAGATAGATGTGAATATAATTTTAAAGAAAATGTATAATATACAAAAAGAAATATAAAAATAATAAATATAACTACTATAAAAAAATAGTTGTCTTATGTATGGAAATACACAATGGCCTTGATTCCCTGGTCTTTTAATGAAAAAAAAAATTATCCCTCAAGCAGAGAAGAAAAAGAAACAGTAGGACTAAATAGTAGAAGAAAGTAAGAAAACGTAAATTTTAGCGACAACGTATATAGAGAGGCACTTGAGCTTTGAACGATACGTGATTACTCGTATATTTGCGGAGACCAAATATGAATCGAATAGCTCGATTTTGAATTCGCTCAAGTTTATGAAGTTGGTCCTTGTGAATTGGTGAAGCTGGCATCTGCATAATCAAGAATTGGTAATAATAGAGAATTTATCAGCAGAATTTGGTTATGATTTCAAAGCCAGGATAGTTTTTTTTACTAATATGGCTAATATGTAGGTACTGACTAAGATAAGGTTTGGTCAAAATACACATAAAATCTTTTTAGATTATTACAATAAGATTACATAGATTGGTGGGTATATGGATAATAACAATTAATGCAGAATTTTTCTTAAATATGCTTACGCTATTGTTTCACGACAGGCCTTAAATATATTTTAAAAGTAAGATAAAACTTAGCGTAGAGCTCAGCCACTAAATACTCTAGGAGAAAAATATAGAACGGAGTGTCCTAACACTACTGTTTTCTGCCGGCCCTGCTTTGCAAGACAAAAAGTAAATCCAAAAAACATTCCAACCTAACATAGAGTACCAGAATGGAAGGTATATTAAATTTTAAACCCACAGATATACCCCCACTTACAGCCTCATCAATACGTATTGGGGTTAAACTGCGCTATGAGACCGCCTTTGTAGTGGAACGAGCGAGGCTATATTGTCTGTCTGTCTAATGACGGTTTTATAACTACGGTATATACGCTATGGTACAATTTGTATGTATATATACTTTTATTTTAGATTTTTTTAAGGTTCCCGATGTATTCCGCACATAGCAAGGTAGAGGAAAAGTGGGAAACTATTACGCTTCCAATATGACCCTTTCGTTCCCCATTTTCCAGCGAATTCTTGAGACATTGCGTGTTCAGTATTGGAACTCAGCGCTTTGTCTTGTTAGCAGAGCGAGAAAATAGAAAATTTAAATATTTCATTTCCTCGAGTAAAAATCGAACCCTCAACCCTCACTCAACCTGTCGCTTTTACAGTTGCACGCCACCACATCCTCTACTTGCAACTTTACCTTTCTGTCTATACTAATATAATAAAGCGGAAGAGTTTGTTTGTTTGTTTGTTTGTTTGTTTGTTTGTTTGTTTGAACGCTAAGATCTCTGGATCTACTGGATCGATTTACTTTGTTTTTGTTTTGTATGAAAGCTGCATTCTTCAGAAGTGCTATAGGCTATATAATATTACATTACACATATATACTAATAAATTAAAATACTTTCTAATTTGACATGCAATTTATTCTGCCATGTTAATAACAACCGTCGTCGCTACGCGACCGCGTTCGTTACCGCGTCATTTTGATATTCATCCTTATGAAAATAAATATAATAGTCACTTTTAGCATTTCATCTAGATTGAAATTATATTTCTATAGAAATTATATTATTATATTTCAAGCAGGCGTAGCCGCGTCCGGGTCCGGGTACTAATATAATAAAGCGGAAGAGTTTGTTTGTTTGTTTGTTTGTTTGTTTGAACGCTAAGATCTCTGGATCTACTGGTCCGATTTTCATTGTTTTTGTTTTGTATGAAAGCTGCATTCTTCCGAAGTGCTATAGGCTATATAACATTACATTACACATATATACTAATATATTTTAAAATACTTTCTAATTTGACATGCAATTTATTCTGCCATGTTAATAACAACCGTCGCGTCGCTACGCAACCGTTACCGCGACATTTTGATATTCATCCTTATGAACATAAATTTAATAGTCACTCTTAACATTTCATCTAGATTGAAATTATAGTTTGCTGTATAACATTCTAATAAATAATTAAGGAGATGTCACTGATTCGAAATGACCTAGCCTACGGGCGGCTCAGTATGAGTATGACCGACGCGAACGGGCAGTTGACGGTTTTATAAATTTTCATACATTTTCGAACTATTGTAAATGTTTATGTAATTATTTGCTGTTTATAATTAATTTAAACTACACTTTGGTTCTCTTCTTATTTTATTTGATATTGCCCGCTAAAATTATCCTACTTAATAGAGAGAAATGTTTAGTTATTTCGTAGAGTCGATATCTATGTACGCACGCACGGAAAACTTTAGGTACTTTTTCTAATATTGAGAATACCTATCCTTTAGTTACTTTTAATCCTTTTGTTGGTTCATTTCAATAACTCAGATATTTTTTTCTAATAATGTGTATCTACTTATTATTCTTTTGATTATTTAAGCTTATATTTCCTTACTAATTCTATTGAAAATTGAAAATAATTTCATGAATATATTTAATAAATATTCTTATAGTTGAAGCAGGCGTAGCCGCGTCCGGGTCCACTAGTATGTAATAATTTGAATAAAACTAAAATAAAATTGCCTAACTATTGTTGTCAAAACCATATAGCCATATTTTCTATATTTTTGAATAGTACTAGAAAATTTATATGAATCAATTTAGTGTAAGCATTGTCTGACAAGGGTTTCCAATTAAAATTATATTGTATGTTACTTCAATCCTTCATGTAAAAAGTCGACAATCGACAGCCAGCACAAAAATCAAAACGGGAACGGAGTGACTTAACACTAGGTTCTCTCTGCCTACCCTGCTTTGTGCGGGATACAGCGTGAAGCGGAAAATGTTTTATTTTATTTTTATTATTTTCATTCTATATTCAAAAATCTGTCAATACTATGTTAAATATTGATATTTTAATCATAGCGATTTCTGTCATTCAACGTGCAATGTGTTATGAAAATAATAAAAAGGAAATATAACAATAAAATACTTATAATCTCTAAATTGTTTTTGTTTTTCAGCTTCACGCTGTATCCCGCACGAGCTCTTCTCGTGTTCCGCCAAATTTTTGAGGCATTGAATATTAAGTAGCGGCAATCAACGCCGTATTCTTACCTAGACAATAGAAAGAAAAATCGAAACCACAACCTGTCGTTTACAGTCACACGCTAGTGCCCCTGCCCTACGACTGACTTCAAAATGTTTTCAGCTTAAATAATATTTTTTATCATTTTCAAAGTGTTAAACAATGTTTAGTATAAAATTATTTAAGAAAACGAACTTTAGTTTAGTTTTGTTCAAAGCGTTTCATGCATTATTTCGCAAAACAAGCTAGATAGAGAAAATAGTATTTAGACTCTTCGTTATGTAGTCTGAGAATATGAGACCAATACATGTTGATTCGCGGAGCTTAACACCGTGCTTAATATACTACTGATTATTGTTATCTTTTTATATATATACATATTTCAAATGTTTTAAAATTAATATACTCGTAACTATATAAGCTTTTCTTACAATCCGAAAATTAGACCATTCAGTTCTCGAGTCATTTTCTTTCGCGAAAACGTTGCGGTCGGCAACAATTATTTTCCTTTTTGATTTATACCGCCACTGCCGCATAGCACGCAATGTTTCAATTTGGGCGGAAAACGAGAAATGTTATAGTTAATGCATATAATATTATATTTATCACGTATGGGCGGCTATAGTGTATGTAAGTGTCGAGCGGTAGGTTAAATACTATATTTAAAGAAAAGGAAATTTACGATTTTGCCAAGGAAGGTTGATTTTAGTGTTAGGGCACTCTGTTTTCTACTTTCTGCCCATTTGTTGAGAAAATAAATCAGTTTTTATCCTATCAATTATCCATTTTAAAATATTTTTTCCGTTTCACGCTGTATCCCGCACACAGCAGGGTAAACAGTGGGAATCTGGTAACCTAGAGCTAATACACTCCATTTCTCACTTTCCGCTGAATTCACGTCGTGTCGCGGTACCACAACGACGAAATGAAACTCTTAAATACACAAATTCTTCGGAAATCGAACCTACAACCTGTCGTGTTTGTCGCACGTTTGAGCCCCAGCAGCGCCCCGGTAGGCATAGACAAACACTGTAAAATCGACTGGTTGTTAGTTCGACCACCCCTCCAGGAAATGAAAGAGAAGAGATTTTTTTTTATTTTTATATTTTCATTTCTTGGGGAGTTTCTTAACACTTCACTCCCCCTTCCTACCGTTCTGTGTGCGGGATTAATTAACAGCCAATTATATGTTTTATAAAGAGTAGAGGAAAAACAGATGAAAATCTTAAATTCCGTTCATCCACAGCATGAGTGCACATCTTGTCACATGGCCCTCACCTTAGTTCAGAGCAGTACTTGAACCCAATGACTGCACCAAAATTTACGACCATTTGTATATTTGAGAGGCTCCATTGTAAATTTGGACTATCTCGCAAAATCAGAAAATTAAATACAGAAAATTAATTAATCAACGTTAATAATGCCGACACCATTGCTAGAATTCCAACCTAATTGTAATCAGAATTTGGTAAAATGTGAACTAATTTAGGCAATAACCGACAAGTCTAAACAAAATGATTTAAATGTTTCCATTAAAAGCTAATTTTGGGTCGACCGCTGTAATTAGTTTTCATTGCTTCTTGAAATCTTCATAGGTTAATTGTGGATTATAATATTTTAGATTATATAAATATTTAATTTATATATTATATTTATGAACCTAATGGCGCAAAGGCTCAAACCTGTGACTGAGGGTGTAACACGACGGTTATGATTCTCATTTGGGGGAATTAAACATTTCCTCAATCTGATTAAGTTCAACTTAACACGCAAAGCCCCAAAAATTCGGCGGAAAATGGGTGGAATATTTTGGTTCCCGCTGTTTACCCTGCCGTGTGCGGGATAAAGCGTGAAGCTGATTTAATTTCTATAATAGAAGGGGAAAATATTTAAAAATTCTTAAAAATATATGAAGTAAAAGTATCTACAACAAGTTATAAATAAAGAAGAAATATATAGTTTGTTTCGAACAGAATTCTAACATTGTACTCAACAAGCGTTGTTAATCTCACACAAAAGTTCTAAACGATGCTGATATATAATTTTTACTTTGAACTTTTACACTGCCTCCGAAGAACATCGGTGAGACTTCCGCCTCAGTTTGCTGAATTTTCAAAGCATTAAAAAGTTTGCCGTGAGAAACCGTTACTTTTACCGTTTTATCTATACCAAAGAATAGTTGCTTCAAAGTAATAATATGAAAAAGAAAAAATAATTGTTAAATGTTAGCAAAAATTTAACGGAAAAATAGCTAAGTTCTGAAGCGAAAGACAATATTTAAAATTTATTATTAGTATATTGTTTGTAGGTACTTAATGATTAGGTGCTACTCTGTTGTTAAACGTATGTCAATTAAGTCTAGACGAAAAATGGCCACAAGTTCATATTCCTAAAAATGACAAATTTAAATAACAATAAGTTGTTCAATATAAATAAATAATAAATTAATTAATTTAAGTTAGTAGATTTTCGCTCGAGGGAATGAGTTATTTTCCTTTAAGAGATGTAACGCTAAGTTCCGCCACTCAACACACAAAAATCTGTCAAAAAAAAGTAGAAAACGAGTAACACTCGATTTCCTTCACCTACTATACATACGGGATAAAGCGTGAAAAAAACGCTACTTTTACAAAAAAACACATCATGGAAAACTTCAATTACATCTATTTCAAGCTTCTCCACAACCCACAAATCCAGTCTCTACAAAAGTGTCGAATTCTATAGTTTTAATATTTTTATTATATATTCGACACCCCCCCCCAACCTGGTGGAGGCACGAACAATGTGTGTACGAGCGTGTACTTCCATTAGTGAGATGATGCAAGCCGCTGGGGTGATATCTGATTATTGTAAGTTATAGCTCTCTGCTTAATTTAAAAAAAATATATATATTTTCTCTCACTCCGTCTCTGTTTATATAGTGGTTGAAGTTTTAAATGACTTTTCCTGGTCTTATTGCTAGCGTGAGTGAGAAGTTTTATCGTTTGACGTATTTAGTATGTATGTATGTATGTAATTAAAAACTCGTACACATCTTTGACGTGTTTTCGAAGGCAAAAGGAAAATTTTGTTTATATCGATTAAATAAATATTTGTATAGAGTGAACAAATTCAATGAATGAAATGAATGAATAAAGAAAATCTTATTAGACGAGGAACCGAAAGACGTTCATTACTGCAATCGTTGTCCTCATACTGCATAAGTCATCTAAAGCGATACGTAACCCAACACCGTGCTTTGTCTATTAGAATGGGAAAATGAAAATACATCGTTTATATTTCCTACCTACATCGTTTCCTTTGAATTCTCTGGGTACATCAATTAAAAAGGTTTACATATTCTCGGTACCGTTCTGAGGCATCCTAATGAAAGAAAATATTGAAATTTCAAAACTCTAAGAGTTCTCGTTTGTATCGCGGTGCTATGATACGCTTTTAAGGACCACTCATTATAATTTCAAATCCAAATGAATCCTTTGAGGAAGGCTTATTTCTTATTAATATTCTACAAAATATATTTAGGAATTTTGGATTGAAATGTTTAATTTTACTTACAGTTTTGTTGGAATGAATTTGTTCGCTTTTAGGTATTGGGTTTGATACTTGTTTAGGCTAATGAATTATTCAGCAGGTAAGGTAAGAAACAAATCTTTCTTTACTAAATTAATATTAATCTCTAAAAAAAACTAAAACTCACAATATTATATTTTATTACTTTTGTTCAAATGTATCTTTTTTTAATCGAACTTCAACCTACAACGAGATATTGGTTAAAAAAAATGTACTCAAAAATATCATACTCGATACGCCATGTTTTTAGTGTTACGTGACAAGTGTGGCTTTGTGGCAAGATTAGTGAAGGCTTCTTTAATTTTATATTGCTATTAAAAAAATTGAAAAAAATAATACTATACAACTTTAAAAATAAAGAGAAAATAAAGGAATTCTACGAGACTTTGTGATAAATGAAAATAAATCCTTCCTACGATTAGACATCGATTTTTTTTTTTTTTTTTTTTTTTTTTTTATGGTAAAAGGACAAGGCAAACGAGCGTTAGGGTCACCTGGTGGTGATCACCGCCGCCCACGACCCCGTGCAGCACCAGAGGAGCTACAGGTGCGTTGCCGGCCTTTGAGGTGGAGATAGACGCGCTTTTTAAAGGTACCCATATCGTACCAATCTGGAAATACTGCCGCGGGTAGACCGTTCCACAGTTCGGTGGCGCGTGTAAACCGCACAGTAGTGGAGTGCCACGTATCCAGATGGTGTGGATGATATTTAAGTTTGTGACGTGCTGTGCGGTTAGAAAATTCGGCGGCAGGTAACAGGTCAAACAGTTCTTCAGAACACTCACCATGATAAATGCGATAGAGAACGCACAGCGAGGAGACGTCTCTACGCAGAACCAAAGTGTCAAGCCTTTCACAGCTTACTGGGTCCTTAATGATTCGAACAGCTCTACGTTGTATGCGATCAAATGGGTCAAGCTGATACTGGGGTGCACCAGCCCAGAGATGAGAACAGTACTCCATGTGTGGCCGAACCTGGGCCCTATATAGGGCCAATCGGTGTTTTGGCGTGAAGTACCGTCTCGCTCTATTGATGACCCCCAGTTTCTTCGAGGCCAACTTCTTCGAATGCACTACCATTGCGTTTACCGACTAACAAGTGCCTCAAAGACAATAAAATTATAAAAACCCACAAAATTAATATCCTATCCTATCCTATCTTTATGAATGAACTAATAAGGGACGCCATTGACGTTTTTACTGCGCCGTGTATACTGACTGACATTCTATTCTATAAGATGGCCTAATATTGTTGGATTCGAGCGCTTTACCTTTTGTTCGTCGTATCTCCAAGTTAAGACAGCTTACTTACTATGAAGTTGCCTTGTTTTTCGATTTCTCTTACGTGAACTGTCACAAATAACATCTTCATACATTTTTATCATCATCACTACACATAACGTGTATTGATGATTTTTCTGTCTAAAAATTACAATTTCAATATATTTTTTATTGTGAGTCGTATTTTTCCATAATAGTATTAATCCTTATCCTTAATTAATTTTCACATTATCTTAAGTGCTTTGCAAACATACATTATATGAATAATCCAGTAGTAAAAGCGGGCGAAGCCGCAAGAGGGTCACTAGTTATATATAAAGCCTATTTGTAAATTTACGTATAAAACCTATTTGTTTATTTTCTTTTTTCGATTTTTATGTGAAAGTTTCACAATATTCTAATAATATAGATGTATAAAGATAACGTTTGATATTATAATAAAAAACAAAAATACTCTATTTTCCCAATATATGCTTACGATAATATTTAGATTATGTGAACATTGTATAGCATTAGGATCTAAATAAAATTTTACTGATCGTAAAAACTGTTATTTTGTTTCTATTATAATATATAACAGTTATAAAAAATGAATATGTTATTAAAAACGTAATATTATTGGAATATTATATACATGTATATGTAAATATTTTTTTAGAGGCTCTCGTAGCGCATTGGGACAGCATCTGATTAAATCTGGTTCGATGATGTTGATGATGATGAATGTGAGAAAAAACGTGAAACTGCTTTATTAATTTTCCATATACCTCATATGGTAACAAATATGTGTATGATTTAGTACATACCATTATATACCAAATTAACCACATATTTTACTTTTCTTTTTTTTTTCTTTCTGTATTAAATCAGTTACTTTGTTACTGACAATATATCCAACAATATTAGGTAATTACAACGTCACTCGAACTCCTTACCATTACGTTTAATAATTACAGTTTCTATATTAAAAATAAAAAAGTAAAAAAAAGAGAACAGCCCCTAAATCTTTATTACTACAGATACAGACAAAGCACTCTATAAAACGTCCTCGTAACTCGCATTATATCGTATATTTTAAAATTTCACGCGTATTTTGACGTCATTTCCCATATGAACGTCAAAGATTACTTCGAGGGAGAGATGGGGTCCTTAATATTTTATGAAGAGATATCGAACGAAATGATTGGGTGTGGTATAAGTGATTTCTTTTTTTTTTGTTAAGGTTTTTAACTTTTTGATGTCGTTGGGGCGCAGTGGAATGTTATTCGACTGGATGCGATGTAGTTTTAATCTTAAATCTTCTTAAGAATTATTAAAAAAACAGCTTCACTTTTTCTCCTGCATGTTGGGGTTAGTAAAAGGAACCTAGTGTTAAGAGTTTTTGAGCCATTATAGAAGTGAACTTCTTAATTATTCTTGGAAAGTTCATTTATCGAGGACGGCAAAAGCTTATAGCGTCACGTTAATGGTTTTAATTCAATCAGTTCTCTGCTCCAGCGGGCACAGTTACCTCAATCTCTTTGTATCTCATATATCATACACAATTCCTAGTTATTTTCAACCTACCCCGGGGCAATGCTGCAAGTTAAAGCTAGTGTAAATATAATAAAAATTATATAAAAAATATACCAACAATTCTGTTTATTCATTGTATCAACAGAGATATTTTGAGAGAGTTGATATTTACTAAGTAAAATAAACAACTAACATCACTATAATCTATAAATATTTATAATAAAATCGAGACGAATCGGTGTTTGTACATAGAAGAAAGAAAAATAATAATAATAAAAAATAATAGATAAGGAAAAATGTTATTGGGGGTCTTTATTAATATAATAGATCCCAAAACATTGATTTAAAAAAAATATCTTAATGTCTATGCGTTTGTTTACGCCAATCTCAGGAACGGCTTAGCCGATTTTAATTTAGTTACAGCATTTAGTGTTTGTTTCATTTCAATCGGTTCACAAACAAAAAAAGTCTTTAAAAAAATCAGCTTCACGCTGTATCCCGCACACAGCAGGGTAGGCAGAGGAAACCTAGTGTTGAGACACTCCGTTTCTGCCGAATTCTCGAGGTATTGCGTGTTGACTGGCAGAACTTAACGCCGAGCTATCAATAAATGGATATTGTCTTTAAAATTATAATATTAGGAGATCACGTCATTAAGATGAGAAAATAAATTGTAAAAAACGAAGCGTGGGCCACTAGTGAGTAAATAAAACAAGAAAAATAGCGAAAATCATCAATTTCTACCAACTATCTTATAACTTGTACCGTTTATTGACATCAAAAGGTTTATATATGAGTATATTTCTAGTGATTGAGCTTAATAAATGGATATGGGAGATCAAAGTATGGATTGATAGGACTACTGCGGACTTACGAAGTTCTGGTTGTTACCTTGTGAATGCTGGAATGTTTCTGTTTTATTTACTTGGATTGTTTTCCTTTTAATTTCACCTTTTGTTCTGGGCTTTTGGCCTTTTTGTTTTCGTTTTGGTAGATTTTTTTTGTGCCGTCGAGGTCGTCGTGACGCAGGGGACAAAAGAGTGAGTTAAGTGAGTTGAGTTACGCCACTCAACACGCAATGCCTTCAGTATTGAACTGAAAGTAGGGAGCGGAGTGTCTTAACACTAAGTTCTCTCTGCATATCTTGCTACATACAAGACACAACGTGAAGCTGAAAATAAAAGAAAAGATAAAGAAGTAGATACCATTTTCTGCTATCGAAAAACTATTCATTCAAATTTTCTTTTAACATTCCATTGTATTTCGCATATTATAGAGAAAGCAGAGATCCGATTTCTACCTGCAATCGAGACATGCGTGTTAAGTGGCGGTACTTAACTCTACCTTACCCTGAGTATCACGTTACGTACGTTATCTCTCTGCGCAACGATGGCCAATAGAGATAAACAAAAGAGTGTCGTGTGGCGTAACTCAACGCTGCATTTATCTTTCTGGAGCAGGAAAATAAAAATATCTTTTGAATTCCCTACATGTAATTGTACTATTGCGACAACTTTAATTTTACAACGATTTAAATAAATCCAGAAACAAAAGTCAAGTCAAAAGGAAAAAGGAAACCGCACAGAAATTTTAATGGGGTAGTAAAACTACTCGATACCGATAGCCGTAATAGAAAAAGAAACGTAGTTTTCTCACATATTAACGTTTAAAATGAAAAGATTGATTTAATTTCTTTGTTACTTACATAATATCGAATTAAATCCAATTTCCATAATCCATAAAGAACTTCAAAGAAAAAATACCCCCCGAAAAATACTTGTATATCGTTTCAAAGCGTTTTCACCAAATGTACTGTGTATTTTCTTATTTTTTTACGATATCATAAATTTCTTGGCCTCCGGAAGTTTACTTTCCGATCGCGAAGGTTATTTTGTACAGGAAAATGATTTTTCACTAACAAAAGAGAAGAAATTATAATAGATTTTCTATAGTCTCAGATTGGCTGTTTTTGCTGGATTAAATAATATCAATAAATAGTATATAACTTACATAATATAATAAATCGGTTAAGTGCGAGTTAGACTGCTCACTGAGGGTTCTGTATCAATTTTAGAATTGTAGATCAACGGGAAGTACAATTTATAAAGTTGACAAGCTTCAGTTTGCGGGCGTATGCACTGTTTTAATATTATTTGTAAACTGCACTGCACTTTCTCACTTCTTGCTAAATTCCATAAGCATTCTTCTGTTTTCGTTGACTAAGAAGCTTGATTTTCCTATCCCGCACACAGCAGGGTAGGCAGAGAGTACTTAGTGTTAAGATACTCCGTTCATTACTTTTCAACGAATTCTGGAAGCATTACGTGTTAAGTGTCGAAACTTAACGCCACGCTTTGCTTCGCCAGAGCGAAGAAATGAAAGTATCAAAATATATATAATTTCCTCGAGTAGGACCCCAAAACCTTAACAGTCATGTGCCCCCCACGACTAGTTGTGGTTTGTACCAAAAATTAATTAAATCAGGTCCAAAATTCTCCAAATAAAATAACCCTTCCAAAAATAATTTAGAACTTTTAAAGCACAATGCACGAAAAGCCATCTGTTAAAATAATCTTCGATCCCGAATATTAATCGTAGGCCCGATAACCGTCATCGACCTGAAGGCAATGAGATATGACCACCTAAAGTTATTAACGTCGGGTTGGCGATAATCATTGTGGTGTAAACTTTATCTTTTACGGTTTAATGTTTTATGTCATATAAATTTAAGGCATTAATTTTTTTTATAGTTTAATAATGGAATAGTAAATTTTTTTGTTTAGCTTCACATTAGTATCCATAAGTAAAAGTAAGTAAAATATTTCATTATCTCGAGTGGGAATCGAACCTAAAACCAGTCACGCTTACAGTCGCACGCTTATAGCCTTGAAACACTAGTGTAAATAAACTTACTTGTATAGTAAAATGCTGCGTTTAACCCCGTTAACCCGTTAGGAGGTTTTCATTCTCCGTAATAGGAATTTAATTCACATAATTACATAACTTTAGTTTTAAGCAATATCTAGAGAAATATAAAAAGCAAAATTAAAAGAAGAAGAAGAAGTATCTATATATATAAAAGGACTTGTCCTCACTGACTGAGGTAAGACGCACGCACAGCCGTAACCGTTGATGGTAGAAACGTGAAATTTGGACAGATGTTTACTTTTGTAATCTGGACATCCACTAAGAAGGGATTTTGAAAAATTTTAACTCTAAAGGGATGACATAGGGGGGTTTGTATGGATTTTTTTTTAAATCGGGACCGATTTTTATAAAATTTTAAATTCAGACTCTTAAAAATATTTAATTGTTGTTGCTTTTTATTTATGGCGTTCCGAGCGTGCCAATTCCAATATTTAATTGAATACGTGTTGCATAGTTTATTAGAATTCAAGTGCAAATAAGCACGCGAAGCTGCGCGCGTCCGCTAGTTCGATAATAAAAGTGACAGACCATGAGTCAGAGTCCGGAGAGTAGTGTAACAAAAAAATATAAAGAAAAGAAAAAAAGGTATCTGAAGGTTAATTAATTAAAGAGAATCAGAATGCAATAACCATTTACCACGATTTAATCTCGTGGAAATATGTTCCCGCGGGATTATCTTGACGTATCGTCTGTCCTGTGGGAAATCTGATATTAAATTGTACTAGTTGGTCGTAGGTTCGATACTTATATGGGGGCATGGCTATATATATGTTTTATTTTTGTAGCGTTAATTACTGTCAATTATAAATAAAATTTTATCTGTTTAATCTGGATAGTATCTACTAATATTTTTAATGATAAAAATATTTTTTTTGCTTGATATACTTAGAAGGCAGCTAATATGAGGGAAGCTTTTATAGTTTTACTTAATATTTGTTGAGGTAAAAATTTTGTAATCATTTGAGGTCATCTTGACGCAGTGAAGCACTTTCTGATTGTTGGTGGTTGTAAATTCGATTCTCACTTTGAATTAATGATTATATTTAAATTATTTCTATTCCCCTTCTTTGGCATAGGAAGAGTGGTGTTAAATTCCGCGATTCATTTTGCAATACCTCAAAAATTGAACGTAAAGTAGAGAATAGCGTGCCTAAACACATTTCATGTGCCAAAAACATTTTATGTAAGTTTATTTTATGTTATTGGCTTAGTTTATTTTATATTATATAATATTTAATTATATTTCATAAAGTTTGCACTGAGACGTTGTCTCCTTTCTCCTCATTACAATTTATCCGTTATGTTTCAAAGGTTGTCTGGTGGAGATTGCTTAAAGCAATAAGACCGCCTTTGCATACGTGTTTTTCTTTAAATTTTATTTGTGTTGTTCTTTCTATATATTTCTTTTATGTGTGCAATAAAGTATATTCTATTCTATTCTATTCTAAACACTAGGGCCCGTATTTATAAACAGTTTTCAAATCTGAAATCGATCGTGAGATGCCGTTTTAATTCATAAATTACACATATATGAAGGAATACAGCTCGGATATGAGTTTGTTGAAAAAAAATCAAGCAAATTCTTAATAACTTAAGCACATTTAAAATTTATTCAAGAATTCTTGTTGTGGAAGTTAATCCAGATCTTTTCAAAAGATACCAATGATTTAACATAAAGTGTTTTGATAAAGAGGATTTAAAGCTTAGCCTGCCAGTGGTTGAGGGAGACCAGCGGTTATACATCTCTTAAATGATCTTGGAAACTCTACGTACTCTGAAACACTGTCAAGCATTGGTTTATATATAAATACAAATATAAATACTAATACTTTTATATACTATAATATAAATATTTTTAGAGGCAAAAGAGGCAGAAGCATGCCACTGTAATCACAACGATTAGTGGGTTCGGTTCCCATGTGAGGCAATGAAACAATTAATATTTTCATTTCCTCGGCTGGGTAATGAGGGAAGCGCGGCGTTGAGTTCGGCCACTGCCACCAGAATTCAGGGGAAAATGGAGAACGGCTAGTAAAGTGCCTTAATGCTAGATTCCCAGGTATCCTCTTTACTCTTTAATACTATAAAATTTAAACATCCCACCAAACCCCAAACACCATAACCCCAAATTACATGACCATAAAAGAAAAAATTCAACCAAAAACAATAATATAATCCTAACAAAAATACATTAAACAAAAGGTATATCGTAGCCAATTTTTATGGTGAATGAAAGAATAACCAGGCTTGGAAATGGGACGCGACGCCCGCGGATATTTGCTGCGTTACTTGCCATTGTTCTAACTTTCAATGGACGGTATTTTCTATAGGGGGAAAAAAACGTCGTCTCCACGACTACAAAGAGTTTGTAACTGTTATATATACATACTTGTTTGTATGTAGGTTTGTACTGTAGTTGTAGGACGAGAATGTGGTGAGTATCGAT
Organism: Heliconius melpomene rosina; assembly: GCF_056956725.1. Taxonomy (NCBI): domain Eukaryota; kingdom Metazoa; phylum Arthropoda; class Insecta; order Lepidoptera; family Nymphalidae; genus Heliconius; species Heliconius melpomene. The sequence goes on along the minus strand of NC_140402.1, from coordinate 1,924,908 downwards.
GTTCTTGATTCCTGATCATTTTTTTATTTCATGTTCTTATTTTTTGATTGGATTTATACATTCTTCTTAGCTTCTGCTGTCGTATAACCCAGAGAAAACCTGGGAACCTAGTGTTAGGACCCTCCATTAAGACCATTCTGTTCCCCACTGACCATAGATTTCTTGAGGCAGTGCATTTTGAATAATGGAACTTAACCTTACCAGACTGGGGAAATGAAAATAGTAATCATTTCCACCAAGTGAGACTCAAAGAAGAAGAAGAAGAAGAAGTTCTATCTCTTTACCAGAGTGAACAAATAAGACTATTAAACACAACCTTTTTAATATGTGATTTTTATATACGAAAATTTAAATCTCTAAAATTATATCTAATTTAATAGTATTTCGTAGTTTATAGTAAGGGATCTCCTCAAAATGGAAACCATTTCAAGTAACACTGCCTTCTGCATCGCCTGAACCAGCAGCTAAGCTATAGCCTCTAGAGACATTGTTGAGGGCTTTCCACTGTTAAACTGTTAATTGAAATATTGAAATAATGGTAGTACCAATTCGTATGGTTTAAGATTTTATTATTAGAGACGAGACGTGGCGCAGGGGCACAAACGTGCGTCTGTAAGCGCGATGGGTTGTGGATTCGATTTCCACTCGAGATAATGAAATATTTACTATTTTCATTTGGAAACGAGGCAAAGCGCGGCGTTAAGTTCCGCCGCTCCACACCCAAGGCCTCTAAAATTCTGCGGAAAGTGGGGAACGGAAGTATCTTAATGCTTACTGTATTGTTACAGCGTGAATATAAAAAAAAGTTTTTTATATGTGATTTGGGTTGCCGTAATTAATCCTAATTATTTAGTAGATACCCAATTACTTTAATTCATAATAAAATTTAGAAAAATTTTGCTTTACTTAACAATGGTTGATGCCTGTAAGTTTGACGTAATTTTAATTAGTTATATTAATTTGAAAGTTCTTATAATAAGATATTTGACAATAAAGTGTAAGATTTTTTTATTTATATTAAAATACTGAATTTTTAGGATCTGAATGGTTGTGTGGGTACAGTTCATTCGTTTCTCTGCTTTGGCAGATAAAGCTCGGCGTTTAGTTCCGCTACAAAAAGTCAAATATCTTAAAAATTTAGTGATATAAGGAACGAAGTGTAACGAAGTGTAACGAACGGAAAAATATTGTCGAGCTAAAATAAAAAATAAAATCTTACTTAGTAAATTTTTATCTTATATCTTTACCAAAACGTATAGGTGCCTATCTTAATTATAAAATGACATAGAAAATAATCACTACAGCTTTTCAGCCTCTATCTTTTATGATTAATCGAATTTTTCTCCCATAGCAAGTTTTATGGCTTCGAAGGCATTTTTAATAATACCAGTGACGAAGCTTCGCGCTATTTTCGTACTTATGATTAATCGAGCTAATTGTAAAACGTTTCTTTGTAATTGTGAATGACAAGATCAAAAGTAATTTGTTTTGAGTTCGAATTCCGAGTCGGGCAAAATTAATTATTGGATTATTCTTTCATTTAAGTAAAGTTTTGAATTGTATGCGAATATTTTTTAATTATTTATGCTGGATTCATATATATTTTTTTACTTCTAGGATTTATTTGAAAACATAATATCTAAATATTATTGATAAATCCAAAATTTCGAAAGTAGCAAAATTTGACTCTGTTATGGCGCAATGGCACAAGCGTGTGTCTATAAACGCGACGATTGTGGGTTCGATTCCCACTCGGTAAAATGAATCATTATTTACTAATATATTCTTTTCTTCGCTCTGGTAACAAGGAAAAGCGTAGTGTAGAGTTATGCCACTCAACACATTAATGTCTTGGAAATTTGGTGGAAAGTAGAATGTCTTAACATTAGGTTCCCTTTGCCTAAAACATAGTAAAAAAAAATATCTTCCTTATCCATGCTATTATGCTAATGTATGACCCATACATACATTCTAAATCCATTATTCCTATAAAACTGAACCTCCAAAGGACTAGGTCAAGCATGTCAAGAACGTTCCTAATCAACGCTAGTACTTCGACCGCATCTCGGAGTAAATAATTAACTAGTACAGTTGAGAGATTTACAGCATCTGCAAACGACAAAAGAGGATGTTGCTACTATAAGTACCCCTATATAGGGGGTAATACTTATGTTAGAATATGTAGGGGTAAATACGGAAATTTCATGGGTTTTTTGTATTATTGTTTATTTTAAAACGAAATAAAATATGGAAAATAATTAATTGGTTATAAATTTGAATTCTGATTTGGTAATATTTATATCTTTTTATAACTTTTTTACTAGAAATTGGCCTAAAATAAGAAGAAAATAATAAAATTCTGTATTTTGTCGAAAGTAAAAATCGAGATGCATTATGTTTCCAAGAACTCCTAGCTAAGATTTAATTGATTCAACAATGCGTTTCAATCCATTTGGGCTGTAAAGGATGCTAAAGAAATAGATATACACACATACACTGGAAAAACATTACAAAAACATTATTAAAATATAATTATAATTATATAGCTTAAATTATTATTCCATTATAAATAAGCTACAAGACTATTTAAAATGAAAAGAAATTCATATCTTTCCTCGGAAACAGTATAACAAGATGTCGTTCTTACTGAATAATAAAGATATCAACCCAGTTCGGATGATTAGCATTGTCTTAGAAACTGGGCTGTTCACTTGACGGCTCTGTTTAGTATTGTTCTGTCAAGATCTCAGTTTGTTTTTGTTTATTTTCTATATGTCAAGAGGCGTATTTATATTCTTTTTTTTTAGTTTCACGATGTAAAGGGATTTGCTCTTTTTGCCTCAAGTGGGAATCGAATACACAACCTCTCGAGTTTATAGGTGCTTATGCCTCTGCACCCGCGGCTAGCCTCTTTCTATTTTTTAACTATTTTATAAGCATCTGACTACATTCCGCACTCAACAGGATAGAAGTTAGGAACCTAGTGTTAATTCCCTCAATATCGGAGGCATTGCGTGTTAAGTGGCAGAATTTAACACCGCATTTTATCTCAAGATTAGAGCGAAGAAATGAAAATATTAAAAATTTCTTTTCTTCGAGTGGAGAACAAACCCGCAACCTGTTGCAGTCAAACACGTGTGATTCAGCGCACCAAATGGTCGCTTTTTTTTTAATTTTAAATATTTTCAATAATATACACCACAGAACAAATACATTTTAAAAAGTAATAATTAACACAACGAGCTGTCCAACAGTTCTGAAATTTAAACCCTACATCATCAACAATGGACGAAGGCTCATAACTTTCACGTGGAAATGTCACAAACACTTGTTCTGTCGCAAAGTAGACTTACTGAAACTTCCAGAGTCCTCTGAAAACTTGTTGACTTCACAATGCGGCTTTGGAAAAGATTATTAAAATTATTTGTATATAGTTTTTTATGTTAAGCTTCTAGCTACGGCGTTGAGTTACGCCGCTGAACACGCAATCTATCGATCGGTAAGACGAGACCAGACTACCGTGTATATATAATACACTAGATTCTCCTAATATTCTTTATTAATTCGGCGGAAAGTATGGAATCCGGGCTAATACTGACACCAGCTACAGTGGTCTTCCTCCTGGCATTAATCCCGGCTATTGCCATGATCTGCCCTCCTACTCAACCTACTCCACTTTGCACGGTCTTTTGCGTCCTCGGTGGTTAGACCATTGGCTCTCATGTCCTGCATCACGACATCCAACCAGCGCTTCCTTGGGCGTCCGGGAGGTCTCACTCCAGGAATTGATATAGCACACAGGCACTTGCATCCGACATAGTTCTTAGGCTATAGTGGCTTACATAGAAACTATTAAAGTTATGCCTGGGGCCAGTCGTGGTAAAAGGGCCTGGGTTTATCAATTCGAAGCTGTAGTTGCTGAGATTAGTGCGTTAAGCCAAACATACCATTTAGCCTTAAAACGTTAATATAGAAAATAAGTTTAGTAACAACTAGGTAGCTAAAAAATATAAAATTTTAATTCTATATAATATGTAAGAGTACCCTCACATCCACACCTAATCGCGTTCACAATGTAATGTGAGGCGATGCGTTTAATCTCCTTACTGTAATACTACTATAGCTTCTATTAATAAATTAGTTTATACTTAATTTTTTAAACTTTACACTGTATTCCACACAATGCACGGTAACCAGAGGGAACCTGGTAACCTAAGTTAGGATACTCCGTTCCTATTGAAAAACTTCCGTTCATCACTTTTCGCTGAATTCTGGAAGTGTGTTGAGTGGTGGAATTCAACGCCGCGTTTTGCTTTGTTACCAGATCGAGGAAACGGTAAATATTAAAAAAACGAGTATAAAAAATTATTTACTCAAGTGACAATCGAACTCACAACCGTCTACAGTTACACGCTTGTGCGATACAAGCGTCACGAATTTCCTCACTGGTATTTCATATATTGACTATATTTTTTACATAAGGGGCCAAGGCCAATCTCTCGTGAGAGCCAATGTCAGATATTATTTGAATTGTTTCAATATTATTTATTTTATATTTATATTTTTTTATATTTAGCTTTTTTCCGTTTTCCACCATAAAGTTCCGGTTAACAGTTAATAATAAGAGAAAACCCTATTACTTAAAAAAAGATAAAACAACGAAAAAAATACTCAACTTGGCTACCTCAGAAATACCTTAAAAAAGGTAAAAGGTAAAAGACATCCAAGTGGATTATTCAAATAATTTAAAACTGTCAGTTTAATCGCTTAATGAACCAATTTGCAACATTTAGCCGTGCAATGTCCCTACAGGCTGTGGCCAGTAATAAAGCGTTATGTGACGAGCGGCAATGTTTGAAGCCAGTGTTGATAGAATAAAAGTGGTTTGTTGGTTAATATATAATTTTTGGATAGTGCAGTAGTGTTAAGACACTCTCCATTTTCCGCCGAATTCTAGAGGCTTTGCGTGTTAAGTGCCGGAACTTAACGCCGGGCTTTTGCCTTAGTGCTAGAGCGAATGAATTATCATTAATAAATAATAATGCATTCCCCGAGTGGGAATTGAAGCTACGACCGTCGCGTTACAGTCACATATTTGTACCCCGGCGCCACGATGACCTCAATCATATAGCTTGACAGGCAGAAATAACCTAATCAAGATAATCTGCCTTTTCGTCTGAATTTAATAAATTGTGTGACGTCTAGCGGAACTTAACGCCGCAAAATGCTAATTCTACATCCTTTTAAGCAAGGAAGATTCGAACTCACTTTTGGAAGGCGTTTGTTTTATTATCATATTTTTGTAATGGTAGGAAAATATGAATATACCTTTAATTAATGTTCAAAATGCTGTTATAAATCTCACAAAGTTTTAATAAATTGTTCTTTAGTTATTTACTTTATTATAATAATGGTCAAATGGTTTTCATAAATTTTGTTATAAGACTGTGAAAATAAATCAACTAAAATTTCAAAATTTGGCCGAAAAGTGGAAAACGTAGTGTCGTAACACAAAGTTCTGGCTCAGGGCTAAGGTGAAAATAAATAAAATAATATTATAATATTATATTTATTTTTCTTTTCAATAAAGATTCTATCTCTTTTCTTAAATAAGTTCAAATAGTGGGGATTTATAAAGTTTGCCTTACAGCATACAGAGAAGGTACGACAAAAGCGGTAACAAACGTATAAAGAATACGACATTTCAGCGTATAAATATATACTATACACTCGTAGATCGCTATAAAGTGCAAGGACGTATTATCCCTGGATTTAATATTGCCTTTTTATATTTTATTTATATTATAAAATGCAAGAATAACACTTTATGTTATTTATAAAAATATAATATGTTTTTATATCTTCTTCTTCTTCTTCCTGGCTCCCGGCTATTACCAGGGTGTGCCTTCCTACTCAACCTACTCCACTTTGCACGATCTTTTGCGTCCTCGGTGGTTAGACTATTGGCTCTCATGTCCTGCATCACGACATCCAACCAGCGCTTCCTTGGGCGCCCGGGAGGTCGCGCCCCAGGAACTGGTATGGCAAGGCACTTGCATCCGACATAGTTCTTAGGCCGGCTTAACGTGACCAAACCATCTCAGGCGACGCTCTTGGAGCTTAATGTGTGTTTATATGTAAACTATAAATACATATATTTTAAGTTTAAAATTTTAAAATAATTTAAATTTAAATTTCAAAATAAATTGAATTTTTCAAATTGAAGCAATAATTCTATTCAATTAAAATAAACATTTAAACTTTTTAATATTAATTTTGTGTAGATTATTCATTTCAAAATTCACAAATTTTTTACTTAAATTATAATTTCTAATGAAATCTTTGTCTTGCACAAGCAACGGAAGCATCTAAAACATAACAGTAAAATCCTATAATATAAGGAACATTCTTATTATATAATTTAATATTACAAAAGTACCTACTTATATATTATAGCAGTAAAAGTGCAATCTTGCTGAAATTGCATCTTCCATAGCCTCGTTTTAAGGATTATCTCAAGTGCCGCCGGTGGCTACGCTGTGAAATTCATTTGTTTTTTCTTCTTACTAGAAACCAGAAATACCAGCCTGTTTGTAGCTTACCGAGCTACGCTCTTTGAATTTTATACTAAAAATGAATTTAGTATGGGCTTAAACGTTGAAATTTTTAAGTTTGCCTTATTATGTTCGTATTAGCATTTCAAACGGCCGTTCTCGTGTGTGGAAAGTTACTTTGGTGCAAATAATGCATAATATAAATAATAATCGCGTTGAAAATTATTTTTTGTTTGTTGTTTTTTTACCTGTGGCTTCGCCTGCTTGATCAGTGGATAATTGTGTATCCCGTTGGTGATAGCGTACGCGGTTGTAGATATAGGCCTGGATAATAGTAAATACAAAGAGTTTTTTTCAATTTACACAAGTAGTTTCTGAGTTCAAACAAACAAATTGTTAAACCGATTCTGAGATCAGCAAAAACAAACGTACAGACAAACAGACAAAAATGTAGGTCCTAGGTCCTATTAAGTTAATAAAGGTTCCCAATAATAAATTTTTTAAATATCTTCCAAGTACACCGACCCTCTTACGATTTTATTATTAAAAGATAAGTATAGAAGATTATTACTTGATAATATTTATGCAGCTCTATCCTACAAAGCTGAGTAAGTAATGAGAATGTAGTGTCCAGACACTCGGTCCTGGACTTGTTGCCTGAACTCAAATCATTGCGTGGTAAGCTGCGGGACCTAACACTGCGTTTTTTTATTAAGTAATACCAGTGTAAACTCACTAAATAGCTAAATAAAGTCTAAAGTGATTAGGCGAAGATAAGTGCAAAAACGTGTAATTTTCCATTTAATTTGTAAAAGCCAGTGGTTTAAAATGTTTCCTTTAAAATGAGGCACATTTTTAAAATAAACTTTACTTATTTACTGGTTCTAAAATAAAGTTACTGCTTTAATTTAATTTACTCTAGAAAAGTATAATATATTACTTATAGAAAGATACGTTTATTTCACGAGGCGTTGAGTTCCACTAATGTCTCGAAAATAGAGTGGAGGTGGAGGTGGAGGAATGGAATATCTTAACGATAGGTTACCTCTACCAACGCGACGACCCCGTGATAAGCGACATACAGGTGAAACTACACTAAACCTATAACCATCGTATCACCATACTCAATCAATTAATAGCTGTGGTCTTTAATCATAACCAATTATTGTTTTTTTTTCAGCTTCACGCTGTATCCCGCATGTAGCAGGGTAGGCAGAGGGAACGTACTGTTAAGACACTCCGCTCACCACTTTCTGCCGTACACAACGCCGCACATTGATTCGAAACCAGAGCGAAGAAATGAAAACATTACAAATTTCATTTCCTCAATCGAAAGTGGAAATCGAACCCACAAACTGTTGTCCTTGTGCTTTTGCGCCGAGACTAGCCTAGATTTTTTATGATTTCAATTTTCCACTTAATCCTATATATATATATATATAGGATTAAGTGGATTCAAAGGGCGCAGGACCGGACGGAGTGGCGAGCATTGGGGGAGGCCTATGTCCAGCAGTGGACCTTAAAAGGCTGATGGATGGATGGATGGATATATATATATATACTAGCGGACCCGGACGCGGCTACGCCTGCTTGAAATATAAAAATATAATTTCTATAGAAATATAATTTCAATCTAGATGAAATGCTAAAAGTGACTATTATATTTATTTTCATAAGGATGAATATCAAAATGACGCGGTAACGAACGCGGTCGCGTAGCGACGACGGTTGTTATTAACATGGCAGAATAAATTGCATGTCAAATTAGAAAGTATTTTAATTTATTAGTATATATATGTAATGTAATGTTATATAGCCTATAGCACTTCTGAAGAATGCAGCTTTCATACAAAACAAAAACAAAGTAAATCGATCCAGTAGATCCAGAGATCTTAGCGTTCAAACAAACAAACAAACAAACTCTACCGCTTTATTATATTAGTATAGATAGAAGAAGGAACCTAGTGGCAAAGTACACTGTCTTCAAATTAGAGACATTGTGTGTTGAGTAGAAGAACCCAAAGACGTAGTTTGAGAGGATGACCCATTACGGACTGGCCTCGAAATTCTATACAACTCAAAAAAAAAAACAAAATATCCAAAGTTACTTATAAACTGTATACCCATGTAATCATCATCATATGTTTACATTTAGGTAACATTTCTATATGATTTTGTCGTACATAATAAGACCGCCATTAGACAAATTAATTTGGAACCCCTACAGCCTCACCCTTTAAAGAATGGCTGCCTCATTTACCTCATTAGATGTGAAAGATGGGAGTGTGTATTCAACATTGATAATATATTTGTGTATTACTTGTTTTATATGAAATTAAAGTAAGTTTCTTGAGGTCGTGGCGTGACAAGGGTGTGACTATAACGTGACGGTTGTGGGTTCGATTCCCACTCGAGGAAGGATAATTATTTACGTTTATATTTCCATTTCTTCGCTCTGAAAAAAATGGGGAACGGAGTGTCTTAACACTAAGTTCTCTCTGCCCACCTGAAGCTGCTTAAAATATTATTAAATAACTTAAATAATGTTTTTCTTTCACGCTGTGCCCCGCATGAAGCAGGTTAGGCAGCGAAAGTTTAAGTTATTTAATTGTAATAATTCACATAGATGCCAGTCGTGGCACAGGAGCACAAGGATTCCCTCTGTCTAATGCGTGATAAAGCGTGAACCCAGCTTAAATCTACATTAAATCATTTACATAACCATTCAGTATAATACCACAAATATAATATTATTATATAGTAAGCCGATTGTAGCCAATTCAAATGAGGCGTCGACAATTGAATATCGATAGCCTAATAGTCCAAATCAAACATAGTATAGGCTGAGGATGTATGAGGACTATTAGTTACCGTGTTGCATTACCTTTAACGATCCAAATGGAAACACTTGTCGACTATTAGGTAAGCAATCAATTCCGTTTTTGTTTGTAATTTAACCGACTTTATAAAATGGAGGTTGTCAGTTTGAAATGGGTGAATGATGTTTTTAAAATTTAATATATATTTTTAAATTTTACAATGAATAATCTGAGAATATAGTGTTAAGATACTCCGTTCCCAATTCAGTTCACCTTTTTTCACCGAACTATGGTGGCAAGCGAGGAAATATTTTTTTAAATGTTTTGTTTCCTCGAGTGGGAATTGAACTCACAACCGGACTCAATTACACTCACACGTTTGTACCCCTGCGCTACGACTGGCCTTGTAAATAAAAAAAAAAAAAACAATGAAAATAAATTTTTCGTACAATTTTAATGTAGCAAATCTATTATTAAGTCTATATGTTTAAGCTAATACCCTATCCAGGATTAGAACACACAACCAGTATATCAAAAAGTCAATATTAATCAAAAATTTCTAACAATTTTTCACAATTTCAATTTAGTTAAGTAGATTCTAGGCAAGCCATATTACATAAAGTGTTGAATAGAGGGGATGGTGTGCGACGTGCTACGTCCGAGAGACACCTGTCGTCCCGAGTGCTTTCGAGTATGAAACAAACTTTTTACTTTTTATATTTCTTCATAGTCTTGTTTGAGTTTCTCCAAAATTGTTATTGTTATTTAAATATAATTTTAAATTTATTGAAATTTTATATTATTCACTCTACTTCATACTTTTAATGCTTCGAAGATTCGGTGTCCACTATAACTTTATTTTAACAAAATAGTAAAATATAATTATTATTTGATATTGGACTGGACTGGACTTATATTTTGTAGAATGTCTCAGACTAGACTATACTTTAATATTTATCAGATTTAGTCGCCTTGTCCATCATCAACCATCCTCTGTCATCCGTCAGCCGTCCTCTGTTGTTCGTCATCCAATAACCATCGTCCGTCAACCAATCTAGCCTATCTAATGTCGTAGATTGGTAACTGAATGATGAATTTACTATATACACTTCTGATGATTTTCCTTCCTATAAAATAAGCATTCTTAATTTTAAACTACTGTGCTTATTATTTTTTAGTTTTACAATTCGTCCCACATTTAACAGGGTAATTGAAACATAACCCACAAATATGTCATCCAGCTTTTACAGTCCACAAAGTTAGTATTAAATGTAACTCCTGACAAAACTGACAACCTACATCCAGTTCCAATCTTTAACATAAGGTCATCAATTTATTCCTAGGGATTTATACGAGAGGTTTTTATAGTGGCCAAGTGATTCTGGAGTCCTATTTTATTGATAGCGATAAGAAAATTGAGTATGGAGGTCACGTAACAGTGTAAACTGTAGAAGTAATCGCCAGATCGGTATGCTGCTTTTTACATTTATATATTTACTTAGTAGGTAATAAAATGGACAAGTAGTATTTACTTTTTAATGGATGGAATGGATTTTTTGGGATTTTTTCACTATATAAACAATGTTAGATTCAATACTCACAATCGAGGGTTTTTTTTTCAATTTACCGATAGATACAGCATAAAAAACATTTTTAGTAAGGTATACAAATATAACATAGTGTCAAGAAACTCCAGTTTTTCAAATTGGGCCCAACTTTAGAAATATTCAGCTTACTTAGTGAAAGTTACTCACTTACTAATTTAAGGGGAATTTCGAAGGGGAATCGATCGACAACCATTAAGTTTACAGTTAGTTATTTCGCTGTGACCCTGCGCCACGACTGGCCTTACTAATGAAAGAGAGAGAGAGAGAGAGTAAGACAAATGAGAAAAACAATCCAAGATTTCCAAATTAATTATTTCTAAAATAAAAGCAGCAGCGGTCCGCCGCACTACAGGGGCCCTGTCAAATGTTAATTAAAACTACTCCGTTGCGGTAAAAATACACTCGAGAACGAAAACTTATTTGATTTAAAAATACCTACTACTTTGAAATTAACAATTTTGTTTTGTTAGCTTATCCACGAGGCCAATGTAGGGCAATGGAATATACTGTAAATTCGAGAGATATTTTAGGTTCAATTTTTTTTTTACAGTTGATTTCATTGGTTCTGATAATAAAAAGCACGACTGATTCGAATTTGGGAAGAAAATGGACAACGAAGTGTCTTAACTCTAGTTTCTCTGCCACTCTCTGTCCTTAAGCAAGAAGAATATCCATATAAGATCATTATATAAACAAATTAATAAGAACTTAAATTATACATATTTCATATAAAATATTTAAAAAATTAACGTAGCGGAATTTGAACCTAAGTTTCTTGTTAACGTCCAAGAACTCTGACCATTAAGCCATTCGTTCTCGTCAAAATATTTATATTATTCTTTTTACAACTTATAATAGTATTTTTCTTTCCTTATAGTCCTCTTAATTTAAAAAATTTAAAAATAAATATATTATATTATTTTTAACATAAAACTATTATATCCAGAAGACATGAGAAAATTTTAAATATATATAATAATTTTAAGCAATAAAAAAGTTATTAATCCAGTTTTAACGAGATAATGTCGTCAGCTTATTATTACTCAATATTACACAGCTGTTAAATATTAAATTTTACAAGCTTTTTGGTTAAGTGGATAATAAATTACTAAATTGAAGGTCGTAGATTTGATTTTGGTTCAGAATAAACGTTTTTAAGCTATTTTTTATGTTTTTGACTATGATTTTTTTGATTCACGCTGCATCCCGCTTATATTTCTTACTTTTTTTCTTTTATTTCTTATATTAGCGTGTAAGAGCGAGCATAAAAAAAAATGCCATGTACAGACAGCAATCAGTTACTGTTTTATTATATATCTATTATTTTATTAAATTATATAAAACTTAGTATAAAAAAAGTTCTAAGAGAAGAAAAACCTACTTCATTGCTATTAATTAAAATTATAAAATTGTGAGTTTTAAAACTGAAATGGCTAGAACGAATGAATTAACTTCAATTGAAAAGTTATATATTTCCACTAAATGTATAATATTTTATAAGTTTTTTCTATAATTTGCATTTGATTTTATAATAACTCCTAGTGTGTGAATAGCACTTTATATTTGTATACAGTAATAAAATAAGTAGTGTACTTATGCCTGAGCCTGAGCCTGTAAAAATATATTTTTTTGTATCAAACTTTATCACATAAATCGCAGAGTATATAAGCAAATGGAACCTGGAACCTAGTGCTAACATACTCCATTTCCGCAGAATTCTTGAAGCATAGTGAGTTGACTGGCGGATCTTAGCACCGCGCTTTGCCTCGTTAGCAGAGGGATGAAAATAATGATAAATAATAAGTCATTCGAGTAGGAATCGAACTCAAAACCGTCACGTTATATATATTATAATTTATTATTATTCATTTAGAATATAATCTCCATAATAATATGACATAATTTAATATTTCTCGATGTCAAGTAGGTAAACTTATTAAGTTATTAGTATTAAAAATGTAATGTAAAATTTCACATTTCAAAGGTTCAAATTAACTTCATTATATTATTTAACCTAAGAGAAACTTTTTAACTTAGAATTATGGTTAATAAACATACATTAAAAAAAATTGCTTTGAGTTTTTTTATTTTTAAGTTTTTAATAGATTTTTTTCAGTACCATCACGCAATGCCTCCAGAATTCGGCAGAAAGTGGGGAACGGAGTTTTTTTTTTTTTTTTAACGCTGGGAAATGCAGTTTACGCAGACCGACAGAGCGGTACTGTGGGGCTCACCGGAGAATGAACCCGATACTACCCACTAAAACCCAGCGAGACCTACCCACCTAAGCAAGACGCCGCAGGATCGCTCACGCATTCCACTACGGCGACTCGGTGGAAAGCCCGCCTGTAGCGGACCACCGTCATATTATTGGTGACTCTCTAGGGTAAGGGGAGTTGGAGATGAGCATACTGCCTTCTCCTATTCCCTAACCTACGACGACGGAGCGGGCCTGCATTTGCGCTGGACTCGCGCTCCCGCTCCGCGGCCTCCTTTAATGCCATCACAGAATCGCAAAAGGAGACCATGGTAGACCAGTGCCTCTCACTATCTAGCATGGGTGGGGAACGGAGTGTCTTAACACTAAGTTCTCTCTGCTGTGTGCGGGATACAACGTGAAGCTAAAAATAAATAAATAAATAACATTCTTAGGTGCAAGTATATACTGACACGAATATGTGGGTACCGATTTTCATTATAGAAAAAAGTGTTTTGGTCACGTTCTGACCATTTTCACACAATCGTCAACAGCCAAGGATCATTTTCGTAAACATAAATAAACATAACAATGAAATGTTTTATTTCGTTAAATATATAAGAGACTCTTTAGTTTTCTTTGTTGTGTTGTACTTACTCAGTACTTATATATTTTTTGGAACTATTTTTTAAAAAGTAAATATTTTTATGACATATTTCACATTATAAGTGCCCGAAGTAATTCTTACTAATCCCGAAGTAATTCTGATCGCAGACAGAGAGATAGGTAATTTTAGCTTCACGCTGCATCCCGTACACAGCGGGATATCAGAGCGAAGAAATGAAAATATTAGGGTAATTGGTTACAAGTACTTTATTTTATAGGTACTTGGTTAGTGCAGAAAGTTTTGTTAATAAAAGTTGAAATATTTCCAGTTTTTTTTAATTTACATTTTCATTTCTTCGCTCTGGTGACCAGGCAAAGCACGGCGTTGAACACGCCATGTTTCTCAACACGCGAAGAACGGAGTTTCATAACACCAGGTTTCCTCTGTCTACCTTGCTGTGTGCGGGATAGAGCGTGAAGCTGATTGATTTTAATTTCTTCTTCTCCGAATGATTAGTGCGTCACTAAGTTTCGCCAAACAGTGTGTCTCTAAAAGGTTTCATCGCTTTCTACGTACGTGCCTTAGTGCGTTATTAACAGAGTAGAAATTAAATCTACGGTCCCTGTCTCCCCTAAAATCAGACTTTAGTGACTAGACACTTTATGATCTCTACTTCCTAAAATTTCAAAGAATCATTTTACACCAAATCGTAAGCCAGCAGCTCTATAAATGAAACGCATAAAATGCCAGTACCAGTTCTCTGTCATAAAACCTACCATCCCCCCTAAATAACTTCTCAGCATATAAATAGCATATAAATGGCATTAGTTTTTATGCCGCCTGCTTCGATCTTTAACAATGCTTTCGGGGTCGTTACGATCCTAATTGAATTACAAAAGTCGGATGGTCTAAGTGATCTGCTCTCAATTAAGGTTGTGTAGATGTGAATTATCGTCTGCCCCCATTTTATTATATAGGTTAAGGATGTTCGTTAATGACAATTATTGTTTTTTTTCTCAAGATAATCTTTGGAACTGTTTGCCTAATGATATATTTTTTTAATTATTTCTAATTATTTTGTTAGATAAATGTGTTTTTTCATTTATTTATATTTGTTGTTAGTTTTCCACTGTATTTCTCACACAGTAGGGTAGGCAAAACCTAACGTAAAGACACTCCGTTCCCCATTAAGACATTTCCGTTCGTCAATATCCTCCGAATTTGTTACCAGAGCCAGAAAATAAAACCCAACTCTCTCTCTCTCTTTCTTCTTTCCTTAGCACAAGAGTGACATAACAAATGTTAATTAATTAAAACGGTTATTGTTCTCCTACTGAAACTATAATATTTAAAATACGAGTATAAATTAAGGTAAAAATATTGTATAATGGGCGCTATAAAAATGTATACACGTTGCATCTAGGTTAGGTTAAAAGGTAGCCCTTAGCTATGCGGGGCGGGATTAAGACGTTCTTTTAGGCAAAAAAAAAAATAAGTTAATGTTTATTTTTCTACTTTTATAAACGTCAAATATGAGCTTATTTGTCATTTACTATTTTAAAGTTCGTCGACGTCTCCGTTTGTCGACGTTCCCCATTGTCCGCTGAATTCCAAAAGGCAATGTGTGTTGATTGGTGGAACTCAACGCCGCGCTTTGTCTCATTACGAGGACGAGGCAATGAAAACAATAAATATTTAATTTCCTCTATTGAGAATCGAACCCATAACCTGTTACTTTTACAGTCGCAGGATTGGGCTGTACTTAGTTGATTTAATCTTTATTCTACATTTTATAATATTTTATTTGCATATTTTATTTGTAAATTGATATAGGATTAAAAATAGTAGTAGATATTTTTATAATCTGTTCCCAATGCGATGTAGTATTAATAAAATTATAGTATGACAATAAATTCTGTCAATTTAGCTTTTCAATTATATTTAGAAATTCAAATATATGAATATTAATTGAAAGTGTATAATGTAGGCATCAAAAAGAGAAATAAAAAAATATTTTTTTATAATTTATAGGTCTAAAAGTTGTTTTTTTCTTTCGTAGCAGTGAGCAATTTTTTCTCTATATAATTATATAGAAAATATCAGTACTTATGAAGTAATTTGTAAATCATATAATCTAGATTTTACACCAGTTTACTTCCTTCCATTATACTTCCTTATACTTCCTTCATTCCATCCCTCGTTAAGTCAGAATCCAAGATAACATTGAAATTATGTGCAGATGACATAACTCATCAGAAAGAGATTTTGCAAATACGGCTCGAGAGGCGGAACAGCCAAACGAAATAAAACTAAGATGGTATTGAATCCTCACTTTATTAGCGCAAAAAGTGTTTATATTGATTTGTTTCTATTATTACCAAAATAATAGAGAAATGATATCGAGGCCTATAATTATATAGATTACCGGTCAATTTCCTTCGTGTGTTTTCCATACAACGTGACATTGGCGAAATGAATTGTGCTCAACTGGCACGCTCGAAACGCCATATATCGAGAAATCAATCAATAATTATATAGCCCTAATATTATATATATATATATATATATATATATATATATAAAACTGTAAAATCGACTGGTCGTGAGTTCGAGCCCCACTCGAGCAGATGAAAAACAGGCAACGCCTCCAGAAGTCGGCAGAATGTGGGGTACGGAGTATCTTAACACTAGGTTCCCTCTACCTACCCTGCTGTGTGTACGGTGCATAAGTTATATTATTGTAAAATTTCAAAATCTGTTTAGTATTTTTTTCGTGAGAATGGTTCAAACAGAAATTCACAGAAATTCATGTTATGGCGTTAAGTTTCTTTAGTTTAAATTAACTATTCTACATATCATATACGTTGCTACATTTACCATTCAATGAATTGAAAAATATATAAATGGACCAATTAATTACTAGTATCCTCGAAATCGATTCGTTTCCCCAAATGCGAATCGAACCCATAGCCTCCGCCTGTACAGACAGACGTTACAATCAGACTTTCCTAATATCTTATATTAAAATATATTACGCTATAGGAATATTTAGGCCCACATTTTATAGTAATAAAATTTGTTTGCATAAATTTAGTAGTTTAAAGTAGTTTACTGGAAGTCTGGTCTAACTAACTAGGTGTAGATACGTATGGTGCCTTAACCTAGGAAACTTTTCTTAAATTTCTACTCCTCTCAGTACTCAGTTTGCCTTTTAACTACTATAGTAATAAATTAAATAACTTATTTTCACGTTTTTAGGAGAGAAACTAGTGTTACATATTTTATTTTAAACTGAACTGATATGTCCTAATTGATTTTCGAAGCCGCATAGCATCAAACATTTATCAATAAAGCTCTCTCATATACATACAATGAAATATTTCCAAATGATTATGTTTTTTAGCTTCGCGCTGTTTTCCACACGTAGGGGGGAAGAGAGAGGGAACCTGGGAACTTAGTGTCTTAACACTTCGCCCCCTTTCGTTTTCCAGCTATCGCCAAATTTCGGAGACATTGCGTGTTGAGTGGCGGATCTCTATACCTCGTGACCAGAGCGAAGAAATGAAAATGTTAAATATTTCAATTTTTCGAGTGAGAATCGAACTGACGACCTTTAGCGCTTGCCACGCTTGCCAACCAGTGGCACGCGCCTTTACTCCACTTCTACTTCTCAATTTAAAAAAAAAAACACCAATTAAAATCTAACAAACCAACCATCCATCCAGTAATAGTACACACGTCAAAGGAAATGTCAAATTTGCGAACCCTAAAACGTCCTAAGCTAACAGCTGACTGTGTGATACGTGAGGTCCTCGTCCAGTTAGTGGCCTACGTGACCGACTTAGAAATGTTACCTTATAAAAATGTCTACAATACTAGGTAAGTACATATATCATAGGTAAGTAAGTGGGTGGTAGGTGTGGTTTCGATTTCTACTCGGGGAAATCAAATATAGTGCAGCATTGAGTTCAGCCACTCAACACGCATTGCCTCTGGAATTCGACGGAAAGTGGGGGGTGGGGTGTTTTTTTTTTTTTTTATTTATTATACAGAAACAGCATATTTATAACTACTTATAAAAAAAAAACATATACAAAAAAATAAAGCCAATTACAGTTTTCTACTTATAAGTATTATCTAAGTACAGTACAGAGCTACACATCATTTAAACATATTATAAGAAAAAAAAAAATTATATATATATATATATATATATATATATATTTAAATCTTTTAAAAAAAGAAATAACAAAATAAAACAATGCGAAGTAAAAAAGTAAAAGTAATAATATATACTAAAAATACAAAAAAAATAATAAGATAAAGTGCCCCATTTGTGAGTGTTGTGTGTGAGTGTGTTTGTATGTATGTGTAATGTTTTAATTCTAATCTACCTCGGCCTCCCGTTCTAATAATAATAATACTTTATAATAATAATAAACCGTGCAACATGCGGGTAACGAAGCAAATCGCGACGTTGGCCACTCAACACGCAATGCCTTTGACGGAAATTGGGAAATGGAAGTGTCTTAATGGGAACGGTGTGTCTTAACTCTAGGTTCCTAATTAACAATTTAAATGTTAGGATGACATGATAGCACATATATATTTTTAAAATAGTGTATATATAAAATAAAACTTCTTTATCATTCCTGTCGCGAAAAAGTCACTAAAAAGGCATTAAGCTGATAACATAGTGACTGATCACTTATATCCAAAAAACAATGTTAAAAAAGCAAAAATAGTTAAAAATGTTGCAATAAACAATAATTTTATTAAAATTAGGTGAGTTATATGCGTCATATTAATTAAACATAACAGCTCTATAACGATGTTGTAATTTTAAGCATATTGTTAGAAGCGTGTTACGTGTTTACATACGATTATATGCCGTGTTGGTTGTCGTTTGTTGTACGACTGTTTGTATAATTCATATATGATTAATACTATTAATGGGGACCATTCAACAGTGGCTGTAAATGGGGGAACTGCTTATTAAAATTAAAAATTAGAATTTTTTAAATCAGCTTCACGCTGTATCCCGCACATATTTGATTTGGCAGAAGGAATCTAGTGCTAAGGCACTCCGTTCCCTACTTTCCACCGATTTTTTTGTATTTTTGTTTTTGTAATTCATTTTCTCGACTGGAGATCGAACATACAACCGTCACGTTATATTTTTATGCTCCTGTGCCACAACGGTTACAACTGCTCATATTTACCCCATAATGAGAAATTTGTAAAAAAAGGAATCGAATTCAATACACGCCACAAAAACTAAAAAGAAACGACCAAACCCGCTGGTGGCACTCATCACAATTTATATTCTTCTAAAAAAGCCGTCTCTCCAATGAAATGGAAGAAGCCGAAGCAGAAAAGATCAAAGGGCCCCATATAGATTAGGTAACCGACGCTCTGTCACGTTCGAAATGAAGCTAGGCGGCTATTGAACGATTTTTTATTCGTAATACATCTGAGTGCTTCTCAAACAATATTACAAGCGCTTTTTATAAAGAAAAATCAGTATTCATTTAACTTTAGGTTGACTATGAGTATTGATTTTTTACAAAAACTGGCTGCGTTAATAACGCTCTTTTTAGCTTTAGGCAGAGGGAACCTGGGAACCTAGTTTTAGGACACTTCCTTCTTCATTAAGAGACTCCAGTTTCCACTGAATTCTTGAGGTATTGTGTGTTGAGTGACGAAACTCAGCAGTGTCTTTACACTATCTTCTCAGCTAAGTAAGATACAGTGTGAAGCTGAAGAAAAATTAACTTTCCATATAAAATAACCTAAAAACATTTAACATTATTCAAAGATAGGCTAAATCCAAACTATCCTCATACAGAAGTCCCACTATAGCAGCAATTGTTGGGGCAACCATCAATCAAACGTAATGTAAAACGCCCACAAAGCGTTACGTGGAATAATAAAGTCATGAATCCTGCTGTTTCATATTATGTTGTTTTGTGAACCTTTGAAAGTCTTGGATTTAGACATATTTTACTTTCGAGCGGGCTTGCCATACAATTTCTTCTTTAGCTTCACGTTATACGCTCCACGCATATAGCAGGGTAAGCAGAGGAACCTGGGAATTTAGATATTACATCCAAGTAGGAATGAGTAAACCGAGGAAACCTAGTGCCAAGACACTCCATTCCCTTCATTCCCTATTTTACGCCCAATTTCGAGACATTGCTTCTTGAGTTCCGTAACTCAACGCCGGTCTTTTACCTCGGTGCCAGAGTGAGAAAAGTATACATAAATAAATTTAATCACTATATTAATATTTTAATTCATACCCTCGAATGAGGTTCGAATCCACAACCGTCTCGTTACAGTCGCACCTTTGTGCCCCTGCGCCAAAAGCTCTCCATCATAATACATAAATTATCTTAATGCAAACATCTTCCCTTAATTCCGTAGAAGCTGATGTTTTTGCACGGGGACATCCATTAGCACTATGAAAATTTCATCCCTCAATCTTATTAAAATTAGCAATTCAAATGTCGTCAATTTTTTATATTTCTTTTGAATTTAAAATTGTCTGATTCGCTTCGTTTCAACGATAAAATATGAATATAAATATTGAGCGTGCCGTCTTTTTGTCTTTAATTATTTAACGATTTGTTAATTTATGTGATAACCAGAAGTATTTTTTGCTCTTTTACCCCGCAACGGGGTAAAAGGGGCTTAAGAGGGGGTTATTAAAGCCGCTGGTTTAAATGAGGTGTCAGCCGCTATGCTGAAATGGGACTGGGCCGGACACGCCTGAAGAGTCTTGGGCGAAATCTTCTACCAGGTGGATTCCAGGCTCTAAAAGGAGAATTGACAGATAGAGATAAAACGGAGATAACGAGACGAGCTAGACCATTATAAGCCTGACTGGTGCTCAATAACGCGAAATAGACCAGAATGGAAGAAGTGGCGAGAGGCCTTTGCCCAACAAAGGGATGGTTAGGGGGATGGCCAGGCTAGGGGAAAAAAAACATGAATGGGCTCTGGCTAAGCCAAGCCTGCATTTCAGAAATGCTCAAGACCTCCAATTTTTGTACGGAATCCTCAGTCGACGAGCCCGACACGTGCTTGTCCGGTTTTTTATTTGTCATTGAGTTCCGCCACTCAACACGCAATGGCACTAGAATTCGGCGGAAAGTGGGGAGCGGAGTATTTTAATACTAGGTTCCCTGTGCCTACTTTGTTATGTACGGGATACTGTGTTAAATAGATTCATTTTAAGAAAGATAAGGATAATCAAAACATTTTTTTTATTTAACCATCAAATAATTCCGTACCAAAATCTCAAGACTTGGCTACAAGGGACAATAAATATATGATGTTCTTGAACCGGCTTTGTTTATTAGTATTGCGGTCCAAGTGAGTCGTGAACGACTCTTAGGGGTAAAATTGGATGAAGCTACGCAGTATAATTAAGAATCTAGTGGATTTATATTCAAAGTGCGACAAGGGGGCTGTTACTCAGGAATAGTACGGCAATATTCATACATCATTTCTGGAACGACCTTTGCAGCGATGGCCGCGTCGTATCGGTAACGCGGCTGTTTGAAATACAAATGTATTGATATGATTCTTCAGCTTCACGCTGTATCCCGCACACAGCGGGGTAGGCAGGAACCTAGTGTTAAGACACTCCGTTGCCCACTTTCTGCCGAATTCTGGTGGCATTGCGTGTTGAGTAACAGAACTCAACGCTGCTGCCTCGACACCAGAGCTCCAGAGTGAAGAAATGGAAATATAAACGTAAATAAATATTTCACTTCCTCGAGTGGGATCAAACCCACAACCATCGCGTTACAGTCACACCCTTGTGCCCCAATTTTGATTTTCAATTGCAAGAATTGAAAATCAAAATTAGTAAGTTAAATTTAATATATCTTTAATAATGTTTTTGCTTTAATTATTAAATTTATGTTATGTTAAATAAGCTATTCTATACTATAACATATTTTTATGTCTTTAATAATGTTTTCCTTTTTATTATAAGAATTCTTATGCAATGTCGCGTACACATGTTGACAGTTGATATCGTAAATCCTTGATGTCTTAAATTATATATGTAACTCACGTAGGCTTGTTTTATGTATTCTGAACTTTGCCTACGTTGTTTCCAATATCAAAAAGGATCGTGAAAATCATTCCACTGTAACTACTTTTAAAAAACGTAAAAATAGATGGAGAAAAAAAAGATTTATTATTAATTTCTAATTTCTCCACTTTCCATTTTTACAAATATTGTCCAAACAAACGATATTAAATATCTCAGTCTGTAAAGTCTCTTAAATCGAAAAATGAAAAACTAGATATTTTAACATACCATTGTGCTTACAAAAAAAAATTCTCACACTGTATAGCAAGCGAGAAAGAAATCCAGTTAAGAAACTCCCTCTCTCGTACGCGTGTCGAGCGAGCGGAACTAAACGCCGCGATATGCTACCGGACCAAGGAAACGAAAATAACTGATTACCCTGAATGGGAATCAAACACACAACCGTCTCGCTTACAGTCTTATACTAAAAAAATAATTAGTAAACAATATGGATCTATACTGGCAGTGGCCACTTCTTGTCCATTGTGCGAGTTATTATCGCGCGGATACTACGATAAAAGTTTCCGTTATGAGAACAATAGTTATATGGAGACCGATTAGTTTTAGTTTTTTTTTGTTTTATACTGAAAATATTGGAGAAAATTGTTTTTATTTTATATTTTGAATTAGTTTCTTTTTATTTGGAATATTACTTCTTGTTTAAAAGCATGATAGGTAGAGGGAACAACAAATAACTTAACACAAATAATAAATTGAAGGTATAGTGTCAAAATGCGGCGTTGAGTTCTGCAGAATTCATTGGAAAGTGGGGAACCTGATTATCTTAATGAGAATAGAGCGTCTGAACACTAGGTTCCCAGAGTCCCTTTGCATATCCTACTGTATATCGGCATTTTTTTTTCTTATTTTTCTATTTTCATTTTCAATTACTCCACGGATCCCTAAAACGATAGTTATAATAAATTATCCTATATGCATCATTTACCAAAGTCCTGTCAAACAAAGCTGTGTTGTGGTTTTAAGATAAAAAGTGTATTTATTATTAAGCATGTTATTTGAAATGACTATATAAAATGGAGGACAGAATATTTTTATGTAAGCTTAAATTTTTAATTTTATTATTTTTAATTAATACTTTAGTTATCTTAACCCAACGTATTATGTAGATAGCGGGTTCAAATACTATTTAAGGGAATTTACAATTTAATTAACGTGTATTTTCACGTTTAAATGAAAATCGAAAAGAAATACTAGGCATTATTTTTCTATTTCTTAGCTTCTTGCTCTATCTCGCACTGAGTAGGGTAAACACAGGGAACCTGGGCACCTAGTGTTAAGACAATCCGCTCCCATTAAAACATTTCCGAAATTCTGGAGTGTGTGACTTCCCTATTTTTTGTTTATTTATATTATCATGTATTTGGATATATTATAAATATTCTTAGCTTCACAAATCCTCGCATGCTGTAGAACAGGCAGAAAATATTCCATTGTCAATTTTCTGCTCAATTTTGTGATACTGCGTATTAATTGGTGGACTACAATTGCATTTTTTTACCAGAGTAAAGAAGTAGAGTTTAAGTACTTCCATTGGTTGGCTGGAAGAGATTTCTTTTAGAAATAAGTCAAGTAATAAGAATATACAAGTCAAGTAATATATATATAGCTTGAAATTATATCACATAATTCGTTTACTTTTTACAGTTCTGACAATTATTTCATCAACTTTGACCAGCGTGTCTTCAGTAAATGAATGTCTCTTAGAAAACAGAATATCTGGATGCGTCTATACAGTCATCTGTGATACATACGCTGGACGCGCCTACTCCCCAGACTGCAACTATGAACCTCATGTGAAGTTCATCATAAAAGGATCAAATGTTCAAAATTTAACTTCTGCTTTCTTCGGACCTACAAATTTTGACTCACGTGTACGAGAAATTCAAGCTAACAACAATAACTGGTCTATTTTAAGCGATGGTAGCTTTAGATACTACCAGAAGACTATAGTGTTAGATTTGTCTAATAATAATATTAAAATTATAAGTAAAGCTGCTTTTTTAAATTTACTTTTTGTTGAAAAAGTAAATTTATCTAGAAATCATATTAACGAACTCTATGCTAACTCTTTCGTTACTTCAGATGGTAAAGAATCTAAGATTGAAGATTTGAATTTGTCGTACAATGATATTGAAAATTTAACTATTGGGTCGTTTAACCTTCTGAATAATTTAAAAATATTACATCTAGAGTACAATCAAATCAAGATATTATCGCAAGATATTTTTAAGAATCTAGGCAATTTAACCGAGCTGTACTTGCAAAATAATAAGTTAACAAATCTTAGTGCGTGTTTGATTAATTTAAAATCATTAACTTATTTGGATTTGTCATATAATAGTCTTTCAGAAATATCAGGGTTTGATTTAAATCGTCTTACGTCCTTAGTGAGTATAAATATGTCAAACAATGTTATAGAAAGTCTGGAATCGAACTGTTTCAATCAAGCATTTAATTTAGAAGTTGTAGATCTGAGAAACAATAAGTTAAAGTCTGTGATAGAAAGCATAATGTTTATAAATAATGCTAAATTACGATATTTGGACTTGGAAAAAAATTGTATAACTAAAATAGAAGATGATGCATTTAAACATAATGCTCTTGAATATATTAACTTAGAAAAAAATAATATTACAGGAGAAATTAATAATAAAACTTTCATTGGATTACAAAAACTAAGAAACTTGACTATAAATAATCAATCAATAGCAATGATTAGAGACGGTGCATTTTCTGATACGACTACTTTATTTATGTTGAATATAAGTCGTAATTTTATTACTGTTGTTGAAAATTCAAGTTTTGGTATATTAAGTAACCTAAATATACTCGATCTATCATTTAATAACATTAGTAATATAATTTTTTTATCCAACTCAGTGAAAAACTTAACAGTTTTAAATTTAAATAATAATTTACTCTCAGTAATACATACACATGCATTTATTAATCAGACGCAGTTAATAAGGCTAGATGTGTCTATGAATAGGATCAAAGTCATTGAACCGAATTCTTTGCCATTACAAAATCTACAATTCTTTAATGTAACTAGTAATCCTCTATCAGGTGTTATTGAAGCTGACACACTAAGCCCAGCGCAATATTTAAGATATTTGGACTTGAGTAATTTAAACATAAGCAAAATAGGTGACAGGGCCTTTGTAAATTTGCCAGTTTTGGCACGAATGAATCTTTCCGGAAATGCAATAATAGATATAGCAACAAATAATTTTATAGATACTAATAATATTTATTCTTTGGATTTTTCGCACAATAAATTAAAAAAAATTAAACTTAATAGTACTATAAAAAATTTGAAAGCTGTTTATATAAATAACAATAAATTAGAAAATCTTCCAAATCTGAATATGTCTAGTGTTATATATTTAGATTTGTCTTCAAACAAGCTGTGTAATATTTCAGAAAGTACATTCAAAAGTATGACTGGTCTTAGGGCATTGCGTATTTCTCAAAATCGATTAACATCTTTTAACAATAATTTTACAAATAGACTAACAGATTTAACAGACTTAAATTTATCAGATAACGAAATTTCTCATATAAATTTGAGCTATTTCAAAGAATTAATTAATTTAGACATAAGCAATAATAAGTTACACAAAATTGATAATTCTTTTTTACAAAGCATGGATCTGTTACAATTCTTAGATATTAGTAGAAATAATGTGTCAGAGCTACTACCAGGTACGTTTCAGAACATAAAAATTTTAAAATTTCTTAACATATCTTCTAACCATTTGAAAAGTTTAAGATATGGTAGCCTTAAAGGTTTACATAAAACGGAAGTTATTGATATATCTAAAAATAAAATACACACGCTGGATGTTGATATTTTCCACGAGTGTTTGGAATTAAAGAAGCTAATATTAGATTTTAATTATATTAAAGTACTCGACATTGAGAGATTACTAAACGTCGCACCTAAATTGAGTTCTGTAAGTATAGGTGGTAACCCATTGTCATGTAAGGAAATAGTTCGTAATATAGGTAAAATAAATATGACCTTAGCGTTTCATGCGGTAGAAATCACTTCCACAGACAAAATTTACCACGAGGATAACGTTTATGGAATAAAATGTGGGGATAATAACAGTTCTGCAAATGGACAGGTGGACTCTACATCAGGGGTTATTGAAACATCAGACCACTCAGTTTTTTCTATAGTAATTATTATTTTTTTAGTTATAATATTATTTTTTCTTATTTTTAGCATGGTCTATGTATGGTATTTAAGGCACAATTCCGCTAGTCGATTACATACAAATGACTCCAGATTACAAATACGTTCTTTGGAGCTCGGATCAGATTATCAAAGCGACTTAATTAGTTATAATTGAAATTTAATATTTTATAAATAAAATGACGTTATAAATAACAATAAGGATTTTTCTCATCACCTTAATTTATAATTACTCTAACGTATATATACATACTAGCGGCCCGCTCGCGGTTTCACCCGCGTGAACTATGTTATTATTAATTTCTGTCTCCTTGACTACGTCCTAGTGAGGTTTATGCAAAATTTGAGACTCCTAGCATTTGTAGTAACGAAGTTTCATACAAACTTTCGACCCCAAAAACAACCCCTTAGAAGTTGAATATTGCAAATTCCCGTCTTAGCGAGCACCTACGTCCTATAAGTAACTCCTATGCAAAATTTGAGATTCCTAGCACTTGTAGTTTCTGAGATTTCGTGATGAGTGAGTGACCTTTCGATTTTATACATATAGATAATAATGTATACATATATATATTTATTTGTGTATATGATATTAATATAAATAGCACGACTTGGATTTAAAACAAAATGGAAATAAACTAAATATTACAGTGTTATCATTCACACACATTATAAAAGGCCTTATAAGTAATTTTGGCATTCTTTGACTTTCAAACTTTGACTCCGTGAACTGAACTAACAAAGGTCATCCTGAAATAAAAACAATTATAATATTTTTTTTTTATTTTCTTGCTTATGTTACCTTATAAACGATTCCTAAAGATATTGCCGACCGATCTTTTATATAACTTTCAGGTGCCTTTGAAATTTTACTTTAAAGCGAATTTCTTTTAAGCTAATTTCGTAGACTAGCCTCAGGCGGCTTTAGAACTATTTGCGTTACTCGACTTGATTTCAAAATAAATGTGGAAAACTGTTGGCAGGTGTTATTCGAAGCTTTATTTGAAATAAGACGTCAATTTACTTTAACTTTAATTTGTATTATATATATGAACAACACATAGCCCGTAATTTATGTAAAAAAAATGTATAATTTAGCTATAATGTAAGAATAAATGGACAAAGCCGCGTTTGGATCGCTAGTTATTTAAAATAACACTGGCTTCTTATATTTAATATCACCATTCTTTTTATATTTTTCGTATTCAAATATTCATAAATTTTGGTTGGCGTTATTGTTTAAATTTGTAGTCGCAATTTACTCAACAAATTGTAAGTGAACGTGTCAACATAACTGGGTAAATGTGGGGGGGGGTGGGGGTTACGTATGTATGTAGCTCATAAAATATGTCACGCACAAAGAAAATGTTTTATGTTTGGCTCTGACTGTTTCAGCTTTCCACGTGAGTTTTTAGGGTACCGTATGTCCTGTTGCCAATATGTTTCTTCTCAAGAGGAAAGGATAATTGAAATGAATATCAAATATATGCATATTGGGCCTTGGCCTGGGACTATATTTTCTTGCCGCTTTTATGCTCCGTCCGTGTAAATTATGTTAAATTCGCAGTGCAATCAAAGTCTGTTCCATAGATCCAGGTAACTAAATAGAAATTTTAAAGAAGTAAGAAATTACAGTACAAAAAAAATCCGTCAATTTGCATTTTATGGATAAATTACAAAAGAAAAAATCGTCCCAGACTTATTTGTAGTTCATTATATACAAATTTAAGTTGGTCAACTTTTATAATTAGGTTATACTTCTGGTTCACCTACAATTATAAAATTGGTACCGAATCCTCATTGCTAGAGCCCGACTCGCACTTGACCTGTTTTTTGTACATTTATTAGTATGATACATCGTAAGTAATATATTATTTCGATATACATTCCAAATTTTGTCATAGACCTTAGCAGGCGCGCCTGAGAAAGTAAACCTAAATATAAATGGAGTCTATCAAGTAACAATTCTTATTTAGGTTGTTTATTCCTGCTGTTTGCCGTTTGATTTATTTGCCTTGTATGTTATTCTTAATCTTATATGGTAAATCTTCGTATCAGGGGAACTTATAGTACCTACAAATAGATGAACGGAACGTTTCTAATATACTTAGAAATTTATTAGTATCACTAGAATACTTTTTAAGAAAGAAATTTATTTCTCAACGACTCTTGTTTCCAAAGCGAGGAAGTCGATTTGAACTTACACTCATCACGTTTGTAGTTTAACGCACTGCCGCTGAACCACGACGACTCTAACATAATATATTACAAGTTCCATTTGATATTTTCACATTTATAGGATAATTTGTTTGGGATTTCTGTCTTGTTCCGTTGGATTACTGCATTATTTTACGTGATTGATGATATATGTATTTTGTAACGATAGAAATGTATAATTAAAAAAAAAAACAGCTTCACGCTGTATCCCGCACACAGTAGAGCAGGCAGAGGAAACCTAGAGTTAAGACATTCTAACCTCCCACTCCCAATATTTCGAGACGTGTTGAGTGGCAGAACTCAACGCCTAACTTTTGCATTGGTACCAGAGTAATTCCATACATATACGTAAAATCTCTGATACATTTTCGAATGAAAACAGACAAATATTTTAGTCCATTCCCAACCATCAATACATTAACGTCTCGTTAAAAATTAAAAGCTACGTCAAACGGAACGCCCAATAAAATAATTTGGACTGAAATGTATGTATTTGTTTACTGCAGTAGGTACCTACGTTTGTTTGTCACAACGGATCGGAACGTTTCGTTTTACGCAAATTAAACATTCACTCGTTATCTGCCAGCCTGAACAAACGATGTATTGATAATGAAATGGAACGTGCTTTTTACATTTTAGTATGGAATACAAGTATTGTTTTGATAGATTTATATTTTATGATTAATTGTTGTAGTTTGTTTTTGTAGTAAATATTAATATATTTTTTTAGAAATGTATAACAAATTTAACCTAACGAGAAAGAACCCACGCTTCTTGAAAACCGTCCAAAAGCTCTGACTAGGCTTAGTGGTCTAAAAAAGTATTTTTCCTTTCTAAGTTAAATTCGACGAAAAATGGAAAACGGAGTGTATTAACACTAAGTTCCTCCCAGCCTACCCAACTATATGAAGCTAAAAAAACAACATAATAACAGTTCTATCATAGATATGTTTTCTATGATGAAAAGATCTAGGGATCTGGTGAGCGGTAGGAGAGGTAGGGGAGACCTCGGTTGAACTAAAAACACAGTATCAAAGGTACTGGAGGAAGGTCACATAAAAAGCATGAGGATCCATAGGAGAGCGTGTATGAAGAGGTTGATGACAGTGGACGAGGCGAAAGAGGTATATAGAGACCGTAGCGTTTGGCCCGCCGTTCTCTCTGATTACCCCGCTAGGGATAAAGCGTGAAGCTATGTATGTATAATATATAATAACAGTTCTAGCACATAAATATTACTAGAAAAAAATCAAGTCAAAACACGAGTAATGCCCGTAATTTCGAGGCAAGCTATAAATTGGCCCAACGTTGCGTGCAGCTTGTGAAATACAAGCGGCAGTTAAAAAAAGACAACTTATTGATCAAACGTTGTTCCGTACTAATGTTAGTTTTGCCAAAAGCTATAATAAACTATAGTTATTGGAATTTTCTTTGGGGAAATTTTGTACTATAGACATTTTTATGGATGTTATACAGTATACAGTAGTGTAGCGTGGACTAATCTTGGCTTGTGTTAAATCGAATCGATCAAAAAAATACGAGAGTTTTCACGCATTAGATTTAAAAAAAACAGTGACTTGTTCCACAAAGGCAATTTTTTTTTCCTTTTCAATTTGAGAAGTCAGCAAAGATAATTTAATGATGCAAACCACCAGGTGACTGTAAACGTAACGGTTGTGAGTTCGATTTCCTCTCCGGGGAACAAATCATTTAATATTTTCATTTTCTCGTTCTGGTAACGAGGCAAAGCGGGGCGTTGATTTACGCCACTCAAGATGTAATGTCTCCAGTATTTGGCGAAGTGGGGAACGTCACTAGGTTCCCAGTTTGCCTCTGCTTATACTGCTACATGACGAATACAACGTTAAGCTAAAGAAAATATAAAAACAATCTTCCATGTACATTTTCAACTATTACATTGAGGCCATTATGGCGCAGTGGAACAAATGACTATAAACGCAAAGGCTGTGAATTCGATATTCATTGAGAGGGATAAATTAATTTCATTTCTCCAGTCTAATCAGCTAAAACGCGGTTGAGCTCCACCGCTCAACACTATCTTCAATTCGGGTGAAAAATGAAGATCTGAGAATTTTAACACTAAGTTTTCTCGGCCTACCTTGCTATTCGCAGGATGCAGCGTGAATCTGAAAATAAAAAAAAATACATTATAATTCAATTATTTAAATTTCTAACTAAATGTGATATTTCCTAACGTCTTCACCGATCAGGTTACAACCAGTTTTTCTGTCAGTTAAATGAGACATCACAGCTAAGCCGCGCTATCTATGTTAGTGTTCTCAGTATCAAATGTCCATTATCATTTGAAGCTGCCACCCTCGGAGCCTCGGTGAATATCGATTAGAGGTCGGGAGGACTTTGAGAGCTGCCAGTAATAGGGACTTTTAAAACTAATGTGTTCCACATCAGGGGTACGGTGGAGTATTGAAATAGGGTAAGCAGAGGGAACTTAGAGTTAAGACACTCCACTTTCTGTCGAATTTTCCGAGGCTTTTCGAGGCTTTTCTGCTACTCAGCAGAACTCAACGCCAGGCTTTTGCCTTGGTGCCAGAGTGAAAAAATGAAAATATTAATACATTATAATTAATTCCTGGGGTTCCGTGGGTTTCTGTAAACGCGACTGGTAAGTATATATACGTATCTATAATAAAATTTCGCAATTTACTAAAAGTTTGCAGAAATTAAAAGTTACTGTAAAAACAAAACTAACAAGTAAAGCCTTTCATACTTCTTTGAGAGCCAGTGTAGTGATAGCTTTATGTTCATTGGACGATTTAAAAATGCTTTCAAAAATCTATTTAAATATTTTTTACAGCGGGAACGCTGTATCCCTCACAGACAGACATAGACAGAGTTTTTCCGTTCCCCACTTTCCGCTCCGCTTACACCAGAGCGAAGAAATGAAAATATTTAATATTTTATTTTTATATAATATTTCCTCGAGTGGAATCGAACCTACAAACAGTCGCCTTTAGTAACACTTTGTGCTCCTGCGCCACTACTGGCCTCTATGATAAAAAATGATACTACTTTAAAAAATCAATTAGTCGTAATCAAACGCTATACCATCAGCATAGGTAACAGTGCCACTGTGCTAATCGTCTACCATTTTTTTTAACTTTACACTTTTCACCGCGTATATTAGGCTAGATAACGAAATCCTAGTGTTAAAACATTCCATTTCTCTCTTCCCAATTTTGCAGACATTACATATTACCGGCGGAATTACACCGCACTTGTCTGAGCAAAATGGAAAAATGAAAATAAATTTATTTATTTATTATTTTATCATTAAAGAGAATAATTAATAAATATTCTACCTATATAAAATAGCCTATTCTGAGACATCAAAACGTTTCAGTTCATAAATCAATCTGTAAACAAGAACAAGAAACTCGATACTATTGTTGGAAATTATCTCAAAATACACCCCCTAATAGAGGCAATAAAGATAACGTGAATGATGGTTTCGTTTGACTGGAGATGAAAGTTTTCAATGAATAATTAAAATATGTGGCCCTTGTTGCGTAGTACGGCGTCAAACTGTAAAAGGAACGGTCGTGGGTTCTTTTCCCACTCGGGGGAATAAAGTATTTTCATTTTCTCACTCTAATTTCAAGATAAAGCGCGACTTTTACTTAGTTCAGCGCGATATTTCATAAATTGTAACGAAAATTGGGGAATAGACTATTTGAACGGTATACCGCGTTAAACTATCTTTTTTATCAGTTTTACGATTTATATGGCTAAACGTATTTGTACGCCTAAGTGTCAAGAAACTCCATTCTCCACTCTCTGATGCAATATTAAGACATTTTAAATAGACCGGCGTAACACAACGCTGCCTTTTGTTATATCAAAATGGGAAAATAAAATTGACTTTATAATTGACAATTAATGCAATAATTGTTTACTTAGTCTCTTATATTTATAGAATTGCCGGTACTAATATACCACTTTAATATAAGTTAAAATTTTAATCTCTGAGTTCAACTGTAAGCCAATTACGAATTCTGTTACTCGGAATAAATGGTTTTCATTCACTACATCGCTACGAAAGCTCAATATTTCCAGGCGACAAGAGAAAGACAGGCGTTAGATCGACGGGATTTACGTGCTGAATTTGGATTACACGGCAAATTATACAATTTGAAAATTGTAAGTTTTTATGTTAAACTCTTTTTATATTTTTTTAAATAAAATTCAATTTATAATATTTAAAAAACGTTTCAAAATTGGTGCGGAAAGTGAGAAATGGAGTATCCACATTACATATCCTTTACTAAGCTTTTATGTGTGAAAAAGAGTAAAGATGCAAATAATTGGAATTGAATTTTAGAGTCGACATCGACAACGAAATAAAAATAGCTGAAATCAGAATATCGTTCTTTGTATGTTTATTATCGATTATAAATACTTTAACCTAGAACATACTACTTATATAAATTCTATTTAGTATAAACTTGGAAGTAAACTTAAGCAATCCATACACTTCAATACAGGCTCGTATTCACATTACTTCAACTCTACAGTTCTTTTCAATACGTAACACCGCACTAACCGCTAGCCTCGCTAATGAAACCAACCCCTAAACCTTTTCCAACTCCTCACCTAACTCAGGCACATTCTGTTTCCACGTAAAATTCCAATAATGGCACCCCCAAGTCCCGGCGTAATTCCCGAGATTTCACCATTCGCCATTTTACTCGTAGATTACAAATTACAAACTTTAACAAAATTAATTTACAAGGCTTTAATTTTCAAGGTGGAGGGTATCTTAGTTGTTTTTGCTAATTGAATTTTGATGCGGTGTCAGTTGCAGAGAAATTAATTTGGAATATTTGACATTCTAGCAGATATCATGTTATTTAATACAATGCTAGGTTTACAGAGTAATGTTTGATTCTCTTGTGTATTCAGCTAAGGCTGAGCTAAGGCGTTAGATGAAATTAATTCCTTTTGTTAGTGAAAACTTGATTTTAATGATAAGATCGTCGTGGTGCAGTGGAATATCGTTTGACTGTAAAACATTCGGTGTTAGGTTCGATTCCCACCTAGAAATGAATTAATATCAGTTCATCGCTTGGGTGGCAAAGCGAGACATTGATATCTGCCTCAATGTCTCGAAAATTGGGCATATCGTAAACAGAATGTCTTAACACTGAATTAAAGTAAAGAAATAAAAGAGATTAAAACGTCTACGAAGATGAGTTCGATATCCACTCGAGGAAGGGGAATGTTGTGTTTAGAGTAACACTAGGTTCCCTCTACCCACCTATACAATATCAAACTATAAAGTAAACAAAAAAAGAATGCACTTTTAATAAAATACATTTTTCACAAACACCAATGCCACCACATCGCGACGTCAATAGAAATAGTATTTTTTACTAACCACCCCAGTCTACGAGTATATACGCCAGCTTTCACAGTTTGCCTTCAAAGTTGGTCCGACTTCCTTTGGCAAGGTGCCCGGTGCTGTATAGTTACAATCGTGTTAGAAATGTTATTTATATATCTTACGTATTTGCGGTTAACTTTATGGTCTGACTTAATCAATTCTAGGTTTGTTTTATTTTGAAAAATATTTTTAAAATATATATTTTAGCTTCACTGAAACCGTCGTTGCGTAGGGGTACATGGATGTGATGGTAACGCGACAGTTGTGGTTTCGATTCTCACGTGAGGAAATTAAGTATTATTTATTAATATTTCTATTTCTTCGCTCTAGCACCAAGTTGAGTACCAGATCAATACGCAATGCCTTGAAAAATTCGATGGAAAATGGAAAAAGTAGTGGCTTAACACTAGGTTCTCTCTGCCTACCCTGCTGTGTGCGGGATACAGCGTGAAGCAGATTTCATCGAACCTACAATCATTATATTTACGAGTACAGTCATGTACTATTGAATACTCATACTCACCTATTGAATATTTAACTCTAAATAAACAATTCTCAAGAGATAATAGTCCAATTACCTTTAATATAATTAATTTAACAAATTTAATTTTTGATCCACCGCCTACAATTAATTAAGGAATCGTTATTATCGTATTGCTTTTTCTAATTAACTTTTTCGTTAGTGATTTCAAACTTCTTTATTAAACAAAAAAATAATTTAAAATTTAGAACCATATTTTTTAAATTTTTATAATTGATTTTTTTTTAAGTTTCATTTAAAAAAAATCGATATGAGGGCAGCTCTATTTTCGAGATATTGTGTGTAGATTGGCGGGCCTCAACGTCGTGCTTTATTTTGAAACCAGGGCGAAGAAATGAAAACACCTACACACCAGCAAGAATCGAACCCATAACCACTTTGTTCAAACTGCAGCATGACAGCCTTTTTTTGTTTTTAGTTTATTTTCTTTTCTTTTAAATTCTAAATACATAACATAATCTCTTGCCAAACTCGTAAGTTTGTAGGCAAAAAGCGTTCTGTACATTATTAACCTAAACTAACATTCTAATACTAAACTACTATACCGACAATTATAATTTAACCCTACAATAAAAAACTAAATAAATAAAAACACTTAACAAGTCATACATTCCTTATACTAGTAGCTATTACATTATATAAAACTAGCGACCCTCTTGCGGCTTCGCCCGCTTTTACTACTGGATTATTCATATAATGTATGTTTGCAAAACACTTAAGATAATGTGAAAATTAATTAAACCCTAATGCAACCCGCATTTTCGTAGTTTCAATAAGGATTTTCCAATTGTTTTACACAGCAAGGATTTTTTAGCAGGTACCGTAATTTTAAATCTGTGCTACTAATCTTTTCAAGTACTTATTAAAATATATTTAAATTACTATTTTTAGATAGTTAAATGACTATTTTTAAACGGAAGAAATTATAAACAAAAACCTACCTACTAATAACTACTACAAAAAATATGAAACCAAATATATCGCGCTGAAATAATACATTCAACTCCGATAATCCAATACGTGCAAACGCATCTAAATCTTCGTTGCTATATAGCGGCGGGTTTTTCTTTTTCGAGCTTGTGGTTAATGCTGAAGAGGGTATTCTGTTCCTGACGAAAAGCAAGCACTACGTGGCTGCCTGTGAGGAAAATTAAATAGAATGCATCGGCCGGGAATCGAACCCGGGCCGCCCGCGTGGCAGGCGAGCATTCTACCACTGAACCACCGATGCGTGTAAGGAAGGCGGGCGCGGCGGACGCATGGCGAGTGGCGAGCCGTTTCGCAGCAAGGATTTTTTGATATTGTAACAACTTCTAAAGTACTTATTAAAATGAAAAACAGTAAAAGACAGCTTTGGTCTACATTAGATGGCCAACGTAACTAATATACTTATTTATATGCTGAGAGTAAGGGATAAGTGAAACTTGAGTAACATACAGCTGATGTGTCAACGGTGGGATGTGTCAACAATTAAATGCATTTTTCTGTAAAACTATTCGCAATTTCGAAATATTGTAAACAGCAAATTTTATCTTCATTTAACGTAGAAACTTAATAAAGTATTTTAAAGCATAAGGATTAATACCATTATGGAAAAATATCCCTCACAACAAAAAATATATTGAAATTAATATTTTTAGACAGAAAAATGATCACTACACGTTATTTTTTTTTTTTCGGGGGTAGACATAAAAAAAAGTACATAGACGCTGCTGTTTTTAACAGCTCCATAATTATTTTATGTAAAATTTCTTAAAAGTATATATATGTACTAAAATTTAAATACCTGTGCTTAAGTTGATAGTAACTACAATCACACACTTATTTTTTCACTAATATCACTATGAATACGCCTGTGGATCAACTTTTAAAAAATATGGATGAGCTCTCCTCGGTGTTTGCCTCAAGAATGGGTGAGTTCGAGAAAATTTTATCACAATCTTCTTCTGGGGCCTCCAACCCACCCATAAAAACTCTGGCTGCTGAATTCAATACCTTCAAGTCCTTTGTGTGGAAGACCCTTGGTTTATTAAAGTCGCAGATTGAACTTGTAGTAGTCGGTTTGGACCGCTTAGAAACACAATCTAGGAGAAAAGTCCTTCTCTTCCATGGATTAGAAGAAAATAATAATGAAGATGTTCAGAAGACGATGCTTCATGTATTATCTAACCAACTAAAGATGTCAGATATCAAGTCCACAGCAATTGAGTCGTGCCACAGGTTAGGTGTTAAAAAAGATTCTGCCCGGCCCATTCTTCTTAGATTTAAGAGTCGCCAACTTCGTTCCAGCGTATGGAAGGCAAAAACAAAGTTAAAAGGCACAAGGATAACGGTGACAGAATTTCTTACAAAAACTCGCCAGGAGGTGTTCATTGCAGCACGTAAACATTTTGGCATTAGAAAATGTTGGTCTTCAGATGGCATGATTGTTATTTTGTTGCCAAATAATTCGACAACCAAGATTTCTTCACAACGTGAACTCAAGCAACTAATAGAAAAGGCATCTGTAACGAAACCAAGTAGCAACTAGTCTTTCTTTGTTTATATCATTCCAATTGGGCCGGTTAATAGTTCAGTATAGTCACATTATTTTCTCCAATGCAGGTATATTAACATTTATTTTTTGTTTAGGCAAATTTATTTTTTTTATATTTTTAAAGTTTAATTTAAACTACCTGCGATGTGACTTTGTTTATATTTTTTTGTTTGTCTTGACACATGTATGTCACTATATGATATGTCAGTTATGTCAACTGTCAACTATTAATTTGTTTTACGTTCCGTTTTGCTGTTGTATAATAGTGTTATATAATGAATAACTTTTAATTTGTCTTAATCTGTAACTTTAACATTTAGTGTAATATTGTATTTAAATCAGCTTGTGCAGGTATAATTTTGTTGGTATTTTTTTATTATACATTTTTTTTTTATATATATGTGTATGTATATATTTTAGTTTATAGTTTCTTTTAATTTGTCTTTATATATTTATTTTATTTATATATTTTATTTCTTCATTGTAACATTAATAGTATGTTAAATGATATTGAATATTTTTCGTGCTCTCCAAGTATTAATGATAGTGCTGACAGTGATAGTAATTCTGAATCTGAAGCACTTTTTGACAAACTGTCGAAAATTTTTGACAATAATTGTTCTACACTTTCCTTGGTGCATATTAACGCGCAGAGCATTCCAGCTCATCATACTGACCTTCCCGCATCCTTTAGCTCCAGTGTAGTTGACTGTGTACTTATATCTGAAACCTGGTTAAAACCATCACTTCCATCTGCTTCTTACTCTCTCCCAGGTTATCAGCTTTTTCGCAATGACCGCGTTGGTCGAGGTGGTGGTGGCGTTGGCATTTATCTTCGCGACAACATACCGGCCAGTATCGTTTCATGCTCTTCTCCTCAACATAATGCGTCTCTTGAATACCTTTTCCTTGAGTTGACTTTGCAACATACAAAAATATTGGTTGGTGCCTTGTACTCACCAAATGACCAAGTCAATTATTTCAGTACTCTGGATAGTATTCTTGAGAACCTTCGACCCCAATATGATCATGTCATTTGCATGGGCGATCTAAACACGTGTCTTTTGAAAAATGATCGTAGGACTCGTTTGTTAAAGGAACTTAATGAGTCGTTTAATTTACATCTTTTGCCCATGTCTTCTCCCACTCATTACTTTCCTAACTGTAGGCCCTCTCTTCTTGATCTTATTTTTGTCTCTAACCCTAATCTTGTTTCTTCTCACGGTCAAACTAGTGCTCCGTTTTCCTTTCACGATCTTATCTTTCTATCCTATAAATTACGCCCTCCTAAAGTTAGAGGCAAAATAATTTTTCAGCGCAATTTTAAGTATACGGATGTTGAACGCTTAAGGGTGGATGTGAGGAATATCGACTGGTCTTCCATAATGTCATCAACAAATATTGACAATATGGTAAAATCATTTACTACTGAACTGATTAACGTCTACAATATTCATGCCCCTGTGAGACCAGTTCGTATGAAGCATGCGCCTGCCCCATGGTTAATTGATGTTATTAGGAAAACTATGGCAAAACGTGACAGAGTTAAGCTTAAATACAAAAAATCGCCTACTCTAGAAAACTTCACTGCGTATAAAAAGCTGCGAAACATCTGTAACAGAATGTGTAGGGATGCTAAGCGTCGTTACTTCCACAAAACCATCCAGAATCTCAGTCAGGCACACGTTTGGAGATTCTTAGAGTCGTTTGGTGTAGGCAAAACCACTGAAGCTCGTCAAGTTTCAGTGGATTTTAATACTCTCAATTCTTTTTTTACAACTCCACCATTAAATATAAGTCCCCTAGTAAAATCCGACACACTTGCTTTGATGTCGCGTATTGACCTACCAGGCTCGATTTCCTTTTCTTTCAATGCTGTATCGGAGGATGATGTCAAGAATTGTGTTTACTCCATTTCCACTAAAGCCTTTGGTATTGATAATCTCTGTGTGGGAAAGCATTGCACCAGTGGTCACCCACATTATAAACTTTTCACTGTCATATAATGTTTTTCCTTCACAATGGAAGAATGCCTATGTCATTCCATTACCCAAAACCTCAAATCCTTCTAATGTCACTGATTACCGTCCAATATCTATCCTTCCTGTTCTATCTAAGATCCTAGAATCATTAGTCAATAACCAGCTTTACTCCTTTCTCTCAACCAACAATTTACTGTGTCCTTTTCAGTCCGGTTTCCGTCCCTTCCACAGCACAGTTTCAGCGCTGCTGAATATTACGGAGGACATTCGGTGCGCTATGGACAACACCAAGCTCACTGTAATCGTACTACTGGATTTCAGCAGTGCTTTTGACTCTGTTGATTTCGACATACTCCTTGGCACTCTTCGAGCAGTCAATATTTCTTCAGGATCTATAAATTGGTTCCGCTCTTATCTCTTCGACCGCCGGCAATGTGTAAAAGCAAACGATATCACATCGACTTGGCTTGAGCTCACTGCTGGCGTTCCCCAAGGCGGCGTTCTTTCTCCACTTCTTTTCTCTGTCTTTATTAACAATTTTTCAAAAGTCATTACTTCTCCTTTCCATCTGTATGCGGATGATTTGCAGCTTTATCGCCATAGTAATTTAAATGAATTGCCTGAAGTCATTGAAAGTATAAATAGCGATCTCAGTGCTATTCAATCGTGGGCGGGATCTTTTGGTCTATTAATCAACCCTAGAAAGTCACAGACTATTATTATAGGCAGCAGTAGGCTTAGACAAAAAATCGACTGGGATTCTGTGGAAGCGATTCGCTACTCTGGAGAACCGATTCCTTTTTGTAGCGAAGTTAGAAATCTGGGTCTTATCATTGATTGTAACATGTCTTGGGCACCACATATCAATGCAATCAGCAAGCGCATGCACTTCTCCTTCCATTCCCTTAGGCGTCTCCAATATTTCCTCCCTCACAAAACAAAAATTATGCTTGCGCAATGTTATCTTCTTCCAATTCTCGACTACGCTGACGTTTGCTATTTGGATGCGAATGAGGAGCTACTTAACAAATTAGAGCG
Source organism: Heliconius melpomene rosina (assembly GCF_056956725.1). Classification (NCBI taxonomy): domain Eukaryota; kingdom Metazoa; phylum Arthropoda; class Insecta; order Lepidoptera; family Nymphalidae; genus Heliconius; species Heliconius melpomene. The sequence goes on along the minus strand of NC_140402.1, from coordinate 1,885,059 downwards.
ACTTCAAAATCTCGCCATACGCTTTGTGTCTGGCTTGCGTAAGTATGACCACGTCTCTCAATTTCGTGCTCAACTTAATTGGCTCCCAATCCGTCTTCGCCGTGATATGCACATCCTTACCTTACTTTTTAAGATCCTCAATTACCAAAATTTTCCTAACTACCTACGTTCCCGCTTCAATATTCTCCGCCGTCCTACACGCTCTAGGCGGTCGTGCGTCGTTCCGGCGCTCGAGATACCTATGAGCAGTACCAAATTCTTCCACAAGTCTTTCACTGTGTACGCCGCATCACTTTGGAACCAACTTCCCATCCCTATCCAAAGAAGTCCTTCCTTACTGTCCTTCAAATCCCAGCTAAAAAAACATTTATTTGCTAGTATGAACTAGTATTATGAACTAGTACCTAATTTTATTCAGACAGTTTTTTTTTTTTTTCTTGAGCATGACAACCGCACTTCACGTATTTATATATATATATATATGTTTATTTATATATACTAGTATATTGTCATAAATTTAGTATATATGTATTATATATAGTTTGTATTTATAAATATAGTGTATATGTATCTATTTATGTATTTGGATATACTTACTCTTTTATATTTACTCTTTTTTGTGATTATATTTTTTTATTTAAATTCTTAGTGATTTTTCTCCTTTGATAACTGCACTGTACTCTCTTCCCGCTATTTGACAGTCACCCACTTCCATTGGTTGGCTGGAAGAGATTTCTTTTAGAAATAAGCCCACCTTTGCTAACTAAACTTTTAATTTTGTATTTCCTATGTGTTTTTATGTGCAATAAAGAATATATTATTATTCTCAAAAAATACGAATATGCCGTCGCGGACTTTTTTGTAGATCTTATTAAGAGGAACAATACTCCAGTACAGGAGGAACAATACTACAGTAATAGTAGATTATTTTCACGTAGTACTTACCATTAAAGCAGCGCATGCGCGAAAGTGTCTCAACGGGTAGGACTTTATACACATTTATCGTATTTATGTTAATTTACATAAGAATGTACAAATAATAAACTATATATAAACCTTCTATGAAAAATACTCGAGTTAATGGTGAAAACCGCATCAAAATCCGTTGGGTGGTTTAGAAGAAGAAGAGTTAGAAAGTTCAGACAGACACGAAAAGCGACTTTGTTTTATAAGATATAGGATAGGATACTGTGAACATAAAAAAACAAGCAACAACCCTTAATAACTATTACAATTCTTGTACTATCTATTCTATATTCTTCTATTGTATATTATATTTATTATTGTTCTATGTATTTTATAATATAAAATACCAAAAATAAAAATAAAACACAACATAAAAGCCAAAATTGTTATAGTCAATTAAACAAATAAAGAATAACTGCGCTATGCAAATAAAAAACAGCCACTACGCGGAAACTTTACATCAATATGCCAAATTTCAAGCGAATGGACAATACAGTAACGATTTATATAAACGAAAATTTGTGCTTTGATTATTTGCACGTAAATAAATAATTTTATGGCTAGTTCGACTGTTTTCAGTTTATAAACTGTCCACCTTCAAGGTTAACCAATGTGTGATGAAGTACAGCATCTAAGGTTTCATATAAATGGATAAAATCTGAAATGTCAAATCGAAAATCATCTGCATGTGGCATGCCTAAGGAGTGTTAAACTGTTTTGGGTTACAATTTCTGTTGGTTGGATTTGAAATTCTAAAAAATTCTAATCCGCTTCACGCTGTATCCCGCATATAGCAGGATAGGCAGAGGGAACCTAGTGTTAAGGCGCACCGTTCCCCACTTTTCGCCCAAATCTGGGGGCGTTGCGTGTATACACGAGAAATTAAATAATATTCGAGAAAATCAAACATATTATCAATGTAAAAGTTTTCAAATCTGCGTGTAAATAAAGTTTTACTTGGATACATATCTCATAATATATATATATATATATATATAATCTACAAGTTGTAGCCGCCCGAGGTATCCGTCAAAGTTCCAATGTTTAATTAAAGTTGGTAACGCTTTTTAAATTCTTCCAGATAAGCCAAGATTTCCATTCCTGGGGGAATGTTGGGTGGAAACTTTTAAATAACTCTCATGATCTGTCTTCATCACGGATGAATATAGCCAGTATACTTTATCGTCTCGAAATATGTTAGATTTTTAACAAATTTAATAGATTTTACGTTTTAAAATAAAAACGTTTGTTGAGGCACGGCGTTAAGTTTCGAATGTTTTGAATTCTTAGTCTTTTATGTTGAGACCGTCGTAGTGCGGCAGTGGTAACCGTCGTATTAACGGTTGTGGGTTTGATTCCCACTCGGGTTAATGAATTAATTGTTAATATTTGCATTTCTTTGTTCTAATACCGTGACAAAAGCGCGGCGTTGAGTTCAGCTAATCAACACACAAATTTGAAATTTTAGCGGAAAGTGGGGAAGGGAGTATCTTAACAGGTTCCCTCTGCACTGCTATATGCGTAATATAAATTGAAGCACATTTTTTTATCCTCATAATAATACGTTGAACTAGATTTACTAATTGTATTACAATAACATAATATATCTTTGTTTATTTTATATTATGTGTGTTTCTTTATTATTGTTATAGTAACTGCTAATTAAACCAAATCCATGTAAGGCAACATGTTGATAAATAGATATGTCTTCGATAACTACAGATTACGTATATAGCCATATAAAATATTATCCATACCTATATTATAAATTCGAAAGTAATTCTGTCTGTCTGTCTGTCTTTTACGCAATCAGGGCCAAACCGCTAATTTAATTGTGATGAAATACTCATACAGAGATACTTGAGGGTCTCGGGATGAACATAGGATACTTTTTTTTCTCATATTTGTAATATTTTCGATATATATTTATTCGGCCATGTTAATGACAACTGTCGCTATGCGACCGTTGCTAAGCAACGATTTGCAAAGTTTGTTGTTAGAAAACGTCACCTAAAATGAGCTTGCTTAACGCATCTCTCTATTGAAAACTGAAAATAATTTCATAAATATATTTAATAAATATTCGTATAGTTCAAGCGGGCGTAACCGCGTTCGGGTCCACTAGTTTATGTATAAATAAAAAATATATTTTTTATAAAAGATAAAAGAAATATATATATAGATTAGTCAACAATAAATATTTTTCTTGTTAAAACGCTTATTGATAAGAGCGTGAGTAGTAAAAACCAAAACAGTAATTGGTCTCGATAACTTTTTTCTTGGTATAATATGAGTTAAGGGGATTGACTTTTTTATATTGTTATTTCCTCGTTCTTGTGATAAGACAACAAAGTCAAACAGCGGCGATGAGCTCAACTCAACACGAAATGTCTTGAAAATTCACCCGAAATTGGGGTTCCCAACAATGTCCTAAGAGAAAGCTAATATAAAATATATATTTTACTTGGTTATTAAAGCACGATTGCAAACGATAAAGGCATTTTAATATATGTATATGTATTTTTTTTATAATATTATTAAGGCTGAGGCGCAGTGGCAGAAAGTGTACATGCGACTGTTCGTGGGTTCGATTCCCTCGAGGAAATGATATATTTATATAAATTTATATTTCCATTTCTTCGCTCTGGTGTCGATGCAAAGCGAAAGTGGGAAATAGAATGTTTTAACACTAGGTTCCTTCTGTCTACCCTGCTGTGGGCGGGATAGAGCGTGAAGCTGATTTTTATTTTCTTTTAATATTATTGAGTAAATACTCAAGTTATTTTAGTGGTTTAATATTTATAACGTTTGCATTTATTACTCGGACAGCGTTATAAATCTGAGTGGACCGCGCTCTAAGTCGAGCCTTCTCGGTTATAAACTGAGAGTTCGCGAAGCTCGTAACCTAACATACAATGGTCTCTCGACAGTCGTAATAAGTAAATAAAATTTTATGTTCTAAATCGGTTTTTGAGAATGTCCACAATTTCTAGTACAAAAGAAATTGTTATATCGATTGTTTACTTTGGTTTTACTAGTAAATAATGTTTTCGCCAGCTTCGCCTGCAATAAATCTACAATTATTAATAATTATATGTAGAGTTTTTCGTAGAGCAGAGGCTCAAGCGTGGGACTGTTAACGTGACAGTGATGGGTTCAATTATATAAATCGTTCTGGTAACGACGCAAAGCGCAGTGTTGAGTTTCACCACTCAACACGCATTGCCTCAACAGAATTCGGAAAAAAGAAAGAAGAAAGTATGGAATCGAGTGCATTCTCAGGTTCCCTCAGCCCACCATCCTATGAACCGAATATAGCGTGAAACTGCAATCTATGTAATATTATATAAAACTTTTTCGTTATTAAATAACTGACAGAGGAAGCACAACCGCAACTATACCGAGAACAACGCATAAATTTTGTATGAAATTCATTTTATTCGTTTTATATTGTTACTGGAAATACTAAAAGAAAGAAACGATACACCAAAGTATGAGTGTAAACGCGTTAGTCGCAGGTTCGACTCCCAGATTTTTTTTTATTTCTTCATTATGGTAACAAGACAACCCGCAACGTTGAAATCCATCAATCAATATATCAACAATGTTACTAAAATTAGGCGGTGCGTGAGAAAGAAGTGTTAAGCTAAAAAAAAACTTCTTCATGATTTATTTCTCAATCCCGCTAGAAGTAAAGAGGTTGTTTCATATTTGCAAATCCATGACAGAGCGTGCACAGTTTTACGACAAACAATAAATCTGCGAAGGAAACCCAAACTTTTATATATATAACACGTGGTTCACTAGTTTTTAGAGTGCTGCACTTCTTAAGGAAAAAAGGAACACTCTTAGTTAAGAAAAAGTTTTAGTAAAAATTGTATTTTATTTATATAAAACTTTTATTTTCTTAAATAAAACAGTTTAAGATGTTTTTAAGTCGCATATAATTGTTCCACAACAAAATGGATAATCAACCAATCCGTCGTCGAAAGATAGTCGACAGTTGCTCGGTAACTCTCTATTTTCGTTACAACTGAAAAGTTTTAATATATTAAATTATTTTTGAGCATCTTTTAATTATTATTAATTTTATATCTTGTAGTTACTACTTTTAAATAATTAATGCTAGTTTGTAAATATTACCTATAATATTGGATAAATTTTCTCGTGCAAAAGTATACAGCACATGAAGATTTGGAGGCAGCGCTCTTCTCAAATGGTATCATTTGGTCTAATTCACTGACGTAACAACCCTGTTGGTGTTCTGTGAAGATAAAATATTTTTAAAGTTCCGTAATTCAAAAGAAAAACCAGTTAAATGCATGTCAAAACCGCCCGCCCATCTAGTTGCACGTAAATTTCAGGATTGTTTGCCAATGAGATGCACAATTTATTAAATTCATTCGTTCATTTTCTTTGAATTATTTACACATATAAGTTTGTAGTAATTAATAATTATAAAAAATAATAAAGTAAAAGATATAACAATAAATTTCCAAATTTATATTATTTTCCTCTAACTGTGCTGTAAGTTGTCATTTTTGCCAAGTCAAATAATCAATGGGGGGTGCTCTATAGATTTAGGATATGGGCCAAATCTCATCTAGCGTCATCATCTCAAAGTGCGGCGTTGCCACTCAACACAACTCAATCGATACATAAAGCTATTTATTAATTGTAGCTTGTAAATTCTTCGGGAGCTTGTGATAAATCATCTTGAAAAAAAAAAAAAAACAGACAGAGGAATATGCTTTAGGGGATAGGCAGAAGGAACCTAGTGTTAAGACATTCCGTTCCCCACTTTCTGCTGAATTCTGGAGGCATTGCGTGTTGAGTAGGAGAACTCGACACCATAGCGAAGAAATGGAAATATAAATAAATATTTCACTTCCTCGAGTGGGGATCGAACCCACACACCCTTGTGCCGCTGCGTCGCGAGGGCCTCGATATAAATAGAAATTATATAGTTTTATAATATAATTAAAAAATATATTTTGATGGCACGATAAACTTACGGTATTTTTCAGGCCTCGTCTCATGAAGAGAGGTATGAACCGATGCGTTCGCAACGCATACTGCTACAACAAGTACAACTAATGTTTTGAACATTGTTAACGAATGACTGAATGACTAACATCTTACATCCACTATTTATAATTAATCGCAGAAATATCGGGAATTAAATAAAAAGTACTAACTAAAGTATTTGAATATTTTTTTTATTTAATTTAGTTAGAAAATCGAATAAAGTTTTCAAGTCTTCGCTCTGAATCACCAATTATTTATCTTGTTATAAAAGCAAATAAATGAAAGTAATTCATCCCTTAAGTAACCATTATCAATTATTGAAAAATTAGAGACAACGACCAATCAACTCTCTAGAGATTGAATTATTTTTTGTGTTATTTTAATTTTTAATTTTTTTTATAATTTTTAGTTACATCACTTTGTCATAGAGAGCTTGGATAGTTCAGCTGTTTAAGTGGGGCATCAGTTATGGCTAAACCCAGTGGATGAGTTGACTTGTTATTTAATTTTTTGATAGCCCGATAACAATTGTTTTTTTTTTTATATTTTTAAAGATATTTATTACCATTTTATAGCTACGCTGTATTCCGTTTATATCAGGGTAGGCGGGGAGAAACTATTTAAAACATCTCCCCAATCGAAGAACACTTTTACTAGAGTGAGAAAATGATAATAATGATTTTTCTGAAAGTGAATCGAATCTACAGTTTTTATAATTCTAGTTTATTGAAAGTGCGGCAACTATCAGGGTTTTACCCTGCGAAGTTAAAAAAAATATTAAATATAATTTTTAAGTATTCTCAAAGACAATCTATCTGGATACCGAGAACTACAATAAAAAATATCTCAACTTGACCTATGTTCCTTTTTATTGGATGTACCAAAAACTGATAGCTTACTTATATAATTGGAATACCCACGCAGCGTATCACAAAGTAATCTTACAAAAAATAATAATGACGAATTAAAATATAAGCAACTATGCAAAAATAATCCAAAACTGTAGAGTTTATTGTAAAATTATACTAATTGCGAAGCTGCGCGCACCCACTAGTTTATTAATATTTCCATTTCTTCGCTCTGGAACCTAGGCAAAAGCTAAGTATACTTTAAAGCTGAAGGGGGAAACAGTCACACCACATATCAGGGTAAGCAAACGGTACACGTGTTACGTGGCTAAACGCCTACTTAATGTTAGACATACGCTTAGATATTTAATTAAAAAAAGACTCTTTATTAAATTCAGATATTTATTAATATTTTTCTTTATGATAATATTTTCAATGTTATTTAAAAAAATTAAAACAACTCAATTCAAGAAGTAGAAAAGCATTCAATAGTTCCACAACAAAACGGGTATTCAACCAATCCGTCGTCGAATGTTAGTCTACAGTAACTCGGTAATTTCATTGTCTCGCCACAACTGAAAAGTTAAAATAAAATATTTTTTTTAGCATGTTTAGTCTCAAAAATATAACCCAGTGATAAATGCTAGTCTGTAAAAATTACCTAGAATATGTGATATATTTTCTTGTACACAAGTATTCCACACAAGAAGAATTGGGCTGAACGCTCTCCTCAAATGGTATGACTTGGTCTATTTCAGCGATGTAACAACCTTCTAGGTGTTCTGGAAAAACAAAATATTTTTAAGGATCCGTAATTCCAAGAAAAACCAGTCAAAATATAAAATATATATATAGTTATATACTATAAGTAAAAATATTTTGATGGTAGAAACTTACTATATTTTTCGGGCTTCGGCGGGAGAGGAAGGACCGACATGTCCGCAACGCATACTGCTGCAACAACAACAACAACAAGGACAACTAATGTTTTGAACATTGTTAACGAATGACTGAATGACTGGAACACTTAACAGCCAGTATATATAGTTAATCGCAGTAATATCGGGAACGAAACAAAAAGTACTAACTGAAGTATTTAAATATTTTTTTTTATTTAATTTATTTTTCTTGATAAAGTCAAATCTAAAGAGAATGGCTCTATCTCGCATATAGTAAGGTAGTGATATAAAACCTAGTGTTAAAACACTCCTTTCCTTATACACTGCCCAATTTCCGAGATCTTGAGTGTCAAAATTCAACTACTTTGTCTTGTTATGAAAGTATAGAAATGAAAGGAATTTAACCATTTACGTGGGAAGTGTACCCACGACCGTCGCCTTTACATTCTGTTGCTGTACTCGTATATTACATAATAAATTTTGTGCCTAATATTTTAAATTTTCTAACTTTTTCTAAAATATATACTTTTATTTCAGTTTATTTTCTTATTTTTGATTTAAATTTAAACAGTGAATTTAATTATCAAATATTAAGAAATTAAAAATTTTACACAATAACCATTCCTCTCTGTAGAGATTGTATTAATTTTTACTTTTTAAATTTTTTTATAATTCTTAGTGACATCTTTTTGTCACAGGCAGCTTGGGTAATCAAGCTATATAGGTGAGTTATGGCTAAACCCAGTGGATAAGAATTATAAGAATTTGAGATGTTATTTATTTTATATTTTAATATCCCGATAACTATTATTTATTACATTTTTATAACTTTATGCTTTATCCCGCTTATAGCAGGGTAGCCATTTAAAACATCTCCCCAATCGAATTTTTACTAGAGCAAGAAAAGTATAATAACGCATTTCCTTGATGAAAATCAAACCCACAGATTTTACTCTCATATGCTATGTCACTGTATCACGACGATTATTTAATCAAAACAGAGTGAATAAACATAATAAGAAAATTGTACATATTCAATATAGAGTAAAGTTTTAAATATTTTCGAAAGAAAATAGAAAATAAAGCAACGTCTTACCGGACTCCTTTCTTTAAAAAGGAAAAGGATCTATCTATATTCGACAATTATACTTTATATAGCTGATATGTGAAAAATAATATTTTAATTATAATGTTTAAGTCAAATTAATAAATGCATATGAAACTCTATGTATTCTTCGTCGCTTTTACATTCCAGCTTGGCTCATAAGGACAGTCAAAAAAACTGTGTACGCTCAAATGTCTATAGTCTTTTATTCTTGTTTTTTTTATCACGCTGTATCCCGCACACAGCTGGATAGGCAGAGGAAACCTAGTGTTAACACACTGTTCTTCATTTTCCGCCGAATTCTGATATCGAACCCACAACCAGTCACGTTTACAGGAACATTTTGTGCCCCCGTACCACGGCTGGCCTCGATGTATGCCATAATTTTCAATAAAGATACAAAACCATCCAGTTGAGGCCAGTCGTGAAAGGGCTCGAGCCAATCAAGGGGCACAAAGTGCGACTGTAAGCGCGTCAGGTGGTAGGTTCGATTTGCACTAGAGGAACTTAAATATTTATTTAAATTTATATTATCATTTCTTCACTCTAATGTCGAGGCAAATCGCGGCGTTGAGTTCTGTCACTCAACATGCAATACCTCTAAAATTGGGCGGAAAGTGGGGAACGTAGAGTATTAACATTGGTTCCCTCTGCCTACTCTGCTGTGTGATGGTAATTAATCATCGTAATACCGCTAAATTCATTTTTTATTTGATTTATATTATTTGTGGTTAACCCATTTAACCCACGACCCCATGTAACACCAGAAGAGCTCCTGTAAACGCATTGCCGGTCTTTAAGGTGGTGATAGACGCGGTTTTAGAAGGTACGCAAATTGTATCGAACTAGATCCACAGCCGCAGGTATTAAAAGATATTAAAAGAAATAAACAAACATGGAATAATCATAATAAGTTTCAGGAAATTACAGTGAGTACATATGAGGGTAAGATACAAGAAATTTAAAAAAAACGTGTTTTATATGTGTTATTATGATACTCTTTGCGTCGTAAGTATTTCGTGCATAAATGAAGAATCTCGAAGAAGAAAAAAAAGAATTATCTAGATATAGCCTTTCTCGTCAGCTCTTCCTGGATGTTTTCATGTAAAACCAATACGTTTTCAGTTTTAGAATTTGTGATAAAACCCAACGTGATGTGCTTTACCCAAAATCGGTTCTTTAACGAGTGAACTCCGCAACGTAAACAAGAGCTATTGCTTAATATGTTTTTAAAATGCTTTTATACAAAAATCACCAGTAATTTTTTTTTGCTACTGCCCTTTAAAGTTTTGGAAATAAAATTGCTTATTTAAAAATTATATTTATTTCCTTGTTATTTCCAAGATTTATAATCCGTTGTTTTTGGAATGTAACATTATAAAAAAGGCCTACTATTGAGCTATATGAGAAAAAAAATCACGAGCGCAGACTCAACAGTCGGGCTGTATTTGCCAATTTTCTTCAAGAATCCGACTTTTTCAAAAAAATTATAAATTCTCAATTATCTGCCGAACAACTGCAAATCGGCTAACATACATAGGGGTGAAACGTATAGGTACTGAGGTCCTCTACTCATAGACAACCGTTGATCCGTCGATTGTGTTACACTCTGTATATACATACACTAGCGGACCCGGACGCGGCTACGCCTGCTTGAAATATAAGAATATAATTTCTATAGAAATATAATTTCAATCTAGATGAAATGCTAAAAGTGACTATTATATTTATTTTCATAAGGATGAATATCAAAATGACGCGGTAACGAACGCGGTCGCGTAGCGACGACGGTTGTTATTAACATGGCAGAATAAATTGCATGTCAAATTAGAAAGTATTTTAATTTATTAGTACATATGTGTAATATAATATTATATAGCCTATAGCACTTCTGAAGAATGCAGCTTTCATACAAAACAAAAACAAAGTAAATCGATCTAGTAGATCCAGAGATCCTAGTGTTCAAACAAACAAACAAACAAACTCTTCCGCTTTATTATATTAGTATAGACTAGTATAGATATAGATAGTTCAAATATGGTCGTTGCAAATATTTCAACTAGAGTCAACACCTTTTTTCTATAATTTGACTGTCTGTGACATTATAAAAGGTTATTTTTTATAAATTATTAAGTAATTCTGGGAATACATTTATCAGATTACAATAGATATCTAAAATTATTTAATTAGTCATTCTAAGCTCTGCTATGTATATTAAAATCAGGACTAATAGTATGAAATTATTAATTTAAAGTCGAGATCCTCTTAAAGTTAAAGGTTCAAAGTTCCTAGATAGCTTTTTTAAATCTATAATAAAAAAACATAACTATCACATATCACTATTTTATTTATTTTATTTAATACTTTATTAAACCAACTTAAACATAAAATAGATACAAGCTTATCATTAAAGAAAAGTTCTTCGTTCCAAAAAAATGCATTTACTTGACTGTTACATAAAATGAACGATTTGTAATATGTAATTTCTATTTGTTTTTCAATTAATATTTTTCAGGTGTCCTATAAGATATGAAATGAAAAAAAAACCTTATTAAAACAGAATTTTATTATTATTATTATTATTTAATGATAATCATTAATAAATAAATTTTTCAATTTATGATTTAAATTATAGGAAAACATATTTTTGGTATATTTTTAACTGCATTCAATAATTCCACAACAATCTGGGTATGGATCCGATTTGTCATTGTCGTAAGTTAGTATACAGCCCTTCCGTAAGTCTATTGGCTCGTCGCAACTGAAAAATAACATTACCTATATGAAATTATTTTGAAGCACCTTCTTCCCAATTCTGGAAGCATTGCATGTTGAGTGGCGGAACTCAACGCCGCGCTTTATCTCGCCACTAGAGCGAGCTCGAGTGGGGATTGAACCCACAGCCAGTCGGTTGCAGCACATTTCGTGCCTTTGCGCCACGACTGGCGTATAGAAATAAAATTAATTTTAAACAAAATATGTTTATTATATTAAAAATACCATGTTACCTATTATATTGGATAAAATTTGTAGAACACGAGTATCCAGCACAGGACGATTTGGAGGGAGCCATCGAGTAAAATGGTATCACTTGGTCCAGTTCAGAGATGTAACAACCTTCTTGGTGTTCTGAAAAATTACTTTTTTTTTATTTTTTGGGTTCCGTACCACAGAAGGAAAAAAGGGAATCCTTATAGCATTACTTTGGTAAACATCTATCTGTATGTCTGTCCGTCTGTCAAGACCACTTATGTCAAGATTGCGTAGAGTTTTTAAGCTGAAATTAATATGAAATAATCAGGTCTACGATCCATTGGGGCACAAGAAAACTTAAACTTCTAAATCACCTCAACCAATAGAAAAAATAGACCATAGACATAAAGTTTTGATAAAATTATTTCAGCTTCATATCTTTAAGCGATTTCAACATAAATAGTCGTGATAGATGGATAACAAAGTGATCCTATAAGGGTTCCTTTTTTACCTGTGGAGGTACGGAACCCTAAAAACTACGATTTACTTGGACCGTTATTAGCACTCAACGAATCACCGTAGTTAATAAATCCCCGACGACTGTCATCAACCTCTTCATACATGATGCCCTGGAGGCCATCGTACTTCTTACGTGACCTTCCTCCAGTATCATCGATATTATGTTTTTAAACGAAGTCAACCGAATACACAAATAATAAATAACAACTTGCTTACCACGTCTAACATTTATAAATATAAATAAGTATATCTATGACAGAAAAAACTTACTATATTTTTCTGGCTTTGGCACCAGGTTATTTAAAGTAATCGATGCGTTTGCAACGCATACTGCCGCAACAAGTATAACAGATATTTTGAACATTATTAACGAATGACTGAATGACTGGACAGCTCTATAGCCAGTATATATAGGTAATCGCAGTAATATCGTGAGAAATACAGTACACAAAAAAGAGTACTAACTACATTATTTGAATAATTTTATTGAAGTAATAATTATCAATTTCTTTTTGTTAATATAATTCAATATACAGAGATTATCCCCTTTTTTTTTTTTCGCTGGGAAATGCATTTTACGCAGACCGCCCATACGGAAGGCGTGCCTTACGGATGAGCGGTACTGTGGGACTCACCGGTGAGACCGATCATACCCACTAAAACCCAGCGGAAACCCTCTCCACCAAAATGAGACGCCGCAGGATCGCTCGCGCATACTACTACGACGCCTCGGTGGAAGGCCCGCCTTTTGCAGGCCATCATCGCTTTCAGGGTGCCCTAGGGCATCCGCAATAACCTTGCAGGAAGATCAACCTGACCCGCCCGCGGTAGCTCCTCTAGGGTAGGGGGAGTAGAAGACGCGCATACCGCCTTCTTCTACCCCCTGGCCTACGGCGGCGGAGCGAGTCTGCGTTCGTGCTGGACTCGCGCACCCGCTCCGCGGCCTCCTTCAATGCGATTACTGATTCGCAGAAGGAGACCATTGCAGACCAGTTCCTCTCACAGTCCAGCACAGAGATTATCCCCTCCCCCAGAATCCCTTCTTCTAGGCATATTAAGCTTAGTCTTAAAATACTCCGTTTCCTACGCACCGCCCATTTTTCAAGACATTGCATTTAATATTGGAGTTGTCATGTTGTCTTTGTCATGTTACCAGAGCAAGGAAATGAAAATAATTCCTCTAAGTGGGAATCGAACTCAACTAATTATTGTGGGTTTGATTCTCACTCGATAAAATGAAATATTTATTTAAAAGTATATTTTCATTTCTGTCGAGACAAAGCGCGGCTTAGAATTTCACCATTTAACATGCAATGCTTCCAGAATTCAGCGGAAAGTGGGGAATGGAATGTCTCAACACTAGGTTCCTTCTGCTTATTCTGCTTTGTGCGCAATACAGCGTGAAGCTGATTCAATATTTTTTTTCTGGAAAGAATAATTAAACTCAATTATCAAATAATAAAACGTAAAAAATTGCACAAAAACCAATTAAATCTCTACAGATTTGATTTTTTGTGTGATTCTCTACATCTTAATTTATTATTTGATATTTTTTTGTTAGGTCACTTTGTCATACGCACTCTCAGTTCTGAGTAAGCCCAGTGGATAGCAGGAGCAAAGGTCAAGTTGAGATTATACTTTTTGTAAATTCCTATATCCAGATAACGATTAATTTTGTGAATATTCAGAAATGTTGTTTAATTGTTTACCGATATTTATTTTTGGTTATCTTCCTGAAGCCTGGGAAAAAATAGTCTGTAAATTTTATAAAATCTATCTAAATTATTAAATTTCATTAAAATAACTGAGACAAATTGGGAAAAAAATATATACCTTGGAAACTGTAATATTAGCCTATGCTAATATGATACTGTGGTGACGACGCAGGTATTTTCAATACTTATATATCTATATATAAATATAGGTAAAATACACATAATAATTATGTACTATATGCCTACAGTATAAAATATCGATATACAATTTACTTTACTATTACTTAGTGCTTGATTCTTTTTCCGATATTTCTTAAACTTATTTGGTACGTAAAGAGCGCCATTAAGGATTCCATCAGCGTCGACACCAGGGAAGTCCGTGGAAGGCGTTGGCAGAATTGAATTTAGATGACTCAATGGACTCCGCTAAGTAGACGAATGTACACTTTAACAGTTTACCGTAAAATTCTGTCATTTTTTGTAGCGTATTTCTAAAAACTTAAAAGAGTTCACGCTTCACGCTGTATCCCGCACACGCAACAGGCAGGTCATCTTGGTGTTTTAAGTGATATCGTATCTACATTTCTTAATCTTATAGCTTCTTAATCTTGAGAAAACATTTGTGTTAAATAAAACTCATAATTTAATCAAATTTATAAGTTTTATAGTTATTGTAAGAATATCTCGTAAATACAATAGAGTACAGACCGTTAAACAAAGGAATGGTATTTAATTTATCCACAGCATTATAATGAAAGTTTAACATAAATATTATAGTCTAGACACTAAATTTGTTTAGAAATTAAACAAGAATATATATTAGTGTTGAAGTTATGTTAGAGGATCAAATTTAGTTTTACATAGATTTTTGAACTATCTCACATTTATTTAATTTTTCTTTTAAATTGATGAGGCCAGTCGTGGCGCAGGGGCACAAAGACGACGACTGTTTGTGGGTTCGATGCCCACACGACGGTTTCACTGTAACTACATCTTAGCATATTTTATATTGCAGGAACTTGAGAATTCGTTTCTTTCAATTATTACAATCCACCTCATCGAATATTAGAATATATAGATCACTTCTTCAATTTTTATTATTATTTTATTTATTCTTTATATTATAAATACCACGCTCCACTACCATGTTAATTTAATAGATTCGCGATGACGCCGACACCGGAAGAGCTCCATTGCCTATACATCAAGTCTAACCATATAATATAAAATGTTGAAATATAAATGTATCTAAAACTAACAATCATAAACAATAAGTTTTAAAAATAAGTTAATTATAATAATAATTAAATACTGTTTCTGAGTATCCAGTCTTAAAGATAATTGTTATCTGAATATAGAAATTTACAACAAATAACATTTCAACTTGATTTCCACATACTTCTATATACATTGTTTAAACTTAATTTAATAAACTGATAGCTCACATTACATACAATTGGAATACCCAAGCTGCATATAACAAAGTAACCTAACCAAAAATTATAAAAAAGTAAAAAAATACAGATAAACTAAAAAATTCGGTAAACTTATTTGGTTTTGGTGCGTTTCTTTATTTGTTTTCTTTGCTTCAAGGGCCCATAGACCTAAATTTTTGATATTAATCTCATTCCTGATACCTCCACACGATCTCGAGATCCTATAAGGGTTTCGTTTTTACCTTTGGAGGTCCGAAACGAAAAAAGGTGTTCTTAATTAATCAATAATTTTTGAAGTCATAATCAAAAGTCACGGTCTCGAATTCGGCTGAAAGTGGAGAACAGAGTGTTTTAACATTAGGTTTCTTCTGCCTTCTGAGGTATAATGAAGCTGAAAAAAAAAACGGTAATAAACTAATAAAATAAAATAATTTTAAAATTTTAGTTAGTACCTTTTTATTTACATATATATTCACGATATTACAGTAATTAACTATATATACTGGCTGCAAGGGTGTCCAGTCAGTCAGTCATTCGTTAACAATGTTCAAAACAGTAGTTGCACTTGTTGTAGCAGTATGCGTTGCGAATGCATCGCCTGATTCCTTTCCCTTGACGCCAAAGCCCGAAAAATATGGTAAGTTTTTTTCGTCCACAAAATACTTATTTTCGTCTACGATTCTCATCTATATTTATAATTTTTATTTATATAAAATCTTCTTATGATTCTTATTTATATGCAACCTACCAATTCTAAATAAGAATTGGTATTTATAATTTTTATTATTTTTACTTTCCCTATCTGGGTAACAAGCCTCAATATTGAATTCCACCCCATAATTTTGGATATGTCTCAAAAATTGGACGGAAAATATAGAAAGAAGTATATTAAAAGTCCCTTCCTGAAACTCATAATACTTCAGTTTAAATAGAAGAATTAATAGAACTAGTGGCAGACGCGTGAAAATTCGCGTGAAGAACTCAACGCCATGCTTTGCCTTGTTAACATCGTTTTCTTGTTTTTTTACCAGACTCATGTAAATTATTAAATATTTATTTTCAAGTGGGAATCGAGCCTAGCTCGCATGGCTCGCAACCCATGTCTAGCTCGCATTTGACCAGTTTTCATTTTGTATGTACGGAACCCTAAAAATAAAAAAAAATATGTATTTTTCAGAAAACCATGTAGGTTGTTATATCCCTGAACTCGACCAAGTGATACAAATCAACACGACGGCTCCCTCCAAATCCTCCTGTGCGGGATACACTTGCAAAAAGGATTTCTACGAATATGATAGGTAACATTATTTACATATATTTTTAATATAAATCTTAAAAATTCTTGCTACTTTTTAAAAGGTCTTGTAAGCGTAATACATGTCCAAGCCCCCTTCCATTTTAGTGTTAGTGTCTGTAGGAAAGAAAATAATTATATGGCTTTTTTAACTTATTAAATTCTGTCATCCAAATACTTTGGATGAATTAAATTTTTTATTATTAATTTAATTTAAACCTATACATGAGTTGCAAGTCCAGGTCTTTCACTGTATAACGCAATGCTCACTCAAGGCGAGTCCATGGAAAGCTAAAAATTTTTTTCTCTGATATGTGTATTCCAAAATATATTGTTATACGAAACTACATCAAATGATTAATACCTAAATCATTGGGTAGAATACTTGTATAGTTTTTTAAATAATAAAATAATAAAATATTTAAATATTTAATATAATTAAACTTTTCAGTTGTGAAGTGGATCCAACCACCTTACGGCAGGGCTGTTCCGTAGGGTACGACAATGACAAATCGGACCCCTACCCGGCGTGTTGTCCATATGTTGCTTGTGTCGCTTAACTTCAAACGAAGGTAAATTTATTTTATAAAAAACAACACAGGTTTTAGTATGACGTGAAAGCTAAATACTGTTTTTTGCTCCACATTCTATAGCACATAGCAAGGTAGGCAGAAGGAACCTGGGCACCTAGTGTTGAGTCACTCTTTCCCCATGATACACTCACGTTCTACACTGTTTCGAAATGTCAGTGTATTATTTATCTATTTCATAATGGTGATAAATCATATGTTTATAACAATAATAACAGTCGATTCAAATATCATATTACTTATATATCCATTTTTGCATTACTACATATTTTTGCACTTATTTAATTATTATTTTATAATGATTATTAATAACACAATATTTTTTTCAGCTGTTGAAAAACCCACGTAGAAGCTACGCACCAGGCATTGGTACTACCAATGCTTACGTTATAATAAAAAAAAAGTAAAAAAATGTTATGATAATTTCATTTTAAGACATGTCTGTCTTGATTTACAAAACTAAAAAAGAGACACCTTTAATTAGCTTAGAAATATTATAAGGAAAAATAAATAAATTTTGGATTTAAAAACCTGTTTCTTTTTCATTGTTTACCTTATCGCACACCTAAAGGCAAAATAAAAAGGAACAATGACGTAATTACATTTAAAAAATAAATAACTATAAATTTCATAGGGGGAGATTATATTTTGTATATTGTCATTTTAAAATATTACGATATACAAATCAATAATTATTTAATCATTTAGTTTTGCAGCAGCTTAGTATGAGTTAAGTGAAGATCAAGCGGGCGAAGCCTCAAATAGGACGCTAGTATACTTATATCAAAAGAAAAAACTTGAGGGAATCTAACACAATTTATCCTATGGCCCCGAATTCTTATAACTTCGTCGTGAAAGTTTGTCCACTCTCCTTTTGATCTCGCAAGGTTTGCTACGTATACTTTCCTTATATTTTTTGCGACGTATCACTTTTCGGATATATTAAGTTTTTAAGGGTTGTAAGGGAGCTTTTTATGGTTGTTTTTTCTTGTTCATTAGCGTGGATCTAGTTGGAGACATTTTGTTTTATATTGCAAAATTGTTATAAGTCTAAAGCTCAGTGGGAAATATGTAAGCGTGATTTTAGTGGGTTTCATTTACAGAGTATATTTTAGAGATTGCATGAGTATATATAAATTGGTATGTTTTCCTCGTTTTAGTAAAACAAACCACAGCGTTAAGTTACGCCACTGAATATGTAGTCTCGAAATTTTCATATGCAGGTTACGATTGAAGATATTAATACAAAATATATACTTATAATAAATATATACATAAATTTATTTTCATTCGCCCTAAGCTATTTTTTGAGAGCCTTGAGCAATCAGCAAGAGCAGCAGCTAGTTGTTTTAAATTATGGACACAGATATGGACAACAGTGACAAATCACTACATCCTCTCTGCTAACTTCACAAAACATATTTTGTGTACACAAAAGATAGACAAGAAAAATAGAAGAAAAAAATTAAAAAAAGAAGATTTACAAATATATTGATAGTTCTCCGTCGTTTAAAGAAATAACTTGTGTTAGAAAGCTTTGGAAAAATATAAATAGACCTAATATTTTAATAATCTATTACTACATTAGAATGTTAGCCGATTTTTTTTATCTTAAAAAAGAAATAAACGAATTACTTTGTATTTAGTTTTTGCAGCAAATATCAACACAAAGGCCTTATCATTTATATTTTACAATTAACAACTGTAATATATTTTTCAATCCAGTTTTATCATTAGATATTTTTTAAACATCAAAGAACAATAATAACACTAAAATAAAAATACCTACTTTTAAAAAGCTAAATTCTTTTGAAGTCCATAGCGAGCGATGCTAGCTTCTTTGTAGTCTTTGACAGGTTATTTATATGTTTACCTGAAACAAAGGTTATTAATTAAATATAGTAAAAACGATAAAAAACAAACTATATTTATAACTAGCGACCCGCTCGCGGCTTCGCCTTCAACTACTGAATTATTTAATTCACTCAGTCAACACGCAATGCTTCCAGAATTACGCAAAAAGTAGGGAACGGAATGTCTTAACACTATGTTCCCTCTGACAAACCTGTGCGTGCGGGATAAAGCGTGAAGCCGATAAAAACATTAAGTTATAATAAAATAACATACTCATATCATAATTTTATTTAACCAGTTAAAAAAATCACGTTAAACGACAACCATTACTTTTTTCAAGAGGTTTAGCTGCGTTTAACGTCGCGAATATAATAAATGACATTCTGTAAAGACCTCAACAGATCGAAAAGTTAATCTGGTGAGACTGAAAACTCGTGTAGCATATTTTTCATGTAAATCGCCTGGGCCTTTGAGGCAACTGTCAAAGCTGTCACTCTATTTGATTGATTATATACTTATCTAAGGAATTGGGTGCTATAGTATTTATTATACATTTGAAAACACTTTGAGATGAAAGGCTAAATATATATATATTTATATACATATACTAGCTGCCCGCTCGCGGTTTCACCCGCGTGAAATATGTTATTATTAATTTCTGTCTCCATGACTACATCCTAGTGACGTCTATGAAAAATTTGAGACTCCTAGCATTTGTAGTAACGAAGTTTCATACAAACTTTCGACCCCAAAAACAACCCCTTAGAAGTCGAATATTGCAAATTCCTGTCTTAGCGAGCACCTACGTTCTATAAGTAACTCCTATGCAAAGTTTGAGATTCCTAGCACATGTAGTTTCTGAGATTTCGTGATGAGTGAGTGACCTTTCGATTTTATATATATAGATATATATGTACATAGTATATATATTATTGAATTTGAGGGAACCTGTCAAGTCCGAACCGTATTTGAAATTAAATGTTCTGTATACTGATTATGATATTACAGCTTATTTATTCTGTTAGCATCTCTGTAGACTTTACAAATTTCCGCTAGCCATAGATAATTGTAAAGAATTATCAATCAAGTTTGGCACGAAAGAATGCCATTTTTTAAAGTTTTGGAATAACACTTTAAAATACTTAGGAAAAAAAAATATTTAGAATAAATATAAAGATTTGAACGTAGCGGAAAATGAACCGAAACCGATGACTCGAAATCCATGGAAAATTGATGTAGCTTTATTAGAAGGTATGGCTTAGTGGTCAGAGCGCTTGGGTTTCCAAGAGGCGCGGGTTCAAACCCCGCTTCGTTTAACTCTTTATATGTTTACTAAAAAAGTTTTTTGTCTCTTCTCATAACGTTAGCAGGTTTACACACTAAGCTGACTATATTATTTTCCATATTTTAGGAATAATAAAAAAAAACTAAATTATACCTATAATACGAAACAAATCCGTATATAATATATATATTTACATATATTTTTCAACAAATTTCATACGCTTGTAAGCTAGTGACGCTTTTTTTCTAATTTTACTTAAAAAGACACTGACTAATAATCCGGAACGTTGAGCTGATGATGGACTTGCGAGAAAGTGCTCCGTGAAAGGGTCGTAATATCGATCAAAAATCTTATATACAAAAGTGATATTGGACTAAGGAACGTATATTCCTTAGTTTCTTTAAGTTAAGGATAAATAGTGAATAAATTTTGAGGTCTATCGTGGCGCAGGGGCAGAAGCGTGCGACAGTAGACACGATAGGTTGTGGATTCATTTCCCACTAGAGGAAATGGAATATTTATTATTGTCATTTCTTTGCTCTGGAAAGAGGCAAAACGCGGCGTTGAGTTCCGCCACTCAACATGCAATGTCTCCAGAATTCAGCGGAAAGTGAGGAATGGAAGTGTCTTAACATTAGGTTCCAAGGTTCCTTCTGTCTACTCTGCTATGTACGAAATACGGCGTGAAGCTAACTTTTGTTTGTTGCTGGTAGTAGCTTTTATTTTCTACTTTGTAGCCTTCTACGCTAATAAAAAGCAATTCACTATCTCGAGTGAGAATCGAACTGACAACCGTTTCGTTTACAATTACAAATCAGAATACTTTTAATTTCCATTACAACAAATCAATAGGTAACCTTAAAGCGTTACGTCCATAGAATTCCCCCATTCCCACCCCCCATTCCCATTAAACTTGATTCTGCGTACGACACAAGCAAATTGCTCGAGTTTATTCCTTCAGTGGACATAGCAATTTGGGTCGACACGTTAACCGTGACCTCTTCGTTTATTAGAAACAGCTATAAGAGGTGCAGTCGTTAAACGACATTGTGTCTATATTAACTTTATGATTTTCCCGACATTTGTTGATAGAGGGAACCTAATGTTAAGTATACCGTGGAAGCATCCCTCAAATTTCCAGATATTGCATATTGAACGCGAAAGTCAATAGCACGCTTTACCTTGTTACCAGAGTGAAGAAAATGAAATGATTTTATTCTGTCGATTGTGAATCGAACCTTTAGCTATAGCGTTTACAACTGCTGTGCCACTGTGCCATGAAAGACTCCGCTCAATTTGATTTTAAAGATTATTGATAGTTTTTTTAATATATAGGTAATAAATATGTATTATAATGTAATTATATGTGAATAGAGGCAGACCGTGGCGTAGCTCTGGTAAAGAATTAAAACATTGCGTTCAGTTACGTACCGTCTACGCTACAATTTTGTTATCAAAGCGGTGATATAAAAATAGTTAAAATATTTTTTTTTCAGCGTATAAACGTAAAGAAACCTTAATTAACGACGATCTATAGGTACTATATATATACTAAGATATTCAATTTGTGTGGCAACTGCGTCACGACGGCGCTATTAAACTGTTATTTTAGTCGTATGAAGGCGATCACGTCATTCCTAAGGTGTGATTTGAAATCACTTATTCTATATAGAATTTAGTATATAGATGCTGTTTTACGTTATATTAGAGTCATGTTTTATTTTTTTTCTGTAGGTTAGGGTGTCTACCCTCTAAAGTATTTACTTTCCTGAGAAGAACGACGAAACGATTCTAAACTGAACTGAACCAAGGTTGAAAAATGAAATCTATATATATAAAAGGACTTGTCCTCACTGACTGAGGTAAGACGCACGCACAGCCGTAACCGCTGATGGTAGAAACATGAAATTTGGACAGATGTTTACTTTCGTAATCTGAACATCCACTAAGAAGGGATTTTGAAAAATTTTAACCCTAAAGGGGTGATATAGGGGTTGAAAGTTTGTATGGAAAAAAAATTAAATCTTCACCGATTTTTATAAAATTTGAAATTTAGATTTTTAAAAGTATTTAATTGAACACGTGTTTCGTCGTTTTCTAGCATTCTCCCCCTAAGGGTGCAAATAAGGGGTTGAAAGTTTGTATAGATTGTTTTTTAAATCAACACCAATTTTTATAAAATTTGAAATTCATACTCTTAAAAGTATTTAATTGAACACATGTTTTATGGTTTTCTAGAATTCTTCCCCTAAGGGTGCGAATAAGGGGTTAAAAGTTTGTATGGAAAAATCTTTAAATCGCCACCGATTTTTATGAAATTTGAAATTTAGACTCTTAAAAATATTTCATTCAATACATGTTTCGTGGTTTCTTAGAATTCACCCCTAATTACGCAAGCAAAGCTGCGCGCGTCCGCTAGTTCATTCATAAGAATTGAAACCACAACCATCGTTTTTAAAGTCATGCGATGTCTCAGTGAACCACTAGGACTCGGTCGGCACTAGAACTCGGTCGGACTTTATTTTTTTCTCTCTTCGCATAGTAAAGTAGACAGAGGAAAGCTAGTGCTAAAACACTCCTTCATTTTTTTTCGCAGAATTTTCGAAACATAGCTGAACTCAACATTGCGTACTAGTAAACTAGAGTGTGAGTCAGTAAGTCACAATATTTTTCAACAAAGTTTTTTTTTTGTTTAAATTTAATAATATAATAATTAATTTAATAATATGTAATAAGCACGTACTAAATAAAAAGAAATATCTATCTTATAAGAAAGATAAAAGAAAAATATTTTATAAGATAATACGCAAAGGGAAAATTCTAGGTTCCATCATCAAACATTTAACCGGAAGTCTGTATAGGAAGGATGAGGATGAGGAAGATGTGTGAAAACAAAATCAAAGAAAAACAAATACAAAATATATATGAAGAATGAAGTTTTTTCAAGCTTATGAAAATATAGAGAGGTTCAATGAAATAAATTTATCATATTGTGTTAAAATATTAACTAACTAATATTATACTCATATAGCTGAAAAGTATGTCTGGGTAAACGAACTAATCTAAGGAAGCGTGGTCCGATTAATGGTAATATCTAAACATATTCTATTTTTTTTCTAAAAGGGCGGAAAGTGGAGAATGACTCATTCGTAACAAAACTTGGCTATTGCATAAAACAAAAAAAAATCTCTGACATATGGACAGACTTACAGAAAGACGTGACGAATCTTTAAAAGTTCCGTAATTTTGCTATTCGGAACCCTAAATGCTAAATACGTTTAACTTCCCTCTGCATAAAGCAGGGTAGGCAGAGTGAATGAGACCCTAGTGTTAAGACACTCCGTTTCTATTAGGATCCTTTCGTTCTCCACTTCCCACCAAATTCTTCGAACCCACAATCTACCACCGCATTAACAGTCGTATGCTTGTGCCCCTACGCCACGACTGACCTAAAATGAAATAATATAATTTTCTTTATTTAAATGAAAACTAAGATTAAAGTACGGAAGGCGGTTTCAGAGAAATAATGGTTAAAGAGTTGCGAATGAATAAATATAGTGTTCCTAAATCCCGTTGCTCCCGCTTTGCCGTCTCAGTACAACGGAAACTTAAAATAATACAATACTAAGATAGTAGGAACAAAGAAGATTTAAACAGTTAATTGCTCGAAAACATTCACCACTTTTGTTTACTTTGTTGTTTTTTAAAAAAAATTACGTTTGTGTTTTGTTTTTGTGACTTAAAATATATACAAACATATATATCGTTACATATTATAATTAATTGATGTTAATATATTTTTTTTCTATTTAGGCATTTTTAAAAATTATTTCTTTTTTTTAGCTTCACGCTGTATCCCGCATATAACGGGAAAGGCATCGGGAAGTTAGTGTTGAGACACTGTTTAAATTTTATTTTCCATTTTAAGTCAATTGTATTCTAATTCTGGAACGGACTTAACACCATTTTTTTCTGCCTATCGAAATGACAAATGAATATGAAAAATAAAAAAAATATATGTAAGGTATTTTTTAAACTTCAATTTCAAGGTTTTTTTTGTTTTCAGTCGTTGTATTTGTACGACAATCTCAGTCGTTTCGTTGAAATATCAAATACGAACTATGTCGACAACAATATGCATAATGAATATTCATTTTCGAATTCTTTTTGCTCACAGCTTACAAATATACCTGGCACAATTGTTATGTACTCAGTTACGGGTGTTTTTTTTGATTGTTCTGGCAAATAAGATAAAATATTTAGTAACTAAGAATGAGAATTTGAGAAAAATAAGTGTTTTATATTTTAGCTTTAGCAAACCGAAAAAAAAACTAAGCTAGAAGTACTACGATACTACTTTTTACAATAATACTATGTAAGATACATATAATAGCACAATTTTATTGTAAAGAGAGCAGAGTTATAAAATATATATTTTTTAAATTCCAAGCACGTATCCGGGTAGGCAGTGACAACCTAGGAACATAATGTTAAGACACTTGGTTCCCATTAAGATAATTTCGTTTCCCACTTTCTTCTGAATTCTGAAGGCATTGAGAGTTGAGTGGCCGAATTCAACCACCACTTAGTATCTAGTCAGTTGCTGTTACCAGAAAATTATAATATTAAATATTTCATTTGCTCGAGTGGGAATCGAACCTTGTTCTCCTGCGTCATGACTGACTACTAAAAGCCATAAGATCTTCTTCCTGGCATTATAATTTAAAATTACTAAATATGCTAACACTAGTAAAACTGAATATCTATCCACCTTGCAAATTAAACTTAGATATACAAGATCTTATTACAAATTTGAAATGCAAATAACCAAGTTCAGGTTTCTAGGTTGCTTTATTTCGGGAAGCTTATTATTATGCAACTATCAAATGCTGAATTTCGGATGTATTTCAACTATAATATTCAATAGGTACCAGATGTTACTGTTTATTATGAAATACTAGTTTCTGAGCCACACTTTGTGTGCAGTTGTGATATATTAAAAATTTAATAAAAACTGCCTCAAACAACCTGCACACAGCAGGTTAGGCAGATCGAACCTAGTGGTCAGACACTCCGGTCTCCATTTTCCGTTAAATAAATAATATTAATATAATACAAGTTAATTTGAAGCCAGTCGTGATACAGGGATACAGGCATGCAACTGTAAAAGCGACAGTTAAAAGGATATATGAAATAAATCGTTAATTCTGAAACATAAAACAGCTCATATGTTGCTCCACAACCCCTCTCTATCTTTCAATGGAAGTCCTAAAATGGGTTCAGCTATTTCGGAGATTCAACTCAACAGTCAGTTTGCGTGAATATGTAAATTTCGATTTCTCCATTTTCGTTCCCCAGGCCCAGACTTGGGCTATGTGTTGCCAGTCTCTTGGGAAACAAAAATATATTGCACAACATTACACTTTAATTTATTCAAGGGCATCCTATTAGATCTATGTACGTATTTAGATTATTTGCTCTTTAGTTTTTATCTTAACGAAAATATTTGCGATTGCGTATTTCCTGAAATTTTAAATGTCAATTTAAAGAGATTTAATCTTAAAATGTACATAATTTGTGTTAAGAACAGTTTTACTAATACCTACTATACATTCTATTATACAAAAATTATTGAGGACATCGTGGCGGTGTATCACGCACACAGCAGAGTGGGCAGAGGGAACCTAGTGTTGAGACACTCCGTTCCCCCCTTTCCGCCGAATTCTGGAGGCATTGCTTGTTGAGTGGTGGCTATTTATTATTTTTTTATCATAAAACACCAACGAATATATTATAATGAAAATGAATCCCAGCTTGTATAAATTCTTGACATCAGGCATTCAACAAATCGTACTCTTATCCTCCGGCACTGTAGATTGAAAGAACTCTAGATATATTTTTTCTAAAACATCAAAGGGTTCCAAGGACCCCTAAATTGGCTGCACCTTTGTGGGCCGTGTAATTACTCTGTCACTGATAAAAAAAATTATACAATCTCTTTTGTGGGTCGAATTTGAAGCGCTTTGGACGTGTTTCAACCGGAACGTCTTTCTTTTTCGCTTTAACCGCAATCAATTCTTCTTTTAAAAACTTTTTTTATTCGTGTATTTGTTTATTTAGATAATTAGCCTTATATTGAAATAACAAATATGTTATAAAATTATTTCAAAATCGATTCAGCCATAAAAATATAGAAAATAAAAAAAATAGTATCTAAACCTATTCTGGCTTTATTATTTGACGCTTTATCCTGTACATTACCAGATGGCACAGATAACCTAGAGTCAAGACACTCCGCTCTTTCCTCTCAATTAACTTGAATTATTACGTTTTGTGCACATACTGTCTTGCCACTGTGGAGAAATAAGACTCATAGCCATCGTCAGACGCCATACCAGTGCACCACTATGACCCCATTTATGCAATACACATGCATACATAGCTTCAGCTTCAGGGAGAACGGAGAGCCAAACGCTACGGTCTCTACTACATCTTTCGCCTCGTCCACTGTCATCAACCTCTTCATCTCTATCTATCTTCTCTCTATCTGTCTTGCATGCTTTTTACGTGACCTTCCTTCAGTATTTTTGATACTGTGTTTTCGAAGGTCAACAGAGGTCTTCTTCTACCTCTCTGACGGCTCACTTTTCCATTATAAATCTTTTAAAATAAATACTTAAAAGTATATCGACATTAAGACTTAATCATAATTAAGTGCCACTCAGAGATATATAATTAGAGAGTATACAGTATAGTAATTATACTAAGTGATGGAAGAGCAATTAACTTTAGCAAGCATCGCGTTATGGACTACTTCGATGTCGCTGATATTGGTTGGTAAAAAGTTCATAAACAAACAAAAACATTTTTTCATACTGTTATTATATAATTTTTCTTTTGGGATTGATATTTTTTAAAATTTTTATACTTTTGTGCTTCGAGTAGGTAAATAAGCATGATAATGTGCTCTTACTATAGTCCTATACTTATTTAGACACCATCTTCTGGAGGTATCGTGTGTTGATTTCCGCCACCACCTCCAGAATTCTGCGGAAAGTGAGGAACGGAAGTGTCTTAATTAAAATGAAGTATCTTAACACTAGGTTCCCTCTGCCTACCTTACTATGTGTGGGATACGACGTGAAGCTGGTAAAGTTGACGAATTAGTAAGGAATATAGGTACCAACTGGAGGAATTGACTATTATTATAAAAATATTAACATTTTCTTGAGTTCAAAACTGGTTTCCACCAAAAAATTTACAATATTACGAAGACCAAATTGAAGAAACATAATAAAATATGAAGAAGAAGTATACATATATTTTCTCCACTTACAAACGATGGTGAATTTGTAGAGCACGCTGGTCTAACCCAGTGCAATTTACGAGGCAGACCGTCTTACCGTAACATTAATCCAGGTCGCAGGAACATTTGTCTCCACATTAACTCGAAAGATAAATTTTTACTTAATAAATTTACATATTTTATGTTTTATTATAGCTGTTGAAATGTTAGAATTTGTGTAAGAATTTTAGTGTAACTTTTTAAGTTAATATAAGGTTCTTAGGTTCCCTCTGCCTACTCTGCTATTTGAAGTGTGCGTGCGTGAAGCCTGCGTGAAGCCTATAAAAGTTTTTTTTTTATGTTAACATCAAAAACACTTTTTAAGTTTCTTTATTTGGGGGACATCGACGGGGCCTGATTTTTAATGCTATGGTTAGGGTTCCATGTCTATCTAATGAAAGAATTATTTTCGGCGTTAAGTTCCGCCATTAAACATAACACATAACATATTATCCATATAATAAACATTTTTTAAAGATTTCTATATCAAAATCTTACTAGGAAGCAGTAAATCAAAAATTTACACATTTCAAGACCATCTATAAAAAGATTCGTATGAATTATACCATAACTAATGCAAATTGATAGCCGCTATCGTTGCGCCCTGCCCGAATAAAATTAGCATAAGCGTATGACTTTAATACCGTATCTTATAGGGCTATTTTGATACTAAAAATGATTAATTACGTTTTTTTGCCAAAATATGAATATAATTTGAATTAATTAACCTTCAAGCTGTATTCGGAATATAGAAAGCCTCTTAAACGCAGGGAACCTAGTGTTAAGATACTCTATTCCTGACGTGTCGCCCAATTTTCGAAAGATTGTGTGTTGGGAAGCGGAACTTAACACTGCGATTTGCCTAGCAGAGAGAGAGAGAGAAATGAAAATAAGTAATAACTTAGAATAATAGTTGAACCCATAATCGTCTAGTTTACAGCCAGATGCTGGTGGCCCTGCGCCAAAACCTCCTGGCCTATGGAGAAGATGAATAATATTTATAATATATTCGGTTTCGTGGTTCAGTTAGAGAGTTAGATTGCTTTCAAAGCTAAAATATATTTTTGAAGATACAAAGAAGAGAACGATGTGGCTTATACCAACATTCCTTTGAACAGATATAATGTGATGTGACCCTTACTTCATTTTCATTTTGTGTTTATAGAATATATTGCTACATTTTTTCTTATATTGGATTCGAACCCACATCCTCCATATTTTAACCATTTTTGAATTTACACGCGAAATGTAATACTAGCGCAGAAAATCTTACATCCTCATTATCAGTAGTTTGCCATATTACGTAGACAAATAGCTGTTTCGTCAATTTTATCTAAAGTTAATAGGGTGTCCAGTCTAAAAGAGCTCTCTCTTTTAGCCCAAATCTAAAGATAGGTGGTATCTTTATATACTGGTTGAACCAAGGTTACAAGATAATAACTAATTAATATAAACAACCAGTCTCCATCTCTTATGATATAACGAAGCTTAGTGCTTGAGAACAACTCGGTTAGGTTACAATGAACCAAATGAGAACTAAAGTTATTTAAAACAGTTAATTTAATTTTTTTTAACTGATGTTAAGTAAAAATAAAAATGAGTGAAGTGAATTTGCAAGCGTTGGCCGAGACAGGTGTGTTTTTTAATATGTACTCATATTTTGTTTTTAATATAGTGTTGTTTTTAGGTTGAATTTCGCTTTAAGTTAAATTTTCTTAGGTTTTCTATAACGAAATAGTATTTTAAAATACTAATACATATCTAAACATATCTAAACTTTATCATCTCGCTATCTTCGTCATAAATGTAAAAAAATATATATATTTATTTGTATCTATAAATAAATGACGATATTATTTATCAGGTACTGTGTAAATTTTTCTAAAAAAAAGTTATCAAAATATTATGAGGTGAAATGTTTCCTTTTATTTTCTTTGATTGTTAAACGTAATGTTCTATATTTATCCTTCCCTGGAGAAATTTCGTTATTTTCCCTTACCGCACCTCTCAAAACAATTACCGCAAATTAATATAGCCAATAGCCTTCCCCAATAAATGGACTATCGATACAAAAGAAGTGAAAGATAGTATTCGTACCACTAGTTCTTGAGATTAGATCGTTCAACCAAACAAACCACTTTTATACTGTTAGTATGTAAAACTGGCATCCATGAAAAAAATATCAGCTTATAAAACTCGAAGAAAAGTGATTTTAATTTGTTTAATTAACAAGTTTCCCCATCGCGAGTGCTCTCTACGCGAATACATTTAAATACTAATTACTGTTGGCTTTGATTTATTATTAAATTTTCAATCAGTATAAGTGAATGAATAATTTAAATTTTCTCGCTATAGCAATAAGACAATATACGGCGTTGAGTGCTTCCATTCAACACGCTATGTCTTTAAATTTGGATGAAATGTGATAAACGGGGTGTCTTAACTCTAGGTTCCATCTTGAACTTCTCTGTAAGCTGAAAATCAAAACAATAAAGTTGCTTTTTATTTTTCTCTTCTTGTATTGAGAGAAAATAGATTTTTTATTATGATTTTTTTAAATTATTTATTTTTAAACAGAATCCGCTAAACCGCTAAATGTTTATTTTTTTTAGTTTTTAACTGTAAAATCTCTAAACGATCATTGTAAATATTTGTATTAAAATCTACATACAAAACAAATATCTTCGTCGCCCAGTGTTGATTTGACTGTAAACACTATAGTTTTGAGTTTGAATCTCTCCGGGGAACTCTATACTTAAATTATTTTTAGCTCCCCGTCCCGTCCCACCGTCATTCAACATGAGATATTTGAAGATTAGGTAGAAAGTGGAATGAAACGTTTTTATTTCTTCCCTCTTGTATCTTATCACCACCACTCAACCCGCAATGCCTCCAGAATTCAGCAGAAAGTTCGAAGCGGAGTGCATTAACACTACTTTTATTTAATAAGACAGCCATCCAACAATGAAATTGTAAACTTCCCTCAGAGAATTATTGATTCAACAGACTGACCTACTTCACGAGTAAGTTTATGTCACTTCAGTCGGATTAGTATTTAGAGATTTACTAGATCGAGTTAAGGGCCAGTTGCGACTTGGGTTGGTTAAACTTAAACTTAAGTACCATCGTAAGCTTAACTTGCTGCCTTTTTAAAGATACTTGTTTAAAATAATATTTCCATTATATTACTTTTGTTTATATAGTTAGAAAGAAAGAAGATAGTGCTGAAACACTCCGTTGCCATTTTCTGTCCAATTACTGAGACATCAATGTTGCATTTTGCCTTGTTATCAAAATTATTCCCTCATGTGGGAATCGAATCTAGAACCATCGTTTTTATAGTCAGTCGCTATGGCAATATGCTACGACGATATCTATCCATATAATATATTAATACATTAAATTAATTCTCGACAGCACTCAACACCCAATGCCTTCAGAATTTGGTGGAAAGTGGCGAACGGAAGAGTCTCAAGGTTCTTAGGTTCCCTCTGTCTACCCTAGTATTTGCGGGATACAGCGTGAAGCTGAAAAAAAAAAACAATTACATTATTGTAGTGAAAGCGTGAAAAGTCGCGATCGGAAAGCTAGTAAAATACAAAATACAATTTATTTCGATTGGCTATTAACTTATGTAAACAGCGCTTCGATTAAAATAGTTTAAATTTTCACGTTTGATTTAAATTGTATGAAATTTTACATCTACATTATGTTCCAGTATTAATATACTATTATTTGTTAAATTTCCACGTGTTAATAATATATACACCATTAAATACTGAAATTATACTAAAATACTGAAATACGACTATAAATATTAATTAATTGAAATTGCATAGATATAATTTTGTAGCATCATTCGTTATTTAAGAGTATTTGAAATGTTGGTTGTGTGGACGCGACAGGTTGCGGGTACGATTTTAACACAAGGATATGTATTATTTATTGCATTAATTTCTTCGCTTTGGTGTCGAGGCAAAGCCGAGCGTAGAGTTCTGCCACTTTGCAATGTCTTCAGAATTCGGCGGAAAGTGTAGAGCATGTCTTGACAATAGGTTCCCTCTGCCTACTCTTAGGAGGAGGAGCTTAGAAATATCAAAATTCCTGAAATGTGATGAGTGTTAATTAAAACTACACTTGAATCACAAGTATCCAGACACTGCTTTGAACACTCCAACGCTTTCATGCGGTGAATCCATACAATGCTAAGTAGTTTCTTTTCTTCTCCATTCTCCGTTATCAACTTTTTTTTTTATTATATTCATAATATATTTACTCGTGCCTACGAACGTTTCTACGTTGTGCAGAATTTCACTATTTCAAAAGCACTCTGTAAACAGAGAGTCCTAATGAAAGATATCTGTTTCCCAAAATTATTTAAAATAAGGAGAAAAAAACAGATTCACACATTTTTACTCATAGGAAAATAGCGTAAAAAGAACTTTGAGTTCAGACACTCGATTTTTCACACAATTTTCGAGACATTTCGTATTGAGTTAGCGAAACTCAACACCGTGCTTTGTCTTATAACCAAAGTGAAAATATTTCAGTCAGATCCTCTGCTGCATCACGACCTTCACAATATAAATAAAGATAACAAATACATATTTCACCAGACTTGTTTAATCTAGATTCAAAATATTCAAAAGCCAAATGAGTTTCTCCTTTCACCGTTCCATTGTTTGTTTCAATCTATTATATCGCAGGAATCGATTTGAAATTTTTAATTACTACGTCCGAGAGTTACTGAGATATGAGTTTTTGTATAATAGTCTATTGAAGGATCCTTCGACGTTATTAGAAATGGTTCTTGACTATTGTGATATTGGAATATTATAAATTTAATTTTGGATGATAAAAGCGAAGCGAATTGAAGCGAAAGGCCGTGGAGGGGTCAGGCACAAGCGTGTGACTATAAGCTATGTCTATTAGTAAAAACCACATTAAAATCTGTTCTGTAATTTAAAAGATCGAGGCATAACGTACTGGAAACTGATTTTTTTTATTATATTAGTAAACATTATATTATTTATTTTTATTTCCTAAATTAAAATTTTTACTCACATTGGTAATATGATGAATCGCGGCGTTATGTTTCACCATTCAACACACAGTGCCTTAAGAAATTGATAAATTGGTTTCATTCCCCCCCACATAGACATGGGGGATATATGGACACATTTGGTAATATGGAGGTACTTAATAGATGTAAATTATACATATATCTAGTTTGCGTCTTCTTAGAGTCGCAAAAACAATATTGATTTATTATATAACAACCCGAGTATAATAGTAATAAACTAACAAATATTTGTAAAGATATTTGGCTACTGTAATTGTTTCTTATCTTATCTTATCTATTAATTACAAGCCTTATATTTACATCTTGTGTGTATACAGTAGTTTGTCATAAGAAAAAGCAGGTGAAAACCGCGTGGCAGTCTTTTAAAATCATATTGAAATAATTCACTTAATTTTTTATTATGAAATTTAGGAAGTCAACATTTTTTTTAAAGAAAACAACAAAGGGAACCTAGTGTTAAGTCATCACAATGAATTTTCGCCGTATTTTCGAGCAATTGCGTTTTGCGCTCAACGCCATACATTGCCTTGTTACCAGAGGGAACAAAAGAAAATAGAAGCCTTATCTCAATTTTATTATTATGTAAAAAATATATCAAACACAATAAGAGAACTATTAAATATACACAATAAATACTCGTAGAATTTTTCATAATAAAATCTGTGAATTAGTTTATAATGGTACTATTTCAGTTAGTAGCAAATTATATTGGTTAGTGGAGGGTACTTCGCGTTTCACTAAAGTTCCATCGATGCTGTAAAGCCGCAAGGACTCTTAAAATGTTATATATAAAATGCATAAATTAAATTATTTAAAAAAATATTTAATTGAGGCTAACGTGGCGTAGGCGTGTAACTGTAAAAGCGTCGGTTGTGACTTCAATTCCCGATCGGGGGAATGAAATATTTAATATTTTTATTTCCTCGTTCTGGTAACGGAGCTAAGCGTGGCATCGAGAATTTGGCGGAAAGTGAGGAACGCAAGTGTCTTAATGGGAACGAAGTATCTTATATCAGAAAGAATATACTTTTCGTATTATTGCAGAACACAAATTAATAAAACTCTCATTCTGTTTCAGGCAACGATGACGTTAAAGACCAATCTCGATCGGCAATGGAAGATGTCAATCTTGCACTGAAAGCATGTGGTTTCGGCCTATTCCATATCCAACTGCTGTGCTCGGCCTTTGTGGCCTTAGTATCTGGCATGGTCATGACGAACTCTACCTCGTATATCCTGCCGATTGCTGAATGCGACCTTGATATGAACCTTCTGCAGAAAGGATTGCTTAATGCTGCGCCATATATTGGTAAAATTAATATTATATTTGATATAGCAGTCATGGTGTAGTGAGAGAGTATATGATCGTAAATGTAATTGATGCTTGTGGGTTCAATGCCAATCGGGAAAATAAATAATTTTCATTTCATCACTTTTGGTTTCTCTTGTCTAAAACGTTATGGCAATTGGAAGAAATTTAAGTTATAATATTTTATAACGAAAATTTAGCATTTACTTAAATTATTTACACTAAGTTTCTAATATGGAACATGTCTAATAGAAGGCAGCTAATAGAAGATGATTTAACATTTGCTTAACCTGTATTATATTAGAATATTATTTTCATTTCTTTAATTTGAGCACCTCAAAGGTACTAAGAGACTTCACAAGCGTGAAAGATACAAAAAGATAAGCCTATAATTGTTATATGATCAAACTTTACCTTCACAATGTTTTGTACGAAATCAACTTGTAATATTGATTTTATTTCAGGAATGACATTATTCTCCATTGTCGGTGGATTCCTGTCAGACACATTTGGCCGCAAATTTTTCATAGTATCAGGCTACGGTGGATTGTTTATTTTCACGATATTGGGCGGGTCCAGTCAGACATATTCCGTGTTGGTGACAGCTAAATTCTTTGAAGGAATGCTGTAAGTAAAAGTATTAAATCGTATTTTGTATAGATCTAGCTATTTTTCTGACATCTAGCGATGGTCATGTGTTCGATTCCCACTCAGAAAAATTATTATAGTTTAGATTTATTTTCATGCCTCCGCTCTAGTATACAGGACACAACATTTCGTCACTTAATATGTAATATCTCGAAACATGAACGGAACTCCACGGAAAGTGGAGAATAGTGTTAAGATAATCCGTTCTCCATATTCTAGTAAGTCTTAAAATTGTTTTTTTTTTACCTATCCTTCAGAAAAAGAAGTGAAGCATACAAAACAATAATTTTAAACTGTCACTTTATACAAAACTGTATATCCAAAGCAACGCTATGTTTATTTTCAATCTCGAAAGACTCATATTATATTTTGGACATGCTAAAAGTAGTATGTAAATAGAACAGCGATTTAGCTAGTTCCTATTTTTGTAATAGCAACTCTGTCTAAAGTCTTGCCTAATAAAACTTTGGCGTGTATCAGAATTCAGACATTTGATAAGTTTATTTTAGGGCACAAAAGAAAACATGAATTCTTCTCATACTTAGCCATGAAATATTCAGATTTATTTAGTTCCTTCGTTGATTTCTTTGAAGTTTTGCGGTATTAGAATGTGGTATAGGGAACATTTTTTAATTATTATTATAAGTAAAACTTTTAATGTAAGTTAAAAAAGGACAGATAATGAAAAGTGTGATGATGCTTCTACTCTTTACATAACTGGTTATCCGCATCGATTTGACTGTCAGTCAATTCTGTTTATTAAATGAATAATCAAGTAGTTCCAGCGGGCGAAGCCGCGGGCGGGCCGTTAGTATTAAATAATAATCGAGTAATTAAGTAAAATTAAGAGTGGGCTACATTGACCTCACGTTATGGTTAAAGTAAAACATAGAAATATATCTAATCTCATATTATAAGTTAAATAAATGGCATTTTACTTAGTATGTATATTAGCGCTAGGCTAAGTTTAATATATTGCTATATATATGACTGTGGCGTAAAACTTTAAACCAAGGATGAGCTCGCAACAATTTCAATTATAACATTATATTATTATTAATTGAAGTTTTCATCTTCAGAATCTGCTACAGACAGTGTTATGAAGTAGTCAGGAGAACTGTTATGTACGTCGAAATTTTACTAATATTATGTGCGTGTTATGTTTAAAATTCAAAAAATTGTTTAAATATTCAATTAGATTTTTCAAAAATGGATTTTTTTTCTTTTTAGCTTTACCTATTGCTTATAGCAGTGTAGGCAGAGGGAACCTCGGAATCTAGTGTTAGGACACTTTCCCTACTTTCCGTCGAATTCTGGAGACATTGCGTGTTGAGTGTTGGAACTCAACCCCGCGCTTTGCATCGACGCCAGAGCGAAAAATAAGAAAATAATAATATTTCATTTCTTTGAGCGGGTATCGAACTCCTGCCCCTTCGCTATGAGTGGCGTGTTATTTTCCTGCGGTAAAATCGAATATACTACCACAGTTTCCAATCAACAAATCGCAACTACCCACTTAAACAGTTTTATTTAGCTCTAACTTCGTCGACGTTGTTCAAATCAATGGCTAATTAAAACCTTACCACAATTCTGTAGATCGATGGATTGATATTATTTTTTTCTCATCCATATTTCAAATGACAACACAGTAACATTGTTACATTTGTTAGTATATTAGTATCGTAATCTAATATGGCTGATGCGATCCAAATGGCGATGGCGTTCTACAATTTTTTTCACGCCTTCAATATGGATATAAAATGAAAGATACTTAAAGATACAATTTTCGAGACATAGCATATTGAATGGTGGAACTCAACGTGGAACTTAATTTTGTTACTAGACCGAAGAAATAAAAATAATTAATTCCCCAGAATAAGAATCGAACCCAGAGTCAGATGCTATGGTCATTACGTCATGACGACCACAAAGATTAAAAATAAAATAATATTATTTATTCCATTTTATTTTAGGTTTTCAGTATCTTTCACTCCAGTTATAACACTAACATCAGAATTCTGTCACAATGGAATAAGAGACAGAATAATGATTCTACAGTCATCATTCGCTTCGATATCTCAAGTGGTAGTGGCCTTAACAGCGTGGCTTATCCTACCACAACAATGGAAACACTCACTTTTTAATGGTTATATAGGTAGGAGACGTTTTTTTATGTTTTAGAAATTTATTGATGTTTAAGAGTCATGCGGCGTTGAGTTACGCCAATCAACATGCAATGCCTCCAGAATTTGGCGGAACGTGGGGAACTGTGTCTTAAAATGAAGGTAGATATAAGCTTTGCTTTGTTACTAGAGAAAGAAAATGAAAGTAATTAGTTCCCTCGACTGGTAATCGAACAAACAACCGTCGTGTTTACAGTGCAGCTGCACCACGATGACCTCAGAAAATATGTAATGATAAATAGGTATTACATTTTATATATTTCAGTGTACTTTTATCTTTTCTGCTTTTTATGAACGAAAGCTAAATAATGTAAATATTTTTCTTTCAATCAGTCTCTTTCTTTCACTTCAATGGAAATCCAGACCTAGATTTACTGTGTACAGTTAGAAATTGCTATTCCACTAAGATAGCGAAATATAATACTAAATTATGTAACTGTTACTGTTTCTACTTAGCTTCACGCCGGAGGGAACCTGGGAATCTAGTGTTATGATATTTCGTTCCCATTAAAACGCCTAGAGGAATTGAAAATATTAAATATTTAATGTCCTCAAGTGGGAATCGAACCCAAAGCCTTACCCAAAGCATTTACAGTCGCACTCTCACCTCTATATTATATGTTAGTTAATAACTTATATTTTTTCAGTATTCAACACATGGAACTACTATCTTTTCATCATGTCGATGTGGTCGCTTCTGGCGAGTTTCCTATACATATTCCTACCTGATAGTCCTAAATACTACGTAACTCAAGGACGTTATGATGAAGCTAGGAACGTATTCATTTCTATATACAAAAAGAATACAGGAAAACCAGCTGAGACGTTTCCGGTAAGTACGATTTTTATTTTTTTTTATGTGACGCTGAATTCCGGCTCCCATTTTCCACCATTCTGGAGGCATTGCATGTTGAGTAGCAGAACTCAACGCCGCACTTTGCCTCAAGACCAGAGCTAACAAATGAAAATATTAAATATATAATTTCATCGAGTGGGAATCGAACCTACAACCTCTGCACCACGACTGGCCAAAATAACAGCTAATAACTTAAAGATATTTATCTAACAACCTTATATATCATTTTTGAAACTAAATTTATTTTACATACGAAAACATAGGTGAGTAGTAAATTATCTTTAACATTTTTATGGTTAACCAGCGCCAAGCTGACGGCGGTTGAGCAAATTCATTTCAGTCACATAACAATTATACGAGCATAATCAAAGGTGCTATTGGAAGGAAGCCAAGCCAAATATTTTCACACTATTTATGCAGTGTGCAAATTTTTAATTAAAATAAAAAAAATAACGTATTTTCTGTATTAATGAGAAAAACAGTGTATATTGTATGGTAAAATTATATTTTACACTTTCATTTTAATATTGATATTTTTGTCTATATTTATAAAACTTTTTCGATTATAAAACAACACACTGAAGGAACTACTGGGCTGAGAAAGGGGAGAACTGAGATATCTCAAAACTCCTACGGAAATGGAAAAATTCGGAATTTTCCATTTCTACTAAATTATATACTGTATTGAGTGCACTTCGCGTATAGAGAGTGTAAAATATTTAGCTTGGCTTCATTCCAACAGCACCTTTGATTAAGAATATAATTATAATTGAACATTTTATATTGGAACATAACTAAACTTGATGATGGTGAAACGTGGCGGAACGATGGTGAGAGGATAAGCAAAGAAAACCTAATGTTAAGACACTCCGTTTCCCATTTTTCACGGATTCTCGAGGCATTGGGTTTGTGTTGCAGAACTCAACGCCGCGCTTTGCCTTGTTACCAGAGCGAATAAATGATAATATTAATAAATAATAATTTATTTATTTAATATAGACTCCATCCTATACAAATTTATTTGCTCTACGAATGCGATAAACCTTTATCCATATACCTACATAAACTTCATAGTAACAACAACTAAAAGAGTAGAGATTCATTTCGTAAACAAATGGATTTATTAAAATTTTAAAGGCATTATCATTTTCTTTGGGGGCATCACAAAAAAAACCCTCCGTACCCTATTCTAGGAGCTTGAGACATTGTTTTCTCTGTTAAAAGCCTTATTAAATATTCATTTCTGTATGTTCCATCGCCGTCAACCTCGAGGCAGTTCTTGGTAATAGTCCTGAGATTTTATAAAGAATTTCCACTGAATTTTTCATATTAAAGCTGGTAAAATATGAAATGTGTTAAGATATTTCACGATTTCGTTAGCTCAGATGGAATAAGCTGGTGGAATCCTTTATATAATTCTATATAAATATAAAATGTAATTTCAGTTTTCGTTTTTTTAAGACATATAAATATATTCTAATACTTATTTGAATTAATTGGGTAAATTTCATTTTTTTCTCAATAATTTTCAGAGTTATATAAATATAGGAGGACAAAGAGTGACAGTAACGCTAACTTGCTAGGTAGCTGGTTCGATTTTCACTCGAAGACATGAAATATTTGATATATTCATTTCTTCACTCTGGTGTCGAGGGAAAGCGCGGCTTTGAGTATCGCCAATCAACACACAATACCTCCAGATTTCGGCGAAAAATGGAAAGCGGAGTATCTTAACTAGGTTCCCTCTGCCAACCTGCAGTGTGCGGGATACAGCGGGACCCTAAAAAATGTATTACGACTAAGAAACAGACTTGTGTCAATCTAAATAGACGTAATATTTATAGTACAACCTATATAAATATTATATCCGTAACCTAAATTCAAAACTGAAGCAAATCGTGCCAATATATAACTTTTAACGTAGAAAAGTTTATCACTAATTTTACTCAAAATTATGAAAGTTTTACAAAAACTTTGGTGTCAAAAGAACATCGTTAAGTTACGCCACTCAACACGCAATGCCTTGAGGTTTCGGTGACAAATTGGGAACAGAGTGTCTTAGCATTCAGTTTTCTCTGCCGGCCTTGCCTCGGAAGACAATGTAAAGCTGAAGCTTTAAAGTCTAGGAACGGTAAAATTAATTTACATAAAATTAATGATAAGGAAATATCTAAATATTATATAAAACATTAACAACAGATGCCCGAAACTCCTTAAAAGCTTCAACGATAACTTTGTTTACCTTTAATTTTATTGAGGCCGTCATAGCGCAGTGACACAGTTCTACACTGGAACTTATGGGTTCAAACTCGGAGGATTGATCAAATATTTTATCCTTTTCACTCAAACATTCCGTTCCCTCTTCGACGCTTCCGCTCCCCATTTTCGGGTGAATTCTGAAGGAATTAAGTGTTGAATGGCGAAACTCAACGCCACGTTTTGCATTGTTACCAAAGTGAAGAAATGAAAACATTAAATATTTAATTTCCTCGAGTGGTAATTGAACCCTAAACCTTTTGCGTTTACATTTAAACAATAGCATTTTATCACTCTGAAAAGAAAATTCGCGGCGTTAAGTTCCGCTACTAACCACGCAATATCTGAAATCCGGGTGGAAAATTCTTAATCTTTAAGGTTCCATCTGTTTTCCCTATTACGTGGCTAAAACATAAAGCTTTGTATTTTTCATAATAATTATAAGTAAACAAAAAAATACGACTGCCGCCAGACACCCCTTAAAAACATCAGCGGTAATTTTGTTTACTTTTAATTTTATTTTATTAGCGACCCCCACGAGTAACTTCAGGGAGGCTCGCGTGAAGGGAAGTAATCAGGAGCGCGTGTCACACCGTTCACGTTCATTATTTCAACAATATATTAGCTTTTAATCATATACCTTATCGATGATAAACATCCCCTATAAACACTAGGGTTGATTATTTGGTGTCATTTATTTTATTATTAAGAATTTTAGATATTAATCTTATCGGTGTGTGGTTTTTTAATTAAGCCTAGTGGTTGGTTTCGTTTTGATTGGAATTATTATAGACAAGCGATCCGGTCGTGGCTTTGCCCGCTTGAACTACATAATCATTTGTTTACTAATCTGAATGACTTTCGTGACAATATCTATATTACATTGAAATTAAATGTTTCAGCCAAGCTAACAGTTTTAGGCCGTCGTGGCGCAGCGGCACAAGGGTGTGACTGTAACGCGACGGTTGTGGGTTCGATCCTCATTCGAGAAAATGAAATATTTATTTACATTTATATTTTCATTTCTTGGCTCTGGTGTCGAGGCAACACGCAATGCCTCCAGAATTCGGCGGAAAATGGGGAACGGAGTCTCTTAACACTAGGTTCCCTCTGCCTACCCTGCTGTGTGCGGGATACAGCGTGAAGCTGATTTAAATAAACCATATATCAAATAAAAGAAGTAGTAATCTAACTAACTAAAAACAATATTGAAATATTTTAGAACAATTTGTACTACGAAAGTTGTTATGACAGGGCTATCATTAACCAATTTATAGAAGGCGTGACATGACATCAGCTAGTTGTCTTCCATCTTGATATCATTTAAATAGAATATTTTAGGCTTTATTCTTAAATAATTTAGAGCATGTCCTACAGCGTATCGTTAAGCTCTACTATACAAAAGTAGAAAGTGGGGAACGGAGTGTCCTAACACTAAGTTCCTTCTGCCTACCCTATATGGCTTCTGAGATTAGCATGGTCAACGAAATAAACTTTTCAATTTTTAAAAATTAGAATAGGATAATATCGAAATTACATACAAAAATATTAAAAGCGCGTTTCTACGGATTCGTTCAAAACTAACATATATTCCAGTAATAAAATATTTACAGTAAAAAAACGACTTATAAAAAAATATCCGTTACACGGATGTCAGTAACTTTTATTGCTACAAGTATTTAAACGGAAGCTAAATGCTATACATATAGGCAAGTCGTGGTGCTTGTGGGTTCGATTCCCACTGGAGGAAATTAAATATTTGATATTTTCGTTTTTCCAACACGGAATACCTGCAGAATCCAGCGGAAAGTGGGGAGCGGAGTGTTTTAACACTAGGCTCTCTCTTTCCACAATACTATTTGCGGGATACAACGTGAAGCGGAGAGGGAGAGAGACAGAAATGCTATGCGAATAAATCTTCTTTCTCTACACAAGCACAACCCATACATAATTTAGGGAACGACGTCACCGATCGCCATAACGAGCTCGCTACATAAATTTTTAAAACTTTTTTCTTGTAACGGCTTAACTGTGATGGTAGGAAGCAGGTTTTTATGAATAATTACAGATATTAGGCTGGTTTTTTCTACATAATTATAATTATTTAGGTATAGGCAAAGAGAATATAATGTTAAGACACTCCGTTTTCCAAATTTACTAAAATTTTAGAGATAAATATTTAGCAGAATTCAACGTCTGGCAAATAGCAGAATAGGCAATGGGAACCTGGGAACGTAGTGCTAAAGCGTTCAGTTACCAATAAGACACCTCCATTCTCCACTTTCCGCCGAATTCTAGAGACATTACGTGTTGAGGTGGCGGAACCCAACGAAAAAAATATTTCATTACCTGGAGTGTAAATCCATGGTTTTCAAGTAGTGGTTTACAGTCGCTAGCCTAATATTTTAATAACATTGACAGTTCCCCCAAATGTCTCCGAGAAGGCATTGAACCCATTAAGATATATGGGGTATTTGCCCGTCAACAACGTTAACGTTAAAAACACACCGTAAATTCTGAACACTTTTTTATTTGTATCACGTAACGTTCTGACGGCGGCTTAACTTTGATGCTAGGAGTGCTTCAGGTATTTTACCGAGTGTATGTTTACTTTTTTTATCGTCAAATAAATAAAAGATTTAATTTACTTTTATTTATTTATTTTTCTTTTTTTAATTATTTATTTTGTTGAAACTAAGATATTTTATTGCTATCTATAACTCTATATGTAACTGAGTAAGCATAAAGAACCAGTGTCAAGGCCCTCTGTTCGCTCTCTTACTAAATTCCATTGAGACACCAAAAATTTATAGTTTTAGTTCTATAAAATATTTTCATTCAAATATTTTCCTCTGGTAACGAGGCAAAGAATTTGAATTCCACTGAAAAGTGAGGTAAGAACATGTCTTAATGGAAAACGAAGTGTCTTCAAACTAGGTTCCCAGGTTCCCTCTGCCTAACACCTTTTTCTTATCATTTCATAACTAACCATAAACTGATACGCTACAAACTGATCCAACAATTATTAATAAAGTAATATATACGCGAACAAAAGACACCAAATTCCAATGTTTATGGCCATACTATTTAGAAGCATGCAAAACAATATAAGGTGGCTACATAAATCTGAGAATTTCTTTCCAGAAATACCGAGAACATTTTGGTTGT
The DNA here is from genome assembly GCF_056956725.1 of Heliconius melpomene rosina. Taxonomy (NCBI): domain Eukaryota; kingdom Metazoa; phylum Arthropoda; class Insecta; order Lepidoptera; family Nymphalidae; genus Heliconius; species Heliconius melpomene. The sequence continues at coordinate 1,841,699 of NC_140402.1, read as the reverse complement.
ATAAATTGCGTGAATATGGCCGCCATTGGTTCCGTATATTTATTGCTTTGGTGTCATAGTTAGATACCATCTTAGAATATACGATGTATGTATGAGGAGCACAAGGGGTGTAACTGCTAAACTGGCTTATATTGAAAATGTGTTATAATTTGTTGTTTTTGAATGTTTTTTTTTGGGTGAAATAAAAAGTACCGTTAGATTAGATCAAGTCATTTTGGCGCTGTAAATGCCATTATTTTTTGGAGTCACATACCAGGGTAGGCGAAGGTTACCTAATGTAAGTAGTCTGTCTCCGTTCTCCATTTTTCACCGAATCCTGGAGGTATTTCGTACTGAGTGATTCGACATCAGAGCGTGCAAATGAAACGCGATGGTTGCGAATTGTAGCCTCACGGCAAGATGAGGCGCAGCGTTAAATCCCGTACAAATTACAATGTCTCAGAAAGCGGGAAACTAGGTTAAAAATTGAAACTGCTAAATTCTCACTCCAATTTATTTTATGAAATTCGTAAAATATCAGTTACGCCACTTCTACAATAACAATTTTATGTGAATTTTAGCGTCTCATTGTTTATCTATCCTAATTCGGAAGTGTCTTCTGAATAGATGAAAGTTGTGAACGAGTATACCAATTCATGAATATTAATTTGTTTCTAGAGCATCATTTTCAATGGTAGTCGATTCAAATATAGTGTGCTTATATATAATGTATGTATATTACTTTTATCCCGACTGCGTGACAAAAGGAAGGTCATATCGTCGAAATAAGAACAAAAAATCGACGAAGTATTATATACTGGGAGATATATAAATAGTTATTAAAAATAATTTTAAGACTCTTTTATAGTTTATTTAGCAAAGATATTAGGTTTAATTATTCAACGTAGATATATTTTACAGCAAAGGTAGAAATTAGATTTTAGGGATTGAATTTATTATGTTTTCTAAGTTAACTAAAAACTTCATTTATAATATACGGCTGGCATACTAAGGCTACTTAAGTACGGCCTACTTAAGCGTCCTTTTTGATCCAATTTAAAAATATGTTAAATAGTCAACTTTATGCTTTTTCCCACATGTCCTACTCTGTTCTCCGCTTTTTGGTTCTCCTGGATTTGAGACAAAAGGAAAACTCGAGAAGGAAGAAATGAAAATTTAAAAAAAAATCATCATCGAACCTACTACCCACGTCGGTCTTTGTTCAATAGTCAATTCTCAAAACATTATATATAATTGACTTTTGACTTACAAGAGAGAAACGATGATACTATTAATATTGTTGTCAAGTCTTACCTACTTAATAGAAAATAAGTGACATAGAAAATCTATTACGAAACCGCCATTCGTCTTACTGCCGCAAGACAGTATCTTAATTGTGGCTTTACTCGTACATTCGTAGTCTTATAGAGAGGAATGTACGAGTACGTTTAGTGTTACTTGTGTTCTGATCTTCTTATTATATATATATATATGCTTTTTTCAAGGTTATTAAGTAAAATTATATTTTATTATAAGAGGCCGTGGCGAGGGCGTGGCTATGAAGGCTAGGGTGGGTGTATGTGGTTCGATTCCCACGGGAGAGAAATAATTATCTTCATTCTCTCGCTTTGGTAAGAAAACAAAGTGGGGAACGGAGTGTCCTTACGAGGTTCCCTCTGCCTACCCTGCTGTGTGCAGGATACAGCAGGAAGCAGATTTTTAAAAAATTTAATATCATTTGTTTGTATAAATATTATTCCAGTTCCTCCAGAGGAACTTCCTTCTTTTTATATGCCCATTTGCTAATGAGTTAGTGTTGATGGCATAAAAATCATCATAGATGCAAAATGCAAACGACGAGGCCTCCCTAGCATCGCTCTCAGCTTATTGTTATACTGAACATTAATTATTTCCTATTTTTTATATGTAATCGTTTCTCTCACTGTAAATCCACGACCGTAACGTCCCCAGTTCCCCCCCTCCATCTTCTTCTTAAAATAAAAAAATAATAATAATAAAATAAATTATTAACAATTCTACTTAATAATTTCTAACGTCTTTTCTGTTTACAACTTTATAATTAAACACGTACAATTTACGTGCATACATTAAAGTGTATATTTTAATGTGTTTTCCTGTTTTCGCGAAGTTGGCAACATTCTCTTTGATAAATATTAATGAAAGTAATAACGGTATTTGTACCATAGCTTACTTAATGTAATTTAGTTATATTTGATACATATTAATGCTATGGATATTTACACTAATATTATAAAGTTGAAAAAATTTGTTTGCATGAACGCGCTAATCTCAGGAACTATAGATTCGAATAGAATAAATATTTTTATGTTGAATAGTCTATTTATCTAGGACAACTGGGCTATATTGTATCAAGTAAATAGCTAAGATGAGACCCACTGTAGTCTTTAACTGAGGTCAGGGCTACCTCAAAATGGAAAATGTGTGAATTATTTCACATGGAATGGTAATCGAACCCCAATTCTTCTACTATAGAAGAACAAATTTTCTTTGATATTTAATTATATTCTACAGTACTACAACATGTGGAAGGACAAATCAAAATTGACAATAGATGAGTCACCAGAACAGAAGACCGGTGGCTTCAGTGACATGCTGATTGCGGGTTTTCGAAACGTCAAGCCCATGTTCCGCAGGCCGCTCGGCTTGTACGCATTGTTATTCTGCGCGACGAATTTCTTCATAATGAATTTGTAAGTAGAAATATTATTATAACATATATATTTATATTATTTTTATGGCGTTAAGTTCCGCCACGCAATGCCTCTAGAATTCAGCGGAAAGTGAGGAAGGGTATATCTTAACACTAGGTTCCCTCTGCCGAGAGCGGGATACAGCGTGAAGCTGATTTTTTTTAATATATTAAATAATAAGGTCATCGTAACGCAATAATAGCATTTGACTTTTGATGCCACAGTTTTGGTTTTCTATCCCTAGCTTGGTGGTTCTATCCCCACACGGCAGCGAATTACTTCAATTTTCTCGATATGGCTAGCCAAAGCACGTTGAGTTCCATTACTCAATACAAAGAAAGTGAAAAACGAGATGAAAGAAACTCTAGGTTTTGACTATCTACCAACCAATGCGAGATAAAGCGTGAATCTGCAGGAAAACTCTATAGACGTTGAAACTGATGTCGTTAAAAGCATTGTTAATTAGCTTACTTAAGTACTCAACTCCAAGAGTCACCCAAAATGTATTATTTAAATGAAACATAAATAAATCTCTTAGAAGAATAGAATCGAAATCTTAATTGAAATTATCTATTCATTCATCTTAACGCTACACTGTCTTTCCTGAGAAGAAAATGGGATCGGCAAGAGTAATTCTCATTTCATTTTAATAAGGGACTCTCGTGGCCCAATATTCTTACAGTTGCGGTTTTGGTTATGAGTTCAAAGCTTTGTTACATAGTATGGAGAAAAATTTATATGTTGGCAAACAGTCATATTTCGTAGGAAATACAAAATTAATAATTCTGTTGTATTACTTTTTTTTATGATGCCTTTTTTCTTAAAATATTCCAGTAGTTTTAGACGAAACTCTAACTCTTTAACCATTATCTCACTTTTAATATTTAAATTAGGAATGATTTTTGAAACGAAAAAATTAAATTATTTTCAGAATGTATTCCAAAAATAATAAACTCAATCAATAATTATTCCAAATTACCTCAAACTATTTAAAAATCTACAACTACCCACAAATTCAAACATAAATTCTACAATTTCCAACTACCCAAATGATATTAAGTTTAACTCATTAGGACCGAGCGTACTAGATTACAGTATATTCCTGTTTTCAGATTCAACGTAATTAGGCTTTGGTTCCCTCAACTGTCGACGATTGTGGAACATTATAGTAGTGAAGATAATCAGAGCTTATGTGGGATGCTGGATGCGTATACATATGACTTGAAAATGAGGAGGATCATGGGGCTCAATGGGACGGAGAATGAAACCTGTGTGCCGGTGAGTATTGTGGATTTTTGTATAATTTAAGGCTTGTTCTGAATTAGTGTCAAAATATTCTGTTTTTGTCTTTTCTCCCAATTTCCAAATGTTGCATGTTGGGTGGCAGAACTCAACGCCAGTTTTCCTTTGGTGCTAGAGGGAAGAAATTAAAATATTAATAAATAACGGCGAATGTAGATTAACATTAGGTTCCATATGCCTACCCTGCTATATGCGATATAGCGCGTGAAACTGATAAAAGCTAAATTTATATCCCTAAAGGATCATTATTATTTTATTAATTTCATAAATTTGATAAAAAATCAAGAAATAAATAGGACCAATTTAAATATCTACAGGTATCTTAGTTTTACATATAAATTTGACATACTGTATTGATATTGAAATTCAATTTATTTTTCGTCTGTGAATTTAGAAATTCAATTTTCGAAACCTAATCCTTAGAGAATGTCTAGATAATATTTGCAAACCAAATTCACGGGATTCATCTATCGATTCGAATTTTACATATGTACTCGTATATCCAGAGGACGTCGGTTTATACTACCTACATGTATATTTTATATTTTTTAGTTTTAAAATTTTTAAAGTGTTATTTATTGTACATTTAAAAAGCCTTGTTACGTTCAAACTTTTATACGTTTTCTTTTATTTTTCATATTTTTTCATTTTTAAAGTTTTAACCATTCCTTCGTTACTATAGATATATGTATGTATATATCTAATAATTTTTATTTGTAGTTCTGTTCTGTTCTTAGTTTTTGGTGTTCTGAGCGAGCCTTTCCCAATCTAAAATATTTTACGGCAATTAAAATAATTCATTGACTCTTACGGAAATTGAACTGACAACCAATGCTTTTAAAATTAGACATACTACCCCACAAGACCTCACAGGTAGATATAGAAAGTAAATACCTTTTAAATATAAACATACCCCCCCAGACAACCAAAAGTATGGCTATCGCGTGTACTGTGTCAGAAACTTCCTAATTGCGGCACGATAGCGTCTTAATAACTTTTCAATTTCGCCTTTCGCAAAATTATTAGTTTTAACATTTATAAAGTGCTATTTCACACTTAAGGAAGAACTTTTTTTAAGAAAACGTATAAAAATTCAATTCGTGTGCTCTTAGAAATCCCACAGATAGCAAGGGGTACCTGGGAACCTAGTGTAAGAGACGTAGTTCCCATTAAAACACTTCTCCATTAACCGCCGTATTCCGGGGCCAATGCGTGTTGAATGGCGGTACTTAACGCTGCGCTTTGCCTCGTTAATTATTGGCCTCGATTTAATATTTCAATACAATTTCCAAAAAATACATATTTATATAATTTTGTTTTTCAGAACGTCGCCGGTACTGAGACCTATATCAACAGTATTATACTCGGATCTATATGTATCATACCCTATATAATAGGGGGAGTATTAGTAAACAAAGTAGGGAAAAAAAACCTGTATACAGGGTGTGGTATGATATGTGTAGCGGCGACATTAGGCCTTAGATGGGCGACCTCTAGGGTTGCCATGGTAGCCCTATTTTCTTCGAACGTCGCGCTCGCTCAGATAATGATGAGTTTAAATCAATTTATGGTGATCGATTTGTTTCCTACAACAACGAGGTAAGTTGAAATATCTTTATATATACTTGTAATGAAATAGTAACAGAAATTCGTGTTTACATAGAAGATATAAGAGAAAATGATTGCGAGCATAAATATATATAAAAGAAGAAAGTTAATATTTGTATTGAAATACGAAGAATATAAAGGAATATTTAATTTTATATCAATTCCCATAGTCAATGGCGTTCATAATGTAAACGTAAAAGGTCAAACATTATGGTGTAGCTCATGCTATAGGCATTGAATTTTAAAACAGTAATTAGGACTTTCGTAGAAAGTAGCAATCAAATAGTCATTAATATCGTACCAACATTTTAAATATCAACTAGTTTTTTTTGCTTCACGTTTGTATCCCAAACATAGCAAGGTAGGCAAAGGGAACCCATAGATTCCTAGGACTAAATCTGCCCGTAGGATGCTGAGACATTCCGTTGCCCATTTTCCTCCGAATTTGTGCTGATTTTACGTTGGAGGCTAAGAGGAAAAAGAAATCATAAAAGTTAAGTCACAAATTACATTATTCTTGCCAATTCCTTCTTCTCAATTTCTTCTTTCTTAAAAACTGATAATAATTGAACATGGCGATTGGACTCACATCAAAAATGAGACAGATAGGCAGAACAAAATGAACTGTAAGGATCCCGTTATTTCACGCTTAGCTTCACGCTGTATCCCGTTTTTGTTTGTCCAAACGAAACGTGGATTTTAATTTGAATTATATTTTTAAAAGTAATCTAAAGATAATAAAAGAAGATTTATATTATAAAAGTTTCATAAAGATTTCAAAATTCACACAACCCTAAAAGAAAAGGGTTCGTAAATATTCATAGTATACATACATATATATCTAGCACTATATGTATTCTAAACAATGAGCAGAAGACAGAAATGGTGAATCATGTTCTGTGTAACAACCCGGAAAGGCTATGGCGTGATAAATTCGCGTGATTACCGGCAAGTCGACTTCACTGTAAAAATATAAATTAATAACCATGTGCATATAAGACTTTATGGGTATAGTCTGGTTTGAGGGTAATCAATTTTTTTTAACTTCCCGTTGTATCCCGCACATAGCGGGGTAGGCAGGGTAGGCAAAATACTAAATTTAGGCACTCCTTTTCATATTAACTCTTCCATTCCCCACTTTACGTTTAATTCTTGAGGCATTGAGTGGCAAGTTTCTAACAATGAAAATGTCATTTCCTTGAGTGGAAATCGAATCCAAAACTTGTTGTGCACGCTTGTGCCCTTGCCAGTTCCGTTTTTATATCCACTTACCCGCTTTAACCCGCAAATCGGGGCAGGTAATAAAAAATCTAGTGTCAAGACACTCCGTCCTATACTTTCCGCAAAAATTGCATGCATGCAAAATGCGTGTTGAGTAGTCGAAATTTTAAATTAATTTTATTTATGACACGGAGAGAAATTGTAATATATCACTTATTATTATATTTTCTATCATTATAAAATCTTAACAAATTGTTGATTCTGACCGTTTAATCATAACTAAAAACGCTAGTAGGCACGGAATATTACATAAGAATCTATATCAATACAGCTCGGTGGAAAGTGGTGAACAACAGGTTCACTAGGTTCACAGGTTCCCGCTGCCTACCTTTTTTATATACGGGATACAATTCAAATAAAAATAAAGTAAATCATATCAATATATTTGATAAATGTATATAGGGGTTGGTTAAAGTAAATTAAGACCGGTTGCTCTCAACTATATTTACACCACAAACAATAATGGACTAGCAGAGTGCAGTACATATCCTCTGGCAGACCACCGCAGGGAAACTCCAGTGCAAACTTGAATATGAATAGAATTTCTGAAACAAGACATATCTTTGGAACTGCTTAATGAATTAAGCTATAGGAATAATAGTTCTGGTGCTATTGTTTAATATGAACAGAAGTAACCTATATTTAATGTTGAAAAGAGTTTAAGAGTTTAGTTCGGATTATTTTTTTTTAGCTTCACCATGCCTAAAGTTAAGACGCTCCGCTCTCCATTTTCCAATTTAAATTCGGAAGGCTGTTCGTGTGGATTCTCGGAAATCAACGTCATAGTTTGCTTCGATAGAGCAGAGAAATAAATATTTCACCGAGTGGGAATCGAATCGAATCCACAACCGTTTACACTTATTTTATATTGCCGATTAGACCAGGATATCGGTGAACGGAGTGTTTTATCTCTAAAATCTCTCTTGACTCTGAACCTGTACCCTACTTGTACGTAACGCAAGAATAAATAAAAAAACAAGATAAAAAACGCGAAAACGATGTTCCTCATATCTTCTCTATCTGTAGAAGCTAAACAAACAAGCTCTATCAACAACATACAATAAATATTAATTATGGTAACAAATAACTAATTTCATAGTATCTGAGAGCATAAGATATTCATTTCTTCGTTATTTATGGCTGCAAGCCAACAGATTATTACAGTTTTGATTAATTGCATAATAAAATTAGTTTAATAAACATGTTGAGTCTACATACGGTGATATATCAATATTTTGACGCCATTCGTGGCGCAGGGCTCAAGCGTGCGTTTATAAACGCGATAGGTTGCGGGTTCATTCCCAGTTGAGAAAATTTATTGTTTTTTTACGGCTATAACGGGATAATACAAAAAATAGTTTAGTACCTGTTTTAAAAGAAATAAATAAATAAGTTTCACGCTTAACCCCCATATCGCAGGGAAGTCAAAAGAAACCTAGGGGAAATCTTGTTACCAGAGCGGGGAAATTAAAGTAATTTATTCCCCCGAATAAGAACTGAACAATCGTCGTCTTTACAGCCAGACGCTGTTCCACAGAGCCACGACGATGGTCAATTTTTATTAGATTTTTCTTTACTTTACGCTGTACTCCACTCATAAGGGGAAAAAGGAAAAAAGAAAAATATTTTTTTCCATCGAGTGGGAATCGAACTCACAGCCTGTCGCGCTTACAGCGATACGCTTACTCTTGAACCACGACTGTTCTCTTTAAAAGCTCAATATCTAATTTGAAATTTAGAACCACCGATCCTAATCATTAATCGATATTGCTGATTATGCTTAGACACGTTCCTGCTGCGCTCCGTAGCTTGTAAGATAGTTTTAATTTTACTTCATATTCAAGGAAAATATTAAGTTTGTTGATGGATTATTAAATATGGTGTAGATATTGTCATTTAGCCAGTGATCCGTTTCCCATTTTCCGCGGCGTTCAGTTCTGCCACTCAACACGCCTTGCATCCAGAATTCGGCAGAAAGTGGGGAACGGAGTGTTTTAACACTAGATTCCCTCTGCCTATCCTGCTGTGCGCGGGATACAGCGTGAAGCTGATTATTATTTTAATTTTAAAAAATAAAAATAAAACCAGTACAATCACTGGGCCACAACAGCCTCTAATACATACAATTATTTTAATTTCAGGTCACTAGCTGTATCATTAACTATGACATCTGGTCGTATCGGCACTTTGGTTGGGAACGTCCTGTTCCCAATATTACTGGATATGGGCTGTGCGTACCCATTCTTCACACTTGCTGGAACTATGGCTTGTAAGCAATTTTATTATACGAAAAAAAAAATGTTATATATTGACATGGAGACATTTTTCTGCTCTGGCCGTATGAAGCGCCTTTGTTTCATTCATTTTCTATGTACGCCTGTAACTTTTATTTATTTACAAAGAAATCCTAAGAAGTAAAAGTAGACAGAGGGAACCTGGTAACCTAGCATTATGACACTCCATTCCTATTAAGACATTTGCATTCTCCACTTCCTGCTGAATTCTGAAGGCACTGGGTATTGAGTTACGGAACGTCGTGATTGTTAACAGAGGGAAAAAAAAACAAATGTTTCATTTCTGAAATAGAACCCTCAACCCTGGCTTAAAATACATTTTCTACTGTATTATAATGGTGTAACTGCATGTCTAGCTAAAGGATTACCCGTCTCGCCGCCGCAAGCCAAGCGGAAATAAGCGTGAAGCCGCAGGGTTTCAACCATTAATTAAAAAAAATATATTCTGTACACTCCCTAGTCCTTTAATATTTTTATCTATTTCCTTAATATAAGGGTGAAGAAATACGAAACGTATTTCCACACTATCATATATTTACGTTTTTTTAGTAAACATGTACGAGGCAAAACGCGGCGTTAGGTTCCGGCATTCAATACTAATTTTCATTATTTTCTTATGATTACAGTTGTCACTCTATTAAGTTTCACCATACCAACAAAGAAAAATAGGAAATTGTAAAATATTTTATATCAAAGTACTTAATTTTCAAGACATATTAATTCATATATGTTGAAATTATATGTCTTGGTGATAAGAAATCGTCATTGTGAAGGTGCAGATTCGAATCATGTGTTATTTTTTTAATTAAGAATAATAATGTATTTATTAGACTTTTCTTATAAGTTGTAGGTTTAGTAATTGTAAATATTGTTTTTTAATAAATTAAAATTTTAAAAATTATGTATATTTCTTTTTTTAAGTTGATTAATTTTCTAGAAAAATAATATTTAATTCACTATATTTTACAATATAATTTTTAAATATAAAATGTTTTATAGATTTTCCAAGCTATGCTATGATAACCATCCATTTATATATAAATAAATATATAACTGTTATTTTGTTAGTTTTTGTTGGTTTCTGAGTATAAAATAAAGGAAGAAATAAAAAGAAACGAATTAGAAATAAGCAATTTGCATATAATATAATAGTAAGAACAATTTCATTAACAGTAAACATAATATAAATCGCTTAAGAATTCAAAGAAGCAATTTGAAATAATACATTTTAAAACTATGTAGGTAGGTATACTCTTGAAGTAATTTAATTTTTCTGACTTCGAGGTATTTTAATTTGTAGAAATATATTAAGGAAGTTTTTGATATCGCTTTTTTCGCTTTTCTTCGAGTTCGATTGATGGCGTGCTGAGCACACCGCCGCATTTTTAATTTCCAGAATGGAGAACGAGGGTGTGAAAAGAAATAAATAGATTTATTTATCTGCGTTGAACCTAGTTTGTAAACGCAACAGGATCGGGGTTCAACTGGAAATAGGTTTAAATATTTTATGTCTACGAGTCCCACTTGATATCGAACGATTTGAATATTTTCATTTTAAAGCTCTGGTAACGGAATGCCTCTGGAATATGGCGGAAAATGGGAAATGAAAGTGTCATTATGGAAACGGAGTTTCTTAACAATGGGTTCCCATGTTCCCTCTGCCTACACTGCTGACCTAAAAAAATGAATATAAGTAATTTTTATCTTTTTGTTCGCGACAACCGACGCGCATCATCGGCTGTGAACTCGTCACAACATGTTAGAGACTGTTTAGTTTGGCAAAAAGTGACGTCATACCACTCTCGTAATTTTGAATGTTATTATTAGTGTCTTTTCTAAATTAATAGTGTTTTTTCCTTTGTAAATAAGTAATTACATTAAATAATAAATATAAATAGATTTGGGTTCCGTTTTAGATAATAATTTTCGACTTTATATCTTATTTGTATAGTTGTACTATGATTTGCCGCATTAATCGCTTTTTATATAATAGTAACTTCCGTATAGTAAATTTTATTATTAATTATTGTTTGTCATAGTTTTCTGTAACAAAATAACAGATTTGTATATTCCTAATGTGTGTAATTAATTTTAGAGAGAATTTTCATTGTAAAAACTCATGTAAAATTCGTCATCGTAACAGCATTTTTCGTAATTTAATAATAGATAATACTTAAATAGTATAATGTTTTATACATAGATAGATAGATATTTTTATGTTCTTTTAATATGTATAAATTGTAAAAACATCCGATTTTTAGTTATTAAAATATAAATGTAAATGTGTGATAATCATAGTAAAAATATTGTTGTAAATAAAGATAAAACGGCTCGGTGGCTCGCGGCTCTCGTTACCGTTTAGCTCCGCGCAACGGAGGTGCGCGTCGGGCGAGACAGAGACAGTCGGCAATCAACGGTGAGCACAACAGGAAGAAGATAGAATCGGAACAAGACACGAATAGAGCCGACAGTCACCGACCGTTATACAGTGATCAACATCTTGTTTCAATATCCTGTTTCAACATCCTGTTTCAGTATCTTGTTTCAATGTATAGCAAGAACGTCTCGCAAGAACGTCTCACAAGAAGGACTCACAAGAACGTCTCACAAGAAGGACTCCCAAGAACGTCTCACAAGAACGTCTCACAAGAACGTCTCACAAGAACGTCTCACAAGAACGACTCACAAGAACGACTCACAAGAACGTCTCACAAGAAGGACTCCCAAGAACGTCTCACAAGAACGTCTCACAAGAACGTCTCACAAGAACGTCTCACAAGAACGACTCACAAGAACGTCTCACAAGAACGACTCACAAGAACGTCTTGGGGTCTCAGCATACTCCGTGTTCCCATGATCTGGAACCTATAGTGTGCAGGGCGTCAGCGGCTCATTCACTTGAGTTCCGCCCGTCCGGTACAACGTGCTGGTCCTTCGAGCCGGATCTGGGGACTCCTCACCGAAGCTGAAGCATCATCCGTCATCGTGCAAGTTATCGCAGTGCTCCGTCGCGCAAGTGCTCCGTCGCGCAGTACTCTATCGCGCAGTGTTTTCCGTCGCGCTCGCAAACGCATTCGCCGTCGCGTTTCGCATCCGTATCGACTGTCGCGCTCGCAACTGTGCTGAAGTCGCCTTACTCGCCTGTAGTCTTCGTGAGTGTTCGTGCATCAGCCTCTGACATCCGCCTTCGAGTGTTATCGTGAGTCTTCGTGAGTGTTCGTGCATCAGCCTCTGACATCCGCCTTCGAGTGTTATCGTGAGTGTTCGAGAACCTTCGTGCATCCGCCTTCGAGTATTATCGTACTACATCGCGCAGTGCTCTCCGTCGCGCAGTGTTCTCCGTCACATAGCGCTCTCCGCTGCGCTCTCCGCCGCCTCCGTTGGCGTCCGCATTGACTGTCGTGCTCGCTACTGCGCTGACATCTATCGCGCCGTAAGTCACGTCGTGAGTGTTCGTGCATCCGCCTTCGAGTATTATCGTAAGTCTTCGTGAGTGTTCGTGCATCATCCTCCGACATCCGCCTTCGTGTGTCGTCGTTCGTCTCCGAGAATCTTCGTGCTTCCGCCTTCGAGTGTCGTCGTTCGTCTCCGAGAATCTTCGTGCATCCGCCTTCGAGTATTATCGTTTCGTCTTGGTGAGTTTTACCAATTATCGTAGGTTTTTACTAAGATGCCTATCACAAGATCAAGAGGTCGATCCGAGGGATTGAGATATGAAGCCGACCCTTCATCTAGTCACACAGAGGTGACACACCCGCCTACGAATACACAAGAGGATTCCGAAATAGAAAAGAACTTAATAGTACCAAGTGACGAAAAGGAAGACTCAAGAATTATTTCAATTAACAAGGAGGAACAATTTGAAGGCACACAAATAAAGTCGACAACTTCGAAACGTGCAAACTCGAAGAAGTCTACGAAATCCAGACGTAGAGCAAGAAATGCTCGTGAAGAAATACTTCGCATCAAGCTTGAACTCGCGCAAATAGCTCTGGAAGATGCTGAATCAGATAGTTCAGAATCCCAGGAAGATAATATATCGAAAACCGACTACGTTAGCTCCTGGATTGAAGATAATGCACAAATCGTACAAAAATCACTTACACCATGTGCAGATGTTCCGAGGCAACCACATCCAGTGCCGTCATGCTATAGAATGCCTCAACATCCGAATATCGGCAACAATTCCGAAAATCAACAAGCAATACAGAGAGATTCAACAAAGGAAATAGAGGAGCTAAAAAAGGAAATAGAAAATTTGAAGAAAAGATGCGAAAAAGCCGAAACCGCTCCTACATCGTTGTGTATGAAAACAGAGGTACCTAAACCTACAATGTTACCTCCATCATCGTCATACAATTTTCCCGTCGCGTCCAAAGTCATCATGGATCTTCCTACATATAGTGGAGTGTTAAATGAATGGCTATCATACAGGGCCATATATGAAAACACTAAGGGATACTTCAATGAAGTTGAAAATACAGCCAGAATTCGAAGAAGCCTAACTGGAAAAGCATTGGAAGTCGTCGACACACAACTCATAGCTCATTCAAAACCGGATGCCATCATAGAAGAGCTTGAAATGAATTTCGGTCGTCCAGATGCAATCGCATATAGTGAATATGACAAGCTTCGATCTCTACCTCGTTGTGCTGACAATCCAAAGGAGATACATGCATTCGCCAGTAAGGTAAGAAGCAGTGTCAATCTGTTTCGCGCCCTCGATTTACACAACTTTATCACTGCGCCAGATATAACGAGGGCCCTTCGTGAAAAGCTACCATCGTCGTTATGTACCAGGTGGTACGAGGAACAAGCATCTATATTCAAACCAGACCTGACGCACTTCAGCGAGTTTCTCACCAAACAAGCAGCATGTCGCACACCTTATTCAACAGAGATCCCGCACTCAGAGCCTACTCGTCGTGTGATACATAGAACGCACAATACTACCGAAGAAAGGAAAACTAATAGATTTCATGGAATGGTGAAAAGTACGTGCAAAATTTGTAACAAAGAAGGTCATCACAGTATTAGCTGCAAGAAATTTCAAGATGCCAACTCAGATAAAAGATGGGAACTCGCCAAAGAACACCGACTGTGCTTCAGATGCCTGCGGTTCCGACAATCAGGACATTCCTGTAAACCACAGAAGTGCAATATTAAGGGATGCATCGGTACTCATCATCGATTACTACACTATGATAAAAAGGAGAAATCAGAAATTCGAAATCAACAAGAAGAAAAGGAAACCGTGGCCAACGCATGGGTACCGTCAAAGGCGCATGCTTATCTTAAAATCATACCAGTCAGAGTTCATGGACCGGCGGGAGAAACCTCCGCATACGCTCTATTAGACGACGGATCAACTGTATCTCTCATAGATGAAGCTTTGGCAAAGGAAGTCGGTGCTGAGGGACGGCTGGATCCTTTAAAGATGGAAGCAATCGGGGATATAGTTATTGAAACGCCGGGATCAAGGCGTGTTACCGTGACACTTGCTAATTCACAGAAAAAGAAGATTAGCTTTACAGCTCGTACCGTTCCGCATCTTAATCTTTCCCCGCAAACAATTCGTGAAGAAGACTTAGCTGCCTGCGATCATCTAATAGATTTGAAGAACCAGCTCACCTACGACTCAGCCACGCCTAAAATTCTAATTGGTCAAGACAATTGGAATTTACTACTCGCCGAAGATGTCCGTATAGGACCGAAGAACCAACCAATCGCTTCACTCACGTCGCTCGGGTGGGTGCTACATGGTGCGCACAATAGGACATTGGGTCAGAAAATCCATTTCGTCAATCAAGTTACTGCTATTGAAGATAGAATGGATGAACAACTGAGAGATTACTTTGCCTTGGAATCTCTTATCATTAATCCGCGTCGGCCAGACTCTGATCCAGAAATAAAGGCTGAAAACATTTTGAAGAAACACACACACCGTTTACAAGATGGGCATGTTGAAACCACACTTTTATGGAAATCAGAGAACAGCATCATGGTTAATAATTATGAGTCGGCGCTGAAGAGGCTCATATCAATAGAGAGAAAAATTGATCGTGATCCTGAACTGAAAAGGAGATACACCGAACAAATGGAATCACTCGTCCAGAAGGGCTACGCTGAGGTGGCACCTAAAAGTATCTCTCCAGGCAGAACATGGTACCTGCCACACTTCGACGTGCAAAACCCGGCTAAACCAGAGAAGCTTCGCATTGTTCACGACGCCGCTGCTAAAACCAAAGGTATGTCACTAAACGATTTCCTCTTGACTGGACCAGACCTTCTTCAATCGCTTCCTGGAGTCATGATGAGATTTCGCCGTCATGCTTTCGCTGTATCAGCCGACATAGCCGAAATGTTTATGCAAGTCAAAGTAAGACCTCAAGATAGGGATGCCCTTCGCTACCTGTGGAGAGGACACCGGCGGGAGGGAACTCCTGAAGAATATCGCATGACGTCGCTTATATTTGGAGCTGCGAGTTCACCATGCACCGCGATATTCGCTAAAGATTGGAACGCAAAAAGGTACATCGACACGCATCCAGAAGCAGTGGAAGCTATCATCCACAACCACTATATGGATGACTACCTAGACAGTTTCCGAAGTATAGAAGAAGCTATAGAAACTTCCAAAAAGGTCCAACATATCCACGGAGAAGCTTGTTTCAAACTCTGCAAGTGGGTTTCAAATATCCCGAAAATAATAAATGAACTTGAAAAACAATCAAATATGACAGAAACTATTAACCTGGGTACCAAAGAAGAAAAGATTTTGGGTTTAATGTGGAGACCGTCAACCGATGAATTACGATTCAATTTAAAACTAGCAAGATTACCGCCCAGTTTATTAAAGAAAACAGCTCCTACGAAGAGAGAAGCTCTGAAGATAGTTATGTCACTCTATGACCCACTTGGTTTCGCTTCACCCGTTACTATTCGTGCTAAACAAATTCTTCAAGAATCTTGGCGAAGAATTATAGATTGGGATCAACATCTGGATGAAGATCTTTCCAAGCAGTGGGCAGAATGGATGCTACACCTTCAGAAATTGAAAAATGTGAGCTTACCTCGATGCTACTCTGGTTATAGTGATGCCACATCTGTACAACTACATATATTCAGCGACGCCAGTGAAACAGCCTACGCAGCAGCTGCCTACTGGAGGGTGGTTGCTCCGGATGGAAAAGTCCAAGTCAACATGATCATGGCTAAAGCGAAAGTAGCCCCGCTCAAGGTTATGTCAATTCCTCGTTTAGAACTACAAGCAGCCGTCATGGGAGTTCGCATAGCAGAAGCTGTCATAAAAGAACATCGTATTGCGCCGGAATGCAAAATCTTTTGGACAGACAGTAAGACAGTTCTGACGTGGATAAGAAATGGAGCCAGGTCTTATAAGCCATTTGTCGCACATAGACTAGCAGCCATTGAAGAATATACCAAAGTTGAAGAATGGCGTTGGGTACCTTCTAAGCTCAATGTCGCCGATATAGCCACCAGAGAAGTACCATCTGATTTTGGAGCTGATCATGAATGGTATCACGGGCCTGCCTTCTTGAAAGAAAATCCGAGTACCTGGCCTATCGAAAAACCGGTCGTGTCAAATAATACTGGTGAAGAACATACTTTTACCGTTAAAGAACTCCAGCTGAAGACAAAATTACGTGAAGCAATTCCTGATCCACAACGCTTCTCAAAATGGGAGCGACTACTTCGTGCCACAGCTAGAGTCTTGCAATTTTTAGATATTTGCAGAAATAAAAAAGAGAAGATCTTTTATAAGCGAACACGTAGAAATATGGAATCAGATCCTACGTGGAACAAACGAAGAGAAACATTGCAAAAGAAATCTACTACTCTACATAGCAAGAAATCTATGGATTCCAACAATTTTCTGATATTGGATTCGAAGTACATTACAAAAGCAGAAAATCTTCTCATCCGAACATCTCAAGAAGAATCTTTCAATGAAGATATCACAGACTTAAGATACAACAGGACTATTGCCAAACAAAGTCGCCTTCATTCATTACCCGTAGAACTCCGAGATGACATTGTCGTTCTTCGCAGCCGTATAGCCGCCGCCGAGGGAATAAAAGACGAAACAAAGAAACCACAAGTCTTAGATGGAGATAACTACATCACACAGTTATATATTGATTGGACCCACCGTTGTCTTCACCACAGCAGCACCGAAATAATAGTAAATGAAGTACGTCAACATTTTTGGGTAATTCGTCTTCGTCCCACCGTGAAAAGGATAGTTCATCAGTGCCTCAAGTGTCGTATTCGCAAGGCACAACCCCCACAGCCTTCTACGGGTGATCATCCTAAATCCCGTCTCGCTCATCATCGAAGACCATTTACATACACCGGCTTAGATTATTTTGGCCCTCTCACAGTAGTCGTCGGCAGACAACACGTGAAACGTTACGTCGCACTCTTCACGTGTCTTACCACTAGAGCAGTTCACCTGGAAATCGCCGCCAGCCTAAGCGCAGACTCTGCCATACTTGCATTGCGAAGATTCGCTGCACGTCGAGGATGTCCTTCCGAAATTTACTCAGATAATGGTACAAACATGCATGGAGCAGACAAAGAACTTCGAGAAGCATTCAAAGAAGAAGCCAGTCGTCGAGGCATCGCATGGCGTTTCATAACACCATCTGCACCATTCATGGGAGGCGCATGGGAACGTCTTGTTCGCTGCGTGAAAACAGCTCTATACACTATTCTTCGTGAGAGATACCCCCGAGAAGAAATTTTGGCTACATTACTCTGCGAAGTAGAATATACTGTGAATAGTCGTCCCCTCACACATGTTTCTGTAAACAATGACGACGAAGAATCTATAACACCCAATCACTTTTTACTTGGGGGTTCAGCTCGTCTACCTGTACCTGGCACATTTAGTGAGGACGACATCGATAGCAAAAAGCAGTGGAGACGCTCACAGATATTAGCGGACATGTTTTGGAGACGCTGGGTTCGCGAATATCTCCCTGAACTTCAACACCGGCGGGAGCCTCATGGTCGAGGCCCTACTTATGAAATAGGTGACCCGGTACTTATAGCCGACTCACAACTTCCAAGAAATACGTGGCCAAGAGGACGCATAGAAAAAGTATATCCAGGTGCAGATGGACAAGTGCGAATAGTTGAAGTACGCACTAAGGGTGGTCTTCTGAAAAGGCCAACCAAAAAACTCGTTCCGCTTCCAAAGTAAGAAGACGTCGTCGCTCACCGCGGGAAAGATGCAGCATCACATCGAGACCTGATTCTGCACGGCGGGAGAAATGTTCGCGACAACCGACGCGCATCATCGGCTGTGAACTCGTCACAACATGTTAGAGACTGTTTAGTTTGGCAAAAAGTGACGTCATACCACTCTCGTAATTTTGAATGTTATTATTAGTGTCTTTTCTAAATTAATAGTGTTTTTTCCTTTGTAAATAAGTAATTACATTAAATAATAAATATAAATAGATTTGGGTTCCGTTTTAGATAATAATTTTCGACTTTATATCTTATTTGTATAGTTGTACTATGATTTGCCGCATTAATCGCTTTTTATATAATAGTAACTTCCGTATAGTAAATTTTATTATTAATTATTGTTTGTCATAGTTTTCTGTAACAAAATAACAGATTTGTATATTCCTAATGTGTGTAATTAATTTTAGAGAGAATTTTCATTGTAAAAACTCATGTAAAATTCGTCATCGTAACAGCATTTTTCGTAATTTAATAATAGATAATACTTAAATAGTATAATGTTTTATACATAGATAGATAGATATTTTTATGTTCTTTTAATATGTATAAATTGTAAAAACATCCGATTTTTAGTTATTAAAATATAAATGTAAATGTGTGATAATCATAGTAAAAATATTGTTGTAAATAAAGATAAAACGGCTCGGTGGCTCGCGGCTCTCGTTACCGTTTAGCTCCGCGCAACGGAGGTGCGCGTCGGGCGAGACAGAGACAGTCGGCAATCAACGGTGAGCACAACAGGAAGAAGATAGAATCGGAACAAGACACGAATAGAGCCGACAGTCACCGACCGTTATACAGTGATCAACATCTTGTTTCAATATCCTGTTTCAACATCCTGTTTCAGTATCTTGTTTCAATGTATAGCAAGAACGTCTCGCAAGAACGTCTCACAAGAAGGACTCACAAGAACGTCTCACAAGAAGGACTCCCAAGAACGTCTCACAAGAACGTCTCACAAGAACGTCTCACAAGAACGTCTCACAAGAACGACTCACAAGAACGTCTCACAAGAACGACTCACAAGAACGTCTCACAAGAAGGACTCCCAAGAACGTCTCACAAGAACGTCTCACAAGAACGTCTCACAAGAACGTCTCACAAGAACGACTCACAAGAACGTCTCACAAGAACGACTCACAAGAACGTCTTGGGGTCTCAGCATACTCCGTGTTCCCATGATCTGGAACCTATAGTGTGCAGGGCGTCAGCGGCTCATTCACTTGAGTTCCGCCCGTCCGGTACACTTTTCATACTTATAGGTGACTAAAAAGGATCAATAACCTTTGTGCCCCAAGGACTTTCAAAATACACTATTATAACTAATATAATCCCTTCAATATACAACAAACGTACTGTAACACGACCGTACTTATTTATTTATCAGAGCCGACCCCATTTAACTCTTACGTCTTTCAAATTTTACTTAAACTAACACGAAATGTATTTAGTTAGTTTTATTCAATTTCTATTCTAACGCCGGCACCACACGGCGGATGTAATATCCCCGAAACTGTTTAACGCTGCACTGGAAGACGTGTTTAAGCTGATAGAGTGGAACAGCCATGGTATTAATGTCAATGGCGAACACTTAACACACCTTCGATTTGCCGATGATATAGTAATCTTGGCAGAGTCTCTGGAGGAACTGAGTACCATGCTAGGGGACCTCCATAACGCCTCGCAACGGGTGGGTCTTAAGATGAACATGGACAAGACAAAGATCATGTCTAACGTCCATGTTACATCCATACCGGTCGTTGTTGAAGGCGTACCTCTGGAAGTTGTTGACGAGTACATCTACCTGGGACAAGTGATCCGAATGGGTAAGTCCAACTTTCAGAGAGAGGTCACTCGTAGAATCCAACTCGGCTGGGCAGCGTTTGGGAAACTGCAAAATATTTTCTCGTCCAGTATACCTCAGTGCCTGAAGTCAAAAATATTTAATCAGTGTGTGTTACCAGTGTTAACATATGGCGCTGAGACGTGGTCTTTCACCGCAAGCCTTATCCACAGGCTCAAAGTCGCTCAGCGAGCGATGGAGAGAGCTATGCTTGGTATTTCTCTACGCGACAGAATTCGAAATGATGAAATCCGTAGACGAACGCAGGTTACCGACATAGCTCTCAAAATCTGCAAGCTAAAGTGGCAATGGGCAGGCCATATTGTTAGGAGGACCGACAACCGATGGGGAAGAAAGGTCCTCGAATGGCGACCACGTCTCGGCAAAAGGAGTACAGGCCGCCCTCCAACCAGGTGGACCGACGACCTTAAGAAGACAGCGGGAAACCGCTGGATTCAAAGGGCGCAGGACCGGACGGAGTGGCGAGCATTGGGGGAGGCCTATGTCCAGCAGTGGACCTTAAAAGGCTGATGGATGATTCAATTTCTCTTCGAATTTATATTGGGACATTTCTTCATTATGTAAAAAGAAAGTAAGAGTTTTTGTGCTTGAATTTATATGTGTTTTGAATTTGTGTTAAGTAATTTAGTGTCATAACTGGTGTGAGTGTTGTGGGTTCTATTCCTACTCTTGGGAATGATATATTTGATATTTATCTGTCTTTTGTAAAAGCAATGGTTATGGGTTCTATTCCTACGCGGGGGAAATTGTACTTTTTTTTTATTTCATCCGTGTAGTGTTTTGCCGTCAACTTTCTTTTGCCTTCTAAAGCACCTATACAGTATAGAAGTTGTAAAAGAAAATGCAGCATTAAGTTACGCCTCTCAACACGCTAAATTTCCAATTCAAGAACGATATATTTTGACACTGGATTCCCTTTATTTAAGAGGAAAATTGAAAAATAATCTTAGACTTGGTGCTTTAAAATAGAATTTTAATAATTTTCTATAATAATAATTTTAAATATTAAAGAAAAAACAAAAATTAAACAGTACAATTGTATAAAAAAACAGCTTTAAAGTCACGGACTAAAAATCGTGCCTAAAATTACTTTTACCAAGGACTTTTCTATACGAGTGGAAGACAAGTATTTTCCCGAAATCAGTTTAAGGATTTTGATTGGAGTATCTAATAGTATTTTCCCCTTAAGTTGACAAACACTGAAGGAGACTTAATCAAATGGTCATTAAGTTAATGAAAAGAGAAACCTTTTATGTTAATTGGACTGGCAGACTGTTTTTTTTGTTCTGGACGTCTACTTAATAGCTACCTACAGTACCGTACCTAAATTGTTCTTTAAAATACCCTCTTCTAATGTTATATTAAAAATCTGTTTGTCCATCCATTCGTTACTTCATTTTTACTCTCATTTGTTCCATCTTTATCAAATGGGCATGAAATGATTCGGCCATTAGTGGTTTCTTCCTTCTGCTCATCAATGTTCCAGGATTGTGAGCAAAATCATTATTCATTAAGTAAAATTAGAGTCGAATGAGTGCAATTTCAACGAAAGCTCTTCGTATATAAATGTGTTTAAGCGTACTTTAGATAAACTCGTGGTTTTTTAGTCAAAAGTTCCCACTGTATTCTGGAGGCATTGGTTGTTGCGTGGCGGAACTTAACGCTGCGCTTTGTAAATATTTCATTTCTTCGAAAATCGAACCTACTATCCATGTGCCACGACTGACCTCAGTGAACTCGTTGATGTTATTGTACATCTTATTCACAAAAGTGTTTCGAGTAACTTAGATAATTACAAGGCGTTTAACAACGTAATTCTAGGGGAGGATTTTCAAAGATACTTATTACAGCCTTTCATGGATGGATCTTAAGAAAATCTGTCAATTTACCGAACAAAAACATGTATTTACAAAACGAATGACGCGTAAATTTAGAGTCTACGATGAAAGAACTGTGATGCCTCAGAAATACTCAGAGCAAAGGGTCCTCATATTCCGGTGGATTCGTGTAACGTAATATGGAGACGTAAGCAGGAAACATAGTAGGGTATAGGATATGGTACTTATTGAGGGGTAGGATAGTATGGAAGATAAATTTGGCTAAATATGATCCAAAAGAAAAAATCTTTTAGTTATTCGATATTAGATATTTCTTGTAATATTCTACAAAGAATATTTGATAATATTAATAAAATTCTTGAGATTACGTGATTGGGAGTATGTTCATAAGTTTGGTAAACTTACATATTTTATTAAATTAATTGAGGCCAGTCGTGGCGCAGGGGTACAAAGTGTGACTGTAAAACTAACTGGTTTGAGGTTCGATCCCTACTCGAGGAGATGAAATATTTATTTTAATTTATATTTCCATGTCTTCGCTATGGTGCCGAGGGAAAGCGCGGCGTTAAGTTCTCCAACTCAACACGCAATGCCTTCAAAATGTTTTTTTGTCTCTTTGTTATCTGAACGACTACTGGAACACTCATTGTATTCTGGTTTTCAATTATAACATTCATTCAACTTTACGTTGTATACCGCATATAGCTTCGTAGGCAGAGAAATCTTAGTGCTAAGATACTCCATATCCCACTTAAGAAAACATCACTAATTCTAGAATAAATTCAAAATTTTGATAAAACCAATATCTGAGAAGATGGAGAAGGATATTTGACTATGTCTCTCTATATCACATTTCAAGAAACTTCACACAATGCAAAATTAGATCTCCGTCCCTTCACGTCTGCGTAAATATATGCATCAACATTCTATTGTTATGGGTATTGTGACATCGAGTATCTTTTAGCGTATGTTGACTACAAATTGGATGTATATATTATACTTTTGATTTGATTTTTCTTTATCTAGTGTCCTATTTCTATCTTTTTTAGTTAGTTTTATACTTTGTTGGGAGTATAGTAGTGTAGACAGATTGGCAACCAGTGTTAAAACAGTTCTTTCCCCTAACTTTAAGTTAAGTTTAATTTTGAGTTGAAAACAAGAGCAAAATTACTTTTTTGTCAATAATTTTAATTTAATAAACAAAATTAATAACATATCAATCTATATTATTAATTAAACTCCAATCAAACTCAATCGAGGATTCAGCAAGCGTTTTGCAAATAAGCTGTCTAAAGGAAGACAGCTCTCGAAGTACAACTTATGTTATTAATCAAAGTTAGCAAAACCTAGATTTCATTTACTCAGAAGTTTAGTATTACTCATCTATCGAGATATTGAAAGTTATTGGAAATTTGGCGAATATTTTATTTATATGATTTTTTAACTCACGCCATATTCTGCACACAGCAGGGTACGCAGAGGGAACCTAGAAGCTCCGTTCCTCATATACCGGATTCTGAAGATATTGCATGTTGAGAAGTGGAATTTAACGCCGCGTTTTGCCTCGACACCAGAGCGAAGAAATGAAAACACTAAATATTTCATTTCCTCTTCTAATCTGCAATTTCTGAGACAACATATAAGTCATATAGGCTAAATTGAATTTCCCTTATAATATATTCGGGTACAATTTAAAACCCATTGTATTTCCGGAAAAACTTTTCCAATGTGAAATATGTGTTTTGAAGTTTTCAACCATTTCTGTCAGCCACTGTTTCTTTTCCTTACCTGCTTTTCACTTATTGCATTCAGTCAGCCGCGTCTTATTGAATTGAAAGTGATGTACGAATTTTATATTTTTATTAGGTATGTTATATTCAATAAATTTGATTTTGTATGTAACATTTGAGAATATTGACATTTTGATCTTGTTTTGCTCTATCTTCTTCTTCTCTTTTATCTCTTTTATGTTAGGTCCGTTTCTTGAAGTCAAAATGTCGATCAGTTAAAAATATGTCTACAATATATTGGAAATTAATAATGCTTACAAGTGCTATAGAGTGCCCTTAAAATTCTGGATATTTATTTTCTCTCGTAAGAAACGAGAAAAAATGTATAATAAAAATATGCCGAATTTCAATTAATTTCAATAATATTCCAGAATATGAGGAGTAGTCTAAGTTTCATTGAAATCGATTTATCACATTGCAAGGTCTGTTTATGTACAAAAAAATTAATAATTTTATAGTATTTATTAAGATTTTTTTTTTCAATTTAATTAATTATTCGATTAGGGTACAAAAAAAAATTAAATAACAGGATAAAAACTAGCATAGATGCTACCGTATTCCAAACATGACATAAGTATTCATATATGACCTTAAAAAAAGGTACTGGCGCTTATACAAAATCATTTGGCCGTTAAGAGATAACAAATAAACGCGACCAGGTCAAAGTCAAAATAATCTATGGAGTGCAGACTGCACATCAACGCAGTATTTTTTTAAATTATTTTTATAGCTTTCGGCATTAGTAGTATACTAGTTATCGTATGTTTATATGGACTTGCAGGCGTTAAATGGAAAACTCCTTTCTTTCCGTTCCCATAGGAACTTTGAAATGAAAAATGAAAAGAGAAAAAGTTGAAATTTGGCATCTATAGAGTTTAGAGTACCTACTAAGAAAACAATTCTCGAAATTTCTACTTCAACGGAAAAATACTGAGATTTTCCATTTTACGTCTTAAACGCAACGCAAATAAAACGGGTGACCACTAGTTCTCTACAAAAGAAAATGAAATCAAAGAAATACTTTACTTGTACATACAGAAATAACTGTATAACCTGTATATATATATATATAACTAGCTAGCTAACTAAAATATCATATATTCTAGCCACGTTTCACACCGACTGGAGTAGTTGAATAACTCTCAATCACAAATTGACTTTGCATACTCACGTTTGTGGTTCAGACTTGTAAACGACTTTAACTTTTGCAGGTGAATGATGTAATATTTAACTGTAAAACACATTTCATTGCTCCTTTTGAATGTTGCTAAATGCCCATATTTAGAATTGAATAGAATTTAGAATGGAATCTCATTTCTTGCAGCATAAGTTCTGCCACTCATAACATAATGCCCCCAGAATTCAACGGAAAGTGCCCTGTCCTGCCTGCCCTAACCTGCTATGTATAAGATACAGCGTAAAGCTAAAAAAATCATAAGCTTGGTTTTGAGAAACTAGTAAGTATAATACTCTAATTTTCACATTTTATCATCGCATTTTTTCTCCGAGGAAAATGAAATGACTAGAATTCTATAATAGAATTAGACTTAATAATAGAAAAATAAAATACGAAAATGATTTAACGTATTTCTATTCTAAACTAGAAAATTATATCACAGACAGACAAAAAACAACTTCTTATATAATATTTGCACGAGTTGCGATTGTTTTAAGTTCGGGTTTCAAAGCGGAACAATACATTTCTATTGGGAGAACAATTTGCGAAGTTACTTATACAGAAGTTAAAGTAAATACCGCAACGTTGAATAATCAATAACGATTTCCTTCATATTTTGCATTAGGACAGGTAGAGCTACATTTGGAAGATATAATTTGGGTTATATATTAATATATAATATTATATATTTTAATATAATAATTATTCGTACATACATATTTATTTTCATTTCACCATTCTGGTAGACGAAGCGCGGCGTTGAGTTTCGCAATACGCTAGATGAGTCACTAGGTTTCCAAATTCCCTCTGGCTAACCTGCTAAGAGCGGGATACAGCGTGAAATGAAAAAAAAAAAAATTTTCATCTTTTAGAAAACCAAAATATAAGTTATTGCCTCTTAAATAATTCAGTGAAAAGTATGTGAACCGAAGTAGAAGCTTTAAAGGTAAATGTGGCTAAAACATAAGCTTTACTTATTCATAACCTCGTGAAGATTGTGAGCTTAACGAGACGATATTCGTTAAAAAGGAGAAAAAAAGCAGGTTTAAAATGCTCCGTTCTCCACTTTCCAGTCCACTTTTGAGACATGAAAATAAAATATTAATTAAAAAAACCTTTTTATATACATGCTTTCTAAACGTGTTTTCATGGTGTATATTGTATTTTATATATCAAGCTCTTTTATTTGATATCCATAATAGGTGGGTTGTTCAAAAATCTGTAATCCGCCATTTTGTTGCGGTGGCCATTTTGTATTTACAATAATATTGATTATATGTAATTTTATTTGTCATCAAAACCGATATATCATACGATAAATTTTTATTTAGGTTTTCCTAAGATAAATTTCAGCTAAATCAGACACTGGGAAGTGGTTCAAATTGGAATTGCAAGATTTCAAATACACTAACAAACATATTTAACACGACAAGTCAAATAATAGCATGTAATATGTATAAAGAAGACTATTAACAACATTATTCCCCCGAGTGTGAATCGAATCCGCGACCACGTCAGTCACGTCTCGTGTACTACGCTGTCCCAAGAAACAAACTCTTTTTTGTTTATCTTCAAGTAGTCCCACGACGGTACTCTGACGTAGGTATATTCTTTCGGAAGTGACAAGTGGAGCGACAACAGTTACTTATTTGCCAATATTTATTTGTTTTGCTATTCTAATTTAGTTTCGTTTCTTCTTCTTTTAGCATCACGCTCGATCCCGCACACAGCAGGGTAGGCAGAAGAAATCTGGTGTTAAGACATTCCGTTATCATTTTCTGCTGAATTCTGGAGATATTGTGTGTTGATTGGCGGAAGTCTACGACGCGCTTTGCCTCGACAACGGAGCGAAGATATTAAAATATTAAATAATTTATTTCCTCGATGGCAATTGAACCCTCAACCTGTCGTATAAACGTACAAAAAAAAGGTAGCAGGATTGGAACCAGCGCCGCTTGGAAACCATCCAAGCCCTCTGACCACTAAGCTGTACTTTCTCATGAAACTACCTCAAAATTCTTATAGGCTTATTACAACTTATTTATGTTGTTAATATCTATGTCGACAAATTTATACAAATATGATATTTCTATGATGATTATTGGAACTATGCCACCTGGTAAAGGACATATATAGGTATACATATATATTTTATGTCAATATTACGTATATATGTACCATTTCATTTCGTGTCAAACGAAAATATTTATAATATAAACATTCCTTCGAATGGAAATCGAGACGAAATCAATCACGTGTTCGTCGATAAAGCACTTTATTTCTATTAGAAATTCCACTTGGATTTGTATTCTACAAATATATTTAACACATCTGGATTTGAATATACTACATATGGAAATTGTTATGTTTTTTTTACAGACTTTTTATCCTACAATAACAATAGTTCGTTCTCCAATTTTCGCAATTATTTTAAACGTCGTATTGAATGATAGAACTCCGATTTGCCTTACCTGGGTGGGAAATTCATTCATCATCATCATCATCATCATTCATCAATCGATTCCCTCTGCCTACCTACTAGTAGTAGAGAAGACGAAGAGAGAAATAGTAGAGAATCTACATAGATTCACGAAATATAATGAAACTAAATTTAAATAATACATCATTGGACTCCAATGAGAACTGTTTATGCTGTTGATGCGGTGAGACTTCACCCATAAACACCACAGCTAAGTGTATTAATTAAAATATTATAATCTACTAACAGTGTGTTGTTTTTATTTTTCTATTTTGAGTTTTCTGTAAAAATATTAGCATTATTTTATACCAGATTATTTTTGATTACCATTTTATTTCAGCTATAACTTTTTTAAAATAAAGTAGACAGTAGGTACCTGAAACAACAATGAAATAACATTATTATTTGCAAGCTTAAATGATATTTAATAATTATTTTAACTTATTATAATAAATGTATTTATTTAAAATAAGATATTACATATAAATAATATATCACGCATACCAGGGATCAAGGATCCTAGTATTAAGATACTCTGTTCTGGTTTGTTCAAATTTCGAGACATTGCGTGTTGAGTGGCGTAACTGAACGCTACGCTTTGTCTACAAAAGCGAAGAAATTAAATAATTTTAATATAATCATTTCCCGTGTGGGAATCGAACCCACAACCATTACAGTTAGAAGCGATAGCGTCAACAACACTTCTGAAGAATACAAATCAGCTTCTTTTGTGTTGATAACAGAAAAAACACGTTGATTACTGAAGAAAAAACAAAACGAAATATAAATAGAAAAAATATTGAAGCTCAAAAGACTTGAAAATATGTAAGTTATTTGCTTCAAACAAGTCGATAATGAAAGAAAAAGAAATTCATTTTGGCAATTTGATCACGGTACGGCGGACTGGAGTAATGATAGAGAAGATATTTTTTTAATATAAAGGTATTTTTCATTAAACTGTGACACAATGAAAGTTCATAGAAATAGTTTTTTTTAGTGTCGTGAGTGGCTGGTTTTATTTTAGAGAATGATTTTTCGTCAAGGTTTTTATCAAGAGTCGTATTTTTTAATAGAAATTAATATAGAATATTAATTAATTATACCTTTATTATAAGCAATGTATATTATAATGGCGCAGGGGCACAGGCGTGTGACTGTAAACGCGAAGGTTGTGTGTTTGATTCTAATTCAGGGGAATGAAATATTTAATATATTACTAGAGATTAACGAGGCAAAGCGCGGCATTGATTCCCTAAAACCTCAAAAATTGGAGAAGAAAGTGGGAATGAAATTGTCTTTATGAATAATGGAGTGTCTTAACACTACCTTTACTTATCTAGCTATATAAAAAAGTAATGCATTCACACAAAAATGGAGGAAAATGAAAATAAATTATTTCAGGCTGCACGAGACAAATTTCATTGTAAGTATGTGTGTACATTACAAAATGGAGGTTAATTAAAAGGTTATTTATATCAATAAAATATATCGTGATTCAAATTATCATAATTTTATATGAGCATAAATAAAATTTTAATTTGTTTAACGCATTTCCTTTAATTAGCTTAGTAAATACAAGCATAATTATTATAATTGTTTGGCTGTTGAACGAAACATATGTATATAAATTGCATAGTATTTATTTAGCAATTCATTAAATTGTATTCTGATATTACAGATTTTTTGACAAAATTGGACAACGTTACAAAATTTCTGCTTTACGTTGTATAATAGGATAGGTCAGCTAGGAATAGGATCAGCTATCACATTAGGTTCCCAGGGTGAACCTAATGTTAAGACACTCGTAGTACGAGGCAGGTGCCTACGACGTAGGCAGGAGCCTGCTCTGCTATATTTTTTTGCATCACGCTATATCTCGTATACATTTTTCGCCGGGATTTGGGGTTATTGCTTGTTGAGTGGCGTAACTGAACGCCGCGCGTTGCCTGGACAGTTCATTTAATAATTAACTGGTTTTTTTTTTTAATATTTTCATTTTTTTACGGAAAACCGTGTGAAATAAAAAAATAACCTAATTAATTCGCAAGCTGCCTACGTTTCGGAATGACTGTACATTTTTGATGGATGACTTTTATAATAAAAATAGTGTATCACAAAAGAACTAGCACCGACAATAAGAGGGCTTAATGTTTACGCAACGATAATGTTCACATAACAAAACATAAGGTTGGCCTAGAATAGCATTACAATATAAAGTAATTTTAGGGTAGGGTAGGTGATTGAAAATATGTAAGCTTGGTATTACTTCTACCCAAACACTATTTACTATTTTTAGTGAAAATTTAGTTATGAGTCACTACAATCTCTATCTTTTTCTTATATCTTAGTGTCAGAATATAATATTAGTAAGTTGGTAATAAGCTTGCTTGCTGTTTATCAACTTAAGCAATAATAAAAGCAATATTGGAAAAAAGCATAAAAAAGTTTTTTTTTCGACTCGCTCATAAGTAGGGTAGACAGAGAGAACCTAGTGTAAGAACAATCTGTTTGCCACTTTCCACCATATTTTTAAAATTTTACTTATTTACATATAATCCTCAGAACGTGAATCGAACCCGCAACCGTCACTATGACCTAAATCAAATGCAATCGAATGTTTATTACTTATAAATTTATTTTATTTATTCTCTAGAGTACAAACGATAAATATTATAAGTTATTTATCGGTAAAAAATATTTATAGTCTCTGGAAAATTCAGCAAATTAAATAACTAAACAAAAAAGAAACTCAAACAAAACTATAATATAACATTTAATTAATAAAATCAACGGAAACACTGTAAAATTCATTCTACAGTCACTATTTATTTTATCTTGGTCAACTTTCGAGATTTCCTCACAGTTTTCTTCAGTTTTCTTCAGTTTTCTCCAAGCTTTAATTTACAGTGAATGAAGAGTTATATCAAAGTTAGTGAAATGTCAAACAAAAGAAGTTTTGAGGCTCTCAAGAATTGGTACGATGAGTATCTGTAGGCCAGCGCTGTTATACTTTAAGATTTCTTTTTTCTAGCTTAATTATTTTTACTTTGTAACAGAATTAAAATTTAAAAGAAAATGTATTTTATCAAAGTTTTCAAGGGAATGTAAAACTTGAATAGCAAAGGTAAACTGTGATTGTAATATTTTTTATAATTACGAGGCCTCTGTGGCGTAGAGCAATTGTTTCATAGTAAACGTGATGATTTTCTCTTCAATTCATATTTGGGGAAGTAAATTATTTCATTTTTCTCACTCTGGTTAGTAAGCGCAAGAAATTGAGTTTCGACACTCGTCACACTATGTCACGTATTTAAGTAGATAATTAAGAATACAAAATTTTCTCTATAAAAACCATTTAATTTCTATATTTTTTCACACTGTCGCATCCCGCACGTAGGAGAGTAGGCAGATGGAACCTTTCCCAGGTTCCATAAGTTCCTAGTGTTAAAAGACAACGTTCCAATTAAGATACTTTCACTCCCCCACTTTCTGATGAATTCTTGAGACATTGAGGCGTGCTGAGTGGCGGAACTTAACGCCGCAGTGCCTTGTTATCAGTGTGAGGAAATTAAACTATTAAGTATGTAATTCCCCAGTACGGGCATCGAACCCACAATCGTCGGGCTTACAGTCGCACGCTTGTAACACTCCAGCACGTCGGCCTAGTATTAGTCTTTGTTAATATTTCAATTATTTCGTCTTGCTTTTAAATATGCTTTAGGATGATACCAACAAATATGCTACATCTGCTTCCTTTGAAAGCAGAAAGAGTCCAGAGTTCCAATAATCTAGACCTTATTACCAAAGGAGGACATGAAGATAATTCCTTCCCCCGAGTGGAAATCGAACCCACGAAAGTCACATTTAAAGTCAGCCACGCCAAACTGTACATGCGCATTACTTTTTTTTAAGTTAGTTAAACGAAACGTTTAATTATTTCTAAGTAGGTTATATTTTATTGTTTAATCGATATCAAATAAACGTTAACAGTTGAGTGTATAACTTTTTTAACGTTTTACCTTTTTTTTACCTTTTACGTGTAGTTTGTAAAAGTTTTTAATTAGAAATTTATATTTATGAGTTTTTGTTAAGGTTTTTGTTTACTCTTGATTTCGGTGGGTAGTTTTGGCAGATTATTATATTACAAACATCTGACAAAGATATTTATTTATTTATTTTATCTTCACGCTGTATCCAGTAAAAGTAAAGTAGGCCTACATGGGAACATCGTGTTAAAACACTCGTTTGCCACATTTTACTAGTCGCCAGAACTAGGAATTGATAGTACTAAATATTTCGTTACCCCGAGTGGGAATCGATCTCACAACTATCGCGTTTACGCTTATGTATCCCTATGACATATATGTATAATAAATTAATATTTCCTAGCAATTAAAATTTACAAAATCACTCTCAATCTATTCAACTAAAACAGTTAAATACAAAAATCTAAAAACAAAATATAAACCCAAAACACATAAAAACAAACAGAAAGTCCTTTAATTAGAAATATTGCCAACACCATACATACATACATACACTGGCAACCTTTACGCGAATGTTGAAATATTCAACATTCTCAATCAAAAGGTATGCATAGCGATGACTTAAATTGAATTCATTTCGGTGCGGAACCGCCGCCATATTGCCGACGCCATTTTAATTGCTCCGTGTTGCCGCGAACATCATCGGAGTTTGGATTGTTTGAATCGAGCCTTATGTAGAGTGAAATATATATCTAATTTGTTATATTTTTTGTTTTACATATATTAGATATAGTTGTCTTAAATGAATTACTGATTAGATGTCAGTCGTGGTACTGAGGAAGAAGCATGACATTCTAAACGCGACAGGTAGCGGATTTGGTTCCTACTTGAAGAAGCGAAAAAAATCATATTTTCATTTGTGGTAACGAGGCTAAACACGGCCCCACTTTCTGCCAAATTACGTGTTAAATGGTGGAACTCAACGCCGCACATAACCTCGTGACCGGGGCGAGGAATCTCTGAGGGAAGGAGCAAGGAGGAGGAAAGGGAGGAGGAAAGGGAATTACATGGAAAATAATATAAATATTATAAGACTGAACTAACCGACCGGGCAGTATAAAATATATATTTAAAAATACAAATGCACCATAGTAACGAAATACAAAAAGATAATCTATAAAATCAATTAATGAGAGATACTTTAAAATCAGTGAATGTACTTCGTAAAGCTTAAATAACCCAGTTTAATTGCTCGTGAAGCAAACACTCGGATTAACTGTAGTGTTTTAAAACTATTTTATTGATATTCGTAATACTTATCAGATCATTTATTTTTACAGGCCATAAGGCCAGTCGTGGCGCAGGCACAAGCTTCAAATGCGATAGGTTGTGGGTTGGATTCCCACTCGATGAAATTAAATAGTGTCATTTTCTTCGCTCTACTGATACTTCGCAAAGCTTGGGGAGCTTTCGGAGGAAGATAGGGAAAGAAGAACGAGGACGACTTGGTACGGAATGTGTTACCACTAGGTTCCCTCTGACTACCCTGCTGTGTGCATACAGCGTGAGGCTAAAAAAATGTGTACCAGAGTTCATGATGCCAGAGTAAATAACTATGCTAATTATGCATATTTTTAACAATAAGTGTAAGCTTTAGCTTCACTCTGCATAGCAGGGTAGGTAGAGATAACGTAATGTCAAGACGGGGTGTCTTGATCATTTTTCATCATTTTTCGACCAAATCCAAATTATTGAAACTCAACGAAGATGTCTAATGGAAACAATTATAGCGTGAAGAAATAGAGTGCATTCATGTACGCCAAAAAGGTTTACAAACTCTTATGCCTAGCGTAGACCACTCTCAGTGGAAATCAAAGGCAAAGTGATTAGTACTTTACCCAAATTGACCTTTCTAGTAATTTTTAAACAATCTTTCCAATCATTATTGTGCTGAAAAAACATTCCAATCCATTATTGTGCTAGAATATATTTGGAAATCCTCTGCAATCTCTCCAGAAGTCGGCGGAAAGTAAGGAGCGAAGTGTTTTAACACTATGTTTTCTCAGGATTTCTACGTATATGACAGAATGTGATGTGACGTGGAGCTAAAAAAATCTTTTTTTGATCTATTTAGGTAGAAATAAGATTCCTAAATAGATCTTCACTTTTATTATGTATATTATGCACAAAAACCATTGATATATTTTATCTATTCTATCAAGAAAATGTAAAATATTTTAAAATATAAACGTTCCTTTGAGTGCTAATCGAAAGGAAAATCGAGTTAACTGTCACACATTACTCAACTGCTCGAGAAAGGCGTCCAAAATATTCTTAACTTTATATATTAGACGAAATGTAAGTAGAGTAGTGGCGCTGGGGCGCAAGCGTGTGACTGTCAAAGCGACAAGTGATAGGTTCATTTCCCACTCGAGGGAATTTTTAAATATTAAATATTTTATTTTTTTAATGGTAAAACGAGGCAAAGCGATGGCGTTGAATGCCGTTATAATTAAAGTGTAGAACGGAAATATATTAATGGGATTGGAGTGTCTTAACATTAGGTTCCTAGGTTCCCTCTCCCTCTTAAAAAAAGTGTAAGTAATATAACTGGTAAGCATCGAATGTCGGAGCTATCAATATATATAAGAACAAAGAAAGTGAACTTCGACGAGACATACTATACCTAGTCTCTAAGAGTAATTAGAAAAGTCGATCTCAGTTTTCAAGAATGTTTTTCTTTAGAAAGCAATTATTTTACTGTTCTAATTTACTCGGCAAATGATTAAACATTATTTTCTCATAGTGTTCCCTGGTATATGGAAAAAAATATAATACAGAAAATTAAAAGATTTACTCTTAGACATTTACATATACCTTATAAAATACATCAGTATAGAAGATTTTTTTTAGGCTTCTAAGAGAAGCCTACACACTATATTCCGCAAGTAGCAGGGTAGGCAGAGGGAACCTGGGAACCTAAAATTAAAAAACTCCGTCTCCATTAAGATATATCCGTTCCCCATTATCCGTTTTCTAAGGCATTCCGTGTTGAGTGGCGGCACTCAACACATCAATTTGCTTCGACACCAGAGCAAATAAATATTAATTATAAAAAAAATATTCCCCCCAAAATAGGCGTGTATTTCTTCATCTTTACATACCTTCCACTTGGGGTTCCGTCACTCAAGACGTAGTAGGTACCTACATACACATATAGAATTTAAATCGAAAACTGTAAATGGAGAGTTTTGACACTAACTCGAGTATATTTGGAATAAAACACCTTAAAATTACATTTTAGCATTAATCCATCTATCTATATTCCATTGCATTTCAAACTGTGAGTTAAAATAACTTAGTAATTGGGGTACTCGGTATAATTTTCTGTCTTTTCGTTCTATAAAAACTTTTTAGGCGGAAACCGCACTTGTTTGAGGGTGCTCCAAAAATTTATAACTTAAATTTGGTTCTGAAATAATTTAATATTTATTTTGTGTGAAAAAATGCTTTAGTAAAAATTTTCTATGGTAGACTGTGTAATTTAGTTGCAAAATGAAAATTATGAGATTTAAATATTAAATAAATATTATTAGCTTATTTTAGTTGAAATTAATTAGATAGTCAGTTGCATTTAATTAGGCGCATAAAGCTTTACAAATTATTCTTTAAATAATTTTATGAAATAAAGCATACATTAAAGTGACGTGATATTGAGTTAATTATTATTATTATGTTTTTAGCTTCACGCTGTATCCCGCTTGTAGCAGGATAGGCAGAGGGAGAGTGTTTGGACACTCCACTCTCACTTATCGTGAGCGCAACTCAACGCCGCAGTTTGTCTTCACACCAGAGCGAAAAAATGAAAATATTAATTAGTATTAATATTTTTTTTTACAAAGATGCCTTATTTTTTTAAAAATTACACGTTTTTATAGTTAGTTCGTTTACACACTATTTAACTCTATAATTCATATAATTTCATAAAAAAACAAATATCTGAAATCACAAAACAAAATATAATATTGAATTTCAACAAATAACTACTCAGTGCGAACTAATTATGTATATAAATTTCAATTATAGTAAATTCGATTCAATTATAATAAATGCTAATGTTAGAATAGAGCTTCATAGTTTCATACATACTAATATAGTTTGTATATTTAAATTGCTTATTAAATATACATACATAGAAATGATATTCATTTCTAGTATTCTTGTACAAACATATTTGGTTGTGGTTGTGTATTATTCTAACACGATGATTATGGGTTCGATCCCCAGGTTTGTATATAGGACGATTTTTCACACAAAGGTAGGTAGGTAGGTAGGATAAGCAGAATTCTGGGAACCAAGTATTTAGATATTTCGTTTACCATTTTCCCAATTTGGATATAAAAGAGAAAGCAGCGTGATGCGGACAAGTGGGTTCTCTTTGCTTACTCTACCTGATGCAAGACTAAAAACCAAAGAAGACTAAAAGAGTAAAACCAAATAAAAGAAATGCTAAAAAAAAATACCTGTCCATTTGAGCTATATAATCTGTATTGCAAAAGAATGATATTTCTTTTTTAAATCTTAAGTTTTATACAATATTGGTTGATTCTTCTTTCTACAGCTGTCATTATTGTCCTCAAAAAAATAGCAGTCTAAAATCATTGCCCTACATTCTCCTATCATTAATTTAATTAAACGCTTTTACGGAGCAAACTTTTTTAATGAAAACAGAGTTCGATCGTGCATCATAAATTAATGAATTGAATATAACGTGACGTGGAATTTCCCATCAAAATATGTTGGCAAGATTTTTCCATCATTAAACTTTTGGATGGCTGTCGAATAAATCTCTTTGTTCTAAAACTTGTAACAATTGAAACAAAAGTAAATTATGAGGCCCGGCCAAGGGCGGCCAAGGGCGGCCATGGGCGGCTATGGGCGGCGAATTATGAAAAATGTGAAGTTTTGCCCTAATAATTCATTACATTATATGCCTGAAGCTATGACAATTTCATTTTAGATTTCCTAACCGTCGAAAATTTGCCTTTGCCAATCTTCATTGGATTTATTACTGGAATAAAAAATTATGAGAGCCACAATTTTATGTTTTGCAATTTTATGTTGAAACAGGTGGTTTTCGTTTGAGTAATTCATGTTTGTATTAAGTTTAAAATATAGGCTTAGATGTGCTACTATTTAAAATAGTCATGGGTTCTGTTACAGGACTATAAATAAATTTTAATATTAATGAATTTTATATAGCTAAAAACGTTAGCCTACTTTTATAGCATAGTTAAAATAATTTAAAAGATATAACAAGTAGCTGTATTGAAAACAAATTGTCTTAACATTTACAATAAAGAAAGAAAACGTAACAATTTCAAAATTTCTAATTACCCACTAGGCACTCTACAAGAGCGATGCGTGAAGATAGATTAAACAGCTATAAAACAACGAGAGACGAATGTACACGACAGCTAAAAGGATTACTTGGTATAAAAGGCTCTGTTTTTGATGTATTGAACGTAAGGTTTTCGTAAAAGATCTTTTAATTTAAAAAAGCTATTTAAAATAATATTATAATAATTTATAAGTCATTCGTGACCTAGTGGTATAGTGCCTGATTGTAAAATGATTGTAGGTTCGATTTCCACTCCAAAATAGTACTGGTTATAATAGTAATAGTACTAGTACTGGTTACAACACGGAATGTCTCGAAAATTAGGCGGAAAAATGAACGGAATGTCTAAACAATGGGTATAGCTATATGCGGGATTTAAAACAGTTATATTATAAATTTAATTTTATTATAGAATTTATTTTATTTATATTTATATTTATTTATATTTATTATTATTATTATTATTATATTATAGAATTTTTATGTAATCAAGCAAAAAAAACAGCATCTCCTGCCAACTCTTTTTCCTGCCCTCTATCATTCCACTGTAGAATGAAATATACTATTATATAAGAATTCTATGTCATATTCTATTCTATGCAAATATCTATAAATCTATACAGTGGCGTGTTTCGTGTGCATGCACAAATATGATTTACAGTAAAATGGGAACACACCTGTCTCGCTTATTCCTTATTTCTTACCTTTGAATATAACTTTCGCTGGCTTTGGAAGCAATATTTTGTGGTTATATTTATAAGTAGGTTTGAGGCCGGTCGTGGCGCAGGTACAAGGGTGCAGCAAGAGGCAAAGGGTGGCGATAAGTTCCACCACTTACCACGCAATACCTCCAGAATTTGGGGGAAAATGGAGAACAGAAGTCTCAATAGAAACGGAGTGTCCAAACACTAGGTTTTCAGGTTCTGCTTACTATGCTATGTACAAGATGCAACGTGAAGCAGGACAAACTCTTAAATCAAAATGGCCAAACTACTTAAAAGAAAAGATTTTTCGTTTCAACAATATTAACATTACAAAATAATTATATCTTACATCTGATCATGATAAGAAATGAAGATATCACAAGTAATTTCATATTGTTATTTCAAAATATTAAAATAACATACATAAATTCTTCAATAAGCAACAACCTTCGAACAACGTATCTATTTACCGTATAAATATGGCGACGTGAGGCTTAGTTACCCATAGGCTTACAAAGGTTATTGAATTAATAGGATTATATAAGATTACATGGCAACGGATTTAAATAGATTAACTTAGAAAATTAATACCATGGATAGTGTTAAATAATAATAGATAGATAAATAAAGTTTTTGATACTAATTAATTTTAAAAAGATATCCTTTTATTGCATCAGTACCATATCGACTATGCTAGGTGCATATGGATTTATTGATTAAATTTTAGCTTCAATTGTATGGGATATTTTTTGATTATATTTAAAAATGTTTTCAAAAATTATTAAATAAAGACTGGCATTGAGCTTTGCTGCTTAATATGTTGACAGTACTGTCTTAAGTTAGCCAGGATGTGGAGATTGTCATACGATGTTTGCATACTCTGCATGCCAATTATGGTATTATGTTTACAATTTTACCATTTATTAGAATGGTAAAATAATAAATGGTAAAATTGTAAACATAATAAAATTATCAACCTCAACCCTGGATTGGTTAGATATGGAAATGTATCTCCATCTATCCAGTCTTTGACTAACTGGCCTATTCTGATTTTGTCATTTTTGGAAAGGATCAAAACTTATCCCTTGCAAATCCAATTTTCGGGAGATGGTGTGTTGAGTGGAAAAAAAATAACTTGAAATTCCTTGAAGTTATTACCAGACTTCAAAAACTATTTTTTTTGTTTTAAGTTATATCCTGCTTATAGAATAAAGAGGAGAGGGAACCTAGGATTAAAAAAACTCCGTTCCCCAAATAACGATTATTATTAACGTTATTCAGAAAAAAATAGTGTTTTTACAAACATTTTTACAAATTAACAGCATGTATAACTTTCTATGGTAATTTATAAACACGCGGTAGATAAATCAAAACCCTACGGCTTTCACAGTAACGGCTGAAGGGACCGCCGCGTCACTAAGAATAATGTTTCATTTTAGTAAAATAATCTTTATTAATAAACCCTTTGGTTAATGAATTGTTTCGTCTCATACAATTTATATTGTTTGGACCTTTTTGGGTAATATTTATAAGTTTCAAGTAGAAATGTTAGATATGTTTATTAATAATTTTAAATTTATAGAGCTTTCTCTCACAGGAAATAATTATTTCATTTTAGTTTTGTACTTGTTTAGTGGCAAGTCACTCTTTTCTCGATTTTTTCTATTAATAGATATAAATCTTTATTAAAGAGTTCCAACTATCAATTTTTCTA
Source organism: Heliconius melpomene rosina (assembly GCF_056956725.1). Lineage (NCBI taxonomy): Eukaryota > Metazoa > Arthropoda > Insecta > Lepidoptera > Nymphalidae > Heliconius > Heliconius melpomene. The sequence goes on along the minus strand of NC_140402.1, from coordinate 1,802,271 downwards.
TCATTACTACCATCTATGGTATTTTACAAAAATCCCTTTTGCTCTAGATATAAAGGTCATGTCTTCCACCATAGCGATATACGAGTATACCCTTATCCCAGTATTTAGTTCACGCTTCACGCTATATCCCGCACGTAGCACTGTACACAGAAAAAACATGGGAACCTAGAGTTAAGACACTTCCCCCCCATTAAGCCACGGCCACTACCTCCTCTATTTATTTTATTGATATTATTATTGAAATATGTTAATGTTGTTGAGTTTAACTTTATTAACATAAATAATAATTAAAACAGTAAAACAAATAAGCTTTTAAGGTTCTATAAAACATTTTATTTCATACGGCACTCCATGTTTATCTACGGCGCTAAGCTTGTAAAACATGAAAGGGTTAGGTGAGGTCGTTGTATAATTAATTTGACGTTATGAAAATGTCTTCACCCCAACCGTTATATGCCTGCATTATTAAATGCAGATCTTTACTATGGAATAATATATTCTGTAAAATATTTATATACTAGAGTTTACACTCGACGGTGTTTGTTTTTTCATATTTTAATTTTTAATTTTTTCATTTCAAAGTACTAGAATTGGGATCTTGGGAACTAGTGTCAGGAAGATTCCATTCCCCTCTTTCCTCAATCCCCAATTTGGCATTGCGTGTTGATTAGAAGGAATAAATATAATCCTAAATATTACATTATTGAATCAAGTTCAGAGAAAACAAAAATGGAAATATGAAATATTTCATTTCTTCGAGTGATCACAGTCAGACTTTGCGCTCCTGCCCCACGATTGGTCTTGACAATTTAATAAAATTTAAGTATATTAAATATTTTGTTAACTATTGCAGTTTTTTCAGAATCGCTCTTTTTCCCACTTTCATTTTTCAAATTGCGCATAGAGGGGTGGAACGCAGCGCTCTCACCAGAGCAGGTTTATGAAAATAATTAAAATAAAATAATTTTCGGTCTGATAGTGTACTTATGCCTAACCTCAGGTTTTAATATTTTAAACATAATATCACAAATTGAAATTGAAATAATTTTAATATTTCATAATTAAATCGTAATCTTTGTACGTATTAAATTCATTCTAATGTCACTCAGGTGAGAACAACGTGGGCGACTAATGTAAAATTTAAGTAGCTGTAAAGCAAATTTATCTGGCAACATATATAAAGGTACCTTTAAAGCTTAGGCTTGAACAGAAGAGGGGTTAGGTTAGGTCGCGTTGGATAATTAATTCGACGTCATGAAAATGTCCACTTCACCCCCATCCTCCCCAAAGACTTATTACAGGTACATTATTAAAAGCTTTTAATCGAATTGTTTTCATTCTTGCATGACGTTAATGCCTCATATGACGTGTGATTGTGATATAGTTAAGACACTCCGCTGGTTACTTTTCGCCGAATTCTGGAGGTATAGCGTATTGAGTGGCGTAACTAAACATTGCGCGTTTGTCTCGATACCAACGCGAAGATCATATTTTCTTCGCTTTGTTGTCGAGTAAATTTCAAATATTTAATTTGTGTCAGTGGGAATCGAACTCACAACCTATCGCGTTGATAATGACACGCTTACAAATAAAGGAAAAAATCTGAAATGGGAACATTTATAAATATTTGCATTTTAAGTGCATGGGCAAACTTAAGTTTATCAACTTCTATAAGTTGTACTACTTTGTAGTTTAATCCAAAAATTGATACGGTAGGTGGGATTCCGACTCGCACTTAACCAGTTATTTTCCGAATATTTATCATCCCTTAATGAAAATTTATAATTTAAATATATAATTACACTTAATAATAGGTAATCGTTTAAATGTAATAAATTAATTCATTTTTAATCCATTGTATATGAAATTTTGCAGCGCTTCGGTCCCTTTTAAATATAGAAAAAATGTAAGCAATAAATCATTAGGAACGTCCATTTTCGCTTTCGTCCTGAGTACAACACGTTAATTGTTAGCTTTGATTAATGGTTATTTAAATCGAAAAGGCTCATCTCGATTTTTAGTATCCGAGAAATTTATGGACAAAATACTAACATGGAAATGTATGGAAGTTTTATCGAAATCAGTTCAGTAGTTTTTAAGATCATCATGCAAGATTTTTTTTTTTAATTTGTTATATTTATCGGCAGAGCTAAATAAATAGCTAACTTATGGTTCTGTGAAATAAGTGTAGTTGTGTATTTTAAATACTTCAGTTAATAACTAACTTTTAATCTATACTAATATAATAAAGCGGAAGAGTTTGTTTGTTTGTTTGTTTGTTTGTTTGAACGCTAGGATCTCAGGATCTACTGGATCCATTTACTTTGTTTTTGTTTTGTATGAAAGCTGCATTCTTCAGAAGTGCTATAGGCTATATAATATTACATTACACATATGTACTAATAAATTTAAATACTTTCTAATTTGACATGCAATTTATTCTGCCATGTTAAAAACAACCGTCGTCGCTACGCGACCGCGTTCGTTGCCGCGTCATTTTGATATTCATCCTTATGAAAATAAATATAATAGTCACTTTTAGCATTTCATCTAGATTGAAATTATATTTCTATAGAAATTATATTCTTATATTTCAAGCAGGCGTAGCCGCGTCCGGGTCCGCTAGTTTAATATATAAAGTCTCCAGAAATCGGCGAACACTGGAGAGTGTCTTAACACTAGGCCCCAAATGCCATCTGCCATCTGCTAGTTGTGCAAAATTTAGTTTTTATATTACAAAACATAAACAGGACTAGAATCTAACATATAAAATACATACATATATACCGAGCAAGATAAATCGAGGCATACATTAATCTACCCTCTAATCATTTTATTTCGGCCGATTGTTGACGTTGAAATATGCGATATTTAACAGACAGGTCAATTTTAAAAGCTTGTATATTTTGGCTGAAAAATATCGCTACCAATATCCGATTGGGCGAACGGCATTTGTTAGCTGGACACTTCTATCCATCAGTGTTTGTTTGTTGAATATTGATTTTTTTTTAGCTTTACGCTCAAACATGAAGGGACGTAGGGAACCTGGGAACCTAGAGTTAAGAAACTCCGGCGGGACTCAACGCCGTGCCTCTGCCTACCCTGCTGAGTGCGGGATACAGCGTGAAACTAATTTAATATTTAATTTTTTTACATATACCTATATTTATTTAGTATAGTAGTCTGTACGTTTTTTGTGTTCCTAGATACTAAAGTTTAGTTAGTTTTCGTTCGGAATACTAAAATAGTACCCAATATTCCGCTCTCCTTTTTATATCAATTTCAAAAACATATTGGGTGGGGAAAACTGAACGCCACACTTTATTTCATGCAATTTAGATAACAAAAACATCTAAACTATGAACATTCTATCAAGCGAGAATCAAACTCATGACCTTAGCGCTACACCAGTAAGACTCATAAAATTATAAATTAGAGAAAAACTTCAAAATTACTATAAAATCTCCATTTTCGAATTAAATGAAAATAGATTAAATTCCGGTTATAATGTAGAAAGTTGTTCGAAAGTTTCGAAACTAAATTTAAATGCAAGAACAACACTTTAATGTTTTCAAGCATAGTAAGCAATAATAACACTATGTTAGCTGATCGATTATTCGTCCAGTTTAGTATAATTAAGTGTATACTATGGGTAATCATATTAGGATTTACCATCAATTGGTTCATTAAAAACGCTGGCGGAACTTAACGCCGGGCTTTGGTTTAGGCGCAGGATCGAAGAAAATATTAAATAAATAATAATCCATTCCCTCGAGTAGGGATTGAACTCACAACCAGCCGCATTTACAGTCACTCACAGCCTCGTATTAGTGATAGTATTGTAAAATCTGTGTGATGATGTTTACTTTCGTAATCTGGACTAAGAAGGGATGTTGAAAAATTTTAACCCTAAAAGAATGAAATAGGGGTTGAAAGTTTGTATGGAAAAAAATTAAATCGGCACCGATTTTTATAAAATTTGAAATTTCAAGAGTGGGGAACAGAGTGTTTTAACACTAGGTTCCCTCTGCCTACCTTACTGTGTGTGGAGTACACCGTTGCATTGTTTTTTTTTATCGCTAATATCTAACCGTACATTCCCTCGCTTATACCGTGGATCGTGTCCTTGCATTATTTAATTCTATGTTTGTCAAATGTTTCCTTGATATGCGCACCGCTCAGCACTAGGTTATAAATATTCATAGCAACTTATAATAACATAAATATGTACAATTAATATATGCGGGATAGCGTCCTGCTGTAACGCCATGGTTGTGGATTCGATTTCAGCTCGTTGCTCGTCGCTTTAAACACCAAAGGGAAGAATGAAAATATTAAATATTTAATTTAACTACTGCTAGATATAAATTGCATATATATTTAGCATGGAAGCATTAAGAGAGTTTTTAAAATTCTCACGGATACGGAAACCTATGGGACTTATTTACTTGATAAAAGTAAACGAAAACTTGTATATAATATAAAAAAATAAAGCTTCACAATAAACATATTTACTTTTATTGTTATAAAACATTTACAACTTTAATCTATATGTATTAATGTCAACGTTTATTTAGTCAGTTCTCGTTTTGTAACATAGAAAATTTAAACAAATAGTTAACAAACTCCATTTTATACAAGACCATATTTTATTAGGGACACGTAATAAATATTATTATATTTATATTCCGTGTATTTGACAATTGCTGTATAATTTAGACAATTTCACGTTAAATTTCATTTTATTTTTCTTTTTTATAGCTTCAAGTTTTTTTTTGACGAGCGAGGTAGTCCGGGAGTATTATATTAGTATGAAATAATGACAAGTTTCAGGTCTACCAGACCTAGGAAATGAAAAAGAAATGAAAATCGAATCTACAATCATCGCCTTGCTAGACGATATCTCCAAACGCTGCGATGGTCATATGGTCAAATTTAATTTGACAGTCGTATTAAACTTATCTTGATATATTATATTTGGTACTTTTTGTATTTGATACTATAGCACTTGGAACTTTTAGACGCTAACAATTTGCTAACACAAACACCGACTATCCTTCAATATGCTGAATTCAACCAACTTTTCGATTGATTGCAGTCGATGGTAGTGAGAGATCATCCCGCATATAAGTTGGTAGGCTAAGGAGGGTTGGGAATACCTAGTGGTAAGATGCAAAAGTATGAATATAATATAGAGTGGACATGGTGAAGGCTTTGGAACAGCCTACGTGCAGCAGTGTTTCGAGGTCGATACGACAAGGATATCTTCAAAAATCGCTTCTATCTCCTCCTTAAAGGCAACGGACCTGTAGCTCCTTTGATTTTGAGATGACGATGTTTCCAAAAAAATAATAATTTTTCTTCAAGTGCTAATAGAACTCGCAATTGCAATTGTACGTTGTTCATTTCCACCACAATATTTATATAAAACCTAACCTTCAATTTATTAATAGTATTAAATAAATAAATGGCATAGGTAGAAAAAAATGTATATATATTTTACGTTCAATCATGAATAGTTCATCACTGTATTTTGAGCTATTAAAAATGTATACCATTGAGCCTATTGACTATCGAGCCAGTCATGTATATTATAGATTTATATCCAACTAGGTCACTGTTTCATTTTATTTTTACACTACATGTGTATTCTATTCTATTCTTTTCTATTCTACATATTTACATTCACTTCAAGATGTCACGTTCTTCGATTTGTTTTGTGAGACTGACGTTCAATCGAGATAATAAACAATGTTATAAACAATGCTGTATATAGCGTGACATTTTTTTTTAAAGAAATTATTTGCCTGATTTTTGTATAACATGAATGATATGGATTTCGTTATTTCTTTTTTTATATTTTATAGACCTCCGTATCTTAAGAGAAAAAATAGAATTCTTATAGTGTTACTTTGATTGTTGCTGTTTCTCTGTCAGTATGTCAGTATAATTTCCTGTTCATCTGTTAAGACCTTCTGTGTTAAAACTAGTGGACCCGAATATTTATTAAATATATTTATGAAATTATTTTCAGTTTTCAATAGAGAGATGCGTTAAGCAGGCTCATTTTGGGTGACATTTTCTAACAAACTTTGCAAATCGTTGCTTAGCAACGGCCGCATAGCGACGGTTGTTATTAACATGGCGGAATAAATTGCATATCAAAATAATAAGTATTTTAATATATTGGTATATATCGAAAATATTACAAATATGAGATTGCGTGGAGGTATTAAGTTACTATTGAAATCAAATATCCAACTACGGTTCCATTTTCTGCTTTTCATTTTTTTCAATATTCTATGTTACTAGTAGTAATATTTAATCCTCCTTCCTATGTTCTATTTTTCTATGATGGTGGCATCAATAAATACTTTATAAATGTATTTTTTTCCTAACTTTCTTTAATATCTATAACATTTCACCCATAATTTTACTTATAGTAAGTACCCTTTAAAAGCGATTCCAAAGCTAAATAATTTTACTTGCTACGTCATTTCTAATATAGATCCTCTCAGTCAGTACAAGCAAGAACAAGTTGATAATTGAGTTTACAACTACAACTTGTTGTGCGTCGCTTTCTAAATCAAATGAGATTACTTTATCAAAATCGTATATTACTAGTTTAATTAAGTTAACAATTCTGCATAAAATTGGGATAGATGGCTTACTTTTTGAAATAGTTTTTTGAAATAATTTTTTTGCGAATATAGCTAGCCCCCAATTCTAAATTTCTAAAATATTTTCTTTTTTGAACTCATCAGTTACAAGATTTACAAAATTTAGCTGTTAATGTAACATTTTTTTTTGCTTGCTGATGCTTAAATGATCCGTCGGATAGTAAGCATCAGCAATGATGATGTGAACGTGTGTGATGAAAAATAATGGAGGAGAAAGAGATAATACCTACTTATATGTGTTCACAGATTATTTACGTGCAAATATTTGAGAAATTGTGATTTTTTTTATTATATATTTGTATTCTAAAAACTGGATAAAACAGCCCAATTGTTAGGTATAAGATGGATTTATGATGTCATATTTTAAACAATTTTAAAGTGTTATTCCACACTTACGAAACAAAACTATTTTTTTTGAAAACATATAAAAATTAATATACGTTATTGTCGTATAAAAAATCCCACTACCTTCCAATTTTATACGTTTTCTAAAAAAACTATGTTACGATGTCATTTTACCATTAACGACTAAAAGCGGCAAATTTGCCTCAAAAACACTACAAACTTACACAATTTCACAGATTTTCTTTCATTTCCCGTTCCTCATGTCACAAGTTCTACATAAATAATAGCCTTGTTAATTCGTGTGTAACCATCAAGGTAAAGCAGATAGCGCACGACCTTGATAACGGGTTCAAATTAAAAAATAGGTCGCGCTGCCTTTTGATGTTTCTACTGCGGTTCTGATGCGCCCCAGTTAATGATTTGCGGGTTTGAAATAACAAGTAATACGAAAGGGAATTCCAACACAATGAATTTACATTTGCATTTGCATTTGACTGTACTACTAGGTAATGCTTGTGGGTTCGATTCTAATTTGGGGAATGATATGAGTGATAAAATTATTTTAATTATTTTTATTTTAGGTATTGATATAAAAAGTAGCCTTGAAATCGTTTTTGCTTTAAGTTTGGTAGATATTGCAAAGATTTTCAAAGACATATTGAATACCAAATTGCGGGTAGATTTCATTAATTAGATTAGAAATGTTAGTAAAATTAGAAATATTTGTAGGTTCAGTTCCAACTTGGTTATAATTTAAAAAAAAGTGCTAATTAGTCGAAAATCCCGAATAGTAGTGTATTAACACTAGGCTCCCAGGTTTCCTCTGCTTACTCTGCTACATTCCGGATTCAGCGAGAGTTTAGAAATAAAAAGAAATACCTCAATCGGGAACATGAACCCATAATAACTTGCAACCACTCTCCAAATACTTCAATTGAGTTATCTCAGCAGGCTCTTGAGAATAACTAATGTTTGTTGTAGTTCAGCAGAAGTCTAGTAAGTTCTGGTCTTACACACAAGGGAAGATAAACGTTTGGTTAAAGCTTACTATTGCTTCTGAATTTATAGCAGAACGTTCAGTTACATCTTCCTGCATAACTTGCATTTCGTAGACTAGGCAGATAAAACCTTGCAGATAAAGCCAGTCGTTGGCAGGAGCACAAGCGTCCGACAAGACAAGACGACAGGTTGTCGCTTCGATTCCCACTCGAGGAAATTATTTATTTAATATTTTTATCTATTTCCTCTGGTAACGTGGCAAAAGGGCGGCGTTAAGTTCCGCCACTCAATACGCAACTCCTCCAGAAATCGATGGTAAGTAGGAAACGGAAGTATTTTAATATTAGATTCCCAATCTACCCCGCTACAAGTATGTGCGGGATCGTGAAGCCAAAGCGGTATTGAAATTTACAGTGCCGTGGTAGATTTAATCTTATTCGGAGATATAAATTATTTTGGTAAGAGACAAAGCCCGGTGTTGTGTTCCGCCAATTTACAAGCAATGTTTTGAAAATTGAGCGGAGTGTAGGGAACGGAATATCTTAGCACTACGTACCCTTTGCCTACTCTGCTATGCGAAAAAAGCGTGAAACTTCATTTTTTTAATATACAAATACAGTTTTACATATTTTAAATATTTGCATGAAAATATATTAAACAAGACTAAAATTCGTAATATTTTTCATACATTTAAAAGAGATGGATTATAATTTCAAATATACATTCATATATTTTTGCTAAATGTTTTTTTTTACATAAAAAGGCAAACCTAATAAAAATTGCAACATCGTTATTTATTTCTCGTTATTTTCGCTGAACTGTATTTTCATTTAAATTAAGCTTGTTACGCTCTATTATAGTTTAATCAAAATCGTGGTTATCGATTCTTAATTGAGTTTTTTGCTCAAATATTAATACAATGAAGATTTTAACATTTGAGGACATCGTGGTGGCGTTTAGTTACGCTTAATAAACAATGTCTCGATAATTTCTCGGAAAATGGGAAAAGGAGTGTCGCAACACTAGATTCCTGCCTATCTACGAACTACCCTATTGTCTGCGAAAAAGCCTGAACTACTTTTTTTACCTGCCACGAAGCTCAAAGGGGGGATGTGTTTTTAGCGAGTATGTATGTATGTCTATTCTTTTGTTTCCTTGTAATTGTTAAACCAGAGAGCTGTTTTCGATAAATTATACGTAATTTAATTTGTCTTTACAGCGTTAATGGATACATTAGAAAAAGTTTGTGCCGGTTTTTTTTAATTCAATTATGAATGCTTAGGATCACTGTGCGTATTAAAGGGCGTGAAGTTATTATTATCAATATTTAAATATAGCAAAGATTGTTTTGTACCTAAAAGATTTAGAACCTCCAAGCCTATTTTCTGTATACATACTTATTTTTTTGTATCTCTTTTTAAATACATTTTTGATGGTTCCATTGATGGCTTCGGCTGCTTGGACTCTAATATAGTGTACACTACTTAATATATAAGTGCTTTTGGATCATACTCTATTAGTGAAAACCACACTAAAATTTGTTAAGTAATTTGAAAAATCTTAGCGTTTATCGGCGGGAAGTATCTTTATTTTATACTATGTATATATTTGAACTAACACTCGTCGTCTATAGCAGTATAGCCCTTATACTTTTACCAACTTTTACACAATATTGTCAGTGTTAAATGACTCTTTTGAAATTTACCCTGTCTGTCTATTTTTGGGGACTAATATTTGTAAAGATGATTGTGGCCTTGGCAGTTTAGAAAAAGCAATCTAAGAAATTGACGTAAGCTTTTATAATTTTTACTTAGCAACAACTTTTAGGCAACCTTTTAGAGATAAAAGTAGTGTATGTTGGATTTTGGAACTTAACGCCGCGCCGCGTTTTTTTAGATTTTTACTACGATTAGTACTATTTCTCATTTGGGAAATAAAAAGACTTTTTGAAGAAAACTTGAACGTAGAAGGAAGTATATGTAACCTTGGACGGCTACCAAGAGGCGCGGGTTCAAATCTCGTGATGTTCTAAAATTTCATACGTATTCTGGAAAAAAAGAAAAATTAATATCCTGGCAATATGAACGTCTCCTAGGTTACACCAAATCCAGAATTAATACAAAATTAACTATAAAAAATGTATGACAAACTTCAATTTTACCATGTTCAAAGGAACTAGAGCGAAATTAAGAAATTCTCGTAGAGAAAATACTCGAGAAAAAAACTTAGTACAATTTGAAAGGCAATAGCAGACTTGGCGAGGCGACATCGAGGGCCGAAGTTTGTAAACTAAAGCAATACGAACTGAAGTGACGGAATTGAGAGGTTTTAGCAATTGATGGAATGACAAATAATTTATTGTTGAATCGTTGAGTTGTTGGAAGGTCCTTTGTAATACTTTGCTCCTTTTATAAAAAGTTTTTGTTATAGATTATAGAAATAAACAAAATTGATACATTTTGGTTATTTTTTATCATATTTATTATGAAGTCTTTTTTATGATGAATCATAATTAGTTAATCAATAAGCAGGTAAATGCAACAGGTTGGGTGTTCAATTCCCTTCCGAGGAAATTAAATATTTAATATTTCCATTTCCTCGCTCTGGTGTCAAGGCAAAGCGCAAACTTGAATTCCACCACTCAAAACGCAAAGCCTCGAAATTCAGCGGAATGGGGAACGTAGGTTAGGTTCCCAAGGCCCCTCTGCCTACCCCGCTATATGCGGGATACAGCGTGAAGCTATAAAAACCTATTAAAATAAATAAACTATATTTTACGCATAGACATCGCACAGTAGCCTTCCGTATCCAATCGAAACCTTCTGTTTGTACCGAAACACTATCATTGGAATGTTTCCAAACTAATTTATTTTTACTTAGAATTTCCTCGGTGTATTATTGCAGCTTAATTTCTAGCTGTCGGAGCAATTATTCTAACATTTATTACTGTTTCAGGGACATTATACGAATTAAAAGTGGATTGTAATCAACGTTTGTTTTTAGTTTTGATATTTTAAAAAAATAGCTGCACGTTTTTTCTCGCAAAGTGGGGTACCTTCTGGCAATATATCCATACTATATTATCGTTGGCAGAAGGTTCCTAGTGTTAAAAACTACGCTCTCCATTTACCTCAGAATTATGGATGCATTCATGACACCAGAGCGAAGAAATGGAAATATTTCATTTCGTCCAATGGAACCCGAACTGTTTATGTAAATATATCAGAATGGACAAAGAACCTTGTGTTAAGATACTGCGTAGCAAAAAAAGTTTTTACCAGTCCTAGGAATTGCCGTAGTTATGAAAAATGACCAATTATAGAACTACCTATCTACTAACTATCGCATGCATTTCAGATTTTACACCTTTTCTCTTTCTTCTTAGCTCTCTGCTGAATTGATAATATACTAAAGAAAGAAAAATTACATTATTTTTTCAAAGGTTCAGCTCAAATATTTCAATATAAATATTTTAAATAATAACCGTTTCATGCATCTTATATCTTAATGCACATATTGCGTGTGTAGACAAGAAATAAAGGTTTTGGGGGTGACATTGACATACATTTTATTTAATTTTCATAAAATTATAGAGTAATATTGTGTAAGTCTTTTTTTGTGTTTACAAATACGTCTTAAATTCCATTTAAATATTTACTTTTCTTCCATGCGCGTAATTGAGCTACGCCACTTATCAATGAAATATCGAATTTCGAAAGCGGAGAAAAGATGGTCTTATTACTTAATTCTTTCTACCTACCTGCTATATGAGGCACAAAGCGTGGAGCTTAAAGAAGAATTCACACAATACTGCTGGAACGATTCCTTCTCGATCCTATCTCATATTCTAGTACGAGAAATATTCGGAATTTGATCATAATGATACTATGAATGCTTGCATTGTTTCTTATATATGAATATTTTAATAGAATGAAATCGGACCGAGAACGAACCGCGATCGGCACTGTAGAGTGAATCCGGCTTGAATTTACATTTAAATTGCATTAAAATTTACTTTTTAGTACAGAATAAAAGAATAACAGAAACTTACCTAACTTATCTTAGTAATATTAAAGATACCAAAGTGCTTGAAAAATTCATTCTCTCACGTTTCAAAAGAAATTTATCGACATTCCAGTACTATTCCATTTGAAAACACTTTTAGAAACTAAATATTCCATATTGGCTGACTTGTAGAGGCAATTTAGTTCTCGACATTGAGAAATTTCTCAGTGTATTGCTCTAGACAAGGCAAAGGTGTAAAATTTGAAATGCGCTGCGTGGAATTTCAAGTATGGGCCAGTGTGGATAGGATGCATTTACGCTTTGTTGTTACCTTCACGTTTCATATTTGAATGGAGAATGATGGGGATTATGTTGACTTTTAGATATGTAGATATGTTCTTTTAAAGAAAATAGCACTAATTGAGCCTAGTGGTCGTTTACCGCTTTATTTAACGTGGTAGTAGACAATTCGAATCATAAATTTGTATTTTGTATTCAATTTATAAAAAAAATGTTTATATACAAAAATATTTTTTTCCCTAATTATAAAATCGTTTATTTTTTAAATTAAGTCATAATTGTGAAATTGTGAAAAAAGTTTCCAACTAAAAGATTTTTTAATTAGAAACTTTTATACTTTAATATACATTGGTTAAATAATAATCAATATCCAGTAGCTGTTGGATCAAGAACTGGGTGCAGAGGATAGTGTTACTTAAGATGGTTTGTTTCTATCACGAATTTTTTACTTTTAAGCTCTAACCACCGACGAGCTGGATCTATTTTCCATCATGGACAGATTATTTTAAAAGTTTTTTTTTTTGGTTTAGATTAGGGAAGCCTAGTGTTAAAACACTCCTCTTTCCAATGAAAACTGGAGGCGCGTTGGTAACGAAACTCGACGTCTCATTTTTTATTTGTATTTGAAAAGATAAAATAGTGTAAAAATATTAAGACAAAATTTAAATTAATATCAAACTTCATATTAACATTGGCCCTTGATTTACATAACCTATAAAGAGAGTACATGCCACTCGCAAATTCACATAGTAGCTACAAGTTACTCATGCGGGCAAAGGCTGTCAAACTATAATGTTTTGCTTAATTTAATCCGAAATAGATTTCGTGGAGCAAGTTATAATTTAATGCATACAGAACTTTGGGAAGGATAGTTCAAGGCAGTTAGTAGATACGGTCTAGAATACAATGAGGTACCTACCTGCTTTCTGAGATGTACTCTTATATATAGATATATGATCTTGGGACCGCCGTAGTGACGCGGCGTTGAGGTGCACCACCCAATATGTAACGTCACCTGCCGAATGGCAGGAAGTGGAGAACGGAGTGTCTTAGCATTATGTATCCTCTGTCTACCCTGGTATATGTGGAATACAGGATGGAACTAAACTCTCTTCTTCACCAAAGCGAGTATATTTGAGAGACAACATAAAAATAAAGTCTTGCTAAAAGTCTAGTTTAACACAAGCTAAAATAATCTTTAAACTCGCAACTGTATAAAGGGTAAGAAAAATCAATCGTCACGTACGCAGGTAGTGGGGAGGGGGGGTTGTCGGGATCGGTTATATTGGATACACGCTAGTTCTACGTGTATTTGAAGTTATGACACCCTATTACATAACGTTCATACTTGGAAAAAATTTAACAAGATATTTTCCAAAACGATAACTGTGGAAAATCATAATATCTTTATTTAACAATAATAGGTTTCTTTTTACATATTCTGGAAAATCTATTTTGGGGCAGCGTGGACTGAGAGAGTAAAAGGAATTGAACGAGGTTCGAACCCTACAACTATACCGATGCTGATAATTATAACTAGGAGATGTCTAGGAAAGGTCAAAATTCCATTTAATTTTTTTCAATATTAAAAGTTCATAAAAATACTTGTATTATATTAGTAATCTATTTAGCGTAATATAAAAAATCTTCCTTACAATTTACCTTAGATATCTTCAACAAAGAAAATAAGCGAAGATCGGATTTTTTCCAATAATTCGATCCTTTCTTATTGTTACTATTAGTACTTCATTTAATTAAAAAAAAACTCTGTTTTATTAATTCTATAGACTTTCGCTGAGTCATAGTGATTTTACTCTACTATTAATGTTTTAAGAATTTATTTGAATTGAATTATACAATAAATCAATTATTTGCCACTGTGTGATTGACAGGAAACGCAGAGCTACTACGCGACGTAGGTAGATGAAAATTGGTATAATTGCTTACAATAGGGTCCCCCCCCCTAAAAGAGGAATTATCGAAATTTTTAGGGGAACGGGACTAAATTAGAAATTTTACGATTTACGTCATAAAGTGCAAGTAAACGAAACTTCGAAGCTGATATCACTATGACATTTAAAATAGTTAAATTTCTACTAGCTATACAATCTTATTATGACATACATTAACATGTGTGGGGTAGCCAAGGAGAACGGAGTGCAAACGCTACGCTCTCTGCATACATCTCTTGCCTCGTTCTCTGTCATCAACCTCTTCATACAATATTTTCGTTACACGTAGGGTATGTTCCCTAAAAGTGGTGCCTAAAAGTAGTGCCCTAAAAGTAGTAATAGCCTCAAAATATTTTCTAAAATTAATCCTAGTTGCACTAAAACACTTTCAACGTCTATAATATACATTTAATTTTTCACTTCTCACTTAAACTTTACATCATGAAATTTAAATTTTATTGAACGTGTCAAGGCCCGCTTCAGTTAAAAGTTAAAAGTTGAATTGACAATTAAAAGTTGAAAATCGCTTTTAAAAAAAGTATAGTTATTTACATAATACGAAAATAAGTTTATATTTAAAAATTTCGAGTTACAATATAGTAGTTTATACTGCGTTAAGTTCCGCCTTCTAATTTAATTTTATAGCTAATTTAATTTTAATAACATACAAAACTATATTACACTACTACAAAACTAAACTAAACTGAAAAAACATTTGTTTACGAAATATCTCGAAAATTCTACGTTGAGTGGGGACCGTAGTGTCTTAACACTAGGTTCTCTCTGCCTACACTGCTATATGCAGAAAATACATTTAAGAATACATTTAAAATACATTTACATTTAATATATGCGATTCCATTTTAATACAAGCGTTCACACTGACTGATAGCCACAAGTAGTTGTGCTCATTTATCAGATATTTATTAAAAGTATATAAAAATGTACTGAAATTCTATTTAATTTTTTTGCGTAATAATTTTATGTAGGTAGTTATTATATAGAAAGCATTTATCTTTTAAAAAAAAACATTTATTTTTTCTTTTATAAGTTGTCTTTAAATGTGGTGAGAAAAGAGAAATATATTTTTATGTTAATAATATAACTGAAAGTCATATTGTCAGCCTCTCATCATCTTAATATAACGGCGGCGTTGACATTGAACATACAAATCTACAATTCGGCGGGAATCTGGGAACAGAAGTGTCTTAATGGGAACGGGGTGTCTTAACACTAGGTTCCCAGGTTCCCCTTATTTACCCTGCTATGTGTACAGCGTGAAGCTAAAAAAAATACATCACAGGTTAATTACGATTATGGGCATGCCCATCGTGCCTTCGTTGGATATGAACTTGATATTAACACTCTCCATTTCTATTAATTACGAGTTAAATAGAAACTCAACGCCGCGTCTCGTCTTAAAATATTTCGAAGTGATCTTGTGAAAAAAAAATATACTAATAACATTACATTTAAGAATCCACCCGTATAGTAACATAAGAAGAGACACCGAAGCTACTTCAATACACTTGCCGTCTCAAGTAATAGTCTTCAATGTCCTGCCTTTGATCATAGAGCTCTTCAAAGCGTTAAGAATCTAGCCGAGATTTTTCTAATATGATTCAATGTATGATAAAAAAGTGTTTTTTTGCTGCTCGATGCTTTTTAAGATATAATATTATTTTTTTTAGCTTCATGATGTATCCCGTACAGTAGGGTAGGCAGAGGGAACCTGGCTTTATTAGAGGAACGGACACTTTCGTTTCTCTTTTTCGGCTAAATTCTGGAGGCATTGCGTATTGAGTGGCGGAAATAAACACCGCGTTTTGTCTCGTTATCAGAGAAGCGAAGAACGAAAGAACCAATGTGCGAGGAAATGAATTCAAAATATGATGTGTCCAAAACTTAGCAAAAAAAAGGGAGCGGAAAACTATTATTTGGAACGGAGTGCCCTAACACTAGATTCCCGGGTTCCATCTGCCCATCCTGAAGCTAAAAAAAAATCTTCATTTCATAGTTGGTTAAACTGACAGATAAACACACTCTCTTACTCAATATAGAATAGAATAGAATAGAATAATAATAAACTAGAAAACACCAAAAAGAGGTTGACGTACAAAAGTAATATATTAGAAGTGTTCAACCTGACATCCAAGGGCATTATGTCACGAAAACTTTATGAATAAGCAAAGATGTAAGCATAAAAGATTCGAAAACGTATCTTTTTGTATACAAAATTACACCAAACATACCATTATGGTAAGCTCTTTTTTATTTCTTCACATTTACCCCACTTTTTGAAGCCGTCATGGTCCAGCGGCGCGTGACGTTAGTGGGTTCTGTTCCAACTTGGGGGAAATGCATGATATTCTATTCCTCGCACCTTACCTCGTACCTTAACAAAACATGGAATTAGGCACCTTCCGGCCTTCAATATTCAATTGGCCCAAATTTTCTGGAAACGTTTCTTGAGAATCTTCTAATATTTGGGGTACAGCGTGTAGTTAAATATAAAAAAAAATATATCACATAATGTAGATAAGCATAGGCAATTTATTTAGGATCACTTCTTAAAAAGAGAGAAGTGGGAACCCCTCCTTTCCTTCAAGAGAAATGATTAAACTGTCTGCCAAACGTGAAACATACTTTAAAAAACCTTCGAAATATATAACAAATATTGTATTTTACAACTTAGGTATACCTATTATGTATAAAAATACATAATTTAACAATGTTTCGATAAATTTCCAGTCGCAAGTGGAATCTAGTGCACTAATAAATACCCATTTGGCTCTTATATCGCGCACCTACTGCGTGGCTATGAATTATAGGGCGAACCAAAACCGACTTGAAAAACGATTTGGCTTCCACAACCTATTACTAAGACCATTTGTGGCATTCACCATACAAATTGTGACGTTGAAAAATGTAAATGTCAATAAATATCTGACGTCGTCATGACACAGTTCAAGTATTTGTGTCAAATTTAGAACAGGTTCAAGACCTGGAAAGATTAATTAATTTAATTTAAGGTAGTTATGTGAAAAATAATTAAGAAGTAAGCTGTACATGATTGTAAACGAGTCATGTAGTGGGTTTAACTGGTGTGTGTTCCTATTAGAGGAAAGGAAATATTTATTTATTTTAATTTCTTCGCTCCGTTATCGAGGCATAGCGCGGCGTTAAGTTCCGCTACTAAATGCGCAATGTCCCTAGAATTTGGCGGAAAATAGGAAGCGGAATGTCTTCACACTCTGCCTATTCAGCTACATAAATGAAACGCATAAGTCCTGGAAATATGAACTGATTTAGTTTAGAGTAGTGAGCGGTAAGAGGGGTAACCTCAGTTGACCTTCGAAAACGCAGTATCAAGGATACTGAAGGGAAGATCATGAAAAAAGCATGAGGACCCCCCAGAAGGCATGTATAGAGAGGTTGATGACCATAGCGTTTGGTACTCCGTTCTCTCTGACTACCCCGCTAGGGATAACGCGTGAAACTATGTATGTATGTATATATTTAGTTTAATAATATATTTAGTTCGTATATATATAATGATTTTATAGGTATATATAAAAATCTTACCAAGCAATAAACAACTACTTCTCCTATTAACTCTTATCATGCTATAAATCTCAAATAGTAAAAAGCTAACAATAAAATACTGTAGCACTTCCGTTACACAAAGCCTTTATGAAGATCGAGTTAAGTGTATTTACTATGTAAACTTTGTTAAATGTGTGACTATGAATGTAGGCACAAGAGATTGTGGGTTCGATTCTCACTGGCAGGAATGAATTATTTAATATTTCCATTTCTTCTGTCTGGTAACGAGTAAAACCGCGGCGTTGAGATCCGCCACTCAATACGCAATTTTTCTAAAATTCGGCGGAAAGTAGACAACGTAAGCGTCTATGTGGAATAAAATGTCTTAACATTAGGTTCCCACGTTCCCTTTGCTTACCCTGCTATGTGCGTCAGCGTGTAGCAAAACGGCAAAAAAAGAAAAAATATGGGAATTGTACGCAGAACCATTGTCCTTAACATCAAAAACATTATTACTCAAAATAATATTTTACTCATAGAAATTAATGAAACTTCCAAAATTACTATGTTCCCTCAATAAAATTGTTAACCTAAAGGTTCACAACAAAATTACTTCTTCCTGTCTTAGGCAACTGTAATTTTAGTTTACTTTGACGTCTAAAGCACCTTTCTAAGTTAAATTGGGCTAAAGTGTATATAGAATTTATTATAAAGCACTACGTGACTTGCGTTGTCTGTTGGGACTGGTACAGAATAAGAATATTTAAAATATACTTTACTATATACTAGGCCAGTAGTGGCAGGGTGGCAGGGGTCATGACAGGTTATGGGTTCGATCTCCATTCGAAGAAATGAAAATATATATATTTTTTTCTCTCTGTATCCGGCATATAGCAGTACCTATAGGCAAAGGGAGCCTAGCGTTAAGACACTCCGTTCTCCATTTTCCGCCAAATTTTGGAGATATTGCGTGTTGAGTGGCGGATTTCAACGTCGCGCTTTGCGTCGACACCGGAGCGAAGGAATGAAAATATTAAACTTTTCATTTTATCGAGTGGGAATCGAACCCACAAAGTTACACGCTTATATCCCTGCGCAACGACTGGCCTCAGCAATGACATAGATAATATGATGAAAATATCAGAACAAAGGAGTTGTTATGAAAAATGTAAAGCAGAGATGCTCATATAAAAGATAGAAATAATTCAATATGAAATTTAAATAAGCTCTAAAGATTATTAGAATTCTTTACATAGATCCGGAACGTAATAGGATTTGAATCCATGTCTCTTGAATAAGCACCGCTATCACTAATCTGTACGTCGCTGTTCCTATATGATATAATTTGTATAGACTTGTGACTATTTATAAAAAAGCAACTTCACGCTGTTTCCCGCAAGGAAGGCAGAGGCAATATTAAGGGATTTAAGTTTAAGTATACTAAAAATATTCTTATATGAGAAACAATAAAAGCATTCATACTATCATTCTGGTCAAATTCCGATCCAATAACGCATATAAAACTATATCTCGTACATGAATATGAGATCGGCCCGAGAAAGAACCTTAACAGGCTCTATAGTGGGGTGCTGTGAATCCTCTCTAAGACATCCCGTTACACTTCTAGTAGGGAACGGAGTGTCTTAGAGGATTAGCACAATCGTGAGAGAAGGGAAAGTGTTCCGTCGAAACGTGCGGTGGATCAGTGGAGCAGTGGAGTTTAACGCCGTACTTTATCTGGCTGAAATTTAAAAATTATTTTAACAATGGCGTTATTCCCCATGAGACAAAAAAAACCTAGAATCCTATTTCTATCAATGGTTTTCGTATTCTGGGCGACGAGAATATTAGATTAATTCTTCACAAGTTGATATTTTACTTTTACCAACTCATAAGATAGCAAAAAAAAATATAAATTTAGTACAAAAGGCAATTACCTAAAAATAATATCTGCAATGCTACCGAAACAAAGACAATTTAGAGCGTAATAATGTCTTGAAATAAACTTCATAGATCTTAACTTAAAAGGCAACCTTCGCCGGATCCATTGTAGCTCGTTCTAAAGAAATTATTCATTTACATTTTAATCGCTCAAATGTAAGTGATTTATCTCTGCATATATATTTTTCGTTTCCAATAAGACATTTCCGTTCCCCATTTTACGCCGAATCCTGGAGGCATTGCGTGTTAGGTGGCGGTACAATGATTATCTTTGTAAGACATTTTCTTACAACTTTTTTTTGATTCACGCTGTACCCCGTTTTTATTTGGGTTACAGAGAAACTGTCGTCACAGGACAAAATAAAAACAAAAAGTTATGAAAATAATTCACCCGAGTGGGGATTGAAACCACTACCACTGCTCTTATTTTTCAATTGTCATCCATCTATGCTTGCTTGAAAAGTTTAATAGTTTTTTATTGTAATACTAATTTAATTTTATATCTATAAATTGTTAAAAATAACATTCTAATACAAACTAATTAAAATGGTAAGAAATAAGGAAAAAAACAAAATTACAAAAGTCATACAGTATTTAGTGACCTGTTCATGAAAGTTATACTCATATAATAGTTTTATTTTCTGAAACGCGAGAGCTCTTATTAAACTGCAAAAGAATAAAACATAATAGATGTTATGTTCGTTTCAAAAAATTCACAGCAAAATAATATATTACAGAAGATAAAAATATCCAATAAAATACTTTTATCCATACCTATATAATAAATTCGAAAGTAACTCTGTCTGTCTGTCTGTCTGTCTGTCTGTCTGTCTGTCTGTCTGTCTGTCTTTTACGCAATCAGGGCCAAACCGTTAATTCTATTGTGATAAAATACACATATAGAGATACTTGAGGGTCCCGGGATGAACATAGGATACTTTTTTTTTCTCATATTTGTAATATTTTCGTTATATACCAATATATTAAAATAATTAATTTGACAAGGAATTTATTCCGCCATGTTAATAACAATCGTCGCTATGCGTTGCTAAGCAACGGATTGCAAAGTTTGCTGTTTTAAGAAAACGTCACCCAAAGTGAGTTTGCTTAATGCATACATGGCGCGCGCCGATATAGATTTGTATACATTAACAAAAATTAGATGATTTCTATAATTTGATATTCATCCTTATGAAAATAAATATAATAGTCACTTTTAGCATTTCATCTAGATGGAAATTATAGTTTACAGTATAACATTCTAATAAATAATTAAGATGTGACTGTTCGAAATGACCTAGCCTTCGGGCGACATAGTATGAGTATGACCGACGCGAACGGGCAGATTTTGATGATTTTGTAAATTTTTATAGATTTTCGAATTACTATTATTTTTTATGTAATTATTTGCTGCTTATAATTAATTTATCTCAGTTCGGTTATCTATACCGATGTTATACACTTAAAATATCGTAATTTTAATCATTTGAGATTTTATTTAATATTGTTCGCAAAAATTAATAATTATTTAATATAGAAAAATGTTTAGTACGCGCGCACAGCAAACTTTAGGTTTTTTTTCTAATATTAAGAATTTCCTTTAGTTACTTTTACTTCTTTTGTTTGTTCATTTCGGTTACTCAGATATGTTTTCTAATAATAAATCTCCACTTATTATTATTTTTTAACTTATTTTAATTATTTAGGCTTATATTTTCGCGGGCGTAGCCGCGTCCGGGCCCACTAGTTAATAATATTTTATAGTAGAATGTAAAGAGCCTATACAGAGAGAAAAGAGAATAGTGCTCAGCGTTGAGTTCCGTGCCTTAGCATGGAGAGAAAATGGAGAACGTAATGTTCACTTTCTTTTAAGGTACACTTTTAACGTACTTGGGAACCTAGTGTTAAGATACTCCGTTCCCATTAAGACTATTATATGTTACCCACTTTATGCAACGTTCTGAAGGAATAGCGTGTTGATTGGCGAAACTCAACGCCGTGCTTTGCCTCGACATAATAGCAAAAGAATGATTTTTTTATTTTTTTCGCTCAAATGGGAATCGAACCCCAACTTGTCGCGCTTATAGTCACACGCTTGTGTAGGAGCGGCCTTAAAAAACTTGTATTATGATAAATTATGTTTATATTATAAATACCATGTAAGTACTAGATGTAGGTTTACCCTAATGCTGTGTTAACCTGTAATTAATGTGTCGCGCTTAAATTATTGTATAAGCTAACAAATTCTATTATATTATTTTTCTAGTATAGCACGGTAAGTAGAGAACTAAGGCCCGTATTTATAAATCATTCTCAAATTTGAGATCGATTTTGAGATGCCATTTTGATTCTTAGATATGTAGTTTATAATTGAAAACGGCATCTCAAGATCGATCTTAGACTTGAGAGCGGTTTATAACTACGGGTCCTAGTGTGAAAAATCGACGTTTTTTACTTTCCACCCAAATTCGAGGCATTGCATCTTGAGTCGCGGAACCCAACGCCGCGTTGTGCAGTTCCTAATTTATAGAATAATATTTAAGACAAACTATTATTAAAATTTAGTTTTCTAGTTGAATAGTATTTCATGTTAGATGATCTTTAGTATTGAACTTTGAAAATGTCCATCACAGCTGAGCTTCGGATCTTTATAGCCGAAGTAACCATAAATTTGATCGTTATTCGATTCGTTACCAAATGAACTCGCGTAACATTTGACTGTATCTCAGAGAAGAATTATTCTGCCTGTTTCTGTTTTAGCAAAAGCCCGGCGTTGAGTTCCGCAATTTAACACGCAATAGCTTGAAAAGTTCCGCAGAAAGTGTTCAGGAACAGAGTGTCTTAACACTAGATTCCCTCTTCATCCCCTACTATGAGCGGGATGCAGCGTGAAGCTGATTTGATATTTGTTTACTGTTTTATGAACCGAAGAGCATAATAATTTATTCATGACTTTTTTCATACACATTGTTACGTCTCAAGATTTATTCTTTTGATGACTTCGTTATTTTTTCTGTCAAGTCCTTCTACTTTAGGAATTATTATGACTTTATTAAATTGATTAATAAATTTTTCACTAGATCTAAAGGAAAATTGATTATTTTTATGATTACTAGTAATATCATGAAAATTCATTATTTTTTAACTGTTTCTTTACGAAAACGTCTGCGATTTTGCGCTTTAGAATATTTAGTAGTTATAAAGAAATATTATATTTATCAATCGCATTTCATTTAAAACTTTAAAAAATCTAATTAAATCTTCCATAACTAAAGTTAGAAAAAAAATTAAAACTTGTATACAAAAAAAATCTAAAACCGTCTCTACATAAATAAAAAAAACGTTAATAATTACCATTATATTCCACCATTAAACGGGAACTTGGATAATATCCACAACACTGCCACTGAACATGTTAGTACGCACGAAAAGTAACACTCAAAACTACATCAAAATAAACACAGCCACGATATCGAACGGCGTAGAGACGTAGAGGCGCTACGACTGTCGCTACGTAACTGCCGCTACGGCGTTACGAAGTCAGTCGAAATTTGCCGACAGCTCACGAGCGGCGAGGGGGGGGGGGGTCAAAACGAATTTTGCACAGTGTTTCATATTTTATATTGGTCGGATAACGCAAAGTAGATTTTTAGAGGTTAAAACTAGTGTTCTGTTCTAGTAAGTTCTACTATTTAGTAGATAATTTCGTTGTAGCTATTTTATTAGTAAAGCTGACTTTTGTAGTTGTAAACGTAACGGTGGGTGCGATTCCCACTCGAGGGACGGTGTTTACGTAGAAATTTAACTCAAAAATAGAATAAATGTATAATACATGAAAAACGAGAGAGTTATAAGTTCGATTTCTATTTAGCGAAATGACTTATTTACATTGTCTAGCATTAATTACAAGAAAAAGCGTGGCGTTGAATTATAACTTATCACGCAGTACCGTAAAGTGAGAGGAGTCGGGGAAATAGACTGTTAAAATTAGGTTCCCTCTACTTCCCATTATAAATGCGAAACACAAAGTAAACTGAAAAAATATAAATTACATATTGTCAAGATAATATTATAATTTGATTGACAATTCCATATCTTAAATCCATAAGCTCACTCTATATATATAAAGGGTTGAGAGAACCTTCATATACCATGTAAATGTATAGTTGGTTTCAACAGTCGTGCGTTTCAATTATTGTAATAACCTAATTGGAATTACGAATAATACAAACTTAATAGTAAAGTATATATTTGTATTTTCTTAGTAAACTGTAGCTAACGATTGGTTCATATTGAATTTATGTTTGCACGTTTAATTTTTGATTGATTGTATATGGGATGGTTGTAGGTTCAAATTCCAACCTAAAGTAATTGCATGTTACATGTTGAGTGGTGGATTTTAACGCTGCGCTTTACTTCGTTTCCAGAAAGAGTAAAGTAAATAAAGCGAAGCCAGTGAAGACGGTATTAATATTAATATTAATAATGACATATTCAAATATGGCCGTTGGATGATGTTCTTCTCTTCTCTTCTGCTTATTGTGCTAGATGCATGGAGCTAAAAATATATATTTTTACAATATTTACATACTACTCTATTTTTAATCCGTTAGTCCTAGGCTGCTAGGCTGTCGCGGCCATCGTAGATTGTGGGTATGATTCCGACTCGGAGGAGTACACATTTATTTTCGTCATTAACAGACCGATGGCTTACTATCAGTAAAACAAAGGGAAATTGAAAAAATTGGCTTAAAATGGATAACAGAGTGTATTAAAACTGTCTAGTTTTTTAGTACTAATCTAGAGTAGATTTGTTGATTTTGTTTCATAGTCAACGTCAGAATTCCTAAGATGGAAATACCAAAGCAGTACATGAACCCAAAACCACCGTTTGCATTAGCGTCTATTACACATGCATTTCAAATATTCATAGACTTGAGATAAACTTAGAGGTATGTATGTTAGGGAATTAATCTAGCCATCTAATATATATAGGCAATTTGCAAGCTTTACTAATCTCCAAATGGCATTGTTATACTATTGTATCTATATTTATATTTGAAACCACGACTGGCCTAGCATGATTTTTTAAGAAACATTATTGTATTTAAAATAATGTTGGAACAAAAGGTTAGTGTGGGCGTTTGACGTTATTTCTATAATAAAAATAGTGATATTTTAGTATTTTATTTGTAATTGCCATACTAATAATAGTTTACTCTTATTTAAATTATCGATGTATAATGTTATATTTTTCCCATAATAAACTGGTATTTACATTATATTTTTTGTTATTACATAAATGGAAGAGATTTTAAAGGTTAGGTCGCTATCAAATTTATCTATGAATGGGCAGATTACATATAAGTCTTCTAATTATAAGGCGGGGATTTCACCCATATGTCGTCGCGCTTCGCCTCCACTTTCCTAATGCAAACGGCTAAGGAGTGGAACTCCCTGCCTGCCGAACTGTTCCCCGCCAAGTATAACCTGGTCCTCTTTGAAGAACGAGTGTATAGGCACTACCTAGGCAAGCATGCTCCATCTTCGTCCGCATCGTCACTTACCACCAGGTGAGATAGCGGACAAATGCTTGCCTATCTACAATAAAAAAAAAATGAAAAAAAAAAATATCACGCCTAGTAATATTTATAAATAACTGACAACAGTTTTTTTAAAATTCATAAATAAATAACATGTAATTCTATTATAAGTTAAAAATTAGGTTTTAATGTTAAGATGTTAAGATATTAATCTATTTTCTACTTACTATAGAAATATATTGAATTGAATAGTGGAGACAGAATAGTATTAATAAGCATTATAAAACTTTGTTAACATCTAAAGGTTTTTTTTTATTTTCACACTGTATTTCTCAAATAGCCGGGTGAGCAAAGGGAACCTGGGAACTAGTTTTAAGATACTGCATTCCCATTAAGATACTTCCGCTCTCCACTTTCCGTGTTGATTGGTGTCACACTTGTGCCTGCATCGTGACTACCGTTATTTGTATAATATAATTTTTTATTCACCTAATTCTACTCACCTAATTTCACGAACGAAAACACATTCGTAAGTACAAATACTGAAAGGAAATTATATTTTGTATGACCATAAAAGGAATGAATGAAACGGTGCCGTCGTTTGTGCGTCATTGTCAGGGACGTTTACATTTTTACAGCGCCATAAAAATTCAGGTTCAATTAGCTCTAATGAATTGTTTGATATAAAAATATAATAAGAGGAATAATTTATAAGATTTGGGTTAGAATTGAATTTTTTTTTACCATGTTTGTATAGTGAGATTAGTATAGTTTAGCTTCACGTTGTCACCTGGGCATAGAGGTAAAACACTCTATTCCTTTAACTCCGTCTAATTTTCAAGATATAGTATGGTTGTAAACTAAGAGAATTGATGATTTAGGTTAAGTTTAAAAATTTGATATTTTGTCCTATTTATAAATTGTGATAAGTATAGCTTACCTTCAGGTTGTATCACTCATATGGCAGAATAATTAGAGGATATCTAGTGTTAAAACACTCGACACGAAATGCCTTCAGAATTCGCCCGAAAATAGATAAAATGGGAATTCATTTTGACAAGTTTCCCTTCACATTTAGTGCTTAATATATTTCAATCGATTCGTAAATAAAAAAAGTATAAGTATTAAAATTAATTATTTTATACGACAAAATTGCTATAAAATAACATTTTTATAAAATTGACTGAAATTTTAATTTTTGATGTAAAGATATCAATTTTAAAATGATAATATTAGATCACAAAAATGATTCAGATTACTGAAAAAATAATTATGTAGTTCAAGCGGGCGAAGCCGCGAGCGGGTCACTAGTAGTAATATAATTGAGTATGTGATATATGGTACTGCTACGAAAATCTTGATATATATTAATAATCAAAGATTAGTTCCCCTGTTCTTCATAAAGAAGAAGAACAGTAAAATGTTTTAGTTAACGGGCATACAAACTAGGGAAAAGTTTTGTATATTATTAAATACAAGCCGTAACTTCGTCAGCAGCGGCATTAAACTACTAAAGTTTCTTTACAACCATTGCATATAAGAAACTTCGTAGAGGTTCTTAAAATCTTCGTAAATCTCGTAACAAGAATAGAGAATATTGAGGCTGTCATGGCCCAGGGGCACACGGGTGTGATTGTAACGGGACGGTTGTGAGTTCGATTCCACTCGAGGAAATGAAATATTAATCTAAATTTATGTTTCTATTTCTTCGCTCTGGCTTCAAGGCAAAGCGTGGCGTTAAGTTCCGCCACTCAACATGCAATGCCTCTAAAAATTCGGCAGAGTCGTCGTCGTCGTTGATTGACTGATTATCTCTCTCTCTCAAGTACGGGAAAACGGGAAAACTGTTTTTTTCACAGATCGTCATCTAGGGATGGCCCTTTATTCTTTTATTTTTGGACCAAGGTATCCTCCAAGTATTTAGGCGATCAGTCCTGCACTTTTAATAATGTCGCCGCATGCAGTGGCCTCCCGCGACCTTGACCAGGTATAGAAACATCAGATACCCACATATATTATTTACCCCAAGTTTTTTTCTGCAAAGCAGGATAGACAGAAGGAATTATTATATTCTTTTAAAACTCATTAATTCTCATAAATATACATATTCGCGTAGAGTATAAGACGCGAGGACACGAGAACAAATACCAATAGAGCCAATAAGAAATATTTCAATATGGAAATAACTATATATTTTTATATACGCCTTGATGGCCTACATTCAATATTGTTGAGACTAAACAAACTTCTCACTTCACAAAAACAACTCTAACTAAAACGTTACATTCATTTTATACCTTATATCCTTAAGTTAGAGTCTATTTTACATTGAGTTGTATTCAAACATAGGCTTTTCCAGTACAAAATTTTCAGCCGCAATATTTTTTGAAAGTTGTTTCAAACAAACATTGTACCGTTCGTAGTTTACAAGCCTCGACTATTAGTAATATCAGCGCGTAAAAATTAAAAATGGAGCAAAATTACATTTTACTTGCTGTTTAAGTTCGTTTTAATTTGATGGTAGATGTAATACGTATATAATTATACTAGCAGACGCGCGCAGCTTCGCTTGCGTATTTAAGGGTGAATTCTAATAACCCATGAAACATGTGTTCAATGTAATATTTTTAAGAGTTTAAATTTTAAATTTTATGAAAATCGGTGGCGATTTAAAGATTTTTCCATACAAATTTTCAACCCCTTATTTGCACCCTTAGGGGGTGAATTCTAGAAAACCATGAAACATATGTTCAATTAAATATTTTTAAGAGTCTGAATTTCAAATTTTATAAAAATTGGTAACGATTTAAAAAAAACCTATACAAACTTTCAACCCCTTATTTGCACCCTTAGGGGGAGAATTCTAGAAAACGATGAAACACGTGTTCAATTAAATACTTTTAAAAATCTAAATTTCAAATTTTATAAAAATCGGTTCCGATTTTAATTTTTTTCCATACAAACTTTGAACCCCTATTTCAACCCTTTAGGGTTAACATTTTTCAAAATCCCTTATTAGTGGATGTCCAGATTACGAAAGTAAATTTTTGTCCAAATTTAACGTTTCTACCCTCAGCGGTTACGGCTGTGCGTGCGTCTTACCTCAGTCAGTGAGGACAAGTCCTTTTATATATATAGATTTTAGGCCGTTGTAGCACAGCGGTGCAAGGGTGTGACTGTAACGATGTGAACTGTTCGATCCCCACTCGAGGAAGTGAAATATTTATTTACGTTTATATTTCCATATCTTCAATGCCTCCAGAATTTCGACAGAAAGTGGGGAACGGAGTGTTTTAACACTAGGTTCCCTCTGCCTACCCTGCTGTGTGCGGGATACAGCGTGAAGCTGAAAAAAACCTATTAATACAGTGAGAAATCCCGATTGACAGACGTAACAATTTCTCTCTGGCAACGAACAATTGGAGCGTTCAAAAACTCGAATACAATGAAAATAAAAACTTGAAGTAACGAAAGTGAATCGTAACGGTGATATCGATTCACACCACTTTTTTCACAATTTTTTTTTATTTGCAGCATCTGGCTATACATACATACATGCGATGATTGTGGGTTCGATTCTCACTTAGGAAAATTAATTATTTTTATATGTCTCTGTGCTTAACAATAAATAAATACAAAATGTGACGTTCTCAATGTCTCGGAAATTGGACGGAGAGTGAAAAAGAGAGTATCAGCGTCTGAGTTGAAACGCAATTGTTTTGGATTACCACTCACGGGAATTATTATATTCGAATACTTTTCATTTTGAAGCCCTGGCAAGAACGTCTCAATAATTCTACGAAATTTGGGTCTTAGCACTAGAATCCCTCCGCTTACCTGAGCAGGAAAATCCTAAAGCTTGGTTATTTTTAAAAAATCTATGTAGTACTTTTACTAGTATATTTTAATTGACATAAAATGTCATAAAAAGATATTTCTCTATTCGCAGTAGAAGAATATCTTGAAAAATAAGCATTCAATACACGAACTGTACTATGAAAGAAAATCTAGAACTGGTCGGACGCGAGCGCTGCGTCAGCACTTACCCATTACTGTGAACACCAATAAAAATTTAAAGAACCGCGTAATTGCTAAAGCTGGGTGCTAGCTCAGAATATTTACAGCACAATTTGGCAACAAAGAGAATATTATTATGGAATGGCTTATGTGAGCTGCGGGGTTATGTCGCTTATGCTTATGCTGTAGGTACTTTGATTTAATGTTAGTCTGCAAGAGGAGTATATGATACTATATTTATAAATTACGATACAAAGCTATAAGTATTCTTTATATAGAAGTTGTTTTTTTTCTTCCAGCTTTACATTGTATCCCTCATGTGGTAGGGTAGACAGAGGGAGTCTAGTGTTAAGACACTCCGCTTTTCCGCTTTTCAAAGAAATGAAAATATTAAATATTTCATTTCCTCGAGCCCTTGTACCCCTGCGCTACGTATGGCCTCGATTCTAATTAAAAAATATAAAATAATCACCACTTTTCTGAATATTATTTAAATCCAGTTACACTATATTATGTAAAAACATCCCAAATACGTCACGATAGAATTTTGGTCATCAAATAAAAATAGCAATAGATATATGTTAGTATTTAATTATTTTATACCAAAAATATAATAGAATGTAATCAAATAGTTCATTAATTTTAGTGGGAATTTTATCATCCGCAGGATTATTTTTCAATATTCGGGATTTGTTTTCAAGTATTATAAAATAGTATATTTTTTAGCTTTACGTTGTATCTCGCACATAGGAGCGTAGGTAGAGAAAATCTAGTGCTAAAACACTCCGTTCCCATTAAAACACTTCCGTTCTCCACTTACTGCCAAATTAGGAAGGCATTGAGTGGCGAAAAATAATATATCAAACAGTTTTTATTATTTAAAATTTAGAAATATTGATATCGAATATAATAATAGATACTACATGTTACAGTAAACGGAATAGTTTTGGGTTCAAGCCCCACTCTAGGGAATAAATTGTTGGCATAGGTAAGAAAAAATAGCGTCTTAAAGAAATAACAATATTATTTAATATCTATATAAACGTTATAATTATAACAAAAAAATAAAATAACCGAAAAAGTAAACAGACGCGGCAAATGAATTAATATTTAGTAAAATTCTTAGAATATCAAAAGAGTATCTGTAGAATAGAATATCCAGGTTAATGAGGAACAGCATACAATTTGACTCAGACTTTTAGAACCAGGGTTGGCAAAGGTTATTAATAATAATTATTGTTCACACTATTGAAATAATAAGCAAAAAATATAATTGAGGATGTCGTAGTACAGCGGCAGATCAGACAGCAAATGTGAGAGTAGTGGGTTCAGTTCTCACGCAGGGAAATATCCTTCCGCTATACACAATGTAAACTGTGTCCTGAAAATTGGCCAGGAAGTGGACAACGAAGTGGACAACGAATTTTCTCTGCCTACCTTGCCAAATCAGGTTGAAGCTAAAGGAATCCGTTCACTTCTTGGTTAGAGCAAGGTAAGCCAGCCAATATGTAATGTGTTTAAGTGCGAAGTAATCACTGAAGAGGATATTCGCTAAATATTTACGATATCCTCTTAAAGAAGTAGATATTTGAAATAACATTTAATTAGATTTTTTCTAATGAAAATCTCAACGCGTTATTACTAGATTTTCTCTACATATCCCGTTAACGAAAAATTCGTTAAAATAAAATAACTGCTTGTAAATTAATTTGCAAATTTTTCCTATAAAAATTTAAAGTATTATTTAAACTACTTAAAAGTTACTTAAAATTCTAATAAAGTTAATGAAAAAATAACATGACAAGTACCAATATTCCATTTTTCCCTCTCGGACTCTCTGGCACGCATTGAATCAGACGTAATATCCGTGCTGGGAAACTTCGCGGCCGCCATCACACTATCCAGGTCATTGGATCCGTACAAAATGGCCGATTCTTTTATTACGAGCGAGTTTTACTTAACATAGTTTTATGAAAACATTGCTTTTTTTTGTGGAAGATAATAGTTTTTTTATAATTATTCTTGGGTGGGAATGTTATTTTTTAGATTTGGTGTGTTTATCTTGAGTAGAACTTGGCTTAAATCATTTAAGTCTTTAAGATATATAGAAAAAGATATTAATAACTTTTTAAATATTAATAACATATAAAATTTAATTATACGAATATAGGTCGTTAGCGAAAACTAAGAAAAACTATTATTTATATAATCATTAAGTGAAATATTATAAAACTCAAATAGGTCCACCTATTTGAGTTTTATAATATTTCACTTAATGATGTTTTTGTAGTCACTTAACCTGCTTGCGTTATTTACTTGCAGCGAAAATACGAAGAAAGATCCACTTTACTCACTAATGGCGTTTAGCTTGTGTACCAATTTTACGTCGTGGCAGAAATTGACAAGGGTGTTCTTTTTTATTTTCATATTTTTTTAACGTTTTTGATAAATTATGTAATTATATTTTTATTTTTAACAGGGTAGGCAAAGGGAAGTAGTATTAAGATACTCGTTACACATTTTCCGCCGATTCTTAGAGGCGCTGCTTGTTTAGTGGCGGAATTAAACGCTGTGATTTGCCTCTTTATCCTGCAATACGATTTGCACTTATACACAGTGAATCCATGAAATGCTAAGAAGAAACTTCTTAGCGGGCGACTGCAAATGCGGTGGTTTTGGGTTCCATTCCCATTGGGAAATGAAATATTCAATACTTTCATTTCCTCGCTCTGGTATATTATATTTTTCTATTATTTATTATCTTTGTCCTGCTGCGCTGCCAATATATTTGTGTATTACAACAATTTGCATAAGAAAATCATGATTGCTCAGACAATATTAATTAATATTTTCCGGGCAATTGAAATTTTCAAGCTCCTTGCAAAGTAGGTATATTTAATTTTACATAATATTATTTTCCAAAAAACATAAAATACTACAAAATTATAAATCTAAAAGTTATTCTAATCGATCTATATTTTAAATAATACAAATCCAATATAAAATGTACAAAATATATACAGGGTGCTACGCTTCGATAATAGTTTTTCCAATTTATATGTAAAGCAACTGTTCGTTGAACTACTTGGGGTAGTTTTAAAACTTCACAGTGGAATTTTCAAGTAGAGAAGTAGAATGGCATCGTTTCTATTTATTTAAGAGGAAAAGCTATCGAGATAGCGTCTGGTCGTTGTCTAATGTGCTAAGAGTTCAATACAAGAGTTTTACCTATTAATAAATAAGGACCAAAGTATAGAAATTTTTCATAAATGTTCTTACATATTTTTCTTCCATATTTATTTGAAACTTACTACATATATCGTCCATGTATTTTTCTGCTCTTATATTTTATTATGGTTTTAAGTTTGAGTTTAGTATTGAGTAGAGATCTTTCACATGATTAAAATTCTTCAGAACAGTTGATGGTTGTGTTCAGGTTTGGTATTGGTCAAATCCGGTGATTGTCCACTCCTTGTTTTGGGTGTTAATGTAGATTTTTTCACCGTTATTTTCCAAATTGCCTCGTAGTCTTCATCTTGAGATTGCAGTTTATTATATTAGCCGTAGAAGAACTATTTGCCCGATGGATGAACCTGCCGATTGTGTCTTCTTTAGCGTCGGTGTAGTACAAACATTCATTTCTGTGCCTGGTGATTGCAAAGGCTGTGTGTTACTGGCCCATTTTCAGCCGAAATTGATATTTCGTATAAAGAGGTCCGCCATGAAGAAATAAAAATATATAATTAATTTCCCGAATGGAAGTCGAATCGACGACATAAATTTTAAATTACATCAGAAAAATGTGCAACAACTGAAAAAAGTTGTTTCTGTCACCATACACGGTACGGGAAATGTAAAAAGTATATTTTTACAAATATTTTGTCGAAATAACCATATTTTTTTCAAAATAAAAAAATAAAAAACAACAAGGAAAAAGGTAACCCCAAAATATTTCAGCATCTAAATTCTAAACCGGTTATGAAACATCAACTATGGAAAAACATTTTTTAACTTGTTAACGCGATTGTCAAAGGATTGTTACGGAGCGGGAGGCATTTTTATTTTTTGACACAACTTTTTTTTGTTCTAAAATCCAATATTTTCAACCGATTCCTTTGATTGTGTGATAGGAAAAAACTTTGTTACTCTCAATCCTGATTTAGGACTTTTGTTTTACTCTCTTTCATTTTTTTTGGTTTAGAAATTTTTTATAATTGATATTTCTAAATACCTCAAGAAGAATGAGGTTCATACATAATTTTTATGTATGTACATATGCACCGATAACGCAGATATTTCTTAACTGATTTACAAAATTTAATTCAGGGGTGAATTTAAGTCAATTAAGTCACAATTTATGTTTTGTTTTCAATGTTTAATTTTATTTTTAATATGTAAATTTTTTCCAATGCGACATACTTTTATAAACAATTTAGAATAGACCTTAACATAATGATTGAATGACTAACTATGGTTATAATATGTTTTCTCATTATAAACATCAAATATAACCTTTGTCTACTCTTATGAAGGATCATTCAAATGACAAGGAACACCTAATGTGTAGGTGTGCCTGTACCATGTACCTATATGAATGTAAATTAAATAAAATCTACACTTAAAAACTCAAAAACACACAAACAAAAACTCAACTGTAACAACATGTAACCTAAAGTCGGTCATTACAAATTTATATGAGTCGCTAAAATACGAGGGCCTATTACGAGGCTGTTCACACTCATAAATATCGAGTCCCGCTGGACCAAAATTAATGTGATTAGGTTATGAGAGTATGTGGTGGCTTTTATTTCCTCAGCATGACGTCAAATGTGGAGGAATATTTTCATTCGTTAGAAAGTAAATTTCGATTTTTTTCAATTTCGACGGCGGTCCAAAGATGGAGACAAGCAGTACTATCCACTTCACCTATGTAAGAACAGCGATTTTTAGTGGTTCAGATTCGTAATTGTTTTCTTAGCAGGTATTATTGAGCTGGTTTGAGGAGAAAACACGAGCGCAGACTCAAAAGTTGAGGTGTATTTCCCAATTTT
The DNA here is from genome assembly GCF_056956725.1 of Heliconius melpomene rosina. Classification (NCBI taxonomy): domain Eukaryota; kingdom Metazoa; phylum Arthropoda; class Insecta; order Lepidoptera; family Nymphalidae; genus Heliconius; species Heliconius melpomene. The sequence continues at coordinate 1,767,892 of NC_140402.1, read as the reverse complement.
CTTCAAGAATCATATTTTTTTTTAAAAATCATAAATTCCTAATCTGCTGAACCACTGCAAAATGCTAAACATACATGGGAGTGATGTTGATAGAGAGAGAATCGAACCCACACTCAACGCGTTTACAGTCGCACTCTTCTGCCACTATGCCAGCTGAAAATTACTTACTCTGCTACTTTACCTATCTCAGTCCACCACAGCGTCTATTACTCTAACTTGTCACCGATTTTTCTTACAGAAACTAAAAGCTCTAGCGGTGAGAACTATTAACAAAAGCTATCGACAAATTTTCAAATGGCTTATAAACGTTTTCTCAATAATATTCTGAGATTTGTTTGACGTTTCTTACCGATGTGGACGTAGATTTTTTTGTTTTTTTAAATACTCCACAGATTTTAATGTGATTTTCACTATAGATAGAGTGACTCAAGAATAAAATTAATAACTACATGTATATTACATTGGTGTTGTTCAAGTGAAGATTCACTATAATATACTATATTATATTGAAAGATAAGAACAAATGATTTCATTGGAAATTTATTTGTATGCTGAGAACTTAGAGTTAGGACACTCCTTCGTTAATGTTAAGACAAAACACTTCCCATTCAATTGAAAATTGGACCCATAATCGTCGCCTGGCCTCAATTCGGATATTTAGTCATTATACACTAATGGCCTATGTAAAGTTACTTCAGTTGTATATTAACATTTCAAGGAATAGAATGTTTAAAATTTTTTAGAATTTATTTCCAATGAATAAATAATTCGAGTTGAGGGTATCTTGATGCAAAAATGAAGAAATAAGAGTTTAAACTTTTATTCCTTGAAATGTTAATAAACAACTGAATGCAAAGTAATTTACCTCAACGCATACAAACTTGTTGTAACCGATCACTCGCAACTAACGCAAGTCTAATGACTGCTAAATTGAAAACCCTCACTAGGGTGAGATTAGCTGTACGAGTAGGTATAGAGCTCGCCATCTTTTATTCTTATGTACGGAACCGTAAATGTTCATTTGCCAGTATTTTCTATAGTAAGATATTCCTATTTTTTAGCAACTTCAAACTATTTCTCGCATTGGAGTCTACCCTTAAGAAAACATGATCGTTGGGCCATTCAATTTCTTAAAAATTTAGACCAGTGGCGTAGCTAGGGTATTTGCTGCCCATGCGGCTTAGGGGACTTGATGCCCTTTAAAATGGTCTAAGGTCTAAAACAAAAAAAACAAAGTGATCGTTGACTTTGATGCCCCTTTCCTTTTGATGCTCGGTGCGGCTTAGGGGACTTGATGCCCTTTAAAATGGTCTAAGGTCTAAAAAAAAAAACCAAAGTGTCTTCTACTCTCAAGTAGATCAAGTGTCAGACACTAAAATGTGACATTGGCTACCTTTAAAAAAAATAATCGTCGACTTTGATGCCCGGTGCGACCGCACCGCTCGCACCCCCCTAGCTCCGCCACTGATTAAGGCGGAAAAAGAGAACAGAATTTTTTTAGCGAAAGCCACCCCTGCCTATCCTGCTTTATGCGGGATACAGCGTGAAGCTAAAAAATAGAAATAACTTAAATAGCAATAATGGGTAGTCCACGCCATGTCTATGTAAGTATGTATATGGGTTGATTGCATAAATGAGCATGAAGCCAAAAGTGACACCTGCCAAATGCAATTCTGCGGCGTGAATTAACTTTGAAACAACATTACAGTTTAGTTAACTTTTATTGGACAAATTTAAATACTTTTCTGTTTATTGAGATTTTTAGACAACTAAATGCATTTTGACTCTGCCTAATAATCTAATCAACAAAAAAAAACAAACAAAATCCACTTCCAACTCCAGATGCCTAATAATCTCCCCAAAAAAGCGGAGAAACCAGATTACTTTCTTGATATCAGATAATAACGTACATTTCATTTGTTACATGTCACAGTCATTTTTGGGGAGGCCATCTATCACTAACTGTCGCTTAGTGATAGAGCGAAATAATATACTAAAAGCAATATAACTTGTTTTATCTTTTTTTTATCTATTATCTATTTCTATTTGTATTTAGTGTTTTTTTGTTTGACTTATTTAAGTCGATTGGTATTGGTTTGCATTGGTTTGGAATGCCTACGGAATTCGGCAGAAAGTGGGGAACGGAGTGTTTTAACACTAGGGTCCCTCTGCCTACCCTCTTGTGTGCAGGAATGCGTAATGGGAAGTGACCACTGCCGCCTACAACCCCGTGTTCCACCAGATTAGGTACTAGTGTACATTTAGTACATTCCGCTCGATTTTGGAGTTAAGTGACAGAATTTCAAGTGGCAATGTACCAGAGAACCTACCAGGATAATCAATATAATTCATTCCTACAAACGGAAATATATATATAGATATATATATATATATATATGTATATATAGTTCTACAATATAAAATACTACAAGCAAAGTATTTCAAGGAGCTGCGACGTCAAAAATGATTATCGTTTAAGGAGCGTAAGTCGGAGCTTATTATAACTTTTCAAAGATAACCGCAGTACAAGGGAAAAGTAATACTGTGTTTGTACTGGAAATTGAAAGTAATAACATTCTTTCTATAATATATATTTTTAATATATATTTTTATTAATAATATAGTATAATTGAAATCGTCAAGACACAGAAGCAACTGACTGACTGTAAGCGCGGGTAGTGTGGGTTCGAATCAGAACCGGGGGACTGACTTATTTTTTATTTATATCTCACTATTAATAAAACTAACTGTGGCATAGAGTTTCACCACTCAACATACAATATCACAAAAATTGGCCAGAAAGTGTTAAGGTTAAGTCGCCACTAGGTTCCCAGGTTCCCTCTGTCTAGTCTGCTGCTATTTGCGTAATACATCGTGTAACTAAAAATAAAGTAAGTTCAGGCCTACCAGCTATATAAACAGACTAGAATATAAAAAGTATGTACTAAAGTGATTTCTCAATAAAATATTTTTACTTATTTCACAAAACGCAATACACATTTCAATACTTTTACCATAAAAAATATAAACCAGGAATACGATAAAATAACCGAAGTACAAATGAAAAATATAAAAAAAGTATTTATAGTGTACCTTTTTAGGTCATAACTTCAATTATTGGCGAACTTTACGTTTATTTCCTAAGCAACGACTAAGTTTGGCAAAAAGGCTATCTACATAGTTATAGCAATATCATGAAAGATCTCTCTATTGCTATCATGAGGTTGGATACACGATGCTAGTAAAATACGATTTGGGAACTTAAATTACAAAATATATTTTGGAAGTTTTCTACTGCCTGGGTAAATGTTGAAAATTTTAAATAATTAGTTTAGACTGTTTGTGATTATTGTAGAAAGTAAAGACGGTAAACGAGGCAAAACGCGGTGTTAAGTTTTGTCGTTCTACGCGTAATGCTCCGAAAAGTTGGTGGAAATTGATGATCGTATTAAGTATTAAGGAGAACGGAGTGTTATACCACTAGGTCTTTAGGTTCCCAGCGTAAAGCTAAAAAAAGCGAAATCTGCTACTACTGCGTTTTAGAACACAGTTCGCAGAACGCAGTAAAACTTTGGGTGTAAAAACTCTATCTTTCTTTAATCTCTATCTCTTTAATATTCAAATGCTGTGATACTACGCCAAACGCCTAAATTGAAATAAAATGTAGTGAAAGGTTTGATTGCAGAAGTTAAATAAAATTTTCTTGTAAACATTTTACACTATTGTACGAGTAGGTATATATTCCAAAAAATCCAATATCTGTTCCAAAATACTATGCTATATGTACACTACATCCTTTGAAAACGAGAAAAAAGCTGAAACAAAAAATAAATAAAAGCTCTACAAACAAAGGAAGCTTTTACTTTATTTTCCTATATAAATAGAATATACATATATATAACTGACCGCGTGTATTTCGCGTCCGACCCGACAAGTGCGAACAGCGCAATTTAGTTCAAGCAGAATGTAATTAAGTCGAATTTATGAACATATTAGACACAGTTATGCTATGTACGGTCAGTATTAGTGGGGGAATGGGCTATAGCCCGATAGTTAGGTGTTTATTTATTTCTTAATATTAATATTATCTATTTGTTTGGTGGTCTCTATCTCTGTTCTTCTTCTTCCTGGCATTAATCTCGGCTGTTACCAAGGTCTGCCTTCCTACTCAACCTACTCCACTTTGCACGGTCTTTTGCGTTGTCTCTATCTCTGTTATAATGCCAATTATTTTTTAGGTATAGTTGTTTGGTCCATATTACCCTAAGATCCCTTATTAGAGAGAATTTTAAGGACTATTAGTCTTTGCCCTAAAAAAGATAGCAGGATTTTAGTTAACCTCCTTTTTTATTTATATTCCTTAGACCGAGTAAGTAACAATTTCCTTTAGAACAAATTTGAAGGTAAATCAGTAAAATAACTTTATAAAATCCGTCCGTTTTTATATAGAAAATGACGTCAAACGCAAATCTTATTTAAAATTGCAAAGTTCTGTATTTGTATTTTAACTTTGTTAATATATTAAATTAGAAAAGTAAGTTGATCCTACAAGATTTATTTTTATTAATAAAGCTTATAGTTAAAGTTATGCAAAATATATTTATATAATGTATGAGACTAACATTAAATATTAGATAACTTGATTTTATTTAGATTGACGTTCTATCTCGCTTCTCTCTCTCCATCCTAACTTGAGACATTGTGTATTGATTGGCGGAACTTAACACTGTATTTCGTCCTAACAGACGTAAAAGTTACTAGATTAGAGTGCTGAACTTAAAGAGGTTGGCTTGAATTTGATTGCGTGAATTTTTAAATCTCGACATTTTTGTTTCAGTAGGAATATCCTTAATGCCTTAGTGGTCATACTTACCTAGGAACCTATATCAACTTTCTTAACCTGTAAGTTTGGTGGATGGCAGGGTAGGCATAAGGAACCTAGCCGAATTTTCGAGGCTTTTTAAGCAAATACATATTAAAATTTTTTACATAATAAATATAATCTAAATATATATATAAATTTAATACACTTTCAATTACAAATCAATCTTAATATAACAGATTCAATACATTTCGATACGTTTTCCCACCTCTCTTTACGATGTTAACGAGACTCGATCGCAGGTGTAAGAAATTTATTATATACCCTCCACTGATCTTTTATTGTTAGGACACCGATTTACATTGCTTTTACCGTATTAATGTGACAGCGAATTTATATATTACAGTATATTAACTTAAATATATTGTAATATAGTATTATGAAGGAAGTAATAGCAATTGTACTAAGAATCTTTTAAATTAATGAAAATTAGCTAGTTTTAGCGTTTAATTGATGTTAAATAAGTAAATCCAAGATTTTTCTGTTATATACTACTGGAAACCATGTTGCCTACATGTTTTTTAGCTTTACGTTTTGCATAACAATGGTAGAGCTGGAATGTGCTGGAAATTATGGCAAAGACTAACTGAGTGGAGAAGATTAACACAAAGCCATATTTTTATACCAAATTATTACTATGGTAAAGTTGATTATTTAATGAAACTAATATACGGGCTGGTATGGATAGGCTAGCAACATTAATTTACTTTTGCCGATTATATAAAATAAGCAAATGTATGAAAAATGAGTATATAAACTCGTACAATACAGCGGCAAATGAAAATAATTAATTTGCCCGAGAGTGTAGGTGAACCTAGTGTTATAACACTCCGTTCGCCACTTTCTGCTGAATTCTGGAGGCATTGCGTCTTGAGTGGTAGAATTCAACCCCGCGCTTTGCCTCGACACCAGAGCGAAGAAATGGAAATATAAACGTATATAAATATTTCACTTCCTCGAATGGGGATCGAACCCACAACCGTCACGTTACAGTCACACCCTTGTGCCGCTGCGCCACGACGACCTCTCGACGACCTCTTATACTATTTTAGTAAAAATATTAAAGTCGTACGATAAAATAATATAAAAACTCTTATATAACATTTAAATATGTTCATAAATCAAACGGCACAAATAACTAGTATGGAGGTTCGCGAATTTGTTGATTACGCAATATCGAACTGAGGTAGCTCCATGAATAGTCAATTGCCATTCCTTGCTGAACTACGTATACTGTGAATTTAGTTTATATACTAACGATTTCATTGGGTTTTGCCTATTGAAATTATTGAAAATATTTTAAAGAACAATTTTCATATATATTTGGGCTTAACGCGATGGTTGTTTGTTTGATTCCCACTCGGGGGATTGAAATATTTAATATTTTCATTTCCTCGCTCTGGTGTTCATTTCCGCCACTGAACACGCGTTGCCTTGAGAATTTGGCGGAAAATGGAAGATGATGAAAATGGAATTAATGGGAACTAAGATTTTATTCCCAAGTTATCTCAACTTAGTTTGCTATGTGCAGGATACAGCGTGGAGGTAATGAAAGGCTAATAATGAAAGGTATACTCAGTAAGTTCACGATTCTAAGAATATTATTAATTAGTGATGCTGGTTATGGGTTCGATCCCCACTCAGGGGAATAATTACAATTAAAACAATTACAATTAAACCGTTCTAGTAGGTAAAGCACAAATGTCTCAAGAATTGCTGAAAATCCTGCACTGGTATGTGGATATAACCGTGAAGCCGCATTGTTTCTAGAATTTTAAAATTTCGTACAGGCTGTTTCTTGCATTTCATTGAACTCCAGATATAAAGAAAGCTACTTTATCACTTCCACTATGCTATAGGTGTAAAATACTAAAAAAAAACGATTAAACGATACACATTTCTATAATAAATTTTCTTTTCTAAAAGGATAAACTTACTAAAATAGACGACATGTTGATGCAAAATCCTATTTTGCATGCCGCAACCGAAATCCACCCGATAGCTGCATTATATAGAGTAAGCGGAATAAACTGCTAAGATATTTAACTGTTTTTGTAAACATTTTAGGCAAATTACTTTATGGATAAAGCTTCTAACTAATGCATTCAGTTGTTTTTTTGTAGTTTGATGCTGTATTCCACACATATAAGAGTGGTAAGACACTGTTACCATTAAGACACTCTCGTTCCCCCACTTTCCGTCGAATTTTGGAGGCATTGCGTGTTGAGTGATGGAACTCAATCCTGAAGCTTATTTAACTTTAGTAAGAATTCAATGACAAACTAATTGTGCATCTTATGCTCTTGGTTAGTGTAGAAGTCAATAAATAATTGTTAACTTATTATACTGGTATTTATCGATAATAACATGCTATGTTTACTTATTATTATTCCATATCGGCCATATTCCATATATGGCATTCTACCATATTTGTAAGGTAATTTGCTATACCAGGCAGAAATAGTAATGGCTAATGTAAGTGCATGGTAAAGAGACCCCTGAAGCCTACACCTGTGATCGCAAGCCCCAGGCACTGCTCCGAGCTCAATTGTATTAGTAAGTATACTTTACATTTATAATATTCAGTTAAGTAATTAGTACAATAACTTTGAGAAGGTTTTTTTTCATATTGCAAGGTACGCTTCGGGAACCCAATGTTAGGATACTTCGTTCCCCAATTTGTGCTCAATTTTACGTAAATTCAAAGTGACGCTATCTCGCTACCAGACTGAAGAAATAAAAACAATTCACTCCCTTGAATCACAATCGAACCTACAATCCTTGCGTTTACAATCAGACCAGAAATAAATCGAGGTTCCAAAGAATTAGATATTAAAGAACTTGCTCCAAAACTTGGTTATCAGTTAATAAATACCAGAGTAACACGTATCGACAGATCTGATCTAAAATTTGAGCAAGCATTTGGAAGCAGCTCACGAACGACCTTTACGTCTCGCGTTTCTCTTATGTCTTATGTAAATGACACTCGTTGTTCATATGTGAATCTTTTCTATGTCATTTGCTGTCACCTTTTGCGGCTTATGGAATGTGAAGGATGGGGAGTTGGGGTTTGTTGGTGATGTTATTTAATTTTGTTGAAATTTCATGAAATTACCCTATTGGTTTAGTTGTTAGAGACTGATTGTTAAGCTATAGGTGATGGGTTTGGTGTGGTTATTAAATGATTTAATTTTGAGTAGTTATGCAGCGAAAATATTAATAATGCGCAAAAAAATAGGATTGTATGGAACATTCAAATATGTATTAAATTACAGATTATTTACCGTAGTCACATATAATAATCATCATTAACATATGTATTTGTTTTTCTTAAAAATTTAGCGATCTTCTACTACGCAAAGCACGTAATACTGCTGAACATTATTTTTGTTCCTGTCATTTGAAAATCCTACATAACGTCAATACAAGCCACTATACTCGCCTGATCTACTAGGCATTGCTATGAGAAACTCTTGAAATCAATAGATGTAGTTTAACTAGCAGATACGACTATCATGGCCTTTATCAGCCAGTTGCAAATCCGATTAAATTTATTCCAATATATATACAATATAAATTGCATTTAAAGCTTCATTTAAATACTAAAATATCGACAATAAAGTATTACACCCCTTTGAGATCCTGTTTGTTGTCTCAATCCACACTGTTCTCTTCCCGATATTTACGCTTTACTCAATTCTTTATACATATATCACAGTAATAGCTATGCTATATTTTGTACACGGAGAGAAATCAAGGTTAATTAAATGATAAATCGTTATAATATGCTATCTGAGATAGATTAGTAAGGTAAGAACTGTTAACGTACAGAAAATATCATAGTTAGATATAAGGCTCGAGATGAATATTGTTAAGGCGTAAATTACATTTTTTTAACTTCATGCTGTATCCCACTTATAGCATCATTGCTTCTACTCTCCTCATTATAGGGAACTAAGTGTTAAGTTTTGACGTTCCCCTGTCAACAAAATATCAGGTAAGTTTATTTTCATGTTCAGATCAGAAAACCCAAACCGTTCCAATAATAAATATTGAACTTTGTGAAAATCAACCAACAAGCATCAGGATCGAATCGTACTTTCAAATCTTGAATACTCATCGATATGCTCGTCATATTACAACTTACAAATTATAGTAAATATAAGCTTATTGCTTGCTATAATAGTATTATAATATCAGTGGATAGAATCCTTATTCTCTATCGTACACACAACGTGAACGGTTTTTAAACGATGTGGATTCTTCACTATCTCGCTACTATAAACTTTATTCGTGTAAAAACAGAGAAAATATTTTAAAATTGCCATTCTCAGCATGGTGAATAATAGTAGTTTAAATTGTTTTCATTTCACTACTCCAGGAGACTCGTTAATAAGGCGGAAAGTGGGAACCAAATTTTCTTAACATGTCCACTCAACAGGTTCCCTTTGTCTACCCTACTATGTTGAAAGCTGTTTTTTTTATTTTAAAATAAATTTAATGTCATTATGGGACGGTTGGGAAGTGAACTGACTATATATACATATAAACCTACAGGTTTAAGATTAAATAAAATTATTTAGGTGATTCACATCTACGTAAAAATTATTATAGTTTTGATTACTTTTCCATTTGACTTTTTTAGAGTACATAGAACTCAGTATTTTAACACTAGGTTCCCTCTGAGTACTCTCAGCATGAACCTAAAGAATAATTCAATATAGCAGAATTTGAAGAAATATATTATAACAATTTCGACATAGCTGAGGCACGTATTCAAATCCCGCTACGTTCAAAATTTTGTGTTTCCTAAAAAAAAAAATTTTTTCTTTCGTGTGGAATAACACTTTAAAAGTGTTAAAATACACTCGCTATTTTATATAAAGCGTATATTTTTGCAGGTTTCTGATACTTTCCAATTTAGGCGAATATTCTTATTTTATGTATGTACATATTAACTTACATAGGAACCGTGATCTCTTTTATGTTAAAGTTTTAAATCCTTATTTTCATATAGTACCAGTTTTACTGAAATTAATTCGAGATTTCTTTGAAAACGTATGTTTTTAATAAATTATATTCTAAATAATAAGTTTTAGGAATGACCTAATTTTGTTTGCTATGAATGGACATAAGTGCTAAATAAAAGATGATATTTTAAGTATTTTTGAAAAAGGAAAGAAAAAAAAAGAGTTTTACTGTTTTTAGGGTTTTAGGATTAGGTTAGAGGTAGGAGGCATATTTAAGACCTAGTGTTTTTGCCCTCATTTTCCGCCCAATTTTCAAGATATTGCGTATTGTAAAATGCTACCAGAGAGAGAAGATGTAAGTCATTCATTCCCAAGAGAGACGTGAACACAACGATCGTGATTACAGTCTGTCGCTGTGCCACAACGACCTGTATTTTGAAATATTAAAAAAACACATTTTGAAACAAATAATCTACATATTTTCGAAAAGAAACGCGAAAAATTCCAAGAGCTGCTTAACAAAAACAAATATCTTAAAACCAGAAACTATTCTTCCAAATGAATCTCATTAGACACAAAAATAATTAGTGCACATATTTCACGGTGCCCGTAGTGTCTATTTTAATATTAAAAATTCAAGACTGAAATGTGCAAGCTACTTGAATGATACATACTCTCACATACAAAAATAAATATGTTTACTTCCCCGAGGTGACTTTTAAGGGTGACTTTCTATTTTCGACCATAAATTTGAAATATTAAGTAAATACATTACCTTAAGTCTAAAAACCCATTTATCCTGAACAACGTAAAATCTACGCTACACATATAAAATACCTCGTTTTTAACTCACGTAGAATGCTTTAGAGCTCGCTTAGACCGGATCTACGTACGGGAGCCGGTGTGCCTTGAAAAAAATAAGTACGGAAATGTGAGAGGAATCTTTTGAAAACTTCAAGCATTATTTTGGTATTTAATTTAAAAATATTTGGTTATGACGTAGATCATGTGCATTTGAAGAAATAAAATATTTAATATTTTTCTTCTCCTCGCTCTGGTAACGAGATAAAGTGTGGCGTTGAATTTCGCCACTCAACACACAACGCTTCCAGAATTTCGGAAAATGGAACGGAAATATCTTAATGAGACCAGAATGTCTCTTAATACTAGTTTCCCAGGTTCCCTCTATCTGTGTACCCTGCCCTGCCCTACCTGCAGCTAAAACCAAGAACGGAAGTAATGCTTGGAATTGAGGCTATTGTAGCGCAGTCGTAACGCAACGGCTGTGGATTCGAATCCCATTCAGGGGAATGATTTCACATTATTTCTCGCTTTTCTCGGCAACAAGGTAGAGCGCAACGATGAGTAAGATATTACGTGAAAAGTTTTGATTGGTGAAATTAAACGCCGTATTTTATCCTTTATCGGGACTATGAAAATAATGTAAATATAATCGTCCCTACGAGTGGGAGCCCACAACCATCACTGTACTCTGTTAAAAATAGTCATACAAAAAAAGAACCTGCACCTACCCCAAGCACAAAATAATGATATTCCAAACAGCTTTACAATCCCCACACCTTTTAGTATCTCGTTTTAAAGTGGATGAATTATACGTAGGTGTACGCCGTAAAAGGATTTCGAGCATGCCTAAGATCTATGATGTGAACGTGGTGCGCTTTCGAGACTAGCTTTCAGAAATTGTAGGATAACATTGTAGAGGAAATTTATAATTTCAACTTACTTTTAGTGAAATGTATATATAATGTAATTGGTTATTTCATTTACACACAGTGTGTGTGTGAGTGTAATTTATTTGAAATTTCTGTTAGAAATGTATGAAAATTATAGTTGGGTGTTATAATTTAATTTTATAATTTAACGCCGCGGCGTTGACTTCTAAAATTCTACTCAACGCCTTTAAATTTCAGCAGGTTCCCAGGGTTCCCTGATTCTTTCTGTCCATCTTGCTATATGCGTGAAGCTAAAGAAATAGGTTCACCACGTATAGCAGGGCAGGCAGAGAAAATCTAGTGTTAAGAAATGGAAATCCCCCATTGCCCATGCTTCGCTCAATTTTGGAGACATCCCTTATGGAGTTGCGGAAAATAACGCCACGTTGTCTTATTATATTTTTTCAGCTTCATTTTATTTATTAAACATAGCAGGGTAGGCAGAGTGAATCTAAGAACTTAGTGTTAAAATATTCCATTCCCACTAAGACACTTCCGTACTTCACTTTCCGCCTAACTCCGAGTTCTGCCACCGGACTTGTAGCCGCGTTTTATCTCGATACCAGAGCGAAGAAACGAAAATATTAAATATTTTATTCCCTCGAGTGGGAATCGAACCCACAACCTGTATCATTTGACAGTCACATATAGCAGTAAGCGGGATATAGCGTGAATCAAAAAGAACAAATCATTATACAGTCGTTCACTTTTCGGCAAATCTAAAACCGCACATCCTCTACCCAAACTGCTGTATAATTTTGATTCAGCACAATCCTTACTTCGGCCAAATGGTAGATGGGCATGCAAATCTTTGTTGCTAAGACAAGTAAAGCACTCAATTTTGGTTATAGCTGTAGCAGTTGTTGCGGACATCAAAATGTCTATATAATTTGAAATTCGTCTATTTAATTTGCTACAGAAATTTTAATAGTTCTTAGAGTATAATCATGAATTAATTGCCGAGCCAGTGGTTCTAAATAAAATAATGATTAAGTTAAAATCCTGCCAAGACATTATTTGTATAATTTTAGTAGAAATTATTTAAATGGTGGTCATCGTGGTGCAATGGCTCAGCGTATAAGCACGACGTTTGTGGGTTTGATTCCCATTTCAAGGATATTTTCATTTCCCCCCTACTGGAAAAAGACAAAACTCAACGTTTATCACGGTAACTCAACTTGAAATGTCTCGAAAGAGGGCGGAAAGTGGTGATAAGAATACTAGGTTCCCTATACTTACCCTGCTTTACACGGTATACACCCTGAAGCAAAAAAAATATAATTACACTGACCACTGCAACACGATTGCCTTGCCTTACTATATAATTAAATTTCTATACGATTTCTTTTCAATTTCACAATTATAAACATTTATACTAAAGATTTTGTATATAAAGATTTAAATATAAGGAAAGTTGTTCTAAAAGACATAAACTACGCTTAAAAGGCCTCTCTACGTAACGACCCCCTCATTAGGAGAAGGCTCTACGAACACTAATGGGTTAACACTCTTACTTTACGATACTTTAGAAACAAAGTCATTAAAAAAAACTTAATTTGGAAAAATTTAATATCTATTATACAGAAAAACGTAATAACATTTATAAATGAAGTTAGTACCTATAATAAATATAATTTTAAAAAAATATAACTGAAAATATATTTAGTATATTGCAGGAGAGGCAGCAGCATACTGGTGTTAAAACTTCCATTTTGCGTAACTCAACGCTGCGTTGTTATCTTCATGAAAACTAATAATTTGGGGAACCGAACCCACAAACGTCGTATTTACAGTCAGAAAATGTACCACTATTCCACGACTAGTTATATATAATACTAAAAACTTAAATTCTCTATACAGAAATTCAATTTCTAGGTACAAACTAACATAGGTAATATCTTCATAGTTTCACAAGCGCTAATTACCTCACACGAGTCGATTGTAAACCTTATTTGCTATTCTACGAGAACATGCAAATTGTGCTTCAGCCACCTTTCCCCTTGAGTTTGTGCTGTCTGGCCAAATAATGATCTATTTTTATGATGTTACCCCCTACTTTTGTTTATTTTCTTTTGGATAAATAGACATAAAAGTTAAAAATAAAATGCAATTTTAAGCTGATAAAGCTTATTTGCAATCGACAATATTACAATCTATAGTAACAAATCAGATAATTTTAAAAGCAATCGAAAATAAAATCACTTTTAACATCGATTTTGATAATTTAATAAAAAAAAATTATTAATCTATATATATAAAAGGACTTGTCCTCACTGACTGAGGTAAGACGCACGCACAGCCGTAACCGTTGAGCGTAGAAACGTGAAATTTGGACAGATGTTTACTTTCGTAATCTGGACATCCACTAAGAAGGGATTTTGAAAAATGTTAACCCTAAAGGAGTAAAATAAGGGTTTAAAGTTTGTATGGAAAAAAATTTTAATCGGCATAAATTTTTATAAAATTTGAAATTTAGATTTTTAAAAGTATTTAATTGAACACGTGTTTCATCGTTTTCTAGAATTCCCCCCCTAAGGGTGCAATTAAGGGGTTGAAAGTTTGTATGGAAAAATTCTTAAATCGCCACCGATTTTTATAAAATTTGATATTTCGACTCTTAAAAATATTTAATTGAACACATGTTTCATGGGTTATTAGAATTCACTCCTAAATACGCAAGCGAAGCTGCGCGCGTCCGCTAGTAAAATATATAACAATAATTCGCCGTCAAAAAAGTTTTTTAAAATAATTGAGGTCGTCGTGGTACAGGCAGGTTTGTTTCCCGCCCGGGGTATAAAATATTTAAAACTATTTCCTCGCTCTGACAATGATGCGATTTGCGGCGTTGATTTACGCCATTCAAAACGTAATGCCTCTAGAATTTGGCGAAAAATACTTATATTATAGAGACCAAAACAATGAAATTTAAACGGCTTACCAACTTAATACATACTATAACACCATAAATTATAGTGAAAATGTAGAAATTTGTCGAAAACAAACAAATACTTGATCGTTAAGGGGTGCTAAAGCAGGATTTATTCGACCAGTGCTTGACGCGTCGACCGCGTGATGTACGGCATACGCTCTCTAGCGACTTGTAGGGACATTGGACCGTAATAATTCTTTGTTTTGAATTTTAGAATTATATATAAATACATTTGTGTATTTTTTTTTCGCTAAATATATATTTTATTGACGTTATAATGTCTTTTAAAAGTAGTATTTATATGTCACGTTTCGTCAGAGCCGAATGTGCAAGTGAGAGCACGGAACAAGCGATAGAGACGTCCTGTTGCTTGTAATTAATCTGTATAATTTAAGTACAAATAAATCTTATTTTTTCAAAAATTTCTAAAATCATTAGTCGTTCGATTTTCACTAAGAATAGCCGTGTCAAACGCAATCGGGCGCACCTACGGTGCAAAGTGCTAACGCAGCACAACAAAGCCGTCGAGGCGGCCGGACTGCGATTATGACCTAGATAATTATTGCTCAAATGACAAATCATATTGTTAAGGCGAAGTTATTACTAGCCTAAACAATGAGTACACCGTCGAAAGATCGAATAATCCTAACAACGGAATTGGAACATATGTTATATGCCCGACTTAAAGAATTTCAATGTCACCACCGAGAGGAAAAGGAAGAGCGAATAAAACTACAAGATCTAGTAGTAGATCTTAAAAAACAAATAGAAATTCTACAGCAACAGCTACAATGTGTTGCAGAAAAACCAATGCAGGCTCCATCAACATCAATGGATACTGCACCACAACAGACGGAATACGAGACTGATGAAGAAGAACTGGCCAAAGAAACTGAGTGGATTAGGGTAAAGACTAGAAAAAAAAGAAAATTGAACGCGTCACCTGAGCTATCACCCAAAAATAAAATAAAAGAAAATGTCAGAAAAATCGCCCCACTACCTCCTATCGTAGTAGACGGCGTGGAAAATTACCAAAATTTTTATGACTTTCTGTCTATAGAACATACCGCTGGCACTTTCACCCTTAAGATGTTGAATGGCGGAAATGTCAAAATAAATGCTTGCGATGGTGAAATATATCGCTCCATTACAAAGAAGTTGACAGAGAATAATTGTCTCTGGCACTCTTATGAAAATAAGCAGGAAAGACCTATTAGAGTAATAGTAAAGAAATTACCCTTTACCTTCAAGCCTGATAGAATTGTTGAAGATCTTAAGATTAAAGGTTTCAAAATACAGGATGCAGTAAACAAACTGAGTTGGAAAACTAAGGAGCCGCTCAACATGTTCACTCTTACTTTCAGCAATGAAGAAGAAATTAAAAGGATCCATGAAATAAAATATATCCTAGGATGCGCTATTGAAATACAACCCCTCCGATCTACAAAACTGATTCCCCAGTGTAAAAGATGCCAGGTTTATGGACATACACAAAAGTACTGTGCCAAAGAGCCTAGGTGCGTCAAGTGTACTGGTAAGCATTTTACCAAAGACTGTACAAAACCATCTACAGAAAAACCAAAATGTGTACACTGCGGTGAACCACATCCTGCTAATTACAGAGGCTGCACGATCGCCAAAGAAATGCAAAAAATGCGTAATAAAACATTAAAAAAGCCTTCGCCTGTGCAACAACAGCAAGAGTCGAAAGCAAGAGAGCTTACTACAAGCAAAGCAGATAACATAACGACCGGTTTAAATAAAAAATTGTCTTTTGCCCAAGCTACTAGAGGAAAACCCATAGCAACACAGAGTGAAGGCGAACAAAACAACCCAAAAAAGGACAAACTGGATGAAATCTTGAAGCTCATGATCAATTTCGATGAGCGTTTAAAAGAGATCGAAAATAGCACTAAAACAGCTATAACCATACACAAAAAATGATTAGAAAACTTAAAATAATGGCTTGGAACTGCAATGGACTATTAAAACAACAAAACGAACTGCAAGTAGTCCTAGATATAGAAAATATAGACCTGTGTCTCGTATCAGAAACACATTTTAACAAACAATCTTACATACATCTTAGAGGTTACAAACTCTACCATGCACTACACCCAGATAATAAAAGTAGAGGTGGCAGTTCAGTTATCGTAAGGGACCGTATCAAACATCAGGAAATAAATAAATGTGAAGAACCAGACATTCAATCTGTGGCAATTCAAATAGAGACAAAACGATATTCACTCACGGTAGCAGCAATTTACTGTCCACCAAGACACGTAATTAAAAAAGAAAAGTACGTGGCGTTTCTTCAAACTTTAGGAGATAGGTTCGTACTTGGCGGTGATTTTAATGCCAAAAATACATACTGGGGCTCCAGACTAAGTAATACAAAAGGAAGAGAGCTAATGAGTGCAGTAAGAGAAGAGAAATGTGACGTAATCTCAACAAGATCTCCTACTTACTGGCCCACTGACCCGAACATAGTTCCTGACTTGATCGATTTTTTTGTTTTTAAAAACATATCGCCAAATTACCTACGAATTGAACAAAGCTATGATATGAGCTCAGATCACTCTGCAATATATTTAGAAATAAATGAAAATATTTCACACTTGGATAAAACCTCAACACTAACGAACAAGCACACAGATTGGGAGATCTTCAGAATAAACTTGGACAGCAAAATAAACCTAAAAATAGCGCTGAAGACTCCAGAACAACTAAATATGGAAGTCGATAACTTTGTTAAGATTATACAGAAGTGTGCATGGGAAAGTACACCGTATATTAAAAAGAGACAAGTGAAAAATTGCTATCCTAGAGAAATCACAATGCTTATTCAGGAAAAGCGCCATCAGCGTAAGGTATGGCATCAATCTAGATCCCCGAGAGATAAGAACAAATTGAATTATCTCACAAAAAAACTAAAACGGCAAATACAAAGATACAACAGTGATTCAACAAACTGTAACCTACAAAGTCTAACTAACGACCGAAGTACAGGCTACTCCCTCTGGAAAGTTACTAAGAACTTGAAACAACCTATTACCCAGATTCCACCATTAAAAATGGGAGACGGAAAATGGGCCGTAAGTAATGAGCAAAAAGCTAAAGCATTCGCAGAATATCTAGAAAATATCTTTAAGCCGAACGAAGATAATGAAAACCAGGATCCTGTTCTATTAAATTCTTGTGATGAAAGTCAAGACATAAAACTGGTTTCACCTAGAGAAGTCTGGCGTGAAATAAAACAAAAAATTAATCGGAAAAAATCTCCTGGATTTGATTTAATCTCAGGAGATATAATACATAATCTATCAAGAAAAGCTATAGTTAAACTAACGAACTTAATTAATGCTGCATTTAGACTTAAATGTGTGCCAGATCTATGGAAAGTAGCTGAAGTAATAATGATAGCAAAGCCGGGGAAACCACCCCAAGAGATAACATCTTACAGACCAATCTCACTTCTACCTATTATGTCAAAGCTATTTGAAAAATTGTTTTTGAAAAGGCTCAAGCCAATCCTGGAGAGTAAGAAACTCATTCCAGATCATCAATTTGGTTTCAGAGAACAACACTCAACCATTGATCAAGTTCATAGAATAACAAACCTCATTGAGAAAACATTGGAAAATAAAGAAGTCTGTACTACTATCTTTCTTGACGTTGCACAAGCTTTTGATAAAGTATGGCACGAAGGTTTATTATTGAAACTAAAAAGAGTGTTTCCCATTGAATATGTAGATTTAATTAAATCATACTTATTAAATAGGGCGTTTAGAATAAGACAACAAAATTATTTTTCTGATATCAAAGAAATCAAAGCAGGGGTACCACAAGGAAGTGTGTTGGGTCCGGTTCTCTACCTACTATATACCTATGATATCCCTCAGCTAGAAAATAATACTATCGCAACTTTTGCCGATGACACTGCCATAATGGCAGTAGGAAAAACTCATGCAGAAGCAGCCAAAAAAGTTCAAGAAGCTATGAACAAAATTCACAATTGGACAAAACAATGGAAAATTAAATTAAATAAAACAAAGTCGGTTCATATTAACTTTACTAACAAAAGAGATGAATATCACCCCATATTCATTAATGACCAAATAATACCTTATCAAAATACAGCAAAGTACTTGGGCATGACGCTGGATGCTAAACTACGCTGGAAAGCTCATGTAAAGAAGAAAAAAGAGGAGTTAGAAATGCGATACAATAGAATGTACTGGCTGCTTGGAAGAAATTCTACTCTAGCAGTTCAGAACAAGATCTTACTATACAAACAAGTCCTCATGCCAGTATGGACCTACGGGATACAGCTGTGGGGCTGTACCAAAAAAGTAACATAGATATCATACAGCGATTCCAGAATAAAGTACTTAGAGCAATAGTTAGTGCTCCTTGGTATATTCGAAATGACGACCTCCACAGGGACCTCAATATAGAGTTCGTTGATAAGGTCATTAAGAAATATGCAGAAGCTCACGAATACAGACTTCATCATCATGTGAACGTCGAGGCAATCCAGCTCCTCGACAACACGGACATAGTGAGAAGACTCAAAAGAATTAAACCTTTCGAGTTAGTGTAGTGCATAACAGTTCAGTGGCCAAAGTGTAATCGTAAATATAAAGAACACATTAACTAAGTGTCTTCCCCTTAAATAGAGACAATAAGAAAAGTGCCAATGGACACAATCTTAGCATAGTATTGTTTATTATAAAAGTAGGTTAAAATTAAATTACTCATTAGTCAACGTAATGGCTAGATCGTAATATAATATTATTAGTGTAAGTAAGTTTGTATACGCTAATAATAAATAAATAAAAAAAATAATAATAATAATTTTCAAAAAAAAAAAAAAATTCAATTAACTTCTTCTTTTTATTAAGCAAATTAAAGATATTTCAGTGATAAATATGTCCTAGATCGATATATGTAGTTTATGGATCCAACTTTCAACATCCGGAAAGCACTTCTCATTAAAATTCCTTCAAAAGCTTCAATTGTTGTGTTTCTATTTAAATTATATAATATTATTATTATCCGCTCGCTTATTAGCCGAAATACTAGGTACTACTACAAATTTGCGATTCCCAAATATTTTAGATACGACCAATGGAATAAAAGACACTAGTTTACCATATACTAAGATGTCAATTAACCTGTCCACAAGCTTTGATCAGTCCAACAGTGCGTAGAGCATCGCAACCAACAAATGTGTTGCCTGTACCGTTAATTACTATTTGAAAGTGATATCGAAATATGTACGGCAAATATGGATCCTGATAGAACATTTGTATAGAGGAAATACACTTTTGTCCATTAATTGTATTGTGAAATAATAATAGAAACTTACTGAGTATATATTTTGTAGGTTCGATAAAAAACTCGTAAAAGCAAGCAGAAGTTCCCATAAAGTTTAGTTTAGTTTAGTTCCACTCTTAGTTCTCCCCAACACACGCTAACCTACCGACATGCTAAATATCATCTTTCTTAGTCTAGTAGATTCGGTTGTGCGTTATTTTAAATAGTCAATAACGGAAGTGTATATGAGAAGTAAATGTTTTTGATCTGCTACTCATATATTTCCAAAAATATATGGCATTTTGAACGTGCCAATGCAAATTGATTTGCCAATGTCAAGGAAATTGAGAAAGTAGAGAAAGAGAAAACTGTACACAATTATAGAATACGTATAAAAATGACCGCTGATAACGACCAAGTATCATCTTGAGCCTATTTTTAGTAATAATATGATAATATTTTATTTTCAGCTAGTTTTAGCTTATCATCTTTATGCAGAGGGAACCTAATATTAAGTTACGTTCATTCTCCATTCCATTATATTCTCCAGAACACTTAAAGAAGATAGATATACATGTATCTGAAAATTATAATAATATTTTATTTTACATAGTTACCGCTTTTAATTCTTCGCCATAATAAATTAATAAACATTAAACATTAGGCCACAATTTCGAATAGCGCTAAACCATAATCTATTATAAATAGTTAATTAAAATATTACAATTTGTAATTTATATCGAAATAACAGAAATGTGGAAGCTAATAATTAATATATTCGGTCAGTTTATTATCACAAATTTTCAGGTACGAATGCTAATATACAGTGAAATACTGAAATTAATAATTCCACTATATATCATTGCTAAGTTAATTAGTGGTGTTGGATACTACAATTTTAAATCTTTTAAATAGTACCTTTCTATATAGAAACTTTTAAAAAAGATTGAAAGAAAAAAAAACAAAATGAGCCTTTTTTATGGAAAAGCCAAGGTACGACCTCGTGTAACAACCAGAGGAGCATCCGAACTCAGACGGACTCGGTTCCCACTCAGGAAAGGAATTAATTTCCTCTTTCTGATAACAAGACCAAGCGCAGGGTTCAGTTACGCCACTTAATAAACAATATCTCAAAAATAAGACAGAAAATAAGCTAATTTTTTTTTAAATATTCATAGTAACAAGAAATTATAGCAACATGCAAGATAACCAACAAAGTGGAACGTCCATCAATTTTCATATGAATGCAGTTTTTTACAACATCCCATCATAATGGAAACATGGAAAATCGATCGCGGCTTCAAATCTGATCATTAGTCATGGATGCTTTTACAGGATTATCCTCATCCATTTACCTACTCAGCTATTGGTGTAGGGTAACCATATTGTCTATTATAGTCTAAGGAATATTTAACAGGTATAAGTCGACTGGTTGTGGATTCGATCAGCACTCGAGGAGATGAAATATTTATTTAAATTATATTTCCATTTCTTCGTTCTGTCGAGGCAAAACGCGGCGTTGAGTTCTGCCACTCAACACGCAATACCTTTAGAATTCGGCAGAAAGTGGAGAAAGGAGTGTCTTAACGGTTAGGTTCCCTCTGCCTACCCTGGCTACCTATATAAAATGTATATATATATATATATATATATATATATATATATATATATATATATATATATATATATATCTGAGCAAAATATTAATTATTAAACTTATGCTATATTTTACTCATGTCTAAGACTCGCTTATTCCTAATTAGGCAAATTATGATAATAAGGCACGTATGAAGTACTTGTTGAGAGACACAACTTAGTTTGTATTATTATTATTGCGAAATAGAGTTAGAGAAAATTGAAATTAATGTTTTACATTAATTACTGCTGAATATATTTTGTATATGGAAAATGTGGATTTATATATGTTGTGAGTTCGATTCCCACTCGGGGGAATAATAATATTATGATTATATTTTCACTTTCACGCGCTGATCGACAAGCCTTTATAGAAATGGAGAATCGTAACACTAGGTTCCCAGGCTCCCTTTGTCTACGCTGTTTAACGTTAAGCTAAAAGAAAAAATATTTTTATCCATTAAGTATTTTCAAAAAGTGCCATGCCATTTTTCATGCTAGTATTTTATTAAACTTCTGTACTAAGTGCGGAATTTTATTATAAATATACATATTATACTAAATAATAATGTTTCAACCGACTAAAACTTACATAACAGTTTGACTAAACTGAACTAAAATAAACACTGGTCAATATAAACACATGTGCTTCTCAAACTGTGCTTTGAACTTAGCATCGGAGTAGAGTACCAGCTTCATTCGCGCCAAGTTTATGTTTTTGCACTGGCGGGAATTCCCCTACAGCGTTGACAAACAGTCGAAGTAAACAACTATCCGGTCTTGTCCCGCAAACTATGTGTAAATAATGTACTTTGGAAAACAATGCCTTTTACTACGGAACTGTTATAGTTGAGTTACGGAGCTTCTATGTAATATATAATTTAGGGGAAGCATTATGATGAAGTTTTCTTGTAGCAAATATTTGTGGGTGTAGTGAGAATTTAGTGATAATACTCTCTGTTTTTTATTTCTCTTTAATGTCTGATATATTGCATTCATATCGAGCAGTTTTTACTTAATATATTTTTTAACCTTCACGTTGGAGAGTGCATGGTGAACCTAGAGTTAAAACACTCCGTTTCTCATACATGCTGCAAATTTTTCAAGACATTTCGTGCTGAGTAGCGATACTCAATTTCGCGCTTTATCTTGCCAGAGCTTGTAAACTAGTAATAAAAAGTAATACTGCCCCATGAGTGAACATTGAACCCACATGTAATAAAATAATTCTAACAAAGTAAAAATTCATACAATTTTAATTAACTCTCAATCAAAGTTTTCAATAGGTTTTCTGAACTAAGTAATAAAAAAAATTAAATTTCAAATCGTTATATGACTGCTTTATTTTATCCATCCTTCAAAGAGTATCGAACCTGTTTTTTCATGCTTTAAGACTTCTATAGAACAATTATGGTTCTTAACACAATACCGATAAGTCAAAAATTTCCTTGCATTCCACATTTCCACTGAACAGTCCACTGGGTCGTGATATTTGAAGCATCGCATAATATTTGACGCGTATGCCAGAAAATATTTTATGAATATTTTAAAAGTTTAACCTGTTATTTTAAAATTCTGAGTTTTTTTTCCGTTATTTTTTATGTTTCCTTTCTTTTCTTTCACTTTCGTTAAGTAAACATTTAATATTTATTTTTTCCATTTTTCTTGCTCTAGAAACAAACCATAGCGTGGTTTTTAGTTCCACCTCTCAACACAATGCCACGAAAATAAGGCGAAAAGTGGAGAACAAAGTATCTTAACACTAATTTTCCTATGGCCCACCCTGCTATATGCGAAAGACTTTCTTAAAATAAAAAGACTTTCTTATTCAAAAAATGATGGCTACCCTCCATTCCTTCATTGGATCCGATTTGTAATCGACTATTGTAAAGGTTGCCAGCGACAAGTCTTATTTACTGTTTCACAACAAAAGGCTTACCGAATGTTTTGATGGCATGAAGTCGTAACGGCTTTTAGGCAAACAAATTTTAAACGCGATTTTTATGTTCGCCCCCATTAAACATGTTTATTTATACAAAACCCTGTAAAGGGTTGTTTTTGTATTAAAAATTGTGTAATTGATGTTTTGCTTCGTGGAACTTATTTTTTATGGGAAATAAAAATATTTAAAACAAATATCTATTACTTTTGAGGTCGTCGGGGCGTAGGAGCAGAGGGATGTGACTATGACGTGATGGTTGTGGGTACGATTATTAATATTTTTATTTCTTGGCTCTGACACCAAGCCAAAAGCCTGGCGTTGAAATCCACCACTCAACACGCAATGCTTCGTAAAATTTGGTAGAAAGTAGCTTGGCGGATTGTCGTAACACTAGGTTCCCTCTGCCTACCCTGTGATGCAGGATAGCTAAGCTATAAAAAAAACAAATAACTGAATATTTAATAATAAAATTATTCAATTATTCAGTGAAACAAACGCTAACGATTTACAAACGCAACTTTTTCTACTTACTTATTCTTAAGAACTTCATTGTAATAATTTGAGGGGCGTGCCTCTTTTGTCGGCTATCTCGAGTCCGGCCGTAATACGCATGGGTGGTCTCCACCCTGCTCCCGAATCATAATAAAACTGTGATACTTTGGAAATTTTCTTGTATAATATGTAGATGTATGTATGTATGGTACGTATATGTATGTAACTCATATATCATTGATTATGCGCCTGATGTAAGCTCGACGGTAGCAGATGAGGTGGTGTAGATATATTTATACTCGGAGAAAATAATATTTTTCATATTTTAAAATAAAATTCGGCGTTGAGTTTCGCCACTCAACATACAAATATTTTCTCAAATGATGTGTAAACCAAAAGATATAACATAACTACGTCGCGTATATACCAGTTACAGCGGACGAAACTCCTTTTCTTACAAACTTTTATTAGGTCGACTTGTCTGAACTGTCTTTTTTCGTTTTAAACTTCACGCTCTATCCTGAACATTGTAAGATAGGCGGAGGGAACGTGAGAACCAAATGTTAATACACTCCGTTACCATTAAGACAATTCCGTTCCCAACTTTCCGGCAATGAAAATAGTATTTTTTTTTTAATGGGAATTGAACCACCAACCTGTCCATTTGTGACCATGCGCCACGACCAGTTTCTATATAATTATAATAAAACTTTAAGAAACTGAATTTGCCACACATATAATAAATATACCATTATAAAACCTGGCAATTATATGTGTCAAACTGGTATAATCGAGCTGGTCTGATGATGAAGCCAGAATAATATAGTGGAACTCTTCAGACGTTACTATTAAATCACTCGAATTGATTCTTATATAATTTATAGCTCAAAGTACATTCCATAGCACTTGGTGTAGAAAAGTGTGTTTTTTAACAATATATTATTTTTTTAGAAAAAGTGGAGTATAGAGGGACGAAAACTAAATATTTCTTTATAAAACAAAATATATACACATTATTATCTTTTTGCTATAAAAAAAACATTATAAATAAATGATGTTTATAAGGGACTCTCATCCAACCGGAAGTTATTACAGTAGGTAACCTTTCAACGTAATATATCTACTATTTTCTTTCTTTATAAAACATCAAAATTTTTGCCTCAGTAATAAAGATATAATGTTTGTTTAGACTAGACTTGTTCTAGTAAAAGTAATAAATTTTTGTATGCTAAATAAATTTTATTTTAACTTCACACTAGATCTTTCGGCGTAGGGAACCTAGTTCTTAGTCTCCGTTACCTACAACTGGTCAATTTACAAAGACATTGCGTGTTGAGTAGCGTAACTCAACGCTGCGCTTTATCTTGCCACCGGAGCGAGAAAATGAAAATAATTAATTTCATTGAATGGGAATCGAGAGGTAGAATAGTAATAGTATAATTATGAACATATTGTATAATATAATTATGAACATATTGGCTGTCAGTTTAAAGGATTGTTTTAGTTTCACGCTATATACTGCATATAATAGTGTAGGCAGAGGGAACTTGGGAACCTTAAGAACGGAGTGTCCGTTCCACTCAAAAACGAATATTTCACTAACACCTAACTAAAATAATCCACATATCTTATACATATAATATATCTCTTTACTATAAGATATCATTATAAAAATCTTTCCTTACAAAGCGGTAGAGGCACCGCAATTACAACATCAAAGTACTTGAGAGCCTGTCGCAGCATCTCACATCCACAGAGATCAAAGACGTAATGGGTTATTAATAAACTGTATGCACTAAGAATATTATATGCTTTAATATAATATAAGGTGGGTTCGATATAAAATTTATATCTATATATATAAAATCGAAAGGTCACTCACTCATCACGAAATCTCAGTCAGAAACTATGCTAGGAACTTGAAATTTTGCATAGGAGTTACTTATAAGACGTAGGTGCTCGCTAAGATTTTCGGGAATTTGCAATATTCGACTTTTAAGGAGTTGTTTTTGGGGTTGAAAGTTTGTATGAAACTTCGTTACTACAAATGCTAGGAGTCTCAAATTTTGCGTGGACGTCACTTTTAGGACGTAGGTACTCATGGAGACAGAAATTAATAATAACGTAGTTTATGCAGGCGAAGCCGCGGGCGGGCCGCTTGTTATAATATAAATTCCCGAGGCCACTCATGCAGCAGAGGCCACAGTGTGACTGTAAACGCGAATGGTAGTAGGTTCGATTTCCATTCGAAGAACTGAAATATCTAATATTTTAATTTCCCTCTGGTTACGGTTACGCGAATTTAGCAATAAATGGTGGACGGAAGTGTTGTAACGGGAAGGGAGTGTCTGACCACTAGGTTCCCAGGTTCCCTCTGCCTGCTCTGGTCTGTTCGGGGAACAGCGTGAAGCAAAAAGGAAATATAATTAAAAATAATCTACTTATAACGAGACAAATAATACACGTCGGTAAATTTTATACATCATTTAGAAATTTTAACGGCGTGTCGCGCTAAAATGAGTTCCATAAAGCGATTATATTTTACGTTCCATTTTTAGGTAAAAAGCTTTGGTATTTATCAAAGTTGTTTATATGAAAATATGTAGAAAAGAGAAATATTTATATTAGATTTTAGTAGTCTAGTCATTTACCACTAAGGAGCTACATTAGGAAGGTTTTTTTATTTTGGAATATGTTTAAAATAGATTTTAGTATAATCGTTAAATATTTTAATAAAAGTCATCTTCACGCTGTATCCCGCATAGGTTAGGAGGAGGAAATCTAGTGTTAAGACACTCCGTTCCCCACTTTCCACCGATTTTTTCGAGGCATTGCCCTTCGAGTAGCGGACGAAATGAGAATATTAATAAATTAATAATTAATTCTTTCGAGTCGGGATCGAACCTACAACTGTCGCGCCTCAATATTAAATTACTTTAAAAAAAATAACTAAGACTTATTAACAATAATTAGAAATTTTGATACATGATTTATTGATGGAGTATCTAAGCTTGATTTAATAAATTAAACTCACTCTGCTTATGCTGGATTAGACAGCTCCACCAGGCCGCAGGTATAAATAAAATAACCCAGCAAAATCTGTTTTATATAATAAAATATATGGCTTCCGCCATGGTCGCTCAACAGGTGATCTTCTGGTTTACCTTACCCACCGTTGGGCTGCGGCTATTGAAAGCAAGGGAGAGGGCCTGGCAGTTAGTTTGGACATGGCGAAGGCCTTTGATCGAGTGTGGCATGGGGCGCTCCTTGCTAAACTTCCATCCTATGGGCTTCCCGAGAACTTATGCAGGTGGATCGCCAGCTTTCTCACTGGGCGCAGCATCAAGGTCGCTGTCGACGGTTTTTGCTCCAAACATATGCCCGTGAACGCTGGCGTTCCCCAAGGCTGCGTGCTGTCCCCCACGCTGTTTCTTCTGCATATCAATGACATGCTGGAAGATTCTAGCATTCATTGCTATGCAGATGACAGCACGGTGGACGCTGTTTACTCCGGCCGCGCAAGTCTTTCTCGGGAAAACGCTGAACAGTGCCGAAATAAACTTGTGTCTTCTGTTGAGGCATCCCTCGAGAATGTCTCTTCATGGGGTGAGAAGAACTTGGTCCAATTTAACCCCCTGAAGACACAGGTTTGCGCGTTAACCACTAAAAAAACCCCATTTATCGTATCGCCAGTCTTTCAGAACACTCCCCTTTCAGCCGCGCCCAGTATCAGTATATTGGGCCTTAATGTTTCGAGTGACTGCCAGTATCGCGATCATCTGGAAAGCAAGGCCAAGTTGGCCTCGAAGAAACTGGGGGTCATCAATAGAGCAAGACGGTACTTCACGCCAAAACACCGATTAGCCCTATATAGGGCCCAGGTTCGGCCTCATATGGAGTACTGTTCTCATCTCTGGGCTGGTGCACCCCAGTATCAGCTTGACCCATTTGATCGCATACAACGTAGAGCCATTCGAATCATTAAGGACCCAATGTGCTGTGAAAGGCTTGACACTTTGGGTCTGCGTAGAGACGTCTCCTCGCTGTGCGTTCTCTATCGCATTTTTCATGGTGAGTGTTCTGAAGAACTGTTCGACCAGTTACGTGCCGCCGAATTTTCCAACCGCACAGTACGTCACAAACTTAAATACCATCCACACCACCTGGATACGTGGCACTCCACTACTGTGCGGTTTCGTAGAAATTTCCTTCCACGCGCCACCGAACTGTGGAATGGCCTACCCGCGGCAGTGTTTCCAGGTCGGTACGATATGGGTACCTTCAAGAAGCGCGTCTATCTCCACCTCAAAGGCCGGCAACGCACCTGTAGCTCCTCCGGTGCTGCACGGGGTCGTGGGCGGCGGTGATCATCATCAGGTGACCCGAACGCTCGTTTGCCTTGTCCTTTTTCCATAAAAAAAAAAAATCATTCTTAATTTCATGGAAAAAATAAACAAAATAAAAATCCAACAATTCTTTCATACACCTGCAAACTGTCGAGGAGGTCCCTAGGCGGGGAACGTCCCAATTTGTTTTGTTACCTTCAGTTTGACTGACACCAAGTTTCACCCCTAAATAGTATAAAGGATCTTCAAATATTTTCTTACAATGCCAAAGTAATTATAATAAAATAACTTGCTACTGTTTATAATTTATTTAGACATCTGGAATATACAAATTATATAATTAAATTTAACATTTAGAAATTGCTTTTGGGGGTTCGTGGCTTAATGGTAGAAAGTAGGATTTTAAGTATTTTTGTATGTAGATTCGATTCCTAATCGGTGGGAGCAATCATTAGGGTTAAAAAAGCATAGAACATTGTTTATCATCAGTATAGCATTATTACACGCATATAGCAGGGTAAGCAGAGAGGTACTGTTAAACTCTCTGTTCTCAACTTTCTGCGAAATTTTCAAATCTGCGCTTTTGCCTCGGTACCAGAGCAAAGAAGTAAAAACAAAAAAATACCACTCCCCCGATTGGGAATCGGGCCCACAATTCAAATATTAATATTACATACTACTTACGAGTAGGTATATCTATTACAAATACCAATATTATCAATATGAAGGTGTGTTAGGATAAATATTTGTTCTACGTACACGTAAAAACTACTGAACAGATTCAGATGAAACTTTATAATAATACACCTTATACATCAGAAAAACAGGTATGCTACAATTTATGTAAAAAATTCCTATAATTCATATAAAAAAAAGTTTATATGGACGAAGTCGGTAGTTTAACTATAAATATAAACTCATTTAACTAAAGCACTTACTTCACACACGGTAGGTACATACGGTTAATAATTTATGTTGAAATATCGTGAATAATTAATTAGTAATGGGAACAGAGCGTGAATTTTAATTTTCTTAACTTGAAAATTTCATTAATTAATTCTCACTTCCCAAATATTTCGTAATGATCGTTCAATCGATGTCATAAACCAATGTGCTATTTGGCAGGTACATTAATTGCATTTATAATTATATAAATAATATATATATCTTTACTTTCACGTGTATCCTGCAGGTGGAAGTGGGCAAAGGGAACCTAGGAAGGTTCCCAGTGTTAAAACACATCCGTTCCCCACTTTTTGTTAAATTCTTGTGACATTGTGTATTCGAAATATTTTTTTCATTTAAATAGTTGCAGAGAGTTTTAAAGTTCGAACTTAAGAAATAATATATTATTACATCACATGGCAGCAACGAAAAGTGAGTTCTTCTTTCCCGAGTCCGCATGAGTAATGAACTTCAAGCGCTATTTAGAGAACCTGACACTTCAGCGAAGTCGGGCAGGTGCTGACGTAGTTTCATATTATTGTTTTTTGTCTTCACATTATATTCTACATATAACAGGGTAGGCAAAGGGAACCTAGAATTTAAACATTAGGTACCCTACACAATGCCTAATTTTTGAGACATTAAAGTCATTGCCTGTTGACTGGCGGAACTCAACTTTGTCTTTTGCCCAAAGCGAGGAAATGCTAATAATTGATTCATCTATGGGAATCGAACCCACAACTATTTTATTATAGTTAGACGCTAAATCCCTGAGCCTCGAATGCTTTGTTGTCATAGTAATATTCTTATAAGATCCATTTAATCCCTTAGCACCTTACTTAGAATATTACTTACCCTTACCTTAGAATATTCTCTTTTTGGACGTTATACAGCTGACCAGCTATTTGATCCCGATCTGCGTAAAAGTACGAAGACTGTTAAAAAATCTGTCATTAATAACATAAATGAACCAAGTAATGCTTCAGTCTTTACTTCGTGTGTTAGGAACCACGATAGCGCATTTCATCTACAATCTACATAGATTAGACTGTGCAAAATAAAAAAATAAAAATATAAAGAAATAGCCAAATGATAAAGCTAGTGTAGAAAATACAGATTTTCCAGCTAACCGGGACGTCATCTGCTCGTGTTCATCTCATTTATTCAGTGGATTGCACACCAAGGCCTCTTTTATATGTCAATAAAAATTCTAACTCCACAAGGATTTTATGCGTAGAAAGAAAAATAAAGAATTTCCATATTTTTATGAAGAAGATCTAAACATTACGATTTTTCTTCAAAATAGTCTGTATTTTTTAGTTTAAATCACTTTATTCTACTTTATATATCAGTACTTAAATGCACATATCTCTCGCTGTATAGAAATGCGAATATCTGTTATTGTCATTTAATAAGGAACGATTTTAGAATTATTTCATCTGATATTATTCTTTTGTTGTCATATCTGCCAATCTACTAATGAATCTCCTCCTAAATCCTCCTGAGTGTACCGCGATAGTACTGGCCAGCATTCCCTGCTACATAAAGAACTAGAAGGATCATGCATTTCTATGTTAGTTCCTTGATTATTTGGCCTGAACTACTCTTATCAAGGCCTAACCATCGTGATCGATGCGTTCCACCTCGTGCTGATTTAACACAACTACTCAAAAAAGTATGTGCTGACACGCACTAATATCAACACCTTAAATTTCCCCTAATCTGGGTGACCTTACTCAAAAATACGAGTCGAGCGTACGATAAAAACACAGTTTAACGTGTTCATAAATATTCCGCTACGAGAATCGTGATGCAGAAAGGTTTGGGAATAATTTATCGCGTTTATTTCACCTTCGAGCTTCGTACGTCTCATTCGTCTACTCGGTCTTGTCATAAACATAATATGTCATTTGTTCTTGTGTCAAAACAAAAACAACGAGGTTTCGGTCTTTATTAAGTAAGAGTCATAAGGGAAATGAAATCAAGGTAAATTGTATTTTTTTTAGCTTTACGTGGCAGGGTAGGTAGTGGAGCCAAGTTTAAAAACATCCCGTTCTCCAAATTTCGCATAATTTGCGAAAAGCGGTAAGAGAAGTAGGGGAAGACCTCAATTAACCTTCGAAAACACAGTATTGAAGATACTGGAGGAAGGTCACGTAAAAAGCATGAGGATCGCCCGGTGGGAATGTATGAAAAGGTTGATGACAGTGAACGAGGCGAAAGAGGTATGTAGAGACCGTAGCGTCTGGCGCTCCGTTCTCTCTGACTACCCCGCTAGGGATAAAGCGTGAAGTTAAGTTAGTTTAATGGTTAAAGAGTATTTAAAAAAAGCCGAATAAACATTTCTAGTAGATAAAAATATTTTGAAAAGCCCTAATCAGCTGACAAAATAATTTTCGTTCCGCCCGTACAAAGAATACAACAGAACTGCACTAACCCCGCTAGTTATCTCTAGTTACACAGATACGAAGTTCAAAGGCTTTTGAGGTAATACTCCGTACATCCGAAACGAACTTAACCTTCGAAGCAATGTTGTAGTTAGAGTTTAAGTTAAAATAACCGGTCGATTTTACTTTATTTGAAAACAAGTGATGATAAGATGATAAGAAAGAAAGAGTTATTTAGCAAAGCTGAATCTTTGTCTTTTTACCATAATGATGAAATAAAATGTTTCTAAGTATAAGTTCTAGAAAGATCTGTGAAAGAAGGTATAGACAATTAAGCGACACGTATTTCTACATGTGGAATTTAACACAAATATTTAATCATGTTTTTTTTTCGATTATTATTTTCGATCATGTTAAGAGGTTTGTACTGGAAAAGAAAAAATGAAATCCGTATAGAAAAACTTCGTTCTCCCTCACGTCGTTTGCATGTCTATATGTCTGTCTGTGCGTCTGTCAAGACCAATTTTTTTTTATATGAACCAGTCAAAACAAAATTTGTCCCAAATCAAAGTTTTCACGTAACCATGACATCAACGTATTGGAAACTGGATCCGATAACATCCTTCATGTAACACGAATCGTTATTGACGGTACAGCTGAGCTTAAGTATACTCGCAGTTATATAAGATAACCAAGATAAAGTATGTGAATATGGCATTTTGTAATGTTATTTATATGTGTATAATGGATTTGTATTGAATATTCTTTAGTTTTTTTAATAGTTTTTTATATATTATAATATTCTTTGGTTTTTTTTAAATAGTTTTTCATTTTCATTCTTGTTTGTCACGTCGTGATTTATTTTATTAAAGCATACTCCTATATTAACCTCCAATTGAGGATGCAAACACTCAATTCTGGAGGCAAAACCTAACGCCGTACTTTGCCTCTTCACCAGGGCGAGGAAATTAAAATATTAAATATCATCGAGTGGGAACAACTAAAATGAAGGATACGTAAAAAAAAATACTTTCCCGTTAATAACGTTCACAAAAATGACCGTCCACAAGTCGGCAAAGTCTAAGAAAAACATAATAAATTGTCTTCAACCAACTCTCCAATATAATTATTGTTAGAACTAAACAAAGTTATCGCCGCTAAGATTTATTTGCCATCTAACGAACTTCCCGCGATAAACACAAGTTGTAAATATATTAAAGATTTCTTGATAATCTTCGAGTCCGCCTAACGAGTTGGTCCATTAACGCAATGGAGTCCAAGTCATGAGTTTTATCAATTTTAGTAGATTTATTTAGATTATTACAATAAAAAAGAAATATATTTTTTTAATATTTCTTAAGCTGAAAAGCTTAAACAGAGTTGGTATGTATAGGCAAAGTGAACCATTCTCCAATTTCCGCCGAGTCAAGTGGCGGAACTCAACGCTGCCTTTAGTATTGCCTAAGCGCAGAAATGAACATAAACATAACATCTATAATATAACGCCGTTCCACAGAACAACGATGGCATTATATTATTTAAAGCAGGTATATAATTTTTGAGAAAATTCAAAATGCATTTGTCCACAACCATTGGATATGTTCAATAGTGATTTTTCTTAAGAAATTTCGCTCTCGTAACGAGGCGCGGCGTTGAGTTCCACACAACATACAATTCCTTCCTTCCTTATGTCTTAACACTAGGTTCCCAGGTTCCCTCTGTCTACCCTACTATGTGCAGGATACAGTATAAAGCTAAAAAATGTATTATTTCACACAAAACCTTAGTTGATCCTTTTCACAGAAGATTTACAATAAATCCTCTAAACGTACAACTCGCAAATACATTTAACTTATAGTCAGTAACGGGATTGAGTTGTTTTACTTGAATGATAAAATAAACGTATAAAATGTCGAGTTTTTCTTATTGTTCATTATTATATTATATGAATAAGATTTCGGCTTTAATTAGTTGAAGCCATTTCAGCACTATGTCTATCTGCATTTTGTGACGGTTGTGAGTTCGATTCTCATCTGGAGGATTAAATTATTTTCATTTTCTCACTCTCCTTACTAGACTAAGTATGGAATAGAGTTCTTTCAATCAAAATCACTTTTTTAAATTCATACGTTTCCCGCATATTGGCTTGGAAGCTAAAGGGAACCTAATGATAAGACACTCCATTCCCAATTTTTCATCTTTTTTCGGGATAATACTTGTTGAGAATTCCCCCAAGTTGGAATTGAGCCCACTACCGTCGAGTTTATAGGCAGACGCTGTCTTTCTTATACTCGTAATTTAAAAAAGCCTAGTTATTTTACTTACACCACAACACGTACCATAGATCCTCCCAAGAGGATTTCTAATGAGCTTTATAAAGCAACATACTTATACAACTATACAGATTATTGTATATTTATAAAATTTGTTTTAGGCTTTATACAATAGAGGCCAGTTCCTCTCTCGAGGAAATTAAATGTTAATATTAATAGGAAATATTTTCATTTCTTAGCTCGTGAAAGTGCGGCGTTGGCCCACTCAATAGTTGCGGAACTTAACGCTGTTCTTGTTGCTATCTCGTTATTTAGACGGAGGAAATGAAAATAACTTATTTTCCCGAATTGAGGTCGAACCCACCACCGTCACGTTCACATAGTGTCACTAGGTTCCCTCTCGATAGAGGTACCCTGCTTCCCAGAAAAAACGTGAAGCTGCTTCAAATATTACAATATTAAGCTCCAATACCAAAGTACCGATAGGATCTAACTTATAAGTATTAAATAAGCTTTCAAAGTTTGCTCGATATATGTCTAACATATTTCAGGGGTTCAATTTTCAAAACCTATTAAAGAGTTATCGAAAAGCGAGTACTATAAGCTTTAGGAAACTTGGACAATGAGTAAGGAGACGCAACCTAGGGGGAGTAATATTGTAGTCTCGTAAGTCACATTTTACTTTGTTTTTATATTGAGATTTTAAAATAAAAGGATTTTGACGATATTATGATGGAAATGGAATGTCTGTACAGATAACTGGAAATTATAAATCCAGTTAAGTCTTATCAACTAATTATTTCTGATGGTGGTAGACATTACAAATGTGTTTCATTTTTAGCTTCACGTTCTATTATGAACATAGCAGGATATTCAGAGGGAACGCTAGTGTGAAGTGCTAAGACCCTCTGTTCCCCATTTTCCACCAAATTCAATTTTTCACTCAAATAACAAGGCAATGCGCGGCGTTGAGCTCTGCTACTCAACACACAATCTCAAAGAATTCGGCGGAAAATTGGACATGGAATTTTCCTTACCCACTTTCCGTTATGAAAGTGTCTTAATAGAAAATAGAGTGTCGTAACACTGCCAACCCTCATAGGCGCTGGATATAGCGAATAAGTAACAAAAGTAATGATAATAAAAGAAAATTCAAAGTAAATAATATTTACAAATGAAAAACATTTTAAATAAAGTGGGATTTAATACCATATTATATATTCAACCATTATTTTCTTCATAACAACGCCGTCTTATATTGTTAAGCTCTAAATAATAATTCGAACCATTTTGTAGCACCAATTCAGATAACACTCGTGTGACCTGTTTACATTGTGTCGATTCGAAGTGTCAATTTATTTTATTATTATTTGATATTTATTTTCTTTTAATGCGGTTAACATCTCTGTAGGGAGATTATTACAAATATTATATTAACATAGATAGAATGCTATTTGTTAAACATTTTTCCTATTTTTAAAGAAAATAAATTGTAACAAGTCTATAATAACTTTGACGTAACTGTCCTAAATGTACGTTGGACGAGTAGCGGTTTTGCACGACTCTGAGTCCCAATATATTCCAATTTTTATAATAAGTTATTGTTTTTATATTTTTCTATCCCTAGTATAAAATAACACTATATAAATGTTATAAGAATAATACCTATTTATTTAATCATGAAATCGTAGTAGTTTTTCGTTACTGAAAATATAAGACGTAATGATCAGTCGAATATATCTGTATATTGTGATTACAATGAATTATTATATTTATAATCATAATTGAGACACCGTGGTACGGTACGCCGTAATCCGCCACTCTACGTAATATTTCTTTAGGCGGAGAACGTAGACTGGGAGAAATTAAAAAAAACTTGGCGGTGATCTACACAACTCACCACGCAATGTCTCAAAAGTAGGGCTGCGAAAGAACAGAATGTCCTAAGTTGAAGCCCTAAGTTAAAAAATTAAAATATTTTTCGCCGACATTATAAACAAGCTCCAAAGGGTAATTCTTAAGCGTTTCACAAAAACAATCCGCTTATATTTTCCACGACGCATCCCAATCGGCAATAACTCAAAGGCTGAAAACGGAAATCGCTTTAAGTTCTGAGAAAATATCCAAACGTTTATTTACGTTATATTTAGCATCGGTAAAGTATTGGAGGCGAGATGCCACCTTGTACTGTGCCCCGTATGGATGGGGGGGTGAAGCCTTCGTGGCGTAGTGGCATAGCCTAATTGTAGGTTCAATTCCTGCTCGGGGTAATGAATTACTTTCATTTCCTCACTCTGGTAACAAGACAAACGCGGCGTTAAGTACCGCATCTCAACAGAGATTAAAGAAGCGTCTTCGCTAGGTTTCCTGCCACTGCATTACGGGTAAGAGTTAAACTATATATTTTTTAAATAACTTTAAAAACCAAGAACAAATAGTAATTAGAGTTTTAATTAAACAAACATAATTTATATAAAACAGGAGAAGGATCTTGTAACGTGAAATAGCTGGGAGTCAGCGTTGTATACTATACTTTAAATCCTCGAAAGCTAAATTAGTATGGCGCTAGCTAACAATAATTGCGGGATTAACGCAAAAACTTCACTTGCTATCTGCTACGGTATTTAATCGGGTTAATTTCTTTTTCTTTAAAATATTTATGGGTATAAATGAGAAATTGGTTTTTTTTTGTTGTTCTAATTACTTGTTTTTTGAGGCCTTCGTGGCGCAGTGGCACAGCGTCTGGCGATAGTTGGGGGTTCGGTCCCCTATCGAAGAATAAAAAAATGATACTATGCTTAATAGAGGTGTGCATGGATTGTTTTGAATTGACTGGAACATCGTTAGGAAGTCATATCTAAATTTTCTTTAATTTTGATTTTCTTTTGGTTGAATGTGTTAATATCAGGAAATACTTGTTTAAATTTTGTATTGGGAAAATTTACATTGGATATTCCATATATCGAGAAAAGTTATAGGGTACATTAAATCACGTTAATTATTTCGATGTGACCTACTTTACTCATATACTGTACTGCGGTCAGAGTTACATCGGGTGCTTAGAATACCTCATGCTAAAACTGATAGTTATTTTATCTTAAAAACGCGAGTAAGCCCGCAGGTTAAGCTAGTATTTTATATTTAAAAAATACAACTAGTCTACCTTTAAGTTGTGTGATTGATTTAGACTAAATATTGATACATACAGGGTCCACAAGTGCGCGACTGTTATTTTGACATGTTTTGGGTTCGATTTTCACTCAAGGAATTAATTATTTAACATTTTCGTTTTCTCGCTCTGGTAATGAGGCAAAGTGCGGCGTTGAGTTGCGCCATTCCACAAGGATTGGAAGTGTCATAATGGAAACGGAGTGTTTTAACACTAGGTTCTCCTCAGCCTACCTTACTACATGCGGAATACAGCATAAAAAAAAATAAAAAAAATATGTACCTACAAAATTAATACAACCATATTGACACAAAAATAGAAATTTTAAACATTTTTAATATTTCCATCCATCTCTGAGATGACTTTTGTTCGAAAAACATCACAACTAGCGCTAACTGTAAAGACGGCTTGTTAGATTTCAAAACAATTTTATATTTTAAAGGCAAATCGCAACCACAATGCTAGACCCCTGACTCCCATTCAAAAGCCTTCTATAACATAAAAGTTAGTATTCAATATAAAGTGCGAGAGCTCATCTTATAATGGCCACCTCGTACACAATAAGGTTGAAGATGGAAAACGGAATTTAATTAATGTAACATACTTTCTGAAATAAGTATAACATCTCTAAAGACCTTTTAGAATGGTAATGAGTGTTTAAATTTTATTATTATATATACTAGCTTTTACCTACGAGTACGCCTGTATGGCCAACTAACTAAGAATCGTGTATGACATTCTATTTTTCACAGCCCTTAACATCTTTGGTAGTTAGACCATTGGTTCTCATGTCCTGCATCACGATGTTCAATCAGCACTTCCATGGGCTTCCCTTTCTGGTGGGAACCATTTTTATGGAGGGAGAACAGAGGTGGCTTGAGGATCTGATGTCGCGTACTCGTATATCTAAGAACAAATATCGCATAGATATAGTCTTTTGGATTCTATAATAACCAAACGAACTCTTGAGCTATAAATTAGTATAATATGAAAATAAACATTATCAAAACGAAGCTTTAACTTGATAATTGAGTATAAGAGAATTATGAAAGTAAGTGACGTATTTCCACGCGCTGGTAGACAACACGCGGCGTTAAGTACCGCCACTCAACACACACTGTTGCAAGCGCAGTTTATTTTTCTATAACTAATCTGCTATACAGACAAAAAGTTTCAAGCTGATCGAAAAACAAACATAAATCAGTATTTTTTATAACAACTCAAAGTGATATAAAAGTGTTCGTTTACGTCCATCGTGGATTTCACGGAGCTCAATAACGCGAAGTCGTCTGTCGACTTTATAACTTCACTAGCATTACTCTGTTGGCTATGAGCGTAAAGGAAAGATATTTTTTTCTATTTACATGGTGAAATTTGTTTGTGTTTCGCTAAAAATGTTAAATGAGATGCTTTGATGAAGAATTTAAATTTTTATACGACATCTTGAGGATATCTTGAATGAACTTTGTATATAAATAGTATAGAACTAAAATGTAGATAACCTACAAGCAAAATGCTAGTGATGGTTATAGGTTCGATTCTCACTCGAGGAAATGTAATATTTAATATTTCCATTTCTCCGCTGTAGAATCGAGGCAAAGCGCGGCGTTGAATTCCGCCCCTCAAAACGTAAAGCCTTCAAAATCCAGC
Source organism: Heliconius melpomene rosina (assembly GCF_056956725.1). Lineage (NCBI taxonomy): Eukaryota > Metazoa > Arthropoda > Insecta > Lepidoptera > Nymphalidae > Heliconius > Heliconius melpomene. Next base: position 1,729,220 of record NC_140402.1, on the reverse strand, counting down.
GAAAAACGAGGAACAGAGTGCTTTACTAGGTTCCATCTGCCTACCCTGATGTGTACTGGATACAGTATAAAGCTAATTTTACTAAAATGTATTAGGCCAAGTTTACCCGTCAAGTAAAATAAAATCTGAGATATGAAGAAGAGAAAAAAAATTACGTAAATATAAAATTTCAATTGACAACCACAGATTTTAATAGTGATTTCAGTCTGGCGTTCATAAAAATGCCCAGATAGACGTTGTCATATAAACATTCTTTCATCTAAAAGTGCACTAGTGATGTACCTCATCTAAAACGTTCTTTAGACGGAACGCGTTGCGACGCTTGTTACCTGAGTGAAGTTTTGAATTATAGAATTTACCTTTTACCTTTTGTGAGGTAAGTTCAGCTTTTAAGTTTATAGGTATAATCAGAGAGAGTACTTTGCACTTGTGTTTTAGTCTCTACAATTTTATATACTGTTTGTTATTCTTAGTTTTTATTATTTTTTTCTTTTCTTCTTTCGTTCTATCAAAAATAGCGGGGTAATCTGAGAGAATCTGGGAACCTAGCGTTAAGAGACTCCGTTCCCGTTAAGAAGTTTTCTTTCTCCATTTTCCCCTGAATTCTGAAAAATTTAATCACTAATAGAATTACTCCTAATGTCAAAAAAACTAGTCCTTCCTAGTAATAACAATAAATAAAAATACAAAATCTCCGTTCCAAAATGACAGGAATTGCCTAGAATGCACAACTTTATACAATAAAATAAATACCTGGCCAGCAGGATAGGCACTGTAGCACCAGCACCGATAACGTTGAACATAATGGACTATAAAATTTCATAGCCGCATCCAAGTGGTATTCAATTAAAACTTGAGCTTTGCTATCTTCGATAAATAGTGTGACCATTTGGTAGAGGATTTCGATTGATGATACTTTATAATGTTTATCTATATATAAGAATATATTTAAATGTATTTGTCTCTTATATTATTTTCTTTGCTTATGGTAGAGTAGGAACCTGGGAACCTAGGGTTAATACACTTCGTTTTCATTAATACACTTTCGTTTCTCACTTTCCGTCGAATTGTGGAGGCATTGTGTGTTGAGAGGTGGACTACAACGCCGCGCTTTGCCTCGTTACCAGAGTAAGAATTAAATATTAAATATTCAATTTACTGGAACAGGAATCGCACCCATAACCTTTCGTGCTTACTGTTGCACCAATTTACCCCTGCACCAGAACCGGCTTCAACTCTGCCTAATAGTTTTAGATGCGAAATTCAAAATTACAAAATGCGTTGTTTGAAGTCGGTTTTTCTTTCTGTTAAAAATTAATTTATGCATACAAAGTTCAAAATCAAAACTTAACTAGAAGATGACCTGATGTAAAATTAACCAGACAAATTTAGATCTAGATCAAAATTTAGCTCACTATGGTCATCCTATAAGAACAGCTTTCATGGCACGGCTGGCACAAGCCTAATTTATTCCACGTAGCCTAGTATCTTAAGTGCACTTCATCTCGTTATGAATATTGTTTGTATGAATGTCTGAATGAATGAAAAAATTGATAGAAAAGTCTTCGTGGCACAGTGGAGATTCCTGACGGTAGATGCGATGATTATGGGTTTCTTCTCCATTTTATACATTTCCATAGCAGCAGAGTATACAGTGAATCTAGTGTCAGGGTCCAGAATTCTCTACTTTCTATTTGAATTTAAAAAAATCACAACTTTATGAGTTTTCACAACTCTAAATAAACGTGATACAATTAAAAACATAAACGATTTTGTCAAAAATGAAAATATCTTCAAACAAATTTTTAAACTGTCAAATGAAAATGTCACTTTCAATGACTCGGAAAGCAGTTTTGCCGAAATAACTGGCAACGAGCTCAACAGTTGTTTTTCAATATATATATATATATATATATATATATTTTTCAACTGTCTCGTACATAGCAGGGTAGGTAAAGTCTTAGTCTTATATAAGACACTCTGTTCCCACTAAGACACTTCCGTTCCCCACTTTACCAGAGAGACTAAATATTAAATATTTAATTTCCTCAGTGTGAGAATCTATTGAACCAGCAACCTCTCGCGTTTACAATCACCCCTATTTGTTAACCAACCAACAATTTTTATTTAATAAAAATATATATAAATTTATTCATTAAAATTAAGGTTTCGAAGTGAATAAAAATAGTTTAAAAACAATCTTTTATATGGCCTTTTTAATTTTTATTATAACTTTGAAACTAAGAGGCCACTTAAGTAATTAAATATAAAAGTAAAAATTTTAACTCATTCTAGTTATTAAACTTCTTTTCATAGTAACAAAAATATTTGAGGCAAGCACGTTTGCAGAATAAAGGGTCAAGTCAAATGTAAGCTTTGAGAAAGAACTAGGGCGTGAGAAAGCGAAACGGGGAAAAAAATATTGTTTAAATTTTATAGTTTTAATATTATATTTGGAATAGAATACGTTGTGATGTAGTGGAATAGTGTATGTCTGTAACGTGGTTACGACTGGTTGCAGGTTCGATCCCCACTTGAAGAAGTGAAATATTTATTTAAAATTTATATTTCCATTTCTTCGCTCTGGTCTCGAAACAAAGGACGGCGCTGAGTTCCGCTATTCAACACGCAATGCCTCCAAAATTGGTGGAAAGTGGGGAACGGAGTGAGTTAACTAGGTTCCCTCTGCCTACCCTGCTGTGTGCGGGATACAGCGTGATTAATATCTTACTAACCACCACTGGATCAAATTGAGGCAAAATGGGATTTAAAAGCTAAAAGCAATATTTTATTTAAAACTAGCTTTTACCTCCGGCTTTACTCGACCTTCACTAATCAAGGCAATTCTGACAAATACTGACTTAGAACCTGTAGTTACTGAGATTAACGCGTTCAACCAAACAAACGCTTCAACTATACCCATAGCATTAGTATATATCAATATAAATAATATAAATTTCATTCACATTTATAATTCAAGCAGCATATGATCGTTGTTCCCAGGATACCCAAAGAGATCCGATATAAAATTAAGAGGTGGAAAAATTGAGTCGAATGTCCGTTCCAAGCAAGTCTCCAGCGATTACCTCGTACCTTAGTAAAAGTTGTGTTGTCTTTTAGTTCGTTTAAAACAGTATATTTTGTGAACGATGGAATAAATATGGAATAGAATAGATGGAATATAATAAAATAAATATTATAATTGTTAATAATAACATTACTTGAAATGATTTTTTTACGCTTTTTTCCACATGTGAACAGAGAACCTAGTGTAGAGACACTTCTGTCCCCACTTTCCGCTGAATTCTTGAGGCATTGTGTATTGACTGGCGGAACTTAACGCCGTGCTTTGCCATGTCACCAGAAGGAACCACGACCACCACCTTTACCTTCTCACCCTTGTGCGATGCTTGTGAGTGCGCAAATGTGCGACTGTAAAATTCATATTAATGAACATTATTATACATTTTTTACACTTTTTCTACTAATAAAATAAAAAAAAGCACGTACGAAAACTAATTTCCATATTGATTAAGAAATTTCATAATACAGCTTTATTTTTAAGTAGGTTAAAGATAAACATTTCATCTAACAACAAGTTTTCTAAGCTAAAAACATTTTTTCATCTTTGTCAGGTAAAATTCTTAGAATTCCCTACAATATAATGGTATAAGCCAAAGCCCTTTGGCTCGAGGACTAGTTAACCTTAATAGCCTTACATTACTCTCGCTGAGCTCTTATAAAATATGTAATATTATTTACATAAAACATTTTTTAAAATATGATTTTAAATAAAAAATTAAAGCGGTTATTCGTGGCACAGCGGCACAAGCTTGCGAGTATAAGCGCCACCGGTTTGGGTTCGATTTTCACTCGAGGAAATGAATTCCTCTTTATACTTTATGTTCTCTAGTAACGAAGCAAAGCAAGGCGTAGAGGTCCGCTACTCAACACACAATGCAGAATCGGTGGGGAATGGAAGTGTTTTAATGAGAACTGAGTGTCTTAACACTACGTTTCTAGATTCTCTCTGCCTTTCCTGCTATCTGTGGGATACAGCGTAAAGCTAAAAATATATAAGCGAATGTTGGCTTAGTAACAGTGTTTGTTAATCGAAAGGACGTTTATTAAACTCTTTTTTTTGTTTTATATTTATGCTGCAAGAAGATCGTCTCTTTTATTTGTATGGCAGCGTAGGCTAAGAGAATCTAGTGCTTAGACATGAAGAATGTATCTTCATATTGAGGTAGGCAGGGAGAAGGTTGAGGTTGAATGATGGAACCTAACGCCGCTAGAGGAAAAAATATTTATTTTACGTACAAAATTGACACATTATTTTTTATTAACAAAACAAAATTAAAACAATCAACAAGTATAGAAACAACTTAAAATGTTGATATAATATATTCTCGTCGAAACAATTAATAATTCCCCTCGATTTTATTTACTCACAATTAAAAATTGCGGTTAAAAATGTAGTTAAGCTTTAACCGAGCGGAGGTTAATTCTTATTATCTGTATAAAAGTGGGGTTAAAAGTAATATCCTACAAATGATATGGCTTTAATACGTTTATAATTGGAAATTCGTGGTACAGTGGTGTACAGATATACAAACACACAAACCGCGAATTGTACTTGTTATAAGCAGTATGTCTCTGTTCCCAATTTTTTTTAACAAGAATTGATTTTATGTTATCACCCTGTATATGAAATAGAGAACGGAGTGTTTTAGCATTGGGTTTTCTCTGCCTACGCCTCTATGTGCAGGATTTTCTTGAAGTATTATGATTAAATTTTTTTAAACTCCATGCTGTACCTCGTATGGAACTGGGTAGGCAGAATGTGTTAATACTAGTATTAAAACACTCCGCACCCCATTTTACGCCCAATTTTCGAGACATTGCGTGTTCTGTGACGGAACTAAACGCCGTGCCAAATCGTTTACCCATAATTTATAGCAAGAACATTGCATACAAAAGAATCAGATGGTATATAACAATTTTTCTTTTCAGTTCCTTTCTTCACTTGCCGCAATGAACCGTACCATTATATATTGAACGGCGTAACTTAACACAGAGTAATAAAAAAATATTAAAACATAATAATTTCATCAATTAGAGAAAGAACCCACAACCACACTACCACCACATATAATAAAAACTCCTACTTTTCCACGTGGTCATATTAAACTCTACATTCATATTTCCTCATGCTTCTTCCTAAATCTTATCCTCAAAAGTTCACTTGCATGTAATTTCACAAGTGGTGGTTTATCCATAGCTGACTAAAGAACCTAGCACTTATAAGAATAAACTCGTCCAGGCAATACGAATTGCTATGTAAAATTTAAGCTGCTTTACCTATTATAAGAATTCAAACTTTATGTGTATAGTAATAAGGTTATTTTTACAATGGTTAGATGTTTAGGAGGAAGATCCAAGATCACATTCAGCATGTCTAAAATCTGACTTCTTTTAAAGAAATAATTTTTCGTCGCTAACAATGTTATGCGATATTTTAACAACGAAGCTAACTCTATCTATTGTAGTTTCTTCTCTCTTTGTCTCTCTTCATTTGTTGGACCTTTGTTTATTTTGGAATTCATTAATATTTTTCATTGTTTTCTTTAAAGTAAAAAAGTTAAATGGACAAAGTTAAAATATGAGATCTAAATAGTAACTCAACTTTAGTTTTAAATAAATAATCAAGATTACATTGAAACTGCCGTGCTTACAAAAGCGTGATAGGTTGTAGGTTCGATTCCCACTAGAGGCAAATAGATATTTAGGTAATATTATCTTCGTTTATGCTCTCTAGTAACCAGGCAAAGCGCGGCGTAGAGAATGTCGTTCGGAACGGAAGTGTTTTCATGGGACTCGGGGTGTCGTAATATTAGGTTCCCATGTTCTCTTTGCCTACCCTACTATGCAGGACATAGCGTAAAGCTAAAAAATAGATTACATTGTTAAATAATATACTGTCTCCCAACCAGAACGAGGAAATAAAAATGCGTACCCCCGAATGAGAATTAAACAGCCTCTAACGCTACTACATCCTCAATTCGTTTATTAAATAAAATTATTTTAAAATTCACACATTTATCAGTATTTATAAGGCTTGTAAATAAAATACTACAAAACGCGGCGTTGAATTCCGGCACTTAACACACAATGCCTCCAGAATTCGGCGGTAAGTAGGGAACGTAGTGTCTTAACACTAGGTTCCCTCTGCCTATCATTCTCTGAGCGGTATACAGCGTGATACAGATTTATTCATTTATTTCCTAAGACTTGAACATAAAACCTTCTAATACAATAGCCGAAAGCATTATTAACACAGAAATGCATACAAAAATAGAAACTATTCTGCGCCATACAAACCTAACTGAGCGTGACTACAATACAAGATAGAATAGAAAAACTATAGCCACTATAGATTTTCTCGTTTGGAAAAGTTTAAACAAAAGGTGAAAACAAGTGCTCTGGAAACGCCGATACTGTATCGAGGTAGCGTTTTGTATGACAGGGTACCTGTACCAGGTAACCGGTTGGTATGTGAGCGTTGAGTGTGAATGGAAATTTATGTACTAAAAATAGCCTTTTTATACCAGTATTATAAAGTTGAAGTGTTTGTTTGGTTAAGCAGTCTAATCTCAGGAATTGATGATTTACATTGATAGATTGTTTTTATATTGGAAAGTCCGTTCATTGAGAAAAGCTATCCTATTAATATTATAAACGTGAAGTTTGTGAGGATGGATGTTTATTCCACTTTCACGCAAATGTTACTGAACTGATTTAGATGAAACTGTATAATTTTACAAACACTTAGAATGTGTCATGTGGCATACAGCACAATGCTGTGAATTTTATAAAGGAGGATTTATTAGGCTTTTTTTTTGGCGAAAGCCAATTTAATGGTATGTCCACTCTGTTCATATAGAAATATAGGATTTCGAGTGATTTTGCAAAAAAAATATCATGAAAGATTTAAAAAAAAAAACATGTTAGGACTATATATTTTTATTATGAAGAATAATAATTACCATCAAAGAAAAACGTTAATTTTAAAAATGCTAATTTCGTATAAAATAAAATTGAACCTGAAACCTCTCACTCACACATAAATAAAAACAAAAAAATAATATACTGTCTGTTATTTTTCATATCATTCCGAAGAAGTTATAACAGAATCTATACAAATAAAAAATACAGTAACTATATCATCTTATATTTCTACAACCAACTTTGTTTACCTTCGGTCTAATTAATGCATTTGAAAATTTTCAGTAATGTTAACTGAGCGTTTCCAAAGAGATTCCTCTTGGGTAACTAAAACAAGCCGAGGGACCTCGGCGAACTAATTAAAACGTAATTTTATATTTCATATAATACTTTGACTATTTCCTGAAAGTAATATTATAAAGCCCTCTAATAATATTTAAAGGTATACGTGATTTCCCCCAAGGTAACTTTGTGAAGTTTGTAATTTCATAATAATTATTCTAGACGCCGTTTTGGCATAGCTGGGATGTATCTCAGTGATGGTGATAGGTTTGGGCTCAAATTCCACTTTTATACTAATGTAACTAAACTGAAAAACTTTATTTATTTGTTTTAGGGACGAGCGCTATAATCTCGGGAACTATTACCGGACTTAAGTAGAACATATATGGTACCATATTCTTTAGAGTTCATCTTACAATATATGCATTTACTATAATTGGTCTGCTTAAATATATTTCTGCATTCAATATACCTTAAAAATGGTTAACGTAGTGGCTTAACTCTAGGTTCTCTTTACCTATTCAGCTATATCCAGGATACAGCGGGAAATTGAACTTGCAATTGTTCTGAAACGGGTGAAGTTTGGAAAGAAGAATAAAGTGACTGGGATTCCTTCGTAAAATACAGAAGATTTGAGTATTGCGAAATTGGCGGAGAGGACTTATGCACGTGAGTGTAAAATGTAATGAAATCAATGAGGCCAGTCGTGGCGCAGGGGACCTCCACTCAACATGGAATACTTCCAGGATTTGACAAAAAGTGGGGAACGGAAGGATCTTAATAAAAAAGGTGAAGTTAATAAAATAATAATCATTCCCTCATCCCCTCATCGTGCTTACAAACACATTCTCGTTGCACCTTCAGGCTTATTTATTAACTAACGTATACAATTTTATATGTGACGACGCAGGAATCGTATCCACAACCATCACTATTACCTTCCAAACGTAACACAACGCCACCAATCTTTTTACAAGTAATTAATTAAAAACATAACATTACGTTATATAACATTCTATCTATAAACACATACCATACGTGCAATTCCCCGAGTAACTTCGGTCGAACAATTTATTTGGGTACGCCTCGTAAGAGATTAAAATCTGATTGCTTTGTTGTGACTTCATGAATAATTTAATGGCTGTAATAAGTTCAATACGAATTTATATAATGATAATATTATTAATTATTAATATATATAAATATTGTTTGTATTTCATAATAAATTAGCAGGTTTACTCGGCTTCGCCAGCTTAATCTTGACATAATGAGATGAATTGTTGATTATTTGGTTATGATTCTTTAAACTGTTATGATAAAATAATACATAATTGAAATGTTATTTAATTTATAGTTATCTTTTTTTAATTTCTAGTTATAGGGTAGGTATGCACGATAAACACATTTTTGCCAGGGTAAATCCCGATCCTGCCGGAATTCCGAGGTGGTACTTTTTATCCTGTATTTTTCTTTATAGCCCCCTCTACTTTTCAATAAAACATTCATAAAAATAAATGCGGCTATTCCGGTGCGTAACCGGGACAAACAGATAGACAGACAAAAACTTTTAATTGCCTGTTTGTGTTACTGTATCGTGTAAGTATCTATATGCACTGAAGAAACATGAAAGAAAAACGTGAGGAACAGAGTATCTAAACACTAGGTTCCCTTACCGTGCAGCGGGATACAGCGTTAAAAACCTAGTTATTTTGAAATCACAGACACGTCAACCAAGGTCTCCTCATATCTCTCTTACCGCACACTTTTCCTTCATAAATCTTTTTTGCCATTTATTCGTCACTCATTCGTTCGACGTATCCAAATCACCTAAGCAAGTACTTCTACATTCTCTCCGTAATATCCTTGCTAGTACCGTTCTACGTAAACTAACTGTACATATCTACATATAAAACAAAAATACTTATGTATATTTTTCTACCGAATTCTTGACGCATTGCGTATTAAATGGCGGAACCCAACGCCGCGCTTTCCGTTGTTAACAGAGCGAGGAAATAACCATATTACATATTTCCTTCCCTGAATAGGAATCGAACTCACAACCGTCATATGTAAATATAAGTTTGTAATATAAAAATAAGCTATCTATTTTTTATTAGCTTATCTTTTATGTAAATCATATAGGCTTATTATTTTGGTACAACGAATATTTCTAGGAAAAAAATAAGACCTTTGAACGCCAAAAGAAATGTTCTTGCTAAGTTTAGTATTTTCATATTAAATATAATATTATGATACTTCAAGATACTTTTTTGCTTTTCCTTTTTTTTTTCATTTACTAAGAAATAAAATCGTTAAAAATAAATAAAATCGTTAATTTATGCTTCTACTCCGCCTTTAACGGGGCTAGTGTCTAAGCACTCTGTTATTCTGTCTCATTTCTAAATAGAGCTCGGTGAATGGCGGAACTTAACGCTGCACTCTTGAAAGATAAAGAAAATAAAAATAATTAATTACAGTCAGATTATTTTCCACCGCGCGACGACAGCCTCTATCTAATCTAATTGATTAATGACTAAAAAAACCATAAAGATTCTTTATAAGAAAATGTATAAATAATTTTACGTACAGGGATTCGAACCCGCGCATCTTAAAAAGCAGCCAACCGTCCTTGGATGGTAGTGGTTGGTAATGGTGGTTCTTTGCTATGTTTAAATAATTATAGTTTTCTAATAGGAACTTAGTGGAAAAAAATGTTAAGTAACACTTATTCAATTATACAAACTGAACCTCAATGTCAAGACATTTTGTTACCCTCTCAGTGAATTCGAGACATTGTTAAGCCGGAACTTAACGCCGTACTTTCACTCACTAGAACGTGAAAATGAAAGTAATTCATTACCCCGAGCGGGAATTGAACTATGATTATTTTATACAAAAAAAAGATTTAAAATAAGCTGTCATAAGTTTATTTAAAAAAAATATTAATAATATTACCCAATTATCCACAAAAGAAAACAAAATTCATTTGAAACACCCTGTAATCGTGTTAATAGCATTTCTTTTTGTAATAAAAGACAGAAAAGATTTTCAAATCGTATTTTCGTCTATTTTTCCGGAAGACAGTTATTTTACCCCTTATAAACTTTGCTTTGGCATTCTAACATACAACTTATTAAAAGTATGTAAGGTTTAATTTCCAATAGCAATGAATAAGTCACTTTAAATTTTGTATGCCATTGAGAACTGCTCGGATGGGTTTATTCACATAGTCACGGCCGTCTTTACCAATTCAGTTACAGATTCCTTCGTAGTGACTATGTAGAAAATTATTTAAGGCTTATATCTTTATATCGTTTTAGTAAGAAATATAATTATATAACTCTATTGATATAATTGATAAGTTTTATTTTATGTCTTCTTTTCTGTAATACAATTTCTGTGGGATCGGTGACTAAGTAAAATTTAAAGGTAGTAACAGAAATGGATAATCTTTGTAAATATAGTTGCGAAGGAAGCAATTAATGAAAATGAACGCTGTACGAGTACAGAAGATATTTTAATCGAATTGATTTAATAATTTGATTCTATAATTTTGGATTGGATAATACATTTTTAAATTTAGTTCTTGGGACACTTAATTTCGTAAAATTAAGTAGTAAATTTTTTAATTTACAATATTATTTTACTTTACTTTTGCCAATCGCTTGCGAGTGTAATTCTGACGGGTTTTTCTGACAGATTTTCATTTACTTCGATTTTCATTTAATACAAAAGCCCGTATTTGATGAAAAGTGAGGAACGGAAGTATCTTTATGAGAACGAGGTCTCCTAACTCTAGGTTCCCAGGGTCCCTCTGCCTATCCTGCTATACAGCCTAAACCTAAAAAAATACCTCAAAAATAACGACTAACATTAGTTTAGCTATAATATAAACTAAAACATTTAAATTAATGTATAACTTTATTATTATTTCTGTATAATAAAAGTAAATTATCATAATATAATGTTAATAAATAAATAAATATGTATGCAATAGCGGTCTGCGCATTGATGCGTGTAGAAACCACCGATATCGATTAATAAAATATTTTATATTTAAATATTATGTTTCTCTGTTAAATTTGAGAGTTTATTTTTATCATCGTGGCGTGCTTGTGTGTGAAACGTGTGAATGTAAACGCGACGATTGTGGGTTCGATTCCTATTAAGGGGAATTAAATGTTTATTAATATTTCCATTTCGCGGTCTGGCAACGAGGCAAGCGCGGCGTTGAGTTTCGCCTGTCGCAATACCTCGAGAATTTGGAGGTAACTCTCAAATAAAAATGTCTTAATGAGAATGTCGCACTAAGTTCCCAGGTTTCTCTGTCTTCCCTGATATGTGTGGAACACAGTGTGAAGCTAAAAAAAACTAAATATAAATAACATACAGCAGAAAAGTGCAATTTTAATATGGATCTCATGATTGTGTGTTTCTTGGTGCAACCATAGAAAGATACTATTATTATTTTTTTAGCTCAATGTTTCCCCGAGCGTACAAAATAGTAGACGAAGATAATAAGGGTTCCTTGTTTCCTTAAAAAGTAAGGAACCCTAAAAAGAGTAGAAAAATCGTTAAAATATTGTTTTCTTCATTTTGTAAAATTTTTAATGACACTATTGGCGAGTGGAAAATGAAAATAAATGTAATTATTCCCATCAATGACGATTGAACCTATAACCATCATGACGACCAGACTGCTTCAACCTAAACATCCATCCATCCTCTAAGCCAATTTCGAAATAAACACAAATAAAAACAAACAGTCTCTAATAAAAACTAAATATTCAATTTACTTTTAGTGTTAATAAGTATACAAAATGTACAAAGCTCAAAAGAAAAAAGACAAAAAAATTGCAATTTTCCTACGAGATGAGATCTGAACGCGACATATTCTAATAATCTGATAATATCTTGTTCTCATACTCATTTACATGTAAATGACACGTAACACCGGTCTTACAACCTCATGTAATATCACTATTTTGTTGTGTAGTTGTTATAGACCAGTCGTGGCATTGTGGGTTCGATTCCCACTCGAGGAAATTAAATATCTAATAGTCTCTTAATGTCCAGGATCCTTCTGTCTACCTTACTATGTGCAGAATGCAGGATAAACAGAGAGAACCCAATCTAACCAAGTAGCAAGACACTCTGATCGCTAATTTTGTTAAATTTTGTGGCGGAGCTTAACGCTGAACTAATTATGCTATCACAACGAAACAATAACAATAATTCCTGTCACCGACTGCGAAGAAGCCACAAAAGTAGCGATGTCCACTGCTTAGCTAATATTATTCAAATATAATTTTCTAAAAAATACTTCACACAATAAAAGTCCAATTCAAGAAAAAAGAAAACCACACACACACACAAAAAAAATATAAATAGAATTAACATTTTCACAACAATATGCCCATTTCTTCGCTATTTCATTAACATAATATCAAAAATCGGCACTTTCACTGAAGATACCTTTGAAAAAATACGAAAAAAGCTCGATTTCGTAAGAGCTTATTATTCCCCCCCATCTCAGTGAGTGGAGTGATGTTTCATTAGTATTATTGGTTCGCCTTTCAATACTTATATTTTTGTTTTTCGAGGTGTTGTGTTTCGCGACTCCTCATCGGCCTTGCTAATGGAATTGAATATTACTGTCATATCATATTTTTCTTAGTATCTTCTTTTGTATGGAAAAAATAAACCGAGTTTTGTTGTTTTTTTTTGTCAGTTTGCACTCATCTCTTATAAGAGGGTATGAGTAAATATAGTGTCAAGACTCTACGTTCAACAATTTCCGCCTAATTCAATGTATTCATTTCAGTTTCACCATTCAATAGGCAATGTCTTGAAAATTGGAGAGGTAATGGGGTATGGAGTGTAAACACTATCGCTTCCTATCCTGCTATATGCAGGATACAGAGTGAATCAAAGCTGAACAAAAAAATAGCCCTATCCTATACTTTTTGTCAGACACTTTAAAAATTGAGAGGAAATTCCGCTGAAAGAGATTTCAATCGTGAAACCTCACTACCAGCCGATCACATACGGTCTACGTCACAATAGCTTTTATTAATAATTCTCAATTATTCATATTGGAAGATAATACGGTATATTAAATTTTATATCAATAGTTATTGTAATTTCATGATTATATTGAAGTATTCGTTAAAATACAAAATAATGAAATTTTAATCTTTTACGAAGCTTTTATTTTATAAATTGTTTTTTTTTTCAGTTTCTTAACGCATCCTGCATGTAGCAGGGTAGGCAGATGAAGCCTAGTGTTATAACACTCCGGTCACCACTTTCTGACGTAATCTGGAATTATTACGCGGAGAGTATGAGAGCGCAGAGCCTTCCTCTATAAATAGTTTATATCTGAATTTATTTTTTTTAAATTCAATACCATACCAGTAGTTTCTGAGATTAAACCATTCGACCAAACTCGTCAATTTGATATAAGCTTTTATATTTAAAATTAGTATAGATAACATAAGCCCACTTTCCCTGATATACACTTAGATTTCCACTTATATGAGGTCCCAGAGTGGTTCAAAATAAGTTATTAATAATGCATACAAGTATAAAACACATAACTACAGAGAAGAGGGAGAAAACGAAAGAGAGAGAGATCTAGAGAAAAAATAACTACATTCGTGTTGGAATACACGAAGACGAAAGCAGATGAAATCGCAAATAGAACACTTTTCTTATACAAAGCCAACTTTAAAACGGGGCAAAGTAAAGGTATCTAACCGATATCCCACAGACGCGGTGGCTACCAACCCCACCATACAAAACCCACTATTTAAATACTTATGTGCCTTATTTACATATATGCCGCTATCGACTCGGAGAACTATCTAGAGATGCCGTTTTCATTCATAGATTATAATTTATGAATGAAAAAACTGCGTCTTAAGAGGAAATGTAATTTTTTAATATTTTTTTTTTTCACTTCCCAAATTTTCACTTTACTATTTTTCCTCTATTTATATTGTAAATTCATATTTTTGCCAAATTTCATAATTTAATTCTCCGGGAAGAACCGTCCCTAAAGGTTTTAATTTCGCGGTTTTAATTTCAAAATGTACCAAAAACAATACATACTCGTAAATGCTCATCTTTAACGTTGATTGTGTTGATTTAGAAGCTAAGAAGCTTGGATTTAGCAGCCGTAGACCTGAATATTTGATACTAATTCCAGCTGGAGTCTCTATACGATCTAGAGATGAATGGTCTTGACAGACGGATAGACGGACAACAAAATGATCCTATAAGGGCCCTGTTTTAACTTTAAAAACCATATTTAACGTTTTGTCACGCAAACAAAGTTATGAGTTACTTTAATCCACCTGACTTTAATCCATTTATTTCATTTTGAAATTTGAACATTTTGTCCTTCAATTTGGAAGTTTGCGTAACTCAACACCGCGGTATGTCTTACCACCACGATACATATTCTAACCACACTACCGTAGCCATAGCGTTATTTTTATTCTAATATTTTCAAAGTATCTATGTTAGCTTACTCACCGCATATGCACGTTTAGAAATGCAAAAGTCGTCGTAGCAAAATTTTACATACTCCCCAGAGGAATATTGAATCTAAAATTAACCTAGTTGCTTATTTTTTACATATAAAGGTATGTATGTAGCTTTTAGAGTATTACTATCGTTTAAACTTCTTGTAATTGCTGTTTTAGCTAAATGTACTTATTTCTAGCTAAAATTTATATAATTTGCTATTTTTATTTCACGCTTTGTTTACAAGACAAAGCTTGGTGGTGAGTTCTGTTACTCTACATGCTACAGTGTCTCGAATTTAGATGAAGGGAGTGTATTGACACTAGAATTTCTCCAACGCCCCAGTTACATGAGAATAATAGCGTGAATAGATGGATAGAAAATATAAATAAGCTATTTATATAGGCATAAACCAGAAGAGGTTCGATTTCTACTCGGGGAATGAAATGTTTAATATTTTTGTTTCCTCGCTCTGACGAAGCGTGGCGTTGAGCCCCTCTACTTAACACGCAATGTCTCCAGAATTTGGTGGAAATTAGAGAACTGGTGTGTCTTAATGGGAACAGACTACCTTTACAGTAGGTTTTCCTTGCCTAACCTGCTATATGTGGGACTGGATGAAGCTAAGAAAAACTATATGTTAATCAGCTGATTATTTTGCAGGTTTATGCAGTACAAGCGGGCGAAGCCGCGAGCGAGTCGCTAGTTACTAATAAATTAAGTATAATTCCAAAGACCTACACGTCTGAATAGCTAGAGTAACGGCTCTCCACTTAACGATAATATCGTAAAACGAAATACACACTGTAGAAAATGTTATATTGCATTTTGTGGATATAACACGCTGTAACACTTTAATATCCCGTACTTTAGTAGCTAAATAGGCTTAAAATATATTAAGTTTCGTTATAGCCTAAAGTTAGCCCCTTTTGGGAGGTATTAGTTTTAATTATTGTTTGTATAAATATTATAAATTGTTTACAGACATTAATGTTGTTATGGAGTTTTGTTATTTAGTTTTGTTAATATATATTATATTTTTATTTAGGTTATGGCACTATCTCGTATAGTATGGTAGAGAAAGTATTTAATGTCAACAATCCGTTCTCCTCTTTTCCCCTGAGTTTTCTAAAAATATTTTTCTATCTCTACTGTGGAAAAAGTTACAATTAGACATTTCATGTTGTTCCATTAATTTTAAAATATATATTTATTAATTTAATTAATAGACAAAGATAGCATATTTTCTTAATTTCTTTATTTTTTGATTAGCTTTACGCTGTATCGCATTTAGTTCACATTGCTGACTTTCCATTTCAATTTTGCAGATATTCCATGTCGTCGTTGAACTTAACACCGCTTTTTATCTTGAAACCAGCGATGGAATAAAAAAAAATATTGAAATATTCCTTTAATTATATTCAGGTTCGATTGCACCCAAGTGAAAATCGAACTCAGAACCCTAGCATTTACAGTCTATTTCCATACAAACTTAATAAAAATTAAATACTTTTGATCAATAATTCCACAAGATCTAACAAAATAATATTTTCCTAGTTATCATATTTTCCCTACTTATAATTTACTAAAATTTTCACACCGTATAAACTAATTAGGGTCGGTCCTCATAGCCCGCTGTACTCTGTTTCATCTTGTTTACTTATTTGCTCAAATTTGTTGAGAAGTTCACTTTGTGCATCCAACGGGGGCCGGCTGTCGGCCTTTGTGTTAGAATTTAACATTTACACGAATGTCTAATATCGCTTGGACGCCTTTAAATATATATTTTGTTCTATTTTTTTTATTTGAGGCCAGTCGTGGCACTGGGGCACGTGGGTGCGACTGTAAATGTAGTGGTTGTAGATTCGATTCCTACTTGGCAGGAGAAAATATTAATATTTTCTATAATATTTTCATTTTTTGATCTGGTGACGAGGCAAAGCTCGGCGGTGAGTTTCGCAACTCAATAATGCCTCCAG
This sequence comes from Heliconius melpomene rosina, assembly GCF_056956725.1. NCBI lineage: Eukaryota > Metazoa > Arthropoda > Insecta > Lepidoptera > Nymphalidae > Heliconius > Heliconius melpomene. Next base: position 1,712,424 of record NC_140402.1, on the reverse strand, counting down.
AATTTGGTGGAAAGTAGTGCAGGAGTGTATAGCTTAAAGGTAAAAAAAAATAGAAAAAAATGAAAAAAATAAAGTAACAATATTAGAATGGGCTATTTAGTTTTCAATATTTTTAAAATAGGCTAAAAATAGAGAACAGAATAACTTAAAATAAAATTCCAAGAATAAAGATATAGGGTGTGACTGTAACTCGACGGTTGTGGATTCTATCCCCAGTTGAAGAAGTGAAATATTTATTTACATTCATATTTTAATTTCTTCGCTCTGGTGTCGAGGCAAAAAGCGGCGTTGAGTTCCGCCACTCTACAGGCAATACCTACAAAAATAGGCGGAAAGTGAAAAACGGAGTGTATTAACACTAGGTTCCCTCTGTCTACCCTGCTGTAAAAATCAAATATATTATATCAATATAAGATAAAAAAAACTTAATGAGACCGACGCTGTCCTAGTATTAAAATATAAAAATTTATTAAAACATTCCACTGTCTCGACAGAACACATCGAACGTTACAAAAATCCTCATTATCTTCAACAATTTCATCTCAATATGCAAAAGAAAATGCTAAGACTGACAAGACTGACAAGACTGACATACATATTGTAAGATAATATTCTATTGTACATTTCTTAGCGCGTCTAAATTTCTTTTAAATTTAATATATTTGAACTGATGAATATTAGAGAATTTTCAGTTATATTCATCGGATATAGGGACTAGGGTGAGGCAGATTTAAATTTGTACTGTCTTCGTATGGCTGTACAAAGATTTAATATACATGGATAAGCTTTTTTAATATTTTGGTTAGTTATTTTATTTTTATATGGTTATTAGGTTTATTATATGCTTAATCATCTGCATAGTGTGCATAGGGAACCTAGTGTCCCCAACTACGTTTCGCAGTTTCCGCCCAATATTCGAGACATTGCATACTGAGCGGCGAAACTTGACGCCGCACTTTATCTCGTTACCAGGGCGAATAAATGAAATATTAAAGAACTAATTCCCACGTTTGATAATCGAACCCATAGCCGTCGCAGTTAAAAGCTACGCCACGTTCTTAGAAACCAAAAAAAAAAAATACTTGAATGATATTAGTATGTAATAAAAAAACCTTTAACCATTGTTATTATAATCAAAAACTTCTCAGTGTTTTGGCACTAGTTGTTTGGCACACACCTAGTATGTGCCATTGGTATCAAAATGACGAAAAAAAATGTAATCTTTTCTAGTAACTCAATATATGTCAGTGACTCAAGTATTAAATTTAACTCTACATGTTGGCTAGACGTCTTTCTTAGAATGCTGATCGGGAGCTTACTTTCTGATTCGGATATAATAACTAAATATAAAACGGATAAGTTTAAAAGAACTTTCTTCTTTACAGATAAGACAATCACGATAAGACAATCTTTAGAAACAAAGAGTGTTTGGATGTAGTGATCAGAAATTCCATTTTCTATATTATTGATATATTATTTGCTTAGATGGTCTTCATTTTCCGGTGGACCAGCGTTTGAGTGTAAATCGATGGTTATGCATTCGATTCTCTTTTGAAGGAATAAATATGCTAGATGATGATTATATGAGACAAATTTGCGGCGTTAAGCTACTTATAAAAGAGTGGAAATCGAACCAGACGAGTTTACAATAATCTTGCACTCTTGTAATCTTGCACTCTTTTATTTATTTATTTATTTATTTTTAGGGAAACATACAGAAATATATATATATACAGAAATATATATATACAGAAATATATATATATACTCTTGTAATAACTGCCGTATTATGCTATGGAAAAAAAGTTAAGCCTAGTTAAGTAAAAGTCTTAGTGATACACCCAACAATGGCACTTTTTATAGCCATAACAGTGTAAAAGCATATTTAAAAATTTATAGTAATCTAGAGGATATTCTCTTGGACGGTGAAGTACCAGATAAATATAGTAATTCTAAGAACATATAATTAAATATACTTCTTGGTAATAAATAGATACTCGTATATTAATAATTCACAGTTTTAATTTCAAATTGTTCTATACCACCATTTAAATTTGTAGATATTTTTTAGCTTCAGTTTTTCCTTTATGTAGCAGAGTAGGCAAAGGAAAACCAAAGTCGTTAATCACTCCCTAGTGTTAAGACACTACGTTCGCCATTTTCAGCCAAATTTTCGAGACATTGCGCGTAGATTTGCAACTTAAAAAAATACCTTCAAAACAACTAGTGAGAATATGCTAAATCGACTAATAAATTATACTAGACTAAAATAAAACAAATTTTCTAGAGTATTTTACGTATATTAATCCTTCTCGTTACTGGCTGGCGGTACGTTGAGGGACAATTTGTATGCGGGCTCTGGCGGCGATGATTTAAAAAACGTGACGGCGGAACGCAAAAGGGACTGAGTGACGCTCTAAACTGTGGAAGTAAGGCTGACTGCGGGCTGGCAGGTTGTCGTGAGATCTATCTATACTAATATAATAAAGTGGAAGAGTTTGTTTGTTTGTTTGAACGCTAAGATCTCAGGATCTACTGGTCCGATTTACATTGTTTTTGTTTTGTACGAAAGCTGCATTCTTCAGAAGTGCTATAGGCTATATAACATTACATTATACATATAAACTAATATATTTTAAAGTACTTTCTAATTGGACATGCAATTTATTCTGCCATGTTAATAACAACCGTCGCGTTGCTACGCAACCGTTACCCCGACATTTTGATATTCATCCTTATGAAAATAAATATTATAGTCACTTTTAGAATTTTATCTAGATTGAAATTATAGTTTACTGTATAACATTCTAATAAATCATTAAGGAGATGTCACTGATTCGAAATGACCTAGCCTTCGGGCGGTATAGTATGAGTATGACCGACGCGAAAATATTCTTATAGTGCAAGCAGGCGTAGCCGAGTCCGGGTCCACTAGTCATAATATATGAATCTACTTTTATTAAATTAGTGAATCAATTTTACATTTTTAAATATAAATATTATAAAAATATACATTTCAAAATATAAAAAAAACCACTCTTCCGAGGACGGGACAAGGATCCAAGCCATCGGTGGCTAGGGCTCCAGAGAGAGGAACCTCCGCACAATACGCGCCGTCTCAAGTAACACTGCCTTCTGTATCCGATTCTTGATCCAACAGCTAAGCGATAGCCGATTATAATTATTAAGACCGATTATAATAGGTTATCAAATTTAATGTGGACTTGTGGGATGGCATTTGATTGTTAATGTGATTCTGGGTTCGATTTTAAACGAGACAGTGAACGGTTTTAGGTTTGACATTATAATACGCAATGTCTCGAATTTGCACAGGAAGTGGAAAACCGCGTCTTGATACTAGGCTTTTCTGCTTAACCTGCTTTGCGGGAAAAAGTGTGTTATTGTTTATTGAGACAGACATACTAAAAATTATAATTAATAAATGAAATTAGGCCGTCCTTGCGCAATGGTCTAAGCGTGTTACTGTAAATGTAAGACGACTGTGGGTTCGATACCCCATTCAGGGGGAATGCATTATTGTTTATAGGTGAAATGAAGCAGAGCGCGTTGTTCGAATTCCACCACTCAGAGCATAACCTCAAAAATTCAGTAGAGAATAGGGAATTAAGACTTAATAATAGGTTCCCTCTGCCTACCTTTTTACATACGGCATACAGGTAATAAAAGCTGAAAAAAAGGATGACAAAAAAATCTATAAAATTAACTCTTTTTCTACTTACGCTAGTATAAAACAGGCCTTAGATGAATATTTCACTGATGTATCAAGGCAGGGATGCGATGTGTTGTTTACCATACGATGCAGATTGACTGAATCCTCTTATGTGAGGCTTTTATTGAATGTATCAGGCCATTTTGTATAGCGTTCATTGAAAAAAAAATGTAATCTCCGTAAATAAAATATATATTTTTTTGTTAGGGACGTTCCGTAATAAGGGGAAGTAAAAATTTTTACAACTTTAAATACAAAAATAACCAGCAAAAGGTATATTTACCTGTAAGTAATGTAAGTCTGTACATTTATAGAAAAAAAAATATTTTTTACATGCTTTTATTTTTTATGGAAAAAGGACAAGGCAAACGAGCGTTCGGGTCACCTGATGATGATCACCGCCGCCCACGACCCCGTGCAGCACCGGAGGAACTACAGGTTCTATGCTTATACCAATGCACTAATTACTATTTTTTATCAACGTTTGCCTGTCGATAATAATTTCTGTTACTTTTGCTACATTTTTTTTTAATTAAATAGCTTTTAAACAAAGGACAACGAGTCAGGTTAACATTCGTAAAATTTCAGGTAATATTATTACAAACTTAAATTAACATTTTAACCTGGGTAATGTTTATAGGACAAAGGGAACGAGGTGTAGGCGTTCTAATTTTAGAATGTCCAATAAGGCTAAGTATTTAAGACGGAACAAACTTTACAATTAGAAACTTAGTTAAAATTTCTACCAGTCGATATTTAATTATTTTAGTAGCAATTTTGTAATGGCTTAATTATTTTTGGTTTATTCCCCTAAGCAGAAAAGGTAGTGTTCAGTCTCTATGCTGCTCACTCAGCACCATTTTTGAGACGACATAAATATAATAAAAGTAAATTTCTACTTAATAAAATGGAATACGGTTGAAATGGCGAAATAATTATTCTTTTTTTGCTTAAAAATACTTATAATATTAATAATCAGCAAAATCAATTATTTTTTTAAGCTCCATCAAGCTTTTAGTGTAAGCTTATTTAAAAACGTTGCTTGTAGGGGATGTAGCTCAGTGGTAGAGCAATCGACTGCAGATCGATAGGTCCCCGGTTCAATCCCGGGCGTCCCCTTCTCAGTCCTTTCGTCCTCAGTTTTGTTTTGTTTTTACAATTTTCTCCATTTATTTAAACTATAAACAATTACTTTATTTACTTGCAATAAAATGATTGCTTTTTTGTACGTATATTTTATGAAAGTAGCTTTATGTTTCCTTTCATACTTCAGTGGAAAATAGTTTTATTGTTAATCTGATTTTTTATATATTTATTAAAAATAAATAAATCACTTTCACGCTGTTTCCCGCACACAACGTGTGTGGTAGCAACACAATCCGTTTTCACTATCTGTTTGAATTTAAGAGTTTGGAATTTAACGTTGAGCTTTACCAGAGCGAGGAATAATATTAAATACCTCATTTCCTCATACGGGAATCGAACTCACAACCTGTCGCGTTTACACACGCTTGTGCCAGCACCACTCTAGACTCAATTCAAATTAATAACGCTATATTAACTCTATAACCACCAAAGATATATAACCCATTCTCAAAAGTAATATTTTAAAGAAGACAACCGTTAGTATCTACGAGTACAATTGGCAATACTTCCGCCAGATATATGGGGTTGTTCAAATAAAATATTCTTTCTTGCAAGCTTACAACGAGCCGTTGTAGATAGAAAGTGTTACATTTTATAGATCTTGGTTTTTTTTATTTGTGCTTCACGCCGTATCCCTCACATAGCAGCTTAGGCAAAGGGAACCCGGGAACCTAACGTTAAGATAATCCGTTCCTTCATTTTCCGTTGAATCAAGTGGAAATCGAACGCACAATTTATCAAATTTACATTTGCTTCTGCCTCTGCGCCATGACTGGCTTCCATGTATGTAATAAATTTATTAGAATCACACTGTATCTTTACTTGTACCTATATAGCAGAGTAAGCTGAGAGAAAATAGTGTCAAGACATTTTGTTTCCCATTTTTTGCTTTATTTTTGCAATATTACGTGTAGGGCCGCTTTAAATTTCCTATTCAGCTTAGGAATCGAACCCACACCCACTTTTATGTAATGGACTATTAATAATAATTCATTTAGGAAAAAATCCTAAAAATGGGGGTAATCCCCCTAATGATAAAAAAATAATTATAATTGAAAATTTAATTAAGAAATTATAATTAAAATTAAATAGTTGATTTATTTATGAAATATATTATTAGTTGCTTAAGTTGCAAATTATTTTGTTTATTTAGAATTAGTATACATCAACGTAAATATGTTCTTTCTTTAGTATCTAAATAAAAAAAGTTGGTAAAACAGTTTTTTTAGCTTCACTATATCCCTTATAGGGTAGGCTAATAGAACCTAGTGTTAAAACACTCCGTTTCCCACTTTCTATTGAATTAAAAGTAAAATATAAAAGTACGGCAATCGAAAATTAGCTTTAAACAATTTGGCATCGTCCAGATTTGGCATTATATTATTATTATCTTTGCAGCTTCCGTCTGCCAAGGTAGTTTCGCGTATATGTATTAAAAGTTACATATATATTATACAATCAGTTTTATTTGTTTTTATTAAAATAATAGGGGAGCATCTGACTGAAAGCGTGTGGTTTTGGGTTCGATTTCTGCTCTTTTTTTTTTAATTAATTTTTGTAACAAAAAAACTGGCCAAGTGTGAGACGGTCTTGCCCACCAAAAGTTTAAAAAATACTAATTTCATGATTATTATGTATGCACTAATTGTTTATGACATGAACTACAAATAAGCTTATATCTTCTTCTATGATATAATACCCAAATTTAATTTACACTTTTCGGATTTTTTTATTTTTTTTTATTACTGTAAATTTTAGCTTTACGCTATGCCATTGACAGTTGATAGAAGAATTGATTATGCTGCAAATTTCATTTCAAATGCAGCAAAAACGCTCGTATCTTTTCATTGGGTTGACTTGACAGCTAATTTATTTCTAGATTCCAAAGCAACATAGGTTTAAATATTATTTATATTAACAGCTGTAATAGCTAGGAGGCTCTAGGCGATTTTAAGATAATAGTCTTGACAGACGAAAAGTCACACTAGACAGACAAAAAAATAATTCTTAAGTGTTAATTTTTTCATTAGTTTGTTTTTGTAGAGATCTATTGTTTTAGATATACTTCGGTTGGACTGCGAAACTTAACAACGCAATTTTTCTCATCCAAACAAGGAAATACTATTATTATCAATATTAAGATTCCCTTTCTTCTTCTTAGCATTATTCCTGGCACTTGTCCTCGATGGTTATTTCTGGTCTATTCCCTCTTATGTCCCGTATCTTGATTTACAACCCTCGCTCGCTTCTGGATCCGGGGAATCTCAATCCAAGGACTGGCAAAGCAAAGCACTGCCATCCCCACAGGCGTTATGCTGTCAGGTAACATGGCCACATCACTATTAGCAACTCTCAAGTAAAATTACTTCCGTAGATTTTAAAAAAAGTAGCACCTCTTTATACTGCTACCAGAATGGTGAGTATAGGCACTGTTTAACTTTGTGGTATCGCCCCCAATCAACCTTTTCCTTCTTTATTAACTTTGACCCTATACTCGTATTGCAAAGTTTTTTTTTAAGAACTTTGGTTTATGCGATGTTTTAAACATTCTACATATTTATTTTTAAAAAAATCATATAAATTGAATAAAGTTTAAATAAAAATTTATAGAGCTACATTTAAAATGTGTATGTAGTTTACTATAAGCTAAAACAGGGAAGAAGGATTATATACCTAAATTCTAATACGATGACGTCATCACATAATTACACATACATAATATAAAACATATACATATATTATATAATATACTAAAACTATGATCTAACTTAAACCACTTAATTAATGGACTAATAAGCAGTAATTGGGAATGCCTGCCGTAATGATTATGACGCAGTCGACTATATGACGTTACAGAGGTATACGAGTATGTAATTTTCAATGAATTTAAGACCATGATGGCTCAGTAAAAGTGTTTGGCTATAAAGGCAAAGGTTGTGGGATCGATACACAGAAGCTAGGTTGATAAATAATATTTAATTAAATTGATTTTCTTCTCCAAATTAAGTTTTCTTTGCTTATAAGGGAAGACTGAAAGCTGAGCAATATTCGGTTGTTACATAGTGTTGGACTTAATGATTTTAATTTTTTCTCTTCTCGGCCTTCCTAATTTGAATATAAGAATAAAATTATATTCTTTATAACTCAAAGGGAGCCTAATGTTAAGAGAAATAAAAGAAATTTAATATTTACCCCAAATACAGATCAAACCTTCTAAACCACGACTGATATTCAAATTCTACTCCTCAGCGCTACGACGGTTTTTTAACCTTCACTTAATAATATAAACAATATTGTCATACACAAACTACATATACGAATCCATTACTTAGATGAAAGAACAAATAAACTTCCAAAATAATATATGGAAACTTCAAATACGTAAATCTAAATTTTATTCATTTTGAATATATGCCAATTCTGAGAACGTTTTGCGTCGGACTTTTTGTTACTAGTGTGCCAACTGCGATTGACCGCAAAACTTACTTGCAATATTGTCTTTATATGCATAAGTATATTTTGCTAATTCTGACTATGGGTTTGAGGTTCGATGCTCACTTTGGGGGAAGGAATTATTATCATTTTATATCTTTATTTTAAAAAAGTCGTAATAAAATATGAGGTGTTGAGTCCTGCCGAATGACAGGACAAATCTGTTAATGTCTCTGTTCTCCTGTTTCCGTTTGAATTCGAGACATTCTGTGTTGAGTTACATGAAATATCTTAACATATTTTTGTGTCCTACCCCCCCGGATACATGAATAAAAATAAAGGAGTAGACAGAAATAATTTAGTGTTTGTTTTATCGTAACATTGAAACACTATATGAACATTTTATTATTGATTTTTTATTACTTTAAATAGGTAAAACTCTGATCCCAAGTTTCAACCTAATTTTCAACATATTGATAGCTACTAAAAAGAAAATAGTTTCATCAAAAATTGTTAACCCAATTTAACACTTTCACACATAAATATCAACAAAATCACGTATAAGTTCCGTAGGTATGGACGAACATACATTTTGTTTGCGCTGAACGAGTAACTTTCATACACTATTATTAGTTCAATGATCATATAGTTGATTTAGTATTATTAACCTGTCAGTCGCCGGGCTCCGGGGCCCGGGAACAATGACCATCAATTACCAATATATACATGAAAAGCTTAATTACAAATCGAAAAGTTTAGTACAAAACTAGTACCTATAGTTTTTTTTGAAATTAAAAAAAAAATGGTTTGAGGTTATCGTGGCGTTATAATAGTGTTTTATTAAGGATTAAAGAGGCGATGACTTTAGATTCGATTTCCAGGTGAAAAATTATTAATTTTCTTTAAAATATGTTCACTTTTTTGTCAAGGGAAAGTGCAGAGTCTGGATTATGCCAATCATCACGGATTGTCTAAGAATTTGTGGAGCCAAAAATTATTCGACGAAATCAAGACATGAAAGAAGTTAGGAAGCATATTTACAAGCAATATCTATCTACATAGCAGGGTAGGCAGTGGTAGCCTATTGCTAAGACGGCCTGCTCCCCACTTTCCACCGAATTCTGAAGACATTGCCTGTTGAGCGGCGGATGTTCATGTCCACATTTGGGAATCGAACCCACAACCTATCGCGCTTACAGTCACACTTGTGCCCTTGCGCCTCCCGTGCCCCAGCCCCAAACGGGCTAAATTAACTGTCATTTGAATTTAATAAAGTTTTATTCTTTGTAAAATAATGTTGCTAAAAAGAGAGATGGATGATCTCAATTAAATTAAATATTCAATTAAATATTTTGTTCATAGGAATCGAACCCACACACAATACCCACACTATAAAGCCACATTTTTCGCTACGCTACAATTTTATTTATAGCCATACATATGTCCAATAAAATATAGCACGACAAGGACAGTACAATTTTAAATTTGTCGTCTCGAACCCGCGACCGGGGGCCTTTCGGAGATAATAAATAGTATAATAAAGAAGATTAACGGCGCATAAGGAGGCACGTTTCGTGGACAGTGATGTAAATGCATATGGACCGCAAGGAAATGTGTTACACCGTACTGTATTGAGGATTAGTCACAAAGCCCTCGTGGCATGGGAACAAAGGAACAAAGGTGTGACGCGAAGGTTGTGAGTTCGATCCCCACTAGAGACAAATAATTATTATTTATTGATATTATTATCATTACTTCGCTATTGCACTAATCCAAAATAAACTAAGCGTTGAGTTCTTGTACTCAATATGCAAGGCCTGCCGTGTGCCGGAAGCAGGGTAAAGCTGACTTATCTTATTTATTTTAGTTGCAGACAAAAGGAATATGTGGATTTATAATATGGTGGAACTTAACGCCGCATTTACAGCGTGAAACCGAAAAGAAAATAAAAAAAATCTAACATGATTGAAAAGAAAAATAGAATATCTTAACACTATTCTCCACAAAATTACACTTCGGTGTAAACTTCCATACCACCCCATCACGGCGCATGCCCTGCACCGAAGTTCAAATATTTATACGTCAGGCGGTATGAGGTCGGTATCAGCTATAAAATTTACATTTTTACAAACGTGGTGTCTACCGCCTCGTATTGTCGACGCTATTGCCACTCTAATTGTAGATTGTATCGTTGATATCATGTGCTTAGTGTTGTAACACTTAGCTACGAGTTTTGTTCCAAAATATATCATATAAATTTAACTTGTTAACTAACTATATTTACTTGCAGGCCAGTCGTAGTGCGGTGGCGCAAGCATGTGACAGTAAACGTGGCGGTCCTGAGTTCGACTCCCAGTCAGAAATAATATTGTTATTTATTAACATTTTAATTTTTCCGCTCTGGTAACTAGGCAAAAGCGTGGTGTTGGGTTCCGTACTCTGCCTGGAAAATTTGGGAAAAAGTGGGGAACTGAGTGTAACTTAACTTAATACTAGGTTCTTCCTGCTACCTGATTTCCGACTACCTTGCTGATGTAGTGTGAACCTGATTTTATTTTTATTTCCGTCATCATCCGTTCGTACATGAGGTCCTAATGGCACAAGCATGTGGCTGTAAATGGTTTCGGGTTCCCTTTCCACTCGGAGAAATCTTCTCCGTTCTGGTATAAAAGCAGAAGTACGGTGGTGAGTTCCACCACTCAATACGCAAAGCCTCGAAAATTCAGCAGTTAGTGGGGAACGGAGTGTCGTAACACTAGGTTCTCTTTGCCTATCCTGCTATATGTGGGATAGCTATAACATAACATTAACTTTAAGGAAAAGCACGGTCGAGTAGATACTATACCAGATTCATTCTTTACCATTTAACTTCAAAATAATGTTTCAATTCAATTGAAAAATTGAAATCACATATTCCCATTCAAAGTTACACGCCGGAGAATATCGGCCGTAATGACAGGAGAATTGAGCCGTTGAAATAAATTGTGAGAAAATGATGGATTTATTTTAAAATTCGTGTCTTTTCATATAATACGTATGGGGTAAATTAATATACGAGAACTCGTATAGAAAAAGCATTTTTTTATGGCAAAAGACAAGGCAAACGAGCGTTTGGGTCACCTGATGGTAAGTGATCACCGCCCACGAACCCGTGCAACACCAGAGGAGCTACAGGTGCTTTGCCGGCATTATTGAAGCGCAAAGGCACTAAATGTGACTGCAAACGTGAATAGTTGCGGGTTCGATTCCCTAGATATGAAATATTTATTTAAATTTATATTTCCATTGCTTTGCTCTGTGCTGCTAACTAAACTAAATGAATACAAAAACATTTAGTAAGTTACATTTAATAATTCAAGAGTTACATTTGTTATAAATGTTTAAAAAATGTATATAATAATGCAGAAATTCGCAACAGCATGTTATATTTAAATTGAGATAAAAAGAGCTTTAAGTAAAACAACGTCGCCATTACTTCCAAAATAAAAGTAAATACTCGTATAAAAACTCCTGTTTTACCCCAAAAAATACAAGTTTTATATTTGTTTTGTCATTAAAGTGCAGATAGAGATTGTTATATATTTATTATACGAACAAGTTTCCAGTTTCATAATTTTGTAGACTTTTATAACTGAAATATTTTTTGGTTGGTATTTTTTTTGGAGCTTTTATTTACTTAACTTGTCGAGTCAGTATGTGTGTTAGTGTATGGGAAATGTGCAAATTTAATTTGAAAATGAAAATTACATTTAGTCAATGTTGTTGATAATCTAAAATGGCCGTCATAACAAAATGGCGAATAACAAATTTTTGCACAACCCACGTTATATGGGTATCAAATGAAAGAGAAAAAGGAATGTATTTGTAAAGTAATACACCATGAATACAACTAGCTAACTCAACAGTAATGGGGCACCAATTATCCAGATAATGAAAAATAAAAAATCAGAATAAAAAACATCAAAATAAAAAATCTGCTTCACGCTGTATCCCGAATGCAGCGGGATAGGCAGAGGAAACCTAGTGTTATGACACTCCGTTCTCCACTTTCTGCCGAATTCTGGAGGCATTGCAGATGATGAGAATAATAATTGAACTTATTATTTTATTATTTTTTTCATATTATTTTAAATTGATTCACCTTAAAAGATTTTAAACGAACTCTTAAACAATTCCAAAGAAATTGTAACACAAATATATAGGGCGTAATAACAATATAAAATCTAGGTCAGCGTTTTTGTCAAAATAACGTAAACTCAACGTTTACAGTAATTAAATTCAAAATTTTGGGCTTTTCAAACGCTTTTAACCTTTAACTGACAATAGTGTTCCTCTCAGAACACGGCGGCGGTTACTTGCTGCTCGCTGCCTTACTTTAGTACTGCAGAATGTTTTTTTTTTATTAAAACAAATAACAATTAAGTTCAAATTCTGATTGTATTATGAAATAACGACAATATTTTTTCTAATAAAATTATGATTTTGTTAAATATTTTTAAATAAATAAAGAAAGTGACAAATAGTAGTATAATAAGAAGTTTCGCTTCGCTTTTGCTCGCTTCGCTTGGACCTCCTTATTTTAAGTATTTCTTTATTTACTTGCAACAGACGTCTTCTTAATAATTTTATATTATTTGCTAGAAAAATAGTCATATTTTTAAGTGTTTTATGACTGAACTAAGTCGTGAATTGAATTTTATCTATTCAGCTCAGTTAGTTCGACAACTTAATGGATATTTAAGTTCATTCCAATGAATGAAGCACTTAAGTAAGTAAAATTAGTACTTATAATAAAATTATAGTGTAAAATTAAAGCATTTTTTTATACTTTAACTAAGTTTCATATATACATATACTAGTTTATTCTTGCGGTTTTGAGTTTACAAAAACAAAGCCTAGGTTAAGGGTAACTACAATCTTAACTAAGGTTCCCTCTTAGAAAAAGAATTACTAAAATACGGATATTTCTTGTCCAAACGACTTAACTTTTAAATTATTAATCAAAATAATTAAAAATGACTCGAATCTACACTCATTTTAGTAAATTAGTAATCAATTAGAGATTGTGTCACGACGACAAATTTTGCACAGCAGCAGTATATTAAAAAACAACGTAGTGTCAAGATATTCTACTCTCCGCTTACAACCAAAGACATTGTTTATGTAGTAGAACTCAATGGTCACTTAAAACATAAAAATCAAATTGAACCTGCTCTTCAACCTTACAAGCTACCACTCAACCTAAAGGATATTTCTAAATAACTAAACAAAACAAATCAATTTGCCAAAGTATCATCACAAATATTTACTCAACGTTTCGATAGCGAGTTAACTTTCCTCGTTACAGTTTAAATCCACTTTCGACGTCTTAAAGGGTGTTCTGTAACACACGTTTACTTTCGTCATAAAAGTTAACTTGTTGATAAGCTATAAAGCTATTGATGGTTTTTTTTCCTTAAAATAATTATTTTTTTTGTGATATTATTTATATTTTTTTCAGAAACTAGCTAGTGATAAGACACTCCTTACTCCACTTAGCTCAACATGGATGGAATTATTTCATTTTCTTTAGTTTGAAGCGAATAGAAACCACAAGTGGAAGGCAATGACAATCGTAATGTTTCATAATCAAAATGTTTTTAATTTTAAGCTTAGGTCAAAAGATTTTTCCCCATAGCTAAAGTAGGGTAGACAGAAGGAACCTAGTGTTATGATACTCCGTTCCTCATTTTCTGTGGATGTATTGTGGGCTCTTGTACTCGAATCCAAAGCGAAAAAAATTTAAAATATTAAATATTTCATTTCCTCGAGTGGATTCAAACCCACAATCTGTCGCGGTGCCAGTCATACGCTTGTGCCTGCGCCACGACTGGCCTCAATTATTTAAGCTTAACAAGCCATAATCTTGTCTAATTAGGTACTGTTAAAATTACACTTACTTACGACAAAGGAAGCGTTGGACTGTATGTGAATTTTTAATATATCCACTAAAACTGTCTCGTACATATAATGTCCTACCTCATTAACTTCTCTTGTTAAAGAGAAACTAGTGTTGAGATATTCCGTTGACCATTTTCTACACATTTCACCTATTTCTAATACATTTCCAAGTTTACCGCAAAAGTTACATCTAAATTGTAACAACAATTAATATATCATTAATAGTTTAAAACAAAGATCTACCACACACGAGAAAGAATTGCATAATGCATTTAAATTTTTAATGCCATTTCTGAAATAGACCAGTCTTATCTTCTATTTCGTACATATTTAATGTGGAAAGCTGTTAAGATATTCGTGTTATCTTTAGTGATAAAAAAGAAGGCCAGTCACTGTAAACGCCATAATTGTGGGTTCGATTCCCATTCGGGGGAAATATTAAATATTTTCATTTCCTTGTTCTGATAACGAGGTGAACATCGGCATTGGGTTCCACCGACCAATATGCAATGCCTTCAGAATTCGGCTCATGCAATTCCCTGCTATGTGCGGGATACTGCGTGAAACCAAAAAAAAAGAAAACTTAACTGAACGCTTCCCAAATACACAGCCTTATTTCAAGTAACAAACAGGCACTTTGTTAACAACTTTTATTGAAACTAGTTTACTTCTTTAATTAAATTAGTTCAGCAACTCTAGGTGTATAAATGTATAATTATGTAAGTGTTATAATGAGTTTTACTTTATTTTATAACTTTTATGTTTTTTAAATTAAAATAAAGAAATATATAATTATAAGTAATTAATTTAAGTAATTAAATATTTCATTTTCTCAAATAGGAATCGAACTCACAACCTGCCGTGTTTAAAGTCGCACGCTTCGTGCCCCTTGCCTCGACTGGTTACCTCAAACACTATAAAGATCTACAGCTTCAGCTATGAATACAGTGAGAATCTCAGGCAAAAGGAACCCAAAGACATATTATTTTGAGTGAATAAACTCAATAGGATGTTTTCTTATTATACTAGGAAAATAATCTTCATCGCCATTTATAAAGTTTTAAGCAAGAAAATGTTTATTTAAAAAACTGTAAGGCCATCGTAGCACAACGGCATAACGTATTTCTGTAAAAGTGAACGTTGTAGATTCGATTCCCACTCGATGTCCTAATTGAGGTCTCGAAAATTATATGGTGAATGTAAATCTACATTTAAATAACGTAAAAATACAGTAAAACCACAAATTTTAAAATCAAATCTAAAATAAGCACATATGTATTACACTCGCATTCTACAAAATATATTACATATTATACAATGCCATATATCCCGTGGAAAATGAGATTTCTAGTCGCTTATCCTTTTACTGTTAGCTGTAGTTATCAACATTCCTATTTTATTTCAAACGTGTCTAGAGTATTACTTAAAGTTGCATCTTGAGATAAATCGACAATGTTCTAGTTACGCAGTAAGTTATTTTATACTAATGGACCCGAACGCGGCTACGCCCGCTTGAACTATACAAATATTTATTAAATATATTTATGAAATTATTTTCAGTTTTCAATAGAGAGATGCGTTAAACAAGCTCATTTTGGGTGACGTTTTCTAACAACAAACTTGCAAATCGTTGCTTAGCAACGGTCGCATAGCGACGGCTGTTGCTGCTGTAACATGGCGGAATAAATTGCATGTCAAATTAATAAGTATTTTAATATATTGATATATATCGAAAATATTACAAATATGAGAAAAAAAAGTATCCTATGTTCATCCCGAGACCCTCAAGTATCTCTATATGAGTATTTTATCACAATAGAATTAGCGGTTTGGCCCTGATTGCGTAACAGACAGACAGACAGACAGACAGACAGACAGACAGACAGACAGACAGACAGACAGACAGACAGACAGACAGACAGACAGACAGACAGACAGACAGACAGACAGACAGACAGACAGACAGACAGACAGACAGACAGACAGACAGAGTTACTTTCGAATTTATAATATAGGTATGGAAGGTATGGATAAATCCATCAAAATTTCAGCTTTGTTAAAACGACTTAGGTCTGGGGACCCTGGGATCTCAGTCTATTACGATATTATAAAGTAACTATTTCTTATTTACAAATTTTTAGGCTGTACTGGTGCAGTAAGTTGTGTGTGTATTATATAAATTAGTTTCGTATTCCCCCTTTGCTTCACGCTGTATCCCGCACATAATAGGGTAGGCAGAGATAACCTAGAAACGTAGTGTTGAGTCACTCTGTTTCTCATTATTTTCGGCCAAATTAGTGAGAATGGTGGATTTTAACGCCTCGCTTTGTCTCATTACCAAAGCAAGAAAATGAAAATATTTTAAATTAAATTTCTTCAAGTAATAATCGAACCCACAACCGTTTTCAGTCCCACACTTCTGACTCTGCACCACTACTGGGTAGATATATGTATATAGTTAGCTTCCAGTACGCCACCTGGTCTCTTTGATGTGTTAACATTTCTCATATGTATTGAGATGAATTCCTAGAACAACGCGTAGGCTTCTGATCGTCCATCAATATTGTCAATATTATTGATACCGTTGTGACTCTCTTGGGAATTGTTTTGAATTCTCGTATAAGCGACAGTCACTCAGCGGAATGTATAAATATTTAAATTATTTCATTTTCTGGTAAAAAGTAAAATAAAACGCTGCGTTAAGCTCCGCCACTCCACGCGTGATGCCTTTAAAATAATCAAAGTAACAAACTTTTTTGTTCGCTATATACGTTTGACGCGTTAAAGAATAATTATATATTACAATATTGACGTTTTGAGGTCTGTCGTCCACGACTTGTACTGCAGTACAAGTGTACTACTGTAAACGCGTCAGGTTGTCGGTTCGATTCCCACTTGAGGAAATTAAATATTCTAATTTCCTCAAGTAACGAGCCAAAGCGCGGTTGTAATTCCAATTAATTCATTATCCTTTGTTTAGCCTTACCCAATTAAATACATCCTTTATAGAACAGAGTACACGTGAGCGTTATACCAGCTAACTTGACATGTTTAGTGGTCCGGACACCTTGGCGCTTCAGAACTGGCCAAACTTTAGATAACTCAAGCATAATTTATGGACAGAACTATGCCCAAAACGCGTAATTGTTAGAGTTAGGGGTAGTTATACTGCCGCCCTTCGAAGGCTACACCCTGGCAACTAATTGCTGTAACTGCGACCGCGGTATGCCTCGGCCTTGGAGGGCTTGTTGGATGATGAGGAAATACTTCAAGTTTTGGCCTAATATTGTGTTTTTTTGTCTTGTGAGCAGCGAGAATTTAGTTTTAAGACAAACTTCTTTTTTTACTGTAAATTGTACGAACGAACGAATAAATAATTATTATTGGTATCCTGCTTTAAAAAACATCTTCATATCACATCTAAAATAATATTTATTTAAAGTTCAAAGTCTGATATCTCAACTTGTTAAAGACTTCTTAAGCACGATGAACTTAAGTTTTACGACGTCATACAGTTTTAGGATACCTGTTAATGTTATATAACACGGACGGACTTAATGAATAATTAAAAAGGTAGGAACCTTTTAATGTATGTGTAAAATTATATTATATTTATCAGTAGAAGAGAAAATTAAACGTATGAAATAACTCTTCAATATCCGTTTTTATTGTAACTTTGTTAACTTTGCAACTATATAATAAAATCTAAGAATCTGAATTTGGCCCACTAAGAATTATTGTATTATCATAAAATTTGGCAGTTCTATGTAGTTTGTGACCGTTACCTACCACTACTAACTAAAAGAATATATGCATATATTATTATTTTAGCCAGTAGTGGACCAAAGTGTATCGAATATAGGCAGAGAAACCCTCACTCTAAATTATAAAACTATATAATTAATATCTATTCAGCATCTGCTGATACTTTGGACGCAGACACTGGCAATAACCGGGATTAATGCCAGGAAGAAGAAGAAGATATAAGATGCTGGTGTACCAGGGTAGAAAAATTAAAACAATTCATTCCCTCGAGCGAGATTCGAACCAACTGCCATCGTGTTAACAGTCAGACTCGACATCTCTACATATACAACCAAATCTCTTAGAAACCTAATCCAAAGTAACATCTGGACACCGAACCTACATCAACCAGTCGAAATCACCAGCAATATATTAGTGCTAATGGACACCTGTACAGTTCATATAAATTGAAATTCCAGAGCGTGGCGCGGCCGGACCTCTCATTACCGTTGCCATACCAGCCTGTAAACAATATCTAGTTCTGACATGACACTGGTGGGCCCCTACTAGTGGTGTGGCTAGTTATTATTTAGTTTTATGGAGATAATCGCGGTGGTTGCGGGTTCGTTTGTTATTCGGGGGATTTTTTTTCAGCTTCAGGCTATATCATGCTTGTAGGGTAGGCAGAAGCCTAGGTCTAGTAAGTGTTATGGAGTATGAGGTATGATTATTGATAAAAAAATATTAAGACGAAAAATTTTTCATTCCAAATAAATTTTATTTTCAGCTTAACCTTCACCCGGATACACCAAAATAAGCAAACAAATAACTTCATATAAACTTATATATCCTATATCTTATAAAACAAAGTCGCTTTTCGTGTCTGTCTGAACTTTCTAACTCTTCTTCTTCTAAACCACCCAACGGATTTTTATGCGGTTTTCACCATTAGGTCGAGTATTTTTTAGGGAAGGTTTATATATAGTTTATTATTTGTATATTCTTATGTAAATTAACATAAATACGATAAATGTGTCTAAAGTCCTACCCGTTGAGACACTTTCGCGCATGCGCTGCTTTAATGGTAAGTACTACATGAAAAAAATGTACTGGAGTATTGTTCCTCTCAATGAGATCTATAAAAAAGTCCGCGAGAGCATATTTTTATCTTTTAAGGATAACGTGTAGTGATCATATTTCTGTCTAAAAATAATAATTTCAATATATTTTTTATTGTGAGGGATATTTTTCCATAATGGTATTAATCCTTATCCTTTAAAATACTTTATTAATTTTCTACGTTAAACGAAGATAAAATTTGCTTTTACACAATTTCGAAATTGCGAATAGTTTTAGAGAAAAACGCATTTAATTATTGACACATCACGCCGTTGACTCATCAGCTGCGCCGACTCAAGTTTCACCTATCCCATACTCTCAGCATATAAATAAGTATATTAGTTACGTTGGCCATTTAATGTAGATCAAAACTGTCTTTTATTGTTTTTTTCATTTTAATAAGTACTTTAGAAGTTGTACAATATCAAAACATCCTTGCTGCGAAACGCGCCCCGCGACGTTTTGCTTATACAAGCGCGTCATGAGCAGTCATTGGTGGTTCTGTGGTAGAATGCTCGCCTGCCACGCGGGCGGCCCGGGTTCGATTCCCGGCCCATGCATTCTATTTAATTTTCCTCACAGGCAGCCACGTCGTGCTTGCTTTTCATCAGGGACAAAATACCCCCTTCAGCATTAACCACAAGCTCGAAAAAAAAACCCGCCTGCCTCGAAGCAACGAACAAAAAGAATAGCAACGAAGATTTAGATGCGTTTGCACGTATTGGATAATTGGAGTTGAATGTATTATTTCAGCGCGATATATTTGGTTTCATATTTTTTGTAGTAGTTATTAGTAGAGGTAGGCTTTTGTTTATAATTTCTTCCGTTTAAAAATAGTCATTTAACTATCTAAAAATAGTAATTTAAAAATATTTTAATAAGTACTTGAAAAGATTAGTAGCACAGATTTAAAATTACGGTACCTACTAAAAAATCCTTGCCGAGTGAAACAATTGGAAAATCCTTATTGAAACTACGAAAATGCGGGTTGCATTAGAGTTTAATTAATTTTCACATTATCTTAAGTGCTTTGCAAACATACATTATATGAATAATCCAGTAGTAAAAGCGGGCGAAGCCGCAAGGGGGTCGCTAGTATTAAAATATAAGTGGGCACATGGGCACCATGGGCACATTTAACTCTAAGCGCAACAGGTTGTGGGTTCCATTCCCACTCGAAGAACAAAATATTTTTGGGAATATGGGGAACGGAGTGCCTTAACACTATGTTTCTATACCTACCTTACTATTTGCGGGAAACAGCGTGAAAGAGAAAGATAGAAAGAAGAAAATTCCTATACAAATTCAAATAGTAGCGGTGATCGCGCGTCACTAACAATGAAGAGGGTAGCTCGACACATGTCTGTTCCAGCGCAGTGTAACCTTAATTAAAGGTCGTTTCATTTCGACTGCGCTGAAGCTATTGCTATATATTTTTAATTAATTAATATTTCGAAACCTCTTTGGTAATTTATCTGTAAAAATAAACGTGGTGACCTAATATCATTTTTTTTAATGATAAAAGGTGAATTTAATGAATAAATACATGATAGAAGTATAGTCGTGGTCCGGTGGCACAAGGTGTGACTAGAAACGAGACGGTTGTGAGTTCGATTTCATTTGAAGGAATTAAATATTTAATATTTGAATGTTCTTGCTTTAAAAAGTGGGGAGCGAAAGTGTCTTTATGGGAACGGAGTTTTAATGCTATATTCCTTTTGCCCTTTGCTATGTGCGACAATGAAAAGCTAAAAAGAAATCTTTTTTTTAGTGAAAGGAGTATTCCACGCTTAAAAATGAAAAAAAATAGTCTTTTTCTCCAAAATTTTGGTAAATAAAATATTTTTTAAAAATAAACGGATATTTACTTTTTAAAATTTAGATAAATAAATAAAATAACAATTTTTTTAAATTTGATCTAGAATAAATAAATTTGGAGCAGACCGTCCCCATTTGTCGTGAGAAGTTGAAAATTTATCACAACCATTTACAGTGGCTTAATTTCGCCTGAGCTAAGACCTACTGGGAGTTCTTAAGGAGATCTGGGCAACTTCTGATAGGCTTTAGACTTAATTGACTTGCTATATATATATATATATAAATTTTTAATATATGCATGTACGTAAATTTTAATTTTATTTTCATGATTTAATATATAAGTCATATACATAATATTTTCAATCATTTTAAAACTTTTTATTCTTTCTTCTCTAGACATAAAGCGAAATTTATCGTCTAAACTAAATGCATTATGTCAAACTCAGGTGTAAAGCTTCTCTCTCTCTCTCTTTTCTCTTCTTCTCAGTTACGAGAACTTACGGATACGTAGGGTTTTTGCAACATATAATTATTTTTTATGAATAAGTAATACAACATTAGTATAATTTTAACTATTTAATATTCGCTATAGTTCTGCTTTGTATCGTTTCATTATTATTATTTAGTTATTACTTTTTGTTCAGCTTCTCGCTTTATCCCGCACACAGCAGGATAGGAAGAAGGAACCTAAGACACTCCGTTCTCCGTTCTCCGTTCTCCATTTTCAATTCCAGAGGCATGGTGGAACTGCTTTTACAGTCACATACATGTGCGCTTGCGCCACTGCTTATTACTTATTATTTAAAAGTAATTTGTATATAAAAAAGTAACAAAAATACTTGCCTACATTTATTCCTTATATATTATACACGCTTTAAATTTTTAGACATTAATTTCAAACAAGTGGCTAAAAACTAAAAGAGCATAATAAAAGTGGATGTCGAATAAAAATTAAATTACAACTCGCCACTCTGCATCGGTAATAAAACTTTCGAATGTCAAAAGTTTCAAGACGTTTTCGTTCTTGACTCAAAGCGAGTTCGGCATATTCAACATATTCAGTTTCACATCGCAAAGTTGGCGTCGCTTCTCAGTTTTGTTTTACGGATGGAATTTTTGATTCTTACTTGGGTTATAAGTCCTAGATAGAGATCCTATTTTTTTCCAAGTCCTAGCCTTGCAAGGCAATGGGAACCTATACGGTGAATCCATGGAATGGTAAGGATTTTTTTCATTCTCACTTGGGTCGAATGTCCTAGGCACTAATTCGAAGTCCATCTAGAAATCCATGACTTAAAAGATTCTTGTGTTACGTATGCTATTATGCTTTTATTACGTATTTTGTTAGAATCATTGCGTGAAATGTTCTCAATTCTAGACAAAAAAATCGTTTTTACATTTCAAATAATTAAACATATACCTATTAAGATTTTCCTTTTCAATAAATGAATATTTAAGCGCGGCGTTGAGATCCGCCACTGAACACCAGGGAACGGAGTGTCTTAGCGCTAAGTTCCCTTTACCTACCCATACAGAATGAAGCTAGAAATAAAAAATCCTTTTATTTTAAAAAGTTATGATTAGGTAATTTTTCTACGTAAAAATGCATAACTTTAACAAGTAAGTAAAGAAAAAAATTGAATTCACCAAAACATTTTTACAAAAGCCAAAACACGAAATGAGTTTTCATTTAAAATGAAACATCTCAAGTTCAGGGAAGTATGAGAAAAAAAAGAGAAAATTAATCCAATCTTTGGAAGTTTCACAAATAGTAATTGGGATTTTGTAAATGTTCCAAACTAAGTGTTCTGCAGAAAGTTAATTTAACTGCGCCTGAAATAACTGTCCGAATGTCATTTGGAGGATTGTTTAAATTAGTTTTTTTTTTTGTATTCACGTCTCTTTTGCATTTGTTTGGGTAGTTCAAAAGACTGACCTTAAAAAAATTTACACTAATCTATTCAATAAGCTAGGGAAAATAAACTATTTCCTTAACGCAAAATTAAAACCTATTAACTGAAGACAACATCTAAGAACACAAGCTTTTTTAATCACGCATCTCTCGAATTCGGGTGGAACATGGAGAACAGTCCGTTCTTAACACTTCTTTCTTCATTATTCTTAACACTACTTTGTCTCTATTTACCACGTAGGAAAATTCTACTATCATAAATTTAAGAAGTGGTTCCAAGTTGCCAGGTTCCCGCTGACTACCCGGCTATGTGCGGGACAAATCGCGAATCTAAAAAAATCTAGACCTGATACAAGCAATGAAAGCCGTTTCGAAGCAATTCAGAGACCAAATCATATAATCATACTAAAGCTTAAATTTGAATCGTGGCTGGATTTTTTCCAGATATAAGGTGTGAAACGTAGCACGTTTCTCGTTTGCAAAATTAAAAAAAAACGATTATTTTTAACCTATCCTATTATCGACTTTTCCAATTGTGGCTTTTCCGTTTCTGCGCCTGCACCAATATTGAATGGAAATCTAGTTAATACAATGGTGTAGGCACATTAATTCATTCATTAAAATAATTCATAAAATTATTTAATTTTTATACGATTTAAACGAACAAATATAAATAATAATTAAAATCTTAATAAAATAAATAAAATTATGTTCGAGAAGTATTTTAATTAATGGCAATTATTACAATATTTTTAATTATCTGTGTAAAAGCAGAACTGTTTTGTTTGTATCTATATTATTTTGGTCGACATTGTGTTTTAAATTATTTGGATGTTGTTTAGTATTAATTTTATTATTAATTGAATTTCTAAAATCGTGTTAAATGTGATATGTGATTACTAAGTATTAAATGTGACATTATTTTGGAAACAAACAAATGTTGAGTTTTTAATATTAATTATGATTTACATATTAGTGTTATTAGTATTAGTAAAAGGAAAAAACGACGACGATGTAAAACTAATGTAAAATGTAAGTACCTATTATATATATTCGATATCATTTTGGATGTTAAACATTTTGAATATAATATTGTGAGTGGTTCAATAAACATGCATTATTTCTAAACAATTTCACAATAAAGGAGATATAATAAATTTCCTTAAAGTAGGATTTTATTAAACAACAAACACAACAACAAACAAATGCAATAACAAGAAACAACATAAACAACACTCTTATTAAAAAAGAGTTCAGGGGAAAGTGAGGAGCGAAGTGTCATAATACTCTGCTGTATGCGGGATACAGCGTGAAAGTAATTTATTTATTTAATAATATTAAACTTACAACGAAAGACGGGTACAAGTTTGGCTGCCCTTAATATTGCTCCCGAATCGGCCGCATGGAAACATATTAACTCGCTTCGATGCGTTTATATAACAACAATTTTTCTACTTAATTAATTTTTTCCTTAATATTTATTGAGAATTCGATTGAAAAAGATTGTATTTTATTTTGTTCGTGTTCAGAGTAATCTTTGAAGTTGGTGGCAGGTATTATAGCAAAACTTAGTTACGGAGTTAATGCTAAAAGTACAAAATATGTATTTTTTTTCTTTAATTCAAGAAGGCAAACCAATTGGATTACGCCTCAAAAACAATACTAGTTATTTATATTATTAAACATACAATAATAATATAGTAGCGTAGACATTTCCTCATGGATCAGACGTCGTAGGCACAATTGATATGCCCACAATGCTAATTGACATATGACGCTAATAATAATGACGCTAACATTTCTCAATCTTCATATAGCTTCATGTAGCTTCATATAGCTCCATATAGCTCCATATAGTTCCATATAGCTTCACTATTGATTGAGGTTGATAGGTTGACGATATAACCTACAGTTAGTGATAGTGCAACTCGGATTTAATAGTAACTATTTTTATGAAAAATGAAGACTGTAATCTTTTCTGTCTCCTACATGACGCAACGGGAACCTAGTAAGATATTCCGTTCCTCACTTTCAGCCTAATTTCCGAGATATGGCATGTAATTTCGCTTTTATAGTCAAATTCTGTGCCGTTGCACTACGACGGTCATTTCATATTTATAACCTGATTGTATTTCAAAACTATTCCTCCCACAGCAGTAGCCAGAGGGAACCTAGTGTTAAGTTCCACTACATTCCCTATTTTTCGCCGAATTCTGGAGGCATTACGTGCTGAGTGGCGGAACTTAACGTTGCACGTTGTCTCGAACCAGCCAATCAGCATGCCAGAGCAAAGAAATGAAAATTTAAATAATTATTTAATTTCCTCGAGTGGGAATTGAACCTACAACCTGTCGCTTTTACAGTCTACGCCACGACTGGCCTAATTCTATATAAATATATAAATCTGATTAATACCGTACAGCATTGTGAGGTTTCGGTAAAGGATCTTACTATATATCAGTTAATATTTAACAAGCATCGAGATACCTTTTATGAAATAGAATCCCCGTTTCGTGTTCTCCAGATAATCGTCAATTAATTATTATTTACATAAATCGATATTGACGCCATTATGGTGCAGTAGTAATGTGTAATTGATTGCGATAGTTAGTGTTTCAAGTCTCATTCTTTAAAATGTTTTATAGTTTGTAAAATTCGGATCTTTAATGGTCATTCAGACGTTCCATATTTTTTAAATATGGAATGACTGACTTCACACAACACTAAAATAACCTTGTGGTGGGCAGAGGGAATGTAGTGTTAAGACACTTTGCCTCACTTTCTTCTTTTTCTTTCTTTGGTTGTTCTTGCAGAAAATAAAATTACAAATATAACAATATCTTGAAACTTATCGTAAGATATAATGTTACAGCTGAAATTCCATAACACGGCAATAAAAATGATATTATCTAACAAGTTTTTCTATAAAAGGTTCATATTAACCTTTTACTACGTTGTTTTTAGAAGGGATCAAAATGTCACTAAATAAATTAGTGGATCCATTCAATTCGTTATATTCTTTTTAAACGTATATATGAGGTCAGTTGTAGCGCAGGTGCATTAGCGTGCGACATGTGCGTGGGTTCGATCTCCACTTCAAGAAATGAAATATTTACCTAAATTTGTATTTTCACTTCTTCGCTCTGGCTTCGAGGCCAAGCGCGGCGTTTAGCTCCGCCGTAGACTAGTGGAATCGAACCTACGATTACTACACCGAAATGATTTCGAAATAAAATATCTTATAAAACATACAATGGCAACTAAAATTTTATTTGATATTGCAAAAATGTATATGATAAAGATGTATTTTGCTCTTTTCCAACGCTTCTTGAAATCCCGATGGGGTTGGATTCTGTGCTAAGTGAGAAAGATCGCTTCACACAATGGCTGTGCTGCGTTTACTTCGTGCTAGTAGTTGGAGATAAGTGACGTGATATATTTTTTTTAGTATAGATGCATTTATTTTACATTTAAATAAAGGTTTTTTTTGATTCAACACCGCTTTGGTAAATCAGACAGAAAAATACATAATTAATAATTAGTTACAGGTTGAGTGTGTTCATTGAACGCAAATTATATATTTCAATTCAATTTAGTTCTAAAGTAACGAACATTTCAAAGCTACCAATGGAGCATATTATATGATTTGTTTATATTATTTCAAGTTCCAAACATCATGTACTTATTCAAAATAGTAATTTTGAAGAGACAATTTTTGTATATTTTACTCATTTACACGAAGTGTCATAACACCAAGTTCATTCTGCCTACCTTGCAACATGTATGAAAGAGTGTAAAGGTGTAACAATATTGTGTATTTAAAAAAAGAACGACTTTTGCTCGTACACTTCAAAAGTAGCATAAAAAAATAGAAAAGAATGATTTACCACTACGTTCCCGCCTAAATCTAAGAAATATACCTTTAGCTTCGTTGCTTCGTCGTCGTGGTCGTCCTTTTTATATGTTGGTATTTCTCGACATGAAGATGTTCCTTGCAACGCCATGTGATTCCGGGAAAAGTTGAGGGTAGCAGGCCACGCGGTAGATCCGCCATGCGATGGATAGACCAAGTGAAGGCTGCCCTCAATGACCCTCTCTACAAGTACACCAGGCAGACAGACAACCGCGTAGAATGGTACGGACTGTATGGCGCAGCAACAACCTTTAAAAAGGACGACCACGACATTTAAAAAAAAATGAAAAAAAAACCATCCGGAATCACCTCGCACTAAGCAAGGCACACCATTGTAAAAGGTTTCTCTGATACAATATTAATCTAGCCAGAGCCGGCTATTACATGAGGAATTAATTTATATTTCACACGTTATCTCCCCGCTTCATTAGAGACGCGCTCGTTAAATTTTAAAATAACTGCCATTTCTATGTTATATACCTATTTGTTCGCCTTTTAACCTTTTAAGATCTACTTTTTGGGATATATGAGATTTTGAAGTCGTATTTCGTTATGACCTATGCTTTTGTAGGGTTGTGTTTGAAAAATCGTTGTGATGATAGTGGGTTCAAATACAAAAATACACTTATGGGTTTTCTAAATATGATGTGAATCAAAGGGACTAAACACTAACTCATATTTACTTATGTTGAATTACGTAACGTATATGTGGCCGTAGTGGCGCAGGGCCACAAAAGGGATTGTGAGTTCGATTCCCACTCGAGGAAATGTTTTATATTTTTATTTCTTCATTCTAGTAACAAGACAAAGCACTTCTCAGAGAATCAACGGAATTCTGACAACGGTTTCCAAGGTTCCTTTTGCCTACTTTATACTGGTATGTGCGGGAAGTTAAAAATGGAAACATTTTAGACTTTCACAAAAATGGTTTTTCAATATAGTACCTACATATATACTGGGAAGGTGAACTTTTTAGTCATTAACAAAGTTTGGCCAGCGACTACGAGTACAACGGCAGCTGGGGGTTTGAATTTTTAATATATTTGCGGACTACCCGACCAGATAAATTTAACCCTTTACATCGGCAATATGAATGTTAACATGTTAAGAATAATTTATGTGTATATTTAGTTAAATATTCTACGCTCTCGGCATTAATCGCTTCAGATTACTGAAATCTTTATCATATTATTTTACTGTGAAATTAAAGTTGGAATGTATATTATTAATTCTTCAGCTATTAATTTACATTATTAATAATTTAAATTTAATATAATTTTGCAAGCATTTTCGTGAACAGTTTAAAAATGAACACACAAATACCTACCCTGCCAAATTTGGTAGTAGCATGAAGTTTTTAGAATTATTTCTAAAAACTTCATGCTAGAAATCTGGATATTAGAAAAAAGTTTTACATTTACTCGTTTAAAAAAAATCTCTGGAATTTAACAGATTGACAGAAAGACGGAAGAACAACAAAATATAATGTCTTCGTTTTTTATTTTGAGGTACGGAACCCTAAAAAACATAACGTAAGATTTTTTTTCATTCAAATAACGACCTCTGACCCTCGAATAATATTCAGAATCGTCCCTACATTGTCAACTATTTAGAGGGATAATGAAAGCGTGTTACATTTTTCCTCTTCATTTCTCAATAATATTCATTAAATTCAACACCATTGCTTGTTTTCTTAACTTACTAGTCTATACTTCACGTATAAAACCGGCGATGTATTTGAAAATATTGTAAAAATCTTTAATAATGAAGATAGCTTCAAACATCGCGGTAGTAGGTCGTTATGTTAATGAAAATAGTCAGGGTATTCTGCTTGTAGTATAAATGGTCGCTAAAAATAAACAGTCTACAATGAAAATAAGATAAGGAAGGTCTGTGTTAAGTTAGATATTGTGACGTCATTAGTTTTAAAACGATAAGTAGTTTTTATTAATAAATAATTTATTTATATAAAGCTGTGAAAATTTGATATTTTTTTTTTTCAGCTTTACGATGAATTCCATGTATCGCAGAGTAACAAAGGAGACGTAGGGATAAGGCACTCCATTTCTCAACTCCAAGGTTCCCAGGTTCCCTCTGCCTACCATACTACTTGCTGTCGACCGCATAGAACTAAAATAAATTTATAAATGCCGATATGCTAGAGAAGCAATGTTTATAGCGCTATACAATGTTCCGCAATACTAAATGGACAAGCGTTATACGTGATTTAAAGCTTCACCGCAGTTCTGTATGTCCTAGTTATGCAAGGAAATTGATCCGATAGCCATTGCCTAACAGAATTCGTTCGTGTATTGATAGTCAAATGTTATAGTTTCTATGTGCTTTGTATATATATGAAGCTTTATATATATATTTTTGGTTTAACGGTCTCCATAATTATGTCGTCTTTTTTTATATTAAAAAGGAATATTTTTTGTAGATTTTTTTGCTTATTTGTCAAAAATATAAATATTGTTTAAGTAATGCGTTGAGTTTGGCTAGAGAAAAAAGCGTTAAGCTGGATTCCTTTATTTATTGATAAAATATCGACTATGTATGATATTGTTGGGTCTTATACAAATGTAATGAAAGTAGAAAATCTTTACGTATTATATTGCAAAGTACAATTATATGAAATTTAGTGAATAGGTAATTTTAGAAATATTCGTTACAAATATATCTTGAAAAAAAAAATTATCACATATGATGAGGTTCAATTCTCTCTAGGAAAATGGGATGAATTATTTTCGTTTTTTTTTTGCCAGAAAAACAAGGCTTAACCTTGTTTCCTTCTATATTTTTAGAATCATAGTGATTCATAAAGATAAACTACATACATAACTTACAAAGCAATCCTCAAATTCTTTTTCTAACGGTTTCATTATAATTGGGGTCCTATTCCCCTAATAAGGTCAAAAATATTTCTCAAACAATTTATCATGTTCCGTTACGACGCTCAAATTTCAACATTATTCGTTATTCACTTTCACTTTTTCGTTAAACGGCGTTATACTGAAGAATATAAGAATATTTTTCCTTCGAAGCCTGGTTTCCGGAGATTTTTTTCTTTTAAATGATGATGTAGAATTATAAATTTATGCCACTCGCTAGGCATCGTAGCAATTTTCTCCTTCAAGTGTTTGTGTGCCAAAAAGCCTTTCAAAGTTTTAAAGTTCCGTAGGGGAAGGTTGAAAGCCGCGGCCGCTTCGTAGTTTTACATATGAAGTGTTCTTTTTAATTTCTACAGTTGTCAAATATTTTTTTTTGCTGTCGTCGCTCAGGGACACAAGCGTGGGACTATAAACGTGGGCTGAAAACAATTGTGGGTAGGTACGATTTCCACTTGAGGAAATGAAAGATTTTATACTAGCGACCTAAACGCGACTTTGCCCGCCTAAGCTTATTGCTAACAAATCATACATATTTACAGTTTAGTTCAAGGTGTGTATGGAAAGTTCTTTAAATCGCCATTGCATTTTTAATAAATATTCGTATAGTTCAAGCAGGCAAAAAACGTCCAGGTCGGCTAGTCTTAAATATTTTTAAAAATTAAATTAGTTAGAATATTAAAAACTCACAAAAAATATTCTACTGTATAATAAAAGTGTAATAAACACATTATATCTATTGTATTTGTTCTAAATTTCTTTGAATTTTATTAAACAAAAATCTACTTCCAAAACGTGATGTAAATTAAAACTGTAACATTTTTATTGAAGGCAGATTGCGCGAAATACCGCTTACAGTCGCACCGGCAAATGTAAAATGATATTAAAATTGTTATTTTGTTTTAATTATTTTAAAATATTTTTATATAACATATATTTTTGAACACATTTTTATAAACACGTTTTACAATATTTCCGCCGTATTTTCGAGATATTGCGAGTTGAGTGGCGAAACTCAACGCCGGGCTTATGTCTTGTGGGCAGAGCGTAGAAATGCGTAGCTGTAGTCGTAGTGATACGTAGTACCTACTTAAACAATAAAAAAACTTTATAACTTAGAAAAAAGGTATCTACGAGTACATATATTAAGATGTCATATATAGATATACAAGAAATGAACCCCTATTGATTCTACCCTACACCGGAACATCCTCAGGAAGCTGGTGGTTACTGTGAAAACTCCCTCGCATCTAGTAGAATTGCGTATGTTTGTTATAAATTGTTTTAAGAGGCCGTTGTGGCTCAGTGGCACAAGAGTGTATGGATTCGATTCACATTTGAGGGAATGAAATATTTAATATTCTTATTTCCTCGCTCTGGAAACAAGGTAAAAGCGCGGCGTTGATATTCGCCGAATTCATGGGAAAATTATAAAACGGACTGAACAGAGATACCCCTCCCTCTGCCTTAGTTCCACGCCATATCAACGAGCGAGGTACATCATAAAACTAAAATAATAAACAATAGGGTGGTGCCTTGGAGAGTGCCTTTGTCCAGTAGTAGTAGTAGTAGTAACGATGATTGTGATGATGATAACATTATAAATAATCATGACGAATATGCGTAGAGTGTAGAAAATAACGAAGTGTCTTAAAATTAAGTGATGTCGGTCTACCACTTTCAAATGCGGAAATCATAAAATAAAAATCTAAAAAGATATGATAGTATTTCCTTTGCACACGCATCGTTCACGGTGCAAGTGAGAGAGGGTGTTAGCTTTCAATAGCGGCGGATGAAAGGCCGTCTGCCAACTGCGTTCAATAGAGCATTCCACGTTGAAACTGTTACTGGCAGAAAAAAATGCAAGTACTCTATGGGATAGGGTGAAACGGACTACTATGGAATATGTGATACTGTTTTTTTTTGTTGGTTCTCGGTGTAGGCTACCTATGGCAAAGTAGGCAGAGGGAACCTAGGAACCTAATGGTAAGACACTGCACATGTTCACATTTTCGTACCCCACTTTCTGCAGAATCCACAGCGCCACGCCAAAGCGTACATAACGCAAACTTTATTACCAAAACTATTAAATGAAGAAATATAAACATTTAATTTCTTTTAATGGAAATCGAAACCGCAACCTGTTGCGTTCACAACTCTCCGCTAACTCAACGTAACAAATGACAGGGCTCAATTACTTAAATTTTCTGTTTAAAATCTAACCCAAAATCATTTTATTTACACAAACACTGGTAAAGCACTTGTGACAAACTTTTATAATATTAAATTGACACTATAGCATTTCCAATAACGTATTGCGTATATTCCGGAAAATTTCAAAGTGTACAGATTGAACTACGGAAGTGGTTTATAGCTAATACAACCGTATTTACTGACGCGAATCGGAAATTGAGTTTCAACATCAACAGCAAGTACCTGTGCCTGTGGTAGAAACGATTATTCGTAAATGTTTTGTGAAAAAGCTGACTGTCAGCTACAGATATAAGAGATGTATGAAAAAATATGTCACTTGTATTTTCAATATAAATTTTATATAAGAAATTGTTTACGAAAATGTTACGTAAACAGTGTTTACCCTGTAAAAAATATTATATTCTTACATGAAAGTACGTTTCTAATTATATTTTTTGTAATTTATTTTAAATAATATTAACTATTTTATCTTAAATAATACATTTTATTATAATAATTGACTACACCATTTAAAATTAACCACACAAGACTCAAAAACAAAATCGGTCAAGTGCGATTTGGACTCGCCTACCGTGGGTTCTTATAAAAGTTGACTAACCTAAGTTTGCGAGTTTCTCATTTCTTCCCAAATTTTATAAAAATAGATCCACGGAAAGTATCGTATAAATCGTATCGTTTTTAAAACGCGAATAATTGAATAAAAATGATACCACATTGTATGTTTTGATTGGGTTGCTTTCTTTTCTGTACTTCGTGTGGCCGTAGTTTTGGGTATTCAATATTAATTTAATGCTTGAAACCTTTACGCAGTCATACAGACAGATGGAACAGAATTATCCTTTGGATGGAACATTATTTGTGTTGAGGTGAGGAACTCTAAAAACAAACATATTTTAAATACAGTATTTATAAATGAAACTTTTTAATTTCTAACTTTTTAAGTATTAAATTAAAGCAAAGTTCTCTGTATTTACTTATTATAAATGCATTGAAAATTGCTGGATTAAGTGAAACAGTTTTCCCTTGAGGCGCGAACAGAAGCTTTATTTACAGAGAGAAATTACAATTTGCAACTTAAACATTTAATCTAAACGATCTTCTATAGAACTTTACTAAAATTCAAAATTTTAGAAGCAAATTTATTTTAAAGTATGCAAGAATATTTTAAAAAGAACAACTACAGACGTAGCATCCACTGCGACCATTAAGTCAAGATTTACTAACATACTTTGCAAGAATTTCTCCGCCGTACGTGCATCTGGCGAAGAGTTATTATGTATTTCCACTGTGAAATACATCTAGGTTTGGGCACTTAGCCATCATATACAATTCTGGGATATTATTTTATACACAAGTTAAAATAAGGTTATCTAGCATAACAATAACAATTTTCTAATCTAATATTAGAAAACCCATAAAGGTTGAACGTTTACCTCGTGACCTCTTCGTGAATGTGCTATTGGAAAATATAGTAGTACACATGATACCTGTGGGTTCAATTCCAGCTTGAGAAAAATGTTTAAATGCAAATTAAAATGATTTTAGTACTTCGATTTTCTTACACAAAGTGAGCTGTTAATATTTCGCACATTGATCGAAATTCTCAATATTGATGCTGCCACTCACGACACGACAGGTCGTGGGTTCGATTCCCACTCGCGGAAATAAAATATTTAATATTTTTATTTTCTCGCTCTACTAACGAGACAAAGCGCAGTCTTGAGTTCCGCCACTCACCACGCAATACCCAGAACTCATCGGAAAGTGGGAAATAGAAGTGTCTCAAGAGTATCTTTACACTAGATTCCTAGTTTACTTCTGCCAACGCTGGTACGTGCGGGATACAACATAAAAAAAATATGTATTTCAATAATAACAATAATAATACTAATAAACAATAATAGGACAGTTTACCCTATCTAGACGTACTGCGTAGAAGGTTAATGGCGCGCGGAGTGGCCGCTAATTGGTGCTATTCGATGGAACCGTTTGAGGGTTAAATCAGACGCGACATGGCGAAGCACTGAGCCAGACGTAATTATTGAATCTAAAATAGCTGATCATTTGAATCAGTATGAAATTAAATATCAAGATACATTTAAATACATATGAGGCCATTCGTGGCATAGGGCCACAAAGTGTAACTGTAAACGAGACTGGTTGTGGGTTCGATTCCTACTCGAGAACATGAAATATTTAGTTACATTTATCTTTTCATTTTCCTCAGGAACAGCAGCTCAGAATTAAAAATCGGTTTTTAAGATAGTTTATAGGATAGTCCATTAATGATTGAGAAAGGGTTATATGCTTTAATACATAATGTTAATCACAGTTAGTTAATATACATTTCAGTTATTACCATCAAAGCCTAGGTCTCGCACGCGCACGTGGGCGAAGCCGCTGTCTAAGCCTAGTACATAATATAAAGAAATTAACAATTTGTATTCAAAGAAATTGTAAGCTGCATTGTTCTCCCAGGGAGCGGGAGTTTATAGCATCTTAATTACGGAAGCTGAAATATCGAACAAGTAGCAAAATGCTAATTACCCATTAGCCGGCAGGTGGCGCGCTTACAATTCTGAATTAACAAGCCGAGCTACAAAGTTCAGTTTGGAGCTTTACTTTTAAAGCAACGTGGATTAAAATATTAACAAATATAAGGTTTTTAGATAATAATATTTTAATATATTGAATATTATTAATATATTGATAATAATATTTTGGGTTCTATTCGCACTCAATTTAATATGTTCGTTTTTCTGCTCTGGTATTAGTTCCGCTACTCAACACACAATGCCTAAAGAATTCGACGAAAAATCGGGAACGAAGTGTTGTAACATAGGGCTTCCTCGGCCTAGGGCCTAGTTGTTAAGACACTTTGTTCTCCATTTTACATTAGGCATTACGTGTTCAGTAGCAAAAGAAGCAGAGCAGAGAAAATAGAAATAATAAATATTTCATTACCTCGAGTGGTAATAGAATCCACGACTGAGCTAGATTTTTTTTTAATACAGTATAAATAATAAATAAAAAATAAAACTATTCAAATAGATTTAGTTTAATTAAGTGTGAATAGAGTAGTAAGTTGAGTGCAATCGTATGATGCTTACAGCAAGAGAGCTATTATGAGACCACCATCACTTATACGCCCTACTTACTTATACTGGATATCTTAGTTTTGTTACAACATTAATTATCTTTTTATTCCATTCCCCACTTTCTATCGAGTTCTCGGGGCGTTGCGTGTTGAATGGCGGAACTCAACCCCGCGCTTTGGCCTAGTTACCAGAGACTGGAAATAAAAATATTGAATATTGCACTCACGGCCGTCGTGTTTACAATAGCAAGCTTGGGTACCTGCGCCACTAGGGACCGTTTGTTTAAAGATCTTATTTACTATTGACTAGTTTGAAATCGTAAAGTATTCTGCATAAAAAGTATATAAAAAATCCCCATGGTAATGTATAAATAAACGAAATACACAATCATTTTACACCAATCATACGTCCAATACAATATTTAAGACGAATATACAATAAAAAGATTTTAAATTTTAATTAATAACCTCAAGCAAGAATCAAACTAAAGACCATCACATAAACTGACTATCATCACTACCGCGTCTACACTCACTATGGACATACACTCAACCGCAACTAATACCCGCTGACACGGGCTCGAAGCTTAGGACGTCATCACCGGCCTCAAACGATTGTGTAAAATGGAGATTATTGTACTTTGTTCCTTAGAAACCTTAAAAGGTA
Source organism: Heliconius melpomene rosina (assembly GCF_056956725.1). Lineage (NCBI taxonomy): Eukaryota > Metazoa > Arthropoda > Insecta > Lepidoptera > Nymphalidae > Heliconius > Heliconius melpomene. Next base: position 1,676,804 of record NC_140402.1, on the reverse strand, counting down.
TATTAATAAATAATAATAAAGACTAATGAAAAAATCTACTCAAGTTCTTATTTATGTAGTCATTTTGAAAATTGTAAAATAAAAATTATTTATTAAAAATTTATTAAATCAGCTTCAAGCTATATCTCGCATATAGCAGGGTAAACCGAGGGAGTCTAGTGTTAAAACACTCCGTTCTTCAATTTTCGCTAAACTTTTTGAGGAATTACATGGTAAGTGGCGAATCTGAAACGCATATAGCAGAATAGGCATAGGTAATCTTCCCTTTGCAAACCTGCTATATCTGGGGACACAGCGCGAAGCTAAAGGAAAAGCGAAAAGGGAAGCGAACGCGAATTTTAATATTAAAAAAATATTTACGAGCATTAATTAAAAATTAATAAAAAAACTGCTATATGGTACTTTTTCATAACAACATCAAAATCATATTAGAGTCATAAAAAGTTAAGGTAAAAAGTACATACCGTTGAAATAGTACACGCGCTACGGGATGAGGTAGGCTTAATTAGATAAAGTTACAATTTTTTTTAATTAATCAACTTAATAATTGCTCGAGAGGGAATGCCGAGCTCATTTTTTATTTAAAAAAACAGCAAAACATGAAGAGATCTCTAAATTATATGGCTCATAATTTTAAAAATATTTAATAATATATATAAAAATGTGCTTTACATCAACGAACGCATAAATAGAATTCGTGGTGTCATTTAGATTGTTTCATATAAAAGTAAGGATTGTATGATGATGATGAGACAGATCGTTTTTAGAGTTCCTTTCGAATGAAAAATTGAACGAACGAATGGGAATTGAAATATTCAATAGTTCCATCTTCACGTGTAAGACGCGGCGCCTTCCGCCATTCAACAGGCAATGCCTCCAGAATTCAGTGGAAAGTGGGGGACGGAAGTGTCGTAACTGGAGATGGAGTATTTTGACACTCTGTTCCCAGATTCCCTCTGCCTGATCTGCATAGAGGAGTACAATGTGAAGCTAAAAAACTATCAAATTTTTGCACCAAACATTTCCTCAACTAAAACCAATTTATCCCATATATTATCAGAAAAATAAAATAAAAAATAAATTCAAAACTGCCATTAATAAAATTAAAAAAAACCCAGTATTTCCCTAAATATTTGGTTAATTCTGTAGCTATTGTGTCTCGTTGGTCGCAAACCAGTAAGTAAATAGGTATACTCAATTTACGACGGCTGGTGCTGGGCGCGAGCCAAATATCTGCTCTGTTTCGTTAGTCTTCAGCCTGAAATACGGACTATGTTTACAAATAAAAGATTTTTTTATCTTCACAATATATCCCGCATACGTAAAGTAAGGGAACTATTAGGTAAGTAAAGGGAACCTCTATTGCTAAAACTATTGCTAAAACTCTCTGTTCCTCATGTACCTTCCAATTTTAGAACATTGCGTATTGAATGGCAGAACTCAATGTCGTGCTTTGTCTATCAGAGCGGAGAAATAAAAAGTATAAGATATAAAAGATAGTCAAAAACAAGCCCAAAAAATATAATATCGTTAAAACTAATACTGAAGAACTACACAATTGAAATAATTTTATAATCGATGCACACATAGGCAAATTATAAAATTATTCAATTTTTGTAAATATTTGTAGTAAGGACCCATTCTTCAAGAAAATTAATCTTTGTGAGGGGCCCTATAAAATATAAGTGGATCCCGATTAAAGCACATCACTTGACTGTATTCACGACTGGTGCGGGTTCGATTCTCATCCGGGGGAATGAATTCTTTTAATTTTCCAAGAAAATAAAATGCGGCGATTCGATCCGCTAATCAACAAATAATTCCCCAAAACTAGGTTCCCTAACCTGCAATGTGTAGGATACAGCGAGAAGGTATACATAAAGTTATCATTCTATATAAACATATAGAAATATAATTTTCGTCGTATTTGTATGTAAATCGATCCTTTCATAATCTTGTTAGCACTTTCATCAATAGTTTTAACAATGTTCCGAACATAATTAACTTTGTTAAAGCTTAAATGTGTGTACCTACCTTTATTTTCTCTCTTTTCTAATTAAAAAGTCCATCAAATCCTATATAACAGTTTCCATTTTGCTTTTGAGCTTAACATTTTATTTTTTACAGTACATAGTTAGTACAAAATACTTATAGTATCGATTTTTAAACCTTTTCTCGCATATAGAAGGGCGCTTATTTGTGCGGAAAGCGGAGTGTTTAGTGTTTTGGGAATAAGTTATCTTTGCTTACTCTGCTATGCAATGAGTTCTTCCACTATGCATGCTCGAAATATTATGCGATACGTGGAGAACGGAGTGTCTTAATGTTAGGTTTGTACGCCAATCCTGCTATGTTCGATATACAGCGTAAAGCTAAAAATAATATAACAATTACTACGGAACAAAAGAACGGACATACATATGTACATATAGGTTTAGGGGCTAAAAACATAACCCTCATTTTAGGATCCGCATTCGGATAATAAATAGTTCTTTATTGAAATTTTCGATTACTTCGAAAATACAGAAAAATCTTAAGCAGAAAACGAATATTAATAAATAGTTGGTAGCACACGTTTCTCCAAAGAAATCCTTTGATATCACCTTATTCTGCGAAGGCTTTGAAACCAATATAATCCCTTTGGCTATATTAATAAGTGCTCTAGTTACCACTCGAAAGTTTTGGTACAGCCTCGTGAGAGCCTCCAAGTGAAGCCTCCTTCAGTCAGTCCCTTGGTTCAGAAATGTTTAAGTTTGACTTGAACAAGTACCAGTATGGCCGAAAAGTGTATGAAACTTTAATTGATACTCGAGTTGTTTGATTTAGTATGAAATATTATATTGTATTGGCTTTTTTTTTCAATATATTCAAATTTTCATTATAAATAGAATTGAAATTGATGAAAAAGTTTTATTGGAAGAAACATAAACGTCTCATCTAAATATATTTTGTACTCAAGGCTGACGCAGTGGTGTGGAGTCAGGGTCGTAACTCATTAGCTATTTCCACTTCCTCTCTCTGGAGACAAAATAAAGCTAAAGATTGAGTGGACCGGCACTCAACATCGAATATCTCATAATTTGGGCTAAATTGGAGAATAGTGTATTAACATTGGGTTTCCTCTACATACCAGGATCAAGTAAACCAAATGCAGTTTTTAGTTCTGCAGTTTAACTTGCAGTGTCGTGTCTTCAATCCAGGTGAAAAAATTGCTGTGAGTTAGTTGCAGAGAGAACTTAAACTCATATTTCTCTGTTCTCCACTATAATAATTGATACAAAAATTACATTATATATATATATATATATATACATATTTCTACCACAATCCTACTATACCAGCAACGCAAATATAAACCTCGTACCTCCCTAAGGTAAATCATTAAAAAATATCAAACCTTTGTTAATTCCGGATGCGGGCTGCAAACAGCGTAGAACAAACACAACTAACGTTTACTCCTGTCAATATTTACCTGGTGGGTCACCGGGTCACCTAGAACTTAGAATATAAAAGTTTTATTTCGCGTTTCATAGGAAGATTATTAAAAAAATCTCGTTAAGACACTCCGTTCTCCATTTTAAGATTATTTAATGTTTATATAATTCGAGGAGATTTCGGATGTAAATCGCTTCGGCCGTTATAATAATCGAAGAGAAATAACATTTTTGATGGAAATTATTATTGAGGCCAGTGTAAAAGCGACAGTTTGTGAGACGGTAGGTAGAGGGTTCTCTTTAAAACACTTCCGTTCCCCACTTTCCAACGATATCTGGAGGCATTGCGTGTATAGTGGCAGAACTCAACGCCGGGCTTTTTGCCTCGAAATCTGAGTGAAGAATGAAAATGTAAAATATTCGTAAGTCGTCGCTTATCCGTGCGCCAAGACAGCCTTTACTTTTGTATGACATTTACAAAGGAATGCTTTATATGACGTTAATTTTTACCTAGGACTTACATATATACCTACCTACCTACCTAACCTACTAACCTACCTACCTACGTAACCTACCTACCTAACCTACATTTGACGACAAAGGCAAAACCGCAGTTCAAAACTAGTAAAATCATAAAATATTTGAAGTGAAATTAAAAAAAAATCTTGTTATACTTTTCAAGCGTCGGTTAATTAGACTTGTAATTCCCTTTTACATTTTGAGGTTTGGAGTCCACAAAGGATTCTGTAATCAATAATTAATACGCCCGTCTTTATTACGAGATGAATACTTGATTAACACTTTTTAGTCTGTTTAGAAAGAATAGATTATTTTCATTACAAGCTCTGGTAAGACAAAACGCGGCGATAAACTCCGCCACTCAAAATACTATCTCGAATTTTAGCGAGAAAATGAATAGTGTCTTAAAATTAAGTGCTCTCTGATTACACTGTTATACAGAAACTAAATATATATATATATATATATATATATATATATATATATATATATATATATATATAGCCTTATTTATACCTTTTTTAGCTTTTCGATAGATGCATTAAGAAGATTGTACCACCACGACGGCCCCTACCTTATTATTATTATTCTATTTTTGATGATGCAGAGTATAACATGCATAGAAGGGTAGGCTGAGGGAACCTAGTGCTAAGACACCCTATTTCCCATTGCGCTGCGAAGCGAGTGTTGAGAGGTGGCGTTCAACCCCGTGCTTTGCTTCGTTACCAAAGCGAGAAAATCAAAATATTAAATAATAAATTCCTGTGGTCGGAATCGAACACACAACCATCGCGTTTGTAGTCATACATACCACTGGGCCACAAAGGACTTTACCTTATTACGAGATACTGACAAATATAAACAAATTTTACTTACAAACATACGAGAAGAATAATTAATATCGCAGAGAGAGAGAGAGAGCATCAAGAATTAATGGCACAAAATAATAATAACACGTAAATACGAGTTCCCAGAGGTTCATAGTGCACGCCTTATACTGGGTTAAGTGGGAAAATTTTCTCTCATTAGGGGAATATTCGGCGTTTCGCGTAATTAAACGCAAATTTTCAGGCCTTGTCGAGCAAACAGTGCTCTGCCGTGATTATGTTTGTGTATAATTTCTGATAAATAAACTTAATACTGTTGATAATTATTTGGTTAGCTGTTTAGGATGAGGTATCTGAGAAGTAAGGTTGTAGGTTTGATTCCCGTTTGGAACAATTAATATTAGGGTCATAATCAGAAAAAGTGACCATTTTGTGTCTTTTCTTGTCCCGCTACTTTGAATGCGTTTTAAAAATACAATTTTAAAGATAGCTTAAATATTTTGCCATTTAAGATAAATTTACTTATTAACTTAAAGATTTTTGTAATATTTTAAATGTATTATGGCTAATAATAGTATTTTTTGTTAGTTGCAAAAATCCTTTCAAAATGCTTCCATACAATTTTTCGTGTCCCATTCACCACATTACTTTTTAAAAATAGATTTGTTACGAATATTTATGGTTTTATTTGATTTCAGATGTGTTTATATTACTTTACATTATGCATAATATTAAATAGAACTACTTTTATTGATATATTATTTAGTAAATAGTATATATTAGTTAAGTAAATTTGTCCCAAAATATTGTCTTTTTGTTACTCAGGGCTAGTAACGTACAATTAAATTATGAACGCAATTATTTTGAATGATATTTAATATTATTTTTTATTGTGGCACCATAATTCTTAAAGTCAATGCTGTCGTAACTACAACCAGTAGTGTTCTCGCAGCAGTTGAGGGGTTCAAATGTTTTAGAGGGAATGCGTGAAATTACATCTCAGGGTTATAAACGGCTTTTATTTTGGTAAGTATTCTATAATTTCGTTTTCTTGTTTATGTTATTTGCGTCTTTTTACAAAATCTCAAAAAAGAACTTCAGTGCTTGCACATGCAACACGTGGCTTATGAGCAAATATTTAAAAAGGTTAGAATTTCTCAGATTTTATTCTCAATTTTGTTATATTTCGTTACGTAACGGAACTGAGAAAATATGAAGCCTAGTTCATAATTACGTTACCATAGGAAGATTATGTATATAAAAAAAAATGCTGGCATATGAAAAAAATAATTAGTGACTTTTGATAACGTGAAGTAACCAAAAATAATGATTTTTAAGTTTTTTGTCTGTTTGCTTGTTTGTTTAATGTGTTTGTGCACGCTTATCTCAGAACGGCTTAACCGATTTAGTTAAAAACATTTTTTTATTCTTCCTGAAATTAGTTGTGATTTGTAATTTTTCTCTGGAGATAGTGCATTAATAAATATGTAGCTCAAGCGGGTGAGGCTTTTATTTAAAAACAAATAGGTTCTGTACTAGACAATATACATGAAATATTATTAAATACCTATTAATAACTATTTTTTATTTTCAGTAAGCGTCATGGCTCCTATGTCAAATGCTGATAGACAAAAAAGATATAGAGAACGTCTTAAACAGACCAATCCTATTAATGAAGATATGCGAAATAAACACTTACAAAGAATTCAACTTAATTCCCGTGATAACGACTCAAATTTTGATATATTTTAAAGTGGGTTTAATTTTATCATTAACTTTGTGATTTCTAACTAGAAATATAAGTTTATTACGTTACGAACTAGCGTTATTATATAGTTAATATTGTCACTTTGTTATGTTTTCTTACATTTATAATCTATTAATTCAACGATTGAATCTTTAAAATTTTAATTTGTGTCTCATTAAATAAAAAAAACCAATAGTTTTATTCATATAATATTCTTATTTTGTTGTGTATAATGCCTTATAACATCAGTTTCGTAACAAACATTATCAGTATTGTTACTTATCAGTTACGTTACGAATTCGAAAATGTCCACTTTTCTGATTATGACCCATTAACATTTGGTGAATTCTTCATTTTTCTGTCTCGAAAATTGTGCACAAAGTGGGGAACAAAATAACTTAACACTAGATGCTTTCTGTTTAGAAACTTTGGTTTTAACTACTCAACATCCAGCATTAAGTTATATGAGAAAAATATTTATATATTATTTTTAATTCACTATTAAATAAAAAACTAGTATTATTTTTACAATTTTAAATGTTATGTATTTATTGAAATATTTATTACATTGAAGCCTTCGTAGACCAGGGACAGAAAGGTGTGACTGTAACGCGACAGTTGTGGATTTGATTCCCAGTCGCGGTAATGAATTATTGTTTACTAGCGGACGCGCGCAGCTTCGCTTGCGTAATTACTTCTAAGAAACCACGAAACATGTGTTCAATGAAATATTTTTAAGAGTCTAAATTTCAAATTTTATAAAAATCGGTGGCGATTTAAAGATTTTTCCATACAAACTTTCAACCCCTTATTTGCACCCTTAGGGGGTAAATTCTAGAAAACCATGAAACATATGTTCAATTAAATATTTTTAAGAGTCTAAATATCAAATTTTATAAAAATTGGCGACGATTTCAAAAAAACCTATACAAACTTTCAACCCCTTATTTCCACCCTTAGGGGGTGAATTCTAGAAAACGATGAAATAGGTGTTCAATTAAATACTTTTAAAAATCTAAATTTCAAATTTTATAAAAATCGGTGCCGATTTAAAAATTTTTCCATACAAACTTTGAACCCCTATTTCACCCCTTTAGGGTTAAAATTTTTCAAAATCCCTTCTTAGTGGATGTCCAGATTATGAAAGTAAACTTTTGTCCAAATTTAACGTTTCTACCATCAGCGGTTACGGCTGTGCGTGCGTCTTACCTCAGTCAGTGAGGACAAGTCCTTTTATATATATAGATTAATATCTTCATCTGTAGGGTCTGGTACTAAAGAAAAAATAGTGCGGCGTTGACTTCCGCGGCGTTCGAAAATTCGGTGAAAAATGGAGAACGCAGTGTCTTAACATTAGATTCCGTCTGCCTACCACCCTGCTATATACAAAAAAAATATTGATTTAAAAAATATAACCTATTAAAATCCAAATTGAACCTGTAATTAACGGCTATTTTTACTTTAAACTTGTAAATCAATAAGACAATACCTCTACGATAAGAATTAGAATAGAACAGAAAATAGATTTCTACATAAGATATGATAGAACTCTCGAGGGCAAATGCCTAACGATGACTTCACATTACAAGTACGTAACGACTAACGAGACGCGGAACAATGGTTAGAAATACGGTTAAAAATCTAGATTCATGGTTGCTATGGTAGGTTAAGTAGGCTTGTCGATTGGAGTCATTTGATCCAATTCTAAGTAGAATACAACTTGTTTACTTTTATTTTACCTCGGTTCAAGAGGATGTTGGGCCGCGTTCTGTTTTACTTAGAAATGTCTGTTTTAATTTTTTTTTGCTGTAAATGTAGGAAAGGAATATCGTAATAAATTACTAAAATTGATTGTAGGTTAGCTTAAATACTTTGTTTTTTTTTAATTGAATTGTTTCTGACATTATGTTAATTTTTCAGTTAGTTCTTGACTATACAGGGTAAAATATTTCAAACCCAGAATAAAAAAAATAATCCAGGTACCTCAACAGTTTGGACGTAGGATTTTTTTTTCATTTTACGATTTTTATCCATACCTGTATTTCGTGTGACGCACACATAAGTGTACGACGTTGCCGCTTTGACAGGTAAGTGTGTGCGTGCCTATGTTATACTTTACAAATGGGGTTTTATTTTAAAACGATAATTTTATTATTTATTTTGTTTCAAAAAATAACTTTTTAATTTTTGGGAATTATTTTTTTTCTGAATTATATTAGGCTTTTATAAAGTAGTTAAAACTGTGGTTTCATTTTAAATGAAATGTGGTGGTGCTGACAATTCCACCCTGTATAGTAAGGGCAGTATTCCAGTCGCCGTTCCGTTCAGTGGATTCAATGAGTACACGAGGAAATTAATTACTTAATTATTTATTTTATTTTCATTTTTTCGCTCTGGTGTTGCCCTTATACAGCAGGATAGGCAGAGGGACCCTAATAAACATTCCGTTGCCAAATTTCCGCCAAATTCCGGAGACATTGCGTATTGAGTGGCGGAACTCAACGCCACGCTTTGCCTTGTCACCAGAGCGACGAAATGAAAATATTAAATATTAATTTCCTCTAATGGGAATCAAACCTATAACCGGTCGCACAATTGATTATAATAAAATTTTCAATCTTTAAACAACCTATAAGTGAATTTAAAGTTGTTACCAAGTACAGGAGTAATGTAGGGCAAGGGGTGAGAAATGAAAATTTTTGCAAAAAGTAAATTCAAATTCCATGCTTACGAGCCCATACGTGGCTGTATGGAAAAGTTTACAAAGTTCCACAGTACGCCACTTTCACATATCGCTGAATGTGCTTCAGAAATATTTTAGTGAATTTTCCATTCATATTATTCAAATGCATTCATTATTCAATATCATATTCAACGTAACGTCCGTCGAATATGTTCGTTCGTTTATTATAATTGTAATATTACGAATGAACTGTAAAATCGTAGAGACTTGTTTTTATCAACGGTTTCGCCTGCGGAACCATGTCAACCGACCAACTAGGAAAAAATGGTTCTAAGGGCTGGAGATATGGTTACAGGTACGGTGGGCTACGATGTAACTATGAACAACAACTTATTAGAGCGTGTAAACATAAGAAACAAACAAAACAAAAGCGTGTAAACGTGATAGGTTGTCGGTTCGATTCCCACTCGGGGGAATGAAATATTTAATATTTTCATTTCCTCGCTCTGGTACCCGTCGTCTCGCAGGAGAAAGCTGTCAACCCTGTACCTCGACTAGCCCAATAAGTTAAAATTGTAAAAAACATACAGATTTTGTGTTTGACTATGAATTTAAATAGTATAGGGCCGCTATTTATAGATAGAGTTAATTTTGTTCCCCTAGACTCTAACTGTCTAACTGTCTGTCTGTATGTAATTGTCATTTTTCTGGACGATAGTTATACTTTTTATGAGTTATTTTTGTATATTTTTACTACTATTTTTATTAGACTTTTTGAATTCCAAAAAAAGACAAACGAGTCGAGGGACCAAACTATAATGGAAAATAGGGAACGGAGTACTTTGACACTACTCTCCCTCTGTCCCCTAGGCTTAAATGAAATAGAAGAAAATTAATAGATAAAATAAACAATTCCATTCTTAAAAGATAGAAGATTCCGAGATACGATCGTGATCATGTAGCTAAGATGTAAAAGCAAAGCTGAAATGACAGGATCTGGTAATAGGCTTAGCGGATGAGACCGCCGTTGACTATCGGCAAATATATCTAAAGAATTACGTATTTTATTCCCCTTTGTATTTTACGAGTATGTGTGAAAGTTATAAGTAGATTATTCCCTTTGTTTTTTTAATATTTTAGTAGTTATTTAAATAAAGTTTTTGTTATCAAGAGTTACGATAAAAAATAAATTTGTCGTTTTGTTTATGAAGATACTATACCCCGCACACAAGGGGTAGGCAGAGGGAACCTAGTGTTAGCATAGTCAGTTCCCCACTTTCGGCCGAATTCTAGGAGCATTGTGTGTTGAGTGGCGGAATTTAACTCCGCGTTTTGATTTGTTACCAGAGCAAGAAAATGAAAATAGTTAAAGTTAATTTAATTTAAGCTTAATTTTATTGTACATATTAATCCTTTATTGTGAAATCCACTTTGTAAAAAAAATGAATAAATAAATATATCATAAAAAAATACAACATTATTGCTTTATTGAGACCGTCGTGAAGAGCGGAGTTCAGCTCTGCCTCTCAACAGCAATACGCGGGTAATTCAGTCTCTTATGACTAGGTTGCCCCCGCCTACCCTGCGATAGGTACCTAAGTGGATTTCCATTAATAATTTTAATTAAATTACATAATCCAAAACAACAAAAATAGATTTAAATTTAAAAATGTTATTAAAATAGTGTGTTTCGAAATAACTTACTTGACCTATTTGAATAAAACCGAATGCTGAACAACCCTTCACCTCCCATTAGTTTAATTCGCTGAAATAAAAATGATTATTTAAAATTAGGCTGACCGAGATTTCAGAAATTTTAACGCTATAATTGTATAATGAGGAAATTATATTATATACTAGTGACCCGCTCGCGACTTTCCCTTCATGAACTACAAAATTTCTTATCTGAATTAATTTTGCGATCTAAAAACATTATTATTTTAAAAATAAATTTCTATACACATGATACTATTAGAAGCGCATTGGCACAAGCGTGGGACTGTAAGCGCGACGGGTTGTAGGTTCTATTCCTTTAAGAAATGAAATATTAAATATTTTCATTTTTTCACTCTAGTCTCTAGAATTCGGCGGAAAGTCTAAAGCGGAGTGTTTTAGCAGTAGGCTGTCCCTGTGCTTACCCTGCTACATGCGTGATAGAGCGTGAAAGTGAAAAAATTGAAAAACTAAGGCAACACGTAAAAAAATTCTCAAGCCCTCCCGTTTTTGCAACATATTTAATTGTTACTTTGCTCCCATTAATCGTAGAGCGAGTTTAAAAAACTTGACTATCGCTAACACAAAAAATAGTTCAATGAAAATAACTTTGCAGCTTTATAATATAGATTCCTTTGAATGCAATATGAATACGCATTCACACATCCTGGATATGTTATACATTTAATTTATCACATTCCTGTTTATTTAGAATTTAGGTATTTAAAATTTCTAACATTTTTAGGTTCCGTACCTCAAAAGAAAGACCAAACCTTTATTGTCCATCTGCCCATTTGTCAAGACTATTTCTCTCTAGATCGCCTAGAGGTATGAAAATGATATTATCTAATATCAAATATCAAAATCTAGGGCGTATATCTATCCTTGGCGTAAAGAAAAAAACAGTTTCTTAGTCAACGCAATCAAAAGTCAAGTAAGTCATGAAGTAAGAACTTGCAGCACAACATAGTTAATTTCATACAAAATGAATATACATGCCAGCAATCTTAAGTTTGTCAATATATTACAGTTCAGTTTTGATAAAATTAGTACGGAACCCTCAGTGGGAGAGCCCGACTCAGATATGACCAGTTTTTTTATTTTATTTTAATCGCAAACCGAGAACGGGCCGTGGCTGATATGAAAATTTATATTTCAACACTAAACAAAGAGGTAACGACTTGGAAGTAATAACTTGTAATCAATCTTTTTTTTGTTTAAATCTGCTCGTATTTTATTCGTAAGTTAAAAAATGCTTAAATTATTATTTAAACTTTTACGAAAGCCCGTTACTGATGAGGCCATGCGTGGTGCAGCTTCGATTCCTATACGAGGAAATTAAATATTTAACATTTTTTATTTCCTCGCTCTGGTAACGAGGCAACGCCCGGCGTTGAGTTCTGCTATTGACCACCCAATGTCTGCAGAATTTGGCGAAGAAGTGTGAAACGAAAGCGTCTTAATGAGAACGGATTAACACTTGAAAAATACTTAAATAATTATTTAAGTTTTTATGTTAGCCATATAAAACTATCATATAACAAATCCGTAGCATTTATTAAGCGCCCACTCCACTACTTGTGAAGTTCCCCGGCGAAGTGCTAGTCGAAGTTGATTGCAGTGCAGAGTAAGTGACCACACACTCTTGCATCCTCGAGGAGAGCTCACGAAGTCCTTTGACTCGGCCGCAAAAACCGTCACCGACTAGAAGTCTCCCGAGAGCGGCGGCAGCACGAAGCCAACCAAAGTGTGTGCCCATGTGTGACCACAGCCCTGGCCTCGCCCAACCTCCGTCTACTTCACAAGTAGTGAGCGCTTTAGATTGGACGCGCTGCTTTCGAAAATCAAATACAAAAATATTTTTTTTTCTTTTAACCTCACGTTAAAAGGTAAATAGTCATTTGATACAAGTGTTTAAGACAGTTTCTCTTCAAAAATAAAACGACGATACAAAATGAGGTCAACTCATAAGATTCTCTGTCTACTGTACCGTAAAAGTTAATCTAAAATAAGCTAATTAATTTCCATTTTAGTAAAAGCGAAACGCCAAAAGATGACACCGTGACTATGCGGAACCAAACGTGCCAGTCATTTTGTAAATTATCAAGAATGACGACATTATCAACCCTGGCCACAGTGAGCCGTATTAAAATACGTTTTTTTTTATTTTGTAATATTTACTGTCTATTTTTTGTACTAGTGTATGTTAGTATATAGAATGGATTTGATTATCTCCAAAAATAAAAAAAAATAACATCAGTTAAACTAGACTAGCCATACATTTCAGGTTCGTGTTGAGTGGAGCAAAGATATAAACCAGAAAATAAAAAAAGCATTTTTCGCTTTCATCACACCTTCTTACAAACATGTCTATCGAACAATGCCAAAAAACAAATTCTTTAAAAACAATGGTTTGTCCCATTATTATTTTTTAAGTAAATGTAAAAGAAAAAAACTTATAAAAAACTAAAAACTTTTATGGTGTAACTGTAGCGCGTCGGCTATGAGTCAAATTCGGCAGAAAGTGGCGAACGCAGTGTCTCAACACTAGGTTCCCTTTGCCTACCCTGATGTGTGCGGGATGCAGCGTGAAGCTGATTTGATTAAATTTTTAAAACTAATTATTGTATTCAAATAGAACAGGGTAGCTTGTATTAATTCGCTAAAACAAAATTATTTTCCCATCAACATAGGCTATTTAGCGCTAACAAAGGCCGATCATCGGGCGAATGTACACAAAAGCGGGTTATAAATCCGTACAAAACAAAACCTCTAAATTAACAATGGAACTTTAACGAACGTATTTCAGTATATAAACATGGAATTAATTATCCCATGGATTCCCTATGAATTGCAAATACTAATATGGAGTAGAGTCGGATTGTATACATAGTGTGTGTTTGTATTAAATATGTCTGTCTAATCTAGTCACATTAAATTAGATAAGGTTATGGGTTCATAGATTTTTCCTAAAAGATGTGATCAGGAATCATTGGCTGATTTCGGCTCCCCCTCTACGTTTCATTATAACATCTAACAGTTCCTCTACACTTATACCCAACCCCGCTAAGTACTATTAGGCCGTATAGAATTTGGGTGGTAGTTACTTTGGCAGTAAATAAGTAAGGTGCGAAAACCGAAGACCTAACTTATGTTAAGAAAACTCATATCCGTCTGTCTGTTTGTCAAGAGCATTTATCTTAGGAAAGCTTGGAGATATCGAGTTAAAATTCAAACCTTATACCGATTGTATGGCCTAATGATTTCCTGATGTGAAAAGAAACATATTTTTATATTTACTTAGAAAAAAGATATGGCTAAACAGCCATATCTATATTGCAAAAAACGCGTATTTCGACACTACAAAGGGAATTAAAATTCAAGGAGTACTTCTAGTTTTTCATACTTTCTTGGAAATAATAATAGAAATTATGTTAACCATTGCAAGACACCTCTTAACGCTAATAAATTATAAGCACCTACGAATATGAAATGGCAAAGCGCGGCGTTGAGTTTTGCCACTCAACACGCATTGCCTCCAGAATTCGGCACAAAGTGGGGAACGGAGTGTCTTAACACTAGGTTTCCTCTGCTTACACTGCTGTTTGCGGAATACAGCGTGAAGCTGATTTAATTTACCAATCCAAAAAAAGCGTGAAGCCGGTTTTAGCTAATATATTTTATTAGGAGAAATATATATTATTTTGTAAGTTAAAACATATTCAATATTGATACGAATTTTGGGCCACATGGTACAAGTAGGTGCCTTCTAGTATATAAGCTCAAGTTTGCAGCTGCTTCAGATCTGCTTGCTACAGAACTTTCTTAAATTATATACATCTTGGTGCATACATTTGTATGAATTGTTGAAACTCTGAATCGATTATTTTCAGTTTTGCATGTCTAAAACTACCCTAAAATAAGTATATCATAGATAATTAGTAAGATATCTTACCCATTCTTATGAAATTTAAATATATTTTTAAGTACTAAAACCATTGTGGTGCAGCGACTCAGCGTGTGACAGCTAACGCAACGGTTGTTGATTTGATGTTACCATGATGATGATGACGGTATGATGGTTATTTTAATTTTTTCGCTCTGGTAATAAGACAGCGCGGCGTTAAATTCCGCCACTCAATAAGCAATATCAAAAAAAATTGGCAGAAAATTGGAAACGGCATTACACTTTTGGTGGGTGATCCGCCATGGGGGCTACAGGTAGAATAGTGCTGAGTAGAGTAGTGCCGGCTAAAGTTTTCGTACAAGTGAGCGAGGTGATCAACCATTGACAGTAATTATCACGTGGATCAAGAGAAGAGTAGACAAAGCTCTGCTCCGGCGATGGAGAGAGGATGTGCTTAGGGTTTCTTTTGTTTTTAATTGATTAATATTTTTTTAAGATAACCCATTTGAAGTACACCTACGCCTACGTTATTTTCAGCTTTACGTTCTCCGATTAGCAGGAACAAGCATAACTGAGTCTCACTTTATTCTTCGCTTTCCTTCCAAATTCAAGACAGTAATATTGAATGACCGAACTCTATGTAGCGTTTTTATCAAATGAAGAAAATAAAAATGATTCATTCCTCCAAGTTCGAACCTACATCCACCGCATGTGCGGCCAGACTCTGTAAGGGATAGTAAGGTATTCAATAAAATAATAAACAAATAAAAAATAGTTTATTCCATCTCCAAGCTACAATCATTAGACCTGAACATTTGGCTTTGTGTATTACTAATATGACTTCTTCTAAAAATATATTTTACGGATAAAGATACAAAATTCATTAAAATTATAACAATAAGACATGCAATGATAATATAGAATACCTTCATGTCGACTACATCTCTTACACCTTTGTCTGCTATATTTAAATTTTGTGATACAACACTCTGCTTATCATGTAAAACGTCAATTGTTCTGTTTAATACTTTATTTTGTTCCTCTAGATATTTATTGGTCAGAAATGTATAGTCACTACTTGATTTTAAAATTGATGTCATTGATTTTAGACTATCCGTTATATTAGTAGTTCGATTATTAGAGTCCTTTAAAATTTGTTCCTGCGCATCAATCAAAGTTTTAAGAAACGTATCCATCGGAATGTTCGATGTTTTCACAAATTCTGTTAAAATTATGGCATATTTAATTATTTCCATTTTAATTTCGCTTATATTTTCAAACATTATTTTCGACATATTAAAGTAATCACGCAGTTCGTTTATGACTGTTACAAGATCAGTGACGTTCTTGGTCGTATTTTTGTTTATTTCATTCGAGTAATGATTTTGACATGTAATTCCCTGAACGTTCTCTGCATTATATTCAAAATGTTCTGCTGTAATTTTAAGAAAACCATCAGAAGTAGGAATTGCAAAAGTATTGTTTTCACTTTTTATATTTATTAAAGCATTACAAGGCAGCAAATTTCCACCTATGCTAAGAAGCTGAAGGCTAGAAGTTACAAAAAAATTAGAATCTAAATGAGTGATAATATTATTATCAAGATACAAGTAAGACAATCGGGGAGTGCTATGCAAAAGTTTTACATCAAAAATGTGTATTGCATTATTACTTAAATTAAGAGTATTAAGATTGTCGAGCCCGTCAAGTACTCCAAATTGTAACGACAGTAAGTTATTGTTTTGTAAATTCAATGTATTAATCATTTTAGTAGATAAAAATGTTCCGGGTTGGATAAATGAAACTCTATTAAAACTCACATCAAGCCGGTTGAGTAAGGGCATTTCACCTAAAGAACCTTTGTCCAATATAGTTATATTATTGAAGCTTAAGTCTAATTGCAAAGTGTTTTGAATATTGGAAACAAAAACTCTATTTATGTCACTTATATTACAATCGACCATGTGTAATATTTTAATTGAAGTATTCAAAGTCTCTGCGAATATTATATCTCCTTTTACATTACTAAATGAAACTTCTGACAACATTAAATTGTCCAGGATATGCCCGGTTAATTTTAAATCATAATTATTGTTCAGATATAAAAATTTCAATTGCGATAAACTTTCAAATGCGTTTGAATTTACACTAATAATATTATTAGAATACAAATATAATTTTTTCAATGCCAATAGATTATGAAAGGTGCTGTTAGTGACGTATTTTATCTTATTGTTATTTAAATATAATTCAGTAAGACGTGAAAGATGTGATGTGTTAACATGAAATTGTTCTAACATGTTGAATGAAAAATCAATTCCTTTTATGCCACCGGAACCTTTAAACGAATCATATTCAATTGTTTCTATATTGCTGTGAGAAGAGTTTAGTTTTATGAAGTTAACATCAGATAGCGATTCATTTTTATACCGTACTATGTCAGAATGGGCCATATCAAGCTCAATAAGGCTTCTCAGTCCATTAAATGTATTTGCTTCTAAAGAATTAAGTAAATTATCTCGAATGATTAAACGTTCCAATTTATTGAGTTCAGCAAATGTATTGCTTTCTATAACTATAATTTTATTTCCTGATAAATCTAAATTTATTAAAGAAGACAACTCTTTGAACATGGCGTTTGTAATTTGTTTCAATTTATTATTTTTCAAACTGTAATCTGTCAAACTTTTAAGTTGTGATGTATCAAATTGAATATTATTTAAGCTATTATACGATAAATCTAATTTTAAAAGTAATTCCAAAGATTGAAATGATGTTTTTGCAATAGTATCAATATTATTTGTGCTTAAATTCAAATAGAGTAAACTACTACCAAGAGAGCTAAATGCGTTCTCGCCTAAAGTGGTTAGCTTACCGCCACTTAAGTCTAAGCTAGCAACGTAAATTCCTTGAAACGTATCTTTTTCAATGACTCCATTAAGATCATTATTATATATTTCAAAATGCGAAATATTTTTATATACAAATGAACCACGTTCGATATCTACTATATTATTATTTGCTAATAATAATTTCGACAATTGTTCATTATTTTCAAACAATTTCTTATGAATAGATGTAATTAGATTGTAACTTAAATCTAATTCTTTTAAATTTATGAGTGTCACAAATGCACTATCTTCAATTTTTTTTATATAATTAGTAGAGAGATTTAAATGTTCTATACTAACCAATTTTCTTAATTCTTGGTCTGCTAGTGTTGTTAAACAATTATGATCTAAAGCAAACTCTTTTAAATTTACAAATCTAGCTAATGTTTGTCCAATTTCTGTTAGTTTGTTGTTTGAAAGATAGAACTTTTCCAAATATGTCATTCCTTCAAACGTAAGTATGTCAAATTTTAGAATCATATTATGAGATAAGTCCAAATATCTAAGACGACTAAACGCTACGAAACAATTGTCCGGAAGGTGTTCTAACGCGTTGTAGCTTAAATCTATCTTATTTACCAAAGTAATACTCATTTCAATTTCAACTTGTGGTACTTCAATAAGCGATATAGAATTATGTGAACAATTTAATGTCTCAAGTAGAGAAATACGAGACAGTTCTTTTAAATTAATAGTTTCCATATTATTATTTACAATATTAAGTTCCTTTAAATTTCTTAAATTATAAATTTGAATGGGCAACGAAACAAGATTACCTCTATTTACACTTAATTTAACAATATTACTTGTCTTATCTTCAATACCAAGTAAAGGATCTTCTGAAACGTTTATGTCTACATCGTTAACTTTTAAATTAAGCTGATAATTAGTACTGTATGTGTCATAATGTCGATAATAGTAATCATTTGATCTCGATTGTTTTAAACATGGCCACTTGCTGTTTATCGAGTGTAAATCTTCAGCAGTATTCGTACATGTGACGTCTGCACGGCACACATCCGTTTTAGGTAAATTTGATATTATACAACTTCCTTTTGTACTTAAAATGGTCCCGTAAAATAAAATACACGTAAGGATGATTTTCCTAAAAAAAAATTAAATAAAATTACTTCTATATTTTTTTAAGTCAAACATTACATGTATAAGAACATTTTAATGCATCTGGGCGCACTTTAATATGATATTAGATAGAGCCTAATCTCGTTATACAGGGTGAAATTGTCAGCACCATTTTAAATGAACTCACAGTTTTAACTACTCTATAAAAGCCTAATATAATTCAGAAAAAAAATCCAAAAATGAAAAAGTCATTTTTTCAAACAAAATAAATAATAAAATTATCGTTTTAAAATAAAACGCCATTTGTAAAGTATAATATAGGCACGCACACACTTACCTGTCAAAGCGGCAACGTCGCATACGTATGTGTGCGTGACACGAAATACAGGTATGGATAAAAATCGTGAAATGAAAAAAAAATCCTACGTCTAAACTGTTGAGGTACCTTGATTATTTTTTTTAATTTTTCTTATCAGACAAGATTCTACTGTGGCACGAATATCGTACACCAAAATTCTTATTTATAAGGTAAGTAATTACCAAAATAAAAAAAAAAACTGAAAAATAAATATTGGAGTATTCAATCACTATTTCTGCATATATTTTTCATTACATTACAAATGTTATAATTTTTTATTAAATTAAAAAAAAAAGAAACACTTACATTTTCACTATAAATATTTTTTTACAAATAATTTTAAAAGCTAATTCAATTCGTCGTTCTAAAATGTCCACTTCGATATAGGGACGAACAGTGACTATAGAACCATCATTGTTTCTACAATATACACATACATAATATCTGGACACGATAACATATTTTAAAATATAAGTATGAGTCAACTGTTATATGATATCAGTTAGAACTAAAAACGTACTAAGACCGTCGTGGCACAGCGGCACAAGGTTGTAGCTATAACGCTACGGTTGCGGGTTCGATTCCTCGAAGGAAATAATTATTATTTATTAATATTTTCAGATAAATCCCACCGTTGAATTCCACCATTCAAAACGCAATGCTTCGAAAAATTGGCGGTAAGTAGGAAAAGGAATATCAGGAGGTAACTTTAGGTTCCCTCTGCCGATCCTGCTGTGTGTGTAATACTAAAGCACACTCATCCACTGTTGCGATCAGTGCTATGAGCATTGTTTGTATAAAAACATTGGAGTCATAACGTCCATGTAGATACATTCATAGCTTAGGTTGAGGTTGATAGCGGAAGCTCATAAATGAGTACCCCGACTCGCACTTGGCCGATTTAAAGTGACTGTGCCCACAAACATTTTCAGAGCCGAGTCGGCCTAATACTAAAAGAAAAATAAATTAGCCAAGACTTCGTTGTGAGAGAAATTTGATTCTAGTAGAGTAGGCAGAGGGAATTTAGTGTTACAACACTCCGCTCCCCAGTTTTCGCCGAATTCTAGTGGTCGCCACGCTTGCCTCGACACCAGAGCGGAGAAATGAAACACTTCATATGTGAAACGTTTATATATATTCATATTTTGATTTCTTCGCTCTGGTGTCATTTTCTCGAGTGAGATTCGAACCCCCAACACTTCGCGTTTTTGTGAATGAAAGACACAGTTGTGCCCCTGGGCCACGACTGGCCTCATTATTAATTACTGAGTAAATATTAATTGTGGATATCGATTTATTTAGATTTCACGCTTCTGCGTAAAGGAAAATATGTATACCTATATATATCTCCGCTATATACTCATTTAATAATATTTTAATATTATCTTGAAAGGTTTTTTATTATATTGAAACGTTTTACCTTGCAAAAACAACAATAGACCGTCATGGGGCAGTGGTCAACCTCCTAACTGTAAACGTGACGGTTGTAGGTTCAATTCGACTCTCATAACAAAACAAAGCTGAGCGTTATGTTCCACCACTCAACACGTAATTTCTCTAACGCCGTGTGTGCAGTGGGGAACGAAGTGTCAGCAATAGGTTCCCTCTACCCACCTTGTTAATTGCGGGGAGTGTAAAGTTTATCTTACGGAACTACAAAAAATCATTCCGCGTTCGGATTAATATCCAATGATACAGTCAAGTAATATAGTGAATCTACAATCATTTTGCTTAAGGCTGTTCCATAGCTCAATAACGGCCAAAAAAACATAAAATAAATTAAAAGTTAATTATCTTTTTATTAAATCTAATTTTGCTTAATATAAAATAAATTTACATGTTATTAGTTTTTTTTATATTGACAACACTAAAACGGGGACTCCCCTATTTATTTTTGTCGCAGGAAATATGTGCTTTATCAGCCATTATATGTGTTCCACCTACTTTTAGTGCACGTTATGCTTGGTAGACATTTTATATTGTAGTGTTGAGTATTATATTACGAAAATATGTAATATGACTGTAATGTTATTTGTTTTCACTTTGTAAAGGTTTATTTCACTTTGGTTGGTAAAGAAAACCTGGGAACCTAATGTTAAGATACTCCGTTCCCATTAAGACACTTCCTTTCCCACTTCTGGCAAATTAAGAAAATATGTAATAGGTATGAACCGTGGTGGTAATTTTTTTAAGTTCAACCCACATTCCTCATATAGCAGGGAGGGCAGAGGGAACCCGAGGACCTAGTGCTAGGACACTTCGTTCGCATTAAGACAATGCCGTTTGATTTTTTTTTAGGTTCACACCGCATTCTGCAGATATTAGGAAAGGCAGAGGGAACTAACTATATTTAAGGCATTCCGTTTCCATTAATACAATTCCGATTCCCACTTTCTGCTGAATCCTGAAGGCATTGTCTGTTTAGCGGCGGAACCCAATGCCGCTCTTTGTCTCATTTCATTAACTATTTCATTTCCTCGAGTGCGAATCGAACCCATTGTGCCCCTGCGCCAGGACTAACCTCAAATTTATTTTATATTGTGTAAAGTTATACATTTATCTATACTAATATAATAAAGCGGAAGAGTTTGTTTGTTTGTTTGTTTGTTTGTTTGTTTGTTTGAACGCTAAGATCTCTGGATCTACTGGTGCGATTTACTATGTTTTTGTTTTGTATGTAAGCTGCATTCTTCAGAAGTGCTATAGGCTATATAACATTACATTACACATATATACTAATAAATTAAAATACTTTCTAATTTGACATGCAATTTATTCTGCCATGTTAATAACAACCGTCGTTGCTACGCGATCGCGTTCGTTACCGCGTCATTTTGATATTCATCCTTATGAAAATAAATATAATAGTCACTTTTAGCATTTCATCTAGATTGAAATTATATTTCTATAGAAATTATATTCTTATATTTCAAGCAGGCGTAGCCGCGTCCGGGTCCACTAGTTAGTTATATAATAAACAATTTCAAATCTGACGACAATGAAATTACATATAAATAATATTGTAGTTGATCCAAAATGGCCGCCGCAACAAAATGACGGATCAACATCATATAGATATCAAACGAAAGTTTTATTGTATATTTTTTTGTATATTTGCGACGCAATCACACAATGTGAATGTGATTTCTTTTATATAATATAAGGTGCTATGCAAGGTGTGACTGTAATGCAACGGTTGTGCGTTCGATCTCCATACGGGGAAATTAATTATTATTTATTTAATATTTTTATTTCTTCGCTCTAGCACCAAGGCAAAAGCCCGCTACTGAATACGCATTACCTCGAAAAATTCGACGGAAAGTGGGAAACGGAGTGTCTTAGCACTGAAATGAAATTAAATCTTAGCACTAGGTTCCCTCTGCCGATCCTGCTATGTACGGAATACTGCGTGAAGCTGATTTTTATATTTCTAATATGGTCCCACATATATTTTATGGGAACGCTAAACGCGTTGCAATTTATAAAAAAAATAAAAAAACAAAGAAAAATATGCTAACGCCTGTTTACGCTTAACTTATTCTCTTTGTCAACTAAAAACTAATATAAAACTTTGCTTTCTTTTTTTTCCATCCATCCATCAGCCTTTCAACGTCCACTGCTGGACATAGGTCTCCCCTTTAATTGGGCATATTAATTAATCTGTATAATAAATTAAGTTATTAATTACTTGTGTTAGTTTTTGTGAGTATTTTGTATATATTTTTTTGTTAAATGCGTAAACAATTATAAACAATATACAGAAAATGGTTTTCAAGTTAAATTGAGGAATTTTAATTTCTCTTTTAATATTGCAGATATTTTTTTATAATAAGAGATGTATTTGTATATACTCACTAACAACAACAAACCTATGTTTGTACAAAACAAAATAAAAATAAAAAACAATTATTGACTTTAAAAATATACTTATATAAAAGGTTATATATATAAAAGGTAAAAAATATTATTAAAATTACAATTCAAAGTAAAGATACTTAAAAAACAATTATAGAATATATTTATATGACCTGATATTTTTGAGTTAGTGCATTAAATAGTAAATAGGCATGTATATAAATAATATTTATATAACTTTACATTATTTTTTGCTCCATATTCATGTCGAAGGTTGCAAATTAAAACTACAGAAATAGCGTTTATAATCTATATATATAAAAGGACTTGTCCTCACTGACTGAGGTAAGACGCACGCACAGCCGTAACCGCTGATGGTAGAAACGTGAAATTTGGACAGATGTTTACTTTCGTAATCTGGACATCCACTAAGAAGGGATTTTGAAAAATTTTAACCCTAAAGGGGTGAAATAGGGGTTGAAAGTTTGTATGGAAAAAAAATTAAATCTGCACCGATTTTTATAAAATTGTAAATTCAGACTCTTAAAAATATTTAATTGAATACGTGTTTCACGGTTTTTTAGAATTTACCCCCTAAGGGTGCCAATAACGGGTTGAAAGTTTGTATGGAAAAATGTTTAAATCGCCACCGATTTTTATAAAATTTGAAATTTAGACTCTTAAAAATATTTCATTGAACACATGTTTCATAGTTTATTAGAATTCACCCCTAAATACGCAAGCGAAGCTGCGCGCGTCCGCTAGTATAATATAATTATTCAATTTAAATATTAGTACTTAATTTAGTTAATGCTAAGAATATTTGCTTAAATTGTATAATATTGCTTATATAAGAATAGTATAGTAAAATAAAAAACAATTGATAGAACCCAGGTTAATCATCAAATTTTATAATTGGGTTCTTATATTGTTACGGTACATTTTTTCTAAGAATATTTTTAGACATTAGAAGTTTCCATAGAATCTGATATTTGCCGAGTACTAACAGATCTTCTGCGAAGAATATAAATTTTGGATTTATAAATTTTTCTTAAAACAATACATACTAAAATAATCAAAATCAAAGCAACGCATGTTTCTACGAATAGGGGAGACCTTGTTTCGATTGCCGTTGACGACAACGATTCACTTTGCAAAAGAGGAACAGTAGCAGTTGCAGTGGTAGTCGATGTATCAAAACTTTTGTACAGCATTGATAATTTATTATCGACCTCAGCGAGAATCTTTTCTTTCTCTATCGTCATTTCATTAATTATATCTTTCCTAAATTGACTTATATGGCTTAAAATGTTATCCGAAGTTGTATTGTTCTTATAGTGTAATTGTCCATCAGTGGAACTCGTGGCAACAATAACTTTTAAAATTCTATCCAATAATTTATTAGTACCTACAGATTCGTTGTGAATCGTTGATACGTAGTTTTGCAATTGTACAACTTCTTTTATGCTATTCTCTTGTAGTATTTCTAGTCTTGTTATATTTGCTGTTTTATCCTGATGGTTATTAATAAGAGGTTTTTTAAGATTAATGTCGGATAAAATATCACGTATATTCAATAGTATATTCTCGTTATAATTGCCACTACGCGGTGTACTACTAAGTTCTGATTTGTGATTATTAATATCACATGTTATACCGTAGGAATTGTGTTCCACGGTATCAACGTGTCTCATAGCGGTTATTGAAAGCGTTGAATGCTTATATTTCACAAGATTAGACAACGCTTTACACGAAATGGGATTATCGCCGATACTCAAAACAGATATGTTAGTGCTGCGCAATGCTTCTAGGGAAACGTTTGTTATTTTATTGTGATCAATAATTAGTATTGTTAATCTATCAACTTCATAAAAACTCTCAGATTCTAAACTGTTTATAAAATTAAAGGAAACGTCCAGAATTTTTAAATTGATTAAACCACGAAATGTACCATATCCGATTTCCAATAACTCATTATGAGATATATTTAGCTTCGTTAGAAGTGGATTATCTTTAAAGACACCTACTTGTATGACACTAATTTTATTAAAGCTAATATCAATTTCACTTACATCACTCAAATTTGAAAACGATCCCACTTCTAACTGTGATAAACAGTTGTGGCTGAGGCGTAAAAAACTAATTTTTACTAATCGGCTCAAATTCAAGTTAACCAAATTACTAATGTTAGAATATTGAACTTCTAGTTCAGTTATTGGAACATCTTTGTATTCGCTAAAAGAAATATTCGATACTGTATTTGACAAAATTAGAGTATACAAATTTTTTGCTTTCTTCAGTACTGAAAAGTCACAATATAAATTTATATTATTCGATATATCTAAATAACTCAAATCTTTCTGATCGTTAAAAGTATCATCACTAATGTCAACAATTTTGTTGTTACAAATGCTAATTTTATTTAAATAAATCATTCCCTTCACAAAGTCACTACCTAAGCTCTTAATTAAATTATTATCCAGCGATAATTGATTAAGGTTACGTAAATGTGTTGTATTAACACAGAATGATTTTATTTCATTATTAGACAAGTCCAAAATTTTAATGTCTCCAGTATTAAAAAAGGCATTATATTGTACTTCATTTATTTTGCTATAAGAAATATTCAATTCTATTAAATTAATCATACCGTCAAAAGAATTATTTTGGACGACATCTAACGATGTATAGGACAAATCTAAGGTAGGAACCAGAATCAGGCCTTCAAATATACCCGATTCTAATTTACCGACCAAAGAATTTTTAGATATCTGGAAACTATTTATATTAAGTAGTTTTGTAAAAGATTTTCTTTCAATTTTTGATATATTATTATAAGATAAATCTAAGATTTCTAATGCGTGCAAGCTTTCTAACTGATTGCTATTAATCTCCATGATAAAGTTACTTCTCAACAATAAAATTTTAAGACTTCTTAAATCTTCTTTATCAAAATTTATATGTGTTATTCTGTTATTGGTCATGTCCAATATTTTTAAATTAATTAGTGTTCGAAACGATGTATTCGAAACTGACTCTATAGTGTTGCTACTTAATAAAAGATCTGTCAATTTTTCTAATCCAAAAAATGCATATTGTTCTATACGTTTTAGTGCTTGATTTCTTAAATTAAGTACTTTATTTAATTTTAGGCCTTCAAACATTCCTTGCTTTACTGTGCCTCCTAAATAATTTTCTTCTATCGAAAACATAGATATATTTTTACCTTTAAAAAGTCCTTGTGGCAACTCAGTCAGACTATTATGTGACAAGTTAACATCATCCAAAAGCAAGTTTTTAGAAAAAAAAATTTTGCTTATATTTGTCAATATATTATTACTCAAGTCAATTTTTTTCAATAACAGTATGTTTTGTAATGCATTGTCTTCTATTAGGACTATTGTATTATAACTAAGATCTAATATTTTAAGATTATGTAAGTTTTGAAAATTATTAAACAATATTTTTTGAATGTTATTATTGTTCAAATAAAGTTCTTCCAGCTCTGTAAATCTAATTAATGAGAAATTAACATCAATGATGTTATTATGAGAAAGTTGTAAAACGGACAATTGTGATATGCCTTCAAATGTATGGGCACCAATGCTAGCGATATGGTTATGGGATATATCTAAGCGTCTGAGATTATGAAAATCCATAAACAAGTTATCTTTAACTTCTCTAATTTTGTTGTACGACAACGTTAAATTAATGAGTGTATTAAAAACATATGCATTACCATTGCTATTTGTCACTATATCACAAATATTGTTGTGAGAAAAATCAATTCCCTCAAGAGATTTCAGTTCAATCTCATTGTACAGATCTGCAGAGGTTAGATTATTATTGGATATATTGAAAAATTTTAAACTTTTCAATTGTCCTATTGTAGGTAATGTTTCATAATTATTTTCACTGATATCTATTGAAACTATATCTCGTGCGTCGTAGTCGTTAAAACTCAAGTCAGGGCCCATTACATTTTTGAAAATAAGGGCTCTAGGTTTATGATAACCACCATTGAAATAAATACCATCTGATTCACATCCGTCATAATTTGAATATATATTCGGATCGAAGTCTAATTTAAAAACACAGTATATTTCAATATGACATCTTTGGGTGTCGAGAGTGTATTTACATCCGTCCCTCCATACAGTGCGATCATCCGAGTATGTTCTTGACATACAAACTTTTAAATTTGCAAAATATATTATAAACAGACAATCTGTAAAAATAATGATAATGATTAAAGAAATTGAAACCCATTTGATGTTTAAAAAAGAACTCAATTTAAAATTATTAAATGGCACTATAAAATTGTCAAAAAAATCTTGTTAATGTAGTGTAGTTGGTTCTCCTCATATGTCTCATAACAGATTATAGAAACCTGATTTCGAAAAGAAAAACTTTTTTTAGGTTCAAGCTGCATCCCGTATATACAAGGGAATCTATTTTGAGTAAAATCTTAGTGTTGAAACACTCTTTTTCCACTTTTCGCCTAAGTTTCAAAACATTGTGAGTTATCGCCGCCGTGATTTGTCTTGCTATCAAAGCGGCTAAATAGAAATAATTCATTCCCCGAGTGGGAACGGAACTCACAACCGTAGTGTTTACAGTTAGATGTGGTACCGCTGCACCATGACTATGCGCCATGTGAAATTTTATATAGAGTTTTTTTTCACACATCTCTTAAATAATCAAATATAAAAATAAATTTACTATATTTTCTGTTTTACGGCAGTGGTAAGAAATTCTTTAGTAACTTTACCCGTTTCCTACATCTCAGGGTAGTCAGTAAATACCTAGTGTCAAGACACTCTATTATCTTTCCGCTCGAATTCAACATATTTTATGTTGTGTAAAGAATTATTAACTTAATAATAATGTTACTTACAAAAGGTCTTCATGTTCACTTATGGGTAGTGTGCTTACTCTATAAAATAAGAGACAATTGTTATGTTATTATCACAAAATTAATAAGTGATACATATACAATTATACTTTATACTTAAGTTATATTTTAATTAATTCTCATTTTAATTATTGAGAAAAAGGTTTTTTTTTTTTGAAAATATGAAATTGTTAGTTTTTCTTTAGAGAGAAATAAATTTAAAACGAATTGTTGAAACATTGCGTGTAAAATAGCGTAACTTAACGACGTAATATATTTTACATTTAATATATTTTATAAATATAAGTATATTTATTAAAATAATTCATTCCTCATTTATTTAATTGATTATCTTTGATAAATCTATATTTATAATCGTTACGGATCGGTGTCGCTACATGGAAGATATGTAAGAAATAATGTTAATGTAATTATATCCAAAACAATTATTTTTTAAAATTTTGTTTGTTTTTCAGTTTGTCTGTGTGTTTGCTCACCCTAATCTTAATTAATTAAGGTTAGGGATTATAATAAAAACTGCATTGAAACCAGTTTTCAATTCTATTTTGGCAAATTTCCCTTATTAATTATTAATTTATTTATTAATTAATTTAGCGTTTATTTTATGCAATTGGTTCGCAAATAAAAGAGTTATGTCAATATAAAGAGGTGAATGCGACGATAATGCTACAAAATAAATGTTTTATTGAATTGTAAATGTATGGATATTGTCATTAAAATGGTAATGTAAAATAATAATAATTGTTAAGTACAAGCGGGCGAAGCCACCCGGGGGCCACTAGTCTGAAATAATAAAAAAAATAACATTAACTCACCATAATATAATATCCCACGGTAAATAATTTTAAAATAACAAAAAGTGAGTTTTGTTTTATTTTTAATTGTGTATTCTGTTGATTCGACGTAACTACAGAACATACGTTCTTTCAATATAATAAGCAATAACAGAATAACAGTAAAATAATCATTGACATAATGATTACAGTAGATATTATATGAATGTGTGGGCATTATCTTGGAGTAGATAAAATGGCTGCCTATTTAAGTAAATATGGCTAAAAAACACCATCGAGCTTTTCATTGAGTATTTAGGGAACTCTTGCTTTATCCAAAATCAAAGCTAACCAATGAAAATAGATTATGCCTCGACTGGGAATCGAACCCATAACCATTATGCTCTGTTCTTCTAAGCCACGATGCGAAGGGTGGCCTTAATCATGGATTTGTTTAAATAAATATATTACAAATATAGAAGCGTTGTTTATTTGGTTGCCTTGTCAGCAACTTAGGGTACATTGAACGTATTCTAATTTGTATTGCAAATTTAATTTATTTTTTAATAAGCTTAGAACAACCATCTTGGCGCAGTGGGATGGCAGACTGAAAAAAAAAAATTGAGTGTACTCCGTACGTAGATAATATGAATAATTTTTAATAAAAAAACCGACTTCAACCAGTAAATAAAAAAGTCAATAATCGATACGATTTATTCTTTGACGAGTTCCTTCTGGTCCTAGTCGCCCCTGTTTTCGAATGTTCTCAATTTTTCTAGGTTGCCATTATTAGATATTGGTTTCCATATAATGGGACCGCCCTTAAAATATCTCCTTTCAAACAAAGAAAGCATCATCAAATTCGGTTCATAAACGATCACGTTATCCGCGAATATACATAAAAAACATACGACACGACCGTATGTATCGAGAAACCTCCTGCTTTTTTGAAGTCGGTAAAATAAATATAAACATAGGTAGATACATTTGTAATAAATATTTTGTCCCTATATACGTACTATGGTCAAAGTATAATATAAAACAGATAAGAGGACAGTTCATTATAGTATTAGAATAAACCTCATTATTATAAATTATTTGAACGGTTTCTTAGTAGACCGACAAGGATGGTCAACAAGAGGCGCGGGTTCGAGTCCCGCTACGATTATTTTTTTTATTTCAGCTTCACCCTGCTGTATTTCCGATAAAATTAAAATTTAAAAAACATATTTAGTTTCGAAGACAATCAATTAAGTACTAATAATATCATTGGCATGTTTCTGTGATGCCAATATGCTCAATCATACAGGTTCAGTTTCTCATCACCGTAGCTATTCTTCAGTCAGTGCTCCCACATACTCCCCAAGGAAATTAAATACCAAATTTTAGCATCTGACAAATGCATCCACGTCTCGTTAGAGAATCTGCTCTAGCAGTGTGAGGTCGGAAGGTGGAATATTGTAGACTGAATCAGATCCAAAAATTAAATATATTTTCTTTTCAATATTGGCACGTAAGTTGGTAAGATGAAGCCAGGGGACGAGGGACACAAACGTGTGATTGTAAACGCGACTAGTTGTGTGTGGGTTTGATCCCCACTTGAGAAAATAACATATTTATTTAAATTTATATTTTCATTTCTTTACTCTGGTGTCGAGCCAAATGCCTCCAGAATTCAGAGGAAAATTTGGAACGGAGTGACTAAACACTAAGTTACCTCGCGTGAGTACGGCGTGAAGCTGAAGTTAGTAAAATTGAGGACCACAACTAGGACTTTAAATGAAAAGACATATCGACATACAAATTAAAATCACATATATTTATAACCTTAAAAGCCTTCTATTCAGTACATGATCTATGACAGAATACCGGTGATCCCATTTCGTTGTCTCAGCAAATGATTTGAACATCAAATTTTACAAAACTACTTTGGACTTTGCCTTTGTGTGCTGTGCGATAAGCTGGTGGGCGGTCTCGTTGGCAAATACTTCCAGGTAAAATATTTATAATATAAATAAATTATGTTAATACTTATTTAATATTCAAATAAGATAATAAATAATTTCCCACGTTTTGTCCAATATTTCGAGATAGTTGTTGCCGCGCTTGGTTTTGTCACCAGAGCAAGTGAATGAAAGTAATTCATTCATTCACTAAGTGGGAATCGAACACACTACCGTCGCCTTTACAGGTGCTAGGTGGTGCGTGCTGCACCACGCGGCTCCTTTATTTCGGTGATCTTATGAAATCGTTGGGGAAATTAAACACTTGTTGGTTTTGTTTTAAATTTTAATAACTAGCTAGCTTTTGCTATATACATATGAATAACAAAATAACAGGGAAAAAAAGAAATAACTTCATATTTCTCCCGCATAGAGGTTTAAACAGTGACAAAACACTACGTTTGCCGTGACCCCGAGTAGATATCGAATGCACATACGTTGTTTTGCCTCGTTCCCAGATCGAAAAAATGAAAATATTAAATATTTAATTTCCTCGAGTGGAAATCAAAGCCACAACCTGTCTGTCGCGTTCAAATAATATGTCAAAATAAATATTTTTTTTAAATATTTTTTTTTATTTTTACAGACTTTCACGCTATTCATCCGTAGGTCCTGTTATGCAGTAAACATGAAGAAAGGTATTGTATTGTTTTTTTCAAATCAAAATAAATAATTTCAGTATTGTATGTGTATTTTTAAAATTACTTCCGACGACTCCAATATGTGAATTTCTAAATATATTTTATTAGTAAAATGTTAAATTAAATATATGTATATTTAACATACATTTAAAGAATGATAATATATCTAAAATTATTTGCATCTTTCCAGAAATGGTACCTTTATTTATTCTGGGTATTATATCGGCTGTATTCTGTGATTGCCCCGTAGAACAAATTCATAGCATTGGATATTGTTCATATCGAATAGAATGCACTGAAACTATAAAAATTGTAGGACTAGACAGAAGCTGTACTGGCTCTATAAACTATGATGTTAAATTAGAAGTAACCCTTCACAATGCGAGTGTTCATGTTACAGCCGATGAAGACAACGACGAAGATTCTCTCACCACGATTACAACACTAAAGATTTTTGCAAATTGGCCAGAAACAAACCTGCTGTTTTTGAATACTATGTATAATCTGAAACATTTATATCTGAGCAATGATAACATAAAAATAATTAATGGTAGTCCATTTCGTAATCTCATGTACTTAGAAGTGTTGGATCTGTCTCATAATTCCATATCAGATATTGAAGAACTTTTTCAATTCGACATAGATCGACTCAGGATGTTTAAGCTTTCATTGGCGTATAACTTAATTGATGAAGTAACTCGAGACACGTTCCAGGAGTTGACGAGTCTTGTTGAGCTCGATCTGTCTTATAATTTCATAACAGAACTAAGCGAAGAATCATTTTTTAACTTAACAAACTTACAAATATTGAAACTTAATAACAATAAAATCAGAAATCTTAATGGAGCTATGAATAATTTGACTCATTTGAGTCATTTGTATTTGGATCACAACGAGATTCAGTATATAGATATGCAATCTTTGAAAACAATCAATCACTTAGTATACTTTGATATTTCTAAAAATCAAATACAAGATTTGAATCCAACTTTCTTGTTGAGACACTGGGATCACATCCAGAATCATTCATATTGCAAAATCGCTATTTCGGGCAATTATATCAATTCGTTACGAAACTCAACGCTGTATCTATTCGACGATCCGCTTGATAAGTCTAAAAGAAACATTAAACCCACCATGGAAATATTTACTGAACTTGATTTCTCGAAAAATTTGATAACTCACATCGAATACAACGCTTTTCAATCTATCGGTCAAATAATTTCGTTAGATTTGTCCAGTAATAAATTATTCACTTTTGATGTCAATTCAAAGGATCTCGTGTTTGTTAAATATCTAAATTTAAGCAGTAATTTATTAACAAAATTAAGCTACGACAGTTTTGCCTTTATGAATAATTTGCAGAATTTGGATCTGTCTCACAACGAGGTGTATTATTTTCCCGAACAATCTCTTAGAAACAACAACAAAATAAAATATATCAATGTGACTTACAATGATATCTCTGAACTTTATAGCTTACGTATAACATTCCACCCTGAGGGAGGCATTTTGGATTTGTCCAATAACGGATTATTCGCTTTAAGCATACCCGTAAACGAAGCAATATTTCTACGAGAGCTTATATTAAATTCAAACAATATAACCGATGCTTTTCTCATTAGACTGACGGACCAACGGAGTCTCGCGAAACTTGAGATGATCAATAATTTCATACAAGAATTAGACGATAATTCGCTACATTTACCAAACTCATTGGTTTACCTGGACTTGAGTTACAATAAAATTGAAAGAATTGGTCCTTCTGCTTTCCATAGGGTAAGCCATTTGAAAACATTGAAACTATCTCATAATAATTTGAAAAATATAGAATTTGGTATATTTCGTGGCTTAACAGGACTTCTTAACCTCGACTTGTCGTTTAATCAAATAGAGCTGCTGGATTCAAAAGTGTTTATGGATTTAAAACTACTTAGGGTTCTTTCACTCCGCTACAACGGGCTTGTTTACTTGGACAGTGATAGCTGGCTAAGTCATAAATATAATTTGACAGTATATATAGACGGTAACGGCTTGTCCTGTGAATGGCTTGCAAAAACATTAAACGATTTCAATAACGGATATTCTAAAATGTATCCTACAGTTTTAGAACGCTCTATAACTGGGCATTCCATTGGAAATATTCCTTGTAAACAAGAAACGTCTAATATTATACAGTCCAATTCTCACTGTGTAATGGATGAACGACTCCTGATAACCACTCAGAAAATTCTTGAAGCTATCCAAGAGCAAACTAATTATGTGAAAAAATCTTTGTGGCAATTATATTTGCAGAAGGCTGAAAAAGAAGAAGCAGCTAATGAAATTTAATTGTTTTTATGATCGTTTTTTTTCTATATTATAGTTACTTTTATAACCAGTGTTTACTTGCGTATTGTTAATGTTTACGTTAATTTCATGTCATCGTTTATTGTCGTTATTAATATACACTTTTTAGAGAAACCTAATATATATATATATATATATATTTTTAATATTAATCTATTGTTTTTTTTAGAATCCATTATATAAAATTTATGTAAAAAAAATATAAAGAATATTTAAAGAAATCAATATTGTTCTTATTATATGAATTAATTTCAATATTGATCAAATAATATTTTAGTGTACATGTTTCTTTCAAAAATTCCATTAAACATATTATGAATCATTATCTAAACTGTTTTTTTTTATATTATATATCTTTTTTTATTTTTGTGTGTTAAATAGTTTACATAAAATGTATTTTAAATGGTATTAATAAATATAAAATAAATAATTTTATAATAAAGTTTTTATTTCATTGATTAATAGTTGTTAATTTTGTAGGTAGTACCTATTAAGTTTTTATTTCCTTCAAACCTCCCGCATAGCATAGTGTCAAGATATTCCGTTCTCTGCTTTTCCCCTGAATTTAAGATGTGTGTTCGGAGCTCAACGCTCTTACCAAATTATGAAAATAATTCATCCAAATGGGAATCGAACCCACATCTATTATATTTACTGCCACACTGCTCTCAGCTATCATTGTTTTAATTGACAGTTGTAGAAAAAATTAAAGAGGGGATGAGATAGTTACCAGCATTTTTTCTCAAATATTATCCAATTTTACAATTTTTAAAATATTTACTATTCCATGACGGCTTCAAAATTTTATTTTGTGTCTTTTTCACGTTATCTTTACTTATAATAAAATCATATTTGATCGGTGACAGTATATGAAAGATATATATAAAAAAAAATTGACAATAGAACCCAAAATAGTGACCTTTTAAAATTTTTCTCTATCCACGCTCATCTTAGACGCGGATAAACAGATTGCATTTTTCACTATATAGTCCTTAAAATTATAATGTTATTAAAACACGTTAGTAATCCAAGTTAGTAAGTAAATTGTTGTGTAGTTCTAGCGGGCGAAGCCGCGAGCGGATCGCTAGTACTATTATAATACTGTAACATTTTATTTTGAGTATATAAATATATATTTTCATTGCCTCGCCCAGTTCCTATAATAGCATAGGCAGCATTGGCTCCAGAATTCGGCGAAGCGTCTACACTGCTATATACAGGTGAAGCTAAAAAAAGCAATTACAGTAAATGAAAGCCCTGTTACAATATTTTTTTTTTTTTTTTTATTTTCAATCTTTAATAATTAATCAAAATCTTCGAACTCCGGATATCTGTCACCGTAATCCACGCGGAACAGCTTAGCGCAATCCATGTCACCCAAACCTTCGTCTCTGCTTACATAAGTCGGCCCTAAGTCCGTCAGCTCCAGTAATGCAAGATCGCACTTTGTTGACACCATAAAAGCTATTTTCAAATCTTCCCTTCATTAAAAAATTGTGATTTATATTATTTTTTACATTTTTATGCGACTGTAAACGTGGAAGGTTGTGGGTTTGCTTCCCACTTGAGGAAATGAAAAACTTGTTTAAAATTTATATTTCCATTTCTTCGCTCTGGTGTCGAGGCAAAGGGCGGCGTTAAGTTCCGCAACTCAACACGCAATGCCTTCAGAATTTGGAACCAATTTGAAAAGATAGTGAGGAACGGAGTGTCTTAACACTAGGTTCCCTCTGCCTACCCTGCTGAGTGCGGGATACAACGTAAAGCTGATTTTTTTTATTTATTATCCATAAACGGATTTAAACCCACTAGAATAAAGTAGGTATATAATTTTCTTACCAATGAAGGTTGTCTTTCATAGTATCGAATTGTTTTACACTGTAGGCAACGTGAACAGCGTCGTCGGGATGTGTAGCATTAAAGATTCCCATCTAAATTATAGTTTAAAAAAATAATTAACTGAATTAAATTAAAAAAAATAATCTATATATACAAAAGAACTTGTCCTCACTGACTGAGGTAAGACGCACGCACAGCCGTAACCGCTGTGCGTAGAAACGTGAAATTTGGGCAGATGTTTACATTCGTAATCTGGACATCCACTAACAAGGGATTTCAAAAAATTTTAACCCTAAAGGGGTGAAATAGTTGTTGATAGTTTGTATGGAAAAAAAATTAAATCGGCACCGATTTTTATAAAATTTGAAATTCAGATTTTTAAAAGTATTTATTTGAATACGTGTTTCATCGTTTTCTAGAATTCTCCCCCTAAGGGTGCAAATAAGGGGTTGAAAGTTTGTATGGAAAAATTCTTAAATCGCCACCGATTTTTATAAAAATTGATATTTGCTTCATGGGTTATTAGAATTCACCCCTAAATACGCAAGCGAAGCTGCGCGCGTCCGCTAGTATATTATAATTTTAAAATATTTACATGTAAGATTTCTTTCTTATATCTCCTTATAGCATCTATAGCTTTATATCGCTTTGATATTTCGATCAAAACTAGTACGTGTGGTGGAAGAAATTCTTGTTCAGGTTGTACACTTTCTAATACCAGCTTAAACAAAAGAAAAATAATTTTAAAATATTACCCGATAAGCATGGGAACGCTGCACTAGCGTCTAATGAATTACTTTTAACATATTAAAAATAATTAATTACTTAATATATTAAAATATATTCTGGAGGGATTGAATTATTATTTATTAATATTTTTATTTTATCGCTCTGGCACCAAGAAAAAGCCCGGCGTTTAGTACCGCCGCTCAACACGCAACGACTCTATAAATTCGGCGAAAAGTGGAGACCAAAGTGTCTTAACAATAGGTTCCCTCTGCCTACCCTGCTGTGTGGGATACAGCGTGATTTTTTATTTTTTTATTATTCATAATTCTTACTTTAGGAAACAAAATGGCGAGACCGTTAGTCTTGGCGATGTCATTGGGCGGTGAATAAAACGCTGGTATAACGAGTCCGGATGGTGGAAAATACTCATTTTCATCTTCTTCCTCATCTATTACTTCTTCTTCTTCAGATAACTCCTATTATAAGAGGGAGATAATTATTTATAAATTTAAAAAAAAACTGACTGTAAGCGCGACTGGTTCGATTCCCACTCGATCCCATTCTCTCTCTTCTCGCCCTGGTGTCGAGGCAATGTGCGGCGTTGAGTTCCCCCACTCAACAGGCACTGTCTCTAGAATTCGGTAGAAAAAGGGGAACGTAGAGTAGCATAACACTAGGTTCCCTCTGCTGACCCAGCTTCACAGTTGTTCCCGTTCAGCAGGGTGGGCAGGAGGAAGACATTATATTCCACAACGTTTTTGCCTAATTTCGAGAATCGAACCCAGAATCGTCGCGTTAACAGTCCAACGTACCACCACAAATAATGGCATCCTCTAAACTATAAAGGCAACAATGTAAAGTGATAATATTAAATAAATAAATAATTTCAATATAAAACTTCCTGTCGTATTAATTATTATTATTTCATTTAAGCATTTATTTTTGCAACATTGTTTACGTTTTGTAATCATACCATAGAAGCTATGGTGATACATTTTTCTATGAATTGTACCCGTAGTTTCCGGTGGCAGTGTCAAATGATGTTGTTTCTTAGAAAGTACTTATAATATAATAAGTTATAGTAAGCGTAATGTAATTTATTACTTGTGTAATTTTTTTTTATCAGCTTCACGCTATCCCGACAACAGCGGGATAGGCAGAGAGAATCTAGTGTTAAAACATTCCGTTTATAATTTTCCGTAGAATTCTGGAGGTTCCGCCACACTCGCGGAAATGTATTATTTATATTTTAAATGATGATTAATGAATATTGTTTTATTTCTTCACTTTGGCAAGGTGTTGAGGTCCGCCATTCAACGCGCAAAATTTCTTAACACTAGGCTCTCCTCTGCCTACCCTGCTGTGTGCGGAATACATTCTGAAGCTGATTTCTTTTATATTATAATATAGATAAAGATTTCTTTTAAATCGATTTTAGAAGATTTCTTTTATTTTGTAATATATATATATATATATATATATATATATATATATATATGTACTAGCCTCTGGTACGATAATATCAACTTCTTCATCATCTGGTTCTTGACGAAGATTTTCTAAAGCTGACAGATTCTGTGGGCAACATTATTTTTAATGAAAATGTTGAGTAAGCGATTTCATAAGAAAAAAGAGAAAGAAATTATATATGGTGTGAACAAGGGTACTATAGTAACGAGGCAAATCGCGGCGTTGATGTCCGCCACTCAACACGCAATGCCATAATTCGACGGAGAGTGGGAAATGGACACTTACATCTTAAGACTACATCTCAGGTTACCTGTCTTCCTATCCTGCTGTGGAATACAGCGTAGGCCTAAAAAAAGAATACTAACTCCAGCTTTTAATAATTCCAGCTTCCTACGTTCTTTTAAAGCTCGTTTCGCAGCTATAGCTTCTTCTATAGCTTGCCTTGCCAAGCGTTGCATCTCTGATAGTCTTCTAGCTCTTTTTTCCTTTACTTCTTCCTATATTAATGGTATCATAATTAATTTAATTTAACATTTTAAAGCGGTGAGGATATCGTAACCCTGTAGCACATGGCTGTGATTGTAAATGCGAAGGTTATGGGTTCTATTCCCACTTGGGGAAATAATATACTTAATATTTTAATTTTCTCTGCTCTAGTAATAGGCAAAGCGGCGTTAAGTGCCGCCACTCGGCGAAAAGTGGGGAATGGAAGTGTCTGAATGGGAACGGAGTATTTTAGGTTAAAGGTTCCCAGGTTTTCTCTGCCTGCCCATCTATATGTGGGATACGATAAAAAAAAGAATATCCACCTTTAGCTTTAATCTCTCCTCATGACGTCTTCTCCAAATCTCTTCTCTAGACAGGCTATATGTTTTGTAGTAATCAAATGCTGTTTTATATATTTTGCTGTTTGATTTTTTCTCGTCGAACGCCATTTTGTCTTCATAAAGGATCCTTCGAACTAGAGCTATTAAAAATAAACTATGAAATGAGTATCGTATGGTTGTTACTATTGATGTTTAATAGAAAACTGTGAATCATATTTCACTAAAGATAGAAAGATATACTATCTATATAATTTTTATTTACTTATTTATTTTTAAGAAGGCTGAAATAAACGTACAAATGTTAGAAGTAAAAAAAATAACTAATTTAGGCTATAAAAGCGACGGGTGGGTTCATCATTATCCCGGTCTTGTAACAATGCAATATTTCACAAATAAGACGCGTGTTTGAACATTTATGCGGGATACAGCGTGAACTTAGAAAGGGAAAAAATATGGTTCAATTCTAAACATACAAATTTTTTTTTGTTTTTACTCTAAATACTAACAAACAAAATGTCTATCTGTATCAAGCAGCCTAAAGCATATAGCGAGAGCCGGTCCAGATAGTAGCGTATGTAGGGAAGCCTCATTCAAGGGTGCGTCGCCTGCATAAAACACGTCTTCTGCCATTTCCTTCGTCAAATTCACTTCTTCTCGGCCAACCATTATTATATCTATTTAGAAAATGTAAATTTAACTAACTTAAAAAGAAAAAAGATGAGTTCCTCATTTTCCCAGTGAAGGCAAAATAACATAAAGATTTTTTATCTATCTATCTTTTTTAAGGTTGACTTGGAGTGGTTTACTAGAAAATTTTGGAGAGGTCCATCCAGGTCTTGATTGCGTCATCAGACCAGCTCTATGAGAGCATATTATAGTATTGAATCTAGACTTCGTATAACTGGCAAGTTTCATGAGGATACCCTTATTAAAGTGGGGTAGATTCAGTTTCTTAGTTTTTCCTAGATTTTATTATATAGTTAAAGTTCGATCTAATTTAAAAAGCATGCTCAAAATATTAATGGAAGACTATTAAGTACACCACAATTCGTGCGACCGTAATATAGACAGGTTATGGGTTCGATTCACACTTAAGGAAATTAAATATTTAAAATTTCCATTTCCTCGCTCTGGTAACAACGCAAAGCGCACCGTTGAGTTCTGTACACAACTCGCAATGCCTTCAGAATACGGCGCAAAGTGGGGAATGGAATTTTGTTACTGGAAATGGAACGTCTAACACTAGGTTCCCAGGTTCCCTCTACGGAATACAGCGTGAAGCTAAAAAAATACATTTCATGGTAATTAAATGTATTTCAACATTGTTACCTAATTAGATACTAACTATTTAAGTCCCAAAGTTCATATAACTCAGGGTGGGCGTGGACAGCATGAGGCCAGTACAGCACGAAATTAAGATGTTCCAAATGCGGCACCATTAACTCAGCTCTGTGACGCTTACGGTTCATTTGACGCTGGGTTCGTTGAAATGTTATATATTCTTCGTCTTTTTGTTTCTCCATTGAACGTTTGTTTAGCCATTCCTTTTATAATATTGGGTTGTTTAGCTTCTTTCTAATGGTATATATGTAATTGGAAAAGTTACGTTAAGTGGCGAAACTTAACGCCGTTTTATGTCTTGTCAAATCGGAGAAATGAAAATTATTTTAATATATTCATTCAATCGAGTGGAGATTAAAAACAGAAAACCCCGATAAATTATAGCCCATGCTTTACTCTCATGTATTAATATACTTTGCGTTAATACGCAAAGTTTCATCTATATCTGTTCAGTAGTTTTAGCATGAAAGTAAAACAAACACCAATCCTCACGAACTTTTACATTTATAATATTAGTATGACTAAAAGATACATACATTAGATTAATTAGATACTAACGAGCTTATCAAACACTAAATCCCTAACTTAGGCACATCATCCATCAATATAGAAATACATAAATAGAAACGAGTAATTAATAATAGGCAAACAGTATTATTAATAATTTCGTGTTTTTGTACATTTGGTTATTAATAATAATATTATGACAGGGACTGTCAATTCTAATTCTATTAATTTGGACAATAATTAGTTGGTTCTAGTACATAAATAACACACTGTACATTGAGACTCTCGTACGTGGCCGTAGGAGTAAATGGGGCCAGGTGGATCGTGCCCACCCCAGAATAATCTTGTGCCCACCATTGAAACTTTACCAACAAATCATTAACTCGCAATAAAATCTACGGGACAAGCATTACGCAACACATGGGACATCGC
This sequence comes from Heliconius melpomene rosina, assembly GCF_056956725.1. Classification (NCBI taxonomy): domain Eukaryota; kingdom Metazoa; phylum Arthropoda; class Insecta; order Lepidoptera; family Nymphalidae; genus Heliconius; species Heliconius melpomene. The sequence goes on along the minus strand of NC_140402.1, from coordinate 1,635,964 downwards.
GTGTTGAATGGAGGAACTTCACGGCTAACCACTGAAAACAGTAGTATAAGCAAAGGTTCCCAATCGTTCCCCTAAGAACAGGATTAAAACTCACAAGCAATGGGGTAACTACACGTTGTTTATCTCCTTTACCACGTAAAATATTAAAAAATAGACATTAACAAAAATCAGTAACCTTTTCTATTTTCATTTGTCAAATTGGTTACAAAAGTCAAACGTGAGAGAACGTCGACAACAACTAACTGCCTAATCTATTTACCTGTTCTTCCAAAGATGCTTCATCTAATTCAAAAGTTTTCCGGTCAACTCTATTACCTTCCCGCTCCAGTTTAAAATACTCTACCTCTTTTTTTGCAACTTCGGCAAAGTTTATATAGTGCACGCCGCGGAACACTTTTGTTATTTTATGATTCTGTGGGGGAAAATATTTTAGATTAAATATTATGGATGGTACCTACAGACATTTATATTGTTGATATTATATATATTTACTATTACTTTCCCGCATAGAGCAGTGTAAGCAAATGGAACCTGGGAGCTTAGAGTTAAGATACTTCTGTTCCCCACTTTCCGCCGAAGTCTCGAGGCATTGCTTGTTGTGGCGGAATTCAACGCCGTGCTTTGCCTCATTACCAGAACGAGGAAAATGAAAATATTAAATGTTCCATTGCCGAGAGTGGGAATCGAACTCACTATCGTCACGTTCACAGTTACTTACCTGTGCTCTTGTGTCGCATTTATGTAAAGATTTAATTTGGCTCAGAATTTATTGCAGCTTCTTTTTTATCCTATAAAATCGAAAAATAAAAAATAACTCAGTACACACAAAACACTCCCTTCTCCACTTTTCGCCGGAATTAGAGACATTGTCTTTTCAGTATTTCATTTTGGATTGTAGGCAGAGAGATTATTATGAAATATCACTGTGGTCTCCACTTTCTGTCATTTTTTTTATATTCAAAGGAATAAAATATTTAGCTTAAAACGTGTAGTTTATTATTTTATCCTCTGGTAGGTAACCCGTAAATTAAAAGACGTGACAAAAAACCAAAATTGAAACTTTTTCTTAATAAATTATTAAAACAACCTTGAGTATCGTGAAATTTTAATAAATACTTAAATATATTTTACTTACATATATGAATATAAATACTGGTTCGCTTTGGTTTTGAAATCGACGTAAAGACATTATTTCATCCACTCTCACCTACAAAAATATATCAATATACATATAATTAGTACAGTTATTTTTTTTAAGTAATTTCGATATACTCGTACAGAAATAAACATACAAATTCCAAAATAGATAAAATTGTTAATTATTTTTTAAATATATTTTATTTTATTGCCGGAAAGTGGAGAATAGAGCGTCTTAACACTACATTCCAGCAGGGTAAACTGCTGTGTGCAGGATACAACGTGAAATTGAATTTTAATTTTAGATAAATATTTTATATAGTTGCTTGCTATGCATTCGAGAGAGAAAGGAGAACGGAATTTCTCGACATAAGATCGGAAACTGTCGATTAAAAATTTTTGTAATTACTCTAAGTAAAACAATCTTGCCATCGCCCCAATCAAGTTTTATACGAACGAATAAATGATCCAACGCAGTACAAGGGCCAGCGAACGAAGAATATACCTCTGCACCTGTTAAACATACAATTTCTCCTACAGTTTCTAGTCTAGACTAGAAAGTTACTGATTACTAGTCTAAACTAGAAAATTAGTGATAGCTAGTCTAATCTGTCTATACTAATATAAACTATTTGTCTTGCTTTATAGTTTCACGCTATATTTCACACATAACAACGTGTAAACCGATTGCTAAGACACTCAGTTCCCATTAAGACACTTCCGTTCTCCACTTTCCGCCGAATTCTAAAGGGATTTCGTGTTGAGTGGCGGAACTCAAGCCCGCGTTTTGCCTTGTTACCAGAGCGAGGAAATGAAAATATTAAATATCTAATTTCGTCTAGTGGGAATTGAATCCACAACCAGTACCGGTTACAGCCGCCCACTTATGCCCTTGTGCCACGACTGGTCTTGGTCTGGTCGAAGTTTCAAAAATGAAAAGAAAAATCGAAAAAATGGAAAAGACTTATTCACTGTGCGTCCCAATTTTAATATAGTATTAAACTTATGACATTTTAACAAAAAAAAAACTCGCGCTTAACGCTTAGGTCTTTAAGTTTTTGATCTGATAGTTAAAGTAAAAAGAAGGATTGCAAATCCTTCTTTTTACTTCATTAAGATTAAATATTTTAAGTAAGTGTAATAACTAGTTCATTAAGATTAAATATTTTAAGTAAGTGTAATAATTATTTTAACCCGTTCGTTTAAAGATTATCGTGGCGCAGGCTGGAACTGCAACTGTACAGGTGACGGTTGTGGATTCGATTCCCACTCGGTAAACAAAGTATATTTTTCTCATTCTAATAACGAGGTAAAGCATGATGTTGACCATTCAACACGCAACGCCTCGAGAATTCGGAGGAAAATGAGGAAGACTCTCCGTTCCCTAGTTTTCGCCGAATTCTCATTACTAGACACTAGATTATCGCGCTCTCTTTACCTACCCTACTAAGTGGGGTTACAGCGTGAATTTAAAACAAAAATATTTTTTTAACGGAAACGGAACTTTATTTAAGTAGTTTACTTACAAATTAATCGATCCAAATTATGTTTCAGCATGTATTCAAATTCACTTTCATTATCTATATCTATAAATAATTCTATTTTCTTTCTTGCCATTTTTGTGTACAAGTCATAAAAATTTTGTGAACGGAATCATAACGATATCATAACTAAAATAATCAGGACGGCCATGGTAGTAACTACCTATGTACCTCCGAATATGTAAATAGATTTGTAAAAAATATTATCATTTTAATAAAAACCAGGAATAAAATAAGCAGAGTATCTAACTTAGATAGCTAAATAAATATTAAGTATTTATTGAGCCAAAATGTAGGCCATAACCTTTTTTTTAGAAAAATGTCGTTACTTTAGACCAGCCGTGGCACAGGGCCACAAGCGATGTAAACGCAGCAGGTTGTGGGTTAGATTCCCACTCGAGGAAATAAAATATTTAATATTTCATTTCCTTGCTTTGGTAACAAGATAAATCGTGGCGTTAAGTTCCGCCACTTCACACGCAATGCCTTCAGAATTCGACTGCTATTCTGGAACAGAAGTGTCTTACTGGGAACAATCTTTTAGCCTATCTAGCTTATTTCAATGTGTGCGGTATACAACGCGACGCTAAAAAGCAGCAGCCTCTATCCTTAAAATAATAAACTTAAAAGCACTGGCTAAATACTTTTTTCTTACATCAATAACAACTAGATGTCACTAAAGTACTGTACTTTTTAGAATAAATTTGCATTCCAATAAATAATTTAATATTTAAAAAATAATATATAATTACAGTATTTTGTAATTCAATTCCTTCAAAAATATTTATTTTGGAAAATTATGCATGAAATGTATTTTTTTACTATGGCAATTCCATACAAGACTGTCAAGCGGCCATATTGAAATTCTTAGTAATTCGGGAATTATCGGTTGCGATGGAGTCATATTTTTGCGTAATAAAATCCGATTGTAACACTGTTGGAAATTTATTGAAATTATGTCATTTGTGTATCTCCTCTCAAATCGTTCGTGGTCAATGCAGAAAAGCTTCGATCGTTTGACAATATCCGCCTGAGAATTGTTATTGTTAAGATTGTCGATTCGGGAGACATCTTGTGTTGAAAAAGTTACCAAGTTGTACGACTTGTCCGATTTTGTCTTCACGTGAAAAGTTTGCAAAATTAGATCGGTGCTAGAAAGTAGGCAAACATGGATGTTGCGTGGGGTGCGTGTTACTAATTTGGTTATAAAAATATTAGTTTTAAATTAATGTTGGCAAGTATATGGCATTACGTATTGTTTTTCAGACGAAGATAATTTTGAACCTAAACTTCCGACCACGTTGACATCGTCCAACAAATGGGAGGGCGAGGACGAGGAAGAAGCTGTCAAGGTAACGTGAACAGCTGCCAATAAATATGTTTATTCTTTGTTCAACTATATCACTTGTTAAGCAATATAAGTAGTTTGTAGTGCAGTAAGGTCGTCGAGTCGTGGCTGCCCTAAAGTTAGCCGTAGATTAATGCGCATATTAAATTTTAGCATTTTTTCTTACTTTAATTAACTGTCCTACAGTATAAAATGCGCAAAAAAGCCTGAGTTTAGGGGTGCTACAATACTACATAAGCCATACTGTACATAACCTCAAACTGCGTACGTGTTGACGTCAGCTCATATTACAGGACAGCTGGGAGGACGAAGAAGAAGAAAAGAAGGATGAAGAGAAAAAAGATGTCGCCCCTCCACCACCAAAGCCCAAAAAGAAAATACATGATAAAATTGCAGAAAAGGAGGTGGGTACCCATAAATTATTAAAATGTCAGTGTCATAATCTGCCAGCAATTAAGAAATAAAGCAATATTGAAATATAACATAACGCCATAATAAAATAACTTAATATTGAAACATTATTTTGTAATGCTTTGAGAAACATTTATCAGTTTAATGTCTCACACATTAATTGTAATATAATAATTATTTATCTTAGAACAAATACTGCTAAGTGATACCGGTTTCTTGTACTATCAGCTATTTATTTAAATTGTTTCTTAAATATATTAATCTTATTCAGAGTTAATGATTAGTAAATATTGAATTCATACAAAACCTTATTTGTTATCATATACAAATATAAATATTAGATTAGAGCATTAGTTTTAAACTATTCAATGTAGCGTTTACTAGAGTATTACAAATATTTATATAATGCAAATCAACATATAAATTATATTTATGCACATTCATTTAAAACAATTTTGATTTATGATTAAATTATTATTTACAAAAACATGACCACTTTACCTATTTACCAGGATATGTAAGGGAAATTTGTATAAATTTCCATTCTTTGCTTCCATTTAGTAATGGAATTTAATACCAAACATTGTCTGCCAGAGAAGGCTAGTGGAAATAATTCATTGGCTAGTGCATTTAAATTCTTATTATTCAATATTTTGTGCACCAAAATAAAATAATGCTATTCATAATTTCATCTTACAAAAGTAACATAAGATGTTAAATAAAGCATTGAATAATATAATTATAAGTAAATTATATAAGATCTAAAAACAATCTCATTTAGGTGTCAGTTAGCCTTAGATTTAGGGTAAATATTTAAAATTTTAAAATGTTAGAAGATATAGTAGTTATAGTAATGATATGAAGAAAATTAGTATGGACCAAATATTGGTTTTAAAATTAATATAATTGTAGACTTTTTCAAAATTGTGCAAATTTTAGAAGGCTAGCTATTCAGGTTATTACAAGGTGTTCCAGTCAGTCTGATATAAATTCAAGGCCCTCACATACATTAATATTATTTATTGACTTCATGGTGTACCTCACTTGTAGTGGGGAAAGCAAAGGGAACCTGGGAACTAATTGATAAGATATTCTGTTTCCTATTAACACTTAATTAAGTTCCGTTATACACTTACTAATAAATTCTTAAGACACTGTGCATTAATGGTGGTACTCAACACTGTGAATGAAAATATTTAATATTAGACAGTGGGAATTAAACTCATAACTGTTGTGTTGTTTACAGCAACAATACATCTTTGTGCCCCCTGCATAGGCTGTGTATATTTTACTAGCGGATGCGCGCAGCTTCGCTTGCGTATTTAAGGGTGAATTCTAATAACCCATGAAACCATTATAAGAGTCTAAATTTCAAATTTTATAAAAATCGGTGGCGATTTAAAGATTTTTCCATACAAACTTTCAACCCCTTATTTGCACCCTTAGGGGGAGAATTCTAGAAAACGATGAAACACATGTTCAATTAAATACTTTAAAATATCTAAATTTCAAATTTTATAAAAATCGGTGCCGATTTAAAATTTTTTCCATACAAACTTTGAACCCCTATATCACCCCTTTAGGGTTAAAATTTTTCAAAATCCCTTCTTAGTGGATGTCCAGATTACGAAAGTAAACTTTTGTCCAAATTTAACGTTTCTACGCACAGCGGTTACGGCTGTGCGTGCGTCTTACCTCAGTCAGTGAGGAAAGTGCCTTTTATATATATAGATTAGTACTAATAATTAATATTTTTTATTTAAATTAATATTAGTTTTTATTATAAAACTAATATAACATGAGGATGAAAGTAATATTTTACTTCCAGTTTACCTGAAATAACAATCGAATCCACAACTGCTGTAAGCCACACTGAGATATACTGTGCCCCAATAGCCTTTTGTAACTAAAATTTACCTTTTAATTACAGCGCTTAGAACGTGAGAAAGCAGAACGCTTAGCAGAGAAAGAAGAAGAAATGACACCAGAAGAAAAACTAGCAGAAAAACTGCGAAGACAGAAATTACAAGAGGAGTCTGATTTACATCTTGCAATGGAAACATTTGGTAATTTTTTTTTTACATTTTAGCTTCACGTTGATATGCGGAATATCGCAGGGTAGGCAGAGAAAACATAGTGTTTGGTACTTTGTACCCCATTAGTTGCCTATGTAATTGAGCAGAAGTAAATAAATAAAATTATTTTCTGAGTGAGAATCGAACCCATAAACGTCGATATATTAACATATCATTATTTTAATATATGTCCAAAGAATTAAAAATGCGGCGCAGAGACACAAAGTGTGACTGTAAATGTGATAGGTTGTGGGTCTGATTCTCACTCAAGGAAATTAAATATAAAATATTTTCATATCTTCTCTCTGGTGTCATGGTGAAGAGCGGTGTTGACTTCCACTACTCAGCACACACAATGCTTCAAGAATTCGGAGGAAAATGAGGAATGGAGTATCTTAACAATAGGTTCCTTCTACTTACCCTGTGTGCGTTGACTCTAAAAAGAAACTATTAATAAAAATGGCTTGCTGTAAGCAAAAGAATATACATACAGCTAAATTGGCCACAATTAGTATGGTGATGTAAGTGTTACTGTAAGGTAAATTGAAACTCTTAGAAACTAAATGATTCATTTAAATTATTTATAAAAGGAACATTGTTTTTAAATACCAATCAGCCTATTTGAACTTAAATTGGAATTTAATGAAAAATTACTTAATATTTTGTAGAAAATGTCATACATTAAACATATAATAATGTATATACATTGTTATGTTTAAATAATCTTTTCTATATTAGTAGTTGATATTTTTCTGAAAATGTTAATTGAATGTCTCAAATAGGCCATGTCTATCTTTACACGCAAGTGTACTTTAAGTATATGTATATGATACTAGCATCCCGCGCGCGGCTTCGTCCGCTTAAACTACGCATTTTTTGATTTACTAAAGTAAATGTAGTGTTAAGCATTTAGCATGGGTCTTTTACTTTAAAGAATTTTTTAGATGATAATAGATGCAAATTAGTAACGCCGTAGAATACATTTTATTTTTATAAATATTTTGCATACTAATGCAAATAGTACCTTACCTTAATACTGCAGTGCCTTCTTTCTTATCAGCTATCGATCTATGTAAAGAAATTTTGCAACCACTATGCTGACATCTTGATGATCGTCTCTTGTGATTTATAGAAAACAATATTTTCATAACAAAAACCTGTTGCCACGAGTTAGTACTCGTGGTTGGTTATTTTATCTTCACGCTGTCTCTGACATAAGCGCAGGTTAGACAAAGGGAACCTATTGTCAAAAACTATGTTTGCCAATTTCCTCTCGATTTTTGAGACCCTGAATATTGAGTGGCGGCACTTAATGCCGTGCTTTCTTTTGTTACCGAACCCAAGAAATGAAAATTAATGAAAAAAATGTATTTATTTCTCGAAGAATCGAACCCACAACCATCGCATTGTGAAACTACTTTAAAAGCGTTTTTTTATATAAAAATTGTATTATATTTTTACAGGTATATCCGAAAGCGGTGGCGGCAAATTGGACAGCTTCCAACCGACCAATAAAGCAGAGTTCACAGAGTTTGGGGATCTCCTCAGCAAAAAGATCAATCTGTATAAGGCCAAGGAGGAGTTTCCCGCCTTCGTTGATGATCTGGTCAAGAATATTATTGTACAAAGTGAGTGTAGAATGTTTTTCTCTTCTGTGATTAATTAAGCCTTTTTGTAATCATCACTAGTATTTACTATCTATGAAAACACAGTGTCTGATACTGGAGGAAGGTCACACAGACATTGACTTGAGACACTGCAAAAGTCATGCTTTTATGAACCAAATAAGAAATAACATTTCTTACTAAATATTCCTCATATTATTTTCTATTCATTTCTTCAATTAGAGAGAGTTCATTTTTTCGTTCCCTAATGTTGAGAAACTCCATTCTCAATATTTTACATGGATTTAAGGTATTGTTACTTCAGTAGTGCCCAATGCCACGCTTTGTGCCACCTACTACAGGGAGAATTTGAAAATAATATATTTTGAGGAAAGAGAGCCTCCCAGGTTTGGACGTGCGGGATATAGCGTGAAGCTAAAAAAAATTGCAACTGATAAATATAAACATAATAATTATTTTTTGTTTTTCCTAAAAAAAACAATACATATAATTTTTGTACATCTGACTAATGCTTAGTTTATTATTCTGATAAACAATTAGAAACAAAATCGATTATTAATATTCAAATATTAAATAATATTTTATTTTCTTTCAGTGGCGTCCGCTGACATAAAGAGGATAAAAATGACAGTTGACAATTTATACATTGAGAAACAGAAGGCAGAGAAAAATGAAAAAGCAAAGAAACCCAACAAGGGCAAGGGCAAGGCCAAGTTAAAAGTAGAGGGAGACAATGTGAGTAAAAAAAATGATTTATTTATGATATTAATTTTAATGGCCCTGTTCAGTGCTTTCAGCCAAAAACTAATCTCAGTGTTGGCCAAAAATCTTTTTGTTAGTTTGTGTGGCCCACAAATTAAGAATCACTCTATCCTGATATACTGTAAATCAGCTTCACGCTGTATCCCGCAAATAGCAGAGTAGGCGGAGGAAACCTAGTGTTAAGACTCTATTTCCCACTTTCCGACGAATTCTGAAGACATTGCGTGTTGACAAGCGGATCTTAAATCCGCGCTTTATCTCGAAACCAGAGCGAGAATAAATAAATAAAAATAAATAGTTACTTCATTTTTTCGAGTGGCGATCGAACCCACAACCAGTCACATTTATAGTCACACTTTGTTCTCCTGCGCCACGACTGGCTGTTATACCGTAAGGCAATGAATAATCCTCTGCCTATTCTACGAAGTGCAGGTTACAGTGTGAATCTAAAATATTTTTTTAAGAAAGTAGTAATAGATAATTAATTACTTATCCTTTACATTTTGATTTCACATGCATAACACACAATTAGGTACTAACCAATTATTATTTAATATACTATAGTAATGGATTTATTTATTAATTAATATTAACAATGTTTCAGGCGCACCTCAACCAATATGACTCGTATGGCAACTTCCAAGACGACTACGACGATTTTATGTAAACTAATACAACACTACCTGGCCTCTGACTGACATATAAGCATATTTTTATATAAAAAGAAAACAAACAAAACAAAAATATTTCAAGATTTTCCATTTTTCTCTCTATTTCATTTGTAAATGATTTTTTTTTCATTCTTTAGATTATCTGTGCATCTTACTAATGCTGACTATGCGTCCTTTTTTAATATATCGATTATTTTGATAATCGATTACACGTAAAATTGATATGTCGATATCGATTTTTCTTTCAATTTACGCTTGGTGTTATTTTTGTATTTTGTTAAGAAAATGTATTTTTTTACATTTTATATAATATCATCACATAAGTAAATTATGTTATTTATTTAACTTTTTTTTGTATATTTTAGATTATCATTCAGATGCCAGGTATTATGGTTTGTGCACGTTGATATATCGATTTTTAATTATAATATTAAGAAATGGAAAACAAAATATCCATTTAAATTTAAATTTTTGTCTCTATTTTTCTTTTTTCCTCTTTCATACTTATATTGATTTGTTTTGCATTATTTGCTTAGTTATGTTAGTTAGGGTATTGCTCATGTCCTAATATTTTAATATACTAATAATTTAATGGCATTTCCATTTTAATGGCAGAACAGTAAAAATGAAATTGTTTAAGTTTTATGACATTTTTTTAAGTTAATGTATAGTTGTCATTGTCATTTTTCCTTTCCATGTCATGAGTTGCTTGTAATACTAATATCTTACTTAATAAAGCCTAGTTACTACGCTGTCATAATTTAATTTAATAATTTTAAAATAAATTTTTAGTCAATAATTTAAGTTACAGATTTTTATTTCAATGTGCACAGACCATTAGACGCCATGTATCCTATATTATACTTTTGTAATATACTGTCTTTTGATTCAAAGGTTACGGTCAGATGTTATGTTATATAGATAATAAATTTTTTATTGTGATAATATTGTGTTGTTTTTTTTTATGTTTGTACGCTTCATAGATGATTTTGTTTTGGTGTGACCTATTTGAAATAAATTAAATGTAAAGTATTTTTTTAAGACATGAGTGTGTAACATTTTCAACAAAGTCATCGATAAAATCGAATTTAGAACATCAGAATACAATATTATAAATATATATAACACCTATAGATATATGCAAAAACAGTATGTTTTAAGCACCTAAATTGAAAAAAAATAACTATTTAAGTTAGTATGAAATAGTCTCAAGACTTCGATAATCATTATAATCTGAAAAGATGTAAGTAAAAAAAAATAAGATAACAAAAAAACTATCTAAAGCTAAAAGAAAAAACTGACCAAAACACACCAAGAGTTCCATACCATTATGGATAAAAAGGCGACAAAGTAAAAACGGCATGTCTTAAAGATAGTCCTATTAATAGAGTCCCATATACATTTTGGGTACAAAGCCGTTAAAGGCCCCCATAGTTCACTACAATCTTTATAAGGAGCACTGTAAAATTTGTATGGGTCCCAACTGTTAATGTTTTTTTTTCTTTTTATGCAGTCAGGCAACGTTTTTTTATTCAGTTTTAAAAGTTACAACTATCGATTGTAAAAATGTTTTACAGTAAAGCGTCAATATTGAAAACTTTATAATTATCAGGGTAATTAAAATATAAAAAATACAACTAAAAACGATATGTAAGTGAGTGAAATTTCGCAATTTTAATTAACACCTGTCCAGTTTGAGTGACCTTCGCTAAATTAGAAACAAGAATATTTGTTTAATAAATACATTTTTGTTTGTAGACATTGAACGTACACCTACTGGAGATTTGTAGTTTCTTTTTATTATTTTTAATCCTCTGTAGGATAGAAAATACGATGCTTTTGGATTCAATGCTCTCTTAGGAAAAACATTAATTATTTCTCCGCTCTTAATAGACAAGCGTCGTTGTGTCCTAAAATATGAAGAAAAGTTACGAACTTTAGGTCTTAAGTATTAACATTACATTGTTTATGCATACCCAGTTGTGTAGCTACGGATGATGAGAGACATACACAAATTGCCCTCAACTGCCCACGAAAGAAACTTACAATTACTGCTGCTGTACACTGCTAGTAACTTCATCGATAGTTTTTCTCTATTATCTCCAGTAATCTAATATAACATGGTAGGCTTACGGAACCTATCCTTAAGACATTCCATTCACCACCTCTCGTCCAGTTGTAAATTAAAATAATTGCCTCGATTGGCAATCGAAACCACTACCGTCTTATTTACAGACACAACGGTTTCATTACTATTACCAATTGCTAAAACTTTTCTTAAACAAAATACAAGAAAAAGATAAAAAATCTAAAAAAGATCCTCAATTTGATCTAATGGACGTGCATTATGAAATTTTTATTACAATTCCGTCTTCTTACGATGTCATTATACTGGTACGTATGCCTAATTTGTCGAGACGCGGCGGTGAGAGTTACGTCACGCGAGAATGTGGGACACGATGCATCTGATTCATAGTCTGCTGAAATTTTGTGAAGGGAAGTTGTTTTAAAATATTTTTTTTCTATATAGCTTCACGCTGTATCCCGCAGATAGCAGGGAAGGCAGAGGGAACCCAGTGTTTAAACTCATTTCGATCACATTCAGTATTGAGTGGCACCTTATTTCTCTGACTGATGATTGAACCTCCTACTATCGCGCTTACAAACAAACGCTGTCACATTGCACCACGATGGTCTCAATTAGGTATTCTTTTTTTCATCTGTCACTTTTATGCTCATTTTGTATGAAATTAACTACAAATATAATATTGATTTAGGTTTAGGAGGTTGGCGGGAAGCGGAAGGGTCCGAATAGCTGAGGATCGAGTGTGGTGGCGAGAATTGGGGAAGGCCTATGTTCAACAGTGGACAAAAGATGGCTGTTGATGATGATGATGATGATGATAAGATTGTAATGTTTTTTTTTCGGTGATATAAATACAAAATTCCAGTTTTGGGGTTTTTTTTTTAAATTTGTGGGTAGGTAGGTACTATAAGATTTTTCTCTTGCCGAATTTCATGATTGTATGCGGTGTGTATTTTTATCGTATTTATTTTAAAAACGTTAACCGCTTCCGTTTTTTAACACTATAATAATAAAATAAAAAAATAGTTATCTACTACTTTTTACGAGTTATTATTTTTTTTGAATGGTTTTTTTTTGCTCTAAAGAAAATTACATATCCAAACAATAAAAAAAATATACAAAAATTAAACAAACAATAACTATTAATACTGTAGCATGAAACTTAGGCTTTTCAGTCAATAGGTCATCCGCGTGTGCCACTTTACTGTATTCGCAATCCGTGCCAACTCCACGACCCCGAGTTCAACACCATAAGTTTATGTAAATGACTGCCGCGTTTAGAAATACAGCTTCCAAGATTATATTTGAAATTTATTTTGAACTAAACTTAGCAGAGTATTATAAACGTGAAATTGTATATTTAGCTGAGAACAATAGCTCAAAATGTAATATCTTTTTTATCATTTGATATTATGTTTTTTTTTCTAAATAAGCTTCGTAAAGTAAACCTGAAAAATAAAACAACTTTACGGTATAAGATCAGAAAGGCCCTGCAAAACGTCCCATGTATCAGATACATGCTTATTGAGAGCTTTTATTGTTGTACCAGCAAGATATTCCCATGCCGAGAGAAATGTGGATATGGATGGTAAAACTTACGACTAGGTCCTGGGCGTAGGAGTAGGATCGATGGGAGCGTGCCCACCCCAGAATTGTACACCCTAGAATTTTTACTATCCGACTGCTTACCCAATAAAATTCTGAGATTTAAATTAAAATAAATAAATATAAAGTTTATAAATATTAACTTTTTAAAATAATTTAGAAACATGAGACGGGCAGTCGCTTTGTTTTACATTATTTAAAGAAACATTTTTCTCATGCTCTACTAAATCCCGAAGGCTGTTCTAAGAAATATCTAGATAAGCCTTCAATCTAGTTAACAATCAATTAAAAATTAAGATTAATGATAGAACAAAATCGAGGCTATTCGAGACTGGTTGCGGGTTCGATCCCCACTCGAGGAATATTTACTTAAATTTTAGGTATTTTCATTTCTTCGCTTTGGTTTCGACGCGCGGCGTTAAGTTCTGCCACTCATCGCATGATGCCTTCAGAATTCAGCGGGAAGTGGGCAACGGACTGTCTTAACACTAGGTTCCCTCTGCCTATCCTTCTGTATGCGGGATATAGCGTGAAGCTGATAGAATAAAAAGATTAATCTCAAAATTCACATTTCAAGTTGACCGTTTAATAGATGAATGGCCGGAAGTAGTTTACAATGGTGACGATTATTCAACACAAGTCCACACTCCACAGTACTGTCTACTGTGTACATTCAGTATAACATCATTATGTTTACTTCCTGGTGGTCGTTGCAAAATACTGCAATATGCAACTGGTGTTTTGCACTTTGGTGTAGGTTTAAATTCAATTTTAAAGGCGGTAAACGCGAGAGGTTATGTGTTTGATTCTTATTCGGGGAAATGAAATGTTGAATATTTCCATTTTCTTCGCTCTGGTTTCGAGGCAAAGCGCGGCGTTGAGTTACGCCACCCAACACTCAATGCTTCCAGATTTCGGTGGAATGGGGTACGGAGTGTCGTAACACTAGGGTTTCTCTGCTTCTCTACGTTTTCTCTGCTTTGTGTGAAATAGAACGTGACGCTAAAAATCAATTTTAATATAACTTAAGTATGTGGAGTAAGTAATATGTAATAGCTATATAATATAATAGTTTAATATTTTACATTTTTTTATGGCTTCACACTGTTTCCCGCACATAGTAGGGTAGACAGAGGGAACTGCATTGTCTGCGTGAACACTAGAATCTCAGGTTCTTTAAGTTTTTTTAATAAAGCCAGGATAAAAAAAAAAGAATTTTTTTTAAAGCTGAAAAAAAAGACTAGAACATTTTGTTTTATATTTCTCAATTGTTACCTTATTTAAATAAAATTATATAGCAATATAAAAAGAAAACCAGCATTACCACAATTAACCTGTGTATTTCTCATACATCTCACTCAATACAGTTGCTTCACCAACTCACAAATTGGTTCAAACTCTTTGTGCATAAAACAATAGAGTTACGAAGTAACTAAGCACCGTCCATTTGATTTATGTTCGCCTCTGAACGTTCCCAAGTGATTGTCTCGTATGAAAATAAACATGGTTATGATAAACTAGCGGCCCGCCCGCGGCTTCGCCTGCGTGAACTACGTTATTATTAGTTTCTGCCTCCATGAGTACCTACGTCCTATAAGTAACTCCTATGCAAAATTTGAGAGATTTCGTGATGAGTGAGTGATCTTTCGGTTTTATATATATAGATTACTAGCGGACGCGCGCAGCTTCGCTTGCGTATTTAGGGGTAAATTCTAAAAAACCACGAAACATTTGTTCAATGAAATATTTTTAAGAGTCTAAATTTCAAATTTTATAAAAATCGGTGCCGATTTAAATTTTTTTCCATACAAACTTTCAACCCCTATCTCACCCCTTTAGGGTTAAAATTTTTCAAAATCTCTTCTTAGTGGATGTCCAGATAACGAAAGTAAACATCTGTCCAAATTTCACGTTTCTACTATCAGCGGTTACGGCTGTGCGCGCGTCTTACCTCAGTCAGTGAGGACAAGTCCTTTTATATATATAGATTATTACTTATGTTGTAAATGAGTCTGGCAATATATTATATTTTGTAAAGGTAGTGGGTAGATCCTACTTAGGCTGAGAATATAGTGATAAGAAACTCTGTACGCGTTCTCCACTTTACGCCGTATTTTGGAGGAATTGCGGGTCGAGTGGTGGAACTGAACGCCGCGCTTCGCTTCGGTACCAGAGCGAAGTAATAAAAATTAAAAAATATATATATTTCTTCGAATGGCAATCGAACACACCTGCCTTTCACGTCAACTATCGTTATGAACTAAGTTAGTTAAAGTTAATTAAGGATTGACTTGACAAATTAATTTCATTGACGCGCTATATCTAGGCAAACCGTGTCTTGAATTCCACCATTCAACACGTAATAAGTCTTGAATTCAACAGAAAATGATGATCGGAAGTGTCTAAATGAGAACTGAGTCTTAGCACTACGTTCCCATGTTCTCTCTGTCTACCCTAATACAGCGTAAAGCTAAAAAAATTAAAACAATCATTATTCAATTAAGAAATAAAACAATTGTCGACATCATTACAGTATATCGAAACGAAATCAAGAACAGCGACAGTTTAATCTCGTCGTCCATCAATATTGCAATAACAATTAACAAACAGATAATTAGAGGACGTAAAACGTTTTTTCTTTCCCAACCGGAGCGGAGTGTGTGAACTCCAACTCCGGTATAACAATGCCAAATTAAATTTAGCTTTTAGAAACTTTCAATAATAATGTTAGCGTTGGGTAACTGTTTTTTTTACATTTTTTTTTTGTCAGCTTTACGTTGTAGCAGGATAGGCAGAGGGAGCATAGTGTTAAGACACTCCGCTCTCAACTTTCCGCCGTATTCTGAAAATCAAAATTCTGGGTGTTGAGTAGCTGAACTCAACACCAGAACGAGCTAAATAAATCTACATATTAGTTTAAGAAATATATATATTAGAGAGAAGACTTCCTCTGTGGCGCAGAAAGAAAGACGGCGTTTCTAAACGCGCTGGCTGTCAGTTCAATTCCCATTTTAAACAATAAATAATTTTCTCCCTCTTGTAATGGTAAAATGCGACATTGAACACCGATAGGCAATGTCTTGATTTTGATATAATAATATTTATAAAAACTAAAGACACTGATTGATTTGATTCTTCATATCAAAAGTTCTCTAGAAAGACACTTTCTATCCTACATATTTAAATTCCAACCTAATATTCCAATTCCATTATCGGCAAAAATGGTGTACGGTTATTATCAACTTGTTTAACAAAAAAATATAAAAAAATGCTAAGAACATTCACTTATTGTATCACAAGACCCTAATAAGGACAAATTATTTGACATTTTTCGATTTGACCAGACGTAAGTACGTTATGAATAAGAAACGTTACATAAATCACGGGCTTTCCCCATATATTTGCATACACATCAAAGCCGCGCGACAAATACAATTTAAAATATAGCTTTTCGTGACTTACAGTTTAAGTGTAAGTTCGTCTGTGTAATAATACTATTTCTACTTTCTAGTATGAGAAATCTTCTTACATCCTTTTCATACATATTAGGAAACAAATGAGTTATAAACAAAACAAAAACCTGCATAATCATTAATAATCCTTGCGTCATCAAAACATATCCTACGAGGTGTCGTTTACCAAAAGCGGTTCACTGGTTTTACGATTTAACAGTAAAAGGGAAACAAGGAACGGACATACATACGTAGATACGTGCTAAAAACATTACCCTCCTTTTAGGCTTCACTTCAGTCGTAAAAAGGTAGCTTTACGCTCTTTCTTCAAATCCGGCATGCAGCAGGGTGTCAGACATTCAATTCTTCACTTTCTGTCAAATTTTGGAGAATGCATGTTGAATGCAGGAACTAACGCCCCGCTCTGTCTCTCTTATATTTGTTTTAAACAATAGCCGTTTGGCCAATTTTTATAATATCAATTATATCTTATACCCTCCCTTAGATACAAGCAAGTAGCGCTAGTGCTCGTGACCGAAGGATTCTTCGTGAAAGGGTTTTATATAACACTATTCTAGCATTAGAAACATTGCTTCATAGAAACTGCTACAGCTTCTAACAACTGGTTAACGTTTTTTAATTATTTCCTTATTAATAATTAATTCTATTAACTTCCGATTATTATCGATTATTTTTAATCGATAAAATTTTATTAAAGCTTTTTTTTATTGGATTATTATATTGATATCGCTTTTTAGGATTCCGTATCCAAATAGTAAAACGGAATCCATATTAGTAAGTCTGTCTGCCTGTCCTCGTGACGAGGATGTATGCTTCTCATGAGCGATGATAGACAGATAGTTGAAATTTTCACAATTGATTATTTTGTATTGGAATAAATACTAAAATAACAGAATAAAATAAATAGTTAGATAAGAGATTTATATATGTATGGAAACCATGATGCACGAAACCGCTCTGCATAGCGTGTCGAATGACAGAATTGAACGCCGCACGATGTATATAGATCAAAACGTCAATAAATATCTATTCTAGTTTAAATAAAAAGTAATCTATAACTACATATATACAAGAACCTAACAGGTGTTTTACATAATAAAATCAAACTTATTCAATTCCATTAGACCACATCAAAGAATATTAAGATTATAATTTATGATTAACAAAAATCCATGTCCAGTTTAGCATTAGCTGGCACACCCACTGCCACAGTGCCACCGAAGCCACCAGGAAGCTATTACAAGGACAAAACTTTCACCGCCTTTCTATTCTACGCGCATCGTCCGAGTGCGGTAGGCTAAAATTATTATCAAACTATATCGACACCATGACGATCGTAATTTAATGGGAACCTAATTTTAATAGTTTTAACAGTGGCTTTTGCGGAAGTAACGAGTTCATAAACTGTGTTAATATACGGAAATAAGTATCTCGTACACTGTAGAACAGGCAGAGGAGCCTAGTGTTAAGACACTCATTCCTCATTAAGGCACTTCCGTTCTCCATTTTACGCCGAATTCTTGATGCATGCGTGGAGAAACTCAACGCGTTTTAACTGTTACCTGTTTCTTCACTCTGGTGTCGAGGCAAAGTAGGTATCTTATACCTTAATAGGGGCGGAGCGTGGGTTACCGTACTAATTGCGGGAAGCTAAAAAAAAGAAAAGAAAAATATTTAGACACTATACGTTTCTCAATATTTTCCATACTAATAAAGAATTAGAAGAGTAGATAATTCGTTTGTAAAACATTACTTAACTACTAAACATCTATTCGCCTTTTGAATAAAGGTCTTTAAATTTTGCGTGCAATCTATTGCATGTACCGTTCTATTTTAGTCACGATTTTTATATGATTATTATAAATGGATAATGAATAGTCTAATTTTGAATGTTTTAGATTTCGTAACACCCATGGGCTAGCTGTGAAAGGGAGTGACCTCTAGAGATAACATCGAATTCAACCAATCCAAAAGTTGAATACAATAGATTTGTTAAAGACTGGCGGAACTTAACGCGGCGCTTTTCCTCCTACCAGAATGAAGAAATTAAATAAAATCAAAATCAGCTTCACGCTGTATCCCGCACTCAGCAGGGTAGGCAGAGGGAACCTAGTGTTAAGACACTCCGTTCCCCACTTTCTGCCAAATTTTGGAGGAATTGCGTGATGAGGAGCAGAACTCAACGCCGTGCTTTGCCAAATGAAATATTATATATATGAAATATTCTTCATTCTGGTGAAATATTAAAATGAAATAAAATAAAATAAAATAAAATAAAATAAAATAAAATAAAATAAAATAAAATAAAATAAAATAAAATAAAATAAAATAAAATAAAATAAAATAAAATAAAATAAAATAAAATAAAATAAAATAAAATAAAATAAAATAAAATAAAATAAAATAAAATAAAATAAAATAAAATAAAATAAAATAAAATAAAATAAAATAAAATAAAATAAAATAAAATAAAATAAAATAAAATAAAATAAAATAAAATAAAATAAAATAAAATAAAATAAAATAAAATAAAATAAAATAAAATAAAATAAAATAAAATAAAATAAAATAAAATAAAATAAAATAAAATAAAATAAAATAAAATAAAATAAAATAAAATAAAATAAAATAAAATAAAATAAAATAAAATAAAATAAAATAAAATAAAATAAAATAAATAAAATAAAATAAAATAAAATAAAATAAAATAAAATAAAATAAAATAAAATAAAATAAAATAAAATAAAATAAAATAAAATAAAATAAAATAAAATAAAATAAAATAAAATAAAATAAAATAAAATAAAATAAAATAAAATAAAATAAAATAAAATAAAATAAAATAAAATAAAATAAAATAAAAAGCCTTTTATTTCTTGCATATTATTACAGTTTGATTAAGATTAATATTAAGAAAGTACATATGCTAAATGCAAGAACCCCTCCTCAGATGAAGGTGAAGGCCTCCTCTAAAGAAGTCCATTTCTCTCTGTCTTGAGCTATTTCCGGCCAGCAGGGGCCAGCGATTTTGACTACTTCGTCTTCCCATCTCGTATAAGGTCTGCCTCTGAGGCGCCTGCCCTGTGGGCCCTTCCATTTGGTTACCCTGCCGGTCCACCTCTCGTCCATTTGCCTCGCTACGTGCCCTGCCCACTTCCACTTTAGTTTTTTCGCAAAGCTTAAAGCATCTTTAGCTTTGGTGATTTTTCTAATTTTAGTGTGGCGAATTTTTTGGAGCTTTTTGATTTTTAGCATGCTTCGTTCTATTCCGCGTTGGCAACTGGTTATTTTGTTTTTTACTTTCGTTGTATATTTCCAAGTTTGACACGCGTAGGTAAGGCTCGGTAGGAGGCATGAAGTCCATACTTTTGTTTTGATACTTATTGGCATGTTACTTTTAAATATTTCTCTTAAGGACCAGTACTTATTCCAGGTATTTTGCACTCTTCCTTCAACCTCTTGTTCATTTTGTTTATTATCGAATCCGATTTGTTTCCCAAGGTAGATATATTTATTTTAATGAAAATATTAGTAGTAGATATATTTATTTAATGAAATAATGAAATATATCGAATAAATATTTCATTAAATATCCGTCACATAATAAGCAATGTCTATTACTGTGTTTGGACTGAATAGACCGCACCACTCACCTCACTGAGTCGCTTACTTTTACATTCTATTTAATTACTGCAAAAAATAGGATAAGCTGAAGGAACCTGAGAACCTAGTATTAAAACACTTCGTTCCCATTAAGATATTCGATCCACTTTTCCGAATTCTCGAGACATTGCAGTTTGTGTTGAGTGGCGTCCTCTATCCACAAATCAACATCTGTTAAAAACGATGTTATGTAAAACAAGGAAAGAAAAAAAGCTTCTTTACTTAAAATTTTTGTAATTACTCATATTTCTTTACAAATTGTCTGTTTGTCTTCGTTAATTCAAAGTAAATTTACCGCAAACCCTGCTAAGCACATATCATTACAGTAATTGTATACGAACCGCGGAACAAATGCGGCAATTAGACACAGTGGTAATAATCATTGGGTTTGCGTGCGTTGTGGTGTACAGTTTTTTTTAGTTTCACGCTCTATCCCGCAAATAGAAGGGTAGGAACCTAGATTTAAGAGTTAAGACACTTCGTTGACGCACGCACCTAATTATTGTGATTGAAAGTTAAATGGCGAAACTCAACGCCGTGTTTTGTCTTTTTGAGCTAGGAAATGAAAGTAAGTACGTAATGTACGTACTCGTAGTATATTTAAAGAGTGCGAATCGAACCGAAGTCGTCGAATTTAAAGAATAATTTATTGTACAATGGCAGTATATGATTATCATATTTTCACGCATTTCACGCTGTACCGCTAGAGCAGGCTAAGGAGAGGGAAGTGTTAAGATATTCCGTTTTTCACTTTCCGCCGAATTCTGGAAGCATTGCATAGAGTGGCAAAATGCTACTAAATCAACGCCGCAATTCGCCTCGTTAACAGAGTACTTAATTTCCTCAAGTGGGAATCAAACCTATAACCAGCGAGTTTGCTCTTAGACTATATTGAGCTAATTATTGTTTTAATGAAGCGCAACGGTAACGAGAATATATTTGAGCAATGTAGGAGATTGTTGAACCTTGACGTGGTTTAAACATTTAATAGGTATGTTTATTTATAAGCAATTGAAATAATTTCCTAATTTTATTCACAAAAATTTTAGACAACATATTTTAGAAAAAAATAGTATATTTTGTTTAATATTCATTTACTGAAAGAAATTGGAAAAATATTTAAGAGTTTTTAAGCTCCTAGCTTATGGGATGTCCGTTTCCGAATTTCCGGGTTTTTATGTTGAGTGGGGTAACTCAACGCCGCGCCTGGTTTTGTTACCAGAGCGAGGCAAAGAAAATAATTAATTCCTTCAATTTGGAGTTTAAACCAAACCGTAGCGATATTAGTCAGACACAATTACCATTGTTAATTACTTAAGATATCTCTGCAATCTTATCTTGCCGTCAATGGTCGGTGAAGCGACTACGACTGCGTGGGCACAGTTACGTAAACTATATGTAAACCACACCAAAACCGGCTTAGTTATTACACAATAATACTTTTACTCACTTTATTAGAGTTCAAAGGCCGATTATGCGGGCCGAAACAGTAGGAATACATTCCTTTTGATCAGATTAGGTTTTTTTTTTCACATTTTTTGGGTGGAATTATTATGTTTTGCATACTTTTCGAGAAATTAATTCACATTTTGTTCATACAGATTCATTCAAATAGTGTATCCTGACACCGCATTTTGTCTTAATCGGTGTTTTAATTTTCATGGAAGTGAAAATATCTATAAATATCTTTGTATTCTATAAATCTTAGTGAAGTTAATTAAAAGTATTGCTATAGAGGAGAAGCCAGAGCCAGTGGGATAGCGTAAAACGACGACTTTATGGATTCAATTTTCACTCATAGGAAAAGAATGAAGAAAGGAAAATATATTTAAATTATATTGCCTTCCCGCTCTGTCAAACAAAGTAAACGCGGCGTTGAATTCCGCAACACAACACTCTGATTACAGATGGAACATATTCCTAAACTAATAACATAAAGTTATAAAAACAGTACATATAAAAAATCTATTAAGCTATACTTTTACAAGATCTATAGAAAATAATGGTTCGATAGCTTCCAACGGATGTTCAAGAATTCCTACATTCACTTTCGCTTTTTCATCATTGGAGCACTTTGCAGCATATTTGGTATTCAATTTCGTCTCATTATGGATATTTGTAGGCGTGTTTCGTAGTAATATAAAATTATAATAATAGATTATTAAATAGAAAATTAATTTGAATACTTTATTATGTATATAGAGGCCGTCATGGCACAGCGGTTGTGGGTTCGATCCCCACTCGAGGAAGTGAAATATTTATTTACGTTTATATTTCCATATCTTCGTTGGCGTTGAGTTCTGCCACTCAATACGCAATGCCTTCAGAATTCGGCAGAAAGTAGAGTACGGAGTGTTTTAACATTAGGTTTCCTGCTTACCCTGTGTGCGGGATACAGCGTGAAGCTGATAAAAAAAAATATTGCTTCTCAAAACATGAAACTAAAAGAACATCCATTTATAAAAATATTTCATTTAAATATGACTATTAGGTACATCTTTTATTGCCACAATGAAGCTTACAAATAGTTGCTAAATACAACTTTACAAAAATCTTACAGCCATATTACGCAAAACACCGAGAATTGTAGAGAACGAATAGAATAGGATAAATCGAGATGATTTGCAAGATTAATAGTGTTAGTTGGTTCTATAGTAATGAACTATATGTAAGTATTTTTGAACTGTACCGAAGGTTATATAAAGCGTAGAACTCCTTGGCCGGTGTAGTTCGTGTAATGTAGGGCGAGCAATAATATTTTATATGATGCTGTAAGCTGTAATCAATATACGTAGGTAATTTATTTTATATTCAGATATCAGAAATTTCAAGTTGAGAAATATCAAAATAAACTAATTTTAGTAAAAGTCATTGTTTGACTCTGTTGAAGAGGAAAATCTGCTTCACGCTTCTCATATAGCACGATAGGGAGAAAATCAGGGAAAATGTATAAAAGGTGCCCAGAAATGAACTATAAAAAAATATTGTCCCAATCTTACAAGATAAAGCCCGTAGTTGAACACTGCGACGTAAACCAGACGAAAAATAGAGTGTCTTGGCACTGGATTCTCTCTGCTATAGCTGCTATAGCGTTAAGCTGGAATATAAAAAAGTATCATGAACTCTAAATAAAAGAAATATAAAATATAAATACAGATGTTATATCAGTGAAAGGATTACCACTTCTTAGGTAACAGACGTTATGTTTACAGCACCTTTCATATAATCTCTGTAACTCGAGTGATACGAGCTTAACATCTTTTTTTATAGCTTCACGCTGTATCCCGCAAATATCCGGGCACAGGGAATCTAATGTTAAAACACTCCATTCCCTAATTTTTGCGTGAAAAGTGGCAGCTCACATGTCTTTTTTTTATTTAATAAAAAACCACGGATATTGGTGGTCCGTGCCTTTTTATGCTCTTTTTCCTTTTGTGTTTTTTGTGATTTTGACTTATTAATTTATATTTCAATATACTCCTTTATACAGTCATCCTACCAGATCGAGGAAATGAAAATAATTCATCCCCTAAGTAGAAATCGAATTCACAACCACTATGCTTAAAGTCAGACACTGTACTACTGCGCCAGAATAGCCTCAATATCTTTTGAACGGAAGCCTCAAATTATATATTAGAGTAGATGACAATTATTTTGTCATTAGAGATGGATCGTGATAGATTTATTATATAATGATATGCAATAGCCCCATATGTAACATGGTGTAATAGATGGTTGCGAGTCTTAGCTAAATTTAAATTAAATTATATTTAGTACTTATAAATGGACGGCGTTAAGTTCCACCATTTAAAAAACTGTTTCAAAAATTGCACGAGAAGTGGCGCTTAGAGATTTCTTAACACTATATACTCTACTAATGAAAATAAGTTACAGATTTTTTTTGTTTCATTTATATACACACGCTATGAACTACAGATATATGTTAAAAAATTTTAACAAAAAATAGTTTGTATAATAATTAAAATCAATTAAAATTCTCTATTCTCAAAATATGGTCTCCACTTTTTTAAGTTACCTGTAAAAGCTTTCTGTTGAAATGTGACTTAACATGTTTGGTAACAACTGTAAAGAATTTTCGCCAAAGTAGAAAAATTAAATAAGACATCCAGCACGGAGAGCGGAGTGACTGAGTTCTACACAACTAGTGCAATTGAATGGCGACCACGTCTCGGCAAAAAGAGTACAGACCACCCTCCAACCAGATAGACCGACGACCTCAAGAAGACAGCGGGAACCTGCTGGATTCAAAGGGCGCAGGGGGAAGTCTGTGTCCAGCAGTGGACCTTAAAAGGCTGATAGATAGTTCAATTGAATAATAAATACATTTAGGCATACATATTATCCAAAAGTCATAATTTGTCAAGTCTTGCTCTATTCTGAATATTTAAGCTAATTCCAAATCAACTTTAACCATTTTATAAACAGGAAAGGACCAAAAATAGGTCCAATTCAAGCAATTAGATAGATATATAACTATGCATATTTATAGCTTCTTAGATGACATGTGGCAATGTGGACTTTGGCGAATTAACTTCTACTACTTTATAGAGTTCACTAGTTTACCTTAATCTAGAAATTTTTTTCGACGCACTTTTAAATCCGCTATTGCCTAATATTATTTTAATTATCATAATAAATTAAAAAGGTTATAATCAAAATGCCTAACGTCCTTGGCATTAGAATTGTGACCAAATTGCTAAATGTAAACAAATAATATGTTTTTATAATTAAATCAACAATTTTAAGGCTTTATTTAAACTTATATTTTCATTTCTTCGTTCTTGTGCCAAGGCAAGGCGCGGCGTTGAGCTCCGCCACTCAACACGCAATGCTTCCAGATTTTGGCGGAAAATGGCGAACGGGGTCTCGTAACACTAGGTTCCCTCTGCATATCCTGCTATATGCGGGATACAACGTGATACTGATAAAAAAAATCCTAAATTTTTACACCAAATTATTTATGTTACTTTCATACTTTCTTTAAAACTATTTAAAATTAACTATTAAAATTACTTACATATTTTTACAATTCTTATACTAACAAGTCATATCTTAAAAACATATGAAAATTGAAGGATTCCAATCTTTTTTTTTAATTCTTGCCACGATTACGAATGCTAAGGATGTCTGGTCCCTTCTTCGGGCTACTGACCCAAATCGGGTTCACTGAACTCTAGGATCGAGTCCGTGGACGTGACTATGATTGGAAGAGCTAGCCAATTAACTATGTTTATACGTTCTGTTTTTTTTTATTATAACAGGGTAAGTAGAGGGAACCTAATATTAAGAAACTCCTTTGCTACGTAATGTGTGTGTTAAGAAATAATAACGAATAGTTCCTCGAGTGGGAATCGAACTCGTAGTCGTCACATTTATAATTTGCAGCTGTTTTACAGCACGTCGATATCTTAGAGCCTTATAAATCATGAAAAAAATAATAAAAGATTTAATTCGACTCCTATTCGGGGCAAAGAAAAATTTAATATTTTCATTTCTTCTATCTCAAGACAGCGGCAGCAAGTGGAGAACGGAGTGTCTTAACTCTAGGTTTCCAGGTTCTCTCTGCCTACCCTGTTATGTGATTTTACTAAAAAAATAACCTGTTAACATAACATAAAAGTAGAATTAATAGTGTTGTCAAAACATATCCTCCACAATAACAACTCGAATCAAACCTCGTTATTTATATAATTGAGATGAGCACAACTGCATTCCAATTATCGTTAAATTATATGGTTCTTTCATTATCGATCATGTCTATAGATAGATTGTCTGTTGCATAACTTCTTAAGTAATGTGGCGTAATTTGAAGTTAAAACTCAATTATTTTTATTAAATATTTAGTTAAGAAAATTTAAAAATTATTTAATGATTTTCAAAAAATTATTGTTATATAAATAATATTAATATGTAGTTGAAACAGCTATAAACTCTCTCTCTCTCTCCATAACTCGATTGCATACATATTAACTAAGTATCACTTATCAAAATCGGTTCACTGGTTGAAGAGTTGTAAGGAACAAAAGAAGGGGCATACATACATAAAAAAACCCTACTTTCAGGCTTCGTCAATTTTTTTAGGTCTCAGGTACTAATTCTATAATCTATTTAACGACTAAAAAATTTAACTTGTGTCCTCCTATTTTTAATATAACGTTATTTGCCTTTGACGTTACAATATTTGTACACCTGGATTTGAACTTGCATCTATCGCGAATATATCTAAATATAGATTATAAAGTAACTGGCAGCAAATTTTAAAATTGATATAAAATGATAAGTGCTCGCTAAGTTAGCTCAATGCCTTAGTCATCAGTGCCTTCTCTGGCCTCGATTTGAGATCTACATATTTCGACACCCGCTGCTAGTGTAACGCATCGTGCTGTAAAATATAAATATATATAAATATAAGTAATTTATATTAATTTACATCCATTTGTAAAGTCGTTATGTGAATAAAATGAGTAGTTGGTAATTAGTGTTTTATTTTTATATTCTGTCTTCTATTTTTATTTAGTATTGTTTTAAACTGACTTTTGATATTACCTACTTTCCGGCGGTTTAACGGTCCGTCACGTCTACAGTTGTGCAGTACGGCGTTAAGCTCTGCCACACAATACGCAATACCTCCAGAATTGGCCAGAATGGGGATAAAAGGAGAGGAGAGATGTACCTTAACATCACTAGGTTACTGCCCTACCCTGCTATATACAGCGTGAAGCAGGACAAAAAGTATGTGGAATTTCTATACACTATTTTATTTTGCCTGATCAGGCGAAGAAGTGTTACAGGTATTCCTCACAATCAGATTACAGACAAAATTGAAATAAATTAAGATATATATTAGTACAATAGAAATAGAAGTAAAATAGAAGCTTCGTATCCTCAATTGTAACAGTATAAGACAGGTTAGGACAGAACAGGTAGGACAGGACAGGACAATGTTTGAAATTAAATAGTAAAATAGACTAGTAGAATACGAAAAACTATTTGCGACGTATATATATTATATAGTTATCTATTACGAAACTAAAACTCTAAATATTATTACTAAAAAACAAAAATAATAATAAAATCTTGCATAATATCACGTAATACGAATAAGATTAGAACGTTCTCTCAAATGCAGCATCTCATCTAATTGAATGCACTTCGTGTTGCGCAAACTTAACTAACTTTATATTTTGCGGTCACTCTGCTCTACTTTAATAAAAAAATTAAGTTATTATTACCTCACATTTGGTGTTTTTAGCGAAATATTAATGTACTAGTAGCCCACAATTTGATTATGATGAAATATGAAACGTAAGAACACCATTTTTCTCCTGTCCCTATAGCAATTTCAAGAAAACTCTTAGTTCCCCCGTATACTCCCCAAGGAATATGTATTTTATCCTAGGGGGTATATGTTTTCAGTCAAGTCTTATAAATAAAAATCTTTCTAACAAATTGTCACAAGTTTTATGGTGGTAAACAAATTTTTATAGATTCGATGTTCATAAAATATATGTTACTCAATTAAATATTATTATTACTGATTAGTAGAACAATATCTGGTATTAGATACTTATATAAGTATACTACTACTAATTGCTACCTCAGTTCCTGGAGTGAGACCTCCCGGACGCCCACGGAAGCGCTGGTTGGATATCGTGATGCAGGACATGAGAGCCAATTTTCTAACAATCGAGGACGCAAAAGACCCTGCAAAGTGGAGTAGGTTGAGTAGAAAGGCAGACCCTGGCAATAGCCGGGACTAATGCTAGGAGGAAGAAGAAGAAGATACTTATATAAATATAATTAAAAAATCTAAAAGCTAAAATTAAATAACATATTAATAACTAAAATATTTAATTAATTAAAACATATATCAACAAATCTTAATAATAAGTTACGTCGTGTCTGACAATACCGACTCTACCAGATGTACTAATTATATAAATGAAGCGTGAGCTCTAAATCAGTTTTCGAATATGTCACGTCGTTATCGATT
Organism: Heliconius melpomene rosina; assembly: GCF_056956725.1. NCBI lineage: Eukaryota > Metazoa > Arthropoda > Insecta > Lepidoptera > Nymphalidae > Heliconius > Heliconius melpomene. The sequence goes on along the minus strand of NC_140402.1, from coordinate 1,607,553 downwards.
TATTTAGACACCATTTTTTTATTGTATTAATTAATATAAAAAAAATTTATGAAAATAAAACCAGTAGCATTTGCACGTTTATTTTAAAAGAGTCACGAAACGATTATATTTATATTCGATTCGAGGAATTTGTTATCACAGAAAGAACTCCGTCGGCCCCAGATGCCATTGTGTGCAACAGGGTCTGATTGTAAACACGATAAGTCCTGAGTCCGATTCCCGTTCAGGAAAATAAAAACACATAATGTAAATAATTTTCATTCCAAGCTAAGTTAGACAAATCGTAGAATTAAGTTCCATTAAAAATTGGATGAAAAATCATCGTTTAAAGAGTCATGATAAAATTTTAATCACCCATAGTTTTAAAATAAAGATACAATAGTAATAATATGGTATAAAATAATGCTTAGGAAATCTAGTTTTTATATACCAATTAGTAAATTGTGGATACTTATTGAGAGAACATGATGAAACTTTGCTTTATTAAGAAAATAGTGTGTCTTGTTATCCGTAACGACTGGCAGTAGTGTTACATCAGTGGAGATTGGATACTGGGCAGATTATTTACACTTATCTTACACTTGTTGAGAAAAGGCCTTGTAATATAAGAACCACTTAAGTTATATCACATATTTTTAAGCAATAAAATTAGTACCAACAACTTTAGCGCGTTGAACTCTTTTATATGAACTAAATGCAGTTCACTGATAATTAATAAAAATACACTGTTTTATAGAATAAATAAAGGTATAAATGCGTAATATGTTTCTAAAATAATTAACACTTATTGATTATATCATAAAAGAAAATATATTATAATACAGAAGATTAAAATTTAAAATTTACACGTTATGCTCGAACTTTACAACTGTGTTACATTTTTAAACTAAAAATCTTACTAGTTACAAGAAAGTGAATGTGTACCAAAACAATACCTACCTATATTAGTACTTGTAAAGTTATTATTTTATCCAAAAACAGAATTTCTTAGAACTTCTAATTTAAATCAAACGATAGCCTACTGGCCCTTCATTAACGATCATTACAAAGAACCATAGCTGACGTTAAAAAAAACCACAGCGACGACCTTATCCCAATTTCCCTCTCGATGGGCATTAGACCTCTCTTTACATAACAAATGTGAAGGTTGACTTTCTTTAGCGGGGAGTGCTCCGTCGCCTCAGTCGCTAGTGGTACGCGCGCGCCCGCGCTTGTGCTGTGACAGTGACAGGTGACAGTTTATTTTTTTTAAATTAACAACCGGTAGGAAGAATGAGGATCGCCTTTTGGGTATGTACTATTTAAAAATTATATATTTATGTTTTTTTTTTATCTGTGGCTAATAAGGTTAATTGTAATTTTTGTTTTTAATTTTATTATTTTATATTATTGTTATTAAATTTATAATATTTAGCTTAATAGGTTACAGTGAAAGTTGGTCGATTAATTTTATTAGTGATTTTAAATATTTGGTTTTTTATATGAATATTAATGATTGGCTTTCTATTGGAGTTTAAGACATCTACCATTTTCTTATTATTCATAAAAAAAAGAAATTAATATCCATAATATGCAAATAATATTCAAAATAAGACCAATTTTAATAATGCTTGTTTTTTTTTTATTTTGTATGATATTTATATAGAAATATAGTGGACAATGTATAGAAAATATAAATTATTATAAGAAAAAAATTGTATGTATTACTCAATATCGATACATCCTTTCTACGTTGCGTAAAAGCCTCGGAAGTATGTCAGACAGCGACGTGGAATTCGCGAGCGGAACTTATCATGATGTTTTCCACTGATGATGAAATGCTAAACTATACAGTAGCTATAGATTAAAATTATAATTGTAATAACACCGTCAAAATATAGAAAATTACATAAAATAATTAACTACGTTACTTTCACAGAGTTATTTAAAAATCTACTTAGATATTATTTAAATCTAAAATAATTAATTAATAAAAAAAGGAATAAATTTCTTATAAAATTAACATTATTAAAAATTACAAAAGTGAAATTTTATTTTAAATGTATTTCAAATATGAATTCATAAATTTATAGTCTATACAAACAATCGAAACCTCTTTGTATGGATATCGCCTTTACAACAACCTGCCGAGTGACGGCCGGGTGATGTTTTCTCTTGTTTGTTCAACGCAATATGGACATATGTACGTAACCAAAATATGTTTTAAAAATGAATATTTTATTCATCATTTACATACATAATATCGATTTCAATTAAAATATTTTGAATTTACATTAATTATTAAATGAATTACTTTAATAATTTTACATACATAATCTTTACATATCCTTCGAGGCCAATCGTAGCGCAGTTGTACAAGCGTGCGAATGTAAACACGATAGATTCTGGGTTTGATTTTCATTTCTACGTTCTGGTAACGATACAGAGCGCAGCGTTGAGTTCCTTCACTGAACACGCAATGCCTTCAGAATTCAGTGGAAAAATGGAAACAGAAATGTGATATGAAAAAGAATCTTAACACCAGATTTCCGGATTCCCTCTGCCCTGCTATATGAGAAAGAGAGAATCTTTAAATTAAAAACAAACTCACTTATTGAGGGCAACAATACAAATATAATAATAAAATTCTTTAAATTTTATGTCAGTATACTTAAACAGGGTCGAGGACCACTTGTAAAGTGAAATTAGAATGTAACCCACCGTACGTACGGTGTCAGGAAGACATTGTATTTAATGTATGCAGGCCGATAATTTCTTTGTATATTTATACTATAAAACATTTAATTGTTTTTGTTTGCTAGCACATGTGGGTTTATTTAGATATTAAAATATTTGCGCGCTCTTACCCTCATATGAGGATAGACTGAAAGTACCTAGATTTAAGACACTGCGTTCCCTACGCACCGCCTATTTTTCAAGATTTGCGTGTTGATTGGCGTAAGTAAACGCTATAATTAAATATTATCAGTCTCTCAAATAAGATTGCAACCCATAACTATCGGATGCTGTACCACTGTGCCGCGACGGACAGAAACAATCGTACGAAAAATAAGGCTTAGCTTATATAGTTTAATATAATACTAATTAATTTTGTAAGAGGACTATTATAATTATGACGTATTGGTAAAAGAATGTGAAAATTTATTTACTAAAGCTGCAGTGAAGCCCAAAAGGAGGGTTATGTTTTAAGCGCATATGAATGTGTGTCTGTTCCTTTGTTCCCTTGTAACTGTTAAAGCAGTGAAGCGATTTTGATAAATTATACGATGACGTTTTATTTGTCTTGATGGCGCAAGTTTACAGGAAATATACTGTATATGTATTATATAGTATATTATTTTAATGTATATAATCGGATTTTTGTTTTCTTTATAATTAATTTGTTAATGAATTAATTACATTTTCTATTATAATTTTACATATTTATTTATTAGTATATAAATAAAAATAGTATTGTAAAGCCATATATTACTTTAATATCTAAAACCGGATGTAATAAAAATGATGTTTTAACAAAGCAGTACATAATGCATACATACATTTGAATAAATCAGTGGATTATGTACGATTTTGATTTCACAACAGTCGTCTCGGTGTCTTCTGTAATTTGTGCGAAGTAAATGGCGTCGTAAAATGAATTATCATGTTATATCACGATTTTAATTGAAATTAACTTTTAATGTAATTTAATAATCATAAATAATGTTTGTAGTTTATATTTAGTTTCTTAGATATTTTATACTAAAAGTCCTATTTGATAATATTTATCTTTTCTGCTTCTTCTTTTTCATTGTAGCCTATATAAGGCGTTATAGATACAGAGAGACTATTATGTTAAATAATTTCTTTGATTTTCGTTCACAAAAAATATAGTTAAAAAATTAAAAAGAACATAAATTTGTTTCTACTATAAAAAGTTTAAAAGAACAATTTTAACTCAAGTCGTTTGTGGTATCTCGAAATAAGAGTAAATATACAAGATAAGCAACTTTTAGACATCCGGTGAGAGCAGTAAATTATCATAAAAACATCGATGGGCGTGCCCGAGGGTGACTGGATCCGGTCTTGATGTTAAAAATGTAAAGTCATATTTGAAAATTATAAATAACTAGGCCAATCGTGGCGCACTAGCATGTAACTGTAAGCACGACAACGGTTGTGGGTTCGATTCCCACTCGAGGAATTTAAATATTAAATATTTTTATATCCTCACTCTGGTGAGAGAGCCAAGCGCGGCATTTAGTTCAGCCTCCAGGATTTGGTGGAAAGTGAGAAACGAAATGTGTTAATAGGAGCGAACTATCGTAACCCCAGGATCCCTCCCACATATCAGGGTAGACTGATATGTGTGGGAATCACAGCGTCAAGGTAAAAAAATACAAAAAGAATAAAGGAATTATGACTGAGCATATTGCATTCAACTAAATATTTTTTTCAATTTAATAATATACAAAGTATAGAAAAAATATAGGTAGTATTAAATAGATAAAAATCTGATTAAATCAGGAAATAACACAGATAATTCTCATATAACGGCATTGAGTTCTGCATGCATTCCCAATATTATCTTTTTTCTTTTTCTATCTAAGCTAAACAATGAGGAAGATGAGTAAAGATATGTTCATTAGATACAATCTTGAACTGTTAAATAGTTCTCACGCGTGTTGACGTAATCTACCGGAAGAGGTTACTTTAGATGCCTAAAAAAGTGACAGAAACCTTTTTTTTTGTAGAAAACGAAAGCTTATCTCGGTCACACTTGGCAGGAAATTTAACCGCAGGTGTTTTTTTTTGCTTTTAAAAATGACCTCTTAGAACATAGTAGCTGAGGAACTCTTTTTACGAGTATATTAAAACTTGTCACCGCAAGGTGGATACGGTATTGTTAGGACGTGATCTAGAAAATCTGGAATCCTTCCATTCCCGTAGGAATTTCAAAAAATATTATTTTAAAATTTTCAATATCAACTTTTTAAGTCCATTAGTTTCGATATGCGTTGTTTTGTATTTCCACCAGTAACGTAACTTAATAAATGACGCTACTATAGAGCACACATGGTCTTGCTTAATGTTAAACCATGTTTGTGAACTTCCCTTTATTGGAATGTTGATATTAAATATATTTCATTTTTTTCTTTAATGTGGATTAACTATGCTTGAAATATTTATATTTACTCAGTCTAGTGAAACTCTAAAAAGTCTAAAAATTAGGTGCTCAGATTTGAATGGCACAAATTAAATAATTAATTTTTAATTTATATTATTATTTTTTTGCCATTTTGCTTCTTTAAGCTTGACGCTGTATCTCTCTGCCTACCACTAGTATAACATACTCGTAGTAGGTATAGAGACCTAGACCTAGCATTAAGACAACCCGTTTTCCACACACTAACCAATTTTCAAGAGTAAAGGAACTTCTTCGTCTTCTTACTAGATTGAAGAAATGAAAATACATCTTTCCCTCGAGTGGTAATCAAACCTTCGAGTATACAATCACACGCTATATCTCTGCGCCAAGACGGCCTCAACTTCTCTTTATATATCTATAAAAAACATATGAAAATTAAGAAAGTGTACTATCAATATAAAAAGTATGATAATATTTTCTTTTTTCTATTCTTTAAACATCTAGGACTGGGTTAAATGACAATCGTCGTACCGTTAAATTGGCGTTACGTGCGATCGGTACCGTCTCGCTCCAGTTGGAAGTCAAGGCCAGAGCTGAACGCTATTGAACCTTTTTACTTGAACTTGAATGAAAATAGTATTGTTTGATTGTTATTTTAACTAGTGTAGTAACTCCCGAACTGAGAATCGATCGCTTTAATTAGATTAGAAATTAAATTTTGTGTTGTCTTGCAACTATATGTGTGTACATGGTTAATTCTAGATATATTCTTGCAACTTGCATTCTTGTATTTTTATGATATTTTTTCTAACAATATCTTAATTTCAATTTTGCCAAAATCTGGAAGTGGCGGAGTGGCGGAACTTAACGCTTGCAAAAATTGGTTATTTGTATTCGACAAAAGCGAATAAGCTTCAACACGTCTATTCTGAAGACATTGTCCAATTTGAAACACCAGTATTATATAAAATAAAATATTTAAACAAAACCTGCTTCGAAGTGGAAATTATTCAAATGTGACTCCGTCATGGCAACGAAAGTGTAAAATCTGAATAATTCGACTTTCGACGAATGTGTGTATCTATTCAAGCCACCGTTTGTGTTTACACGGATATAATTTTATTTATATATATTTCTAAAGATTTTTTATATATTAAACAATAAAGGCGTCTTAATACTTAAAGTTATAATAAACAGATACTATGTTTTCGATAGATGGTTAACTTCAATGTCGTTTTATATCAATCAAAAATAGGAAGATATCTTCTTCATAAAATACCTATAAATACTTATTTGTATACATAATTTGATTGAGGTGACAGGTTGTGAGTTCAATTCCCACTCGGGGCAATTAGTGCTGCACTGACAAGCTCGAGACGCCATTGACAAAGAACAACAACAACAACACTCAGAGAAATTAAATATTTTAATATCCTAGCTCTTTTAGCGAGACAAATTGCGGAGTTGAGTTACGCCATTCAATATGAACGGTGAACAGTGTCTTAACACTAGGTTGTCAGTTTAACTCTGCCTCCCGGATATGTGCGGGATTCAAGGGTAAAAAATTAAAACAAACAAATAATATTAGCTACAATTCCCTTGAAATACAATTCCATATTTTTACTCTTATAAAGCCTGGATTTGAACGTCTAAGTAGCATTTTTGTGTAATTATATTCCCACTTAACCAACTGGTATCAAAGGAAACGAAGTTACACACATTATTTAATCCAACCACGTACACAACCGTCCCATAGCTTTCCGTGAAAGTCCATAATTCGCACATATTTGTGAATCACCTTAACATCTTCTATTAATATAGACTCTATTGCACTTGGAATAAAAGCGATATGCTAACTTTTACTTTTAAATGTAAACAATTGTGTACTTTCGTCTCTATAATATATTATTTGTTTTGTGAAGGCTGTATTGTGTAATGTTAAAAAATACAAATTAATCGTATAGTAGCGTAGTTGTGAAGTTTCTAACTATATTTAATGGTCGTAGGTTCAATCCCGATTGAGGATGTTTTTTCTTTTAGCTTAACGCTATATCCTGCTTTTAATACGTGCAGGGTACGCAGTGGGAACCTAGTGTCGAAACAAAACGTTCTCCAAGCACCGCCCAATTTTAAAACAATTTCAGCAAAAAGTTCCCTACTTACCTAAATGTCTTAACGGGAATATAATAACTTAATATTATGGTTCCAGGTTCCCTTTACCTACCCTGCTGTGAGCTGCAGCGTGAAACTAAAAATGATACATTAAATTTTTTTCTATGATGTCTATATAATATAATATCTATTTAGTTTTATCAAAGACATCATAAATATTTAATAACCCTGGCAAATACATAAAATAACTATAAATCATTCTTTTCCTATAAATTTTATATTTTTTAATTAATTTCAAACAATATTATAGCTATAAACTTTCTAAGATTGCGTTTATATCTCAATATACAATATTATTAAAATGACATTAAAGTTTCATATTTTTCCTTTCAGAGAAGTCTTGTGCCCATCCCAGAATTTTTACTTACAAAAAATACACTTGAAATATTAAAGAAAATTTCTTTACGCAAAATATTAGTTCAAAACTATAAACAAGGCCTCCCAAAATCTCTAGATACGCGAGTAACCATTACCGTATTGCCTTTTCTGCCCATTTTCAAGACATTGCAGTTTGACGTACGGAATTCAACACCGCTTTTTGTCTTCTTAACAAAGCGAGCTAATGAAAATAGTTCAATTTTTCAAATTAAAATTGAACCCACAACGAACGCCCGTACCTCTGCGCCATAACAGTTTACGAAATCTCTAGGCATTAAATACGAGTATAGCAATAACTACACTATATGTCTAAGTATAATTTTGAAAAGAGGAACTGTTGAGTTTCTTGCCGGCTCTTCTCAGCAGAACTGCCTTCCGAACCGGTGGTAGCTTTTTGTTCATATGTTTCGATATTCGACGATTCAAAAGTGCTTATAATAATTGCCTATTTGAATAAAGAATATTTTGAATTTGAATTTGAATAAAAATATTTTTAAGCTTAAATTATAATAATATGTGTTCATATTTTATATTATTAGAAGGAACAGATGATGGAAATGAAAATCATGGATATGGCTAGGTGCTACAGGCGACGGTAAAGCTGTAATAAAATTAAATACTTAATTTAAACGTATCCATAAGGGAGATTAAGATAATTTATGAGATATTCATGTTTATAATAGAAAAGTGAAGTTTTAAATAAATTATCGTCCTCTCCCAAAGCCGTCATGGCCACATCCCGATACCAAGCCCCTCATAGTTTGTGAGATTATATTTAAGCTTCACTCGGTACTCCGCCTATAGCAGAGTAGTAAGAGGGAAACTAGTGTTATGACACTCTGTTCCCCATGCCAAATTTAATGTTGTCCTTGCGTGCTGCTTAGCAGAACGAAAAAATCAAAATAAGTCATTGCCACTAGTATTTTATTTATTTCTTGTATTTTATTTCATATTATAATTAACCAATTATAATATGAAATAAAATACATAAGATAAAAAAATACAATAAATTTATATAATTCACGATTAGTATTTATTTGCCTTAGCATAAATTTAGGGTAAATTTTTAGAATTTATAACTTAACTAAACTAAAAAAATTACAAAAAAATAAAACAACAACATTTAGGGAAAAAATAAAAAAATCAGGGAAAAAAGGAAAAATTAAAAAAAAATACAATAAAATAATTAATAATTAAAAACTATCAATTACATATTATAAACGGTTTTTAAGAATTACACGGATAAATGTCGAAATTAGGTATGCGACCACATAATGATATGAGAGTTGCGTAAGAGATGAGAGTAAAAGTAATGATGCGTTTTTACTTTTAATGGCTGGATGACATAATTAAAATTATTCTAGTAAGAAGTCATTTTTGTGGGCAGAGGGAACCCCCCATCCCCCCTTATCACCGAATTTTCAAGATATTGCGTGTTCAATTGCGGAGCTGAACGTCGGTAGGAAGTGGAGAACAGAAATGTCTTATTGGGAACAAAATGAATTAACACTGTCTTCCCAGGTTCTATCTGCCTACTCTGTTATGATGCTATGAAAATGTAATAATAAAGTTAAAATAAATATTTTATCATCTTCATATTATATCCTATTTATTTATATTTTAATCCTGTCATGCGGGAAAGAGCGTATATAATACCGCCTTACATAATAATTAATTTCAATTATATGTATTACAAAATCCAACAAAAAAACCCTGTAATTTTTATACAGGTGCAAGGAAACTCATCTATAAGCCATTTGCACGCGACGTCCGCTTAAGAGATATTCTAAAACACATTATTTCTATTAAAGAAAGGAGGTTAATATACTATAATATACTTGACCAACTTTGAAATTCGATGATTTCCGCCTTTAAATATTATTCTGTAATTGCCTTTCCCAATGCAGGTTAATTTTTAAAAATTAACTTTTAGTATAACTGTTAATTATAGAACTCGTGTTTATATAATGTTAATGTTTCGTTATTTTTGTTATTACATCATTATTGGGTCGGTTCGAGTTTTTTTAAACCAAAAATTTTGCAGTTATTTATGAATTTAATGAATTTACTTTAACCTGTACCTATACGACTGGTTTTGTCTTGTGTAACAATATAATATAAACTATAAGCAAAAGATATATTTTTATCTTCTATTCAGCTTCACGCTATATTTCACTAATAGCAGAAAATACAAAGAGAATTCTACATTTGTCAAAGAAAAATACTTTTTTAGAAAAGTACTTAAATGTATAAAAATTTGAACGTAGCGAAATCTCTAACAACACTCTTTGAGCGGTTTCGAAGAATTACGTCACCTAGACCTAGGGCTTTGCGATTCAGCAGATAATATACTAATAGTATCTAAGTTCCTCTCTGAGACCGTTGTGGCACTGGTACTCTGTTGGGCGGGCGGTTGGACGATTACAGTTACCAAGAGGCGCGGGTTCAAATCCTGCAACTTTCAAACAATTTAAACATTTTTTAAATTGGATATAATAAAATATTCTGTCTGCTTACTTCAAAAAATGCTAAAAATGATAATTATTTATACATATCTACCCTCATACGTCACACTGGCCAATACGGCAACATATGGCATTATAAAACGTAATTTCTCTAGCGAATAAAGTAATTTTAACCGATGCGTCTCGCCCGCGAGCTTTCTACGACATTCCGGGCGGACCGGCCCCGCGCGTTTTGGAGCGAGAGTGAAACGTACGGGCTTAGTGGCCTGCCTGTGATATATATTCAAAATGTATGGTTATTTATAGAATTTGTATTTTTTGTTCTTTTTAGCTATATCCCGCATGTGGTACCATGGGAACCTAGTATTAGGGCAGTCTGTTCCCCTTAAGATTTCCCTTTCCTCCACTTTCCCCGTTGAAATCGGGCCTCACTCAACGCTGCGCTTGGCCTCGTTACCAAGGCAAGGATAATATTAAATATTTAAATCTCCCGAGTGGGAAGCGAACCCACAATCGTCTTGTTTACAGTCGCACGCTTGTGCCCCTGTACCATTTGCCTCATATTATTTGTTGATATGATGATATTGATACATGATAATCTTAACTTTTATATTTTACTAGTGGACCCGGTCGCGGCTACGCCTGCTTGAACTATAAGAATATTTTTGCGTCGGTCATACTCATACTATACCGCCCGAAGGCTAGGTCATTTCGAATCAGTGACATCTCCTTAATTATTTATTAGAATGTTATACAGTAAACTATAATTTCAATCTAGATAAAATGCTAAAAGGGACTATTATATTTATTTTCATAAGGATGAATATCAAAATGTTGCGGTAACGGTCGCGTAGCGTCGCGACGGTTGTTATTAACATGGCAGAATAAATTGCACGTCAAATTAGAAACTATTTTAATATATTAGTATATCTGTGTAATGTAATGTTATATAGCCTATAGCACTTCTGAAGAATGCAGCTTGCATACAAAACAAAAACAAAGTAAATCGATCCAGTAGATCCAGAGATCTTAGCGTTCAAACAAACAAACAAACAAACAAACTCTTCCGCTTTACTATATTAGTATAGATGTTATTAAATTACCTCTCATTGGACATTTCCTCAGTTGCGAATAACTTGCTCAATATATCAAACCTATATTGAAAGTAGGTAAACTTTTAAAATTTACTTCAAACATATATTTTTTAATCTTTATTAAATAAAATGTAATTTTGTATACCGCTTTTAAAAATACAGAATTTTGCAATAGTGTTGTGTCAATTATATATCGTAGAAAACAATTTAAGAGTAAATAAGAAAAAGAATTAAAACTAAAAGTTCTCCCGTATCATCGATATTGTGTTCTCGAAGGTTACCTGAACTTCCCTCCTGTCTATCTTACCACCTGTTTAATAAATCTCTTTACATTATAATTCGAAACTAGCTACTTATTGTATGCAATACACGAATACATTCTCGTTGATATCATTGACAATGCAAATACACGTATTTCACATGATCTCCTTGAACGATAACCTAGAAATTGTGCGAAATTGAAACAAAAGTAAAAGTGACGTCGCAATATGTACTAACATGTAGATACTAATTGTTTTGTAACGTTTTTTTTTTATTTCAACCATTTTAGTATTTATTTAATGTATTGTAAAATTAACGAAATTGAATTCCAAATTTATTGTCTCATAAAACTTAATATTGCATTTTAATTTTATCAAATTATATTAATTAATTTTAAATTTAAATATAATTTTCTTCATTTTCACAACTTGAAAGCTGTTTTCATTGATTCTGGCTCTGCAAAACAAAATACTTTCGGCTATAATCACAATTACAGAACTTAAATAAAATAATATTTATAACAATAATATTTACAGAAAAAATCGATTATGAACGTAGATTCTGTAAAGTAGAGAACGCAGTGTATTAACATAAGTTTCTCTTTACTCACCCTGGTATGTACAGAATAGAATAGAATGTATAAGTTAAAAAATATATATTTTATTAATATTTAATATCGATCTTTTCGCTTCACGCTGTATGCCCTACGAAGCAGGGTAGGCAAAGACAACCTAGTATTATAACATAACGTTCTCCTCTTGCCGCCGAATTCTAGAGGCATTGCGTGTTGAGTGGCGGGACTCTCGCCGCACTTTTACCTTGACACCAGAGTGAAGAAGTGAAAATATATTTTTTCATTTCCTCAAGTGGGGATCGAACCTGAAACCTGTCGCACTGTGCCTCTAATATCAATTTACAATTTAGAATAACAGTTTGCCACCCAACAAATAAATCACCAAATAGCTTTCTTCTCACCACCACCACAGTTACCAGTAGCGTGCCATACGTACGTGACAGCCTCGGAAGCCCGCTGAATACATATTACGTAGAAACTAATTGTATATTTATAAACAACTATTGTTGCTGGAGAAAGTGGTATGTCGTTGAACTTGATCTTAGTGATTATAATAATTAAGTTGTTGCTTTTTTGTTGACTGCAATTAAGAAAAAAATATTAATTTGCCTGTAAATTTACAGGTAAAAAATTAAATGTACTTGTGAAAATTTAAGTGTGTTATTAAATATTAATGAAAATTAAGTTAGAGTTTAAATACATAGGCAAACTGCTGCTTTAGCTATGTATAGACAGACACTACAGCAGTAACGGTATATAAAATAAAAGAAGCCCACAAATCGTTTGTGTTCCTGAAGATATTTCGGGAAATCGTGCTATATTAAAGGCATTATTAAAGGCAGAGGGAACTTGGAGCTGAGTGTTAAGACAATCCGTTCTCATTAAAACACTTCCGTTCCCCATTTCCCGATGAGGTATTGCGTGATGAGTGGTGGAACTCAACGCCGCGCTTTGCCTTGATTTCAGAGCGAGGAAATGAATATATGTAATATTTTCATTCTTCCCAGTGGGAATCGAACCCACATCCACTCATTTTTGCAGCCACACGCTCGTGCCTCTATGCCACAACGTCAATAATACATAGAAATATACCAATATACTGTACAGCAATCATAAGCTGAAAGCCCTTGATCAAAAGTAAACTAAATTGGTTCATACTCACAATACTATAATTAGAATGTAACCTCGAAAGAGCTTTAAAGTAACAAATTAAAGTTTATGACTTAACAAAATTTGACAGTTCGAGGTCTTTTTAATATTGAAATGGCTTATTAAAACAGCCTTAAATATTATAGCAAATGTCGAGGAAACTTATATTAATAATAGCTTTCGCTTACGCATGGAAATATCTTGAGATATTTTTTGGGGAACCTGGACCCACTGTGTGCGGGATACAGCGTGAAGCAGATTTATTTATTTGATTTTAGTTAACTATATACATTCAATAATTACATTCAAATATTTCCACCTTAAAAACTAAAAATAACGATGAAATAATATTTTTTTAGCATCACGCTTTAACCCAAGTACCTACACAGATGGAACCTAGTGTTCAAACACTCCGTTCTCTATTTTCCACCGAATTCTGGAGGCATTGATTATTGAGTACCGCAACACAACGCAGCACTTTACCTTCACATCAGAGCGATAAAATGAAAATATAACATATTTAATTTCCTCGACCGGGAATCGAATTCACACGTCGTGTTTAATCGTTGTGCCCCAGTGCTACAACAGACCTCAAAAGATGAAATAATACATCTAAATGATATAATATAGATTACTATAACGATACATTACTGTACTATTACTATAATAGACGCGTAATAACGATAATAGGGGCCGTGACAGGCGTGACGGTAACTGGGTGTGCGTAGATTATCTCATACTATATAGCGGATGACACGCGGGACGTTGACACCAGCTTTCTAGCATTTTGAAGATGTTTCCTTATATGCATGAGGAAGTAGTTCGATTTAATTGATATCTATTGAACAATGACCTTAAAAAAATCTTAGGTTTAAATAGTTTGTTAATTAATGGTAAGATTTTCGTAGCAGCTTCATGTTTTTTTTTCACATAACAGGTGGGCAGAAGGATTTTAGTGCTAGACTCTCCGTGTCGCTGCAACGGGAGCACATGCTTGATGGCCACTCGGGGACATTAAATATTTAATAATTTTATTTCCTACTCCTAGTCACGAAGCAAAGCGCGACATTCGGAAGAAAGTAAGGAAACCAATTAATTATCTTTATGGAAAACGGGTGACACTAGGTTCCCGGGTTCCCACTGCCTACCCTGCTATGTATACATCGTCAAACTAAATACAAAGAATAAGAAAACCTTTATAGGTACTCTACAATATTTATGACCCTGTCTTTGAACCCATAAACCTGGTATTCCACTAACATATAAATTAATCACTAAGTCAACGAAACGAACATAAGCCCGCAGATAATTGTAATTAGATAGCGAAGAAATGAGTGACAAGTTGACATGGTAATGGGATGAGTGTTTGAAATTTGAATAATAAGCTATGTTTTAAAATAAATATGAAATTAATATCTTTATGACAAGAATATTTAAAACCTTTAATTACTCAGTAGGTCGTTTGTTTATTTAAAGTTTTTTTTATTTCCTCCTCTCTTTCTCTATATATTATGTGTAACAGGGTAGGTTGACGGAGCCTAGTGTTAAGAAATTTTACTTTTCACCTAATTTTCTAGACATTTTATGTTAAAATGTCGTCACCAGTGCGAGGAAATAAAAATATTAAAGCCAAATGGGAATCGAACGACAACCACCTCGTTTACAGTAACACGCTTTTGCTCCTGAGCTCTACGATCTCTATAGTCACATAATTATGTTTTATAATATTTTGTTTCAATTAAACCATACTTATATTATAAATTCGAAAGTAACTCTGTCTGTCTGTCGGTCTTTTCCGCAATCAGGGCCAAACCGCTAATTTAATTGTGATAAAACACTCATATAGAGATACTTGAGGATCTCGGGATGAACATAGGATGCTTTTTTTTTCTCATATATGTAATATTTTCGATATATACCAATATATTAAAATACTTATTAATTTGACATGCAATTTATTCCGCCATGTTTATAACAACCGCCGTTGCTAAGCAACGATTTGCAAAGTTTGTTGTTAGAAAACGTCACCCAAAATGAGCTTGCTTAACGCATCTCTCTATTGAAAACTGAAAATAATTTCATAAATATATTTAATAAATATTCGTATAGTTCAAGCGGGCGTAGCCGCGTTCGGGTTCACTAGTTATTACATAAAAAAGAACAACACAACATAATAGCCAAAACATTAAATAAATAAAAAGAAGCATTAAGACTAATGTACGTAAAATCTTGTTATTATGACACAAAATCACCTGTTTAACACATAAATGTATAGTAATATTGCCTTAAAGTTTAATATTATGCAAGATACGTCTCTCGTATTACTTGCAGTTATATAATATTAATAAATGGAAAAACGAATAATCTACATATTTCCTCACTGTGACCGACATCTGTAATGGAGATTGTTTTGAATTGGACGACAATTTGTAAATTGTTTATTTATATGAGAAGTCCATTTTGGTCGTATTAAAAGAGTGGAACATACTAGAAACATAGTGTTAAGACACTTTATTATGATAGAAGGATAAAAATTAAAATTTTATCAAATTAAATATTCCTCTGCCTGGGCATCGAACCCCCGGTTATTACTTGCAATAACAGCTTCAAAGTGCACCGCAATGGCTTTCTTCCTTCACGTTTCCTATAAATAAATAAATAAATCAGAAATGCATAAAAATATATCTTATAATTTTTCAGTAATACTTTATGTACTGAAGGACTCGTAGCAAAGCGGAATATTTTCCAATTGTAAATGCGACGGTTGTAAGTTCAATTTCTAACCGGGGTAATAATTAGTTTAATTTTCTCACTCTGGTAAGAAGACAAACCACTGCGTTGAGTACCGCATCTCAACACGAAGTTAGTCGTGCGGTGAATGAGGAATTAACTGTTTTATTACTAGGTTCCTTATACCAACTTGCTATATACAAGATACAGTGGAAAAGTAATTTGTAATATTGCAAACTAAGTAGAAATCTAAATTGAGAATAAGATGAGCTTCCAAATAATATTGACTAATATGCATTTCTGCATCTATTACACAGACGACCTTGTATTATCAAATTACACAGCACTTTCAAACACGCATATTACCGTGACACACATAATTTAAAAAAAAAACAAAAGTGACAATCGTATTTAGTGAGCGGAGTGACGTCGAAAGCGAACGAATGGATTCCACTTAAATATTATCTTGTAATAATATTTCTGTGTTCATCGCTGTTTTTTTTATGACGCGACGTCTTAATGCATTTCGAATGATAATAACTACTGTATGAAACTTCCTGTGCACAAAAAACTAGTTAAGTGCGAGTCGGATTCTCTCTCCAAGAAGTACAACTTATAAAAGTTGACAAACTTAAGTTTCCGGGCATGTGCATCAATTTGTATGACATATAAACGTTTATAATGATTTTTTTCTATGAATTTTCAATTTTTGCATTTTTATTTTATTTATATTGTAAGTTTTCATTTAGTGTCAAATTTCATAAGTGTATGTCCACGGAAAGTACCCTATAGATTAGGGTTAAGAGGCGATACTCGTAAATGTGCTTGAAGGGACCACAGATTGATACATCCACGTGCTATCGACATAAATGGTCAAATAATAATATTTAATCTAATTAATTTAATATGTATGTAACATAACTTTGGATTTTATTCAATTAAAAAGTAATTTCAGCTATTAGTATAGACATTCCTTCCACAATATAGAATCCAAATATAAAAAAAAATTCTCATGCCGCTATTATGCAAATGATGACAGCGACAGTTGAAGACTGTGTGAATGAGCCTGAGATTTACGATCCCATTCATATTATGATATTTAGTTAATACTTTCAATTTTATTAATAATATGCTAATTATTAATAACGTGACCAGTCAATTTATTAATAATAGCCCTATTACGTCTTGCCGTTGTAATATTTTTTTTGTGTCACACGTGAATTTTAATATGAAATTTTAATATGAAATGACTTTTTCAATTTAATTATGTTAAATTTAAACATATTTATAATGACGTCACTTTGTGAGTGTGAGAGCAGAGAGAGGGGAACGGAGTGTCTTAATTTCTCTCTCTAATTCTGCTACGTAGAAAAATTCGTAAAGCTGCTTCTTACAACCAAAAATAAAAAAAACATAATTTGCGCATAATTAACCAATTAACAAAACTTCTTTTTTACCAACTAAGTACATATATAATACTACTTGACAATCATAAAAAAATGTCGTAACAGCTAAACCTACTAAATATATTTTATTATACATATTTACATACTATACCGACGGCGGTCTGAAAAGTTCACACTTTTACTTTTTACCAGTGAAGTAAGAAGCGACGGATTGCAAAACCTGCAAAGTGCATGAACTGTATTTCTAAAGATACAATGAATAACGTATGACAATATAAGTATTCGCCATTTTATTTGACTATTTCATAATTTTATGCTACTAAATTGTTGTCTGTAAGTATGTAAAGAGTAAGTTAAAATTACATAAGAGATTAATTTAATTTTTTTTTTTGATAATGAACTCTAGAACACTCTAGCGGTGGATAATAATCCATTACCATCACGTGATTGACATTAGAGATAATGATGACTCTGTTAGAGGGTCTTGAGTTCTACCACTCAACCCACAATATCTTGAATTTGGGTAAAAAGCGGAATGTATAATAGTTTGACACTATTTCCTCTCTGCCTCCGGTAGCTGTCAAAATACAAGAAGAACTAAAAACTATATTAGAGATTAGGCATGAATAAAAAAAAAGTTAAAACAAAACTTCACATTCAAATTAATGTGAATTCTGAGAAAAAGTACCTTCCTACTTCTACCTAAAGGTAAACGACTTTTTTCGCACTCGCAAAATTATATAAAATCTTTTTATCAAGACTAACATTATTTAAAGTATGTTATCTAATTCACTTAAAAAAAATGGTATTGTGGGACACCAGGTAGGAACGAAGTTCCTTCGGCTAATGTAGAATCGACACAAATTGCAAAAAAAGTCGTGCTCAATTTTATGTAGGTTTTCTTGATTTTTCTCTTAAATTTTATTTATATTATATTTTTAGTTTTTATTTAAGTACAAGAAAGTATTTAGGAAATTCAGTATTTTAGGAAATAAGAAATTACTTAAAATAAAAAAGACATCGTAATTCAAATTATCAACTAAAAAAAGAAAGAGGGAGAAAGGTATTATACACTACTCGTCTGTGTATGCGACTGTCGCGCCTGCGCACGTCTCATTTAACGGTTTTATTCCACGCATTTTTCTTACGGTTTTACTATCACAGTTTTTTCAGTTCGGTCACGCAGCGAAATCCCTATCCCTTCCAAGCCTGCCGTAAGGAACTTCGTTCCAAAAACGAGTCCTTTAAGTATTTTAAAATACAATCACGCACCTACAGACCTTTAATAATCTTGTTGCCTATTGGAATGCAGATGGACAGGCTTCTCGTTTCTTTTTATTTTTTCAACTTACTTGTAGATGAATCATATCACTATGGAGCTTCGTGTCCATGACAGTTTGTAGAATAATGCGTCAGGAATAAAAATAAGACATTTTAAGAATACAGATATAATACGAATATTGTATTTTTGTAACAGTTTCAAAAATTACTTTAGCTTTAACCCATGGTTTTTATCGTGGTTTTGGTCTCATGCATTTATTTATATTTTTGTATATATATATAAACTTAATGTTAATAAGAAGTCTATTATTCAATTTTGATATAAGTAATAACTAATAGTTGTGTTTTACTTGTTTCAGGTCACAGCGTTTGCTGTGCTCAGCATAGCATTTGCAAAAAACTCGACAGCGAAAACGAAACCGAAACGACAGTTAGAAAGTATAAGAACTCCGGAGAATTTACAATATTCATTAGTTCTTCCCCATTCGCGAGTGGCACATTTTCGATCATTGACAAGCTCGAGAAGAATCTCAAATGTAGCTCCACGTGGAGGTAAGCTGCCACCATATGCCGTGCAAATGGAACCAGTTGTCCAATATTCACAAAAAGATCCACTATACGGCTCCAATCACGAACACGCAGAAGAAAGTGTGGTAAATAAAAATGAAATTTATGCTCAACCAAAAATTCTTAACGTTTATGATGGTCCCGAAAGCTCTTTTGGACCTCCATATGGCAGTCTACCTACAGCTCCGCTTTACAGCGAGGAAGCTCACCCTCAATACTATGATGCACCAGAACCTATTATTGAGATCATTATTAAAGAATCTAATGAATCACTACCTGCCCCTCCACCCCCTGCTTTACAGAAAAGGAAAAAAGAACCAGTACAGGTATTTTATGTAAAATACAGCAAAGATCCTCATTCTAAGGACAAAGTAGTTTATGAACAACCTATCCCCGCTATTACACCACCATCTAATGATGAAGATGAACATCATGAAGACTATGTTACTGTTACTCCTGAACCTTCATATATACCAGTGCAAACAACAACTCTGAGAGCCATAATAAAGCCAGAGTCAGAAATTTATCATACTGACAGTAAAGTTAAAGTCACGTTCGGTAATGATAATCACCATTATGGCAATAGACGGGCAGAAAGCCCACAAGGAGAGCAAAGAGAAGAAACAGCGCCAAGACCCGCAATCGCTTTGCCAAATCACAATTTAAATGAACCACCACAGTCAGAACGTTCGGCATCACCTAGACCGCAATTAAGTCAACATAATCACGCAAGTTTCCAACAAGAAAAACATGCTCAAAGCCGTATACAATTCCAGCAACCATTCCTTAGCCACGAACCACAGTTACCAAGGCAAGGGCCTTCTATAATTCCTTTTAGAGCTCAACCACATCAAAATAACTTTGGCCCATCGCCTTCTTTAAGCCCTCGTCCTTCATTTTTCAATGTTTCTCCAAGCCCTAGTAGCCATTTCGCTAATATTGCTCCTACGCTGCCAGGTCCGATTGGTCCAAGTTTTGCAACATTTTCAAGACCAAATGGACCACCACAATCATTTAATTCTCGTCCAAGTAATACACACTCTTTTGGAACAAGGCAACATTTCCCACCTAGGGCAAGTTTCCATTCTGGACCTCAGAGACCTTTTCATCAACCTCAAAATTATTTTGATGAAGCTAAATACTTACAAGAAAATTATCACACAATAACTACCGATCAAGTTGATCCGCCGAAGGTTCAGTTGTTACCAAATAAACAGATTCAAAATTTTAATATTGGTCCTAAGCCCGGTACAAACCCTACGCCTGCACAATTTGCTGATCATCAGGGCCGTCCACAACAAATTATTCCTTTCAACCAGCAATTACCTCAGCAAAGACCACCACAACAATTTTTAGATTCCAATAAAAATAAGCTTTCAATTTCAAATCCACCAAGATCACCATTCTTTAATTTAAAACCATCGCCTCCTCATATCGAAGAAAATCGTATTCCTTTCCAGCGCCAACCGTCTCAGCAGCATATCAATTTCCATCAAAGTCAAAGACCCTCAGTCCAAATAAACACTCAAGAACATAGTCAATCGCTAAATTCATTTTCTGGTGTAATTTCACCATCGCCTTCCCCTTCGCCATCTTCTGCTCCTCATAGTCAATTTTTACCACACCCCTCCTCATCTCCTTTACTTAATTTCCATCCTCAGTCTTCTTCAATTCCAAATCAAGTCAATTTCCAGCAACATCCAGGACCATCAGAAAGACCTCAAGCTCAAATCAATTTCCAACCTGTTTCTAATTCAGAACATCAGGATATTAATCAATTCGTGCCAAATGGGGGTGAACTGGTCCCTGCTATTTCTAAATATGAACAACACATAGTCCTCAATGGACCAACAGGTCAACCAAATTTAAATGGGTTTAACAGTTTAAGCCAATCGACACCAGCTGCTAGCCAACTACAGCAAAGTCAACACCACCATCAACAGCAACAACAACAGCAACATCTGCAGCAACCGCAACAACAACATCAGCAGCAACCACAGCAGCAACAGCAACATATTCAACAGCAGCAGCAGCAGCAATCTCAATATTTTGACGCAGAACAAGAACAAGTGAGGCAGCAGCTAGCACAAAACGTTAGAAAACAACAAGAAGAAATTCAACGTTTGCAAGTCCAATTACAATATGCACAACACCAACATCAACAACAACAACAAGAACAACAACAAAAACCTCAATTTGAACAAAATTTTAATCAATATCAACAACAGACTCAACAAAGTTCCCCTACCCCTCAATATGTCCAAGAAAGATCCAAGCCACATATAAACTATGTTACAAGCACTGCAACACCCTATTATCAGTCTACTTCAAGGACTGTAGAAATCAAGCCAAGTACTCAAACTTACGTGTCTTCTACAGCAAATATCATAAGTAGTACACCGGAACCAAAGAAAGAAGAAAAGAAAAGACCGGCTATAGAATTACCTGATGAAGTTCCAGACGACCTTCGACAACAATTACTTTCCTCAGGAATTTTAGACAATGCTGACATTAGTGTTTTGGATTACGATAAAGTAGGTGATACGCCTTTAGACTCCTTGCCACCAGATCAATTAGCAAACTTTTTCAGTGCAGGCGGAGGTCAGCAAATAGCATCTAGTGAACACAGGCCTATTATAGTCAAACCTAATGGTGATAGTATTGAATCTAGGATTGATGACAATATCGATGAAGATGATCAAGATATAGCTGCATCTGAAAATTTGCCAACCTACGTAGCTCCACCTCCAAAACAAGGTGTAGAAATGAAAGTAGTTCATTTCGATCCTAAAACAGCGGAAGGCCAAAAAATTGCTAATACTTATGTTAAAGAAGACGCCACACAGGTAGATCCTGTCGCTTTAAATGACAAAAAGTATAACAGATACCTACCTCTTAAAGTAAGTGGCAACCAATTTCCCCTTCCCGACATCTTGAAAGGAAAAAAAATAACTTCTGTTGTTGTGCTAGCTCCAGTACAAACTGAAGCTTTAAATGGAGAACATTCAAGAGCAGAAAGAGCAACTGATAATTTAAAAGGCATTCAATTTGTAGCTGGCGATAGTCTTCATAATTTATTGAAAAAACCAACAAAAGATAATTTTGAAAAATGGCTAGATGTTGAAAAGAAGACAGCTTCGGATGAACAATCTGTTATCCTCTTAGTAACCGGGTGAGTATTATATATAATTCATTTTCTTACCTTTGTCATTTACTAGCTTGATAATATCAATAAAACACTCACTATAGTCAAATGTGGTCAGTCGTGGCGCAGGGCCACAAGTGAGTAGCTATAAACGCGAAATAAAATATTTATTTAAATTAATATTTTCATTTTTTCGCTCTGGTGCCAAGGTGAAGCGCGGCGTTGAGTTCCGCTACTCAACATGTAATTCCTCCAGAATTAAGCGAAAAATGAGGAACGGAGTGTTCTAATACTACATACCTTCTGCGCACCCTGCTGAGTGGATACAGCGTAAATCAGTTCCTTTTCCTTCATAAAATATTATATTATGAGCCTATTAATTCTCTTAATGTCTAATATCTTTAATTAGAAATTAAAATACTGTTTGTATATCGTTTCAGAACCGACGAACCAGCAGGAGACAGAGAAATCTTCATGTATGACATTGCTTCAGGCAAAGTGAACAAACTTGATGGTGAACTTTCTAATGCATTTGTGGAAGCAGCAGAAAACAATTCTTTAAGCAAAGATTTTGAAAAATTGGCTATTGAAGGAGATGGTACTCCTGAAAATTTTAATAAGGAAGCAAAAGATGCTATTAGTGAAGGATCCGAAAACGTGCCATTATTCGTAGACTTGTCAGGTGTCCGTCTAGATAATGAGAGCAGCGGAGTGCTTATTTCATCTGGATATAGCAAAACAAAACGAGGCAGAGCGATTAGAAAACATTGATGTACAAACGCCATATGGCGACCAACCCTGTAAATAGTATAGTTTTAGTATTACTAAATTAAAGCAACTAATGTTGTGTATTCAGTCGTTAATTCTTATTGCAAGTGAGGATCAGGTTGTAATATATAAAGACTTATAAAACTTATATTTCGTTTTATTTTCCTAAAAAAATATTTTATTAACTGCATAATTCAATTTTTCATTTATTTCATCTATTTATTAATAAACACTTATGAAGTAAAAGAGTTAAGTTGTTTATGAATAATTTTCGCACAGTATTACTCTTTATGTGAAAATTTAAAAATATAATACAATGTATATACACAATATATTATTTTTATATTACAATGTTCATAAAAATTTCATAGAAAATACAGAATCGACAAATAAAACAAAATTATTTTCTTATAACATTAATAAAAAAATACATCTAGCAACACTGACAGCAGCTGTCAAACGTATGGATTATTTATGGTGGAGAGTGGTCTGCCGCAGTATAAAATTTCCTGTCTTTATTTTCATGTGTTTTTAAGTTATTTTCGGGTTCAGTAAACATGATGGAGGGATCGTTGAGTAAGTGGACAAATGTGATGAAAGGGTGGCAGTACCGGTGGTTCGTGTTAGACGAGAATGCAGGCCTGCTGTCGTATTATACGGTATGTGACGTTGATTTTATATTATCATTTCAAAATAGCTTATGTTGTTTTAGTAGTATTAAAGTATTTTTGTAATTATTTACCTATTTGTGACTGG
Organism: Heliconius melpomene rosina; assembly: GCF_056956725.1. Taxonomy (NCBI): domain Eukaryota; kingdom Metazoa; phylum Arthropoda; class Insecta; order Lepidoptera; family Nymphalidae; genus Heliconius; species Heliconius melpomene. The sequence goes on along the minus strand of NC_140402.1, from coordinate 1,583,679 downwards.
CAAATAATTAGCTAATTCTTTTATTTAAATACTGCCGAGGTCGCTTGTATCTTTTGTTTACATAGGCAATTTATAAGCAAGGTTTAAATGGAACAAAACATTATTAACACTTTCATTGGCTCTCGTTATAAATAAAATATAGTGTTGAACTATAGACAAACTATTGAAAATAAAATAAAATACATGATTTTTATTAACTTAAACATTACAAAAATGCAAAGTTGAATTTCATATATTATAAAGATTGAATAAAATATATGTCATTAATGTGATACACTAAGTAAAACAAAATATTTTTAATAAACTTTATTTACAACAAAATTAGTACTAATATATAAATCTTTCATACATTTGGGATATAAAATCATCATAATTTGTGCTTAGAATTTACATAGTTCTGTTTAAAGAATTTATAAAACATATAGTATACAAATATAACATTAGGGAAGTACATATAGGTTAATCCTAGGGGTGCAGGGCAACTTGGTAAGAACACCTGTGCACTGTACACTATCATTATAGTAAATTGTACCTGGAAAAATAAAATAATAATAATAAATTATAGCTTAATATAAAATAAATATTTTTATTTTTGACTTTCACATTTCATTCAAAAACTATGAATGTTACATAGAGTTTATGAATTTCTAATAAGTTTCAATTTTAAATTTAATAACAAATGCTTAATAAATTTCTTAAAGGCTTAAATATGAGAATAACTAACTTAAAGTTCTATTTTCTGAAATGAAATTACCAAAAAAAATATTTTGATTATTCATATATGTCTGAGTTTTTCAATTTTGTGCACATATAAGTGAAAAGGAAGTATGGCAAGTTCTTAATATTATAATTTATGATCTATAATAATTTATTTTATAATAAAAACAGATTGTTATGTGTCTTAAGTGTGATAGTTGTGTGTTTAACCGAAAAATGTTATCAATTGCTATGTTGAGACAAAGCGTAGAGTCAGACAATGAAAAAAAAACAATCTACTACTACAATTAAAAGACAATGTCTGAAATTTTGATTATATAAATTTATAGATATAAATATAGATAAGTGAATAGTGGAGTATCTTGACATTTTGTTCTCTCTGCATACATATGTAAAATGCAGTGTAAATATATAATAAGTAACAAGCTTTATTATAAAAGATTAATATCAATCTTTTGTAAATATTACAAGCATTATAATAAAAAAGTTTCATTTACCATTTGCATTACTGTCAACCATTTTTTGTACTTAGCAAGTATGGCCTTCACTGCAGGGCTTCCTTCGGCGGAAAATAAGTAGTAACTATACATTATCACATGAACTGAATTGTTTAACATAGGAGAGAATGATGTTATGCCCCCTGGAAACAAACTTTATTATGTATTTTTTTTATGAAATTGTATTTAGAATGGATGGAATGAATAAGCTCAATTTTTAGACTTAGATTTTTTTAGGTCATGCTATATCCAGAACATAGCAACTTATAGTACTTATAGTACATTCTCGCTCCTTGCTAAATTTCATATATTGTACCTTGTAAGGGAAACCACGGGAACTATAGGTCCATGTAGATTTTGATAATGTGGCAATTTTCAAACAAAATGCGCCTAAAACGATGCATTAACTTTAATGCTCGTATCTTTTGTTTGCATTGACTTAGAAGCTTTTTTCTGTGCTTTCTTTGGGGCTGTAGACGTGGATATATGTATAAGCTGAAATTATACCTCTACCTACACAAATTTGGGAAAAAATAGTCTTACAGACGGACGACAAAGTCAACTTATAGGACAGGGTTAGGGTTTCAATCTTTTATTTTAAGGTGGTACGGAATCCTAAAAATCATACATCCATAAAAATATTTATTGAGCTCCATATCTAATATTATTTTATACGCCTGCTCAAAATACCGGGAATTCATTCGCGTGCGCTATGGTATAGTGTAAAGGGCTTACGATGCCGTGAAATTAACCTTTTTCAGAACCACCGGCACAGTAATAAATTGTTCCGCTACGTTTATAATATTTTTCTTAGCAATAATATAAAAGACCAATGAAGTCCAGTTTGAACTCGCTTACTGTTTTAAGTAAAAAATTATGTAATTACAAATATAAATTTGTAATTATTTTTGTTTGAGAAATACCTATAAATTTAAACTTTTCGGATTTTTTTTCTTTATAATTGTATTGTAAGTGTGTTAATAAGGATGAAGTGTTTTAATACTAGGTTCCATCGTCCCTTCTTCCTGTTAAGCGCGACATACAGTATGAACTTAAAGAAGAATAACATGAGAAATAACAACGAATATTATACCAGTACAGCTAAGATGAAACCCATTATTGCATTAAACTAGGTTGCTATATATATATATGAATATTGTCATTCATTAAAATATTTTATAATGAAGAAAGCTTATTTGCATTTTATAATTACTCGCTAAAGTCGTCAAACGAACGCAGTCTATAAAAGCAGGAAACGGTTAGAAGCAATAAATAAGAACTTTATTGGCTATAAAGTAAACACGTGTTTTTGTTTAAAAAGCAATAAGAAAATGTATTATGTGATTTAACAAACAATCTATGAATATTGGCAACTTACGTGAATTGGAGGTACGATTACCACTTAAGGAAATGTTTATAATTATCAGAATTATTTATAAATCCGCTTCACGCTGTATCGCGCACACAGCAGGGTAAACAGAAGGAATGGAGTGTTAAGACACTCCGTTGCACATTTTCCGCCGAGTTCTGGAGGCATTGCGTATTGAGAGGCGGAACTCAACGCCGCGCATTGCCTCGACTACTGAGCGAAGAAATGTAAATATACATTTAAATATATAGTTAATTCTTATTACGTTTACGTAGGTACATATGAAATTTACATAGAAACTAAATGACAACCATAGCTGCACTTTTTCTAACGAAACCATTAAGTTTTAATATAAAATGCAAACCCATAGAGTATGTATGAATATGAGTCAGCGCTAAATGTCAGGGTGTGGATGATGGAACGTAATACTGACAGCAACTGACACACTACAATTAACAAATAAAATAGAAGCATAAATAATTCTGCAAATTCTAAATTGAGGCCAGTCGTGGCGCAGGGCCACAAGCGAGTGACTGTAAACGCCTACAGGTTGTAGGTTCGATCTCCATTTGAAGAAATCTAATATTTTTCATTTTAAATTCGCCACTCAGTTCGCTTTGCTCCCAGAATGCGGCGAAAAGTGGGGGCAGAGTAAACACAAGGCTTCCACGGCCTACCCTGCTATAAGCGGGATACAGCGTGTTCATTTGATTTCCAAAAAAACAAATATTAATAAACTGAATTTTACTTTATTCTGTAGGCTTTAGAAAATGATAACAATAGGAACGCGTCCATTAGTGCGCCTTACAAACCCGGCTCTGTACTAAAAATAGCCAGTTCATTTGCTCACTTTCTGGTCGCCTATATTGATTACACAGTTTTTTTTATAATGAACATTTTACTTTTGGTAATATTAAAGTTGTTGACCGTCTTTGCGCAGTGGGATAGCGTCAACTGATGTGGGTTCGATTCCTCGGGGGATTGATTTTCGGTCATTCGCTCTGGTGGGAATTTCACACAATGTCTCGACAATTCGTCTATGCTATGTTTCAAAAACGTGAAGATTAATATGAATATTTATGATTCCATGAGATTTCTTTTCACTTTAGGATGTATTTCGCAAATAGCAGGGTAGGCAGACGGCACCTGGGGAGGGGACCTAGTGTTAGGATACTCTGTTTCCACCAAAACACTTTTGTACTTTATTTACTTACTCCTGCCGTACTTTAAAATTTAAAATGTTAAGTAAAGATAATTACATGTTTAATTTTAAGGCAATCCAGTAAATATCTTCAAAGGGTCTGTCTCGTATTCGCATTAGTTGACGATGTAAAAGCATCCTTGCGGTTAGTCGAGTGCAAATGGGCAAATTATAAGTGTAAGCAAAATCCAATCATCTTAATAATAGGGTGTATAATTAATTAACTTAAACATTCAAATGGGTTCAACGATTTCTTCTAGAAGACTAATATTTATACTTATTTACTTTGACCTTTTTGTAAAAGGTATTCAATTCGAAATTCAATCGTTAATTTTTTTATGTAAAAATGTAAGCTGTAACATGTAAATTTTACATATACAAATAATATTATGAAATGTATGTGCAATCCAATTTATTCATCTGACTTTTAACCTGCTGAGCGTTTCAGCTCGTTTGTGCTTGTCTTGTTGTGAAATGTGAATGTAACTCACTAGTGCGGTAATCTACAAGTCCGGTATGAACCGTATTATTCGATTTTAGTTTGTTTTTTAATCTGTTCTATTAAAAAAAATATGTTTTCTTTTTATTTGCATATAGCAGAATAGATAGAGGGACCCTAGTGTTAAGACATTCCGTTCTCCACTTTCCACCGAAATCTGTTGGCATTGGATCTTGAGTGGCGGAACTCAACGCCGCGCTTTGTCTCGACACTAGACCGAAGAAATCTATACTAATATAATAAAGCGGAAGAGTTTGTTTGTTTGTTTGTTTGTTTGTTTGTTTGCTTGAACGCTAAGATCTCTGGATCTACTGGTCCGATTTACTATGTTTTTGTTTTGTGTGAAAGCTGCATTCTTCAGAAGTGCTATAGGCTATATAACATTACATTATACATATAAACTTATATACTTTAAAATACTTTCTAATTTGACATGCAATTTATTCTGCCATGTTAATAACAACCGTCGTTGCTACGCGACCGCTACCGCGACATTTTGTTATTCATCCTTATGAAAATAAATATAATAGTCACTTTTAGCATTTTATACCTACGAGCGGCATAGTATGACCGACGCGAAAATATTCTAATAGATTAAGCAGGCGTAGCCGCGTCCGGGTCCACTAGTGATAATATAAATTTTAAAAAGTATTTTATTTCCCCGAGTAGGAATCGAACCCACAACCAGTCGATTTTGAGGCCCCAGGCTGTGGTGGCGCAACGGCACAAGGGTGTGTGGGTTATAAACTTAACACAATTACAATTAACATTTTAAATAAAGTATTTCAAAAAGAAATAGAATTGATGGCATCAAATTTGAAAGTTTCATGCCTAGACTTGTTGTTTATTTATGGTTCGCGTGAGGCGCCTTAATACCATTTACAATAACGTTCCGCACGCCCAATTTAAACGAACATGTAAAATTTTGTTTTATAAATTGTGTTCATTTCCTTAAAATGAGGCCAGTAGTGGCGCTAGGGCACAAAGTGTGACTGTAAAGGCCACAGGTTGTGGATTCGATTCCCATTCAATAATGAAAATGGAATATGTAATATTTCCATTTTCTCCGCTCTGGTGTCGAGGTAAAGCGCTACGTTGAGTTCCTAACACGCAATGCCTTCAGAACTCTGAGGAAAATGGAGAATAGTGTGTCTTATCTAACTACTAGGTCGAACTAAACTGATTTATCAGCAAAAAAAGGTATGCATAATTTTTTCTACATAATGAGAACCTTGACATCGCCATTGTACAATGAAAAATCTGATTTTACAAATTCATGCAAGAATGCGATTTTATATAATTATTATAGCGTGAAAATGTGAAAATTGAGTTAAAAATCCAAACATTAATTCATATTCAAAATATTAACCTTTAGAATCCCACAGACCTTTTAGACCTTCCAGACCTATACATTCTGTATCAAGGTCTCATTAAAATTTTCCGTTCGAATTAATCAAGAAGTAAGATTCTGTAAAGACGGATGAATTAAAAGAGATATCTCATACAGTCTTTTATGCTTGTATGTAAATCAAGATGCCTATTAGTCTTAAAATAGGAAAATAATGATGAATAATTCTTTCGAGTGGTGAATGGAACCCATAACGAGATTTACGGTCTGATGCTGTCCTACTGGACAGGGATGGGCTCACGGCTCAAATGTTACGCAAACTAAAAAGGCACATACCTCCGACATATTTCACAGCGGCCCAAATCATTATAAGCGAACTTATATGATGGTATACATGCAGAAACGACGCCTGCCTGTTTCTCTTTCTCAATATGAAAAATACGGTCTCGGCCATCTCAAGTATTTTGATTATAATGGTCCACCACAAAAATCTGAGCATTCGCATGGGTTCCGGCTTTAAAGAGTAATCTGGTAGCATACAGCCGAAGTGATAAGTTGTAGTCCAGCCTGATGTTAATATCTGAAAAATAAAAACTGCTCTCTCAATTCTTTATAAAAATTTCAAGGATTATTTCTGTAAGTTAATCGTTATTTCTTGAACATTTGTGTGTTTAGCAATTATCTTATTTACCAACACAACAACTTAACAACGAACTATTTTTATCTTTTCGTATCTGCCGCGTAGTAATAATAATAATAAAACTAGGATCAGGACTGTTGGTGCTAAACTTTCCGGTCATATTGGAGATATTGAGTTTATTGACTTATGGAGTTATCAGGAGGCCTAACCCAATGAAATATTTGATTGGTTTGAACCCTAATGATTACTGATAACGTCGTATGAGATTTTGGAAATGAAAAGAATTTTAATCTTAGATAGATAGATAGAAAAACTTTATTGCACACAAAGCTGATACAGAGGACAATAAAGGTGTATCTTAAGATAAATCCAGAGCGTGCAAAGGCGGTCTTATTGCTGACTATTCTTCTTACTTACAGCGAATTTAAGTATTAGAAATTAAATTATAGAAATATTTGTGCTCACCCCATAAGTAATGACTACATTTGATACAATTTGCAATATATTATACCATCTTATGGCAGTCCTTAAGTTGAAAGGTTTTCTATCCAGCATAAACTTTGGTAAGATCAGCTTTATGATCGTCAAGTAAACGGCAATGATGACGACTACAGGCCATGGCGAAGTCATCAACAGCCAGTCATTTACCCGTTGATCTGTAAAAAATAACATCATAATAAAAAATCTATCAAACGCTACGTCTCTACGTACTTCTTTCGCCTTGTCCACTGTCATCAACCTCTTTAAATATACCCTTCCGGGGGTCCTTACACTTTTTACGGGATCTTCCTCCAGTATCTTTGATACTATGTTTTCGAAGGTCAACCAATACCTTCCCCTATCTTTCTAACAGTATATGATTCAAGTCTAGTTATATGATCCATGTTTTAAATAGTGGCAACAGAACTGTATTATGTGTGATAAATTCAACTGTCCTACTATCAAGGTTCATAAGATACAACCTGACCCAAGTCCAGACACAAGGACAGACACACAGACAGACAGGCTCCCGTTTTACACTTTGGGTAACGGAACCCTAAAAACGATTGTGTTAAAATAAAACCATTCACAGTACTGCCGTAGGTGAAATGCCCGAAACACTCATTGTTGGGCTGGTTCCAAATTTAACGAGACTTTTTTTGTTTATTTTTTAGTACTATAAGAGTAAACTTTGTCGTATATTTAAATTGTTGTTAGCAGCTAGTATAGTAGTAGCTCTTCCATGAATATGTATTCAACGTTGTTAAAATGTTACAAATGTATGAAAGTCTGTTGCATGGAGTTCCTTTGCGACTGATTGAGCGCTATGTTTTTTTTTGTATTATTAAGAAGTCTTAATAGTTATTGAGAGAGTTTGTTTTGCATGGAAGGTATATCTGTGGGTTATCAGTATCGACGACGTTATCTTAGTTCAGAAACTGCTTAACCGATTTAAATGCAGTTTTCAGTATTGCATTTTAACAAGCTTAACTTAACGTTTAGAATTTTGAATTGTTTGTTTGAATTTGTTTTGTTTCAATCGGTTGTGTAAATTGTTGTAAAATTATTTATTAACTTTAGTTTTGAATATAGATATTTTAAAATAATTCAGAATAGTAAATAAATAACTATATAGTTCAAGCGGGGGAAGCCGCGACTAGTCTCTAGTACAAAATATTAAACTTGCCTAACTTCATAACATAATCATAAGTATTAGTTACCCTTAACGATATTTATCAGATGCTATCGTATCGAATCACGACTGAAATGTTTTACGTTTCACTACGTGACTTTTGGTAATAGGGTCTCGGAGAGAATGGACTACCGCGTGCGTACGCCTTGTTACATAGGAAATTAATGTATTATCGCCGTTTGCAACGGTCATCGCTCTCTACAGTAGTTGGGTTTGTAACTGTAGACCGAGATCGTAGGTTCAAATTTGGCTATGTTTTTCTTATTTTGTTTTAATTCAATTTTATTAGCCTATATTTGATACTCGTGAATATATATATTGTATTGTTTATTTTTTTATTAAAACAATAAATCTTAGGTATTCTTTATTAATAAGTAATAATAAATACAGAAAAGAAAATATCATACAGGTGTTTAGGAGATTTCATGTCATATTTTACAACACAAATATGTATGGAATAATAGTGTGGCTAACTAAATTTAATATGCCACTTTCGCTTGTAAATTTCACTTTATAGTCAGTTTATAAGCTGTTTTCATCATCTGTTATTCGTAGAGTGATGACAGGTGAACACTGTCGGTCCCTCCTATCTTTTGTTTTTCTTTTCGTTTTAAATAGTAAAAGGTTAAGTTCAAGGTATTAAGTTTTAAATTGAATATATATAGTTTTTTCATTATAACGATTGGTTTTATGTACATACTAGCGGCCCGCTCGCGGTTACACCCGCGTGAACTATGTTATTTTTAATTTCTGTCTCCATGACTACGTCATAGTGACGTCTATGCAAAATTTGAGACTCCTAGTATTTGTAGTAACGAAGTTTCATACAAACTTTCGACCCCAAAAACAACCCCTTAGAAGTCGAATATTGCAAATTCCCGTCTTAGCGAGCACCTACGTCCTATAAGTAACTCCTATGCAAAATTTGAGATTCCTAGCACTTATAGCAATTATAGTATAGTATAGCACTACAATAATGGAAAAATTAAATTTTACGTTTTACGGTCTTCGCCAAAAATATATTTTTTTTACTCAAAATAAACGTGAAACACCACAAATTCTCCATAAGAAATTATCACTAAAGAACTCTCCGTTTCGGAATTTCTATAAGAAACAAGACGTTTCCGTATTAATTCAATTACCTGCTTTCTCATAGAACACATTATTGTAAAATGTCACTATTGTCTCCATTATGTCACAACACTAACTGCGTAAAGTTCACTGCGGATACGAATATTTTTACGGAATATATGCATTAGTGAACGTATGTACCTACATGCAAATTTATATAGAGGTTGTTCTAAAGATTATTGTTTATTTTTTTGTAGCGTAAGGTGTCTTATATTAAAACGCGGCGTTGCATTCCGTCACTCAACACGCCATGTCTCTGAAGTTAAAGTCGAGGACGGTTCGACTATCTTATCACTTTGTTAACTATGACGATCCCGCTTAATGGGATAGATCCGTAAGGAATCAATGACCCGCAATCGCTACGACCTTGCATCTGTTAACATTTCTACAATAATGTATTCCTTCATAAATAAATATGTTTTTTTTGTTTAAACTACTAAAGTATACACACGGTATTTGTATTTGCAGAATAAACTACTTTCGCACTATTTCTCATGCAACCACCGCTAGGTCTACAGTGAGAACCCAGTGTCCAGGTCACTCCGTTTTCCGCTCGAGACATCCAGAACTTTTTACCTAGACAAAATTTTCCTTTAATTGTAAAATTAAACTAATCCTCTCAATATTATCATTTACACTGTCTATTTAATTTTCCGACTAGAGTCATAAAAAATATATTTTTCCATGGAAATATTATGATTACGGTACGGAAAGACATCCTGTATTTTCGGCTGAACATAATAAACTCTGGCATTTGCATATGCAAATTGAATGTCTATACATGCGAATTTTCAATCCAGTTCGATTATATAGATATATCTATTTAAGTAGTGTGTATTATTTAATTTGTAATTCGTTTGTTAAGAATCTAAAGAAAATATTATGGTTTCCACTTTTGCGCATATCGTATAATTCATATTTTTATTTAATTTCCAAGATTTTTTTCCCGCACATAGCATGGTATGCAGACGGAACCTAGAAACCTTGCATTAAGACACCCAGAAGTCAATTCCCATTAACATAGTTCCGATCCCCACTTTCCGCCAAAGTCTGGAGGAATTGCGTGTTGAGTGGTGGGAACCAACGTTGCTGTTTGCCTCGTTTACGAGAGCGGGGAAAATGGATCTTTTATTATGGACATTTATATAAAATACTCTTATAGTAACTACATTTACGTAAGTTACTCGAATTACGTACAAAGTATATACAATTTGAATATAAATCTATTATCGTTTATAATTAGCATAAGTCAATAAATGGGTCGTAGGGCCGCGGAGATATCATTGTCCAACTTGTTGTTATGCTAAATTCGTACACCTAGGAGTGATTTTTAATGAATATAACATTATATTTAGTAATACATTGTAAATAGAAACTTTGTTTCTTACTAAGGGATTGACAGACAAAACACTGCCAAAATTATGCGGCGTAGAACGCCGCTTTAAGTTTATTAGGGCTGTGTAAGGGAGCACTACAAGAGGATCTCCCGAAATTCTTAAACTGTAATTAAGTAAGGGCACAAAGTTGTGACTGTAAACACGACTGGTTGCGGGTTTGATTCCCACTCGAGGATATGAAATATTTATTTAAATTTATATTTTCATTTCTTCGCTCTGGTGTGGAGGCAAAGCGAGGCATTGAATTACACCAATCAACATGGAATGCCTTCAGAATTCAGCGACCAATGGAGAACGGAGTGTCTTATCACCAGGTTCCCTCTGCCTATCTCAAGCTGATTTTAGATACTAAATACTCATATTTCGATGTTAAATTTCCAGTCAAAAGAAAAAATGACTCGAGGTGTGAGACGCGGCTGCGTGCGGCTCAGAGCGGCCGTGATCGGCATCGATGATGAAGACGACTCTACCTTCACAATCACAGTGGACCACAAGACTTTCCATTTTCAGGTATTTTAGACCAAATATTGTTGAATTGAATTTCGAATTGAGAAATTGCTTTTGTGTTGAGTAGTCAATGTAATCTTTTATACCTGCAGTCAGAATTAGTTACCTAGGGCACTTAAAGTCTCTCATATCATCTACCTAAAAAAAACCCAATTAACTCTTATTTAACTGCATTTCATTGCATTTTTAACACAGTCCCAGCTGGTTACAAGTACTAGAAAAACAAAATCAGTAAAATATAACTTGCTTATAGGATTTAATAGCTTAATTTGATCACGGGAACGAAGCAGTATGCCAAAGCTAGTATAGCATATAAAACTATAGCGTCGAGATTTTCATTGCAAAGTATTTTGTATGATCGATTAAAATACCAATCAATTACGCATACCGTAGGAGATAAACATCAGGACAAATTAGTATTCTCGTGAAGAATTCGAAATGTTTTTGTTTGCATTCGTTGAAACGGAAATGAGAGAAAGGCAGGATCTCGGTGATTCATCCGTAATAAAAGAGAGACGAGGTCGCTGTGATGTTCCGCGAGCGCACCCGGTGCGTACATTCTTGAGGAGATGAATAATTTCATACGTAACTCATTAAAATTATATATTTTTTAGGTTTTTTTTCGTGTTATGTACGCACTGGGGCTAGGTGTGACAAAAGGCTACAAGCTTGTGATTGGTCACGCGACAGGTTGTGTGTTCGATTCCCACTCGAGGAAATGAAATATTTAATGTTTTTATTTCTGTACACCATGTCGAAGCAATAAAAAACTATGGCGTTGAATTCCGCCAATCAACACGCAATGCCTCCAGAATTCGGCGAAAAGTGTGCAGCGGAGTGTTTTAACATTAGGCTTCCTCTGTCTACCCTGCTACAATCGCAAAACAGCGTGAACCTGATAAAACAAAAAGATCTTATTATATTAATATCTCTTTTCCCCAGGCCCGAGATGGCTCAGAGCGCGAGCGGTGGGTGCGCTCCCTAGAGGACACCATAGTGAGGCACGGCCGCCGCGAGCGCTGGTCCCGCTGCGTGCACGCGCCCGCCCACCGACACGGCGACCTGGAGCGACGCATCTCTGAGGCTGATGCGTATTTGCAAGTTATGATTGAGTTGGTTAATGTTAGTGACGTTTTTGAGGTATTTTTTAACTAAAAAAAGAGTCGGCTTCACGCTGCACATAGCAGAGTAGGCAAATAGAACCTAATGTGAAGATAGTGAATTCCCCACTTATCGAGGCATTGCGTGTTTAGTGGTAGAACTCAACGCCGGGCTTTTGTTTCGGTGCCAGAGCGAAAATATTAAATAATTATTATTATTACATTCGACCGAATGGGAAAATAGAAGCTAAAAAAACAGCTAACATCTGTTAATAAGGGATTTTAGAGCTCGCTATTGATTGAAATTAATTTCAGTGTAATACCGAAACGCGTAAAAGACAACAAAGTGTAAAAATATCCTTTTTTTCATTTTGAGATACATAACCCTAAAAACAAGTAAAAAATAAATAAATTAGTTTACACAAAAAAGTTCAAAGTAATAAGAGATTTATTTAATAAACTTTTAACTTTTTGGCAACAATACATTTATATTTTACCTGGCGCCGTGTCAAACGATCCACAGATGGACTCAACACTTGTTGATTCTATAATAAGTGCAGTGGGGCAATGTCTGTCTATAAACGCGATAGTAGTGGGTTCGATCAACTGCCACTGAAAATCTCTCTCTTCTATGCTTGAATCTTCCGTGAATCTCTTCTATTTATTTGAAGAAGTAAGGTAACAGTTGATTAGACTCTTAAAATAGAATGTCATTTATGTTCTTTAAGACCTTTAAGTCTAGGCTTAAATGTTAAAGTTAAAGATTTTATACAAACAAATAACAACTTTTTATATATGTTCTACATAAGTAAGTATATTACATATTTACATTATATTTGCAGAAAATGAACACAAGGGTTTCGGAATTGGTGGATCCGCAAGAGAAGAGTAGGGGACAAGTCATATTGGACCATTCTAACGTGAGTATTGGTTTAATTTTATTTTCTTTTTTTTTTATTTTCTTATTTCTTTAAGTTTAACTGTTTTCTTTTATTGAAGATCGTGAGTTATGAATAAAATAGGTAAATAGTTAATTCTTATTTCTGGTACTCATATTTTGTAATTTCAATAGAGATATACTATTTAGAGGAATATTATATATTATATATAATTGTTATTATTTTTGTTCCCAGGCAATGTTAGACAACATAAAACATTCCATAGTGCTTCTTCAAATAGCTAAGGTATTTATTTTTATTGAAATTTGAGTTAAATAATTTGATGTTGAATCTGTCTTTTTTATTTTTTAATTATGTACATTTGTATATAATTCGAAAATGTCGAATAAAAATACAAAATTGACCCTTATTTCATTTCATATAGTAGAGAATTCAAATCAATTTTCGAAGTTGTCAAAATCTTCTAATATACACGAAGTTCTTTAAAGACCTTTTTTATGGCTCCTTTTTATTTGTTTGAAATCTCACCTAACCTGTACTTATAACCATAAAATACAATACAACTTGCACCATATTATTGTTATAAGATAAGATGATATCCAAAGTTTTAATAATAATATATAAATAAAGTTTAAATAAATAATATAAAACCATTTTTCTTACGATATTTTTAATGTCCCCCAATGTCAATCCTTGTCCTGGAAAATTTATAAGACTTATATAACTGTGTATTAAAATCTTCCTGAAATATTTACAAAATTTATATATAACTTTAATTGTATGTCTTCTTTTATAGAATACGGTGAATCCAGTGAACGGCGTGTACCAGGGACCAACGAATTCATCTCAATCTCATATCAAGGAAGGTAAATCTTTATTATATATTATATAACACTACTTTTCTTAGCCTTACCAATTATTAAAATATTTCACAACACAGATCTTTGGACTGATTACTAGATCGATAAAATTAAAATAATTTAGTCATCCAATTCCGAATCCAATCCACAATCGCAAAAATAATGATTAAGAAACATTTGGAACGTCTTAGGTTATTTGTCATTTAAAAAATCCAAAATATTAATACTCTCAGCATGCAATGCCTTCAGAATTCGGGGGAAAATGGGAAACGGCAGTGTCTTAGCAGGTCCCCAGGTTCCCTTTACTTATCCTGCTATTGATTGATTTGAAATTCATTAAAATACTTTAACCATATATAACCAAGTGTTATATATGATTGTTTTTATTTCCTAGTTATGAAAAAGTATTTTTTTTCTCAGAAGTACTAAGTGATGTGTTAGCAACATATGATAATAGAATATTATCAATATTAAAAAATTTATTTAAGTAATTGTTAGAAAATGAATACCAAAAACAAAAGAAAATGGAAACATCTCCCTACAGAGATGTTAACAACATAAATTAGTTATACGCGCGCGGATAAAACTTTCAAAAGTCAAAACACGGTGGTATATAAAAGGGCGTGGGTTCGAGTCTCACTACAATGATATTCTCAAAATTCCATACATTTTCTTAAATATTAATTTTATATTATTTTAAATGAAATATTAATTAATAAAAAAACCATTGCCAACAGATTTATCGCCTCGTGTAGAACTCGGATCGGAGTGTAGAGAACTATCGACGCCTACACATCCGATACCTCCTCTGCCGCCACTAGAGCATATCGATACGCCTAGTAAGTATTCATTTAGATTTTATTTAGGTTCACGCTGTTTCCTGCGTATAGTAGGGTAGGCAGTGGGAACCTAGTGTTGAGCTACTCTGTTTCCATTAGGGCATTTCTGTTTCCCATTTTCTGCCGAATTCTGGAAGCGTTGCATGTTGAATGCTGGATCTCAACGCCGCCGTTTGCCTCGTTACTAGAGCGAGCAATTGAAATATTATTTTTCTGTGTAATATATTACATAAATTTCATCATATATTCATAAAATATTTGGAATAAATAATATGAAATACTTAATATAAATTATAATATTCCAAGTAATTAAATTGACGAAGTCTATCTGTAAACGAATTGGTTTTTAAATATCTTATTTACGACACCTATGTTTTTTTGACTGACATTTTTGTTTTTTTTATTGATTATGCAGAAAAGGAGTAAGAATGGAAATGAATATTTTTTCTATATCTATACAAGTTATATAATTACTTATAATATTCTAAAATATATTTTTAAACAGGACAAGCGATGTCCCTCCTAGTTCCCGACACGTCGTATTCCTCATCTGAAGGGGAAGACGATTTCTATGACGCGGACGATGAACCTGCTGACGCTGTCGTACCTGGGCCCAGGTAAGTCAGTTGGTTATTTTTTTTTAGGTTTCCGCTGTATCCTGTATGTGGTACACTACCCAGGTGGGGGGGAAATAATTTGGAGATACTGCGTTTTACACTTTCCGCCAAATTTAACAAAGCGAGAATGTGGAAATAATGATTTCCCCCTTAAAAATATAACCCACAAACTTCGCGTTTACACTCGCGGGCTTGTGCCCCTACGCTACGCTAAATGTATGCAAGAAATGTGACCTTATATATCTATTCTGAAGAACGAATATTTAATATTTTCAATTCCTCGCTTTGGTATCGAGGCAAAGCGCAGAGTTAAGTCTGTATCAGTACGTACATGGTTTACTTTATTAATGTTAATTTAAAACCTGCCGTATTTAATTTAAAGAGAGATGACAACAATATGTACATACAGTGTCATTTCACTAAATAGTGATCGAAACTACGACTTATAGTACTACGTTTACAGTACCAAACTTTTATTGTATGATTATTTATTTGAAATACAAATAAAAAATATACAAAAGCACAAACTTGAAACTATGTGTACTAATTCTTAATTATGTAAATTATTCAAACGACAAGCCAAAATTCCAAACTCTAAACACCAGAAGTTAGAACCCTGCAGAAGTTTAAGTAAATTCTCCTGCAACTCTCCCCTTTATTTTAGTCGGAGCGCTTCCATTATTGCGCAGTGGATCAGGTCGATGGCTTCGTAAGTTTAGAAACTGATTTTATTAAAGGTTTTTTTTATATATATGAAAATAGTTTTGTAACTTTGTAACACGTACGTTTTTGGTTAGAGAGTTTTCATTGTTTTTTTGCTTTCACGTTTTTTATTCAGGCCGTCGTAGTACAGTGGCTCAACGTGACTTAACGAGGACTGAAAAATTTTGCGTGAAATAGGGAATGGAGTATTTTAATACTAGGTTCTCTCTACATATCGTGCTTTATTCTGGATACAGCAAGAAGCTAAAAAACGTATCCCTTACTTCAAGGTAAGCAGGATCTATTTACAAATTTTAGTAGTAAAAGGCGAGCTCGGATAGTCGTGATGGGCTTTACTTCGTATCTCCTGAGCTCCTGTCGCTAGTAACAAGAAGCTCACGTTGAATTCATGGGATGATTCATAGTTTCTTATCGACTCTTCAAATTAAGACCATAGACAAATTAAATTTCGAATATTATTTACTCCAAAGCGATTCCATTTCGAGTATAAGAACAGGTCAGGCCCTTTGGACTTTTCAATTTGATTTTGTTAAAGATTTTCTACTAAAATTGTTTTGAAGCTTTAGTATTCGTACGTTTACAGAGATAGAGTTTTCGATTTCTTTTTAACCAGATGACAAATAAATAACCAATAATAAAACACTATAGTTAATATTAAAAATATCAATATCGAGTATTTAAAAATCCAGCACATCACGAGAACTAGGTAACCTCCTTAAAACTTACCTTTTTAGGTTTTCTAAAACGCTTCCGTTCTTCCGCATTTAACCGCAGTTAGATATTTACTAGGTACCTAAAGGTACCTATAGTTAGGTATACGGACGACCTAGGTCAGGTCAACGACTTTGGTAGTATCGAATGAAACGTTATTGTTCTATCTGGTGACCTTTATAATACTGATTTAGTGGTTGAGATTTTTTGTAACGTAAGTTGTATTTTTTTTATTGAATGTATTTTATTTATTTTTTAGATGTAAGAAGGTTGCGGCGGAAAGTGAGGAACGGAGTGTCTTAACACTAGGTTCCCTCTCCCTCCGCTGTGTGCGGGATACAGCGTGAAGCTGAAAATACTATAACGACCAGGTTCCCATATAGGTATTTTCTTTCGTTCCATTAATGATAGTAAAAATAAAGGTTATTCCAGCGCGTAGGTTTTGGTACAGTATCTAGAAGATGTAACAGTTAGATATGATTCTCGTTTATCCCAAATCTGCTTATCGTCAAATGGTTATTGACTTTTGGACTAACATATGCGATGGTTTTGCTTAATTTGAAAAAAAAAGGAAATTGTCACCAATTTTGAGTTTGAGATTTTGATTTTGAGTATTTATCGAATTTGGAAAGTCGTGGCTTCTTTTGGCCTACTGTAAACGCGACAGGTTGTGGGTTCGATTCCCATTCGAGTAAATGATATTATGTTTAATATTATAATTACTTTGCTCTGGCAACGAGGTAACACAGCGTGAATCTAGAAAAACAGTATCACGCGTTTTCCCGAATAGCACAATAAGCAGTGAGAACTTAGTGTTAAAACACTCCACCCAATTTATCTAAACGATGAGTGATAAGTGGCAGAACACAACACCGCACGTATTTCCTGTTCTATAAATATATATTCGTCCGTTATACTTAAATTACGAATATCTAATCATCTCTATTGTAATTGTATATCTTAGTTCCCCTGTCTTCAGATATTGTTTGTTCAGTAGCGGAACCAAACGCCGCAATAATTATCCCTTATAATCCAATTTCAAATATCTAATTGTATTTGTCTATCGAATATCTTAATAACATTTGGTGGCACGTGGTGGTTATAACATAATCAAGTCCGAATCCAGGCTAACAGACCAATCGATGCGAAACCTATTTCTGCTCCTCCGAATATAAGCTCGTTGACCTCGTTCGTTATGATGCAAAAAGAGTTATTGTTTTTGTCCATATGTTGATTGAAATCATTGTTTTTGTTAATTTTCTTGACTTTCTTTAGTTATCCTTTATGAGGAAAGTGGGGCGCGGAGTGTCTTAACACTAGGTTCCCTCTTCCGGCTATATGTGTAGCGTGAAGCTGATTTTTTTTTCTTTATGGGGAATATAATATATTCAACAGTTACATTGCGTGTTGAATGGAGGAACTCAACGGTGCGCTTTGCCTCGTTACCCAAAGCAAAAGGGAATGAAATTATAAATATTTAATTCCTCTGATTTGAAATCGAACCTAGAACTATCCCGTTCACATTCAGACGGAGTGCCGCTACGACACGACGTACTTTGATAATTATATTATTTCTTAATAGAATTCAAATAAATAAAAGATTTATTTTATACTACCTACACCTTTGTGACGTGGTAACAGGTATCTGTAAATAACTCTTGAAATATTATTTCGAGCTTTAATACTTCATTATTCTACTTTATATTAATCAAGATGTTTTCTTTCCTAGCTAAATTCTTTTAAAAGTAAGTTAACTTTTAACAAAGCAATTAAGTATTGAATCCACATCCAGTAAACAAATATTGCTAATAGAAAACTTGGCAAGAGCGACTCTTGATTACCGTTGCCTGTAGGACGAGCACGAACGAGCATTTTAAAGAAATTCACATACTATTTTTTTTTACTAATTTGGTAGAAGGTATATAGTCGTTATTAAAGAGCATCGTGAATACATAATAGTTGACAATTTCTATTTAGAGCAATGTAAGGTACATTGCATTGGAATAGTAGTGGCGCAGAGGCATAAGCGTGTGACTGCAAACGTGACGGGATTGGGGTTCGATTCCTGCTCGAGGGAATGGAATATTTAATATTTTCACTTCTCATCTCAGATGATCACACAATGATGATGATGTATCTATAAGATATTTTCACTGAATTCTGGAGACATTGTGTGTTGAGTGGTGGAACTCATCGCTGCACCTTACCTCGTTACTGAGCGACGAAATGGAAATAGAAAATTATTGCCACGATTATTTAATATCGCTTTTATGTCAGAATTTAGTAAGAACGAGGTCAAATATTAAAGCCATGCAAAATCCGATTCGTGTCATATGTGCGTGCGTCAAAGAATTGAAAAAAGAATTCGCATTAAGAAATATCTCAAGAATCGTTTAAAAATTCTAAATTCGCCAAAACGTAGTGTATGTGTCATGTTTTTGATTATTTATGAATCAGTTGATTTCTTGTCTTCACTTTTCCTTTTTTTTTTAACTTCACGCTTTATTCTGCTACCCTACTGCATAGCAGGATAGACAGAGAGAACCAAGTGTTAAGGCACTCCGCTCCCCACTATCCGTCTAATTCTGGAGGCATTGCGTGTTGAATGGCGGAACTCAACGGCGCGCTTTGCCTACACACCACAATGAAGAAATTAAAATATTAAATATTCGATTTCCTGGATCACCCATAACCTGTCGCCGTGACAGTCTTACGTATGTGCCCCTGCGTCTCTACTCTTCTTCCTTTTCTTACTTTTCCTTTCTTCGTTTTCCTTTCTTTTTCTATATATACTTGTTACTTGTTGTTATACTTTTTGTTACTTGTTGTTATACTTTTTCTATATATACGAGCCATCGCTACATGAATTATTCATTATTGCTTTACTTTTTATTACCTTATTGGGCAACTTTATTTTAAATAACCATGCTACCAATTTTCATTAAAATAATGCAAGAATTAGTTAAATTAGAAGTTAAAAGTTACGAAATTACTAAATATGCTTACAAATATAACTATAACCTGGTGGTCCAAAAGATCCAATAAATATATTCTCAATAGCTATTAAAAGGAACTGATAAAGACAAAGAAAAAGTTACACAGAAAAAAGAGATTCTATCGGATATGACGTAATACTAAGGAGCCTTTCCACTTTTCAACTTCCTCGAGTGCTACTCCAGTGCAGGATGTTGATACTTGTGGAATTTCTAACAAGTTTTTTATTCTACAATGTCATATCATATATTTGACCTTTACTTTTTTGTTATTATCACGCTATACGTATGTGTACAGCAGGTTATGACAATATTCTTGACGCATTCATTTTTGAAGAAACAGCATTTTGTCTGTTACCAGAGCGAAAGATATGGATATGGAACGTCACGTTATGTCACGTTAATGCACACGCCCTTCTACTAAGATCAACCTTTGACTTTTACTTTCGTTAATTATATGCTATATTATATCTATAGTATTTTATATAGGTTTCGTAGGTAGAACCAATGAGTAGTGAGTTCGTTCTCAACATACCACATGGAAAGTGGGTATAGGAGTGTGTTATCACTAGGTTCCCTTTGCATATTACGCTACGTGCGCGCTACATCGTGAAACAAAAGAAAAGCTCTGTTATTTGGCATTGCGTTCATTTTATATAATAATTTTAGATTATATTTGGCATTTAGGCGAAACCCTACGGAATTTTCACAGTCATAACGGTTCAACGACGCGTAGCCCCGATAAAGGTGAGAAGTGACCGCAAATGAGCATGAAATTTCGTACGTAGCTTTTGGTAATCTTCGTAATGACGGGCTTACGGTTTTGGCACTAATGTGCGGAAATTGTATATTCTTCCTTTATTTTAAATGCGCAACCCAACACCTATTTATAAAAAATATTTAGATACATAATTAGCTCGGGATTAAGACGAGCTTAAAGTAGGTACCATTTGCAAGTTATTAATATATTTGGTACATTATTTCCTTTTTTAAAGTATGAGTAATTTTCTGTTGGTCAATTATTGCAGAAAGAAAATTTATAAAATATTTTTAAACAAAAATGTATGCTCATTAAATACAAAAAATCAAACTGACCAAACTCCCTAGTTACTGTGAAGTGAAATGGCGTACAGTCAGAATGCAATGTCAAATTTGGGTGGAAAGTGGAGAACGGAGTGTCCAGGTTCCCTCCGCCTACTCTTCTGTGCTGGTATAAGAGTGAAGCTGCTAGTCTTTCCTTAAGTTATATTTATAAGTGATATTAATTTTGCATACCTACACGTAAAAAACACCGCATCGAAAGTTTTTTTGAAAGGTCATATCCCTATTGTTAAAGCCAAAAATAGAATAACTGCCTCTTTAATAACATACTACACCCATTTGGGAAACAAAAGTTTTGGTTTTTGTACCTTTTTAAATTTTGCATCTGCTATACATTTGACCTAAATGCATACTACGAAGTAATTATTTTTTATATTACATTATACCTATGTTCCGTTGCAATGCAATTGAAAAATATGTATCTTTATTTATTTCTCCGATGTACGTAATATGCGGCGTTAGGTTACGCCAAGGCGGCTTTTATAAGATCAAGTTTATCACTAGGTTTTCAACAATGTTTTGCTCTACTGTGTTATGCGTGAAGCTTACTTTTTATGTACTTTTAGTATAATATTACAGAATCATTAATATTGGGTACAGTGAGTTGGGACTCCAGAGCGAAGAAATGAATGAAAATAATTCACGCCACTAAACTAGCCTCCAAATATCCTATGTAACTGACTAAAATATTCTTCTATATAGGCGCATATTTTTTTAAGCAATTTAAACGTGCTCTTTTAGTATGTATATATGTTAATAGTATTTCCTTGAAGTCTACTTCCAACTCGATAATGAAAACAAGGTCTCCAATCTAAGGTTTCGTCAAGGACGAGGACTTTTAGTCTAGATTAAATCTTGGGTTTTACAACAAACCTTCAACTATACAATGCTTGTAAACTATAATACACATTGTAATTATACCTACATCTGAAATTAATAACTTAAAAGGCAAGTGGATCGTGGCGTAGAGGCACAAGCTTGTGGCTGTTAACGCGGCCGGTTGTGGATTCGATTCCCATTCGAGAAAATTGAAATATTTGTTTAAATGTATATTCTCCTTTCTTCGCTCTGAAGTTGAGTTTCGCCACTTAAATATTCAGCGGACAATTGACACTCTGCCTAACCTGTTACGTGCGGGATAACACGTGAAGCTACTTTTTGAAATTATAGTACAAGATTTTCACATTAAATAAATTATAATTTTCACACATACTAAAATCATTTGCACAAATAAAGTAAACAGTGTCTAAAATTAGATCTTACTATATCTAAAGATATTTTGTTAATTGAATCTTAAGATCGCTAACTTCGCTCATTCAATTACTAATTGAATGATTCTACTACCTTTTCATTCGGACAAAGTAGGAATTCATTGAACTCTATATCAATTAGTTTATTTGTTATCCTTAAATATGAGAAGTTCTGTAGAATAGAGTAGAAATATCTAATTAATTAGCATAAGTTTTTTTTTTTTGCAATTTGGATTGGTTCTATGCAGAAAAAGAATGAATGGTTACCTTTAAGAAACTAAGAAAAGCTAGGTGTGAAATCTTCTGTGTGTAGGTACGATCCGCATTAGGATTTTCACTAGGATAGAACCTATAATAATGTCTAAATTTTCATTTGCTTCTTTTAGCGTCACAGTATATTCCGCCGCTGTATTATTAGAGGGAAATTGGCAACCTAGTGTTAACACACTCCGCTTCCATTAAGGCAGCAATGTCTTCGCACTTTCCGCTGAATTCTTGGGGCATTGCGTGTTGGGTTGGGACCCAACCGGGCGAACTGAACGCCGTGCTTCTGCCTCGTTCTAGAACGAGGATATAAAAATATAAAATAGTCCACTTATTTTTGTTTTTAATAATATGTATATATGTTTATCTTAAGGACAATTGATATCAATAATAATATATTTATATAGTATTTATGTATTTACCGTTCCATTTCGCTTGTAATAACTCACCACTATGTTTCACTTCAAACGTAATTACATATAAATCGAATGACGTAAGAATATCTATGCAACTGATCTATTTATATGGCAAGCAACAAGGAGCAGTGAAAGCGTAGCGCCAAAACATGTTACGATTAAAAAAATATTATAACTAATTTGTATATATTTTAATGTTGTGTAAAATGTAAGGAAAATAGTTTAAAAAGTATATATAACACGGTACAATGTCTAATTGTAAACAGACAGTTGTGGGTTTGGTTCCCGGGCGAGAGCGCGGTGTTGGGTTTCGCCAGTTCACTCGCAATGTCTCGAAAATTGGACGGAAATGAGGAATGAAGTGTCTTAACTTAACAATAGGTTCCCTTTGCTTACTCTACTATATGCGATATACATAGTGAAACTAAAATAGAAAAAGAAAAGAATTTGATCGTGATTGGACTCGAATCCAGGACAGGGTATCCGAGGAACACGCTCTTACATTGTTATATTATGAAATCATATTCTTGTTACTTTCCCATAGACATTTTCATGTGTAAAATTCATATAAAATTTCACGCTCTCGAGAGATAAACGTTTAGCTTAGGCGGTTGGCACAAATTCAAATCCTATTATGTTATAGCATTTGAAGTTTTGTAAATATACACCTATATTAAAGTTTGAATAAATAAATTTTTATTTTACTCTACAATTTGCAAAGCTTATATACAGAACCAGAACATTTTTAAATAATAAAAAAATATATGTTAATTAAATAAATAAATATAATTAATCCCAAATTTTTGACATAATTTGTCCTTAAAGTATGTTGATATTTTAAAGAAAAATTTGCAACTTTCGTGCTTCCAAGAATATTTACCATAACTTATGTTTTTTTTTTCTTACATTAAACACAAAACCTGTCTTTGGACAAAACTTTGAACCCAGCTATTTGTGAACGAACGAACGAATGCTTAGAATAAATTTTACTTATACATACATGAGTGTACTCTCATTCATTCATCTCTATAGTTATTTATAAAATTCTAAATATAGTTCCCCTATTAAGCGGATGATTATAGTTAATGTAAAACAAAAGTGCCTTATGCTCGATTCTTCTCTGGGTTTTAAATGGAAGTTTAATATTATTTAAGTATCGGTAAAAACTATTATAAAGAAGTATGATAAGAAAAGTACTTTTATATATATTGACAATATATTTACTAAAAATATATATAAATTGTGAAAAACAATACCACTCATTTTCGAATGAAATCACGAATGAATATAGGTTAAAATGGAAAAAAACATAAAAATTATGTACGTCCATACACTTTTGTTAAAGCCAATTGAGCTTGACACAGTATTTTGTCATACATAATAGCTCTAATTGGTTCAAGTTCAGATAGCCTAGTGTGCGTATTTGAAATGAATTCGCTGCAGTCATTTAAAAGTTATTTTTAGCATCACGCTGTATCTCTCTCACTTAAAGCAGGGTAGGCAGAGGGAACCTAGTTTTAACTTATTTTTTCATCGTCACGCTGTAAAGCAGGGTAGGCAGAGGGAACCTAGTGTTAACCTAGCCTAGTCTTTTCGCCAAATTCTGTAGGCGTTGCGTGTTGAGTGGCGGAACCACCAGAGCAAAGAAATGAAAATATAAATAAATAATAATTAATTACCCCAAATGGGAATCGACCCTACACGCTCGTGTCACTGTGCCGTGACAGACTCATATACGACCATTTATATGTTTTTGCTGTAACTATCTTTCCAAACAGATATTAATCAAAATCAAGATCTGAATCGTCAAGTTGCATAATGTCAGTAGCGTCAGTCGTACAGGAAGCTACCGCCGGCTTACAAGGCAATTTTGCTCAGAAAACCGCTCACACTCAATAGCTCTTTTAAAATAAAATTTATTGAGGTCGTCGTCGTCGGCGCCGTGAATCAGGAATTCTTGCTTTTTAAACATGGCACGGTGTTGAGTTTCGCGTCTCAACACTTGAATTGTGCTGTGAGTGGAGAAAGGAGAGTCTTGATATTATTTGTTTTTGATGTCATCTAACCACCGAGGACGCAAAAGACCGTGCAAAGTGGAGTAGGTTGAGTAGGAAGGCAGACCCTGGCAATAGTCGGGATTAATGCCAGAAGGAAGAAGACCACAAATATTAACGTTTGCTTTTAATTAACATTAAATATTTACTTTGCGTTGCGTTATTTATTAGTGATTTTGTGCCGTGCTGGCACGCTGAACGGAATTATTAATGACATTTTATTTAACCTAATCAAGAAAATTGTAAAATTAAAAAAAAAACATACTTTTCTACTGAATTTAAGGTAACTGCAACAAAAAAATAACATTGTTTTTAAAAAAAAAGTTAATAAAACTTAATTGGAGAACGGAGTGTCTTAACACTAGGTTCCCTCTGGATACTCTATTGTGTTGCGGAATAATTTTTTTATTTACATTTTTTTTTAATTCGCTTTATATTATACAAGTGATTTTGATATTAACAAACAAATAACTAATGCTTTTTATCAAATTATTTAACCTATATGTCCTTATTTACTCGTTTTAGATATTTTATTTCATATTACACACGAAGCATGTATTAGTCATGAATGTTTTGTTCGTAGTACTAAATAACAAGCAGTTATTAGAATAAATTGTATGGCCCATACAAATGGTCCGACCGACTATCGAATTGCAAGTATAGCTGGTCCAAATTAACTGTATGTAGGTACCTATCACATTAAATCTACCAGTGGACCATATCAGTTTAGTTTATTATATATTGTGTTAGTTAATTAAGTAAGTTAATGTTCGAGCGTTGAGGCCATCATGGTCCAGTGGGACAATCGATGGTTGTGGGTTCGATTCCCACTCGGAGGAATGAAATATTTAATATTTTGTTGAGGTCCGCCATTCAACACGCAATGCCCCAGGATTTCGACGAAGTGTTACATTGTTTTTATTACTTTCTTATACGCTAAAACTTAATTAACAAATAATAATAAAAGTTTACGTATTTATAGAATATTTATGGCTGAACTTTGAGGGTTTGGAGACGGATCTCACTCGCATGTAGCTATCTTTCACAATCACAAGCGATTTCACCCAATTTTTAAGATAATGCGAGCAGAGAAATGGAATGCAATATCTTTGTTATGTTACGAGAGGGATCATATGAAAACCATTCATTCCCCCACATTGGAATCGTACCCACGACCGTCGCATTTACCTCCCTCTGTGGAGGAGAGTGGAGCAGCGCACTTAAAATTATTATAAAAAAAATATAAATCGTGTTCTACATTCCAAATAATATCTAGGTCAAATCTTTCAATTATAATTGAACAAGACAAGTGCATTTAGACCACTCTAGTCTGGTTTTGACTACGGATGGAGAATACATTTTATATTTATAAACAAAACGATTGAGTGCCTTATGTTAGTCCGGCATTCCGGTAGCGCAACGCCGGTGCGCCGACTCTACGTCGTACGCAAAGATTATTTTATATGTGGGTAGATGTACTCAACACGCAAAGCTGTCAGAATTCGACGGAGAATGGGGTACGGAGTGTTTTAACACTAGGCTGCTTTGTACACAGCGTGAAGCTGAAGCTGATTTAGATTTTTATTTCAACGTGAAGTTATGTTTTTTTTTTCTTATTATATATATAATATATTTTCATGATTTCTATTAGAAAAGGATGACTCAATAATAATTATGGTTTTTGATAATGATTTTGTAAGCTAGTTATCCACTAAAAACTCTTACTTCTACGAATTAAGATATGTGTCATTGTCACATTTGATATATTGTCATTTCGTTTCGTTTTCGTCTTAATATAAAATAAATATAGAAAAATATATGAATATAATAAAAACATGTAATGTATTTGACGTTCAATGAAAAAACAGAATTTTGGTTTTCCTCATTAATTTACCCACATTCTACATATTAAAGATTGCGTACATTTAATTATATTAACCCTATTATTGTTTCTACCCACCGCACCCTCTGCCTTACATCATCACTGGCCGATCTCGAGGAGCGCGTCAGTGCGCGACGGGACGCGCTTCGGGACGCACGTCCGTTCTGTGCACCATCGATCGATAATATAACACTACGTTTTTAGAATAATACTAGTACTACCCTTGTATAATACCCCAAGGACAAACTTACGTGTGTGTCACGGTAGTGTCTCTATTTTCTTTATCTTGAAACACCCTGTAGGTAGTGCTTCGTTTTGTTTTTGTTTTGCCGCATCGCGACTGAAAATCCCATGTTTTTTCCAATATATTGAAATTTTAGTATTTGTTATGTGGTTTTTTCGTGTTTTTTTTTTGGTTAAATATATATTGAAGTGGTATTTGTATTTGTAAATGAAAGGAAAATGAAATGAACTGTGTCTCCTATTCACGGACGATCGCCGTACTGTTTCGTAGAAATCAGTTTAGTAGATGAAGCATGAAATAGGACCGGTAAATTGGTGTTCGTCGTCACGTTCTTATTTTTTTTTTTATTATCACGCATCTGCTGCATATTTCTTGATCACGTACAGGATAGTGACGAGTCACCACGTTCTCTACTTTTCAATTGTGTCTCTCTACACATTTCTTAGGTATTTGAAAAACGCATTTTTTAACGCCAAACCTTGATTTTTTCTTGTATATATATTCGGTTGATATCTTATATTATAAAAAGAAATATCTTTTGTCAATGAATATAGTTAAAGTCCATATTATAAACCCTTACCGTTTGATGAAAAGGAAATCACAATATTTACGTCAGGCTATATTATTTCCAGACAATATTTATTTCATATACCAGAACCTCAGTTCGACGATTACTTGAGATCTTACAACATGCTTAAATTACTTTTTTATCTTCACTTATGTCCTGGAAACTTTTGAAATTGCCAACAAAAAAACTACTGACATTTTAATCCTTTCTACATTATTTTCCCATTAGAAGCAAGCTATTTGAATTTCCCATTAAAATTCAAAAAATATTGCAATATAAATAATAAATATTGCATGTGACATAAAAAGCGAAACTAAAAATATAATTTACTTCAAACCAGGTAATCCCCATATATATTAAAATATGAAAACATTTCAGTAACATTGTTTGAACCCACAAAAAAATGTACACATAAGGCTTACCTTACCATTAGTTATATTAAATATCGTATTCGGGAAAAGGTTAACATTTTAAAAAATAAACGAATGTATGAGATATAAAGGTACCTTTACCTATGGATATATAGGATTTTTGTTTTCGTCCAACATTAAACATGCAAGGACGTTTGTAATAAATACGTTGGTGTTTTTAAAGGTAGAGGTAACCTAGTGTTATGACACACCATTCCCCACTTTCTGCCGAATTCTAGAGGCTGTGTGTGTTGATTGGCAGAATAGTGGCGTGTAATCGTTGATCCCCACTAGAAGGGATCGAACCCGAAACGATTACACGATAAATTTTACGATTAGATATAGAAAAGTTTGCTTTGGTTATTTGGATATTTTTTGCCAAGTTCAGAGTTTAGTAGACTAGACAGTGACAACCTGCTGCTAAGACACTACAAAAAAACCATGCGTGTTATGTACCAGAGCAACAAAATGAAAATAATTCATTCTTCTAAGTGGGGATTGAACCCTTTCCCACCACGATGGCCTCAGATTAATTTAAAAAGATAACTCAGTGAGTGAGTAATTAAAATATTTTATGTCTCATATAATTGATTTGAATTAAATAAAAAATTTTGTTTTAATAATTTACGTAATTACGGCAAAAAGTAGTAGATTCATTAGCACGCCGTTAACTTTTATTGAAACAAGTTTTTGCTTTTAATTATAATGAAATCTTTTATTATTGTTATTATTTTATTATATTTTTCTAGTAGGTATGTTGTTTAGTTTATACATTATTCTCTGATTAATTAAAAAAATACAATATATGAAATTTAATTATTATAAAGCTATTTGAATTTTGATTTACTTTAAAATAACCTTACTTTTATATTTTGTAAAAGTAGCGAACACATTCTCTCCTACCAATATATTTTTTTAATACTATTTAAATAATATTTGCGACACCGGATTTTAAAATTATTTAAGAGGCTAGGCAGAGTGAATCTAGTGTTAAAACACTCCCTTTCCCATTGTGTATACATCATAAGAATAATTTAAAATTAAAAACAATAGTATACTCTATAAAAAATAACCAAACATTTGTTTTTTATTTAATGTACTGTACAACAATAGTAATCAAAGGAAAATTAACTAAAAAAAATCAAAATGGACAGTATTTAATTAAATCTTCCCTTTTCATCCAATTACGTGCAATCTGATATTCGTTTAACAAGCCGTATAATTTTAAACTTTGAGCTATTTTAAAACGGATGCACGTGTCCACTAACGGTATTGTTCTACGGGGTTGATAATATTTATGTTCTTCTTAAATAGTATATTTATAGTAGTGGGTTCGATTCCCATTCGAGGGAATGAATTATTTTTTTCGTTTCTTGGCTTTGGCGTTGAGGTACGCCACTCAACACGCAATGCTTCGAGAAATTCGTAAGGTAAGCGCGGTAAGCAGAGGGAACGTAAAGTTAAGACACTTTCGTTCCCACTTTCCACCGAATTCTAGAGGCATTGTGTTTTGAATGTTAGAACTGAACATCGCGGATTGCCTCGTTACCACAGAGAGGAAAAAAATTTCAAATATTTAATTTCCTTGAGTGAGAACCAAACCTACTACCTGTCACGCTTGGGCCATACGAAGATATATTGGGATATGTTTGATTAAAGAGATACCGCATTAAGACTGCATAAATGCATCGAGTCCATAATTCTTTCTTAAATCCCACTGCAACTTGTTTGACATTCCGCCCGAATAATGCTGAAATTTTTGTCATTCGTTCAGCGACTGAGAATACCCCTTGAGATTCTGTCCACGATGACGTTTTATTTTTTTAAAGAGAATTTCACTTTTTTTTACTTCAAAAATATATTTTTATGCATATATGTATATGTTGTAAAAGATCAAGCCTTTAAACTACATATTCTTTAGTTCGATTCCCACTCGAGGAAATTATATCTATATATATAAAATCGAAAGGTCACTCACTCATCACGAAATCTCAGAAACTACATGTGCTAGAAATCTCAAATTTTGCATAGGAGTTACTTATAGGACGTAGGTACTCGCTAAGACGGGAATTTGCAATATTCGACTTCTAAGGGGTTGTTTTTGGGGTCGAAAGTTTGTATGAAACTTCGTTACTACAAATGCTAGGAGTCTCAAATTTTGCATAGACGTCACTAGGACGTAGTCATGGAGACAGAAATTAATAATATCATAGTTCACGCGGGTGAAACCGCGAGCGGGCCGCTAGTATTTAATATTTTCATTTCTTCGCTATAGTAACGAGGAAAAGCGTGTCATTGAGTTTCGCCACTAAGCTCACAATGCCTCTAGAATTCGGCTGAAAATCGGGAACGGACATGTCTTAATGGGAACGGAGTGTCTTAAAACTAGGTTCAGGCTCCCTATGCTTACTCTGATATGTGCCAATACAATTTGAAGCTCAAAAATATATCTTTTTTTATTTATTATTTAAATATGGTAAACTTTTAAATACAACTTCTCCTTCAATAAATAGTACATTTTTAATTTTATGGCAATGGATGTTAAAAATGATGAATATAAAGTTTAAACCTAGAAAATGAATAAGCTTTTTCTGATTTAATATTTTTTCTTGTTTTTAGTGGCGAGTTTTGTTCAGAAATTAATTAAAATTATTTGTAAAAAAACCGTGATAAATCTTTAACTGTGTTTTTAAATATTTTTAAGTTTCATTTAAGTATTTATTGCACTATGATAGGGATGACGAAATTTAATACTACTCTTAGCCTTCACTTACTTGTACGTACTATGCCTAAATAGAATATTCCCGACGAATAGTTCTCAAAGCCTTGACCCATAAAGATTATTTCAGATAGATCTCAGACCTCTCGAACAGTAGTTCCTGATCAAAGTGCTTTTATTCACTGTTTTCAATTTCAATCTTTAAAAATTCACTTGATGGTGAAGTTGTGACTCATGTTAAATTTTTTACGGCTAAACTTAACTAGGTTCCCAGGTTCCCTCTGCCTACCCTGCTATAAGCGGTATATAACGTCAAAACCTAACATAGATAATCGAGTAAAACTAAAATGTATCACTTTTCTCTTATGACTCATCTTAAGTTATTTACAGATTATTGTAAATATGAGGCCATCGTAGTACAGTCGATTCCCAGTCAGGAGTATGAATTACTATTTTCATTTCTTTTTTCTTTTAGCATCACGCTGTATCCCTCAAACAGCAAGGTGGGCAGAGGGAACCTAGTGTAAACACATTGAGTGGCGGAACTTAACGCCGCACTTTGCATAAACACCAGAGCGAAAAAATGAAAATATTAAATATTTGATGTCCTCGAATGGGAATCGACCGCACAACCTGTCACGCTTACAGTCACCCTTTGTGCCCCTACGCCACGACTGGCCTCTAAAAAAACTTCTTGCTTCTCTAATTCGATTAACTGCTATTAACGTATTAAATAACAAAAAAATTACATAAATTAGTACTCCCAACATTCGTAGGGTTTTTATCGTCTCAAGTAATATTACGGCTTGGAGGGCAGCCTTTCGAAACGTCACGCGGCAGTCCTTGACCTCGGTCTTGATCTTGATCTTCAGTAACGCGATGGAATAGGCAAGGAAAAGTGAAATGTCGATTTTATTTGTGTTAGTTTTTATATGGAAATATCATGTTTTTTTTTAGTAGATTTAACTTTAAATTGTTTATATTATGGGATTCGATGCAAATTACAGTTTATCACGCTTTGTTCCATATAGCAGGGTAGGCAGAGGGAAACGTTAGTGTTGTATCACTTCCGACGATATTTCTTATTCAATATGATATTTTTTTAATACAAAAGTACATACATTTGCTCAGTATTGATAGAAGTGTTCCATATTATGTGAAACGAAAATAATTCTTTGTTAAACGAATTGTAAATGATCAGGCATTATTTATTCGAGTTTCAATAATCCTGTAGAATTATTCCCCGGATTCGTCATTGTGCTCCTAATTTATGAAATAACTTCTGAAGATGGAATCTATTAAGATATAAGTAATACGCGAAGGAATTATTTATATTGACTTATTTTTTCTTAGTTAGCAGAGTTCACACAGAGATAGTGTTAAAACACGCCGTTTCGCATTTTCCGCCGAATGGTAGGAACTAGTGGAACTCAAAGGTGCGCTTTGCCTGATACCAGAGCGACGAAATGAAAATACTAAATATTTCATTTCTTCGAGTGGGTATAGAACTCTGCCCGTACGCCGAACTGGCCCAAATATTAAATATTGATATCTTACATACATCTTATATATAAAATACACTGTTACCTGTAACAGTTATTTAGAAATAAAATATACAAAATAAGAACGTAATACCTTATTGATTTTTTAGTACCGTGAGAAGACTTCGAAAGTTGCCATATGAAATAATTCTTGACATTATAATATTATTCTATTCTTTCTGTCATACGCCACACTTCAAATCTTATTTATTTGTCAATGTCATCAAGATATTTAAATTCAGTCGAAATTTCTGATACAATATTCATATTTTCTTAAGTAAAAGTCTCCTTTTTAGATACCAGTTTTTATATATATATATATTTTAATTTTTCGCCTTCTTCTTTAAATTAGTATTCTCATTTAAATTTGTGAAATAAATCTATCTTCAAGTTATATTTATATAAAATATAAAATGTTATACTTTTGTGCATGATTTTTTACTACAATAGTACTAGTTACTTTTAATAGTATTGCTTTTAATTTATTTTTACTTTACGGTTTTCTAAAGTCGTTATAAGTAATTTGAAAAACATTAGTTTTAATTATTTTTGAGTCATTATTACTTCTTTTACTATTATTAAATTTTAATTACTAAACACGCTTTAATATATTTCTATTTGTGCACCAGTTCATACCAAAATTCAATGTGATGATTGAAATAATGATTATTTGTCATATTTTATCATTATTTTTAATGACTTAGAAGTTTTACATAAGTTTAACGAAACGAGTGTGTGTATGTGTGTGTCTGTGTAGTGCAGATTGTGATGACTCTTGTGCTAAATATCAAGTGAACAATGATTCGTGCGTTGACTTCTAGACGGTGGTCGTTACGTCGGGAAAGCGAGAGGTGAGGAGAAATTGTTTTTATTTAATCAGTCAATAGATACGTAGAGAAAGTAGAGAATAAAGATATGTCTATAGAAGTTAGCAAAGTAAGCAGAGGGAACTTGGGAACCCAATGTTAAGACATTTCCGTTCTCCAGTTTCACCGATTTCATCAAGGCATTGCTTGCGTGTTGAGTGGCGGATCTAAACGTCGCGCTTTGCCTTAATACTAAGCAAAGAATTAAAAATATTAAATAGACAGTAAATAGTTTTTATAATATTAATAAATGTTTATATTGAATCCCATTACTATTGTAACCTTATAGATTATGGTATTTTAAACATTTATAATTATGTCAACACGGTCATTCTCTTAATATGATAATGCTTATATTGGATTAAAGGGTTATACGTTTTTATGCTGTCGATACAATTAACCTAGTAGGTACGAAGGAAAGCCTCGTCCTTTGTTTTGTAATACATATATATTTTAAGTATCGTTTAATCTCATATGACCCTATTGTTGAGTGGTGGTGGTTATGAGTTCAATTCCTATCTTAAACACACAAAGGAAAAAAAACGGTAAAAAATATATATATAATACACTACCACGTTGCATCCCGCAGAAAGCAGGATAGGCAGAGGGAATAGGGGAACCTAGTGTTAAGACACTCCTATTAAGGCACTTGCGTTTCCCACCTTCCCCCGAAAACAGCACTGCACCTTGCGTTGAAACCAAAGCGAAGACATAAAAATATATGAAAAGAATAATTTCCTCGTGAAATAATCGAATCCACAACATGGCACACGCTTGGACCCCTGCAACACGACTGACCTCACAATCTATCTCCCTATATCTTCATTTACATAGTACTTTGACCTCTGAACCAAAAGCAGGTACAGAAATGTATATTTAATATGAAACCTTTAACCTTTACAAAATAATTTCGGCCTTTGAATCTAATTTTCATTATAAGCTCCACCTACCTAGCATCGTCTAAATTGTACGCCGCAAACTTATGATATCAAAGAGCTTCGGGATGGGCGGATCTTTATTATTTTTAATCAGACCCTCGATTTGACCTGACGTCTTGTTTGTTCTTCGTGTTAATGCTCTGAAAATATATTTTTTTTTATATAAATGAGATTTTGATGGCAAAGACATTTTTAGTACATAAAATCTCATTGTAGTAACAGAGATCTTACAAAAAGATGATATATTGAAAAATAAGTTAATATCCATAGTATATGTGTACTAGGGTCCTCTCCTCTCGCGTTGTCTCGTTTATGATAATAAACCTTTTAAATCTTAAAGGGCAAAGATACCATTTTTTTTGTAAGTACCTACACCATTTATGATAGTGTTTCGTTAGGTTAGAAAAAATGAATGAATGAATGAAAACTTCATTCTCTTTTGGTCCAGCTTGCATACAAACTTACTTAGATAGAAACATTTTTTGTACTGTATCCCGCATATAGCTGGGAACCTAGTGTTAACTGCTTTCCCAATATGACTGGACGCATTGCGTATCGAGTGGCTGAAGTCAACGCCGCGATAAAATATATACGAAATTAAATTTATTTATTACTTATTTTTGCGATTTAAACAGTGATTTGGGTGATATATTTACTTAAACATTCAATAAAAGCACCTAAATTGCCGAACCTTTTCCCTTTTTATGGTTTCCAGCTATAAAGCTTCGTGGGGTCTGAGGGTGTTCACCTCTAAAAGTGTATTTAATTGCAAGGGTTAAATGAAGGATGCTTACACGAAACGTGAGGATATGTTGTTTATTATTCATCATAAATTACAACTTGTTTTTGAATGTCATATTTTAGACATAGTGTTCTGTATTAAGGTCATTCGTGGCGCAGGGGCACAAGCGTGTGTTCAACCCTGTTGGTTGATTGGTTATGGGTTCGATTCCCGCAGGGCGTTTAGCTCCACCGCTTAACAAGCAATGCCTCTAGAATTCGGTGGAAAGTGGGTAACGGTAGTATGGGAATGGAGTATCTTTTAACAAGGTTCCCACGTTCCCTCTCGGCCTACCCTGCAATGTGCAGTATGCGTAAAGATAAAAATATATAAATATCGAATTATATAAATTTCTAGAAACAAATTATAGTTTTAAAATAGATGCTTTCAAACTATAAAATGTACCATCTCCATATTTCAACTTCAACTATTAATAGTAAATGAAATTATTTGGATCGCATCAGCTGCTCTAACGGTGCACTTTACCGTTTACGATCTGAAGTTACGCGAGATGTTACCCACGATGCAATCTTTATTACGTTTTTTTATATACTTCTCTATTATTTATGGTTGCATTTGAGGTGGTGCAGGGAAACAAGGGTGTGACTGTAACGCGACGGTTGTGAGTTCGATCCTACTCGATGAAATCAGTTATTATTTATTAATATTTTACTTTTTTCGCTCTGACACCAAGGCAAAAGCCCGGCGTTGAGTTTCGGCACTCAACACTCAATTCAAATTCAAATTCAAAATATTCTTTACTCAAATAAACTTTTGAATTGTCGAATGAACATATAAACAAATAGCTACCACCGGTTCGGAAGGCAGTTCTGCTGAGAAGAGCCGGCAAGAAACTCAACAGTTGCTGTTTTCAAAATCAATGGTACAATTTATTACATTTGCTGGCAGCTATCCTGCATTACATTCAATAGACATTAATTCCATACATGCTTATCCTCTAAATATTCTTGAACAGTGTAATACGCTTTACTTGTTAGAATTTTTTGACAGATATTTCAAATTTTGGTAGTGGCAAACTAAGAATACACTGCGGAATTTTATTATATACACGTATGCTCAGACCCATAAAAGATTTATTAACTTTTTGGAGGCGAAAGCTTGGCGTAACAATCTTATCTTTATTTCTCGTTCCTATTATATATTATATTCCAATGCTTGGGAAAGTTGGGTGGAAAGTGGGGAACGTACCATGCTGTATGCGGGTTATAGCGTGAAGCTGATTTATAGATACATCGTTAACTTGTAGTATGCACCATTATCTACGAGTACCTATAGAGTAACGATTTTCTTTTCTGTAATTACGGTTAAAATTTAAACGTGATTGATAGTGTTGTAATTATTATTCTTTCAAAATCATAATTGAGAGGCAAGTCAAATGAAAACATTAAATATTCCGTTTTCTCTAATGGGCATCGAACCTACTGTTTCTTCTTAAATATAAAAAAAAATCTAGTTTTTAAAAAATATATATTTTCATAGAACACCATTTCCTCTAATAAAATAACATGACGCACGTGTTTTTCTTGCGCTTGTAATTGTAATGAGTCACGAAACAATAAAATAACAGGATAGCTCGTTTAAGAAGCTGGTGGCGTGTCGTTCAACCTCCGCCTCGCATCAATCTTTACTGAGAATCTAAATTGTATAGAAGAATTAACGGTTGCCTTCTGTAGAGGTAGCAGGTTCAATTTCATACTGTACGAACGTGAGAATTAATTTATTATATAAGATAAATATATCTTCAAGACAAAGCGAAATTTTGAGTGACGCCGAAAGTTTTCGAGAAATTTTGCGGGAACACCGTGTCGTAGTTAGGTTACATTAGGTTCCCTCTGCTTATTCGGCTTTATGTGGGATGCAGCGAGAAACTTCGAAAGAAGTGCTATATTTGACGTATGTTATGAGTCGGCCAGTAACGAACTGCTATCAAGTGTATAACACTGGTTCATAATGTCTATTTAAATATCAAAAATCAAATCAGCTTCATGCTGTATCCCGCACACAGCAGGGTTAGGCAGACGAAACCTAGTGTTAAGACACTCCGTTCAATACTTACCGCCGAATTGCGTGTTGAGTGACAGAACTCAACGCCGCTCTTAGCCTAAACACCAGAGCGAAGAAATTAAAATATAAATATAAATAAATATTTCACTTCGTCGAGTGGGGATCGAATCCATAACCGTCGCGTTACAGTCATATCTTGTGCCGCTGCGCGACAACGGCCTCAAATATCGAAATATTGTTTAATAATCCATTTAAAATAAACCAATTCCATTATTTAAAAAACATGTGGTAATCTAGAGATATTATGTCTAACAATGCCATATAAAATTCTAGAAAGGAACCGTGCACATGTAAAAAATGCTCATTTATGTATGTAAGTACTGATAGTGTGTTTGGAATCACAATGCTTGGAATGACGACGACGATCATTCAACTTGTACATTCCTTTTAACGATCAATAGTATACCTTTACTTAACCTTAACATTTAAAAAGTACAATAAAATAATTTACCTAATTTACTTAAATTACCTAATTTACTTAAACATTCGTAGACTTTTAATGTCCTTTGTCAGACACCCATAGACCTAATTACCAACTTGAGCAGTGCTTTTTACAGACTTTTCTCTTAACTATGTTGACATGACACAGCGCGGCGTTAAGTTCCGCCGCTCAATACATAAAAAAATATCTCGAAAATTAGGGAGAAACTAGAGGAAAGTGTTATTATAGGGAAAGGGAAAGTGTTATTATTTTAGCAGATACTCTTGATATTATGGATATTATAATGAATTCAATACGAAAGTTTCAAATACGAGGTAAGTTGAAAATTTATTCATTGAATAACGAAATTTCCCAAATCTTTTTACCGAGATAGATAAAAAATTGTAATATTAATATGGCAAAGTCGTTTAAGGTGCTTGATTGTACTTTTAGCTGCCGAATTAAATTTCAATTAAAATATTTAGAATAAATTTGACAAAATTAACTACTATGCATCATTACCAGGGTGTTTCTGAGAAGGGAATGATGAGGTACAATAGACCAAGCAAAAGTGGTATCCAGGAATACGTTTCTTCGTTTAGAGCTCCATTTTTTTTTTGCTAACCCCTGTAAAAATGTCAGGTGCTAAGTATAATAAAATACTTAATAACCACAATTTATTGTTCCTCTTTTACGTATACACACTTCTAACACTGTTTCTATATAACACTTTACACTTATACACGTTTTAAAACTCATAGTTCCAACAATGACACTGATTTTAAATACTTGAACACTGTCACAATTTTACACCTTACGACAGGCAGAATAACGACGTACTGACTCAATCCATCAAAAACGTCACTTTTTATAGCCGTTCCCTTCCTCTTTTATAAATAATTATGTGGGTATTATTATTTTATATTCTGTAAAATACCCTCACACTGACAATTGTCTTACAGTTCGGCCGTCCTGCACCGAAACACGACCTCGTGTTTCCAAAAAAAAAAAAAAAACAAAGCTAAAAGAATAACTATGGTTCATAACTTTTACATAATTGACTGTAATAATGTCTCTTACAAAAAAGATTTACAGCTTTTACAAACAATATTTAAAGGCAATCTGCCATGTTAAACTAGGGCCAATTTTTACTCATGTAACCTGGCTCAACTTGCTAACCTTAACCTGCGGCAATCTGCTCACTTTAACCTGTGGCAATCTGCCCACTTTAACTTGCGATAACTTGCCCATTTTAAGATGCGGCAATCTGCCCATTTTAATCTGTTAAAATCTACCCACCTTAACCTGCGGAAATCTGTTCACCTTAACCTACGGCAATCTGCCTACTTTAACTTGCGGCAATCTGCCCATTTTAAACTGTGGCAATCTGCCCAACTAAACCTGCAAAATCTACTCACCTTAACCTGCGGAAAACTGTCCACCTTTACTTGCGGCCATCAGCCCATTTTAAACTGCGGCAATCAGCCCATTTTAAGCTGCAGTAATCTGCCCATTTTAATCTGTGGCAATCTGCTCACCTAAACCTGCAAAAATCTTCTAACCTCAACCTGCG
Organism: Heliconius melpomene rosina; assembly: GCF_056956725.1. Lineage (NCBI taxonomy): Eukaryota > Metazoa > Arthropoda > Insecta > Lepidoptera > Nymphalidae > Heliconius > Heliconius melpomene. Next base: position 1,544,846 of record NC_140402.1, on the reverse strand, counting down.
GAAATCTGTTTACCTTAACTTGCGGCAATATGTCCCTCGTCACAGTGCTCCTCCTCGACTCCCACTGGCTGCGAGCCAGCGAAGATTAGAATCTTCCGTGAAACGTGGCGGCAGAAGCCTGCTAGGCACCTTACGGAGTCAAAGATGATGTTGTCACCGTTGATGGTCTGCTCGAGGTAGCTCGCAGCAGCTACCTGCGCGTCTTCTTGGCCCAAGTTGGTAGGTGATCAGCTTTGCGGCAATCTGTCCCTCCTCACAGTGCTCTTCCTCGACTCCCACTGGCTGCGAGCCAGCGAAGATTAGAATCCTTCGTGAAACGTGGCGGCAGAAGCCTGCTAGGCACCTTACGGAGTCAAAGATGATGTTGTCACCGTTGATGGTCTGCTCGAGGTAGCTCGCAGCAGCTACCTGCGCGTCTACTTGGCCCAAATTGGGAGGTGATCAGCTTTGCGGCAATTTGTTTACCTGAAACTGGGGCAATCTGCCCACATGAAGCTGGGGCAATCTACCCACATGAAACTGGGACAATCTGTCCACATGAAACTGGAACAATCTGTCCACATGAAACTGAGACAATCTGTCAACATGAAATTGGTACAATCTACCTAACCGAAACTAGGGACCATTTACCCAACTGAGACTGGGGGCAATCTACCTAACCGAAACTGACAGCAACCTGCCCAACTGAAACTGGAGGCAATCTGCCCAACTAAAACCTGGGCAATCTGCCCTACTGAAACTGAAGGCAATCTGCCCAACTGAAACCAGGGCAATCTGCCCAACTGAAACTAGGGCAATCTGCCCTACTGAAACTGAAGGCAATCTGCCCTACTGAAACTGAAGGCAATCTGCCCAACTGAAATCAGGGCAATCTGCCCAACTGAAACTAGGGCAATCTGCCCAACTGAAACCAGGGCAATCTGCCCAACTGAAACCAGGGCAATCTGCCCAACTGAAACTAGGGCAATCTGCCCAATTGAAAATAAGGCAACCTGCCCAACTGACATTGGAGGCAATCTGCCCAACTGACATTGGAGGCAATCTGCCCAACTGAAACTAGGGCAATCTGCCCAACTGAAACTAGGACAATGTGCCCATCTTTTACTAGGGCAATCTGCCCATCTTTTACTGGGGCAATCTGCCCATCTTGAACTGGGGCAATCTGCCCATCTTGAACTGGGGCAATCTGCCCATCTTGAACTGGGGCAATCTGCCCATCTTGAACTGGGGCAATCTGCCCATCTTGAACTGGGGCAATCTGCCCATCTTGAACTGGGGCAATCTGCCCATCTTGAACTGGGGCAATCTGCCCATCTTGAACTGGGGCAATCTGCCCATCTTGAACTGGGGCAATCTGCCCATCTTGAACTAGAGCAATTGCTCTAAAACTAAATCTTAAACTAAACTAAATCATTAAACATCACAATTCACTTAGAAGTAAATAAATCCATATACATGTATACTTTATCTACGTGACATAAGTATACACTGTATACTATACTTTTAACTTCACTTAACTCCATGCTTTATATAGATAAAGCATTATCCCTAGCGGGGCAATCAGAGAGAAAGGAGGGCCAAACGCCACGGCCCCTACATACCTCCCTAGCCTCGTCCACCGTCATCAACCTTCATACATGCTATTTATTTAATAGTATTAAAATTTATCTAGACTGTTTATCAACTTATACAAGACTTCATTAAATTAAATAATTCGAGACTGACATTTGTTATCATTATGACTATCCGATTTGGCTTGAGAATCACTATCGTCAGAAAGACGGTCAAAACTACCCACGCTCTAACTTCATCTATAGCCACTATTGCTCTATAAAAACCCCTCTACACTTTTTGTAATTGGGAGAATATCTTAAATGGCATATTTGTTCTTTTGTTAAAAACTTGTAACCTTTTTATTACGAAAAACTAACAAAAAATTCGTTTTGGTACTTACACGGCGGTTCTTTTATACTATTATATATTTAACCCTTTTTTTTTATACTTGATCTATAATTTTATTACGAATTGTTTCTCTATTTTATTTTCTATATCTACGCTTAATGACTTTAACATAAGACTATCAGAGTTGCTACTCACATTTCAAACCTTAGTCGGCGTTCAACCGATTCCTTTATTATGAATATAATTTAACAACACAATTATTGTCTGCAATTGCTAACGATTGAATTAAAGTACGTATTAAACAGCACTAGCAATACTATATAGAATATTTCTATTTAATAATAGTAATGACACTTTGAATTAAGTAGATTCATTTACTATATAAAAAGTACTTGTAACTAGCACCAGCAACACTGTATTCTATTTCCTTTTGTATAACTTTTATTTATAAGACCTCTAAACAGTCTGTTATTCTCAATTCAATTATAACTAATAATTAATGACACCTTGATTTGTAAATAATACTCTGACAAATATATTTACTTTCTATATTTGATAGTAAGCTCGAAAATATACAAATAAACAATTTGTTTAGCCATGAGAGTCCAACAGAACATGACGCTGCTCGCCTTACTATTCTTATATTCAAACCAATACTGGAACATATATCTCCACCTGCTCATTAGATCGTGGAGTAGAGATAACGGTAACAATGGGCTTAACACGTCCTTCGTGTTTTTAAATGTCTGTCTTATAAGTCAACTATCTGGTCAGTCTAACTGAAGTAGTAAATATAAAATATAACATTTTATATTGTAATTGCATAATTAGCATCTGTTCCTCTAACTGGTTGTACTATTTCATAGTTTAAGAAAATATGTCAATGATTCACAACAATTAACTATTTTTATTACTAATCTTTTAGGTTTTGTTAGGTGCCTTGTGATAAACACAATATAAACATAACCGTACGTATTTTTTGCACTTTGTTGAATTTACTTGAAACATAAATGACTACATCAGTGTTCTGTTTATCTTTTAAAACTGGATTAAAACTTAAAACATCCGCGTGGCTCATTTTACTAGCCATACTATTCGATGTGCCAATTACATTATGGAATCTAGCGCTAGCAGCGGGAAACTCGAGGAATAAACACGTTTTTCAAAAGTTGCCCGCAATGAATACAATATGTCACCAAATTAACCTTTAGACCAGTGAATAAAATCTAGGGCGCCATAACGCAGAAACTACCGCACTATTATCAATTAATTTAATTTGCTAGATCACCAACCACAAAACAATTTCGATATGTATTCCATTAATGAAATATCTACATTAACAAGTTACTTTAAGTTGGGGTCTGCTTATTTAAATTACTTTAATAATTTTTTAAACACATAACTATCTTTTAACTTTATTTTGACAGCTTATTTCTTTTTGTCTTCAACAAGTTATTTTAGAATAAGTTTACAATTTTTATCGTCAAATTCATTTAATTTTTATAAAACAAAATATTCTTTACACGTCTATAAGTTTATTACATCTACCATTGCTATACACTAACCGTTGTTTGATGCTTTGACTTTATAAGACTTTTTTTTTGTTCAATTCTACTAAATGATAATACTGCGGGTATTATAATTTTATTTAGCTATTATTTTAAAATTATCGTAAGTCTTAAACATTATAAATATTTGTTCTGTAACAGCATAACCTAAGTAAATATTCATTAGACACTAAGCACTTCCGTTATTGCCAAAATGCCATCAATAATAATTTAAATATCATAACTGTCTACGGCTGTAACTGTCGAGTTACCAAAACCTATCGAAGGCTCCGTTTCATCCTTATTTCACTTAATATACTATTGACCTTTTATTTCACTTAAAGTTCCTAGTTTAATGAAAGAATTTAAAACAATGCCGTTTACTGAGAATACGTCACTTAATTATATTACTTTTTTTTTTGATTACATTTTCACTTAGTTCATTTACGCGATTCACTTTTCTACAGACTTTAACTAAGTAAACTATAACATGACATTTAGCACACTGTTAGATTTGTTATAAAGGAGACTTTAATTATAGCGACTACTTTGACTTTTGAATCTTAATATCTTATTAAAATTTTGTTACCATATTGTGCCGCTTCTGCACTTCTACTTGATGATTAATATTACTGTTACTATTAATAAAATCCTCGTACCTTCATAACGATGCTTACTTCAAGGAAGACGATTTTCATTGTCTTCTTTAGAAGATGGCTATCTGCACGGCTGTCACGCTAGCGGCAAACATACTGTTCTCGCTTCGGCTTATAAACATGGTCGCTGTTGCTTTGTTGAACACTACTACCACGCTCACTGGCACGCCTGCTACCACGCACCTACGCCTGCTGAGACGTCCCTGTACCTCACGTTCACGTCTTCTGCGATTTCGACTGTACCTTCTGCTACTTGGACGGCGACCATAACTATGCTTTTGACTACAACTTCGGTTATTACGGTTGCCGTGATCGCTTCCGCTGATTATCTCCGCGTCTATTCTGTCTACGATCACCGTCGCAGACGTACCGTATTCGTCGTCGTGCGCCGGTTGGTCTGCTTTGGGCGTAGTAACAACACCAGTTATCTTTAGGTGTTGGATCCCACTTCTGACATTTGTAAAAATGTCAGGTGCTAAGTATAATAAAATACTTAATAACCACAATTTATTGTTCCTCTTTTACGTATACACACTTCTAACACTGTTTCTATATAACACTTTACACTTATACACGTTTTAAAACTCATAGTTCCAACAATGACACTGATTTTAAATACTTGAACACTGTCACAATTTTACACCTTACGACAGGCAGAATAACGACGTACTGACTCAATCCATCAAAAACGTCACTTTTTATAGCCGTTCCCTTCCTCTTTTATAAATAATTATGTGGGTATTATTATTTTATATTCTGTAAAATACCCTCACACTGACAATTGTCTTACACCCCCTAGTTATAAACTATAAAACATAAAACTAAAAACAAATTATTACTGAAGCTAAAAAAATAACTACATATATGCAAAATCACTGTCAAAGATATAAGCGAATAAAATTAGGAAGGGCGAACTATTTTTTTAGAATCTAAAAAAAATAGGATTTTCATCATGTCGTTTTCATCGTAAATATTTTTAGGTACCATAAAAACTAAATATTAAACTTCTTTCATAGAAAAAGTTGATTGAAGCTGCTATATTATTCGAAATACGCAATATTATGTTGTTACATCCAGCTAGGCTTATCTAACATATCCAAGTGACAGCAGCTGTTGCTAAAGCTGCGTAGAATACATTATTACTTAGTAGATATGTCTAGAACTAGAAGATATATTAAATAATAAAGTAAGCTGGTGACACCACTATAGGAACCGCTATTCAAATTCAAAATATTCTTTATTCAAATAGGCAATTATTATAAGCACTTTTGAATCGTCGAATGAACATATGAACAAAAAGCTACCACCGGTTCGGAAGGCAGTTCTGCTGAGAAGAGCCGGCAAGAAACTCAACAGTTGCTCTTTTCAAAATCAATGGTACAATCTATTACATTTGCTGGCAGCTATCCTGCATTACATTCAATAGACATTAATTCCATACATGTTTATCCTCTATTGGAAAATATCTAACTGTATACGCCGTGATTGCTGAACTCAGTCGGGATTGTATTTATATTTTGTAGATTACACATTTATGCCACTGCGTCACAGGGGCCTCGTTCATAATAACACTTTATAATAATATATTTTATATCTTTTTGTAAAAGCTTATTAAGAATATACACAAGTGGCTCGTTTTTGCTGTATAAAGTAACATAAAAGTTATATAAAATGGCTCAAATTACGAAACTCAGATGATAAAAATAAAGAACATTACTAATTTAAATTTATAAAATATCTTTCGCTATTTACAACTTAGTTAAAATGAGTAAGAAAAAATATATACGCATTCTATGGATTCACCCTCTCTCTATCGACACCAAATATGTAATAATTCTGCTAGAGCTGCTTTGCAAAGTATATTTTGGAAATTAATTGATGATGGTTTATAAATAGTCACATTTTTGAAAAACACAACATAGAAAGTTGTTATAACTCTTGCTTGTGCTACTTGCCCCCTCTTTTACTTATTGGTTTAAAAATAAAAACCTTATTATTTGTAAACTACAGACATATGTACAGTCCATGAGGTCTAAACTAAGCCTTGCATTTGTATGAGTGTTTATATATACTGCAAATGTGACGACGGCTGTCGAGCTCCGCGCATTTTTTGCTTGGCCTCAATGGGCTTATACGGTTTTTTGACAACTGGCTTAATTCTCTCTATCTCTTGAACTAATTGCATTGCAAGGTATTTAATAGGTATTTAATAATTTTTTCCTGAGTCAATTTTTAGTGGTTACTCACATAAATGATAAGCTCGGCTTAAGCCTCTCGAACTGTATATTGATGAAAAATCATTTTGACACTCTGCATGTAAAAATTCCTGGATGATTTGTCCGAAAATAAAAACATATTTTTTTTAAATTTATAAATTATCAGTTGACAAAACCAAAAAAACAAAAAAAAAAAAAACAATACAAAAATAATAGACCAGAATAATATAAAATCTTTTGTACTTTAAATTTTTAAACTTATTATGGATACAATGGATTCTGACAAAGAAAGTAATAATGTCAATCGATGCTAACCCTGACTTTGGCCATGAGATACTGTCGGCGGTCGCGCGTCGCTCTAACACGTGCTATTTCACATCGCGTTCATTGTATCATTAGTGTTTTTTGATTCTTCATAGTTTATATACCACACATATAAATAAATCAAATCAGCTTCATGCTGCTAGGCAGAAGGAACCTAGTGTTACTCCGTTACTCCGTTCCCATTTTCCGTGGAATTCTGGAGGTATTACCAGAGAGAGGAATATAAAATTTTCGGAAGGTTGTCCTTTACCTGTGCCTGGTCTCCTGTGTTTGTCACTTGATCTTTTCAGCATAAATATTTACTTTTAATTCCAGTGGCTTCGGAACTCATAAAACAGCTCATAAAAAAAGTAAAAATAAAATTACACGGGTTCACATTTCGTATAATAATGCCACCGATGATAAAATATAAAAGGTTATTTTCTGCCACCCAGTTTTGAACCTTTGAATGGACCATTGCGGTGTTCTAAAACAGCGTGTTGTCGTACATGTAGGTTGAAAATTCGATCCTCTGAGCGGAAGTTAATTTTTTTTTTTCATTTCGTTGCTTAGGTACACCTAGCGCAGCGTTGACTTCCACCATCATCTCGGAAACTTAACTGGAAATTGTTTACGGAGTATTTTAACACTGGCTTGGTCTACCCCGTTATTCGGGCAAAAGCATGAGCCTGATCAGCTTTGAACCTACTAATTATTTCAAAACGACATCCACCGCAAAATTGATCATTAAAAGTCATCCGAGTGTTGCAGTAGAAACTTGCAATATATTCACAACACGTGACGTTTACGCTCTAATTACGGTTTATTAACATACAGCCATATTCCGCTGCAGAGAATCATCTAAATTGTACCGCAAACATGAATACACACTTAACCGAGAGAAAAGTGGATGATGCGAGGCTTCCTCCACTCGAATTGAGGCCACAAGTCAATTTGTATGCTATTAGCCTAATTATATTTCTAAGTTGTAGGACTTGTAGGTGATGTTGTTTACCTTGTGTGCCTCAGGGACGCTAACCCTTTTGGATATTGTTCTGGAGGTTGGTGTTTTAGTTGGGCCTGAAATTTCAGTTTCTGCTAATTAAGTGTTTAATTAGAAGTGTATATAGATTATAATTATAAGGAACTAGCGGCCCGCTCGCGGTTTCACCCGCGTGAACTATGTTATTATTAATTTCTGTCTCCATGACTACAACCTAGTGACATTATGCAAAATTTGAGACTCCTAGCATTTGTAGTAACGAAGTTTCATACAAACTTTCGACCCCCAAAACAACCCCTTAGAAGTCGAACATTGCAAATTTCCGTCTTAGCGAGCACCTACGTCCTATAAGTAACTCCTATGTAAAATTTGTGATTTCTAGCACATGTAGTTTCTGAGATTTCGTGATGAGTGAGTGACCTTTCGATTTTATATATATAGATGATGAAATTGACTTTGAACTTCAACCTGATCTTTGCTCCAACCCTTTTTATATAGCAGATGCTCATTCATCTCTGGAATTCCTAAAGATATGCGGAGGTATCTTTATAAATGAGTATTTTTAAGCAAAAAATAAATTTAATTAATCTGAAATAAATTTAAATTATAATGTAATATTGAACCTCAATCTTTTTGAGATAAAAATTCTCTACAATAATAAGGGAACTTTAGAGTCCCAAAAACTTGGAAATGCATCCAATAATTCCGTGTTTCTTCAAACTATCTCGAATATATTTTTTGACGGCTTATGAAATTGAAAATTATACATTTATATTTCGTCTACTACGAGATTTGTATTTCATCTGACCTGCGGCCAATATGTCCAGTCCAGCCTTTTTATCTTTTATCGTTGTGTCCTCGTACAATATTTAAGCGTGTTCCGGAGTATAGCCACAGGCTTAGAGATGTCACTCGTTGCTATTATACGTTACCTATCTTTTTTACCTTTCTTCCTAATATATTTTCCGTACGAAGAAGGAGAAGAAAATTGATTGTGTATGTTTGAAAGCTCCGTACTCCGTACTTTTTTGAGATATTGGGTATTGAGTGGCGAAACTCAACACCGCGTTTTGTCTTCCAGAGAGGGGAAAAGAAAATAATCTAAATATTAACATTCTGCCGAGCTGGGATTGAACCCACAGCAGATACTGTCACTGTCACAGGCTATACTATTTTACCAAATGTGATTTTTGTATTAAAATATTACTATACCGACGATCTAAATTTAATTCTACATATTTTTTGCAATCAAGCTCTAAAGATTTAATTTATGTAACAATTTTCTCATGTAACGTTTTAATTAAAGTGTCTAATATATATTAAGAAAATGTAATTTTCTTGCAGCGCGAGCCGCACGTGCGGGGCGGAGGGCGCGACCGAGCAGGAGCAGGCACCGCCCGCCGCCGTCGACCTGCCTCGGACTAATGATGGGGAAATTGATTATGATGGTGAGTTGCATTTATCTGTTATTAGCGGCCCGCTGGCGGTTTCACCCGCGTGAACTATGCTATTATTAATTTCTGTCTCCATGACTACGTCCTAGTGACGTCTACGCAAAATTTGAGACTCCTAGCATTTGTAGTAACGAAGTTTCATACAAACTTTCGACCCCAAAAACAACCCCTTAGAAGTCGAATATTGCAAATTCCCGTCTTAGCGAGCACCTACGTCCTATAAATAACTCCTATGCAAAATTTGAGATTCCTAGCACATGTAGTTTCTGAGATTTCGTGATGAGTGAGTGACCTTTCGATTTTATATATATAGAAAGAATATAACTAGAAATGGTACTAACTAATATATACTAAAATATTAGCCCTTCGTGGTTTAGTGCTGGAAATATATAGAAAGTCTCGATACTTTTTTTTTTGGCTTCACGCCGTATCGTGCACATAGCAGGATAGACAGAAGGAACCTACAGGCTTAGCGTTGAGACACTTCCATTTTCACTTCTGGACCAATTCTGGAGTCATTACGCGTTGAGTGGCGGAACTCAACTACGCGATTCTGCCTCTTTACCAGAGCAAGGAAATAAAGATATTAAATATTTCATTTCATCGAGGGGGAATCAAACTCACAATTCAACAGTTTGGACAATTGACTCTACCAGTCAATTATGGATATAATATAAGTTGAATACTAGTACAATTATAGTACTTGAGATTGGACTAAACAAAGTTTGGTATAAACTACACGTAACATTCACGTTCTACTAACAAGATGAAACAAACACGTGTATATCTAAACATTGTTTAAAATAATGATTTAATAGACAACTAAAATAGTGACGCGACATTGAGTTTCACCACTCAATATACAATACCTAGAAAACTGGGTAAAAAATGGGGAAAAGTACTCCCTTCTTCAGTCCTAATACAAAGCACTTTCTTTCTACCCTACTATATGTGAGATAGAGCTAAAAAAACAAATAAGGTAAGGTATATGGTATCGTTCTACAGTTAAAAAGTAACCTAAGAAATTAAATCTGTAAAATATTTCCCGTATAGCTTATTAAATTAGTGAATGTATGATAAGCCTCTACCTTACTTATTAAATATTTATCAAAGTTATCTTAAACCCCAAGTGGGATTAGACGTGGGACTAATAAAGGTAGTCTAAAAGAGGTACCACAGTTAGAAACAATGCCTTTGAGTTGTACCTGAGAACAAAACTTCGCGTGGGCGTAAGGTGGCTTTCCGTCTTAAAGTATCGATGTTGAGAAGTTTACCTCTTTAGTTATTCAGAAAGGGATAATTATAATCTAAATTTAGATTAAATATATATAAAGAAACATTAGCAAACCTATGACATAACTGAGGCCGTCCTGGCTTAACAGTTTCAATGTTGCTAAGAGTTATTAATTATTGTCCACTGACTTCCACCAATTATCACATGATATATTGAACTCGAGCGCAAAGCAGAGAACTGATAGAGTGTCCTAATACTAAGCTCTCCTTGACTCTCTGTCTCTCTGCCTTTTATATATGAGTAAGGGCGTGAACCTGAAAATAACATACTTAAACTACTTATTTTTTTCCAAAAGCTCCATTTTCCTAGTAAGATATTCCAAATGTCAATAACACAGCCCACAGGGCTGTTCGATCCGGTCGTTACTCGTGACCGCAACGTTTGCTCGTAGACGTGAAACTTATATTGCTTTACTTTTCAACTCTATCCTTCTTCTAGTTTGAGTTTTGTTTGCCAGTGTCATCGTGTAACTTATGGATTTCGAAATTGAGGTAAAAAGTCGTTTAAAAATATTGTCTGTACTTTTTATTTGTATTGTAAAGCTAGAGTCTAATTGGTTGAACCCGCTTATCTCAAGAATTAGTGGTTTGATTAAATAAACAGATATGTATTGGATAGTTTGATTATCAAAGAAGGCTGTATATAGGCTATATTACATTACGTTAATTGTTTCTGATTTAACTTACTTACTGTCAGGCTTATAACTGGCCCTTGTAATGTGTCATCTCATACGCACTCTTAGTTATTTTCATTTAAATATGGGCGTAACGCCGCAGGTAAAAGTTAGTGAATTAATTAAATTTTAAATTATCCCACACATCCATAGATGTCAGTGCTGTTGTTTTTTTATATAAAATACTAGCGGACGCGCCCAGCTACGCTTGCTTATTTAGGGGTGAACTCTAATAAACCACGAAACGTGTTCATTGAAATATTTTTAAGAGTCTAAATTTCAAATTTTATAAAAATCGGTGGCTATTTAAAGGCTTTTCCATACAAACTTTCAACCCCTTATTTGCACCCTCGGGGGTGAATTATAGAAAACCATGAAACACATGTTCAATTAAATATTTTTAAGAGTCTGAATTTTAATTTTTATAAGAATCGGTGCCGATTTAATTTTCAAAATCCCTTCTTAGTGGATGTCCAGATTACAAAAGTAAACATCTCCCCAAATTTCACGTTTCTATCATGAGCGGTTACGGCTATGCGTGCGTCTTACCTCAGTCAGTGAGGACAAGTCCTTTTATATATATAGATTTGTTTACTTTTCAATTGCTCTATAATAAAAAAAATAACAAATTAGAAATACAATAAGAACTCACCCCACAAACTACAGAATTAAAAACAAAATCCTAACATTGTCCCGCACAATGACTCACGCGCATTCTATAAAAGGAGCACCGCGTGACGGAAATACAACGATTCCTGCGACCGCGTAATGGTTCTCCAGTCTCCAGTGATGGGTTACATCATGACTTGATTTGGATGGCTGTCCTTCGAGTTTTTAAATAACACCAGTATGGTCCGTCCTGGGGGTAATTGGTGTGACTATAGTTATTTTGGAGAATTCTCGCGTAATGTCGTCAGAATTCGGTGGAAAGTGAGGAACAGATGTGTTTTAACGAGGACGGAGATCCTTAACAGTAGGTTCTCATGTATACTCTGCCTACCCTGCTATGTCCAGGGTACAGAGTGAAGCTAAATAATGGCACATAGCATTGTGTGCAAAGAGAACCTACTGATAAGGCGCATTGTTCTCCATTGACCACACAATTCCAGATATACGTTGTTTGTTGGAACCTGACGCGCTTTATACCACCAGGGAAATTAAAATGAGGTTGTCGTCGCGCAGTGGCATAGGCAAATGCCTCCAGAATCCGGCGGAAAGTGAAGAACGGAGTGCCTTAACACTAGACTCCCATGTTATATAACCATCGCTTTTACATTAGGATACTGTTTCATTGTGCCACAATTATCGCAACAAACTAGTATTTTTTTATAACACCGCAAACTTCAGTTTTCTTTATCCGAACAGATTTTATTATTCCATAATATAAGTATTCAATAACAATACTTATACGACTTCATATGAAGACGACTTCCTACTATTGGCATTATGTTAATTATATTATACGGATAATATCTAGTTTATGATGGATCCTTTAGATTTATTTTAACAAGAACAAATATGATATTTTTATTATAATTAATCCAATATAACAGTCAGTCAGTGGGGAACGGAGTCTCCCTGACCACCTTAGAAGTACTAATGCCCACTAGGATTGTTGACGCGTAATCGGCAGAAGTTAGAACCGGTTGTTATATATAGCTTCTTAAGTAGGTCTCTGCCTAGATTTAACTAGAATTAATTTTATTAGAGTTTAAGTTAATCTTAAAGCTAGCTGTCTAATAATGAACTCGTTTCAAGAATTAAACTTGTCTTTTTTTACTAAAATGCTAATCTCCGATGCTATTCGATTAGTTAGATGGAAAGATAACAGAAATCTTTTTAATTGTAAGTATAATATTTTGTTCCAGCACTATACGAGGATGATTCGGACAGCGATCTCGGGTCTATGGAGAACCATGGCTCCGTCGTCACACATTTACTGTCTCAAGTCAAAATCGGAATGGATCTCACTAAGGTTAGTTATTTTTAACTAGGATTAATATATAGATTTAAACTTAAATATAAAGTTTAATTACATGAGTTGACTTTTCAATTTTATTTCTTGTTTTTATGGTTCCGTAATCTTCCTCAAATGGAAGAAGCGGAACCCTTATAGGATCACTTTATTGTCCGTGTGTCAAATCTATCTATATCGAGATCGTGTGAAGGTGTATCTATATTTCATAGGGAAAAATAATTACCAAAATAATTACATGCAAACTTAAATTTGTTAACTTTTGTATGCTACGTAATATAAACCTACAAGATATTTCCCGCTCACCTACAGATAAAAAAAAAATTTGGCAAGTGAGAACTTGCAGTACAATCTGAAAATTAAGGAAATAATCTGAAAAGTGGTAATTTACACTTGTAACGTATCGAATGTACGTATGTTCTTGTACGCACCACGGGAGAAATGTAGGGCATTGCCACTCGCGATTGTCACAATAATAATAATTCGCGGGTGAGAATGTCCTACTTTTCCTCCTGGGTGTACAAATTTATCATTTATGTAGTTCATTTCATACAAAATGAGTGCATGGCAGGAACCCTTGGCGAGCGAATCCGGCTTGACCTTGACTGGTTTTTGTGTAGTTAAAAATTCAGAATAAAGTGATTTATGTATAGAGCTCTTAGCATTAATAAACTATATATTTATAATAATTAAAAATGAAAAATAAAAGTTGAAATATTTATTTCTCCCATTTTTAGGTTGTGCTTCCTACATTCATTTTGGAGAGGCGATCACTGCTCGAGATGTACGCTGACTCCTTCGCACACCCGGACCAATTTGTTAAGTATGTATAAAACTATATTATTACTACAACTACTTTATATCTATCTGTTCTGTGTTATTAAGACAGTTCCTCAATTTCTTCCCTTTGCGTGTAGATTGTCGGACCTCAACGCCGCGCTTTGCCTCGTTCCTGGAGCGAGGAAATGAACTATAAACAGTCCTCGTGGCCCAGGAACCACGCTTATGCCACCTTCGCCACGACTGGCGTCTAAAAAACATATGTTTGTAGTAATAAATAAAATATTATTTTCTTTTACAGGATAGTTGACATGCAAACGCCTCGCGAGAGAATGGTACAAGTGATTAGATGGTACCTTAGTTCATATCACGCGGGTCGTAAATCTCAAGTGGCCAAGAAACCATACAACCCCATATTAGGGGAAATATTTAAATGCCACTGGGACATTGAGGGCGAGTCGGAGAATAACTCTAAAGTAAGTTTTTAATTTAAATTTATTTATTTTGCATTTTAAAATTGTATGGGTATATATCATTTAGTAGTTTATTAAGCGATCTCTTTACCTCTCTTGTAGGGCAATTTTGATACTGTCAAGCTATTATATTATTTTATATAAGATACTAATAAAGATAATAATAAGTAAAAAATTGATCCTTCTTAGTATGCTGTAATAACATCTACAAAACTGTTTGTAAGTTCTATTGTAAATTCTAAAAAGTTTATTTTAATTTCACCTCGACCATACGAAGGTAAGATAATGTTTTGCAATAGTTCTAAAAGAAGTTACATGATAAATATTCTTTAAATCTCCAGCAAGAAGTAGGCGATGGACCAGTTCCATGGTGTTCTCCAGATCAGCTCTCCTTCGTAGCAGAACAAGTATCCCACCACCCCCCCATATCAGCCTTCTACGCGGAACACGTGAACAAACGTATACAATTCGACGCCTACGTTTGGACCAAAAGCAAGTTTCTAGGACTTTCCATAGGAGTTCACAATATAGGGAAAGGAACTGTGACGCTTCTGGACGTGGATGAGGAATATACGTTAACTTTTCCTAATGGTTATGGCAGGTTTGTTTTAATTTTCTGTTTCTGTTTTCGTTCTTTTTTTCTCTTTACCAGCTAATTTTGTCTATTAATATTGTAAATATATGCGATTAATCCGGTTGAATCGTTTCATTTGAAATATATTCTTTACTTTTTATTGAAATATGTATTTTAATTGTTTCAGATCAATATTAACAGTGCCATGGATAGAACTAGGTGGATCAGTAGTGATAGAATGTATACAGACTGGACATAAAGCGAATATAGAATTTCTCACAAAACCCTTCTATGGTGGAAAGAAACATCGAGTCACGTGTGAAATTTACGCCGGAAGTGAAAAGAAACCGTATTACAGCGCTCAGGGAGAGTGGAATACAAGGATGGAGGGAAGATGGACTGATACGGGGGTAAGGGAGTGTCTTACTATAGAAAGGAAGATATTTGAAATATATTTAAAATGAAATTTAAAGAGGTTATCGGTGTAGCTTCTGGCTCTAAACCCTATAGTTGTAGGTCTGATAACTACTCAGGGTAATAGATTATTTTACTTACATGATAACTCGTCATATGGAGTTCTGTCACACAACATGCATTATAATGAAAATTTAGCGAAAAGGGACAAAAGAAGTATTTATATTTTCGTTTCATGCTGTTAATTTTCGTTACTAATATGCATTGAGCTGACCTACCTAATCTAATAAGAATTATGCAAATATGGTCAAACATCCATCATTAACATAGAACATACAATCTCACAGCGCACAGAAGTGCTGTTCGACGTATCCTCAATGCGCACGCACCGCAAGCGCGTGGCGCCTGTGTCGCGCCAGCAAGCGGGCGAGTCGCGCCGTGTGTGGCGTCACGTGACCGCCGCGCTGCGCGCCGCCGACACCGACGCCGCCACCGCCGCCAAGCGCCGCCTCGAGCAGGCGCAGCGCGACGCCGCCAAGAGGCGCGTGGACGGCGGGGAGAAATGGCTCACGCAGGTTAGTTGTGCGTGTGTCGTTTGTGAGGCCAGGGCAAAGCCCTGCGTTGGATTACGCTACTTAACACGCAATTGTCATCGCACGCAGTGGTCATCACGCAGTGGTCATCTGATGGTAAGTGATCACCGCCGCATTTGACCCCGTGTAACGCCTGTGCGTCGCTGGACTTTAATGCTATGCTGCTATATGCGGGATACAGTGTTATTGAGGCATATGGCTATAACAATGATGACAATTCAACTAAACACCGAAAATGAAGAAAAAATATTACATTATATATGTCGAAATAGGCTCCAAACGGATGTTGTCATCATCAAATGATGTCACGATTACTCATGTCTTCACTCTCTCTCTCTCTCTCTCTCATCTTTTGAAAGGTGTGATCAGGCGAACGAAAGTTGAGAGTGAGGTTTAAGTAAGTGAAGATAGATAAAGAGAGAGAGTTACGTTTCGTATATTACTATATGAGGCAAAAAAAAATCCAGCACACGTTTTCTTTCTCTCATAACCAGTTACGTTTCGCAATAGAAAAAGGAATTAAATATAGATGAATCTAAAGAAGTTTTACTTCACTTTTGGTTTAAAGCACACTTGTTTATTTTTTTTATCTGTTGCAGCTCTTCAGTCCGAAAGGAGAAGAGGGATGGGAGTACAACTTGCCGTTACGGAAACGTATAGAATCGAAATCACCTCAACGTAAAGCAAATCAGGAAAATGAAGCAAGATAATGTAGTTAAATATGTATTTAGACTTATACTTTACTATACTATAGTATACTATAAGGTTTATACGTCACTACTCACGTTGCGTTCACGTTTTGGTTACTAATATTTGGTCCAATATTGGATTTAATTGATTGACTAATAATTTTTAATTGCTGTTGTATGTCGGCTCCAAAATTATATACATTTTGGTTGTTGCCCTAAAAAATAATAAGTCTGCCTACACTGCTATGTGCGAAGAACGGCTTAAGCTAAAAAAATATATAAATGTACACGCAACGGTTGTAGGGTGAATTTGATCCTCAATCTGGTAAATAATTAATTTTATTACCAAAGGCAAGTGGCCCGTATAATTTTTTTTAGCTTTCTTTAAATTATTAACTATGTATTTTAGTAAATGAAAACTAAATTTTAAAGAAAGTCTAGTAAGTCAAAACGTAGCGTTAAATTGGCAAAAAGCGGAGTGGAATTTCTTAAAACGGCTAGACCCATGAACTACTGCTAAGTGTTCGAAACAATAATATTATTAAATAAAGACAATTAAAATAATTTTATTTAAAGTGTGTATAAATCACGACAATCAAAAATCTTGTTAAAAAATATATATCCAATATTGGATCAAACGTTGGCCATCGATAAAAACCAAATCGTGAAAGTTTTCTATAGATAATTAACTATAATAGTTAAATTTCGTTACGCACCGTTACTGCTTAGACGAGTTTAGATACGAATTGCGAGTGAATGAAATGCGAAACAATCGAGTGGATATCGATATGATAGATAAATTACTGTATATCGATTAAGTGACGAATGTAGGACTTGTGTTAATGTTGCCGATCTAAAAAAATATTTTAATGGTGGTAAGAATTATCACTTATTTTATTTTTTGTGTGCTGTATATTTTTTTGTAAAATATATATATGTATATATATATTTGGTGTTGGCAACACTAACTAAAAGTATTGAAAATTTATTATAAGTCGATAAAAGTCGATTAGTAGTTTGGTTACTTGACTGGTAATTTCTTATTCGTTTATCCAAAGAAACTGGATTAAATTAATAAAAATTAAATATAATTTAAAATATATTATTATCTCACTGTAAATCTCTTGCAATTATTCATATTTTGTATTCAATAGTTGTTTTGAATAATCGAATAATTAAAGTCTAAAAATACCAAATTCACCACTGGTAAAAAGATAAAAAGACGAAACATTGCGTAAACACAAAACTAAACACACAATGTTTCGACAATTGGCATGAGGAACGGAGTGTCTTGACACTAGGTGCCCTCTGCCTACTCTGCTATAAACATAAAGCTAAAACTAAACTATTTTGTAACCAAATTATTAATTGGTTGCTATTTATTTCATTATGGCCTATAATAAATAGATTTGAGCAATAATTGTAAATATAAATTTCTATTCTGCTTAATTTAAAAAAATATATTTTTTCCTTTCATATAAATAATTGACGCATGTGTTTGTATTGTTTTTTTTTATTTATTATTTCTGTATACAAATATCTAATTTGTCAATGCCAATGTTTAAAATATATTTTCTTTTCGAAATATTTTCTTGCTAAGTTGGAAACATCTGAATCGATTTTGTTTTTTTTTTTATATTTTTTTTTATAGCAGATTAAATTATTAAAAAAATGTTATTTATAATAAAATTATATTACGATCAATCAAACAAATACATTGTTAATAATATTTTAAATAAATATAGCATTAAATGTAATCAATATTGTTTTATCGAATCATATTTTTTTAATATGATAATTTTATATTTAAATTTCAAATTTTTTACTTAAATTGAAATGCAGTTCGATTTGTATTGTATTCTTTTATCATATTTTGCTTTATAATGTAATTTATTTCTTCGAAAATACTTTGGTTTTTATATCAATCTTTAGACAATATAGGGTCTGATAAATGTTCAAATGGAATAAGAATCACATTTGGATAGTATTAATGGTATATTTTTTTTCTGATGGTAAATGCGACGGTCGAAGGTTTGATTCCCACACAGCGCAATGAATTATTTGCATTACCCTACTCTGTCTAGTTGTACTGCAAGTTCTCTATATAAAAAGAAAAATAGTAATTTCTTAGATTTTTTTTTAAATAATTAAATGAACAGAATGAAATCTCTAGTAAAAAAATAATATGATCAATAATTCATTTGAATATCTGTCAGAGCTTAACTCTTAAATCTTATTAACTGTATGTACAAAGAAACGACTAAGCTATATTCTAAATATAATTAGGTAATGTCAATTTGTGAAATCTCTTCAATCATTCTTATAAATTTAATTAAGAGAGAGAAAAAAAACAAGCGAAAACGCGACAAATAGCTAGTTGAAATGTATTTTGTTCTCGACACGTTCCCTTAGAAAAGACTGACCGCGAACGAAAAGAGACGACACGGCACATAATATGTATGTATATATAAATATCCAAAACATGGACTTGAATTACATAGCTATAGCTACCATGTTGTATATTTAAATAAAGTTTAAATTATTTATTTTGTGTTTTATTGAAAAAAAATACAATTATTCAAGTTTAAAAATAAATAAAATTACGATTTTTCTTTTTAAACCTAAGGATTATAGAAAATAAAATTGCCTACTCTGCATTTTAAGTGATTTCTTTTTTTAAATTTATCAAAACGGATATAAACTGATATAAATGGTAGACCATCTTATGTAAATCGAAACTATATACTATAGAATCGGCAAGAAAATATATACGAAACGATTATAAGTATTATTTTTTTTTCCTACCCTGTACTATCCTATTGTTGAGCAAAGGCCTCTCTCCATTTTTTTCACTCTGGTCTATTTCGTGCTATTGAGCACTAGTCAGGCTTGTAATGGTCCAGCTCGTCTCTCCATCTTCGTCACTAGGTGTCCAGGTCCGCTCTGCGTACCCGGTGCTATGTGGGATACAGCGTAAAGATAAACAAATATAACATAACCCAAACGCAATAGAGCGTATACGCTCTTATAATTTATAGTGTGTCTAATGTATAAAAGGTTAAGTTATAAATATATAATCATATAGGTACAGTTGTGTAAATAATTAATTGGAAAATTTTTATGGGTGCATCAAGCTAGCAGTATAGTTATTTAGAAAAAGTTATATTTATAAATGGCTGGATTGGATGGTGATTGGTTTGTTCTCAAGACAGGGGAATAAATTATATATAAAGTATTTTCATTTCCTAACTCTTAGTACTATTGAACACATTATAAAACACTCAACATCTCGAATTCTGTCGGGAAAATTTAAATTGTATTTACGTTTTGTGAACAAATTGGATTATACTTAAAAACTTTTAGTCACATGGTAATTATAATTATACAGTTATTTATCAAAGTATATACCTGAAATGGACTATTGATCGTTTTATATTTAAAATTTAGGCGCGTATAATTTTGCCATAGACAAAAGGCTAAAAAGAAAACAGAACGACTTATCGTAAATTCACGTGACACTTTTACTTTGGCTATAATTTTAATATAATATATATTGAATTAACTACTTATTTATTTATGTAATCATTTAAAAAATCACTAATTTTGGAAACATATCTTAGTTAAACAATTGAGAATTAAAAACTTCATATACTAATTTATATAAAATATTAATTGTAAAGTTCCGGCCTTCAAACTGAACACACACAGTGACAGGACTGAAACGTCAACTTTGTCTTGTCAATTTCTTTAAAACTAGAAGTTGTCACATTTAACAAAGTTGTTCATTGTCGTCCAATAAAATATAACAACTAATATTCTATTTACCCTCTATTTTATTAACCTTGAAGCAATTCTTCGTACGTAACTGAGACGATTTTTCATAAACATTGCCAAAATGTCAGAAAATTCAATAAATACTAGTAATGATGAACCTCCGGCTGTGAATGAACAGAATAGTGAAAAACGTATTGGTTGTGCTCATTATAAACGAAGAGCAAAATTTGTGGTAAGTCTTATTATCTTGTACTTTTACCTACTGTTTCATGGATATACATATTAAAAACCATGTCCGGGTTCAAAACACTCAGATCTATATTTAAATTCTTCTACGCAGAATCCTCGCAATTCGATGTGATACGCACATTTACAGGAACAAAAGCATGTCAATGAACTAAAATTGTTTTTTTTAGAATCATGAACATATATGTTTTTGTTCTGTAGGCATTTAAATTTAACTGCTATGATTATTTCTATAAATATTAAATCTTTTATGTGATTTACATTTTAAAATATATACAAATATTTAAATAAAACATGTACGACACATTTAGTCCATACAGAACACAATACATCTAATTTTTTTCTCCTGCATAGCAGGGTAAGCAAAGTAAACCTAGTGTCAAGACACTTCTTTCCATCAGAAATTAGGACACTAAGTGGCAGATTCAATGCAACACTCTTCCAGAGCATGGGGTTGAACCCACAACCATTGTGCTTGTTGCCTATTTAATTTTCTAAATTATTAGAGTATACTATGTTGATGATTTTAATAAATAAGTATATAATATATGTATGTATTATTTCAGACACCATGTTGCAACAAACTATACATGTGCAGATATTGTCATGATGAAAATGAAACTCACTACTTCAACAGGAAATCAGTTACCGAATTAATATGTGCAGAATGTGATACTCGGCAAAAAGTGCAAGCTGAATGTTCAAACTGTGGTGTTACTTTTGGAAAGGTAATTGGTTAGCTTTATTTAGTATATTTTCATATTTACTTTTATTTGTATTATCCATAATTCAGAAAGCATATAAGTAAATACCCTACTTTATTTGAGTTAGCTACAATGTGTTGATGCTACAATGAACATGCATTTTCATGAAGTAATTTGTTGTAAATTTGGCAAGTTTATATATATCTAGTTCATATACTCCGCCCACCCGTGTATTTACAGGAAACACTGAAAATAGGTTTTAATGTTAATTATAAGCTATTTTTTAATTATAATATGATGACATGGTATAGTTATTTTTAAACATGGAGTTTCCAGTATAATATATAATAGGAGCTTGATGAATGAAAATCACCCTTTTGCACTTTAAGATCATCCATTTATGTCATACTTTTACATAAAACTTTTGAAGTTAATTCAATGTACGCCATATAATTTGTAAAAAAAAATATTTAGCAAAGGTAAAAATGAAAATTATTTAGCAAAGGTAGAAATTTGGTGTGTAAAAGGATGAATATGAAATGTAAAATTGTGAATATATTGCATGAAGATATGAATAAAGTTCAAAATTGTATATAGAGTGGTTGCAATGACACTTCTTTTACGAGTGCAACTGTTTAAAGCTTCTAAAACTAGGCATAAAATAGGAAAAAAATGTATTAACAACTTTTTTCCTTTGTCTGAAGCTATAAAAAGAATTATCTATTTTCAGTACACATGCCTCATCTGTAATTTGTTCGATGATGAGGATAAGAAGCAGTATCATTGTGAAGGCTGTGGGATTTGTCGTGTTGGAGGACGGGATAGATTCTTTCACTGTGAAAGATGTAACATGTGTCTTCCAGTACAATTACAACGAGTTGGACATAGAGTGAGTTTGTCTTACTTATATTTTAATGATAATAAGGACATTCGTTTTTTATGTATAATATTATCTTTGTATATGAGTTTATTTGTTTCTTTAAACCCTCGATCTCTGGATCTACTGGTCTGATTTACTTTATTTTTGTTTTGTATAAAAGCTGCATTCTTCAGAAGTGCTATACGCTATATAACATTACGGTGCAAGTCTTAGTTAGGTTTAAATAACTAAATAACAATAATAAGGGATACATAACATATGAAGACGGTGTGACTGTTGTGGGTTCGATTCCCACTCAGAGAAAGCCTCTTGAATTCGGATAAAAGTGGGGAACGGAAGTCTCTTAATGTAAGCGGGATACAACAGAAAAAAGAAAATCAATTAATTTTCCCAGTGTGTAGAAAACGTATCCCGGGCCAACTGTCCCGTCTGTCTCGAGGACATACACACATCGCGCATCCCGTGCCACATCCCGGACTGCGGACACTTGTTGCACCGGCCCTGCTTCGAGCAGATGCTGAAGTCTGGACACTACGCGTGCCCCACCTGTCAGACCAGCATGATTGATATGACCAATGTATGTATATTTATATAGTACTAAGTAATAATCAGTTTAGGCCGTGGTGGCGCAGTGGCACAGGCGTGTGACTATATACGTGACGGTTGTGGATTCGATTCCCACTCGGTGAATATTTTTTTGTATATTATTTAATATTTAAGAAAAAAAATTGAGAATTGAGAAAACTAATGTCTAAACATATTCAAAATTTTAATTTCATCGCTCTGGCGGCACGGCGTTAAGTTCCGCCACTCAACACGAAATGCCTCAAAAATTCGGCGATGCGGAGAAAACGGAGTAACTATGTACCTCTGTGGGATACAGCGTGAAGCGTGAATATATAATACGTAATTAAATAAACAATTGCTTGTATATTTAATTTATTACGAAAATATTTTTATATTTGGCTTACAGCTATGGAATTATTTGGACTCCGAAGTGGCGGCCACGCCCATGCCTCCCGAATACGCGGACTATAAAACTACTATACTATGTAAAGACTGTCACAAGGTAAAATTATATTATCAGAACGTTCAAAAATAAAATTTTATTGTATTTTTGTTTTCGTTAGGTTATAGCATTTTCTGTCCGAATTCAAGACATGACAAGACTGAGTGGCAGAACACGTTTCAGCGCGTATTTTACCTAAGCACGGATTTCTCTAGGAATGAATTGTTTTTATTTATAAGCAATTGATTCCCCCGAGCTTAGATTGACCCTACAAACATTATATTAACAGTCACACACTGAAAAAATAATTATTATATAACATATTCTATGTGCTTATTCTTACTCTCTTAGAAATTTCTATACTGATGTTCTGATGAAAAATGAAGTCGTCCTTGCGCAATGGTACAGTGTCGGATTATAAACACGACAGTAGTGAGAACAATACTGAAATTGATTTGAAAGTGTTAATTAATAATCTATTTTAGTAAATAGTATTGTATATTTTATTTGAATATAATGTGAATATAATCGTTTTTCAGCTGTCAACAGTCAAATTCCATGTAGTTGGTCTGAAGTGCCAACATTGTGGCGGTTACAATACATGTCAAACCAATGGATTCCACAAGTAAATGTTTATATGTTTATTTTATTTTTATTTATAGCTATTTTTAATATAAGATTTGCTAATATTATCATTTGATTATTTTTAATAAATTATTAAGTATTTATTATTTTTAATAAATTATTTTTAAAATTTCAACCAATTCTTACACATAACATTTTGTATGAATATAAAACCTAGTGGTGAAATATTATAAACATTCCGTTTTCCACTTTCGGCCTGTTTTAAAGACAATCTGTATTAAGTAGCATTCACATTTTGAAGACAATATCTTACATAGAAAATTAAAGTTTCATCCAATATAATATACCAGTTATTTTGCAGTTATTTCCTCAAATGGCTATTTAGCCATCACTTACATTTTTTATTCTATGTTTATATATAATTTAAATAATATTTTCAGAGACTCAGGTAACCCTGATCAATGTGAGTCCTCATCATCAACATCTTCCACCAGCCGCAGCGGATCCTCCTCGACCTTCGAGAGGGAGGAACGGGAACCTGACCATGACCTGCCACAAGCTAACCCCCTGGATGAACCTCCCCAGGCCTGATGACAGTGATGTTCTTATTATTTATATTATAGAAAATTTAAAAATCAGCTTTACGCGATATTCGGCGTTATTGGACTTTGAAATTGTAATTTTTGTGGATAAAAATTGTTTAGTGATAATTGTTGCTTGATTTATTTTATGGATCGAGAAGGGAGTGCGATCTAATACCTTTTTAAAGTATTTGCGTTGCTTTTAAAGCAGTTTTCTATCACCACCTCCACCACCTCCCACCCTATGTAGAGTCGTCCGATGCTAACCAGGTGCTTGCGTAGAGATGCAGACGCCTGACATATACCTTCGAAAACACAGCAAGCATCAAAGTTACTGGAGGATTGTTTCTTAAAAAGCATAAGGACGCTCCGGAATGTGTGATGAAATTGATGACAGTGGCTGAGGTGAAAGAGGTATTTAGAGACCGTAGCAATGGGCGCCCCGTTATCTCTGACTTCCCCACTAGTAATACAGCGTGAAGTTAAGTAAGAAAGTATTTAATTTCAATTCTTTACATACATATATCATTGTTGGTACCACAGCATCATTTACCAACAGGTGCTTATCATTATTCTACACTAAGTGACACATTCTACACATTTTTGGCGAATTCGATTTTTTAAATAAATAGGGGTAATTTGTAGATGCCACTTCAATAAACGTGCATTGTAATGTGTAAGTTTCTGTCTCACCAAAATTTCAGCTTTACACGCCGCTGGTCTTAAAAATTACAATTTTTTGGTTAAAAATAACAGTTTTAGGAGAACTGCCAATATGTTGAGTTTTTTTGTTTTAAAGTTTGAAAATCTGTGAGAAAATTATTTTTTTATTGCATAATGCTAAATGCAATATGAATAAATTAGAATAAAAGTGATTTAGTATGATAAAAAAAACTGGGAATTGTCTTATAATCTTAGAATTGGCTTTTTAATCTCACATTTAACAAAATAATTTAGAAATTTTATTTAAGGCAACTTCCATTTTGAGCGTTTAGCTTATTGTTTTAATATTGAAACAACATTTTTTTTCATTTATATAATAAATAGAATTGGGAGAACTGTAATTTTTCTTTTTTCACATAATAATTACATGATTCTCATTTTTTAAAGCTATAATAGAATCTTAGTACATATTATGGATAATTTAATTATATTATATAAAAAATATATATTTCGTTTTTTTGTTAATTATTGTTTAATAAATTTAACCTTTTTTAAAATAAATTTTAAAAGCAATTTAAAATTTCACCAAGCAATAATATAAAATTAATGACTATTGGATAATTGTGATGTTATTTTAGTGTAGTGTGTTAAAGTAAAAGGCTTGGTTGTGGGTTCAAATCCTGCTAAAAAAATACATTTATATAAACATTTTTTGGCCTGCTTAAATAAAATGTAGCGTTAAAATATCACTTTATTATACTTACATTGTCATTGAAAGTCTTTCTTTGTCTTTTTTTTAGTACGTTTTAAACTATGTTAGTGTTATTTCATCATGTTTAATAATTCATTTTTCTTTTGTTTATATAATGATTGTGTGAGAATATTATATTCAGCTTCACGCTGTATCCCGCACGTAGGAGGGTAGGCAGTAGAAGCGTAGTGTAGAGACACTCCGCTCCCCACTTTCCGCCGATTTTTGAAGGCTTTTCGTGTTGAACTGCAGAACTCAATGTCGAACTTTTCCCTGACACCAGAATGAAGAAATGAGTATATTAAATATTTCACTTCCTCGAAAGGGAATCGAATCCACGGCCTGTCGAGTTTACAGTCACACGCTTGTGCACCTGCGCCACAACTGGCCTCTAATAACACTATCATTTAGAAATAATAATTTTATAAAGTATTTGTTACTATAGTGGCATAGGGGGCGTTTGATTATAAACAATGATTATTGGTTCGATTCCCACTTGGTTTTATTTCCACCACTCCACCACTAGAGAATAAGCGTGAAGCAATTTAATAATCATTGTATATTATATAAACATTTACACACTACTGCCACGTTATTTACAATAGAGATTTGTATAGAAGTGTTTTTATAAATGTATGTAAGTCAAATATTATTATTTTTTTTGTACTTCTATATTCATTATCTGTGAAAGTGTTTTTGTAAAGTTTATTTTCTTTTTAATTTAATAATTAAATTATTACACTCTAATTGTGCATAATAATAATTAATAATATAAATTATTTTTATATATAAGCATGTCTTGTAAGCTTTGAGTTGCATAATTTTATTTTGTATTGTTGATTTTGGATGTGTCCAAAAATTTTAGTTATTATAAAATAAATAAATATATATAACTTTCTTTTATTTAATTTCTTTCTTTTCACAGTACGGCTGAATACAGACCCTATAGTATGGTTGATGAGTATTGGCTGTCCTGAAGTTAGGCTTTCTGAACTTTTGTGCGTTGTACACTCTTCTGAGTATTCTTACTTTCGTTTATTTTCCTTCTGGAAAATAAACGAAAGTAAGAATATAGGCTCAATTTTCGCAGTCATTAGAAGCTAACTTCAGGGTTGGCACGACTCTTCTACCACACTATAGATACATTTGAAAAGTTACTCCTCGCTTAAGATATTTGAATTGGAGTTCTTACTGTAATCAATTGATTTAAGTAATCTAAATTGAAAAATACAGAAGGCCACGTTAATCATGGAATATACAACGAGAGAATTATTTAAAACAGTCTGATTAAAGTCAAATCACAAAATAAATATTATGAATGGACATTGTGATAATAATATCGATGCTATAGCTAAGTTCGAGGACGTTATAGCCTGGCCTAACAATAAAAATAATTTAGGAATATAAATAAAACGCAACGAAGATAGAAATAGCAAAACACGTTTATTTCAATATAAAATACAAAAGGTATAACTTCCCAATTCTAGGAATGGTGCGGGAATGTATATTTTACTTCTACATCAGCATGACATTGTCATATTTTTGGTGTTTCCTAAATTATTTAAACACGTCATTTAATAATAAATTTCATTCAAAATATTTAAGCTTATATAATAATATCGCATTTATTAAATTCTAACAATTATATAAATTCAAAATTGCAGATAATATAAGTGAAAAATCTTTTTTTTTTTTTATTTACAATCGACGTTTGTTGCTATTTTTACGCCGACTATATTTTGTAAACTGAGCAATAGTTGCACTTGAGCTCAATTTAAAAAATGACAGTGCAGAGGTATTATTGTTCTATTATAAAGTAATTTCGTTTGTAATTCTCAATTTTAAAACATACAATGATATCTACATATGGCTTATTTGAAGTATCTGATTCAATATTACATTTGAAAGTTCTTTGAATTTTTCTAGAACATTCGTAACTTAATTTCCCTTAAAAATCTTAAAAGATTGTCTCAATCAATCAATAGATTGATTTTAAGGTCAACTATTCAATTGTATAGAAAAAAACATGATTTTTCTCTTTAAATACAACATTCGAAAAGCTTGTTTTATAATAATAAGAATAATAATTTGAAATTTAAATAACACCTCTGAACT
Organism: Heliconius melpomene rosina; assembly: GCF_056956725.1. Classification (NCBI taxonomy): domain Eukaryota; kingdom Metazoa; phylum Arthropoda; class Insecta; order Lepidoptera; family Nymphalidae; genus Heliconius; species Heliconius melpomene. The sequence continues at coordinate 1,516,992 of NC_140402.1, read as the reverse complement.
GTCAACAAATGGATGAACCACACTTACGTAAACATGCACAACATTTTTCTTTTATCATAGCTAATATAAAAAACTATTAACAAATATAATATTTATATGACAATTTTGACAAGCATTACGTTATAGCCATCTCATGAGATCATTAGGCATCTACTTTAGGGAGGATGCACACTATAGTACCAGCCATGATTCTTTATCGTTTCGATCTTGGTCTTGGCTTAAAAATATTCTAATATAAGAAACAATGAGAGCATTGATACTATTATTCCGAATAAATTCCGGTCCAATCATGCATATAAGAATATTTCTCATATGAGATCGGACCGAAAAAGAACCATAAAAAGCACTTAGTGTGGATTCTACCTTATTTTACATAAATACGTATATAAAATACAATCTACGTATAAATGTTATAATTTCCAAATCACAATGAATCACGTAAGTTAACGTAAAAATAATAAAAAATCTAGAAGCAGCCTATGAATAATAAAAAGATAAGAAAGAACTTGGAATTGAAAATGGAATTGTATTAAATATTTGAACAAATGATTATAAATAATAATTTTATGAAAAAATAATTTGATTTAAAAATCGGCTTAGCACGATTTAAAATACCTACAACTGTTTTTTTTTCTATTTCTAGTAAATTATATATTTATTTTTATACGTTTTCATACATTTCACTGTTAAATATGCAGGAAGTTCCTCGTCATTTATCAGGTCACTTTATCTTGTAAGAAAAATAATATTTCAATTATAGATAGACACGTTTCATTAAGTATGGAGGAAATTCCTAGCTTTTTAATATTTACTGTAGCTAACATAAAAACTAAAAAGGAAAAATGCACAATTTTACTTTAAATACATATTTTTAAATGTAATAAGCTCTTTTTTTTCTCTACGTATTTTGTTATATTAGTAAAAAAAAAACATTTTTATTTGTCACATGATTAAAAAAGACAAATATGAACAGGCACCAATAAAGAGGGCAAAAATAATAAAAAAAAACGAACAATAGCAAATAATGAAATTAAACTTAAATGCTACCTATTTTACAATTTCACTATTTCGCGGTTAAATGATATATTCATTTATATAAATAATACAATCACTACAAATATTAAACATGTACTCATTTTTATTTAATGGCTGTTTTTATTCCAAAAATATACAAGACGTTCGTTACAAAGACATCGACTGTCGCTACGTATAAACGATCAATAGAGAAGACTAGTAGTACCAGACAGTTTTATTGTGGGTTCGATTTACACTCGAGGAAATGAAATATTTAATATTTGCATTTTTTCAGGTTCCGAGACAAAGCAAGGTGTTGAGTTCCACGATTCAAAACGCAATGCCTCAAAATACTTATCTGTGAAAATTGGGAACGAAGTGTACCTACGTAGTACACTAAGCTCTCTCTGTTTACCCTGCTACGTGCGTGATACAGCGTGAAGGTGAAAGAATAATCGGAGGGATCGAGTCCAAGTTAGATCCCAAACTATTATCTTTATTTCCATTAACCTAAGCCAGGATTATTAACATGTCTTCTTTTTATTTTTAACATTTTATGATAATTAAAATATCTTTTTAAAAAATACGTTATCAAAGTTTCACTTCACTTTTTGGCATAGTCATTTGAGCAATAAAGTCAGCGTACAATATTGAATGGTTTACATATCTATAGATCAACTTCTAAGAAAAATAAATAATTTATAATCGAATTTTAATCGAAGATATGTATGTACCTAATGTGTGGTCTACAACACAAGGAAGGAAATCCACAAGGACATTCATTAATTTTTTCCTTATAGCTAAAACCCATTGATAGATTAAATTTGAATTATTTACTTCATTAATCTTGAACCAAGCTGAACAACTTGTATATTTTTGAAATGTTTTTGGCAAAACATAATATAATAGTAATAAATATTAAATAATACTTGTATTTTAGGGCAAACCGTGGAAATCGAAGTCTGTATACAACTGTTCTACACGCGAGTAAGCCTCGTCACAGGACTGTAGCGTTTGGGGCAAGATCGCCAGCGCCTCGGTTAGTTTCTCTTCTGAGCCAAATATCTAAAAAATAATAAAAAAAAATATTGGCAATAAAAATAATATCTATTTTGAACATTTTAAAAATGTTTTTAGAAGTGTAAAAAATATACAAAATTGACCTTTACATATGGTAGAGAATACAAATAAATTTACGAAATGGGAATATCTGGAAATAAAATATCACAGTTTTTTTTAAAAAATGCAAGAATTCTAGAAAAGTGTTGAGTGGTGGAACTCAACGACGCAATTTGCCTCGACACGACAGCGAAAAACTGAAGGTATTAAATAATTTATTTCCTCGAGTGCCCCTGCGCCATGACTGGCCTCGAACAACACGTTACTAATACGTATGATAGTTTTTTATTGTTATGACTATGGCAGTGATATTATAAATTGCCACAATTTATCGAACAATAAACATTTAATAAAAAGATATGGTTTTTCAAATGATTAAATCAATTTTATCATGCTTGTGTTGAATAGTTTTATAAGTTAATATAAAAACTTAACTTCCTTTCTATATGTTTCTAAGTATTTTCCTACATGAAATTGAACTTAAAAGAGATTTATATTTAGATTATTTGAAGAAACTGAGTGAATCTGACCCTGCACTTAGCCTAACCAAAGAAAAGAATATATTGAAATATAAACTATTTTTTTTCCAATGAAAGTTGCACTCAGAACTGTGATACTACTACTTAACTATGCCATTTCGGCGTTGTCCTGTTAAAAATATAAATTTTGTACCAAATAAAAATCGACCCCACAAAAAAACTATCAACATAAAAAAAATTAAGGCAAAATTTAACATTTATGGCATACAAAACAATATATAAATTGAAAAATAATGATAATAATTGTTACAAATCACTTTGACCTTCAAACATCCAACAATATTCAATTGTTTCATGTATTCTCAATATCAATTGATCTTTTTAATAGTAGACTTAGATTAGTAGATTATTTATTATTTCAACAGTCTGATGTTACTTATTAGAAAGATATAATTTTAAATATAAATTGTTTATTATGAGATGAGATTATAGTTTTTAGCTTTAAAATTAAGATTTTTTTCTAGGTGAAACAAAGAAATGGAACTTACTTAAATATTTAAATTTAAAAAAGCTTAGTATTAACATTAATCATTTAATTTATAATATTTTGATATTAAAAAAATAATCCCATATCTTAACAATCTAAAAACCCAAAAAATAAGGTTAAAAGTTATCATTCATTTCATTATGTATAATAAAATAATAAAAAAATATATGTTCAATTGGTTTTATTATCAGACCTAACTTACAAACAGGTATTGTAAATTACCGCTATCTTTGTAATAGATAAAGTGTAATGAAAAGGTGACGTAGTTAAGTGTTGTAAATCTATAGGATTATTATCAGATGGGTTATCTTTTCCATATGACTACAAACACTCTTACAAATTTAAAAAAATATTCAAATATTTATTTACATTTTGCACAAGACATTTTGAGACTGTAGCAATAAATTTAATATAAAAAATTTCAACTTATTATATATATAGCAATGTAGTTAAAGAGATTGAAGCGTTAATACACCAAGGTGGAGCTCAACAAAAAATTAAATTAATTCATACCAGTGAATGGTAGTCAAGCTTATAAAAATTGAGTTTACAGTTAGATGCTGCTGTGCCACAATGGTGTCCATTATACACATATTAAAAGTTATATAAATCAATATTTATGATAAATATTAATAACCATTGTATAAAAAAGAAAGAAAATATTTTACCTTCTTTAATAAATCTGGTCTTGAAGGCAATGCATGCATGGCTAAAGTAGCTGCTTTTCTAATATACCAAGGATGAAACTCAGCTAATGTTTCATTGTAAGAGCTCTGGCATAATGTACATGTGTTCACACATTCTTCTCCCTCACTTAATCTCTTAAGAAATAGTCTTATAAAATCTAGAAAATAATGCATAAAATAAATATACATATTTCTTTCGTTAAATAAGTTAAGAATATTATTTAGCAATATATATACCTAAACCTCTATGCAATCTCAACATTGTCCTAGAACCCGAAACAAAACCATTTTTTTCATGTAAGCTTGTTTCCTTTTCATACTTCATCATTTTCTTGAAAGATTCATAATAAATTTGGTCTTCTCCTGCTCTATGTTTTTCCATAATTTTAATTTTACTTTTAACATCGCTGCTCACAAAAGAAAATACTGTACCAATCAAGTTTAAGAACCTGAACAAATAAAACTGTGTCAAACGATAAACAATACCATATGGAGTCACAAAATAAAATCGAAATTATCTTACTTTACTAGTTCATTGTAACCGTCTATATATGAGTCTATTATAACATCGTCATCTTCTTTTAAACTATTTTGAAAACTCTCGTGGACATATTGAAGATCTAAAGTGTTTTCATTAGACATTTCTTTCAAATTGAATTAGATGTCTAAATAGCACAAAATATTATATACTGACTAGACCACTTCCCTACACCTGAGTTCTTACTGAAGGACGTTGACACTTGACACTTGACGTTAATTTAATTATTGACAGTAATAGTGACAGTTCGTATTTTTACGAATTGATTTATAAAATGTAAAAAAATCATAGATAAAAGAAATCTGATTTTATTAAAGTTTAATAATTAGAATTAATTTTATCTATTTCATTTTCAATTGACCCATTTAAGGTCATAATAAAAAATCGTTTTTATAATTTTAGGTAGGGTAATGAGTCTATTGTAACTATACATATAAAATTGTTTTTTTCTCTAACTTCAAATGGAAAATAAACACTTTAGATTTAAATCATCAAAATATCTTGAAATTGAAAGAAATAGGTACTGTAATATTGAAAGGAATATATTATATTCCTTTTAGATCAGCCCAAAAATAACTTAAACGTCAATAGTGACATTTCATGTGTCAGATATAACTTGTGATTTGTTTCGCAATTTGCGACTTGTGCGAGTATCAAATTGCAGTGTTGACTCCCGATCAAGTTATCAATTCGATTGTAATTGCTCCTTTTAATTCTAATTATATACAGTAAATTCGCATTGTTTTGATAAAAACTAACGTGACTAATGATTGTGACTGCAATTTAATCATAACACCCTTGAGGCAAAAATAATCAATCCAAAGAAATAATCGCAAATATTTCACAATTTTGAAAACCTTGATGTGTAGGTAAATGTTCTAATTTAATAGAACTATTTATATTCTATTAAATCTAGTAGCGTGGACGTTTCGATATATATAATAGTGAGCATAGAGATAAGGCGATACTGCTTTAGAATACATATTTTAAAGAGGAGAGGTAATGTAAACATTACTTTTTTTTTTGTAGGTATGTTAAAATATGACATCTAAGTCTGAAGCTGACGACGATTCTTTTATAATAATCCTCGGTTCATCCCCTGGAGCAAGTATGAATACAGAGAATTGTAATGGGGATATCAAAGAAGGGGCTCTGGATAAATCAGAAATAGAAGATGTTATGAAAGATCTCTCTTTAGAGGCTAATATGGCTTTTAAAGCTCAGTTTAGTCTTTCAGATAGTGTGAGTATCAAAGTATTGTATTAGTTATTAATTTATTTTTGTATTTTTTATGCTATAACATAGTTAGTACTATGCATACAGCTGTATGATACTATTTGTTTAGTCCTTTCTGGTGTAGTTATTAATGTCTTCTTTTATGGTTGGCACTACAAGGTGGATTTCAGAATTTCTCACAAACCAGTCCTCTGCACACTGCACTGGACTGTTCTTAGAACTAAGTTCTTAAATTTTTTTAAGCCTTAGTACATAATAATATTAATATAATTTTGTACATATAACAATTTTGTCTAGACAAAACATTATTCAATCAATGGAATGGCTACTAACTTTTTATATAATTTTTTATTTATATAATAGTCTTATATGCAGTCATATCTTTTTATAAACAGGTTTAATAAGGTTACACTTTCATTTATGAATAACAACTGCCTTTACCTTTTATAGTTTATTTTTAAACTCTATAAATAGCAGAGGGTTATGCTTTGCAATGGAACAGTGTCTGACTGTAATCATGATGGTTGTAGGTTGGATCCCTATTTGAAACAAATATTAGCCATTAAGTTGGCGTTACAGCTAATATTTTTACAGTGTGAAGCAGAGGCTGTAGCATGCTGTAAATGCAGTGGTTGTGAGTTCAATTCCAACTGGGAAAAATGAAATATTTAATATTTTAATTTTCTCCTTCTAGTACTAAGGCAAAACGCGACATTGAGTTCCACTACTCAACACATAATGCCTTAAAATTTGGCGAAAAGTAATGCTTTGTGTGGAATACAGTGTGAAGCTAAAAAATATTAAAATTATATATTTTTTTTTGATAAAAAACATGATTTACTTAGTCTCGCGATGAGGCTGTCGTGGCACAGTGGTACAAGCGTGCGAATGTAAACGCGACGGTTGTGGATTCACTTTGCATTAGGCGGATTACGTTTCACTATTGGCGAAAGAGGCAGAATTTACTTTTTAAGCTTTTTTATATTTCTGTTAACATCGGTTTGTGCAATAGTTGTGGGTTTGATCCCCAATCAAGAGATTAATTATTTGCATTAACCTTTTCTGTCAATTCTTATCCTTATAATTCGAAATTTTACGCCTAATATTTGAAATAATAAGGATTATTTTTATATTTTCTAGCCTTCTCCGGCAAGTATGATGGTGGCCAGTACAATAATAACAGACGACAGAAGTACAGAGGAGCTACAAAAGCGCTTCGGGGAACTGCTAGATGAAAATGTAGTGCTAAAAGAAACCTTAAAACAGAATAATGATTCTATGAAAGAACAATTCATGTTGATCGCTTCATGTCAAGAGGACATGCTTAAAACACATAGGCTGCACAAGGAAAAGTTTGATGAGACTAGAGAGTTGGTTGAACGGGTGGGTAGTCATTTTTTTTTGTTTCACTCTTTATTCTGGGTTTAGAAGCATTGGTGGAGATTTAATACACTCTAGTTTCCGTCAAATTTTAAGACATTGTGAGTTGATAGGCGGATGGTTTGCCATAGTGGGAAAATGAAAATAATTTAAATATAACACTGAATGGGAATCAAATTGGTTAACAGTATGTCAAAGTCAATCCCACTGAGCTGCGGTGACATTAAAATAAATTATTTTTAAATACAATTACAGTAGTTAGATAAATAAAATAAAATTCAATTGTGAACGGGAACTCGGATGTGAATGTAAACAAAAATATAATGACATAAATAGTATGTCATTATACTATAATGTAAATATTTGTATGATTATTATCTATTGAGAAATAATAATGATTATTTATAATCGAACATTAACAAAAAAAGTATGACAACATAATAAATTGAGTTTTTGGGTAACTATTGTAGAATTGAAGCCAGTTGCGGCGCAGGTTCGATCTCCACTCGAAAAAAAATATATATTCTCAATTCCTTGATCTGGTAACGAGGTAAAACGTCGCATTAAGCATTAGCACGCTGTATTTCTGTCGTTCCCTACTTTTCGCTGAGTTCTTGAGGTATTGCTTGTTGAGTGGCAGAACTCAACGTCGTCGTGTATATTTAAATACGTTAAAAGTTTTTTGTGTTCATATAAAAGTTTCTATATATTTTTTTTAATTTTGTATGCTTATTAGTTAATATAAAATACCTAATGTTAATTTATTTTCAGCTTCGCAGAGAAAACAAACAGCTCAAGTTAGACGTATCTCAAGTGGCCGATGCGGATTCAACCATTACCAATGGAAATCATGAGTCCAAATCTGGTGCATCGTCGGGAATCGAATTCGTGACCTCCCCAGATGATGACACTATTGAGAAGCTGACCGCCCAACTGGAACTAGTTGAGAAGCAAAGGAGACAGGTATTTATTACAGTTATATATGAATATAGGTATTTTTTTGGGAGGCCACGAACCGTCGACCATACTATATGAAAATAATATTAAAATATATAGTACATACAACAAAATAGATTTATAGTTCTTTTTCTATTAAATAATTTATATATTAATTATTGCCTGTCTCTGACGTATATAGATAAAAAAAAGAACATAATTATTGGCGCTTCATTGTAATAGTGACGTACATTTATTCAAGTGGTTACATAAGGATGTATTACAATCGATATTTATCGATTTATTTTTGTTCTAACGACACATTAATTAATCTTATACAGACTTTTATGAAACTGTAAATATATATATATATATAGAAAATACTGTTACAGAAATACAAACTGAGTATTTTGCTTTTTATGTTATATTTAAGGTTATATATAGATTTAATAGTCATTTATAATGACTGTTATTGGAGCATTTATCAATATAGTAGGATCCAAAACGATTAATTTTAAAAATGTTATTTGTTTGTCTGTGCGTTCAGACTCAGCTTAACCGATTTAAATACACTTTTCACTAGTGTATTTTGACAAGATTCCTTTAATATATTGTGTTTTATTTAAATAGGTAATAAATAAAAAGTAATGGCAATATAAATTATTTTGTTACAAAACTACTGTACTATTGAAGTAAGTTTTTAAATGTATGGAAATTATCTTTAAAATGATTCAATATGTATATAGCTTCACGGTGTCACTCGCATTTAGCTTGGTAGTGTTAAAACACTTTGTTCTTCATCTCGAATTTTTGAGTTATTGCGAGCGGAACTCAACGCTGCGCTTTCCCTTATTACCAGAGCGAAGAAAATATTAATAAATAATTATTAAAGTGATTTATCTTTTAGCTAATAGTTGATAATGAAAAATTGTCATGGCAAAAGGATTCCTTGGAGCATATAATAGACGCTACCTCAAAAGAACGAGATGACGCCAAAAACAAGTTGAAAAATATAGAGGTATGTAATTCTTTTTTTTTTATTTCTCACTGTATCCCGCAAAGCAGGATAGGCAGAAGTTAGAAGTTTATTGAAAAGTGATACACTAGAATAACCAGGCATTTAGACTAGAATAAGAAGCCATCACTTTTACAATAATTCTTAGATTCTATTAGGCCGTGTTCATTCTTAGATTATTAAAGGTCTCAGAGTTGGGTGGGGTTTATAAATATAGGCCTGACACAGTAAAATTAACTCAAGCATACATTTTATATAGTGAGTATTATATTTTTAGCTACAACTATCAAACAAAGACAATGATCACCTCCAAGAATTACGAAAGCTGAATTTTATTATTAGTGACCTGCAAAGTAAATTGGTGTCGTCTAGTTCTGTAAGTATTAGATAATCAAAATTATTTTTCGTCCTTTTCTAATGTAACATTTTGATGTTTTACTTATTTATTGTAATATGAACAATGAATGTTTAATAAATTTTCGGGTATACTGATTTCCACTTTAGTAACAGAGCTTTAAGGCAGCATTTCGCTTACACTGAATTATTTCATAATTTTCGACGTTAAATTTGAAGTTTTGTTTGGTTGAGTGTTTTAATGCAGGAACTCCTAGACTGAATTTTGTTTTTTATGTTGAATAGTCTATTTATCGAGGAAGTAAAATCTAATTTAATAACATATGATTATATGAGTTAAATTCAGACCCTCAATCATTATGTGCCATGGAAGTGTTAACATTATTATTTTATATAATACAACCAAACAGTCTTTAACTTTATAATATTCTTCTAGAACATTACTCCAGAAGAAATGGCGAAACGTGAAGCTTACACGCAGCAGTTAGAAACGAAAATAACGTATTTACAAAATGAACTTAAGAAAGCTCAAATAAAGATATTAGATCTGGAAAATGTCAAGGTAATGTGTGTTTTTTTACTACAGACCTACATAATTTCCAATAATTATAGTAATATATTTTTTTTTAAATTATTTTATATAATTTATAACAAAACACTCTAGAATGAGAGTTGAACCAACAATTTTCACACATATTAGCAATTACGTCAAGATGGTGTTAATATAATTTACTAATTTATTATTATTATTTTTTAGCTGGAATTCTCACAACACAAGTCGGGAATGGTGGAAACTATCAAAATGTATAAAGATCAAATACAAGAACTTAATAATAGGATAAAAGAAATTCAAACTACGGTACGGTATAGGTTTTTTTAAATAAATTATTTAACTTTGCGTTATAGTTAGGTGGATATTGTTAGCTTCACGCTGTATCCCCCATTTATCAGGGTAAGCAGAGGGAACCTAGTATTAACACTCTTTGTTTCCCCACGTTCAGTTCTATTTTCGAGACATTGCGTGTTGAGTAACGGGCTTTGACGCCATGCTTTGTCTTTATTAGACAATATGACAATCATTCATTACCCTGAGTGGAAATCAGACCCACAGCTGTGAGAAGCTGTCCCGAATATTTATTTATTGACAATTTTATGACCAACAGGTATTTCAACCAGTGCGGGTGTCAATAAATTCGGAAAACAGTTCTCAATCTGAATATGCAAATTATATATCCAATGTGAAACTGTATGACAGGACGTTGAAACATCTGTCCGAATACTTAAATGGTTTAACTAATGGGTTTGTATTTGTTTTTATATGGTCTTATTTAGATTTTTATTTATGATGGGATTTGAACTTGTTCATATATCTGTGTTGTTATTGGTATAGGTGTGAATATATTATAGTACAGTTATAAATTTAACAAGACTTGACTACTTAAAGTCGGTTAGACGTGGTGCACCTCTTAACATACGTTGCATCTAAGTTAAGAGAAAGTGGCTTCATGTTTTAATCCCAAATAGAGATCCTAGGTAGACGAAGAGAGCTGAAGCCCGTTTCTCTCAACTGTGATCGATCTTTAATCATTCCTCCAAGTGGAAATTAAACCCACAACCGTCACGCTTACAATCAGTCGTTGTTTGAAAAGTTTATCAAATAGTCTAGTACACATTCTCGGTATAATAGCGAATTTGGACGACTTCAAACTAGAAAAAGGCCCAGTGGATGGTATCGCCACGATAGCAGTTCTCTATACTTCTTACTAATATAAGTATTACTTTAACAGATTATCAGATAGTCTAGTACACACTCTCGGCATAATAGCGAGTTTGCATGACTTCAAACTAGAAAAAGGCACAGTGGAGAGAGTGAGGACTGGACTAACGGAATTGAAAAGTATAGTGGAAACGCAACATAGCACGGCTTTGAGTAATATGTAAGTGTTTTTTTTTATTAGTTTTAAGCTGTATCTCGCATATAGTAGGATAGGTAGTGGGAAACTAGTGTCTCAACACTCCGTTCATCACGCACCGTCGTATTGCGTGTTGAGTGCCGCAACTCAATTAATTCTGGTATCGCGTGGCGCTCGGTTCGCGCCACGTCGAAAGTGGGAAACGGAAGTGTCTTAACTCGAAGTTCTCGGGTTCCCTTGGCTTACCCTGTTACATATCGGATACAGTGTGAAAAAAAAAATAACATTATATGATCTTTTAATATTTTTTTTCTCTATTTCTTATCAAATATTTATAGGTTATGATTGTATTGAGTGATATTTTTTTTATCACAGTGCACAAGTTCGCGGTACACTGTCAATATTTGAAGGTATTTTCAAAGACTACAACGAGATATTGAAAAAATCAGTCACTAAAACTGAAAATGTAAGTACAATGATTAAAATAATTTTAGAATGACTTAAATTATTAAAAAATATTTCAAAATATCGACACTTTTGGATTAATATTTTTATATATGAGTATACCAATTTCTAACTAAATTATATGAGGCCATTCGTGGCGTAGTGTCACAAGCGTGCGACTGTAAACGACATATTTAGATTGGCTTCGATTCCCACTCGTATAAGTGAAAAAAAAAACTTATTTTCATTGCCTCTCTCTGGTAACGAGGGAAAAGCGCGCCGTTGAGTTCCTCCACATATCACAATGCCTCCAGAATTCGGTGGAAAGTGGGAAACTGAAGTGTCTCAATGGAAACATAATGACTTAGCTGGGTTCCCTCTGCCTATCCTTCTATTTGCGTGAACCTAAATAAACCTTAATTATATTAAACATGTTTTTTTAGAAACCACAACAAAATGTAGAGCAGCTAACAGCGGCGCTAGTAGCGCGAGGTCGCGACATACAAGCTTTAGAAACCCAACTTTCTGAACTGAAATCAAAAAAGGACGATTGCGATCTGCTCAAAGCTCAAGTTGATTTGTACAAGTTAGTATTTGTGTGTGTTTATAAAGTTATCTTTCATTCATTCACTCATTCCGTACAGTCGTTTATTCATATATAAAGTTTGGTTAGCGATCGGTGGCTACCTTCAATTTAGGTTTTCTGAATTTTTGTTAAAATATAATTTTTTTTATATAATAATTTAATTTACTGTTAATTCAGGAGTGATTTCGAAGCCGAACGTGAGTCTCGCGAGAAAATGGCAGGCGACAAGGAAAATATTCTAACTGATTTCAGAGCAGCTCAGAAAAAGATACAAGAGTTAACTACTCAGGTAAATATTTTATTATGCATTTTGAAAAGAAAAAAACGTTTATAGAAAGTGGTTTCAATTCATATCCACCTTTAAAGTTTTATATAGTTTTTTTAAGAAAATTATTGTTTTTTCCTAAGCAATACTTTATAAATGTTCAAAATATCCATGTCGTAGACTATAATACATGTGTCGTATTAAATTACAGCTAGAAGAAATCCGTATTTTATCTCCTAGTGTCCACAAAAGTGTCACCGCCAAGCGACGTCCTCCCTTCACCGCCACCCCCGTTCCCCCAACGTCCTCAAACTCCACTGCTAGCGGGGGAAACATGGTAAGTTCCTTTTTAAATCTATTCTATAATCTTTTTTTAGCAGGAAAGCTGGGAATTTAGTGTTAAGATAGTCTGTTCCAATTAAGACTTTTCTGTTTCCCACTTTTTTGTGCCCCTGCACTGGAACTGCCGTCATTGGCCTTTACAGTATGTACTTTCTTTTTAAAATATTCTGAATATATATTTATTAATAATAATATTTTATTTTAAATACATATGCAGTACGGTCGATGAGTCCTGGCCGCCCAGGAGTTAAGTTTTCTGAACCTTTGCGCATCCATCTGCAGCTGATCTCAGGCCGGCCAGTACTCGTCGTCCGTTCTGTAGATATAATTAAAAAATTACTCATCGCTATCTGTACATGGAAGATATATGAGAATATCTAATTTTGGGGGCATTTATCAGTGTAATAGAGCCCAATACAACGGCTACACCGATTGATCTTAGGGAGGGTCAAAAATCTTGATAATCGCGTTACGTTCGATACTTTAATACATTTCAATACATTAATATATGTGGGTCCGGATCCGATTTTACTTATATGAATATATATTTTTTTCGTATATATATATAGTACTTATACACCTAGTTTTAGTGAAGTTATTTTTTAATATGGAACATTTCTAGAAATTAAAATCCTAGCTAAAACCAACATATTATGAAAAATCATATTTAAAATATATAAATAAAACTACTTTACCACAAAAAAGGTGCGTAAAAAGAAGAAAATAGAGAAAGAGAAAGAGACAACTATAACTCAAGCTAACGACTCCCCTCCACCATTAAGATACAACTGCCCAGTTTGCGACCAACCGTTCAAGACTCTCATCCTTCTGCAGCAACACGTTGATACTTGTCTTTTGTGAAGGGTGTGGGTTCGATTTTTGCCTTGAACAACTTACCAGTGTGTACAGCACGGTCCACGGTTCGTGGCTATCCTGAAGTTAGCTGTAGATGGCTGAGCAGATTTGATTTTACAATGTTTTCTTATTTTTTTTTTCCATTTAACAATTCGCAATTCCGAAAGGCTAACTTAATCGGAGACATGACTAGTTGACCGTACTGTACAAAATGAAATACATAAATTTTTTTGTAATTTGTAGTGTAATTGATATAAAATGAGTGCATACGACCACAAAATTAAGTTTGTAAACTATAATACTCTGTAAAAAAATTGGTCTCGAAATTGGCACAGGTCCTTCGGTGGTATGCTGATTATTGAAGTATTAAAATTATGTTATAACATAACTATAAGAATGTTTGTTTAGTTAAAAACATTAAAGTAATTTAAAATGCATTTTATATATCTTACTAAGTTATTACAATAAATTATAATTAATTGTATAAATGTTTTTATTACTTATTTTTATATAGAAATGTTTTCATGTCATAGGTAAGAACTTCATATTTTTAAGTTTTAATAAATAACTTGATGTTATAATAATAACAGTAACAGTATGACTATCTTGAATAGTGGCGTTTGTATGAATTAATATACTAATTTTTGTTTTCATACTAATTTCATGACAATGAACAATAAAGTGTAAAAATATTATAAATAAAAATATTAAAAAAAAAACAAATTCAATAAAAAAATATTCTTATCCGAAAACAGAGGAGGTTCTATATTCTGTAGAACTGTTTTTTTTAATACTTTTTATTTCTTCATTGCCTCGAAATTTTTGGTATGCGTGTTGACGACCTTGACTCTTCACCAACTGTTGACTTGTAAATATGTTTGCTTATTTGTTTATATATAATTAATTAAACCAAAAAAATGCCTTTTTATGTCGTATGTCGATTTCTCATTTTGATATTTTGCATGCGAGTTGTGTATATTCGTAATAATTCGATAAAAGAAAATCGATTTTAACTCTTATTTGAAAGTAATTCTTTCAAGCAAACATTTGATTTTATACAATTTTAATTAAACGATTTCAGTTATCGAATAAAATTATTCATTATAATTAATGTACTACAAACTAACACATTATATATTAAAATAATATTTTTCTTTACTGCAGTTCACGTGTCCCAAATGCATGAGGTTTTCCAGCGACCAGTATAAAGTGATGGAAGATCATTTCGATTTTTGTTTGGATGATTTTTGAATGAAAGTAAGTATTTAGATTGAATATGTATAACTTTTTGTGGAATATATAATGTTACCATTCTGTTCTAGTAAACGAAAGCGAATATATTTGGAAAATTATGTATGTTTAAAGTTTATTTTACTGATTTTTATTCTGTATCACGGAGGTCGGTTATGAATTAATTAAAAAATAACACTATGGAAAATATAGGTTAAAAAAAATATATTATTTATTTAATGTTTAATCATAAAAGAAAATAGCAGTTCAAATTTTACGCCATTTTATTTCCAAAAAGTATGTTTTTATTTAGTTGACGAAATTTAGACTTTATATTAAAAAATAAACAAATTCGTAATAGGTTAACTCGAGCTAACTGTTGGTTGAAAATATAAAAAAACGAACACAATTTCAATCCACTAATTCTATTGGCCCATCCATAACCGGAGTTGCCAAACGTAAAATAGTGTTTTATTTTTAAAGGTAAATTTTTAACTATAATAGATTTACGAATATATGACTTTATTTTATTATTTTTTGTATGAACACCAAAATTTGTTTAGTTATTTCAATTTCCATTCCATCGTATCATAAGAACCTAGTGAAAATTAATTGCGGTCTTTATCTTTTTTTTTAAATAAATACGTGGCATAATATGTAAATAACTTAACTCAAAATTTATTTCAATTATAAAATTATCCTAGGAACAGTCAGGCAAAAAGTTATTTTTCTCATATATTCAATATGTTTACCCAATTTACGTAAATCATAAAAAGTGATTATATTCTTAATGCCATATTATATGAAATTAATAATAGTTTTGTAAACTATGTAACTATTAAGAAATACATACATATATTTTAGTTTTATTGATTATTAATCGATGAAACTTATAAATATATATGTATTTCAATAAAATTTGACAGTTCCACATTACACATTCCCCAGCATAGTATACACTTGCAAAAAATATATATTTCTAAAAAAATGTAAAATGTATTAAAATCGAAATAAAAGATTAATCAAATCGAAATTGTAATACAAATTATTATGTAATTATCAAATATCATTCCATTTCCCAATACGCATTTGTATATTTATAATTTAGTAGTTTATCTTAAAATGTAACTATTTTTTTGCTAAAACTTTTGTTATTTAATTTAACTTCATTATTTGTGTAATAATAAAAATAACATTTATTAATTTAAAAAAGTATAATATGTAAATTTTGAATATAAATTAGTATGTGGAGTTTCAGTATACGAACAAAAATATTAATGTAACCGTGCATAATAATAATATGGTTTAAGTAAAGAAAAAAATATTTTATTATATTCTTTTAAATTTTCACTATCCAAATGCCAAATGTCCATTCCAAATTTTGATTAGGTTATTGAAAAAAAGAAACCATTTTGGCTGTGACTTGTTATACAAATTTTATTTGACAATCTTTGCGTAATAATATTTTTTATCTGTATTACTTCTCCATTAATAATTTACTTATATTATATATGAAATTCACGTTATGGAGGATAAAAGTAGGGAGTGCTGTCTCCATGTATGAAAAAATCAGACAGGTAAGAGGGGAGGCAAAGGGGTTTTTTATAATCGGTTAATTCATGTGTTACCTTTCTTGATTTAAGCGCCATTATATACTTACTACTTTACCAGAGGACACTTTTTAAATAAATTCTCATACGAGATGGTGCTCCTTACCTCTACCGTCTATAATTTTAGTTCGTTAAAATTAACTTTTAACATACAACCATACTGTAATATTTTATGCAATATAATGTTGTACGTGAGAGTGATTGAAAAGACTGTTTGTTCCTAACATTAGTAATATAATAGGTAGAGTTATATAATCTAAATATAATTTAATTAAATTATATTTATATGTTAATTAATTAATTCCTTTGCAGTAGTAAAATTAATTGACATCAATAAAAGTTGTAGCAATAAGGAATTGGAAAAAAAATGTTTTCATTCGTTTGTTTTATTTCTAAATTTATAGTCCATATTTTTTCTTCAAGAGAAACTAACAGCCGTACCTAGATACGCCAATTAAAACATGATTCATAATAATTATATTACCTGCTTTAATGCCAGTTAAAAGCTATTTGACATTTCTGAGTCCGTGTTTAAATGTCTTTAAATAGGTAACGACACCATCAATAAGTTACAAACATATAGCGTAGTGGTCAAAGCTCTTGGACGGTTTCCAAGAAGCGCGGGTACAAATTTGGCTACCTTCAAATTCATATACGTTTAATAAAAAAAGTATTTTTCTTTGCTAAGTGTGAATTAGGTCCACTTTAAAAATATAAAAAATATCTAATGACGTAGATATTTTTTAAATTTAAAGACAAATTTACGAATGTACGCACAATGTGATAGTTTATTATATTTATATTGTATGGTGTATTATAATTTAGTGATTGTCCAAACATTTTCATTTTAATTAAGTTTTCCATTATTACTTTATAATATTATTATTCCGTCGTACAGAAATGACCCGATAGTAGATAGCGTCGAGTAGTTCGTTATGTAAAATATTCATAATAAAGTTATTCTTTTACCAAGAAATGGGTTTTATTTTAATAATTTCCACCGAACAATGACTATCACTTTTTAATATCATAATTTTACTTTTTATTTACTGTTTGTACTTGTTACTTTTTTCATTACTTCTTACACAATACATTTCATTTCTAAACAGTTTTTAATTAGTTTTGTTAAGAAATAAAATTGTTACGAATGAATTATATGTAACCTTTATGATCAGTAAAATATGAAAGAATTGATTTTCATAGAAATAGCATATCTAGAAAGAAATGGATTTTTCATTTGAATCCTACTTTAGAATTCTGGAGGCATTGTGTGTTGAGCGTTGCGCTTGGCCTTATTACCAGAGCGAGGAAATGAAAATATTAAATAATTCATTTTAACGAGTGGCCATTGAAGCCACAACTTGAAGCGTTTACGGCGTTTTTTATACGTTTTAGTGATGTTAAAATTTAAATATACATAGATATGACGACTGCATAAAATTAATATTTTTTTATAATAAAATACTGTTATGTGTTGCTTTCTGCTATGTACTTACAAGACTATAATTCAAATAACTTTTTAAACTTTATATCAAACATAAAATAATAAAAATATCGTATGTAAGAGCTGTAGATAGTTCATTATAAGGAAAGGATAAAATAAAATGCATATAAATTTTCATATTGTAATATATTTGGAACCCGTAGCGTTTCTTAGCTGTTTCATATAAAATTTATACAATTAGATAAATAGATTTACTAATTCGAATATAATATTTAATAAAATAATTTCACAGGTCCTATAAAACGTTACATCTCGTTAACCATTCGCTAAAGTCGTAACCTACATAATTACATTGGGGACAATAATTGGCACCATTTCTCTAAATATTATAGGACAATATATAGCTGTAACCAACGTACGCAACGGAAGTAGCTCGATAATATAAGAAACGCTAAAAGAAACTAATAAAATTGAGATTCGATATAGAGAAGAGCTTTGTGAACTAACAACAGTCGATAAGTAAAAACCGCAACTTAACATACAGATAATACAGATGTGTTGGTGAGTCCCATCACTGGTAATCTCAACGGCTGGAAGGATACCGTCAATAAATAATAATAACAAATAAATAGGTCGGAAGTATATAAAAATAATTCTTTATAAATACTTATGGACTAATTAAATCGCTTACGACTCGACCGTGTGTGGAGCGGGTTTAGATCGATAAGGAAATGCTTTACATTAATCTATAATGGCACTAATTTTGTTTAAAAAAATTATATAATTGAAAGTGGATGGTAAAAGGTAATACCCCACCGTCAGGTCGAGGATACAAATAAAAACTAAATACCACTGCGACCAAATATAACTATGAACCATACCATATATTAATTAGAAGCCACGTCGTGATTTACATAATGGTATATTTATATTACAAGGCTTAATTATGCTATAATACCATTGTTAATACGAAATGATAATAAAAACTGAATTTATATAAAAAGCGTAAGTAAACTAAATACTGTTTGGAATGCGTCACAATTTTACAAATAGGCTATCTCAGTCGGGATTTTTTTAATGTTTTTGATCGATTGATGCACCGGGACTTGGTAATAATATAACTAGGAGGTGAACTAACCTTTATATTACACTCCCAGCCAAACTTACTTTAAATATATGACCTTAACTGTATACTTATACGAATTACGATAATATTACATTACAATTAGTTGCAAACATAAATAATTTTATGTCGCGATAAAGACTAGAATACGTTGAGGATAGAAAGCAGACGTCAATCTGGAGGAACTTGACAGTTGACAGTTCTCTGCTCGTCGATACGGATTTGTACGTTCTGTTTTATCTGTGGTCTATTTTTGGGGTTAGGCTGATTCTTCATATTTTTTTTATGTTTTAAATAAATAAATCAATACAGTTCATTATTATAAATTTGTGCTAATATTTATATAAATAATATATTTTTTATATATTTTCTAAAATTAATGCGAAATTTGAAGAATCAGTCGTAACAAAATGGCGTCATGTGTCTCTAGAAATGGCGCGAAATGTACTGGCGTTGGCTGTTAGCGTTTCCCGATGAAGTCGATCATTTGATCTAACTGTTCCTCCTCGTCGTAGAGGTATAAAGACTCCATGCATCCCTTGAAGTAGGGCGAGGTGAAACATTTTGACCTGAAAATTAAATATTACACATTAATATATAATACATATGTGTGCAGATAAATAGATAAGATAAGAGAAACAGATAAAAGAAAGATTTATAGCGATAGTATGTCTTTAGATATAGAACAAAAATATACTTTAAAATAGATAGTTTAAGCAAAAAATTTAAACGAATGTATATAGAAAGGACGATATCATGTTAAAACAACACTTAGATATTTATAAAAGATAATTTATTTTCCCATAATATATACAATACAGTTTAATGTAATTGATTATGTTAACAGATCTACTATGTCATGTGAAAAAATAATAAGTTCTCACTAATGGCACTATTTAAAACAACAAATAGTGGTTGAACTTAATGAAATACAATGTTTTATAACAGAATAATTAACACTTAAAAAAGTGTAAAATTATTGAGATTAGAAGTCTAATGTCACCGAAAAAATATTAAATATAAAATCCTATTCTTATGTACAAAAAATTTAAAAAATTACAAATTTCACTTTTAAGGTATCATATTATTTAATCTTTTTTTCAGTGTTATAATTTTTTTTAATAATGTAATTTCTTCATATTACTTCTATTCTCTTTATAGAAAATCAAAAGTGCTATCTATGCATGCTGTTAGTGACAAAGCTATTAATATAAAAAATATAAATGTCAAAAGATTAGGCCGTTTACATTTCAGACGTTTCGACATAATCTTTTGATTAAAGTTATTTTGGAAATATTCATAAATATACAGAGGAAATAAGAACCAAATGTGAAAAGACCCAAAATTATAAACCTGCGAAGATTTAAAGCTAGAACTAACTGCCATGTTATTTTTTTTACTATATATTTTTTTCTTTAAGTAGAAATTACGACATCGAAACAGGAAGTCTTAAATATTTCAAGTATGGTTATACAAAAATATCTAATCTTTGGATATCGTACGATTTTACAGTATGTATGAATCATATGAGGCTCATACTTTCTAATTGTTGGCTTCACGTAATATATTGAACTTTCAATTCAGAATTCCACGCATATTGTGCATATATCTAAGTTATGCGAAATGCTAACAATTTTCAATTAATTAAAATATTTTATAAGTTTGTAATGTTGATTATTTAGAGAAAGTAATCCGAGTGCATCTAAAGGTGCTAATGAGTGCTCTTTATGTGTCCCTTTTAGAATTTATTTAATGATATGTTATAAATAAATAACTAAATAAATAACAGTAATTTATTTTCATATTACTAGATAATAAAGTTTTAGTGTTGTTAATTAAGTTTCATGCAGGCAGTTAGCGGTCTAGTGAACTGTGAAAGGAAGGCAAAACAAAACTCATCGGGTACCTAATCCCTAATCCCTGGGTCCGCCCCGTGTAATTGTATTATATATTTCTTGAATAGTTCGAGTTGGTCGGTCTCTTGTAGTACCTCCACGCAGCCTTTGAAGTAATCTGTCGTGAAACAGTCTTTCCTGCGCCACAAGGAATAAATATTTAAGATGTTATTTATTTTACAAAAAGTACAATCTTACACTAAATTCAAAAATTACTGAAAAACGTCACAAAATTAAAACAAAAAATGGCTGAAAAACGCCATAGAACACAAACTGACATTTAACTGTTATTATCTAAAAACGTCACAGATAAAAAAGTCTTTGTATAATCTAGCTAACCTGCACAGAGTATAAAGCTGGGGCTCCCTGAACAGATTGAAGCAGTCATCGCAGATACGGTCGAGACGCGCGAAGATGGCTGCGTCGTACACGCCCTTGCACTGCAGGTTGAAGAAGGAGCGGCGCGCCACGTGGTGCGTGGAGGGGGGCGCGGCCGCCGCCAGCGCCAGCGTCAACAACGCAACGCACACTTGCACTGAGCTTAGATGCATCTGAAACGAGTGGAAAAAATAAAAGTTATTTACTGCATATAGTACCCTACTATAGAGATAGAGGAAATTTATTTAAGATACTCCGATTCTCACTTTTCGCCGAATTTTCGAGACATTGCGTGTTGAGTGGCGGAATTCAACGTTGCGCTCATCTTGTTATCAGAGCGAGAAAAAAAAATATTTCCTCCAGTTAGAGTCTGTACTCCGCACCCTGCCACTGCGCTACGACAGCCTCGATTACATCTTAAATTAGATTAACATAATATATAATAATAATATAATAAATATGTATATGTATAAATGGATTGTCTTTGTGACCTTTAAGCGTGTCAGTCAAGATTAGTCCACGTGTAGAACGGTATAAAAAATAGATTTATTTCATTTACGTTTTAAAACAATTGAAATTATAATATAAGCTTAATAATTTAGTGTTTTTTAACGTCACGCTGTATCCCACACACAGCAGGTTGGCAGAAAGAACGTTGTGTTAAGACACTTCGTTCCCCATTTTCCGCCCTATTCTGGACGCATTGCATGTTGAGTGGTGGAACTCAACATCGTGGTTTTTCTCGACACCAGATCGAAGGAAGGAAAATATTAAATACTTCATTTCGTCGCGTGGGAATCGAACCTACGACCTGTTAGTCCGTTAGACCGTTTAGTCACACTGTGTGCCCCTGCGCTACGACTGCCTTCAATAATATTTTAGTGTTAATCTAACAAAATATTAGAAATGTGTTGCAATAGCGTTTTTTCACTGCCAGTGTGCACATGTATGTCTTTCAATCTTCATTATTGAATCAAAATCAAATGATCAGTTTGATTACAATTTAGATTTAGGTTATTTATTAGAAGCGATAACGTTCTGTTCGAAATTTGCAAAACTCGCGGCGTATTAATAAAATCCAAGACTTTCATATTTATTGCATTCAATTATGACTCGTAATTTATATGATCATTGAGAATATAAATATATAATTTAATCGATTTTTTAAAATCCAGAATCCTGAACAGTTACTCTTTAATTATACTCGATTAAAATTAATATGGTTGTTAATTTTGTGAAAGCTGCACAAATAAAATGTGCAAACTTTTCAAGTGAAAAATGTAGAACGCTTGTAGTAAATTAAAATAATAAATACAGCATAAAAGTGGATCACCACTATATTCTTACATATATTCTGATATATCATCTCAGTGGAAGTAGAGACTGTAAGTCCAGCTTCCACCGCAAGCGGAGCGGACCCATTAAGGACTACGAAAGGACCAAGCAAGCGGAAAGAGTTGAAATGAGCTCGCCTAGTTCAAGGAGCAAAGTAATTACAAATAGTTTAAAATATGTATGGTTCGTCCATTTCTCTTTCGCGGAGAAAACCGGGCTGAAGACTTTTAGATATCTGGTGGCCTTCTAAAGGTGTAACATATTATGTATTATAAGTACATTTGAAGAATAAATAACCACATCATTAAAATGACAAAACCGCAATCACGCGTCAACACTGTGGTAGTATAAGCACTTATATAATATAAAAAGTTATTACCAATTTTACTCTTTGGAAAAGTCTTAAATAATTGAATATTTATTACAGCAAACCCGGGGACCTAGTGTTCCCAGACACTACCGTTCCCCACTCTCCGCCTAGCAATACTTATATGTGGAAATAATAAAAAAACTGCTAGCTATAAGTGTTAGGAAATATTTAAAATGAAATACTATCTGTTACACGTTACAATCGCCATTAAACGTTAAGTAAAAGGCAATATCGCTTTATCATATATGGAAAGCAACTCGATTTAAGATTAACATCGTTCTAAACTATTAATCCATGTCTAATTTTATTGTTTAGTAAAATATTTCAGGTACCTACATATAATTTTCTATATATTTATAGCTAATCGCGACGGTTGTGGGTTCCATTTCTAGATTTTCTAGTGAGGTTATTAACAAAATTTTCATTATCTCATTCAATTAAAAGACAAAACGCGGCGTTGAGTGCCGCACTCAGGCAATGTCTTAAAAATGAAGCAGTGTTTGGAAATCGGAGATAGGAGAGAAACATTAGGTTCCCGCGTGAACCAATTGGTACGTTTATTTCTTTGTATGAGCAATAATGTTTTTTATACCTCACCACCCACTTTACAGTCATTACGAGGTTTTATAATAAGGGATAGCGCCACGCTACGGGCGAATATAAATTAGCATCTATTACTGTATCAATGTTCGAGTGATTGGACCGAGCTGGGACCGGCTCGGAACACCCATCACGCCGGCCGATGTAGAGTGGCTTGTGATAGAGGGAGATGTTAGATTAATTTTATTATTATTTTTGTTTTTTTTTGTTTAAGTGAAATTAGGTTTAGTCTTTTAAATTTAAATTTTAAGAAGGAGTTTTGGAAGAAATGGAAAAACTACAAACAATGTTCAAGTTTCCAATATTTTCAGCATGGAATTCAATATAAGTAATGCAGTTTTTTTAAAGAACTTTGGCCCTACTTGATCAACCACACACCACATCGTCCAACTGTAAACGTAATCCCTATTTGGAGTTCCTCTTCTTCACTTCTAACTCTTAACAATAGGTCCTCTCTACCTATTATTTTATATAGGAAAAAGAAAGCTAGATAGTTTTATACATTTAAAAAAAATAAAAATAAAAGAAATTCTTATATCACTGTAAAAAACTTACATAAAGAAAAAATCTAATTACTCTACACGCCAGTGATTAACTAAAGTGGACAGGTACAAGGTGTAAATCCAGATCGCCGATCGCCGAGACCACCTGGCTGCGAGAGGCTGGTATTAAAATAATCTCGTTAACCACCACCACCACCACACTGTAACCGTATTCACCTATTCGCAATAAACAATGTGAATAAACGGCGACGTGTGTGGGAAGATTTCCTGATATTTCAACCTGTTCTAGAGTTCCTTGTGGATAAAATGAAAACCGCCTAAATTTCATTTAAGAATTATATTAGTTTTATAAGTCTTTACATTGTCAATTTAAATATAATTAATATGATTTTCAAAAAGTAACCTATCATTATTTATTACCAATTCTTCCGTTACTGGACTTAGAAAGCTCAAATTTGGCAATTAGGTTAATCTGGCGGTTTGGTTTTGGCAGTTAAGTTAATTCGAATGTGGAAAACGAAAATAGGTAACCATTTTACATCTTAAAGAACACGCAAATAAAGTTGTGGTCAATAAGAACACTATAAAAATATAAAATAAGATTATGTAAGATAATTACTCATTCACTAGAGCAGCATTTACATCATAGATAATTATATTTGTATTAAATAGAAACACATGATTCGTGCGGAACACAACAGCGCTATTATCTGTGGCCGCTGAGATCAAATGGACGCTTTGGTTTGTTTTAGTCGAGCCTTGCGCCGGCGCAGGTTTTACGATGTAATGTCGTCAACAAATGTTATTTGCGATAATTTATATATTTAAATTGTTAAAATTATTGTTAGAAAGTTAACCTTAAATTTAGTATTTAACCGTTAAATAAACCATCTAACATATTATGTTTACTTAAGCTATATCATAGATATATACCTAGTTATATAAGCAACGTCATCGTTAGTCATTGCTGACTCTCCTCTCCTTTGTGATGATTTTTGAAACCGGATGAGATAGTTAAATATATTAGTCTTATTCATAACGGAAGTGTTGAATGTTTCTACATTTTTAAATATGAAGAAGGCGTAATATTGTTTCTGTCAACAAAAATGCAATGTTTTTTTTAAATTGAAAAGCCCTCTCTGTCTCTAGTGCAAAATCTGGTAATTATTTAAAAGTAATAATATTATTATGAGGCCGTCGCGGTGCAGTGCAGTGGTGTAAACATGACGGTTGTGTGTTCGATTCCTACTTAGGGAAATAAATTATTTTCATTTCATTGCTTCAGTAACAAGACAAAGTCCGCTGTTAAATTCCGTTACTAACGCTGAATGTAATAAAATGGAATGTCTAAACACTAAGCTCAACCGAATGCCTAAGTTAAATAAATAAATAATCCTCCATGATAATTTTGTGGTTGACTGTACGGCGGCGCCCGGGGCCTGATTCATATGCTATGGATGATAGAGTTATTACAGTACAGGCGATCTCGTTTCGCGTGAGAACAGACTATAATGAGAGGATCCGTCCCGTCTGTCTGTCTTGTATTTATATATAGTCACTTATTGTTGAGGTATGAACTTATATAGATTTTATATGGCCGTATTGGAAATGGTTTAAATTGTATTTATGTAATATGTATTGATGGATGATTGTTTTGGTTTTACGTTTTGGTAAAAATTGTTATATGTTATTGTAGAATTGGTTTTGGGTTCGATTCCTACTCGACTTAATTTCTTCTGGTAACAAGACTAAGAAGGGCGTTGAGTTCTACAGTGGTAGAACATAACGCAATTTATCGATTTGTCTCTGCTTTGATCACGCTTTATGCGGGATACAGCGTGAATGTAATAGTAAGTGTTAACAAAAAAGTTAAATATATACCTAACCTTTCTAAAAACTTGGTGAGTCATCATACAGGCGTGTCAGTTAAATGTAATTTTCTGCAATGTATTATTTAACAAATATGTTTATTAAACAAAACAACATGTTTGTCGGTATGTAGAAAGCTCTGGAGTATAACGATGTTTACTAGCTGACGTCATTTAATGTATTCTATGCTGTACTTTGAGCCCGTTGTGGCGCAGTCGTTAAATGAGATCCTTATATAGGTTCGATGCCCACTTTCAGGTTTATATTTTCTTTTTCTTTTAATTAAACGCCCTCGTAGAGAAAGCGGGGCGTAGAGTTCTACCACTCAGCACGAAATGGGCGGTGCGTGGGCATAGTGTTTCAACACTAGGTTCTCTTTACTTTCTGTTACTTTATGTCACTGTAGTCGTCATACATGACAAATCGTTTTATTTACCTGTTATTTCAATTCAGGAAGTAATCATTATAATTCTACAATTAATAAAAAGAATAAAATCTTGATCAATAAAGCGAATCAAATAAAAACCGGTACTTATATATTATATAAATAAATATAACCTTTCATTTTATTTACATAGTGGCTATTATGTAGGTATTAAATGTCAGCTTTTTGTAAATTATATGACATTATAATGCAGTAATAATATGTCCAATTGAATATGAATGGTAACAGGATGAAAATCCAATTTGGGGGATATTTATATCATAACTAAAGATTTTCCTGGTCTTGTAAGATAATCGTTTTATTCGAGGCAAAACGGATACAATCCACAAGAGTGTCACATCACTATTTTTTGCCCAAAATTTCATTGTTCCGGCGGAGACATAGATGGTCCCGCTTTTCCCCCTAAAAAAATCTGGCAAGCCTACTGGTAACACAAAAAATTCTCCAAATCCAAGGCTTATGGGTCATAATCAGAAAAAGTGCACATTTTGTGTCTTTTCTTGTCCCGCTACTTTGAATGCGTTTTAAAAATACAATTTTAAAGATAATTTAAATATTTTGCCATTTAAGATAAATTTACTTATTAACTTAAAGATTTTTGTAATATTTTAAATGTATTAAGGCTTTTAATAGTATTTTTTGTTAGTTGCAAAAAACTTTTCAAAATGCTTCCATACAATTTTTCGTGTCCCATTCACCACTTTACTTTTTAAAAATTGGTTTGTTACGAATATTTATGGTTTTATTTGATTTCAGATATGTTTCTATTACTTTACTTTATGCATAATATTAAATAGAACTACTTTTATTGATACATTATTTAATAAATAATATATATTAATTAACTAAATTTGTCCCAAAATATTGTCTTTTTGTTACTCAGGGCTAGTAACGTACAATTAAAATATGAACGCAATTATTTTGGATGGTATTTAATATTAGTTTTTATTGTGGCACCATTATTCTAAAAGTCAATGCTGTCGTAGCTACAACCAGTAGTGTTCTCGCTGCAGTTGAGGGGTTCAAATGTTTTAAAGGGAATGCGTAAAATTACATCTCAGGGTTATAAACGGCTTTTATTTTGGTAAGTATTCTATAATTTGGTTTTCTTGTTTATGTTATTTGCTTCTTTTTACAAAATCTCAAAAAAGAACGTCAGTGCTTGCACATGCAACACGTGGCTTATGAGCAAATATTTAAAAAGGTTAGAATTTCTCAGACTTCATTCTCAATTTCGTTATATTTCGTTACGTAACGAAACTGAGAAAATATGAAGCCTAGTTCACAATTGCGGTACCAATGTTTTCTTATATATGTTTATAATAAAATTTTATCGAACCGGTGCTTGTATATGGAAGATATGTATATAAGAAAAAAAAATTGCTGGCATATGAAAAAAACTATTAGTGACTTTTCATAACGTAAAGTAACCAAAAATAATGATTTTTAAGTTTTTTTGCTTGTTTGCTTGTTTGTCTATGTGTTTGTGCACGCTAATCTCAGAAACAGCTAAACTGATTTAGTTAAAATTTATTTTTATTCTTTCTGAAATTAGTTGTGATTTTGTGATTATTATTTTTTGATATATATTTTTGTATTTTCAGTAAGCGTAAGCTCCTATGTCAAATGCTGAAACAAATGCTTTTTTTTTTAGATATAGAGAACGTCTTAAAAAGACCAATCCTATTAAATATGAAGATATGCGGAATAAACACTTACAAAGAATTAAACTTAATTCCAATGATAACGACTCAAATTTTGATATATTTTAAAGTGAATTTAATTTTATCATTAACTTTGTGATCTCTAACTAGAAATATAACTTTATTACGTTACGAACTAGCATTATTATATTGTTAATATTCTCACTTTGTTATGTTTTCTTCTTACATTTATAATCTGTTAATTCAACGATTGAACCTTTAAAATTTTGATCTGTGTCTCATTAAATAAAAAAAACAATAGTTTTATTCATATAATATCGTTATTTTGTTGTGTATAATGCCTTATGTCATCAGTTTCGTAACAAACTTTATCAGTGTTGTTACTTATCAGTTACGTTACGAATTCGAAAATGTCCACTTTTCTGATTATGACCCTTATACTATTATAATTATTATTGAAAATCTTCATATCAAAACTATGTATTCCATAATTGTATACGTTGTCAGTATTGAGGGTATATTTAAAACTGCACAAGGCGTAGGAAATCGATGATAGAAACCAAACAAGTGATAACAATGCGATTGTGTGAGTTATATGAGTTGTACGTTGCTCTTGTTTCAATCATTACAACTGATTATTCTTGGAAAAATGTTAAAATGTCGTACGTGTAAAATATATTAATTTAATATTGTAATTAATAAAATGGGGAACGTAGTGTCTTTACATTAGGCTCCCTTAGGCTCCAAAGTTTCAACAGTGTAGGCCTAATAGTTTTGGAATGTCTGTCTGTCTGTAGTCAAAGGAATATGGGGGGAACAATGTCGTTCACACGCATCGCTCGCATATAAAACAAAAATACTGACTCTAGACAGCTCGGCAGCCACCCAAGTGAAAATCGAGATAGAGTAATGAAGATGCATATCGCGTTTGCCTCATAAATCTCATTAAAAGGAAATAACAAGAATAAAAAAAAACGTTTTTTAGCTTCACGCTTTCCCTGTATATAGCAGAGATCAGAGTAGACAAAGGGAACCTAGTTAAAATACACCGTTCCACACATAATCATTCCCCTAAGTGGGGATCCGAACCTAAACCCGTCACGTACGCATTTTTATGCTACATATCACAAGAAAACTAATCTTTCCCAATATAGTACGCTAGCAATACAAAATACAATATTATAAAACCAATAGAGCACTACCTTCAAATATCTGAGGCACAAAAAGGGAGGGTAGAATAAAAAAATATTAGCAAATATAGATTAAAAATAAGATCTAACGGGGTAGTAGCAGTGTGCTCCGTTCACACGCACTCCACGCATACCAATGCGCTGTCGCTAGACAGCTCGGCTGCCACCCAAGTAAATTATAGGGTTGCCTATCAATATTATACAATATTTTGCTTAAATCTATAATAATATTGTAAAGCTTATTTGGTAAAGTTCGTTTGGTTGATCTCTTTAAGCTCAGGAACTACTAGTTTGTATTGATTTTTTTTTAAGGGGCAATACACCAGGTAAAAGCTAATTTTATGGGAGTTACTATATATAAATGGTGATATATTTTACGCTTTCCGTTTTAACGATTTATAATTAAATATTTTGAAACGTTTTTAATGGCTTTTCCAATATTAAGGATAAATATTATATAGCATTAATTAATTTTGTGATTTATTGAAAATATACCTATATATAATATTCTTAATTTGTTTAATAATAGCATATACATAAAGAGTCGTCAGACACTTACAGAGGTTTTTCCCCTTATTTCTTCTGAGCCGCGGTAACCCTGTACTGTCTTAGGCTGAAATGCGTACAGCTTCGAGTTTTACTTTTTATAAAAAGTGTACGCGGGCTGTATAAAAGAATGCTGCCCGTAATTACACTCACCTGCGCTTTATCGCAGCACCTAGATACCTTGTTTCTAACATTTAATAATAGGTAGTGGCATTCTATGATAGTTTTTTTAATAATTATTAATCAGCTTTACACTGTATCCCACACAGAGCGTGTATGCAGAGGGTACCTAGTGTTAGGACACTCCGTTCCCCATTTTCTGTCAAATTTTGGAAGCATTGCGTGTTGAATGGCAGAGAATTGAAAATATTAAATATTTTATTTTCTCGAATGAGAATCGAACTCACAACCAGTCGCGTTTACACACACACTGTTATGCCCCTGCGCAACGAATACATTTAGTAAAAGGAAAGATTATACTATATTATAATATAAATATTTTCAATAATTTAGTTTTTTGTCTGTGCCAGATTAAAGAATATATTATAGATTTGTTATCTATGCTTCATAATTATAATAGTAATCATAATAATTTATCACTTAAAATTAGTGGGACAGCAGGAAAATATACAAGAAAATTGTAATTCGCTATATAGCGCGATTTTGCACAGTGAATGACAGTTGCAGCAGTTTACCAGATTATCAATTATAATGCCAGCAAAAACATGGAAAATCCTTATAGAATGACCAGCGTTGCGTGGCCTCCCTTCTCTGGCCAGTGGTTCGAGGAGTACTGGTTACGTGGGTCCATTAAAATTGCCGTCGCTTTTAGACCAAATGGCACCGAACGCCGACAAGATCTTACTACGGCTTTGCGTAAGATTAAATGTTTATTGATAATTTCCATCGATATATGAAACTGTTATTTTATATTCGCATTTCTATTAAAATCTTGTTATACATGTTTATATATTTTAAGTGAATATTAATGTACAGGATGTAGAGTCTTCTTGGCAATAGGACTGTAGGACTGGAGAGAATAAATAGTCCTAATTTCCCCATTTTGGCAAGATGTTCTTTTGATTTTGTTCTCCATAGAGAAGAATGTCTCAACAATCTCTCAATGTCTCATTTAGGAACCTATATTTGAATTTCTGAACAAATTGATAAGCAATTTGAAAGATATGAGCTATTTCATAGTTAGATATGTAATGTACTTCAATGAAAAGACACTAACAATAATAGATCGTAGATTGTCGCATGTAGCTCCCTTGACCCACTTGTTGAAATGTCGAAGAAACCATTAAACCATATACTGTTGATCCTTTTGTCAGCGAATTATTTTTTTTATACCTTGCAATACTAGACTTGTGTATTATCCAGATTAAAAAAATCATTTTATATTATGTATATAGCAGGGTTTGTAGAGAAGAGCTAGTGTTAAGGCAAGTTCAGTCAGTCAGTTCTGCATTCTCCGCCCGGATTCGAGAATTTACGGAGAAATTCAACGCCGCGGTTTGTATTATCAGAGCAGAGAAATGAATTTGTCCGCGAGTAAGAATCGAATACACGAATCGCGATCGATGTTAAAGAACTCAACAAATGTGCTACAAAGATAGTCACTGTGTGAGTTTAAGGAAAATGCGTAATTTTGAAATTTTCCATGGAAAATTAATTACAATTTTTAGCTGTAACTTGTTATTTACGATTAATTTTTAAAATTCTCTTTACTAAAATAATAAAGAGAAGTATAAAACAGATTTTTATTACTAAAAGTTACCTACAACAATAAATAACTAAAGTAATTTTTGCATACGTAGGTAAGTAATGATTTTATAAAATTATATTGGAATCCATGTTTGCAAAATGCCATGACATTTGACATTTATATGAATTGAAATTGAATGTCTATTCTTGTATATTAAGCCATAATGTTTGTATCGACATTTAGATTGCAAATCGATTTCGCGTACGGCTCTATTAAAGCAACTTTAATAATAGGGTTCTGTGTTCAAGATTGTTATTATATATTTTTTAATTTCACACCGTATGTTACTATTAAGGAGTCACAAGGTATGCAGAGGGAACCTAATATTAAGCCAACCTGTTTCACACTTTCCAATCCCCCAGTTCTAGTTTCCCGCACGTAGTAGGTTACGAGGGAAAACCTGGGACCCCCACGTACGCCCCCGTCGTATGTTAAATTAAGGAGTCTTATAACAATTGCTAATTCCTAGATTTATCTACCACAAGTGTCAATCCATATTAATTCCATTCACAAAACAATACGGTCGGAAGCCGCCATATTGTCAACCTTCATCACGACGTCCGAGCATCTGACCTTAGATTTTCGTGACCTATCACTTCCTAGGTTCGCTAAAGTTAGAACTAGATTATCCAATAATTCTCACAAGGCAGAGAAGATTATTCAATGTTTGGCGTTCAAGTATTTATTTTGTTTTCATTTATGTTATGACATAAATTATTATTGTATGCAATACTCCATTAAAATTTAGAATTGGTAGATAACTCAAGCTTCATTATGGTTCCATATAAATGATTTATTTTCATTTCTAAATTAAGATAACCAATGAAAAAGACCAATTAGGTATTATTAGGGAACTTATTCAAAACTTACATAACTTATTTAATATTATTTTAATTAATGAAGTCGAAATTAAAAATACAATCGATATATGCAATTGTATGGGATATATACAATTTGTATCAATTAAGAGTTAGGAGGCCAGCCGCCAGGTCGCACTGTCCAATGAGCGTAATTAGCCACGTGCGGCGAACTGGGTCACAGTTACTAGTTAGATAAGAATGCAGGAAAATCTTGGAAAAATATTAAATTACATAAGTATGAGTAATTTAAGAAACACTTTCTTCAAAGGGAGAGGAAAGAGTTTTTAAGCCTTTTTGCCGTTAGCAACGATATTTTTGGTCTAATTTGGACAGTTTATTGAATAATTAGTAATATGGTAAAACATATTTTTTGTAGCTTCATGTTATGTTCTGCAGGGTAGGTTCTGGGCACCTAGTGTTCTATTGCTCGTTCCTATTAAGACAGTTTCCGCCGAAATCTGGTGACATTGTATGTTAAATGGCTGATAGATGTTTATATTTTTATCAACATACAAGCACCCTCCATTTTGGTTATTTTCAATAGAATATATGAATTTTGTATATATAAAATATTCTAAACGTGCGTACAACGAGCTCAATAAAACATGGCCCTTACTCTGTGTGTGTCACAGTTGTTGAGAAATTAAATGATTGTCATGCCATTCGATCGCAACGCACACGCTCACCTCGAGATTCCTGCCGACTGTGGAGCGTCATTCAAAAACCAGAGCAAAAACTTATAAAGTATGTAACATACTTCATACAAATTGGGGACATTCTTGAAATTTCCAACAGTTCAAACAGTTCATTTGTGTTTTGTGTGACCTTTGATTGTTGGATTGTGAGGTTATTAAAGGTCATTTTATGTACATAATTGAGGACGGTCATGGCCTAGGGGCATCAGCGTGTGACTGTAAACGCGACAAGTTGTAGATTCGATTCCTACTCTAAGTGAAATTAAATTATTTATTTAATTTTCATTTGTTCGCTCTGATGTCGAAAATATCTGAATTTCTGACTTAATATAGCAAAGTTAAAAAATATGATTAGGTATAGCAATGAAGTGTTCAAATTTAAAAGCGAAAAAGTTCACTGAAAATTTCTCTTACTCAATTGATAAATGGTTTCTCACTTAAAAGTAGGTTCATACGATACCAGAAGATAAAAAGTTTTCGATGTCCGATGAAATTTAAGACTAGATAATTGCAAATTTATGCAAAATCTTACAAATTATACATACTAATGTCTCTATCTCTAATTATCATGTTCAGAATATAAGATATTTGATTAAATAACGTGTGACGTTTTCGTTCTATTTTGATTCGTAACTTAACCACCATATTTAATATAACTCCCCATAGTACGTACAAATTATTAACGACTGTAAACACCAGTCATCTTACGGTTTATCTAAATCAATCTTGAAAAAAAAAACTAAAAACACTATAATTTTCTCGTACACATTTCCTTTTTTTAGAACTATAGCTTTCTATTGAGACATTCCCTTATAACTTTCTATTAAGTTACTTGGAAATATAAATAAAATATAAATATAATACCTACATATCGACAGATCATATTTCTCATCTCTAAAGTTCCCATAAAAAAATATTTCATGGAAGCTATGGTTTAATTGGAAAAGTTAAAAATAACTTACTGTGTTTCAAAGTGCAATTGTCTTCATTAGTCTCTTAGTCAGACGTCGTCCCTCAAAATAATTATAGTTCACTCAATTATATTTGAGTAATACTTCTCGTTATGATCTCGATTCTCGTTGATCTGAATGAACTGTATACTATACGTAATGCTTTGTTTGTATTACAATTAAGAAAGTAATATTTTTCTGTATCCTCTCTATCCTGCTATGTGCGGAGGGTAGTCAGAAGGAACCTGGGAACCCAGACTTGTCCGTTCCCCACCTTTCGAAAAATTCTGGAGACAGTGCGTTTTGAGTGGCGGAACTCAATGCCGCGCTTGGCCCGTTTGTTACCAGAGCGAGCAAATGAAAAAAATTAAATACCTTCAGAATTCGGGCGGAAAGTAAAAATTAGTGTCTTCATTCTAGGCTCTCTGCCTTTCCTTCTACATGCGGAATGTGAAGATGAAAAAAAAAGCTATAAATAAGTTTCAAAACTTAAATCTTATGAACGACTTCTGTGTTTACAGATCTACCAGTTCGGAACAGCACCAACTAGTTTTTGTTGCAAAACCTGACGCGTAAATTATAATTAACAACTTATATATGTATTAATTTGCATAAATACGATTAATACTTGTTTCTCGATTGATCCCTACAAGGAGTGTCGTTTGCGTGTAATTACCGTCGTTTGCCACTAAATTTACCTTTTTAAAATGTTTTCTTTAATTTATTGCATATTAATTCCGACTTAAGTATTGGTGTATGCTTTAATTATCTTTTTATTTTCCAAAGCTTGTAGCATAAGTGGTTGTAATATTTAGAAATTACTTCTTTGGCAATACAAGGGGAACCTAGCATTCCTCCATTTCGCAAAGTTTCCGAATATTGCATGCTGAGCAGCGTAACTCAACACCGTGCTTTGCCTCTCTGACCAGAGCGAGGAAATGGAATCAATTCATTCCATCTTCCCAGATGGAACCCAAAAACCGCTGCGTTTACAGTCAAGCTGTGACATTGAGTCACTACGTCCTCAACATAGCATAAATTTGTAATACAATTTAAGTATGAAACATATTGTTTCTTTATATCAATAAATGTTTCAATGTAAAACAACTAATATTCTATACAAACAAATAAACCCTAGAAGAATATTCACCCGGATGCCTCTACAATAGCAGCATAAACAACAAATTCAAGTAAATATATTCGTATCACATAAGTAAAAGACGCAATAATAATATATATTATTACATTTGAATGCGGCACCCGGTGCTGGCCTGGCCTGGACTGGACTGTGGTGACAGCGCCTCGCAGTCTGCGCGCGCGCACACCCACGAGGTAAACTGTTTACGTAACCTTAGGTCACTGACGTAATATTTAAATGTATTGATTTGGATTATTTGTAATAATAGTTCTATAAATATTGTTGGTTTATAATAATGACCGTATAAAACCATATACTCGTATATTTATGTGAATTTAGGTTAATCGATTTATTTTGGTTCATATATCGTAAAAAATATGGAATATATTGATAGAAAAGTAGCAACTCGCAGGTTCTTATCGTATAGCAGAGTAGACAAAGGAATCAGTTCTTATATTATGCCTTGTTTCCGAGACCTTACGTGTTGAGTGGCAGAACTTAACGCCGCGAGGGAAAATGAAAATAATTAAAATATAATGATTCCCTCGATTGCGCATCGAACCCACAACCATCGCGTTTACAATCAAACTCTGTGCCGTTGCGCTACGACGGCATCTAATTATATAAATAAGTAATTTGTATTTTTCAGTTTTTCCCGTTTACGTAATGCGCCATTATGTATATGTTGTAATGCTTTGTTGTTCTAACTGTACTATGCATTGTTGCGCGTGCGTCGAATATAAATATCGATAAATTTGCATATATCATTGTTTTACTATTATTCGGCTGAGTAAGTGAAAAGGAATTTTATACAGGGTGAGTCATATTGAACTTTCCGATTTCAATAAGGTGTGTATTAAAAACAAAGCGACATGCAGTAAAAATTATTTTATTGTTTGAAAGCACATAACATGCAGTTTTAATTTAGTTGGTTTTAAAAATGATATCCTGTAAATGTCTACCTCCATTGACCACACACTACTGAAGCCTTTCCCGGAAGTTGTCCATTACTCGTCGAGTCATATTCAGCGGAATAGCATTGATTTCTTCCCTGATTGCAGCCTTCAGTTCATCGATGGTTCGGGGACGATGCGTGTACACCTTTTCCTTCAGGTAACCCCAGAGAAAGAAATCGCAGGGGGTTAAATCAGGTGATCTCGGCGGCCACCCAACGTCACCTCGCAAAGAAATGAGATGACCGGGAAACATTTGTCGCAGGATTTCCATTGAACGCCTGGATGTATGGGCTGTAGCACCATCTTGTTGGAACCAGATGTTATCGTTGTCATGATTCTGCGTTAATTCCTCCAATTTCGGTTTCAGAAAAGTTTCAAGCATGTCGCAATACCGAGCAGAGGTAACTGTGACGACTTGACCATCTTCTTCAAAAAAATAGGGACCCCACACACCAAACTCTGCAATAGCGCACCACACTGTCACTCGAGGGCTGTGAAGTGGTCGTTCGTGTAGGTTTCGTGGGTTATTCTCAGCCCAGTATCGAAAATTCTGTTTGTTGACAGTTCCGGCGAGGTGAAAATGTGCCTCATCACTGAAGATCAAAACAGCAGTGCGGGGGATCTGCTGAATGTCGCGGCATAAATTTGTTCGTGTGTCTAAGTCTCTAACTGTTAATTCTTGCACTACCTGAATCTTGTATGGGTGAAATTTAAGGTCTCTATGCAGTATTCTGCGGACACTACTGAAAGATAATCCTAGTGAAGCGGCATGTTTCCGAACAGAACGCCGAGGGGATTGTTGAATTGAAGCCCGCACTCTATCCACGTTTTCCGCTGACGTTGACGTCCTAATTCGGCCTTGTGGTCTTGTTTTTAATGCTGATGATGTTGCTCTAAAATTTGATACCCAATTTCTGATTGTTGGTCCAGTGGGAATGGGATCACGTCGACCAATAGCAAAATGTAAACGGAACGCACGCTGTGTTGTGATCACGGAGCCGCCATTTTTAATAAACTCTTCAACTACGAACGCACGATGTTGTCCCGACCAAGCCATTGCTCACACTAAAACTGCATGTCATGGCGCGTCTAATGACACCATCCCCACCCTTCTACTCCTTCCCTTCTTCGTGCAACGTCCTTCCAAAACCGGAAAGTTCAATATGACTCACCCTGTACGATAGTAAAATATCTGGTATGAACTGGTTATAGGACGAGGGCCTATTAAGGTACTGGGTAAAAAGTGTTGGAAAACTGTTCCACCTCGAAGGCAGGAAAGCTCGGAATATTCTAGACCACCTTTCGTTTACATAAACCGCACGTTACGTTCACATTACGACAGGCGGCAAGCCGTTAAACGGTGGGCTTTCGCAAGTTTCATTTTAAACTAAAGATCTATCTAAAGTTGGGAAATTAAAAATATAATTGAATATTTACATAATAACTATCAAAATAAATATTTTTTTAAAAATAGGAACTTGTGTCTTATGTGGAGATAGTAGTTTTTAATGAAATTTTAACGAGCTTAGAAAATAGTTAAAAAAACCGCGGCAAAGCGCGACGTTGCCTTTACCCACTTTCCGCCGCGCTTTCCCTCGTTACTAGAGCAAGGATTACCATTTGAAAATATTAAATATTTTATTCTCCCAAGTAAGAATCGATCTTACAACCGTCATGCTTAAGGTCACATGCTTGTGTCCCTGCACTATGAAGACCTCATTTATTATAGACTAGGCTATATAATATTTAATCAAACAAAAAAGGATGCTAGTAATAATCGATGTCAAAACTTACAAGCGTCATACTTTTATTGTGCGAATTCTTCTCACAAACTATCAATAACATTTGTTTCATACTAATAAATAATTTAAATGTTTACAAGTATTTAATTATGACCGAGGGAACCTTTCGGCCGAATTCTGAAGGCGTCTGAAGAAAAATAAGTAGATCTTCTTTAATTTTTAAAAAAATATTAAAATTTTTGTGAGCTTTAAAAGAAACTAATCTATATCAGCAGAAACAATGTACAAAAATAGCTCACTCCTAAACTATAATACATACTCGTAAGTATGTAAGTAGCATCCACTCTCACGCATCAGTATTAATCGCAAACGTCCGGACAGATACGGATTGAAAAATAAAATAAATACGCAAACGGCGCTTGGCGGCAGCCTTTCATTTAAAAAAATATAAATGAAATTAGTTATTATTTATAAGGAAATAAGGTTCTGAATCGCGTGTTATTTGGCGTGGTGGGTGTAAATACATGTTGGGCTAAAATAACCAGACCAGACTGGTCGGGTCTAGTGGCGTTGAACCGCACAGGTGGGCCTTGGATTACGAGAGATATATAATAATACCCTTTTGTAGAGTTAGCCATAGGTGGGCTAATATAGAAATGGCTAATAATTTTACAATTACAGCACGCAATATTTTCATAATTTGAAATGTCGAAATTTCTATGGAGACAAAAAAAATGGATGTTATTTTGTGTTATATAACGTCAACTTTGTATTATTAAATGAATTAATTTAGGAAATAACTAATATGAGATCTAACAAAGGAACTGAATAACCTCGCTAAAACATAATCCTCCTTTAGGCTTCGTCGCAGTCGGGTAAAAAGAAATTGAAATAAATATTTGTATAAACAGTACTAGCTAGTAGGTAATATTTTTAAATAAAATATGTAAGAATGTCCCTTTATACCGTCAACGTAATTGCACTTAATGTGTCGCAAACCGGAAACAGACAAGACTAGAGGAAGCGGATGCCAACAATTCTTACAGGCATTATGTAAATGGTAAATAATTAATGCCACGTTCCGAGAATACACGTAAAATATAATAATCTGTGACAATTAAAGTTCATAGTTATTATAAATTTATTAAAATTAAACTGAATTTTTAAGTATAATTTGTGAACAGCACTTAACAGGCAATGTCTTAAAAATTGTTTTCTATTCTGTTCTTCGGAGGGTCTTATCACTCGAGGTTCCTTTGACTACCCTAATATGCGCACAAGTTGATTTTTTTTGTATATTTAATAACTTTTAACATATTTTTTTGTTAAAAGTTACTTTTATTTATTTAAATTGTCCTCAATGATTTTATAAGTCGATAGAAAAAGTATGAAGAGACTAACCTGATAATATTTACCGATAACTTTTAAGCTATACTTATTACCTTTCAAAACAAGCGAATTAAATAAATTGAACGAGAACTGTCTTTATCTTATAATAGGTACATTATGAATGACTTCGGTTACGGCACACTTTAGAGGAAACCGCAAACAAAACAAATGCACTACTATAACAAAAATACCTACAGTGTTGACGTAAACGCGGTCTAATTACAAAATAATGCTTTAAATAAAACCCATGAATCAATATCGAGAGAATTCATTATTGCAATTATTTATATAACTCAGTTCTGTTAGTTTTTTGTTATTTATAGAATATCCGCATATTATCTTAATGAGTGAAGGTAATACAATCTATCATATATTAGTCATAGATATTTGTTAAGACATTAAGTATGTATCTTACAGTTTCTAAGAAATCAATAATAAACGAAAATATGAAACTTTTTAGTTGCGTGAAATTTATTTTCTACGGATATTTAATATAAATATAATAAATGGCAATATCTGCAACACGTACCTTCGAGTGATAAATGTGTCATGTCGTCGAGTGCCGCCAAAATTATGCACCACTAATAATAATTAAAGCAACGCGTCTGCTGTCTTTGATCTTGTGAAATTTCTAATTTATTTAACATTTTTAGTTTTATTTCCTAAAATAAAACCTAACCCCTCAGTAGGATGTTTCAAAAGCCATTGGCGCCAAATCACGATGACATATGTTTTACGTTTTTAAGACACAGATTCTAGTCTTTGAGTCAATTTATAATTATTCTAGTCTTATTAATTCTTTTTTATTATAGTTTATTAATATCATTTTAATTGTATTTTATGATTACCTATGACAATATATCACCTGCGTAATGTGAACGCTACTTGAGATCACGATATACTATTGTGTACATTGCGTAATATCTGCTAAACCTGTTTAGAGTCACTGACCCACATGAGCCCGCGAACCTTGACAAAATTGTGTTTTTTTTTATATATAGGATTTTATAATTTAATTAGAATATTATAGAACTATAAATTAGAAATGAAATTTCTAGAATTAGATAAGAATCTGAAAATAAAAATATAAATTAATAAGTAAGCTAATTTTTGAATAAGGCTTTACTCGCCTACTCACAAGACCGCTTGTATGTTGAAATAGTTCAAACATAGTAATTAAGACAGAGAAGATTTTGACTACAATTATATAAATTTACCTGTGTTATATTTTTTTTACTTAAAAAAACCATATCCATCTCAAACAGCTGATGAGGTCAATAACATCTTCATTAACATATTATATAAATAATCTTTTCTTAGCAACGTTTTTATTTGTCTACGTTCTTACGCCTATTAATATAATTTAATTATATGATTACTTTGTAATTACATTATTTATATTAAATAGTAGTTATAATAAAGGTAACGAAAATGTGTTGTTTACGTATAAATTTTCTAATTTTGAAGTAAACTTTTATGCAGTATCTGTAGCGACTCATTTATCTATTTGATCATTTCAAAATATAAAATAATTGGCGTCTCAGACGTGATTTTCTAATCTTGTTATATCGTCTGGCAAATAAGTAAAGTTGTCAACGCCGTCTGGTCAGAAACATTAACTTTTTATTTATTGCTAAACAATCCTTGGATGTTCTGCGAGAGCTTTAAGCCTGGCAATTCTCCAAATGTACTCTTATCACTTGGAAAGTTTAATAATTTTTCATTCACGCGCCGAGTGTGTGGGCATCCCATTCATAAATAAGATTGTTCTAGACGAATTAAAGAAATATATACAATAATTAAAATCTTATTAACTTTTTATGGTTTGTAACGTTCGCATTTGAAACATGTTATGTAAATTAATTTATATAAAATAAATATTAATTTTAGTATTTCATATTTTATGGGTTAAATATTTATATTAGCCAGTAGTACGAGATATCTTAAATAAATAGAATTTATTTTATTAGGAATAATTTCTAAAATTATATTTTGGGATTTGATTTTTTTAATCTGTGTAAATATAATGGCGCCAAATCGAGAGTGATGAGTTACGATTGTTATTTATAAATTGAAATTAAGAAAAAATATAATGTGGTTATTTATGTCTCATTATTAATATTTTTTTATCATTAATAATTATTGGTCAAGAACAATGTCCTATTGTCCTAATATGAAATCTATTCCCAGTATTAAAATTGTCACTGTGGAATGGCTTGCTATAGCCAAATATCAATCATATCCCTTTAAAATAAGTAACTATATTTATAATTTTCACAATAAATACAACATACATATGTATATCAAAGTCACGGCCAGATGATATATATTCGCACATTAAAAGGAGATGTGAGATAAATGTAACGCACTATATTTATTTCGTGATTCGGCAGGGCCTCGAGACGACGCGGGTTCGATGCCGGTCAGATACCGAGGCCGCAGTCTGCAATATTATACATATAAAAATTCTACTTTCTCTCAAAAAGTGATTTCAAATTATAATAGAAACAATTAAATATTACAATATGTAAGTAAAAAAGCTTTGATTTTTAATTTTATTACATCAATTTCGATATCCGTTTATATTATGCTTAATAAACGCAAACTTCATCAGTTTTCTTTTTAAGCTTAATAAAACACCGTCTAGACTGCCACATGCCAATGAAACAAGAAGAAATATAAATTTATTTCCAATAACAATTCAAAGCTATTCAAAATCAAAAACCCACTTGCGAGAGAGATGCAACAATCAAGTTAAATAGAGTTAGTTGCAATAGAATTTATAGCATTTTAATATAAATAACGAGTGATGGACGTGTACTATTGTTTGCGTCGGCCGTGTCAACGTACTTTCAATGCTATTCGCTTTGAATAATGTGAGGACTCGCACGCATGCCACTCACATATACGTAGTATAATGAAATATACGTATATTTACTCGTATATAGGTAGGACTATTGTGTGTGTTCTTGCAACTGAAAATATGGAAATTGACCTAGTTTTTTTTGTGCAATAATTTTAAAAATAGTTTGTAGAGTTGTTAATTCTGAGAGACAAATTCGATTGTTTTTAATTGTTTTCATTAGACAATGCGAAAGGAAATAGGAAAATTTGGCGGAAAGTATAGAACAGAGTGCCTTACTACTTCCTGCCTTAGGTTCCTGCCTCCTGCTGTGCGGTAAAAAGCGTGAAGCTGTTTTTCATTAAAAGCTACAGACAAATACTTCAGTTCTATTTCTATAAATAGATTATAACTTTTAATTTGAATGTTTTATAAGACTGTTCCGTCCACGGCGCAGGAGAACAAGGGTTCAATTCTTACTCGATTAAATGAAATATTTCGTTAATGAGAATGAAGTGTCTCAACACTACACTCCCAGGTTCCCTTTGCCTGCTATGAGCGAGATACAGTGTCAAAAAAAAAAAGAAACCTAAACTAGATATAACCATGAAGATAAATTAATGATTTCAGTATTCATAGGGATGGAGCGTTGAGACTTGAGGCAATTGATATAAAGTTGTTAACTTATTATTACATGTTGCTATAAACTCTAGTGTTGACTGCTTTAACAAGAGAAATAAACCCGCCTTCTGTGATAACTAAGCAATAAGATATATACTTTGAATCTATTTCAAGTTTGATATATTTTTATCATTGTTTTTCACATTATAAGGTAGGTGGAAAAAATAAATTGATGGATCGGTCTAGTTTCTACTTAAGAAATTATATTGATTTAACCAGATATTCCATAATTTCATTCTGTTTAGAGAATTTCATAAATTTCTTCAAATTTTAAGAAGTAGGTTAAGTTATTATTATTTAAAAGAGATTTAAAGTTGCAGCTTTTACACATGGAAATAAAAAAATAACGAATATTTAAATATATTCGTATAAATTGATAACAAAAATATAAAATCTAAATATAAGGCACTTACTAAAGTACTTTATCAATTTTAATAAACACGATCATCTGTCGAATTTATTTTTAGAGCGTTTCATGTGACAATTTATAGCTTAAGGGATGTCCTCCACTCTGTCTAGAGACTATCTAACTAGGTACTTCGTTTATAAATATATTAACAATTTTCTTTTCCTTTTGCATAACGACATTTTGAAATACTCACTTGTTAAGTTGTAATATTGACATTTATAGTAGTTAAGTAAAGCTATATATATAGTATATATTTTTTCAAAAAGTTCCTATATATACAAAAAGAATCAATCAATTTCAAATCAAACCAGTAGTTCCTGAGATTACCGTGCTTAATCATTCTCCATCTTCCATTCTTCCTCTTCCATTTTACAATATTAACTGAGATAAATGAATAAAAAATATTACACAATAAATTATAATTCTATTTATGGAATAAATAATAACACGTTTACCATTAGAATAAATACTTAACTCACACTTATGTATGTATGTAGATGACTATTAATTTATCACATACAGATACCGAGGTCCGAGGTACAATAAGACAATGCACTATGCATTTCTCGACAATGAATAATAGTTGTTCCTTTAATTTATCATTTATATAAGCATCAATCACTCAGCCGCCCTTCGCGGAGACTCTATAGGGGATATCGAATATCTGACCCAAATAAGCAATCTTATGTTAAGATTCAAATCAGGCGCAATATATAGCGGGAAAATATATAAGAAGTTTGTAGCGTATAAATAATTTAATAACCTTAAGTTACGACAGATAAAAATAAATAAATACACACAGATAAAGATATAAATATTTAAATTTATTTTCTGTAAATAATGATACTATAACTCTTGATGTTAACTTT
This sequence comes from Heliconius melpomene rosina, assembly GCF_056956725.1. Classification (NCBI taxonomy): domain Eukaryota; kingdom Metazoa; phylum Arthropoda; class Insecta; order Lepidoptera; family Nymphalidae; genus Heliconius; species Heliconius melpomene. The sequence goes on along the minus strand of NC_140402.1, from coordinate 1,472,782 downwards.
CATTTTGATTTGGCACAGATTATTTATATTATTACATCTTTGAACTTTAAAAGCTTGCCACACGCGTAATATTTAATGGAACCGTAATATCAAAAGGAAACAACTGACATATCGTCGTTTCATTTCTGAAATATAGATGTGCAATGATCCTATTTTGAGAAACGGATGCGTAAATTACATTTTAAATTATCAGCCATTTTAAATTCAATGACAATCGTATCTTACAGATCGTACTAAATAATACTATTTTTGCGAGAACGTTCAAACGATTTTTTTTATTAAAAATATTACAAAACAAATAAATTAAATTTTCATAAAGAAACATAGTATATTCAACTAAATGTATATAGGGCCTTTTTAACATTGCGTACGCGCAGGTCGACTGATTTCCCCGCGGCTAGTGTGCGTGTATCGAGTTTCACATTAGTGCGCATGTGTGCGTGCGTCGCGGCAGACTTCTTGGCAACGCACTCTGTTAGGGTGCGTTTAGATTGAACCGTGTTAAACCGCTTTTTTATTATATATTAATAGCATTTAATCGCCAATTACTATCCATTATGGGGTAGAGACCTCTATTATAGTAGAGCATAGCTAGTTTTTTTAAAGTTAGTAATTGGTGTAATCATCATCACATACGGGTGATGAGTAGCTTATTAAAGATAATAAATGTTGGTAATAGAATGTAAACTATTCTAAGACACGCCGATACGTTCACATTCAGCCTAGTTAGCAGTTTTCTAGTCTCGTTATTTTATAACAGTTTACGTTTAGATTGAGCGTAATTTGATTTAATTACAACGAAGTTAACCGAAAATAACCAACTAATATAACTTTGGAAGGTTTAATATAGGCGATTTGTGAACGATATCCTATGATTTTGTACATATTTAATAACTAACTAAATATTACAAATAATTACCTCTAAGAGAGATAAAAATTTTATATACAAAAGTTATCTTTATCTTTAGATAATATACTATAGTAAATGTTGTCAAATATAGAAAATGTAAATTTCTATATATTTACATGTATTTATGTAAATGTCCAGTCCTGTACGCACCTTACGTGGCGACGGGTGTGTGTGTGCCACAGGCGGAGACTACACGACGCCGCAAGCGCTAAAACTACCTCTATTTGACACAGAGTTTTATTCTTCTTAGATGCAATATCATCGGCTTAGAGTGTAAACCTACTGCAGGCTATTAAATAAATAACTATGAGTGATAAAACATATTTTTAAAAAATATGAGTTTATTAACTACAATTAATTATTAAAATTTCCAGAATTGATTTGTATTCGGTGCTATATGAAATACAATAAAAATAGACTTTGTATTTTTTTATTAATAATGGTATAAAATTACATTACATAAGGAAAAAACCAAAGAATTGTTTTAGCTGGTTTTCACTCTAAGCCGACGATATTTTTAGTCATATATCTTACTATTTTTGTATGTAAACGATGGTGTTAAAGTAATATACGAGTATTGAACCCTTCTAAACGTACCAGAGCTAATTGAAATTGTAATTAGTATCTAACAAAGATAAACGCACTGTCGCACGCACAGAACGGTGTGTCACATGCCATGTTAAAATTATTCAGGCCACTGACAGCTGCAACATTGTCAATATATATATATGAATAAATATGTATGTATATCTTTATGTTAGTTTTGCATTTCGTGATGAGTGCATGTAGATGAGATATTGTTTATATAATTTAAATCTTGGATAGTGCCACTATACAAGAATATATTTTTTTTTAGCTTCAAGTTGTATACCTCACATAGCAAGAGAACCTAGTGTTAGGACACTATATTCCTATAATAAAATCCTTCTGTGGGAAACAGAAACTTCAAAATTACGTTAATAAAATAAAATATGCAAATTGTCTGATATATGAAACTAAAGAAAAACAAAAAGTTTTTGCAAGCAACCTCTTACGTAAAAAATATGTATATTGTATATATATATACGCATTAATATGCCATGGAAAATTTAAAAGGTAATTTCCGATAAAAACAAACAAAAAAACAATTTACAAAATCAAGGAAGTTACCCGCGCCCTTGGGTGCCTGTCACCCTTCATTATTAGTATTATTATACTTAATTGCTTTATATTTTATGTATATAAAAACTGATTGATATATGTTCCGTCTGTCTGAATCTGTTTCTAAAATTATATATTTTTAAAGAAGATCAGCTTTTTGATATATTTAAAATATTTGTACGATAACCCCTTTTATAGTAGACTTTGAACGAAACTTTCTATTTCAAATAATATATAAATAATAATATAGTATAGTTAAAGTTGAAAGTTTAACATTACTTTAAAATGCTATGGGATACTAAGACACAGATATATATTCTATCTAAAATTTATTTTTTCAATTTTTTGAATATAAGTGTCGAGAGAGCATAATGACACGTCATTCGTCTCCTCTTTCCAGGTTACTCGCTACACCTTCAAACCCCCTATAGATTCTAAGCACTTACTTTTTATTTAATTAAAAATTATTATATAAAATAGTCATTTATAGGCTCTAAGATAAGAATTGCGTTTGTTTCCGTATAAACGAGGTAGAGAGATCGTGAGAGGCTTCGGTGTGGCAAAATTAATCTAAGTGGAAGCAGCTTGCTATCGATTTAATTAAGATACCTTTCACTGCTCACGACAGAGAGACAGAGGCCGGACACGCGTTTCTGTTCATTGATTTGAAATCTTGAATTAAATCATTTGTTGGATGTAATTCGAGTTAGTTTTCCAATTATAATTGTGAAATTATAGCGTAGATTGAGTGTCAAAGTTATTTATTTATAGTTATTGTTAACAATTTATATTATATTTAAAGTTCATATTAATAATTTATTTCTATTAATTAGATTAACCATAAGCTTTTTTTGTTTGAGCTGTTAGGTTCTAAAAATGTTGCCATAATATGACTTTTTCAATTTTTTTCGTAATAAAATTTATTTTAAAAATTTTTATTAAAAGACTGCAATAATAATTGTTATCTATATAATTAATTTAGACTAAACGCTATTTTTAAAGATATTTACATTGAAAGAGAAATATATTATGTATTTGTAAATATTTTCACATTTTAGATTTATATGTTACGTGCGCAACTTTTAATTATATAGTGTAAATGTCTCGATTAATCTACGTCTTTATTGCATTACCTTATATGATTAAGAGAACTAGGTGATTGAGGTTTTAGTTGCAACATGAGTAATTTATGGTTATTACGACTGTTTGATACTGCGAAATTTTAATATAAAATATTTAGATATCTTAAGATAGAGCTGAAAGATTGTATTTTTTGACTCTAATATATATTATGTATTTTGCAACATTTAATCTGTAGCATTCCTGTTTTAGTTTTAATAAATATTTATTTGACATCGAGGTTTTATAACAATTTTTGATTGAGATTTTATGAAGCTTCGAGTCTACTTTAAAATCTGTATTTAGTCAGTCAGTCAGGCGCTAACGAAGCTCGCCAACAAGTTTAAGGTGAAAAGTTGGCAACGATCGCGTTTAAAAATACATAATTTCCGTTTTACGATGTCAGTTTTGCGTCTTTAGTTTTTCCTCTTAATCGTAATTTGTGTGGGAACGTCAAAACGGGCACGTTTCCGTTAGATTATGTTTCGAAAGCACATTTATTATGGATATATTATAAACATCTTTGCAAAGTCATGGCTTGGTCATTATCTTGATTGCAAATTCGATTCTTATACGAGAAAAACAGTGAGAGAAGAAATTACTTAGGATTCACCGCGCGAAGAAGTCTCTGTGACCTGTGACTCAAGTGTAAATTAAATCTATGGGACCTCTTCGACAGTCTTCCGCCATACTCCTCTTCCTCCTATCCTCCTCTCTCTCTCCTATTTCCTTCCTCTTTCTGCCTAACTTAAACTACATTTTTTTAAGATATTTTTTCTTTCATATTTATTGGAAATCGCCATATTCTTTAGCGAGGAAAAGGGAAATGCTCCACGAGAGTATCTAATATTACAACGTTTACTCCATGTCTATAAAAAGTACACTTCGTAATTCTACAACAAGTTATAAGTATATGGTGTTTAATTTTCATAATACCAAGCCAGTTAGGCCGGTTGCTGGGATCGTTGGCAGTCGCCGCTGAGTCTCGACTGCTTGATGGGAGGTACCTATAGCTTAAAGGAACTACTAAAATATTCGAAATTTAGAAGATTATGCTCAAAATTTTATAGGAAAGTGAAATAGAAGAAAGTAATATCTATTAATAAATAATATAGTTCTGTTAATTTATTTCATTTTAGAATACAGACATTTTCTAATACTTTAATCACTATACAAGTTCATCTGGTCAGTTTATTCTAGGTTAATATTTCTATTTTGTTTTAGCGGTGACCTTAACCCGCTCACAGCAAGGTAGGCAGAGTAACCTAGTGTTAAGACACTCTGTTCCCCATTTTCCGCCGATTTCTGAAGGCATTGCGTGTTGAGTGGCAGAACTTAACACGACTGGCCTCAAATATTACTTAAGGTAATTTAATATATAAAATGTCGAAAATGTCGAAATTCTCGCATTTCCACTTTCATAAATATAATTTATATTGTAAAACATGATGTAGGAAGCGAGCAATGCTCTGTTCGTGGCACAAATTAGTGGGGTAGGTCAGATGACGAGTGCACTAATTTCCTGGTAGTGGCGCGGAGTTGGTTTACATCACAAATGTCGAACGACTGTATATCTCTGACCGTATATATGTATTTGAACCATGTACCTACATGATTCTAATTAAAGTGACAAAATTATATTTGTATATATTTTTTTTAATTTTACGCAGTAACCCGTATATTTCAGGGTGAGCAGAGGGAATCTAGTGTTAAGACATGTGAGACACCTAGTGTTATGCACCGCCCAATTTTCAAGACATTTTGTGTTGATTGGCGAAAGACAACGCTTCCTTTTATTTTCTTACCAGAACGAAGAAAATTAAATAATAAAATATTTGTATAACTCTTTTTAGATTATATCCTATTCTGCTTGCATCTTACACATGAGACATTTTTGACATGTAGAAGGAATTATTTGTTCTACTTCTGAATATTCAGTAATTAAAAATATTTTTTGAGTCATTCTAATATTAACTTATATTGAATTAATCAAAAGTTATAGCAAAAGAAACTTTAAGAGGAAAAAAATAAAGTTATAAATTGAACTTTTCTTGCATGCTAAATGAGACAGAGTGAATCATTTAGTTTTTACCCGATTCCATTCTTGAGACGTTAAATTATTGTAACCTCAGTGGTTATGAGTAAAAGAACAAATATTGTTTATTTATGGTAAATATTAAAAAACTACTTTAAGGTAAAAATATTTTCATTCAATTTATTTTTTCCAAGAACGTTATATGGTCATCAATTTTTATTATTATTGAATTTATTAATAGACAAAACACGCTGTATATTATAAACTTCTTCTGTATATTATTAAAAAAATAATTGTGTAATTATAAGTATCTATAAATTCAACTTTTTTAATAAATAAAAGACACGTGTAAACAATAAATATGATATTCACATATTGAAATAAAACTAAAGTGATAATAAAATTAAATTTATAATTTATTTTATTATCACTTCAGTTTTTTTTTAATTTATAGCGGTGCGCTCGTCTGCGGTGTCACGTTACACTGCCAGGTGTTCAAAATTATTTAAATTTTGTCCAAATTCGATACGTTTTTAAGTTCAACATTTGTTTTACTTTTATATAACAAGAAGATGCCGACATTTGTCTCTTATTTATTACCATTTAATCTGGTTCTAATGACTTCTATTTATTATGATGAGAGATAATTGTGGAGAACTTGACTTTTATGGCGTTTTCTAACAACATTAGCATTAAAAATCACTGAATCGGTCGTATCATGTTTTTTTAGAAGATAACTATAAATTCTACCTGTTATTTATCTACAGTAGTTGTTCTGGTACTAATTTATATTAATGTAACTAATTTTTATATAGATAAAAATTAAATTCATTCATAAACTAAAATCGAATAGGTTATTCATTATAATGAAGGGTTGGTTGGATTGGTTTTAATAATTAAAACTATATAATTATATTCGAACAGAGTGTTCAAAGATTTCAATGTCACTAAATTCAATATTTTTTTATTTTTAAAAAACGAGTTTAAATTTAAAAAAAAAACACTAGAATTCTGAATTCAAAACGAATATTATGGAGCTACAGCAGAATAACAGTGTTGATTTTAAAAATACTCTAATTATTTATTTTTAGATTATTTATATTTAGAAAATAATATGGATATATTATTATATTTATATAGACTGTTTTAATTTTACATTTAATTTTTTTACTTTATATTTTAAATTGCACTTAAGTGAATAAAAAGTAGCATTCGAGTGGAATGACAACAAAAAAAATAAAAGAAAAAATAAAAAATGATAAAACTAAAGTTAGAAGAATGAAATCCCGTTGAAGTCTTTTACATAGAGATTTTATTATTTTTTATATTTCACTTTTCTAGAATAAAATTAAGCAAAAAGTATTATAAATGTGAATACGCTCTTTAATTATATCAAGTCAATTTAAAATTTAAATGCACTCTACAAAATTAATTAAATTTTATCGCATTATATTTTTTATTCATTTTCATATTTATAAAGATTTCAAATATTATTTATAACATATTACAATTTTAATATGCGATCTATTTTTGCAATAATTTTAAAAATCTCTTCAACTTCGTAATTTTTATGATTCAGTTATATTTTTTAAGTATTTCAGTTACGATTCATTGCAATACGACAGAGTAGGTAAAGAGAATCTAGTGTTAAATCATTTAATTCTTTATATTTCATAGGAATTCGAGGCATTGCAATCTGAGTAGAGGAACTAACTCTACGTTGCGTTTTCTTGTATTAGACGGCGAAAATTAATTGATTTGAGTGGTAATCGAACTTTCAAATATCGCTTTCAGATACTATCTTTCCCATGCAAAGCGATAATTTTTTATATTTTAAGAGTATTTAAAATATCTTAATTAAGTTTTTTTATCTTATATTTTAAGTAAATGTCAGCAATTAAAAGGTTTTCTGAAATAGAAAATTATAAATTTCTCAATGATATAGAGAATACAGAAAACATTTCCAAACTTTATGTTAAAGAGAATGAATGGACTTGACCTTTCAACTTAGGGTTTAGGTAGAATTTATAATTATATAAAAAAATAAGAGCTTATACTGTTAACAGTATCTGATGCTGCTATTTAAAATTTACTCTAGTTTGCCAGAATATCTATTAAAATTTAAAAAAAAATGTATTATTATTTTTGTACTTCCATATTAACATTAATTGATTATCCTTTACATTAGTAATATTTAGCTTTAAGTATTTAATTATATTTAATATGTGATTTATATTTTTCTGATGATATTTTCGTCATTATATTGACACAGAATTACTTTGTAAGTATAAAAAATATGGCCGTCGTTTAATAACGACCCTGAGAGGTGATTCACGTGAAGAATGATTGACAAGATAAACATACATACGTGATTACGTGTTATAACGTGTATAAAGTAAATTATACATTATTTAACTATTATGAAACGTATAAAAATGATATAAGGAAAGAAAAGTACAGTCCGTCCGTTTCTGAGAATATAGCGGAGGTAAAAATATATTAATTCTAATTAATTATATTTTTTATAATGATTGGTTCAAAAATCACAATTTAATTTAATGATACTTGTGTTGATGTTTATTGCCATTGCAAAAATATTTAACGTTTTTCATATTTAGGTATATTTATATAATTAATACATTTAATCCGATTGGCATTTAACTCGATTACGGGCCAATATTTTAGTAAATTTTCCTGTTTTATATTGATAATTATAATTTCTTTCTTTCTATTTAAAATTATATAAAATACATGATGTACCCTACCCAACGTGTAAAGGTATTCAATTACCAATAATATTTTATGACCATATATTTTTTATTGATGGTAACTTTAATTAAAGATATCTTTGGGACATGACTGACTGATCACACCAGATATCGGTGAAGATTACGAAAGTACTCTTGCATTTCTCCAAATTCCTGATACGCTATATCTTAATCTCCACTGGCGCCGATATTGACGTAACTGATAAGATCCTATAGATAAGATAATATAGGCGGTAAAATAATTATTAAAATATGGCCATGTATCTTATGTAAGTTGTAAATTTAATAATGCAAGTGCAACGTGTTATACCTACCGCGCGCGATCCGATGAAATTTTGTTTATATGACATTTTTTATCTTTTGCGTTCAATTTCTGTTGATTTTTAATTAATTAATTAAATGTACAAAATAAAAAAAGATAAAATATATATATTTTAAAATATACCTATTGCTTAGAAGGTTCGTGTAAAGCATAACTTTAAAAGTTCTCCATGAACTTTCTTCGCTTTAAATCCTTTTACCTTTATGTTTACTTATCTGATAATCAATAAAGGTAAATAAACCATAATAAACATTTCACACAGTTACTATGGACACGCGAATCAACCATCTGTTGGCTGAACATGCGACTCTATCCTCTATCTTCAACCAAGCACGAAACAATACCCTATGGCATATATATATATAAGGACAGCCAAATAATCTCATATATTAATATATAGAAAATTAAAGAAAAACAACTCACGATTATATCCAAAAGGTAAAGCACAAAACACTTATAGCAATCGTCGTATATGAGACACTAGCGACCGAGCTACCAGCGAACGTGCGTCCAATACCGCGTATTTACAAAGTTTGAGCGCTGCCGATCCCTCTCGTAGTATATATTAATGGAGTATAACCGCTGCCATTGGTCGGTCCGCAACGCGCCCGCCGCTTGACTCATTCTACGTCACAACGTGGAAAGCCTGCGAGTTGCACATACGTTTTTTTGTACCGTTGGTTAATCTAGTTTGGTTTTCGTTTTTTTTTTACGGATTCCGTTAAAGCGTATGTTTAATTTGTAACGTCTAAGTTTATTTAGGTTGAATTGACATCTCTACTATAGTTGGATGTTGGTTATAAGATTAGATAAATCATCTTATTTAATATATTTTCAGTACTGTCATTATTACAGTGATTGATGTAATGTATTTAGTTTATCAATATACTAAGATATCGATATAATTTTCGACTTTCAAGAAAATCGCAGAAGAGAGTTCAGCCACATAATACGCATTGCCTGTAGAATTTGGCGGAAAGTGGAAGACGGAAGTGAAACAGAGTATCTGAACATTAGGTTCCCAGGTTCCCTCTGCCTGATATCTTTATGTATATAGTAGGGTACTATATACATAAAGATATCACGAACTACTTATGTTTTATATAGGAACTTATGTAGAGATAGGCAAGTTTTGAATAAGGAAAAAGTATCATATCTTCTTGTCTTGTCAAATTTATATGTATTTTATTGATATGAATGACAATTTCCAATAAAATGTTATACAAATAAATATTACAGGCACACTTCAAATTAATTCATAATTTTATAAAAAAATAATCAGCTTCACACTGTATTCCACACACAGTAGGGTAGTCAGAGGGAACCTAGTGTTAAGACTTACTCAAAATTTCGATTTTTTTAAAGGCATTACATGTTGAGTGGTGAAACTCAACTCAATTCAAATTTTGCCCTGGTACCAGAGCGAAGACATATAAATAACTAGCGGCCCGCCCTCGGCTTCGCCTGCGTGAACTACGTTATTAATTTCTGTCTCCATCAGTACCTACGTCCTATAAGTGACGTCTATGCAAAATTTGAGACTCCTAGCATTTGTAGTAACGAAGTTTCATACAAACTTTCAACCCCAAATACTACCCCTTAGAAGTCGAATATTGCAAATTCCCGTCTTAGCGAGCACCTACGTCCTATAAGTAACTCCTATGCAAAATTTGAGATTCCTAGCACATGTAGTTTCTGAGATTTCGTGATGAGTGAGTGACCTTTCGATTTTATATATATAGATAATAAATAATAATTAATTCACTCAAGTAAGTATCGAACCCACAACCGTCGCGTTACATTCACAGGCTTGTACTCCTGCACCCTACAACCTCAATAATATTCCTTTTATATAAACTATTTTTATTTATACTTTATAAAAACAAAACACACACACAACAAAACAATGGCTACCTGCAATAAACATTCACAGATAGGTTTATCGTTATCGCGTTATGTTAGCGTTACGAGATGAGATGGCGATATTACATTTATTTGTATTCACTTCACAGCGTTTCGTCTAATGTAGAGAGAGGCGTTATTTATTGGTTTTTGTTTGACATTTTTAAAAGAGAAACCATGGAAACTGAAATTTGGATGATATTTCACTGTAACATATTTATAATTATAATTTAATAAAATGTTATAAAAATATGTGAGTATTAAATTAGTAAAACGATTTCTTACTGAAAAAACCGTTGGATTAAATATTAAAAAAAAAAACAATAAGACGACTACGTTATGTTTGTGTATGTTTATGAATGTTTTGAACTTTTCTGGAAAAAAAAACAACTTGTTAATACTGCCTCATACCTTTTTCTGGAATTTCTCGTAAAATTAATCGATATATGTATGTTTTTTATACAAATCTATGAATTCACGAACAAATCTCTACAATCTGAGATAACATTCGTATTACATCGACATCGTCATATTTACGTGGCATTCAACTATAAACACTATCATAAATATGAAATTAGATAACTTACATACAAATATAGTTAAATTATATAAATTATAGTTATAAAATTGACGTCAAAGACTCAAATTAAGGACATTGATAAAAACCCTTGAAGAAAACTAGGAAATAGGAAGATTTGAAGGCAATATATACCTAATATAATCCATTTTTAAGGTAAAATTTTGTATTTGCTTATTTATTTTAGGTATTAAATATTTAAAAATAGGAAACATGTGATTTTATATCTTATAATGACGTAGGTTTAGTAAAGCTTAAAATAATATTTACTGCTACTTACTTTACTTGCTCTTAGACATGTTAGTAAACAAATATACTATTGCAGTTATTTGCTTCACAGTTTAGCCCGTTTAGTAAGGCAGGCAGAGAGACAAAACAATCTGTCCTTCTCTTTTCGCCCCAATTCAAGGTAATGCGTGGTGAGTCGCGAAACTCAACGCCAGGGTTTATTATCTCTACAGAGGGAAGAAATGAAAATAATTCATTCTTCGAATGGGAATCGACAATCAGAAACTGACATCATTTTAATGCAAAATTAATAAAAAAAATTGCAGTTAGACATATACGCGACAGGCCTTGTACTGATATTTATAATATACCTACAATTTTCTTTATCTTTATCTTTAGGGAAAACCTAATGATAATGATAAGGTAGCCCGCTTCAGTTGCCGCCGATTTAGATATATTTCGTGTCATTAACATAACGCCGCAAAGTGACGGGCAACGGCTGGATACGAAGAGCTGAAGATCGAGCTCAGTGGCGTGCCATTGGAGAGGCCTATGTCCAGCAGTGGACGAGGACAGGCTGATGATGACGATGATGATGATGATGAACATAACGCCGTGACAATTTTTAGAATGAAATTAATTAGGCCAGACGTGGCACAGGGTTACAGGCTTGTGATTGTAAACATGAACAGGTTGTGGGTTAGATCCCCATTTGAGGAAATTAAATATTTAATATCTTCATTTATTAGCCCTGGTTGCGAGGCAAAGCCTGGCGTTCTGGGGAGTGGAGTGTTTTCACACTAGGCAAAAAAAATAATAAAAGACTTTATCCAACAACGTTAAGCCGAACGACAAAAAAGTACACTTGTTAGGTATTATATATATATAAATATTAATTTAACTAATAATTTTAGAACATATTTTTATTGAACGATCACGGAAACAAGAAACTGGTGTACATTTTTTATTACTGCGAGGCCCGACAAGTTAATTGAAATTAATTGTGAATTGATACCTTCTGCATCCCGAGAATTCTGTACATACCGGTTTTCCTTACATTTTAATGCAAATCGAAAGGAAATAACAGTTCTTACAAAAAAAATTTGAAGTTCAAAGAGAAGCTTTAGAAAGCAGACACTTTTCCACCAAGCACTAAGCGTGAACCTTTTTTTTTTTACTTTAAAAGCTCCATCCAAATTCAAAACATTGTGTGTTGAATGGCGGAATTAAACGCCGCAGTATAAGATAAATTTACGCCGCTTATTTCTGTATAAAGACCTGTTACACATGGGTACATCTAGAAATATTTTCCAAGGGAACCTGCAGTTTAGTTTTGAACAGATTGTGTCAAAGATTTTTTCTTGATTTTTCAGGCATAATTGGTTTTTTGGTATAATTTCAAGGATGACTATTCTAGGGTGAGTATGGACTACCTGGCCTCCTTAATCCTACGCCCATGTTGTTATAGCTAAAATATATTAATTTATACAGAAAATCTTCAAAGTAAATCTTAGATTTGGATTTAGTAGAATTATTAACAGATAAAATTATATTTCAACGGCCTTGCATATAGTGACAGTGCTCTCGCCGTTCTAATATTCGTGCCCGATAGATTGTTTGTAGAAGCATGCAGCTGACGCAACACACGTGCTCTCTTGGTATACAATTGTGAACTATTGTATCAGTTTCTTTAATAGAACTGACCGCGTTCCGTAAAAAGTGAACTTGTCAAGGGCAGGTACTATATTTCTGATTTTAAGTAGGGTAGGAGATCTTTTTTTGGTATTTGGTGTGTATAAGTTATGGTAGGTATTATTTTTTTTCCATTTTTGTTTCACGCTGTATCCCGCGTGTAGGCAGAGGAAGGGCCATGTTAAGACGCTCCGGTCCCGACTCCGATTTTTTAAGGATTTTTTTTCGAGAAATTACTATATATATGAAGGAAGGAAATAAAATTTTATAGAAAAAAATACAAATTTTTAAAGCTTTTTAAAAACATTACAAAAAGACATAATTATAATTTGATATAACGACCACGTATGAAGTTAGTTTACAGTTAAATGACGTCATTACCAATGTAAAAATGTAAAAAATAATAATCTATAGGAGTTTTAAGATCATAATAAAGTTTTTTAATGTCGTGAAACCTGGATTTACCTGTATGTCTTTTTTGCAATTGACGTCAATTAAGGTTTTTTTTTTCTAAAACATAACAGATAATAAAAAATATTATGTAGTAGTTATCTTCCGCAATTTCGTTTGTTCGTCCAAAAAGTATCTTTTCATTTTCATCTTTTCAAAGTTCGTCCAAATATATTTCTTACAGTTATAATAGTCGTAAAATGCTATAATTATGTATAGCCAAATATATTTTTGGTAGATTACTAAGTCATTTAAATTATTTGTTTCAAATTTTATATTTAAATATCGCGCTTGTGTACATATTTGCGAATCAACAAATTAATTTTGTTTCATAATGGATTAAAATGTATTTCATATCAAACATAAGTTTTAACTAAGGCCCTTTATAGATAGAATATTTTCCATTATTAAATTTGAAAAAAAAATCGTAATATACGTATTGTATCTAAATATTACGATTTTTGCGCATTTAATTTTTTTTACGTCTATAAAATATAGACTATGATTAGTATAATGTTGAAAATAAAGTTCATGTTTATTTAAATCACTTATTGCATGCTGTACTTTTTAAAAACAAATTATGTGAATAAAATTGTAAACGTTAATTGTGTAGACATAATTTAATAAGAAAATAATACATATTTTACAGAAGAATAATATTTACTTTTTCGGCTAAGATAAAACGATATTACACGTGTGAATCAAACCTAACGCGTCATATGACTAATGACGACGCCACAGATTATGTTTTATAATAGTAGGCTTCCATTTGTTTGTTGCCTTATTATAAAATATGAATCAGTATTTTAATAGCGGGTATTAAGTACTCACTATTTAGTAGGTTATATATAACGTTTATTTATTTTACACCACGTGGTGTGGTAATGGTAGAAATTGTAACCTAAAATGAACCTGGATAAACCTGAAATGGTAGAATTGTGTTTAAAATAAAAACACTTTAAACTTGTTAATTTTTTTTTTATCTCTATCTATCTTTTATTTATTTTCACACTGCATTACGCACATAGCAGGGTGAGCCATGGCGAGGATACTGGGAACTGGGCTTACTGGGAACCTAGTTTACAATTTTCTATTTATTCAGAGATCTTGTTAGATATTGCCGGTTAATTAGCAAAAATTGCTTAGAATCTCATTTTATTTATCAGTGGAAAAGAAACTGATCTACGTCATACACGTTATTAGATTCTTTAATAAAAAAATGTAGAGATAAAAAAATATACTTTTAATTTTACCATTACTGTACTTTCCTATTGTTGTAAGATTTAAAATAATCGAGTATATACGAACACCCTTTTATAAACAGGCAGGATATACGGAGGGTACCTATTGTTGAAATACTCCGTTTCTTATTGAAATATAGTATGTATTTTACTTTTTTTACATCTAAAATAATTACTTAAAATATATATAAATCAAAGAATAAATTAAATTTAATTATTACATAATTATACTTACAATTCTGACGCCACGAATGTGGCCTACGTGATAATATCTTTTAAATAAGCTCAATTAAGGTTTGCACGCGGAAAAGAACCACGAGTTTGATTAACGTTCCAGTAATATTTCCACTATAGGTACAGGGAATTCCAGTGACTCATAGCATTGAAAACTTTTCACGCTTCTTACATTAGTACTTATTTTTTTTAGCTTCAGGCTGTAACCCGCCTATAACAGTGAAGGCAGATAGCACCTGAAGGGAGCACCTAGTGTTAAAACACTATGTTTCCATTCCCCGCTTTCCGCCGAATGAATAATTATTATCCCCTCTCTTGCGGGCAATGTGTGGCGTTGAGTTTTTACAAAGTCCTACACGCAATAATTACACGAAAAATTAAGAATGAAATTTCTTAACACTTGGTTACTCCATACAGCTCTTAAGTTACCCTATCAAGCGGGAAAACAGTGTAGCATTTTTTTTTATTAATGTAAATAACATATAAATAAAATGTATTGGAAATTACCTTACTTTCCTCTACTTAGAGGAAAACCTATTTAGGTTTATCTCCGCGAAATGACATACTCAGCCATATATAGTGCCAACATATTTCCAACTACTGTGTGGAGCCTGAGGTTTTAAATATATTTATAGAATTATTTAAACCGGCTCGAAGGACCAGCGTACTATGGAATTTACATTTTCAATATTAACTGAGGACGGGATGTTCCTCAAGTGCTTCCATCATATATATTAAACAAATACATACATATGTTTACAATTACTTACTCAATTACACTTGACACTCGTCTTTTTACATAATTATTAAGCACATGGTAAAAATATTTTAAAAAATGAACAATTGTATATACTTAAGCGGCTTAAATATAATTATAATGTTAATTTTAAACTATAATCTTCTTTTCTATTTATCAAGCATCGGTCCATTTAATTTCCGAGCAAGCTAAGGTTCCGCCATATACGAGTATACATGGAAGTAATGCAAAAACATCATATTTCAATATAAATCTGAAATATATTTTATAATGCAATAAAAATCTTAACAGCATACTCAAGAAATTATTTAATTACTTCTGTCCAAGCGTGAGAGCACATAAAGTTCTACTATAAAATATGATGCAATATAAGGCTTTCAAACGTCATTGTAACAGCAGGTAGTTTTGAGTGTAAGGTCGCTTGGATCTAGCCGACTGATGTAACTTACGTTTGGGTCGGTACGCGTTAATTGAATTAGAATTAGAGGTAAAAGTGTGGAGGAATGTGGGTGTGAGAGGAATTTAAAAAAAATTATACTAAACATAAGTGGAGTGAGTTTTATGTATATAGGAATAGAGATGATATTACAAAATGTATTTGAAATGTGTGTTGTGCGCTCTACGTAAGATACTTATATGGAAAATATAAAATAAAAAAAATAACTAAAAAAGACTTGCTTTTCTACACTAAGAATCTACAAAATGCTCGGAGCTATAAATTATATGAGCCTAAAGTAGAGTGGTTTTCTAGTAACCTCTGAAGAGTTCCAATATTCAGGTCCTGGTTGCATCATCACACCCCCTCGTTGATACCAGAATATTACATTATCGCCTAAGTTACGTATAACTGCCAAATTTCATGATGATATAGTTTGTTACAGTTCGACCTAATAAAAACGTGTTAAAAAATTGTCTCTTTCCTTTTAATTGCATTGACAGTTCGTTGAGAGGCGTAATAGTAATATCCTGTTGTAAAGAAATTATATTTAAAATCGTATTAAATGCACAGTTAACTTCCTCTTTACATGAAATAATGTGTAACTTATATAGTGAGATTTTTTTTTTATTATTTCATTACAAAGCAGGTTAGGAAGAGGGAACCTAGTGTAAAGAGTCCATTTCCAAATTTTCTACCAAATTCTTAAGACATTGGGTGTTGAGTGGCAGAACACAACGCCTCGCTTACCAGAGCGAAGAAATGAAAATATAAAATATTTCACTTCCTCGAGTTAGAATTGAATGTACAACTTGTCGCACACTTGTCGAAGAAACCAACCAACCAGCTGGCAAAAAGACTACATGAAGGCAGTTCTGTTGAGAGGAACTGACAAGAACCTCACTAGTTAATTCTTAAACTCAACAGTTGTTGAATAACAATGAATAATCTCTTCGTTACTTATCGATACGCCGTCTGGTATGTCAAGGCACAAGTCACTTATCGTTGCGATTCGAGAAAGATTTTTAACGAAACTACTCTAGATATTAGTTATCAATATGAATAGACTCACGGTGATAAGTCGGGGTTTAACGTAAAATTTACGTTTGGTTCAGCTGTCGAGTAGTTCTTATATGGATATTATGTAAAATGTATTATTTAAAAAAAAAAAATCAGCTTCACGCTGTATCCCGCACATAGCAAGGTAGGCAGAGGGACCTAGTGTTGAGACACTCCGTTCCCCACTTTCTGCCGAATTCTGGAGCAGAACTCAACGTCGCATTTTTGCCTTCGCGAAATGTATTATATAGAAATTTATAGTGTAAATTTAGAAATTTCTTTTACATACACATAAACAAATAGCCTGTTTTCATGGCGCAGGGGACAAGCGGGCGAATGTAAGCGTGACAGTTGTGAGTTCGATTCCCACTGATTCTGGTCAAATTAAATATTTTATATTTTTTCATTTCTCCCCTATGGTAACGAGGCACAAAGAAGGGGGTGAAAAGGAGGTGAAAAGTGAAAAACAGTCTCATAATGGAAAGGGGTGTTCTATAGTCATCCTCGATAGATTTTTCAATTCGAACCAAATTCCTGAGATTAGCGAGTTCTACCAAACAAACTGTCTAGCTTATTAATATTCCTATAACATTTACAACAATTTTACTCTAAAATAAATTGAAGTTTAATTTTAAGCATCCTTTACTAAATATAAAATGATGTAATGCTTAAAATAATTGCAGAGCGAGTGCATTCTTCGAAATGGAAGTGGCGAACGGTGCATAACGCAGTCATTACGCAAGTGGGCACTATACTGTGTACTTTATACTCTATGGTGTAGGTACTCGTATATAGTTGCATCAATAAAATGAATGAATGAATGTTTTTGCTATTAAATACCAATTAAAATAAACAATAATTTTGTTAATAATTCTATAAATCTTCTAATTGTAGATATTGGAGATTAATTTTGAAGAAATATCTATTTTACAGTTTTTTAAAGATAATATTTCTTTAAATCAATTTTTTTTCAAAAAGTAATAAATTTAAATAATCACTTCAAATAAATAAAAATACTCAACAAGTGCGAATTTCATGAGTTCATCGAGGGTTCAGTATCAATTTGTTGAAAGCTGGCAAACTAGATTTTTCGAATTCTCATTTTTTGCCAAATTTCATAATTGTAGTGCTACGGGAAATACTCTATAGATTTTGATTACGCGGCAAATTTCATATTAAATGTAGGAAAACGATATATAATTTATATTGACATTGATTGTGTTAACTTAGAAGCTTAATTTTTCTGTGATCTAAAGAGCTGTAGATCTGTGTGTTTGATATTAATTTCAGCTTGATACCTCCACGTAACCTCAAAATAAATTATCTGGACAAATGGACAACAAAGTGACCGTTTTTCCTTTTGAGATACGAAACCCTAAAAATAATAAAATAAATCACAGTAAGAGTGCACATTATAAGATGAAACAAAGGTAAAAATCGGATGATTAAAATTAGCGGAAAAAGGCATGAATCAAATCGATATATTACACGGAGATCTCGATAAAATGCTTTAATTTTGAGAAGAAAATATTTTTTTTGTTTCAGCTCTGTCTGGAAGGGCTTTACGTCATCGTCTGCGCGCGCGCCGCTGTCCGTTCGTTGAATCCTTTTATTAAAAAGTAATATTGAAATATGGCACGGTAACCGCAACTTGAATGATAGCTACTATATTATCTTTTACACGTGGACGGACTTTAATGCATATAAATATAGTCTTGTATTTAATTTTTGAGTGTGAGCTCGACTACTCTTGTCCTCTTGTGAACTTTGAACTAGAATTAAATAAAAGAAATTAAATACACTACAATTATTTTTAGTTTCCCACACATAGCCGGGTAGAGGAACCCTGACAACCTAGTGTTAAGATACTCCGTTCCTATTAAGACACTTCCAGATTCCGCCGAATTCCTGAGGCGTTACATGTTGATTGAGGAACTCATCGCCTTTCTTTGCGATACCAAAGCGAGGAAATAAAAACATTAAATATTTCATTCCACCACCTGGAAATCAAACCCGTTAAGCTACACGCTTGTCCCGTGCGCCACGGTGGCCTCAACATCATCTAAAATCAGCGTAGGTAATATTCTCAACAAATTTATAAGATTTCGCATTGAATTCTCAGTATTGCAAAACTGAAACTAATGTGTCTTTAATGAATGCCTTAGATAATTAGCGACCGCCATCAGGGAAAAATTATCGGGTGGGGCGATGGATATATCACCATTGCCACGTATAAATATTTATATCTTGCGTAACGTAAACGATATTGGTCTTTCGTATACTGTAAAGGTACCTAAGGTAGGTTGCTTATAACTTAAATAATTACCTGTAGACATTTACATCTTATATATATATATATATATATATATATATATATATATATTTTATCAGCTTCACGCTATATCCCGCACATAGCAGGGTAGGCAGAGGGAACCAGTTTCCCATTTTATATATTATAGATATTTTTATACTATACTAGACGAATAAAGAATTAAACTTATTAGCCAGAGTTATAATCCATACGGAACTTATTTTTTGGTTTCTTTTCTTTTATGTCCGTTGCTGATGTCAGAAGTACTTATTCACTAAAACATGAACGTT
This sequence comes from Heliconius melpomene rosina, assembly GCF_056956725.1. Classification (NCBI taxonomy): domain Eukaryota; kingdom Metazoa; phylum Arthropoda; class Insecta; order Lepidoptera; family Nymphalidae; genus Heliconius; species Heliconius melpomene. Next base: position 1,453,311 of record NC_140402.1, on the reverse strand, counting down.
TAATAATATTTATGATCAATGGTCGTGCGTTATAACAATTACGTGACTTTACGATTGTATTTCATTAAGATTGAAATTTATTACTTGGAAGATTAAGAAGTAAAAGTAATTGAAGCCAGTCGTGGTACTTTTATAGTCATAGGTGAGTGAGTGAGTGAGTTCGATTCCCACTCGAGGAAATTAAATATTTATTGAAGAATAGCTCAGCTTTAAATGAGGCAGCATCTCAACACGCAATGCCTTAAGAATTCAGCGAAAAATGTGAAACGGAGTGTCTTAACACTAGATTCCCTCCAACTACCTGGGATACGGTGTGAAGGTAAAAAAAATATATAATATGACATTAGAACTGCAAAATCAAATCGTTTACGTTACGTGCAATATAAACACGGTAATTCTTTGAATTTAAGCAATTGATGGCCATTGCCACGTTTACACGGAAACGTAAAGCAAACACTGGCTTCTAGAATCATCAATATGACAAAGTAATGCATCGTAAATGATATTAAGAAGATTTAATTCTATAATTAGCTGGATAAGGGCCAAAATCGCGTAAAATATTGGAAAAACGGGGCCGTCGAGTAGACGCGCTGTCTGCGGTCGTCTTCACCCAACATTCTACCAATTTTACTACTAATTTCTCTTGTGTAACCACCATTTCTCTTTTATACTTCTCAAACTGATAAACTGCGTATACCCAAAGACCAATGGAAAGTTAATGTATGGAATGTTTCAAAGTAAATGCAATCCGTGTACCGACCATTGATAGATTCCGATAAGCGAAAAGCAAACTCGCTAGAACCCGCTTAGGATGACCACTCGATTGAAATTGAATATATTTTAAAAATATTATGAGAAAGTGTTTATTTTAGCTTAAGAACTAGTTATTATTAATTTTAAAGTTTCTATTCTAATAATATTTTTGAAAATTATAACGGCATAATAACATTTTTGGTTTTTGCTATTTATATTAGTGATTTAACTATTCTAAGCTTTTCTGAAATTTATTTCGAAAGACCGAATGATTATATCCAAGACAATATCATTTTAATTGAATGAACGTTACGCTATAGCTTATAATGAATGAAATTATACAAAAGAAAACATGGTTTCCGGTCATTCAAAGTACATACGTACAGCAAATGAATGGTTTTCCGAAAATAGCTTCACTATTAAACATTTTTCAGGAATCCGTCCATCAAGGAATGCACATAAAATTTATATCTGTTGTTTTTCTAGTCTTTGACGTGCGAAATAGAAATAGATGCTTTATAGCTTAGGTTCAAAAACAACTAACATACATCGGCGGTGCTTAAAAAAGTTATATTATGCATTGAATAATTTATATTCTTATTCACGACTGTAAGCGATTTTAAGAGACACCATTATCGATAGTCGCCGTTGCGAAAAGGTTTAAGCGTGTGATTGTAAGGTGACGGTTGTGTGTTTGATTCCCACTCGTGGGATTTATTATTAACATTTTCATCTCTTCGCGCTGGACTGAGACAAATGCGCGACATAGATTTCCGCCTCTCGACATGCAATGCCTCGAAAATTCAGCGGAAATTGGGGAACGAAGACTAGGTTCCCTCTGCCTATCCTGCTATACTAAAATATATGATAAATATAAATATAAGAATTGAACATTCTCTAACTGGGGCTTGGCGGTAGGTAGGTAATAGGCACACATAAAGTTTGACCTTAAAAGTAACGAATGTATATACAGTTAATAATGAAGTTAATCAAAGGATGAATTAGCCGATAGACGCGATAATTGTACTAAAATGTACGATACTTACTTATAACTGTAAGTAAATACTTGTGAGATAAAATAAAGTAGGTAACTTAAGATCTAAAACATATTATTATTCTTTTTTTACCACATAGCAGGGTAACTGTGTGCCTGGTAACTTAGTGTTAAGAGATTCCGTTCCCATTAAAACACTGCCATTCTCCTACTTTATTTTGTTAAATTTTATTTTGTTTCTTATATAGATATTATGTAAAGGTCGTCTATAATAAAAATAAAAATATGATATATATAAAAATATACACAGTTTAAAATTACTTGCATGCCAAATATGTAATTCTGTTATGTTTTAAGCTGTGTTTATAATTCAGATATTTTTTATTTTTTACTATAATTACTTAGAAGTTATTAAAACATTGCTAAACTAGAACCCGTCGAATGGCGGCGGGTAAGTACAGCGTTTGACTATAAACGTGAAGGCTGTCGATTTGATTCCCATTCGAAGCTATAAATTATTTTTATTTTCTAGCTTTAGTAACATGATAAAGCGCTGGGTCAGGTTACGCAATTTGTCGAAAATGAAACGAAAGGTGGGGTGGGGAATGTCTTAACTCTAGGTTCCCTCTGCCTGTCTGCTAAATTAAAAAATTTGAACAAAACAAAATAATAAACTTACTGATGGACAAATATCAAGTATTGTAATAGTATATGATATCTCACACCAAATACCTATGTAAATATTCTTATGTACCTATCTATTTAGATTTTGTATATTATAGACACACAAAAACTTGGCGCCATCTTAAATTAAATACAAATAAACTACTTCACACAAAAACTTCATACGGCCTTCAACTTGAACGCCCGTTTTTTTTTTCAATGAGAAATAACAGTTTTTTAGTAATTTAACTAAAAATATTTCTTTTTTTTATTTAATAATAATTTCCTTTTTATATGATTTTAATTTATATATATATTTTTTTAATTTTTTATTTTTTTATTATAATTTTTATTTAAAAATGTAAAATTGATTCACTAATTTAATAAAAGTATATTCTGATTTTAATTTATATACATGTTTAACATTTATTTAATCTGTCTTCGATACAACTGTTAATTTAAAAAAAATACCTGTCATAAGACATAACAAAAATCATCGTCATCTTTAAAAGAACATCTTACAGAGTACTTTACAGTAGAGAAACTTCTAGAAATAAATGTAATTAACATTTAATAATAAAATATTAGAACATATGTATGTGTAATATAGATATAGATCTATACATATATTAATATTATAACTGAACACTGTTTACTTAAGAGATTATGAAAATATCAATTTCAACTTAATGAAACAATGATTTGTACAAATTTTGTCTTTTTGTCTGATTGTGTGTGCGTGTATTTGAGCACTCTAATTTCAGGAACGGCTTTATCGATTTAAATGCAGTTTTTGTTTTTCTGTTATATTTAATTAAAATATAAAGCAATATTGTATAACCACAACAAAAAGCAATATAATATTTATTAGCTAATGTACTTGGAACTTTTTTTTCATTTTTATAACCATATCTATGTAACTGTTACGACAAAATAAACGAAATTTGAAAGGAATTGTTTTGGTTAATTGAATTTTGTTTCACGGCTTCCAATCAATTGCTTCATTTATTACATAATTTTTTAGTTAATATAAGCTTGCTGACCTATATTTTTCCCTCTTTAACTTTGACCTATAAATTGAGAATTACATAAAAAGAACATTGATATTTTTTTAATTAAAAAGCAAATGGAATGTCTTGAGTCTAGACTCCCTCTGCCTTATTGACCAATAAATATATTTTTATTTTATAACAAATTATAATAATATAATTATAATATTTAATAATAAAAAATAATATTTAACCAAACTGCTCTGTAATATTATATATATATATATTTTTAGCAAATTATTTCGTCTTCAGTGCGTAACGGTGCAAAAATCATGATTGGCATATTGACTTAATTAACACATCGTAAACGTCAGACCGCCGCGCCGCCGCAGAATGGCGGCTCCGTGCTCCGTTTAAACCAGCGGTTTGCCATTTTTACTTTGAAAGGTATTTATAAAAAAATATTTCACCTTTCTACTCCCATCACATGTTGTAACACGTGTGTTCTATTGATACCATTTTATTTGAATAACTGTTTTATTTAATATTTGTGTTACATTTTGACCAATATATTATGGTAATGTGGACACCAATACAGTTTTTACTGTAACCTATTCTTTCTTTTTTTTTCAGCTTCACGCTGTGTCCCATATATAGTCGAGTAGGCAGAGGGAACCTAGTGTTAAAACACGCCGTTTCCCAATTTTCGCCGAATTTTCACGTAGGGGAGAGCGGGGCTAAAAGTTACCGAGCTAAGTTGTTCCGATGGAAATAATTTCGCGGGGAAAAGTGATAGGAATATTTAGTAAACATATAGTGAAATGCAATGTGATAGCGCACCCATGGCTATCATATTGAACAATCCAGTGGCACCCGAAACCAATGGAATAGCACACGTGTGTCGCTGGTGCACGTTTGTAAATATTTTCGCATTTGATATTATTGGTCTGTCTCACAAATTGTAACGATTAGCCTCGAGTATTTTAAAACTATTACCAAAGAATTACATATACATATTGAGCGCGAAAAGATAAAGCTATAAAATCTTTGTTTATTATTTTGGTTTAACAAAATCAAAATAAGTTTTATTTTATATAAAATTATCTTTTACTTTTTAGTTCGTTGTTTTTCGCTTCAGTTTTTTTTTGTTCAAAATTAATTCTTTTTACGATTTTAAGTGATAAGTAACCTTAAAAGGATACTTTTTAAATGAGTGTTGGTTGTGGTGGTAGTGGTAGATAACGAGTGGCATCTGTTGTGATATGTAAAACTCGACTCAATTAGGTAAGTATTATTTTTGTGGAAACTAACATTTTGGTATATTGACAAGAAAATACATAAAAAAATATTCTTTCCCTTTTTGAAGTCGGTTGAAAATGAAAACATATTTTTTGAGGTTGGTTGAAAAGAAATGCAACGATGGGGAATCTTACTTCTGACAATAATTTTAACAAAGTTTTCCCTTGTAACTATTCCAGTATAATTAAAATTTAGCAAAATAAAAACAAATTTTCTCAATTTTGACCAAATTTTATAATCGGAACCTAACCAAACTTTCATCAAACTTTCCTTGAAGTGTATCCTTTTAAATAAGAAAAAAATCATTGGAATCGGTTGGCGTGATATTGAGTTATTCGTCATTTTGTCGCACACGTACCAATACAAATTTAATACTTATGTGATTTTCTCATAGATAATATAGTCAAAAATAGAATTTAAAAAAATTGGTTCCCACATGGGAAGCACTACCTTTCAATAAAAAAAAAACATCAAAATCGGTTCACCTAATCAAAAGTTATGAAGTAACATACTTACACAAAAAAAACAGTCGAATTGATAATCTTCTTTTCTTACAGAAGTCGGTTAAAAAAGATTTGCTTTTGCGCCTGGTGATTATTATGATACTGTTGATTATTCCTTAAATAAACTGGCTTTGTTCGATTATTTATTGTTTTTTATTGTGCAAATAATAGCTTTAAAAAATATGGTAACAATTTACCCCGGTCTGTTAACAACTTGCCCCAAATCGGGGTAAGTTGTTACTTTCCGACTTCAGTCACAAAAAAAATCATAAAAAAAAGTCTTACAAAGAATACTCCAAATTACTGTTTTAATTGCAAGTCTAGATATGTAAGTTGAATTTGATTACATTGTATAAATACTGAAATCAAGTATTCGTAGCAATATTTGAGGTTAAAAAAAAATCGGAACTTTTGGCCCCGCTCTCCCCTACTTATAATTTTTGCGTAGTGGAACTTAACGGCGCGCTTTGCCTTGTTACCAGAAATAAGAAATGAAACTAGGCATGACAACTAACCAGGACCAGGCCTGGACTGTCCAGGCAGAGGAAATCTTGTGTTAAGACATTCCGTTTTCCACTTCTCTTATTCTTATCTAATGATTTAAATAAAACTCTTAAAATATCTTAGAATGTAGTTACTATTTTAATCTAGTTATTATTATTAATAACAATTTTTAAATAATGTCAAATAAATACCACTGATCTGACCACTTTTAGGTTTTTTTTATCGTTTCATGAGTATGTTGCAATTCAAGTAACATTCAATATCCGCTCTACAATAACTAGTTAGGAGTACAATGTGTGATTGTGAGTGATCATTTTGAATTATACTGTCAAATACGAGTACTTGATAAATAATGGATTTTTTCAAACTATTTTTTTTCGTCTCGACGCTTTATCCCGATTATAGAAGAATAGGCAGAGAATCAAATGTCAAGATACTCCACTGTCCGCTTTCCGAATGAATTCGAGACATTGCGTGTTGAGTGGCAAAACTCAACGCCGCACTTAATCACCAGACATGAAGGGTAAAACAATTACTTCTCTTTTTATTTATTACTCTGATTCGAACTTCAATCATCGTGTTGAAAGTCAGAGTCCCATGGCTAATATGAAGAATTCATATTATATTATATAAAAATATATTTATATATGTCTCAAGAATTGATTTAATAATTTACCACTTACATTTAAAATAAAAAGACACACACACTTGCCCGACACACCCTACTCTACGTCATGTCGATTGTCGACGTAAAAAACATACACCTACTTAACAAGATCTAATTAGAATACGTCTACAAGAATACATAAATAAAAAATATATCATTTTGAGATTTCTTAGTGACTAATGTTTCTTAGTTAGTCATTAACAAAATACTCGTGTGAACGTAAATTATGTATGAACTTATGAAACCACGCTTTGAGAGTCAATCCAAATTAATATTGGGGGGAAGATATGGAAGCAAAAAGTTCTTAATGTCAGAGGAAAGAGAAAGAAAAGGTACCTACACATATTTTTTTTTCTTTCAAGGTATGACGTTGAAAAATCATAGTTTTTTTTTCTAGGAAAAAAGAAACTATATTTACTTTAACTTTCTACTTTTAACAGTTAAATGAGAAATTAAATTTTACCTACCATTCGAGATTTTTTTGTATGCCTTATATTGGACATAGTGTGGATGGGTTTTTTTTGGTTAAACATCTAATAAAAACTATTTGTTCATCATTTTGCTGTATTTGGGTAAAATTATACAATCGTCGTCTACATTGTTTTCATTATAAAATCGAGAAGTAAATATTTTATTACTTGTATCAATTACTTAGTTCTCCTCAATGAACCTATATACCACATTTCATCTTTCTATACTTCGTTATTTCATCTGTCTGTTGTATTTCAGTCTTTAAGCAAAGAGTTTTAAATAATATAAATTTCCTCTACTAAAACATTTAACTGTAGTTTGGGTGATAGACCCCGTTATTTAGAGCAAGAACGACTTCTAAAGTCAACATAGTCAATGCAAATTTAAGTCTAATTAAAAATAAATATTATGTCACGGATCTTTCCAAATTTCATAAGAATTACGATATATTAAATTAAACTAACTAAAATTCCAATTTTTTATCTAATATATATATTTAATCAACTAAAAATACATACCACGGCATTAATAAAAATAATAAATTCCGCAAATTCCAAAGTTCAAGTAATATTATTTCAATGTATTGCATTTTTCTAATCTAGAATGACTCGACACGAGTTTTAATAAAATCATTTTAATTGGACCCCAGATTACTTTAGTCGGAAATCTTTAATGATATATCGGATCATCGTACGAGGTTTTTACCGACTTACTCACATAGGAATAAAACTGCTATTAACTTCAAGAAATATCTTTAAGTATTCTAATTATAACACTTTACAAGTATATCAATGAGGCAGTCATGGCGCACGGATACAAGTGTGCGACGGGTGTATGTTCGATCCCCACTCGGAGTTCTGATCCCGGCGTTACATTCCGTCACTCAACACGGAATGCCTAAGAAAATTCTAATATTTGGCGGAATGTGGGGAGCAGATTGTGATGTTGTGATGTGTTGTGTTGTGATCTTGTGTGTGATGTGATGAGTTTTAACACTGGGTTCCCCCTGCCTACCTTTCTATGTGCGGGATACAGCATGAAGCTGATTTATATTGTATTTTATTTAAAGTTTATCAATATATATCCTCGTTTTTTATATTATTACTAAAGTTATCTTATATAAACACCTTTACTCGGTATTAGGAATATTAATAATTCGGAAGTGACTCACATTAAGTAAGATAACTATGAGACACCTTACTTAGAAGTCGGACGGGATGCTATTTTTTGCCTTTGTTAATATCGTAAATTATCGATGTGTCGATAATATGACAGCTATTTTTTTACTAGAGCAGTTTATATATAGATAGATATATATATTTATAGATTATATATAGATTTATAAATAAAATAATGAAAGCTAAAATGTAATATTTTATTCAACCTTCAATATTTTTCTACACTTAAAACCAGTTATAGTGCCGCGTATTACAGTTGCTATAAATAACTTCGTATAATTATATGTATTAATGTAAATTTATTTTTCTTTATGGTGTTTCCAGCAAGCAAAGGCAGAGGACACTTGGGAACCTAGTGTTAAGACACTCAGTTTCCATTAAGACACTTCCGTTTTCCACTTTCCGGAAGAAAGAATTAAGTTGAATTTAACAGTCGTACGCTTATAGCCCTGCCCCAGCGATATAAGTTTCCTATCATTATTAAATTTAAGTTATTGATACTTTTTAGGTAACACACAAAAATCCTCTATTGACTTTTTAAAGAATAAGATGTAATTTTATGGTGAAAAAATTAATTTAAACTTTTTGTGATAGATACATAGATAGTTAAAACATTTGCAATCACGACATATTTACAACTTCTTGTATCAGTACCTAATATTAAGAGGAAAAGCTCGATGATTCTCCTGAGTCACGGACCTACAATTAAAATAGTATAATTATATTGGAAAAGTAAATCAAATGCAAGATAAATATGGAAACTATTATATTATTTCCTTTCCTATTATATTAGTTCCTTTCGCAAAAAAATTCCGACACATTCCAGTGGTTTTCCGCCTCCGCTACCGATATAAGTTTCCTATAATTAATTATGAACTTAACTATTATAAGCATACTAGCTTATGCACGCGATATCATCTGTAACTTGGCATTTTTTATTTAAACAACCAGTTTTTTTCTCTGTATTTCGCACATAACAGAGTAGGCAGAGAGTATCTGAGAATCTAACGTTAAGACACTACGTTTCCAACTTTCCACTGAATTGTAGAGGCATAGCGTGTTGAGAAAGCGTGGCGTTGAGGTCCGCAACGCCACGCTTTGCCTCATTACCACTACCGGAGCGAAGAAATGAAAATGTTAAATATTTCATTTCCTCGAATGGGAATCGAACCCACTACCAGTCGCGTTTACGGTGACGGCGTGCGCCACTACACGCCTAAATGTATAGTGAAGATAAAATATGTTTTATTTGTGGTGCCATTTATCTACTAATGGGAACATCAAAAAATATAATCGAATTGATAACCTGCTTTTTATACAGAAGTCGGTTAAAAAGGCAATGCCGCGGGCGGAAAGCTTGTAATGAAAACATGTACAGACTGCGCTATTTGTTGTCATATTAATACAGTATCTCTGTCGTCATTCACACACCTCTTTTCCGTTGCCTTGGTACAATTCCCTTGTAATTTGTGCGACATTCATCTCAAACTATTCCAACAAGCAAATTCAATTATAACATTTATTACCTACTATAATTATAACAAATTGTAGGTACTTTAATCATAAAATTGGCTGGACGAGCTGTTACTTTGAAACATTTACTTTCATTTCGTGGTAACTAGCAGAACTCAACACAGTTCTTTGTCTTTAAAAACCAGTGAAGAAAATAATTAGTTATTCCGAGTGGTATTAGAAACCACAATTGCGTGTACTGTTAGAGATAATGATATATTTAAATATTTAAACCTAGAAACCATAACAGAATCTTTTACTAGATCATTTCTATTTTTAAAAGTTAAAATCGCTATCAAAACCACTTTGTAGAAATAGTGTCAGACGCTTCGCAAATACACCTCAATGGCATGTAATATTAATTAATAATCTATATATAGATTAAAAATGAAATTAAACTTTTAGATTAAAGACTTAGAGGACAACTACCTAAAAAAAGGAAAACGAGTTCGTATTTTATATCTGTATATTTGCAGATATTAAATACGTAAAACAAAATATTAATAAATAAACTTGTTATTCTATAGATGCGGTATATAGACCCATTTTTTTTTTAGTTTAAAAATGAAAATTAAGCCAGTCATGGCGCAAGGGCACGAAGTGTGACTGTAAAACCGATTGCTTGTGCTTGGGCTGTACGGGATACAGCGTGAAGCTGATTAAATATTTTATTAAATTAGTTGATATTTTTTATCTGTGCTTTATAAATTTAATAAATATATTCTTGGCTACATTTTTTTGAAACTAATTTATCTCTAGCAAGATAACTAGAACTCTTTACCCATAGGCGTATCCAAAAATATTTTCTAAGACTAACTTTAAACCTCTTCTCTATGGGTATCTAACCAACGTAATATGACGATATTTATAATGTAAGCGATTCTACGATTCTTATTTTAGGAAATAATAAAACTATTAAATTCTATGATCTAGCGAAAAGCAGCATTAATTAAATTGACATTTATGCGCATGACAACGTACCTGCAAAACACGTTATGTGGTAGACGTTTAATTTTTGCTTTTATATACACTTAAATAAGATTACAACCTCTTGCGTGAGTTCTCCATTCAACGTGACACTGGCGAAGTGATTTTGTGCTCAACTGGCACGCTCGAAACGCCATAATAGAAAGAACAGAACAGAACACTTAAATAGGTTATATCAATTAATAAACACAAGTTTCCTGTGACTCAGGTAGGGAATACCATGAATTTTATATTAGCAAAAAATATTTTTAGAATGCGAATACTAAATGTTAAAACAGAAGGAAAAAATAAAAATTTAGTTAACGCATCAAGCCATTTAAAACGTAACAAATTATAAACATTGTGAAATCTGAAAGTTCCCAGTGTAAAAAGCTACATATATTTCTGTAGGTAATATAAACTTATAAAATACTATAAATAAAGCTGATAGAGAACCTATATTATCATATTTGTAGAGCATAAGTGAGTACTAAAAAGGAATATCGATAATGAAGGTTTTAAATTCATTTTTAAAGATTGTAGGTTACTTTTTACGATATTTACCTCATGCGTTAATTGAAAATAGATGGGCAAAGCTGCGAACGGATATCTAGTCTCAAAGAAATATATTCGAATTATATTATTTACCTGTATAGGATCTACAGTATCTATTCTTAGAATTAAATGTTAAAATTTGAAGTTTTACGTTATATATGCGTAGGTACTTATATGTCAAATTTCAAAATAACATCAAGCGGCAAAAGGAGGCTAGAGCTAAGACACTCCGCTCCCCACTTTCCGCCGATTTCTGGAGGCATTGCATGTTGAGTAAACTAAAACTGTAAAACTGTTCTTAATAGTTCAATAAATCTTCTTTCCTCTTTTTACTTCTCGAAAAAATTTAATTAACCACCGGTAGCTTGTTTTATCAAAGCTTTAATATTAATAAAATAATTTATATTCTTTTCCTCTTAGTTTTCCTTAAAAAAAATTACTTCCATTCCTAGTACAAATTATTCTATAATTGTATTCAACAGCCAACTATTAACTAACACTTATTGCATCATTTGAATTTATTTTTAATCAAAAAGGCAAATATTTTGCTCCTTTATAATTTTTAGTTATAACAATTATTTGTATGTCTACCTATATAGTCTAATATACATCGATCGTCTTTATTAAGGCTTCAGCTTTTTTTTTTTGTTAGTACCATTTAAAAATACCTACATAAAAAAGTTAAACAGTGTCCTGTAAAACTCTTTGTGAGTTTGACTGCAGGATCTCGAGTCTCTTTACTTTACTAATTAAAATTAAAATTAAATTAATATTAGATTCAAATTAAATTAAGAAATGTTTTCTGTTCAATTAACAGTTGACAAGAAATACTCCCTAAGTTTCACAAACACATTTTTAAAAGAAAAGATAAGGAGCACAACTCCAGATGAGGTACAAGTGCGTTAACGGCCTTTAAAATAGTATTATAGACATAGAGAATGGCTCGTTGCGACACTCCGTTCTCCACTTATCGAATGATCTTCTCAGAGCGAGACACTTAAAATTATTCATTACCCCAAATCGAGATCGATCGACCTACAGTATACACCACTATTGCCTATGCTTTTATATTAAATTTACAATAATAGCGATGAACAAGCGTAAAGATTATAAATCATTTTAGATCTATCATATGGCTGATTTGATATCTTCGCTGCAGAATTCGCTGGTAAGTTGGGAACGGAAGTGCGCAGGTTCCCTCTACCTACCTTGCCGCGATATAGCGTGAAGTTAAAAAAAACAGTTGTAATTTATAAATAGGTGACAAATGTAGAGCAGATCAAGCGTCAATATTATTATTAAATTTATTATTACTTTCCTTATTGAGACATGGCGCCTAACCGAATACCTTACTCATATAATACCTACCTATTTTGTATTTAAAAAAAAACATGGGTATATTTTGTGACGTAAGCACGCTACTTGCGTATAAAGTAATTTCATAAAATGGTGTAATAAATGCATTATCATGGAGGAAGTGTTGCATCATGTGATGTCAAATCGTTATAACCCTGAACTAACACCATAATTCCGGAGTCTTCCTTGCCGAGCTCTTCCTCGTATCTAATTAGTAAGTGAGAAACTACAATACGTCATCTTTTTTATTTTAGATTCACGGTATATCCCGCATGTAGCAGCGTAGGGAGAGAGAACCTATTGTTAAGATAATCCATTTCCCATGTTTCAACGTCGCGCTTTACTTCGACAGTCCGGCACCAGAGTGAAGAAATGAAAATATTAAATATTTCATTACATCGAGTGGGAATTGAATCCACAACCTTTAGTTATACTTCGTGCCCCTGCGCCATGATTGGCCTTACATTACGAAATGTTTCTTTCGTATCATTGTTTCTTAGTAACGTATGGTATATTATTATAATAATCACTTATATAGAACAATTAACTCCATTGACGCACAATGGAGACATGTCTGGTTAGATTTTATGATTGCAGGTTCCGGTCTAATCTTAATAAATATATGCCTACTTATCACATTTCTCACCTTCATACTGTATCCCGAGTACAGCAGGAACGAGGTACGGGTATTTACCGTGAGATAAATTATATTATTATTCAAATCCCCATGAAAATTTAGTAATTATCTTCCAAATGTAATACATATCAAATCCATACACTTCTCCGTCATTCTGTCGTTTTCTGATTTCAGATTTTATTTAGTGCCCGCCATTTTATGCGCGTAGATTTTGACATAAATTAATGAATGAATGATAGGCAAATGTATCACGATGAAAATCTTTTGCTAAGGAACCATTTCATTATTTGTTTTAGTTTAGCTGCTTTGTTATAGTTCTACAACATATTTAGTTCTACATCAGTGACCAGATATCCTATGGTCTTCTCGTGCGTAAGAGCTACGGAATAAAAATATATTCATGTTCATCCAGTAGTTTCAAAGACATGTATGTAGGTACAAAGATACAGTTTTTCTGTTTTATTATTTTATTTACATAATTATATAATGCAGGTTATAATATTCTTATAATAAAAAATTTCAAGTCGAATCTTTAACAATTTTCTTGTCGATAATTGTTTTCATTCATCTTTAAATAATAAAAGTTAATTAAGTTTAAAAATAGAGTAAAATTTTCCAAAACAAACGACATTTAGCGTTCAAACGCTGCGTCTTGTGGAAAATGCCCAATTTCTATTAAAATCAATGTCCAAATTTTTCCAGTAAATTTAATTAACTTACATATTTTTTTTGATTTGTTACATAACGATAGGCAGTATTGTTTGTGAATGCCAGGGTATTTATCTGATGAATGCTCTAAAATTTCATAATTGTGTTTTGTTCTTTGCTTAAATCAATCAATCAATTATTTTGAGGCCGTCGTGGCGCAGCGGCACAAGGGTGGGACTGTAACGCGAAGGTTGTGGGTTCGATCCCACTCGAGGAAGTGAAATATTTATTTACATTTATATTTCCATTTCTTCGCTATGGTGTCGAGGCAAAAGCGCGGCGTTGAGTTCTGCCACTCAACACGTAATGCCTCCAGAATTTAGCAGATAGTAGTGAACGGAGTGTCTTAACACTAGGTTACTACTCTGCCTACTCTGCTGTGTGCGGGATAGAGAGTGAAGCTGATTTAATTTAATTTTAATTAATTTGATTATTTTATGCAATAAAATGAAATATGAAAATACGATTCAGTAATTCAATAATCGTGATGATCTAAAAAGTTTTATAATTACACATTTCAATTGTTTTACAAATGAAAATAATTTATAACGAATATTTTTTTAATTACTATGTATTATGGTAAAATAATAAATTATTATATTTTTAAAAAATATATAATAAATAGGTACTTTTAAATTAAGCGCCATCTATCTAAAACCCATAGAACTACGATGCCAATAACAGAAAGACGTATGAATGAAAAGATTGCGTGGAATAAAACTGACAAGTTGACAAGAGACAAGAAAACTTTAACTTGGTTGAAAGTTCAACAGCTGATAGTGATGGGTCGAATTATGAGTAATTTTATACGATTTACGATATAAATGAACTGAAAATATTAAAATAAATACAATTATAATGTTATCGCGCTATTAGTCTTAGCCGTGGGTTTGTTATGAACGTACTTCAGTGATTTTGTTTTTCGCGATCTATTCTAACCTCAAAGTGTAAACAATAATAAAGGTAAGTAAACATAAATTATTTAACATTTTTATCATTAATCTTTGATCTATAATAGGTGTTTACAAATTATTATTTTCTATTTGATATGTAAAATTAAATAAACTATCATTTATGCAAAATAAAAGGAAAATTATTTAAAATAAATATTTTTTTGACATGTAGAGTCAAAGATTATCGTGCACTTACTAGTTACGGCCACTTTCAGTGATTAAATATTCCAGTTTTGCACATTATTTAATAATCACTGATTATAATATGTAAATATCGCTCTCATTACAACATAAATTGTGGTTGCAGTTTGGTCGTGTCTTATTAAAATTACAACAGATAAAAAAAGTCGAGATAAAATTTTAAAAGTAAGTACTAATCGTTTGATGATTTTTTAATTTAAAATTAGCTATGCATTCGTAAATATTAATAATACTTTACGTTTCTTTAAGTAGAGTTTGTCTGCTTCTAACTTAACTGTTCGTGGTATTACATTCTATTTATAGACACATAAGTCTATCAAGTAAGCCCTATTATCCGCATACGTGACATACACATAGTTTTTAAATATTGTGAAATTTAAAAATTATCAATTCAATTAATACATAAAGTAATTAAGGAATATCATATATATACTCACAACTTACCTCAAAAAATATTTGGCACGTGAATGAGATAATACATACGTATCACAAAATACACCGGTCCACTAAATATTTTAGTAAGTTTATCTTTTAACTAATTAAAAAAAAAACCTAATCCACAATAACACTACACTAATTACTAAAACACTTACCTAAAACGTTATCGCATCAAGTCAATGGAACTGTGCGACTGACTGAACGGCAGAACCGGGGAAAGTGACTCCTTTTTCTTTACACTCGATGCCAGACGTCGAAACGCAGGCATGTCCGTTGGAATGGACAACACAAGAAATCTCTTTGAATTTGCACCTTTCAACAACACTGCATCCTCAACACAAAGTAAGAAAATATGAAAGTTATATAAAACAGTCTCGTTGTCGTATTCGATCACACAAATGCATCGTTCGTAACCGTTCGTATACGTCGGTCGTCGTCGCGCTAATCTCCTCGAGTCGAACTAAAGTCTAAAGTGAAACCCACGCGAGGATATGAGCAATAAAGTCACACGCGATCACGGAAACGTCGAAACTGTTCTTTTTGTCTTTCCAGAGGAAGAGTGACCGTAGTGCAGGAGTGAGAGGAACGGGCTGTTAGCGTTGACTGGTCTGGACGCGATGGACCACGCAGGATGCGGCCCATTAGGCGGAGACCATTATTGTATTGTCGTGGGCTTGTAACGCTTGTGTCTCCTTATATTGCTGGGAGATATGCGAGGCATTAAGAATTTGGGTGACAAAAGGATGACACGGACTGAATATCCTGTCGTCATTGCTGCTAACCTTAATAGAGAAATTTAGGTTTAAAAAACAATTTTAACGTTTCAATTGGCATTCGTTTGATGCTGTTAAGAATTACTATAAAATTTTTAAACATATTTATTTTATTAAAATGATTAAAAAAATAAAAGTGAATATAGTGGACGCCATTACTAAAATAATAATTAGAGACGAAAAAATTTAGAGCGGTTCAAAGGGACTAATAAAGTCACGGGACCGGATCCAGTATTACTCACGCTCGTTTGCTCAATTGGAGAGTTAAGTACCAACCAAGCTCTGAAGCCGCTCGTTTCCGCCGTTATTTCACATAGGAACCAAAGGGATATACATATATGACTGTTTTAAAAAATAAATAAATTTGCTTCCCGCTGTATCCCTCATTTAGCACTGTAGACACTGCAGACTTTCCGTGGAATTTTCAAAGCATTCAGTATTGAGCTGCCGTGACTTTTGCCTTGGATGAGAGCTTGAGAGAGAGATGATGAGAGCGGAGAAATAAAAATATTAATAAACAATAATTCATTCCACCGAATGGGGATCGAACCCGCAACCGTTCCGCTACTGTCACACCCTTATGTCACTGCGCCACGATGACCATTACTTTAATATGTATCATTTTTAAATCTAAAAAACATTGAATTAAATAAACTATTTTCGTGGAACCTTGCGCTGAATCCGAGATGTGTTCCGCTTAATTCTGGTTCGCTTTAGATATGCAAATAAGAGTTGGATGTAACGCTATCATTGTGGTGTCATCAATCCTTACACTGATAACACCTACCTACTGCTATATCCAATTTCGTATATCTTCATACTAAAACTATAAATGTGAATGTAAGTTTGTTTGTTTTGACCGATTACACATGAAACTTCGTCTGTCTTTGTCTATAATATAAAAATAAATTTAAGAGAGCTAAGCGATGATTGAATGTTTAGTACTTACTCTAAAAAGGTATTCAAAATGTTTAAATATAATTAGATTGCTTACTAATTACGGTTTAAAATTTAAATAAGTACATATAACTAGTTATTTGCCTCAATAAGTCGTTCTTTGGTCGTATTAATTTTTAATTGTTATATAAAAAAAATAATAACTCTAAATATAAAAATATAAACGTAAGCGTAATAAGAAATTCTAAATATCTATAAAAATATTAATTCCGTTTGGGAATATAATATAGTGGACAGTGAACACTGGGGCCTGTCATCTGACCCGTAGCGGGTAACGGTGCCACCCAACCGCGCAGGTCGCGCCTCCGGTCACACCACATTTCCCACCAATCATCAGTTTTTATATACATACTAGCGGACGCGCGCAGCTTTGCTTGTTTATTTAGGGGGTGAATTCTAATAAGCCACGAAACATGTGTTCAATGAAATATTTTTAAGAGTCGAAATTTCAAATATAATAATCGGTGGCATTTTAAAGATTTTTTCCATACAAACTTTCAACCCCTTATTTGCACCCTTAGGGGAAGAATTCTAGAAAACCATGAAACATGTGTTCAATTAAATACTTTTAAGAGTATGAATTTCAAATTTTATAAATATCGGTGCCGATTTAATTTTTTTCCCATACAAACTTTCAACCCCTATTTCACCTCTTTAGGGTTAAAATTTTTCAAAATCCCTTCTTAGTGGATGTCCAGATTACGAAAGTAAACATCTGTCCAAATTTCACGTTTCTACCATCAGCGGTTACGGCTGTGCGTGCGTCTTACCTCGGTCAGTGAGGACAAGTCCTTTTATATATATATAGATAAGTTAAATATATGATTTTTTTTTACATTTTTAAAGTTTTATTCTAGGAAAATGTTATTCTTCTTTGGAAAGAGAAATAGTTTCTTTATAAAAGTAATGAAAAATGAGCGCTTAGAGGATTTTCAAGGGCGCAGGTTCAAATCGCTTAATCTAGGTTCAGAGTACTAATCTACGCACAAACTTGTTTAGACAAACACTAAGTGCTACTGTACTTTAACACAGCAAGAACAGCAGTGGTAAACTAGTGTTAAGAGTTAAGACACTAAATTCTTAACACTCCGCCTAATTATCAAAATATTTCGTGTTAAGTGACGAAATTTGATTTAACTAATGGAACTAAGAAATAAACAAAAAGAAATATCACCATTTGTTAAGTGAAAATCGAACCTGCAACTGTCGTGTTTACATTCAGATACGACGACGGCCACTACTTATTATGATAATGGTAGTATTAGTCCTTTTAATTTAGTACAGCGCTACATTGTCTCGTAATCAACATTCAGGTTCATAGATCTAGGTTTAGGTCACAGTGACTGATGCAACGCGTGCCAAGCTCAGATTTTCTCCAATAAATAATAATTATATCACAAACTAGCGGCCCGCTCGCGGTTTCACCCGCGTGAACTATGTTATTATAAATTTCTGTCTCCATGAGTACCTACGTCCCATAAATGACGTCCATGCAAAATTTGAGACTCCTAGCATTTGTAGTAACGATGTTTCATGCAAACTTTCGACCCCAAAAACAACCCCTTAGAAGTCGAATATTGCAAATTCCCGTCTTAGCGAGCACCTACGTCCTACAAATAATTCCTATGCAAAATTTGATATTTCTAGCACATGTAGTTTCTGAGATTTCGTGATAGTGAGTGACCTTTCGATTTTATATATATAGAAGATAAATAGGGAGTTGTCAAAAAGATAATCAAATATCATTGAAGTAAGAAAATTAAATTTTGTTTTATAATTTTCTTGCAATATAATTTTTACTGAAGTTTTCTGGTATTCATCTTTCTATATTGTTGTTTTATGTTGTTTAATAAATTAAAATTATTCTTTTGCTATAGTAGGTCGGTAGATAATGGTCGTTGCGTTGAATCAGATACCTACATAAAATGGCCTCTAGTTCGTATGACTGAAAACACGACGCTTGTTGTTCGATTCCTACTCGAAGGAATTAATTTATTTTTATTTCCTCACTCTAGTAACGAGACGGAAGTACGGCGTTAAGTTTCGCCACTCAATACGCAATGTCTTTAAAATTATTATTTGTAAAGTAGGGTCAATTTAAACATTATTAAGTTATTAACTTATTTCCCTACAACGTCTTATAATAATATTAATGTAAGATATTTTTTTATGATGTCAATTAACCATTTATTATTTTTATATAGGTACATACGTGTATTTATATTTATATGCACATTTAAACTGTGTTATCTTAATAGTAGCAATACGTTTTGTTTTCTTAGTTTTATGTAAAAGTCTGTCACAGTTCTTCAAACATTTTTTTTGTTGTCCTCGTATCCAGGATAGCAGGGAGGGCAAGATTACAAGATTTGTACACTTAGTGTAATATGAAAGTGCAATTTTACTGAAATATTACTTTTTATAGGAAAAAACCTATTATGTTGACAAGAATACTCATGTGTTAGCTATTTTTAGTCTTTTTTTTAAGAAATATAACATTTTTTTAAGAAATATAAGTTTGAATACGTATTCTATTAAAAATATGAAACGTGCGTTATGTTAAAATTATATTTTTTTTATTGTAAAATCTGGTACAAAATTTTGTTACGGTTTATCAACCTTCGATAGCTCAGTTGGTAGAGCGGTGGACTGTAGCGGTGTAAATACGAAGTTATCCATAGGTCGCTGGTTCAAATCCGGCTCGAAGGAATTTGTTCATAATTTGTTGTGATTTTTTTATTTTTTTATGTTTTTATACTTTTATTTTAGTATAATACATTTATAAACTGATTTTTTTTTTTCTTAAAATTTCATGAAAAATTACAATATTTTTGAAGTCTTTTTGCAGTTTACTTAAGTTATCAAATTATTCAAATTTTGTTGGGGTTATTTTTTTGTCGTTATCAAATGGCTTAAAACACTTTATTATAATGTTTTTTTCTATGCAATTCTTAATTATACATAAAAAATAAATAGTCAAATGTAAATATTTGATAAAATAAAATATTAAGAAATAATTTAAGTAAATAAATAGGTTCGACGATATATTTTGAAAAATAAAAAAAATATTGTAGAGAGTATTAAAAAAATAACATCTGTTTCCGCCCGGGATCGAACCGGGGACCTTGTGCGTGTGAAGCACACGTGATAACCGCTACACTACGGAAACATAGTGTTTGTAGCCGAAATATTGTATTATATATGGACATACGTATAGAATATAATATTTTGATATATGAATTAGAATAATTATGTCATAATTACATATAGAAAATGATTATATAATTAGTATTAAATATGAATATTATTAATGTGAATATAAGTTTGCTTGTTACGGTTTCACGCCTAAACTACACGAGCGATTATCATGAAAGGAAATAGGGCACTTTTTATTAAAAAAAAAATTCTATTGGTTGATATATAACAATAAGGTAATGCGAACCAAGCTGCGTTTGAAACTTTAGTAATATTATAAAGTACGAGACAAATTTGCTAATAATTTACTCAAAGTTTAGTAGGTATTTTTGACCACGAGATTCAAACTCTCTTCATATAAAATATCTTTTATAAATTGACCGCATATTATTAAGTAGGTAATATAAAAAATTGTGGCCGAAATACGAAAGAATCTTTGCTTTTTAAATATAAAAAAAAAGACTTACCTTTAAAGATGCAGTTCTCACAACTATGAAGCTAAAAAAACACGAGAAAGGAGCGCCTTCAACGATGGCGCTTCTCAAACTTTGCCACCAGAAAATGTCTTTCTTCTTTTATACTAGAACAAATTACACCCTCATTGACCACCCGCTGAATAGATCTCATTATGGAGGGTGTGCCTTATCACTTATGTCTCGTTTGTAATCATCGCACCCTATTTTTCATATGATCTTTGAATTGTAATATAAAAATAAAAAGGCCGTTATGGTGCAGTGGGATAATGTGATTAATAATAGTTAATAATAGACGCGAAGGTTGTGAGTTTGATTCCCAATTGGGGAAATTATTATTGTTATCTTTATTTTCTCGCTCTGATAGACTTCCGGTTTTCTGGTTGAGTTCCGTCGCTTAACACTACTTAACTGGTAGGTACACGCGTGGGGGTAGGGAGAACCCTACGCTGACGTACAGGAAAAAACGTGAAACTTATAATATTGTATACATTGAACTGTTACCCGACTATGGCGGAGTAAAAAAGAGTGTTATGATTTTGACCGATACGTATATATGTTCATGTGTTCCCCTGTAGCTTCTCAAGTATTTAATATACAAAACACTAAAATATAGCAAAGAAAATGTGAAACAGTTCTATAAATACTGTATTACGAATTAAAACCCCAAAATAATTTAAATAAAATCGAGTTCAAAAACTAAAACTCGACTCGGCAGGTGGTACACGACCACGCCTGTCAATTTCAAATGAGAATATTTTTTATTTTTTAGTTCTTAAACTTAATTCTTATTGCATTAATTCTAGTCTAGTAGTATGACATTTTTGTAAAAGGATATTTTTTCCTCAATATTCTCTAAAAATATTTTTTCGGTTATTTCACATTTTCATCTTAATATCTATTGTAGGAGTTTCTGGCATTATTTATTAAATTCCTCACTTTTCGCCGAATTTTCGAGACATTGCGCGTCGGTAGAGATACTAAAGCGAACAAATGAAAGTAATTAATTACACCGAGTGGGAGTTGAACCCACAATCGACGTATTTACATTGAAAGACGGCGACTACAGAAATAACATACAATAAGTATATAAGGTAAATGACTAAATTGAAGACAATTTAGCATTTACCATCAAGACGGGAATTCTAATAACGTCGACTACTTACGCTATATATAGGTAATGTTTACGGTAATAGCCACTTGTGGTGGTGGTGGTGGGTGTACTCCTTGTGTGGTTGTGGTACGATTGAGATTCATATCGTGATATCAAGCGATAGATATGTTAGGATGACCTTATAGGAGTTTATCCGGTATAATAATATGTTGTTTTATTTATATTAATAGAAATAATGTTTGCTTTTAAATATAAACTCGTAGGTAACACTAAATATGAAAATACAGCTATCTCAGTTTTTATATTTTTCGAAATAAATTCCTTCGTTCCTCCGTTCTCCATTTTCTGCCGAATTCTGGAGGCATTGCGTGTTGAGTGGAAGTCAATTCCGCCCTTTGCCTATTTTTGCCTTCCCCCAGAGGGGAATCGAATCCATAAGGCCTCTGTGCTACGTTTGGCCTCATATAACAGAGTTGGCAAAGAGAATCTAATTTCAAGACACTCCGTTCTGCACTATCAAATAGTATGCGCTACGCATTGCATGTTGGGTGAGGGCACTTAACGCCGGACTTTGTCATGTCAGAACGGGAAAATAATATATTTTTTCTTTTTCAGACTAAAAATGGGAATCGAAGGGGTGATGGTTTCCTATAATTATTCTGATGGTGGGGAACTAGCGAATATTCTAACCGTATCCGCTTCTGGTATAAAGTTTTCCAAAAGATGGGTTTTAACCCACGGTTCCATTTTATCGCCGTTAAAAGAAGCAAATATAATTAAGAATGCTAGAGGCAGACCTATATTGAATGAAGAGTTCTACGACAACCTTCCTGAAATATATGTTACTTGTGAAAAAGGAAAATCTAAAGTGTCAAATATATATGATAATATTGAAAAGCTGAGTAGAGAAAGGAATATGGATAATGATATAGACTTCGAACATAGCAGCTATCAAGTACGCGTGCTGACTGGAAGGTGAGGCCAAAGCTTCATAGATATATATTCCATTATATATATTTTTTAGCTTTACGCTGTATACCGCACACAGCAGGATAGGCAGAGGGAACCTAGTGTTAAGGCACCGTTCCTTACATTTCCGCCCAATTTCCAAGACATTGCGTGTTGAATGGGAGAACTCAACACCGCGATTTGTCTTTTTATCAAAGCAAGGAATTATTTTTTTCACTCGAAACACTATCTTAAGCTAACTACCATAATCGAGCAAATATCTCAAAACTTATCTTTTATTCCAAATTTATTTACTCATCCCAAGGATATGCCACGTATGGCAGTGCCCAGTGTTGGACCGGTGTGTGAACGACATCCTGTACAGCTGGACCATCGGCCACCGAGACGTAGATATGGAGAAACAGACGCAACTCGGCAAAGCTTTACTCTCAGTGTTCGTTCTTGTTGATTTGGAAAGTGATAATAGAAGTGAGTATGTTGTTTCATCATTTTATTACGAAAAATAGGAGAAATCAGTCATATTCTTATTTCACCCATGTGGTGTGACTATTAGATGGATGTGGGTTCGATTCCCATCCGGAGAAATGAAATATTTAATTTTTTTATTTACGCACTCTGGTAACGAGGCAAAGCGCGACGTTGAGTTCCGCCACTTCGACGGCTGAGACTTCGATGGAAAGGGAGCGAAAGTGTCTTAATGGTAACAGAGTGTCTTAACATTAGATTTCTAGATTTAGATCTAGATTTCTGCCTCCCCTGCAACGTGTAATTAGAAAAAACTCAACAATTAGAAAATTCAACTGATTAATGTTTAATGTCATAAACATATTTTAACTGTACACTTAATTGATATATTTTAAATTCCAATTTAATGCTACATTCCAGGTTTCAAAACACTAAGGCCGCTCTCCGAGCTGCTAGACATGGTGAGGCCGCCTCCAGAACGAGGGACGAGCATACAGGTGCACTCAACGCCGTTCGGATGCGAGGTACTTACAGGGTCTCTCGTGTTATACGTTTGACCTGCCTGTATGTGTGTATATGTGGCATCGTAGCTCCTAAACCGATGAATCGATTTTAAATAACTTTTTTTGTTGTTTAACGCCCAATGTTAATAACCAATCCTAATCCAAAAATTGCTACCATAGATTGAAATAGACAGAGATGGAGGTAGGCATGCAGGTTAGTGATTGGATAGATATGTCGGACAGTACGAGATAGACGTTAACTGGAGATAGGAGATACATTATTAATATTGGGCGTAAAACAACAGGTGATTTAAACGAGTGGTCTTAGCCATAACTTTCTTTTAGAGAGAACCTTTTTTTTTTAAGGAATTTTGTTTTACTGGGTCAGAAAATTAAAATACTTTTAATTTTGCACCTGTTCTATAATCATTAATTTATTATATTCCAGGTTTTCTTGAACGCAGTAACTCGTGGTGCAGTCTGCGGTGTGGTTGGTAAGAGGCCATCGCTTCTACTCACTGATGCCGCTACCGCCTTGGGTTCTGAAGGCGGGCCTGTTTTTACAGAAGGGCCTAAGTGAGTTCTTATTTTATTAATTTATTATTATTATTATAAAACTTAGTAACATTTCATACAAATAATATATGTAAAAGATAAATAAGCTAATTTTGTGTGTAAACACTGGCAGTAATAATTTTCGAAATAAAAAAAACTACTTAAGAACAAAAATAATAAAACTTCAGAACAATAATAAATTAAAAATGTGAAAAATAAATGATTGAAGCTTATATTGCATTTAACTAAGACACTCTGTTCTCATCTTTCCTAATATTTAAGAAATAGGAAGGAACATACTGTTAACTTATGTTAATCTATATATATAAAATCGAAAGGTCACTCACTCATCACGAAATCTCAGAAACTACAAGTGCTAGGAATCTCAAATTTTGCAAAGGAGTTACTTATAGGACGTAGGTGCTCGCTAAGACGGGAATTTGTAATATTCAACTTCTAAGGGGTTGTTTTAGGGGTTGAAAGTTTGTATGAAACTTCGTTACTAATGACATTTGTCTTTGTCATTCGTTACTAAATGCTAGGAGTCTCAAATTTTGCATAGACGTCACTAGGACGTAGCCATGGAGACAGAAATTAATAATAACATAGTTCACACGGGTGAAACCGCGAGCGGGCCGCTAGTATAATATATAGGTAGGTGCGATTACGAATAGATGTGGGCCTCAACCATCGCATTTACATTCGCACGCTGTGCTATGTGTGCTACGACAGAACGAACGACAGGACTCCAAGAGGCGCGGGTTGAAATCTCGCTATTTCAAAAATATTATATATTTCGGAAAACATTATTTTTTTCTATGTTAAACTCTCTTTCAGTAAAGAGCTAGTAGCAATAATAGTGTGCAGCGTGTCGTGGTGGCGAGGCGAATGGGTGGGGCTGTCCCTGGCGGCACCCTTGCGGGCCGTTCTGGCGGCCAAGCTGCGGGTGCCGTTGCCCCATCCGCCTAGGGCGCCGCCTACGCCCGTCTATGCGAAGCTTTTGCGTAAGATAAATGTGTTAAATCAAAAACTAAAAATTAAATCAGCTTCACGCTGTTTCCCGCACACTGTAGGGTAGGCAGAGGGCACCTAGTATTGCCGTACACTCACCCGCATACTGTGATTTTTGATTTTAAATAGTCTCATGAACGGTTTCCCGAAGGCATTTCAAATCCCGCTATGTTAAAATTTACACACGATTTCAAAAAGTAAATAATTCTCCACCAAAAATCATTATCAAAATATTAAATGTATAATTTGACAAACAAATTAAAAACACGCAGCGTTGATTTCTGCTACTCAATATACAGTGCCTCCAGAATTTGGCAGGAAGTGGGGAACGGAGTGCCTTAAGGCACTCCGTTTGCCTAGGCTACCTACCCTGAAGTATGCGGGATACAGCGTAAAGCTGATCAAATTAACACAAATAAAACCATTTAAACATACAATTTGTTGCCTATAGAAACGATCGACCGTACAACAGTACTGGTGCGCTGCGGTGCGGCGTGGGGCGCCGGCGTGTACCTCGGCGGCGGACACGTGCTCACCTGCGCGCACGTCGTCAAACATGTAATATTTCATATTTTATATTTAATTGAGCCATAAAGCGCGGTGTTAAGTTTCGCCACTCATATCGAAATGCTTTCAAAATTCCCTGATTATGCCTACCCTGCTTTTTGCAGCATACAGCGTGAAGCTAAAAAATAGGCTATTATTAGAAATCGGTTAACGTTTTTTAAAACAAGGTAAAATACATATCGTCTATATGTTTCTAAATTATTATTAGTTTTTCTGCTAAGAAGGGCTGGCTACAAACTCAACAATTACGTACTTTTTTCTTAGAAAAATAACATCTTTTTTATACCACACCTTAATACAATTACCTAGTTAGTCTTGAGTAGAATAATAGGCTCAGTGACCTGTCAGGCTATTCGAGACTGGGGAAATTACTTCAACAAACGATTTTGAATCAGTAAAACTACAAGATTTTAAAAAATATGTTAACAAGTAATGCAAAAATTTTGTGTAAATTATTCCTCATATAATTTCCTCCTTCTTCATATCTCATCAGCTGCAGCATCTCATCATCAGTTTTAGGTAATTAGTTAATTAGGTAGTTAGTAATTTGTATTACTATATTTAAAGGCAGCTTCACCCTCTTTCCCGTATAATAGGGGTAGGAAATATAATGTTATAACATTGCGTTCCACACTTTCCGCCCGATTTTCTGAACCGTGGCGGAAGTTAACGTCGCGCTTAGTTTTGTTACTAGATAGAGGAAATTAAAATAATGATTCCCCCAAATGGGATCGAACTCACAACGGCCGTCACATTTATAACAATTACCATTAGGTGCTTAGCAGAACTTATAATCTTATGTATTTCAAAACCAATTCCAGCACGCGTCCTACAAAATATCATTATACTGTCAAAACAAAAAGGAAACAGCCATAGTGAAGTATAAAACCAAAGACGACAAAGCGTACGATCTCGCGTTGCTGTTCACCAATCCTGAATACTGGACTAATTTAACACCGGCCGTATTCGCTGAGGATCCTGCTGAAAAAGGTATATTTTTTATATGTGTTTTTTTATGTGATGTTAAGGATTATGGATATTATAATTCGATTAATACTCGAGGAAATGAAATATATAATATTTTCATTTCTTCGTTCTGGTGCCAAGGCAAAGTGCCGTGTTGAATTCAGACACTCAACACGTAATACCTCAGAAATTCGGCGGAAAGTGGGGAATGGAGTGTATCCGTCTGTCTACCCTGCTGTATGCGGGATATAGCGTGAAGCTAAAAAACATGTTTGATAATTTAACTTGAGAGTATATGTACCTATTCTTAACATATTTTAAAGTTGATTCGTCAAGGCATTTATTATTCATGCACTTAATATAAATATGATATTGAAATTGTACTTAAACATTTGTCTCAAGTGTTACTAATACTAAAAAGATAATTCAACTTTGTCATTGCTACTAGCTAATACTGACTATTACTGGTTTTTTGTGTTTTCATATAAATTATATATGACATACACAGACAGAAAGGTTCCGCTTTTTGCCATTCTGCTACGAAAGCCTAAAAACGTATCCCCTATAATTAAGTTAAATTTAACTCACGATATATCTTTTAGTGAAAAATAGGAAATGTGGAGATATTATTTCATCATTGAGTTTAATTACTTGTTAAAATTTTCGAACCATAATTTTCATCACTTACATTACTTTTTCTATATTTCCAAATATGTATAAATCCATAAATGAGCGTTTTATTAATATTAACCAGGTGAACCGGTCCTAGCAGCTGGATATCCATATTTCAATGAGAACAATCTAGAAGATCTAAGGCCAACGGTTACAAGTGGACACATAAACAGTGTGTCGCCTTCCATGATACAGACCTCGTGTTGTGTTCAATCGGGATTTAGGTAACGTTTCTTATAAGTTGTAACCCTTAGGACAAATATGATTGAAATAGAATAGAACGTCGTTTATTGACTACTAGAAATGAAATATTTAATATTTTCATTTTCCTCGCTCTAATAAGAAGGCATTGAGTACGGCCGTTCTAGGCAATGCCTCCAGAATTCGGCGGAAGGTGGGTGTCTTAATGGAAACAGAGTGTCTACTAGGTTCCAGGGTTCCCTTTGCCTACCCTGCTATGTGCAGGATATAGCGAAAAGCTGGAAAAAAAGCTATAAGTGACTAATATTAATAATTATTACCCGTAGCGGCGGTCCCATATACCGAATAACGAAGGATTTAAAGGCAGAAGTTCTAGCCACAATAGTTAGTAACGCCAAGACCGAGACCGGTGCGAGTTACCCGTACGTCAATATGGCGGTGCCGACGCGCGCCTTCATCAGGCTGGTACAGCATTTTATATTAGACAGAGGTGGGTTATAGAAAAATATTGTATGTATATTTTTCTTTGGTTTTGGTTTATGGTTTTTAGGCGTGTCAGAGCAAATATTACAGAAATAATGTTAGGTAAAATGAAATAAGCTCGATAGAGATACCATCTCTCCGATGATATTTGTCCATTTAAATATGTAGAATGTCTTATTAGTTAAGCTACAAAAAGAAAATTAGCACTAGTCTTAACAAAATCAGTTAACATTTGAATATAAACAAGATGATTGTAGGTTGATTCCCACTTTGGGGATGAATTATATTCATTCCATCTCTCTGATAACAAGGCAAAGCCCTCTATACACACAATGTATACAAAATTACTTAACACTATGTATCCTAACTACTCTGCTATATACGGAATACAGAGAGAAAAAAAAGTATAATTAATACTAAAGTATTGATTAATAAAAATGTATTAAAAAAATGTATTAATTATAATTTAATATGTTTCAGATGAAACTAAACTGTCAGCAATAGAAAACAACAAAGAAATGATTCAATCGCAATGGAGACTACTTCCTTACAGATCGAAAATATGACATAGTCTCATATATATATATATCTATCTATATGAAATTTGTGATATTTGTACATAAATAAATGAAAAAAATATATGTATATATAATTTTTTATGTTATATAAAAAAATATTTAAATTATTTGTATTTTTTAATTACATTGAAAAAAGTTTATTTCTTTTTAATGTTAAATTAAATAATATGTATTAAAATTATGTTAAATACTATATGTATTTCAACCTATTTATTTGTTCAATATAATCAGGTGATGTGTGAGTATTGCCATTAGAGATAAGCTTTTATCACATACTTGATAAGCCTAACTAAATAATAATGTAGTACTTCCTATGTTTATTAGACCATCATGGCACAGTGGTATAATATTTAACTGTAGACAATGGTTGTGAGTTCACTCCTCAAATAGGTTAAAATAATTTCAAAGTTCTTTAGAAACATAGTTGAGAATATTAGCTTAGAAAGTTTGTATTGTTTAAATTATGCTTTAAAAAAATTGATTTTAATTAATACAGGTTATTTAACTTTACATAGGTACAGGTTATTTATGACTAAGGAATAAATGTTCTAAATATATTATATTTATTTTTTTATTTTCCTTTATCCTCTTTGAACTTTAGAACATAATAATATCGTTGAAGTAAAATAGTGGAAGTCCCACTTTCTGTCCACATGAATCTTGCGTTAGACAGTGATTATGAGATTAGGACTAATTACTTAAATGGCAAAACTTTTTGAATTGTATCCAAGAAGTGTTACTCTGTCCACTATGTGGTTGCCTGTGAGGAATACTATAAATAAAAATAGTATATATAATGTATGTAATATTAACAGTTTTTTCCTTGTTGAATTGTTGAAAGTTGAATTTCGTGAATGTAATATAATTATGTTCCTTGTTCGATTCAATTTAAATTTTGAATTTGAATTAGTATTTAGTAGCGCAAGTTAGCAAGTCTATTTGAATATAGAACAATCTGAATTTTGAATTTGATTGATATTTTTTTTAATATAACGAAAAGTCAGTTGAGCATAAAAAAATACCAGACGTCATGAGAATTATAATGTCATCGTGGAGCCTACTATTTACAATCGATTAAAATTATCGATGTTACACCACTTTTTAATTTATTTTTTGTTTGAATTATATCCGCGTTACTGTTTCGTTTATTTATTTAACATGAAAATACAAAAGGCATACTTACTATTAACCTAAATAAACTTAAACTTAATAATAAATTAATTTTTTGATTGCAAGAGCTTGTGTGAGCTTGTCTGATTGACTGTCTGTTGTATGTAGTATGTTGAAGAATATTGAGCAAAGTACTGTGATGAGTGATTTTTTATTTTTATTATTAGAACAGAACTCATATAAAAGTTATTCAGGTTAGTAAATAGCGGTTCGCCAGTGTACATAAAACATTAGGCTCGAGTTAGTTCGATAACATTTTTTTAAAATAATCGATTAACTTAACTCGATTGTACATAATCGTGTAGAATGTAGATCTCAAACGTATTCTGTTGTTCGCATGTAAATGAGTATGACTAATGTCAAGTGTCGGGCTCGGGACTTAGTATTTTATTTACATTGCTCTATACAATATTCCAGAAAAGAACTTTGAAAATAATATCTACTATGTTATTTCGTTCGTTATAGTGTCTTTTTCGTTAACTATCAATATTTTAAATTTAAGTAATATCTAAAATCTGTGAAAATGACTACAAAATAAAATTATAATAAACAAAATAATTATTTACTAATACACAGTTTACATTCTGTATAATATTTGTGTATTTTTTTTATGCTAACAATGAAATTGATTCCACTATATTTGTTAATTAGTTTAAAACGAGAGTGAAGTGGTTAATTGGATTTAAAGTACATTTTGATTTGATGTGTCCAAGTGCAAAAAATTATAATGAAGGGGGTTTTAAAAGTTCTTATGTGGAAACATCTGATCGTCCGTATGAGACGATTTATCCATACACCAGTCGAAATTATAGCTCCAATCCTTTTATTCATATTATATTATTTATTTAAAGATCAAATAGCTAGCATACCACCTGAGAATGTTTACAGTGACAGCATTCAACAAACGGTAACTACAGATTTTGTTTTATTAACTCTTTTGTTTTTCTTTTTTTTTATTCTAAATAGATGGGGTCGAATTTTAGTAGATCAACAGTTACAAATCAAGACTAAAATTATGTTTTTAAGAACTAATATAAACTTTAATAAAATAAAGATTAGAAATGTGTAAAATTTTATATTTTTAC
Organism: Heliconius melpomene rosina; assembly: GCF_056956725.1. Taxonomy (NCBI): domain Eukaryota; kingdom Metazoa; phylum Arthropoda; class Insecta; order Lepidoptera; family Nymphalidae; genus Heliconius; species Heliconius melpomene. The sequence continues at coordinate 1,422,227 of NC_140402.1, read as the reverse complement.
CTTTACCCTATCCTTTTATATGTATGTTTTAAATTAAACTAATAATTTTATTATTAGTTAATTCTTCAAAATGTTTTTGAAATATTTGCTACTTTACAAGAAAATAAAGTATATCATAGTGCCTGTCTATATTTTAGGAATCAGTTGAAATTAACTCTGTATACAATCCATCGGAGATTTACTATACCCCAGAAACGGATTTTACAAATCGGCTTATGAAATTGGTTGAAAATTACTATGTATCACATCCACCTCCTAATACATTTATAGGTGAGTTATAATAAATCAAAAGTATGTTTTAAATATTTGTACTATATTAGCTTTATTTTTACCTTCATGTTATATATAGTAGGAGGAGGATGCCAGTTGTGGGGCAGAGGCATAAGTGTGTAACTGTAAATGCAACTAGCTGTGGGTTCAATCCCCACTAGAGGAAATGAAATATTTAATATTTCCATTTTTTGGTATTGAGGCAAAGCATCATATCATATAAAATTTGGAATGCATGTAAGTAAATGTAATGGGACTTGGGAGAAAGAAATATAATTATTTCCTTATTCTTCCTTATTATTCCTTCCTTAAAAATGAGAAACGAAAAATGATGCAAAGGAAATTGTGTGTTTTAATACAAGATCCCTCCTCTTCTACCTTGTTGAGAAATTTCTTCTGAGACAATTTTTTTCTTATTGTTTATTTGACATTACAGCCAATGCGAAACCTTCGATTAAGCCTTTGCTGAATATATCAATATCACAAAAATTACCTCATGGTGTAGCTGTTGTAATATTTAAGGTAAATATAACTTTATTTTTCTTTAAAACTTTAGAGTATACAATGTTTTCAACTCGTTTTTCAAGCAGCACCTTTTTAAATAAAACTAAGCACTACGGCTATATATCTACATTAGCTTTTGCCTGTGGTTTCTCACCACATGATCAAAAAGTAGTAACTAAATGTGTAAAACATTCATCTAATTAATCTAAAATACTAAAATGTCCGATACAAATCTGACTGGTACATCGAAATTATTAAAGTGATGCAGTAAATATTCCATAGCCATCATCGGCAAATGGAGAAAAAAATATCAGTTTGTGCTACAACTTTTTGAGATTAGTACATTTATAAACAAAATGCTTATGATATTGGTATACCAATATATAATACTAGCGGCCCGCTCGCGGTTTCACCCGCGTGAACTATGTTATTATTAATTTCTGTCTCCATGGCTACGTCCTAGTGACGTCTATGCAAAATTTGAGACTTCTAGCATTTGTAGTAACGAAGTTTCATACAAACTTTGGACCCCAAAAAAAACCCTTTAGAAGTCGAATATTGCAAATTCCCGTCTTAGCGAGCACCTACGTCCTATAAATCACTCCTATGCAAAATTTTATATTCCTAGCACATGTAGATTTTGAGATTTCGTGATGAGTGCACTCACTCATCACCTTTTGATTTTATATATATAGATGTCTATAGACAACACAAATATTGCTTACTACAACCTTATATTGTTTCACATCCTCTGTCCCATATTATGGATTGTGGTATGTTTATGATTGCTGGTGTATGACTTGTATGAGTAACATGTTATGCTTTTCTTGTAGATGAATAAATGAAAACACTTGTGTCACTCATTGTACTATAAACATTTTGCATAAATAATGCATATTGTTTACCTTTTTCTTATTTTAGAACTTTTTTCCTTAAATTATGTAAAACTGCATTAAAAAAAATATGGTTTTGTCTAATTGGTGGAATGATTCAAAAGGAAAATGCATACTGCGTAGTGCATATATTGAAACCGCGAGTATTAATTATTTTTAATTTGATGTCGTAAAATATATGTTTGTGTTCTTTTTCCACAAAACGGAAAACGACGAAATATCCCATAATAGTGCAATTCAAACCGCGGTCGCAACCACCAGCGGTATAATATATTTTTCCTCTCAGCCTATATATCTAACATGAAATTCTAAAAACTATGCCGTTACTCAGTAATCTAAGTTAATTCAGTGCTAATGTCTTAATACGAGTACATTTCCAATAGGAATATATTCCAATAAGAAATGGAGTGTCTTGACACTAGGACAAAAAACTAAAATTTATCATTCATAAAGACATATCATAAAAAATTATAATGTACGTACAAACGCACATTGTAATTTGTTATTTGAAATCCGACTAGACGTCATAACATTCTTTCATGCTATCTGTATGTTTATCTGTTAGCAGAAAGCTTATCAACTACAGGGTACCTATATTTAATTATACTACTTTGCCCGCTCGAAGTGCACAATTATTTGCTTAATAGTTCAAATTAAGTTACTTTCTTGAAGACAATAATATCCACACACTGAAAAGTAAAATTTGATCCGATTCAATATAAAATTGCTGTTATTTTAAAACAATTTAGTCGAATTATATACTTTATATTGATATAACTTTTTTATTTACGAACCGATTGAAAAGATCAAACGCTAAATGGAAGGAGAAATTTGCCAATTTTGATCTATTTATTACACTGATATATGATCCAAATAATAAATTTTCTCATATATCATTATATAGATGTTCGTTTGTGTCGTCAATCTCATAAAGTAGGAGTGTATGAATTACGTATTTATTAAAAATTTAAGAAGAAAAATGAAGAATTTTTTTGAGGCCAGTCGTGTTGCCGGGGCACTAAGTGCGACTGTAAACGATGACTGGCTGTGGGAGGAATTCGAGGAAATGAAATATTTATTTAAATTTATATTTTCATTTCTTTGCTATGGTGCCGAGGCGAAGCGCGGCGTTTAGTTCCACCATTCAACACTCAACGTCTCTAAAATTCGGCGGAGAGCGGGAAACGGACACAAGATTCCCTCTGCCTACCCTGCTGTATGCGGGATATAGCGTGAAGCTGATTTAATTTTTATTATTACTCTTTTTAAATGAAGAATTTTAAAGAAACGGAATTTAATCATTTGAATTTCATAGTGTATCTATGATAATTACATTTAGTAACGCTATGCCACATCATAGTTATTGATTGGTGATACGGCGTATACAATGTTAATGCTGTGAGGGATCAATAATTAATCATAGATATGAAGGGCACTTTAAAACTCAACACTCACTTTATACTCTCTTTATGTTGTTTGTTTTTGTTAGACATAGATCTAGTTTTAATATCTTATTTTAGTATTATATAAACAACTTTATAATGAACATAGAACATATAACCAGAACCAGAACAGTAAAAATATTTTCCAGGTTTTTAATATTTCTGGTTGGTTTCGAATAACTTCCAAACCAACATATTTGAGTATATAAATAGACTATTGTATAGTTACGATTTCCTTTGGCAAGAGTAGCTCTAACGATTACTTTGACCCAGACGCCAAGGAGCCATCGCTTCCTCGTTTAGGAATAAGTTCCACATTAAATCTTTTTTCTTTAGTAAGATTTTGTTTAAGGATCATAAAGTCCAAGAAAAAAATCTCATAAATAAATGTGGGAGTTTGTGGCTGGTGATTCTTCAAAAATGTATTCTATAGGTATACTCTATATATGTATAAAATTTTAAGTTGCAACGTTTTTCTTCGGGTACCACAAATAAATGAGAAATTAAAAAATAAGTATCATTAAATATTTAAATTATAGGTGTGTCGGTGTTATATACCTATTCAGAAGGTGTTTGGTGTTAGGTACTGAGACTGTTTAACAATTGAGCAAACGCAGTCCCCACTGCATGTACATCGCATACACCTTATCTATATATATAAAAGGACTTGTCCTCACTGACTGAGGTAAGACGCACGCACAGCCGTAACCGCTCATGGTAGAAACGTGGAATTTGGACTAATGTTTACTTTCGTAATCTGGACATCCACTAAGAAGGGATTTTGAAAAATTTTAACTCTAAAGGGGTGAAATAGGGGTTGAAAGTTTGTATAGAAAAAAATTTAAAACGGCACCGATTCTTATAAAATTTTAAATTTAGATTTTTAAAAGTATTTAATTGAACACGTGTTTCATCGTTTTCTAGAATTCTCCCCCTAAGGGTGCAAATAAGGGGTTGAAAGATTGTATGGGAAAATTCTTAAATCGCCACCGATTTTCATAAAATTTTAAATTTAGACTCTTAAAAGTATTTAATTGAGCACATCTTTCATGGTTTTCTAGAATTCTTCCCCTAAGGGTGCAAATAAGGGGTTGAAAGTTTGTATGGAAAAATTCTTAAATCGCCACCGATTTTTATAAAATTTTAAATTTAGACTCTCAAAAATATTTAATTGAACATGTGTTTCATGGTTTTCTAGAATTCACCCCCTAAGAGTGCAAATAAGGGGTTGAAAGTTTGTTTGGAAAAATCTTTAAATCGCCACAGATTTTTATAAAATTTGAAATTTAGACTCTTAAAAATATTTCATTGAACACATGTTTCATGGTTTATTAGAATTCACCCCTAAATACGTAAGCGAAGCTGCGCGCGTCCGCTAGTATAATATATAAAATATAAGTGTATACACGCTACTGTAGTTGTGTCCCTACATAAGTAGGTCATAATTTGATAATCAATTATAACGTAAACATTTAACTCTTTGTTTACATCATTACCCATATAGTATAGTAGTTTAAATTAAGTTTCAAGATCAAAAATATAATAATCTCAAAATCTTCTAAAAATAGAAAATTTCGAAAATTTACTCACTTTTCACACAATTTCGTAATATTATCTACTACCATGCACTGAGAGAAAATTAACTATATAGAAATTTAAATAGTTAACTTTGGAATAGAATAACTGACAATACATATGACTAAAGCTACAAGTAACGTATGTATCAAGTCCTATTATATTATTAAAAAATATTCAATATATCCTCATAAAAAAAGAAACTTTTAGCCATCTTTTATCTTAATATACCTGTATGTGCTGCGTTGAGTTTTACCGTTCAACACGAATTTAATGTTTCGAAAATTGGGCGGAAATTCAGAAACAGAGAGTTTTAGCATTAGGATTCCTTTTCCTATCCTGTTAAGAAAAGTAAGAAAACTCCTACCAGAGCAATCAGTATTTTAAATTTTATAATCCACGCAAAGGAAGATGACTTATATCTAGTTTTTATAATGGTTTCATATAAAACAACATTGTTGATAAAATTTTGAATATATACAAACTATATATTTACATATATTACATACATACATTTGTATGTATGCAATTTATATTTCCGTTCGCTCTGGTATCGAGACAACAAAGTTGACGTTGACTTCCACCATTCAACATGCAATCCCTCCAGAATGAATGAATTCGGCGGAATGTGGGGAACGGAGTGTCTTAACTCTATGTTCCCTCTGTCTACCCTGCTGTGTGCGGGATACAGTGTGAAGCTGATTTAATATATTTTTTTATGTAAATGTAATCTCGTGATATCAACACAATTGGCGTTTCATTGTAACCGACCTTCAACTGCAAACAATGAAGTGCGCTTTCCAATAGCTGCCGTAATGACAGCAGTGGGTAGGTACTCACATCCAACTCTATAATATTATATTCAAACTAGCGGACGCGCGCAGCTTCGCCTGCTTATTGCTTAGGGGTGAATTCTAATAAACCATAAAACACGTGATCAATGAAATATTTTTAAGAGTCTCAATTTCAAATTTTATAAAAATCTGTAGCGATTTAAAGATTTTTCCATATAAACCTTCAACCCCTTATGGTTACCCTTAGGGGGTAAATTCTAAAAAACCGTGAAACATGTGTTCAATTAAATATTTTTAAGAGTTTGAATTTCAAATTTTATAAAAATCGGTGTCGATTTATTTTTTTTCCATACAAACTTTCAACCCATATTTCACCCCTTTAGGGTTAAAATTTTTCAAAATCCCTTCTTAGTGGATGTCCAGATTACGAAAGTCAACACCTGTCCAAATTTCATGTTTCTACCATCAGCAGTTACGGCTGTGCGCGCGTCTTACCTCAGTCAGTGAGGACAAGTCCTTTTATATATATAGATAATAATTATTATTTGGTGGTAACAGTTGACAAAGGCCTTACTCCTTCCTTGGGCAAAGAGAACTGGCGTCGGCCTGTAGTACTTACTACTTCTGATCGCATGGCTGTATGGAAGAGCAAGGAGCTGCATGGTAGATTCCATAGAGCCCTAGTGGGCCAGGACGTGGATACTGTTTCATCATTATCTTGGCTACAGTTCGGGGATCTTTTCGGAGAAACTGAAGGTTTTTCCTGTGCAATTATGGACGAAGTTATCAAGACACGGAACTACCAGAGACATATTATGAAAGATGGCACTATCGACATCTGCCGGGCGTGTCATCGACCTGGGGAGTCCCTCAGACATATTGTCTCTGGTTGTTCTCATCTTGCTAATGGCGAGTATTTGCATAGACACAATCAAGTAGCCAAGATAATACACCAGCAACTTGCTCTTCAATATGGCCTTGTAGAATTGGAGGTGCCTTACTACAGGTACAATCCCATGTCTGTTCTTGAAAATAGCTGTGCTTTGCTCTACTGGGATCGGTCTATTATTACTGACAGGTATATTGTTGCCAATAGACCTGATATAGTACTAGTAGACCGAGCGGCGCGCCGCGCAGTGATTGTTGACGTTACTATCCCACATGATGAAAATCTCGTGAAGGCCGAAAAAGAAAAACAATCTAAATATTTGGACCTAGCCCATGAGATTACCGCCATGTGGGATGTCAATGCGACTATCATTGTGCCGATAGTGGTTTCGGTTAACGGTTTAATAGCGAAAAGCCTCGACCAACACCTTAAGAGGCTATCGCTTAGCTGTTGGATCAAGAACCGGATACAGAAGGCAGTGTTACTTGAGACGGCACGTATTGTGCGGAGGTTCTTCTCTCTGGAGCCCTAGCCACCGATGGCTTGGACCCTTGTCCCGCCCTCGGAAGAGTGGTTTTTTTATATTTTTAAATGTATCTTTTTTTATATAATAATTTATATTTAAAAATGTAAAATTGATTCAGTAATTTAATTATTTGTATAGGTTCACGCTGTGTCCCGTAGCAGTAGCGTAGGCAGAGGGAACCTAGAAACCTAGTGTTGAGACATTCCGTGCCCATTAAGACATCTACATTTCAGACTTTCCGACGAATTCTGGAGATATTGCGTGTTGAGTGGTGGCCTCGCGAACAACGCCAAAGTTTAAATTTATTACATGTATCATTGTATGTACGTCATTGTAATATATCTAATGTTATCAAAGTAACACGTACTTTGTTACAATATGAAGGCTATACATATATTTTAGTTTTTTATATATTTGCTTAAACTAACTGAATCTAAATAGAAGTCAATTTTCGAAATCGATATTCTAATAGCATTAACTTATTTGAATCAAGAGGCAATGAATTTTAATAGTAACCTCTGACTGAAAATTAAGCCAGCTGCGTTCACTTTATCTATAGCGATTATAAAATAGTAGTAAAATCACGTCGTACAATATTTAAGATAATAAAGATAGTATAGTTATAGTCATAAGTACCTAGTATAAGAGTTATAATATATAAAACTTTTTTAATACATTTGAATTTTCTGATCACATTTTATATTTCAATTTTATGTTCTATAATTTGAATAAAATATGGCGGCGGCATTATAATAGTTTTGGAGCGAGGAAATAAAAATATTATAATCTAGTAATGTAGAATATTTTAAGCTACCACCTACACTCGCGTATACATAATATTTCCACATAAAAATTGAAGATAGATAATATTTCAATTTCCTCTTGGATACTGTCCAAGCGAATTAAGAAAGAAGAAATGGGTTAAGTGCGAGTCGGACCCGTCGACCAAGAATTCCCTACGCATTTTAGGATTGGACTTTCTCATTTTGGATGAAATTAACTACAAATATAAATTTATAATATTTTTCCAAGAAATACCTATAAATTTTCACTTTTTTAATATTTCTATAATTTGTATTGTATATAAGTTCTCAATTCGTGTCATATTTCATAACTGTAGGGTCCCTATTGGTTTTGATTATGCGGCTAATATCATACAAAATGCATCAAAAATGATGTATAGTTGCTCATATTTTTTGATAATAGTTTCAGCCAACGTATGGCTTTGAAGCTGAAAGCTTGATTTTGTCTGTACTGTAAAGGACCGTAGACCAGAATATTTCATAATAATTTGAGTTTAATACATCCATATGTTCTTGTGAGATGGACGGACGGATGGTTTTTACCGTTATAGGTGCGGAACCCTAAAACATGTTTGTTTTCATTTGCGCTTCAAGTCATTTTCATGAAAGAGGATATAATCTACATAATGATTTCGTAATGGAGTTGTTTTGAAAACATCCAATCCGATTCACATAACTATAATTAAGCATTATTTTTGGGAAATTCGAATTCTACTGTCAACTACCTACATTTTTTATGATGACTGTGTGCGTCACTGTAAAAGTTGTGGGGTCGATTCCCACTCGAGGAAATGAATAAATTATGACCTATTTTCATTTCTTCGTTCTGTTGTAAAAAAAAACGATGTTAAGGTATGATTGGAGGAATGGAAGGATTTACTTGTGAGGCCGTCGCGGCACAAGTGTGTGAATATAACGGGATGGTTGTGGGTTCGATCCCCACTCGAGAGAATTAATTATTATTTCTTAATATTTTTATTTCTTCGCTCTGGCACCAAGGCAAAAGCCGAAAAGCTAGTGTGAATATTACAGCATTACTCGTACATCAAATCACGGATTGTATAATTATTTTAAATAGACGAAAACAACTTAGTTATATTATAATAAGTGTTACTAAGAAATCAGTTAACTTTAGCTTTGCACAGATACGTTCGTGAAAAAGATTTTTTTTTCTAGGGTGCCCACTAGACTGTTCTGGGTATGCACGGACCACCTGGCCTCCTTTCTACGCCCATAGTTATCCTCCGTATTATACATAAAAAAATATACATTTTACTTCTGTCATTCAAATTTGCAGGGAGTCGACCTGTCAGACGAGAAACCACCGAAGCTAACTTATACGATACGCATGAATGAAGACTTCAAAACTTATTCCTATATATCTGATGACGTTTATATTGGACCGCATTATAGTTTTGGTGAATATATCTTTTTAAGAATTGATTTAAAAAATAATAATAAAAATCTATCATGTTTAGTGGTTATCATTGTCTATACAATCTTTGAAGAATAAAAAATTACCATGTTCTAAAAAGATAAACTATTACTAAAACAATAAAGTATTGAGGCCAGTGGTGGAAACAAACGTGCGACTGTTAATGCGACAGGTTCTGAGGTCGATTCTCACTCGTGGAAATGAGGTACATATTAAATATTTTCATTTCTTCGCTCTCACACAATGTCTCCGGAATTGGATGAAAAGTGAGGAACGGAAATGTCATTGAGAACGGAGTGTCTTAACACTGGGTTCTCAAATTTGCGTTCGCGTGTGCGGGATACAGCGTGAATAGCTTCACGCTGTATCCCGCACACGCGAAGAAGAAATAGTAAATAGAAATAGGAAGAATTAAGAAGAAAATAGTAAAGTATTATTGTAAATTAACAATTCTTGCCCATAGATGACGCTTATTTATATTATGTATACCCTTCCCTCCTCTTCTACAATAGGTTAAAAGTAGAGGTAAAATATAATTCAAATTAATTGATCACCTTTTGGTCGTCATGGCGCACTGGCACGAAACTGTGACCGTAATCGCGAACGTTTGTGGGTTCGATTCTCACTCTGGGACATGAAGTATTTAATATTTTAATTGTCCTACTTTGGTTACAAGGCAAAACGTGGCGTCGAGTCTCGCCACTCGACACACAATGCCAGTTCAGATAAAAGTGGAGAATAAATTAATGGAATATTTTAATAATAGGTTGGCGTGGAACTAAAAAACTTTCTAATATTTCAGGTACTGTATATGAGACATTTATGAAGTTGCAGTGGGCAATCGATTCAGGTTATCTAAAAATATTAGGTGACCGAGAAATACCTGAGGTTAGTAGAAAGAGCCCTTGTATTCAAGTGTTGTAACATCTTTATATATTTTAAAAATATTCGATCGGGTTGATGGGTAAACGGAGTAACTTAACACTAGGCTTCCTCTGCCTACATTTATATGTGCGGGACATAGCGTGACGCCAATAAATAATTAATAAATCAAATTTAACTTTAAATATTTAATTAAACATTTATAATACATTCTAGCCAGGTCAGAGAGGCTAATTGTGGCGCAGGGGCACAATTTAATATTTTCCTTTCTTCGCTCTTGTGTAAAAGCACGGCGTTGAGTACCGCCACTCAACTCGCAATGCTTCCAGAATTTCGCAGAAAGTGGGACGAAGTCTTAACACTAAGCTTCCTGACTCCCTCTGTAAAGTATAACTGAAAGCATTGTACGTTTTCAGAACGTTGTCTTACAAGAGTTCCCGTACAAAAAATCGCATCAGGATTTTACAGCTTCATTAGTTGCTGAAATGATGGCTACAATATGTAGCCTGTCCCTGCTGCTGGTGTTCGTGTTCGTCATGGCGCGTCTCCTGGAGGAGAGAGTTAACGGGATCCAGGTTATTGTGGAAAATTATTGTAATCTAGCGGCTCGCTTGAACTCTAACTTGCTTTCGTGTTCTAATGACATCATTTTAAAGACAAAGTCTGTACCTACATTGAAAGTTTAACTTTATAATTACCAAAATACTACTAATGAAAACTGCACCTGTAACGGTTAAGCCCTTTTTGAGGTTAGCCTACACAAACGGACTGACAAACAAGCAAATTTTTTAAGAATAATTCTTTTGGGCTCTTTTACATTGATAGGTCCTCAAATTTTTTTTTCTCACATATCATTGATTTATTCATGTATCTTCCAATTCCATCCGGCGATCAGTTATATACGTCTATGCAAAGTATGGTTGTGGGTTCTATTCCCACTTTAGGGAATAGAATTGTTTTTAATTAACAATTCATTGTTTATTATTCCGCCACTTAACACGCATAATCTCAATTTTGAGCAGCAAACTGAGAACAGATTGCCTTGATACTTTGTCTGACAATTTATTCTGTCCCGCTATGCGTGATAAAGCGTGACATTAAATAAAATGTAATAAGCAAAACAAATAACAACATAATTGTTTCAGGAGCTAATAAAAATGGTAGGAGTATCAAACACAATGTTAAGTATCAGCCATGTGTTGAACTGCGTGCCCACGTGCCTCGTTTTCGCCGTCGTGCCCGCCATCTTGTTGACCATCTCGTCGACCCCAGTACTGCGGAACACTAATATAATTTTAATAATGATATTGCTCGCACTCTACTTCATATCCATGATATCCTTGGCGTTTGTGTGCAGTTATATTGTGAATAATGGTATGTTTATTTGATTTTTTTTATTATTTTCAAGTTATACACTGTATCACTCATGTGTCGTTCCCCATGCATCGCCCAGTTTTCAGCACATAGCGTATTGAATGACAAGCGTCACGATTTATTTTTTTACCAGAACGAGAAAATGAAAATAATTTATTCCCACTATTTTTAAAGCTTCATTCGCAAGTGAATGAATTTGAACCTGCGCCATATGAGAGAGATTATTAAAAGTTTCCGCTACCCACAGATAATTGCATAGAATTATCAGAACGCTGTTTATTAAAGAGTTCTTTAATAAATGTCTAAGTCAATTAATGTAAAAAATACAATGTTACATTAATTGATTCCAGATCAATACACAATAACGATAGCCGTATTTTCCTACATCTTCCTGACCATACCAACGCGTGTGGTGCTGGGGGTGGGGGTGCCGCGCTGGCTGCTGCCGTTCTGTGGACTGCTCCCCCACCTGCCCATGGAGTGGTTCTGGAAAGAGTCGGGTGCTTTGCAGCAGTTTGGTTTGTATTTCTTTTTGGTCGTATATTGAGTGGTAAATGGTAGGTTAATAAGAATTTAGTTATGTCGATTTAAATAAAATATTATCTTGTATAAACAAGAAATATTTTTTCTTTGCTTTCTTTGCAAATTTCAGCTTTGCTTATATGACGTAGATATGGGTGCTCTCGGATCTTGGACTATTATATTATTTGCATAATATTTTCAGATTTAGGCCTAAACTTTAGCAACATGGCGTCTACTCACACAGCAAGTACTATGTCGGCGTTGTCTTGCTATTTATATCTCATAGTACAATCGATTATATTCTTCACGTTGTCCTGGTATCTGTCCTTCGTGAGGCCCGGACCGTATGGACAAGCTCTGCCATGGAACTTTATTTGTGAGGTAATTCATTATATTTTCTTTACTGCTGCAGCTTCAGCTGCAGTGTAGCCGGGTGTCAAAACGCTCTTTACCGGATTATAAACAGTGTTTGTACTCAACGCTGCGCTCGGCGTTTCGCTTTATCAGAAGAGAAAAATGGAAACAATTAATTTCTTGAGAGAAGATCTAATTCACAACCTCACCACATGTTGGTATTCAGGTACAATACTACATGTGTACATTTTTAAGTATTAGTAAGTAGTATTTACATTATACATATTATATTGCATAATTTTCAAAAAAGAGGTGCAAAATTTTTGCTTGACTCATTAATATTAATGTTGCAGAAATCATACTGGAGTAAGAGCAAAGTGACACCTGAGGAACCCGAGGAATTGGAAGAACTCGAGGAAGCAGAGGAAATCAATCCGGAGTACTTTGACCCACCCCTTAAAGATGCTGAAGTAGGAATCAGAGTTGTCAATGTTACTAAGGTAATGTTTATTTTTTATGCTATGTCATTATAAAGTATTTAATTTGATTAAATTTGTTATAAAATAGCAGTTGTTTTATTGCATGGGTGAAACTTTATTAGCTTAATATATTAAAACAAATATTTTTAGATATTTGGCAAAAACCGTGCCTTACACAATGTATCGTTGGACGTATACAAAGGGGAGATAACGGTGTTACTAGGTCACAATGGTGCTGGGAAAACTACACTTATGTCTATAATAACAGGTATGTTTATATAGACCATACATATATATATTCTAGACCAGTCGTGGCGCCGGAGGAATAGCGTGCGACTGTCATCGCGACAGGTTGTGGGTTCGATTCCCATTCGAGGAAATGAAATATTTAATGTTTTCATTTCGCTCTAGTAAGTAATAAGGCAGGGCAGGGCGTTGAGTATCGGCTAGGCAATAAGCGATGGCTCGAGATTTCGGCAAAAAGTGGGAAACAGAAGCCGTAATGGGAACGGAGTGTCTTAACTCTAGGTTGCCAGGTTCCCTCTGTCAACTCTGTCATATACGGGATACAGCGTGGACTAAAAAACCCATTTAACATAGTTTGGAATAAATATCATAGAATCGATATTTTTCATTGTTTCTAGGCATGTTAAAACCTACGGAAGGCAAGGTGTATGTAGAAGGTTTTGATACGGACACGCAGAAAGAAGAAATGCGAAAATATCTTGGACTATGCCCACAACATAATTTGTTCTTCAAAGATCTCACTGTTTTGGAGCATGTTATATTCTTTACCATGGTATGATGTTGATTTCTTTCTATAACATTATATTATTTATCTATTATTTACTGGATTTTCATAACTAATATTAACAGGATGAAAAAATATGTCATGAATATCAACTGAATTTAATAATGAATTTAATAATTTTATTAAGTTATTACTTAAATTATTAATAATTTGATTATTACATACTAACCTACTACTATTATTACATACTACTAATTGGCTTTGGGCACTCGCTACCGACCGCGCAGGGTGGATTGTATTCGACCTTATTGTAGCGAATGGATTGTACTGTAGCAATTGGTTGGTTCGCCCTTTTGCTAACTTCACATTTTGAACTGAACAGAATTACCATCGTCGCCTGTAGGGTCTTCTGATTCAATGGTCTTATAATATTTCACCGTAACGCACACAGAATCAAATTTTGGTCCCTATGTCGGAAGGGAATGCAGATCTCCTGGGCGTTCCGCTCTTCGCCTCGAGCTTTACTTTGGATAACCAAATGATATTCCGAGGTGATAGAGCTTAATGCCCAAGATCTACGTTATTATTCACGCGATCCCGAAGAAAGTCGATTACCTGCTTGAACACTGGCGTCCCTTAAGGCTGTATGCTGTCCCTTATACCGATTCTGTTCTGAAATCTGCAGTTTTCTCAGAGGATACTAGCATTCATTGCTACAATTATAGCAACATAACTATAGAGAAATTTTTCGAGAAATTCCACTTATATGTGTATATTATGTGTTGAAGTATTTCGTTTGAATTCCTGCTACGGAATTCTCCAATTGCACAGTTTGTCACAAACTTATACAATTTCCACCACCTATATATGTGTGGCCTGGCACTTCACTACTATGTGATTTGTCCTTTCACATGTGACCAACTGTAGAATGGCTGTGAACTACCTGGTAGCAGTGTTTGTGGGTGCAATATGACACGGGTGCCTTCAAAAACTGAGTCTATCTGCACCTAAAAGACCAGCAACGCACTTACAACTCCTCTAATGCTAGATGAGTTTGTAGCTCCTCAATACAAAAAAATGCACAAATAATATTATCAACCTTATTTATTATAAGTAAAAATTTAAGTATTTAGTTTTAAAACGATTTCTATTGACAGATCAAAGGCATACCCTACGGCAAAGCCAAGGAGTCATCGACGAAGCTTTTAGAACAGCTGAACCTCGGCAACAAGCTGCAGGAGCGCAGCAACAACCTGTCAGGCGGCATGAAGCGGCGCCTGCAGCTGGCGTGCGCGCTGGCGGGAGACGCTCGCGTGCTCGTGCTGGATGAGCCCACCTCCGGCCTCGACGTGGAGACCAGGCGCGAGCTGTGGGACCTTTTGCTGGTGAGTACTGTTACTACTTCTGTGACAGCTGCACCTCGGCAACAAGCTCGAGCATGCCTTATAGCTCAATTGTGAGACTAAGTATGAGGAGGGATGTTAAGTAGTGAGACTGCCTGGGCAGGCAGTTCAACCAGTTACCTGGTTTACCATTGATGTACTAAGGCAGGCCCAGCATAGACCCCGACCTATCACGTAATATCACATATGGCCAGCTAAAAGAGCCACCTACCCCACCTCGTCGTTGGACTGAAAAAAATATAATAAAACAAAATTTTCCTCACAGTCGTTGAGCGGCTCACGCACGGTGCTGCTGAGCACGCACTTCATGGAGGAGGCGGAGGCGCTGGGGGAGCGCGTGGCGGCGCTGCGCGGCGGCCGCCTGCAGTGCCGCGCCACCACCATGCGCCTCAAGCGGGCTATAGGTCATTTCATTATTTCTCTCTTATTATAGCTTCACGTTATATCCCGCTTTTACAAGAGTAAGTAAAGAGAACCTATTGTGACGACATGACTTTCCCCAAACAGTGCTAAATTCTCGAGGCGGAACTCAACGGTACGCTTTCCCTTCAAGAGTGAAATAATAATAATATTAAATATACCATTCTTACACACACATATGTGCTTCTGTGCGACAGCGCCTCAGCTTAGCGTTTTTTTTTTATATTTCTGCTTGTTTTCTATTCATCAATTCATTATCATGTATTTTACTAATAAGATATAAAGATGTTAAGAAAGTTTAGCCATCTAAAATTTTAAGTTGTAAGTGTAATAATAATTTAATTTTTTCCCGAATGGGTATCGAACCCCTCGACATCACTTTAAAAATACACGAAACTAAAAAATAAATTCTTATTACATAGATAATATAATTATTTTTGTGAATAAACAATAGTATAATAATTTTATACAATATGTTTTAGGAAGTGGCTACCGTCTCTCCTTCACAACTATAGGTCTACCCAACGAGCCGGCGCTAACCGCCGCCATCATGTCAGTTATTCCAGAAGCTTCTCTCAAAGAAACCTCACTGAATTCCATTTCATACAATTTGCCCGCGAAATACAGTGACAAGTTCCCCAAACTGTTCAACCTCCTGGAATCTAAGAGATCTGAGCTTGGTATTAATACTATTGGTGTTGGAGTGTCTACTCTGGAGGAAGTGTTCTTGAAGTAAGGATAATTTTATTTATATATACATTTATTTTTAGAATGTTTAGATGTTAGCAAAATATGTCCTTAAATTTGAATTTATTTTAAATGATTCAGTGTATAAGAAAATTTTATGTTTCATATTAGATGAAGAATTAATGATAATTTTGGATTTATCTTTTCTTTTTAAAATATATTTTGTTTATTTAATGATCATTTTACTTTTTATATATTTAATTTCTAGGCTATGTAGCGATATTACCACCTCATTTACTGATGACACGGTTGATGGAGAAACTGAAGGTAGTTATTGATTATACTTATAAAATTTATAATACATATTTTAGAAGGTAATCGTGGCAGAGCGGCACAGTGAATGACTGTGACGTGATAGTTGTGAGTTCAATTCGCACTCGAAAATAATAACATTCTTCTCCTCGTTCAAGTAACAAGCGCGGCATTGAGTTCCGGCACTCAATACACTTTCGGAAATTTAATGAAAAGTAGTAAGTTTAATGGAAAATGAGGTGACGTAAAACTAAGTATCTATGCCTACCCTGCTACTCCTATGCGGGATATAGCATGATTTTTTAAAAAAAAATTTGTGATTAAAAGGTTTATTATATTTTAATAAGGTAATTCCACACGTAGGAAAGAAAATATATACTATAACATATGGCACAGCGCTTGGACGGTTTCCAACAGACGCGGGTTCAAGTCCCTCTACGTTTAAATTTTTATACATTATCAAAATTAGTATAGCATGAAATTAATAAAAAAATAATAATAAACCTTCCATTTAAAAAGATAAGTAAAAAGTGACACATCATAAACATCTTATGTCTTACACAGTTATTTAATAAATAAATAAGTAAATAAATAAATAAATAAAATGTTATTATTCTTGTTTTTTTATATTTAGGTTACTGCTGCATCCCGCATAGGGCATGGTAAGCAGAGGGACCCTGGGAGCCCAGTGTTCATAACACACTTCCGTTCCCCGCTTTCCACCGAAAAGGTATTGCGGGTTTGTATACATAGATCAGTTATATGTTTTTTATTTTTCAGAACCTGAACAGAAGTATGTTACCGGATTCCATCTGTACATACAGCAATTTATGGTTCTTTTAAAGAGGCAATTTAAATATTTATGGTCGAAGAAAATGTCATTCATTGTTATGGTGAGTTTTATATAAGTTCTTTTTTTTCCTCCAATTTCGAGCTATATGCACATAGCAATGGAGGAGGCAGGACCTATAGTTAAAATAAATAGTTTTCCTCTATTTTGCTTTAGCTCGGCTTAGGCACTGCGTATTAAGCGGAACCTAACGCCGCGCTTCGTACCACCAGCCATCGCATTTACAGTTATACGTTGCAACCTGTGCGCCACAATAGTTTCAATGTTTATTATGAATATATTTTATAAAATAAGAACTAATATTATTATTAAAATACATACGTAATACTATTAACGTATATTTACTAAAAGAATGCAAATGTTCTCATATTATTTGACTATATGTGGTGGTTGTACGTTCAAATCTCTCAAATCATATGCTTTTAAATTATTCTATATTGTCCTATATATGTCTGTGAAGATATTGAGTTCTGAAGACAATGTTTTTATCAATATATCTTAATATGAAGGAGACGACTAAACAATGATCGTTCGTCCGATTCTCATTTGAGAGGATAAATTTTTTTTTCATTAAAAAGTAAAGCGTGGCTTTGATTTCTACTACTCAAAACGTGACTAGACACGTATACATTTTGGTTTTTCTTAGCGGTACATTTAAGTTTTTCTAAGAAACCCTTCTTACATCTTACAACTCTGATACCCGTCAGAGTTGTAAGATCAACGAGAAAATAAGTAAAAAAGTTGACAAATTGTAAACATGAATTTGTAATAATTTTTTTACTATGAAATTCCTATATATTTGAACTTTTCGGATTCTTTTATTGTAAATTCTTCAATATATATGTCAAACTTCATAACTGTAGATCCAACGGACATCTTATAGGTTTTGATATCGAGGCAAATTACTAACCAAAAGCAGCGATAACGATCTTTAGCTCATATCTTTTGAATACTGAGTAATCTTCATATTTTCTAGACTCAAAAATTTGATATTAATTTCAGCTTGCTGTCACCACGCGATCTTTAGATTCTTAACATGCCTTGACAGAAGGATAAAATGGAACCCTAAAAAAATTTTTTATAATAACTATCATTATTTTTCCTAATTTTAGCAAGTAGTAGCGCCGATCCTTGTTATAATGTCATTTACACTGATAACGAATAACAGTTTCGCCAACCTCCCAGAGGCCAAAGGAAACCAAACTCTCGCCATGGATTTAAACATGTATGAACCGATGACTGATAGAAGAGCTCTTTATAGTGTTAATTCTAATGAATATAACATAGATAATGTAAAGAAAAGAAATCCAAAAGTTGCCTTTGAAAAAGCAGATAACGTTGCTAAAGGTCAGTTTCTTTTGAAAAATTGGTTGTTTTTTTTTTGGTATTTTTATTGTTCAATTTGAGATAGGGGGTTTCACTCAGATCTCTGGTATATATAGATATATGGTGCTTGCGTAGTTCCAATGAGTTCCAAGGAGTTCCTATGGGTACAGAATAGGTCCTGGTTGATGTTGACAATTTGTAATGGACTACGGCTGCACATGTCGAAGAGATTCTACACTGATTATGTACAATGCGTTATATAATAGCATGTAATCTTAAAAAAACAAAACGCTTTTGTGCTTTTGTTCTAAATTCGGGAGATGATCATAGGCACAGTGAGATATATACACTACTGCACGATAGTCGTGATCTCATAGCCTTTTTCGATAAATGTATTAATTAAATAATATAACACACAAAATTTTCAAACTTTCAAAATTAATAACAAGATTATTATATAACAAGATTTTTTTTTGTATTTTAAATAGAGAAGTCATTTTCAACATAATATTTTTGAAATTACAAAATAAACCAAAATGATGTGCTTCCTGTCAATTTATTTAAAATGGCGCGACAGCTAACATAAACAATTATTATCATATTTACTGTTGGATGTATTATTTTTAATTATATTTATGCTTACAGCGGTACTTCGCGTTGGAACCAAAGATACAATGGAGTACAATAAATATTTGGTTGGTGTCGAACTAAACGATACAGATGCCAAAGTAAGTATCTATTTACTGTCAATTCTATCGTATCTACTGAAAACGTTATAATTTCAGCTTCACGCTGTATCTCGCACTCAGCAATGCAGCAAAGTCTAGTGTTAGGACACTCCGAACCCCACATTCCATAGAATTTTTCGAAGCAATGCGTATTGAGTGGCGGAACTCAACGCCGGGCCTTTGCCTTGTTAGCAGAGCGAAGAAATGAAAATATTAATATAAAATAGTTCATTCCCTCGAGTGGGGATCGAACCCACAACCGTCGAGTTATAGTTGTCGCACTTGTGTCCCTTGTGTCCCTGGCATCCTTATTATAATATCATTCACACTGATAACGATTAGCAGTTTCTTTTTGCCCCTGGCACAAAGGACACGTACAACGGCATTGTGCCCCTGGGTCACGACGTCCCCAATTTAAAATTCCCTCTGCCTACCCTGCTATGTGCGTGAAGCTAAAAGAAGTATTGTTAGAAGTTTTGTGTAAAAAAAGTGGATGCTTTAAAGTCAGAAAAGGAAGTAATCAGCATCATTGTGATCGAATGTTTACTATTATTTAATGTAATTATATAGAATCTATTTTCGACAAATATATATATATATATATATATAATATATATATATTATATATATATATATATATATATATATATATATATATATTATATATATATATATATATAAATATCTATGTTTATATTTATAAAATGCTTTTACAAATCAACAATAACATAATTTTACAGATATTATTCACCACTGTAGTGCGTCACGCGGCACCGGTGGCTTTGAACCTGCTATCCAACTTGCTTGCCTCACGCAATGGACACACAATCACAACATATAATGATCCCGCATATGAATACCAGCAAAGAGAAACGAAGAAAAAAGAACCAAAAAATACTGGTCTTGTAGGCTTATGGTCATTCATACTTGCTTTCAGTAAGTATTCAGAGTGTTTTTGTCATCACCACTTTAAATAAATGCACACTTTTAACTACTCTATAAAAGCCTTATACAATTAAAACCAAAGAGATTTTGCCGAAAATAAAAAAGTTATTTTTTCAAACAAAATAATTAATAAAATTATCTTTGTATAATGAAACACCGTTTGTAAAGAATGATGCGCATAGACAACATCGCACACGACTCATTCACAAAATGGCGGCGAGGTTGAACGTTGAATTGCGTAAAATAGAGTAGATTTTTCTTCTTTAAAAAGTTTATGTTAGGCTCTCTTGTACAATCAATATTATCATAATGTAATAAGATCTTTGATTTTCACGATTATTACACATTTTAAACGAAACTATTTAATCGCGTTTACATGTTGTTTCATTTAATGTGACCCCAGACTACTGCCAAGGGTCCGAAACGTCGGTTCAAAGGGTTTCGGTTGGGGTTAGGGTGTCGGTTCGATTGGTTAAAAGGTACTTTAACACAATTATAAGGACACAGCATTTTTTTGAGAGGCTGTTAATGATTACAACACATTAAGTAGTTATTATCAAACTTTAACTTTATGTTTCATTCTGTTTAGTATGACGCTAAGAAAAAAAAACTAATAGAAATATAATATTCCACTGTAATATTAGATGCCAGTTGTGGCGCAGTAAGTGTGACTAGACGCGACCGGTTGTGGGTTCGATCCCCACTCAAGGAAATGGAATGTTTACTTAAATTGATATTTCCGTTTCGTTCTGGTGTCGAGGCAAAGCGCGGCGTTGAGTTCCGCCACTGGGTAACGGTAGGGTTCCTTCGCCTACCCTGCTGTGCGCGGGATATAGTGTGAAGCTGATTTTGTTTTTTCACAGTTATATTAACAACGCTGGTGAACAGCGTGTCGTTGCCGTGCAAGGAGCGCGTGTCGGGCGCGCGCCACCTGCACGTGATGGCGGGATGCTCGCCCGCGCTGCACTGGATCGTCACGCTGTTCACGCACACCGTGCTGCACACCCTGGCCCTCGTGCTGCCCACCGTCATTCTCGCCGCTGCCCTCGACCAGGACGGCACCATCGATCAGGTGGACTTCTTGGGTGAGTGAGTGGTGTGATGCAAGTGATCGCGCTAGAGCAGTACGGCACCATCAATCAGGGGAATGTATTATTCAATGTAGTGCTCGATACTGTCGACTCACATCAAAGATGATGTAAGCTGCTGACATAGCACTCATCGACGAGAACCAACTGATACTGGAGCGTAATGTGAACCTCTGGAAGGGTACGCTTGAGAACTAAATGTGTCGAAGACTGAATACATGGCCTGCGGGAGCCCGGTCTCGAGCACTACTGGATTAATGCCAGGAGGAAGAGGACATTTGCTACTTTAGATTTAAAGTTTTATTATTTATTTTTTTGCTTCTAGCAATTTTTTTTTTGTAAACAGAGGGCACTCAGTGTTAAGACATTCCGTTTCCATTTAGAGACTTCCGTTTCCGTTACCATTTAAAGTGTATTATATTAAAATTAATTTATCAATCATTTTCCTGCTACAGTAGATAAAGCGCGGATGTTTGTCCCTCAACACGCAAAATTACTCATATACTGCGATGCGTGGGGTACGGAGAATCTGAACACTAGTTTCCCTCTGCCTGATAATCTTTTCCCGTAAAACACATAAATTTCATTATTTCAGGTGTACTTGCCTTCATAATAATATTGGGTATCATGGCTTTCCTCAGTCTCATCTACCTAGTGAGTTTCATCTTCGGTGAACGAGGCGCCGGGATCACTTTGATCGGGATTATTGTGGTTTTCGGTAGGATTTTTAATTTATAATTCCATTATATCGTCGGCGTCAGTGCGGGAATACGTTTGTTACAGTCGACTGTAAAAACACACATGAATTCAATGCCATTTAAAACAAGTACTGAGATCATACTGTTTTAACAACCAAAAATGATAAGAGCCACTGTCGAGTTCCTTGCTTTTCAATAGAACTACCACCCGAGCTGGTGGTAGCTTCTTGTGGGTGTGGGTTTGACACTACTGACACTTCTATATAACTTGAGGACTCGAAACTAATTGTAATATCATAATTGAATATATAATAGAATAGAATATTTTTTATAGCACACGCAAAAAAAAGACAAAATTAAAAATATAAAATAAAAAAAGAAAAAGAAAAACATGTAAAGGCGGTCTTATTGCTTCAAGCAATCTCTCGTTAGACTTTTAACTTTGAATAATATTTAAATGAGTCAATATGGCAAAAACACATAATTAGACCTTTTTTTGTAGATTATTATATTGTCCTACAAGAATATATATTGGCTTTTATACGAATAATATTTGATTAATCATAAGAAAATTTCGAATGAAAAAACAATACATGCAGTATTGGTTTTTTTTTATTTATATTATATTATATAAAATCGAGATGAGACCTCTTAATATAAAACTTAAGAGATGCCTTTTTAAAAGTGTTCAGTGTCCAGAACAATATTTTTACTATAATATACCTAATATATATACCTACACATGTTAAAACTTAAAAATAATATAAATAAAAACTTATAAATAATATTAAACAGATAAGGACACAACTAATTTAATTGTTTATAGAATTCCACTGTATTATGTTGCTTATTTTATTACTTTATATAAATATCGCAACTCAACGCCCAATATCTCGAATTCAGGTGGAAAGCGGATAATGAAGTGTCTTGGCTCTACGTTCTCTTTGCCTACCTGCCACATTCGTGATTTAAAAGCAAAATAATAATATGTTTCAGGTTTTATATGCCCACTGCTTACTCAAATACCAAGAAGTGACAGTACGAAAACCTTATATTTCTTCTTGGACACATCCAGTTATCTGATGCCGCCTCAAGCATTTTCTATGTCAGTGATATATGCGTCTGCAATTGCAACAGGGAATGTTACACGTGAGTAAATTTAAAACATACGAGGGGCTTTTAATGTATTATAGATATTGGTACGAAAAACAAAAATTAACCTAAAAATATTTTTATTTTTTAATGTAGTCCCCCGTAAGTCAGTGCATTTGTTACATTGTGATACACACATTTATTGCTACCTTCAGCTCTTTATCATCAAGAAGATTTTCTTTTCAAATTTGGAAACAAATAATAATCACTATTCCCTATTCATCCATCACATGAGACAAAAAGTTAACAACAAAAAGTAAACATTCATAATTCATTAGTTCCAATAAATTACATTTTTTAAAGTTTAATAACTTCACTGTGATAGTATTTCATTGTACCTATATATTTTTAATTTATTTTTTATATATGAATAATATTTTTTTCTCTAATATGAATGAAATTTTTATATCTTAACCGGATTAATATCGTATATCGCGAAAACTTAGTTTCCAAAAATATACAATATACGCCACTAATCTGATTAAAGAGTTTATTTTTATAATAAATATTATTATTACAGCTGACGCTCCGCGACGAAGTTATTTGACTTTCGGCGACTATTCTCCAGGACTGTACGTGCTTATGTTGTTCGTACAATTTATAGTTTTTATGGTAAATATATTGAAAAGTATTATGTTACCATAATTTAATAATAAATATTAAAATTTATTTTCGAGATAGAATTTATAGAACAGCAGGTTCCCTCCGTCTACCCTGCTGTATGCGGAATATAGCGTGAATCTGATTTTTTTAATCTATTTTACAGACCCTGGTAATAATCACGGAGTGCGGCGTGTTCAACAGTTGTTGTGACCGTTTCTTTAACATACGCTACGTCCCTTCGACTCCTGCAAATGTAGACAGAATGGTCGCAGCGGAAAAGATATACGTTGATAAAGCTATTGGTTTACGTTAGTGTATTATTTTTTTAAATACAATATTTCCTTTTTTTTCTGTATAACAATATGAGTATAAGTAGGATAATTTAGTGTTAGGGTTATCTGTTTTATTTACATTTATACCTATAATTGTTTATGTTTACAGCCCCCAAGCAGATTCAAGACGCCATGTTAGTAAACGACTTACATAAAAACTACCCGAGTCTGTTACGCCAGTCCTGTAACGCGGTAAAAGGCATTAGCTTCTCGGTTAAACCAGGTGATTACTTAAAATCTTTATAATTAACTTAAAATTTATTTACTGTTGTTGTTTTACTATGATTTGTAGGACTTGGATCGTACGTGCCTTTCTTGTTCGTGTAGTTTTTTAAAGTAACTCATTACCTTTTCCTCAGAATATAGTAGTTCCGACAGCTCCTAACACTACTCCTGGTACTTTTGGATAGTGGGTCGTGTTGAGTTGACTCAGTGGGTTGAGTTGAAAGTTGACTATATGGCTCAATGCCAATTAGATGTTACAGTGTATGTGTGACTGAAGAACCGTTCCTAAGGTCATTTGTTTGAATATTCAATGTTCGGGTTGACTGTTGGTGGTCGGCGACCATGTTCATTGTGGTGCAATTAGAGTTGGTTTCGTAATGTCCTTATCTCATCTCTGTTGAAAATAGTCATTAATCATTAATCGAATCGAATAGTATTTCGAAATAATAATGAATCTTGTCTTACTGGAGTTTTTTTTTGTCGAATAATGTTCGAGAGTAATCGCAACAAACATCCGTTTTCACATTCTTTCACATTTATAATATTAATAAAATAGATAAAATTAAGATATAATATTTGACAGGTGAATGTTTCGGTTTGCTTGGCGTCAACGGTGCGGGCAAGTCAACTACCTTCAAAATGCTCACTGCCTTGGAGTGTCCCACCAGAGGGTCTATATTCGCCAACGGACACTTTATGAAGATGATTTCTGGAGCGGTGATTAGAATACTGCTGTTTTATTTAGTCTTAGAGGGGCAGAGACGCAAAGTGTGCTGCAAAATCACTGGTTGTGGGTTCGCTTCCCACTCGAGGGAAGGAAATACTTATTTAAAATTTATATTTTCATTTCGTCGCTCTGGCGTCAAGACAAAGGGAATATTCAGAATATTCCGCCACTCAACACGCAATGCCTACAGATTTCGGTGGAAAGTGGGGAACAGAGTGTTTTAACACTATGTTCTCTCAGCCTACCCTGCCGTGTGCAGGATACAACGTGAATCTGATTTATTTATAATTATTTATTTTGTCTTATGTTTAGTCAGTCAGTAGTTCAGTCTGTGATACGCTTATTTGTACCAGAGGAACCTGTTAAACATAATGCGCGTTGCCATAGCAACTTGTATGTCACTTTATATAAATATAGATACTATAAATATTAAAATTTTCTCCAGTCCGCTAGACGGCTGCAAGCCGAGGTTCGAGTCCTGCAGGGGGCGCCCTTACAGTTGTCGACTTCCTCACACGCAGCCACATAGCGCCTGAATTTCTTCAGGGACAGAGTACCCCTCTCCTCCTCGGTGTCGCTGTAAAAGCCAATAGGGCTTACAACATTAACCTCATGATCGAAAAAAAAATCTATTTTTTAGTTCGGGACTGGAACTTGACTGAACTTTCTGCACTTTTCTATCTTTTATACTTTATAATATTGTATAATATTTGAATGGTTGCCTGTAAGAGATCACTCATAGTGATAAGCCGTTATTGTACGTAATATAATGTTAACTCAACATGTATTTAAATACATGTACTGTACTGTAATATACATACTTAAGTGATGACTTATTAAATGTTTTATGTCCAATAGAATTATTAACGGGTTAGTTATTGCTATTATTAACGGATTAATGGTAAGCAAACTCTCTGTAATTATTGTTATTTTGATGTCTAGTATCTCCGCTCTCTGGGCTATTGTCCGCAAACGCAAGCTTTGGACGACTTCCTGTCGGGACGCGACAACATCGTGCTGCTCTTAACTCTGCGCGGTGTAGCGCCCGATCAACTTAAGGAACAAGCCGACCATTGGATTAGTATTGTGGGTGAGTGAGGCAGTCTTATAGTACGGTCGACGAGTTATGTGCAGATTTATTTTTTCTTATTTTTGTACATTTTCTCCTGAGTGAATAAGACGCAAACATTTAGAAAGCCTTTAGGGTGGCCATGACTCATCGACCGAACTGTACTTTATACGGTTCTACATAATGTTTTAATTTTAGTTTTGATTCTTTAAGGTTTTGGAAAGACAACATACATATTTATTAACAATATAAATAGAGAAAATAAATTAGTTGTTTACTTTACTCAAAACAATCTTACTAAGTAAAAAATTGCTTTTAAGCCTTTGGAAGTAAATAATTCCGAAGTAAAAGATTTCCCTCAGTTTTCAGCCACAATTTACTGTATTTCGGTCAATCTTAAATATTTAAGAAGTATTATCTACGAACAGTACAATATCACATAATTTCTTTACACAGAAAGTAAAATCATTAATATAAAGTAGAAATAAAAGGAGACCCAGAATAAATACTTATGGAATCCTTCGAGAAGGTCCAGAAGATATTACATAATTAATATTCACCTTCTGGATTCTTAGATTTAAGTGCGAAGCAACGAATCAAGAGCTGCATCCTTTAGGCCTTAATAATATAGTTTTAATAACGAAGTTTTATGATTGACACAATCAAATCGTGCGTTACAAAAATGTTCTTTAGGAGTGCAGCACCTGCAACTGTACTTGACTTGCCTTTGATGATACTGTATTGCTCAAAAAAATAGTCTTTTAAATATTTTACTTAATCATGGAAGCACATGGATCGATTTGTAATTTTAAGAGTTATCAATTATTATATATCATTTAAATAACTGTGTCATATAAATAATAGTATCGATAGTACGTTCATTACAAGAGTCAAGGTCTAGGGGTAATTGTAATGTGGTGCCCTGAGAGAGGAATGTAAGCCGAGACTTTTAAATAAATACTACATGAGCTTACATATTAATATATATAATGATTAACAAATATGTTTAGTTACCATTATCTATTCATTCCGTCTCATAGTGAATACGGCGTTTAATGCTCCGTACCTTTATGACCTCCCGCTAGAGGTCATCGAGACTGTCGTGGCATAGTGGCAATGGCACACATGTGACTGTAAACGCGATCGTTGTAGGTTCAATTACCATTCGAGGGAATGAATTATTTAATATTTTTATTTCGTCGCTCTATACATAGTGCAGAAATTAGTTCCGCTACCCGAAAACGCAATGACTCAAAAATTCAACAGAGAGGAGGGAACAGAATGTCCTAAACACTAATTGCACCGCAAATAAGAATGTCGGGCTTTTTTAATTTATTTAGTTTCTACTCTCAGGTCTAGAGCGTTACGCTTCACGCGCGCTGTCGACGTACAGCGGTGGATGCGCGCGGCGTCTTAGCGCGGCCGCGGCGCTCTGCTGCGGCGTCTGCACGCTGCTGGATGAGCCCACGGCCGGCGTGGACGTGGCCGCGCGCCGCCGCCTATGGGCCGCCGTGCGCCGCGCCACTAGGATCAGGGCGCTGGTCGTGTGCTCGCACAGGTACGTGTGCGTGCGTGTGTGAGTGTGCGCGTAGTGCCTACACGCTGCTGGACGAGCCCAAGGCCGGCGTGGACGTGGCCGCGCGCCGCTACCCACCTGTGGGCCCATGACGAATTCTGCTTCCATACGAACGCCACCGTCATCCGATAAGAGATCAACCATAATTGCATTACACGTTAATTAATTCCTTACCTACTTTTTAGAAAATAACTTCCGAACTGCTGTATTAGTTTAATAATTTCTACTATCCTCGAATATAATGAAATTTGTGTGACTTAATTTATGAACGTATGAATCTTTCCTAAAATAATAAATCCCTTCCATAACTTTTCAGTATGGACGAAATGGAAGCCCTCTGCGGTCGTATAGCGATAATGTCCCACGGGCGAATCCGCGCTCTGGGCGAAGCGGCGGAGTTGCGCGCCGCTCACGGCGCTGGACACGCGCTCACGCTCAAACTGTACCACCGCCCGGCGCACGGCGCCGCCGCCGCCGATGTGGACGGTAGGGATCACAGTGTATATACTGTTTTTTTAGGTTCCCTGCATATAGAAGAGTAGACAGAGGGAACCTAGTATTTTGACACTCCGTCACCCGTGTTCCGTCTCCAAAACATACGTCTTATATGTCGGGTAGCAGTATTCAACGCCCCGCTTTCTCTTTATTATCAGAACGAGAAAATGAAAAAAGCGATTTTTTTTAAATACAATGACAATTTATATAATTCAAATATACTTTCGAATGATCGAAGGAAAATAGTAAATTAATTGTCGCTACCACCTGCGCGGAAAGCAGTTCTTAATTCAAATTTCTAAATATTCTTTATTCAAATAAGCTTTTGCAATCACTTTTGAACCATCAACATAAAGCTACCATCGGGTCCAAAGGCAATTTTAAATGCAAATAATAAAATTCCTTTAGTCTATATAATTTCACTTGTAAATCAACCTGTCCAGTTACAGTCGCACGCGCGTGCCCCTGCACCACGAAGATATTTTCCAATTTTGTACGATTCATATTTTAATTTTTTAATATGTAAATGGAAAATACTGTAGTATTTAATTATTTTTAAAGTTTAGTTGGGCTATTATGGTCCTTTCTAAATTGTTCCAGATCTTTAATGTGTAATTATGTAAAATGCCTATCGTGTAAACAACTTTTGCTTAGGCGACATTTAATCATTTCTTAAAGTGTACCTTGACTATGTGGTTGTTCATGAGATGTTCCAAACCATCAACTTTTATTAAAGCAGCTTGTCATTATTTCTTATACTTTAACTGAATTAATATACTTCCACATGAGAGTGGCAACTCTTCAGTATTATTGCTGAAGAGTTCCAGATCCTGTTCAGAGCTAATTAGCTATGTAATAAAAAATCCTTACTTTCATTTCATAGAACAGCGCCATGTTTGCTTTATGTCATTTCGGTTAAGATATTGATAAGCAGCTTAGGTTATATTAGGAAATCGAGAATGTACCTTCAACATCTCACTCTCTTAACGTTTTATAGATAAAACATGCGCTGACTAAAACACTCGCTCTAAGTGTGCATAGTACAAGTGGCGAATTACATACATAAATTTCATAAAGCATGTGGGTATTATGTACAAAGCATCTAAATTAACGAACGAGCCATGTTATTGAGTATAACGCAGGTTTAGGAGCAGGTAGGTCTTCTTTCCCCCTAAGTACTCCAGTTCATGCGAATATGGCTAAGATGACGACATACACATTACCCGTTAGGTGCTCCGTAGAAAGAGCTTCACATATTTCTCTCTAAAGGCGTGTACGGACGGTACGATACGGTGTATTTAGGTAATATGCACCTAAACCAATTTAAAATCAATTAATATTCCTTGTTTGCAGTTTTTTGATGCCATAATAGGAGCTGGATCGACGTATCAACGGTGGTCTATGACTATAGACTACTGTTGATCCGTCGACCGCGTTACAACCTGTATATATTTAATTAAATACACATATTAAAAACATTGACAAAGAATGTCATCGATCGAATTTGTTGTCGATATGAAAATTAAATAAAACATGCAGAAAAACTTAACTTATTATTTGACTAGTGTAAAGTAATTTCTAGACTTTTATATTGATATTTATGTACTTATTTAAAAATATCTCTATTGTGAAAAAAATAAAAAGTTTGCCTTAGGGTTTTTACCCTTAATGTTTTTCTGAATTAATATAAAATGACTCGAGTTAATGGAATAAAATTATTACCAAATTTAATTTTCATTTATACAAATTAGATTTCTATAAGGAATATAATTTTCATTGTATAATAAAAACATTCTTTCACTGTTATAATCGCAAATAATTATATCTAAATAATATAACAGGGAAAGAATGTTTTTATTATACAACGAAATTTATGTTCCTTGCAAACATGCTGGTCCGCAACTCCTTTTAGCTTCAGTGAATGAAAGTTGGTGGCCTCACATCTCTGGAACCCTCGCAAGAAAAATAGTGCGTGGATGCATGAAATGTATTCGTAAGAAAGGTAAAATATTTTCACCAGTTATGGGTAACTTGGGGCCTGAACACTTAAAGCCCACGTTTCCGTTTAGGAGGTCTGGAGGTGGTCAATTAATAAAATTATATATAACATATATTTGTATGGTGATTTTGAAAGCATAATTAATTTCACACTAAAATTTATTTGTATTCCACCTTATTCTCTACATTTTAATGATTTATGGATTTATGAAGTACGCCCGTGCAAGCACTAATTAGGCAATAGTGGACAATGCGAGGGTTACTTTTGAAGAGTTTAGCACATCTTTAATATTAAGCTCTCATTGTATCCCACGTGCTCAGGTCCTTTTGAACCCCTTAGTCCTACCCATTTCCTTATTGGCTGACTATTATAGGCCTAATATTTCCGACGAATTAAATACATACATGGTATGAAATGGACCAGACGTTTTGTAAAGCATGACGACTTGTTCGTTTTACAGCATTATTCTAGTTCATTTTACAGCAGTTTAGAAATATCGGTACTTGTTTTTTGAGTAAACAATTTACCTATTGATTTCTAATACTTTATTTAAACTAAATTTTTATTCTATTTATTTCCGTTTTGATTTTGCAATGTTAATTTTATTCAATTCTTATGCTGTTTCCCGCATGTAACAAACAGAGGGAAACTAGCGTGAAGACACTTGGTTCCCCACTTTCCCCCTAATTTGACAAACACTGCGTGTCAAATGGTGGAACTAACGACGCGGTTTATCTTTTACGAGTGAGAAAATGAAACTAAATCATTCTTAGGGGCATCGAACCGACAACTGTCACGTTTATAATCAGACGCTGTGCTGCCTTTTCTTACTATTCGATTTATTCAAAACTGTAATTAAAGTCAATGAATGTTTTTTTTACGTCTCCTGGTGACTTCATACATTTGAAATTGTGATAATAGTTTTGTCGTGACTAGTTAGTTTATCTATGACGAAGTAAATAATCTACCATGTAATATATCATTATGGCTTAATGGTTTTTGTATGACCATCTTATGATGCTACGAAATATAACTTGATTATAAGATCACTTTGTTGTCCGTCCGTCTGTCTATCTGTCAAGACCACTTATCTCAGGAACGCTGTAGGTCTGAATAGTTTTATGAACAATATTTTGTTTGGTTGCTTTCAGAACCAGACACTGCGATGACAGACCTAAACCATTTGAAAGCGACACTAAGAGAGAAGTTCAACTGCGAACTACGAGATGAACATTCGGTAAAATATATATTTTGACTTTATTTTTTTATCAGGGCGCGAAAATGAAAAGTTGAAATCGAACCGTCGCTTTTGCGTTACGACTGTGTGATGCTGAGCCACGATAAAATATTTGTCTGAATATACCAGATAAAAGTGGTTGGAAAAAAAATGTGGATGCAAATGTCTCTAATGCTAGACCAGAGAAGATATACATGATACATAATGCCAAAGAAAATAAAAGAGTTACATTTGTTTTACATTCATATAATTATTCACATTGAGTCTTTAGTAGTATTGAGTAGAGGTATCTAACACCCCAGTTTGCCAAAGCCAAAGTGGGTAATAAAGATTTAGAAGTAATAAAGATTTGCCGGCATCATCGAATATAGTCAAATGTTACACCACTATGGCGATTATTTTTCGCTTCTCACTGTATTCCGCATACAGCAGGTAGCTAGAGTGAAGCCTGTGCCAACCACTTCATTCCCATTTTACAGAACATTGCTTGCTGAGTTCTTAAAGTTTGCTGCGTATTGTATTGTTACCAGAGCAAAAAGACGAAAATAATTAATTCCACCGAGGTTAAAAAAGAAACCCTCAATCAACGGTAGTATTTTTTTGGTTATTTAATAAATAAAAAATATTAATAATTGATATTATTTCCAGACAACACTGCACTACCACATTAACGATACAATGACATATAGTGAGTTATTCGCTGCACTTGAAAGACTTAAAGAAAAGTTCCCCCATCTTGTAGAAGACTATTCGGTCACTGAAACTACGTTGGAAGAGGTCTTCCTTTCTTTCGCGAAAGAAGAAACTAATGAGGGACCCACGGCTGTTTAAAAAAGTACTTGAATTTCAGTCTCTTAGTATATTTCTTCTTTAATTACAAACTATAGTATAAACTTAATGTAACGTCACACAATTTAACGACAATATTTCTAAAGCCTCAAGATCACAATTTTATTGAAATTAAATTTCAATCTTGCAGCTGACTCAATAACGATTAAAAAAACTAAACTGTCGACTGATGTAAGGCCGAAAATACTAAGAAATAGTTTTTCAGTTTGCATATTTTTTTATTACCTTGCTTTTATTATATTATATTCAGGTACACTAAATATATGTCGTTGTTGTATGTAAAACGAAATATAGTTGTTGTTTTTCTTTTAATTCCATCTAAAAACCGCTCTCTATATAGTGTTGGTATTCAGTGTCGTTATACAAAGTTTATACTGTAAATAATATATTATAAGGCTGAGGCTCTAAGCGTTGAGGAATAAATTATTATTTTTCGTATTTATATTGACTTGATGTTTCTGTTCAGACTATAGTATAGTATTTTTAATTTTAATATTAATATTGCTAGTCAATCATAGAGACGATGATTTCAACTAATGAAAACCTAAATGAATGAAGGTGATAAGTTGAAACTTTAAGAAAAATTACAATTTTAAATATTTTCAAAATGCATAAGGTTTATTTAAATGCAGTGAAAGATTTTAAAATTAACGATTGTCTAATGTTAACATTTATAATATCATTCAAAGACTAAAAATTCAAAAAACACTGCAGCAATATATATTGCTAAGGTGATATCACCTTCATCATCTTCAATTTGTTTCTATGTAATGTATTTTTTAAATTTTGGTCATCACTCTATCTATCACTAATAATTCTTGTAGTAAATAATTCAAATTCAAAATATTATTTATTCAAATATACTTATGTCGTTCAATTGTCACCACAACCTGAGTGCAGCTCTAAATTTAAATTTTTAAAAATTCTTTATTCAAATGATATATTTTTGAATTGTCCAATAAACTGAAGTGAACTGTTCCAAAGGCAATTCTAAATTTAAATTCATAATATTCTTTGTTCAAATATACTTTTGCAAACTTTTGAATGATTGCACACCATCGTTCAATTGTTGTCACCACCTGAGTGCAGCTCTGTATTTAAATTTCTAAAAAATTTTTATTCAAGTTTTATACTTTTAAATCTTCCAATGAACTAAAGCGAACGGTTCCAAAAGACAATTGTAGATTCAAATTCATAATATTCTTTATTCAAATAGACTTTACACTTTTTGGAATGTCGAATGAACATGTCATTCACCATACAACAAACAAGGAAGTTCTGCTGAGAAAAACTGTCAACCAATTCATAGTTGCTTTTTTCGATGTAAAATTTACACTTATATATTAAATAAAATGATAGCTTGATGTTCAACCAAAATTACAATTTTTTTTATCCTTGTAATGAATAATAACATTCACTTGCAAACATTGTTTTTTTTTTTAAGTTTTATAACGCTACTGTTTTTTTATAATTGCAGTTTAATTAGGGCTTATTTATATATAAAATATTTTTAAAATGTTGTTAGCATTAGTAATGAAAATATTGTTATAAATACGCATAAAAATGTTAGGAGAATTGAACTGGCAACACTTGGCTTTCCGTCCAATCGTTCTAGCTAATTAGTTTATACGTAATAATATATATTCGGTCTTCGGGTATAAGTTCTTTATGCTGCTTTTCGCCGATATAAATTATTTATTAAAAAAAATAATTATTACATTATATCACGATATAAATGGTTTCTTAAGTTTTATGTGATTATTCGCAACAGTGTCCAAGATCAAACTCACTATTTATTTCGAAAAAGAATTGCAAATTTTATGTTCAAAAAAAAATGATTAGATTACAATTTGATTATCTAAACATGTCTGCTTATGGTGATAGACAGGTAACTTAAAGGATGTAAACCAGAACTCTTAATTTGTAGTGATTTATTATTATTTTTAATTCTTTTGTTTTGTCTTGACATCTAATGAAAGGTAAACATATAAAATTAGGATGGTAATAATATTTATAAAAAAATATATATTTTTAGCTTTTTCTTTTTTTCAGTAATTGTCATGATAGTGCCTTGAAAAGTTGATTTGTATTAAATGACAAGTTCAAACCCTACCTACTTTAAAGCCAAAAAATATACTAGCGTGTCACACACGTTATGATGTTAGTGTTCTTAGTCTCCCACATATACATAGTATTATTGTTTGTTATTACTTTAATGAATATTATAATATTGCTTTAAGCTACATTACATGAAAAAAAAAAACATTTTATTTTATTATAAGATTTCAATTTATTATTGAACAATCTATCTAATGTTTCAAAGACTGTTGCTTCTTCTTTATTTAAAAAAAAACAAACCAGTTTTTGACAATCTTTATTGATATATAATCTATAACGCTTTATACTAAGTAACTATTATATAATTTTTATGATTGCGTACCTCCAAAAGAAAAAACAGAACCCTTATAGGATCACTTTGTTGTCCGTCTGTCAAGGTTTTTTTCAGGAACGCCTAGAGGTATCGCGCTGAAATTTATATCAAATACTCACGTCTTACTGATGTCCCTTGCAAGAAAATCTAATTTAAATTCAATCAAAAGATACAGCCGTTTATGCCGTAAATTTTCAAAGCTCGCAAAGGCAAACCTGTGAACTCAGAATCGTGAAATTTGGTACGAAGCAACGCACAGACAAAGGAAAAATTGCGTAAGCGTTTATTTTTAGAGATATTTCATAGGAGACAAATCATTATAAAGTTATATTTGTCGTTCGTTTCACACAAATTTAAGTTTGTCAATTTTTATAAATTGTACTTCCCGTCGATCTACAATCCTGAAATTGATACAGAAGCCTCGGTGGGCGAGTCAAAGTCAAATTTAACCTGCTTTTTCTTTGGCTTCTGTAGTAATTATTTGTTGCTTATTCTGACTTGTATGTTAACCTATTATAGTACGTATATATTTGATATAAAAAAGTGCAACGTATGACGTCTATGTAAACAAAAAATGCTTGGCTTTCTAGTTAAAAATATGTAACGTAAGTGTACGAAAATGTTATTTAATTCAAATTCAAAATATTCTTTATTCAAATAAACTATAAAAGCACTTTTAAATCGTTGAGTTATAGCATTTATACAAAGAATATTTATAAAGAATTAAATTGTCTTACTATTGTCAGACAAATAGATAAGAGGTAATGAATGAAATGAGGAAATAAATATAATTTTTGGGACGACTGCTGTGGTTGTTGCTTCAATCCCCACTACAAGAAATTTTCCCTTCATTAACTTTCTATTAGTTCTGATGGACAAGGCGCCAGGTCACCTCTCGTATGAACAGTGAATTTTTAATAATTAGTAGCAACACAAATGTAAAGCATACATTATGAACATATTATAATGTGAGGTTTTAAAAACATTTTTATATTGTATGTTGGTAATGCGCATGTTACATTTGTGTAGCTCTTGCTATTTATTAATTATTAAAAAAATATTGTTTAAAAGTAAGCCATTTTCAATTTAAATCTAAAAGTGTTTATCTTAATTTTAATATAATTGAAACATTTGACTCTATTTTAGTTACCACCCCACTACTAAATATTATTATAAACTCACATTTATAAAATTAATTAAATAATTTATTTTGTATATACATATTTTGCATTATATATAGATAGATTTATGAATTTGCGAGTCAATGTTGTGACTGCTGTGTAGGATATACAAATTTAAAAAATCTACATTTGTGATCATAATAATTACCTTGATTTTACGTTTGAAGTTAAAAATACTAGCTGAAAGAACAAATAAAGACATATTAGAAACATTTAAGAGGCAAAAAGTATATCCAGTATTTTAAGCTAACATAATATATAATAACTGTAAAGCATTAGAATCTCATTTATTTTAATTTTCTATACATATCCTTATTTTTGCATATCTTACTTTTTTTACTTTATTGTTCTTTAAGTTAAAATTTTATAAAAAATTGTCATCATGAAACAGAAGAGGACAAATGTTTTTTTTTAATTTTCTATTGTATCTTGTTCAGCCATGAAATGTATATCAAACTACACTATTCAGAAATTATTTAATATTGTTCATTTATTGTGAGCATTTTATTTCTATTTTGTTACAATGAAAGGAAAATGTAACTTCCTTTGTATTATATATGACAATAGCTCCGAAAGACCATAATATGTTTCATATTATGAACCTATAATAATATATTTAACATTCCAATAATTATTAATTAAGTAATTATTTCATTATTATAATATTTTTTTTCAAGGATTTATTTAATTTAAATGATATTGCAACTAAGTTATTGAACACAATTTACAATCTTTTCCATGGGAACTAGAATCAAGACTGCAAGAATAATTCAATGAAACAAAAGTATTAGAGCTGTCCGTGCAAGTCCATTTCCGATTTATACATTTTTATCAATTTTAATTATTATACTTTGTTTGTCTTGTTCTTAAATAATTTAAAGTAATAGATTTTTCCTTATACATTAAAATATAAAAATAAAACAGTAAAATAAAAATATTTTATTGGATATGGAGATGATATTTAACAACTTGCTTAAAAAAATATTCAAATTAATGAAACTTGCACAGATACTGAATTGATAAATATTTTAATTTCATTACAAAGACTGATAGATTTTCACTTGAAAATAAGTTACCATCACCCGTTGAAAATAAATTTCCATTGGTCTGAAAATACCTTAATTATATATAATCATACCAATTTTTTATATAACATTTTTAATTTTATAGTTATTAAACTAGTATTCGGTGTTAAGTCTTTGTGTGCACTGCATATTTAAGAAACTATATTTTTTATTTTTTTTCACAAGTTGTGCTTTATACATTTAAGGAGTACTTATTTTTTTGTTCTTGCATTATTGTATAGGTTTTAATGCAAATTGCTTAATTATTTAAATAAAGATGGTGTATAATTCACGATTTTTTTATTTCCTTATGTCTGTATGTGATTTGAATGCCAAGTGTGTTTTGTTTCCTAATGCCCTTGCAAAATAAAAAATAAACATGCATTTCAACATTGAGGGTCATTTTAAATGTAAAAGGTAAAATACTTAATGAATAAGCTTTGTTTGAGGCTTCATACTGATATTAGATAGATTCAAAAACATGTGAAGGTTGTTTGTTCAATTCCCACTTATTGAAATGAGATATTTTGAATTCCTGGTGCTGATAACAAGGCAGTGTGTCTTAACCTTAGGTTCTCTCTGCTTACCCTGATGTGTGTGGGATTATAATGTGAAGGTAAAAAAATATAAGTAGGAATTAAATTTTATATGAAATTGAGTAATTAAAACAAGAAAAACATTAAGATTGGTTGTTTCAACTTTGGTCTTTATTTACATATTACACATATTTGCATGCTTATAAGAGAACTGTTTAACATACATACATATTAGATTTTTTTTACACATAAATGCAATTTTTAGATTTAATTTACAAATAATTTATCATGATTCAATAAAGCATTAATAATTAGGTAATTTTATCAATTCAGCTATCAGACATTACATTAGAGATAGTTGTATGGCAATCTTATTAAATAAATATGTTTTGTATAAATGCCCATGGCACTGAAATGTTTAACATCATCAAAAGCTATTAAAGCCAAGTGACAGGTAAGTTAGTAGTAAGTGACCTTTGATCATGATAATAAAAAAATAATGCATTTACTGCAAACTATGAAGGTCTAATGGTACACGACTTAGATAACCTTGCTGTGAGATTTGCTTATAATAAATAATTATACTATTTTCAATATTTTGAACTTTACATTTGAAATGCTTAAATATATATTTTTTTAATAATCTAAGTAAATTCTGCTCTGTTTTCGCTAGATATTATAAATAATGGTTACTGTTTCATTTTACCTAGCAAGGATAACTACTGGTTGTTTAAATTATTCTTAACATGACCCCTTATTGACCTACATTACATTGTACACAATTCAATTAGCTAAAATTTCTATTTTTTGAAAAACCTGTTTTACATCCTTGAAAACTTTTTCAGGAGGATTTTCAGAGTTAACCCTGCGTACCTGCCCCTGCACGTCGTAATGTTCTATAATGGGCATAGTATCGTTGAGATAAGTGTTAAACCTCTTCTTGAGGCTCTCGAGGTTATCATCTGACCGCCCGCTGCCGGCAGCCCCGCGGTTTAAACAACGTTGAGTGCACAACTCCCGCGAGCATTCGAAAAATAATACAAATAATAATTTCGCTTTATCTGACATCACTTTTTGCCATCCCTCTAAATTGTCTTTGTTACGCGGAAAGCCGTCAATCAGAAACTGAGTCTTCCCGGACTTCAACATAGCCTTATGTATGAGAGAGCATGTCACTTCCACCGGAACTATTTCCCCATTCCTTATCTTCTCCTCGATCATCTCCCCGTACTCGGAGCCAGGTCGCTGTCGTTCTTCTCGCAGTAAGTCCCCAGCGGAGAGATGGACGAACCCGAACTCCTTAGAAATGAGTGAACACTGAGTGCCCTTGCCGGCGCCGGGCGCCCCGAGCACGAACACTACTTCAGGCAACATTTTGTTAAAGCTACTAAAGAACCGCCGGAAGAAACCGTCCCACATGAAACTATGAGACTAAATGAATTTAATTTGTATTGTATCCACAAACATGCGCAAACTACAACCTTGAGCGGTTCGATTTTGACGTCGTCTAATGACATTAAAAGTGTTGCCCTCTTCAAGGTGATATAAGTATTTATTAACATTTTATTAAACCAATATGAATAAGCACACACAATCAGAAATAAAAGCACAATATTAGTGTAATAACGGCGTTATCACCACGGGTGATCTCATCCAGGCAAGATCAAAAAATAATATCTCAGGTTGGTATACAAATGTTCACTAAGTATGTGTATAATAAACTTACTTAAAAGTTACATGCTGTATATTATGTAATAATTTATTTATATAACTATTTTTAATATATGATGAACATATATTCGTAGAAAGATACATAAGAATAAATAAAAAATATTAACTTAAGTAAACATAATTACATACATACAAGTAAATGCTATAGTGATAGGATATTTATCTTTTTATCGCCAACTTTACTGATTATATTAAAATTAATAACTTATTTTTACAGCTCGTGGGAAAATTGAACATAGCATTATATTAAGAGAAATATTTAAGGTTTGAAAACGAAATAAAAAACGATAATGTACTAATGTCAAAAAAATCACTAAATTTCGAATTGAAAAAAAACGTGTCCGTCATTAAAACGCCATTTATCTCCTCTATTGCTAAATGTGTAAATATAACGATAAAAGTGGCACGTCAATATAATTTTATTTATCTTTTAAGTACTTTTCATAGTAGGTATTTAAAAGTATTGAAAATGAACAATTATCTTGCAACTAACATTATCAGTATTAACCTGTACCCTTAGCTATCCTAGCAATGTTTAGACGTAAAATCAGAATTCGCTTATCTATCTAAAATGTTGCAATTTATTGTATTCTATGGCGAAGCACAAGTGGGCGACGTTTGTTGTGGGTTCGATCCCCACTCGAAAAATATACCTTATATTTAACATATTTTCTGCTCACTGCTCTGGTAGCAAATCGTGACATACACTCAACAGGCAATGCCTCCAGAGTTTTGGTGAAAAATGAGGAACGGATTGTCTTAACACTAGTTTCCTCTGCCTACTCTGGTATGTGCGAGATAAAGAGAAGCTAAAAAAGTGTACAAATTAACATACAACAATTTTGTTTTATTTCTTATAACATACAAAATGCGTTGTTTAGTTTTTAGATTTATTTTATATTTAATATTACTAAGCAACCAATATTTTCGGCACTGTAATGTGTATTAATAATATTATAATGTAGGTTAAAGAAAAGTCATTGTAAAACTTTAAATTCTTTATTTACAAAATAATAAAATCCGTAACACATGCTCCAACTGGCTACCTGAAAATAAAATAAAATTCTAATTAGAATAATATAAAAAACCTAATAAATATGAAATTATACAATTTTATATCAGAAAAATATAAAGTTTGACCTCAAAGATTGTTCAGAACAGGTCTGTGATTTGATCATCATTCAATTGCAAATCAATGTATTTAATAACAAGATAATTCATATTTTTTTTGCATAGAGGGATTTTAATGTTAAGACATTCCGTTTCTTACTTCCTCTCTCCTTCTCCACTCAATTTTAGAGGCATTACATGCTAAGTAGTGAAACTCAAAACCGCGACTTTACCAGAAATTGCACTTGCTGCATTGCATTTACAGTCAGACGCTGTCTCACAGCGCTATGACAGCCTCCAACAAAAGCATATTAAAACTTTCCTTGTTTATACCAAGGTAATAAATATAAGGTATACTAATTTACCAACCTTTTAATGTGTGTTGAGTAATCTGTCACGATGAATATAAAAATATCTGTAAAAAAGATATAAAATTATCAAAAATATTGCAAAATGAAATACGTAAATTTAATATATGAAATATTGCCTCAGTCCTGTTGAGCTTATGAAACCGTCACAGTATCATCTGGTTCAAATATTTTATCATCATTTACGGATTTTTTTTCTAATTATTAAACATTAGAAGGAAAATATGATCCAAAACCAAAAAAAATCACTTTAAACTTTGAAATTATTAATTATGTTTTCTAATATTGCAACTAAAAACGGCAAAATTTCAATTATAAAGAATAACTTTTTCGAAGATGGATAGAGCACTAAATAAAATACTTTTCATGAGTTAGATAACTCTGTATAGGTAGGTAGTATGTACATTTATTAAAAATAACAACAGCTGATTAATAGTGATAAGATAACCACTTTAATATATTTTTTATATTGATAAATTAATTCTTATGAGTTTCTAATATTTAAATACTTACAAGTGATAAAATCACACAAATTCACAATATTAAAACAAATAAAAAAAATACAGTACTTACACATTAAAACATAATATTTGACATCTCATTCAGTGTTGCCCCAGATACACACACAAGTAGGAAACACTACCTAAAAGAGAATTAAAAACATTAACCTCTCATTTCATAATTTGTTATATAATAATATAAAGAATCATCAATCAGGCCCGTTGAGCTTGTAAACCATCAGAATTTGTATGGTACAGTTTTTGTCATCACAAAATAATAAAAATATTGAAAATTAAATACAGAAGATTCATATAAAAAAAACTTCCATGACTAAACACTTCAAAAACAATCGATATTGATACACTCAAATGAAATCTAAAAGTATAATTCTGATAAACATAGAGTGTGTGAAGTGTTAGATAAACATTACAGGTAAATACACTTAAATAAAAAAAAAGATAATTACCTATTGCACAACAATTGTAGCCAATATAGAATTTACCTGAAATAAAATAAATTAAAAATTATTAATTTATTTATTTAGTTTATTTATAGTTTATGGATGGATATTAAATCAGAAAAATAATAAGGTGTCCTCAAAAATGTCAGAACAGGTCTGTGATAAATTCATCATGTAAAGTACTTAGTGACAGAAATGAATGCGGCACTTTCGACTTCCCAGAGCAGAGAAATGAGAATAGCTACCCTGATCAGTTCAGACCCACTAACAGTCAGCCACTGCCCCACGATGACATATATAGATAAACTCCTTAAGATGTAGTAAAAGAAATTATTATTGTAGTCTTTAGTTATAATAATAAATAACTTACAACAGAAAAGTTTAAGCAAATAGAAAAATATATCTCACCTTAACAGACATGGAATCTACACAGCCAAATCTGAAATCAACAATAACAAATTAAATCATTCAAAACAAAATCAACAAACACCAAGAAAAAATTAAACAAGCGTTTCAACACTCACCTTATAAACTCCCTTGAATATTTTAACAATAAAGGTAAATCAAAACTACACACAAATTATAATAGAAAAATTATAATTTAAAAATTAATTACAGTATAATTAAAGTGTCCAGGTTCCCGACTACAAAAATGATAATGGGGACATAGAATGTATGATACAGCCGGGTATCACATTTGTTTGTTTATTGACGACGCGTCTCTCAAATATCTATTTGTATTGGTATTTATTGTATTGAATGTATCCCTTGATGACGTCATCAGGCAAATGGTTAAACCAAAACTGAGTGCGTGAGGCGCATATATAGTTATATTACATTATATATTGCATTAGCTACGGCGTTTACAATTTATCCAAGTATTGGGCTAGATCTGGGAGACCCTCCTTCAATCCTTTCCGTTTTCTTGTTTCCTGTAAAGATGGATGGAGGTAAGAAAATAGTTTAGAGTTGAGGTTAAATTTGATAATGTTGTAAGTAGACTTGCAATGAATATTCGGCTACATAAAATACCAAATGTCGGTATTGAGATATTTATAAAACGTTAATATGATATAATAAAACTTCTCGTTAAATAGTAACCATTGGTATACTATAAAATTCTTCTATATTACAAAATCAAATGATTTTCTTGTTGTAATTAACTAATTCATATGACGAAGTATTTCAAACATTGAGTGACCATTTGACAAGTCTACTTTTAAGGTCTCCTCTGTATCGCACGCGCCGTAGCGTGCAGTCCTAGGACATAAGGATAGAGGTCCTGTGCAGCGTTTAGACGCGCGCGAGTCGCTCTCCGTCCGCACTCGCCGCCGCCCTCACCGCGAGCACACCGCA
Organism: Heliconius melpomene rosina; assembly: GCF_056956725.1. Classification (NCBI taxonomy): domain Eukaryota; kingdom Metazoa; phylum Arthropoda; class Insecta; order Lepidoptera; family Nymphalidae; genus Heliconius; species Heliconius melpomene. Next base: position 1,379,275 of record NC_140402.1, on the reverse strand, counting down.
CTACAAGAGCGCAGCGCGCGCGCTAGGACACGGCACGGTGTGCGGAAGGTATATTTTTTTCAATTACAATCGAAACTCGATATCAATCAAATTTCACTGAATTATTAATTTCGTAGCTTAAACATTCGTAAATTCGTATAACACCTGTGTAGAACAAACCAGAGATAATCGGGTTTCCATTGTAATAATATGTACTAATAAACTTTAAAAAGATTTTGTAAACATAATTCATGATGATCATCTATCATCACAACCCACCTGTACTACAGCGAAGGGTTTGCTACCAGCCTCGCACGGGTCACCGGGCAGGACCTGCCAGTGGTCAAACACGCACTGCGGGAAGGCCTGGCCTCCAGTGTTGGAACGGAGATCAGCAGTGAAACCGAAGGACTCGTTTACAGGCAAGTAGGCCTTCACTACAAACATGGGGGTACCGGCCACTTGGGACTCCTCGAACACGTGACCACGCCGTCTGTTGAGCACACCGTAGATACCACCCACGGCGACTTCGGGACACTTAAATGGTAATTGAAAGCTTTTTTGTGAAATTCATTTTAGGATACATGCTGCATACATCAAAACAGTAATAAACTACAAATATTTTCAGTAATATAGATAAGCTGATTCCAGGTAATGTTAAAATTTAGTTTCTGTTAGTTCCCCTATTCAGGCATTTGAGTATATCAGACGTCAATGCCTAAACAAAGAACAAGTACTCTGCCACGTGTCGGAAGAACGGCCAGGCAAGCGCCAGCCCGCTTAGGAATTCACGTGGGTTATATTTACATGTTAAATAAATATTTATACATAAAAAAAAATGTTTAAGATTATATTTAAAATATCAAGCTGTGAGATAGAAAAAATACAAAATGGTTTATTATTAGGTGTAAAACCACACATGACGGTTTCCATCAAATAATTACATAACTTAATTTTATAAATTTAGGACCTGTCCTTCAACCTTGTCGAAACTGGGGTCACATTTGTTGAAATCCAGAGAGAGATATTTTGAAATTAACACTTACAAATTATAAAATAAAAAAAACAGTTGAATTGATAATCTCCTTATTTTTGAAGTGGGTAAAAAATTAAAACAAACCCAAAATTATGTTCGTATATTGAGATTTTCGAGACATAGTCATAAAATTTAGATCGATTCTATCCTCGTTTCCCAATTCGATTGCCTTTCTATGCCATGTGACAACATATTTCAAAGAAGGAATATATTTAAAATATACTAACTAACCCCTACAAAATGAACCAGTCTGTACACACTAAAAATATAATAGTTTCAACAACCAGGCAGTTTTAATGTTTGTAATTTACCTGAATTTCACAAAGATAGACGGGCTCCATGAGCCTGGGCGCGGCGGTCAACAGACACGCGTACAGACATCTTCTCGTCGTCGGAATGATTTGACCGCCACCTCTGTTGAACATTAACAAACATAAGGTTTACCAGTGAAGTCTATGAACTAAAAATAACAAGCACAACCAAATAAGAAAAATAAAAATATACTATAATAATGCAATGGTAAGACCGTGAGGCAATGTCGGTTTTCACATGTTGTAGTTCAACCACTATTCCTAAGAGATTATATATTTTATAAGCATTTCAGCTCCACCTGTATCCTGCACACAGCAGAGTAGGGAGAACCTAGTTTGAAGACACTATGTTAAACTACTTTCCGCCAAATTTTTAAGGCATTGCGTGTTGAGTGGCGGAACTCAACGCCGGGCTTTTGCCTTGGTGCCAGAGCGAAGAATTCATTTCTTAATAAATAGTAATTAATTCTCTCCTTTCATTCGTTACAGTCATACACACTCTTTATATATATCTATAAACATTTATTCTTCAATTATTCCCTGTACCTATATTCACTATATAATATACTAGCGGATGCGCGCAGCTTCGCCTGAGCCAATCGGTGGCGATTTAAAGATTTTTCCATACAAACTTTCAACCCCTTATTTGCACCCTTAGGTGGAGAATTCTAGAAAACGATGAAACACGTGTTCAATTAAATATTTTAAAAAATCTAAATTTCCAATTTTATAAAGGTCGGTGCTGATTTAATTTTTTTTCCATACAAACTTTGAACCCCTTCACCCCTTTAGGGTTAAAATTTTTCAAAATCCCTTCTTAGTGGATGTCCAGATTACGAAAGTAAACATCTCCCCAAATTTCACGTTTCTACCATCAGCAGTTACGGCTGTGCGTGCGTCTTACCTCCGTCAGTGAGGACAAGTCCTTTTATATATATAGATTAATAACAAATCAAAACTAAACACACCTGTGAATAGCATCAGTATGTAAGGTGACATCATAAATATTGAATCTAACTCCTCTCAGATTCTCCTCAGCCATGACTCCCTCCTTGGCTGCCCATTGGAAGCCGGCGACGACAGAGTCCTTGATCTCGTTGAGGTACTGCACTCCCTTGGAGCAGTCCACCATTAGGTTGGGTCCTGTTCCCTCGGGACCGAAGCACCAGATCTTACGTGCCTCAGTGAGGTCGTACTCGTATTTCTCTCCGAGATAACGGGCACGGGTCTTGAAGTCGTCACGTGGGTTCACGCGGCCCTAGGGTTATAGTGGTAATGTAAATTAACATATACTACAATAATATTTTTAAAATTTTCTATACAAATTTACTATTTATTTAGACAGTATCTTTATAATAATGTTGCAATTCAACACTAGTATTATTATGAAAATATAAAATCTACTCCATTTTAATTCTTTATCTTTATCAAGTATAAGACAGTTGTACAAAAACAAAACTCAATACACTATTGTGACGAAGATATTATAAAATATCAATGATATGCAGATGAAAATATAAATCATCTAAGCATCTTTTCCACATTAATTTTATAGTAAATTTTTCATACCTCATCAATATCCTCAGGAAGACCGTCAGGCATGGGTGTGGCCTTCATGAAAAGACGATTGTGCTTGTTGGGTGACTTGGATAGACACATTTGGTTGGATTCTTCACTGACTGTCTCACGGTACGATACAACTGGATCGGACTTCTTGATTGGAATGCAAGCATGGTCTTCTTCAAGATCCTAGTAAAAAAAGAAAACCATGTTTTATTTATTGCAAATAATATCAACTGTCATAAGCTTAATTCCAATTATGAAATAACATTACACTTTTGTTTTAATTTACACCTGATTTTTTAATTAAGTTTATATCATTTAAAAAGACTTATGGATTTGCCCTCTACAGATGAAGGCATCCTCCAAAGATTTTTTTTTAATTCAAAGTAAAAACATAACAATATTATACGAAATGTAATGATAAGAAAAAAAATGTAAATAAAATATAAATGTATCTTCCATTTATGGGGACCCAAGTCACAAGACTTACAACCAATTCCAGAAAGACTTGTGATGTCAGTCCTCTTTGACACCCAGAAGCTTATAGAAGAAACAACTGGCAACACTTGGGACTTTATTAGTCTATCATCCACATAGCAATAGATTTGCTACAGTAAATTATATTTACATATTCAAACATCTCTTTTTACAGAAAAATCTCTGAATTCTATGGAATTTAATATTAAAACACTTCCATTTCACACATTTTAAATACATTTCCTGTGATAGTGAAATCTCACTTTATCAAAACATATCTGGCAAAGCCACAAATAAAAACATGTATAGAAACCATACCTTCAAACAAATTTCAAGATGGAGTTCTCCAGCACCAGCAACAATGTGTTCTCCAGACTCCTCGTTGATGCACTGCACCATAGGATCAGACTTGGCCAGACGTTTAAGACCTTCCACCAGCTTGGGCAAGTCAGCAGGATTCTTGGGCTCCACAGCTACACGTACGACGGGTGATACACTGAATTTCATGACCTGGTGATGATAATTGAATAAATATTTTTTTATAGTTAAAACTACGATATATTGTATGTAAGTCTATACTTCTGTACTGATATTATAAAACTTAACAATTTCTAAAGAATGTAAACTCGATTATATTCTATAACAAAAAAATATATTTCTTTACCTTCATGTTGTGTGCGTTCTTGAAGGTGGTGATGGTACCAGTCTTGACCAAGAACTGGTCGACACCGACCAGACCACAGATGTTTCCGCAGGGTACATCCTCAATGGCCTCCACATAACGACCCATCATGAGAATGGTACGCTGGATTGTCTTCTCATACAGATCCTATATAGACAAAAATATTAGCTTTCGTCATTCATTACATGGCTTACAATTGTAGGTGCTCTCAGTTGGTCTAGTTAAAAAAAATAGTAAATTATAATTTACTAAATATTTATGTACAACATAATGACAACAAACCAATTTAAAAAAAAGAAATACCAATTTTCTCATGTAATGTAGTTTAATATATTAAAAAGACTTATATTAAAAAAACTTATATTATCCAATGTATAAATGAACAAAAATTGTATCGCATGCGTCGTAGCGTGCAGTCCTAGGACATAAGGATAGAGGTCCTGTGCAGCGTTTAAACGCACGCGAGTTGCTTTTCTTCCGCACTTGCCGCCGCCCTCACCGCGAGCACACCGCAAGACAGCGCGCGCGCTAGGACACGGCACGGTGTGCGGAAGTACATAACGTTTCTAGATCTTTTCCTTTCATTAAAATTTACTTTTGTTGTTTGCTTTACGAATCTCTCGCATATAGCAGGATAACCTAGTGTGACACTTTGCATCCATATTTAAGGTGGTGTTAAGTACTGCCAGAGCAGGGTAATAAATAACCAAAAAATTCAAATTCCAAAAAATGGGAACTTTTTACACAACTTTGTCAAAGGTGAAATGCATGATATTTATTTTCCGAATTATATAAATATAAAATAATCTTAAATTTCGCTATAATAATACTAACTCAAGTTTGATACACACCTCTTTCTTGCCAGGCTGGAAGTTAGGTCCCATGATACGGGCCTTCTGTCCAGTGATGACCTTTCCGGAGAACACACGTCCGAAGGCGTAGAAACGACCCTTGTCAGAGGTCGGTACCATTTTGCTCACGTACATCATAAGAGGAGCTTCAGGGTCACAACTCTAAAGAATAAAAATAATTATTTTTAAGAAACTCATAAAAAAATACCTATAATTTTTTATATAATTGTAAATGCCTTTTTTAATTTCTTTTAGCTTAAATTCACAACACAAACAGTTCACTAATAAGTGTTATTGATACGTGTTTTATTGGTTACCTTGATACCAATAGCGGCTTCGTCGTCGTGGGGTCCTTCGTACAACATCTCCATACGGTACTTTTGCGCGACCACGGGGGAAGGCAAGTGGATGGCAATCATCTGAAGCAGGGCTTCACCGGCTGGCAGCCAAGTACGCATCACTACCTAAAATAATAAGAAAAAATGTTTCTTCATTCTAATATATTTTGTTAGCTTATCGTATAATATCAGGCAGAGTAATCTGGTCTTAGGGCACTCACACTCCCCACGAACCTTTAAATTTGAGACATTGCAATAAGCGACGGAGCCCAAGCCGTGCTTCACCTTACTAAAGTATGTAGGGAAATGAAAACAATTTAAATATAATCAGTTCCCACTGTGTGGTTTGAACCAAAAACTATTTACAGTCACAGACTGACCTACAACTCCACAATGGCCTAAGATTGAGTCAAAAAGTAATAGTAGAATATAATAAAAGTGTATCTCTCATTTATGGGGACACAAGTCACAGGACTTACAACCAATTCCAGAAAGACAGATGATGTCAGTCCTCTTTGACACCCAGAAGCTTATAGTAGAAACAACTGGCAACACTTGGGACTTTAAATGTATACTATTTAATTTTGTGTATTGTGCACTCAGAAAGAAAATAATTGCGAATAACAAAAATCCTAAAATATAATCTGCACAGAAAACGGCCACGATTCTTCGATCGTATATAAATAAAAAAACATGAAATAACATTTCTATCCCACCTTAAGTAGAGCTTTGCCATCTTTGTCAGCATCTTCGTGCTTGATGGTGACTCCAATTTTCTTGAGGAGGCTGTCGATTTCCTCCTTACGGAAGTTCATGATGGCGCTGAACACCTTGTAGATGGGATCCAAGACGTACATACAGAATGAACGTTTGTTCTCATTGTCCTTTTGTTTCGACCATTTCTTGGTTTTGGCGTTGAAGAAGTTCTCTCCCCATAACCTAATTACGACAAATTTGAAATTTAACATTTGCATTGACAACTGCGTAAAATTATTACTTAATAAGAAAGAATGCATATTTTATGCATTTTGTGCATGTACTGGGTTGGATGACAACATATGTATTTTATCAATCTTTTAATATGCTTTGCAACTTGAAAACAATTAGGTACATAACATATTGGAGTTGTATCTCAGATTTTGTTGTAAAACATCTACAGAGAATGTCTCACCAATCCAAACTGAGACTTCTCTTTTCGTCCCGGTCTGCCGCTGGTGTATAGCATTAATGACTTTACCCAGTATCAATGGGACGAAAATGATAAAATACGTGTACATTTGTAAAAAAAAATCATTAATTTTAATCATAATTATAATTATTTTCTTTAATACTTTTTTATTTCACATTTTATCCTGCATTTCACAAGTGAAAAGAATTACAACACACGCCATTTTTAGTTTTTCATTCACAGAACTCAAACTTCTAATGGGGAATCGTACCCACAACACTCGCATTTACAGCAGGCCCTATCCAACAATATCCTCATAATGAAAAAAGAAACAAACAGATAGTAAACAACACATTACATATAAATTAACAAAGCAGTCAAACCTGTTCATGAGTTTGACAAGGTCGATCTTGAACTTGTCCGCGTACATCTCGGCGAACTGTTTCAGGGTGAACGCCCAGCCGTGCAGGCCTGAACCGAAGCCCACGGAACCCTTGCTGGGGTCAACACGCACCTCACCTGATTTATTAAAAAAATAAAAAATCAAAAAATTATGGTTAGAATTATTTTTTTTTTAAATAAAAAAAAGAGAAAATATATTTTTCATTATATAAACAATGTTCGCATGTACCCTGGTAGACAGTGAACTCAGTGTAAAAAAATTACTTTTTGCCAAATTTCAAAAAAACGATGTAATAAATAATCGTAAGACCTCGTTCATGTTAATTCTATTATAGGAATAGAAATAAAATAAATCAGCCTTACTCTATCCCCCACAGCAGGGTCGGCAGAGGGAACCTAGTGTTAAGACGCTCCATTTCCCACTTTCCGCCGAATTCTGGAGGCATTACGGATTGAGTGGCGGAAGTCAACCCCTACTTTTGCCAGAGCGAAGAAATGAAAATATTAAATATTTCATTGTCTGGAGTAGGATTCGAACCTACAACCTGTAGCGTTTACACTCATACACTTATGCTCCTGCAGCAGGACTGATTTTTAGTGCATTTTTTTAAAAGTAATATTTGAAGGCTCAAGAACTTCGTCAGTGCAGGGCTTATTAAAAAAATCTGCATAGAAAACACCCCAAAGTTAAAATAAAGTAAACATTTTTTATATTATAGTAAAAAAAAAAAATTTTTGAATTACTATTTTAGATTAATAAAAAGATTTAATATTAATACGAAAACGCGTCACGTCATAATTTCACAATAATTGTACAAACACACTTCGACCTTGACAGTTATCGATTTTTTCAAGACTCACGCGTTAGATAAATGAAGTTATAGTGATATAATTATTTACCGAGTCAAATGAATTTATTTAGGTTATTTATGTTGGAAATTTGTATTAAAAATAAAAAATGCTCAAATTTAAAACTTTGCATTGAAAACTAATACCCCACATTGTTTATTGTAACAGGGAAATGTAATTCATTTCCCTTTCCACAAGTGGGGATTGAACCCACAACCATTGTGTTTGCAGTCATACCATGTACCACTGTCATAAAGGTGTCAAAAAAGCAATTAAAATGTGAAGTAAAAATATAAATGACTATCTGATTTTAATCATCCCACAGAATTATCATGCAAGGTCCAACTTATCTTATTTCTATATCAGGATATTAACATGACAAAAAAAACAATATATTTAATACTTACACAAGGTAAAAAGTAATTTTGCAAGTAATTCTTTTTTTTGGATAATCATATTTTTATGTTGTTCAGTATTACATTTAATATTGTAATGTCATATAATTATTCACCTTAAAAGGTTCTAGTCATTGATAAAGATGCAATATATTTTGAATTTGAAAATTCACCCTAATTGTGCCATATTATTTATGACTGGAGAGTTTATGGGATTTACAGTTCTATGTGTAAGTAATTTATTCACTAGTTTTTACATATATACAAAATGTATAAAAAAATCATGTAGTGAGATATGATCCTGCATCTCTTGGAATCTTTTTTGTCGTTAGTATGTAACAATTATTTATTACATTCAGAATTAGTGGCATAAGTAATATATCTTATACACAGTTAATTCATGTAGACTACACATTATCATTTATATAATTTGTCTATAACATAACTTCAGTTTAGTTTTATAGCTGCATTTTCATGAGTTTAATCACTCCCCGAGTAGGAATCAAACCTATGTTGTTATAGCTACTATTTGCAACAAAACAAATTAATGTAAAAAAATAATATTTACCCATAGGGCCACCATCATCATTATATGTGGCAATGATTACGTTGACATTTTCTACAATACGTTGGAAGGTCTGGTACAATTCTTCGGACTCCAGTTGCAATTCAAGCAAAGCACGGTCCATCTTGTTCATGAATAGAATGGGCTTGATACGCTCGGCGATGGCCTGACGCAACACTGTCTCAGTTTGTACACATACACCTAGACAAAAATATTATTTATTAATTAAAAAGATCTATAAAAAAAGAAACAATACTAAATTATAATAAAAAACTTATTGTATACTAACAGTATTATAAATAAAAATAATAATAGTATAAATTCTACAATCAATTTGCTACAAAATTTTCAAAGGAAGAAAAATATAAAGCTTGGTCATTATTATTATTAGATACATCTAAAATAATTTTAACCTGAAACATATTTGTAAATCACATACTTTGAAATTGAATCGAACTTCTAACCTTTAAGTGAAAGGTCATGTCTCTTTCACCTTTCTAAAAATAGCTTTTCAATTATTTTCAGGCATTTTACTTATTGAAAGTCTAGTTTCAACTATTATTATATTTTGTTCTTCAAAGAATACTTGACTAGAATGATTATAGAAAAAAAAACTGCTATTTATTATAGTATGTTGCAACATAATGTAAATATTAATAACTATTAATAATCAGTTATTTCAATTTTTAAGTAATTAACTTACTATCTTTTATATAGGTTTCAAAGTATCCCACTGTAAGGAAACTGCCATATTTCACAAGGTGAAAGAAGTTTTCTTTTATTACATGGTTTACTTAGACTTATAAATTTATCATCTAGGTAAAGTGACTTACCAGATACACAGTCCACTACTACGAGGGCACCATCAGTTACACGGAGGGCGGCCGTCACTTCTGATGAGAAATCAACGTGACCAGGTGAGTCAATTAAGTTGATCAAGAAGCCCTTTTCGCTCTTTTCACGCTGGTCAGGGTTTGTGATGAACACCAAGTCCTTCTCTTCCAACTCGAAGAACATAGATATGGCGCTGAAAAATTAATATGTTTAGCCATTGTCTCTAACAGATTTAGGTATTATTATAAAATATTGTAACATCAGCTGGCCGTTCTAAAAATCTTCACTAAATTTCAGTTGTTAGTGGTAAGAACAATCATCATGAAATCAAGAAAGTTTACGATAATTTATTTAACATTAGCTTATTCCGAGGAGCGCAATTTAAAACTCAAAATATACGTAACATTAGCAATTTAAGTTCGTCCTTGGAAAAAAGTGCATGTGCACTGCACTGCAGCCATATTGGAAGGTCAATACACACAAAGGGTAAACCAAACTCACGTGGATTTGATGGTGATACATCTGTCTTGTTCATCTTTGCGGGTGTCGGTGAAACGAGTCTCGCCGGCCCTCGCGTTGGCGATGATACCGGCTTTGGAGACCAGCGAGTCCGTCAAGGTGGACTTGCCGTGGTCGACGTGAGCGATGACGGACATGTTGCGGATGTTCCGCTTCTTGTCCATCATCCCTCGGATCTCGTCGACAGTAAAATTCACCTGCACACATAATTTGAACACTCAGCATGTTGAAAAGCCGGAATAGTATAAAACAGATGGTAACAGTACTGTCAGACGCACGTTTCATATTTCTCGACAGGTTAATAAAATATAGTAGAATACAGTTTATAATGTATTCAATAATATCATGATTTATGTAATTGTAAAATATTTCACAACACTTTATTCACGACACCACAGTGAAAACGTCATCCCGTTCACAAAGTAGACTTAATAAAATATTAAGTTTTTAATACTTGTTTTACATAAAACTTGAAAAATAAAACCACATAATATTAGAACACATATTCAGCTTCACTTTTCTAAGCACCAAATGCAAAATTACCACTTACCATATTGGATGGTTTATGATTTTTCTTTTAATATAATACACCACCATACGCCAGCAATGGCGTACGCGTTAAAAAGGACCCTTTTACGAGTTCGTGGGCCGGATGTACCCGCCACCCGTCAGACTACGTTGATAGTCATAGACAAAATGTATTGCCAGCACAATTACATAACTAAGCTTAAATATTTAATGTGAGACATCATTAAATAATATAGTTTATATTATCCGTATAATATTTATATATTAGATAGATAGATAGATAAAACTCTTTATTGCATACATAAACAAACACATAACTAAATAGTAAAACAAAAGACATAGAGTAGCATGCAAAGGCGACCTTATCACTATTAGTGATCTACCTTCTTGGTCTTAGTTTTACACCGGCCTTTATAATAACGGAAACAAATTTATTTTATTGTATTGGTTGTATTTATACATTAATGTACATTATTTTCAAACAAAATATTATATAACCTTTTTAAAATATTGTAAATAAAATGCTTAGTTACATGTAAGTTGTTAGTTTTATAAAATATAAATAAACAGAATAAAGACAAGTGATTATATAATACATATTCATAGTTACAAAATTTACAAAATCGCACCGTTTATAAATGTATTTATGGTCTATTTAATTGAAAATAGAAATGAAATTGAAAATGCAATAATTATATTATCTATATAACGTATTCATGCTTTGTTTTTTTATGAATAATGATAATTTATATAAATTATTTAATGTAATATTATCAAGGAGTAAAAATTTAAAATAAAAACATGGTATATTTTTAATATTTTAGTAAAAATAAGTTAAAAATTATCTTGCTAGACCTACTACTCAACACTAGATGTCACCACAAAACAAAGATAATAACGAAAAGTGTTATCTTCAAGACAGATGTCGCTCGGTATATTTAAATTAAATTAACTGTTTGTGCCATTTTTTTAAAATCATTAAAGTAATCCCATTACTAGAAATATTGGGAAATGAAATATTCCAATAATTTTATTGAATATTAAATTATCTATCTATTTAAATAAGAGTTAAAATGTGTTTTGCTTTTTATTTTGAGTTCTTTCTCGTACAATGTGATTCGTGCGATACGTATAATAAAAACGGTTATAATACTTCAAAATATGCTTAATTATAACATTAATTGTAATTAAAAGAATAAGGAATAAAAAGATATAAACTGAATACAATGAACCATATAACATTTATAGATAAATAAAAAACACATAAGTCGTTACTGAAAAAAAAAACGCTTAATGGTTTTTAATCGGATATACCATCTTCTTATTAAAATTTAAAATCTAAACAAAAACAAATGTTTAAATTACTATCAATATTATTTAATATTTTATATTCCAGCAACACCATAACCTCAGATTATAAAAAAAAAAATAAACTATACAACTGGAATCATCATAAAGTGAATCGTAAATAAAGATAATTTCATATTTAATGTGAAACGATTTGAAATTTTGTTTATGTGCCGGCCAAGTTGGCGAGGCCGTCGGCCAATGGCGGCGATTCCGAGAAACCTACTCTGACTATGAATCGAATAGGTTTTGTTGGCAACAGGACCTTGCCAACTTGACCCAATTTATATATCATTCTGTCTGTGCATCTGTGCATTATAATGTTTTACCCATTATACAAAAACTAAATTGAGACCTTCGTGGCGTTTGTCTGTAAGCACGACGGTTGTGGGTTCGATCTCCACTCGGTTGAATGATCATATTTTCATAGCGGATATATTTTCATTTCTCTGGTCTGGTAGACACTAGGTTCCCTCTGACTACTCCTCTATGCAGGAATTGAGTATTTGGAGCAGAAAATGCATAATAGAGTGTTTGGACACTAGGTTCTTCCTGTCCATCCAGTTCTTCGGGAAGAAGGTGTTATTAAAATCGTTTTAAATTTGTGCAATTTTAATTGTAATTTATATCATAGTAGGTATGTATTCTTTTTCAGAATAAATTTTAAATCTCATAATAAATAAGATTTATTTCGTATTACATACACTGATCCTTATTAGCAGTTAAAAATAAATGTACCTAGTCAGGGACGGCTCTAGCTCCTGTAACGCCCGTGTGCAATAAAGCCCTGGCGCCCACTAGGCCCAATAATTTTGAATGGTGGAACTCACTGAGAGCCATAATTTTTCTTAGTTGTAAATTGAAAATATCGATTTCCTCGAGTAGAGATTGAACCGACAATCATAACGATTACAGTCGAATACTGTGCCTGTCACTTTATACGTCTTTTTATTTTTAGCTACACGCTCTATCCCGCATTTAGCAGGGTAAGCAGAGGGAGAACGAAGAGTACTTAAGACACTGCTCTCCCCACTTTCCACCGAATTCTGGAATCATTGCACGTTTGCCTCGACACTACAACGAAGAACGGAAAATATTCAATATTACATTTCCTCGAGTGGGAATCGAACCCACCTTTCGCATTTGCAGTTGCACGCTCGTGCCTGCCACGTTCGACCTCAATGCACGTCATAATTTCACGTCATAATTTATCTAAATTAGTGGAAAAATATAGGGCAAAGTTTAATCACATTAATTTGGCTTTTCCACATACTTTACGAGATATAGAGAAAAAAAAAACAAAATTAAACCATTTTTTTGTTGCCAATCTAGTTTTAGGTCTTGAAAACGTGAGATCAGCCCTATTATTAGGCATGCATGAGGCGGAGGCTTGGCTGAGGCTCTGGTGAATCACTAAATACAAATTGTTGTTTACATTCAGAGCCGAACAGGTGTTCACCAGAATTATATTCTTATTTCTTATTTAAAGTGACGCAACTTTGCAATGAATGGATTTGCAAAAAAAAAAACATTGCTTGATAATTTATCTTGTTTATGAGATAGTCGTTCTCGTTTTTAGTATATAATTTTGTTAAGTGCTTTAAAGATAAATAATAAAATTTGTGATTGGTTAGTAATATATTGGTTTTATTAGGGTGAAAGTGAGGGAAATGTACGTAACGGCTCAGCGGTTCTGCGTTTTATTGTAAATACTAGGGTTGTGGGTTCCACTTGCAGGATTAAATTATTTTTGTTTTCTCGCTCTGCTAGAAAGCAAACCGGGGCGTATAACTCCGCCATTGTAAACCAATAAAAAGAAAATTGGGCGGAAAGGTAGGAACGGAGTGTACTAGTACCAGGTTCTCACTGCTTAAGCTGCAGTGCAGTCTGCTCCTTATGTATATGCGAGATATAACGTGAAGCTCTGCGTGGTTTTGCGATGAATTTACTATGAGGATTATGGAGGATTCAAAATTTATAGAGATACAAGTTATATTATGCAAATAAAAAAAATGTCTAATACATTCTAAAGTTTAGTAGAAAGTAAAAAAGAAGTAAATTAGAGAAGTAAAAAAAATCAGACTAGCTTATTTTTATATATCTGGTATGTAAAATAAATAAAAAATACTTAATGTATGTACTCCATAAAAAAGCTGTCTGGAACCATTAAGCGTAATATGAAAATAATTGACAATATTATTAACGAGACTATCATGTAATATGACTCATGAAACTTCTTAACATTAAAAGCGAGTGTAAATTAATTTCAATCTAGATATATATTTTTTTAATTTTCTTTTCCAAATATGTAAAAGCAGCCTTATTTTTGTATTTTTCTTGTCTTCGCATCGCCAAGTTTAAAGAGTTAAGTTAAAAGTTATCTTTAATACATCTGAACTATCTACGTCCAAAGGATATAGAAAGGCATTAGTTACTATACACTAAGATTAGCGCGTCCAACGAAATGAACTCTCAGCTTTATGTTATGCCCCACGATTGGCCTCTTACAGCTATCGTACGCCTAGATGGACAAATCTTAATATTTTTGTTCTTACAAAATCACATAAAAATCTAGACGTGGTGATCAAATTTGATTACTTTCAAATTTCAAGCCGACGTATTGGGTAATTTCAATTAATGAATCCAACAGCGAAACCGCTGGCCAACGATTTAATAACTCTTATCTTACATGTAATCCAATTTAAATGTACATACAGTCGTTTGTTCTACATAATAAGTAGCCAGTCGTGGCGCAGCTACTGGCAATGCCTCCTGAATTTAACAAAGCCAACGCGGCTTCGCCCGCTTTAACTTATTGTTATTTTTAAAAAATATACGTAAAATCTGCACATAAGCTAATGTATTATTCTGATGTTAACAGATATGTTCAGTAGGTAGTTTTTGTTTGAAAATGACACATACATCCATCCTCACAAACTTTAATTTGTAATATGAATGGGATTCAATTTTATAATGCATATGGCCAATACCTTAAATGTAAACACATATCTAAAATAAATATAATATTTTAGTTTCTATGACCTTTTTTGATGCCAATACAGTATTGAATTTACGAGTACTTATATAAGGGCTATACTCTACCTACCCAAGATAAAACCTTTAAAAAAATCTTTACAAACTTTTATTTCTTTTATCGCACAGTCAGACACTAAATGACTGTGTGGGTGTTTGGGCAATCGATATTTATTGCGTATAAAAAGTAAATTGCACGACGTAAATTGGTAAATGAATGCAGAGAGGGTGTATCGCGTGTTGCGCCCGAGGGTCGCGACTTGTAGGTTAGGCTGATTGCTAGGGTGAGAGTAGGGGTGCTTGTATTGTATTATTTTAAAAATATATATTTATATTTTTTTCCTTTGCGTTATCATAGGTTTAATAGGGAAGTTATTTTGTTCTCTACTTTAGAGCAGGTGCTTTAATTTAGTTTTAGACGTTTAAGTAAATATTCATATAAACTATAACATTTAAATAACTTCGCAGGCATATGCACTCAGTTTGTAATTTCTATAAAATAAAGTATGTATTGTAATGTTTTTTTCTATGAATCTATAAATTTTCATTTAAAAATTTCTTACGACAGGTGTCTGGGTTCAAAACCCACGTCTGGCAAATGTTTGACTTTATTGTTGAATATGAGTTATCCTTGTTGTTTAAATAAGCGAAACGTGGACTAGACAGGAAACATTAATTTATACGATTTTCATATAATTTCGTAATAGGCAACCCTAAATTGTCATATCAAAGGGACTGTGAAGGTCATCGTGATTACAAAATTGCATACAACGCAAATATAGGGCTATCTCAAAAACTACAGCGATATACATCTTATTGAAATTCCCAATAGACTAATTTAAGCGATAGGCACTTAATATAAGAGAATATTTTATAACATCATTACAAACAGGAATAATTATAATGAAGTCACTGACAACGCTAAATAAATGTAAGACTAGAAGTAAAAATAATTATATTTATAAGTAAGAATTTTTGAAAGGAATCACAAAATTAGCAATGTAGTACCAATGTTTTTTCTTTCTTTTCTTTTACAATTTCTTCCCTTCTTTCTTTTCTTTTATTAGGAAAAAGTGTCTTTTTCAGTATTCCTTTGTTATAGAAGTAAATTAAAATACAATATCGAACAGGAGCTCTTTAAATATATAACAACAAAAATATGAAATGTACATTTTAAGAACTTTTTTAATAACAGTTAGACACTGCGTTTCCCTCTTTCCGCCTAATTGTTAAGACACTACGAGTTTACTACTGGCGGAAATAAAAGCCGCGGCTTGTCTCTTTCAAAGAATCCGCAACCGTCGACAATTAGACTGCTGCGCCACTATGGCCTCGAGCGTCCTGTATACATACAACTACACCTATATTATATATATATATATATATATACATTCATATACCTTTATACTTTAAGGCTATCCTCACTTGACCCCTATTATTTGCATACATTAGTGTTTTCCTCCAAGCGGACGGACCTTATAAAGATCGAATTTCATTATTAAAATCGGATACAGCATATGCAATGTGAACATAACAGTCATTTGTATGGATTGTTATTATATAGTTGTAAATTTTACATAAAAAAGTACACTTTATTATATAAAAATTGGTATTTTTATCAATTATATTATATGCATGATAGTTTTATTTTTTTTTAAGTACTAGCACCAGCATGTCACTTTAAACGCGACAGTTCGTGGGTTCGAATCTCACTCGAGGTATAACTAGATTCTCTTTTTTTATATTGTCAAATGCTGAAATTTGTGATTTTTAAAATATTCTTAAGTTAATGCGTGATGAGTGGCTCAACACATCGCCGCGCTTTCTGTTGTTACCAGAGAGAGGACGTGAAAATAAACTTTATTTCATTCCGAGTAGATTGAACCCACAGCCATCGCGATGTCAAACGCACACTTGTGCGTAATGAAACAGAAGGGAAAATAAATACACAGCGATGAATCAACACTATATATTTCGTTATAAGCTTTAACAGAGGTTCGGCTTACAAGCGTACACAATACTAGAATAATCTTCAAATGCATTGCACGGCTAATTTAAACACTTGTCCCCACTCTCCGGACAATGAAGACGTCAACTGTCAATGTCGGCATAGGCTGGCTCGGCTCTATGGCAGGCATGACTGGCTGGCTGGCATGGCTATGGCTGACATAAGCGGCTTAACGTTACAATCGGCCATCCTGTAATAATTGCTCCCGCAATGGGAACACAATAATATGGTTAACTTTCAAGTAAATCGATTAGATCTTCTGTGTCTAATTGGTCATCAGAACTGCTGGCACTGTCAGATATAGGAGCTACACTGCGGTATGGCCTTATAGAATCGGCGGACACTAACCCTACGAAATTTTTATACCCTCTTAACCCCTTGATACTTCTAATCCTATATCTGTCATTGCCAACAACTCTAGTCACGATATAGGGCCCTGAATAGATGTCGTCTAACTTTGAATTAACCCTAGCAGCGCTACTGGTAGGAGCTTGCTTCCAGAGAACTAAGTCACCCTTGCGGTACACATGACAATTTTTACGACGTTTATCAAAGTTACGTTTCATTCTCGCACTAGCGTTTACTATACGTTGTCTTGCTTTAGTTCGCCTAGCCTGTATCGGCTCTTGTTCCCTATCTGAGACCGATACGTCGCACCTGGACTTACCACTGCGTGAAAACATTAAATCATAAGGCTTGAAACCCGTGGTATCATTTAAAGTATTGTTTATGCCCCAGATGATATCTGGGAGGCAATTTGGCCAGTTATTAGCGGCTTCACTAGGATCTGACGCGCGCAATGCATTAAGGATTGTTCTATTGGTGCGCTCGACTTGCCCGTTTGCTCGCGGACAGGCAATCGCGGTTAACGTATGCTTACATTGTTTGTCAGTAACAAACTTTTTAAAATTTCTACTCGTGAAAGCTTTACCGTGATCAGTTACGACTCTATCCGGATAACCAAATAAAGCGAACATTTTTTTAAGTCCTTTGACCGTTTCGACCGAATTTACAGTTCGAGTTGGCTCCGCAATGACAAATTTCGTAAATGCATCCGTTATAACTAACATATATTGGTAACCTTTTTTTGTCCTACAAAACGGGCCTAAATGATCAACGTGGATTACTCTAAAAGGTTCATTTGGTTTAGGAATAGGATGCAACATGCCTTCTTTCTTTCCGTGTTCACCCTTACCGTACGCACAATGTAAGCAAGCGGTTACATATTTTCGAATAAATTTTGTCATTTTAGGGAACCAAAAATCTTTTTTAATTAAATCCATTGTACGCTTCAAACCGACGTGACCTATTTCATCGTGATGCATTTGAACTATTTTCCACCTAGCCGGTCCTGGAACGACAAGACGATTTCCGTTCAGCGTTTTACGATACAGTCTAGCATTTACTATTACAAAATCATTTGTTAAATTAATGTTCGCGGTACCACTTTTCAATTGTTCAATAATATTTTTTAGTTTATCATCTTGCGACTGAACAGTATAAAACCAGTCTGACACTTCTAAACGATTTATATTAATAGCATCAATTGGATTTCTACTAAGTGCATCAACGTGTTTCATACGCTCCCCGGGCCTATACTCGACACTAATATCGTACTCTTGGATTAATAACCACCATCTTGCGATACGTGGTATCATATCACGTTTTGTGAGGGTGGCACGCACAGCCGTACAATCGGTTATTACTTTAATATGCCGACCTATTACATACACGCGAAATTTACGTAGTGACTCGACCACCGCTAGTGTTTCCAGCTCATAACTATGATATATACTTTCCTCGGGAGAGGTTACACGGCTAAAATACATAACGGGACGTAACGAGTTATCCAATTGTTTTTGTAATAATATGCCTGCTATTCCAACTTTACACGCGTCTGTATGTATTTCTGTATGAAGTGCGGGATCATAAAGTGCTAATACAGGCTTAGAACACAAACACATTTTTAATTTTTCAAAACTACTAGATTGCTCTGTATTCCATACCCAGGGCATATTTTTTTTTGTAAGATCGGTTAACGGGCGGGCTATTTATGCAAATTTATAAATAAATTTCCTAAAATAACTGCAAAGACCTATAAATTGCCGTATTTCGTGAACGGTTTTAGGCACCGGAAACTGAGAAACTGCGGTTAATTTCGACTCTGATGGTCTGACTCCATCCTCAGAAATTTCATGTCCTAAATACGTCACTTTGTCTTGTAAAAATGCACATTTTTTCATATTTAATTTAAGATTTTCCAATTGAAACTTAGATAAAACAATCTTCAACATTTTTAATCCAGATTTAATGTCACCCGAGGGTAGTAAAATATCATCTAAAAATGCTAAAATCTCATTTGCGGAACTGTCACTGTGAGATAACATATTCTGAATTGAGTTGACTATTTTATTAATTAAACGCATGAATACGGATGGTGAATTGGCTAAACCAAAAGGAACTCTTAAATACTCGAATTGTCCCTCTTGGCAAATAAAAGCAGTTTTATAAGTGTCTTCCGGGGCTAACATTAATTGATGGTATCCCTGTGCCATGTCTAAACATGTATAATATTTTTTACCGGCTAGCTTAGATATGTGATCTTCGATATTAGGTAACGGATATTTAGATAATCTATACATAACCTACTATCTCCATTCTTTTTCTTCACTAACACTACCGGGGAAGCATAATTAGATTCGGATTCTTTAATAATACCTGCGCCTAATAACTCTTTTACTTTAGATTTTACTATTTCGCGTTCACTCAGGGAATGCCTATACGGTTGACGATATATAGGCTGATTGTGATTAAGTCTTATCTTCATTTGTATTAATTTAGTACACCCGAGATCTTTAGTACTACTTGCAAAACTATCTCGATATTGAAATAAAATATTTAATAAACTATGACGTTGGTTATCATTTAAATTCCCTATCTTTATATCATTTAATAATACGCCGCCTATACAAGTATTGCTATCACTACTATCAAAAGTATTTAGAATATTTATTGATTTATCTCTATCTGACAAACTGGACACTTTACACAAACTAGGCATGTGAGATAAAATAGGCAAACTAGAAAATAATGGCATGGCTTTGCAACTAACCTGGCTGGCTGTAGTAGGCTCCTCACACCGTTCTGCTCGGGTCAGAACTTGTCCAGCTTCCCACACGATGTCCTTGTCACCGTTGTTCATGACTTTCATGTAACCCTGGCTTCCTCGGAGTAAAGTGGCGGGTAATGAATAGCACACACCTTGTAAATCATGATGACGTGCGGCCGTGCAGACATTTACATTCTCGTCATTTCCAGGGACAAGAATTTTTATAATTGAAATTCCGGGTGGCAATGTCTCTTGGCATGATGTCAATACTTTGAACCTCTGAGGATCTTCATCGACATTAATTCCAGTTGTGAAGTCAGAATCTTGTCTGTGTAGTGTAGCTGTACCGTTGCTTACAATAAGCGACATATTATCAGAGTTAATCACTGGCTGTCCGATCAATAGGTTGAGTCTCTCAACCTCTGTTAAGTATGCGCTACATGGTATACGAATGTTATCGATATCAAGGTCGAATTTCACTTCACCGTGGCTTGTGAGCAAACCTCCAGAAAATCCTTTTAAAATTGTTCGTGAAGGTATAACTTCAAGAGAAAGCAACTTAGCTATTTGGTTACGCATAACGTTCACTTGGCTCCCGGTGTCTACGTAGGCTTTTACAAATACCCCGTTAACCTTTACTACCTTCTTGTAAGTATTATCATAATTTTGCAGCAATTTAATGTCTTTAACATTGTTATTACTTTTCAGAGTCTCGCGATTAGTTTGAGAGCTCTGACAACGAGTAGCAATATGACCTTGAGCCCCACACTTAAAACAAATACGTTGGTCTGGTAGTGTACAATTACGTAATAGGTGACCCACCTTTTTGCAACGAGGACACGGGTCAATGTCTGGGTTGATTTTCTTCTCCAATGGTAGTAATTGTTTGAGCTCATTGCGGGGAACTCGAATTTCAGACGTCGATCCACGATAGTCATCGAGAGCACAAAGAAAAGCTTCATAAAGTTCATCTGGTCTTTCACATTGGAATGCACGTGCGTTAGGCTGCAACGAGGGGGGTAGACCGCGAATAATACACGAAACATTAGCACTATCCGATAATTTACACCGAAAACACATAGCCACTTTGTCCTGGTAATATTTGGTCATTGTCTCACTGGATAATTTCTTTCGTTGCATCATTTCGTCCAATAAAGCACTATAATCACGATGTTTAGGAAATGCTCGCAATAACATTTGTTTCCATTCGCCCCACGTATAATTGTATTCGTCGAGTCTATTGTACCATTTACGAGCCTGACCGCGAAGTTTATCTTGCAGATAAAATGATTTAATGTCGTCACTCCAATTGTGTATATCTCCAAGCTGTTCAATCTTCTTTAGCCACGTTGACACTGTGCAATCTTCACCTTCGGGATCAAATTCAGGAATGAGCGACGCTGCACGATGATTCTTCGCTCGATCCAACGTCTCGCACTCTTGATCAAGATCACGTATCGCCCTGTCGACCTCGTTCACTAGCAGATGTTTTAACATTTTTCTGGCGGGTGGCGGTGACACGTCACGATCGTAATCCGCTTCGTATTCTTCTTGATTCGTAGGCGTCCCTTCTGCACGGCGGACGCCTCTGCCGATATTATCCGAGCGATTGCGCTTCATCCCACTTCTGAGTGAAACAGAAGGGAAATAAATACACAGCGATGAATCAACACTATATATTTCGTTATAAGCTTTAACAGAGGTTCGGCTTACAAGCGTACACAATACTAGAATAATCTTCAAATGCATTGCACGGCTAATTTAAACACTTGTCCCCACTCTCCGGACAATGAAGACGTCAACTGTCAATGTCGGCATAGGCTGGCTCGGCTCTATGGCAGGCATGACTGGCTGGCTGGCATGGCTATGGCTGACATAAGCGGCTTAACGTTACAGTAACGAACAACGGTCTTTATAGGTGGATACCTATACAAATATTTTTAGTGAGTGGCGTTTAATTATAATATTATCTACAACATTTTTATTTATTAAAAATACACATTACGATACCAAAACGCAAACTCATTCATTTTATTATATCTTTATGAATATAATAAAATTTCATTTTCGCTTAGCAGGCACATTTATTATATTTTAGGTAATTTTAGGGTGCCATATCCAAAGGGTAAAACGGGATATTACTAAGACTTTGATGTCTGTCTGACTATCCCTATGTCACCAGGCTATGCCCTATAGACCGGGATAGTTAGACAGTTGAAATTTTCACAGATTATGTATTTCTATTGCCGCTATAACAATATACCTATACAGAATCAAATAAACATTTAAGAAAAACCCAAGAAACGTCACGTTTTGCCGTTTTTTTAGATAATGATTCGGAACCCTTGGTGCGCGAGTCCGACTTGCACATTGTCAATTTTTATCTTGACATATCTCCTATTTTGTGGCTTTTTGCAGCTGTTTGCCTCGTCATAAATATGGACATCGTCGTTTTCGAGTAAATTTTAATCAAAATATATGAAAATCGAGTAATTTAATATCTATTTTTTATACAATCGGTGTACCCAATATGCTGTTTGATTTTATAATATCGATGCAAAATATTTTTTTCGGTAGCAACAGTGGATCAGTACAAAAACACACACGTGCGGCTTTGGCTGCAACACCTGGAGCGCCGCCAGCAGGATGACACACCAGAGGAACCTAATGCGACACTTCCGTGAAAATGAAATTGCGGGAACACCACCTATACTATAGACTAAACCCTATTTTATAACCGATTACATTTTATTTAAATAATGATGATAAACAGTTTCTAATGTCTAAGTTGATACGATAATAATGATTATTCTTTTAATACAATCAAACATAACTAGAAGTATATAATTAAAGTATTTTTTTTTAAATATTTTTAATAAGTAGTAGGTACCTACCATATAGAATTGCCCAACTCTATAGCAGTTCCTACTAAACCTACGTAACAGAGTGACTTGCTTCTTGTATAAGGAAAAAAACATTTTATGCATTAAAATTTATACGTAAATTATAAGTAGGTTATAAACAAATTTTCCTAACACAATATATGTATATATTTTTTAAAATAAATTTAGTAGAAGTAATAACTGGCAATTTGAGAGACTTTAATAAAACTATAACTTAAATAAATCTATTATAAATGTAATTCCCGATACTGAATATCTGTTTAGTACAAGCAATGCCTCCAGAATTCGGCAGAAAGTGGGGAACGGAGTGTCTTAGCACTAGGTTGCCTCTGCCTTCCTTGCTATATGTGGTATAGCGTAAAGCAAAAAAATATAACTAAATATAAGTTATTTCGTGGCGCCAATTATTTCAATCTATCCCTCGCCCGTACCAAATCCCGAGGATATTTAGACGAAGATAAAGTAGAAAGAGAGAGTAAAATAAATAGAAATAAAAGTAAAAGAATACTCAATACTTTAAGTAGTACTTCTATATAGTTTTCACTCAGTACATTACTGGCAGAGTGACAAAATGCGTGGACCTTCAGCAATTTATGGGTCGCTTTTAATGGCGTGATTCACGGAAAGGACTTATTGAATGTTTATTATTGTTTACGTTTGAGGTCGAATAGAGGGCATCTGCGAAAGAGGGGTCAAACAAAATTATATTTTCATTTTATATAACGTGAAGCTGATTTTGATTTTGATATATTTCCCAAATGAGCAGTGATTGTTGTAAGATTCTAGGCTATAAAGCAATTTGATATAACCAAGGATCAGGAATCAGCGTCAAGCTGATTTTTTTTTAGCAGTTTCAGGATAGGAATTATTGACATCAAAATTAAATCAAGTCAGCTTCACTCTGTATCCCGTACACAGCAGGGTAGGTGGAAGGAACATAATTTTAAGACACTTCGTTCCCCACTTTTCGCCGAATTCTGGAAGCATTATGTGTCGAGTGGCGGAACTCAACGGAAATCAACAACAAATTGGGAATAAACTGTAGAACAGCGTTTTGATAATAAATTCCCTCCATCTATCCCGTTATATGCGTGATACAATATGAAACTATCTAATTTCTCCAGTAAATAAATTAGTTGCTTTTTATAGAGGTTACGTAGATCGATATTTACTAATATTAATGGTAGCACACTAACTTTGAATGAAGTCGACGTGATGAATGAAGCGTTGCACGCTACCGCTGAAATGTTGTGAAATAATTGGCATAATATAAAAAAATATTATATGCTTCTATTCAAAAAAGAACTGAAATATATCGAAATAAAGTATATAGTTGTAATAATATCAAATAATGGACATTTGCCAGCGGTTTCGTGAAATTCGAAAATACAATAAATAAATAAAGATGATGCAACAATATTTTCTAGAATGTGGACATTTAAATGCATTTCGATTAATTATTATATTATTTATTTAATCGATTCGAAATTCAAATTATTCGAACATCGACAAAATTAAAAATAATATTATTAATTTAATCGATTTTAAAAGTATGATGTTTTATAAGGATTTTTTTTTTAATAACAAGGCAAATTTAAAAAAAGCTAATGATCATTTAATATAATGATTCATTTAAATAAAAAAAGCTAAGGATCATTTAATATAATGATTTATTTAAATAAAAAAGCTAACGATCATTTAAGTTAACAATTCGTGTTCATTAAAACGCATATTACCTAGTTTCCTACGTCAAGAAATACCGTCGCCACGCATCAGGGATTTCCACTGTTTTGTTTATTTTCCGACTACCTCGAATATTGCGGTTTAAAAGCTGAACTTAATCATATATTACAATTATTTTACCTTTACTCATTGATAATAGCAAAATATAATTCTAAATTACAATATAGTAAACTAATAACAATTTCGAAAAGAAAAATATATTCATTGGCTTCTATCCATACTTAATCTTTTAATATTTTCTTTTTGTCATTTATAAAAAAAGTTAAATTTTCACGTATTTACATAGATTAAAAATAAATCAAAAGTTAGGACATAGTAAGACGACGTGCAACGGTGAAGATTTAAATCGTATAGAATAAAATGTTGAAATCTCAAATATATTATGTACAACTCTATTGTCTCCAGTCTGGCAACAAAACCTCAATTTTCACTATATTTTTTTTGACGAAATGTAACAAAAAAATACTGTTGGCTTTATCTTCATTTACAATATCTATACATTTTAGATATAATATAATTAAAAAAAATCCTTAATTCGGCATAAAATGGAAAACAAAGTGTCTTAACACTAGGTACCCTCTGCTTACCCTGCTGCGGTATAATATAATATCATCATCATTTGAACTTCTCAGTGTTTCCTTCATTTTGTGTTAAAAGGGCTAATTAAGACGTGTTATATTGTCCACGAGTGACGTGCCCCTCCCACGCTTCGTGTTTAGTAGCGCACATGGCGGGATTGCTCCTTTTGCCCTTTATTTATAACCAGAGTACTACTGATGTGTGTCCTTTGATACAACGTGCTGAAGAGATTAGAATATTGTATGGAGTCTAGAAGTGGCATTTTGTTTGTAATGTTCAATTTAAAAGCGCCTAAATATGGATTTGATATAATTTGTGCTAGTTTATCTGCTTTTCCTTGACGTATTTCTTACGATAATTAACTATTTTTTATTGTACTATATTATAGTATTCTAAATATTATTATTGTGCCTGGTTGTGAAATCCAATGTAGAGCAGTTTGTTAGTAATAAATAAAAGGAGGTAAGGCCATAATATATGGCCAAGCCATAAAGCGAAGTATCTTAACTAGGTTCCCTTTGCCTAGCCTGCAATTTGAAGCTAAAAAAATAAGAGATATATTCTTTTTATATAGTCTGTTCTACTGTAGTTCTATATTTGAAAATTGCTACAAAGTATATAAACTCTCTTTGTACCTGACATTTGTCAATGTTCAATAATGTTCAATTATTTCGTATTAAATTATATTATACACTAAAACAAATTGAAACTAAAAATTGCACGCTTTTTGCATCGTAATCAAATGTCGACATTTCTTGGTATTTTACCAAACGAAATTTCGCAAAATGAACAAATCCTTCCAGCTATACATTTCACCTTCCAAGTACAATACGTATAATAAAGGGGTAGCTTTTCTGAGAACTTGGATCGAACAAGTCCCCTATAAGTTATTCTACCTAGAGTCAAATAAAGTTTTAGTAAAGATGATACTGACATAATACTTACTTACTTAATCGCTAATTTAATTGTAAAAAATAAAAACAAAAAACGAAAAAGAACACTTTATTCGCTACTTTCCACAACCTTCGCGTTTTAAAACAGGCCTTAAATGAATTAATTGTTTATTAATATTTTTATAAATTATTTTATTTAAATCCATTGTTCTCAATATATTCTTAGTACTACTTACAAAACGGCTCTCAAGCTACGCTACAAAACATCAATCAGTACGTCCAAGCTAGTTTTCCAAAGAAAATCATTATTATTACTAGATATAACATCCAAAAATAGGCCTGTCTTTATTCCGAATGCGCACGCGCAGTTTCGCGGGTGTCCACATAAATCAGATGGCGCCACCGTCGTGATTCAGCGTCGCCGGCGCACTTCTTTCAGTTAATTCTGGCTATTTAAAAAATATAAGCTGAATAGATGTATGAGTCACACAAATCTTTGGTTTTTAGTTATCAATTTTTTTGGTAATATTGTAATTAAATATTTAGTTCCTAGTCAAAGCCGGAAGGATAGGATATTAGATATGATTGGACTCTCTTATTGTTATCGTTTTTAGTGATAAGATAATGAGATAGGTCGAAAATTTGGATATAATTTTTAAACAAATTTTAATGAAATGTTTATATATTGTAATTATAGGTAATAATGATGAATGATGGATGGATGATGGATTTCTGCAAATATTATGAGCAGTGCAATGTATAATGCAATTTCAGTGTAATGAAAAAACCAGATACCCATAAACAACACGTTTTATTCTGACGTATGCAAATATAAAAGTAGTTGTCACTGATGCTATTGTAACCTAATGTTTCTAAGTTTAAATTAAAAGAAGGTTCTACATTTGAATTCGAGCATGAAGCGGGATAGGCCGAGGGACCTAGAGTTAAAGCACTCCGTTCCCTCCGTTTCATCGAATTCTGGAGACATTGCATGTTGAGTTGCAGAACTCAACGTCATGTTTACGGTCACACGCTTGTGTCCCTGCGACACGACTGGCCTCAACTCAACAGTTGCTCCTTTCAATATCAATGTTACAGCGTTGTCGGATCTTCTCAACAGAACTGCTTTTCGAGCCGGTGGTAGTTTTATGTTCAATCGAATATTTTAAATTTTAATTTGTAAGAGTACTAATGTAAGCCATTTTCACATACTTATAGACTGTTGTATTAATCATTTTATATAATTATAGGTAATACAATCATTAGACCGATCGCTTATTCCGGGTCAAGCGGAACGTGACAATGAGTCATGCTTTTTCGTGCGTGCAGCCGGCGGCGTTCATATATTTGTAAGAGGTTATCACGTCAAAACTGCTAATGATATGGAAATTACACAAGGGAATGCTCTTTGCTGATCCCGCACGGTTAAATAGATGCGTGAAAATATTAAACAGAAAAAAATGTAACAAATTATTGTGGCGCAGCGGCACAGCGTCTGTCTGTACATGCCGCGATTGTGGGTTCGAGTTCCACTCGGGAAATAAATTATTTTCATTACACTACCTACTATGAAAAAAAAATGCCGCGCGTTGAGTTCAGTGGGAAACAGAATATTCTCACTAAGCTATTCCTCTGCCTACCCTGCTATATGCGGGATACAGCGTGAAGGTAGAAAAAAAGTCTATAAAAATATCTATAGAGACAATAAAGCAAAAGCTATATTTTATAATAAAAATCACATAAATAGAACACTGATAAGACTTTATTAATATTTCCACGGCAATATTTATATTATATAGAGCGACCCCGGCGAAATTAAGCTTGTGACGTTTCAATAGGGTAACGCGCTGCTACCATTTGTTTTACTCGAAACTTGTCTAGTAAATCTTTATATGTTGAGGCTTTCGCAGCACACTGGTGTGGGTCGCAAGGGCTGTGAGTTCGATTCCCACTCGAGGGGATTTAATCTGTAAAAAATTTTTTTATCAACTTCACACACACAGAAGGATAGGCAGAAAAAACCTAGTGTTAAGACAATAACTGGCCTCAATATGTTTTTTTTTATAAAATATAATATCTCAAATTTCCCTAAAACACATGAAATCAAAATTAAAAAAAAATAAACACTTCTAAATTCGATACTAACTCACCAGAACGTTCCATAGTAAATCGCACCCCAGTCCCCAGTACGGGGCTCGGCGCCGCGACGTCGCGCCGCCCGGCGCCAGTCGCTTCCCGACTACACTACACTGAACTGGACGGTACACACTGTATATAGACTATACACTTATTATACTTATTAGGATTGCATTAGGGGTAATCGACTAATGTTTATTTTTTTTAGTTTTTTAGAGTCAGACGGTGGTTGTGGACTCGATACCTATAGGATAATTGTTTCGTCCCATCGTGCATTAATTTTCTCCAGCACCAATTAAACGCCCGGCGTTGAATGTGGGCACTCAACACACATGCCTCGAAAAATTCGCTAGAAATTCGGTAACAGAGTGTCCTAACACTTTTGCTTAGAATTAGCTACGCTATATCTTCTTAACAAAGTGAGAATTGGAATAATTTCAACCCTTTAGTGGGAATCCAACTCACAACCACCGTCATAAGTCGTTAAGTTACACCGCTCAACATGCAATACCTCCAGAATACAACGGAAGTCGGGGAACAAAAGTACTGAGTGATTTGTTAGACAAATTAAAAAGATTTAACACTAGGTCCTAGACCTCTGCCTATCCTACTATGTGCGGGATACAGCGTGATAAAAAATCTTTCGCAAGGATATCTCTTTTATAGTGTAAGTTGTCGTAACCATGTTTAATACTTCATAGTGAAGTCGGTGCACGGCGCCGGCGGTGTGCTCTGTACTACGCAATAGGAAACACCTTCATATGAGTGGAATAAACAAATACTAATTAGGAAACTGCATCTAATGTATGCAAATTACCTTATGGCATGTTTGTTTTATTTTATTTTTAGCTTGGTAAGGTCAAAACGTTAGCTTGGTAAGAATATTAGTAAGTATTATTCAGTAGAGACTGTAATGTATTTATATCATGTTTTTTTCTTATAGAAACTATCTGAACTTATAATATTAGGTACTCTTTTATATTAGGTAAATCATAATTATGTTATATTACAATATGTACCAATTGTTATTTGTTTCTTAACCTATAATTATTTTTTACTTTTCGATAGGTCCCAATTTCTCGTATGGAAATAAAACACAGTTTACATTAAAACTGTGCCGCTAAACCACGACGACCTCACCCTCAACCTATTCAGAGAAAAAGATGAAAAAATAACATATAATTTTACGGGGATATCTGGAAAACCAACACATGTTCTGTAATATATAGTAATTATTTATTTTATAATTGTAGACTTTGTAACGTTAACTTAATGGTTGTTTAACTATGTTCAAAGTAATTAAATTATAAAATGTAGGTCATTGTGAGCAGCTCACGACATAACTGAGCGGTATAAATCAACAGATCTGGGAATTTTACTAGCAAATATTCATTTTTAATATTTTTTTATATAGCAGGGTTGGCGGAGGAAACAGGTTCCCTAGTATTGGGGCACTCCGTTCCCACTCAGGACAGGACAGGACGTTCCGTTCCCGTTTTTCCGCTGAATTCTACTCAAAGCCGCGCTTTGACTCGTTACCAAAGCGAGGAAATGAAAATATTAAATAATTTATTTTATCAACTGGGAATCGAACCTAGAAAACAAACTTGTCGATCGCACAGTTGTGGCCCTGAGCCATGAGTGGCCTACAATATTTTATTACAACATTTAAGGAAAGTACACGAAGAATGGAGTTTTGTGCGTCGCGGTGGAACAGGTATATCAGGTGAAATAAAAAGTTTCGCATACCAACTTGCTTTTGCGTAATTTTAATTCACTATAGCCGTTTATAATAATTAGTTACTATTGAATGCCAATCATGATTATCGCACTGAGTGTACCTACCTATTAAAATTATACATAATTTTATAATCAATAATAATTAATGTAACTCTGTAGTTGATGGTTCGATTTTTTAAAAAAAGTATGTACTTTGTTTGTACGTTGAAAAGTTTATATTTCTGTAAGTCATTCAATACACATTAGATTCGGTTATGTCTCTAAAGCGAGTTAATTTATTTATCAACAAGTTATCTTAACTAATCTGCACAAAGTGGCATTAAATAAATTTTAAAACTCTACAGTCTGTAAAAAATAATTTAAAAAATATTCATCATCATCAGCTTCAAGTTGTATCCCGCACACAGCAGAATAGGCAGCAGGAACCTAGTTAAGATATTCCGTTGCCCACTTTCCGCTGAATTCTGGAGGCATTACGTGATGAGTGGCGGAACTTAACGCCGTGCTTTGTATCGACATCAGAGCGAAGAAATGGAAATGTAAATTTAAATAAATATTTCATATCCTCGAATGAAATTAGAGGATCCTCCATTCGAGGATATGAAATATTTAATGGTGGATAATCGTCTGGTTGGCACTCTTAAAAAATATTAGCTGTTAGGTATAAAAGGTTTTCTTTTTTTTTTCAGCTTCACGCTGTATCTCGTATATTGCAGGGTGGGCAGAAGGAGCCTAGTGTCATCCTGAGGCCTCTGTTCCTCATTTTACACAGATTTTTTTTTAATATTGCTATGTGGCGCTTTGCCTTGGTATCAGAGCGAAGAAATGAAAATTTAATAAATTATAATTCACTCCCTCGGGGTCCAACCCACAACCGTCGTCATTTAGAGCCACACGCCTGTGCCCATACGCCGCGACCACCTCAGAAAATTATAATCAACATATATCAATAAATAAACATGTTTTATGTCCATAATAATAAATATTTCATAAATAATTTTCACAAGAACCATTGTCTTACCTTAAATGTGCAGATTTAAATCGTTTACTCAACAATCATTCGAAACATGAATTATTCAAAATGTCGGCCGGCCGTAAAGCAGCTCGTTACTTGTGCCATAAAAACACCCATAAAACGAAGTAAATACAATACTTCTTGTTTTTACCCGTGATCTTAATATAGAACTGAGATGCATCTACAAATTCCGCGCTGATTTACCTGTTTCTAGAAAATAATAATAAGTATATAGATCTAAGGACCGAAGACCTAAAGAGGTTGACGGGACGCGGATGGGTCCGAAGAGCTGAGGATCGAGTGTGGTGGCGTGAATTGAGGAAGGCCTATGTACAGCAGTGGACAATCGATGGCTGTCGATGATGATGATGATGATATAGATCTGGTATTCTAATGGAAAAAATAATGATAAAAACATCATTAAATATTATTGTCTATATAAGGATTTATTGTATCGCTTAAGAGAAGTGCTCAATTGTAGTTAAAGTTAATAGAGTAAGATTATGTAATAGAACAAGAAAAGTTTACAAACTTAAATTGATGTGAATTTGCTAAATTAATATTATTATGATTTAGATATTTTTCGATCAATCCTCATAAATATTATATTAAATAAAAAATAATATATTTATATACTTATATTCAATTTAAATAAACATTGTGGTTTGTAATGTCAATATTTAAAAATAAAATATCCTTTTATCCTTTTTTAATATTAAATACATACGAGTATACTGTAGCAAAGTAAACAGAATAATTCAAAACACTTAATAAACTCTATTTATTTTTTCTACAATTAAAAAAAAAATACACTTCACGCTGTATCCCACACTGAAGTAAAGGTAGAGGGAACCTAATGTTAAAGCACTCTCTTACCCACTTTCCGCCGAATTTCGATTACCTCAACACCAGGCTTAGCCCTTGTGCCTGATGATGATGTGCGATTTAGATTAGAATTAGTATTTATTACATGCATTGTGTAGCGTCCGTCCGTCACGTACGCCACAGATCTACGAATGCGATTTTATGAGAAGGTTATGTTAGTGTAACCAATAGAATTGAAAATATATGGCAACTTTGTAACTGTATAGTGTTTAGTGGTTATAAAAATGGTAGTTGTGGGTTCGATTCACTCATGGGAGAATGAGAAATATTTGTTTTCTCTAGTTTCAGGACAGAGCGCGGCGTTGAGTTTCGCCACTTAATATATACCTAATGCTTTGAAATTAAGGATTTCACTTGGTGCTGTAATAGCATTAAAGCTGCTCTGCTTTTCTTTTGTTAATATTACTAGGTACCTATGCTAGATTTTTATTGGTACCACCAATTACAATTTCAACATGATCTATTGTCGGTCTAAGCAAATAATCCCAGTATTTTACAACAATAAGCTCAGGTATGACTATAAAAAATTTTAGATTGATTAACCAGTCTTTCGCGGGGCAAGACATTTTTCAATAGAAAAGGCAACAAATAGAAGAGGGCTCCATGTAAAACTCAACCCAACACTTATTTTTTTATTTAACTAAGCTCTATGATATACCTACAATATAGAAAAAAACCGGATAAGAAAACTATATAATCATATAACCCTTCTTTGCGTGGCGCAGTCGGGTAAAAGTACACTTCACAGCTGAACAGTCACCCTACGTCGTAGTGATACTTGCATACATATATATACGAGTAAATCTACAATGTAAGTTGTATGTACTGGAGTGCTCGTAAAGCATTTGATAACACCGACCATGTAGAACTGTTTATTGTGAAAAGCTTTTATGTCTAGCTTCATTAGTTTTATATACTAAATTTTATTAGAGATATTAAATTTACTGATACTGAGAAGCCAGGAGACGCGTAGGGGCAGAAGCGTGTGACTGTAAACGCGACAGGTTGTGTGTTCAATTCCTACTCGAGGAAATGAAATATTTAATAATAACATTTCTTCGCTCTGGTGTCGTGACAAAGCGCGGTGTTGAGTTCCGCCACTCAACACACAATATCTCCAGAATTCGGCCGAAAGTGGGGTGCTGAATGTGAACACTATGCTCCCTCTGCCTACCCTGCGTGAAACTAATTACGCCTTAGTCTAAAAAGTACTACATAGATATAATAATTACGATATATTAATTACTAGCGGCCCGCCCGCGGCTTCGCCTGCGTGAACTACGTTATTATTAATTTCTGTATCCATGAGTACCTACATCCTATAAGTGACGACCATGCAAAATTTGATACTCCTCAAATTTGTAGTAACGAAGTTTCATACAAACTTTCAACCCCAAAAACAACCCCTTAGAAGTCGAATATTGCAAATTCCCGTCTTAGCGAGCACCTACGTCCTATAAATAACTCCTATGCAAAATTTCAGATTCCTGCACATGTAGTTTCTGAGATTTCGTGATGAGTGAGTGACCTTTCGATTTTATATATATATAGATTAAAAATACAGTCGAATTGATAACCTCCTTCTTTTTGAAGTCGGTTAAAAATTATAACCAATACGTTCAGAGTAAAAAATATATTTTTATTTTTTGTTTTTCTAGTTTATTTAATTCTTCTAAATAAATAAAACAATCCTTCACAGAGAGACAAGACGTCATACTTGTATCGTGCATTGGAATAACAATCATATCAGTGTTTACCGACGCGTGCGGTCAGTTCGCGGCTGTCGAAATGTTTGTGTAACCTAAATTCTAAATTTTCCTATAATTTATTGGGGGCAAGAACAAATACATACTGTAGTAACTTATAAATAAACAATGTTAGATGATTTATTTGAATATTATAATTAGGAAACTACATTAGTGAGTTAAATATAGTGCTATTATTTGGGAAATTGCACAACTTTATTTATTTTTAAATTTCATTACATTTGTATTGTTTTTATCTTGTCGCTGCATCCCGCAGATTAGGCAGGGGGAACCTGGGAACCGTTGCCATTAAATTACACTTACGTATCCCACTTTCCACCGAATTCTGGAGGCATTGTGTAATGAGAAGCGTAATTCAACGCCGCACTTTAGCTTGTTAGCAGAGCGAGGAAATTAAAATGTGGGAATAAAAATATATTTTACATTTTCATTTTATATTCATTTTGTGGGATAACAATTTTGTGTCGAATAAGTTAATATTTCTCTACATACTACCCAATTTAGAGAAATAACATGTCGAATATCACATAATAAGTACTTATGTTAATTACAAATAAATTCAATAACCAAAAACATAAAAAACTAATCCATTTAAAATAAATAAATACGTTTTATCACATTTAATGGACGTTTAATGTTTATACATTATATAAACCGCTATGGGATAGCCAGGAGGCTCGCCTTGACACGCTACGAGTAACCTCCGTAAGCTCGTGCCGTTCTACTAATAAAAAATGAGTGCCATTTAAACGTCTGCCATTTTTTTCATATTATTAAGTTTATGGCAGTAGTGTAGTATAGGAGGGACGTGCTTCGTTGAATATGATGATTTTAGCTTCATTTTTTAGGGTTCCGCATCTCAAAATTTATAAATGGCACCCTTATAGGATCACTTAGTCTTCCTTATGTCAACACCATTTATCTCCAGATCGCGTGGAGGTGGTAAGCTGAAATTAATATCAAATTTTCAAGTCTATGGTTTTTGTCTATTCAAGTTAATGCAATTAAAATATACGAGCATTTATTGATTGTTTTTGCTGCATTTCGTATGAAATTCGTGTTATCGAAACCTATAGCTCACTTCCGTCAACCTATAGTTATAAAGTGGGCACAAAGTAGTAACAACACAAATAAAAGAATAATCTGAAAAATTAAAATTGATATTTATTTCACAGAAAAAATATCTATTTACAAACATACTCATTTACATTCGTAGTTAATTTCATACAAAATCAGTGCATGGGTATGCCAGTGCTCTTATTTTTGTGCTAGTCCTTTTATTTTTTTTATTTTTCTTGCATGCGTGCTCTTTTGACCAATTATTGTCAATTCTCTATATATCCCGTCTAATTTCTATATCAATTAACTCTATAGCTTTATTATGCAATCAGCTTACAATCGTTGTATTGGGTAATAAATATTCTATTTATTCAAATACCTACACAAATCCATGTATCCAAGTGCAACGTAAATGTACAGTTAACTATTACTGTGGAAGCTTTCTACGCGGAATGGTAACAAGAATGTTTGTTAAATTAGTTAGGTTCAAGAATGTGAAATTACTTACTTGAATTACATAGCCATTTCTTTTTAACTTAATACTTTTTTTTCAGTTTTCTGAATATTAGGCAGGTTAGGTAAAGAAAATTAAGAGTAAAGACGCTCCTCTCTCCGCTTTCTTACAGAATTCGGGACCAATGTCACCATAGCCTCTAAATACTTGTAGAAAAGGTAATGATAATGAAGGTTCAAATTCCATTCGGAAGAAAATTTATGATTATTGTTTAATTTCTTCGCTCTGGTGTCGTGGCAAAGTACGGCGTTGAGTTCCAACTGAAGTGTCTTAACACTAGAATCCCAGGTTCCCCCGCCTACCCTATATGCGTAATGCTGAATTATTTTGTTCTGGGAAAAACTAAATAAGTGAGATTATAAGTTTAGTACGTAAGTAAAAATTATATACCACAGAGTAATCTATGTAGGTACCTCAAGATTTTTCTTTTAGCTATTTATAAAAAATTTAGGGCACTTTTATATTATTAACTTATTTATTATCGTGATGAAATTAACGTGAAAAATTTGCTATCTTAATAGATGTCTTAATTGTCGTGTACCAATATAATACGCACTTTTAAAAAATATAATCAATATTGAATTGATAATTATGAAATCTGAGATAAACATGGTATTGAAAGACCCATTAAAAAAAGCAATAAAAATAATTATAACAAGAATTGGAACCTTTATAACTGAGAATAAAAATAAACTTGCTCTAATAACATTCTACCTGATTCCATACTAAGATTCCTTTCTTTTTAGTTTTTGTTGTGGTTTATATGTATTTTTTTCGTGACCTCCGTTTTATCGTCAGGAATGTTAAACTACAAAGCGAAGGTATGCGTCGAAGTCAGATGAAAAGATAAAGGAATTGGACGTTATTGGATTTTGAATGCCCCCACACATGGCTTGGTTAGGGCTACCTTTGTTCATTAATTTCTATATTTATCTTTTTTATTGGCCAGCCATTTTATGTTAAATGTTAATATGATCTAATGTAATGTAAAATTGTATTTTTTTTTCTGATGTGCCTATAAAATATGTGTAAATTTTTTAGGCTACAAAAATAAAATACGATTTTATATTGTAACGATATTTTAAATCAATTTAATTTAGCTCTTACACATAATTTAAATTTTGTGTAAGATTTTAATGACTATTGTAAAAGTTTATTGACTCTAAATTATTTTCATAAAAAGGTAGAGAAAGTTTTCACATCATTCTTTCTGTCTTTAAAAATGCGTGAAGATAGATAGAAAAACAGTAAAAAAAAAATCTTACAATAAGTAGCGAGGCTTTATAGTGACGCAAATAATTTATCAGTTCAGCATTACTAAAATAATACTATATACAAAGTTTGTCCTTAACAATATTCCAGGTCTTTTTGTTATTTAGAGTAACAATATAAATATATTTCTTAGTACTAGAAGATGCGTCATATAATACGACTATTTGATAAGCACCTAAATACCTACCTACTTAGAATTGAATGGAAGTTCGACCACACATAGATTTTTGATCCTCAATCAAAGCAATTTACAAAATTAACTACTGAATATTATCTTAAACATCAAAGACAAAAAATCAAAATTTAGAAAGTTTTAGAGAACGTCTTATATTCTTTATACGACTTACCAATACAGAGATATAATTAAAAATTATTTATTAAATTAACTTATGATTTTACAGAGTATATATAGGATGTGTAGGTTTTAACAACCAATAAAAATGCAATATAAATTGATTGACATGCTATTTATCCTTACCTTGTTTACATTTTATATTTGTAGTTACAATCGGAAGCTCCCACGCTAGTCACCTTGAATAACCGACCTTCTAACATTATGTAACTACCATATGTATTGTGTATAATGTGAGTAATTAGTGTTAGTACATCTCGGACATGACAGTAAAAAATATAAATTGCGCGGCAAAAAATATAATGCATTTGTCATTTTATTATCTGTTATTTATATTTTTTTTTATGGATATTAGCAAAAGCTTGAAGTCATAAGTATTCAATAATAATAAGTAATGTGTACAATCTTTCAGTAACATATGGGAGAACACTTATTTCGTCCCAGCGGAATGGCGTCTGATTGCATACACGGTAGTTGTGGAGTAAAAATGGAGAACGAAGTATCTCAACACTTTTCTCTGCCTTGTTATATAAATATGACAATTCACGCTTTGTCTATAATATAAAAAATATAATTTCGTCCGTATTATCTTTAAATTATAAATAACATTAGTATAAGATTTTTGTTAGATGTGGTCGTTACTAAACATTATAATATAGTTGTTTTATCGTTCATCCTTATTGTTCACTGTCTCGAAACTTGTAATATATGAGTTGACTCTCTTCATCACAAATGCTATACAACACCGTACATTTATTTCAAAGGTTAATTCAAAACTCATTTAATTAAAGTTCTCCATATTCATAAATTTAATATGATTACCTGTCACACGTATCATAAATATTCTAACCACACAAAAATATAAAATGATGAGAGTGATTGATAATGAAAATTTATATTCAAAAACTATTTAAAAAAACATATTCAAAATTTTAACGTTAGCGTTCACTAATCCTCTTGACATTGACATATAGCCTACAATATTTTTTATTTGTGGCCTCGCGCTCAATGCCTTTAGCCGACCGTATCCAACAAGCTTTTAAAAACACTTTTGACATTCATATTACATTAACAAAGTTTTGTAGAAAAATAACTTTTCGCTTTTTATGTACGCAATAGAATTTATATAGTAGATGGAAATGTAAAAATGCAATTTTTATTGTATATTTTAACCCACGCTTGATACGACTACTTACTTATGCGAAATATGCCTAAGACTAAAAACACCGATGAAATAAATTTTGATATTAACTGTATGTACATACATAAGAGAGTGGCGTAAAGCTTCATGAAGCTACTTTTACAAATCGATAGTCTTAAAACAATGTATAAGCCGGTTAAGCGAACGTTACAATCGAAAATTCAAAACATATGTTTTTCTTTTTATACATTAGTTGTCCCTTCAAGTCCTGCGTTTTTGCCTCGACACTAGAGCGAAGAAAATGAAAATATATAAACCTCGATTGGGAATCGAATAGAAAAACTGTCGGGTTAACAGTCACACGCTTGTGTATCTACTCCATGACTGGCCTCAAGATTATTTTTTTAATATTGGAATAGGCTTGTGTTTGACCGCATCAAGCCTGATGAACGTTGATGCGGTCTACGGTGACGCACGTTTGCCTAATAAATACCTATTCACTCTGTTTTTGAAGATTTATATGTCATAGGAAATACAGACGCCCGCAATGAGTTCCATTTTCTCGCTGTACAAGTGAAAAATATACCTAGCCCCAAAGCAGTTTATTCGTAGATTAAGATTTCCACCACGTTCCACGGATGGTGTAAAGCTGTATTCCTAGAGGATACGATAAAAGGGGCAGGAGGAATTAGTTTGTATAATTTCAGGGCACACTCTCCGAAATGTATGTAGTAAAAAATAGACGATACAACAAGAAAACATGAATATTCTGATAATAAAATATAAGATGACTATAGAAGTAGTAAAGTAAGTATTATGCAGCTTGAATCAGACCACGCCTTGAAGTTTTTCCTAGAAATCAAGTACGCATCAATTATAATTAATTTAAATCACGTGGAGTGTGGCGTGGAAGACAACACGAGGAAAACTGCGTGATCCAACTGTAGGTATTAGGTAGACTTGTTTTATATGGCGCAAGACGATTAATGGAGATCTTTAATAAATGCTTATGCATAACTAAATATTATTATAATATTGTACAGATAAAATGCAAGCATAAATCGTTATTATTTATTATTATGTATATGTGAGATACATAATCTCACATATACATAAATGTATTTGTTAATAATCCGATTTAAGTAAAAATCTATTTCAAATCGGAGGAATAAAAAAGTTGAATTCCGCTGCTTAAATCGCTGTCGAGTGTCTTAATATTAGGTTTCTTCTGCCTACCCTACTTGGTGCAGGATAGAGCGTGAAGCTATAAAAAAATGTAATTTAAAGTTTTTAAAAACTAAGGGCACACATTGTTCAATTACATCAAAGAAAATTTCTTTAAGCAAAATATAAAAAGATATGAACGAAATGAAACTTCGAAGTAAACTCGAAGTAATAACAGACACTCTCAACTGTGTAATTTATTTTTATCATATTAGACATATTCACTTGCTACTTTTCAAATTCCAAATATTCTTTATTCAAATATACTGTTATAAGCACTTTTGAATCGTCTAATGAACATATAAACTACC
Organism: Heliconius melpomene rosina; assembly: GCF_056956725.1. NCBI lineage: Eukaryota > Metazoa > Arthropoda > Insecta > Lepidoptera > Nymphalidae > Heliconius > Heliconius melpomene. Next base: position 1,339,748 of record NC_140402.1, on the reverse strand, counting down.
ACCAGCCACAAAAAGTTACCACCGGTTTGGAAGGCAGTTCTGCTGAGAAGAGCTGGCAAGAATCTCAACATTTGCTCTTTTCAAAGTCAATGGTACAATTTAGATAAGTGAGTAAGCCTTTAAGATAAGTATACTTTTTAATAGTAATAAGTATTAAATAAAAAATGTTTACACTCTGTCATATTTCTTTATAAGGCATGAAGCCGGATACGGATTGTTATAGGTATATGATAGCGTCGCATCAAAATCATATAAGGATTTATTACCATATATAGCGAATGCTGTGATTGTGCACTTTTGAACTTTAGACATATCCACCATATTTAATCCATGGTAAGTACATTCCGATTATTTTTTTTAACTTTTAGGGTTCCCGGGGTTCAGCATCGTAAACACAAACCCTTATAGGATCACACATAAACAGCCGTTAAGACACTCCGTTCCCATTAAGGTACTTCTGTTCCCCACTTTCTGGTTAATTATGGAAGCAGGCAATTCGTGTTAAATAGCGGAATTAACCGTCTTACTCAACTCTTCGCGCCTTGTCTTGTTACCAAAGCAACGAAGTGAAGAAATTAAATATATCATTTACTCAAGTGGAAACCGAACCCGCAACCTGTTTTACGGCCGCACGCTGCCTCTGCGCCATGACTGGCCCCAACAGTTATTTACAAACACATTATTATTTATCAGCTTCACGCTGTATCCCGCACACAGCAAGGTAGGCAGAGGGAACCTCATCAGTTCTCCACTTTCTGTCGAATTCTGGAGGCATTGCGTGTTGAATGGCAGAACTCAACGCCGCGCTTTGCCTCGACAGCAGAGCGAAGAAATGGAAATATAAACGTAAATAAATATTTCACTTCCTCGAGTGGGTATCGAACCCACAACCGTCGCGTTACAGTCACACCCTTGTTCCTCTGCGTCACGACGGCCACATTATTATTTATAGTTAAGTATATTATTTTTTTAAACAAATACTATATTGAATCATAAAGTATAAAGGAATTTATGATATACAATGGCGGAAGTCAATTTGCGTGTGGGCGGCATTGTTTGGTCAGTAAATAGATTTCAAGGATTCCTACAACAGCTCGGGCTTCGGTGTGAACTCTAATTGTGATTTGCACATTACATTTTTATGATGGTTTTTAATATACTTTTGTGTACTAAATTGATGGTATGTCCTCTTTGTTAGAGTCGAGGTCAGGTAACTTGTTTACGTCTTATAGGTACTTATAGGTAATATATATATATGTAATTATATGTATTATTTGTATATAGTAGCAACGTTCAATAAATATGTATATAGATAGTTGGGGGTTCGATTTATTAATGACGGCGTTATTTGTTCTAGTAACAGGAGATAGCACAGAGATTTCGTCACACAAAATGCAATATCTCGAAAACTGTGCGGAAAATGGAGAACAGATTATTTCAGCATTATTTTCATTATTTTTACCCAGCTGAGTGGGAAAAGATTATGTTGAGACATTCTGCTCCCCATTTACGCCCAATATCAGCCCAATCAAAGCCCTTATTCTGGGAATAACAGTTAAGACACTTCACTTGCCCAAAAACCGGGAACATAGTGTTAAGATACTTCCGTTCCCCACTTTCAACCGAAATCTAAAGACCATACCGTAGCCATTTTTTATAATATTTTAAGATCTTAGTCCACATCAATAATTATTATCACTTTTTGCTTAAAACCCTTGCACGTGTAACAGCTCGTGGTACGCGGAAACTGCAATTATACCATATTAAATGTCACTTAGCAGGCCAGAGGGAAAACAAGCGGACGCCACAGAAGGCAACTTGCTCGGATGAATGGAATACGCAGGTGGCGGTGAGTGGTCAACGACGCTGTAATTGCTATAGAATTTATATTATTGTTTTATTTTATTTATTTATATGGATTTATTTACGGGTTATACAGATTGAATTAAATTTGTAAGTGGACAAGACATGGCTTTGTGTTCCGCCAGTGTACAGCGTGTAACTAAGAAGAAAGTTGAGGCCAGTCGTGGCATAAGGCTCAAGGTGTGAGTGTTAAAGCGACAGGTTGTCGGTTCGATTCCCACTTGAAGATATGAAATATTTAATACCTCCTACCACCTACCACCACTCAACACGCAATGCTTCTAAAATTCGGCATTACGTGGGAAATAAAGTGTCTTATAACACTAAACTCACTACAGCGAGAAGCTGAAAAAAGACTAAAATTGCCTTAAGCTAGAACGAAGTAACGAAGCAAACTTTTGAATCGTAGTAATTGCTTGCAAGAGTATATTTCCACAAAGTATAGTTTAAATTAGAATTTAATTTTTAAAAACCTTAGAAAAAAAAATTATGACGACTACCTAGTAAATACATAACTACTAAGAAATAATACAACGAAAAGCAAAATATTTATAAAAAAGTATATAATATACAATGTACTATACATATTGTATGTAATACCGATATGTGAACAAGCGTTGAGCGTTATCGGTAATCGTTCAAATGAACAAAACAAACATATTTTTATGAAAACAACCTCACCTCGAGTTATCGTACCGTTAAAGTACACATAATAACAGATAAATATACGCTTTAATGTACCGCCAAAGGAGTGCCCAGTATTAAAAGATATTTTTAAAGATTTAGTCTACAATATGTAGAATCTTACAGTTTTAAAACAATAATATAATGAAAAAAGCTTGAAAAATGAAAACTTGAATCATGAAAAAAATATTTTCTCGGCATTATATTGTTATTTATTGCGAAAAAATAATAAATAACAATAGTGGTCGTTAACATTTACTCGCTGTAGAATTATCGTCTGTCCCCGTAAAGATTTGAAAATAAATTACTGTATAATAATCAAAGTTTTTTTTTTTTTCACTTTTAAGCTGTAATCCGCATATAGCATAGTAGAGTTAGCAATAGGAACCTAGTGTCTAATAACACAATATATTTTTTGAATTATTATTTTGCCAAAAGAGTGAGAGAGAGTAGTAGAGTCAAGAGACTATCCATATTATATAAATAACATTGTCTTCTTGGATTTTATCTTAATTTTATAATGTAAATGTATAGATCTATGCTAAAAAACGGAAACTCATCATTTTATGAACTTCAAAGGAATACCTAAAAGAAAAGGTCTAAGGAATACCGTTACAAAATGTTTGTAGAAAACATAGACAAACAGGGGCTTAAATATGCTTATTCTTTGAATTAGAGGGTGTCCATAAATTCCTGAACTACACAAACAGTATACTCGTACTGTAATATAATACGTATTTTTATCGCCCCTTGTACACTCACGAGTGTCCTCGTTGTTAGTTAATCTTATCACTTCCAGTTACTCTCAGCCTCACTTAGCAAGCAAAGATAAGGCAGATTTTTAAATGTTCGCTATTTAAAAAGAAAAAGTTTTGTTACTTAGACGTTTTGTTATATATGACAATAGAAAAAAAATAATTTATTATATTACCAATTCTTTTAAGAAATATACTTAAATAACTCAAGTACGCCGCCTACCGTTCTAACTATTCCTATATATTAAGGTTCCCAGGAAGAAATCGCTTATGTAAGGCCGCTTGCTGTACATTTTCTTTTGTTTCTTTATGTTATGTTTCTGTATTTTCTGTGGTGTACCATATAGTATATTATATTTATATATGCAATTATTTATTTTGTTATATACTTTACATGTATTGATTTGGTTACAATTATAATAAAAATATAAATAAACACAAAACACATTAAAAAGAAAAATGAAACTTAACAGTACAGAATTTTATCTAATGTAATCTTGAACAACGACGCCATTGAAAGTTCTTTAATCGACATACAGATAAACAAACATTTTTTTTACAAATTAGAAGATTACCCGCCAAAAATCAAGACCTATATAAATTTTACAAGACTTCTGGGAACATATAATTTATTGTAGAATGGAGCTCGGCTTTTCTTTTTTAACCTTGCAAAATCATTAACTCTGCTAATCTTGTAGAATTATAAATTATCTGGAACGAAATAAGCTCTGAGGCCAATCATGGTGCAGGGACACAAGCGTGTGACCGCAAACGTGATAGGTTGTGGGTTTGATACCCACTCGAAGAAAAGGAGCGTTTAATATTTTCTTTTCCTCCGCTCTGGTATCAAAGCAAAGCATGGTGTTGAGTTACGCCACTCAACACGCAATGTCTCCAATATTTAGCGGAAAATGAGGAACGGGATACTCCGTTAACACTTTCCGCCTGCCTCCCCTTTTACGTGTGGAATACAGCGTGAAGCTAAAAAATAAAAAAATATATGTTTTCGTAAAATATGTTTTTATCTTGTTTATTTAAACTACATTGATATTGCACAATTATTATTTAGCGCGTGACAAAAGGGTAATTACTATGACACCGAGGGCATTTATGTTACCTTCATGAAAATCTGCGGTCACACAAGGATACAGTCATGCCATTCTTTATTTACCTTATCCACATAATTCTGTAAAAGGTAAAAAACTCATAGTTTTTTAGGTAAAAGGCGATTTACTATACCTCACCTGTACTATCCCTTAGATGCTCTACGTTTATTATAAAAAATATATTGTTTTGTTTATTTTTAATTTTATGTTTTTTAATAAATTCTAACTATAAATTTATGAATTTATTTATTATTTCATGAATTGAATTAAAACATATTGTGCAAAAAAGTATTGGGTGATGAAATTTAAGGCAACACTACGTTACCGGAGCGGGGAAAACAGAAACTACTTAAATAATATTTTCAAAGGAATTTTATACTTCACGGTAACGTGTGTCAAGTCACGTACAAAATTTTTCTTCATCGATATCTATTTAATTTATATCTATTTGTATTGATTTTTATGAATCGTTTTGACTAAAAAAAATAACATAAAATTGCACAATAATAAAACATCAGCATAAAGTTTTCATTTTTCGATAATTATTTTAGTGACAAAAAGTAGTAATAAAGAATAGAATAAAAATAAAAGAAATTCACTCACGCTGTGTAGCGCTGATACAAGAATAGGTAGATGGCATCTAGTGTAGAGACACTCCGTTCCTCACTTTGTGTACAATATAATGCAAATGGCACCACATAAATTCAAGAAATATATTATTATACAGGACGTGCACGGGGCTTCCATCGTTTGATCTACACAATTATTTATTTAAAATTATAGTTATGTTGTCGAACAAAATAATTTACATTGCCCAAATTCTTTTATTTATGAACCCATTTCAATAGAACAAAAACTCAATGTTAAGGAAAGTATGCTAAAATATAATACAATAGCCAAAACTGCATTGAAATCAGTTAAGCCGTTTCTAAGATAAGCGTACAAAGACAAATGAACAAACAGAAAAAGCAATAAACTGATAAAAATTAAAATATATATATTTGGGTTCTATCCCACTGTGAAATGCCTCCAATAATACTTTTTTCTTATAAACGTCCCATGTACGGATATTTTAAAAAAAAAATCTTTCTACGTAACTCAACACTCCAGAATTAGGCGAAGTGTCTTAACACTACTAAATCTTTCTATGTGTTATATATTTAATTCTATATTGAATTTATAGATATAGTCACTTTTTAATATTTAAATAGTTACGATTTTATTATAACTAAACATTTACGATTTTATTTTAAGTATAGATTTTATATTTAAATCTGAATTGAACATAGCTAGAAATAAAGGAAGTACGCCTTACATCTAATTGTAGAGTCGTGCGGTATCTCACGTACTCTATCAGTAGAATTAAAGTTTATATATATATAAACATAACATGTATATAAAAAAAACCAATGTGGTTAAATAATGTTAGCAACAAAGTAGTTTTAATAATATAATTGAAATCACATTCTATGATTTAACTATTTAGGTTTATTTTCATATAATTCATAATATTGCACATAATATGCAGGAAAATCGTGAGGAAATTGAAGGCGAAATGTAAATAATATAAGTTATTTTATCGAAATGGCTGCTTTATAATTGTATATTCAATTTGGTATTTATATTTCCTTAGATTTTAATACCTATATTAATATTACCTATATTTATAGAATTCTATAATAATTATATTATGTAAAATTTAATCTTTGTATTAACAAAATTATAGTTAATATTGTTGTCGATGTTAAATTCAATAAATAACTAACATGATTTTTTTTTTACAATAATGCAGTATACATATTACAGGCCGACGTGACGCGAGGGCCACTATAAGCGCCAAAGGTTATGGGTTCGATTTCCACTCCAGACAAAAATATATGACATTTTCATTTACCCGCTCTGGTAAAGCACGGCGGAAAGTGTGGTGGGGGTTGATATTTACCTATGTTAAGATTGTACTCATGAATTTTAAGCTTTACGCTGTATTCCGCACGTAAAGGTAGTAGGTAAGCAGAGGGAACCTGGGAACGTGTTAAGTTTTTTTCTAAGTCACCCCGTTCCCCACTTTCCGCCGACTTCTATAGGCATTCCGTGTTGACCGGCAGAATTAGACGCCACAAATGATGCTTACCTGTAGACTTTATATAATTCATAATATCTATAGAAATATTCTCATAAAAAAATATCAATTTAAGTCCATAAAAAAGAAAAAAATACAGGTCAATTTACTACCGGAATCTTACTACGAAATGTACCGGATGAAGACAGAGTAGATTCTTTACTTCTAAGAAGCTGACTCATCATTGGGTTTTTGAAATTGTGTATTTAAAGTCAATACAAAATATACTCTAACTCATTGTGATAAGATTTAAAATCATTTATAAATTAATCATACGTTTAAACAATTTATTGGTTTGTAAGAAAAATATTTTAACAACGTGTGTTTTCGTTATGAAATGTGAAAAGTAAAAGTCATTTATGAAGGTAAGATTGTAATACTTAGTTTATTTAAGAAATATGTTTACATTTTCATTATATTATGTTTGTACATCATATCTAAAACGCGCGGAGCGCGTGGCCAAGTTTTTTTACAAACAAAACTGGCGAGCAGCACCGTGTGTTATTTTACACGAACCATTTGAAGCCACTTTTTACCTATTCGTAACTCAAAAACTATTCTATCTAAAGCTGTCATATTTGGCTCAAATATTTAGACCCCCTACCTGTATACGTGCATTAAATTTCATAAACACAGCTCAAACAGTTATTTAGATAATGACGTCCAAAAATCGTAAATTTTTAGGGGGGTGACTGACCTATAGACCTTAATGTTAACCAAGTTCCAGATGACCTGGAATGGTGAAATTTAGCATCCGGTTAAGTAATTGGGTGTATGTAAAGGAAAAAATCCGAAACTGGTATTTTTCTAACATTTTCTTATAATTTTTCAATAAATAGATTCAATTAGGAACATTTACTTATAGTGTAGCGCCTGCCAACAAAATAAGAGCAATGCATTATTTATACATATTTGCTTTTATTTTCTAAAACGCGCGGAGCGCGTGGCCAAGTTTTTTTACAAACAAAACTGGCGAGCAGCACCGTGTGTTATTTTACACGAACCATTTGAAGCCACTTTTTACCTATTCGTAACTCAAAAACTATTCTATCTAAAGCTGTCATATTTGGCTCAAATATTTAGACCCCCTACCTGTATACGTGCATTAAATTTCATAAACACAGCTCAAACAGTTATTTAGATAATGACGTCCAAAAATCGTAAATTTTTAGGGGGGTGACTGACCTATAGACCTTAATGTTAACCAAGTTCCAGATGACCTGGAATGGTGAAATTTAGCATCCGGTTAAGTAATTGGGTGTATGTAAAGGAAAAAATCCGAAACTGGTATTTTTCTAACATTTTCTTATAATTTTTCAATAAATAGATTCAATTAGGAACATTTACTTATAGTGTAGCGCCTGCCAACAAAATAAGAGCAATGCATTATTTATACATATTTGCTTTTATTTATGTCACACGTTAGTAAATATTTTATTTGTTTTGTAGACTAACTTCACTATTACTTACGTAAGCCATCTAAAACAACACGATGCTTTCAAGTATATTCTAATATAAGATATGTCTCCATTTGTAGCTGAAAATGACTCTAATTTATGTCCTGAGAAAGCCTGTCGTCATGTGGACTTCAAGGGCTTCACGTAAACATATAAAAATACTAGCGGACGCGCGCAGCTTCGCTAGCTTATTTAGGGGTGAATTCTAATAAACCATAAAACATGTGTTCAATGAAATATTTTTAAGAGTCGAAATTTCAAATTTTATAAAAATCGGTGGCGATTTGAAGATTTTTCGATACAAACTTTCAACCCCTTATTTGCACCTTTAGGGGTTGAATTCTAGAAAACCATGAAACATGTGTTCAATTAAATATTTTTAAGAGTCTGAATTTCAAATTTTATAAAAATTGGTGCCGATTAAAAAAAATCGATACAAACTTTCAATCCCTTATTTGCACCCTTTGCGGGAGAATTCTAGAAAACTATGAAATACGTATTCAATTAAATACTTTTAAAAATCTAAATTTCAAATTTTATAAAAATCGGTGCCGATTTAAAAAAAAAACCATACAAACTTTCAACCCCTATTTCACCCCTTTAGAGTTAAAATTTTTCAAAATCCTTTCTTAGTGGATGTCCAGATTACGAAAGTAAACGTCTGTCCAAACTTTACGTTTCTACGCACAGCGGTTACGGCTGTGCGCGCGTCTTACCTCAGTCAGTGAGGACAAGTCCTTTTATGTATATAAATAATAAATGGATTAACATCCTTAATTATTATTTATTATAATTTAAACATATGTTTTAGTACTTATTATACTAAGAGTATTTGCATAGTCGATTAACGTATTTGATATTAAATTATTATTACAATATTTAAGTACTAAGTCCTATATAAGATCCTATAAGGGTTCTGTTTTATTGCTTTCGAGGTACAGAACCCTAAAACAGAAAAAAATACACTAAAATATAAATATAAAAAAAATAATTATATTGATAGAAATATATATAAAATTTAATAATAATATACTATCTGTAAGGTCAGTCGTGGCACCGGGGCACAAAGTGTGTCTGTAAAACAGACTGGTTGTGAGTTCGATTCCCACTCGAGGAATTGAAATATTTATTTAAAATTATATTTCCACCAAGGCAAAGCGCGGCGTAGAGTTCCGCCACTCAACACGCAATGCCTCCAGAATTCGATGGAAAGTGGAGTTACTGAGTGTCTTAACACTAGATTCTCTCTATCTACTCTGCTGTGTGCGGGATACAGCGTGAAGCTGGTTTTATTTTTAATTTGATATATTGTCAGCCTACCAGCTATCTTAACAGAAGTAATTATAAAGTAATTATTAACAGTAAAAATTTAAGTAATCGTTAATAAAAAAAATAAGAGAAAAAAAGAGAAAATTAAAAATTACTTAAACAAAATAATAAAAAATAAATAAATCTGCTTTACGATGTATCCCACACATAGCGGGGTAGACAGAGGGAACCTAGTGTTAAGACACTCAGTTCCCCTCTTTCCTTCGAACTCTGGAGGCATTGCGTGTTGAGTTATTCCAACAAAATAATAAAATTAGAAAAAAATAATAATAATTATATCAGATTTCTAAACGCAGCATACATTAATTACTTTCTAATCTGACAACTGTCATTTAATCAACAAAATAAAAACTATAATCGAGATTCATAGATAAATATAATCTATTTTCATATATAATTAAATATCGTCTTAAGAGTAATAAAACATAATATTATTGATCATAATAAAAAAGTAAATATCTAATTATATTAGATATATTTTATTGTACGAAGGCGCTCATATTTTAATGGTTTTTTTGGCCTGGGTTTCATGATTTTACTGGTTTTAGGAACACTTGTGAAAACGGCAGAGAACGAAGTCGACCTTGGGATCATATCAATTCAGATTGGTACCGTCAGCACTTAATCCTAGATAGATAACTATATTGCACTTTACACTAAAGATAACCATACGTCGATTCAACGTGCGAATGTTTAAGTGAGCATATTTTGGATTATGTATATCCTAGGTTTATGAATATGATATTATATCTTAATGTATGTAATTTTGTTGTGTAGAAATAAAAAACATTGGAGTTTATTTATATTTTTATTAGAAAAAATAAAAAAAGAACAAAAGGAGGTACTTTTTACTTTATAAAACTTAAACATTTAGGAATCTCTCCGTCAGTTTTATAATTTGAGATATAAACTTTTTAAAATATTTTTGTTATAAACTATATAATATTAAAAACCTAAATAAATATATTTTTTTATTAAACTTCGTCTCAAAGGCACTTAGGACAGGCGCTGGACTTGTCCTCTCCACAAATGGGATTTTTACAGTTGCCGCACATAGTCTTTGTCATCCTTCTAATGTTTGATGGACAAAAGGCACAATATTTTCTTATCTTTAGCTCAGTTACACCTTCGAGTTCTGTGGGAGGTGGCTTTTACATCAGGGTTCTCAATCTTCAGTTGGATTTCTGCGTTGGTCCATTTTTTTATCTCCTCCACAATGTCATCAATAATAAATGTACTGAAACATTCTAAAGGCTCATAAGGGCATTTATTCGTCCGAGTGGGACCCTTTGACGTCCGTATAATATTAGCAGATGATATTCTTCCACTTGTTCTGCCTTTAGTGGCTGTCCAACGATGATCGTTTTGCCTCGAAGAGTTTGACGCTGTGGCATGACAATCGGCATACTTGCCGAAGCACTTTCAGGAGTTTCAGGGTTATTTTCAGACACATCTTCAGTAAGCAATGTGTTTACTACTGATGGACCACTCATCTCATAGTCTACAGCATCACTCTGTACTTCATATTTTAATAAATTGTCTTCAGTCGCACTGTCCGACCCCTGAATCTCTGCATCGCTCGTTTCATGCAACAACCGACTGATTTTTGCATCGTTTATACGATTATGTGACTACATGATGTTTTTTTTAGTCGTGAGCTGTAACAAGTAAAAAAATAAGTACATTTATTCTGAAAAAAGTCTTAATAACACATTTTCCTAAAAATCTAAAAACTAACACTAAAGATAACCATACGTCATTTCGACGTAAGGTAGGTAAATATTGACGAAAGTATTGCACTTACCGGAGGGATACGGGTGTGTCCTGCAAGCTCCGATGGCCAAATGAGTTGACAGGAACGGCCAGTTTAGTGACGCGAAAAAAAAACGAGTTATATCAATTTTACAAAATCGATTACGTCGATTCGACGTAGGTTATCTATCTAGGGTTAATAAACTTATTGTTTATATTTTTTCCAAGACATGTTGAACAATGAGTCGTTCAATAGAATTGCTTGTGGTTGAAACAAGAACTTACACCGAATTGTTCCAATGCCTCCCGATGGGAGCTGTCTCTTCCATGCTATTGCATATTCTTCGTTTGAGCGTATTGATATACAACAAACTAATAAATTGCGCGAGACTATAGTAGAGTACGTATGTCGTAACTGGAATGATTTAAGTATCTACACTAGCGCTCGAAACGGGAATCCTTACTCTTCTAAAGAAGACATGCTTTGCTTAACTACGTACGGAGCTATTTCCGAAATAAAGGCTGCAGTAGATTTGTACAATATTAAGATAGAAGTGTATTATCACAATGGTGTCCTACTTGGTTTATTCGGCAAAGAGAAATGTCCTATGAAGCGCTTACTCTAAACTATCTTTTAAAAAGAGCAACTCTTGAGTTTCTTGCCGTAGTAGCTTCCTATAGGAAAAATACTTGTAATGGGCAAATTGAATAAAGAATATTTTGATTTTGATTACATTATGAATCTTCCTACTTATAATTTCTGAACAAAAAGTAATGATATCCCATCAAAAACATAAATGTAAAATGAAAGCCAAGTTTTGTAATAAAACGTATGCTTTCAGCGATAAAAGAAGTGAGATGTAAATGTATGCCAAGTTCAATGGTCAGTCCTGAAATTTATTTTTAACAATATAAAATATTTTATAACAACTGAAAATGCCCATTCTTCTTACAACTTGGAGACTTTATCTATGTGTAATATCTGACTTGGCTAGTTTTCAAATAAATTTACATCGATATAAATGAATGTATTCAAATTCTATTCTACTCAGATTCTATTGTAAATTCATAAGAAAACTAGCCGAATAAAGTAGATTTGTAGGTGTCTTAACAGCGCTATATGTCATCAATTGACTATACTAAGTTTTTAAGTTACTAATAATATTAATATTCAGTAACTTAGCGACTATATAAAATATTTTTTTCATCTATATATTACGTATTTTAATCATACTTTTATTATAAATACTCAACCGAATATCATCAAACTTTGTACACATTTTCTTGGAGTTATTATAAGGACATACGATTTTTTTTTATTAAAAATATAGTTTGACTACAATACAAAAATTAATTTAAGCGGGCGAAGCCGCCTTTGAGTTTCAAGAAATAAATAAAAAAAGAGTAAATAAAGATAGAAAACTGTAAAAGAAGTTTGTATTACGTTAAATATTTTCCAATATACGACGCAATTTCATTTAAAAACTATAGGTTTTTTACAAGACGTATGTTTTACCTACTCGTATCTTTGACCTTGTTCACCTTTAAGCACACTTTCTGCTTTGGAGGGCACGATACACGAAATGCATTTCGATATTCTTCGAAAAATATATTAACTTATTGAAACATGTTTTAAAGTTAAATGTTTTGTTTCAAAAAAATATTTTTTTTAGCTTCGCTCTGTATCCCGCATATGGCAGGGTAGGCACAGGAAACCTAGTGCTATGACACTTCGTTCCCCAGAAACGAACCCACAAGCGTAGTGTTACTGGCACAGGCCTCTTAAGCAAATAATTAATTTATACGTAAGTTTACTTATTTGTACTCTTTTAGCAGCTTCACGCTTAGCAGGGGTTGAGTGGAAAGCTAGTCAAGACACCCCGTTGTTGTCAATTTTCAAGAAATTTCCGATTGAGTGGCGGAATACAACGCGATAATTATGGGTTCGATACCCACTCAGAATAATGGAAATTACACATTACCCCGAGTGGGAATCGAACTCATAAACATCGCGTTTACGGCCAAACGCTACCCCACTGCGCCCTGATAGTCCCCTGTAGGTATAAAACCTATCAATTAAATCATAATTGGTATCTGAGAATGTGGCTGTCAAATATCACTTATATTTTATGGTCAAAAATGGTATTACTGTAAGAAACCGTAAATTTCACATGCTGTTCACATTTTATGAAATGTTATGCAATTTTTTTACTGTACCAACATTTTAGCTTTATTCAAGGGCATTGTGGCATATTTGTAAAACATATGTGTAACTAACTATGCACAAAATGGATCTCTTCAAAATTTATTCGTTTAAGATATATGTAGGTATAGATGTTTTTATTTATTTTTTTTATTGCTGAGCTGGACACCTTCGTAATTTCATACTGCCTTCTTTCGTGGCTTTCGTGGTGCAGCGTTATAGCATTTTACTATCGTATACGTTGGTTGAGGGTTCGATTCCGTAATCTAAAAATTGGTCGGTGAGTGGGGAACGGAATGTTTTAACATTAGACTCCCTCTACCTACCTTGATATATGAGAGCGACACCATAGAGTAAATAATAAATAATTACAATTCTAGAAAGTTATGTTTTGCAAGATTGATGAGGAGGAAGGTACCTAGAAGATGCGTTAAAATAAAAAAATATAGGTAATCAACTTAGGTGTACATTTTTAAATAACGGTTTAATATCACATTGCCAAGCCATTAGCGCCTTGCGTTTCTCAAAATCTGTATTCAATTACTTACATTTTATACAGAGAAGTATAAATCCATATATACCATACCGTCTTAAAAGTATAAAACTATATGTCTTATATAGTTTTATACTTTTAAGACGAAATAAATCAATAAATAATCATTATTAAAACCCGTTTTAAAAACAAAAACCAACAAAAACAATGAACAGGCCGCATGTGTTTTCAAAGAATCTGTGTAAATGCTATTTACCAACAGCCAATGCTAAATAAATTAGCATATTTTTACCAATTTGAGTAAACACTACCTCAGTGTTTCTTCAGATAGAACCGTGTATAACCGCCGTTTTAAAGATTTTTGCTAGTAATTTGAAAGAGAGAGAGGGAAGAAATATTATTTTAAAAATTCAATTTGTTTGATTTTCAATACAATATATGATATTTATTACTAAAGATCGAGAAGGTTGTATTCTCCACCACTGTCGATTTTGTTCCACTTTCTATTATTATTGTTATAACTACTGGACAGATTTAGATGAAACTTTACAGTAATATGGCACATATGTCAGAATTACAATTATTTTGAAAAAAGTTGGATAATATGGCTGTTATTTATAATAATAAGTTTTAACGGGGGGGTATTTATAATAATAAGTTTTAAAAAGAAATTTCCATATTATTAAAATATTTAGAAATAGAGCGTCAAATTAATGACATTTTGCTTGACGCAGTGACAAAACCTCACGATCCTGCGCTCACCACCTTCAGCTATAATGATAGTGTTAAAGCTTGTATACATAGTCATTTTAGTGAGTGAATTATCAAACTGGCACGATGTTGACATGATACTCGTATGTATGTTACAAAACGTGAATACCATTGTCATTTTCTTTTCGATCACGAGTTTAATACTGGTAGCTCTATTAGCTTGGGGGGGAGGGAAGAGTGTACTCTGTCCCTGAAGAAATGCAAGCTCTATGCGGCTGCCTGTGAGGAAGTCGATGGCCGTGAGTGCGTCCCCTGCGGGACTCGAATCTCGATTTGCGACCGTCGAGCGGACGAGGAAATACCATTGTGATGCTTGCGATTTAAATGGTACTACTTTCTTTAATATGTATCTATAAATCTCGGTAGCTCACTCCATAATAATAAAATTTACTCAAAACTAAGGCCAGTTTGCTACTAGGACTGGGTAGTGGATCTAAATAATTAAACAATATTTTTAATTGTCTGTGGCATTGTCTGATTTTGTAAGCAGGGTTGTGATTTGTGGGTTAGGTTAGCAATCCCGCTGACGATGGTTTTTTTTAAGTTTCACACCGAATCCCGCAAATAGTATTGTAGGTAGAGTGAACCTAGGGTTAAGACACTTCGTTCCCCAGGATAAAAGATATTTAAATTATTTTCGTTTCCGCTCTATTTTAATTTATTGTATAAGAATATTAAACAATATGAGAAGATATTAGAGAGTCCACAAATAAAATAACGTTTTTAGTGGATAAATTATTGACTTTTTAAAATATTCCATAGCTGATGCTGTACCTACTTTGTTGTGTTTGTTTGTAATATATTCATTCGCGGCCTCACCTTGAGCGGTGAACATTGTTTTCCTTGTCTATGATTAATTTTGACATCTAACGAAGCATGAGCCATCTACATTGTAGATTATGTTATGTAATATTTCTCATAGAGATTTGTATTATTTATAAATTGAAGACTTCTTATAGAGATTTGTTATAATATTTGTTATGTTTAAAATTAAAAAATAATATAATTTAATAATTTTAGTAGTTAATGTTACATTTGTTAATATAATATACTTATATTTGGTTTGATCTTAGTATTATAGTATCTTAGTAGTATTTCATTTTTTGGTATAAACCTGAAATCTGGAGAAAGTTTGTGAGGATAGATGTTTGTTCCACTTTCACGATAAAATTGTCGAACGGTTTAAGATGTAACTTTACAGTAAAAAGGTTTCATACATCAGAATACCACAAAGGTTATGAATTACGATTTATGCATAATTTGGTTATAATATAACATATATATGGCCTAAGGCCGTCGTGGCGCAGAGGTACAAGGGTGTGACTGTAACGCGACAGTTGTTTGTTCGATTTCCACTCGATGGAATCAATTGTTATTATTTATTATTATTTTCATTTCTTTGCACTATCACTAAGGCTAAATCCCGGCGTTGAATTCCGCCACTCAACACGCAATGTCTCGAAAAATTCCGCGGTAAGTGGAGAATGGAATGGAGTTTTAACACTAGGTTCCCTCAGTCTAACCTGCTAACGGGATACAGCAAAAATTTGATTTGATTTGCTATTTTTATTAACAATAAGCTAATAAAAATATTATATTTTAAAACGACGTGAATGATTGTTTATAATTCGTGAATTGTCTAACAGTCTATAGAGTAAACAGTTTTCATCCTTGTAAATGATTAATGTTCTCTTGTAATACTATTTTTGTAAGGAACAGGAAATAAAACGTGTCTGATTATCACGATTTTTTATTTATTTTGTATTTTATAATGTAAAAATTTAATTTTAAATGTTTAAATAGTTATTTATATTCATAGTTCCTTATTACGCTTTAGTATGACAATGCATTGAACTTGTTTTATATTTTAATCTTTTTATTTCATGCGAGGAACAGAAGTGTTTTTATAGGAACGAATATCGTAACACTAGGTTCTCACTTTCCCTCTGCCTACCCTACTATAAGCGGGATACAAGGTTAAACTAAAAAACATAGACTGGGACAGCATTTGACTTGAAACATGATGTTATGGGTTCGATTCCACATCGGGGTATGAATTAATTTTATTTCCCCGTCTTGTAAGACAAAACGATACGTTAACTTCCGCCACTCAACACTCAATAAAACGTATGAAATTTGAACGGAAATAAAGGATAACGGAACGTTAACATTAGGTTCTATGAATATATCCGGTAAAGCTTGAAACTAAATGTAGTAACACTGAATTTCATAGACATCTTCTATAAAAATAATAAATCCACGCATAATCGTTATTTTTATATTACAATAATTTTATTAATAACCTTAAAATTCGCTATTACAATACAATACATACTTTACATAATTATAGCAAGCAATTAATTATCGATTAGTTCAGCATCAACATTACGACAACACACTGGGGAGTCCAACAAATGGGTCAACCGATACAAATTGCAATTTATAAATGAAAACCAAAGATAAATGTAATTGAATATTAATTTTAAAATGAAAATAGACTTTATTGTAATAAAATAAGGTTGTTATAACAATAATTGTAGGTAAATTAAACGTTGTAGGATATAGCGTGAGTCAGACATATTTGTTTAGGAGTTGCGGTGTCCACTAAACTGTAAACTTATTATAGGCGAATAGATAAGAATTACTTGTTTTGAATAAAATTGAATCAATTGTTGATAGAAAATTCTAGTAATAAAATAATACTCGTGTTAAAATAAGACTAGCATATTTCTTTTGTTTTGAGTTCTGCCAATCATCACGCAATGCCTCATCTGGTGGAAAGTGAGGGACGAACTCACTAGGTTCCCTCTGCCTACCCTGCTATAGATGGGATACAGCATGAACCTGAAAAAAGAATCTTTTAAATACAATTCTACATGAGAAGCTTTAAAGATTATTTTTATTGCAAAATACATTTTAGCTTACCTACATTATAATTGCATAAAAATACCAGAAACCTATACGTGGGAATATTGTTTTTATGTCGTGTTGTTAAAAAAAAAAGATAAATACGTTTGTACATATAGATAGAATAAAATAATAGCAATTTATAGTAATTTCATTATAATATAAATGTTGGCAGATAGTAAAATTAAAGCACACGCGGGCGCGGCCTTACGCCTTGACCCACTGAGAAAAGGACAATGTCGCCCATGGCACGAACTGAGCTCGCAATACAGACAGACATGTTACTATACTCGTATATATATGTAATAAGTAATGATGTGACCCGGTTTTACTTGGAAAGAAGAGACATTTTAATGTTTACTGTCTGTATATTTGTTTACACTATAATGTATTGTTAAAATGAATTAACATGTACCTATTATCTAAAAAAAAATATTCTGCCTTTTTTAGGATATTCTTATTAATTTAATTTGTAGAGGCCGCAGTGGCAGAGCGTAGGACTGTAAACGCGACGGGTGTGAGTTCGATTCCCTCTCGAGTGAACGACTTATTTTCATTTCCTCGCGTTCTTAACGAGATAAAGCACAGCGTTTAGTTCCGCCACTCAAATGAAGTGTGGAGTGCTAACTGCTAAAACTAGCAGTTAGGAAAAGTGGAAACTCTCTTTTTTGATAAATTGATATGATAAATTGATAATTGATTTTTTTTTTTGAGTTGTAGATATTATATTAACAGGTAAAATATGATGTTACTTTAATCTTGGATTTTTTTACTTGCGATGTAAAGTAGGACGCACATTTTATGCGTTTGTGAGGTTATATAAATAACATTCTTAAACTAGTTTCTAAAAACACTAACACGTTCAAACATCTTAATATCATAAACTTAAGTAATTAGTAAATTATATAAGATACTCGCAGGTTCCTGCTATTTTGTAACCTTTGCTACTCTATTTGCTATCCATAGTCATTGAGAGTTGAGAAAGTTTCAAATAACAGGGTACATGCTTGAAATATCAATAACAGCACTTCGACGAATTCGATATTGTATATAAATTTAAACATAGCGGGATCTAAGAGGTGCCCATCCAAATCCAAGGAGAAGTTTGGAGTGTTCCAAGAGGCGCGGGTTCAAATCTTTTTAAGTTTATTTAATAAATATTTTTCTTTTTTAAGTGTAGAATAATAAAGGATAAACATAATAAAAGGAACGCTTTCTTATTTTACAACCATCGAGTTCTCGCTATGTAGGCTTATGTCGAAACATGCTCTCAAACTCATTGCGTCATGACAACTTCTTCATCCTGGCATTAATCCCGGCTATTGCCAGGGTCTGCCTTCCTACACAACCTACTCCACTTTGCACGATTTTTTGCATCCTCGGTGGTTAAACCATTGGCTCTCATGTCCTGCATCACGACATCCAACCAGCGCTTCCTTGGGCGTCCGGGAGGTCGCACCCCAGGGACTGGTATAGCAAGGCACTTGCGTCCGACATAGTTCTTAGGCCGGCGCGTAATGTGGCCAAACCATCTCAAGCGACTCTCTTGGAGCTTATCCGCTACGTCACGGACCCCAAGACTACCTCGAATGAATGTGTTGCGTATGCGGTCAGACCGCGTTACGCCGCACATCCACCTCAGCATCTTCATTTCCGTGACGTGAAGCTCCTGAGTGTGCCGAGATAGTGCTGGCCAACATTCGCTGCCGTATAAAAGAACCGGTCGGACGATGCTCTTGTATATCAGCCCCTTGAGCTTGGGCGGTATTCTGCGGTCGCAGACCACACCAGTGACCTCCCGCCATTTGGCCCAGGCAGCGCTTATCCGGCCATGGACATCGTGATCGATGCCTCCAGACTCGTGCATAACGGATCCAAGGTACCTGAACTTCTCCGACTTAACGGCTGGCTCAGGACCTATAAGGATGGTGCTCGAGTCCCGGCTCCCGCAGGCCATGTACTCTGTCTTCGACACATTTAGTTTAAGACCGCCGTTCTCAAGCGTACCCTTCCAGAGGTTCACTTTACGCTCCAGCGTCAGTCGGTTCTCGGCAATGAGTGCTATGTCGTCGGCATACATCATCAGCCATGGAGGCTGGTCCTGGATGTGAGCCGAGACAGTATCGAGCACTACATTGAATAAGAACGGACTAAGAGCCGAGCCCTGGTGAACCCCCACCGTAATCGGGAAGGGTCTAGTGTCGCCAACAGCAGTCCTAACCATAGAAGCGGAATCGTGGTACATGTCTCTGATAATCTCAATATAGGCCTCAGGGATCCCTTTGGATCGCAATGCCCACCAGATACACTGACGAGGCACACAGTCAAAGGCCTTCTGCAGATCTAAAAAGGCCACATGCAGAGCTCTCCTTTTTTCCCTGTATGCCTCCATCAAAGTTCTGAGGGCGAAAATGGCGTCCATGGTGCCCGACCCTGGCTGAAATCCATATTGAGACTCAGAGACAGTACACTCTCGGCGGAGCCTGAGGTCGATCATGCGCTCGAAGAGCTTCATGGTATGACTCATAAGCTTAATGCCCCTATAACTACCACAATCTTGAACACTGCCCCTTCCTTTGTAAATAGGGGTAATGAAGCTAAGCCGCCACTGATGCGGCATCTTACCAGTGTTCAAGATATGGTTAAAAAGGTCAGTAAGCATGAGCACACCAAGAGAGCCCAACGATTTCCACGCTTCGATCGGAATGTCGTCAGGTCCCAACGCTTTTCCGTTCTTCATGCGTCGAAGGCAATTACGTGTTTCGTCAAGGGTTATTGGGGCAATAAGTCCGAGGTTAGGCGGTGGGTCGTGATGAAGACTGCATGGGTGCTGAGTATTCAGCAACTCCTGGAAGTAGCTTCTCCACCTCTCCTTCACAGAGGCATGACTACAGAGCAGCGTGCCCTGGGAATCTTTGACGCAAAGACATTTTGCGATATCTTGCGTCACTTTATCCCGGGAACGTGCCAGTTTGTAAATGAGCTTCTGCCCCTCCACAGTTTCAAGTTTATACAATGGTGACAAACTTTCACTGCGGGCTCTGGCTACAGCTCTTTTACAGGCACGTTTAGCTACTGTGTACTCCAGTCTGTCTTCAGGAGAGTTGGATTCCTGCCACTTCTTAAAGGCAGCCTTCTTTTCACGAGTCACCTCCTGCACCTCGTCATTCCACCACCATGTCTCCCTGTCGATGACACGTCCTCCCCTAGAAAGGCCAAGAACTCGCCTGCCCGCCGCAATGATTGCCGACTGAGCCCGATCCCAAGCATCCTGAGCAGTCTCGGTGTTCGTCGAAATATCGTGACTTTTCACCTCTGCCAGGAAGTCGGTCTGCATCGGTCCATTCAGCAACCACCACTTGATCCGAGGCCTACGTTTCTCGGCTACTTTCTTCTTCGGAGTGACGTTAAAGTCCATGACAAGAAGACGATGTTGGGCCATGACAACGCTTCTTTTTAATTACATACATTGTAATTAGAATATACGTTTGTTTTTACTTATTCTTGTAATAAATTTTAATACTTAATTTGTTTATGTTTAAATCCACACAGGTCAATCGTAGCGCAGGGGCCTCAATTCTCACTAGAGGGAATGAAATATTTAATTTTCATTTCTTCACTCTGGTGTCGAGGCAAAGTGCGGCGTTGATTTCCGCCACTTAACACGCAATACCTCCAGAATAAGGCGGAGAGTGGCGAGCGGAATATCCTAACACTCTAGTGAAAGGAGCCTATTTCTAAGATACAAGCGGGGATACAGCGTGAAGCTGTTTTTTTATCTTACGTATCCAAAAGATATTTTCGTTGTTCCTTTTACAAAACAATACTCCCGGTACATCTATGTATATTTTATATATTTATGTAAGTAAAGTAAAAGAAACTAAAATAGACAATAAAATTTCTTAAGGCGCCTTATGGAATTGAGAAGACACTTCTCAGCTATAGGGTGTGAAGGGTGTGGTTTCTCTCTCCTCTAATAAGAACTAAAATATTTCTTTTTCATATATTTGTCGGTTAGAGATTGCTTTATTACTTAGGGGTTAGGCCACTGTAAATTTTTTGAAAAATTGATTTTTTTTTTATTGGCTTAAAAAATAGTTTAAACCCTCTAGAATCAGGAAAAAAAGGTCCCGTGCGAAAAAAATGTTTTTTCCTTAGGAAAATTTTAATGTACAGAAAAAAAGAGTGCATTGATCAGGTGCAAAAACGCCATTCGTTTTTTTTCACTCGATTGCGAAACCTGAAAAAAGGAACAAAAGGTCTCGGGGGAAAAGGCAACCTAACTGCCAAATTGATTGACGAACCAACCATTTATTACGGCTTGGCAATCCGTCGTAATCCCAATTCCATCGAAAATATGAAAAATGAGATCTGGGCAACTCTTTTTCACAAAATGTCAACGGATGAAAAGCCTCAGCATGAAAAATGTTCAGAGAATTGGTGTAGTTGGAAGAAGTTGCATCGAAGCCGACGCCAAACGCATTACGCACGCGGATACATCTCTGAGCGACGCGGCAAAAAGTGCGCGCGCGCTCCAAAAATCCACCAGGAAAGACGAAGAAGACGAAAATTTGGACATCGAAGGACAAATGTATGGTGCTGGGATTGCAGACTAACGGTAAAAAATTTTTTACCTTATTTTTTTTATTTTTTCCAATAGAAAACTATTCGTACAACTTTAAACGCGTTTTTCTCGAAACACGGTTTTTCGAAATGGCACGCAGCATCACTCGAACAATTTTCATTTTTTTTACTTGAAATTTTGACCAGATGTGAACATTAATATTCTCTAGTGAATGTCGATCGGGATTTTCAATAACTTTATTTATTGATTTTTTATTAACAAAAAACTAGCCGTTTTTTTCATCAAAAATCAATTTTTTTTTTCAAACGCACGCCAAATCCACAAAAATTGATATTTTTTAAAACCCGATCGACATTCTCTAGCTATAACCCTCTAGATTCATGGGTTTTTTTTTTTTTGTTCTAGATTCAAAAGTGCACCAGTAGTGCTGCGTGCCGCGGACCTCTGCTTGCAAAACATGCCCCGGGAAGATAGCTGTGGAACCCCCATTTTGTTTTTTTTTCGTTGTAAAAAAATTTGATAATAAAGTTTAATGTATGCCCGATAACACCCTTAAAGTTTTTTTTCAATTACCTTCAATTTTAGAAGTTCGTGAAATTCGTGAAAAAACCTTTTTTTTTGGACCGTTACAGTGGCCTAACCCCTTTTAAGTCGAATAGACTACCACCGACCAAGCAGTTTCTATAAATTATCAGTCATTTATGTATAGTTTTTATAGTATTATTATCCTTTTTATTTAGTTTAGTTAATCTTACTAAAGACTAAAGACTGATTTTAAAAGTGGCTCCGGAAGTGGCCGCATTTTTGGTTGCACGTTCCATACTTTACGTTCGAGATTAAATAAAAAATTAAAGCTTTTTTTTATATAAGGAATGTCCGATAAGTATTTATGTTAATTGTATAATTGCTTTAATTAATGATATTACGATTATGTACAAAAGTTTCTCTTTACATTTCTTTTTTTTTTAATTTTGAATTGATAATATTCATTTTTCTTTCTTTCTCATCATAATATTATTTAATAATATTTTAAAACAACCCTTAAGAAAGTGTTTCGTTAATCGGACAGAACTTTCATATATAGCACAACTTATCAGAGAAACTAAGAACATTAGTAGATACTAATGAATAAAATCTTGACAAGTTCTACACCACAAGACAAGGGAAACCAGTCAAGTAAAACAATATTTTTTCAGCTTCAGGCGTATATCTGAATAGGCAGAAGGAACATTTCCGTTCCCGACTTTGCCCCGAATTCCTGAGGTATTGTCTATTAAGTGGCGAAACTCAACGCCGCCTTTACAGCGTTCTCGTTACAGCGAAAAAATTCAAAATATTTAATTTCTCCTTTCCTTAAGTGGGAATC
The DNA here is from genome assembly GCF_056956725.1 of Heliconius melpomene rosina. Taxonomy (NCBI): domain Eukaryota; kingdom Metazoa; phylum Arthropoda; class Insecta; order Lepidoptera; family Nymphalidae; genus Heliconius; species Heliconius melpomene. The sequence continues at coordinate 1,316,358 of NC_140402.1, read as the reverse complement.
GAACCCACAACCTGTCACGTTTACAGTATATACTCGTATTATTAACTGAGAACTACGATTGTTGTTTGATCAAGAATTAATAAAAGTCACAGCGTAAATTAGAGATTTCTTAAAAGAAAATTTATCAAAAATTTATTATTTTTATATTTATTTCTGTACATTTTGGAATGGACCTTCACAAGCTTTTACTGTTATTTCATAAAGTTACTTGTTATTCTTATTTATAGGTTAAAATTTACGAAATTCAACAGTGTCTGGCTGTCTCGGAAACGGCCCCATTCTACAGCCTTGCACAATCTCTTGTTCTTGTGACAGACTACAACCGAATGTCTCAGTTTAGTTATCTATTTATTACTTACTTATATTATTTTATCATAATCAAAATTACTGTATACGGTAGAAACTATATTATTCAAGATTGTTTAAATGTTGCATTTCCAATTACAAAGTCATTATTAGAAAGAAACAAATGCAATTAACAAAACGACAAATAATTTCTTTCTTTTTTTTATTTTATTTTACGCTTCACGCTGTATCTCGTATATGGCAGGGTAAGCGGAGGGAAACGACTGTTAAGACATTCCATTCCTTACTTTTCGCCCAATTTCCAAAACATAGCGTGAACTGATGGCGGAACTAACTCAACTCAAAGATAAATCTGGATACACGCCGTACACCAGACAAATGAAATTAATTAAATATCCCCAAATGGCATCAGATGCTGTGCCGCAACACAATGGACTCCAATTTCATTTTCGTTTGAAAGCAACAATTTTCAACACAGACTTTTCCTTAAAAACTCTTTTTTATACAAAAAACTGATAAAACATTATCAAAATTAATACGTAACATGAATCATTTAGTATGTAACATTTAAAAATACTTCAATTTGGAATTCTAAATACGGAAAATCGTATGAAAAATCACAATTATCATACACTACTACAATTCCGAGTAGCAATAGCTAACTTCCTCATTATATCTTGAATGAACACGAAATACCGGAAAGTAGGCAGTGTCTTGCAATATAATCGGATAACGATGTGTTCGTGGAAATGGTTGACTCCGCGCTATTTGCATTTCTGACTCGCACATGGTACTATATGATTATTTTACATTATTTAAATAGAAAAAGTATGTGATATTCAAGTAATATTTATTTTAAATAAAGATACGCTGATTATTTCGGCGTTATGTTCTGACATTTAACACTCAATGCCCCGAGAATTCGGCGGAAATTGGGGAATGAAGATATCGTAATGGGAACGGAGTAGACTAACATTAGGTTCCCAGGTTCTCTCTACATACCATGTTATGTTCGGGATAAGCGTGAAGCTATAAAACAACAAAAAAATACCACATCAGTAGGCTGCTGTTAACTTTTTTGTTTTGTATTGCACTTGTATTTAGATATCTTCTTGTATTTATAAATTTTTACCATCTTCTGTGCTGCTTTCCCCTACTTCTTCCACCGTCTCTTGGATTTACTTCTGAGTATATTCACTTTCATTGGTCCATATTTACTTTAATTAGTCTATTTTTGTAAGGATTTGTTTTATTCTTTTTGTTTTCTGACACCCTTCTTTCCATGACTCTCGTACTTAATTTAAATATAATTAACGTTTGTACTTAATTTCAGTTTAATTAACAAATGCGAACATCTAGAAAAAATAAAAATAATAAAAATAGTTTCTTTATTGAATCTTATAGAAGCACCACCTACGCGAGTAAAATTTGGCACATTGACACAGGCCTATAACGTTTCTTTTCCAAATCAATTTACCCACATAAAATAAGAGACTAAAATTTATGTGTTATAAAAATTATAAAAAATTTTTAATAATGAAACGTTATTCGTTCTATTATTTATAAATTGTAGTATATAGATTTAATTTGCCATTTCTAATTCATTTTAATTTCAATAACAATCATTGCCATAAAGAAAAAAAAACAATATGACATATCGACATTAAATACGTTTAAAGTAAAATTAGAGGCGGCAAACCTCAGCAAAAAGTAGTTACATTAGTATTCTATAAGTTATAAAGTTTTTTATACAATAAAAATTACAGAGATTACGAACTAAAATGGCAGAGAAAGCTGAGCAGGTTCGCCCGACGTCGCCCACGCGTCTTCCCGTTAAGGATACCCAGTACAATTATGTATTCGCAACCGTCTTCTTTATTGCGAAACGCGAAAACATCTTGTAGCGGTAAATATTGAGATAAAAGTTACTTTAAAATACGAAGTTTCTTACAATCACAAATGTAAATAAGTATATTGAAAGTATTTGCATTTTGCTTTGAAATAAAATTGAGGCCATTCGAGGAGTAAACGTGACAGGTCGTAGGTTCGATTCCCATTCGAGGAAATAAAATATTTAATATTTTCATTTCTTCGCTCTGGTGTCGACGCAAATCGTGGTGTTGTTCCAACATTCAACACTCGATGCCTTCAGAATTCAGCGGAAAGTGGGGAACGGAAGTGTCTTAAAGGGAACGAAGTGTCTTAAAACTAGTTCCCCAGATTCCTCAAACATATCCTAATAACAAGAATACCTTTAAATTTTTCGGTCAAATAAAAAAACGTAAAACTAACCACAAATTTAAACGGCAAAAAGGCATCGCCCTTGACGCGCTGCAGAGGTCAAGAGGTAATCGCTCTCTACAAACATTTCCCTTGTAATTGTTTGAATATAATATATATATTTATGTTTAATTTATTAGTAAAAATTCAGTTGAATGTTAAGTTTTGACATTTTATTGAGTTATTATTCACATATTAAGAAATTTATACTTTTATATGTTTCCAAAACGTAAAACTTCGATAGCGTTTTGTAGTAAAACTAACTCTAGCTTGCAATTTTCTATACGTGGATTACTAACGTGAAATTTCATAGTTTTGCTTTTTCGTAGGAACTTCGGGAAATCTTCTCATAGTGCTCTCAAATTCCGGTATTGGCCACTCTACATCCAATGCCTCCAGAATTCAACGGGAAATAGAGAACGCAGTGTCTTAACACTAATCCTACCTTACTGTGTTAAGAAGATTTATAATTATTGAAAAATAGTGTATAGCATCGCGAAACTGTAGTTACTCTTGAAATTTTATACAAAAACTAGTGGACCCGGACGCGGCTACGCCTGTTTGAACTATAAGAATATTTATTAAATATTATATAATATATTTATTTTTATAAGGATGAATATCAAAATATAATTTCATTTTGGGTGACGTTTTCTTAAAACAACAAAGAAACTTTGCGAACCGTTCCTTAGCAACGACGGTTGTTATTAACATGGCAGAATAAATTGCACGTCAAATTAGAAAGTATTTTAATTTATTAGTATGTATGTGTAATGTAATGTTATATAGCCTATAGCACTTCTGAAGAATGCAGCTTTCATACAAAATAAAAACATAGTAAATCGGACCAGTAGATCCAGAGATCTTAGCGTTCAAACAAACAAACAAACAAACAAACTCTTCCGCTTTATTATATTAGTATAGATTATACTAAGCTATATTATGTTTTTTTTTTCGCCGGAAAGTGGGAAACAGAGTACAACACAAAAAATATCTCAGCATATTTTATTAAGCAATATAATATTTGGAGGATGAACATGTATGGAATTAATGTCTATTGAATGTCAGGCAGGATAGCTGCCAGCTAATGTAATAGTAAAATATACCATTGACTTTGAAAAGAGCAACTGTTGAGTTTCTTGCCGGCTCTTCTCAGCAGAACTGCCTTCCGAACCCATGGTAGCTTTTTGTTGACATGTACATTCGACGATTCAAAAGTGCTTTTAATAGTTTATTTGAATAAAGAATATTTTGAATTTGAATTTGAATTTGTATAATCATTTTGTAAAACATTAAGAATTCGACCGAGAATCGGTGTAAATGGCCGAAGCTATAACGTGAGTATTAAATCTACTAGATAACAGAATGATAAGATACAACATACAAACATGGTTTCACACCGTTTGGGATTTTCAACTATAATCTCTAGGTTTCATAAATAGATTAATATTAATAACCAAATAATCTATGCAGATTTTATAGATAGGTATATTTACTGATAAGATATTCTAATCTCATAAAGCTATTAGCTGTTGATAAAAATTAATAAACCTGGAAAACCCTATTTCCAGGAAAAACGCTGCAATATAAATACTAAAATTGGAAATTTTACAAATAATCATAACAAGATTATATATATTAATCATTAATTGTATAAACAATTCGCCAAGATATAAAATAGAGTGATAATCTATTGATATTAGAATTACTTATGTGCTATATATTATTGACGTTTCTTTATGATGTCAATTTAAAAAAAAAAAAAAAATGATACGAAAACGTAATATAACATTAAATTACTTAATATAATTAACTTTACATTTTTGGTAGTCAGAACTACTGGTTCGAATTGCAAAAATATTTTTTTATTTATTTATTTATTTATTTGGTTTATCACATAGGTACAGTACAGCTTTGTAAAATTGGTATATATATACTTAAAAAACGAAAATAAGAACTATACATATGTTTGTTACGTAAAAGTGTTGTTTAGTAAAATATGTTAACGTTTCAATGTAACCCACTGTACTTTGCCTTACTTTGATATAAAATAATTCATATACGAGTGAATTGAGGCCCTCGTGGCGCAGCGGCAAGAGTGTAACTGTAACGCGATAGTTGTGAGTTCAATCCCCACTTGAAGGAATGAATTATTATTTTTTTTATTTTTAATTTCTTCGCTATGGCACCAAGGCACATGGGCGATGAGCTCCGCCACTCAACATATAATGTGTTGAAAAATTCAGCGAAAAGTAGGGAACGGAGTGTCTTTACACTAGATTCCCACCCTATTGTATGCAAGAAACACCGTGAAACTGATATATACAGAAGTGATTTTGTCTTGCCACGTTTAAGTAGGTACCTACTTCCTACATTAAATCATCATCTAAAGGTATTTTCGTAATAAGGTCGAGCTGAACATATTAAGAAATAGAAACGAAAATGAAAAATTAATGGGAATTAAAAATAATTTAATCACCGAACAATTTTCAGCTTCGCCTTGACTTCATTTCATGGAGTATATTATAGCCGTATCGTAATCTAAGTATATCTATTGGATATTATGTATTTAGATATTGGCTTATAGGGGCCAGTTAAATTAGTTAAGCTATAGTACGAGACATAAGTATTGTTTAAATCGTAGAATATATATAAATTTTTCTTTGTGTTCGTTAGTTCGTCATACAAAAAGAAGAAAATGACTTAAAGAATAAGATAAAATTCGATTGATAAAATAAAATTCGAAACTTATAATTAAAAAAGGTCCTGATGACATTCTAACCTTCTAGGCAAGGCAGAGTCTATTTTCTAATTTTCTTTACTTCCTTCTCATTGCCCGATTTTTCCAACTTTTTTTTTATTAATGGAAAAATTTAAAAATAACAGTATCTGTACAATACACTGATATTAAAAAAATATACTGATACATAAAAAGACTACGGACTACTATATTTCACATTGAGTATGTGTACTTTCTGTAATTAAAAAAATTGAAAAAAAAAAAAAATAATTCGATCCATACAATAGCAGCTTCAATTTCTTTCAATTATATTTTCGACGGTAACTACGGTTATTACCCAAATTGACTGCTGGGCGGGTGTCGTCAGGTTGAATGGCCGGGTCGTCCGCACCATCATAATATGTATGTAGTAGGTAAGATATCACGGGACTGTTTAGACGACATTATTTTATGGAAATACTAGAGAGTCAAACACGGCTTCGCTCGCTTTAACTAATTGTTATATTAGAGCGAAAGGAATTTTTTTTTTTTTTTTTAAAAAGTATCCTTTGACCCTTCTTTTACCTCTAAGAATATGTGTGCAAAGTTTCATAACAATTGGTAACAAACAATCTTGCATTCATTTATAATATAAGTACATTAATACTAATACATATAGGTCACTGTACTAAGTAAATGGTAGTTTTACACATATTATTTATTCAATTTAAATGTAAAATAATAACAAAGAAAGTCACAGTTAATTATTAAATTCGTCTGTCTTTTTTATCTTAAATATTTTTTTAACTTACAAATTATATTCTCATGTACATATTAAAAATTTACAATGTACATTGTAGTTCTACCTACTTATACATTATAACACAAAAAAAAACTAGTTAAATTGAAAATAAAAAAGAATTATAATTATATTTGAAAACTAAAAGCATCGCGAAATTACACAATTGTTATTCTTGAAATTTTATACAAAAATTATAATTAGCTATATTATGTTTTTTGCGTTTTAAAATCAGTTACAAATGGATGGATGGTTTTGCACGATTGTATGTAAAACAGCTACGTCCAACTCATATTGAAGTGTCAAAATTGACATTGTTCTGTGGACAATTGACGATAAATCTTGTCTGGCTTTTTATAGAGTTTCCTCTTTTAGCATCGAATAAAAAATTCGTATAAATTTAAATTTTATGTTAAATATTTTAGCTTTGTATTGCTTTCAATGATTTTATTATTTCCACTTAAATTATGTATTGGCGAATATTATCTGTACCCAAATAAAAAAAATATATAATAAGACCTATAGATAACCCTTAATATAATTTTTTTTCGTTTTATAAAATATTAATAGTTATTACCAAAAACCATATGTGTAAACGTCGTTGTGCCTAATTAACAGGCTCTCACATCAAATTTTTCCACTCATGACACCATTACTAGCAAAAATAAACATACTTGGCTAAGAGAAATTTTATTAGAGCGTACTCAACAAAAAAATACATTACTAATTTTTTAAATAACACGAAACGAACAAAACTAAAAAAAAGTTGATATGATACTTTTAAATATTTTTGGTTTAAAAATCCTGGGTTAGAGATAGAGTACTAAAAATTGCTGAAATAAATGAAAATATTTATATAATTTCAGCAGTTATTCGCAACTTATTTAATGATCTCCTTTTTTACCGTACAACCTTCTTCGTGTGTTCTCCATACAACGTGACAAAGGCGCAGTGATTAGTGCTCAACTGGCACGCTCGGAACGAGATAAGAGCAAAACAAAACTTATTTGTCAACGAACAGAAATATTTTTTTTAGCCTCAAGCTGTATTCCGCTCATAGCAAGATAGGCGCGCAGAACCTGGGAACCTAGTGTTAAGACATTTCTGTTCCCTTCTTTCCGTCGAATTCTGAAGCATTGCCTCGTTACCAGAGCTCATACTCATCGAGTGAGAATCGAACCCATAACCTGTCGCGTTTACCATCACACGCTAATACAGACCCTGCACCACAACTGACCTCCAAATAATAAAAAATATATTTTAATTATTAACGGAAACGAAAATTATATTGAAGAAGTACTGTAATTAAAATTGACATAAAATATCAAATTAGATTACGAACATGGCTGTACGGTGCGGGCGCAGCCCTCGACAATGAGTGATGTCCCCCATTCTTTCCTCGAATATTTTCGGCGGAGTCATTGACTTCCACCATATACGATACAGGCGTATGGGTTTTGTTGCCATTGCTTTTTATTGTAAGTCGTATCTTATTTTATTGGAATTTTAAGATTTTCAAAGTAAGATATATGCAACATATTGTAACTTTTATAGTTGTTTTATATAGTAGTTTTCATATTTATTTTGTCAAACTGTAGAGGCAGTGTGCCAAGTTATTATAGTAATAAAGCACACATGTTATTTATCTTCACGTTTAATCAATAATGACTGTATAGTGTATACGAGCGACTGTATTTAGTGTCAATATACTCCGTTTTGTGAGACAGGGATCCATCGCGTTTACAGCCAGAGACTCACTTGTCTCCGCCACGTCTCTAAAGAGGTACCTATTATTTCAGCATTTCGTCTCTTCTACGCAGAACTGCCTTCCCAGCCGGTGGTAACTTATTGTAGTATTACTTTATTATATTATTTTCAATTTAATAAACAAAAATGTGACAGAATATGTTAAACATCGCCGTCTTAATTAAGGATAATGTAGAAAAATCTTATATTTTACAAGTAGCTACTATCTTTGAGGCCAGTCGTAGAACAGGGGCAAAAAAGAGAGCAGAGTTGCAACACTCAACGCTCAATGCCTGCAGAATTGGGAAACAAAAGCAGAAAGTGGGAAACAAAAGTGTCTTAGTGGGAACGGAGTCTCTTTACACTAGACACTAGATATCCACGTTTCCTCTGCCTACCCTGCTATCTGCGGGACAAAGCGTTAAGCTAAAATAATAGCTATGTACTACATTTGTCATTAAAAAGTACAAAGACAAAAACTAACATTCATTATAAGTAGCCATTTAATATTTTCTCGGTTTTTATTCAAATTAAAGTGGAACGCAACACGCTTACATTACAACAGTGGGTATAACTAATTGCAACATTTCTTTGTACCAAAAACGTAACGAACTAATCAAGCGGGTTACACGCACACACTCACAAAAATTATAACACGATTACATACACAAGACATACAGACACATGCGCACGCGCACGTTAAAGTTTTCTTTGTCTTTGAACAAAGAAAGATTCTTCGCTGATACGGACGCGACTGAATAAAGGAAATCTTTTTCTAACGGAAAATTATTTTTCTACTATTGTTTTTCATAATATTTTATAATTTATATGTTTATTGTTTTTAATGTAGTAAGTAAGTAATTTTGTAGTAAAAGTACTAATATATTAGGTATCGGAGTTATTCTATTTTAAGCATATGTTAAACAATGTTTAACTATGTAACAAAATCTGACAATCAATATCTAACTGTAAATGTAACTTTTATTTTCTTCTTCTGATAACAAAATAAACTACAGCCTTGAGTTTTGCGATTCAAAACGCTAAGCTAAGAAAATTAGATGGAATGTAGGGAACGAAGAACTTAACACAAGGTTCTCTTTACTTACCCTGCTATATGCGGGATAAAGCATGAAGTTTAAAGTTTCTTTTATACGTGATTATAGCTGTGTGATTTACAACTTTTAAGAAAAAATATTTAATAAGTTGATAAGTTAGCCGCACTAAGCTCGCAGTAAATCTATTTATAAAGTAAATTATCAATTGTTTGTAATACAGTGTCAAGGACTGAGCGAGCGCTGGACGTTAATGTGATATTTTACGAGTTAGTTTAAGAGGATGAATTGTACGTACCTATACATTTTTTATTATTGTAAAAATATATATAAAGGGTGGAAGAGGCAGCGCTTCTTTTATTGAAACTGCATATAGGGTAATATATTTCAAACCCACACCTAAGAAATTAATTAAGGTACCTCAACAGTTTGGACGTAGGATTTTTTTTTCATTTCACGATTTTTATCCATACCTATATTTCGTGTGACGCACACATACGTGTGCGACGTTTCCGATTTGATAGGTAAGTGTGTGCGTGCCTATATTATACTTTACAAATGGCGTTTTAATTTAAAACGATAATTTTATTATTTATTTTGTTTGAAAAATTAACTTTTTCATTTATGGGATTTTTTTTTTCCGAATTATATTAGGCTTTTATAGAGTAGTTAAAACTGGTTTCATTTAAAGTGGTGCTGACAATTCCACCCTGTATATCTATATATATAAAATTGAAAAGTCACTCACTCATCACGAAATCTCAGAAACTACATGTGCTAGGAATCTCAAATTTTGCATAGGAGTTACTTATAGGACGTAGGTGCTCGCTAAGACGGGAATTTGCAATATTCGACTTCTAAGGGGTTATTTTTGGGGGTGAAAGTTTGTATGAAACTTCATTACTACAAATGCTAGGAGTCTCAATTTTTACATGGACGTCAATTATAGGACGTAGGTAACCATGGAGATAGAAATTAATAATAACGTAGTTCACGCAGGCGAAGTCGCGGGCGCGCCGCTAGTATATATATATAAGAATAATATAATGCCTCAAGCCATATAATACACATTATACACTGATATAAGGGTAGCATGGAAACGGCCTTATCAGAGTCAATCGTTGTATACTTTAGTAAATAAAAAAAGCTTTGTTTTGATTGCATTCTACTATAACAGTTAACTGACTTCGTGAAATAATTAAAAGCAAAATATAGTCTTCTTCGATAAATGGACTAACCAATACAAAAGATTTATTCAATTCGAAGCAGTAGTTCCTGAGATTAGTGCGCTCAATCAAACAAACTTTATAATATTACGAGTAAGTACCTACACAAGTAGGAAAAATACTTCATTATGAACGTCATATACCTATGGGTACTGTTGAAATATTTATAAATTTGAATAAATTGTGTATTTACAATTCAGGAATTTCAACAAAATACTTAACATAGAAATTATATTATATTTCTATTCTCAAGTTATCCATGGACCGTGACAGACAAGCATTAGTTACCATTCCAGTATAATATTTTATTATTGGTCCGTAGCCTTTCACTCGACTGCGCTAGGACTCTAGTTTTTATCAGTCACAGCCTTCTTTAAGAACTTTAGTATTAACTATTTAATTAGGTTTTTTCGTCTACTGAACTTTTACAAAAAATCTATTTTTCGTGATTTCCTAAAATATAATGTATTTAAAATATTTTTTTCTCGTCTCAACTCTCTCAAATAAAATAAACTTACTCCTATAACTCCTCGTCGATTACATTGAAAATATTAAATATTTCATTTCCTCGAATGGGAATCGAACCCACAACCTTTCGCGAGGCACTCCCTTGTGCCTCTGCGCCACGACTGACTTGTATATCTACGTATTTAACCATAAAATATAGGTGTTGATAGCAAGGCGATACTAAAACGTGTAAACAATGAAAGAAAGTGTGTCAGCCGCGCAGGAGTCGCTTTCCGTGATTGCGTTGCGTTGTGAAACCCGTAGAAAGTCGAGGTTTACTGGTAAAACCCAAAATTGTTTACTGGAAAATATATTTCGCTTTTTTTTCCTTTAGGATTTAGAATTTTATATATTTCATTTTCATTATTTATTTAAATATTTATATAAATCTATTAAAATATCTTTTCAGGTATTACTTAAGCTTGTAATAAAAAGTTCAAATAGCTAGTTTTTTTTTAGTTTGATCGTCGAGGAGACAGGTGCATTGACTTGTACCTTGTGCTAATTAATTTTTATCTTTTAGTTTACAATCTACTGATATTATTATAGATACTCTTCCTTTACAACAAAACCATTTATATAATTTAGTTGCATTTTTACATATGTGTATGTGAAATCTTGTAAGCTCAATTTGACCCACTTACCAGTTTGGGCTGAAATTTGGATTCTTCATTTCTAACGACGATGGAATTATATATAATCAATATTGTTGTTAATGTTAATACAAAATGGCCATAGCAACAAAATGGCGGAAAACAAGTTTTCGCACAACCCACCAATATGTACATTTAAAAAAAATATCTAGAATAGAAAGCTTGTTTTTAAAAGGTTTTTTGTTAATAAATATTTTATTAATTATATGGCTATAATATTGCATAGCATATATTTATGTTGTAAATATAATTAATAAACATAATAATCAACATTAATAATTATAATGATTTTGAACAAGTATTTAAACAACAAATTTGCCTGTTTCCTTGATTTCTCGAAACTAATTAGGATATTTACCGGATTTTCCACACAACAAATATAATTAATGTTACTTACTTAAACGTTCATTAGCTAATGTTAGGTTAAACAGTTATATTTCGTAAGACATCGAGTCCATAAGTGTGCCGTTACATAATCTATTTATACGGTGAGCGACATCACAATGGTTGTAATGAATCTCAAAGATTTATTTTATCGGTAACTGCGCGTGCGGTGCTGGATGCGCGCCAATTGATTTCTAAACGTCACATTGAAAATTGTTATCACAGATTATGTACACATATTTTTAATAAACTTTTTATTATAGATTTTTTCGTTGGCGATAAAAAAATTGCGGACGCCGGATTATCTGTTAAAAGATTTTGTTATCACATGTACTTAATATTAATTATTATACGTATCAATTTTATGACATTAGAGATGAATATATATTTCTAAAAAAGTTTATATTATAAAAAAGTAGCATTACAGTTGTTGTTATAAAACAGAAAAAGAATAAGACTGTCAACAGCAGTATACAAAAGGGTGTTTTTCTCAGAAATAACGTTTGAAAACAATAAAATATCTTTCAACAATGTCCTCTAAGGCGGTGCCCATTAGTTTCTGTTCACACATTGTCACGGTAGTTTTTTTTTCAGAAATGAGTCAGAAATCACTAAGGCCGACCGCACACGGTGTTACTTCTAGGTACTTTGGACCATATCCAATTTTTTAAATAATAGTGAAATTATTTTTTTTTTACATTCGTTATATTTCTGAATATTTGTTTTTTTATTTTTTTTTATTATATGTTTAAAAGATTAAACAACGTGTCTGATCTTTTATCCAAATATATTTTATATACATTCGTACAAGCAGATGAGAAGAAAGCAGAAGCCTTTAAGATAAACTTTTCATTCCGTTAATACTTTTTTAGAAACAATACCCTATGCCTTAAATCAAGTAAAAATATTTTTCACCATATATAAATTTATATAGGTATGGCATTATTTTAATTTCTTTGGATTTGGTAATTACTATGCAACAAAATCAATTATAACTAACTTTTTTGTAAAGCGCTAGAAAGTATATTTAGTATATTATTCTGCTTTGTATATAATATTTTTATTCTGCATTGCCCATTGAGTGATGGAGCGAGGAAAATTAAAACAATATTTTTTTTCCTCGAGTGGGAGTCGAACCCACAACTTGTCACGTTTACAGTCGCACGCTTGTCCCTGCGCCACGAGTGGCCTCAATCATCAACATTATACTAATAGAATACCAATACCTATTCATAAAACAAATAGTTATATAGGTAATAGTAAATAAGCTAATAGCTAAAACCCTAACGCGATCTTGTTTCAAAGTTATCACACCATTATCAAATAGGTCACTCACTAGCTTTAGACTTGATTGCTCAAAACATAACGACCTATAAATACTTAATAACTTATACGTTCGCTTCGCTACCAGTCTAGATTGAATCCAATTTAATGCTTGCTTTTATAACGAGTTATGAATATGTTTAAATAACATCAAAGTTTACATTTAAAACAACATTGTATATAATGTTCTGTTTGTAAATAGGTGTCGAATGGCGGAGCGTGGACTCGTGTGTGTTGACATACATCATCGTATACTATACATAGATACATATCTATAGTCGATTTATGTATATATTATATGCACACAATTTTTTTACAGTACTATATATAACGTACCACTTGGGGTAACGATTATTTTGATGCCCACACTCTATGTCATGTTGAGAGACAAAATGTCATGTTGAGTTCTACTACCTACTCAATACGCAATATGTATCTCAAGATTTGTCTTGAGATTCACTCTTCGCAGTGAGACTAGAAGTATGTTAACACTATAATCAAAGGAGTTATTATTAAAGGTTCCTTCTGCCTGATATGGGGGAAATAGCGTGAAGCTGTTTTTTGTAAACTTCTACAATAAACTATACTGTAAATCTTAAAATGATAAAAAAAAGTTTAGACTTATAATTTTTTATCATTTTCTTGTTTAGAGTTTCAATTTAATTCATAGAGAACATAGAGATGAAAAAAAGATTTATAATCTTGTAAAGGTTCAATGTCCATGTGTCAACACTGTATTCGCATTTCCGCTAAAGTCTCACAATCACCGTCTTTTGACCTTCGTCGCCTTTGTTTTCATGAGTGTCACTTTTTACCTCATTCGAACATTATTATCTTATAAAGCATAATAATTATTATTTATCATACGTAACTGTTTTTATTTGCCGTTATTAACTCAACATAATTCAGTTCGAATATATGACGAGTAGAGTGCAAATTCTACTTAGTGAAATCTTTATATTTTTGTCCTTGGTCCAATTTTGAGTATGGTACGATTTGTGATAAAAAAAAGCATACATAAACAAGACAAACTTCGAATCCAATGCAACTTTTCGCTTAAAAACTATTTTTAGAACATAATTTATCTGTGCCATCTGTACACTACATCACTTATTTGTAGTGATTGTGAGTCAGATGTGACAGGTTTACCATTCGATACTTGTATTTATGTAATAGCTATGCTTATGTCGGTCATATTACGTTTGTTATCACTGAAATGATAATTCTTTGTTTATATTCTCACCTTACATAACTAGAAGGTACATAAATTCTTTTGTATCATGAGAATATGATGAGTGTTATAGTTTTCTAATTTATTAGCATTATTACAGTGTATTTAATATTCATGGATATTCCATAAGGATATTTGTTTATTATCCAAGTGCATTCTGCAGTTAACACTCCCCCAAATATTCAAAATAGGCGGCGTGTAACTTTGCAAGGTATTATTGGTGATAAGATTTATAAAGTACTTCATATTTTATTATACATGTTATTGTTATTACTTTTGTTTATTATGCAGAATATCTTTTCATTTATCGTGGTAAGGTTAATTTGGTTAATTATTTGCAAATGATTACAAATTACTGGTAATTACTGGGTTATGGGATATTTATACCGTGTAATTAGTTAGAAAATAAAAGAGAATATATAATGGTATAATAATCTTCATAATTTATTTTCTCTCCATTCAATTTTATCATACAATACGTATTCAGTATAAAACAATATTCTTTGTTAAATTCATAAAAATATATTATTTTAGTATAACTGTTTTTATCTTTACTTACAAATTATTGTTAACATTCAGAAGAATCATTTTGTATAAAAATAATACAAAAAACAGGTGAACCCGCCATGGCACGTCCTTTTAGGTACATTACTCGCACTCATATATTTAATATAATAGAAACCGACGGCGGGCACCTCATAGTCTATAACAATTCAACTTGTTAATTGGTATAATATAACTTACAATATCTACAGAAGACAATGGTACAGCACAGTACGAGCTCACTGCAGCACATTTAATGGTAACAAAAACAATAAAACAGTTATAGGCTTTAGTTTACAAAGCGTAGGCACTCGAGATTGCTACTTGATCCTAGAAAATAAACATTCTCACTAATAAATACATCGCACTCTTACACTCTCAGGCATTCGTTCATCACAATTTTTAATCGGACGGCCTCACGTTACAAGACCTTTAAAGAGCACCGGGTCAGTACCGACTCACTAGAAGCATTCATCTCGCAACACTCCGTCTCTCACTCACTCTGGCCTCTGGCAGTCTCTCGCGCAAGCACAGCATCTGCCGTCGGGCGTGACGGATCCGTCAGGCGTCGAGGCGCCATTATTATAATGAAAAAAGTTAACCTTGTGCAACAAAACGTGATTCGGAACGTCCGACCGCCGATAGTCGAACACATGGCCGCCATTCCGCGAGGGCGGCGCAGGCGGAATTTTAATTAACAGAACATCCGCTCGTGACTTGTGAGTTGTGCGACGTCGCGTCGTTGCCAGCTCGGCGCGGGCGCGTGTCCCTTATTACAATATAACAATGTTTTCCATATTTATGTTGCAATGAAAATGCAAAAAATATTAATTTGCTTGCAAAGGTTCCGTCCACCGCGGATCGCGAGCGAACGCTCGTAGCGCGAGCCGCGGCGGGACGGCAACAGCGCCGGAACGGGAAATTCGCCGGAGAGCTGGCAACGCCGCCTCCGCCTCGGCCGGTCTGCACCGAGTGACGTCGGACGATTATCCTTTCTAGTTTCTACACTATTCTAAATGAGACAACGCAATACTGATACGAGGAAAACCATAACTGCGACTTACAACGGTAGCTGGTCTCGCGACTCGCTCTCTAAGTACATCCTCCGGCCGGCGGCCCCGGAGCCCTAGGGCTGCGGGCCCGGCTCTGGCACTCGCTCCTCTCAAACATCACAACATTCGCCGTAGCTTCACCTTACACACTACAGTTAACTATATATTACACGGTAAAATTAAGATCACAAATCGCTTTGTATGCTGCGTCCTCGCGGGCGCGACTAGCATGGAATGTGGGGGGCGGCGCGCGCGGCTCTCAGAAGTGCGCGTCGATGTGGCAGCCACCGTTGGCGTGCTCCAGCACCTGCTGCTTGAGCCGCGAGACGTGATCCTTCAGCTTTACCACCATCTGCGCCAGTTCAGCGTTCTCGCCCTTCAGCAGCTTCACCTTCTCCTCCAGCTTTGAGATGCGCTCGAGCTTGCGCCGCCGGCACTTGGAGGCAGCCACTCGGTTCCGCTGCCGCTTGCGCTCCAGCTTGATCCTCTCCTGCGAGTCCATGTCGATGGGCGACAGTGGCGGCGAGCTGGCGGCACTGGGCACGGTCTGCGGCTCGTCTTTTACCACAGGCGTGGGGTACCGGTCCAGGGGGCGATCCAGGTCGGCGTACACCCGGCGCCCGGGCACGGGGCCAAGGGGCGCGGGCTCGTTATGGTGCAGCTTGTCCAGCGCCTCCACGAACGGCCGCGCGTACATCTCCTGCTCCTCCGTAGGCGCCACGGCGGGAAACAGCACAGCGCCGCCGGGCGTTGGTGTCGCTGTTGTGATCATGCCGTTCTGCATGATGAGCTTCTCGAGCTCGGGGGAACCCAGCTTCAGGAGCTGCAGGTCAGGGGAGGACAGGACGGGCGGGCCGTTGCGGGCCCTCTTCCCGCCTCGCCCGAAGTCCAAGTCCAAAGTTAAGGATCTCTTGAGACTCTCGACGGGGCCACTCATGGGATAGGTGTGCTCGTCATAGAAAGTGGTCTCCATCCCGTGGCCGGATTGCCGAACCATGTGTTAGCACCGAACTCCTCGATTGCACTGAACTCACTTCACGAAGTAAACTTTCTCACGTCCCGACGTACATCCACCGCGGTCGACGTTCCACTTGTTTCTAAACATTGTTAAGAAACAACCAGTGCTTTTATTCCATGACTCAGATAAGCTATTTTTAACTATCGCGTGATAAACGCGCGCGCTAATTGGTCGGCGGTGACGTGATATTGCGCGGTTCTCGTCTGTGATTGGTCGATATGCGTATGACGAGACGCGAGGCCACAGCGGGCTGTTTACGACTTCGTGCGATTACCGAGAATCGGGGAACCTGTCTCCATTATACTAGCGATAACGTAAATAAAGCACTTAACATTAAATTTCATACTAATTAAAGAAACTTTAAATAATTCTTAGAAAACAGCTTATTTTATTAAAATAAGACAGATCAAAATTGATTAATTATATATATATATATATATATATATATATATATATATATATATATATATATATATATATATATATATATATATATATATATATAAATTATATTTCAAGTATAATTTATTTAACGAATAATTCTAAAAAACAAACGTTAACAGCAATTATAGTATGTTTATCATTCATTTCATTTAGAATGATTGTAAATGTAGAAAATATTATAAGAATAGTTGCTGCTAGTCTTGGCGCAAGGACGACTGTAAACACAACAGTCAGATAATCGAAGTATTTAATATTCCTCGCTCTGGTAACGAGGCAAAGCACGGCGTTAAATTCTGCCACTCAATACTCAGTGCCTCCTAAATTCGGAGGTATCTAGGGAATTGAAGTGCCTTTATGGGAGAGTGTCTGAACACTATGTTCCCAAGTTCCCACTGCTTACCCTGTTAAGTGCAGGATACAGTGTGAAGCTAAAAAAAAGAATTAAAAAATATAAAAGTAGTTTTTGGAAACTTAAACAAAAATCGTTATGTGCAGTGGAAATGATGCTACGAAGGGGCGAGGTGAGGGCGGGGAGACCGCGCCTCAACGCGCTACAAGAAAATGTATGTGCAGGGCGCGGGGAAGAGGGGATACGGCGGACCGGCGAGTGCGAGCAGTACGGAGATATATCTGGTACTCGCTCTACACAGATAAAGTTCACCAATTTAAAGTAGGAAAATTATTATTAAAATCCCTTTTTGTTTCTTTATTTATTGCTGCGTACAAATTTATATTAATGATTGAATTTTTAATTCGATTAAGAATGATTTTACATATATTTAGGTAAATATTATAGTAATTGCTTAATAGAAATACTATTTAATAATAAATAAATTTTAAAAATTTACAATAGCGGTTTAAATACCGTGGTTGGTATTCGATAAAAGTTATGGTTGTGAGATAATCAGCGATATACTAACGCTTATCTCTTTGACATATCTTTGTGTAATAGATATTTATTATGTATGATCACATATAATATCAACAAAGCAAAAACTCGATATTTGATATCAATATTATCATTTAAATAGTAACTACAGCCATCTGGTTTACATAATTCTCAGTTTTAAAGCAAGCTGTTTGAACTATTCGTCGATAGATGGCGCTGTTCATCTTAATTGTTGATTAACCAACGTAAGAAGTTTTTTTACCTAACTTGGTCTGGCCTGGTATTTTGCGTATACAAGGTTAAGCAGATAAAAAATTGTGTTGATACACTCCATCCTTTGTATTTTGCCTAAATCTATAGCGTTTAACACTCACTATAGAGTTATTCTTAATTTTTCAGCTTAGTCAGTAATAGCGCTATTCGCCTATAGATGGCTCTAGTGTCCTTATCTTATTTAGTAATAATTTGCAATTGTATTTATAAATACTACTAGCAATTAAAATTTATCAAGCAATAGAAAAATAAAACATCTCTGTACACATTAGTGTTTTCTGAATTAGTTATTTAAAGAAAAATATTTTTCGATAAACATTTTTTTTATTAATACACTGGGAAGTTGTTGCTATTTTAAAAGATTATTAAAGTTAATGAAACTTTCGATAGTTTTACATTCTTTTCATAAAATGTATAAAAACAACATGTTATCATAAAAATATTTATTTATTAATCTCTCATTCCACTTATTTAACTGTAACAGATATAACCCGTACATCGTCGTAAGGTTTATCGGTTTTGGGGTTGGTTTTCGCACTGCCAATGTTCTGAACCACTTCCATGCCGCGGACCACGCGACCGAATACCGTGTGCTTGTTGTCTAGCCATGGCTGAAAAAAAATTACAATTTTAAATTATTTAATTATAGATCATCATCGTGATATAGTGGTATCGCGCCTATAGCGCCTATTAAGTCAAAAACAGATTATATTGACACTAGATGTGAAGCTGATTTATCAACTTTTTTCTCTAATTTCCGTTAAAAAGAGATGGAAATTCAAATTTGAATATGAATAACGAAACAAAATATATGCCAGTCGAAAGTGATGAGGCCGTCGTGGCACAGGAGCACAAATGTGCGATTGTAAACGCAGATTTGTATGGGTTCGATTCCCACCGCACGAAATGAAGTATTCATATTTTCATTTCCAAGCTACAGTAACGTTACTCAACACCCAATACCTTGAGAAATGGGCGGAACCTTGGAAACCAAAGTATCTTAATGCGAACTTTCTACGTGCTTGCGTCTTAACACTAGATTCCTAGGTACCCTCTGCTACCCTGCTAACAAAAAAAAAGAAATACTGACCGTAGGGGCCAAAGTAATAAAGAACTGGCTTCCATTTGTATTGGGGCCGGCGTTGGCCATGCTGACTGTGTACGGTCGATCGTGCTTCAGATGGGGTTTGAATTCATCTGCAAATTCTCCACCCCATATACTCTCTCCGCCAGTACCGGTTCCTGGTTGTAATAAAAAATAATATAATTTATAGTAAATAATTTCATATTAAAATTGTGCGTATATTTAGAGGCCATCATGGCACATTGGCATAGCTTTGTAACTGTAGTAAACTCGACAGTTGTAGATTCGATCCCACTTAAATTATTTAACATTTTCATTTCCTCTGTCTGGTAAAGGAGTACAAATTTTAAACACTGTTGGATTTTGCTACTGAACACGCTTTGTATCGACAATTCAGTGAAAAATAGGGAAGAGAGTGTCTGAACTGTAGGGTTCTTTCATTTTTAAATTTTCTTTTCTCTCAGCAACATTAACAACTCACCAGTAGGATCACCAGTCTGTATCATAAACCCTTTGATAACTCTATGAAATATATGTCCATTGTAATATCCGTTTCTTGCAAGTCCACTGAAGTTCTCCACACTGCGGGGCACATCCTTGCCAAATAACCTAATATGGACATCCCCCAGGGAAGTATGTAGAATTGCTTGTTCATAGAGACGTTGAACACCTGGGAATGTTAATTGTAATTAAATAATATGTACTTAATCAAAAAAAATCGGCATGTACTTTAATGATAGATAATTAGTAAAATAGACATTCAATGTGGCATCTTAAAATATTGTGAATATATTTTATGTCAAAGTTCCGAAATTTTTATGTCAAAATAAATTTATTTAAGATGTCTTGATTCAAAACTTATGTCATGAACATCCCAGTTAAATTTATATTACCATATTAGATAGAAAATTTAAATAAAGTACATCGTTTTAGCGCAATTTAGTATTTAGACAGATTGCAACAAGCAAAGTTTAAAATCCTGCATAATTCATTTAATTTAATATTTTAATATGCCTAAGTAATTTATACTGACCTTGTCCTTCAGTAGCAGATATAATATCTTCTTTAGAAGGTTTCTCATTAAATATGTCACGGTCGGCGTCCGGACTCTTCACGTCATCTGGACTTCGACGAGAGAATACGTAAAATCTGCAAATATTCAATAAAATAATGTATTATGGTTATAATTTTCGGTTAAGATCTTTAAATTATTAATACAGAGATTTAAATAGAATTCTTACTACAGAGATTTTTTTCCAGCTTTCTTCAAGTAGCATTAGAAACCGTTCTTAATGCACCACTAGAATTCAAGAAATTGCTTGCTCAGTGCTAAAATAAAAATTCCCTGAGTGGGGATTGAACTCACTACCACCGTAATTTTGCATAACATAATGATAAAGCTCAATTAGAATGAGAAGACCAAATATCAAGACAATGTTTTCGTCACGCACAGTCCAATTTCAAGATGCTGCATTTTAAGGATATGAAAATAAATCATGGAAATAATTGTAAAAATCGCGTTTTCAATGCAGATTGACAATTTATATTTAGTTAATGTCTCACTGTACCACGACAGCTTCTACATATAAACTTTAAAACTTTTTTACCTGTTCTTTTTGTATGCAGTACAGAATAAAGTAGGGTCAGTTTTGACATTCAACAGAGTTGGGTTCTCCGAGCCTTCCATTTCGAGTGTAGTTGCTACTTTAGACTGATTTGTTCTACCCTGGTAATTAAAAAGAAAATGAATGTTTTTAAGAACACGTATTGAAAAATCGAAAGTGGTTTCAGTAATTAAATCCTGTACCTCTTGTGCTTTACAAGAGACCAAAAAATTCCCCCGATTTATTATGAGGTAGAAAGAAAAAACCTGATAATAAGTCACTTCATAATTTGCTTTCTAATAATTCTATTGACATTTTTTTTTCAGCTTCACCCTGTATCCCGGTCACGGAACGGACTCGATCCCCACTCGAAGAGATGAAATATTTATTTCAATTTACATTTCCATTTCTTCGCTCTGGTGTCGAGGCAAAAGCGCGGCGTTGAGTTCTGCCACTCAACACTCAATCCTCCTGATTACCCTGTAGTGTGCGGGATACAGTGTGAAGGAAAAAAAAACATACCTGAAATAATGTAAGTTGCAAAGGCCTCAGGTTCTCAGGCTTGGCTAGCAACGCGACACATCTGTTTGTGGTTAGGTTCACCATTTTGACGCCGAGCATCGTCGCATATAACACAAAATGGCCGCTAGCATCGAATATTATATTCGCTAGTTGCGCGTAATGAGATTTCTCTAATTCGCGTTCTGCTGCCATTCTGAAATGTTTAAAAAAATAATTTTAAAAGTATGACATATGTATTCATTTGTAACCATGAATATAGAAAAAAAAAATTAACCACAAATACAAAACACATAGCAGGATAGGTAGAGAGAACCTAGTGTTAAGACACTCTGTCCCCCATTTCCGTAGAATTCTGGAGGCATTGCATGCTGAGGGGTGGAACTCAACGCTGCAAGAATAAATAAAAAAAAATAAATGAGAAGATAAATGTTTGAGTGATATTTTTTTATACTATGAGTAAAAACGTATATTTACTATATCTTTTCATATAGGTATATCACATATATTTGTATTGTATACCACCTTTTTTAATAGTTTCACTTTTTCTTTTTCAATTTTAAGAGATAACATTGTTATGTGCACATTAAATTGGAATAAGTGTTTACCTTCTCCCAAACTCCATGTTTGGCAGCTGTTGTGTTTGATGTTGCAACTCTTGGAAACGCTGCAAGCTCTCGTCTAGTACTTTATGCAGTTTACCAGTAAGGAAGTGGAAAATTCGGACCTGGAATAAAAAAAATAATTTTATAGTGTACTAGTTTTTAAATATTGTTAAATTCTATATACACTGTATATAGCAATGGGCAGGGTTGGCAAAAAGAATTACAGAGTTGATAGATTTTCTTTATAAATTAAAATAAAAAAAATGATTTTATATTGTAAATATAGACCAACCTTCCTATCTAAACTAATAGCTGCCATCTTCTTGCCATCGGGTGAAAAATCCAAAGCAGTAGGATATGTTTTACTTTTGACGAAATCAAATAAATCAGTATCCAATTTTGATGTGAATTTAACACTTTTTGGAAATTTGAATTCATGTTTTGGCCCAGTCCAGTATTCAACAATGCCAGCTCTGTCCACTGAGACGGCTACTTCAAAAATTGGATTATATTTAATGGTAGCTACTTCATTTTGATGTGTTTCAAATGTATGTAGGGGACTCCCTGATACTTGTGTGCCATCAAATATGTGTATTTTATTTGTATTCTTTTCGGAGCTAGAAAATTAAATAAAAGTTTAGATTTAAAAAAGTTAAAGAACTGTTTGTCAGTAAACATGTTGGGTTGGGTTAAATTACCTCTCAGAAAAAAAAATACTCATACGCAAAGGACATGGTGCAGCAAAAAATAAAAAGAAACAATACAATATGTAGGCTGGGTGTCACAAGGAACCCATTACCAAGCTTTTTAGCACTCTTTGTATAATCAGAGTAAAAATATAAACATAATAAAGAAAACTATATTAATGTATGATTGTGTTAATATCTAATTCTATTAAATATATTTTAGGAAACCAAAAATATAAATGCAAAAATATATGTTTTTCATAATTTACTGTAGTCCATTCTATCACCGGTATTTATAACATCATGGTTTCCAAAATGTACTTTTAAATACCAAAATATACACTCTAAAATCTGATTAAAATAGCATAATTAAAAAGATTTAAAAAACGAAAAAACCAAAATATCTTATAATCTTCATTTTATATGTAGAAAAAATTAAATCATAAAATTTTTCACCATACAATAAATAACAAAAAACATTTGAGTGTCTGTGTTTAGCATTTAATAAGCACTTACATAGCTATTGCTGATATAGGATCACCCGCAGAATGAACCCACTCAGTGCAGTATGGTTCAAATTCAATTGATATCATGTTTATCATATCTGAAACAGTTTAGACAATTAATTATTATTACTATACACATATCAAATAATGTCCCATTAATATATTTAAAGATAAACTCCCCAAAACATAGAAAAAACCATACTTTGGTTAGTTTAGCTTGCATTCAATATGATCACTCAATATAATTACTCTTAATAACTATATATGAACATAAATCATCATCACAGACAACACCAAGGAATAGTCCTTGAGTTTCAATATTTCTATTACATTTGTTGATAATGTCAATATATCATCATGTCACAGTATAATATTTGATTTCAATACTAATGTTTGTTACTTATAAAATTCATATTAGATTTATTGTAATGTTAATAATAAATGATATTTTGGCTCTTTTGGTCTGTTTGGGAGCTGGAGCTGTTTGGGCAAAGTGTGGCATTAAGTTCCACCACCCAACACACAATGTCTCAATTTCTGACAGTTAGTAGCAACAGTAACAGTCTCTTGACATTAGGGTCTTACTTAGTAGGGAGAAAATGTAAAGCTGAAGAATAAAGGTAGCATAAATATATTACCAAAATTAACTACATCAAAAACTTTGACAGTCTTCTCAGTAGAGGCAGTGCATAATAAGGTCCCAGTACTATTTGTTGCCAAATGACTGATAGGTGCTAAATGACACCTGAAATGTTTCACAAACTCTATACCTTCTTCCTGAAAAAAAAAACAAATTATTAATAAATAATTTCACAATAATTAATATACAATAAAGATACACCAATCAAGTACATTTTGAACATATTCAAGTAAGCAAACATTTAATTTAGTAAAAACTATGATTTATGTGGTAAATTAAATTTTACCTGTTTTTTCCAAAACTTTAAATGTCCATCTTGACTTGCTGTGACCACAAAATCTGTTTTAGTGACTACAACATGTGTTATTACATCTCTATGCATGTAGCTGCGCTCATATGTTTCAGATGATGGTAAATTTT
Source organism: Heliconius melpomene rosina (assembly GCF_056956725.1). Classification (NCBI taxonomy): domain Eukaryota; kingdom Metazoa; phylum Arthropoda; class Insecta; order Lepidoptera; family Nymphalidae; genus Heliconius; species Heliconius melpomene. Next base: position 1,291,849 of record NC_140402.1, on the reverse strand, counting down.
CAAGATATAGAGATTCAAACTTCAGTACTGTATTTTGAAATAATCAAAAATAAACTTCATAATTACAAATGAAAACTAAAGCAAAATCATCAGATTATCATAATAGTTAGAAATTGTATGCATTAAAGTATTAATCAATAAAATGAAATATATGGTATATCAATTACCTTTACGTTTTTTAACTTTAGGTTGCGCAGCTTCTGAAGGCATGGGACCTATCCATCCTTCGCTATCATCACCTTCTCCAGTATTTTCGGGACTGTTAGGTCTTTTTTCGGTTGACATGTTTATAAATATAAAGTAGTAATCAAGATAAACTCAATAATTATTTAATTGAAAAAAATCATTTATAACTTAATCTAAATACATAATCATCCTTAGATATTGATTATTTAAAATAATATTAAAAAGTAAATACTGATTCACAATTTCACAACACAGAGACATTTACTGTAATGTCAATGTCAGAATTGAGTTGAGTATTGACAGATGAATAAACTGAGTACTGAACATCAAAGTCAAATTCAAGTGACACTTCTATTAAATTTGTAAAATAGACAGTTCTGTTCTGTTCTGTTCTTTCTAATATGGCGTTCCGAGCGTGCCAGTTGAGCACAAAATCACTTCGCCAGTGTCACGTTGAATGGAGAACTCACGAAAGAGGTTGTACGGTAAAAAAAGAGAAATAATATTACACAACAGAAAAATGCATGTTTTTAAGAGTGGTCCAGTTAAAATACTGCCTTCACCTATAACAATACAAAAAAATATATATATATATATACAATATATAAACAAGAGGGTTAGTAATCTAAATCTAAACTAAAATCTATACTATTATTTTACAAAAATGTTAGTTTACAGTTTAATTTTGTTATTCTTAATATATTTACATAAAAATTTACATAACGGACTAAACACAAACATTAACAAACACTGAACATTAAGGGGGCGGGGAACTTTATAAGGAAGGATGTCATATAAGGGACGGGTCAATTTAGAAATAGACAGTTATGAACAATAAAAAAAACAATTGACAATTGGCTTATAGGTGCATCAAATATATAACTCAAATATTACTGGTATATTTTTCACGTATTTGGCGTCATTTTTAGTAATCAAGTTCCGTGTATGGCTGCCTTATCGTTTTCTCATATGAGCAAAGTAAGTCTACATTTTTTACAATGGCAACAATTTTCACTATGCATTCAAACTTTTTTATTATTGTGTCTATGCTTAATATGTCTTTTACGAATTCGTAGTGATGGTGGCTGGCTTCCTTGCAAACATAGCGTCATAAATTACGACTAATTTGTAATTTTTCTAAACTTTTTGATCGGTTAACGATCTATAAAATAGTGCTTTAAGTGTTTAAGAAGTTTCGCAACAAATAGGTAAGTGCAAAGTGTATCATCGGCCTGCAAGCCGCGCGCTACCGGTACCCCTACACGTGGTTTCTCTACAATACCGCGTACTTTTATAGAATATTTGTTTAACATTCAAAAGCAAAATGCAGTTTTAAACAAGATTTAAAACATTTGTTGCAATGAGTTTTTATCGTTTTGAAGCTAACGCAGTGTGTCCAGGTTGTTAACGAACGTGGTTGTACTGACAGCACTACAGCAACTTCAACGACATACAAAGCTGTATAGAAATTGAGGTAATTTATTGCCTTTATGAACAATTTCTCATTTATTAAATACCAATTGATTTACGGAATAGCTTATTTTTGTATTGGCTTATTATCTACCTTGACTTTACGTTAAGCTACGTTAGCTATGCCATGCCATGTAGTCAACTTTTCTTTTTTACTCATGACGCATCTAAGTGTCATAAACGGCGTGCGGGAAAGTTAGGTTTGTTTCTTTTTCATTCATTCTAATACAGCTGAATAATGTTTATTGCAATATTTGTAATGTATATAATATTGAATTAACTAAATCACATTTACACCCTACATAACCTTGACAAGCTGCTCACAAAAAATATATGTTGACACATTAATTACATTATAATTATTAGACTTAACTTAGACTCAAATATCATTCTTTTAATTTTTTTAGTTTCATGTACAATTCTACAAAATAATATAAAATAACATACACCAGGTATTAGAAGACATTTAATTTTAAAATGTCTGTTATTAAAATTCTTTTATTAACAATGAAATACTAATTAGCATCTCTTTTGTGAATTATAAGAGTATCGTATGAAACAATGTATTTTTATAACAATGTTATATTAGAAAACAAGCAAGAGAAGACGATTTTAGAAAACAATTTCAAGTGAACAATCAGTTTTAAAAATGCTTTTTGTAATTCATAGATAAAACAATTCAACATTTAAAACATATGTCATGTCTCTTGTACTTTGAACTTTTCATAATAAATACTGTACATTTGTCTTTGGTAATTGATAGGGTTGTCAATGTATGAATTATTCAATAATGTAACAGCAGTTAATGCAAAAACAACACATTTTTTAGACTCTTACTCATAATTTTACATTAAAATAATAGTGCAGCATCTAACTGTAAACATGGTGGCTATGAGTTTCATTCAAACTTGGGGAGAATTACTATAATTTCCACTAATTTACTGGTAATGAGGCAAAGTTTGATGTTGAGTTCCACCTCATAACACACTATGTCCCAGAAATTCCTGGAAAGTGTGAAACAGAGAGTCTTAAAACTACACTTGCTTCTGCGCTCCCTGCTATAAGCAGGATGCAATGTAAGAAAAAAAGAAGACAAGTCATAATGCAGGGATACAAGTGTGTGAATGTAAAAACGATGTGACTTTGTGGGTTTCATTCCCACCCGAAGAAAAATTATATTTAATATTTTAATTTTTATGATGTGTTGCATGGAGTTAAGTTCCGCCACTCAATACCCATTGCCTATAGAACTCAGCACAAAGTAGGGAGCCCCCACTGCCTATCCTGCTACATGAGGAAAATAGAATAAAACAACATTGGTTTCAAAGCTAGTAGTATGTCTTAATACAATAAAGATAATTATGCTGGCACTTATTTCAAGTTGCATGCTTGAATACCATATGAAATAATTAACATGCAATCAACTTTCACCAGATAAAGGTCAATGTCTCTTATCTTTTGTATCTCATCAATAAAAATTATTAAGTAATATGGGGCATAACACTGTTTAGGCATTTTTTAAGTTTGACTTTTATTTCAAATTTATTAATGATTTATACTGTGGGACAGTGTGAACGCGAACATAATTGTTGTGGGTTTTATATAAACTCTGAGAAATGGTTTTTTACATCAGCTTCACATAACCTAGTGTTAAAACACTCCATTCCCTAATAAACCATTTTCATAATACAATATACACAAGTTCTACCACTTAACAAGTTATGCTGTAATTGAAACAGAAAACAAAGAGAGGAGTGTCTTGATACTCGGTTATTTATTCTTCCAAGTAAAAAACTTAAAAAAAATTACTGATAATTGCAAGAAGTACAGAAAAATAGAATTGCATGAGATGCTTTCTCTTGACTTATTTTTGAACTTGATCTCGTTTCATTCACTTTTGAACAGCCTACTAACACAGATAATCTAACATGTATTAGAAAGTATTACAGTTATGGAAGCCATCTGGATATATAGGACATACTAAAATTGTATTACATTTTTATGCACCATTTTTGCAGTTTATCTTTTAATTATTGTGTAAGAATCCATTGATTATTTTAGAAATAGCTATGTAAGCTCTTAAAGAAATTTGTTTGTAGTTACATATTATGATGCCAATTTAAAAGATAATTTATGTAAAACCCATTTTTCATACAGATATTACAAATTATATTTAAATGTATTATAGTAATCTGAGAAAGAATTTATAAATAGAAAATATGAATTAAATAATTATGTAGCTAGTTTTAAAATACTTTAAAATTGTTTGGTGTAAAATTCTTAAAAATTTAGATATCTTGTTATATTACAAATACAATTTAATAACATTAATATATATCTTACTATTTGAATAAAGATATTATTGCAAGCAACTATTATGGTATATTACCATTATATAGAAACAATGCATTTATTTCATTCATTCATTCATTTTCTTGGAAGGTGTTATTTATAGAATCCACTAAGTATCTATTCCTACTATAAGTATTATAACATTATTTAAATCGATGTTTCTATCGATTTGTATTCTTTTACTTTGTCATCCATAACGATTCGATTGACGGCAATCGTAACGGTTTGTATCAGTGATTGTACTTGATTTATAAGTTTCATTTCTTATCGAGACTGATACCTATCGCATAATAGTAAAAAAGATGCATTGGCTTAATATGTATTATATTTTATTATTGTTTCATGCATTTTTATCGTCATGCTCATCTATTTCGGTTTTTTATTTTCGAAAAAAAATGCTTAGTGTTCAAACTCTCCGTTCTTTATTTTCCGCTTGTTTTAGAGTAATTCAAGCATAATTGATACACAAATGTACTGAAATAGTATATTTTGCCGTGATCTTGTCTCATGCGCTGCTTATCAGCCAGGGTCAATCACGTCACTCAATGAGAGTGCAAATATTGTCGTCGTCACTCCTCCCTCTTACAGGCGTGGCGCTGTAAGTGAGAGGGACAAGAGAGGACAATGACCGGTGCAATCGTTTTCAGTTATTACTAGTGTGACCTTAGATCCTTTGTGAATGACGTTGTGACGAAATATTATTTGATACTTTATCTATTTTATAATTAGGGAGAATTTATTAATAGGTTATTTGGCTTTTATTAGAATTTTTTTAAGATAAAAATATAATAAATAAAATTTACTAGTTAATGTGTAGGTGACCAAAGAGAATAAATGGCAAAAAATGAAAATGATAAAGCCAGAAAATTTAGAATTAAATTAGTTGAAGATTAATTAAAATAACTTATAATTTATTTAAAAATCATATTCAAAAGGTTTTCCAAAAAGATATTCATTTACGCGCTCGAAACAGTTTAACTGTTACAAACCGCCTAAAATTTACCAGATGCACATGCAACAAAAAAAATTATTATTTTTTAAAATCCTTTAAAAATAACAATGTTATAATTTCTCTTTGTTTATATTATTACAGCAATGAGTTCCAGCGCGTGCTACAAGTGCAACAGGACGGGGCACTTCGCCCGCGAGTGCACGCAGGGCGGCGTCGGCGCCCGCGACTCTGGGTTCAACCGGCAGCGCGAGAAGTGCTTCAAGTGCAACCGCACCGGACACTTTGCGCGCGACTGCAAGGAGGAAGCCGACCGTTGCTACAGGTTAATATTATATTATTGTTTAGTTATTTTCTTTTAGTCTTTTTAAGTAAGTGATTAAATAGCAAAGATTTCAATTTTAATTTAATAATAATAATGACGCCTACATGAAAAGAAATTGAAAGTAATACTAGGAATTTTCTTTTTTATAATTTTGTAAATTTAAAGTTTGGCCACTCTCATGAATATTCATTCAAAATGTTTATTTCTTCTATATATATAACTATTGTCTATAAATGTCATACTACTTGCTAGTACGTGTGGACACGTGTACCCACGTGTGTACACCCACGCAGCCCAACCGTCACGTAACCTCGACCCTGACCCCAATTAATGACGCAGCACTTGAGAGGCCTAATGTTTTGGATGTTTGTTGTATGCGACAGGTGTAACGGCACGGGGCACATAGCGCGTGAGTGCGCGCAGAGCCCCGACGAGCCGTCGTGCTACACGTGCAACAAGACAGGGCACATCGCGCGCAACTGCCCCGAGGGTGGACGCGACTCGTCCAACCAGACGTGCTACAACTGCAACAAGGCCGGCCACATCTCGCGCAACTGCCCCGACGGCACCAAGACATGCTACGTGTGCGGCAAGCCGGGGCACATCTCGCGCGACTGCGACGAGTCGGAGCGCAACTAGCCTCCACACCACGCGAGGACTGTACGTAAGCAAAGGAGGAGCGGAGGCGGAGAGGCGGAGGACGTGTGAACCAGTTGTGTTTTTAAATCATTTAATAATCGTGATTGAACTTTTGATGAGGTAGCGTTACAGTTTTTAGCATTACAGAGTATATATTTAATATATTTTGTACAGATTTATTTGTCGAAAGATAAATTGGATGCTGGCGTATGATGCGTTTTCATGGGAGGAGTGGGAGTACCCTGTCGGACTCTCTTGTTCGTCTTGTTGTTGTCAGTTACGGTAGATGTCGCTCTCGCCGGTCGAACGCGCCGGCGCCGCTGTCATCCTTTGAGTTTCTTTATCAATCCTTTGTTTATGAGGTCCTGCTGACTTGTGGAGAATTCAGTGGTTAATTAGAATTTCATCAATCAGTATATTTTTTATTTTGTTATCCTTGTCAATGTGCCTATGTACACTATAATGTAAAATATCAGCTTGCAGTGGGAGATAATAAATATCTTGCCTTATTTTTATCTAAGTTTCCATCATGCCCTTTTTGTTTTCATGTAGTTTTAGATGTAGTATTACGTACACATAATTTGAATCTCCCAAGAATATAGAAAGAGCAGACTTTAAAACACTATTATTGTAATAATTGACAGAACAAGAGGGCAAATCTATCCTATTATACCACACACCTGCCATTAAAATATTTTGCTTTAAATATAACAAAAAATATCACTTAAAAGACTTATTTTAAAATTAAAATACTTGTTTGTACAACTGAATTATATCTTAAGACTTGAATACGTACATCATGATACTGTGGTTAAATATGTATATATATGGTAAAATTTCACGGTACTCTGTTAGTGAACAAACACATAATTTTACTAAAAATCATACAATATGGATTCTTATAAATTTTGTACACTTCCTTCAATTTCCTTAACAAAATATGGCTCTAATGAATCAGTGCATAGTATCTATAATTCTCTTTAATATTTTTTTGTATCTATTAAAATAATAATAGACATACAATATAAATAATAAAATTTATGACGCATACTACAATGGCAAGTTGGAAGTGCTCTTAGGAAAATGTTTGTATTTTAAATATAGATATTTCTACTAAACAATGTCTTTAAATGGAGAAACGGTCAGGAGGAGGCTGTGTGGGGAGAGAAGAATCACTAAGTTATTTGTTATTTATAACAGAATACTTAGGTATTCGTCAGCAGCGGGAGAGAAGATGTTGTCGGAGGAGTATTTCAGTTTGAATGTAAAATAAAGGTGGACAGATGTGCTACGAATAACATTAAAATAATTAATAATCTGTTCCGTTTAATCATTTCATTATAATTTTTGCATGTAACTAAAAAAAATAAAACTTGAGGAAGTGAGCAAGTGTAAAAGGCCATACTTGTGGGTTAGATTCCCGCACGTAGATATTTTTTAATATTATTTTCATTCCCTTGCTTGACAACGACAAGAATCAACTTAAATGTTTTTCAGCCTTTTAACACATATCTCGAAATTAGTATTATCTATGGACTTTACCTAGCTATAAGCACAAGAGATCGTAACTTAGCAATGAAAGTTTATTACACCTAAACAAACATTGCCTTACATGAAAGAAGGCGCACTGATATATATTCTTTTTTAATATACATTACGAAATTAAAAACTGAACAAAGATATACGAAAACATTTGTGTTGTCTATTAAAAAAATAAGATTCAAGGGTTATCTTTAAGTAAGGTAATTTATTTAATATCAAAATCAATATTGCACCTATTAATTGACTTTACAAATAAGTGTAAGGTCTACATTTAACGTTTTTTAATAGCTTCACGCTGGATCCCGCATAATGTAGACAGCCCTCTACATTACAACTGAGAACCAAGTGTTAAGACACTCCATTCCCGACTCCGTGGAATTTTGGAGTTATTACGTGCTGAGTGGCGGAACTCTATACTTGGCTTTGCCTTGAAATTAAAATATTAATAATATTTCTCCGAGTGGGAATTGACCCCGGGACTAGTCCCGGTTACAGTCACACGCGTGTGCCCATGTGCCACGACTGACTTATCAACAATATCTACATTTTTTTAATTTGAAAACGGATAATGCAAGCAAATACAATGGAAATAATACAGGGCGTCTTGAAAAGTTAATATTTTTGTTTTTTTTATTATAAAAATGCTTCTTTATTGGCCTTTATCCGCAGAAATACGAATGGATATAAATAGGTATAAGTATAACTAAGGGCGTATATTACAACCACAGGTATTATAGAACGGTCAACAAATCGTGGCCGCCCTGAAGTTATCTGTAGACACACGCACAGATTTGATAGGATAAGGATTTTCCTTACTTTTTCAATATTTGCTTCCCGAGTGAACAATGCGACACCGACAACAAACTTAACTTTAGGGCTGTCATAACTTATTGACTGCACAGAGTTATATCGAAACTATTAACATGATTGATGTATTGATATCTAGGACAAAAAGATTTTTGAAATCAAAAATTAAATCAGCTTTACGCTGTATCCCACACACAGCAACGTAGAGGGAAACAAGTGTGAAGTGACTCCTTTTCTCACTTCCCGCTGATTTTTTCAAGGCATTGCGTGCTGAGTGGCGGACATCAACACCTGGTTGGTGTCTTGTTGTCTGCCTTGGTGCCAGAGCGAAGAAATGAAAATGCGAATCGTGGTCGAACCCACAAACGTCGCGTTACAGTCACGCCCCTGCGACACGACGGCCTCTTTGAAATCAATAGTTTTTGAGATTAGCGGTTCTACAAAACAAACTTCAACTTTATCATAATGAATTATATGTCCTAACACATATACTTTTAGAATAAAGAGACGGCTAATTAAAATGTAAAATTCAAAATTAACTGCTTTAAATTTAATTGCTTTATGGCAGTTTATGTAACATCCATGGGCGAAGAAAGACGGGGAACAGGTACATATATATTGTAAGGTAAAATTTATAAAAAAGTTGCAATTTTAAATAACGAAAGCCTGTGTAAATTCAAGATTAAGAAAATTCGTAGAAATTGTGATATAAAGAAATCAACAAACACTCATTACAATGTGCAGTTTTTGTATTATAAAGTTTCTTTTTAATTTTTATTGCATTTTTGGTAAGGAATCCTAGATGTGTGAATAGCTTTATTTAGTAATATAGTTATAAAATAAATATATAAAGGTAATATTTTAGTTTTTATTACTTTTATATACTGATCTTCCTTTAAATAAATTGAAAGTACAATTCTAATTTTATACTACCTGGATCAGTGTTGTTATATAGGAAAATAAAATCATGTGAATGTATTACATTGTTGTACAAGTATTTGTGTTTATAAAATTAAACTTTGACCTATTTATTGTAAATATAATCCCACAGTTTTTTAGAAATATTCATTGTCAACGTTTTTTAATGAAAATAAATTTATAAATACATATTAATTTTCCGGTAATATTTACAAATTCCGCTACCTGTCAAATAACAATTCAAATTGGCATTAACCGGGCGTGGTGCGGCTGCGCCGAACAAGTTTTGGCTTTGGTTGGATACTTTTATGTGTGAAGTGAGTAATGTGACGGTGTAACGAACTTGTTTATTTTCTGTAAATTCAATTTATTTACACCCTAGACTTCATTCAATATTTATTTTTATATTTAAAAAATAAATAAGAACTACGTGTGCTTGTGTTGATGTATTGTATTTTCTGCAGAAACAAAAACCGAGTCGTTTCCATGGGCGTTAACTTTAGATTAAGTAATAGTAAGTTATTATTGAATTAAAATTTGTGTTAACCGTGTTTTGAGCCGGTTGGAAGAGTTTCACGTTTAAAAAACAGTTATCATTTGCATTTTTGAGATAAAACTGTAACGTTAGTGTTTCGGTTTTTGGTATAGCATTCGAAACAAAACAAATACTGTTACATTTAAGTTGTAGGTTAATTATAAATAATATCGTGAATTATTTTAATGCATATTATAAATTTATATAGCTTAATTAAATATATTGATAATTCCTATATGTTTTATTATTTTTACAGAAAATTGAAACTGTAAGACTGAACTATGAATCTCATAGTACATATATTACCATTATCAATATTACTAAAATTATGTTTTGCACAAGACTACAGTTACCCAAATTTTAATCAACAAAGTCCAGCAAATCCTACAAATGATTATACCAATACAAATGATCCAAGATACTATGACAATCCTTATGATCCAAATAAGAGGTTTTCTAATAAAAACCAATATGATGCAAGCCAAAATAAGTATGACTTAGATCAAAAATATTCATATGATAATAGAAATGAACCATCATACAATCAAAACCAATACATCCCAGATAATACACCAAGACCTTCATGGGATAGTGGCCGCCAATACAGCAATTCATACAAAAGTGTGGAACTGGAACATGACAGTGTTATTATTAATGAGGCGTAAGTAAAACTGTAACATATATTGTATTTTTTATATTACAATTGTTTTAATTAACATATATATAAAGTAATAATTTTATATAATATACACTACAAGGTAAGTGAGTTATTACTAATCAGTAAATTAACACCTATGTGGCGCAGTATTGTTTGACTGTAAATGCTATAGTTGTGTCTTCAATTCAAATCAAAGGAATGATTTATTTTTATTATTCAACTCTGGCAATGTAAAAAAAAGTATGAAACTGCATAAATATATTATGTTTTATTGATTTTTTAAATACAAACTATAATATTAAGTACTACTTTTAAATTATATGTTTCGATTTTTAGCACATACTTCATAGTAGCATCACAAATGGTGAGGCCAGGACAAATTTACAAAATATCAGCAAATATACTGAGAGCTAGACTTCAAATGACAATAAGAGCCTCTATATCTTGTAATGGAGTGGAAATTGCTGATGTTATTGAGAAAGTAAAGGAAGGTGTACCTGAGATTCTTAATATGAGAGTGAGTATTAGTAATAATAAATTTCATTTCATTTATTTATCAGGAAAAGAAAATTACTTAAAATGTTATTGAAAATAAATGTTAAATAATTTAAAACAAGATATGTTTAAAAAAAATTGCTTTGTCTGACCCAAATATGACTGACTGACACTACCAAATAACTAACTCAGGTAACTGACTACAGGTACAATAGGTAACACAAGTTCGATTGATATGACAATTTTCCGTAATAAATATACTTTTAAAGCAATTTAAAGTTTTCATTTTGAAGTAGTAGTTCCTGAGATTAGAATGTTCAACTAAACAGATTTTTCAGATTTATAATAGAAATGTAGATTATAATAGTTTATTAAATTAAACAAGAATGTGATTCATAATAGAAAGCCATACAAGTGACAAATTTATTGTATTAAGTGTAACAAGCCCCTTGTGATTATGCCAGGTTTCATATTTATAACAATGAAAGTGTTGAAAATATTTTATTTTTCTGAATTCTCGAGGCAATACCCAGCGATTGAGTGGCGGAACTCAACGCTGCTCATTGTCTTGTTACCAAAGCTTGGGAATGACAATTTTAAATATTTTCATTCCCCTACAATTGTCAACATTTCAAAACTACAACTGTCGCGATTACAGTTGAATTCTATCTTAACTGTGGAGGGCAAACACTATCAACCATTGTATTTAGCCAGAGGCCTCAAAACCATCAATATTTAAGTCACATTTTATAAATATTTGTTATTATATTATTTGGTGTAGAGGCACAACTGTGTATCTGCAAACTGCGTCCAGAATACGGCGGAAAGTAGGAGGCGAAGTGTATTAACACTAGGCTTCTTCTATTCCCCCTGCTACATGCAGAATACAGCGAGCAACAGGGAAATAAAATAAAAAAATAAGCCCTCAATCTTCTCTAGATACCAGCAACAACAGTGCCCGGCGACTACAGGCTCCGCGTGGAAGGTTTATATTTGGACGACCCGTTCGGAGGGCGGGCGTTTGTCAATGAAACGCAACTCATATTCTCCAAGAGATTTATGACTATTTTCATACAGATGGACAAACCTGTGTATATGCAGAGTCAGACTGGTAAATATATTTTGAAACAAATATGTCGTTGTGGAGCACCGACACAGAGTTAGATTGTGAACGTGAGTGGTTTCGATTCCCACTTGGAGGAATAAATTCATTCCTCTGCCATACTACGCGGAAAGCGTGAAGCTGTATATATTTAAATGCGTCTTAATGATGGATTTAGTAACTGTCATTCTAAATATACCCGTTCCTAATGACTTGTTGCATCACTTATTTTAAGAACTCTCAAGTGTTTCAAGTATTATATAAAGTAAGTGTATGTACTAAAGTATAACTCCAAGCTAACCACTTAAACTAAAGAGCAAAGATCAATAGATATGGCTAAACTATTTGGTTATTCCTCACATTGAACTATCGACCCAAATGTTTAATGTATTTTTTATTATCCTGTTGTTTTATAATTAATGTTCAATTGTATTGTTTTATAACTTTTCAAATTTATTATTTATTTATGATTCTTAAAAAAATATGTGACTTTTTTATATAATTCGCATATGGCATCTAATAACTCCCAATCTCCACTTTTCGTAAACTTTGTCTGCCAGCGAAATTAAAATAATTTATTGCGTTGAGTGGGGATCGAACCCACAACAATGAGGTATAAACTTTGCCCCACTACGTCACATTGGAATAATCAACTTGTCTTGTACTATTAAATTTTAAAAGACAGAAAGCTTAAAGCTTGAAAATAATAGCTACCCCAAAAACTCTATTTCTATGTTATGTTACTCCTTAATGCATAACTTAACTTTAATGCATAACTTTTTATGTTATTTTTTCAGTCCGATTCAGAATTATTCCGATCAATACAGAACTAAAGGCGTTCGGAAGAGCAATCGATGTTTTCATACTCGACCCCAATAGACGTATTATGAAAAGATGGCTTTCAAGACAGGTAGTAATATGTCACTAAATAAAGCAAAAGTTTGTATATGTTTCTAATTTGAAAGATATATTAATGTTTTACATTAATATATCAAAATGTGTTTATAAATATATTTTACTTTAACAACAAAACAATGGCAAGGCGTGGCGCATTTGGGTCGTATCTAATTATAAACTTCAAAATATTAAATTATTGGTAAAATTAGCTTGTCGTTTGTATATGTTTGTCATCGTTTTGTATCCAGATATGTTAGCGTAATAAAATAGAAAGCGACACTACCATCTTTTCTTAATGAAAAAAATCATAAAAATTAAATATAAACAATGATAATATAAGAATGCTTTTTTGTTGATAACTAAATTTTACGACTTATAAATAATGGACCAAAGACCAGTCGAACTGTAGGTATAATGAAATGTAATATTTTAAAGTAACAAAACACTATACAAAGTTATTTTAGCATAAATGAGTTTAAAGAGTCCTATGAACAATGCTTTTATAGAAAGGAAGTGTATTATAATTATGATCCTATTGTGTTGAATGTTTTCAATTTTTAATGATAATCGCTCACTGTGGGTGGGTGAATGTGAAGTAGTCAAATGTCAAGTATTGTTTTGAGTGAAAAATTCTTTTAGATTCAAAAATATTTTTCGTTTTATGTATAATACGAAAAATTAGCGAAAAACTACGACTTACTAAAAACTATTACTTATATTTGAGGTTGTCGTGGCGCAGTGGCACAAGACTGTAAAACGCGAAGGTTCGATTCCCATCGGAAGTAATGAAATGTGTAATATTTTAATTTTCTTGCTCTGGTAACCAGCCTAAGTGCAGCGTAGAGTTCCGCCGTATATTATATAATTTAGTAATAATTTAATTATACAAAAATAACTTGTATTCTTATTGGGATATGTCTCGCAGGCGAGATAAAGATGTTTTCTCGTAGCGATTATTAAAGTACGAAAGTTTTTCATCACGCAACGAATTAACATGCCTTTTAGTGTCCAGGTACGAGTATAGACGGATAGGCAGAGTGAACCTGGGACAAATGGAACTGGAAAACACTGTTCTTTTCTTTGCCCCAATTCTTCAAAGTTCTTTCCTTTACAGTTAAAGCGTATACTTCGAAGGTCTCCTAACCTACTAATGTACCTAATTGTATACAGAGCAACTTCGGTACCGTAAGTCTTCGGTACCAGCTATCAGATCAACCGCTGTTCGGAGAGTGGGCTGTCCGAGTGGAGGCGCTTGGACAAATAGAAGAGGCCCAGTTCCTTGTTGAGGAATATTATCAGACTAGATTTGAGGTATTTTTAAAATTATAAATGATATTTTTTTATAATGAAAAGTATGTTTGGTAAAATTGATTGATATATGTATATCCAAAATAGTGGATTCTAAAAACAAACGGTGTTTAAGCGTGTAAACAGTTTTTTGCAATGAAAGAAACATGGAGAATGAAATAATTTAACATTAAGTTCTCACATTCACCACATGCTTTTAGAGCATAATATCATGAAGAGATTGCAAAAGGTTTCATTTCTTAAAACTTGATGTTCTTATAATATCACATCAAACAATTTCTATGTGCATACTACTAGCCTTAGGAATCTGGAATTATGCATGGAGGCTTCTTTGGAAACACTCTACACGGAGAGAACAAAGAAAGTGATTTTACGTCTTTAAAGTCAATGCAAAGTAAATTGTAGGCTACAATTAATTAATTATAAAACCCTTACTACAAATTACAAAGCTCTACAAAGACAATCGCCTTCCAGGTGAACGTAACAATGCCGGCGTTCTTCTTCAACTCGGATCAGTACATCCACGGCCGCGTGATGGCCAACTACACGTCCGGCGCGCCCGTGCGCGGTAACCTCACGCTGCGCGCCACCCTGCGCCCAGTGCCGCAGTACCGCCCCCGGGACCTACACCTGCAACAGTACGATACTGGTATGTGGGGATGGGGGAAACTTGAAAAGGGATACTTATATATATTTATTTATTTTGTTATAATCAGTTAGGTTTTTTTGTTATAATCACCAGCGACTCTTCTGACAGCAAATAAGGGTTTTAAAATATTATCCAGAATATTTGATTTGATTGAGAGCCGTACACTTATTTCAATTTATTTCAATTTCTCCCTGAACTGTGGGATAATGTTCCCAGATATTCTTAGATCTGGTTGTCTTGGTGAACCACGGGCCACTTTTTTTGTTGGATACACATGATGTCACTTTTCCTAGCAATGTCCCATAGGTTTATTCCATAGGTCCAGATTTCTTGTCGACTTACGACAAATACTTGTATTGTAGACTTGTTTTTATATTCCTATTTAACTGTGCTGTTTACGCAGCCACAAGTAGAATTATAATATATTTTTATTTGCAGTGCGACCAAACTACAACCCATACTTATACAACGAAACAACATACCCTACTCACGACGAACAACTGCGCCACTACCGCCCCGGACAGCCCAACCAGCTCGACCACCCTGACTGGTGGTATGATCCACAAAAAGTGTACACTAGGGTGTTCAATTTTGTAAGTATTTATGTATGGCTACATTGTTTTGGAATATGTAAAGTAAAAGAAAATAATATGTTTTTGTATCCTTAGCAATTCTATCTAAAATACATATTTATAAATTTATTTTTGAAGAAATGATCTTATTATATTTAAAAGTGCAGCGTTAAATCTTAAACACTTTAAAATAGTCCAAATGCGACAGTTTTAGATTCTATTCCCACTCATGGGATTCAATTATATTAATGTTTTCGCTCTGGTAACATGAGAAAACGCGGCAGTTAAGTACCGCCACTTAACACGAAAGTGGAGTGTCTAAATATTAATAGTCTCTGCCTACATCATATACATGTGGGGAGGTACAATGTACAATTCTCTTATAAATCTTATTAAAATTTGTTGACAGGATGAAAAATTCCCCTTTTGGATGCCGAAACCTGATCCAGTGGAGTTGATCAATCAGAATTTGAACCCCAATAATCCAAATTACAACACTTACAGCACCGCTACTACATATAACTATTATAACAATCCGACGTACGATCAGCTACCGTATTTACGATTTGTGAGTATTATAGACAGATTTTTTTTAATAATTAATGCTCTAATTTCAAACATTAAAACCCATAATTTCATGTTTCATTTTTATACATCTTTCAATTTTATAATATATGTATGTAGGTTTATATATAAAATTATTTCTATCTGCTGATTTATTTTTAATAAATTATATTTATTTTTCTCAGTTCAATGGAACCTATGACTTCAAATACCCAATGTCGGAGCTCGCTCAACTGGTACCTACCTTAGACGGAGTGGAAGTGATTATAACAGCTTCAGTGGGGGATCCGTTCCTGGACGAACTAATAGAAGGATACAGTATTGCCAGGATATTTAATTCTTCGTTATCTGTTACGTTCCTTGGTGGTGAACTGCAAGTTTTCAAGCCTGCTATGCCGTTTGATGTTTATGTGAGTATTTATACTTTTTTAGAAAAGATAAAAGTTTGAAATTAGTGGGATTTGTACTCACAACTCTTGTATACTGTCCACTGCCTTTGACCACTATCCATAGGTTCTCATTAAACTATTTATTATACACTCGAATTTATTATACATGTATTTACTTATTTATGTTGTTGTCATCTTTGTTTAGAAATTTTTACAAATTTTCGCCACTCTTAAAATAAGAATTAAAAAAATGTATTTGTGTTTTTTTATTCTGAGCAATGCTTAAAGTAAATAATTTTATGAAGCTAAGACATTAAGTATGAATAGTATTATATAAATTAATATTAAATGAATACAATACAATAAAACATACTATATTATATGTACCATAACAGATGGTAGTATCGTACCACGACGGGTCGCCGCTGCCAGCGTGGCAGGCGGCGGGCGTGTCGCTGTCCGTGACGGCGTCGCTGGAGGGGCGCTCCGCCCTGCTGGAGCTCCAGCGTCCCGCGCTGCTGCCCGGACACGACGCCGTGTGGCACCTCAAGATGGATCTCTATAAGCTGCTTAGTGAGTTATTGTTTTTAGCTAACTTTTTATAGTTTATTCTCCATAGCAGAGAGATGGACAGTACGTTTTCTACTATTTACGTTATTTAGGGACTTTGTGTGCTGATTAGGGGATCTCAACGATGCGTTTTGTATTCACTGTCCCAAGATGGGGTCAATCTATAGTATGTGTTAGGAATTACATTCAATGTAAGGCATGATGTTCAGTATAGTGCTAATTATGGTTCGTTCTCAGACCAATCTCATATTGTTGTATGAGAAATATTATTAAATATGTGATTGAATCGGAACTTGATTGGAATAAAGAAAGGAAAGTACTTATACTATATAAGTACTCTCATTGTTTCTCGTATAAGAATGTTTAAACAGATTGTGATCGCACTGACAGTACACTGTGACTGGCATTATAGTGGGAATTCTTCCTATATATGTTATAATGTAAAATTGTAATATTTTATATCTTTAAATGATTATTTTTACCAATATGTCTGACATTCCAGAACTAGAAAACACACCGGACTACCGCGAGACCCTAAACGCCATAACGGGCATCCGGTTGTCAGCGCAGGTGGTGGACGCGCGCGGAGCCCGGGCCTCTGCCGACGCGCGCCTCGTGGCGCACCGCAGCCCCGCGCACCACCACATACGTGTGTCCACGTCCACTACTGATGCTAGGGTTGGTTGGATTTTTGGTTAGCAGCTAGCAGCAGCAGGGTTGGCTTAGTTACTATTATATTTATGAGTGTAGTAAAAGGTAAAAAATGAAAGCCGGGGAATGAAATATTTTTATTTTCTTAGTATGATAACAGTACACCTCGCGCAGAAAGCGCAGCGTTGAGTTTCATAATTCAATAAAATGTCTCAAAAATTAAATAGTATTTGGTAAAAGTACCCTGCTATATGCGAAAGCCAATAGGAAAAAATTATCCATGTCAATCCATGAAAACATATCTCAACAATCAGATTTGGAAACATAAGGTGAAATAACTATTACAAATATAGATGCCGCATAAAGAGCAGAGAGAAACATTGAACTTTGTCTTATTAAGGAATAATTTCCGTTAAATGTGCCAAAACTTTTGTGTTTATAGTCAACACTATACTATTATGATACCATGAATTTACAAGAGTATAAAATATATAAATATATACTTAATGATTTAACCATCTGCCTGATAACATTAGATTCCCATTTAGGTTCATTGTTATTTTTGGTACCTAAAAGAGTTATTTTGTTTAGGTTGGCGAATACGCAATATTCCACGTACAGAGCAACTTCTATATGGAAACGTTCAATTACGTCGTCATGTCTAAAGGAATTATACTTACGAGTGGCCAAGAGATCATGCAGGTATGTTGATTAATTTAAAACTTTTTTTTATTATTTTTATGATATATTGTAATGAATTCATATGAAAATGATATAAGTACTCACTACGTTAAAATACAATTTCCGACAAAAAGTTTTTTTTTCCCATAGGAAGGTGTCCGTACATTCGCAGTGGGGGTGTCCGCGGAAATGGCGCCTGTGTGCACGTTGGTGGTGTGGGCGCATCGCCGCCGCGCGCTCGTGTTAGCCGATTCGCTCACGTTCCCAGTTAACGGGATTAATGTCAACAATGTGAGTAGTTTGCTAATTAATTAGCAAAATATACATTTTTATTATTTTAAATATATTTTTTATTCGTGAAGGCAAAACGGGATGTTGAGTTCTGACGAAAGTGAGGAGCAGAGCATCATCCTAGGTTGCTCTGCTTACACTGCTACATGTGGGATACAGCGTGAAGTGAAAAAAAAATGTTTTGAATTATTTCGTTTAAAGATATTATGGTGGTAGTCATCTTAAATTATTTTTATGTAAATATTTTGCACGATCCGATTTTTTTTATTAAATAGTATAACTAATGTGACCATTTTTCGGTGGGTGCAAAATGAGGACGATGTACAAGCATCATTTCGACATTGTGCTTTCGTTTTTTTTTATAGGTTTGGTTTTATGTTTTATTTATTTATTTATTTGGATAGTTTTCGTTTTTTTAGGACAACTTTAATGTATAATTGATAATGACAAAGAAACTTATTTCGGCCGGGTTAGGTATAACATACAAAACTTATAGATTAAACAAGATATTTTTCCCCCAAGTTCACGGTGGTGGTGAACAACCGTAAGCACCGCACGGGCGAGCGCGTGGAGGTGGCGGTGTACGGCGAGCCGGGCGCGTACGTCGGCCTCTCTGGCATCGACCACGCCTTCTATACCATGCAGGCCGGCAACGAGCTCACATACGCTAAGGTACCACCACTACGTACTACTACTATTATTCCATATAACTATTACAGATCATTTTTGACCTGGGCGGCTCGAAGTATACGAATATTTATTAGATATATTTCTGAAATTATTTTGAGTTTAGGGGGTGAATTCTAATAAACCATGAACCCATATTCAATGAGATGAAGAGAAAATCAGTACCCATTTAAAGATTTTCCTTACAAACTTTCAACCCCCTATTTCATTCACCCCTTCACTGTTAATTTTTTTCAAAATCCCTTTTAGTGGGGTGTTCACATTATGAAAATAAACATCTGTTCAAATTTCACGTTTCTACCATCAGCGGTTACGGCGGTGCGTCTATACCTCAGTCAGTGGGAACTTCTCATTTTATATAAATAGATAAATGAACAAAATAGCTGGCGTTTATCTGCGACTATGCCTGCAAGGTTTTACAGGGATAAATAAGAAACGTGATGTAATATCATAATATCTTCCTCGATAAATAGAATATTCACCACAAACGATTTTTTCAATTCGAAGCTATAGTTTGTGAGATTAGCTTATGCAACTTCATCTTCAACTTTCGTTTTTATAACAATAATAATACAGATTATATTTTTTTATAGGTGATATCAAAAATGTCGCACTTCGACGAGGCCACTAACGGTACATTTGCGTACACATGGCGTTCTCACTTCGGTGATGCGGACGAGTTGGTCTACTTCCCATCGCCCAGCTTCGGAATCGATGCTAATCGGACTTTTGAGTAAGTAATAATAAAATACTTATGTAAATAATAAAATATCTATTTTTTGTAATGTATGTAAAATATGATACTGCGGTATTAATGTACTAACAATTAAATCGATCAAGAATGTATAAAATAAAATTATTTAAACTAATAGTTATATATTAATCAATCCACTACTTATATTAAAAGATATGCTGTAAATTTGTGTTAAATTTCTACTGAGGTAGGTAAACTTAATCTCGGCATCAAAAAAAAAATAAAACGGTTATTTATTCCTTAAACTTGCTAACTAGCTTAATGATAACCTGATTATTGTAAATGTCATCTAATACTGATAAAATTATATTACAATAAGTTACAATTTTAACAAGGGCTTTATATGGTGATAATTATTTAAATTATGATGGAAAATCTAACTTTTGCCCCACAGATACGCAGGTCTAATAGTACTGAGCGATGTGCCAGTATGGCGTCGTCCGTCCGTTTGTAATGCGTCACTTGGCTTAGCCGAGTGTTTGGATGGCTCTTGCTATCCCAGTGTTAAACGTTGTGACGGCATCTCCGATTGCACTGATAGGACTGACGAGGCTAATTGTAAGTGATTTTGTTTTTTTATAGATCTATATTTTAGTAGTATTGTTGATGTCATTGTGGTGTTATGACATATATGTATTATGTACAAATATTTGGTCCATACCCATTTGCTCCATTTTTTAAATTTGAATAAGATAACTAACTAAATATTTACTTTATAACTATGGTTAAGTGATACTTATACAAAATGTTTTATTATAAGAAACCTTAAAAGTACCTGCATAAAAAAATATTGCAATGATCAAAATTTTATAAATTTAGATATATTTTTCTGGCTGGCTTGGGTAAATGAGGATTTTGTGTTTTGTTTAAGTAACAAAACTTAATATTTTTAAATAGATATCATGGTATATGAAAAAATCTAGAATCTATTAATATATAATTTAGATTTTCATATACTTCTACCTCTTTTTAACTTTCACTTAGCAATATACAAATCAAATCTTAAATTATTATTTACTATCCTCTTCAAGGCAAGCACGACGACTCATTCGCGTTAGCCCACTTCCGCAAACACCGCTTCAACCGCATCCTTCGTCAATACGAAAATGTATGGGCGTGGAGAGACATCAACATTGGACCGCATGGAAGATACGTGTTTACCCTGGATGTACCCGCAGCTCCCGCACATTGGACATTATCTGCCTTTGCCATGTCGCCATCTGGCTTGGGAATGCTGGTTAAACCTATAACGGTATAACCTATAAGATACATTTTTATTTCATTTTTTAAATTATTATTGTTTTATAAATAAAAAATTAAAAGATTAAAAATATTTATATAGTTCATTTAAATAATAGCTAAAATATAATTTAAACATACACTTTATTTACAGTATGTAGGTATCCTGCCCTTCTTCATGAAAGTGGAAGGTCCAGATAAATGCAGGCAAGGGGAACAGCTTGGTCTTCGTGTTGCAGTCTTCAACTATCAGGAACAAGCCATCGAGGCAGTGGTTGTATTGGCCTCTTCACCAGACTACAAATTTGTCCATGTTGAGGAGAATGGAATTGTAAATATTTTGTTTTAGTTTTAGTAGTAGTCTAGTTTTTTATACATTTCCATATGTAGTCGTCCTTACTCTTTATGTAGCTGTATTTAACTATCAGAAACATATTTTAACGTTTAGCCTAGTCTATTCAATTTGCTGTGACTTATAATACTCCATTTTTCATAAAATAAATAAGATTAAGAATTACAGAAGTATAAAAGTCACTAATCAATAAGAAAAAGAAATTGAAATAACTTTCAGGAACAAACCTTTACCATTATTTTAACAATAAACTTAACAATCCTATTGTCGTTAAAATTTTTATTATTTTATTGTTTTGAAAGGTTAAATAAATGTATAGGATTATAACATTAATCTATAATTGTGAGTGGACTGTATATTATAAAATACATAATCTGTACATATTTAAATAAAGTTATTAAAAGAAACGAAGGGAGAATGGGATGCAATGTCAGTGTGAATGGTAAGATATTAGAACAAGTGAATGAGGTGGTATACTTGAGAAGTATGTTCAGTAGAGATGGAAGATACGAGATGGATGTGGAAACGGACGGAGGTTAACGGAGCCTTAGTTGCATTTATGAGACGGCGAAACGTCAACACAGCTGCGCCTTTGGTCGCATACAATGCAGTGTTGGTACCGACGTTGTTACTTATAAAAACCAATACAACATATAAAAACCTAACACATATAAATGTCTCCAGGTGCGTTCCTACAACCCGCGCACGTCATTCGGCGAACACCAGTTCTTCGTGTACATATTAGCGGGCGACGCCGCGGTGGTGCACATACCGGTGGTACCGGCGCGCTTAGGGACTATCCGGGTGGACGTACGTGCCTCCACGCTGCAGGGGGAGCATCGAGCTTATAAATATATTGATGTTGAGGTTTGTATGTGGTGAATATATATTTTGTAGCATAGCAGTTTTTTTGGTTCAGCTCTGCCTGCCGTGCTTTTGGGAAAATGCGTAAAGTTAAAATAAACCTACTTTTCCTTTATCTAGATTATCTTTACTTGCTATGATTAAAAAAAAGTAAATGGGGTTGGCGTTTGCATGGCGTTTATTAATTTGTTATTATTTGTAGTACAACATACGTTTTTGTTAAATTATCTTTTTATGTAATAACCTTGAGATAGGATTCTATTTTCATATAAATAACTGATATATATGTATGTGTTTCCACAGGCTGACGGCATACCACAATATCGTCATCAGTCCGTCCTTCTAGATCTCTCCAACCGCGCCTACGTGTTCCAGTACATGCACGTCAACGTGACGGAGACGCCCGTCATTCCGTACGAAGTGGACCGCTACTACGTGTTCGGATCTAACAAAGCGCGTATTTCCATTGTCGGAGACGTCGTGGGACCACTGTTCCCCACTATGCCGGTGAATGCGACGAGTTTGTTGGATTTACCTATGGTTTGTATTTACTTTATTTTTGGTTGTACTTTATAATAAAGTATGTTATTTTGAGTGTAACGTGAGGGTTGTGGGATTCAGTCCCACTAGAGAGAATGAATTATTTGCAGATCTTCACAAAACAAAACGTGGCGTTTAATTCCGCCACATTGGATTCGGCACTTCCGGACGTAGAATTTGATTTTTCTCCCTAACACATGGCTTCACGCTGTATCCCTCATTTATCAGGACAGGCAGAGACAGACTGGGAACGCTTTTGTTCCCCCATCGAATTCTGGAGGGATTACGTGACGAGTGGCGGAACTCAACGCCTAACTTTGCTTTTATACCAGAATGAGGAAATTTCTTCGAATAGATATATCTTTGACATATCTACATATTTATACATTTTAACATTTGCACACAGGATTCAGCAGAACAGAACATGTTCAGTTTCGCGGCAAACATGTACCTCACATTATACATGCGTCTCATCAACCAGCGGAACCGCACCCTCGAACGAGACGCCTTCTACCACATGAATATATTGTACCAGCGACAGCTGTCCTTCATGAAGTTGGATGGGTCATTCAGTTTGTTCAGGAGTGATTGGTTAGTTGGTTTTTTTTATTTAGTTAAAAAGCATTTAGTGCCTGAAGGATAAGAATTCGTTTATTTTCAGGGTACTTGAAAGATTCTAAAAGTGAAAGTGAAAATTGAACATGTGTGGTTCAACTTTTTTTGTTTGGTTGCTTCAATGTCGTATACAATTTGTGCTTAAATTAATATATTAGAAGAGCACAATAATGTTTGTCCAAAATATACATGATTTGATGATATTACAGTGTAACAATATTATAATATGTAGTTACGAAGGACATAGTGTATTTTTACTAATTGTTTAAGTTTATAGAAACAAAAGAACTTTTGTAAGAATAAAATTTTATATAATAACTATCATCGTTAGATCAATTTATTAATAGTTTATTTATTATCTAGGAATCAATCAGCATCGAGCGTGTGGCTAACGTCATTCTGTGCTAAAATATTCCAAGAAGCCTCTTTCAATGAATGGGAGAATTTCATCTATATTGATCCAAATGTGAGTAATATATTTTTTACCAGCGAATGGAGCGCCAAAAGCTTCAGATACCTCTCTTTCTCTGCATCCTCTCTTGCATCTCATCCTTTGTCATAAACCTGCATATATGCACTCTCCCTGTGGGGTCTTTATGTTTTTACGTGACCTTCCTGTAGTATCAACGATATTGTCTTTTCAAAGCTCCACTGAGATCTCCCCCTGTTTCTCTTACATTATTGTTTCGATTTTTTTTTGTCATTCTTTCGTCATTTCTCTCGACCTGTCCCAACACCCTGATCATGTTCTTTTTCATTCTCACCGTGACATCCTCACCTTCGAAGTAACATCCGCTCTTCAAAGCATGACTGCTAAACTGATTCCGCATATCCTATGAAGAGATTCTCCATAGCACTCATTTTTTTTTATTCTCTATCTTGAATACCCACATTTCGCTGTCGTATAATTACGTTGGTACCAGCATTGCATTGTGTAGGTAATATTTGTGTCTAAAATTTAAGTATCCCTAATTGTCACCTCTGTTCTGTTAGTAACGTATCACAATATTGTATACAAAATTTGGATGAATGCAGTGTACGTATTTCTCCCGTTGTTCTTTACCCGGATAAGGTAATTTGATAACACATTATACTTGAATGGATAAAATAATTTATAAATAATATAAAACATGGCTTAGTTTTTAAATAGATCAATGAAATAAATAATTTATTATACATATAACTTTAGGTAATATCAATGGCGGTGTCGTGGGTCCTGGAGCACCAGACCCCGGAGGGCGCGTTCTACGAGAGCACTTGGCTGCCCGACCGCAACGCCAACAGCACTATCGCGGTGCCCCTCGACTCGAAGCTGTATAGAGAGGCGGGGGAACACTTGAAGGGCATTAAGGTAAGTAATTAACTACAATAATAGCGACCAAAACACAGCTTCGCCCATTTGAACTTATTTTATATTATAAACAATTTTATATTGTAAACAAATTGTTATTCTGGTGTATAAGCTATATTACTGTAAAGTTTCATCTAAATTCGTGCAATAACTTTTGTGTTATCGCCCCGGTGGTCAAATGGACACAACCAAGTGTTGTCTATGATATGACATGCTCTAAGTGCGGGAAGTAAATCTGACCGCAGGTACAGTGGGTTATATCGAAACAGGTAACGTTATGTTATAGACAGCTTATAACGTTCCGAAAATGGACAATCAACATTTAGTCGTATGCAACTACAACAATTAGGCCTGTTTAGTAAGTTGCTACTGTATAAAAAAATAAAGCTTCACTCTAGAAACCTCTAGGAACCTTTCCGCCCAATTTTCGAAACGTTCCGTGTTGAGTGGCTGAACTTAACGCTGTATTTGTGCGTACATATAGTATTACATATTATTTTTATTTAACAGGTGAATAATTCAATAATTTTGCAACGGAACATCACGCTGACAGCGCAAGTTGTCATCACTTTAGAATCGGTCAAGAACCTCAAAGATATTGGTATTAAAGAGGTATTTGATTTTTTGTAATTTTGTATTTTAAACTATTGTTTTATTAATATAATTATTTAGATGTTTAATTGTTGATATTTTCTTATGAAAATAAGCCCATTGTAGCTAAATAGGCACTGATATATGATTTAAAACATGATGTTTGTTAATTTTGGTTTCTCTATTGACATATATCTTTCTTTTGATATCTATCCTAAAATTGATAATTCAATTTTCAATTCGAATTGAAAAATCTTTACAATTGCCAAAAATTATCTAAATTCTGACATGTTGAATTGGCTTCACGCTTCATTGTTTATTAGATTCGCGCTGTATCTTGTATAGCAATTTAGGCAGAGAGAAGTCAATGTTATGATACTTCGTGCTCACGCGAGCAAGCGAAGAAATTAAAATGTTAAATAATTCATTCCATCGAGTGGGAATCGAACCCACAACGGCCGCGCGCACAGACACACGCTTGTACCACTGAGCCACGGCAGCCTTTGAATATAATACAAATATTATTTATTTCCTGTCCAGGGTCTCAGCGCCCGCGTTGCGACGGCCCAGCAGCGCGCGGTGGCGTGGCTGGAGCGCCACCTGCAGCTGCTGCACGAGTGCGGGGAGCCCCTCGCCCTGGCGCTGGCCGCGTGCGCACTCGCCGCCGCCAAGGCGCCTGGCGCTGAGCACGCGTATAGACTGCTCAAGAGACACCAGCGGACTGAAGGTATTCTAGAATATAACATTTTTTCATGTGAAATCCCTTTCTCGACACTGCTCGAATGGGGATTGAAAGGGACTATATCGTACTCATGGACTAATAGGCCGTCTATAGTACCCACTAAAACTTAACGGTGCTCCTCGTAGATCGCCGCTGATGAAGGCCTAGGGTATTAAGGGTGTTTTATGAACACCAGCGGGATATAAACTATTTTCTAGTATAATATAACTAACAATATAGATTTTCCGATTTTTAGTCTGATATTTATTGTGCCCTTAAAAACTTCATTTATATCTTCTATGTATATTATATGATATCGTTTATTTACAAAGCTTAATGTTTTCATTTTCTTCGCTCTGGTATCGAGACAAGGCCCAGCACCGAATTCCACTATTTAACACGAAATGCTTCCACAATTCACCGGAAAATGTGGTGTCTAACACTAGCTTACGTCTGCGGGTGTTCCTTCTGTGTGCAGGATACGTGATATGTGAAGCTTAAAAAAACGTTAATTAATTTTCATCAACTTCGCTAGGTGGACTAGTATACTGGGGCAAGGAGCCAGTGCCGCAGCCGCCATACAAGATGGAAAATCAGAAACCCTTCCTGTTACCACGTCTGCCCTACGCATACGATTCTAATAATATCGCCGCTACCGCCTACGCCTTGCTTGCTTGTATGGACCATCAGGTATTGTGTATTATTTAATTTTTTTATATTGTATCTTTATGGTCGTCGACCCAATCGGCCGGGACCCTATTTAATCTTTCTAATATTAATTTTCCTAAGGAAGCCTGTAAAATTTTTCAAAAATTGGTCTATGCTGGTGTAGTATTTCTATTTTGCAAAAATTCTTTGATATTTTCATGTATGTATCAATTAGTTACGTTTATTGTTTTAATATGAAGTATATTTTTATTTTAGGGTTAGTAAAAAAATATATATATATTATTATGATTTATTTTTCTTTTTATTTATTTATTTATCTACAAGAACCCCTCAACAGGTAACAGCCTCCTCCAAAGTTTGCCAATCGTCACGTGACTTGGTAAGCCAGCTTGGACCTGCCATCTAAATAATTTCATCTTTCGCGTGTGGAGTCACCCTTTTTCATGTTTGCCTACTGGACCGTTCCACTCTGTTACCTTTTTGGTACATCCATGGTCCTGAAGACGTGTTGTGTTCGATGTCCAGCCCATTTCCATTTCAACGCTAAGGCATATTGTAGAGCGTCATCAGATTTTGTAATATTTTGTATCTTTGTATGTCTTATTTTTTGAATTTTCCTTATATTTAACAACTAACTTTAGTCGTCTTTGGCGATTATTTTACGTTTGACAAGCGTACGTCAGACTTGGTAATAGACACGAGTTAAAGACTTGTTTTGAGGTTGATTGATAGTTGGGGCTTAAGCATATCTTTTAGGCTCCAGTATTTATTCCAGGTAATCTGTATTTGTTTCCCTAAGTATATGTATTCATTTGTATATTTTAGTCTCTCCTTTTTGTGTATTGTTATACAAGTGTTATTAGTCATTCCCATTATTTTTGAAAGGTGACTCTATCATCTGTTGTAGTTAAGAACTTGTTACCGTAAATAATACTGGGTCATCTGCGAACCTTAAGTGGCTTAGATATGTATTTTTAATTATTATCCCACAACTTTTCCTGTCTATTTTTTTAAATAATAATTTCCAGAATAGCTATAAATAGAATTGGGGACAAACGAATTGGTCTCCCTGCCCTACGCCTCTTTTAATAGGGAACCATTGAGTACTATATGTCTCTAGTTTTACTGTGCTTTGACTATGGTTGTACATACAATTCTTTTGTTTGCAGGACAACAATGAACCGATTGTAATGTGGCTTAACTCACAACGTCTTAAGGATGGCGGTTGGTCGTCTACACAGGTTGTTTAATTTGTATTAGTATATTAAATTATTTATTTATAGCATCTTTTATATTGCGGTAAGTGAGTCGGGAATGGAAGAATTTCATTTTTACTCTTTATCAATTTCAAAAAGATTACATATGGTAGTAGGAAAATGGGGAAATAAAACCATTCTTAAGAGAACAAATCATTCTCACAACTCTCATGCCAATATTATGTTCATTCTCTGCTTGGATGATAGAATCAATGTATAAATTAATTTTATATGTCTTATCTGGTGAGGTGAAATATGTCATCATATTCACACAATGTCACAAGGAGAGTGTGCGAAAATGCGAGAAACTAAAAATAAGAAAAGCGCACAGTATAATTTAACAATATAACCACGTCCACAGGACACCTACATAGCCCTCCGCGCCCTCATCGAGTACACCAACCGCAAGCGCCTGCGTGACGTCAGCGCGCTCCACGTCAACGTTGACGCCGTGGCTCTCCACAAGTCCCGCTCGCTGTCCGTCAAAAATGATAACTTGGCTACCATGCAGACTATTGACGTGAGTCATTTTAATACATGTATCTTATATAGTTCTAATTGAATACGCCGGCCGTAAGAGTCAGATATATTTAGTATTTTATTTTAAGAGCTAGATGAACTGTAGATGATCATTTTTCATTCTGTTTTGCTGTAAACCTTCTTTTTGTTCGTTTATAAATGTTTAAATGTAATTTGCTTTTTTTATGTTTATTTATTTTTCTCACCAGATCCCAGAAGCATGGGGCACAGTGAAGGTGACAGCGCGTGGGGCGGGTTTCGCCATTCTACAAATGTCCGTACAATACAACGTGGACACGCCGCGGTTCCAAACCGCGCCGCCATTACGCGCCTTCGATTTGTTGGCGAATGCCTATTATTACGGAAGGAATCAGTCGCATATACGGTTTCAGACTTGTGCTAGGTATGTTTTGTTTTTTTTTTAATTTCTTTTCTTTAGTTTCTCGGTGTCTCGCTTGTATAGTAGTGTGGGCAGAGAGCGCCTACTGTTAAGACACCCTTCTGCCCACTATCTACTGAATTCTGGAGTTATTTGATTTCATTTCCGGTTTGTGTTGAGTGGCGAAACTGCACTCACTTAATTAAACATTAAACTGATCTTTTTCGTAAAGGTTGTTTTATTCTTTATTTTGTATTAGTTAAAGCAACTAGGCACGGAACACGCCTACATATCTAGAGAAATAAAAATATTAAATATGTAATTTTCTCGAAAGGCTATGGACTCCACAACTTGTCGCATTTACAGTCGCATGCAAGACCCCTGCGCTCCTACTGGCCTTTGTAAGACTAGCACGTCACGTCACGTCAGTTGTACTATGTTCAGTAATATAACAGAATCTAACATTAAATGTCTTTGTCCCCCCAGTTGGACCCTCCACTCTGAGTCTCCCCGTTCGGGCATGGCGGTGCTGGAGGTGGGAGTACCAACAGGTTACATGCTGCAACAGCAACGACTCGACGCCTACGTACTGTCCCGTACAGTGCGACTGCTGCAACGGGCCAAGTATACGCCGGAGAAAGTTATATTTTATTTTGATTATGTGAGTTTTTTGAATAATTTATTTTTATTAATATGATATTAAAAATTTTCTATACATTTAAAAATGTAACTGATCGGCGATCACTGTATTATTGGGGTAATTTTTCCAAGTAATAGGATACAAAACGGTAAATGTTTTGTCTGTTGGTCTGTATATTTTTGAATCTCAGAAATGGTTTAACAAATTTAAATGCAGGTTTCACTATTCCATTTTGGTATAATAAAAAGTAATAAAATTCTATTCCCCTCTCTCTGCCATTCTTGTGTAATAAGATTTTCTCTTATTTCATAAATTAGTTATATTTTCAATATCGAGCTGTATAAATATTTAATTATTTATCTCATTCTAACTAATATTACTCATCAGCTGGACCATGAAACAACATGCGTGAACTTCACGATAGAGCGCTGGTACCCTGTCGCCAACATGTCGCGATACCTGCCCATACGCGTATACGACTATTATGCACCAGGTTAGTTGTTTTTATATATTTTTGCTGTTTTTGCTGGCGTTATCTCCTACGTAGGCGAAGCAGAGAGGTACCTGGGAACCTAGGTATACGATATTCCGTTCCCATTAACACAGTTCTGTTCCCCTTTCTACTTTCCGCCGAATTCTGGGTGCATTTCGTGTTGAGTGGCGGAACTCAATGCAGTTTTTATGCTTATTTATGTTATGTAATGATTTATGCGAAGGTATTGCAATAAAGGTTTATTGGATAAACAGGTGTGGTTGCCCAATTAAGAAAAGGATAATCAGTTGTTAATTTTGCCTCTTTTATAATCAATTTTTTATTGACATATTGGCAACACTTATAAAAAACACCAATGATGGATTTTATTAATAATTATATAATAGCAATTTTGCAAGCAGTTGTTTATAACATTTTTGGATAAATTATTGAGATATTTAAAGAGTTTTTAGAGGGTTGTTATATTAAAAAATAAGTTTAACTAAATCAATAATGTTTTTATTTAAATCTTCAGAGAGATTCAACGAGAGTATTTTCGACGCTTTACCTACCTACCTGCTGAATATTTGTGAAGTTTGCGGTTCATCACAGTGTCCGTACTGCTCTATATACAATGCTGCCAATGTACTAACAAGTCTTTCTTTCTCTGTTCTCCTCTTAACAGCTATAAGTGTTGTTTATAATATGTTATACGCTACATAGTACTCATTTTAATAATGGATTTGCTTGTAATACATTAAATTGTATTTTCTAGATGATTTTTGTTGAATTTTAATATTGTTTTTTAATTCCAGCTTATCATGCAATTTAAGAAGCTATTTTTACGAAAATTATTTTGAATTTATATTTTTTTGTTACTCTGATATTTTTCAATATGTATTATTTCAATGGTCGTCTAGACTCTAGAAAATACGTTTAATAAAATAAATGTTTTTATATGGACAATAACGTCGCTTTTACAATTTTAATTTGTGTATTCAGAATGATAATGAAATTGTTATACCACTTGCGTATAGTATTTTTTACATATAATTGATTAATATGCAATATTATATTATTAGCAGACAATTATGTATAAATATTAAAATTCTATTTAACTGTAACCACCGTATAGTAAGATAAATATTTTGTAAAGAAACTTTTATATATGTAAACCGCCTTTATAATGTCATTTAATTTGAGAAAAAATACTTTGATTTTTAGTTCTTTTATTTATGTATACTATCTGAATATCTGATATGCTGTCTCCTTCTATCGTCCTTCAATAAAAAGAGACAGCCTTATAAATATCACTATATGTAATGAAATGTAAGTGAGGAACATACTCATACAAAATGTATTCATCTAATACATTTTTTATAGTTTCTTGATTACTGGAATTAAACCAATCAAGTCTAGAGTAAGCATTTTTTAATGTTTTGCATTTGTTTTTACTTACATCCACATATTTTTAATTGATCGTGGTAATCATATAACATTTAAATAATTAAATTATTTACAGCAAAATAATGACGATTCTTCTTAAATGGCCCAAAAAAGCATTAAAGAAATATTTATTTCTTTGAATCTCAATATGATTTTTTTTTAATATACTTTTAATTTAACGGTCTTTGTTTTATGATTGCGACGATTTTCAAACTGACTTATTGTAGACTTATGTTTTTTTTAGATATAACATAAATCTCCTTTAGATTACGTGCACTTGTTTTTAACACTTCTTTGAAGATTTTCTCCATTCCATTGTAGCTATGTAGTATTGAGTGTTCATTTAGGTTACGTGTACAAATACCGATACTTTTGTATGAAAGTAAAAAAAACCCTTAGTTATAGAACCGAATATTTTATATGCAATGTATAAGTGCTGGTAAAAAATAATTTCTTTTTATATTTTCTAATGTAAATATTTACAATCTGCTTGAGAATAGTTTTCTTTTTTTTTTGGATTTGCTATAGCTATATATTTTTATTTCTATATTTTTCACGGACAATTTAAAATTTCTTGTATACATCATACCAGTGAATATGAAAGTTATGATACGAAAGCTATTGATTATATTTTTTAAGCTTCAATATCTAGTATTTTTTTCCATAATAACGACTGGACTGATTTTTTGAATCTCTGCTAACTTCTCTGGTGCTTTTTATTTTTTTACTTAATTTTAGATTGGCATGTTTATCTTCCATTAAACAATAGAAACGTCGCATTAAATGCTTCCTTGCCTTAAAATATATCAAGCGTCAATGCTCTAATATTTAAATAAGACATAAATCAACTGGTGTATATAGAAATATTTTTCCAATTAGATTTAAGTAATTTTGTCTTTATTATGTCTAACAATTCTATTATGTTCATATAAAATGTCTAATAACATATCTATATTGGAAACTATTATTATATCAAAAATCGGAAGATATGAATAAAACTCAATTTTAATGTCAAAGACAAATAAATGGAAATTTATATTTAAAGATTAAATGAAAAAAATATTGAAAATTTCATATATTTTATATACAATAAGATAACATTTTAACATGTTTTAAGGTGTTATTTCACAAATAGGTAATATTTAAAAAACATATAAAAATTTGAAAGTAACCATAACTTGAATGATATTTAGGAGGGGCTGGCTAATCATTTTTTTTTATAAATATTTTTCTAGAGTAATATCTTCTTCTTTATATTATTAAGTAGTAGAATAATAATGAAAAATATGATGTATATTGCAAATATATATATTTATTATTATTTAAAACAGATTGAAAATTATTAGGCTTTGAAACCAGTGTACAAAATTACCGTCCAAAATTCAAAGGCAAACATATTATATGAAATTTTATATAAATAAATGCTGTATTTAAAAAAAATCTTATACATTGTAAGTTACTTAATTAGTTTCCGTCCAAAATTTACCAATGACTGATTTTTTACTTTTATATCTATATATTATGTAATTGTGTGTAATATTGTCTTTTGGTTGTTACACAATTTTAGTGTAGTTAGTGTAAGAGTGATGAAATAATTTGTTCATAAATTAATTTCAATATAAAATTTTTAAGACATTGTTGGTATTTATTTAAAAAAAAACTCAAAGTACCTATTTTCCTGTTATTAGTGATGAAATGCCTTTTTTAGGCCTTTTATACACAAGTAGTTTTACTCAACTTTTCTTTGAAGTTGATTGAAATATTTCATTTGTCTTCAAAATAGGTTATTTCTCACCCCTTAATCAAATCAAAATAAAGCAACTTTACACTTGGTAGGGTAAGGCCTGTTATGTGGAAAGTGTGATTGCCTGTTCATAGTGAATTGAGCGGTTAAACTCAATAATACAGAGCAAGGAAATGAAAATTATTCATTTCCACAAGTGCGCATTGAGCCCATAACCATCATGCATACAGTCCTATGCTGTCGCCTGTTCTATACCAAGTTTTACAGATATACAATGTAATATACATATATATATTTATATATATATATAAAACCATCTTGAGTTGGAATAAAGGACTAAACAATAATAACTATTTGAAAAAATGTATTCACCAGAATAATACAATAAAACATGTTTTTATAATCAAACAGTGTAATACAAATAAAACAATTTTCAACTAATTCACAATACTATTTATTTATTTTTAAATATTTGTTAAGTTTTTAAAATAACAATCTAAAATCACTATTGCCTCTTCTTAATTTGCTTTGTTTTAGCACTTGCTTTTGCTGCCGCCCCTCCACTGAAGAGAGAAGTAAACATTTCAGAAACCTCGGGTAATTCTGACATCTTAGCCATGTTGCTGATCTGTTTCAAGTCCTCCTTTGTTTCTGGGTCATTCATCATCTTTGGTAGTATCATAATAAGCAACAAAGGCAACACCATCATGATAACCATGGGGTTGAATAAGAAGTCTGTCATACGCCATTGTTCACGAACTTGGAAGTATCTGTATTTAGATGATGCTTTAATTCTCAATGGATAAGGCACTTGAATAACTTGTGAAGTTTGTATATAATTTACTTTACGAGCTCTATATTTTCCTTTAGAATTAATCTCAACACGAACAGTTTCATACATGTAGTCAGGATGTATGACTTCTACGACGTAAGAGCCAGTTGGAACGTTGTGTATAGCAAACGATCCATCTTGTTTCATAAAGCCGATGTACTCGCCTCCGTTTACGTGTATTCTAGTGTCTACTTGCCAATTTGCAAGGGATAGTTCTTGCTCTTCTGATGGAAAAACTCTTCCTTCGATGACATACCTGCCGTTCCCTACGTCTTCCTCAACGGAGTTAACGCAGTAAGCACTGGCAAGTAAGCACAATAATAGAGTTAATTTTAATCGATACATTTTACTGCACCAACTTGATTTATATAATATTATTTAAATACATATAATCAATGAATCTTCTTAACATTTACAATATAAATTTATTTCTAAATGTATTGTATTGAACGTCAAAATAATGATTAATAATGTCAAGGTTGCCAGAGCTGAAGTAATACCATAGTTAATGCGCCCACAGTATAAAAATGTCCAGATTATTCGTATAAAAAAAATCTGAATCTGGCAGGGAACTAAAAATCATATTCTTAACGCTAATGACTAAAAAAAATTAATTTTTAAAATTATTACATATTTCACAGTAATTTGTAAAATATTATATTAAAGCGATCATTAATAGTTTTATAATAATTCAATTACCCTTCAAATTATTTTAAAGTCTACCGACATCAAATTCTGTATAAAATCTCGGCTATCAATTATTATTTTCTATGTAAATACATATTTTATACATAAATACTTGAATGAATTACGATCAAGAGGCACGTCTAAGAGCTATAAAATAAAGAACAGAATTTAATAAATAATATTTAATTATTACGGAGACGTGGTTTTAATTAACATACATTTTAATGAACTTAATTAGTTTCTTTGCTTCACGTTGTATCAGATATAAAGCAGGGTAGCCGAGGGAACCTAAGTACATAGTGATCCTATGTTTAAAACTCTCACTCCGTCCCTATTAAGACATTTCAGTTCCTTACTTTTCACCGGCTTCTGATTCAAATTCAAATTCAAATTCAAAATATTCTTTATTCAAATAAACTTTATAAGCACTTTTGAATCGTCGAATGTACATGTCAACAAAAAGCTACCACCGGTTCGGAAGGCAGTTCTGCTGAGAAGAGCCGGCAAGAAACTCAACAGTTGCTCTTTTTAAAGTCAATGGTATATTTTACTATTACATTAGTTGGCAGCTGTCCTGCCTGACATTCAATAGACATTAATTCCATACATGCTTATCCTCTAAATATTCTTGAACAGTGTAATAAGCTTTACTTGTTAGAATTTTTTTTACAGATATTTTAAATTTTGGAAGTGGCAAATTAAGAATACACTGCGGAATTTTATTATATACACGTATACTTAGACCCATAAACGATTTATTAACTTTTTGGAGGCGAAAACTTGGTGTAACAAGCTTATGTTTATTTCTCGTTTCTATCGTATGACTGTCGCTATTTTTACTATGACAATGTATATTTTGTCGGACAAAGAGAATATTATAGTATAGAAATTGGGAAGCAACTGTAATAATACCTGCATCTTTGAAAACATCTCGCAGAGAATCTCGAGCTCTTAGATTATAAATATATCTTACGGCTCTTTTTTGGAGAATAAATATTGAATTGATATCTGAAGCACTGCCCCATAACAGCATTCCATAAGATAAAATATTATGGAAATAGCTAAAGTAGACTAGTCTACTAGCTGAGTTTATCTGCAAGTGCTTCCAAATGAGCGTTCCACTGGAGTTTGGAATCTATAGTAACACCTAAGAAAATAGCTGATTCCGACACATTAAGAGGTTCTCCTTTAATTATTACATTAAAATTATGTTTTTTAACATTTGGTAAGGCAAACTCGATGCATTTCTTTTTTTTTGCATTTAACATTAGATTATTAACATCAAACCAACGAAGAATATGCGATAATGCACTATTCACTTCGTCATAGTTTATTATATTTCTGTCGACCTTAAATATTAAAGAGGTATCATCCGCGAAAAGTACAATATCACATAGGTTCTTCACATTCGTATGTATTGAGTTTCGTTATATTTTTACTGTCTGTTTTTATTGAGTTGGATATAGTACAGATATCAGATGAGTACATATTCAAATATGTAAAGATTTCTCTTTATATTTGTATATACAAAATTAAAAATTGTAAAAACCCGATTATTTATCGATTTAAGCATCAATTTATAGCAAGTGATTTTAAATTTATGTTTTATAAAAAACATAAAATATCGATGCGATAAATTTCAACAAGTACCCATTAATTATTAACGGATCGTAAAATCAGATTAACTGTCTGATATTATATTTTTTACATAATAACAATAATATACTCAATTAGTTTTAATAATTATGTATAATAATCGGCAACAGCATATTTTTTTTCTTCGACCACTTTCAATTATTTACGTCAATTTTAATAAATTTTTTAAAAAAATATTAATAAATTTTCTTTCAAATTTTATTCTGTATTTATGTCAATCAGATTTTTAAGGATTCCTTAAATACAATAATATACATATAATTTACAATAATATATTATAATTAAATTTAATTTTTACGTTTTAAAATATTATATCAAGAAGCCTACCTGATGATTTACATATGAGATTGTAATTTCAATTGAAAACAAACCACAATAACAATATACTCAATTTGACATGAAAATATAATGTTATTATTTAAATTGTGAATACAATGACTATTGTGCTCGGTCCCGCGCAGCGCAGCGAAATGGTGGTTCTACTTTCATTATCTTTGTCTCTCAAAGAAAATAAGCTTATCGGCAGAGCGGGCCTGCCCGTCGGTCAGTTTACTCGGTTCGTAAAATAAATCTTATTTTATATATTAATATTTATTAAAAATGTTGCGATATTTAATTGCAATAATATGTTTTGGCGCGATATCCGGCAATGGAATGTGGGTGGTGAAACCTGGGCCCAAATTTCCACCGACCAAGGGTGAAGTCTGGCCGAAAGCCCAATACGAGTCTAAGAAAGACACTTTTTATACTTTCAACCCTTCAAATTTTAAAATCAAGGTACGCTGCTGTTTTTATTACAATATTAATTTGTTGAAATTATTGATTTTTAGTAAGTTAAGAGAGGGCGTTGTGCTATTTTTTTTTAAGTAAATAATTTACTCTACAATAATGAAGACTTGATATTGTTATTATAAAAATTGGCTTAAAGATATATTATGACTAATAAATTATTTACATTAAGTAATAAATGTGTATTTATATTATTAATATTTTTATTTCCTCGCTCTAGTAACGAGGCAAAGCGCTGGGTTGAGTTCCGTAACTCAACAAACAATGTCTTATTACGCAGTATTCGGCGGAAAGTGCGGGACGGAGTGTCTGTCTGGATGTCTGGCAGACACTGGGAGCTTAGTGGTAAGACACTCACTTTTCGCTCAATTCTGGAGGCATTACGTGTTGAGTTCTGCCACTCAAAACGTGTCTTAACATTCAGAGTTCAGAGGATTTCGTGTCATATAGCGTGAAGCCGATTTTTTTTTATTTTAGGTAACCGGCCAAAGCTGTGCTATTCTGATCAACGCAATCAGCCGATACTCCTACGTTTTGAGGAACAAAAATGGTATTAGATTTCCTGAAAGAAAATTACTCTCACGTCGACGACGAATAGCAAACGATTTATACAACGGAACCCTCCTAGATCTAGAAGTAGACCTTACAGGACCATGTGATGATTACCCTTATCTTGATATGGACGAGCAATGTAAGTATTATTTCCACCTTCGTGTTCTGTGGGACAGGTCACGATGGAGGTAAGATTGATTCCTACTCGGAGGAATTAATTATTTTTATTTCCCCGCTGTGGTAGACGAAGTGAGGCGTTAAGTACTGCCACTCAAGTCAACTCCTAATGTCTCGAATTCGGGCAGAACATGGTGTTATGACCTCTGGCTACATGGCGAAAAATTAGAAATGTATTTTACCGACCATTTGTACTAATGACCCGGTCGCGACTTCGCCCGCCCGAACTATACATTTATCTACTTACTACCCAGTCGAGTATTTACTCTTCTGAGTGTTCTAATAATATTATCTTCTTTTCTTCTATAATTAGTTAAATCAATTTTTATTGATCAATACATCAATATAAAGTATTCTGTTAATTACTGTTTTCAGTAATTAACAGAATACTTTATATTGATAAAAAAATTAAATGTAAAGGGAAGCTTGACAAGCTCGCAGCGTTGAGTTCCGCCACTCAACAGAGTGTCTTAACACTAGGCTCCCTTCAAAATGAAAAATCACACAGACAACCAGACAAATGATACGATAGGATGGCCTCCAAAGATAGACAGTGGGGCTGTTTGTTTGTCCTGTCCTGTTTATAATATAGGAAATACGCGAATATAATAAAATTTATGAATAAATAATTAATAATGTTTTAACGTTTTTCTAGATAACCTCAAAGTGCTTGTTGACCGCGATACTAAGTATTTATTCTGTTCAATCACTGATAATACATACACATATAAATAATAACATACTTAAGAGCCTTTGTTTTTTTATATTATTGTTTAAAAAAGTTAAAAGATTATTTGCAACAATAGCAAATCAAGACTTAAGAGATTAAGAATTAGAAAAATTGTCTTAAGCTTAACACTACGTTGCCTCTGCGCACCCTGCTATCTGCGGGGTAACAATGTGAAGGTAAAAAAATATAAGAATTAAAATAGTGAAAATCAACAGCTTTTGTTAGAAAATATATCAAATTTTTAATGATACAGTAGCGTAGGTGTCATGGCGTCATCATAAGAAACTCTCTTCATATAATAACTGATTAAAAAGATGACATATTACTCTAGAGGTTGTGGATACTTTTTTTAAAAAAATATCTTTTTTTAACGTGGCAGAGGGAACCTAGTGTTCATTTTCCATCCCCGACACTCAACACGCAATTCCTCCAGAGCCTCCTTCAGAGCTGGGCAAAAAATGGGGAACGAAAGAGTCTTAACGAGAACCTACGGTCTACCACTAAGTTCCCAGGCTTCTAAAAAAAATCTTGAAAATGACACCGCCCACTCACTCACTACACCCTCGAATATATTTTAGATCTTGACATTAATGCTCGACGTTAAGTATCGCGACTCTCCATTCAATGTTACTCTTTAGATAAGTAGAAAATTGAAGGAATAAATTTTAAACATATGTTCCTGAGATTTAGTTTAATATATCTTTAGTGTTTTACATAAAAAATACTTAATATGTAAAATATTTTTAGACGATCTTACAATTTCACGAACTTCGAGATTGAATAGTACCTCAGTATGGGGAATATTACGAGGACTCGAGACGTTCGCTCAGCTTTTCTATATTTCTGACGACCGTAATGTAAGTAAAAAAAAAATTCATTGATTTCAATCGTACAAAAGTAAAGTCGTAAAGTAAAATCGTAAGAAAATTGGGGAGTGGAGTGTCTTAACACTAATTCCCCTCTATCTGCCCGGCTACATATGGGATACAGTGTGAAAATGAAAAAAAATCATTCGATGAATGAGCTAATGCTAACTTAAATTATTCGATACCACAGATAAATTTAAATTACTCGATACCTTCAATAAATTTTGATATGTAGCATTTTTTAATATTTTTCATTAAATTGGGTAAACTCTATTATAAACGAAATGAAAAATAAAAATATAATTTCATTACAGTTTACTTTTAAACCTTTTCAGGAAATACGCATTAACACTACGGTAATAAGTGACTTTCCTCGCTACAAGCATCGGGGCCTGTTACTAGACACTTCGAGACACTACATTTCAGTATCTAACATTCTAAAGACATTAGACGCGATGGAGATGAACAAAATGAACGTTTTCCACTGGCACATTGTGGACGACCAGAGCTTCCCGTACCAAAGCGAAAAATTCCCCGAATTGAGGTAATTTATAGTAGTATTTCAAAAAGTAATAAGGTAAAAAATAAAGACCGTCATGGCTCACTGGAGTATCTGACAGTAAACCCAACAGTACGATTCATACAGGGAATTGTTCTTTTCTATTTTATCTTCACGCTACAGCGTGCCTACACAGCACACAGTAGGGTAGGCAGATGGAACTTAGGAATCTACTATAAATTAAAGTTATTCTACCTTTCGGCCAAATTCTTGGGGCATTGCGTGTTGAATGACGAACACTCAACGCCGGGCCTTGTCTCGTTACCAGAGTGGAGAAATGAAAATATTTATTATTCCATTTCCCCGAGTGGGAATCGAACCTATAATC
The DNA here is from genome assembly GCF_056956725.1 of Heliconius melpomene rosina. Classification (NCBI taxonomy): domain Eukaryota; kingdom Metazoa; phylum Arthropoda; class Insecta; order Lepidoptera; family Nymphalidae; genus Heliconius; species Heliconius melpomene. The sequence goes on along the minus strand of NC_140402.1, from coordinate 1,251,284 downwards.
GTCGTCTACTGTTTACAGCGTTTATGTTTAATATATAATAAGTCCTATTGGTGAAGATTCGCGGCTTTAATTCGATTCAAAAAGCTTGCAAAAATATGACTTCTTTAGTCATATTTTAGTGTTTTAAATTTTATTTTTTACATTTAGCAAGATTGTAAATTACATCATGAATAATTATACTTGAAATTTATTTATTATTAAATAGTTAATATTTATTATAAAAATCTTGTTACTAGTGGAATATAAATGTCATTATTATCAGTAAAAACTTTGGTATGTCACTGTGTGGAAATTTTAAATATGCAAGCAACGGTATTTTTTGTTCGTTATCTAAAAAATATATACAGTGATGCATGTGAAAAATTTAGGTCTTATATGGAAGTAATGTTAAAATAGGTATGTATTACTTTTAAATGAAAAAAATAATTATAAGCCGGATTAATCGCAAGTACCTATTTATTTTAAGTTAAGTTTGCATATTAAGTTTTTTGGAAACCCGACGTTTCGAATACTCTACAGTAGTCCGTGGCCAGGGGTAGACTGAGGTGATGTTTGTCATTGTCACAATTATAATGTTGATGATATAATTATTATTTCAAACAACCGCCAACGATTCCTTAATTGCCTCGCGTATTGCCCTGGATGCTTGCAGAATGAGCTGATTGTATCTTGCCCTCTGGTGTGGTGGCTTTGAGACTTCAACGATTTTATGAGTAGGTGAAGCTCAGATGGTAGAAACATTCCAGCCGTCCTCTCTATTGAAATTAGGATATTTTTGTATTTCTTGAGTTCTGCCACTCAACACGCAATGCTTCCAGAATTCGGCAGAAAGTGGGGAACGGAGTGTCTTAACACGAGGTTCCCTCTGCCTACCCTGCTGTGTGCGGGAGTCATTACGAGGCTCATAGTATACATTAAAATATTGTAGTAAATGCAAAATAATGTGTTCCCAGTGAAATGGGTGCGTACCATTCGTCGATGGTGTACACGAAAGAGGACATCGAGAGTATCGTGCAGTACGCCAGAGACCGCGGCATTCGAGTCATACCTGAGTTCGACGTGCCGGGTATGGTATTTGAATTATAATATTAATTATGTGCAATTTGTAAGAAAAATCATTACGTTGGTTTCTTATTTGGCTATTATATTGAGGCCGTTGCAGCGTACGAGCACAAAGGTGCGACTGTAAACTGGACGGTTGTGGGTTCGATTCCCACTCTAGTAAATGAAATATTTAATCATTTCATTTCTTCGTTAGAATTCCAGGTTCTCTTCGCCTACCCTGCTACACAGTGCGGGATACAGAGAGATAGCTAAAAAAAAGATTGCGACAAATTGAGAAACTACTTCTTATTTTGAATGAACGAATGGTTAAAAATAAATAGGCCACCGCATTATTTATTAGCAAAATGTATTTTACAGGTTTTTGTCTTTATGTATATAGTCTCTAAAGATTCCGCCAAAAGATCTTTGTTATTTTTATTTAAATTTATATTGCTACGAGTATATTATTAGTTTTTCCTAGGACTATTATGGATATTATTACACTAAGGTATTGCGCAACACAATGACTATTTAATTGTATACCTATATTATAGTCTATGCTCGTCCGTATAACCCTTAACCTATCTGTATTTTTTTACAATTATATGTAATTATAAAAGATTTTTTTCTTCGTCAGAATGGAAACCCGTTGATTATGGGTTCGATTCTCTCTTGGGGCAGTTAATTATTTTCATTTTCCCACTTTGGTAGACAAAGTGCGACGGTGAGTTCTGTGACTCAAATCGCAATATCTCGAATTCAGATTTCAGATGGATTATGAAGAACAGAGTGTTTAGATAATAAATACTCCCTGCTTACGTTCCTTTAGGGGAGATAAAGCGACAAACTAAGTGATTTTTTCTTTAGTTAGTATTTTTTTTTTAAATAAAGAAAACTATATTTCCTTTGATTTTAGGCCATACAACGTCATGGGGCGTAGCATATCCGGGTATTCTCACACAATGCTACAACGGAGACAAAGTTATCGGTACAGGACCGATGGACCCCACTAAGAATATTACTTACAAATTACTTAGAGATTTATTCCACGAGGTGCAGACTTGGTTCCCGGATAGATACTTCCATGTTGGAGGCGATGAAGTCCAGCTGGATTGTTGGTAAGACTTTTGGTACTATTTTTTTAGGTTTGGAATAGGCCATGGTGACGCAGTGGTATGGCTGATGATGGATACGTGATCGCTATTCGGGGAAATTAATTGTTTTTATGATATTATGATAAGACAGAGCTGTGTTTCGTTCCGTCTCTAAATTCCGCAACAAATTCCGTCACCAAAACAAAAGAAAGTAATTTGTATCTACTTTGTAAATTATATAGGTATGATTAGATTAATTACATGTGATGTTTACGGGTCGATATCCCATTCAGACAAAATGTTTTTACTCAATTATAAGTGTAACCTAATTTCAACCTTTTAAGGGGTAAAAAGTGGAAAAAAAATCCTAACATAGTACCAAAAAAAAAAAATTTATTTCTTAAAAAAAATATATATCCAACAGGGAAACGAATCCAGCGATACAAGAATATATGCAGAAAAATAACCTGACGTCATCCATGTTGCATGCCATGTTCATGAGGAGGGTCATACCGCTGCTGGCGAACAACTCCAAACCTATTGTGTGGCAGGTATTTGACTATGATATTATGAAATATGCAAGATATTTCCCCCCATATGAAATATGCAAGATATTCCCCAGTTTCACGCCGTATCACGTATATATTGCATGGTAGGCGGAGAGAATCTAGTGCTAGGACACTCGCTAGGGAACGAAGCTTAATAGGGCAAGTTATTCAAAAAACGTGTAGTGCAGGTTCAAGTGTTACCATGGTTTCATTTGGAATTGTAATATATTCATAACAATAATGTTATCAATATATTAATAAAACCATATAGTATTTTCTTTTATGCGCAATTAATAATAAAAATATGCTGTTGTAAAATATCTATATCAAAATAAACAACACATGAGAGCACAATAATAATAGTTAATTAGAGGAACTAATGAATACGTACGTATAATGTGAATGTATGTTAGAAAAATACATTGATTATATAAAATGAATCGTGATTTTGTTATACAGTATTACAGCAAGTAGGTACATGCGGTTAGAGTTGCCTCTCGCACTTAGAAAGTTTTCCTCGATAGATGGACTGGCCAGCACAAAGTTTTTTAATTTGAACCTGTAGTTCCTAAGATTAACGCCTTCAACCAAACCTTCTCAGCTTTATAATATTATGTATAATTAATATATAGGTTATAGCTAAAAGTATTTTTCAGGAAGTATTCGACGAAGGTGTTGCCCTTTCACAGGATACGCTGGTACAAGTGTGGAAGTATAATTGGATTAACGAAATGATAAATGTGAGTATATTATACACTAATTATATACTTTTATATATTTTAAGTGACCCAAACGCGGCTTCACCCGCTGTTTTATAATATTATAGCCAAATTATACATAATGTTAACATAAATTGTAGCCTATATGTTTTTCTGATGTATACTATGATTGAAAATTTCATTTAAATTTGTTCAGTAGTTTTTGGGTGAAATTAGAATAAACATTTATTAACGTTTATAATATACAGAAGAGCAGAACGAAGTGCCATAAAACTAGGTTGTTTCTACGTACCTAAGTATACCGCGTGAGAAATAGCGAGAAATGTATAAGAAATAAGCTAAAAAGATACGATTAAAGGAAAAACTAATATTTCCAGATTCTCTACGCGGGGCACAAATTAATATTCTCATCTAAGTGGTACTTAGACGCGCTCGGCTCAGAGTGGACTCACTACTACACGGCGGACCCGCGCGAGATGGTGAACGGCGTGCTGCGGAACGAGACCCTGCTGGGGAATATCGTGGGGGGCGAGGCGTGCATGTGGGGGGAGATGGTGGACGACAGGAATGTCATTAACAGGTTATTTTGATATTCAATTAGACTATATTTCAAGACAGGACCAGTATTTTTATATGTCTTGGTATTTATAATTATTTTATAGGAATTGCGTCGATCAGTTCTTATTTAATAATAGTATTAATTACAATACATAGAAGAAAAATAAAAAATATATACGGGGTGGAATTGTCAGCACCACTTTAAATGAAACCACAGTTTTAACTACTCTATAAAAGCCTAATATAATTCAGAAAAAAAATAATTCCCAAAAATGAAAAAGTTATTTTTTCAAACAATATAAATAATAAAATTATCGTTTTAAAATAAAACGCCATTTGTAAAGTATAACATAGGCACGCACACACTTACCTGTCAAAGCGGCAACGTCGCATTCGTATGTGTGCGTCACACGAAATACAGGTATGGATAAAAATCGTGAAATGAAAAAAAAATCCTACGTCCAAACTGTTGAGGTACTTTAATAATTTTACAATAATTATTTTTTTTTAGCTCTAGGTTTGAAATATTATACCCTATATGCCGTTTCAGTAAAAGGAGCGCTGCCTCTTCCACCCTGTATATAAACTTAAAAAAAATAAAAATGAATGAAGCAAAAATAAAATTCTCTCGAGGCTAGTCGTGGCACAGTGACACAAAGTGTGACTATAAACGCGACAGGGTTTGATTTCCACTTGTTCCCAAATATATAGTAAAACTTTTATTTGCAGAGTGTGGCCTCGCGCAAGTGCAGTCGCAGAAAAGCTATGGAGTCCATTACTCGGCGACGGACGACACATCTCCTCCATCCCCGAGATCGTGTACCACCGCATCGAGGAGCATTCCTGCAGGATGCTGCGACGGGGCATTGATGCGCAACCGCCTTCTGGACCTGGATTCTGTTTAGTTTGAGTTAGTGTGAGGCTAAAGTGTATTGTTGTGGTGCTTGTTTTGATGATTATACTTGTATTTGTTATACTAGGGTTTTTTTCTTTTCTATTTTAAGTAATAACGTTTTCTAAGTAAGAATCGAGCTCGGTATTTCTGTCACAAGCACTGTTACTGGAACTGTGTCAGGATAATATGTAAAGTAAATAAATAAGGCTTGATAAAAAATATCTCTATTTCATTAAATGAAGATGTGATTAAATTTCTAAATATAATATAATAGGATATGTAAACACTACAAAAACTATTTATGTAGAACGCCCTAAGAAAATTAACATTGATGCTCAACCACCATGTGATCCTGGGTTGTCTTGTTTAAGTTAAATGTCGTTTGATGCTTATATCGATAATTGATATAATTGATTGTCGTTTATAATATAATACTAATTTGATATTACTTTCTTAAATTTTAATGGACTGACTAAAATTGATTTATTTATCTTAAAGAGCGACTGGATTGTTACTAAATTTATTTTAGTATATTAAATTAATAAGGTATATTAAATTATTAAGCAATTTCTCGAATATCATCATAATTTGACTAACAATAATGTTTTCAGAAAATGAAAGATTTTTTTAAAATTTCATTAATAGGATATTCTGAATATTTAAATTTTATGCAGAATATAGTATAAAATATTTTTTTTTATTGCCAAAATAAGCACCCATTTAATTGTACATAAAATGTTTATGTCTACCTTTATCTTTATTAAATTGTGAATTAATTTGTTTTATTTTTATAATGCCTTACAAACAATTTTATAATTCTTTTCTTATATGTAATACTAATAAGTAATAATTATAGCAAGAATTCGTAACATATAACTATTAAAAAAAATAAAGTGCTATGAGAAGTTTTACTGTAAATTAATCCCTCTTAAAGAAGGGACAGAGAGTATTCTAAGAGTGAAAATAAGAAGGATCATTTCGTTCTATCTATAAAACATTTGCAAATAAAATATATTTTTATAGCCTCAACCACTAGGACATTTCGCCCTCTGCTCCCTTCGCTCGCTAGAATACGCACTAAATAAAAATTCTTCGCTTAACCGTTAATAAGACAAGATAAAAGTTTACCTTTATGAGGCCAGCCGTGACGCAGGGGCACAAAGTGTGACTGTAAATGCGACTGGTTGTGGGTTCGATCCCCACTTGAGGAAATGAAATATTTATAAAAATGTATATTTCCATTTCTTCGCTCTGGTGTTGAGGCGAAGCACGGCGATGAATTCCGCCACACAAGCAATGCCTCCAGAATTCAGCGGAAAGTAGGGAACGGAGTTTCTTAACACTATGTTCCCTATAATAGAATATAGCGTGAAGGTAATTTGTTTTTTAATTTATGTCCTTATCTTCCTAAATAATTTTCTGCATTTGCGACGTTTCTTTTAATTAAAGTATAAAGAACCCATTTGTACATTTGTTACTCATTTGTGTTTTTGTTTGTATAGGTGTGTTCCCAATTCATATTGACCGAAAAAGTATATGGTGAATGTAAGAATACTTTCCAATATTTAAATTATATTCTACTGACATTTTAAATTGAAAGACAACTATAATTATGTTTCAAAATATATAATAAATAATAATTAACCGTTTTTTAAAAGTATCTAATAGCCTGGCTCTAATAAGAAGGCATAACGCAGCGTTTAGTTCCGCCACTCACCACACAATGTCACTAGAATTCAGCATTCAATGATGAACGAAAGTGTCTTAATGGAAATGCTTTATACGATCCCACTATAAATTATAAGAATAGTGAACTAGTAATTATAACAATATATCAGCAGTTTTTTAAAGATTAGACACTTAAAAGAATTGAAAAAAAAGCCATCGTACTTACACGTCATACAAACTTTATTCAAATAACACAATGTAAACGTATAAAGCAAAATAAATGGAAACTTATAAACAAGACATTGGTTCATTACACTTGTGAGAGTCGAGTTTGAGTAAACAAAAAAATAGAAAAAATAATAACTTATTACTGCAGAAATTAACAAGAAAATTACAAAAAGGAGAACAATTTTAATAGATATACAGTAAATAATACAGAATTTAACTATTTTATGGCGAAAACACCGCACTACTTCTAGTGCACTACATCAAGTAGGGCACTAGATATAGAGTAGTGTATAACTTAGGCATGTATAAAACGACAAACAAAAGATCGTTCTTGAGATACCATCATCAGCATCGAAAATGGCATCTCAAAATCGATCTCAAACTTGAGAGCGTTTTATAAATAGGGGCTTTAAAAGATATAAATCGGAACGCCCTATTTGTAGTTACCCAACCTAATGCACTAGTAGTAGTGTGCTGATTACAGATTAGATTATAAATGGCTTAATAGCCATTTTTACAACTTGTCTAACCTCTTATTAATAAAAACGTGTTATATTTATTTTTATTCGAAAATAATACAAATTGTATTAAAACAGTATATCTTTCATTACATTTCCTCCATGTTTTTTAGTAAATCAAAAAAACAAAAAAATAACAATTTAATTAAAAATTGACCTTTCACCTTATTAGGCTGACTACACACGAGTGACACAGCAAAATATTAAATATATCACACAAATAGATGCTTATTTATTATACCGTATATGCATGTAGATATTATATTAATGTACATTTCTGTCAGTAAATTAGCATAACATATAACGGCACAGTGTTACAAATTCTAACTATTTAATGATTATACCTAATATATGGGCAGTGTCATATTAAAGTAATTTATTAATGAAGCAACACACAAAGTAGAATTTGGTGGGTATTGAGACAAAAATCATATCTACACAAAAATAATACATTTTTCTTCACTATCGCTTATTTGGTGCAACAATGACCTAACTTTTTTTATCTATTGTCATATATATTTTCTTTATAAGATAACTTATCAAAAAATGTATGATTATATTTAACTTATTAGAAAAAAATAAAATATAACAATGTGAATGCGAAAATACGATTGTATTTTAAAAAGCGCAAATATGTCATTGTTGCACCAGATATGATAATGTATTTAAAGAACATACAATTTTAACACCTTCCTAGTTTCGACAGCTTCAAGTAAAAAAATATACGATAGTTCATTTAATTTATACCGACCACACCCATCATAGTATTATTAAAGTTTGTGAAATCAACATATTATAATGTATATTAATTAATTAAGATTAAAAAACACGATTTTAAAGCAAATAAATACTTTTTGAGGAGGCTAAGAGATCTTCAGTTTGAGAGCAGAACATTAAGTACTTATAAACTATGGCTTAAAGTATATTGGTCAGATTTAGAATACGAAAGCGACCTAAATATCCTTATTTTATAAAAATGGCTATACGAATTAAGCTACTCCCTGCATCAGGGCATCCCAAAGACTTATGGTGAGTGATTGCAATTAAACATTAATAGTTATAAATTTGTCTCAAATATATATTTTTAAAAAGATTTTTTTTTATTTAATATCTATGGGATATTCTGTATTATTTTTCTCTAGTTTTAATATATATAGCTTTAAAACTATATTGGGGTACAAGTTAACAACCCGACACATCAGAAACGTATGCTATACATTTTTTCAGACTTTTTTAATATTCAATTGCAATCACTGTCCTTCCGTCCGTCATCATTTTTCACCCATTTTCCAACACTAACAAAACACTTCCCAATAGCCCAAAATGTCGAACATTGGGTAACGCCAAACACAACAAAAGCCGTAAAGCTATAACAATAACACTTTTTATATTATATCACATTACCGCGTCGCAAAGCCGTATACATATATGCGGAAAGCCTTGTCCAAACACTTCGCAATTTTAGTATCAGTCGTTGAAAGGATTGATTTGTTGAACAAATTAAATAATAAGATCATAATAAGTAATAAAAACTAAGCAAGAAGACCACAATTCTTATCTGTATTCATTTACCGATTTTTTTATATTTTGAGAAATAAAAATTCATAAAATAATTTGGCACGCTCAGTATGAAAGCGGCCTAACTCAACAATTTACAATTTATGCAAAACCACAGGAAAGTTATTACGGTCAGTGAATAGCAAAATTTAAAAGTAAATTAATTACTACTAAAAGTTAGACGAATTTTAAGTTAGGACACTTTCATTTTAATTCACATTTTTGAAAGAAAAGTATTTATTTTTTATTATAAAATACAAAAAATAAGCTACGGTTGCATCTACTCAAAAGCTAAATATTTTTAATTGCTATTGTTTGAAATGTCAGTTCCTAGGTTAAATTAAATACCTTACTCCAAAATATACACACATTAGTTCACATAAATATTTGTATAAGGAACACCAAGAATATTAGCTGCAGTGTTTTCTCATATAAAGGCTAAATTTATTTTCACAATAATTATTTAAATATTATTATACATATCATAAATAATTATATACAGTTTAAATACAGTTTAAACTCATTCAAATCAATGACTGGCACTCTGATAGTAACAAAATATACACATGACTTTACCAAGGGCGCCGCCAATATTAATATTTTACTAAAACATTGAGTCAGTTCTTCTCTTATGGCAAAGTCTTCTAGAGAACACGAAGGAAATTAATTGGCCGATAGAAAAGGGATAATTTTTTTACAATAATAAAATTCCTATTCTGACTTAAATTTCTTTAAAAAACCAAGATCCCGTAAATACTTTAACTACCGTATGGGGTATATTATATAGAGTTAATCATAAATTCAATGGAAAACGACACGGTCCCATTTTCAATAAGAAACTACGGAAAATAGAAATGAAAATATATAATGAAGTAGCCCTCTAAGCCTACACTGTTCAGATCTCTACCGGGCAAATACCCTCACATCTTACTGGACAAACGCAATTAGTTTTAGTGTCCGGTCCGAAACAAAACTACCTAGAACAGTTGGTTGATATTTTAGACTTCTGTAAAAGGAGGGCACTTTTGACTGGGTGAAAAGATTTTGATGATGCTTTCTCTTTTTATTTGAATGCTAGTGGTTCCCGTGTAGTCCCATTTCCAATTCCCCAATCTTAAATTTACATTAAGTATGTGCGCGAAAAATATTTTTAAATGTGTAAACTGTCCTGCGCTTCTTTAAGATTTAAATATTAAATTGACTGAAACTAGCCTTAGCGAAAGTGAAAATAGACATGGACATGGCACAACATACAAAATTCTGAACCAATCCGGAAACGGAAACCTGGATTTCCTGGCCATCTGGCAACCCTACGCCTAGCCCGCTGGATCCATGAAATACTAGATAGTTTCTTCTCAAGAGCCATAAAGTCTAAACGAACGTAGTTGCAATCAATAAATTATTTTCTATATATCAACTCGCCCTTAGGCCATGGCGACGACCTTGGTTCCTTATCTGCTAGTGGTGACAATCCAAAACGCGAATATACACCTAATACTGGCTCATAAAGTCACAATAAGTCTTTCAGTTCAGTCAGATTAGACTTAACACTCAATCGAAATGTTGGCATATATATTATTTTTAATAAAAATATTTTTACTTTAAAATATATCCAAATAAAGATTGTATAAAATGAACATTTTTTTAATTAACAAAAAGCTATTTACAGGCTTTCAAATAGCCAAGTTATGAGGATATTTATGACAACATGTGTAACTGTCAAATTGGCTCTTTATATTAATAATTTTTTTAGAAATCTTTGGGTCTTTTTTTGTTTCTGTTATAACTAAAAATAAAAAAATAAGAAAAATGTCAACATCTCAATAGAAAATCAAATTTGATATTACATTATTTAAAACAAGCATTCACTTGCTAGTAAATTTCTTTATGCAATCATCTAATGTCTAGATGCAGTCCTATTTTTCTTTTTTTATGACCTTTTTACATAATATATAATTTGCTGTCATAAGAATTTATTAATAAACAATAATCTATATATATAAAAGGACTTGTCCTCACTGACTGAGGTAAGACGCACGCACAGCCGTAACCGTTAATGATAGAAACGTGAAATTTGGACAGATGTTGACTTTCGTAATCTGGACATCCACTAAGAAGGGATTTTGAAAATTAAAAAAAAAGGGGGGAAATAGGGGTTGAAAGTTTGTATGGAAAAAAAATTAAATCGGCATAGATTTTTATAAAATTTGAAATTCAGACTCTTAAAAGTATTTAATTGAACACGTGTTTCATGGTTTTCTTGAATTCTCCCCCTAAGGGTGCAAATAAGGGGTTGAAAGTTTGTATGGAAACATCTTTAAAACGGTACCGATTATTATAAAATTTGAAATTTAGACCCTTAAAAATATTTAATTGAATATGTGTTTCATGGTTTTCTAGAATTCACCCCCTAAGGGTGCAAATGAGGGGTTGAAAGTTTGTATGGAAAAATCTTTAATTCGCCACCGACTCTTTTAGACTCTTAAAAATATTTCATTGAACACATGTTTCGTGCTTTATTAGATTTCACCCCTAAATAAGCAAGCGAAGCTGCGCGCGTCCGCTAGTTAGTATATATGAGAAAAGATGTCGGACTTTTACATATAGCGAAAACTCGAGTATTTAATTATTTTCAGTTTCAAAACCACATTAACATTGTAAGAAGACATATTTTAGTACAAATTGTAGATCATTTAATATAATAAGCTTGTGTTTAAAAGAAACTCTGATTAAATATATGGGAGTTCCAAAAAATATTTAATGAAAATTACCAAAAATCCTCAACAAAATATTTAAAAAATATTTACCTCATTTCAATATTACTTGCATTTCACTGTATGTATGAAAACAAACAAATATCAATGGCAAGAATGAAAATAAATAAATAAAAAACCCGCCTTTAAGATTGGTTATTCTCTTTTTTTATTTGTAACAAACTTCTAAAATATTTTGCTGATGATATGTTATTTTATAGAAAGATTTTGTTATAGAGATATTAACAAATAAGGTCTGAAAAAGTTTTCACAGACCATAATATGCCAAAACACTGATACAGATTATAAAAATAAAAAATAAACTATTGGTTTATATTATCTGTTAATTGTAAGTAAAGGGAAATGTTAATATGGATACAAAATGTGAATACATTGAAGAAGTATAGTCTCTATTTTTTTATTTAACTATAATTTCTATTATTGTTTCTTGTATAATTTATAAATTCACAACATTTAAGGCAGTTTTAATTTCAATACTTATAAATATGCGAAAATTATAGATTTTTTTTATATTTTAAAGTGTTCCATACTTAGAAAATAAAAATACTTTTTTAGAAAACAGATACAATTTTAACATACCGGGATTTGTACCCGCGCCTTCTGGATGGACGGTGTCCAAGAGGCGCGGCTTCCTATTAATCCCGCCACATCAATGTTTTATAACTCTTTTATTATTATTCAACATATTCACATATTGTACTTAACATTCTTTATTCATCAGTGGAGATAGCATCTAGATATTCCTTATAAATTGTTATATAATACTAGGCCTAAATTAAATTCGTTTGGAATTTATTTGGTAGTATAAATTAATAATAAAACCAAAAGAGTCCTATCTTGGACGGAAAGTTATACATGATATTTCTGACGACAGCCAAGTCATTGTCGTGGGCCGCACTTTATGTACTGTATGTTTTATATGTGAAATTTTAACAAAAGAATAAAAAGTGTTTACTTATTTAGATGCTATTTTTTTGGACAAAGTTTATAAAGAAATCATTTCTTTAGATACATTACTTCTTTAGATTACTAAGTCATGTCTAGGATTTTTTTTTAAATATAAATTTCCTTTTTAACCGACTTCTTATATAAAAAAATCTTACTTCCATTTCTTTTTCAAAAACGAATAAAGATGCATTTAAAAATAAAACAAATGATTATTGATCAATGATTATTGAACAGTGAGTTTGTCGTTTAAATATTGATAAAATTTCATATTAAAAAATATGCAGTACATTTTTGTATACAGCCCAGTCTAGCCTAGTTCTATTATCACAAAAGTTTTTTTATGGAAACTTAATGTAAGATGTTCCTTAAAACATTATTGCTGTTAAATATATTATGTGTTTAATTTTAGTTTATATATTTTTTGTGTTACTGATAATGACATAAAAGTGACAACAATGATTAATTTCAAGTTAATAAAGAATGCATTATATTTAAATAAGCATATAGAATCATAATTTACCTATAAAATTATGAAAAATTAATCGCAATTAAGACAATCAAGCCACTAATATATCATAAACAGAAAGGAACATCAAAAGACCTACCCTAGCGACTAGATCAAGTGAGGTTCGTCCTCGGTGACATGACCATGTAGTGATGTTCCATTTGTGGTACACCTGGCACTAGCACACCCGGCACTCCAGGCACTAGCGGCACAACTGGCACTATCGGCGACATCGGCATATAATCACTTTCACATTGAGATTCTTTTAAACGCACTTTCACATCCTGACCAAGTATCAATTGCACTATTTCTTGAGGCAATGCTAAAGATTCTACGGTTTCGTCGCTTATAGTTCCAAATTCGTCGAATTCGTCTTCTAAACATTCGACTGACTTGGAGCAGCGGTTCGTCGTAACCGTGTGCTGGGTTTCGTCTAGAAATTCGCAACTTTTGGTTTCTCCTTTTGATAGGCCAGATGTTATTTTCAAGTTTTTCATTTTACGGCTAACTTTGAAACTCTTGAATATGTCTCTTGTTGGTGTGAAGTCAAATCTCTTTTTTTTAGTTTCTACATCTTTTTCTTTTGTTTCTGATTTCGGTGATGTAGCTATGCGAGAGTCGCTTTTGAGTCTTTTTCTGCTTATGTAAAAATGTATATATTTATTCGAAAAAGAAAAAAATATATATTACTCTTATTTAAATCCGCTTCACGTTGCATCTCTAATTTATCAGGGTAGGCAGAGAGATTGAACCCAAAACCAGTAAAATTGTAATTTTGAATGATAATGGACTTAGTCACTGAACTATAGTGAACTTAATCATGTAACCATAAATTGTAAGTTTCTCCTCCTTTCTCAATTTTTTTTATGACTATGTTTTATATGTTTATTTGTCATATACACATATTTATTTATAAATAAATATTTATTCATATAAAAAATTGAGGCCAGACTTGGTGCAGGGGCACCAACTGCTAATGCAACAAGTTGTGAGTTCAATTTCCACTGAAAGAAATGAAGTATTTAATATATTCATTTTCCTCGTTCTAGTAACGAATGAAACCGCGGGGTTAAGTTCTGTTATTCAACAGGCAATGCCTCCAGAATTCGGCGAAAAGGGAGATACGGGACTATCTTAATGAGTATGGACTGGTAAATTTACCTAAAAACACTAAAAGGTTTAGTGTTTCTCGTCGGTTTGTGATGCAGCGAGCCGAGCGAGGAGTGACGTGTTACTCCCGCGTCCTCACCGTTACGGCAGTTCCACGATTCACCTAGCTTCATTGTACTGAAATATTATTTAAAAAATAAAATAAATTTTGAATAGAAGTCTATCACACACAAAAAAACTAATCAGTCAGAAATTTAATATTATAAATCAATACATGTTTGTGTATATATAAAAAAGATCTTTAAAAAATTATAAACAAACCATCTTACGATAAATAGATGGCCCCTAGGATAACTCACCCATACGGATGTCTCGGGGGCAGCGGCGGCGGACACCTCTTGCCAGCGCGCCGCATGGTCGCGTACACGCACTCCACGGACTCGTAGGTGGGCTCGTGCTCGTGGTCGTCGAGCGCGCGCACTAGCGGGTTCTCCTCCGCTATCTCCTCGTACACGCCCGACGACACCGATACTAGCGAGACTAGGGAGCGACGGTCGCACATGCTGAATGTAACAATTCAAATCATACATTAACTTCAAATTTGTTTAGGTAAATCTTGAACGGTATAATAATGATAGAAGTGTGGATTGAAATAAGTGAGTTTAATAATGTTTCCTTTGGGCCGTCGTAGTCCATTGGCAGAAGCATGGGACTGTAAATCCGCCGGTGTTGATTTGATTCCCACTCGGAGAAATAAACTATGATTTATTATTATCTTTATTTCATCGCTCCAGTAACAAGGCAAATTGCGAGTTCCGCTACTCAACACGCAATGCCTCGACTTTCATTTTCATCAGTGTACAATTACCAGTATACAATTATTGTTCAATATGTCAATACAAAGTTGCGTTACCTATAAACAATGTCTCAAATTTGAACAGTGCGTGGGGAACGAAATACAAAAAACCCCAATCACCTGTCATCACCGGTCTCAGGACACAGCAGGCGCCGCGCACGCTCAGCGAGGTCACCAGCGCCGCTGCAGCGCGACAGCTGGCGGTGGACGCCTTTGCGCGCTTCCTGAATAAAATGTGTTAATCAATTCATTCATTAATAAATCATCCTACAGAGATGCTAACAACATAAATAAGTTGTAACAAGCGTATAAGAATCTCGACGTAGCTTGATGAGAACGTATGGCTTAGTTGGTCAGAGTGCTTGGGCGGTTGCCAAAGAGGCGCGGGTTCAAATCCCGCTAAGTTCAAATTTTTACACGTTTTCTAAATAAATAAAAAAAAGATTTCTCTACTTTTTTTTTGGCTTCACGCTATATCCCGCACATAGCCGCTACATGAGTGCTGTACAGTCAAGCACGAGTCAATCTCGCATATGTGCAGTCGGGTGTATGATATCCAATATATTATTAAAGCACATAACTGAGGAGAGTAGTAGCGCAGGGAAACAAGCGAGTTCGCGATACCTTAGACATGATGAGATCAGTGTCGTCGAGGGAAATTTCCGAAGGGCCACTATACCAGCTGGTGCGACGTAATTCACCTATTAAAAATTAAATAATAATATTATTAGTTGGTGGTGCGTAAAACTAAATAAAAATAAAATATTTTTTTAAAGAATTTAATTTTAAAAAAAGTTTTTTCTAATTTTTATTATATTTTTAAATTTTATATAGATTTTTAAGTAAATATAAGTTTTTTTTACCAATAATATAAAGAAAAAAAGTCGCTCTCACCACTCTGATGACAACCGGTAGACAATTCAGGGTGACTTCTGCTCAATTGGGAAGTACGTGTGTTTTCCTTCATCGCTTGCTTTATGGCCACCGTCAGCTCGTTGCCCAACACGCTGTTGAACTTAATTTCACCGCCACCGTTAAATATACTGTAAAATATTTCAAAAAAAATATGTGGATTAAACATTAATTAATGTAGGTGCCAAGTTATAGAGATTTGTATAATATAATTTATAAATTGCAAAAGCTTTTGGTTTCACGCTGTTTCACGTACATAGTTGGGTGGGCAGAGGAAACTCGTGAGAAGACTACGTTTTACACATTTCGCAAAGTATTGGAGATGTTTAGCAGCGATTTGTCTTTATATCTAAGTAAGTGAAAATAGTACTTATCTCGAGTGGAAATCGAACCCACAACTGTTGCGTATACGACGTCTTACTTAACATTTTTTATAATAAAATCTAAGATTATGTTATACATATGTTTAAAAATGATTTAATAACACAAAAAATATGGTTAGATGCTCATAAAAATAAAAAATAAGTGAATATAAAAATATGATATACATACCTAAACATATATACGTTATAACGATACATTACTTATAAATTATAATACAGATATTTATATGTATAATATATGTATAAATAAAACAAGCTTCAAGTGCAAGTGCAAGCAGTTGCACCTTAGGAAATAAAATATTTAGTACTTTCATAGCCTCACTCTGGTAACGGGGCAAAGCGCGGCGTTTTCCGCCACTCAACAATGCCACCAGAGTTCGGCGCATTCTTAATCTTCTTAACAATAAGTTCCCAGGTACCCTTTATCTACTCCGCTATGTGCGGGGGATATCAGATCGATAACTTTGCCTGCACTAAAGTAACGTGATACATTTTGATTTAAAGAGTTTAAAAAAAGAAAACTAAACGAATGTTAAAAATAAGACAACAAATGAGATAATGAATAAGCAAAGAAATAGATGATAATATGGAAATAACAATACAAGACGTTGTTTATATATTACATATTAATTATTATTTTATATTATCTTACTTTAAGAGACTTGTCAACGCACGGCCGTCACTCCACACTCTAATAATAAATTTTCAGAAAATGGGTAACAGAAGTGTCTTAATGGGAACGGAGTGTTAACACTAGGTTACCAGGTTCCATTTTTTATTAAGCATCTAACTGTATAGGCGGGGAACCTTCCTAACCTAACCTTCTGCTCAATTTTCAATGCACATTGCGTGTTCAGTGGCGGAACTTAACGCCGCTATTTGTTTTGTTACCAATAAAAATGGAAATGACATATTTTTCTAGTGGGATCCAAACACAACGCTGCGCCACGGCCTGCACCGTTAGGTTTACTATGCACAGTTTAAAATTTCATTTTTAATAATAAGTCATGTTTTAGTCAAGTCAAGTTTTTTAAGAAAGACTGAGGGAAACTACAGGTACACAGGTAGGAATTGAACCCACAAACGTCGTGCGCAACGACGATTAACAGATATTTTGATAAATAAGCATTATAATTAAAACTAATGTCATTGAAAACAATACCGTGTACAGAATATAGGTCATTCATTAGTCAGCGTTTCTAACGCAGGCAGGTATGCTACGCCATTACGTTAATTGAATTTGTTTTAAGTCACGTAGTTAACGGCTATTTCTTACATTTTCTAATTAGTTAAGCATCTTTACTCTTTAAATTTAATGGTTAAAGTAATTGGAGGAAGTCAGTTCGAATTTGTTTTGTTTTAATGTTATAAGTAGTTTGTTAGTTTAGAGTATTAAGATTTTATTTATGCAATGTACCTACTTATTTTAAATATTATTTGGTATATCGAAAAAAAACAAATTACTGAAATAAGATTATTTAGCAGTGAATTAATCGGTTAAATGCTTAAAATAATTTCCTATTTTTTATATTTTTTGTTACTATCACCATAGTAATAACATAATATTTATAAAATAAAGTAAATATATAATAACTGTAATAAGTTAACATAATATCATAAAATTAATGTATCTATATACAATATATACAAATATATTAATAAGAAACACTCTAATTGAAATAGTGCAAACAATCAACCGAAGATAAGGTGAAAATTCAAAATTGTAAACTCAAAAAACAAACCTATCAATGCTAAGAACACAAGTTTTATTCTTATCACCATTTTCCCTGGTCTGGATGATATCAGTGATGTGTTGCCACTGTACCACCATATCTGTGCCTGACTTTGAAAATAATAAGCCGCTCGATGAAAGTGTTAATTTGCTGTTACTGGCAACACCGCATTTACGAGATAGCTCCGTGGGTACAATCATCACTGAGTATGAATCTTTTAATAATGTTTCTGTGCCTGAAAATGGGGTGAAGCATGATGGGCAACGTTTAATTTCATAGATTTTTTTATTAATTTAAACTTCAAAATATAAAAATACTAAATAATTACTAACAAGACTGTTTAAATTGTTTAAATTATACAAAATAATTTACTTATTACAATTTTATTCTGTGTTTATTTGTAACGAAAATCCATTGTAATATAACCATGAAATTAATACATTGCCATAAAACACACAAGCACATAAAATGATCCTATGAAATATGTTAAACACAGACTTATGCCAAAATTTCTGTAGTATAATGATTTTTATATTATATTAATGTAACCATATAAACTTGTAGACCATGTACTCTTACTTTTTCTTGTCCAAAATTTATTTTTTTACAGATTGACTACAAAAATAGTGTAATCTAAATTGTATAAAAATTATATAATAAAGATGGTCGATAATATTGTTTTTTAAGTAATGATTATTTATTTATTTTCTTGACTTTTTTAAGGGACAATGAAATCAGTCAAGTAACAAACTCATCAAATTGTTCATAATTAATTAATTTTGTAGTTTAACTTTATTCTTAGATGCCTTATAATATATTTTTTTAATAAAATGTTTAGTTTCTGATGTATATATATTTTTTATTTTAAGGAAAATCTTGTATGAAACGTGTTAAAAGAAGACAAAGGTAGAATTTACATTTTTGATATATTCGACTATAAATGCTCTAAATATTTGCATTCAATATCATGACGTCAAAAGACTCATTTCTAATTCAAACCATGAACATGAGAAGACTGAAATAATAATATTAACAATTTCTAGGTTTAATTATATGGAAATTAGTTTTAAATTAAATAATTAAATTCATGAGCACTTGTTACAATTTCACTTCTTGTTTTATGTTTATATGTATCACACTAGTTTGGTATAGAGTAATTTATGATTTCACTTTAGGCTAATTATATTTATGTAATGTAATGGAAAAATAAACTAAATCATTTTTTTTATAAACTCACATATATATGCATATTGATTGACTTGCTAGACTTATAGTAAAAATAATAAAAATTGAAGGTAGATAACTAAAGCTCTATTGTTTCAATATATTCACTTACCAAGAAGTTTTTCACCATTTAATAATTCGCGAATTTTGTCCATCCACTGCTGCGCTTCCTGAAGACTTTGTGCTGCCAGCAGTATAC
This sequence comes from Heliconius melpomene rosina, assembly GCF_056956725.1. Classification (NCBI taxonomy): domain Eukaryota; kingdom Metazoa; phylum Arthropoda; class Insecta; order Lepidoptera; family Nymphalidae; genus Heliconius; species Heliconius melpomene. The sequence continues at coordinate 1,231,811 of NC_140402.1, read as the reverse complement.
GTGGTTTACATGGTTCCTCAATTGAAAATACTGCGAAAGCATGAGGTCGAGTACGAGACTTGGCACGTTTTACGATACAACCAGTGCGTAACTCAACTGTGCCCGCAGGAGCTCCTGCTTCACTACAGTAAACAGCGAGCGAACCACCAGCACTAGTCGGACTCGGCCGCAAAATGCACCATTGTCTCTTCCAAGACTGCCAATTACAATAATTAATGCATCAATTTCATGACTTACGACTACCGACCACCCAACTAAGAAACAATACTTACCTTGAAAGGATTCAACCCGAGGTTCGGTTTGAATGGATACTTCACTTCTAAATAGCCAGACATTTTTTAGCCTGATTTGGTTAGTTTAATAACATATCGTATCTATAAATTTAATTTAAATAACTAAATTTGCATGGGATGCACCATGCACATGTATCCAAACAAATTGTTTAATGTTTACAAAATTTTCACAGATAACAAACTGTACACTTCAGTGTTGTATCTGACAGAAAAATCGATAATGAAACCGGTTTTTCCAAGATACGTTACGCAATTTTAAATTGTTCGTTTATGTAGACTAAATACGTGAATAGTTATTCTAGATTATTAATAAAGTAAGCTTAAAAATAAAATTATTAAATTCAATTAATTATCCCTAAACGGAGATGGCGGGACGAGCTGGACCATTATATGCCTGACTGGTGCTCAATAGCCCGAAATAGACCGGAATGGAAGAAGTATAGAGAGGCCTTTGCCCAACAATGAGATGGTGTAGGCTAGGGAAAAAAAAATATCCCTAGAAGTTTTGGACAAAAGCAAAACTCTGTGTGTACCGTGTGTTAAATAATTTTAAATCAGTTTTGATTACATATTTTATTATGATAAATAAGTTTTTATAAAAATATATCAATATTTTATATTAAAGTCATTCACGTATTTATATATGATAATTTAGTTTCATTGTATTAAATTGTATAAAAAAATTATCACAGTTTATAGTCCGGATAATCGCGAATTCATAAAACCGAAGGCCGGATAATCGAGTTCTACTGTACTTGTTTATAGCTTGTGTATTATGTATTTTTTGGCGGAGTATTACAACCTGTTCAAACATCATGAAGTGTAGATAATCATTGGTCCGCGATATCATGTGACCTAAGTCTGCAATCGAAGTAAAGTACGGCCAACTAGTCATGGCTGCCCTGAAGGAAGGCTTTCTGAACTTTTGCGAGAACACAAAAGTAATTCAAATTAGTAAATAAATATGTAATTAAATAGAGCGAAGCCGCGAAAGGATCGGTCACTATTTATAAATATACCTCGAATATAATATAATTCTTTAAATGATTAGTGCTTGGTTTTTACCTTTTATTTTTTAAATTGGAGACTTGCGTGCTTGATAGTGAATAAGAATTATTTTTTACGTAATTCGCTCTTTTTTTATATTATTTATTAAGTGTACGAATATATTTATATATATAATGGAGTCAGGTGTTGCATTAATAAACAATGTAGGATTGAAATCTTTTTATTTTTATAAATTTTTATAAATAATGCAAACCCAAAAATTTAAATAGTACAATAATATACGCTTAAATGTTTAATTTACATAATTTTATTGAAATTTATAACGTCAATTATTATTCGAATGTCTCGCATATACACTATAAACTATAGGCCACATAAAAATTAATACAAAATAAAATTACTAAACACTAGAATAGGGACATAATAAAATACATAGTCACTTTTCACTAGGTTCTCTGAGCCAGTCATACAAAAAATTTTGTAAAAGTGCACTAGGTCAACATTTAAAATAAAAAACTATTCCTAACCAAGGCCAACATTTTTTTTATAAGCATTTATAAATTATTTGAGTTACAAAAAATAAATGAAATTTGGTAGATAAAAAAATATCACAAATTATTTTAAATTATATAAAACTAAAAATAATTTAACGTTTTGCTACAACGTAGTCATATTAATAATTTTGTCATCGCCCTTGAGTCCTTGTAGCTGCAGATTTCCAAACCTCCATACTTATTACTGTAAATTTTCACAAAATCCGTTCAGTTCATTCCTTTGATTTAAAATTAAAGAAAAACAAAAAAAGAAACTCAAAAACACATTTTAAGTTATAATTTTAGCCACCTTAGCAAGTGCATAAAATTCATGTAACATAATATAGTTATTATTAAAATATATTTAAAATAAATATATTTTTTATACATAAAAGCACCAAACAACAAATTGGACAAATACCATAATTATCATCACATGACAGAATCTAGAAAAAAAAAACCAAATCAAATAATTAAAATGTATAAAATAACATAATACTATAAATAAGCTCATAAATTTATAAAATCTATACTAATTTGCATTTTTTTTTAAACTGGATAGCTGCAGGTTTTTTTTAATCATAAATGTAGTGTATACAAGACTTATTTTATTCGGAAAAAAATATAAGGACAGTTCTCTACATATTTGTAAGACCGAAATTCTAATTACTTCTTAAATGAATGAATATTTCTGATATTAATTTAAAGATATAATTTTGTGTATATTTTACAGCTATTGTCAACTTAATTAATAATTATATCCTAAATTATAAATATTTAGAAGCCTCAGTAAATACTATGATATAGTGTGATTATTTTTTTTAAATTCATAAGATTCCAATAATACTAAAATGGCTTACAAATAAACATTAAACATACTCTGAGCTAAAGCTAAGTAAAAATATATATGAAAATAAAATTTTTACATTTGTACTGTATTACAATGTGATTATTTTAAATGCATTGTGGTGTCATTTTATATATGAACTACTTAGAAAAAGATGGCGATACTTTTGTTTATTTATGATAAAGTATATAAGTTTATTATTAAGAAGTGCGAAATTACAAAATCTTAAACATCGTCATGTTTTTATGTATGTCTATGCTATTTTTCTTCTTTTTAAAGTCAAATAATATAATATATAACAATTCTATAAATAAAATACGTGTAATAAAGCGTGTTTAAAGCATATCGTGTCACATTTAAATAAATTATGTTATATAACCTCCCATTCACTATCTAAATGGTCGTCCGGGGATATAAGACTGTCCGCGTCTTTAACAGCATTCTTTATATCTAATTTCAATTCAATATTCTCTAAATTCCAATTATTCGGTAGTTTCACCACTTTAGGAACTAAATCGCCGGTTTCGGTTTTCTTTTGCACCGGTTTCTCAATTTTAGCGTAATGTCTATCGGCTTTTGTTAATGTTTTATCGGTTTTTATTGTTATTTTTTCGGTTTTTAATTTTTCTTTGTCCATTATGAACGATTTTTCGATTTCCGGTTTGTATGTGATTTCTATATCCGGTTTATATTTTATTTCATTTTCCTTTTCTTTGATGGGTTCCGGTGTTGAACTTTTAATACTAAGAGATTCTAGGTTGAGCATTTTTGCGAGTATCTTCTCTTTTTCAGCAATTTGTTGCTCTAATAAATCATCGTTTTGTTGAGGAATGTTGCTAAAAATATAAATATTATTGAATAAGTTAAACAGGATTTAAGTCACAATTTATCTTATATCAAACCATGCAATGTCTTGAAAATTGGTGCGGTGGGAACTAAATGTCTTAGCACCGGGTTCCTTCTGCCTACCCTGTTATATGCGGAATACATGTGAAAAAAATTAACTAAATACATATAATTATATTCTCGAGGCAAAGCGCGAGTTCCGCCGAACTCAACGCCGCAAAAAATGCCGCTGGAGGCATTTTTTGCCGAATCCTGGGGACATTGCGTGTTGAGTGGGGAGTCAACACGCAATGTCCCCAGAATTCGACAAAAAAATGCGGAACAGAGTGTCCTAGCACTAGGTTCCCATTATCTACACACATAATCAACCCAGAGTGACACAAAGAGTGAGAAAAAATACATACCCGTACACACTAACGTTCATAACACACGGGCTCGTATAACTAATCGCGTCCACTTTCCTCACAGGCGTCGCCATTCTCGGCGTACTACGCCCCGAACTATTATCTCGCCTCCTACTTCTCCTGCTATGAATTAATTCTCCATCACATTTCTTCTCCATTATACTATTATACATTTTCAATTTTCTTTGCAATTCTTCACTTTTAACCCTCCTAATTTCTTCAGCATCACTAGAAACATCTTTAAATTCATTTATAATAGATTCCAGAACGTTCTCTGATATATCATTAGGAAGGTGCTTTATTGGCGGCAATTCGAAACACTCCTCCCCATTCGCTACGGCCCCAGTCTCGATTGTTTCGTTTCTTGTGAATATCGATATCGGTTGTTCTAGAACGCTAGTGATGTACGGTACCGTTTGATCGATGTGTGTTAGGTCGCGCACAGTGTTTACCGCTTGTTGTAGTGATGTGGTTAGCGATTTTGTCATTAAGTTTGTTGGTTCGTCTGTAAAGATAACAGAAAATGTTTAGATTGTAATTTTATTGTTACAAGTTAATGTTTAAATATCACTATTCATAAATTTATTATTTTACGGGTATCAGGGCCTTGTATGGTTAGTACAATGGTCGTAAGTTCGAATCCGTTCGACAATGGTTGCCGTTACGTTTTTTAACTCAATTCTTAAGTCTCTAAACGGAATGATATAGAGAAATAGAGATAAATAGTACAGATAGTTAAATATATACTATAATATACTTAATTAATATTTATAATTAAAGTAAAATAAAGACTGTAATAACCAGTAATAAGTTAGACAAAAATATAATATATAATAAAAGTTTTATGTAATCAAAGTAAATATCATTATTAAGAAATTATATAAGTTAATAAGCTGTCTAATAATGTGGTAAAGTGCATAAAAAATACTTCTAATACAATTAAAATATGGCAAAAAAGCATTACAAAATAAAAATATAATTTGAAGCGATATCTAACAAAGCCATAATGATTGATCAATATTAAAGCAAAATAAAGAAGGTGAAACAAAAATAAAAATGCAAAAATAATATATAAAAAATATATATTTAAAAAAATACAATGGCCGTGTTGACATCGTTTCACAGTTTTAACAAAAATTTGAATTATTATTATAAGTACGACGCGCCAATTTAAAATTACGACAAAATTATAAGAAACATAATAATTATATGTTCAGCTTCACGCTGTGTCCCGCACACACCAGGGTAGAAGGAACTTTGTATTTAGACACTCCGTTACCCACTTTCTGCCGAATTCTGGAGGCATCGCGTGTTAAGTGGCAGAACTCAGCACCGCGCTTTGCCTCGACACCAGGGAGACCAATATAAACGTAAATAAATATTTCACTTTCTCGAGTGGGGATCGAACCCACGACCGTCGCGTTACAGTCACACTTTTATGCCGACGGAATTAATTATCCTTAAATATCAAACAACCTTTTTTTTGTTTATTCCAAGAAAAACGAATTTATTTCTTTAATTATAACAATTGTTTTAACAAAAACTTATTCTAATAGTACCAAAAAGAGTAATCCTAAAAACATTAATTTAAAAATGTATGTCTGTCTTAAAAGAGTTAATAGATCATGTATTAATTAATTTAGTTAATTTTTACAGAAAAGATATTTATTTACTTGAGAAATTTGTTTAGGTATATATTTATTGATTTTCTTGTAGAATCCAAATCGTTACAATCCATTAATTGTGCCAAAATATAATATTATAAATATACAAGTTTAAGCAAATTATAATAAAACAAAAGATATTTAAGTGATTACTACATAATTTCGTTGTCCTATACATTAAAAAAAAATTCATTTTATTAAATTTAAGACAAGCAAAATATATAAAAAAATTAATGAATTAACGAAAGTCACTAAATTATAATACATATATTTAAAAACACTATAAATAATAAATTGATAGTTCCAGATATTCATATTCTTGTGACAGTGTAGTCATATCAATATTTTATTTGGTTTCGATTTATTAAATGTGAAAAATAAAGTTGGCAATAATCACTGCTACAATGGAAAAAATTTATTTGACCAAGCAATAAAATAAATAAAGAAAGAAAATTGTGAGAAAGAGTGCTTTGCTCTTTTAAATGATAAAACAGGTGTAGAAAAGTATATATGTATAACTATTTTATCGATCTCTAATAATATTTTTTATTTTAAGAAAGCTTTGTCTGATCTACTTTTAAATAGACTCACACAAATAAGCTCAGCATGAGCCTCGCGAACCACACTTATCCAAAAAGGCGTTTGTGTCCACATTTGGTACTAGTTAAGGCACATCGTGTTTTCATACAAAAATGGCTATGGCACAGAATATATAAATAATAGATTATGTATTGACTACATAAAACAAATATGTATTTTATTTTCACAGAAAACTTTTATTGTTTTTTTAATAATTATTATTATTATTGTTTATTTGGATGGACCGACTTATTTCTTTTTTGGACGGATTTTGATATAATTAACAATCAAAAACAAAGAAAAATGTCTACATGGTTTTTAATAATTACAATTTTTTTTTGTCAATACTACAATATTTTTTATATATTTAAACCAGTAAATAACGTCATAAGTTCAAACACTCTACAGCTAGTTTTCAAGAATACTATTAAAATATGATGCAGTACATCAATTGCTTGTTTAAAAGATACTTGTAAATTTTTTTTATGAACTTTTTATTAAACATATACTCTATTGATATAGCAAAAACATCCACTAATATGTCAATCATGATTTAATAAAGTTTACTGAATTGTAATTAAAACGATTTTTATTTATTAAATGTAGGTAGACTATTTTTTTAATGCGTTTCCTCGTATCTATTCCAAAAGCCTGCGATTTCCTACTGCCTACTTAAAATAATCAAACCAGTAAAAATTACACAACCATTGGTCAATTTTTATTATTATATAAAAAATAGTTAGGTAACACTTAAGTACTCATTTTGGTCAAATACTTTGTTATGGAAAAAAGTCAAACTTACAATTCGATAGTGATACGCTTCTAAAATCGATAAAAATTTAATCGATTATAAAACGATACACAAATGAAATCGATCAGAATCGAATTATAAGTGCGACTTTACTACATTTATCTAAATAATACTAAGTTCAAGCACTAGTTCTTACTATGCAATAAGCATTATAATACAACGAAGAAAAAGTTGTGTTTAATAACACAATACATAAATATGTATATAATGAAAATATATGTTTATTCGTAAGTGTTATGTTTAATTGCAATTGCAGTTTTAGGAATTTATATACAATAACCCTGCAATATAACTATTTTACTATAAGTTCATTGAAATCCAATCCTTCTCAAAATTTTAAAATCATGTTAATATCTATGTTATTTCTTCTGATATATAAAAAAATTATAAAAATAATTTTATAATCTAAAACAATGTTATGGGTCTTTTGATTTTAGAAAAATATTTTTACTTACTTCATAATAAAAAATAGATCATATAAAAAAAATAATAGACATAAAAAATATAATAATGACTATTTCGTAATACTTATTGTAATATATTGGTAAAAAAAAACCATATATCAAGGGAATGATTAAGTATTAGTCTTAAGTATAGTTGCAATATCATAAAAACTAAAATACATATCTTTAAGTTATATAACTTTTCGATAAATAAAATGTATACAAATAATTTTATATTTATACTAATATGAATAAGTATATTATATCAAATAATATATATTTTTGGAATAATATAAATTAGTCTAATAATGAATAGTGAATACAATGCATTCTGCGACTACTGCAAGAAAAAATACTAAAAAAATATTTTATGTATACTTATTACAATAGAAAATGAATATAATTGTAAAAATGGGGATGTCCAAAATGAAACTTGGAAAAGTCGAAAATATTCATAAATTGTAAATTTTATATTGGTGTGAAATGAAAGAGGAATTTTCTGCAGATTCATGTATGTAGTATGCATGAATAGAGATAGGGTAAAGGTAAGCAGAGGGGAATTTTTTTAGGTAGGGAAATGACAATTATGCGAGGGGGGGGTGCTGGGGGGGGGGTTTAGTTGGAAATAGGTTATATTCGGGAATTTGATTGTTCGATTGTTCGAAATTAAGTACAAATCCATTTGAAGGACAAATGAATATGGTATATGAGATAACTATAGAATATACAAAGTATGTATAGTTACAAAAGGGATGTTATATGGGAAAAGGTGTCAAGATGGCGGGGGTCTTGCAAACAGACCTGAGGCGAGGGCAGCGGGTTCAGGCGCGTGCGCGAGACGCAGGAGAGAACGAGCACCTTCTAGCACGAATATCTCTTCTTTGTTCACAGCCACTGATATGATCCTGTAATATTGTAAATAATTCAATTATTGTACTAATAATAATATGTTTGAAAAAAATATTTTTAATGACATAAAATTATTAATATTTTTAAATATTCGCCATTACTTAATTATCTTAGAAGATCATGATATCAAGAGATTAAAAGATAACCATGAATATTATCTACAAACATTATTTGATCAGATACCATTGAGTCATTGTGAGTTTAAAATTATTACACTTGTTTTTTTAAATTTTCCGTTAAAATAACTTGCTTTAGTATAATGACAAAGCTTTTATATAAATACACATTTCCCATTAATACCCCAGTAAACCATCCAAGCCTCAAATCATAGACAACGGCAACAACAGTCAAAGAATCTCAGGTCCAACAATGAACATTTCCTATATACAGGATATATTCAATGTGGGACCCGAAGTTTTAGTAGTTTTTAGTAGTAGTTTTTTCTGCTCTACTTCACTATTAGTGAGTTTGATATTTCTTCCTAGTAAGAAAATAACGAAAAAAAATTCTTCCAAGGTTTGGAAGACCTCTAAAGAGGTCCCTTTCTGTATGAGAATGTTTCTTTTGCGATAGAACGCTCTGGCACTTTTAATGAGTTAGACCATTACATCCTGAAAAGGAAAATAACAAAAAAAAAATTCCAAACCTTCTTAAATCATCGACAACGGCCACAGCAGTCAAAGATCTCGGGTCCAATATATACAGGATATGCTCATTGTGGGACACTAGGAAGTGTTCTCGGAATACGTGCAGTGGCCCGAAATTGTACTCCCTTTCTGTATGAGAATGCTTCTTTTGTGACGGGTTGAGAAGCTCTGCCACTGTTAGCGGGTTGGTTATTGCTTCCTGTCAATAATACACTAATATATATTAATTTAAATGAACTTCATACAATATAGACTTACAACGACTAAGAACGGGTATGTCGAAATGATAACTTATCCCATAAAAACTAAAAATTATTCTCAGTGTTCTAATTTTCATTAAAGAAATTAAATTAATTTTGTTTTATAAAAATGCTGTGTTCTTTAAATAATATAATTATTTATTATAATAATATTGCCACCAAATCTGCCAAAGAAAGCCAAGTCACTTACTTTCTGCCAAATTCTGGAGGCATTGCGTGTTGAGTGGTAGAACTCGACGCCAGAGCGAAGAAATGTAAATATAAATTTAAATAAATATTTTATTTCCTCCAGTGGGGATCGAACCCATCTAACCTCCAAAAAATCCAAATACATAAAAAACTAGCAGGCACTCATAGACCACGAGGAAAGGAAGGTATACCACCTTGAACAGCAAAGTCTGATGAACATGTCCGGACACGTCCGCCCGCCATAGGCGCAGGCCGGCGCGCGCGCAGTACGCGGCCGCCGCGCCGCCGCGCGCATACGAATACTGGAACACAGCGCCGAGTGCGCATAGACTGGGGGCGAGCGGGTTGATGATTTAGTCAATAAGTAGCTTTATAAAATATTGTTTTTTTTTAGGAATGTAAAAGTAAACGTAACAAGCCTATAAGAATTTCAATGTAGCTTGATGAGAACGTATGGCTTAGTGATCAGAGCGCATGGACGATTTTTAAAGATTCGCGGGTTTAAATTTCGTTAATAATAGCTACGTTCAAATTTTTATACGTTTGTTGTTGTAATAAATATATTTATTAATACGTAAAAGAAAAAAATAAAGCAGACTCTTAAATAAATCCTGAGACTTGTACCCATTTTTATCAAAATAAAACATATATAATGGAGGATTTACATATGCCTATAAATATACACCAAAAATATATCAATCTTAACACTATAAAAGTAGGCGTTGAAAGTTAAAACACTATAATATATCACTAATGTACTATAATAACTGTTCTATACATTTGAGGCTGTGGTGGCGAAGCGTAACATTGTAAACGCGACGATTATAGGTTCAATCCTCCACTCAAAGGAATCAATTAAACACATCGTCAGTGCAGTGAATGAATAAATTTCATTTCCTCGCTCTAGTAAGAAGAGAAAGCACAGTGTTGAATTCTGCCACTCAAATGACTCCAAAATTGGGTGGAAAGTGATAAGTGTCTTAACAGTAAGGTACCCCTGCCTTTCCAACATGCTGGGCTATACCATAAAGCTAAATATAATTAAATATATAGAAATAATGTAACCCACCTCTTCCTCTCTTTCTTCCCCAGCTGTGTCACGTGCCAGCGACTGTCGCGCCTCTCACACACTATACTGCGGTAGACACTGGACACTAACAGAGTATTCTGATAGTAACTCATTTGCACTATTTCATGTTCCTCGTTCACTATTTCCATTGATTTACATAAATGCTGTAAAAATAAGGGTAACATTTTATATTATACTAAAAATCACCATACATCGCCTTAAGAAATAGATTTTCAAAGGATTACCTACAACAAAAAATAAGCTGTAACATATGTATAATAAAAAGACAAACAGAAAAATTGGCGTAATTGGACGTTAAACGAAAAGAATATTCAAATTAATTATTATTTATTAATATTTTCAATTCTCCGCTCTGGCACTAAGGCTTCAAATTCTAAAAAAAAATAGCTTTATGTAGCAAAAAACGCGTCGTCAGACACTATAAAGGGAATCAAGATTAATAGGGTACGTCTGGTATGAAATAGAATTATGAAACTCGGCAGCTAGCATCTACAGGTATAGGTATCTACTAGTTCAGAAATAAAATATGAAAAAATAATCCACTTTTGGTTTAATCCTAAAAAAATAATACCCTTAAAGGAGGGCAAAATTTGGTATTAAAGCCGCTAGTTCTAGTGAACAGTTGAAAAAAGATGAAAGGACTCTGGATAGCCTGAAGTTCACGCACGCACGCGTACGGAACGCTCGCTCGTGGGAGAGCAAGGTTTTTATCTTTACGCAATATCACTAATTCGCTATTAACTGATCCTGCACTCCAATATTCAAAAGTTTTTTTTATTATTCAGTCATAGTATTAAATACATTTATTATACGAAACATATACTTAGCCTAATGATTAATATACATGCTATAACTTAATCATTATTATCATGCTATTACTTATTATTACTTATATGAAGCAATCTAAAAACATATAAAATAAGTAAATAAGCATTTTCATGTTAAATATTAAATAGTTAGCAATTTTCTACTCTTTTTTCACTCTCTACTTATTTTAATCTGACGGTAAACACCTTAAAAATATTTATAAAATATAATTATGCGGGATTTGATCCCACATTCATCGTATAAAGACGAGTCGCCACTCTCAAAAGCGTAAACACGATAAATTTTTTATCAACAATTATAAACTTTGAACGCACAGATAACAAATGCAATAAAAATAACGTTATCAAAACAAACAATTTTCATAATTACTTAATTGTTTACTGTTTACACTGTGCTTGTAATGTACTATAATAGCTAATGGGAAGCGGAAAAATTGATAATGTCTTGGGATCCTTCAACTTTACGTATTTATGTAGGTCTTAAAGAAATAATTATAAGAGAAAGATTTTTTTTAGTGGTTGGCAGAGGGAATCTGGGAACCTAGAGTTAAGATCCTCAGTCACGTTTCCGCCGAATTGTAGAGGCATTGCGTATTTAGTGTGGGAATTGAACCCACAACCCGTCGTGTTTACAATAGTCTCACGACTGGCCTCATAAAACTTTGTATTACTCTTTTCTCTACAGTAATCCGCATGGTTTTCTAAAAGTCGCAGGTTCGAATCCAATTACGTTAAAAAATTTATACGTTTCTAAGTATGTATTTTTTATGTACCTATGACGTATTTTATAACATTAAAAAAATCATATTAATAAGTACTAAAAAGCTGAACTGAATGTAATTAATATGAACTCAATTCTCAGCTAGGGCCATCCCCTAGCAAAAAATTTAGGTTTTTATATATGTACTAGCGGACGCGCGCAGCTTCGCTTACGTATTTAGGGGTGAATTCTAATAAACCATGAAACATGTGTTCAATGAAATATTTTTAAGAGTCTAAATTTCAAATTTTATAAAAATCGGTGGTGTTTGAAAGATTTTTCCAAAAACACTTTCAACCCCTTATTTGCACCCTTAGGGGGTGAATTCTAGAAAACCATGAAACACATGTTCAATTAAATATTTTTAAGAGTCTAAATTTCAAATTTTATAAAAATCGGTGGCGATTTTAGAATTTTTTCATACAAACTTTCAACCCCTTATTTGCACCCTTATGGAAAGAATTCTAGAAAACCATGAAACACGTGTTCAATTAAATACTTTTAAGAGTCTGAATTTCAAATTTTATAACAATCGGTGCCGATTTAATTTTTTTTCCATACTAACTTTCAACCCCTATTTCACCCCTTTAGGGTTAAAATTTTTCAAAATCCCTTCTTAGTGGATGTCCAGATTACAAAAGTAAACATCTGTCCAAATTTCACGTTTCTACCATCAGCAGTTACGGCTGTGCGTGCGTCTTACCTCAGTCAGTGAGGACAAGTCCTTTTATATATATATAGATAGATAACAAAGGGAATTCCCGCAGTCCTGACGACAAAGTCCGACATTGATTTTCGATTTTGTTATTTTTTTTTATACACGGAAAGTAATGACAGAGTAACGTTATTTCAATAGATTATACATAACAACAAAAATTATTTTGCATAATATGAAAGACATATGAAAGGCCAGTCGTGACGCAGGTGCACAAAAGTGTGACTATAAACGCGACTAGTTGTTCAATCCTCACTCGGGGACATGAAATATTTATTTAAAATTTATATCTCCATTACTTCTCTCCAGTGTCGAAGCAAAGATCACTTAATGCCTACAGAATTACCGGCGGAAAGTGAGGAACGCAGTGTATTAACACTAGGTTCACTCTTCTTACCTGGCTGTGAAGCTAGAGCGTGAAGCTGCAAAAAAAAAACCATTAGAACTCACCATGTAAAAGTCAATTTCTGTCATAATAATCACACCATTCTTGTCACCAGAGAACAGTCGCATGCCATTTTTCGACCACTCTATGGCTGTTATTTTGCTTTTATGCAAATCTCCTATGGTATACCTGAAAAAATATTTGGCTTAACAATCTTTTGCAGTGGTTAAAGTTTCAAATGATTTACTTCAACATATCTAAGTAACTTTATATTTTTTCAGTGTTGCATATTTATTATTAACTAGGTTGACGTGGCGAGACTAGGCCACATGACACAAGCGTAAACGCGACGGTTGTAGGTTCTAGCGTTGTGGGAATGAAGTATTTGACATTATCAATTCTACGCTTTGGGAATTAAGCAAAGCGCGGCGTTTAGTTCCGCCGCACAACACGCAATGTCTCGAGAATTCGATGAAAAATGGGGAATTTAAGCATCTTAATGGAATCAGAGCATCTTAACACTAGATTCTCTCCACATACCCTGGTATGTTCAGGATACAGTATTGGTGGTATTGTAAAATGAATACATAATACATAATGAACATATACATATAACATAGACTTAAGTCTATGTAAAAGACTCATGTTCGCCAAACAAAGACACAATGAAATAATAACAGGAAACTTAAGACAAGTTTTAAATATAATTTATTATATTTCCATACATTATGAACACATATGTAACTCAGTAATGTTAACATATAATATCTAAGATTTAAAACACTGAACAATAAAATAATTTTTGAAATATTTAATAAAACATATATATTAAATTCAGGGCAGTCTTAGAGAGATAAGTGACAAAAATTTTAATTACATCAAACCATTAAATTTCAAAGATAATGTATATTGGGTGGTTGAAATTATATCTGACTGTAAATAATAATTGTAAGCTTGATTCCCACTCAGGAGAATGAATTATATTCATTTCCCCATTCTGGTTAGTAAAAGTTTGTTATTAACCTCTACCAACTAGACAAAAAGATGAATATGCTTATAACTATCAAAATATATATATATTAAATACAATGAAACACTGACTGACCTTTCCACTTTAGGTTCAACTTTAGGTTTGAAGTTATCAGGTAAATTTTCAGGATGCTCTTTAGGTATTTGGAATACTGTGACTTGGCCTGCTGCGTTCCCCGCACCTACCATGTAGTCCACTGTACTTACTATCTTCACATACGTTATGGGTGATGTTGACGCCTATAACAAACATTTAACATATATAAATATTAATTTATGCACATGGCTCACAGTTCTTGCACTCAACATGCCTGATTAGACAGGTCGTATTTTGTATGCACATGATCTACTATTTTTTAAATAATTTGTCAGATTACCAGGTAATCCCATTCAAAAATTTCTACTCTAAATAAATGTCTTATAAATTTAAATTTTCTAGTTTCTACATATATATTAAAACTAAGGAAATATAAATCTTTTCAAAGTATAGTGTGTTTTTACTTTCAAGATAGTCATAATACAATATGAGATAGTACATTAAAAAGACTTGTTTTGCTTACAGAAGTTTATTTAGCCTACTTAGATAAACAAGTTAAGGACAAAATACTCATGATGTTATTTATAATGAGATTACTCTTTCAAAAACATTACTACAATTTGTGATTTATTTTATATATTTGTCATATAAATGTATGTTTTTAAATAATATGCTTATAATATATATTTGGAGCTACCATTATGGACTCAATGGTAATTGGGTAAAAGAAAAAATTAATTACAATGAAGTGACTCTACCCATTTTTCTATTCTATTTCTGAAATGTGGAATATTGGAAATATTTTAATATTGTTGTGTTAATTCTAATTAAGAAAAAAATTCACCATAGCTTGACAAGAATGTATAGCTTGATTGGCTAAACACCTTGGGTAGTATCCAAAAATTCCGGGTGCAAGTCTCATTTCTTTATTCTTCATTATGTTTCACAAAACAAAACTAGGTTTGCTACTGTTGTCCATTTCAATGCAATATAAGTATATTGCAAAGATATACACACACTACATTCAAAACATGATTACTTAATAGCACACAATATATACATGTGTTTTAAAAATTTAATAACAATCACACAGTTTTACGAAAGCGTAGTCAAAAGTATTTCAAGGTAAAGGAAAGCTGTTTAAACATATGGGGGATATACTTACTTCGCATCTTAGGCGCTGAATATTTCCTTTTTTTCTATCGTACCAATACACTAATCCAACATTTGTCCCAAGAGCAATATATTCGCTAACTGCATCCACACAAGTCAAGCACAATTCATTAGAAAATAGACCAGTCTGTATTCTAGGAGGAATTAAATTTAAAATATGGGAACAAGGTGTCCATTCTCTCACAAATCCTTCTTCAGCCCCACTAGTAACTTCCATTTTTATTTAATTAACTGCGACAGTTTTTCAGGAATAAGGAATTTACTTCTGATCCCAAAATCATGTCTCGCCTGTATATATTTTTATTGAAATTTATTTAGACGATACATTTTGACGTTAAACATGAACGTTCCTCCTCCGACGACTTTGACATTTAAGTTATTTATATATGAAATTAAATTAATGTTTTCGACAGTGCTGCCAACTTCGGGAAGGCAAAAAACAGTAAAATACAAGAAATTCATTAAAAATAATAAAGTACTTTTAAAGTACTACTTTATATTTATAAAGAAATTCAAGTTAAAATGCGAATAAACAGCAGATATGAGGACTAAAACAATAAACAGGGATACAAGGCAAAAAAACAGACAATCTACTGTTAAGTTTAAAACACTAGGGTTAGCAACACTAGTTTTCGACCTATTGACTCAATCTTATTATTTTTTTAATTCAAAATATATACATATATATTTATTGTGCTTAAATTCGTCGATGTAGCTCTACAATGCTACTAATACTAATTTTTCAATATATCATTATTTTACTTCAATAACAAATTATAACCTGTGCATTTTATATCATTATTTTAGCAATGTATTTAAGAAAATATATTTATAATCTATAATACTTCTTACCATTTACCTGTGTTCTGTGCATTTACCACCCGACCCGATTTAACTGCATACTTGTCAATTTCTTGTCAAATTTGAGTTGTCGGGGGGAAAGGATTGTTGAGTGCGTGTTATATTTTTAAATTAAATCCTTAAAAATGGCTGAGCCTGTAACAGAATTACCTATAAATATAGAAGAAACAGTAAAAGAAGTCGTACAAAATGTTACCGACAAACCCCCAACAAGTATCGAAGGAGTCGCAATCGCGTACTTAAGTTTAGTGATTATGGCTATTTTACCCATATTCTTCGGATCATTTCGATCTGTTAAATATTTAAAAGAACAGAAAGTGAGTAAACTTTATTTTTCCAATGCACTAAGTAAAATAATACTATAAGTAAATTTTCTTAGGCTTCCAATCAGAACTTAGCACGTAATGTCATCGTGGCATATTGTGCCTTGGGTACATTCTATACTATGAAATGAACCAAGTAGATATATTCATATATTTTATATATATATATATATATATATATATATATATATATATAATTTAAATTGATTACTAATATACACCACTCCATTTAATATGTTTAATTTATATTAGAACAACTACAAAAAAATATGTATGCAGTGCAATATTTTTAATTATCAAAATAATTATCGCATGTTTTTCCTCTTTTGATATAACAAAAATCAAAATTAATACATGTGATGATTTCTTCTATAATATAATTAAGCATATGTTTCAATAAAAGTTACTAAGCAACTATTTATTTCAGGAATCTGGTGAAAGAGCTGAAACTATGTCTAATAAGGATGCTCTGATGTTCCCGTTGATAGCATCCTGTGCTTTGTTTGGTCTCTATATATTTTTCCAATTTTTCTCTAAAGAGTACATAAATCTGCTTCTTACTGGATACTTTTTCTTCCTTGGAGTTTTAGCATTGAGCCATCTTTTAAGGTAAATAGACAATTTTAAATAATATACACTGTATTACATTTTTATTATGCTGATAATATTTGTATAGTAAAATGTATGAAGATTGTTGTAGCACAGGGTCAGTGAATTCAATTCCCACTTGAGAAAGTTAAATTGAACATGGAGTTGCTCTGCCGCTCAACATGCAATGCTGCAATCAATTCATGCAATCTAGCATTCAGTGGAAAGTGTGGAGCAGAACTGTTTTAATAAGAAAGGAGTTCTTAGGTTCCCTCTGCCTACCTTGTCATGTGTGCAACATACATACAACATAAAGCTAAAAAAAATGTGTTACATTTTTTTTGTTTTATGTTGTAAGCCAAAAAAAATTATTCTTCTAAAAGGGTGGGCATAAGGAAGCTAATGGCTCATACACTCTACTTCACTTATCTGCCTGCAACACTTGAGACATTGCATGTTAAATGGCAGTCAACTCAAATGTTGCCCTTTGTCTACAACAGCATAAAAATATAATAATTTAAATGTAATATTTTTTCCATATGAGATTCAAACTCATAATCATTGAATTCTGTCTTTTCATTTATGCCATTTAAGTATTTAGTATTATAATAACAATTAGTACATAGTGCTATGCTTAGTTACATTTAGTTGCGTTAATTGTTTGTCATAAATGCTGAGTATTAAATGAATCTACAAATTACTATCGCAATTAATAAAGCAATTATTTTTAGTAATTAAGGAGTCATTAAAAGTATTAAAAAATATATAATTTCTTGAATATATTTTGTTGTTAGTGTGCTAGGCATTAGCTTTACTTTCTGAAGCATTTTACTTTAACTTTTTTCTTAATAAAATATTATTTAATGACTACTGGTCATGGAGGCAAATAGCAGCGTTAAGTTCTGATTGCATACAGAAATCGGTGGAAAAATGGGAATGGAGTGTCTCTAAGCCCATAACCAATCGCACTTACAGTGACACTGTGCTCCTATGCCACATCTGGCCTCTACCATACTGTTCATTTACAAAAAAAATTGTACTATAATATATATATATATTTTCAGCCCAATAATATCCCTAATAGTACCAGCTTCGGTCCCAAACGTCCCATACCACATTCTGTTCACTCGCGGCGAACGCGACGGCCGCTCGGACATTGTGAACTATAAGTTCACCTCGTATGACGTCATATGCTTGATCATATCACTTGTTATGGGCGCTTGGTATTTATTAAAGAAGGTATGGTTTTTTTTTTGTGTTTGATTCACTTAAGAATATTAAAACAATAAGTATATTAGTAATATTTTAAATATGAATGTTTGTGAGAATAAATGCTTGTTCCACTTTCAAAAACTACTCAATAAATTAGCAGAAATCAGAATGTTGTCTACAATACTATAAAGATTTTGTATGATGTGTAACAATAAATTTTAATTCGTGAAACCACATTAGGGCCCGCAGTTATTTATAAAAAGAAAAATATATGACATTCTTAAGTAACAATTATTATATTTTATTTAGTAAAAGTTTTTTAGTGGTTATTACAGCAAAAAAATTATATCCAAACTGAAATAATATATCTCCAAAAACTCTGAAATACAAATCCATTTACATTTTAGCATTGGATTGCAAACAACTTATTCGGCATCGCCTTCGCAATCAATGGTGTTGAGCTCCTCCACTTGAACAATGTGGTTACGGGATGTATTTTACTCTGTGGACTGTTCTTGTATGACATTTTCTGGGTCTTCGGAACTAATGTCATGGTGACTGTTGCCAAGTCCTTTGAAGCGCCTATTAAATGTATGTACTGTTTATGTTATTACTTATTTAATTTGAGGAACAGTGTAAACATAAAGGTTGTGGGTATGATTTTCACTCAGACAAAATTAATTTTGTTGCTCCGGTAACAGGACAAAACGCGGCGTTGAGCTCCGCCAGTTATGCCTGGTTTCCAATGTTGGGTAGTTATTGAGGAATGGAGTCTCTCAACACTAAGTTTTTACTGCTTAGCCTATATATGGGGTACAACGTAAAGTTAAAATAAAAAAAAGAATAGCAATCTAAAATTATTATTTTAGTTAATTAGATAAACTTTATCGTATATAAAATATTTAAATATTATCAGTTACTACTTTAAATTCCAAATATTCATATTTCAGAGCAAAAACCTGTCTTTTTTCTTTTGTGATATAAAAACCAGAAAATAACATATTTTTTATCTTTTAATGGATGGATGGTTAACTCTTAACATTATTTAAATGAAAACTTAGGAAGGAAAAAAAATTTTCGTTATATATTTTTTTGGCTTTGCTTCTATTACTTTACACAACCAATTACTTTACAGTCATACTTTGTGCCCTTGCGCCACGACAGGCCTCCAAAATACTAATAAAAACAATTACTTCCCCAGTGGTGTTCCCCCAAGACCTGCTCGTGAACGGTTTCAACGCTAGCAACTTCGCCATGTTAGGTCTAGGCGACATCGTGGTTCCCGGGATTTTCATAGCATTATTACTACGCTTCGACAAAAGCTTGAAACGAGGTTCCGAATTTTACTTCCGGGCGACGTTTTCGGCCTACATTTTGGGACTTTTGGCTACCATTTTGGTTATGCATATATTTAAGCACGCTCAACCTGCGTTGTTGTATCTGGTGCCGGCGTGTCTCGGTACACCGTTGACTTTGGCGTTGTTGAGGGGTGATATCAATGCGCTGTTTAAGTGAGTTTTTTGTTATTTTTCTTTTTATGTTTAAAATTTTTCTTCAGCTCCACGCTGTGTGTACGATAAACAGAAGGAAAGTTAAAACACTGCATTTCCCATAGTGTTGAGAGCAAGGAAATGAAAGTATTAAATATTTTATTCTGCAGAGTGGCAATTGTTGCGTTTACCGCTACACGCTTTACCATTGCACCATGACGGTCTTATTTTTATTATTGGTTATTTATTTATATAAGCTTTACACTGTATTTCGCATAGTGGGGTATGCAGAGTGGAATAGAACACACAACCGTCGCATTTACAATCGCATGCTTGTGGCCCTGCGCCACGACTTCCTTATAATTAATCAAATCACCTTTACGCTGTATCCCGCATAGAGCAGGGTAGGAAGAGCGAACCTGGACTTAAGACACTCTGTTTAGGGATCGAACCCACAACTAGTTGCGTTTATTATGATTCTAAATCAAGGAGAAAATAAATAAAAGGATTAGATCTCCCTGCGTAATGAGATATATGCCTTCGTGGCGCAGTGGGGTAGAATCAAACTGTGATTCCGATGATTGTGGGAAAAAAATCCCCCTAATGGATCACTAATGGAATAAAATAGGTGAAGTCATAAAATTTAGATGTAAAATAGTTTAAAGAACATTTAATAAATAAATTTCAACTATATTTATATGGTTACCGTGTATAAAACTACTTAACTTGAATTATAAATAAACTATATTATTAACTAAATAAAATAAATAAGATACATAAACCAGAATGTTGTTATAAAATAAATATTTCACAGCTACGAAGACCAACCCGCCCTTGTAGAAGGCACAGATAATAAAGCAAAGAAATCAGAATAAAAAACACAAAAAACAAACATGAAGCACAAATCCGAGGTACATCAACTGGGAATCGAACCTGGGACCATGGCGGAAACATTGAAAAGATTTAGAATTAGTTATATTGAATTATATGCATAAAAGTTGATGAAATAGTGTTTTTCTTTTAATATCTGTATGTCACAAATATTGTGCCAAAAAATGTTAGAAAAACAAGTTGAAAGAAAATTTTTTATTACAAATTATTTGGATTTCGCAGTTATTACTTTGTTTCATAATTACAAAGTACAATTTTATAGTAAAACTAACTTAACACATTACATGAATTGAAATATTTCTATAATAAGAAAAATACATTTCTATGCATATAATTTAGTACAGATAAAAAACCTTCCATGTATCTTCCATTTTTTTCATTTTGGCGCATAATCCAAAAAGGCTAAAAATTGTGTATAATTTTTAAGATGTGTTTTGTGAAAAATGTTAAACTGACAGTTAAGATTTACCAAATTATGTGGTTCAATAAATAAAATTATTTAACATGATGCATACTGTAAAACTTATTACTTTGTTAAAATATTCAAAGAATAAAAATGTGTGAAATTTAATTCTTTTTCAATTGTGGAATCAATTGGATGCTGGACAGTTATTATGCAATTAATCAAATTAAAAATAATTTTATTTAATTAAATTATTCCTTCATTAAATGTCAGTGTTGCAATTATTATATTAATTTTCATTACATGTTGTATTTCGTTTTTTTAATCAATCACTATGTGTATATTTTTCGACTGAACGCGCTATAGCTTAAGTTTATTTTTTGTTTAATTTTTTATTAATATATATTTTTGTATATTTGTTACCGTGACAAGTTTATGTAAATAAAATGCGTTACATAGGCTTATATTACATTTTTTGACAATTCTTCCTTTTCCATGTTACTCAAGTAATAAAAAATGTCCTTTCAATATTAAAAACCAATTAAATAAATTAATGTTGTCACAATAACTTCATTTTCTCAATAAAATAATTGAATTTTCTGTTAAATATATGTATAAAGAATTAAGTAGCAAGTTATTTTCAAAGTTATAATTATTAACTGAACCACATTATATAATAACTTTAGAATAAGCATAATTAGATGCGATTAAAACACCAAGTAAAATTTCATAGGAAATCATCAATAAAATGTGACTTACATATTATTAAATAATGAAACGATTTTCGTGTGTCTGTTCATTGAATTTATTATATATACAAGAAATAAATGAAATTATTTATCGATTTTTTTTCATATTATGAAAGTAAATGACATTCCTGTCAAAAAAAATCTGTAAATGTGTTCGACTTTGTGTTTTTTAATGAACATCTTTTTTTCATTAATTAATTTAAAATAATATATACGGTAAGTGTTTTTGTATTTTTATGAATTGTTTTTCTATATATTTTTTTTATTTTACAAAATTTAATTATAATTAATTAATGTCATTGTGTCTGAATGTAATGGAATTGTGTATCGAATTTATGAAACTTAGAATACGGAGCCAATTCTTGTGGGGAAAATTTTAATAAAAATATCTAATAGTAGTCGTTATTTTATTTTAGGTTTTAATTCACGGAAATGTATTTTCTTTAAAAAAAATATATTAAATTTTATCCGTTCGATCTTGGCACCATTACGAAATTTAAGGAAATTATTCATCTCAATTGGTCGATTTACCTCCTCATCTTCATTGATGCATCGAAACTCCATAAATTAACAAATCAATCAATCAACATACACTGCTACGGCTTATTCTTATTAATTCTTCTTTACATAATTAAGGGGAAAAATAAGACAAAAGTAATCTCTTTTTACATTTACTTTAGTATAGAAGGATACAACATAATAAATACATTAATAAGTCCATATTAATAAAAAGTATATCACATCCTCATTATATATGACAAAAAATATTTTTTTGGGGGAAATCACCATTGAATATTAGAATAAGCTATTTCTAGTCATAATACCAGTAATTACGCAATTTCAGTACTTTTTTGTACATAATATGCATAAAAAATTATATGTAAAAATACATATCCCATTTGTTTTTAAATTTATTATAGATGTAGAATCTTAGGCTGAAAACTACATTTGCCTAAAGTAACATTAAAATTATTTAGGCGCTAAATCGAAATTACACATTTTCCAAAATAAATTTAATACACTTTTAGTAAGACACGTTAGTTTTTAAGCTTCACGCTATATCCCGCACACAACAGCATAGTCAGAGGGAACCTAGTAGCACTCCGTTTCACACATTCTGCCGAATTCTGGTGGCATTGCGAGTTGAGTGGCGGAACTCAACGCCTCACTTTGCCTCGACACCAGAGAGAATATATAAATTTAAAAATCTAAATATAAATAAATATTTAAATTTATTTTTTTCTATTTATATGCTAAATGCTGGATATAACGTGAAGCTGAAAAATAATAATAACAAAAACACACTGGCAGCATTATATTTAAGCGGGCGAAGCCGCGTTTCAATCGCAAATGTTTCACAATTCCAAAAACTTCAAAATATTATGTATTCAAAAAGCCTTGTAAGAATTTTTGTATCAAAGCAAGCTATAATCGATACGAAGGGCAATCCTACAATAATTTCTGTTCCATCAGGAGTTTAATTAATGATCAACAGACCGATATTATATTTATTGAGATTAATTTTCTTACAAATACATTGACTTAGTTTACAGTTAAATAATATACTTAATATTAAGTTAAATGCAGTCATTTCAGATATTATGATAATTTATGTTTATTTGCTACTTAAACGTTTATTTTCAAGTCCGAGGCCGGTGCATTCGATTATGTTTTGGCCGCCATCTTCTTTTATATTGAATGTTACCTATAAAAAAATAATTAACATTTTTTTTATTTAAACCATTTTGTTGATTATATACTCTAACTCTAAACGGCTTGATTTTTATATCATTACATACTTATTATACAAATGTAATATTTTTGTGTTTATTTTTGAAATTGACTTCACACATTTCACACCACTGGCTCCATAGGCGATGGTTGTCAATTCTAAAATCGGGGAAATCGAAAAAACGCAGAATTAGGGCCCTCTACTTATCACAAAAAAAACTCTACATATCGAAATAAACGGAAGTCTCCAACGAAAACTGTAAATAATATAATCACTATAAATACATACATTGGCAATAATCTGTGATATATGTATAGCCGTTTTAGTGTGCAGAGTGACGTCAGCGACGCGCACAGAACTGGCACCGGACGCCAGCGCCATGTATAGAATTGCTTGATCCTGTTCGAAAGGAAAATATATTAATAAAAAATAGTAACAGGAACAAATATATCCAAAGCAAGGAAAGTCGTAAAATCTAGTCTGAGCAGCCGCCACGGGCATAGATAGGAAAGAGGGTGCCGGGCGAGCCATACCCACCACAAAATAGTTTGGACCACCTAAAAATTTTACTTATAACAATATTTGCCCTGAATTTTTTAAAAAAAAAAACGACATTTACACAAATATCTCTGTTCTAAGCTATTTCCATTTTTCCCATTTGGTGGAATTAATAATTTAACATTTTCTCTCTCATATCAAAACAAAATTTGGTATTGAGTTCTGCGACTCGCCGCCAATGTTTCGCAAATTGCATAAGGAATGGTGCGTCTTAACACTAGATTCCCTTTGCTATATGCGGGATACAGAGTGAAGTCTGTAAAAAAACATATTTATTTAAAACCTGGGCATGTCCATCAAGACAGGCGCCACTGTCTATCAAGTGTGTCAGCTCTCCGCTAAGTTTCCTCGCCAGCTCCTTCGGCCCCACTTTGCGGCTGCCGAGAGCGTCCACGCTCAGTATACAACCAGATGTTGTATTACAGAATAAGCTGAAGAAAAAAACAAACATACATATATGAGGTGCGACTGTAAATATTTGTTGGGTTCGATTTCCATACGGGGGAATGAAATATTTTTATTTCCTTGTTCTGTCGCACTGTCACGAGGCAAAGCGCGGCGTTGAACCCAGAAAAAAGTGGGGTACGGAAATGTTTTAATGGCAATGGAGTGTTAGGACAAGAGGTTCTTAGGTTTCCTATGCCTATCCTGCTATGTGCGCCTTCAAAATTATATGTTAATGACTCTGATTTGGGCAAAAAGCAGAGAATGCAGTATCTTAGCTCTATGTTTTCTCTCCCTATCCTGCTACATGTGGGATAAAAAGCAGACAAAACAAAATTACATATGGATCTATTATATATAAAATATAGAAATAAAAAAACTTACACTGCCCCGCTGCTAGTGTCAGGTCCCACACTGTGGTCCTCCTTGTAAGTGTGGAGCTTCACCTTGTACTGACCACCAAGCTCTTGCCGGACACCTTCGGATACCGTTTGCGCTAGCTGGAAGGAACATTTAAATTATAATAAAATATAAAATTAAATAAAAATATAATTATTATATATAATTATATTATTATTATATAATCATACTAGCGGACGCGCGCAGCTTCGCTTGCGTATTTAAGGGTGAATTCTAATAACTCATGAAACATGTGTTCAATTAAATATTTTTAAGAGTCTAAATTTCAAATTTTATAAAAATCGGTTGTGATTTAAAGATTTTTCCATACAAACTTTCAACCCCTTATTTGCACCCTTAGGGGGTGAATTCTAGAAAACCATGAAACATATGTTCAATTAAATATTTTTAAGAGTCTAAATATAAAATGTTATAAAAATCGGTGGCGATTTAAGAATTTTCCCATACAAACTTTCAACCCCTTATTTGCACCCTTAGGGGGAGAATTCTAGAAAACGATGAAACACGTGTTCAATTAAATACTTATTTTTTTCCATACAAACTTTGAACCCCTATTTCACCCCTTTAGGGTTAAAATTTTTCAAAATCCCTTCTTAGTGGATGTCCAGATTACGAAAGTAAACTTTTGTCCAAATTTAACGTTTCTACGCACAGCGGTTACGGCTGTGCGTGCGTCTTACCTCAGTCAGTGAGGACAAGTACTTTTATATATATAGATTATATAATTAATTATTTTATCATCTGCATAAAAAAATAAATAAACCAATCAGCTTCACACTGTACCCCACACACAGCAGAACAGGCAGAGGGAACCTAGTATTAAGACACTCTGTTCCCCACTATCCGCCAAATTCCGGAGGGATTGCATTTTGAGTGGTGGCTCTTTGCCTCGACACCAGAACTAAAAATTTTATATAAATTAAAATAAATATTTCATTTTCTCGAGTGGGGATCGAACCCACAACCAGTCGTGTTTATAGTCACGTACTTGTGTGTTTGTTAGGCGATGTAATAACATTGTCATTTTTAAGACAATACCCATATATTGATATACTTATATTTGACTTATATGATATAATTATTTTTTAGCAATATTATTGCATGCATTTCTTTATATTGACATAACTTTATTTATGAACAAAAAGAAATAAAACAACCACTAAATATTAAGGATAGTTTGCTAAAATACAATAGTGCAAGCTGCATTTAAATCGGCTAAGACACTTCTAAGTTTAGCATGCACATATTATGCACAGACAAACAGACAAAAAATTAAATAAACATTGTTTTGAATTATATTACATCAATAAATGATGGGGCTTTAATAGATTTTCTCATATATCTTCCATGTACAGACAGCAATGAGTTACAGTTTTATTATATATAGCTTCACATTGTATCCTGCACAGAGGCAAAGGAAGTCAATAAAAATAAAATAAAAAATAATTTAATACAGTACCTTTATAGGTAAAACACCAGACACAAAGCTAATTCCAGTTATGTCCCTAACTTGTCCTCGCTCAGTTATATTCACACTTTTCAATGAATGTATTGGTAAAATTGCTATTGAAACATGCCCACCTCCTTTTGGATAGTAACTAGAAAAATCAAAAATTAAATCAGCTTCATTAGTGTTAAGACAGTCCATTCCCCATTTTGCATTGAATTCCGGAGGCATTGTGTATTGCGGCATTGCATATAAAAAACTAAAATGATTTTCTCATGGATAACATTGTCAGAAATAGATCAAATTAAATCAAATCACACAGGAAGCACCAGCTTTTAAATAAAAAAATAATCACCAAAATTAGTTCAGCAAGTCAAAAGTTGTGGTAACAAACATAAAAGAAAAAACTCAAATTGATACCTTTTACAGAAGTCAGTTAAAAAGATTAAATACATTATTAAAAAATAATCAATAGTGTACTTACCCTCTTTTTAAAATAGTCATTTTAAAATCACCCCCAAAATCCCTGAGGATGTTTTTAAATACTTTGTCCATGTAATCAATCTGCGGGGCCATTTCAGCATTGGTTCCACCTTTGAGGTCTAATACTATTGGAGTATCGGCAAATAGTGCACAGGGTAAAGCAACTTGCAGGAGTAAACTAATGGAACTGAAGTAAAAATTGTATCATCATTGATCATATGTTTATTATTTTAGCTTCACACAAAGTATGGTAAGCGGAAGGAACCTAGTGTTAAGACTCTGCTCTCATTAAGACATTCCCAAATTTGTGACAAATTTTGAAGCTCAATGCCACGCTTTGCCTTATTACCAGAAGAGGAAGAGAAAATATTAAATATTCAATGTCCTCTAGTAGAGATGAACCCCATAACCTGTTGCATTTATTATTCATATTTTGCTGATAAAGTGTGGTATTGAATCACACCACTCACTCACTCACTCGCAGAAATTGGGGAACAGAGTGTCTTAACACCAACTTCCATCTGCCTTAACTTTACAGGGGAAAAACTTCAAAACTAACCCAGCTGTCCTGGGATCAGCATTATAATGCCCTCCTTTTATTTCACCAGGTATAAATTCAATTTCTGTAGATCCAATGCTCACTCCTTTTAATTTAGCTTGACACATTTCAGCGACTAGTTGTATTCCTAAAAAAATCGTAAGATATTATTAAATATTTGTTTAATTATTATTCAAAACAATAATTAAAACTATTTATTTAAGAAATTAAATATTGATAATTATACATATCCAAAGAATTATATTGACTATACCATTATCTATGATACTTATTAATAAATAAATAAATATAAAACCTTCAAAATGCTGTGCAGCTAAGCCGGGTTTTTTACGACCGGCGCGAATATTCTTTATTCTTACGGGTATCTTTAAGATTGCGCTTAAAGAAATTGACATACGAAGAATTTGTCCTCCCTAAATTAAAATAGGAAATTTATTTAATTATATATAAGACCTTAAATTTAATCCTAATTCGAATAAGGAAATGATTACCCCTTCTAGTACACTTCCGTCTATTTCTAACATGTCGGTCATACTTTTAAAATTTTAAAACGCGAATCGACACTAGATATTTCTTATAAGTTTAATATTAATTGCAAAAATTTAAATTTCTTTATATAATAAATATTCTTATGCTCTTGTCTTGTCCTTACATTTTTTTTCGTAATATAAATTATTGACATTGACAAAACAAACAGATAAGTAATGTCTAGTATAATACCCCGTTACTTTCAAATTTTTATACGTTTTTAAAAAAAAAAACTTTCGTAAGTGTGGAATAACACTTTAAAATTGTTTTGCAAATAGCATACAAAATAATTATCTTTGGGTAGCGAAAATTTGTAAATATCGCCCTCCAGAGATTACATAAATAAGTTGGAACAAGCGTATATAAATTTTGACGTAGCTTGACGAGAACGTATGACTTAGTGGTCAGAGCACATGGACAGTATCAAAGAGGCGCAGGTTCGTTAAAAATTTTATAAATGTTTCTCAAATAATTTTTTTTTCCTGAATTTTGTTTTATAACACATTAAAAATGTTTAAAATATTATGTTTCATTTTGAAATAGTTTTAAATAGTTATATAAGGTTACCGAAAAATTCAAAAAGTTAAAAAAGTACCATAATTAGCTAGCATCATATTAATCTATAAAAAGTTTAGTTGTAAAGAATTTAGTGGTACAGTGAAACTTTTTTCGAAGAGGAAGAGTTGCGAAAAAAAAAATCAAATGTCAGTTAAATTTACCAACTCTTGCCAAAATAAAATGTCAATACTTGTTTTGTTGGGTATTATTTGCGAATTAGATTGTTCAATATAAATAATTAATGTTTGGTTGTTTAGGTCCCACTCATGATAATTGTGAGCTACATTTAATGTAATCTATATTTGGTTAAAGCCTAATTATTTTCATAAGGATCTAATAAAAATGCAGAGAAAGCCAGGCTTTCCCATTGCGAATTGCAGTATTAAACTGGTAATAAAAGCTTATTATACTTTTAAAAAAGTAATTAAAGTACGAATGTGTAGTTTCTTTTGAAACGTACTTAGTGTATGCAATTAATAAAATATTTTTGCCATCGTTTCATTATTTACGTCGTTGTATGTACAGAGACATAAGTAATAGAATGGTGGGAACTGATTTTATTCTTATAATTTAATAGTAAATCTTTTTTTTACATTTTTAATTATTGATGAGTATTTTTCTTATTCTTTTTTTTTTAATAATATTTACTTTTGATAGCCTGATAGCATGCCTGCGGTTGAGGGTATGGTGGAAGATGAAGAACCTGTACAAAGGCGCCAACAACTAATTAACTTTGGCCATACTGAATGGGGATTTAATAATTGGAGTTGGACAGTCACTAAACAAGAATTAGGTACATTTATAAATCACATGAAAGCATTTAAATAAAATTAACAAAAATACTGTAAATTAATTGATTATTCTAGAAAAGTTTTTGCATTTTTTGTTATTGAACTGAATTGTATCATATAAACATGTTTATGTACATAATTATATTTTTAATGATAAATAGAATTAGTCTTGTAACAAAACAATATAAATAATGTTTAAAAAAATCCTGAATAATTGTGTATTGGACTATTAATAATTTTTGGATAACTTATACACTTATATTTAGAGATTTTTAATATAGATTGTCTTATTAAGTATCATACCAAGTACAAGTAACAAGTTAAATTCTGAAACAAGTGCACAAACAAAATGAATGAGATATTAAAGTTGTAAGATGTGTAGTGCCTTAATTTGGGTAAACAGTTGTAAATTGTTTATTTAAAGGTCAGACAATTGATGTTGTACTTGAGGTTTGCAGACTATTTAGTAATTTGAAAAAAAAAAAAAATACTCATATGCACAGAATGACAAGATTCTTTTTTTCTTTAGATATATACATATAAGTTATTCTATAGGTTTTAATTTCAATTAGGAAGATTTTAGCATTAAATATATATTCAATTTAACATATTTTTTAGATTTTGTAGAACTTTCAAATGGGAAATATACAGCAGGTGTGGCATCATTTGTATCCGTGACAGTGAAAAGTTTTGACATTCACAGAGAAAATGTGGGCTATGCCACGTCTATAGGTCCAAATAAAGGTGCTGCTATACATAGAGCTAGAAAGGTATAATATTTTTTTAGCTTCATACTGTATCAAAAACATAACAGACTAGGCCGAGGGAACCTAATGTTAAGACAATCCATTACCCACACACCACCCAACTGACATTGTGTGGCAAAACTCAAAGCGACAATTTGGCTTATTTCTAGAACAAAAAAAAATGGAATATAATTCTGTTTCTCATAGAAAGTAAACCCATAACCATTACATTTTCAAATGAAAACTGTGTTGCTGCACTTTGACAGCCCAAAAATAACATTGTCAATTTTTATACTTTTATTTTATTTTATTTATATTTTATTACAGTGTGCTGTTACAAATGCCCTTCGAGAGACATTGCTCAGTTTTGGAGGTACTGTGGCCTCTAATCTTATGGAGCAGCTTGAATCTCATAAACCAAATGAAATTGTAAACCAACAAATACCACCAGAATCCTTACAAGAGAACAATCCAAACTTGGCAAACAAATTATCAGAACCAAAAAATATAAAACAATGTGTTAAGAAGGAAATAAACCATTCACCTATTCAAGTGCCTATAGCGAGTTCAGTGCCAGTGTCAGTGCCCGCGGTGCCAGCGGTTAAAAACTTGGTCAATCCTCCGGTAGCCAAGACTCATCCTATGCCAGCTAACCTATCTCCAGTGAACCGAGGACCTCCAGCTAATGCACCTCGACCCCCTGTACCAGTACCAGTACCACCTACTATCAGACCAAATTCAAACGTAAGTTTCGTACTACAACCCGTTATGGGGGGCGTAGTACCACCAATGTATAACGTAACTCAACCACGTTTCGCGCCTCCGCCCCCGCCACATGTTTATCAAAACTGTTACGAGTATCCATGGCATTTTGCGTTTGAGCCCTACGATAGACACCATAGCAATGTGAATCTTAATTTTAATATACCACCAAAGAATTTAGTTGTGAACGGTCGTGGGTCTGTGGAGTGTAAAAGAGAGGAGCCTCACTTCCAAACTCCTCAAGGTTGCTGGATCAAACCCACTATCTTCTATGATGGTTTCTGGACTGAGCAAAAAGTGAAGAAGTGGGTTGCTGAGCAGGTGGAGAAACAGTTCCCTGATGAGGCATGTAAAGCGAACTCCCCGGGGAATATCCAAGAGCCTTCTACCCCCAAATCCTAGGCTATTGTAACATGG
This sequence comes from Heliconius melpomene rosina, assembly GCF_056956725.1. Taxonomy (NCBI): domain Eukaryota; kingdom Metazoa; phylum Arthropoda; class Insecta; order Lepidoptera; family Nymphalidae; genus Heliconius; species Heliconius melpomene. The sequence continues at coordinate 1,200,400 of NC_140402.1, read as the reverse complement.
GTGATTTAAAGTTTTTTTTTTTCTTTTTATACACAGTAAATTTTACTTAGTTATCAGAATTATAAAAAGTATTTGCCACATTTTTTAAATATTCTTCCACACTTATAGAAAAATGTATTATAAATGACGTCAGACGTTAAGGGTGGGTGCAGTGGTCCCAAAAAGAGGCGTCCTATATTTCGGGCTACCACAATTTAAAATATAATATATAAATATTAAAACTCGAAGTATCTTAGAAAAAATATTCTGGGTTGCTGTTTTACCTTCATAATTTCTAAGCGTAAAATGTGACGTCACACTAGGTAGTGAGTCTTAAGCAGCAGCGAATAAAATTATGGAATTTGTTTGGCATACCTTATGGATTGCACCATTGTTGCATTACGATCTTTACAAGTAGACTTACTGTTTATAGTACTACCGCCACACTCATAAATGCCAATTAATGTTTAACTGTCACTCAAACATTAATTGAAGTCTCCAAGCATGGCTTTTAATAGTAGTGTGGGAGGATATTTTCAGTCTCAAAGTGGTTCACTATTTTTTATCTCATTTTTTAAAAGTTATTAGAAATATATGGTTATAGTAATAAGTGTGTTTTAAGGCGGTTGTATTCTCGCTTGATGCTCAGTATTCTAGGGACTTTTCTATTGGAAGTCGTTTGTATAGATGTTAAATAGAAATAGGATCTTAAATTCATTATGTAAATTGATAATGGATTGTAGGATTGATAGAAATGCTAGAATTGTTGCAGAATTGTTTCATAAAGTTTTTGTTTTTGGTAAAAACGAAAGCTCGAAGTTAATAGTGCCATTATGTCTATTAATGTTATTATGAGACCTTTAAATACTTGTTTTCACTTTCAAAATACGATTGTTACTGATAGCCGATACCGACTTGTTTTTGTGTAACAAATTTATTTTATTATAAAAAAAGAAAAATGATGGTTATTGTGTATGTTTGAAGTTTCCTTAGATATAAGCAAATACATTGATTAGACAAGTTACTTCTAAAACGCACTTTTTGCAATTACTCCCTAATGATATAGCTATACGATTACAATATACATATGTACGCAGTAGTTGCGTGCGTTTTTTTACCATTAGTCGAGGGTTCATATCTGTCGTGTATTTTTTTTATTTTTTATACGATGGTTTTATCACTTATATAGTTATTATAAAGGAATTGCATAGTTGTAGATTGGTAAGACTATGTGGTATGTCCATGTTTTTTTTATTGTAATAAAATCGTTTGAAAATAATCGATGTTTTTACTGCTTTGGTTTGTTTTTAAATCCCTTAAATTTCCTTTTGTGTTTAAAATTTTATATTTATTGAATTGAATTCTTGATATATGGCGTTTGTCTTGTGTCTTGATATATGGAGAATTAATGTCAGATTAAATAAGTAGGCATTAACAAAAATGTTTTTATAACTTTAGCTGCAAATTATGGCTTTTGTTTTTATAAATTTATTATATTACTATCTATTACACAAAATATACTTTATATACTACTTTAATTTTCTTAAAGAAATTTAGTTAAAAATAATAATTATAAACAGGATGTCAAGCTAGACGACGCGAGCGAGGAGGCGCGCGCGGAACGCAAACGTCGACAAAGACAAGCCCAAGAGGAATTTCGTTTGAAGCACTTAATGAAAAATAATGGTTAGCTTTTGTTATGTCCATTTTGTTTAAACTTTTAACAATAGAATAAATTTTAAATAGGATTTAATGAATAAAGGCAGTGCTTTAAACTAACAGATTTGTTCCAAGTGCGTTTTCGTTTTTAATTTCTTTTTTTTTAATGATTTTATTAATAAATTTGTATTTTTCTTTGATATATTCTTAATTTTTCACCTTTTCCTTTTTATAATACTCACTACTAGATTTTAGTAATTTAAATATTCTTTTAAATACACAACTTTATTTCTTATATTCAAACAATAACAATAGTTACTGTGAATTGAATTTTGATTTATTAAAAAAGCGGAAACTTATTGACTAAATTCCATACATAATATAACAAAATATTCTTCTCCAGATAATGAAAATGATAATAATCTCGATTCTTTAATGATCGCTATACCCACTCAAGAGATTGTTGTTGAAAGTAACGAAACTGGACATAAAAGAAAATCTCCCATACCAGAAGGAAGCTCTAAACGACGGAATATTGATATTATTGAAATATAAGTATTTTTTTATAGTCTATACTAATATAATAAAGCGGAAGAGTTTGTTTGTTTGTTTGTTTGTTTGAACGCTAAGATCTCTGGATCTACTGGATCGATTTACTTTGTTTTTGTTTTGTATGAAAGCTGCATTCTTCAGAAATGCTATAGGCTATATAACATTACATTACACATATGTACTAATAAATTATAATACTTTCTAATTTGACATGCAATTTATTCTGCCATGTTAATAACAACCGTCGTCGCTACGCGACCGCGTTCGTTACCGCGTCATTTTGATATTCATCCTTATGAAAATAAATATAATAGTCACTTTTAGCATTTCCTCTAGATTGAAATTATATTTCATAGAAATTATATTCTTATATTTCAAGCAGGCGTAGCCGCGTCCGGGTCCGCTAGTAATAGTATAAAAGAACAATGTCAATGAATTTTGAAATATATTATTTTAATACATTTATTTTGTTTATTATTAAAGAGAGTTAGCTTTGATTTATTTAGAATAGAAAAATAATATCCTCACGCTACCTAGAAATGCTACAAAATCAGAGGGGGGGAGGGGTGGTGGGGCAAGGAGAACCTGTGACAAGACACTAAGCTTTATTTTTCTCCGAAGCTGTTGAACATTACATGCTGAGTGGAGATAATTCATTGCCTGACTGGGTATCGAACCCACAACCATCGAATTTATGGCGGTTGAGGTCTCACTGCACCGCAATAGCCTTAATTCTTTGCGTAATAACTAAGTCGCACAGTCGGTTTCACAGAAAAGTTTGTAACTGTTATAAATATTATTATAATGGTATTGATATACCTACTTAGAAGTAGAGTTTCATGAAACTATTAATATGTATATAGACAAAACAAAAATAAAACATCATTCTGCGAAATCATATTTATTCAAATCACTAACAAATATGAACTTACATGTACATATGTACAAGACTAAAATAAGCCTAACCTCAGGTTATTGTACTCAGGTTATAACTAAAGCGACGAGTCCAAGATAAAAACTAAAATACTTACTCAATATTAACTTAAAATCTATGAAATCAACAATAAATCAAATGCACATACAAACCAGACCAAATAAAAAAAACATCGCTACAAACTAAATATTGACTGATACAAAAAATAAACAGCCTACGATCGATCGAGCAAAAATCGATAACAAGAATCGTTATTCGATAACTTAATAATATAAGCATTTTTAAATTAAAACTAACAAAAGCGTAAATGAAATAAAATGTAATATATTTTAAATATTACTTTGAGAATAATGTAATCTATCAATTAATTACTTAATAGTAAATAACGATTATCGATATCGATTTAAACGAATACGATCGTAGGGGACTTCAATAACACCCAACTAAATAAACCAAGGAACAAATTTCGATATTCTCTTAAATAAACTTACGCTTCGAAATCCTTACACATATATTTCCTATGTATATATATATTTCATATAAATGTAAAAATATATGTTTGTATTACATGGAAAATTGCAAAAATCATTTATGACAGATACCTTTTATAGGTTTATGGGATATATTTTAGTCCCAGGGATATTTAAATATATTTTTATTATTGCGCATTTAAAGCTATCTTATACAATGTATTTAAGTGCCTAAAATGAATTTCATACATTTAAATTAGTACTGTTTATTGCTTCACACTGTAGGCAGGGGGAACCTACTGCTGGTGTACATTTTTAGGACAATGGAGGTGTAGATAAGATTATTTATTAATAGGATATGAATAATGGAATCTTCCCAAATTCTCCCCAATGAAAATTGAACTCCAAAACTGTCATGCTTACAGTGAGACACTACCGCTGCACCATTACGGCCTCAATATCAATTTGATATAATTTAAACATAAGAAATGCATTATTGGCATCTTAAATTTATTGAACCTTACAATACTCAGGTTCCTATAGTAAATAGAGCCATGTTTCAAATTAAAATTAACTTCCAAAATTAGAAAAACTGGACTGACAAAAACCCAATCCAATAAAAAAAGTTATCTATAAACATCTGCTTAGTTTAGAAACAAAAATTATGAAAATAATGTTTTAGTAATCTAAATCTTTTATTTATAACACAAATTTATAAATGACGAAAATTCAGATAAAATAGTAAACAAAAAAACAATTATCTCTTTATATTAACAAAAAAAATCTTGTAAATTGTCTTGTTATATTCCAATTGTGACATAGTGACATGCATATAATTTTATGTGTTACAGGAACTATTGTATGTCCCGACATTAATATATTTTGATATTATAGTATTATACCTGATTATATAAATAAACCATTAAGGTGTAAAATTATGAATGATATCGATTATAATACTATCGATTAAACTCCTTTGAGTCAGTAGTAAACTCTAATAGGATCATATTTATTATAAAATGTATTTTTTATAATTGATCGATTATTCAATAAATTTCATTCATAATTTGGCACTTACTACGAGTGCTATAGTATAAATAATCTAAATGTGTCGATATTAAATGTAGACTGTATTAACTGTTTATTTATTTATTTAAATCATGTGTATTAATTTATTTTGGAATAAAAAAAAATAAAAAAATATTATTATCAATAATAAAAATATTTAAGCATTTTTTTTGTATTTATCTAAAATAGTTATAAAAGTTTACAGTAAATACAGCCTATATTATTATGAATAGTTAATAGTACGATAAACTAATCTACCGTTACTCTATATAATATACAGGGCAGTATTTATTGAGCTATAAAATAAAACAGAAAAAACAGAAAAATTGAGAAAGAAAGAAAGAGAAAATTGTGCTTTCTTTTATGAAAGAAAAAATTAATATCTAATTACTTTGAATTTGTATGTGACATATTATTCTTGTTAATTATAAATAAAAAATGTATTTTGTTTTGTTCTGTTTCATTTCAAGTCTAGGTTAGGTCTATACAAAAATCTAATTGGATATATCATATTTCATAATATGTATACACTACAATTTTATAGTAAGTATAGACAACAATAAAATAATATGTTTGGTTAAATATTATAAATTGCCAACTGAATGCTCAAATTAAATCAAAACTTCTCGCCATTGTGCGCCATTTTGTATAAATATTTTGAAATATTATTAATAAGTTAGCACTCTATAACATTTAGACCATAAAAAAAATAAAGAATACAAAATTCTATTAGTGTTATAGTAATAATGTATACAGTACACAGACGGACCTACTTTAGTGGAAGTTAAATATGTCGTACCAATAAAATTTCCGAGTTGAACGCGTCTGATTGCATTTGTAGCCTTTTTATCTGAAATTAAAATGAGAAATAATGAATGAAAATTTTATTAATTTTTTTTTTTTGGGGTTTGTTTAAACACTTTTACTGTGCACATTCTTGTTGTATCTTTTTTCAGCTTCTTGCGGTATCCCGTACTTAAGACTCAAGAAATTCTATTCATCATTTGTCTTTCAAATTTGAAACCGTAATTAAATAGAAAAATATTCTATGTAGTAATATACGTACCGACATAACAGGTATGCACTAGACGGGCACCTCCTCCTGCTCCTGCTCGCGCTGGCGCACCGCCACCGCCGTCTCCACCAGCAGGTACAGGCACTTGAACTTGTCGCGCTCGCCCTCGACGCCCGCCACCTGTAGACAACATATTGTTATAAGAAAAACACTAAGTCAGCTTCACGCTGTATCCCGCACTCAGCAAACGTAGACAGAGAGAATCTAGTGTTAAAACATTCTGTTACCCACTTTCCGTCGAAATCTGGAGGAATTGCGTGTTGCGTTGCGGAACTCAACACCGCGCTTTGCCTCGACACCAGAGCGAAGAAATGAAAATATAAATTTAAATAAATATTTCATTTCCTGGAGTGGGGATCGAACCCACAACCAGCCGATTTTATACAATGCAGTCTACACATACAACACATACCGCTGCCCACACCACTCACACCTACCTGCTTGCGCCTCAGCGGATGCGGCAGCTGAGGCAGGTGCGCGAGCTGCGGGTGCCAGCCGCCCGCGCCCCGTCCTCCTGTGCCTCCCTCCACCGCGGCGCCGCCCCCTACCGCCTCGTCCGCGCCGGCCACCGCGCCCGCGTCCTCCGAACCGGAGCCCTCGTCGGCGGTGCGCACCGTCACCACCGCTGCTGAGCTGTTAGCAAAGAGAATAATGGTTAAATGTTTAATTCACATTAAGATGAAACTACAAGAAAACTATCTCGTTCTTTTTATGTACCTTTACACTGCACCTAATGTGAATTAGGTTCTTTTTGCTTACCTCACTCCGTGCCACGCATACCACTGAATTTTCGAGACATTGTGGTACGAGTGGGGGAACTTAAATTAAAAACGAATCTCTTTGTCTTATTGCCAGAACGAGAAAATGAAAATATAAAATAATTCACATGACGTTGGCACTATGGTACAAGGATTTCAATAAATTAATTAAGAAAAACACAGAAACAAAAAACATAAGACGATAAAATTGTAGTACACATTATAAAAAAAGGAGACACAATTTATGAGACACCAAAATACCTTTAGAACTTGAATTACTTTTACTATAAAAAATACGATACAAAATAATCATGTTATCGTAGGAGCATTAAAATCAGTCCTTGGATACAAGAGTGAAACAAAGCGATGTGAGTGATACAGATATAATTACAAAAATCGTCTTATTCTATTAAAACCTGACCCAGCAGGCCCTATTGTAGTTATGATATACAAAACTCTTTTATACATAATATTGTAGTATATAAACTAACCCTCTAGCAGCTGGATGCAGTTCCCTCTCCGGTCCATATCTTATAACAGACTGCCACACAGAGGGGTCGTACTTGACCTCCTCCTCACTGACGGCGCTGGAGGAGTAGCCCTCTTCTCCCTCTAATTCTCCATCGCTGCGGTACACTAGGAGGCCGTCACCATAGTCGTGGTCTCTGCCGCCTTCACCCTGAGATAAATAATGTTTTTTTTAACTTTTTTAAAGTGTTATTCTATACATAGGAAAGAAAATTTTTTTTAGGAAACTTATAAAAATTGGAACATGATTTTTTAAACTTTTAAGAAAGAAAAAAATACATAATTGAAGACACGAGTGGATAAAGCTGATATGTCACATTTTTGAATTTTCGCTGCATGCTTCTAAGCATGAATGATGGTGTTATTTTAGAACTTCACTACTTGATGAAAGTGTCATGTACACAACTTTTTTATATTAGTTTTCGAATTTTCAAAGCATTTAACTGGATTTTCTCGAAATTAGAATTTTGCGACCTTTAGCCACTTCTTCTTGTCTTCAATTGTTACATAAAAATATCCCTACTTTTATGTAACAATTGTGATCGACATTCATCCCCGACACATCGATATATATTTATCATCGGTATTTGGCACTTACCTCTGGCTCCCCCTCTCCGTCCCACGCGGTGACCACGACCCCAGAGGACGAGGCGCCGCCGAGCTGCTTGCGGCCGCGCCTCGATATAGTGTAGTGCAGGGGGTCGTGACCCTCGCGCCGGATCATCTCAGGCAGGATGCGGCGGCGAGCGTTTATGAACCAGTTGCATACCTGCAGGGAGCAAATATGACATATGCACATATGCCGAAGTGAACGAGGGGTTCGATTCTCACACAAACAAATTATTATATTTCAATTATTTCGATCTCACTCTAGGACCCAAATAAACAAAGCGCTGCTATGATTTCCACACGCAATGTCTCAAAAATTGACAGCAGTGTTTTAAAACGGCTATATAAGGATTATTAGAATTCAGTAAAACAAAACGACGGCCTCCGTCGTGGCGCTGGGGCACAAGGATGTAACTGTAACGCGACTATTGTGAGTTCGATTTTCACCAGAGTGAATGAATTATAATTTGTTAATATTTTCATTTCTTCGCTTTGGTACCAAGGCAAAAAGCTCGGCGATGAGTTCCGCTACTCAACACGTAATGAATCGAAAAAATCGGCAGAAAATGGAGAACGAAGTGTCTTAACTCTAGGTTCCCTACCCTACCTACCTACCCTCCTTTATGCGGAATAATTATATTTATAATTTTTAATATTAGTAAAATAGAAAATATTTATAACGTAACTCATATCTATATTATGAACAGAAAAATAACTCGTCTGTTACTCACGCATTTTGCTGATTAATTTACTTACACTTTTCCAAGAAAAAAAAGAACAAATACATAAAATTATAATACCAATGACTTAGTAAAATACTAAGACATGAAAAGAAGTATAATTACACATTACACACCTGTCACAAAACAATCCACAACACAAAACACTCAAAACCAAACTAAACAAACACACACACACAATACCTGCAAAACAGTCAAATTCGCCTCCTGACTTAGTGTCAATTTCTCCGCGTCGCTGGGGTACGCGTTGTAGCGGTGCTCGTACAGCCACCGCTTGAGTATCTTCACTGAGTGCTTCGGCAAATTGCCGCGACGCTTGCGCACTATTATTCCGCCCTGTCAAATTAAAAAATATATTTATTTATGTTTTTTGACGTTAAACTTGCTTTTTCACCCTGAAAAAGCAAGTGACTGTAAGCGCCACCGGTTGTGGGATTACTTCCCATTCGAGAAAGAGAATTATTTATTTTCATTTCGTCGCTCTCGTTCCGAATTTTGCACGCAATGCCTTAAGATTTGGAAAGGCGGGGAACGAAAGTGTCTTTCCCAGGTTCCCTTTGTCTACCCTGCTATGTGCAGGATACAGCGTAAAGCTAAAAAAATAAAAACATAAAAGTCACAGGGTACTTTTAACTGTATGTAAACATTTCCGCATATGGTATAATAATATTTAAGTTTCTTTATGACAATGGCGCATAATGCATAATTAGTGAATACAATAGAAAAACATGTACATATTAATTTACTATTGTTTTTTTGTTGTTTTCATTTTTTCTCTCCTAATTAAGCTAAATTACGTTAACAGAGTAACATGCCGTCTGCAGTTTGACGCTTTCGCCGATGGTTGTAGGTTCAATCTCCGATAGAAAAACGATATTTTAATTCTTTTTTTGAGACAAACGCGGCGTAAGGTCACGCGGCACATAAAAGAAAAACGGAGAACGTAAGGTCTTTCTTATATTACTTTTTTAAAAAAAACCCCTCTATCTCACCGGCGGGGGGCCAGGGTGACCCATGTGTGATATGGTGCGTCGGGATCGATCTGCTTCACCGTCTGTGCCGGACTCATTGTCATCCGTCGACGACGTTGACGGGAATCTGTCACGAGCTGTAAACGATGGAAAATAATTATTGTGTATAAAAAAATATTTATGTATATAGATTTCAGTGTATGCTGGAACCTGGGAACCTAGTGTCCCTCCGTCCGAGGAAATGACAATATTAAATATTTCATCCAGTGGGAATCGAACCCACAACATACTACGCTACGCTTTTACAGCCCGCCGGTGTTATACAAATATAAATTCATTCAGTCTAAATATTAATTGGTTCTAATTTTTTAACCAAAATTAATAATATGTCTCTATATATATGTCATATACGTGACTATTCACGAAAACTAGATATATGTATTAAAAAAAAAACAGAAATATGCCAAAAGTATTCAAACAACCGACGCATACTCGCAACTCAAGGAATTTTTAATATAAAGTATCAACGGGCTCAGCGAACTGGAAGTTGGGAGGTATATGTATGTATATAATATGAAACAGCCATTTTGCCCCTATGTATATTATGCATGTCACATGTCCAAAGTAAAATGGCATAAATAATCTATACTAGAGCCATAAGCCACCTGAAAATGTTCATCACACCGAAAGAAGAAAATGAAAATAATGAAATCAAACCTTATGGGTTCAAACCGACGCAACGGTCGGAAGAGTTCGTTTGTTTGTTTAAGCGCTAAGATCTCTAAACTACTAGTCTGATTTAATTAGGGTTCCGTACTTTTTAATGACAAAAAGAAACCGTTATAAAAGTACGTAGTTGTTCGCGGTTTTTCTTATAGTAATTATAAGACCAAAATAATAAAAATTAATATTGCTAATCGTCACTAGAGCGACACCCTGCGTCACTCTAGCATCAATCTGATATTTAGATAAGACATTTTTGAAGAATATTTACATAATGAAGATAATATATGTATGTAAATATACCGATAAGAAGGACATTCACCTAATACCTTGACGACACGCCTTCAAACTGTCACAGCATATGCATTGCGTATGGCAAGACCAAGTGCGGCGTTGGGTTCCGTAAAAAGGTATGGAGAGCTATGTCGATTTACTAGTTTACTACATAATTTAAAAATATTAATTGTATTTTTAAAATTATTTTTTTTAAGTAAAATTAGTTGAAACATAGTTATAACTTTAAAGGTTTGATGGATTCTCAAACAATTGCGTCAATAGAGGGGAGGTCGAACCCATTTACGTCAATGCATAAGAATCATCGCCGTAAGTGGACTTACATAGTGGTGTTTACGAGGATACGTTATAGGTGAATCTTTATGTATAGGCCGTCGTGGCGCAGGGGCACGAGCGTGCTACTTTATACGCGACTGGTTATGGGTTCGATTCACATTCGAGGAAATTAAATATTTATTTATTTTTATTTCTTCGATCTGGTAACGAGGCAAAGCGCGGCTTTGACTTCCGCCACTCAACACACAATACCTCCAAAATCCATTGAATAGTGTTGAATGGAATTGTCGTAATGGAAACGGTGTATCTTAATACGAGGTTTTCCAGGTTTCCTCAGCCGTCCTTGCTATGTGTGGGGTACAGGGTGAAAAAAAAGTTGAATTTGTTACAATACTCCCTGTTAAGACACTCTGTTCTCCGCTAAAATTTTAGTTTCGTCTATTAAAAAGTAACCGCAGCGTTTGCTACTAACATAGATCCTCTTATAGATCAGTTTTTTTTTTATAATAAATTAGTTTATATATTAAAATATAAACTATTACTATTATAAACATAAAAGCAGCAATTTTTATTTTCTTACAAAATAAATTAGTACGAATATAAAAATTGCGGCTCCATCACATACTTCATTATGGTTGTTTGTTTGTCAATCAATGTTTAATATTTATCTATTGCGTATTCTTATTTCCATATAATGTTTTTCTAAAATCGTAATGTATCTAACTCTGTAATGTTTTCTGTTCTGTTCTTTTATAATGTTTTAATATTTTTTAAATTATAGCCATTTCTTACACGTACGAAAATAAATTTAAATTTATTAATTTAATTAAATTAAATTTATTAATAAATTTTATTTTTTTTATATTAATGTGCATAAATCTCACAATCTATACCAATTTATTTAAAAAAAATAATAAAATAACCATACAAACTGTCATAATAAACAACAACAATAATATAACAGGAGATGTTGTTTTCCGTCAAAACAAGAGGGACACCCACGGGGGGTTGGCGGAACGATCGATCGCGGGCCAACGGCCGCGTGACGCAACTCGACACCAAGGACACTTCCGGAGGAGCTTGCGTGACCTTATTCTTGCACACTTGACATGTTTTTATTGAGACACTCTCGTGTTTTCTTTTGATCTTTGGGTAATTTCTAGGGTTCCATACACAAAGGATAAAATAGGGATCCTGCTTACCCTTTGTTTAAGACTCCGCTTTCCGTCTGTCTGTCTGTCATCAGTCTGTATCTCATGAACTGTGATAGTTAGATAGACATTTAAATTTGGATGTTATGTTTGGGGTCTGCAGGTTACGAACGAAAATACGAACTAAGTCTTTAAATAGGATAACTTTTTTTATTTATGATGCGTTGTAATAAAATAAACCCTATATGATTTCAGAAGCTTGCCAGAATCAAATAGTAAAAACCACATCTAAATAGGTTAAGCCGATTCTGAGATTAGCGATTACAAACACACAAGAATTTAAAAAAATATTGTTTTGGGTTCTATTATGTTAATAAAGTGTTCATAGTGTTATGTTGAAACTTCTAAGTCAATTTTTGTTGATAACAATATCTAATCTATACATTTACTTAGTTTTGATTTATATATTTTAACTTAACATCTATTAATTATTCCAATAGCTTAAGATTTCATATTTTTAATTTAGTTTTTAATATTAAAAATATTACACACTCCCTTTTCCAATTTTTGCCCAACTTTCATGTTAAGTGACAGAACTAACTATCAGACTTTGTCTGTTAGAAGAGGGAAATGAAACTTTCATTTTCTATTAACTTTTCATTATGAAAGTAATTTAAATATATAAATAAAAAATATTTTCCTGAATGGGAGCTGAACCCACTGCCCCAAAAAGTCAGACAGACAGTGGTGAATGGAGTATCTTAACACTTAACACACAACTTTCCTCCTGTTTTGAGAGAAATGTATAATATTATTAGAAGTAAAATATTTGTTGAGTGATATATTTTTTGTATTCATATTTTTGTTTACTCCAAAAATTAGTTTGTATCATATAAAGTAAAATAAATGGATTTCCTTTGATTGTGTTAGCTAGCTAGCAAAGAAAATTATAATCAAATATCTACAATTTGTTGTTTGAAAGAAAAAAAAACCAAATAATGTTAAAATGAAATCAATACCTAACAAATTTAAAACATCAACAAAGCAACCCCAGCGCCGCCTAGCCTACCGCGTGACTTCATACAAGGAGGTAGCCGCCATCTTGTCATCATTGACCGCTGTCATTTTACTGTCAATACGACAAAGTCAAAACCCAATAATAAAAATAAACATACGAAATAATAATACATTTGTTAAACTAAAAGAAGAACATAGAATTTAATGTTCTAGTAGACAATTAGAAATATATGTGTTGTACGTAGCTTTAAGCCCTGTATTAGCGTCTAAAAATAACCATGGCACGTGCCAAGTCTTCAAAAGACGATTACTTTTTGTTATAGCTATTTTCTATTAAAACTATTAAGAAAAGAATCTCTTTTTATAAGTTTCCAACTGTAAACTAACTGTTTCAACGATGATAAGCATAATGAGATGGCCAATGTGGCGCATTGGCGCCATTTTACTTTCGCGCGATCGAGTTCCTAGGTGACGTAACAGACCTAGTTTCTATCCAGAGTGAATCCTAAGTGGTTTCAAACAATGGTAATTAGGTTTTAGCACATTTTTAATAAGAAAAATAGTTGTTTTTATATAAATGTCACCTTGACGTGTGTCAATATGACAAGCATGGCGGAAACGTGGCGTCGTTTTGGACCGGCTTGCTTACCTCCGGGCGACATTGTTTGTCTATTTGAAACGCGGGCTTCTCTGATTATCTCTCGGGTTATTTCTCTCACGTCACGCCTCTGCTGGTATGCCATTGCGGGCCGGTCACGATGTTCCTGCGCTATACCGGCCGTAGGAGGTAACATCGTCACTCAATCCATTAGAAAAGTATATTTTCACCGCCACACAAGAATAAAATGTGGAATTATATAGTTTTTGGTCCCACAGTCAATATTGTAAACAACACGGTAAATTAAAAATAATATAACACAAGCGTAACAACGCACGGCAAACGAACCAAAACGCGACTGTGTCGACCGCGGCCGTTTGGGGGGACGGCGGGAAGATACGCTACAGCGCCGTCGCGCACCTGTCCTTGTCACACTTGTAGTGAAGCGTATATTGCCATCTCCCTCCGGCTCACAACGCCTCGATGTCAAAATGAGAGTACTGTCAAAACAAAGCGTGGGTTTGGCAAGAAATATTATTCAAATGTCAAACAATCAACGTTTACAAATATAGAAGTGCCATCTAGTTCATTTTTGTGTAATCACAGTGTAATTTAGGCCAAGCTATAAATATGCGCTTGTCAAGTCAAACAACAGAATTAAAAAGTTTTTAAAAAATATGTTGAGGTCCTATATTGCAAAAACTTTATTAAAAATAGTTGAAAGATGTGAGTTAACTCCGTGTAACAGCGTATAACTATAATAAACGAGGGTTTTCTAACAATATAGTACTTAATTTCTACTTCTATAATTTTTTTTTATTTCATGCGGGATACATTCCGCCCATAGCAGGGTGGTCAGAGGGAATCTGGAAATTTACAGTTAAGACACTTCGTTACCAACTTTACGCCAACTTCTGGAAGTACTGCCTGTTAAGTGATGTAACTCTACGCCGCGCTTTGCCCCGTTGCCAGAGCGAGGGAATTAAAATATTAAATATTTTATTTCCTCAAATGGGAATCGAACCCAGAACTTGTCGCGTTTACAGTTACACGCTAGTACCACTGCGCTAGGAGTTATGACTGGCCTCAACTTCTATAATATAATATGCTTAAGTTTTTATTCAAGTTAATTAAGAACGTTTTTGTTATTTTTTAAATCTATATTCCGAGAATTTCCTAATATCTAACAAAGTTTTAAAATTTTATGTAACTAATTCAATTTTTTAATTTAGTAACATTGAAGTTGTGTTAAAAAAGAACATAATAGGCTTAGTACACATTATCTAAAATAGATGAAAAGTAGAGCGGAGTGCACCAACACTGAATTCTCTCTACCTGCCATTTAAGAAGGGTGTGCAGAAAAAAATATATGTGTAGGCACTGAAAGATCTTTAATACTTAATAATATTTATTTAAACAGAGATCCTCCTTGTGTTAAATAGGTTAAAAACTATAATTGTAGGCAATAATCAATTTTATAGCTTGGTTTATTATTTATATTATATTAAAATGAAATTTATAAAAGGAGATTAAGAAATGTAATAAAGGATATCAAGAAATAACAATAGTATTTAATATTGAAATGATTTTTATTGGACGGATATTATAATAATAATACATATTAAAACTTAGAAATATAGCAATGCAGTGTTAAAATTTATCTTAAAATTAAAATCAACCATTCGCATAGATAAAGATTAATTGTTTTTCATAGATTCGATCAGCCTTTTGTATACTAGTTCTGGAGCTCGCTTAGAGAACTGGAAGTCCAAGTGGCTGAAATGTTTCTCAGGAACTTCGTAGTAGTCCTTTACGTTGGGTAATTCCTTGTGAAGGCGGTCTACGTCTCTTGGGTGCGCCAACCAGTCTTCTTCGCTGTAGTAAAGAGCAACTGGCACGCTAACCTCGGTCATATTGTACTGTGGGGGCTGGTGGTGACCGTATATCTTTTTATTAATATCGATTCCGTAGTCGAGTTTCCTGAATTCATGTGATGACACTGCTTGTGCGTACTGCAAGATTTGTCGGGTTGACGCTCCGGAGGGAAGGTGTGAGGTGATCACTGGAATCAAATCGTAGTCCATACCAGATGTGTCGATGCCGGCCATTACGAAGTTTACGTTAGAACATACATTTTTGCAACCAATTTCCCATTCGCACATATTGCCACCAACCGTATGTATGAGCTCCTTGCTAGGCTGGAACTGTCCTTCACCAAGTTCGTTGTAGAGACGCTCGTAGAATTGACTGCTGGGTGCTGTCATACGTAGAAGAGGGCTGCGGACATTTGTCATATAAACCATGGGACCTAACGCGTACATCATTGTAATTTTCTGTCTGAATTCTGGACGACTGGCCGCCAATGCGAAGAAAACGGTAGCTCCTTGAGAGTGGCCGATGTAGAAGAGTTTATTTTGTTCAGAAGTTTTGAGAGCATAGTCTATCATGGCGGGTAAGTCGTTGAGGGCGATCTCGTCGATGCTGAATTGCCAGAAGTCTGGGTTATTGACGTGTTTGCTGGCGTGACGGCGAGCGTATTTGTTGCCGCGTGTGTTGCCCAGCCAGACATCGTATCCTGCGTCGGAAAGTAAGTAAGCAAGTGAATGCTCAGGACCCATTAGTAGCCAGTCGTCAGCGCTGCCCAGGACTCCGTGCATCAGGAAGACGACGGGGCGTTGCTTGACATCATGAGCGTCCTGTTTCGATTTGATGCGAAACAGGGTGAGGTAGTAGCCGTCGTCGGTCTTCACAACGTGCTCTTCAACTCCGTACTTATGCTGCTTAAGTAGTTGAGTAGCGTTGTTGACGTGGCCCTCCTCGCGATTCTCGATGGCCTGATGGAATGCATTGTGAATCTTTTTCTTGTCCTCTTCGCTCACATGTTGTACTGTTTTGTAGGCGTCGCGGAAAATTCTCTCGATTTCTTTAGTGTCGCTTACAGGTGAGTTTGGTCCTGCCGCTATTTGCACGCCGCGCCATTCGATCACGTCGCCAAAAGGCACCTGGTTTCCCTGAGTGATGACAGTTGAGAAAAGGGGTGCGTTCCAATTCTTGACGGTGCGGTATGAGGAAGGATAATCGCTAATATCATCGTAGTTGTAACGTTCCTTGCTTTCCTGCGAGGTAGAGGTGCGTTGATGACTTGATTTCATTTCCTTCTCGTCCTGGTGCTGACGGTTGCTATCAAGATAATCCATGATGTTCACATCGAGAGTGTCCATGCGAGGTGTTAGTTGATGACGGACGATGTTGCAGGCGGAGTCGCGGGCCAGAGCGAGGCAGAGGAGCACGTAGACAGCCCTCATGGTGCCAGCTTGTGTTGACTGTACCGCTTGTTGCATTACTAGCGATTTTATATAATTATATTCGCACATTCAGCGTCTTAGTGAATTCATCGTATACAGATGTTCAAAAAAAATTAATATATTTTTTTTATTTATTTATTTTTTTGGAAATAAGTGCTTTGTAGAGCGACTTTATGTTAAAAGAAAATGTGTAAGCATTTTCTATAAATATAGCGTTACTCCTTTTTGCGTCAATTCTTAATGAGTGACTAAGTAGCTTGTAAGTCAGTCAGTAACCCGTAATATTATTTAATCCATTCAAAAAAAAATCGACATAGATTTAAAGCAACGAAACATTTTTTTTTAAAGCAATATAAGCATAAGTTTTTTTTAAATTTAGTAGCAAGACGCAGAATGTGAAGAGCTTACTGAAATAGACAATAACCTGACGTCGCATTTTGTCTAATCGGAAACGGAAAAAGAAACAAATTATAATGTGATTAGTAGCCTAAGCGACAAGTTTTATTCTGAGCCTTTCCATCTGTGCGCCGACGATAGATATATTAATATAATCCCGCATACAGCAGGATAGGCACAGGGAACATAGTACTAAAACACTCTGTTTCTGACTTCGCCCTCTTTTTAACCGACTTCTGTAAGAAAAGGAGGTTATCAATTCGACTATTTTTTTAATTTGTATTTAAATTATTTTTTTTTTGTTATGTTTGTTACCTCATAACTTCAAGATTAATTTATTGTGAGTGGGACTCGAACCCACCGCTGTCGCAATATTTATCGTAGTCAGACCTATAGGTTACCTAGAATCGTGTTTTGGAATCATATAATAAAAAAAATACTTACATACAAAGTAAACACCCTGTATATTGCATTTTACGCGTTTATTTAGGTTGTTGATTTATATTTTGCTTGTTATATTTTTGCGACGCATAATATTTATTGCGAAATAATTAGAACGTATTCATACAAAACAGCACTAAGATAATAATTTTATAAATTAAAAGAAAATATTTTCAATACATTTTTATTATGAAAACCTAGTTATGAAAACCTACTGGATTACCTATCTATTTTCCGGTGGCCGTTTTTTTATTTTTTTTTAATCACACTGTATTCCGCACACGTTAGGGTGCAAAGCCAGGAGGAACTTAGGGTTGAGATACTCCTTTCCCTCGCCAAAATCTAGAGGCAACGCCAGGCTTTGCCTAGACACCAGAGCGTAGAAATGAAATATTTCATTTTCTCGAGTGGGAATCGCACCCACGATCTGCCGAGTTTACAGGCACACCTTGTGCCCCTGGGCCACGAGTGGTTTCAGACCGTTGACCGTTGATGATTGTTATCATGAAATTGATATGGAATCCCCGTGGGTTCCATATCAATTTCATCCCATTTTTTTCACAAGTCCTCTTTGCACAACACCATTCATTAAAATTATATTTAGCATAGCTAGCTAATTATATATTTTTAATGAAATATTAAACAAATATTTGTCAAAAAAAGGTCGCTATGAAATAATATTAGAAAAATGACACCGTAGAGCAGTGACGCAGCATTTGACGGCAAATTTAATGATTGCAAATGAGTTTGATTCCGAGAGTCGGTAAAATGAATTATTTTCATTATTAATAACACAAAGGGTGGCGTCGAGGATGCCACTTACTATTTACGAGATTACACTTAAAATTGTGAGAAGTGTCTTAACACTATGTTTTTTTTTCGCCTAAATTGATATATGCGAGAAACAGGATGAAATTAAAAAATATATACCACACACTATAGTATATTTTTGTACTCTTTCATAAATCAATTGATTTTTTTCTTTCTTTTTCTGGACTTTCTTATTAAAATATCTAATAATAAAAACCACGGCATATCCCGCACACGAACTGTACAGAGGGAACCTTGTGTTGAAACAGCGTTCGTTCCTCATTTTCCGTCGTTGTATTGCGTGTCGAGTGGCAGAACTCAACGCCGGGCTTTTGCTTTGGTACCAGAGAAATAATTAATTAAATAATTCATTTCTTCGAATGAGAATCGAACCCATTACCGTCGCGCTACAGTCACATCCATACACTTACGCCACGACAGCCTCATAAAACCTGTTTGCATAGAATATATTCGTTGAGTAAGTATTTATTATTGTTAGCAAAACTATTGACTATACATATAAAAAGTTAATGATATGCTTACTCTGATAAAATATACGTTTTTATTATATTTTTGTACATTTTATAGGTTAGGTAGACAAAATCTGATGCTGTCTCTAGATTTTCCTTTCCAGGTACTTTTAAATATTACTTAACTAAATGACACCAAAAGTAAAAATATTATATTTATTTATTTTTTTAAATTTTTAGCCTACATAAATGAACCGGGTCCAACTTCATGACTTTCATTCAGTCAGTAGCCAATTTCAATTTGTAATAGGTACATACTTAAAACATTATGTAACTACATAAATATGTGTAATTTTGAATGTATATTTGCCTACTATTTACACACCATTAGCATTTGGGTCTTTTTATTTAAAATTAATTGTACTTAGTACATATTAGTACATATTAGTTTTTCGTGTTAGTTTCGCAACTATAATATTGTAGTAGTGTGGTATGCGTCTGATTAGACTTAAACTTTACGTTTAAATCGGACAGGATGAAATTGCATCAATCAGTAAACATTTTTAACACTACATAATATTTACATAAGCAACAAAACTTATAGTAAATCTAAAGAATAATTAAATGATTTTAGGTACAATTCATATATAACTATATAAAAAACCATTAATCCGAACTATCATATAATGACAACAGTTTTCGTAATCTATCATAGATTAGAATTTTGACATCTTTAGCAAATAAGAAATCCATATGGCTAAAATTTTTATAAGGAACCTTGTATATGTCTATAACATTGGGAAGTTTCTGGTATAGACGGTTGACATCATCTGGATGCGCTATCCAGTCGGCTTCGCTATAGAACAAGGACACGGGTGCGTTTACACGATGAAGGGCGTACCTGGGTGGCACAGCTGCTCCGTAACGTTGCAAGTTCCGTAAGTTACCGTAATCATATTTCTTGAAATCTTTCGCTACAATATTTTGACTGTAATGCACGAGTTGCTTAACAGATACTCTACTAGGACTGTGACCGAAAAGAACTGGTAGGTTGGTTACGTTCAGCTGAGCCAAGTCAAAGCCGACGAAAAGAAATATTAAATTATTACATAATATTTCGGCCGTCGTGCCTGTACCACATACTATATCTTTAAATAATCTTATTGAACTATTATCTGGAAGAAATTCGTACAAGCCGATTGATGATAATATTTCGTAGAGAACAGACACTTCCGGTGCTATTAGTCGAAGAATTGGTGACCTAATTTTCCCAACGAACGCGACCGGAGATAATGCTACCATAAGGGTTATCTTCTTATTGTATTCTTTTCTCTCTGAAGCCATTACAAAGAAAATTGTCGTTCCTTGAGAATGGCCCACATATTTTAGTGTGCTAGAGTTACTAGTATGTAGAGCATGGTCGATCATAGCTGGTAGGTCGTAATATCCTATTTCATGCCATGAAAAATCCCAAAACATAGGTTCTGATGAGTTAAATTGAACATGATGGAGTGAATGTTTGTTTCCTCGGACATTTCCCATCCACACATCATAGCCTTCATTTGAGAGGAGATAGGCAAACCCATTGTCTGGCCCAGCAATAACGAAATCATCAGAACTTCCAAATATACCATGCATCAGAAACAATACTGGCCCTTCCTTAGGTATCCTGTGCACAGCAAGAATGTAACCATCGTCAGTTTTAACTTTATGAGTCTCCATGGTATATCCATATTTAAATGCTAACTTCTCAATACTTAATGTAGCATCTTCATTATTTTCATTAGATCGGTAGTCACTTATGAATTTATCAGAATTGTCTACGACTTCTCTAAGGCTATTGAGCACAGGATCGGTGTAGGCGGCTTCCATGAAGTCGGCTGTAGTTGAAGGTAGTTTCGTAAGGGGCCACACAGTGTTGGCTAGAGTGTCATTTGAAGTCCAAATTGCAGATTGAACTTTAGGATGCTGTTTCGATCGATTTGCGTTGCCTATTAGAAATGATATTGTAAGTACTAAAACGTATTTTAACATGTTACACGAACACATAATGTAGGGCTCGAATACAAACTGAGTTCATCTCATCAAGTTAGGCATGACGTTGGTTTTTTATACTAACATGGTATTGTAATCATCTATTTGTATGATATAATTAGTAATTCATTGGAATTTTAAATAGATTGAAGCTCAATAGTTAGGTATATGTAATTTTTAGGGTTCCGTTCCTCATAAGGAAAATACGGAACCCTTTTAGAATCACTTTGTTCGAAATTGGAGAAGGGAGTGCCTTAACACTAGGTTCCTTCGACCTATTCCACAGTTTGCGAGATACAGCGACAAGCTAAACAAACAACTACCTACTGTACCTATCTACTACTAATATCCTGTTTATTACATTTGATTTTTTTATTTCAGTAACTATTTTTTTTATATTCTTAATTTTTCATTCAAACAGAACGTTTTAACTCTTTTTTGTCCCCTTCCGCCGAATTTTCGAGATCTTGAGTGGCGAACCTAAACGCCGCGCTTTGTCTTTTTAACAAAAGAAGTTTAATAATTAATTTTCCCGCGTGGGAACTGAACCCATAACCGTCGCGATTATACTCTCACGCTGCCACTGTGCCACGACGGCCATAAAAAACGTTAGAACCATATAAAGTGATTATAGTTTTTATTATATGTAAGAAACTGATATCTATCTATGTTACGCAATTATTGTTGTTTTACAATTAACTGTAAAGAATCAGAGACAGCATTTATTTGCATTTTGTTTATTCATGCATTATACTTAGCATGTGTTATGTAGGTACAAAGTCCATGCACAGAAGTAGAAAAAGCTATTTAAGTATAATACTTATAAATAATTTATATTTTTACCCGTCTTTAAAAAAAGGAGGAGATTATCAAATTGGAGGCCAGTCGTGGCGTGTCACACAAAGTGTGTGTGAAGTGAAATATTTATATTCTATGTCGGTGTCTAGGCAAAGTTCGGCGTTGAGTTCCGCCGTTCAACACACAATGCCTCTAGAATTTGGCGGAAAGTGGGGAACGGAGTGTCTTAACACGAGGTTCCCTTTGCGTACCCTGCTGTGTGCGGGATACAGCGTGAAGTTGATATCTATATAGTGTTAAGACACTCATTGGTGAAACTGATTGATACAGAGCCGCGCTTTGTCTTGTTACCAGGGCGGGAAAATAAAGATAATTAATTTACCCCAGTAACCATCGAACCCACAATCATCATGCTTAGAGTTTGATCAGTCAGTAATATTGATACTGTTAAAACAATATAGAGATTAAAAATACTAAATTATTTACTTTATTTCATTTTACCTAATTCTTATCTAAGACTACATTTGTTTTGACAATAATTATTGTTATAAGGCCAAGTTTGCACTGTCAATGGCTACCGCGCGATTTTTTATCACTTAAAAATATATATAAATTAGATTCACGCCGTATCCCACACACAGCAGGGTAGGCAGAGGGAATCTAGTGTTAAGGCACTTCGTTCTCCACTCTATGTATTTAAAAATATCATCATTTCATCACTTTAAAAAAATATATTGTGATAAAAAAAATAATTAAAGCCAATAGTTAGTTACTATTAAAGCCAATAGTTAGTTACTATTTTATGAGAATCATTAATGTTGTGGCATTCATATCAAAAATTTTAAATGGTAAATTGAAACACTAATAGAAAATTTTCATAAGAATAAAATGCTTTTAACTTAAATTAAAATATTTAGTGTCAAATAAAACTAAATTTGATTATGAATTTATTAAAATAATATTAAAACACGATTTCCTTATTGATGAGAACCTTGTCTTATTGAATATATTTTATACTATCAATTTTATATTTATATTTCTTACGACTATCTTGATTATTCTGTATTGGAATAACTTCAATAATATGTCAAAATAATTGATAAGTCTATATTATAGGAGTCTTATCATCGCCTAAAGTTTTTAATTTTACTCATTCTTTATTGTAAGCAATCTTCGTAGTTTCATTTTACAGTCTAATTAGAAATTAAGTGCAATTTTGTTATTTTAATAAAAACTATTGTTAGTTGTTACAATAAAGTTTTTGAAACTTTTAAATATCAAAAGGTTTGTATTATTTATTTATGTAGGCCTAGGTTGGAGTGAAACTAGTATTATTTATTAAGAGAAGAGAAGTAGTCATTAAAAAGCTTTTATCATATAAAAATTCAAACGTCTACTTTTAAATGCTTTGTCTTCAAGTGGTGCACTTTGAAGTTAGATTTAAAAAAACTACATTTTTTTACTAGTAAGATATTCCTGCAAGTTGAAATAATTTTCCAACTATCTGCAATAATGTTACTTTAATGTTTTACTAAGAGTAATCTTACATTACAACTTCCAGTACAGTTATTATAAAAATTCCATGTAATACTGCTGAAAATGCCTATTTTTATTCATCAGAATATTAGAAGTGAATTCATGAAATAACTATTAGCAAATAAATGAGGTCTATATTAAAAATTTTCAACGATTTGAGACTTCCTTTGTTTAGTGATGCATTAGTCTAAGGGATAACAGATGATGTGTTTTATACAGATTGTCTAATAATTGTTTTAAATATACATATTGCGAAGTAAATAATAATTATAGCCTTTATAAAAGAGGAGTTTATGATGGAAAAGTGTTTTGCTCCACCCTAATATAGGTAGGTATATTATAGTAAAAAAAACAAGTTCTTTTTTTATAATTTAATTATTTTACAGATTACCCTTGTTTTAAAACTTTGTTACTATTATGAAATACTTCGAACCAATATTTGATACTACAATGAATCTCGAGCTAGCAATAGTAAGTGCAAAAAGTATCATTAATTATAAATTTTATTTAAATCTCCTGCTTGTATTATTTTTTATTAATTAATATATGCAACTAAGAAACCTTTTATATTTTCAATGAAATTATATCTTTTTATTGTAATAAAATTTATTATTACTACTACAACTTATTGGTTATGTAAGATATATATTTTGTGTTAACATTAGGGTCAAATTATGTTATTATTGTTCCAGAATTACTTAAAGAATAATGAAACAATAAAGCCCATTGAATGGGAAGCTGATGGTACATATGATGTGAACGATTATAAAGTTAAAATATTTTATTCTTTATATGACAAGACAAAGATCACAGAAAAGGAAGTAAAATACCAAATAGAATTCTTAAAATTGGCTGATTTAATAGAAAAAAGGGGAGAACTGTTTTGTCAACTCGAATTTTTACTAAGAGATGTACCAATGGAAGATGTTAAAAAGTTTAATTTGGAATTAATTAAGCAAAATTTAATTTATCATTCTATGTACCAAGATAAAGAAACAGCATTTGGTATAACTTCTTTTTTTTATTGTGAATTAATAATAAATTTCTGAAGACCATTTTCTGCAGGAGGCAGTGGCTTAGGTTCAATTTCACCTCCAGGGGCTGAATTTATTTAAAATCTTCACTCTGGCAAAACAGTGTGCTGTTAAGTTTAGCCTTTAAACATGCCTTTCTGAAAAGAAAATTGATGAATATTTCTCTCTGAGTACCCTGCTAGGTGCGGTTGTATGTATAGCTAAAAAGAAAAAACAAAGCTTCTTTAGTTTTTGTTATTTATTTATAATATTCAATAGTTTTAAGAGGATGAAAAAACTGGAAGAGGTTCCTCTATGTGATGAATATAAAAGATGTTTTTTATCTATTACTTTTTACTGATTAGTTCAATCTTAATATGTTATGTTTATGACATAAGGTATACTTCAAGTGGTTCAACCTATATAGATGTTATATCTTTTTAATATTTCTAGATGGAGTCATCGTAATGTCGGACAATAGTCCCTTAGCTAGTCTTGGGTGGATTGTATATTCAAAACATCCAGTGACAGTTGTAGCATCAATGAAAGCTGCCATTATTTGTTCAGTGTTTGTAAATCTTTGTAAAGAAGCTGGGTAAGTTGATTAAATTAATAATTAACACAGTGAATGACATAGTTACACTACAATACACTAGTTACTTATTTAAACAGTAAAAAATATTAAATAATTATACTTTTACTGATAAGACTTTACAGTACGGTTGACAAGTTGTTTATATATATTACTAGCGGCCCGCTCGCGGTTTCACCCGCGTGTACTATGTTATTATTAATTTCTGTCTCCATGACTACGTCCTAGTGACGTCTATGCAAAATTTGAGATTCCTAGCACTTGTAGTTTCTGAGATTTCGTGATGAGTGAGTGACCTTTCGATTTTATATATATAGATATATAGATAATATAGCTATATTTATAAAAAAACCATGAGCGCGCCAACAGTCGTGTTGTATTTGTCAATTTTATTCAAGAATTCGATTGTTCCAAAAAAACACAAATTCCAATTGCTGAACATACAAGATGGTGAAATGGATAAGGCACTGAGGTCCCGTACCCATCGACCAACAGAATACACCCTATATGTATATAGTAAAATAAAATAATATAATGTTCTTTATTCATTTTAGGTTAGAAAGTTTGGTAAACTTGTGTATCGTGCCTTATATTGATAACATAGCAAAAGGACATATTTTGCCTGATAATGAACCAGTGGTTCACTTGGATAGCATAGACGGTGATTATGTTTTTTTGTTTACTAAGCATCTTGTAAACCAGGGGCTCCCAACCTTTTCTTGCTCAAGGACCACTTTTATATTAATATTGTACTCACCACCCACTCTGTAGGTATAATCATAATATAATGTTCATTCGACGATTCAAAAATGCTTATAATAAGTTTATTTGAATAAAAAATATTTTGAATTTGAATCAATATAAAATGTGATAGTAAAACACAAATATTAATTTGGGACCGTCGTGTGAACCACATGCGTGTGACTGTAACGCGACGGTTGTAGATTCGATTCCCACTCGAGGAAATGAAATATTTATTTATTATGTGTATAATAATATATTTATTATATTTATATAGCTTTATGCTTTTTTGTAGACTAGTCAGAGTAGTAGTAGTCGCCGCTTTCCTTCCGAATTCGCGACCTTTCATATTGAAAAAACGCGACGGTTGTGGTTGCGATCCTTACTTTCTAGAATGAATCAATATTTCCTTCCGCAGTGTGGAGTTCGCCATTTAATTCGAAAACACTGATAAAGCGCGAATCTAAAAAAATCATTCCCCCAAGTTGATGTTGAACCCATATAATGTTTTTAGATGTTAATTCTGGCTGCATCGGTATAGTGACTGCAAAAGCCGACATTGATTCAGCTGTAGACGTTTTCCTTTCTGCATCAGATCAGGTAACTGCTATAAAATAATAATATTATATTCCTAATAATATTTTTAGTTGTTTGCAGTAAACAACAAACAATAAATACAAAGCTAGATTAATTAAAAAAAATATAATTTTCTTTATTATGATACACTAACTTTAAATAATTATGTTATTTATTTGTTATTTACAGCGCCAATGGCGGGTTAGAACGATTTTCGTGCAGGACAGCGTTATTAATCACTTTAAGAATGCTCTCGAATGGAAAACCACTAAGCCGAATGTCGATACTGAAATACAAAAAGTTTCATCAAATGTCTATCAATATGAAAATAAATTATTTGTATACGAATTCGTGGGCGATTCAAAGAAAATCGTTAACGCAACTATTATAGAAGGGTTTAGAACTGTAAAAGAAGTAATTACGCTTACGAAAAATAAAAAATGGAATTGTGCTTCCATTTGGTCCAATGATATCGCGGAATCGAATGAAATAGCTCACATTATTGACTCTAGTATAGTTTGGATCAACGGTTACGGTCATATCGATAATCCTCAAACCGCTAACGCTTTTTATTCGATTATACATCGACATTACAATCGATTGTTTAACGACTTTTTATTGAATTCTAATAATATAGAATCGATTAAGAAAAAAATGAGTGCGTGGGTTAATTTAAGTAAACGTGCGCGTTTTGAAATTGTAACGGGTTGGTTACGTAAATTAAAATCTGACAACTTTAGTGTTTACGAAAATCGATTAATGGCCGATGACAGTGAGAGTTCGGTGAGTATTGGGCGGCAAATATGCATCAGTATGAAAAAGCCAGTCGAATTTATAGTTATGGAAGCCTGTGATGTATTTTTAGTGTTAAAGAATGAGCGTCTTTTAAAATTTCTAATTAACGGAGGTGGGATAGTGTTTAGGGGTAGTATTCCAGAATCCTTTACGGAGGTGGTCGACGGTGTCAGCAATACATTCAATGTTGATGTATTGAGTTGTATTGAAAAAGCGATATTTATGGTAGATTTCAATACTTGTAATTTTAATTATTGTTATAAATATGAAAAAAATCTACTTTACACAAGTAAAGCTATTTGGTCGAGTATTGGTACTGTGTTTGCTAATTGATGATATTATTATTTTTTCAAGCCATTTTTTTTGGTTTTTGTAAAATGGTAAAGTTCTATTTGAACTTGTCCTTTTTCACTAGGTTTCTAATGTTTATCTTATATTATATTTTGAATATGCATTAAGATAACAAACACATTATTTATATATTTTTTTAAATTTGTCCCACAGCAGGATAGGCTCCACTTTTCGCTTTATATTTAGAAAGGTGGAATTAAACGCCGTACTTAGTTATTATGTTATAAATTTTTAATACTTAAAAAAGAGATTATTGATACATTTTATATTAAGTAGATTAAGATAGATTTTATATAAAGATTTGAGTATATTTTTCTAAATAAATTGTTTTCATTTTAATTGTTTTTTCTTAATTACCTTGTATCATGCCAGTATGCTTTTACCTTTAATCGGCCCACTCGGAAGAATATTTACTTGCAATAATATAATATTAAAAATATAAATAAAAACTAAGAAATATATTTAAAATACATCTGTGATCGCATGTATGAATGTGTTTTTTTCTTAATTATACTATATACCACTATAGACACTTGCTCCATACCTTTTTTATCTTATTATTATATATAATTGCCTTTTGTTATATATTAATTACATTATTATTTATTACCTAAATATTTACACAATTAAAATTTATCATAAGAAAATATTTTTATCTATATTTATTTTTAATAATCATTTTTATAAATTTTAACTAAGAGCTAAGGTAAGTGAACTTAAAATATATTTACATGTCGGAAATAAAAGGCGTAATAAACATTAAAAATAAACGAGTAGAACCCCCGACCATGTCCTGGCCTTTGGTTCTACTCGAAATACTAAATTAAATAAATAAGTAAATCTAAAACAAATAAATAAACCAAATAATAACTGGAAACATAGTAAATTACAAGGAAAATAATAACAACATTATCTTATTCTTTAAATGATGGCTTGGAGCAGTGCCTGGGACTTGTGACCCCAGGAGTAGGCTTAAGGGATCCCTTTCCGATATATCAACACTCGCCTTTCACTGCTCCAGTCCAGTATAATTACGAATAGGTCTTAACAACATTCATAATTAAAATAGTCGAGGTTAACCAGCGGTGGAGCACGAGTAGTGCTCCGAGCCGTGGCAGAGCCTCGACTGGGCGTACAACACCCGCACGGCCTTTTATAAATTAACAATGACATTGACAAGGGTGACGCGCCCAAAGTGGCGCCACCGGAAGCTGACAAATACAGAACCATCAATTCAATAATTACAGCATTTTATTAACTCTTAAATGTTAATTCTAATTTTACTCCTTAAAACATCTTTTGTAATTAATTAACTAATTATGAATTTATTCTTAATATTGAAATAAATTATCACCAGCCGACACGGCCATTCTGCAATAAGGTCGCCCCTGACCTTTATCATAATAAATTAATAAATATTGAAAACCTTCAAGTAGCAAGTAAACTTTGGAGGCCCCTGTCCTCTACAAAATTACTACCACTTAAACGCTGTCAACGTTGCAGTTAAAATAAAATATTAAATAAATATAATAAACAAATTTTGGAGGCCCCTGTCCTCAACAAAATTGTTCACAAACACACACAAATTTTGGAGGCCCCTGTCCTCAACAAAATTGTTCACACACACAAATTTTGGAGGCCCCTGTCCTCAACAAAATTGTTCACACACACAAATTTTGGAGGCCCCTGTCCTCAACAAAATTGTTCACACACACAAATTTTGGAGGCCCCTGTCCTCAACAAAATTGTTCACACACAAATTTTGGAGGCCCCTGTCCTCTACAAAATTGTTCACACACACAAATTTTGGAGGCCCCTGTCCTCAACAAAATTATTAAAACTCAACAACCTTTTTTTTAAATTTATTTTTTATAAACAAAAATAACAATAATAATGAACATAGTCAAACAACTTTCTTATGAGCAAAAACTTATAAACAAAAAGTCATTTGTATTGATAGAATGATTAACATTTTATGTTGAAGTTTGATAAGTAGGTTCAGGTGGGTCTTTCATCTGTCATCTCTCCCGATGCCGACACGGAATCCTGCACCATCACTCTCTCACCTGGTTTGGGCGCCAATCGCAGTTGTTCATGAGAAACCTCCGTCAGTTCTCCTCCTCCAGACGTACCCTCTACTTCACGTAACATTTTTCAGATTTCATATGCATCAGGGCACCTAAGTTCTAATCCAATTTGAGTACTAGGTCCCGCTCTGAACAAAACTATTTCGTCTATTTTGGAATCCTTCCCATTTATTCTCAGAACTTCCAGTACCAATCCTCCTTCCAATACAATCATCCCTGTCTGTCCGACTCAGTGAATCAGCCAGATCCCCTTCAGGACCAACATTTGCAGTTCTATGCCTAGAACAGTTAATTGCCAACGAAAGCGCACCTAATCCCCTTTTCCAACCCTTATGACATAATTCCGGATAATCGCCAGTCCATTCCTAACCACTGGAATGCTGATGAATGCCATAATTTTTACATAACTTCCCAAGCTCAACTCCATAGGCCGCACTTATAATTTGTCTTTAGTAACCCAAACGACAAAACCACGTTCTAGCGTACGAAGCATTGCGCTCGCCGTCGCATCAGTTGTCATATGCCAAAGTCATATATTTCGCGTATGCATCGATCAGCATGACCACACATTAATGTTAGACACCTTTCCCTAAATGAAATAGGTTTCCTTGTCGATATTAAATTTTTGAAATTAAATTATTTTAAAAATAAGCACCACCTTCATGTCCCCGAATAAGGACAGCTCCAAGTCCCGTGTTACTTGCATCCGCATGCAGCTCGATCGGCCAATCCTCCCCAAAAACCGCTAGCACTGGTGCCTAATCTAACTGCTAGGCGCCGCATCACATCAAGTCCAGCACTTCCCACAATCAGGAGTCGATTCAAATCTAGCATTCCTTCCCGGTCAGGCTGTAAAGCAGCATCATACGCTTTAAAAAGGCTTCAAATAAATTAAGCTTCAAATAAATCGTCCAAAACGACCCGCTGGGTTACAGAACCGACGCTACCGCCCGACATTGGCTGGCACAGGCAACCCCTCAAGCGGCTCAACCCCTCTTGAACCCGGGCGTCGGGAGGCCCGGACGCGGCTACGCCCGCGAAAATATAAGTCTAAATAATTAAAATAAGTTAAAAAAATAATAATAAGTGGAGATTTATTATTAGAAAAAAATATCTGAGTAACCGAAATGAACAAACAAAAGAAGTAAAAGTAACTAAAGGAAATTCTTAATATTAGAAAAAGTGTAAAGTTTGCCGTGCGCGCGTACTAAACATTTTTATATATTAAATAATTATTAATTTTTGCGAACAATATTAAATAAAATCCCAAATGATTAAAATTACGATATTTTAAGTGTATAACATCGGTATAGATAACCGAACTGAGATAAATTAATTATAAGCAGCAAATAATTACATAAAAAATAATAGTAATTCGTAAATATATAAAAATTTACAAAATCATCAAAGTCATCTGCCCGTTCGCGTCGATCATACTATACCACTCGTAGGCTAGGTCATTTCGAATCAGTGACATCTCCTTAATTATTTATTAGAATGTTATACAGTAAACTATAATTTCCATCAAGATGAAATGCTAAAAGTGACTATTATATTTATTTTCATAAGGACGAATATCAAATTATAGAAATCATTGAATTTTTGTTAATGTATACAAATCTATATCGGCGCGCGCCACGTATGCGTTAAGCAAACTCACTTTGGGTGACGTTTTCTTAAAACAACAAACTTTGCAAGCCGTTACTTAGCAACGCGTAGCGACGATTGTTATTAACACGGCGGAATAAATTGCTTGTCAAATTAATTATTTTAATATATTGGTATATATCGAAAATATTACAAATATGAGAAAAATAAGTATCCTATGTTCATCCCGGGACCCTCAAGTATTGTGTAGAGTTACTTTCGAATTTATAATATAGGTATGGATAAAGCTACCAAAAGCCCGTTCAGAATTTGCAGACCTTCCGAAAAAGCTCCATACTCCAAGAAAACGTTTTCCATATAGACGAAAATGTTACCCATAACGGTCGAAGAGCAGTCACAATCACCGCCAAAACTCCGCCGGGGCGTTAGTCAATCCAAAAGACATTCCTGCATATTCAAAGAAATCAGCTGGACCAGTTCTAGGAATGAAAGTCCCACCAATAGGTACTAGACAAAATCCCTGCGCCATATCGAGGCATATAATAAGTATGCGGCGTCTGACAATTCACAGAGCCGATCCGAAACCATAGGTAATGGAAATTTGATAGGAACTGTATTTTTATTAAGCTCGCAGCAATCGGTGCACATTCTATCCTCACCGTTTCCTCTTTCACAAGAATTACCGGGCTCGCGAATCAAGAAGCACTCTCTCGGGCCACACCATCGGCCATCAAATCGTAAATTCATTAATTTTCGTTTAGTCGGTCAAGTCAGCGTCAATATCCCGAAATGGCTTCTCAAAATGTTCTTACCACAGTGATACCCTGCTTGGTAAAAGTACACTCAGCCCTTCTCCCTTAACTATATCCGCACCAATTAAAAACGACACAAGGAGTTTCAATGTCTTCAATAATGCGAAACACTATCTCGACAAACACACTATTACCACACACAGTCTCAATTTGTTGAAAAGACAAGACTGAAACGCTCCTGCTACCCATTCCTTTCAGCATCAAAAGAGTTGCCTTGTCCTTTTTCCATAAAAAAAAAAATAGTTCATTACTTTCATTCACCAAGTTGACTATGTTAGAATCATCACCAATTCTTTTGAAACACTCAAACTCCACACGCCCAACTTTGCCACAGTAATTGCATTTAGGCCCAGGCTTCTTCTGATCTGTCTGAACTAGCTTCAAAAGCAGAATCTGAATTCAAAAATGGTCCGTGGTCACTCACTTTATTTGTCAGTCTATTACAACTGAATTGAGTTTGTCCAGCCCCTTCATACCCAAAGCAGACTATAGACCCCTGACGATTCATCGCTCATATGGGACGCCAGTGAGGTATGGGCGCTTTACGTGATCCAACTTCTCAAGGCCTAAAAGTAGATGTGACCGGTTAATTCGGGAATAGTTGCCCACCCACTAGACGCACACTCACTAGATAAAGGCCAGTTCATTGTTCACACATTCAAACTCTGCCTTGACCGCATCTGTAAATCTCCATTCACTACACATGTTTTGTTTTTTTTTTACTTGTTCAGCGTGATTACGCCAGTTCTTTAAAAGTACGTCCTCCTCTGGATTGAGTGTAGCGATATAAATATTACTCAATCTTAGTCATAGTATTGTTGTAGTTGAATTTAGTAAATAAACTTGCAAGTAACTCATGACTAACTTACATACTAGCCTGATGTTGCTTAGACAGCGTTTCTCATCTCTTCTATTAGCAAGAGTGTCTCCGAATGCCTTGGCACGTTTGTTTATTCAGAAGATGTGAAAGGATGGACCTGCTGGATCTATCCCGCTTCTGATGTCGGAAATAAAAGGCGTAATAAACATTAAAAATAAACGAGTAGAACCCCCGACCATGTCCTGGCCTTTGGTTCTACTCGAAATACTAAATTAAATAAATAAGTAAATCTAAAACAAATAAATAAACCAAATAATAACTGGAAACATAGTAAATTACAAGGAAAATAATAACAACATTATCTTATTCTTTAAATGATGGCTTGGAGCAGTGCCTGGGACTTGTGACCCCAGGAGTAGGCTTAAGGGATCCCTTTCCGATATATCAACACTCGCCTTTCACTGCTCCAGTCCAGTATAATTACGAATAGGTCTTAACAACATTCATAATTAAAATAGTCGAGGTTAACCAGCGGTGGAGCACGAGTAGTGCTCCGAGCCGTGGCAGAGCCTCGACTGGGCGTACAACACCCGCACGGCCTTTTATAAATTAACAATGACATTGACAAGGGTGACGCGCCCAAAGTGGCGCCACCGGAAGCTGACAAATACAGAACCATCAATTCAATAATTACAGCATTTTATTAACTCTTAAATGTTAATTCTAATTTTACTCCTTAAAACATCTTTTGTAATTAATTAACTAATTATGAATTTATTCTTAATATTGAAATAAATTATCACCAGCCGACATACACTATTACACTATATATACTTTGATATTTAAATCCGCAATTTAAGACAGATATTTAAATAGTTTTTAAAACTAGAATGATTGTAAGGACACACTAAACTATTATAATTAAATTAAATGATCGTGTATTCAATTATTATTAACATAAAAATTAGAACTTAGAGGCCGTCGTAGCGCAGGGGCACAAGGATGTGACGGTAACGCGACTCGTTTGTGGGTTCGATCCTCACTCGAGGGAATGTATTTATTATTTAATAATATTTTCGTTTCTTCGCTCTGGAACCAAGGCAAAAAGTCCGGCTTTCAGTTTCGCCAATTAACGGGTTGTTTTAACACTATGTTCCCTCTGCTTACCCTGCTGTGTGTGGGACAGTGGCGTAGCTAGGGTATTCGGCTCGTGGGACTTGATGCCCCTTTCCTGTTGATGAGTTCTAAAAAAAAAAAGGTAATCATCGACGATGACTTCTAAAAAAAAAAACCTGATCCACTTTATCCCTGTTTTCTCTTGATGAGTTCTAAAAAAAACAAAGTGATCGTCAACGTTGACTTCTAAAAAAAAAAAGGTCTAAAAAACAAAGAAAAAACACACTAATCGTCGACTTTGATGCCCTTTTCCTGTTGATGCCCGGTGCGACCGCACCGCTCGCACCCCCCTAGCTACGCCACTGGTGTGGGATACAGCGTGAAACTGATTTAATTTTTTTAAAAATTAGAATTAAACTTCGGATGTCAGGGATTTTTGAGGATTAGGAGCGCTATGGCTTAAGAGGTGACGTGCATGCGTGCGATGCGGTGTGCCAAGGTATTGCTACGACGGTGTGCGAAACGTAGGTAGCAAAAACCTGTTACAGTATTGTATTAACATTAGAGGTACTTAACTTTGTATAAGACGTGTGTAATGCTTTTTAGTTTTTAAGTCGGTTAAGTTGGTTCTCTATTTAAAATAAAAATTACTGTGCCATACTAAATGAAACTTTTATGGGACCAAATGTTAGTTACGCATTAAAAAAATACTCACGAAAATCTTTATAAACCGAATTGAGAATATCCTCTTTTTTGAAGTTAGTTTGTAATTCGGTCTCTGAATACACTACAATAGGAATATAAATACAGTAAAGAATTTCTATTGAATACTAATGAATAGACTTTTAGTATTTAATTAGCAAGAAAAATCAACTATAACTTATTTGGTCAGCCAAATATTCGAGTTAATATATAACCTTAGCTTAGGTATTTAAACCAATTAAAAGCAAATTAATATTACTATTTTAAAATAAGATGACAATTTAGATAACCATTTGCTATTTATTTATTTTATTTAACACATTATAATAGATTGGCGCCAACTTTTTAACTATACTGTACTGGTTACAGATAAAAATAGGTTTAGAAATGTCGCATCCCACATTCCTATTAACCGTTCCAATTTCGAAGTGCAAACAAACGATTGTTTTCTTTGTTTGACGTTTGTAATGTCTTTTATATTGCAAAGTTTTATTGTTCAGTGCGAAATGGTTTGAAATTAAGCATCAAAATGGCTGGCGTACAGCGTAAGAGCCAAATATATAGCGTTGGTAACTACCTGATGACCGGTAAGGTGCTCGGGAAGGGCCATTTTGCGAGAGTAGAGGAAGCAACACATAGAGTTATTGGAAAGAAGGTCTGCCAAGTTTAAGTAATCGTTCTTTTGTTAAAACTTAGTTGTATATTTACTTGTTTTTTTTTATTTTAATTAATCTTTGTTTTTGATTGTGTTGATCTTATTTTCTGTATATTAAAATTTAATAATGGTATACGTTTTCGTGGTTGATGATATCTAGATATGATAATATAATTCTTTCTAAAATTAATTTTAGTCAATACAGCGGTTTTCTTATTTAATATAGGCGAAACTGAAAGCACTGAACTTATTGAAACAATTTGTTACAGATTATAAATATTTTATACATGTTCGTAAAAACAAATACTGCAACTGTCATTTACTTTTTATTGAAATTTACATTATATTGAATTAACAAACTGAGAATATAAATATATAAAATTATTCACCATAACTTCTGAGGTAGTTTCGTAATGTATTCAATATAAAGGTACTACAAAATTTCAGGTGGCAATAAAAATAGTTGATCTCACGTGTATTAAAGAAGAATACGCGCGTCGTAACCTGCACAGGGAGCCGCGAGTGATGTCCAAGTTACGCCACCCGTGTATAGCAGCCTTATACGAAACTATGATGGTGAGTGTATGATATATTAATTATTATCTGTATCCTAAATAAACGGTATAGATGTGAAATCATTTAAAAAAAAAATCATAAAATATATTGTTATTTACTTCCTTTGGATTACGGATTATGATGTGTTTCTCATATCATTTGAGATTAATTAATTTTTAGAGCATATTAGGGTATGTTATATGCTAGAATGGGAAACAACCATTTTCCATACATTTATTGTATTATTGTCTATTTGCCCACACTTTGGTAGAGCAGACCAGAGGAATTAAAGGATTTTTATATACCTAATCATTACCCAGTATATTAATCAAAATATCATCCTCAGGAGCAAGTTTATCGTCAGACCTTATCTAATTGCGACACGATTCACTAATCCATATTTAGTAAGCTTTCTATGAAGAAAAATAAAATCTAAACAATATGTTCAACAGCATGGTCCTCGTCTTTACATAGTGATGGAAGCAGCCGCCGGGGGCAACCTCTGTTCTCACGTTCTGGCCGCGCGCTCCCGGGGGCTACCCGAGCCGCGGGCTCGAGCTCTTGCCACGCAACTGGTGTCCGCCGTCCGGCATATGCATGCTAGGGGGGTCGTGCATCGGTAGGTATGGGGAAAGGGAAACACTTACCCATTTTAAATGATGTCACTTTTTTTAAACTTAAATTGGCAGAATCTGAGTCTGCTTTTATTTAATTATACCGAGGAAAAAAAGGAATGAATAAATATTTTAATAATTTTTCGCGACGTTGAGTTTCGCCAACTGATACTCATTGCCCCAAAAATTTGGGGGAAAGTGGGGGACGGAAGTAGCATAATAGGAAGGAGTGTGTTACAGCGTGTGGCTAAATCAAGAACTAAAACAGAAAAAAATTTTTTCGCACTTAAGTGCAACTCAGAAATATTGTTTCAGGGATTTAAAAATGGAGAACATCATGCTGGACAGCACTAAACAGCTTATTAAGATTGTGGGTAAGTTTATGTCTATAATTGCATCTCTTATGCTTTGATCCCCACTCGACGAAATTAAATATTTATTTAAAATTTATGTTTCCATTTCTTCACTCTGGTGTGGAGATAAAAGCGTTCCACCACTCAACATGCAATACCTCTAAAATTCGGCTGAACGTGGGGAACGGAGTGTCTTAACGCTAGGTTCCCTCTGCCCGCCCTACTGTGTGCGGGATACAGCGTGAAGCTGATATCAGATATAAATGAACTAATTGTTTATCAGATTTCGGCCTGTCCAACCTTTGGAGTGCGGGCGGTGCGCTGCGCACCCCGTGCGGGTCCCTCGAGTACGCGGCGCCCGAGCTGTTCGTGGACGGACGGAAGTATGGTCCGGAGGTCGATCTTTGGAGCATGTATGGGTTTTGATATTGTTTTTTCTCTCTTTTGAAGGAAACTTGTTTTTAAGATTTTAAATTATTTGATGATTTATAGATATGTTTTATATTAAACTAGCGGACGCGCGCATCTTCGCCTGCTTATTTGCACTCTTAGGGGTGAATTCTATTAAATCATGAAGCACGTGATCAATGAAATATTTGTAAATGTCTAAATTAGTTACTAACAATCGGTGGCGATATAACTTTCAACCTCTATTTCTTCCCTTTAGGGATAAAATTTTTGAAGGGATTTTTCAAAATTTTGGGTATCCGTCCAGATTACGAAAATAAACATCTGTCCACGTCATCAATCTGTCATTTCACGTTTCTACGCACAGCGGTTACGGCTGTGCGTTCTATATATTTATATTTCTATATAATTTAAAACTTTTTTAAAGCTTCACGCAGTATCTAGTCATCTCTAGTACTCGGCTCCCCATTTCTGAGTAGCGGAACTCAACGCCAGATTGCCTCGACACTAGAGCGATATAAATAATTTTTGATTGTATGAACTTGATTCTTTCTAAGCCCAACTTTACGAACAAGAAATATATTGATATACCTACATATAATATCAACATCCCATTCAGCGGTGTGATAGTATACGGCATGGTGACCGGCACTCTACCGTTCGCGGGGAGCGCGGAGAACGGTGGTCGGAGGGAGGAGAGCGGAGAGTCGACGCAACTGAGGGCGGCCATCTCCAGGGGGTTCACGAGGAAACAGCACGCCGCTCTTGTTTGTGTTTCTTCAGGTAAGAATTAGAGTAGAAATTTTGTGTGTATATATCCAGCATATAGCAGGTTAGGTGTATCTGAATAACTTATATTCAAATCACATCGATACAAAATTGGGTGGTGCGTGGGGAACGGAGTGTCTTAACATTATGTTACCTCTGTCCACACTACGTAAAATAGAGCTAAAATATTTTATGAATTTCGTAAAAATTCCGTCGTATAAAGTTTTAACATCCTTTTACAGTACATATTGATTAAATAAAAAGAAATATTTATATTTTTTATTTTTATTCAAAAATAAACAATGCTCAAAGTACACTTGAAGTAAGTTAAATACATTCTAACAAGTGAATTTACACTGTACAATTTATAAAGATACACTCATTTTAGAAAAGAAAAAATAGAAGCCACAGGTTGTGGGTTCGATTCCCACTCGAAGAAATGAAATATTTAATATTTTCATTTCCTGGTGAAGATAAGCGCGGCGTTCGAGTTCCGCCACTTAACAAGCAATTCCTCCAGAATTCAGTGGAAATTGGAAAACGTTGTCTTAATGAGAACCGAGTGTCTTAACGATTTCCAGGTTTCCTGTGCCGTCCCTGCTATGTATTAACATTAACATAATTATATTATCTATAAACTAAGTATGTTTCAATTTTCTATGATATAGTTACATATTAGGTAACGGAACTTAGTGCCGCCTTTTATTTGACTACTGTTAATTTGTGTGTTATTTTTTTTCCTATGTAGAACACCTAGTTAAAAAATTGTGTAATATGTGCATATAGTCTTAATATTCTTATAATAATTATTTACTAGTTTTCAATTTATTACAGAACATTTTAAAT
Source organism: Heliconius melpomene rosina (assembly GCF_056956725.1). NCBI lineage: Eukaryota > Metazoa > Arthropoda > Insecta > Lepidoptera > Nymphalidae > Heliconius > Heliconius melpomene. The sequence continues at coordinate 1,161,796 of NC_140402.1, read as the reverse complement.
CATAAAGCAATATTACTTTAAATAGTAGTTCTTCAACACTAGTTGAAAAAAAAGAATAATATTTGACACCCAATTTAATTAGTTTTAGTGTTGCCAGTATACATATATTTTTTATTTTTGATTAACCAATGCCGGCGTAAAAATTTATTCTTTGTGTTTTATACTATTAAAAAAAATCTAAAAAGACTATAGATAATAAATAAAATAATTTTATTTATTATCAATAATCCTGCATAATAATAACAATAGCAACTTATCAGTTAACACTAAAACAGTATTTATTCGCTTATAACACAATCTAAATTGTTTTTAAACAGTTTTTTTTTCAAGAACACTTTTAATCCACTGCAAATAGCAAAAATGATTTCACTTTAGTCTATTCGTATGAACATTCTCACGTTCTCTTTGCGGGAAGATGATTCTTCACCGTTATACCTGAAAATAGAAAAAAATATTTAATAAGTCGTTTATATATTATGCGGTGTAGAGTTCCGCTATTTTAAACGTAATATCTAGAAATTTCAGCGTGAAGTTGGCAATGGAGTGTCTTAACTCTAGGTTCTCTTTGGCTATCCTGCTATATGCAGCATGCAGCGTGAAGCCGAAAAATATGTCGTAGTTTTAACACAACGGAATAGAAGCGAAGCAGTTCGATCTCCTTACGAGGGACAATTTCAGAATGCAAAACGTTCATTCAACACCTATTGGAGCCTAAAGTGGAAGTCCGTATGAAGATTGAAGAAGCCGCGCGACATCGGTGGATCAAGAAACCTGGCATGAGGATGAAAACACATCCCTTTGCTACTGTCGATTCGAAGACTAATAGAGAGGTGAATGTGGAGAAAAATATTATTATATAAGAAAAATGGTATAATATTGGCTGATAAAAAGTTTCTTATTCTTTCCTGATAGAAAATATCATTGTCTGGATGGATAGTGGCTTTCTTTAATATAATTTTTTCTCTGGTTATGGTAAAGATGAACAGCCTTTTCTTTTTTTTAGCTTTACGCTGTACCTCGCAAGTACTAAAAAAAACATGGTTCTCCACTTTTCATCTTAACTAGAGAAATTGCGCGTTAGACGGCGGAAGTCACCGCTAATTTTTATATGAAAATAATTTATTCACCTGAATGGGAATGAATCCCAAAACCATGATTCCTTAATATGTTCGGGCAGATATCATCTCAATTTTGTTTCCTAGACACACCGAAAAATCTCAGATCTTTGCGGTCAAACGTTGATCGACGTGATGGCGGGCATCAAGGCCGACCCGTTCGGTCCTCTCGCCGGAATATACAATATTAAGATACATTTACATCAATTACAAGTTAATTCCGGCTTAGATCTCCTTTGGTCCTCGAACATGCAAGAACCGAGGCCTCAAAGTCCCCCAGAATATCGTATAAAGTATGAAGAACCTAGGACACATTTAAGCCAAGCTATATCTATACAGAATTCTTTGCCTATCCCTAATGCTAAAGTAAAGCAGGATAATCGGGAGAGGCTATCCCATTTCCTACTCAAGCCTATATCAAAATTGGGACAAAGTTCTACGTACCAATCGTCCGTTAAAACTATGACTGATCCAAGAATTAGGCCGAATTTCGCGAAAAAACCACTTTTTAAGGTTTTAGATAATGGCGACGGCCTGGATTCCAGGCTTCCTATTATAGACGAACATTCCAACACAGAAATGGATAGTAAACGTATGTTGATAAATAATATTAAAGATGAAGCGTTGAGACTTAATACTGAGCCTAAGGTGGATGTTAGACGGTCGAAGTTTTATAAACGAGGGGGCGATGCTGTACCAAGGTTAGTTGTATTTTGTAGTTTTTTTCATATTAACATTTTTGTATTATACATTTAACACCAAATTTACTTTAATTTAATTTATCTCTAACTACAGCCCAAAACTAAATTATAAAAAACAGCTAATATAATAGCTATTGCATTTTGCCTTTTAAAAAATCAAAATATTCAATTATTACATAGAAATATCAGTAGAGCTTTTCTCATTTTTATAAATTCAATTTATTTATATGATTAAACTATTTACTACTACGCTACTGGTTGGGGTTTCTATCCGTACTGGAGGAAATGAAATATTTATTTAAATTTATATTTCCATTTCTTTGCTCTGATGTCAAGGCAAAACGAGGCATTGAGTTCCGCCACTCAACACGCAATACTTGCAATTCAGAATTCGGCGGGAAGTGGGAAAAAGATTCCCTTTGCCTACTGATGTGAGCAGAATACAGCATGATGTTGATTTATTGATTGATGTTTTAATTAATTTGAATTATTTCAGTTGTTGGTACAATGCCGCAAGTACTGTGAATTCGTCAGCGCGAGTGTTACTACAGTCTACCGCAACTACCATCAAAAGAGCTTCGTTGGGGTAAAAAAATATATATATTTAATTTATTTTTAAGAGAATTTATCTTTCCCTTAAGAGTTAACTCTTAATTATAATTAAGAATTATAAATTTTCCAGTCTAAACTTGGTTCAGTTGTAAATATATAGTTTATTTTAAGGCCGTCGTGGCGATATAGGTGCGACTGATAACTAGACGTTTGTGGGTTTGCTTCCCGCGCGGGAAAATTATTTAACATTTTCATTTTCTCGCGCTGGTAACTGGCGGCGGCGTTGAGTTACGCTACTCAATGTGCAATGTCTTGAAAATATGGCGGTGCGTGAGGAACGAGATGTCTTAATACTACATGTCCTTTGCCTACCCTGTTACATAATACAGGATACAATAAGAAGCTATGGACAGGAATCGAACCCGACGATCTTTAACTCAACTATCTATAGTAATTCTTAGCCACTTCGTGTTAATAATAACGTGTTTTGATATAATAGAGTTTTTACATTTATAGAAACATTGTGAGTCCACATTCGTCTTCGAACAGTCATTGCAAAAGCGAGAGAGCAATGCCGGTAAGTTTTTTTATTTTATTTCACGCTGTATCCTGCATATAGCAGGATATATAACATAAACTTAAGACACTCCGTTTTCTACTTGCGACCGACTGTGTAAACGTGACGGTTGCGGGTTTTATTCCCAGCCTGGGAAATGAATTATTTAAATTTTCTTTATCTCTTGCTTGGTATTTAGGTGGTGTGTTGGAAACAGTGTCTTAACACTATGTTCCCTCTGCCTATCCTGCTATAGGCGGGATAGCGTGAAGCGTATTTATATTCTATTTTTATAAAAAAATTAAATATATCTTAATTATATTTTACAGGTGGGATGGTATTCAACAAAAGTATTAAACAAGGAAGGACATTTACAACGCATGAGACGGACTGCGCTAATGAAATAAATAAATGAATTTGATGTGAATTATAAATATTATTATTATTATTATATTTGTTTATTATATTTTTGATGATTTTCTTCATGTTTAATTTTAAGTGAATAAACAAAATATTTTTGTGTTGTTTCACTTTGAGGTTTTTTTATTCAACGCGGGAGATTTCGCCAACGTTAGACATGACCAATTTTAATAAGCGTATTGACAATAATTATTTATATTGATATTAATTTGAATCTGCAATACACAAATTTTACAGTTGTCATTCCACACTAGGGAAAGAAAAATATTTTTTAGATCTGTGAATGTCGAGGCAAAGCGTGGCGTTGAGGTCCGCCACTCATACGGCGGTGCGTGGGGAACGGAGTGTCATAACACTATGTTCTCTCTGCTTACCCTGCTATGTGCGGCACACAGGGTGAAGCTGACATTTTTTAAAAATACCCACCGCTGTCAGTGAAACGGCATATGCGCAGGATTAGCGCTAGGAGCCAATCTAGTGTAAGGTGTACGTGAACGAGTGACGCTGTCGGGAACTGAAGCCGCACCCACTGCGGTAGTGGCGCCCGCACCCCCGCGTAACACAGTTACGCACTTCCACTGGTTCATGTATTGCACTGGAATGGGAAAAGTGAATTGCATTGGTGGTCATATAGTTAGGTGAGATATGAAATGACCATTAAGAAATCACTCAATAAGAAGACAGTAAGGAAACACATAAACTTAGAATGGGTCTGACTATACATTTCATTGATTCAATAAAATAATATACAAATGCAAGTAAATAGTGAAATGGATAATAATAATTTTAGATAAATTTTAACTAATACACATAGCTGTAAACTAGTGTTGTAGGTTCAATTCCCACTTGCAGAAATGAATTATTTTTATTTCCTCAATCGCAGTATAGAGTATGTCAAACGCGATGTCTCAAGCATTTTCCTTGGAAAGCTAAACAAAAACACTTACTCTTCCACAATCTAACGCAGCAATCGTCCCCGGAGGAAGCTAACAAGGTTCCAGTTATGTTCCACGAAACGCGCCACACATTCGACATGTGATCGTCAAACGCCGCTACCACTTCCGTTTTAAAACGCACCGAACCATTCGAAGTTCCCGTTGATTCACTATAAAGAGTATGAAAAAATAAAGAAAATAGAATTTAATAAAACAAAAAATTTGAACATAGCAGGACTTGAACCACTCAGCCATGCATTCTTATCAAGGTATGTTGAAATTCTTATATGCGGCGGAATTAAACACGGAGTTTTATCTAGTCTAATGAAAAAATTAAAATAATTCTTCTAATGAACTGAAATCTAACCCAGAACCAAGTTTACAGATAGATGGAACCTCACCACTTTCCATTGAATTCTTGAACGGAATGGAATATCTTAATACTAGGCCTATTCCCTGTGCTTATCTTATTATATGCAGGATACAATGTGAAATTAAAAAAAACTTACGGTATAGGCTCTAATTTTATAATTCTAACATCCTTAGTAGCAACGGCAAGTAGGTGGAATGATCTTCCCAAGTTCGGTGCGAATGCTAAATCATTAACGGGTTCTGTGACAGATGACAGACATTCTGTTCTGGTCCAACGACGTGATGATTCACTATATCTGAAAAAAAAAAAAACATATATATTTAAATGTGTGTTTTTATCCTTTATTGTTGTTAATATTATAGTCAACTTAAGTAAAATTTGAGTATTAATTGTCAATTACCCACCAGTCACCATTACCACGGCTGTGACCACTAAGCCATATGTCGAAATTATTATATGAATTTTACAAATTTCTGTTACCCAGAAATGATTGCATAGAATTATCAATTGGAAAGAGTGCTTGGATGGTGTCCAAGAAGTGTGGGTTAAACCTTTACGTCCACATTTCTATACTTTTTATCGTAACTCAACACTGCACTTTGTTTTATCAGAGCAAGGAAGTAAAAAATAAATATTTCTTCACAAGTGGGGTTTTAAATCGCTACAATTGCATTCATAATCGAAACCACTGAGTAGCAAAGGCTTGAAATATATTTTAAGCTACTTACTCATAAATAAATACTTTTTCATTATTAGCCACTTTGTCGCTTTGCGTGCTGGTTGCTGTTATGTTGTTTGGTTCATCGCTACCAATGGCCAGCATTGGTGGGTTTGTATTACTTCTGAAATTTGATATTTTTTTTATAGCTTCACACTCACAACAGGGTAGGTAGAGGAATGGGAATCTAGTATAAAGACACTCCATTCCTCCTCCTGTTGAGAGGCGGAACTCAATGCTGCCCTTTACATCCTAACCAGAGCAAGGGAATTAATATATTAAATATTTTTATCTCATCACAAAGTTTTCTTGAGTGCAAATTGAATCACTATGTCGCAATTGACTTCAAAGATAGGCCAGTAATAATAATAAATAAAAATGTAATTATTAAATAATTACAATACATAAATAAATGAAAATTATTAGATAATAATTTTTATTGACTTAATAATTTTTATGATTGTTATTAAAAAATATTTATTATGTTCTTTTATTATAACTTTCCAAATATGTTAGTTGAGCACTCTTCACTAAAATCCTAAATGTCAATAATATGTGGAAAAAATATATATCTGGACATTACTAATACTATAAATGTGAAAAGTTCAGAAGATGGACTGTTCCATTTTTACGCAAAAATAACTTAATTCCTTGAGTCAAAATCAAATTCACAACATTTTTTTTACATAATAAAATAAATAAATACCTTGATAATGATGGGTTCCATGATATACAACTGATTGATAGTTTTGTAGGTATCTCATGTTGTAGAGTCCATTGAGCTAAGTTCATTACATCGGGAGCTTCATATATTCTAGATATATAGAAAATAAAGTTTAAATTATTTTAATGATTTAAATAATTTTATCTTAGCATTAACCTTATAAGCATGGGAATGTAGTGTCAAGATATTCAGCTATCTATTATTCACATGAATTAAGAAAAAAATCTAGTGGGAATTGAACCTGTAACTACTGTTTTTACAGACAGACTTTGAAGTATAAAGTAAGTAAAAAGGGGTGAATTTGATGTTTAGAAGCATGAATTTGGAGTGCCATACAAATTTTTTGGGCATATTTAAAAAAAACTTTAAATACATTAATAAATATAACTATAGAACATGCCTTATAATACCATCAGCTGAACAAGTAACAAGTAGTAAGCCCAAATGTTTTGGGCCAAATTTTACATCTGTAACAGATGTTCTAGAATCCACTAAGTTAGACCTCTTCACCCAGGTCCTTAGACCTTTTTCTGATCCGGAAGCTGTTGTATCACCTAAAATTAAAAGTGAAACTTTTTTTTATAACATAATTCTCTCTCTTAATTAATTCTCTATAGAGCTAAATGTTTTTCTTATAGTAGAATATACAAATCAATTTTATAAGACATTTTTGTTGTTTAATTTAATTAGATAAATGTGAAATTGTATTTCTGTCTCAATATAATAGGTTGTTTATAGATTGAAAAGCTTTTTTCTTAATAAATTTCTAACTTTCGTACCAACTTCTTCCCATATAGCAGCGGTTCTATCAAAGGAACAGGTAGCCAGAACCTGTCCAAATTCTGGATGTGCCCATGTTACTTTCCACACAGAACCATGGTGAGCTTTCCAACTGGCAGTCAGTCTCCAACCTCCTTGACCATCGGAATCCCAAACCTAAAATTTTAGCACATATGTAAAATATTGTTACACAGAAATGTCGGCAAAATTTTATTTTTGTTTCATCAATTGTACATTGATACAACTTATTAATAGATACACATACAATGAATTAAAATTTCGAATAGACATTATATGATACGTCATGCTGATTAATTATTATAGTAAAATAACTAGGACATGATTGATAACAAAAACATAACCTTACCTTCACGTACTGATCACTCGAGCAAGTTGCCATTCTTTCTCCATAGAAATCGTAAGCGACATCGTGAATAAGATCTTTGTGATCCGCAACAATCGTATGAGATTCAAATAAATTAGACGCACATGTATCACTCATTTTAATATATTATAAATAATAATTCTAAAATACAAAATACATATATGCAGGTAGTCTATTGCAATAAATAACGGACATCGGACAGTCCTTGACAAATGACATTGACATTACTAACAGGTAATATAAATAATTATTATAGCCGCCAAATCGCTAATGCTATTTTAAGTAGAATATGCAATAAAATAATTCGTATCTGTATAAATAATTGATAATTATTTTTAATGAACTTTCAGTTTATATATAGTAAATAATGAAAATAATTTAAGGTAATTTATTTAAACAAACTCTAGGTATATTATTTCATCTGTCAAAAAATCTTATGCTTATGACGTGTACCTAAGTATAGTTGTTGAATATAAGTGTTTCGGCAAAAGAAATAAAAACACAATTACACACGGTAAGCTTTTAATATGATATAATATCTTTTTGCAGTTCCTAAGTATAAATACCTACAAATAAAATATTTTTGTTGTGTTTCCTATAGAACTCACAATTATTTATAATAACCGGCGTATCGTTAATTAAAACAATATTCGTGTTTTTCAGGTTACTTCTATAAAGAAATCTAGAGAAATTAAGAAAATTAAGTCAAAATGATTACCGATATTCAACTGGCAGTGTTCTCCAACATTTTAGGAGTTTCTATTTTCTTACTGGTCATCCTCTATCACTACATCAATGCGAATAGCTCCAAATAGACCCGGTATTGCTTGTTTATATGTTTTACATACAGCGGTGACTCGATAATCTGGCCCTCAGTCGCATTCAAGACTATCTATACTATTTAGTATTTTTTTAGCAACATGTTTTATCTCGCACATAGTAGGATAAGGAGAATAAACCTGAGAGCCTAATATTAAAACACTCCATTCCCAGTAACACTTCCATTCCCCACTTTTTGCCAAATTCTGGATATATGGGTTTGTTTTTTGGATGGAGGCATAGCATGTTGAATGGCAGAACTCAACACCTCGCCTTGGCCTCATTACCAGAGTAAGGAAATGAAAATATAATATTTCATATAAATTTAATACTAAATCTTCTGCCCATACAATTATGCCGATTATGTATTATAAGAAAAATATTTTCATTTATTTACTTTAGAAAATGATACATAGTTCTCTCGGTCTCTTTCCCCTTCTATGTGTCCTTACAATAACTTATGTAGGTTATGCATTAATTGGAGTATTTCTGTGTGATTTACTTTAGTAATGATAATTATTAAATATATATTTTTTCCATAACAAGTTTTAAAAATAAAAATGTGTATTTCAATTTTAGGAAAATATTGCTTTATATTATTAGCTGCATAAAAAAGCAAATTTTACTTAGTTTTTAATATCTTTATTAACATATTTTTTTTGTTGTTTCAGATCATTCCCCACATTTATTTTATTAATAATTCTTAATATATTAAGTTATATATGATGATAAAATAATGAAAATGCTAATAAACTAAGGTTTATAAAATCTGTTTTGTTATTTACGTATTTGATCCTTCTTTTATATAAAAAGTGGAAACAAGTTGACCTATTTTTAGCTTCACATTTTGTCCCGCTTGTATCAATATGAGCAGAGGCAACTTGTTGTTGCATTGATTTGTGTTGAGTGCCAGATGTCAACGCCGCGCTTTGTCTTCTTAACTGAGGATTGAAATGAAAATAATTTATTGCCCTGAGTGCGAACCGAACCTACGATCGTCGCCTTTACAGTCAAATACTGATCCACTGCGACACGACGGCCCGGCGTCACGTTTTTTATATGCATGTTAGTATTAATTTTTATTTTTTAATAAATCAGTTTCACACTACGTAGAGGAAACCTAGTGTTATTACACTCCGTTAGCTAATGTCCACCGAATTTTGGAAAAATGAAATGAATACTTAATGTAATACTTCTTAACAAGCATATCTCAAGAAATAACACCACTTTTTCAAAAAAGGATATTTTTTATTAAATACTTTTTTCAAAAAAAAAATTGAGTGAGCCGTGGTGCATGGGCACAAACCTGCGGCTTTTAACGCTAGAGGTTTTAGTTCGATTCTCACTCGAGGAAAATAAAATATTTAGATACTATTTTCAATCGCTCCGGTGATGAGTCCACACCACTCGACACGCGAGATGAGAACGGAGAGTCTTTTGGTCGTTTGGTCTAACGACGCCCTCTGCCTACCCTGCTATGTGTGTGCTATATCGTAAGGACGAATAAAAAACCTTAAGAGGCTGCAAACAAAAATAATCATAAATTATTAAATTGTTGATGTTTAATCTTCAAGAAAAATGCATTTCAACAATCTGTTTCCAATGCAACATAATTATAATAACAAAGATAAAAAGATTAGTAAATTATAGCATTCGTTTTATTATAACCTTTTTTCTGTGTTGGTAACTGCATTTATGTAGGTAGGTAGCTTTTATCATTTGGTTCCACATGTACTTAAGTGGAACCAAATGATAATTCGATACATTTTCTATTATCTGCCCTTTTAGATAAGTATATTTCTGGATATCGAGTGCCTTACAAGTTATAATTAAAAAATAGTATTGAATTATAAGTATACATTTTCTTTAACTTTTAAAATAATGTTTGTTTTCTCCGACTTGTTTTTTCGAATAATTAGGTATATAATTTTGTTAAGTATCAAAGTATATTTTTTTTATGTTTGTCCGTTGATCGTTTTGTGATTTTGCAGACCGATTTTAGAAACGATTATTTTTTGTTTAAAAGATCTTTCTTTCCCATCGGTCCCATTACCGTCGAGTCAGGGTGTAATAATGGAATGTCATGGAAATCGGGAGAAACGTTTGAATTTTGTGTTTGTGTTGTGATTGTGTATGTGTTTAATATAATTTCTTATGATACTCATATATTTCCTTCTTGTAGTCATCATCTGATGAAATAAATAATGAAAACAGATTTTTCATGTTCACATCTTTTCTTACATCCCGAAATAATAGCAAAAGAGTTGTTTCACAAATTCCTTAAATTGTAGAGATTAGACACTCCACTCATCATTTTTCAAGTTGAATTCAACAAATTGCCTGTTGAGGCGGAACTCAACGCCGCGCTTTGCCTCGACACCAGAGCTAAGAAATGTAAACAATTAAATATTTAATTTTCTCGACTGGAAATTGAATCGACAACCTTTCGAAATTGAACCTACAGTAACTAACTATAAACCAAAAAAAACACATAGGTACCTAAGTATTATTTATATGTAAAACTATAATTCTTGTCCAATAGCAAGGGCAGCGGGCGATGTTTAATTAACGACATTATTCCGACGAGGAATGCCTATTACAATGAACATGTTACGGATGCGGGATATAAATTTCTTTCCCGAAATTCCCGGGTCCTTAAAGAGATTTTTCACATAACATAAATGTTTGGCATTTCCTTCCAAATGTAGCTATCGTTGGATACAATACATAGTTTCTGTCGGCTGGACTTGTGCTATTTATTAAATATTATATTGTAGACATTGTTTTCTCTTGTTCTCTTTTAACGAATTGTATTAATGAGAAATTATATTGGTTTTGGTTTAAATTCTGCTTATTTAACTATGACATAGAAAAATACAGATAAAAAATATATTTAATGTATGTACATGTTCGTAATTAAATAATGTGTCATTTTTATTTTATTTATTTTCATCTGTCTACTCTGATAGACAAAGAGCGGCGTTGAGTTCCACTTCAACTTCCCAAAAACTAGGCAGGAAGTGGGGAACGGAATATCTTAACCTAGTGCAGTGCCTACCTACTCTGCTATATAAGAAAAGCATAAAGCAGTTTTTACTTATGAGACTTATATCTAATGATCAAAAACAACAACTATAAAAAAATCCAACTAAAATGAACCCATTTATCAGAACCAAAACTCAACTTACTACAATTAATCCAAGGAAGGATCCAATCCAATCATCCACAACTAGGTAGCCTAGTAGGTAGGTAGTACAAGCGGACGCTGTCTACACGACCAACCAAATTGCCACAGCTTGATTAGCCACCGTGTACACAATTATATGACACGTCGCAGTAAATTTATGTGAAAACTTTGCCATGACACGCTCCCTACAGTCGTGCTACCAGTACATGCCACATGCACTGCGCTGCCTGAACAAGAGCTAAATTAACTCTGACGTTATGTGTACTTCTGCTTATACCTATGGATTGTGAACTCATGTATTTATAGTTTTACGCATGAAATTAACTTTTTTTAGTTTCATCCTGTTATTCCGTACACATCTGGGGGTAAGAGGGAACTTAGTGACAAGACACCTCATTAAACATTCGTAAAGTTTTCCCGACTTCTATGTAAAATAAATTAAATGGTTATTTTACTTTATATCAATACGAAGCTTATTCATATAAACAAAAAACTGGTTAAGAGCGACTGACTCGTTCACCGACGCTACCAAGTACCGCACCAATTTTAGGATTTTAGGACAAGAAATACAACTTACGAATTTACCACAGATTGTTTAAAATGAACCAAACACAACTTTATGTTAATACGAAGTTTAAACATAAAAACTATAAAAAAGTAACTATTTACTCTCAAATTATAAAATTAAATTAATTTTCAAATTTAGGGAGTAACTACTAAAAATAATACTTATTGTTAAACCTATATAATAAATCGTTTCCCGCCATTCGATCACAGATAACCTAGAAGTCCGATAATCGCCCCCCGAGGCCGAATGAGACTGACCGTGTAATAAATTATACAGAGGCAATAACGACTGTAATAAAAAGCAATCTTAGTGCTAATTCACTATTTTTCATAGAACGGTGAAAACAGCTTGACTTTCAATATATATTTAGCGATAATGATTATGGGTGTTTTCACGTTTGTGGTGACATTTGTTGCCATATTAAATTAGTATATTTTGTTGTTGTAAATTCGTTTACGAGGTGAAATATAAAATTCCGCTTTTCGCGAACCCATTACAAATTTGGGAAGCCTCATAGTGCTGTCTTACATACTCTAAGGAACCTCGGTATATGACAAAGGGAAACTGGGAGCCTAGTGTAAATAAATTCTAGGGGCATTGCGTGTTGAGTGGTGGAACTCAACCCCGCGCTTTGCTTCGACACCAGAGCGAAGAAATGAAAATAGATATTGAATATTTCATTTCCTCGGGTCGAAATCGAACCCACAACCTGTCATATTTACAATCACACGCTTAAGCCCATACACCGCGACTGGCCTCCAGTCATAATAATAACTAAATCTACGCAAACCCGAGTAAAATAGCTATATAGTATTCACTAAAAAACCCAAGTTCATAAGTGCGGATTCTTTAACATTATATTTATGTCGCATTTTGTGTACTTTCCTGGCTTTCTAGTATTCATAATTACTCGTCTCGGTCTCGCGACTTTTAATTAAGAAAGACTTGTTTATTATCTTTTTGCTTACGCCATGATGGTTTAGAGCCACGGCTTTTAAGCGACTGAATTAAAGAAATTTAAATATTTTAATAAGAAAAAGCGAACTTGTTATATTTAAGTGTTGTAATATAATTATAATGAATATTATTAATGATATGGCAGCACTGCTGGTTAGATTTGACGCCATTTTGAATTACAAATAAAGATGTTGACGTGATATGCATTTGGAAAGTGACTCTTGTGAAATAGAGATTGTTACTAAAATAAGCAGAGAAAATGAGATAATTTTTTGGAATTACAAATAATAAAAAAATTATACAAGCTGCTTAATGAAAAAAAATAGTTTTGAGTAACAATGTAGGCAAAAAGAACGGAAAGGAAGGAGTGTGTGTGTGAAGTGTTAATACACTCCGTTTTACCCACCGCCCAATTTTCGACACATTATTAACCTCCCGGGGCGGAGAAACAAATGCGAAATAAATGAAACATCTAAAACAATAAATAAAATACCATAATTAATAATTTAATTTATTAAAAAACAAAAATTAGGCTTTACAATAATTATTTTGACCGCTGGCCGCCACCTTCATCGTCAAAAAGTTTCCAGCTTCCAGCGTACTGTTACGTTCATTATTGAACTGTGAGACGGAGAACCTCGTACGGTTTGTTGCTAAGCTGGAAAATAAAATTAAATTCTATTTATAAAATTATACTAGTATTATAAATCTGAATGTAAGTTTGTTACGCACTTACGCCAAAACTACCTACTTAATTGATTAAAATGAAACTTTGTACACATATTCTTAGACGTGTTAGAATACTTTGTTTTATTAAAAAGGCGACATAGCATACTTTTTACTAAAAATATTATGATCCTATAATATAAAAATAAATTTAAGAGAGCGAAGTCGCCTTTGAATCTCTAGTAGTAATATTATAAATGTGAAAGTTTGTAAGGATAGGTTTTTGTTAAACTTTCACCCAAATAACTACTAAAATCGCAGTGGGCGAGTCCGACTCACATTTTCACGGCTTAAAACAAACTAGTGCCTGAATTTACCGCGTTTCTTTGAGAATTCATTCGGTTGTAATTTACTTTTTGTTAGACGATTTCTATGGTAAAGTAAAAATAACATAAAACATACATTCCTCTATAGGAATTAAATAAAAAAAAATAAAACATAACATTCGAAATGCAAGCAACATGCTTACTGCATAATAGTGAAAACATCATTGAGTTTACCAACAGGGCAGTCAGTGGTCTCGAATTATGAAACGAGTGGCTTTAGTTCTTCAGCATTTTGTTCGTTCTTTAAAGGGGTTTGTTTAATTAAGACCTTGATTTGAGGCTTGACTGTAAAAACGGTGATTATGGGTTCAATTCCCAGTCGAGGAGAAAATTATTATTATATCTTCGCTGTGGTAGCAAAAGAAGACGCAGCGTTGAGTTTTGTCACTCAACACGCAGAAAGTGGGAATGGGGTGTCTTAACACTAGGTTCCTTTTGCCTCCCTAGCTAGATAACCTATGGAAAATTAAAATTGTATTTGTACTTGATGCTTTGTTTAGAATAAATTATGTTAATATCATGATAAAAAGTAAACTAATGAAAATATACTATTTTTTATTCGCTTATATAATTTAGTTTTAATTAATTTCTTAATTATTTTTAATTAAAGTTTTTCAACTTTAATTATAATTTACTTATTAAGACAAATATTATAGGGTTAAAACCCCTTTGTGGCTTTCGAATCCACTACGTGTCGCATTTCGCTTGTGTCCCTGTACATAGTTGCTGCTTTAAACAAGCAGACGAAGCCCCATTTAAGCTATAAAATATAACATACAAAAAATAAATTTACCTCAGCAAGGCAGTATCAGTTACATCTAATTCTTTATCTTGGATATATAAAAGAAACACGAATCGATGTATTCCAGAGTCAGGGTATACTACCGGTGGTACGTACGGAGTCACCGTAAACCCCGATTCGGTGTTGTTCCCGGGAATATTGACAATTGCCCAGTAGAGAGCTGAGCGGAGAGAGGGTGTTTGTTGGGAAGGGACGTCAGCATCTGGAAAATAAAGAATTAGTATATAAATATACTAGCGGACGCGCGCAGCTTCGCCTGCGTATTTAAGGGTGAATTCTAATAACCCATGAAACATGTGTTCAATGAAATATTTTTAAGAGTCTAAATATCAAATTTTATAAAAATCGGTGGCGATTTAAGAATTTTCCCATACAAACTTTTAACCCCTTATTTGCACCCTTAAGGGGAGAATTCTAGAAAACCATGAAACACGTGTTCAATTAAATACTTTTAAAAATCTAAATTTCAAATTTTATAAAAATCGCTGCCGATTTAAATTTTTTTCCATACAAACTTTGAACCCCTATTTCACCCCTTTAGGGTTAAAATTTTTCAAGATCCCTTCTTAGTGGATGTCCAGATTACGAAAGTAAACTTTTGTCCAAATTTAACGTTTCTACCATCAGCGGTTACGGCTGTGCGTGCGTCTTACCTCAGTCAGTGAGGACATGTCCTTTTATATATATAGACTAGTGGGCCCGGACGCGGCTACGCCCGCGAAAATATAAGCCTAAATCATTAAAATAAGTTAAAAAATAATAATAAGTCGAGATTTATTATTAGAAAAAATATCTGAGTAACCGAAATGAACAAACCAAAGAAGTAAAAGTAACTAAAGGAAATTCTTAATATTAGAAAAAAAAACCTAAAGTTTGCTGTGCGCGCGTACTAAACATTTTTCTATATTAAATAATTATTAATTTTTGCGAACAATATTAAATAAAATCTCAAATGATTAAAATTACGATATTTTAAGTGTATAACATCGGTATAGATAACCGAACTGAGATAAATTAATTATAAGCAGCAAATAATTACATAAAAAATAATAGTAATTCGAAAATCTATAAAAATTTACAAAATCATCAAAGTCATCCGCCCGTTCGCGTCGGTCATACTCATACTATGCCGCCCGAAGGCTAGGTCATTTGGAATCAGTCACATCTTAATTATTTATTAGAATGTTATACAGTAAACTATAATTTCCATCTAGATGAAATGCTAAAAGTGACTATTATATTTATTTTCATAAGGATGAATATCAAATTACAGAAATCATCTAATTTTTGTTAATGATTTGTATAAAGAGATTTGTATAAATCTATATCGGCGCGCACCATGTATGCATTAAGCAAACTCACTGTGGGTGACGTTTTCTTAAAACAGCAAACTTTGCAAGCCGTTGCTTAGCAACGCGTAGCGACGATTGTTATTAACATGGCGGAATAAATTCCTTGTCAAATTAATTATTTTAATATATTGGTATATAACGAAAATATTACAAATATGAGAAAAAAAAAGTATCCTATGTTCATCCCGGGACCCTCAAGTATCTCTATATGAGTATTATATCACAATTAAATTAGCGGTTTGGCCCTGATTGCGGAAAAGACAGACAGACAGACAGACAGACAGAGTTACTTTCGAATTTATAATATAGGTATGGATTAGTGATCCTCATCCTGCTTGGACTGGTACTAGTATAATATTATTTATAACGATCCTTGCATAGTATAGTCACACTTAATTCTTAATTTTCTGAGTAGAAGAACTCAGGAATCTAGTGTTAAGACTCCGTTCCCAATAACACACTTCCGTTACCTACCTTCCGCCATGTTTTTGAGGCATTGCGTGTTGAGAAGTGCAACTCAACACCTCGTATTACAAGAGCGAAGAACTACGAACAAATATATAATATGTAGATATTCCAAGTTTTCAACGATATGTTGCTGAAATCTTTTAAAAGTTACAAGTTAATCCTCCAGAGGTAAGAACTCGTGGGTCCGCGGAGAGGTCGGAGGCGCAAATGCACTCTATAATATTTTCTTTGTGTTGCAACTTTGCTTCAAAATTTTTATGTCACATTACGGCTCTTACTTTGTGGCATTATTCATTTTACTTTAGAAAAACATTGTATTCGTTATTGTACTTTAAAATTTTAAAGTCATTTTACGTTTTTCTTTATTATTGTTTTTATATCTTTATTATATTTTCTTTTTACTTTTTAATTTTTATAATGTTTGCTATAAAAAGTGAGATTATTGAAATAGTTAAAGAAAAAGGTAATTATTATTTGAGACCAGTCATAGCGCAGGGGGACAAGTATTTAACTATAAAAGCGACTGGTTGTAGGTTCGGTCCCCATACGTGGATGTGTAATTGAATGGAATTGGAGAAGAAATGAAAATATACATTGAAATTGATTTAAATGTATATTTTAATTAAATTTAAAAAATAAATTCAAATGTATATGGGGAACGGAGATTTTTAACATTAGGTACCCTCTGCCTACTCTGCAGTGTGCAGGGATACAGAGTGTGAGTATGTAAATATGTATGGGGCACTGGACAGTGGCTCAGAATGTAGTTGGGGGGTTCGATTCTCATTGGGGGGAAATAAATTATTTAATATTTTCATTTCCTCGCAATAAAGCACGGTAACGAGGCATTGTGTGTTAAGTACTATAACTTAGCAAGTAATGCCTCGAAAAATTGGCGAGAAGTGGTAGAGTGTTAAGACACTGTGTTTCTGCTTAGGCCAGGTTGCTTCTGTCAGCCCTGGAATGATCCCTGCTCTGAGGTAGATAAAAATACATATATAAATACGTACCAACTAAAAATAGACTGTAGTTAGTATTCGGATGGATTGAATATGTTACTTCTGGCATCATTATGGATTGCGTCTGGGCGATCTTCGTCCCGCAATTAATGTCTACTGAACTATAGTAGACCTGTACAAGCAAAAATTATAATAAATGTATTTTTTTACATTAAAAAAGATTCGTTCGTTTGAAAGTCTGTCGCTGGAATACAAACGTATGACTGTAAAGCGATAGTTTGTGGGTTTGATTTCCACTAGAGGAAGTTAATATTTTTATTTTTTCTATTAATATTTTAATTACATCGCTCTGGCAACGAGGCAAATAGTGGTGTTGAACTCTGTCACTCAACACGCAAACAAAAATTAAAGCTTAGTAAATTTAGACTTTAACGCCCGATGTTAATAATCAATCCTAATCCATAAATTGCAACCATAGATTGAAATAGACAGAGATGGAAGACGGCATGCAGGTTAGTGATTGGATAGACATGTCAAAAAATCCAAGATTGACGTTAACTGGAGATCGGAGATACATTATTAATATTGGGCGTTAATTGCTACCTTCTTTAGAATTTTTGAACGTTTCAAATACCACAAAACCTGTATTTCAGAAGTATGGGATAAAAAATAATTGGTGAACTTATGGTACTACTTTTGTTTATTGATTGATTGATTTTGTTAATTTAGTTAATAATAACATCAAAAACTACATTCCTCTAAAACAAATTTGTACTTACATTTAAAAGGTTTGGTGGTACCACCGGAATAATATCAGGAACAACGTAATTGTTTTTAAAGGCGGTAGAGCATTGATGCTTGTTTCTTGATGACGATTCTGATGCCACGCATATTTTAATTAAAAGAAATAGCAATATTCTTGTCTGCAAAAAATATATACTTACAATATCAAATAATAGAGTAAGGCCGTCAAGGTGCAGAGGCACAAGTGTGTGACTGTAACGTGACGGTTGCGGGTTCAATTTCCTGTCCGGGTAATAAATTATTTATTATCATTTCATTTCTTCGCTTCCAACCAAGGCAAACACAATGCCTGGAAAACTCAGCGATGCGTGAGGAAGGAGGAGGTGTTTTAATACTAGGTTCCCTGCCTATCCTGCTATATGCGGGATACAGAAAAAATAAAAAATTAAAAATATGTATAAAATACTCACGATCTCCATTTGTACAATGTTTTTTGACTAATTAGAAACTGATACGTGTTAATGTTTCAACGTTGGTTTTTAATATGTTTCTTTGCGCGCTAGTACTGATAATTATATGAGGTAGTTATCAATTATAACTTTCAAAGTATAAGCGGATAGGTAATTTAAAATAAAATATAAAAATAATAAATTGTTTTTGTTCCTTAAAATAGAAATCTGAGGGCATGTATAAAGAAGAAGCCAAACGGGTATGCAGAGACTGTAGTATTTGGTGCTCCGTTCTTTCTGGAGGAGTCCAGGAGTACCTGGCTTAGGAATAAAGCGTGAAGCGTGAAAAAAATAAGTGATTGAAGTAAGCCCCCGCGCCATGATTTGCTTTTTAAATGCCCTGGCAAACTTTTTGTTAACAAAATTTGTGGGGTGGGCACAGGCCTGTTTTGGAATGAGCACAGACTAGCCCAAATTTCCTTAATTCTACGCTCGTGGATTTGGGTGAACTAATTTAATAATCTTATTACCGGTTAATAGGTAAAAAATAGCCCAAAAACTTCTATCATATATATTTTGTGTATAACTCTGTGGCCGATTCTAAATTTATAAAATAAGTTACACTGTAGTATTATGAATATATGTTTTATTCAATAGCATAGATAAGAAAACATTCAAAAACTAAATATAAAAGAAATTTTCTTTTTAGATATCATGTATTTGGGGTTTTGGTATTAAAATTATTGGTTACCTACAATTGAAGTAAGTGTTTAAATTAAAATTAAATTATTTAGTTAAATTTTACTTATTTTAATTTAGACAAGTCATTGTTAAAATTTCCTTTTTATTCGGCGTTGTTCAGCCGCCCGTTTATAATAAACAAGATGTTTATGAATTCGATTTCCATTTTGGATAATTAATTATTCACTTTTCCTCGTAAGTAAGAAAGGGCGGCGTTGAGTTACGCAACTCAATACGAAAAGAATAAAAAATTGGACCGGAAAGTGAACTAAGTGTTTTAACACGAGTTTACCTTTGCCTGTACTGCTGTATGCGGGATACAATTGTGGGGTCGACTCCAACTTCGATTGCCAATGAAATATATATATAGATGTCGTAATACTAGGTTCCCAGGATCCCTTTGCCTACTTCGCTGTGGTGCGGGATATAGCGTGAAGCTCTTTATTTTTCGCATTTACACAATTGGATGGCAAAAACCAATTCTATAAATCGTTTTAAAAAATTCTACATAATATTTCTAGTTTTATTTCAGATGAAAATGTTAATTCTTAGTATCATTTTCACAATATTTGCTCAAGGAGAGGCTGGTATCTACGATACGTTGACAAATTGGCTAGACGGTGGCTCTACTTCGACAGTGGTTCAACCTGGACAGCTGTCAGTGAGTATTCACTTATCTTTTTGGATTCTCGATGTATCCTGCATGTAGAAGCGAAGGCAGAGGGAATTTAGTTTTAAGACATTACGCTTTCCATGCACCGTATATATTTAATGTTAATTAATGAGGGGCACATATTGTGCTGCAAAATCGACTGCTTGTTGGTTCGATCCCCACTCGAGGAAGGAAATATTTATTCTATTTATATTTTAATTTCTTCGCTCTGGTGTTGAGGCAAAGCGCATCGTTAAGTTCCGCCACTCAACTAACAATGCCTCCAGAACTTGGCGGAAAGTGAGAAATGGAGTTTCTTAACAATACATACCCTCTGTCTATCCTGCTGTGTGCGGGATACAGCGTGAAGAAGCTCATTTTTTTAAATTTAATGTTAATTAAGTACAAGCTCGTGGCACAATGGTGTTTGATTGTAAAGGTGATTATATATTATATATTCAAATTATATTAATTTCTTCACTCTGGTAGGCGTTGTTTTAAGATTTGCGGCGTTGAATTACGCTACTGTATATCAGAGTAAGCAGACTATTATTAGTGTCGGGTACTTCGTTTCCCACTTTCCGCATAATTTTCGAGATACTGCGTCTTGATTGGCGGAACACAACGCCGTGCATCTTCGCAATCTCTCTCTATTATACCTTGAGTGGATATCGAACCCAACGCAAATCGAACGCAATCACTGCGTTTACAGTCACCTCTCACTCTCTTAACTAACCCAACCCAAACTCCCATTTTACCTAAATAAATATGTTTAACAGGTAAAATATTTCACGCAAGCCGTTAACGCTGGTAACGTAATTTCTCCTTACGACGCCGTTTTCCCTCCCTACATTACGTACGAAGCTGGTCCAGACGCTTTGTATACATTAGCTGCAGTTGGTAAGAAATTTTGTATTTTGTATGAAAATTCTGCTTGATTTACAAAAATTATGATAATTTTTTCTATTTGTATCTTTCCTGGTTATTTAAATCTATAACAAATATGATTTTAAGTATATATGTACATGTTGAGGACAGTCTCAGTCAGTCAGTTTTATATTCAATTTTAACAGAAGAATAAGAGAAGAGTAATATTTTCATAGTAAGATTTTTAATTTTCACGATTATTACACATTTTAAATGAAAGTATTTAATCGGATTAATCGCGTATTTTTAGTATTATACATTTTTGGAAATCCGACGTTTTGAACACTTTGCAGTAGTGGGGAAAATGGCTTATTTTCATTTCCTCGTACGTAACGATTATATGTGCTAATATGTGAAACAAAAAAGTGAATGAATTTCTTTACACAAGAAAATGTAAATTCTCAATGATTTGTCAATATATTTTTTCTTTAAACTGCGGATATTTCCAAACATTACAAAAACTTTGGAAAATACCATTTTACAAATAGTTTATTTTTATTTTTTAGACCCGGACACGCCGTCATATTCGTCCAGTTTCGATAAGGAGTATATACATATACTAATTGTCAACATTCCCGGGTCGAACATATCAGCCGGGGACAGTATAGTCAGGTATATAGCGCCCAACCCTCAACCGGGATCTGGATATCATCGATTTATGTTCCTTCTGTATAAACAGGAAGACCGTATTGACGTGAAAACTAATTATTTTGTAACGTAAGTACTATTTTTTTAAGGTCGTCGTAGAGTTGGTGGATCGGACTCACAAGCTCTACCAGTTAGGAAAACAAACTAAGACGTTTTTGCAATTTATACAAACATTTTGATGGTTCGTATGTCACTGACATGTCTTTTGGAAAAAAAATTATTTTTAGATGACATTATGACATATATTTTTTTTTGCAGTAAGACATATTTTCATTACATTTATAATAATATTTTTTTACTTATTATATTTATACTTTTATGTAGATTGGCGAGAAAATTGACGAATTTCTCTATAGCTGCTTTCGCCAAGGAGTACAATTTAGGGAACCCCGTCGCTGTAAACTTCTTCCGTTCACAGCACATCATTTGCGAGGAAGATGATCGACAACAACAATGTTCTTAAATAAAACGATAAAAAATAATAAATATATATTATGAGAACAGCCTCTTCTTTAGCTTTTACTTATTTTAATAAGATAGCAAAAACAAACGTCGCGTTTTATTTAACTACATATATCAATGCGGAATGGAAGCCTCTTAATAGGCTAGGTTCCCAGCTCTCCTCTGCCTACCCTGCTATGAAGCTAATTCCTCTCTTTCCGCCTTATTCTTGAGACAATACGTTAAGTCGTAGAACTCAACGCCGCGCTTTGTCTCAGATATAGGGCAGAAAATGATGGGATGTCTTTAAGTTAAATATCACTATTCATATATTTTTATTTATCACTTGTATACTTGTATTATTTATTTATTTATATATAACTATACTACTAATTATAAATTATACAGCGTGATAGAGTTTAATTATACATTTCATTGTACATTTTCTTGTATAACCCTTCACACCCTTTATGTGTCGAGTAGTACTTTGATCTTAGAAGGTGTCAAGAGTGTAATAGCACAGGAAGTTAATAATTAGGGCGACGTTTTAAATAGTTTCACACTTTCTTTAAAAACACCTTTATTGTGGAGTAGTTATGTTATTTACTGTGTTATAGGTGAAGGTTCGAATTTTTAATGTTAAATTATTATACACTAGTGGACCCGGACGCGGCTACGCCTGCTTCAACTATAAGAATATTTATTAAATATATTCATTAAATTATTTTCAATTCTCAATAGAATTAGTAAGAAAATATAAGCTCAAATAATCAAAAAGAATAATAAGTAGATACACATTATTAGAAAAAAATATCTGACTTATTGAAATGAACTAACAAAAGGATTAAAAGTAACTAAAGGATAGGTATTCTTAATATTAGAAAAAGTACCTAAAGTTTTCCGTGCGTGCGTACATAGATATCGACTCTACGAAATAACTAAACATTTCTCTCTATTAGGTAGGATAATTTTAGCGGGCAATATCAAATAAAATAAGAAGAGAATCAAAGTGTATTTTAAATTAATTATAAACAACAAATAAAGTTCGAAAATGTATGAAAATTTATAAAACCGTCAACGTCATCTCCCCTTCGCGTCGGTCATACTGTGCCGCCCGCTAGCTAGGTGGCTAGGTCATTTGGAATCAGTGACATCTCCTTAATTATTTATTAGTATGTTATACAGTAAACTATAATTTCAATCTAGATAAAATGCTAAAAGTGACTATTATATTTATTTTCATAAGGATGAATATCAAAACGTCGCGGTAGCGGTCGCGTAGCAACGACGGTTGTTATTAACATAGCAGAATAAATTGCATGTCAAATTAGAATGTACTTTAAAATATATTAGTATATATATGTAATGTAATGTTATATAGCCTATAGCACTTCTGAAGAATGCAGCTTTCATACAAAACAAAAACAATGAAAATCGGACCAGTAGATCCAGAGATCTTAGCGTTCAAACAAACAAACAAACAAACAAACAAACAAACTCTTCCGCTTTATTATATTAGTATAGATATAATAAGTGTTTTATATTACGCATAATATAAAGCATTCTTGATTTATTGGTAGAGCTTATGTGAGAGTAATCGCCGCTAATTTATATATTTCTATTGCCTGTAAATATGTTGTTTTAGTTTCACGCGCTATCCCGCACATAGCACGGTAGGTAAAGGGATCCTGGAATGTTCCCATTAAGATACTTCTGTTCCCTACTATCCACTGAATTCTGGAGGCATTTTGTGGTGGAACTCACATTTTCCAGCTCTCCTAACGCAATTAACTGCTGTACGGGAAAAAAACATGAAGCCTTATTCAAATAAGCATTCATCAAAATAACAAGAGCTGGTTGGATGTAGTATTCTCATCATTATATTAAATGATATATACATTCATATGTATGTATGTATATGTGAAACAAGCCCCTAAATAATGAACACTGACTGAAAATTCTGCTCTCATATTACTTACTAGCTTTTATAATATTTTGTTTCAATAATAAATTCTGAATATTCTTATCGTAAATAGGTATTACGAAAATGTAGGGTTGTCATTAAACAATAATAAAGGAATTATTATTAGTAATATTTTTTGGCTACTTGAAAAATTCGATGGGGGTTTGATTCTCGCTCAGGGCAATAAATTATTTTTATTTCCTACTCTAACAAGCAATAGACAATAGTTGAGTTAATTTCGACACACGATGTATTGAACTCAGACGAAATAAAGTTTTTTTGTAGAAACTGAAAGCACTTTTTGAGTGAAAGTGAAATTACAATTCTTTCCAAGTTCAAACTAGAAATAAAGTGAAGAATGTAAAGACTTAACATCAAGAAAAAAAATATTTTAACGTTACATTGTATCACGTATTTCCCATTAATTGTATAATATTTGAAACTTACGTTTTTAAAGCTACTGAATTAAAATAAATTATTTCCCAAAGAGGGAATCGAACCATTGAATTTACTTCAGACGCTGCGTCGTTAGGTGATAAAAAATAAATTTATTATGTTATTTTTTTTTAAATAAAACAAAAATTAATTTTCACACCCCTAACGTGTGAAGAGAATAGAAAATTGGTTTTTCAATATTTTCTCAAAGAGAATTTCTATCTAGATATTTAACAGGTTTTTTTGTGAGAATACCTCATAAATATATAATGTTAGTTTCATCTTGCGAGTAAATAGACCTTATTGGAACATAAATTGTGAATTTTTAATATCGCTCCACAAATTTTGCGAGCTGGTGTCTCTAAAGTTGAAACGTAATTCTATTATATTATCAACGTATGTATGAGTATCTATCTTATAGGTACTGTATAATAGAAAGGTGGTAGCGGCTTCATATCTTTTATTAATATTATTGAAAAAATAAATATAATACTCATATGAGAGTAAAGACGGAAAACGAAAAGCAGAGGAAACCTGGCAACCTGGAGTTAAGACACTTTATTTTAATTAACACATCCCTGTTCCCCAGTTTCTACACAATTCTGAAGGCATTGGGTGTTAAATAGCGGAACCCTATGCCGCGCTTTGCCCCGTTACCAGAGCGAGGAAATGATATATTGTTTATTAATCTATTTAATTTCCTCGAGCGGGAATCGAACCTACACCTACCTGTTGCTTTAAAAGTCGCTACACTCTTCTGAGCCTGCGCTATGACTGCCCCCGATTATATTTATCTAAATACAATAATTTACCCAAATTCGAACTTGCGATTACGGTCTTTACTAAAAACAAACAGTTAATACTGTATAATAAAAATTAGCTTCACGGTGAATCCCGCACACAGCATGGAAGGCAGAGGGAACCTAGTGTTAAGACACTCCGTTAGCACTAATATTGTATAATAAATACAAAAAATAACGATGAATAACATTCGATCACCAATTCAACGAGGCCGTAGATTGAAATAAAAAACCATTTTAAAAGTCATATTCGGCAATGAAAATATTGAATAAACACCAGTTATTTGGTAGCGAAACAAAAAGTAAATAAAGCCCGCCCAAAGCCCGCATAGTAAATATGATATGAAAAGAGAAAATAGAATATTTATCGACTCGTTCGAGCGTATAGTAAACTGTTGAAATATTTTTTTATGTAAGTAGGTACGTATAATGTTTATATGTATATTATTTAGGTTTGTAACTGTGCGCGGGCGTGGGTTGTGGGTTCTATTCTCATTCGGGGAAATGAATGATTATTTATCAATATTTTAAGTTCTTCCCTATGGTAACAAGGTAAAACAGAGGGTTGAGTTTCGTCACTGAACATGCAATGCGTCCAATGTTTGAGGAAAAGTGGGGAACGGAGTGTTTTAACACTAGGTTCCCTTCGCCTACTCTACAATATGCAGGATACAGCGTGAAGCTAGAAAAAAGTAGGTATGTACTTAAAAAAGTATTTTAAGTAGAATTTTCTAGAGTTTACGTTGTCTAAATTATAATAAAACCTGTTCAGGATTTAGGCTAAATTTGATTTTGAAGACTTTCACATCTGATATAGAACTATACTATAAGAAAAAATGAATAGCATCTTTAACAAAAATTGTTGAATGTGATGAGAATTTACTATTGACATGTATTTTGATTATTTTTTTCTATGGAAAACGCTTTAACCTGAAATATCTGCTACATCTAAAATATCTGGAACCATAAGTGTTGAGTTTAGTCCGATTAATACCATATATAAATATCTTTGGTACAAATCAATAGAGGTTATTAATTTATTATCGTCCCTAATCCCTTAATCGTACAGCATCATAATCATATACTCAAACCAATATGTTTGTGGTAAAATTCATCACATCAACTCAATTTCATAAGTTGTGTACAAACTAAAAACACAAAATATAATTTACAAAATCGCCAATAGATGATGCTGTACAATTTCTCAAGATTCCTAAATCGCGCTGGCGAGATTTCCTCGCGAAACATGACGACCCCAAAAATCCGGGCTACGAGCATACTGGATCAGCCTGACTGTTACCTGCTTAGGATCAAGTACTCATCACTACCAGAAGAAGACCGGACCGAAGCAAGCTCACCCGAACCCGAGGACCACACCAAGAAGCTCTCACCTTATTTGTGACCAAATAAGGAGGAACTTCGCCCGCACTGGCCTGTGCGGAGGGGACCCCCTTCCCCTTGGACTCCCTGCCCGGACCGAGATGGGCAGAAGGGTTGTGAGGACAGTCAACTGCTGCCGCCTCCCGTGCTCATAGGAATGAGCAGCCACCAGCCGCCGCGTGCGGGGACACAAGCGTCCCCTGCTGCGGCCGCAGCCACCGCCGCAACCAGCGGCACCCGGCCCCCGCGCTCCACTGCGCTGTACGGCGTACCCGTGCAGGCAATGGACCATGGGACCACGTCGAGGGAGCCCTCTCTCTCCGCGGCGCAACCTGGCGCGCCGTGCCTCGCGGGATCGACGCCCGCACCAGCCGCCTCGCCTGCCCCAGGCCAGGCACCCAGGGCCGCACGCAGCGCCCACCGACACCAGGAGCCGAAGAAGCGCTCCCCCTCCGCGCCCCCCAGGGTGCTGGACGACGCCATGTCCCCGCAGTCATCACTGAATAGGGACATGGTAGCTTTGGCAGAACTCAAGCGCAATGGTGTGCTGAGTCGGGAGCTGATGGAGCACATGGCCGTGTTCCTAAACGACCGTGCTCAAGCGCTAGACCAGGCGCAGTCGCAGCCCATTTACCAGACCCCGGTGCGTCGTCAGCGCACCGAGGACTATGGAGATGCTGACACCGGAAAGCGCCACTGCCCGGTGACCATCCAGAGTGACCGACCAGATGGAAGAAGAAGAAAAAGAGATGAAGGGAAAGACAGGGATATGCCTCTTTTGGACCCTCATCCTGCAGCTGCCACACCCGTGACCATGACAGCAGCCCCAACCTTTGCTGATGCCACTCGGAATTCAAATACCAACATCCCAACGGTACCCAGCGCAACACCAGCAACTACGAAGCCGCCAAAAACGCCACGCTACCCGCCCCTAGTGGTAGAAGAGCTCCCGAATTGGACTCAACACTTTCGGGCGCTAAAGATGAAACTAGGACGTGCCCCGAACGCGCGCCCCTTTGGCAAGGGTGTTCGCTTCTCACCGGAATCCGTTGAAGAATACCGCGTTATCCAGCGGTATCTCTCCGACTTGGAGAAGTCGGAACAAATCTCGTGGTTTTCATACGCTCTACCGGCGGAAAAGAGTAGGAAGATTGCCATAAGAGGGCTGCCGGTCACGACGACTCCCGACGAGATAAGCGAAGCTCTCCGAGAACTCGGCTTCCAGGCCGAGTACGCCCGACCGATCAAGGCGAGGAAGGGCCGGCCTGGATGCATCTTCCACGTGACGCTCACTAACACCCCGAATCTGATACCCGGCATATACCAAATTACTGAACTACTGAACATGCCGGGTATCAAGGTAGAACCCTGGAGGAGTAAGCGGGGCCCGGCGCAGTGCCATCGCTGCCAGGCGTTTCGGCACTCTAGCCACGGGTGCCACCGACGCCTGGCCTGCGTGAGGTGTGGGGAAGAACACCTCGCGCGCGACTGCCCGCGCCCGCTCGAAGTACCAGCTACCTGTGCGAACTGTGGCGGCGCGCACCCGGCCAACCACACCGCCTGCCCACAGTTCAAACGCGAACTGCGCAACAAGAGGGCCGGCACTGTAGCCCTCTCCCAAGCCGACACAGCACGAAGGGCGAAGAAAGCCGCCGCCCCCAGAATGGACGACAACACGGTGGAAGCGGAGAATGAGGCCACCAACCTCATGGCACCCGCTAACCCGCCCTCTAACAAAGGAGGAAGACGGCCAAAGAAAAGGGGAGGGAAGAGAACGAGGAGGCAACAGGAGCAGACCGGTGCCTCGTCCACCAACCCCCCGCCTCCCACTACACGCACCCCCGCAGCCACAGCCCCCGCTGCAGGCACCACCGCAGCCACAACAAGCACACTGCAGACGCAGGCCAAGGCGCAGCCTGCACTCATTGCCATCGACAGGGCTCTTGACACCCTCAAAAACGTTCTCCTCGCTCTGAGGGAAGGTCAAGACCCTGTCCAGTGTGTTATGGAAGGAATGAAGAACCTGCTTAACATTCACATCTAAACTGAGAATCATATACTGGAACGCCCGGGGGCTGCGAAGGAAGATGCCCGCCCTCCGCTATATCCTGCGCCAACACAACGTCGACGTCGCGCTGGTGAATGAAACCCACTTGCACCCGGCATTCTCCGCTAGCATCGCAGGATACCATGTCCTGCGGCTGGACGCCACCGGTGAGAACGCGTTCAGGGGCCTCCTCGTCGCGACCCGCAAGAATCTGGTTGTGCATCCGCTGCCCGTCATCGACACCCAGTCACTCCAATCACTGGGTGTCGAAATCCATCACGACGACAAACCACTGAGGGTCTATGCTACGTACCGGCCGGGCAACACTCGCCTGGCCGTCGACGTGGTACAGCAGCACTTCACCAGCAGCACCCCGACTCTGGTCGCGGGCGATTGGAACGCGCACCACACCGCCTGGGGTTGTCGCTCCACCAACCAGGCAGGGCGATACCTGTACCGCGACGCCCAAAGGCTCGGTTACGAAATCGACGGCCCTGACGAGCCCACACATTACTCCGACAACACCAGACACGACCCCACGACGATCGACTTGGTCGTGCACAGGGGGTTAGATGCAATAGACTTTGAAGTAATATCGGACGCCTTCGGATCCGATCACCAGCCTGTCCTTGTCTCACTTGAGGGCAGGCCGACCCTCGCCAGGGGCCCGCCGTCCGGTGGTCGGATCTGCTGGGAGCGCTTTGAGGGCGCGCTCCACTCCATGCAATCCCCATGCAACGAACCCCTCATCGACGCAGCAAGTATCGACCGCCTTGAAAGCGCCATAGTGGGCAACATTAAGGACGCCATCGACACTGCCACCACTCCACCTAGCCAGCGCGGACTCCCTCCCACACCCAGGTGGATAGAAGATCTCATCCAAAAGAAGAGAAGAACCCGCAAGTTGTGGCAGAAAAACAGGGACCCTGCCACAAAAACCAAGCTAAACAGGCTTATTGACCAAGTCAGAGTCGCCCTTGGCGACCGAGAGGCCCACACATGGGAAGAGCGGATCTCCAAGGCATGTGAGGACTACCCCTCACTGAACAAGCTCAGCCGCCAAATAATGAAGAAGAAGCCTCCAGCCCGCCCACTACTCCATCAAGACGGCTCCCTGAGATACTCCTCAGAGGAGAGAGCCGACATGCTGGCGGATTATTTGGCGGCCCAATTCCAGCCGAATCCCAGTGAGTGCCCAGTCCTCCATGCCGAGGTCGAAGAGGAGGTGAAGACGCGCCTCTCCTCACTCAAGGCCCTCACTGCTCCTGATCCACCATTCTTCTCACCTTCGGCCGTGAAGAAGGCAATCCGGGGCCTCAAGCCCAGGAAGGCTCCCGGAACAGACGGAATCACAAACAGCGCCCTACGCCATCTCGACAACCGACTGACTGCAGCAACGGCCAGACTCTTCAGCGCCATTCTGCGCCTGGGTTACTTCCCCCGGGCGTGGAAGGAGGGTCTGGTCGTGATGATCCCGAAGCCAGGGAAGGATCATAGGAAACCGGAGGGCTACCGCCCCATCACGCTTCTGAACGCCATCGCCAAACTGTTCGAGAGGATGTTACTCCCACTCCTGCAGCCGCACCTGCAACCGCGGCCCGAACAGTTTGGCTTCCGAAGTGGCCACTCAACCACGCTCCAAGTGGCCCGAGTGATCCACTTCGCCGCAGCAGCAGCCAATAGGAAGGAGAGTGCATGTGCAGCCTTCCTGGACGTCGCCGGCGCCTTCGACCGCGTCTGGCACCCAGGCCTTCTGACGAAGATTCTCCGTACCGGAACCCCGCACCACGTCGTCGCCGTCCTAGCCGCCTTTCTCGACGGCAGGACCTTTCGCGTCAGAGTGGAGAGTGCAGTTTCCCGCAGCCACCTGATCGCCGCCGGGGTACCACAGGGCAGCTCACTATCCCCTGCCCTGTATGCCCTCTACACGGATGACATCCCGCTAGAGCAGGGCTCGACGTTGGCGCTCTACGCCGACGACATCGCCCTGCTCGCGAAGAGCCTGACGCCCGTCCACGCCGCCACCAAACTCCAGCGAGCACTCGACTTGCTCCCCCGCTGGCTGTCGGAGTGGAGGCTCACCCTCAGCGTGGCTAAAACCCAGGCAATCTTGTTTGGAGGCCACCTGAGATTCCCTCCTCCGCTGCGCCTGCTGGGTGAGCAGGTTCCCTGGAGAAAGGAGATCACTTACCTGGGCGTAACCATTGACAGGAGGTTGCAGATGTCCAGGCAGGTGAAGAAGGCCGCTGCTGCTGCCAAGGTGGCGTTATTCCACCTCCGCCCGCTGCTGCGCTCGAAATTACCGCTGCGCACGAGACTTGCCCTCTACAAGTCCTACGTGAGGCCACACCTCACATACGCTGCCCCGGCCTGGTACGCGCTCGCAAGTGCGCCCCAGCGCAAGGTCCTACAGGTGGTCCAAAACGTCGCCCTCCGGCGCGTCACCCAGGCTCCCTATTACGTTCGGAACACCACCATCCAGCGCGACCTCAGAATAGAGAGCCTGGAGGTACACATCGGCCGGCTCGCGCGCAACGCATACAGCCGCGCCGATGCATCGGACCACCCACATCTCCAGGACATCGCGCCATGGCATTCCAGGCCACCGGACAAGATGCGCCTACCAAGGGATATCCTCACCCTACCTAACTCCGCCTCCTGAGCTGCCCCTTCGGTCGCTGGTCGCCTAAGCTGGGCCTCTCACGGGTAACCGTGAGTCTCACCTGGCTTGGCTGACCGCCCAGGGGGCACACAGCTCATCCCTTCACCACGACTTTCCCCCCCCCCCCCCAGTTGACCCCCCAGTTAACCCGATTCCCCCTTGGCTCCCAGGCCATCCCCCAATGACGCGGCTATCGTAATAGCCGCCGCGAGACACCGCAGAAGAAGGGCAACCGCCCTGTACTGTTTCCCGGCGCAAGCGCCGGACGAATGAAATCCACTACTACGAGCATACTTACCTGGCGTAGGGGACACCGTGATCACAAAGGCGGTTCCCCCAGAGCGAGGCCCCTCCATTGCACTGCGGTGGGGTTGACCTCTGTGATTATCCCTAATGCGGATAACTCGGACGCGTAATTTTTGGTAGTGGGGACTGCGTACGCGCCGTCCCCCTTTTAAAACTTTAGACATTAACTATATAAATAAGTTACCTCACAGTCACATCACAATCGTGACTCGTAAATCCTACTAGTAATTAAAAATAAATTTAAAAAATCCTACTACTAATATTGCAATTATATTAATAGTAGGAGTATCGTGCTTTATACATCCTACTACTAATATGGTAAATGATAAAGTTAGAGAGGAATGATGATGAATGTGTACCTACATAATAATTAATGACACGGTCATTTGTAAATATTGAATGAGTCAATATATTTACTTTATATATATTTACTTGAGTTCCGCCACCTTCGGAAATTGGGCCAAAAATTGGGAAACGAGTGTTTTAACACTAAATTCCGTATTTCTTCTTTCTAAATACGTGAAGCATAAAATCTAATACCAATATAACTCGACTTTCAAAAGACTTTCTTACAGACTAGCCTAGATCGAGACTAGGTAGGTTTAATCCAGGCCCTCTATGTAGGGTGATATCGAATGAAGCGTGACAATTTAACGAGCACAACACTAATAGCCCCCCGTCTACAACACAACGGTTAATGACATAATATTATCGTGTCATATATAATCGGTGGACTGTTAAGTGATGTCCTATTTTGTATTCATTAAAAATTATGGAAAATTTTGTAGATAGAATTGCATCTTAGCTTCGGCAGCCACCATCGAATTAATGAACTATTTCATATAGAAATATATACATATATAATATATATTTTGTTAATTTTGTGCTTACTATTTTTTTACACACATTATCAAGGTAGGCAGTGGGAACTTGAGAACTTAGAGTAAAGAGATTAAGATTCTTCCGTTTCTCTCTTTTCGACGAATTTTGGAGGCATTACGAATTGAGTGGTCATCTCACTCACTCACCCATTGCCTCGAGTGGGGATCGAACCCAGAACTTGTTTCGTTTACAGTCACACGCTTGTGCCCCTGCGCCACGACTGACCTCCTTGTACATAATATCTCTAATCTTTCTACTACTTTTCTATACTTTTTCCATGTTAGTGTATAACATAATTGATTTTAATAAGTATATTTAGTTAAGTGAGGATATTCAAACAGTCAGTGTACGGTACGGCGCGGCGGCGCGGCATCGGCTAGAAGGTCGTATGTCGGACAAATCGTCGAATTAACTCGACTGCTGCTGCTACTCTGCCAAGTCACTTTGCTTGAAACTTACTTTTGTTAAGGGCATGCTAGTTTTATAGTAAATATTAGTATATATTTTAGATATGTTTTTAAATATAGGTAAATCTAGATATATTTTCCGGGGAGGAGGGAGATCTGAACTTTAGCTTTCAATATATATTTAACATAATTTTTCATTTTTTTTACGATAATTTCTATATTAGTAAAGTTTTGCACCGCAACGTCCTCAGCATACAACTTAACATAATTCTAATATTGGATATTGATTTATCTTACTGAAGATCCAGAACTGTTTAAGTAGACGTTTTTTCGGGAAGATACTAAATTTTACATCAATTAAAGATAAAAATGCTCTTGATATAAAAATAGGATTAATAGCTTTAATCATTTCTGAACAAAAAGTAGTAAATGATAAATATTTTCAAAGTCGAACGCCTAATTCTATAATAATAACCAATATGGCGTCGATATAATTATAAAATGTGAACCAATCATTATTATAACTAATATCTATATTAATTAAATAACCACAATATTTAGTTGGTTAACCAAAACAAATACAAATATGTGCCTTCCCCTTAACAGTTATGGATTCGGCAATAATAATAACAGTTTTACAATATTGAAAACCGCAATTTGCTGAGCGAGCTCTCGGGCATTAGAGATACTAATAAAATGGATGATCCCTAAACTAATATGTTCTGTTTAATTGACATTGTCTATGTAATTATACTTGATCTACTCCGATATTGATATATTTTGGTTAATATTATTATATGTTAGTTAAATAATCGTTATATAGTCTGTAGAAATTTGGATATTTCCTAAAATAATAGGGAATTTAGGGGAGACAGAGGGTGCTTGGTGACATTCCGTTCTCAATAATACATTTCTGTTTTCCACTTTTTGTCAAAATCTTTGTCTTTTCTTTCATATGAGCGAAAAATGAAAATATTAAATGTTTCACTCGGAGAGTGGGGATGGAACTCTTAATCGTCGCTTTTACAATTCCACCCTTGCGCCGCGAGTAGCGACTCGGCCCCCTCTTTTTTGAATGCGAAATGTAATAGATATAGATTTGGTTAACACATGGAATATCTAACATAAAAATATTATTTCGAGGAGTTTTTAAGATTGACGCGTTCAATCAAACAAACATTTCAGCTTTATAAACTTAGCTGTGAGGGTTAAATTTCAATTAAATTTACAAAAAAATATTTTGAACGAGAAAAATAATAAATAAATAATAATAAATAAATTAACAAAATTTTATTATTAAATAATAGAATAGTTTATATATTTATAATATTCAAATATATAGGTAATATTGATTATGATTACAAATACTTTTTACATTCACTCTCGTAACTGTTAGTCATTTCTGATAAGAAGAAGTTGCCAGCGATGGGGTCTCCCAACGTATTGTTTATTGCGAAGTCCTTCACTGAGAATCGAACACGCGATATTACGGACCTGAAAAGAAAAAGTGGTTGTTATTATTTGTACCAATAATAATATATATTGTAGCTTATCCCGCACATAGCAGGGCAGACGAAGAAAACATGGAAGATTTAGTGTTAAGACATTCCGTTCACTTCCCGAATCCTGGAGTTGCTGCGTGTTGAGTGGAGAAACTCAACGCCACGCTTTGCCTCGTTACCAGAATACTATGTTACCGGGTTCCCTCACCTACCCTTCTCCGTGTGGGATACAAATAAAAAAAATAAGAAAAGCCTAGAGACAATATAACTTACTCTATCAAAGGTCGACTTTTGACTTCAATCGTGCCACTTTGTTCATACACCAGTGCGATGTACCGATGAGGGCCAGAGCCTGGGCCAGGAGTGGGCGGTGTATAGGGTGCGAGTGAGAACCCACTGTTTATGTCTGAATTGACCATATTTATGTACAGAGCTAGAATACGATTGCGTATGGTGGGCGCAGCTCGAGATGGTAGATCAGGGTCTGGAAGTTTAAATGGGCATTATTATTATTCTTTAGATAGATATTGTGCACAAACAAAGCGCGGCGTTAAGTTCTGCCACCCAGAGTGCCTTCGGTGGGCGCTTGTCCAGTTTTTTAAATAATATGAAAATAATTAAACAATTTCACTATGTTTATATGTTAATGAAATATTCTTACCAACAAATATAAACGTGTAATAGGAACCCGGCTTCGCGTCAAAGTATATAACCGGCGGCAACACTGTTCTTAAGGGGCACACGGTATTGCCAAGCATGGCTGACGCTGTTTCAAATGTAACCTGATAAATTCAAATATTCATATAGTTTTTTTCTAGCTTCACCCTATATCCCACATAGCAGGGTAAGTAGCGGGAGCCTAGTGTTGAGACACTCCGAATTACACCAGACTGGCCACTACTACTCTGCACCGCGACTGGCTTCACTTGATACAAAGAGGACGATATTTTTTATTCCATCGCTACATAGCAAATTGTATGTGTAAATAAACCATTGAAGATTCTAAATAGAAAAATCTTTTCAGATAAATCAATAATAAAAGCTCCCTATAAGTTTATTGGTTTCGTTTGTTGAAAATAAATAGTAAAACAGCTTTCTTTTTCAATCTACGGAGGTAAGTTTGAAAATTGCTTTTGCAACTACCATTTTTGGACAGCCCCAATATCCCCAAATTATCTCAAAATTTATTTATCAATTCTAAGAAATTTGAAAATCTTAGGTGATATTTAAAAGAAAAAAATCTTACTTTGAGCACAGAAGACGGTGCATTAGTAATGATGTTTGGAACAATTGATTCTTCTTCCCACATTTTATCTGTAGACGAGCTTTGCGAGACTTTCAAAGTACGCATCTCTGCAGCGAAAGACACTACTAGAAGTAGTGATATTAAGTGAATCTTCATTTTGAAAATTTCTGAAACAATTTAAATTATTTTATTATTTTTTTTTATTTTGTTATTATTTACTTTTTATAAATTTTCAATTTATTGATTATGAATTATTTATCATTAGGCTCTTCTTATTAGTCCCACATTGACGTTAGTGGTGAAGATGTAAAAATAATTAAAAATTCTTAATTTTTGTATTGTCCATAATTGTATAAACAAAATATTTTATATCAAATTTGTAAAGGATGTCTTCCATTTCTACTATTCTGCTTGCTTTGAAATATGGCAAGTACCTAATACGTTTTTGTTATTCTTTATTTATATTTTATTGAGGCGGACGAGCCGCGGGGCGTAAGCATGCGACTGTTAACGGGACGATTGTGGGTTCGATTCCTACTTGGGGAAATTAAATTTTCGTTATTTTTATTTTCTCGCTCAGGTAACGAGGCAAGCGGCGGAAATGAGTTTCACCATGCATCACTCGACTCATATGTGAGACGAAAGTGTCTTAATGGGAACAAAGTGTCAACAATGGGTTCCCTCTGCCTACTACAGGTACTGCAAAGTGCGGGATACAGCGTGAAGCTAACAATAAAAAAAAATACTTACACAATATGTTCCTTCGATCGCTTACTTTAAGTAAACTCTTTCTAATAATTCAATATGTATGTATCTTCACTTAAATATGTACATATATAGCTATACTTGTTATACAATTATGCTAATTTTAATAAAACTTAAATTTCTTATCACGTAAACATATTTTTTATGAGTTCTTGATATACAAATTAGTAAAGTTAACGACCCTGATATGAATTCCTATCCCATACATATATTTCCCCCACAAATAAAGTTCATTAATTGTTTAATTTAAATAAAAAAGTTATTTAGGGTACCTTGAGAGAGATCCCTATTCTGCCAGAGAGGTCACTCATACTGTGAATTCGAAATTCGAAATGTATATGATAGAGATTAAAAAAAATATATATACCTGCTATTGCACTTTAAAAAATCTGTAAGAAAGAAAGTCTGTAAGAAAAGTTCTATTATCAATTCGACTGTATTTTTTTTTGGATTGAAAATATGAAATAGTTATAGTAGACATAAATAAATAAAATAGTTTTTCACATTCTTGCGGCTTATCTCGAGTGTAATAAGTGCAAATACATAAAATATTATACCTTTAAATTGTCTATTAGTGAAAAATAAATTAAAATCCGTTGCGTGGTTTCAAAGATTGTACCAGCCAGTATTTACGTGGCTTTGCGTGCTTTCCAGGATAAAAGTTACGTAGAATCTTTGAAAAAAATTATAAGCTTCATAATGTTTATGAGCTACGATTCCAAATGAACACTTTTTAGTTTTATAAGTCCCTTTAATTTCAGCGTGAAAGTTTTTATTAAAAAAAAATATTTGAACGAAACCCTTTATATTATGACTGCCAATTTTAAAGTTATCAGTGCTAATGATATTGAAATGTAGATTAAAAATTAAAATCATTATAAACCAGTAATGAAAATTAAATAAGAATGTAAAATTATAATTATGTGATAAAGCAAGTATTTTGATATGCTAAACAATGTATGTAAAGCATGACAAAATAATTAAGATATGTACACAAATGGAGTTATCTTTTTATAATGTGAATTTAAAAGTTTTTAATTTGCAATAATTTATTTATTTATAAATTTTAATGAGCTAATTCTTTAAAAAAAATGATTACTAATATTAGTACAAAATGTTTCTAAACCCAAATTAATTTCGCTTCAAAAGTAATAATTTTAATCTAATCTGAATATATCAAAATTCACAATACTTCAACTCAAGTTTTCGTTTTGCATGAAATAATTCATTCCCTCAACTGAACATTGAACCCATCGACAACAATAACGTCGACAGTCAAACACTATTCTACTGCGCCTGGTGCGCCGCGATGGTTCTCGACATTTTAATATTAAAAGTGCCAATGTGTATTAGAAATTCCATTTCAGGTAATAAATTTACATATCAATGTTTTTTGTAAAATTTTTGGTTCATGTCTTGTTGCTAGTATAAAAGTAAATACATAACTTTCGTAGCGTCGACATATCGCTTCGACAGAGCGATCTAAGTATATAATATTGTTAGTAAGTATTTAATATTGTTAGCATAAATATGTTTTAGCTTCGCTTCGCCCAATATTTTTAAAATTTATTGTTTAAAGTAATTTAAATTTAAAATTAGGACTTTTATAATCAAACTTATTTTCATTTGGCTCTATAAAATCCCTTGATAGTTAATTATGTTTTTAAAAATGAGTTTTTTTTATATGCAATTTACATGGGAGTTTTTATAACAATAACGTTTTCATTCCATACTATATTTTTTAGAAAACAAAGTTTTTCAGTAATTTTTATTTTATTTTTTTTCTTTCAGATTTGTACCGGACGGGCGGAACTCAAGTGAATGAGCCGCTGACGCCCTGCACACTATAGGTTCCAGATCATGGGAACACGGAGTATGCTGAGACCCCAAGACGTTCTTGTGAGTCGTTCTTGTGAGACGTTCTTGTGAGTCGTTCTTGTGAGACGTTCTTGTGAGACGTTCTTGTGAGACGTTCTTGTGAGACGTTCTTGGGAGTCCTTCTTGTGAGACGTTCTTGTGAGTCGTTCTTGTGAGACGTTCTTGCTATACATTGAAACAAGATACTGAAACAGGATGTTGAAACAGGATATTGAAACAAGATGTTGATCACTGTATAACGGTCGGTGACTGTCGGCTCTATTCGTGTCTTGTTCCGATTCTATCTTCTTCCTGTTGTGCTCACCGTTGATTGCCGACTGTCTCTGTCTCGCCCGACGCGCACCTCCGTTGCGCGGAGCTAAACGGTAACGAGAGCCGCGAGCCACCGAGCCGTTTTATCTTTATTTACAACAATATTTTTACTATGATTATCACACATTTACATTTATATTTTAATAACTAAAAATCGGATGTTTTTACAATTTATACATATTAAAAGAACATAAAAATATCTATCTATCTATGTATAAAACATTATACTATTTAAGTATTATCTATTATTAAATTACGAAAAATGCTGTTACGATGACGAATTTTACATGAGTTTTTACAATGAAAATTCTCTCTAAAATTAATTACACACATTAGGAATATACAAATCTGTTATTTTGTTACAGAAAACTATGACAAACAATAATTAATAATAAAATTTACTATACGGAAGTTACTATTATATAAAAAGCGATTAATGCGGCAAATCATAGTACAACTATACAAATAAGATATAAAGTCGAAAATTATTATCTAAAACGGAACCCAAATTTATTTATATTTATTATTTAATGTAATTACTTATTTACAAAGGAAAAAAACACTATTAATTTAGAAAAGACACTAATAATAACATTCAAAATTACGAGAGTGGTATGACGTCACTTTTTGCCAAACTAAACAGTCTCTAACATGTTGTGACGAGTTCACAGCCGATGATGCGCGTCGGTTGTCGCGAACATTTCTCCCGCCGTGCAGAATCAGGTCTCGATGTGATGCTGCATCTTTCCCGCGGTGAGCGACGACGTCTTCTTACTTTGGAAGCGGAACGAGTTTTTTGGTTGGCCTTTTCAGAAGACCACCCTTAGTGCGTACTTCAACTATTCGCACTTGTCCATCTGCACCTGGATATACTTTTTCTATGCGTCCTCTTGGCCACGTATTTCTTGGAAGTTGTGAGTCGGCTATAAGTACCGGGTCACCTATTTCATAAGTAGGGCCTCGACCATGAGGCTCCCGCCGGTGTTGAAGTTCAGGGAGATATTCGCGAACCCAGCGTCTCCAAAACATGTCCGCTAATATCTGTGAGCGTCTCCACTGCTTTTTGCTATCGATGTCGTCCTCACTAAATGTGCCAGGTACAGGTAGACGAGCTGAACCCCCAAGTAAAAAGTGATTGGGTGTTATAGATTCTTCGTCGTCATTGTTTACAGAAACATGTGTGAGGGGACGACTATTCACAGTATATTCTACTTCGCAGAGTAATGTAGCCAAAATTTCTTCTCGGGGGTATCTCTCACGAAGAATAGTGTATAGAGCTGTTTTCACGCAGCGAACAAGACGTTCCCATGCGCCTCCCATGAATGGTGCAGATGGTGTTATGAAACGCCATGCGATGCCTCGACGACTGGCTTCTTCTTTGAATGCTTCTCGAAGTTCTTTGTCTGCTCCATGCATGTTTGTACCATTATCTGAGTAAATTTCGGAAGGACATCCTCGACGTGCAGCGAATCTTCGCAATGCAAGTATGGCAGAGTCTGCGCTTAAGCTGGCGGCGATTTCCAGGTGAACTGCTCTAGTGGTAAGACACGTGAAGAGTGCGACGTAACGTTTCACGTGTTGTCTGCCGACGACTACTGTGAGAGGGCCAAAATAATCTAAGCCGGTGTATGTAAATGGTCTTCGATGATGAGCGAGACGGGATTTAGGATGATCACCCGTAGAAGGCTGTGGGGGTTGTGCCTTGCGAATACGACACTTGAGGCACTGATGAACTATCCTTTTCACGGTGGGACGAAGACGAATTACCCAAAAATGTTGACGTACTTCATTTACTATTATTTCGGTGCTGCTGTGGTGAAGACAACGGTGGGTCCAATCAATATATAACTGTGTGATGTAGTTATCTCCATCTAAGACTTGTGGTTTCTTTGTTTCGTCTTTTATTCCCTCGGCGGCGGCTATACGGCTGCGAAGAACGACAATGTCATCTCGGAGTTCTACGGGTAATGAATGAAGGCGACTTTGTTTGGCAATAGTCCTGTTGTATCTTAAGTCTGTGATATCTTCATTGAAAGATTCTTCTTGAGATGTTCGGATGAGAAGATTTTCTGCTTTTGTAATGTACTTCGAATCCAATATCAGAAAATTGTTGGAATCCATAGATTTCTTGCTATGTAGAGTAGTAGATTTCTTTTGCAATGTTTCTCTTCGTTTGTTCCACGTAGGATCTGATTCCATATTTCTACGTGTTCGCTTATAAAAGATCTTCTCTTTTTTATTTCTGCAAATATCTAAAAATTGCAAGACTCTAGCTGTGGCACGAAGTAGTCGCTCCCATTTTGAGAAGCGTTGTGGATCAGGAATTGCTTCACGTAATTTTGTCTTCAGCTGGAGTTCTTTAACGGTAAAAGTATGTTCTTCACCAGTATTATTTGACACGACCGGTTTTTCGATAGGCCAGGTACTCGGATTTTCTTTCAAGAAGGCAGGCCCGTGATACCATTCATGATCAGCTCCAAAATCAGATGGTACTTCTCTGGTGGCTATATCGGCGACATTGAGCTTAGAAGGTACCCAACGCCATTCTTCAACTTTGGTATATTCTTCAATGGCTGCTAGTCTATGTGCGACAAATGGCTTATAAGACCTGGCTCCATTTCTTATCCACGTCAGAACTGTCTTACTGTCTGTCCAAAAGATTTTGCATTCCGGCGCAATACGATGTTCTTTTATGACAGCTTCTGCTATGCGAACTCCCATGACGGCTGCTTGTAGTTCTAAACGAGGAATTGACATAACCTTGAGCGGGGCTACTTTCGCTTTAGCCATGATCATGTTGACTTGGACTTTTCCATCCGGAGCAACCACCCTCCAGTAGGCAGCTGCTGCGTAGGCTGTTTCACTGGCGTCGCTGAATATATGTAGTTGTACAGATGTGGCATCACTATAACCAGAGTAGCATCGAGGTAAGCTCACATTTTTCAATTTCTGAAGGTGTAGCATCCATTCTGCCCACTGCTTGGAAAGATCTTCATCCAGATGTTGATCCCAATCTATAATTCTTCGCCAAGATTCTTGAAGAATTTGTTTAGCACGAATAGTAACGGGTGAGGCGAAACCAAGTGGGTCATAGAGTGACATAACTATCTTCAGAGCTTCTCTCTTCGTAGGAGCTGTTTTCTTTAATAAACTGGGCGGTAATCTTGCTAGTTTTAAATTGAATCGTAATTCATCGGTTGACGGTCTCCACATTAAACCCAAAATCTTTTCTTCTTTGGTACCCAGGTTAATAGTTTCTGTCATATTTGATTGTTTTTCAAGTTCATTTATTATTTTCGGGATATTTGAAACCCACTTGCAGAGTTTGAAACAAGCTTCTCCGTGGATATGTTGGACCTTCTTGGAAGTTTCTATAGCTTCTTCTATACTTCGGAAACTGTCTAGGTAGTCATCCATATAGTGGTTGTGGATGATAGCTTCCACTGCTTCTGGATGCGTGTCGATGTACCTTTTTGCGTTCCAATCTTTAGCGAATATCGCGGTGCATGGTGAACTCGCAGCTCCAAATATAAGCGACGTCATGCGATATTCTTCAGGAGTTCCCTCCCGCCGGTGTCCTCTCCACAGGTAGCGAAGGGCATCCCTATCTTGAGGTCTTACTTTGACTTGCATAAACATTTCGGCTATGTCGGCTGATACAGCGAAAGCATGACGGCGAAATCTCATCATGACTCCAGGAAGCGATTGAAGAAGGTCTGGTCCAGTCAAGAGGAAATCGTTTAGTGACATACCTTTGGTTTTAGCAGCGGCGTCGTGAACAATGCGAAGCTTCTCTGGTTTAGCCGGGTTTTGCACGTCGAAGTGTGGCAGGTACCATGTTCTGCCTGGAGAGATACTTTTAGGTGCCACCTCAGCGTAGCCCTTCTGGACGAGTGATTCCATTTGTTCGGTGTATCTCCTTTTCAGTTCAGGATCACGATCAATTTTTCTCTCTATTGATATGAGCCTCTTCAGCGCCGACTCATAATTATTAACCATGATGCTGTTCTCTGATTTCCATAAAAGTGCGGTTTCAACATGCCCATCTTGTAAACGGTGTGTGTGTTTCTTCAAAATGTTTTCAGCCTTTATTTCTGGATCAGAGTCTGGCCGACGCGGATTAATGATAAGAGATTCCAAGGCAAAGTAATCTCTCAGTTGTTCATCCATTCTATCTTCAATAGCAGTAACTTGATTGACGAAATGGATTTTCTGACCCAATGTCCTATTGTGCGCACCATGTAGCACCCACCCGAGCGACGTGAGTGAAGCGATTGGTTGGTTCTTCGGTCCTATACGGACATCTTCGGCGAGTAGTAAATTCCAATTGTCTTGACCAATTAGAATTTTAGGCGTGGCTGAGTCGTAGGTGAGCTGGTTCTTCAAATCTATTAGATGATCGCAGGCAGCTAAGTCTTCTTCACGAATTGTTTGCGGGGAAAGATTAAGATGCGGAACGGTACGAGCTGTAAAGCTAATCTTCTTTTTCTGTGAATCAGCAAGTGTCACGGTAACACGCCTTGATCCCGGCGTTTCAATAACTATATCCCCGATTGCTTCCATCTTTAAAGGATCCAGCCGTCCCTCAGCACCGACTTCCTTTGCCAAAGCTTCATCTATGAGAGATACAGTTGATCCGTCGTCTAATAGAGCGTATGCGGAGGTTTCTCCCGCCGGTCCATGAACTCTGACTGGTATGATTTTAAGATAAGCATGCGCCTTTGACGGTACCCATGCGTTGGCCACGGTTTCCTTTTCTTCTTGTTGATTTCGAATTTCTGATTTCTCCTTTTTATCATAGTGTAGTAATCGATGATGAGTACCGATGCATCCCTTAATATTGCACTTCTGTGGTTTACAGGAATGTCCTGATTGTCGGAACCGCAGGCATCTGAAGCACAGTCGGTGTTCTTTGGCGAGTTCCCATCTTTTATCTGAGTTGGCATCTTGAAATTTCTTGCAGCTAATACTGTGATGACCTTCTTTGTTACAAATTTTGCACGTACTTTTCACCATTCCATGAAATCTATTAGTTTTCCTTTCTTCGGTAGTATTGTGCGTTCTATGTATCACACGACGAGTAGGCTCTGAGTGCGGGATCTCTGTTGAATAAGGTGTGCGACATGCTGCTTGTTTGGTGAGAAACTCGCTGAAGTGCGTCAGGTCTGGTTTGAATATAGATGCTTGTTCCTCGTACCACCTGGTACATAACGACGATGGTAGCTTTTCGCGAAGGGCCCTCGTTATATCTGGCGCAGTGATAAAGTTGTGTAAATCGAGGGCGCGAAACAGATTGACACTGCTTCTTACCTTACTGGCGAATGCATGTATCTCCTTTGGATTGTCAGCACAACGAGGTAGAGATCGAAGCTTGTCATATTCACTATATGCGATTGCATCTGGACGACCGAAATTCATTTCAAGCTCTTCTATGATGGCATCCGGTTTTGAATGAGCTATGAGTTGTGTGTCGACGACTTCCAATGCTTTTCCAGTTAGGCTTCTTCGAATTCTGGCTGTATTTTCAACTTCATTGAAGTATCCCTTAGTGTTTTCATATATGGCCCTGTATGATAGCCATTCATTTAACACTCCACTATATGTAGGAAGATCCATGATGACTTTGGACGCGACGGGAAAATTGTATGACGATGATGGAGGTAACATTGTAGGTTTAGGTACCTCTGTTTTCATACACAACGATGTAGGAGCGGTTTCGGCTTTTTCGCATCTTTTCTTCAAATTTTCTATTTCCTTTTTTAGCTCCTCTATTTCCTTTGTTGAATCTCTCTGTATTGCTTGTTGATTTTCGGAATTGTTGCCGATATTCGGATGTTGAGGCATTCTATAGCATGACGGCACTGGATGTGGTTGCCTCGGAACATCTGCACATGGTGTAAGTGATTTTTGTACGATTTGTGCATTATCTTCAATCCAGGAGCTAACGTAGTCGGTTTTCGATATATTATCTTCCTGGGATTC
Source organism: Heliconius melpomene rosina (assembly GCF_056956725.1). Taxonomy (NCBI): domain Eukaryota; kingdom Metazoa; phylum Arthropoda; class Insecta; order Lepidoptera; family Nymphalidae; genus Heliconius; species Heliconius melpomene. The sequence goes on along the minus strand of NC_140402.1, from coordinate 1,117,204 downwards.
TGAACTATCTGATTCAGCATCTTCCAGAGCTATTTGCGCGAGTTCAAGCTTGATGCGAAGTATTTCTTCACGAGCATTTCTTGCTCTACGTCTGGATTTCGTAGACTTCTTCGAGTTTGCACGTTTCGAAGTTGTCGACTTTATTTGTGTGCCTTCAAATTGTTCCTCCTTGTTAATTGAAATAATTCTTGAGTCTTCCTTTTCGTCACTTGGTACTATTAAGTTCTTTTCTATTTCGGAATCCTCTTGTGTATTCGTAGGCGGGTGTGTCACCTCTGTGTGACTAGATGAAGGGTCGGCTTCATATCTCAATCCCTCGGATCGACCTCTTGATCTTGTGATAGGCATCTTAGTAAAAACCTACGATAATTGGTAAAACTCACCAAGACGAAACGATAATACTCGAAGGCGGATGCACGAAGATTCTCGGAGACGAACGACGACACTCGAAGGCGGAAGCACGAAGATTCTCGGAGACGAACGACGACACACGAAGGCGGATGTCGGAGGATGATGCACGAACACTCACGAAGACTTACGATAATACTCGAAGGCGGATGCACGAACACTCACGACGTGACTTACGGCGCGATAGATGTCAGCGCAGTAGCGAGCACGACAGTCAATGCGGACGCCAACGGAGGCGGCGGAGAGCGCAGCGGAGAGCGCTATGTGACGGAGAACACTGCGCGACGGAGAGCACTGCGCGATGTAGTACGATAATACTCGAAGGCGGATGCACGAAGGTTCTCGAACACTCACGATAACACTCGAAGGCGGATGTCAGAGGCTGATGCACGAACACTCACGAAGACTCACGATAACACTCGAAGGCGGATGTCAGAGGCTGATGCACGAACACTCACGAAGACTACAGGCGAGTAAGGCGACTTCAGCACAGTTGCGAGCGCGACAGTCAATACGGAATATACTGCGCGATGGAGCACGGCGCGACGGAGAGCACTACGCGATGGAGCACTTACGAAGACTCACGAAGGCGGATGCACAAAACACTCACGACGTGACGGGATATGTGACGTCAGCGCAGTTGCGAGCGCGACAGTCGATACGGATGCGAAACGCGACGGCGAATGCGTTTGCGAGCGCGACGGAAAACACTGCGCGATAGAGTACTGCGCGACGGAGCACTTGCGCGACGGAGCACTGCGATAACTTGCACGATGACGGATGATGCTTCAGCTTCGGTGAGGAGTCCCCAGATCCAGCTCGAAGGACCAGCACGTTGTACCGGACGGGCGGAACTCAAGTGAATGAGCCGCTGACGCCCTGCACACTATAGGTTCCAGATCATGGGAACACGGAGTATGCTGAGACCCCAAGACGTTCTTGTGAGTCGTTCTTGTGAGACGTTCTTGTGAGTCGTTCTTGTGAGACGTTCTTGTGAGACGTTCTTGTGAGACGTTCTTGTGAGACGTTCTTGGGAGTCCTTCTTGTGAGACGTTCTTGTGAGTCGTTCTTGTGAGACGTTCTTGCTATACATTGAAACAAGATACTGAAACAGGATGTTGAAACAGGATATTGAAACAAGATGTTGATCACTGTATAACGGTCGGTGACTGTCGGCTCTATTCGTGTCTTGTTCCGATTCTATCTTCTTCCTGTTGTGCTCACCGTTGATTGCCGACTGTCTCTGTCTCGCCCGACGCGCACCTCCGTTGCGCGGAGCTAAACGGTAACGAGAGCCGCGAGCCACCGAGCCGTTTTATCTTTATTTACAACAATATTTTTACTATGATTATCACACATTTACATTTATATTTTAATAACTAAAAATCGGATGTTTTTACAATTTATACATATTAAAAGAACATAAAAATATCTATCTATCTATGTATAAAACATTATACTATTTAAGTATTATCTATTATTAAATTACGAAAAATGCTGTTACGATGACGAATTTTACATGAGTTTTTACAATGAAAATTCTCTCTAAAATTAATTACACACATTAGGAATATACAAATCTGTTATTTTGTTACAGAAAACTATGACAAACAATAATTAATAATAAAATTTACTATACGGAAGTTACTATTATATAAAAAGCGATTAATGCGGCAAATCATAGTACAACTATACAAATAAGATATAAAGTCGAAAATTATTATCTAAAACGGAACCCAAATTTATTTATATTTATTATTTAATGTAATTACTTATTTACAAAGGAAAAAAACACTATTAATTTAGAAAAGACACTAATAATAACATTCAAAATTACGAGAGTGGTATGACGTCACTTTTTGCCAAACTAAACAGTCTCTAACATGTTGTGACGAGTTCACAGCCGATGATGCGCGTCGGTTGTCGCGAACAAGATTCTTTAGCCATGCGTTGCATACTATTTTATATGGCGGTTTTAATCGTCCCCATGATGGGAGACGAAGTAATAAGTGACTGTAAATTTCCAAGTGAGAATTTTATAGTGGATAGTTTTCATAAGTATGCTGTCACCCCGCAAATAGTACCAAATGCACCTACTAAATATTTTTCAGTAAGTTTTTAATAACTTCACATTGTATCAATAGAGAACGAGGTGCTATGGTCACTGCACACCTCTTCCGCCTCGTACACTGTCATTAACCTGCACATACATAGACGCAGAGGTTTTGATGTGACCCACCACCAGTAATCGTTGATACTATATTCTCGAAGGTCACCCAAGATCTCCTCCTGACTCTCTCATTCTTACTTCAAAAATTTTTTGACTGTTCTTTCCTCAATCATTGAGCGATGTGCCAAAACCACCTCCTAGAAACCCTTTATCTTAGTAATTTAAAGTTCTAGGCAGACCTAGTTTCTTATTAAATGACTAAAATGATATTAATTTATGTTTGTGAATTTCAGGCAAAACTCGAACATAGAAAGGATGCGGTTAATTATGGCAATTCATTGTTAGGATTCAATTATCCAAATGAGCCTTTTCCTTACTTTGAAGGTGATCCTTCGTTGTTGTATACGGCTATGTATGTTTGTAAGTTGGTATTTTATAAAATACTGGTAGACTAAGTTAACTAAATTAATAGTAGACTAAGTTAGTAATTTATGAAAGAAAGATTGGTCGTCGCCTGCAAATCTGTTTGCATGGATTTTAGGAGATAAAATGGAATAATTAGCCAGTTATTCCCATTCTGTAGGAAATTAGAGAAATCCTCTGAGGTTTTTTTTCTTACACTTAAAAAAAATAATTCATTTTCAACTTTAACTCAAACGTAAGCCTATTATAGTTACAAAAATTATAATATCATAATTTTTTCTCAATTTTTTTTTTACAGCACCCGACATGTATTACGTAGAACATGGATCCGCAAAGTATTCTTACCTATTCAGGCTATCTGTTAACATCCCAGGAGGCAACTTTGCAGCTGGTGACTCACTTGGTGCCTTCCTACCATTTGTACCACCTACAGGATATCCAGGATGTCGTATAATCGGCCTCATATATGAACAGAGCAGTCGAATAAATATAACTGTTGATTTAATGCTTAGGTATTGTACTCATGTTTTATAAATTATATTAAAGGACAATAAGCCTTCACAATATTTTATAAGAAAAAACTGGTATTTCCTTCAATTAAACATAGGGTTGGCATTGGGAACCTAGTGATAAGACATTCCGTTTCCCACTTTTTCGCTCCGTTTTTGAGAAATTATGTTTTTAGTGATAGAACAGGCCAAATAATTTAAAAAAAAGAGAAATTATGATCTCCATCCTTGTAAATCTCTTGTTCCAAACTGAACATTTCTATTGAAGTCCATAGAACAGCTAAAATATCTGTATTCTAATAATATATTTAAAATTGTATCTTTTTCAGTGTTATATCAAATGTGAGAAAATTCGATTTCGAAGGATTTGTTACTGAAAATGACTTGGGAGATCCAGTTTCTGGAAACTTTAATATTGCCATTGCACCTTTCTGTGAATCCATGTTGGAAGATGTTTGTTAGTTCAGTACAAATAAAGAAACCTAATAAAAATTCTGTTTTGTTTTTATTTAATGTATTATATAATAAATATAATTATGCTGCTTGCTAAGATTATATTGTTATAAGTTGAGGCCAGTCGAGGCGTAAAGGCAGAAGTGTGCGACTATAAACGCGTCAGGTTGTGGATCTGATTCTGACTCGAAAAAAATTTCTCGCTCTGGTAAGGAGGCATAGTGCAACTTTGAGTTCTGCCACTCAACACGCATTGCCTATAGAATTCTGACACTGGGAACTTAATTGGTACGGAGTGTATTAGTACTAGGTCACTGAATAACTTAGTATGTACAGGATGTAGCGTGATGCAATAAAAAATGACGGACAACGAGGATTATCTTAGGCCAAGCGCGGTTTTGACACCTGCTCAAGCAATATCTTAACAACATAAGTGTATGTTATAAGTTCCTAGACACAGATAAATAAAGAAAATCATAGTTCATGGCAAGTTTTGGCAGGTCTTTGTACAATTTGTCAGGATTAAAAAAACCCTTTATACATATTATTAATGTGAAATCTAATGTTAGAAATATTTCTTACCATATTTTTAAGAATTTGTATGTATATTTGTAACGAATTAAGTCAAAAACTACTTAACCGATTTTAATAATTCTTTCATCATTAGAATATTAACCTTATCCAAATAAATAATTTCGTATTCAATACTGTTTATTTTTAATTAGAACTCACACATGCTGCGCAGCGAGCAAATTCTAGATAAATGGTGGGTCTTTTGTCGTTGACGACATAGGATCTAGAGATAGAGTACCTACTACAATAAGAGAAAATAGACACCTAAAACGAGTGACGGAATTGCTCCGTGACGCGAGTAAGTGAAATAATTATCCCTTACAATATCCGTAAATTATTGTATCATTGAATGATTGATATTATTTAGTTATTCCCTAACAGGATTCTTTAAGAAATAAGATCTAAAATGTTCATACATTTTAAAGTGTATAGTTTACGTATTTGCTTAGTCAGTATTTCAGAAAGATTGAATTTTAGTTCGTTGCTTTCAACTTAGATGTAAGTGTAAATACGCCAATATCGGTCAATGTCATCTTGCCGTCACCAGTCAGTGGATCTTCGAGGTATCTTCACGAAAAGATCTAAAATGCTATTATGACTGACAATTTCATCAGACAATTGTTAAAGTATATTGTTAAAGCATTTCATACATCATCAACTGAGGCCAGATCTTTTCGTAACTTTTTTACCCATCATCCAGAATCGGGATAAATAACATATGAAGTTATTTCAGATAAGGGGCCTTCCGATTACTTAAAAATGGAAATAAATTAATAGGTAAATGTAAAATGTTCTTTTTATTTTTTAGGTTTTTTTTTTGTGAGTGAATTTTTGGAGTGGGCTATCCCTTCTATTCTTACGTCAATGTCAGTTAAATGAAAACAATTCATTCCCCCGAGTAGTGATCGATCCTATAACCAACGGGATTACTGTCAAACGCTGTCTTAGTCTTAACTGTATTAAAAATTAACGTTTAACGTTTAACTTTCACTTTACAGTCCGATAACATTAAAAGAATTTAATATTCTTATCAGTAATATATGGATTATTTAAATATAATTAATAAATGCTTGTATTAGAAATAAAAATTAACATATCAGTTGTGTATATTATTCAGACTTAGTATAAAGTTAATTGTTGTTAAAATATAACCATTTCACACGTTTGCTTAAGCAATGCTTATAAGTATATAAATAATATCCTTTATATTATATCTGGAGCAAGTATATATTTTTTCTTTTTTTTTTAATTTTCACGCTGTATCCTGTTAAATTTTCAAGACATTGCGGGTTGAGCGGCGGATTGTTTTGTTAGTGATACTCAGTGTCACATTTACAGTCAGTTTTTCTTTTTCATGCTGTTTTTTATTTCAGTAATTATGTTTTATTGGCAGGTTTTAATAAAAGATATCATGAAACTGGCAATATGCATCACCATCTTGATGCTGTCTGTAGTAAATGGAAGCTCGTATTCAGAATTGGGACTTTATAAGCAAAAATCTGCCTGCTCTCACAGTTATTCCTCAAGTTCTTCGGAATCCGACGAAGTGAACTGTGTTATCAGAGCTTTTGAACTATATGCAATTGTGCCAGAAATGTTGCCGAATGCCCCTACTGAGAAATTGTCGGTAAGTGTCAGTAACTGTAAAAGCGACAGATTGTGGCTTCGATTCCCACTCGAGGAAGTTATATGTTTACTATTTTTATTTCTTCGCTTTATAGTCAAGGTAAAGTAGGGTGAGTCCGCTACTCAACACGCAATACCTCCAGAAACCGGTGGAGTGTCTAAACACTAAACTATCTCTGCCTATCCTGCTACGTGCTTAATTTATTTGTTATATAAAAAAATATAAAATAAATCCACAGATAATTTTAATAAATGTAATAAAATTCTTATCCTATACTTTTAAGCCTCATAGGTGTAGAAGTATATAATTATCTTAGGAATTCATTGGAATTTCAATGAGTTAACATATGAGTATGTATTTATAAGATTTTAATCGATTATGGTTCGCTCTACCTGCCCTGCAATGTGTAGGAATAATTTGAAGATAGTAAAAAATATAGCTGGTCTGATGATGACGCCAGGACTTGAAGATTGTCACGCTTTAGTAGGATGTGATATGGCCCTCTAGGCTTAGATAATTTATTTGTAATAACTGATTTTTACGATTTTTTTATTATATATTTTTAATTTTTCAGATTATATATCATACTTATGGAAGCGTTAATTTGGGTAATTCCATGTTTCCATTTAAAGTGGGATATGTACCATACATATATTGGAACTACAATGCCGATACTTTGTACTCAATTTTCTATATTAGTAAGTATGGTATTTTCTTCAGCTTCAAACTTAGCATAAAAGAAATGAGCGAGGAAATGAAAATAATTAATCCCAGAGAAGGAATTGAACTTACTTACTTAGGGTAGGCAAAGCTACCCTGTTGTTGGGACCCAGTGATAAGACACCCCGTTCCCCATTTTTCGAGGCATTGCGTGTCGAGTGGTGGACCTCAACGCCGCACCTTATCTTGTTACGGAAAAATCAAAATATTAAATATTTTGATTTTCACTCCAGAAGTGGCAAGTCCCCGAATAGGAATCGAACCCTCAACTATCGCGTTTCAGTCACACGATTATGCCGCGGCGGCCACTCGCTAATCACCATGATTGTAATTTATATTTTTTATAATATATTTTGGTTTTAAAGACAGAAAGATACAGAAAGAAACAAAATGGGTAAATAGATGAATGTTAAATCGGGCTTATATTGCTTTATTAATCGGGCGCTTTTTAAGTTTCTTTTTATATATATACTCCATAATTGCGTTACCTTCAATTTATCGATCAATTTCCTTTTGCTTCGTGAAACACCTGCACTGGTACTTCTAAAACATAACTGAAGAACTGAACTGAACTGTTTTTCACAGACCCAGATGTAAGCGGAGTGCGTTTTGGCGACTACAAGCATGTGTTTCTAAGTGGACTTAGAGTGAACACACCAGCCGACGATCTTTTAGCAGGAGATTTACTTGCAGCGTACTCACCTTACCTGCCCCCCACATGTGGTTCCCCTAACCGTCACATATTCCTCGTGTATGAGCAGAAACAACCCATAAATGTTACTTTGGAATTGACGATCAAGTTAGTTTAATTATGTTCTTTTTTTGTTTTTACTCAAACTGTACATATCATATAATTTGTAGAGCATCGTGAAGTGCTTCTGCATGCCTTAAACTTGTGAAGGGAAAGAAAATTCTTTATTACTAAATTTACGGGCAAAACGATGCAAGTGCATTGAAGTTTTTGAGCATCGAAGTCAGAATGCAGAGAGAACTTAGTTGTTATTAGGAACACTGTTCTCCAATTTCTGCAAAATTTTAAAGTAAATTTATTGAATATTACTTATGCGATTTGTCTTGTTATCAGAAGAAAGAAATGAAAATATTTAATTCCCCTGGGCGAGAATCAAACCCACAATTGTCGCATTTACAGAGAGACACTGCCGCTGTCTAATATTTCTCATTAATATTTCTCTTGCAGTGTATCAACAAACACAAGCAGGTTCGACTTCAGTGAATTTGTGAATGAGCACGACTTGGGAGATCCCATAGCTGGTAATTTCTTCACATCACAGCTTTATTTTTGTAATCAATAGAATAAAATTATAAATTTGAGTTCAAATAAAGATTATTTGTTTTAATTTAATATAAAAAAAATCTTTTAAATAAAACATTTGATCATAAAAAATCGGACAAGCACGAGCACGAATCGTTGCGGCGCAGGCACTAGCGTGCCTGTAACGCGGTGGTTGAGAGTTCGATCCTCATTCGGGGGAATGGATTATTATTTATTAATATATTTATTTCTTCCCTATGGCACCAAGGCAAAAAGCCTCGATTCGAAAATTTATCTTAAGTGGGGAATGGAGTGTCTGAACACTATGTTCCCTTTGCCCTGCTGTTTGCGGGATTATAGCGTAAAGTCCTTACATAATAAATACCCCAATATTAAATATAACATCTCATGTCACTACCATCTTCACTTTTATCGTACGGCAATAAACATTCGAAAGTACCGTCCAACCGAACGTAACAGACCGTCAAGGTATCCAAGTTTTTATTTTTCATTCGACCATTAAAAAGAAAGCATACACCGTCCGGCCATTCGTTGGCTGTTTAAAACTTCAAAATTGGGTATTTTGTAGTGTCTGCTGCAACGTCTTCCCTAATTTCCCCCGAGACTTCTCAGAAGCCGCAAACTGCCGCTATAAAGATCCCAACGCCAACAAGAATTAATAGGCTCGAGCTTCTTTTTTTTTCTTATGACTTTTGGCAACTGTGTAAAATTAACAATTTTGGTGATTTCTTGTGCTAATTCCTAGTTCAATTGTCAATAAGATTCTAGTAATAAAATATTGTTCATGTGCAAGCCGGATTACGTCATTCAGGATTGTAGGTCAACGGGAAGTATAATTTATAAACTATATAAGTTTGTTTTTGAATTTCTTTTTGAATTGATAAACTTAAGTTTACCAACAAATGCACTCATTTTGTATGATATAAACTACAAAATAAATGTAGGCTCGTAATTATTTTTTTGCCTTATTAGAAGATTGATTCTTTTGTGCTCTAAGGATTGTAGACGTTAATAATTGATATTAATTTCATTTAATTTCATTCTCGAGAAAAATGGTCTTGACAGAAGCACCACTAAATCATCGTATAAGGTTTCCATTTTTTTCTATTATGAGGTACGGGGTGGCAGAACTAAACTAATATACAATTCGTTACAAGAACGAGGAGATTAAATACAATGAATTACTCTAAATGGGATTTCAATTCGTTTTTTAGTTTGATACAAAGAGACATTTTTCAATAAATTTAAGAATTCTTACAAAAATAAAACTAAAGTCAATATAAGATGACAATGCTAGAATCATCGTCGCTGGCAGACGTGAAATATTATCGGTGGATCCCTTTGCGGCGGCCGCTTATAGCGAATACATTTGAAACGCCTACCTTCCTTAATATACCTACCGCAACTATCTCGCTGTCCACGTTTTAAGTTACGAGAGATAGGTATTTTTTTTTAAATTTCGTATGCTAGTGGAAAGCTGGGAAGCTAGTGTTAAAATACTTCCATTAATACACTTCTGTTTCCCCCTTTCCTCTGAAGTTCCAATAAGTAATTTTGAGAATTGTTCTTATTACATTAGGGAAGCTTCAGACTGTCTCGAACATAGCAGGGTAGGCAGAGGGAACCTGGGAACCTAGTGTTAATCACCCCAATCATTTGTCATCCCATCAATTTTGTAGCCATTGCGTGTTGAGTAGTCGAACTCAAAGCTACTCTTTACTTCGTTACCAAAACGAGGTAATGAAAATTTGAAATATTACGAGGACAGGACGAGCACAGGACGACCACATGCCTGCGCAACGACTGGTCTCAATAAAGGAAATCTCTTAAATTTTATGACTTAAGCCAAACACACAAGATGTAGAGTGAGCAACGGATATGAACTGGGTACGGATATTGCACTAGCAGGTACAGTCGGTCTACTGTAAACTACCCACATTTGGTTATGAATGTCGCCTGATATACGAGTACGAGTATCGCTTGTAAGCGGCGTATTTTACGTGCGTTCCTGTACTTTTGCTTTATGTATGTAGGATTGAGTGAGCGTTGGTTTGTGCATTGGAGATAGCTAATTGCTGGTGTGATAGATAATAATAGTCTTAGTTGTTGATTTAAGTGCTGTTTGGAAATTTGTATTTTTTTTATTTAAGGTGTATTCTGCATATATCAGAGGGAATCTAGTGTTAAGACACTCCGTTACAGACGCACCGCCCAATTTTAGTGAAACTGCGGCAACGGCTGCTTCTCGTTGTTACCTGGGCAAGGAAATGCAAGTAATTTATATCCCCAAGGAAGAACCAAACCCAGAACTGTAGCGTTTTCGGTTGAACGCCGTATTGCAGCGCCATGTCTTATCAGGCTTGGCCTTTGCTCTCTTAAGAGGAAAGAAATTAAAATATTAAATATTTCATTTCCTCGAATGTATTGAACCCACAACCTATCGCGTTTGGGCCTAAAGTAAACCAAGGCGGTCTTGGTGCTTGGGCATATAACAATAAAATATAGTCCAAAGATATCGAATGCATGTCCGAAATTCGCACGATCCGATGCTCCAAGTCAACATTCAGAAACCTAAACAAGGGCATTACTTTGAAATATGGCGATAGACGCATTCCGTGGCGTGGAGCCCGTTTTCAAATTTATAACCTCATAAATCAGCTTTATTCATAGGTGTTTTGTACATCTGAAACTCGTATTGCTGGTGGTCATTATGGAGGGTGAGTGTCGTATTAGGGAGTGCCCATTTCAAATTTTTTTCATGACACTAACGCGTTTTGTAAGTTGCTTTTTTTATTTTAATTTTTTTTTGGTAGTAATTGTGATGAATCCATACCATTTTTTTTATTAGATTCAAATCAGTTTTACGCTGTACCCACCTAGTGTTAAACTCTCCGTTCCCCATTTCCCGCCAAATTCTGAAGATAGTGCGTGTTGAGTGGCGAAACCAAACGCCACGCCTTGCCTCGACATCATCAAACTTAACAATAATCACAAGATTTTTTTTTCTAGTTAGATAACTATTATTTATTATAAAATTCTACTATTTCTTTAACTAACGAGACACTAGGAATATAAACTTCAGTCATAATATAATTAATTGCAAAATTAATAGATAAAAAGTGCGTTTCCAAACCGCTAGTGTGTTAACATTAGGAAATGAAACGCACGTCGATGATTAGGCTGTCAGCTGTGTGCCATTTTCTTTTTTCGCGGTTTTTTTATTTGTCATCTGTCATGATGACAGTTTAATTAACGTTATCTATGGTTTTTCAGAATAGCAATAGCATCATGTTTTGAGGTATTATGACATATTTTATGAGAAATTACGAGGTTACGATTACAAATATTAACAGCATGTGAACATATTGTCACAAGGCCGTCCTGGCGCAGTATAGCTGTTTTCTTGTATTCAATCCAAGCAATTTGGATAAAGCAGATTTTCAACTGATATCTAGAATATCTAATGAAAATAATTAATTTCCCCCATTATGAATTGAACTCACACACTGTGCCAAACGATCAATCCACAATCACTTTATTAATAAAATATCAGTAAAGTATCATCTGTAAAACAAAAAAAAATATCTTTTATAACGCCCACTAAAAGTTTTTATGGGTCGAAACGTCGCGCCGTAAACGGTGTAATATATACCGGGAACTGACGTGTGGAGTGCGCTATAATTTTCACATTTTTAGCGATTCGAGAGGTTGCTTTTTCGATTATAATTTATGGCCTCGAACGAGGTCTTGTGTCTGTTGTATAATAAAACGGAATGTATGTTTGTTTATGTGTTACGAATTAGTGATTGTGGCCTAGTTTTTGGGATTGTTTATTCATTTATTTCAGTTTATCTTAGTCTTTTTTCTATTTATATTTGTTTTTTTTTTATATTCCGTTTCTAGTTATATTCTGCTTAGGAGAGTTGGCAGAGAGATCTTCTCCACCTCACTCTTTGCTAGAATTAAAGACATTGTATGTTGAATGGCGGAACACGATGCTGAAACTATGAAATTTAGATAAGCGTAAAAAGAAATGGGGAGGGGGGGAGGATTGGGGGTGCTAATTTCATGACCTTTCATTCTAAATGCGGGTTACGTTATTATTTCCACTGAGGGGATGACACCTATAACTTAAACTGTTCCATTTTATAATAATAATAATTATATGAGAAAAACAAAAGATTTAATTAAAGATTAACACCAAAAATGTAATATTCAAGAAAAGCCGTATTCGTATCCAGTATACACACCCAGCTAGTAATAACTATGCGATACGTATAGAGTCATAAATGGTGTCGTAAAATTGTTGGCCGAACCTTAAAGTAATCTGCTCACGTCTCGACAAAAACAGTTGTAACAGCCCCTGATAAAGAAGGCATCGTCAATGGCAGGATTTATTTAATTGTTGATAGTAAAAACGGTAGTAAAATCTATTTTATGTATGTCACTTTACGTATATCCGGATGTATGGAATATGATTTTTTTTGATTGGTGAATAAGGATTTTTTTTATGTGAATCTATAATTACTTACTGAGTTAATAAAAGAGGCCAGTCGTGGCGTAGGGGAACCAGTGTGTAACTGTAAACGTGATTGGTTGTGGGTTCAATCCCCACGCGACAAAAAAAAAAAAATTTGAAGTTGTATTTTCGTTTCTTCGCCCTGGTGTATAGGTAAAGCGCTGCGCAGAGTTTCGCCACTAAACTCGTAATGCCTCTAGAATTGGGGGAAAGTGAGGAACGGAGTGTCCTAACACTAGGTTCATTCTGCCCACCCTGCTGTGTACGGAATACAGCTTAAAGCGAAAAATCATCTCATGGATAAGAGATTTTTATTAGCTTCACGATGTATCCCGCATATATCAGAGTAGTAGGGCATTTCAATTCGTAAATTCTTTACATGTCATCTATTAAGTTATACGGCGGCGGAGTTCAACGCCGTATCTTATTTAAACTGATTAGGAAAAGGAAATTATTTCCAAAATAGGGAGGTGAATTTAAAATTACTTTTCCTCCACCTACCGAAATACAGGAAAAATGGTGCAGATAGAGAAAAAATAGGTTAAGTCCAAAACTCAATCCACGATATTCTGAAACGAAAGTGGACTAAAGTGGACTCAGTATGGCCGTAATGAGGTACGGAACCCTTTGCCGCTAAAAGCTGGGAGTAGTTACGACCCTTCAGTCCTTATAAACGGCGGATAAAGAATGTTTTGGGTGGATATTTCAGTGCTCTACGTGAGCATGTTGAGAGTTGCATTTTCGAAAAGGTTATTAGAAATCTTTTGTGGGTAGGGCAATGTTTTGTTTTATTTGTATGTGTTTTAGTTCTCGTTGTGTAGTTGGAATGTGTTTTGTATAATGGGTTAAAATTCCATTTGGTTTTTAGTTTTAATTGTTGACTCAAGTGTCATCAGTAAAAAAAATATTTTTCATGGTTTATGGAGATATAAAGACATAAATATGTATATTATTCGATGTCACTGTGTCATTATACTCAAACGTTAGATTTTTCACAAATAACTTACACAGCTTCTGGCTTTTCCCCCAGTTTTACACTAAAATTATTATAGAGATCATTCCCCCGAGTAAGGATCGAATACATAACCATCACTTTTACAGTGACTGTCTACACTACGACACAACGGCCTCTATTCACCAATTACCCTTAACACTAGTTTCCCAGCTTCCGTCTGCGTACTCTGCTAGTGCTAATTGTATTTGGGAAACTCAAAAAATCAAACCTAAAACCAATTTAAACAGACATATCCTTTAAAAACTCCTTTCGTATTACAGTAATGGCATACCAACCATCATTATATGCTTCTAAAAGCCAAAGCCTAGCTCCAGTCCAGTCAAAAATAAACGTTTCAACGCAAAGGTAAGGTAAAAAGAGCGCTAACGAGTTAGGAAGTGAGTACATTCGATCTTATGTTCAAAGGGTTCCCGATCAGCAAATTGCTACCAGATGCGACTTGCGAGAGATATCCGAGTGACTTTAATATTTGTTACTTTTGAGTGGATTTATTTTTGGATTTATTTGGTAAGTGTAGGATGTTAGTATGTATCAATATATATAAAATCGAAAGGTCACTCACTCATCACGAAATCTCAGAAACTACATATTCTAGGAATCTGAAATTTTGCATAGGAGTTACTTATAGGACGTAGGTGCTCGCTAAGACGGGAATTTGTAATATTCGACTTCTAAGGGGTTGTTTTTGGGGTTGAAAGTTTGTATGAAACTTCGTTACTAATGACATTTGTCTTTGTCATTCGTTACTAAATGCTAGGAGTGTCAAATTTTGCATAGACGTCACTAGGACGTAGTCATGAAGACAGAAATTAATAATAATATAGTTCACGCGGGTGCAACCGCGAGCGGGCCGCTGGTATTATATATATTTAATTGTTCTTTTCTCACAGCGTAAGCAGAGGGAACCTTGTGTTATGTATATAGATACTCCGTTCTGGGAATCTAGTGTTAAAAAATCAATCCACTCTCACTCCTTCGTTCTTCACTTAATAATGGATTCTCGAGGCATGTTGAGTGGCGGAACTAAACGCCGCATTTTCCCTAGTTAATAGAGCGACAAAATGAAACTATGAAATATTTCAGTCCGCCAAGTGGGAATCGTATTCACAACCCCCTTATACCCAATGAATGGTCGTAAATAGATCATAGAAATTTAATGTTTTATAGAGAAAATAATATTTTTATAGTAACATAATAAATATGTGAAAGAAGTTTAAAAAGTAACAGTTTCGATACTTAGTAAGGGATGTCGGTAGCTTCAAGACTTAGGATACGCGACGGTCTCAGATTCGGTCGGAGCTCAGCGATAATTCTTTCTTAGGGTTGAAATATTTAATTTATTATTTTTAATATATGAAAAGATCTTTCTTCGATTAGGAGAAATTAAGGAGATTTTAGTGACAATTTTTTTTCACAATTTTTTTGTACCTACTTATATTAAATTATTTTATATCTAGTATCATATATGTTGTGTAGCGAGAGACCTCGGTTGTCCTTCGAGAACATAGATACATTTTGACAATTCTGGAGGAAGGCCACGTAAAAAGCATGAGTACTTTCTGGAGAGCAAGTATGAAGAAGTTGATGCCAGAGGACGAAGAGAAAAAAATGTATGCAGAGCCTTCAGCGTTTGGCTACCTCGTTAAGGATAAGGCGAGGAACTAAACTATATATTTTTTTGCCTTAGATGAGTTTTTGAGACATTTCGTGTTGAATGGCGGAAGTTAACGCCACGCTTTGTCTTGTTACCAGAGCGAGGTAATGAAAATAACTAACTTGACTGCCGTAAAGCCATATTATCTATAGAATTAATATAAAATATATTATAATTGTGAGGCCAGTCGTAGCACGGGGGCACAAAGTGTGACCGTAAACGCGACTGGGTTCGATTTTCGCTCGAGGACTTAGGTAACATTAACTAATTGAAAAAAAAAGATTATATTATTGTAATAAGATTCCAGCCCTAACGGCTCTAGCGCATTAAAAAGGCGTGTTGACTCAACAAGTCTGGTCTAAGGAGGCGCTGATCGCTGCATGCTTTGAAACCGATATCTATATTCTATACTTGGATATACTATTGTAGAACACATTCTCAAAGGTAAGGCAAAAAATAGAATGGTAAACGCCATTAAAATTTCAAAAGAAGAATTCTTTAGAGAATTCGTATCGCAGTGGTATGTTGTTTGAATGTACGTGACGGTTGTGGGTTCAATTTCCAATTGGGGAAATTTTTTTTTTCGCATTCGTTAACAAGACAACGTGGCGCTGAGATTCACCACTCAACATGCATCATAAAAAGTTAGTGGTACGTGGGGAACGGAATGTCTTATCACTTAACGGAATTTCTTACCCTTCTGTCTATCCTGCTAGATGCGGGATAGCAGTAATTAGTTATGTTTTTCTTAATATTCTCATGCGTATACGCTTCTATAAGTTATAATAACAAGGGTATGAGAGTTTCAGCGTAGCGCGGTAAAAACGATTTACATTATCACGTTACATTGTCGACAACCTTGGAGAATATTTAAGGGATATGGGGTTCATTTCCAACTTTTGAAGAACCTTCATGGAAAAAATTTATCAGAATAAGTTAAAATTTATCTACGGGAACGAACGAATAACGAAATTTTCTTTGCTCCACACTCTCGCATGTCAAAACATGGACTATTCTATAAACTTCTCCCACAGTATGATTAAGTACAAAAGTTATTTCAATGTTAACTCATCCAATACGTTCATTACAAGCAATTAGCGATTTACTGACCAAACTATCTATTAATACTGACAACTGACTGACTCTACTGACCCACCAGAAATTTAGAACCTTAACGCTCCGTACTTACAAACTATAATTATCAACACTACTAATTTTGAACTGTAATATAAACTTTGTATTGTCCTATGGTACAAAGTTGTATTAGAATTGGCTTACGGAGAATCATCCTTCTGATAAGGAAATAGGGGTGGAGTGATAAGAAGAAGGGATGGTGGGGATAGTTTATGACCGAAGCGGATACAACGTTTAAGGGCAGCTTGAGAGGGCTCTTACACGCGTCCCTGCGTTTTACTGTCGTAAGTCAATTAAGTGCCTTGTTTTTATTATGGTCTACTGTGCACGGTGGTTTGCGTAATCATGGGGGTATTCTTAAATTAACTTGTCTTGTATGAACTGGACGATGTTTTTTTGTTTATTTTTACGAGTTTCTTGTATATATCTATATGTATAACATTTATTTTCTTACTTTCGGCACAGTTTAGAGGTAGTTGATATTAAGTGCAACTTAACGCTGTGGTTTGACCACGAAAATGAAAATAAGTTTCGTTTTCTTTTGTGATAATCTATTTTATAACCATCGTACTTAAAGTTAAATAGAAAAGCTATGCAATTAAAAACAATATTATAAAAAAAAACAAAAACCGCATAAAACTTAATCCTTAGATTGACGTAGTCCGACATTTTTATTTTTATAAAATAGCTACTGGTTGTCGCTATGATGGATTTTCAGTTGAACACTCGCTACGCCACTACGTAAGAATTATCAAAATTGGCCAAAGCATTCGGCAAGGTCTACAAACACACATAAACAGAGAAGATCATTACCCTCCTTCGCGTCGCGCAGTCGGGTAAAAATCTACTTCTATAAAATGATCAATGGAAATGGACCTATCTTTTACCTTACAATATGTACATATATATTTTACATATTTTTTGTTCATTAACAATATATATTTTCTGAAAATATTATTAAAAAATTGTGTAAAGATTCTCGACGAACTCGAGTAAGTTTTAATTGCTCGTTAATTATATACAGCGCTTGGGTTCCGCGATCATCGGTGCAAGTAATCAATTACATTATAAAAAATACTTTTTTAACAAAATTAATTGCTTCTACCCTACTTTCTCTGTATACTTCACTAATTTTTTGGACGAAGTTTCATTAAAAAATGTTTTATCAAAGTTACTCGTACATTTCATTGTGCCTTTGGGTTGGTAATAATTGGGTTTAATTTTTTTATATATTTTTTGTATTTTCTGTGATTTTATAAAGTAAGCCGTCATCGTGGCGCAAGGACGTGCGACTGTAAGCGCGACAGGTTGTGGGTTCGATTCCCACTCAGAGGAATGAAATATTTAATATTTCATTTCTTCGCTCTAGTACCAAGGCATAGCGCGGTGTTGACTTCTTCTACTCAACACTCAATACCTCAAGAATTCGGTGGAAAGAAGGCAACCGAAGTGTTTTAATGTGAAATGGAGATTTTGTACACTAGGTTTCCACGTTCCGCCTACCCTGCTATATATGTGGGATACATCGTGAAGGTAACAAAAATAAAAATATTATCATTTTCAATCCAACAGAAAACTATTACACATTCAGGAGGCAAATACTCAACAGCTACCATCTTGAAAAGGCTTTTTTGTTCAACAAATGTGGTAGTTCTGCTGAGAAGGACCATTTCATATTAACTAATATTATTAACTGAAAAACAATACATTATTATCTTATTCCTAATTAAGTAAGGCGTGTATTAAAACGTGAGGTAAGTTAGTAGGTACGTCACGTGACCAAAGCCTTGCAAATGTCGTTTGTAAGTGTTGAAAGTAAAGTTTGTATTTGAACTTGTATATACTTATTTAACAAACTTATTTTAGTTATGTACTTCGCTTAGGTAATGAGTCGAAGCACGGCGTTGAGTTCTGTCACTCAACGCCGCGGGAACGGGCGTGTACATAATAAAACACTTTTTAGTTTCGTCCTGTTTTCCGTTTATAGCAGGGTAGGCAGAGGGAACCTGGGAATCTAGAGTTAAAACAATCTGTTTATAGCAAAGCAATATATTCATACAAATATCAATACATTGACAAGTCCAAAATAAATATTTAGAATTGACAAAGAGATGTGAATTTTCAACAAGATGTGTCATCTCCATACTTTTTAAAGCTTTTCTGTGGTGTTAACACCAGCGGAAATGTAGTTTCCTTTGCAGGTTTAAGAAATTTTATTATTATGTAGTTTATATTATAAAAAAATAATCCGATTTTGTCATAAGCTTTATATAATTATTTCTATTTAACCATGCCGATAAAGTCACGGACTGTATATAAATAGATTTTGGTGATTCTTGTTTTTTGTGGTAGCATATATTTCAGAGGCGGCTCCAATACAAAATTTAATAGCAAATTTTTTAGTATATTTTGAAAAAATCTAAGAAAGCGAAAAAATAACTTTTATCGTCTCCAGTTATATCTTTATAGGCCACGCTAACGAAGATGCTTCACCTATTTGGAGCATACCATAGATACTTTGGTTTCTGATTGATATAATCTAATTAGGTAAAGGCAATAAATAATATTATTATATGACAGTTTTATACTTCTTACTATTACTTAGCACATTGTTCTCGTAGATGCGACGATAAGATTTGATTAAACAAGTTTTTATTATGTCATAAAACCAATGAAATTGATGTGTTTTTCATTTTGATATTCCGCTAGCGAATGGCGTTGGGTTCGTTCGTGAAAAAAATATACAAGAGTGAGGAAATATAAAAAATAATTTTATTTAAAATTATTAAAAAAAAATATTTAAAAACCCGAAAAAAAAAATAGAAAACTATATGCGTCACACATTATGTCGTGAAAAACGGAATAGGGAGAATGAAATGTTTTACACGTAAGCTGTAAACAAATAAATTATTTAAAAAGATTCACTACTGAAGACATCGTAGAGCAGTGTAACAGTCTCTGGCTGTAGACAAGGTGGCTGTGGGTTTGATTTCCATATGAGGGAACCAATTGCGCTTAACACTAGGTTCCCTCTGCGCATCTCTCAACTTTTAACTTAACACTTTTCGTATATTAGTATTGACTGGACTGGCTGGCAGGGCCAGAGGACGTAGTTACCTATAATATGTAAACTCTCCAAAGCAATCGAACCAGCACGCACCACAGACCCATCACAACTGCATCACTGTCGCCACTAGAATCTCCAAACAACGTTCAAAACAACCAAATATTTATATTTATTTTCAAAATAACATCAACAAATAGTGAAATTTGAGAGGAATATTTAAGCATTTTTCGTTTGGCGGCATCATACTCTGTTTACAGCTCCCATCCTTATTGACATGCACCGGAAATGCAGCCATGTTTGTACTCCGGAAATAATATATCTCTAGTGTTATCAGCGAGCTTTTTTTCCCATACATACATTTTTGCAACGTACAATTAGATTAAAGTTATATAAATAACATGTTGAAAGGTTTTTTTGTAGCTTTTTTTTTATTTTCATATTAAGATAAAATTTAAATTTTGACACGAAGGCCAGTTACCACGTCTGCAAGCGTGCGACTGTGAATGTGACAGGTTATGGGTTCAGTTTATGGGTTTGGGTTTGTTTGAGGAAATGAACTATTTAATATTTTCAGTTCTTTGCCGTAGCAGCTTGGGGAACTCAAAGCGCGCTTTGAGTTCCCCAACTCAAAATGCAATAGCTCCAAAAGTCGGTGGAAAATTGGACATGTAGTGTCTTAATAGATATTAACGGAGTATTTTAACACTAGGTTTTCAGGTTTCCACGTAAAATTAAAAAAAATCTAGAATAATAGCACCTTACTTTGCTTATCAGAGAGGGAAAATCTAAATAAATCATTCCCCCGAACGGTAATTGAACTCACAACCGTCGCGCTTACATTCAGACGCTGTGCCGCTGCGATATTTTTTATTTATAGCTTCACGCTGAATCCCTCACATAGAATGGTGGGTTCCCTTTCGTCTACTCTGCAATATGCGGGATACAGCATGAAGCAGAAGAAAAACAATAAGAAAAAGTACATATATATGTAACACACGAACAATAATATCATTTAGTACGGGGACGGCTAATGACGCTGTCTAATGTCCCGTACAAATAGTCATGACAACCGCTTATTATATTAATGCGTCGTTGAGCTCCTGCAAACTTTGGTCTGGCTTGTTTTTCTTCACGAAATTGGGATAAGAAAATGTCGTAAAATACCCTACCCTCATATAGTTCTCCACATACTAATATGAACAATATACATACATATATACGTATATTTAGTATATACATATAAAAAGTGAATAATGTCCGTCCGTCTCTATTTACGGAAGTAGGCTGATTAGTTGAGAAAGTTTGTGTATAATTAATTATTTATGTTAAACTTTACTTTCAGATGTGTGGGGTTGTTGATAGTTCTTTATGAATATCTTTATTATGTAATTTATTATTGATCTTGATGTTTCGGCCATTTGTAGCGCAAGCGTGAGTCTATAAATGCGACAGGTTTTGGGTTCGATTCCCACTCGAAAGTATTCTGATGACAGTGAAGTTATATTTAATCAATTTTGCGGCCGTAACCAAAAGGCCCATTACAATTTTTTGCATTATGGGTTTGATACCCATATTACGGTTTTATTCGTAAAATACAATAATATTTAAAACATATCTATACAGCTATATTTATTTAAATATATTTTTTTCCAATTTTATTTAACTTTAAACTACCAATCCATATAAGAATGATATCCAACCGTATCTTAAACGTAGAATATAAAAATCTGTAAAAGTAAAATGCTGAGAAGAAAAAGGGGTTAGGATGTGTCTAGTATTGAATTTCGATTAAAAGCTCATCACCTCCCGTTCGATTTAAGCTTCCTCGCTGTGGAATATTTTCACTCAGTTTACTTTGACGGCTACCGACTTTAAATGCTACGATGTAGGGTTACTGGATGAGCTCTAAGGATTATAAAAATATATATTTTTTGTCTCTTTTCTTTGAGAGTTAATTGGAGAGCGGAGTGTCTTAACACTGGGCTCCCTCTGCCTACTCTGCTATATGCCGGATACAGTGTGAAGTTAAGAAAAAGAAGAAGATTTAAGAGTTTATCTTCTTGCTGTATGTTGCTTATAGTTTATAGAGTAGGCATAGAGAAAAAGGTATATTGACACACCGTTGTCCTATTCCAGTATAGACTGGTCATATGGACTGGAAACATAGGTTTCTGTTGGGAGGCGTAACTCAACTGCGCGCTTTATCTTGATACCAGCGTGAGGAAATGAACGTAGCTCATTCCTTCGAGTGGGAATCGAATTCCCAACCGCCGGTCAGACGCTGTTTCACTGCGCTACGAAGATCTATTTTAAGCTAAAAAGTGTTAATTGTTAAAATTAATTTAAAATAAATTATTGTTAAAATAGTGTAACTGATTTGGGAAAGAAGGAGGTTCTCTCAGAGTTTCATATCTTAACACTGTCATTAGGTTCCGTCTAACCTGCTACATTGGGAACTGGCATTTCTCGTCGAATGAATGAAGGAGAAGAGACCACATCCAGAAATCTACATCTACCCCCATGTAAGCTATTGTAAGCAAGTGAAGTTTAACTTGGGTTTGGCTTAAAGGCCGCATTGTTAATGCCGTATTGGCGTTCGCGTTAGCGCTGCTAACGTGTCGATTGTGTTTAGCGTTTGAGAAAACAGAGATGTTCCAACTTTGGGCGCGTTCATGTTGGAAATTAATCTGTGAGGGGACTGACATTACTTACATTTTGGTTTTAATATTGTCAACTGCTTTGGGATTTTAGTGTAGTAAGGAAATATAGATAGCAGGTTTTCCAGATTCAGGATTAAATCGGAATTCAGGCTTAGGAAGGCTTCGCTTTTATAATTAATCTATGTCAATTATCTTTGGAATAAGTGATATTTTTTTTACTGGTATTTGTTATCGTTTTTTCCAGTATCCATACAATAGCGGTAAAGCTAAATGCTACGGTCTCGCCTTAGAGACAACGTGGATACCCTGTGGTGTATATTTAGAGATGTTAAATTCGACGATTTAATACAAAAATGTGCAAAACAGAGAGATCTATCACTAACTTCCCTTGGATAATCCATAACATGTATAGAAATAAGACATAAAAGACAAACATACCCAACCAACCGAACCACCCAGATTGGCCGTGTTCAAACAAAATCGTCACTAAAACACGTGCTTTCTCTATTTACACGAAACATTTGCGGAGGCTGCCTCAAATAAGAATTTACTGAACAAACAAACAAACAAACAAACATATCAAAGAGGTTTCAATCTGTAATAATAAACATCTCATGGCTGTGACAATATTTAGTCAGATGTTTTTAGTGATGTGAGTGCTCTTTTGTGTGGTGCGAATACGAATACGAATATTTGTTCATTCACTTCACTAGTTGTGGGGATATTTATTGGTGACGAGTTGTATTGGAGGGAAATGGCTCTTATATAGTGTGTATCTTGTTGGTAGAATAAATAGAGGCTGGTGATAGAGTTCTCGGCTCTACCTAGTGTTTTTTTAGCTTTTTGGTAGAGAGGAAAGTTAGGAGCACAAGGGTGCTGTATGTTTGTGGGTTCGATTTCCATTTGGGGTATGGAATATTTAATATTTTAATTTTCTCGCTTTGGTAATGAGGTGTATCAAAGCGTGGTGTAGAGTTCTGATACTCAACAATCTCTAAAGCATTTTACGGAAAGTGGGAAACGAAAGTGTCTTAACATTAGGTTCCCAGGTTCCCTCGGCCTGCTACGTGTGCTAAAAAATACTTTATTTTAAAATACTTTTTATATAATTATAAAATTTAATATTAAGCAAAATACAAATAAACATTGTGTATAATTATAGTTTCGCGCTGCATGCTAAGACATTCCATTGTCCACTCACCCCCTCCATTTTTTTACATTTTTTATTATATCTATATCTCACAATTATATCTATATCTCTACCACAATTTCATACTTCATATCTAACAACAACCAAAACAAATATAAACACTAAAACGCAAATATCCAGTATGAAAAGTAAATATTACCTTACATTTCACGTTAAACGTATATAATTGTGGCCATATATAGGTGTCAGAACTCAGATGGCATACAAAGGTTCCCGTTGACAACGGCTTCCGTGCCTCGGAACGTCTTTTATATAAGAAGCCAGCTTTAGTATAGCGTCTCGTAAGTCATAGTTATTTGAATGTCTTATATTTTGTAGGAATATAGTGAGTTTTGTGTATGAAAAATATTATATTTGAAGTTTGTGATACGATTTCATTTTGGATTGTTGTTATGTTTTATTTTATGTATGGTATTTGGCACGTGGCAGCTTAGACAGAGGAACCTGGGAACCTACTGTTAAATACGCAGTTCTATTAAGACATTTACGCTTCCC
Source organism: Heliconius melpomene rosina (assembly GCF_056956725.1). NCBI lineage: Eukaryota > Metazoa > Arthropoda > Insecta > Lepidoptera > Nymphalidae > Heliconius > Heliconius melpomene. The sequence goes on along the minus strand of NC_140402.1, from coordinate 1,093,273 downwards.
GCTTTTCGCCGAATTCTGGAGGCATTGCGTTTTGAGTGGCAGAACTCAATATCGCACTTTGACTCGTTACCAGAGCGAGAAAAATTAAATATTTCATTTCCACGAGTGGGAATTGAACCCATAACCAGTCGCATTTACAGTCACTGCTGACGTGACTGAGCAATGGCGCAGGGCCGCAAAAAGCTGCAATCATCACATAGAGAATTTAGTTTTTTTTTTTATATTCACGTTGTATCCAGCATATGCTGGAGCAGGGTCGGCGGAGAGAAATTGTGTAAAGACACTCTATTTAGTTCCATTTCATTTTAGTTTTCGCCTAAATTTTGAGATATTCAAAATACAAATAGAAACAAATATTTCAAAATACATCCAAAAAAAGTCTATTTAATCAATAATTCATACATAGCTTAAACTATATGAACTAAAACGCAATGGCAACGCCACCGCAGGACAATGTCCCGATATACATACAAACAGACATACATACACACATATATCTCGCGATAGAAACAATCGCGCATCGCGGACACCTATAAATCTGTCGGGCACTCTGCATTTACATGTTTATGTCTTCGCTGCGCTGCAGTTCGGTTGTAAATTATGTTGATTGAGATGGGTTTTTTTATTTATTAATTAAAATTTGAACCTTCTTTGTCCAGGGGGTGTTTACTTGTTAATAATATAGCTGGAGGAAGTCATGGCGCAGCACGTGTTTTTGTATGGGTTCGATTCCAATTCGAGGGAATCGATAATGTTCATTCGAGATATATCGTAGCGGTTTCGTAGAGCGCTACGAAAAGTTACTACAGGTGGTAATGGTTGGTTGTTATGACAGTGGTGAGGTTGAATTAAAAAAATATATGTTTTAAATGTTAAATACACTTATAAAAAAATATTTTACTGTAATAATGTCTCAGGTTTTTAAGTTTTTGGTTTTTATTAAGTTTTTGCATATATTAATAATGAATGATTTTTTTAGCTTTACCTTGTATTAGCCGCACATATCAAGATAGGCAAAGGAAAACCGGGAACCTAGAGTTTTGACAATCTATTCCCATTAGGACAATTTCCGCCAAATTCAGAAGAGGTGTGCGTGGTGAGTGGCGGAACACAACGCCGCGCTTGGAAATGAAAATATTAACTATTTCATTTCCCCGAGTGGGTATTGAACCCACCCACACATTTATGCCCCTACGCCATGAACAAAAAAAAACTGTAACACAATTTCGAAAATATAGTATTGAAAAGATGCTACATAAACGTATATACGTAAACTTTGGACTTTAAATTTACTTTTAAAAGTAAGTAAGACCTTTAAGTTTAATTTTGCAGAAACTTCAAGATTTAGACGTTTTTTTTCCCATAAAAAGACTGTGCCTTGTGCGTGATTAATATATTTAAGTTTATAGCTCATTCATTGCATAGGTATGGCTAATGGTTTTAAATTATGATGAAAAAGTGAATATCTATTACATTACTATCATACTGTCACGCGACCACGCTTACGTACGGTATGCCTATTACCTATATATTATTTTTAAATACATTCATATTTTTCTGTGGGGATGGATGGATGGTTTCAATTGCCTGCTTTAAGTGATAGCGCGGCTAAACGCCATCGCTCACTAGTAATACCTTCAGATTTTAGCGGATATAAGGCAACGGAGTGCTAGGTTCTATTATGAGGAAAATACATCGTGATGCTGAAAACAAAAACTTTTATCGCAATTTATCTAAGGCACTCCGTTAAGACACTCCTATCTCTTACTCTCCGCCAAATTTTAAAGTGAAGTTGGTATAAATCAACAATTCACACATATGAATGAAAATAAATTAAACATAATCATAATCATCCTTCAACATGGGATAAAACCCAGAACATGCCGTTGACAACCATACTTTTCCCCACTGCGGTACCACCCTTTTGCACCCTACCACTTCTATTGCAAAATCAATTTTTCAAAGGCAAAAAATATATAAACCCGCCATAACGCTAGTGCTCCCATAAAAATGTACATGATAAATGAAATACCAGGGCTGACTTCCTTCACGCCTATACGAGCTACCGTCTTCAAAAGCCTTCTTAAGCCGTATAGCGTGAATAAAGAAATGTGAAAGCCCTATAGAAGTTTGAAAAAGAAAAAGCTAAATAAATTCCACACTTTTCACGGTATTGAACAAGTGGGGTTCGATTTGAAATTATTTTCTGGGGTTGTTTTTACTTTTATTGGGAAAGAGGTAATTATGTAATTTTTGTTTTGTTTTGTAGAGGTGTGATGATGGGGCTCATCGTGGTGCTGGGGCACACGTGCTACTTTAAATGAGACGCGATGGTGCCGTATATAAGCAGCAGTAGTGGTAGTCAATTTCCACAAAGGGGAAAGGATTATTTTCATTTCCTCACACTGATAATAATAAATGTCTTGTAAATTGGTGGGCGTATGAGGAATCGATCGTCTTAACACTAGGTATCTCTTTGCCTGCTACATGAGGGATACAGCGTGAAGTTACAAAAAAAAAATGAAATTACACCTTGTTTATTCCATCACCACTATGATTTAAAACCACAGAGCATTTGCACCTACAATTAAGAAAAAAACTTGGTATAAGCCCACGATTTAATTAATATAGCGTGACTCACGAACATATAAGGGCGACGTATCATTAAATACATAGAAGTGACTTCGTTTGAACGACAACCAGCTATAGCATATACTATATTATGGGGGGTGGAGGTGGAGGTGGAGGGGGAGGTAGAGGTAGTATTTAGTTTTATTACAGTCATAAAATATTTTATGTAACCGTCCGGAGACAGGAGAAGCGCGTGTCGACTGCAAAATCGGGTTGGAACGACGAAATTACATTTTTAAACGATTTTTACACTTAATTTTAAAGGAATAGAGACGATAATTGGTTGGTTTTCATAAGATTATATAGGTACTTTGTGTGGGTATAGTACGAGGGATTTCAAATTAATTTACGTATAGTAAGTTAAGTATAATGATAGTCTTCATGTTGAAGTTAGCAAGTTAATTGTATTAACATTTAAGTTAACTTTTTGAGAGAGGGGTTTTTTGTTTCTAATAATAAAAGACATAAGAAATAATTAAAAATAAAACCCGACTATACATGTCTTTGGGGGTTCGATTTCCACTGAAAAATATATAATATTTAATGTTTTTATTGTCTCATTTTGGCAACGAGGCAAACGATGTCTTTGAGTTCCGCCACTCAAGTTTTTTTCATTAAATGAATGAATGAATCATTACAAATATAATACTGCAGTGACTAAACAAAATAGCAATAGCGAGTTCTATGTCCATTCAAAGGAATTAATTATTTCATGCAGTTAGTAAACAGCCTCTGTTTCTCTTCGATACTCTTGTGATGAGGCTACGTTCTCCTCCACCTTATATGTAGCTTAGACGGCAATACAATATTATGGTAACGACGAGCTGGTGTGATGATGGAGCCAGGACCTGAATATTGGAACTCTTTTTCTATTATTGAATCATTCGTGTTTAGACTCATACTATTTATTGCTCCGATGACATTCTCTAGCTCTATAGTACTATCAATTGGTATATATTATATGTAGAATAGAATAGAAGAGAGTTTTTTTTAGTTATTTTTAAATTTTATATTATTTTAAAACAATTTCGTTGAACAAACATACCCCGCTCCTAAATCACATTTGAGAAATAAATCTTCTAAATTTAACAAATCCACTCTATTTTAATATAAATATAAATAAATTTATTATTCTATATCACAATATTATATTTATAATAAGTTTGGCTTTGTACCGTTTGAAATTCAGCAGCCATTGTCGCCTGAATATGATTTATTTGGTTCGTGTGGACTCGCTGGAAACTTATTTGCTTGTAAACTAGTTTATGTTTCAGACTGGACGTTTTCAATATATCTCTCGCGTACTAGAATTTAATAAAATTATTTTAATTTTGTTAAGTTTGTTGTCAGGGTACATAAGCGACTATAAACGCGACAGATAGTGGGTTCGATTCCTATTTGAAGATATGAAAAATGCATCCAGAAATCGGCGGAAAGTGGGATATGTATTGATTGGAGTGTCTTAGCACTAGACTCCCAGGTTACCTCTGCCGCAGCAGCAAGGTACTGCTATATGCGTGATACAACGTGCAGTTAGGAAAAAAAGTGTATATTTACTTTTAAATCTAATAAAAATTGTAATTAAAGTTGGATTCCCAGTCGGAAAAATAGTTTAGTTTCGATGCTCTGGTCCAGACTAAGTATTGAATTCCGCTATTAAACACGTTCGGACGGAAAGTGGAAAACGGAATGGGAATCGAACCCATATCTGTAGTGTTTACAGCCACGTGCTTGTGACCTCACACAGTATGGCCCACATTATTTACATACATGGGGAAAATATAAATATTTACCTACCATAGTTCAAAACGAGTGGCTTATGGTGTTTACGAGGTGAACGAACTGAGCACGTGGAAGCTGCAATTGCGCAGTTTTGAAGACCCCTGTAGGGTTACGACGTATACAGTTTTAGGGTAAACGTGCCCAATGTGGACTTTTTACGGCCATTCAAATTATATATATGGAAGAAATGGAAAATTAAGTTTTTTTTAAATATCTTGAGTTTTTGAGTCTTTTATGGGGCAAGTAAGGATTTTTTTTTATTTTAGAACATTTAAAATCTTTCAAAATTACTCGTATATAGGGAGGTAACCTAAACCACAAATCTCGCATACAGCTAGATTTTTCCATATGCAACACGTTGACAATAGCAAATATTAACATATTTGTTAGTTATTCTTCGTATGTGAAAAATTCTATGAAAAAATCCAGGGATATACTGTGAAGTTAGAAAAAAAGTAAATTCTCATTTTTCTCGTTCCCGTAAGAATTGAAGGAAATCCTCTGTTAGTGCACCTTTTCACTAAACAAGAAACCTACGTGGTAAATTTCAACGTTCTACGCCGCGATTTTTCGTTATATTTTCACAATGACACTCCTTTCCCATTAAGACACTTACGTTACCCACTTACCACTGAATTCTCTGGGTATTGAAATGCGAAATTACGTTGAGGGGCGGGACTCAATGCTTTCCCTCGTTACCAGAACGAGGAAAAAAATCCATCCACCTGTGGGAATCAAATCCACAACCGCCACGTCATAGATAGAAATATTAAATATAGCCTAATCAAAATACAGATAACTAAAAACAAATACGAATTATAGAACCACACTATTATATTACTATACAACAATATAAAAGGGTTTGCCAATAAATAATAAATACATTGTATTTTAATGAATAGAAATTCAATTCAATTAAAGGTGGCAATTGAAGGAAAAAATCCACTAGCTCGAACAATATTAAAAGCGCCATGTTTATTTTGTTTCATTTTCAATAACTCTGAATAATAAATATTCGAATATAATAGAATTGAATGCAGTGCGATATTATGTCGGTCGAAAATAATATTTTTACTAGTGTTATTGGTATGAGTGAGTTTTGTAACGAATTTATATGGCGTATTTTTTCATATGTTCCTCTATTGTTTATTTTAAATGTGTTTTAAGTATGTTTGGTGTGGTATGGTGAAAGGTTGTGCGTTCGATTTGTACGGTGGATTCAATGAGGAGAAAATAGTGGAAAGTGTCGTTATGTTTTTTTATTGTTGTTCTATATTACTAGTACAATCATTAGCAGACGAGAGACAATTAAACAATTTTAAGTTTAATCGAATCATCCAAGTATAAATTTAAGCTTTAAAAATCCAGACATTCAGATACAAAACATAATTTCCCACCTTTGGAAATCATCACCATTCAAAAATAAGGCGGTTCGAAAAGAATAGAGTGTCTTAACACTGTTTCCCTCTGCCTATCTTACTTGAGGGATTTCATCACCTTTGTTTAACTAAACAAAATTAAATTGATTTATTTTAGTAAATTCGACTTCTGTAAAGAAGACTGATTCGATCGATAGGTTCGATCACCTTTTGAGGAAATAAAATATTTATTTTAATTTAAATTTCCATTTCTTCTCTCTACCATCAAGGTAAAAGGCCAGCTTTGAGTTCCCCTACTCAACACGCAATGCCTCGAAAATTTTTGTGGAAAGTGGGGAAAGGAGTGTCTTATTAATAGATTCCCTCTGCCTACCCTGCTGTTTGCGGGATACAGGTGAAGCTGATTTATTTATTTTTTTATATTAAAGAAGTCAACAATATTTTCTTCGTACAAACAAAACCTCACTCTACATTATTATTAGTATAGATATGAAATACGTGTATTCTTCGAGCGCCATTGTGTCCAACGAAGCGTCGTTATATCAAAAATGAAATCAATAAAGTGAGAAAGAAACAAGGTTCCCTAACAATACAATGGGGGCTACATTCATTTTTATTTGTATTTTGCCGATTGAATTGCTAGTATTTGATTCCGTATTACTATTTGTATTTGGTGTAATTATAGTGGAGTTTTCTTGTTTTAGATTTTTTTTATTGGAAAATATCTATGGGAATCATTTTCTTCTCTATTTTATTAGTAGGACAGTCTTATTAGCGTGACTTTTTTTGGATTCGATTGTCACTTAGGGGAAATAGATGAACCGCAGCGTTAAGTTCCGTCACTTGCTTGATCCACTCGTGAAGTCTTAACATTAATTTCTTCAGCATATGAGGGAAAAATTGTGAATCTGCTCTTTTTCCAATCACTTATTCAGATTTATTTAGTTTCTTTTTTTCTTCTTTTGCTTATATGCCAGAGCGAAGAAATGAAAATAGTAAAATATGAAGTAAAGTTATATAAACAAAAAAAATATATGAATATTTTCATCTAAGCAGCCTCGTTTACCCTAAACGTATTTAGGTCACCTACATCCGTCCCTTCGGAGCATCGTGCACGGAACTGCAATCAAATCACGCTTTTTGCGTACATCGGTCCCTCGCCTCGCCTCGGTAGGCATTCATTAAATATTACTTCGTAATTAATTGTTAGAGACTACGCACTTACTTGTGGTTAGCAACATCGAAATAGCTATTATACAAATAACGACGCAAACGACGGTTGTGCGTTCGATTCCCACTCGGAGCAATTATTTATTATTTCTTTCTTCTAGCACCAAAGCAAAAACCCGGCCACTCAACACGTAATGTCTCGAAAAATTCGGTGGAAAGTGGGGAAACGTAGTGAATTTTTGGGGCATTACTTGACTGGCGGAATTCAACGCCGCCGGAATTCTTGTTTCCTGAATTTTATATTAAAATTACCCTCGCACACCGCGGTCCTTATCAAATTGGAACCTAGAACCATTATCTACATAGGTCAAATTGGAACTTACAACCATTATCTAACATTTCTTAGCTGTACTATTGCATTTTAGAACACATCCATCCCTTTACACGTCGTTTGACGATCTAATATATATGCAATTTCAACCCCCAGGTCCGTGGGGGGTAGATTATGGTGGAATCGAATTATATTCTCGTTACATCTGATGAATGTTCTTCAAAGCGGCTGTTATTTTAAATTTAATTACGATTAAACTCTAGTTTAATTGTCCGTTAAGTTTCTTTTCCTTTGTGTTTTGATTAATGGGTGATATTTTCATGTTATTTAATATTTTCGTATTGTTTTTACTATTAATTTTTTTGTTATTGTAAATAAATGAGATTTATATTTTAGTTTGAAAACTACTGAAAGAATTTTTAAAATAATAATTTTCAGTTTTTTCAATTTCTTGTACGAATATCAAGTCAGTCAGGAAGCCATTCTTGGCGTAGTGATATAAGTGTATGTCTGTCAACGTGACCGATTGTGTTATTATTAAATATTTACTTAATTTTTTTATTTGATGATGATGATGACCGTAAACTTGTGGATTGTAGGTTTGAAATTTACTTGGGGGAATTGTTATATTTTTTTATTATTTGCCACGCGGCAAATGAACACGGCACGTGCGGCGTAGAGTTCTGCAACTTTCAACATGTAATGACTCGGAACAGCGTTACTCAAACGTTCTCTATAATAGCAGAAGTAGCATCTTTCGTTTGTTTTGTTTTGTAAAAATTGTAATGTTTTCTTTTAAAAATGAAATGAATTTAATGTAAAAAAAAAATCTAAAAAGAAACAGAAACATAAAAATTATAATTATAAATGTTACTTTTCAAATACTTTACAAACCAAAGATTATATTCAAAAATATTTAAAAAACGATGTCAAAAATGCTACAAAGAAAATAAATAAAATTAAAAAAAAGGCCACTTTTTCACCCGTTCAATACATTATCTTGAAACCCAGTTATCTAATTGACTTTGAAACGAAATTATGGGCAACAAAAAAAAAATTACAATTTTTTTACGTTACCTTTATACATTTTCACAGATAACTCAGGAGATCGTAATATCGATAAATTTCGTCGGGAAATCGAGTGGAATAGCTTTGAATGGACAATGTTGATTTATTAGAGCCGATAGTCGTGGGCATAATCGTAAATTTAAAAATTTCCCTCACAAAAACATGATTGGAATTTATGATTATACATAAATGGGTTATTGCTGAAAATTGGTGTTGTGGCACGGTTTACAGTGATCGGTGCTTGTAGGTTCAATTTTCATTTGATGAAAGCAACAATAAAAAAATTGTATATTCGTAGCTCACTTTAAAGATGTAAGTGGGAATGAATATCGTTAAGTGGCGGTGCTTTATCTCGTTATCAGAGCAATAAAATTAATATGATTCATTACTCTTAGTGGGGATCGAGCCTACAACCATTGCGCTTACTTTCAGATTTTCTTTCACTGCGCTACGATGACATTAAATAATTTGAAGAATATTTACTATTTTCCTTTCTTCGGTCTGGTCAGTTTTACAACGGCGTAAATTACACATAAGGTTTTTAATATTTGTGGAAAATGGAGACCGGAATGTCCAAATACTGGGAAATTAACAAAAAAAAACAGTTATTTTACTTTTTGGGTACAGAACCTAAAAAAATATTTTACAAGAACTCATACAAGTAAGGTGAAATTATAAAGTGGTCGTATCTACAACCACCGCGTTTACCCACTATACCACAACGGTGTTTCCATATAGTAATTTAGCATATTGCTTGTTTATTCTACTACAAGGGTCTTATAAGAGTCTCATTCGCGCCCATAATGGGCACAGGCATGGCGAGGAGATTTAATTTCAATCTGAAACACATCAAGTAATTACAAATAAAAAGTGGGAACAACGGCGACGAGTGTGGAGGGAAATTTGTGGTGACCAGGCTTTCTTTTAGTAGATATTAGTTCTAATATTGTAATAGGTTATAAGGTTTTAGTAATTGTTTAGAATGGAAAATTAGAAGGGTTGAAAAAAATATATTTGGCTATTTGAATTATTAATAATAGTTTTAGTGTCGTCATTCAACACGCATTATCTTGTAAATATAATTTTCTTAAGATATTCAAAAGTGCTTGTACCAGTTTATTTGAATAAAGAATATTTTAAATTTTAATTTGAATTATCTCCACATACGATAATAGTCTTTTCGGCAGAAATTAAAAAGACCATAAACTTAAATAAAAAAAGTACACCATACAATTTCACAACTCGTTAAGATCAAGTTAAATTAGAGAAATTATATAAATTGTCTCGTATATAAAACATTTAAATATGAAATGTACATACTAACAATCAAAATTGAACCCACACCCACCACAAACCACCATAATTCAATACTCACAAATGAGTGAAGATCTACCAAACCCCATACATAATTCCCTATATAAATTCCCCAGTGCGCGTCAACTATGCAGACCCTACACTAGCATGCGGGCAACATTAATTAGTAAACAGTCGTCTGAGTGTAGCAACAAAGCGGGTTTTTTCTTACGTTTAGTAAAATCTCCGCTTAAAAAGTCCACGTTTTACACATATAGCGTTATGTACGTTTAAAATTGTCATTATGGTTGGGTTAAGGGGGGGTCACACGTGCGTGGTTTTAGGGAATATTCGTTATTTACAATTAAATCATTTTCACACTGTGCCCCGAACACAGCAGGGTAGGCAGAGGGAACCTAGTGTTAAGAGACTCCGTTCCCTACTTTCGAATTCTAGGCATTGCGTGCTGAGTGACGGAACTCAACGCGTCACCTTATCCATAATAAAAATATTTATTTATATTTTCTGTTAAATTTCACTCACATTTATTACAATTTTTGGCTTATATCATTATTTTTTTTACAATTTTCTTACATAGTATCTTAGACATTTCGCGTTGGCTTGTATAATGTTGACATGATGTGAAAAATTATCCCTAGAAAATTATCTCAAATACACAAAGATGCCTCACAATGTATCTAAATTAGGAGGAAAGTGGAGAATGTGATGAGAGATGACAAGGTAGTATGTCAATCTCTATACTAAAAAAAAAATATTTGTTAATATTGAATTCTGAAAAACTTTGTAATGAAATTTACTGACAATATCAGTCACTCGACTGTGAAGTCAGTCAAAATGTCAGTCACGTTGTTCAAAACCAGATTTATTCCTGTGTCAGCCTAGGCCACGTGTACAGCTGGCCTTACAAATATTTTTATTGCTTTCCTCATTTAGTCTCAAATACCTCATTAGATGCGAACGCTCACCGCAGTGCAGCTTTATGTAACTTGTAATAATTATGGCGAGTCTTGGAAATGTTCATTTTCGTTGTTGCCCTCTATTTTTACAAATAAACATTAATTTTTAAGTCGTTGGCGTGAAATGGCGGGCTGTGGCCCTGTGGCCTTGTTATTTAATTTGTTTTGAGTTGCACGGGTATTGTAGGTTCGCTTCCTTTATTCACAAAATGCTTGGTGTTAAATAGTTTTAAAATGTTTTATAATTTTAAATTTTAAAAAAGTGACGAAACTAAAGTGTAAGTTAAGTCATTTCTGTATAAGTAACATGGCATTCATGAATAAGAATAAAATACGTAAAGCCAAGATATTTTTTTAAAGGTAATTGATCAGATTTATCTTAAAGTTTATACAAAACTGGCGGACGCGCGCAGCTTCGCTTGCGTATTTAAGGGTGAATTCTAATAACCCATGAAACACATGTTCAATTAAATATTTTTAAGAGTCTAAATATCAAATTTTATAAAAATCGGTGGCGATTTAAGAATTTGTCGATACAAACTTTCAACCCCTTATTTGGACCCTTAGGGGGTGAATTCTAGAAAACTATGAAATACGTATTCAATTAAATACTTATAAAAATATAAATTTCAAGTTTTATAAAAATCGGTGCCGATTTAATTTTTTTTCCATACAAACTTTGAGCCCCTATTTTACCCCTTTAGGGTTAAAATTTTTCAAAATCCCTTCTTAGTGGATGTCCAGATTACGAAAGTATACATCTGTCCAAATTTCACGTTTCTACCATCAGCAGTTACGGCTGTGCGTGCGTCTTACCTCAGTCAGTGAGGACAAGTCCTTTTATATATATAGATTACAATATTACAATAACGTTTTCACGTAGATTTAAGTACAACTATTGAAAAATTTACCTACATATCCGACACCCATTAAGACACTTCCGTTTCCCACTTTTAGCGGGATTTTTTACACATTGCGTGTTGAGTGGCGGAACTTAACGCCGCGTTTTGCCTAAAAACCATCGTAGCGAAGCAATGACAACATTAAATATTTCATTTATTAAAAATAATAATTGCATTAGGTTCCAACACATGAGCAAATTTACAAGCAAATAACACTCTACTCGTACGTCGTTAAATTAACATTGTAAATTTGCTTACATTGATACAGGGGAAGCCGATACGATGTCTTAAAAAGCCACTTTACTCCAAACCCCAGGGGATTAAATCTATTTATTACAAAATAACTTTTCAGTATGTATTTAAAAGAGAGTAGGAGAAGGGAATGAAGGTGAAAGGGAGGAGGATTAGGGCGAAGGGATACAGCGTTAAAAGTCTCCGTTTCTCACTTCACGGTCCATTTTTGAAACGTTACGTGTGTATTAGCAGAACTTGTTGTGTTTTCTCTATATACTGTCTTTGTTTTGCCTCTGTACCAGAGCGGAAATAAATTTAATCTCGAGCGGGAATCGAACTCCATTACTCATGTTTCAATCAGGTCCCACCGCTCTATGATTTTTTCTTCAGATGCACAATGTATACCGCGCATAGCAGAGTAGGCAAAGGGAACTTGGGGACCTAGAATAAGACACTCCGTTCCCATAGAGACACTTCCGTTTCCTGTTATAACAATAATAATAATAAATGTAAACTACTTTATAATAATGATGCACAAAATCGGTATTTATTTCGTTAATAACTGAGCTCACTCGCGTCAGACACACTGTGGGGTGTAAACGGAAACGGTGAAATTTTAATGAGCGGCCTCGAGGCGGTGTTTCGGATTGTATGCCACTGGATTTTTAATGCTATGCTTATTGTTAACTAAAGAAAGCTATGGTTTATGGTGATTATGTTGGCTTGTACGTGGCTACATGCATTATAATTAATTTTGAAATAAATCAGTTTTATAGCTCATTTAATTGTTGTAATTTCGTTTTAAATGTATTATACTTATGTATTTTATATATCAAAGTAGATAACCACTACAGTATGTAAGCTGTAATTATATTAAAAACATACACTCGTTTAGCAATCCAAGCGATTTATTTTCATTTACTCTCGTACATACAGAAAATCTATAACATTTTTTGCTATAATTATGTCTAATATATCTTAGCTCTCATCGTGTAGTGTAATGTGACTTTTTACATAAAATATGAAACACACGCGTGTTCGGTCAGTTCACTTTTCACGCTAGATTCGTCCATAAACGATTTTGTGAAAAAAAATGTACCCATATTAAAAATCGATGATTTTTTTTAATGTAATTTTACAATAATTTAATCTAATCTATAGTCTCTAGTCTAATATTGTAAAGAGTTTGTATCGTTGAGTGCTCTAATCACAGGAACTACTAGTTCCTATTGAAAGAATACTCGTGTTTTAGGATGTCCCCTTATCGAGGGAGGATATAGCCTAAAAGTATTATTTTTCGAATATGACCCATTCTCCCGCGTGGGAATTGAACTCACAACCTTCTCATTTACAGTGATAGTTTATACCGCTGCGCCATGACTGCTTGAAAAAAAATATCATAGATTAAATTGTTTATTAATAACGTTTTTGTGATACCGTCGTTTTGATTTCGATGCCATGATGGCGTAGGTGCACAAGTGTGTGACAACGAAAGCGGCGTTTGTGAGTTCGATTCCCATTCGAGGAAACATTGAATACTTTCAAGTCTTTTTCTAAATGCTTACCAAATAATTAGAGTTATTACAAGCTGGATACAACAGGAATCAAACTCAAAACTCAAACTAAACTTAAAAAAAAACTATTTACAATAATATAAAATAAGAGTTGATTAATTCACGCTCAATATGCGTCGTCCACAATTATTTACTCCATTGAAACACACACGAGTATATTGCGGATGAAAATATTTTCATTACCGGTTTCGTATTAATTGAGATTTCCAGTTTTAATAAACCTTTCATACATATTCACGGATAGAATATTAATATTTGTATGGCACATTCATTTTATGAGTTGAGGTTTCTAACTAACTAACTAACTAACTAGCGTATATTAGAATATTGATTGATTATGCGGTAGTATGCGGGAAGGCCCTTTCAATTTGTTTTTTATAATATTTTATTTTAAATGTTTTGTGCGATCGCTGTGAATTTTGTATTATAGTTTTAATTATTTTCAGCTTCTATATATCGAATGTAGCGTGGTAGGCAGTAGAGTAGTGCTAAGATACTCCGTTCCACACTTTTCTCACACTTTCTCAATTGAATCAATAAACCGCGATTCGGCGTTGGGTTTGCGAGAATTTAGGGAAAAGGGGGAAACGGTAGTGTCATAACGGGAACGGAGTGTCTTAATAATAGGTTCCCAGATTGTTTTTGTCTACTCTGTTACGTAGAATGTAGTGTGAAGCTGAAAATAAAGAAACCAAACTCTTCACTTTTATAATGTTAGTATATTCGTATGTATAACTATAATTTTGCCGCCTCATTTTATATCGACTATTAATATTTGTAGAAACTTTTTAAGTCAATGTATGGGAAGTACAAAAGTTTTGTACAAACTTCAACGAACCTTTCCAGTACCCTTTTCAAATTTCTGACGTTAGCGGTTAACAAGGGCTTGGTGAGTCAGTCGATTGGTAAATGTTGAAAAAAGTGCGGTGTTTAGTTCTGCTACTCATCTTGTGACGTTTTTTTAGCTTTACATTGTTACCCGCGCATAGCAGTGTGGGCAGAGTGAACTTGGGGACTCTGAAAGACTCTGAAATTCTGAAGACGTTGCTTGTTGAGTGACGGAACTCCAAAGCTAATATATTACATTTAAAATTTTTACGTATTATTGTTAAAAATATATTTAAATTTATATCACAGATTTACGACGCATCACGCAATGTCCTTAGAAGTGAAGAACGGAGGGTGTTAACACTTCCCTCAAAGCCTATCATTTCCTATCCTATCCTATTCCTATTCCTATCAATTCCTATTGCCTATCACGCTAAGTGAGAGATACAGCATTTAGTTTTAAAAAGCAACTCAACCTCAACCAAATAAACTCTTGGGCTTTATAATATTAAATACCTACAGATGGAAATCTAATAGAACATGTGAGTTTATGTTAATACAAGATTTAGTGGTAGAACCAAAACCGCATTTCCAGGAGGTGCGGTGAGGTCCCGCTGTGACACGAGTATTTATTCGGTGCTAACAAATAATTAATTATGCAAGGTTTTGAACTCATTCTCTAACCTTTGAGCTAGATATAGATGACTCTGGTTACTGTTCTGGTAGACATTGTCATCAAGTATTATTAATTGTAAATCGGTAAATTACTGACTTTTTTTTGTTTCACGGTGAAGAAAACAAGATAAGCGGAGGGCATATGGGAACCCAGTTTTCCCAAGTTCCAAGTGTGACATTCCGTTCGCATTAAACTACTTGCGTTCCTCACTTTTCGCTACGTTCCCGCTCTTGCGTTTACAATCACGCGGTTGTGCTCTCTATTTTCATTTCTCCGCATTTCTCCACACTTTGTCGCGCGGCATTCAATTCCGTTGATTAACACACAATGTCTTGAAAATTGGATAAAAATTCGCTAGAAATAGATTATTTAATTAAAATAACTATATTTCCAATAAAACTTTAATAAGCACACCCTCATATACCACCGCAAAGCTTACAATGAAAAGTTCCTTATTCTCTAATGATGTAGACACGTCAAACCGTACGTAGCGGCGTCGAACTTGGTAACACTAATATTTGGTTACATATTAATAAACGTGGCATATTATATTAACCTAAAGTGAACTGGGAAATTTATTACAAAATCTCCTACCTTTACTATCTATACAAAAATGGTTAATAGAATTATTCAATATACATTGCTTGTTCAGTTCCTATAGAAATCTTTTTAATAGGTGTAATACTGCAGTGTATGCTAAATTCATGGATGCTGGGGAAAATGAAGATTCTCATCTCAGTTTATAGTGCCGGCTAAGTATGAAGGGACCCAAGTTTGGACAGCCATGTCTGCAAGATGCAGGCGTATGCAAGAAGCCGTGATGACACGTATGAGACAAAAGATTGAGTTATACCTCCTTTATTGAATATAATTTTGTAAAATGGAAAACTTTTTAGTTATATTTTATTAGTTTAATTCTTATTATGTGAGGTCGTTGTGGCGCGGTGGCTAAAAAGTGTGCTGTTAACGTGATGGTTGCGGGTTCGATTATGGGGAGCATTAAATTTATTTCCTCACTCTGATAACAAGACAAAGCGTGGCGTTGAAGTTCGCTATTCATCATTCAATATCTCGAAAATTTGGGTCGAAGTAGGTTCCCTCTACTTACCCCGTTATGCGGAAAGAACCGGGAAGCTGTATGTGTAGTGAACCTTATATGAAGTTATTAAATTTAATACACAGAAGGAATATGTATATTAGCCTCATCGATACTTCTAACTCTAAAAACTGTATGTGACGATCACATTACAACTTTAGTCTTAACCGAACTCACCTCATTTTGAAAAAGTTTGAATTATATTTGATAAATTACGAAAAATCGACTCTATTCCGTTTCAATAAGGTTTTATTTCGAAGGAATCTTTTATTTTCTATACTGAAAATACAGAATTTATGAAATTACACTTTATTCTTTTAGCAATAAGGTGGAATATGTTGTAAATGAAATTTTGTTTTGAGATACCCTCTTGGGAAATTATGATAATAGACGAGTGCTACAGTTGGCAGCTATTTGATAGATAAAAGGATATTTGGATATTAGTAATAGCAGATCGAGGAAATAGGTATTGTGGTATATACATTTCATTATCATCTTCTACATAGCTCGGAACGCAGAGAGAATAGTGTTAAGAATTGTGTTTAGTGTTTTGAGCGTTGTACACTAAGTTCAAATCAAATTCAAGTAAGAAAAATCCGAATAATTTGGAAGGAGAGGCAGAGAGAGACTTCGGTTGACTTTTGAGAACTTCCCGAACTTTGAGAATTTCTAGTCCCGCATAAGGCATGTATTAGGTTAGTGACAGTGGATGAATCAAAGAGGTACGCGGAGAGCCTAGTGTTTGGCGCCCTCTTTGGTTATCTCGCGAGGAATAAAGCGTAGAGCTAAAAAACTTTTATTATTTTTATAAAGTTTACTTAGTCTACCAAAGAAGGAAAATTGAAGTAATTTAATTATAACTATTTCCTCACTGGGTATCCACTACCACAGTTCCCCTGCATCAACATTGCACAATGTCTGACTTTAACTATACAATAACTATACGAAAACGGAATAATATTGATAATCTCCGTGAAATCGGTTAAAATCTCTGCCTCTACATTAAAAATAAAAGCACTCAACATAAAACTGAGAGCAAAGCTGATAGTTCCCAATGCTTTTAAAATCTTAGCGTAGATTCGACCAAATAAGTTGAAAAGTCGAGTCGAAAGCTTAACTTAACTCGGGCAAAACCAATCTGGTAGCAGGTAGAAAAAAAATAACTAGATTGACCATTTTAGGTTCAGATTTTGGAAGTATGTGGAAGTTGTGGGCTAACATGGTGAATTGAATTGAGGAAATTCGAGGAGTCAATAATTGAAGGATTGAGAGGTCGTCGTAGCTCAGGGTCGTGAACGTGCAACTGTAAGCGTGAAGGTTGTGGATTCGATTCGGACTCGGGGGGGACTTTGAGGGGGATTAAATATTTCACTTTTATTTGTTCGCTCAGGTAACGAGGCTGTGCGTTGAGTTTTGCCACTCGACACCCAATTAATATTAATATTTATATGGAATTTCGTCTTTTAGTCATTAAATCGAGGCTAGTCGGCGTAGGAGTACCAGCGTACGTCTGTTGGTGCGACAGGTTGTGGATTCGACTTCCATTCGGGAAAATTAAGTGTTCATTATTTTCATTGCCTTACTCTGGTAACGAAGTAAAGGATGGCGTTGAGTTCCACAACTAAACACGGGAACTGGGGAATGAAGTGTCTTAATGGAACAGACTGTGATCACACTAGGTTCCTAGATCCTTCTGCTTAACCCGCTATGTGTGGGATACAGCGTAAAGTTAAAAAAAGGAATAAAAAATAACAATCAGTATACAATAAAAACAGTCAATGTAAATTTAAGTTCTAGTTCTAAAGCGTTCGTAAGCTTATTTCCCCGATTATAAAAACCCCTAGAAGAGGCATCAACAGTGCTGACTGACAAAGCTGTGCCACAATGCCAGCACGAACAAATGATGGATGACAATAGATGACAACGTAAAATACTGTTTCGAGCACCTTTCTCGAAAAGCTTTGTTTTCCCGCAGAACTGGTAACGCGGTAATGCTACGTGAAGTAGTGCAATTACATACACAATAAGAATACTTAAATATAATGTGAGAGGGGTATGTGTATTTTTAATTGTCTTTTTCCAGGTTTTTTGAGGGTTTAGTCTTCAATTTGGAATGAAAAAGAAGTTTTTTTTGTTGATTTATACGGCTAATTTGTCTGTTAGTATTTTTGTTTTTATGTTTTTTGTAATACGTCTTATTGTACGTATAGTGTTATACAGAATATTGTATGTCACAGTGGCACAGTATGTCACTGTAAACGCGATGGTTCTGTGTTCTATTTACAATGACGGAAATTTTATTGAAATTTTATTTTTAATAAAAAAATATCACGAAAATTAGGAGGAAAGAGTGTTAAGAAAGACCGTGCAAAGTGGAGTAGGTTGAGTAGGAGGGCAGACCCTGGCAATAGCCGGGATTAATGCCAGGAGGAAGAGAGAGAGAGAAGAGTGTTAATAAAATTCTTTACTACTAAGACACTTGTTAAGACAAGTGGAATTAACTTAACACTAGATTCCCAGGTTCCGCCTTCTCTGCCAGTTGTGACTGACAGACTGTGTGATGTGATCACGGTAGTTGTGATTTACTGAAATAACAAAGTCAGGATTTTTTTTAACTATTTAATACTGGTTAGGTTATGTACTAACTTTTAGTTAATGATTTAACTCCACCTACTTATAAATATCTACTATTCAGATGTAAAAGACGCATAAATATCATATTACAAAAAATGGCCTAAAAACAAAAAATATCACAAACACCATACTAAGCCTAATTAATGATCGTGTTAAGGCTAATGAGTTATTCTCTATGTACGGGTCGTATCCACATGTGGAATAAAGAAAATTCTCCACAAAAGATATTTTTTGGTTGTTTATTCATATATTATGAAAAGACATACAAAAGATATTTTAATAAATGAAATTAAAATAGAATACAATTTGGAAACACTATTATTTTATGAGTCTGGTTTTTTAGTCTCATACTGTATCTCTGACAGGCCCTATTCCAAGCAGAGAAAAGAAGAAAGAATCGAACCTACAACCATCGCGATTACAGTCCAAACGACGATAGGCTCAATTATAATTATAGATATAGTTTTTCATATCTATATATATAAAATCGAAAGGTCACTCACTCATCACGAAATCTCAGAAATTACAAGTACTAGGATTTTCAAATTTTGCATAGGAGTTACTTATAGGACGTAGGTGCTCGCTAAGACGGAAATTTACAATATTCGACTTCTAAGGGGTTGTTTTTGGGGTTGAAAGCTTGTATGAAACTTCATTACTACAAATGCTAGGAGTCTCAAATTTCGCATGGACGTCACTTATAGGACGTAGGTACTCATAGAGACAGAAATTAATAATAGCGTAGTTCACGCAGGCGAAGCCGCGGGCGGGCCGCTAGTATATATATAAATGAAAACATATGTTACAAGGGTAATACCGGCGTTACAATAACCTTCCCCTACAGGGCTAGGTTCAACGGTCTGGAATTTATAACTTAATTACAGTTCTAATTAAGGAGTGCTTCAGACTTCGCTGAGATTGCATAAATAAATTTACTCGTGATTTTGAGACAGTACGGTGGTGTACGGGATTGGTGTTTTTATTTTTGTGGTTTTTAATATGTTTTTGTATATTTGTTATAGTATTTTTATAATAAAGTGAATTTAATTGAGGTAAGTCGTAGAGCAGAGTCACTGTAAAAGCAATAAGTGTACGTGTTCGATTCCTACGATTCCTAATGAGATATTTAATATTTTTAATTACTAGCTCTGGTAACGAGGCTAAGCGCTGTGTTGAGTTCTGGTACTAAACAAGCAATGCCTCCACAAATTGTTTTATTACCAGAGAAATTTGCTATACCACTACGCTTCGACGAACTCACGCATGTAATGCCTAACTTAATTTAATTTAAAACAATAACATAATTAATATATGAAAACACTAAAATTGTATGTATAGAATGGCATAGTAATTGATTTTCATTTACCACGAAATCACGAAATTTCTAGTTACATAGGATTAAAAGAGCTTAATAAAGCTTATGGCAGCAGCAGGTCGAAGTGACGCTACCTATGTTCGTGAATTATTTTAGCTATACGCTGTATTTCTCACATGGTAGAGTATACAGTGGGAACCCGATTTCAGGGCACTGTGTTCTTTACTTTTTAAGACATTTTGAGTGGCGGAACTCAACGCCGCGCTTTGTCTATTCAGGGTCGTTAATTAATATATTTATTTATTTATTGTCCTGAAAGGAAATTAAACGAACTCATAGTGTTAACAAACAAAAGTCCTCCCGCTGCCCCATAATGGTCTTTAATTTATTGCATATTTAAAAAAGTAAAAGTCAATGTGAATACAATATTTATAGGTTCAGTTTGGTACATTTTTTTTAAGAAAAACATGAGATTTGCAGTGGGACAGCGTTGGATTGTATGGTGAGGGTTGTGGGGTCAATTCTAGATTTTTAGGGAAGAGAATAAATGTTTTTTAGCTTTCTCGTATCAAACCCGCTATCGTCGCATTTACGCGCTTTTGACCCTGGGACACGATTGCCTTATTTTTTTAAATCTAAGAATTTTAAATCAAGATTTACAAGTAACATCGGCAATCCAAAAACATTAATTCAGTACTTAGCTCTCTTTTGTACCAGCATTTTCCTATAATAAAGCAATAAACACGTATAAACAAATATTATTTACATACAATATAATTTAAAACGGACAAGCTATTAAATACTATCGAATGCAAACACCGTTTGTGCTGAATTGCATCCGACATGTTTACATACAAACATACACAAATATGTATATATATATAAATAGGTATATAGGTATAGGTTTATTCGTATTTTGTGAAATTCCGAGCTTTAGATAACATAAAGGGGAAGCACGTGATTATTTTTTGCTCTATTTTAAAAGCTTCTCGTTGCACTTTTTCTCTTTTCTCATTTAAATGCTGTGGAACGGGAGACACGATTAAACGAAGGATAATTATATGTGGGTAGTCTTTTTTTTAGTTTTATGAGTACTCAGAGGGAACCTGGGAACTTAATATTAAGACGTGATACTTTACGACACGTTTATAAACACCTTCAGCTGAGTTCTGGAGGCATTTTATGTTGAATGGCTAAACTTAAAGCCGCGCTTTCTCTTTACCAGAGCAAGGAAACGAGAATTCTTCGCGTGAGAATCGAACCTACAATCTGTGGCAGTCACATGTCTGTGTCATTGTCAATCGTGGCGCTGACTAGGAGACTACTGAGAGGTAACTATTATTATTATTTTCTATAAGTATAAGAAATAGTAAAAACATTTAAATAAAAAGTACGGGACAAAATGCAGTGGTACGGGATACCATATCACGTTGCCCGCTCTGTAAAAGCTGAACAATTTTTATATTATTATTTGCCCATCGAAGGCCTTTGATATAAAAACCGTCGATTAATTGGTATCTCTATCCCATCCAGTTGATACAGTACAGAAGCATGTACAGTACATGTACGTCCGTGTGTAAATTAAATGTAAATATGTATCTTTTTGAAGGATACCGTTTGAAAATTGAGATTTACTTTGTAGAGCAGATTGTACTCACCCGCTCGAACTTCAGTAATTTGACTAACAATTTAGTCAGTACTTTACTCTACTGTACTCTACTCTACTGTACAGCACTGTACTGTAATATGTGTTTTTCTGAAAGGAATAGTGAATACGGAATGTTAGAGACTATTTGCGAAGTTCCTTTTGTAGAGCTACGAATGTGTGTTTCGGTTTAGTTCGAAATTGGTGTTTTACCTTTATCTTTGCTTCTGCAGATTGTAAAATAAATATAATGAATATAAATATAGGGAAGTAGGCGGAATTTAACTCCGCTCTTTATCTACTATGAATTAGTAATGAAAATAACTTTAATATTGTCTGGTTTAGAGAGTAAATCTGCTAACAACCTATTAAGCAAATTATAAAAAGAGACCAAATAAATGTTTAAAACCTATGAATATATGTTTGGAAATCTCCTTTTGCGGATCTGTAGGTTAATTTCGTTAGAAACTGAATCTTTGATAAAATATATTAAGTGCATTCTTTTTTTTATTCGCACATAGCAAGGTAGGCAGAGAGAACCTGGGAACCTAGAGTTCCACTTTGTTCCCATTAAGACTCTCTGTTTCTCACTTTACATGGAATCTGAAGGCATTGCGTGTTGAGTAGCGGAACTCAAAGCGGACCCATAACTTTACTCTCACGCTCTTCCCCCTGTACCAGGACCGACCCAAAATCAATATTATTTATGAAAAATTATATATAATTTATCTAATTGATCTGAAAGGAGACTAATGTTTTATCTATTTCCTTTATGACGTAGAAAATAAAAAATATATCTTACTGTATAACGTATAACCTTAGACTATTATAATGCGCCAAGTTGACACCAGAGTAAGTTATTGCTGTATTATTCATATGAGATGTAAGATTTTTTCTTTCAAATGGATACGCTGTTTTACTATATTAGATACCGCTGTGAGACAGTGTCCTGTAATAAACGGGATGGCAGTGGGTTCGATTTCTCGTCGATAAAAAAATTATTTTGAAAAGAAACTTCGAGCACTTAATAGGTAAGTGTCATGTGTCACACAAGCCATGGCCTCTTAACGTAACGGAAGTATTTTAATGAAAAGGAAGTGGCTTAAAAAGAGTCCGTAAGTTCCCTCTGCCTAACCTGTTATGTGCGGGATACAGCGTGAAGCTAATAAAATTTTATTTTAATAACAAGAGAAAAAAAACCATATCCACGCCTTCCTAAAAACAGGTTTCTTATCATAAAATGGACAAAATATGTAAGAGATAGGTCCATAAGATATTGAGAAAAAAAATAGGGGCCAGTGTGAACACGCTTAAATCATATGATGATTTATATCACCCCATAAAATGAGAAACGTCCGCGCAGGACTTGTATGGAATTTCTTTGTAGTGGAATTTCTTATGATTTTTTAAGCCATCTCTTCTGTGGTTTTTAGTTTTATAGACATGGATTGTGAATGAGAAGTTTAATTGTATGGCGGAACCCAGCGCCGCGGTTTACCTTAACATTCCACCTTCAAATTACCAGCCTTAATTTACTATAATATAATTTCCAGCTTCCAGCAGCAGTAGAGTTGGCAGAGGAAACATAGTGTTAAACACTCGACTCCCCACTTGCCGCCAAATTCTGAAGGCGTTGCGTATTGAATGGCGGAACTTAACGCCGCGTTTTGCCTCGACACCAGAGGGAAGAAATTAAAATATTAAATATATAATTTCCGTTTACAGATCATACATAATATATATTATATGTATATATGTGTATATATTGTATGACAAATGACTTATGCATTCGAGTTAACTAGCGGAGTATTTGCTCCATCCGTCATAGCTGAGTGTAAAACGAAACACACATAGACTGTCTGGTCGATTAATCTGTCTGAATATTTAGTGTTGCCTGTTCAAGTACCGATTTTGGGGGTCATTTTGGGGGGAATGTCTGGCTGTATGTGATGTTTGTTGTTCTCTTGTTGTGTTGTGTTGAAAAAGTAGATGCATGATTTTAGTTTACATTATTTTTAAAATATAATTATAATTCACGCTTTTCGCGTATAGCATGATAAATTGACAGATACTAATATTACAACACTCCATTCTCCTCTTACCAAATTTTAAAATTGTGAGTTGAAAGGCAGAACCTAACGCCACAATTTGTCTACACGAGCGTAATTATAAATATAATCATTCCCTCGAGTAACTATTGATTGCACAACTATGGCGTTTAGCACTATGTCTGGACGGCTTCACTATATATGTATATTAATTCGAATAAAGAGTTTGGAATAATCATAATGAGAATGGAAGAAAGAGAAAACAGCGTTAAAATACTCCAATTTAACGCTGTTTTCTCTTTACCTACCCTGCTTTACCAAGAAAATTGTGAAGCAATTTTTTTTTAAAGCAACCCATATTATTTATTATCTTTCTTAAAAACGGAATGACGTCATATATCACCAGGTTCTTTCATCTATATTGATGTAAAGTTGATGATAAAAATGCATAAAATAAATAAAGACAAAAAAATCTCACCGTGAACAGCCGCACTAATGGCCCCGTAAATACCAAATTCGATTAAGGTCGCGTATCCAGTGAGCTTGTTTTTGTTAGCTTTCGGTATCTTGCGTTTATTCTTCGTTCTCATAGTAGAGTCGAGTATAAGAAAAATACGGTAAATGTCTTACATACAATAAAAGGATGAGTTTTGTTTTTGTAACGAAATAGATTAAGTATTTTATTATTGGATGAAGTTGAGGGTACTTATATTTGTTTATTGATTGCTTTTGTTGGATTTGGAAATTAGTAAATGCGATCATGGATTCGATTCTCGCTTGTGAAAATAAATTATTATTTATTAATATTTTTAGTTAACGCCCAATTCCTCCATATTCCGCGGAATCATTGTAATGGGAATGTCTTTACACTAGGTTCCCAGGTTCTCTCTGCCTTCCTTAGTATGGGCAAGGTATAGCGTGAAGCTAAAAAAAAGGAGCCACCGTGGTTCAGCATTTGACTGTAAACGTGGTGATTGTGGTTTCGATTCTCGCTTTGTATATTAATATTTTTTATATCATCGCTCTGATAACAAGACAAAGCACATCGTTGAGTTCCGCCATTCATAATTTAATGTCTCAAAAATTGAGCAGAAAGTGGATAACGGAGTCTTTTAACACTTGGGTCTCTCTGCCTCACAAGTTACACATTTTTTTACTTATTATACTTACTATTCTCTATTTTTCTTGTCATATAAATAAAAAAAGCAGAAAATAGAGCATTTTATCTAACCTTACATAGAAAATTTACGGTATTTTAAAATAAATATATTCTTAGAAATGAAATTCCAACCCACAAATCTAAATACTTATATTTATAACAAATGTAGGAAATGAACCAGCTATAATTTATCAAACAAAACAAAACTAGTATATCTAGTTAGTTATTCAAGACCAAATAAATTACAGCTGCATAATTCCAGAACACGTCTCATCTAATAGAGCCTGGAGGTAAAACTTTTAACAATGGAATCCTGTATACTGCATTTTATCTTCTAATTACCGTCAAACTAGGTATTATATTTAGCAAAAACATTTACTTTATCAAACGCTGGCTACGAACCTGCAGTATCCGCAACTCGCAAACGTCATAATTATAAAAACGATACCCTGAGGGCGAGGGTCTAGTTCCATATAAAATACCGGTACAAGTTACTTTGTAACCCCTTTTCTTAGGCTTGGTTCTGACTTTCGATTGGACTGGATGTTGTAATTAAATTTGGTCTACCACCTGGGACTTAAACATGGAAAAATCTCAATCCCACTACACTACAGGATAAAATATAGTAAGTTTTTCAAAATATTGGGTTTCCAAATGGAATAATATTAAAAATACGCGATTAATCTACTTTAAGAGTTACATTTAAAATGCGTAAAACTCGCAAAAATCTAAGATCTTTTTAATTTCGACGCAGCTTAAGAAGAATATATACTTTAGTGGTCGAAGTGGCATTGTATTCCGCCAATCAACACGCAGTTCCCCACTTTCCACTGGAATCTGGTGGAAAGTGGGAAATGGAAATGTCTTAACACTAGGTTACCCTACCTTCTCTGTTATAAAACCTGAGTAAGAAAAAAATAAAATAATATGAAAATCGTACCATCCACAAACCCCCTAAGCTATTCCTTTCAAAGCTCGCTCTCGACACGAGTAGCGTAGTGGGTTTGAGCCCCGGGCGAGAGCCCTCCGTCTTGAAACTGTTGCATACATCGTACGTGGGAATGAACGAGTGCATTTCGAACTCTTTGTTTTTCACCAGTCGCTAGTTACTGGTCCTTCCCTTGTTAATGTAATGAGTCGGGTGGAATTTTAGGGATCATTTCAAGTACTTTTGGTGAGGCTTTTGTTTTATGGAAATTATTTTTTTTAAATTTCGCTGTGGTACATGGAATACTTAGAGAATTCATCGGAAAATGGTGAATGGAGTTAGCACTAGATCTAAGCACTAGATTTCCTCCACCCATTCTGCTATATACGGATGTGGTGTGAAATCGGAAAATAGAATATGTGATATACAGTGAGTAGTGGTTGAACACTACGTTCTCTTAGAAGGCGAACCTCAATGCCACGATATATTAGATATAAATGGAGTAAGAAAATATTTTTTAAATGTACCATTGTGCTTAAGTATCAAGATTGGATCAAAACTACAATTGTAAAATACCATATCAGGTGATAATATTGAAAATAATTATAAGATTGGAATCGGAAAAATTGTTATTTTTATGTTTCATTGTTAATTGAATTTTTATTTACGTTTCTATTGGCAACGACCTCATTATAAAACAATACAAAAAAGTCACTTCCTCATCTTCTCTGTGAACTCAGTGTTGAGACACTACACTTCCCACGCTCTAATTGAGTGTGAGTGGCTGAATTCAATGCTTCATCTTGTTACCAAATAGATGCAACGAAAGTAATGCATTGCCTCAAAGGCGATTCGAACTCACAACCGTCGCGTTTATACTAAGACTGTGCTATCATATACATTTAATTTTATATATTCTAGTATTTAAAGCTATTTCAATTTCTAACAACTCCTAAAGGCTATGTAAGCAAAAAGTTTATAAATAAAAGACTTTAGCCAATGAGTGTTTTGGGTTTTATTTGTTAACTTCGGTTTACAGGACGGGGGGGTGCATTTCATCCACAGTGGAGCCAGCGCTAGGTATCACCAGGGGAGTCTGAGTAATGAAAACATTCGTAGGGTTCCTGTTTTTTTTTCTCCAAGAGTCCACGATTTTTGTATAAAATTACCATTTTTATGAAAAAAAGGTTGGTTCTTACGGTCTTGGTTTGAGTGCTAAGATTGAATTTTTAGATATTTTTTTTTATTAAGATAACAGCTAATTGAAGTGTTGTAATGTTTTTTTTTGATATCGTTCAACAATTTTAATTGCGGTTATTTATAAAACGTTTTTCCAAATAATATCTATTTTTAATATTGATAAGAATTAAGACCTTAGTGTCTAAGAAGCGCGGGTTCAATTTCTGCTACGTTCAATTTTTTATACGTTTTCTTAAAATGTTTTTATTATATATACACTAGTATTATAAATCTCAAAGTTCATTTGGTTAAATACAGTAATATTAGGATAATCTCGTTTATTTCATTTCTCTGGTCTGCGAGACAAGGCGTGGCGTTCAGTTACGCCTCTAAATGCAACTTAACTTAAAAATTACAAGTAAATAAATAGTTTCCAGTTTAAAGAGGAATATATTGTGCGATATTAAGATAATATTATACCGCTGAGACGCAGCAGTTACACCGATCTTACTGTAAACATGATAGTTGCGGGTTCGATTCCCACTCGGTTTAACGAATTATTTTTATTCTCTCAAAGGACAGCGTTAAGCTCCGCCACACAACATCGTCGCGAAAATTTAAAGTCTAAGCATGACATGCCCCTTGCCTACCCTTCTATATGCGGGATCCAGTTTGAAGCTTATATATCAAGATTATAAAAGAAGATTCTTCATTGAAAAGCCCCGATACGGATTTACACAAGACTGATTATACAAAATGCATGGGCCGGGCATCGAATTGACGTATTAGAGTAAGTTAATCCACCCTCGTTGCCGTTGAAGAGATTTCCCAAGAGATATAGTCAGTCGATCTTGGACTTAAGTCATAAAATTTATACGTTTAGCTTAATTTTATTCTTTATGTATCTTCTGGTTTTTTGAAGAAGGCTAAAAGAATAAGCAAGTCACTATCTTTTTCGGAGAAGGTATCTAAGCACGCAAGAGACGTCTATCACCAGACTCTGTCTGTCTTTATTCCGATTAGTTCGATTTATACTTGGGACACTACAAATGAAGTAATTCGGCGTAGAGTTTTATCACTCAACACAGCGTCTCGCATTCCGTTGGCAAACGAATAATGAATTTAACAATAACTATACCTTCTCAACCGTATGCAAGATAAAACTAATTTTAATTGTATCTACCTTTTATCTAAAAACGCTTCCAAATCTTCTAACCAAATAAATAATTCTCTTATCCCATTACTTCCGGTTAAAGTTCTTCCCTTACACCACCGGAAGCCTCGAGTAATATTTTAAGCGATTCGAACTCGTTGTAAGGTCTCTTCAATTCATTCGTGAGGTGACAGTATGGATATACGGAGACTACTGATTAGGCACGTTTCATACTAATTATATTTAATTTTATATATTGTAGTAATATTATAGAGAGAAGTTTGTTCGGTTGATAGCGATAATCGCAGGAACTATTGCTTTAATTCGGCAGAAAGTGGGGAACGGAGTGTCTTAACACTAGATTCCCTCTGCCTACGCTGCTGTGTGCGGGATACAGTGGAATAGTTTTAATTATTTAACATTTAAATTCCGTTGCTCAGTGACTAAAGGGCGACGTACAAACGTAACTACTGGGGTTAGAAAGTTGAAATTTGGCACTCAGTTAGGTTAGGTAGTGTATATTGCCGAAATTCTTACGGAAACGGAAAGCAAGCATATTTTTCCCATTCTACATTCAAGTCCAGCGAAGAAAATCGTGGACAACGACTAGTTTGTATATAAAATGTAAGAAAATTCAAAGAATCATATCTTAAGTACTCCATAGAGACACAGCTAATGGGGAAAGTTAATAAAAAGTGATATAAAAATACATATTCCACTGACGTTACTTTGCAAAGTTTATTTTGTTTGTTGATAGCGTTATTGTCACAGTTGGATAAAGCAAGTTCAATTCCCAAAGTCTGTTTTTGACTGAACTGACATCAAAAAAGAAAGTTATGACTTTAACCTGTATACGTGTTATTATTGGAATTAAGTACTATTTGATATATACTGGTACGTCAAGTCCAAGTTGTACGCAGGGAAACGTTGAGTTTCATCACTTACGTAATATGTAGAAACAGTATACCTAAAATGAAGAGTGTTCAGAGAGTTTGTTTGGTTCATCATCATCATCATCGTCAGCCTGTCCTCGTCCACTGCTGGACATAGCAGTCTCCAATGGCACGCCACTGAGCTCGATCTTCAGCTCTTCGCATCCAGCTGCTGCCCGCCACTTTGTTTGGTTGATCGAACTTAACTCGAGAATTATTAGTTAAATTTGAAAACTTACCTTTGTGTTATATAGTAAGTTTTTCGAGGATTGCCTTAACTAGGAAATATTACCGCTCGATGTAGCCTACTATAACTGCTGTCAGAATTTATGCGACCTCGGGTTGACGTAGCAGGCGAAAGCTTATGGCGTAAAGAAATAGCTTTACGCTGCATCAAACATATGGTAGAGTAGGCAGAGGAAACCTGGAAACCTAATGCCTAGAACTTAGACACTCCTGTTCTCCACTTTCCGCTGAATTACTAAGCTATTGCATATTGTGTAGCGGAACTCAACTGCATGCCCCGTTACCAGAGCGAGAAAATGTTGATATGAAATATTTCATATCCACGACTTGAAATCAAACCGAAAACCGTCGCGTTACAGTCACAAGCTCTTGCACGTTACGAGGACCGCATATAGAAAAACCTAGAAAAAAGTGTACATAGGTAAATATAGCAATAAAAAAATATTCTCCAAGTGTAGAATTTCAAATTTCCCTACCCTACGCTTGACTTGCAACCCTTCCCCTCCCTGCTTGTAGGGTAAAACAATGCGTACGACAGACATGGCGGGATTGAACCCGCGACCCCGTGTCGCTAATTAGTTAATATGAATGCCCTTTGTGTATTTCCTTGATCTTTTTCATTATTTTAAAATGCTAGGGTTTTTCGGTTATTACACACTTTGATATAACACCTAGGTTTTTACTTAAAAGCTTGTGATATTTTCTAATTTGAAAGCTATATGTACTAATGTAAGCGTATGTTTGTATGTTTGTTTGCAATTTATTTGGAACTAAAAAGACATATCGAGATCGTCAATTACTCGCACAAATAGAATTATACCATATTATAAGAGCATTTTTTGTGGCCTTATGCTGTATTCTTTTTTTATCAGGGTAAGCAGAAGGGACCTAAAAACCTATTGTTAAGACATGTCGTTCAGCTATGGACATGTATAATAATATATTTGTTCTAGTCTATGAGTATTAATTGAATAAATAAACAAAATTACTCTACTACTTGACAGTCTGTTCCGTTTAGTACGTTCGATGTTGCCGTAAAAAAGAAGATAAAAAATAAGAAGTTTAAAAAGATATGGTATATGTACTTTATTTTTTAACATAAATAATGTTTGCCAAAGGAAAAGGCAGAAGGGATTTTTCATTCCATAAAAGTTCATTGTATTTTATTTTATACCTTAGCTTCGCTTCTTTTCCGGGACTCAGCCCCGGATATCCTAGTGGGGCACGTTTAGTGCCAGAAGTTTATTTGTTAAGTGTATATGAGAGAAAAATATATTTGTACTAAAGAAAGTGTTCTGGTCGCTGCCTCCCACGTATGACTTTAACGGTATGATTTTGTTTAATTCCGTACTGTCATTTTGATGGATAAACGCGCGATGTCTCTGGTCAAACCAAACTGCAGCGTTGAATTCCGTATCTCAAGTCACAATGTCTTGATAAATGGGTGAAAATTGTGGTTCCCCACTCGTATTACTACTAGTTTCCTTCTGCCTACCTTACAGCAACAATAAGAAAAACCCTACATTGTTGAAAATATGTGCTAAGTGCAAAACTTGCAAGAAGAGAAATAAAATAGTGTATAAATATAGACAGAGATCCTGTAACTTCACCTTCAGTGTCCAAAAGTTATTGATGCGTGTCCCCTAACTGAGGCAGAGGACTTCCAAAGTTCTCCGCCATCGCGTTCTGCTGCAAGCATTTCGCTTCGCCTCGAACCACGTCAGTCTAATCGACTCGGAGAAATGATATATTTTATTACGTGCTTGCTCTGGTAAAGCACGGCGTTGAATACCGCTACTCAACACCGTTCTCTCCAGAATTCAGTGGCAAATGGGCAACGGAACGAGCCTGAACGCCAATGGAGTGTCTTATCACTAGGGTCTCAGGTTGCCACGAGTGAGAATCAAATCTACAACCGTCACATATACACGCTACCTTTATAGAAACCACACAACCATAAACTCTATTACCATTACAAAATTAATAATTATAATTAATATTGCCGATCAAATTGTAATTTGGTAGGGAAATGTCATTATACGGTCAGTTGGTAAGCCGCTGGCGGCAACGTGCTGATTAATGTGATATGTGTGTATTGACGAAACAGAGTGGTGGTGGTGGTGGTGGTGGTGGGGTGGGGGAACAAGGGTGTGATTGTCAGAGGTTGTGGGTTCGATTGCCATTTGGGGAAATGAAATATTTAATTTCATTTATTTAGATTTATTAGAAAAAACTAATTTATTCGCTCTGGTAATGAGGTAAAGCGCTTTGAGTGAGTTGAAGGCGTTCAGAGTTAGGTGGGAAGTGGGTAACGGAAGTGTCTTATGGTAACGGAGTGTTTTAATACTAGATTCAGTTCAAAGAACTAGAACAATATTAGGTCCAAAAAGTAACATTATTTTTTTATAATTCTAAGCTGTATCCAGTACATAGCAGGGTAGGTAAAGACAACCTAGGTTACGGACGTAAATGAAACATTTCCGTTTTCCACTTTCTGCCGAATTCCGAAACTCAACACCACCTACAACGTTTTTAATTGAAGAAGTACCTGTTTCAAAATATTACTTACCAATTAAAAAATCACGTGTACTTACAAAGTCTCTACGAAACATAATTTTACAAATTTAGAAAATTTAACGCGACGTTACACGGCATGTGGTTTCCAGAATAATTAGCTCATTCCAAACATCAAGTGAAAATTTATTTTAGCTTAGAAATAGGGCAATTAAGTCGGGTCTTTAGGGGGATAATTAAGGGCCTTGGTAAAGGGCGGACGAGAGAGACGGAGAGAAAAACCAACATATTTAAGACAAGGACAGAGAATCTAAGTAATACAAAATTGTATTTTTTAATGAACTGTCCTACAATTAAGTTAGGAAATTCAAAGATTTTTACAATTAACGGTAAAACGAACGATTTTAATATTTATAAGATGGGCTCTGTTAATGAGAGGAAATTATTAGTCGTTAATGAGTGGAGTGGGCCATTTCGTTTTATTTTATTTTATGGTTATATTTGAAACTTGTTTTTGCTTGCGGTTTCGCCTCCATTGTCAATATTTTGATTTCTTTCCTCTGGCTAAAGGGAAAACCCGGCGTTGAGTTTCGCCACTCAACACGTAATGCCTCGAAAAATTCGGCGGAAACTGGAGAATGGTGTGTGTTATCACTAAGTTGCCTCTGCCTACTCTGTTGTAACCGAGATACAACTTGAAGCAGATTTTTATCTGGTAAATTTTGTTCTAAGTCATTCTTTATCAAGTTAAAATAAGAAAAATTTATTAGTCACCCTTTACCTACAAAACTTTAGCTTACAATAATCGCGTTTGCATAAAACTTCCAACGGTGAACACTGCAAGAGTACAATCGAACTCATAATAGGTGTTCCAAGTTCTGCCAATTAGTAAGCGACGCCACCTTTTGTCCTATAAAATAATTTTATTTATTTTATTTATATTCTTTATTGCACAAAAAAAAATGTACAATAGGCGGGCTTAACGCTAAGAAGCATTTTCTACCAGCCAACCTGTCATGTGGGAGATCAAAATGTGTAGGTGTGCAAAAATTAAAAATTAAAAATAAAATAAAATATTAATTTTCAAAATACATACAGATATATATAACAAATACAATATAATATATACAAACTAATAATATATATATATATATATATATATATATATATATATGTATGTATATATATATATATATATATATATGTATATATATATATATATATACACACAAACATAAATACATACATATATACAACAAACCATTATATACTTAATTATTTTTATTATGTTATATTTTTATAATAACAGCGAAGAACAAGAACCTTATTCTTCATTTCCCATTTCAACATATTATGTAACTTTGAACCAAAAATTGAACTCACAATCATCACACAACACTTCAAAACAACACCTAAATCGATTCTAATCGAGAATAAAGGAACAACATCAAATAAACTCATTAGATAATCGATTTTCCATTTTTTTCCCCAACGATTGCGATTTATCGAGTTATCTAACATTACCTTCACGGGACTATAAAGTGGGGTTTTGTATGGAGTTTAGTACTGCTGTCTAACATGCTATGTCACGATAACGGTAACTTCACTTATAATGAGCCCATATTTTTACAATTACGTAGACTATGTTGATGAACATGAAGATAGTAGGGTAGTTTGGTTGGAAATCATTAAGAATCGATAACACTGGTCACAGGTTCATATTCGTTTTGGTGGAGTTAATTGTTAAAATTAAGTATAAGTAAAGTTAATTATAGCGTATAACTGTGTGGGATGTGGGAAATGGGACGTTTGTGGGTTCGTGGGTTCATTTCCCACTCGAGGAAATGTACGCTGTATCCCAGACTACATAGTAGGGCAGGCAGAAGAAATCTAGGAACCTAGTAAGACATTCCGTTGCTATTAAGGCACTTCCAATTCCCACTTTCCGCCAAATTTTTGAGGCATTGCAGGTTAAGTGTTATAATTCTACGACGCGTTTTGCCTCGTAACGTAAAAGTGCCTCGAAATGAAATTATTAAATATTTTTATCTCCTCAAATGGAAATCGAATCCACAACCTTTCGCATTTACTCATATACCACGATTAGTCTCTCGTACGTTACATATAAAAAAAATATTATACAAAGAAAATACTAAGAAATCAGATTAAAATCACTAATTAAAATCTATTATTATAAGCAAAGAACACGTTCAGAATTCTATTTCTTGCACAGTTATGTATAAAATTTACAACTAGAACTAGTTCTAAGTTCCTTAAGTATTTCTATTACACGTGCTCCAGTACAGGCAAGTTTACTGTAACTTACAATTTAATATGGTATTGACATGCGACCTTTGAAATTTTAAAATAAATATGTTTAGTTTGTTGCTCTATGTGATATTAATGTATTGAATTTTTTATTACTTTAAAATTAAATATTTAATTTCCTCGAATGGTAATCGAAGCTACAACCTGTCTAGTTTAATGACGCTTGTGCCATTGCGCCACTAATGTCCTAAAATTAGATTTTATTTAACAAATAGAGAATTGATTTAATGACTTGAACACTTAAAGAACAAGATTCTCTAAAAGTATATATATAAAAGTAGTAAAGTATCTAGTACTATATATATATATATATATATAGTACTAGATACTTTCATCAAGTCATTAAATCAATTCTCTATTTGTTAAATAAAATCTAGTATATATAATACCTTTAAGTTCAAGATACAAATAGAGTTATTTCACAACAACTTGCTGTATAATGTATATGAGTTCGAATCCCACTTGAGGCAATGAATTATTTTAATTTCTCTGGGAAAAAGACAGTGCGGTATTAAGTTCCGTCACTCAAGACTAATGGCTTCAAAAATTAAGAGAAAAGACATTCTCTGCCTACCGTGAAATAGGCGGGTAAAACAGTGAAGTTACATTTTACATATTAGATATAAATATCTTTTCAGTCAATAATGATCAATAATTATTTTAAAGAGTGAAAATTGAGAAAAAAAATAAAAAATGAAACAATGCCGTCATTTTGCGCAGCTGTCTGCCAAAAATAATCCCCATTTTGTTTTGAATGAAAATCGAAAAAGAATCTCGCGTTCATTAGCGAAGGGTGTAACTTACATGGGGGACTGCCGTTGGGGCTTATTCTGAAATTATACGAAAATAACGAAATATGACATTTTTAATAATATTGAAAGAAATTTAGAGAAATATTGACTGTTATTCTAAATAATTTATAATCATTAGAATCATCAAGCAAGAAGAAGGCGATGATTCTAATTGCTTCCTAGCAATTATACTTATTGCCCTGATGGAGCCTGAACCATTCTATCCACCATTACCACTGACAAGTGAAACCAATTAAAAAAAATTAAGAACAAATTAACAATAAAAATATTTTAAAATATGACAAACATAAAATTTAAACGATTTCAATAATATGCACCCGAGCCATTTTTAATTTGTACTTGAAGTAAAAACCTAAGGGTACATGAGATGGAGGTTTCGCGCGAGCAGAGGAAAAAAAAGGCATTTGTTTTGACAGAACAAGGGTCGAGCGAAGAGGAATATTATGTGCCAAAAATTCCCAGTTAGCTAATGGAAAGAAAGTGACTTTGAAAGTACTGTTATTTAGCGTACAGATTGGCCAAGTTGAGATTTTTCTTCTTTTTGCCTTGTACTTGGTGCAATTGGGTACCAAATAAGGCTTTTGATTGAAGATTGTGGGTTCAAATTCAAAAAATAAAAACTAGAATGGGGACCTTATATAAAAGAAATTGTAGTTTTAGGATATAGTATAACCATGAGGTATATGGTTAACTAGCGGACCTGGACGCGGCTACGCCTGCTTGAAATATAAGAATATAATTTCTATAGAAATATAATTTCAATCTAGATGAAATGCTAAAAGTGACTATTATATTTATTTTCATAAGGATGAATATCAAAATGACGCGGTAACGAACGCGGTCGCGTAGCGACGACAGTTGTTATTAACATGGCAGAATAAATTGCATGTCAAATTAGAAAGTATTTTAATTTATTAGTATATATGTGTTATGTAATATTATATAGCCTATAGCACTTCTGAAGAATACAGCTTTCATACAAAACAAAAACAAAGTAAATCGATCCAGTAGATCCAGAGATCTTAGCGTTCAAACAAACAAACAAACAAACAAACAAACTCTTCCGCTTTATTATATTAGTATAGATTAGTAGTACTAAATTCTCCTATACTCAATGGCTCCAAAATCCAGCAGATAGTGAGGAGTGGAGAGTTTTAACACTAGGCTCCCTTTGCCAACCCTGCTATATGCGGTATATAGCATGCAGCTAAAAAAACAAGAATAAATGTGGTCCAACCCACGACCATTGCCTTTACTCAAACCCTACCAGAGCCAGAGCTCATGACGGCTGGTAATTTTATCTTTTATATAAGTTTAATGAAGTCTCTTATTCTAAAATTATGTTATGTTTCTTTAGAATTAGTTTAACCACTTCACTTTACATTTACATTATCTCAGCTTGACGCAAACCTTGGACTTTGAAATAGAACAAGGACAACATTACATGTTGAAACGATCTAACTACCCTCGAGCCATTTCTGAAAAACAAAGAGTATGAGGATATAAATATATTTTAAAATATTATTAATTATTTATTGTATTAATCTAAAGTCTTCCCTCACATGGCTGGGTAGGGAAAGGGTACCTGGGAAGCTAGTGTTTAGACACTCTGTTCCCTCTGACACTAATGTTAATAGAAAATAAATACACAAAGTATAATAATGTACAAGCACTCAGTTGTTCACTCTCAATAAATTTTTCATAGTGTTCATATTCACACAAGGTTCATATTGTTACTTATTTTATTAATATAATACTTAAGACTTATCAAAATAATAAAGACTAATGTTAAAGTTAGAATGTAACAAGTTTTAATAAAATATTATGAATTTAAATAATATTACAACATCAATAGTCTCAAAATATAAATAGGAAAATCTAAAAAAACATTACTTAGAAGTGAAATTCAATTTAAAAGACCTCTAAATCTAGTGAAATATTAAAAAAAAATCTATAAAAAAGGAATAAATTATACAATTTTATTAACAAAATTTCTAAAACCCTATCTACATATCTAAAATAATCTTTGCACTCTTCGTGGGTGGATAATAGAAAGTAAAGAAAGACCTTGTACTTCATCAAGGACTTCTCCAATGCCATCGCATATTTACAAGTTGCATGCATTTTCTAGTACTTCCAATCAGCTTGGATAAGCTTCGTTTGTAGTTTCAATGTCGGTTCACATTCTGTCCCTAGTATAGTTAATTGCATATTGTATGACTCATACAAATACTTTCTGACGTAAGAAATATGAAAAGTTTACATATGTAATGTAGAACTTAGGTGTGTACTTTTCTGGAGATTGAGGGAACCTAATGTTGTGAAACACCGTGACACACGCACCGTTTAAATTTTGAAAAAATGCATGTTGCATAGCAGAACCTAACGCCGCGCCTAGTCTTGTTACTAGAGCCAGAAAACGAAAATAATTAATTCCCTCAAGTGCGAATCAAACTCCAAACTATCACGTTTACATTCAGAAAATCTATCATGAATAGGATGTATATCTAAGAATAGTATATAAAAGAATATAATAATATATAATAGTATACAGTAGTGTCTGGTAGTAGCAGTAGGTGTCTCCGTGTAATTTGCATGTCTCATAACTTGGCCACAAGCGCGGAACTTCCATACGTGATATTCAAAGAGTTTATATCAGAGACATGTCTTCCTGCTTCGCTTAGAAATATATTTTATGTAAAATATTTTCATATTATATTTTTTTATAGCTGTACACTAAATCCCTTGTGGTTTATGAGGGTATATAGATCAGTGTTAAGGACACTCCGTTCCTGATGCGCCATCCAAATTTGTACGGCGTGAAAATTATGTTTTTTTTGTAGCTTAACGCTGTATCTCGCAAATAGCATCGTAGGCAGAAGAACCCTGGGAACATAGTCATAGTTAAGATGCTCTGTTCCCTCTGAAATTAATGTAAATTAAAAAAAATAAATACACACTCCGTTGTTCACTTTCCATTCATCCTAGATATGCCTGTTAAATTACAACATTTTTCTAGAGTGCCTTAATGTTAATATAACTTTTTTATTAAAGATAATAATAAAGATTTATCAAATAAAATAAATACTAAATACTATTCTCAAAGTTAATACTAAACATTATAAGAACAAAACCAGCTAAAAAGACCTTTAAATTTAGTAAAATTTTAAGAATTTTGGTAAAATTATCAAAGTAGAGAGAGATCTTATTTGTTTGGTTTCACAAGGAATTCACGTAGACTTGAAAACAAAGCGCGGATTGTAAGAAAATCCCACTCGGGAGCCGTACCTTGCATTCGCTTTACCAAATTACTGAAACTTCATTCAGCTTGCGGACGCCGGGTGGGGTGGATGTTGAAAATTTGGACTTGGTAGTTTGTTTTTATATATATTTCTCTCTATCTCTCTCTCTCTCTCTCAAAAGTAAAAAAATGTAACCCCGATAGGATCAATTTATTGTTATCTGTCAATATCATTTATCTCAAGATCGCATGCTGCAAACTCAAATTAATATTCAGGTTTGCTTGAGGGAACCTGGGAACCTAGTGTTAAGACACTTCGTTCTCATTGTGACACCTTG
This sequence comes from Heliconius melpomene rosina, assembly GCF_056956725.1. Taxonomy (NCBI): domain Eukaryota; kingdom Metazoa; phylum Arthropoda; class Insecta; order Lepidoptera; family Nymphalidae; genus Heliconius; species Heliconius melpomene. Next base: position 1,054,860 of record NC_140402.1, on the reverse strand, counting down.
AAGACATCGCGCTCGCATCAGCGCTTTGCTAGAGCGAGGACATAAGAATATTAAATATTCCATTTCCTCAAGTTGGAAGCGAACCCTCAAATGCTTCAAAAAAATCGACTCAGGCTTAAAAATATTTCCCCTAAAATAACATTTGTACACGAACTTTAGTACCTTTAGTTTAGTAGTTCAATGTGAAAATTTAGTTTTATAAACCGTAGCGGGCGGGAGCTTAGCGGTTGTACCGGACTCGACGACTAGGATTTGAGAATATCTATATACGAGTAGCTACTGCTTGTGGTACGAGAATTTTGTTTGTTTTGGCTCTTATTAAATTAAAACTTACTTTATAATGAACATATGTTTGTCTTTAATTTAAAAAAAAACTGCTGCACGTTTTTTCAAGTGTTTCAAGACTCCGCTTCCAACTTTATGAGGTTTTTATTTTTAAATGTGGGTAAATAATATTTGTTGGCGTTATTTTGTCAATCATGATATAAATTTATACCACAGCTAAAGTGTTTTTATAAAAAAATAAAAAAATATATGTAGCAGACGGAGAGAACCTAGTGCTAGGAAGTTCCGATGATCACTCCGCTATTTTCGAGACAATGCGTATGGAGCTGGTGGAACGAACACCGCGTGTTGTCTTCTTACCAGAGCGAAGAATAAAAAATAAATAATTCTGCTTATTGGAAATCGAACCAATAATCATTACGTTTAGATAAAATGTATGAGGGTATTTCAGTACTAGATTTCCTCTGCCTACCCTGCTGCATTCGGAATATGGTCTCCCGTTAAAAAGCATGAAAAGCAAAACATTATTTAGATTTCAATATTTAAAATTCTCTTTGAGCCACAATAAATAAGGCAAGATAAAAAAAAGAAGTGAAATTAAAACAAATAAGCAGTATTCTGTTTAGTGGAAGTAGAATTGATATTAGTTTAGAAACAATTTATTTTGCCTTACACCTAACAGGTCTAACAAATCGGCGGCTTCCAAACATACAAACTTTTCTTATTTGTTATACGGTACAATATTAAGGAATAAAAATGGTAAGATAGAAAAGGATAGAGGGTTTTGTGAAATATATTGAATATACTGTGGTCGTTGTGGTTCAGTAGCATTACATCTGACTAGGTGGGTTTGATTCCGGTTGGGGGGTATGCGTTAATTTTGAATAATTTTCTTTCTCTCACTCTATGTCAAAGTAGGCCATTCGTCCTTAATACATTATGTTTCAAAAATTGTGCGAAACGTGAATAACGAATTGTGGTTTTCTCTGCCTATCTTGGTATATGGAGAAAATGTGTGAAGTTAAAATAAAGCATCTAATTGAGGAGTTGCTTTAATTTATAAAGGTTGTTTTACATTTCTCTTGCATCTGGCGGTATGAAGGTCGTAGAAAATTTTCCGTTTTCCTCTCTCCACGTCACTTATAGTCTTTGCAAGATATTGCTATCTAAATTTTTATATAATATTTCTTACCGATGCTTAAAAACATATAAAATAATAAGAAGCTCCCACTTCTGTGCCGTGTTCCTATGTAATACCTGCCCCTGATAGCCTCGTTTAGTCGCTAACTTTTCTTTGTCAGACTTGCGAGGCGAGTTCCTTACTAGTTCTAAACTCGATGCCCACTTGTTATATGTACTTGGTTGGTTAATTATTTAGTTTCTACGTAATTTATATATCATATAAAACTTTCTTTACCGAGTGACTGACATACAACAGAGTACAGGAAATATGCGGCGTTGAACGCTGAAATTTGGCATGTTGTTTATTAAGGGAGGAGCATTGAGAGGGTTTCTCGAAAAATGTAAAAAATTGAGAAGCTCTGCCTACCCAGATTTACATGAAGAGCATTCAGTTATTCAAAAAGGAACCTACTTATCCTGCTATATATAAGACATGCGTGATACCAGAAAAAGGGAAATCAATCCCACGGGATAGCGGGATAAACTTTTTGATTACCGACCCCAACTCGCTTGTATGAAGCCACAGTAAAGCCCAGTTACAATTATCAGGCTTAATTAAATTCCTGCACGGGTACTCCATTCGAGAGCAAAACTATTAATGTTATTACCTAATACAAAATCAATACGGTGATTTAGTGAGTCCGCTGGAATTGAAACGTTCCATTCAGGGGGTAGATGGTGGAAATGAGGAAATCTTGTTCAACTTACCCCCGTAACTTGTTTTTGTACGAAGAAACGTACGGATTCGATTCATACTTAAGAAAATGTAATAATTAATATTTTCATTTCTTCGCTCTGGGATCGAGTGTCTTAATGGAGAGCGGAGTGTCTCTGTCTGAAAGGACACAAGGTTCTTAGGTTCCCTCTACTTACCATGCTACGTCCCTGTGCGACTGGTCTAAATTCTGATACTGGCCCTTATAATATTACCAGTAAATACTGTATACAAACACAGAACTTAAACAATACAGTTATTATCGTATTAGGTTTCCCAATTACTCTGGATGTGCACCGACCGCTGGAACTTGTGTAGCTCGGCATTATTAATTGTACGAGGCCACTTTGTATTCTGATCGTGCGATTGTAATAGCCGAGGTAGGTAGCGGGTTCATTTCAATTTTAATTATTGTTGTTTACCTACAAACTATACCTGACTCAATCATTATTTTAGTACAGTTGACGAGTCATCGCTGATTTAAAGTAAGCTTTGTATTGCATAGATTTAACCTTAGGATTTTTCTTATTTTTGATTAATTTCTTTCCAATGCGTAAAATTGGCGTTTGAAAGGTAATAGATTTAAATTATAATATACCTATAGATATCTTGTAGTAGTATTGAATTACCACGATCAATTATCACGAGGCTGTATTACCTAAATTATGAGACATTAGCTTTGTAATTGGAATCTACATCTACGCTGGATTAGGAGCCTTTGATGAGGCCCACAGGAATGTACGGTATGCTACTTTGAAACGCGAATGTGGGGATGCTTGGATGGTGTTGGAGATTTAGTTTTTAGATTAGCGTTTGTTAATTATCAGTTATTTTTTATGTTTTTTGTGGATTTTTGGTTGTGGGTTCGATTCCCACCCGGAGGAATAAGTTAAGTCCTCGCTAAGAAGCGTTAAATTCCATCAATCAACACGAAATATTTCGAAAATTCTTCGATAATGAAATATTTTAACATAAGGTTCCTTTTGCCATTCTTTCTCAATACGCAAAAAGATATGATATATAAAACTACCCAATTGTTCCATAGTAAAACCGCTTATAAAACTTACAAATAGATCCTAAACACATAATATATTTGAGCTTTAGGCACATCAAATGTAACATAATCCAGAGGGGACCCCAATTACGCGGGTAATGGCTCATAATTTAGGTAAATGCCGGTCCACGATAATTGATATCTCTGTCCTACATGCCTGGTGGAAATCAATACCTTATGGGGTATATATGGGATATGAATGTTGAAAACTGCCGAAAGGTAGGTTTTAATAACGTTATAAGTGGAGTGAGTTATAAAAAATGCAAAAAAGCTTTACGAAGCAAGAGTGAGTGGTAAGAGCGGTAGGAAATGATATCGGTTGCCTTTTGAGAATACATTATCGATGCAAAGAAAAAATACTATAATAGTGGATTTTTTATCTTATCCCTGTATCCAGCACATATCAGGGTGAGAAGAGGGTACCTGAGAAGCAAGTCTTAAGACACTCACACATAGATTCTCCTGGTTTCTCACTGACATCGAATTCTGGATGCACTTGCTGAGTGACAGAACTAAACTTTGCACTTTTCCTTGTTACCAGAGCGAGCAAATGAAAATATTAAATATTTTATTTCCTCGAGGGGAGGGGAAATCGACCTCACAACCTGCCGCTTTTACAATCGGACGCGTCACGACTTTCCTCGATAGATTTATTCGGCTATTACAAAACATAAGTAAATGTAACTAACCATTTTAATGAAAAACGTCCAAACCCTAAATCATCTGCACCGGCCCACCATCCTCCACCATCCCCACCGACCCCCACTCGAGTGTGTTATCAATTTTCAACTAATGACTCAATTTGGATTCAATGGGAAACGACGTTGATAATAAAATTCATCACAAAACGCTTACAGAGGCAAAAATTAATATTCCGATGATGTTACAATGCTTTATTCCAGTGGACGTGCCTACTGTGGACTACTGTGGACTTTGTTTAGACGATTTATGTCCACTTAAAAGATTTACAATTATTTTTTTACTGTAGATTTTAGAAAGATGTGTCAGTTTGCCATTTGACGTGTCTATAGAGACATAATGTCTTACATGAGGGAATCATACTCGTATGTGGCACTCTTCCAATAATATTATAAAATTCAAAATTAAATCAAATCAGCTTAACGCTGTATCCCGCACACAGCAGGATAGGCTACTGTTAAGACACTCCGTTCTCCACTTTCTGCCGAATTCTGGAGGTTTTGTGTGTTAAGTTGAGTTGATTATGATAATATTTTTATTATTGCAATTTTTAGTTTCGCGAAAGCAGTGTAGGCAGGCTTAGTGTTAATTCACTCCTTTCTCCACACATCGCCATTTTTTTTATATTGCATGTTAAATGGCGGAACTTAACACCATGCATTGTCTGTTTCCCAGAGTGGTGGTTGTAAATTATTCATTCTCTTGAGTAGGAATCGAACCCACAAATGGCCTGTTACACACAATGCTACGCTACTTTTTTTTTCACATTCCCGTAAAATCTCGCGAAATCCACTCTCAATGTCCTCTACAGGATTTTACATACCAGATGTTTTGATTATGCTTCTTATATAATTTGTTTAATTAGTAAAACGCGGCGTTGCATGTCACCAAACCAAAATAATAATATCTTAACACTTGGTTCGTATATTCCCTCTGTCTACACTGCTATGTGCGGGATATAGCGTGAAAAGGGGCGGTGTTGAGTTCCGCCACCTCACCACACAGCTCGAGAACATTGGGCGGTGCATGGGATTCGAAGTGTATTAACGCTAGGCTTTTCCTACCTACCCCGCTGTATGCGGGATACAGCGTGAAACAAAAAAATATGAGTGTTGAAATAATAACAGTTGTAACAAACACACTACGAACATAAATTTCCGCCGAATTTCTTCAGTTATTCAGATTTGTTCTTAGATTACGGTTCGGACGTTAGTTATCGCGTTATTATGCGCTACCGTAATGTATGTATGTCCGAGAACGCGAAATATGGCAAATATATTCGCTTAGATAGTGAGGAAGAAAACTGCTTTAAAAGTTATTATTATTTTATTTTCGTATGGCTTATAGTGCCTTATAGTATGTAGTGCTAAGGCACTCTGTTTTTCACTTTTCGTTCAATTTTCGAAACTGTTATGTAGTGGAGCCAATTGCCGTCGTTATCAGATCTGAAAAAAAAACACATTATTTTTAATGGTATTTTTCCCCTAGTAGGAAGGTTTTAGGTTTCAAGCTGTATCACACATATAGTAGGGTAGACAGAAGGAACCTGGGAACCTAGTGCTAAGATACTCCGTTCTTATTAAGACACTTCCGTTGCCCACTTCCCGTAGTTCTCGAGAATTTGCGTGTTGAGTGGCAAATCTGCATGCCACATTTTGTCCCATTACCAGAGCGAGAAAATGAAAATATAAAATATTTTAATCCCCCAGTAGGAAATTAACTGACGACCGGCGCTTGCGGTCGCACGCTTGTCCTCTTTGATTGGAATTAAATTTAAATACATTTAATTTCATTTTGCGGGAAGGAAAATTGAACCAACAAACATTACAATATTTTTTTTTTAATTTTGCTACTTAACACGAAGTTGCAACCGCCTGTACCGGACTCAAGATAATGTGTAGAAGTATAAAAATGTTAGCGCGAGGTGCTAACATTGCTTAAATCATAGCGACGTAAGTTACTACCGACTTTATGTACTTCCACTTGTTCTATAGTAAATATGATTGTTTTCTTGGATATGGAAGTTCTAGAAATATTAGTCTATTATTATTATAAAGAGTTTGTTTGGTTGATAACGCTCATCTCAGGAACTAGTGGTTTTAATTAAAATATTTTTTTTTCGTGCACATTTATTTGGAAAGGTTGTATTATATCAGAAGTAGCTAACTGAAACAGTTGGATGTCTTATGAGACATAACTCTTAGTCCATTCATCCATTTGACCTCATGTGCGAAGCCGCAAAAAAGAATTAGTAGATGGATGCCGGGACTGAATGACTCTTGGGGTAAGGAAATATTTAATATTTTTCCTTCTTCGCTCTAGTAAAGAAGCAAAGGAGTTGTATAGGTGGTACCCACTCACGAATACGACGAAAAAATAATTAAACATGGTAAATTTACCGCTCACTTAACATGAGATCATTTTTTTTCAATTTCGCTATCGGCAATGGGAACCTTAGAACCTAGTGTTAGAACACTCATTTTACGTTAAATTATTTAAGAACCAAAGCCATTAGCTTAAGAACCAAAAATATAAGAATTTTAACCATTTTGTAGGTAACAACTGTAAAAGTTATTTAAAATTTTGGGTTATTTCAAGCGCACTCCCACAATCTTTCAACAAGCAAACACTAGAAGTCGGAGCACGTGAAATACAAGGATAGTTCTCTTGAAATATTGTTCAAACTGCGCCTGCTTTCTACTACTTTCATTACTATATATCTAGTGTACTCCCTGGGGGTTGATATTACTTTGTGGTTAGAATGTTTATATGAAATAACAAATAGCTAGTCCAGAGGTCAGACTTGTGGGTTTGATTTCTACTCCAGGATATGCAATATTTGAAAGTTGCTACATAAAAATGGAGAACGGAAGTGCCTTAATAGTAGTTTCCTAGGTGGGTACCTATGTGATACAGTGTGAATATGAAAAAAAGGAAAAAAATATCAAAATAATATAATAAAAAATAGAGAAACCTTCACTTGGCTCGCCAAATTCGACTCGCTTCGCTTGCTGTAATGATAAAAATAAAGGTTTTTGAATAACAACGATGTAATATTTTTTTAATTAATAGTACTTAGCATAACAATGTAATTTCCATTGGAAACGAAAATGTAGAGTATTTACGATCTTAAAAAAAATATATAAAATCTTAATTCAATTTTAGCAGCTCCATACATTTCACATTTTTATGTGCTTTACTTCAAATTAGTTGAATACGTGGAGCGCATTTCTTCTAATTTATTCATATAAGTCTGGTTCTTACTTTCATTATTCACACAAACAGTCTCTATGGAAATTAAATTCCTAATAATGGAAATGAAATATTACTTCACATTTTATCCCATAGAGTTGGGAAGGCAGAGGGAACCTAAAGAGAAGACACTTCCCAGGTCCAATTTTCGAGACATTGCACGTTGAGTGAAGAGCTTCAACGCCGCGTTTTGTTTTACTACCAAAGTGAGGAAACGATATAAAACGGTTCCTAAGAGTGGAAATCGAACCGAAACCCATCATACTTTCTTGCAATAATTTAACTATAACCATATTATTATAAAATGCAACGCAAATTGAATATTAAAGTTTCTGTAAAGCCCTTTTCCATATTTCATGCAGAAATAATTCTGTAAAATAATATTCATAAAATGATGAATTCAAAACTGTTATTTTAAAGATGAAAAATGTTTGTTTTATATGAAGAGCGTTGGTAACATAAAATTTTGCAAGCAAAATTTAAGGTAAAAAGTTTTGCGTATCGCCCGCTTTTAGAAGAGGTACCTATAAACATTTCCGTTCCCCACTTTCCGCCGAATTCTCGAGTCATTGCAACGAAATGAGAATTTTTCATTCCCACGAGTGGGAATCAAACCCACAACACATCCTTCACGTCAAATTACTTTAAATTCAAAAATCACTTATTTTAGTAGTACTTTTCCACTCTTAGTTAAAAACATACTTAATAAAGCAATTACTTCAATAGATAACCTTTAATAATTTAAACGTATCGGGATATGAATCACGTCTCTTGGAAGCCATCCATTCGTTCTGACCAGAAAACTATATGTTCTTACTAAACAAGGAGAGAGAGAGGAAAAAATTACCTATTTAAGAGATATTGTGTGCCGAACAATAGATTGTCGATTAGTCTAACTTGTCCAAAAAACCAAAAATAATATTTCCTAAATATTACGTAACGAAACCTAATTTTCGAAAAATTTCACGCGGAATTATATATGAAAAATGATACCTCCCCATGAGAATCGAACTCACAACCGTCGTGTTTACAATCAATTACTTAGATAGTTAATATAATATTCGTAGTATACAAGAGGCAGTTCCCCCTGTCGCATTCTCACCACGTCCCGTACAAGCCAGTAAAGGCACAGACATTGAAGTATCAACGTAGATGCGATTAAATTGGAAAACATTCACTCAATTTCCTGCACGAAAGGGAATCTGGTCTCCGTCGAGCTTGAAGTACGGTTAGCATGAAAATTTCTTATTATTATTTTTATTTTTACTTATATTATAATGTAATTTTGTTGTATCTATATAAACTTCATATAAGTAACTTAACTTTTAGTGACTAATTATATCGACTTTTATTTTTTAAATCAGAACTTCGTGGTGCAGTGGGTTAGCGTTGTAAATTCAATCCCCATTTGGGGAATTGACAATACTTAATTTATTTCCATTTCTTCGCTCTGGTGTCGATATAATTGTAATACAAAATTATATTTTTTCTGCCAACACTACACAAAACCACTGATAAATCCATGCAGTAGCCAATAGGACTTGTTTGCTGACGCTACTCCGTCTGCAAACTATTGGTAAAAGCTACGTTTTTAAATTACCCAACCGTCTACTTTAAATCGATTTGCTACTCTTTAACATAATCACCATTCATTAGATACTTGGCTTAGAAACTTTAGCCATATAAAATAAGTAACGAAATAAAAACGCGGCGTTAAGTTCCGCCAACACGCAAAGTGAAGAACGGCAATCCATCTAAGACAAGTGTCAAGAAATGTCTTAGGTTCTAAGCAGCCTGATATATGTTTGATAAAAAATTGTAATATCCATCGTGTATCGTAATTTGACAGAGGGAGCAGTGAAAAACTCTATTTAAGGAAAAATAATATCAGTAGCAAGACTTTAAGCACTATTTTAAATAAAAAAAAATATAGTTTATATTATTTTGCTTCAGATTTACTCTTTTTCCGCATAGCGGGATAGCCATAGAATCTAGTGTCTAGACACTACGCTTTAATTATAAATATAGGTAAAGAACTTGGTGGTGAAGCGAGTATAAGACCTTTGGTTACCCGAGCGGGGATCTAACCCACTACCATCATTTTTGCATTCAGGCGCAACTTCACAGCCACGATCACAAATTCAAGTTCAAAAATTGATTTTTTGTGTTAAAACACTCCGCCCCCCACTTTCCGTTAATTTTTCGAGATATTACGTGTTGCTGCTCAACGCCGCGTTTGATCTACCAGAGCAAGGGAAAACCATCACGTTTACAATTAGACGCTATTTCACTATTGCCTAATATAAGTTATAGCACACTTCAACTTTAATAAAAGCAACATAGTTTATAATGAATTTGCAATCATTTTCATTCAGGCGCAATATAATAACAATTTCGTTTGTTTTCGATATAAGCATTGGATTGTGTTCGAAATATATAGAAAACATTGCTTAATTGAATGTTATTTTAAAAGATTAGTTAAAAACTTACAATTTTCTATTTGAGCTTAGTAGAAGTTGGTAAATACAGTGGTACTAGATTCAAATTTAGTGTAATAAAGTATTATTGGAAATATTATCGACATATATATTTATCTTCTCCTAAATCAATTATAATGATGACATACAAACTTAAATTTTTCGCACAACTATCGAGATATTATGTGTTAAATAGCGGAACTCAAGTAACACGAAAATTAATCATTTCCCGAGTGGGAATCGAACATACTACCTACCGCGTTAACAATAGCAAGCTTGTGCCACTCCGCCAATACTGGACTCTTATATTAGATATTTAATTAACAATTAGTGCAAGTAACTTTAGTAATAATCATAAATAACTTTTGAAAGCTCCAAGCAATTAACTTTTAAAATATAGATTTGTTAATTTAAAAGCTTAAAACGTTTGTGAATTAAGTTTTAGATAAATTAAACTGGACTTTTACTACTTTGGTGATATAAGGTTCATTTGGTTAATTGCTATAGGTGTGACTGGACGTGAAATATACTTATTTTTCGTCTTTCTAACACACTTATATACATATATAGAAATGGTTGAGATGTTAGAAAATTTGAAAATATTTATTAGGCAATGGCAATTCGCTCGCCACTTCGCCCGCTTGAACTGCATAATTATTTATGTTCTTACAGAATTATTTTTGTGAACTAATAGCATTATAATTTTATAGAAATCACATATTATATTGAAAACTAAAATTTCAGCGAAATTATTATTTTTTTATTTATGAACCCATTTTAAACAAAACTAACACTAAATATTAAGTGCCGAGAGTGTCTTTACATTAGATTTTCTCTATTCTCTTATACATTCAAAAAATCAAAAAAATATTACTATTATAAGAAAAGATGCAAAAAATAACTAGTTTCATTTAAACCTCTATACCGTAGAGAATTAGTAGTGCTGTAGTATACAAATTGTCGTGCTTATCTTTTCAACCTTTTTATTTTTAGTTCAAAAATTTAATTAGTTTTGTGAATAATAAATATGGTAATAACTTTATTTATGTGTTCAATTTATTATTGTTTATTATTATAGCAAAAATAGTAATTTATTTTATTATTTTTATCATGGAAATGGAATTTAATTGAGTTCTCGTAGTGTAATGGGCCATCGTCTGACTATGAAGGAGGAAAAATAGTTTAATTAAAAAGCCTAAAAAAAGGTATATGGAGGCATTTAAAATATTTGTATTTCCCTATATATAGGTATATAGATATATGTATGTGTTTGCAAAACAAATACTGCAGCCGCAATGGCTAGTCGGCCGTATTTTAAGTCAATTTGTAAGTTTACTTTGTTAAGTATCGTTTATATGATCACGATCTTCTACGATTTAGTTTATTTTTTTGTATTCATATATAAACCATATAGGCCTGTAATCGCGACTGTTGTTGATTCGACTCCCACTTGCTTGAATGAATTATTTTCATTTCTTCGGTGTGATAACAACACAAAGCTAGCACAAATTATCAGAATGTGTAATAAATAGGATTGATTTATTTGTATCTGGTTACTGTTATCATATATTTTTGTCAATAAATTTTCGTTGAGACTTGACGTTGAGTTCGTCTTTTCAACACGCAATGTCTCGAAAATTAGACGGAAAATTGATAACGAAGTGTCTTAACACTATATTTTCTTTATGCGATACTTCATAAAGCTAAAAGAAAACATATTGGTACCGCGAATAACAGAATAGGCAAAGATTAAGCATGCATGTTGAAATAGCTTCAGTATAACAATTAAAGTCCTTTGCTATATTGAAACATTGCCTGTTGGCTGGCGTAACTTAACGCTGCACTTTATTTGAAAAATATAGCATAAAAATATTTTTAGCTTCACCCAGATGGGAGATGAACCGATAACCATTGCGGGTACAGCTAAATTATTTCAACTCTAAAACGATAGTCATATTTTTAAAGCTTTCAGCTGTATCCGACACAACCTAGTGTTAAAATACTCCGTTCGCCTTAAGACACTTCCGTTCTTCACTTTCCGCTGAGCTCAGCACCGCGGGTGCCGCCACATGAACAGAGCAATGAAAATATTTAATATTTAATTTCCTCAAGTGTAAATCGAACCCACAACCTATGATATAACATTTACAGTCACGCGCTCATGCCTTTGAGCATTGGCTTCAAATAAATAAACAATATAGTAGTCCGCTATTCTAAACGGTTTTAGGTGCACCGTGGGTAACCACAGAGATTTATTATTTATACACCTCGTCATACTAACGTGGAGCTAAACACGTATATGGACATTGCATACAATAAAATGTAAACGGTAGTGCTATTACATTTTTAGTGTTGTGTCACTATTAAAAATATAGTGACATATCACTAACAATATAATTGAGTGTATGTGTAAATGGTAGCTAGTCTCTGTCAGTTTAAAGATTATGTTGAAATCGTTTTCAATAACTCGTGCTTATAAAATAATGAGCGGCGTTGAGTTACGTCATTAAACACCTGCTACCCCCAATGTGGAGAATGGAGCGTAATAAAACTTGGTCCTAGATTTTCCCCGTCTATCTCGTTATACGGGAAAAAGCGTGAAGCGGGAAAATATTTAAAAGCGTGATTATTGTGAATTAGGATCTTTTTGCAGGTAGATTTCCTGGCATTGCTATTAGCTATTAGCTCCTTCGTATGTTCTCCATACAAAATGACATTAACGAAGCGATTAGTGCTCAACCGGCACGTTCGACCACAACAGAACACAGCATAGAAGTCACTCCGTTCACTAAAATATAGTGAAACTTATATCTCTAGCAACATTCCTTTAAAACCATATTTCGTTATCATATTCGCAATGGAAAAATTAAAAAGTCAGACCACGCCATGCTTACATGTGAATAATGGTGTATGTACGTGTTACATAGCTGTGGTTGAGACCCCTTTACATTGAAATGAAAAAGAATTAAAATATTATATAGAAATTCAGACGTAGATCTACGTTCGTGGGTTCGATCCCAATCGTGGGAATTAATTATTATTTAATAATTTTTAAATAATAATTTTGCGGTGTGAAGCTGAAAAATAATATAAAATATAATGTGGATCAAAAGGTATATTTTTAAAAGGATTTTATTAGCATGCATCTATATAATTCGGTCTCTAACTCTAGCCTCTGCTGGTTAATATGATGAAGGTAATATAGTCTAACTTACATATGTATGGTTTAGTGTTAAGAATGCTTAGATGGTAAAAGAGACGCGGGTTCGAGTCCCGCTCCGTTAAAATTTTCATACGATTTCAATAAAAAAAACATAACAAATATTTTAGGAGGCTCCCATTCAAAAAACGTGATTTTGTGCACGAGTCCGACTCACACTTGGCCGATTTTTTGTATGTAAATGTCATTATATTACTTTTTTTTAAGTTTTAAAGTAGGCAAGTGTACAGTCCCCGGGCCATTATCGCTAAACGTCACGTCAAGCAGCCGGTGACCGGCGAGCGGCACGCGACAGCGATTGATTTTACAAACCACTCTAATTATTTGTTGTTTTTTAATGTTTTGCTTTAATTTTAGAAAAACTTAAAATAAAATAGTTTTTTTTTTATTTTGTCGTTTTTTATCGATACCGATTGGGTTCGATTCAAACCCAGGGAATGAAATAATTAATATTTTCATTCCATCGCTCTGGTCTCGAAGCAAAGTGAGTTCCGCCACTCTACAGGAAATGCCTCAAAATTCAGCAGAAAGTGAGGAGTAAGAGGTGACGGAGTTACCTAACAGTAGGTTCCCAGGTTCCCTCTACCAACCCAGTTAAATAAATCTTGCACGCCATTCTACTTTACGAGGTTAAAGAACTCCTCCATCTTATCACTAAATGACTTGACTTACATTATTATGACTATTGAGAAAACCTTTTAAAATATTATTAAGAATCACAAAGAAATGTAAACAGAGTGCTTTCGCTTTGGCGTCTTCATTCTTTCTAGTTTACTTTAAATTATGCACTTTAGAAATACACTCGAGTGCTTATTGCGTTACTTTATAATGGGGTTTGTTCACTCTGTCGCTATTTTGAAACTATGAGAGATGATTTTTTAACTGACTATCTTTATTTAAAAGGTAAAGGTTGTATATATGTTTAATTAATGTTTGTCTGTTCATTTTTCTATTATTTGTGAACTGATTTGAATTTTTTTTATAAGTGCGTACTTTCCCATTGGTCCCAATACCACTATGTCAGGACGTGATGATGAAACCTCTTGAAAAACTGGGGAAACCTTCGAATTTTATATACACGTACTATGTAATGAACTGATATTGATGACAGAAGACTCAACTTCTCAACGATTAGGAATTAGGTTAAATTTTTTTAAAATATTATAAGGAGTTATAGAAGGGTAGTTATCTAACTATCAAATTATATCTTATATCAAAGGAAATTTGAGCAGAAAACGCTAGAATCTAGTGCTTGACGATGAAAAAGTGTATAGGAATATCAACGTAATAGGGCAGTAAAAATAAGGCGCGGGTTCGAATCCTGCTACGTCCAAACTTTAATACGTTCATAAATATTTACCTTTCTTTAATATGGATTAATAGTATATATAAATGTTAAATCATGTACATTTTATCTGGAAAAGAACAAAATGAAATGAAAATAATAGATCAAAACCCACTAAACTATTTACTTTGTTTAATACTTTTTTTCCAGGAAAAAACAAATTATTGTCTTTACATTTCCCCCGTAGTTTTTCCTGGAGTAATCTTCTTTAGGAATTATACGGTTTTAACGGGAAAGAGCTTTGTAAATACAAAATAATGATAATCTCGACTGTGAAGCTCATTAATGTTTAAATATGTTCGCGCAGTCTGGGACCGGTAAGGCAGAGTACGTAGGTTTGATATTAGATTAGGTATATGTTTACATGTGAAAATTTGATGTTTTTCACATACCAGCCTGCTTTCTACTGAATATAATACAATGTTTGTCGTGTGGCGGTACTAAACGCTGTGCATATTTTTATCAGATCTGGAAAATGAAAAAACAAGGATTAATGTAATACCTCGAATAAGCGTAACATGGAGTTCCCCCACTTATCGCGCATGTCTCAGAAATTAATAAATGGAAACGGAGAAAGAAGTGTTTTAACACTAGGTTCCCTCTACCTAAATGCGAGGGCTGTGAGTTTGTTTCCCACACTGGAAAACACAGCGTTGAGTTCCGCCACGCAATACCTCTAAAATGCGGTAGAAAGTGGGGAACGAAAGTATCTTAATGGGAATGGAGTATTTTAACACTTAAGTCTCACGTTCCCTCAGCTTACCTGCTAATTACGGGATACTGCGTGATTCCAAAAAAAAAACCTAAGAGAACCAACCGAGTAACGCAAAGGAAAATCGTTAGCGTTCATCAAAGGAAATAGGAACCGTCTGATCTCTCCGTTCACAGCTTACATCCTGGGAGGAAATGTTTATTAAACAATTTTGCATTAGCCAGACTTAGCGAGAGGAGGGTTCAATATTATAATCCTCTTATGTCTACGATATACTCTGTGCTGAACAAGCTTAGGTTGGTGTACGAGTGTGTGCGGTTTTTGAGGATATTTGATTGGTTTAACAATTTTTTTTTATTTTTATTTAGCTTTACACTGTATCCCGCATGTAGCAGTGTAAGTTGAAGAGACCTTCCACTTCTTCTTCTTGTCTTTTCATTAAAAAAAATACGCAATGTCTAAAAAATATAGTATAAATTGGCATCTTGACAGATTCCGTAAGATGCCAAGATGCTAATAAAAATATTCCAAAAAAACAAGAGATTTTTCGTACAATTCTAGGGCACAGTCCAACCGCAGGTTTACCAGTGCAGTTGTTAACTCGCACTCGGGTACCCAATAGTAAGCCCACTTACAAAGACTAAAGGTGCTTAGTTCCTTTCCCGCTCAGTCCTTCTAGAACTAGAGAGCCGCTATTGAAATTCTGAAGCTTCTACGAAAAACTATAGTGATTAATTTCATGTTCAAATTAATTTCGATTGTATGAGTATATATCAACATTTTTGAGGACACCGTATCGTCATGGTTGTGGATTCGATTTCCAATGAGAGCATTATTTTTATTTTATTTTCATTTTCTTCCTTTGGAAATAAGGTAAACTGCAGACTTGGGTTCCACCTCTCAACAGGCAATGTCTCATAGAAAAATGAGTTAAAGAAGTTGGATTTGATTGAGAATATCATAAAAAAATATTTCATGAAAAACATTCTCGGATGCCATTCAATTTAAAACATAATTTTAATATATTTGATATGTTCGCCTGCAGGCGCACATAAATTAGTAGTTTCATGTAAAAATGGTGTTTTATACAGCGCATTACACTGCTGGCCAAAAAGTATGGTTAAATAAAAGGGATTTTTTGTATTAAAAAATTATATAATTGGGAATCGAATGAATGAAATGAAGATAAAGTTTTCTTTTAAAATTAGACTACGTAAACTTTAGTTCACACAGTCTAATTCTATATAATATAATCAGCTTCAAGATGTATCCCGCATACAGCAACCCTGCTGTTAGGCAGAGGGAATCTAGTGTTAAGACATTCCATTCTCGACTTTCCGCCGAATTTTTTAAACTTAACGCCTGGCTTTTGCCTTGTTATTAGAGTAAGGAAATGAAAAGATTAATAAATAATAATTCCCTCGAGTGGATATCGACCGTCAAGTTATAATCACACCTTTGTGGGCAACGGCTTTTATATAACTGAAGAAAATTTATCGATAAATACCTGTTTTTTATTTTCACTATTTTAAGGATGTTTCACTTATGTTTCGTAGAAAAGATTGACATCGTACTTTGGTTTACTACGGAAACGTTTGTGTATAATAATTTTAGGCATTACTTTAATATAATTTAAAATAATATAATGTCTATTGTGTGGCGGTGCTAAACGCTGTGCATCTTTTTATCAGATCTGGGGAACAAAAAAGAATACTAATGTCATACCTAACCGATATTTACCATACCGAATTTAAATTAGTACGGCGTGAGAAATCCGCTACTCTAAAGTTAGCTTTGTAAAAACCTTTAGAATGAAATATTATATATATAGCTGAATATTAATTTTATATAACTTTGAGACTTTAAACGTAACAGTTGTGGGTTCGACTCCCACTCGAGGAAATTAACTATTAAATATTTTTAATTTTTAGCGGGGTCCGTTACTCAATATGCAACGCCTGAAGAATTCATCTTAATGGAGAACAGAGCATTCTAACAATACGTTTTCAGGTTCCTTTTGCAGAATAATATTATAATATTTTTTTTAATTATTGCGACGTCTGCTTTATTTATAAAAATCTTGTCTTATAATATACTTGTATTTATATATTTACAACATTCATTTTAATATTAAATCAGTAGTGATGATGCCATGTCATACCATACTGATTCATAACGACCTTCTAGGAAGTAGTGAAAGGCTTTAATCGAGGAAAACGAAACATTTGTCACGGTTGAGGACGGACTTAATATCAAAATGTATTGTCATTTTAAAATACATATAACCATTTCAAAGTGTTCATTTCTTATTCAATATTTAAGAAAAATATTGTTTACTGTGTATAGTCCTTGTTAACTTTAGTTATAGTTTGATTATAAGGACGAAAATGTAATGTGTCTTTATTAATTAAATACTATATAATAAAGCTGAACAAAATGTATGGTTAAACACTGTAATCTCATGAACTACTGGTGGGAATTGATAAATTGTTTTGTGTTAGTTAGGAACTATACGCTATATTAGATTTTGGTAATCGTTTCGACGTAACTCAAGTGTGCCTGCGGGCAGGGCTACCCCCAGCATTTAGAATGTGTCATAATTTTTTTTTGTTATTTCCGTTAGGCTTTATTACATTTTAATATAAGAGGGATCTTGATATTTAATCTTAAGTGAAATCGAGATTTATTTTATTAAATTTATTATAATTAAAATCTTGACCACGAAACTCACCTTATGAATAAATAGTCAATTAGAAAAAAGTTTTCTAGTTTAAAACTAATAAATCAGCCCATACCCTTTTCCTTTATATAGTTTTTTTTTTATTTTACTAAATTACAAAAAGATAGCTAAGTAATGCTATTTTTTTACATAAAAAATTTAATCTTATTGTGTACATTTAAAAATGGCCGTCAGTGTAGCAACACTGTTTTCGTGTGACCGTGTGAATGATTAATACACTTATTCCATGCTCGACGTTGCAGAGTGAAACCCTCGTTAGTTGTATGCACGTGAAAAAATATGTCATTTTAGATTATTCCTGCTTATCTATTGTGGTTTAAGGGAATTAGTGGTGCTAACGTGGTGGTAGCGGGTTCATAACTCGTTTATAGAATTGTATACAAATATTATTATAACACTAGAAGAATGTAAAGTAGAAAAAATAGATTCTTATTAATAAAATGCATTTTCGTATACTAAAGTTTAAAAAAATTCTATACTTGTTCGAAAAATTCTTTCGTTGACTCCAATGCTCTTCTTAATGCAATACAATATCGCTTACAAGGGACCATTAGAGGCCCGACCATCTCTTAATAATATGTATAGATTTGCTCACTTCTCAATACTATCTCTCTTTTCTCTGTTAAGAAATCCATTTACAACTGTCTGCAAATGCCTGCCTATCGATTTATTATGTGAAGAAACTCAAAGTCTTGACTCGACACTAATTTCTCTCCCGCCGCCGGAATTGAACCTACACTCACGGCATATATGTTCAGAGAATTTTCCACTGTACTACTATGGTGTCACCTATTTTCTACCCCTCTACAATCAGATAAAAACAATAACGGCGTTTCACAAAAGAATTAACACGTTAATATAATTTCGTTACAAATAACGAATGAGGTGGCGTTTACACTAAACCAGTGTTAACTTTGATCTGAATAATCTTGATGAATTGGTCACCTTTTGTTACATTTTTGTATTATTTTATGAATTTAGGGGGGAAATTATAATTTGAGGAAAAATGTACGAATTTAGAGGGGAAATTATAATTATAGGAGGTCATTTTTTTAAGAATAGTTTTAAGCATCAAGATTATAACGATATCTTGAATGAAATGGCTCAGGGGTATATGCGCACAACTGTAAATACTAGTTGTGGATTTGATTCTGATTCGAGGTAATAAATATTTTATATTTTTTTTACTCGTACGTTCTCAAAATTAGCTTTTGTTCATATATTCGACTTACTTTCAAACTTACCAGAACGAGAAAAAAAAATCTGTTTCACGCTATATCCATACAGCGGAGTAGGCAGAAGGAACCTAGTGTTAAGGCAGTCTGTTCCTCTCTAAAAACTTCCCAGAAAAATGTAAACATTTGATATTTACTTATCTCGCGTGGGAATCGAATCCACAACACACACACGCTTGTGTCCCAGTCCCACGACTAGCCTGTATACATAAATATTTACAATTTATAAGTAAAATAAAACACTTGAACGAAATAAAGCAACTTTACGAAGAAATTGTTTTTGAAAATCAGCGTAATTTCACGGCCTCTTGACGCTGTTGGAAAAAGTATCTATTTTACGGCTCATGTGATATACTTGGAAGGTAATTTAGTTTATATAAGAAATTATTATTTTATTATGTAAAAAAACATTGTGTCTTAGTTGTGAAATGTTTTGTTATGTTATGTACTGGTTGTAAGTTCGATTTCAGGGTTTAAGGTATATACATACATATTAAATATTTTCATTTGCTCGCTGTGTTAATAAGACAAACCGTGGCGTTAAGTTCCGCCACTAAATGCAAGGCCTCCAGAACTTGGCGGAAAAATTCCACATTCCCTCTGCCTACCCTCCTATGTACGGGATACAGCGTGAAACATAAAAATATAAAAAAATCAAGCCAACAACTGTATAAATAACCACAAATAATAACTATTAATTATAACTATAACCGTAACAAATTACAACTGTTATGCACTTGCACCGTGACGATGTCCAAACAAAAGGAATCCTTTGTATCAATTTTATATATACCTAACTTCAGGTACCTTTTTGTAATAAAGCCCTTATCAGTGATACGACCTGGTTCGAAGACAAAGAACTGGTGATGATAAATAACCTGTCAGGTTTATACCAGAAGTAATTAAGTGTTAGTGTACACTTGTGTTAATTGTGCTTAATAAATGTAGATTATACTAGCAGCCGCATGCGGCTTCGCCCGCTTATCACATATAATACTTTTATTATGCTGCATTTACCAAGAGGCCATAGAGACGCAGGGGTACAAAGATGTGAATGTAACGCGACGATTGTGGGTTCGATCTTCACTCGAGGGAATTAAATATTATTTATAAATATTTTCATTTCTTCGCTCTGGCTTTTGGAGAGGGCATGAGGTACTCTGCTCCTGAGAAAGTGCCAGCATTACGAGGATGCTTGAGAGGAAGTCGCCAGTGCCCTGTGAGACTCGAACCTAGGCTTGCTGTCGTCAATAATCTAATCTGTAAAATATGAGAGAGATGAATGATGATGATGAAATTAAGGAACAAAAATCTCTTAATGATAACGGAGTGTCTCAATACTAGAATACCAGATTCCCATCGCCTATCTTGCCATGAGCGGGTTCTTGTCGATATTATATAGTTTTATATACAAACTCTTTCCTCTATAATATTATTATAATAATAAATATAAAATACTATACAAATATTATTTACTATATAATATACAAGAACTTCCTTGAACACTAGCTAAATAAAAATATGATCGATCAGTGTACGTTGAACTTTACGTACACAGACAGACACTTGTGCAAATATTGACCGTGTAACGAGCGGTGTACGGCTTAGAGTGTAGGGTTTTTCAGTTTCATGATTCATTTTATGTTTTTGTATAGATTCTTTGGATATAATTTTTAAAACATAATACGTTATTTAATTAATTTATAACACTTTTCAGCTTCACGCTGTATCCCGCACACAGTAGGGTAGGCAAAGGGAACTTAGTTTTACACGTCACGCTAGCGCCACGATGCCTAAAATAATGCGTTTTTAATTATTCAGTCGATTTTTATATAAGCATCGATTGATACTTAAATTTAAAAATATTAATTTGAAAAGTGGAAATTTTTCAGTTGAATGTTTTTAAGCAGTCTGGTTTTTGTTTTCATAAAAATAATTTACAATTACTTTTTAAATAATGTATAGCACAATATTGTTGCAACGTCAAATTGAGCTAACTATGAAATTTTAGATAGACGACTGTTGGTATAGATTATGAGAGTTTAATTAAAACTATTTTTTTTACGCTGTGCTCATGGCAGGGTAAGCAGATGGAGATTGGGAACCTAGTGCTAAGACACTCTATTCTTCATGAAGCCGAATTTTGAAGGCTGTTATTTTCACACGTACATTTCGTCGTTCAGAAGATAGAAAGAGGCGTTGAATTTCGTCACTAGACATGCAATGTTTAAAAAACAACAAAGATATACAAAATACATTTAGTTTCAGAATTCGGTTTTTCATAAAGAAAAAGACAAGAAAAAGAAAAAAAGTAATTCAATTCCGCATTTTCAAATATTAATTGGGGAGTACTCGCTACGGAACTAATTGGGCGGATTGAAAAGTACGCAATCATGTATCATCATTAGTTTCTTACTAACAACATCTAAAAATACTGATGAAATACGTTTTTTTTTTATTTAGTTCTTGCAAAATTTAATTATTTGTATATCCCCAGTCTAGTAAGATAGCGTGTGGGGTTGAGTTCCGCCAATTGACACGCAATGTCTCGAATTTAGGTAGAAATTGAAGAACAATGTGCCTTCCTTGCGTGTGGCTGTAACATGAAGGTTGTGTGTTCGATTCCCAATCGGGGAAATGAATTTATCAATGTTTTCATTACTTCACTCTGATACCATGGCAAAAGCTCTGTTACCTTGGAAAATTCGGCGGAAAGTGGAAAACGGAGAATTTTAACTCTAGGTTCCCTATGCTATATTATGCAGGGTATATTGTGAAGCTAAAAAAATAATTAAAAAACAAGATAGTAGAAAAAAGGAGAATTACCCACATAAAAGTGAATTTGTAGTGTATTTTCTGCCTGTAATTGCAACCTTCTTTAAATATTCTTTTCAAATTACAAGTACCATGCATTCAATAATTACTGATCGATAGTAACTAGAACAACGAATTGGAAGGCATTGTATTGACTTAGTTCAAAGAATTTAAATAGATTAAATTCATATATGTCTGAGGCCGTCGTAGCGCAGAGGCACAAGCGTGCGACTGTAAGCGCAACGGATGTAGGTTCGATTCCCACTTGGAATAAATAAATAATATATAATATAATAATTTTTATTTCTTCATTATGGTAACCAGGCAAAACGCGGCTTTAATTCTGCGCAATGCCTCAAGATTTAGGCGGAAAGTGGGGAACAAAGTGTTTTAACACTATGTTTGTTCTGCCTATCCTATAAGCGGGATACGGCAAGAAGTAAAAAAAGAGAAAGTTCAGTACAAGACAAATGATTTACGCTATAAATATAGAAAAGCTATTAATATAATATGTATGTATATTATGATCAAATTAAATGAAATCTTAAATTTCACAATAATTTTAAATCTTTTGTAATATTGCTTAAACTTTATATTCCTTAAAATTCGATTTTATTTAAATAAATAAGGAAAACGATGCTATAACCAGAATTTGTGTTCTTATTGGTAAGTCCTGTACGTGAGGTAGATACTAAAGGTACCCCCATTTATGTTGAGTCAGTTAATTGTTTTAGTTAAAGGAAATCGTCAAAGCTATGCACATACAAACCTATATATCAAGAGGTATTGGGGTTGAGTGAAATTTTGTCATTTTCCATCATGTTATATTTGTGCGCGGCGTTGAGTTCTGCCTCCAGAATACACGAAATGCCTCCAGAATTTGGCAGGAAGTGGGGAACGGAGTGTCTTAACACTAGGTTCCCTCTGCCTACCCTGCTGTGTGCGGAATACAGCGTGAAGCTGATAATTTTTTTTCCCAACCTCAGAAAGACGTCAGAATAAGTTAATACAACTCGTTTTTGCGGGAACGAAAAAAGTAAAGCCATAATAATGAACCCGTGACCACATCTATGAATATCGCGCTCGCTACCTCTCGCAATATGTACTGTACTTTAGTTTTAGTAATTAATGACGTGCGGTCAGCAATACAAGTGTATTTGGTTATGGTTCAGGCTATATTTCATTTTTGATATAATTTTGCTGAACAAATCTGTAATCAATGGGAAATATGCTGCTTTCTGAGTAAAATAGGTCTAACCCAAGATATATTATTTTCTTAATTTTTGATTAATATAGGTGAATTACATTTAATTAAACACTTGAAACTGTCGCGACATAGTGTAGTAATGAATTTCCATTTCCTCGGTCTGTTAAAGAAATAAAACGCTGCGTTGAGTTCCACCAAGAGGTGGAAGCTAGTATTAAGTAGTGTCTGTATTAACTAGTTTCCATCAGTCTGTCATGCTCTCTGAGGAAAGAAAGATTCATAAACAAAGAATTGGGGATAAAATAACCGAGCTATATAATATGTGTTATTTAAATGAATTCAAAAGCCATATTCACTTTTACTCCATACATGAGGATGATGAATTATTCTAGTTGAACACTCAATTCGATTTTCGATTCTTCAGTCATTATTTCTGATTGTACAAAGGGATGGTAAATGGAAAAAAATGTATAGATTATCTTACAATTGCATAAAAAAATATCTAAACAATATTTATTCTGAAATGTATAAAAATGTCAATATATTAGTTAGCACTGTTTTCCGCTGACAATCTCATATATCACTTATTTATCCATTTTAAAAGCTTTTGAATGCTTGTATTGAATTATTAATAACTTTCATCCAGAGTTTTAATTTGTTATTTATTTTACTTTTTTTTATGAAAACATTGCATATTTTTTATATAATTTAAACATGAAAGAGAAAGCACATTGTGCTTATTTACTGCTACTCAACACGTACTGTTTCGAAAATTAAAGAGAACGGAGTGTCTTTATTTTTTATCTATTTGCGGAATACAGCGTAAAGCTAAAAAATAAATAAATGCTCTATTATATAATTACGTCGCGTAGCTTTTACAAGTTTACCTACTCAAAATACCTTGAGTCGTAAGTTCGATTCCCAGTAGGAGAAATGATCTACGTTTGCTCGATTTAGTAATAAGACATACATCGGCATTCGGTTGCTACATTCATTTGGGCGGAATGTGAGGAACTTTGTGACCTAACACTAGGTTCCCTCTATCCACCCTGTACCCTGTGGGATACAGCGTGAAAGATCAAAAAAATATATAGATATAATTATTTTGTGGGTAGTACACGACAGCTTTGCATAAAGAATGATCGATAACACCAAGCCAGGTGGATGCGCGTAATGACTCATTAGTGAGTTATTAAGCGAAATTAAATGGAATGCTTTGGACTTAAATAATTAATATGAAACTGAAATCTATTGATTTTTGCTATAATAACTTACACTATAGATTTTGAACTAAAAATATTTCTATCCAGGCTGAAGAGCGGCGTTGGCTGAAGTGCCGCACTCGTGCCGCAGTGGCATAAAGTCTGATTGTATAGTCGATAGTGGTGGGTTCGATTCTGACTCGGAGGAAAAACATTTTCATTTCCTTATTTTACAGCGTTGAGTTCAGTCACTCAACACCCAGTTCTTTGTATTGGGTGTTGTGTGGTGGAACCTTGGTGTAAGTAATTTAGTTATAAAACTAAATTAGATCTTCTATATCAAAGGATAGTTTGTAAAATACATATAAAAATTCAGAATCGATTCATATATTATAACATAAAATAAACAATTTTCTCACATCTAAATCCAGATTCAACATAAAATTTAAATCAGTCGTTAAACACGGTGCGTGTTAAAGTGACATGTCACTTTGTTATACACAAATATAACGAGCCACTGACTCACCGCTGACTAACTGTGCGGTCTATTTAAAACTTTGATGGCGTTATTTTGTTGAAGTTTACTAAATATTATCTTGAATTTTCTTTTACATATAATTATCTACATATGTTGGGTATGTTGAATTTTTGTGGGTAGAACGTGTTCAGGTTAGAAATATTTTGAGGCCAGTCGTGAGCACAAGGTGTGACTGTAAAATCGACTGGTTGTGGGTTCGATTCCCACTCGAGTAAATAAAATATTTATTAAAATTTTTACTTTCATTTCTTTGCTCTAGTATCAAGGCAAAGTGCGGTAATGCCTCTAGAATTCGGGGGAAAGTGGGCAACGGAATGTCTAAACATCCTCTGCCTACCTTGCTGTGTACGAGACACATCGTGAAGTTGAATTTTAGTATAATAGGCGGAGGGTAATTTCGAGGCAACTTTGTCCACGCTTTGTCTTTTTGCTAGAACAAGAAAATAATTGGTCATCCGTAAATCCGCATCGGGATTGAAACCACAACAGTTACGTTTACAGGCCCACTGCGAACATGCTGTAAAACTCTTGAAAAAACATCTCATCTCATCTCAGACAAAATACATGGGTAAAGTACTGGCAGCATGATGGGTCGTGGTGTTTCACAGGTGCGGCGGTGATCACTTACCACTAGGTGACCCATGCGCTCATTTGCCTTGTCCTTTCCAATAAAAATGGTAGTAAGGTATGGTACATTTGTTAGAATAGATAGTATAAATCTGAAAAAAATATATAAATTATAGAAAAAAATACATTTTTATTTTAAATGATGTCCTAACTACACCATAAGGCATGATTATGGATTTTAAAAATAATCCTGAAACTCTAGCCGTAAGTGAATCATACGTCTCGTCATCCTCCAAGGCCAAGCACATGTTCCTGGTTGGTCACGGCTATTAGCTTATTACGTTGTCTCTTAACTATTTCTATACAAACTTTTTAGTTTTTAATGTTAAAATGGTTTTAAACACATTTTTTTAACGTACTATTTTATAAAATTTGACGCACTTTTAGTATATTCATAAAACGGGTTATAAGCACGAATGGTAAGTTAGTTGATAACTATGACAAAACGGTATAATAGAGCTGGTCTAATGATGAAACCAAAACCTGGATGTTCCTATCATACTCTAACCTGAAGTTCATAGCTCCTAGTATCATTTATAGCTCCTAGAAAATCACTGTATTTTAATACGTAAGTCTGTCGAAAAAGCGTGAAGCTGCATTAAGATTCTTCCTCTCAGAATAAAATTAATTTATGAATAAACAATTTTCCGAATTGTATTTGAACCCAAGACCTGCACATATTCCTATATCGCCATGAAATCGTCTTTGAAATTAATGTCAAGTAATGTCGATGGTGTGTAAAGCCATAGGGCAACTATGGGCAAGTATGGGCAACTATGGGGCTGTTTTAATCAAAACTTACCGGGCACGGTAAAACTTGGGCAGTTTAAGTTGTAACATTCTGCGACCGCGTCGTTACGTACTATCATTTGGGTTAAATTGTCAGAAATAATATATAGTTACTTCTATGTTTGTTTTAATTCGTGTTTTTTACGTATTTTTGGTTGGCATATTAGACAGAGACCGTCGTGGCTCGAGGGTCACAATGCTATGATTGTTGGTTCTATTCCAATTCGGGGAGTGAAATATCAAATATTTTTAATTCCTCGATCTGTCTGGTAACGAAGCAATTTTAACGAAAGTAGGTAACGGAAATTTCTTTATGGGAATTAAGTATCTTAACACTAGGTTCCCAGGTTCCCAAGTTCTCTCTGCATACCTTGATATATGCAGGATATAGAGTGAAGCTAGAAACCATTAAAAAATTAAAGAAAAACATAACATTTTTCTTTTCATACTTACACAGATACTGTTAATACGACTTTTGTACCCAAAAAACAAAACACGGATATGAAATTTAAAAGAAACATAAAATTCAATATTTTAATTATAATCCCCATTCATATAAGTCCACATACCGTACCAATTAAAAGTATTTCGAAATGCTTAGCGGAGTGTTCAGTGAAATTTAACGATATACGATCAGATTTTTTTTTTAAACGAAACAATGAAACAAGATACACTTTTCTGGATTTTTCCATTCAAAAAAACGTAACTCCGTCGAAAATGACCATTGAAAAAATTCCGAATGGCATTCTTTCAATATGGCGCAGGGAATTGGCAAAAATTGACACCTCGAGTGCAGGGGGTGGGTCGAGGTGAGGTGTTTCTGCTGGAATATATACATTGCTGACTTACTATGGATTAAGTTATACCTGCGGCTTCGCCTGCACGGTCCAATGAAATAATCTATCTAACGCAATTTATTTAGACTTTTATTATCCTGGAGCGTAAAAAAAAAAGATATTTACTTGTTATTAGACGAAATACAGGTTTGGATTGATTACAAATTTTCGGAATAAATTAATTTAAACCTAATCTAAAATCTAAATAGGCAATTTTTAAATGTGTTTATAGTGGGGAACGTAAATGTCTTAATAGAGAGGAGTGTCTTAACAGAAGGTTCCCAGGTTCCCCCTGGCTATCTTGCTCTATGCAGGATGCATAGTAAAGCTAAAAAAGGATAATTACAGATTAAATAAGGAAAATTACAGATTATCCAAAAATTAGAAAACCTTGTAAACACTATACAATTATATATGAAAATACTTCGATTTTTCCTTTTTTTTTATTTAATTAACTAATAAAACAGGCAATGTATGAAAACCATTACGCTAAAATCGCCACCATATATGCATAGCTGAATACGTAGAGAGCAACTGGCCCCGAGTGACCATCTCTGCTGGCAATTCTACAACTTGCATCAACAAACCAACTCTTCAACGAAATATCAATTAAAAATAACCTTTAACCCCCAAATAATAAGAGCCACAAGTTAATAATTTGTATGTAAATCGTAAAATTGTAGCCAGTTTTATATAGGAAGTGTTAATATTGTAATAGAGAATTGTGACCAATTTTTGTGATAGTGCCAAAATGTACGGTGGGTAGTCTTTTTTTGTTATTTTTTGTTTTTTTTATGCAGTTCGGGAATTTAATTATGTAATGTCTCGACGTTTTTACGTTTCGTATTTTGTTGACGATGCAGTCAACGACGGTCGTGGTTTCGATTCTCAGTCGGGGGAGTTCATTATTTTCATTTCTTCGCTATGGTTACAACGTAACATCTCGAAAATTATGTTGCGCTTGTGGAAGGTAGTGTCTAAATACTAATCTAGTACTCCTTCTTCTTACCCTGCTGTACAAGATAACACGGAGCTGCAAATCATTTTTGGAACTAATTTATCTTTAATCACAATTTTACTGTCTTTAATCCTTATAATATTATCGTTTAATATTTTAGTGTAGACTTAAAAAGAATAAGATAGAGTGATTTCACACTATATCTCCTATCTAAGCAGGAGAATAAAACAGAGAATATATAAAAGATCAGGGTTAAGTCGTGACGACCACGACCGAGTTCGCAACAAGCGACTCACCTACGCTACTTCGAATACGCTCCATATATCAAGTTAACTTGCCCTCATGAGCTGCACTAACTGTCTGTGCTTTATACCTTACGACACATACGATTTTTTATTTATATGTGATATAATTGTAATACTATTATGACCTCGGTAGAGGCTGGTGGTCCAGGGACACAAGCTTAAAGGTTCCATTCTCCCTCGAGGAAATTAAATATAAAATATGTTAATTTTCTGAGTCAGGTTCCCTTTGACTACCCTGTGTTGAGTTCCGACACTTGACACGGTTCTTAATGAAAACGGACTGGTCATTAGATTTCGAGGTTCCCTTTGACTACCCTACTATGTGGGCGCTACAGCGTGAAACCAACGAAGAGAGAAGAGAGATTAAGAGAGATTTTTCAAAGTTCCTATGGGGGCAGGAAGGTGGCATTGTGTATTTTAAGTAGTTTCTAATATTTCATTATGTATTATTTTTTTAAAAGAATATGTTAACATATATTAAAAAAAATGTACACAACAACGCCAAAGAGTTCACTTTCAGTTATCATAATTATTCATTCGAAGCTATAAATAAACTACTTTAAAATAATGCTTGGGATTGCAAGAGACTTTTCTATAGGATTTTTAGTTCAATCCATATATCAGTTGGATTTGCGTCGTGATGTGTCTTAACGATAAAGAAATTTAGACTCTACGATATTAAAAGTAATATAACATAATTGAGGCTGTTATGGCACAGCGACTAAAATATAAACTCGGCGGTTGTAGGTTGAAAGATTATTTTTTTTTTTTTCGCTACTCTGCGCTATTGATTACTGTCACGAAATGTCTCGGAAATTTTCCAGATAGTGGAAAACGGACTGTCTTAAGGTTAGTAGTAGAGGAGAGTAGGTTCTTGTCTATGCTGCTTTATGCGTGATATAAGATGATTTTTGTTCTCTCAAAACTAAAACAGATACAATAAAATAAAAACGAATCCTCCATCTCCCTTAACTGCATTTTGTAAAATATACAAGAACTAGAAATAAGTCAAGAAATCATTAGTCACTATCACTATTCATAGTAAACCATCAAATATTATCCTTTTCAAAATTATCCACGAGGTATAAACCCCAAACATCGTCCACACTAAAAAGACTCCAACATTGCGGTGAACCACATACCTTCGCCAACTCCGCCCATCAATCTATGCTATCCACAATGAATGGACAGCCTCCATACTCTACCAAGTTTTTTAGCAATCCTATCCTGGATTTTCAACTTTATATCCTTAAAAATAGTATGGAAAGCATAGCATTTGTGAAATACTCAAGACGTATAGTGAAGCCGAATTGATGTAGGAAATTTTATTGTGCTTAATGAGGGAATTGAAATGGATAGAAAAGTGTATAGACTTCGAAGATCTTGTCTAATGTTTGATATATTATTGAGCAATAATATTGTCAATATTTACTGTCATAGGGACTGGAATAACGACAATGTGTACACGTTGTACTTAATAATATGGTTATGGGTTCGATTTCCAATTCAGAGGAATGAGGTATTTTATTGCCTTGAATTTATTGAATTGAATGTCTTGAAAATTAAACGAAATAGGAGGAAACTGAGTGTTTTAACATTAGATTTTTTCGGTCATGCGTGATAAAGCGTGAGTAAAGAGAAAAAAAAAGTAAGCATAGAAATAGCAGGATTCAAAACTTCGTTACAGTTACCGACCACAAATAGACTGTACACATATCGCACCTAAGCCAATGTACTATATTACAGAGGAGTTTAAAAAGTTAGCAACCACAGTGCGAGTGGAAACCACAATAAGTGGTTTTAATCTCGTGCTATATCCGATTTTGGTTGCGTGGAAAACGTTTATTTTTCATATTTAGGTACTCTTTTATAACATTTTTAGAGGTAAGCGCGGGGTTGTGTTCTGCCACTCAACATACATTGACCGACTGTAAATAAAATCGGCAGAAAGTGGGATACGGAAGTGTCTTGATGGGAACAGAGTATCTTAATAAGGTTCTCAGGTTCCCTCTGCCAGGTTACCTTGCTAAGCGGGGTATACAGCGTTAACCTTAAAAAAGGAGGGAAAAATAGTTTGAAAATATTGTGCTCATGCTAGAGTTTCCATTAATTTTAGAGGCATTGGCTATTTTACAACTAAACTCACACTACAATGATATTTAAAACAAATTTTATTTTAAGTAGGGACAAATTCAATTGAAGCCTGGTTCAAATAAAAAACATACTCCTACCTTCATATGTAGACCTGGTATCCTCACTTCAGAATCAATTTTGTTTTTTAGCACTGCACCTGTCATTGGAGCACGTGACAAGAATAACCTTTTTGAACCCCTTAAGCGGTAAAGCGCTTTAAGTTTAAATTTGTAGTATTTTAAAGATTAAATTTTTTTAAAGAATATTTTAATTTCGGTAATTCGTACACATTATGAAAATTATAGATAATAAAAAAAAGTGTTTTTGAAACCTTCACCTATTACTATTTTTGTAGCTTCACGCTATATCCCGCATAAGAAAAGAAAATAATTTAAATCATTAATTTCCCACAACTGAGAATCGAACCCAAAGCCATAGATTATTTTGACTATAATTTGTATTTCTATAGTAAAAGCCCATATATTTATTTAGGCTACAAAAGTCGTACATAACGTAACTGTATTGAGATGCTAGAAACGTACAAAATTCTGACGCGAACTAAACGCGCTGATTCCATCGATTTGTCTCGACGTGTTAAAGATTATAGGCAATAAGACCTTTCCATTGGTTTTTGGCTTATATTTTTACGTAGCTATGTTTTAGATTCACGCGTTTTCCCGCATATCTTAGGGTGTTAGTTTAAAGATATCCGAGAGCGGGAAGTAGGGAACAAACTGTCTTAAAATTGTGAAGATTAACACTAAAATAAAAACTTGGATATAAAAAATATGAAGTTATGAAACTAGAATTTCTAATGAGGGCCTAAGAAATGTGAGCAAAACTAATTCTAAAAATAAAAATGAGATAAATATTACAATTTATTCTGTAGCAATAGCACTTAACAAGCCCCTTCTGAGTTCCAACTCTTTGAACAAAAAAAAATACAAGTACAATTGGTAATTTCAAAACCAAGTATTCAATATATTCAATTTCATATTTAAATTGAATTAATGTTTATGTTTGTGTAAAACGATTTTTTATTATTTTCGATTCAATACAAAGATAAGGCACGAATTGAGACGAAAGCTAGTACATTTGGAGAGGCTGGGCGTGTGGTCGCTTATTCTGTTGAATAATTACAATCTGATAACATTTTTAAAGAAAAAAAGTTATTAATATTAAAAAATACATATTAGATCTATCTTTGTTAAGTTTCTTTGATACCTTTTCAGTATATATGGAAAAGGTAAAAAATTAAACGCTTAAAATATTATTTCTCTTGGTAAAGTTTTAGAGTTTTTAAGCAATTAACTCCTAATCATTATGGTCTGTGGTCTTGACTACTAGCCCAGTGGTTGTGGATTCGATACCAGTCATTCTAGAAAGAAAAGTTCACTAATGATTTCATTGCAACCTGTTGAGTAGATTGGGGAAAATAAAATTATATCAGCTTCACTCTGTATCCCATTTTCCGTCGAATTGTTAGAGGTATTTCGTGATGAATGGCAGAAAAAGTTGCCTTGGTGCCAGGGCGAAAAAAATAAAATGAAAGAAATTATAAATATCTTTAAGTAAGGATAGAACCTATAACCTCCGCGTTACAGTCACATGCTTGCACTCCTGAGTTACGACGGGTTTACAGGTGACCTACCAGTCGATAATAATATTGTAATAATTAGTGTCTTTTTCTCCTTCAAAAAACGCAAGTATAATAAAAAGGGAATTGTACAATATGTAGGTGACCTGCAAGTACCATATACTGCGATGACTTAACGGCAACTGGAGTTAGCATACCTTAGCCCTGTTTTTGAAGTGCCGATTTAAATACATTGCTCTATCTTTAATTAATATTATTTTATATATGATAGCTTAAAAATATTAGTTGCCAGTAGTATATCGATGACAGAAATTAAAATTTATTTACTAAAATATAAAAAAGAAATAAGAATGAAAACAAGGCAAACAGTGGCGTTCAGTTCTGTCATTCAACACGCAATGCCTCCCAACTTCGGCGGAATCTGAGGAATGGAATGGAACGGAGTGACTTAACTCTAGGTTTGTCTATTCTGCTACTTGCGGGATATAGCGGGAAGCTAAAATATAAAAAGGAAGTAATGTACAGCATACATGTTAATTATACCACATCAAGATTCTCGAGTACAGACAGACATTGCAATGATCTACGGCGCCATCTAGATACATAACGGGTCTTTGATTGGTTAATTTTCATTTTCAACTTCATTACTCTACCGCCCGTGAGCTATAACACTTAGTGAATAGAAGTTAGTGATAAATCACTCCGTTTAACGCAAATACAAATATGCTGAATGCTGAATTGTGAATCAAACCATCATCTTTACGACCGATGACGTGATTGTGATTTAATTTGAAAAGCAGCTTCGTGCTGTGCAGACATAACAGGATAAGCAGCGGGGACCTAGAGTTAGGAGACTGTTCCCCACTTTCCGCAGAAATCTTGCGGAACTCAACGCCGAATTTAGTCTACCAGAGCCGGAAAACAAAAACACAAACATAATCATTTCTCCCAATGGGAATCGAACCGAGAACCGTCGTATTTACAGTAACTACTGAGAAACAAGAAATTAGATCGAAATCATTTGTCCATTGCATGTAATGAAGATAATAAAGCCAATAAAATGTGTAATTAGTTGGTTTCTAATATTAATTTCCAGTTCAGAATTAACGATCTATTCGAATAGGGCAAGAACTTTCCCGCAGAATGTTTTAATTATAGTGGGGTTAGTCGTTTTTCATAGTAATGTATGGACGTTTGCTTTATATAATTGTAGTTGAAGTATAGTTTTTAATTAAATAATTGTTTTATTTCTTTAGATTACCCATGCTTGTAGGTAGCAGGAAGCTAGTGTTAAGACACTTCGCTAAATTCTGAAGGCATTAGGCGTTAAGTGGCAAAACTCAACGCCGTGCTTCTTGTTCTTACCATTGAGAGAAAATTGAAATATGCTGCAAGTCGCTATAACAATATTTCTTCCAATCATTTGCTTTTACATTTGATTTGAACCCGCAAATATCAGAATATAATTTCAGGCACTTACCAAAAAACAGGTGGTACCTCCAATAATTTTATCCAGTAATAAATAAATAAATTAGAAGGCGATGAAACATTATCACCATTATGAGCAGTTAATATATCACAATGTGGCCTGATTTATGCGTCGTTAGGAAATGCAGGTATAAGTCAAAATTTTGTACAAATTAAGATATATTTAACATTTGGAGCCAGTTGTAGTGCAAAGTACGTCTATAAACGCGACAGGTGGTGGGTTCGATTCCCACTCGAGTAAATAATTATTTTATATTTTTATTATTGTCTTGGACACAGTAAATATCCACGACTAGTCTTGGATGTGATATTTAAATACTGTTGCTCTATATAGAATCTTCTTCCTCCTGGCATTAATCCCGGCTATTGCCAGGGTCTGCCCTCCTACTCAACCTACTCCACTTTGCACGGTCTTTTGCGTCCTCGGTGGTAAGACCATTGGCTCTCATGTCCTGCATCACGACATCCAGCCAGCGCTTCCTTGGGCGTCCAGGAGGTCTCACTCCAGGAACTGATATAGCAAGGCACTTGCATCCGACATAGTTCTTAGGCCGGCGCGTAACGTGGCCAAACCATCTCAGACGACGCTCTTGGAGCTTATCCGCTACGTCACGGACCCCAAGACTACCTCGAATGAATGTGTTGCGTATGCGGTCAGACCGCGTTACGCCGCACATCCACCTCAGCATCTTCATTTCCGTGACGTGAAGCTCCTGAGTGTGCCGAGATAGTGCCGGCCAACATTCGCTGCCGTATAAAAGAACCGGTCGGATGATGCTCTTGTATATCAGCCCCTTGAGCTTGGGCGGTATTCTGCGGTCCCGCCCAAGCTCAAGGGCTATAGTTGCTCTATATAGAATAAGGTTATCTATATATTATCGTATTTTTTTGTTGTGAAAAATCCTACATCTTAGGATGTTTCGCATAATTTTTGAACTATTGAGTGTATTTGTATTATCAATATCAAGAAAATAAAATAATTAAAAAAAAAAACGAAAACTGCTGTTATACCTCTTTTACCTGAACACAAATATTCATCATTAAAACAAAATAAGCTGAAACATTCAAAATTAGGCAACTATTTTGATCGTGAATTATGTATTTTCTGAGCGCGTCGCCTTTCAGCGTCTTTAGGCCTAACGAGGTGTTGCTCGCTGATGGGTTAATCCCCGAGTTATTTAGTCACCCTTTGTTTCACATTTTGTTAATTTAACTATACGAGTATGTATATTTATTATGAGATTTTGCTTTGTATTGCTTTTAGTGTGTTGTAATTTGCATTTACTTACACTTTATGGTTTTTTATTTAGATAAACGCTGTCCTGCATTTAGCAGCAGGATAGCAGGATAAGCAGATAAAACTAATGTTCATGATGATTCACTCTGTTCGAAAACTTGGAGGAAAGTGGTTCCGCCCAATTTTCCAAACATTGTCTCTTGAGTAGTGGAACTTAACGCCGCGCTTTGTCTTATTATCAGAACGAGGGAATAAAAATACTTGTGTGGAAATAAAATTGCTTTACGTGTATGAATCGAACCTATAACCTTCGTGCTGAAACTTACACAGTCGGATGCTGCGTGACGACGAAAACGGAATAAAATGCTTGATTGTACATGATAATTTTGTATTTTAATCCATAAAAAAAACATATACTTTTATACAATTCTTTATCTTTGTTCTCTTATTTTGTCTGCATATATACGTATATATGTATAGAGCAACTATTATATATTTTTGTCTTCCTGCCTAAATTAAAAAAACTACACAAATCTTAAGTTGACTCCCCCATGTTAACTAAAACAAAAAAACAACTACCTAGAAATGATAATAATTAAAAAAGCAACTACAACTACCTATATATACGTATACAAATTAAACTCTCCTTTTATCTTTCATAACGCAGCATTATTTTAGGGATTTCCCCGGCATCCTGTCATGTGGAAAAGTGATGATTAAAGACACAGGTAGCTGGTGGAACCCCACATGACACATCAATATCAAATTCAAAGCCTTTAAAGGGCAACGCGACTGTGAAATTAGTTGCCTATTCGATAGCTTGAGCCGTGATGAGTCGGGTGTGTTGCGCTTGTCCCTTTGGAATAGATTTGCGAATCTATCTAAATTTATATATCATTCGGCGTTAAGTTCCGCAAACACAACAAAATGGAAAACGGAGTG
Organism: Heliconius melpomene rosina; assembly: GCF_056956725.1. Lineage (NCBI taxonomy): Eukaryota > Metazoa > Arthropoda > Insecta > Lepidoptera > Nymphalidae > Heliconius > Heliconius melpomene. The sequence continues at coordinate 1,019,271 of NC_140402.1, read as the reverse complement.
TCTAAGCACTAGTTTCCATCTGCATATCCTGCTTAATGCGGGATATAACGTGAAGCTGCTAAATGTACAATTAAGTAGGTATATCGGTTTATAATTTGTTGGAATGTTTCTGATTACTCTTAATATTGTGGTGTTTTTTAACTTTACGTAGTATCCCATACAAATCAAGGTACTCAGAGGGACCCTGATTGTTAAGACAATGTTCCCATTAGGACACTTCATATATATATATATATATATATATATATATAGATATAAAATTATAATACTTGTGGTCAAACGTATAGTTATATATTGGACTAGTAGCTGCACAAAACTTCGTTAGTGAAAATAACCGATTTCTTTCTCTCTTAATTCTCTTCTACATTATCCAAGGACTATAATATAGACATGCCAACAAATTTCAGAATTTCATACAGCGTACAACGAATTGTCAGTCAATCACTCAGTAATTAAAAAGTTTTAGATATAAATACATATAAATATTTATTGTTTTAGTTCAAAAATGAACGCAAGTGGAACACACCCATAAGCTATATTTGACTCTGTCATGCCCGGGGGCTGTTACACAAATTCGATATAATAAACTTGGGATTATGGCACAGAAGCATCTTATTGGTTGGGTATTCATTGACACCGTTGAATCAATAGTTTGTGGTGTTTGTGCTAGAATATCGCTGAGAATTCTATCAGCGTAAGCCGAAAAGCAATTTTCATGATTTAATATTTTTTGTATTTTAGTTTATAATTTTAATAAAATTGTATATAACTTTCGCGTTCCCCGCTTAAGGCTGAATTCTAAAGAGATTACGAGCTGAGTGGTGGAACTTAACGCTTTACCTCGTTGCCAGAGCGAGCAAATTATAATATTTAATATATCATTACCTAGAGTGGGAATCGAACTTAATACTTGTCGAATTTAAGAAGCACGCTTTTTGCCTCTGCTTCAAGACTGGCCTATAGTTACTTCTGTTATTTTTAAATATTTCTGTCAGTAAAAATAAATAAAACAAAGTCTTTAGAATGATCAAATATCCAGTCTCTTTATTAGCTCTCGCTCTGGTATTGAGACAAAGAGTAGTGTTGAGTTCCGCTACTCAACACGCACAGAACTCGGCGGAAATTGGAGAGCGGAGTGTGTTAACACTATATTAAACAATTATCACATTAGCAAACTAAATTATTATTTTTTTTTTTAAATGTTATGCGTGTATAAGATATATTATTTGAATTAATAGATATAAATATATTTATTTAGTCCAAATATAATAGACTGTTGATTGAGGATTGCTTAGGTATGGGGTTTTTTTTACGGTGATTTTATCGGTTAATTAAATAACCGGAGTTTCTTCGATTAACATTACTACTAGCTATAATAATACTGTTTGATCAAATTAATAAAAATACAAAAAACCTTTATATTACTTTAGTTCAGCGATAAATCGTAACGACTGCACACACAAAGACGAACCAACATAAAAAAAACATAGACTTCTCCACTAAAAAAAAAACTATTTACGCCTTTCTCAATGCCTTAATAAAACACTGTAATAATAATAAAAATCAAAAGCGTATAACAAATGTCTATAGCTATATTTCCCTTTTAGATACGTTTAGCGTTTTTTTCATCGAACGCCATAAATGGAAATGGGTGAGAATTCACTGTGGAACGGTAGAGGCGAGTCGTAAAATACTTGGATTGGGGTGGACACACTTTCGTAGAACGTCGGCCAGTAAACCTGCTTTTTTGTGGTTTAGAAGATTAAAAATAGAGGTCCGTCGTAGCTTAGGGGCGCAAGCATGTGAATATAAACACGACAAGTTGTGAGTTCGATTCCCACTTGAGGAAATAAAAATATTTACAATTCCCTCTGTCTACCTTGCTATATACGTAAAACGGCGTGAGGTTGAAAATATATATAAAAAATATTTTCAACTTTAATAGATTTTTTGATATCATTATTAATTAATTATTAACGTTTTTAGATAAGCTGAGGACAGAGAAGTATCTCATTAGCTCTTCCACCAGGTCATACCAAGCTTCAGTAATGAAGAAGACGACGAAAAAGAGAGAAAGAAGAGATGTTTTTTAATCTCGCGTATATTTTCCAACACATCCAATGGCCACAGTGCTAAAACTTACAACTAGCATTTCCACAGGCCATTGACGTGACTATAAAAGTGCGCCGTAATAAAATGGGTCCCCTCAGCCGCTGCATACATCGCTAATCATTTGTATAATGTCTAACAAAACTATCCTCTAAAATAATATATGTATACTTGAAGGAAAACAAGAGACCATCAGCAGCGGAACAGTTGTCTTGTGTATGATTGTGAATGCGACGGTTATGGATTCGATTCTTGTTCAGGGAATAATTTATTTTCATTTCAAGACAAAGCGCGGCGTTGAAATCGACGGAAAGTAGTCTTCATTGGAACGGAGTGTCTTAAAACCAAATTACCAGATTCCCTCTGCCTTCTCTGCTATGTGGAAGATATAGCGTAAGAGAAAAAAAACAAAAAAATAGAAAAAGCCCTAAATTTTCTTCTTGGCACTAATAAGACAGAGCTTTTCGCTCACAAATATCACCTATGCAACCTATAACCTCGATGCAAGATTCAAACCGGCGAACCACAAATTTCCTAAGTAAACTAACCACTGAGCCACTGAGGTATCTCAGTATTCCAGCACCCTTAAAGGTGCAATTTTTGATGGCCCATATACAAGTTTTGATGGGTTCACGCGGTGTAATTATGTTATATTGTTTTCTAACGATCCTTCTGAAATGTTTATAGCTTCAACTCGCGTAGAATTTGGCTTTGGTGGTATTTGAATGTCTCATAAACCAATTTTAATGTAATTTTACAAATGTGAATGTGTATGTATGTATTTGTATGTTTATAGCTTTTAAAGTCCTTATTATATAATATTAGATAAGAATTATATTTTACGTAATAGCGTCATAAGATAACATTGTTGAAATATTATGAACTTTTATGAATTGAATTGAATTGTTATCATTGAATTATCGTTATTTTGTGTACAAAGAAGAAATTACTGAAGAACGGAATCTCTTAACACTAAGTTTCCTCTGCCTAACCTGATGTGTGAGGATTACATCATCAGCTTCAGCAAATAGATGAGTAGTATCAATAAATTAAACTAAAATTACATGAGATTAGATATATTGTAGTCAAAGACGATTTTCATCCCCTAATAGCAAATTATTAGATTATCTAAGTTTAGTTCACTCTTGATTCACTAACGTATTACATTCTGGAACACCACAAAGGAGCATGAGTTATTGGGGCTGAAACAAAATTAACAGACCGATCAAATTTAATACTAACTTCCAAATCTTCGAAACCAGTGCCTTTAGAATTTATATATTAGTAAAACAATTTGCCTAAGTGAAAACTGGTTGTGGTAGAGAAATTAACAATATATAATTCATGTGTAGTGAGAATTTAATCAATTTAGGTACAGCAATGTATTGTGGCTTAGCTTAGGTAGTAAGTTCGATTTAATTAATTAGAATGGTATAGTATTTATTATGATTGTGACATTGATTTGCTATATTAAAATAATTATAATTATTATTTAATAATTATTATTTTAACATTAGCGAAGCGCGGCGTTAAGTTCCGCCTGATTAACAAGAGATGTAATCTCTTAAAATTGGTAGAAAGTGGAGAATGGAGTGTCGGAACTTTAAATTAGCAGCTTTTTAATAGGAATTCTTACTAGTAACACCTGAAGAGTTCTACTGATATCCTGGCAGCATCATCAGACCAGCTTGATGGATACTAATATATATTATTTTATTATTACCTAAGATATGCGAGTAAAATACAGGTTCTTAGTTTATATACTTACAAATTGGTTTATTAAAAGCTTGTAAAAAGAGTGACGCTAAAAATAAAGTTTTTAGTGTATTTATTAATATCTCGACAGAATCTGCAATCTTTGTCACATAAGAGAAAGCCGAATAAACATAATTAACGATCTTACAGCGTCTTATATTAAGAAACGTTAAATTAACATCGTCTCGCGGCTTTAATTTCTTAATTAATGATTTTATTGCTTGTTGATTATCTAAAACGTAGAGCACTTATACTGATAAATACTTACTTGGTGCTAATAAAATTTTATATTGTTTAAGTTATTTTATAGTGATTCTTTTACAAGTATAACATTATTATTTTCAATTTAATTATAAAATTATAATAAATAAGTAACTATTTTATATGAGAAGATAAGCAGAGAGGAAGATTTAAGGGGAAGGGGGGTGTATAGTCTCAGAACTCAAATATCTTCGAGAGTAGATTGAACTCACAGCCGTCGTGGTTACCGAAAATTGTGTTGCGGTTGCTAGGCTGGAAACATCTGCTTTTTATAGCTTCACTTTGTATCCTACGAAGAGGGAACCTAGGAACCTAGTGCTAAGACACTCTGTTTTCATTGAGACAATTCCGTTCCACTCTTCCGACCCAATTCGTGAGACAGTGCGTGTTGAGTGGCGGAACTCTGCACTGCGCTTTGCCTCGTTGCCAGAACGAGGAATGAACAAATTAAATATTTAATTTCCTCGAGCGGAAATCGAACCCACAACCTGTCGCGTTTACAGTTGCACATTTGCACCCGTGCGCCACGGATGGCCAGCAGGACTGCTTTTTTAACCGACTTGTGTAAGAAAAGGAGGTTATCAATTCACCTGTTTTTTTTTTATGTATTTCTTATAAATTTGCGTCATTAAATAAGGACACAATTATATTTGCCTTTACCTTTTTCATTCCTCGATATGGTTTTGTTATTTAAAACACACATTAAAAGTAAAGTAGGTACCTGCCGCTTGAAATTTTGACAATTATAAATTCTTTTCATACCTAATTGGTGTTTATGATGTTTTTATTATTAAATAAGATAAGATTAGTTTAAAATTTTTGAACAAAATTAATTTAAAGTATAATTTTGCTTTTTTAATGATTTCCGAGATTGTTTTAGGATTTTTTTTCTGTTTTCATTAGTTGTTAGAACTAAAACTGCATACGTAAAAAAATATTTATATGATGATTAAAAGTACCATACAAATAAACGAGTGTATACGCAATAATTTTTCACTCCGAATTTCCTTTTCTTTTCAACTTCCGGTCCCACTTTCCACTGACAATCAAAGCGTTTGAAGGCGTAAGTAGGAAACATATCTTCCCTGACCCTACCATCAACTTACTCAGCACGTTCACAAAGGAAGCGATTTAAGCGATTTTAAAAATATTAAGAATAATTAGCCTCTTTCTAATTTTTTCTCGGGAAAATAAACGTTTTAATAGGAGGAGAGGACCTAGTGTTAAGACACTCTGTTCTCATTTTTTGTTGAAATCTGGAGGCATTTTTGAATTATTGTGGAGGATTGCGCGTTGAAATGGCATGGAATCGAACCAACACTCGCTTGTGCTTCTGCACCACGACTGGCCTATACTTTTCTAATTATTTTCACTCAAAACGACCATTTAAACTGTAATGTCTCGTAAATTGGACTATGCATGGGGAACAGAGTGTTTTAGCACTTGGATCCTATCTCTTTTACGTAGAAAAAGGCATAAAATTGCTTTTTATTTTTTTTCCTAAAAGAAAGAAAGACTCTTATAACTTGAGCCCTACGAAAAAGGGAATCCCTTCCGCTAATGGCACTTGCTAGAGACCAGTGTTTACTTTTATTGTCAAAATAAATCCTTCTTAAGTGTCCCGATAATCGTTACTAACTACTTGCCTGACAAATAGTCCTCGGATCGAGATTAATAAAATTAGCTTTTGTTTTTTTATTTTTCACGCTGTATCCCGCAAGCACCCTGCTGTTGAGGGAAACTATTAACACTGTATTTGTCACCTTTCACTTAATTTTCCAGACATTTCGTGATAGGTGGCGGAACTAACATTTATACAGTGCTTCGACGCCCTTGATGAAGTTTTTCTTTATTTATTTTATATGTTTAGAATACAAATTTATTATTTACTTATCAAAGAGTCGTGTCAGAACGAACGAATTTTAATTTATGAAATAAAAAAGGGCTTAAAAACATTCTTAATTTTCTAATTAATCGTTCTAACTAGAGAACGTTAGTTTAATTTATATTACAGCCCTGACTTAACTGACAGTTAAAATTTAACTGCCCAAGTTTAGTTTAGTGCCTTGGCTGCTTTGAAAGTGGGAATATTAACGTGGATATAGTAGTTCGTAGTTTCAAGTTTTATAAACACTTTAAAACTAAATTAGCTCTGGACTATCTTTATCTATTACAACGGTCCTGGGATCTTTTTATCTGAGTGAAATACCAGTAAATATCAGTTTTTTTTATTTTTAGGCTGTATCCCGCATAGACTACGCATAATGTACAGATGTACGTGTTAAGTGGTGAAACTCAACGCCGTGCTTTGTCAAGGGTGGATGAATTATTTTTATTTACTCCAGACTCACTATTAGAGAAAATTATCTCACAATTTACTTGCTACAGTTCGTGTATTGAAATATTAGCTTAGCTTAGCTTACTAACATCAGTGTATAACAGGCTTTACGCAATATACAGTGTCACAGTTCACAGTTTTACGTTCAATTCAAACGTTACTACAGCCACTATCGAAACGAGTGTGGTTGTAATGCCGTTACGCGTCTATTTATAGTTTCACGGCGTCGCGTCGCGTCGTTCACGCGTGAATTTTGCGATGCTTATTATTAAATTTATTATGTTGTAAAATTCTAATGTTCTATAGTAAATATATGTTGGATTGTTTGTTTGGTATTGTAGAGTAATTTTGTTTTGAGTTTTTGATGGTAGTGGGTTCAAATTCGAATTGAAGGAATGACTATCTAATATTAAATGTTTTAATTGTTGCTGAAAGCTTGAAGCTGAAAAAAAAAACGTTTTAATATTTTTGTGTTATTTCACATTTACAAAAGAAAAATACTTTTTTTTTAGAAAATGGTTAAAAATTTTAATGCACCGCGCGCCTCTCGGAGACTGGACTTTCACAGTTCCAAAAGGCGTGGTTGTCTACACTCCGCTCAATTTTTCAGATATTATTCGTAGGATAAGTCGTAACGGGATTCGAACCCGCGCCTCTTGGAAACCGAGAGCAACTAAAAAACTTTCTGTAGGGAGATTTATAATAATTCGCTAGTTATTAAATATTTTAAAAAATTGTAAAGAGGTATTCCACAGTTAGAAAATAATAATGTTTATTTAGAGAAGGTGTAAAAATATTTAATATATGAAACTTATTTATTATAAATAACAGTAAATTTTCTCTCTTTTCATCTCGAGATAAATAGTCTTGACAGACAATAAAGCATCCTATAAAATATACGTTTTTCGCTTTTGAGATACGGAACCAAAAAAAAGAAACAAATATCCAATATACTACACCCCTAAACCAGCCAAACTACTTAACACTAACTTCTCAACGTAAAAAGGTAGTGACCAGCCACTACTATCACAAATTCACTAAAAACAAACATACTGTATAATATATTCAACTACCCACTCCAGCTAACCGCATGAGTTAATAAGAGTACCTCCTTACTGTAAAGGCGAGTAAATAAACGTCTGTGTTTGTTTTTAATTAGTTGCTTATCCCCATACGAGCTGTAATGGACGCCTAATATGTATTTTGAATACATTTTTAAATAGATTTTTGTTTATTTTATGTTGATTTTTTATAGAATTTGTGTTTTTTAGTTTGAAATAATATTGTTAGATTAAATTTGCATGTTTATTAGTCGATATTTTAAAAAAAATAAATATTATATTATAGCTTCGCTCCTTAGCACCCGCTCTCACTCGCTTCGCTTGTCGTTATTATTTTTTTAGCTTCACTAGTTAGCAGGGTAGGCAGAGGAAGCCTAGTGTTCAGACACTTCGTAACACAATTAGATATCAAAGAGTTTTCATTTTCAGGTTTTATTATTATTATTACAACCGGACCTAGGCAATTAATTATTTCGTTTTCGTTTCGTTTCCTCCTGTAACAAGACAAAGCTAGGCGTTAAGTTCCGTCAATCAAGATGAAATATCTGGAGTCCACGGAAAATGAGGAATAGTGTGTGACCACGAGTTTCTCTCTGCTTCCTTTGTTAAAAGCAGGATAATGCGTGAAAATACATTAAAAATGCATTCATTGTTCTTATATTTCAATAGATTTACATATTGAAGTATTATAAAAACATTACCATACAAAATGAATACAAACAAATTATCATTTCATTTACAAATTAAAACAAAAGCTAAGCCGCAGCTTACAATATGCACACACTACGTTGCAAAATCAAATAATTTCAACACCTATTTAGTGGAAATTTTGTAAAATTCACCTAATTGGAACCTGCACCCTCCTCCCTTGTATCACGGGCTATTTTACATTAACATATGTGAAGGCGGTTAAATCGTTTTGTATGTAAAATCAATAGATGATCCTGAAAGGGTACAAAGCGTGGATCGAATATCATTGATGCATACACTTTGATAAATCCGACCCTAGGAATATAATTACGTTTATGTATATATATACATTTATATATGTACTGTATAATGTATAGCAATTATTGATTAAAAAAGATAAAAACACGCTTAGAATCAATTCATCACTCATCTTCAAGTTCTATCGCCAGGTATTAGACTTCAGGAGAGGTGAAGAGTCAGAATTCGATGGTTTAATTATTAGGTACCCATTGATTTTGTCTATCACCTTCGGGCTTCATCACCAGACCAGATCTATGACATTATATTAACGTATTGCTACGTATAACTGGATAGCTTTATGGAGGTTTTGCTTGTTAAGTGGCGAAACTTAACGCCGCACTTGGTCTCGACATCAGAGCGAAAAAGTGGAAATATACATGTAATTAGCTTAACTGAACTTCACGCTTTATCTCTGGGAGGTAGTCAGAGAGAACGGAGCGCCAAACGCTACGCTACTGAATGAATATTTCTTTTCCTCTAGTGGGAATCGAACTCACAACCAGTCGCGGTGACAGACAAATATATATTATATGGTCAATAGACCAAGAATGTAAAAACGTAAAGCTACTTTTTTATTATATTTATACGTAAATCCCTATAACTACAGTACTTATAATATGCTCTAGGACATATTTTACGTAAAAGTGGACCACTACTGGGTCTATTGAGCAAAATAAAACAATACAAAATCTGAGAGTGTATTTAATGGCCTCCAATAGTATAACGACATAGTATATGCTATAATAATTATATGCAACCATTTTATTCCATATTGTTGACATTGTATTGTGATGGTTACTAAGTTTCTTTTTATTTTTATCTAATTTTGAGACATTCCGTTTCTCTATTTCCTTCTAAATTTTAAGATTGCTGTAGTCGCACCTCAACATATTGCAAATTGAGCGGCGGAATTCAACGCCGTGTTTTGTCTTGTTATCAGAATCAGGAAATATCTTTTTCAGCTTCATTCTGTATCTTACAAATAACAGAGTTGGCGGAAACTAGTGTTAAAGCACTCCGTTCCCCACTTTTCGCCAAAATCTCGATGCATTGTGTAGCGGAACTCAACGTCGTGTTGCGTTTTTATACAAAAGAAACCCAAGTATACATTTAGGTTACAAACACTGCCCTGAGTGTCGCACCTTGCAATGCACACACAAACACTATGGGCACTTCTCTTATAGTATGCACAGTAAAATATAAATATTCCATAGCTAATATCTCAGGAACACTAATATATAACCTAACTAAAGCTAAGCCTTTGCGTCTATAATACATATTTATTCACAATCAAACTTCAGCCGTCCGCTCCGTCTAAACTTGTGGTTCTCAAAGCTGTAGGAATTTGTATAATTCAAATATTACCTGTATTTACATTTAGCAGCTTTGGCTGCCTTGTTACGGAATTGGGAAACTATTAAGAGATCATGAAATTTACTTGGTGTTGGTACTTCTAGTTATGTTAATGCATAGTTGGGTGTTGAATAAATATATTAGAAACTGTGGTAGCGCAGTGGTACGTCGTCTGTAAACGGTAGTTGAGCTTCGATTCTCATTTGGAGGTATGGATTATTTTCATTTTCTCGCTTTGTTATTATGATGAAGCGTGGTGATGGTTGGCAGTTCTCAGGGAACGAAGTTTCTTACCAATAGGTTGCCGCTTCTTATCCTGCTATATGCAATATATATAAAAATTCTAAGGTATATCTGGGTCCTACTCGTAGATTCGTATATATCATATTTACAATATTAATTTAAGCAAAGTAAGCAGGGAAAACCTGAGAACTCAATGTTAAGACACACTGTTTCCATTAAGTCACTCCCACTCTCCACTTTACAGCGATTTCTGGAGGTATTACGTGTTGAGTATCGGAACTTAGCGCCACGCTTTGCCGTTACCAGAGCGAGGAAACGGAAATATTAAATATTTCATTTCCTCGACTGGGAATTGAATTCAAAACCTATCATTAACAGCCACCAACTTGTGCCCCTGCGCCTAAACTGGTCACAATAAATTTGATCTAGAAAATTCTAATATAAAACCTAATCCAATCCAAGAATCCCGCTCACACAAGACCACGTCCAACTCCAAGTAATATTACAATACGTGCAAAGAATATTAGAGTTGCAGAAATTGAAAAGCACTAATGTTATTATTGGGATTTCAAAAGGCCGTCGCTTCTCGGACGGTGACAAATACGTTTCAATGAGTGCTATGTAGACGCGCCGCGCCGGCCTTCTGTTCTGGCTTAGGGTTGGTACTGTTATAGAGTTGAATTGTTTATTGAATTATAAAAAGAGGTTGGGAGAGGTTTCCCCCGTCATGAAGAAGGCAGGGAAACGTTACAAGCGTGTGGCTGTAAGTACAACAGATTGTGGATTCGATTCCCACTCCCAAGATTCCAGTGCACTAGGAAAAATGAAATGCTTAATTTAAATTTTCATTTCCTTGCTTTAGTAATGAGGCAAAGTGTTGCGTTGAGTACCTCAAATCAATACGCAATGTCCCGACAAACATGCGTAAAGTTGGGAACGCCAGGGTCTTAATGGGAACGGAATATCTTAACATTGTGTTTTTATCAATTGGAAGTCGATAAAATGATCCTGTATGGGTTCCGTTCTTTTCAGGTATGGAACCGAAAAAGAGACAGTTTGGCCTTATTTGTCTAATTTTTTAGACATTCCACGGTGCACCTAAAGTAGCTGTTTTTTAAGAACAAATTAAAGACAAATTAGTTCAGGATAAAAAATATTTAAATAGACATAAATTGAAATAATTATAATTTAAATTTCATTACATTGTGTCTTCTTCTTTGTATATTTTTTTGAAAAATTTACCAATATTTTGATTTTTTCATTTCCCCCTGGTAACAAGACAAAGCGCGGAATTGTATTCCGCCACTTAATAAGCAGTACCAAGTGTCTTAATTCTGGAGGCATGAAAAATACCCATATTTTTGGCATCATAAATTTAATAAAAAAACAGTAAACTATAAAAAATTAAAACATCCAATGTCCAACCCTAGTCCAGACATTCGTAGCCTGTACTTTTAATCTCTCTTTATTTTCTGTCCTTACAAGAGGGTGTTGTGTGTTTGTCTTTTGTTCAGCGATGCCGGCTGCCGGCTGCCGGCTGCTGACGCGGGAATCTCCGCTGACATTAATATAAGAAATATTTCTGTAATAGTGCTCAATTACTTAATAGTTTTGTATTAATGAATACTTTTCGGATGTTCGGTTTTATATGATTTTTTCGAGGAGAGTCGTGGCGTTAGAGCAGAGAGTGTGCGACTGACAGAATATGAGTTCGATTCCTAATCGAGGAAATGAAATATTTAATTTATTTTCATTTCATCGCTCTGTTCTAATAATAAGGTAAGTTTCCACCACCCTACACGCAATGCCTTCAGAATTTATTGGAAAGTTGGGACAGAAGTGTCTTTTAGGAACAGAGTGTTTTAACACTACATTGCCAGGTTCTTTTTGCTTACCCCCGCTATGTGCGTGTTACAGCGTGGAGCTAAAAAATATATAATGTTTCAGGTTAGATGGTTTTACCCCAAATTTTTGTAAAAAAAGTGGAAAAATGGGGATCCAACCCACAGTCGTCAGTACGACCACACCGATCGAGTATCAAGAAACTTTAAAAATTCAATAGCTTTTCCAGACTCTTCGAGCTACTCGAGCTTTCAAAAATGATCCACTACCTGTCATTTCCCATAACATATTAGAAATACTCTGTCATATAATTAAGCCACGTAGAAGTTCTGCATTCGCGTGACACAAATTGATAGGTAATTATATGAAAATGGCACGGCCGTGCATACATTAGAAGCTAGCAAAATCAATAGTGGTATTGGCTGGTCCATGTATTATGTCCATATTGTTAGTAGGTATTTGGTATTTTAAGATGGTATTGGTTGTTGTGCAGTTATGGGTTTGGTTTCAAATTGGGGATTGATTTTTTTTTATTTTGATGCTCTGGTATGTAAACCGTGGTGGTGTGAACCGCCATTTAATTGGCAAAATCTAAAAATCGATAGAAAATCGAAAACGGAAATTGGGTACGCGAGTGTCTTAATGGTCGGTTCCTTCTGTCTATCCTGCTCTCCAAGTGGACATGAACTCACAACCGTCACGTTTGCAATCAGATCTTGCTCCACTACAGTTTTAATTCTTAAGACGTTAAACTTACTTACCAAAATATTTAAGTAATAAACTTTACGTTATTCTATCAAAAATGAGGCCTGTATATATTTATAGTATAGATACGTAGAAAAAATACTCTAACTAAAACAACTCTTAATTTTTCAAATTTTCCCCATTCCTCGTTGAGATAAAAATTTACTTTCACTGATAATTTCAAGAAGCTTCAAAGTTTGGTTTTTGCGGAAAAAATAACTTTTTACGGTTTTCATTCATTTAGAATTGTATAATAAATATTAAATGAACACTTTTGAGGCCGTTATATCGCAGCAGCACAGCAACCAACTGTAAACGTAACGGATGTGTGTTCGATTCCCACTTGGGGGAATAATATATTTTTATTTTCTCGTTCAGATATTAAAACTAACCATTTACTATGTCAAAATTCGTTAATGTAATTACAAAATGTAAAACTCTTTATTGGTGGAAATGTAAACCTACTTTATTAAAAAGGAATCTGTTCCACCTAAGCATTACTCACTCATTTCTCTTACGCAGTGGGACTCATTCTTTATACTGTTAGTATAGATATGAGCAGTTACTTTCTATGAGTAAGCGAGCAAAGTCACAAACAAAAACATATACAAAATAATATTTTTATATGACAAAATTATCTAAATGAATATTTTGGCTTAGTATCAGTTGGTAAGCTCACGCGACAAAGCAGATCTCAGTTAACTAATTGGCTAATAAAACTGAAATACGTGGAGACAACATACGAGAGAATATTAGTAACGTTGTGATTGTGTTGTCATATAAAGTATATGATTTAAATTATTTTTGGATATTCATCATCATCATCATCATCAGCCTGTCCTCGTCCACTGCTGGACATAGGCCTCTCCAATGGCACTCCACTGAGCTCGATCTTCAGCTTTTCGCATCCAGCCGCTGCCCGCCACTTTGCGTATATCGTCACCCCATCTAGCTGGAGGACGTCCGCTTGCTTTTGGATATTTATATTTCTTTGTTCATTAAGGCATTGATTTTCACAGGATACGCAGAGGAACCTTAATATTAAGATTCTACGTTCTTCACTTTTCGCCATAGCCATTGCGTGTTGAGTGGGAAAATTTAACGCACTAATTAAAATCATTCCTATTCAGGAAAATACCCTTGAGTGGGAATCGAACCCGCAACCATCACGACAGGCCAGTGGTAGCGCACGGGCACAAGCCTGTTATTATAGGCTGTATTGTAGTTTCGAATTCCAGTAGATTTTACACTAGGTTTCCAGATTCCCTCCTTATCCTGCTATATTCTGGACACATTGGGAAGCTAAATAGTAAAAGCAATAAATTAAATAAAAAATCAACCACAATTCGTCATACAACCAACACCTATAATTAACAAGAAAATTATACAAAAATAATAATAAAAAAAAACTGTAAGAAAACCAAGTAATTATAACATTTCCACACAATGAGGTGAATCATGCGTGTTAGAGCGCCTGCCTGTGTTAAACGCATTTACGCAGTTTTACTGTAAGCGATAGCGATGATCCTTACGCGTAACTCGTGGAAAATATATATTAAGAGTTCTGTATAAAAACATATATAATGGTAGAGTTATACAAAATAAAAATATTTAAGAAAAATCATTTCACGCTGTATCCCGCACACAGCAGGGTAGGCAGAGGGAACCTAGTGTTAAGACACTCCGTTCGTCACTTACCGTCTGAATGCATTGCGTGTTGAGTGGCAGAACTAAACGCTGCGCTTTTGCCTCGACACCAGAGCTAAGAAATCCACAACCAGTTGATTTTACAGTCACATTCTGTGCCTCTGCGCCACGACTGGTCTCCTTTTCCTGGTCTGGTTTTTTAGAAAAATATTTTTTACATTTTTTTAATATTAAAAAAATATTAACAAGCGTCTATCATCAGGCAGCCTAACCCTAAAGCCGTCTCTCAACACCGAATACAATACTACGTAATTGTAGTGAATAATTAATAAAACGCATGAGTCACCACCACCACCACCGCGCCGGCCACCACTCTTTGTCTCTTTGTGGCGCATCTTTTTATTTACGACCGTATACAGTGCAGTACAAAAGATTGTTAACACGTGCGTCTAACTGCACTTTTATAAGATAATTTTACATTATTACCATTTTTCATTCGTTTATGTAATTGTGTTATTTGATATGTTTTTGTTTGTAAGTTGTAGGTTCCTTTTTTTTTCAGCTTTACGCTGTATAAGTAAACAGGTAAATTTAATAGATGCCATATACCCAAATAGCTAAAATTAGGCTATAGCCTCCATATATTCCATTTTGACTTCTATTTTTTGTTAATAATTGGTTACCTCTGTCTACCTATGTGCAGGATACAGGTTTAATCTGAAAAAAAATAATAATAAAAGTTCTTTAATCTGAAAAAAACAAAAAACAATCTTCCCATGGGATATGAACCCATATCCTACGTGCTTAGTGAGATGTGTAAAACGTGCCATCCATTAATACGAGTACAATATAAGGGTGTATAAATAAATGTATGTCAGATATTCTATCTCTTAGGACTTTCATACAACAAATATACTTACTGATATTTCAAATATTAGAATTTCCACATATACCTGTATTGAATAAGAAATATATTTTTTTTTACTAGGTAGAAAGGATTACAATTATTATGAACTTGCAAAATGTGGCGTTGAATTCCACATATCAATACGCATGTCCCGAGTTCAGGCAAATGTTGAAGAAGGAACTGTCTTGGTACTAGATCCCATCTCACATTAGCATTAGTCTATCTCATCATCATCCCATTGCCATTGCTACTGACCATGAATACTTTATACTCAGGGTGAGCAGGGATAGTGTTGGGACACTCCACTCACTTTCTGCCCAATTTTCGAGATATAACATGATGAGTGGCGGTACTGTTAACTAAATTTCGTATTGCTGTCTAAAAATTCACCCCTCCCATTGGAAATCGAAACCACAATCATCGCATTTCCACTCAGATCCCTACGACATTCTATCTACTTTTCACATAAATACAATATAATAATCCAAAAGGATATGACCGTATTCCATCATCAGACCAGCCACGCGTGAACCGGTAACGCAGTGTATACTGTATAGTGACAAGTGAACTGTGTAACAGGTCGTCTGGCCGGCGTCGGGGTGAACGGCTAGTGTGGAAGAGGCAGCCGGGTCAGTCACTTCGGTCTGGCGTGACACAGGGCGTGTAAGAATGGGTAATTGTCGATATAGTAAGTTTTTCTATTGGTTTACGCTTAATTCTGCATATTATACGGTAAGCAGAGAAAAACTAGTGTTAGAACATTCCCTCTTCTATGCAACGATCAGTTTTCAGAACATTACGAGTTCAGTGTAGAAAAGCTATTCTTATCATCAGACGGACGGACGATTATGAGTTCGATTCCCACTCAGGAGAAATAATTATTCACATTTCCTTGCTAAACACTCAACACGCAATGCGTCGAAAATTGGGCGGAAAATCTTAACAGTTTCTTAACACTAGGTTCCCTTTGCCAATGAAGCTGTGTGCGGGATACAGCGTGAAACAAAAAAAAAGTTGTCTAAACTAAGCAGTCATATGTACACTTTATTAGATACATAACTATCCAAACTTCCAGACAGACAAATGAATTCTGAAGTTCTTGAAACTCGAACTCAACTCAGGCTTTAGACTGTTTCTGATGGACTTAAACATCTTGATATTCCGTTTGAAACGCAAAGTAATAAGTTTATACATCTTATATGATATTTGATAATGAAAAGAAGCAACACTACAGACATTTCTGTGGAAAATTCACGTTGAATTTTAAGTTTTCATGCTGAAAATAATCTACATTTGACTGACACATTTTTTTTAGCTTCACGGTGTTTTAAGCTCATAGCAGGGTGGGCACAGGGAACCTGGGAACTTAGTGTTAAGATACTAAGTTCCAATTAAGTCACTTCCATTTCCCACTTTTCTGCCGAATACAAAGCCGTCGCATGTTGAGTCGCGGAACTCAACGCCGCGCTTTTAGCAAGGCAATGCCTCGTTACCGTTGCGAGGAACTATATTATAGCTAAATTAAAATAATTTTGAATGATTACCATAATAAATATATTAATTCAATATAATAGTTGAAATTATTGAGTACATCACTAATTAAAACATTCCCCAGAGTGGTATTTGAACTCCTTACACAAAATATTCTAAAGTTTCCAGCTCCACGATATTCTAAGTAGACTGTTCGTAATTAAGACTACCGCATAGATCATCTCCAACTTTGCGAGTCGGTCGTGCAACTTCTTTAGTTATGACTCGTTTATGGGCTTGTATAATACATACATACATACATACATACATATTATATAACTATCTATATGTTTTAGTTTGAATCTGTATTTATATGTATATTTATGTTTTTAATATATTTTATATTGAAGCCAGTGGTGGCACAGCAGTACAAGTTGCTTCTGTTTGTGGGTTCGATTCCCACAGGAAATGGAATATTTTATATTTTATGAGTACAACGAAGTGTCTCAACACTGAGTTGCCTCCTATATACAGAACCATGAACTAACTGAAATTATAAACTAAACAAAAATATAATAACATTTTAGTTTAATTTAGTACTGTAACTTAAAACCTGTACATGACACTATTCTAACTATATATCTTGAATTATGCCAACAACGTAAGCTGACGTGTACACAGCTGAGTTAGGTTCCCATATGACAGTCGAGCTTAGAATTTAAGGCTATCTGAAATATTGCCAGGTCAAAAGTATTAAATTTCCACTGGGCAGATCTGGCTGAGATATTTTAGTTTGTGGCTTTATGAGATTATATTTAGACTAGTTTTTAGCTGTGGCTTTGTTTGTATGCTGGTATGGAAATTATTAATTGTTCTGTACGATACTCGATATGTTCTAATGAAACAATTTTTATTTAACTGTTTTAACTTAAGCTGTATCACGCACGTAACAGTGTAGGCAGAAGGAATCTGGCAGTTTAGTGTTATGACACTCTATACCCAATAAGACACTTCTGTTCTAAATTTTCCGCCTCAATGTAATATAGCCTTCCTCAATAAATGGACACACCAACTCAATTTTTTTTATCAGTAGTTTCTGAGATAAGCTCGTTTAACCAAACAAATTCTTTTGCAAAACTCATTTGCGGACAGTATTTGTGTTTAAAACGTTTCTGAGGAGCTTATACATATGTTTTGTATGTATAGTTCCACCACCGTCGCCAGTCTCGAAACGTACGTAATGGGTCCAGGATTGGGCAGAAAGTGGAGAATGGAAGTGTTTTAATGGGGACGGAGTGTCTTAACTAACTAGGTCCCCAAGTTCCTTTGCCTACCATGCTATGTGAAGCTTAAAAAATACTTTGGAGATATTTAATCTAGGAAATGTTTTATCACGTCCTTTAGAGACTTGTTTAGTTTAATATTGCTACTTGTTAGAGTCATAACTGTGTTTTATTTGATAATATCATGTTATTTACATATTATGTACATATATGAATGTGGTATAATAAAAATACAATCATATGTTTGCAGGTAATTGAAGGTCTTTTAGAATATAAATGCATATACAAATATATATTATAAATTTATATAGAAAACTAAAGAGACTGGGTAAGACCTGGGTGCACCTTCGAAAACAACGTATTGATGATACTAGAGGAAGGGCACGAAAAAGCAGTAATATAGTTATATTCAAAATAATTATATTTAACTAAGAAAAAAAAATCAATTCAAAGAATATATGTACCTATAGAGGTACGTAAGTTGTAGGTACTTCTCCATAAAACAAGTAATTTAATTTTAGCTTACAATGCACCCTAAAGTTTTCAGATTTTGCAAAATCAGACCACAGGGGTGACTAAATTAAAGGGTGGCAGTTCTTTTCTTGCCTTTTTTCTTAGTTTTTTTTTCTCTTTTTTAGGGTACCGTACTTAAAGAAGCCCTTTGTTGTCCATCCGTATCTTTATCTGCCTGTCTGTCTGTCTGTAAAGAGCCTTTATCTCTGGAACGCTTGGAGATATCAAGTTGAAATTCAAACCATATTACCTACTTAGATTTACGGCTTCTTGATTTTTTAAAAAAAAGATAAGAGATGACTCTATATATCGCAAAAACACGTATTTCGACACTATAAAGAGAATAAAAATTATTTTTTCTTTCGGTTGACCTAGAATCATGAAAGAATCATGAAATTTGGTTCAGAAAAAAAATCTGTAACATACATTTGTGATTAAATCCTAAAAAATAATAATCTTAAAAGGAGATCAAAATTCCAATTTCTGCACGGAACCGTCGGTGGGCGAGACCGACTCGCACTTGTCCGGTTTTTTTTTGAAAACAACGCTTAGAGCTCTTAGACGGAAAGTAATGACGGTGAAGTGTTGAAGTTTTTTACTATTTTTTGGTATATATTAGCTTTGAGTTGTCGTTCTGGTTGACTTCTATTTAAATGTTCAATGTAAGAATCTAGCTTTATATAGTGACAAGCTTAAAAGGATTCAAATGTTTCTTGTTCAGTGGTAGATGGAGGTTCAAATCTATTACCGCTAATGAAAAAAATGCGAGAAAATAAAAAAAATAACTTTACGACATATCCCGTATATACGCAAGTGGTAGGCAGAAGAATCCGACCAACTCAATTTTCAAGATATGGTATGTTGAATGGCGGAACTCAACGGTACGTACTGTATTGCTATCAGAGCGAGGAAATAAAGAAGAAAAAATAATTTACGACGCTTACAACGCTAAGACGATATACTCGTAGGTTTGGTAATGAAAAGTTTTTATTTCCTGTCGTTCTGCCACCCAGCAGACTATGTCTCGAAAATTGGGAGATGTTTGGGGAATGGAGTGTCTTATCATTAGGTTCTCTCTATCTACCCAGCTATATGTAGGATATGCCGTAAAGATAAAAAAATAACCGCATTCGGCTCATTTTAAGATTATTTGTTTACAGACATTACGTGCTTAGCGGAACTTAACACCGCGCACTATGACACAACCATATTGTAGCCAGTCTTAGATTAAAGATAATAGGCCATTTAATTATAATACGTGTACAATTTACGATGCTGTTGTCAGAATCCGGAATGATCTCGAGTCGGCACAGATGTTCTGAGAAAATATGATAGCTATTTATACAGCCGTTAGAGATTTAAATGATAAACGCGAGGAAACATTTAAACGACATATTTAATGGAAATTATAAATTTGCTAGTTTAATTATTAAGTTTGTTTTTAGTTTGCTTTGGTTCTCGCTGTATCTCGGGTATAGCAGGAAACCTAGTGCTTAGACACTTCGTTCTCCACAAACCGACCAATTTTCTTACAACTCCTACAATTATATGACTTCCTCTGTAATTCAAAAAATATTTTTACAGAAAGAAAAAACCTCAACACAACTGCCTCCTAAAATGGGTGATGAGTGAATGTATTAACACTAAGTTCCCTCTACTGACGCTGCCATAATCGGGATACATCGTGGAGATAAAAGAAGATAAGCACAGTATCTGATAACAGTATCTCTATAATAATAATTATGTATATTATATGCAATATACATAAACATAGAGCTATATAGCCTCCTTGTAACCACGGTCAGATGCCAATCGAAGTACTACAATAGATTCAAATTAGTTTTAACAAATCGTTAAAATCTATACTAAATGTTTCTCGGGAAATGAACCCGTATACCTTTATAGTATAAGGTTCATTTCCATATATAACATATCACAAAGGGCTGTAAACACGCAGTGAGTAGCGAGGTGTAAAATGAAAGACTAATTTTATTATGAACAAAACAATTACAATAGTAGCTCAGTGCGTTAGGCTTGGTGAGCAGTGAATAGTTGTTGATATGCTTTGCTATATTTAAACAGTACAAATTTTTCAATGTAAATTAGTTTTAGCACGCCAATCAACATACAATATCTTTATAATAAAATTAATAGTAAGTAAAGATTAAAGACTTTTAGTTGAGGTTTGATCTGCCTATAAAAAAACTCTACTGTATTATTACTATACGTTTTAAGTATAAATAACTATACAAAATCTCATCACATTGCTTACTGAAAAATTATTAATTTGCAAGATCTAGATCTTTCTGCTTTTTATTGTCATCGACTATTTGAACATAATAGTAATAGTTTCATTTTCTCGCATTGGTAACGTAAAGTCCGCCATTGCGTTCCACCACTCAACACAATACCTCTAGAATTTGATGAAAAGTGAAGAACTAAATTGTCTTAATGGGAACAGAGCGTCTTAACACTTGGCTCACAAGTTCCGTCTGTCTACAATGCTATGTGCTATACAGCGAAAAACCAAAAAAATACTATTTAGACAGAAGGAACCTATTGTAAAATTTCCTTCAGACTTTGAAACTGATGTAAGAATCTACGTGTAGAAGTAGCAGAATAACATTATAGCGGTAGTGGTAGCTAGTATATTTCATACATTTAGTGGACAACATAGTTTACAAGGCACAACACAATTACAATAGAGGCACTCTCTGTAACAGTTCGTTTAGACTGTTAATCACACACAATATTAAACTGATTCCGCTTTGTTGGAAGCGACTTGATGATATTTGGAGAATAAATCTTCCAATGATGGTTCTGGGTTCGAATCTCCATTAGGGAAATGGTGTAATCCGCTTTGTCAATTTGTTAAGACGGGGAAAAAGCCACCGACGTCTAGCTTTGTTTGTTAACGTTTTTTTTAATTTTCACACTTATATACCCACTCTAGAAAATGAAATATTTAATATTATCATTTCTTCGTTCTGACAGCGAGGCAAACCTGGCCTTTCCGATCCCCACGCAATGTCTCTAGAATTCAGCGGAAAGTGGAAAACAGAAATGTCTTAGTGGAAACGGAGAGCCTTTACACTATATTCCTTGGTTCTCTCTGCCTACCCTGCAGGTTACAGCGTAAAGCTAAAATAGACAACTTATATTTAATCATGCTTACTCTATCAACTACAAAATGCTAGGAAAAAGCTTAAAAAAGTATACCACAATAAACAAGGGTCCTGTTAGTAGGTTCGATAAACGAAAAGGGGATAAATAAAACATCGACGACGCCAGCGACGACGCGGTCGGATGAATTATTCACAAGATAATCACTGAAGAGATCAAAGACCAGCTGGGGATGGGTAATTTGTGTGAATAGCACCTAATAAATGTGAATGCCTCACTAATTATTATATTATTTTCTATTTATTATGTACTAGTGGGCCCGGACGCGGCTACACCCGCTAAAATATAAGCCTAAATAATTAAAATAAGTTAAAAAATAATAATAAGTGGAGATTTATTATAAGAAAAAATATCTGAGTAACCGAAATGAACAAACAAAAGAGGTAAAAGTAACTAAAGGAAATTCTTAATATTAGAAAAAGTACCTAAAGTTTGCCGTGCGCGCGTACTAAACATTTTTCTATATTAAATAATTATTAATTTTTGAGAACAATATTAAATATAATCCCAAATGATTAAAATTACGATATTTTAAGTGTATAACATCGGTATAGACAACCGAACTGAGATAAATTAATTATAAGCAGCAAATAATTACATAAAAAATAATAGTAATTCGAAAATATATAAAAATTTACAAAATCATCAAAGTCAAGATCATACTATACCACTCGTAGGCTAGGTCATTTGGAATCAGTGACATCTTAATTATTTATTAGAATGTTACACATTACACTATAATCTCCATCAAGATGAAATGCTAAAAGTGACTATTATATTTATTTTCATAAGGATGAATATCAAATTATAGAAATCATCTAATTTTTGTTAATGTATACAAATCTATATCGGCGCGCGCCATGTATGCATTAAGCAAACTCACTTTGGGTGACGTTTTCTTAAAACAGCAAACTTTGCAAGCCGTTGCTTAGCAACGCGTAGCGACGATTGTTATTAACATGGCGGAATAAATTAAATTAATTATTTTAATATATTGTTATATAACGAAAATATTACAAATATGAGAAAAAAAAAGTATCCTATGTTCATCCCGGGACCCTCAAGTATCTCTATATGAGTATTTTATCACAATTAAATTAGCGGTTTGGCCCTGATTGCGGAAAAGACAGACAGACAGGCAGACAGACAGACAGACAGACAGACAGACAGACAGAGTTACTTTCGAATTTATAATATAGGTATGGATGGCGGTAAGGTTCTAATATTCGAATTTCGCTTTTTTTTCATTTTCTTTTTTCTTGGAGATGAACCGCGGTGTTAAGTTCCGCTTTTTGATACGCAATGTCTTGTCGCCGAACCCACAATCATCATATTACATTGTCTCGCTCATTTGGAAGGGTTTGTAATTAATAAGTTTGAAATCGAATCGGCTACCACACTAGATTTTATTAGATTTAGACTGTACTACGCATATAGAAGAGTAGACAGAGAGAACCTGGTGCTAAGACCGTTCCTCTCTCCCCAACCACATTTCGAGACATAGTGGGTTAACTAACGTAACTCAACGCCTCACTTAATTTAAACTAGAAATAATTCGTTTATAAAAAATCGAACCTAGAACCGTCGTATTTACATTCGGAAACGTATACGTAAACGTACAACTGTAATAAGTGATATCAGTTTCTTAGAAGGTTCCATAATTATTCTCATAACCGCTCTTTCTTTGAAGAAGATTGATGCATGTAATATTTTCTTGTTATAAATTAATATTCATAAAAATGTATGCCAGTGTGATAAATTTTATGCAGAAAACAAAAACAAAGGATAAGTTAAAAATATATGTATGGGTACTTTATTATTATAGCAACTTGTGCATTCTTTGCGATTAACAGAGGAAGTTATTGATAATTCTCTCCTCTCTCCTTGCGTGTACTTTAAGATGTAAAATAGCAAAACCAATTTTACTAGTTAATTTTAAAGAATTTCGAGATATCCTTCCATAGTTCCTCACATTCACTAATTTGCCTTCATATTTTAGCTTTACGCTGTATTCACACATGGCTGGTTAAGCAGAGGAAATCTGGGAACCTAGTGTAAGTAACAGTATAAAGATTCTCCGTTCCCATGAAGACACTTCCATTTCCCACTTTCCGAGCCGCGCTTTGCCTACTAAAGCGAGGAAATGAAAATATTAAACATTTCGTTCCCAGAGTGAAATTCGCACGACTCTGCGCCACGACCCTAAAAAATATTTTCTTTTAATAAAATATTTTCAAAATATTTCAATTATTTATTTTATTAAAAATGTAACATATAAGCCTAACATACAATAACTAATAATGATTTAATAAGTATTGTTCATAATTATTGTATGAATCACTACACTAGAAAATACCTTCTTGACCCAAATGCATAGGAATGAACCCACGTACCCGCGTTAAATAGACCATCGCTCTATTTCAACCATAATGACCATTGTTTCGTATTGGTCATAAATAATACATTTTCAATAACTTCAGTTATTAAAGCGACGCAGTGTGCTAATAATTCGTTTTTACTTTAGTTTAACCTAATTATTAAAATTAAGTTAAATTTAGTAATACGTGTTAAGTGGAACGCCGTTATAGTACAGTGGTAATGTAGATAGATGATTGTTGTTTCGAATTTTAGTGAAAAAAATTGTTCTTATACTTAAACTTCTTATTTTAAAATAAAAGCTTTTTAGACTTTTTTCATTGTAGCTTACAAATGAAACCTATTAGGTGGACTGTGCAAAAATTTAGAATCTGTCATTTTTTTGAAGTCGTAATCCAAATTTAGCTTGGGTCTGGTCTGGGTCGAATTTAGCTTTTAAAATAAGATCTTATAGCAGGAGGGTACGCAGAGGGAACCTAGTTAATTAAAATACTCGTTTCAGCCAATGTTTAAGACATTGCTTGTTGAACACACACTTTATCTTAATAATACAGAAGAAATGAAAATAATTAATTACGTTAAGTGGAAATCGAATTTACAACTATCAAGTTTACAGCCGCTGCGTAGAACGGAGACTTATCTATCCTTAAAATACATAGATATTTATTTTCTAGTAAAGATTACCTTTGCCTATTCCGCTAAATATAGGAAAAACGTAAACATAAAAAAAGTTATATAACAAATTAAAACAGACATACATACGATGCCCATATAATTCCTTATGCGATGAGTTCCGTACAATGTTCAAACGGTGAATGTATATAAAATAATTTCAAAGAAATTTGATCTTTTTTTCTTTAAACATAAAGATGGATTTGCTCTAACATGATATTATTATTTGTAATGACCTTCTCATGTGCATAAAGCAGTTCAAGGATAAAATGACCCTTTTACTTTATTGCGTTTAATTTAATTGTAAATATTATACATTATTTTGTTCCTATTGTGATTAATAAAAAGATTGTGTGATTATAATATTATTATATTATTTTTATATGTTCTTGTAGGTACAGGTTCAAATCCTCAATCAATTGAAAATATTTGTAATGTTAAATTATTGAAGCCAGTCGTAGTGCTGGGGCATAAGCGTGTGATTGTAAACGCGACGGATTGTGGGTTCGATTCCCACTTAAGGAAAAAACATATATTTTTTTTGGTTTGGTGGCGAGTCACAGTGCGGCGTTAAGTTTCGAACTCAACACGCAGTGCACAGAATTAGGAAGAAAGTAGGAAAAGGAAATATCTTAATGGGAATGGAGCGTCTTGGACACTAGGTTTCCCAGTTGCCTTTGCCTATTTTGCTATGTGCGTGAAACTAAAAAAAAGTTTTCCCTAAGTTATTGATTTGTCACTAACTTATGTGTTTTTTTCATTATTAGTCTTTTTGTAATGAAATAGCATCATATACTCATATTCGTTCATCTGTAATGATTACTTAAATTAGATAATGTTTACTCACAAGTGAATAGACAAACAATAACATTTCTTCGTCTTAAAAAAAACATAGTGTCTTAACACTACATTCTTTCTGCTTGACCCTTTGAAAATGCAGGATATGCAGTAAACAAAAACATAAAGATAGGTCAAATTAGTAAAAAAAGATAAATACAAATCCCTTTTGTATCGAGACCTGGTAATTTTACAGCCCACTTACGTCAAACGCATCTCACGATTCTTGAAAGTGCATTGTCATATTCCGAATATCACATCATTTTAGTTCAAGTAAACACACGTTACTTAATTCGCTCCAAATCGTCGTATTTATTTTAGTGTTTTTTTAAATATTAACACCTAATATATAGTTTATTGTAGAAATAAGCAAAAAATAATCATTGAGACCAGTCATGGCACAATTGGTTGTGAGTTCGATTCTCACTCGAAGAAATAATATATTTAATAGCGGAAAGTGGAGAATGTAAGTGTTTTAATGAGTACGGAGTATTTAACGTTACATTCTCTTTGCCTAGCAAATGAAACGGCTAGCTTCAGCTTCTTTTTTTAATGCCAAATTTCAATTTCCGAATTCCGCGGAGCTTAACGCCGCACACACACAAAACAAACTCCGCAGTACCACACGAACTACCATCACATGTTTTCCATCTAATTAGCCACGGCCACTCCGCCTTTGTCATATATTGTGTTCTCGGAAATATGCAGTAACAAAAAGAAATTGTGTCAAAGTCCTGCGACAAGGTAGACAGACGGTGAGTGGCGCGGAACGATCGGTGTTTTATTATTATTTATTTTTTTATTTTATTTTTTTTAAGTTTTGTGATGTATTGAATTATACCTAAATACATAATTATATACATCTTTATACATTGGTGTCAAATGAAAGGGCTTGATTTGTTAAATACAAAAAAAGACTTTTTAAATAGTATTTTTATGAAAAATACTAATAAAAGTTATTATTATCGGAGGAAGGAGTGTCTTGACACTAGGTTCTCTCTCTCTACTCTGCTGGGTGTGGGATAATTTATTATTGAAGTAGATTGCAAGCAAAAAAATAAACTTGAGGCTAGTCGTGGTGCAGAGGTAAAAGTGTTTGATTTTAAACGCAACTGGTTGTGGTTTCCATCGTCACTCCAAGAAATGAAATATTTATTTAAATTGATTTATTTCTTCGCTCTGGTGTCGAGGCAAAGCGCGGCGTTCAGTTCTGCCACTCAACACGCAATCCCTCCAGAATTCGGCAGAAAATGGAACGGAGTAACACTAGGATTTCTATGCATACCAAAATAAAAAAATATATATCAATTAGAATAAGATGAAATGAAGCATCTTAATATTACTTTATTGGTATTTAAAAAATGTTATTAAAAGTAAAATGAAATGATTCCAAAAAAATCATCTTCAACCAAATCGACAAAAAAAAAACCAAATCGTTATATTTTTAAATCAACAAAAAAATTAAATATTCGCATCGTGACACGATCATTAAATGTCAAAGGCACCAAATCATTAGCGTTACGGACCCCGGCCCCCGCGCCTCAGTTAGGATGTGTCGTTAATAACGAAAAATAACGCAAAACGAGGTTCTACTGCCAAAAAACAGTAATTATTGTACAAAAAATGTAATGCTGAGGTAAAGTGCGATTGTAGACGACGGTTGTCGGTTCGATTCTTATTCGGGGAAATTAAATGTTTAATATTATCATCTCCTCTCGCTTTGGTAACGGTTGCGTTCCGTCGCTCAATAGGCAATGCCTAATTTAGTGGGAACGGAGTGACTTGACAATAGTTTTCCATGTCACTTTTGCCTACTCTATATGCGGGATACAACGGAATGCTAAAAATAATATAATGCTACACCATTGTGGCACAATTGAAAAGTCTTTGATTGGATGTTAAAGGTGGGTTCAAATCTTATTGTAGGGAATGTTAATAAAATATTTTTCACTCAGAATAAAATAAACATATCCTTTTATAATCGACAACGTCACGGCCCTGCGGATGGTAATTCAATTCCTGTTTGGGGAAAATAAATATTTTTTATAATTAATTTCCCCAAATGGGAGATTTGAGATCGTCGTACCATATTTTGTGAACTGAGTGTCTTAACACTGCATCCTAATAGTGTCAATAAGTAGTAAGTTGTCAGTATACATTAAAAAAAAAACACTGTCTAGAATTTTTTTTGTATAATGTGGCTATCATATAACAAATCAGTAATATAATTATTATCAAAAAATAAAAAAAAAAACTGAAAACGCATAAATAAAAAAAAAAAACATGTTGTAATCCATCCACCATTCGATGACACATCACAAAAAAAAAGTGCTGCCAAAAAAATTCTCTTTTATAGGAAAAAAGTCAAAAGCCGTCAAACAATGGCACTTGCAATTCATACCTTTTTTGTATGTATGTATGTATGTGTGTATATATCAATGTGCGAAGAGTGAAATTTTTAATGTATGTAGGTAAGCCGGTGAGAAAAAATTACCGCGTATGACTACAAATGTGCGGCGTTAAGTTTCGCTATTCACCACGCAATGAGTGAGGGGTGTTTTAAAAAATAAGCTTGGAAAATAATTTAAAGATTATATTATCAGCATCACGCTGTATCTTGCACACAGCAGGGTAGGCAGAGTTCCCCACTTTCCGGCGACTTCTGGAGGCATTGCGTGTTGAGTGGTGGAACTCAACGCCGCGCTTTTGCCTCGACATCAATAATTAATTAATAAATAATAATTCATTCCTACCAATAGGGATCGAACCCACACGCACGTGCCACTGTGCCACGACAGCCTGTAAGTAGGAATTATTATTTAATTAATATGTTAATTAACATTTTCAAAAGATAAACCTATGAATATCGTGTTTGTATTATGGACAGTTCCCCACTTATATGTACACATACAAACATACAAATGGCTATATATAAATGTATGGACGTATGTATGACGTATCCGCCCTAATTTGCTGTACAACGAACCTGAAGTGTACTTATTGTTTCCCGCGTCGGTGTATTGAAACTATTTTTTTCACGAGCTTACTGAAAACAAAAATTCTTTTTAAAAACAAAAACTCTTTTTTAAATATGATACAGCGTGTTGTTTTTTTATATATTTTTGAGACTCGTTATTTACGCTGTGTAATTCGGTAATAGGCTTTTCCTTTATGATGTTTATATTTTTAAAAATATTTTTGAGGCCTTTAGCGAGGCATAGCACAGCAGTATTGCATCTAAAAAATGAGACAGTTGTGGATTCGATTCCTAGGGGGAATTAATTAGGCGATGTGTTTCACAACTCAAAACTATTGAGTGATGCGTGAGATATAGAGTGTCTTTACATTAGGTTCCCTGAGCTTACCCTATATTCGGGATACAATGTGAAGATGTGAAAAATTGTAATCTTTCATTCTTAAATATACTTTTTTAACTATAATTCATTCATAATTCATTAGAAAAAAATATATTTTTAGTATGGAAGTAGTGGTGGCGAGGCCATCCTGGCACGGGCACAAGCGTGACACTGTAATACGGTGGTGGGCTCAACTCGAACTTGAGACAATGACATATTCAATACTTTCATTTCTCCGCTCTGGTAACGAGGGAAAGTTCAACGTTGTGTTCTGCCACTCAACACGCATTGCCTCAAGAATTCGACGGAAAGTGTCTTAATGAGAAATGGAGTATCTTAACACTAGATTCTCAGGTTCTTTCTGCATATCCTGCAAGTAATGGTACCTAGACTAACTAAAAAAATTTTTCTCTGCCTAGGATAGACTATAGTAGGGATTTAATTAATTTGTTTTAAATAGAACAAATATATATTTTTATAGAAATTCATATTTTCAATTTTATACCTGGCAACTTCTAGTAAATAACAATATTATCATGTATGTAATACCAATAACATATCGATAAATAAAATTTCCAATACCGTTTGAAATTGCTCATCAAAACTATAAACCAACAAATATTCGGCGTAAATAATGAAAATAGTAATAATTTTACTGAAAAATAAAGACAACTCTAAATAGTCGATTAACATCGATGTCCTGAAGCAATAAATCGGTAATATTGAATCTTATGTAATAATAGGCCGCTTAAGGCCGTCGAAGCCCGGTGGTAGAACAGAGGTGGTGGGTGTGAAACGCGACGGTTGTGGATTGAATTCCCAGTCGGGGAAAATGGGCAATATTTAATATTTTCATGGTAATTGCGTTTCGCCATTAAATTCACATGTACATGTCAGATTGATGAATAGCGAGGAACGGAAGTGTTTTAATGAGAACGGAGTGTCTTAACACTTTGTTACCACCTCTGCCTACCTTGATATATGCGGGATACAGCGTGAATAAATAAGGCCTTGGCCAGTGTCTACCTGCTTACGATAGTTCTAGGTTCGATTACTATTAGGAGAAGACTTGTATTTTAAAAAGCCACCATGAAACGAACATTGGAAAACTGAATATCTTAAGAGAAAATTGGGAAACTGAATATTTTCGGGAGAATCGTAAAGTTGTTTTATTTATTTTATGAAGAAATAAGTTAAATATTGAAATGTCCTTTTCAATATTTAACTTATTTATTAAAATGTTCGGCGTTGGATTACGCAGTGTGATGGTGGAAGGTACTATATATATGTATTAACTAGGGGGCGCGCGCAGCTTCGCCTGCTTATTTGGACCCTTAGGGGTGAATTCTAATAAACCATGAAACATGTGTCCAATTAAATACTTTTAAGAGTCTAAGTTTCAAATTTTATAAAAATCGGTGGCCATTTAAAGATTTTTCCATACGTACTTTCAACCCCTTATTTACACCCTTAGGGGGAGAATTCTAGAAAACGATGAAACACGTGTTCAATTAAATACTTTCAAAAATCTAAATTTCAAATTTTATAAAAATCGGTGCCGATTTAATTTTTTTTCCATACAAACTTTTAGCCCTTATTTGACCCCTTTAGGGTTAACATTTTTCAAAATCCCTTCTTAGTGGATGTCCAGATTACGAAAGTAAACATCTGTCCAAATTTCACGTTTCTACGCACAGCGGTTACGGCTGTGCGTGCGTCTTACCTCAGTCAGTGAGGACAAGTCCTTTTATATATATAGATATTTCCCTCTGACATTGTTTTAGTTTCAAGCTGTAACCCCACTAGGCAATGTAGGCAGAGGGAACATAGGAACCCAGTCTTAAGACACTTCCATTCCTCATTTTCTGCCGAATTGTGGATACGTTGCGTGTTGTGTTGCATTTTAAGCCTTTCATCCTATCCCACCACCACAAAATCGAGAGAAATACAACCAATAAAAAAAAACAAAGAATAAACAAAAGTACATAATAGCCGCTTACCATCAATTTCCCAAAGCAATAAACAGATCATATATTGAATAAGTTAATGCAGAAATTGATTTATTTTCCACCGAAATCACACACACAGTGCTCAGGCCTCGGCATCCTGCCAGAAATCCACGAAAAATGGCCTATTTGTAATTTTAATGGGCGAAAATAATAATTCGGTCGATTTCTATGAGGGGAGTAGTGATTTTTAATTCCTTTAACGTGGCGGTAGTGCCAAAATGTTAGATGCTGTGAAAGTGATTTAGTATTGTGTGTGTGTGTGTGTAGATTTATTGATTATATCGATTTAATAGAAGCCATTCCTGGCGGGTGTCTGGTTGTAGGTTCGATCCCCAATCGAGGTAATGAAATATGTATATTAGGAATAGGTTCTCAGTTTCCCTCTGCCTCTATGTACGAAATACAAGCGTGAAACTAAGAAAAAAATGTACCAAAATTTTATTATTGTTACTCTTCTAATAAATATACTCGTATATCCATACCTATATTATAAATTCGAAAGTAACTCTGTCTGTCTGTCTGTCTTTTACGCAATCAGGGCCAAACCGCTAATTCTATTGTGATAAAATACACATATAGAGATACTTGAGGGTCTCGGGATGAACATAGGATACTTTTTTTTCTCATATTTGTAATATTTTCGATATATACCAATATATTAAAATAATTAATTTGACAAGCAATTTATTTCGCCATGTTAATAACAATCGTCGCTACGCGTTGCTAAGCAACGGCTTGCAAAGTTTGTTGTTTTAAGAAAACGTCACCCAAAATGAGTTTGCTTAATGCATACAAGGCGCGCGCCGATATAGATTTGTATACATTAACAAAAATTAGATGATTTCTATAATTTGATATTCATTCTTATGAAATTAAATATAAGAGTCACTTTTAGCATTTCATTTAGATGGAAATTATAGTTTACTGTATAACATTCTAATAAATAATTAAGGAGATGTCACTGATTCCAAATGACCTAGCCTACGAGTGGTATAGTATGACCGACGCGAACGGGCGGATGACTTTGATGATTTTGTAATTTTTTATATATTTTCGAATTACTATTATTTTTTATGTAATTATTTGCTGCTTATAATTAATTTATCTCAGTTCGGTTATCTATACCGATGTTATACACTTAAAATATCGTAATTTTAATCATTTGAGATTTTATTTAATATTGTTCGCAAAAATTAATGATTATTTAATATAGAAAAATGTTTAGTACGCGCGCACGGCAAACTTTAGGTACTTTTTCTAATATTAAGAATTTCCTTTAGTTACTTTTACTTCTTTTGTTTGTTCATTTCGGTTACTCAGATATTTTTTCTAATAATAAATCTCCACTTATTATTATTTTTCAACTTATTTTAATTATTTAGGCTTATATTTTAGCGGGCGTAGTCGCGTCCGGGCCCACTAGTGTTATATATATGTGTGTATGTATATCAACCGAAAACTCTGAAAGGCAAAAGGAATAAGTCAATCATGTAAGGGTTACATGATACGTTGAATGTGGGGTCAAAAGGCTCCGGGACAAAAATGCGCTTTTCACCCGCTTTATTGGACAGCTAACCTAAGCATTTGTATGTAATTCAAAAACTTTGTGACATTTTTATTTTATTATATATGTAGAGATAATATTTTTTATTTCATATTACTATTACTAACATTCAGTATTTTAATTTCCTTGTTTTGGGACTAAGACAAATATTGGCGTTGAGTTACGCTAAGTTTTATTTAATTCAATTATATGAATCGCTATTATTTTCAGCTTGTCCATTTCTATGTATTTCCACGATAAAACAAAACGCGACGTTGATTTTCATGCCAACGAATATAACGTAAATACTCGTATAATCCCTTAAATAGGTATAGAACCTACAACCATCGCGTTTATAGTTTGTTTGTACATCTGTTCCACTGACTCATCTACTGCGCAGTGTCATAAAGATTTTACCTTGTTTTGCACCTTGACGATGTCAAAAATAATTTTAATTAAGATTTAATGATGTAATTAATATAATGTATGTCTATTTTTATACACATTAATAAATTAGAATTATGCAAACGCAAGAAAAAAAATGCTAATAGGCTTATAGTTTTTAATTAATATGTTGAGCTAAAAATACTGCGTAATTTCCATAATTTTTTTTTTTTTTTTTTATAATAATAATACTGTTAATGTTTTTCTAGGTAAGCCGTCCTTTTTAACCCGATGAAGG
Organism: Heliconius melpomene rosina; assembly: GCF_056956725.1. NCBI lineage: Eukaryota > Metazoa > Arthropoda > Insecta > Lepidoptera > Nymphalidae > Heliconius > Heliconius melpomene. Next base: position 986,097 of record NC_140402.1, on the reverse strand, counting down.
ATGTAGCGAGGTATTGGAGAATGGTATTCAACGGGTTTGAGGAAATTCTAATCTAACCCTCGCCTCTGATTTGCCTTTATTAGTTGGCATAGTGGAATGCTAAAGTTTGATGCATTAAGAAATGGAGGTGCTCAATCCCCATAATAACGGGGAAACCCTGTCAAAAACTCCTTGTGATGATGAAACCAGTACACCTGTCTTGTCATCCTTAGCGTCCACACTGGTGATGTGCTCGAGGCATTACACCTTTCGCATTCTTCTAGGAGGCAAGTCAGCTTTCTTAACACAGCATCTGATTGTAAATGCAACAGTTGTGAATTCTATTCTCACTCAGAAGAATTATATTTCGCCACTCTACAGGTTCTTAACTCAGTAAGAATGCAGTTTTTGCCACTTACAGGATTGAACCCTTTAGTATCGAGTACTGTCAGGAACAAGTCAACTGCGTCATGGGAGTGTCACGACATACTTGACAGCTAAAATTTCTTAGTGAGCATAATTTTATTTTAAACAACGTTAAAGCTTTAGTTAGCGTGAGCCACGAAGCTTGTCTGAAAAATGGGATTTCAGTGAAAAAATTGCTATAAATTACAATTTCTTGGTTTGAATTACAAAGTAAAAGGTTGTGGATTAATTCTCCATTTAAAACAACTATTTTTGTTCACAGTTATAGAGGGAGTCCACGCTCCTGCAGCACGACGGTCTCTATAATATATAATTATTGTTAAACGCATATAGAATTCCTGAGTTTAGACTACAGATTCGCAAACATAAAGATAACACTTTTATTATTTTTTTAAATAAACATAAGAATTTTCCACTCATTTAAGATGAAATCCCAAACTTCCAAGCCAAGCAGAAGTATACCATTAGTCTATACTAATATTATGAAGCTGAAGGGTTTGTCCGTTTAAACGCACTAACCTCAGGACCTACTGGTTCGAATTGTGTGTACGGGATGCAGCATGAAGCTGATTTATTTATTTATTTGATTGCAGGGAAACACGTAAGTAAAAGCTAGTATGTCATAAAGCTTATTACTTTATAGCAACCACAGTTGTAACTTCCAAACAGGTTGTATATAAGGAATATTTTGTAAAAATAAAACGTGTAAAGTAATTTCAGTAGTGAAATATCGCGGTCGCGTGACGGCTGACGGCTCAGCTCTAAATAATAGATTAGACGCTTATACCGCTTCTGGACATAGAGTAGCTGGGTGCAGGGCCTTTTAGATTGGAATTTAATTGAAAAAATATTGTAGTTTTTAAAATAGATTTCTATATTTTGTTTGTTTATTTTCACCCTGTATCCGTATGTATGAGCGTAGGCAAAGGGAATCTAGTGTTAAGGCACTCTGTTCGCCATTTTCTGCAGAATTTTCGAGCGTGTTGAGTGGCGAAACTTAACACAATAAATAATTAATTAGAATGAATTTGGTTTATGATAGAACCTGCAATTAACCTCATGTTACAGTGACACGCTTGTGCCCTTGCGCGCGACGACCGTCTATAACTAATTATTTGGACTTTTTTAAGCTATTTTATTATTATTATTATTAACAATAGATTAAAAACTAAATTTTGATAAACTAAATAAATAATACTAATTTGTGTAGCTAAGATTTTGTATGGTTGAACGCAATAATCTCAAGAATTACAAGTTCAATTTGGACCATTATTTTGTGTATAATCTATTTATTGCAAAAGGCTGTATTCTAATTATGTAACATCACGTTAATCGTCACGATGTAACCCACTGTACCTGCATCCCCCACGTGGCAAAGTAGACACAGGGAGTCTGGGAACCTTATATGAGCATACTCCATTCCTATTAACACACTTCCATGCACTTCTTTTTGGTCGAATTCTTAAGGTATTGCGTGGTGAGTAACGGAACTGAACGCCGCGCTTTGCCTCGTCACCAGAGCGAAGAAACGTCTGAGTTACGACGGCTTCTGTGATAAAAAAAAATAATAATACATTTTTAGTTTTTTATTATAAATCATTAAAATCTATTTAAAACAAGTAGATATACTTATGGTTAAATTAATTTTCAAGGCGATAACGTAAAAATATTATAAATAAATTGAATACTCGATTAATAAATTAGCTTTGTGTTCGTATGAAAATGAAAATTGTATTATTATAAACTGATTCAAAAACTCATTCATAATTACATTGTATGTAAAATTAATAAATTTCATTATAAATTTACATGTAAATAGGGAATAATGTGAATATAAAATTTACATCAATTGCAATATAATTTTGAATATAGTGCCAGTAATACTTTTTTTTAGCTTCACGCTTTATCCCGCGTATGGCACGGTAGGTATGATAAGATATTCCCGTTTTTATTGATTCAAAGGAACCTAATGCTGCTCTGAGCCTGACTAAAATAGAAATAAGACAAAGATAAGAAACAGATGCTGTCATGATCCACCAGCACAGAGTGTGACTGTAAACACGACCTATTTGAATTCAATCCCAATTAGGGAAATTAATTATTTTCGCTTCTTCGCTTTGGTAAAAAAAAAACCGTTAGATTCTTGACTCAACACACAATATCTCGGATTTCAATGAAAAGTGGAGAAAGTAGTGTATTTACTCTACGTTAAATCTACCTACCCTATTATATAGGAACAAGGGATGAAATTTAAAAATATATTAACAAAAAAATATTTAAAAATTAATCTATACAAGAGCTCAATGCCACCCTTTCTATGCAAACACATAAACGTTGCATTTTCAAGTGAAAAAAGTTCGTTTCAAGCTTAGAAGTGCATGCTCCAATATTATAATTCTTCTTGTGAATGCTAGAAGGGTTTGTTTATGGGGAAGTTCAAAAGAATAATTATTAGTTGAAACTCGAGGAGTTTTTAATGTGGATGACTGTGATGACTCATTGATATCTAACATCGTGTAGGTTAAAAAAGCTTATATTTATTTGAACGTAGCGGGATTTCAACCCAGGCTTCTTGGGAACGCTAACAATATAAATATTTTTTTAATAAGGGTATAAAAATTTGGACCTTGACCTTGAGTAGTATGGATTGGTGGTCAATGTGTTTGGACGGTTGCCAAGAGGTGTGAGTCCAAATCCAGCTATTTATATTTTTAAAAAAGTATCTTCCTTGCCTAGAAAGTACTATTTGTTAAGATACTATGAAACCCAGAACCCAAAATATTCTCGGTACGAGCAATTACTTGAGCGATTAACGTATATTCATAAAAAAATCTATATTTTTAGAGAAGGTTGCGGTTTCTAATACCATTCGGATTAACCTGAATAACAAGAAAACGCGGCGTTGAGTTGCACCACTCAACAGAACCATCACAAACAACACAATGTCTCGAGAATTCGACAGAAAGTGGGGAATGGAACCTTAACACTAGGTTCCCTCTGCCTATCCTGTTATATGTAACTAAAAAACAAAAAGCTTAAACTGACAGCAAATTACAGAAACTTCTAAATAATTAAACAAAGCTAAATTCACATATTCGCTGTATAATTCCCTATAGTGCGATACATCTTCGTGGGTGTGACTGTTGCATTGAAAATTACAATCATTTATACATTCTCTTATTAATTTAGTTGCATGTTTTTCGTGTTTTGTATATTTAACAAGTGTATAATATATAAGACACTAGCGACCCTCCTGCGGCTTCGCCCGCTTTAACTACTGGATTATTCATGTAATGTATGTTTGCAAAGCACTTAAGATAATGTGAAAATTAATTAAACCCTAATGCAACCCGCATTTTCGTAGTTTCAATAAGGATTTTCCAATTGTTTTACACAGCAAGGATTTTTTAGTAGGTACCGTAATTTAAAATCTGTGCTACTAATCTTTTCAAGTACTTATTAAAATATATTTAAATGACTATTTTTAGATAGTTAAATGACTATTTTTAAACGGAAAAAATTATAAACAAAAACCTACCTACCAATAACTACTACAAAAAATGTGAAACCAAATATATCGCGCTGAAATAATACATTCAACTCCAATTATCTAATACGTGCAAACGCATCTAACTAAATCTTCGTTGCTATAGAAAAGCTGAGGATCGAGTGTGGTGGCGAGAATTGGGGAAGGCCTATGTCCAACAGTGGACAAAAGATGGCTGTTGATGATGATGATGATAGAGGCAGCCGGGTTTTTTTTTTCGAGCTTGTGGTTAATGCTGAAGGGGGTATTCTGTCCCTAATGAAAAGCAAGCACGACGTGGCTGCCTGTGAGGAAAATTAAATAGAATGCATGGGCCGGGAATCGAACCCGGGCCGCCCGCGTGGCAGGCGAGCATTCTACCACTGAACCACCGATGCGTGTAAGGCAGGTGGGCGCGGCGGACGCATGGCGAGTGGCGAGCCGTTTCGCAGCAAGGATTTTTTTGATATTGTAACAACTTCTAAAGTACTTATTAAAATGAAAAACAGTAAAAGACAGCTTTGGGCTACATTAAATGGCCAACGTAACTAATAAACTTATTTATATGCTGAGAGTAAAGGATAAGTAAAACTTGAGTCGGCACAGCTGATGAGTCAACGGCGTGATGTGTCAATAATTAAATGCGTTTTTCTCTTAAACTATTCGCAATTTCGAAATAGTGTAAACAGCAAATTTTATCTTCGTTTAACGTAGAAAATGAATAAAGTATTTTAAAGGATAAGGATTAATACCATTATGGAAAAATATCCCTCACAATAAAAACTATATTGAAATTACTATTTTTAGACAGAAATATGATCACTACACGTTATCCTTAAAAGATAAAAATATGCTTTTGCTGACTTTTTTGTAGATCTTATTAAGAGGAACAATACTCCAGTACATTATTTTCATGTAGTACTTACCATTAAAGCAGCGCATGCGCGAAAGTGTCTCAACGGGTAGGACTTTAGACAAATTTATCGTATTTATGTTAATTTACATAAGAATGTACAAATAATAAACTATATATAAACCTTCTACGAAAAACACTCGACTTAATGGTGAAGACCGCATCAAAATCCGTTGGGTGGTTTAGAAGAAGAAGAGTTAGAAACAACAGACAGACACGAAAAGCGACTTTGTTTTATAAGATATAGGATACTGCATACATACATGTTCCATACCATGCTTATATCTTTCCTCGATAAATGTACGTACATTTATCAAGGAAAGATATAGGTATATCCAACAAAATATACAATAATTGAAACTCATGACTTCTTGAGATAAGTGCGGTCAACCAAAGAAACGCCTTTGTCGTAATATTAGTTCTGAAAATGATTGATTATATGTAATACATCTAGATGTTCTTAGTAAAATATTTCGTTTCCTCGAATGGGAATCCAACCTATAACCTGTCGTTTTGACAGTCACACGCCCTACAGGCTCCTATATAGACATATCGTCTTTTTTTAAATGATTAAAAAAGTAGCTTATGATAAGGAGTTTATCCTGACGCAGGCGCACAAACATGTCCCTGTAAACGTGACAGTTTGTGCGTTAAACGCAAAGCGCGGCGTTGAGGTCCGCTACTCAACCCGCAGTGCCTGCAGAATTCGGCGGAAAATGGGGAATTGAGCCTGCCTATCCTGCGTTTGCGGGATACAGCGTGAAGTTAAATAAAAAACAATAGTTCCTTTTACAATCTGATAAAATCACAACATAAAAATAAACGTTTTCATTTCAACGAAAGTATTCAAAACACATCCGTTTATTACGCCAGTTAAGCATTGTAATGAAAAAAATATAAACAATATTCTATAGAAATATCGGCACTTTGACTTAATTAAAAAACATAACCACGCCAAAATAAAATATTTAAAAGTAAATGGGTGAGAGGATGTCATTTTGTGAATAGGTCAAAGCTTCAGTAAAAGGGGGCTAAGTAAGTTTTTTTTTATATTTATTATTTTTAAATAAAAAAAATAAATACGACTGTAAATGAGATAGGTTGTGGGTTCGATCCCCTCTCGGAAGAATAAAATATTTAATATTTTCTTTCTTTCGCTGTAGTAACGAGGTAAAGAACGGCGTTGTGTTTCGCAACTCAACAGGTAATGCCTCCAGAATGCGGCGGAAACTGGGCACCGGAAATGTTTTACGGGAATGGGTTAAACTTAACACTAGGTTCCCTCTGTGAACCCTGCTATGCGTTAAAAAGCGTACAACTGCAGTAAACTTGTGATTTTCAACTTACACCTATTGCCACTAGGGGCAACAGCAAAGTGATGATTGTAGGGGATAAGGATGGTATGAAGAACGAAATGGAGCAGAAAAACAACTAACTTTTATATGCGTAATTAAATGTAACTGCTAGGAAATTAACTCTATTTCAAAATATTTGTTTTCGCATTTCTATTTTCTGTGTAACGGATATGAGTAAATAGAAGGGCAGTTGGAAGCAACCTGACTATATGGTAGTAGTTAGTTTGGATTCCAGTTGGTATGTTCAGTCTTCGCGGCGCTATGGGACCGCGTCTTACTTCAAATGCAATAATATTTTTCTCTGGAAATTAAATTTGGAATTAATTCTGAAATTAATAGAAAATATTTTTTTCTCACGCTGTATCTCGCAGGTAAAGCAGAAATAACTTAGTGTTTAGCCATTGCATCACCCAAAATTTAACTCAATAAAAATTCAATAATTATCGATACATTGCTTGTGATACAACAAATAAATTCAAATTTCGTTAAATTGTAAATTGTAATGTTGTATTTTAAATGGTATTTCGTAAGTGTTTTCACTATCACTACCATTCATGTAATCTGAACAAGAATAAAAACGGAGAGTGGAGTATTGCGACACTAATTTATATAAAAATATATCTTCTATCTCTAAGATAATATTGTATAAATAATAATGCACCCGATGTTTATAAGAAACGGAAGTTCCGTCCGTGTTTTGATTGTGAACATCCGTATGTTCGTGCCAAATTAAAACGTGCCAAAACTTGTGAATTTATTATGGGAACGCTATTAACAATGATAGAGATAGCGGGTTCGATTTAAGGGCAATTTTCTCATATTTTCTATTGGGAACATAAAGTTAAAGATATTTTATATACTTTTTTTGTACTGTTTATCTTTTATTTGAAATAATATATTATCTACAATAAAGTCAAAGTAAATTAAAAAATAATAATTTTAATTTTTGAATTTATTATTTTTAATTTGATTGTAGAACCATTACTCTAAAAGGATTTAAAATTTGACAAATATTATCTAACCCTATAATGGATACTAGCCTTTTTAACCTAATATATGAATTGGAATTAGATATGTATATAGTTGACAATTCATATCAAATGTTATTTATTATGAGAGCATTATTGGAAGCTCCGGTATATATTAATATGTAGTTTTAAAGGTGTAGGCATTTTTTTTAACTTTTTGGTTCACATTGTATTCCGTTGTATACCTATATAAATAAATATATACAAAAAAATGGAAAACGTCTATTCCTCCAAGTGAGAATCTAACCAAAAACCGTAACACGGTGCCACAGTATAACGTTGTGTTATTACGCCTGTAAAATAGTGACTTATCTCTCCACCCTTTATTATGACCGACCAGATGTGGAAATATAATGCACGCACAGTCAACAGTTAATGCCACTAAAATAACAAACGCTAATTTCCACCGGCCTTGGGGAGAGTATTTGTAAATACACGGCGAGCGCGCAGTCAAGGGCAAACCTTGCACTTTGCAGTAACCGATAATTACTTCACTCGTATGCCACGCTAATATGCCTATATTCCTTTTTTTATTATTTTTATATGCTTAAACGCCTACGTTGTATGAGTTTTGCGTATCACGCTTGTTTTTTCTTTTTTTTTTTAATATACACGCTCTATCCCGCGTTAGTGATGTATTTGTGCTGGTAAGCAGAGGGTTATAATTGTTAAGAAAATTCGTTTCCCGTTTTGCAGGCAATTATCGATGTTTTTTTATTAATTTTTATGATTTATCTTAAATCATATTTTTAAGATTAGACTGCTTTACTATTAATTTTAAATTTTAACTTCACGTACATACATTTGTATGTATGTCTGTACGTGTACATTTATGCATATATAAGTATATAGCGTTTTGTAAATTTTATGACACAGTGCATGCCCTAAGACGACTGGCCTTAGCGTATTCAGGGCCAGTCAGTGTGTTGCACTCTAGCGTGTGAGTCATGGGCGATAGCGATTATTATTTTTTTATAATAATTATGCTTTTATAATATAATTTCATACTTATCTTTTTTCTGTTTTGTAGATATTCTATGAATATTGTTTTATTTTTCATTTTCAAAGGCATTTATTGCTAAAGAGAAAAATGGAGATTATGGAAATAGACGGAAATTATATGTTAATTTATATCTATTATGCATTTCGTTGTATAATGTTTTTATATACTCATACATAACCATATTATACGACATAGGCAGAATGAAACTATTGATACATCCCGCATACAAAAAGATGAGTAGAACATAATTTTAAGACACTATGTCCCCAATTATTCACACGGTTTATACGTTAGACATTATGTTTTAATTTGCGAAACTCAACCACGCTTTTTCTTGTTACCAAATCAAGAAAACAGAATCAAAACTACAACTATCCTATTCCACAGTCCTATTCCACAGCCCAAAAGTAAAAAACAATAATTTAAAACTATATTTTCGCTTTTCCCTATACACTAGACTATAAGCACTACGTGATAATTTCGGCCAACAGCGAAGGTGAGAGTGTCGTATTTATAAACACGTCGCATCGTGCTCTTATTTGACTTCCTGCTGGCTCACAGCTCTAAATGCATACAAATACGTACATACACGTGCACCATCTACTAAACACATCAGAAAATCAAATCAGCTTCACGCTTTATCCCGCGTAATATATTATATCTATATTCGATTAGTTAAGGAGTTATTTGTAATATTACAATATGAGCCCGTCGTGGCACAAAGTGTTGTGGGTTTGATCCTCATTCAAGGGTATAAATTATCATTTATTAATATTTTTATTTCTTCACCTTGGCACCAAGGTTCGGCGTTGAGTTACGCGACTCAACATGCAACGTGGGGCAACGAAAGTGGGGCACGGAATGTCTTTACACTAGGTTCCCCCTGACTACCCTGCTGTGTTTGTGGGAGTGTCTGTGAATTTGATATAACTTGTCTGCAAGTCGAGAAATTTAAATATTTAATAGGTTCATTCCATCATTCATTTGGTAACAAGGCAAAACACGGCGTTGAGATCCGCTGTTCAACACTGAATGCCTTGGGAATTCAGCGGAAATTGGAGAACGGTAGTATCCTAATAAGAGTGGAGTGTCTTTACATTAGGTTCCCAGGTTCCCTCTGCCTACCTGAAGTGCGAAATAAAACATGAGAATATAAAAAACGCTTTCTCAACCATAGTACATTAAATACCTCTGAAATGAAGAGATATAGGGACGAGTACATATACGAATCGTTGATTACATCCGCCAAATTAAAGACCATTTTCCGTTTTTAATATAACGGAACCCTTTCATTCCATCACTTCTTTAACGGAACTCAAATTGCTTGTTGATTGAATCCTTAAAACCTTTTAAATATTTTTTTTTGGTTAAATTGTTAAGTGCTCAGTAAAAAACAATAATACCTTCTTGAATTGAGGGCGTCGTGACACATCGGTACAGCGTCTCACCGTAAATGCGACGATTGTGAGTTCGATTCTCAGTCGGTGGAATGAATTATTTTTCTAACTTTTGAATAAATAGGACTAGAATTTGTAAATATTTATAAATCATATAGTGAACATTTCTCTTAGTGAAAATCAAACACACAACCTTCGTATGTGTTTATTTTTTTTTTAGTATCCCGTTGTATCCAATACACAGCAGGATAGGCAGAAGGAACATGGGAAACCTAGTGTTAAGACACTCAGTTCCCCATTTTCCTCAAAATTCTGCATACATTACGTATTTAGATGCGTAACTCAACGCCACTTTGCCTCGCCACCAGATTGAAGAAACGAAAATAATAAATGTATCATTTCCGAATGGAATTCGAACCCACAAAACACGTTTTCAGTAGCACAGCGCCAGTACGCTCTACGACCTCATATAGATATATAAAAATGTCAAACTCTAGATTTAGTGCTAAAAACCTCTCAGCACTCTTTTTATAGTATTAAATTCAAAGTGATATTTTAACGAGCGGCGCACTCGCTATCGCCGTTGTTTGATAGAACATAAACTGAACGCAGCTGGTGTAATATGGTGAGTGCAGTGGGCTTTGGCGTTTGTTTTTATGGGTTTGGCCGTATAGCGCAGATTTGATTATTTTAAAATTATATTTCTATGGAGATACTGGTTTGGTGACCGTCGTGGGGCAGGGGCAAAAATTGGGGAGGGGAGTTTGATTCCCATTTGGGGGAATTCAATATTTATATGAGGCAAAGCGTATTAGTAATAGGCTATTATGGCGCAGTGATTGATTGTAAATGCGATAATTGTTAGTTCGATTCCTACTTGTTGGGAGGCAAAAAAATTATTAACATAAATTCTAATTTTTATCATTATTTTCGGCGGTTTTCACTAAAATACATTAGAAACATTATCAGAATTCCCATTTTCCTGCACAAAATCAATTAAGACATTCATAATTCACGAATGGATCTCACACACTAATAGATACTATAAGCACTACGTTGTAAATTTAATATAGTACAGCAATTTAGTTTAGCAAATTACATAGTTTTACAGCGTTCGTAGAAACTTGCTTGAGGAAAACTATTTATAATTTCCTTATTCTATACGGCTTCTTCGGTATGAATTTTCCGCTGAAAATTGTATATATTTGGGTGAGAATGTGTTACTGACTGTAAGAAGAAGTTGTCGGTTCGGTGCTCGCTCGTGGAAATGTGCCGAGTATCTTAGAACTAGGTTCCCAGGTTCCCTCTGCCTACAATGCTATGAGCGAGATATTAAATGAAATTAAATTTTCTATGACTTGAAATAGAAAAAATCGACACTGATGTACCTACTATAAATACAAATATTTTAATCGACGAAGCCGTCTTCGATAACCATATAATATAATTCTATACATATATTTTTGGCACAGCGCCACAAATGATTAGTTGTCGCTATATAAGGCTGGAGTAAACATCACCAAAGATTTATAAGAAAATTATACGTTACATACAAACATACATACATACATACAAACATGATTTTAATTATTCATACATCAATTAATTATATTGCATGAGTGTTTTGGCATTATGCCATTGTCTCTTTCTCTGACGAGGTCACGCGTTCGATTTCTGTACAATGTAATCGTGCTTATATTTGAAGCAGACAAAGTAACTAACGAGCAGTTTCACGCATTTTCAAATGTCACAAATATCACGAGATAACCATGTGAAGCTTATGTCTGACATAATTTAGCTTTACATGGTATCTCGCCTATAGACAACTATAGACGAGACAGAGGGAACCTGGTGTTGAGGTACTCCGTTCCCTACTTCTAATTTTCGAGACGCGTGGCGGATATCGACGCGACGCTATGTCTTATCACCAGAGCCAGAGCAAGAAAACGAAAATGATTAATTCCTCCAACACAGCATCGAACCCACAATCATCACTTTTCCATACAGAACTGAGAACAGGCTTGTATAACCTCTTTTTTTTAATCGGTTAAAAACCCATACAAATATCGATTTCCAATACAATATCAACATTTGGATGCGTGTCGTGTACAACACTGGTTTCCCCGTCTGACCGCAAGCTTCCCTTATCACCCATTGTCTGGCCAAGGACTGGCTGTGCGGTCTGGCTTGGTACTGAGAAAAATGCATATTTTTTATTATTTATGTGTATAAAAATATATGAGATAATAGCGTTTAGCTGTAAATTGTGGTTATGGGTTCGATTCTAACTAATGGAATTAATTATTTTCGTTTTCCTGCTTTGCAAGGGTAAGCGCGGCGTTTAGCTCCACTATTCACGTTATGAATTCGGATAAGAAAGGGAAACTAACTAATTGGAGTCTCCTTTATGTACTCTACATATTGTAGAAATGAACCTTTGAATATACTTAAAAGAATATATAATAATCGCTTCTCACCATTCCATCCCCACATTTCCTCAACGCTACGAAATGCATTATCTCAGGAGCGAGGAAATTAAAAAATATTCGTTTCCTGAACGAGAATCGAACCCACAATGTTTGCATTAATCAGACACGCCAATATGGGCTTTATAAAAAAATACGTAACGTTTTTAACGTTAAAAAAAACTAATATTTTAATAAAAGAGCTGCTTCAAGATAAAAAAGAAACAGTAATTAAGTATACTTAATTGTCTTTAAATTACAATAAGATTTAACTCACTTTAAATACAATTACACTTGTAGTCCTTAATACGTTTTTAATTTGAAATTATGTTTCAACTCCATATTTACGATTTGTCGATATTTTTTTGTGTAATTGTTCTGTATACATACTCGTATATACTGGTATTTTTATGTAAGAGTATTGGTAAAAATGTTATGGCGGGGTGCTAATAGGGAACCTAGGAACCTAAGATACTTCCGTTTTCCACTTTTCCCCGAATTCTTGAGATATTACATGTTGAGTGGTGGAGTTTAACGCTACACTTTTGCCTGGTTACCAGAGCAAAGATATAAAAATATTAAATATTTCGTTCCCCCCAATAGGAATCGGACCCATAACCATCGCGCTTCCAGTCGCACGCGAAAATAACCTTTTAAGAAAAAAAATGAACTCTAACCCCCAAAAAAAGTTTAAGGAACCCCAAATCATTATACATATAAAAGTTCGACCCAAAGCAAAGTGTATAATTTACACGTAGGGCCGTGTACGTTACGGTTCGCGAAACAGATTGCATTTTTTAAACTGGCATTGTCTTGTGTGACTGGCGTTGGGTTACGTTCACAATGTTATAGGAAATAACTTACTAATTTTATTTAAATTATGTTTTTTGTCTGTTTTAAAAAGATAAGAGCAGCGCTAAGTTGCGCAAATGAAATATTTTGATAGTAATATGTTTGTTTGTAGAATTTATGTATCTCCTATTGTATATGTAAAGAGAGTTCGGTGTTAAGGCACATGATTCACTAGTTTACGCATACGTTTGATAGAAAGTTCTGTATTACATTACGCATTCCAAGTAGGTACCTAATGTATCTCTAACCTCAGGTACTTCAAAATAATTAGTGTGATATAAGCTGTTATAATCGTACTGGTGTCTCCTAAACTATCACTTCTCATCATCCTTGATAAACCACCAATCGTGAAATTAGCGCGTTCAACTAAACAAGGTCCTCAACTTTATAATAATTCCGCCAATCACTATGCAATGCCTATCAATATGCCTCTAGAATTCGGCGGAAACATTCGGCGGCGGAGTGTCTTAACACTAGGCTTCATTATCTTATAAAAATATTAATATTGAAAATAAAAAGAAGTCTTGCCACTATGAACGCAGCCCTATCCAAATTGAAGATGTACAAAAATCTGAACGCTTCGTCGCGTGTTTATCGCGTGTGACGACCGCATCTACACACATTTTTGATAAAATTCTAAAGGTACTGTTGAGAGAAAATTTTAAATTAAAAAAAAAAGTTTCACGCATTTTCCCGTATTGTAGGGTAGACTGGAGGAATAAAATAAGCTTCACGCGGATAGCAGGGCAGGGTAGGAAATTGGGAGCCTGGTTACACTCCGTTCCCATTAAGACACTTCCCGTTCCCCGCTTTCTGGTGAATTCTGGTGGTATTGTGTGTTGAGTGGACTCAACACCGTGAGTTGTCTCATTAAAAGAGTGAGGAAATTAAAATAATTAAATATCTCATTTCTCCGAGTAAAATGAGCTCAAAATATTTAAATGAACAAATATGCATATAAGAGCTTTTTGCATAGAAAGTTTTTTATTCGTGTAAATTGACAATGTGTGGTATTATTTGTCATATTTTTACTTTTCCACTGTAGTAGACAACGTACGGCGTTAAGATCCACATGCTTAGTGGATTGTCATGAACTAGAAATGTAAAACTAAATCTCGTATTTATAAATTCCTCTCAACTCTGAGATCTATTATAAGATGCCTATATGAGATATTTTCATTGACAGATTATTAAAACGGCATTTCAAGATCGCTCTCAAGATCGAGATCAGAGTAGAGAGCGATTTATAAGTATGGGCCTGAGCGTTATCTCCGCCACATGGCAGGGTCTATGCAGGAAGCTAAAATTACGTGAAACTAATAATTTAAATCGAAATTGTGGTTACGGATTGTCTTACACAAGGTTTCCACCTGTTAAGGCTTTCCGGAAATAGTGTAAATAGAAATAATAAGAAGAACGATTCTTGAACGTATAATTTAAAAATTTAATAATTTGTTTTTCATTTATTTCATTTTATTTTATTTTTAATTTATTCTACAGTGCAAGTTCCAACATTTTGATATTAACTGTACCCAAAATTATTAGTCGCAATCTCACTATATATCTTAATTTATATCGGTTGTTCGTTGCAAATTTCGTATAATTTAAATATTTAAATGTTATTAAAGATAATAATAATTAATATTTATCTGTGCAATATAAATTAATTATTATGTCTGTTGATTTCTTATTTTTTACAATAAAAGCTGTTGTTTAGTTTTTTTTTATAAAATTAGTTTTTTTTTTAATAAAACGCCGCGTTTTTTTGTTTTACCAGTGCTGGAAAATCAATACAATTCATTCCCTCGAGAAGGAATCGAACCCATAGCCGTCGTATACACTTATTTATAGCAGAGTAGTAGTAGAAGAAACCTTACCTTAACCGTATTAGAACAAACCTTTTTCCATACATTTAATGGTTTTTAGCTTCACACTGTACTTCACACTCAGTTGTAGAAATTTAGTGTTAAGACACTACGTTTCTCACTTCCAACCGAATTCTCAAATGAAAACATTTAATATTTCATTTCCTCGAGTGGAAATAGAACCCACAACCTATCGCTCGCTTGTGCTCTTGCAATACGACTGGTCATACAATTTACTTTATAATTAAGAGAAATTCATATAAAACATCCCAGTATATACGAAGTGAAGTCGAACAATTTAGTTGTATCTAAACTAAAATTCATTAATCAAGTAGAAACTGTAAGGACATTAGTTGCAAGTTGCGTCCTTTACCCTTCGCTGGAAGTTTGATGTCGACCAAGCGATGATGCTAACGGTAATTACTGCCTTATTTGTATTTATATAGATAATTATTTATATTTCTATACGATAAATATTGTTATTGAGGCTTTCATGGCGAAAGGGTTAAAGCGTGCGGCTGTGAACGCGACGGTTGTGTATTCGTTTCCATTCGAGGGATTGAAATATTTAATATTTTCATATTGTCAAGCTGGTAACGAGGTAAGGCGCGGTTTCACGAGGATCACGCAAGTCCATAAGAATTCGGTTAGAAGTGGGGAACGGACATTAGGTTCCCTCTGCCTACTGTGCTGTGCAACCTGAACAGCAGGTCACTTGAATAGCAGAACTCAACGCTGCGCTTTCGCCTTATGGAGCAAAGGAAGAAAATTAATCATTTCCCCCATTCGGAATCGAAGCTGCAACCGTAGCCTTCAAACATCTTCCAAGCTTCCAACTTGTTCAATACTTCAATTAATCACATTCCACTAAAACCGACGCAACTTCGAATAGTTGGTTAGTTTTAACCAATCCAGTTAACTTTAACCGTTACCATACATTGATTAAATGTTAAATAGTATTCAATATGTAAGATTGGTCCAATTAGTTAATAGATGATATTCAATTTAGTTAAGAGGTACAGAAGTTTGGGAGTGGTAGTCGTTTATATATACATATATATGAATATTTCGCATTTAGTTATTTAATTTGTCTATATATTTATACTAAAATACGAATATAAAATACGAATATAATCGTGGCGCAGGGATTTGCAGTGTTACTACGATTGTCAGCGCGACAGGTAGTGGGTTCGATTTTCACTTGACGAAATAATTATTTTTTTTTCCACGCTCTGGAAACGAGGCAAAGCGCGGCGTTGAGTTTTGCCGCTCAACACGAAATGCCTCAGAATCGGGCGAAAAGGTAGTGGGTTCGATTTTCAAATAAAATGTCTTAACACTAGGTAGTTTTCAATGTACTGGTTGTCTTTGGAGAATAATATCATTAGCACACGAAAGTAACTTACTTTAGTAAATAAATAATTCAGTAGTTTAGGTGGGCGAAACTGCAACGGGTTTGTATATAAGAATAGATACGAAAGTTACATCAAAGTTATACCAATAATGCTTAATTTAATTTAATTATGCGGTTAAACAAAAATAAATGATTCCCCCAAAAAGGAATCAAACTCACAACTGCCATGTTTACAGTTAGTCGCATAAAAAGCAATCTTTACATCATTAGGTTCAAATATTATAATGAATCATTAGAATTCCCTGTACTTTTACATAAAATATTTTATCTTCTGACGCATATTAAAAATTCAAAATAATAAATTTCTTTGTTTTTAAACCTCTATATACGATTTGATACGGTTGTTTCTTTTATTACAATTGTTTTGAACAAATTACAAAATGAAAAACCGAAGTAATATAACGTCACCTAATTTTTTGTTGTAAATATTATCTTTTTAAGCGTCAGTTCATCATTAACTGTTGTTTGGGTATAAAGGTGAAGTTTTTTTTTATTGTTGTGCAGAAGGAGCCTCGAATCTCGAGTGATACTTTTAGATACTTCCGTTTTCAATTTTCCAAATTTTAGAGGCAGGTGGTGGAACTCAACGCCGTGCTTTGTCTCGTTACCAGAGCGAAAATATTAAAATATTAAATAGTTCATTTCTGTCAAGTGTTAGATTTTTCTTTATTAGTTTTTGGTTCCATCATCCGATACGTAGATTCTACAAGTGGTTGGATTAAAGCTATGATTATTATTTTCAAAATTGATATAAAGAAAAAAAATATTCATGTCTATAGAATAATGAAAAGATTATAAAGATTATTTATATAAATACATTTTTAGCTTTCAACCATTTCATTTTAATACTGGCCTTTAAAAACTCAGGATTTAAACAAAAACTTAAATAACACTTTGTAACAAAGGGTTATGGATAATTGCTCAATTACGAAGTAAAAGATTTGAATACGATTTGACAGTATAAAGAAATACATAATTTTTCAAGCGTTAAAAGAAAAATTATGCTTACATTTCTGGGAACAAATTTTAATTAATTAAATGTTATTATGTAAAAGAGACCATCGTGGCGCTGCGTCTGACAGTAAACGAGATGGTTATGGGTTCGATTCCTTCGTCATTGTAATAAAACAAAGTGCGATTTTGAGTTCCACCACTCAATATGAATTGTTTCTAAAAATAGGTGGAAAGTAGGAAGTGAAGGGTTTTAGCACTATTTTCCCCCTAAATCCCCTAATAATATATTTAGTAGTTTTCATTTCCTCGCTTTTCTGGTAAAGAGGTAAAGCGCGGCGTTGAGTTCGGTCACTCAACACGCAATGACTTCAGAATTTTTCGAAAAGTGGGGAAAATCTGCTCTCTGCTTACCCTGCTATGTGCAGGTTACAGTGTGAGGCTAAAAAAAATTATATTAAATTGGATTTAATTAAATTGATTGACAATTCACCTTAGATAGATCAATGAACAGCGAAAGCTGACTTGCCAGTTTCTACCTCACGTCAGAACCAATCAATCAAATGATAGTTCTAGTATATCTAATCTTTATACCTCTGTTATATAAAAGTCAAAGATCTATATAAAGTCGTCCGTGTTTTCATTATAGCAGAACACAATATCTCAAGAACTGGGCAAAAAGTAGAATTAAAGTACTTAATAATTAAATTAATGTTGAACTTTTTCCGTTTTTTTAAGAAAAAAATGCTATATTTTATGTATTTTCTACTTTATCAATAAAAAAAACGTTACGATATTAATAGTTATTCAGTTCACATCTCGACCAACCTTACTGTAAAATAGAGTAGCCTAATTTTCAAGAAAATCACAACTCCTTCCACTAGGAAGGAAAGTCATGTAATGGAAGAAAAGTTATGTATTTTCGTTTGAAATGAAGATACAATATTTCCTCAAGTAGGAATCGAACACACAACCACTACTGCCACTGCGCCATGACGGCGTCAGACAGACCTACCTACATATACTATATATGTACATATAAAATTCAAAAACATATGGACTCAGTGGCACGTGTAACTAGCGTTTGTATGAAAGTGCATTATATGTGCATTCAGCTAATAAAATATTCAATTTTCAGCTCAGATGCTCGAAGTAATTAGATTATTATGTTATATATTATATCTATATGTTGTTTTACTGATATTAATAGATTTTAGATTTATTTAGTGGAAAATTTCACTAAATATTACTTTTATGAGACCAGTTATGATTCAGGGGCACGCGATAGGTTGGGGGTTCGGTATTCACTCGAGAAAATTAAATCTTTTAATTTTCCCGCTCTGATAATGAGGCAAAGCGCGGTGTTAAGTTCCGCCATTCAACATGAAATACCTCCAAAAGTCGGTGGAAAATGGGGAAGTGCCTTAATGGGGAAGTACTTTCATATATCGTTATTTAATGACGATTGGAAGTCCAATATCCATTTTTGTATAACTATATTGAAATAATTTTTATTGCACTGGTTTTTGGCTTGTTGAAAATTTTAGGAATACCAAATTCATTGATTTCGCTATAGTCGTTGCTCGCCTCTGACTTTAAAAATAGAAGAAAAACTAACACTAA
This sequence comes from Heliconius melpomene rosina, assembly GCF_056956725.1. Taxonomy (NCBI): domain Eukaryota; kingdom Metazoa; phylum Arthropoda; class Insecta; order Lepidoptera; family Nymphalidae; genus Heliconius; species Heliconius melpomene. The sequence continues at coordinate 967,300 of NC_140402.1, read as the reverse complement.
ATATTAAGGAATGTTTGCCAAAATACAATAGTAAAACCTGCATTTAAATCAGTAAAGCCGTTTCCAACAGTACATAAACAGTCAAACAAATCATTGCTTTTCATTCTATGATATAGATAAATGACTCCCAAATAATAAAATCTCTCAAAAATCTGGAAGAATGAACAGACAGCAATCAGTTAAAATTTTATTAAACATATATTCCTAGATCATAACCATACATTTCTACATAATTTTCATACAAAAAAAACTAAAAAACTACAAATACATGTACCCTCCGTTATTCCCAACACAAACTTAGCGTATTACTTAATGAGCCCGCTTTGTTACCTCGCGCGCCGACATCCCCGGCTCGCAGCGTGCCATCATTTTACTTAAGCTTATTACACGAACTCCTAATTTGAATAGTAATTCGTTCGAGTTAAATTTTTAAAAAGTTCCTCTAAAAGCTAGGAGCTTTCTAGTTTCTAGGGTGGGATCTTTGGTGAATGTATTAAATTTCAATTTGCAGTTCTGGTGGTAAGTGGTAATTTGGTGGGGTTTAACTTTGTAGCAGAGTAGATAGAGGGAAACTAGTGTAAAAATACTCTGTTCCCACGTACTCTCCAGTTTTCTAAAATTTGCCTGGTGAGTGGTAGAACTCAACGCCACGAGTAAAAGAAAGTTGATAGTCTCACTTATATTATTAATGTGTTAATCTGAAATATTCATTGTTAGCTATAGTTAGGCACTTAACCATAATATCGTAAAGATTTGTTATAATTATATTTATTGATGTATCTTGCTTTTAGTAGAATAGTCAGAGGGAACCTACTGTTAAAACACTCCGTTACGTTCTACGCGAGCGTCTTAACGCTAGGTTCCCTCTGCTTACCCTGCTATATGCGGGATACAGCATGAAGCATGCATTTAATAAATAAATTATTACGCACGAGGAAAGAAATCTTACCGTCAAATGAAAATCTAATATAAAAACCTCTAGGCTCAATTTCGTCCTCGTAAAATTTTATGTAATGTAATTTTGTCAAACTGCTAATTAACGTCAGTTATTATTAGTTATAAGACGAAAAAATGAAGGTGCTGAATGAAAATCGACAGTTTTTATTGAAATTGAAACGTTTTCGCCATTAAATTAAGATCCTTCTCGGATTTTTCCTCATAATTTCCCAGATATTGAAACAAGAACAGTATACATGTATTCAGTTGATTTGTGCTTGAAGGTTCCCTAAATGGAATTGTTGTGAGTTCTGCTCGCAATCCGTCCAGTAGTTCAGTAGAGTTCTGTTTGTCTGTTTATACATGTACAGACGGATATACAGACAGACAAAAGATTAAAAAAACATTAATTATTAATTAACCATAATAGGTTAGTGCTTATTACATCTTCCTTTACAAATTTTTAACACATTTGGGGATGAAAATACTTTTTAAAAATATTTTCATCCCGAATATTTAAAATTTGTAGCGGGATTAGAACCCGCACTTTCGGAAATCGTCCAAGCGCTTTGACCACTACACCAATTTCGAGACATTCTCTCTTTTCTCTACCTACATATATAATTTCAACTTTCTAAATAACTTCATAGTAATTTCGTTTGAAGATTTTTATATATACGAGTGTCTACCTATATGTATAAGCACACATATTAAGCTACTAAAATACCAATTTATTATAGTCTAAAAAAACACGAAATTCCTTCTCAGATATTGTTTAAGTATCCAAGAGAAATAGCTAATATTTCATATTTCGCTCCATTATATCATATTCTTATAAATATTTGAGTGCCCCATAATAAGATTATTCCGCTCCAAATATCAAATAATATATTTTTATATAGAAGACGATTTGATATTAGACTTTTTAACTGCTGTTCAGAGCGGGCTTTGCTTGTTTATTTGTTTTTTTTATTATCACGTATTAGTAGGGTTTCAACGTTTTCCATTCCAACAATTCCAAAGGTGGAATTAAATCCTCAACTATCATCATTCACGTTTAAACGCTGTCCCACTCCGTTGAGACGACCCTGATCATTTCGAGACATTTGATATTATACGTAATTTCAACTTTGAAACCTAATGTCTTAATCCGTTTACTGTTATCTCTTATTGAAATGGAGACATTGTATATTAAATACTGGTTGAAGCAGACCGGAAAAAGCAGAGTATTATAAATTAAACTATCAACTTATAAATCGCTTTTGTAATCACCATCAGATTATCATACTAAAATAGTCAACTCATTTTCTCTAAATAAGATAAAAGAGAAGCAGGATAGACAGAGGGAGCTTGGAAACCCAGAGTTGGAAACCTCCGTCCCCACTAAGACTCGTTCTCCGCTTTTGCACCGAATTATTCTAATACTCAAAATGGAAATAATAAATATTTCGTTTCCTCGAGTGAGAATCATACGCTGGGCTGCTTAAATAATATTAAATTAATTATAATTCAAGCTGGCGAAGCCGCATGAAAGCCACTAGTAATATTAAAAAGAATAGAATATCCATACCAATTTCATTTATACAATCTATCTTGGTAATCTACAGCAAGTATTACTAATGTTTAAAGTGAACATCCTGTAGAGTATCTACTGCGGAGTTGCGTCAAAGCGTTTCAGATCTATATGCAAATTTGTGCGGAACCCTAACTCCTGTGAAACTTCTGTGAAAGTTGAAACGACTTATTTAAAGACAATTTACTTTCTAAAGGGCTGTTTAAATATTTGTTAAGATATTTGAGTTTATGTACCTATTCAATTGTACTAATAGATTGAAATGGATATGGTCTTACTGTGAAAGTAGTGGATTCAAATAGATATGCATGATTGATTTAATTCTAGATGTGTTATGAATATCAAAAAATTATCATATAAATATAATACTTGTTAATTTCATAAGATTACACGATACAAATATGAAGGAATAATCTTTTTTCTTTCTTTTTCGTTTTCGTTTTAGCTTCACACTGTATTCCGCAAAAAGCAGCGTAGGTAGAGAAAACTTAGTCCCAAGACGTAACGTTTTTAATATTCTCGCTCTGGATGCGAGAAAAGGCGCGGCGTTGAGTTCCACTCAACACGCCTCAAGAATTCAGCGGAAATTGTGAAACAGAAACATCTTAATGGAATATGGAAACTTAACACAAAGTTCCCAGGTTCCCTCTGCGTACCCAAACGTGTGTGGGATACAGTGTGAATCATCTTCACAGACAGACGCCACAACACAATAATAATATAATATATATCTAAATATAAATAACTTTTATTTTGACATCACATAATTATATGAACGACGCTAATTGGTTCCCCATCTTTATGGCTCGAGCACGTGGACGTCAGAACTAGAGGAGTTACGATCGAACGTGAGAAGTTTCTAGGAACGTACGGGAAAGATCGTTTCTTGGGAATTTTAAATCAAATTTTGTTATGTTGGTGGAAATATGTTATTATTATTAATGTATGAAATCCTCGTGGCGCAGTGGGACGGCGTCTGGCTGTAAAGGCGATGGTTATCGGTTCAACTTTAGTGTCTCCGCATTAAGTTACTGCATTCCGCACAGTAGGGTAAGCAGTAGGAACCTGGAATCTTAGTGTTAAGATACTCTGTTCTCAGACGACAATTCTGTTCCCCACCTTCCGTCGAAATCTCGATTCAATGCATATTAAGTGGCGGAACTTAGCGCATATTAATTTTTTTAAATACTTCATTCCCCCAAATGGGAATCGAACCCACAACCACTGCGTTTACAGTAATTCCCTTGTGCTACTAGACTACAATAGCCTCGATACATATCATACAAACATACATACAATATCATATTATATATATACATTAGTGCGTCCGTCCCTTTGAAACTAAATTCTACTGATAATTACATTAATCTAATTATGTAATCAAATGTCTATTAATTAATTTGGGTATGAAATAACAATGACGCCTGAATGTCTTTAGTGTTAGCTTGTGCTTGGAGCGATGGTTGTGGGTTCAATCTTCAAATCATTTGAGGCAATATTCCTTCTTTAATGCGGCGCTGGGGCACACGGGTGTGGAACAAACACGAGTATGTAAACGCGACTGTGTGTGGGTTCGATCCCCATTTGAAGAAATTAAATATTTAATTAAATGTATATTTTCATTTCTTCGCTCTATAGTTGAGAATTATATTAGAATTCGGCGGAAAATGGGGAACGAAGTGTCTTAGCATTACGTTCCCTCTGCCTACCCTGCTGTGGGGTACAGTGTGAAATTGATAAAAAAATAAAATCATTTCCTATGGAATTTTACTTTATGGTTATGTACTTTACCGATTTTTTTATTGTCGTATATAAATATGGATTGTATGATCTCGTGAAACTCGTGTATTTTCTAACCACATCCAGAAAACAAAAAACACCTTTCCCCGAAATAAGAATCGAACCTACAACGACTTACAGACTTACTTCCCATATCTACCACACTAGGCCATTTCATTCCATTCATTTTGCCATAAGAAATAATAATAATAATATTTTACCATAGCAGATATTAATAATCACATACTAAGGGCTATACTTCATAGTTTTTGTCAAACATTAAGCAAAAAAATGATTTATTCTCATGAATAATACCGTAACTAAAGTATATAGCTTACATACTAAGGATAGACAGACAGATAGGTAAGTCTATCATACTAGGCCGTCGTAGCTCAGTGAAACAGAGTCGGGGGAATTTTGTCAATCGTATTTTGTCGCTTGTGGAAATATTTCAAAATTAAGCAAATAATCTATACTAATATAATAAAGCGGAAGAGTTTGTTTGTTTGTTTGTTTGTTTGTTTGTTTGTTTGTTTGAACGCTAAGATCTCTGGATCTACTGGATCGATTTACTTTGTTTTTGTTTTGTATGAAAGCTGCATTCTTCAGAAGTGCTATAGGCTATATAATATTACATTACACATATATACTAATAAATTAAAATACTTTCTAATTTGACATGCAATTTATTCTGCCATGTTAATAACAATCGTCGTCGCTACGCGACCGCGTTCGTTACCGCGTCATTTTGATATTCGTCCTTATGAAAATAAATATAATAGTCACTTTTAGCATTTCATCTAGATTGAAATTATATTTCTTATATTTCAAGCAGGCGTAGCCGCGTCCGGGTCCGCTAGTAAGTATTTAATATTTTCATTTGGTCGCTCGTGTTTCGTTGTTCGTCGCTCGTGTCGAGGCAAAGCGCTGCGTCCACTCAACACTCACCTTCAGAATTAGACAGAAAATTCAGATCGGTAGTGTCTCATTGAAAACAAAGTGTCTTAACACTAGGTTCACAAGTTCACTCTGTCTACCCTGTTATAAATGGGATACAGCGTAAAACTCAAAAAAAACTTATTAGTACAAAAAATCTTAGTAAAGTATATATATATTTTTCGGTAGAATAGCCAAAAATCCATATATAAAAATATATATTCATTTATTGTTCATTTCGTATTTTCAATGAGATCTCTCTGTATACAAAATAAAACAAAACAAACAATACACATACCTCGAACAGATGAAATAGTTCCTAAAACGGTATTAAAATTCAAATGAAAGCACTCAAAGCGATGTTTAGTACCTGCATTTAATTCGCATTCCTGCTTTCTGTCATTTTATAACATAGAACAGGGTCTGTTGGCAATGGTACAACACTGGTTTCTTCAACCTTCTCTGCTATGGGCGGGATAAACAGCAAATCCCAATATATTTAAAATTATTTCTTTTTCCCTCGCTCTGGAAACAAGACATCACAGAACACAATTTCTATGGATGTCATATACTTATCTAAGTCAGTCGGAAAGTGCAAAAAGAAGTGCCATAGTTCTCCGCTCTATTGTAATAGAAAAGTGCAGTGTTCAATTCCACCACCACTCAACACGCAACGACTCAAGAATCGGCGAGAAAATGAGAAAGAGTTTCTTAACACTAGGTTTCCTTTACATGATCTTTATTCATTCATTCTCTGGTTACAACGTAAAGTTTATATCATTTCCATACAAACATCTATGATTCCAGTTTTATACAGATAGTATTTCCAGGAATGTCAATGAAATGTTTAATTAAAAAGGGATGTATCGAGAGCTAATTCGAATGAAACGGAAAAATACTCCAAATTAATTAAATTTTAGCTTTCATTTGTAAAACAGAATGTAACGTGATTATTACGTACTTTATTATGATGTCATTTCTTTTGTAGCGAACGTTTTCGTCCCTATATCAGGGTTCAGAGGGAGAATAGTGTTAAGTCACTTTGTTGCCCATTTCTTTATCAATTATCGAGATATCGTGTGTTGAAAGGTAGAACTCCACGCCGCAGTTTTGCCTAGCAGAGCAAAGGAATGAGAATTATTCTTTTTTCGTTAGCCATTTATTTCTTTAAGTGCAAATCGAACCCAGAACCTGTGCCACGACTGGCCTCGAAACCTCAACTACCGTATATAATGGATATTTTTTTTCGTTCCTTTCGTTAGCTTCAGCTTCAGATATAACAGGGTAGGTAGAGGGATTCCGTCAAACTTTCGAGATAGTTTGTTAAGTGGCGGCACTCAACGCCGCGTTTTATTCGCTTATTACCATAGCAAAAAAAAATATTGAACCCACAATCGTTGTGCTTACAGACAGCCTCAATAAACATGTTAAAACAAATAAAAAATATTTGAATTTAATATTGAAATTTCAAGCACACTTATACCTTCAATTGCGTTTCATAATTATTTATGAAGACCACAAACCACAAAACTGTTAAACTAACAACGTTATTAACATACATTATTGTTATTTAATTTTTTTAAGGCCAGTCGTGGCGCAGAGGCACAAAGTGTTTGTAAAATCGACTGGTTGTGGATTCGATGAGTTCGAATAGGGACTCGAGGAAATGAAATATTTATTTAAATTTATATTTTCATTTCTTTGCTCTGGTATCGGGGCAACGCGTGGTATTGAGTTCCGCTACTCAATAAGCGATGAAAAGTGGGCGCAAAATTCGGTGAAAAGTGGGGAACGGAGTGTTTTGACACTAGATTCCCTCTGCATACCCTACTGTGTTGTGGGATATGGAAATGTTTTATTGAGAACAAAGTTTCTTAACACTAGGTTCCCAAGTTCCCTCTGCTCTACTCTGCAATATGTGTCACTTGAACGTGAACGTGAACTCTCCGTCGCCACTTTCTTCCTAATTTCAACACTATTTACCATAGGAGGCAAATACAAAAATCCTCTAGTCTGTATCGAACCTATATCCCTATATACCTTTACTAGCGGACCCGGACGCGGCTACGCCTGCTTGAAATATAAGAATATAATTTCTATAGAAATATAATTTCAATCTAGATGAAATGCTAAAAGTGACTATTATATTTATTTTCATAAGGATGAATATCAAAATGACGCGGTAACGCACGCGGTCGCGTAGCGACGACGGTTGTTATTAACATGGCAGAATAAATTGCATGTCAAATTAGAAAGTATTTTAATTTATTAGTATATATGTGTAATGTAATATTATATAGCCTATAGCACTTCTGAAGAATGCAGCTTTCATACAAAACAAAAACAAAGTAAATCGATCCAGTAGATCCAGAGATCTTAGCGTTCAAACAAACAAACAAACTCTTCCGCTTTATTACATTAGTATAGATAATTATTAAATTATTATGATTATAATGGCAATATAACCCAAAATGTAAAATAAGTGAACTTTTACTTCTTTTAAAAGCCAGCTAAAAGTTTTACAATATGTTAATAGTAGATACTTTAGTAAAGGTCGTAAAGTCATTTGATTTATGTTACTGTCTATTATTAGTATGAAATGTACACTGCCTATACTTTAGAGTTAGACTACCTTCTCTTGCGGATTCGCTTCTTTTAGTCGAATAAAGAAATTAGTTACATTTTTTACATGCACTAAGCAGGGATCAGAGAACTTAGTGTTTGGACTCTTTTCTCATTGAGACACTTTCGTTTTCCACTATCCTTCGAATTCTAAAGATATTGCGGGTTAATTGACAGAGACTGAATCATTTCAATGTAGGAACTCAAGGAACAGCTTCAAGGAACAGCTTCAATCTCCGCCGTTATAAAATACTAGCGGACGCGCGCAGCTTCGCTTGCGTACTTAGGGGTGAATTCTAAAAAACCACGAAACATGTAATAAATAATAATTATAAAATAATAAGTCTAAATTTCAAATTTTATAAAAATCGGTGGCGATTTAAAGATTTTTCCATACAAACTTTCAACCCCTTATTTGCACCCTTAGCGGTGAATTCTAGAAAACCGTGAAACACATGTTCCATTAAATATTTTTAAGAGTCTAAATTTAAAATTTTATAATAATCCGTGGCGTTTTAAAGATGTTTCCATACAAACTTTCAACCCCTTATTTGCACCCTTAGGGAGAGAATTCTAGAAAACGATGAAACACGTGTTCAATTAAATACTTTTAAAAATCTAAATTACAAATTTTATAAAAATCAGTGCCGGTTTAATTTTTTTTCCATACAAACTTTCAACCCCTATCTCACCCCTTTAGGGTTAAAATTTTTCAAAATCCCTTCTTAGTGGATGTCCAGATTACAGAAGTAAACATCTGTCTAAATTTCACGTTTCTACGCACAGCGGTTACGGCTGTGCGTGCGTCTTACCTCAGTCAGTGAGGACAAGTCCTTTTATATATATAGATAACTTATAATAAAAAAAATTTTTACTGTACCCTCAAAAAGTAAATTTTCATAGTTTTTAGGATAGGATTCAATAATTTGAATCTTATTATTACTTTTGTTACTTAACATTCATTTGAGGCTTCAGCTAATCATCCTAGTTAAACAAAATTGGTATCATGGTTTATTAGAATTTACCCCCTAAACTGACAATAATTTCAAAAATATATTTAATAAATAAACATTCGTGGCTCAAGCGGGCGAAGCCGCCCGGACTATAATATACAAGTTCATACTAAATATTCATTCGTTGACAACTAACGGATAAACCACAGACCAATGGACCACAAACATACATACAAACAAATAATATATATATAAAACTAAATATAAAGTTTGGGGACAGAAAACTGATTAAATTAATTAACCGATCCATTCATAGTTACGTCGAAAGGTGCGTTACCGCAGTAAGTTTGGCGACGCGGAGAAATTGGTAGAAATGTCATAGAGTAATATATAGTACTTTATATTTATAAAGAACTAGTCGTGGTGCAGGATTAAAAGAGTATGACTACATTAACGCAACAGGTGTGGGTTCGATTCCCATTCAACTCTAGGTCCTCAGTTTCCCTCTATCTAACCAGCCATTTGCGAGGTACAGGATGAAGTTTTAGAAAAAAACACACCATTGTTTATAGAAATTTGCCAAAATACAATACTGAAAACAGAATAAAAATTGGCTTTGCAGTTTTAGAGATTAGCTTGCATAACTTGCATAGACTTACAGACTAACAGACAAAATAAAAAATATTTTGAGTTCTATTACATTGAGAGATGCACCCAATAACAGATTTTCTTATATACCAGTATGTCCAACGCAGCGATCAATTACAATTTTATTATATGCTTAGATAGGAACCTGTATAATAACACTTCCGAGGCCTGTGAGGAAACAAATGACAGATTATGGGTTCGATCCCCACTCGAGAATATGGTAATTTTTAATATTTTAATTTCTTCGCTCTGATGCCGAAGCAAACGGCAGGTTTGACTTCCTCCACTTACGCACGCAAATAAAAATGGTACGGAGTGACTTAACATTAGGTTTCCTCTGTGTTTGGGATACAGTGTAATGACACTTCCAAACCGGCTGCTCTATGATCGGACAGACGGATTGACAAGCCCCGCTTAACTTGCTTCATTGTGGTTAACAAATGAGTGTTTTAATGTATTTAAAGGATAAAGGGTCGAAAATAAATCAGTTTTATAATCCTTTTGTCTCGTTATAAGGATTTACTCTAGAGTTAGATGACCCTTAGTTTGTTTCAGGTTTACTAGTACTTCTCATAGAAAAGGTTGCGTTTACTAGAATATTATGAATTGCTACTAAATTAGAATTGAAATGAGTAATATTTTCTTCTTTTTTTTTTAAAAGTCACGCTGTACCCAGCATAAATAAGGGTAGGCAGAGGGAACCTCTTGTTGAGCATCGTCCGACCGGTTCTTTTATACGGCAGCGAATGTTGGCCAGCACTATCTCGGCACACTCAGGAGCTTCACGTCACGGAAATGAAGATGCTGAGGTGGATGTGCGGCGTAACGCGGTCTGACCGCATACGCAACACATTCATTCGAGGTAGTCTTGGGGTCCGTGACGTAGCGGATAAGCTCCAAGAGCGTCGCTTGAGATGGTATGGCCACGTTACGCGCCGGCCTAAGAACTATGTCGGACGCAAGTGCCTTGCTATACCAGTTCCTGGGGCGCGACCTCCCGGACGCCCAAGGAAGCGCTGGTTGGATGTCGTGATGCAGGACATGAGAGCCAATGGTCTAACCACCGAGGATGCAAAAGATCGTGCAAAGTGGAGTAGGTTAAGTAGGAAGGCAGACCCTGGTAATAGCCGGGATTAATGCCAGGAAGAAGAAGAAGAAGAGAGGGAACCTCTTGTTAAACTGTCCGTTCCGCACTTTCCGCCGAATTTTTGAAGCAAAAAAATTAAAATATAAATAACAATAATACATTCTCCTGAGCAGGGATGGAACCTTCAACAGTCGCGTTGACAACCACATGTACCACCATTGTACCACCGCGCCATAATGGGTTCAAATTCTAATATTCATATATTAAAGAAGTAAACAAATGTAACGAAAATGTGTTATAACGACTGTTAAAAGTATGTCGTTATAACGACTCTTAACAAAACCGATTTGGCTTCAAACCTAAACTTTTTATTCGCCTGTTGATCGTTCTCTCTATGGAGCTATCAGATACACTTGAATAGCATATGTTTCCTTTAAGTACACTTCAATTTTATTCCATTACTAGCGGACGCGCGCAGCTTCGCTTGCGTATTTAAGGGTGAATTCTAATAACCCATAAAACATGTGTTCAATGAAATATTTTTAAGAGTCTAAATTTCAAATTTTATAAAAATCGGTGGCGATTTAAAGATTTTTCCATACAAACTTTCAATCCCTTATTTGCACCCTTAGGGGGTAAATTCTAGAAAACCATGAAACATATGTTCAATTAAATATTTTTAAGAGTCTAAATATCAAATCTTATAAAAATCGGTGGCGATTTAAGAATTTTCCCATACAAACTTTCAACCCCTTATTTGCACCCTTAGGGGGTGAATTCTAAAAAACCATGAAACATGTGTTTAATTATATACGTTTAAGAGTCTGAATTTCAAATTTTATAAAAATTGGTGACGATTTAAAAAAAACCTATACAAACTTTCAACCCCTTATTTGCACCCTTAGGGGGAGAATTCTAGAAAACAATGAAACACGTGTTCAATTAAATACTTTTAAAAATCTAAATTTAAAATTTTATAAAAATCGGTGCCGATTTAATTTTTTTTCCATACAAACTTTCAACCCCTGTTTCACCCCTTTAGGATTAAATTTTTTCAAAATCCCTTCTTAGTGGATGTCCAGATTACGAAAGTAAACATCTGTCCAAATTTAACGTTCCTACCATCAGCGGTTACGGCTGTGCGTGCGTCTTACCTCAGTCAGTGAGGACAAGTCCTTTTATATATATAGATAATATATTAGCGATCCACGCGCGGCTTCGCCCTCTTATACTTATTCTATACAAAATCTTTTCATAATGTAATGGTATTGCTGTATCCCACTTGTAGCATGGAGACGGAGCCTAGTGTTACAACACTTCCCTTCCCACTTCCTTCTGAATTCTGGGGGAATTGCTCTTAAGTGGCAACACGCAATGCCTCGAATAATTCGGTGGAAAGTGGACAACGGAACGTCTTAACACTAATCTCCTTCTGCCTAACCTGCTATATGCGGGATACTGCGTGAAGCTGATCTTTAAAAATCTATTTACTATACTATATGTCTACTAATAAACCATACAGCTAATTTAATCATGTAATTACATAAAAGGAAGTTAATTATGCTATTAAGTACCTACATAATATATTTGTAATAATTTACAAATAAGTAAATAAAGATAACTCTAATAGTGATCTTGACACGTCTTCTGTTAATAACCATTTGTTTTGACGCACAGCTGCAATAATATGTGATTTATTAACATTATCTATTCTAGTGGCGCAGTGGCAGTGTCTGGCTGTGAACGCGACGATATGAGTTCGATTTCCAGTCGAGGGAATGTGCTATTTTCATTTCCTCCCTAAATAAAACTTGAACCCATAAGTTAGAGTCAGACGGTGTCCTACAACTTCAGTTATCTTGTTTTTTAGCTTCACGCCGTATCCTGCACAGGCAGAGGGAACCTGGGAACCTAGTATTAAGGCAATTCATTCCCTACTTTCCGCTGAATTCTTGAGACATTTGATGTTGAACGCCTAGTTCCTTTGCCTCGCTAGCAGAGCGAGGAATCAATAAAAATATAAAATATTTCAATCCCCCGAATGGAAATCGAACCTCAACCGTAGCGTTTACAATCGCACGTTTGTACTCCTGCGCTACCCTGGCCTCCACTATCGATAATTATATTTTTATAATGAATATCTACCTCGTGTTAAACATTGAGTTTAGGTTATCAGGGCGACCCAACGTACTCGCATGCAGCTGTTTTAAATATAATAAATACGCACTAATCGCGCTATACTTGACTTGTTGAACTATGACAAGGCACGTATAGGCGTAAGTGCGTATAAAGGTAGGTATTTGAGATTATTGTTTTAGTATTTTTTTTATTTTACAAGCTATTCCGCATATATTGGAGAGGGAACCTAATGTTAAGTCACCATACTATACACTTCGCCCAATTTTCAAAAGATCGTGTGATTAGTGTCTGGTTAATGGAGTTTGTCTTGTTAATGTTGACGAGGAAATGAAAATAAATAATTCCCACGATCGGGAATCGAACATATAACCATTGCGTTAACAGTCAAACATTGCATCACTGCGCTACAACGATCTCATAAAATATTTTTCTATATAAATAACTGCATAAGATCAAAAGTTTATCAAATTAATGAATGCGTGTTTTCTATAACGTTTCAATCGATACAATCTACGTATTATTACTTACTAACAACGTGCATGCGGCTTCGCCAGTCCAATCAGCAGTACGTCGTTTTACTGTTATCGCAGTAGTAGTGGGTTTGATTCCTATTCGGGGGAAGTGAGCTGTTTACATTTCCTCGGTATGGTAACAAGACAAATCAATGGCATTGGCCGCGCCTCAATAGTCAACGTATCGTAGTCGATTATATATGGAGAGTTATAATATGAAAATATTTTTTAATTTTTTTTCTATTATTTACGTAGCTGACAATACAATATTTTGGTTGATACCAACATGCTGATGTGATGGTGGAGTCAGGGCCTGAAGGTATTATAATTTTTCAGAGGCTACTGGTGAAGTATTTGAATTAAGGCTCATACAATTTATGGCTTCGAGCAAATTCTATAGCAATGTCACTTGGCGTAGAAAAACGTGTTCTTTTTATTTTTGTCATATAAATAGTAATTATTATTATTTTAAAAATATTTAATAATATTTACATTACATATTATTGATCATATTATTATTGCTCACAAAAAGTTATGTTAAATAACACTATATTAAGAAAGGTATGTATGACTCAATAAAACATTCTAGATCATAACAAGGAAAATTGTATAAAAGTTGATTACCCATACAAATAAATAAATATGCCATTTCGGTATAAGAATATGCGGGGTATAGCACTATAGTATTTTAATGGCATATATGAAATATTTTATATGTAAAATCTTTAAAATACCCTTTACTTTGATAAATTGAAATGTATGATTTATTCTTCTTCTTCTTCTTCCTGGCATTAATCCCGGCTATTACCGGGGTCTGCCTTCCTACTTAACCTACTCCACTTTGCACGATCTTTTGCGTCCTCGGTGGTTAGACCATTGGCTCTCATGTCCTGCATCACGACATCCAACCAGCGCTTCCTTGGGCGTCCGGGAGGTCGCGCCCCAGGAACTTGTATAGCAAGGCACTTGCGTCCGACATAGTTCTTAGGCCGGCGCGTAACGTGGCCAAACCATCTCAAGCGACGCTCTTGGAGCTTATCCGCTACGTCACGGACCCCAAGACTACCTCGAATGAATGTGTTGCGTATGCGGTCAGACCGCGTTACGCCGCACATCCACCTCAGCATCTTCATTTCCGTGACGTGAAGCTCCCGAGTGTGCCGAGATAGTGCTGGCCAACATTCGCTGCCGTATAAAAGAACCGGTCGGACGATGCTCTTGTATATCAGCCCCTTGAGCTTGGGCGGTATTCTGCGGTCGCAGACCACACCAGTGACCTCCCGCCATTTGGCCCAGGCAGCGCTTATCCGGCCATGGACATCGTGGTCGATGCCTCCAGACTCGTGCATAACGGATCCAAGGTACCTGAACTTCTCCGACTTAACGGCTGGCTCAGGACCTATAAGGATGGTGCTCGAGTCCCGGCTCCCGCAGGCCATGTACTCTGTCTTCGACACATTTAGTTTAAGACCGCCGTTCTCAAGCGTACCCTTCCAGAGGTTCACTTTACGCTCCAGCGTCAGTCGGTTCTCGGCAATGAGTGCTATGTCGTCGGCATACATCATCAGCCATGGAGGCTGGTCCTGGATGTGAGCCGAGACAGTATCGAGCACTACATTGAATAAGAACGGACTAAGAGCCGAGCCCTGGTGAACCCCCACTGTAATCGGGAAGGGTCTAGTGTCGCCAACAGCAGTCCTAACCATAGAAGCGGAATCGTGGTACATGCCCCTGATAATCTCAATATAGGCCTCAGGGATCCCTTTGGATCGCAATGCCCACCAGATACACTGACGAGGCACACAGTCAAAGGCCTTCTGCAGATCTAAAAAGGCCACGTGCAGAGCTCTCCTTTTTTCCCTGTATGCCTCCATCAAAGTTCTGAGGGCGAAAATGGCGTCCATGGTGCCCGATCCTGGCTGAAATCCATATTGAGACTCAGAGACAGTACACTCTCGGCGGAGCCTGAGGTCGATCATGCGCTCGAAGAGCTTCATGGTATGACTCATAAGCTTAATGCCCCTATAACTACCACAATCTTGAACACTGCCCCTTCCTTTGTAAATAGGGGTAATGAAGCTAAGCCGCCACTGATGCGGCATCTTACCAGTGTTCAAGATATGGTTAAAAAGGTCAGTAAGCATGAGCACACCAAGAGAGCCCAACGATTTCCACGCTTCGATCGGAATGTATGATTTATTAGGGTCCCGTAACTCAAAAGGTAGAAACGGAACCCTTACAGGATAACTTTGTTGTCCGTCTGTTAAGGCCATTTATCTCGAGATCGTGTGGAAGTATATATCCTATCCTTGAAACTTAGAAAAAATGAAGCTTCTGAATCAACGCAATTAAAAGCAGCATACGAGCATGTATGCATCTAATCGTTTTGATTCATTTTGTATGAAATTTGCCACGTAAACCAAACTTTTAGGGTGCTTCCCGAGGACATTAATTAAATTTGGCACTAAGTAAGAACGTAAATACAAATAAGGAAAAAAATAATACGAAAAGTGAAAAGGTATATATAGGTTATTTATAAAAAAAAAAACAAAAAATGATATACAAAATTAATCCACACTTAAGTTTGTCTGTTGACTTACAATCGAAAATCGATTCTCTCGAGTGGGATCGAACCCACAAGTTTCTCGCCCACAAGCAAACACCACCCCACTGTACCACGACGACCTCAACCTATTTTACACAGACAATATAAATAAAAGTGATTTAATAGACAAATTACCGTATAAACATTCAGCATTACATCAGCCCCAAGTTATTTATTGAATACTAAACCTATATTTTTAATTGTGTCATACAAAAACTATTTTCTCACACGTGGAGTTCCTTATCCCTTATAAGCAGTGCCATCTCATGGTCGCCGTGCAGTCTAACATGGACTACCCTTTTATGGAAAGTGGTAAAAAGCTCTAGGTTCCTTTCCTGGTGCAGGCTTAGAATTGTTTACGAAAATGTCACTGTTGTTTTTTTTTGCCTTATGGATGTGTTGTGGACATAAGTGTTTATTTAACTTCGCACTGTATCATACATAGATAGGCCGAGGGAATTTGTTTTAAGATACTCCGTTCCCTATTAACTGCTCAATTTTCTGGACGTTTCGTGTTGAATTGCGGAACTCAACCCCCACGATATGAAAATAATTTAATCTTTAAATTTGTAGGATTTTGTGTATTTTAAAATATGTATTTTTTTCTTTTCACACCGCCATAACAGTGATTAAGCAACAACTAGGTTCTAGAACTTGGAAACCTAGTGTTAAAGCACTCCATCCCATATAGGCCGTCGTGGCGCAGTCATGTGACGGTTATAGGTTCTTTTATCACTCGGGGTAATGAAATATTTATTTATTTATTTTCATTTTCTTGCTCTGGTAACGAGGCAAAGCGTGGCGTTGAGTTTCGCCATTCGAGAGTGGCGTCATGACTCGAGAGTTCAAATAGGAATCGAACCCATAATCGTAGCACTTTCAGTCCAACACTGTACTCATATACACTATATATATATTAAATTTAATATGTAATTTCTAATTAAATTTGATGAAAACTTAAGAGATATGGTAATTACATAGCGGTATAACGACGCAAGTTTGGACTAGAGGTGAATGCAGTTGGTAATGCGTAAAGTTTCAGAGTCACTCTTGATACGTGGATAGGGATGGGTGTTGAATATATATATATATTTATTATATACTTTTTTTTATATGACGATATATTTATAATGACGTTCATTTTTTTTTGTGGGACAGCCATAAATTCTTTTACCTACTTTATATTTTAATTTTTTTTATCTTCATCTTCTTCGTCTGTTGAGACACTCAGTACCCTTAAGACACTTCCGTTACGATTTTCTTCGATATATTCCAATTTGCCCCGTTGCGAGAGTATTAAATATTTTACTTCCCCAAGTGGAAATCGGTCCCACAATCGTTACACGCTTTTGCCGCTGTGCCAAGACGGCTTTGATTTATTTGTTTATTACTATAATTTGAACTTATAATAACATCTTCACGTTGTAGTGAGACAAAGCGCGGCTCTGAGTTCCGCCACTCAACACGCAATGAAAACGCGTCTGAATTCAGGCGAAAACTAGAGAAAGGAGTGTCATGACACTATGTCCTCCTAACCCTGCGCCCTACGTAAATAGCGTACAATACTTTTCTATAATTATTCTAGTTACAATCCGAAACCGAAAATACTATTCTTAAAATATTAAAACATTTTTATAATAAAAAAACTTATCGACTCATTCCCTCACTATTTTACCTATTGAGTTAACAGTGACTCGGCGTCTGGACAGTTTATTAAAGTCTTAAAAGACATTTGCAAGATTTGAATGTCGATGTTTTGTAAATCATTTATATGAAGAAACTTATATTATGAGATCGTTGAGTGTCTGAAAGGAAAATATAAAGTTGTATGAGAAATAAGGGATTATTTACACAGAAGATATAAAACGAAATTACATCCCACTGACGTAAACGTAGATATTTGTAAGTAATGGAATTTTATTTTTAAAATTTTTGAAGTGTTATTTCGTACTATAAAAAAATCTTTTTAGACAACGTATCTACAGACTACACCTCTTGGAACTGTTCAAGGTTGGACAGTTTTCTAGAGGCGTGTGTTCAAATCTCGCTATATTGAAAATTTCATATATTTTCTGAAAATATATCAATATTTGGATCAGGGAACCTAATGTTAAGTCACTCATTCCGTTTCCTAGATATAGCTTGCTGAGTGGTGGAACTCAACACAATATAATTATTTCTCAGAGTTAGGATCGAACCTACAAACATTGTTGAGACCACTTTTTCTTACTTTTAAATATATAAAATAATTATATTATCAATATAAACCAAAATAACATAACAAGATGAACTTTCATTTCACAATGGTTCGATAGCTTAATGCATCGAACGTCTAACTGAACTAAATATGCCAATACTCCATTACGGAGAGATGATGTTTCGTATCAACAATGTATTTGCTTAGAAATTCTGAATATCAATATATCTTGGGAATATGAAAATGGATGAAATTTATCATACTGTATATATATGTATTACAAATTTCATTTCATTTGCTTCGGATGTTTGATATTTAAATGAATTTTGTATGTACAATCAATTTGTATGTTTATATGTTATTATGGTGGTAATGCCTTCAATCGTCGTTTGAGAGAATGATTTCTTCACTCCGTATCCCGCTTTCAGAAGGGTAGCCAGAGGTAACTTAGTGATAAGACATTTCGTGTCTCATTTTCCTAATTTTTGAGACATTGTGCGGTGTATGGCGGAATTCAATGTCGTATGTTTCTATTTATGTCCAATATAAAAGATTATATTTATGTCAGGTTGTGGATTCGAATTTCACTGGAAGAAATATTTCCATTTTAATACGTAACTCCTTCAGAATTTGGCGGGAGGTAGGGAACAGTTGTGTCTTAGGAGCTGAGTCTCTTCACACTAGGTTCCCAGATCCCTCTTCCTACTCTGCTATGTGCGAGAAAATCGTTAGAACTGTCGTTACTATGGAAGGTAGTTAAAAATTTTGCTGTTATTCGTAAAAAAAAGTTTTATGATGCTCTGGTAGGTACCAGGACCTAGTAAGCGAAACCTCTAAATCGTTATCGAATATAGCTTTTTTAGGTTTAGCTTTTGTGAGAGTTTATAAATATCGTTCAGATCAGGCATTCAACAATATTATATCGAATTTAGGTAAGCGTAGAACGGAGTGACTTAACACTAGGACCATTTAAAGCATTAACCTATTAGACAGAAATAACTTTATGTTACCTTACATCACTGACCATTTTTTATTCTCACACATAACCGACAATCCACCAGGAATAGAACCCACTGCACTTACATTTACATTCTAAATATTATACGTCAAAATCCTATATTATAATGAATATGCAAAAACTTAATTTTTACATCAAATTATAATACCCAAGTTGCTTTATTCTTGAAAGGAATCAAAACTTTTGAAGCTTCGCTGGCTTTTGTGCATTCATTAAACCTATTGTTTAAATACGGGCTTACCATAAATACTGAAATATGCTGTGGAATTACTAAAAGATATATTATTTTGTTTGGAGTTAATGATATATCTAGCTACAGGCTGAAGGTCGTCAGTTTGGTTCCCACGTGAAGCAAAAAATAAAATTATATCTTTTTTGTATCACTCCTCAGTTTTTTTTAAACAAAGTAGCTATAGGAATCCTAGTGTTAAGACATTCCATTCCTAATTAAGACCCTTCTGTTTCAACCATTTTGTAGAAGAGTTCTGTATCTTTGTCTGTCACGGTGCAGCAGAACATAGCCTGACTGTAACCGCGATGGTTGTTGGTTTGATTCCCACTGGGGAATTAGATTTTGTTTTATTTTTTCTAAAACTAGGTACAAAAACCCAGTGGCAATGACTTGCCACTAGGAGACTACTAGACTCATCTCTGCTATATGCGGAATACATTGCTAATAAAAAACAACATTCTCGTATTTTGAAACAAAATACCATATCTACCTATATAAAAATATTCCAACCAATAACAACACTGTATTAAAATTCAAAGCCTATACAAATATAAAAAGGATTTTATGAAAATATTTTTATTTGTAAAACACAGTTTTTTTTTTAAATTACCATTGCATATCAGGTGATCGTTGAAACCTATGAAATGGTGCAGCAACGTGAAAAAACAAACCTACAGCCCAATCGACTGTAAAAGAGCAGCAAATTTTTGCTAAAAAACAAAAAATATCTGTAGTATTTTCTGTATTTTTCTTATAAATTGGAAACAGGGCGTGGCGCATCGTGACATCACCTGATTGTAGACAACGGAGTTCGATTCCCACTCAACGGAAGGTATTAATTAATTAAATTTTTAACGGGAACAGTTAAAATGGGTTCATATTTTTTTTATAATAACGGAATATTTTTTATAGCCCACATATGGATTTTAGATTTGTTGACTATAATTCTTTATTTTTATAGTCCCTTCTATAGTTACTTTTTAAATATCTTTTATTTTACATTAAGCTTTAATTATTGCAAGCGAAACGTAAAATTAAATTTAAATAGAGCTTTTAATTCGGACCCAATACTGTAATCCAAAATGGCAGCTTCATTTGTATGCTAATGCAGCTTACATCACCATTTCTTTTTACTTATTTACCTATTTCTCTTTTAGGAATCGCTTTTTTAAGCATTTCGTTAATGCTATTATTTTTATTGGAAAATCGATATGAAAATAACTATTAAGTTTGATGCTAAGTATATGTACATGTTAGTTGTGTGTTTGATTACCATTTGAAGGAATGTTAATAAATATAAGTTTGTTATTATTTTTTTCTATAAAATACTTCGAGAAAAATGATCTTAGCAGACGGATAGACGAACAACAAAATGATCCTATAAGGGTTCCATTTTTCTTAAAAATTAAAACTAGAGGTTGGTTTGGCTAAGTGCACTAATCTCATAAATTACTAATTCCAATTTGAAAAGTTAATCATTTCAAGAATATCCATTTGACCACACTACGACCACGGCCGGAGCCGAAGAAGTAAAATAGTCAAGAAATAATATAAAAATGATAACAGTAGAAGCAAAACCATTGTTACCCACATTCAAAGCTTTACTTAGCATAATGTCCTTTTATGAATATTATTGTACGAAATTTAGATAAAATATATTTTTATGTTGCTATATTAAATTCTAAATTGCTTTATTTTCATATAATTTACTATATAACGTTGTTTTTGAGGGAAAAATGATCAAATCTTGTCGTAATGTGGATCGTTAGCTCGATATTGTACTGGTGTACGTAGGTTTTTGGTATATTCATATATTACTCTTATCGTCTTATTTATAAAGGGTAAGCAAGGGAACTTGGATATAGATTAAACGAGGAAATAAGTAAATTTGAACTAAAAAAGGAAGTTCACGCTCTTTCCCGTCAAGAGGGAACCTAACCTGTGAGGAAGTGTTAAAACACTCTTCCTTGCGTACCGCCTAATTTTGGAGATATTGCGGACTTACCTTCACGCCTGGTCTGTTACCAGAGCCAGAAAATTAAAATAATCCATTTCTCTGAATGAGAATCTAATCCACAATCATCACGTTTACCGTCAGATGTCCCACTGCGAAACAATGGCCCTATATTTTATTATTTTTTCTCCATATTTGGTTAAAATACAAAATAAAAGATACTGTAATGTATTACTTAGATGCCTACGCGGGTATCACAATATGCTTGTCATATCAACCACTTCATTTTTCATGTTTCTGCCCTTCCAAATCGATAACTCCCCTTAGCGACATACATTATTGTTATAGATGCTACATTATTTCTGTTTGCATATATTTTTTTTGTCAGTACGTTTATTAGGTACGAATATAGCCGGTTTATACTTCCTTTTTTTGTAATTTAATGACGTATTTAGTGTTTTTTTAATAATTTTCCCGCTTTAATAAAGTGTTCCAAATTTACATTGAAAAGACATATTTCGATTTCTATTTTCTGTCTAATGAATATCAAACATTCAGGTCTATTATTTGGAACCACGCTTAAAATATACTTATTGTTTTTGATGCATTTCCTGGTACTTTCCGTTAACCTACAGTTATGAAATTTGGCACGAAGAGAGAACTTAAGGAACCTTCAGCTGGTGACACCGACTCGCACTTTACCTGGTTCTTTAACATAATGTATGGGTGTTTCATTTCCATACATACTATCTCCTATAAACTATACAGTGTTGACCTTGCGGTGTCCCCCGGTGTCACCTGAACATAATAGAATTAACATAGAAATTGATTTGATCGAAAACGCTGTGTCATAGTTTAATCCATTTACAGCCGTATGAAGGTTTTGTTACTTTAGTTCGGAAATGAAATAGGATTTTTATATTTTTTACTTTTTTTGAGCGTGGTTCGTTAAACGTACAAAATTTTTGACTAAATAGAGTTCAAACCCGCGCCTATGAAATACCATCCATTGTTGGAATAGTCCCCAAAAAATAGGAATTTAAGTTCGTCTGAAAATATGTCATTTCACATTAGATATTTTAATTAATTTTCCCGAAGAATAATTTTACAAACTGGTCGTAACAAAAATAGTTTTTTTAACATAATTTTATTTCAGCTTTACATTGTATCCCGCATATAGCAGGGTAGGCAGAGGAACCTGAAAACCTAGTATTAAAACACTCCGTACCCATTGAGTCACACTTCCCACTTTCCGCTGAATTCTTGTGGCAGAATTCAACGTCTCGCTTTGCTTCGTTCCCAGTGGAAAAGAATAGAAAAATTTTAATACTTCATTCCTCAAAACCTATGCTTGCCTTGCCTCTGCACCATGAGTGGTCTCAAAGATTTTTAACATAATCTTCTTATATTGACCAAGAAAATCTCATCTAATACCTTTTCCTTACATTTTGTTTAAACTTAATACACTATTTATGATCGATGCCACTTTACTAAGACGAAAAGGAAAGTTCTTATTTAGCGATTCACTCAGGTTTTATGATAAAACGATACCAACTTGTTCGCTCCTCAATCACTATTAAAGTGAACAAGCTGCAACTTGTTCTGATTTTATGTGGCGCGAGTAAATTATGGAACGGAAGTTACAATTTTATGGTGTTTTTGGTAAAATAATGGAATTTTGTTTATGATATCCATTTAGTCTTTAAGTTGTTATATTTTGGAAAGCTATTAATTTTAGTTCTTAATTTGTAAGGTATATTCTATGCGATAGTTGAGGGTTCATATTCAATTAAAGCTAATGCGTATGGCATGAAACGAATGACATATCTTGTACTGGTGTCGTATTAATTTTTTTCATAATGTATTCAGCACGTACCAGGGTAGGCAGAGAAAAACACTTCCATTCCTATTTTTCACCAAATTCTCGAAGCGTTGCTATGCTTGTTACCAGAGGAAGAAAATTATAATATTAAATAGTTAACTAACCTGAAACGGAATCGAACACACAATTCTCACAATTACATTCCCTTATGCCACTAGTATTTTTTAGTTAAAATATATTTTAAGGCTCTGCTGTGAGTTTTGAGCTTGGTGCTCCCATTCTGATGGTGAGATACCTTCATATATCGTACGTTAATAGTCTAATGGTAGTCCAACACGCGATCATTGTACGAATCAACAGAATTGTAGCACCTCATAAGAAACCAGGAACAATGTGGATATTACTTAAAACTTCCTTTCTAGTTAGTCAGCTATGAATTTATTTACTGCAATTTATATTTTAAATGAAGTTGGTTGAAGTTAGCGGAAAGTTTACTTTTTTATTAAAAATTAGAATCTGTCCTACTTAGAGGTCGATGTGGTACTGTTATAGGTTCGATTCCCACTCGAGGAATGAAATAATTAATATTTAATTTCCCCATTATATACAGCACATAGCATAGTAGGCAGTGAATCCGGGAACCTAGTGTTAAAACACTCCGTTCCCGTTAAAATATTTCTATTTCTCATTTTTCTCTAAATTCTAGAGGCATTGTACATTAAGTGGCTTAACTTAACGCCGCGGCCACGTTATCAGAACAATAAAATATTCCATAAATAATTTTCTTGAGTGGGAATCAAACCCACAACCTGTCGCACGCTTGTTCTCCTGCGCCACGACTGACCTCCTAAGAAACACAAATAATAAATAATAACCCTCATTTAGCAATATTACGCCATTATAACATCTCATTTTACCCTATTTCCACCCTTATAATAATTTACTGCTTAATCTCCTCTCTTGAAAGATACCTGCACTTATCGTTCACTAATTTTAACTGCCATAATAGGTAAATAAGCGTCAGATAATAAACACCGGTTATGTTCCATTCTCACTCGGGGGAATCGTTTTTTTAACTTGTAGCTTTACAGCTAGTTACTCATAGCAGGGTAGGCAGAGGGAACCTAGAGATAAGACACTACGCTTCTATTAAGTCATTTCCGTTTCCTACTTCCCGCTGTATACTAATTATATTATGGTGTGAGTGACAGAGCAAAAAATCGCTCTTTGCCTTGAAACCGGTTAAATTAATTATTAAGTATTTAATTTGAATGGGACTCGAACTCACGACCTGTCCCGCTTACACTCACGGCACTCGCTTGTGCCCTTCCGTCACGAACGGCCTCTATTAAGTAAATAATAATGATTTCAAAGTAATTTCTAATATCCATTCACCCTTTCTATCTGTTTCAGACTTTAGATAAAGTATGTACATCAGCATAAGCCCTTATGGTACCCCAAATTTTCCTTACGGCCACCGGAAATGCCGCCATATTTTCCTTTATATGACGCTGTGTATCGTAACAACAATAGTCGTTTCCGTTAGAGCTTCCGGTGTTTTTCATTTGATATTTTTTTTTATTATGGTTGTTTATAATTGGGGTAAGTTTTTTATAATACTTTGGTGGGGTATTTCCTTATTATTTATATTATTAAGTAGCGCACAAGCATGTAACTGTAAACTCGACAGGTTATGGATTTGATTCCCACAAGAAAATTAAATACTTTACATTTTCATTTCCTGGCTCTGGTAACGAGGCAAAAATGCGGCGTTGAATTCCACGACTCAACACGCGTTGCCTCCAGTATTCGGTTCGGTGAAAAGTGGGATACTGGGTTACCTCTACATATAGGGACTACAGTGAAGCTAAAAATATGTATATACTAGCGGATGAGCGCAGCTTCGCTTGTGTATTTAAGGGTGAATTCTAATATAACCCATGAAACATGTGTTCAATGAAATATTTTTAAGAGTCCAAATTTAAAATTTTATAATAATCAGTGGCGTTTTAAAGTTTTTTTCCATACAAACTTTCAACCCCTTATTTGCACCCTTAGAGGAAGTATTCTAGAAAACAATGAAACACGCGTTCAATTAAATACTTTTAATAATCTAAATTTCAAATTTTATAAAAATCGGTGCCGATTTAAAAAAAAAATCCATACAAACTTTGAACCCTTATTTCATCCCTTTAGGGTTGAAATTGTTCAAAATCCTTTCATAGTGGATGTCCAGATTACGAAAGTAAATATCTGTCCAAATTTAACGTTTCTACGCACAGCGGTTACGGCTGTGCGTGCTCAGTCAGTGAGGACAAGTCTTTTCATATATATAGATAGATTATTGAGAAGTCACATAATAGATATAGAAATTAATAAATTTGACCAATATAAGGGTTGTTTCAGTAACAACTATTTTTTAAAATCAATTAGAAATATAAACCTCTGACTTACAAACTTATAACGACTATCTAGCAAAAGATGTAAGTATAGTCAGTAAACATCGCAATATTGCAAGCATTTAAAACAATAAAACGCTCATAAAAGTCAGTTAAAAGGTCATTATGAATATAAATGAAAATGTATTTCGTAGAATATTAAACTAAGTTTAGCTGAAAAATATGTGAATCATTTAGAAGATATGTATTCTACTATTGTCTTAGCGCTACTTTTCTTTAGTACATTTTTTTGTAATTTTTTTACCTTTCTTTGCTTTAAACAATATTTGGAATATAACAGGTTGTACACAGGGAGCCTAGAATCAAAGTAATTCGTTCCCCTCGTACCCCCAATCTTTTGAGACATCTTTTTGTGGATTGAGTAGCAGAGGTCAACGCCGCCCTTTGTCTTGTTAGCAGAGCAAGGAAATAAAAACAATTCATTGGAAATCAAACCCATAACCTAAGCGATTACAGTCTACAGTCGACTCTTTAAGCGCTGTGCCAGTGCGTCTAAAGAATAATTTAAATTAATTCTATTTCTTCTAGATAAAAACCATAACATACATCAAAATTAATATATAAATATTAGAATTTATTTAAAAAATCAGATAACCATTTCATTTTGAGCATTCATTTACTTATTTAAAAAAAATCTTCAGTTAAAACGCTCCGGTACATTTAAAAACCGCTTTTTCACTCGAGTGTAATGCAGAATAAATCGCTCGAAGTATAATAATCGCTTACTCAGTTTTTAGTCGTTTTTATATTTGAATTTGTTTGTTTTTTAGTATCCCGCACATAGGAACCTGGGAACCTAATGTTAGCATTAAGAAGGTACTTCATTTACCCACTTTCCGCCAAGTTTTTGAGGCATTGCGTGTTGTTTGCAGAACTCAACGCCGTATTGTTAGAGTGAGGAAATGAAAATATTAAATATTTCACTTTCCCGAGTGAGAATCGAACCTTAAATCACCTAATCAGTCTCTAAAATACTGAAACTTGAAATACATAAGTCGATTAATTTCTACGGAGAGATGCATCACTAATTCCTCTTTATAAAAAAATGGCTATCCACTTAAAAAAAGCGAAAGAGCCGACGACTCTCGTCTAAAAACGCAGTACGTTATCAATTTCACAAAACTTCCAAAGTTTATAGAGCCCGGTCTCGTCGACTTTATGGTAATATGAAATATCTGACTTGACTTAACCCCGTTTAAGTAATACAGAGTGCTTTTGGCATAATTTCAAGTTTAAATAGATGGAAAAAAATTACGTGCACCCATCTGAAGTGGGCGTATGAATATTTTTAATAGGTTTCTTTTTTTTTTTTGGATGTTTGTTTGTTAGGTGGTAGGTAGGCTAGGTGGGTGTGGGTTCGATAACTTCTTGGGGGGAATTTAGTTATTTTAATTTATCCGCTATAACAAGACAAAGCACAGCGCTTAATTGAGGGAACTGAGCTAAAAAAAATATCAAAAAAGTAGCTTTACGTTTTGGTGATAGAACCTTGTATTAAGGTACTCCTTTCCTTAAATTTCCCTCAATTTTGTAAGACATTGAGTGGCGGAACTCAACGCCGTATTTGACGTGGTGGAGGATAATATTTTTTTAAGATTCTATGATAATTACACCTTTCTTTCTAATTACATACAAATAAATACAGTTGTCTAACCAAATTGCAAATAATTTAAATATTTTAAGTGTTTTTTTTTTGAAAACGTAGTTAAATTCCGTTCAGATACATTACTACGCTACAATCACATTTTTATACGTCTCAAAAAAATGTATTGAAAATATTTTCTTTTTATAAAATATACAATCATTTATGGTATATTTAAGTTGTCCCCAAATTTCGCTTTGAATCAGCAACCTTCATGCATAATTAAACTCAGTCAAAGTGTACCTCAAAAGCGAAATTCCATATTAAAATTTATACATTTCAACTAGTTGAATCGATGAATATATTCAAATGTATTACAGCCTACGAAACTGGAATGAAGATGAATCGGCTGGAAACCCATTTATCAATATCGCTTCGATAGACAACGTTTGTTACACAAACTATACTATATTTTAAATATTATATAGATGTAAATCAAAAATTTAAATTTAATCAGCTTCACGTTTTATCCCGCACATAGAAGGGTAGGCAGAGGAAGCCTAGTGTTAAAACACTCCGTCTCTGTCTCCAATTCTGCAGGTATTGTGTGTTGAGTGGCGGAATTGAATGTCGGGCCTTGGTGCGTGATTACAATTAATTCCCGCGAGTGGGGATGGAACCTACCACCGCCGCGTTACAAGCATACACCAGTGCCCCTGCAGTACTAGTGGCCTCTTAGTATATCAAATTATAAATATAATTTGACTTAAATGAGGCCGTCATGGCACGGTGGAGTGTCTGGCTGTAGAAACGATGGACGGTTCGATTCTCACTCGGGCAATTGGTTATTTAATTTTGGGGGGCAATTAAGATATCGTTGACGGTAGAACTAGAAGGTAAGTGATGAACTGACAGAGGAATGCTACCTCAGTCTGCCATCACGTGTTACCACGGACTTCTCCATATCTTTGCTGTCCTGACCTGTTATTCAATAGTAACTGGTTCAAATCCAAAGGAATATTTCTATATACAAAATTTTTATATACTTACCTAAATGTGTAATATTTTCAAATTTATTTGTTTAAAAAAGGCAATTTCCGCATAAGCATTTTAATGGTAATTAGGGGTGCCTTCTCTTTGGAACTTATCACTTCTTATCCTTAATGTTCGTAAAATCATTAACTTAAAAGGACTTATTTGCCGGAAACGCACAGAGTAATGTATGTAGAGTGTTTATTTTACTTATTTGGTTTTCCCCAATATTAATATGTTATTTTATTTTATATTCAAATGGTACAAAAATGACGCTTGTTTTTCAGCTTTTCATTGTATTCCACATGTAGCAGGATAAGCAAAGAGAGCCTAATATTAAGACACTCCGCTCTCTACTTTTTGCCGAATTCAGGAGGCATGAGAAACTCACCGCCGCACTTTGCTTCGACACCAGAGCAAAGAAATGAAAGTATTCAAATATCTAATTTCCTCGAGGGATCAAACTCACAACCTGAAACAATGGTGTATAATTGCACTTCATTCAAATATTTTTATAAAAAAAATTTTAAAAAATGCAATTACGTCCTTATTGCACTAAATGAGCAATCTATTACAATATTTATTTATTATGCTACGTTGTATAGACGCAAACAAAACTGTCCTGAACCCACAACTATCGAGATGACAATAATAACTCTATTCCACTGCACGACAAAAACTCACAAATTAAAAAAAAAAAACATATCTAACCTCTCCTACCTAATTACTCTGTAAAACCGACATGCACAAGACAAAGCTGTACTTTACAGTAAATTTATTCATAGAATAATGACAGTATTCTTTTAAATTGCAACGCTAATTACAAATTGTATGGTGGAAATGGAAAACAATTAACCACTTATCAAATACATACATCTGAAAGTTAAGCCTCATTAACTTTACTCATTATAAATATTAGCTTTTGTTTTTATTATGACGGATGTAGGTTCGATTTGTAGTTGGGGAAAATTATTATTTTCTTTATTTTGATCTGGTGAGAAGACAATGCGCGGAGTTTAAGGCATTCAACACGTAATGTCTCGACAATGGACAGTGAGTTGGGAACGAAGTGTTTTATCACTAGCTTCCCTCTATCTCACTACTTTATGCGAAATAGAGCGTGAAGTTATACTTTCTTTTATTTTGATTTCTCTTCGTAAATAGATTTGAAAGGAATTACTATGTTTTGGTAGTAAGAGATTGATAATTAGCCAATATTCATCGTTAGTGAAGCAATAAATCATTGGAGCAACAGGTCAGTTGGCAGATCATTTTTCTAAAAGTCCATTTTTCTTTTTTTTGTTGGTCTAAAATGATAGGTTTTGATGTAAATATGTATGTAAACATAAGTGGAAGCATATATTGTACTTATTATATGGTGTATTTTCCCGAGAGAAGAATCTAATGACACACCGTTCCCATTAAGGCATTGCGTCTTAAGTAGCGAAACTCAACGCCACACCATATTACCAGAGCAAAGAAATATTTACTAACTCCCATTCCCAAATAGCTCCGAGTGGAAATCAAACCCACAAACATCCCTTACACGCTTGTGCCTATGTTCTACGACAGCTTCTATATATTAGGTGTCAACCTGAAAAATAAAATCCTTTATCTAATATTTAAAAAAATGAATTCAAGTTTTTAATAATACTAATCATGATAAAACGCTGCTTTTTAAAAAAAAAATAACTTACACGCTTTATCCCGCACATACCATGATAAAACTTGAACTAAAAAAACAAGTAATACAGCGATCTTAGCTTACTTATAAAACGAGAATGACTTATTTCCTTTTTAGTCCACGATTTAAATTTAATTAGCATAATCTGAATCATTCAATATGACATATCGGAGTTAAAAACGTAATTTTTTAATACTTTTTATATTAATTGACATGATAATATATCTTTTACACCTTTAATTACTTAATTAGGGCCGTATAGGCCGACGCTTTGAGATAATGTAAGAAGGCGAGTTTTAAAAAATTTAAGGCTTCATTTTTTAAAGTAAAGCTTATCTTGTATTGAAAAAAGAGAAAAAGTTTTTTTTTCTACATGGGAACCTGTTAAGACTCTCCGTTTCTCATTAAGGCACTTCCGTTTCCTACTTTCCGCCCAACTCTCGAGGCATTGTGCGTTAAGTACTAACTTAAGACCGAGATTTGTTTGTTACCAGATCGAGAAAATCTAAATATTTAATATTTTATTCCTCCAAATGGGAATCGCACCCATAACCGTTGCGATAACAGTCGTACGCTTATACCACTGCGCCCAACGGCCTCACTTACCCTTTCTTCTTATCAAACATAGTGCCTTATCCCTCCCTCTCCACTCATCCCGCAAATATCTATCTATATATAATTTTAGTCATCTTAAATAGATACTTAAAATAACAATTTCCACGTATATAAGTGGTGACAACGATGCATCGGAGCCCCGATACCAATATTACAATACTCGGCAGAATACTGGCAGTATCTTTTTGATAGAGCACTCACTGTTAGAGTGATCTTTTTTATTATTTTTTAAATTGTATGTTTTATTTCTATTTTTGTATGTAAAATGTATATTGAATACGTATTTTTTTGTATTGTTTTTGGTTAATTTGTATGATTTTTCTGACAGAGATTGGTAAGCATAGAGTGCTAAGACTTTCTTCTAGAACCTGACACATTTTTTGCGTAACGGATATTTATTAACAGAGCAAGGAATTTAGTAATTAATGAAATGTCATATCTTTCCGAGTGTAAATTGAAATCAGTTATTCGTTGCCGTCCTCCACGTCCCACCGTTCGGGAAATGGAATGTTGGGTAAGATTAGATTAATCCTCAACTTCCACTCACTACTTAACTCACCGATGAGGTCGCACTGGTGCACGTCCCCATGGAAGGATGGTTTCATCAAACAATTTTAAAGCATATCCTATTTTAAAAATATGAAATATATGATCTAATCTGTGAAACACCTGCTCTATGCTATTCACAACGGCTGCCGCCGCGTTGCTTGTCAAATTAGCGTCGGGAGCGATATACAGCTTATTACGTATTGTGCGGCTTCTGGACTGGTGACTTTGCTATATTATACACGCGGTAGAAATATTATGTTTGTACACTATTTTTGAGAGAACGGAGAGATTAAAGAGTATTAGCTTGATGATTTGTATTAGGAGAGTTTTGGGGAAGTAGAGTTTGTTGTAATTGGCATATTTTTTGCGTTCGTACCTCAAAAGAAAGAATGGAATTCTTGTTTGATCACTTTTCTATTTTCTTCAAAATTTAATATTAATTTCATTTGCTTCATAAGATTCAACCTTGAGATAAATAATCCTGACAGACTGACAACTAAATGATCCTATAAGGGTTCTGTTTTTAAGTTTTGAGGTACGGAACTCTAAAAATACAGACTTTAACATTTTACATTACACATTATGAGTCACGTATACAGATAGCAACGTAGTAATTTATTTACACAATGCAAAAATCTACGTTGCCGTAAAAACCAGCAAAGTGCAAGCAATCATGTTAATTATAACTAAAATTTGATAACCAACTATTACGAGGATATCATTTTCTAGGAAGCGATACTGAGGGTCACGATGACTGTACATTTAATGTCGTATAATTATAAAACTACCTAATGTGTTACTTTAGATTATAGTTAGGTTAACCTTTGAATTGCATGGGTTTTTTTGAAGAACTAAAACAGGCGTTTAGACACTCCGTAGACCGCTTTCCCCCCAAATTCGAGACGTGTGAGTGTGTGTGTGATACATTCTGATCAAATTATGATGACATCGATCGTATGCCAAAAGCTATGCGAAATACACCAAATATAAACTGAAACATTTTTTTTTGTTTTACGCTGCATTCCGCGGGGTAAGCAAAGGGAAGAAGACATTTTCGTCCCCTACTTTCCGCCGAATTCTTGGCACTATTGAGTGGTGGAGCTAAACGCCGCGCATTACTTCATTACCACAGCGACGGAATGAATATAATAATAGTAAATATTTCATTGACCCAAATGGGAACTATTTTACATTTTAACATTAAGTCGTCTTTTCTTGATATGCCTGAAACAAATTGAAAATATATAAAATAATATACGTTTATATAAGACAATAACCCCTCTCTTCGCCCCTCTTTTTATACGTGATTATAAAATAAATATAAACGCATAATTATATTATAATCGATGCACTTATACTATAGGTATGTAGGTATAACATATATTGCGTCGGCGTCTCGCTGTCTATAGTCACGTAGACAAGTAATAAAGCCGCTGTTCAATCTTCGATTGCCAATTACATGCGTTGTGCGACAATTATGTCTTGTTATATATTGGTGTTTTATTGTATTATTAACGTTTTTTTTAGGTTCACGCTGTACCATGCACATAGCAGGGGAAGCAGAGGGAACTCGGTTAAGACACTCCCCCCACTTTCCCAAAATTCTCGAGGTATTTTATGTTAAGTGGCACAGTTCAACACCGCGGTTTGCCTCACGATTCATTTTATAATAATTTTAAATTTTCTCTTTCTTTCAATTTCAATTAAACTGTCATTTGTATTACACAGATTTTTTTTTCACCTTCGCATTGTATCCTAGCCTGGCCTAGTATTAAGTTCCCACTCCTCACTTTTCGTCGAATTCTCTGGCGAAACTCAACGCCGTGCTTTGCCTCGACACCAGAGCAAAGAAATGAAAATATTAAATACTTTATTTCCTCGAGTGGGCATCGAATCCACAACCAATCTATTATCTTTCTTTCAGTTTCACTTATTCAGTCCAGCATGTGAACACAGTAGTTATTAGACCATATAAACGTTTTTTTCCACGATCAAAATATCACAGCAACAAGGAAAATACATCATATTATTACATGAAGCAGCATCACAAAAAACTGTTGATATAATTACAATGATGGAATCACGTAGCGTTCGCTATTAATTGTGTGTGTGTCGGTTTGTCGGTCATCATACAAAACGTTTCTAGTAAATACACGATGAGGTTTAGAGGAAATATAGATTATTTTATATTGAAGTGGATTAAAAATGTAGGTGTTTTTGGGAAAATGGGAAATTGTTTTTAAAATCTTATATTTTTTATTTTATAACACTTAATGTTTGTTTTTCTTATTTCCTTTGTGTCAGGGTGATAGCGTGATGGTTATGAATTTAAATCACAATTTTAATTCCTCTCTCTTTTGATAATTTGATTTCATCGGCAATGGGTGGTGTGTTAGAGATACAATATATTAATAATAGGTTCCCTCTGCTTATGCTGTTGTATGCAGGATAAAGCGAAAGCATATAAACTAGGCGTATAAGGCCATCAATTTATCTTGATCTATCAAGTCTGTCCTGGACTATTTAAAAGGTCGATTATAAAGACGAAAGTAGCGATGTACGCTACGCATAAAAAACGCGTTGCGAAGTTTTTTCACTCAAAGCACAATGTCTTGAAAGACAAAACGAAAAGTAGAGAATTGAGTGTCTTAACGTAGCTAGCCTCTGCCTACCCCATTATTTGCGGGATAGAGCGGGAAACTAAAACAAAACAACACACAAATCTGTTTCGTCCTACCCTCTCACCCATAACCCCCGAAATTGTATTATACAATAGTTTATCCTAAAAGTACGATCGCTCACGCGGACGCCGCATTACGCGGGGCAAGACCTATCACTCATGCTCCCTGGAGAAATATACCGGAGAGATGCTGTAAGGCATGTGCAACAGAGATGTGTGATGCTATAAATAGCTATTTGTTATTGGTATATGCTATAATAGTGTGAGTGTAACATTTTTGATTATGTGGTAGAGATATTTAGTACGTCGAATGTTAAAATGTATTTGAATTAACTTTAAATATTAACGTTATCGGCATTTTTTTGCAATAAGAATTCAATGCTTAAAAATATATCTCTCCCTCTCTCTCTCTCTCTTTCTTTCTCTTTCTCTCGCTTAATAACATGATGTCATTTAATTAAGTAAAAGTAAAAAAAAATAATAATGAAAATTTCATTGGTAAAGTAACCTAATAGACGGCATCTCAACTTATTATTGTTAGAGTATATGAAAATTTCGTATCTGTGAACAAATACAGTATAAACAGTATGTTAACCTTATAATGAAGTACTAAATGTTATTTTATATATAAGTTTTGAATATTATTTCCGCGCCGCGAGCATAAAGCTAGTAAACAAATAATTTTAACATAAGATTTCTTTATAACTTAAGGAAAAAATTATAATAAAATTAATTTCACACGTAGTTATGATAAGAGAAAATTCTGCGAATAAGTCAATGGCCTTTTTGATCTCATATAACATTTATGTATAATTATGATTTGAGAGCGTCGTGGTACAGCAGCACACGGCACAGCACAACTCGGCGGAAAATGGGGAAAAACTAACTTAACCTAATATAGGTAGGTTCCTAGGTTCCTTTTACCTACTCTGCTATGTGTGGGATACAATGTAAACTTAAAAAAGAAGTTATATTATTAATCAATCGCCTTTCTTATTCTAAAGTTCATCTTTCGCTATACATAGAAAAAAAATGAGAAAAAACAACAAGAAAAAAAAATATAACACTTGGTCATCGCACTGCGTTGCAAATTGCAACAGACTTATAATATGTCCTTGTAATGTTTACTCACTTTGTGTGCTCAGTGATTATAATATATGCAAAAATGAATGCGGCTTCGAAATGCACTTTTCACTTATCAATCAAACAACTACTCTATAACAAAGGTACAGGGTTCGATTTCCAACGAGATCAGTTTTAAGGTCTTTAATGCAAGGATAGCGATAGTAAACAAACAAATATTGATTTTGTGGTTAAGATGGTTGATTAATGACTGTCTCTCTATACGTAAAGTAATGTAAAGTGTTTTTGAAATATCTTAGTAACCTGGTTAAAAGATTGTACACCTTTTAAGGAGAAAATGATGATAAACATGTTTGTATGTATGTATGTATGTGTAGCTGTAAGGCAGAAACAGTTCAGTAAACATTGAATAAACGCAAAGTAATTTTGCACCTGTTTTCTAAAGGAAATTTAGATATATGCATATAGTGTGCAATATATACGCGTACTCGAATAATATATGTTTTTTTTTATGGAAAAGGACAAGGCAAACGAGCGTTCGGGTCATCTGATGGTAAGTGATCACCGCCGCCCACGACCCTGTGCTATACCAGAGGAGCTACAGATGCGTTGCCGGCCTTTAAGGAGATAGACGCGCTTTTTGAATGTGCCCATGTCATATCGACCTGGAAATACTGTCGCAGGTAAGCCATTCCACAGCTCTGTGGCGCGTGGAAGGAAAGCAGAGTTAAACGCCGCGGTCTGTATACCAGAGTAGGGAACTAGAAATAATTCATCGTCTTGAGTGGGGATTGAATTACGTTTTCAGTCGTAGTTTCCCTAAAAACACCACGATGTCATTAATTTCTCCTTTTCTTATATATATACATATATTAATTTATTACAAATACATAATCTACTTATTCCATATTAGGAAATACCGCAAAAATACGTGACTTTTATTATTCCACCAATCTGGTCAAACCGGAAACACTAGCTGATGCAAAATAATGTAAACAATGACTTTTAAACTGAGAGAATATTCCTGTTGTATGACGGAAATTACCTATTTATTACTTGTAATGAGATGTGAGCCATTAATGAGAATTACTGCAAATGTCAAAATTTTACTGCCGTGTTTATTAATCATTTTTATATATTTCTTTTTGTTTTCACGCTGCATCCCGCATAGCAGGATAGGTAGTGGGAGTTTAGTGTTAAGGTACTACAATTTTCGATATATTGTATTTTGGGGGACGGAACTCAACGCCAAACTTTTTCAGACTTACAAATAATAATTAATTTCCTCGAGTGGGGACCGAATCCACAACCATCGTGTTACAGAGTCACACTATTGTGCCCCTGCATCACGCCGTCGTTGTGTTTATTAATTATTTATATATTATTTTGATTTCACGCTGTAACCTGCACATCAGGATCTAGTGTAAAGACTTTCCATTCTCCACGCACCACCCGAATTCCGAGATATTGTGTGCTTTGGCTTTTCAACAGGATGAAAAAATAAAAATAACTCACTGCCTCGATTGGAAATCGAACCTACAGCTATTGTGTTTACATTCAGACATTATGTTGCTAAAAGTAACTATTTCTTATAACCTTACCAACACAAATGTCACAAACAAATACATGTGACATACATACATACATGCAAAAAAAATATCAAAAACAAGTTTCACCTAAAACAAGACCTTGGCGAGACGTATCAATCTGTCTAAGTAAATTATTTTTGTACCTATTTTAAATACGAAACAATGTCAAGCTCAAGGATTTCACGAACTCAAAGGAAGTGGAAATAGTTAAAAATTGTCCTCTAGAATATGTAAGGTGACTCGCCTAATTAAAGAACACATATTTAGATGCTAATATTGTTTGATGACATTGTGGCGTGGTGTGGTTGTAAGCGCGAAGGTAGTGTGTTCGATTCCCAGTTCTAAGAAAAGTAATGTTTTAAAATAGATAGATAAGCCCCTGTACGGCCTGAAAATAAATAACTTTAGTTAGTTAAATTAGGGTGTAGCCCCTGAACTGGACAAAGTGTCCACTTTCTCCGGAAGAGAGTGACTTTCTCTTACCTTGTGAGATGCGGGAGTTATATAAATAAAAAGATATATTATAGGTACCGCAATATATTACAGGCTAGTATATTATACACTATAAGATAAGCCCTAGTACTTAATCCTTAGCAAGTTATTAACAGATTACATTAGAGTGGACATTGAGACCCTGCTGGCGCAGTCTGAGTAAAAAGGCGATGATTGTGAGTTCGATTCCAACGAAATGAAAGTAATTGTTGTTTTATTTCTTTGTTTTGATGAGACAAAGCTTGGCGTTAAGTTTCGCCATTCAACTTGATTGTCTTGAATTTTTATAGAAAGTGAAGAATGGAATGCCTTGATGCATAATTCTCTTTGTCCAGCTTTGCGGAATAAATGTGTGAAACAAAAAAATAATAATATAACAAAAATATAAGTATAAAAAAAACAAGCAGTATTTCTAGTTTCTACTTTTCCGTACATTTCCAATAATTATTATTATCAATAAAAAAATCGTGAAATGATAAAACCCATAATTACTTCTTTGAACGACTACGACTTATATAATATTAAAATAATTATACTCACTACAATACCTTCTATTACAATTGTTGTCGTTTCATAGAATTTATAAAGAATGATTTTTTTTTATTATGGTATACATACTTTATTATTTCCTTTTAAAGCCTTTATGGAGCAGTAGTGAGAATCTAG
The DNA here is from genome assembly GCF_056956725.1 of Heliconius melpomene rosina. Classification (NCBI taxonomy): domain Eukaryota; kingdom Metazoa; phylum Arthropoda; class Insecta; order Lepidoptera; family Nymphalidae; genus Heliconius; species Heliconius melpomene. Next base: position 929,856 of record NC_140402.1, on the reverse strand, counting down.
TGTCAAAACACTCTACCAACGACTTCAAGACACACTGTTGAGTGCTATTGGGACATTACTTGTCTCGAATTTAAGATATTACTCAACGCCACAGTTTGTCTACCAAAACAAGGAAACAAAACTATTTTATACATCCAAATAAGGATTGAACTGACGATCATTTGTCCTTTATTTTCATTATATTTCGAAATATTTGGAGTGGTACTGGAAACGAAACAATCCCCCTCTAAGTGGAGGTACACGAGGTTCAAATCCTATTCTAGGAAAATATTTTCTTCATTTTCTCGATCTGGTAACATGACAAGGCGCAGCGTTAAGTTCCTGCTTTTAACACGCGAAAATTAAATAAGGGTATTGGGTGCCCTTCTACTAGGTTCCCTCTGTCTACCCCGCCGTATGGGGGATGCAAGTACATCCTACAAATAACAATATATCAAAACCTAAATCCCTCAAGAAGAAAACTTTAACAATTTCTTCTCATCACAAAGAAAATGCAACTTGACAAAATGCATTACGCAGCATTAAGACTAAAATATTGTATCTTCGCGACCTCAGACACTTCCTCATACGCAAATTTTGTACTTCCACGGCCTTCCGCGTAGGTACGTCGCTGCTTATGCAAATAACACGGTATCACTGTCTATACAAGGTCCCTTTGAACACTGATGGACGGTTTAACTGATATTTTATTTGACTTCACGCTGTATCCCGCTGGTAGCGGGATAAGACACTCAGTTCCATATTTTTTGTTGATTTTTTCAGGTATTGCGTGTTGGGAACACTCAGCTCCGCGTTGTTTCTTGTTACCCAGAATGAGGAAAATTTAAATATAAAATAATTCGTTTCGTCGATAGGAAATCGAACCCGTAACCATCGATTTTATAGTCACATCAGTCATTAACCCTACCATATGCGGGATATAGCGAGAAAATAAAAAATATATACTTATCTAGAAGTTCAAAGTGAAAACTAATTTGTGGTATACGTGAACTATTAAACGTGTTACTTTATAATATAACTATTTATTATAAACAAAGATTGAAAAGGTTACTTGCTTGTCGATACGTTATCTCATTTAAGTCGTAAATATTATATGTAATGCGAAATATTTACTGTTGTTTACTATTATTTTTAAATATCGCTCTCACGTGTACGAAGTCGTTAGTAATAAGGATAAAAAATGGGCCAGTCGTTGCGCAGACACAGTTTGTCAGTTCGATTCCTATTTGAGCAAATTAAATATTTATGTTATATGCTTTCGTTTTTCCCGCTCTGGTTCCGGAAAACGAAGGAAAACGGCGTGGCATGGGTTCCGTTATTCAACATTGCGACCAGAGTGTGGTTCAAAGTGGAGAAGAGTTCGCTTTTTCTCTTCTATAGCAGCTTACTGCAAAGATTAGCATCAAGACACTTCGATTTCCTTTTCCTGATCAGATTTCAAATATTGTATGAGACTTGGCTCAAAAAAAAATGTAATACGTGACTTAAGTCGCACACTTACCTACATAAGCTTAAAAGTATTTATTTTTAGATATAACTTAAAATGTATTTAATAGTTAAATGATTATATAATTGAGTTAAATAAATGTAAAATCCCTTATATATATTAAATATGGCAAATATCAAAAAATCATTAAAATCCATATTATTAATATAAAACTAAAGTGTCTGTTTGGTTGTAAAAAAATTTTTGTGTTGCATCAATATCGGTCAAATAAACCTCACACACAGAATGTGTCTCATACGTAGTTCTTGTTTTTTTTTACTATTTATAATATTTAATTTCACCTTCGTTTCGTAAATCTAAAAATAGATATATAGATGCTAGAGAATCAATTGACACGTATAATACGTGTTGCAATAACAACTATAATATATAATACAAAAGTGTATGATTATCGAATGTCGTTGTTATATTTATTTTATTAATTAGTGCAAAGAAATGAAAATAATAATTATTTCATTCGTTTAAGTGGAAATTGAACCTGCAACCCTTGCGTTACAGCTTCATGTTTGATTTAGACATGTCTAGATTTTTCTTAACTAATACTTTTTCACCAATGACCAATCTCTCCGTCTTTACCTAAATACGATTGCATCCACAGTACACCTCTACCGCATTATAGGTATCTACGATGCAATTTATTAGTATTACACACAAGTATAGCGTGCTCGTATAATTTGCGCACGCGCGAGTGCCATGACCTCGCTCAATGCTATGAGTTCACTGTATATACAGATGTTTACATCCACACTGGTGTAGGTGTGGGTGGATTGTGTGCTTTTGATACTGTTCTCGTTTATTTGAACACCCTGTTAATTGTATACAGGTGTTAGCTAGTGTTCAGTACTTAGTTAGTGTTTTTTAGTATCACATTGTATTTCGCTCGTAGTGGGGTGGGCAGTGGGAATCTGGGAATCTAGTGTTAACATCCATTCCATTCCCATATAAACATTTCTGTTGCCCACCTTTCGCCCAATTCTCGAGGCACCGCATTTTCCCTCCATAGGAGTTAAGAAAATAAAAGTATAAAATATTTCATTCCATTGAGTGGGAATCGAACCCACAATCGTCGCGCTTACTATCGTATTCTGGTGCCTCTATGATACCATGGATTCTATTCGTTCTGTGGTAGAAGTGAGAACAGAGTGTTTTAACACTAAGTTCCCAGATTCCCTATAGCATAGATAAAGCAGATAACTAAAAAAATAATAATTTTAAAGGATATCTGAACATAGCAAATCAACATTACATTTTTATTATAAACATTCCGAATGTAGGTACTTTAATTTTAATAAATTAATTAAAAAAACAAATAGAACTGTAAATCATATTAACGATTAATTAAACGATACTAGTTCAAGTATCAAAATTGACTGAAGTATACAGTATAATAAAATTGGCCATACACGATTACTCACGCACGCTACACACACATGTATACACAAACACACACACATGCACACACACACACACACACAAACTCTACCAGATAATAAAATATTCGCGACTGTTCAACTCATGCGCATTATATCCGTGCTTGGTTTTGTCTATAACGATTTATTATTAAAATCTATAGGAATGTTTTTATATGAGGCATATATTTTTTCACAGCTAAGTAAAGTAGGCAGAACAGAGAAGAGAGCAGAGCAGAGAGGAGAGTAGAGAGGATAGCAGAGAGTATAGTATTAAAACATTTCGTTCCCTAATTATTGTATCGATATCTTTTAGAGATATAAAATAAAGCGATGCATTAGGTTCCGTCACTTAAAAAGAAAGCAGTAAAACTGAGGAATGGAGAGTTTTGATAGAAAACGGAATGTCTTAACACTATGGTTTCGGGATACAGTACAATCTACAAACAACAAAATGGTGAATGTAACTTAACGCCGTGTATAAATCGGGTTAACCATAAATTAAACATTAAAAACAATCAGGTAATTAAAATCCCATTAATATGTTATGCTTTTCAGTAAGAGAAAGAAAATTGTAGTGATCAATCACTTATTTTTTTTATTTACTGCAATATAATGAAAGAAATTAAATTTATATTTACCAAAAAGAAAAGTAATGTATTTAAATAAATTATCTTTACATTTATAAAGATCGATCGTTGTGATTCATTATAATAGTCAACATCTTGATTTCGCAGTAAATTGCTTTAATACAGGCAGTCTGTTTCAAATGCGACGGATCATGTATATTCTTTATTTTAGTTTTATGCTGTATTCTGCACATAGCAAGGTAGGTAGAGGGAACCTGGGAACCTAGTGTTAAGATACTCCGTTCCCATTAATACACTTCCGTTCCAACTTTACGGCGAATTCCGGAGGTATTGCGTACTGAGTGGCGGAAACCGACACCGCGCTTTAGTTCGTTATTTGAGCGAGGAAATTAACATATTAATTTTTTAATAATACGGAATCGAACTTACGACCTGTCGTATTTACAGTCGTACGCTTGTGCCCCTGCATCCTGACCGACCTTATTATGAATATTAAATTTCTTTCTTATTTCGGAAAATTGTGTTGTTTGTATATTGAGTGGCGTAACTCAACGCAGCACTTTTGTCTTCTCAGTCTTCGCTTATACAATCACTGCCCCCCACCGCAATAGTGGCAACACAAACAATTTCGAAATCAAATAAATAAGGAAATTCAATTTCATATTTATCTACCTACTGTAGATAACAAACTAAAACAATACGATAGTATGGGTCAATGGCACACACTGCGGCTTGCGGTGACAGTGCCAAAAAACAATGCCGATAATATATTTATGCCAATTAGTGCGTCATTTTAATTATTTGTTCAAAGAAAAACATCGTTTTAGCTCAGTTGTTGGGTGGTTATAGAGTGGGAGTTCTAATTTATATGTATTTAGGTTATATAGCATGGTAAGTTTCCATCCAGGTGATGCGAAAGGAGTAAATATCCTCTAGAGACGTGAGATACGATGATAGAAAGAGAATGGTGCCACCAAAGCAATTAATTTCCGGGAATATTCTCCATAGTAAAACAGTAAAATACCGACAGGGAACCAACGTTTCTCTCCATCTAAGATATTTTTATTAAATAATCAAAAATAAACATTACATAAAACAGTTATATAAAAACAGACCACATTACACATTAAAATAATTACATTTATATAATAAAATAATTATTTATTATATTAAAAGTAGGTAGAAGATAATGCAATCCCAGTGGTGGTAATTTTACAAGGTCTTTCGATTAAACTCGCGGATACTAGGAGTAAATAAAATAAATATATTAGTCATTACACAGATGCTGTTTACTCATTCCCCCATATATACATATATATGTCTATAATATTATAATAAATGTAGAAAAATAACTGTTATATTCCATTCGACCTTGGTACTATGATAATTTAAAACTTTTCTTTGAGTAAAGTTTAATAATATAATAAAAGTTGAGTTTATTAAATTTAATGGTAAATTTTCAGTTTTTTGGAATTTTTCCTTTATCCTATATCTTATAAAACAAAGTCGCTTTTTGTGTCTGTCTGAACTTTCTAACTCTTCTTCTTCTAAACCACCCAACGGATTTGGATGCGGTTTTCACCATTAGGTCGAGTATTTCTCAGGGAAGGTTTATATATAGTTTATTATTTGTACATTCTTATGTAAATTAACATAAATACGATAAATGTGTATAAAGTCCTACCCGCTGAGACGCTTTGGCGCATGCGCTGCTTTAATGGTAAATACTACATGAAAAAAATGTACTGGAGTATTGTTCCTCTTAATAAGATCTACAAAAAAGTCCGCGATGGCATATTCGTATCTTTTAAGAATAACGTGTAGTGATCATATTTCTGTCTAAAAATAGTAATTTCAATATATTTTTTATTATGAGGGATATTTTTCCATAATGGTATTAATCCTTATCCTTTAAAATACTTTATTAAATTTCTACGTTAAACGAAGATAAAATTTGCTTTTTAAACTATTTCGAAATTGCGAATAGTTTTAGAGAAAAACGCATTTAATTATTGACACACCACGCCGTTCACACATCAACTGCATCGAGTCAAGTTTCACTTATCCGTTACTCTCAGCATATAAATAAGTGTATTAGTTACGTTGGCCATGTAATGTAGATCAAAACTGTCTTTTCTGTTTTTCATTTTAATAAGTACTTTAGAAGTTGTTACAATATCAAAAAATCCTTGCTGCGAAACGCGCCTCGCGACGTTATGCTTATACAAGCGAGTCCGCCGCGCCCGCCTGCCTTACACGCATCGGTGGTTCAGTGGTAGAATGCTCGCCTGCCACGCGGGCAACCCGGGTTCAATTCCCGGCATTTTGCATTTGCATTTTATTTAATTTTCGTCACGGGCAGCCACGTAGTGCTTGCTTTTCACCAGGGACAGAATACCCTCTTCAGCATTAACCACAAGCTCGAAAAAAAAAACCCGCCTGCCTTTATAGCAACGAAGACTTAGATGCGTTTGCACGTATTGGATAATTCGAGTTGAATGTATTATTTAATGTCATTTAACTATCTAAAAATAGTAATTTAAATATATTTTAATAAGTACTTGAAAAGATTAGTAGCACAGATTTAAAATTACGCTACCTACTAAAAAATCCTTGCTGTGTAAAACAATTGGAAAATCGTTATTGAAACTACGAAAATGCGGGTTGCATTAGGGTTTAATTAATTTTCACATTATCTTAAGTGCTTTGCAAACATACATTATATGAATGATCCAGTAGTAAAAGCGGGCGAAGCCGCAATAGGGTCGCTAGTTTGTAATATAAGTTCTCAGTTTGTGTCAAATTTGATAATTAAAGATCTACGAGAAGTAGCAAATTTCATATAAAATGCAACAAAACTCATGCAAAAATACGCGAATCCTTTGATTGCGTTGACATAAAAGTTTGATTTTTCCTCTGCTCCAAGGGACCGTAGACCTAAACATTTAACTAACGGAACCCTAAAACCTTTTTCTTTTACTAACATCCCTTTGCACGTGAAACATAAAGTAATTACCAGTACTTATAGCACGTAATATAAGTACCTACATACCAGTAATACAGTGCATCTTAATTTGTGCTCTCGATTCGCCCCATTTATAGTAATCATATCATAAACTGCGTTAGCCGACTGCACACCGCCGTTTGACCGACATAGTGTTTGTATGTATATATCTAATATTTATGTTTGTATGTGTTTGAGTTTCGCCATTTAACACGCAATCTCTCCAGAATTCAGCGGAAAAATGAAAGGAGTGTCTTAACACTAGGTTACCAGTATCCGTATTCTAATATATCTCTAATGACGACGACGTACTTCAAGAGACTGTAGTAGACCATAATATTTGATCTAAATTTGAACTTGATACTTCTACGCGATCTTTAAAAAAATATCTTGACAAACAAACAAACAAGCAGACAGATAGACAAACAATCAAAAAGTAATTTTTAATAATTTCATAATAATTCTCGTTTTTTATTTTCTGTAAAATAATTTTGTAGGGTAGTTAAAGAAAATAATTCTTTTAGAAGTATTTTTTTCCAACAGTAGTTGCTATTTATTATTTTAATATGTTATTAATGGTTTTTAGGTCGGATGTATACGAAATGTTATCAGGCTATAGGATATTGCATAGTCCGATATGATAATTACTTAGTTGGACGAGGCTAGTGGGTTTGATTTCTTAATAGATGATGGTGATTTTTGTCGAAATCATTTTAGTAAACTCAACCAATATAGATTGATATAAACTTTATTTAAATTATAAAGCCGAATAGTTTATTTGGTTGAATGAGATTATCTCAAGAACTACTGCTTCGAAATTAATAAAAAACAGTCATCTTGTCAAGATGCTTTTCTCGAATTTAGCAGAATTTGAGACATTGCATTTCTAATAAAAGAAAACAGTTAAAAGAACGAGAAGTGAAGAAAGTAGTGATTATCTCATTCTCTCCACCTAAAATGCGGAAGACACACAAGAAAACATCACTTCATTAAATAATAGGTAGTGTACAGTGACGTCATAAATATAATACATTTACAACAGTAAACGGCACAGTAACGCAAAGTATTTATGTTGAGTTTGCCGCAATCCGCTTTAAATGTTCTATGCAGTCGTAATTGCATTTCTAGATGCTATTATATGAAATTATACGATGATATACGTCACTATTTAAAGTTTACCGTCGGACGGTAATGTGGTCTTCTGGTGATGTTGTAAGGTGAGTGTGGATTCGAATCCTTTGGTAGGAAATGTTTTTTTTTAGAAGAAAAGTGTGAGAGATGTGCTTGTTTTGGTGTTTTTAACGATTATTTCTATGCCATTATTCTTTAATATTTTCCAAGCTTTAATAAAATATCTCTAAAAGTAGTGGGCCTATCCATAGTTGATCCGCCTTTGCCATAAATTTATAAATCGTAATTAAAAAATAAACTCATTTGAATGTACCTTACCGTAAAAACCCAATGATAATCAGTATTTATATGGTTTTTATTCTGAACAGAGATAAAATAAAATAATTTGATTTAATTTTTATTCAATATATTTTTCGTACAAAGTGGTTTTTAAGGTTTTTTAAGCAATTTTTTTAGTGTTATGTAAAATTATTGTAAATATAATAAACCTAATAGATAACCTAATTAAACTAGACGGTGAACAGCGCGGGTTCGAATCTCGTCACGTAATATTTTTTATACGTTTCTAAATATTTTCAATTCTTAGCACAATATTTTCCTAATAAAGTTATATAATAATATTATCTAAATATGATGTAAAAAGTAATAATAAAATTACTTATCGATCGGTTGCAACTGCGGCGTGTATGATTCATACATAAAATAATTAAAAGGAATATTATCATCTGAATATGTCTGCGTTCAATTCGTAAATATTTCTAATATTATTTACTAGATTAAAATTTGCGACTTCACCTTATATAGCAATCAGACCTTAGTGTTAAGTACCCGTACCCTACTTTCCGCTGAATCATCGACTCAATATCGCGTTTTGTCTTGATCAGAGCAAGGAAATGAAATGGAAAAAAATATATTTCATTCCCTGAAGTGGGAACCATCATCGTCTACATTGACACGCTGCGCTACTGCACAACGGTCTTGATTATGGTTTATGGTTATCCTATCTAAACGCTCTGATAACGAGGCAAACCGCGGCGTTGAGTTCCGCTGCTAAACACGCAATACCCTAGTAATTTAGCGGAAGTATTTTTATGGCAATGGAGTGTCTTTACTACTAGGTTCCCAGGTTTTCTGCCTATTCTGCTATATGCTATAGGATTGCGTGAATCTATAAAGAAAATTTAAAATAAATATTCGTATTAGTACCTATAAGTATAGATAATTACTATGCCATAAGGATATTTCATAATAACATTGTAACACAAATTACATATGTAATGTTTAAACTTGTTAGTTGACTTCGTTTTTTTCTACAACATAATTATTGTAATTACGTTCAGTTGAGATAAAATTATCGTATTAAATACATTATTTAATAACTCTAGTAAATTTTGTTGTTTTAATACTGGTATTGAATTATCTTTAATGGAAAATTCCATGGTAATGGAGTAGGGCTGTAAACGATGATGCGGGATCGATTACAACTCGAAGGAATGAATTATAGATAGGTATTTAAAATTAATTTCAAAATTTCTTGTTCGATTTGACACTATGCGGCCTTATGTTTCACCATTCAACTCACAATGGGTATCACGTAAATTAGACGGAAAGCTAGAAAAGGAGTGTTTTGACACTATGCTATACACGGGATTTCTGTTTTCTGTTGCTCTCGTAGGAATTTCAAGAAAATCTTAGTGCTACATTCCCTAATCTACTAACATACCAAATGTCAACTATCTAGGAACTTGGGAATAAAGTGTTAATATACTCCGTTCCTATTAAAACACTACCGAATTCTGAAGGCATTACGTGTTGACTAGCGGAACTCAACACCGCGCTTTCCTCTATATATAAAAATAATGCTAATTAACCTATGACATTATTATTATTTACATTTATTAAGAGATAGCCATACAATACTCGTATATCGCTTCCTTTGAACAAGCCGACTCGAGCTGTATGAATATTAAACAGTGAGTTATTGGAAATTAGAATATTATATAGAAAGAAATGTGTTTTTATGAGAATTAATTTTTATTACATCAGTTTTTAGTTTATTATTTATTGACTATACCTATATTTGTAATGTTTTAGTGATTTAGTTTGTTTTTTTTTGTAGTTTCCGTTTTCATTACGTCTCTTCCATTTTTCGCTTTCCGGCTATGGCATTGTGTTCCGCCACTACACTGTAATGTAGTATAGAAAGTGGAAGTGTTTAATGGGAACGGAATGTCTTATCACTAGCATTCCCAGTTCTCTCTGCCTATCCTGCTACGAATAGGAAGCGTAAAGCTAAAAAAATATAATAAAACTTGTACACCTCTTTAAAGCCGTCATTGCTCGCTTTGTTAACAAGACAAAACTCAGCGTTGGGCTGCAGCACTCAACATTTAAAATAAGGGACACAGAGTGCCTAAACACTAGGTTTCGTCTGACTATTCTGCTATATGCGGGATAAAGCGTGTAAAACAAAACAGAAAATAAAATTTGTACACTAAAAGTATAAATCCATCAACAAAACACATGGGAACAATGTGTAGTCTCGCGACGATTTACGTTCTAATCCGTCGGCATTCACGCCGGGGGAATTCCTGAGACCGAGACCGAGACCGGGACCGAGCCCGGGTAAGATATTTGTACATTCTCTTTTAAATTTTAATTATATAGATAGTATATAATTTTATTTGTAATACAGCGTCCAACTTTAAATGCGACGGATGGGGATTCGATTCCCACTTCGGGGTGTGAATTGTTTTCATAGCGAAATAACGAGCGGTGTTGAGTTTCGCCGCTCAACACACGATGTCTTGAAAATGGACAGTGCGTTTAGACACTCTGATGTCCATTTTCTACCTAAGACAGTTGTATTGCATTTAACTAACTTTAAAGTTACTTAAATGTAATTAATATCCCGAACGGATATCGATCTTGGGCTGCTGTGGTCGCTGGTCGCCTAAGCCTCTTCTGTGTACCAGGGATCTCACCTGGTTGGACTGACCACCCTGGCAGCTTTCAGCTCATTCTTTCCCCGCATCTCCTTATTCCTGTCGTAGTATTTCGTGATGGGCTACGCTCATATTAATGCGTGAAAAAGGTCCCACGGTAAGAGGGCCTTAGGCTCTCCCCCATCGGGACACATAGAGAAGAAAACATAATGGAAATCGAATTCACGACTACAGTAGACTGATCCCACTGCCCTACGAAATCACCATTGTTAAATTATATTACAAAAATACAAATAAATTTAATGTAAATTTAACAGGAAAATAACTTTCGCGAAACAAGCGATTGTTTTACATTGGAATAACTCTATGAATGATCTTTGGTCTCTGATCCTGACCTGTTTCCACGTACATAAAGTCATCAAACATTATCTATATACAAATCAATGCTGTTACCGAGTGACTAACAGACAACGCACAGACGAAACTACTAACATAACAAATATTTTAATCCCTCGAGACTAAATTAAAATATTTCATTCGGGAGTGGGAATCGAACCCACTACCTGTCGCACACGTGTATCACTGAGCCCCGACTCGCCTCGTAACTACTGTACCATAACTTCTTCATTTTAGTTGCCAACATAACCCAGACAGTATTTTAAAACGGCCATAAAACATAACGTTACATATTAAGAATACATTTAAAATAAAAGTATATGACTTCTGTAGAAGCCAAACCGAAAATTGTTTATTACAAATAAACTTGGTTAACGAAGAAAAAGCTGTTTTTGAATGGGTATGCTTCGCTTTTAACTTCATTTTTTTTTGTTGTATTATTATTTTGAGGTGGTAAAGCTTCGGGATTGTGATACGAGTATCGTGGATTCGATTCCCATTTGAGGAATTGAGTTTTTCATTTCCTTTAAATCAGCTTTACGTTGCATTCCGCATACAGCAGGGTATACAGAGGTAACTTAGTGTTAAGATACGTTACGTCCGTTTTCCATTGTCCAATGAATTCTAGTGGCATTGCGTGTTGATTGGCGGAACTAAACGCCGCGTTTCGCCTGGACATCAGAGCGAATCATCATTTCTCGAGTGTGGATTGATTTTTTTAAACTTTACACTACCTATGTGTTCTCACACCCACACATGTGTCATCACGTCTACACATGTGTTCTCACAAAGTCAGAATTGCCAAATTGAACTAAGTGTTAAAACACTCTGTTCTCTACTTTCTATCTAGTGTCGATATTACAAAATAATATTTATACATAATTAATACCTATATACTCAGCACCAATAGACACGTAACCCTTCACACGTTTACGATCCATAAAACAAAACGCGGTATCATCAAAAGAACCGCCTCCGTTAAAACAACCGCGTTCGGTTACGGATTTTTATCTCCGCAAGTTAACATATAGACTATTAAAGTTAGTTTATTTAAATTAGCCTTTGAAATACCGAATTTTGTAGAAGATAGTATGTGTGTACCTATAGATAGGTATCTTTAAAATTCTTTTGCAATTTGCGAGACTGATAGACAAAATGAATTAGATTGTTATAGATTTTATTTGTATAATTTTCCTATTCCTATTTTCTCGCATTGAAAAATAATAGTCTAAGATAGAAAAAGACTTGAAAACTACCCTTATATTTACAGTTTGTGTAACTAGAATAAAAACTAAATTGTGGAAATTAATATTTTAATTACTTTAAAAAAGAAAATTGAAAATACCATCATCAGTTTTTTCGAATAACTTGATAATATACAGTTATTATACAATTAGCCTTGTACTTTTATATATCTCTACAATATTTAAAAGATTGTCTCCTATCTCCTAATCCTTAAGGAACCATGTGTTATCATAGCAGTTGGTGACTACAATATGCAAATATACCATATATAATTTTCAAAAATTACATAAAACACATAGCACGTACCTATAAAACTCGATGATTTCCCTCGATTTCCATGGGATTCCATCATCAGATCCTTTCTTGGTAATGGTAATGGGTCCAATGGGAATACAACCACAAAAAGACCACAAAATATTTTAAATAAAGCTTCAAAAATTCACCATAATTTCACAAACAATGAAAGCTGACAAAGGAACGTTATATCTTCGGGTGGAGAGGCGTAAAATGGCAGACGTATGTAATTTAAGTTCGAGTGAAATATTCTTTTGAATTTATATATTAGGTATGTAAATTATCGAAAATTACAACTAGTGGCGGAGTTAATGCCAATATTTTGTAAGACGGTTATTGCTTGCGTATTATATCTACGACTTATATATATTGGGTGCGTGGGGAACAGAATGAAGAATTAGGTTCCCTGTGCCTACCCTGTTACAGCTATGCGTGAGATAGCAAGAACTTGTTTTTTTCTTTAATTTAGTGATACTGTACATCTCCATCCAACCATAAAGGTCCAAGGTTCAAATCCCATCAACCTGCCACATTAGCTACTGTATTTATTCGCATATATTTCATGGAAGTTGCATACAAGTATATGTACTACATAGGAAACATTAGTGATGCATGTTCGTTCATGTTCGCTTCCTACATCATGAATATTATCTTTCAATTTTAGTGAAAAGACTTGTTGTAATGTAATGTTGTTATTTTTTTTAGCTTCATGTATTCCGCACATAGTCCTGGGAACCTGTGTGAACCTGTAGTGAACCTAATATACTAGTTTCTCATTAAGGGACCGTATAAACCGTAATAAAGCCTTTTACACAAAATTGTGTAAAAGGCTTTATTTATTTAATTTATTTAGAAATAAAATATACATCACTATAAAAAAATGGTTAAAACAATTACGTACATTTGAAGAAGTGAATATTTATCAGCCAGTTTTTAATAACAATTTATATATAAAGTTTATAGTAAACCCTACATTTCTCACGGTTTTTACGAATATAAGAGCATGTGTGTCGGTCGGTTTGGAATTTCCTTTGCGGTAGCACATCCTCCCTTGCAACGTGTTCATTAAATATTGAGCACATCATAGTGGCGCAGCGGTTCGACGTCAGTATGTAAGCGCGAGGATTGTGGGTTCGATTCTTATTGAAGGGAATGAATTCGACCAAAAAGAAACATAAAGTCAAGTAGGCAGAAATAAGACAACCAAATTAATTTAATTTGGTGGGTTTTAGAGTTAAGCTCTCCTAGATAGAATATTGAGATAATAAGAAGTTTAGTTTTAAATATTGGAAGTAAATTACGTGGTATTGAATACACAAATTCTAAAGATATTGTGTGTTAATGGCAGAACTGAACGCCGCTTTCTGATTCGTTCCAGAGCAAGGAAATTAACATATCAAATATTTTATTTTCTCTAGTGAGAGTCGAACGCCACGCCACCTTGCGCCACGACTGACGTCATCGTCGCAAATGAGGAACGGAAGAATAGGCACGGAGTGTCTTAACACTAGAATCCCCGTCTCTCTCTGTTTACTCTGCTATGTGCGTGACACCTCGTGAAGCTAAAAAAATATCAGTCACAGCTTCACAATGCCTACCTATCATAGAATGCCCTCATTAAAAACTAGACGAGACTTTTCAAGAAATCTATTTGCACCAGTTCCTGAGATTACCACGTTCAACTAAACAAAACACCTTTATAGCATTAATGTAGATAAACAAACCGTTATCTTCTATAACATAATATCATAGACAATTATACTACTTTACAAGTAAATTTAAAGATGCAATTAAAAAGCATTGTTATTACCTTTAGAGCTCCGGGTTATGTTAAATGATAAAAGTCAGTAAATGTTAATTTAGGACCACCCAAGTTTATATTCTAGCGAAATTTGAAACTGCTTGTTAAAATGTAATAAAATAGAGACTGTAATTTTGTATAAGTTTGTGCTTCGCTGACTGCTGGTGGGTGGGAGTTGCTTTTTGCATGTATTTTTTTTAGGTTCTCGTTGTATCCCGCATATAGAAAAGTAGGTAGAAGGAACCCGATTTTCTGCCGAACAGACGAACTGACGGCTTTGTCTTTTTATCAGAGCAAAGAAATGAAAATAATTTATTTCTTTTTTTCGACTAAAAATCGAACCCAAAACCGACGGATTCACAGCCATATGTAGCGCCGACGCGCCACAACGGTCTCAACAAAGGTAAATTATTAATTCGTTAAATACTTGAACATGTAACAAATATTTTCCGTCGATCTGATGCACACCACATATAGATTATTTTGAGAGAAAATAAAACAAGTGTTAAATATATCTTAGAATTGAATTTTATTAGAAGTTGCATCGTGATGCATGCTTGAGATTACCGATTCGATAGGTTTTTTCTTCAGACTACAGCAGATAGGAAGAGGGAACCTTAGGGAAGTGTTAAGACACTGTTTTCCATTCGAGTTCCTGATATTATGTGTTCGGTGGCGGAAGTTAACACTGCGTTATATCGATTAAAACGGTGAAATGTAAATAATTAGTTATACCATTGCGTTTTTTTACAGAATAATTAATAAGAATGGACTGCCTATAATTCTAATAGATTTGGGTTGAACGTTGAAAAAGAAATTCCATAAAAAGAATTTTTAAAGGTTTGTCTTGTTAAAGAATAAAATTAAAACAGAAACTTTTACTTGAAAGAAAAAGGATAATTGAGTAACTTAGTTTGTCTGTTATTGATGCGTGAGATGAATAGAAACATTAAAACAATCTTGATAAAGATTGTTTCAAAATATATCGCATAATCATTTCTTGTTACATAGTAGGGTAGGCAGAAAAAAACTTCCTTTACTTCTAAACTTCATTTTCCATCAAATGTCGATCCACTTTTGTTTTACCACTACGGGGAACACTCTCTCTCTCTCTGATCTGTTACATTTACGAAGGAAAATTGGACAATGTGTTGGTAACGGAGTATCTCGACACTAGACTCTCTCTCTGTCTTACAGAAAACATCGTGTAGCTATCAAAACAAATATATACAGGAATAAAAACCTAAAATATTTTTCAGCCATCAAGATGCCATATTCAAAGCAATGTTCTGTAAAGTCCACCC
This sequence comes from Heliconius melpomene rosina, assembly GCF_056956725.1. Lineage (NCBI taxonomy): Eukaryota > Metazoa > Arthropoda > Insecta > Lepidoptera > Nymphalidae > Heliconius > Heliconius melpomene. The sequence continues at coordinate 914,230 of NC_140402.1, read as the reverse complement.
AAAAATGACAAGGAGTAGCGTTCACGCCACGTGCACGCTCCTCGTAAATTTAAGCTCATTTTGTTTTTGTATTTGATAATTTTCGCCTCATTTATATGTATATATATATATATATATATATATATATATATGTGTATATTCTGGGAAAACGGAATTCTGTACCGATGCCATCATATTTTACTGTCATTGTCTTTTTGTATGAACTATTGGGCTTGCGTGGGTGTGTCTGGATTTTCTTTGTATTATTGCGAGTGTTGATTTTTCTTTTTTTACTTTACCATTTTGGAGACATTGCGTGAAGACTAGTGAAATTCAATGTTTTATCTTGATATAAGAGCAAAAAAAAAGGTAATCTATGCCCCTGAGTGGGAATTGAAGGCAGGGCCGTCACATTTGCAGACACATGCTCTACTGACACGTCATGATTCGTGATCTAATATTAACATTATAAATTCAAATTTTACTTGGAGAAGTATTTCTATTTTTAATTCTACCATACTAAATATTTCAATTTTTGGTTTGTATTGTGAGCCAAATTTTACCTAATCTCTTTCTCCACCGTCTTATCAATTTTCGGATTTGTTGCATTTTGGGAGGCGAAACTTAACGCTGCGGCTTGTCTTGTTACCCAAGCGAGAAAATTAAAATAATTCCTTCCTCCAAAGGGGAAAAAACAAACCAGTCCTCTGTCTTCTGTGTCTCTCGATGCGAAGAGGATTTAAAAAATACAATAAAACATTTTTACAACATTTTTCTTCGAAGCAGAACTCTTCTCAAAGAACAATATCAAAGAGACAAAAATAAAAGAAGTTTATTATTAATTTAGTGAGACATCCACGTTGTAAAGTAAAGTAGTAATATAACTCAATATTGTTAGCTCAATTACTTTAAAAAATATATCAGGAAATGAAGTTATCATCTTTGTACTGAATGTCGTAAACTAAATATGGACGACAGCTGAATGTATATCATTGGTAGGGTTGGCACATTGAATTTGAAATAATAGAAAACAAAGAAATAGAGAAAAAAGAAAAACAGAAAGGATGACACACTAAACACTAAGGATGGTGAAGGATTTTTTTATAGGAGTACAGTGTGAAGCTATTCACGCCATACCCTTGCCGGGGCAGACAGACAACGTAGCGCCAATCACTACGATGCCCTCATATCTCATTTGCCTCTTCAACTATTATACTTTGTACCCATGATCCTCTGGCTTTTCATGTAAGTTTCCTTCAGTATCACTGATAGTATGTTTTTTAAAAATAGTCTTCGCTATTCTTTCGTCACTCATTGTCTTGACGTCTCCATATACCTTCACACATTAAGAATGTGACACATTCATTCATTCATTCATTCATTCTCATTGTGACATCCTCACTAGTACATGTCGTAATATTGTATAGAAAACTGTTTTATCTATTAATAAATTACTCAAAATCGACTAGGATAATAAAAAAAGCTATTTGAAACAATTTCTCTTTAATTTTCTTTCGTTTAATTAAGTACAAAATATATATTTAATTTGCATTACGTTTTTACAATTTGTCGCCAACCCTGGCCGTGTCGTGTAAGATCAGTTCGTACATAATATAAGTCAGATTTTCGACAAGTGCTCTTTCAGGAATTTTTACGTGACACCCTGTCACTTGCCAAATCTGTAAATGTACTAAAATGTACCGTATTTAAGAATGTTTATGATATCCAGCCTGTGTGCTTATACATATAAACATGTGAGTATTTGTTTACGCGTTAATCTCAGGAACTACTGGTTCGAAACCAAAACATATTATTTTATTATATAGTCCATTTACCGAGATAGACTAAGGCTATAACCCATTGTAGCTGCAATCACTCTTATAAGGGCTGTGACCTTGATTATTTCTATTTGGCTATGAGGGGAAGTCGCGAGTAAATACTAGTATAGGTATAATACAGAAAACCCAGACAGAACCTAATCGTAACAACAAGGTTATCCGAACATAAACAACAATGCAAACAAATTAAGTTAACCAATTAATTTCATTGCAACTAACAAACTGAATTCAGTTTATTTTTCTCCGTACGATTTCGAGGAATTTAATTTGGTACAGACGGGGTTTGAACGTGCTACCCTAATGAGATTTTCGTGGGCCATTATTGCTGTGAGTCGATGTGGTCTGTTAATATGCTTTTCTCTTTATAATGCTTTGGGAGAAGGAACACAATGATCGGTGAATATCAAGAATTTAATTAGTTTATTTCTTTAAATATATTTTTTCCTTTTTTTTAGCTCGCGCTATATTTTGCACGTAGTAGCACAACCATTTAACATATAAAAATTAACTAATAACAACTAATAAAGTAAATCCATCTGTCCTTGCTACCAATAAAGCTTATTAAGGTACTTTTTACACTACGAGTAGTACACTAGCCACTATTAATTTATATGCGGTTAGTGACCTCGAACACCTATTGCGTCTGGTACAGATTAACTCGAATTATCTAATAATAAGTAAAGCGACGCCTGCGCAACTCGCCATTGTAGGGCTGGGTGGTTAGAAATTTGAATTTTTTGACTGTTTGATCCAAGTGAGGCTGCTTGCGCTGGGGCACTAGGGTGTGCCTTTTACGCAATGGTTGTGGCTTCTATCCCAATTCCAGGAAATGCTAAGCTAAGCAAAAATCTCGGTATTGAATCCGTTAGGAGGAATTCATAATTTTAATTGACTAGCTTGGTCTCATTCTCTCGAAGGGTTGAGTTTCCTAACTCAACATACAATGTTTCGAAATTTGGACGGAAAGGAAGAAACGGAGTGTCTTATCACTAGGCTATCTCTGTCTACTCTGCTACATGTGGGATACATTGGGATTTTTTGTATTTGTGGTTATAGCAACCAGAGAACCTGTTATGGAAAAAATATCGACTTTTAGTGTTAGGACAGTTTACTCTTCAGTTTCCGCCTGTTAGAGAGTACTCGAACATAGCTGAGGGAGTATTAGCCCGAGCAAAATACTTTCAAGACTTATAAACAGCATACATTTGTTTTGTTTTTTTTTTGGCGCTTTGCCTCGTTACCAGAGCGAGTAAATGAAATTATAAAAAAAAACAGTTCCTCCTCCTTCCTCGAGTGGAAATGGAATCCACATCCCCTACGCCACGAAAAAAAATATATTAGCATTAATATTTGCAATTATTATTTTTTTTAAATTGATTATTAACAATGCGAACCAACCCTAAACACTCGCTACGCAGTAAACGACATTATTGTTGCAAAACAAAAAAAAAATACTAGCTGTGACTCAGGACGGACTCGGAGTTTAGGCATCAATTATATACTTATTTATGTTTTGTATTGCGGTTACTTTACTTGAATATAACTACTAATATCATAGTGTTTATTGTATTTTTGTATTTGTTTTCCTCAATTAAAAAGAAAATAGTGGTAACACTCTCCGTTTTTAATTTTTTGTATTGTATTAGAGGTTTAAGTGTTGTGGAGTCGATACTGACTCGGTTAAATGAAATATTCAATATTTTAATTTCCTCGCTCTGGTAACAGGACACAGCGCAGCGTTTAGTTCCGCCACTAAAAACGCAATACCACCAGAATTCAACTGAAAATGGCAATGGGTTTACGGACGTATCTCAAGACTAGGTCCCTTTACTTACCTTTCCTCCCTTGACTTACTTCCTTTTACTTCCACAATACGAACGAAACCACATCTAAAAGTAGTCAAATTTAAATAACTCAATCCACAACATGACTTGGTAGCCTATAATGAATTAATAGACATGTTGATCTAACGTAATATACGAACATACATACATACATATATACATATATACATATATTACTAATGCAAACTTAATTTCCCAGTGTAAATAGAATTAAGCATTATGCCTTCAATTACAGCTATTTGTACGAGTAAATACCTATAATGTTCTACACTAAATATTCTACGAGGCCTGATATATTGTGTTGATGTAGCCATAAGGTCGGTCCTGCCTCAGTGGTAGAAGCGTGTGACTGTGAAAGGGACGGCTGTGGGTTCGATTCCCACTTGAGGGGAAAAGTTGTTTAATATTGTCGGTTTATTGCGGTTTATCGCCTGGAAAATTCGGCGGAAATTGGGAAACGGAGTGTCTTGACACTGGGTTACCGCTACCTATCCTGTTGTATGCGGGATACAGCATAAAGCGAAAACTAATGTAGTCTTAGCTTAGTGGTAGCTACCACCAGCACCAACTAAAATGAATGTAGTGGATTCAATTAATAGTAGGCACATAGCAGAGTAGGCAGAGAGATCCCAGCTATAAAACGATTGACAAGATGGCAATAACGATTGCGTGTTAAGTTTATCCTGCTACAACAGGACAATGAAAACAATTTCAATATAATCACTCCCTTGAGAGAAATTCGAACCGACTACCACTACGTTAACAGTAAACGTAGCCCACTGCGCCACTAAGGACTCTAACCAAAATTTATATTATTGCCTATACTAGTAATACAATTTTTTCTGAGTGACAGGTTAGCGTGAGTTCTGTATCACGAAATGCTATTCTACGGTCGGCTTTAAACGATTGCGGTTTGTAATTTATTATTTACGTAGCTTTTTTTTTTATTTTCACTACATTTTAATGGAACACCGACAGTTGTCTGCACACTCATTGATTGTCGATCGGTTTGTCGGCTAAACGCGATGGTTGTGGATTCGATTTCCATTTGGGGGAGTGAGTTCTTTTCATTTCCTCGCTTTGTCATCAAGTCGAATATTGGGCTGAAATGCTACGTGTTAACACAGTTATTACTATATGAGAATACAGCATAAAGCTAAGAAAATATTTCAGCTAAACAGAGTCAGCACAGCGTAGTAAAATTTACTGAAAGCTAAAGTATTATAAATAAGAATATTATTTCCTATAAACTGTAAACTATATTACTCTAAAGTTTCATATTAGTTCAGCAATTTTTGTGTGAATGTGGAACAAGCATCCATTTTCACAATATTTTACATTTATAATATTAGTAGGATGTAATGAGAAATTATTCTGTTTTAAGGAATAACAATTTCACATACAAATAAATAAAAATATTTTTAAGTGTCTCCAAGTAACTGAAAACCTGGAAAATAGTGTTGTACCTACAAGAAGACAAAATGAAAATTCCCTAGAAGCAAAATTAAATGAGTAGTAAAAGTTTTTGCTCGCTCTTTTTGTCGTTACAACACTCGCTTGCTTCGGTTTTTTGTTCAGTTTTCGTGTCACAGTAAGTTTAACACGTTTTAAACAAACTATTTTTATAGTTTTTTTTTGGCTAAATTATACAAATGTATATTTTATAATATATGAAACTAGACCAAAACGTGGCTTCGCCCGCTTACACTTCTTATAGTGACTTCTCATATGAAATTTTTAATATCTTGGGATATGATCAAGCCTAGGCCAGTCGTGGCCCAGGAGCACAAAGTGTGTCTGTAAAATCGATTGGTTGTTGCTTCGATCCCCACTCGAGGAAATTCAATATTTATTTACTGGCCTCATTTGACGCTGAACTCTGGAAATATTGCGAGGTGGAAGTCAAATGAAAAAAATCAATACATTATTTCCTCGAGTGGAAATCGAATCCACAACTTATCATATTTACAATCGCCCCCTTCACGACTTGTTGATGACGTTGTGCCCCTGCATCACGACTGGAATAAATACCATGTGGTTCTTTAAAACCAAACGAAGGTTTAAAGATCGTTTCTTATAAAAGTATGAAGCAAAATGGGGCACTAGCTTCAATTTCCATTTTCCTGGTACACCCACGTAGGTGGATATTAATTAATAAGTCAACAAGTGTTTCGCTAATCTTCCAATCAAGTACGACATGAAATCTTAACGATATGAGCACGTATTAAGTTCTTGGAACCCACTCGGGGTACCTTTTTGTTTGGAAGTAAAAAAAAATATGGAATTAAAAAAAATGTTGCAATCATTTATCCATCAAGCACAATACCCGTTAGCTGTCATGATTTTAGGTGAAAATGTTTTTTGGAAGTGGTATCTGTTGAGATTTTTCATTTTCATGTATTTATATTTTGGTTGTGTTTAAATAATTTTCGTTTTGTCAAGCGCGGCGTTGAGTTTCGCTTACCAAATAATGGCTTAAATATTGAGCAGTGGGTGGAGAAGGTGGAGAGTTTTAACATTAGGTTCCTACTTCCTATCCTACCTATACCGAAAATATGGGATAAGATTGCCGATTGAACCGATTTTTATAGAATTTTCACTAAAAGATTCTGTGCAACATAGATGCTACTTATTTTGAATAAAATTATTTTATTTGACTTTCTTCTTGACTCAGAATCGAACTCACTGCCGTTATCACTAAATTCTCACTCACACCACTTCCAAAACCCCCACCTCTCAGGTACAGGATGCTAAATAATTATATATTCCCATTCAAATACACAACGGTACGAAATGGCATACATTTGGATGATGTGCCGTACTAAATAATTTTACGTGCGTTGACATCGATGGAGTTCAGATTTCTATATACAGAGAGAGGTACACCTCCACAGAGGATTCATGTTTTTTTGTTTAATCCTCTTTAAAGAGACGCTGGTTTAGATTAAAATTAAATCAGCTTCACGCTGTATCCCGCAGGCAGCAGGGTAGTTAGGGGGAACCTTTTTCCATTTTGATTAAGTTAGCGATGCGGTGCTTAACGCAGCACTTTGTATAAAATTTAAACCAGATTAAAAACTAATATTCCCGCAAATGGTATTTGAACCCATTACCATTGTAATTGTTTTTACAATAAGACACTTATCACTGTGTCGTCAATGCATATAAAAACTCGTCAATGCACACAATAATACTTAATAATTGTTCCTTTAATTACAATATGTTTATGATTCATCCGTAGCTGTAAACCTAATATGGTATCAATAATTAAAACAATTAAAAGAATAATTTTATTAATAATAAAAAATATTTTAATGCTGTTGCACAGCGGTTCAATGTCTGAATAGTCTCGTTGATAGTGGGTTCAATTCCAAAATCGGGATACCAAAGGGTTTGTTTGTCTTAACACTAGGTTCACTCTGCATATCAAACTCTCCTCTCTTATAAAAACTTCATTCATTTACTTTTAATATTTAATTACAACTATTAATATATTGACCTAGAAACGTTTAGAGTGATTTTGTACTGAAAACACGGCATTGTGTTCCGTCACTCAATACTCAAATCTCTAAAAATTAGAACGTGAAAGTGGAGAACTGAATGGTTTAACACTAACATCTCTCTGGAAACAACTCATTCATGCGAGCAAAGCCGTAAGTAAAACCTAGTTAATTTACAAAAGTAAGGTGTCATATAATTCCAATGAATAGACAGGAAGTAAGTATTAACAATCCCTCGTGCGACATCGGGCTGTTCTTACGGGAGATTTGGCAGCGTTTCAATGCAACGCTCGCACGCATCGTATATACAAATATACCTAAAGATGAAATATCATTAGTACTCTTATTATATTATTTTTGTGTGCTGACAGGTTGTGGGTTCGATTCTCACTCGAAAAAAAAAAAATTAATAATATTTTCTGTCTCCTGAATCCCGCTCTTTAATACGCAATGCCTCCAAAATTTGATAGAAAGTTGGGAACGAAAGTGTCTTAATTTGAACGGAGTTATTAACACTACGTTCTCAGATTCCCTCTGTCTATCCCGCTATGTGCGGGATACTAGCATTCAACTTGAAGGGTTAAATGAAATTGATATGATAAAATATATCCCATACCTTTCCTTCCGATAAATGGACTATACCAATGCATAAGTATATTTTTAATACCAACTATAATTCCTGAGATTAAGGCGTTCAACCAAACAAACTGTTCAGCTTTATAATATTTTTAAAGATATCCACTTAAATATAATCTTTTTCTTTACAATATGAAAAAAATATAAATAGTTATATAATTATGTATATTATTATCACTGAATGAAAATTATAATAATCAATTCAGACACTGTTTTTATTATTTTACTTTAACCATTTAATAGTGACGCACAGCCTCTAACTGTAAGCTCTATTCTCTGTAAGCGCGATTCTCAAAGGTGTGGAATTCCCCCCCTGTATAACATCCTTTATTATCAATATCTTCAAAATTGGAATAAAAAAGGAGTGTCTTAACACTGGGTGCTCTCTTTCTATCATGATATATGCAGGATACAACGTGAAGCTATTTTTTTACTACCCTTACTCTTTTATCACGTCTTCTAAGTAAATAACTTTAAATATTTTTTCATACCCCTATTAAAGAATCGAACTAGTAACCACTGCAGAGCTATCAAATAATATCATAGCTACCACTGTACACGAAGTACAAACGAAATGCGTGTGACACTTGAAATGTTGCCAAAACGGCTACATACCCGCATTAGCGTGTTGAATTCCACACGAGCAATTATATAGGATTCCTTTAGTTATAGTTAGACTTCTTTAGAGAGAGAGAAAGAGAGATTTTCTACAGCTTCACGCTTTTGCCGCACATAGCAGTGAAAGCGGAGAGACCCACAGTGATAAAATACTCCCTTCTCTGTTTATAAACGTGTCCGACTGTACATATGCAAGTAGGTATAAGCGGGCTATAACTGAAAAAATCCTTTTGTGATAGTCCTTAATTTCTTTTGTATCTACAAAAAAAACAAAAAATCTTTTCTTTTGTCCGTTCCCGTAGGAGGTTACGGAAGTGAGAAATTACAATACAAATAAATTCCATCTTTTTACACTACGTAGTTGCGACTGTGCGTTGTCTATCAGGCACTTAGTAACGGAAAAGTTTTATAATATAGGTTTTAAGAGTTATATATAATTTTAAGCTGCAGGATTGAAGGAGAGGCAGAGAGAACTTGAGAATCTAATCTTAAGGCACTCCTTTACCATTAAGACACTTTCGTAACCCACCTTACGCCGAATTCTTTAAGGCATTTCGTGTTGAGTGGGGGAACTCGACGCCGCTACTACTAAACATGACATGACATTCTAGCCTGAAAAATTGAAAGCGAATAACGGAGTGTCTTGACACTAGTGTCATTCTGCCCACCTTGCTATGCTAAAATAAACGTAAATTGTCATTATTACTGTTTATTTTATAAACATGCCCAATATTTATAAGTGAAATGAGAAATGATTCTTGTTGTACTCTCGCCAAATCCATCTTGTTGAATGCCAAAAGTTAACAAAATTGTAGGAAAATTTTCCACTTCTAGTATATAATCATAAACCATAGTAAAAATATTGATTTATCTCGAGATAAGTGCAGATTCAAAAACAGTTTTAATTGATTTTCTAGGATTCCGTACCTCAAAAGGACAAAACCGATCTCAGTTTTGAAATTTGGCACGAAATGGGAATATAAAAAAAATCCTAAAAGTGAAACTTTATAAGTATTTCTTAGAAAAAAAATGTGTATTTAAATGATGTGCCTGCATATATTATTTGTGGGTTCAAATCCTAAGGTTCCTTGATCTGATAACACAAAATATAACACTATAGATTATTTATAAAAAAGTATACAGAAATATTTTTTCTCGACAATGTTTAATTAGTTTTTCCCTACTTGCATTACAATTATGTTTCTTTTCAACTTCAATCTAGTCCGCATTCCTCATATCATGAAATATTATGAATTGACTGGCGCAACTGAACGCCGCATTTAAAAATCCTATCAACATAAAGGGCTATCGAAGTATTCAGTAGAGAGAAATGCGCAATCAACGTTTATCTATGTATGTATATTAGTGTAAATTGATCGATGGCGCGCAGGAAGTGCGGCAGACGTACTACGAAACAAAAAACGCGTGTTCTCTTGTTGTATGGCCATTTTATGAGGGTTCTGTACGTGTGGGAGGATTGTGTTAGGTTTAGAAATTTTATGTTGAAAATCTGATTGATTTGTACCTACATATAAGTAAAAGTCCTCGTGGCGCAGAGGCACAAAAGGCGACTGTACGCGACGATTGTGGTTTCAAATCTCATTCGGGGGAATATTTTAATTTTCTGGGTCTGGTGATAATGCAATGCATGGATTTGGGTTCCACTATATGCGAGATATAGCGAAATAAATTATGATATTTTTAAATTAATGAGATTTTCCTCATCAACATCACACAATACTATATTAATTCTGTAACAAAATTTGTATCCCACAAAAACACTAAAACACTAGAAGGAACACTAAAAAGTGATTTCAAGTTATTACCGCGAACGCGTAAATTGCAACAAGTGGTACGGCCTCGAGACAGACGGACAAACACATATTATATTGGATAAGGGTGCTGACCCTGACTGACTAATGCAGGTTATTAATATCGATTATGGTAATACCTGGTCATTTATGAAAAAAATCTTATTTTCATATTTTTTTCTTGATCGTCGATTTGGATAGTGTTGAGATGTAAGCGTGATGGTTTCGGGTTCGATTCTCTTTTTTTTTATTTACGCTGTATCCCGCATATATCAGGGTAATCGGAGGTAACGTAGTGTTAAGAATTAGTTTGAACATAGTTAATATGATAAAGCGCCTATAGTCCTCTTTGATAAATACAGTACCTAAAACATTTTTTTTCAGAATCAGTAGTTTCTGAGATTAACACGTTCAACCAAACAAGCATCCAATATTAGTAGGTATAGATTAATTTTCATCATAATAAATCATATGTTAATGATGTCACGATACATTATAGTGACCTAGTTTTTGCATCGCAAATTGCACTAAAACATTACTTTAATTTAGTTTTTCTGTCATTTGAATATTAATTGCGTATATAATCACTTTTTTTGCTTTGAATAGGTAAAACATAACAAGATGCATTAATAATAATATTATGTAATTTGGTACTTAAGGCACAGGGAACCTAGTGTTTAGACACTCCGTTCTCCACTTTCCGATGAATTCACCGTACTATGGGTACTTTCAACCTATTATGAATTTATGTTATCTTTTTGACAGAATATTGGGTATACTTCTATAAACAATTCTATTAGTTGAATGAAGGAACTCAACCTCGCTTTGTAACCAGACCAAAAAAATGACACCAACTTGCCACTTTTCTCGCATATTTCCCATAATGTAAAAAACACACATTTTCCACTGCACTTAATTTTTTTTACCTTTTCAGTCACTTGGTAAAAATATAAAAAAAAAACTAAACAAGTAATTGTATCCATTATACATACAAAGAAATGCTCTCTGGCTTACTAATAAAATTTGCATATTAGGTACGCGGACTTCCGTATTTTTTATTATTATTTATTCCTTTATTTCACCCGCATGGCTTTGAAGACCCAATGTCAAGATAATATAATATAACGCTTAATTATAAGTAAATAAGAAATGCATAGAGATGTTCCGGATACAAGTACGAATATGGAGAATAGTAACGGTTTCGGTTTTAGATATCGATTTCGGATGTAATCGATTTTTTTAACAAGAATTATTGACAGATGTTTTTTTTTTCACATTCTTGTAACGGGGAAAACTGTATCATTGCTTGTGAAAAATTGTTAGTTATCTTTCTCTTGTAAACTTTTTCTGTGCTCAGCCTAGCAAAATCCAAAAACTATTGTAAAAAATTTCATATAGACTCTGCCCATATCCAAATTATCATAAACTCTTATTTTGTTATGATAACAGATAGTTTTTACTTCGGGTAAACGACAGTAAACACAGTAATCATAAGTTTGATACCCGCTCATTGCCTAATTCAAAAATTAAGTTTAATCAACATTCTTTCTGTTTCTCAATGTTTTTTGCTATTCTGTTTTATTTTAATAGTAAATTATATAATAGTTGTTAATATTTATTAAATTGTAAAATTTAAATGCTACATATAAAAATGTCTTCCCAAATAATATTATTATAGCACGCCACCAACAGACCTTCGCACTTTCAAACGAATAAATCTTTTGAAGAATAACATTTTAAAAATGCAAATTCTGATCTACAATAATGTATTGAAAAAGCTTATTTCTGAACAAAATATGGAAGGCCTTGATACAGCGATATAAGATTATAACGCTGTGAGAGTAAAGTATGAAACATTGAGCTAAAGTTCAGTCTAGACCGATTAATTTACCTAAAATGTCAATGGGAACAGATTTATTGCTAAGCTACCTATCGCCTTGGGTTTATCTACACAATTTACATATAGAGGCCGCTATGGCTTGGTAGCACAGCTTCTGGTTATATGCGACGATTGTAGGTTCGTTTCTGGTCGCGAGAATAAATTATTTTTCTTTCGTCATTATAATCAGAAGATTCTCTTCTAAATTTTGAACCCCAGGCATATATCCTGTGATGGCGTTTATCTATATTTATACTTTTTTTTGACACAGTTGACACAGCATACCGCTTTTAATAAGGTAGGGCATATGGAACATTCCATGCAATAGCAGTCTTAGTTGTTATAAATAATATTAATATATGTTTTTGTTTTATTATGAAAAATCTATCTTCTTTTAAGATACTTCATTCTCCACTCTCCGACGAATTCGTGAGGCACGTTAGCAGAGCGACAATGAAAATATTAAATCTTCTGTTAAGATACTTCATTCACCACCGCCAAATTTTTGGAGCATGTTAGCAGAGCGACAATGAAAATATTAAATACCTCATTCCCCCAAATGGGAATCGAACCCAACAACGGACGCTCCTCCAGTACTGCTTATCCATATTTAAATAAAAATATCCATTTTCCCACGAGCGAGCAATCTTCCAAGGTATTAGAACATTACTGTACATTATAATTGTATGTCGAGTAAATTATGTGCATACGTAATTACATACGAGTATTGCAAATTGTATTTGCGTCGTCGTTTAAGGGCTCGTTTGAAAGCTATTTAGCTTTGTGGTGTTCATTAATAATGATTCATTATGACAGCGGCTGTAGGTTTCAATTCTGTTCCTGTTATTTTTTCCGTTGTTCTCTTTATTCGGCACCTAGTAGGTTTGGGAATCTAGTGTCAAGATACTTTCTTTATTCTCCGTTTTCGGCTAAGATTGTGTGTTAAGCTCCGTAGTTCAACACCGCGCTTATTTTTCATCATATACCCTATCGAAACAATTACAGCCATGGTGTTTACAGTTAAAAAAATTATAAACTTCTTTATATTAATAATGATTTCTTTGAATAAATTATAATTTAAATATCCGTTACTTTCTTTTTATATGAGTGTTAGCAATATTTCAATTAAAATATGTCTCAAAAACCGACATCAGTCGATTGTTTTATATTTTTTACGTAAGTAGAAAGTTTAGAAATATCGAATCTACGAACACCTTCTATTAAATACAGTTGCTATCTTTTATATAGTTTTATTTTCTATATGACCCAAAAACTGTTAATGACTTAGCTGGATAGACGTGACGAGGAAATGCGGATAAAACCGCGTTACTTTGATATCTAACAAATATTTAGTCTTGTAATGTATGTTTGTTCTTATGTTTACTTGTTTATTAAGGGTCGCTCTAATTACATTACGTTTATTTGATTGTTTTAGTGTCTTTTTTTAGCCTCACGCTTTATCCTGCATATAGCGGGATAGGCAGAGGAAACCTATAAGATAACCTAAGACATTCTGTTTACAACTTTTCTCTCAATTTTCTAGAAATTGTGTATTTCGTTCCCTTCTCTCCAGCGAATTCTGAAGGCATTGCGTGATGAGTCGAGTTGTTACCAGAGAGAGGAAATGGATATTTTATACACCCTTTTGAAAATCGAAACCATAATCTACCGCGTTACCTGTCACATGCTACTGCAACTACGCCAAGACAGCCTCGTGGATCCCGAATTTTATGCTACATAAATGTAACAAGCGTATAAGAATTTTGATGTAGTTTGATAAGAACGCATGGCTTAGTGGTCAGAGCGCTTGGACGGTTTCTAAGAGGTGCGAATTCAAATCCAACTAGGTGAACATTTTTATTAGTTTTCTAAAATAGTATTATTTGATAACTGTCCCGTTAACACAGAAATTCACGACGGCTTATTATTTTCATCATGAATCAGGAACATCCTTTTCCGTAAGTAGTACAAGGAATAAGGTCAAGGTATCAAAGAGCTCGTGTTAAGCCTCAACTTAAGTAACGTTGTGCAAATCTCATCAATTACTTATTTGGAATCAACAGATTTGCGTTGGTTTTTACGTTTTAAGCGCAAAAACACGAATTATCCTCTTATATTATTATACTACCGGACAGCCCGCGGCTACGCGTGCTTTTTCTATATGATTATTTGTCTAATATTATTTAAAAGTATTTAAACACACACATGTATATTTTCTCAACATGGTATAGTTCCTAAGTTCCACCACTCAACACGCAATGCCTCCAGAATTTGGCAGAAGATGGGAAACGTAACTGTCTCAATACTAGGTTTCCAGGTTCCCTATGTCTAACACGCTATGTTTAGGGTACAGCGCAAACCTAAAAAAAGTAAATTCAAACTAGAATTTATGAGATTAGCCCGTTTAAACAAACAAACTCTTAGAGTTTCAGTTTTAAAATGTGTAATAATAGAGAAAATCGAAAATTTTATTTTTTTCGTCATTGTTATATTAGCAGGTATTAATTTAGTCAGACTGGATTTTCCAGAATGAAAAATTTTTTGTGTGAATATTAAAAATAAATAAATGTTATTTTTAAGGGAAATATACATGGAATTCTTCTTAACCACTCTACCACGCAAAAAGCAGTGAAGACTGAGAGAAATTTATTAGTTTTTTTATTTACCGACCTACTTTCGAGACCTTTATTTACTAAATAATAATTAAAGCATGGAAGTGGAGCGTGAATCGAACTCAGAACCATTACATCTATAATCAGAAACTGACCCTCAACGGTCATAGAGTCGAATTTCGAATATAAAAGGTATTTCAATGGCTAATTGCAAAGGTAGAGCACAACTGTGCATTTTCCCTGGCCGCGGGCACATGCAGTGCATATTATTTATAGGATATTCGAGAACGTATTTAGGTTTCAATTTTTAAGTAACTTCCAGTATGGCCTTGTGTTATACACTTATAGTAATGACAGGTTTGGTAATATGTCTGTTTAAATTTTGTTTCGATTTCTTGTTGTATTAGTTTTATTTAGTTTGAGTTTTAGTTTCTATATAAGTGATGAGTTAGTGAAGAGAAGAGAAGAGAAAAATATAAAGGAGTGTTGGTACTCCTGAATTCCGCAAAAAACGAGAAACGAAAATAAATTAATGAGAATGGAATGTCTTAACACTAGGTTCCCAGGTTCTTTTTGCTGATACTTTCATATGCAAGATTCAACGTGAAGCAAGAGCTAAACTACTTTGCCAAGTTTTATAAAAATCGATATAGGTACATATTTCTTACCCTAACTGATATTATTATTACTTTTTAATATATAAATAATATATCTACAATTAGAGATCGATAGTGGTGACACAACCTGCCTATATTCGTATGCATTTAAAATGCCGCTTTTCAGTTAATGAGAGAGGCGTACGCCGCCGTCTGCTTTCGAATTAAATATTCACTTTTGCCTATTTGAGTAGTTGGAAATTATAGTTGGGATATCTTTATTTTGTTTTTGCAAGATATTTTGGGCTTGAACCTAGAAAAAAGGACATCATGTTCTCAACAACGTCATACTGTAAGCGTAAGGTCTGTGGATTCGATTCCCACTTGAGGAAATGATTGTATTTATTTTATTTTCCCACTTTGGTAGGTTATCTATGTTGTATGGAAAAAGCGTGAAGTTCTTAGGATATTCCGTTCCACAAACGGAATAAACGGAAGCCATATTAGAATCATTTAGCTATCCGTCTGTCCAAGACCGTATGGTCTTATATATAATATGTATATATATATCTCTAGATCGCGTGGAGGTATCAAACCAATGTTAATATAAAATATTTAATTTACGGTTACTTAAATCGCAGAAAAAAGCTTTTCGCCACATAATCTAAACGTAATAACATTAGACATATTCAGGTGGAAATCGAACCCTCAACCGTTACCCCTATAATCAAACACTGTACGGACGCGCCACGAGGTCTCAAGATTAGCATCTATATCAACATTTAATCTCAATTAAACGTAATGATACATCCAGCTCCCTAAATAAGCTACTCCCGCTTTTTGCAAGTTAACTAAGATTTATAACGCTATCTACAGAGGTACCTGCCTGTGATATGTGTTTCTTCTTAAGCGACCTTTTTTTATTTGGCTGCATGAAATTGAGATATTTTCTTTTATATTTCTTTTATTCTGTATCCCGCTTATAGCAGAGCCTATCCTGCATTTTATTAATTAGAATAATATGAGTATATAAATATTTGCAACTTCAAGGTTTCTCGTAGAAAAGAGTAGGTTCCATCACCTAGTGTTGAGACACTCCATCGTTCTTGTAATTTTTTGAAAGTCAATGAATTCACCTCCACCGACCGGTTCACTATAGTTAATGACTCAGACCTTCTAGAATACTCTTAGCACTGAAAAGAGAACATAGAGATTAGTCACTACCGTTTTATCTAGCATTTATTCAATATTATTTGAAAACCAGGTACAATAAAACGTCAATATAAATAAATCACGTACACGTTGAATGGTTATCAAAACGAACACGTGCTGTCGCTTTATAAATAATACATGGAGATATTAACATACATATTTAACAAAATAACTTGTGTTTATAGTGTTTAATAGTTATTTGACGGTATGCGATGGTTGTGGGTTGGAATCCTGTTTAGGGATATGTTCTTTTTTCGTTTCACGCTCTATCCCGCATAAAGCAGGATAGGCAGAATGAGCCTAGGTTTTTTGACACCCTGTTTCGCCCAATTTTCGAACCATTGCGTGAAGATTAGTAGAATTGGACGCCGAGCTTTACCTCAAAATCAAAGCGATCAAATGAAAATATCAATGTAAATATTTTTTTCATATACTCGACTGGGGGTCGAACCCATAACCAGTCGCGTATACAGTCACACACCTGGGCCACGACTGGCCTTGCCTGGTTATCAGGGATTGAAAATGAATCATTTGTCTGAGAGGGAATCGAACCCATTACCATCACGGTTACAGTTGCTGAGCTGAGATATTGCGAAACGATGCCACAACATGTACATACAAAATTTTGAATATAAATTACGAAATTCTTATACATATATAAATAAAGAGAAGAACTTTACCATTTTTTTCTTAGGGTTCCTTCAAAGACACTCGTATAATACAAGTCTTGATTTTGTTTTCCACCAACAGCGAACTTTATATGACGTCGAAAACTTTCATTTCACTTTAAAATTTTTAAAATATTCAAATGCTTCTCTACGCTTCATGAAAATATACGTATTTTTATAAAGTTTTTCTTTTAGGTATATATATATACCAACGTGACATCCTTGCAGTTCAGTAGTGAAAAGATGGAGCTAGTGTCATAGTGTCATAGTAGTAGCTTCTAAATTCAAACATTATACCCCAAACATAGCAGAGGGAATTAAGAAACCTAGTATTAAGGCACTTCCGTTCCCCACTTTCCACCGAATTCTGGAAGCATTGCGTGTTAATTGGCGGAACTCAACGCCGCGCTTTACATCGATACCGGAGCAAAGAAATGAAAATATAGTTGTGGTTTTGCAACACACTTTGCGCTCCTCCGCACATTATTCACAACCCAATATCCCCAATTCTTGCAAAGATTAATACAACAGAGTGAGTTAACACTACCATTATTCCACCTACCGGAGTGAGCTGAAAAGATAGATACAACATCTATATCTATGTATATGTATCAATAAACAAATATTCCCAACATACGGTATCGATATTCATATTTGAATTTCAAAGCTCGCTGCCGTAAGTTTTTATGCCTCGCTCTAACCAAGCTTACGGTGGTCGGTCGGTGGGCCGACGTGACTAGACTGAATGACAGATGCGCATAGATTATTTATTTGTTTGTATAGACATTTGTTTTTGTGGGGTTTTTTTGGTTCCCGCTGTTTCCTGCATATAGGAAAGTAGGCAGAGGAACCCAATGTTAAAACCCCCAATTCCCGTCCTAATTCTTGAGGTATTGCGGGATGATTAGCGGAACTTAACGCCGCACTTTGCCTCTTTACCTGAGCGAGGAAATGAAACTTTTTAATTCCTACGGGTGCGAATCCAATTCATAATATGAACAGTCGCCCAATTCTACTTTTGCGTCACGACGGGCCTTATAGATTAGTCCAGTTTTTTCTTTTATTTGCAAGATGGTATCATGGTTTTTAGGTGACCTTATCGAGTTCTCGAAGATCAACTGAGGTTTCGCTTGCCTCTATCAAAGAGGTTGCTATTTGTAGCTATTTTTTTTTCCTTGATACTATATAGGTAAAGTAAAAAAAAAACGAATTTCGTAGGTTATCCTCAGCCTATACTAGTTTCAAATTAAATATATAGTCATAAATGAAAAGATCTCTCCGTTACATATTCTTTGACACACGAACCCATATCGACTACAAATTGCACGGACTGACGATGCCGGACCAAAATAATATTGTTTCTTTAGCAAATAAATACTTTTACCCCTATTTCGGGTCATTTTACAATGTATAATTAATCATTTAATAAATAACAAGTATTGTGAGACCAGTCGTGGCGTGAGTTCCACCACTCAACAGGCAGAGCTTCTGAATTCGGCGGAAAATGGGGGACGGAGTGTTTTAGCACTGCTCTCTCTGCCTACTTTGCTGTGTGCAGAATACAACGTGAACCTGATTTAATTAATTTAATAAAAAAACTAATGTAACACATACCACCTATGTTTGACAATATGTTACACTTTTGTATAGTGACTTGCACGTTGCTATGGCAACGCGTATTGTACGCGTCAACTGGTTCTCTAGAATGTTATAAATGGAGATCAAAGAATCAGATCTAATTCGATTCGAGCAGATATTTTTAAATACATTATAATGAAAGACTAGATCAATACTGGTATTTCAGATTATTTTCATTTCCCCCTCAGGGGCTGCATCCAGATCCAGATTATAAAAATCGCGGCTTGGGTTCCGGACTTCCGGATGGGGATTTTTTATTACCAAGGCTTTTCTTTCTTCCTGCCTTATTTCTGCCTGCCCTATTATAACCGGAAATGCGTGAAGCCTGAAGGTAAAAACAAATATAACAATCACTAACACTAATAAAGTAAGCACTATTTCATACGTTTTTTTTTCAGTAAACAAATAAACACGAATGCTCTACTTTGTGTAACATTGACCGTTTTACAGTATAATTATATTTATACATGATTATACAAGACAGACTAGTTGTGGTCCTCAACTTTGTTTTGGATTTTAAGATGTAAAATCCCATTTTTTCCCCTTCCCGTCGGAATTCCGGATATCTTCATCTAAGGTTCCCCTTCTTACCCTAACTTTGATACATGCCTTTTAACTTTTTGAGTCTAGTTTTGTTTGTATTTTTTCTGGCAGTCGCTCAGTAATTGATGAATTTTCTATAATATATCTATACTAATCTATACTAATATAATAAAGCGGAAGAGTTTGTTTGTTTGTTTGTTTGTTTGTTTGTTTGTTTGTTTGTTTGTTTGTTTGTTTGAACGCTAAGATATCTGGACCTACTGGTCCGATTTACATTGTTTTTGTTTTGTATAAAAGCTGCATTCTTCAGAAGTGCTATAGGCTATATAACATTACATTACACATATAAACTAATAAATTAAAGTACTTTCTAATTTGACATGCAATTTATTCTGCCATGTTAATAACAACCGTCGCGTCGCTACGCAACCGGTACCGCGACATTTTGATATTCATCCTTATGAAGTTTGATAAATAATTAAGGAGATGTCACTGATTCGAAATGACCTAGCCTTCGGGCGGCATAGTAGGAGTATGACCGTCGCGAAAATATTCTTATAGTTCAAGCAGGCGTAGCCGCGTCCGGGTCCACTAGTAATATAATAAAGCGGAAGAGTTTGTTTGTTTGTTTGTTTGAACGCTAAGATCTCTGGATCTACTGGTCCGATTTTCATTGTTTTTGTTTTGTATGAAAGCTGCATTTTTCAGAAGTGCTATAGGCTATATAACATTACATTACACATATATGCTAATATATTTTAAAGTACATTCTAATTTGACATGCAATTTATTCTGCCATGTTAATAACAACCGTCGTTGCTACGCGACCGCTACCGCGACGTTTTGATATTCATCCTTATGAAAATAAATATAATAGTCACTTTTAGCGTTTTATCTAGATTGAAATTATAGTTTACTGTATAACATACTAATAAATAATTAAGGAGATGTCACTGATTCCAAATTACCTAGCCACCTAGCGGGCGGCACAGTATGACCGACGCGAACGGGCAGATGACGTTGACGGTTTTATAAATTTTCCTACATTTTCGAACTTTATTTGTTGTTTATAATTAATTTAAAATACACTTTGATTCTCTTCTTATTTAATTTGATATTGCCCGCTAAAATTATCCTACTTAATAGAGAGAAATCTTTAGTTATTTCGTAGAGTCGATATCTATGTACGCACGCACGGAAAACTTTAGGTACTTTTTCTAATATTAAGAATACCTATCCTTTAGTTACTTTTAATCCTTTTGTTAGTTCATTTCAATAACTCAGATATTTTTTTCTAATAATGTGTATCTACTTATTATTCTTTTTGATTATTTGAGCTTATATTTGCTTACTAATTCTATTGAGAATTGAAAATAATTTCATGAATATATTTAATAAATATTCTTATAGTTGAAGCAGGCGTAGCCGCGTCCGGGTCCACTAGTTATAATATAAAGATTATACATATATTTTACATATATTTTATATTTCTCGTGATATACTATTCTCATTTACGAACCTTGGCATTAAATTGGCTTTAAACCGTGTTTAAATAAACGCAAAAATAACATTATGCTTATAATTTCAAATTTTCTTACAATTCAACTGCAGTGATTGTGGATTCAATTTTTAAATGGCTTATATCAATATTACTATACCACCCACTTTTTCTTGGGTGACGGAACTTAACGCCACGCTTTGCCTACGAGAATGAGGGAATAAAAATAAATAAATATAATCGTTCTTACATAAAGTGATTATGTTAATCATAGAGGCAAAGCCCGACGTTGAGGTCCGCCACTCAACACACAATATCTCCAGTTTTCAGCGGAAAGTATGGAACGGACATGTAATACTTAGTTCCAGGTTGTCTGAACCTATCCTACCAGGCAAGACCTACAAGAACAACCAATATTTAACAATGAATATGCCACGACAGCCTATTTTTATTAGATTTATTATATTTATATTCTACGTCGTTTAGTTCCCACTGCATATAATTAAAATTCATAATATACATATGTGGGAAACGCATAATGAGTAAAATCTCTTAATTTTAATACAAAAATCATTCTTCATTATATATATGTAATCATATAAAGACATTAAAATTAATCATAATCTTCAATAAATGAATAATGATTCAAATATATTCTCGTCTTACCTTCGGAACCCAAATTGGATACATTCGCAGTAGAGGTAAATGTCAAATTATTATTGTAAATTTCATATAAGATGGTCAGGAATGAAATTTGTTTCACTTTTAGACTAAAACTACTGAACAGATTTAGATGAAACTTTACAGTTATTTAGAACATATATATAAAAGCTACGTAGGCTACAATTTATATAAATATTTAGCGTAATTTGGCTGTAAAATAATAATCGATTTAAGCGGACGAAGCCGCATTTGGGCCGCTAGTCTAATATGTATCTCGTATATTGTATTTTAATTGAAATAACTATTTAAAAAAAAATCTTTATTTTAAAGTAGATAAATTAATTACAAAGCGATATATATATATTTATAAAAGCTTAAATCTCTCTTCATAAAACAAGTCCTAAAAAACTAGTACAATCTTTCGACTCTTTCTGTTCATTTTTAAGAGGAAATAAAAACCACAGGTACAGGGGCACAAGCGTGTGGCTGTAAACGCAACGGTTGTGGATTCGATTCCCACTCCGGGTAATGAAAAAAAATATAATCATCAGTAGTTACGCATAATCGTTCTTAAAAGTAGAAATCGAACCCACATTCATCGTTTACTATCAAATCCTTTCATACCATGCCACGATGGTTTCAACATACAAACCTACATATATAATAGTAAACTACAATTACCTTAGCTTATATTACATTAAAAAAGTTTCGCCAGCTCCCGTATCAGCCATTACGGTACTAATTCACAAATCATTCTTCGTATATAATACATGATGACTGTCATTATGTTTAATTTAAATATGCTCTAGGTTTGTACTGGCGCGTGGGACGGTGGTTCGGGGTTTGATTTTTATATTTAAAAAATATGATATTAGCAGAGGTAATCGTAATGGGGTGGGACATGCTCTGTTAACGTGTAACATGAGTATATTTAATTTAAATATGCAATATAAAAGCTGAATAAGAAAAAAATAACCTACCTATAAGAAATTACCAAAATTTGTAAATTTCTGTACTAGCTAACAGATAGACAAATAAAAATTATAAGTAAACCTAATATTTTTTGTTATCTTTTGTGAGCAAAATGTCTTTTCTATTCTTTTATAATATAAATAAATGTAATTTTTTATTTTAACATGAAACTCTCGAAATGTGGAAGTAATTTTTTTTATCAAACATTTTAAAGTAATCTATTTGAAACAGTTCTTGAGATTAGTGTATTCAACCAAACAAACTCTTAACTCCTATATTTAGAATTTTTTATAAGTAACTTTCATGCTCGCCAGTACCATCTTGCGCAAGAACAATCAAGTAATGACCCTACGTTTTAACTGAATACTGCATACTAATATGACTCAATTCACGAATGTTATTATTTTTATTATATCTCCACTAAATGACTAGATAGTGCCCAATGGTATAGTAGTCGTGGTTTTGTCTGTTAGTTCAGGTTCGATTTAAGGAGAAAAAACATATAGCATATTCAAATATTTTTTCGCATAGCGGAGTAGGCAGAGAGAATTGTACTGTTAAGACACTCCGTTTCCTGTTTTCGAGTTGCCGGAACGAGAAAATGAAATAATTCATTCCCCTGATCGGGAATCGTACCCACAATCATCCCGCTTATAATCAGGCTTCATAATAGAAATAGAATATATAAAGTTTTTTTTACAGATTTTAATAAAGTTATTATTTAATTTTATAAATGTAATTATATTTTTTCATATAAACATATTATGTTGTAAGACTGTTTTATTTATTAAAAAATATAAAAAAATATTCATTCTATTATACCTTATTGGGAATAACAATAGCTGTAATTTATTTTATATTTTATAAATAAATATTTATTTTATGCACATTTCTTTGTATAAAAAAATGTGGTGCAGTGGAACAACATCTGAACTATGAAATCAACGGTCGTGGATTCGATCTTCATTAAGAGGAATGATTGTATACCGTATTTTAATTTCCTCACTCTGGCAGACAATGCGTGGCGTTGAATTCCGAAAAAGCTTTCAATTATAAGGCTTATAAAATTTATAAGACATAAAAATATAAAAGCGGTAGTGAGTTACGCTCTAAAGCATTTATCGTTTCGATATAATAAAAATTACACAATTTCATAATTTTTAGAAGTAAAAAATATCACAAGTGGGAATCGAACCTATAAAAGTGTCATACTTTACGACGACGGTACCTACATCATTTCTCATGCCACTATTCTACTAAGAAATAATTTATTTAAATCCTTCGGACAAAAACTAAAAACCTTTTAGACAGCAACGAACAGACAGATATGCAGGGTTATTAATATTCCTTAACGTATAAGTTACCACGTTATGAGCAAAAAAACATACATACGTTTCTTTTTTCTTTATATCCACGCAATATCTCGTATATAAATAGCATCTATATAATAGCATATATTATAATATGCTCGATAGTGAGCTAGATAATTTAATGTTAAAACACTCCGTTCTCCACGTTCCGCCAGAATTCGAGACATTACTAATTAAGTGATAGAACGCAGTTAATATACTAATATAGTAATTTCATCAATCGAGAAGCAAACTCACAACCAACGCTTTTACGGCCAGTCGCTGTGCCGCCGCAATTCATTAAATATTAATAAATTATTATTTCTCCGAAAAGAGGATAGGAAAATAGTTTACTTCCCCGAGCGGGAATCGAGCCCAAAACCCAATTCAGTAGTAGGTTCGATTCTCACTATAGTACTTGCCTTATATATGTATATAGCAAGGATTAATGTTCGCGTTTTACATATCCAGGTCGAGGTCAGTGACCGAACTATCGGCGCCTACGCATCATGTTGGTACACAAATGAATTTGTACTCGTATTAAATATTATTGTAATTATTTATGTTTAGTTGTTATTATGATTGATGAGAATACGACGGTAGTAGGTTCTAAAATGGAGGATTATATTGGAAAGTTGGATTTTGGGAGCTTTTTCGGTATTCTATGTTCTTTAAACTAATTTTATTTAAAGGAAATAGAGATTAAGGCTAGTCGTGGTGCAGAGGTACAAGAGACCATCTGCAAACGCGTTAGATTGTGGGTTCGATTTCTACTCGAAGAAATTAAATAATTTATTTATTCATTCTCCTTTCTCTGGTGGCAAAACGCGGCATTGACTTCATTCATTCAATACGCAATACCTCTAGAATTTAGCGGAAAATGGAAAACGGCAGTGTCTGAATAGAAACTCTCGGTAAGTATCTTATCACTAGGTTCCCAGGTTCCCTCCGTCTACTCTGCTATGCTGCTACATCGTGAAGCTAAAAAAATGACATACAGTAAATAAATTAATTGACACCCCTTAATTGCATCACAATACCTCAACGATAAACGAATAAGGGTGTGTTTTAACTTAAAGTGATGGGTGTGGTTTCAAATTCTACAGACATAATGTTTATATTAATTTATACTTGTATACTATTATAATAAAGCTGAAAAGTTTATTCAGTTGAACGATCTTATCTCACGAACTGCTTTCGAAAATATCAGGGTAGCTGAATAGAGAATATAGCGCCAAGCATTATAGTCTCTGCACTGCCTCTTTCACCTCGTCTACTGTCATCAACCTCGTCATACAGGTCCTCCGGGGGGTCCTCATGCTTTTTACGTGACATCCTTCAGTCTATGAATTAAAAACAAAGTACGTTTGTATGTTTCATCTTAGGTGTAATTTCGTAAGATCAGGGCAATACCCCCATCTCTCGGTCAAGGATGTACGATAGTTAGTGCGTAAATGAAAATAAATACTAAGCGAATCGAATAGATTTTCATCCTATAGTATGTGTGACTGACAAATCGATAAAACTGTTAAGATGTTTATTTTTTTATTTCAGCTTCACTCGTTTTCCCGCAGCTTAAACAAGGAAAACTTATATAAAGACACTCTGTTTGTGTTTTCCGAGACATTATTAGATTATTGGTGGAACTAAACGCCGCATTTTGTCGAGCAGAGCGGAGAAACAAAAATAATCGAACTCACACCTATCGCTTTCAGAATGATATGCTGACTCATAGTGCCGCGGTGGCCTCAATATATTTTTATTATAATTGGAATCAAACTGAATTATCTTCAGTGGATTCGATCACTTTCGTAAACTTATTATTTTTTTTTTTAATTTCCACTCTCTGCCTTGTGAGTAATTACTTTCTTAGCTCACGTGTGAATGCAGGATGAACCTGGGAACCTAGAATTAAGAGTCTCCGTTCCCATTAAGATTCTTCCTTTCTCCGCTTTCCGCCGTATTTTCGAGGTATTTTGTGTTGAGCGGCGGAAAGCAAGGAATCGAAACCACAACAATCGAAGATACATAGAACCGCTACGAAGGCCACGTTATAGGCATAAATAAGATTTTCTTAAAAAAAAATAGTATTCCGAAATCACTTTTATTTGATTTAGATAAGAATTGAGATAGTTTATCTATCTAGGAAATAAACAGATATATATATATAAAATAATAATCATACGTATAATTGGAACGCAAATATCAATACTTATGTTATTATACATTACGCAGGAGTTGGTTCAGGCGTCCAGTGTAAATATACCTAAATCAAAGTAAAGTGCTTTTGGAGTACTATATTTTGGTGTAAACTTTATTTATATAGGTTATTGCTAATAATTGAATCCAGTGGGATTTAAATGCGACGGGTTGTAGGTTCGATTCCCAATTTTCATTTTCTCGCTTTGGTAATGAAGCAAAGCTTAGCGTTGAATTTGAAATAACACCTTCAAACAATGTTATAAAAAATATAATATCCTAATTTCTAAATAAAACCCCCCCAGGAACAAGGAACCTTTAAAAACAAAATAAAGAAATAAACAAACACGAATTCCCACTTAAATACATATAGGAATAATACATTTTAATTCAGAAAACGACTTTAGCTTCCCTAAACATACAATCTTGGCAGCATTACTGTATCTATATAAACACGTGTTAGATGTAACTAACTTCCTCATTGTTGGGTGATTGTGAAGAAAATTATGATTTCATAATATAGTAGGTTAGGATGAGAAGATATATAGTAGAGAGACTCTGTTTTTTTACATTCCATTCAAATTCGACATTGTGGCGGAACTCAACGCCGCTTTTCATATCTGTAATAATTGACTTTCACAAGAACGGAAAACTTGCGGCTAATCGCGCCGGGGCAGAAGCGTTTGAATGTACACGTGACAGGGTGTAGGTTTGATTCCCACTTTAGGGAAATAATTTATTTTTTTAATTTCTTCGCTCTGGTGTTGGGGCAAAGCGGTAGATGAGCAGGCCATCCACCATGTGTACTGAAGATCTTCTTTTAATCAATGCCTCCAGAATTCAGCGAAAAATGAGGAACGGAAGCGTTTTAATGGGAACGGTGTGTCTCAACACTAGGTTCCCTAGGGAAGGGAGAGGGATCTCCACACTACTACGAGCGAGAGACGGCGTGAAGCCAAAAAAAATCCAATCATATCCACATCATTACCAACATTTTGGCTATCAACCAGAAAGTAAAGCATCTGTCCCAATGACGGACTTCCGGTCGCGAAGTGTTTCGAACAGCCGTCGACTAACTGCGTAAAAAGATTACACCTAGTAGTGCAGCCATGAATCATTATTATTACAGTTTTTGTTATTTATTACTAATGCTAATAAATAATACGCAATTATTTGTTGATCCATTTTAATTATTATTGTTGTGTTTTTAATAATGGACTTGATATTTATTATAAATAATGCCGTTGTGGCGTAGTGGCTGCTTGTAAACACGGTGGTTGTGGATTTGATTTAAACCCCCCAAGGGTATAATTTAATGAACTCTCTACCTAGATAAAGTATGTGCATGAGTGTCAAATTTGGGTGGAAAGCGAAAAACCGAGTAGCTTCTCCCTCGACCTCTTATTGTTAAATGGTAAATTATTGGAAAATGGAACGTAAGATTTTTTTTAATTAAAAATAATGCAGTCCGATCAAAATCGAAAGAATAATTCTTTACAATATATTCCGAGACACCAGGATAGGCAGAGAGAACCCAATATTAAGACACTCCGTATCCCTCTTGCCTCTTAATTTTCAAGAGACTGCAAGTTGCTTATCACCACGCTTTCTCTCGTTATCAGAGCGAGAAAACGATACCAGTTTATTTCCTCGAGTCGCCATCGAACCAATAACCGTTGTTTACAGCAGAACGCTGTGCCGCTGCGCTACGACGGCTTCCGTATGAAATTTCAATAAATATTTCACAAAATAATAACAATAATTGTTATTAATTACCTACATTTATTGCACCAGATTTCAATCAAAATAATATTATTGTCCTCTATACGTTTTCCTGCAACACTATCTGAATTCTGAACTGTAGAATCAGTTCCGCGAAAAATAATTCACAGAAAAACTGTTGACATTAAATAATTAATTATCTGTAATACTGAAACCCAGTTGTCATGATTATATGTTTTTTTTTTTTTTTTTTTGTCTCGCGCTGTATTTCGTATGGCAGGGTAGGCAGAGGGAACCTAATATTAATATATTCTAACTATAAGTCGCAACGGTTGTAGGTTCGAATCCCATTCACGGATTATATTAGATATAGAGTAGTATATTTTTTTAAGTTAATTATTTTTATTTGCCTGTTGCAGTTATTTATGTTGAGAATACCTATTTCATACGCAAATGGAAAGATCCAGGAAAATGCAGGAAAAGGCGTGAAGCTTAAAAAATTAGGTACATGTTACATATTATATCTGAATCATTACTTTTTATAACATTTGGCAATGTCTCTAAGGACGTTCTAATGTGAACTTCAAAAGAAATTAGATCATTATTGCGTTATATTTCGTAAGAACTGACGAAAAACTCAATTTAAACTAATTCAAAGCGATGTTTTCAAATAATGACAAGTGCTTGAGTTTTTTACTGTTTTCCTAAAATTCGTAGATCTTAAATGTTTCTCATGGAATAATTATAATAATTTTTGTTAAGCGACCGATGCTGTTTCCATTTCTTTGCTCTCGTGTTGAGGCAAAGCGAGGCATTGAATTTCGCCACTCAACACACAATGCCTCGAGAATTCGGCGGAAATTGGAGAACGGAGTGTTTTAACACTAGGTTTCCCCTGTCCACAGCAGGGTTGCTGTGGGATACATAAAGTGGCGAACTAGACCACTGCACTAAAATGATACACCTAACAGCCACGTACAGATATCACATACAATGTAACCCGAGTCGCCATACATTTTACCGCATGCCCGACCAGCTATCATCCGACCGATTGAATCCACCACAAATTAATGAAACGGAAATCTAGATACATATATAAGTTTTAAGTTATCTTTCTGTATTTAGATGACGATTGGTTTGTAAAAATGGTGTATTCGTGTGGGAAATTAAGGACGGAGTGTCTCGACACTAGGTTCTGATGAAATAAATTGTATTTTTTTTAGCTTACGCTGTATTCCATTTAAAGATAATCAAAGGGAGAAAACCTTGTGCTAAATGTCTTAATTTGATTCTCTACTTACCGTAAAGTCTTTGAGACATTGCGAGTTGAGTGGCGTAACTCAACGCTGTGTTTTGTTTTGTTACCAGAGGCAATCCAACCAATAACCGTCCAGTAAACAGTCGAACTCTGTCGAACTACGCCATGACGGCCTCTCATAGAACTCATTATATTCGTTATACAACATAAAGCCA
Source organism: Heliconius melpomene rosina (assembly GCF_056956725.1). NCBI lineage: Eukaryota > Metazoa > Arthropoda > Insecta > Lepidoptera > Nymphalidae > Heliconius > Heliconius melpomene. Next base: position 884,980 of record NC_140402.1, on the reverse strand, counting down.
ATATTTTCAACATATAATTCTTAAATACTATGTATTTTACACAAGTACTGTGAATTTAATTTTATTATTTTCATCCAATATGTCGAAATTAATGGACTTTTGCAATTATTTCTTTAAAAATGTTCATAAATAAGTATATTAATAATAAATACTGGAGTACGATAATCGAAATTATTTGTGAATTAACATCGGTTGTTAAATTCTTATCTCTTTTTTTAGTTTCCAGCTGTTTCCCGCGTAATGATATGCAGAAGGAACTTAGTGTTATGACACTCCGATGAACGTTTCCCCTCTTTTGGTAGCAGTACTCAACGCCGCGGTTTGTTTACCAGTTCGGGAAAAATGTACATTAAAAAAAATCAGTTTCATTCTGTATCCCGCACACAGCAGGCGTCTGGCAAGAGTCTCCTGGCGTCCCTTGTCAGATCAACATTACAAATTCAAAGGACACCTAAGTATATACATATATAAAAATATATACTTAGATTTCCTTTATCCATATTAAAATAAAACAAAATAAAGTTAATGAAGCTCACGCTTTATCACATCATAAAAGTTTAAAGGTTTGATCGACATAAAAGTTTGTCATAAAATCACTAAATTCAAATTTCATAGCCATCCGATAAGTATATACTTGGCACGTAAATATTTGTTGTAAAAAGTACGTCATAGCACAGTTGAATTGTCTCTAAGGGTACGAGATGGTCATAGGTTCGGTTCTCATTCATGGAAACATTCATATTTAAACATTCACATATAGACTAGTCATCGCCCATGTTGCGTGGATTTTAAGACGTAAATGTATCCATCTCAAAGCAGGGTAGGCAAAGGGAACCTAAACCGTTGCGCTTATACTCGCATAGTTGTAGAGTAATTGGAACTTTACGCTGTATTCTGCATTTTATAGCAAAGCAACAAAAAAGTGTCCAGTGTCGAGACACATCGTTCTCCGCTTTCGAAGAAAAATAAAAATAATTGATCTAATTATCTCTATCTCTATGCCGGGATCAAATCCACAACCATCAATTTTACAGGACCCTCTGCCCCAATAACTTTTCACTTTAAATTGTCTATTTGACAAAAAATAAATTCAATTCAATTCAGTTCTAGAAATGAGTGCATTCAGTCAAACTTTCCATCTCTACAATATTAGTATAGAAGTATAGTTCAAACCAAATCTGACATAAACTGAGTTCTACATACATACAGCTATAGAAGTTTAAATACCCATATATTTATTATAACCATAAATCGGTCTCCATGCGAGGTGCATCACTGGACGGGCAAAGTGCACTGCACTTAAAACTGACGGAGCCAAAGTAAAATAGACTCTACTACAAGAAAGTAGAGTTGGAAATGCAATCAAAAGTTATAGCCAGATCGTTTTTTTTGTTCAAGTATATATTTACAACGATCATACTCCAGATGATACCTTAATACGAACGGATAAATCACATTTTTCAAAATTCTAGCGATATCCTTCTCAATTTTATGACTATCGCTGCAATATCCTGAATTAAACCCTATAATTATGTGTTAAGGGTGGAATTCGGGTGGAATTTTGAAGGTTGTTAGAGCATTTTGGTTGCGGGATATAGGAAAATTGACCTCAGATGCGGCCCGTAAATATTTGCGTCGGACGCGGCTCGCGCCAACCAGTGGGGGATTAGATGAAACCTCTGAATTTTGAAGACTATGATTCTTCATAATCTCAGGCTATAATGTAGATAGATAGATAATTTCGTTGGTTTAGTTAAGGAGATTCTTAGTTCCTGTTCCTTTGAGGACAGACAGATTGTAGTGAATTCAAAACTAACTTAGAAAAAAAATATTGTTTGATTTTATATTAATTGTAAAAAGAGAACTAAATGATTTACCAATACAGTCGCTTTCCACTCCTACAATTAAAGAGAGGGAGAAAGAGAGTAAGAGAAATGTGATATTAAAAAAACACCCAAACACTTGCCAAAATCGTGTTTAAAGGCGAAACACTCGATGTAAGCCGCTTTCAAGATTGCATGCAGGCATAATATAAACAGCTGAATGTATACAGAATTTGTTTACGATCGCAATTCAGTTATATCTGGAACCAGTCTTCCAAAACGCAGCACAATTCAGATGAAATCCTTGAAACCTAGCTGTGTTTAACAATAAGTGATTTTGTGTTTCACTTTTATAGGGACACTTGTTTTCGGTTTCACGTTCTAACCCGCATGTAGCAGGTAGGCGGAGGGAACCTAGTTTTAATAAACTAGGTTCCCCACCTTCCTTGCTCCTATTGTCGAAATATTGTGTGTTGAACGCAACCCCTTGTTTGGTCATCTCAGAAGAGCATAATAATATTTTTTTTATTTCTAACCAGTAGTTCCTATAATAAGAGCGTTTAGTAAAAGTCTTCAAGTTTATAATATTAGTATAATTAACATTGACAATATAATCAGACAGACAGCCAGAAACCTATATATGGGATTTACATCAAAATACGTAAATTAAAACGGAAATTCAAAATCCATACTGATTCAGTCACTTATTTCGCTCTCAACCACGAAGGTCGGAGTTCAACGCACCGACAACGGTATTTACGAGTGAATAAACCAAAGTGTCTACTTAGTAACGAAATAGTAGGCGTCATTATGAACTGTGTGCTCAAATTATGTTTTTGTATTTATGCTTTTTTTGGGAGAGTTCGGAGAGAATAGAAAATATGGTGATGTTCTTTTGGCAATCACCAAAGGAAGGTCTGAAAGTTCTTAAGCATTTTTGTATACGATTTTATTTTAGTTTTTAGTTTAACTGAGTGTGACTGAACGTCATAATTTCTTGCATTTTCATGCTGCATTTCCATTTATTTAGGATAGGCAAAGAGAACTCCACTATTCCACCTGAATTTGAGACATTTCATATTGACTCGAAGAACTCTGCACCGAACTTTGTTGAAAATAAGAATAATACATTCATCTAAGTGAGGATTGAATCCCCAATCATAGTTAGAAAGTGGAGATGACATCTATAGATTCCTTCCACCTTCCTTGCTGTTTACGGAATAAGCCGCGAAAAGCGAAAAAAAAAACAAATAACTAAGAAATATCCCAATAAATTCACTATAAAACTAAAACAAACCTAGCTAAATTAGAAAATAACTATTTTTAGCATAAGGTATTAAAAATTACAGCATTTCCTTCCCTCTAATATTTAGCCCGTGTGTATTTCACGAATACGTGACGTTAAACAATTTGGGTATTTAAGTCCTACACACTGGGGTGCTGTAGTGGGGGTATCATTTATAAGCACGTTTTGAAACACGATATTGGAGGTAATAGGGAGTTTCTGAAAAAATAATTTTAAAATGCTATCCATGATGTTAATAAAGTTGGAAAAATATAGAGAAAGTAACATGTTTTTTTATACAATTTAAAAAAAAGTTATTTTTTGCCATATAACAGAGATAGAGGGAACCTAGTGTTCTCCCAATGGGTATCTCACTTTTCATAATTTTTAAGATTATCATGTATTGGGTAGCGGAATTCAACACCGTGTGTTAGTACTCGAGCTAAAAAATAAAAATAATTAACTGACGAAATAAGGTGGTTTTAGGTTTGATCAAATTCTTTAATTGTATTTTTTTCAATTTCCTGCTAAAGATCGCCACTACTCAAGCGATGTCTCAAATACGAAGAGTAAATGGAGAAGGGAGTGTCTTAACACTAAGATTTCTCTGTAATCTACTGGGCACAGAGCAAAAATAGAAAAATAAAAATAATAATACAACTTTGAGATTCGCCACTGAACGTAAATGTTTTAATACTAGGTTCCCAGGTTCCCCAACCTGCTATCTACGGGATACAGCGTGAAATTTAAAAAAAATAATCAATTATGAACTCTAACATGAATAAAACCAGACACCTACGACTAATTTACATGAATATTTGTGATTAATTCATTTACTTTACTAGTGCAGTTATTAAATTATTCCCCCGATATGAGTTTAATATTATAATGGCTTCAAAATAGCTTATTATTATTTTATTTGAGCATCTCAAGTTGTAAGCTTCAAGCGATTTTATAATTTAAGTTAATTCAAATTTGCAACTTTTTTCGTTGTGTAGGAAACTTTTCCGCGCTTGTTCCCGCATATAACGAAGGAGATAGGTAGGCAATGAGATATTAGTGTTCAGTTATGCCGTTCTCTCATTTTCACTCAAATTCGATGTTGAGTTGCCGAAGTCAACGGTGTTTTTTTTTTAACCAAAGTGGGGAAATTAAAATAATAATGAAATGTAAATCTGCATAATAGGTTAGAAGCCTCCGAAATTTTAAGCGTTATCCATACCTATATTATAAATTCGAAAGTAATTCTGTCTGTCTGTCTTTTACGCAATCAGGGCCAAACTGCTAATTTAATTGTGATAAAATACTCATATAGAGATACTTGAGGGTCTCGGGATGAACATAGGATACTTTTTTTTCTCATATTTGTAATATTTTCGATATATACCAATATATTAAAATAATTAATTTGACAAGCAATTTATTTCGCCATGTTAATAACAATCGTCGCCACGCGTTGCTAAGCAACGGCTTGCACAGTTTGTTGTTTTAAGAAAACTTCACCCAAAGTGAGTTTGCTTAACGCGTACATGGCGCGCGCCGATATAGATTTGTATACATTAATAAAAATTAGATGATTTCTATAATTTGATATTCATCCTTATGAAAATAAATATAATAGTCACTTTTAGCATTTCATCTAAATGGAAATTATAGTTTACTGTATAACATTCTAATAAATAATTAAGGAGATGTCACTGATTCCAAATGACCTAGCCTACGAGTGGTATAGTATGACCGACGCGAACGGGCAGATAGACTTTGTTGGTTTTGTAAATTTTAATATATTTTCGAATTATTATTGTTTTTTATGTAATTTAAATTATTTGCTGCTTATAATTAATTTATCTCAGTTCGGTTATCTATACCGATGTTATACACTTAAAATATCATCATAAATAATTTTAATCATTTGGGATTTTATTTAATATTGTTCGCAAAAATTAATAATTATTTAATATAGAAAAATGTTTAGTACGCGCGCACGGCAAACTTTAGGTACTTTTTCTAATATTAAGAATTTCCCTTAGTTACTTTTACTTCTTTTGTTTGTTCATTTCGGTTACTCAGATAGTTTTTCTAATAATAAATCTCCACTTATTATTTTTTAACTTATTTTAATTATTTAGGCTTATATTTTCGCGCGCGTCCGGGCCCACTAGTATCTTATATATATCAATACTTACATATATGTATGTTTTGCACTTAGAACGATCATCAAAGACATCGTTGGTTGTTTGAACATCACCTGGACATACCTAAAAGCTCCCTTTAAAACAATGTGAATCCATTTCCTAAGAATGAAAACGACCATTCTACTTACAGTCAGACGTACCATATATACCACTGTGCCAGGATGGCCCATATTTTTTATTCTAAATCCCTTCCACTCATAAATTAAGCCACAGTTTCATCTTTCAATAGGATTATTTAGTCCACGATCGATGTAACCAGGTTTGCGACTCAGCCCATTAGACTATACACTATATATTATGTATTAGGATGATATCTATTGATTTAGACTGTATCAAAGTGTATAGATATCAGCTTATGTCAAGGTTAAGAAAGGATTTAATTATGTGTTTTAAGGCCAGTCGTGGTGCAAGAGCCCATGCGTGTGACTCTAAACGCAGAAGATTGTGGATTCGATTCCCATTCACGTACCTATTCCTTGCTTTGGTAACGAGGCACAGCGTGGCTTAGAGGTCTGTCTCTCTACACGCAATGCCTCCAGAATTCAGTGGAAAGTGAATAACGGAAATGTCTTAATGGGAACAGAGTTCCCAGTTCTTAACTCTAGGTCCCTAGGTTCCCTCTGCCTACTCTGTTATGTCCGGCACTCAGTGTGAACCTAATTATGTGCTTTTTATTACCCTCAGAATGAAAGTGTTAACTGAAATAATTGAAGCTTACCAAACATACATAAATTACGAATAAAATTTGTTGTCCACGTAACTGAGTTCTAGGCACCGTTCATTTTAAGACTGTAGCGTATATTTTATTATTGCTTAATATTGTAAGAAACAATGAGATTTTTTTATATATTACGGGTCCTATTTCCTTTCGGAAAGGCTGTTCCTCAAAGACAGTCTCGTTTTAAGAACGTCCCATTGCCTATATATTACAAATTACTTCATAATTTCAACAATTAAAATATTATATATATTTACTAAAATCGAATGAAAAATGAAAAGAATCTATTAACTAACTGCTATATCAATATCCTACCACTTAATTGTAATTGTAGTCGCAGTCTATTCTCATAGCATTAAATCAATCATTGTTACAGCGAGGAAGTTTTTCAAGAGCAGGTGAAATAGGAGAGCTTTTTCAAGAAAGAAAAATGCAATTTTATACCTTATCACCGGGTTAGAAAATATATCGTGTATCTGACAATAAGCGCGATGGTCGTAGGTTTGCTTTTTTATTTTCCCGCTCTAGAAGACTAATTTGGTTGATTTTCCCCACTAAACAAGTCAATGTTTCCAAAATTGGGCGGAAAGTGGAGACACTCTGCTGTCTTAGCACTAAATACTCTCTGCCTATTTATGTAGGAAAATGCGTGAAACAGCTCTTTTTACTAATATCTCAAATAATCATTAACATATTTAGAAATTTCAATACACCTGCATTACTTTTTTTACTGTAAATTTGAAGAAACAGCAAGTTATATTCAACATCAAAGCGTGTACGTTACAAAGCTTGTCACTTGTAATTTGTCATCTCAGAAAATTTCACTGAAGAATGCAGTCGCGCTGAAACGGTAATATAATTTTTCTGAGAATATAATTTATTTTATATACCTTTATTGTTTGTATGTATGACATTACGTACATAACTCATTAACGAAACGTTTCTGATTTCAATTTACAGGTGACTGAAATATATAAGAAAAATGCATTTGAAATATATATATATGTTTAACCTGGTGCTGCATCCCTCCCTCTTTCCCCCTTTTAGCATATTGACGTAATGAAAATAATAGAATCTTCCATTAGGAATCGAACTGACAACCGTCGTATTTACAGTTTCTGACTGTTACTTAACTTAATAATGAAAATAAGCAAATACTACACCATTAAAATAATAAATAGTACAAAATGTAGCTTTCTGGTGCTTTCGACGAAATCCAAAGAGAAAACTCGCCCGCTCGTTCCGCGCTAAACGTGACTGACAGTTCGCTAATGTCATCGATCCTATGTTGCAGTGTCAGTCACAGACTGACGTGACTGACATGGCTCGAATAGGTGGTATATCTGACACAGGTGACTGACACGCCAGCTAACGTGTTAAATTTCATGGAGTTAGATGGCTGTCAGTTAGCGAATTAATCTATATAAAATGTAAAAAAATGCTGTATCAAAAAATATAGCTTAATTTAATTGACTATTTATATGTAATCTTTTTAATAATTATTTTACGTTTTTATTTTCCTTATCCTTATGGGGAAACAAAAAGAACCTAATACTCTCAATATTCTCATCATCAAAATTCATACAAACGAAAAAATCTATTTAAAATAACTTATTCACAGAATTTTCCTATAGAATTGGCAAAGCATATTACAAATTCTTTCCCAATAATCATACCAGCTGACGTAAGAGCTTCAGTACTGGGCATTGGCACTCTGACACGACCTTCGGCTAGACTGTCATATTCACCTTGGCTGAGGTCAGTGACGTTCGGGCCTTTTAACTGGTGTAATATGAAAAAGCCTGAAATTAAATTATATTTTATGTAGTTTTAAGCTTTATCCCGCATATAGTAGTGTCGGCAAAAATAACTTAGTGTTAAGATATTCCGTTTCCATTAAAATATTTCTGTTCTCCACTTTCCGTCGCATTCTCGAGGCATTGTGTGTTGGATGATTCAACTCAATGCCACGCGTTACCTCGTTACCAGGGCAAGAAAATCAAAATGTCAAATAATTCTTTATCTCGAATGAGACTGTGGCACAAGGGTGTGACTGTAACGCAACGTTTGTGGGTTCGATCCCCATTTAAGGCAATGAATTATTATTTCTTAATATTTTCATTCGCTGTGACATCCAGCGGAGAACGAAGTGCCTTAACACTAGGTTCTCTCAGACTACCCTAATTATAAGCGGAATCTCATCTTTCATTCCATAAAAGTCTAAACCCAAAAACCGTTCAAACAATTACTTTACAGTTACAATTTTATTACACATTTTAAATTTCAATAACCACAGTTAACTTTTTGTCCGCATATAGTAAACTGAACTTAATTTAAGAAAAAAACTTAGATTTAATCAGAAACGATGTTAAATCGATAATTTTTTGTCAAAGGCCTTCCTTCGGTCATTACTTTTTGCTTGAGCTTTGTATCGGGTGAAATCAATTATCTTTTAAAGTCCTTAGCGACGAAATATAAGTTTCATTAAAAAAGGTACAGCAAGTTTTAGTGGTGACTGACTCTTGTGATAAAAGGAATGACAATAAGGTAATTAATTTTTGAAAATCGTTTATTTTTAGATGCCATCTTTGAGATGCTACGGTTGTTTCAAAGGCATTAAGTACCTGTCTGAGCCACTTGTTCCTGTTCTTTTTTTAAAAAAAAAAAAGAAAATAATCTGTATAATAACAAGGGCCATTTAGTGTTAAGGCACTCAGTTTTTAGATTTTTCGTCAACTTTTAGAAATATCAACTGTATGGTGGAGTTCAACTTAAAATAAAAAGGATGCTTAATCAGATTTTAAGTATACCACTTCTTAACAATCTATACTTATTTTATGCGATAAGATCGAACTCACAACCAACGTGGACAGAATCAGTTCAAATACTAAATTGACGAAGCTAGAAATGCTAATAATAAATCAAAAAATCACATATTACATTAATAAGATTGTAATGAGAATAATTTTCGAGATATCTCGGAAACGGCAGTGACCTTGGAGTTCAAACACGCAGGTGAAGGTGATACGCGGCCATCGCTCCCGCAAAATAAATAAATGTCTCTAATTTTATATTATTATAATAATATGTTTTTAATTAATATTTAATTATTTTTTGCAATAATAGACTAAGCTATTATGGTTTTATATGGAATTTCAATTTGGCGGTTGTGAGTTCGAATCTATTGAGAGATTATTATTATTTATTTTTGTTAGGTTCACGCCGTGTCACGCACATAGCACCGTAGGAAGAGGTAACCTGAAAACCTAGTGTTGAGACACTCTTTTCCTCACTTCCGTTCTCCATTTACCGCCGAATTTTAGAGGCATGGCGTGTTGCACCGGACCACAACGTCGCGCTTTACCTTTTTACCAGCGTAAGAAAATTAAATAATTCATTATCTTTGATTGGGAATCGAACTCATAACCGTCGTGTTTATTACTCGCTTGTGCCACTGCTCCACGATTATGTTAATTTTAAGAGGCTGTTCATCTTAAATTACCGCTGAGATCATATCAAAATAACAGTTTGTTGTAAAGGCTAATGATACCTTTAGGTAATATAATATGTATAGTATTCTGTATTAGTTATTACTAATAATTAGAAGTTAATTATATGTATATTGATGTTTGTATACAGCCATGGTTAGATCAATATTGAAGGCCAAACGTGGCACAGGGCCACAAGCATGTAAATGTAAAAGCGACAACTTGTGGGTTCGATTCCCACTATAGGAAATGAAATATTTAATATTTTCATTCCCTCGCTAGAATTCAGCGGAAATGTGGAAAGGAGAGTTTTAACACTAGGTCCCAGGATCCCTCCGCCTACCTTGCTTGCAGAGTTGGCGGGGGGAATCTAACAATTTGGTGTTAAAAGACTACTTTCCCATTAAGACACTTTCAGTTCCCACTTTCGCCGAATTCTGGAGGCATCGCGCGTTGAGTGGCGAAACTCAATGCTACGCTATGTCTCGTTACCATGAAATTGCTTCGCCCTGGTAAATATAACAATATTCACATGACAAACTTTTTAATTTACTAAGAAGCAATTGAAATTTCTAGTCAATCAAAGAGAAAAATATATCACTATGAAACAGTCTGCATGTACACTATTCTCTCTTTATATTAATAAATAGTATTTATGCAACAGAAGGTCGCGTGTTTATTTTGTTATCATTTTGTATTTCCGCAAATGTTATCTTATCAACAAGGCCACCCGCATCGCCCATATATTGTGCATTTCTTTCCTATTAGTATTAAAATCCTATAATCGTAATAAATATTCAGCCAATTATAAGACATATTATATGTAGAGGCCATGATGGTGCCATGGAAGTGTTTGTAAACATAATAGATATAAATTCGATTCCCACTCAAAGGAAAGCGGTGGTTGAGTTTTACCATTCAATAAAATGGAAGAAAAATGGAGAATGGAGTGTCTTAACGCTAGGTTTTATCTGCCTACCTTGCTGCAAGCGGAATACAGCATAAAGTCAATAAAATCATAAATATGAGTAATTCGCACATCTTGTTTTTTTAATAAAATGCAAAATAACAACATAATTTTTCGATTTCTTTAATAAAACTGCACACAAATTACCAATTATCCAATCAATATAATTACTTTTGTCTTATATATTTACAAAGCGAACCGTTATTCAACAAAAAAGCTGAGCTTTTATTTGAAATCTTAATTTCTTTGACCCATACCTACAAAAGGGCAACAAATAAAACCCATCTAGACCAATTACACGTAACAAATAAATTACATATCAATTCTTTAATCTCAGGTCACAACTTTATAAACCTGTCCTCGCCATAATTTAAAAAACAGTTATCAACTAAAACAAATTCTAAATCGTCAATTTTCGCAGAACAGAACAGTCCTTCGCCCTAACGGTCTGGCTCGAAGGACCATTCTGAGCCTTATTGAAAAGAATCAAAGTCTTTTAGTCGTCAATCGATTATTTTAATCGTTTTTTTGGGCTTTAATTAATTCTTACTCATTGTTAACGGACATCGGTGACTCAATTTGGTCATCGACACAGGATTTTGTGGTATTGTATGAGAAGTTCTCGTTTTTCAGTCTGTGGTTTTGCAAAAAAAAGGTTGTCCTGAATTTTAGTCACCTATGGATTCAGCTTTGATAAATATATTTTTTGTTAAATTTGCAATGTGCTTTGTGTATAACTTAAATATATTTATATATAGGTATAGAGAGAGATAAAAAAAATAAGAGAATTTATAGAGATTAGCACTAGGTGAGGATTTCACGAAATTCCTACGAAAACGAGAAAAATGAAGGCGAACGGCAACATGTAAAAGAGAACCGGCCAATTGCGAGTTAGACACGGGCACGAAGAGTTCCGTTTCATTATTTATTAAAAATTCTTCTACCTATAGCGATTCTTGAGAAACAACCTGGTGAACGTCGGACAAACAGACAGACAGTGGATACTACCATTTGTGTACGGAACCCTAATTAAGTTAAGTACAAGTGATTTTGTACTAAAAAAAACTAGACTTACTAAAATATACTCATAGGTAAATACCGTAAATAACCCTTTGAGCAACATTATTATTAAGCAATAAGATAGCAGTGTTCCAAGTACATTGTCATAGTTTCGTCCATGTATGTTCCAATTTCAACATTTACGTACTAATTCCTTGATAAATAAATAACATAAAAAGATAAAAAATATCAGCTGTAAAATTGCAAAAAGTGTGTGTGATTTAAATTTATGTGCAAATATTTATCTCGACGATTAACCAATTCTATATATACTATTATGAAATTGTAAAATATATTAGTTTCGTCACTCAACACGTAGTCTCATAAATTGGTTCGTGGAAGGGGAACTGAGTGTCTTAGCACTAAGTTCCCTTTTCCCACATTGCTGAATTCGAGACACAGTGTGACACTAAAATAAATAAATAAATTATGAAATAATCATCAATAAATAAAAAATAAATCTTTCCCCCGAGTGGGAATCCAACCCACAACCCTCGTGTTTATAGTCACGAGCTTATTCCCCTGCACCACGAAGGTTTCATAATGATATAAAATAAATTATAAATTATTGATGCCAAAACAATTATAAATTATTGATTAAGTTAAACCTATTCGACATTACGAATATATGCATGTCTCGACAAGCAAGGAAAAGCTCTTACTATAAAATTTTTATAAGACTTTCTTCATTTAACGTTTTAGACATTTTTGTATACATTACGTTTAATACTATGAAATTAATATTATTTAAATTCAAAAACAGTAATGTATCAGTTAAAAAGGGGCAATTTAATAAAATCGTAGCAATCAGCTATAGGTGAGTTACAAAAAGAAGAACATAGATAAAAGTAACGCGTGGATGAATTTCTGAGTAATGCTGTTGGAATTTTCTTTATTGATTGCGACCTTTTTTTTAAGTGTTTTTTTTTTATTGATAGTGAATAGAAGGAAAGTGAGTACTGAAAAATAGATATAAGACAAGCTTTTGCTGTTAACTGCTGCTGCTGCTGTTTAACAGGGTCGGCACAGCGATTGTCGGAAAACGTTATGATTGTGGATTCGATTCCCACTCGAGGACACGAATTATTTTCAGCTCCGCTTTTGAAAATAGCTTTCCTTTATCTACCTTGTTGTACACGGGAAAGTTGCATATAGATAAATAGATAGATAAAAAATATTAGTTTCACAAGAATAGTATGAATAATAATATTGCAACTTATAATATAAATTATTTCATGTCAAACTCACAACTTATCAGCTGTTACAGTTTAAAGCAACGTTTACGCAACAGTATACAATACACGTTCAAAGTTTATAATCAGAAAGCTATCAAGTGCTTGTTATGATTGCCTAAATAGAATAGTTTTTAGTTTGATTTTGTACCCCCATTTACACAAGGAAACCTAGTGTCAAGATACTCTATTCGGGGGACCATGTTTTTTTAGCTTCACACTGTATCTAGCATAAAGGAGGGTAGCAGAGGGAACCTGGTAACTTAGTGGTAAAACACTCCGTTCTCATCGAAACTCTTTCCTTCCTCATTTTTGGTCAAATTCTGGAGGCATTGCGTGTTGAGCGACCGAACTTAACGCTCTAGTTTGCCTTGTTACCAGAGCGAACCTGTGGGTTCAATTCCGTCTCGAGAATCCAATCTGTAGGGTTTACAGTGGGGCGCTTGCACTCGTGCTTTCCTGGTTTCACTGTTGCCCACTTTCTGCCAAATTTTCGAAATATTCCCGTGTGGAGTGGCGGAAATTGAATCCGAGCTTCATCTTGGAACTACATCGAAGAGATGAAAATAAATAACTCCCAAGTAAAATGTAACCACAAACTTGCTTATAGTCAGATGCTGTAACACTGCTACACAGTGGCCTTAATAGTTCACCTACATTTGTATAGGCTATTTACAATGAACCCAGATGCTGATCATCATGTGTAAGAACCAAAGAAAAGACCTTTCGTCCCCCACTTTCCACCCCAATTTTTATTGATGATATGATATATGATATGATTATAAATAGATATTTATTATTTTCCAGATCGAGATAATCTGACAGACCGTAAGGGTGTGTGACGAACCCATACCTCACGACTGTGGGAATATGTAATAAATCATTATTACTATTAGATCAGACAGATTGAATTACATCATCATATTACTAACTCCAAGTTCTAAGATCTATTATCATTTTTTTAGTTTAACTATAGGTAGATAGGTAGAACCTAGTGCTAAGATACTCCGTTCCCATTAAGACATTTGCCTTTCCCACTTTTTCCTGAATTCTGGAGGCATCCTCAAATAGGAATCCACAACCTGTCGCGCTTATAGTCGTGCCCCTTGAGTTGCGACTGGTCTCAATAATTATTCTAAGTGGCGGTACTTACTGCTGTGCCACCTTCTTAACAGGGCGAGGAAATGTAAGCAATTCTCTAAAGAACCCACTAAAGAACTGGCAAAGACAGACGTCAAATAGCGTTACGATGGCCACTTATTTCTTAAATAGGCATATATATATATACTAATATATGCCTATTTTAGAAATAAATACTAATTTGTTTTAAAATAGGTCATTTATCATTTAAAAACCTTGGATCTGCTAAAAATGAGTCAGTCAGTCAGTCTCAAGATTGTATACAAAATTATTAAGATAATAAACGGATACGTACATTTTGGTCACGATCCAATTGACAATGATCGGTGCCGCATTATCATAGTGATGTTTCTGTTTTGTTGTTGGGGATGTCGATGTTTACTCTTTTATCGATTACTAGTGGACGCGCTTCGCCTGCTTATTTGCATACTAAGTGGTGAAATCTAAAAAACCTCGAAACACATTGGGAATATGTCCTATTATATATATAGATATATAATCATTACAAAAATATTTTATCCAAAGCTCTAAGTTTGACTCATAAATGATAAAATATTTACATATTATCTTATCGTAAAAATATTGTCATAATTGAAGATATTAACAAACGACTACCTACCAAAAAACAGTAGCAATAGTCATTAGTTTAATGAATACTAGTATATTAACAAAAGAGAGTATTTTACAATAAATTTCTATTCATTTCACTTATAAATAGAGCTAGAGAGAGTATAAGTTCGATAAATCTAAAAATAAAATAAAATATCGACAAAACACATTCTTTCCCTACCACACAGCTAATCTTTACTCGGTTGTATTTCGCTTTTGCAAGTTTAATCATGCTCCGTGGCCGTTCGTGACGCAATGTTTTGCAACCACTTATTTTATCTTACAAATTGTATTCAAACTTCACCTGGTCCTGGTACTAACTTAAAACTATCGATTATCTATATTTTTGAGTAGTAACACCACTCTCATAAATATAAGGTAATTATGTCTCAGTTGGAAGGTATGTACTTGTACCACATTCAAGGTAGTTTTGAGTTAAGTGTGGATTCCATGTGTTCATATGTATGTTATTTTTGTTTCGTTGTCTAGTTTGATAGTTTACGGCGCTTAGTTTCGCGAGCTAACACACAATGCTTCTAGAACAGGTAAAAATTTGAGATAAGGAAACAGAAATAGTTTAAGAACTTAATAAACATAATAACCAATTAATAAAAATGTTAATAGGCTAAATTTTTATAGAACAATGAAAGAAATGAGTTTAAATTATTAAATATAATATTATTATATTTATAATTTGAATACCATCTTGGCGCAGCGATATATCATCCGACTGTAAACGCGACGTCTCTGGATTCGATTCTCCCTCAGAGTTAATGTAATAAGAAAAATCATCGCTTAGAGCTCCAATTTCCGACACTCAACTCTGTTTCGATTAGGCAGTGGAAAAAGTAGTGTCTTAACATAATAAATGAAATAAAAAATCACATACATATATTAAAACGAATTTAAATTATTATTATAATATAAAAATTATCGATACTCTCATTCAAATCACGCGTAATCACTAATTCGTAATGGAGGTAGCCAGTTGACTTTCAAAAGGTATTTTTTTTCGTGTTTGCTCATTATTTTACAGTTTGACGTTTCTTAGTCATCGCTTATATTAATGTTAATATTGACAAGTTAATATGGACCTGCTATGGATGTACGTTTTTTTTATGGAAAAAGAAGTAAACGACGATCCGAGTTAAGTAATGGCTGACTGATTTAAAATAATAGCATGAAATTGCTTAAGCTTTATATTTTTTTATGTTTTCAAGTGTTTTGGGGTAAGCGTGAGGTTTGTAGGTTTGATTCCTATTCGAAGGAATTAGTTGTATTTACTCGTTCTTAGAATTAGCGCGGCGATGATTTTCGTCATTCAACACAAAATGTCTAGATATTTGACGGAGAGCGTGGAACAGCGTGCACGCAATACTTCAATAATTCGGTGGAAGGACCGTTTCTGTCCGACCTACCGTCTAAATGAGAAACGGAGTGTTTTAACACTACTTTGTAGCCTACTATACTGGCTATATCATGCGGTAAACGGCGAGACGTTAAAAAATTCTTCCCTAAGATCAACTGAATACTTCTCCCAAAATTTTTAAAAATCGTTTCAATGGTTTAGCCGTAAAGCGTAACAAACAGACAGACAGTTAGTTACTTTCGTATTTATAATATTAGTAAAGATACACATATTTCAAACTTGCACAATGTATCCTGTATTTTGCAACAGTTTAATCTTCTTTACTTACGTCGTTATGTTGACATTTTTTCTTTTATTTCTCGTCATTACGTATTTTTCTCATGTCTCATATGTATAAGGCTCTATAATAACGTTTTTATTTTTCTATTAATATATATTTATTTAACTTCATGATGTTTTCCGCGAGTAGCAGGTAGGCAGAGGGAACCTGGGAACCCAGTGTTAGGACACTCGGTCCCCATTATGACAGTTCAATGGACACTGGCTGGACACTGCAATTCGCCTCATTACCAGAGCAAGAAAAATGAAGATATTTGGCGTTTCACCAATATATGGCAATTTTCACCGAGTAAAAATTGAACTCGCAACCGTCGCGTTTACAGTCACACGCTTTACCTTCTACGCCACGACGCGACGGCTCTAGAATCTCTGTGATAGACAATACCTATATAAATTGTGATTATCATTTTATCTGCACTTACTTGACTTCCGTATTGGATAATTTCAACAGTGCTACTTGTATTCAATATAGATACTTCTAGTTGCTAGAGGGAACCTAAACTAACTAACCGTGTGAGTGTGTATTTTCGAGACATTGGGTGTAGAGCAAGAATTGAGCCCAATATTTCAAAAATTGGGCTCAACTATTGTTATCAGAGCGAGGGAATAAAAATAATTCATTCTCTCAAATGGAAATGAACTCTCAACCATCGTGTTCAGTGAGACACTCCCACCGCACTACGACTAGAATAATATTTATTCTGTTATATTACGATATGACTGGAAAATCCCATAGCCGAGTAAAAAACCGGAAACAGTTCAGTATTTTTAAATAAGCCATTTCTAATACGTCCTTCACTTAGAAACCCGAGAATTAAATGACATAGTATAAAATCACGCCATATGACTCATGTCTCCGTCATACGTGGCAAGTGGCAACCGTTTCAATATGTAGGTATATTTTGTACTAATACAATAAAGTTGAACGCACTTACATATCTCGGGAACTACTGGTCCGCATAGAAAAAAACTTTTTTATATTAGATAGTCTATGTATCAAGGAGAGGCTATCAAGGCGCAGGGGCGACTATAAACGCGACATGGGTTCGATTCGAATGTTTGTCTATTTATGTGTGTGCTTGTGAAGGCTTATCTCAGAAACGGCTGAACCGATTTAAATGCAGTTGTCGCTATTGTATTTTGACAAGCTTTCCTTCATTTTAAGCGTTTGGTTTATTTCAATCGTTTCATGAATTAAAAAATTATATCCATTTAAAATATTTTAAATTTCTGCATTTTTTTTTATTAAAATGGCTAAAACTTTATTTTTCAACGTATATGTATAATATTGTCTTTAAAGTTGTTAGAATACAAAAGTAATTCAGATTAGTACCTTAGGTACTAAATAATTGTGAAATACAAGCGGGCGAAGCCGTGAGAAAGTCTCTAGTATAATAATAAATTCTTATCATTATCAAACTCCCTTAAGTGGTATTTAACTAAAAATGACTCAGTAAAATTGAATCCGGTTTTTTATTTACAATTTTTATATAAATTTTTACTAATTTCATAGCGAATTAAATTGTGATGTTTATCTTGATAATGTAAGAAATATTTATTGCGATTAAAATAAAATGATTTGTAAGTTTGTTGTTCTGAGGCCGTTGCGGCGCAGTGGCACAAGCGTACAGCCGTAAACGTGAGCTCGATTCTTTCGAGAGAGTGAAATATTAAACATTTTCTCGTTCTGCTAACAAGGCAAAGTCCTATGTTAAGATCTGCTATCAACATGCAATGCCTCGCGAATTCGGTGGAAAGTGGGATCGGAAATGTCTTAATGGGAACAGAATGTCTTAACACTAGGTTCCCTATACCTAAACTGCTATATTCGGAATACAGCGGGAAGCTAAAAAATAATTATACTTGAGGCCATTATTATTTTCATTTTAAAGAAAAAAACTGGCAAATTTCTCTATTCTCGTTACTTAATTCAGATGCATTGAAATAAAGTGCCGAATCTGCCGAAAAAGCCGTATTCTGGATACATTGTGTGTTGAGTGGCAAAACTCATCGTTTCATATCCTCGAATGGGAATCGAACCCATAGCCTGTCCCGCTTACAGTCACACACATATGCCCCTGCGCCATGATTAGTCACAGAGTATAACTTATACCTAATATAATATTAAAATGAGTTTTTACTTTAATAGCCTTCAAAGTGTGATCTTGGTCGATAAAAGTTCATAGGACGGTGTCAATGGCCTTACCCTAGACGTTACTTTTGCCTGATTAATTATATTTTTAGCTTCTTTTGTATACTGCAGGATAGGCAGAGAGTATTCGCATTTAGAGTTGTGACACTTCGCTTTATACTTACATTACTATACGAGTGTATATTCGTGCAGCAGAAGTACAAGCTGATGGATGGTTAACACCAGGTTTAGTTTAGCTTATAGATAACGGTACGGAACAATTTCGTGCAAGATTCCGACTCGCACTTGGCCAGTTTTTATGATTGTCGGTTTGATCCCCATTCGGATGGCATAAGTAGATTTAATCTGACTTAATTGCCCATGCTATAAAAAAATCAGGCGTGGTTAAACTCTGCCACGCAACTCACAATCTCTTGACGAACGAATGACTAAGAATTGCCTTTCAAATGCATACAAACCCATCATTTATAAAGTGGATATTTTTAAAATGAATCAAAGAATAATTTTGTAATCCCGTGAATCTATTTAGCATATTATTTACATAAGGAAACCATTTCATTATGTTTTTTTGCATATCATTTATGGTACTGTATTTAGACATGTCGGAACATGTTGAAATGGAATCAATGCTGAGTTGAGCTATAATGAAGCTTTTATGGACAATATATATTCTAATAATTAAATTAATTTTAATAATAATATATATATTATAGAGTTTATTTACTATTTTACTTTATTTTATTTTGTTTGTATTATTGCAGTATTATATAAATACTAGTTGTCAAACGCATCTTTCTTTGCATGAACTTTAGAATGTATAATGGGAAAATCCGGTTATTTCCTGTGCTCGTAGTAATTTCGAGAAATTCTGTCTTAAAGAGGGGAGCACGCTATACTCCCTAAACTACCTTTTTTCTTTAGCTTCATGCTGTATCTCGCACGTAACAATATAAGAAATCTGGGAATCTAGTTTTAGGACACTTCGTTCCCTTTAAGACACCAGAGTGAGGAAATAAAAATATTTAATATTTAATTTATCTAGGTGAGAATCGAACCCATAGCATGTCGCGGTGACAGTCGCACAACTATCCTCTATAAATTGTACAAAAAATCGTTTTAAGTTACGACGTTATTTATACAAGAATATGAGCATCGCCGTGCTGTTGGCTTTTTCATTTCTTTGCTGGAGCTCTTTTATGTCGAGGCGAAGTGTGTCGTTGAGTTCCACCACTCAACACGTAATGACACCAGAATTTGACGGAAAATGAAGAATTGAAATGTTTTAACACTAGGCTCTTAGGCTCCCACTGCCTCAGAGTCTACTCTGCTAGGACCGGGATACACTGTGAAGCTGAAGAAAAAAAAGGAAGTAGTAAACATTCAGTTCAGTCAAAAATGAAGTGAATCAACTTCGCTTTCCCGGCATATCCTACGGGATTAAGCGTGAAACTATAAAAACAATAACAAACCACACAAAAACACGAGCCAGCTCGAAGGCTCATTATATATAGGCAAGAGTATAAACTCAGTTCAATGACTGAACACTCCAGCGTATGTCGTGACCCGCTCATGCAGTCAGCTTGTCGCGATTCTATTTTTACCATTTTCACTCCAGTCAAAGGCTTTTGACGTTATGGGTACATATATTTTGTTATGGATATAAATTGTTGAGAGATTTGCTTGTATTGCTGGTTGGGTAAAGCTGGTTTTTTTCATTTTTTGTTTCTGGTATTTTTTCTGGTGGTGGATGTGGAAATATAATTTTTGTTTGTAATTTTTCTTTGGGAGTATTGAGCTGGTGGTGGTGTTATGATTTATGAATTTTTGAGACGATAATGGTGTAGTGGAACAGTGCTGACTCTAAACGTAATTGTATTGGATTTGGGTTCAATTCTATTTCAGAGGAATGAAGTATATTCTTCCTCGCTCTAGCAACAAAAAAAACTAAGATGGTGGGGGGAACGGAGTGTCTAAACACTAATATTACTCAGTATATCCTACTAAATATATGCGGGATGCAGAGTGAAACTAAAAAAAACACAAAACCGCAAGACTAATGCAGCGAAATATCGATAATCCTAGATCGTTAGTAGAGTATTAGCTGCGGTCGCGGCGATATCACATAATTGTATCATAATATTATTGAGGTCGATTTGCGTTTCACGAGTTTATACTCGGTTTTACATATTAATTTCTTAATTGATATTAAAATATGTATCTGATTACAATTATTTATTTTATAATTATCTATTTATGAAGCAGATATAAAGAAACTTAGCTTTAAGAATACTCTATCTAATTTAATAGCATTTAAAGTTAAAGGAAGGAACCCAACACTGTATTTTCTCTTATTACCGTGGGAGAACAAAAATGTTTGATTCCCCTGAGTGAGAAAATTATATATTTCATTGCCTCAAGTGGAAATCGAATTTACAACTTGTCTAGTTTACAGTCACACCCTTGTATCTCTCTCTCTCTCTCTCTCTCTCCCTCTGCTATAAATAAAATAGCTTCACGTGTATAACAGGATACGCAGAGAAAACCTATCAGACACTCCATTCTCTACACACAGATCTACGAAGGTGTCTTATTAGCAAAACGTATAAATGAAAATAATTTACCCTCCCAAGAGAGAATCGACGTCGCACTTACAGTTGAATTCTAGTAACGAGACAAAATTCTAGTATGTTATTAGAACAAAAAATTACATTTTTTTTTTCATAAACAAAATTTGAACTTGCTATCAAGCCACTGAGTTACGACAGCTAAGCTACAAGTCACAACTGCGTTACTGTAGAACCTCGTCAACTTATCAAGGTGTCTAGAAATTTCTTTACTTTTGCGATACAGTTCTGAGCGAGGCGGTTACTTTTGTTTGCTTCTCACTCCTTACAGTCTATTGTCTAGGGATGACAGACGTATATACAGGATGTTAAGTTATGTTAATAATATTAAACATAAATAAAAATTGATTTTAAAGTTACAGCTACTTATAAATACTGTATAAATTTAAAAAAAAAAAACTAAAAAGTAGAAAATAAGTATTTTAATTACTTCAAGGAAAGAAAAAAATAGTAAAATTAAACCTCCTTAAAATCGGTAATAAATGCTAATATACTCGTACTTATGTTAAAGTATTATAAATGTAGGTTTAAGAATAAACTGTAAATCATACTGTCAATATACTGTACATTTTTATAGAAATGTAATGGTTACATAGAAATGTACTGTTTATTCTTATTTATTGATATGACGTATTTTAGGTTACCATAATGTGGGCCTAGAAATGTCTCAACACCTGGTTGTCTTTGCCTACCCTGCTAGCTGCGGGATAGAGCGTGAAACTACAGTAAATGCTTAGAACATCATATAAAGCACATAAAATAAAAAAACTGAATCGTTTCAATAACATTTTATCAAAGTGTCTCCAATTAAACATTAAAGTTTGGAGTTTAACGACTGCGTTATTCGTAATTTCAACCAGTTTAGATTATTTTAAAAGCGTAATAACTAGTTGTTTGAGCGTTTCGATTAAATAAAAATAAGTGACTTTAGATTGTTTTTTATCGAATAACCTCGTCGCACCTTTCTGCATTTGAGCTTTCAATTGATTTTTAATTCTAAATATGGATCTTCTTTTTAGTTTCACGCCATATAGCAGGATAGGCAGAGGAAATATAATATTGGGACATTAAAACTCTTCATTCTCCATTTCCGCTGAATTCTGGAGACATTGTGTATTGAGTGGCGGAACTTAATGCTGCTGTATGCCTTGTTATCGGAAAAAGTAAATAAAAATATTTAATATTGATTTCCCGGAGTGGAAATTTCCTGGAATCGAACCCATAACCGTTGTGTTTACAGTCACACGTTTGTGCTCTAACGCCACGTGTTAGTTACAAACAGTTTTTTTTTTAAGATTTTCCTTTGATTCTATATTAGCACTAAGTTAATCATTCTAAAACTTGTAATCATTGTTTTATTCAAACGATGAGGATGTCTACAATTTATGTACAGATTCTGTAGAATTTAGCTATAATATACTATAAATAGAAGCGAGCGAAGCCGCGTGTAGATCACTAGTTCTCCACAAAGATCATAATTTTCGTTATACGCCGAGTACGTACATCAAAAGTACATTATTCTGTACGAGAACAGCCTGTATAACAGAAAAATCCATTCAGTATTACACTTTGGGTGTTTTTCTTAAATAAAAAATGAATTTATGCTCTTACCAAATGAATTTCGTATTATTTGAATATAATACGTACCTGGATACTTCAGTTTACAGTATAAAGTGAGAGCTTTTAAAAGCTTATTAAATATAAGGTTTTGCATGATTCTAATTAGAATTTTTATATGTATGTATGGCTTGTCCCTAATAGTGTAATAGTTAGTTCTTAAATAGTAGGGTTTTTTTTTCTGAATAAGCGAAGATATGCATTTTATAATAAATCTATTGTAATTTCGTAAACATCAATTAATATTAGCAACTCCATATAAGAGGCCAGTGGAGAGTGGTTCGATTCCCACTTAGGGAGAATTAATTATTTTTATTTACTCGTTCTTATAACAAAACAAAAGGCAGCGTAACACTATAACGTAAAATTAAGGTCTGGGCGGCTCTTAAGGCGGAAAGTGGGGAGCGGGGTGTCTTAACACTTCTGTGTGCGGGTAAAGCTGATAAAATATAATAAAATAATTTTTTTAAAATTTTTTCTTATAATATGCAAATAGGATTAGATTTCAAGATCTTTCTTCTTATACACATTACGTTAATGTGTATATTCTTTATATAAAAATAATAAAATCAAATTTTAACACGCTATATCTCGACAATTGAGGAAGCGAGTGTCTTAACAATAGGTTCCTTGTACCTAAACTTCTGTACGTGGGGAATGGCGAAAAAAAACAAGCCTACTAGTAAATAGCACCTTAAACCGACGCCTGTAGAGCCAAACACCCCATCTGTGGTACGATGACTTGGCACTACCCACTACTATCATTAATATCATTTTAACGACCTAATCAGCCAAATAAAATTCTTATCAAATAAATTTTTCATATATCCTCCAGACATGCCATAAATATTTAACCAGTACGTGTTTTAATAAAAATTAAAATCAAATACCGTCGTAGCGCAAAGGGCATAAAGTGTGACTGTAAATACGTTGTTATAGGTTCGATTCCCATTTATAAAAGTGAAATATTTATATAAATTTATATTTGGTGATGTCGGGGCAAAGCGCGGGGTTGAGTTCCGCCACTTAACACGTAATGCCTCCAGAATATGGTGGAAAGTGAGGAACGGAGTATCTTAACACTAGGTTTTAATGCTTTTATAGCAATTAGAAACCTTTTTAATACCCTATCCGGTCAGTGTCATCAGTATGCTACTTTTTATATGTAGATATTTGTTGTAAGCGCCCTGGATAGTCTAGACTCGGCTAATTCTAGGGAAAAAGGTTAGACTAGGCTAATCCTAGAATAATAATAGCTAGAGAACCAATTAACGCGTACAATACGCGTTGCTATGGTAACGTGAATGTCACTTTCATTGAAAATTAATTGAATGTTTTTTTATTATTTTTAAAGTGTTATTCCACATTTAGGAACGAAAAATAATTATTAAGATTGTACGTATAAAAATTTGAGCGTAGCGGGATTTGAACCCGGATTCCAAAGAGGCGTTCCCATTTAATGTTATTTTTTATACATTATTTAAAGAAGCATTTTATATTCTCTCTGTATATAACCTATAATTGTGCCAAATTTCATACTTCTTACGATTTTCGTAAAAGAAGGTACAAAATTTTGCAGGTAAAAATACAATATATAGATGAGTAAACTTAATGACATGATGTTCTTTACTCTGTTTGAGTAGAATGAATGCGAGATAATTTTTTTTAGATTTCTTAAGGATTTGCATATAATTTTGTTATTACACATTTGTTGTTAGTAAACTCGACGGGTGTGGGTTCGATTCCTACTAGGGCACAAATCGTTGAATTCCACCTCCGCCATGTCTTGGAAATTGGGCAGAAAGTAGAGAACGGAGTGCCATTACGTTAGGTTCCCCAAACTAATTGTGTTGCTACTGAACTGGAACCTGAACTGGAACTGAAAATGGGCGAAAAGTGGCAGACAGAGTGTCTTAACTTATGTAGTACATATACAAAATAAAGTAGAATTTTTGTCATTCATTAGAGAATATACGCATTAGCCATCATCTACTATTAACACAGTTTTAAAAAAGTAATAGACCATTTAAAATTAAGATTTATAAGAAATCGGCTCTACCGTTTTGTTTTTTTTATTTTTTTTAAACTGCCATAAGCATTTTTAATTTTCTTAGAATCGTATTAAAACAGAAGTAAAATATACTACACATATTATGACTGTCCGAATTTTTTCTTAAATCATACCCTATAATTATAGCAATAGGGTTTAAATTGCAAAATTTATATAAAATATAGTGACTCAATAAATTAGATACTAAAGTGTTTCTACGAAACAGAAAAAGAACATTGCTTTCTAAATACTTTATATTGTATTGACAGATAAATATTTACTGTGGAACAGGTATGCTAGGATCGTTGCGGTTCAGTGAAATGTGTCGGGAATTGGGTCACAGATTCTAATACGGTGTGCCAATATATGCAAAAATGTGATTTTGCACGAACGCTTCGGGATTTAAATCGTATTATTGATTATTTGGATGGTTTTCAAGAGACGCTTTTTTTTCGATCATAAGATTGGTGTTGCCCTATTGGCTTTTACAGCGACACCGGTTTACTCTGTCCCTGAAGAAATGCAAGCACTATGGGGCTGCTTGTGATGAAGTCGACGAATGTAAGGGCGCCCCCTGCGGGTCCCGAACCTCGGCTTGCGACTGTCGACGGACTGGGCAAGAGACGCAAGTTCAAATTCTAGTATGTAAAATTTTTTATACGTTTTCTAAAATAGCAAATTTATTTGCAAACTTCAAACTCAATCAAACATCAACTGGAAATCGAACAGGCTCTCCCAACCACACCCACGCCACCCACCATCTTTCATACATAAATTGATATTTAAAAGGTACTTTATTAAAAACTTCCACCAACTTAAGCCACTTAAAAGTTCCTCCGAACTTTGCAATCAAATTTCAGTAAAAGCTAATTGAATTTTAGGCGACTGAAAAAGCTTCGAACATTAAGCTCTTTAAGTTCATCTCAGCTTAAACTATGTTCTGCGGACATATGGGTAATACTTGTATGTACTCGTAACTTCTTCGAGCGTTATGCTGTTCAAACTTCACTAACTATATAGAAATATTCGTATATGCTATCGTCTTTACGGTGTGGCTTTGCATATTAAAATATATTTTCTGCTTGCTTGGTGGTGGGTAATTTTTATTATTATTTTTTCGCTTCACGCTGTATCCCGCATTTAGCTGGATAGGCAGAGAAAATGTGTTAAGATACTCTGTTACTGTTAAGAGAGTTCCGTTCCTTACTTTTCGTCAAAATTTTTGATGTTTTTTGTTTACAACGCGTCACACAAAGGCAATAGGTTGTAGGTTCGATTTCCACTAGAGGAAATTGATATTTAACATTTTTTTTCGCTCTGGTGTCAAGGCTAAGCGCGCCGTGCAGTTCTGCCACTAAATGCGCAATACCTCCAATACAATCCTAAAGATTTAGCCAATTTAATAAAACTTTAGTAAAACTTTTTAAGGAAAGTTCCCCAAAAAAACAACAATGAAAACTATATTTAAAATAATTAAGACATTTCTGAGATAGACGCATAGACAAGCAGACATATATTTATTCTTCCATAATATTACAATTAGACTTTTTATTAAAGATTAGAATATTTTTAAATATGTCCCTACTATTTACACCGCAGCGCCAACAAATAAAACAACATGATAAATGTTATGTCTGCATTCTATATTTACCTAAGATAACAATACCGCGTTGTAAAGTAAACTTATTATTTATAAACATAGATAATTTCTACAATAACCTATTATGTTATTACTATAAATAATTAAATTGTAAGTAATTTAGTGTGAGCTTACAAAATTATTTTGAGATAAGATGCAGGGTTGAGTTTCGCCATTCAACACACCATGTATATTACCGTGATAGCTTCACGCTTGATTTGAAAATGTTGGATATGGAACTGGCTCCATGAAACATGTTATGGTCACTAAGATAGGTGACTATAAGATTAATGTCGGAGAAATACATCACCAGAAACTTATTCTACCTACACTGTGAAATTAGTGAAGATACTGAAGGATTAGCTCTTTATTATAGCTTCATGCCGTATTGTACATACAGCTAAGGCAAAGGGATTCTAGTTAGTTAAGACTTCTCATTCCCCATTCTCATTCATCCCCATTCTCTACTTTTGCCAAATTTTTGAGTGGAGAAACCCAACTCTTTGTATTGATGCTAGAGAGATAAAATAAAATAATTCATTCCCTAGAGTGGGATTTATCCCAAAACCCGACGCCAATACCATAAACCATAATTAATCATCATAACTAAAAACAAAAACATATATTTGTCATCAATTTTCAAATTTCCCTGAAAAAATACTTAGTAAATACTCATAAGTATGTCATATTTGCAATACCGTGACACTGTAATTTGTCCAACACAAATACCCCCCATAAAATGCAACAAATGCATTCTGTACTGTAAAAACGTTTCACGTCTCGAATTATCACCTCGCATTAGGTCCGTCGACACAAGGCACGTTAGCCTATCGCTTAGCCATCCATGATTACCAAACCGATATTATCGCGCGATTAATGGTAGACCCTTTATCCAATGTCGATACTTCACTAATGGAGAAAGGACTTTATTTTCCAACTCAAAACTCTAAAATCGACTCTACTTTTCCAGCATAGAGTCGAATTTTGTTAATGTTTGCGTTTGTTATGACTAAATTCAGTTTTGATAGAATTTGGACTTTATTTTTGGTGATGTAGAGTCGACTTTTGGTAGTTTATGTGTAATAGGCAATGCACGCGTTGTTGTAATTCCCTAAGAGACAATAGGTAGTTGGCGTTGTATCTTCAGAACGAGACAATTTAAGGAATAACCGGAATATTAAATACATCACTATGGGGGTTTATAAACATGTCTATATATAGAACTATATTTAAACACAAACAGCCTACATGGCTGGGAAAATGCAATTTGCACAGGAAGAAATACAATGACAAATTGTTAAAATAAGATATTTATTAGCGTAAAATGTCAATTTCGAGGCTTTTTCCTGTACTTCTTAATACTGTATGCTAAAGTTAAACTCCAACTACCAACAGGTTCAAATTTATAGAATATTTAATATCAAAGGCAATATATAAACCCTTTTATCACATTATAGAACTACAGAAACATTACATGTATTAATAGAATGTATAGTATCTCCAGTACGTTTTTAATATAATTCTGTCATATTATAGGGTGTCCATAAACAGTGGCCCTCGTTTATTTTCCTTGATTACAAATATTTGGTGGGACAGATAATAATCATTTGAATTTCTTCTTTCAATTGGTTTATTCTTTATGATTTGTTCACGTAGGTATACTATGATATTGTAGATCCCCACAAAAATGTAATAAGGTTTAGGAGTATCTGATATGACTGGGTCATCCCTGGTTGGCAATTACTAAATTTTTATAATTCTTTTTTATTCCGCAGAGCTATCGATTCTTGGGATTTCTCCGTCTTGTACCTGTCGATACAAATGATAACCTTTTCGTTTTGTCTGACATTTTCAAAGCTTTGTCCTTTATCTGGTTTTGGACGGTTGTCATCATTTTTATCCACAGCTTGGAAAAACCAACCAAAAAACTTGTATCTTCAATTCTTCGTTCGTTCTTTAGTTCTTATCACTTGGATACGATACTCATTTGTCATCTGCACTAAGTGAAACAACAAGGCTTACCAAACAAAAACGATCAGGAGAATAATAAAAAGGTTATCAGATAAAGTCGTCAGCAAATTCAAATCCGTCTCGACTTGATGGACACCCTACACACAAGTTTAGTACAAAACGTCATATATGTCACAGTATTTTCATAATTATCCGTCTAGACGATACGCAAAGGCGTATTTTGTGCGGTCAATGCACCACACGTTGAGTTCTATATAAATGTCAATAAAAAACACTTGCAACTCAATTATAAGGTATGGGCGGCGAACAAATTACTGACATACAAAAAAATATTAAGATTAATTGGTAAAAAATCCAATTGAGCTTATATTTATATTATTCAGTAATGCTATATTCGATATTTAATAGGGAAAGCAGAGGTAATTTAGTGTTTAGACACTACGTCCCACGCGCCGCCTAGTTTTTAAGACTTTGGGGTGTTGCAGAAATCAAAGCCGTGCTAATGTTGTTACATGAGCAAGGAAATGAAAATTCATAAGTAGAAATCGAATCTAGTACATTCCCTTTACGGTCAGACGCTGTACTGCGCCACGACAGCCTTATGTTTTTGTATTTTTTCAGCATCACGCCGTATCGTTTACATAGTAGAATAGGCAGAGAGAATCTAGTATTAAAGGCATTCCATTTCTCAACTGATTTCTTTTTTAATTTTGAAGGCATTAGGGGTGAGTGGCGGAAACACCTGGGGAAGAAATGAAAATATTAAATATTTACTTTCCTCGAGTGAGAATCAAACACACAAACAATCACGTTTACACTTGTGCCTTCCACCGCGACTATAACGTCCTCATTTAAACGTTTAAATGAATAATAAGTTATTTATAGCGGATCCCCTCCATCCATGAATAAGGAATAATGCATCTTCACACAAATTAATAGCCACACGAGCAATTAACAAGGCCTCGTGTGAGATAGCATCGGACAATCGCTATCCCGTCCTGATCTTGATTCGCAAATAGATTTTGTATGTATTCTTTGTGTTTGGTACATGTTGTGGACTGAAGGTCGATTTGATTTCTGTTATATTGTTTTGCATTTTTTTTATGATTAATAATCACATAAATTTAATTAACGAATTCTTTTTTTTAGTTTCAGGGTTTTTAAGGATACAAGAAGGCAGAGGCGGATAGAATCTGGGAACCTACTGTTAAAATACGCCATTTCCCATGAAACGTATTCATTATTGTAAATATTTAATTTTGCATAAAAAGATACAGTCCAAGTTTATTGAGATTAAAATGGCCTATATGTGGCAGCGTTTCCGGGACGATACGACTTGGGTACCTTCAAAAAGCGTGCCTATCTCTACCTCAAAGGCCGGCAACGCGTTAGCTCCTCTAGTGTTACACGGGGTCGTTTTATTTCATTTACATATAAAAAGATCACCACATATTTGTAGACAAGGACTTGTATAGAAGCTAAGTAATTAATAAATATTTGAATTGTCTTATATATTTTAATATATATTTTTTAGAAGAATCAAAACGAAAAAACGGAACTCTTATAGGATCCATTAGTCCTAGCCGTCTGTCAATATTATTCATCTAGAGATCGCGTGGAGGTGTTAAACTGAAATTACTATTGGATGGTAGATGGAAACGGAATTCCTTAACACTAGATGCCCTCTCAGCTTGCTATATGCGATATGCATCGTTAAGTTACAAAACGAAATCTTGGTAAATAAAATAAATTTATCAATTTTATTATTATTTATTTTACTTAGACTCTGTACCTATACCAAGAACAAAGACAAATATAAAGAGAACGTAGAGTAATAAAAAAAAACGCTATATTAACACAACTTGTACCACACATCGTGCTATGTAATAAATATTTATTCTCTCCCACTCGGATCGACGGGTTGAGGGTTGAGGGCTTCCGTTTCTCAAGTTTATCTATCTGGGACTTATTTTTATAAGATTGATAAGCTTTTTAAGGATTAACTAATCTTTTAGTTTCTTATTTGGATTTGTAATGAGACAGAGTGCGGGGTTAAGTTACGTCTCCCGAAACGTAAGTATTCTTTTTCCTGAATAGAATTTAGCAATTTCTACTTTTTAATGAGGAGGTTTATTTAGCCAAAATAATAAAATACTTAAATTATATGTATTACTAAAATCATATAAATATGTGTGTGGTCATTAAAAAAAATTAAGGACACAGAATGCAATTATTAAAATAAGTAAAAAAGCATCGTATCCTTTAGAATTTACTATCTCTGCATACTAAGGATTCTGTCTTCTGATAACGAAGAAAGCCCGGCGTTGAGTTCCGTCACTCAATGCATTCGGCGGAAAGTGAGAAACGGAAGTGTCGTGATGAAAAGCGTAATGTCTTAACCCTAGGTTCCCAGGTTCCCTCTACCTACCCTGCTACTTGCAGGATACAGCGTGAAGCTAAAAAAATATATATGTAATATATTTTCATAAAACTACATAGATGGCTAAACATAAACATAAAACTAACATGGAACATTACCGGGACGGAGAAATAAATATTCCTAAATTTGGTAAGAGCCTGCAGGTACATACATCGACATTTTCGCCTCCAAATGTCAATAATCCATTCTAAACGTGACCTACACGAAATTGAACTTAGTATGACAAAAATTACAATGTTTCTAAGAGAGTATCTATACTTATCTTAATTAAGGTGTCTATTTCATATGAACTATACAATAATTATAACTTATTACTATTTATATATTTTTTTAATATATTACTGAAAATTCAGTGAATATTTCAACTGTTGTCATTATCTATATTAAGCAAATATAGCGGCCAAAACAAATGTTGTATGGGAGCGCCATTAAGTCTTTATTTTACCCATTTTGTATTTCAAGTATTTGTTGTTACATCGCATCGGTAAGAGAAATATATATACCATATGTGAAAATTTCAAGTGTCTAACTATCACTGTTCATGGGATACAGCCTGGTGATACATATACAGGTATACAGACAGACAAATTGACGGCCAGCGGCATCTTAGTGATAGGGTCCCATTTCCCATTTAGGTAAGGAGCCCTAAAATTATGTTTTCAAACCAAAGGAAAAATGTGAAAAAATATATGAAAAACCACCACCAGCTACAAACTTAATATTATTACGAATTACTATAAATTACTTAAAACACACTTAACGATATATATTTCTTAAAATCGTTAAATAATAAAAAAAAGTAATTGATCTAATAATCACCGCTAACCGGTCACGACCGCCCGTAACCGGTTAGGTCCAGTTTTAACCGATTAGTTATTACCAGTTGTTATTTGTAGTAAACTGTTGTAATTACATTCAACGGCAAATGTAATCACAATATTATGAGCTACTTGACCTTGTATGTTTTAGACTTGCGTTTAAAATAATATATATTATGTTATATTACTTAAAAATGTACGTAAAAACCAGGAAACTGAGTTTTTTTTTAGATTTCGTCATATTATTTTGGCATGTATCCCCCACATAGCAGGGTAGGCCGAGGAAATCTGGGAACCTAGTGTTAATTTCGTTCCCATTTCGTACACCATTTTTCACGACATTCTAAAGGCAAAGCGAAAATATAAAAATATATTTTTTAATTTTTTCATCTCTTCGCTCCTTTTAGAATGAAAGAATGAGAGAGAGAGTTTGTTGCGCCTCTCAATACGCAACGTCTCGAATATTTGGCGGTACGTGGGCAACGAAGTGTCGTAGCACTAATTTCTTTCTGCCTACGCCGCTTTAAGTTTATTATAAATAAGGATAGCCAAACTCTTTAAGCTAACAGGAAATAGGGCATAATAAGTTGAAATATAACATTTTTGCATGGAAAATTACAAATGTACATAAAAAGTACTTACTAAAGTATAACAAACAGGATTTATAATAAACAGGTTATTTATTATCTTATACTTTAACTAGTTTAAGATAAAAAGGCTATATTTTATTGAATTCATATTCTTCTCTTCTTAAAAAAATAAAAAAGATATAATTAAGCCAAACGTTAAGACGCCCAGCTCTCCACATACCGCCCAATTTTTGGGATATTACCTGTTGAGGAACGGAGTTCAAGGCTGCACTTTATATATTAGAGCGGGAAATGAAAATAACTTGAATATAATAAATAGTTGTACTAAATGGGGGTTGAATCCACAATAAACGAGGTCGTCGTGGTGCATCAGCACAAACGTGCGTCTGTAAACGCAACTATAGCGGGTTCAATTCCCAGTTTAGGGAATTATTTAGTATCTTCATTTCCTAACAAGAAAAACAGTTTTTTTGTGTTTTTATAAGTGACCAAAGAAAGTTCGACGTTAAGAAAAGTAAATATATTATATATACATATATAAATTTCTTCCTATGTAGAACGTAGTGAGAGATAAAATTAGTGATCATTTCTCAGTAATATAGCACAAGATGGTTGTGAAATCAAGTCCCACTGGGGTATTGTCTAGATTTATTATAGCTGTCGCCTGGTTACGTAATATACTGTATCCCACATAGCGAGAGGCAAAGGGAACCTAATGTTACCCAAGTATGAACCCAAGATACTTTGTTCTCATCCGAACTTCCGTTCTCCACTTTCCATCGAAACTTGAGGCAATGCTGGTTCACTCAAAGCCACGATTACCAGAACTAGGAAATGAAAATATGAAATATTTGATTTCTTTGAGTGGGCATCGAACCCACAGCCCGTCGCGCTTACAGTCGCTCGCTTCTTGTTCTATAAAATATATAAAGTTTAACCGGTCTTTAATTAAACTTTGTTTTTTTAAACCATAAAACTTTAGTTATCTGCAATAAAAATGTACCTATGTAGATTTTTATTATGTGAAAATGAAGGAAGACAATAAAATATTACACATAATTGCTTATTAATATTTTATTTATTTGTACAAGTACACAATAGTATATTTTCAATATTTTATTATTGAGGCCGTCTTAGCAGAGAGGGACAGAGGGGAACCGTAAATACGACGGTTGTACGTTCAATTCCCACTTGAGGGAATAATTTATTTTAATAGCTTCGCTCTAGTGATAAGTCAATGCGCGGCGTTAAGTTCTGCTACTCAACATATAATATCTTAAAAATATGGGATTATGGGGGACGGAGTGTCTTAGCACTAGATTCCCTGCACCGACTCTGAGTATATGCTGGCAACAGCGTAAAAGTACAATAATATTATTGTTTTATATGTATTTTATGCTGTTAGTCACTTTATTTCTATTGTAATTGTATGGAAAACCCACTTTTAAGTTTACTTGTGTGTTCTCCGATCTATCTTTATTTTTCCGCTAGTCACCTAAAATCAAAACATTGTATATAATATAGGGCCAGCGTGTCCAGGAGCATAATGTAAACGTGACCGGTTCGATTCCCATCCATTTTTTTTACTCGCTTTGGTAACGAGGCAAAGTGCGACGTTCAGTTCTGCCACTCAACACGCAATGTTTGAATATTTTGCAGAAGTCGGGAACGGAAGCATTTAAATAGGAAAGGAGTATCTTAACTAAGTTCCAAGGTTCCCTTTGCCTAAAATATACGAATTTACTATACTAAAATAGCGCTTCGTCCCCCATCTTTGTCTGACTTTTTTTAACAAGTTCAAGTTGGATATATCTGGATATGCAAAGCCAACCTAGTATTAAGACCTTTAATCTAAATCTAAATTCGCATTATCTAAATGTCATATAAATATATTTTTATATAGAAAAAAAATAGTCTTATCGTTCGTTCGTCGTCGCCACGTCTGCTGGCTCACACCTTGACAGTTGATCGCGATAACTCCTGTCCTATCTCTGATTGTGGTGCAAGTGGTAGCGGGTTCGGTTTATATATAGAGTAGAATATAGACCGAAAAAAATTGGTCTATATTCTATATATGTGAAATAAATCTTATAATTTGTAAGGTTATACAGTCGTGGTGCAGGGGCTCAAAGTGTGAGTGTAAACCCGACTGGTTATGGGTTCGATCCCCACTCGAGCAAATGCAATATTTACTAAAATTTATATTTTCATTTCTTCGCTCTAGTGTTGAGGCCAAGCGCAGCGTTGACTTCCGCAACTCAATACACAATGCCTTCAGACAGACATGGAAAGTGGAGAACGGAGTGTCTTAGCACCAGGTTCCTTCTGGTTACCCTGCTGTGTGCGGGATGTAGCGGGAAGTTGATTTTTTGATTATAAGCTTATAACTTGTACGTATACATATGAACTGCTCTACGGGTATCGTGCGTTGAACTTCTTGACGAAGGACAACCAATGTTTATTTTTGACTTAATGTCATTTGTATTTCATTATAATACTACCTCTTTATACACAAACATAGTGGGGTACGTCGTGGCGCCGAGGTGAAGAGGTTACTATAGGTTTGGATTCGAATCCAATTTGGAATAATGTTTGTATTTAAGACCAGCTGTACTTATTACTTCAATCGCATGGTCGAGTGAAAATAATGAAGATTTGTACATGTCACTAGGGTAACCATAAATATAGGCTATAGTTTGCTTTCCTCGATAAATCTGACGGAAAGAAATTTTCAATTTGAATCATTATTTTCTGAGATTAGCACGTATAACCAAACAAACACATAATCACAATCAGTTTTCAATCTTACACCTAATGTCTGTTAGGAGATTTCTCACTTACTTTGTATTTCTAGCTTTAAGGAATTCTTAAATAATGTACATACAAAGTTTTTCTGGAATTTATTTTAATTTCTTCTCTCAAACAGAAAATGGATTGTCTTAACGATACGTTACCCCCTACCTACCCCGTACCCTGTACCTACCTTTCTACCTACCCTAATAATTATTGTTTAACTCCCTGTTTTCTACTCGAGAGGCGGAATTCAACGCCGCGCATCATCCATTACCATAGCTAACAAATAGAAGTATTCAAAGACTGACTTTACTCACATAAAACCCGAACGAACTTCCTTCATAAACTAATTAAACATAACGACTGTACCCACAATGATATAAACAAAGAAATTTCTCACACCGCCATAATACAATTCCAAGGACACTTAAAGTCTCCAAGGAAGGATTTTCAATAGCTCTTAGTAATTTTAGTTTATGACCCAATTCGACGGTCGACGGTCTCCCGGTTCTTATACTTACGCAAATTTGTCGCTATATCAGTCGTTTACTTAATGCAATGGGAAATATTGTAAATTTTGTTGTTTTGAATGTAATGTCACGCTGTTCCTCACATAGTAGAGAAGAGATGACTTCACTTTAAAGCTTCACTTTTTTCCCGCATAGCTGGATAGGCACGGAGAATCTACTATCCATGGGAATTGAATCGACAACCTCCGCTTTAACAATCATATGCCTTACTTATTAGCCTTGCGCCGTCATAACTTAAGCCGGGTATAGAAGAGGCAGTCTGCATTCCTCGAAACAATAATAAAAATAATAAATCTAGCTCGATACCGGCTGACAGCCGCGGGACTATTCAACGACGATAGTAGGGGAAATGTGAGGTTATAAAATGAAGGATAACTTTAATTACAAAAATATATTATTGGAGCCTCTTAATATATCTTAGTATAATTGGTACTTTCGTTCATAAGTGAAGCAATCGTGCGAGCGCGATCGCTTGTATGTGGTTGTGAGTTTGATTTTAACTGGGGGCAATGAAATAATTTAATTTCTCAACTACAGTAAGTCAAAATGTAGGAATTTTTCAAATTCAAACGGAAATTACTAAGATAACAACACATCTGGTGGTACTCAACGCCGCGCTTCGCCGCAACACCAGAGCGAATAACTGAAAGTATAAAAGTATATTATATTTAATTTGTTCGAGTGGGGATCGCACCCACAACCAGTCGCGTTTATTCGCTCAAAACTTAATAATCTATACTAATATAATAAAGCGGAAGAGTTTGTTTGTTTGTTTGTTTGTTTGTTTGTTTGTTTGAACGCTAAGATCTCTGGATCTACTGGTCCGATTTACTATGTTTTTGTTTTGTATGAAAGCTGCATTCTTCAGAAGTGCTATAGGCTATATAATATTACATTACACATATATACTAATAAATTAAAATACTTTCTAATTTGACATGCAATTTATTCTGCCATGTTAATAACAACCGTCGTTGCTAAGCACCGGCTTGCAAAGTTTCTTAGTTGTTTTAAGAAAACGTCACCCAAAATGAACTTATATTTTGATATTCATCCTTATAAAAATAAATATATTATATAATATTTAATAAATATTCTTAAAATTCAAGCAGGCGTAGCCGCGTCCGGGTCCACTAGTAATAAAATATAACCAGAATTCAATAAACAACTCCATGGACACCCCACAAAATCCCGTCACACCCAGCTCTTGGTGTGAATTCAAACGAAAACGCGAGAAAATTTTGTTTTACATGAGTAAAATGGAAAAATTTTCTTTACACAAACCTTATACAACGGAACGGAACAATTGAGGATGTACGCATTTGACAGCTTGCCAAGTGCGGATTCGATTCTTGACGTGTCACAACAGTTAAGCTCGGGGTTGTTGATATCGTGACAAGTGACATGAGCCTTAGAGAATACATATATTCATATATTTATGTTTGTATGTACAATAATTTTTTTGATATATGTATGTAAGTGTACTAGTATGGTTACAGTTTCAAATATGTTTTGCTTTTTGGTGTATCCCGCATATAGTAAGGTAGTCCAAGGGAACCTACCTCAACACTTCGTTCTTGTTACCAAAGCAAATATTTATTTCCCTATGTGGGATTTAAGCCTACAACCGTCACGTTTACAGTCAGACACTACTGCCGCTGCGCCACGACAACCTCATATCTACCCTCACTTGACGTCCA
Organism: Heliconius melpomene rosina; assembly: GCF_056956725.1. Classification (NCBI taxonomy): domain Eukaryota; kingdom Metazoa; phylum Arthropoda; class Insecta; order Lepidoptera; family Nymphalidae; genus Heliconius; species Heliconius melpomene. The sequence goes on along the minus strand of NC_140402.1, from coordinate 847,832 downwards.
CCCCAAAAAAAGACTTAACATTCCCATCCCCAAAAAAAAAAGAGAATACCCGATAAAAATGCAAAGAAATATTCAGAATTTGTAGTGGAAAAGTTACGGGGAATTTCGCCCATCGCTGTTATTTTTGGCATTTTCAATTATGCAGGCAGCGTTTTTTACCGCCGTCTGGGCGCAACAATGTGGGGCTTCTGTACAGAACTGTACTGATACTCCTGGCTCTGCGGCGAGCTGGCTCCGTTATATTACTACTAGTTGCTCGAGAATTTCGAAGTTAGAGCTGTGGAAGTTGAATATTTTAATACTATTAATCAATGTATGTAGATCGTGCTTGGTGGTCTTTTTTATTTGTGGCTTTACGCTGTATTCAATATATAACAGGGTGGGGAGTGGGAAACATTAGGTTCCCTCTGCCGAACGTGGCGTTTTAAGATCTCCCTTCCCACATCCGTCAAATTTTCGAAATATTGTGTGAGTGTTGAATAGCGGAACTCAACGCCGCGCTTTGACTTATTGCCATTACGAGAAAACGAAAATATTAAATAATCCCTACGAGTGGGAATCGAACCTATAACTGCCAGTTTGCGTTTTCAAAGAGGTATAAATGTAAAAATACGTGATTAATCCTGCATAAGTTTTATTTAAAAATTTATTATATTTTTGAAGGTAAAATTTATTGTATCTTTATGTCAAGACTTTTTATTTTTTATTCCAAGCCCAATTTCCGAGACATTTCGTTGTCAGTGGCGAATTCTAACGACGCGATTTGTACTACCAGACCTAAGAAATCAAAATATGTTTTTAGCTTATCAGTGTTGTTCCCAACATATAATAGGAGAGGCAGAGAAAGCCTGGGAAACTGTTGTTAAGACACTTCGTTCCCATTAAGACAGACTTCCATTCCCGGCTTTCCCCTGAACTCTTGAGGCATTACCTCGATTAGCCTTTTTACCAAGTCGAAGACATAAGATTTTTAAATATATCAATCACCGAGCAGGAATCGAACCCACACCCATATCGTTTACACTATCCCCTATAAAGGTTTTATATAACACTCGAAATTACTTACCCATCCATTCTACGAGTAGACTATCTGAGTAAACAACGCCAAGTATTCTGTTAGGTATCGTTCAGGTACCTATAGCCTTTGATAGCTTCCCCCTTTGTGCTGTAAACACGGTTAAATTTTTCAGTTTAAATTTTCAATACGATTAAAGTTAAAATATTTGCCCGTGTGTATGTAAATGAAATTCAATATTGGTCGAGCGTTAGTTTGGTTTTTTTTTGTATTTGGTGGAATAGTTGGCATTTTTATTTTCTAGTTTTAAAGACTTTTCTAATATATTAACGACACCTGGTTTTCAGCTTTAATCCAAACGCCAGCCGAAATCTCTTACAGTCTCGAATACTGTATGACGATTATATAATCTATACTAACATTATAAAGAGTTAAAAGATAAAGAGTTTGCGGTCAGTCATGGCGCAGGGGCACAAACGTGCAATTGTAAACGCGACAGGTTGTGGATTCGATTCCCACTCGAGGAAACAAAATATTTAATATTTTAATTTCGCTCTGATAACGAGATAAAGCGCGACGTTGAATTCTGCCTCCCAACACACAATACCACCAGATGAGAATAGAATAACGTAACACTAGGTTGTCAGATTCCCTCTGCCTATTCTGCTATGCTCGCGGAATATATAAACTTTAAAAAAATCTATGCGAAACCGCAAGGTAAAAGCTAGAAAAATTTCATAATTTTATCACACAATTTTTCTCAACTAAAAAATTTTATTAAAGACCTGTTCTAATATACCATAAAGGGAATATTTAATCGAAATAACGAATATTCCAACCCGAGTCAAGTCAATGTCTAAAGTTTCTATTAAATTTTTAAGCTACCAATTAGGGCGGAGGGCGGGACGGAGAAATTGAACGTTGTTTTCCGAAATGTATTAGAGCATTCGTTCGCTCTTTCGATCGTCGACGATAATATTTTAACTTTATCTACGTAAGAAAGCTGAAGCTGTGCTCTGGGGTTGTAGTGTAGAAATGTCAGTGAGCTAGGTGATTTTTTTTTTTGTGTTTTTCTTGCTTCACACTGAATTCCGTATATAGAAGGGTAGACAGAAGGAATCTGGGAACGTAGTGTACAACACTCCGTTCATTAAGTCTAGTACTAAGTTTTGTCTGCTATAAAGAAAATATGAATATAAATAAAGTTATGTCCTTAAGCTTGCGTCTGTATAGTTTCGATTCCAATTCGAAGAAATGAAATGTTTTATATTGTCATTTCCTCGGTAACGAGGTAAAACGCGATGTTGAGATCCATCACTCAACACGCAATGCCTCCAGAATTTTAGCGGAAAGTGAGTAACGGAAGTGTCTTAACACTAGGTTCCCTCTGTTTATCCTGCCATGTGTGTAATACGGCGAGAAGCTAAAAATATCTATGTAGTTATATTAAATAGAAAATACTCAAAGATACAAAACCTTTAAGCTTAAAATAATAAAAAATATACTTTTTAAACATTGGCTTTCTCAATATACTACGCTGTGGAACATTTTCCAGAAACGAACACCGACATGTTTATATGTGCTCGGTGGGAATGCACAAAAAGTGCAATCTAAGGACGCCTGTTTAACATAATAATGGATTTGAACTTCGGAAGGTTTAAACGATGCTGTTATATTATAACTGTGTTATTGTTCTTTTAGACACCTTTTGAATGATCAGAGAGTATGTATATATTTTATTTCCCGCATAGCAAGGAAGGCAGAGGGAACCTAGAGCAAAGACATTATATTTCCTATTTTCCGCTGAACTTTTCAAGAAATTGCGAGTTGCTGTCCGAACTCCATCTTAGTTACAGTTGAAACCCTCACTGAACCACGACGGGCTCTAGAAAGTAAATCAGTTATAGTTCAACATAATTTTATTCTCTAATTTTTACTTTAGGTACGTTGTTGAGCTCCGTGATTATTTGTTGCGATATTTCCGCTCATTTTGATTTACACTATGTTATTTTCACCTGCGCTATCGATTTTATCTATTGAGCTCTGCTCTGATGCTCACACTGCCTTTCCAGAACGGAAAAATGAAGATAATCCATTTAGACGAGTAGGAATTGAACCTATAGCCCTAGCATCTACGACCTATAGGTCTAAACACAGCTTAATTTTACATAATCTACAAATGAAATGAATGTAATATATAAAAAATTTAAGCAATTTTTTACTATTTTATTAAAAAAATCCTCCCTTTTAATACCAGAACAAATAACACCCATCCCCCGGTTAAGTACGGTGTGTTCGTCATTTCAAGTTTTTACGGTCGGCTGTAATCAACCATGACGAAAGCTCAAAATGTTTTTAATTAAGCTTCATTTATACATTTCTTTTCACTTAAGCCTTTTATTATCACATCGTAGGTTTGATGACCGGAAGGTTTGTGTTTGTTTTTTTTTTTAGTTATACGCTGTATCACGCGTGGCAGGATATGCAGAGAGTATCTTGTTTTAAGACATTGTGCTCTTCACGTAGTGCTCTAAATTCGAGACATTGGATGTTGAATTGTAGATTTAAACGTTTTGCCTTTTTACTATCGATATGAGTATATCTATTTGTTGTTTAGAAACTCCTTGCCAATATTCCACATGTTAAGACACTCCAGTTTTCGCTTTACGCCAAATACAATTTCGAGACATCTGGTGTTGATTGGTCTTTTTAGGGGTTTTTTACCCCCTATCCTCCTATCCTATTACTAGTCTGACCTAGCACCAAGCTCTCATGACCCGTAACAGACATATAAGGAACCCTTCCTGCACGAGTCCGAGATGCACTGTCCGGATTTTTATTTATATCTGTTGTAATCATAAATAAACCCCTGTAAAAATTCGAACCCATACTTAAACATAAAAAAAATATGAGTTAATAAAATAAAACTTTGTAACAACAGTTGCTTACGTCAGCTAGGCTTGATTGACATCATTTATTTATTCATCGTCATGCCCTTTGGAAGGGCTGTATGGGGTTTTTACCCTTACTATGAAAATATTATGTTCAAAAAGCAAGTTCACGCTTTTTTCCACATATCAGGGTAGGTGGTGGAAGTTATTGTTAAGACATTCCGTTCTCCACATTTTATTTCGATGTTGAATGGCGGGACTCGACGCCGCCCTTTTCTAAATATAATAGTTCCCTCAAATAGTTACTGAACACACAATTATGGAGAAGAAGTGGAATATTAAGACAGTCAGTTTTCCACGCGTCGATCAATTTTTGAGACATTGTCCAAATCTCAATGCTCACACTACCTCTTCAGAGCGAAGAAATGAAAATATTAAATATTGCATTTTCTCAGGTGGAAATCGAACCCATCACGTTTGTGTCCCAGCGCCACGACTGCCTGCCTCATTTTAAATAAAATATATTAATCTTAATTTAAATTAATCATAATTAACAGTAAACACAAATATCAGTTATCATAACAAAACAAAGTAGGTAATAGGATATTTAGTCTATTTGTTATATTTAATCAATTAATTATCTACTAAAGTTGGTTTTGCGGTTTATTTCGTTTGAATGGTTAAATTATAACATTTGAAATTATATTAGTAACTAGCTTTTACCTCTGGCATCGGCCATATTTTTTTTAGCTTCACGCTATATCCCACACATAGCAGATATCAGTGGAGACCTGGGAACGTAGGCTTAAAACTCTTTTCCCATTAAGACACTTCCGTTCCCTACATTCCGGTGAATTTTTTATTGATTATTTTTTAAGTTGCGGAGTTCAACGCCGCACTTAACCACCTTTTAAGTCAACTAATCTCAAAATCGAGTTACGATAGTAACATATTGTATATTTGCAGTTCTAGCCCTTAAACATGTTATCAGTAGTCCCTTTTCACAGGGAAGTCCTCCTCTATAGGGCACGTGTCGATCCCATGAATAACTTAGCTGCTACACTATAAACATTATTTGATATCATGTCCCTCGGAAACCATGTCTTATACAACTTTATTTTTGTTCCTTTTTTTCCCGTAGCTTCACGCGTTATCCCGAGAGGTCGGAGTGGCTAAGGCTTCAATATAAGTACAGGTTCGGTATCGGACTTATGTAATTATTTATTTTATTTCACACTGTCTTCTATAAAATATAAGTGTTGGGCTATAGCGGTGCCGTAGGACTTTGGCAAAAGTCTTGAAATTTGGTAAAAAGTAAAATGCCTTAAAGCTAGATTTTACTGTCTAGCAAGTTAAAATGTGATTACAGGTGAAGGTACAAATATTTAAACAAAATATATGTTCTTAACTTATCAAAATGCAGAACTCTACACGAAATTAACCAATTCTATAAAGAAAATATTATTATTCGTATTTCATAACACTAGCAGTAAAAATTAATAAATGGAGAACGGAGAAACCAGCCACTATCCATCCATATAGTCCCACGATGAAGTAACATGACAAACCTAGTTTTACAACACATTACAATAGATATCGCTAATTATAATCACACGTGCGGGTCACGTTATCGGTCAACCTAATGTCAGTGATAAGAGGGCATTGATCTTAGGATTTTGGCGTTATCGTTCATACTATATAGATGTTATTATCGTCTGATTTCTAGGTTGGAAAATCTGTGAATTAAAATAAAAAAACCTATAAAGTCTGGAAGTCTTGATATATGAAAATCGTTATTAAATTGAATTTTTCTTAAGTTCCCGCAGGATATTGCATATGGGGTAAGCAGAGGGAACGTAGTGTTAGATACTCCGTTCCCCATACACCGTTCAATTCTCGAGATTAGTTTCACTTGTACAAAAAGTTAGTTCAAAAAGGCCGTCGAGGCGTCGTCGGCCGTCGGGTTCGATCCCCACTCGAGGAAGTGACATATTTATTTACATTTATATTTTGAGTTATTCGCTCTGGTGACGAGGCAAAGAGCGGCGTTGAGTACTGCCAACAAGTGTTAGGTAGCGGAACTTAACGCCCCGGTTTGCCTCGTTACCGTAGAAATAGAAATATAAATAGTAACAAATATTTCATTACCTCGAGTGGGAATCGAACTCACAACCAGTCGCGTTTACAATCACACACTTTTGTCCCTGCAGCACGACTGACCTCTACTGTCCTTGAGACCTTGTATGTATGTTTAAATTATAAGAATATTTCTATATTCTATGAAAAGAGAAGTATAAAAACCTTCCACCAGGTATATAGATTAATGAATTTGTATGACGATACAAAATAAGAAAAATATTTACTTCGGTATATATGCATTTGGAATCGGTCAAACTATTGTTTTATCTGCAAAATTATTAGATTTGATAACAAATATCGGTGATATTGAGGTCAGTGATAAGCGGTCGATGACCTTTTGCAGATAAAAACAACTTTCGATTTAATGTATTTACGTCTAGTTTAATAATATTCAATGTTATAATAATATTAATTGCGATAGTACCTACTAGTATTAGAGACCCTCGTGACGCAGTGGCACAAGGGTATGATTGTAAATGCGACGCTCGTGGGTTCGATTCCCACTCGGGGGAATTAATTATTATTTATTAATATTGGTTATTTCTTCGCTCTGGTAAAATGATTTCTATTTTGGTAAACGCGCAAAAATATATAGTTTATACGATATTTCTTTACTTCTTTGTTTTATTTTTTCCTTTGATGAACTATTGATTGAGTTAAAATATCGAACTATTGGATTTAAAAGCTGACATTAAAGGAATTTTAAGGAATATAGGGAAGAAAAAAAGAGAAAGGATTTCTCGAAATTCAGACGAAATATTCTGTATTTTCCGCTTTACGTCTAAAATTCCAGATATAAGCATACATAAATTTCCTCCTAATAAACTCCGAACATTAGGGAAAACCGAATGAAATTAAATTTTGATTAAAATACATAATATCGATGTAGACCACTCAATCATTAAAGTACTTGTATTTAACAGAGTCAGTAGGTTCAAATACATTTATTAATGCTAAATCCAACATTTATTTTGGTTGCATTTCTCTTCATCATATCAGTAATTTATGGTGAAATATTCAAAATATTGTGTAAACTAAAGCGTAGAGGCATTCACTTCGTAATAGTGCTGTGTTGATTAGTGAACAAACAAGGCTAATTTCGAATTAGGTAGTCTATTTACGTTAACAGAAACAGTTTCTACCTAGGTATTTAGAAAGAATGTAGTGTTAAAACACTTTGTTCTCCGGTTTCGAATTAGAAACTTTATATGTTGAGTGATGGAACTCAACTTGACATTTGGTGATTGAAAGTAAATGATTCATGAAGTGATTAAGGGATGCCGACATAGTGTAGGGTGCAATAAAACTCGAGTGTAGAATAAGATAAAAACTGAGTGTTACTTTAACAATCTGTGATAATCATAGAATATTTTTATCTACAGCTTAGTTATGTATTATAGAAAAAAATAAATAAATTAATAAAGGAGAGTTACAATTGTGCTTACTGTAGTCTCCGTTTTATGCCTTTTGTTTTCTTTTTGTACAATCAAACAAACTCACCAGTTTTATTATATTAATATAGTTATAAACAAATTTAAAAATATCTAATTACCTAGTGTACCTACTAATATTCTGGAGGCATTGTGACACCAGAGCGAAGAAATGGAAATATAAAGCTTAATTAATGTTTCATCTCCTCGAGTGGGGATCGAACCCACATCCAGTCGCATTTACAGTCACATTTGTCGCCCTTGCGCCACTACTGACCTAAATAATATAGTTAACAGAGAATACACATACTACTTATAAATAATTTGTTATTTAAAAAATCTCCTTTAGAAAGTTAACAACCTGCCGACTGTCATACATTTTTGTCATCGGACTTCAAAAAGCCTTGATCGATAGATATATGTCATTGACACCGTGACTTTGGGTTTTTATGATAAAAAAGGCAATGTTCTTGTCGTTCCATTACGCAACAATATTGTAGTAGATATCTATTCTGGTAATATTTATGTTTTATAAAGGTGGAGAGTTTTTTTAGAAAGATAGAGAGTTTTACAAATGGTAGAGAAAGGTAGAGGTCGCTGTCGAGCAGTGGTACAAGCATGTGACTGTTAACGCGACGATTGTGGGTTCGATTCCTACTAGGGGAAAGGAATAATTTATTATTATTTTGAAGACGTTTTAGTGACCATCTTTTCAACCTGTATTTCATTTCATGCCTGTAGTTTTTTTTTTCAACTTTATGCTAGTTTGAATAAAAATTACTTTACTCACTCTTTACCAAGTTGTTTACAAACGTAAGTCCAGGTCGTAGCAGTGCAGAAGTACAACGTCTGTTTGTAAGCGTTAGGGTTTTGGGTTCGATTTTCACTCGGGATAGTGATTATATATAAACTATTTTTATTTCACCGCTCTGATAGATAAAGTGTGGCTTTGAAATCAGCCAATTAACACGTGTCCCGAATTTTGGGCGGAAAGTGGAGAATGGAGTGCGTTTAAACTTGGTTCCCTCTGCTTACCAAATGTAGGAGATGCCTTCTTTCTCTGTGTTAAGTTTCAATCATGCTAGTAATTGATAACTATACAAAATATACAAAATGTAGTAACCTTCACGTGCCAATTAATGCTAACCTAGTTGCTGAAAAACATTGAATTAATATTGAAGGAAGTGAACTTGAACTTTCAAGAATAACTTGAAATTTCATAGTTGTTTATCAGAACATCTTGTTTTTTTTTAGTTTTATATATAGTTATAAATAATAAGTGAATATATTCAGACTGTAAACGAAATGGTTGTAGGTTCGATGTTTACTTGGGTGAGAGATTATATTTAAATTTTTTTTTCAAAATTTAAAACTTTGGCAAATCAATCAGTTCTGTCTCGTACCCGAGACTACCTACAGACGATCGACTTCTGTCTATCCTGATATAAGGGAAAATGCGTGAAACTGTAAAATTTAATAGCAATGTATTTTTTTAGCGTACATAGCAGGGTAGGTAAAGAAGACTTGGGAACCTATATACCGTTCCCATTAAGATACTTCCGTTTCCCACTTATCGCCGAATTCTGGAGGCATTGCGCGTTGAATGGTGGAACCCAGGAACTTAGAGCGAGGAAATGAAAATATTTAATTTCCTCGAGTGGGAATCGAACCTGTCGCATTCACATCCCCACAACTGGCTTCAACAAAATTAAAGTAAATTAAACAATGAAATACCTACTTATTATAATAAATTCATATATTAAAATTTAAATGTATTAGTTTAGTAGGGGCAGCGTTGAGTGCACGCGATAGTTGAATCACTAACTTCCTATATGATTTATAATTTCATGGCGATCGGCGTATCTGGGCTAATTGCTGTGTGATTCACGGACGTTTGTTTTCGGATGTATGCGTAACACACATACATACATATTTGTATTGTTTTACATATTATGAATTGTAATTTATGTTATTATCTACGTTGAAATACATATAATCGAGGCCGTAGTGGCGCAGTAGTGCAGGTATGTAAGGCAACGGTTGTGAGTTGGATTAGTGGAATTTTTATGTATTAATATTCTCCCCTGTCTCCCCTCCATTTGCGGGATATAACGTGAAACTGATTAATCTACGCATGAATGTAAAATAATTGTATAAAGTATTTCTTTATTTTAATTTACATACTTAAATTGTTAAAATTCATGTTTAAATTATTGTTTCTGAAAAAGAGATATTGTGGAATTAACGCCGCGCCTTGTTTACCGAAGGGACAAAATGAAAATAATGATTTTTCCCAATCTTCAACCAATTTGGAGTCTACATATAATAAAATTGTAATTGATCGCTCTGATTAGTCTCATTAAGCTTGCAATGTAGATTCGATTCCCTCTCGAGGAAATTAAATATAAGTATTTTCAAAACCTTGCTTTGTTAACGTGACAAAATACTTTAAAATCTCTCACTTATCACGCAATGCTTCTTATACTTAGATTCCCAGGTTCCCTCGGTATAGCCCGTTATGTGCGAGATACAGCGCAAGTAAAAGCTAGTTTAAATACAACTTAACCCTATATTGCATAGTTATTTTAACCTTGGATTTTATCTAAATGTGAGTCAGGCTGACTCCACGCCCTTCTGCATTAGTATGTATATATAATTATTACAAGTGGGTCATTGGTGCTTGTGTAGATCTTCTTGTTTCATAGACATGCGATATGAAAAAATCTTAATAATCGTTTAGTTTTTATTATTATTTATTCATTATTTTAAATATTTTTTAAAGTTTTATTTCACAAATAGCTTCACCTGTGTCACGCGTATAGGAATTAGAGACTCCTTAATAAGTTAAATAGTAATTATTTATTTCTATTTCCATTAAGACATTTCTGTTCTCAGTTTTCGCCGAAATATCGAGACATTGTGTGTTGACGGGACTCAACGTCACGCTTTACCATTGTGCGTTACCAGAGTGAGAAATTTAGAATATGAAATATTTTAGTCCCCTGAGTGGAAATCAAACCCGCAACCGTCGCGTTTACAGCAGTACGCTTGTGGTACGGGATCGACAGCCTCTAATTGCGGCAATGTTTGTAATTAAGCAATACAAACATTGCCACTATATCATCTATAAACCTGATAGTTATAGGTTCTATTTTCACTCGAGAGAATAAATTATAATAACTTCGCCGCTCTGGCAAAATAAACAACGGCGTTAAGTTCCGTCATTGAACACCAAAATGTTCGGAATTCGAGGTCAAAATGAAAAACGTAGTGTCCCAACCCTAAATTCTACCTGACTGTTTGTCTATATCAGGAAAAGCGTGAAGTTGCTAAAATATAAACAACAATTTCAGCTATTTACTCTATAATGATTGATGATTCTAGCAGTGTTGTGATTGACGTATACAAACATGAACCGTTGTTGTGACTTAATTACAATAGTTTTTTAGCTTGAAAATAGAGGCATTTTAAAGTTATTCTCATAAAATATAAATTTAAATAAATATTTCATTTCCACGAAGTGGGGATCGAACCCAGCACCAGTCGCGTTTACAGCCCCGCTTGTGCCCTTGCGCCACAAAGATCTCACATATTCAACTATAAATAAGTACGTGCTAACACATCCACGCAAAAACAAACATTTGACGTCAATTGCATCAGGTCAGTTGCATCAGGTCTTTTACATGTCCGGATTCAATGCACTCTCGTCCAAAAATCCTCCAGATCTATGAATAAATGTATCGTTTAAACACCTTAATGTGTTTTTTTATACAATCACCGCCCTTCCCGTGCCAATGACCTCAGTCCAAGGTCGTGATGACGTCACGATAAGCTATCACGATTTTTTTTAATCGGGGAAAATTTTGTATCTATTGTATTCGTAACTTTTTTTTTTGTATTTATTTGCGGTTTTAATTTGTTTCTCAATATGATGCAATTTTATTGAATGGTGAAGTAAATATAAGCATTCCTTTAAGTGGAAATCGAACTTGTAACTATTGCGTAATATCTCAAACTTCACCCAAGATTATCACTTCTGTTCAAATGTATTCAAAAATACATAACTACTACAACTTGTTTCACGCTCTATCCCCCACATAGCAGAGGGAACCTGGGAGTCTATTTATAATTAATATATTAAACATTTATTTTTCTCAAGTGGGAATCGAACCCAAAACCTGTCGCGTTTAGCCGCAAAATATAATTATATTACAATAATTCGATTTCATCCATCTGTTAAAGCATTGAGCTTCACCACTAAAACATAATGTTTCAAAAGCAGGTGGAAAGAGAGGACAAATTGTATTAACATTAGGTTCCCTCTAAAGAAAGTAATTGTGTACACACTAGGTTCCCTTTACTTACCCAGCTACACTATACCTAGAAAGTACATAAACTATAGTACATTTGAAGTAGGTATCAACACTCAATGCTAATCGTATGTGACAGACAATCTGTCGCTGTGATAAGCTATCAGTTAGTCAGAATGGTGATAAGAGTATTATGTTTTCAAGTAAATTATATATTGTATTTCAAATGCAATATGTCGCCTGTTTAATGATTCTAGTATTTTTTTATATATCTATTAAAACAGCTTCACATTTTTTCCCGCATGTCAGGATAGGCAGGACTCTAGTGTTAAGGTGTCTTTACGTATTATTTAATTATCAAGATATTGTGTGTTGAATAACGGAACTCAACGCCGCACTGGGTATCTATCAAAGCGTATTATCCCCTAAGCGGAGAAGTAACCCAAAAGCGCGACTCAAACGCTTTCCGATACGCTAGTATTTTTATATACATAAAAAATATCATTTTTTATTACTAGTATGAAATCGAAACTATCGTATAGAAATTGCATGGTGGGTGGCGAAACTTAACGCCGCGTTATGCCGGAGTAATTATTTCATATCCTCGGCTGATTTAAAGTAAGATAATTGAACACATCATTTTTACACTTCAGATTCAAAACAAGTACTAACAAGTTCGAAACGTTCACGTATATTAAACTATTATTTATATAATAAATAAACGTAAGTAAATAGTATAGTGGGTTCAAATCAAGTTGAAGTCAAACAAGAGCGGCGTAGAATAAAAATGTATTATATTAGTATTCATCTGACACACCAATGTTATTGGTTGGTATAAAAGAAAACGGGACTAAAATCGTGATGCCATACATTTTGCTGATTGAAAATGATTCCCAGTTCGATTTATAACAATTTACTTCGATAGACTCCGTCGTGATGATGTTAGTACGTGTCTGGGTGCTGGTGTGAGTTCGTTTCCAGTTTAAAGTAATTTAGTTTATAAAGATTATTTTATAAGCTTTCTGCTGAATGTCGCTTATAGCAGCTTATGCAGAGGGAACCTAGTGTTATAACACTTTGTTATACCTAATATATATATAAGTTGATTTTAATTAAGCAAACTCTAAGATTCACCCTCGAATCTCCAAGTTGATTATAATTTTAATTTATCGCTTTAATTTTGTATGCCCTTCTCTTATATGGCATTATAAAGTTATTAAATTCAAAAGTCTTAAAGTTTTAGTAATGGTTTATATTTACAGGTCTTGTTATTATTTGTGGCCATAGATATAGATTTTTTTATTTATCAGTTCACGCTGTTAGTTAATGTTCGAGACATTTGTTGAGTGGCAGAACTCAACGTAGTGTTTTGTCTTATTATCACCAGAAAATTAAAAATAAGTTTATTCTTTCCCACAAGTGGGAATCGAACCCACAGCCATCACAGTTTACAGTTAGATAATATTTGATTTTTATTTTGTTCTAATAACAAAATATCGTTGCAGTCCATGGATTCATAGTGGGGATGCCCATCACCATGTAAGATGAGGAGCTCGGAGCAATTCCTGGGACTTGCCACCCGCCGTATTCTTTAGTCTTTGCTTGTTGAATGGCGAAAGTCGACGGCGCGTTTTGTTTCGTTACCAGAGCGAGAAAATGATACAATTAAATAATTAATTCCTCGAGTGGGCATCGAACCCCCAACCATTGCGATTACTGTCGCACCCTTGTGTCCCTGCGCCACGACGCGACGGCCTCATACTAATGTATATTTTTTATTATTAGGTATCTGATTATATTGTAAATTTAATTTCTTAATCAATATTTAATGTTTTTTATTAATTAATTGATTCAAATTTGATTAATATAATATGTATACTGCTTTTAATAATTTTTAATTTGATATACTTTATTTAAAAAAAACTGTTAATTTCAAAGGTAAATAAAGGGTGCAATAAAAATCTGGTAATATATATTTTTTTAAAAACTGGATGATTTTATTTTTACCATATAATAATATATATTCATTATTGAAACAAAGGACATTACAAAATTTACACGTTGTCTTATATCCATAACTATAGCAAACTCCCTCAATCTTAACAATTTAAAACCTACGTACAATATTTGCAATTACTATATGCCTTATAGGATACAAATGTAATAATTTATACAACAGAGGAGAACCTCACAATAACTTAGAATTAAAATAAAAAAAACTAACACTAGTTTTTTTTTTTCAAATTTTAAAAACCCAAATGTGGATCGTTATTGTTTTTAAAACCATATTTTAATTCGTTTATATAATAATATATACATTCAAGACCGATTACAGAGCCGGTACAGACGAGCGTTTCCACTATTCACTTTTTGGTAAGCTAAGAAACTGCAACTGTAAGTTCTAGAGAGATCCATCGGTAACAGTGTCTTAAAAGATTGACATATATTTTTTGGTATCAATAGAAAAAAAAAACACAATATATATAAAAAAAATCAGGTATCAATTACTGAAGGCCACGATATTCCTCTAAACACACACAATTTGTTGATGCGAGAGAAGAGGATGCCCAAATTCTTTCAAGACTAGATGTTTTGGGACTACTGTGTGATGAACATACATACAGAGAAAATATAAACATAGGTGGCCTTGTGTAACTTATTAACAATGTATTTACAACGTCCAATGGCAAAGAATAAAAAAAAACGATAGAAATGACAATGAAACATCAGTCACATTTTTACATTTAAAGCCATGCTCGTTAGCATCAAAGTTAGTCGTTTTGGCATGTAAGTAAGGTAAGGTACTACATTCAGTACAAATGTAAGCACACGTTTTTAAGTATACAATTGCTGCGATTATAATTAATAACCTTAACATTAATTGATGGAATTAAATGGACCATTTTTTATTATTTTTTAATCTTCATTTAAAATTTGATCGAAAATCTACTAAATAACTAAGAAAAGATTCTAATAGACATTTGATTTCAAAGAAAGACGGGAAGTTGGTCATATAATGAAAAAAACAAGAAATTTTGATGTGATGAGGTTAAATAAAACACTGTGGAACGTAAAATTAACTATCACACGTATATGTAACTTTATGTTACGATTATTATTATTAAATTTAATACCTACATTATATCTACATATAATAGTTTCTTTACTCAGATTGTGCGAAATTTTTGTTTGTTTTATTATTATTATCATTATTATATCATTAACTTTAACATTATATCAATCATTATTAAATGACACAGCTAAGTCAACTTTCAGATAATTTATAATATCGTTATATGTTCACTACTGGTTGAAGTCGACATACAATACGGTTAAATAAGTGTTTAAATTTATTCTTAAAGACACATATTATATCAGTATATTATTTATTATTAATATGTTAAGTGCTATCGAACAGGGAAGAATTTTTCGTTGTGTCACAAAGTCTGAAATTAATGAAAATAAACCTTAAGATAGAAGACGCTTATTAACCAAATCAACAAGTACATACATATGTTACAAGTATAATTACGTTCAAATTTTATATCAAACAACATAACTAGAATATTTTCAACGATTTCAGTTCTGTGAATGAATCACTAACATTTTCAATCGAAACACCTTTATACGATTACATAATGTTAAACATACATAACCTACGTACGTACATATATTATAAACATCAATCTACTTGTGTGACAAGCGATCTTGTAAGCACAGACTGAGGCAAAGTGTTGACAATCTTTTATTCTGTACTGTTATCTCACTTATTGCTTTATTTTTGGTTTGAACGAGATCACATCTCTGAATGTAGTCAATGTTACGTCTAACAAATACAAGAAATTGTTATTTTTACATCTAAATGAGGGATTGTTAGCACAATTTGTCAACAACAGCATCAGAATCAAAGATTGGAACGGAAGAGTAAACTGTGCATATCTAATTTTTCTCCTTTTTCACGCAAAAAGGAATAAAATCATATACGCATAGTTATATAGAATTTTTTTTATTATAATTACATACATAACCTACAACAACTAACTACGTCTTCCGATGATATTTATTTGTTTGAGACGCGTATTATATATATATCCTCTAATTTTTTGTCACAGTATCGCTTTATTTTGACTTTTACATTATTATAAACAGTTTCAATACTTATTTATTTACATTTTAAAATACCTTGACAGATTTTAAAAGGCTAAGAGGGGAGAAGCCTATCGACCCAAGCAAACTATCGGAAAAACAATTTTGAAACATCTAAGTGTGTGTAAATTACAATTTACAAAAGATCTTTTTACAAATATTAATTTCAAACGAAAACATCGAAACCCTGATAATTCCAATTATTGAAAAACCACAACAAGAAGCGCTAAATACAACAATAAATTCGATGTCGTTCTACAATACTCACGGGGTAGCGCTATTTAAATATTCTCACAACGAGGCTATCCCTTGTTCTTTATTGAAAGCGATAAAATAATAAACGGATTGAAATTAATAATTTTCATATAATACTCGTATATGTATGTATAAGTAACTTCTACAGAAATGACATTTAAGTCTAATTTGAGCGTTCATGTCACAATAACTATATTGCTTTTCAAAGTTAAATGTATCAAAACAAAAACCTTGCACAAAAAGAATCGTTAGCTTGTTATGAGATGAAGGTTACTTTATTATTGCTATATTCACAAATACAAAAGGAATGATGATAACGATATTTCAAAATGGCGATATTACCAAAGCATCTTACTCTAGTGAACTTATAATATCGTCTGTACTGTTTTCTTTTTCAATTCCAGTTATAATAACTATGGCAAAATCGTTAAGCAGTTATTTTTCAAATAGGTTACCATTACGTTCAAATTTCCATTAAAATTGGATCATCTAATATGAAAAAGTGAAAGTTTAATTAAGATTTGCTTAGCATTTACGTGTAGTGAGCCCACTGGTAGTACAGACGATATTAATGAATACGCAAAAGTGGTATCTTTTACTTAGCAAAGAAGCGAAGCCTTAAATGAAGGAAAATCACCACAAAATGCATGACTGGCGTCCGAGAGTACGGTCTGACGTTCAACAGCTTCGAACCACTACCCGCTTACAAAGATATATTGAGCATCACTAAAATATACATGTATGAAAGTTTTTCAAGTAATTCTTTAGGCACAAATTTATTTCTTCTTTTTTAAATTTATTATCAATATTATAATATATAACGCCTACAACGCACAAGACAGTTACATAGATTCACGTTAAGATTATGTATAGATAACATATATTTACGCATTTCTTTAAAAATAATTGGATTTTCATAGACACACACTACTTTTACATCGACTTTTATTTTTACACAATATATTTATAAGAATATAATATAAGTAAAGCATTTTTTTCTTTTTATCAGCACAATAGATCCCTTATTACGAAATATATTTTAGGGACACAGAATATCTACAAATATTATTCTCGTTATCTGAAACTTTATATTTTAGAAGATTTATATCTATATCTTAAAATGACTGAGGTAATATTCATTTCGGAAACATTACCCCGCTTATTAACTGACACCATTTTCAATGAATTGACAGTTTATGCGATTTTTTTTATACAAATTGAGTTTGCACGCGCTTTCCTGTGGACATCGGGCGCTGTCGGCTTTGCAACTATAAATTCGTAAAAAACCACTGTTACCTAATCTTATAAGCGATCGCTGAAGATGGCGAAGAGATGTCCCGATCTCCACAGACGAGCAAATTATCAAAAATATGTACGTATTGTTTTCCTTCACTAAAATTATGCCCAGTTCTAAAAATTAAAAAAGTTAGAGAAGCTAGCGCTGCTAAAACTAATCTATGCGATATCAGTCTCCACTAGATTCTTATAATTTAGAAAATACATAAAGTAAATCACAGAGTTAAAAATAGCAAAACATTGGTTGGAAACCGAATTATCGTTTTGATCGTACAAATTGATCATCGCCGTCCCGCGAACTAATACATTCTCTTTATTGATATGTATGTATTTTATATACGTTTATTTTTTACGTTGAAGCGTGAAGATGTGAAATGAAGGAGAGAAGGCTAGTGTCCGTTTGCATCGTTCCTGAGATGCCGTCATTTCTTCGCAATACAAAGTACTTCTTACGTTACCATTGAACGGAAATAATCTTATCTACAACAACCTAACATACACTACAAGACTTATCGACTCTGAAACACCTACGCAAATCCCTTGCCACGGCTTCTTCGAATCGTACGGGAACAGTCCCGCGACTAACAATTGAAATTTCAGAAACGTCTGTACAATCGCATCTTTACAAAAAGCAGGGCCGGTTCTGGCAAGGGCTCAACTTGAGACATCCCAAAAATCCTTATTCAACAATTCCGTATTCCGAAATCTCACAAATGACATACCGATTAGCTCCCAAAAGAAAAGAAATCGTACTACCTCTACATATTATGTGTGCATGAGAAATATCAAATGAACTTGCGCATTGCAAAGTATATTGTTGATTTTAACCTAATGTTATTTATATTTCTATCAATATTAAAAGATACGCACTTAACATTTTTATTTAACTGTATAAATGATATTCACTTAATATTTTTAAATGAACGTTTCTTAGAATAAAATTGTAAAAGTAAAATTATTAATAAGAAAGTATTTGAGAACTTACTATAGAAGCCATGCTGATTACTGTAGTAACTAGTACATACGAGTACGAATACAGAAACGCGGTGCGAGCATACGGCGACTGGACCGCGGCTTGCTAACAGCGACGGAGAGTATAGACGGATTATTTACTGAGATGCGTCTGAGACGTGCCGTTTGGAAATCACCCCGAGTGGAAAAGAAAATGTTCGAAATAAAGCAATACCACAAAACGAGAACCAACTCACAGCCTATGTTTGACCCGGCGAAGCCGAGGAGCCGTTTCCAAATAGTTCGCATTGAAAATAAACCGAAAAAGAACACCAAAGTGAACGCGACCATGAGGCCAATTAACTTGGAAAACAAATTCCAAACATGAATCTTATTAAATAACTTTGTACATTAAATCCAAATGTCGACACGTCAATTGGATGTAGGCACTCTCTAGGCGGGGCGGCGAGCGGTCGCCGCGTCGTCGGCCCCCATGCGGCGGCTCGAGTATGAGATCAGTGGTACCGGCCAGCGGCCGTGGCGACCCGGGCACCGCTTTAAGACGACGTGAGGTACGACGAGAACGTGTGGTCGTCCCAGTCGCCCGCCACGCCGATCTCGCTCAGCATGTCCGACACGTCCGGCGTGCAGGAGAACTCGAAGTGCGAGCCGGAGGAGGAGGACGCCGTCTCGAAGGACTCCATGTCGGTGAGGGCGTCCAGGTCCACCTCGCAGTCCGCGGGCAGCGGCAGCAGGTCCGTGATGGAGTAAAGGTCGGTGAGGTCGGTCTGCTCGCGCCGCGTGCTGTCGTCGAAGAAGCAGGCGGACTCGGGCGAGTCGGGCGCACCGGCCGGCGACGCGGGCAGCGCGGGCGGCGCGGGCGGCTCCGCGGGCGCGCTGGGAGCGCTTGGGGCCGGCCGCGGCCGCCGCCGAGATAGTCCCCTGTTGTTGTTGCTGTCGGCGCGCTGCTTGCGCTTCTGCTTGGTTATCGCGCCGCTCCTCTGCGCCGGCTTGGCGGTCTTCTTGCGCGGGCGGTACTTGTAGTCGGGATACTCCCGCATGTGCAACTGCCGGAGCCTCTCCGCTTCATCGATGAAGGGCTGTCTCTCTTCATCGTTCAAAGTTTTCCAAACGCGGCCCAGATTTTTGGATATCTCCGCGTTGTGCATATCTGGCGTTTGCTCGCAAATTTTTCTGCGTTCAATCTGCGACCACACCATGAACGCATTCATAGGCCTCTTTATGTGGTTTGGGTTGTTCTTTTTCGTCTGTGAAAAAAGAAAGGGTAAAGTTAGTATAATTTCACTTGTAATTCGAAACGAGTAATGAAAACAATATTTTAAATAATGATATAAACAGGAAACCAGTGTTATCAGTTAAATGCAAGAGACTCGATTATTATTTTAAACATGTCCGATATGCTGAGCTCTGGCAAAGAGCTTGGTACGTTGAATTAGTATTCATGACGTCGCGCCATTAAGTCCGCGTCCTTACTATTAATGATATTGTTATCATAGGAATTATTACTATTATTACAAACAAGTATAAGTGTTATCTATACTATTTGGTGGAGGAAAATTTTATAGTGTTAATGTTTATTGCTGAACGACGTCGCAGCTTAGTTGGATCGTGATGGTAGTGGGTTCACATTCTATTTGCATCGATCGTGTAGGTATTTCACTTAGTCTGTATATGCGAATAACAGAAACTACATCTCGAATACAACAAGTTGACAAAACAGCAAACGAATTCCAGTAAATATAATATTGTACTACTGAATTACATATTCACCATTAGAAAGGACCATGTCAAATTTAATGATACTATAGTTATAGAGTGATTATTTTAAAATACATTAAGTGCTTCCGCCTCAGCCGAATGCTGTAAAACATTAGCGTACAAGGATCTTAGAGGACGACGGAAGTCGTTATCAAATCATGAAGGAAGTGTCGAAGACGTTCCAATATGTTAGATATGGCGTTTTTCCTTAGTATACGTACTGATATCAAGGAGAAATTACAATATTAAGTGTGTAAATTACAAATTTGTAAATTAAATTCTTGAACCTTTTTGGAAATCTTCGGATCTCTCTACTTAAAAATTGTAATAATCGTGAAAATCAAAGATTTTATTATGAACTAAATTCATTTAGGAAATAATAAATTCTTTGATTCTTTTTTCGATTAGATTTGTATTTTTAACGGATGTAGCATACCGCGTATAATACGGAAGGAATCGTGACCACGAACTACTGTACTATCCTAAACTTATTCCAAAAATATTCTTTACTAACTGAACTAAACATAATAGAAATATTTATTAAAAATAGTAATATTTTAGTGATTCAATATCCAAATCTTCCTTTCGCTAGCTCGACGTCAGGCCCACTGGTAACAGTAAAGAAAAAACCTCCCAACTTCATATTTTTTGCTCGCCGTATTTATATATTCAGGACAAAAAAGGGTTTGTCAGATGGCGACTAAATCAAGTTTACGCCCACTACGACTCTCAAGGTGAACTGAACATAGGTTGGTTTTTTGCTCGAGCAGGTTAGTATTATTATTTATGCCTAATATGGAGTGGTTTGAATTTGAAATTGGGTTATTTGGTTATATGGTAATAGGTTCAATCCAAGCTATTGCACTTGCTAATATAAAACAAATGAGAGTTTAATTACTTTTACTTATTATAAGCTAGGTATAAAAAAATCTCTGTTATTCGTTTCTCGTGTCTTACTGGGAACGGAGTGTCATAACACTAGGTTCTCAGGCTCTCTCTGCCTACCCTGGTATCTGGGGGATACAGCGTGAAGGAAAAAGAAAAGAATAAGTTATAAGTGACTAAAAATTTTAACTTTCTCTCAAATCTTTTACACAAAGATATTTTTAAAGCTGCGAAGCCTTTTTTCGTTTTGCAAATTCTCATTGTAGGGTTTACTTTGTTAAACAGCTTATTATGTATTCAGAGAGTGACTGACATGGAATATTCTGATAAAATTTAATTCTACCGCCTTCAAAGTTACTGGGCCTTTTATTTTTTTATTACTGTATTGAATTATTCTGCTATAATGTTTAATTGATAACTATATATATTTCTTTTTAAAATAACTGTTTAAAAGCTAGAAACTGGGTAACTGAGTGTTTTAACACTCTACAATGTTATGCGGGTTGCAGCATGAAGCTGACATGATACATAATTCTTACATTAAAATTAAGGGCTTGGTCGACAGCGATTACGCGACTTCCAACCCATTCGCCAATTATAATATATTTAAAATATTCATATTCGTGATTAAAGATTAACATAATATCTTCTAGCTGTACCTGATTTATAAATATATTACTTATATAAAGCTTAGAAGGTAACTATGAGACCCCATTCAAAAGATATTTGTCGTGTTCAGGAAGAGAAGTGGTTGCCCTTGCGTTGCTATAGTCAAACAACTATAGAACATTGACGTCGCTTGTTTGGCCATATATAGGCTTACGCACAACTTGTTGCGCGTTACTTAGATAACTTTAGATAGTTTTTATTCTGTTTAGGGATTATTTCTATAAGAAAAACATATATTTTTTCATTTGTATTAAGTATAGTTAGTTGCGTATGGTTAAATTTATAATACAAAAATCAAATGAAAATCGTGACTTTACGTGTTGAGTGACGGAGCTCAACGCTGCGCTTTGTCTAATTAGCAGCAACTACGAAATAAAAATAATTAATTCCCCTGAGTGTCCATCGGATCCACAGCCGTCAAATTTACAGTCTGGTACTATAATTAAAATCTCTTAAGTAAATTTCATATTACATTAAATTTGGGTACCAGTTATTAGTCTCCCCGTCCAAATGCCACGCCTAGCATAAAAAATGCTATACATCACGAGCATTGAGCATCGAGCATTGAGCATTGAGCAGGGAAATACATATTATTTCCGTGTTTAAAACACGTAGCTATACAATTCCGGTATTTTCGCGGGCCGAACGTAACTGAGGTCACGACTGTGAGGTATTTAAAAGATGATTTATAGCAGCTTCCGGTTGGGAAACTAATACTGTTTCTCTAAGCAATTCGATTATTTTTTTTTAAAAGAAAAAGCGAATCCAGTTTCAAGACGGATTCTTCGCTTTCAGTCTAGGTGGCGGAACCTAACGCCGTAGCCGCCGTAGTATACTTCAAAGAAAGTTTTAAACCCACAACCAATACTACACTGACTGACTGACTTAACTAAGTTATCAAATACACATTTCATCGCCGCCTAATATTGCTGGCAACGTAATTAATAACATATCAATGAATATAAGATTAATTTATTCGTGAAACGGCTGACGGTTTTACGAGTTCTCGTATAATGCCAAAGAAGTATCGGTAGCAATATCGCGGCAGTAAATTATATCAAAAACATTCACGTAAAGCCATATCTCAAGTTGCCAGACTATTCTGACAGAGAGATAAAAATAATTATTTTGTAGAACAAAAATCTTGAGAGGACCGTCTGATGGTTTGAGGTTGGACCATTGGTGGGAATGAATCGACGCCATTCTCTGGCACTGGCAGCATGATAGAACACGGCGTTCAGTTCCGCCATCTAACATAAACTGGCATATGACTAGGCGGTCCATCGGGAAAAGGAGTGTCTTAACACCGTGAAAACGAGAGAAGAAAAAAAAATATTATAAATCAATAATAAAAAAATATATATTAAATCCTTGTTTTTCGGTCTTAAATACAAATTAATTACCAAAACGTCATGTATCTCAACCTCAACATCTCTGTGAAATCACTGATTTAGGACTAAAGTACCTACGGGTATAGGTAGGTATTGAAACCATTACCATCGACGGTAATAAATTCTGGGTAACTCTCACTATATAGTACCTCCTTACGAAATTCGTATTTTATTAGCGATAGCGTGTGTAAATAAATAAAAGGGAGGCCAGTAAAAGTATAAATCCTTTAAATGTATTGGTCAATTGTGTATAAATAAATAGGTTTATTTATTTATTTTTTCTTTTTAGCTTTAATTCTTCATTCAGAAAACTTTATGTTGAGTGATTAATTTCTCCTTTTAGGCCTCCTTTTTATTGTGTGAGACAGAAAGAAACCTTCGACTGATAAAATCAAACTGCCATTTCCATTCGAACTTTGACCCATACAGCAGGGTAAGCAGAGGGAACCTATTGAGCACACCGATCATGACGGAGAAACGATCAAGAAACGACTATAATTCATTATCCCAAATGGAAGTTGAATCCACAGCCATCGCTTTTACCTTCATTATACATATTAAACAATACCAAATGAATACTTAAAAGATTTTAGGCTTTACACTTATCGCATAACACAAAAGCACGAGGAAATATTAATGAAGATGTTGACAATCCCAAGTGCTGGAGCACCGAACAAAGGCTTTTGGGGACGGCGATTAGGTTGGCATTGTAATGGGGCCTACCAGATGATATCTATTGTGTTCCCTGATAATGAGTTACAATAGTCGAAATGAAACTTTTTGGGGACCCCTTGGGTTCCAAAAGCGGGACTGTGGAGGAACCGTAACTGAACAGTACCTGATAATTGATGGTTGTTTTGGTAGCTTAGCACTTTTTTCGCATGGCAAGGTGGGCAGAGGGGTTTTCCTCTGTTAGTGTTATAACAGTTCCTTACGCAACACCATATTTTCAAGATTTGATATACTCGAACCCCCAACAGTTTATGATCAGACGCAGTTCTACTACGCCACAGTTTTTATTTTATTTTAAATGCCCCTCAAAACCAACCATTTCGTTAATTTTATACATATCTGCATTTTAAAGCGTAAAATTGTTAATTGATGATTACTTCCTACTGCATATGAATAATCAAGACCATCAGAAATAGATCTTGAAACTAACATTTTTTTTATAAAAATAGTTGTTGCCATACAAATTAATTTGCATTCAAATAATTATTTTTATAATATAAGTTAACATGAAATTAAATAGATTTACGCTATATCACGTGTATTAGGCAAAGGGCACCTTTGAGATATTGCGTGTTAACCCTTGATCTTCAACGCCGCGTTTCTTTTTTTACACAAGGAAATAATTCATTCCCTCGACTAGGATTCGAACCCACAACCGCCGCGTTTTCAGCTAGACGTTCAAAATAAATAATACCTCCAAAATATTATATCAAATTTACGCTTCACCGATCATTTTATTAAGGCGGACCCTTATTACTGAAGCAATTTGATCGGGTTCGTTTGAGAATAAAGGAGGGAATTTTTCAGACGACATTTTGCGCTTTATTGAGAAGAATTTCGTTCCATAGAAATTATTACAGTATTAAATATACATTTTTCAAATATAACCACCTACTTACTTGCTTTACAAAATTGAAAAAGTTAATTCACAATCAACTCACTGAATAACTGTAATTTTTTTGCTAAACCAAGTTAAATATTATAGTTAACCTTTAGAATTAAAGCAAACAGTTTAAAGTTAAATAAAATATTGAAAATTTAAAAGAAACGTCTCTCAATAGCTATTTAAATGGGAATAAAATACCAGAAGTCGTTGAATTGTTTTAAATTTAAATATCAAAGTCTCTTAGGGGCTGTCGACGATATATGTTAAGTGAGGGTTAGGAAGGCTGAGATAGTCGTAGTAGGAAGCGAATATAAATTGCGTATAAGTCATGAATAAGTTTTCGAGTATTTTTGCCACTTTATAGATGGATACACAAGTTTTAACTGAGATCCGATTCGGCCTTGCTTCGGTGAGGTCGCACAATTGGGCTATTATATTTATTTCGATCCCTTGTCGAAGTGATACTGTATTTATATTAGTGTTGTGCTGCGGATTCCTGCGACTGCTGAGCTGCGTGGCGTCCTGCTGCGCTGCGTTGCCCTGTGGTTGCCGAGTCCCGCATCGCTCGTTTCCAGCGTCCGGATTGTTTGTTCAGTAAGTGAATACACAGTTGTTATTAGATAGGTACTCACCTACTGTTCACCGACGGTAGATTTTGCTTGTTATATATAGTGTTAGTTTTAAAGCACACACCCCGTCCCTCGCCGCAAGGTGAGGGGAGAGACAAAGCATGGCCGGCCTCAGTAGCTCCGAGCTGCTGAGGTACTTAGAGACCTTCCACGGGGAGGCATTCAACGCCGTGATGAAGTTCGCGCAAACGCGACACGATGCGCCTAGCTCGCCTAGCGCGCCAGAGGTCGGCCCGGATGCCGATATGCAGCCTTCAGCTGCCGGCCCGAGTGCCGTAGATGAGCCGTTGTTCTCCGGTGGGCCTTGCGACCTCGGAGTCGCCCCGCCGAGGGAGCATTCTCGTGCCCCTACGCCGATCCAGACTGAGGTAGAGATGGAGGAGGGCACTTGCCTGTCCTCCGATTCGGACGATGACGGTTTCGAGACCGTCGGATCGCGCTCGGCCAAGCGTAAGGCCAGGGCCCCTAAGGCCCCCCCCCCGCCCAAAAAGGCGAACAAACCCGACGGCCGGCGTTCCCGCGCGAACGACTTAACGGTTTTCCCCTCCCCTGCCCCCGCCTCTGCGGTTGAGCGGGAAGAGGATGTACCCCCCCGCGCGCCCCGCGTTAAACCCCCGCCGCCCATTTATGTGCAAGATAAGCACAAATGGGGCAAGGTGTCGCAGTGGCTCAATAGCCACAATGTCCAATATTCCACCGCGCGCTTAACGCAGGTTGGAATCAAAATCCAAGTTAGGTCTTCGTCGGAACACCGACAATTTACCTCTTTCCTTCGTGAGTACCAGATAGGGTACCACTCTTACGCCCTGGAGGACGAGCGCCAATTGCGCGTCGTTCTCAAGGGCATTCCCAAAGAGATCGAAGTCGATCTCGTGTTAGATGACCTTCGTAGCAAAGGCTACCCCGTGCGCCAGGCGCACCGTCTCTATAATTCGCGTACCAAAGCGAAATTCGATATCGTGTTAGTCATCCTTGACCTCACTAAGGAGGGAAAGGAAATATTCAATCTGAGGTCGGTGTGTTCTCTCACCGGCATCAGAGTCGAACCCCCACATACGAGGGGTCTCATTGGGCAGTGTCATCGCTGCCAATTATACGGGCACTCTGCCCGCAATTGTTTCGCGCGGCCTAGGTGCGTTAAGTGCCTAGACGATCACGCGACTGCGGATTGTCCCCGCAAAGTCCCCGATCCCGCTGTGCCCCCAAGCTGCGTGCTATGCGAGACGCAGGGCCATCCCGCGAACTATCGCGGATGTTCCCGCGCGCCGCGCAGACGCACTAGGCGCGGAGGCAAAAAGCGCACCTCCAATAAAAAGGAGCCGGCTCCTACTCAATACGAGCCCGCCCCTCTCCCTAAAGAGAATGCGTGGTTTAAACCCGCACCTACACCGGTCGTCGCCCTCGCCGCGGCACCGGTACAGCCGCCTACCCCTCAGGTAGCGGCTCCCCGCCCCGCGCTCGCGCCTTCCGGCGCGACCGCGACCGCGCCCTTGCGCCCGGCGCCTTCCCGCGCCGCGCCCGCGCCCGCACCCGCGCATTCCCGCGCCGCGCCCGCCCCCTCTTCTAACGCTAGCGACTTAGCACTTGTGCTAAGATTCGCTAGATGTTTTGATTTCAAAGAAATCAAAGTCCTCGCGGCGAAACTTAGGAACACGAACGGTTCCGACGATCGCGCTCAAGTTATTATAGATCATATAGATCTCATCGAAGCCATTCAAGGCTTCGTCGCGGTTTAAATTTTTCCAATGGCGGTCATAAATAGATTTACCCCACGGCCCGCTGACTCGCAACTCGCGCGTATTAAACCTAGAGCCCTGTCAATAGCGACCTTTAACGCAAACGGTGTCAAACGCCAAAAAGAGGCTGTGAGCGCCTTCGCGCACGCCCATCAAATAGATATCTTATGTATACAGGAGACTTTTCTTAAACCTGCTGTTCGTAGTCCTGGCATTGCGAACTACAGGATTGTGAGAAATGATAGAGCCACCCACGGTGGTGGCACTATGATTTATTACAAGAAGAATTTACACTGTATACCACTCGACCCTCCGTCTCTCGAAGCAGCCGAGGCGTCGGTGTGTCAGGTATTCCTCACAGGCCATCAGCCTTTAATTATAGCTTCAGTTTATCGTTCGCCGTCTAGGCAATTATTAGAAAGCGACATTTTGGCGCTACTTAGTATGGGAGACTCGGTCCTTCTGATCGGGGATTTCAATTGCAAACATAGACTTTGGAATTCGTCGGTGACTAATGTCAGCGGCAAGAGGCTTCTAGCCTTCACAGAGAAATATAACGCTTGTGTTATAGGCCCGCCTTCTCCCACTCGCTTTAGTGTCCTCGGCACAGGCGATGTACTCGATATTGCCATACTTTCGAACGTTGCACTGTCGCAACGTTCAATAGATACCATTCTCGACCTAGATTCGGACCATCGTCCTGTCATTCTCAAGTTAGGTGACGAGCGCCCCTCTGGCCCTCCCACCAAAACTGTGGTCGACTGGAGGAGATTCGCAAAGCTCCTCCGCTCGAATGAATCCCCTCTTAAGGAATTAATACCTGGCATCGCCGACTCCGCGGCGCTAGCGATAGACGCGGCGAATAAATTTACCGATTATATTTTAAATACAATCCAGAGTTGTTCGAAAGAGGTAACAAACTTACCCGACGGTAGGTTTGATATCTCAGAAAAGCTCAGGCGATTGATTAGACGCAGGAACGTAGCTATGCGACGACACGATACCTACCCGACTGACAAAAATCGTAGGGAATTTTACAGATTAAAGAGGAGAGTTCGATTCGAATTCGAACTTCTGCGCGGTGAGTCGTGGGATAAGAAGCTCGAGGGGCTCGCTCCATCGCACCAGGCATTCTGGGCGCTGTCGCGAGCTTTTAGAGTCGATTGTCTCTCGACTATGCCTCCTCTAGTTAGGTCAGATTGTTCAATTGCCGCCGATGACACCGAAAAAGCGGAATGTCTCGCTGACAGTTTAGAGGCTCAATGTACCCCGAGTAGTCAGCCCTGCGATCCGAGCCACATTGCGCGTGTGGATTCCGCGGTCGCAGAATGGGCGCTGACGCCCCCGCAAGGGGAACCGCTCCGCCCGACCTCTGAAGACGAGGTCAAAGTCATCATCAAAAACCTCAAAGATAGGAAGGCCCCGGGGCCCGACAAATTGTCTAATAGAATGTTCAAGTCCCTACCGGCTCAGTTCATATCTCTATTGGTCATTATTTTCAATTCCCTTCTTAAGTCGTGCTCATTCCCCGACGAATGGAAGGAGGCCATAGTCATAGGCATTCCCAAGCCTAATAAGCCGCGGAATATCCCGTCCAGTTATCGACCTATCAGCCTTCTCAGCTGTTTAGGTAAAATTTACGAGAGAATCATTCTCGTTAGACTCTCAGAGGTGGTAGAGGCCGACTCTCTGCTCTGCAATGAGCAATTCGGTTTCAGAAAGAAACATTCCGCCATACATCAAGTCCACCGTGTTGTAGAGCATATAGCTCGATACAACCTTAGGGATCCTTCTCACAGCAATACAGCTGCTATTTTTCTCGATATAGCGAAAGCTTTCGATAAAGTCTGGCATAACGGCTTGATTTACAAGCTGCGCGCCGTTTACGGCTTGCCAGACTGTCTCGTACACATCCTGCGGGACTTTCTCTCGAATAGATACTTTCGCTATAAAGTCGAAGGCACTCTCTCTTCCCCCCGCCTCCTCCGCGCAGGCGTGCCACAAGGCTCTACGCTAAGTCCTATCCTGTACTCGTTGTACTCCAGTGATATCCCGCTCACTCCGGGTGTTCACCTGGCTATGTACGCCGACGATACAGCCCTCTTCACAACCTCGCGTTGTACTATCCTATTAAAAGATCGACTCCAGAAAGCGGCCCGCGCACTCGGTGAGTGGTTCCGCCAATGGAGAATCGAAGTCAATCCCGAGAAGAGTAAAGCAATACTCTTCCCTCTCAATAAAAATATAAGAGTCTCTACCATCCATCTCTTAGACAAACCCATTCCCTGGGAAAAACAGGTCAAATATCTAGGTGTCACTCTAGACTCTAGATTAACTTTCAAACCCCACATTACAAAAGTCTGCAATAAAGCAAAGTACATTCTCAATAGATTATATTATCTCATAAACAAGAATAGTAAAATGTCACTTAGAAATAAGCTGACACTATACAAAGCTTGTATTAGACCTGTCCTTACTTACGCTTGCGTTGCGTTCGCGCACACCAAGCTTGCTCCCTTGCAAAAAGTGCAAAATAAATTCCTGCGCATCGCATCAGGTTCCCCCTGGTACGTGCGTAATGTCGACCTACATAGAGATTTTGAACTGGAATCGATTCACGAGCACTGCAAACGCTTAGCGAAGCGCTACTTTGAGCGCGCAGGCTCGCACGCGAACCCCCTCGTCGCTGAGGCGTGTAATTACACGCCTCACGCGATTCGTAGACGCCCGCGTAGCGTCCTCTTAGACCCCGATGACGCCATTACCGTAGCAAACGGCCCGTACGTAGGTAGGAAACACACTACACACGCACGACACACACACCGTCGTCGCCGGAATCGACGACGTAGTCTAGCTTATCTCACGGCCCGGCGGCGCCTCGGCGCCGTCGGGTCCAGCGGTTAGGGACCGTTAGCTCCCTTAGATTAGTCTAATTTTATCCCCCGGTCGCGGCTTCTGTGTCGCGGCCGGCTTTTGCTTAGAATAGGGAAACTCCCAGCCCGCTCGACGACCGCAAGCCGAGGTTCGAGCCCCGCAGGGGGCGCCCTTGCGTCGTCGGCACTCCCCACAGGCAGCCACACAGTGCCTGCATATTTTCAGGGACAGAGTACCCTCTTCCCTACCCACCCGGTGTCGCTGTAAAGGCCAGTAAGGCTAACAGCATTAAAGTCAAGTCCGAAAAAAAAAAAAAAAAAAAAAAAAAGTTTTAACTTAGCGGAGATTGTGTGAGACAAATTTGTAAATAAACCAGTTTTAACGCTGCTAAAATAAGTTTCTGATTTTTTTATTTTATATTTTTTTTCTATCGAAAGGTAAACAAAGCAAAACCTAGTGTAGAATAGATAAAGAAGATACTGTGTACTTTTCGCCCAATTTGCAGACTATCGCATGTTGGGTTGCGGAGCACAACGCCGTGATTTGTCTTGTTAGAAGATGAATATAATTCATTCAGACACTGTGCCGCTGTCAATTTTTGATTAAATCTAAAACAATTATTAATTTAAGCTAAATTAAGAAAATAATATTAATAATAGAAACTTAATATGATTTATACAAAACACAAAGAATGTTCAATACCGTACTGTATTTTGTTAGGCGTAAAATCATACACAAGAAAAAAGTTTCGGCAAATTCGAACTGTCAAGATCTGAGGATGTCTCGTTGGGAAGCGGAACACGTGTTGAGTGAAGTCAACTGAGTCGGCAGAAAAAGGAAATTTTTCCCTTTTATTACTTCGATCCATCAACAGTTTTGTTATTTGATGTAGCTGATTTGTTAGAAAATGTTTTTGAATTAGTTTTTCTATAGTTACCTAGTGTTTAGATACTCCGTTCCTACTATCCGCCGGATTATGTGTTTAGTGACGGAACTCAACAGCTCTCTTTGCCTCGTTATCAGAGCAAGAAAATTATAATATAAAATTTCCTTTAGTGGTAATCGAACCCGCAGCTTCTTCAATTCTATATTTTCATCATATCTAAGAATTTCTTTGATCTGAAATAGTTAGAATCTTACAAAAATTGTGCAAAATTGGTCTAAATGTACCAATTTTAGCTAAAACTCCTAGACATCAAGGTGTAATTTTAAATTGTTAATCAAAATTTAAGTGTTCACCTTTGGAATCACCGAGCGAAACATATAGGCCAAGGCTTGTAGCATTGTATGTAACATCACGTACCTACTCTCGTTGTGAGCCACTTTTTACTTGGTTTTAGTAATAAATCTTGAGTCGTTTCGGCGCGCATTGAAATTCTAGCGGGGTTCATTTTCAATAACGGATGTTGATTGAATTTGTACCTAATATCCAGATAGACAAATCTGGATATTAGGTACTGGATATTAGGTACTGGATATCTGGATATTAGGTAGGATGTGGGAGTTACTTTTGTATGTACTTAGGATTTGTAAGTTAAAGAGATTAGAAATTACTCTTTATTTTAGCTATTCTTGAAGAAAAGTCGTTGAAACTAGTAGGGAAATTTAATAATAAATCTATTTTAAATCTAAACATAAACTTTTCGCGAGCATTTACTTCGAAACCAAAAGTGAACAAGTCTAATACGGAAGATCTATAAATAATTCATTCGCGAACACCTCCTTCTACGAATTTGGAAAGAATATCGCTATGTTCGGACTACTAAGTAATTTTTTGTAATATTTTTTTCAATAGACACCAACATTTTAATTTGAATCTAAAAGGACACGATAAAGGCCCAACCGCAGACGCCGTATATTCCTAATAAATTATTGTTCATACATTATCGACTTAGTAACACAAACGTATAGCGCTTGAAGGAACGAGAGAAAAATACACGCGCTATTCTCTACTGTAATTTATTGTAATAAAGCATTAAATGGCATACTTGTAAATGATGTACGTTTCAAATTTGTACGTACAAAGAAACAATAATAATCCAATCCTATATATGGATACACCAAATTGGTAAACTCATACATGGAACGACACACATTAACATTTGACTAGTTGTTTTCTATGGCTTTGTTTTGTTTAATATTTTATTTACAATCCTTTTGTGTCAACTTAACCTTAATACTCAGCTTTCACTGCTCTTGGTTCTGTTGGGACGATATAATCTTATAATCTCTTCAGAAATATTAGTATGTGAGAGTCAATAAATATCTTTCATGTAAAATTTATTGCGTAATATTATTAAATTATACTTTCGTTTGCGTAATATTAATAAAGATTTGTTATCTACTGTCAATATTCTTATGACCATCGCGTGTTGGGTGACGCAACCCAACGCTGCGGTTAGGCAAGCATAGACTACACCAAGGAATTATCCCATTTATAATATTTTCCCGAATAAGACTTATGATCCTTTTAATTTATCTATTAAAATTGTATATTTTACAGTAAAAAAATAAAATAACATAACTATTATGAAGAACGTGGCAAGATAATCTGCATACATATACCTACCCACCTTTGTAGAGTGGTTATAGTTGCTAGTTGAAACTCAAAGCATGCGCGCATGAATACACGATTATGGCGAAAAGGGGTCGAATTGACGTATCTTTAGAAAACGCCCGAGTTCATCGTGACTGTTGACACGTGTCGGGAAGTTGGGTTGATATTTTGCTCTATTATATCTAGATATATATTATGTACCTATAGTTGGATGTGAGTGTGAATAGAATTATTAGTGACTAGTCGTTGTCTGCGGCTTTGCTTGTGTCTAAAGTAAACTTTAATAAATTTTAACTTGCTAAGTCCAGTAGTTTCGGTTAATCATTCATTAACGGAAGAGTTTTATATACGTAGATTTAGTATAATAATTTTGTAATTATAAGATTCTTGCCACATTAAACTAGTTTTGAGAGTAATTTGTAAAATTACAAACACCTCAAAAATCGTCTAAATCATATAAACCACCTTATTACTATCTAACACAAACAGAGTATTCTATCCCAATCCTAATAGAGAATATGCACGTCTAACACACGCCAAGCTGTACACAATAGGTTATACACCACCAATCCATAGTCGAGTCGATACGTCAACAAGACGTCAGACAGTGGGTATTGAATTCGAAACCATTCGTGTTTATCGCCTCCAGGCTTACCAGCTGAACTGTAATAAACCTGTCAGTTCATTAACTCGGATAAAGCTACATAATGGCATTAAGCATCACCAAAGACAATCTTGTGATTGTTCTGTCATTTTTATATTGAAATAATTAAGATTATGATTTTATCTACAAAACAGGGTAGACAGAAGGCACTTAGTGTCTAGACACTGCGTTCGTTACGCACTGTACTATTTTAGAAATATTGCAAGACGAGTTACGAAATTTATTTTCAGCAATTTCTAAGAAAATATGCGTTAAAAATAGGAAACAACTAGAAATAACGAATCAAAACTTGACCCCCATAACTTCACTCTAGCCTAAAGCAAAAACCTTGCAACAAAAATAACATAAGTTGATTTTGTTTAATTTACTACGATGTTATTATTAATTTGAAACATGGGAGCCCTTCTAATAACGTTACTCGATTCAATGAAAAGTAATTTACATTAGACGAAGTATAAGCTCTTATTACAGAACCGATTAAGTTAATAACCAGAGGAACTATACACTAGTTTTGTTACAATCGTTATACTCGTATTGCAAGGTCGAGACAACGCCGCGGGCGCACTCTAACAACGGAATACAAATTTATCATGCTCAAAATTTGACTATTTTATATTCTAAGGTCAGCAAATAAGTGTCTATTAAATTAAATTAATGTTTCTGTGTTTTTTTTCACGAACGATGAAATTCTAAGTTAATTTAGTTGTTTGTACCATAGCGTGGTTCTCTTCATGAACTTAAGTAGTAGTTAGAGAAAAGGAAATCATTGATTTCATATTTCCAATGTTATTAGAACAAGTAATACAATCAGATTTGTAGAGAGCGTTCTATGATTTGGTTCTGTTTGCTCGGAAACTACCAAACGCTTGCTCTGATTTGAAATGGTAGAGGAGTTTATTTTTTTAAGCAAACAATGAATATGAAATTTCAATTCTGACTATTACACGAACGCTGAGCCAAACTTTTAAATCTTTTGCTTTTATTGTTATACCTGTTTCATTATTATCATTATTAATTCCAATAAAATTCATATTACTTAATTAAAATGTCTCTATTATTATTATTAAAATGCAAGAGATGCCAAAAATCTGAAATAAAAAAGTCTTCCTTTTCTATATATTTGAGAAATACTTTATTTTTTAAACAAAGTAAAGTAATTTTAAAGATTACTTTTGAGACATATTTTAATATTAACTATAAACTTTATATTTATTTTATTTTCTTAAATACGTGGAACAAAAAATATTATTTCCAAGCAACACAATATATCCTTTCTAAAAATATTGGTTGCTACATGTATCCCAGCTCCCCAAACATCTGTTATTTTTTGCTATCTGTACCTACATAATCACGTCCTAAGTAATCACTCGTGATTTTTTGCTCTCCAAGCCGCAATAATGGCTTGTTTGTAATGTAACATCGTGAAGGTAGAGTGAAGGTCTCAAAATTCGATTTTTTCTAAGACAATTACCCTATATTGCTTATTATATATAATTTCTGGGTCACACGTAAATGAATTATTGCGTTTTCACATTTTTCCTTGATCTCTTCTAGTTTTTGTACTTTAGCATTACATTGTAAATAAGATTTGGTTTGTTTGTATTATGTTCTAGTTCACGGATAGAACGACACAGATGTTTAGTGATATATCTCTCTGTCCTCTATTTTCATTTTATATAAGACCCACAAAACTTTGCAGTTCCTATTGTATATTCAAATAAGCAGTAGTAAAAGTCTAAATCTTGATTCTAGCACATACTTTTAATCGTGTAGGAAGTAAGTTACACGTATTTAGACATGTCAATATTGATAGTGATTGATTACGTGTAAAACTTAAGTGAATAAAAAATGCATATTATCTTAATAATTTTGTAGGTCAACGCAGTTGGCCATATGGGAGGCATTAATAATTATAATTTCTATTGTAAGCAGTGCTTGTAGATAAAAATGAAATGGTGGAATCCAGGAAACGTTGTCACTAAAAGGATAATATAACGTTTCACGTTTTTATCCGCATAGCATGGTATGGCCGAGGGAACCGAGTGTTAAGACACTCCGTCTCCCACTTACCTATTTTTCGGACATTAGGTATATATGTCATATGATACTATAAACAAAATGAACGCCTAATCAAGCCATTCTATATCAGCAGCATATTAGGTCGATATAGAAACTAGTTCAGAACTGCATCACAATTATCGATTATTATTAACCACTTAGTTGGAGGTGAAACTTTAATGCTAACTAGATCTTGCCTTTCCCTTGCATGTTGTAAAGATAGGCTATATATAGGCGTTCTACGTCGAGGCGTGATTTGGACGTGCCTAGTGCTCGTGTGAAGGTTCGATCGATCTCCATTCGTAGGAATGAATTATATTCATCTCTTTTTAATTAAAAAAAATGTTCTTTTAGATGCTGGTTCCCGAAACGTAAGATTTCGACAATCAACACAATGTTTTTCTTTAGGCAAAAAGTAGCTTATTTTTCCCAAGAAGTAACAAAACACAACTTACTAAAAGAAAATTAAAAATAACTACACAATTTCCATGAAACAGTTAAAATCCAACCATTATTAAATTACAAAACCTTATAAGTTCGTTTCGAAAGTTGGCGAAACACCGAAAAACAAACGTTGGCCATCTCAAAAATTTAAACAACGCTAAGGAATTAATTAAAACAAGTTCGATAGGAAATTTAAAACAAACTTAACTCCAAGATCAATATGTGCTCTCGAATCTTGTTAACTGAGTAAATTTCATGCCAATAAAGTTTACTTTGCGTTCTTTTAGCCTTTGCAAAGTACTAATACTTTATGTTGGGAAATTGTAATTCTTCTGATTGAGGATTGTAATAATTTGTATTTATTAAATTGAATTAAAATTAAATGAGCTTTACGCTTTTTCGCAGACAGCAGGGTAGGCAGAGGGAACCTAGAATTAAGACACTCCGTTCCCCACTTTCCGCCGAATTCCGCGGAAATCTACGAAACTTGTATTTATTAATTATAATTTTATTTTAAAAAGTTATAAGTCCTATTCGTATAAGGTCAGTTTCGGTTCAAAATAATTTAATTTTCCATGCTTTTTGTGTATAAGAGCTTAACTTGGCTATATTTATTCAAATCACGCAAAAAATAGGGAACGGTCTTTTAATGACATTGTGGAGTCTCGTTTTATTTTGTGATAAATTTTGTCCTAAATTATCTCATCTAGATGACTTATAAGATAAAAGTATAATATATATATGTTATATATATTTAAAGATAATATATCTAACATATATATACAGGATGAAACTAATGACCGCCATTATAATTAACAGAATTGACCTTCTCTCTTTCCTTTAAATTCAAGACAATTTTTTCATCACACGGGAACTAAACCTGGAGTATTAATATGCAATTTCAACTAAAATCCAACTAAATCTAGGCTAAATTGCAAAATTAAACCAGACAATCCAGTCTAACCACAATATTAAGAAATAAACAAACATTTATCATTGGAGATGACCAAAACTCTCCACGAGAGCGGATGCAAAATATCGTTATATATAAATTTATGATTTTAGAAGATAAATTACTACACTATACTATGCTATACTATGCTATACTACGCTATACTGGCGGTTCGTGATTTCCTGTATAATAATATATTCGAGTCGGGCGGTCAAGCCTTGAAGTTTGTCATAGTTTGTATCTAACAGAACTGGTAAACCACTTTTGGATTCTGTACTTGGATTATATGAGAGTTGATGTATTGATTTCATTTTTTTAAATAAATATGTACAGATTTATGGCATGACATTTATAATATTGATGGCAGACTTAACCTCAATTTTATCCTGTACCTTGGTCTAAGGTCTTGGTAAACAATAAATAAGTTGATTGGCGGAACACAACGCCGCGGTTTTTCTTCTTACTAAAAAATATAAATAAAAGATTACTTGGTATGACATACATTTTTACATATTTCACATATTTCCAGAATCCGCCAAAGGAGACCAGGTGAAATACTCTATTTTCCACTTACCACTCATAGAAAGCACTTTGGTGAACCAAATCTAAGACTTGCACTGCAATTTCAATTGAAATCTATCTAATTCCAATAATCTCTAAGATAACAGTACCTTCAGATTAGCTATTTACTATACAATGCATTAAATACAAACTGACAATTAAAGCTCCCTTATCTAGACTCAAATGCGTTTGACCACAAAGCGCAATAAATAATGCAATTAATTAAGGTGCGTTCGTTTTCCGAAGTGCAACGTCTAAATATGGAAAAATTTATGACAAAACAATTGCTACCTACCTAACTGGCTATCAAGGAAATTCACAATATGGCTATTTTATTGTTTAGTTGCTTAGAATAAAATTTAGATTTGTATGTAGATGGTAGCGAGTTCGATTTTAAATTTAGATTGCATAATTAACGTAGTGATGCATCACTGATTACTCATTCCATAATAAGAAATCATTTGTAATTTATATATTTATTTGTCTGAAATTTATTTATTAAAAATAACTAATGATATTCTAGTTCTTTTAGCAGAATTACCTTCCGAGCTGTTTAGCTTCCTGTAATGACAATATTGACATTTTTGAAATAATTGATTTAAAATTATGTACTTATTAAGACATACTTAATAAAGCGTATATTGATCTTAATCCCTTAAAAGAAATAATTGCTTATAAGGAAGAAACAATACTAAAGATTGATTGACTGACAACCATAGTAAGTAATGACCGTGGGTTCGATTACCCACTTAAAAAAATACTAATCATTTATTTGATCTAATGTCTTTAACAAACACAGTGTAACATTTCCACCACACGCATACTAAATGTAATACTAAGCCAATAAATTGCTCTAACCGATTACACAAATTAATCTACACCATTTAACTCTGAGAGACAGTTCGAGCGTAGGCATAGAACGTGCTTGCCGCATTAATACATATCACGTAGTCTTTGTATAGATTGTAGATAGGCAACTTTTTGTGCGTACTGTATTGAAATCAAATCTTTTATTTCTTGGTTTAAAATGTTATTCGAAGCTAAGGATAAAGGAATAATAATTTGTTAGGTTCAATTCCATTTTAAGGGAATAATGACATGTATTATATATGAGTTTTTTTTATGATCATTGATTTAAATGTGGAAGGGGAATATTTTTTTAGTTCCTTAGTTTATCTACTTTGCAAAAAATGAGGTAAATAGAGGTCTAGATTAAAATATTTTATAGATTTTCTCAATTGTTTGCAGCTACACTAAACGTGACAAACGTCAAAATTAAAATCAAAGTATTCTTTATTGAATTAGGCCGTGAGAATTACTTTTGTATTGGGTTTTTAATGCCAAATATGCTTTTAAATCATCAAATTATATAGAAAAGTCAGTATTGTCAGTCCTAGAGGAAGCTTCCATCGGCACTGACTCAGAAGGCAGTTCTTCTCCAGACAGTACAAAGAGAAACATAATATATTAAAAGATAAAATAACTTTTAAACTTAAATACTTTTATAAGATATAGTCAATCTCAATATAAAGTTTCAATTCGCTCAGCAATGTTCTACGATACAAGTAGAATATAATGACAATGCAAATTGTGATACCTCCTAGTCCTTGTCGATACTGTGCATTTTAAAGTTTAAAACTAGTATAAAACTGAAACTGTCTGTCTGTTTACATTTTTATTTCTGTATGTAAAATTTTATTGTTTCTATAAATAAATAAAATATAAGTACATACCGTTGCAAATGTGTGTTCGGTCCTCAATTTAAATTTATAAATAAATAAATATTTAGCGTTTGTGGGAGACATATCGCGGCGTTGAGTTCCGCAACTTAACACGCAATGTACCAAGTGCCTTGACACTAATATCCCTCTACGTATCTTGCTATATGGAAAAAACTGCAATATAATGAGGAATCGGGGAACTTTTAGTGACCGATTTCTCCTGTATCTAAACCACACTGAGTGATTCAATGTCAAATCTAATATAAGTAATACATATAATAAATAAAATATAAATATAAGTTACATATAATATGCATAGCGATAAACAATAATTTACGATTTCATATAAAACGTACACAACGCTAGGTGGACGGTCCCATAAAGTGCAGACGGTTTATACTGTCTCGTGAATTTAGGAATAAAACTATAATATCGATTTTTAGCCAGAGAGGCCAGCCATGGCGCAAAGAACTGCGATAGGTTGTGAGTTCGATTCCCACATAGTTTCGTTTTCTTGCTCTGGTAACGAGACAAAGAAACCAAGTAAAAAATAAAATTCGTTATACAAAACGGTAAATATTATAACTAAATCGCTTAAACCCTATCCAAAAAGGTCCATCTTGCACATACTTAAATATTTTTCAAACTTCCCAAACACATTTAACTTACAAAACACTAATAAAAATTTCCAGTACAAAAATATAATATTTCTTTGCGACTCGCATTAACTTCGTACTCGAGTTGACTCAGAACAGTTATCAAACTTGCGCTCACCTCGGAACACTTTAAAGCTGTACATGCGTAATAAATGGTTATATTATCATATGGAACTTTGAAATTTTCCACGCCATAAACTTCCAGTTGATCTTAGTCCGAGTAAATACTAAGAGTACTTTTAAAGTAAAATATGTACATACATAATATTATGTTGCATATATGTATTATTTATACATATATTATGTAGTTAATAATGGGTTAGGCAGAAGGGACGAAATTTTGTGTCCAAACACTCCGTCTCTACTTTCCGCTATCCGAAACATACGGGTTGAGTGGCGGAACTTAACGCCGCGTTGTGTATTGTCAGATTGGGGAAATGAAAATATTTTTTTTTGAGTCTAATCGAATTTCTTTGAGTCGAATTCCATCATTGAATGACTGACTAACCTATTAAACTTAGAACGTTGAAATTTATCCATGTTTCTGCTCTTCTACACCTACCTAAGGTAAGGGAGTATAGAGGAGCAATAAGAGAGGATTTCTCGACATTTCTACGGGAAAAAATGGGATTATCCATTTCACGTCTCAAAGGTGCTTGCGATGACTAGTATACATATGAAAATTATAAGTTTTCTCTATATTTGTTAGAAGTGGGGAAGTTTTGAGTATGGACTATAATGGGTTTTCTCACATATTCTATATCCAAAGTTGTGAAAGGTGTTTGTGGGTAATGATGCGTGTTGGGTACGTCTTTGAATAATGTATTTAAATATTTTATGTTTATGTTAATATCTTTTTATTTTCGCTTTTAATTTTTCAATAATTAATCTAATCCTTGTGGTAGGTTTATGTCCAGCAGTTGTCTTAAAATGCTGACAGGACGATGATTCTGACCCAATATATTCTAGACAAAATTTAGATACAAAATATATAATATTTTTTTGAAATAGTCTTGGTATTTTATTTACTCTAAGATATCATAACGTTATTTAATAATATTCAGCCGCTGATATTCGTATCATAGAAAAATATATTCCCTTTTCCAACCGACTTCGTCCCCAAGGGTGCACAAACTCGTAAATTTACCTTCCCGATGTCGCGATCGCAAAAGTTTTTGTACGGTGAAATCCTGCAAGCTACCTCACTTCACGTCCGCCAGCCGGGTAGGGCCGAATACGAAACTTTAGAATGACTGTTTATAAAATGGTGAAGGATATTTTAAATAAGATTTAGGGTAGGGATTGTTTAGGTTTTTTATTTTTATAGATATATTGTTAATTTATTCAATCGTAGCTTGCATTCCCACTCGACGGAATAAAATATTTGATATTTCAATTTCTACATTCTAGTAACGAGGCTAAGCATGGCGTTGTCCTCCACTACTTAACATGTAATGCCTCAAGAATTTGGCGTCTTAAAAGCGTCTTAATTTGAACAGAATGTCTTATCTATCTATACATGTCTATCTCTTATCACTAGATTCCCTTTGCCTACTCGGCTATAATCAGGATACGGGCTGATACTGAAAGAAGAATTATTTTTAATGTAATTTCTCTTAGTTTTCTGAAGTAAAAAAAGATATGAAGAAAAAGGCTGTAGGAAAATGATAAAAAAGATACACAAAATATGTTACGTAGGTACCTATTTATATAAAAAATGTAAGATAAAAAACAAAAATGCTATAAATAATAACTAGATTTCATACTTTTAATTATAAAATCGTGTTTTAACCGCGATAATGGTGGTAAAAAAAAATCTAACTAATTTACATAAGGGAGCACGCTTCTTGCATACTGAGGTTTTTATTTGCACTAAAGCCTTTATACACTTGCTACTATTAGACATTATAAAAATCTAGATTTTACTGAAGCATTCGCTGCGTGGTCAATTGGAAAATTTTAAATGTAAAACCTTCATATATATTTCCTTAATATACAGCCTGCCTCGAAAAGTAGTCTATCTAAAACATTAATAACATCAATTCGAGCTATCTGTTCCTGAGATTAACGCGTTGAAAAAATGTTTCAGTTTTTTGATATTATATTAAAGAAACATAGATTATAAGATGTATACAGTAAATAAATGATTACATCAATTTGAGTTTATTTTCATAATATAAGGTATATTGCTTAGGACTTTCGTATAACTATACAATTTTTAATGACATTGTGATTTGTGATTGTGATTGTGTAGCGCAGGGGGGCAGTGATTAAGTATGGTTGACACATTGCGGCGTTAGGTTCCACAAGTCATCACTCAATCGATAACTC
The DNA here is from genome assembly GCF_056956725.1 of Heliconius melpomene rosina. Taxonomy (NCBI): domain Eukaryota; kingdom Metazoa; phylum Arthropoda; class Insecta; order Lepidoptera; family Nymphalidae; genus Heliconius; species Heliconius melpomene. The sequence continues at coordinate 805,874 of NC_140402.1, read as the reverse complement.
CCTTGTTGGTTCCCTGGTTCCCTCTACCTGTCCCGCTCTATGCAGGACATATTTATGCGTGATTATAGCATGATTATGACCTTTTACTGTTTATACTATAACTATTAAAAAAACATATTATTTATATAATTATGACAATGTTTTAGTGTGTTTAGTACCTAACCAAAGAAATAAACGTGATGCGATCTACACGCAACGCGTATGAGCTCGTGAACTGAACTAACTAATTATGCAAAAATTTCAAATCCTTGAACTTATTGTACTGTACTGTACATAACATACTTTACATTTTAACACTTGTTGAAGGACTTACCTACTTCAATAGCAAATTTACGAATAAATATTTGAAAAAAACTTATTTAAAATCCTTAGTGCAATATTTTTCATTATAAAAGCATCCGAATTAGAATATGTATATTATATTAGAAAATGAATATGTATATGCGAACAATTTTTTAAGGAATAGAAAATAGGTGTGGTCTTCTCTTAGCCTTCTGTTCATTTCAATCAACACAATTATTGTATGAACGTAAATGAAATGCAACATATTATGTGAAAATGAAACAATTTTAGTTAAACTCTAAAGTTGAAAGGCAAAGGATTATCTTGCGTCAGCCAAACTTTCTAAACGGAACCACGCATCAACTCAACTCAAATCAACGATAAATTGAAAGCTTTAAGCAACAACTCGAGGAAACATCTTAAGAAGTCATAATCATACTTAAGTCGAGACTAATTCAACTCATAATTAAGTTAAAATTGACTCTCTCGAATGTCCCATTTCTGAGTTTGGTTGCAAACTTATCGGGGGGTTTCAATGAAAATTTATTAGTCCAACAACTATTTGTCAAAATTGTCCCGAGGGTTTCTGGAATTTTGGCAAATATCGTTGAACTGCCAATTTGTTTTAAGGACCTGACTGTTTGAACACTTGAAATATGCTCCAGTTTTCTGGGCGTTGAAGTTTTCAGTGTAGTGTGGCGGTTGTTACCCTGTGAGGTTAGATAGGAAGTATTCAGCGAATTTGTACAAAATTCGGACATATTGAATGTGTGCTGAAGTATTTGATTAGAATTGTCATCGTCGACTTTATATTTGTATGGTTTTTAATTAATAAGTTATATAGTAAAAAAATATAATTTCTTTTTCTTCTTTTTTTTGCAATTAAGGAATCCATAAATTATAATGTATATAACACATTCAAAACGATACATTCCAATCCGAAACCAATCCACCCAATATAATTACATTCGGAGAGACAAGAGCGCTCGACAACAAACTGTTGCCTGCATCCTATTTTTCAAATAGCTGTCCCCTGCCAACAGTTCCAAGTCGGGCTGCTTCGCGGTCTACCAACTCGCTCGTATCGGAGACTTTAAAAACTCCAATACGTTTAATACCGCGCCGGCTGCAGGCACAACTTAATAATGTATATACGAAACTTGTTTCATTGTACTTGAGGAACGCTTCGAGCCAACTTCCTTGTTTACTGACTATTCCATTCCTTCCTTTTTAAAAGCGACGCTTTGCATGTCGGTCGCTATCTAGTTCTGTTTAAAGAACAACGTCGGTGCTTTCTGATATGGAAGCTTATTGCTGAACGTTCTTTTAACTTTGTCCAGAGATTTGGGCATTGTTGTTGAGGATATTGCAGTCGTAAATTCAATAAAAACGATCCAAACAAAACTGTGAAGTTCTTCAATTAAAAAATTAAATCAGCTTCACGAGGCATTGCGTTTTGATTGGCGGAATTCAACGCCGGCCTTTTCATTGGTGCCAGAGCCAAGATTTTTTTTTAATATTTCCTTTTCTCGAGTGTGACTCGAACTCACGCATCACAGTTATACTCTTGTGCTTCTGCGCCACGACTGGCCTCTAAAGTTAGTTCAATTCAAAATATTCAAAACGGGGGGGAGGTTTAATGATATTCATGAACGTTAAACCCGAGCGCTGTTGTGAAACGTCGCTTAGACTTGTAACAAAACAATGACACTAACTTAAGCTCGGGATGTGAGGCCGCTATCTCAATTTGATTGCGAACATAAACATAGCCTTTATTACCGCAATTTCGTACTATATACCGTTTACTTTAAAACTTTTGATACTGCCACGGTAACGAATCACCTTAAAAAGTTTGATTTCGTTAAGTAGAATCCGTAAGTCAGTTAAATTCGCTAACTAGACAACTCCGAGCGCTTATCTCCGCGGAGCCGGAGTCCGAAACTTTAAACAAATAACTAACTGTTAAAGAAAGGCAAACAAATTTACGGATCAAGTTATATAAGCTGCCGGAAATAAGTAGAGTCTAAATGGTTTAAGAGATCTTTGTAGTCCCGGCGAAGAAATAAGAGCATAAACGTGTTGTTTAAAGCAGAAATGAAATGACGACCAGTCCACAACGGAAAAAGAATAAATTAAAAGTAAGGATTCGGCCCATTGTTGTTTTTGCTCGGGGTTTTTGCGTGTGTATTCTATAAAGAATACTAAAATGTATTTCGGTTAAGATAAAAATGGACGTTACGCTCGAGGATGGCAGAATGATAATAACTTTCACGTCGGGATGCATCTTATTTTTCTTAATGGCTTCAGGTCCAACGCCAACGGAGTGCTTCTACTTTACAGTTCGTTTCACGTTAGGCATATTAGCTCCAAGTATTGTTGACATCCACTCTTATAAATAAAACATGGTTGCAATATGCATTTTCATTGCACTTTTGTAAGTTTGACTTGAACATTTAGTTTATCATATTTTGTACTGCGAGATTACTTTCTTTTATATTAGCTTTTAAAGGGATAGTCGATTCGATTTCCGTATTGGCTGATGGTCCATTAATACAAATTATCCTCTTGTTATTGAAATTCAAATATAAATTAATTTTCAACTGGGACACATTTCTGTTCCAAACCGCAACTGTGATTGAATCATCGTGTAATCTTTAATACTATTTTCAAGTTGAGCAATGTACGGTATTAGTTGTTGGAAGCTATTAAGCAACATTTGATGGTAAAAAAGAAGGGGGAGACCTTGGAATAATCATCAATGATATTGAAGAAAGAGCAGGTAAAATCGTGAGGATTTCAGAGTAGTGGACTAGCTCATATAGCAAAATTCTGTACTGCTACCCCATAACACAACAGGCTCATTCCGAAAATTAATTTCAACTAATATATCATTCTTATCATTCGTTAGTTCCAAATAAATTGGTGTAAAAGCATCCACAGCCGCATTTGACTAAATCTCCATAGTCAAATTATTCACTCTTGCAATCCGACCAAAGCCCCCGCCGCTCCGTTCGTGTAATATTAAATTATAGTGGGGCGAGTGAACCGTTGCGAAACGGAAAATGCTTGATAACTTTTGTCAGTCACTTTATTAATTTGTGTTTATATGTGTGTAATGAATTTAATTAATTGGTGGTGGCGGAACTTAACGCCGTCTTGTGTTGTAGGTACATGGTTAGTGGTGAGACTTAACGCTGCATTTAGTTTAAACGGGTATAAGAGAGGATTTTTAAAATATAGATACTCTCGGGATCGAACCTACAATATTTACCTTGATGCTTCAAAAATAAGCCATGATATTTTTTTTATTATCAACGTAAAAAATAATGAAAAATATTTGAATCGCTACCAGTGTCAGGACTCTCTGAAGTAAATTTATAACACGTTTACTTCAGACCTCAGCAAATATTTGCAATTAGCATCACACTCAAGTACAGTCAACAGATCAATAAACTTTTGTCTTATAATATTTGTATGATAAATGTATGGTTTCATTGTGTATTTTTGTGCATTATTTTCGTATTGGGAAGTATAGATAACTCATTAAGCAGCCATTTAAGGTTAGGCTAGGTTCCCTATGCAGGATCCCGGTGCGGGATAGAGCGTGAAGCTAAAAAAACGTGAAAATCACTTAAAATGTAAACAACGATCAATCTTCTACCTTTCCAAGCGAAAAATCTTCACTACACATACATACATGTAGAAGTATTCGGAATTCACTCAGACCTATTAGCGGGAGAGTAATACCAGCATATTTCAAACCATTTTCAAATAAGCTTATACTTTATACTATTTCACCGACAACAGAGCATCTATTTCAATGTTTAAAGTCAAGTAATATTTTAGAGACCGCCGCGACGCGCCGCCCGAAATGATTTTCGTGAGGCCTTTAGAGTTTCGACGTCGTTGAAACGAATCCATTTTTCAAAGTATCTCTTTGAGATGTTGCCGTATTTTTGCGGTTTATTAGATTTTATCTTGATAGGTTACTTTTTTTTAAATTTAATAGCGCGAGTTAGTGACAGTACACTCTGTTCTTCAAAAGAGTCACTAAATGTTTGAATCACTATATCATCACTTATACTTCATTTGTACAATATTTGGATTTTTTTTTTATCAACTCCTAAAATAAAATAAATAGTTTTAGATTATATTTATTTATTTATATTTTGGCGAGGATCTTGTAAACTAACATTAGGTTACCGAGTACCATATACAGGAAAGAAGAACAAAATAAGAAGTAGGCGACGGCTGTGGATTCGATTCCCATATGGGAAAACAACACGAGGCGTTAAGCTACGTGAATCAAAATGGAATATCTTCAAATATATTGACTCTAGATTCCCTTTATCTACTCTGCTATAAGTAGGATAAAGCATGAAGATATTATATAGTAAGTAGGTACCTATATGAAAACTTGTTATATCAGCCATATATTTTTTGGAAATTGGACACTGCACCTGGTCTCCCGTACAGTTTTTATTGCAATGTTATGACTACAGCCCAGCGTGGACGTGCCAAACTTATTTATTAATTTAACGGGTTTAATTCCGTTTGTTGTTTAACACGAGTCAATTTTACATTGATAGAGACGTGAAATGGAATGGAAATTATGGAATATGTGAAACGGAATGGAAATTATGAATTGATGTAAATGTTTTCAATTTTATTGTGTTTTGTTTGGTTAGTATATGAAATAGTGCAAAAATTGATGTCAAATAGGAATTGTTAGGGCAGAATTTATTTAGTAATTTCTTTTTAGTATTCCACAAACAACAGGGTAGGGTCAGGGAACCTAGTCTTCAGATACTCCTTTTTCCACCGCCTAATTTTTCCAAGACATTGCGTGTTGGTTGGCGTAACTGAACCTCGCTCTTGAGATCAGAGCTTAGAAATGAAAATAGTTCATCCCTCCATGTGGGAATCGAACCTGCAACGGTCAGAAACCGTATATCATCAACTAACTAAATTAACTCAAACACATTCAAAATAACCAGATATGCAAATATATACAATACAAAAAAAAACCAGCAAGAAATTAAAATTAAGACGAATTATAATAAAAATGAAGATTTCAACTTCCGATTATAATCTCGAGAGGCGAGTTCTCTGAACCTAACGCCGTGTTATTATTTATGTAGGTATTATATATGTATAGGTATTAGGTATATACGAACATGCTTTACTCTACCTCTAACAAAAGGTCATTCCACCAACCTTGTCTTATCTGAATAACTGTATACGATATAAATACATGAATATTTTCGTTTCAGTTTCTCGCTTCATCCCGCATCTTTGATTATCCCGCAATAGTTAGCGGGAACAAAGTGTTAGGACACTCTGTTGGAAAACTAGTACTGATTTGTTTTTAATTTGTAAGTTGAATGGTGTCCTAAAGGATGTCTAATACATACCTATGTAAGTTGGAAAAAAATCCATCTGTATTTTTTGGCGATATCAACTAAATATTGTGCCAGATCATTTCAATAAATAAAATTGTGTGGAACAGTCCGTGTGTACTTATTAAATGTTTCTTGATATCTGTCCAATACTTTGATTTAGTGTTAGTTAAATCTGGTTTTATCTTAAGTTAAATCTAGATTAACTTTTTTTGGCTAACAGGTTACGCAGAGGGACCTAAGAACCTATTGTTAGCACACTTCGTTATCTACTCTACGTAGCGTAACTCTACGCTGCACTGTGTCATGTTAACAAAGAGAGGATAATACAACTAATTCGATTGGTGATTCTCCCGAATTGAAATCGAACCCAGAACCGTCATTTACAATCAGATGCTGTCTACGTATATAGTATATTTATTCTGGCATATGCGACAGAGGGATTTGTTATCGTCACACGCCAGCCTCGGTCAATACGAACTGTAATCCAGGCTTAATTTTGCTCTGAAAAATTTTGAAATTTTCATATATTTTTTAATATTTGTCGTATTTTGAGGCTTAAAATTTACTCAACTTGTCACTATTGTGTTAAAGGTTTAATGGAATATTGGAATTTAGTTATTTGTTTTTTTTTAAATATAATATGTATATCCAGCTAAGCGGAAAAGAACGTGAAGCTAGTTTTTTTAAATAAATATTATTCTAAAATTTTGAATCACTAACTAGGCCAGGCGTGGCGCAGTGGCTCAAATGTGTGTCTGGTTGTGGGTTCGATCACCACTCGAGTAAATTAAATATTTAATTAAATGTATATTTCCATTTCTTCGCTAAGATGTCGTTAAGAATTTGGCGGCAAATGGCTAACGGAGTGTCTTACCCCTAGGTTTAATCTTACCTGCTGTGTGCGGGATACAGCGTGAATCAGATTTAGTTTTCTATAATTTTGAATCACTAACTAAAATCTATATTTAAAATCATATTTTAATATTTAAATGTCTAAATTAGTATTGAGTTACGACCTAGTTCATAGCGTAGATAACCTAGCAGACCCGTCTATCTTGGCATATGTCCGTCACGTTTCATACATGTATTTGAAAATTATAATTATTTTGCTTAAATTAAGATTATAATTAATGATAGTAGTTGAAAGTAGGCTTCGTGGCGCAGGGGCACAACCGTGGTGTAAATGCGACAGGTTGTGGGTTCGATTGCCACTCGGGATAATTAAATATTTATAATTTTCTCGCTTTGACAACGAAGCAAGGCGTGGCGTTAATTTCCTCCAGTTAACGCAATGCTCCGAAATTTGGCGGAAAGTGGGTACCGGAAGTGTCTTATTGGGAACGGAATGTCTTAACACTAGGGTCCCAGGTTACCTCTGCCTACCCGTGCTATGTGCGCGTGAAGCTAAAAAAATATGAGCTGCTATTACCTTTTCATACTTTATATAACAAGTAAGCGATCATAACCTAGGGTCAACACTTAATTTTTCTCGAAGACGAAACCTAAGCGTATCATAAGAGGTGAAATTGAAAAAATATATGTATTTTCCCTCAAATGTGCATCAAACCTACAACCAATGCCATTACAGAGACTTACCTATAATAATCTAAACATTTTCCAACACAACATGTTTAGGCGTACTATTTATTAATGTGTCATACACTCGTAGTGTACGAGAGTACATTGACTCCTTTGTTTTGATCGTACGACAAATTCGTAGTACGTAGGTATTGTAAATTTAATCTATTGGTGTAAATGATTATTTTTTATGAGGTGTACGGTGGTACAGGATGGCTGTAGGTTCAGTGCTCGGTTGATATTAATATTTTTTATGATATTTGTGCAAGAAGAAAAATCAGAAGGTAAATTATTTGCGACAATTGTGGCGTTCATTTCCTCGCGCTGGTAACAGGGCAAAAAGCGGCGTAGAGTTCTGCCACTTAACACGCAATGGCAAATACTTTCTGTATTTTGCAATAAAATACAAAAATAAAATAATAGACTCTAATATCGAACCCATATTCATCAAATCCGCCAAAACAAAACTAGCTTTATAATATAATATTAAAATTTAAAGAAATCTAGTTCAACAACCTTATTCTAAGTTAAAGTTTATCAAGAGTAGCTAAGATCGCAAGTTCAATGACACAAGACTGAAAGAGTAACTCTTCAACCGTAAAACTGAACGAAATTGCCTCGTGGGTAATTAACCTTTAATATTTTATAAATAATAACTCGTTTTTTTTGCTTCACCCTGTATCCCGTACATAGCAGGGTAGGAAGATGGAAACTAGTGTCAAGGCACTCCGTTCCCGTTTAAACACCTCTTTATTTTCTGCCGAATTTTGGAGGAATGGTGTGTTGAGCTGCGGAACTCAACGCCGCACTTTGCCTCGTTACCGAAGCAGAAAATGGAATGGAATTGAACCCACAAACCACAATATTTCATAATAATCAGTAAAATAGTTAACACGCTACGGCGAAACAAACAAACAAATTAACTTTCAAATTCATAATATAAAACATTAAATCGTACCCGAATAAGCATTTAATCCTGACTATCGAACCTGCAACCACCGTCTACAGTCACCCCACTAAGCAACGATAGCGTCTGCCTTTACAGAAGATTGATTTTAAAGTGTCATTTGTGAGGTGATAGGTTAACAAACTGAAGGACGGTCATCGACTTCGTGAAGTTTAGACGCGGGGGGAACGGATTGAAAATTTAACTCTGATTTAAATTTAATGTTAGTTTATGTGTTTGTTTGATTTTTAATTGATTCTTGATTTTATATCAGTTGTTGTGGATGAATGTTAATTGAAAATGTGAAAGTATATATTTTTTCTTCTTTTTTTGGTGGGATTAATGGGAATTTGAAAAAATATATTGTTAGGTTGTGGGCCACAGAGAAGAGAGTTTATGGGAAATTGGGCTAACATTGAGAAACGGGGCCCTCTGCCCACCCTGCTATACCTACGCGGGTTACAGAGTGAAAATGTTTAAAAAAAGATAAATCTTTATAAAAAATACAGTTGTAAAGAAATTTAATTCATATATTCATAGTAATTTAAATATTGACGTTAGGTATCGCAAAAATTGTCCTATATATTATGCGTTCGATTTGTAATGAGGTCTTTGAACTTCCTGTATAATAGTACACTATATTATACAGCGGTATACATTTGTAGAAAAACTAAGAGAGACACTTGGTTTTTTCTAAGATTTTTAAAGATTTTTTTTCTTTTTTTTCATTTTTTGAACCTAGGTAGCTAGTTTTAATACACTCTCTTTTAATAAAAACATCTCCGTTTCTCGACGAATTTCTTGGGCATTGCGTGATGAGTGAGGAAAAGAAAATGTTAAATATCTCATTTCCTCGAGGAATCGAACCCACAGCTTGTGCCACGACTGACCTTACTTTTTGTAATATAATTCTATAGTTATTATTAGAAAGATATGGTCTAGATTTTTTCTAATTAGCATTTTTCTTATAGTTTAACAGGACATCTTTTGTCTACAGCCGCATTCACATTGTATTCCCAGTGTACCAAAACACTCCGTTCTCTTGTCACAGAGTTCCGTCCCTCAACAGCCAATCTCAAAAAGAAGACAGCATGTGAGGAACAGAGTGTTACGATACTAGGTTTCCTCTACCTACCCTTCTATAAGCGGGATACAGCGTGAAACAAAAAAAATAGTAAAAACACCTTCTAAACACTCTCTTTAAAACAGGAACATCAAAATTCCAGGTATTCCTTTTACATATGTTAAGTCAAGAGTCATGATGTAACATTTACATCTCTGTCGGGTGAACGTCCCGTCTGTATCGAATACATATGTATAAGCCGAAAATACCATATTTTATTCATTGTATGTTTCATAGCTCACGCAGTATCCCGCATATAGCGGGATAGGTAGAGGGAAAATAGTAGTAGGATTGCGGCGTTGTGTTGCGTCACTCAAAAAGCAATGCCTCCAGAATTCAGCGAAAAGTGAGGAACGGAGTGTACTAGTTACCAGACCGAGAAAAAGAAAATTATTACTCCTCCAAATGGAAATCGAACCCAAAATATCCTTACAGTCACGACAACCTAAAATATAAATTTATACATAAAGTTTCATCATATATAATATATTTTCTTACAGTTATTTTAACTTTTATGGTAATACTAACTACTAACTACCGCCCACTACGCGCCCACGTTGCATTTTAAACTTTGACACGTTAATTTTTTTTAAACCTTATTTGGAAGGCTCGTATTGGTTTACATTAATCATGGATTGTATTTTATAAACACCTATGGCGCAATTGTGACATCTAATAACCTATACAATAAGTGTAAGTTCGAATTCCCTAATTTTACATGATAAGCAAAAACAATCATTAATTAAACGACGAACGATTATGTATTGATAAAACAATATTTTCTAGACATTGTGTATTGAGTGGCGTAACTTAACGTCGCGATACTACAAAATGTTACTCTAGAACCCTATATAATTTCCCTCCATTTAATTAAAATTCTTAAGTTAGTAAACAATTAACAGTTGCCATAGCAACGCTAAGATCTTCATAGTAGTGCCATGTTATGTGGGTTCATTTAGTAGAAGTGAACGTCGCGGACGAAGGCTAAACTTTAATCTTGGCCTTAATAGGCTAAATTTTAATATTTACTTCATATAGTACATGTATAAAATGAATTTAGAACTGTTAATCCGATGGTTGTAAGTTCGATTTCCGCTGGGGAGAGTATAATGTTTTTATTTCCTTGTTCTGGTATATAGCAGGGTATACAGAAGGAACCCGGTGTTAAGACACTCAGTCAGTAGAACGAGGAAAATTAAACGCCGCACTTTGTCTCTTTACAATTAAAGGAAAAATTATTAAATGTTGTAACATGGCTTCAAAACTTATTTTTTGAAAAAAATAAAAGGAACATCATTTTAATTGAAAACACTTTTAATTTACTTTTAAATTTATTTGAAAACAAGCAATAAAAATTTAGGGCATTACAATATAACGATACAAATTTCACAGTGTAGGTGTTTACATTGTCTTTTTTAAATAAAATATAAAGTGGAAGTCGAAATTTTATATTATTGGTTCAGTAGATAATAAACATAGTCATTGTAGTTATTGATTAGCTTCACTCTGCTATTTGCTGGATAGGCAGAAGGAACTCAGTGTTAAAACACTCTGTTAGCGTAGTCTTTGCGTTGAACTGAACTTTCTGTACTTACAATAACGAGGAAATAAAAATAATTTATTCTCCTGAATGGGAATCGAACTCACAATCGAATATTTACTGTCACTCGCTGCGCTACGACGACCTCGGTAATTCATTATTATTCTTTATTTAAGTAATCCCAATACAGATATAGATTGTAATTTTTAACAAGATGGCCCGGTTTTTGTTTTTATTTTGGCAAAAATATTCATGACATAATTTTTCGTAAATACTTCGTAACTCTTTTCAATCTGGGATGAAAATTGGAATTTAGGTGTTATATAATTTACATTTAAATATTGTCCATAAAAGTTATCGAATCTATAACCAACGCTCATTATACTAGACACAATCCGCGGCTTCGTCCGCGTAGCCAAAAGGGTATTTTAGAGTTTTGTATGAAAGATATCAGTGCCCGAGGTTACTCCGACCACATGTGCAGGTACATACATAATTTATTGTTGATATTGATAATAATTAAAAAGAAAAACATAGTTATCTGTCACTAACTACGACTAAAATCTAAAATATCTTAAAAAAATACTATTATTTTTAACAAATATAACGACAAAAGAAAACGCATTCAATAACTCACATCTCAATCTAAATAGCTGACAGGATAATTGCCTATTGTTCAAAATTATAACGCTGCCATGTAAAAAGGTATTGTGTTTCTGTGAAATAATAGAGGAGGTTGTAACGTTTTTATTTTGTAGTATTATAGCCGAAATTAAGGTAACACGCAGGTAGATCCTTATCTGTTCATCAAATGGAAGGTTTGATGACTAAAATTGTAATTGTGGTTTGTTTTTTTGTTCTTTTTTTCGGCTTCATATTGTGTTCCACTCATAGCAGGATGGAAGGACAGGTTCAGGCAGTCTGTTCTCCATTAAGACCATTCTCCACTTTCCACCGAATTCTTGAAGCATTGGGTGTTAAGTGGCGAAACTCGACGCCACGATATGAAACGACACTGTTCGTGCGAGAGTCCGACTCGCACTTGGCCGGTTTTGTTTTTAATATATACATAGCAAACATAGAGTGACGAAACTCTACCGCGAAGCAATGGAATGATCTGAAGTTCCACTGGCCCACGACTGTTTCATGTGTGATTATCTTAAATAATTATTATTTCTGAATAGAAAGGAATATTAGAACTGATATTTAAATTTCAAGGCTTCTATGTTGTAATATAAACCATAGGCATGGGAGTGTGCCAATGTCTTTTGAATGATATCTCGAAGAGGCCGTTTTGGCGCTGTGGAGCAGCATTTGGTAGTATAAATAATGTTAGCTATATTTATATCTCCAATCTAGACAAATCGCGGCGTTAGGTTCCGCCGTTCGTACGTAATGTCTCGAAAATTAGATGGGAATTGAGTGGTCTATCTACCTTATGCAGGATATGAGACCTAGCATGATACCTGTCGTGTACCGTAATGTAAACGCGACAGGTTGTCGGTTCGATTCCCACTCGACCAAATGAAATATTTAATATTTTCATTTCCTCTCTCTTGTCACGAGGCAAAGCGCGACGTTGCATTCCGCCACTAACCACACAATACCTCCAAAATTTGGCGTACAGTGGAGATCAGAAGTGGCTTAATAAGAACGGAGTGTTTTAACACTAATTTCCCAGGATCCCCACCCTGGTATGTGCGGGATAAAGCGTGAACCTAAAAAAGGACTAGGTACTAATATATATAATACAAGTTATTTTTTAAATGTTTTATTCGCGTTTTGATAGCTTCAGCATATAATTTGAGAACAATTAAGATCAATCATAGAACAATTATGGCTACTGAACAACCTCCACGCGAATGAAATATAAAAATATATAATCTATTCAAATACATAATTGTAATTATTAACGCTGTTATAGCTCAGTTGTCTATCGGGCTGGAATGGGTGTTGGTTCAATTATAAAATTATTTGAGGGAATTTTATAAAGTGACTTATCTAAACTTAAATGATACTTAATAATGGTGCAATTAGGTAAAAAATAACCAAAAAAAATCGCAATTTACCTAAAAAATAAAATAAAACAAAAACAATTATTTATTAAATAATAAAACCATTATCTACACATGCCTAGAGCCTAAAACAATGTTATCTTAGAAAAAACTGTAAGGTCAAGAATTTGTATTTCCGACCGTGGACCGCTTACAGTACGATCGACGAGTTTTGGACCCTTAAATTTAGAGTTTTTAAACTTTTGGGCATTGTTTACTCTGGAGATAAATAATCAAAAGTTAGAAAAAATCCTAAAATCAAATCCATATTCATCTACAGCTAATTTCAGAGTGGCCACGACTCACCGGGCGTACTGTAGTTGTTCTTGTACGTAACTCGTTCATGCGAATTTCGTAACGCCCGAGGCTAAGCTGAATGTATTATATTAGTATTTGTGTGTTAAGGCCGATGTTTGATCGTTAATGCGAGAATCATTATTAGAATTAACTTTAAAAAAATGTGGTTTCACGCATTTTCCCGCATATACTGGGATAGGCTGAGAATGGAGTATTTCTTCCATTCCATTTTCTTGCTGCAAAAGCCAAGATATGAAAACAAATCATTTCTCCAAACTCACAACTGCCTGCCAACTGCGTTAACTAAGTATTGTTGTGACTCTAGAGACCAATTTCCTTGTTTACCAGCTTATATTGTAACATTTTGTATAAATCAGTTAAAAAAATGCTTTAGTTATAGAATACCGGAAGAAACAGCCTGTGTTATTCTTATAAACGTAATGAAAACTAATTGAATTTGAACGTGCAACCGTCGTAAAAACTAACACACTTTCCAATCAGGTCACAGTCGGTGTCAAAACATCAAAAATCATTAAAAAATCACGAAAATCGATAAAAATCCACAAAAACCAGTTCTTAATAGGCCAGGTGGCGCTAACACCGCTATCGAAATCTTAGGGCATGCATAATGAAGCGAGTAAACCTTGAATAGAATATGTTATAGTAGAATAATTAATCAAATTTACAGTTAAAATGTCGTAGAACGTGGTTATAGTTAAAAGGGCATGGGTTCAATTCCACTTCTTATCTATATTTCTATATGCTCTATACCAACATTATAAATTTAAAAAGTTTGTAGGGACTTTTTTAACAGCTTCACGTTTGTATCCCGCAAACAGCAGGATAAGCTGAGGGCACCTGGAAATGTAGTGTTAATACATTCTGTTCCCTTTAAGACACTTTCTTTTACCACTTTCCCAGAATTCTGAAGGCATTGCGTGTGGTACTGATATAAAAGAAAATTTAACAAAAAACCGCGGCGTCGAGTTCCGCCACTAAACAAGCACTTGATTTTCTCTACCACTGCTATGCGGGATAAAGCGTGAAACTGCATTTTTTTTAAAGATTTGAATAAAATTTCAGTGACAAAAACCAATTGATTTCAATTAAGAAATGAGCACATAACTTGACTAGTAATTAAAAGATTATGAGTATACCGTTAACTGGTGGGTTCAATAATTTTATAATATTTAAAGTGTTATTCACATTAAGGGTTATTAACATATTAAATACCTTTTTACCATATGCGTGTTTACTTTAAACTTGATGGTTGTAGGTTCGATTCCTATTGGTGGATTGATTGTAGACTGACAAAACGTGGTGTTAAGTTACGCCAATGCTGTTTTGGCTCTGCCTTCCCTGTTACTTCTATGAAGCTAGATTTTAATTAGCGTTGCGCTGTATACAGCAGTTTAGGCGGAGGGAACCTAGAAACATAGTGTTAAGACAGTTCTGTCTGTTTCCATTAAGACATTCCCGTCCCCATGAATGGCAATTTAATAATTTTATTTCCTCCAGTGGGAATCAAACCCACGACCGTCGCGTTCACAGTCAGCTATGCCGCAGTCGCTATGCCGCTATAATGATATTTAATTATATTTCAATGTTGGACAGTTATTTAATAACTTCTTGTCACAAAGTTTGTAAAATACAATATTTTTGCTGTCAAACTCGGTGGTACGATCATTTGTTTGAAGGTCGCCCTTTCAATTCCAGCACTAGCAAATTATATATTTTTTTTTAATTATAAAAAAAATCAAAGGAAACCAATTATATTTACATATATATGTAATTTATATATACTATTAAATTCTGTTTATATTTATATACTAATGTACGTATATTAATTGTTATAACCGGTAGCCTTCCTCAGGAAACGAGTAAAAATAAAATGGTTTAAGCAAAAACAGAAATAATTTACAAACTCGAGCTAATAGTTCCTGAGATTATAGCGTTCAAGCAAACAAACTATTCAATTTGATAATATTAGATAGATATGTAATATTGGCTCACGCTGTATCCCGATTTAAGCAGGGTATGCAGAGGGAACCCGTAACACTCCAACTATACTAAAACTTTCAAATTAAATACTTTATAAGTATAAAACTATAAATTATTTTAGTGTTAACATGTAAAATTGTTCACATTCAGACCAACTGAGAAAGGTCGCCTCAGTGACATATAGGGCAAAGGGACGCAACCTTTTGCCAAATATAATGTTAGCTTTACGTAACTAAATTACGTAATGCTTAGATGTGATTTTTACTTAATAGCCTGGCATACAATTTGTTTCTAAGTTACTTTAGTTATGTTATTTACAAAACGGTTCGATAAATTTCCTTTAAGATGGAGTATTTTCTAAAGAGGTCATTTTCGTATTGTCAAAGCGACAGTAAAGGCAGTTGGGTTTGAGTCTCACTCGCGTGCATGTGTTATTAATTATTATTATTTTTTATTATCCTTTTCTTTTATTATTATTTTTTAATATTATTATTATTTTTTAATTTCCTTGTTTAACTTCGGCACTCAACACGCAATGCCTCAAAAAGACGTCGGAGAGTGAGGAACGGAGTGTCTTACACTAGACACTAGACTACACTAGGTTCCCTATGCCTACCCTGCTACATAAGGGATAATGCGTGAAATTAAAAACAAATAATTGTAATTAAAATCATTGCTATTTCGAATTCTCTCAAGCAAAGATCTTTAACTATTAACATTAAACATTTACTTTAAGCGGACATTCCTCTACTTTGGCCGGAGACGAGACAAGACCAACTCAGAGAGAGGGCGTGATTTCACATAAATATTTAATTCTCCACCCATTTACTTAGGCTTTGTTAATTTTCGGCCTTTCTGTTTTAAGTTTATGCTCAATTTACGTGAGTACCGCAGTTTAATTTGATTTAAATATTGTAACGACGGAAGGATTGCGTGGTATATTGTATTTAAATATTAGATAGATGATTGGTGTTTGGTAGATGGGCCATGTTTTTACATTTATTAATCATTATAATGATTCGAGGTGGAGTATCAGCGTGTGATTGCAAAAGCGATGGTTGTGCGTTCTATTTTAAGAATGGGCGTGAATTATTTTTATTTTCCCCTTTGATAGCACTATGCGTAGCGGTAAGTTCAATCAATGAATAGGTACGGTATCGTTCCTTATCGACTACTAATTTATATATAAAAGGAAAAAAATGAAGTTTAATTTCGTATATCATTAACACAGGAAGTTCCGCGGAACCAAAAAAAAATTCAGATCAATCAAAATATTAAAACAATTTAGAAAGTTACTCTCCCTATTATCAAATTATCGCGTGAAAATATTTGCACCGTCACCGTCACCATCACGATGCAAAAAGAAGAACGGCTGTGGAGTGGGGTATCTGTCCAAGTCCCCTCCTGCCAATTTATTGTGATTAATGAACCCTCAGAACATTGAAACGTTGATGCGGCCAACGCAAACGTATTATGGTTGGTACCTAACAAAAGTGTGGCACGTTGGAGAAATATTTATATACGGTGGAGAAGTTACGGAAATTTCTCCAAAAAATATTATTTTTGAGTAAATTTGTCATATAAATGATTTTTTTACATATATTGATCTTTTATTTAGTATGGTAAAAGTCGGTGGTAGATTTCGTCACCCAGTACGTGATTGAAAGGAAGGAGTAAGGAAGGAGAAAGAGAAAGGAGTGTCTTATGGGTCAAAATTTCAGGATAAAATTCCTTCTGTTTATTAACAAATTTAACTTTATTTAAAAAAAAAAACAAAATATGAACAAAGCTTTCCTCAAGTAACCGTTGCCTCGGTATCAACTTTTAATAAAGTCGGTCCAAAAATTACTGCGGTGTCGGCAGCGCAATGGTTTCGCGGTCTTGAAACATTATTAAAAATTAATATTTCAAACTTTCAGAAAATTTCCAAGAGTTGGGAATTTTAAAAAGATTATGTTTAATCAAGGAATACTTTCTTTACTTTTCAGGCGTGATATCGTCTCAAATTTGTGATAAGCGTCGGAATTTTTGAGGTAGAGTAATTTGTGGTCACTGAGTTATACTTATTCCGCATGTTTCAGACATTACGCTAATTTGGCGGAAAGCGAGGAACGGAAGTTCAAGCTTCCTTTTATCTATCTGCTATGTGCAGAATACACATTGAAGCTAAAAAAAAATCTGTAGTTAATCATACTAGACCTAGTAAATAAATAGTTTCAAGTAAATATTAGTATCGCAATTAGTACTATTATAAATAATGAAAATACCAGAAAACATTATTAATTATAGTTTAACAAAAACATTTAACTAACAACTTCATAATTACAGCGAACCATTCAATCGTAGCCCAAGAGCACTACCCTCAATATTAATATTAACAAACAACCCGATACGTCTTTTGTTTTGTCTAATTAAACATTTTCAGAGTCGAGCTTGTAAATTAAATTATAAATTCAAAATTGATTTCATCTGCCGTGAGCAAAGAGGGTATATCAAATAAATTGTCTGACAATAGCAGATGACTGCTTCACGAATGGCTGACGGCTAAAAGACTATTATTGTATGTCGCTCACGATTCTGGATTTCTCGAAATAATTCAATATTACACAAATGTAGAAAATTGAACTTCTGAAAAGTCTAGACTTTTGGATTTTGATAACATTCTGGTAATAGCAATCAGGTATAATGTCTTGGAGATATTTAATTCCTTTAATAATAATAAGTATTTGAAAATAGTTTTCACTATTTCACTAAAAAACTCGGTCCAGTTAACTTTTTCCATTTGAAACAATTAACGCGATAGAAGTCAGTTTGTACAAGTACAAGGGGACAAAGCATCTCGAGCCACTAGAGGCAATTGTCTCATAATATCGGTTAGCTGCCAGGAAAATAGTCACTTTGGAGTAACTGTTTTTTTCAAGTTGGCAACATCTAGACGTTTTATAGCGACACTTTACCGCAATCAAGAGGATCATTAGCTTGTAGATGTCTGCCAAATACCCTATAGCCTGCCTTCAATGTTTTCTCACCCTTCTGCGAGAAAGATGTTGTAACACACACCTTTTTTGGATGAAACCCTCACGGACATTGCCAAGTTTTGCACTTTTTGTAGAACATTAGCGAATTTCTCTACAGAATCATTTATATCGGTATGAATCTACATTAACGTTTAGTATCGACTTGTAAGTCAAACATTAATCTTTTAGTGAAACATATTAATCAATTACTCGAATCACTTAAGGAATATCGAAGCGTTAGTAAAAAATCAAATGGTAAACTAAGGAAATCGTAGGCGGGGGACGATAAGAAACCCAAGAAAAAAAACAAAACATCAATTTTAATGAGTCGAAAACCGAGAATTTTCTGTTCCATTTAGAGAGCAATATTTTTTCTACAACATTTAATCAGAGTAAGAAACGAAATGGTAATTTGTATGGACCGCCCGATGTAAATTTTATGCAAGAATTCGTTCACTCCCTCTCCCTAAAAGGGGAAGATTTTTGCAGCGGACAGAAAATTTTGCTTAGCCAAGTGAAATTTTAACTGCCTCGACAGAGACAGCTCGGGGAACGTGAATACTTAATGCTAACTTACTTCCCGCTGGTTCATTATACTGCATCATTTTAAAGTGAAAAAATTGACCTGTTCGCTTCGTATTATTTTGTATCTAGTTGTAATAATAATTTAATATTTACATCAATTTGTAAGTATTTCAATGACATTTTAGTTTAATATTGATATGTTTCACTAATTCCTATATGTGCTTAAATAAAACATCGACTGGAGGCCGGAATAGTCTTTTTTTCTGTCTACCTCTTATAAAATGAGAAAAACAATGTAAACAAAATATAGAAGCTTCCTTCAAACAAAATAGAATAGAAAAATAAAAATTAAATTACACCCAAACTCCATGATTAGTATCGCCCAGACTTATTACAGTGAAGTAAAAGTTTAACGACTTACAGTTCCATTATTTCAAAGTAGCATCCAAATCCCGAAGCTAAAATGTTCGACTGATTTAATTCAAGTAAATTAATGGATCTTTGCCCCGTTTTGGAGGCAGTTATCGAGTTCTAAACTCTTCAACTTCACAGTTTGTTTCAATTTGTCAAGACCAATTCAGAAAATTCAGATATTCAATAGGTGATAGACTTTTGTGTAGTAACAAAGGCTGTCCCATTTTATTCCCTCGACTACTGTCATTGCCTTTTATACGTTGTGATGGATGACACTTGGAAAAGTTAATATTTTAGCAATATCATTTGGTTATTATTAGTTTTGACTTGTTTTCGTATGACAATGGATTATTTAATTTCAAGTATTGGTAATTATTTATTGATGGCTTTATAGAGTTACTAGAAACCTCAAGACTCTAGGCTTAAAAAAATAAAAAAGCGGCTTTCAAAAGAAAAGATGGACTAAAGTGTTGGTAAGAATATGGTCCATGATATAATGTACAGCCATTGCTCATGATGTTGATGTACCTATATTAATTAACATAACATTTAATTGTTATTTACATTAACAAAATTTATATGTATATTAGAGACAATATTGGCCTCACTGTAAGAGTTAGTCGTAGGTTCGATTTTACTAAAAATGTATTTAAAATATTTTCAGGTTCGGTATATCAGCACAGACTAACACATAATACAGACAAATTAAAAACTCCATACTAAAGAATTGTTGAAACTGTTTCAAAGAAATTAATTTATAACATATGAATCTTCATTTGAAATCAAATAAGAATTTCATATGATCACCAAAGTGGGCGAAGTTAAATAAAACAGAAACTAAGAAGTTACCAAACTAAATTGGCTCGAGTCTGCCTGTGACAGTCTATTTCTTTGCTCCTTACAATTGTTACTTTTATTTTACTATACTTGTATTATACGATGTTTAAAGAACATTTTCGGTAACACGATTGTTTTAAAATTACTACATGAGGCCCTCGAGGCGCAGAGTTAAGACGACAGTTGCGAGTTCGTGCCCTACTTGGGGGAATAAATTATTTTAAAACAATATCACTACCACTAGGTTCCCTCTGGCCTTCCTTTTATATATGATATATATGTGAATCTTAAAAACAAATATCCAATCAGAATATTATTATTACATTCAAATTTAATACTCGACAGTTAAATTACCTAAAAAGTGACAACGCGTGAACTTTAACACATTGACGTTAAAATTAGCATATCCATTATAAATTTCGTATCTACTACAAAATTATTATAAAATATTTGCTAGGCCATATATGTTATGAAATTATAACGCAACTTACACTTTTGTCAATATATATCTACTAATCTAGGTAGGTAGGCTAAAAAAATAGTGTTAAGGCACTCCTTTCTCTATTCAATTTTTTTTTTGCTTCACGCACATAGTATGATAGGCAGAGAAAACCTGAGAACCTAATTTTAAAACACTTCGTTCCTCACTTCCAATGCGTATAGAGTGGCGAAACTCAACGCCGTTGTTGTCAGATAAAGGAAAGACACTACAGATATTCATTACATTAGTATGACTAATATAAATCCAAGAATAAAATCAGTTAATTAGGATACGTAACCTTACAGTTACTCTATGTAATAAATACTTGTAATCTAGATTTAGCATTAAAACTAGCTTCCTACTCAATTTTTAAGTGACATATTAATTTGTACCACTTAAGCAGTCACATCCTCATTAACCGCTGTTCTCTCACTTATAGGCACACTCAGAAACGTTAATTAGCGTTTATTTTTTTTTAATT
Source organism: Heliconius melpomene rosina (assembly GCF_056956725.1). NCBI lineage: Eukaryota > Metazoa > Arthropoda > Insecta > Lepidoptera > Nymphalidae > Heliconius > Heliconius melpomene. Next base: position 784,896 of record NC_140402.1, on the reverse strand, counting down.
AAGGGATTTTAAAGAGTGTGTAGGTATTATAAAAGTAAATAATTAATTTATTATTTTTCACCTTTCTTTTCATAAAAGTAATTAGGATATTATTTATTATCTATCTCTTATTATATGTATAGATAATTTGGTTTTTGTTTAGGTTTCGTAGTCGGTTTAATTTTTTTTAAATATTTTTTTAAGTACATTTGTCAAAATTAGAATTGAATGCAATAACATTATTTAGATCCACTTTTGTAAGAAATCCGCTGTCGTCAGTTAAGTTAAGATCAGGTCAGACGTTTGTGCCAATCGAAGCCAGACAGACAAATAAATTGTCAGCCAACAGAAAGAAAAAATATTTAATGAAAGAATAAGAAATTCTATTCGAAGATTTTAGATATTTTTATAGTATTTGTTTTTATTGAAAGACAGTCTAAATGTGTCCAGGCACTCAGTTCTCCATTTTTTACCTGAATGGTAGGTAATCATAAAAAGAGTAAATAATAAAAAAAAAATATTGGTTTAGAAGATATACTAATTGTATATTATATTTATTTCAAAATTATCAATAGTAAAAATTATAAAATTTCAGCAAAAAATATTACGTTTTAACAAATTGCCATCGATGTACAAAATATCGGACATGTTTATTATAATTATTATTTTCGCTTGGCACTTACTGATACTGACGTGGTACTGCATCCAAATACATTAATTGTGTATAGGATTTTACCTGTAAAAAGAAAAAGATAGATATTATTAAAAAAAGAAATTCAAAACTGTTTATTAGGTATTCATAGGTTTAGCTATGACATTTATGATGGGTAATTTTTCTTAATGGTAAAAGATAATAAAGTTATTTTCATTTTCTTGCTTATCTGGTGAGATACAGCACTGCGTTGGGTTCCGCTACACACCACGCTATGTCTCAAAGGTTAAGGAATGATCGAAGTGTCTCATCTCTACATCTTTTCTGCCTATCTCTGCTAAGAATATAAAAATATATTTCACATTTCTAAACAACACACCCAGGAGTATATTTAAAGTTAGACAATCTTCTAGCAAATTAAGCTGGAGCGGGCAATTTCTGAAGCAGACACGTTAATTGTAGCGACTGTTTGATCTTAAACTTTGTACAAACGGTTATAACCGTCTGTATCTAAAATAATATTTAGAAAAAAATAACTAAACCCTAAGCAAAATGAAAACCTATTCCATTTATTTTTCTTTATAAGATTAAAATTATAATTTTTATAAGTTAGCTAGCTTTTGTATATGTTTATTTAAAATCATCTATATACATATGTATATAATACTGAGTATGTATATAGTAAGTGTAGGGAAGCACTAAGGAACCCACTCTCAAAATTCTTAGGGCAATGGAATAAAACATATTTTTTCACTCTCCCCATCAAATCTAAACAAATAAAACTACGATACATTTCTGACATATTGAATACTGATATTGTTATGAAATTATAAATTTAAATTTCCAACAAAGTTCTCAGTATATTAGGAAATCGCGTAATTGTGATATTGGAGGCATTAAAGTACGTCTCTCCAAGATAACTCAGGGTAATACAGATCACAAACGATCACGAGCTCAAATCAAGTTATCAGAAGTCGTGACCGGGGGCTGGCGCTGGGTCTGGCTGTCCAAAATGAGAATCGAAGGTAAAACTAAGGTTACAAACAAACTTTCCTTCCAGACTAGAATTTGTCTACGAGCACGCGATTTCTGCACGATAAGTATTAGATTTATTTTTGACTGTAAACGCGATGTTTGTTGGCTCGCTCCATAATTAGAATTAGATTTTAGTTATTTTTAAAGCACGGCGTTTAGTTCCGCCAATGACCGCAAAATTTGGTGAAAAGTTATAAACGGAGGTAAACGCTAGGTTCTCTCTAACAACTCTGCTGTAAAAAACGTTATATTTTTATTAAGTCAAGTAATTAAATAGCCTGCAACTTCAATACGATAGAATATCAAATTTTCTAGGTGAATCAATATTTTTCTTGCCGACGTTAAAACTGCGCTTAAAGTAAACATTACTAGAGCAATTTAACACGAATCCATTAGCGGCCAAGAGAAAAAAAACAACGAAGACACCAAAAAAGTAACTACAAATTTAAAACAAATGAACATTAACATGAAGGAGGCAAATACACGTATATGCTTAAACAATTCAGCTAAGTTATGCGTCGGCACGTCCACTGACGAAGAGGCAAACTGACAAAATAAAGATTTTTCCCAAAAAAAAAAATGTATATCCTTTGAAAAGGTTTATACAATAAATCTTTTAATCCTCTTATATACAATTTTATCGAGATTGGCCGGATGGTGCGAGTTCTTTCTTTGTTTTTCGACGCCACTGCCGCCGTATTTTCCGATGTCCGCCTTTTTAATTAGTACTTTTATGTGCATTTGCGATGTTAGAAATCGATTCAGATCGTTTTTACTTTCTGGTTCGTCGGCAATTAATGAATTATAATCGTATGGGACAAAGAGCAGTTTGAATTTATAGTGTTTTTAGTACCTGTCGCCTGCAGCGGCGTCTGCGTCGTGTATCATATGTAACACACATTATTATAAGCCTTATTGTGATATACTTTATCGTCAACAAGTTTGTAAAAGTCGAAAAAGAAGGGGCTATGGCGCACCAGCACAGCATAGTGATCACAGGTTGTGGATCAAATCCCATTTGGGGATGAATTAAACGAACCGAAGTGTTTTACACTAGGTTCCTTCTCTCGACACTCATTTATACGAAAACAACTTGAAGCTATTAATAATAGTAGTTATAATGCTATATAATTATTCAAAACATGACATATCTTCATATAACTTGACTGTAAAAGATAGTATCTATCAGAGTTAAAAATAGAAAACAAAAATTCTATTAAACGTTAAGGTTATTTGATGATTCTCTACTCGTAACTTGTAAAGATAAAGTATTCCCAAAGGAGCTTAAACCGTGAAGTATTCTACAGTCATCAATCAAATGAGACAGACAATGTAGGAAAGAATGGAAAAAAAACTATTATTGATGTGGACAGGTAGACTATCCGATATGAGCTGGCCGTTTTGATGTATTTGATAAAAAAGTAAAGCTTTTTGTCGTGTAGCAGGGGAACTTCGTGTCAAGACACTCAGTTTCCCACTTGTTGAAGAATTTTTGAGACATCCTTGCTCATTATCTACCAGAGAAGGGGTAAATAAAATAATTTACATTTTGAGAGGGAACGAATCTCCAATTATTATCGTGTTTAAGCTTAGACACCGTCCCACTGCGCTACCACTATATTAGATTCATATCTTAATATGCTGGCGAGATAATAATCGTTATGTGCGGTAATTTATAATGTAATGGTTCACGAAGACGCGTTTGAAAAGAAAATTATAGTACACCCTAAAGACTGCGCGAACAGCTTTGAGTAATGATTTGAATTATTATTAAGTATTTAAATTATACTTATTTCTCGTGTATAGTAGACGAATTGCGGCGTTGAACTCTGCCTATATCTCCTGTTTGCATTAAATAATAGACTATCTCAGAAAATATAAAAAGTCTTCTTCTTTTCGACAATAAACTACTGATGTCCATAAAAAACGTGAAGTTGCTAAAAGATGCTCCCACAGCTTCAACCGTCTCAAAGTTATATATTTTTTTGATCTATACAAATTTCAAACATTATATTTTATAGAAATTCATCTCCAGTTTTATCATCATCGACATTTACGACCATTTCAAGTAATGTGACACTACTAGTTCCACAGTCCGCCCCCATCGGCCATGCATAATAAAAACAACGTTATCTACACTATGTTTTCATTCATTTGGTTTTTTTGTTATACCTTCTTTTTATTGTACGCTACCGGCAGCCCTCATGGTCCTCGATCTAGACTGAAATTTACGACTGGACAAATAAAGGGCTTTGATTTTTTTATTTGGTTTCTTTTTTGTCCATTGAATATCTATTGTTTGATTAAAATTGTTTAAAGTAATCTGATATTTGGTTGTGGTGTTGTGATGGTTGATTTTTCATTTTATAAATATTATTTAGTTATTTGATTTGTTATATAAATGTAATTATGGATGGAAAAAATTCCCCCTTTGGTATCCAGAGTGTCAAGGCACTCCAACTTTCGTTTTCAAGCCAAATTCGAGACACTGATTGTACTTAAGACGGCTGCACTCAAAGTCGCGCTCGTCTTGTTACCAGAGCGTAATAAAAATAATTCATTCCCCCTAATGAGAATCGAACCCACACCCGTCCCGTTTATAGTCAAATGCTATGGCCTTATTTAGATTAATTTATACTATAATTAAAATCGCATAAACGATGAACTTAAATCAGATAAAACTAACAGAAATTAAAATTTTGCCAATATTGTTTGTTCAGATGGTAGAAAATTGAATCGAGTACACAGTTGCTATACTCAAGTGCAAAACATATGTTCAGTCAGGTGGTCTAACCCACAATTTGGGCAGTGGGAGTCACCTACAAAAAACTTTCCGCTTCATCCATACAAAAATTGGCCACAAAAAAAAATTGACACAGGCAGGTATAATTTCGTGTATTAAAGCGGTTTTCATCTGCAACCGCTTATTTTTTAAAAGGGAAGTAAAGTTTGCTTGTATTTCTTATATACGGAATCGAACCCACAATCATCATAAAAATGGAGTAAATTTTATTAATATATGTAAGTTTTTTTTTTATAGGGGAATCAATTTTTATTATCATCGTTAAAACTCACATTTCTTTTATAATTCCGTTAGTTTTGTATTTGAATTGAAAGCAGTGGGTTTTAATAGATGTTTACTTTTTTACTGTATCCCGCATATAGCAGAGGGAACCTAGTGTTAAAACACTCTCCGTTCTCCACTCAATACTCAATTTTCAAAATATAATATATTGATTGGCGAAACTCAACGCCGCGCGTATTTTCACCAAAGTGAGGAAATGTACCTAGATTATTAATTTTGCAGAATGGGAATCGAACAGACAGGTTACATATTTACAGGCAGTCACTGAGCTGCTGCACCAGGACGACCTCAAATTGTTTAATTTGATTTCGAAATCAAGTAGGGGCTAAAAAGAGAATATTGTCGAAACAAATATTTACGTTGCGCCTTACAACCTTGTGAGCTTATCTTTATATAAATAATTCTTGATGTTTTTGTGGCACAGTGGAAACGATGGCTATGGGTTCGATTCTCATTAAAATTATTTATATTTGAATTTATTTTCGATTATAGAATATTGTAATATATAACACAGCGTTAGGTACCGCAATATACACTCAACATCCGATATGTCGGAATATATGTATATATCATCGAAGTTAAGAAGTAAAGAAATAACAAAAATACTTTTCAATTTTGTAAGCCACGTTTATTTAAAAAAGTAGCTACACGCATGTTCCGCATACCATGATTAGGCAGGCCGCTCTGTCTTACCTTCTCCTCCTTATCTTCTGTCTCCAGAGTGAGAATCGAACCTACATACGTCGCATTTACACCCAGACGCTGTGCCACTGCGCTACAACGGCGTAAGCGCTTATCTTAATACAAATAATGGTTAGTGGCGAAACTGGTTGTCGTAAGCGCAAGCGGCGTGTGATATGTTTATGATAAATTCGCTAACTTCTAGATAAACTTGTATGGGAATGTTTTATTATCCTGTCCTGGAGTTATATACGTCTATCTTAGAAATAGGAAGTCAGGATTGAAATTAAGATTAAAGGATAGACTGTAATTTTAGTATTGTAGTAGTTTCAGTAATGAAATATTTCATAGTTTGATTTCTTCGTTCTGGTGTCGAGGGAAAGCTCGGGAATTCAGCAGAAAGTGGAGAGCAGAGTGTCTTAACACTAAGCTCTTTTTTAGAGGAAATATAAAAAATATGCTTAAAATATAGTTGTTTAAAAGAAGTTTCGGCATATTAGACCAATATATCAACCTTGCATGAAGCTATACTAAAACTAAAATATCATTGAATGACCTATCACGAAATAATAAGAACTTTGAAATTTTTACATTTGGTAACGTTTTTTTCTTTATCTTGTTCATATTTTTTTAAGCTTCATGTGGTATCCCGGGCGTATCAGGGTAAGCAGATGGATCCTGGGAACCTATTATTAAGACACTCCGTTCCCATTAAGACACTTCCGTTTCCCACCCAATTTTTCTCATCTAAGAGACATCTCTACTTCTTTTTAAGAACTTCAACTTCAAACTGTATTTTAAAATCTTTTGCACGTTAGCTGGCGAAACAAAACGCCGCACATTGTCTAAGCATGTCTTAATAAATTTCCTAACTTTTATTTAATAAATATAAATATACGACAAATAAGTAATTATTTGTCCAAATCCTTAGATATCTTCCTTTAAATATCCTCTTATTTAGATCAATCAAAGCCCTCGATTCAATCTGGCCGGCCAGTGTGTTGACAATAGATGTTTTTAGTAGGTAAGTAGATTTACTTTACTCTATTACCTTATACTTACCTTACTTACATTCTTTACCTTACAATAGCGTTAGAGAAATATGATTAACTGATTGTTGTTTTTTTAGCTTTACAATGTATCCCGCACATAGAAGTAGGCGAGGGGAACCTGGAAATCGGAAACCAGAAAAAGGGAAAATAAAAGTATTAAATATTTTACTTCCGCGAATGAGATTCAAACTCAGAACCTCGTCGCTTAAGGGGGATAAAGGATAAAGGTTTTTTTTTTTTGGGTTTCTTAAAATTTAGCAATTAACTAGAGAAATGTTTTTCTTTCACTTTAATTTGTATACTTTAATTATCACTTTATTATTTAAAAATATTTTAACATAGCAGCCACCAAGAATATCCCGTATGAGGAAAGACTATTGTAAGTGTTATAGTATGTACCTATATAAAAAAATACATTTCCCCTCAGAGATTAATTTTTTTGATCAACAAGGCGAACGAAGCGAGAGAAATTGCGAGCGAAGCGAAAAGGCAAAGGCCCCTATATTATTTATAGATTATTTTCTAGTACTTTGTATATTAAACGTCATATTCCTTCGTCATTGCATTTAGATCAACAGAAAATTGTTTATATACAAAGATAAATATATCGATATCGTATTTGTATGTTATTGTAATATATAAAGTGACATCGAAAGATATACTGATAACACTGATAACAACGTAAACAGTTGTATTATGCTATTCTAAAAAGATTATATTTCTATCTATCTATTTCTTTATATAATTTACTTAAAATTGGGGCTTAAATTTAATTCATATATTTCACATACAGTAAGTTAAACAGAGAGAATCCAGTGCCGAGACACTCTGTTCTTCATTTTCTGCCTAAATTGAAAAGTTTGCCTGTTGACGGAATTAATTAAACGGTACAAAAGTATAGAACATTATTAGTCTTCTGTTTGTTTATAAATTATTTATTATTTAATACAACGTTGTCTCGTGATAAGCAGTGACTATTAAATACACGTGTCAATAGTAATGTAATTACATAAATAATATATACATAATATAGAAGATTATGTTGAAATTACGTCAAAAACTATTGGAAGTAAAAATTTCCACTTGCTAAATAGAGTACGCATACTTTGGTTATTAAGGCAATTGTCGTGGGATCGATTTTTGGTATGGCAACATTACAAAAATATTTTGTTTTTTTTCAAGTATTACAATAATCAAGATTTGGTTTATTAAATAATATACCTAAATATATTACACCTATGCTATCTTGCACGCTGTATCCCGCATATATAAGCAGAAAGAACTTGGCAACCTAGTGTTAAAACACTCCATTCAGACACTTCCGTTCCCTATTTTCCTCCGTATTCTTAAGGCATTGCGTTTTGAGTGACAAAATTCAACGCAGCACTTTACCTGGTTCCCAAAGCGTAGAAATGAAAATATTGAATATTTCATTTCCCCGATTGGGAATCGAACCCATAACCGTCGTGTTTACAGTCGCACGCTAGCTAGTGCCTCTACCCCACGACGGGTCTCTCATAATATTAGTATAGATATAATAAAACAGAAGGTTTATTGTTAAATATATTAAGGCCAACGCAGTAATTATTTATCGTTTAATTGATTTGACGCTTAAAGCAATATTATCAACAGTCAAGGACAAGAGAGAGTGATGACATTTATGTAAAAATAATATATAAGTATTGAATCTGACTGGTAAGGCGACAGTAGTGGGTTCGAATCCCACCCGGGAAAATACATTATTATTATGCTGGTAACAAGGCAAATCGCGGTATTGAATTTAGCCAAAACGCAAGATCACGAAAATTGGTAAGTAGGATGGAGTATCTTAACGATAGGTTCCTAGGTTCCCTCTGCTCACCCTGCTATTTCGGGATACAGTATGAAAGAGGGACGATAACGCAAGTGCACTGTCTGTTCAAATTTTATCAGATTCTATACAAACTATCAATTTTTTACCCTAACAAGACTCAAAGATCCAAATTTTCAAATATTTTTGAAGTTTCTGGAACTTTTACTTAAAAAAAAATATTTTTCAAACAAAACCGTCGGCGGTTATTAGTATAGGTAGGTACTGTTACAAGATATCATATTCCCACTCGACCTCTTCTAGGGTTAGGGATGTTACTTACAGATAAGGAATGAAAACGTATTGTGGAGATAAAAGGCACGACCACACAACAATATTGTAAATAAAATTATATATCAATATATAGACTTTATAGTACAGTTTGACTTTATAGTCAGATTAGAGATCGCGACGGCCGTAGGTTCAATTCCCACTCAAAATAATGATAATATAACATTTCCTGCTCCTATAAGATAAAGCTGGTGATTTACTTAAGCGTGTAAGAATTTCTACGCTTGATGAGAACGTATGGCTTAGTGGTCAGAGCGTGCGGATGGTTTCCACGAGACGGATTCAAATCCTGTTACGTTTTAATTTTTAAAAGTTTTCTACAATTATTGATAATTGAAAAAAAAAAAACTTTTTTATAATTTCATTCGATTATTTAACAATAATCAATAGGTAGCTAGCTTAGCTAGCTAGCTTTCAATATACATTTAAGCAACACTATCTCACGAACTACCCAGCGAGCGTTAGTAGAAGAAGTAGAAATAGTGGAACTCCTCGATATCCAATCTTTGGATAATAAATTCTAGTTTTGGCACGACCCACCTCTCATGGATGCCGGCACTGTTGTAACATATCGTCCAATTCTTTATTGAGATAACGGGAAAGACATTTTAGCAGTATGTTTTTAGTGCGTTATTACGTAGCTGATAAATTTTAAGTGTATATCTATTATATAATATATATAAATATATTTATGTGTTTGCGGCGTTGAGTTCCGTAAATCAACACGCAATGGCTACAGAATTCGGCGGGAAGTGGAGTACGTAGTGTGGTAACACTAGGTTTTACTTTCGTAGACCACAGTTTCATTTGTATAGACATTTTGTTAAAAGTAAAAAAATATAAAAATCATTGTTTTGGGTCCTCTTTTACTGATAAAAACCCACGTATTAGTTTTTCTTATATACCTAGACACCGATCAGTTACAATTTTATTATATGTTTTATTATATACGTGTTTATAAAAAAATGGGTAAAAATACCTAATCCCAAGATTGTAAAATTTAAAAAAAAATCATTTTTTGAGTTAGACCACTTTATTTTAGACTAATAGTAAATGCAACACAATCGTATCTCAGAGAGTACAGCTGACATCATTACACGCGCTCTAAGGTTATTAATATACGAAACACGTGTTTTTATTGGTTTAGATCGACTGTTAGCGGAGTGATATCGCTTATTTAGTGACTAAATTTGAGGAAGTGACTGGTCACTTTATTTGTAGTGGTATATACAATTTTGTCGAATTTAATTTCAATAAATGATTACTTTATATTGATAGATTTTTTTCTATTCTTATTATAAAAAATAAATCTATTACTCCGAGTGGATATTGAACCCGTAACCGTAGCGTATACGCTACAGTACCACTACACCACAATGGTTTATATTAAATTAAAATACACATAATCGTTAGCCAATGGATTCTTGACCCAACCCTATTTATCATACTTTAGATATTATATTGCACATTGTCTTACATATTTACTAGTTGATACTATGGAAAAGTCAAGTTATTTTTTACCGTATGGCAGGGAAGGCGGAGGGAACCTTACGTTAAGACATTCCATTTCCAAATCACCTCCCAATTTTCATGACCATGCGTGTTGAGTGGGACGCACTACTCACTAGTTTCCAAAGTTGGGAAATAAAAATAATTCATTACCCCAAGTGGGAATCGAATCCACAACCATCGACAACGGCGTCACATATAAACATATGTACTTATAATATTATTTAAAAAAAAACGTAAACAATGAGTCACTTTCCACAGGAATGTGCGTATTCAATTCAATTTTTAGTTCAGTGGGTCACAAAATATTAATTGTCTCAAAATGACCTCAAAATGACAATGTATGATAATTTTATAACCTCATATTGTTTATTGTTAAGTTATTCGGTGATTTTTGTGAACGTGATTGAACACGCAAGGTTGTAGGTTCGATTACCGCCCAAATTCTACCGACATTTCAACTTTTTCTTAGGCTTTATGCTGCATCGCGCACTTAGCATTATAAACTCAGGGAACCTGGGAACCTAGTGTTAAAACACTTGCCTATTAAGACACTTCGGTTCACCACTTTCCGTCGAATTCTTGTGAAATTAATAAAATAAAGGCCCAATAGGAAATTTAAGGTTAAATTTTAAATGACGACGTTGGGAAAATACATAGTTAATATGTAGGCCAAAGGCATTTAGTTTAGAAAGCGTTTCCTTAATATCAGGTTTATATTATGTATGTAAAATAGTTATTTTGAATATAATATTCATTATGGCGAAGTGGGACAGACTGTAAGCGTTGGGGATTCGATTTCCATTTGAGGCAACGAATTATATTAACTTCCTTGCTCTGGAAACAAGACAGCGCGGCATTAAGTTTCGACAATTAACACACACCATTTCTCTAAATTTGGATGGTAAGAAGGAAATGGTATCTGAGCAGCTTTTTTTATTTTTTTACAGCGAGGTAGCCAGAAGGAGTCTGGGAACGTAGCGTAAAGACACTCGGTCCCAATTAAACACTTCCTTTCCTACTTTACCTCCACTCCATCTTGCCGGAGACATTGCGTTTTGAGTGGCGTAACTCAACGCCAGCGGCATTTCGGCGTTACCAAAGTAACGATTAACAGAGTTTAATTGAGTTTAGTGTATATCTAGAAACATATTAGCAGTAAATGCTTCACTCGGTGTTATCCGACGCAATAACAATTTGCGTAGTGCGCTCATACTCGTACACGTGTCAGCATTTGTTCTATTTCTGTCACACTTTCTAAGGATATACAGTGCTAGTTTAGTGTATTTTATACCCGAAATTGTGGATTTTGTAGTTAACTCTGGTAAAATTTGTATTGAGGTGGTCACAGGTTCATATTTTTGATTAGGTTTTGTATGAGTGCGGCGTTCGTTCAATGTTAGTTAATTTAAAGGATTTTTTTAACTTGTAACGCACGCTGTATACCGTGGGAACCATGTGTTAAGACACATCCTGTGTCAAGAGACGATTCTCCCTTATTCGATTTTCAATTCGAGTCATCGTGAACACAGTTTTACGGTAATAAACGCCGCATATATATACATCTAGGTAAGATGCGACTCATACGTATCTAGATCTACTAAAATGTTTACCACTTTAGTAGATCTAGATACGTATGCGGCGTTAACTTCTGCCACTAGTCAAGATATCAAGATTTGTAAAAACAAAAACAAAAATACTAAGCCGAGTGCGTATCTTATCTAAAAAATGTAAACACATTTGAATTTACAACTATCGCGAAACGTCACTACTGCGTCATGATATCGTTTACTCTGTAAAGTGAAACGCAGTTAAATTTTGTTTTCTTTTAACATCTGCCGCATATACCAGGATAGTTAAGGAATCTAGTGAAGTGATACGCGTCAAGTGTCGCGGAACTCAACGCCGTTCCGTATAACCAGAGCAGGGATATGAAAGTAATTGAAATATAATTATTTGTATGGGACCCACACCCATTTACACTCATATCCATACACTGCATTTAAATTTAATTGAAAAATATTGATAGCTTATTAAAAATAGAAATTAACCTACGAATTCTGGTTTCGCAAGTTTAACCGCTAAGCCTATAGGTAAATAATTATGTCACACACACAATCGATAGTATGACGCAAAATTGAATACACGAGCTAAGAAAGCATGCCAAATACGCTGCACTTACTAATATGTAGTAGTAAAATCGTAGAATAGAAAAAAATACTTAATACATATATTTTTATGTTACACGCTGTATCCCGCACATACCAGGAGGTTTAGCAGGAGGAACTTGTTGGTAAAATACACCATTAAGACATTTTTCTTCCTCCATTTTCCACTGAATTCTAGAGTAAATAAAAATAGAGATATTTAATATCTCATTTCTTCCAATGGGTATCGAACCCACAAGCTGTCGCTGTTATTTCAATTATAATATAAGGTAAACGTGAGTTGCTAGAAAAAAATCACAATATTTTGCTAAATTCACATCAAAGATAAGGGATTTACAAATTAGCTAGACGATGTGCGGCGTTTAGTTCCGCCTCTCAAACGCAAACAAAAAAACACGTGAACTAAACATAGCAACACTTCATATTCCTTTCATACCATAATGATATATAGCTTAGCTTGGGAACAAAAAAACACAGCTAGTTGTAATTTAGCATGCACTCGCGGTAATGCTAGAGCCACGCACTATACTTGTAACGGGTCTATATGTATCACATCCACATCTTGCCATGAGAACCAACGTTTAGTGCTCATGAGGAGGTGATTTTAACTGTTTTTTTTTTAGAAATGATTTTTTTTTTTTGGAAATTGAGTAATCTGTGATTTATGGTTTGTTTTTTTTTTTAATTTTCACGTTAGGCATGGTAAGCTCCACTCTAAAATCCTATTTATTTTCAGCTTTCTGGAAACATTAGGTGGCGGAACTCAAGGTTTTGCCTCGTAAATATATTAGTAATATTACATTCCTCGAGCGGGAACAGAACCCACAATTTTGCACCGTCACTACGACCTCTTAATTAATTTAATTAATCTACTATATATATAAAATATTTAACTTTTACTTTTCTAAATATTTTTTAGAATAATTCTCATATCAGTTTAATTAAAATCTGGATTATAATAATACTTAATGAAGGATTTTTGCCACAAGCAAAATGGAAAAAGAAATTATTAGACTAAATTACTTTATCAGCCTAAACGGTAACGCTCAAGGAAAAACCAATAAATACACATGAAATGGCAAAACTATTATAAACCGCCAACGCAGGAAATATGACATTAGCATGGTGGGTGATTCACCAATTTAACTGTAAACATATAGAACACCGAGTTCACGGTCAGAGAGCCATTACCGTGATCACAACACCACAGTCACGACGATACTTGTATGTGGGCATGTAATTATAAAGGCATTAGGGTAACCTTAGTGTATCAAGAACTATTTTTTCTTCGACATAAATCTGTGGCAGGTTGCTTGCAATGCTAAAATGTTGTCTTAGTTAAGATTTTGTATTTATAAATAGAGTAAACTTTAAACAAGGCTAGTCGTGGTGCAAGTCAGGCAGGAGAATGAAATATTTAATATTTTTACCACTCAACACGCAATGATGGCGAGCTGAGTGTTTAAGCACTAAGTTTCTAGGTACTTTTATGTGCGGGATTTCAAGCAAATCAATAAGAATTATAACAAAACCACACAGAATTACGTATAAAGACTTGCACATAATATTACAAGATAACCAAAACTACGAGAAAATTAAATTCAAAAACTAAACTAAATTTATCTCTTTATTTAACTTCTAATTAATTCTTAATTTGAGCATTCAGACCGTCTTTGTGAGAACTTTCGTCCACGATCAAAGGACCACCGTTAACTTTAGCACGCTGTTCGAATAGATCTTTTCTTTTAGGGTAGGGTAGGGCGTCAAAAGTTTCCTTTACTTGGAGCTGGTATTTTCGGTGAAATGACTCGCATTACCGAGTCAATAGATTCTGACATAAACTGAGCTGAACTGAAGTCTCTATCTCGTTTCAGCTTTTTGTTAGAGTAAATGGTGTGCCTTAATTTGGACATTTGATGATGTACCAGTTGAGATGATTGGGTTATTTGAATTGGTAATTTTAGTTAAGTAATATGAAATTGGTGATTTATTAATGTTATAAAAACTTTGATTAATATGGTGCAATTCGACAAAACTGATTTTTTAGATAGTCTTGGTTCAGAAATTGATTTGGGGGACGTTGATGTCTTGGGAATAGGTATCATTTACTTTCTCTAAACTACGCAGATCCTAGTGATGAGCGGACGATGTCGTTAATTGTTTATTAGAAATATGATGTGCTTTATTTCCTTTTTTTAAATTTACACTATATCCCGCACATTACAGTATAGGCCTGGGAACCTTAAGTGTTTAATTACTGCGTTCTCGAGAGCGAGGAAAAGAGAATATTAAATATTTAATTTCCTCGAGTGGAAACCGAACCTACTACCTATCACACGTTTGGCCCATATACTAGTATAATCTAAAATTGTAATATTTTATAAATCAATGTGTTTATGCCCAAGCGACAAGCGTCCGAATTTTGGAACTAGCTTAATGTAAAATTTATGGTTCGCACTCTTAATAAAAACTGTATACGATCTCGAATGAAGTATGGAACGCGTAATAATAGAATGAATGGTAGATTATAAGGCGTTTTATGGCGTACTCTTAAGACCTGCTAAATATTAAAACTGGATCGTGGATTGTTAAATGGTTGCTTTGTTCACTTTTAGTGTTTAGTGCAACAGGTCTTTGTAAATGTCAAGGAGTTTGTCATGTTGAATTCAGGGTTGTCGTGGTACAGTAGGTTCAATTCTAACTCGGGGGAATTATTATATTTACTTTCAATTTCCTTCTTCTTCTTCTAGTAAACAACGCGCCCCGTTAGTTCTACTGTGCCTTATCCTGTCTATCCTGTCTTCGTAGCTAGTCTTTTAACATGCAATAGTGTAATTCTAGAGTAATCCTAGTGTTAAGTTTAGTTAAGTAATCCTAGTCCTAGTTTAAGTTAACACTACGTTTCCCATTAAAATTACATGTTAAGTGGCAGAACTCAACGCCGCACTTTGCCTCGTTACCCATTATCTAATATCAAGACACAATTTTTACCAAAAATTATAAATTTTAAACCAATTTTTAATATACAGGAAAACTATATATTGGAAATGCAAGAAACTGAAGCCTAGGCCAGGCTGTCGAGGCCCGTCGAGGCGGTAATAGCAGAGTGTACAGTATTTGAGTCCGTCAGTTTAAGCGCTACGCTTACAAGATCATACACATAAGCTAATTATGTATTGCAAAAGGTTTCTTTTATAAAAGCGCTGAAGCGTGTACATTTGTGTTCTAATTGCAATATGTCCGTATTAGTATAGCTAAATGTTGTGTTTTAAATATATTATAGAAATAGTGGTCGTGGGTTCGATTTCTTCGGGTGAGAGATCAAAGTATTAGTCCAGTAGGTATCGAGCGCAGCGTTGAGTTCCGCCTCTCAGCACATATTTTATCGAAATTTTTCTTCGTTCTTAGCATAAGCATAAATATGTTACCATAAAGAATCTTTATTATTACTGATATCTACTATATAACAATATGTAACTTTTCTTTCAGAACTGAAAGGGTTTTCTAATAACTAACTTGGTAAAAATACTCGAGAGAAAATATTCTTTCAATATTAAAGGAATATCTTGCTGAAAATGTCGTTTATAGATGAGGAGAAAATCAAAATAACTAAAATCAATTAAAATCTGAAAATCTGTCGAGGTGTAGTGGTGACGTTAGTGTGTTCGACTCCCACTGGGGGAAACGATTTATTTAATTTGTTATCTTTATTGCCTCGCTCTAGTAATAAGACAACGCGGGGTTGAGTTCCGCTAGTCAACACATAATGTTTCAAAAATTTAACAACAGGTTCATTAGGTTCCCTCTGTTATATAAGGGTACATATAACAGAGGGAACCTAATGAAATTTAAAAAAAACTTATAATGCTTGATAGCTACCGTATTGACCGTTTTTCTATTGCTGACGGTTTTCAAAGGATAATAGAAAGTATTCACAGATCATATCTATATAACTCATTCGTTTGACGCCGAGTTCGAACTTTTCACTATTTCATTTCCAATTGCCAAATTGTATACGATCCAAGTTATATATTTTTTTACGATACACAGAGAGAAAACGAACACTGGTTGTGTTAAGACACTCCGTTCTCAACTTTCTTTTCATATTGTATTTTGATGAGCCAGTTGGTTATGGCCCAGTTGCATTAAGGTATGGTTAAACGTGTATGTTAATGTGAGGGTTATGCGTTTGATTCCCTCTCGGTGAAATGAAATATTTAATATTTTCATTTTCTTGCTCTGGGAACGAGGAAAAACGCAGCGCTGATAGAAGTATCTTAATGGGAAGGGAGTATATAAAGACTACCTTCCCAGGTTCCTAGGAAATACTGTCTTAACACTAGGTTACCATATGCGGGATACAAAGTAAAGGTATAAAGCAAGGCAAGGAAGTAATCACGTCTACAGACAGTCAGGACAGAACAAAAATTTGCATCATAATATTCCTTCCACCGGCTGGTATTCTATTTGCAAATTTATATTCCATTGAAAAGAGGGTATCTTAAAAAAGTTTCAATGAAATACTGTAGCGTCGCCGTTTCTTCATAAATCTGCATGATCTGCATATCCGTGTTACGTACAAGAATTTGGCATGTTATTTTTAAAGCGAATTGGGATTTTCGCTTTTTTTAGCTTTGCCGCCGCCGTTCATTCTTAAAAAAAAGAAAATTCAGTGTTTAGACACTTCATTCTACTACTTGCTGACAAGTAAAAAACATTGCTCATAACATTGCTGAAGCAGACTGTATAAACATTTTTTTTTATATAACCTATAGGTAAGTATTGTGGCTGTAACAGATGATCCTATTCATAAAATGATGTTTCTCCATTCCGTCGCTCTAGTCACAAGACTGAAGTTCCACATCTTAACACCGATATCTTGATAATTAGGAGGAAATTGGGGAACGGAGTGTTAAAACACTTTAACCTTTGTCCACCCTACTATAGACAGGAACTTGAAAACGACTATGGGTCACTTGTCCGACCTCACGTCGAACCCACAATCATCACAGAGTCAATTGAATTGCTGCGATATCAATTTATTCGCGAGACGATTTTTGACGTCGTATTTGATTTAAAGCTTTAAACATATTGCGAAATGACTCCTAAGTCATTCACCCACCAGACGCTTATCGTAAAACGAAATATTGCTTATTCTATTAAATATTTTACTATAAATAATTGTTGATTTGGAATCAATGGATAGCAGGTTTAAATCTAGGAAGTTAAATTATGTATCCCTAGCAGGGCAAAAAGAGAGAACGGAAACGTAAATGAGAGATATTTCATTAAGTTCCATATTCCAGACAAAAAATGTTGAGTAGCGGAACTCAACACCGCGCTTACAAATATGTTGATAAGTGCAGCGTTTAGTTTTTCTTTTAATTAGAATCAATATAGATCAAGTTTTAATTTTTTTTTCAAACAACGGTACTTCTACAAATATAAATCTTAACTATAAGAAATCAAATCAAATATTTATAATTATAATTAATTATAAGTTCAGAACAAAGTTTTAATTGGACGACGTTAGAGCTTAATAAATTTACTTTGA
This sequence comes from Heliconius melpomene rosina, assembly GCF_056956725.1. Classification (NCBI taxonomy): domain Eukaryota; kingdom Metazoa; phylum Arthropoda; class Insecta; order Lepidoptera; family Nymphalidae; genus Heliconius; species Heliconius melpomene. Next base: position 767,041 of record NC_140402.1, on the reverse strand, counting down.
CAATGTTCGTGAGATATTCTATTTCCAAGTAGGTACAAGCTGTATAAATAGATGTTTTGAAATATCATAATTTTATAGATTTTTTTTAGCTTCTTGGCAAAATTTTTAATAAATTGGCAATCATTCTCTAAATGAAGCCTTAGTCACTAGATTCTCCCTACCTAACCCGCTATATACGGGATCAACCGTGAAGCTAAAAAACAAGCCACCGAATAAATTAAAATTATATCTTACATATACAAAAATAAAACGACATAGAATAATAAATCTTCTAGACAAAAAATATATTCATATTTTATCTTCAACACAATCTAAAATGTATTCAGAAATAAATGACATTTTTAAAAGTATTATAAATCAATGTGGCGTATTAAAAATGTGCATTATCTCTATATTCATATTACAAAGCTGGAGAGTATGTTTGGTTAAACACTCTATTCTCAGGAACTATTCGTTTTAATTGTCAAAAATCAAGGAGGATATAGGCAAATCACGTCAATCGCTTATGGAACCCTGGAACCAGTTACTTCGGACACTGAGAATAAGTCATGTATTTCACAACCTTTAATTATCTCCATTTGAGACGGGCAAAGCCGCAAAAAAAGCCAGTTATATTTATTTGCATAAACAGGCCAAAAGCCGGTATTTTTTATATTGATTTAATAGTTTTGTCAAATTGATTAAGGTGACTCAGTTCAGCGAATTTAAATTCAACTTATACGAGTTAGTACGAAAGTTGGATAGAGGTCAAGAAATATAATGAGTATACCTACTCATCGACGTCTCTATAATACCTTATAGAGACGTCGTGGTGTCTCCCTTATATAGTTTTAATATATAATTAAGTTTGAATGAGCACAAAAGTGCGAATGTAAACTCGATGGTTTTGGTTTCGATCCCACAAGCGCAGCGTTCAGCTCCGCCACTCAACACGCCTCCAGAATTTGGTGGAAAGTGGAGAACGGAAAAGTGGAAGAAAGTGATTTCCCAAAATACCAACAGCAACGGGAAAAAATAGAATTTGCTATTTGTATTGTAAAAAAATAAGTTGTAGAGAACTCGTAAATCAATAAAAGTATGCCAATTATATACTTTAAGTGGAATAATATTATGATAACTTTATTTAGTTTAAATTTAAATTTAATACGTTAATAAGTCATTGGACAGATTGATGATGAATTTAATTAAATTTGCATATGGAAATTTTGATTACGTATAGATAATTTTTGTCACTCATTTTGTGACATTTGACAGAGAGAAAATAGTGCTTTAACACGTGTCTTTATTTATCGCTTATATTAAAAATGACAATATAGTTGCTGTTTTGTAAACTATAATTTATACCATCACTGAAAAATGATAAATACATAGACAAAAATTTTTAAAAAAAATTAGACTTGTACGTATTACAGGAAGTGATGAGGAGCACTTTTCGAAATTTTTACGGGAACGTCCATTAATATTGCCGGCGTCTTAAAGTTCACTAAAAACTTCACGATTTTTTTTATATGAGTAAAAAGACATTGAACCCACTATCATACTGAACTGGCAAACACCAAATACGCCTTCACAGTGTCATAAACACACTATACGTATCTAATTTAAATTATAATATTATGAAATAAAACGACAAAAAATGCAAACTTATTATAGATATCTTTAACCTTTATTTGACTGTCGTTAAATCAATGATTTTTATCTCAAGCTATATAATCAATTATTTAATTTTAATCCTTACGTGTTACGTATATTTCTTGGCTAATATTTTGGAAAAAACACTATTTTTAATGTTATTATTTTTTTAGCTTTACCTGTAGCAGAGTAGGTATAGGAGGAACCTGGAAACCTAGTGTTAAGACACTCCATTCTCCTTTCCCTCTTTCTGCTGAATGACGTGTTGAGTGGCGGAGCTCAACGCCGCGTTATGTCTCGTTACCAGGGCGAGGAAGAAGAGCGAAGAATTTCATCAGCGATTTTCAACAGTTTCATATAGGAATTGAACCCATAACCATCGCCACACCACTTCGCCACGATAACCCCAATTATTTTTTTACATCCATCTCATTGCAGCCTATTCAATTCCAATAATGCAATCATTATCAACAGTATTAAACACGTAACGGTACACTCTGGGAACATCCTCTATAGGAACATAAAATGTACATCAAAATCGGTTCAATTTTAAAGTTATGTCCGGAGTAAGGAGTACAGTGTAATAAAAAACGAAATTGGGATCCTTTTAACAAGCATCAAATAGCTTTCTTTTAAGTGTTTATCTTTCTTTTTATTTAATACGTTTTCGATTATATTTAATTTAATATGCGGATTTGAACCTGTACACTCGTAATTAGTAGGAATTTTGTTTCTTTGTTAATTATTTATTAAATTAGTTCTTAGTTATGGTTTTGCCCCTGTTGTTAAATGGAAATAACCAATAATTCAGTATGATACATCATGATACTTTGCAAGCTTATCTTACAGATAGGATATGCAGAGGATACCTAGTGTTAAGACACTTCGTTCCCATTAAGACACTTCTGTTACCCACTTTCCGCGTAATTCTGGAGGCGGCGAGTGTTGAGTGCTATTACATTCCCCCAAGTGAAAAACAAACCCCAACCGTCACAGTCGCACCCTGCACCACTACGGTCTTACTTCTCAGGCCTCAATTTTAAATTAATTTATTAAAAAATATAGCTATCTGCTTACTTAAACACAATTCCGAGTGCCTCGCAGGAAAAGGAAATTCGAAGTGGGTGATTAATTTCGAGGGATTTACTTCGTTTCGTTCCACAGTCACGCCACTGCCGATGTAAATCATCCGAATGCTTTGCCGATTTTGGGGTTGTGCTAGCTTTGTTTGGATATTTGTAGCCATTTTGAGATTGAGCGCGGCGTTGAGTTCCGTGATTTCACATGTGTCTTGAATTCGGTGGATATGTTTTTTATTCTTCAGTAGGGAATGCAGGGTTTAAAAGATACTTTTCTACTTTAATTTTTTTTTATCTGTTCGTCACACACCGCCCAATTTCCAAGACATTGCTTTAACGCCGTGCTTTGTCGTTTCACCAGAGCGTAGAAATGTATGTAAATAATTAATTCCTCTGAATGGGAACAAAACCCACATTCCTCGCTTGAGTATTTAACAGGTCCAGGTTGTCCATTCGGTTTTTTGCACTTTAAGTAGAAATGCATTCTACAGTTCAACGAAAAGAACTGTGTAGGTATTGACTTCACTCAGTTTAAATTTTAGTGTTGGAAACACCTGCATTTTCAACTACTTTGGACGTGAGTGAAATGAGTTATTTTTAAGTTTGTTTCCTTTTTACTCGTTCAACGGAAATGGGAAAATGTTGAATATGTAAATTAAATTGTTAATAGCTTTTTTTCGAGCGAATTCGAGACACTGCATAGATTTAAACAGTGCGCTGTGTCTACTAAAGTGAACTCGACTGGAAATTGAATTGCCACTGGTATAAACAATTCCCACTTTTCACCTAATTCTATAGGTATTGCGTGTTGAGTGACGGAACTTAACTCCGTAACGTGTATATATAAAGTAGACATGATGATATATTTCACAAAAATCAATGTGTAATATTCCCGACAATCCTATAGATATACACTAGAATTTGGAACGGAATCAAATATAGCCAATTCAAATCCACTTAGAGGAAAATGAACAGAAGTTTCAGCTGAAGCTTTCAGATAAACTCGGTTGAACGCAACCTGGTTGATTTTTTTTTTCAATAGCAATTCAATAAGGAACTAATTGTATAAAAGGAACTGTCCACAAGTTAAATGGCTAACGCGATTACTGAGAATATCAGTAGAAAAAGTTCTAAAGGCTACCTTGGTATAGGAAATCACTGAATTTTTCATAGATATGAGTTCGTTCCTATAATAGAAGTGGGATAGCAAGAAAAAGCGGGGCGTTAAACTCCGCCACTTAACACGATGTTTTTGAATTCGGGTGGAAAGTAGGAATGATATAACTCTAGAGATTCTGTGAAAAATAAAAACACAGACTGGCATTTGGATGGATTATTTTTAGTTTCCTGAAGAAGCACGACAAAGCGCGACGTTGGGTTCCACCACCTAGCACTCAATGTCTCGATTTTGGTCGATGAGGGGAAGGATTTAACACTAGATATATCTCTGCAAAAAAAGCGAAGAAAAAAAGACAGGAAAATGTACAACGTAACGACCACGACACGATTATAGCACGGACTTTTTCTTTATATTGCAGTCACGTTTGCCTTTTGTGTTAATTTTAGTTTTAATGCTGTTTTAGTTTTTTATTTAAAGCTAATCTTAGTTTAAATGAATTTTAAATTTTGATTTCATTTTGAAATGGTGTAGTTTAATTTTTAACTTCGAAAGTTGTTACCTAAATTGAAACATTTGTTGCTGTTACCCATATCCCAATCTATTGAACCTATTTTAATGAAACTTGAAATATTGCCTAGCTTTGAATATACCTGATGTAAATAAAAAGAATTATCTATTTATAGGTTTTAGTTTCAGAGAAATTTGAAGGCAAACATATACACAACGAACGAAATTTAGCACACGTGCTTGGGAGCCTCAAAAGATCATCAAATCCAAACATAATCCAATTTCAACTGATAACATACATACATACATAAAATATATATGTCAAACTGATAACCTCTTCTTTTTAAATCAGTTAAAAAAATGAACTAAATTCAAATGTATAAACATGATAGGGTCAATTCTAGAGCCGACGAGCAAATCAGTCTGGTATAGCAACAAGGAACTGGTTAGAAACATAACTGGTTCTACAAAATAAGAGTTCTAAAGGTCATTGTCGATACAATATCATACAAGGAATTATCAACTTTATACATGAAGAAATAAAGGTGGAATTTGAGTGAGAAATGTGTTATTTTACTTAAAAAAATGAGAATAGGGTATAATTTTTATGAATTTCTTTTAATTGTTACTGTCGTTTTAAAGTCAATCAACTTGTATAAATGAATGTATTATTAATAATGTGTAATTGAATGAACGTAAATATTAAATGAAAATAGTTCTAAACGTAAACTCGTGGTGGTGATGTTGATGATTTCTTCTCTATTACTACTGTAGTAAGAGTACGGCGTTAAGTTTCGCCAACCAACACATAATATCTTGAATTTGAAGAGCATGTGGGGGGTAACATATGTGTCAAGACACTGCTTTTCACTTATTTTTGTTTGTATTATTAGTATTTAAAGGAAGATAAAACTCGAAATGCAATTAAAATATAAAATTCACCTTCAATTTTATGGTTTTATACTTTTAAAGGAGTAAATGTCGAAGAACGACTTTTAAAAGAGCATTATTGTGATGACAATGCGAGGATAATTCAGAAATCACGTTTTATAGATGCATAAAAAACACATTTATATAAAACTTTACATATATATTTTGCTTCACGCTGTATCTCGCATTTAGAAGGTAAAAGGGAACCTAGTGTTAAGACATTGGGTTCCCCATTGTCCGTCTAATTTTTCGAGTAATTGAGTTTTGAGTAGCGGAACTCATTATATGAGGTGGAACCTATTATAGCAAAAATAAACCTAGTTCCTTCTCTTCTAGAGTTAAGACTTCTCCTCCCTTCTCCACCTACCGCCAAATTTAGAGACATTGCAGGTTAGACAGCACCTTGTGATTACCTATTTCTTTTATCTGATTCAAATAATAAAAAATACAAAATAGTTCCCCCAAGTTGGAGTCGAACCGACAACCATCGCGTGTTCAGTTAGACCGTTTTCATCGTAGTCCATTTTATTCCAAAACCTTAGTTACAATTCAATCAAAGTTGTACAATAAAGTTGCCCTTCTATAGACATCTAATCAGCCCTGAAACTTTTATTTGTTTGGAAGTAATCATATAAAAAAGGGTCTAAATAACTAATTTTGACCAAATATATAAATAAAAAAAGAGAATGGCAACATCGACTAACTGTAAATACGATGGCTGTAGAACACGGTGTTGAGTTACGAAAAATAATGTATCGAAACGTTACGTAGCGGCGTTTACCCAGATTCCCTTGGACTTGGTTTCCGAGAGGCGCGGGTTCAAATCCCATTATGTAATTTAACTTTATTTCGATAGTAAATAACGTGAAGCTTTACTATGTTGTACTTATTTATAACAATACTTCAAAACTGCAAGTTCAAATCTCATCCTAATTAAAATTTCATAGAATAATATACAAACTAATAGAAATAGAACAAAGAAAATAAACAAAACAATATAACAACTGTATAATAGGTAGCCTGTAGGGCCCTCCACTCTACGTTATTAGTACATTCAAGTCCTAACAAATGCTAGTGAAGGAGGAATTTGATTCGGCTTAAATAGAAACGGGTATTAGGGATAGTAATGAACGTCCAATTTTGATGCAATTTCAACGATAATCTACTCGAATTTGTAGTTGCTGATTGAACGCCAAGCTCAGCTTATTTACATTTTGATATGTTTAATAGTGTTGTATTACTATAATTTTGGACGGTTGAATTATAAAATTATGGAAATTTAAATGTAGGTGGACTGGAACCTGCGGTTCTTGGATGCCGTCCTGGTGCAACCACTATGCCTTATGTTATTATCCAGTGACATTATTTTTTTGGGAATCTTATATTTTGTTCTCCTCCCTACCTTCGAGACTGAAATTTATTTTCTATTGATTTATTCCTTCTAAGGGAACCAAACCCGCAACCATTATTATCATTACAACTAAACATAGAGTAGTAAATAGAGAATAGAGTTTCACTATATATTAAAGACTATACTTGAACTTCCTGTTATACACCAAATATACTCTCGCTCAAAACAGAAAAAAGCACAGCATTATCCTTATTTAACGCTGTCAAGTGAAATAATTTAGAACCGAAACGAGACTAAACACCTACCTGGGTACCTACAGTATACCTACCTAGGTACCTACAGTATACCTATCTAGGTACCTACAGTATACCTACCCAGGTGGAATTTCGCAATTCACCGAGTGTTTTTCAAACGAAGCTGAAGCTTTAGCCTGAGAATTGAAAGATATATGGACCGGTCCACGTTTCGTACAAGTTGCGATTTTCAGTCGGCGTCAACGTGGCCAACAATTTATAGCCCGACTTTCTGTTTTCACATGTCACGGGCTCTAATATCTCAAGTTTATATTTTTGGTGTGAAAATAGATGGTTTAAGTGAATTCGTTTTCAGTTAGTGTTGGTTTGTATGGGGCAGGTTGTTATTAGATATATTGATAGATATAATTGTATGTTCTGACTTCTGATTGACAAAATATGGCGTTTAGCTCCGACATTCAACCTGTTCATTGCCTGCAATGTCTTGAAAATTTATCGGGAAGTAAAGCGAAATATTCAGACTAGGGTAGGCATAGCGAACCTGGAAACACATTGAAAGAAACTTCTTTCCCATTAAGATACTTCTGTTCTACGCTTTTCACCAAATTCTGGGGGATCTCATAAAATATTTCATTTTCTCGAAGAAAAATCGAACTCACAATCTGCCGTGCCCCACGACCAGTCTCAAGATAAAATATGTCAAGATTAAATACAAAATTCAACCAAGTTCCAGGTATCAGGGCAATCGTTGCGTAACTAACGCCGTTCTCTGCATAAAGGCAACATTAAAACACCACCCACAGCAAATTGCATTGTCGACATGAGCACGTATTTTACAATCAAACGCTGATTTCGAATGCTACCAGCTCCATTAGGGCATATAAAATTACTGATGACTGATGGGAAGGATTCGTTTGTAAATTAATACTTTTTGTAAGTTCACGCTGTATCCCTGTATACATCAGAGTAAGAGGAGGGAAACTAGTTGGCGTTTCCTGGCGACAATGTAACGCGATTTATTGGTAACGGGATGGTTGCTCATTCGTTACTAACTCCTGAGAATTAATGCATTTCAATCATTTTTGTTATCTCACTCTGGTAAATGATTAACTGAATGCAGCAGAATGTAGGAAATGGAAGTTTCTCACATTCTGCTGCATTCGTACGCATTAACCAATTTTCACTTGTTTCTTTTCAAATATAAAAGTAATAACGAATGATTTCTAACATATTCTTGAAATTACTAGAAATCATACCAATTTTTAAACTAAATTTGAAACTAATGAGAATAATACTTCAAACGCCTTGCCTTTAAGTGGCGAAGCAGACAGAACTAAAAAAAAGTCACCAGCCTCACATCAAGGAAGTCCAAGTAAATTAAAAGTAACTCGACTTTTTCTCTCTCTATTCTAACAATTGTAAGAGAGCGTAACAATCACAGTTCAGTAATTTAACGTAATAAATGATCGAGGTACGTAACCTTGGAAGTAAATCTGTCTATAAGCGACTTAGCTACATGGTGGGCAAAAAATACAACAAAAACTAAGTGGGGCGGCGTGGTGGCTAACTGTGAACGTGATGGTTGTAGGTTCGATTATCATTGATAGGAATTAATTATTTAACATTTCCTTTTATTTGCTCTAGAAGGAAGGTAAAGGGCGGCGTTGAGTTCCGACACTTAACACGCAAATTCCCTCTCCCTATGCAGCTATATATGGGATACAGCGTGAAGTTTAAAAAAAGCTAAATCAACACAAGTCGACGTTCGGATTATAACCGTCCAAAACTGCATGCTTTTAGTATTTTTTTCTGCAGGAATCAGTGCAGTGTCTGTCGTACAAACTCGCGAATTTGGGCATAAAAATCTAGCAAAAGAAATATTGTGTATATATAAAAATGTATGAATATTTTAAAAATTCAATTGTTCCACTATTAGTAATTAGATATTATTGTTAATAAATTTACATATAATCACTTAATGATATACTCGTATATACAAACAAAAGCTCAGTCGTGGCGCAGTGAAAAAGAAAATGTAAGCTCTACAGGTTATAGATTCGATTTCCACTTGAAGAAATGAAATATTCGATATTTTCACTTTCTAGGGCAAAGTGCGGCGTTCAGTTCCGCCTTGCAATACCTCCAAAATTCTGCTGAGATTGGTTCAAGATTCCTAAGTTCAGTTAGCTGTGTGTTACGTGCGTGCGTGATACAGCGTGCTACGTGCGTGATACAGCGTGAAACTAAAAAAACGATATGACGTAACACTTAATGATCTATAATATTTCCCAATGATATTGAATAATCACTTTAGCTTTACATATAATAATAATATCATCATCTCGTGATAATGAAATAGTTAATTATTTCCATTGTTACTGCAAACAGTTGAATAGCACAATGATAAAATGATTTAATCATTTCCTTATTTTACAAGCACGATTTGCTCTCCTTCGAAAATGTATGAGCATTCGTTGGGTATTGGAAGTTTGTTCTATTTTGGAATGCAGCGTTGAGTTTCGCCAATCATCACACAATTTTTTTCTAATATTTTTTCCTGTTTTTTTTTTAATAATAAGTTTTCACTTTGATTTAAATTCTATAATTGTAAGTCTACAGGAAATAGTACCCTAAATAATTTTATAGAAAATGTAGCAAAATAGATGCATGTTAACTTAAAAGCTTGATTTTTTCTGTATTTCAAGGAACCATAGAACTGAATATTTGAAATAAATAACAGCTCGACACCTCTACGCGATCTCGAGATAAATGGCCTTGACAGACGGACAGACATAGGTTCCACAAGGATTCCGTTTCTACTCTCAGAGGTACCTACGGAACCCTAAAAATGCGAATGACCCGCCACAGTTTCCTACTACAGCGTAGTGTTCGCTGCACGCGCATGAACCCGCCGTAAGGCCACTCACATATGAGATGACTAAAAATATTGCGGATGACATTGAAATGTTAATGCACCCGGCGGCGCATTCTACGAGTACGTACCGACTTGGCGATAAACATTCAAACTTTTAGTATTGATTGCTCTTGTTTTTTTTTTTTGGTTTCTTTTTTGCCATTTTTGTAGTTTAAATAGCGAGTTGGTTTTGATTAGTTTATTTTTCTTTCTTTCGATATTCAACGTGGTTATCGAACCTAAAAACTTCGCGATAACCGTTGCTCCATGACGACCTCTCTTTAGGTGAAAAATTATTGTATTGGTGGTATTTAATGTTATTGGTACAAATGAAATTAATACAAATCAATTAATTTTCAAAAAACTATTAAAGATCAGGATTTGAATCAGTTACCCTATAAATGTGTATTTTTTAATTTATGATTCACTAATTTATATAAATATTCATGTTTCAATAATGATTAATGTAAAATAACTCTGGAAGTGACAGAATTTAATGTAGGTATATAGTTAACCAACCATTTTAACTTTAGTATATATTTTTATTCCTAGAAGCTATTATTTGTAGCTAAAACGATTTTATTCAGTTTTTGCATATTTTTAGTGTTAAATTTGGCACGCCTCTTTGGTTTTAAATAAAATTTGTTTTAGTATTTATAATTACTCGAGAACTAATGTGAAGGCCGTATGTCTGTAAACGCAATTATTTTGGGTTCGATTTCCACTCGGGGAAATGGTTATTGATAAATTATTTTCTTATCTCCGCTGTAGTAGAAAAAGTGTGGCGTTAAGATCCGTCAATATGCAATGTCTCGAGAATTCGGCGGAAAATGGGGAACGGAATATTTTGACACCCGTTTGAAAAAAAATGTTTCTTTTTGTAAGTTGTTTTTTATTTAGATTTTTGCTCTTGGGTTATGTTTCAGCATACGTGACTCGATAGATTTATATTGCACAATTTCATATAGTATTTTATAGATATAATATTATATTATTAATATTTAGTCTAATTATAGAAAAAATAATTCAAAATCGTCCAAGAGTTAAAGAAAAGTTCAAAAGAAGAGTTTTTTTATCGTCACTTTTGCGAATTACACTTAAATAATCGTTAAAAATACAAAATTAGTATTTCATTGCATATTATTTATTATTAACTAAAATTTAATTATTATTCATCTCATATTTGTTAGTTTTATTTAAATGAACCTACAAATACTTAACAGTTATTAAAATTTTGATATTTTCAAAAAACCTTGGCGTCTGTTATTCTATTTTACAATTACTTTTGGTTTAAATAAATTTTATCTGATTTTTCATTTTTCCACATACACACTCACTTCTACATAAAAATAGTCATCAAAATAATTTCTTTTATATAAGACCACTAACGTAATTTACAAGTTAAAACTTGAAGTAAATTTTTACCTTACATGTAAAAAAAGTATAATTTCATTTAAAAATTTAAAACAAATAACTTTTGATTAACTCTACACGCACGTATAGAAAAAGGTTTATTTTAAATAAGTTTTTTTTTATCAGTAATCGTTTTACTCACGCACTTACTTTATTAGGCTTTTAAACTTAACTTTTCCGTCTTCGAAACCTAGTTTTGTTTATTTTATAGCACATTAAAAGGGTAGGTAGTATTATGGAAATTTATATCACATTTTGTGGGTAGGAAAAACTATATTTTTCAGTTGAATTTTCGAATTTTTAATTTAGGAAACTTCTAAAAAAACTCTATGCAACATCACATCGTTTGATATTTTATTTTTTTTGCATTAATTACCTACATATTTTTTCTAAAATTTAATTACCATATTAAAAATTTTAATACATTTTTTTTTCATAAAAATATACTAATAAAATAGTCTACATAAAAAAAAATATACACTTCAAAATATTTTTCGTGTAAAACTATAATTTTTAATCGGCCCGGAAAACCCACTTCCTATAAAGCTCACAAGTTGCATGTTCCGTAATAATTTTTCTTCGTCAGCCCCCGCTTGGCAAATTTAATTTCTGTATGGGCAATAACCACGTAAGCTGCGAAAAATTAAAATTTCACTCGCGAGTCGCGATAACGTAAAAAACTCGTAAAATATATTATAGCTATGAACTTTAGCTTTTTTTTCGTTCAAAAATTGTTTTTCAAATAAAAAAGTGCATATTTTTTTAAAATTAGCATATTTATTTTGGGTTATCGTTATCTTACTTGTTTTATTATATTTTAATAGTTTAGCATTAGCGTCGAAATGGAAATTGTTTATGTGAATAACTAATAAATATTATTAATTTTGGTGTCCCATTGTAAACAAATAATTAATTTAAGCAAACATTTTCCTAATCACTTCTAAGAAGAGATTATCTTTTTTAAGTCCAATATTTGTTTTTACAATGTTGTAAGAGATTTTTTTATATAGATTGCCCTATTAACGTTAAAAACATGTTTACAAAATTTCTTCGTGTCATTTAAATGTTTTCCCGTGATAAAATGTATTGCGCGCAATTTGTTTTTGTTTTTCGATTTTTGTCCTACAATTAATTAGTACGATTTTTATAACACTTTTAGGATTTGATTTTTTTGAAAGATCTATTTTATGGTGATATTTTTGTATTTTAATTTATATTAAAGTATTTTTAGATTACTTCTAGTTTTTTTTTCTTATTATGAATCACTTAGCAGAAATCAAAGAACCCGATTAAGTTATAAAGTTTCAAAAACTTTTTCCAACACAAAATTTTCACGTAAACCTTCGGTAGGTTTTAACACAAAAAAAATTCAAAACCACCTACATCTAACGTATTTTTGACGACACTTAAGTAAATCGAAGACGGACTTACCTGCGTAGCATCAGTGTACGGCGTAGACGAATTTTTATCAACCAATTGCGATCCAAAGACCGGCACATTAGAGTTGGGCGTCATAGAGCGAACATCCGAAATTTGCTGGGGTACCATATTGTAAATCCGAACCAAAAAAAAATAAAAACAAAAAATATATATAACCCTTTACACAAAAACACAGTCACTGAACTAAAACACTAAAAGTCAGCCTCTCAGCCGTGTCTCCGTCCTCTCTGTACCTCGCTACTATACTGAGTTTTCTCTCTATAATGATAAACTTTTTATCGTGTGAATATCCATAAGTCATAATTTTAGCGTTTCGTACGCGGCTATAGACGTACAGCTGTCATCGTCACGTCCGCACGCTGTGAGGGTAGACGACTAACTAACTCTGGTAGGCAACGTGCCGAGCTGTCAATATACTCAGCTGTTGTGCCGCGCCCCCGCCCCCGCGCGCCGCACGCCGCGCGCCGCCCCCCGCGCCCGCACTCCCGCCGACACCACAGATGAGTGTGCACGTTATTTCTGTGTTGTTCGGGTAAAACAATGTTTTTACGTTGTTTATTTTTTTTTATTATATTCTAGTTTTATATAATATTTTTTAAAATAATTATGTAGGTGCGAGAGCATGCAAATAAAAATAATTTATTCCCCCGGAGTGAGAATCGAATCCACTATATACTGTCTAACATATTATATCACAATATTCTTAAAATTAAGTATTAAAGTTTCATAAATTTTAGTAAAAATATAATAATTTTATTAATAAGTAACTAATTTTTCTATCCTATAAATATTAATAAGAAGTAAATATTCACATAATAACTATCTGTTTGCTTCCATTAATAATAATTATTATTATATAATAATACATGAAATTAGTGTTTTTATAATATATTTGTCATAAATGGAATATTTATTTCATTGTAATTGAAATGAATTGTTTAATAATTATTTCACAATCATTGATATTATGTTCGAGATGTATTTATTTATGAATATTTATTATTTATTGCTGTTTTTTAATATTAACATATGAAATTTACATTTGCATAAATGGAAGTTTATAGGTATTTTATTAAATAGAGGCTATTTTGGCGCAGTGGATCAGCGTCTAACTTTAAAGGTGATGTTAGTGGGTTTGAATGTCATTCATCATAAGAGAAAGCGTGATATTGTGTTCTGATACAGTTCAGTGGAAATTGAGGAACGGAAATGTTTTAATGGGAACGGAGTGTTTTACCTCTAGGTTCTTAGGTTTCCTCTGCATACCCTGCTATGTACAGGATACAGGTGAACTTCTTTTATATATTCCTACGAGTGGGGAACTAGTCCACAAAAGTTGCTTTTACAATCAGTCTCTTAGCACCGAACCCCAATGAATTGATATTCTTTAATTTGGTTGTCCATCTCTAATGAGTAATGCATACGATTTGTTTTATTTGACCTTGGATTCGAACCTATGACTGATAGCGATATATCAAGACTGCAAAGTAATTTGGTAGCCACACCGATAACGTTATCAGTGACGTGCTAATCAATTTCTTGTAATAGATAGAAGTGATAATTGTGTTCTTGGAAATTTGTTTGAGATGAGGTATAGGTACATTATAATATGTTTTGAACTTTATTATATTATATATTTTTTTTAGTTTTACGGTGTATCCTGTAGACAGCACGGCATACGGAGAAACTTTAGTGCTAAGGCACTCCATTCACTCCATTCAGGCTCAAATTTCAAGACATAGCGTGTTAATTCGCAATTTAATTATATTATGAAACTACATATTATGTACCTATATATATATATATATATATATATATTTTAAACAAATGCGAGTAAAGTGAAATTAGTATTTAAATGTTATTTCGTAAGGGAATTGAATCCACGACCGTCAGTCGAACACTAACAATTGCGCCACCATAGTGTTTTACTTAATAATAATATTATTAATGTATGTATAAGTTTGTGAGAATTGATGTTTGTTCAACTTTCACGCTAAAATTACTGAACGGATTTAGTTGAAACTTTACAGTAATACTTATACATTATACATTAGAACAACACATAGGCTACAATATAATACTAAGATTAAGCGGGCGAAGCCGCGTGCAGATCACTAGTATAATTTATGTATATTATATAGGCAATTTTAATAAAAAAAAATCTATAAAATAATTAACATCTGCCGCTCGCCCGCATATCACTTTTTTATTATCCAAGTACCTACTTGAAATATAGTATAGGATAATAATACTTATTTCTACTATTCCTAAATATAATTATTCCATAACAAGGCGTCAGGTGGTCAATTTATGTCTGTATGTACCTCGTATGTAATACTTAAGTATTTGCGAAAGTGCGTTATTAGAATTTAATAATAATAATTTAGGGTTCTTTACCAATTTGATAATAAACTTTGTACGAATGTTTTTTTAGCTTCACCTGTATCCCGCTTGTAACAGGGTAGGCAGACGGAACCTAGTGTTAAAACACTCCGTTCTCATGAAGACACTTCTGGTCGCCACTTTATGTGCGGGATACAGCGTGAAGTTAAAAACATAAAATGAAGTATTTTAGAAATAGGTCAGCATCCGTTAGCTTATGTTAACAAATGGTTTGCTTTAAGATTATGTTTTAAGTAACGTTAAGTAAACATATAGATAATAATTAGTTAAGCAATTTCCTGAAGGAAGTAGCGAGATTATGATTAAGATGACTGCAAGTTCAAATTTTACATGTTTTAGCTTCACTCTGTATTCCGCATACGGAAGGGTAGACAGAGTAGAACTGTGTGAAGTGTTAAAACTCTCTGTTTTCCAGTCTTCACCCAGTTTTCGAGCCATTGCGTGGTGAGTGTCGGGACTCAACGTAATTGTTCGTTCGTTCGTTTTGTTACTAGAACTAGCAAATTAATATAATTCATTTTTCTGAATGGGAATCGAATCCACTGCCGTCGCATTTTAAGTTATAACTTATAACGTTAAATAACAACCCCCGAAATTGTAAAATGAACCTACGACCCTCACTATTAGACCACAAAAAAGTTTAAAACTTACAAATTAACAACAAAATCTTAAAAACAAAGCTTTACTAAAAATGTTCACTATTAAATTTTCAATTGAACCCAATACATACGAGTAGGTTCAGGTGCAGGTTCATCAAAATTTCACAATACAGTGAACGTTTATAGTACAAACGTGAAATATTCAATAAAATAAATAATATAGTTGTGGCTCTCGATATATATTTTCACGTTGAAATTGAAAAGGAAATTCCCGACAAAGAATTACATTCTGTTAAAAGTTCGATACGGGCTGGTGAGTACAATTATTTTATTAAATACTAGTGTTTCCTCCGTAGACTATATTATTATTAATATATATATATTTTGCCTCACTCATATAGAATTATGGGCGAAGAAAAATAGTGTTTAACTCCGTTTCCCACATTACGTCCAGTTTTCTTTATGAATTATTGTGCCTATTGAAAACTGTATCAAAATCCATTGTGTACTTTGAAAGATCTAAGCTTAAGCAATATTAAGATCCATGATTCATGAGCTTTAAAATTTTTTTAGGTTTACGCTGTACCCAGCACATGGCAGTGTACAGGGGTATATATTTATAATTGACAGATTCTGATGCAACTTTTACAAATGTTACATAAAACCTCACAGGCTATATTATATTTAACTCCATAAAATAAGTTTTAAGTAAGTTAATTATAATTTTATGGGCCTTTTTTACTGCCGGAGCTTTCGTTAAGAGTTATAGTTACCACATCTGTTAGTTAACGGTTACCTACGTATATGTATATAACTTTATATAACTCCTGTCATGTTGAGGTCCTTATGGCGCAGTGGAACACGGTGGTCGTGGGTTGGATATCCGCTGTGGCACACGGCGTTGACGGTCTTGACTAGTTGTACTAGTTGAGTATTAAGAAAAATATATGGTATTAAGATAAATCACACTCTATTTTTCACATTATTTGGAAGAAGGAAGAAGACCTTGGGGGAGAGCAACTCGCTTTATCAAGCAAAACAAGAAATATTTAAAAATTTTCCGGAAATTTAGATCTACAAGTAACGCGGGTACAGAAAAGAAATCAATTAAGTGCGTGTAAAAAGACGTTAATATTAGGTATTTTTTTCATATAGCAGAAGAAAGTAGAAAATACTAAAACCTAGTGTTAAAACACTCACAGATTCGCTCTCTCATTGACGTTGCTGATATGACTTATGTGCCATTCCTGGAAACACAGCTTATTAGCTTAGCTCATTAGAATTAGAACAGAGAAATGAAAACGAGAAATAAAAATCATTTTCTCGAAATGGAATCAAATCCACGACCATCACGTGTACACACGTACAGTGCGCCACGGAGGCCGTTAAAATGAAATTCCTCATAATTATTGAACTGGAAATCAGAGCTTTTGAAAAAGGTATTTCAAATATTTTATATGATTGGGAGCTTGCGTCGAATAAAAATAAAGGATTATATATATGTACTGAAATAGATATATGTATAAGTCCATATATGTTTTATTTAATTTTAAAATATTATTTATTTTAGTTTAGTTGAGGCAACTGCACAGTGTTTGATTTTAAACGTGATGATTATGAGTTCAATTTTCACTCAAGAAAATTAATTATTTTGTTTTCTGGTAGGAAGGCAGAGTGCAGCGTTGAGTTCCACTAACTAACATCCAATGTCTGGATAATTGGAGGGTGCTTGGGTATCGAAATATCGTAACACTCCGCTTTCTGAGGCTATTCTGCTAAATGCGGGATATAGCGTGAAGCTAACATGAAGTAAATACCTATAACTTCACGCGATATCACCCTTGACCCGGTGACTCAATTGTCATCAGATATTTGATATGTTCATACCATTAATTCATGCATTTCTTATAAAGGCTTCTGCTTGTGACAGCAAAAATGAATGACTAATACATCATATATATATGTATGTATGTATGTAGATAAATAAAGCTAACACAGCGAAATTACTTTAGACTTTGTGAGGATGAGTAATGAAATTTCATTAATTCTGTATTTCAATACAATAATTTTAAAAGAAAATTAATTTTAAATTACAATCTCTTAAAGGTTCCAGTGGAACAACAAGGATGGAGTGTTTTGACACTAGCTAAGGCACAGCCTACCCTATTAGGCGGAATAAAGCGTCACAAACGAAGTGTATCAGGTGTATTGGGGATTCGGTTCCCAATCGAAGAAACTGAATGTAATTAAGTATTTTCATTTCCTCTCTCCCGTGACAAATTAAACGCGGCGTTGAGTCCCGCCGGTTAACACAAAATATCTCTAAAATTCAGCTCTATGTAAGAGAGGAAAGTCTAGGCACTAGGTTCCTTTTTCCTACTCTGCTTATCCGGGATGCAGCGTGAAGCTAAAGAAAGTAACACTAAAATTGCACCTATACTAAAACATGAATATCTTAAAATCTATACGACCACTAGCCATTTTAAGCCTAAACTGGTCTAAAATATAAAAAGAATTAGTAAAAATGTACTTTATAATTATGACAATAAGGTTATTTTTTCAAAACGCCTGTACCAATTGGGATGCAACAAGCAATATCTATCCTGCTTTAAGCCTCTCGTTTCAACTTCAACCGGTTTTCACAAAGAAAGTGAAGGATTTTATTAAGATTAGATGTGATATGGATTTTTAACCGACTTAACTGAAGGAGTAATTGTAAAGATATTGGAGTTTTTAGCTCTTTTCTAAGAAAGTACTTAATAATTTGAAGTGGAAGTAAGAATAGACGTTGTGTACGTCTATACCAAGATTTATAAAGCTGCAAAGTTTTTTTTGGTTAAACGCTTTAATCTCAGGAACTACTAGTAGTTCGAATTAAAATGTTTATTTTCTTTAATACTCTATTTATCAACGAAGGCTATAGACTACTCAGTTCTGCCTACTACTAGTTCCTCACCTGCCTCTCACCTCACCTACCTCTGTTCCTACGGTTAGAGTTAACGAAGACACATATAGTGTATCACGTATCATATACAACTTTTAGGTTAACGTTATATCCCGCACACAGCAGGGTAAGCAGAGGGAACCTAATATTAAGACACTTCGTTCCCAACTTATGGTCGAATTTTTTTAAAGCATTATATGTTGAATGGCGGAATTCAACGCCGTGCTTTTGACTTAGTGTCAGAGCGAAGAAATTAAAATATTAATAAATAATAATTGATTCTCTCGAGTGGAGATCGAACCCACACCGTCGCGTTACAGACACACTCTTGTGCCGCTGTGCCATGACGGACTCTTAGTATAGTATAGTATATATCATATATATAGTATAGTATAGTATAGTATAGTATATATCATATATATAGTATAGTATATATCATATATATAGTATAGTATAGTATATTCAAGATAAAACAAGTGGCTTTATCTGACCCGATTCGATTCGTCAAACTTCACGTTCCCACCAATTATATTATTTACTATAGATAACTGTAACTGGGTTTCACTAATATGTGCTTTTGATAGTTCACCTACTTTAAATTAAATACGGACAGATAATTGTTATGTTATTTTATGTATGTACCTAAGTGTTGTTTTGTTATAGCTGTATGGTGTGTCTCGGTCCCCCGGATAGCAAGGTAAGTAGAGGGAACCTTGTGGTTTTTATAAGTTGATGTATGCCACAGATTTTGATCGTCCGTAACTTTCTTGTTGATGTGTTTTTTTAGATTTACGGTTTTTTCAGCATGGAATGGTAAAAAAAGGAACCTATAAGACACCCAAGTTCTCTCATTTTCAGCCTTTCACGCTTAATCCGTTCGTGGAACCCGAAAGCGGGGTAAATGAAAATAATTAAAAATTATAATAACTCTCCGAGTAGAGAAAAGTAATTTATCTTATAAAATTTCGTAATAATTAATGGCGTGATTCATATTAACACGTTTTAACACTGTCAATGTAATTTGACGCTCAGGCTAATCGGTCTTTTGTTTACATTTAAAAAATAATATCGAATAATACCTCGCGGCTTAGTGGCAAGTTGTGAGATTAACGTGATAGTTGTAGGTTTAAAGAGGAATATTTTGTATACAGTAGTTGTAGTAATAGTTCGGATATTTCGTCGTCGTAATATTGTTTTTTTTTTCTTCACGCTGTATCCTGCATTTTGAAGGGTAGGCGGAGAGAACCTGGAAACCTAGTCCTATTGTATTGTATTGTATTGTATTGTATTGTATTGTATTGTATTGTATTGTATTGTATTGTATTGTATTGTATTGTATTGTATTGTATTGTATAGTAGTTTACTCTTGTCTTTTTTACTCTTTTTATGATTCGTCTCGATAGAGTTTCGGAATGGCAATAGAACAATGATTGCCTAAATTTGAGAAAAGCTTATGTTTCTCGAAGGCTTCAATTATAAATCAGAATGGTGATGGTATGGTGGTGGTAAACCCTCAATCCTGTGTAGAAACTCGATATAATATTATTATAGAGAATATTCGATGCTCATCGTTCAAATCCTAGATGTTTTGTCTCATAGGTCTATTTGGCTAGATCTTTGCTCTATATAGTGCAGAAATAAATATGGTAAGGTAGTTTCCAGTTCGAATTCAAGAGAGGGTAATTTTTTAATCGAGCGCCACTAATGCTGCTTTTTAGCTTTTCATGATATTATAGCCACATTGTATTTTTTTCCAATATTACGACTTATCTACGACCAATATGATATAGATAACTTGTCATATATATACAATTTATTGAAAATTGGGAAACGGAGTATATGTATACTAGGTTCCCTTTGTCTACCCTACTATATATGAGTTGCAGAATAAAGTTGAAAAAAAGCAAAAAAGAAAACTAAATTATGACACGACTACCTCCGTCACACTACTGTACATAAACGGTCAATTTACATACAAAATTAACGTGTACACAGAAATGAGATCTGTAAAGCGGCGTGTGAATATCAAATGCATCAGTTAGAGTTTAAAACTTGTTATTATCAACGTTATAATAGTATTAGTTTGTAAGATAAACATTAGAAGAACCGTTGAGGTGCAGTGGTACAGTGGTTTCGGGTTCGATATTTTTTTCAGTTTTATAGGGTAGACAGAGGAAACCTAGTGCTAAGACACTCCGTTTCCCACTTTCCCCCGAATTTTGCAGATATTCCGTATTATGTAGCGGAACTTGACAGGACACCAGAGCGGAGAAATGAAAATATGAAATATTTCATTTCGTAAGTGGGAAAGATTAGGTTCCCTCTGCCCACCCTGTATAGAATCCCCTTTGTATAGAATACATCGTGAAGATGACAAAAAAATAACGAAAAGTAAAATAGATAAAAATATAAACAAGTAAAAATTCTTTAAATGCCAACTTAGTTAACTAATCGGAACATTACGTATTTACTTTTAAGAAAACAAGTGAGTCTAGTAGTAATTTGATTACTAAATACTGTAGTTGTTTATACAACTATAGTAATATTTATATATTACTTTATGACCATATATGGTCATTTACATTTTCTTCATTATGATGTCACCTGTACGCTACGTTTAAAAAACTTTATTTGACATTTAAAATAATATCCGTATCTGGACTTATATTTGATATTTAAAAAGGTTTTATTTATGTTCTTGAGAAAAATTTTACTCTTGTTATTTATTTGAGGTCAGTAGTGGTGCAGGGGCAAAACCGTGTGACTGTAAATGTGACAGGTTGGGCGTTCGATTTCCACTCGAGGTAATTAAATATTTCATATTTTTATTTCTTCGCTCTGGTGTTGAGGCAAAGCTTGTTGAGTTACGCAACTGAACAAGAAATATTTCCAGAATTCGGTAGTATATTATTCGATTTTATTTTTGAAAGTGCGGTGTTGAGTGCCGCCGTTGAAAATAACAAACAATATCTCAAATTCGAATGAAATACATCAAGTCCCCGCTGTTTTATTGCATATTAAGTGGCGTAACACAACACCGCATTATCTTTTGTTACCAGAGAAATAAAACGATAATAATTAATTTCCCAGAATGAAAATCAAATAAAAAAAAACACCAAATTTTCCGCTTAACTCTCATTTACCAGGTATTCCCTAATTAATCAACATTCAACAAACAACCTACAACGTGGTGTGATTTTGAAATATCTAAACAATGATATAGTATTTACATATTACATATTTAAGATAAGTTTCTTGCGAATCTTATCATTGGATTCCAAAGATGCTGCGAATATCTGATACACTTGTAATTCGATCATAATTATTTTTGTACATGACAGCATTGATATAGCCTTAGGTCTAGCGGTAATTCCTGGAGGCCGTAGGTTCAATCTAGGTGAGGCAAATTTATATAATGGTATGATCATAATATGATCACCTCAATAAAGATATAATTGAAATAATATTTTGTGACGTGACGATTATGGGTTCGATTCCTTACGGTGGGAATAAAATATTTAAATTTCTTCTTTATTATGGTAACAAGTAGACGAAATGCGACGCACAGTACTGTGAGACATACGTCGCGTGGAAAATTTACCTTTTAAGGAGTGCCTTAACATCAATCCCTCCTAAATCAGAGAACCTTAAATTATTATTTACTGGGGAAGTCGTCGTCTTTTTAATTTTTATTATTTTTTCTGCAATATATGCGTTGAAATTGAAAAAACCACGAGTTGTGCATGAAACATAACACATTCTAAGATATCCGAGATCCTAGAAATAGAGAGAGAGAATTCAAAATGCAGTGAGTTATATAAAACCAAAAAGTATTAAAAAAATAAGTAACAATTTTTTTCCAGTATAAATTTGAATATCTTATTTTTTTGGATACAGTGGCTGAACACGTCGTTAGCACGCATCATCCCCGTGCTCAAATGATTCAAGTTAAAATCTTTCTGAGTTACATCACGTAGCGTGTTTTCTAAGAAATTTGATAGTATGAGAAAAATGTGTTTTTTTTATTTATTTAGGTGTAGAGTAGCGTAGATTTGATCATTTCCTATTCTTAACCGATTATAAAAAAGGAGGATATCAGTGTGACATGTATACCTTGCTTTGGTAACGATGTAGAGCGCGGCGTTCAGTTCCGCCAATTAACTCACCAATGCCTCTAGAGTTTGGCAGAAAGCAGGGACGAAGCGTCCTAGCATTACGTTTCGGAATTCAGGTTCCTCATGCCTGCTATATTCGGCACGGGCGTACGGCACGTTCCCCACTTTCCGCTGAAATTTGGAGGCATTGATACTTGAGCGAAGAAATGAAAATATTAATAATATAATCAATTCCCCCGGGTGGATCGAACCCAGGACTGTCATGTTACAGTGAGTCGTTTGAGCCCCTGCACCACGACAACCTTTAACAACAAGAATTTCTAAATAAAAAAACGTCTATTTCATAAATTTACAAAAAATATTCAAATTCAACTCTTGTTTTAACAGCATAAGGTATATTTTGCTTCAAAGTGTAAAATAAAAGTAACTTTACCGTATGAAGTCCATTTTTCTTTCAGTTTTGATAGTTTGACGTATTATAAGGGTACTGTATTTGTATGAAAAGGTTTAATAGATTTTTTCTTTCCTATAAATGTTGTTTATAAAATGTTTATTTTCACTGTATATACCTCTAAATTTATTTCGCATTTCACGCTGTATCCCGCTCATAGCATGGTAGACATAGGGAACCTAAAAACCTATAAACTCCATTCCTAATGGCATGCAATGGAGTTTACATCCAGACCCGTAAAGTGGCGGAACTCAACGCCGATATAACATAACATAACAATTTGCCTTTCATAAATTATGAAATATACACATTATTCTATTCTTATACCCATAATGGGGTAAAACTTCGAACTTTCTACCTGTCCAAAAGGAAAAAGAAAAGGTTCCCAAAGTTATATGTATGGCAAACGATAAATAATTAACTTCCCAAAACAATTCTATGGGGACCACAAAAAACAATATATCCCCCACTAATCTGTTATCACAATGCTTAATACAATTGAATCCGCCTACAAAAACTTTTTACATAAATTATTTTTGGGGCTGAAAAAGACATTTATGAAGATATCTTTTATTATTGTAAGGTGGAATAGGTTGAATTATTATGGTGGTGTGGCAGTGTTGATAGTTACAGGTTCAATTTGTAGAAAAATAAATGTTTGATTCACATACATAGCTTTGTCTTATTGACCAGAGCGAAGAAATTTTAATTTTATTTCCCCGAGTGGGAATCAAACTCGCAACCGTTGCCTTTACAGTGTAGTATTGTGTTTTTATTAACTTATTCAGGTTATATTAGAACAATAACTTATTGTTATATATAACCTGATAAAAGAAAATGAAATAATTCATTTCATTGTATACTCTTCTAAAGTGGGAACCGAAAAAAATAATAATTACAAGAGTATCATCCTTTCAGTTTCCGCTGATTTTGCTAATATAGATTGAAAATTGTTATACGAAAGTAAGTTATTAGTTTAATTTAATTTCTCGACCCTTGCCCCTTTTACTTCGTGAGCGGCTCAAATTTTATTCGGGATAGCTTTTCTAATTAAGGTCGCCACAAAAATATTTGTTAGATAATAGTGTCAACTTTGTTGTTTTACATATTTGTATTTTTTATTAATTTTATTTAGGATAGGTGGAGAGTTAGAGAGTGTCTAGACACTTCTTTTTCGTTGTACGCGAGACACGACGATTGTAGGTCGGACGATTGTATCCTGCTAGGCATTCCGAGCGGGATGAAATACAATCGTCCGACATGATAATTTCATTAAATATTTAAAATTTTAATACGCTCGCTCGATAGCATGGCACAGCGCGGCGTTGGGTTACGCCACTCAACACGCAATGCTTCAAGAATTCATCCTAAAATGGGAATCGCAAATGTCTTAATGCGAATGGAGGTTCCATCTGCCTACCTTGCTAAGTGCTGAATGAAAAAGCTTTGCGCTATGCAAAGCTACAAAATTAAAAATAATTATTAAGTTATTTTCACTTCTCCGCAATATATATTCTTTTTCACTTCCAGATCGTCCCGTATCGTTTACTACTCCGTACTCTCTGGCTATTCTGCTAGAAGGAAAGCGTCGAACTGAAAAAAAATCTGTCAAAAATCTTTACCGAGTGGATATCGCACCAACAATCATCGCGCATATTTACGAATAATGCTCTACAGAGCCATGTTGCCGTACTTAATACAATTAAATTATTGACTCAAATTTGACTCATTACTTCTTATATTACTTGCTGACAAATGATTCGTCATATCTAAAAAATAATTTTGACAAAATGATTCAGTCTCGCACATAGATTTTGTGAGATTTTCATTATAAATGTTAAATGTATTTGTATATTCAACATTTAATATTTATATAATAAATATTTTAGGGGCCTAACTGTAAACGCAACGAGTGTGGGTTCGATTTCTAATCGGAAGAATTAATTATCTTCAGGTCCTCGCTCTGATTACAATGAAAATCGCGGGTTTGACTTCTGCTACTTGATATGCAATATTTAGTAAATTGGGCGGAAAGTGGGACAAAGAGTGTATTAGCATTATCTTCCCTCAGCCTACCATGTTAAAAGCAGGATACATCGCGAAGCTGATAAACGGTACGCAATACATTTCGAAATATATTGCATGCTAAATAGCGATACTCAACGCCGCGTTTAGTTCTCACCAGAGCGAAAAAAACAAAAATAATGTTCCCAGTAGGAATTCAACCCACAAATGTATCATGTATCACCTTACCCCTGCGCCAGGACGGTCTTAACATCTAGTTCATATCATCAATTCATATATTATTTACAGGAACCCAAAGTTACGTAACTACAAAACTAAGTGAGTTAAAAAGAAAACAAGTAAGGTAATCAAGGGGCAGCCTCTTCGATAAAATTATTATCAACTGACTCCCCTACTAAAGGATTCAGTGAGGTTTTGCTTCTGGACGGTCTCTGTTGCCGCAATTACAAGCTAAATATGGCACTGTCGGATGTTTACTTAGTTATACTTTGTGGTACAAGGTTTGAATTTGTTTTGGAAATATGGATTTCTGAATGAATGAGGTGAGTCGTGAGCTCGTGGCACAGGTGGTCAAGGGTGCGACTGTTAAGGCGAGAGGTTATAGGTTCGATTCCAATTCGAGGAATTCATTCCCATATTTAATATTTTTATTTCTTCGCTCTGGTAAAAGGCAAAGGAGCGGCGTTGAGTTCCGCCACCTCACACGTACACACCAAAACACGCAATAACTCCAAAATAAAGTGGGAAATGGAAATGTCTTTATGGGAAAGGATTCTCTTAATATAAGGTTGTCAGGTTCCCTGTGCCTACCCTATTAATTGCGGGATACAGTGTGAAAGTAAAAACATATGAAAACCGAAAATAATAATGAAACTATATTGAACGTGCTAATCTCAGGAACTTCTGGTTCAAATCGAAATATTATTTTTGTGTTGGATGGATCATTTATCTTGGACGGGCTATATTACATGACATTACTATTTTTTATTATTATTGTTTCGATATTGTCTACTCTCTGGGGTCATATCGCTCATTTTAAAGACGATGGTCATGGGTTCGAATCCCATTCGGGAAAATAAACTATTTTCATTTCGTCGCTCTGAAAATTCCAAGACCAACTTGCTTAAACTTAAACACTTGTTCCATTCCAAGATTATCATTCTACCGCATCATCTCTTCCCTTGTACAGTTTACCCGAAACTTCCCCTAGTTCATTAATCGAAGGTCACAATACCCCGCCCACGCCTCGTCCCCTTAATTAGTACATCTGCTCTGATATTACTAGGGAAAGGTGTGTGCTGGCGACTGACAGTCAAATGCTGGGTAAAGTTTGGAGTTCGGGAATATAGTACCATTTTTCTCCCATTATGCCTCGAAAATTCGTCAGAAATTGGGGAACGGAAGTGTTTTAGTGGAAACGAAATGTCTACACTAGGAGCCCAAATTCCTTCTGCCTACCCGTGTGAAGAATCTATTTATATCTGAATGTGGAAAACGAAGAGAAGAGTGGCGAAGAGCGCTGAAATTTGACTGGTGCCTTAAGGAGGAAGGAGTTCTCCTGTAATTGATTAATTCCCGAACAAGGTCGATTTTAATAGTTTAATTTACGTTATATAAGCTTTTTTTGCATTTTTGCGGTATCCTGCCCATTGCAGAGTAGGCAGAAAGAATTTAGACATTACAGTCCCCAACTTGTCGTCGAATTTTTGAGACATTGCTTGTTGCCATACCCGGAAATGGAAATAATATTTAGTATTTAATTTCCTCCAGATCCCTCTCGAGGTAATCGAACTCACAACGAATATACACTTGTGGTCGGTATTCATTTAAATCAGTTGCGTATTTTAAAAGACTTAAGCGTACAAAAGTGTTAATTGTTAAATAATTTATGTTTGTTTTTTCTTTTTTTTTGTTTATTGCTTAAGTTTTTTATGGTGTAATAAATTATTAAATAAATAATAATAAAAGTGGGAAGCGACTATCGACAAGTTGTACATTTTTACCACGTAATGAATACATAAGTTTGTCCAGTCCACAGTTTCAGTAGTATAACCATACCCGATATTGTTTCCTGCTAAGCTATTTAATGAAATATCCGTTAATTTCAGAACATTTTCTGCAAATCTGACACATTCTTTCGTATTTATTACAGTTATTATATGATTTCATTCATTTTGATTTTTTTACCCTGTTCATTTACTTTATTTTATGCTATTTAGTGCTTGTTGTACTTGAGGGCAATCGAGGCGCTGGGGCACAAGTGTGCGACAGAAAGTAGTGTACGTAGTGTAGGTTCGATTCCCACTCTAGAGAAAGAAATCTATATATATAAAATCTAAAGGTCACTAACTCATGACGAAATCTCAGAAACTACATGTGCTAGGAATCTCAAATTTTGCATAGGAGTTATTTATAGGACGTAGGTGCTCGCTTTTTTTGTATGAAAAGTAGCTAAGTTTGTGTGAAACTTCGTTACTACAAATGCTAGAAGTCTCAAATTTTACATGGACGTCACTTATAGGACGTAGGTACTAATGGAGACAGAAATTAATAATAACGTAGTTCACGCAGGCGAAGCCGCGAGCGGGTCGCTAGTATTTAATATTTTCATTACCTCGCTCGCGTATTGAGGCAAAAAGCAGCGTTGAGTTTCTCCATTAAACACGCAGGGCCTCCAGAATTTGGTGGAAAGTGGGAAACGAAAGTGGTAGTAAGAAAGGATCGGGGAAGGTCTTAGCAATAGTGCTGAAGTTCCCTCTGCCTACTTTGCTTTTCTTTTATGGTATAAGCCTTAAAAACGTGTAATTTCATGTTGATTTGTTAAAAAGTTAGATGATAAAAAACCTATTAAACTACAATAAAAAGTTAATTAACTTAAAATTTAATTAATTGGAGTGCTAATGAAATTAGATTTTAAGTGATTCATTACTTAAAACGTATTTAATAGTGTTTTAGTTTTAGATTATAGTACATTTTTTTTATTATAAAATGATGTAACATAAAAAACAAGTTCCCGTGTCTTGCATTGCAGCGTGAGCAGTGTGAATGTTAAGACACTCTATTTCCTCTTTTCCATACAACGTGACATTGGCGAAGTGATATGTGCTCAACTGGCACGCTCGGAACACCAGATTTAAAGAACCATACCACCACTCTATTTCCCACTTTCCGCTCAATTTTCCAGATATTGTGTGTTAAGTAGTGGAACTCAAGACCGTGCTTTGTTTGCCAGAGCGAAAAGTCTGAAATAATTGAAATATAAACATACTTTCGAGTGAGTATTGGACCCATGACAATGTCAACACCCTGTCCCATTTGCTCGAAATTTTCTAAAGCCCTTATATATATTTTTTTTAGTCAACTTCGTTATATACTCCAGAATTGGGTAGAAACTGGGAAAGGGAGTAAGTATCTTAGCATTAGGTTCCCATAATTCAAATTCAAATTCAAAATATTCTTTATTCAAATAGGCAATTATTATAAGCACTTTTGAATCGTCGAATGAACATATGAACAAAAAGCTACCACCGGTTCGGAAGGCAGTTCTGCTGAGAAGAGCCGGCAAGAAACTCAACAGTTGCTCTTTTCAAAATCAATGGTACAATCTGTTACATTAGCTGGCAGCTATCCTGCATTACATTCAATAGACATTAATTCCATACTTGTTTATCCTCTAGATATTCTTGAACAGTGTAATACGCTTTACTTGTTAGAATTTTTTTACAGATATTTTAAATTTTTGTAGTGGCAAACTAAGAATACACTGCGGAATTTTATTATATACACGTATACTCACGTATACCATGTTCCTTCAAGCCTATCCCTATATCTCCAAAAAAATACAAGAAAAATCTAAACGTAAAAACAAACAAACCATATCGATACACCATCTCTTACTCCAAAGAATGAGGTGAGCTCACCAAATATTGACCTACGTCTTAGGGAAGCGACACGGGACGCAGGGCGTACGTAACGTGTCGGTGTTTATTTACGTAGCAATGGAAATTGTAATAATGTATGTTTTACTGTTTATTTTGGTTATCTAGAGTGAAAGCATAGTAGGATCGTGTCGAATTGTACGCGCGGGGGTAGTAGGTTCAGTTCCTTTTTTTTTTTAGTTTTCCGCTGTAACCCGCATATAGCAGTATTCCGCTCCCCATTATCCACTCAATTTTTAAGACATTGACTCTCAGAGCTTAACGTATCGATTAGTGTTGTTACTAGAACGAGGTAAAGACAATAATTAAATCCCTTTTTCCCGACTGGGAGTCGAATCCATAACCACCCACTCTATGTATTGCAAGAGGCGGAACTCAACGCCACGCTTTGTTTACTAACCGAAATTTAAATATGGATATCGAACCTACAACCATAGTATTTATAGTCACACATTACGCCATGGCCTCTAAGTTCAAACTTAAAATTGCTACCTAAAAAAGTGCTACCTAAAAACCTGCGAAGCAATCAAAAAATAATTTACATCAAGAAGGAAAAGGAACACGAAACGCTATTCATTTCTATAATTCGCTAAATATTTCGAAATACCCTCCTTTAATTATACATCAAAAACGTCTACTTTACGGGTACTTTATTCGTGTTTCTTGATGGCCAAAATAATTAGCGTGGACTCTCAAAGGGAATCGGTAATTTCAATTTTGGTAATTCAGAAAGGATCCCTTCAAATGATTTTGAGATTTGTATAGAAGTTAATGGATAGCATCGTCCGTTCCTATTGGAGTAATTTGTAATGATTCCGTTCGTTAGCCTCCGTTTGTAGGATTTATGTTAACTAAATTCATAGTAATGTGATGGGTTCACGTTGTGTCCCGTTTATGGGAGGGAAGTTAAAGGGAATCTAGTGTAAAGACACTCTGTTTACTACAGATCGAACTATTATTCACTTTTTCCATTCAACACAATGCCTCCAGAAATCGGCGGAAAATGGGGAAATGTCCTAACGCCAGATTCTCTCTGCTTACTCTGCTATGTGCGGGATTTAGCGCGTAGCTAAGAAAGAAAGAAAGATTTTTTTTTTACTTTTAAGTAATAAAAAAATATTTATTATAATATTTATGAATCATGGGTTGTCCGAATAATAAACATTTTTTTAAAATATATTTCCGTTTTCTCCGCAATAGATCGGCTAAACTCTAGACTAATCTATCAACATATAAACAGAACAACTTATTAAAAACCATTTCAACCAATTCGAACCGTTAGAACCATAACTGTTTCTCCATAGTACGTATATAATGTAATTATTCGCCTATTATTCGGATCCAGATCGAATCTCACTTCCGCTTTAGCGTAGGGCGGTACGTCATCGAATAGAACAATACATTAGAGTTGAAATAAAAAAATATATAAAGTCATTTATAATTAATAAAATTGCGTGAACAATACAAATATGAAATATGTTGTTTTGAATAATTATGTTTTTCGACAATGTTTTTTATATGTCGACTTGTATGTTCTTTTTTTTAGTTTCACAAATCAGGCATGTCAGAGTACCAGCAAGAGCAGAGTGAACCTGCACAAAGCAGGGTAGACAAAGGAAACCTAGAAACCTAATGATAAGACACTTCGTTCCCAATTAGACACTTCCGTTCACCACCTAAAATAAATAAAAACATCGATAAACCTATTTTATTTTTTCTACGTTTTTTATTTAAATATTTAAACTTTAGCTTTTTAACTTTAACATTAAGCTTTCTATCGTACTGACCTATCTTACTAGACCTAAGAGGAATGGGCTCTATCTAAGAGGATTACTAAAGAACACTGAGAGGAGAAGTGTGTACGTATGATGCAGGTGTATATTCTACGTGTTTACTTTCATAACTTTGTTAGATAATCTTGATATTGTAATTTCTATAGTACCTACAATGGGTAGAATGTTTCCTCTTGATGGAGAACGGAAGTGTCTTTATGGAAACAGAGACTCTTTAACACTAGATTATCCCGCTACATGCGGGATATAGCGTGAAGCTGAGAAAAAACTTCTTAGAAAAAGGACTACAGTACAAAAAGATTTTTTAAATTCAACCCAATAGTTCCTGAGATTAGCGCTTGGAACCAAACAAACTCTTAATTTTTATGATATGAGTATATAACACTAATTAATATAGCTATACAAAAAATTAACATAATAAATGAAATACCCCAATAAAAATAAACAAATGACCAGAGCGGAAGTGATACTCGTAAGAACATTACGGAGGCTCGCGTGGTCCAAACAATTATAACAATGGACGAAAAAAAACACCGAAACGTAAATCTAAATTGTAAATTAGGCGATGTGTTAAAGTGGATCGCTGTAATTGGGTGAGTGCGATGAGTGAGTGAGTGAGTGGGTAAGTGGGTAATGGTTGTGGGTTCGATCCCCAATCGAGGAAGTGAAATATTTATTTACATTTATATTTCCATTTCGCTCTGGTGTCGAGGCAAAGCGCTCAACACGCAATGCCTCCAGAATTCGGCAGAAAGTGTCTTAACATTAGGTTCCCTTTGCCTACCCTGCTGTGTGCGGGAAAAACAGCGTGAAGCTGATTTTTTTTATATTATATACTAGCGGCCCGCTCGCGGTTGCACCCGCGTGAACTATGTTATTATTAATTTCTGTCTCCATGACTACGTCCTAGTGACGTCTATGCAAAATTTGAGACTCCTAGCATTTAGTAACGAATGACAAAGACAAATGTCATTAGTAACGAAGTTTCATACAAACTTTCAACCCCAAAAACAACCCCTTAGAAGTCGAATATTGCAAATTCCCGTCTTAGCGAGCACCTACGTCCTATAAGTAACTCCTATGCAAAATTTCAGATTCCTAGAATATGTAGTTTCTGAGATTTCGTGATGAGTGAGTGACCTTTCGATTTTATATATATAGATATATATTTTTTTTATATTTTAATATTTTTTAAAGGTAAAGCAGTATCGTAATATTAGATTTCCCCTGTCTGTATTGACACCACTTAGTAATCCACCTTTAGTATGACCTTAATAGTGCTTTGTTTTATCAATCTAATACTAATACCTCCAGTGGAAATCAAACCTAGAATCATCACGCTACTAGTCACACGTTCCACTGCGCCACAAGAACCTCATTCTTCAAAGTAAAGGTACAAAATTTAAAATGAAAATAGAAACAAAACAGGTAACCCTCCGAAATCCCATGCATAATTAACTAACAGCGTCACGCCATATTTTATAACTTGTAAATGATTTTCCGCACTTGAACACTATCAAAATTAGCATAATATAATCTGGTTGTTTTAATTATACGTTAAGTAGATCAGGGATAAGGTGTAAATAGACGGTTTTGCCGCTTGGGTGGGATTTTGGAAGTTAAAGGTACTTTAATTAAGCAGCGACTTTAATCGTGACAATTGTAGGTTCGATCCCCACTTGGGTGAATGAGTTCTTTTCATTTTCTCGCTCTGGAAACAAGATAAATATCTTAATAATTAGGTTGTGTGTGGAAAACGGAATGTCTTACCGTTAGGTTCTTGCTGCTTCTCCTGCTATTTGCAGGATATAGTGTGAAACTCAAGAAAGAGAAAGCTAGAGTTAGAAATACACGTTAAGTTGGTTAGGTGTTTATATGATTTTGACATTTGGGTGATATTTTTGGAGTTATTCCTTTATGAAACTACTGACTTTACCTCCAGAGGGTGCCCAGACTAATATCTGTCCGATATTGGTTTGTGGGCATACGGGTACGCGACCCCGGATCCTCGAGCCGCCACTCTTATATCCTCATCCAGTCCGTAAGAATGGTGTTCCCCCCCCTCTCCTCCTTCCTTAGCTCCCTCCTTCCTTTTCCTATCCTACCCTTCTATTTTCCTCTCCCTTCAGTTTTCCCCACAAAGGGGTTTTGGAGGTCAGACGGCAGTCGCTCCATTTAAAAACCGCCAACCGCCACTTATATGGACCGACAACGAAACAAAAGACTGGGTACGGCTAGGGCGTCGCCGCAAAACGACGCGCAGGCACATCGCCCTACACCTGTGACAAGTGGGCAAGGGCTACCGTGTCATGTACGGGCACGGCTAAAGACGCTAGTACCCAGAAGGAAACTCCGCTTTGCAACGTGGAATATTGGCTCTCTGACCGGACGATGCAGGGAACTCGCAGATGTACTCATGAGACGTCGGGTCCAGTGTGCCTTCCTCCAGGAAACACGCTGGAAGGGCAATAAGTCCCGTAACATCGGACAGGGTTACCGGCTTATATACACTGGGTCACCTTCGGGTAGAAACGGTGTAGCGGTAGTGCTTTCTGAAGAGCTTCAGAATGGGCTCCTTGAAGTTGACCGTCGCTCCGACCGCTTGATGCGAGTGAGGGTACTGATTGAGGGCGTTATCACAATCTTAATCAGTGCCTATGCTCCCCAGGCCGGATGTAGCGCGGCCGAAAAGGAGACATTCTGGGAGCAGTATGAAGGGGTGCTACTTGCTGTGCCGTCTACCGAAGTGGTCTTAGTTGGGGGGGACTTGAACGGGCACGTCGGTAAGGCTGCTGAGCCGTATGAACGTGTTCACGGGGGTTTTGGGCACGGTCTTCGCAATGCAGAGGGAGAAAACATTCTGAGAACCTGTATTGCGTCTGATCTGGCCGTCGTGAATACGTTCTTCCAAAAGAATTCTCAGCACCTTATCACGTATAAGAGCGGGTCCCACTCAACTCAAATAGACTACTTATTGACCAGACGGTGTCATATGGGCAGAGTAACTAACTGTAAGGTCATTCCAGGCGAAAGCCTAACGGCCCAACATCGTCTTCTTGTCATGGACTTTAACGTCACTCCGAAGAAGAAAGTAGCCGAGAAACGTAGGCCTCGGATCAAGTGGTGGTTGCTGAATGGACCGATGCAGACCGACTTCCTGGCAGAGGTGGGATCGGGCTCAGTCGGCAATCATTGCGGCGGGCAGGCGAGTTCTTGGCCTTTCTAGGGGAGGACGTGTCATCGACAAGGAGACATGGTGGTGGAATGACGAGGTGCAGGAGGTGACTCGTGAAAAGAAGGCTGCCTTTAAGAAGTGGCAGGAATCCAACTCTCCTGAAGACAGACTGGAGTACACAGTAGCTAAACGTGCCTGTAAAAGAGCTGTAGCCAGAGCCCGCAGTGAAAGTTTGTCACCATTGTATGATAAACTTGAAACTGTGGAGGGGCAGAAGCTCATTTACAAACTGGCACGTTCCCGGGATAAAGTGACGCAAGATATCGCAAAATGTCTTTGCGTCAAAGATTCCCAGGGCACGCTGCTCTGTAGTCATGCCTCTGTGAAGGAGAGGTGGAGAAGCTACTTCCAGGAGTTGCTGAATACTCAGCACCCATGCAGTCTTCATCACGACCCACCGCCTAACCTCGGACTTATTGCCCCAATAACCCTTGACGAAACACGTAATTGCCTTCGACGCATGAAGAACGGAAAAGCGGTGGGACCTGACGACATTCCGATCGAAGCGTGGAAATCGTTGGGCTCTCTTGGTGTGCTCATGCTTACTGACCTTTTTAACCATATCTTGAACACTGGTAAGATGCCGCATCAGTGGCGGCTTAGCTTCATTACCCCTATTTACAAAGGAAGGGGCAGTGTTCAAGATTGTGGTAGTTATAGGGGCATTAAGCTTATGAGTCATACCATGAAGCTCTTCGAGCGCATGATCGACCTCAGGCTCCGCCGAGAGTGTACTGTCTCTGAGTCTCAATATGGATTTCAGCCAGGATCGGGCACCATGGACGCCATTTTCGCCCTCAGAACTTTGATGGAGGCATACAGGGAAAAAAGGAGAGCTCTGCATGTGGCCTTTTTAGATCTGCAGAAGGCCTTTGACTGTGTGCCTCGTCAGTGTATCTGGTGGGCATTGCGATCCAAAGGGATCCCTGAGGCCTATATTGAGATTATCAGAGGCATGTACCACGATTCCGCTTCTATGGTTAGGACTGCTGTTGGCGACACTAGACCCTTCCCGATTACGGTGGGGGTTCACCAGGGCTCGGCTCTTAGTCCGTTCTTATTCAATGTAGTGCTCGATACTGTCTCGGCTCACATCCAGGACCAGCCTCCATGGCTGATGATGTATGCCGACGACATAGCACTCATTGCCGAGAACCGACTGACGCTGGAGCGTAAAGTGAACCTCTGGAAGGGTACGCTTGAGAACGGCGGTCTTAAACTAAATGTGTCGAAGACAGAGTACATGGCCTGCGGGAGCCGGGACTCGAGCACCATCCTTATAGATCCTGAGCCAGCCGTTAAGTCGGAGAAGTTCAGGTACCTTGGATCCGTTATGCACGAGTCTGGAGGCATCGATCACGATGTCCATGGCCGGATAAGCGCTGCCTGGGCCAAATGGCGGGAGGTCACTGGTGTGGTCTGCGACCGCAGAATACCACCCAAGCTCAAGGGGCTGATATACAAGAGCATCGTCCGACCGGTTCTTTTATACGGCAGCGAATGTTGGCCAGCACTATCTCGGCACACTCAGGAGCTTCACGTCACGGAAATGAAGATGCTGAGGTGGATGTGCGGCGTAACGCGGTCTGACCGCATACGCAACACATTCATTCGAGGTAGTCTTGGGGTCCGTGACGTAGCGGATAAGCTCCAAGAGAGTCGCTTGAGATGGTTTGGCCACGTTACGCGCCGGCCTAAGAACTATGTCGGACGCAAGTGCCTTGCTATACCAGTCCCTGGGGTGCGACCTCCCGGACGCCCAAGGAAGCGCTGGTTGGATGTCGTGATGCAGGACATGAGAGCCAATGGTCTAACCACCGAGGATGCAAAAGATCGTGCAAAGTGGAGTAGGTTGTGTAGGAAGGCAGACCCTGGCAATAGCCGGGATTAATGCCAGGATGAAGAAGAAGAAGAAGAAACTACTGACTATAAACGCAACGATTCTAGGTTAGATATCAGTATAATTAAATTATTTTTTTTTTCTGTCGCTCAGATATCAAGATCAAACATGGCGTTGAGTTCTGCCCCGTGAAGAAATGGAGAAAGTGGAGAACTGGGTATTGTAACACTCAGGTTCCCTGTGCCTACACTGCGGGATACAACATGAAATAAGTTAAATAATCGCTTCACTTTAATAAACTGGTAATATATAGAACCAAATCTGCATATTCAATTATATATTGTTTTCTTTTAATTGTGTGTTTTGAAAAATATTACACATTTTTTCACACGTCTTTCCTTGTCACGCGATATTCATAATTAATTTTGTTGAGAGGCCGTGGTGGGCGGCGGAATAGTATTCGACAGTTAAATCGACGATTCTAGGTTCGAGAAATAATTTTAACATTGTTATTCTTAGTGTTATTCCACATTTGGAAACGAGAAATACTTATTTAGGAATTGTATAAAAAATTAAACGTAGCGAGATTTGAACGCAACGCATTACTTCGCTCCGCTCCCTAGAACTGAGCGAGTTCATTTCACCTTTCTCTCTGCTCGGTCCTCTCCGCTCGACTATTTCTTGATGAAAACACAAGTATACAGTTTACTCTTGCGAGTTCAAAATAGTCCTTAATGGGTCCGCTCCGCTCGCGATGGGAACCGAGTTATATAAAAAGAACATCATAACGCATACAAATTTCATTCGTAATTAATTACATAGAAAAAAATATTAAACTTCCTCTACATCCATCAACTATAAAGTTAAATTGAAATATTACGAAAGAAATCTAATCTTTAAAACACAATATTTAAGGATTATAAAAATGTTTGTATTAAGTCTTTGTAAAGTGTGAAATTGTGTAAAATAATGGGTGTTTAACTATGGAAGGAGTCGAGAAACAAGCGTGGGACTGTAATGCGACAAGTTGCAAGTTCAATGCGCACTCTAGATTTACACTTAAATATGAAAATTTTCATGTACAGTCTTCAGTCCAATTTTCATGTCATTGCCTCCAGAATTCAGTGGAAAATGAGTAACGAAAGTGTCTTAATGAGAACGAAGTGTCTTAACATTAGGTTCACAGGTACCCTCTGCCTGCCTGTGACGTGGATATAGCGTAGGGCTAAAAAAACTCAATATCAACAAACATTACGACAATTATAGCTTTACGCCTTATACCGCTTATAGCTGACAATCCTATCCCCATTATTTACTATACAATACAATACAATACAATATCCTTTATTGCACAAAAACAACAAAATTTTACACAACTTATATACAAAAATTAACAAAATCATGTACAATAAGGCTAGGTAACTATATTTTCTAGACATAGAGCAGAGCAAGTAACAGAAAACTACGGAATACAAAAAACTCATTCTATGAGTGAGAATCGAACCCACAATGATCGCGAATACAGTCAGAAACAGTACCACTGAGCCACAACGGCCACAATAACAAAAATTAACACCAAAATATCCTCACCTTTATTATAATATGTAATTAATTTAAGAATACTTATTACATACATTAAACAGCTGTTAACTTTTTAATTTTCAATTTGCATAATTTTACTATTTCATAGTGTAATTTAATGATTCTCATGTACGATACGATCTTAACAAAAGTTCTGGAGTACATAAAATTCATCAGCTTTACGCTTTTTTCTTCACACATAGCGTGTTAGAGGGAACCTATTAAGATACTCTGTTCCCCATTTTGGCATTGAGTGTTGAGTGGCGGCTCTTAAAGCCGCGCTTTGTCTAACAGAGCGGAAAAAAATAAAAATAATTTATGCCTCCGAGTATGAATCGAACGTACAACCATTTAAATTACAGTTAGATGCTTTGTAACTGCGCCACAGAAACTATGTCTTTTAGCTTGACGCTGTATCCCGGATAGGCAGAGGGAACCTGGGAACCTAGTGTTAAGACATTTCGTTTCCTTTAAGACAATTCCGCCGAATTCCACGTATTGGGTGGCACAACTCAACTCCACGCTTTGCTTTGTTACCAGAGCAAGGACATATTTAAGTATTGGGCCATATATATACAGAACCATAATAAAAATATTTGTAATCACGCTTAACGAGGGTAAAAGGGCATTATTATGAGTAGTCAATTAACAAGTTAAAAAGGGTTATTTTAAATAAACTATCATATTGAGGGTATAATATCCCTTAAATTAGTCCCTAGGTGAAGTTACCATGAAATGATAGATATCGTTCGGGTAAACCCTCAGATGAGTCATAGAACAATACATACTTAAATAAATATAATAAATAATAATATTGTTTATTATTATTAATATTATTTATTATTCGTTTATGACAATATCATAACAGTTAAAGGTTTCATATTCATGCATTTAATATTACAGTATTCAATCGATTAACCGGATAAATCGTTGTGCTTTAATATTTAACGATAATTGTAAAAACTGCCGTAATTTTTTTATGCCTCGGCTCAGCCGGATCGACGGCCACAAGTCGAGGTTCATGTCCCGTAGGGGACATCCTTGCCGCCGTTGACATCCTCTCAGGAAGCTACGTAGTGGTTGCATTTTCTCAGGGACAGGGCACCCTCTTTTCTACCCAACCGATGTCGCTGAAAATGCCAATGGAACTAGCAGCATTAACCTCAAGTCAGAAAAAAAACCTACATGTTAACACATTCTCCACATAGCTCTCCAGATAGCAAATTTTATCTTGCCAGAACAGAGAAATGAGAATGATTCATTGTTTATACAATATAAAGAAAATGTTTATACTTATCCAAAGCAAATGACCTTTAAAACTTATCAAAATTTAACTTTAGTAGTTGACTTTGGACAATAAAAAACACTTCAAGAAGTTGCACTAACAGCGCCCCTTTCAGATCCAGATTTGAACCTTATTCTTATCGGTATAGAAGCTATAATATATTTGGCCTTTCCGTAGTTGATAACGAACGTAACTTTCAAATAAAATAGGTTAATAGACGTTTTAACGCCGAAGTCTTATAATTTGTTTTAAACCGATACCAATTCGGTCAATGAAGAAAATAACAGATTTGCCTAATTTTACATGTTAATTTAATGTAGTTTAGTATTGGCGCCGTCTTGGTATATTTTTTACGAGCTTGGCCTGGCGAAGGTTCTACAGTTTAGTTCATTAAAATAACCGGACAAGCGCGAGGATTCCGTACAAAACTTGGCGGTCTCGAGCTTTTTTCTGAAATTCAAGCCTAGCTTAGCCAGAGCCTTTTCAGGCTATTATTTTTTAAGATTTAACCATACCTGGTCTTCATTTTTTTCCTGAACTAGTACTACCTGTAGATGCCAGCTTGCAAATTTTAGACCTAGAATTATCTAGGTCAACCAGAAGTACCCTATGAATTGTTCATGAGTTTTTTGCGATATAAACAGCCATATCTTTTTTCTTACTTAACTGTTGAAACTGTTGAAAAAAAAGTCCCTTCAATACGAGTACATTATCATATCTACATATAACTCTATGCACTCAAATTGAGAAGCGACGTCTCCACTGTAGCCGGTTATCTACACAGAAGCTCTAAGCTAAGCTTTCGATGACATATTGTTAACTTATATAAGCTTTCACTGCTTTTTGGTTGCTTCATCGTAAAACTTATTTGTTATTGGGCAATAGCTTTGAGTAAGTTACCTATGATAACTTAAACTTTGACGAACGAGTGTCTCCATTTCATAGTATAAGCTGTTATTTTATCAGAGCGAGGTAATGAAAGTAAATCATTCCCTCGACTGAAGATCGAACTCACGACTTTCCTATGCTAATAGACTAAGACATAGTGTGTTGATTTAAGGTTTTTTCTGCATATTTTAGTATGGGGAAAAAGTGTTGTCTAAAGCTTTGACATAAGTTTGTAATTAACTCCATACAAGTGGAGAACGGAAGTGTCTTAATAGGAACAGAGTTTTTTAATACTAGATTCACAGTCTTCGAGTAGTATACAGCGTGATACTGAAAAAAAATCCAAAACTAACCAAGAGCCTATACATACACAACTATATTTTCATGCTGACCGTACAAAATTTCCGAGTGTAATATGAAAATAGAAAAATGTTTCAAGTGAAATTTGCTGAAGCTGAAATATTTTTATTTCGTATTGTAACAAGTGTACTGTACTGTACTGTAGTGTAGTGTAGTGTAGTGTACTGCGGAGCAACTTCTGCTGGAGTTGGAGCCGAGCTTTTAGTACCACATGAAGCTTGCAGATTATTTGAAATTTTCTTCAAGTTTCTGTTTGGTACTACTTGTTTTATAGAACGTTAATGTTTCTGTTGAGTGATTCGTATAATTGTTGATACGTAGACATTCTGTTTTGCAAGTTCTATCCAATTATATAAACGTGTTGAGTGGTGGTATTTAACCGCGGAGTTTGTATTATTAGAGAGAGGTAACGGAAATAATTAAGAAAATAACTTAGCAATAACTTCAATCTTTTTGTTCATCAATTTTATTTTATTTAGAAATTACGAGTTTGATTTTGGAAAAGGCCATTGTATTTTACCACCATGCTTTGAATTCTATAAGAATAATTTGTTTCATTTTCACCCGGAGATATGAATTTACATAAATTATTTTAATTTTCTCGCTCTGTC
Organism: Heliconius melpomene rosina; assembly: GCF_056956725.1. Lineage (NCBI taxonomy): Eukaryota > Metazoa > Arthropoda > Insecta > Lepidoptera > Nymphalidae > Heliconius > Heliconius melpomene. The sequence goes on along the minus strand of NC_140402.1, from coordinate 726,333 downwards.
TGGTAGGCGAACTTTGTCATTCAACACGTCAATGTCTCGAAAATTTTCTCAAGGACTAGAGTGTCTTAACAATACGGCTCCTTGGGTTTTTCAGGATTAAAATATTATTGACATTATATCATTTCAAATATTTGAGGTCGGTTCAACAAATCCCAAAAAAAATCAAGAATCGAATTTAAATTTATTACCTTCACAAAAACAACATTAAAAACAAAACAAAAAAAAAATCAAAAACACAGATTTCAGAAACACCTGCCCAAAAGATTTCCTTTTGCACATCGATTGTAACTGAAATGTAGCCTCCAGCAGTGCAAAGTACATGCTTTTCCAATTATTGACCAGGCACTCCGTTATCTGATATGCATTACTGTTGCCCCCCGAGGCCCCCCGAGGCTGGGCTAGCACAAAGGACGTATAGTCTATAGTCTATAGCCCGTACGCCTTCACAACCAGGCGGGTCGCGGATTCAATTATTTTATGTGCACGCTGTTACATAATTGGGTTAGGTGTTTGGACAAACTATTTGAAATTTGGTTGTGGTTGGAGCGAGGATTAATCGAATTTTCTTTGTATATATATGCGATGCAGATTCATGTTTTATCCGTATAGTAGAGCTGGCGGTTCCTACCTACCTAGTGTTAAGACACTCCCTTTTCCACTTTTAGACATTGCATGTTACGTGGCGTAACTCAACGCCATGGCTAGTCTACGAGATTTAGATTTACGATTAGTGACAATAATATTTTTGAACTAAACTAGAGCGAAGATTCCATTTCCAAGGCGTGTATCATTTATCTCTATTTTTTTGGGTCACGCTGTATTCCGCACACAGCAGAGTTGACAGAGAGAGCCTAGTGCTAAGGCACTCCACTTCCGTGTTTCCGGCGAATACCAGAGACATAACGTGTTGAGTGGCGAAACTTCTCGACACGAGAGCAAAGAAAATGGAAATATTAAATATATATTCCTCGACTGAGAATCTACAAACAGTCGCGTGTATAGTCACACTTTGTGCCTCTGCGCCACGACTGGCCTCATGTATCTCTATAATTTCATTAAAAATCTTTAATTTTTCAATTGTAAACGTACTTCTATCTGTTTATCAAAAGTGTTAATCTTGAAAAGAATCTCAACTATAACAGAACCACCCGTATCGTATATATAATGTACAGTAATTATTTTAATTACATGCTAAGTAGGTGGGTGTCTAACAGCATGTTACTTTATTATGTTGAAAACTAAATTTATAGTTGAGTGATTCTTTCTTAAAGTATTATAAAGAAATATTTATTTTTTCCTATAAAAATAATATAACTTAATCCTTGTTGCAGACTTATAAAACATTCGCGATGTTAGTTTGAATGGCGTAACTCAACGCCGCGCTTTGTCTTGTTACCAGAACCAGGTAATGAAAATCATTAATTAATCCGAAAGGGAATCAAACCACAACGGTCCTATTTACAGTCAGGCACAGTACAGTACAGTCGGCATCCCATTTCATTTAAATAATTCAAAATCAATTTCACAGAAATAATATTAACATAAATACAAAATAATATTGTAACTATTTAAAATACAAAACAACTTAAAGCAATAGGCTGGCACAATGATGCGTAGTTCGGTGGCAAGCTCTTACTAAACCGGTTACCACCTCTCTTATATGTAATTCCATCATTTTAGCACTTATCCTGGAGGTATAAGATCGTGTTTCCATAGACTGAGGTGCTTCTTAGTTGTACTCTCGAAAGGGCAAGAGGACGTGCTGCGTGCAGTAGATTTATTTTGACGATGTAAGATATTATAGCTTAGTTTTTATGCTTAGGAATATTTATATTTGTGTTCTAAACTAGTTTTCTTGCTTTAGTTTTGAATTTTGGATGTGGTTCTTTTGGTTTTTTTGGGCTTGGCCTTTTATGGTAAAACTTGATAAAAAACACCTCGTTTAGCGGGGTACGTAGAGGGAAGCTAGTGTTAAGTTTCCCATTTTAGGCTTAATTTTTAAGATATTGCGTAGTTAATTTTAAAACTAAACACCGTCCATTGTATTTTAAATTATACAGATTTCTGACTAAACTTTACTATTTTTAAAAACAAGTTTAAGCTTGGTTTGACGTTATCGTTTTCGTCTTCTATTGTGTATAATCAGTTTGAATTCACTGCACTACGTACAAGGCAATGTGCGATGTTAAGTTTCGTCGTTCAACACGCAATGCTTCGAGAAGACGGCGGAAAGTGGGGAACGGAAGTGTTAATGGAAATGGAGTGTCTTAACACTAATTTTCCTACCTCTCGATTTGCCTAAAAAATACTCTATCATTAGTCTTAAAAAACCATTGCCAATTTCAAACCAAATGTAAATATAACTTTAGAAAAACACAATTTTCAAAGGTAAGGATTCATCTATTCATTTTTTCACCCAAATATATATTTACGTTTACCGATTCAATTTCCGGAGCCGCAACTCCTTTGAAGTCAATCGATGTTTGACTTAAATTGATCCACAAAGGACAAAACAGTTTTCTTATTCTCTTTTTATATCAAAAGAAACTATGACAAGTGATTTGGTAATACAAGTTCGAAAACACGAATTATTATAACCTTTTTATTTAGATACACGCTCCATCACGCATTTAGCGGGATAAAAAATAATTTTAGTTTGTAGAATTTCACTTTGTTCTCCGTTTTTCACTGGACTGATGGTCAAGGTGGTGGTGGTGAAATGTAAGTAATGCTTTCTCTCGATTCTAAGTGGAACCTACTAATATCTCGTTAACAGTCTTATATCATCCCCCTGGGCCTTATTGACCTCTTAGAATTTGTCTTTTACCATTTCCGTCTACCATCAGGCTGTATCTCATGAATCATGATATGTTGATTTGTTATAGTTGAAATAGTTGTTTATCTAATTTAATTTTACAAATAATGTTACTGTGGCCGCTATAACAAAAATACTAATGTCATCAATTAAATTTCAAACTGTATTCCAAATTAAGCTAGATGGGCAAATGGAACCTAGTGGTAGAACACTCCGCTCCTAACTTGCCGTCAAACTATGTGTTGAGTGCCGGAACTTAACGCTATTATTACAGCGAGGAAAATAATATTAGTTCAATTCCCACAAGTGGCAATTAAACTCACTATCTTCGCATCATTCAGATCAGTTAGACGCTGATCCCTCTTAAATTATAATTTACCTAATTATGTCATATTTAAATATCTAAAACATCTTATTAATTTAAAGTAGATTAAATCGTTTTTAATATTAACATATGTATGTTTGTGAGAACGTATCTCGTCACGACTCTTTTGAGGCTATTGAATAAAAAATACGATACACATCTAAATTAACTCTGGCTGTAGCATGTCTTCTTAGAAACGAAATCTCTTGGATGACTTCTACCCTTCGTCAAATACAAAGTTAACCCTTTTTTATTTGTTGAAAATGCGAGATAGTTAAATGTTTTTTTTTTCTAATCTTGCAAGATTCACGCTTTTTCCCGTATAACCTGGCAGAGAAAATCAATTAAAGATATTGGAGGCTCTTTCCGCCGAACACTGGAGGCATTACGTGTTGACACTGCCGCGTATCATACAATTCTATAACAAACAAACAATTATTATGAAACAACTTACATCACAATAGAAATATATATTACTTGTATATATATTAAAATGTTATTAAATAAGGACGCATATAGGAACTAAACTGTATACCACAGTCACGAACTTTAGAACGGAGCAATGTCGCGCCCTCCTGGCCGCTGTGCTAATAAAAACTGGTTTTAAAATACTTTAGAGCAAACGATATCAGTGTTAAAAGATTATTAATATTTAATATTAGAAAGATTGTATTTGTTTGGATGAATGTTTTAATCTCAGTAACTACTTTTGAATGTCGTGCTAGTACAGGTTGATTGAAATAAATAAAACAATATTAGTATATTATGCCACAGCTGCAGTTTGTTTGTTGTTTTTTTTTGGTTCCCTCTGCCTATATTACAGGATCCCAGTCAATATCCAATACCAATATAAGATATAAGCGGGATAGAGCGTGAAGCTGATGTTTCATTTGTAGGTATGAACCTATAAATAAATCGTATCGTACACTCTAAAGGTGTTTCACAATTTGCCGATCGCGGCCTAACTATAACCCGTTTACGTGCATTATATATAAATTTAGTTTGTTAAATATTTTATGCAAAATTAACACGGCAATATTAAAACTAAATTATTGCATATTAGAATAGAGCAATTTACTTTATTTATCTGAACACACTGCCGGGTTGTTTAGTGGCGGCTTGGGTTTCTCAGGTTTATATCATTTCTATTTTGTGTAATAATCTAGATGAGGCTATCGTGGCCTAGGGGTACAAGTGTACGACTGTATGCGATAGTTTTGGGTTCGAATCCCGTTCGGGGGTCGGAAATATTTAATATTTCCATTTACTAGCTCTGGTAACGAGACAAAGCGCGGCGATGGGTTGCCCTAATTAACACGTAATGCCTTCAGAATTCGTCGAAAAGTCATAATGAGAACGGAGCGTCTTAACACTAGATTCCCAGGATCACTCTGTCTCCCCTTTATTTATTATACTCTCTCTTATTCTAAACTCACAACCATCATATTTACAGTCAACCACTTTTCCAGGACGCCACGTTAACAAACATAATATTAAATGCAAATCATTGTAATTATCCTATCAAGTTATAATCATGAAGGCATAATAAATGCAATAAATGCAATAGTAGCTGCACTAAAATACCAACATTTAAAGCTAAAGCAATGAAAAAAACTATGAAAGTAAACAAAGCGTAACGTGAGTCACCCTGTATACGATAGCTAGGTATAGCAACACGGACCGATAGCGGCGCGCGCGCATGAATAATTGTGACTGACTCATACGGTTGTTGGGTCAGTTTTTAGTGAGATGTTAAAGATTTTTTGATTTATTTCGTAATGGTTGTGTCGCGGCGTTTAGCCTATTCTGCTATGAGGGAACAACTGGGAAACCAGTTAATTTTCTTAAATTGTAAAATTATTTTGAGAAATAAAAAAATCTTAATCTTTCAGTTTTATTATATTCATGTATACTAATTATGAAATCTTAAGAAATCAGTAAGGAAGTGTCTGTACATGGAACATGTATAAGAAATATATTATTGGTGTCATAACGTAAGGTAATAGAACAAAAAAAAACATTTTTCATTTTTTGGTTTGTTTGTCTGTGCGTTTGTTCACGCTAATTACTTATTGAATTGGCTGAAACTTTCCAATTTCCACCGAATTCTGGAGGCATTGTGTGTTAAATGGCGGAATTGACTTAACAGGCTTTTTCCTTTTGCTAGAGCGAATAAATACAAATAATAATAAATAATAATTTATTCCCCCAAGTGGGGATCGAGTCCAGAACCGTCACGTTGCAATTACACCCTTGTTCCTCTGGGCCATGACCGCTTCATATTATATATACTAGAAAATGAAATTAATGCAAATAAGTAAATTAAAAATTATGCAGTTCAAGCAGGCGAAGCCGCGAGCGGGTCGCTAGTTTATCATATAGTTTTAATAACTGTGACTCATCCACCGTATCGTTTAACTTTCACTTTACGCTACCTGATGCCACTTTTGATACTGTTGTCGTTTTAAACCTTTTAACAAATTAACGCTAAGTAGGTAGTAATAATATAAAGAAATGTAAGCTTTCGAGAAGCTTTTTATATTGAAAGCTTATTTAGCTTTATATTTATAAAAAAACTATACTTTATTTAAAAATTGTAATAACTGAAAGATGTGTATGATAGACTAAAAACACAAACGCGGCTTCGCCCGCTGAAATTTATTATTGTATTACAGTTAAATACTAATATTTTGAAAGACAACTATTTTTCAAAAAGCATATAATTTTTTTTTACAGAAAACATTAAATTTCAAAATGTAAAAAATATATAATAAATAGCATTACCTCTGGCCAATTGATAATTCTAAGCAATTATCCTAACTTATTACATGTTACTAGAATTTGAACCTACTCGTATATCAGTAGCCTTAAATCAGTCTCTCGACCAGCATATAAGGTACAATTGCGAATAAAAATTAAAATAACGGCAAAGTATAAGAAAAACTAGCACCTATGTCACAAATGATACCGAGAAGAAGTACATTTATTTCTAATCACGAAGCGTAGTGTTTTTTGATTGAAATATTCTATAACTTTAGTTGCTGTTGTGGTTGTGTAAAAACTTGTATTGCTTTTCAGCGGCACAGCGTGTTCTTGTAAGGGAGACGATTTTGGGTTCGATTCCCATTCGAAGGAATGATAATTTTTATTATACTTATCCCGCATTTAGTAGGGAATGCAAATGGACTTCATTTTCCACTTTTCGCGCAATTTTTGAGACATTGTATGTTGGATGGTGGAACTTAACGGCTTGCTTTGTCTATCGGCGCGGATAAATGAAAATAATTAAAACAATAGATTACACTGAGTGGACATCGAACCCACTACCAAACCAAGCAAAATGCAAATGCTTCACTAAATAATACTAGGATTATCATAATAATTCCATAATCTATGTATTAAATGCCCAAAGTGGTCTAACGACTTGAAAAGAACAGGTTCACATTCATCCGAGTGAATGACAATCGCATTATTAAAACTAGCATCCACAGATGTCTTCTTCTATACAATAGATGATTTCTAGTTTTTTTACGGTCAAGTAGTTATATATAAAAGGATATTTAAATAATCTTTTTTGAAGTTAAAAAGATAGGTTATGGGTTCAGCCGGTCAGTGGTCAGATTAGGTTCGATTCCCATTCGTGGCAATGAATCGTTTTAATTTCTTTGCTTTGATAACAAGACGAAGCAAGGTGTTACACGTATTTTCTCGATAATTGGTGCTATGCGGGGCAAAGTCTTTTCTTTCGTTTTGATTCTAAAACGGTCATTATATAATTTATAATTGCCGAGAAATTTGTGCACTAACACACATACACTTACAAAATTAACACATGTGATTGAAAGTCTAAATAGATCATCATACTCAAATATTATTCATACAACATCTTTTTTCAAAGTTACATTTTAAAAAAAATGATGAAAAGTATAAAAAAGCGAAAAAAAGGCTAAGAAATCTAAAAAGTTAGACAGAAAAGCTCTTTCATAAGTTCATAATATAAAAAAGGTTAAACAAACCGCAAACACTCTACCCTCCACACTTGTCACCTGGCGTCATGTAATTGCGGTCCACAGTTATTTAGTAAGACCTGTACAATTAGTATAATTGGAAGGGAATTATGAAAGGAGCATCTTCTTAGTTTGTATGAGAAGATACGTTTTTTTTTATTTATGGAAACGACAAGGAACACGAGGGTTACTGGTCACCAGATGGATACCAGAACTCCAGAGGAGATCCTGTGGCGCCAGCCTTTAAGTTGGAGGTAGATGCACTTTTTGATGACTTTTTGATCCATGTCGTATTGTAGGCCTTTCCAGGTTTGTGTGGCGAAGCAAGATGGGAAGAGGGAACCTAGGTCTAACACATTTCGTTCTTCCCGCACTACCTAATTGTACAATGAATGGCGGAACATAACGCCGCGCCTTGCCTAGTTACTAGAGCGTGGAAATGAAACTATTTAATCCGGAGGGGAATCGAATCTAAAACTAGCGTTTACTGTTTCTTGCTTAAGTCCCTGTGCCACGAGAACCTCACAAAAGAACACTCAATATTAGACGTTTATAAAACAATTTCAAACAAAATTGTTTACCAAAATGTCTCTCAACTAAGAAATATATCGTAACAATGTACTTTAGAGGTAAATTATGAGTTTTCAATTGGTTTAAAGCCATACCTAGTATTGGATTATAGTTCTGGATCTCTGCCAGATACAACCCCTTTAGAACTGTAAACTAATATACTATATATTATATAAGTGGTATAGAAAGTATAAACATATATATGTTTTAACTTGCAATGTAAGATAAGATAAGCAAATGGAACCTGGGAACCTATCTAAACAAATAATATAAACTTTATTCAATCAGTATTCATCATATAACTTTTAATATCTAAATGTCAGTGCTGTCAGTTCCATAAAAAATACAATTTGTTTTCAGTTATTGTAAGATCGTATCTCATACAATATAAAGTAAAATAAGAAATTAATAAATAAAACATGTAATACAGAATCATCTGTCTATCGTTTTCTACATATTATATGAAATACGAGTGAAAAGAACTAACTTTTTACTCGACTTGACAAAGGAAGGTCCTGTGTTTATTAGTCTTTAAATGTTTTTATACGTTATTATGTGGCGTTGTAGATGTAGCGACCATGCGCTTTTACCGAGTTTGTCGTTTTTTTCTTATTTTACTATGGAAGGTAGACAGAGGGAACCTGGGAACCTAGTGTTAAGACAGAGACAACAATCCGTTCGCCACTTACCGCCACATGTTCCAGGCATTGCGTGTTGAGTAGCGGAGCTTAACGCCGCGCACCAGAACAAGGAAATTAAAATATCAATAAATAGTAATTCATTCTCGCGAGTGGTAATCGAACCCACGACCGTTCCAGTCATACGATTGTGCCCCTGCAACACGACGGCCTATTTTTATTTTTTCCAGATAGAATAAATGCAAAAAGTCGCGTGCTCGCTCTACAGCTGTCCTTTATCAAGTGCTGTAATTACGAGTTGCTTTATTGCAACGAATTAGTACAAATGTTTCTTAGTAAACCCAGAATGGATGGGTGTTGATTTTAATAGTGGGTTTTAACTTAATTTTGTAGAATAGAATAGTTTTCAATTAGGGATTTACAATGTAAAGGTTGTGGATTCGATTTTTTTTTATCTCTATTTGGGCTGTTAAATAAGGAAATTTAATTTTGATGAATGGATGAATGATGAAGAGTGAAATTGCTTTTTTCTACAATCATATAAAAAACATACATATATTTACAAAATTCAGCACACGTGCTTAAAAATCTAAATCGATAATTTCTAATAATATCTAATACCAAATATAGGTATAACATATTATACAAACATACATGTCAAACTAACAATTCCCTTTTATTGCAGTCAGTTAAAAATAGCTGGTAATCATACAAAAAAATCAATTTACGATTCTCTACAAGTCTCAAGTCCCATCAATTAAGGCCGTGAGTCCTATTGACTCATTACGTTGATGTTGCTACACTAAAAATAGTCCACATTAAATGGACGTCTATTTATATACTGTAATTGCCTTATTTGCTATTTTAGTGGTCAATGGACGACTGTATGTGGTAATGTGATGGTTGCGGGTTCGATTTCTATTTGTGGGATGATTGATATTTGAGGCATCTTCATACAGCGTGAAGGTATTTATTAAAATTATTGTAAATCTATCGTATTAAAAACGTCTATCTACCACCCAAAACTGGATAGAAAGTAGAGAACCGAGAGTTTTAACACTAGGCTCTCTCAGCCTACTCTGCTATAAGTCTCGTTACAGAGTAAATAAAAAAAATATATAAAATTAGCATAATCAGAATTTTAATATTTTTTTTTGCGAGATGGCAAGAACAGTTACTAATAAGCAACAAAAGTTAAATGCCCCATTTAAATCGAACTCACTACCTGCGGCGTAGACCCCGGAGCGAATACAACCAGAATGCCTAATGTTTATTATTACCACTATATCGATATTTCAGTCGTTCCTACCAAGATATCCTATACTCACCCTGAGGCTGTACGGTAAGCACCTGTTATTTTAACGAACTGTTAACTTACTAACTAGTATACCGGACTTTATATGAATGTATCGTGACACTAGGTTCTCTCCGCCTTCTCTCTTCACTCTTAATTGTTGTGTATCACCTTGAAATATAAATAAAGCTCAGTGTGACAGAGCTTTATTGTAAACACGACGGTCGTTCGTTCGATTCCCACTCAGACGAATAAAGTATTTTTATTTCTTATCTATGGTTACGTGAACAAAACAAGGCGAGGCGTTAAGTACCGCCGCTCAACACGCAATGTTTAGCTAGGCTGCCTCTACTAATCCTGCTAAGCGGGAAAACGAGTGAAGCAAAAAAATAGAATTATCATATTTATTTCATAGCTCATTTAAAACTATACTACTACTATATTTTACTAACAACTATAATTATAAAATAAAAGATAAAAGATAAAAAAAACATAATACAATTCATAATTTGTCCTCGTTGTAGTAGAATCTAAACAAATGTACAGACATAATTTATATTATTATTAGATAGCAGTGTGGTAGTCGCTCCACACAATGGATGATAAACTATTGTTGTTTAATTTAAATAAGCATAATTATTGCGGTGTAGAAGAAATAAATGGTTCAACTTTGAGAGCTTTTGATTTTATTATATCTATACTAATATTATAAAACTGAAGAGTTTGTTTGGTTGAACGCATTAATCTCAGGAACTAGTGACTTAAATTATTTTTTTTGCTATGGATAATTCCATCAAGTTTATTTATTTGATGTAAGCGGTCAGAGTTGCCTCGGGCTCTTAGAATGTGTCATGTGTCATATACAATGAGTCCAATTGACGACGCGGTGGATGCAGCTGCTAGAAGTTAGTACTAAGTACTCGTCATGTACCTGGCTCATGTACATGATGATTTAAATATAATTTTTTAGCTTCACGCTTCACTTTGTACGTAGGAAGGGGGAACCTAGAGCTAAAGCACTCTGTTCTCATCAAGTCATTTCCATTCTCCACTTTCCGCCGAATTCTGCAGGCATTAGGTGTAGTGGCAGAACTCGCCGCACTTTGAAACGTCATCATAGCAAAGAAAGGAAAATATTAAATATTTCGTTTCCTCGGCGTGGAAGTGCACCTGTCATGTTTACAGTTGCAAGCTTGTGCCCCTGCGCCACGACAGGCCTCAGGATAGTTACCGAGATTAGAGCATACAACCTAACAAATTCTACAACTTTATGATATTATTATTTTATTTTGCTCAACCGTGCCGAATTCATTATCCACAAAATGGACGTTAATATCAAAATACTTGTTTATCCATAAACGATTCAAGCACGTTTGCATCGAATTTCCCCACTTAGTTTTGGCTCTAACCAGTCTTACGTACAACCGACAATATAATAATTTATATTAGTATTATACAAACTACTACAGTTACTTTAACTCAGCTGTAATCTCAAATTGCTCACGTATCTATTTGTCTATATTTTCTTATTATATTCCTATAACAATAAATGATTTGGCATTTAGAATTCTATGTAATGGTAATAAGGGTCAGGCTCGAAGGACCATTTTTGGGTTAAACTACTAGTACTGTCACAGTCATGACGTCGCATGCATTGTTCATAGTAAATTGTCACTGTATTGGTCCTCGTTCAGGATGTCTCTCGATTTTTTATTTATATTTCGATTATATGTATGTGAAATATCGATTTTAAGATGTGTATTATGAAAGCTAAAATTGAGAAATTAAGTTGAAATAGAATTAGTTTAGATCGAGGCCAGTCATGGCGCAAGGGTGTGACTGTAAACGTGGCGTGGCGTGTCTGTAAATGTGGCGTCAGGTTGGGGGTTCGATTTCCACTCGAGGAAATAATTTATTAAATATTTTAAACGCTAAGCACAGATTTGACTTTCGTTGCACTCAACACGTAATTATTCCAATCAACACTAAGATTTCTCAAGGCATAGATCTTCTCTTATATTTATGGGATGAAACGCAAAGTTGAAAGAAAACTAGAATTATTATTCTCTTACTTGAAAACAACAATAAAATAATTTAAAAACCCAGCAAAACAAAAACGTTCTCTCTTCATAATCTCAAAAGAACGGTATATAAAGTTTAAAACCAATCTGTAATCCATATAAATATGTTAAACGCGTAGCTTTTCGCACTCTCTTTAAATTTGCACTCAGACATGCAAAATACTGCAATAAATTCGAATATACCTCAGTTCTGGCAAAAGTATACATCTAAGAACATATGCAGGTTGTAGAAATGACATTGAGGAAGACGATTGGTTATTCTTTTAATATCAATTTTTTGCAGTTTTTAAATATTATTAGGACGTCGCAGCGCAGTAGTTCCCGTTCCCAATATGACACTACTGGCACTCACTTTTCGCCGAATTCTGGAAGCATTTTGCGGAGAGTGGCTATGTTTTGAAAAAATGGTGGTTTTACACTAACACTGTCCCTCTGCTTACCCTGCTATACAGAAAAGGCAGAGGCATGTTTTATTTAAATACTCCAAAATTTTAGTTTCTGCCATTTCTAAATTCCTTAATTTCTATATAAAACCATATTTTTGAATTACAAAGCTTTAGTAAAGCAATATATAGGTTGTTTAAACTGCAGTGTAATTTAGCTATCCTTTGATGCATTTACGTTCATACTCTTACTCGGATAACGATAATTGCATGCATTTTGTGGAAATATTAAGTATTTAATACTGTTTCACTTTTGATTAAAATAAGCAGCTTCACGCTGTACGCTGTTCATGTAGCGGGATAGGTGAGTGTTCAGTACCGGAACTCAACGCCGCTCTTTGTCTCCTAACCAAATGCGAAAACAAGAAAAATAATTATTTGCTCAGGTAGGAATCGAATCCAAAACCGCCATGTCTCAACAAATTAAAACATTTCACACACAGATTTATTTTGTACGTGTCCTTTTTGTTTGTCTTTTCTAGTGACTGGTTACTATTGGCTTTAAAAAAATATTTGGTCTATTTTATTGAACCTATAGCCTTATTCTACAAACCTACTTAGATATGCACTGAACTACAAGGACACTCATATCTTATCAGATAAAAAACAAATATAGCAAAATCTCAAGTTTGTCAGTAAAATGGCTGTAAAAGTTATGTTCAATCAAGTTTCTTTTCAATATTCATAGCGTGTCGTAAACAGAGCGCGCTTAAGCCTCTTTCACATGGTTTTACCTATCTGCAGTACACCTGCCTGCTTTTATGTTAATTTTGTAGGTAAATCTTTGAGGCCACCGTGGCGCAAGGCTTCAAGGGTCGGGCTTCGATCCCCACTTTGGGAAATGAATTGTTATTTATTAATGTTTTTATTTTTTCCGCCACTAAACAGGCAACGCCTCGAAAAATTAGGCGGAAAATGGGGAATGGAGAGATTTAACACTATGTTCCCTCTGCCTTCGCTGTTCCATGCGGGATACAGCATGAAGTTATAACAAAAAAACGTTTCTAAATATTCTAAATATAAAAAAAAAACTTTATATTATGATCTAGTCTAACCGTAAAAGAGTAAAGTAATCTTTAAATCTGTTACAGCATCCTTGAGATGAAGTCCGCGGTTAGTTTAACTTGCTCTTATACTAATTAAGGCTTTATATTTTATAAGAAACTTATTTTAATAAAAGATTTTATGTAAAATACTTAGAGTTACTAAAGAAAGCCCTAAGAAACTTTTAGTCTCACTCATTTTTTTCGAGATTTTGCGTGTTAATGGAACTTAACACCGTGTAATATCGGAGTTTTGTTTGTTTTTTAGATCGAGTAAATAAGAATATTAAAAAATAATAATTAATTCCCCTCAGTGAAGATCGAAGCCACAACCATCACGTTTACAGTCACGCGCTTGTGCCACTGCGCCACGTGAGCCTACAAAAAAACTTATCCAAGCACAAAATAGATACAAACCAATACCAATCGATCACGTTAATAAAAACAGATTTGTCTTCATAAATATCCATTTTAGAGGAATAAAATATTATTTTCGTATTACACAAAACTATTAGTGGAAGTAAAGGGAAGTAAGGGAGGCAGGGCTCTAATAAAATAATGATCGATATGCAAAAACGTCGTAATGGAATCTCTCAATCGCACTAACACTAATGTATCGATGAATAGAATAGTGATTTATTACAGGTTCAATAAGAAAAATGACTATAAAATACAATAAACTGTTTAGTGCTTGCGACTTTTTATGTCGTTTCTGGAATTTTATATTTGTAATCTTATAGATATAGTTATACTCGTATGTATTTGTTTTGACACTAGGTTTTCTTTTTTTATCCTAGATATACGGAAAAACGAAAAAGATGTACGTTATGTAAGCACGATAGTTATATATTTGATCCTCATTCTGTAGAACATCTAATTTTCCCTCATTTCTTCAGATAAAGTCGATGTGCCTTGAAGTTTCGCTCTCGAACTCAACACTCAACGACTGTTGGAAAAAAATATCGTAAGATCTAAATATCCCTATTCTAATAAAAACGTAAGCTTTTTCACAGATTATCGACAACCGTGGCTTCGTGATACAGATTTATGATTCCATACAAAATTATGTGTATTGTGCTATTTTATTAAGTACGGTACGAATATGTATGTAAATAACTGTTGTGCTCGAAATGTTATTTTTTTTGTAGCATATTATCGTTTTGCATTTTGGTCCTGGTAACAAGACATAGCGCAGCGTTGAGTTTCGCCACTGAACACGCAATGTCTCAAGAATTCGACGGAAAGTGGGGAAGGGAAATGTCTTAATAGGAACCTATTGTCTTAACACTACGTTTCCAGGTTGACTCTGCCTACCCTGCCATGTGCGGAATACAGCGTGAAGCAAAAAAATATACATATAGTTAAAACAACTTCCTTTCTTCCTTCACAAGTTTTGTTCAAGTATCTAAATTGAACTGGATTTTGAAAGTTGCGTAAGCGCATTGTAATACCTCTGTAACAATAGCAATGTTAAGGTTACTTACCACTTATGTTGTTCGTATGTTACATACTGACAACTTATTGTGGATCGTTATCGCATTGAAAGCAGGTGGTCGTGGATTCAATGGTAATTTTGATAGCTGTTCTTTGAATTTGTTTCCCCATTATGGCGCATTGGGGCACCGTGTGACTGTAAACGCGATGATTGTAGGTTCGGTTTTACAAGAGGAAATTATTTTTCATTTTATTTTTCTTAGTGACAAGGGACGGCGCTGAGTTCCGAATCAACACTGACTAATGAACAAACTCAAATGACAAACAAACATTTAGTTCTAAAAAAATAATTTATTCTACCAGATGGGCATCGAACCCACAAAAATATATGAACACATAATCACGACTGTAAACGTACAGTCGTGATTATGTATTCATATATTTCATAGATACATTTCTTTTCAGTTAGATTTCAACCCAAAACCACAGACGCATGATTGAACCAAACCAGTAAGAAATCAATACACATAAAGATCTAATCTGGTAATGGTATAAAAATATCGCCTTTTACTCTTTTCAAATTTAAAAATCTAAACGTGAATCCTTTCAAGTTTGTAAATCGTATACAGGGTTCATTTGATTGACGTGGCCATTTTATATGAAACTTTCCATCCATGCGTGGGCCATACATTTTGTATGGAACTGAGAGGTCTTGAAACACTGGTCGGTGTTTATATGAGGGTAGAATCTGTCTATTCTACGTTGAGCTCTAAATTTGCTGTTAAATCCTTTGAAAGCATCTATTTTGGACTAAATGTGGGGGGTGGGGAGGGTCAGAGTAATTTGGTAGGTACAAGGATCCTTGTACAATGAATTGTATTAAGCGACATAGCTATGAATGCTCTTAATGTATGGACACGATTTGATTGCTCCGGGCGGTTAGTGGTGTTTTTGATTTATGTCGATATTTTTGTTTTTTTTTTGGTGTTTTTACAGTTTTTTTATGTATTGCAGGAAAGGTTGAGTTCCTCCGAAAGTCAACACGTAATGTCTGAAAAACTAATTGGGTGGAAAGTGGGAGATTGAGTGTCACACCAGGTATAATGGCAGAAAGAATGTCGTTCTTAAATTAGTTGGCTAAAATGTTGAATGGAAAATCTTAACGGCTTTTTCATTATTCCTAACAACCGAGGAAATTAAAATATTTTCACTTTGTCTCAACGAAAAATTGAATTCATTGCATATATTAATATAACCTGACCGTCTTCAAGGAAAGAGTGAATAGGCATTTTCTGGGTAAGCATGCTCCACCATCGTTCGCATCGTCACTTACCACCAGGTGAGATAGCGGACAAATGCTTACCCATCTTCAATAAAAAAAAATATATATATATATTGGCAGATTTTTATCGGCATTAAAGTCGGCTATCTACAGAAAATTTACTTATATATCTCCATATTGTGTATTATTATACTAAACACACGTTATACAAAAATTATGTAAACGAAGAGACGCTTTAAGCATTGTATTTAAATTTCAAGCATTCCATATTTCGTAAATATTAAGAAACTCGTGATAAAGTCATTTTATATTTGTGTAAATATAAAATTTTATGTTAAAATAGCTATAAAACTCGATGCTTATCCATATTTATGGTGATCCTTTAAAAAAATAAGTTTTAAGTCACGTTTAAGATGAAAGTGTTCGTCGATATGGAAAATTAATAAAATGTTCTTTATATTTTTAGCTTACACTGTATTTCCCCTGTCTATGCAGGGTAGACAGACCATATCTCGTGCTATGATGGCCCTAATATTTAGTAGAGGCTAACCATTAGGTTTCTTAATCCAAGTTACCTCTAAAAATTAGCGGCGTTGAGTTTCGCCACTCAACACGCAACGCCGCTAGAATTCAGAGGAAAATTTGGATGCAACGATAAACAAAAGTCAACGTTATGTTGTTTTATCAAAAAAGCATCGTGATATATCGATATTTATACATCACTATACCACCGTCTAAGTCACGAATGGTTAACTTTATAAAGAGTATTATTATTTCTGCGCCGCGTCGACTATTTATTTTAAGAATTATGTCATTATTTGCTTTTTTATCTTTACACTTGGGAGATTTATTTTGTTTACGGAGAATGCAGATAAAATACAGAGAGTATTTTACTATTAAAATTGTTTTATTTAATGAGAGCATAGTATTACACTAGGTTCCCAGGTTCCCTCTACCTACTCTGCTATATGTCTGAAAGGGCGTGAAGCTAAAAATAAATAATCCGCTGTGCCTATCGCTTACCTAGGTGAGCGAAGCCGTATGTAAAAGCTACTAATATAAACATAAGTGATATAATCCTAAAAGAAAATCAAACTTAAGACCACCATCACAACCGCTTACCACAAACAAACGAAAAGCTATTAATTTAAAATATTTCGATGTAAATAAACTATTTTATAGGCAATCCCACCACGGTCGATTACACGCGTATCAGATATCGGAGAAATATTCTTATAGAGGCTTGAAAACGCACTCAACTATACATTAGAGTCGTTTATCATGTTGTACACAACAAATTGTATCTTCAAATATATCGTTTTTACTAATATTATTTTGAGAATTTGTCTGTCTTTTGATAAATTAAGAATTATATTATTTTATATTATAAATTACTTAATTATTTTGCCTTCCCACTGCATCAAATATGGCAGGATACGCAGCGGGAACCTACTGATGAAGCATTCTATTTCACACCGCCCAAATTTCAAGATTTTGCTGGTTCAGAGGTCGCCGCGTCATGTTACCGGAGCGAGAATAAAAATGATTGAATCTCATGAGTAAGAATCGAACACATGACCGTCGCGTGGACATACAAATGCAATCCCACAACTTCATAAACAGTTTACTCTCGTAATAAAAGCAAAAATCGAACTAACTACCCATTAAAAACAAAAACGCGGTATCATCGCCACTTAATATCAACTTTAATCATATTAAAATCCTCATATTGAATCTTTAATAACAAAAAGTGACAGGTGGACGTTATAGCCTATTGTTTGACATTCTTTTACTTTATTTTATCGACTTCGCACCTATAATTGATTGTGATCAGCATAATAAAATAAAATGGTTTCACGCATTTTCCCGCAAAACAGGATAAGCAGAGGGAACTTATTGGTGACATACTCCGTTCCTGGGGAATAGCCCACTAAATTTTCGAGACGAGAGATGTTGAATGGGGAAACTTAACGCCATGTTTTATATATCAAGGTCGGGAAATGAAAATAAAGATAATCATTCTTCTGTATGGTACACCACGATAGCCCCAATCCCACGATCTAAAGCAAATATGTAATAATGACATAACAAGTTATCTTATTGCGCGTGAAGCTGATCATATTTTAATTATTTTTGTTTCCATATTGGGCTAAGACATATCACTGCGATAAGTTCCGCAACTCAACGCGCAATGTCTTGACAGTAAATTCTTACCTAAATCTGCATAAAACCTTATTTTTTACCAAAATTCTTATATTTCTTTCACATTTCACGCAGGAACACGGCAGAGAGAGCACGCATAATGCCGTACTCGTAGATTTATTCGACCCGGTCGCAGGTCGACTATAGATATCTTATTTTAGATCAGCTCCAGTGCGTGGTCAGTGGGGACTAATTGTAGGGTCAGCATGAAAATAAATCTATATATTTATTTTCAAACATACTTTTTAAGTTCATACCATAGATAAACATATTAAGATATAATTCGTTATTGGCAACAAGAAATATAACAAATGCTTTACACTTTTACCAGCATTGCTATGCTGTAGGCTAAGTACCTTAAGACTCATACATTCTATTTACTACTTATTCAGAAATTGCATGTTAAGTGTCAGAACTCTCTTTGTCTGTGAGAACAAGTAAATACCTACTTATTTTCTTAAACCAGTTATTATCTAGAGTGGAGATCTAAGCCACAATATTCACGTGTACATTTTTATATACTATTTGTAATCAATTTTTTCAAATAATTAATTTAATTATTCTGCGAACCGTACCCAGGTCCCAGCGTAACCGCACTTATCTAAGCGAGGTATGCCTTATTATGTGAGTTGCGGACGGCAACATTGGCTGTAATCTAAAAAAACTCTTATCTCGAGATAAAACCTTTAAAATATAACCCCCTTTATTCATTTATTAGGGAAGAATCCATATTTTGTCCTTAAATTTGGGAGGTTTTATGTTTACATAAGATCTTTTTCTTAGAATTTTAGGCATTCAAAATGCTGAAAAGGATATTTTTTATTATTTAACTAGTAGTCATTCGCAGCCTTCTTTGCGTGAAGACGTAAAATATGAAATTCCATTCTCTCCCAAATTTCATTCCACTCTTAAATCCTCTCTTAGTACCCCCTTACACTTCCTAACATATCTACACGCAAAATTTCAAATTTCTTAATCTTAACAACAGGTTTCCCAGATTCACTCTGCCTTCCTTGCTATTTGCGGGATACTGCATGAAACAAAAAAAAAACTTTCGTGGGATTTAATTCATAATCATCTAAGTAGGTGGCATCACGACCATATTAAAACCCATCCAACTTTATGAACCAGTTAAAAATTATAATTTACCAATTATTTATACGTGAATAAGTAATTTAGACGTTTTACATTTAAATAGGCGTGTCTCATTTTTTATATCAGATATTAGAGACTTCCTGATCTCTTGAACTTGGGGTCAGATCGTGCATCGATATATCAGTATTGTACAGATAATAATGGCCGGCCTTGATTACTCAGAGTTATAACAAGAGATATGGGTTTAGGGTTCAATTTTTTTTTGTCAAAAATTTGAAGGAAAATTTCATTTTATATTAAAACTAGTTTAAACCTGAGGTTTTGCCGTGGTAAAGTGGCAATATGATACATTTTAAGTACTCGAATGAATTTCATTGGGGCGGCCGTGGCAGGGACACAAGCGATATAGCGTGTAAAGACGATGGTTGTGCTTGTAGGTTCGATTTCTACTTGAGGAAATGAAATATTGGTTATCATATTATCAAAAACATATAATATAGACTTTCCTCGACAATTGGACTATTTAAGATCTAATTACTTATTGAAAAATTTAGATTTTAAATAATTATTTGAGGTAACCTGAAAAACACATTGTAGAAAAATTGAAAATCTGCCTACCTCAAGCCCGCTTCCCATCTGAATTTCGAGATCTTCTTGCAAAAAATAGTTTAAACTATGCCATGAGTGAGAATCAAATCCAAACTCATCACGTGTAAGTCAAACGCCACGTCTTGCGCCACGAAGTTCTCAACGACGGTATAATTTTACAATTATTTTTATCAGATATTTAAATTTGAAGCTACTACCGTGTTTTAAAGCTTTAAAATCTCCCGCATGTCGTCTTATACAAATAACAATAATATTACAACAATCTGATATCGAAACATTTATATGAAAAACTTTCGAAAGTAAAGCGTAAATCTAAGGCATATCTTAAATTGGGCAATTTATATAATAATGCCGCTATTTTAACTGTTCTTTACAATATGTGTGGTATAAAAGGCTGAAATATGTATCGGGTTCCGTATTAATTTATAATAATTGATTTACAGGAACGCATAAAGCAAGAAAAAGTTGACTCAATTCAACTCATCGTGGCACAGCAGCACAATATATGGCTGTGATGAAACGTGATGCTTGTGGATTGGTTTCTCATTAGAGGAAATTATTATTTTTTCTTTCTCTATAATAAGAGGACAAAGCGTTGATATTCGCCAATCCAATGACATACCGACGTATATAAAAGTATACATATACGAAGCTGAAAGAAAAATCCAAATGTATAAGAATCTGAACCACATATTCAATGCAATCATAAATGTCTATACCATCATTCCGATACGGAACCCCACAAGATCCCCTAAAAGATAAACTCTAACAATGTAACAATGGAGATCGTAAAACCATCGGCGATGTGTTAATAAATTAGTAGTGACAATAACATATATTCTTATGTTTTATTACTTTTTTTGTGAATATTCACGCTTGGCACGCATATATCAGGGGAAGCAGCAGGCAGGGAAACTAGTGCTAAGAAATGTCTTAACATGGAGTGCTGTGTTAAGTGGCGGTTCTCAACGCTGGGCTTTATCTTATTGTATTGGCAAAATAGTTAAGAAATATAATTAGCAGTTCCCCATGTGGGAATAGGACTTTCCTCTGCCATGCCACGACGCGACGGCTCGTTTAAAAGGAATGGTGAATTATTATTTGAAAGTTGGAAAACTTTACAAAGAATTTGCCTTTTAACTATTTTTCGAAAGACAGCCTAAAGATGCTAAGTATCTTAAAGATAATAGCATAATATTTGAGAGATCTGAAGTCAGGACCCATAGATCCAGTATATGCAGGAATATATTATTCTTTATGAACAAGGACATGGGTGGCTCCTCACCATCCTTGGGATAACAGAAATGATTCACCCCCATAAAAGTATCAAAGGTGACACGTGACGATAAATGCCAAAAAAATCGTAAATAATGTTGAGAGCGACAACAGAATGTGCTACACAATGAGTTATTTGACGATCGTAAAAATATTTTCAGTGCTTTCAATGTTTGTCCAAATTTCCGTTTTGGTTTAATTCTTACAAAGAACTGGATTACTTTTTTTATGGTTATGTACCATATGGATGCGTATTGAGTATTGTAAATATTTATATATTATTCCTGAATTGGGTCACCGTGCGAAACTTAAGGAGTTGGACATTTGTCAAACTCCTATAGCCATCCTCACATCACTCATCAGCTATGTATTCGGAATAAAAAACATTAACATGGATTCTTAGACGTATTGTGATGTAAGTTCTTTTCTTAATATGTATAAATTCGTTGAACATGAAAGATTCACTTACAAACCGATACTTTTAGAGTTAACTTTGATCATCATTCTATAATACTTGCGCAACTTTCTACTATAAAAGCGTGTTTTGTAGTTTTTTTATCTTTAATTTACGTATCCTGAATATAGCAGAGTGGGCCTCTGCCTAATATCCTCTGGTATCAGGGAACCTAGTGTAAAGACACTCTGAAATATTGAATATTTAATTTCCTCCAGTGGGAATCGGAAACACAACCTATCGCGCTTACAACCGCATACTTGTGCCTCTACGCCACGACTTGCCTGTGCTGTTTTTAGTTACTAAATATTTATACATAATCAATTTTCCTATAAAATATTCTTTTATAAAATGTCCATCGTCAAAAATGGTAGCTTTATTTCATTTTACTAAAAAGACCTTCACAAAACTATTTTGCTAAAAAGCCTCCTACCAATACATTCTACGATAATATTTCACCGCTTACAATATCGACGAAGCCTATTTGCATCTACACTGACAATACTGACTGTACTGACAAAGATTTCTAATAACTTATAATAAATATTGAAGTAATAAATCATGCTTTTTATTAGCATTTGATTTCTATAGCCATTGAAATAAGTAGTTATTACTGTGTGATACCTTTACCCTTCTTTTGTAAGGCCTGTAAAGTTTGTATTATGTTTACTTTTAGCTTTGGTGGCGTAGTTTTGAAAAACGCTACCGTATAATATAGTAATGAGTTCAAATTTTGCAATTATTTTTCAAGGATCGGATACTTTTTTCTTGTTTTGATTATTAAAATTTTATTGATTTAGTGCCGATTTTCAAGGTATTGCGTGTTGAGTTGCGGAACTCAGTATCGCGCTCTGTCTTGTAACCGGAGCGAAGAAGAAATTAATTCATTCCCCGAGTGTAACCCTAAACTAAATTATTCTATAAAAATCTAAAATATTAGCAGAAAAATTGATAAACCTCTAATATCCGCTGGTGGAGGCGACCGACGTGACAAACGCATCATTTCCGATTCCACCAGGTGTCCTATCAGTTAGTCATACAATTACTTAACAAATATACGTGTTTTATTGTAATTACCTACATAAGTTATTATTTTGATTATGTTTGACCTTTTGTAAACAAAATAGGCCATTGTAACGCAGTGGCGCAGTGTAGGTTTGGTTTCTATTTGTGTGTTTTACACCTTTTCACATTGGCAAGATAAAATTCGGCATTAAGCGTCTCAAATATGGGCGGAGAGAACGGAGTGTCCTAACTCTAGGTTGAGAGGTTGTATCTAAATACCTTGCGCTGTGCGGGAAACAGCTTATAAAAGTAATCGAAGTATTTGTAATAAACCTTTACGAGTAATTATACGAGTACGTTTACAGTTTTTATTTTCAGCTTCATGCTGTTTCTCATATAAAGCAGGTAAACAGAATATGGTAGAAGCAGCTCCGTTCCCGTGGAATTTAACGCAACGTTTTGTCCTTCTAGAGACCTTTGTACATTCTTGTTTTTTGTTATCAGATCGTTATCAGTTATCAATCATTTTCCATATTACATTAATAACCACTTCATGCGCGTCTCATTTGACTTTGTAACGTAAAATAAACATTATTATTGATGTTACGCATAGTAATGCAGTGGAATATTCAGTTAGACTGACAATACTGACATTACTCATTTTAAAGGACACACCGTTTGAGTAGAAGCGCGGTAGTTCTTGCTTCAATCTTCAGTCAAAAGATTTGATTATATTGATATATTACGCTTTATAGACAAAACGCCGCGTTAAGATCCGCCACTCAACACACAATCTCTTGGGCTGAAGTAGGGAACGAAGAGTGTTAAAAGTAGGTTTTTATCACTAGGCTCTATGCTGCTATACAGGAAAACACGCGAAGCTGATTTTTTTAACTTTTTTGTATCGTATTGTAACAATTGTATTCACATACAAACATACATATATACATATATATGTAACTATATAAAACGTATAAGCTTTTCAATCCGCACCGGGCGTACAGACCGATTTTACTAGTTAAATTTATTTCCACGTGTAATTGTAGTTTCGTTCCAGTGCGAATTGTAAATCAGGGTTGCGTTGAAAAATGTTCACAAAAGGTGATTTTTGTTTCCCATACGTACCCATATACCCATATGGGAACCTAGTGCTACTATTGTACAGGTATAGGTATCTCTATACAAAATAGTTTTTTAGTACTTTTTCGTATACTATTCTGTATAGAGGATTTGCTAACGTATTAGTCTTGTCTATATGTAATACATAGAAGTATGAATACTGTGCTTTTTTTAATTGAATTGGTTATCTATTTCGGCATAAGCCTGCAACAGGTTGTGGGTTCGATTCCTACTCGACGAAATGTTATATTTAAAATTTTCGTTTCCTGGCTCTGGGAACGGTCTAAAGCGCGGCATCAAATTCCGTTTCTTAACACGCAATGCCTCCAAAACTTGGTGGAAAGTGGGTAACGGAAGTGTGTTTATCGGAACGGAGGGTTTTAAAACAGATTCCATCTGCCTACCCTACCATGTGCAGGATACATCGTGAACCTAAATTCTATCCTCTACGACTCTATACTTGTTGTTTTATTCCTTTAATCATCAAAAATATTTTTGCCAGCCGTTTCACGGTGTTAGTTTTAAAGCAAAATATATTACTTTTGATTCAATAATTTATTCTTATCAAGTTATATAATTATATCGAGAATTACATTACATTAAAAGACTATCAAAAAAATAAATAACTATACTCCAATCCACCATACATAAAAATCGAATCAATTACCTTTCCACAATTCGAACGACCACAAAGCCACTGGCTCTATTAAAAATTAATAAAGACAAACGTTCCGTTCCGTACCGGTCGGTGCATAAAAAAAATCCCGTTAGAATTTGTACGATGAAAGTTCACCAGAATTCCCAGTATAGGGTGTATTGAAATTTGAAATATACATATGAGCTAAACGCCGGAGGCATGCCAACTATCCGGTACTATAGTGAATGAGTTCTAAATGTTCTTTTACTGTGCTCAGTATGGGTAACGTGGAGCAGTGGGTTGGTTTCTGTGTGGAAATGATGGGTGGAGGTTCAAATTATTCTATATTATTAGATTTGGGTTTAAATTTATTGCGAAATATGATAAGCAAATAATAAATGTTGGACTTGTTAAGCAGAGGCCAGAGAGAACAGCGGTAATAACACAAAGCGAGACGGATTGAGCAGAGGGAACTTAGTGTTAAGGTTCTCCTTTCCCCACTTTCCGCCATTCAGCACAGTTGGTATTTTTGAGACATGCTCAGTGACGGAACTCAACACTGTGCATTGTTTTTTTACTTTTTATTTTTTTTGCTAGCTAGAAAATAATAATAATTTACTCCCCCTAGTGCGAACCACGTTTATAGCTAGAAGATTAAAAAAATATAAATAGAAACAAAATTGAACATAAGCCACACTTTACAGACAATATGACGTACATTAGCCTCTTAACCGTTGCCCGTACGAATGAATAGGCTTCGACGTCAAAGGGATTTTTTATTTCGCTTTGCCTTTGAAACTAAATAATAAATACAAGTTATGCCAGTTTAAATGTTTGAACATTTTATGTGGTGGGCTCATGTTGTTAGGTGGTAGTGGGTTCGATTTTTGTAAAGGTTCGAAATGAAAAGGAAAGAAATAGAAAGAAACCAGTCGTGGCACAGCCGTACAAGCTTGACAGACACTCCCTTTCTTCACTTTTCACCGAATTCTTGAGTCATTACACGTAATGTAATAGGTGGTAGAACTCAAAGCTGTGCTTTAACTCGTTACCAGATCAAATATTAAATATTTTATTCCCCCGAGAGGGAACTGAACCCACAACTGTCGCGATACAAGTCGTACGCTAGTGCCCCTACGAAACGAGAGCCTCGATTAGATTAATAATGATAAAATCAAATGAAAACATATTTATTTCTTAGAATGATGTGACGCCATGATGACTCGTGGCGTCCGTCACACGTCCCGTGCGACGCGTCGGTTATTTGAGTGCCTATAGATTATTCTATTATAACGTTACAATGGAAAACAAATATTAGAAATAGACAGAAAAATATAATTATATTATATCCGCTATCCGCTCCGCATAAAAAAATGTACATTTCATGAAAGCCAGTTTTGGGGGGCACAAGCGTGAGGCTGTAAACGCGACAGGATGTGGATTCGATTCCCTCTCGGGGAAATGTAATGAATATTATTTTCATTTCTTCACTCTGTTAACGAATACGCTATAACTCTAGAATTCGGCGGAAATTCAATAATGGGAACGGAGTCTCTTATGGCTAGGTTCCTAGGAACCTTTTGCCAACTCTGTTATGCGTGGGATTCAGCTTGATTCTAAAACAAATGTATCATAAAAAAATGTATTTAAGGAACAATTCGTATATTTGTTATTCCTTATTCGAAAATAAAATTGACAAGTCTGATTACGATACGTTGAGCAATGGTGACGTCACGTGGCGCACGCCACACGTCGAGTGTGACGTGCGTGTGTGGCACGGGTGCACAGAGTATGACTGCAAATGCGACTGGTTGTGGGTTCGATCCCCACTCGAGGAGGTGAAATATTTATTATATTTAAAAGTAATATTTCCATTTCTTCACTCAACACGCAATGCCTCCATAATTTGGCGAAAAGTGGGGAACAGAGTTAACACTAAGTTCCCTCTGCTTTTTTTTATTTTAAATCATAAACATATTATATACTTTTTGTTAGCTTAACACTGTATTCCGCATAAAGCAGGGTTGGTAGAGGAAACATAGGGTTTAGACACTGCGGTGACCGTTTTTCCAATTCTCGAGACTTTGTTAACCAGAGCGAGAAAATGGAAATAAATAAAATATTACAACCATTCCATTCCTCAGATTTTCTTCTTGTTTAGTGAAGAACTTGTTTACTTATTTTATCTCGAGATATCGCTTGAAAGTAAAAAAATATATAATAATTACTGCAAGTTTCATTATGATGCATTGATGACGGACGGTGACGGTCATCGTGGCGCACGCCACACGTCGAGTGTGACGTGTGGTGGTTTGTGTTATAAGGAGGTATTACTTAGAATATATGTCATACTCCAAGTTATACATTTTTATAATTTTGAGCCTCTTGCATGACAATTATAGTAAGTAGTATAAGATTACCTAAAGAGAATAATAAGAAGAGCACGAGCAAAGATGCAGAGGCTTCTATGGCGCACGGGACAAGTGTGCGACTGTAACGGTTACGGGTTCGGTTCCTACTCGGAGAATTATTTCATTTGTTATAATTATTTCACATACAATATCTCGAATTCAGGTAGAAATTAGAGAACAAAGTACAATATACTATATTTTCCTTAGCGAAGAGTGGAGAACGGAGTGGCAGTAAGTACCTAAAAAATAAATAAATAAAAACATATAAATAATCTAATTTCAACGTATATTAACAAATAAGGAACTTGCTGGTCATCCAGAGTCATTGTGTATCGTTATCGCAACGCCACCCGTCGCGTGCCGCGTGCCGCGTGACGTCTTTTAAGGAAACTAGAGAAATAAAGAAAATAAAACAATCGGAGAAATATTTTTGTTTTAGTACGGATTTTACATTAGCATCACTTGTTTTAGGAAGTTGTTTGTATTTAAAAAAATATATAATTATATTGATTAGCTAATCTACTAAAAAATAAATTTACAAAGTTGAAATTTGGCATTTGGTTAGGTTAGGTTAGTTTATTTTTATTTAAAATCTGTCACTCTATAAACGTTTGATCCTTTAACTGTTTTCCATATAATGAAAAATACTTTTTATTAACATTTTTTTAAATCGAAATCGAAATTCCTACCTCTTTCTTTCCTTCCTCCGGAACGGGAAAAAATGGTATTTTCCATTTTACATCTTAAAGTACACGACCAAATACAAAATTAAATAAAACAACAAAACTATTTCCGTTTTATGAAGGAACAAAAATTCCATCTATATCCGGAAGCTATAGAACGAACAATCTACTTCCGGTGAACTTCATACAGCCTTTCACTGCGCCGCCGTTTAGGATGTGATTCTTTACAACTTTTTTAATTATGAAGTGCTTGCTCATTTTTTTAATAATTTTTGTATGAATTAACCACTGTGGATCAGTGGTAATGTATTTAATTAAATATTGTATATATCTTTCTTAGGAATTTTCTTACTTATACTGCACTAGTATCTGGTAAAAGGCGTTACAAAAATTCTGTGAAAATTGTGGAACGGAGTCTCTTAGCACCAGGTTTCCCCTGTGTCTGTTTTTTGACTAAAACAAAGTCTTTCTCCCCAATGAAATCTAACCTGCAACCATCATTTTAATCTACCAGATGCTATCCGCGATACCTACAGGTACCTACAACTGCACAAACGAGACAGCGGCTATCAATAAATAAATCCCCACACATCGTCATATCGATTCATTACCATTCTAAGCATGTTAGCGGCCGTAAAGAGCACCCGGCGCACCCGGCGCGGTAACAACTGAAAAATTAGTTGAAACGGTCGAAGCGAAATACAAAAGTAGTGTGTTGTGGACGTTTACCGTATTTCAGGATTTTATGTATTTTTTACTCAGTGTCAACACATAACAGGATTGGAAAAGGTAACCTGGGAACCTAGTGGTAAGATATTCCTTTTCCATTAAGACACCTGAGTACTCCATCTGTCGCCGAATTCTTGAGGCATTTTGTGTTGAGTGACTATTTTTCTGTGTGAGTTGATTATTTTTTATCTTATTTCTAAGAAGACGAAATTGTAAAATTAAAACTTGTGACTACTGTTAGAATATTGACATTATGCCGCCTTGGTGCGGCGGCACGGCATCTGACCGTAAGCGCGACTGCTCGATTCCCAATCGGAGGTATAAATTTTTATTTTCTCGTGTGAAAAAGCGAAGCGAACCGTAGAGTTCCGTAATTAATTCAGTCTCTCAAGTAGGAATCAAACAAACGTTACGTTTAAAGTCACACGCTGTGCCGCTGCGCCACGACGGCCACATTGGTACTTCCTTCCTTTTCCTTTTTCGCAACATCCGGAACTACCCCTGACTCTTTATTAAGGGTTGGTTTTCCATTCCGCGAATTGTTTATATTTCCATGTCTTTTGAGGGTATTTTTAATTAGCGCTTGATTTATTTTTTTTAGTGGAGAGTTCTTACCAATTTTTCCAGTTATAATTGCGTTTTCCGAGCTTTTGTTTCGAGTGAATTAATACTAGTGCCCCTTGAGATGATAAAATGAATTAGTTTATTTTTTTTTGCTTGAAAGATGAATTTTCATAATAACATTGTATCAGAGACTGTCGTAGCGCAGCGGCAATAAGTTTTATTGTAAACGATTCTGGGCTTGAATCCGGATTGATTTTATATTTAAATTGTTTTATTTCTAGTTTCACGCTCTATATCCTGCGTAGCAAGGCAGGCAGAGGGAACCTGGTATTAAATTTGTTCCCATCAAGATACTGCCGTTGCCCACTTTCCATTGAATGCTGGATGCATTGCATGTTGAGTAGCGGAACTTTACCTCGACATCGGAGAGAAGAAAATGAAGAAATTAAATATTTCATTTCCTCGATTGGAAATCGAATCAACAACTTATGGCGTTCACAGTACGCTTGTGCTCCTCCACCACGACTGGCCTGTAGCTTAGCCACTAGACTATATTTTTTTAATTAATTTAAATGAACGAACAAGCTCACGTATATAGGTAGGTAGGTATATCAAAAATATTGAATATTTCAATCACATCATAAAACAACATTCGTTAATACGCACTCGTATATAAGGTAATTGCCTTTAAAATCCGTTAACGGTTTACTTTGAAATTCATAACTTTGCATTTAAATAACCCGTTGAATTAGCGTAGTGGTCCGCGTGTAGGGGCGGTATGTGCTGGGATTTCCATGGACTAGGCTTTTTATGCGTGATAGCGATAGGGACCTTGATTAACGTGTTAAGATATTCCGTCCGTTCGAGATACTACGTGTTGAGTTACTTTGATAGACCTGTCGACTTTACACTTACGACACTTATGTCTAAACTTATAGTAACTATAAAAGACATCACTTTTAAACAATGAATATCTTATTTTTTTATTATTCATTCATTTATATTCACTTATCCCAACTTCAACATAAAATATGCATACCCTACCCGTCATATAAACCAATTTTCAATTTAAACTTTATTTTTAGCAACATAAGGGCGAGCACTCTCCTCATACATTAATATTCCGCATCATTTTATCTCTATTTTAAAACTGGGATTTATGTTTTTCAGCTTATTTTTAATTTGCAATGCTTAATGCTCAATGGTTTAAAAGCGTATATAATAGCGTATATATGTCGTTGAATGCCCGCCGGTCGCGGGTTTGATTTATGAGTAGGTATATATCATAATTTTATAGGACTGCGATAATCATTTTAGTATTAAATATAAATATATAAGTCGGTGTAGTGCCCACTGCACTCTTATTATTTTATTTATAGTTCCTATGACACTGTATATATGGTAGTGTCTTAATGGGAACGGAGTGTCTCAACACTAGGTTTCCGCGTCCCTTCTCCCTACTCGACTATATATTCCTGTATTTTGCTAAATAAACACAATATTGGTTTGTATGTTAACATAAAGATATATCTTATTTCACTCTATTTTACCTTTTTAAAGAGATACGTATAAAACTTTTAATGTCTAAAATATCAATAAAAAAACTTAAGCCGTGACTAAAAAGGTAATAAAAGGTCTTACGTTTATACGAAATTATTGATTAAAGCTCGCGTTCGAAAATAAAAAGTGCATCGCCTTTGGCGCTGGTATAATACGTGTTAGCGGCGAAACAGCATTTCATAGTAAGGAGATGGTTTATTGTTGAACTAGCGACCCTCCTGCGGCTTCGCCCGCTTTAACTACTGGATTATTCATGTAATGTATGTTTGCAAAGCACTTAAGATAATGTCAAAATTAATTAAACCCTAACGCAACCCGCATTTTTGTACTTTCAATAAGGATTTTCCAATTGTTTTACAGAGCAAGGATTTTTTAGTAGGTACCGTAATTTTAAATCTGTGCTACTAATCTTTTCAAGTACTTATTAAAATATATTTAAATGACTATTTTTAGATAGTTAAATGACTATTTTTAAACGGAAGAAATTATAAACAAAAACCTACCTACTAATAACTACTACAAAAAATGTGAAACCAAATATATCGCGCTTAAATAATACATTCAACTCCAATTATCCAATACGTGCAAACGCATGTAACTAAATCTTCGTTGCTATAGAGGCAGCCGGGTTTTTTTTTTTCGAGCTTGTGGTTAATGCTGAAGGGGGTATTCTGTCCCTGATGAAAAGCAAGCACGACGTGGCTGCCTGTGAGGAAAATTAAATAGAATGCATGGGCCGGGAATCGAACCCGGGCCGCCCGCGTGGCAGGCGAGCATTCTACCACTGAACCACCGAAGCGTGTAAGGCAGGCGGGCGCGGCGGACGCATGGCGAGTGGCGAGCCGTTTCGCAGCAAGGATTTTTTGATATTGTAACAACTTCTAAAGTACTTATTAAAATGAAAAACAGTAAAAGACAGTTTTGGTCTACATTAAATGGCCAAGGTAACTAATGTACTTATTTATATGCTGAGAGTAAGGGATAAGTGAAACTTGAGTAACATACAGCTGATGTGTCAACGGCGGGAGGTGTCAACAATTAAATGCGTTTTTCTCTTAAACTATTCGCAATTTCGAAATAGTGTAAAAAGCAAATTTTATCTTCGTTTAACGTACAAATTTAATAAAGTATTTTAAAGGATAAGGATTAATACCATTATGGAAATATATCGCTCACAATAAAAAATATATTGAAATTATTATTTTTAGACAGAAATATGATCACTGCACGTTATTCTTAAAAGATACGAATATGCTCTCGCGGACTTTTTTGTAGATCTTATTAAGAGGAACAATACTCCAGTACATTTTTTTCATGTAGTACTTACTATTAGAGCAGCGCATGCGCGAAAGTGTCTCAACGGGTAGGACTTTATACACATTTATAGTATTTATGTTAATTTACATAAGAATGTACAAATAATAAACTATATATAAACCTTCTACGAAAAACACTCGACTTAATGGTGAAGACCGCATCAAAATCCGTTGGGTGGTTTAGAAGAAGAAGAGTTAGAAACAACAGACAGACACGAAAAGCGACTTTGTTTTATAAGATATAGGATATATTGTTGTACCTAATACTTAAAAAGAGAGTTTTTTTATTCCGCATGTAGCAGGGTAGATAGAGAAAACTTTGTGATAAAACACTCCGTTTTCTCTATTCCGGTAAATTTTCGATATATTTTGTGTTGAGAGTTGAAGTTTTTTTTTTTTGCTTAAAGTTGCGTAACTTAACGCCACGTTTTGTCCTATTAGAGCGCAAAAATAATAAAAATATTTAAATAAACTCATTCATCTAACGAATCCACTACCATTGCGCTTACAATCAGGCTCTCTCCCACTGCGCCACCACGTATACAAAACGTTATATAAATTAAGTACTTGTAAAAACGACCGACATGATCTGCATAATTTCGTTCAGACCTCATCTCGTTTGTGAGCTTTATAACGATTGACTAAATTAAAAAGTGTTTTAATTATCTCTTTCTCTGCTGAAATGTATTTTAAGAAGTAAAATTTTTAAAAATGTTTGTATTTTAAAAAAGTAAAATTAGTAAAATTTTATGTTTTTAAGAAGAATTTTTTCTAAAAATATTGTTTTTTTTTCCACATCGGTTAAGGATCTAAGGTTTCTTAATCCCCAAGTCTTAGTTACTCCTCTAGATCCACTTCCTGTAACATCGGCACCCACTGTCTTATTTCTAAACTGTGTTAAAAAAAATTGGGATTAATTATAAAGTCGAGGTACAAATGTCTGATTGTAACGGCATGGTGGTGAGCTCGGTCCCCCCTGGGGGTAACGAATTATTATTTATGAATATTTTCACTTTTTCGCTCTGGTACCAAAGCAAAAGCGCGAAGTTGAGTATCACCACTCAACGAAGATGGGGTAGGGATGGGAGTGACTTAACGTTAGGTTCCCTCTGCCTACCCTGCTATATGCGGGATACAGCGTGAATCTTAAATATCAAAAGAGAAATATACTCGTATATATCCTATCCTATCCTATCCTATCCTATATCTTATAAAACAAAGTCGCTTTTCGTGTCTGTCTGTTGTTTCTAACTCTTCTTCTTCTAAACCACCCAACGGATTTTAATGCGGTTTTCACTATTAGGTCGAGTATTTTTCGTAGAAGGTTTATATATAGTTTATTATTTGTACATTCTTATGTAAATTAATATAAATACGATAAATGTGTATTAAGTCCTACCCGTTGAGACACTTTCGCGCATGCGTTGCTTTAATGGTAAGTACTACATGAAAAAAATGTACTGGAGTATTGTTCCTCTTAATAAGATCTACAAAAAAGTCCGCGAGAGCATATTTTTATCTTTTAAGAATAACGTGTAGTGATCATATTTCTGTCTAAAAATAGTAATTTCAATATATTTTTTATTGTGAGGGATATTTTTCCATAATGGTATTAATCCTTATCCTTTAAAATATTTTATTAAATTTCTACGTTAAACGAAGATAAAATTTGCTCTTTACACTATTTCGAAATTGCGAATAGTTATACAGAAAAACGCATTTAATTATTGACACATCACGCCGCTGACATATCAGCTGTATCGAGTCACGTTTCACTTATCCCTTACTCTCAGCATATAAATAAGTATATTAGTTACGTTGGCCATTTAATGTAGATCAAAACTGTCTTTTACTGTTTTTCATTTTAATAAGTACTTTAGAAGTTGTTACAATATCAAAAAATCCTTGCTGCGAAACGGCTCGCCACTCGCCGTGCATCCCGCGACGTTTTGCTTATACAAGCGCGTCCGCCGCGCCGCCTGCCTTACACGCATCGGTGGTTCAGTGGTAGAATGCTCGCCTGCCACGCGGGCGGCCGATGCATTCTATTTAATTTTCCTCACAGGCAGCTACGTAGTGCTTGCTTTTCATCAGGGACAAAATACCCTCTTCAGCATTAACCACAAGCTCGAAAAAAAAACCCGCCTGCCTTTATAGCAACGATGATTTAGATGCGTTTGCACGTATTGGATAATTGGAGTTGAATGTATTATTTCAGCGCGATATGTTTGGTTTCATATTTTGTGTAGTAGTTATTAGTAGGTAGGTTTTTGTTTATAATTTCTTCCGTTTAAAAATAGTCATTTAAATATATTTTAATAAGTACTTGAAAAGATTAGTAGCACAGATTTAAAAATACGGTACCTACTAAAAAATCCTTGCTTTGTAAAACAATTAGAAAATCCTTATTGAAACTACGAAAATGTGGGTTGCATTAGGGTTTAATTAATTTTCACATTATCTTAAGTGCTTTGCAAACATATAGTAGTAAAAGCGGGCGAAGCCGCAAGAGGGTCACTAGTATCTTATAAAACAAAGTCGCTTTTTGTGTCTGTCTGAACTTTCTAACTCTTCTTCTTCTAAACGACCCAACAGATTTGGATGCGGTTTTCACCATTAGGTCGAGTATTTTTCAGGGAAGGTTTATATATAGTTTATTATTTATACTTTCTTATGTAAATTAACATAAATACGATAAATGTGTATAAAGTCCTACCCGCTGAGACACTTTGGCGCATGCGCTGCTTTAATGGTAAATATTACATAAAAAAATGTAATGGAGTATTGTTCCTCTTAATAAGATCTACAAAAAAGTCCGCGATGGCATATTCGTATCTTTTAAGAATAACGTGTAGTGATCATATTTCTGTCTAAAGATAGTAATTTCAATATATTTTTTATTGTGAGGGATATTTTTCCATAATGGTATTAATCCTTATCCTTTAAAATACTTTATTAAATTTCTACGTTAAATGAAGATAAAATTTGCTTTTTAAACTATTTCGAAATTGCGAATAGTTTTAGAGAAAAACGCATTTAATTATTGACACATCACGCCGTTCACACATCAAATGTATCGAGTCAAGTTTCACTCATCCCTTACTCTCAGCATATAAATAAGTATATTAGTTACGTTGGCCATTTAATGTAGATCAAAACTGTCTTTTCTGTTTTTCATTTTAATAAGTACTTTAGAAGTTGTTACAATATCAAAAAATCCTTGCTGCGAAACGCGCCTCCCGACGTTATTCTTATACAAGCGAGTCCGCCGCGCCCGCCTGCCTTACACGCATCGGTGGTTCAGTGGTAGAATGCTCGCCTGCCACGCGGGCAGCCCGGGTTCAATTCCCGGCCGATGCATTCTATTTAATTTTCGTCACAGGCAGCCACGTAGTGCTTGCTTTTCATCAGGGACAGAATACCCTCTTCAGCATTAACCACAAGCTCGAAAAAAAAAACCCGCCTGCCTATATAACAACGAAGATTTAGATGCCAATGTCATTTAACTATCTAAAAGTAGTAATTTAAATATATTTTAATAAGTACTTGAAAAGATTAGTAGCACAGATTTAAAATTACGGTACCTACTAAAAAATCTTTGCTGTGTTCAACAATTGTAAAACAATTGGAAAATCCTTATTGAAACTACGAAAATGCGGGTTGCATTAGGGTTTAATTAATTTTCACATTATCTTAAGTGCTTTGCAAACATACATTATATGAATAATCCAGTAGTAAAAGCGGGCGAAGCCACAATAGGGTCGCTAGTTTTATGTATAAAACATGAAAACATAAAAAATATATACATATACCTAAAATAGTCCAATAAAAAGCTCATCACACCCAAAAAACGGATTACTGAAATAAAATTAAAAACACAGTTTTGTTTTTTAATCTAGGCAAAGGAACACTCACTCGTATTTAATACCAAAAATTTTACCAAACCGACATCGAATATTTTTTCATTAAGTTACGTGAAAGCCCCATTAGACGAGCTTAGCCTTCCATTTGGTGAATTCGTAATATCGTTTTTATTGTTCTACCCTCATCTGGTTACAATTAGCAATTCTGGACCTCTGGGCTGTATAAACATTTAATAATTGAAGGGATCTGTTATTTTATGATTTGTCAAAGCCAGTATTTTTTATATTTGATTTTAGTTGTGGATTGTATTTTTTATAATCTTCTTGTCTAGCTTCACGCTGCATTCCACATATAGCAAGTTATGCAGAGAGAACCTAGTCTCCATTCTTCACTTTCTGCCAAATTTTCGAGGTATTGGGTGTGAAACTTAACGCTGCCTTGTTACTAAAGCTGAAATATTGATTCTCCGATTGAGAATCGAATCCATAATATCCCTAACATTGTCTTAAAGCTTCAATTGAAAATATTCGTTTCTTTTGCAAAGACTTCCTGAATTATTGACATCGAGCTACCACCGGCTCGGAAATCAGTTCTCTTGAGAAAATCTGACAAGAAAGTAAAGAGTTATTCTGTTGAAATATATAAAATTACAATTTCAATATACGTACTAGGCAAAGGCCGCGCGCGACAAAGCGTCAAGCCTCTTACTATGAACGATGATGACGGCGATGATTGTGAGTTCGGTTTCCACTCGGGAATTGAGTTATTTTCATTTCCTCACCTAAGTAACAAGACAAAGCGCGGCGTTTAATTCCGCCAAAATTGCTCCGAGCGGGAACCGAACCCACAATCGTCGCCTTTACACTCAAACATTACCTCTTAACTCTATTTATTATACTTACATTTTACTATGATAAAGCAAGTCGAGTATTTTTATAAATGTCAATACAACTTTCACTTTATGGCGGTTAATGGTGGAACCAACTTAAAAGTTTGTAAAGAAAAGCTATTTCTGCACCAATTTCCACGCGAACGGCGCTATGAACCAAAATGACTATTAAACTTTTTAATGTCACGTCCTTCAGTGTGATAGCGTAGTGTTTGAATTTAGGATCTTTTTAGTTTATTTTATAAGTTAAAGTAAAAATATTTTTGTATAGTTCGTGGGGAGTGTGGGTTGATTTTATGATGCTTTTTTCATCTTGCCCGCTTTGTACAAAAAAGATGAAAAAAGCATTTTCCCTGTAAAAATCCTTTATTAGTCTTTTATTTTCTTCTCGTTTAACATAAGAAAAATAGCTTTTTCGCCGAACTTTTGTGATATTATGTGTGGAGCGGTGAGACACAATGTCTCCAGAATTCATCGGAAAATGGCGATCGAAATCGATTTAATGATAAACGAAGTATCTTAGGTTCCTAGGTTCATTCTGCCTATCCTGTTATGTGCGGGATATTTTGTGAAGAAAAGAAAATATTTCTTCGAGTTGAAATTGAACCCACAAACATCACGTTTACATTCAGTCTCACAAAAAAATGTTATATTCTTGTTGTTCAAGTTCAAATTATTCGTTGACAAATCGAATAGCGTGACATCTGTCCATATCTGTCCTGTCATAGATGTATTAGACGGCATTATGCTGCGGGCTTAAATTTATATTGCTATGTAATTATAATACAGACCTTTCTTTTCTATGTATATAAAAAGTTTTTTTAATGTATCTCTTTTTTTTATATTTCTTGACAGAACCCTTTCTCTTATTGAGAAAATGAAATGAGTAATGATTGATCCGTCGAACGCTTCTATGTACAATATTAATTTTATTTGCAACTAGGACAGCCGCGTCTATATTTTTATATAGGCTAGCTGCACGGCGTTTAGTTCCACAATCCACCGCACAATATCTAAATTAACATTTACAGACAACGTATAAAAAAATATAGTAACATTTTAAACATTTCAATTGTTTAATGTACACTGGACTAATAACGATCCGCCGTCGGCCAAAAATATGCAAATCGCGTCGACGTAGAGCAATTTCATTTAATTCCGTACAGCTCTCGCTATATTAAAATCACACGATTTCACTTATTACTTGAGTGACGTTCGTGTTGTTTGTATAATTAAAATGGTAGATATGTTTTTTTTTATGTAAAATGTAGATAGCGTTGCTGTAAATGAGCTTCACGCTGTATCCCGCAGACATCAGGAAACTTAGCGTTAAGACACTCAGGTTCCCACTTTGGTTGGCATTGCGTGATGAGTGGCGGAACTATGGCGCTGACTGCACCATGACTGGCGGTTGTTGAGGAACCAAATTATAGGCATACGAATATTTTGTGTTGCTAATAAAAATAAATATCTAAAAAATTTTACACGTCATGGAGTGCGAAGTAAGGATCACATTAAGAAGGATAAGTAATAGCAACCTCAATAAAGTTCGGTAAACTTACAACCAAGGAAATATAACTGCGCAAAAGTATCGATAGCCTTTGAAGCAGACAAGTCCATAAGTGGCGATCTCCAGCTCCAAGAACCGATGAAATGAAGAAGGCTGCTGACTTTTGTTGAAGTAAAAAAAGCAGAGGAAGAACTCGGATGACCTTACGATACATTATCGTTTATGGAATAGAGAAATTCATCACTCCGTATTTTCAACAATCAACGTTAAACGTTAAAATACCGACAGTTCAAATTAACCTCATTTAATTTTGTGAAGAAAATAAATTAATATGTATCTAATCTGTCAAACTATAAAGTAAACAAAGCGGAACTTCGGGGCTCCTGTGTTATTTAGATTTGAATTAAAACTCCCTATTACCATTATTATCTGCACGTAACTTTAAGCCTGTAGTGGAAGTTACTTAAATTAAACGAATTTTTGTATTTAATTTTTAAAGTTTGCAGATTCGATTTAAAAACGGAACAGAATTTTTAAAAATATAATATAAATAAATAGCAAAATATAGTAAAATTATCGAAAATCTGACCGGAATCTGAAATAAAATCTTCCTACTAAAATTAATAACAAAAATATATAAATAAGTTGTAAATAAGTATATATGAATTTCTACGTAGCTGTAGTCAAAATGCTTGGACGGTTTCCTTGAGGCGTGGGTTCAAATCCCGCTACGTTCAAAATGATTATACAAGATCGTAACAAATACGGAATAACACTTTAAAAATGTTAAAAACAATCTAATTGTTTTATTGGTGTATTTAAGATTTTTGATTAGAAAAATTGTAGGTGGATTCCCACTCAAGGGAATAAATTGTCTTCATTTTCACGTTTTGGTAACAAGACAAATTACTTCGTTGAGTTCCATCACTAAAACACACAATGTCTCGAAATTTGGCCGGAAAGTAGAAAATGGAGAGAGAGAGATGGTTCTAACACAAACATACACCTGCCTACCCTGCTATACGTGGGATTCAATCTAAAATAAAATAATTTACTATCAAAGTAATACCAAAAAACTAACCTAATCCTAGTCCAAAAATCCCCGTTTAATATTCAAAAATGCTAACAACATTAGTGTCCATTCTGTCCGTCCGTCCCCAATAACTCGATAACTCCAGATCGAACTGACTAGACTTAAACGCGCTTAATATATTCCGATATGATTTCGAGGTGGAAAGTTGATAACGTTGGATTTTTAGTCGACATATTTTTTAAAGTGAATTTTCGTTTAGTGTCAGTGAAGGATAGTTGATTTTTTGTTGAAATCTTTTGGAAAATATCTGGTTTTTTGAGATAATTGAATTTTATTTGGTAGGTAGCGTCTGTCTGTACAATGGGTGTTAGTGAGTTCGAAGCGAATCGAGGGAATAATATTTACAATATTTAAATTTCTCTAATCTGGTCAGAAAAAATACGACATTGGGTTTCACTACTCAACTTGAAATGCCTCGATTTTGAGTGTCTTTAGAATTAAAACAATAGCTTCACAATTTTTCCAACGTTACAGAGAGAATTTAGTGCTAACACACTCAGGGCTCTTTTGCCCACTTTTCGCATGATTTCGAAAAATTGCGTCTTCTGAGTGGCGGAACTCAAAGAGGAACTCACCAGAGAGCAGAGAGCAGGAAAATGAAAATAAATTAAATAAAATCATTCCCCAAATAAGAATCAAACTCACAACCGCCTACAGTCAAACGATAATAAAACGGAGTGTCTGAACAATAATTCAAAAGATATTAGACCACCAATAATAATCAATATTACGCATTACTTACGCAAGTTAAGTGGTCAGTGTGATTCAGCTGTGACGCCTGCAGTACACCTGGGCTCTGGTCAATTAGCCTATTGTTATTATAATCTATTGTTATCTACTGGTACAGACGCATATAGTGTTTGAGCAGAGAACTAATTGATGCGTACAGCGCGCGTTGCCATAGCAACGTGAATGTTACTTTAGACAAACGTATGTTATGTTTATTATATTATTTTAATGTTCTTTTTTTTTAGCTTTACGCTTAATCCCGCATTTAGCAGGGTAGACAGAGTAAACCTGGATACCTGTGGTAAGACACTTCCATTTTCCCCTTGGATTCTGCACAACACACAATATTTCAAAAATGGATGGTGCATGGGGAGCGGAGTGTCGTAATATTACGTTATCTCTGTCATAACAGAGACAATGTAATGCTATGGCAGTATTTTGATACATACGAGACAAAGCGTTATGCTACCAAAAAATAAACAAAAAATCACATTAAATAAGATTTGTACTACCAATCATCAAATTAACAGTCTTTATTTTTATCTCAATCGAGAATCAAACCCACTACCATTAGAATTATACAGTGTACCATTTACACGTAATTAGTTATCAGTGGCAGTAGTAATAGTATATGTGACCTACATACATAGAAACTGTTGATAACTTTTCATATGAGACGTGACGATAAGCGAATACAGCTGGTGTACCGGTATACTGTGAGATAAGAGATGTAGCGTTGAATTGAAGTTAGTTTTTTGTAGCTTCACGATATACATAGCAGGGTAAGCAGAGGGAACCTGGGAACCTATTGTTAAGATACTCTGTTTCTTTGTGTAATGTATCTTTTAATGGGAACGGAGTATCTTAGCACTGGATGGGGTAAACCATCAACCAAACCTGGGGAGGTTTCCCTCTGCTTCGTAAAACTAAAAAGAAATAAAATAAATTATAAGCCCATCGCTTATATCTTAAACTCGGTGTAGTAATTTACAGGTAATAATAAAATTAGGCTTAGCCGTTGCTCTAGACCGTTT
This sequence comes from Heliconius melpomene rosina, assembly GCF_056956725.1. Taxonomy (NCBI): domain Eukaryota; kingdom Metazoa; phylum Arthropoda; class Insecta; order Lepidoptera; family Nymphalidae; genus Heliconius; species Heliconius melpomene. The sequence continues at coordinate 685,584 of NC_140402.1, read as the reverse complement.
CAGTTCAGGTCAAACTTAAATGACTCATAATTTCAAGCAATTTATGTTCTTTCGTCCAATTTTAGAGGAAAATACATTAAGAAGCTTGATTATATTTTATTATTATTATTATTTTTAGTTTCACGCTGTATCCCGCGTATGGCAGGGTAGGTAGAGGGAACTTAGAGTTACGACACTCCGTTCCATTTCCATTAAGACCTTTCATGCTGATTTCTGCGTATTGAGTGGAAAAACTCAACCATTTATATTACATTTTTACATTTTATTAAAATATTACATATTCTTCGTATGGGAATCGAATCTACAACCACCACTGGCCCACCATACATTTCCAACCATTTAAAAACTTCTACGAAAATAGAATTCAATTCGAAACACATTTATCGCTAATCTACTTTCGGCTAAGCTTGTTCAATGTTCGTGAAAATAAAATGAAATACAAAAAAAAGGGAAGAGAAAACAAACACAAAAACACTGCCTACGAAATCTCACCTAATCCGATCAACGGGGATTTTTACACGCAAGCCTTGGTAAGGTCTGTACTGTACAGGGCTTAGTTTGTTTGGGAGATGCGAAACGATTGTTTTTTTTTGAGTTATTTTTACTTGGCTTCGCTTGCGTTTGGTGGGCAGAGAGTTAGTGTTGAGATATTCTCCGGATTTTATACGGAGAGATTTGTTTTAAATTCATTGTGTATTAATGTTTAAACATTCAGGAGGTCAGTTGTGAGATCGTGCCCCTGCATATGACTAGTATCGCGACAGTTTGTGGGTTCGATTACTACTGAGAGAAAGAAATGTGAAATATTTTCACTTCCTAGCTCTGGTAACGTTCCCAACGGTTCCCAGGACTACATGAGGTAAAAACTTAAAAAAGACCTCTTCGGATGATGGGACGAGGTTCCGGGCTATCGGCCTGACAGTACCCGCCGTTTCAAGCAATACTGCTTCCTGCATCTAGTTTATTGATCGAAGCTGAGCGATAATCTCTTGAGATATTGTTCGGGGCCTTTCGCTATTAAGCCCTTAACTGAAACGACCCTCGGCACAATGATAGTTGCATTGCCATCCTACAGCCAGTATTCTCATCTTATGGGCCAATTATCGATATTTAGGTATTTTTCTTTTTCTGCTTTCATGGAAGACAAATAGTAATATTTTTTTTACTCCTTAGATAGCAGAATACCTATTCTGCTCTGAAGGAACCTGGGAACCCAGTGTTAGGACGCTCCGTTGCCATTAAGACACGTTCACCTTTTTCAATATATAGCAAAATATCATAACACTACGTCCTCTCTACCTATCCTGCTGTATGCGGGATAAAGGATAAAACGAAACTCCTTTCACTCAGAAAGTATTTTCATTATACTTAGCCGAGTTAAACGTGTCATTTTATTTGACGTGAAGCCCTTGCCCTGCCTTTTTGGTGTAGAGCCAAATTAATTATCGTCCACACCCTCAGCTTTTATCAAAGATAATTAATTCTTTTCTATTTCTAAACCGAGTGGATCCCCAAAATCATTAGTGTAAGCTTTTCATTTAGGTATTATGAATAATATACGAGGTGGGGATATAGAATGTTTATGTGCAAGAATTGGGGCCGTTATGGCGCAGCGGCACGTCTGACAATATGGTTGTGAGTTCCATTTCCACTTGGCGCCTCTCTGTTAATATTACTAAATGCAGCGTTGAGGCCGTCATGGCGCAGGAACGCCTGTAAACCTGGCGGTTGTTTTTCGGCTGGCGAATGAAAAACCATGTTTTTTTTTCATTTCTTCGCTTTGGTGACATGGCGCCCCTCTGCCTACCCTGCTATATATATGATACAGCATGAATCAGTGTTGAATTTCATTCCATTGCATTTGTCGTTACCAGAGCGAAGAGAGAGAGGGTAAGAATAATTCTCCGTAGTGGGAATAGAACCTACAACTGTCGTGCTTACAGTCGGACAGCCTCACTACGTCTATACATAAACGTAAATACACATATGTTTCACAAATGTTTCATAATAATTTATATTAAACATAAAAACATGTGGATTGCGACGCAAAAAGTTAAATTAATCATAGGAACAATGGGTTATTGTTGTTAAAATTATCAATATATTGAAGTGCGATGAAACTTTACTTCAATTTGGCCCTTACTTTAAGTACTCGATTGGTTTGATTTTAGTTCTGGTAGATGAAGCACGGCGTTGAGTTACGTCACTCAATGCTCTATCACGAAAAAGCGGAAAATGAGAAGCAGAGAAGAGAGTGACTAGGCACCTTCTGTGTACTCTGCTATGCGTAAAGCTGCTCTCTTGAATACCGAACATAACAGAATATGTAGAGGGAACCTGGAAGTCTAGTGTTAAGATACTCAAGACAAGCTTATAACTTACAAAAGTGACATTCAATCGACTTTTATTTCTTTTATAGTTAAACTCATCTACGCAGTTTCAGCAATGAATGCTATATTAATAGAACGTTATAACAAACTTCTGTGTTTATAAACATATCAAACTAATGTTTATATTCATTTTATAGGACACGTTTGATTTGGTTAATTGGATAATTTTACTAGCGACTATGTTTTTACTGCGACTTCGTTCGTGTAGAACAAATTAAATAGCTTTTCAGTATGATAAGAGTTACACAAAAAAAACGCAATATAAAAATTTTAGTCTTGACTTTTACATTAAATAAGAATTATATTACATACGAACCATTTTAAACTGACCTCTTATAGCCTTAACTATATTTTTAAGCCAAGTTCAATTTATACTGGTAACTATGCTTACCCTTATGTAAGGGTAGACTATTATGCTTGTGGGAAAACTATGAAGAATCGACACGTGATGTTAAAGCATTAATCTAACAGTAGACAATAATTATACTGATATTAGGTAAATTGTACGCTATGTAATTTTTGGGGTTGCGCAATGAAATCCTTACTAACTTTATAAATGAGAAGGTAACTCTATCTATGTGTTTGTTTGTTTGTCTGTCTGTTATGATTAAAAGCCTAAAACAGCAACAATACCAATAAAAGAAGTAGTAAGTAAGTTCACACTGTAATGTTTCGAAATACGATAGAGAAGCATAAAGAGAACCTCTTAACTCTGGGTTCTTCTTCTTTACTCTCCTATACGTGAATGTAACTACTTCTTCGTAGTTGTGAAAAATAAAAAAATTACAAAGACGTTATCATGACTGACTGTAAGCGTGGCTGCTGTAGCTTTTCCACTCGGGATTAATTCAATTACTTTCACTTTTATGCTCTGTTATTAAGATAAAACGGCGTTCAGTTCCAGCATTTAAAAATTGTACGTAAAGTAAGAAACAGAGTGTCTTAACACTACGTTCAATCTAGCTATTTATAGCGTGAAGCACAAATAATATTTTTTTATTAAAAAAAGTAAGGAACCATTACTTTACATTTTCAACCCACATTTTTAATACGACTGTAAGTAATCTATAGCATGCCCTTCGATCGAGCTTTTTATTTAATAATGAAGCTTTATGGTATCACTTACTTTTATTATTTAATATAATAATTTCCATAATTATGATTTTCTTTTAAATAAAGTATTTGTTAATAACAGTAACTTATGAAGTAATAAATATAAAATTAATGATTAATCTATATTTATCATTACAGAACTGACTTATTATTATTGGCAAAAATCAAAAATCACCGTTCCCCATTTTCCGCTGAATTCTGGAGGCATTGCGCGTTGAATCGCGGAACTGAACGCCATTAAATCAAAAAATTAAAATATGAAATATTTAATTTTCTCGATTCCGAATTGAACCCATGTTTACAGTTACACGACTATGCCCTTCGACCTCAATAATACAATTTAAAAAAAACATATGCTCATATTCATAAACATTTTATTACCATTTGCGGTATATGACCACTTCAGTCGTAGATTACAAAGCTTGCACCAAATATTGAGTTCTCCTCGACTATGTGAAACCACGTGACGGTTATTCCGATTCGTGGCCATTTTAAAATGGTCCCTCGAGCCACTTCGTAGTCAAAACATTAAGCTGAAAACGCTTTTAGGAACGAATCCGGAGAGGTCTTGCTAAATTGGACGCCCTCATGCTTTGACGATTTATAGCCCACTTTGATTTACTTTTAATAGTCCCTAAATTTACACGCACCATAAATCAATATGGTCGTGTCGTTTGTATGGAAAAAATCCACAAATTCACGTTTAGTTTTTAGTTAAGTATTAGTTTGTGGTAGGGTTTGACTAGTAGGTTTTCATCCTATGAAAGTTTGTGATGAAATAATCGGTAAAAGATGAATAATCATAGTTATGTTCAATTTGTGTGTGCCTTACTTAACATATTTAATATATTATATTTATCATAAGTTCTTGTCCTATAATATGTAATATTTTCATTTCCCGGCACGAGCTTAAGCGCAGTATTGAGATCCACTACTTAAACATACAATGCCTCCAAAATTCAGCGAAAAATGAAGGACGGAAGTATTTTAATGGGAATGGAGTGTCCTAACACATATTTTTAGATTCCCAGTTTCCCTCCTATGTCTACCTGATGCTGTTGTCTGCTGCTCTGTGCGATATACAGCATGAAGCTAAAAAGAAATATCAATGTATAGCCTAAACTCATAATCTGTACTTTCTTTTTTGTGAACTCCTTCTAAACCCATACCTACTCCATACAATATCAACATTACTAGCTTCTTATTTATCTAATCGGATTCGAGTATAATGTAAACATTCTGCCAATAACACAACTAACCCTGCGCTCCGAGTGTTTACTTAAGAGATCCCTTAAGATTTCATCATTGATTCGAAACCAGTATTTTGGTAGCAAGCTCTATACTTTTCTGATGCTTTTCTTTTTTTTAGTTTCACTTAAAGTAAAGTGAGTGAGATAAGGGTTATAAAATAAATAAATAATAAATAAAAAATAGCACCATGTAGTAGAGCAGTCTCTGGCTGTTATCGCAACGGTTGTAAATTTGATTCCCATCGGGGGAATGCATTATTTATATTTTCTCACTCTGGTAACGTGTGGTTCAGTTCCCCCACGTAGCACGCAATGTCTTAATACTAGGTTCTCTCTGCTTATATGCGGAATACATATAAGCAGAGAGAATAATAATAAAAAAATAATAATAAATCGTTCAAATAATAAAAAATAGAATAAAATTGACATTTATTATTGTCAATCATCTCTTGCAATTTTTTAAAGCAAACATTTTGAGTGTGTTTACATATAAACACACAAAAATATAGTTGTTATTAGTTAAATATTTTACTAAATTCAATTAATTCATATGAAATTTCCAAACTAAACTTATATAGAAGACAAAGTTTAAAATTTAAATCAAAATGTTTGAAGGGTAGCGTCGAGGAAATTTCACTAATAGAATTCCGATATTATGACCTTAGGCTATAAAACTTGATCTATTCTAAAATATATATTATATATTTAACCATTGGAGGGATTAAGTTAGTATATTATATTTATGTTATTAGAAACCAGTCACAAAGTCGCAAAACGCAATAGGTTCAAATCCAACTCGAGAAAATTAAATATTTAAAATTGTGGCTAGCTCTAGTAACTAGGTAAGGCGAGGTGATGAGTTCCGTTACTCAACACGCAACGCTTCCAGAATGCGGAAGTGTCTTAGTGTCAACGGAGTGTCTCAACCACTAGGTTCCCAGGTTTCCTACCTTGCTATGAGCGCGAAGATACAAGATATATAAGTATTATAATAATGCTCGTTCAGTTTCCTTAATTTAGGGCCATAAATGGACACTTAGATCTTGGAAAAAATATGACAATTAACACTGTGGTTGGATTGGTTGGACAAAAATAAAAATAAAAAATCTTTCGAGTAAGAATCGAACCCACGTCAATCCGTTATTCCACATTTAGAAAAGAAAAGTACGTTAATTAGTTTGTTTTTAAGGATTTGAACCCCCCGTCTCCTGGGAACCAAGTAAAACAAAAAAGACCCAGTTTTTCAATAAACTAACCCTTATAACTACACATACACTTATGCAGTTAAATATAAATATAATATTGATACACGAAATGTAGCCCCTAGTTATCTTGTCTAAACATTGTAGAGGACAGAGGGTAAATAGGGGGGGTTGAAATCGATTTAATTCAACACAAGCGTAGAAAAATGTGATAGATATTTATATTTTGCTTAAGTAAATATTGCTATTGCTTTTTTACGGTACGGTTAATTATGGATTTTTAACACGCTATTATTTGGTCGAGTTAGAGAGTAGGCATATTGTCTTAACTACATATTAAACTAATAGTCCTCAAAATTTCAGCTAAAATGACGTAGACCTGGCGGCTCTGGGATCTTGAGCTATTAGACGACAATACTATATTATGGTACCATCTAGTCTGATTATGAAATTAGAATATAGCTAATGGAACTTTGGACACAAACACAGAGGGCACCTAGTGGTAAGACCCTCCATTCTCCATTTTCTATTCAATTCATTTTCAGAAATCAATGTGTAAAGCGATATAACAACTCGTATCATATTATACACACACATACACACACATATACACAACAGAATTAAACGAACGAATCGCTCCAGAAATGCACAGAACAGGATGCACAATGCACATCAGGTGTCTCGTGACAGCTATTTTCAATTAGCCCAACTTGAATTTAGGAACTGTTAGAACTAATGCGCGCTGTCAAGTTTGCGTAAGTATTACGGGATTGTTAATTAAACGTGTACTGTGCTCTGGATGTGACGGGGCGGGTCTGGTGTGAGGGTCTGGTTAGCGTGGAAATTGTAATAATGGTGCAGTTTATTAATGTAAGATATCAATTTGATGTGTTCCAAGATTGTGTTTGAGTGGAGTGTGGAAGCGACGGTTGTGGGTTTAGGCTGTGTCCCGCAGCAGGATAGACAGAGGGAACCTACTGTTAAGATATTCCATTACCCTTAAGTTACTTCCCTTCCAATTCTCCGCCGAAATATCCAGGCCACCGGTGGCTAAGGCTCCAGAAAGAGGAACCTCAGACCTTGAACAATACGCAGGCATGACACTCACTCAATTGTTGAAACCATCTCAAGAGAGTGAGAAGTCTCTTGTTGAGAATCTGTCACAACATAATCAAAGTAAATCTTTGAAGGAAGTATGACAAGGTAATTTACGTGATTATCTACGTGAACGTATACGTGTCTAAATCTTTAAACGGCGTACGTTATACGCTGTACGTTTGATGTGGATCTTGAGCCTTCATAATGTCAGTTCTTAATCATTTGGGAGTAACAGCAATATATATTATTTAATGTTACAAAGTGAATTTGCAATTGAATGTTTTTGATTAAATTTATAATCTATACTAATATTATAGGGCTGGAGAGTTTGTTAGGTTGAACGCGCTAATCTCAGGAACTCATCATTAATACGCGCCGAGTAATAATCAAAGATATCCCATAAACAGCGGCTCGCGCTGGCGAAGCCGGGGGTAAAAAGTAGTGTTATTATTACAATGTTTTAAATTTATTAAATATTAGGGTATTTAATAAAAGAGGCCAATAGTGGAGCAATGATATCAACGTTTGATTGTAAAGGCGACAGGATGGGGGTTTGATTCTCACTCGAGAAAATGAAATATTTAACAATATTTTCATTTTCTTCCTCTGACAACGAAGCAAAGTGCGGCTTGGAGTTCCACCACTCAACACGCAATGCCTCCAAAATTCAGCGGGAAGTGGGGAACGGAAGCGTCTTAATGAGTACATTACGTCTTAACACAAGGTTCCTAGGTTCCTATCAACCTTGAGTAAACGCAGAATTATACATTATTATAATTCACGTAAACGCAACCTAATATTATATCACGAGCACTGCTCATTTCGCAGTAATTTTGACGTGAATTAATGTCCCATACATACATTTATTAGATCAGAATGGGTCAAAAGCAATCCTCTATACTAATTGTTAGCAAAGACAAAGGCATTCTGTTATAAACCGTATTGTTTTACGCGTCCCGTATCTAAGCTGAGGTACGTTTGGTCTAAGATTCGATTTAAAGCGAGTTAAGTTGTTCAAGAAATAAATTATCTACGTAAGGTTTTTTTTTATTTTAAGAGATATTTCAAATAATTGTTTTCTTTATATTTTCTTTATGTTTCTAGTGTTAAGGTACTCCAGTTTTCACTTTCCTCATAATTTAGAGACACATTTTTTTCTATTATTTAATTAATTTAGTAAGACATTAATTTGTCTTTACAAATTGGATAAATACAAATGATTTAAATAGTATAAATTGGATCATTATAGAAACTTAGATGATTGACAAATATTTTTAATTAATTCCTTTTAAACCCATTATTAATCTTTAATATAAAAAAACAAAAACAATCGCTACCACCCACCACTTAACACCACCACCAATATGAGTTCATTATCATTTCATGGTATGTGTCGACATGAATATTTCTCTTTGATTAATTTGTGAGGTAGCGCTCTCTCTAATACGTACCTATATAGCTTTATTAGCTAACATTTTGTTAAATACTACTATATTACATTTAATACTCATTCACCCGCTACTGTACCAGCAAGTCAAGTCAAGTCTATAATAATATTACGGAGAGTTTGTTTGGTTTTATGTACTAATCTCAGTAACTATTGAATGTAAACGTGACAGGTTGTGAGTTCGATTCTCTCTCGAGGAACTTAAATGTTAAATATTTTCGTTTTTAAAAGCTAGTATCAGTATACTGAGTTAGTAGTTTAGAACGTATTTAGATTAAAAATTAGGTCATCGTGGCACCATGATACGGTATGTCACTATAAAATTATATCTTAAAATCCACAAAACAATGACTGGCGACAATTGGTGCTGTTTAAAAAAAAAGGCCTTATAAGCAATAGATATCGAAAGAAAAAATCAATTCCGATATCATATATTCGAACCCCATACTACTAAAGATGTCATAGCACTCCGTCATCCCGAGTTGTAATATCTCAGCCAAAAGTAGGAATCAAATCATAAATCGTCGTCCTTTCAAATTCCCTAATTTAAGTTACACTAATTTGTTGCTCTCGAAGTGGATTAAAGTATCTCGGGAAGTTACGTTTTCAATTTCTGCTGAAGTAGCTTTTGTTGAAGTTGCAACGTGTTTTTCTTGTTTTGTGCTTATAAGAAATATTTATTTATATAAATATTGTATTATACTAGATGAGGCCCTCGTGTTACAGTGGAAAAGCACCTGGCTGAAGCAACCATCGGATTGTAGGTTCGATTATCAATCTAGAGATTTTTTTTATTTTAAATCTACAGTCTGTTCAGTTCTGGTCTCTACATCCCGCTGCGTATTCCGTTGGCATTGCCTGTTGGGTGGCAGATTTCAACATCACGTTTTGCCTTATTACCAGAGCGATGAAAATATTTTATGTCCTCAATTGGGAATCGAACCCACAATCTATCACGTTTACAGTCGTACGTCGTTTGTGCCTCTGTGCCAAGATTGACTTCCAAATCCTTACAATGGTACAAAAAAATAGAAATAAAAACACTAGAAACAAGGAAAAGCTAAATTAAAAAGGATTCAACTACCCTCATAAAATATACACAAATCTTTTTAGCTTTACATTTTAAATCTATTTCAATGCGCCGTCCATTAGCCCCTTAACCGATTTAAAGTGCATCCTAAGCTTTATATAGTATTAATTGTATTAGAACTACCTCCATTCGTTAGTGCAAGCAGTTCAGAAGATTTGTTGATGTTGTCTTCAATTAGCTTGGAGAGACCACCATTCCGGTGGTTGGATGTTGCAGATAAATGGTACAGGTATAATTGTTATTTAAGTCTCAATTGTATATAAAAACTATAGAGTTCGAGGAGATTTTTTTTTCAGTTTTCTGATTAAACTAGGTGTCAAGACATTCCGTTCTCCATTTTCTGCCCAACTTTAAAACATTTCTAAGAGAGTGGCTTGTTGTAGTAAACTTATTTATACACTGGTAACTTATAAATGGGGAAATGCAAACATTAAATTTTGCCGAGAGGCATCGAATCCACAATCGTCACAATTAAAATCAAACATTATTTCACTGTACCATGAGGGCTTGTAATACATATGAATGCATTCTCCAACTAAAGTTCCATGAAAAAAATTACATACTAAAATAAAAAAAAAGATAATTACTATATAGTAATGTATTCAAATACCATGTCGTCATAAATTTCACAGAATATTTGACGAGTTTTAAATTTTTTAACAATAATATGACACATATAGAACCGAATGCTTCTACGAAACACAATTGTTCGAATGATTCAATATTAGTGAAAAAGCTATCATTAGTTTTGATACAATCAATAATGTGAGGCCACTCGTGGCGCAGGGGCGACTAACATGCGACTCGAAACGCGAATGATTGTGGGTTCAATTTCCACTCGGGAAATTTTATATTTACATTTATTCGCAATTCTGCGTAAAGTGTGAAACGGAAGTATCTAAACTAAATATCTAAAATTACAAATAATTATTGTAAAATAAGATAAGTATAAGAATCGAACCCACCACCGTCACCTTTACAGACCGTACGACATATAAAAATAGTTTTATTCCACCAGCACCAGGTTTTATAAGAGCGAAGTATTTAACGTAATATATTATGGATGCAGAGACTTTATGGCCCGTTAGGGAAAATTAAACGACTTGGCTACACCGTCACTGACGGAGTACTTCTTGTAGTTACCAAATAGAAGCGACTCGACGTGCATTTTTTATTAAAGAATCCATGATGAACGGTGTTAAATTAAATTCTTTTCTTGTTTTATTTTTTTTTTTTTTATTAAATTTTCATTCGAGTAAATAGAATATCTCATATTTTGATATATTTGAGGAAAACCGCGGCTTTTAGTACTGTCACTCATTATGTAATGATTTCAGAATTCAGCGGAAAGTGGGGAACGGAATGTTTTAGCACTAGGTTTCCTATGCCTACCCTCCTGTGCTAGATATTGCATGACGCTAATAAAAATATTGTTAAAACATTCCAGTCCCCACGAAATTTCCGAGACATTGTATGTTGAGTTGTGGAATACAACGCCGCTAGAACTACCAGAGCGAGTAATAATATAAATTAGTTTCATCATTCCACCGAATAGTAATTGTATTTACAACCATTGAGTTGTTCCTCTCGAATTTGTTCTTTCATATATAATCTATTCACAAAATCAAATTCAATACAACACACACAAAAACACAAACACAACATTTCGAATGGAAATGTAGAGCCAGTCTAGAGCATTCAATAACAATCACTGTATGGAAAGTTCCTAGCAATATTAATAAACAGCATGAGCGATGGCAACTAGAGTGTACTTGTTTACAAGTTAAATCGACGGAACGGTCTGAGTAATTAATTGGGGGGAGTGGGAGGGGGAGTGACTAGTGTCGCGGGTGTGTGGTGTATGATTGTGTGGATGTTCCTGGGGGTATTAGCGGGAAGGTGTAAGGGTATGTCTGGAGCTTAGGTTTATTGTAGTTTTAGATTTTTATTAGAAAAACGAATTTCGACGTAGCTTGATGAGATCGTATGGCTTAGTGGTCAGTGTGCTCTGACGGTTTCCAAGAGGCATGGGTTCAATTCCCTCTACGTTCATATTTTTATACGTTCCTAAAAAAGTGTTTTTCTTTTCTAAGTGTAAAATAACACCTTAAAAATATATTTATGTATTTGTCTGAATATTCATTTAACCTAGATCATTGAAAACGAAGGTACTTTTTTATCTCCATATTATATCATGCATATCGCTCCTTCTGAACAAAAATAATAATTGCTATTATTGCCAAAAACAAACCAGTTTTTACTAAAACACAAGCAAATATAAAAATAAACGGAGAGACGTATCACTATATTCTCTTCTTAAATTGAAAAATGACAAGCAAAAATGGTAATACCACATCCACGCCCCCTAACTCTAAGTCCACGTCTCTACCTAGCACGTAATGCCGTCTCGTCTCTACATTCGTGTTCGTATGAACTGCACCAGCGACTAGCGAGCACCTTCATTTATTGTCAACTCTACTCAAACAAGTGCACGCCTAATTGATCGTTTTGTTTGGAATTGACGGTTGACAAAACTTTGGTTGGTAGTTTTGTTTAATTTTCGGATTTGGCTCTATGTATTTGGTTTTTGGTAGAGCGCTGGTGGTGACTTTTTGTGTTTTTCTTTTCGTATACTAGGTTTTAGAATTATGGGTAGATAACGATGATATAAATTAGGAAATAAATTAGTAATATTATTTATTATGGTACCTAGTACCTTCTAGGTACCATAATAAATAAAGTAAAGAATAGAGTTATTTATTTCTAGGAAAGCAGAGATTTACTCCTCGAAATGAGTATGATATTTGAAGATTATTCTTTTTAATTCCTATTTTTAAGGGTTATCCGTTTACTTGACATTTATTATAATAGGTTTGTCGATGTATATTCAAAACTCAGTAAAAAATGTTTCAACTACATTTTAGGTAATTAAAGAAGCGACTTATTACTTTTTATAGCTTCGCGTTGTATCCTCGAAAAGGGGACCCAGTGCTGAGACACTGTTTTTTATCTTTCACTCAAATTTTGAAATTATTTGCGCGTTAATAGCGGAGCTTAACGCCGCTTTTTGTCTTGTTAGCAGAGGGAGCAAAGGCAAATAATTAATTAATATGAAACATACAACTGTCGCGCTTATAGACATACCCTGAGTCATCGCACCACGACCGCATCACTTTTTCCTTCAGAGGAAGTCAAGAAGATTGTACCACTTCCTGTTTCATGGGGTTTTTTATTCTTAAACTTTTGCAATCAATCAATCTAAACTAAATCAAAAACTTAAGAAATTAATAAACCATTTGCCATCTACAAGCGGAAAATATTCAAAAATAGGATTTATCGAATATAAATAAAATTCATTCAATTCATCTCACGATCTCGGAGCTACCAACTTTCCTAACTTCCACAACTGAGAGTATATAAAGAACGGAACATCTGTTGTGAGAGCAACTTACAAACTTTTGCTGCCATCTCGACATTTAACTTTTGCTCTATAGAGTGGGTTTTTCTTTATTTTCTTGTATCAGTTCCTTGGAAGGGTTGATGGTGGAATCATTTTGCTTGTTTTATCGTATTGATTATGAAGATTATATTTAAGTTGTATAATATATCTAGTTAATAGTTAATGTATTATGTTAGTCACAGTATACGATACTACTCGTATTTGTGATGTCACCATGACCAAATTCAGTTAGAATTTAAAGCAAAACTAAGTCTTTCGATATATGTAACTAGGTTTATTTATTTTTAAATATTCTTTCTTTTTCTTTATTCTATTTTATTAAGCTTACAGATGACTTTATATTATTATATTATATTACATTTAAAGTAAATTGCGTGATACTACGAGAAGGTAACAAATATGAATATCTTCGTCATTTTTCTCTGTTAATTTTACAATAAGTGAAAAATTAAAATAACAATCGTATTTTTTTACAGACTTCTATCTGAAACGTTAGAAATATGCTTTTTTATTAATTCATAACTACCTGAATTTAGAGACTAAAATCACCAATTATTGATTAAGTATTAAAATTTAATATTTAAATATCTATACAACGTTATAAGAAAAAAAATCTATTATAGTAAAGTTCTAAGAAACACCACACTCATTCTCGGAAGTACCTGTTGGAGATACAAAAGATTTTTTTGACCAAAGCAAAAAATAGGTTAAACTTAAACCGGACGAATTTCTTAGTTAAATTTAACTTTTATGGTTAAGATTTTAAAGTTTATTTCGACTTTTAAGGTATGTAATGAAGGTATAAAAACATGAAAAGGACCATCGGAATTATCATCAATAAAATTATCTGGAGGGTCTACATAAATCAGTACAGGTATTGCTGGTATACAATTAGTTAAAAGTGTTTTAGAAAAAAATAAGGAATCATTCTAAAGCAAAGATCTGGTCTTTAGAGTCATATATAGACTATACAATAAATAGAGAGAAGAGAGAATAATAGATAAAAGTAGAGAATCAAGTTGTAAGACACTCCGTTCTCCACACTGCTCAATTTACAAAATATTGCATGTTCAGTGGCCAAACTTAACGTCGGGTTCTGTCTTTTGGAAATTGAAATAATTCCAATATAATAAAAAGTAATTTAAATATATATAATAGAACCCACAATCGTAGTTTATGACCAGACGCTGTCGCACTGCACCGTGACGGCCTTTTAGAGTTATCTATCTAATTTTATCATCTTTACACATCTCTCTACCTGTTTTTCAGATAACGCATGTTGGGTGGCTAAACCAGGCACCTGGTAAGATGACGGGAATTTTTCAAACACTTTTAAAACGTAGCGGAACTGAACGCCGCACTGTCTTTACCGCATTTATAGCAACTAAAACTGTACTAAACTTAAATAAATACATTAAAGACCACGTGTTCAGATTCAAGTAGCCCTTCAAAAGTTATTACAATATAACTAAAATTATTATTATTCAACAAATGCATGCTATACAAAGTTTGTTCCTTCAAAAGAATTGTTTAGGCGTTAAATGTTATTAAATAATGCTTTACTGACTTTTTATTTATGAAAATTCTTTTATGAAACATTGGAATTGTTGTGTTCTCATGGTGAATGAGTAAAGGGGTCGTGAGTTCAATTCAGTGTGTAAATATTATAATATGTATACAGTTTATAAGCATTTGTTGTTAAGTTACCTATATATATACCGCAGAACATCGTGACACAAGGCCATAAGCATGTGATTGTAAGCGCGACAGTTGTGAGTTCGATTTCAACTCGGGGGTAAATTATTTAATATTTTGATTTCCTTGCTCTGGTAACGGTAAAACGCAGCGTTAAGTTCTGCCACTCAACACGTAGTACTTCGAGAGTTCGGTGAAAAGTGCGGAATGGAAGTGTCATAGAATGTCTTAACATTACGTTCCCAGATTCCTTCTGCTTACTCTGCTATATGAGGATTAGTAAAAAAGTATATAGATATAATTATTTTATTTATTAAAATATAAGTTGTTTCTTAATTATTTTCCCCGCAGTGACGATCGAACCCATAACCATAGCTGGCTCTACGCAAGTATACTCGTATAAAACGTTAGTTATTCAATGAATTGAATTCGTCATCACCTCTCTCCTCCTCCTCTCCTCTTAAAGCTAAATAAAAACGTAAGTATCTGCTTAAAAGATGATCCAGCTCTCAAGACTGTTTCAAGGAAAAAAGACAATCGACTGAATCGTATTACAAAGTAGCTTGTTTAATTTAATATTAATCTTAAGAGACAAAATGTTTCAGACAGGTTTAGAGTTTTTGTACGGATTATCAATTTTGTAGCGAAAGTATCTTTATAGATATAGAAATAAAGTTCAGGGTCTTGTTAGTAATAGGTTCGATTTCATTTGAAGGTTTTTATTTTTGCGTCATGCTTTATCCCTAGCGTGGAGCCATGGAGGACGGAACCCCAGAGTGGACCGAGAGTCTTCAGCGAGAGCCTCTGCCTCCTATGATTGTCAAAACTAGAATAAATAAATGTTACCGTGCTTTATGCGGGATAAGACGTGAAAGCAGAAAGAAAAATCAAATAAAAGACAAAAGTAGAACAAAAATGATATACTGACTCCATTTATACAATGTAAGCGAAATGTGACCACTCATGGGGAAGCTGTTCCCAAACTTTTTCATTCTCGTGACTGATTGATAATAGTCAACTGTAGGGAACGTGATTTATGCTACCATATTATGATGAAAATGATTATCTTTGACGTTTCTTCTTGCTCATAACTTGTGATGTTGGGTGATGTTGGACAGAGTGGGGTTTGGAATTTTTTGGATGAATATGTATGGGTTTGTATGTAATACGTACATATTGTATGGATTTATTTGATAAGTTTACTAAAAAAGTTTTACTGGAATAGGGCTATAGACTGTAAGTTGTGACTGTGGGGTTTTAATTTGTCCTACATACTGCAGGTTGCGCAGAGGGAATCTTCTGTTTAGACACTCTGTCCTCCGCTTTTCTTCAACACGTGGTTATTTAATAAACTATAGAATCCCATTATATTTATTTTTATTTATAGTTTGTACTGGACTTACACTATTAAGTGATATATTCGTATATTTTTTTTGAAACCGTTAAAAAATATTTTTAATATTGTAAACATTTTATTAAAAAATTTAAAATTCCCTTTTACAAAAAATGTATTTTTCTTTTCTTAGTAAATAATATATGTATAGGAAACATATACAGTAAAATACTGTACAGTTCAAGCCCAGGTACTTCAAAACGTCACGTGAAACCGGAATCACGCAACGGGAAGAAAAGGTAAAAAAAATGTATATAAAACACGTGTTTCGTAAAACAATAAAATCAACCTAATTTTAGACCGTGCTAAAACGCAGGAACTCATGCGCATGGGCTTGTATACAGGTTGTAGCTTGTTCGATATTGTCTGTTGCCATGTGGTAGAAATTTGCATTTTTTAAAATACTTATAATTTTTTTTTAATTCATAATATTTATATTAATATTAAATTAAAATACTGCATGCCTAATAAACAAAATAAATAAATAGAAATACGTAGCCACGAAAAAAAATTGATTGATATTCTCAAAGTTGAAATATGCTTCATCTTATTAAAAAATTACGATGATTTTAGTTTTTGAGAATTTTGTTCAAAATCATATAAACGTATGTACACTAAGGGAAATAGACACAAATAAGTCAGGTTTCTCAACTTAAATAGATCGCCAAACTCAAACTTTGTGAAGTTTGAGTCAACAGGATACAAACAGGTCAAACTTATAGCCTTTTCTTTAAAATTGGTTTCAAAAAAATGAAACGATCATTCAAGCTCATAAAAGCACACCATGTATAACAAAAGCTTTATGTACATGTGTGAGTAACTTAAGCGGTGTGTGTGTGTTTGTGTGTCAGTGTGTGTGAGTGTCAGGTAGCATCAGCTGTTCGTATCCCATATGACTTCAAGGCCAGTGGTGTTATAAACTTTACTTTTACGTTTCGTCTATTTTCGTCTAAAACTTCGTCTTTATCACTATTTTGGGGTAGCTTTTGCTTTAAATGGGGTTATTGGTAGTTTATTTTGAATGTTTATTAGTATTTTAAACGAAATTAGGAGTTTTTTAGGACTTTTTGGAATTATAAATTTGTTTTTTGATACAACATTTTTATTGTTTTCAAGGAAAGTGACACATTTAATCAATTATTGTAAGAAACTTTGATTTTAATAGAATTTATGTTGGTTTTTATATTACTTTACGCATTTTCCGAAAGATTAATTGTAAAATAGCGTTACGAAACATGAAAAATCAGACGTTTTATCTCAAATTCGATATTAGTTTTGTAAACATGGTCTCTACACGACCACATAGGAACAAACTTACATATACACATACGTAAACTGTTAAACACATAACTCTCCTTTACAATCGTCGGATATAACATATTACTTGAAAATAATAAATTAAAACCTCAGCGAAACCCACAAATCATGTAATTTGCTGCAATATTTGCAAGACTAACTAAATAAATCAATAATAGCAAAACTAATGTCTCTATTAATTACGATATACAAGCTTTGTATCTTAGTACTACAAGTAGAAAGCTCCTTAAGCTGCAACAAACTACTATGATTTAGAAGTTTATACTGTAATGAACATTACATTTTGTAATATATAATTTATTAAAATGTAGTGACACTATTGTTGTGTAATTGGAAAGTGGCACACAGGGTAGGCAGAGGGAACCTGGGAACCTAGTGCTAAGATACTCTGTTCCCTTTAAAGCACTGTGGTTCCCATTTTCGAGATGGACATTGCAAAGTTGTTTATATCTTAAATATAAAATTATATTAATTAAAAATTCTATCAACCGTTTTCTTCCATATTACAATAATAACGATAAGAGATTTTGGGTTCGATTCCCATTTTGTGTAATTAATTATTTTAATAGAAACAAGATAAAACGTGGTGTTGAGTTCCGCAACTAAACGGAAATCTTAAATAAAATCATAAATAATACTCTATAAAAAATATATAAATTGGGAGAATTCGAAATAATTTACCTAATGACACTGGAGGTATTTGATGAAGAGTGTCTTAATTAAAAGTTTTAACAGATTAATTTCGTTCACCTGTTAACGTGGATTTGGTTGAAATATCTCTTTGTGGACTAAGATTTGTGTCTATTTTAACTTGCTGCCTGTTTTACCTTAAAAAATGAGTTATGAATAAAATGTAAAAGTTAAACTTTTACTTTTATGTTAAAATTTTTCTTGAAGAGAATCTAGTAGAATCTACTCTAATCTACTAGAATCTAGTATTAATTTATTCCTCCGTCTCATATAAAGAGAGAAGAAACTAGCTAACATTCCATTCTCTGTACGAATGCTCATCGCATTGCAGGGTGAGAATCTTGGAGCAGTTCTCAGGACTTGCGACACAAGTGTAAGTTTCACATGCTGAGCTTTATCACTCGCCTCTACTGTTCGATCTCCACCTGACTAAAATCTACAGGAATCTAGTGACGCCTTCGAAATATGTTCTGAGGATGTTAGCAGAACTTACGTCGACATAACTAACTATATAACTTAAGTTGACTAATCATGTATAAATATAATATTATCTATTCCAAATTTTGTTGTAAAATCGAACCTACAACCCTTTTCTATGCATATATTCAATTAGTGCAAGTACAAGCTCTAATTCAGCTTAGCAACAAAACTGCACATAATTATACCATTCAAAGAACCCAAGTAAAATGCAGCGATCAGCTGACAGCACACACACGCACACAAACACACATACATATATGAATAATATATACACACAAATATTAACACAAACATGTACACACAAAGGTATACGTTGTTGACTGTAATAATGAGAGGGATACGAAAAAAGTATAAGAGCTTTAAATACAGTAAAAAGCTCAACTTAAGCTTACAACTTTGAGTAACTTTAAACTTTATTTCGTAAACATAAAGCTCAAATTATATAAAAGCTGTTTTTAATATATGACTTCTCGAAACCCAAAGTAGCAAGACAAGGATGGAAATAGTAAAGTTCATATTGAATTAATATGTTAGAGAGAGATGTGTGCATTTTATTTAGCATTCCTTTTTTCAAAAACTCATGGGATGCAAGGTGCGTTTGGTTAATTGTGACCTGACTGATATGTGACGTTGTACACGAGTATATATTTTTTAAAATTCTATACTATTCTATACAATTATTTATATTTAATAATGTAAAAGTGTTGAAAAATATTATTTATTTTCTATAAATAATGATGTAAATGTATACTTAAGGTTTATAGTTTTAAATTTGGGATAAAAACATCTTATAAACATAAGATATGACCATACATTAATTTTAAATAGAGTTTTATATTTTTATTATATGATTTATGTTATGTATACGTACTTCAATATCTAATAATAAAAAAGGCCAGTTAAAGCGCGGAGGCCCAAGATGTGAATGTACAGCGAGACTTTTATGGGTTCGATTATCACCTAGGGGAGTGGTATATTTAAAATTTGAATTGCTCGCTCTAATAACGGCGTTGAGTTTCGAATTCAGCGAAAAGTGGAGAACGTAAGGAATAAGTAATGAAAAACAATTGTCTTGAAACTAGGATAATTGATTTATCAAATTGTCTATTGATCGAATCTATTTGAGTAGACAATGTGAAATTAGTGTTATTACATTTGACTGTCAGAATTCGAGACATTCGTATTGAATGGAGAAGCTCAACGCCGCCTTCTTTTATCTCAGAGAAGTTTGTCTGTAAAAATATCTAATAATAGATTTAATTACTGTATTTAAATGGTTTACAAAAGATATTAACTTTCTTTTAACAAATAAATGTAAAAATACTTGAACAATATAAGTAATTTGGTACGAAATTTTATTAAGTATTTAACTTAAGGTGAATGAAATCAAAATAATGTTATACGCTCATACTATCGCTTGTAATCGTCAATCAAGATAAAAAGGTCAGTATTGTCAGTGCGGACGGAAGCTTTTACTTTGTATCCAGCAGTTCTTAGAAAAGCTCTTTAAATATAATCTTAAGAATATTTTCATAAACGGGACAGGTTGTGCGTTCGATTCCCACTGGAGGAAATTAAATATTTCATATTTTCATTTCTTCGCTCTGGTGATGAACGAAACGAGGCGTTCAGTTCCGCCACTCAACACGCATTGACTCCAGAATCCGGTGGAAAATTAGTAATGGGATAGGAGTGCCTTAACACTAGAAACTCTCATCCGAATGATTAATAATATTAAACAGATTTCTTTTTCTTTTTTCTAAAATTGGTAACGGTAGTAACAACACTATTCAACATATTCTATTCTATCTTACATCAACGTTCCTAGAAGTCTTCCAATCATTACAAACCATAAATCTTTCTATTCTACTACTACAACTACAGCTGTCACATCAGCTGATCACGCACACACGCACACATAACTCACACCTACATAGATATATTGACACACACAAAGAAATGAAGTAAAAAAGGTAGCGATCAAACTGGTTTCCCTTTGAAAGAGGCAAACACTATTATTATATAGAAACGATAAAGGCTTAAATTTAAGTCTATTTTCTTTACTTAAAATTTTTTGAGGTCAATCATGGCGAAAGGGCACAAATGTGACAAGCGACATGCATTAATTTCCTTTTATTAACTTATCAAAAAGTTGGAAAAAGCTGGAAAACGGAATAACATGACACTAGGTATTTCTTAAAAAAATCGTCCAAACAGAATCTAAGCCTACAGTAGCTTTGAAGTGCATATTTAATATTCAGAAATTTAGAATGGCATATCTATTATAAACATCTATGGTAAAGGGCAAAAGCTTTGATTTTATTTGTGTGGACGTCACACATACACACTCGGGTACCTAATATTCTATACTTCGTGGTTGTGTTTAACAGAGAACTTAAACTTCATTTTTTTGGTTTCACGGATAATCGATTATTATTCAAATGGCTTACTTAATTATTAATATTTTTGCGTATTTATCTTTAGTAAAGAAATTAATATAATATATAATTATTATTGTCTTGAATGGATATTGAACCTATAGCCGTCGCGGTTAGTCAAATGCTGCTTCCGTTAACATGATCTCAACCAAAAAATGATATGTCGTTTTACGTTTTATTTAATATTATTTTAGATACAATAGTTAAAATTAATACTTATTAAATAAATAGTTATCAATACTCTTTATAAAGAAAAACATTATAGTCTATTTTCTATGAAGTAGACAAAGACTAGTAAAAGTTAAGAACGAAGAAGTATGATACAGTAGATTCTAAAAATGAAATATTCTCCGCTTTTCGCGGAGTCGCGTGAAACTAACAAAAAACTAATTAAAAAAGGATACCAATACAATATTAAAAATAAACGTAAAAGAAAGTTAAAAATCAAAAGTTACATAACCTTAACGTTGTACGAGCTTTTTCTGATATTTTTTTTATGTTTCGATAAGTTCGAAACTTTGTTTTTTTATTATCTCATTAAGATAACGCTATTATGGCGCAGTGGGAAAGTGTTGGATTGTAAGCGACGTTTGTGGGTACGATGCGCGGGATAACATTTTTTTTTAAATTCTCCGCTCTAGTCCGATAAAGTGCGGCGTTAAGTTCCGCTACTCAACCCGCAATATCTCGATATCGAATAAAACACTGTAAATTACTGTTAAATGTTGTAAGGTTACTCAGTTAGCTTTTTGGCTATCTGACTGAAATGGTAGAGAATTCGAATACTCACAGGGGAACTAAGAAAAAAATATTATCTTTAATAACAAGAAAAACAAACAAAATCAAAAGGTACGTACAGTACAAGGTAAGTACAGAACGGCACGTAAACTAACACGTGGTATATTTGTAGGATAAGAATTGTCTTAGCAATCACTCTTTTACACTATTTCACTTATAGATAGTAAGTCAGGGGGGACCCAGTGCTAAGTCACTCTCACAATTTTCAAGACATTACGTGTTGTATAAGAAGCTATCAAGGCGGCGCTTTATGGTTACTACCTTAGGGAGAAAATGAAAATAATTCATCCCCCCAATTGGGAATCGATCTACAACCTTTCGCTTTTATATTCGCACTGCTGGCCCTGCGCCACGACTGGCCTCATATTGTATTACACAGAATTTTAAAGAACTTTTAGAAATTCCAGTGACACTCATTGCGTGTCTCATAATCGTATTTTAAATTAAATAGCCCTCTGTCGTGTCGTGCCACCGTTTAATTTTAAGTTCACTAGGGCAAAATGTTCATATTTGTCTACTTAAATATATTTGTTATTTAATATTTTCTTCTCCATCTTAATATTTTCATTTCTTTGCTTTAGTTGTTTTTTTGAAGCGAACCGCGGCGTTAATTTCCACCATTTAACACGCAATGTCTCCAGAATTCGGCGGACAGTGGGGGCAAAATAGCAAGGTAGACGGATTTAGTGTTAAGACACTACGTTTCTCAATTTTCGAGACATTATAATTGTGTTGAGAGAGAGATATTTGGCATGCGCAGGTGAGAAAGTGTAGGAATGCGCTAAGGATACGAAATTCCACCAGGTTTTTTTTCCTATATTAGCTTAGAACCTATAATAATTTTTATCGTTTCACATTTTAGAAATATTTCTACTTTACAGTATATCGGAAATTATTTTACTTCTGGAGTTTCGTTTTATTGCGTTCCTTAGTGACTAAGCTTACTAATAAAATTCTCAGGTACAGAATATTTTTTACCTTACTCATAGGTCAAATGTATAGCTTAACTTTATTAAATTACTAGCAGGTAGCCAGTTCTAATTTTACACGGTATTAATTATTTTTTTGTGATTTTAATGCAAATATTTTGAAAGATTGCCTCATTGTGTTTTTATTTAAATCCCAAGGAGTCCTTCTAATGGTTCGCTCACTGGAATTAAAACAAATATAATAAAAAAGTAAACGATGTCCTTATGTTGTATTTTAATTTCTTCACTGTGGTAGCAATAGAAGTCGCGGCGTTGAGTTACGCCACTCGAAACGCACAATCTCAAAAATCTGGTGATAAATGAAGAGCGGAAAGTTTTAACACTAAGTTTCTTCTACCTACCCTGCTATATGCGGGATACAGCCCGAAGCTAACAAAAACATAATTATAATTAGTCCCCCAATATGAACTGGGGCAGTACCCTGCTGTCACAAAGTCGCTAGGATAAGCTTATAATTCGTTAAAACAATGCCACCAGTTGTTAGACATCTTTCAACTGAAAACTTAACACGGGAATTTAACGAGAATATATTATTAAATGGTACTATAGTGAATATTTCTTATTTCTTCGTTCTCGCGAGTGACGCAACTTAACGCCGCGCTTTGCCTTGTTACCAGAAGAAGTTCGAATTTAATCAATGTTTTCATGAATGGTAATCAAATCCACGACTTGTCACGTGGATATCTCTGCGCCACGACTCTTCTCCTACCTTATAGTTATTTATAAGGGTCATAATCAGAAAAAGTGACCATTTTGTGTCTTTTCTTGTCCCGCTACTTTGAATGCGTTTTAAAAATACAATTTTAAAGATAGCTTAAATATTTTGCCATTTAAGATAAATTTACTTATTAACTTAAAGATTTTTGTAATATTTTAAATGTATTATGGCTAATAATAGTATTTTTTGTTAGTTGCAAAAATCCTTTCAAAATGCTTCCATACAATTTTTCGTGTCCCATTCACCACTTTACTTTTTAAAAATAGATTTGTTACGAATATTTATGGTTTTATTTGATTTCAGATGTGTTTATATTACTTAACATTATGCATAATATTAAATAGAACTACTTTTATTGATATATTATTTAGTAAATAGTATATATTAGTTAAGTAAATTTGTCGCAAAATATTGTCTTTTTGTTACTCAGGGCTAGTAACGTACAATTAAATTATGAACGCAATTATTTTGAATGATATTTAATATTATTTTTTATTGTGGCACCATAATTCTTAAAGTCAATGCTGTCGTAACTACAACCAGTAGTGTTCTCGCAGCAGTTGAGGGGTTCAAATGTTTTAGAGGGAATGCGTGAAATTACATCTCAGGGTTATAAACGGCTTTTATTTTGGTAAGTATTCTATAATTTCGTTTTCTTGTTTATGTTATTTGCGTCTTTTTACAAAATCTCAAAAAAGAACTTCAGTGCTTGCACATGCAACACGTGGCTTATGAGCAAATATTTAAAAAGGTTAGAATTTCTCAGATTTTATTCTCAATTTTGTTATATTTCGTTACGTAACGGAACTGAGAAAATATGAAGCCTAGTTCATAATTACGTTACCATAGGAAGATTATGTATATAAAAAAAAATGCTGGCATATGAAAAAAATAATTAGTGACTTTTGATAACGTGAAGTAACCAAAAATAATGATTTTTAAGTTTTTTGTCTGTTTGCTTGTTTGTTTAATGTGTTTGTGCACGCTTATCTCAGAACGGCTTAACCGATTTAGTTAAAAACATTTTTTTATTCTTCCTGAAATTAGTTGTGATTTTGTAATTTTTTTTTTCTCTGGAGATAGTGCATTAATAAATATGTAGCTCAAGGGTGAGGCTTTTATTTAAAAACAAATAGGTTCTGTACTAGACAATATACATGAAATATTATTAAATACCTATTGATAACTATTTTTTATTTTCAGTAAGCGTCATGGCTCCTATGTCAAATGCTGATAGACAAAAAAGATATAGAGAACGTCTTAAACAGACCAATCCTATTAATGAAGATATTCGAAATAAACACTTACAAAGAATTCAACTTAATTCCCGTGATAACGACTCAAATTTTGATATATTTTAAAGTGGGTTTAATTTTATCATTAACTTTGTGATTTCTAACTAGAAATATAAGTTTATTACGTTACGAACTAGCGTTATTATATAGTTAATATTGTCACTTTGTTATGTTTTCTTACATTTATAATCTATTAATTCAACGATTGAATTTTTAAAATTTTAATTTGTGTCTCATTAAATAAAAAAAACCAATAGTTTTATTCATATAATATTCTTATTTTGTTGTGTATAATGCCTTATAACATCAGTTTCGTAACAAACATTATCAGTATTGTTACTTATCAGTTACGTTACGAATTCGAAAATGTCCACTTTTCTGATTATGACCCATAATAGTATTAAATTTCATTTTGCGGTCAGCAACTAAAGATGAGCATCAAATTAAAGTAAACCAATACAGAACAAGTAACCGCTGTCGGTTAAAAAGTAAAAATTAACCAAATATCAAGCTCTAAACAGTTAAGGGCTTTGAACTATAGTTTTCATAGGGTATTTGTAACTATGATTGACGAAAAAAATCTCGATTAAATAGTAATATTTTTTTTAATTTTTAGTAATAGTTTATAGATATAATATAAAGATTTTAACTCAACATCGTGCCTTGCTTTGTAAACATTTCGTGCCCCTGGTGGGAATCGAACTCACATTCGCTGCGCCATTATGGCCTTTATTCTTATATTTTATCAAAAAATAAGTATAAAAATTGGAACTAACCTTGAATTTCAGCTATTCGTACCATTGTCCAACTCAATGTACTGTAACACAGACAAACATCGTAAAATCAGTAAAATAAATGCACTCTCTAACCAAAAATGATATTGACATTTATTAAATTTCTAAATGAAGTCGTCGTTGCGCAGCAGCACAGAACCTGACTGTAAACACAACGGTGATAGGATCGATATCCATTCGGGGCATCGAAATCGAATCGATTTATCTTCATTTCTTCACTCTGGTGACATGGCAAAGTGCGGCGTTGAGTTTCGCCATTTGCCACGCAATATCTCAAAAATAGACGAAAAAAAGAAACTAAATATCTTAACACTAACTTCCCTCTGACTTCCCGGGTACATGCGGGATACTACGTGAAACTATTAACAAAAAATATATTTCTACTTTACTTCCAAAGAAAAAGCTTACAATTTCAAAAGAACGAAACAAGATTCGGAGCAAAAATACTGTTACGGCTAAAATATTCAAGTACACGCTCTTTTCATACTTTAAACTTTTATTCAATATGTAAATTTTTATATTGTCATACTTCATTTTGGCTCAGACAGCGAGAAGACTTGATTAAATTAAGAGCAACAGTACTGTCTCAAAGAAAACTTTGTTATTGAGTAATTAAACGCACAAGAGAGGATATGAAAGAAATACCCAGGCTCTACTGGAGCAAGTTATTAATGTCTGAGTTTTAGATATTTTTATATTATTTTTATTTCGAATTTCTGCTTCAGTTATTATTAAGGGTATTAAGAAAAGTCTATTTGCAGTGTTTGTTGTTTAAAGGTTTACTTTTTTTAGTTTCACGCAATTATATATCTCGCAAGTTTGTCTGAGGGAACCTTGCATTAAGATACTGTTAAGACAAGAGAATACAAGACAAGTGTGTTTAGTGGCAAAGTGTTGAGCCAAGAGTTGAGCCCACAGCTCCGATGTTTTTAAAACACAACGGCGTTCTTACTCTTGATAACGTAGTAATATTTTATTCATAATAATCAACATGGTGAGATATGTCATATTTGTGAGATTTACTTCAAATAAACTTCATTACCTAGATAAGAGGATATTTGTTTATACGCACTTGTATTTGAATTTACATTGATAACACGATAGAAACTCCGTTAAACATGAATACATTCTTTTTTTAATTCTAAGTATTATTTCTGTTAGAAACTTACTAACCAACAATATATAGAGTCTAGCAGCTTACTTGAAAATATTCAGTAAAAGTTATTTCTTATTTATTCTAATTTCTTCATGTTCTTTAGATCTCATAAATCCCAAGTGTATCTGTTCTAACTTTCAGTAACTTTTAATTTAACATTTTTCTCTCTTTAGAATAATTATTCTTTACTCATTCATTTGTTTCATAAGTTACAAACTAAGAGGCACTGTAGCACAGTCTGATTGTAAACAGTGACGGGTTCGATTTCCTCTTAGAGTAATGTTATATAATGTAATTATTTTCATTTCCTCGCTCGCCTCGCTGTTGAGTTCCTTAATTTCAACACGTAATGTCTCATAAATTCGGAGGAAATTTGGGAAATTAAATGTGTTACTGGATAGTGAGTGGAGTGTTTTAGTACTAGATTCCGAGTTTCCTGCCTATACTGATACATGCGGGATACAGCGTGAAACTAAATAAATAATTTATTACAAAATTAATACCATATTAGGATCGTTTACCTTATAAAATTGACCTATTTCCGCGTCAGTACGCCACATGTCTCGTACTGTGTGAATATAAAATATAGCCATATATAGAACAAATAGTAAAAAACGTAAACAATGTGAATCATATGGAGATTGTGTGTTAGTACTGAGGTTTGGAGAGATTATAAGTCTGTTTATTTAATTTAAAAATGAAATTTTATTTCTTAGCTTCACTCTGTATCCCGCTCATAGCAGGGTAGACTGAAACCTGGCAACCTAGTGTTAATACACTCCGTTTTCATTAAAACACTTCCGTTTACGACTTTACAAATTCTTATGGCATTCCTTGTTGAGTTGCGGAACTTAACGACGAAACAAAACAACTATAACTTACTAACCTTACTTTGAGCAACTTTACCGGTGGCACAGAGGTATGATAGTACACGTGACGCTTGTGGTTTCGATTCCCATTCGGAGAAATAAAATATTTAATATTTTAATTTTTTGATCTGGTAACGAAAACACAACGCAACGCAAATTCAATGGAAAGTGAGGAACGGAAGTACCTTAATGAAAACAGAGTTCCTTAACACTAGGTGTCAATATTCCCTCTGCCTACTTTGCTATGTGCTTTATAAGTATACATCGAGTATAAAACTATAAAATATCCATTACTTGAAAAGTCAAAACGAATTTTCATAAAGACACAGTGTTTTAACTGAAACGCAATTAATAAAAAGGTGTTGCCAGTTCTATCTAGACAGATTTATGGATACAGTTTTCACAGATAAAAAAAAAACAAAAAGACCATCAACAAAATAGAAAACAGATAAAATTTATGACTTTAAAATTTGGATAGCTGCACCGAAAAATAATACAAAATCCACTAGATATTTTGGTTTGTGCGAGTATACACATTTTCCTTTTGTATTGGACTTGGCACGATATAAATTTATTTACTTGAAACTGTACAGCTATTTTAATGGTTGATTGTGATTAATTTGGGGCTTAGATTTATTGTTTAATGTAATTTCTTATATAGAAAATGTATGGATGAGGAGTAGTTATTAACAAGTAAAAACCTGATAGGTCAAAAGGATAGATGAAATGGTCAGAAAGAAAGACACAGATGGATGAAACATTCAAATTTTGTTAGGAAATTAAGAATGTCTTTAATAATAATAATAAATAATAATCTTAAGTCTTTGATATTCTATAATAAAATAAATAAACTATAATCAATATTACTAAATAGTTATTAGCAAAAGGAAGTGTCCTAATAGCTAATATACATTTATATGTAAGGGCAGGTGTATTTTAATATATATTTTAATTGGTATAATATGTTATTTCAATGACTTTGATTTGTCCTTCGGTTTATGGAAAGCGGGTTATTAATTGATTTATATGTTTTTAATATAAGCCATATGGTAAATATTAGGAAATTTAATTCAAATATAAAGTTAATTTTTGCAGCTTTTATTTAAATTACAAATTACAACGAAATTAATATTTTTATGTTGTCACTTCGCTCGCTGTATTAAAAAGAATTATAAACTTCAAAGAATTTTTCATGTACAACCTAATAATTTGCTACCTTTTTTCTAAAGAAAAAAAATGTTTTTAAAATAGCAGAACTTAACGCCGCCCTAAGTTCAATGTCTCCACTACTTGCTACTCGAACCCAAAGCTGTCGCATTCCCCATCCACACTAACAAGCACCTATAGGCAAATGGAACGAAAAGCGTAATTTTCATTCATAATTCAAATTAAACGACGCCATATATCATTATCTGAAAACTAGAACAATAAGAAGATTTAAACCACTTTTTTGGGAATTTATGAGTGTTTATGTATCAAAAAAGTTGGGTATCCTTGAAATTAGTTTTAATTACTTTCCAAAGGCACTGCCTTAAGATATAATTTACGATTTGGAGTTGCGAGTTAGGGTTAGGGGGAATTGATTAATGTTTTAGACGGTCGTGGCGCAGTGGTTGTTAACGCGATAGTCGTCGGTCCGCTCGAGGGAGTTATTTACAAATGATCTACATTGATAAATCGCTAAGCTATGATATGTTATCGCTATGCTATGCATTGTCAAACACATGAATACGAATTTGAACAGAGACTTTTAAACTAGTTTCTTTCTGCCTATCTTGCTATATATACACTTGCCATATGTTCAACTTGCAGATCAATTCAATTTCTTAATTCCGACATGAGGAAATAAATTGGTAACAAAATAAAGCTCGACGTTTAGATCCGCCATTCAACACACAATGTCTAAAAAATAGGGTTTTGTGTTATTATTAGGTTCTCTCGGCCTACGCTACTATATGAGCGATACAGGGTGAAGATAAAGAAAAAAAAACTGTATCAAATCGAGAAATTATTCTACAATTACAAGAATCGAACCCACTATGAACTCTCATACTAAGCTTCAATATTTTCAAATAAAGCACCCTTTACCTCGGCACTCCCGCCCTGGGCGCCCTGGGCGCCCGTCGTTGTGGAGACAGATGAGGTTATTGAATAAAATTGATATACATTTTTATTTATAAATAATCATAGCCTGTAGCAATTTTGTATTTGAAGTCATATTTATTTGAAATGTTAGATGATTATTTGATATTCTTTGGTATAGTGTTCTGTATTTTATTTATTTTTATTTGGTTTCACTCTGTAAATTATAGAGTAGGGTAGGGACAGAAAACATTCTCATCGAGACATTGCGTATTGAGTAGAGAAATTAGTAATTTATTCCTCCGTGTGAGAATCGAATCCACAACCGTCGCGTTTACAGTCAAACGCTGCGCCACGAAGGTCTCTACAATATTTTAGTAAACTATTCACAAGTTCTGTTCCCCACTTCTTTTTCATTTTCAATACAAAGTTTGTTGACGAGAGGAATCGCAATGTCTTCATTTGTGAAGATAATTGCTCCCCCAATAGGATATCGAACCCACAACCATCACAATTACAATCAACCACTTCCAAACATCTAAACACAGAGTTTAGGAGTTATATCATAACAGAATAATTGTACGTCCAATACAAGTTTATTATTGTATTCATACAGTATTTGCTCTGCCTCTGCCTCTGCCTATAGCCTGAGGCAGCAGGATATTGCCGGACTCAATCAGATATAGCGTTCCAATAGTGTGTTTGTTTTGCATACACCCACTTCTAGTTTACTTTAGTGCGGTTTAATTATTCTGTACTAGGTTCGAATACAGGATATGTCTGGGGAATTGTAATTTTCATGTTTTTGGGGTTACGTATCTCAAGATAAAAACAGAATAAGAAAGAAGAGGGAACCTGGGGACCTACTTTTAAGACATTTTTTTCCGTTAAAACATTTCTGCTCCCCACTTTCCGCTAAATCCCTGGAGGCATTGCGTGTTGAGTAGCGAAACTCATCACCGTGCTTTGGCTCGTTGGCACATGGAACGAAAATAATAATATAATAATAATATAATACTTTATTGCACAAATAAGAAGAGAAAAAAAAAATACAAATCATTAGAAACACGATTAACAAGTGTGCAATGGCGGCCTTATCACTAAAAGCGATTTCTTACAGGCAACCAAAGAAAAACGGAAGGATTAAATTTAGAAAAGAAGGCAGAAAGGTGCAAAAAGTACATAAAATATATAAAACCAATATTCAGAGAACACAAAATAGTTTAATACATACATTTATACATACATATCTACATATATACATACATATCTACACAAATGCCTACATACATATATACATACATACAACAATTAAAGATAAATACATATATAATTATAATATTGTCGTTTTATGAATTGAGTTGGAGATAGTAAAGTTTAAGACGTCGTTTAAAAATCCCAATTGACTGGGACCGTCTTACTTCCAGCGGCAACTTATTCCATAGCTTTACTGTTTTAACCGTAAAAGAGTCACTATAGCATTTCGTGTGGCATAGAGGAATTTCGAGGATATGGTTAAGGTGGGAACGGAGGTTTTGGGAATCGAAGGTGTCTGACCCCAGGAACTTAAAACGCTCCTTGAGGTAGGATGGTGTAACAGGATTGAAAAGGATGCTATAAAGAAGAGTGAGGGCATGCAAGTTACGCCTGTATTCTATTGGCAGCCATTTCAGTTGACTACGATACTGAGACACATGGTCATGTTTCCTTAACCCAAAAATAAATCTAATTATAAGATTTTGCAGACGCTCAAGTTTATTTAGTAGTTGCTGGGACAGATCTAAGTAGCATGTATCAGCATAATCTAGGATAGGTAGAAGGAGAGCGTGGGCAAGAGAGATTTTAGTCTTTAACGGTAAGACGTTCTTCCATCTTCTCAATCTACCTATGGTACAAAAGACCTTACGACTAAGCTCAGATACCTGAGACGACCAGCAAAAAGAACCATCCATCCTGATTCCCAGATTCCTAACACTCTCACTAACCTCCAAACAAACATTATCATAAAAAATTGAGGGTAAAGGAGAACGTAATTTAGACAATTGTTTAGAGCTACCAAATATACACACCTGAGACTTGTTGGGATTGACAGAGAGCCCAAACGATTTACTCCAGGAACTAATAATTTGTAAATCTGAATTAATTTCACTAACCGCATTTGGTATATCGTTTACAGCTGCAGTTGTGTAAATTTGCAAGTCATCAGCGTAAAAGTGGTACGATGACAATATGAGTTGAGTGAGAGTGTTAATGAAAATGGAAAAGAGTAATGGTGATAGTACACTACCTTGTGGGACGCCAGCGTTTATACTGCAAATTGATGAAGCTTTTCCATCAAGCTTGATACTTTGTCTGCGTCCGTGTAGGTAAGAGGAAAACCATTCAGTAGCTTTCGAGGAGAAGTTAATAGATTTTAAAATAGATAATAGAACATCGAAGTCAACTGTGTTAAATGCATTAGAGAAATCCAGCAGAACAAGTAAAGTCACTTGCTGGTGTTCAAAACCGCATCTATCTATCCGCAAAATATTAAATATTTTACCTCCTCAATTGGGGATAAAACAAAAAATATTCCTTTTATATACCTACGATATATTCAAATGGTTTTGCAATTCTTATTGAACCTTTAAAATGTACCAGAATTTGAACCTTGAACTACGCCAACCACTCTAAGACCATAATAGGTAAGTCGGTATTAAAGTTGGAGTCAATCGCACGTATAAATGATTATACCAAAATATTTTTACATACATTCCTCTATATTATAAATAATTATTTCCTTCATGCTTATAAAGGCACCTGCCCATAAGTTACTTAAAGTTTAAAAGTCAATTTTATGATATTCATGTGGAATATGCAGGTAACTTATTTAAAATTTGATATCAGTTATGACCGTAAACTTGAAGGTCGTGGGTTCGATTCCTACTCGGCTTTGTGCTTTATTGATATTTCTTCACCTTCACGCTATAGCTGTTAAGACCCTCTGCTCCCCATATTCCGCCGTATTCTGGAGCCATTGCTAAGTGAGTGGCGGTACTCAACACCGCGCTACGCATTGACACCAGAACGAATATACCTACCACTTAAAATGAAATAAAAAAACCAATTTCACCGTACCCAAATGGGTACACTAAGAAAAAATCTTATCAAATATTCCATTAGAGTCCTGTAGTAAGTCACATAAAGCCGTATCGAGCTTTCAATTGGTGATCGATGGGGCGATCGGTCTTACGCCTAACTTGTGTTTACTCTGAATAGTTCTTAAAATTCAACGTTGCTTAGCCGTGGGGTGTTTTGGGATGTTGTGATGGGTTTTTTTTAATCATTATGTGTGGAGAATGAATCCTCGCTCTGGTACTAAGGCAAAACCCCGGTATTAAAATCCGCTACTCAACTCGCAATGCTCCAAAATTCGGCGAAAAGTGGAAAACGGAATGTCTGAACACTAGATTCCCTGTACCTAGTCTGCTATATTCTGAATACAGCATGAAGCTAATTTTATTAAGTACTAGCTGCCCGCCCGCGGCTTCGCCTGCGTGAATTACTTTATTATTAATTTCTGTCTCCATGAGTACCTACGTCCTATAAGTGACGTCATTTGAAGTAACGAAGTTTGATACAAACTTTCTACCCCAAAAACAACCCCTTAGAAGTCAAATGTTACAAATTCCCGTCTTAGCGAGCACCTACGTCCTATAAATAACTCCTATGCAAAATTTCAGATTCCTAGCACATGTAGTTTCTGAGATTTCGTGATGAGTGAGTGACCTTTCGATTTTATATATATAGATAAGAAATATTGGAACGGTGATATCTTAAGAACAAAAGACATGAGCTAGCGATGTGTATTTTTATTGGATTAATAGATAGGAGGTACCTATTTTTAAAACACTCCGCTCACCAAGCACTACCCTTTTATCGAGATATTGCGAATTCAGTGGCAAAGCTCACCGCCGCGCCTTATGTTACCAGAGGAAAACGATGATAATGAATTTCCCCGAGTCGGAATTGAACTGCAACCGTACTTTACAGGCAGAGGCTGTGCCATGACGGCCTAAAGTAAAAGTTGGAAAATATTAAATTGTCTATTCTATACGATAAACTAGATGCGATTCCTTTAGATTACTTTCCTTTTAGTTAACCATCTTTTTATAAAAAAAGATACTAATAAAAAGACATGACGATAAGCTTGTATAACGAAAGGAGTAAACATCAAAGCGACACATGACAGTTCCCAGGTCCTTTGAAAAATTAACCAAGTGCGAGTTGGATTTGCTCACGGTGTTCCGTACACTGTCCAATCATGATAGTGCTGTCCATAGAGTTAGCTACATAGGATTTAGCCGGCCTGCTCTTTTAGAGGTATGACTTTTAGAAAATATAGCAAAATATTCGTTTTAGCTATTTCTTATGGTTCAAACTGTATATCCTGCATATAGCAGATAGGCATAGATAACTTAGTGGTAAGACACTCCATTACTCGTTTTGTTAATGTAATTTTAATAGGTAGTTAATTCAATGTTGATATTAATTAACTATAAAAAAATATAAATGTAATTTCTATTTTATTGAATATTAACTAATTTTGTAATTAAATACAGTAAAACGATTTTCGTAAACGGGAACCTTAAAATTACCAATACTTATAAGGAAGGAATTAGAATTAAAAATGTAATGCACTTCAAAAGAAATAAAATCGATATAATGAAACAACAAGGACTAAATAACTTGTCTTTTTACTTTAACTGAAAAAAATATAACATTTGGTTTCCTTAGCTTTCATTAGTTTCGTCACACTGTATTCCACACCTAGCAGGATAGGCAGAGGGAACCTGGGAACCTTGTACATCGACCCTGTGACTCTGGTGATAAAATAAAAATAATGTGTTTCTTTCTCCTAATTTTTACCGAATTTTCGAGACATACCAAGTTAAGTGGCGGAACTTAACGCCCCCAATAAGAAATAAATAATGCAAATAAATACTACAGTAATACCTACAAGTACTAGCGCATATAGACACAGGACACGTGGTCAAGCCAACATGATGAATATGCTATACAATAAAAATATCCAAATTTGCATATACATACGAGAGATGAATTAATTCAACAATAAGCCTCGCTTTGACTAACTAAAGTGAATCATGATTTTTAATATATAGTAATTGTTTAGAAGTAAAAAATATATTTGATATTTAAAACGAAAAAATCTAATTTATAATCCATTTCTTCGCTCTGATGTCGAGGCAAGCGCGACGTTGAGTCGTACCACAGCACGCAATGCTTCCAGAATTCGAGGGAAAGTGAAGAACGAAGTGTCTTAACACTAGATTCCTTCTGCCTACCCTGCTGTGTGCGTGATACAGCGTGAAGCCATTTTTTTTTAATATTACATAATTTAAATCCAAATGACTAAACTCTACTGATGGTTATATGTTTATAGTAACAGGTTACGAAACAACCCGTCGCGTCGTACGCACTCAAAATTTAGTTTACCTAAACTGAGCGTGACTCATGGTGCGTCATCTGATGCAGATGGAATAAATAGATATAGGGCTGTCCATAGATTGATAGATAGGTAAGATTGGTAGAGCGCGATAGGTGCAGGTTCGAATGCTTTTAGGGGAGTTTTTGTGTAATAACAGCGTGTATTTTTATAGTGTCATGTTTTAACCCGTGGAGTTGGTAGAGGGAACCTAGTGTTAAAACGTACCGTGCTCCACTTTCTGCTGAATTTTCGAAGCATTCAGTATTGAGTGGTCGAACTGCGAGAAAAAAAATGAAAATGTAAAATATTTCAATTCCCTGAGTGGGAATCGAACCTACAACCATCGCCTCTGCTATTTGCAGGATACAGCGTGAAGTTAAGAAATTAAGAAAATTATATTTACTTATTTTTTCACTGTCTTCCACTTCGACATACATTGTCTTAGACTTAGACAGATCTGGTGGAGAAACCCAAAATCACCTTCCAATCATTCCCTCGGTTATGATTTAAATCGATGATCAACATTTAACGAGCAACAACATTTAAAACATTCCCCTGAATAAAAATCGAATCTACAACCACCTAGACAGTCATACGCAAAACATAAATCATAGTCATAAAAAAATTCAATCTTTTTATGTCACGCCGTTACCTCTCCTTTCACGTTGCTTCATAAACTAATTACACGTATTGTACAGCCCTACACACCGTCACGCTATCACTCGACATCTATGTTCTTAAGCCGAATATTTTCCATCTTCGTCACCTCTAAAACTATATAACAAACTTTTTACATCAACCCAAATCGAACCTTGTATCTACGACTTAAAACTCAATTCCAATAATACAACTACAAAATCCAAAACACTATAATATGGTAATGACAAATGCATTATTTTTCACTATTTCACGCGATTTTCTACTTTATGACAAATGAAATAAGGGTTTTTACGTTTTCATTGGGTTAGCCCCTTTTTAAATTATTATCCATACATATTTTAATGTGCCGCATCAATCTCTGGCCGCGTATATGAATAGGGATATTTAAATTGAAAGGGTAATAGTGTTTTTGAACACGTGTGTAAAATATGGCTGTTAGGTTCACTGACGCAATACTATTTTTCAGTTACAAAACTGTCGAAATCATTAATTTTGTTGATTTTTGTTTTGTTTGTTTGTGTACAGTTATTTTTGATGATGATGATATTTGGTATAGGTGGAATTTAAACAACTAAGTATAGGTTCTAATCCAACTTGGGTTAATAATGAGAAATGTAAATTAAATTTTGTTTAAAATAATAAATTAATATTGACGTTTGAGTTTTCAATGTCTGTCTGTAAGCTTGACAGCTGTGAGTTCGATTCCCATTGGGAGAAATTATGTTTTTTAATTTTTTCGCTTTAGCAGCAAGACAAGGCGCAGCGTTTAGTTTCACCAGTCAACCCGCAATATCCAAAAAATCGCAATATAATTGGACGAGAAGTGGGGAAAGGAGTTCACTAGATTACCAGGTTCCCTCTACCTACCTTATACGGGATATGATACAGTGTGAAGATGCTTTGATGAATTTGTAATGTTGATGAGTAAGACTAAAATTTGAATGATTTATATCTTAATTTCTCGTTACCTACACTACTAAAATTATTTTCTAATTAAAACACTACCATAATTACTTAAATTAAGGTTAAAAATATAATATTATATTTAAACAAAGAATATTATTCTATTCAAGACGACTATAATAATTTTAATGTAATTAAATACTGTTGACATTCAAAAGAGAAAGCTAATTATTATTATAAATATACTAGTTTTTGCTGACGGATTCGTCTCTTTGGAATTAAACACAAATTGTGTATGATGACATATTCTAAGTGATCGTAGATACAGTCGGTTACATTGAAACCAGTAAGTCAAGTTTTTTTAGCTTCACGTACCTCATACAGCAGGGTAGGCAGAGAGAACTTAGTGTTCAGACACTCCGTTCCCCACTTTCCACCAAATTCTCCAAGTAATGCATGTAGAGCGGCAGAACTCAATACTGCGCTTGCCCTGTTACTTTACGTACTTTACGTTTCTTTTAAGTAAATAATTTTGATAGTAGATACAGGAACAGGTGGACTCTACAGAGTACGTTCCGTGGATCTCATAATCTAATGGAACTGTAATCCCATAGAACCGGAGAGAGATCAAACGTTGAACCAAATGTGGCAGATAAAGCCAATAACCTCTACCATCGTGGTGCTTGAACGAAGGATTTACTGAATACTATGAAAAGCAAGGTTTTGTATACATACATATATACATAGGAGCATATAAGAATATATTTGTTTAGCATCACTCTGTATATCTCATATAGTAGAGAAGGCAGAGAGAACCTTAATGTTAAGACACTTTGTTCCCGTTATCTCCGGTCACCACTTTTGACGGAATGATAAGAATATTAATTTCAATATGATATATCCCCTCGATCTGGAAATAAACGATCTTGACAGACCAACAGATGGACATACCGAAAACAAAGTGATCCTATAATGGTTCTGTTTTTAGCTTATAAGGTACGGAACCCTAAAAAATATAATGACCTTTTATTAAATAAAATTTATGTTCAAAACACGTTAATTTAACTGTAAAAGATGTGCATATTTTATATTAATTATAGTGATTTTAGCATAATTGTATAAATATGGCAGAATGAATC
This sequence comes from Heliconius melpomene rosina, assembly GCF_056956725.1. Classification (NCBI taxonomy): domain Eukaryota; kingdom Metazoa; phylum Arthropoda; class Insecta; order Lepidoptera; family Nymphalidae; genus Heliconius; species Heliconius melpomene. The sequence goes on along the minus strand of NC_140402.1, from coordinate 647,630 downwards.
ATCCAAATGACAAAGGAATATAATGAGATCCTACTTGTTAATAGTATGTAGCAAGTTAATTAAAGGTTTTTTTTTGTAAGTGGTATAAAAAATAAGATTTTTTTTAAAAATGTTGTAACTTCTGCGTCGTTTTGGTGTAGTAGAAAATAGTTCTCAGAATTTTGAGGGGTCGATTTTAATAAGGCAAAGCACATTTCCTATTTTGAATTTGAAATACAGAAAAACAGACAAAAAAATATTTATTATCTGCTAACAAGAAGAAGAAGAAATCTATAATATATAATATATCGCACAGAGCAGGGTAGGCGAAGGGAAACTAGGAACCTAGTGTTAAGTTAATCCGTTTTCCATTAAGATACTTCTTTTCTACATTTCCGCCGCTTTGCCTCGCACGCTTTGCTTCGTTACAAGAGCAAAGAAATGGAAATGTTAAATACTTCACCCCCCGAGTGGGAATCGAACCCAAAACCGGCGCTACATCCTCTTTACGCTATAATGCAATTCCAAAACATTTTCAATGACAATTGAATAAATCAGATCTTAATTTGATGATAATTTTTTTGATAAAACCTCGATAATGCTCGAGTTAGCCAAAGATAATAATACAAATGGTAGTACCCGCTATTTAACACATTATTGGGACGTTTGGCCGTGACGAAAACTGCGTTCTGCTTGTGATTTAGGCTCACTACACACTTAAATATTAAATTTAAAAAATGTAGCTTAATGAAATGCTGAATAGACTGAGATAATCTAGTGCTATGACACTCTTTTCACTGCTTTCCGTTGGACAACGAGAGATTGCATGTTGATGACATTGTAAGTAGTGTGACCGGAACAGGAAAATTAAAAATGCGTAGTTCAGTGGGATATTTTATGACTACAAACACGATAATGGTTTCTATTACCTCTCGGGGAAATTAATAATATCATTTTTCCTCCTTTCCAAAAATATGATATGTAACCAAAATTAGAATAGTCTTTATTCGAAATATAAAGAATTCGACTCTTTATATAAATATTATCTAAATAAGTCTACAAGATTCCTTATACGACACAGCTATAAAATCTACATATAACAAACACAATTTCGTAACAAACTATACGTAATTAAACACACATAGTCAAGTCCTGGACAAAAACTATTAAATAAAAGTGCCACAAAATGATTCTAGCATAGAAAAATAATCTATATTCCTTATTTGTATAAACATAAGGTTTAAAATGTGATTTTTTTGTTAATTTTCAAGAGAATTAGGAGGTTATCCAAGCGTCAACTTACATTAGGCGGGTCACCAACCTCAGAATTCGGTGACCTTTTTATTCTGTATGAATAAATTAATTACGCATCTATATTTAAAGAGATAATAGTTTCTTAGTGTTTTTTTTTCAGTTTCACGATATATAACATGGGCGGAGATAATCTGGTGTTAATACACTCTGTTTCCCTGTTTTTTCCGTTGAGTTCTCGGAGCGATGCTATGGCGGAAGTTTTACCTTTTCACAAGGGTGAAGAATTGAAAATATTGAATATTTCATTCTCCAAATAGGAATCGATCCCGCAACCGTCCTGTTGTGCCCCTGCACCACGACTGGCCTCTCTTATATTATTTAATTTATTTTTCTCTTATACCTGACAAGACATAGCGTGGCGTTTCCTTCTGCCACTTAATTGTATCCAGGAATAGTCGGGCAACCGGAATAAGTGGAGAACGGATTGGTTTAACACTAGTTCCCTTTATCCTGCTACATGACGGAAACATAATAACTGAAGAGCTAGAAGGATCAAGGGCAGTACAAGAGGGAATTAAGAAATCATTGGCGGTAGTTTGATATAACAATTATATCAACTGACAGATGAATGCCACCTCAGTCTACCACCACGTGTGACCATGGACTATTGCAAATATGTACGAAACGTCGGGTTCCCAAGAATTTATAATACTTATTTAAAATATATAATATTAACGAAAATTAAAGATTTTATTATATTAAGGAGCTTCCCCATGGGTTTATGCTTTATAACTTGACAAGATTTAGTAAACTTATAAACTATGACATGAATTACATTATAAGCTAATCGTGACTCGCTTAATTAATGATATGTATAACATACATACCTAAATAATATAAATAATCTATCTGTATATATAATACTAATAATATATACCTACAAGTATATATAACGTGTAGTTTAAAAGTAATAAAAAAGAAACTTCCGCGGCGTTGAGTTTCGCCATACAACACAATTATAATTTCTCCAGAGTTCAGCCACAAGTGGAATACGGAAGTGTCTTAATAGAAACGGGGTATCCTAACATTAGGCTTCCAGGTTCCCTCTGCCTATTCTGTTATGTGCTGGATACAGTGTGAAGCTAAAAAGGAAAACTGATTTTAAAACTATGTATACCTACATGCACAAAAAATAAAAATAATACAGAAAATATTATTTTAAGCACTTTAAACTAAAGAAAATTAAAAAATAGTCAAAGAAGTTACTAATTCTTTTATATACGAGTACCTATTATTTAAAATTTGTTATTTTTGTCGTCAGTGGTAACTTGGGTTTTTTTTTATATTTTACAAGCTTTGTTGTTTTTGTGTTTCTGTGGGCAAAGTTCTGAAAGCTCAATTTGACGCACTTCGTAGTGTTCAATTGAACTTAGATTGCGACTTCAATTATGATGACAATGAAATTACTATGAAAGAAACACTAGAGAGATGGTTATTAAAAGACTTTTTTATTAATATCAAATTTTAGGTTTTATTCGGAGTATTACTTACTCATTAATTTTGTATTTGCTTGTCTAATTTAGAAGTATATAAAATAATTTTAACTAAATAACCGTATTTATTTTTAATTAACAATATCAACATATAATTTATAGGCCTATAAAATATAAACTGCATATATTGGTAACACATACATAAGTATATATAAAAATTAGCGAGATTACCCACAGCTGACTCGTCACCTGCCCCAGGTGACAAGTGTGGGGAGAATAGGGATATACACGAGCCACAGTGCCACAGCGTCTGTAAACGCGACGGTTGTAAATTCGATTTCCACTCGAAGAAATAAGTTATTTTCGTTCCTTATCATGTAATGATAAAAGAAATTCACTTTTTAAGACAACTCGAAAATCAGATGATACGTTGGCGACGAAGTGTCTTAATCATGGGTTCCCTCAGCCTAAAAATACCGGCAAAAGTGTAGAGCTCTTTCTTGTTTACTGATTCCATATCGTTTATTTAAGTTTAAATTTATTTCATAAAGTTATATTTATTATAAAGTTAGTTTATTATAAAGTTAATATAGAAGATTGAATTTAGTGCTAAATTATTTTTTAGTAATTTTCCAAGCCGCCGATTTTGATAACCATCTAAAGAATACGGGTTCAAATACTTACCCCTTTCAACCCCTCCAATTTTTATATGTTTTCAGAAATATTTTTCTATTTAAAAAATCGGGCTTATAAATAATCTCGTCGATTTTAAAAAGAAGATTCTTACATATCTTGGTTTTTTTATCGTTTATTTTTTTTCTATATTATAGAAACTTATATAACCCATTTACCCTAACTCTCCTCAAATTTCGCTTACACGCGCCTGTGCGTCGTACTACGTCAAACTAGTATATCAGCTGATTCTCCAAAATGGTTATTTTTGTGAATGGAGGTTTTAGTAACGGCATTACAAGTTCCATGCACACCCTTGATAATAAATGCATTGAAATTTAAATCTTAAATTTATGGTATTTGGGTTAATCTTCGATAAATTATAATTTGGAGTCAAGAATGCAACAGCTGACTCCAACAGCTGACGGTCGTCCTTGGAATTTTTTTACTTTTACGGAATCAAAAAATTATTTAAAACCAGTTTAGAGTTCGTATCGATAATTTAAAATTCTTGGTTAATGATGACTGTTACAAAACTTAACTTTTATAAAATATATTTTTATAGTGATGCTTTCTTGGCGCCTACAAAGCCTGTCTGGAAGCGATGCTTTGGTTGCGAGTTCAATTTCTCTTTTTGAGATCTCTCTCTCTCTCTCTTCTTAAATAAAAGGCATGTAAGTATCACATTATCAGAAATATTTGGAAATATGGCATGTGCCTATCGTTATAATATAAATAATGATGTTTTGCAGCTGTCTATTGGTGTAGTTGGCGGCTCGAGTATAAAGGACGAATGATTATACTTAACAGTTTTATGTTTTTACTTAAGTTCCTCTAGAATTTAACTATTTTAACATGCTTTTTCTTTTTTTCTCATTTTTTATATATAAAACTTAGATCATTTTGTTGTGGACACAAAACTATGATTAAAATTAAATTTTAGCACAAGGATATACGGGCTACATATACACATTGGACGGTCTCCAAGCTACGTTTAATTTTTTAAACGTTTTCAAAATAGAGTATTTTTTAGAGTATTTTTCTTTTCTAAGTGTAGAATAGCACTTTAAAAATGTAAAAGAATATGATTAAAAGTGACGAACTTCACATATATTGTAGAAAATCTCTTTCTTGTTGGAAATCCTCCCCCAGTTTTTAGTAACCTACATACATCATAAAATTTCAAAAGTCTTAGTCCTGTCTGATCTGATGATAAATTCCTTTTTCCATTTTAATGCATTATAGCAGGTAGTAAATGCATTTTGATAAACAAGAACACAAAGTGACGAAACACTAAGGTCCTTTTGCCGTTGCCCAGTTCTATTAAAATATTGCGTAATCGTAGAAAAAGATTACATCCATGTCCGTCTTGGCGCTGTGGCACAGCACTGACTGTAAACACGACCATTGTAGTTCGATAGCCAGTTGTAAGCATGAATTATTTTCATTACTTTGCTGGTAACAAGAGCCAGCACGGCGTTGAGTTCGGGCACTATCTCTAAAATTAGACGTTGCGTAGAGAAGAGTCTTTGGTTGTCGTTCTTAACCAAGGACTTGTGAACCAAAGGTGACCTTGTGTTACGGGATGTACCCCGTGAGGTTAAAAAATAGAACCAACTGTTTAAACTATTCTCATTAATCTAAATAAATAGTTTTATATTTGTGGCTTTCATAAAATTTTATAGTACGAGAACTTAATATACGACCTGATTTAATGTAGATAATACTTCAAATGAGCCGCTTGCTTAACATATTTAGTGTTTTTGTAATAAATTTTAGTAAATGTCATCGAGATTAATTTGTAATGTATTTTTTCTCCTCATATTGAGGAAGACAGAGGGAACCTTGTGTTGAGACACTCCGCTCGCTGTCTGAATTTACGAGATATTTCGAATTATACGATAGCGAAACGATAGCTTTAAAAATATTTAATTCAAAAATATCAACTAATGGTAATTATACGCCATTTGAATCAATGTTTATGTTTCATTAGAGTAGCAGCTGATCGCAATATGTTGAGGCGAAAGACAGCTGTCCTAATGCGAATTATATTTTTTGATCTTTTAAAAGGTCTGTGGTTATAGGTCTCGATTTTATTCGTAGAGAGTTCGTTAGGGTAGGTAATACAGTAATATTTATTTACTTAACGGAATCTAATTTAAGACTCCATTCTCATTAAAAGACTTCCGTTCCCAACTTTCCGCTAGCTTTTGAAGGCATTGGGTTGCGCGTTGTGTGTCGTAACTCAACACTGCACTTTGTCACGTTACAATAGCGATGAAAATGAAAATATTAAACATTTCATTGCCTCGAGTGGGCATTGTATCCACAACCTTTCGTGTTTACCGTCGTACGTTTGCGCCTCTGCGCTACGACTGGCCTCAATTGGTCTCGCATACAGTTACATATTGAGCAAAAATATATAGTTAAAAAAACTATATATAACTAAACAATAAATTATATGACCCTAAACTTGTGATGTATTTTTGCGTAAAGTATCTTAATAGAAACGCAGTGTCTTAAATCTACGTTCCCAGAATCCCTCTGACTAGATTACTATATTTGAGATACACTGTAAAGATAAGAAAAAATTCTTTTCCCGTTTTCTCTGGAACTTCTGTAAATCTTAAGTATAATCTCAATACTTGGACTACATAGGTCGTATGTATGTATATTAGTAACGCCATCTATGCATAATACAAGTAAATAACAATTGAGAACTTTCGAGACATTAAGTTTTAAGTGGCGGATCTCAACGCTGCACTTCATTTAGGAGAGTGGAAAAAATTAAATAAATTTAAGATAATTATTCCCCCGTTAATATAATTATATTTAAGAAACAAGTAATATTAATAACAACAATAATACAAAAAAAAACATTGATTCATAATCAAAATATTTAATGTATTAATTATAAAGTTTGAAAAGTCAGTACAAAATGTACAAGTGGCGACATCTATTAATAGTTACTATCATTACTTTATAAAACTACTTTGCGCAGGCGCATGTATCTGTGAGATATGAATTCGTTGTCTCTGGTTTCTGTTTATAATGGATAAATCTTACATTATTTATTTCTGAAAATTCATTTTTTTCCAATTGACGCTCCGTTATCATTCGAGCCTCTACCGTTTGTGGAGAGAAAGTAATTAAAGTCAAAAAATTAATAAACATACACTAAATATATAATTACAAACCACACCTTACAGAAAAGAAAATAGAATATTTTTTTGTTGATAATATATAAGTTTGTATAATATAGAATATCACATAGGTATTAACAATTGTTTTCAACTTCACGCTTTTCCCGCATACAGAGAAAACCTTGTACAAACACTCCGTTCCCCATTTTTCAATCAATAGAGCAAAAAACACCACACTTCCCATCAAAAGCACGGAAATAAAAAAATACAACTATCCTGACCAAAATCGAACCCACTACCACCACGTCTTTACAAACACATCTTTAAATAAATAAAAACAGAAACAAAACACCGCAACCCCACAATTTGCAGCATCTCATGCAATTCGTACCCTATTTCTTCCTAAGCGTTGTTATATCCCGGGGCCAGTACTAACGACGACTCTCGTACCTGAGTCTCGGAGACTCGTGAGAGCACTCAGTACACTGTACACTTGTACAGTAGTTTAAATGCTTTTTAGATTCGCATGGCTTTTTAGACATAACTTGTTTGCTGACTTCGAGCTTCTTGAGCACTTGTAGTTGTAAATAAAATGTTATTGAACTTTTAACTATGTTGGTAAATATAAAAGGATGAGACGCAGGGGTGCAAGCGTGTGATTGTAATCGTGACAGATTGTGAGTTCGATTCCAATTCGAGGATATTAAATATTTTATATTTTCATTTCCTCGCTCATGTTACGTGGTTAAGCTCACGTTGAGTTCCGTCATTCAACACGGAATGCCATCAGAATTCAATGGAAAACTAGGAAAGGAAATATTTTAATGGGAACACAGTGTTTTAACACTCCCAGGTTTACTTTATCTAGTAGGTTTACTATAAAAACTATCACAGTCTTTCGCCGTACTGTGTAAAATAAATGAAATATTATTAATTTATGAAATTCCACTCCATTAAAAAAGAAGTGGAATTTCTAAATTAATAAGCAATATCTTAGGCTAACGATATGGTTACTTTAACGCGTGAGACGTCTTTGTCATATGATACAGAGGTAATGTACGAGACGAATTTAATATTCCCATCCATATTAAGGGTGTAATATAGATGTGGGTGCTCGGTAGTGAAATATTTTTATTTCTTCGCTGCAATAAGACTAAGGGCGGCGTTGAATTCCACCACTCAACAGGCAATGCTTCGATAATTAAACGGCAAGTGCGGAGTGTCTCAACTCTCCCCACTTCTGTATATTAGATTAAAACACTATAGCTAAAGAAATTAAGATATTCGTGCAAAATCTGCTTTTAAAAATTTTTGTGGCGGCCGGCGACAACATACAATATCTTAAATTCCTTCGATAAGCGGCGAATGGAATGTCTTGACACTAGGATCTCTCTGCATATTTTCAAATATACAAGATGTATCTGTATCCCGTATATAGCAGGGTAGGTAGCTGAAACCTCAGAATCTAGTGTTAAGGCTCTCTGTTCTGTCATTAAGACACTTCCGTTTTCCACTCTCCGCAGAATTCTGAAGGTATTGCATGTCAAAGAAACGAAAATATTAAATACTTCAGATCGGTGTTGAGTTCCGTAACTTAAGGCGATACAGCTTAAAAAACATAATATAAAATAAATAAAAAAAAAATCGTAACTGGCAAAGATTCTTGCATTAAAACTACAAACAAAAAAAAACTAAGAGTAAAAATAATATAAAAAAATGTAAAGTTTACAAGCAGACAGTTCTTAGATTTATCCCGCGGCTATTTCACTTAGAGCAAAGCAAATAAATGCGTGTTTTAAGTGGATTTTACTCGTATTCGAGTCGGATACGAGAACGACTTATTTTTATTGAGATTTCCAATAGATTAAGTTTTATTATGCTGGATTTCACGGGTGAAATTGAGTTTTTTTCTTCTTTTATATAAATAGACATGATCATTTTAGAGAGTTTTCAGTATTGATTGAAATGTAACGCCTTCTTGTTTATGTCTTGCCTGGACTATTATATTTTTTTATTTTCACGCTGTATGCTGCACATTCCACTGAGAACCTGGCAACATAATGCTAAAACACTTCCGTTGTCTACTTCCCGAAGATTTCAAGAACTCATTTCCTTGTGTGCCTCTCAAATATTTTAAAGTGTTATTTATACAAAATAAATATTTTATACAAAAAGAACGTCGGCACAGCGTGAGGTTATGGGTTCGATCCCCACACTGAGGAATGATTTATTTTCATTACCACTCTCTGATAACTGTAGCAACAAAACGAGTCGTCGAGGATTATTGCGGAAACCGGAGAATGGAATCACTGAACAAAAACATCCTCTGAACGCGAGAAAAGCATAAATGCCTAAAAAATATTTAAAACTAAATTTAAACCGACGAACATAAAACTTAAAAGTTCAAAAGGAAAACTTACTCAAAGTATTTCCCAACTCAAATGAACTCAAACAAGTTTCCCTGGAAGCTGGCTGGAATCGACATTCGGTTCGTCATTTTGACTTAATTACTAGTACCGAAGTGGTATAAAGATCGCACGTGCCTTCACCGTTATTGCTTGAACAATTTCATATTGGCTTAAATAATATGTTGGGTTTGTATGGGGTAAGTCAAGAGATAACAGATTATTTATTTAAATGTATATTTCCATTTAATTACGTTTATATTTCCATTTCTTCGACGCAATGCTTCCAGAATTCGGCGGAAGTCAGAAACGGAGTGTCTTAACACTACCTACTCTGCTGTGTGCAGGATACATCGAGAAGTTGAAAAAAAAGCCGAGAGATGAAGCAATTGGTGGCCATTGTTGCGGAAATGCAACTAAAGTAATGATATTTGATTGTTTTCAGGTTTCTTAACAACGCTATATCCCGCACCGTAGGTAGAAGTAACCTGGAAGCATAGTGTTAAGAAAATCAATTCCTCATTTTCACCCCGTTCCCCGTTTTCACTGCTCGTCTCCTCGTTCCTCTCTTTCCGGTGATTTTTTTAAGGCATTGCCTGTTGAGTAGCGGAAATTTCTCCCGTTTAAAAAATGAACCCATAACCATTGTGTTTAAATAAAATAATAATAAAATAAATAATATTTCAAATTCAATTATGAAAATAATCTTACATCTTACACCATTCACAAAGTATAAGCGTTTCAAGTTAGGCACAAGTTTCTCACCTCTACGTTGCAAGCCGTATTGTAATTACTTTAACTACCCAATATGCGCCAGTTTAGGCATTTTGTATTATATATCATACATACATACATGCGGGTTGTTAAAGGAATCGAACTTGTGATAATTACTGAAAATTTCACCATTTAGTATTGAAAGTTTCAATTTGTGTATGAGTTTGTACTTTGAATGTATGAGGTTTTGTCTATGTTCTTCCTTTTAGTTACGTAGAATAAATTAAAATTATTTTCCCTGTTTTAAGCTACCTTACAGAATTTTATGCGGTCTTCATAGAAAAGAAGAGTTATTTAAGACGTAAATATATGTGTTCTTGTTTATTAATAGACATGGTATAACACACAAAAACAAAACCTTATAAAACCTCAATTGGGACTCGAACCCATAACCTATCGTATTTACAGTCTCTGCCTCTGGTGACCCTGCACCACGACTGTCCTCAACAGCACCTACCACATACAACATTTAAACAACACATCAAAACGTTCATTATAGATTACGAAACCAAACAAAATTTGACTCGACTCGAGTCCACGTAACTTCCGTCACGAGATCCATTAAAAGTTTTCAAATTTCCAAGTGACTCGCAATCGACGGGTGTTTGCTACTCGCTTGAGGGTCAAAATTTTCTTTTGTTTACAGTTTGTTTCTTTTTCTTTTCCTTTTTTTTTGTTTTTTGATTGTTAAAAATTGTTATAAGTTAAGTCATTATGGTTCTTAAATTTTGTTGATACGGGGAGTGTGTTTTCGTTTTTTTTTATATGGAATGTATGACTTGCTTATCGAAGCTTAGTAATATTCTTTTCTTTTTTATAGCTTTACGCTGTATAGTAGCAGCATAGCAGGGAAACCAGGTGAGACCGGAAACCTAGTGTGAAAAGACTACGTTCCCATTAGGGCACTTCCGTCCCCCACTTTCCGTTGAATCTTCAGGCGAGGAAATGAAAATATTAAGTATTTCTTCCCCCAGTTGGAGTTAAACCTGCTACCGTCGCGTTACAGTCGCACGTGCAATTGTGCCTCTGCGCCACGCACTTCTATTTGCAATCATTAAAGGTAAAATATGATTAGTAGCTTTTATGTCAAAGCATCAAACATGAAACATGATCTCTGAATACCGCTTGAGAGAATGAATTATTTTCATTACCTTAATCTGCCAAGACGAAGCGCGGCGTTGAGTGCCGTTATTGCTGTTTGAACAGGTTATGTCTCAAGTTCAGGTGGAAAGTGGAAAATTAAGAATTTTGACTAGCTTTTATCTACCTATCCTGCTAAGAGCCCTGCGGGATAATGCGTGAAGGTAAAAAAAATAAATATACACAAGCATACATACTTTAAGCTGATTAAATTTATCACAAACACTGTACATTTCATTTCGAACTAAATTCGCGCAAAAGTAATTATAATTGCAATACATTTATTTAGTCATTCTGTCTGTCGGTACATAATTAATTGCGTTGCGGTCGTCGATTCGATGCTCGTGTCGGATGTAGCTGCTCAGATACAATTACTATGAAATATTAAGCTTACATTTATATATACATATAAATCTATGAATTGGATAGTGACTAGCGACGGTTGTGAATTCGATTCCCACTGGAGGGTGTGGAATATTTATAATTCATGAATGGAAATGTAATATTTTTGTTTCATTCCGTGTAAGAGGCAGAATTAAACCCATGTTATGCACCACCGCAATTGCTACAATTAATTTTCTATGTTAACGCTTCCAAACTAAAGTATTTTTACTCTTCTATTATACATAATTACTTTGAAAAAAATAATCGTAAAAAAGAGTAAACATGAAATACGCGCAGATAAAATCGCTGTTGTTATCTGAATAAAGTCATTTCCATTCGAATGGTCGCTGAAAACTGTGCGGAGACCATTTCACCGGACCTTTTGCACGGCGCAAGTTACGACATTGTTGAGATTCACAGAATTTAGATTAATTCTAAAGACTAATAACAACTGAGAGAACGGAGAGTAATGCTTAGACGAAACGGACTTCTCTTAATGAAAATAGGTTTACGTTTTCAAAAACAAATAGATTTTTATTTTCTAATTAATTCGTTCCGCTGCCTGGAACTGAGCGATTTTTCAACTCTCTCTCTCGGTCATTTCCGCCGTTTTGAATATAGGTAATATTATTTTAATATGGATGTTCCATGAAGTTCAATTACCGCTTGAAGCCGAGTGGGTTCAAACCCACAACCTATTCCATTTAGAGTCACCCTTGTGGCCCTGCGCTACGACTGACCTAGGATTTCATGAAATATTTCTTATTATTCTACAAAAAATCGCCAAATCTTACAAGTTAATCCGATACATTTAGTAATACGACTAGCTATATATTCAAATACGGATTTCGATAGCCGTAAAGGCGCGGTGCCACCGAATAAAATAAAAGAAACGGCGCAATGTGGCCACCTAAATAACACATATAAAGCCATTGCAACTTCATAGCTTTCAATTCGCGTTCTATCTAATATTTGGTTTTGATATGGAAATTTTATTTTCAGTGGATGATGGTATTTGCGGTAGGTATAGAAAATATCCTATAACTACCGCAAAATGCTAGAGCTAAGACATCCTGTCTTTTTCCCGTTTGATTTTGAGACATAGCGTGTTATAGGATATAGCAGGGTGAATAGAGGAACCCTAGTTTCCCTTTCAACGTATCCCAGCCGCCTAATTTTTGAGTCATTATGTTTTGTGTGACAGAACTCCGCGTCTTACTCTGATACCAGAGTTAAGAGAAGAAGCTGGATTTTACACCCACAACCTTACACCATACATCCACGCCAATACAATGGGATAAACAATATATTTTCAATTAAAAATTTAATTAAATAAAATTTTAGTAAAATTGACTTATACTTAATAATCAAAATTGTAGAGACAAAGTAAATATAATCTTGCAGCCCCATACTTCACCGTGGGACACTTCACCAGCATAGCGAAGGTATCCATATAAAGTATATACAAAATGTCCTTAAGCTTATAATCCTCTTCATAAAATTAATACATATTTATATCCTCAAATTATTCCACCATGTTTCCTTTAACCCTCCAAGCTCGCTGAAACATACACTCATAATTTCGCTGAGGACCCTCAAGAAGAGAATAAAATTATAATATAACAAAACAGTACAAAAAATGAGGCCGTCTTGGCTCAGGAGCACAAGGGATTGACTATAACGCGACAGTTGTGGGTTCGATCCCTACTCGGGGGACTGAATTATTATTTATTAGATAATATTTTATTTTCTTCGCTCTGGCACCAAGGCAAAAGCCTGGCATTGACTTCTATCATTCAATTCGTAATGCCTCCAGAAGACAGCGGAAGGTGGTAATGGAAGTGTCTTACTTTGCTATGTGTAGTGTTTTAACATTAGGTTCCTTTGTGAACCCTGCTATACATAAAATATGAAATATGAAGCTAAAAAAGAAAAATCCACAAAAAATATATAATAGCAAGGCTTTATAACAAATGATTACGAGATACGTAAATGCGTACTTTGTAAATAACATTACTTGGGGCAGGCTTAGAATTTAAAAGTACCTTTGTCGTTGCCTTTTAGGAATATTATAATAAAAATAACGACACATTCACGTTATATTCTGCCTCTTAAAGGATTATCCACATCTTTTGTGAGACCATGTACTGTTAAGCTTCGTTAGCCTCTATTTAGGATATGGTTGTTTGAGTTTTGGGTATATATTTTGTGAGGATATGATGGGATATGACAGACTAGTCGTGCCCCAGGGGTCGGTTTGCTTTACGTGGACTTCGATATGTAAAATGGAAAATCTCGTTTCTTCACATTCCTCAAGGAATTTCGAGTAATCCTCTCCTAGAGCTTCCATATACTCCTTAACCTACTTAGATGCTAAATGCATTAATGGAAGAGTTTTATAAACATACAGATTAATATCTCAAATTTTTGATACGATTGCTTGTGGCAATATTTCACCGAATAAATGGATATGTAAATAAGTATAGATTTTGTAGGATGACAAGCAACAGAATTATTCGAGTTTATTAAATACTAGCGGACCCGGACGCGGCTACGCCTGCTTGAAATATAAGAATATAATTTCTATAGAAATATAATTTCAATCTAGATGAAATGCTAAAAGTGACTATTATATTTATTTTCATAAGGATGAATATCAAAATGACGCGGTAACGAACGCGGTCGCGTAGCGACGACGGTTGTTATTAACATGGCAAAATAAATTGCATGTCAAATTAGAAAGTATTTTAATTTATTACTATATATATGTGTAATGTAATATTATATAGCCTATAGCACTTCTGAAGAATGCAGCTTTCATACAAAACAAAAACAAAGTAAATCGATCCAGTAGATCCAGAGATCTTAGCGTTCAAACAAACAAACAAACAAACAAACAAACTCTTCCGCTTTATTATATTAGTATAGATTACTAAATATATTTATTATACCTCATTACCTACCTATATACGAAACTACCTATCTATCTATTATATTTACGAAAAAACTCATTATATCTACCTCTCTGTGATATATTATAGCTGTGCCTACCCGATCCACGGGAGTCATTACCCCCCATTATGCGTCTCCTTCATTAAATTCCGAATTTTTTCCTCTTACCGTTTCCGTGGATACAAGAAAATTCGTAAATAGCTTCCCGGCTTCCTGATATGTGAGAAGTCGATAGGTGAATGTTAGAAGTGGCTTCGATCGTTCTTGATTCACGTTTATATTTCCATTTCTTCGCTCTGGTGTCAAGGCAAAACGCGGCGTTGAGTTCTGCCCCTCAGGGTAGGTAGAGGCCTACCCTGCTGTGTGCGGGATAGAGCGTGAAGCTAAAATAAAAATATTTCAATAAAGGCAGGAGGAATCTACGAACCTTCTGTAAATATACTCGGTTTCCATTAAGACTTCTTATCAAAGCAAGAAAATGCCAAAATTAAATATTTTATTTCCTCGAGTGGGAATCGAACCTACAACCTGTTGCCTAACAGTCACACTCATGTGCCCCTGCGATATGACTAGCCTAACCTTTATTTCCATTTAGTTTTATTACAAGCTGATGCCTTTTCTACATTACTCCGTGTAAGGCCTCAATGGAAATTCGGCACATAAAAAACAACTAGACGCTTCCTGTTTCTTTTATAATATCCTCTTTATGAAACTTTTATTTGGTGTATTTAGTTTTATTTATAGGACTTTGTTAGAAAGAATGTGGATCTCTGTAAGTACAGCTTTATTTTGGTAATAAAATGGATTATGTACTTTGGGTATTACGACGTCGTAATTCCAACTGCGTTATGTCTGAATTTTTAAAGGTAGTGAGTTCGATTCTGAACGAGTTAGGAACTTGCACACTGCTATCATATATACATGCATACATTTTTTTTTGTTATCGCAGGGGAAGCCTTCCATTCATATCCTATGGTTTCAAGTGATTTCTTCCCAATTACAAATGGATTTCGATGATTTTTGTTTGTATGTAAACATTAATAATTTCGTTAATTGTGTTTTTAATAATCAAATTAAATCAATTTAAAATGTATGGATTATTTAAGCTTCTACAATTCTACATAACTACATAGGTTTATTTTTTATCGGCTTTGTATCACAATCAAAAATCTTATACTCTTCATAGGTATGTATTTACCAGAATTATAAACGTCGGTGATTAGCGCGAACTTACAAAGAAATTAGGGCACGTGGGGCACTTCGTCAAAAGTTCGCGTCATTGACAGCCCCTCTTGGGGAGGGCACAAGATAATAGCATTTCCTTGTACGCATTACGTATCTCAGTTGATTATAATGTTAGTGACAAAACTGTGGCATTACGGTTGATTTAATCATAATATTGGTTCGTATAAGTTGATATAGAGGCCAGTCGTGGCGCAGGGGCACTAAGTGTGATAGTAAACGCGACTGGTTGTGGGTTCGAACCCCACTTGAGAAAATGAAATATTTATTTAAATTTATATTTCCATTTCTCTTCTTTGTAGGTTGGTGGGTTAGACGAAGCGTGGGAACGAAAATAATGAATTGTCCCGAGGAGAAATCAAACCCACTACTGTCGTTTTTACAGTCGTTATACGAGTGCTAATAGTATAACTAACCTTCAAAAAGCGCGTCTATCTCCTTAAAGGCCGGCAACGCATCTGTAGCTCCTCTGGTATAGCACAGGGCACGACCCTGTGCTATACCAGATCACTTACCATCAGGTGACCCGAACGCTCGTTTGCCTTGTCCTTTTTCCATAAAAAAAAATAAAAATAAAAATAAATGTTTAATTTTGGAGGATGGATGTTGTTTCCATTTTTACGCAAAAACTACTGAACGAATTTAGATTATACTTTAAAGTCGTATAGTTTATACAGTAGAATAACAAATACAAAACAATTTAGGTACGTAGCAATTTTGTATGAATTGCTATCCGCTTAAAAAATAAATTTAAGCTGGCGAAGCCGCGTTTTCATCGCTAGAATATACATAATTATCTATATATGAAATACTACTAAAAGAAAGTATATTACAAAATTAATTTATCATAACTAATAGATTAACTCACAAGAGTGCTACAATTAGAACAAAAGCCGAGGTTTGGACGTGTTGATGACAACTAAAGAACTGATATAATACCCGGAGAAATTTTTGCCAACTTTTCCCCAACTTCCTCGGAAAGGTTCCGAAAACACTAATGACTTATTCAGTTAATATGGACTTTTATCTCCTAAGTAGTATATAATGTTATCAGCAAATTGTTAGACGTGCAATATTTTATGAAGGAAAGACATTTACAAGAAAACTAGGTGGAAAAAGGATGTTTTTTTTTATTATTTTTTTTTCAGCTTCACTCCTGCTACTGGCAGGATGAAATCTAAAATGAAAATATTAAATATTAAATTTCCTCGAGTGAGAATCGAACCCACAATTTTACATTTCGTCGCGTTTACAGTCACACGTTTGTTTACGTGCCCTACGATTGGCGTCAGAAAACTAAATTATTTAAAAAAATATACAGCTTTTTTTCTAATTTGACTTTAACTAAAATTTATTTATTTTAATTTCTTCGTTTTCGTAGACGAGACACTCCATTTTCCGCTTACCAACCGAAAACAAGATATTGCATGTATAATGGCGGAACTCAACGCCGCCTTTTGTCACATTAAAGCGGTTCCATTACAAATTATAATAATCTAAATCTACTTATTACGAACACTTCAATTAATTATTATTTTTAAATTAAATTAGTTCATCAGTCCACTTACATTAGACACCAACTAAACATCTAATTTGGAAGAAATGAAAGACTTCTTTATATACGAGTACTTACAGCTTGAAATTAGATCAAATATACGAATCCTAGTACACCATTCATTGAAGTTTTTAATTTAGCTTACACATATTTAATACCAGACTTGGTGCACAAGGTGTGACTGTAAAAGCGACTGGTTGTGGGTTCGATACCCATTCGAAGAAATGAAATATTTACTTAAATTTATATTTCAATTTCTTCTCTCTGGTGTCAACGCAAAGCACGGCGTTGAGTTTCGCCACTCAACACGCAATGCTTCCGAGAGTAGAAGTGAGAGGTAGAGTGGAGAGTATTAACATTAGTTTCCCTCTGCCTACCCTGCTGTGTGCGGGATACAGCGTGAAGCTGACATATTTTATTTTAGTACTAAAGAAGCAATGGACAGTGTTATATAGTAACTGTCGATACTAGTACACTCTATGTACCAGATGTTAGATATGGTGGTTTAGCTGCGCTTGCGCAACAGTCCTACGCCCATAAGTATACATTACGCAAAGTATTGAGTCAATGTCAAATTTTAATGTGTTTAGGAGTTAATGTACATGTATGTATGTATAGGAAAATTATTGAAGTGGAATGATTGTAAATTAAAATTTGTGTATATATCTTAGATTATTAGTATCGTGTATAAATGTTTTAAGGATTCCCTTACATATGTATAAGCAATAGGAAAGGTTAAGAGAATTTTGTGTTAAACTTCTTGGTCTTCCATTTTGATCTATTTAATATTCGTATTGATTGGCAGAGCTCAACTAAGAGGTGGTGGCGAATACAGCAGTGTAAGTAAAGGGAACTTTATATTTTTTTATTTATTAGTTCATACACTTCGTCAGACACACACACACTTGGTCTGCAACGTTCATTTTTTTAAAACTTGCATGTTAAGTGGCAGTGCTCAACGCTGCGCTTTGTCTTGAAACCAAGGTGATGAAAAAAAAAACATTTTCCTTAATAGAAATCGAACCGACAACTATCTCATTTACAGTCAGAAATATCCTCATCGTCTATACTTAGATCAATTTCTATAAAGAAACACTTATATCTGTCCAAACAATGATTTATTGTAACAAATAACTAAAATCCATCCATCATTTAGACAAAACATAATATTGCTTCAAAACATTAATTATATTATAATGACTCAAATAAATGGATTCGAATTCCTTAAAAGTCATCTTTTGTAAATTTAAATAGATTTAATGTTTGACGTACCGAGATCCGAGACAATGATGGCTGTACACGTGTTAGTCGTGTGTTCGATTCTCGTTTGAAGAGTAGGTAGGTACCTGGAGTATGTGATCAAGAGGATCTTGGCGATGATTTCTTAGCTCTGGTAAGCATAAGCGCGGGGTTGAGTTCATGACGGCCTCGAATGTTTTGGAGAATTAGAGTTATTCTTTGCTTTCTTATTGATTAAATATACTCAAATTATTTTGTTGCCCTAGTCGAAGACAGCGCGCCGTTTAGTTTCACCAATCAATACGCAATGGCTTGAAATTAATGAGATAACGAAATGTTTTAATTATTATATTTTAGCTATAAAATTTTGCAGACTTTGGTAATTTCTGTACCTGTAACATTTTATAATAATGCAAATAAAAATTATTTTCATTTTCTAGCTCTGGTAAGAAGATGAAGATTCAGAATTTGGCGGAAAGTGGAGGACGAAAGTATCTCAATGGGGACGGAGTGTCTGACCTGAAGGTTCCCATCTTCTTTTTTGTGGGAATCGAACTTACTACGTGTTGCGCTTACATGTCTATCCACTATATATTAGTTTTTTTTTATTAAAAATCTATTTAAAAGTTATCTGAGAAACAAAAGTGAGGTTTTTAGTGAGGAATTTATTAGAATTCTATAAGTGTTAGGAGTTTCTTTGATCGTTCAATAAATTAGAAAGCTTTAGCGTTTCGAACAAAGCAGTTGACAAGTATCAACGCGTTTTGGAATTTATGTTCTATATTTTAATTTAGATTTGTGAGATTTCGAGATTTATTAGTTTTACTTTTAATTTTGGCAAAATATAAAGAAAACATGTTATATATTTTGTATTATTTGGTATTTATTTAACTTCACACTGTATCCCTCCCTATCTAGTGTAAACACACTCCGTTCTCTACCTTCTACTTAATCCTTAATACATTGCGTGTAGAGTGGCGTAACTCAACGCTATTCAATAAAGGTATAATAATATGTGTACCATATTAAAATAGACATAAATTGTAGTGACATCAATTTACGTTTATAGCTCCTACAAATCCTTTCAACTGGTAATGTTAGAAAAGTCAAAAGAATGAATGACTCATACATAAGAAATCAGGTCACGATGAGTGTTTTGTAACTAAAATAATGATTCTACTACTAGTTACAATTTGTATGGGTTGTTCAAAGGTTAAAGTATGTAACGTAAGCTTGTTTGTTAAATAATTTTTAGAGAAAATCTAGAGTTAAGATGCTTCTCCATTTTCTGATTATTTTGGAGCTTCTTTTGAGTTGTGCTTGGGTGGTGGAACTCAACACCACGATATTTCAATTAAATTATATCTTATACATAGTATAAAACGTAATTTGTGTGGCCCGGTGGTACAAAAGTGTAACCTAGGAGGGTATTGAGAAAATAGTACTGTTAGATAGTAATTGTAGTTGATTAAGATTTTTTCTTAAACTGAGATATATTATTCTTGGAAGATCCGCCCGATCTTAACGCTATTCTTTGACTTCTAAGAGTAGTTGAGATTTTACCTAATTATGTATTTCCATAGTATAAGACAAATTACTCTTATACAAATACAAAGTTAGATTATTTATTTATTTATTTATTTATTTATTAAGGACAACTAACAAAACATACACTTAATCAGATATTACAAACATGACTTAAAACTATTGGCTTAGTGTAGCTTTACTTATAAGCTGCCACGGTATGATTAGGGACAGTTTCATAATATACTAAGATTAATTACTTGCATATACTTACATAACTATTATTAAATATATATATACACACATACATACATACATATAATTTTCTCTTATGTAACAAAAAGGACTTAACGAACTTCTTACAAAGAAACGAGAGATTGACGAAAACTTAATAGGTAGATACTGTCTACTTAAATATTTTTTTCAAAGATAGGTATTTTGATTCCATTGCTCGTGAGGCCAATCGTGGCGCAGGAGCATGAGCCTGCAACTATAAACGCGACAGGTTGTGAGTTCGATTCCCACTCAAGTAAATGAATTATTAAGTGAGTTTTTCGTAACTACTACTACTAGACTTATTATATCTTCCTTTTCTAGTACGATACTCAAGTACAGCGAGTTCAAATCCAGCTCCAACAAAAACACAAGATTCTACCACACAAGAAACACCATTAAACTAATGAAGCAATGACACCTAATTACTTCAATTATATTGTTCGAACACGTCCGTCCGCAGTCCATATAAACTAACATGCTCAATAGAAGTTTAAAAATTATTTCTGTCACTCCCATACCTATGTTGGGGGAATTACCTGCACTGGATATCGAATCTTATACCATTGCAATAAAGAAAGTAATTAATAAGTTTCAAATAAACGAGTACAAATGCTTCATTTCGTATGGGAATTAGTAATGATGTAACAAAATTATTTAAATTTAGATAATTATATAGATTTGGTTGAAAATCTTTTGTGTTGCGTATTTGTGGTGTGACGCCATAGGCATAGACGGTTTTAACTATTTTGGCCCAGTCTGGAATTGCTTAGGTAATGATTGT
The DNA here is from genome assembly GCF_056956725.1 of Heliconius melpomene rosina. Classification (NCBI taxonomy): domain Eukaryota; kingdom Metazoa; phylum Arthropoda; class Insecta; order Lepidoptera; family Nymphalidae; genus Heliconius; species Heliconius melpomene. The sequence continues at coordinate 626,817 of NC_140402.1, read as the reverse complement.
GGGTTCATTTCCTACCCAGGAGGGTATTTTAGCTTCACGCACTTCAAAGTAGGCAGAGGGAATAGATAAATGAAAAATTAAAACAATACATTTTTCATACCTCCTAGTCGACTCGACTCTCTCTTCTCAGTCTCTTCTGACTCTCCGCCATGACGGCTTCATGAAGGTTATATAATTAAATTAATTTCATTTCACCCGTTGTCTGAATTGTTGGAAATTATTATTTAATCACGTTTTAGATGGGTTTTACAAATCCTATGTTTATCTTGTTTTTTTTTTTATTTGAAATTAAATAAAGAATCGATTTCCTATATTATCTTTATTAAATTGAGAATCGAATCCACGACTATCCAAATATTACATACAACATAAGACAGTTGCCCTATTAAAAATTAAATTAAATATTTTGATCCATTATCATACACAAAATTTAGAATAAATTTTTGCCCAAATGTCTCAAAGAAACAGTCAACTTTGCCCCCATTAAATAAGTCATCTGTCGTTGCCATGGCAACGTCCAACAATAAGAGTAACATTACGTAGACGCTATTATATTTCATCTTCTGTTTTAAATGAAGGCTGAAGGGTTAATAAAGTGGCGGGTGCTTATATCTCGTTGGCTGTCAAATTGTAATGCTTTGTCAAAATGTATTTGTAATTCTGTATACAATTAAATATTTTTATTATTGAGAAGTAAGTGAATTTTACAAGTATATTTTTTTTATGTTTTATTCCGAATATAGCAAGGTAGGCAGAGGGAACCTTTACCGTTTTAAGACATTCTCTATTGTATGTAATACATTCCAGACTAACCAATTTTCGAGACACTCCGTCCCACGTGTGGAAAGGCATTTTAAAAATGTTTTAAAAAAGAAAATTCAATCCATTTAACTAAATAATTTTAGGGAAAATCTCGCATTATGGCAACATTTCTCAAACGTACATTATACGTATTTGCATTATTAATTCTAACAATTTTCATTCCTCCCGCGAGAGTAACTCGAGACATTAGCCTTCCAGTTATTTACGATTTCGAGTATAAATTACATTAAATTTATACTCTACGATGTATTTATTTGGATCGTTTCTGAAAAAAAATCAGCCGATTCTAATGAAAAACTGGGTTGATTGTTCTTTTATTGTGTTTTTTGAAGGGGCAGTATTTAATTTATTTATGTTTTTTAATAAGTTTGTCGTCATATCTCACATTAGGTTATAAAAGGGATTGAAGTAATTGGAAAATGCACCCATTGAAATTTAAGTTAAGGACACTGTGGCCATGTGAGGTTCGATTCCCACTCTGGGGAGCGAATCACTTCATTTCGTGGCTCTGGTAAGATATCGCGGAGGGTTGAATATAATATTAGTACGCTATAGCCTAGGGCTAAACCTAAGGGGTCGGTGCGGTGGATAAAAATATCATCATAACAAAAGAAAATAATGCAAAATTATTTTTTTACTTTTACTTTTTATTCCTAGCCTTTAGGCTAGCACAATTACAATTTTTCAATTCTAACCAGTAGTTCCAAATAAAATTCACTACAAATCTGAGTTTAACCAAATAACTAACGTTAAACTTTATAGTATAGATTAACAAACGTGTAAGAAATCTTTCGGAATTCCTTTTTTTCTACTTTTTAATAAAATCTCTTCTTTCAAAATTGTATATCTGGCGCTGACGCCCTAATTCGTTTACAGGAGCAATATTTTTGTAACTTTCGCTTGACTTAATTAAAACTTAGTTTGATCAGTGACCACGTAACTGCTCAGAAAATATTTGAAAACCTTATTTTTTTTAATTAAAAGAAAATCTATTTTGATTAAGAATTATGACATAAAAGTTTGCAAAGCAGAGTTAAATTCATGTGAATATAATGCGTGCCTGCGTGTATATGCGACGGTTGTGGGTTCGATTACAATTTGGGGAACAATTTTTTCACATAGGTTGAGTTTCACCACTCAACACGCAATGCATCAAAAATTTGGAGATAAGTGGAGAATGGAAGTGTCTTCCTGTCATGGTATGTGGAGTGTCTTAACACTAGATTCACAAGTTTCCTCTGCCTTCGCTGCTATGTGCAAGATCCAGGGTGAAGCGAAAAAATAGAATATAACAGGATGATCATAAATACGTTTAAAATATAAGAAATATTTAAAGGTTCTGTTATAAAATCGTTTTTGAACTCAACTCAACTCTTACTGAAACTGAAATAATTCAATTATCATGTTAAAATCGAACCTACAACCATCGCTTTTACAATAACACACAGTCTAACTACACCACGACGTGCACAATAAATAATTTTAACTAAAAACCAATTTTACTGCGAATACATTTATCATTGCCAGATTTGGCATTTGGTTATGTTTTTAAATAATCGACTCTTCACATCCGGTAGGTTGGACGCAATCCAACATGGCCGCCGGATGTTGTCGCCACTATCTGTTTAGTTAGTCGGAGTGGAAAAAATGTTTACCGCTACGTTAATTATTTAGGGATTAGTTAGTTTGGCCCTCTCTCCATTTGTTGTAGATATCGTATTTATGACTAACGGCCCTCGTGTGGTTTACTACTTAAATTATTTGAATATTTATTTTATTTATTTCCTAAAATTCATTAACAATTGATCACTAAAAATTAAATAAGACCTAATCTTACCTGTAGAAAAGAAAACTAATGCGAAACGTATAAAAACTCGAACCTGGAACTCGAACCCGCGCCTCATAAATTTTTATACGTTAAGTGTATATAAGGCCTTCTCCAAATAAAACTTAAACTAGCACACCACTTAGTGGTTATAATAAAGATTTATTTTCAAATGTAACTTATTCTCTTTTCCATTCAAAATATTAGATAAAATACAATTATTATTCTACACTTCTATTCAATTCCACCAAAGGCAATACATCATCTCAGCTTGTCACAACAATAACTGCCGTAAATCTGCAGCAAAGCTTTAACTGAAAATTTCGGTCAGAAAACGTCCGCGAATTAGTTCGTCCATGAGAATTTAAGATTTATTATTTTAAAAGCACCAGCGCCAGTGGAAATCGCCACCTTATAATGTTACCTTTCGCTTGGTTGAAATAGTTTGTGAGTTATTTTTTGGATGGTTTTTCTTTATTATTTTTAGTTTGATAAATTGGATGAAAAATTTTGATTCGTCATTGTTCTCAACGTCATTATGGTAATCGTCAGTTATATAATTGGTCTGTGACGAAATGTGATGTACATAATATGTACATTGTAATTTTATTTTAGGAAAATATTTATATCTATTTAACTTCTTTTTTTTCATGCCTTCTTCGCCTTCCACTAAATTTTCATAAGGATATAAATATAATTTCCTCGAGTAGGAAACGAATCCAACGTCTCTTTTACAGTCAGGTGATGAGCCAATCAACATTCAAGACAGTTTGCGTTGAGTGGTGGTATTCAACACCGTGATTTGTCTTATTACCAGAAAGAGGAAATGAAAATAATTAAGCTCCAAGTGGGAAAAGAACCCATAATTGCGTTGTCCCACTGCGCCAAGATGATCACAAGAAAATGCCTTTAACTTACTTTATAATACTACATTTTTGTTATTAATATTAGGTTAGGTTTAACAAGTCAATTCTAAAATATTTCCAGACAAAGTCGAGAAGCTAACTCTAGTATGTGATGTAAGTACATACAAATTCTCTCACCAAAATTTTCCATTTCACAAAATTTTCAATTTGAGCCACTCCGGTTTTCGCTGAAATCTAACAATTCCTCTAGCACTTATAAATCCACTTATTCAAATACAAGCCATAAATCTTTCTTTGGCATAGATTCAGTGCAGAGGTTATACAAAAGGACGAACGCCGACAGACAAAAGTCTGATACGAAATTTACTTTTAAATTTATTTTAGTATGACATGTATAACAAGTACTTTTGAAAAACGTTGCAATTTCAATAAAGTGACACCTAAAACTTTACGCGTGTTTGTTATACGAGTGGAAAGGATAAATTTACGCACTGCGTGTACGGAACGCAGCGATTTTATATATTTTTTTGTATCCTGCGTATAGGAGAGTAAGCAGAGTGGACCTAGTAATAAGATATTACGTTCAAGTTCATAAGTAGAGTTACTCACTTCCTTAAGCTTAATGAATTATAGTAACAGTAGAATCTCTCGTCTTATCCTCTAAATCTAAGCAAAAAGAAACCCAAAAGTGGAAAACAGAATAGATTTTGATGGAAATTCTCAATTATGAAAACAATGCAGCGTTTACTTCCATTGCATGTTTCCCAATAACAAACTGTCGGTATTACCTAAATAAGCATCAGTTACCACGTCGAACGGAGTTTCTCACTTCTTTCTCAAAATGGAGAATGGAGGGTTTTAACACTAAATTATTCCTCCACAGCCTCTAAAAAGGGTTAATAAATGTTAACCTGAGATGAATAAACATAAACAATTTAGATTTTTATAGACTAGATCCTATTATTAAAAAAACGCAGCGTTTTCCCCCATTGCGTGTTTCCCAATAACAAGCTGTCGGTATCGCATAGCTGTTCATCAGTCAACACGTCGCGCGGAGTTACCGCCCGCGCTGTGTGAATTAGCCTAATTAAAAACGCAAATGATAGACTTTCAAATTTTAAGCGACGTTCTATAGGATGAATGTTTGGGAATTTTGGAAATTATTTTGTGTGAAATATTATGGCAGGAAATTGATATTTGTTGAGTAGGTAAGATAAGTAAGCAATTTTATGGTGTTTGTTTCATAGCGAGGCAGGCATAGGGATTTTAGTGTTAATACTCTCCGTTCGCCACGCACATCTCGATTTGGTGACTTCAACATATTAAGTGTTGAGTGGTAAGTGGTGATGAATTATACACAATACGAGCTACTTTGCACAATGCTTGCTTGGTTTAAATTTCTATGTAAATTATTAGATATAATTAACAATTTTTATGTTTTATATTATACATAATATGTTAATAATCTTATATTATACATAATATGTTATCTATATATATAAAAGGACTTGTCCTCACTAACTGAGGTAAGACCCACGCACAGCCGTAACTGCTGATGGTAGAAACGAGAAATTTGGACAGATGTTTACTTTCGTAATCTGGACATCCACTAAGAAGGGATTTTGAAAAATTTTAACCCTAAAGGGGTGAAATAGGGGTTGAAAGTTTGTATGGGAAAAAATTTAAATCGCCACCGATTTTTATAAAATTTGAGACTGAGACTCTTAAAAATATTTCATTGAATACATGTTTCATGGGTTATTAGAATTCACCCCTAAACACGCAAGCGAAGCTGCACGCGTCCGCTAGTCTTAAATAAATTAAAATTAAACAATCGTTGGACAACGACACAGCCTCTACAAGTGCGATATTGGGTCCGATTGTTCAATTAACCCAAGTTCAATTAATGCTGGAAAAAATATTTCATTACTGCTGCGTTAAGTTTTTCCACTCTTAACACGCAATGTCTCAATAATTGGGGAACGCCGTGTCTTAACACTAAGTTCTCTCTACTTGCCATTCGAAATACAATATACAGCGTGAAGCTGATAAAAAATAAATAAGAATTACTTAAAACATAAAAAAGGAATATAAGAAGATGTACCTACAATGTATTTTATTTAGTAACATGCTTTTATTGTACAAAATGCTGTACAAAAATGAAGATCAGAATCATTTGTTTCTGTTTCTCTTAAGAAATCTTAGAAGCAATTGAAAAATAAAACATGTAATTTATCTTGAAACCATATAAATCCTATACTAATTACTTACATTTCTTAAAAACACAAAGAAACTAAGTAATTTATCTTACTAAAGCATCTATTCGATAGTTATACAATATTCACAGTATATATAAAGTATAGTTACGTTAGCGAATACAGTGTGCACCGTTAAGGCGTTACGGGACGTCCAACTGATTTATTGCTAGCCTCGCCCCCCGGGTGCGCTCGCTGGTATATCGTTCATTTTAAATTCATCTCCTTCCGAAATACCGCCTCGGAGAGATTAGAAACTACGCTGATGAAAATAACATTTTTATACTTAAGTTGAATTTATTTGGGTTTTGTAGTTGCAGTTGCGAGGGTTTTATTCCTATTTGTTTGCTTATTATGTTAATATTTCAGCCGCTCAAAACGTAATGTCTGAAATATTAGCTGGAAAGTATAAAACGGAGTGTCCTGACACTAAGTTGTCATTTTGATAAAAGACATAATTTTAATATCTTTAAATACATAATTAGTAGTAAAATGAGATAATGATAAAGACGCGTAAATATGAAATTCTGATATGCTTAATATTTTGTAAGTCTAATGGTACATCATGTAACCGTAAAAACGAAGATCCCCATTTGATTGACATTCGGGGGACTATAACTATATTTAATTTGTTTTCATTTCTCCGCGCTTAGTAAAGCTCTCCGTAGAAAAACGCACCGTCGAGTTCCATTACAGAAATGTTTTTAAATTCTGAAAGTAGAAAACTGAGTGTTATATAGGCCGCATAGGGCCGGATCTCTTTCTCTATATATCTCTCATAGATCTCTCCTTACCTGATCTACCTTACCTTATTAAATAAATGTATTCCCAAAACAATGAAGTTACGACCCATGAACAGCTAAATTAACTAATAATACTTATAACCACTGGACTGTATGATAATTTGCTTATAATAACGTTTAACTTGAACTCGGGTCCCACTAGCTAATACAAGATAGTAAATCTTCCATACAACGACGCAGGTAAATTATTTTCGTATGGGCTAGGCAAACAGTTATGGGCAATTTCGTGTAATGACCATTACGGACGTACACTTGTGTGTAAAAGTGTTATATTAATTTAATTATATTTTATAAGATATTGAGTAATAAAGAAATAATAGTGATTTCCTTACTTTAAGTTGTCAAAAGAGAGCTATTGATAAGAACGTACGTTTCCAAGAGCTGCACGTTATTGTCCCGCCACGTAAAAATTTTGGAATAATATTTTAAAATAGAATTAAAGGTGTGAAAAATGTACAATTAATAAATAACATTTTATCTTGCCCACTCATTATATTTAATCTTTCGGTAAAAAGCGTATTTTTTTACAGAGATACTAAAAATATAAGTAAGTTGTAACAACAAGGTTTTCTGCTCAGAGCTAATAAAGTTTCTTACAAGAAGGTACGAGTTTTGAGTGCCGCTTCAAAAAACATGTTATTTTAAAAAATAATTTATGAAATTAAATATTTAATATTTTCATTTCTTCACCGGTTGTGTTTCCCCACTTAATACACAACGCCTCCTGAATTCGACGGAAAGTTGGTTGCGGAGTATCTTAACACTAGTCTCCCTCTGCCTTTCCAGATACCACTCCCCCACGCGAGCGTACCGCCATGACTACCCTAGATCACTATAATCATTGGCATGACATAATAATCCGTTCGTTAATAGAGCGTGCCGGGCGTGCTGGGGAGCCATTACGAACGATGTCTGATTATTTTTAGTGCACAAGCGTCACGGCCACCAAATTATTTGAATTTGTATACAATGACACACCTTCGGTTTTAATGGGTACAAATATCAATAAAAGATGTTAGATGATATGGAGTTATTTGTGATGCAGCAGCAGACCGGTTGTCAACGTGACGATTGTGGCTTCGCCTCCCATTAGAGGGAATAAATTATTGTAAATATCTCCACTCTGCCAATTGTGGCATTGAGTTTCACCACTCTACAGCCGATGTCACAAAAATTACGCGGAAAAAAATCAAGGGATCGTCCTAACACTAGGTTCCCTTTACCTACCCTTAATAAGGAATACAGTATAGAGAAAAAACATACAAAACCGAGCAAAGTGGTGGTCTATGGATAAGTTTAAGTAAAATGTTCAACAATGAAGACACTAACATATTTCCAAGTGGGATAGTTAAGCAACTCGACTGTGCTTCGCTACTACGATACTACCCTTATGCTCTACAATGGCGGCCAAAGTTATATAAACACTATTTTAATATGAGGGCAGTGGTTCTCCACTTTCCGTCGATTTCTTTACGTATTGAATGGCGAAACTGAACGCCGAGCTTTTAACCTTGGTGCCAAAGCTCCCGCGCCGCGACGGCCTCAAATTTGATGTCTTACTAAAAATAAAAAAAAAAATACATAAAAAAAACAAACATAAATGAAACACATACATAACATGTATAGGTATAAAATTTTAATAGTAAAACATTTTATAGCAACCTATTAAGCAAATTTATTTATACAATAACACTAGAACTAAATGGGCTCTAACACTTTGGTCTTAGAGCTTTGATGACATCATCTTATACTAATTAGGTTACAAGTGGCGGTACTGAGGTCGATTTACGATGCAATTATATTTGTTTTATTACGACCAAGACTAGTACTTGCTTGACTAAATAACATAATTAAATATTTGAGAAATATTTCGAATTTGGATTGGTGGATTCACATCATGAGGAACGTGTTTGACATAAAAGATATTTATTTATTTCAAATCAGTAGTTCCTTAGATAGCGCAAGATTAGATTAGACATACAATAATTATAACTAGCTTCATGTTGCATCAAACACATAGCAAGATAGTCAGAGGGAAGCTGGTAACCTAGTGGTTAAGACACTTTCCATTACGATACTTTCGTTCCAAATTTTTCACCTAATTCCAGAATTCCAGAATGGCTCCAGAGCCATTGTGTGTTGAATGGCGAAACTAAACTCAATGCCACACTTTGCATCGTTACCAGAGCGAGGAAATGAAAATCGTATTCACAACTGTCAAACGGTTCCGCCCCTGCGCCACTGGCCTCAAAGAATTATAGATACAATAATTAAACTACTGATTTTCCACTTTTCGTGTCCTCAAGTGTACTACGAGAGTAATAGTTAATATGTGAAGTTGCTAACTACGACTGCGAGCAGCGGCCGGATGATCGCTCCACCCGATCAAAGGGAACATTCCTATTACAGCAGTCAGCACTTGTGACTGGCGTCTTTGTTAAGTTATTTCTTAAAGTTAACCTTATCTATATTCATATCTTAAAGTTCTCCGTGGCTCAAAATGTAGGAAGGATAGAACAAATCACTCGTTAAGATATTTTTATAGCAATTAAGAGATATTGTTGAAGACGTGGTGGTGGAATGATTGTCGGTTCGATTTTCACATATTTTCATTTTTTCTCTCTACCCTCCTAGGGATAAAGCGAGAAGCTATCTATACATGTAACAATAATTATATTCAATATGATACTCTAGTAAAAATATTTACATTTCATACAAATTGGAACTCCTGTCCCATCTTTAAATAGAATAAATATCCCTATAGAATATAACAAGTACTTATATAAATAATTAGAATGAATACTGTAATCGGGTCGCGTTAAACCAGGCCGATCGCGAGGACGAGAATTAGGACAACTAGACGCGCATTTGAGCAACAGCTACTCTGACTATATTGTGTGGATACGCTGATCATAGCAGGGTAGATAGAGGGACCCTGAGGGAAACTAGTGTTGGAATACACCGGTTCCAATAGGACACTTCCGTTACTCACTTTCCGTCAAGGCATTGCGTGTTGAGTGTTGGAACTCAACGCCGCGCTTTGCTCCGATAGTAGAGCAAGGAAATGAAAATATTAAATATTTTAGAGAGTATTTAAGATTAGGAATCGAACCTACAACCTGTAGCGTTTATAGTCGCATGTTACGTCCCTGCGACACGACTGGCCTTTACGTGTCCAATGTTATTAGTAATTCCGCGACGTTGGGTTCCGTCACTTTCTCTTCTATTTCTGCTGTAGTCACTCTACACTACTGTGTACTACAATGTCGTACAATGTCATTCAACGAATACCTACTAATGAATAATTAAATATTTTTTCAGCGATTTATTCAGTACCCTTGCGAATACAAAATGAGACGCCAATATGTAAATATTTTTTGCAATTAAAACTTTTGTCGAATTACAAGCGAAATATGTTTTAAAGAAAACGAGATAAGCTGGCGAAAAAATCAGCTTTACGCTGTAGAAGCTACTGCACGGTAGGCAAAGGGAACCTAGGCTTGTTGAGTGACGGACCGTTACGCCGGGCGTATTTGCCTGTACGTATAGCTTGTGTGATGCCAGAGCGTAGAAATGAAAATATTAATGAATAATAATTAATTCCAACGTGTGAGCATATAAACCACAAAAAGAAGCGTAAAAAATACATTTAACGTGGTAAAAATAATTAAAACACTTGAACTCCAACTCCTACTTCCAACTATTCCTCTCTGGGTTCTCTCTACATTCTCACCTATATACAAAATAACCCGTGAAGCTACAAAAAATCAAATCGAAAATGCACATTTCCCCCCACTATATGCCCATTCATTAAAAAAAATACCATAAAAAGCGTATTTACCCCAGCGTATCCCTATATATCTTACGGCGCAACCGTACGATCGCCATATTGAACGATTAAGCAAATTTACATGTCAATGTGCATTAAAACGAATTTATTCGAGTTGCCTGCAGACTCGTTGATAAAGCTACACTTTAATGAGGATATAAAAACTACTGTAGAAGTACTCTACTTCTATATGTCTAGTATAGAAGTAGAGAAGTGATCATAGCTACGAGTATCTAGTTGAAAAACTTGATATGAGTGCTCGTAGTTCTATTAAGGCTTTTTTGTATAATTACGTTTAAAATAACTCAAAAGTACTTTTTGTTTTTATATCCTTTAAAGGGTAAACGGACAATGTGTTAACGCTTGGACTTTTGTTCATTATCTACGAGACGCTAGTTCAAATCCCGTTGCGTTTAGATTTCACGTCAAAATAGACTCTCTTCAGGAAAAATGTTTAAACTCAATTGCAAATAGAAGAACAAATATACTAACTAATACTATACGTATAATTTACGTAATATGTACATTATATTTATTTTTAAATATTTATAAGCATATTTCTAATTTCATTACCTCCCTCTGGTAACAAGGCGAAGCACGGCGTTAAGTTCTGCCACTCAACGTGCAATGCCTCCAGAATTCGCCCGAAAGTGGGGTACAGAGTGTCTTAACACTATATTCTCAGGTTCACTCTGAATAATCCTCCTATGTGCGGGATACAGCGTGAAGTTAAAAAACAACACAAAGAAAGTAATTCTCTTACGTTCAACGCAATATACGAAATTACCGAGCCCCCCAAAGACCGTCCGCGATTTCAAAGGAGTCAAGATATATGGACGTCGTAAACTAATGAATGACTTCGCGGCGTAATAACTCGAGTATGCGTATTTGTGAAGCGGGCTGTTTTGTATTTAAACTTGGTGTACAAATTGAACGTACTTTGTAAGATAGAGAGATTTTTTTAGGTCAACTTTGTAATAAGATATAAGAAGTGAATTGGCCCCTTAATAATTTAATTAATTGTATTATTATTAAACTTGCCAGTTATACGTAGCTTAGATGACAATATGGACTCATGGAGCTGGTCTGATAATGGAACCAGGATCAGGAGCTGTTTAGTGGTTATTAGTAAACAACTGGAGTTAAGACTTACAATTTATAGCTCCGAGCACATCCTGTTATAAATTAATTTAACAAAAAAAAACCTTTTTTGGTTTTTCTTTTTCTTAAAAATTAATTTATTTAAGACATAATTCACTACTTAAGCTAACTTTACTCTTAGATTTTTTATTATATTTTTAAGCTCAATCCTGGAAATAAGATGAACACCTAATGTTAAGACATTCTATTTTCCAATTTATGCCCAATTTTCAAGACATTGCTTACTGAATGGCAAAACTAAATGTCACGTTCTTATTACAAGTACTAGTAAAAAAATTATAAAAAATATCACACATTATAATTGGATTGTGTGTACAACCCATGTTCCCAAGTATTGGTATCTCATTAACGCTACCACTAAATCCATCAACGGCGCACTAAACGCTGATTTACGTCCAATGCCTGTCGTAAATCGATCGCGGCTTGTAATTGCCGTGCCGGAGCATCGCTGTAACGCGAATTAGGCTAATTGCTTACTCGCTACCGATAGATGGAGTTAACATTCTTAATTGTTGTTAGAGAATTCCTTTCAGGTTTCCTTTTGATTGATTATGTTCTGGGATTTCCAAGTTTCTGATATTAGTCCGATTGTTGTTTGTAATGAAAACTTTTCTGGAGACCGTCGTGGCATAGCAGCACAACTTTAGGCTAAAAAATTAAGGTCATGAATTCGTTTGCTATTCAGGGGAACGAATTATTTTCAGGAACATAAAGATAGCATTCGAAAAAAAATTGGCATCGAGAATCTATTTAGAATATAGGCTTCAAACAATTTATTTTCACTCATCTCATTCACTTACTCAAAGTCAGCAAGAACTTACGCAAAGACAGAAGAGCTTCCCATCATAAGAAAATACATCAGAAAAGATCTTTTTTAACTTCAACTGTATCCCGCATATAGCAAGGTAGTCAAAAGGAACCAAGTGTTAAGATATTATTTCCCCATGCATTGCTTAAAATTTTGTCTAGCCAAGTAGGAAATAAAGGTCTAGATGGAAATTTAATCCATGTCCAATGGCTCGGAAGTGCACTTCTGCTAAGAAGCTCTTTTAAAATAAATATTAACAATCATTAACATCCAAGACAGCATTTACTTGTACACGTCATTATACTACTCTCGGACAAAACCTACTATTCAGAAAAATCCGTTTAAAAATACGTTTATATACGCTTATAATGTAGCTGCAAGCTTGTCTTACATATAACAGAGAAAGCTGAGAAAACCTAGTGTTAACACACTTCGTCCCCTACTTACCGTTACTCGATTTTTAACACTTTACTACATTTATCTACACTGGTAAATGGGAAAAGTTTTTTTTTTTTTCGCTTTTTAATCCATATTCATTTACGCGTAATTCGTATTTAATAGAATAATTACATTAACCATACAATTTAAGAGGCCCTAATGAAAATAATCACTTTATTAAGATGTTGACTTCTAACGAGATTTTAATGGATCTTCCTAAAAGCGTTTAATATTGTTTTAATTGGAGCCATTTTGTTTGTTATTAAGTGTTTTTTTCCCCATAGAAAAAACACTGTGGACTTTTTGTAATTATGCCAAATGAATTTTTCATTTTGTATAAAGGTTTCTCGAGGTTTTTCTTTTATATTTATTTTATAACTTCTTTCTTCAAGTATCCCGCGTTTTAAGGAAGGCTAACATTCTTTTTTACGCTGTTATCATTACCTTCTAAGACACTACTTTTCTATAGGTACTTTCTGCCAAATTCTGCGGATATTGCATGTTGAGTGTCGGAACTCAACGGCGCGGCTTATCTTGTTAATATGGCGAGGTAATGACAATAATTAAATTCCTCGAGTGGGACACTTTACCTTCATAACCATTTTTATGCAATAATTACTCTCACATCCCTTACTATCACATCATACCCGCAAAGGTTATCATTATTTCATATCCTGTTTTCACGCTATATACCGCACACAGAACAGAGTAAGCGAAAGGAACCTGCAAACCTTATCCTAAAATACTCTGAAGACCCTTCCGTTGTTCACTTCCGACGTTTTCAAGACGCAATGTCTTGAGTAGCGGAACTCACGCCGCCCCTTGCCTCGTTACCAAGCGTAAAAATTAATATATTTCATTAACTCGAGTGCAAATCGAATCTACAACCAGCTGCGTGTACAGTCCCACGCTTGTAGCCCTGCGCCACGATTGACCTCATTGTTGTTTCTTTATTAACCAAAAAAAGGTTACACTTCAAGGATCACGTATATACAATTACAATTTGGCATTCCCAAACACCTGTCAATCTCTTCAACATAATATCAGGAACTATTAGACAATGTGACATAAAATAGGCGGAGTTGATGTTATTACATATTCAAATGCGCAAAAATTGTAAACTGTAATTAGATTTGTAATTAAAATGATTGCAACGTATGTACTGTATGGCTAGTGTTACGACACTCCTATTTTCATTTAGATACTTCACTGTTTCTCCATTCTGTGTTGAAAGATGGAACTCAACGCCGCGCTTTGCTTCCTTACGAAAGCAAAAAAATAAAAATATTTAATAGTTTTTGCCCTCGAATAAGATTGGAATCCACAATCGTCTCGTTCACATATACACTCTTGTGCCTACGGCCTTATGTTTCAATTTTATTTACGTTTTTTAATTTTTTATTTAACGTTACACTCGTATAGGTGAGGAAAGTGAGTAAAGTGAACCTATTATATACAACTCTCCGAACTGAAATTTTCACCATATCACTTAAAAACAGAGCTGACGAATCTTATAAGAGCTACAAAAAAAATATTATAGCTTACTACAATCATTCCTCTCGTCTGAAAACGAACCCACACCCATCGCGCTTACAATCACACACTGCCACTGCGCCACGATGGCCTTCTTTAATTTTCTTGCTTATCTAAATAAATATGTACTTGTACCTACATGTACATGTACTCGCATATGTAAACAGACGGGTTTCCTCGCGTCGCCTCAACTTGGCCACACCCCAACAATTACCATTACGCGATAGCACCGACGTGGAAGAAACTCAAATTATTGCTGTGTATGGGACGCACTGGAGCATAGGACATATGAAAAATCTTTTGAAAGTAAAGTCATTTTTGAAATCGTAGTGTTTGAGGCCAGTCGTGGCGCACGGGCAAACAAACTGGAGAACGGATGTGACTAAATAAGAACGGAGTGTCTTAACACTTGGTTCCCAAGTTCTCTCTTACCGTTACTATTAAAATACTTAGGTCCCCCACTCTCCGCTGAAATCTTGAGGCATTGCGTGTTGACTTGCCGGTTTGCTTCGCTATCAGAGGGAAGAAATGAAATTTAATTTTCTCGACTTTCCAGTCGAGAAACCAAGCCTACAACCTGTCACAGTAAAACCTAACTCATTATAAATACATACCAAGTTCATTACAGAGCGCCCAGTACACCCCCCGCCTAACAAACCCTCATACCGCTCGCAACGTTAGTTATTTTGCGTGAGGGCACACGGATATTTTTATTCATGCTGTTTAATAACAGAGAACAGAGAGCTGACAGCTTTAGATCGATTGTAACATCGGTTTTTTTATATTTAACTAGCGGGCCGCCCGCAGCTTCGCCTGCGTGAATTATGTTATTATTAATTTCTGTCTCCATGAGTACCTACGGCCTATAAGTGGCGTCCATGCAAAATTTGAGACTCCTAGCATTTGTAGTAACGAAGTTTCATACAAACTTTCAACCCCAAAAACAACCCCTTAGAAAGTCGAACATTGCAAATTCCCGTCTTAGCGAGCACCTACGTCCTATAAGTAACTCCTATGCAAAATTTGAGATTCCTAGCACATGTAGTTTCTGAGATTTCGTGATGAGTGAGTGACCTTTCGATTTTATATATATACTTAGATTATGTTAAATGTTGAGGCCGTTGCTTTCGCACCCTTGGGCCAGCAAGGGTGCGAAAGCAAGCGCGACAGCTTTGCAGTTCGATTTCCACTCGAGGAAATGAAATATCTAATGCCTTCAAAATTGGGCAGAAATTGGGGCACGGGAGTGTTTTATCGGAGTGTCGATGTGATGTGATGTGATGGAAGGTGATGGAAGATGGTGTTCTTTACCTTGCTCTCTGCCTAGGTTCTGTTAAAAAAACTGGTTAAGTGCGAGCTTCATTATTTTCTATGTTTCAGGGAGCTATAGACCTGAATGTTTAATATTAATTTAGCTCACTCCCTCTACGCGATTTTTAGGTATGTGATCTTAGCAGATGGACAGACAAACAATAAAATAATCCCATAAGGGTTCCGTTCTTACCATTTTAAGTTACAGAACTCTAAAAAGTATGTTTATAGTTTTTCAAACTATCGATTTCTACACAGACGTAGCATTTGCATAGTTAACACCAGCAATCCTATGCTCGCCAGCTTTTCTTTTAATCGCATTGTAAAAGTAATACAATTAACCTATCTGTTCGCACCGCGTCGCGTCTGTACGGTTTCAGTTTACGTTTGAAACGGATTGGTTTTTTGTGATTTAGGTGATACTGTGTAACAATGTTGCATACTCGTATATATTGCTAAATCATTGATTGAATTTTATATGTGTATGGGTTGTTTTTCAGGGTTGGTAGAAGAAGATAGTGTTACTTTGTTCTCCCCTTTCCATTTAAATTTGCTGCTAATCGTAAACGCTACATCTGGTGCAAGTAGTTCATGTCTTGAGTGGGAATCGAACCACCACCATCATGTTTGTCGGACGGAGAATCTCTCTATTACGGCAATCTCTACGGTATTGTGGGTTCGATGCCTCCCGAGAATGAATTACTCTCATTTCCTCGCTCTGGCCATCCCACACGTTACTGTTCTAATATTGAGAAAAATGGTGAACGTAATTAGTACTTTCCCTTTGATAATGAGCATAGCCGTAGGTAAAAGCTAGTCAGTCAATAATCTCGGCCATCTATACCGAGCTGGCTGGATTAACTGGAATAAATCTGTGTAGGAAAAAACTAAATCCATCCGCGCACTGTTACGGCAATAACTCATGACATACAAAAACGCCTATCGCTATTTCAGCTTTGTAGATAAATGGCGTTCGAACCGGCTACCATGGCTGACTGTTTCTGGTGTTTGGGAAATTTTTGGTGTGATATATACATTACTTCTTGTGTTGTATACTATCTTTTGTTTCTGTTTCTGGTAAGAAGACAAAGCGCGGCGTTGAGTTTCGCCAGTCAATCGCAATGTCTCGTAAATTGGTCGTTGCGAGGGTAGCGTAGTTTCTCAACACTAGCTTTCCTCTGCCTACCCTTCTGTGTGCAGGACCCAGCGTGAAACTAAATAATACATTATTCACTTATTTTTTTCTTTTATCAGATAGACATGGAATTTAGGAATATGAACTTATTCAAGTTAACTCATAATAGGTAAGCAATAGGTAACAAAAAATTAAATTCACAATATTATGAACTCAAGCAATTGGATACACGTTACATTTAAAATTTATAGAATGTCTTTTTTATTTATTTATAAAAGTAATCAGCCCTACCACTAACTTAGAATATTTTTATTTTCATTTTTTTTTCAACATTTTTATTCTTACTTTACAGCTAGGAAAGAAAAATACACATTTACATGAAACTTTATCAAAATTCTTATAAACAATTTATTTTTGTTGTTAGCTTCTCTGTAATATATTTGTGATCAAGGCGCCTGATCGTTTGCCACAGACGCATGTTCAAATATTTAATTTTGCTATATAAAATTTTAATACGTTTTCTAAAAAAGTAAAAATCAATTAGCCAAACCAACGAGCAATGTATAGCAAATAGCGTTTATGAGATAAAACCACAGTTCGTATGGGACTATCACATCAAATGATGGGGATGAATTGAAACTCGCATTTTTCATACAACGCCCCTCTCAGTCTAGTTTAAGGGCACAAAAACTAAAATGAAAAATATTTGTTCATACTCTCCCATACTTATATACTGTCATAAATGTAATCATCGGTTTTATTATAATGTTAGAGACAAAGAGCCGTAAGTTTGAAAATTAGTATGGAATATCTCTGAATGGAAAGTGGCGAATGGAGTGATTTTTTTATAGATTTTTTTTCTTCATCTACTCTGCTACATATGTGGGAAAAACCAAAGATCATAGATCAAAACAAATAAAGCTTCATGCATTGTTTTGGATAAGAGGAGAGTAGGCAGAGGACGTGTTTCCCACGAATTTCTTAATTTTTGAAACATCGTGTTGAGTGACAGAACTAAAAGTAGTGCTTAGTCCGCTGTGCCACGGCCGCCTTAATTTATTTATATTTTATTGAGCGCGTGTCATCACCAGAGCGAAGAAATTAAAATAAGAAATAGAGAAGAAAGGAGTGTCCTTAGCACTTGGTTATCTCTACCTACACCGCTATACGTGTTATATAAAATCAACTTTCAAAAGTTAAAATCTAACGAAAAACATATATTATTATATAATCCAACCCCCATGTATCTAAGATCGTTCTTCGAATATATCTCAGTCGATAAGCCCCACGCCGATGCTGCGTCAGCGTACACCGATTACCCCTAATGAGTCGATCCCGGGACGTCCCCGCGGGATAGCCGGTTCGAATCCAATATGCGCATTAGATTAGCAAACTTAATGATACGTGGTGGAGTTTAAATTGTGTTTTATATGGTGAATTTTATATTTTCTTTTCCTTGGAAATAAGGTACAGTGGTATTTCGGGCAGTAGCTGGTTGATTGATTTAGTAATATTCAAATAAAATTATAAACGAGACGGTTGTGAGTTCGATTCCTACTCAGCAGATTGGAATATTTAATATGTTAATTTCCTTGCTCTGGTAACGAGGCAAAGCGCGGCGATAAGCTCCACCACTAAAAACGATAACCAGAATTCGGCAGAAAATAAAAATGACTTAACGGGAAAAGAGTGTTTTAACACTAAGTTCTCAGTTACCATATGCTTTCCTCTGCTAAGTGCAAAAAACTAACAATAATTTAAGAAGTATATATGTAAAAGGTTTAAAATATAATCCAGAAACGTGTTCTGAATGTCATTTAGTTCAGATCGCTGTCAATAGTTGACACGGGTAAATTGTGTTTCAGTTGTGTCTCCTGCGTCATACTCGATACGTGTTGCCGATATATGTAATTGGTGAGGGACCCTTCCTTAATATCACTGTTGGGTGTACCTTTATATATAAATACTATAGGTTCCTATTGGTTGCTATAGGTTACTATAGAATACTGATAGGTTTTTACAGTGGTTTTGGTTCGTGGCTGAAGGTAGATCTGGTAGCTAGTAGTTTGGGTTGCTACGAAAGAATTAAAATGATGTACATAATAGCCTATGTCGATGCCTGTGGACCATCCAATACAAGAAATATTTTTTAATTAAAAACCGCATAATAGCGTATTTACCAAACTCTTCATGTAAGTATTTAAAAATTTTATATTGCGGCTTTGCCATATATCGTGTTTTTTTTTTTTTTTTTATTTTTTCGAGTACATGAAAACATTAACTTTAAAAGCTTGTGTCATTACAAAAAAAATAGAAACAATATTTTTTAAGTGTTATCCACGCTTAGAAAAGTGTAATAAGTACAAATCCTAGTGGAGTTGGAAAAAACATTTCGTTTTTTTTTCAACATCAGCTTGCTTGACGCATATAGGGGGCATTGCATATTGAGTGACGAAACTCAACGTTGCGTTTTTGCCTGGACACCAGAGCGAACAAATGAAAATATTTCATCGTTAGCATTTTAAATTTTCATATAATATATACATTCTACTTCGTCCAGAACTTTTCAACCCCACTGTCAAGAAATTTTTCACTGTAACAAGTAAAATCCAAGTTTCATACAAAACCCCCCTCTCAGCCATACAATTTGCTAAACAAACAACACTATGATTTATTTGACGCGTTATAAAGGAGCGCACCGAGTTGCGGATCTGTTTTAAATGAACAAACTTTCTAACGTTCTTTTTTATGTACACTAGTTAGCTTTTTAGTTTGGAAATTTCTTTCGTCTGAACTTCCAAAGTTTTTTCTAAATCAGACCATTATAAAATTATAGATGATTTTGATATTGTTTGTATGCATTTTATCAGTCTGTAACGTGATGGCTGCCGGTTCGATGCTCGTTCGGGGGAATGAATTATTTTAATTAACATCGCTGTCATAGACTATGCGAAGCGTTGAGCTCTTTTATTAGACACGCAATGTTACGATGAGCGGAAAATGGGCAACGTTAGCACTAGGTTCCCTTAGCCTACCTGCTATGGAGAAAAACAAAGTAAAGCTGTTTTTTCTTCTAAATACAAAACAAAATCTTATATAAAAATCCCTTATCTAGAGGTAGAAAGCACCCCCATAGCGCAGCAATAAAACATTAAATGATAATCGCGAGATGGCCGCTTTGTTTCCGGTTCGAGTTCCGGTGACACGCATTAGCCATTAGCATGGCGGCCGCTAACGTCGCATCCGTTCGGAATTAGTGATGTTCCGGGATGGATTGGATATCATTTGTAAGCACATCACTATTTTAGTATTCCTAATTATATTTTTTTGGGTAAGTAAAGCAAGCAGTTTTTATTTGAGAGTGATGTTTACATACTTAAGTATTACTGAAGTGTACTTGACATGTTCACTTATTTGCTTTTTTTTTCATTAAAAGGAACCGGCCAAGTGTGAGTAGGATTATTTATAAAAACAACAAAAAAAAAACACTTTTATTGTATGGGGCCCCCGTAAATATTTATTTATTCTGTTTTTGCTATTTTTATTACAGCGGCAACAGAGAAAAACGGACTACTAGCCATTTTTCTTAATATTTGTAAATTACGTGATCTATTCTCTAAGAGCTTTCTTTTGTTTCTCAATACTTAAAGTACACATAAGCACTAGTGATGTCCAAAAATCCTATTTATCATTTAAAAATACTAAATAAATATCGATACATATTACAACACTAAAGTCCCATAATATTGTTTCGAATAGAATCCACGTGCGGATTTTAGTTCACAATTGAAGGGGTTGGATTGAATAATTACCTTATACATAAATAACCTTTCAATAGAGGTTTTTTTTTCTTCTTTTATTTCTTCTTTTTCTATTTCTTCTCCTCCTAATGTATGTTTGGGTTTTAAAATGCATTGTTTATTGTCTTGATGGTTTCCTTTATTATTATTATTTGTTACACTACAGACTCGTGGTCCGTACCTTTTATTATCGTATTTTAATTATTTTATTTTTAAAAAAGATATACATTTTAGAAGCGTGAGTTGTGGTGCAGGGATAAATGCATGCCACTGTAACGCAACGTTTATGAGTTCGATTCCCGCTCGATGAAATGAAGTATTTAATATTTTCATTTTGCTCGCTCTGGTAACGAGGCAAAGCGCTGCGTTGAGTTCTGCCACTCAACACTTAATATTTCCAGATTTTGGTGGAAAGGAGAACGTAAGTGTCTTAAAATTAAGTTCTCAGTCTTGCTGTGCCTACTCCGCTACTAATCTTTAGGCACTCACCTCTATAATAGAGAGAGTAGAGATGAGTGTTTTTAATACTTATTTTCTGTCAGCCGCTCTGGTACCGAAAAATTAAGTAAAGAAAGAAAGTATATACACGTAGATACTATATATATTTCTTATCATTCATAGAACTAATGTAACCGATTCCACCCCATCAATAGTAAAATAACACCGGCAAAGTAAATAAGTGGATAATGAAAATCACTGTACGTTCTATATAATACGTATTAACTTAAAGTACTTACGTATTTTATACTACAGTATCATATTACGTAGCGTGTGTACCAGACAGCGCGGCGTCTACGGTTGAATTAGTTATAGATTTAAGTATATTTTGTTTTAGTTTCACGCTCTATCCCGCTTATTACAGGATAAGGTGATTGACGTAGTGTTGAGATATTCCGTTTTGAAATTCAAATTCCTAATTTTACTTAAATTAATACTTGTTACCTATAAATATATTAAAATCTAAATAATTTCAATAATTATTAGGTGGTGCATAGAAAACTTATGGGGGGTATTTTAAGACAAAGTTCCTTCTGCTTCTCCTTCTTCGCAAGAAAAGCGTGAAACTGCCCTATTTAACAACTAGGTTCCCTCTGCCTAACCTGCTGTGTGCGGGAACTGTTTTTTTTAATCCCTTAAAGCTATTACAAAATATGTACAATCAATTCCACAGAGTATACACATGCGCGATCATTAAGGTGAAGCGTAAAGCCTTAGACATGTTGGAATGCCTTTAAATATTCATGACTACTCTGTACTCTACAGGGTGATTTAATATTTAACACTAGAATTAGTGGATCAAATTCTGTCTTTTATATGGTTGGGATTAATGTTGGCTGTATAGTGATTTATATACATATATATAGCATATAGACCATCCTGGCGCAGTGTATGAGTGTAATGCGATGGTTTTAAGTTCGATTCTTAATCGAGGGAGTGAATTATTTTCTCCTTGCTAGTTATCAACTCCGAAGAGTAAATCGATTATTTTTGGGTCTAATATACTTAGACGTCTATAATATAGCAACGAATTTTAAATTTGTCTCTGCAGAAATTTAAAACACATGTAAAGATACTGTAAAAACCATTTTGTATGTATCAAAAAATATATTTAAAACAAAATGTTTTTTAAACACTAAAATAAATCCTCCTGTAACGTCGTCGCTAGGGTTGTACGAAGCATCATATTTCAGACGGCGCATATTCTGTTTCAACAGGCCATTGCCACGGCCAAAGTCGTACCTATCCCTGAAATACGGGTCAAATAAAGGGATTTAATTTCTGAGTAGAAAGACGGTTGCGGATTCGATTCCCACTTGCGTAAATGCTTTTTTTTCTTAGCCCAGGTAGCGCGATAAAATTCGAGGTTGAGTTATGCCACTCTATATATAGTGTACTATATACCCAGCTAGCACTATCTATTTACTTGGAGGGTTTTCCATAACATCAAATAAGCACAAATTGTTTTTTTAATTCACAGAAAAATATACTTTCTGTATCCACCAAATAGCTGGGTAGGCAGACGAATTATAGGAACCTAGTGATAAGACACTCCGCTCCAATTACGATACTTGCGAAATTGCATTTTCTACTTTACGCTGAATTCTGGGGACATTGCGTGTTGAGTGGCGGAATTCAAGGCAGCTATGTACCTTGTTACCAGAGCGAGGAATTGAGAATATTAAACATTTCATTTTCCCCGAGTGAGAATCGAACTTATCACATTTACAAACTCACCCCTGCACCACTACAAATTGAAATTAAACAATAAATAATAATTACAATTCTATAAGTGTTTCAAATGACTTCATACACCAATATACCTGCTGGGAAATCTGCAGGCTGATCCTGTCACTTTGATGTTGTGATTGAGTTCTCCTACGCACAACCGGAATGCCTTAAAAATCATGATTTTTTTGTAGAAAAATGTGCTTAACGGCATTAACTTAAAGCATTTAGTCGCTTAGCTTGAAGTTTTGTAGCTGTAACATATTTTTTTTCATTCCATCTTCATCCATAATGAGCAGTGGGGCAAACAAGTGCTGTCGTTATTTCATAGCGGTCGGGTAAATACATGTTTGAAGTATCTAAATATATAGATACTATATATATATATATATAAGTGTATGTATGTTTGTGTATGAAATTATGCGGTAATTCTGTTTGTTTATTTGCGCTTGTACAGGAAAAGGTGGAGCCAATGAATAGGAAACGAGATACGTGATCTTTTGGCAGGAAGTTTTCTTGTTGGAGTTGTTATTAGTGTTGATATTAAAATTGGTTCCTTACTTAAACGTAACTAAAGGAAATGTCTAGTGACTCTTTGTCGACGACTCATTATTTCTTGCATTTTGCATTTGTATTGTGAGACTGTAAACAAGACGGGTGTGGGTTCGATTCCTGGTAAAAACAGGCTCGCTTCACGTCGCATCGCGCATCTAATCCCGCCGGGCAGACCGCAGAGAGACCTAGTGATAAGTCCGATCCCAATACACTGCCTCATTTTCGAGACATTGCGCATGAAATGGCAGAACTTAACGCCGCTTTGTCGTTTACCAGAGCGAGAAAATAAAACAATTTATTCCCAAGTGGGAATCGAGCTCACAACCATCACATTTACAGTCTGGCGACTTCAATTTTAATTTTCACGACAAAAAATATCTTTAAAACATTTTCGTTTAACAAAAGATCTAAAACAACACCAATTAAAACAGTTAAAAATGAACATTTTAATTAACTTGTTTAAACAAAACGCTAACTGCGAAGCGGAAAGGGCTATTCCCAGATTTGTCATAAATAATTCTTAGTACAATTTCAGGTTCCCACAAAATTAGTTTAAAAATGTGTGTATGGGAGTGTGTTTTGGGAGTGACGTCTATTAGACTAGCATCTAACATTAATTGCTTTAGGGACTTTTTGTGTAGGGACGTTTTACCTTTAATATTTTTCTAATATATAAATAACTTAACGCCGTGCCTTAACATAATAGGCACGGTGCTGAGTTCCGCCAATCAACACACAATGCCTCTAGAATACTATCTTGCTGTGTGCGGGACACAAAGTGACGTTAAGAGTGAGAGACAGACAGTGAGACAACGTCTATTTTTTTTCCTGTTTTTTATGGCAAGACATCGCTTGGCGTAGAGATCCGCCACTTTACACGGAATATCTCAAAAACTGAGAGGCAAGTGAGGAACGGTATGTCTTAATACAAGCTTCACTCTAGCTACCGCGCTATATGCGGGATACAGCGTGAATATGAAAAAAAGTTTTTAAATCATAGAACTCGAGTGTATTTTCCACCAACCACGAGTGGCGTTGAAACAATTATATACAAAAACAAAACTTGAATTAACTCCACAGCCGCGGGCGGTGCTGAGATGGACTTGTTCAAATTACGTGTTTAACTTTTATAACCATCTATCAAGGACCGAGTGCAAAAGGGAAACTTGTCGAGACAATTTGTGGTAACAGGTTCAATTTTGGGGATAAAATATTAAGTGTGCACTAAAAATGTATTATTAATCGTAATCTTTAACCCCATCAATGCAATTTGATTTTAACAGTCCTGGAGAATAGTCATGAATTAGGGTGTACCATAACATTCTTTATCTAGAAAAGCGGGGAAATGAAAATTATTGAATAATCATTCCCTCGGGGAACTGAACCCACACTCATCACGTTAACAGCCACAGACCGTCCTACTGCACCACAACAACCCAAAACAAAAACAACATAAGAAACCATAATTATCTCCATACAAAATTCATCAATTGTATGATTTTACATACATTTAATATTATATTCGAGCACAATCCAAGCATGGGTATTTGTAAATCCGTCACGTATGCTAAGAACCGTCGCGTTGCGTTTAAAGTAATGCACCTAGGACGGGATGGGAATTTAGAAACACCAAAAATGGAAATCTTTATGGCTTTTTAATGGTTATAAAGCCATTTTATGCTATGGTGAAGAGAGCGTACGTGGTCGCCAGTTTGAATCCAGCTTTCGGATTCAGTTAGACGATTTAGAATATGTTTTTCGTTGTACAGTTATAGTTTTGTTAACAATTTGTGAAATAAATTATATATTTGACGCTTTGTCGATAATCTCTTTTCTCTTATTGATTCTCTTCGACTTTTTCTTATTTCGTATATACTCTGAGGTCATCATGTTACCTGCCTGCCTTACAGTAATCGTAACGGATGTTGATTCGATTGCCACTAGGAGAAATTAAATATTTTGGGGTACCATATATCTCAAACTAGGTTCCCTCTGCCTACCCTGCTACATGCAGTATACACCGAGAAACAATAATACAACCTATAATTACATACCTATAATTGTATAAGCCTAAACTCGAATGGTTTACTAGTAACCTCTGAAGAGTCCAATATTGAGGTCTTGGCTCATCACACCAGCTCGTTGATATCATAATATTGCATTGACACCTTCATACAATAGCCAAGTTTCATGAGTTCAAATTTAGATTCTTGGATTTTATTACATAGTTCATTACAGCGCGATCCTAATAAAAACGTGTTAAAAGCAACACTGCTCTCAGTCAGCTTTACCAAAACAAGTATACGAAAACATTTTTTAAATATAAACATCCTTAATCTGGGAATCGAACCCACAACTGCCACAAGAGTACTAAAACTTGATTTAAAGTTGAAAGCTTAAATAACATCAAACTTTTTATATAAACCATTCTAAATAAAGCTCATACATTCGTAACACGTTTAAATATGCAATCAAAATGTGATGTGATGATTTCCTTATTGGATTGCTTAGTAATGGCTGCTGGAAACATTTTTAGGCTGAGATTCGTGATTAAAATGACAAATACACAGGCTGAGGTTACGTATGTAAATATGATGAATGTGGTATTTGAACCTGTGTCGTTTTGAGGAGCTCTTAGTAGACTTTGTAATGTTTATCGTCTAGACTATAATATGCTTAAAATACCAATTTTAAAGATGATAAACATTAAAAAGTAAGTGGTCTAACTAAGCCTAAATAAGCCAATTCTGGGGTTAGAATCATTAAGATATAGTTTATTTCTAGAACAACTAACAAAATTATATTATAATGTAACAAAATCGATAAAACTTTTTATAATAATGAATACAACAATATTAAAAGGTAAACATTTCCCCCCTAAAATAAAGGCGAAGCTGACGCTTTGATTGATCTGTTCCCCAATTTACATATCGCTTACAAACGATTTCGGAAACACTTAAGTCTATAAAACTTTTGTTCAGTGATTCGTGAAATTTCTATAAAATGATCATTGAAGTATCTAATACTGTCGTCGGGATGTTGAAATTATATATTTGGGAAATTTTATGATTATTATTGCAAATATTATTCAGTTTTACAGTTTTTTCCATATCGAGGTAACTTGAAATCAAGACAAAATTTCTACAATTTCCCATTTTCTAGAGATTATGTGTTGAGTGGCGGATCTCAACGCCGCGCTTTGCCTCGACACCCGAGCGACAGTTACGTTTTGTGTCCCTGCGCCACGACAGGTCTTGTTTAAAATTATGTATATACTCGTATATATTTTTTGTCCGCTAGTCAATCTAGACTTAGAATTAGATATAAATGTCTCTATATATAGAATACCTGAGCAAGGTTTGAAAGACTAAGAGCTACAGCTTCAGCAAGGCTTGAACCCCAAACTATCAAAATATTACCCAACCACGCTACTACTTTGGACCAAACAACAACTCTTATACAAATTCAACTTTCCTAAAAAGACCTAAAGAAATGATAAAATTTCTGAATCAGACCTTTATTGAAGTGTTCACTCAAAGTGGGAAGGTTAACCTTTCGCACAAAGGGGGTCCCGCGGGCATTGGGTTCAATTCCGGCAACTTTAGTAGCACCTGCCACCTAATTTGGCCTGGGTAATCCTCATACATATAAATTCGAGTTAGATTTGTTTACTGGACACTATACGTAGGTGGAAGGTAAAGTGGGGTAAATTATGTTTCTTTTTTCTTTTCTTTCTTGAAAGATAGTCTATCTCCATACTAATAAGTGAAGTACTAATATTAAGATGTTTTGTTGGTTGATCGCGCTAATCTCAGAAACTACTAGTTCGAATTTTGTATTGTTTTGGATTATCCACATATCAAGTCAATTTAACTCTCTGTAAACTTTAAAAATTGCTTAGTGAGAAATGTAAAAACAGGAACAAGAAATACCACAATTCAATTCAAATGTAAAGTATTTAAAAATTATAATTTTTAAAACTACATAAAAATAAGTAGATAAAGCGCAATGTTAAGTTCCACTAATTAACACTTGCGTGTTTTCAGAATTCGGCAGAAAAATGGAGACCGGAAATATCTTAATTGACACGGAGTTTCTGAACACTAGGTTGCAAGGTTGCCCTTCTCCGGTTTCCTTCGGCACAGCGAATCTGTCCGAACCGTCGACCATTTGCCATCCAGTTTTCGAGACACTACGTGTTAAGTGACAAAACTCACCGACACCGTTTTCCCTCCAGAAAGGAGGGGGCACAATCAAATAAAAATCGAACCTACAATCGTCATATGCAGTAATAATGCTCCAAATTTACTTAAACTTAACGAAAATTCCCATTCAAATTGGAAACTCCTTAATACGTCTCAGTCTCGTTGGAACAAGATGCATTACTTGGAACACGTGCTATAGCTTTCACCATACGTGCCGTGCTTGCTGAACACCGCTATTACGTATTGGAATTAAATTATTCAACTTCAAATTTACTCAGATTTAATATTATTATGTGGATTTTCTGTATGGTGCAGTGGGTAGCTACTTAGCGAATGATAATGTATGGCGATAGTACTAATTGTAGTCGTAGTAAAAAATCTGCCGAATTCTGGAGATATAGAGTGTTAAGTGGTGGAACTTAACGCTGCACTTTATATGAACACCAGAGGAAATAAAAATATTAAATATTTAATTTCCTCTAACGAGAATTAAATCTATAATCTATTACGCTTACAGTCGTATGTTTGTCCCCTGCGCCAGGTAACCTTAATATTTGCTTATCGTTATAATACCTGTAGCGTTTTCGGCAAAAGATCTAATCCTATTACAAATTCTGTTGAGTTGAAATCTCCCAGGTCTGGTTAAGTAAATTGAATCATTCAGTTCCAAGATCCAAAGAGCTATATGTTATGCTGATATTAAATAATAAATAAAGCTTTCTATGCGTGGAATTTAAGAAGTAAAATGGTAAATTTAGATTTTTTCTGTTCCCGTAAGAATTTCGATAAATTCTGTCTAAATCTCTCTTCCCTACACTCCGCAACCTACCTACATGACAAATGTCAATTTTCTAAGAATCTAATCTTAATATACTCCGTTCACAATAAGACACTTCCGTTCCCCACTTTCTGGAGAATTGGAAGAATATTTAATATATTAATTTCCTCGCTTTGCCTTCTGACTCAAAGTACACACAGAAATTAATATACTTAATATTAATGTACTAAGTATTTCATTCCCGCGAGTGGGGGTTGAACTCACGACCGTCGCAATACACACAGTTACTGTTGCGTTGAAAAATCTACGAAAATAAAAGAAAATCAAAATATAAATACTACCCCTTTTTTTCATAAATTACAACCCTTATAGAAATAGGTTAAAACAACCGTACAATATACAATTTATGCGCATTTTTTAAAGTTATTTGTTTTTTACAATGTTGTAGCAGAGTCCGTGCTCTCGCATAATGTATCGAACGATATACTCGTTGTATATCATCCCATTCTGAATAACCACGCGACCTATAATAATGCTATTTTGTTATTCCACCCTTATAAACTTTCCAAATCAGCAGCTTTCCAATTTAGCAGGGTAGCCAGAGGGAACGTAGTGTTAAAACACTTTGTTCCCTATTTTCCATGTTCAATGGTGGAACACAACGCCGGCCTTTTTAAAATCTTGATGGCAGAGCGAAGAAATAAATATATTAGGAAATATTAGTGAGGATCGAACCCACAACTGTCGTGTTACAGTCACAATCTTGTGCCGCTGAGCCATGACGGCCTCAAGCCTTCCCTAATTTATAAAATAACTAGCGGACGCGCGCAGCTTCGCTTGCGTGTTTAGGGGTGAATTCTAATAACCCATGAAACATGTATTCAATGGAATATTTTTAAGAGCCTAAATTTCAAATTTAATAAAAATCGGTGACGATTTAAAGATTTTTCCATACAAATTTTCAATCCCTTATTTGCACCCTTAGGGGGTGAATTCTAGAAAACCATGAAACATGTGTTTAATTATACACGTTTAAGAGTCTGAATTTCAAATTTTATAAAAATTGGTAACGATTTAAAAAAAATCCATACAAACTTTCAACCCCTTATTTGCACCCTAGGGGGAGAATTCTAGAAAACGATGAAACACGTGTTCAATGAAATACTTTTAAAAATGTAAATTTCAAATTTTATACAAATCGGTGCCGATTTAAAAAAAATTCCATACAAACTTTGAACCCCTATTTCACCCCTTTAGGGTTAAAGTTTTTCAAAATCCCTTCTTAGTGGATGTCCAGATTACGAAAGTAAACTTTTGTCCAAATTTCAAGTTTCTACCATTAGCGGTTACGGCTGTGCGTGCGTCTTACCTCAGTCAGTGAGGACAAGTCCTTTTATATATATAGATATACTACTATAGTTTTTACCTTCGTCTTCGTGTCTATAATCAAATGAAAACAGGCAATGCCCGGGGTAATTTTTATTATATTGAAATTATTAACATAACGTGATATAACATTTTTCGATAAATGTAATATCCAATACAAAATTATTTTTAAATTCTTTTTTTTTTAACTTCACGCTCTAACTGCACAACCAGTGTAGGCAAAGGTAACCTGGGAACCTACTGTTAAATCACTCCGTTCCCATTAAAACGCTTCCGTTCCGAAATTTCCATTGAATTCTGGAGGCATTTCGTGTTGAGTGGCTCTCAATCAACGCTTCGCTTAGCTTTATAATATTTATTAGTATTCATAGCTTTTTAATGAAGGTTTCGCTCATAGATTCAAGTGAAAGGATTTGTGCGCTCGCTTGTCTAAACGGAATTAGCTTAGTAACTACCGTTATAACTAAAACGAAATACTATGAAACCGTGAACGGAACACTAGTAATAAATATCAACACTCACTAAAGTAAAATTCAACCTCACGACCATAAATATAAGACAAGATTATTTATTTAATCTTCACGCCGTGTTTACATATAACACCATTGCGCGTTGAGTGGGAGATCTCAACGATGCGCTTTGCCTCGTTACCAGTGGGAATCGAACCCAAAACCTGTCACGTTCACAGTCACACGCTTGGGCCCCTGAGCAACAACGGCCTGAAAACTTCAAGATGATATCAAAAATATCATATAATGAAACCTACAAGAAACTTTTCACAGCGCGAAATTGAATTTATTTATAGGAAATGAAAATCTTACAGCTCGTTCCCTACTTTTATCTGTTGGAGAGAGCAAAACGCCAATAAAGTTGGTAATAAAGTAAAAAACTCGTGAACAGTAGGTACCTACTACAGTAGTAACGTAAACACACTAGTACCAAATGGTAGTTGTAAGAAAAACATCGTAAACGCTTACAAGTCAACTATTAGACAAGGTGAAAGGCATAAGCGGAAGCGATTTTGTTGAATTATTTTTTGGACTTTACTCAAACTCCCGCATTATCCCGCTTAATCCTGCATATTATAGGGTAGGCGGAGAACCTGGTGTTGAGCACTCCTGTCTTCTTTTTTCACCGATCTAAATGAAGGAGCTCAACGTTGCATCATAAATCCATGCTTATAATACGTATTAGCCACAGACCCCTTTTCATATATTGTTTAAATAGAAAATATATGATTTTTAGTATATTTCCTACTACGTACATATACATATATGTATATAGCTTAATAATTATATCCATAGATACTTTTATTTTCCATAAAAACAAAGCATAACGAGTCTTTTCTTAAGAACTATATAATGAACTTTCTTCTAAATTAATCAGTTTTATGATATACACATAATTTATAGTAAAAGTATGAAAATTAGAAAACTATAGATATTTAAAAGACAACCACCCGCTGCAACCCAAGACTTAAATTTTCAAACTTAAACTTTTTACACCCCCTCCCCAATCAGTGACAGTCACTTATTGAATTTTGTTGTGCCCAACAGAAGTTTCAATAATTCCTTACATCTGAAGGGAAACTTTATCAATTTCCTTAACAGCGATTGCGGAATGGAATTCGGCGTCGAGGTGTGTTTGTGCTGGGGCAGGTTGTTTCTTTTACAACTTTTTAATGAGACTCGTTCATTTTACTGACTTTGTATGTATAAATGTGGTTCTTTTTTTCTTAGTTTCATACTGTATACCGTATACAGCAGGGTAGGCAAAGAAACTAGTGTCAAGACACTCCATTCTGCACTTTTCATCCAACTACTCAGATATTACTTGTTGGCGTTACCCAACGATGCATTTGTCTTGTTGCCAGAGCGATGAAATGAATATTTTTTTTCTCGCTACGTGAGAATAGTTTACAGTTCTATCACTGTGCCCTCGAAATCTTTATAACGTGAAATGTATAGCATAAATTTTTTTTCACTTATTTCATATATAAAGAAAAAAACAGTTATATTAAACTTAGTGTAAAAACACTCGAGGAATGGAAAAAGTCTTAATGTTAACTTAATATTTTGAAACTAGGCTCCCAGGCTCCCCAACTAACCCGGCTATGTGCAAAATACAGCTTGAAAGTAAAAAAATAAAAAAAAAACAATTAAAACAACCCATACATCAAATTCAAGTATACAACTACTAAAAACAACTGCAAACTACAATACAAATGCACAATAAATTATTCCTGTAAGTAAATAAAATCCAAATTGCATATTTCGAGCGCTTTTTAAGCTCGTCCGGAGCTTCCGTGGAGCAGGCAGTGTTAGTGGGTGCATCGCGATAACGATAAACACAAGCGAAGCTTACGTTAACATACCACTTTGGTAGCTTTTTATTATGGAAATTTTAATTTAATACTATTTTCTGTATGACTGTGACTATAAACGCGACTGGTTGTGGGTTCGATCCCTACTTTAAGAAATAAAATATTATTTAAATTTATATCTTCATTTCTTCGCTTTGGTGTTCAGGCGAATTGCGGCGTTGAGTCCCACCACTTAACATACAATCCCTCCAGATTTCGACGGAAAATGGGCAACGCAATGTCTTCCCTCTGCCCATCCTGCTGTGTGCAAGCTGATTATTCATTTTGTATAATTTTATATTAATTTTATATTATTTATTTTGTATAATTTTATATGATTTGGTGTAAATTGCAGTGTTAGGTTCTGCCTTTTAACTTATGACGTCACTAAAGTGGGTAAAACTTAAAGGAGTTAAGCTATCCTATCCAATATCTTATAAAACAAAGTCGCTTTTTGTGTCTGTCTGAACTTTCTAACTCTTCTTCTTCTAAACCACCCAACGGATTTGGATGCAGTTTTCACCATTAGGTCGAGTATTTCTCAGGGAAGGTTTATATATAGTTTATTATTTGTACATTCTTATGTAAATTAACATAAATACGATAAATGTGTATAAAGTCCTACCCGTTGAGACACTTTGGCGCATGCACTGCTTTAATGGTAAATACTACAAGAAAAAAATGTACTGGAGTATTGTTCCTCTTAATAAGATCTACAAAAAAGTCCGCGATGGCATATTCGTATCTTTTAAGAATAACGTGTAGTGATCATATTTCAGTCTAAAAATAGTAATTTCAATATATTTTTTATTGTAAGGGGTATTTTTCCATAATGGTATTAATCCTTATCCTTTAAAATACTTTATTAAATTTCTACGTTAAACGAAGATAAAATTTGCTTTTTACACTATTTCGAAATTGCGAATAATTTTAGAAAAAAACGCATTTAATTATTGACACATCACGCCGTTCACACATCAACTGTATCGAGTCAAGTTTCATTTATCCCTTACTCTCAGCATATAAATAAGTATATTAGTTACGTTGGCCATTTAATGTAGATCAAAACTGTCTTTTCTGTTTTTCATTTTAATAAGTACTTTAGAAGTTGTTACAATATCAAAAAATCCTTGCTGCGAAACGCGCCTCGCGACGTTATGCTTATACAAGCGAGTCCGCCGCGCCCGCCTGCCTTACACGCATCGGTGGTTCAGTGGTAGAATGCTCGCCTGCCACGCGGGCAGCCCGGGTTCAATTCCCGGCCGATGCATTCTATTTAATTTTCGTCACAGGCAGCCACGTAGTGCTTGCTTTTCATCAGGGACAGAATACCCTCTTCAGCATTAACCAGAAGCTAGAAAAAAAAACCCGCCTGCCTTTATAGCAACGAAGATTTAGATGCGTTTGCACGTATTGGATAATTCGAGTTGAATGTATTATTTAATGTCATGTAACTATCTAAAAATAGTAATTTAAATATATTTTAATAAGTACTTGAAAAGATTAGTAGCACAGATTTAAAATTACGGTACCTACTAAAAAATTCTTGCTGTGTAAAACAATTGGAAAATCCTTATTGAAACTACGAAAATGCGGGTTGCATAAGGGTTTAATTAATTTTCACATTATCTTATGTGCTTTGCAAACATACATTATATGAATAATCCAGTAGTAAAAGCGGGCGAAGCCGCAATAGGATCGCTAGTTCTATAATAAATTACAATTATTTTTTAAACGAAACACAACGCCGTTCTTAAAATTTCACAATTGGTATACCTCTAGTTTTGAAAATAATACCTTTATCCCTCCATCCCTTACCTATAAAGACACAAAAAAGTCATTCCCTAATTATTCATAAAATATAATACTGTATTAAATCAAATCCTCCCCACGAGTTTTATCTTGTTTTATTCTTATTTATTGCGAACCCTCCTCGCCTATGTCCTTTGACGATTAATCAGGTACTAATATATATTCTAACTAAGCGTTCGGAAGGCAAATTGATTTATTTTAGTTTAGCTTGTATTTCGGATTGTTTTTCGTATATCAAACCTATAGGTGCAGATATCGTTATGGAATGGTGGTAGTCGGTTGTTTTTTTGAAAAATAGTTAATAAAATTCAGGAATAGTATAGAGATACTTGTATTATAAAGTACATATACATCGCAATAATCACAATTGATTGTTATTAAAGAACTAGCGGCACGTTATTCTACTCCGAAATGAAGCTTCTCAATAAATATGATATTTATATATTTTTTAATATTTAATATATTGAATTTACATTCTGATTTGCAATAGTTTAGCTGATCTATTATAGTTGTTGAGCTACACTCAAACACCTACGGGGTCCAATTATATTTTTAATTTTAAATAACTTTACTTAATCTATATTAAATAAAGCGCACACAAGCTTTCTATTAAACTCTTATTAAACATTGTATGGAAGCTTAAAAGTTGAACGTCAAGAACTTTATATAAATACATGGAAAGCCTTATATGGACTAACTCAAAGAGCTTATTGAGTCTAACGAGAGAACATAAACTAATGTAAATTGAAATAAACGAAACTTCAGCTAAGTATGAATTTAGATCCGCTGTTTAACAGTTCCACTGTTGGCTTTTTACACGAAACTCAAAGGCTGCAGTGCTAAAGTTATATTGCAGAGCGAATCATATATTTTTTCTTTTTTCTTAGTTTCACGCTTTATCCCGCATGTAGTAGGGTAAACAGGGGGAACCTAACTTTGAAGCTACTTCATGTTGAGTCACTCCGGTCCCACAAAGTTTTAGAGACATTGCCTGTTGAGTAGTGGAAATTAATGTCTCGCTTTGAGGAAATGAAAATAATTCATTCCTTCCAATGGGAATTGAACAATGGTCGTGGTATTTACAATCAGTTCTCAATGTGTCCCGCACATCGCAGAGTAGTGAATTTTCTCTCCTTGATAATGCATAAGAATTATTTTGCGTAGACAGACTTAGGTAAAGAGACATTAATAAATTATGATACAGATAAAAGAAAAAAATATTATTATGTGTTGTGACGTTGCGTATTAGATACCAATTATTTCATTTTGTGCGACCTGTGTATCTCCAAGAACGTCGTCTAAGGTGACATGGCCGTCGCGTGCCCGCATGGAAATTGTGGCGGAAAGTCCCTGTCCCTGGACTCTCTGACGTCCTAGTAAGCATTGAAGGTTGTTCGATGATATTGAAGCAAGATATTGAAGTAATCACAGAGGATGGTGTATACCGTATATAGTGGAATAGAGAGTTGAAAGGCTAACTATTTAGCATTAGTTGCTAAGATCGTCGAGACCAAACCAAGGCAGAAGAAGAACAACCACATTTTAATATTTTCCAGCTACACCATGAAAATGATACTTTTCCCCCATCCATAGTATGTAGCAGGGTAGATAAAGTGAAATCAGTGTTAAAACACTCCGTTTTCTGTAGACCAAATTGGATGTTAATAAGGTAGATTGAAATTATTACCACCAGTTCCTAAGGTTAGCTCGTCCAACCTAACACACTCTTTAGCATTATAATATAAGTATAGATGCACACATATACTATACCCAGTTACATTCACTTCAACTCGGCGACAGTCTTTAGAACTCCATCGGCTAGCTCGCGTACCTTTGAGCGGGTGGTCATTAAGGAAAGTAATTATTTTCCTTCTTTTTTCCCCCAACTTCTTTGTTCTGACTTTGTTTAATTGTCGAAGTTGTCGCGCCGCACCGTAACGTTGAAAATTTAACAAACTGTTAATGAATAAATTGTAAAATTCTATCATGCGTCTCTAATTATGCTAAACGTGTTTTAGTTCTTTTTCTACTAGCTTTATTACAGTGGTGAGGTCTTGGTTGGGAATAATTGGTTAATTTGTGGGTAGTTATAGGAATTTTATGTTAAATAACGTTTTTTATATATGGTGTAGTTGTAAAGTGTACTTCCTTGGAACTGCATGTAGCAGGGTGGATAGAGGGAACCCAGGATAAAAATCAAGAATTTCAATGTTTGCTTAGTAGCTGAATTCAACGCCGCGATTTATGTCTTAGTTAAAATCGATCCCACAGCCGTTGCATTCTACAGTAACGTACCTGCACTTCGTCGATCTTCATTCCAGATCTGAAATGGGTAAAGGCTTATAGGTACTCTTTTAATCTCTCTCTTTTTTTTCTCAATTTAGTTACACTAGGCTAATGCGGTGGTTGTGAATTCGATATTCAATTGGGGGAGCTATTTTCATTTCAATAGTAGACGAAGTGCGTAGATTTTGTAGCGCTAATTAAAATATAGTGTTTCGAATTCAGACGGAGAGGTGTGGACGAGATTATAGCACAACTTCACAAACTTCACGTGATAGTATTCAATTATTACTTTGAAAAAAGCTTATTTTTAGAGTGCGTTAAGTCAAGTTAAGTGGCCATCATGGCAGCAGCACAGCGTCCGACTGCATAAGTGACGATTGCAGATTCGATTGCCATTCGAAACCCTTCCTCACTCTGGTCACAAGACATAAACGGCATGGCAATTTTGCCACACAACACAAAATGTCTCAAAAATTGGGCGGAAAGTCGGGAACGGTTCTTAACCTTGGATACCCTTTGCCTACTCTGCTGAATGCAGAATTCACGAAAGTTGAAAATTAAAGCTCAATTTCATAATATCAACATAAAAAGATATATTTCAAGAAAAATATGTACGTAAGTAAAGTTCTTGCAAGTTTACACATGAGTAGCTTTAAGCTCAAGTCGTATATCCTTAAGGCATACACGCGTTGTATACAAAAGGAGGTCAAAGAAACCGGCTTAAAAAAGGCAAGATTAAACCAATCTCTCTGGAGTCCTTTAAGGGTTATTATATTTTACCTACTAACTTCGTTTGAGGAAGAAAACAAAATGTTAACTTTTATAGCGTTGTTATTTTGTATACTAAAATACTTACAGAGGATTTTTTAGGAATAAATTTGATATGAATGATGGTTTTGGCACTAAGTACATGACGTGACGGTGATATTAAGCATTTAAGCAAAAATCACCAGATTTACCTTTTGATGAGTCCTTTTGGTTACGCGGATGTGCAGAGGGAACCTGGAAACATAGTCTCAGGACACTTCTGCCCCCCACTTTTCACCGAATCCTGCATTGCGTATTGAGTTCCGTAATTTAACACCGCGCTTTCCTGGTTACTAGAGCAAGGAAATGAAAATATTAAATATTTCATTTCCTTGAGTGATAATCGAATCCACAACTGGTCGCGTTTACAGATGCACGCTAGTGTAGTGCGTAGTTTGCACTTAATAACCAAATATTAATTAATCAAACAATAAACTTTGCATACAATAACAACATTGTAGACTTGTTTACTAAACTCGTTGTTCCAGTAAACACCAAAATTGCAAATTTTCCATTAATTCAATATATTGAATGGTTCGCGTTTTTTTGTTGACAGTGGTTTAAATCTTTTTTTTTTTATCTTTAATGGGGATGGAATGTTTTAACACTAAATCTGGTGTTAAAACATTCACGGGGTAACCTAATGTTAAGACAGTTCGTTCCCTATTTTTCGCAGAAATTTTAAGATATTGCGTGTTGGGTATCGGTACTCAACACCAGGCAAATAATTCATTCCTCCGAGAAGGGTTCGAACCCACAAGCGTCCTGTAACGACGCTCACACAAAAATTTAGTTGTTTCATTAAATTTCTTTCTACTATTTGTAGCTACGACTAAAGTACTTGTAATTTACTCCATTCATTCCATAATAAAGTAACATTACCTTGTCGCTGTCACATATTTTCAAAAGAAAAATAAAATAAACAACACATTTGTACACATGTGGAGACGGATTGATATGACGTATAAAATAATAGGAGGGTAGTCACGCGAGGTGCTTGAATAATAATAAATGTGGGTACTTATACTTACTTTGAATTGTGATATTTAGTACTAGTTGTCGTAGACCACAATTTTTATTTGTATGGACTTTAAGATATTGAAAGGTTCCCGTTAATCTTATCTTAGTGCCCCCCCTAGGTTCCCTAACCTATATACATACCAAGGGGGAAACTTTTTAAGTTCGGTAGTTTTGTCTCTGTGTTGTTACTTAGTTACTCAGCAAAAGAAAAGTTTTATATAATTTAAAACATTAGCGAAAAAATGGAGGTTCTCAATTCGTCAGAATCTTTTTTCTTATATATTGTTTGTGCCGTGGTGGAGTTTAACCCCTCACTTTGTCTTGCCGCTTGTCTTTGGGCAAGAAAGTCACTGTAATTAGATCCCTCAAATAGTGTTACAATTCCTAGCAGTAGCATAGTAGCAGAACCTAGTAGTAAGAGTGGTGAAACTCATCGCCGCGGTTTACAGTGAGGAAATAAACATAACTCATTCACTCATCAGTTCAGAGTGAGAATTGTACCCATAACGATGCCTTTATAATCAGAGGTTGTTCCACGATAGCCATAGTGGTAGAAAAAAATGAAGTTAATAACAAATAATATATAAAAAACACTCTTTAATTTTCCTGAAAAATGACTACTTCAGAACAACAAAAATAATTAAAATAAAAAAACAATTTCCACACCACCATCCATCACCCTAGGTAATGATTCACACAAAACAACCCAGAACCATTCATTCATAAGCAACTAATACCATTGCTGTGTCAGCTTGCAATTAATCTATATGAAAATGATTTATGTTATTATATTGGTGGTGCATTTGTTCTGGTGTAGAGTAGCTGGTGTCTGTACTTTACTGTGTAGCGTCACGCTTTATCATATACTAGTGACCTGTATGCGGCTTCGCCCGCTTATGTTTTTTTATTGTCTACTATAGTATCTACTGTACCCATTACCAATAAAACACTTTAGTTCTCCACTTTCCGCCGGAATATTGAGAGATCGCGTGTTGAGTGGCAGAACTTGATCGCGTGTTGAGTGGCAGAACTTAACGCATCGGTTTGCCTCTGTAGCGTTTATAGTCACACGCTTTTGGCCTGGCGCCACGACTGGCCTTACTATTTTTATATAACTAAATTATATAAAACTTTATGAACTTTGTAAAACTAACTTATTAACATATTTTTTAAAAGATATATAGTATATGAAATAGGGGAACGGAAGTGTGTTAACACTAAGTTTCCAACTGCCCTTTGGTTCTAGGGTAGGCATCCTGTATGTACGCATATATAATATATTTCTAAACAACCATTAAATGAATAAAAACAAATAACATAGTACTTAAAAGTAACATTACAATTTTATACGATTCTAAATAACCAGTTTTTTTTTTTCATATAAAATAGATCAAAGTTGTTAAATAAATGAAACATCAATCTCCAATCTCAGCATATGCGCCTTATTAATAATTAAAACCGCGAGTTTACGATGTCATAAGTCAAGGATATGGTCGTAAAGCCAGAGGGATACCAGATGTGCGATGTAAATGAATTTTATATTTTGTATAATATTTATATTATTTATGCTGTTGAGTGGGACAGAGATTGACTGTGAACGCGAAGGTTATGAATTCGATTCCCACTCGAGAAAATGAAAAATTTTATAATTTAATTCGTTCGTTGTAACGAGGCAAAGTGCGGCGTTAAGTTTCCCTACTCAAATGTAATGCCTCTAGAATTCGATGAAACAGGGAACAAAAGTATCATTATCGTTAACACTAGGTTTCCAGGTTCCCAAGAAGCTAAATCAGCCAAAACGATT
The DNA here is from genome assembly GCF_056956725.1 of Heliconius melpomene rosina. Lineage (NCBI taxonomy): Eukaryota > Metazoa > Arthropoda > Insecta > Lepidoptera > Nymphalidae > Heliconius > Heliconius melpomene. The sequence continues at coordinate 586,990 of NC_140402.1, read as the reverse complement.
CTTATTTCAAAATACCCGCAAATATCACAAACTATCTATAATAATTAATTACTCTACATTCTCTATAACCTGTACACATATAACGTACTAGGTATACGCACACGTTATTAGTTTAATTAGAGCGATCCTGTCGTTAACACAATCTTATCTGTCGATTCGAAAGCAATTACAATACACATTGTCTTATTGGCCATGCAAATTAATCTTAGTGGCTTAATTTTCCACTCACCGTAATAGAGGGGTATATTTAGTGATCAAAAAGTATGTCGTCTACTAATTTATTATATTCTCCATCTAGAGGCCTGCTCTAGTAATCATGCAAAGTGCGGCGTTTACTTCTGCCACTTATCACGCACTGCCTCAAGCATTCAGAAGAATTCAGTGAAACCACAACCTGCCTCGTATTTCCCTGCGCCACGATTCTGAAAATTATAATTATAAAACCATTTCCATAACTAAACCCCCCATATATATCACATATTCCTTTATACGTAGTTCAAATTAACAAGCACTTAGAGAGAAGTCGCCGCTTTAGGAGAACAGCTATTATATTACCTATTACAGTTGTCTCACGTAGTAAGTTTACGACGCAACTTGTCTGGATAACAATATGGCACTTGCTGTTGGGAACTGTGAAATTTCAAATTATTGTACTGTGTATTTAATATTAAAATGTATATTGTTTTTATGTTTAAACATTTTCTGAATAGAATAAGTAGAGTTTAGTCACTAAATTCTCTACTGTTTGCCTTTTTTAGAGAGCCAGGAAATGATAATGTCTCTTAAGATATGGAGGTCGTAGTGTCATAATGGCATCGTCTAACTGTGAAAACGACGTTTATGGTTTCGATTACTCACGAGGAAATGAATTAGTTTGATTTCCTTGCTCTTGTAACAAATCTCTTTCGCCCCTCAATACGCTATGTCTTAAAAATTAAGGGGAAAAGGGGGAACAGAATGTATTAACAATCGGTTATATTCTCACATTTTTTCCTACTTAGCAGGATAGGTAAAGAAAATGTAGTATTAGGAAACTTTAATTAAAGACATTGTATTTAATGGGGAAACTAAACGCCGCACTATGTCCTCGTCTAGCGGACAATCGAAAGTGATTCATCCCAATAAATGATAAACTTCAATATAAAACCTAAAAACAGCCAACATTCAAAAACAAATTATCCAACATTCCTAGAAACAGTCTACCACCACCACCACCACCGCCACAAAGAAGCACCAAAGCACCAAGGCACCAAGGCAGCACGTCTCCGTTATTACTTTTCCCGCACTCCCGTGATTTGTTGTGGCACGCTTACGTCGCCAGTTGCTTCACAATTAGCCGTTCATATAAGTTGTTTGTCGCGTCGCCATTACGTGCGGAAGACAACGGGACTTGTTGGGATTGGGGTGTAACGGGTTGGGATTATTTTAAATCTTTTTTTTTTAAATAATCTCAAATTTGTGAAAAAAAATGATTTTAGCTATCATAGTTTAGCGTGACGCTGTATAGCCAAGTACGTAAATGAAACATAGTGTTACGACATCTAGGTCCCCATATTTCGTCTAATTCTCGGAACATAGTGTGATGTTTGTCTTGTTCCAGACGCGAGGAAATGACAAATATATAATATCTTGATATATAATAAAATCGTTTGAAATATTCTTAAAATTTAATTTGTATTCGCTCCTGAGGCCCAGCGGATGAATGAAAATACGACGGTGTAGGTTCAATTCCAACTGGAGTTAAAAAATACTTTCATTTCTTCGTTCTAGTAACAACATAAAGTGCAGCGTTAGATTCTGCTATGTAACATGCAATATTTTGAAAATTGGAGCAGAAATTTGGAGATGGAATGCCTCGTGAGTGAGTGATTCTAGCAAAGTATCCTGTAAAAATAAGTAAAAAAGGCAAAGGAAATTTATATTGTTTATTTGGTTTTCATGCAAGCGAAAATCTAAAAAGCATACGTGACACATAACTTCGTCATTTCACCCTCAAAATTAATTAAAAAGTAATAAATAAAAAAACCCATAGCACCTAGTATACCACAAGCACAACACCACGTGTGTTGAATCAGTAGCGGGTGAGTTATAGCTGTGATTATGACTCATATTTACGCTCAGAGCACCGCCGGTGATTAGCTGACGGCAGGATTTACTGGCTGAAAATATTGCTTAGTGTTCAAATTTTGTAATTATTACGTGTTGAAATGCTTTATGAGGTTATAGTGGAGTGGGTTCGATTCCGGCGTTTTGAACTTCGTTTTATTAATGCTGTATCCGGCACGTAGCACGATAGGTAGAGAGAACTTGGGAGCGTAGTGTTAAGGTACTCCGTTTCCATTTAGACACTTTTGGTCGTTAACCTCTTTCTGCCCAATTCTGAAGATATTCTTCCTACCTTACATAATAAAAACCAAAGAAATATATTAAAACACCAAATATTCAAAAATGTATTAAACATTCCCCCGAGTCGTATTCCAACCCGTGACAATCCCAACGGCGTTAAACACCAAACCCATATAACAGCACAAGATTTATGAACATTAATACGAGTGTTACAATTAGTCCCATAGCGGCAGTCTGCATTTATAGCTGTTGTAAAAATTCTCCTTGGGGCGGTATTGCATTATTTAGGAGGTTGGAGCCAGTTTATGTGCTCGGTTGAGTAATATAGCTTAACTAGTGGACTTAGCGCACGCTTGTATTGATTTTGATAGTGTTTTCGCCTTTTAACGATTTTTCTTGTACGTTGATATTTTAATATTTTATAATAAGGAAAATCCGTTAAGACACTACGTTTCCCCCTTCGACCCGAGTTCTGGAGACATTACGTGTTGAGTGATGGAACTATTAGAAAAAAATTGTATTTTACTGCGTAGGTGACGCACAGACAAAACTACCAGACTTAGAAAAATAAAATTTGATATAGATAATCAGGCAAAAATGGGAATTTTCATTCGCTTCAAAGTCCTCGCAAACGCGGGCTCCTAGTATATAAGATTATGAATGTGTACAATAGATTTACAACGCTACCATACAATCCCGTCAATTTGGCATAATAATGGAGTGAAAAGATAGATGAATGGAGCTTCTACGTCTTCGTATAATATTTTAAAGCTCATTCTAGCGGGGCTTGTTAAAAGTTGTGCTTTATAGTAATATTTATATATTAATATAATAATTCTTTGAATATTATTATAAGGTAAAACTGTTCACGGTGGTCGTGATGACTACACAACTTTTCAAAATAGACGAAAAAAGAACAGAACGACTTCACCGTTTCTTATGTATTACCACTTTTAAAATAATATAATTTACCACTTTAAACAAAAGAGGTCAGTCGTGGCGCAGGAGCATAAGCGTGTGACTGTAAATACAAGCTGTAGGTTCGATTCGCACTCGAGGTAATGAAATATTTAATATTTTCATTTCTTCGATCTGGTCTCGCCTCTCAACACGCAATGCCTTCAGAATTCGACTAAAAGTGGCGAGTGGAGTATCTTAACACTAGGTTTCTACTACCTAACCCGCTATAAAGCGTAAAACTCCCGATAATAATAAGATAACATCAAACAGAACGTACAAAGTAAATTCCAGCTTTCCCAATAATTAACATTAGCAATGTTTAATTTTAACAGTTGTTTTACGCTCCTAGCCGTAACTCCGAGCTGCCGAGCTGCGAGTGTTCCGCCGGCGCTGTAAACTTTACTGTCGAAAGTTAGCTTTATACTGCACTTTTAACTGGTGCTACAAGTTTCTTACAAAAATTTTCGATTGTATTCGCTGTTGGGTAAAGGTTTTATATAATATTGTATATGGAATTAGGGGATAGGATTTGGTCACTACCTAGTCACTAGACTCTAATGAGTGGGATATCGTCTGGATGTAAATACAACAGTCGTGGATTTCATTCCCAATCGGAGGAATTGTTTAAAATGAAGTGTGGTGTTGAACTCCGACAGTCAACACGCTGTTTTAGAAATTAAGTGGAAATGGGATAACAGAGTGGTTTAACTTATCAGTGGTTTCCTTCTAGCTAAATGGCGAAAAGAATGAAGTTATATTTTTACCAGTAAAGGAGATTATATTTAAATTATTTACATTTCTGATCTGATAGACAAGGAACAGCGCTAAATTCCGTCCCTCAATACATAATATCTCAAAAATTGGACCGAAAGTTAGGACAACATATTTTAAATAAGATATTTTATAAATTTATATGCATTTATTGTCTCGCATACTAAAATAGTTGTTATACAATGTGAGCACGTGTTTCTGCTTAATCAAACCCGTAGGGCTCCAACCCTAAACTTATAAGTTCGGTACTTCCAAATATCAACGTGAAGTGACACTTCAATGGGAGGGAGGAAAATAATGAATTCAAAAAAAATGTAGGGGGAAAACCGTTTGAGGCTACAGATATCTCGAGTACTTGCTGCGAGCGTTCCTAGGTATATCATGATGTATGGTGCAAGGGAGTTATGATGCAGGATGCAGTTGACAATTTCTCAAAGGGATGCGAGTTCAAATACTGATGCGTTTTTGTAGAAAGAGATTTTGCATTTATCATTTGTTCTGATTTGCTGATTTGCAGCGTTGGGTTAAGAATAATCACTACTGCACAATATATCGAAAATGGTTTCATAATGGGGAACAGAATGTTTTAACACTATATTATTTCTTATATATTAAAATATTCTTAGGGCATGTTAAAATATGTATACAAATTCTTTCCACATTAAAGCTAGCACGATGGTTGAGTTCGATGTCGAAATAAATTATTTTAACTCTCTCAGACAGACTGCAGCGTTTAGTGCCGCCAATGAACACACAATTTCTAAAACGTTGATTCACATTATAATTTATATCTCCCAAGTTATAATAATAAACTGGCACATCCAACTTTCCTACTATCTGACAACACTGAAGGAGCTCGCGTCGCGTGCGCATACATTATGCATGTTAATTCCCAGTCGGGTCAGATGGCGGAGCTAATATACGCAGACAGGTGGCTGTTTACTAATTAATGACGTTTTGTGAAGTGATTTTGAAAGTTTTTGTAAAGTGTCATAGAAAAAAGGGTTTTTTTTTTAAAGTAGAAAATGTGGAAATATAATAATTTCTTCTTTTTTGTTTTTTTTTGAACAAGTTATTTTTTTTTAAGTTTCAAGAGCTGGAAAACTATAATAATTTGAGTGAAAATCGAACTAACAACGATCTCGCTTACAATTGGAATGACGCTGTACCACCGCGCCACGGCATATAGGTACTTCCGCCATTCAACACAATGCGTGTTCACCTCCAGAATTCAGCGAAAAATCTCCTACTAATACTAAGATCATCTTTCTACATGCGGGATACAGCGTGAAGGTGAAAAAACATAAAGTAGTTGTTGCGGGGCGGTACAGGGTCGGAATGTAAACGCGACTGGTCGTGGGTTCGATCCCCACTCGAAGAAATGAAATATTTATTTAAATTTATATTTCCATTTCTTCGCTTTGGTGTCGAGGCAACTCAACACGCCATGCCTCCAGAATTCGGCGAAAAGTAGAGAACGGACGGAGTATCTTAACACTAGGTTCCCTCTGCCTACCTTGCTGTATACGGGATACAGCGCGAAGCTGCTTTCATTTTATTGTATCTCGCTATGGTAACAAGACAACGTAATGTCTTGAAAATTTGAGTGAAAATGATGAAGACACTACACTTCTTAAAATTATATTGACTCTCAGCTGTGCTATATTTCACCATCGCATACGTTCACATACGTATATTCCAATTTTTATGTATAAATTCTACGTAATAAAAACATTTCAACTGTAAGATAATTTAGTAGGAACTTTTATTTAGTAAACCTACATCAACGTCAGCCGGGGTCCGCGTCAGACCTAACAAAACCAACTGAGAGACTGTCACGGAAAGTACTAGTATTAAATATATTCTATTTAAAACTTGTTTAAGTAATTTCAAATAGAAAAATGATTTTAAAAAATTCTGCTTCACGCTGTATCACGCATTTATATTATTAGACTATACATACATACAGGATAGCATCTAATTGTAAATGCAAGGGTTGTAGGTACGACTCCCACTCAGAAATCAGAAATGCACTATTTTTGTTTCCTAGCTCTGATAATAAAACAAAGTGCGGCGTTAAGTTCCGTCACTCACCATGCACTATTAGGCTGAGAAAGAAATGCATACATTTCCTAAAACTAAAACTACAATATAATTATAATAGGATTTTAAATAATTATATTATTATTTTGTTATAATAAAGCTGAACTTCCACAAAGCATTAACAGGTTACAAAGCTGACTAATTAGGACTATTTAATTAAGCTCTTTAAAATACATGCTTTTGCAAATGATACAATATATTATATAATACCGTAAAGTTTATATTAAATAATGCTTATTGTGAATATTATTTAATGAAGTTGATAATTATATTTGGATATAGACAAATTTATTAGTTTGTAGGCAGAGGGAACCCGGAAACGGACCCTTGTGTTAGGACATACCGTTTGCCACTTTCCATCGAATTCTCGAGGCACATTTCTCGAGGCCTGTGTTGAGCCCTTCGCCACGACTCGCCTACGATAGGTTCCTTTTAAATGCACAGCGTTAAGTTCCTCGACTCACCATGTAGTATCTCATTCTTATAGCTTCACGCTATATTCCATATATGGCAGGGTGCGCAGAAGGAATATGGGTACCTAAAGTCACAGAAGTAGATTAGATTAAAATGGAAATTGAACCGAACAGATATTGAACTCACAACCTTTAACTGTACAGTCTAATGCCCACCACACGACGACCGCGTATACATACATACAGACATACATACGTACGTATATCTAGTCAATACATTTCTAACATAAAAGCGAAATCAAGTTAAACCCCGCATTCATTGAAAACCGAAAAAGATGCAAATTCTCAAAAGCCAATACGTCAGGCGGATTCAAATACAAAATTTATGGGTAGCGCATTCAATGCCGGGTTGAAGTAAAAATGCAGCCCCATTCAGCTCTCAATGGCGACTGGATTGGTCTTTGTGCGCCCTGGTAATCTGACCGGGTGATTTATAATACTGCTATTCACTATTTAATCTGTATTTGAAACAATATGGTGGGATCTACTAATTGGTGCGTGTTTATTTTTACTTATTTCGTTGGTTAAGATAGGTACAGGTTCAATTTCGATTTAGGATCCTGCATATAGCTAAGTAGGCATAGGAACCTAGTGTTAAGACACTCTGTTCCCCACTTGTATTGTAATTGAGCACAATCCTCAACAACTGCGCCAGACGGGCTCTCTGTTCCCACTGAACTAAAGCAATACAACTAGTTCCGCATCATCAATCATAATTCATTTTGAATCAAGTTTTACTAACATCGCTAACTTAGTGTTGCTATTATTAAAAATGCTTAAATGATATATCGTTGGTAAAAATATCCGCGTACTGTAGAATTTCCTTCTTCAATGACGCCGACAAAACAAAACTAAGTAAAATGACTAGAACTATATACCCGGACTGCCCTGAACCTATTAAAGTTTTTCGTCTGGGTAAATATGACAGTAAGAAGACACGACCTTTAAAACTATGTTTTAGCTCTCAAGACACAGTAAAAACCATTCTGCGAAATAAAGATAACGTAAAAGTAGATGGCGTGCGAATCTACTCTGATCAAACACCTCAACAACAAAAATTCATATATAATCTCAGAAATGAACTCAAGAAGCGTCAAGACAGTGGTGAAGAAAATCTTAAAATAAAATACATTAAAGGAATCCCTAAAATAGTAAACCAAGAGGAGCCAAAAAACTAAATAATAAAAAACCTACATTTGTAAAAGCAACTACTAAATCTATAACCTATGAAATTACAAACAACTACACAGATATAACAACTTCAAAAAAATCAATCAAATTTCTCTATGCAAATGCTCGTAGCATTGTGAAACCTGGCAAACTGGATGAATTGAGATGCATTATAGCAGCCTTTAAAACAACACTTCATGTTATAGTTTTGACGGAAACTTGGATAAAAAATGAAAATGACGCTCAGAGACTAAACATACCAAATTATACCCATTACTACAATTATCGGATAACTACAAGAGGTGGTGGTGTATCGATATACGTTCATAATGGCATGAAGCACTCATTTATAGACGAAGAATATGTAGACTGTAATCATTTCTTATGGATCCACTTAGAAAACCTATCTTTAGATATTGGAGCGATATACAAGCAGCCACCTTCAAATTTAAAATTGTTTTTAGATATTTATAGTAAGCACTTGAGTGGTAAAAGAAGAGCTATTGTTTTCGGGGACCTTAATTTAAATTTGCTTAGTAGAAAAAAATCTATAAAAGAATATAAGATAGTGTTAAAAGAAAATGGGATGAAAATATTAAACAAGATCGATATGGAACATTGTACACGCAAAACGGAAACAACCAAGACTATACTGGACCATGTTTGCAGTAATCTTAAAGAAAATGAATTCCATATGTCTATCGTCGAGTCTGCCTTTTCTGATCATAAGCAAATTTATTTTGAAGTAAAAAGAACGCATCCGGAACGAGCTAAACGATTAAAATACGAAGCAATCAATTACAATCACCTTTATCAAACTCTCAAAGATCATTCATTCACCAATTTAGATTACAAATATACAACAATAGAAAATTTTTTACTACAAGCCATTTCAAAGAACAAAAATATCAAGACCAAAATACTAAATCCAATAAGCAAAGACTGGATCAACAAAGATGTGATATCGTCAATTAATAAAAGAAATATGCTCCTGCGCAACCTGAAGCAAACACCAGATAATGAAAAATTGAAAATCGACTTTTTACAGCAACAAAGTACAACGCACGAATTTATTCAGAACACCAAAAGTAAACATTATTACGAAGCTTTTAAAAAATGTGAGAATAATCTTCTAAAGATATGGCAACTCATAAACAATTTAACTAGCAATAAAACAAAAAGTAACCAAATTCCTCTAAAGCTTAATACCTCTACAGGTGAAATCACTGACACTAAACAAATATGCGAATGTTTTAACGCTTTTTTCTCGAAAATAGGTGCTGAGCTGGCAAGTCAATTCCCGATCACAAACCGAAATAATATATCTTATGTGGAACAAAGTAATACATTTAATCATACCCAACTCAATGATGATAACGTATTAAGTAAACTAAAACCTGCTACTCTGAACGAGGTCCTTAAAATAATCAATAACTTTAATTCAAACACAAGTACTGGTATAGATGGAATTAGTACTAAGGTGGTTAAATGTGTAAAAGACTTGTTGGCTGAGAAACTGACAAAATGCATCAACAGCTGCTTTGAAGAAGGAAAATTTCCAGACTCTTTAAAAATTGCTAAAATTAATCCTATATATAAAACAGGAAGTAAACTAGACCCTGGAAATTATCGCCCTATATCTGTACCACCGATTTTATCTAAAGTTTTCGAAAAAATTTTGCATAATCGCCTTTATGAGTTCCTTGAATCAAAAAAAATTCTCTTTGAAAAACAGTATGGTTTCCGACCGAAGTCAAATACCGTTGCAGCTACTATTGATTTAGTTACAACAATCAAAATCAACATAGATAATAAGAAAATAACTTTAGGAGTGTTCATAGACTTGAAAAAAGCTTTTGACACCGTGAGCCATGAAAAACTTTTAACTAAGTTAAAAAGTCTAGGAATTGCAGGATCTGCTTATAAAATATTTGAATCGTACCTCTCAAACAGATACCAAATTGTGAGAATAGATGGAGTTCAAAGTACACCCCAGCTGATAACCTATGGCGTTCCCCAAGGATCAGTCCTCGGCCCCTTGCTTTTTCTGGTGTATATAAATGATATCCATAAAGCAGGCTTGAAGGGTGACTTAACACTATATGCTGATGATACCAGTCTATTCTAATCTGGTAAATCTATAGCATTAATAGCAGAACAAGCTCAAGCTGATCTAGATCTTCTGCATACGTGGCTGCAATCAAACCTACTTACTGTAAACACATCTAAGACCAATTACATTATATTTGCTGCCAAGAATAAAAAAATTGGGGAGTATAATCCACTTACTATCAATGGCGAGAAGATTAATAAGGTTAACAAGGAAAAATACCTAGGTCTAATTCTTGACAGCAAGCTGAGCTGGGTACCGCATATTGAAAGTGTAAGAAGTAAGCTGACTTCGCTAACAGGAGCACTCCGCAATATAGCCCGACGTCTCCCGAGGGAGGTACGATACATAATCTATAACTCCATGGTCAAGTCACATATAGATTATCTAGTTGAGGTCTGGGGAACAGCTGCAAAATCCAATTTACAACCTCTGCAAATAGCCCAGAACAAAGTGATTAAAGCCTTATTTCGGTATCCATACCTAACACCAACCATAAAAGTGTACAAAGAAACAAATCTTATGACTGTTCATCAAATATATAAATATAATACATGTATTATTATAAGAAAAATTCTGACTAAAGACATACATTCAAAATTAGTATTTACAAAAAAATTACACATTCAAAAAACGATAACTAGACAAGCCCATAACATCTCGCTTAGAACACCTAGAACTAAATATGGAAGAAAAAATATTATGTATGAAGGGGCAAATCTATATAACTCATTACCAAAGGATCTTAGAGACATTACTTCTTTAAATTCATTTAAAAAATTACTTAGCGTACATTTATTAAAGGATTTCTCAACATTCTGAAACATACCATAATCCAAACTTAGAAGCATACAAATAACAATAAATGGCTAATTAATCATGTGAAACTTATTCTATTTACAAACGATACCAAATGTATTTAATTTATATAATCATAATTAATATTATATTTTCGTAAGCTAACGTAACTATCATTGTGGTCTCGGCCTTATATTTGCTCAAACATGTTTATGAGTTGATATGTTGAACTACCCCCAAAGCAAATTATTATTTACTAATTTTTGTAATTTTTCTTTTGGATTGTTTTTTGTGTTGTTTTATGTTTATAACTAACCAAAATATATTTGTAAGCTACGCTGGACAGCAATAAAATATTGTAATATATATAAGTATATTCTCAGTAAGTGAATTGTAAATTCTATATGAGAATAAATGAATTCTTAAACCGTAATGACAGTAGAACAACGCCTGACTGTTAACACAGCGCTTCGATTTCCATTGAGGGGAATGATTATATTTCTTTGCTTTGGTGGATAAAGAAAATAATAAAACTATTCCATTCATAAAAAAGGTGTAAGCCCATACTTTTTTACGAAATTTGTCAGAATATATACAAGGACTATAATAAGCAATTATCCATTTCTTCGCTCTGGTAGCGAGGCAAAACACGGCGTTGAGTTTATCCACATGTCTTAAAAGAAAGGAGGGGAAGCGTCTTAATGGGGAACGAAGTAACATTAGATCCCCAGGTTCCCTTTGCCTACCCCAGTAAAGGATAAAGTGTGAAGCTAAATAAAATGTCTACAATATACGTAGACACTATCGCAGAACCCCGCTGTGTACGGCCAGGGGTGGGGGGTGGGGGGTTGTACCGACGTTTATTGCGTTGATTTATCGTTTTCTTAATAAATATGTCAAGTACCCGATTCGGCTTGAGGCTTTATAATTAATTGTTCTAAAGAATATTAATTGCTTTTTATGCACAAACTGATGAATAAACAATATTATTATGAAATATAAATAAATACAAATATCCATCCAAATATGAATATTTCATTTTTGTAAGTAAATTACATTTTGTGTCGGGTCAAACGGAAACGGCTATTAATTTTCGTTTTTTTTTTTATTATGTAGATTGTGCGAAAAGCTTTTGCTGTCATCATGATTTTTTTCGTAAAGCTGGGGACAGAGGGAACATAGTGTTACGATTCTCCGTTTCCCACTTTGTGATCATTTTTGGAAATTAATGGCGGAATTTAAACGTACATGTGATGCTTGTGTGTTCCTTCACGGGGGAACGAGTAGTTTTTTTTCCTCAGTCGTGTAACAAAACGCGGCGTTAGATTCCGGTATATACAGAACGAGAAAATGAAAACAATTCCTTCCTCCGAGTTGGAATCGAACGCACAACCGTCACTGCGCCACTGCGTAATGACGTTATTTTTATACATTTAAAATATACTTTCAATCTCAATTATATCCATTTCCCTTTAACATACCTAGAGCCAAGAAACAAAGAAAAATAGTTAAGCTAAAGCTAATCTTCACAATTACGGCTCCCCAATTTATATATTTGTGTGAACCCCCTGTATAGGAAACGTTACATCATTCACAGTACATAGCCTCCTCGGCTCGGACCGGCCCGGTCACCGGTCGCCGGTCGCCGGTACAAATACCGTCTGTACGGACAATTTGAAGTAAATGGGCCGATTGCGATCGCTTGTTTTTCTGTAAAGAAATTGTTTATCTTCTGGATATCTTGAAGGTTTTTTTTTAATTTACTCTTCATCATTATTATTGATTTTATAAAATATATATTAAGAGAGTTTTTGCTGAAACTTTGCTTTTGAATATATGTAGGATTAAATATTTTAAGATGATATTATTATTAGCAAATGAAAGTAATACAGATTAGTAAATTAATAATTCCGTAGCTTAAGCAGGCGAAGCCGCGATAGGATCGCTAGTAATGTAACATAATAATATTTAATAATAATAGGCAGAATAGATGCCTTATCCTATACCCTTATATACGAGCTTTAATATAACGAAACGGCCATAGGAAGTAATAACTGTCAGTCATTTTCATGATATAAGTTCCCCACGAATGTTTGCTATCACCAAACTAATTGGTATTGGACAGATTGGGGGGCTATTTTTACTTAATTTTTACGCATTTTCAGCATATTCTGGGATGAACGAAGGGAAAATAGTGATAAATCTTTGTTTTTAAAACACTTATTTTTAGTTTAACTGTGTAAGAGCTTATCTAAGAAATATAATTTCACCTACTTGAAACTTGGCAGCTATAAGATGAGGTGAATATAAATTATTATGTCTATCCTCGAGCTGGTCTGATGATGGAATCGGAATTTTGCCTAAATGTTGCATCCCTTCAGAGGTTATTAGTAAAATATTAATTAGTTAACTCATATATTTTATAGCAAGCCCATTTTATAGTACTTGTAACAATTGCTTTATAAAAACGTGTTCTTTTAGCTCGCTGTATCCCGCATACAGAGGGAAACTATGAAACTGATCATAAGAAACTCCGTTACCGCTAAGACACTTCAAAACAATTACATACAAATGTTATTTGAACCTTTTCTAATATAAGAAAAGTAAAATCCATTTATACATAAAATTTTAAAATTTTTAATTTCATGTATGTTCCTATACATTTATATCTCTTTACATCAATAAATATATTTCAATTTTTGACTCAGAAGTATTTCTTATTTTTATATTTATTTTTAGGTTCACATTGTACTTTTAAGACTATAGTAACATATACATTACACACGTATTGATGTGCACAGGATTAGAACTAGAAACCACCGCCCACAAAACCTTACTATTCCAAAGCAAATGGAAATGGAAATAGAAATGGGAAAAGTAGTGGATGATTTATATAAATAATTCACGTTCCTTGCGTCCAGGGAGCCAATCAAATTACGTCACTTGTTAGTTGATTGCGCGCTACTGTCACATACGAATGTATTTAGATGTGAGTTTTTTATATATTTTTCTATTATTCTGTATATCAAAAGGAAAATCAGAACCCTTATAGGATGATTTTGTTGTCAGTGTTTTTGTCTGTCTGTTTGTCTGTAGGTCTTGCAAGAACCTTTTTCTAAAGAAAAATTGGACGCGTGAAGGTAATATTAATATCCAATAGGTAATCAGATCTTCAGTCCCTTAAAGTAAAGAAAAAAAATAACTAAATAAGCGTAATCAAAATTTAAGACCGTTTTCTTATGTTGCGTTTTTATTGCATATTTTATGAAACTCCATGAGTAATTAAGTTAGTTTAAATAAAGTAAAAAAAGCGAAATTTATTCATTGGTAGAGTAGAGAGTAGATATATTGCAAAAAAAACTATAACAAACTTTTAAACGGAGAAATATTTGTCTTTAAAATTAATTACTTTCATTTTATATTATTAGACAAAATACACAAAGCGCCTCTTAAATGACTTGATGATGAGAACCGAGTGTCTCAACACTAGGTTTCCCATATGAATGTAAAAACATGCCCTATCCAAACAACCTAGCCCCTGTACCAGCGAGCACCTTTGTTCGTCCACGTTAGCTCTTAATTAATTTAAACTCGTTCTCTCGTTCTTGAGTACACATCAAATGGATTCTATTTAAAAAAAACATGTTAAAACTTCATATACTCGTACATATTATATATGTATTTGAGACCAGTCGTGGCGCAGGGGCACAAGCGAGTGACTGTTGTGGGTTTGATTCCCACTTGAGCAGTGGAAGTGGTGAGCGGAGAAAATTAACACCAGCCTCCCTTTCCGCTTCCTACCCTGCTAAATGCATACGTGACGCTAAAAGAGAAAAAACCTATTCACTAGCTTTCGTCTATCTAGTATTATACAATAGTTGTGTATTATATTATAAACATTCTAAGTGAAATAACTCCGACTACGGGTACAATGAGTTATATGGAAGTTATTAACGTTATTTTTTTTAACTCTAACTACCCTGCAATGTGCAGTTAATGGGTAGACAGAGGGAACCTGGAACCTTGTGTTAAGACATTGTGTACCCATTACAACACTTCCGTTCCCCAATTGCTACTGAAGCAGAAAAATTAAATAATTTAAAGTAATAATCATTAAATACGAAGAAATACTATTTCGAACTTTAATATCTTAAATATTAAAGACAAAACAACGGCAAACTACTAGTTCCACATATTATACCTACGCGAAACTAATAATAAATTATCAATACATTTGTAATTAAGGTCATAAGATAGCCCAAATATTCTTCGAACGTCGTCTAAGTCTCGTCTGGTCCCGTTCGGTCTAAGGAGGTTAATAGCTTATAAGAAAGTCTAGGTTTTACCTATTAATGATCCTAAAATAACAAAGAAATAACTGAAAGTATTTCTTAGGAAATTTCAAGTTCATAGAAGCTGTTTTTGATTTTTATTTTGTTTTTATTTTGTATTGAGGCCAAGCGTGTATAAGCGTGCGTTATTGTATAGATATTATCTTTTAAATGATAATGTTATTAGAATACGAAAGTAATTCAGCTCAGTAAATAATTAACCTCAATAATTGTACCTCAAGCGGGCGAAGCCGCGAGCGAGTCGCGGTCACATGCTAGTGCCCCGGCGCCACAACTTGCCTCAACATATATTTAATAGCACTTAAGTTGATTCCAAGTCTTGCTCTTAATTTACATTAGGCGCTATTATTCCTAATTAAATAGCAAAGCAGCTTGACGCTGTTTCTAACACAGATAGAAGAGGTCTAGAGGTAATTTGTAAATAACTGGTTTTAAAACAATCCCACTGAGTTTCTTGCGCCGGTTCTTCTCAGGTCTGAGGCAGGAACTTTAATGAACTGGTGGTAAATTATTTCTTTTTTTTTTATAAATTTCCGCCAATATGTGTGGAGTGACGGTACTTAATACACCATTCCCCAATGAGGCCCCAGCGCCACTCTGGTCTCAATTTAAATTATGGTTTCTAGTATATAATTTTTTTTTTAAAACCTGATATCATTTTTTTCTACGGAAGCTAGTTTTTAATAGATATCGCTTGTATAAATGAATAATGTATAAATAAAAATGTGCTAATGCAAAAACTGCGTATTAACATATATTTATAGTTGCATAGTATGAATGTTTGTTGCTGTTTTTGTAACTTCTCAGGCAGTCGGAACCTGGAATCCTAGTGTTAAGACATTAGGACACTTCCGTTTCACGACCCAATGATAAAGTTTTTTATTGGATTACTAGTTTGAAATCGAGCCACAAGAGTTCGCTACTAGACGGAAGACATTACACTTTATTACATTATATGCTATTTTATTACTCTCAACTCTCAAATTAAGAAAAAGTAAACATGGAAGAAGTCTTAAGTGCTTTACGGAAAATTCAGAATGAACTCGACGAACAGAAAACAATGATTTTAAAAAAACGAAGAAAAAGTAACAGAACAAATTACACAGAATATTGATAATATACTAGACGAGAAATTTAAATGCTGGGAAGAAAAGTACGAGAAACTCAAAGTTAAGCTGGATTGTCAAGAAAAAAGGTTATATTTCTTGGAAAAACAATCTAGACAGAGAAATATCATGTAATTCGGTCTGGAAGAAACCGAATCATCATACTCAAACTTGGAAAATACCTTAACAAGTTTTATTAATAAGTACTTAAATGTAAAAGTTGATCAGAGGGACATACAGGAAGTTAGAAGGATAGGAAAAAAGGAGATAGACCTAGACCAATAAAAATCACACTGTTAACACTGGGGATTAAAATAAATATATTAAAACAGAAAAAAGAACTTAAAAATACTATATACTATATGAAAGAAGACTACCCAGAGCATATCTTAAAGAAACGGAAAGAATTACAAGAGCAAGTGAAAATTGAAAAAGAAAAAGGAAACTCAGTGATCATTGTCTACGATAAATTAAAGATTCTTCACAAAAACCCGAACTCCGAAACTAAAACCAAAAGAATGCTTTCCAGTTCACCAGAAAGTGGCCACAACAATAAACCAAATACATCGTTAAATAAAAAGAACAAGACTAGAAGTAACTTAAACAGACGTCCAGCCTTGCTGAGGGGCCAGGAAAGCCGGGTCTATTGAACTTCCTTAGTGGAAAAAACTCAAACTACTCCTGAAAGAAGCTTGAAAATACAACCAATATCTTGAAGGCATTAACACTCCCACATAGAAAAAACAGAATTAAAAAAAAAAACAAAAAAGCTAACAAATAACAAATTAATTCTTCCAATCCGGCCGTTCACCGTGGAAGATCAAGACCAAAACCCTCCAAAGTTATCAAAAAATATAACTTAACAAAATAAATCCTAACAATAAGTTATACATAATAACGAACTGGACAGAAAAAGCTCAGTCAACAGAAACCTGCACATCTTTGGAGGAGGTCTTCACCTGCAATGCCTGCAGGGGTCCTTGCATATTACAACAAATCAAATCATATATACATACAAAAATAAAATATACACACAGGTAAACAAACGATTATATATAATAAATGCATAAAAAAGAAAATAAAAAAAAACTAATAATATATTTAATAACTACAATACTAACACTAAACGTAAAACTTGTATTTTTATTTTATGAAATGTAACTACTAACTAAAGATGCTAGAAATAAAAGGCTTTTTATTTATTTATAAGTGGCAGTATTCAACATCATACTATGTTTATCAAAGGAAAAAGACATTAAAATAAATTAATATTTTCCCGAATAATTCGAACCCTCAACTATTGCATTAACTGTAAGACACTGTCTCACTACGCCACGAGGGACTAAAGTAATAATACAAATAAGGTACAATAATTAGTAATGACAATGTAAATAAAACAAATAAACAATCTTACTGTCTAAATACTTTACTATGTAAATACAAGATTATTTCTCTCATACAGCGTGTGATAAGTTCAAAAGTCAAAGATTAGTAGATCAGATGTGCATTTTAGGTTTAAAAATCAGCAGCTGCGCGTCGCGTACTGCACAGACAAAGAACTCATTTATTGAATTGATAATAATGATGAAATCAATTATTTATACTATACCAATATTCAACCGTGACTTCGCCCGCGCAGCTTATATTTGTTTATTTATTATTTCCCGTTTTTGAGGGTGGGCACACCAATACAAAAATATTATGTATCTTACAACATTACCTATATCTTTAATATTCTTGGTTTTACTCTTATAAAATAATAGTTTTTTCTGCAACTAAGCTCGCGTGGTCAAATCGAAATAAATAATGGTTTATGATACATGACAGTTTTCAAGGTAAAGTATCGGAAGTAACTAACACTAACCGCAGGGACAGTGGGTTCCATGATTATTATAGCCTACTAAAACACAAAAAGGACTTTTCAACTCCACCTTCTAGTTCCTAAGATAATGTTTTCAACCCAAAAAACTCGTCAACCATAAATTATATAAGTAAATCTTCTTCATGAATAATTCTGTTTTGCTGTATAGATACATCAGTAGTAGCTTTACTTTATAATACACAAAGATAAAGAAGATTAAAATAAAAAACACATTAAAAATAATAATATAATCCTTTACACAGTTTAATTTTATAATAAGTAAGAGAAAATATATCTGAATATGTTGAACCTGAAGCCTTAATGTGACCTTCATGCCTTGGTACGTTGATGATACCTATAGGATATAGGTACCTAACACTGTGTCTTTGAAGGTGTGTGTTTCGAGATTTTCTTTTTTTTTTCTTATATAAAAATATTATCATTTACCATCGGGGGATTAAGAGGCAATAGAGGATTCGAGAGAATGGGTTCGATCCCCTAACAAAGAAGTGTTTAAGTATGTTCAAATTATTTCCATTACGTCGGCAAACACTATATTCTCTTTAACTGTCTAACTGTAAAGAAAAAAAAGCTTTTTGCATCACGCTGTATCCCGGGGAACCTAGTTTTAAGACACTTCATTCCCGGTCCCCACTTTCCGCCGATTTCTGAAGGCATCGCGTGTTGAGTGGCACAACCCAACGGAACCCCGCCCTGTGGAACGGTCTACCCGCGGCAGTGTTTCCAGGCTGGTACGATATAGGTACCATTAAAAAGCGTGTCTATCTCCACCTCAAAGGCCGGCAACGCACCTGTAGCTCCTCTGGTGTTGCACGCGGTCGTGGGCGGCGGTGATCACCATTAGGTGACCCGAACGCTCGTTTGCCTCGTCCTTTTACTATAAAAAAAAAAACCAAACCAGCGCAGTGCGGATTATATGGAAATATTTAATAAAATAAATTACAGCAGAGGTCACGCTAAATCAATAGTTAATTATCCTATCGCAATATAATATGCGATAAAATGGCCTTGAAAATCCGAATCAGTCGGTCGACAAGACCGATTAGAGTCAAACGTGCGATATTAACATATACGAACAAATAGTATTTTATAAATATTTATATTAAAATGTCATAATAATATTGTTTGTTGATACTCATTTGTGCTAATTACAAGTAATTTATCGGTTTTAATGATAATATTAAGTGATGAAGAAGTATTGGCTAGTGCTGTGGTCCCTGTGGGCGGCGCGGCTGGTGCGGCAGCCAACGCGGCCGGTGCGCGTGGGCGGCGGCTGGCTGCGCGGCGAGGTGGCGCACGACGGCTCGCACCAGCGGTACATGGCGGTGCCCTACGCCAGCCACCCGGTTAAACCGTTTATGGTAAGATTATGAAGGTAAACATCATTATCATCATCATCATCAACCTATTTTCGTGCACTGTTGGATAATTACGCCAATGCTCGATTTTCAAACTTCATGTTTTGTACTCTGTAATATAGAATGTAGAAATCTAATGTTAAGACAGTCCGTCTCGTATTGACCGATCTCTGAGAACGTAACAGAACTTAACGCAGCCTATATGTATAGAGCGAAGACACAGCCGTAGCTTCATGTACTCGTATGTATATGCTGTGCCACTTTATATACTTTATGGTCATTCATTCTCATATTTAAAATTTACAAAATTAGGGAAATTAAAATATGTTTACTAAAATAATTGTAATCGATAACTTTTATATAAACATCAAATAAGTTCCATTTGCTCGACGAAGGCGTTTGTTTGTTTTGGTTAGATGATTAAACTGTTTACATTCATCACAGTAGCAAAATTGACATGAAGATGTTAAAAATATTAGGACGATATAAAATTAAAGTTTGGAAACCTATTTAAATTTTATTTTCTTTTTTTTTATTTAAAATATAAAGAAAATATTATTTATCTAACTTATTTACCTACTTAAGACATACCTTGATATATTCGGATTAATAAAATAATATTTTTATCTTTCAAGGCACCTGGTCCAGAACCGACGTGGCAAGAAGTGTATGACGCTATAGATGAAAACGTGAAATGTCCACAAATGCAAAGATCAAGCTTTAGCGGAGTGAAAGAGTGCCTAGTTCTTAATATTTACACACCAATGGATGCTACCTCCAAAAAGAAATATCCAGTTATGTTTTTCATACATGGTGGAGCATACTTTGAAGGGTCTGGCAATAGGGCTTTGTATAGTGCAGAACATTTAGTTAAGAAAGGTGTGGTTGTCGTTTCAATCAACTATAGATTAAATATCCAAGGTTTCGCCTGTTTACGAATCAAAGAGGCCCCAGGAAACGCTGCACTGAAAGATCAGGTGGCAGCTCTTAAGTGGGTTCAACGTAATATTGAAGTATTTGGTGGAGATCCTAACAGTGTCACTATTTTTGGTGAAAGTGCTGGTGCGGCTTCCGTGTCGTTCCATGTAGTTTCACCAATGTCTAAAGGTTTGTTCCATAAAGCTATTTTACAAAGTGGTTCCTCTCTGGCATCGTGGGCGATACAATTCAAACCTATTTACATGGCCAGTTTACTAACAAAAGCAATGGGATACTCCACTGAAGATCCTTATGAAATTTATAACATTTTATCAGAAAAATCTGACGAAGATCTGGTTTCAACTAAAGTACCCAGAAAAAAAAATAACGTAATAGTTTCTGAAGTCCTTTATACACCTTGCGTGGAACATGAAATAGATGATGTGGAAGCATTTTTAACAGAAATACCATACGATTTACTTTCTAAAGGTCAGTACTCTAAAGTTCCTATACTTATTGGTATGAATAATGAAGAAGGATTACTATTTGCTCATTTAGAAGACGACACAAAGATACCAAATATAATGTTAGAAAAATCTTTACCTAAAAACTTAGAATTGCCTGAAGAAAAGCGGAAAGAGATTGCAGAAAATCTTAAAAGATTCTATAATAATAATAATGATGAAAATATATCAGAAAATGATTTAGTTGCCATTTCCAGATTTGAAGGAGACGCGTTTATGTCTGTATCAATTTTAGAGGAGATCGAATTATATTTAAAGACCAACGATAAGCCTGTGTACAGCTACCTGTTTAGTTACGAGGGTTTAAGGAATTTCCCTAAAAAAATATTACGAAAAGAACTCAGAAACGTACCAGGAGCAACGCACGCTGATGAACTGTTCTACTTGTTCAGTATACCAGGTGTGCCGAACCTGTTCGAAAATACGATGATTGAAAAAATGACATCGCTGTGGACAAATTTCGCCAAATATGGGTGTGTATTCATAGATTTGTTTTAGTTTCACGTTGTGCCCGCATAATGCAGGATAGGTAGGGGGAAACGTAGAACCTAGTGTTAGGACACTCCATTCTCATTAAGACACTTCTGTTCTCCACTTTCCACCGAATTCTGGAAGCATTGCGTATTGAGTGGCGGAACTCAACGCCACGCTTTACCTGGTTACAGAGCGAGGAAAATGAGAATATAAAATATTTCATTTCCTTGGGTGAGAATCAAGTCGAACCTGAACCTGTCGTGCTTATTGTCACATGCTTGTGCCCCTGCGCCGTGACTGGCCTTACTTAATAATTAATTTTCTTATTGAATTAATAATAATTAATTTATATTATAGGCTCAAAATATGAACACAATTGCCAAATTTCAAATAGTGTTATAATGGTATAATTAACTAGAATTCTATCATAAAATTATTCATATTATTATATAACATGTTTACTAATTATTTATGTTTACTAGCTATTTACTAGAGAGCTTATTAATAGCTTATTTTGTTTACGAGAAACGATGTATGAATAACAGACGTAGATTGTTAGCAGACATACATATGCCAATATTTTCTCTTCATCTCTTCGTCTTCTGCATTACACGGAGAACAAAGATAAAAACGAGATTTACGTACAAATAAATGACTTGAATACCATTTAAACGCTTGCACGTGCTTTAATACAATCCGGACAGGCAAGCATGGAGAACGTAGATATCTAAATTGTTTCAGCTCTGGCGTTAGGCTTGACATTTTTTGTAAATTGTAAAATAAATACAAAAGAAGTGAATGGTTTGACAGAGAATTAACTTATGTCCCTTCAATATTATTTACTTTTTTTAATTTCAGGGATCCAACACCGGAAGTAAGTGATTTGTTACCAGTTAAGTGGCTACCAGCGAACAAAACGAACCCACACTCTCTGGTCATCGATAAAGAGTTCTCCACCACGCCGCTGTGGACCTCTGAATCCCTTATATACTTGCGAGATGTATATGCCAAATATAGAAGGAAAAATGATTGATTTTTAATATTTTTATTACTAGATCCCTATTCTGTTTTGTTTTGTTTACTTTACATTACAAAACATGTAAAATTTATTGCTAATGTTATAAAACTTTATAAATTTCTTTTATAAAACTCTTCGGGGGATATGCGGTCAGCTTAGCTACTAGCGAGCTAGTACTAGCGAGATTGTCACGATGAGAATGAAGAATAACATACTTAACTGGTTTGGGCACGTCGAACGAATGAGTGATGAAAGAATGGCAAAAAAGATTTGTGATGGAAACGTGAGTGGTAAGGGAGGTAGGGGGAGACCTCGGTTGACAAATAAACACAACAAATATCAAAGATAAGTAAGGAAGTAAGGAAGATCACGTAAAAAGCATGAGGACCCTCCGGAGGGCTTGGAGGGATGAAGAGGCTGATGACAGTGGACGAGGGCAAAGAGGTATGTAGAGACCGTAACGTAAGGCGCTCCGTTTTCTCTGACTACCCCGCTAGGGATAAAGCGTCAAGTTAAGTTTTAGTTTATACAATTAAAAAATCTGTGAATTACTATTATAAAGGTGAATAGTGTGTTTGGTTGAACACGCTAATCTCAGAAGCTAAGTACTTGTATGAATTGAGAAATTTATCAATTTTTTGTTGGATTAGACTTGCGAGAGTAGACTTAAAATTTAAATTATTTTTCGAACACACTACCACCGCATACAGTTCGACGCTGTTCTACTGCGCTAAGTGGGTGAATTCCACTTACCACCCCCACATGAGAAACAAAATACTCAACATTTTTTTTTTTTTTTTCCTTTTTTTAGTTTTAAATTATAATTCATATAAAAATTATGATGCTTAATAAAAACTTGTTTTCCTGCACCATCATGTAGGTATGAATTATTTATAGAAGTTTTTTAAAAATACAGTGTATAAAATACCGGTCGTAATATCGACCTTACATTTACATACATGAGTAATACATTATTACATATTACCCAAAGGTACCTAACGATTTCTTTTAGTTTTGCATTATATAATTATATTTTAAATTTCACATTGTATCCCTCGTGTAGAAGGAGGGTAGGGGGAGCCCAGTGTTATGAGACTCCGCCCCCCACGCACCGTTTTAGAGACATGGCGGAATTCAACGCCGGGCTTTGTCTGGTTATAAGATAAGAGTGAGGTATGGTTGTAATGTATACCCGACTGGAAACGGTAAAATTTTGTCACAAGCTGTAATTTTCAATTTATTTTTTCTCAAAATTTTCTATCAAAATATTTAATTTTTATATTTTAAAAAAACATCTTCATTTTATCTGCTTTCTTTTGATAGAAAGCGAAAGAATAACGTAATTTATATCCAATTTTATGAAAATTGGCAAAATATGTACCTACTACTAGACTGAAACGTGATTTAGAACCCAAAAATAGTACTCAAAGAGCTCTTAGTGTCGATGTTAACGTTCAAACACTTGGCAATGACCTCTATCACCTGTAACAGTTTCTCTATCTATCTATCATACCTTGCTTCTTATCAGATAAAATTTATGTCCTTTATTATCGTTTGATAACATTGTAATAAATAACGTATATTCATAAAATGTTTTAATCAATTATAATATAAATATTGTAGACCGTCATGGCGCAGTCAAATCTTCTAATTGTAAACGAGACGGTTGTGGGTTTGATTACATGCGGGAGTTGAATGATATTTTCATTTCCTTTGGCATCAGTCGCTCAATCATTAAATGACAACTCCTGGAATTGACTGTTTTTGATAGTCAGAAGCAAACATAGCATTAAACTCATTTCTAATTATGTTCAAAAAATTCCAAATAATGAGTGCGAGAGAGAAAGAGAGAGATTTATTATAATATTTTTTTATCTTTATCCTTGGCCTCGACACCAGAAAGAAAAAAATTAAATATTAAATATATCATTTCATAAAGTGATAATCGAACTCACAATATATCTTGGCCTGGTATTCTACAACCTTGAACTGGTTTTGAAATTAAGTATACTACTTTTACAAACTTTCTTTTAAAAACCACAAAACATATTTTAATGAAAAGCGAAATAAACTTTGAAGATGTATATTAAGCTCATCGACAAGTATTGTAACAAGGTTTACTCGATACTCGATAATAGAACCACAAAAAAGAGTTAACCGAAAAAAGTGAGTGAGAGTGAAATCCATTAATAAAATAGAAATAGTGGCATTGCTATAATTTACAATCAGGCACAGAATCTATGAAACTAATAGATTACCGTATTTTTTTCGTACATCCATATGTCTCCATCGTGCCGATTTAAAAACACTTTTATAATACCCTGAAAATTATCATTATTTTTTTTCATATTATATATATTTTTTGACGTACTAACTTTAGATTAATTAAGATTTTAAATCTACGTTGTTCGATTTCGCTTAACTCTTATTGGATTAATGATGTAATAAACACTGTTTTTTTTAACTTGAAATATTAGATTATTTAACAATAATATTAGAAAAATTTTAAACAATAACAACTGTCAAGTGTTCTCAGACATACTATGTTAAACGTTTGTGTAGAAAATGACTAACTTATATAGATTATACTGGTCTAATAGCATGAACTACTATTCTATTGTGTGTATTTTTTTCATTTGTTTTTACATGTTATTATAAAAACGGCGAATTATAAATAATTAGAGCAAATTAATTATTTTGCATATAAACTTCCTACTACTGACTAGCTTTCTCATACGGCTTCGCCCGCATGGTCAGATGTTAATAAATAAAAGTTGTGTATGACACTTGACATGCTCTAAGAGCTCGAGGTAACTTTTTCAAAATTTTAATTAACATCCAATACAAAAGAACTCTTGTTAACTTGTTATATTTAATAACAATAATATATTGTCTGTTACTTATATGCCATAGCAACATAGTTGTTCGATAGGCAGCTATGTTTGTAACTAAGTTGTATAAAAGGCGGTAGTCATTTCCTTTGGGATCATTTTCTACATTGAGCTAGAGCAGTGAAGGCGAGTGTAGTGCATTGTAAAGGGGCCCCTGAAGGCCTACATCTGTCTGCATGCCCCAGGCTCAAGGCCATGCTCCGAGCTCAAGAGTATTAATATTTGTATTTAAGTCTATAATAATAAAAAATATATAATAAATAAATATAAATTACATTAAAGGAATATAATAAATTACATTAAAGGAAGAACTGCCTTTAATTTTTAATATTTATATCAGATGACTTAAATATAGAAATTTCGATCCATAAATTTGATGATATCGCACATAAGCAGAGGGAATCTGTGAACCTAGCGTTAAAACAGTCCATTCCCCATAAAAAAACTTTCATATTCCACTTTCCAGCAGAGATTATGGTAACACGGAAGAATACTCTACTAAATTGCTTATATTCATAATCATTTACCACGTATACCAACTATGCCAAGACTTCTATTTATTCTGACTTCTATTCGAGATTTCTATTTATTTCCTTCATAATATTTTCACAAACTTCGAACCCACATTCTTCGCGCCTAATCCCAACATACCCACAAATAAACACACAAACAGACCCCCCGATAAGATTGTTAGAGGAATGATTAGCCGGAATAGGGTACCCATTGAGGCGGCAAGCAAATTTCCGGCTTAGAGACGTTCTTATTAAAACCCACTCCGATGAATGGTTATATCCAGTCCGGATCTAAAATACTCTCTTTTGACGAATGGATCACTAGCAAATTGATTTTATTTGTTTTTTTCCTTTTGCTTTTGCTATGTATTGAACAGATATTGGTATCTTCTATTTAGAAATGGTGGGGCAGTGTCTTATATTATACAAAGATCACGATAGTTGTTAGTTCGATTTTCATTCTAATGGTCGAAATGTTTTATTTTCTTTTTCTATTTAAGTTAAGTCACGAAGAGACGGGACGTCGATAAAATAGAAGAAGAGAAGTAGTCTACTAAAGAAGACGTAAGACAGTGTCCTAAACTCTTAACACTAGGCTCCCTCTGCCTACACTTCATGTTTTTTAAATAAAAAAAAGCAGCTTTATAATTTT
Organism: Heliconius melpomene rosina; assembly: GCF_056956725.1. NCBI lineage: Eukaryota > Metazoa > Arthropoda > Insecta > Lepidoptera > Nymphalidae > Heliconius > Heliconius melpomene. The sequence goes on along the minus strand of NC_140402.1, from coordinate 560,572 downwards.
TCCCATATAGCAATCTTTTCAGATGAACGCTACGCTATGTCTTCTTTGCCATATTATATCTGCAAGGAAATGAAAATAATTAATTCCTTCAAGTGGAAATCGAAACTAAACATACAAATAATAAACAAACTAACACCAGCTTTCAACTAATACAGCTTAAAGTCAACTCAAGCCCCGTCATAGATAATGCAAAATCTTCAAACAATTACAATAATGGGGGGCAACTTTATAGACCCTTATGTTAATAGTTTGAGCCAGAGACGGATTGTTAACGGTCAGTCGGTTTGAACCCCGGGATAAACTAAAAAGTGGGGGAAATCGCCCACAATAACCTGACCGGCTACAAATCTGCTATGATATGCGAGCTAAGTTATAGGAGTTAGCGTTTTTAATATTAATGTAGGAATTCATTATTTAAGGGCCGCTGTGGCGCACTACATGGTGGTTGTGGGATCGATTTCCACTTGTGGGACAAAATTTAAATTTACATTTCCTCGCTCTAGTAACGTTATACTCGTACTTAGGAAAAAACAATATTTATTTGGAAAATGTAATTACATTGCAAATAATAACATCATATACATAATACATCCCTTTAGCTTGCGCTATATACCCCGCACACAGCAGGGTATGCAGAGGGAACCTAGAAAACTTAGTGTCAAGACACTGAAATCCCATTAAGACACTTCCATTCTCCACTTTCCGTCGAATTCTCAAAGGATTGCATATTTAGACGAAACTGAAAGCCACGCTTCGCTTCATTACCAGAACGAAAAAATAAAAACAAAATATTTCATTATCTCAAAACGGAATCAAACCTACAACCAATCGCGTTTACAGTCACACGGCTGTGCCCCTGCAGCACGACAGCCCCCGTGCTCCTTTAGCTTAAACCACACAACACTTTCCTTGATACGTGCAAAAATGTCCCTCCGACCCGCATTAGTCACGCTATCTACCTTCGACTAATGCGGCAGCTAATAAATATTGCAAAATGATAACCGAGGTTCTGGAGATAACAGAAATTTTGGGAGCAGTTATCTGTATGGAGCTGTGCTAACGATCGCACCTGCCTTCGTTTGTTTTACGTGTTTTGTATAGAAAGGAAACTACCTACCTTCTGTTTATATTTATATTTTAACTTCACGCTGTATCCAGGATACAATATCCTGAACATAGCAAAGCAGGCAGAGGGAACCGGGGTACTTTTTGCGGAATTCCGCCGGAGAGTGGCGGAATTATATTTTTTTTTTCAATTCTAACATTGAGATTAGCGCGCCAAAGCTTGTCTACCAAGATTGTCTGCCAAAGCTATGAAATGAACGAAAAAATATTTTCCATAGAGTGTAAATTGAACTCACAGCCATCGTTTTTACAGGCAATCACTGTGCCACTGCACGGGGTCGGCCGTTATTACATATACAATATACATGTCAAAGGTTACCAGGGTAATTAAAGCAGCAGGACGCGGTAATATACACCGAGGTAGAGACGACGCTACTTACATTATATTATTATCATTACAAAATAATTTCACCATTTGTATTTAGTCTAAGAACTTCTAGTTTCGATTAAGTGATTTAGTGGGATATTTATTACATTTTAACCGACTTCTGTAAAAGGAGGAAGTTCTCCATTCGGAACACTCTTTTCAAAACTTTGCATATTAAGTGTCAGAACTGAACGACATGCTTTGCCTCGTTACCAAAGCGTCGAAATGAAAGTATTAAATATTACAAGTGGGAACCGAACCCAAAATCGTCGCACACTTTTGCGGCGTCCTTTCGGTCTCAACTATTAGGTATATCTCAAACAATTATCTATCTAAATGACATGTAGTTAAAGAACAGTCATTATCGAGGGTTTAGAGTGTAACCCACCACCCTAATCAAATAATGAGTTGATTGTGATCACGTGTCGCCCTAATTGTTCTAACTTTGATTATTAAAGTTTATACCTACCTTTAGGTAACAGTATTATAGTATATAGCCTAGAGACCAGTTTTCAGTTTCAATTCCAGGAAATAATAGTTAATATTTTCATTTCCTCTCTCTGGTAACATGGCAAAGCGCGGCGTTCAGTTCCGCCACTCAACACGCAATGACCCCAGATTTCCACGAAAAGTGGGGATCGTGTTTTAATGAGAACAGAGTGTCTTAACAATAGATTCCCCAGATTGCCTGTTGTGCGGAATGTAGCGTAATGTTAATAAAAATAAACGTAAGTAAAAAAATAAAACAAATAGTAATAAGTAACTTACAACTAAATAAAAACTTGAGTATACTTAAAACTAATTAGTCTTTTTTCCTTCTATATTTGGCATAAAGTTCACTTAAGTATTTAAGGGATTCAGTGGTCCACAGCGGCGTAGTGGAGAAATCTGTGTTGATGACCAGAGAGTGTGGGTTCGATTTGCTCGCTGGTAACCACTTCACTGGTAGCAAATCAGTTACTTCCGGGGTTGGGTCCCTGAAAAATTATATAAAACTGTATATAGATTCACTTGGTTTGAAAAAAAATTGTAACGGTCAAAACATAGGATTCAATCAGCTAAACTAACTCCACATATCCTACGAAAAGATTGCATCTCCAAAGCATTCATCTATCTTTCATAATACACACTTCTTCTATAATACCCACGTTTCGCTTGCACATTCACCATGAACTGAACAGCATTCAGTACCAGGACTGCGTAATCCAAATTGTAGCAACAACAATGAATTCAATTATAAATTTTATTCTAATAAAAATAGAGCTGTATAAGTATCGCGCATATGTCGACTTACCCATATTTAACAAAGTTCGTCCACATTGTAGTCATTCTATCAATGATCTTGCCTTCAAAAAGTTTTGATAAAAGCGGTTGGCTAAATAAATAAAAGAGGTCATCAGCGTGGGTAGCCCCGCTTGCTCGGCTCAGGCCACTCATAAGAGACAACTTGACAATATTTCTCCAGCCATCATAAGCAAAAAGGTAACTGTATATAGGGTTACTATTAGTCTTTAACAATAACTGAGTTTCTTCTAACACTTGCGTGACAAAATAAACTTCTCCGTGAAATCTTGAAAGGTTTACCAAATTTCCTTGTGATATATTTTTACCATCCATATAAAAATTCATTAATTTTTTGCCAATTCCTGCCCTTTCCTCAACTGGAATCTCCAAATGTTTCGGCAAAGATTTCTCAAATTTAATATTGGGTATAGTTGTATCATTTTCCATATTAACAAATAGTAAGCCTTCCGAATTACAAGTACCAATAATCATGGGAACTTTATGATATTCTCCTCTGGAAAATAAATCGTGTGGTAATCCTGTAAGAAAAGGTTCCTCACCTTCTATAATATTTTCCACACATGGTGTATGCAGTACCTCCGAAACAATTATATTATTTTCTTTTCTTGGTACTCTTGTCATTATGAGATCAAAATCAGATTTTTGAATCAATATATCATAAATTTCATAGGGATCATCTGTGTCGTATCCCATGGCTTTGGTCACTAAGCTGGCCATGTAGACTGGCTTAAATTGTACCGACCACGTCCCTAATGAAGAGCCACTCTGCATAATAACTTTATGAAATAAGCCCTTCGACATTGGGGACACCAAATGAAAAGATACAGAAGTAGCTCCAGCACTTTCACCCATAAGAGTAACATGATTGGGATCTCCCCCAAATGCTCCAATGTTACGTTGTACCCATCTCAGTGCAGCTACCTGGTCCTTCATACCTGCGTTTCCAGGAGCTTCTTTTATTCTTAAGCACGTAAAACCTTGTACTTGGAGTCTATAGTTTATAACAACAAGTATTACACCTTTGCTTACTAAATAATCAGGTCCGTACAAAAAACTACTGCTAGAACCTTCGAAGAATCCACCGCCGTGGATGTAGACTATGACAGGATATTTTGTTGTATCTGTTGCATCCATAGGTGTATAAATATTTAAAATTAAGCAATCTTCTTGACCTGAAAGCCAATTTGGAGCAAATATTTGGTAACATCGTATATTTTCATCTATGGCGTCATAGATGCCTCTCCAAGTAGGCTCAGGATCGGGACCCTGAAATAAGAATCAAGTTTTGTCTTACAAAATATTTTTAGACATTCGATAATTCTATTCGGATGTAAATAATATACAAAGATAGAAAGATATAATAAAGACGTGTGACGATGTGAATTTAGCGTGACAGTTGTGGGTTCGATCCCCACTCGAGGAAATCAATTATTATTTATAAATATTTTCATTTCTTCGCTCTGGCACCAAAGCCTGGCGTTGAGTTCCGCCACTCAAAACGCTTTGCCTCCAGAATTCAACGGAAAGTGGGGAACGGAGTGTCTAACCCCGTGAAGCTGATCTTTGTACATTTCAAGCCGACTAAGCAAAGCCAAAAAAAAAATAAGACGATTGCATATATATTATATGAGATAAAATCGTAGGTCGAAAAATTATTCGATTCATTATTTAAGTATATTCTCAAATCAGTTTTTGTAGCATTGGATTTTACACCATGATTTATTGCAGTCATGTAAAAAATATATAATGAAAATTACTAAATATAATATTTTATAATTACTTTTTTATACGTTTCTATGGAATCACTAGATTTTAATCGCGACTTCCCTTGCACGTTCAATTAAAAATAACAAAAAAATTATATACCTTTTCTATCCTAGCCTAGCCTTCCTCCAATCCAAGACAAATACATTTTTTCATTTCAAAGCAATAGTTCCTGAGATTAACGCGTTCAATATTGTAAATAAGTAAAGATATTCGAATCTTACCATAAACCGTTTAACCGGGTGGCTGGCGTAGGGCACCGCCATGTACCGCTGGTGCGAGCCGTCGTGCGCCACCTCGCCGCGCAGCCAGCCGCCGCCCACGCGCACCGGCCGCGTCGGCTGCCGCACCAGCCGCGCCGCCCACAGGGACCATAGCACTAGCCAATACCTCTTCATCACTTAAGTGGCTGAAAATTGAAAAACAAACATTAATAATGACAGCTTGGCGTAGTGGAACGGTGACTATAGGTAAGTTGAGGAAACTAATGTCTCTAAAACAGGCGGAAAGCGGAGAACGAAGAGTCCTAATACTGAATGGTCTGTACTTCCCTGTTTAAATAAAAAAACTACTTACACGATCACTCCGTTCTAACTTTGTTCATAGACTGACACAACTCAAGGTTATGACGAATAATTTAAATGTACAATTTAACTATTTTTATTTTTATTTTTTTGCACTTCGTGGCCATATTTTTCTTATTATTTATATACCTAGTAGTAGAAGATACATAATATGTACTATTATTTTATTTAGTTAATAATTATAAAATTTACCTACCTACCTAAGAGATTTTCGAAAGTCGTTGGGGCGCAGACATTCTGAGACAACTTCCATACCATCCAGATCCAATAGAAATGTCTTGGGCTTAAGAAAAATAAAGATATGTAAGTAGTAAAAATGTGCCATGGAACCTCCATTATATGATAGAGCTAGTAACGGAAATGGAAAAAGACAAAAAAATGGATCTGATAACAATAATCGACAAAATACCCAATAGTCCACCTTGGATTGTTTTGACTAAATTTTGTAAAGTAAGGGAAAAAATGGTTTATCCACATGTAGTACAGAATGACTTATTGAAGTTATATGAATTTGCACAACGCATTTTGCATATATAAATTTGCTGATAAAGATAACATTGTTTACATAAAGGGACCAAAAGGTTACACGGGTCCCTTAAATGTCACCTCGACTTTATTTTCTCATCGCCAGCCTACTTTTACAAGTATTCCAAGAACTGTAGGTGTAGGCCTCTTTCATTATTCTTTCTGCACTGATGGATAAATGGAGTATTTTGGTAATTTATTTACCAAAATACTCCGTTGTCTTCACCTTCTTCAATTTTGGAGACGGTGCGAGTGGCGGGATTCAACGTGATATTTTGTCTTGCCTCATTCTCCCGAATGGAATGGTCGCGTTCACAGCCAAGCCGCTGCGCCACGAGGCCTCAACCGTAACCCGCCATAAATAAAAAAAGTAATATAAATTTTACGATTTCTACATTTTATATTAAATATTATTTAACATTTATTTCAATTAAAATTTAGATAGCGATCAAATCAACAATCAAGATAGCCATGAGAACAACATTGTATAGGTATGCCTGTATGATGCCGGCTTAAATTATTAACACGTACGCTCATTATTACATTTATTTTTTCGTCATGCTTTATCCCGCATAAAGGGGGGTAATCACAGGGATGTAGTGTTAAGACACTAGTGGTATGGTGTGAAGTGGTGTGAAAGAAAGCGATTGTAGCAATTTGTTAAAAAAGTGTGGTTGGGTTTCGCTTTTGCAGTCAGCAATTCTCACATTTCTCACTGTCCCACATTTCTCAGATTTCTCAGCATGAAGAGAGAAGAGAAAGAAGAAATGAAGTGCATGAAGGAAGTTACAGCTTGGTAGAAATTGATGAGAGTTTCCGTGTTACGTTGGTAAGTAATAAAGGCTAATAGTGTATCTATAATTGTATATCTATAATTTTTTTTTATTTAAGAATTTATTTATTTTTGTCTATTTAGATAGTAATTTTTGTATAATATTGCAAGAGAAGAGGCGCAATCAAAGTTTGTAACTAGTCTTTTCGCGCGCGAGAATCTTTTTTACATAATATTTAATTGTTTTATAAAAAAATGCAATTATGTGGTCGCATCAATCTTCATAATAAGGATTGTATTTACTGCTACTATAAGCGTGACAGATTCAAGGTCCTTTCCTCAATCATATAAGAACAGCGACGGGTCGTGAGTTCGATTCCCTCTTTTTTTTCCCATTTACATTTTTTTCGAGGATATTATATATTTTCATTTGCTCGCTCTGGCTACGAGGAAAAGTTTTCATTTGAGTTCTGCCGCTCAACATGACATGCCTCAAGTATTTAGCGGAAATGTCTTAATGGGCACACGAGTGTTCTTACCACTAGGTTTCCAGGTTACCTGCGCCAATCCTGCCATGTGCTGGATATAGCGTGAAGCTAAAAAAAAGCTTAAGTTAAATTAAACGTAAATAAATATATATCTATTATATTTTATTTTCTTCATGTTCAAAAGATAATAAAGTTAACATGTAAAAAACAGAAACAACTTGGCTTGACAACAAGGGCGAGTCAGGCTCGCCCACCGAGAGTTCCGTACAAAAATTGGAGATTTCAAACTTTTTCAGAATTCAGACTTAGCTGAGCTAAAAAAAACACAACTAGGTGTATGATAATTTCAACTCGATATCTCCAAGCGTTACTGAGATAAAGGCTCTTGACAGACAAACAGACTGATAGACGGACAACAAAGTGTAAAATCTTATAAGGGTTCCTTTTTTCCTTTAAAGGTACGGAACCATAAAACAGTGTTTAATGAATAAATGTAAAATATATATTTTTAACATTTATAATTAAAAATGTTCTCTGTATAAATAAGTACTTACTATAAAACTTGCCAATATGTTACTCGTTGATTCGTTTACATATACGAGTACAAAAACCAGTGCCAGATATTTTAATTGTAGGTCCGCGGAAAGTATATGCAACTAAAATGAAATAGAATATATGAAATAGAATATAATGAAATAGAATATATGAAATAGAATATAATGAAATAGAATATAATGAAATAGAATATATGCAACTAAAATGAAAAAAAAACTTAGAAGATTAAACCCTTAAATTGGCGTTAAGTTCCGCCAACAAGTGTTCATGCGAAAATTGAACAACGGGATGACCTATTTCGCAGCCTAATAGTGCTCTGCAAATTTAAAAAGTATGTGCCCTCCGCCTGATGATTTTTAATTGCAATATTGAAAATTGGAGTTAATAGCAACTAATAAATTCTAGGACAAATGTGTAAGGAAAATTGAAAACATACTTCTTTAAAAGTAATATTTCAAAATATAATAGCTGTCGAAAATGCATTATTCCTTAAATGCAATATTTAAGCCACGCTGTATACCTCAATTCAGAGGGGACGTAATATTAAGACCCTTTTGTTCCCCACTCACTGTTTAATTTCTGAGATATTGCGTGTTGAGTGGCGGAACATAACACCGCGAGTTAAGTATCATCATTCCTCCAGATAACGATTGTATCTACAACCATCATATTTACTGACTTTTGGCTTCAATACATTCTCCATACAAAATTTGAACCCATACAACCTTTACTGTAGAAAGTATTAACAATAAAATATTACAACCAACATTTCAATAACTATTAATTTAAACCAATATTAATGCAAAATAAACCTTAACGTTAACTAATAAGATTTATAATGAAACAATACATCTTACGTGATCATAAAACTTGTCTTGTCACTTCAATAATATACAATCGGTTGCATATATCTATAGTTATATATAGATTACAAAAGAATAGTGAAATTTAAACTGTATTTTAGGGAAATAAAGTCGAGAATTGTACAAAAATATATAGAAAGTACCGTGGCTTGATGCGTACAACTGTCATTCGCTAACCGGCTCAAGAAGCGATCTGTACATGTTTATAATAAAAATATCCTTTTAGTAACGGAAAATATATTAAAAATGCATTTAATTTTAATTGGGAACAGTTTAAAGTGACCGGTTTTTAGTGATTTTTTGGTAAATTTCCGTAATTTCTAGTAATTTTCTCATAGTGCCCATGATCCCCACGATAGAAGGTGTGTTATAGAACTATTCTGACATAGTGGTGAAGTAACCATGAAATTGCACTGGCTTGTACTTTGGTCACTTTGGGCAGGACGGTTAGTGAGACAGCCGACACTACCAGTGTTAGTGACAAATGGTTTACTTCGAGGTTCCTTGTCAAACGACGGTTCCCATTACAGCTTTTTGGGGATACCTTACGCTACGTTTGAAAGATTTCAGGTAAATTAAATTGAAATTTTTACTTATTAAATATTAGTATGTTTTTTCTTATATTTCTCCAATTTCCTGAGAGTGGTGTTGTAAAAACGAATTTTATAATAATCTTAGTTTAGTCAACAACTGTTGGACGTGAGACGTCGAAATTTCATCTTCCTAATCCGATAGTTTCGTGTGTGCGTAGTCTGTCAGTCACTCAATAACGAAAATATTTTACATGTACATATATATGTATATGACTTCCTTACGAGATAATGACCATATTTAAGAAACCAACGGATCGTAATTCCGACTTTAATCAGATCAGGATAACACAATTATTTTCAATATAAACGAGCAAACAGCAAGTCTAACGCTTCTCAGCTGTCCCACGACCCCGACAGCGTCAAGCATTTGATCTCAATTAAGTACTAGTACATTCTTTGATAATTACAAACTCGTAATAATATCTGAATGTAAACAGTATAATCGTCAAGTAAAATATTTATTAGCTCTTTTTTAGCTTCATCCCGCACATCGCAGAGTAGGCAAAGGGAACCTAACTGTTCCCCAGTTCCCGCCGAATTCTTGAAGTTTTGTAATCAATGCCGTCATGTTTGATACGTACGCTTGTGCCCCGTATTTTAAAGATAATAGTTGTAATTTGAAGCCATATCGAAATCAAACACGATCGTAGTGTACGCTATTGATACGACAAGGAATGTGTTAACTTTAATGTTTACCTATCTCAATAAATGATGTATAAATTTCTGTTTTACACGGAAATTTATATATCTTTTATTATGGCAAAAGAAAATTATGAAAAGTCGATATTTATTTTTATTATTGGTAACATTTCAGGCACCGTCTCCAAGTCCACGGTGGAAGGGAATATTCGAAGCTACAGAAGAACATATAAGATGCTCACAAAGATTTACTACAACATTAGTATTAGAACACGAAGACTGTCTTACTCTTAATATATACACTCCAGTAAAAAAATCAGAAAATTTGTACCCCGTCATGGTATATATACATGGTGGTGGCTTTAGAGATGGTTCTGGATCTCCATTTTTGTATGGACCAGAGTATTTTTTGAGGCATGGAGTGATTTTAGTAACGTTTAACTATAGACTTGAAATTTTGGGTTTCCTGTGTTTGGGCATAAAGGAAGCGCCAGGGAACGCAGGCTTAAAAGATCAAGTCGAAAGCTTACGATGGATAAAAAGAAATATAAAGTCCTTTGGTGGAGATCCGGATAAAATAACATTGTTTGGTGAAAGTGCTGGTTCAGCATCCGTTTTATATCACATATCATCGCCAATGTCTAAAGGACTTTTCAATAAAGCTATTATGCAAAGTGGTTCAGCTGTATCTCCATGGAGCTTTCAATTCGAACCTTTTGAAACTGCTAAGAAATTAGCCAAGCAAATGGGCCATGATTTGGAGGATCCTTACAAATTATATGAATTGTTCAAAAGCCAGTCAATCGTTAAACTTTTAGAAACTCGTATACCAAGAAAAAAAGGAGAAGTGTCACTATCTGAAAATATATTCGTGCCTTGTGCAGAAAAAAAAATACCAGATATGGAGCATTTCTTAACAGAACATCCGTATAATTTGTTATCAAAAGGACAATATAATAAGGTACCAGTTATAATGGGATTCAATAGCGCCGAAGGTTACATGTTTGTTGGTAAAGAAAACAAAACAACAATTGAGAATTTCAATTTTCTTGATGCTATCCCTAGAGATCTAGAATTTTTATCTGATAAAGATAAGCACGAAACAGCACGACATTTGAACCAATTGTACAATACAACTAATGAAGATATAATCATCATGCTTTCAAAATTTGAAGGTGACTCAGGCATAGTCTATCCAGTTATTTCTACGGCTGAACTTTTAGTAAAAAATATGCAAAATCCTGTATACATGTATAAATTTGTTTACGATGGAACCATGAATTTGGTGAAATTTTTATTCCAATTTGGCAAGTATCCTGGAGCGACACACGCTGATGAGTTATTTTATATGTTCAAAGTAAAAATGACTTTACCTCAGTCATTTTTTGAAGTGGATATTATAGATAAACTAACAACGATGTGGACTAATTTTGCCAAATATGGGTATGTACTGATATTAACATATTGATATAAAAATTTAACTTAAAGGTTTTTTTGTTCTCTATCAATATAGCCGTAGTCGTGTAGCTGTGCCTTGAAAAATAAAAATTATAATAATGATTATTAAAAATTTTTCTTTTCTTTTTTCAGATATTCCACGCTTGATAATTCCGATGTTCTGCACAAATGGTCACCTATTAGCAATAAAAACTCTCAATTACTAGTCATAGACAAGGATTTATCGTATCAACAGATTTGGGATGATGAAAATCTTCTCTTTTGGAATAAAACGTATTCAAAATATAGAAGAAAAGGTTAAAATATATTAATCTATATATATAAAATCGAAAGGTCACTCACTCATCACGAAATCTCAGAAACTACATGTGCTAGGAATCTCAAATTTTGCATAGGAGTTACTTATAGGACGTAGGTGCTCGCTAAGACGGGAATTTGCAATATTCGACTCCTAAGGGGATGAAATAGGGGTTGAAAGTTTGTATGGAAAAAAATTTAAATCGCCATCGATTTTTATAAGATTTGAAATTTAAACTCTTAAAATTATTTCATTGAACACGTGTTTCATGGTTTATTAGGATTCACCCCTAAAAGTGCAAATAAGCGGGCGAAGCTGCGCGCGTCAACTAGTATAGTATATATTAAGGTCACATCATTTTTAAGCATGCTATTCAAATGTTATTAATTTATAGATTTCTTTTATTGATAGATGAATTAAATATTTTATAAGAATTAGCCTGGCATGGTAAGTAGTATGCAAGATGGTTGGATGGATGATTTTAGGTTGATATGGTTTTGATAAATGGTATTTTTATGATTATCCTGGGGTACGTACGATTGTTCTATTCATTATAATATTTCAAGAATTACAAACATGACAATAATAATAAATACGAAAAATAGAATTACAAACGCTTTATAACTATAGCTTTATTCTAATTATATTTGATCAGAGTATAAAACCATGAGATTATTTCTTTTTTGTTTTACGTAAGATAGTAAACATTACGAAGAATTGTACTCTTGTTCACATTTTATTAATATTTTTTTATGAAAATATATTTGTTTTTGTTAATTTGTTTTTATTAATAAACGAGTGTTCGTGTATTGTACGCTTCAACATAAGAATAATAATAACATAAGAATAATAAAAAAATACGCAACAAATTTTATTGTGATTTTCATATATGCATCTACATATGTCGACGTTAACTTATCATCTCTATGGACTTTAAGATGTAAAATGGAATTTCCCGTTAATAAAATAATAATAAATATTTCATATTCTTGAATTCGAATCGAACCCACAAGATCTCATGTTTACAGTCATACGCTTGGGTCCCTGTAACCAGATGAAGATAAGCCAGAGATTACTTACAATTTTTTTTCAGCTTCACACTGCATCCCGCACATAGCAGAGTAGACAGAGGGAACCTGGGAACTTAATATTTAGACACTTTCGTTCCGAATTTTGCGGTTAATTGACGCTTGCAGCCACACGATGGTTGGCTTACAATATGATAAGGAAAGGAAAGAATTCCCGATAGAAAGGTTTCTTTATAATAAACAATAAATATAATATTATAAATAGTTAACAAATACATAACTCAAGCAATTGACCTTTTGTTATCAGGTGGCAATTATTTATTAACTTGCAGGCCACCAGACAGCTTTTCACAATCCCTTCTTGAGTTCGATTCCTTTCCTGAAAACTATTATCAATCCCTACTCCAATAAGACAAAGAATCCTTCTTTCATTTAATACAAAATCAAAAATTACTCGTTTATTATTTATCTACCCACTTTTATATTTTTCTAAGATTTCTTATCAAATTTTTCTAATCTGTATGGTAGTCTAGTCTGAGCCGTAGCTGTGAACGTACAGCTTTGTACTAAATTATACTTTTATTGATTACCTGAAGAATATTTTGATTTCAATCGAAGTAATACATAATTATTTTCTCTTCAATATCTAAAAAAAATAGCAATATTATTAGCACTTTGCAAAACGCAACCGTCCAAAGGAAATGTATCCGCTGCCTGCGAAAGATTCATTGCACAATGCGTGCAGTTACCCAACTTACACCGAGTTAAGTAAACGCATGCTGGATTAACAAGATTTCAGTACGTATCATACTTAAGTGAAAGCAATAGCACTGAGATCTAGACATAGTGGTCGGTTGTAGGTTATAGTGACCAAATTCTCCGTTTTTTATATTCAGTTTTGTTCTTGTGTATCTGATAGTGGACCAGTTTCCGCATAGATAAGGTAACTAATATGTTTATATTATTATTAACTTTATTTATTTTCTTTGTAAAATTATTTTTGTTTATTATAAGCATTTTAAAGATTATTGACTTTTTTGCATATAGGTACATAAGACAGGATACCTAAAACTGTGCGCCTGTAAACGTGAAGGTTATGGGTTCATTTCCCACACGAAAGAGCAATATTTATTATTTTTACAAAATACAAAAGAAATTCTCTGTATGTATAATTTTACTATAAATAATTACCTGAAACAAAAAAGGAATTGTAAACTAACTATGTAGCTGGATTGGCGCAAGAAAGCCTTGATCTTGAGATACTCCATTCTCTATTTTCCGCTCAATTTTGACAGTGAGTTCGTTACATTGATTGGTGAAAGTCAACGCCACGTTTTGTCTACCAGGCCGGGGAAATGATAATAATTTAAATACAATTAATCCCCTGAGTGGGGATCAAACCCACTACCGTCACGCTTCAAGTTATATGTTGTGCCACTAAGCCACGATGGCATCGTTAACTGCGCCTATTATATAAAAAAATATTCAACATTAAAAACAAACATAATATATAATTGACTATTAATTAAGAATAATAAAATTTTATTTCATAAGAAATTTCCATATTAAGGAAGTTGCAAGGATTTTTGTATATGAACCTTGGACCACTTATTGTTTGTTATTATTGAGCGAGAGGTCACAAGTCGGATTCATTGATGTCACAAAAAAACAAATCTGTTTTTTCAAATCTATGTAATTTTTATATCAATATTATCTATATTTTATTAGAAATATCAATTTTAAAGTACACTCTCTTATGTATGTATAATATACTGTATTTTTATATCTTATAAAGAAGAAAGCGGTACCTTAGGATGAGTGAAAATAATTTAAATAATTTTCAGCTTCGTGTACATTTTGATAACATTGTAATATTTTATTCTAGTTAAATTAATTTTTGTTTTGTTTGCCTCGTTTTATTGGTTTTCTTTTATATATCTACATCGGGAAGTTTATTAACGTGATAACCTAACCTTTAGATATTACATAATTAGTCTTTTATCTACTAAATACAGTACCGTAAAAAAATATAAATATAAAAAAACTAAACGGTTTTACAGAATAAATTCAAACAATAGAGCGTTATTACCTATCTAATTAAATACATTAGATACTATAACCGTTTTTTGTAGATCTTATATACTATTTGCGCAACACGCAATGCATTCAGAATTCGCCAGAAAGTGGGAAATGGAAGTTCCCAGGTTCCCTTTGCCTACCCTGCTATAGGCTGTTTCCCTTAATTAAGTCTGTATAATTGAAGCTGGTTTTGTATTACAAGTTAACATAAAATAATCCGTCGATTATATAATATTATAATTAGAGGCCAGTATAGGAGGCCACAGGGTCAAAGTCAAATAATTCTATTCAAAATAAGAAGTTTCATGGTTAATTTTTTGAACGTCAAATAATCTACAACCAGTTCAGTAAAGTTAATGCGTCAGACCTGAGAAGAACCGGCGCAAGAAACTCAGCGGGACTTTTAAAAAAAAAAAAAAAGACCCAATTATACACAGTTTAACATTTCTGACAATGATTCTTTGAAGCACTTCCTTCCCAAGGCGTGTTATAATTTATAAAATCATTAATTTGGTAATTGTGATATAGAACATTCTCTGACGTTTCCTGGGGACCTATGGTAAAAGCGTACACATTGTCCCATAAAAGAATTACGGACTCGCTGTAATCGGGTTACAGGTGCGACAAGTTTACTCCTATTTCTATTGATTTTACATACATTACCAATTCTAGCTAAATCATTAATATTATTGTTAACGAACATAACATTTTCGAAAATATATTGAGTCAAGTATGTGAGTTGTCAAGTATGTAACCGTCAACGCAATTTGATTCCCAGTCTAATTCTATTTGAGTTTCTTCGCTCTGGTGTTAAGTTCCGCGACTCAACACGCATTGCGTCCAGAAATCTGAAGAAAGTGAGGTCCGGAATATCTTAACATTAAACTCCCTCTGCCTACTCTGCACTTGCGGGATAAAGCGTGAAGCTGAAAAAATTTCGGTTAAATTTTGAAGATGTGAACAACAACTTCCATTTGCACTTATTAAGAAAACGTACAAAAATTTTAACGTAGCGGGATTGGAACCCGCGCCTCTTTGGAAACTGTCCATGCGCTCTGACCAACTGAGCCATACGTTCTTATAGAGCTACGTAGAAATTCTTATATACTTGTTACAACTTATTTATGTCGTTACTATCTCTCTAGAGAGAATTTTACAAATTTCTGCTACCCAAAGATAATGATATTTTATTGCAAACGTTATGTCACTAGCATCATTGTTTCTTTCGGGACTTTACAAATAAGAGTTAGTACATGAAAGTCGTCTG
Source organism: Heliconius melpomene rosina (assembly GCF_056956725.1). Lineage (NCBI taxonomy): Eukaryota > Metazoa > Arthropoda > Insecta > Lepidoptera > Nymphalidae > Heliconius > Heliconius melpomene. The sequence continues at coordinate 544,862 of NC_140402.1, read as the reverse complement.
ACAAAGGCATGGACGTAGAAAGAGGGGGAGCCATTTGGGATGTGCCCACCCCATAAAATATCTCTAGATACGCTCATACGCCCATGGGCAAGGGTCACAAAGATTACAAATCCAAGTAGTTGTTATTTTAAAGACACCCCGTTCCCCTCTGTCCATTATGTTTTCGAGACTTTACGTATTGAGTGATTGAACTCAACGCCGCGCTTTGCCAGTTACCAGAGGGAGAATATTTTCTCGCTGTAATTCATTTCCCCGAGTAGGAATCGAACTCGAACTTGTTGCGTTTACAGTTACTCACACGACCGGCGCCTAGCTTCAACTTAAGTTCAACTTTAATAATGAATTTGAAGGCCTAAGTTCAATTCCAAGCTAATACTTCAAAAAACCAAATATACATATATATGTAAAGGATAAAAGATAAATAAAATAAATATTTTATATAGTGTCGATCGTGCGTGGCCTTGTCTCGAAACTTCTGAATACGCAATATGTATGCAATGACAGATCTAGCTTGTACGAGTCAACTTTCCTGCTTTATAGTAGGATAGTCTTGCCTTCTTGGAATTTGCGATTTATTTTTGTATTTATACTTATATTATAAATTCGAAAGTAATTCTGTCTGTCCGTCTGTCTGTCTGTACCGCCATCGCGGCCACGCCGCTGATCAGATTGTAATAAAATGTTATATAGGAATACTTGAGGGTCTTGGGATGAACATAGGCTACTTATTTTCTTATATTTGTAATATTCTCGATATATACTAATAAATTAAAATATTTTTTCCATTTAATATGCAATTTATGGTGTGACATGTTACTTGTGATTGTCATACATTTTGGATCTACTGCGATAAAGAGGCACGAGCGGTGCAAGTGCTCGGGTTGTGACCTATCAGTAATGGGTATTCATTTCTACTTGTAATTAATTAACGCATTGTTACTTGTAATTAATCTACATAAGTGTAACTCCTTCTTTGTATTATGCAAACGAGGCCAGCCGTGGCGCAGGGGCACTGTACACACGAGGAAACGAAACTTTTTTTTTTTAACTCTTCGCTCCTGGACCCAGCCAAAGCGTGGCGTTGAGCACCCCCACTCAACGCACAATGCCTCCAGAATTTGCGGAAAGTGGGGGGCGAGCGTCTTAATACAAGCCTCCCTCTGCCCTGTCTCTGGAGTAACCTCCAGAGGCAGCGGAACTAAATTCACTCTGTGTACATACAGAGAGAATCAACAATACAAAAATATTTTTTTTGAAACCAATTCCTGATATTAGCGCGTTCAACCAAAAGCTCTTCTTGTTTTAACAATAGTAATAATAATTAATATTTTTTTTTATATAATAACTTATATTTAAAAATATAAAATTTTTTCTATGTATAATAAAAGTATATCATGAATTAATTAAATTTTTATATTAATTAATTGATACCATTTATATGTACATTTTAATTATGAGTTTACTTTGTAATATAATGTAAATCGGATAATTGTAATAAAATATTTTATATAGGTACGTTATAAAATATTTATTTTGAAGGCCATCAGATATGAGTCGTATTAAAAAACCTGTATTTTTATATGTTCACAATATCTGCGCACTATTTTAGAATAATTAGGGAAAAGTACTACGTTTTCATTTTTTCTCTCTGCAATTATTATTATCTTGACTTAATAATTAGGTATTTTACAAAATAAATATTAGCGTATGTAAAATATAGATTCTATACTAGACTAGAAATATAGATGGCGGAACGACGTTTGACTGTAAACAGCAGTAGTTGTAGGTTCCACCCCAGAATAGTGGAAGGCAACCCACAGAATTGTTACTAACCAAAAGAAGCCCTTAGAAATAAAATAAAAAACAGATTAACATATAGATTAAAAGCTTAATTACAGTCAAAAAGAATATATCTCGAGATACGTCCATCCCGGAAAAATAAGCTATTCTCTTTAAACACGGCGTTGAGTTCCACCACCCAGCACGCAAAGTGTAGACGAGAAGTGTCTTATTTAGCGTATTTCAAGCACCCAGTAGGCACCCAGGTTCCCTCTGCCTACACTACTATGTACAAGATACAGCGTACAACTAAAAATATGAACATTAAGAGCACATTTACTTAAATATCTATAATACACAAAATTATTATTTTTCTTTTTTAGATAAGTATTTACTTGGGTACTTTTGTAGCCCATTCAACATTAAGGTTAACATTTTTTATGTTAATATTATATTGTTTTCATATAATATGTAAATAATATGTTAAATATGTATAATTCAACAGTGATTTGTAGGATTTTGTCTTCAAAATCCTGCGTAAATACGATTCGTGAGGTGTTCGTTATATTATAAAATTTATATAGGTAGAGTAGCGACCGCGGCTTCGCCTGCTTGAACTAGTCAATTATTTGTTTTAATTACTTTAGCGTACTAATAATATCATTATTTTAAAGACAATATTGTATTAATGTGCGGATATTGTCTTATTATATAAAATTATTATATTGAATTCAATAGAATCTATAAAAAAAATATTTATTCATTATTTTCTAGCAATCGTATATAATTATAATGAATACAACTTTTTTATTTATGAACCAATTCAAATAAAACAATCAAAATGTAAAGGGAAGCTCCCTACACTACAACAGTGAAATCGGTTAAGCCGTTTCTGAGATTAGCGTGCACAAATCATCTTCTCACATATCTTCCACGCACAAACAGCTATCCTTTATAATTTTATTATTTGTATAAATTTACATACTTATGTTATTTATAATTAAGTTACCTCCGCGAAAACGCGTGACGCACATAACTTTTAAACTACGCAAATAATTTTATTGATTTTTTTCTGGTTCACGCCTTATTCCGCATGAAGCAAGTGGCCAGCAAGTGTTAAGACACTCCGCCCCCCTAACCGCCAAATTCGAGGATTGGTTGAATTAAATATGTCATTTCCTCGAGTGGGAATCGAACCAGTTGCGTTTACAGGCACACCCCGCGAGCTGTGCCACGACCGGCTGGTCAATTCGACTCAATTCTCTAATGTACCTACAAAGTGAATTACAAGGAAAGTTTGGCTGCTTCACGCTCCTTGCGCATAGCACTTTAGGCAGAGGGAATCTTGTGTTAAAACACTCCGTTTATTATTTTCTAATCAATTTTGGCGTTCTCAAAGCTCAAACGAGATTTCCCCTGCCTACTTAATTTATAATACTTCATTTATAAAAACAGAACTAAAATTTTGGCAAATAATAACAATCAAAATTAACTCAAAAATAATATTCAAGGCCTTCGTGACGGAGTGGCGTGTAACTCTAAACGTGACGTTTGTTGGTTCAATTCTCACTGGGAGGAATGAATAATATTTTCATTTCTTCGGAAGGTGGTAAACGGAGTGTCTCGACACTAAGTGAAGATACTACTGTGAAGTTGAAAAAAAAAACAACATTTAAATAGTTGCTTAGTCAAAAAATGGTAAAGTACAAACTTGTAGTATTACTCAATTTGCACTTAAATAAATACAAATGTACGAACAACCGTAGAAAATTCCTCGCAATTTCTTGTATCTCTGAATGCGTCTTAACTCTTAAGTAGAGTACTATATCGAAGTCAAGGGCAGCGCTGATGTCGCCACTCTCGGCGTCCTTCCTTGTACGGAGATCGTCATTTATTTGAAAACAAAATTGTCTTGTTATTTTTATTGTTTTTTAGCTTCACACTGTATCCCGCTTTTAGAAACTTAACTAACACTAACATTGTGTTACGACACTCCGTTCGCCACATTCTACTCAATTATCGAGACATTGCGTGTTGAGTAACGGAACCCAACATTGTTACCAGATCGAGAAAATTAAAATTCTCCACTCTCCGAGTGGGGCTCAGCCCCACAAAGTTGTTCACTCTGGGGAATGCAATATTTAATATAATCCAGTAATGAAGCACAGCGCGGCGTTGAGTTCCGCCAGTCAACACGCAATACCTCCAGAAAGTGGTTGCAAATGCGGAACGGAAATGTCTTAAAGAATACGGATTGTCTTAACACTAGGCTAAATGTGATGTGAGTGGGGTTCGAACCCATAACCTGTTCCATCACCACTTTAGACGCACTACGACTAGTCTCATTAACCATTTATTAACATTAAGTGTAACAAATGAAAACGTAAAAAATAATATACAAACACAGTTAGCTAGTTAGGTTAGGTTACTTGAAGTAACGTCACAAACGACTATTTATATGGTTATTGACCGCGACCTTAAACTAAGTGAACCTGCGTACAAATGAAGTTTTATATTCATTTTATATCTTTACTAGCGGACGCGCGCAGCTTTGCTTGCGTATTTAAGGGTGAATTCTAATAACCCATGATACATTTGTTCAATGAAATATTTTTAAGAGTCTAAATTTCACATTTTATAAAAATCGGTGGCGATTTAAAGATTTTTCCATACAAACTTTCAACCCCTTATTTGCACCCTTAGGGGGTGAATTCTAGAAAACCATGAAACATATGTTTAATTAAATATTTTGAAGAGTCTAAATATCAAATTTTATAAAAACCGGTGGCGATTTAAGAATTTTCCCATACAAACTTTCAACCCCTTTTTTACACCCTTAGGGGGTGAAATCTAGAAAACCATGAAACATGTGTTTAATTATATACGTTTAAGAGTCTGAATTTCAAATTTTATAATAATTGGTGACGATTTAAAAAAAACCTATACAAACTTTCAACCCCTTTTTTGCACCCTTAGAGGGAGAATTCTAGAAAACTATGAAATACGTGTTCAATTGAATACTTTTAAAAATCTAAATTTCAAATTTTATAAAAATCGGGGCCGATTTAAATTTTTTTCCATACAAACTTTGAACCCCTATTTCACCCCTTTAGGGTTAAAATTTTTTAAAATCCCTTCTTAGTGGATGTCCAGATTACGAAAGTAAACTTTTGTTCAAATTTAACGTTTCTACTACCAGTGGTTAGGTCTGTGCGTGCGTCTTACCTCAGTCAGTGAGGACAAGTCCTTTTATATATATAGATTATAAAATCGAAATAGCTACGCTCATTCTTTCAGTTGGTTCGAAAATGTTACTAATAGAAACTACATCTACATCTATATATAATCTTTACAACATTTACTGAATTGTCTGTCTTCAGCATCACGCTGGTTACCTCGTTCTGAAGGATAGTCAGAGGGCGCCTATTGTTTAGACTTCCGCTTCCCACTTTTCGGAACCTGTGGTGTTTCACCTGTGGAACTTAATGCCGCAAATGTCGGTCTATAATTTCCATATATAATGCATTCTCCCGAGTAGAAATCCATCGTGTTTAGCCAGATGCTGCCACATGTTGACTCCTAATAAATATGTTTATATGACTCTATGATTTCTTAAGATAATATATCTTATTTAACTATTACAGGCACCACTACCCCCACCACGATGGAGTGGAATATTCGACGCTATCAACGAAAATGCGCGATGTCCGCAAAAGATGATCGGATCAATTGTTATGGGAGATGAAGACTGCCTGAAACTACACGTTTATACTCCAGCCAGAATCATAGAGGAACCTCTCCCAGTCATGGTCTTCATACATGGTGGATGTTTCTTAGAAGGCACAGGCTCCTCATTTTTGTATGGCCCTGCATTTATTGTACAGGAAGATGTCATATTCGTTGGAATTAACTATAGGTTAAATGTGGAAGGATTTCTATGCTTGGGTATTAAAGAAGCGCCAGGAAACGCTGGACTTAAAGATCAAATAGCTGCACTAACCTGGGTAAGAGATAACATTGCTGCGTTTGGCGGAAATCCCAATAATATCACGTTATTTGGTGAAAGTGCTGGTGCTGTATCAATATCATATCTTATTTTATCTCCGGCCGCGAGTGGACTCTTTCACAGGGCCATTTTGCAAAGTGGCGCCACCATTGCGCCGTGGGCGATACAACATGATCCAATCAAGACAGCCAGTGACTTAGCTGTGGAATTCGGCTACTATGGCCACGACCCACATAAAATTTACAAAGTTCTCTCGGAAAAATCTGTTCACGATATAATATTAGCCATAAAACATACAAAATACAGACAATTTACGACGGCGCAGCCCTTATTTGCGCCATGTGTAGAAAAGCATCTTCCTGGAATAGAACCTATAGTAACACAATATCCAATGGATATCATAAGGTCTGGAAACTATACAAAAATTCCAATTATCATCGGTTATAATAACAATGAAGGAATATATTTCGCGGGAAAGTCTCACGGGAGAAGCATAAAGGAAGTTGAAACCGAAGTGGAACCGCGTTACTTATTTCAAAACGACTTACAATTTCCTTCCAAAGAAACGGAAAACGCTACAATGTCCACAGTTATGAAACGATACTTCTCAAGGGAGCAGGACGATAGTATAATGAACTTGGTGGACCTGTACTCTGACCTTCACATTAAGTATCCCACAGCGGTGGAATCGAACCTGTATACGATGACTTCGAGCCAACCAACTTACTTCTATCTCTTTAAGTATGCTGGATATATAAATATGCCAAAGATAATATCTGGTCATATATTCAAGCCTGGTGCCTCTCACGGGGATGAATTGATGTACCTCTTCAAGCCACATTCGTTTCCTCTACCGACTAGATATTTCGAATTGAATATGATAAAGCGTATGGTTCTGCTATGGACGAACTTCGCTAAGTACAGGTAATTTTTATTCTACTTTAAATTGTTGAGATTCAGCGTGAAGCTGAAAAAAAAGTTGTATATATTATTTTGTATTGGCGTTTTCTGTGATATACCTAGCCATAAACTCACAAGTTATAGTTACTAGTAAGACTCACAAGTAAGAGTTACAACTCGATCTCACAAAGAGTTCTTGAGAAAAGGAGTCTTGACAGATAGACAGACAAATAAATGGAATATTTTATCACTATTCTCACTCACCCTCTTGCATAATACATGACATATTTTGTACAATCACGATGTATGGGGGGCAGCGACCGCAATCCATGATTTTGTATACAAATGAACTCACTACGTCCGGATTAACGGCGGCGTAAATAAAGTCAATATTATAACGTACGTGAGGTGAATACTGATTGACAGACTATTTTTTTTTGCTATGTTTACTTTTAGATAGCCTTTTAATTTGTTCGTTTATAAAGAAACTAGTGATTCGAACGCGGGTTTGCTCGCTTAAACTTGTTTTTATATTATAAGATAATATATTTTAAAAAAAAGTATCCTATATCATTTCTATTACGTCTAAGAGTTAAGTAGTTCTGGCGTAAAAGCATAACAAATAAACTTACATTCACAATTTTAACACACATTAATATAATTTTACCTTGTACGAGTGTACCTACGAGTATAAGTACGCCATAACTAAATATAGAAAATGTAGAAATACTTTTATATAATATTTTATTTAATAATAGCAAAATAGCCTCACGCTTTTTCCCGCACAGCGGGGAATAGAATGCATTCACCATTACAACCTAAGAGTTGTGACACTCCGTCCCCAAATTTCCATGCAAATTTGGAGAGATTGCGTGCTAAGTGGCAGAACTGGATATTGAGTTTTAATTTGCGAGAGCGAGGAAATCAAGATAAATCGTTACCCCGAATGTAACTGAACCGACAACCAACGTGCTTGCAGTGTAATGCTATCCCTACTGCGCCATGACTTTGAAGGCCTCCCTTTTAGACCATTATAGGGAAATAATCATAAAAGTATGTGAATATATGAAAATAATTATAATACCTTTTTAATTCCAGTGACCCAACGCCAACTACGAACAGCCTAATACCAATAAAATGGAGACCGAGTCGATCATCGAACCCCATAGCTCTCGTTATAGACAGGCGTCTCACAACTGCGCCCATGTGGGACACATCTACTATACAATTCTGGAATTCCACATATAAAAAGTACAGAAGGAAAGACTACGGTTTCTTTGGTTTTACTAATGATACCTGTAGAAGAACACGATTTTAAATTAATTAATAATGTTAAAGTTTGGATGGATGTTTGTTCCACTTTAACACAAAAACTACTGAACGGATTTAGATGAAACTTTACAGTAATATAGCTTATCCATCAAAACAACAAATATGCTGCAAATTTATGTAAAGATTTTGTATAATTTGGCTATAATATAACAATAAATTTAAGCGGGCGAAACCGTATTTCGGTAACTAGTGTAGCTAAATGGGGTAGCACGTTTAAGTCTCGCGTGAGGTCATTTTGTGTACTTACTAATTAGTGGAATGTTTCTTAGTCTAAGTCAATGTGCAATAACAAAAGGTGATATAAAGTATTTGTTCGTATAGTTTTAATTTATTAATTAAATTATTGTTCTATTAAATATTTTTTATTTACTTTGTATGTAAACTTGCGGACGCGCGCAGCTTCGCTTGCGTATTTAAGGGTGAATTGTAATAACCCATGAAACATATGTTCAATGAAATATTTTTAAGAGTCTAAATTTCTAATTTTATAAAAATCGGTGGCGATTTAAAGATTTTTCCATACAAACTTTCAACCCCTTATTTGCACCCTTAGGGGGAGAATTCTAGAAAACGATGAAACACGTGTTCAATTAAATACTTTTAAAAATCTAAATTTCAAATTTTATAATAATCGGTGCCGATTTAAATTTTTTTCCATACAAACTTTGAACCCCTATTTCACCCCTTTAGGGTTAAAATTTTTAAAAATCCCTTCTTAGTGGATGTCCAGATTACGAAAGTAAACTTTTGTCCAAATTCCACGTTTCTACCATCAGCGGTTACGGCTGTGCGTGCGTCTTACCTCAGTCAGTGAGGACAAGTCCTTTTATATATATAGATAACACTAGTGGGCCCGGACGCGGCTACGCCCGCGAAAATATGAGCCTAAATAATTAAAATAAGTCAAAAAATTATAATAAGTGGAGATTTATTATTAGAAAAAATATCTGAGTAACCGAAATGAACAAACAAAAGAAGTAAAAGTTACTAAAGTAAATTCTAAATATTAACAAAAGTACCTAAAGTTTGCCGTGCGCGCGTACCTACTAAACATTTTTCTATATTAAATAATTAATAATTTTTGCGAACAATATTAAATAAAACCCAAATGATTAACATTACGATATTTTAAGTGTATAACATCGGTATGGATAACCGAACTGAGATAAATTAATTATAAGCAGTAAATAATTACATAAAAAATAATAGTAATTCGAAGATATATAAAAATTTACAAAATCATCAAAGTCTGCCCGTTCGCGTGGGTCATACTATACCACTCGTAGGCTAGGTCATTTGGAATCAGTGACATCTAAATTATTTATTAGAATGTTATACAGTAAACTATAATTTCTATCTAGATGAAATGCTAAAAGTGACCATTATATTTATTATCATAAGGATGAATATCAAATTATAGAAATCATCTAATTTTTGTTAATGTATACAAATCTATATCGGCGCGCGCCATGTATGCATTAAGCAAACTCACTTTGGGTACCGTTTTCTTACGAAAACAACAAACTTTGCAAGCCGTTGCTTAGCAACGCGTAGCGACTATTGTTATTAACATGGCGGAATAAATTGCTTGTCAAATTAATTATTTTAATATTTTGGTATATATCGAAAATATTACAAATATGAGAAAAAAAAGGTATCCTATGTTCATTCCGAGACCCTCAAGTATCTCTATATGTGTATTTTATCACAATTAAATTAGCGGTTTGACCCTGATTGCGTAAAGACAGACAGACAGACAGACAGACAGAGTTACTTTCGAATTTATAATATAGGTATGGATATGGATAATATAAGGTATTATCATTTCCTATTTTACTAAAAAATGTATTAATTAAATATCTTAATAATATTTATTTAAACTTTGTATGATAGGTAGAGATTAGAAAAATAACTAAATTTATTTAAATTAAATGTATATTATAGACAATGTGACGACGATTCTCCAGATTTCGCTTAAATTCGAGACAGCCTCATGAGTGACGAAATTTAACGCCGCAATGTCTTAGCAAAGCGTATATATATAAATATTAATATTTAATTTTCTATATTCATATTAAATTAAAAATAAATATTTAAATTTTATTAATACAAAATAGATAACAAAACTGTACCTTCCTTAATTCTCACTAGTTCTTGAGATATATCAAACAATCGTACGAAATATAAACTTTTTCAAATATCAATATAAATTTCTAAAATGTAAAATTGGCCGAACAAAATCTAGAATAAACAGGATGCGAAAAGAAAAAAGGCACAAAGTAACAAGTTGGCAAGAACTGGCTGACGGCTGTTTGTCTGTCAACTGCTATAGCAAAAACTTGGTCGCCTCGGGCGTTCAACGCTGAAGTAAAGTAGCGAGTGAAAAAGAAAAACCGAAGGAACCCCTGAGAGCTGTGGAAACTACCGATATCTAATCAACTTTCGTTTAAAATTATTATTATGGAAGTCATTTAAGTTAACTTTTTATTCAGTTGTTCAATTATTTAAGAACAATTGAAGGTTTTTTTACTAAAAGTTTAATTCCCACTCACATTGTAAAAGCTTGAATAGCGAAAATCTACACTTTTTTGGCGTTACCAGGGAAAGAGAAGAGAAATTGAAAATAATTCATTTCACCGAATGAGAATCGAACCATCAACCGTCGCGTTTTCAGTTAAATACTGTATAACAACAGGTATTAGGTACCGACTGTTGAATAAACACGAAACGAATACAAATTCAGCAGTTCTAGACAGTCTGTTAAGTTGTCAGCGCGTGGAACTGCTATTAACTGACAAGTTGCCAGTCGTCACTTTGACTACAGCCACATTTATACCTACATAGGCGGAGGTGGAGGTCTATTACTGTTTAAATTTCATTTAGTATTTTTTTTTCAGTTTCAGTAGGCTCAGAGAGCCAGGGTCCATCGAATATTAGTATTTGTTGAAATTAAGTTTTATTCATTTCTTTTAGCGTCATTGTGCGGGTTACACTCTCAGCAAGGTAAGCAGAGTTATGTTAAGACATTCCGTTTACCATTTTTCGCCGAATTCTGGAGGCATTGCGTGTTGAGTGGCGGAACTCAACGCCGCGTTTGGCCTTCTACACCGGAGCGAAGAAATGAAAATATTAAATTGCACCACTACTGGCCTCGACAATACTATATATTTCATAAAATAATACACACAAAGTATCGCCAAGGAAAGCAATTCGTTATAAAATTCAATTAAGTAGTACAGCGCAGGCCCCGCTCCAGGCCCCGGGTCCAGGAGGAGGGTCCAGGAGGCGGCCGGTAGACGCGCTTAATCCGGTTAATAAAGAAAAATATCCGGGAACCGGCGGGCTAATTGTTATAAACTGGGAGAACATGCAAATTGGACTGCCGCGTCCTTTTAATTCTAGGGTTGGTCTAGAGATTGCGGAATTGTTGTTTTTTTGCTTCACGCGCAGGGTAGGAAAAAGTGTTAAGGGCCTACGTTTCTCTCGCAACTAGTGAAGAACTGTATACCACGCTTTATCATGTTAGGGAAACCAAATCCAAAGGGCGAGAATAGTAAGTTATTCTCTAATGAAAGCACCCTTTACAGTCAATTGTGAATCAGCCTCAATTGTGAATGATAAACATGTACATTTATTCAAAGAAATATCTCTGTCAAAGAATATTAAATGGATGTTTCTTTATTTAATATGAGAAATAAAATCATTTGATTATTTGAATTTGCAGATGCAGAAATCACTAACACTACATTATTGTATTTATTTTATTTTTGCTTTTGATGTGTCCCGCATAATCTATCTATCATACTATAGGAGCTACTCGTTACATTAGATACCGGCGAAACTTAACGCTGCGCATATTTTATTACCAGAGCGAGGAAAAGGAAGTAATTCATGTTCCGAAATGGGAATCGCACCCGCAATCGTCGCGTCTACAATCAGATGCTGTCCTACTACTCCACTACGGCCGCTATTTACAATCCATTGTAGACTAAAAATTTAAAAATATAAAAAAATCCCAAAATTGAGATAACGTTTACAGCTTAGAACTAACTACAGTAAAATGTACAAAGTAAGCGCGATCGCAGCTCTGGGTGTGATAAATCGCGTTTAGTTCTTTACAACTACCTACCGCTGAAGTATTTCTATCTTCATAAAAATAACCGAGTAACGACCATAAAGCGTCTATTCTATATTAGTGGCTTCTATTCTATAGAAGTGTCTAGTTCAATGACTGCTTTATTGTGCAATAGAATGAGAAATTTGTGTGTCACTAGCATTTACACGTGGCTTCGTTCGCGTGGTCAAATGGAAATAACTAAGAGCTCAGGCACAAGCGAGTGACTGTAACGCGAAGGGCGGAGTGGGCGGCGGAAATTTGTGAAAATCTCCCTACAGAGATGCTAACAACTATAAGTTGTAACAAGCATATAAGAATTTCGACGTAGTTCGATGAGAACGTGCCATCTTTATCTTTTACTTGTAATAAATCGAAAAGAAAAATAGAACATTAATATGTTAAGGCCAGTCGTGGCGCAAGGCCTCGCGACTGTAAACGCGACAGGTTGTGGATTCGATTCCCAGGTTCCCTATGCTTACCTACCTATGTGCAGGATACAGATATACAAAAAAATGTAATATATCGTATATGAACACACACAAAAGCAAGGCACGGCTTACTGACTGCTCGTCTTTTTACAGATATCACCTGTCTACCTAAATAAACGCCACCTTTATAAATAATCAAAGTAACACAAAATATATTAACAATAACATTCCTTTGATAAGGATTTGAACCGACAACCCCTGAGTTATTTAGAACAACTGTGCCACGGCAGCATTAATACTTATATTTCTCTTACAAATAACCACTTGCGTAAAATATCGCTTGACTTTCTGTTTATGCAACTCCTTTAAAGTACACAGTCAGTGTGCTTAGACCAAGACCGCCTGCCTCACATACATCCAAATACTATTAAATAGATATAGATGTTTATAGTGCCCTAAAGAATGATAGTGTCAGTGTTAGTGCTTAGTGAGATAGTGTTAGTGATACGAATGCGCCACACACTTGGTTTTGTTCAAATCATTTTCAAAATAGAACGTAAAGCAGAAATATATAAATTAAATTAATCGTTTAAATTCATTCATGTCAGCTCGACTGCTTCATAGTAGAAATAGAAATTAAATTTACTTTGAATTAACTTTTTAAACGTTATCAATGGGACGTGAGTTCAAAATTGAATCAGTCAATTCAGTTACATTAAAATGAAGGAATAGTAAGATATAGGTAATCTTAGCAAAAATTAACCAAAAATCCATCAAAAATGAAGAATTTAAGTTATGCTATATTTGTTTTTACAACATATTTAATTGTACAGCCGTCGAGCGGCATACTGACGCCGTTAGTGTATATAAGTCAAGGAAAACTGCGTGGTCTACGAGGGCTCAGTTATAACAGGTATTTGAGCATACCTTATGCTACCAGTGAGAGATTCCAGGTTAGTATAGTACTTGATATAGAACATCTACAGTGATATAATGGTAGAGAAAAAAGTACTCGTTTTCGTTTACGTTTGTGTATAGTAATCTTTTCTCGGTTGAAAGATTAAATAATAAAAGTTTAGAAAAACACATGTTTATATACTTTCCACCAACATGAAAAACGGTACAATAGTCACAGTTGTATGTTGATGATATAATGATAACTACCCAAATCTCAGTCGGATTTGAATCCACAAAAACATCCACTACTAAGACAGATGGTTACTGCGCCGCAAGTCCTAATCTACAATTCCTCCTCTCTCGTCCTCTTTCTATAATTATTTAGCAATAATAAATCTTAAGTGTATACAGTTAAATAAATATTAGCAAACCCATGTGACTTGCGACACGGTAGTTTTTACACTGTTGCTTAACAAACTGATGCTAATATTTCATATCTCTCCATAGAAATACATATTAATATGAATAACATAATATTGGCCGGTCTTTCTTAACTTACTGTAGATTTATTAAAATTATGTAAAATATCGATAGTTGCCAATAATGTTGAAATTAAACATTATTTCTTATAAATCTCCGTATCTCTAAAATAAAAGTAAGCGGTGAGAGGTAGGGGGACTCGATTGACCTTCGAAAACACTATATCGATGAGAAGGAAAAGCTGCCAATCTCCCATCTTTTCTATTTTTGTACTACAATCTATTTCTTCTCTAATAAAAACTAAAATTAAATTAATTAAACTTTAACTATTTCTTTTCACCCAATTCTAATTATTTCAGTTTCCAAAAGAACCTGCGAAATGGCAAAGCGTCTTTCATGCTATAAACCCATTCGTGAGATGTCCACAACTGATATCGTTCCTCACAACAGGAGCTGAAGACTGCCTTTACCTAGACGTATACACTCCGGAGAAAACCACAAAAGATGATAAGCTTCCAGTTATGGTGTTTTTTCATGGCGGAGCCTATTTCAAAGGAAGTAAAGAACTTTACGACCCTCAATATTTAGTAGCAAAAGGCACTGTTGTTGTAATTATCAATTACAGACTGGGCGTACTAGGTTTTTTGTGCTTAAATGGTATTTCAAACCTAGGATTAAGAGATCAGGTGGCAGCCCTACAGTGGATAAAGAAAAACATAGGTTCGTTCGGTGGAAATCCTGACAACGTAACACTTTGTGGACAAAGTGCAGGTGCCAGTTCCGCAGCACTCCATTTTCTATCAGAAAAGAGTAAAGATTTATTTCACAAGGCAATTCTGATGAGTGGCACGGCGTTGTCCACTTGGGCGTTTAATATCGAACCTTTTAAACCTGCATTAGACGACGCGAGGAAAATATCCCCGGCGAGAACTGAACGTGACGTGTTTGATATATTTGTGCAAGCGGCTCTACCGACACTGCTGCACGTCACGTATGACGATTCTGTAAATCCAAGGTACTTCAGATATTCGCCGTGTGTGGACAACAACTTTACTCAGCCATTTTTTCGTGATACACCATATAATATTTTGAAATCGGGGCAATTTAACAAAGTCCCTGTTGTTATAGGTTATACAGATAACGAAGGTGGTTTCTTCTACAGATTGCTAAGTGACAAATCGACCAAAGAATTGAATGACAATTTTAATGATATGCTCCCATGTGTGTTTTCTTGGTGCTCAAATAAAGCAAAACGAGAAATCGGCAAAATAATAAAATCTCATTATTTCGGCAACAGTACAATTGATTATAGGACGTCAGCTAAAAGTTTGACATTTTTTTATTCAGATTGGATCGCGTATGGAAGTATAAACGCTTTTTCCAAAGTAATTACCAAATTTTCTGATAAACCTATATACAATTACCAATTTTCATATGTTGGTAGTCGAAACTTTGGAAAATTGTTATCAGGATTGTATTTCAATGGAACAACCCACGCTGGAGAGCTATTTTACGTCTTCAAGCCTATGGGTATATCTCTACCGTTGACAAGCAATGACAGAAAGATGATTAATAAAATGACAACATTAATTCATAATTTCATATCGAAAGGGTAATTAATCTTTCCTTTTTCTTCTTATGAATAATTATAAATAGAGTTCACGAGGCGAAAGCTGAGCTTTGCATTTGTGTGTGTATCTATAAATAAATAAAAAATTAAACTTTACTTTTAAAAATAAAACTAATTATTAAAGATCAATAAAAAAAAATTAAAACATATCTGACAACATTCTTCTACACTAGATTTTACATCCTCGTAATTTTCATTATCGACTGACAAGTCTTTCGAGTTAATAATGAATCGTTCCGTTATATCATCAAGGACAGCATCCATGATATTTATGTTCTTTCTTAACTGCTTGCTTACATACATTAACCGTACTTGTACAATGGTAGAGCCAATTTTATCTTTCACTTTTAGAAAATCGAATTCACAAATAAAATATTGAAAATTAAGTATGTGACGCTGCTATCATAGCGTATAACTGTTGTAATAAAAGGCAGCTAAACCCGATTTATCGATGCAAGTGACTCACTACTCACACAGCCCAGCTTAAGACCTCGCGGACTGTAATCATGCATAATTTATTTTTATTCTAAAAAAATATTAAATAAAATATAAAATAAAAAAAATATTAACTGCATTAACTAAAAAAATAGCAACTGTTGAGTTTCTTGCCGGCTCTTCTCAGCAGAACTGCCTTCCGAACCGGTGGTAGCTTTTTGTTCATATGTTCATTCGACGATTCAAAAGTGCTTATAATAATTGCCTATTTGAATAAAGAATATTTTGAATTTTGAATTTGAATTTGAATTAAATAAATAATATTAAAAAAATATTTCAGTAGTTTTATGGAGACAAGAATGTAAATATATAAGTTATTAAGATCTAAGTAAAATTAAATACTTTATAAGCCATTATCTCCGTCGAGATAGTCCAAAAAGTTCTAAATTCTAAAGTAATTTAATTTGCAAAGTATCTCAGTCACTACGAGACATTGACACTTGCTCTGAATAGGCACTAGTACATTATATTCAAACACGACCATACATAGTTGTTATTCATATTTTAATTACAGGAACCCCACGCCAAAGAAAAACAACCTGCTACCTCTAAAATGGCCAGCGGCGACGACGAATCAATCAAATATCTTAGTCCTGGACAAACATTTGTATGTAATCGATCATCCTCGCAAGGAGCAACGCGGGGACTTCTTTTTGGAGTTGCTGTGTACTTACGGGAAGAGTGGTTTTGTGCCATGTGACAGTGCTGAAAGGTGTTGATCGTTAAATTATGTTTAAATTAATGTAGATAATGAACAAATTATATGTAAAATATTTAAATGTTTTGTTTTATTTAAATCAATAAAGATAAATTTTGTTATAATTTCAGTGGTTTTTTAGTTTTTCTCTTAAATAAACATACAAATAAACGTACATAACTAATGTTTTAAGTCAGTCAAAAAAGAAAATAACTTAATTTTCGTACAATCAGATAACAATACAAACAAAACGGATACATTATAAGATTGCTTTTATACAAACTATACATAATTTAATATTTTTATCGTGATTCATTTATTTAAATTATGATATCTATCGCGTACGCGCCATTACCTTGTCCCAAATGTCAAATTATAGACTAAATATGGTAATAGTAACTTTATTACATATAAACCTCCACAGATAACGAATCATTGAATAATTATGATAATTGAAAAAAATTGGGGGGAACAGATTCGATAAAATAAAAATGTAAAACGCTAAGATTGGAGCCCGGGGGCGGGGGCGGAGTTCTAGTCATTATTAATAATTTATGCCAGAGAAGTCTCGCCGCCGGCGAAATTACAATTTGTTATCTGTTGCCCCGAGTACGATTTTTCGCTTCCTATCTGTAATCGGTTCACAATTATTTGTATTTATATTGTATGTGGAGGGTAGAGGTAAGGAGCACCATCTCATATGAGTATTTCAGCTAAAAAAGTGTCCACATGTAAACAATAAGTTATAGTTCAAAACTCGAACGAAGTTACGCTTATATTATGAAAAGGATTATATGAACTGAACAATTATAGGAAACGTGAAGTATCTGTAGTGAAAATAGATATTTGAAATTTATTTTCGTATCGAAGCGCCACTTTTTTACCCGTTTTGATGGACACTTTTTCAAACACAGAGACAGTAGGTACTCCTTACCTCTACCCTCTATAATATTAGACTAGGAATCAGAACTTAATCTAATTTTGAAATGATTCCAACATTGGATTTGCGTCAGACTAAACTAAAATACTTATATCCATTTAATTACTCTAGATCTAGAAAAACTCAGTGACATTTACACAGCATTTATGACACCACTAAACGAACAAAATCACAAATGTTAAGACACTCCGTTCACCACCTTCACCGCATAAAATTTAAATTAAACATAACATTTGGACTAAAAAGCACAAAAACTTGAAAATATCTAAAATTCTTTTAGAATAATCCAATAACCATTTCATAGGTTTTGCCATCTCTATTTGAACAGCGCTGTGTCCTGGCAGAGTGCGGGCTGTGGGACGCCAGTATTAAATGATAACATTGAATATTTATCTTTGGACGGCGTGGCTGCTGGAGCCTGGGAGCGATGCAACTGATTGTTGGACTGGAAAGATATCGTACGGTTTTAGATAGACGTGCTGACCGTTTTCAATTTGATGTTCTCAAATCTATTTTCTTGTTACCTATTTTTTAAGCTTTGAATGAATGTCCAAAGCCCAGTATGTGGTCAGCTTCCGCTGTATCCTATATGTAGCGGGGTACAGTAGTTCCGCTGGAGTGTCTTTACACTAGGTTCCCTCTGTCTACCCTGCTACATGCGGGATACAGCACGAAGTTCTTTTAAAAAATATCTTTGTTTACAGGTCAATTAAATAATTTGAAGTAAACGTTTCATAAATATTTCACCGTTTTCCATACAATTCAAAAGTTAAAATTCAGTTGGATTTGAACTCGCTACTTTTAGAATTATTTACCAAAGACTGTCCATCTATCGTCAAAGCTGTCTGTTGTAGTGGAAAGATAACGTGAGCAGGACGAGCCTTTGATGTAGGACATTCTAGTGTTAAAACACTTTTAGGTCTAGATTTTTGAATAAGCATTGTTTCGTGAAAGGGAACGTTGCAGGGTGGCTGGTTCAATTTATGTAGGTATATTATTTTTTAGTACCTACAGATTTTTAAAATTTTATTATTTCAAATATTTTTTTATCAAATTTAGTCCGTAGTCCGTACCGTCCGAGGCCGTAGCGTTGGGGCGCATCGGCACAGCTTCTCAGTGTAAACGCGACAGTTGTAGGTTCCATTCCCGCTCAAAAAAATAAAATATTTTCATTGCCAGAGCGAGGCAATGAAAATATTAGTAAGACGACAAAGCATGGCGTTGAATACCTTCTTTGAATTCGGATGGTACTCGGGAAACGGAATGTCTCGACATTAGGTCCTCTCCGCCTATCCTGACATATACGAAATTAAACGTGAAACAAAAAATACCAAATTAAATGATGATAGTTCATCCCGTTTTCCATATCTCTAAAATAAGAATAGCGTAGAGCATGGGGTGATTTAACTTAGCATTACGCTGTATCCCTTGCAGGGTAGTTAGAGAAAAGGGAGTTAATTTAGATTCTTTTATATAAATATATTTTATTTTATAGGCTGCAGTGGTACAGCATCTGACGGTTAACCCGACTGCGTTGCGTGTTTGATTCCCACTCGGAGGAATGATTTTTTTTTATACTATATTTTTTTTGTATTAATTACATTTATTATTCAAATGTATATAAATGTCGGGATCGAACCCACTACAATCGTCTTTAACTAACTCATTGCGGCACGATGGTCTATACTTGTAGGTATGTACTAATCGTCATTCGCAACTGTTTCCATGGATTTTTAGATATGAAATGAAAAATCTTTTCGTTCCTTTAGAGTTTAGGATATCTAAACTACCTAAATACTAACTTTCTAAATCTAGTAATTTCGTCTGTTTTGTCAGTTTCTGTCAGTCACAAAGTAACGGAAGAATGTATACGTATAAAGTATACGTTACGTATTTACAATGTGGCACATCCCTATTAGGCGGGGACTTGTTCAACTCGTTTGGTCCCGATGTATGAGGCTAATGATGCACCGTGCGCTTGTTACCTTCAGTGGTATTACTTTGCATATTTTAAAATATGCTTCCCTTTGAAATTACTCTTTATGTACTTACTGTTATTATGTTTTATACTTAGTTGGTTGGTTGGTCTAACATTCTACTTTTATAATAATTAAGGAAATAGCGTTCAGTTAGGCTTTTGTGTACTTAACTATTTATTTTGGGCCAGTCGTGGCACAGGGGCACACGCTTGCGACTGTAAACACGACAGTAGTGTGTTCGATTCCCATTCGGAAGGGTAAAATATTTAATATTTTCAATTCCTCGCTCTGGAGTTGAGTTCCGTGACTCAAAATGCAATGCTTCCGGAAAGTGGGGAAAAGAAGAGAAGAATCTTAAACCAGGTTACCTCTCTTATCTCTTATCACTTAGTAGCTATGTTATATAAACTATTTCACTGGGCCACGATTACCTCATATGTATTTTTCAAAAACAAATGATACAAAGGAATGGATAAACAAAATAAAAAATCACATCACCGTTTAAACACAATATATTATTTTAAAAAAACAATACAATACAAGAACAATATTGTAGAATCATTTTTACAGAACGGAGGCGTCGCTGTACACACATACACACAAACTACTATTAATACATAGGGGAACTGAACCCGTATACCTTTGCTTAGTATTTAGGCCATTTGCCTTTGATAGTGATTTCGTAACTTTCCAAAATATTAAAAAAATAGGTAGTTATTCCAGAATAATCTATAAATTTTGAAAATTCATGTAATATATGAACAGGAAATTACATATAAAAACATGTAATAATTATGTCTGTGTGTACACCTAAAGCCAAAACATTGCTTTCAGCTACAATATCCCTTAAACCATAAACAATATTAAACTAAATTTCAAACAATGGCTATTAAAAACACAATTTATAGACCAAAAAGCAATGTCATGTCGTTCGTAATACAATAATTATAATAATGAGGGCACTAGCGTTTAAGTCTTTAATTACATTTATAATCTACAATTTTCAAAGTCACATTATTAATTGATAAATTATTTAAAAAAAATAATAAAAATCAGAAAAAATATCATAATATTTAAAATGTTACTTTGAAAACTAAAATACGGGGCACATTAGCCGTATTATATATGCCCCACGACCGTCAGTGCCCCCGCCGCCATTTTACATCATGTATGTATGTTTATCAATCAATATTTATATACGCTGAATGTATACACACATCACAATATTATTATTTAAACTACATTCGAAGTTTATATTTAACTTTTAAAATATCACAACGTCCTTTTTCGTTATTCACACACTTTTTTAAATATTCAAAGTTCGAGCACTTCGTTTTTTTTTATTCCAAAGGACAAGCGCCAGCTAGAGGCTACACTACAATAGACTACAAAATTTTATATATAATCGTATATATATATATAAATATATAAAAAAAATATGAACCACTCTGCCCCTCTATAGGGGGCACAATTGTGTGTAAACAGTTGTTATAACCTAATCCTAGTCTTATTATATATAATATTACACGCAATTATGACCTCTATATTACAAAACAAAGTTGTAAGTGTCAATTTTCTTGTTTTTTAGCATAAATCGCACAAATGACGTATTTTTTAAAAAATTACCCACTCTTGCCTGATTTTTTTAAGCATAAGCGATAAAAGCTATGTTACATTGCCTCCGAGGACTTCGCAAAGGCATATATGTGCGTAAATATGTAGAGAAATTGATTTATATATACATTTTAATATGATCTACACTACACTATTCAATATTTATTATATTTTTACATTGAAAAATGACCCCCCACCCCGCCCGTTTGCTTATTTGCTCAGTAAGCCTCAGGTTTAAGTGTTAGTTATAATATAATGAGTTAAGATATTAATGTTATTCTTTTGTTACAGTCCTTACAAGAGTTTAGTTTCTATCTAGATGATACCTTATAATAGCCAGATAATTTTGATAACTTGTAGTTTTTAATAATAAGTAGTAAATACAATTTACATTAGTATGTAATATATTTTTACATTATATACGAGCACAGAGTTCGTAGTACGATACATTCGACTAAATTTAGACGAAGTGTATTATTTTAATAAATATTATCATTTGTTAGAGACCTGGATGTTATTTGTCATACAAATTCGCTTTTAATGTATAAATTATCCATATATGATATATATATTTTTCAATTGTTAATAAATGATAAAGAAAATGGAATTTAAATTAGCGATACGCAATAAAAACCTAGTAAATGCAACTTTATTCTATTCAACTTATTCAAAGTAAGCTTTGTAAATGTCTATTAATATAATTATTATTCATATATTGTACAATGGCCTTAACAACATACTTCTTATACTAAATCAGAAAAAAAATCATCAATCACTAGGTTTTCACTTCGTAGCAATGATATTGGCATTTGCAAGTATGAATAATACTACAGCTTTTCAGATTTCAAATAATAATAATATAAAACATATAGATAAACAAAAAGATGTTTTAATAACCATATTAAACTTTGTACTATCAAAAAATTAATACGAAATGCGAGTAAAATTTAACATTTTTGAATAATTAAATATCCAAACGTACACAGATAATTATTAAACTGCCAAATATATTAAGTACAAGTATGCGTATGCAAAATTAATATGTAAGTATAGATAATGTTCATTAGATTGGGCGTGTAAGGAGAAAGAGATCACAAATAACATTGGTACATGAGAAAATCTATATCTCGTTTTAGCTTCCCGCATCATCCTGCACAACACAGTAAGAGTTACCAGATCGAAAATAATTCCCCCGAGTAGGATTCAAACTTACAATTTAATCACATGTACCGACACAACTCAATTTTTGTACATTAGATATTCTTGACAGTGCTTTGTATTTTATTTTATTTGTAATTGAAATTAATTTACTGCTAACTATGAATGTTTATTTATTGAAATGTGAGTAAATATTAGTGAAATTAATATATTAGGTTTAATATTGTTCATTTTTTATATAATAGAAGTAGTAAAAATATCTTAGGACAAATATATAATAGCATAAAAGAGAAAGAGACAGTATATAATAGATATTTATAACCTTTGTTTAGATTAAGAAACTTTTTTCTTGTTATTTTCGGTATTTTTTTAAGGTGAGTCAATATTGGTAAAATTACATGTAATGGAAAAATTACTTAGAAAAGGTATTTTAGAATTATTATTTTTTTAAATAAACTTAAACCAATTCCCCTTCTCAAAGAATATTTCCATTTCATTATATTAATTTGACAAATAATCAGAAATCTAAAATATTTTCTGACTAAATATTTTCTCAAATTTGCAACATGCCCAATCTAATCGCCTATCAAAAACATAATCAAACACTATATACCTGTTATAACGATCACGTCTACCAACCGACGACCTCTAACGTATGAGGCAAGAAACAAGAGCAATCTCCGAGGGAAATTGGAGGTAGAGATAGAAATCCAGGGGATAATGGTGGGAGCGTTAAAAACATTCCCAAACACTCAAACACTATACCTGGCGTTACGATCGCGTCTTCCTGCGGACGACCTTGGGTGCAAGAGAGTCCTTCGGGGGCTGTTTGAGGTGGACGTGGAGATGGAGATCCGGGAGGTCCAGGGAGTCCGGGGGGTTTTGGGGGTGCGTCGTCAGCGACGTAGCAGAGCCGGCAGATCGGCAAAGGCACAGGCGCCCAAGGAAGCTCTTGCCATACGACGGAGTAGATCGGCTGTGTGGGAGACACAGGCCTCGACTGGCGATACTGATTGCATGCCTTGCCATTCTGGAAATATATTGTTTATATTTATGTAACTCGTGATTGTAAACGCTACGGTTATGGATTCGAACCCCGGTCAGAGTAATGATATATTTACATGTTTAATGTTCTTCCTGGTAACAAGACAAAGCGTGGCGTTGACTAGCATTGTGGACCGGAACCATTTAATAATAAATTCTCTATGTTTTCACTGCAATATTCAGGATACAGCGTGAAGTTTAAATAAAATAAAAGTAATTAACAATCAATATTTACCAAGTATAGCGGCGTTAAACGCCTCACAGACGGGTTCGCGCCACACCGCCTCCAGCTGCCAGCCATTGGGACTGTCCCACGGGTTACTGTAGGCGAGGAGACTAAAGGCATCCTACACCATGAAAATTATCCTTTTTTAGTGGATCCACAGTTGTTTTAAGAAAATTAATAAGATTTATTTAGGAGTTATTAATAAATATAATCAATTTATTTTAAACAGACTTTGAACGGAGTTCATATCCTGCTAACAACATTAAATAAACCTAAAACCAATTTTTATGTTCTTATTTATTGTATAACTAAAAATATCAAATAAAAGTTAAAAAAAGATATTTACCTCTAGCATGGATTTTAAATAGTGATCCGGTTTCAGATCTTGACTCATCGCGTACAACTCCCTACCGAAAGCGAGCATACGCTCCACGGACGCACGAGCACCACAACCGTCAGCATCTAGATGTATTTTGTTGATTATTAATGTTTTTGTTTCGAAATAAGTGGTGAACTTGGTCTAAAATTTACGAAAAATTGAATTAAAATTGTTTTATTTTATAAAACAAATTATTCTTATTCTCTTTTGTTTGGGAAATTGTTGCTTCACTAAAAATGTTGACATTTCAGATTAGGTACTTATAAGGCACGCGGTCACCGGCGGAACGACTGCTTTATGAAATTGATGACTGCCAAAGCAAAGATATTGACCAAACGACGGAAGGACAAATATTTCGCTCTCGCTTTTATTATAATAATAATATATAGGCATAATTTTGTATTTATATTGTTGCTTTCTTTCATTGTACTTGAAAAAGATTTAGTTTCAAATTATATTTTTAAGCACTGTTACATAATTATTAAAATAAAATTTCGTACTTCAGAAGCCCCCCAAATGTAGCCTTCGTAACTAGATTATAAATATTATATATACTGTAGTCTAGTCGAAAATGTCAACATTTTTCTTAAAAATAAAACTTTTAGACCAAGTTTTGCTTTGATGAAATAAAAATTATACTGATGTTTCATTCACAGCACTCGTTTGTTAGTAAGAGCTGGCAGAATCAGTTTTGGTAGAAAGTGGCAGATATTGACATTGTGTGGATATGTGGTAAAAATTATACAATAAATATATGTGAAATATAATAATGAAATACTGTGTACGTGTTACGGCGTATCCATGTTAAAGATCAATAATTAATAATAATAAAAATAGTTACTTGGACATATATTTATTTATGTATTCTGTGCAAATTTGCAAGTGTCACATAATCTGTATATAAATAGTATAGTAAATAATATTAAATTACAAGATGATGAATGTGATATTTAAGAAACGAAAATAATTACTAAAAAAACACTTATTATTAGAATAAACAATTATCAATCTATATTGATTTTGACTATAAGATTATTATTATTTCATATACATATAACATCACAATACTCGCACCGGATTTAATACAAATTTTAGCATGCATGTTGCTAACAGTCAAAATGTATGACGTGTTACATAACTTCAAGCATAGTACGTTCTTTCGATAAACGATATTTTCTAAAATCGTGCCAAGTTTAGACATATTCTTTATTAAACATCAAACAATCGAGCTCGAACCGACACACGGTTTAAAATATATAAGAAAAATAAAATATATTACAAATATTATGTACATTGTGAACTAAAATGAGTGATTTTTCAAGCATTGCTTAATATTTAGCGTACCTGTTTTATATATAAAATAAAAAAGTAAAAAAAAAATTTTAAGTTAAACGGTTTTATATTGCAGATAAATGTACTAAAAGCTAAAAAATAATTTCATAGAAATTATGATTACTAAAATTTAATCGTGGGGCACGTCCAATATCTACAATTGAAAGACATAGCGTGAGACTTCACCCACCTAGTGGTAAGTATAGTCTGGCAAATATGTTATTGATAATGGGAAGCACGCGCGGCAAATTGCGCAGAAAGCGTATTTTGATGTCTGCACATAGACACCCGCTCACGCTGGACCGATTCCCCGTAAGGGCTCGCGGGGAATCGTTGCGGGGTGTGACCGGGCTACGGTACAGTCGAGTGCAACGCTATCAGTTCATTACTATGAAATATGAATATAATATCATATGATAGCATCATATATGCGGAATGGCGTAGTAGAGCATATTTATCTAGTAATATTATAAAAATTAGTAAAAAACACCAAAGCAACATGCAAAATGAAGATATGGTAAATTGAAAAATTAAATAAAAAACTAAATTAAATTATTATAATGAGGCCACATACAAATCTTCTCAATCCAAATTCAATAAAAAAAGTAAAATTTAAAAAGTAAATTTAATATATAAAACAAGCAAACAAATACAAGATTTTGGCGTTAGGCAACATGCAAAATCAACTTATGGGTAAGTAAAAATTTTTTTAAATAATGGAAATAGAGGTCTTTACAAATAAATGATGTTAATAAATTATATCTCCAAATTAAATCAAAATTTTATTACCGTTTTATTTAAAACGTTAATTAATGCATGCAAGAAAGTAAAAAATAAAAATTAACAAATAATAAAGCAAATAATCAAAACGGTAAAAGGCATTTTTGTTTACAATTAATTATATTCTTGTTTGAACAATATAGTGTGAGCTCGATAGTACCTTTAAAGACGTGTGGGTGCGAATTTCCTGTAAGGACGTAGCGCTCACACTGACGCACAGTAACTTGTATGGCAAAGGGATACCTCACTCTCATTTTTTTTTCCCCCAAAATTTATTTAAATAATTTACCCAATATTTTTTTTATATATATAATCTTAAATATTGCCACATATTTCTTTATCCATATTGCATTGTATATAAGCTTGTATTATGCATACTGAATGTTTATGTTGTACATAAGTGTGTGTATATATATATATATATATATAGATAAATATCATGTGTCATTAGATATATAAGCAGAAGCTTAGAATTGATTAATTATTTATTGACAAAAAAAAATGATTATACTTTTCGGGCTAGTCTTGATTTTATTCTCGACAACAATGTATGGAACAGCTGATTATTTTTCGATATTTACGTATCCTCATAAAATTTTCGTTTTGTATAATTAACTACAACATAAACATGATAGACAGATATTTTAATTATCGTATAGGTAAATGTGATTTGCTAAGCGTGGGGTAAAACAACATAACAGGGTAACACTGATCGAACGTTCTCTGCGCATAGTATACTGCGCAATTTGCCGCGCGTGCTTCCCATTATCAATAACATATTTGCCAGACTATAGCAAGTGTCCCCACGATTTTATTTTAGTAATCATAATTTCTATGAAATTATTTTTTAGCTTTTAGTACATTTATCTGCAATATAAAACCGTTTAACTTAAAATTTTTTTTTTACTTTTTTATTTTTAAGTTTTTAGTTTTTATTTCTCATGCTATTCAATTCGTTGAAATGAGGCTCGATGTCTCATTATTGCAAGGTTAATGGAGAATGTTACGAACGACCCCCCCCAGAGGTCCAATAGAGGGACAAGGCTATGTACAACAAGATGAGCCTGAATCTTGAGGGGAAAACGCTAACGACATATCATTTTTATCCACCTAGTGCCATACAGTTCTCGGCGCTCTTTTACCTTTTACCTTGGGTGGTACCCCTAGCGACGTATCATTTTTAGGCACCCTATAGCCACACAGTCCTCGACAGGATACCAGATTTTGACTTAGGTGGGAGATTCATATTGTAATTGTGTATAGTATACTGTATTATACTTACCAAGCCCTTTATTTTGATACCCATATTGATGGGATTGAAAACTACATTATCCGCCATTTTGTAGCAGTGGCCATCTTTGATTTTGATTTTGTATAGTGCACTGAATTCTACTTGACAAGCCCTTTCATTTGATACCCATATTGATGGGATCGAAAAAACTAACTTGTACGCCATCTTGTAGCGGCGGCCATCTTGGATTTTGATTTTGTATAGTCCACTGAATTCTGCTTGACAAGCCCTTTCATTTGATACCCGTATTGATAGGATTGAAAAAAACTAACTTGTCCGCCATCTTATAGTGGCGGCCATCTTGGATTTTGATTTTGTATAGTCCACTGAATTCTACTTGACAAGCCCTTTCATTTGATATCCATATTGATGGGATTGAAAAAAACTAAGTTGTCCGCCATCTTGTAGCGGCGGCCATCTTGGATTCACAATAATATTGAATATGGATAATTGTATTGTCACCAGAATCAAAGGCGTATACCAAATTTCAGATCAATCGGTTAACGGGAAGAGGGTTAAATTTCAATTACTAAATTTGACCCAAACAAACAAACAAACGGGGTGAGCTAAATAAAACCGTTTAAAAAAACAAATATTTCATTTTAATGGAGAAATTAAAATTTTATAATTATTTTGTGCTTTCATCCTTAGCATTTTAGATGTATATTTAGATAATATTATTATTGTTATGTTCATATTAAAAAAAAAGTCAGACTAAAAATATTCGAAAAAATATTGGTCCAAGTTCTGACCTAGTCGCTATGTTATTTACTCAAGATATGGACAAAATATACTCAACATAAAAAAGATATCTGTGACACACATCACTAAGTAATAAAATATGCAAGCAGAAAGCAAATAAAAAGTAAATTCATATTTATATGTGTCATATGACGCACTAAAATTGATACATAATCAATCATTGATAATTATTAAATACTAGCGGCCCGCCCGCGGCTTCGCCCGCGTGAACTACGTTATTATTAATTTCTGTCTCCATGAGTACCTACGTCCTTTAAGTGACGTCCATGCAAAATTTGAGACTCCTAGCATTTATAGTATCGAAGTTTCATACAAACTTTCAACCCCAAAAACAAACCCTTAGAAGGCGAATATTGTAAATTCCCGTCTTAGCGAGCACCTACGTCCTATAAATAACTTCTATGCAAAAGTTGAGATTCCTAGCACATGCAGTTTCTGAGATTTCGTGATGAGTGAGTGACCTTTCGATTTTATATATATAGATAGTGGTTATATACTCAAAAAAAACAACAAAATCTGCAATGATGATGTGACATAATAATCAAGGAAATGAAAAAAAACACATAAAAAGAATAAGTATTTTATACGTTGAATACAAATTTGGTAATTATTATATGTATTCTTTGGATAGGATATTATATGTAGTGGCTTTAGGATCGCTAAAATATAATTTATGGCATAAATTAAAAACAGAGGTTACTTCTTTTTTGAATTATTGTCCCTATATAATTTATTAAAAGATAAAATGCTTTTCATCTTGTTAAAATAGTCTACTTACGCCAAACGGGTGCAAAGGGGGAAATTGTATAATAAAATGCAACAAAAAAATGCTAGTACGTTCACATACATCACTACCACTGGAAAAATGAGCCGGTAATGCTTAGACGTCTTTTAAAAAATAGTTTTACATTTCGACCAACAAAGAGGTTTGTATTTTGTTATTACTTCACCCCGGTCTCTAGAACTAACGAGTTCATTTCACCTGTTTCAGCCCGCTCTGTCTATGTGGAATTACAAATAGGAAATTTACTCTTGCGAGTTCAACGTAGTCATTAATGGGCCCGCTCATCATTGATTTACATAGTTAAGGAGACGGCAAAATTAAACACGTATAAACACACTTATAGTACGGTGCATGAAAGAAGAGAAAAAGTATTATTTTGCTGTAAAGAGAGATAAATATTTTTGCAAGCATAAATAAACTGTACAACAACAAACAAGCGTATAAGAATTTCTACGTGGCTTGATAAGAAGAACGTATGACTTAACATTCAGAGCTCTAGGACGTTCACCAAGAGGCGCAGGTTCGAGAACTATGTTGAATTGTTTGTAGGTTTACTAAAATACTTTACTGTCCACTGTAGCTTAGGAATACATGGCAAGGTGAGCAATACGCCGGGCATGCATAACAACATAATGTGCTACTAAAACTTAACCAACCTTCCAAACACAAGCAAAATCTTAAATTAAGTAAACGCTAAGGCAAAACAACACGTGGTAGACATGGAAAATATGTTAAACATCGCAAACATGATAGTTTTTAGGTAGTCATAGTAGATTAGTTAGGTATGGTAAGGCAGCAATACGCACCGCTACGGCACGGCAGTAGCGCGGCGACGCACGCCGTGACGCTGGGCATGCCCTTCACCAGCGGTAGCTCCTCGCCCTCATACACACCCACACCTACAACCCACGCTATGCTACCGATGCCAGATCGAACCCCAAAACCCCTTAATCCTAACCTAAACTGCTGAAACCCATGAACCCCAGTGGTGATCGTTTCTCAACCTCATTCATTGTTGAAATGACTGTCCAAGTTAAATTTGGAATTGTGTATATTATTTTTTTGTTGTTGAATTAAATTGAAGATAAAAAAAACTCACTAAATGTAAGGTACCTCTGCAAAACTTACTTAGGTTAACTCAAGTGATAATAAACTTAACATTACACTTGAGCATTAATTGTCCTACTGTATTAAAAAAAGTTGAGAAACGATGCTCTTATCAGAAAAAACCAAAATAAAAAAAACAGGTATTGTGACACAATAGCCCATAAAGATACAGAAAATAAAATCATCATTCAGTTTTGATACATCTCATGGTAAAAAGAAAACCATTTTAAAATATAATCGTATCACAATAAATGTTCTTAACAACTTTTACACAACTAGGGGTCAGCAACCTTTAGCCAATGGTCATAGTGGCCTAGTGACAAATTACCATTTGTAAATGATCAGTCACTTCGATACCAGGGATGTTACGAATGTATTATTTCGAATTACGATACAAATGTGGATATAGGAAGAAAACTATATTAGTTCCAGTTACGGATATAAAATTATTACGGAATATCAGTTAGTTTCGGATAATTTCGATTTTTGAGATATTCTATTAATGACAGTTTTTTTATTTGTTTTTTATCCTTTTATAATAACAAAAGTTTGTCCTCTTATCTTTTCTGTCAAACAAAACTTAAGAATCTGTCATAATAATTTCCCAATTGAAAAATCAATCATACCAGAAATCATCCGAAGTCTATAACGATTACAGATACTTTTTTACAGTGTACGAGTATGTCCGAAATTTTCCGCAACGGTTACGGATCTCCATAACATCCCTTTTAATGGCCCAGTGACTAGTGGCTAGTGACCATTTTCGGACACTACGCGAAATAATAAAAAGAAGCGCATTATACCACTAAGTGCGTATGTATGCCTACATGAAGTGAGGGACAGGCATAAAAAGCTAACATGCAAATCAGATTTATTAATCATATAATATACCTATATTCACTTTTGTTTAAAACAAAGATGTTACAAATAAGTAATTCAGAAAATAGTCTATAAATAAAAAGAGAATAAATTTCTTAATAACATAGTAAGACCTCAAAACGATATTTTAATTTGTTTTCATTTTTAAAATAAAAACATATATAAAAAATATTCAGTCAGCTAGCCAGCCAGCTAGGTTGTAAAAAAAAACGAACATTTAGAGTACATCGTTTAAAGCAGTTGTTTTAATACACATACAAATACTTTTCGAAATATTGCCCGTAATGGTTAATATCTTTTAATAAATTATGTTCTTATTTTAGTAGCTTACAAAGCTTTGCTGCCTTAAACTTGTATGTATCGAGGGACAATTGAGAAAAGTGGCCCTACTATGTACCGGATAATAAAAAAAAGTATTCAATATTAATTGTAATAATTGTTAAACTTTATGTAACATGTTATGTAACAAGTGATATAAAAAAAAACAATCATTTAACATAATGAATATAGGCATTTAAAGCAAATGCTTAGCTAAAATTTAAACCCTAACGATAAATAGCAAAGTTAGTAAATTATATTTTTTTTATATATAAAAAAAATAATACAGAATAATATTTCATGTCATGATACATTAATTGTATATAAAATAAATAAAATAAAAGAGGAAAACTAAAAAGCGATGAGCAAATAAAAAATAATGGGGATATAAATAAATAAAAATTAAGTTAATTAAATATGGATGACATGACCAGCAAATAATATATAAATTAAACACCCTGTATAGATGTATTATAAATCTTATACATAATATAGAGATATATACCTCTCTATTTATTAATATTTTTGTAATAACAATTAATAATATCAATGTGAAAGTTTATAAGGATAGATGTTTGTTCCACTTTCACTTTCAAAAATTACTAAGCAGATTTAGATGTAACTTTACAGTAATATAAGTTTTAAATCAGAAACACATAGGCTACAATTTATGTTTACACTTTGTACAATTTGGCTATAACAATATATATTTGGCTATTAATGCGTGCAATGCCACGCATGAGCCGTATGTATATAGTATGTATATAAAATACATTCATTTGAATCCTAGTCTAGTCCTTAAATGGTCGAGTTAGTATACAATAATAATAAATAGTTAATTATAAGATTTACTTATACATAATAAAAATATTTCCTATTATATAAACACACAATTGAAAATTGTATAAACAATGTGTTAAAAAATTATAATTCTTATATTCTATACAATAATAGAGAATTTAAGGAAACAATAGGAAACCTAGTAAAAGGAAGGGAGAGGACCACTATGAGAAGAAAGAAAAAAAAATAGGAAGACAAATTATGTCCTTTAGGAAAGAATTTATTATCTGTTACATTTATATTTAGAATTGTTAAGGTACCCATAATATAATTCACTTTTACAATAAAAGTTAACCCAAAACAAGTAAATTGTTACTCTACGTTCGCACAGAAATTAGTGGGACAGGGTAAGGGAGTGTCTTGGCACGAGATTCCCTCTGCTTACCCAGTTATATGCGAAATACAGCGTGAAACTAAATAAAATGCAACGATTTATACTAAGAAAAAAAAACCAAATGAGTCTAGAAAAAAGGAATATTGGAAGAAAACTTTACATAAAAACGGAAAGAAATCAATGGAAAAAAATCTATGGAAAATTATAATCAAAAGGGACATCTGAGGAATGGGAAGGATTATACAGATATTAGGCAAGCACATACCATGGTGTTCCCCATTGGAGGGGGGCGCCATGTCCACGTCGCAGCTGTGCCGGAGTTCCGTATCTAGATCTGTATCCGGACATTCTGATACTCCTGGAAATAAATGATAAATAGAATATATATATGAGAGAAAAATACTTTTTTACAATTTAGACGTAGCTTGACTAGAAAGTGTAGTGTAATGGTCAGAGCACGGGTTTAAATCGCGCTATGTTAAAATTTTTATATTCAAGAAAATAGTACATATTCATCTACTTTTATACTAAAATTATACAACGCTCTAATCTCATAAACTTTGGGTTGTAATTGAAATCCATCCATTGGAGTCCATCTACCGAAGCTACAGACTATGTTATATCACGTTAATCATCTCTTTGTATTTTATATATTTATAATTAAAGTTATTTTCATTTGCCTATAGGAGTGAAGCTGCAGGTAAAGTGAGTTACAATTATATATAATCTAAGTAATTAGAAACTTATTTTGATGTTCATTCCATAACTATGTTATAAATACAAAGTATTTATCCCTTTAATAGGATGACCATATTGTTAAAAATAATGATTTTATCAGATTAGGTAGAGGTAACCTATTGTGAAGACAATGCCTGTCGAGCGCCGGAACTCAACATATACGCTTGACTTCTTATCAGAGCGAGAAAAAAATATTCCCCCAACTGCCTCACTGCGCTTCGACAGTTTTAAAGTTGTTATATTTTTGAAAGAAAATGCAACTACCCACCATTACTATGCATATGCTCGCCGTTAGCTGCCAACGGGGGAGCCCGGCCCGTGTGAGATATAACCGACGTCGCCACCCCGTTACTTCCCTCTGAACCCTCTGTACCCTCTATACCTTCGGTCTCTGTACCCTCTGGACTTTCTGAACCTTCGGAGTGGAGGGCCTGAAATGTTTAGATTTTTTTGTTGAAAGATGGATAATGTTATAAAATGGTAATGGTGTAAAATTTCTCGAAAGATCAGGGAAATTAATTGAATATATTTAAAAAATAAGTACTTTTCTAATATTAAAAAGATAATTTTACATTGTCGATTATTATTTGATACTTCTTGTTAGCTTCACGCTTTATCCCTAGCGGAGCAGTCAGAGTGAATGAATAGCACCGAACGCAATATGCAGAGACTACACTGCATATTTCCTTTTCTTATTACTTTTCACAAAGAAAAATTATCTTCTTTTATACACATTGAACAACATGTTATTCAAAACAAACAAATGTGGACATGCAATGTGAGCGCACAAAATTAATTCGCTTAAAAGGCATTTGTGAACTTATTTTCAGTTTCTCATCTTATTAATATAGTCAACGATAGAATTCTATAAATATATAATAAACAATAACATCCAATGATCATCTTCAAAAACTGTTTATGGAAGGAAGATTGATACACTAGATTCCTTCACCTTAGTCACCTTCAAAAACAAAACGATCAGCTCACCTGCGAGTCAGAGCCGTTGACCATCTCTACGAACTGTCTGCATTTGAGCAGCAGCAGCAACTCGGCGTCGCGCTCCAGCAGGCCGGGGTACAGGCGCCGCGCCGCCTCCACCGCCTCGCCCACGCGCCCGCGCAGCACCAGTTTGGATATCCCTGGGGGTGGTGCGACCGTCAGATAATCATGTGTTTAGGTTTATCTCTTTAATTAAATGTATTAATTATTTAGGATACATTGTATAAAATTTTATTACACTATTTCAAATGTATAAATTAAAAAGTCAGTCTTTACTCGCGAAATTTCTAAAGCGAACCATTAATGAACGGAAGATGAGAAAATAGTTTGCAAATTTCTATTTGATTTTCATCTTCAGGATATGTAGCAAGGTAGACAAATGTAACCCAGTGTTAATTCTATTCCCCACCAACCGCCTAATATTC
This sequence comes from Heliconius melpomene rosina, assembly GCF_056956725.1. Classification (NCBI taxonomy): domain Eukaryota; kingdom Metazoa; phylum Arthropoda; class Insecta; order Lepidoptera; family Nymphalidae; genus Heliconius; species Heliconius melpomene. The sequence goes on along the minus strand of NC_140402.1, from coordinate 510,172 downwards.
GTGAAATTGCATGCCTACTTCGACAAGGAAATGAAAATTATCAAGAGATCATCGTCATTTAATTCTTATTTATAGTATAAATATAAATTTATAGGTCAAACTATTAAGCCTACAAGGAGTGATTTTTTTAATTTAACATATAATCCATTCTTAATATTAATAATGAGTTGTTTATTCCCTACGTCACAATTTATTTAACAGAGAGGGAAAACGAAAATAATTTATTTCCCCGAGAGAAAATCAAACTACCTACAACCACCTCATTCACAGTTGAGACTCCGTTCCACTGCGCCACGACGGCCTTACAATCAAAAATTCAAACATAATTATACATTACATATTATAAAAATATACAAACTTTGTCTATTCTTAATAGAAGCTATATCTTCATCAATGGGCTGCCCTGTGGCGCGAGAAAACGCCTGCGCCGTACTGCAGTAGCCATGATGGACTAGATACGTTGATACCATTCTGGAAATAATTAGTGATAAGTTGTTAATTTCTTTAGCTTCACGCTATATTCTGTAAATAGCAGGGTAGGCAAAGGGAACCTAGTTCTGGGACACTTAATTCCTCACTCTCGGCTGAAATTACGTTTTGAGTGGTGGAAAAAATCTGAGGTTTCTGGGTATAATAGAAATCGTTCCAACAGCACTTACCAGCCAAGAGTATTTTTATTTATTATATATGTTTTATATTCATTGATTTGTTGTATTTAAAATAAAAGAATTGTTGTACTATAAAAAGTAAAGGAAACATTAAACACTCCATTAAAAAAAAGTAACAATAAATAAAACTCCATACACATAAAGCAAAAACCTCAGTCCCCTTTAATTCCCTTAAGTCATCAGCTATTTATGTAAGACATGATACCACTGTCCCTGCTCTTCTCTTAAAGGGAAAGGTTATTCTTGGTTTGCCAAACAAGTTCCACTAAGAACTCTTCTTAACATAGCCTCTATGCCAATACCCACTACATAAAAACAGACTTGTTGCCATTATCTCTACACTTCAGACAAAGGAAACCGATTGATGACCAAACAAGTCCTACTACAGATTTTCCTTAGCATGTCCACTATAATATATATCAAAAATAAATCATTCACCCGTCATTCATCAGTCCCTCACCTATGTAAAACCTGCTGCCACTGCCCCTGCTCGTCTGGCAAAGGAAATTCATCGATGGCTAAACGAGTCCTAGCGCGTAGTTCCCTCAACATGTCCTCTATGTCGAAGACGAACGGTTGCTGACCGAAATTAGCGTCGACCACTTCACCTGGTGTTTGTAGACCTACTGTTGGGTAGAGGTTTGGCTGTGGAAAAAAGTATTTAGATAAGACGCTTCTAATTTGATGTAGATTTATTTAAATAGACTTGTGCAAGTACCTTTGAACTGAATGAGCATAAATTAACCACCAAATCGGCAGGCAGTTCTGCTAAAAAGCCGCTAAGAAACGGAATAATTGCTATTTATATACATTGGTAGCTTCCCTAGTTGCATTTTTATTCAGCTTCACGCAGTATCCCGCACAGAAAACAGAAACAGAAAGAAAACCTGGGAACCTAGTAATAAGACACTGTCGTTTTTCCCTTTTCGACGAATTGCGTGTTGAGTGACAGAACTCAACGCCGACCTCAATGCCAGATCAAGTGAAAATATTTAATATTTCATTTCCTCGAGTAGGAAACAAAAATACAACCTGTCGCATTTACAGTCACACGCTTATACTGCTGCGACTGCTACTGACTGGCCGCATTTTTATATATACATAAATTATATTTATCTTCAAATCAATAAAAAAACTAAAATCACTACACTCACAGGCAGCCCCCTAAAAGCAATTCCTAGATGGTGCCCATTCTTAGTGTAGAAGCAAGTGTTGTCGACGAGGTTGACGCCGCAGCCGATGACGTCGCCGGTGGTGAAGGTCGGGCCGTAGGGCTGGCCGGTGCCGGACGAGCAAAACGAGTGGCCGTCGTCGCCGTGGTAGCCGTACGAGTGTTTGTCCCAACCTAGTTAAAAGGTGTTGAAGTTGTGGATTAATAATAATTAGTTGGAAATTAAATTGAAATATCTATCGTCAAATATTTTACTACCAGTTCGCTAAAGTTCATTAAACAAATATTTCAAAACTATGTATTACGTTAAAAAATGTTGCCGTAATTTTATAAATAAGAATATCAATTTATAATGGAAACGAACAAGAAATGCTGAAAATCACTACAATGCTATTTGATACTCCTGGCTTATATATTCAGCAACTGCTCGAATTAAGTGCATAAGAATAAAATGTACCTTGAGATATAGACGAATAACAGTTCTTTTCATGACTCTATTAATATTACTATTAACTTGAAATATTGCATTTTCTTCTGATCTTTTTTAAAAAGCTATCAAATATTGAGATCACGCTGAATCCCGTAACTGTAGCAAGGAACCTAGTGTTCAGACACATCGTTCTTCACTGTACGCCGAATTCTGGAGGCATTGCGTGTTCGAGTGGCGAAACTCAACGCCGCGCTTTGCCTCGACACCAGAGCGAAGAAATGATAATATTAAATATTTCATTTCCTCGAGTGGGAATCTTACCCACAACCTGACACGTTTACAATCACATCTTTGCAACTCATGGACTTATTTTATTTTCAGAAAAATTCATATTCACTAATACAAAATGTACCAGGAAACTCACCAGGAAGTCTGTTCATATTGACCCCATGGGCCGACAGTCCTATCCCCATGTACCCGTCCCGCCCCTTCGACACTATCCTCACTTCGAAGTAGTAGAGGCCGCACGCCGCCGGTATAGGGTGCGTGGCGCGGACGCTCGCCGCGTCCTTGTGGGTTTTGCCGTGACCTGGAAAACCATTGGTTCTATATTAGATTACCGGTTCACCTTTGTTCATATTAACTACTTTTGTATAAATAAAATTAAAATCAACTTCACGCTGTATACAGCACACAATAGGGTAGACAAATTTATTTTTAGTGGAAACAATTATTATATTTGAGGCTGTCGTGGCGTAGTAGGACAACATATGAATGAAAATGCAAGGGTAGTGGATTCGATCCCACTGGGAGAAATTATGATATTTAAGTTATTTTTCGATTAAGCTATTTTTCGATTAAGCGAGGAATTGAGTGTCATTACCTCACATCACACCAAATGTAAAGCTTTATTTTTTTTAAATTGATAGTTAGCATGCATTTCAATGTGTTAAGCGGCGTTCTATTAAAGACAAGGATGTTAAACAAATATTTTTAAAGATTACGAAATCGCCGTCATTTCTATCCAAACTTCATGTGGGATTCGAACTCCCAATATTTGTAAATATTTTGACGTCGTCGTCTTGGTATTAGTCATAGAATATGAAGATTATTTATGAAGAGAGTGAACTGACTTACTGGTGGTAAATACAGAATACAGTATAATCATAAATCTAAAATAATAAATAAATATGATATAATGTACCTATTGACCACAAATCAACTACTTTTTCTTATGAATTCACGCTGTATCTCGGTGTTAAGATACTTCGTTTCCAACGCATTATTAAATTTTCGAGACACTGTGTTGAGTGTTTTATTCGGTTTTTTTGAAGCTTTCATCTCCGACATTTATCAGACTAGGCCTACCTGCCTATCAAATTCGTCGCCATATGTTATCAGAGCGAACAGACGCAATTACTTTAATTTACGCAAAACTAGCTTCACACATTGAACGACGGCCAAGTGCGAAGTCACTGAGAATGTTAACGACCTCGCATATCAAAACATGAAAACACATTCACAGAAACACAAGATTCGCCAAAAAATTTACAAGCAAATTATGTATTTACAAATTTGTTACAGCGAAGAAAGGCTCAAAATTGATTAGCTATTTTGTATCCTTGTTATTTAATAAATACTGATAATATTAGACATTTATACTGTCATATTAAAAAAAAATAGTTCAAAAGCAGCAAAATCATAGATAAAGAAATCTTAAAAAAAAATTATTAGTTTTTTTTTAATATCCTAGACACAAAAATCTATTTAACACTAGAAACACTTAGTTAGGACGTTTTAACACAAATTAAATAAATAGCAATCAATAACAATCGTAAAAGTGGAAAACTGAGTGTCTTAACACTTGGTTCCCTCTGCCTACCCTGCTGTGTGCGGGATACAGCGTGAAGATGTCACAAATTTATATAAAATGTAACAAAATCCGATTCTCAACATACATACATCTTCGGCTGGAACAAAGCGACGCGCGCGCAGGTTAACGAACCACGTGTTTACAGTTTACACAACAACAACGGTGAGATAAACCGACCGGATCGCGAGAGCACTACAAAGTATTTCTCACAACAGCGCTGACGTGACATCTTAAATCGTTTGCTTTATACAAAAAAAAGTGTAACGTTGATATCCTTGAATAGTTTCGTATGTTAAATGAGTTTCTGATCAAAGAAATACACTTACAGAAATCCAAATAGAAATATTGTTTATTCAATGTAGGCCAATTCACAGTCAGTCCTACTATATTCTTTAGCTTTACGCTGTATACACATAGGTTAGACAGAGGGAATATGGGAGCGTAGAGTTAAGGCTCTCCGTTCCTCATCCTAATACTTTCGCTTCCCACTTTTCGCTTAATTCCTGATACATTGCGTGTTGAGTGGCGGAACTCGAAGCTGTACTTTGCCTCTTTATATATGTACTAGCGGGCGCGCGCAGCTTCACTTGCGTATGTAAGGGTGAATTCTAATAACCCATGAAACATGTGTTCAATGAAATATTTTTAAGAGCCTAAATTTCAAATTTTATAAAAATCGGTGGCGATTTAAAGATTTTTCCATACAAACTTTCAACCCCTTATTTGCACCTTTAGGGGGTGAATTCTAGAAAACCATGAAACGTATGTTCAATTAAATATTTTTAAGAGTGTAAATATCAAATTTTATAAAAATTGGTGACGATTTAAAAAAAACCTATACAAACTTTCAACCCCTTATTTGCACCCTTAGGAGGAGAATTCTAGAAAACGATGAAACACGTGTTCAATTAAATACTTTTAAAAATCTAAATTTAAAATTTTATAAAAATCGGTGCCGATTTAAATTTTTTTCCATACAAACTTTGAACCCCTATTTCACCCCTTTAGGGTTAAAATTTTTCAAAATCCCTTCTTAGTGGATGTCCAGATTACGAAAGTAAACTTTTGTCCAAATTTAACGTTTCTACCATAAGCGGTTACGGCTGTGCGTGCGTCTTACCTCAGTCAGTGAGGACAAGTCCTTTTATATATATAGACTAGCGGACCCGGACGCGGCTACGCCTGCTTGAAATATAAGAATATAATTTGTATAGAAATATAATTTTAATCTAGATGAAATGCTAAAAGTGACTATTACATTTATTTTCATAAGGATGAATATCAAAACGACGCGGTAACGAACGCGGTCGCGTAGCGACGACGGTTGTTATTAACATGGCAGAATAAATTGCATGTCAAATTAGAATGTACTTTAAAATATATTAGTATATATGTGTAATGTAATGTTATATAGCCTATAGCACTTCTGAAGAATGCAGCTTTCATATAAAACAAAAACAATGAAAATCGGATCAGTAGATCCAGAGATCTTAGCGTTCAAACAAACAAACAAACAAACAAACAAACAAACAAACAAACAAACTCTTCCGCTTTATTATATTAGTATAGATAAGTATAAGTATAGATTATAGTTACGCAATAATAATGAGAAAACAAAACATACATAAATTTATAGAGGGGTGTGATTTAAATGTGAAAGCAAAGCAAAGCATCATTGCAAAAAATATACGTAATTGAAATCTAATGACGCAGAAGAAGCGTATCTAACCGATTCAATACTCGCTCTCGCACACGATTTACATTCTAACATATAGTCAATGTTTACAGCTGTGCGAGTGTACACGCGACGGGCTGTGGGTTCGATTCCCGCTAGAGGATATGAAATCTATACTTATAATAAAATCACAGGTTCAAATGTCGCAACGTCAATTTTTTATACATAGTTTACAAAACTATTTTCCTCTCCAAGTGTGGTATTACACTTCAAAAATGATATAAATAGTAAGAATTTCTCAACTCAACGGTAACTCTACACTCGAGGCGATCACCTGAGTTCGCCCGCGGACCAGTTTTTCCGGCACGTGGTGTAAGGTGGCCGAATACAATACTTTTGTAAACAATATTTTCTAAGAGCTATGAAACATTTATATAGAATTGTGTATATTGTTATATATTTTGAGACCAATCGTAGCGCAGAGGCACAAAGTGTGCTTGTTATATTTCCATTTCTACGCTCTGGTGTCAAAGCAAAACGCGGCGTTGAGTTTGGCCACTCAACACTCATTGTCTCCGTTCCACTAGTAATAGGGTCCCGTTTTACCATTCATGTAAGGCACCCTAAAAAAACCAAAACCAATAATAGAAAAAAAATAATCAAAAGCAGAAGTTACTAGATATATATTTCAAAACTTTTCAGCCAAATTTGCCACAGCATTAGTTAAATTAACTAAGTCGTATTTCAAATGGTTAAAAACAAAACTGCATAAAAAAGTTAACTGCATAAAGAGAAAAAGTTTCGCGAGGATTTTTGTAGGAAACTTCAGAGCTTCTCGACAGTCTTTTCCAAGTTAACAACTGAAGTCTAAAAACTCAACGGGCCGTCACTAACGCGCAGTCTACCTCTACCTCTACCTCTACAGCAATTTAGTACCGAGACTGTAATGTATGGAAAACCCTCATTGACTTTCAAATGGAGATGGAACTGGTAACCCATTTTTATGCGTTTTATTTACATGGCAACACATTGAAATAACAAAATAAAAAATATATATATAGCTTTAGTTTCTTGCAGCTTTAGGATTTTCTTTTTTTTGAGGAAAAGAAATAACTCAATATGTGACATTTCCTTTGGAAATAATATATAAAAGAAATTTAAGTGGAACGTAACTAGGGAACAACATAAATTTGGAAACAGGTTTTTAGTAAGTTGATTGTGAAACTTGAGACAGAAGTTACACAACTTTTTAATAGTGATAACATGTGCCTGTAGAACTTAGGTAGGTACAATAGAGATATAGTGATTATAAAATATGTTAATATATTTATATCACTCGGGGCTTCACCCGCTTATACTACTCTATTATTTATTTACTAAACTATAAAGACAACATATTATATACAAACGTAAAGTAACAATCAATTTAATAAAAAAATCGTAGCAATTTTGTCGAACTAAATACGTTATATTGATATATTTTTTTATTTATGAACCGATTCTAAAATACAATAGTGAAAACTACATTTAACTACACGCTGTATGCCACACATTACAGGGTAGGGGGCCTGGGAATCTAGTGTTAAGACACTCTGTTCCTCATTCAGATGCTCCCGTTTCCCACTTTTCTTCGAATTCGAAACACTGCGTGTTGAGTGGCGAAACTCAACGCCGCGCTTTGCCTGTTTTCCAGAGCGAAGACAAGACAAAAACAATGGAGAAATGAATCCAATTCCAGAATATGGTCCGCCTTAGTGTTTTCCATATATAAAATACCAAATTTCTATTAATATGTACCTATTAGATAATCCATTCATCGAGAAAAGCTATCATTCTAGAAATAACAAGATGCGAAGAAACAACAGGGGCGCTAAACAAAGATATATGAAAGCTTATATATTTATTAAAAAATCTAGACAAGTATATAAGACGAAATAAATCATCTAGCTATCTAGTCGTAGTGTTACGATGTAACCCACTGTACCTTAAGTCAGATTAACCGCGGGCATATTATGTTTAGATACACAAAATATATTATGTTATTTTAAATAATATAACACACGACAGACATACCGATACAGCAACAATGCGAACCATCGTGGCGAGTAGACAGTAGACCGAGAGAAAAGACTAAATTAGCTGCAAATACAATATTAGCGGTCCATTGCCCCGGCGAGGCGTATACATTAGACTGAGATCCGGCCGTTGAATCCTGCATATACGAGTTTTCTTAATTAAACCTATATTAATGAATAATACATGATTAGTAGAACAGATTATACCTGGGTTGCCTGGAAAAATCCTGCCGCAATCACCTTTAATTACATTTTTTCGTAACTCGTTTTTGGAGAAAATTGCAGTCATACGTTTTTTATATGAATCGCACATCATTTGAAAGATAATCGCATAAGGAATTGGAAAATTAAGGGTTGCCAGCTCTCAGTCTGCCGCAAGTCTAGGGTTGCCTGGTTTAAAGATGTCACTAAATGTTAATAATTTGCACTCATGTGTTTTTTTAATGAATTATATATCAAATTAAAGCTTATTTTTTTCTGAACACTATAAAACAGGGTTGCCTGGAAAATTCCTGCCGCAAACTGGGGTTGCCAGCGTTTGAAATATTTTATTCCGGTTTAGTTTGACTATGAGAATAGACGATGAAATGCGCGGTCTGCCCTATGTTTTAAAGTAAAATATTATATAATAGAAGGTCAATCTTAAAATCAATGTTTATTCTAATTGTTCACCTGTTAAATGATGATTTTAATCATATTAAGTACACGTAGAAAACTATTTAAAGATGAAATCATCCTTATTTTTCAAGTAAAATAATGAATCTATAATATTGAGTCTTTGCAAAATCTATTTTCTAAATACTAATATTTATTTAAATTACCATTTTGAAACAACTAAATTATCTAATTAAATAAACGTTTACAAATATCGATCAACTATAAGCTATTAATATACATACATATACATCATGTTTCCTTAATGTAATGAACGGTGACCATTATTGCGGATATTTTTTTAATTAATTATATTGAAAAATACATTTCAATGAACTCTCTCTCTCTCTTCGTCCTCTACTTGTTTGATTTGACAACGCTTGCCTCAATTTTTTTTCTCTCACGCAACTTTTAAATATTTTTAATAATAACTATTAAAAAATTATAAATAAAAAATTTCACTAGCAAGAACTTGTCCGTTTATGCTGATAGTTTTTAAGGCATTTAGGTCTGAAAGAATTGTTCTTATAATTATAATAAAGCGCAATCACTCCTAACGTCCCTAACTTAGTGTAATCAAAACTGAGGCAACTATCCCACTGCCACAATTGTCTAGATTTTATTCTGTATTAGAAGTAATTTACATAGATAAAAATATATAATATTAAACATTAAAGTATATTTACGTTTTGCATAAGAAAATAATTAAAAATACTTCTTGATATTTTTGTTTTAAAACAATGAACTTTTTGTAACACTGTAAATGATAACTGAAAATGTGCATTGTGTCACTATTAAAAAAAATTTTACTGTATTTAAAATTCATTTTTGGCGAAACAATAACATCATTTTACACTTTTGGAGAGATTCCTCGTTAAATTCTATCACATTTTCACTCCGGCCGCACAAAAAACACATCTTCATTTTTGTCAAGTAAAAACGTCTTTACTCCAAAACGAAAGGTAAGTAACTAAGTAATATGCTCAAAAACAACTCATTTGACCATCTACACTTTTATTGCATTTAGAAACAATACATCTTCGAAAATAATTTTATTGCATGTGGTTTGCTTTGTTCCGCGCTGCAAAATGTTTATCTATAGTAAAAAATAGCCAACTAACTAATTGATATTTGCCGACTCCTGGTCATAAATCGTAAATAGCGTTTATTAGTCGGCATTACTGTCGAATTTTCTTGGAATTAATCTTTGCTAACTTAGTTTTGTTTATTATAATTCTATTATATATATATTTCTTCCCTATGCAAATTATTAAAAGTTGCGTGAGATAAAAAAAGGTGCGGCAAGCGTTGTCAAATCAAACAAGTAGAGGACGAAGAGAGAGAGAGAGTTCATTGAAATGTATTTTTCAATATAATTAATTAAAAAAATATCCGCAATAATGGTCACCGTTCATTACATTAAGGAAACATGATGTATATGTATGTATATTAATAGCTTATAGTTGATCGATATTTGTAAACGTTTATTTAATTAGATAATTTAGTTGTTTCAAAATGGTAATTTAAATAAATATTAGTATTTAGAAAATAGATTTTGCAAAGACTCAATATTATAGATTCATTATTTTACTTGAAAAATAAGGATGACTTCATCTTTAAATAGTTTTCTACGTGTACTTAATATGATTAAAATCATCATTTAACAGGTGAACAATTAGAATAAACATTGATTTTAAGATTGACCTTCTATTATATAATATTTTACTTTAAAACATAGGGCAGACCGCGCATTTCATCGTCTATTCTCATAGTCAAACGAAACCGGAATAAAATATTTCAAACGCTGGCAACCCCAGTTTGCGGCAGGAATTTTCCAGGCAACCCTGTTTTATAGTGTTCAGAAAAAAATAAGCTTTAATTTGATATATAATTCATTAAAAAAACACATGAGTGCAAATTATTAACATTTAGTGACATCTTTAAACCAGGCAACCCTAGACTTGCGGCAGACTGAGAGCTGGCAACCCTTAATTTTCCAATTCCTTATGCGATTATCTTTCAAATGATGTGCGATTCATATAAAAAACGTATGACTGCAATTTTCTCCAAAAACGAGTTACGAAAAAATGTAATTAAAGGTGATTGCGGCAGGATTTTTCCAGGCAACCCAGGTATAATCTGTTCTACTAATCATGTATTATTCATTAATATAGGTTTAATTAAGAAAACTCGTATATGCAGGATTCAACGGCCGGATCTCAGGGTACATGTACAGTTCACGAGGATTAAGCTGAGTTTCACATTGAGCCAGAAAAAAACATTTAAATATATATATAGTTCATTTTCTCATCTCAATCACTTTCGTCATTTAATATTATTACCATTTTAATGACCATGCACAGACGACATTACTAGAATTAAACGGTTGAAATTTGCCATATATCTACATGGTTTAGGGTGAGGATTTAGGGGAGCATTGAGAAAGGATTTCTCGAAATTCCTACGGGGACGAAGATAAACGGGATTTCTCGTTTTACGTTTTAAAGTTACATGCGCCGACTAGTCTGTACACATACATACAATGTGCACAGCAATGCACCGTTATCAATGCATCTCGAGGTATACGAGGTTTGACCGTTTTTATACAAGTGAAAGGTTTTCAACAATATGTTTAAGTTATTTCAATTTTAACAATCTTTACGTAAACAAATGTTTAAAACTAGTTACTTTCCGCTTTAGAGTGATGGTAGATAACGCACAGACGAAGTTACTGGAATTAGAAAGAAGAAGACGTTTGGCCTGAAGTAAGGGAGCACTATGACAGATTGTCTTAAAAGGTTTTATAGAATCGAATATTTTATATTTCCTAAATGATTAAAATATATTTATTTCATATTCAGTTACAGATTCCGTCGTGGCGCAGCGGCACAAAGGTATGACTTTATCGCGACGGTTGTGGGTTCTATCTCCACTCGAGGAAGTGAATTATTTATGTACATTTATATTTCCATTTCTTCGCTCTAGTGTCGAGGCAAACAGCGGCGTTGAGTTCTGCCACTCAACACGCAGTTCCTCCAGAATTCAGTTAGAAGTTCACCAGAAGAAGTCATCCAGAAGTTCAGTTGCATAATATATGTACATGTATTACGAAAAAAATTATAAATCGGAATTAACTTTTTCTATATGGCATATAGTATAAGTATTACCGACGATTGAAAAGAACGAACGCTTACTTCAATAGAGTACCTACTAAAACCTTAAATCGGTTTGTATTGAAACTTCTATTCTATGAGATAGGTTCTACGATATATTTAAGTGCTTATAATTAGGCCGTTGTAGCGCAGTGACACAGAGCCCGACCGATAGTTGTGGGTTCGATTCCCACTCGGAACAATGATTATATTTAATTTATTATCATTTTTCGTTTTGGTGGACGAAGCGCGGCGAAAATTTGGCGACAAGTGTTCACCGCTAGGTTTCCTCTGCTTACCCTGTTTCGTGCGTGACACAGCGTGAAACTACAAGAAGAAAGTCTACCCTCGATGGGTAAAGAAGAAAAGCCAGTGAGGCTGGCACTATATTTTATCTGCTTTACCCGCTATAATAATATAATATAAATAGAGTTGCGTATTAAAAAACAAACATTTCAGTGTTCACGAGAGCTTGTTGCGAAGTCCGCACACCGCAGTGCGATATCTCCTTTGCCGAATATGTCTGACCTTCAAACAATCTATAAAGCCGGGCAAACTACGCAAAATCACATTTCTAGCCAAGTTAAAAAGCTTCAATGACCTTCACGCTGAATCCCGCATATTGCAGGGTAGACAGAGGAAACATAGACTTAAGACACACATTTCACTCACAGTGTTGAATAGCGGAGCACAACTCTGCATTAAGTCTTCTTTACAGAGCGAAGAAATGAAGATGTTTCAGTCTCGCGAATGAGAATTGAACCCACAACCGGCGCGTTTTTAAATCAGACGCAATGCAATGAAAAAATTGTCACTCAATTCGTGAACAATGCATTATTCCATATTTAACTTGGCTCTCTTTTCACATTTATGTCTTTGATTCAACTTACAGCATTGGCGCTATCAGACGTGACCTCTGGCCTCAACGGTTAATCTGCGAAACAGTATATTCCATGCAATTTTGCCAAAAGATTTGCTCTTATATAAAATGTCAGCATTCACTTTTGTTAGGCTTTTTCGATATTTTTTTGTTCTTTACGCCTATGACGCAACAATGACTATTGTAAAAAATTCTAACAATTTTGTTTTAGCATTAATACATAGGAAAAAGTACCTATACACAAAGGAAATTCGTTAAAAATATATAGAAACGCATGAAATTTTTGTTTGGACGTAGCGGGAATCGAACCGCATCGCCTCTCGGAAGCCGCCACACACCTAGGCTATAAGCATTGAAGCTATCTCTAACTTTTCAAATAGACAGATCTTACTTATTTCGCAAATTCATAAGGTAAAATAGTAAAATCATCAGTTTTTGTGCAGATCATATAGCAGGATCCAAGAACAGTCAAAACACTCCGTTCTTTCCACGTAACCCGCATTAAGCATCACGTTTATTGTGAGTGAAACGACGTAATTATATTTGTTGATTATTATCACTATGAATACTTTTTCATATTAAACAAACTTATCGACAAATTTGAAACAAAAAATAATATTTTTTTAATTTAATTTTTTTATATGAAAAAATATATCTACAGTATTTTCTTACAAAGTTGACATTTGGCTTGTAGGTAAGGAACTGTATGAAATATTTAATATTTAATATTTATTTGAAATATTTAATATTTTCATTTCCTTTCACTAGTAGTGTAGCAAAGAGCTGTGTTGGGTTCAGCAGACTTCACTCAACACGCTATGCCTCAGGTATTCGGAAAAATGGGAACGGAGTGAGTTGACACTAAGTTCCCTGATTCCCTTTGGCTACCTCGTTATGCAGGATACAGCGTGAAGGTACAAAAACATTGTTTCCTTAAATAAATAGTTGCAGGCGATGACTGCATTCAATATAGAAATGACTATAATAAATTCAACAATTACAAAATTTGCATGCAAAGAAAGGGTTAGAACAAACACTCAAGCAAATAGAAATCTATTGTTATATTACCATTATATATATACATATTTATAATATGAAAGAAGTGTTACAAATGAATTGTTTGAACACTAGAGACCCCTGCTTACCCTAGCAGGGTAGCGAAATGAAAAGTGAAGGTGAACAAAATCGTCCAAGAGGAGCAAAAAAATTATAGAGTTCTATCTTTTTAGTTCAAAATTCACTTTAGTTTTAATAAAAATATACAATCATATGAGAAAGAAATAGAGAAGGAGCAGTCAATACAGTGGCTATTATAATATAGTAGATTATGCTAATACCATGCACACCAAACAGCCATATCATCTAAGTACACTAGCTAAATACTCTTTGAATAACATTGTTTATTAATTAATTTTTGTTTTAGTTTCACGCTGTATGCCGCTCATAGGATGATAGGCAGAGGTGCCCTGGGAACTTAGTGTTAAAATACTCCGTCCGCATTAAGACACTTCTGTTTCTCACTTTCCGTCGAATTCTGGAGACATTGCGTGTTGAGTGGTGGAATTAAACCCCACGCCTTGTCTCGTCAACAGAAAAAAAATGGTAATTTAAACAAAAACAAATTAACTTCATATTTTTTTAATAAATAATCTTAATCAAGAGCACACACAAAAACAATCAACAAAGTAACAACGTGATGTGAGACCTTATCATATAACAAACGGCGGGTACCTGCTACTAGCGATGTAACAAATGTATGTGGGAATGGGAAAACGTCATTTGTCTTTGACGGCAGTCCCTTTAGCGCGAGAGATTTTAATTTCCAAGTTCAAAGGAGAAATTAATTATTATTCAGTACAAATTAGAATCTTAAACTTCATTATTAAAAGTAGAAGTAAAAACACCAGATGATAATGTAAGGCTTGATTATAGGATTTCGAGGTTAAGCTACTTTTTCTAATAATAAAGCAAAAGATTATTATATTATTAATGTAATATTATTGCCAAATTATTTTTATTTCCGATATTTATATTCACAAAACATTTGTTCAAACATTACGGATGCGAATGATCACGTACAAAAATATGCCAATATTCCGGAATGTTAATATTTGTTTCATCACTAGCAGGTAGGTACTGCCATCATACACTCTACACTGAAGTAAATCAAAAATAAAAATATCATATGATACGGCCTCAAATTATACTGTGAATGCAGTTAACAAACAGAGCTGCAGTTCAGAATTGAAAATTTTATATCCGAATTCATTATCGGCAAATTTACTCTCGGAAGCACTCAATGCGATGGGGAAAATAAAGTTTACCGATCTTTGAAAGCATATATTAAAAAGAACGGAACTATTCAACTAATTGATATCATATGTATGCTTCTAATAAAAGGGTATAGGTCCAAGGATAGACCATGCTAAATTGCAAAGAACAAGAAGCAGCTTCACAACTTTTTCCTAATAGCAGACAGAGAGAACCTAGTGTCAAGACACTACGTCGTCCTGAATGTCTAATATCACTCAATTCTGTCCAACAAATACCCTCAACTAGAAGCACACATAACAGCACGGCCGCGTCTTACGACTACATAACATTAATCCTATTTGAGAGCGCTGTTTGTTAACAAGATGTATATATATATTGACGTACGATACATCCAGAGGCGTAAGTGGAGGTAGGGCAGGTGGGGTCTCCGGCCCGGGCCCTGCGTACCACCTTACAACAAGAGAAAACATCCATGTCCATTAATTTATCCACACTCGGACCCCATACACCATTTACGCGTCTGGCTGCTCGATACAATCTCCGAAACTAATCCAATCACAAAACTCCAGCAAGCTGATGGTGATACTACCACTGATTTTATAGATCGATCGTCTAAATTAAAAACTATATTAAATTCAATTTCAATCTATAAAATCAGTTCGATATTAAATGTACAATTGCTGGCCTATTAAAAAAGCTTTTCGCAAAAACAATGGCAGCTGTTGAAAAATGCCGAATACGTCATGCATAGACCTGACTACCGAGAGCTTTAGAGCATAGTGGTGCTATGGAGCCGAATAGATTATGCTAGAGTTAATACTTATTTTATAATATTATCTAAACTACTTAAAAACTTATAGGAAACTTAATTTAGAGTTTTACTACTAAATTAACTGCTAAGAATCAAATTAAACTGTGAATATTAGAAATCTAAGTTTACTTAGTAACATTCTAGGTCTCTCCTCAAGTATTTTATATGTGACGCGTAACTTTAAATAGTATTTACATAATAAATAGTTTATTGAGGAAATAACTGATGAATAATAATGGAATAGTAGAATAAGACCACCAATTATTTATCTGCGCCTTTGCCCCCGTAGTCCAATGAAAAAATATAACAATTTCTAGGAGTGGATAACGTCGAAAAGAGTAACGTATCGCAATATAGTCTGTAGTCCTCTTCGCTAAATGAAGTCAAATATTTGTAAAGTTCCTAAGTAATTAAGCGTAATCAGCCAAACACACTCTTCAGCTTTATAATATTAGCATAGTCAGTTGATTGATAGTTTTTTAAGATAATTCTTTTATTTATATGTAAACTAACGTATCAGTAATCAAAGTAATACAAAGTCATTAAAATACAAAACTATTCATTTATTGTTTTAAATATCCCGAAAGAACGGAACGCTAACGCTTGCCGAGCAAATATTTGTATGTGTTTATTTTGATATAAGCGTGCCAAGTGTCATAATCAATTCGATACATAATATTGACGTAACTGCTTAACATCGTTTACAAATTTCCTTTTGAGCGATAAAAATATTTACTCGTTGTTTATAAGATTTTTTAAAACAATATAAGTAATGTTAGGTAGCGACAGAAGAATAAATAAAAGAATCAAGGCAACCACCAGCATTTAATGGATTTACGGTGCAAGAGCCCATCGCACTATAGGGAGAGAAGCACAGAACAGAGCCTGGGATGATTAATAACGTTCCATGATTCCGGAATATGGAAGAACAAATTAAAATGATCAAAACAATGACTCTGTTTACGTGAAAAATAAAGAAGGCAATGTAACCATGTAACCATAAGATGGAAACAAAAACCAAAAAATCTACCTTCTGTTAACTTGTATTACAGAAGAAGAATAAAAGAAAGCTGAATGTTGTGGATATGCGATCTCCTCCTAGGATAGCTAATCGAATCCGCCATGAAGATATACACAGAATGGCAGGTACTAGCAAGGATGTCACGGTGAGAATGAAGAAAAACGTGCTCAGGTGATTTGGCTACGTCAAATGAATGGGTGAAGAAATATTAGCAAAAAAGATTTACGAAGGAAACATGAGTAGGAAGAGAGATAGGGGAGGCCTTCGAAAATACAGTATCGAAGTACATGGAAATTCGAATATACTCTCTGGCTACCCCGCTACGAATACAGCCCGAAGCTTAAAAAAACCTTCTGTTAACTGGATGATGACTTGGAAGGTTCCTTCCGCCTACTCTGCTATTCCGATAAAATCGTAAAGTTGTCTTCTGTTTGTAATATAGCGTTTTCATCGCAAAATTAATTTTTGATCACCAATTATATTGATACGCTGATGTACCCGAAATTATGATGTTGATTATGATGAAATTATATCAAAATTAGTTTAACAAAAATGACAAATTAGGCAGAGGCATCTACAAAGCAGGGCCGCGTAGCAACCTCAGGCATTGGCTGTTACAAGCGGAATTGTAAACGCCACCATTAATGCGTTTTACTTGTTAACATGGGTGTACTTAATCCCGGGCGGCTAAACTAACATGATTTTAAATAATTTTCCCTTAGAAAATAAAAATGTTAAATATGTAATTAAATAGATAAGAAAAATTATGATTCATTTCTTCCATATTGTGTAATGTAAGAGTGCAAAAAGAAATGTGTAAAAACACTCCGTTCTCCGCTTTCCGCTCAATTACGAGTTTAGTATTGCGTATTAAGTAAGATATAAGTATTTTCTTAAACTTATTATTTCTAAACGTGTTCGTGTTTAACCAGCCTCGTGTTGCTCTTGTTTGGGTTAAACAATTGTTTTTGCAATTTTTTTTAGCATGACGCTGTATCCCGCACGTAGCAGAGGGAACCTGATAACATAAAATTAAGACACTCTGTTCCCATTAGGTCACTTCCGTTGGCGACTTTCCGCCGAATACTGGATATAATGGAGATATTGCGTATTGAGTGAAGGACCACGCCACGCTTTGCCTCCGTATGAGAGCGAGGAAATGAAATTATTGAATATTTCATTTCCTCGAGCGGGAATCAAACCCACAACACGTCGCTTTTGTCGCTGTGACACGAGAGCTGCTTTTTATTTTTCTCTTTAATTTAAATACCACATAGAACTAGAACCAAAGGCACGCACGGCACAGACACCCAAGTATTATTTACGATTTACGCACTGATAGCGTCGGCATCCTTTGAAACTATTTCTTGGTAGGTAATACAATCACTTTTTGCTTTGTCACAGTTTTATGCTTCTTCCGCATATAGGGTGACCAGCGGGTATCGAGTTCTCATTGCGTAACAAGTGGCGGAGTTCAACGCCGCGCTTGGGCCAAACCCACAACCATCGTTTATAGCGATGCCACTATGACCTCAATAACATTGTAATACTTATTAATCTAGATATTCTAAATCAATATTTATTTATATTGGCTTTGTTGCTGGTACTATCAATTACAAGTCCGTTGATATAAGTATGATTTACTCGAAATTTATATTGTTATTTCTTGTTTTGATTATAAAGCACTAGCAGCTAGGTAGTTGACTTACAATTAAAAGATTAACATGGTGTAATATAGCCTATAACCTGTCTCAATAAATGAACTACCCATTTAAAAACTATCTTTCTATTCAAACAAGTAAGGTACTTCCTGAAATTAGCGCATTCAACCAAACTAACTCTTTAGTTTTATAATATTAATATATACATGAAATAAGTATTTATAATTAACACTATTAAAAACGAATACTTAAGAAAATTACTTCCTATAACTTAACAAAAAGCCTAATCATAATATCCATTGTTTTTACAAAAAAAAAAACACGTAACGTTAGAAACATCGATAAATGAAACGAACTTGACCTGCTGCTGTACAGAAAACGACCTAGTTTATTACAAACCGCAAAGAATATGAGCTGTGAGAAGCATTATACGTACATTTTGTTAGCAATGTTGTTTTTGACCGACAATACTTACACGTGATGGTTCTGAATACAAATTCTCTAGGTGTATTATTTTAGCTTCACTCTGTATCCTGAGGGAACCTGGGAACCTAGGCCAGGAGCAGCTCAAGTTGAAATCGCACCCATAACCTGTCGTGCGTGTGACTCTGCGCCACGACTGGCCTCGATAATATAAATAAAATTATACAACTGCAAAATTTGTTTGGTTTAATGCGATATTCTCAAGAACTACTGGTACCGAAAATTTTTCAAAAATTTCGTATATTCCATTTATCGAGGCTATATTACATCAGACCTCAGGTAAAGTTAATTTTTCATATATTTGATAATAAATCTAGGCAGATATTATTTATATAAATATAGTAAGCTACGCTGTAGTTGCAGTAGTGACTTTCTCTATCACATTTGTAACGCCTTCCTTACATAATTTCCTTTATTTTTTATCAGCATTAGCTTTGTAATGGTCAGGTTTCCGTAGACAAATTAATGGTAAAAAAATGGAACCCTTAGAATTTCCTCATGTCAATGTCTGATCGTCCGTCCGTATGTCTCAGTTATTTTGCTCAGACATTATGGATAATGTTGTAGTGTGTGGGTGTTTTTAATATTTTCATTTCGCGGCGTTGAGTTCCGCCACTCAAACACGTAACGCCCTAATAAAATACACACATACATAAAGAATAAATTAACTCATCAAATGAAATAATCAGGTCAGATTAGTTGGTAAGGTTTAGAGGCACCAATTAGCATCATAGCACGACGCGCGCTATGGCATAACAACATGAGATTGATTCATATGTCAAGTAGTGGGATGAAACGTGTTGAAGGAAGCTAACCACACGTTTGTTACTTTATCGCAGCCAACAGGTAAATAATTGTTATTGTTAATAATTACTTTTTTATATATAGATTCACGCTCTATCCCGCATATCCCAGTAACCTAGTGTTAAGACACTCCGATTCTCACGCAACGCCCAACTTTAAACATTGGGTGTTGACTGTTGAGTGACAGAACTTTTTAACCTCTATTACAATAATTCATAACCTTGGACGCCCTGACAACAGCGATGCGTTACTTCCGCGTCAACATATCTAAGTATACGTATGAAATGTAAAATAACACTACGCAACGCAACTACTGTATCTAATATAATATATTATAACAGGAAAAGTTCAAACAAATAATACCTTTATTACACATACGAATAAAACTATTAATCAATTGGCTTAGAAATCAAATTTGCTCAAAGCGTAGCTGTAAAATTTTTTTGCTAAGCGAAAATGAACTCTATTCCTATTGCCTATAATGGTATGGTCGTGGTGGCACAGTGCTGCAAAGTTGGAGAGTAGCAAGACAAAGCACGTTATCGAATTCCACAACTCCTCACATAATATCTCGAAAATTGAGATATTATGTGAGGAACACTAAGTTCCCTCTGTCTACTCAACACGACTACCGAATCTATTATTATGTTAACAAGAACAACTCATAGAAATAACACCTTTATTGAATCAACTCTTAAAACAGCTAATCGTTTGGCTTGAAATTTAATTTGCTCAAAGCAAGTGTGTAAAACTTTTTGGTACAAGCGAAAATGAATTCTATACCACCGTGGTATAGTTGTACGGCACCGAGCTGGAGGGGAGAACACGTGGCGACCCGCCGTAGAACGAGCTTGACCTAGTTAGTGGATGCACCATTTCGGCCCTATTTCGTAACGGCCCTTCGCCTCTCTTTGTTAGAACCTTCACTTTCCGATTTGTATTAGCGTCGGCGTCATACTTGGCTCCTTTGTTTTGATCATATCTGTACGTATATTCTCCAGATTTCACGCTTCAATAGTTAATACTGCATAGCAGAGAGGGTAGAGAGAATGAAATGTGTCTGTAATACTCTATTCTGTACATTGTGACCTAATTCAAGACATTGCGTTTCGAGAAATGGAACTCAACCCTGGGTTTTGGCTTGACCAATGCACAGAAATTAAATAATTATGTAGATTGTACATTCTGGGCCCAAAAATGTATGCAATCATTTCAGTCTCTTTCGCTATTTCTCTTACAAATTTCTTACGTTACTTTTTTATAATCTTTTTTTAAATAATATATGTATCTTTTTTACCAATACATTTAAAATATGTAAATCTATGCTAATATTATAAAGAAGAGTTTATTTTGTTGACCATGCTAATTTATAGGAGCTACTGGCTCGAATGACTTAATGATTTTTTGTGATTGAAAGTCCATTTATAGAGGAAGGAACACATAACTATTATTTATTTCCATTTGAGATGAGCGAAGCCGCAGGTGAAACCAACGCCCGTATTTATAAATCGCCCTCAACTCTGAGAGCGATCTTGAGATATCGTTTTCATTCATAGATCATCATCTCTCATAAATTATAATTTATGAGAGATGATGATGATAATTCTTGAGATGCTTGATGATGATTCAAGATTGATCTCAAAGTTGAGAGCGATTTATAAACACGAGCCTTAGTAACTAATAAGAGGAAACTAACGCTTCCACGAATTTAGGTCGTCGAAAACAAATATAAATTGAGCGTAAGAGAAAGCACGTTACAAAATAGCCACGGTTGTGTACTAATGAAAATATTTAATTAGAATAGTTATTTACTAACTATACTCCAACTTCAATTCTCCTCGTAAGTAAAAAAAAAATATTTTGTACAAAATATTAATATAATTATATTAATAAAATCTATTTCCACTATAATCCACGCAATCAGAATTTCAAAATATTCGAAACTCAACACCGCGCTTCTTGTTTGCTACCACGACGGAGAACTGATAATAACTTGCTCCCTGAAAGTGATTCGTACTAACTACCATCACGCTCACAGGCAGATTGACTCAGATCAGACTGTGCCGTGTTTAGATTTAGCACAAATATAGCTCAATTTGTTTTCTAAATAATAAAGGGTTTAAACTCTTGTATTCCCCTATCCATGTATATTGTGAGGACATCCCTCCTAGGCACCTAGCTATCTCGGAGGGCCATACTTGAGCAACAAAATTAACGTTTGTATAGGTACTCACCTAACCCCTCACTATGCGAGGTAACAACCTAGTAAAGTTAAAATACTCGTAGTCTACAGACTACACGAAATTGAACTACACTAAAACAATAAAAAAATATTTACCCTAGGTTCTTAAAACTTTACTTAAAACTTTACCCTAGGTTCCCATTGGTTACTCTCTTACATGTGGGATACAGCGCGAAACTCTAAAAAAAATATGAAATTTTACAGTCAAACACGTTCCCACATAATAGTGATGTGTATAAAAATATTTGTTGAATAGAACTGTATAAACAAAGCACATCACTAATAAGTATACACTACGCAGTGATTACGGCGGGAGGTAATATTTATATCTGCACGGTTCATCGGCATCGCACAATGGCGTATGAGCTCATACAAACTAACAGAATTTCAATTTATCTGTTTCCATTTTAATAAATTGCATTTTTTTGAAAGCCATTAAGTTGTTTTATTTTATTTTAATTAATTTTATAATCTCATATTTTTTACGGCTTCACCCGCTATATTCCCCATATAGCAGCTTGAGAACTTTAAACGCAATAGATTGTGAATTCGATTCCCAGTCTATCTCGCACAATGTAAAAGGAACCTAAATAAAATCTACGTGGGACCCAGCTTTTTTCGTAAGAATTTCTCTTAGTCACTCACTCCCCAAGGACTCTTCTTGCCAATGTTTAGCGTTGTCTCTGTTGTCCGTCAGTCATTCAGCAACGGAAAAGTTTAACGGAATTAACACACGGCTATAATAAAAATAACAAACAAACATCACGCGAAACTGACTACAACAATAAATCTCTCATAAAATGACTAAAGACCAATCATAAATACAGCATCAAAAGACAGGCCATACCTAATATACCTAAACACTGAAAGCAATAAATTGACTACCGAAACTGACAAACAAAGGGAAGTGCAGTCAGTACGGGCGCGGGCTGTGACCCCATTACTCGCTCCCGGGGGAGCACAGACTATGGGAAAGATTATCGAGGGCTATGGTATGAACCTAGCTACAATCATGGTTGTTTACAGTGTTTTTCTGAACTAGATATATAGACTTGTGAATTTCTTATTACACGCAAATTGAATATTATCTAATTATTTATTGTCATTAAAATATTATATGTAGACCATAAGACTAAGTTTGCAAAACTTTGATTGTGTCTCCGGCGATATATGAAAAATTGCAAATAGGTCATTGTTGCATCAAATGAGAGATTTGCTTTTAAAATTATTCCAAAATGACAAGAAGCTTTCCACAAACTTCACTAAAACGATAACTACAAGACATTTGCAACTGTGTGATTAAATTAAGAAGACTAGCACACGAGCTCCAGAGATTCCATACTAATAATATATGGACTGAAGTTATGCCAAAATGCGCTAACTAACAAACGTTACTAACGGCAACATGTTACAACATTAATATTATATCTACACTATCTTTACTAATGTTATAAAGTAGAACAGTACGTTTGGTTGAACATGCTCATCTCAGGAACTATAGGTTAGGAAGAAAGCTAATAATAGCGTAATATAACCTATATTACGAAACGTAAATAGTTTTAATATAACCCGCTGTACCAGCCTCCGAAATTTGACGGAAAGTGGGGAACGGATTAGGTTCCCTCTGCCTACCCTGCGGAATACAGCGTAAAGCTGATTATTAAGTAGATTACATAATAATTTTCAATTTATTTCTCGTATATTTAATGTTATCCGTACCGTAGCGTTTGCCGCTCCGTTCTCTCTGGCTATACCACTGGGGAATTGGAGATACAGCATGAAGCTAAGCTTGCTACTTGCTAGTATTTAGTGTTATGGTAACTGAATTATACTGGAATACCAAAATGTTCGTTCGTGTGCGAGTTCCGAAAAGTAATTTATAGTGAACTTGGCACCCGCCACGCACACACTACATGCATTACTAACGGCAATACTATAATAGCTTCCGCATGTCTTATACTTATACTTAGACCTGGTAATTATCTATAATAATTACGTTACATATACATATATATATATAAAACTCTTCCGTTACTGAATGATTGAGAGGCAACGCACAGACGAAACTACTTAAAAAGATGAAATTTGGCAGGTTAAGTAGAGGGCAGTCGTAGCACAAGGGCAGGCGAAAGGTTATGGGTTCCGTTGGTTAACTCGTGGAATTGAAATATTTAATATTTGTATTTCCTCGCTCTGGTTACGACGCAAAACGCGTTGAGTTCCACCACTTAACAGCATTTCGGCGAAAAATTGGGAACTGAAGTATTTTAATAGGAACGGAGTGTCTTAACACTAGGTTCCCAGGATACAGCGTGAAGCTAAAAAATATGTTAAGTATATAATATTACTATTATACATAGAAACTTAAATGAATCGGAACGACTTAAAGGAATAAATAAAATCAATAACACTAGCTACTTCTGCTTGACGACAGAATATTTTATATGCGTGAACAGTGCTAACTTCATTCAATGCAAATGAACAAGGGGATCAATTAAAAAAACCTTACCTACTAGTGGGTACTAGTTTTTTTCTATTTAAAAAAAAATACACGTGATGGTTATGCGTTCATATCTAATTTAGAGAACATTTTACGATAGATCGACGTCGGAGTTGGGAACAGTTTATAAATACGAACCTTAGGAAGGTACCTAATAATAAGGTTTAGTAATTAAGCATTTTAAGTAGCTACTATTTTTTAACTTCACTATCTCCCAAAGCGTGGAAGGATACGAATCTATTGGGCTTAAAAAGTTGAACTTTGAAGTATAGGTAAATTGGCGAGTGCAGGGTAACATTGACAAAGGATCGAAATCCCGCCGGCAACGGGAAAAAAAAAAGATTTTCCATTTCACACACACACACACACATATAGTAGTAAGTAAAAAAAATCGCATTACAATTTGACATCGAAACAAATCATACAAACAGATCAAACTGAGGACAGCCGTCAAAGGTCATAAAAAGACAATGAATTTATAGAGACATAATTCAGTTAAGCGTCTTATGGACAGAAGAATGATCTTAATATATCTTTTCATGTTATAATATAATTAGTTACTGTGAACATATACATATTGCAGAAAACGGAGTGTCTTAACACTAGGTTCTCTCTGCCTTTCCTTCACGGTATACTTATACATCATATAGCTAGGTAGGCAGAGCAGACGGCTTCATTATACTATGAAACATAAATCAACTACATTCAATAATTACAAACAACTTAAAAAACAATCAATGATAAGATGTAACGGGGTGCAACCCAAATCAGACAGACAACAAAGGACATGGGCCTGGGCGTCTAGACTAGGGTTGGGTTAGGTTAGTGCACCGACGTGGACCCTCGGTCAACAACCGTCGGGGGCACGTTGAGAAGAATCTAATTAAGTAAAAATTAAAACGAATTTAACAGGTTTATGTGAGAAATATTTGGCCTCATATAGTACATACAGTGAATTGGATTGAATGGGTAGGTGGTTTGGAAATTAAATATTAGCAATACCTCAAGTGAGAATCGAATTTACAACTTACTGCGCATACGGAGGAAATTAAAGATACGATGATTTTACTTACACGTGAAAAATACAACCTCAGTATTAGTATAAACAATTAAAAACATTCTTATCTATTACTAATAATCTATTCGCTGATTGATAAAAACGTAAAAGAGGACAAGAATCATTTATCATTAAGTGCTTTAAATATCTACGTCGCCAGACACCATGCAAGCGCAGCGACAGTGTGTCTGACCAAACAGATTATCTGAATGCCAGGTCTAAGTAATGTCATGTAGAAAAAGTATCAATTATTTTTAGTAGCAGAGGGAATAGACACTTCATTCTTTCGTTCTCCACTTTTTACCCAATTTTAGAGGCATTGCGTGTTGAGTGGCGGTACTCAACGCCGCGTTATGCCTCTATACCAGAGAAAAGAAATAAAAATATATTTTTTTATTTCTTTAGGTGGGAATCGAACTCATAACCGGTCGCGTTTACACACACCTAAGACCATGTATATTCACATTGTTTTTAAACCTCACACTACCAAGATAGTCAATCTCCTGCTTTCCTCGGAACAAAAGACAATGCATGTTTATTATCCTGAGGGAAAGAACCCAAAATCATTATGATCATGATCCAATTCCACTGCACCTCAATAGCCACAACATATAGAATTTTTTCACTTTAAAAAAGTATAATTATTATTTACATAATATAAAAAACAAAATATAATTATTAAAATATAATATTTCCTAGTAACATTTACTTTTGGTCTACTTGAGTAAATTTGTAGAATTAAATATTGCAAAATAATAAACAATACTCCTTTATTATTAAAATTCTTTAAATATATTTATTACTTTAATTCCAATGATTTTAATCGTTTCTTTATGCACATTTCTTACCTGACTGTGGCAAAGCTAAAAAAGAAGTGATATGCTTCTCGTGCGTTCTATATAATTCTTTATTGTCCATTCCTATGTTCCCTTGCAACAGTTTCACTTGTGAACAATTAGCTTTTAATAAATTATATGTTTTTGATGGTGCAATTGGTGCAACGGTGTTATTAGATTTATTAATTTAGTTTTAGCAGTCAGGTTTTTTTTGCTTTGTTTATAATTTAGTTGTTGTCATATTCTATTGTTTGACATTATTGATAGATCTCCTAATACACCATGAAAACACATATGAATATAAATTTAACAAATTAATAATTGTTCAAATACAACAATTATCCTCTATGAGAGTGAAAACAAAATGAACCAAGTGAAAAACATTCTGATCCTCTCCACTCCCTGTTCCTGATCCCTGCTACATTTTTCAGATTTTGCCTGTTTAGTAGAGTCTATCAGAATAACAATTTACATATAATAATGTCCTTGAGAGGAGGTATAAACCACAATTGTCATGTTTTAGTCAAACATTGTACTATTACTTTTTTACAATGTACTATTATCTTGGGATCATCTTATATGTGACAAGAAACTGTGCAAGTGTACTTGCAACCAGTGTAGTTTTAGAAGCCAAGCTGATCTCTGTCCCTTATAAAAATATATATTAATTATTGACGATGAATAGTCCTAATCACCAAATTCTTACCGTATATTTAGGAAGCATTGTATAAAATGCAAAAAGTATTGTAAAAATAAAAAATCCAGGGTGTTAAAATGTGATAGTTGCTGATACAAATATATTTTAAAAATACCTGAAGTAAAAGACCTGAATTCTCACACATTACAAAACATAACAAATTTTATAATTTTAAAAGGTTCCTGTAACCACCAGAGGCAATCTTAATTATTATAAAAAAATAAGTACAAAATGGAGTGTCTTAACACTCTCCAACTCTTTCTTTTGTCCAGACAGCCAGAAGTGGAAAGATACAAAAACTATAGAATTTTTATTTCATGTGTAGTGTTCAATTTTTAAAGAGAGTAAAGTAAATTTTATCATTCATCAAATGAAAATTAAATTTAACCATATATTGGTTCCTTAATTTACTGTAAACTCCATATTTAAAATGACTAATCTTAAATATTTTTTTAGATAGAAACCATAAAGTCAAATGAGTAATAATTTAGTCCAATGTATAATATTATTTGAAAATGCAACAGAATCATTTTATTCCACATAGCTGTAAACGAATTACGTATAATTACGCGTCACACAAAATTTTGACCAACAAGTTTTGATTTGAGCTCTAAATAGATTAAGTATCTTATAAAATAAAAGTAAAGAATAATAACAATATACGAAGTTATTGATATATTATGCCTACATCCGAAATGAATGTTTATTTTAATGATATGATAATTCGTAACTTTTGTCTGCCATTTCTGAGGAGAGACCTTGTAATGTATTGAACGATTTTTTTATTCAATTAAATAGTGTATAGCATAAAGAATCAAATAAATAAACGAATTTAATACAATTTAACGCTTAATAAATACAGCTATCATTTATATTCGCATGTTGATACAAAATATACGATCAGCTGATTTCTTTGTTTGAGTTATGAGGCAGAGTCTATCGCGTAACATAACGCCAAAATGTTGACAAGTTAGGCTATCTAGGCAACTTATACGCTAAGTAGGACTATATGCATGTTAAAACGACTTTATAGTAAATTATTATAGAGTTTCGCAAATAAGTAATCCATAAACAAACCTTGAATCTTACCTTTGTAGTGCACTCGTAGATTATTTTGCGATAGCCCGATGTAGCTGAACTTGTCCTTAGTGCTCCAGGACCTCGGCAATGGCGTTTCGTCCTCGTTCACATTGGGATAGAGTAATTTTAAACGGTCTAAATTATCACTTTGCACTTGATTTTGGGAATCCATCGTCCCCCGTCCACTACCCATCGCAGCCATTTCTAATTTCCGTAATTCATGACTGTCAGTGACGTCACATCCAGTAGTACAGTTTCGTGTCACAGATGGCAGCGGCAGCATACAGTTTGAACAGGTTATAAAATTAAGAAAGTAATTGTTTAAGGCTTAGTCTGTGGTAAAATTATGAAAATATTAGTGAAATTACTTTATTAAATTAATTTATATTTCAATATGATTATTATAGAAAATTCATAGAACCTAAAGCATGATAATTGTAATAATTTAATTTCAATAAATACTATGATCTAGTTCTACATTTTTACCATAGTACAGAAAATTATTAACATATATTTTTTCCGAAAAGACATTCTGTTCTCCACTTTTCATCCAGATTTAAAATATTATATATTGAATGGAGAAACTCAATGCCATAACTAAAATGAATTATTAAAAAAATAAAATTTTAAATGAATAATAAGTAACATTACACAAGACAATTGTAATATTTTTTTGCGTTATTATATAAAAAAACAAAGTACTGAAATGAAACTATAAATAATTTTAAAAAATCAAAATACACCATGGTGACTTACTGACTATTATTAAATACACAAAATATTTCTTTTATTACGCTTAAGGGCTTAAACTGGTCTACAAAAGTCTCAATAATGTTTGTTTATAACGTAAACCTTTCCCTAAAATATCACTTTGTCATAATTATTTAAATTTATACATTGAAGCGTTTTTTTTATACATTAAACACTACGATTAGAGCAACAAATGTAATAAAAGGTAAAAGTCTCTGCATACCTTTAAAAAAACTTTCTGCATAAAAAATTGTAAAAAGTTTTTTTTACTTAAAAAATTGTAAATATATGTCGATACACTCATGATTACCACAGTTTCAAGACAAAATACTTGTATTTGTTTTCTTGGTTTTGTTTTGAAATGAAGAGAAGTGAAATAAAATAAATACGACTTAAGTTATTTTAAGTAATTAAAAGTTTTCTCATTTTCTCCAATGATAATAAAGTTTTAGGTACGTTAAGTACCGCTGATAAAATATCTAGATAATATATAGATAATCACTACAGACACAATCGGTTATTGAAAGATAAATCTTGATAACGTAACCAAATCACAAAATATATGTTAAATTGTTTGAAAATGCATAACGTTAAACCGAAATATGTAAAAAATATTGAATCAAAAATTGAATCTAAATTGAAACTAATTAGACAACCCAACACTGATTTGTTAGATATAAAGCAATTATATTTTGACGGGATTTTGGAGGTAAATTATTAATTTCCTTTGTTTTAGCTTCACGCCGCGCGTGTTAAAGTTTTCAAGATATTGCACGTTGAGTGGCAGAATGTAACGCCGCGCTATGGAGGCAATGAAAATAATTCCTTTCCTGAGTAGGAATCTCAGAACCTTCACGTTTAAAGTCAGATTCGTTTTCGCTTATCAATTATTAATTAATTTTAGATTTACCAGGAAGCGTTTCAATGTTTAATTGATTATGCAGTGACACAATCTTCGTTACTGTGTAAAATTAAAAATGCCTATGAAGACGCTATACGCGTTAGGGATGACCGTATTAGCCAATTCATAACACAGGATGTGAGTATTTTTATATAAAAATTCATTATGTTTAAAATATATGTACAAGCATTTTTCTAAATTAAATATATGTATAGACCAAGCACTTATTTAGTAACTATTGTTAATAAAAGAAAAGAAAATCCTTAATATCAATTTTACTAATATAACATAGTACGTAATACGTATTTCATCACCCACACAGGTAACATAAAGCCATGAGCCCATGATCATCGCGACGTTAAATTTATTATAATGCAAATTATACTTATATTCAAAATATTTTAGTTATTTAAACAAGTTTTAAGCAACAGTTTTAGAAAATTTACTTTTTTATGTGGAATAACAATGTTTTGAAAACTTCAAAGCTATGATTATATATTGCATTGCAATTTCATTTCATATAAATAGCTTAAAAGATGTTTTAATAAGTTTAATTAACTTTCCACAATTATTTCATTATCGTTTATTTAATTTATTATGTATTGCAATCAATTTATTTTTAAACTGCGCGGTGCTTTATATCTGACAGCACAATTTATGTTTGACAGTAACAAGTTGTTATTATTTTATCACGATTGTTTTAATTTTTATATCAATTGCTTATTTATTTGTTATTCCACTGATAATAATTAGTCCTATTATGTGTTAGATAATTATTATTTTCACAAAAAAATGCCATAACGAAACTAAATCAACTAAAGTTCTAATAAGAAAAGAATATGGCAGCATTTCAACCGCTAAAAAATAGAGTTTACGTTCTCGATGGAGGTTTTTCTTCACAAATATCTCGTCATGTGGGGACTACTGCGGATGGTGATCCCCTGTGGAGCGCACGATTTCTCCAAACAAATCAAGACGATGTTGCTAAAACACACCTAGATTTTATAAAAGCCGGCGCGGATATTATCAGCACCAATACCTATCAAGCCTCAGTTGCTGGATTTGTTAAACATCTTGGTGTATCTGAAGATCAAGGATTTGGAATAATTCGACGTGCTGTTGAGCTTGCAAAATCTGCTCGAGACAAATATAAAGAAGAATGTATTCAAAATAATGTTCCTTATCGTGATATATTGATAGCAGGCTCTGTCGGTCCGTACGGTGCATATTTACATGATGGGTCAGAGTATACAGGAGCTTATGCTGATAGAACACCTGAAAAGGTTATGGCAGAATGGCATAAACCTCGCATTGAAACACTTATAATATCTGGGGTAGATCTACTGGCATTTGAAACTATTCCTTGCCAAAAAGAAGCTTTAGTTTTAATAAATATATTAAAAGATTATCCAAATATGAAAGCTTGGATTTCTTTAAGTTGTAAAGATGATAATTGTCTAGCCCACGGGGAACACTTTCAGACAGTGGCCCGAAACTGTTGGAAAGTTAATTCAGAACAATTAATAGCTGTTGGTGTCAATTGCTGTTCTCCCAAAATTGTAGCTAATTTAATAAATGGTATAAGTAAAGATATTGAGCCTCCTATACCTATAGTTACTTATCCAAATTCAGGAGAAAAATATAACCCACAAATGGGATGGATTGATAAAGACAAATGTGAATCATTAGATACATTTGTCTCTCATTGGTTAGATCTGGGAGTTAGGTATATTGGAGGCTGTTGTAGGACTTATGCTGAAGATATTACAAATATAAGAACTCAAGTAGAAGCTTTCACCCCAAAGCTTTCTTAAATATACCACAATTAAAATGATGAACAGCTGGCTGGCTGGATATAGCAGGGCTTGCAAAGACAACATAGGGTTAAAGCTTTATTCCTTGAATTTCAAAAATAGCTCAATGCTACACTTAGTGAAATAAGATTGGAGAAAATAATTAATTCTGCTGATTGAATATAAAAACCTTGCTTGACTATTCACAACAACATAATTTTTTTTATTATTAATAACATTTATTTAATATATATTTGTTAAATATGTACTGTAAAACCATATAGAAATCAATATTTCTTTATGTGTATGAAAGAATTGAATTGAGTTTTTTTTAATTTTTTCGCACACTTTTGATTGACAAATTGCAGCATTGAGTTCTGCCTAAGCTTAATGTCTGGAAATTGGGTGACATGTGGGTAATAGAGTGAATGTGTGAGTGAACATACACTATGCAAGTGTGATGCAATAAATATATGGATGGAATATTCACTTAATGTATAAAACCTATTTTATACAACATATTTTGCAGAAAGTATTTGGCATATCTGTAAAAAAGAAACAAAGAGATGATAAAATGAGACTGCTGATGAAAGAGAATCAAGACTTACAAGAAGAAAATCTAAAATTATCTTTTGAGAT
The DNA here is from genome assembly GCF_056956725.1 of Heliconius melpomene rosina. Classification (NCBI taxonomy): domain Eukaryota; kingdom Metazoa; phylum Arthropoda; class Insecta; order Lepidoptera; family Nymphalidae; genus Heliconius; species Heliconius melpomene. The sequence continues at coordinate 478,045 of NC_140402.1, read as the reverse complement.
ATCAAAACTAAAAAAAGAATTAGGAAAGGTACTGCACTTTGTGCATTTACTTTATTTTGATACTATAAATGTTGTGATTGTTGTTGTTATTATGTTTATCATATTATATTTACATGTTTTATGGGTCTTAATGATGTTTATTTTTTCCATCCCTTTAATGTTGGTCATTTAATTTAAGGTATATCTTCTGTACACAAATTCTTAAAAATGTTAGCCGTATACAAGGCATTTTGCTTTACTTTTATGTTTTATTATTACGCTGTATCCCATACTTTGATTTCTTAATGTTCGCCACTTCTCCCTCTCTTATATTTATTTATAAGAGAATATGGTAATAATTAAAAATCATTGTTTGTCCTGATAAGTACAAAACTCTGCATTGAGTTTTACTATTTATGCTGCCACTATGTTATATTTTGCAATAAATATTATTTAAGATATTGTATTAGTGATGTTGGGTTATGTTTTGCAACCTAGAACAGAAAGACAAATAGATTTGTACAGTCTTAAAATAATACATTCTTTTTCACTACCGTTATCTAATATCGAATTACTTTTTCGTTGTTGTATATAATAATAATATTAAAAAATAATATTCTTAGAGTTTTTTTTGTAATTCTAGCAAAAAGATGATAAATTTTCCGATTATTTAATTCTAATGAAAGAGCGCGACGCCCGGTACACGCTTTATTTTGAAAATGTAGCGCTGCAACTGAAACTACGAGAGCTTGATGGTAGCTCCAGTAGCTCAGTAGATGACGCGTACAGGGACCCTGTTGTATTGAGGATAGCGTTGGATCGATGCCGGTAATTTTTATAAAATGATATTGGTTTCGAAAGTAAAATGGCTTTATGAAAATATATTGTAGAAAATTAAAATCCCTTTTTATTAATTAATATTTTTTCTTAGCTTCACTGTATCCCACACATAGCAGGGTAGGCGGAGAGAACCTAGGAACCCTGTGCTAAGACCTTCAACGCCTCGCTTTGTTTCGTTACCAGAAAGAGAAAATAAAAATATTAAATGTTACATTTCCTGGAGCGGGAATTCAATCCACAACCTATGACGTTTGGTACCTTATAATGAATAAATTATGAAGATATATATTCTATACATTTTTTGACGATACGTAAAAAAAGTAACTTTAAAATTTCCACTAATGAAAATCTTACATCCCGAGTCAAAGATGTTATTTAGATTGTCGAATTTATTCACTTTCTACAATTACACACATTACCTATAAAAATATGTTATACAGCACTTGGTATAGATTCGAATCTTACGTCAGATCGAAAAAGAAGACAAAAAGTAGTTTCTGTTAAGCTCATAATAATTAGTTGAAGATATAATATCTATATATAAGTAACTGGATACCTATCAGGTATCGGTAGCTACAACGATGACGATATTCTTCTAACATAGACATAACATTTTAGGGAACAGTTATCTACTGCTCAAAATGAATTAAAAAGGATGGAAGAGGAATATGCAGAAACAGTACCGCGCCGGGAATATGACAATCTTGATGGAAAACTGTACGACCTTTCTAAAAAACTTAGGGCTTTAACCACTGAGCATGAGGGGTTACAGACTACATACAAACGAGCTTTAGGTAAAATTCAACTGACAATTACCACTGATCAATAAGGCTGAAGGAACCTAAAGATCGCCAAGTTATGATTAACTTTCTAGGCATTCCATGTTGATTGGTAGGGGAACTCAAAACTGCGTTTTATTTTGTTACCAGAGCTAGAACTAGAGCTAGAGCTAGAATATTTTATAAAAAATATTTTCTTCTTTTAGCTTTAAAAAAAGTGGTTGAAGAAGAGTTAGTAGATTGTAAAGAGAGGTGTCGGGAGTTAGAGCGCTCAGGTACTCCGCGGCCGCAGTGGGAGATATGCGCGGACTTCATCAGTGGAGGAAGGGAAAGGTGAGTTTTATTCATAGGCGTGGAAAGTGGGAGATGTGCCCACCCCAGAATAGTCTGGTGCCCACCACAGAAATTTTACTATCAAAATATTTGCTCCTAATAAATAATTAGTTCATTAAAAAAACTCATTCCATTTTCTTCGTTCTTCTGCATGTACCTATGGTATATAGATGGTGGCAATTGGCCAGCGGGCTGTCTTCGCGAGACGTGCTCAGAGTGTTGCTGAAGGAGCTCGGTCCGGCCGCTGAGAGCGAGCACTTGGAGTATTTTGATGGACTTGTAAGTACCTAATATTTTTGTTAATATGATTTGTATTTGTAAATTTATGCTTAAGTAAGTACTGTATGTATAAACAAGTCACAGATCTACTATTTTCTAAACTCTTTTTATAAAGAAAGATAATTGGTTATAACATCACAATATCAAGATTTTATTACCCACGTTCTGTATTTCATTGAAATAGAATCTACATATGAGCTAATCTTGCACTTTTCCTCTTATTACAATAAATTCTATTCTATTACATTCAATTATTGTATATATAACTTATATTAAGATGATTTTTCATAATTAAGATCATTGGTTACCTTATAGGGCTCAGACCCCATAATCCCGCCATACCTGCGTCACGAGGGCCGCGTCCGCAACCTGCGCCTGTCGCGGCGCGAGCTCAGCGTCCTCATCAACGACATATGGACGGGGAAGCTGAATAAGCGGGACGTAGCGCTGCAGGACTATGTCACCAGGTATTTCGAGGAGAGGTGAGTAAGGGTTTAGGGTAAATCTGTTTGTATTTTGTATATTTGCTATTTTAACCGACTTCTTTTTTCAAAAAGAAGAAGGTTCTATATTTTTAACTCTAAGATAGGTTTGTTGGATTCTATTAGATTCTCTTTTGATTATTTAGTATAATAAAATTAATAATTGATAATTTGTAAATAATGGTCGAATTCAATGCTTTGATTTAATTCTAAAAAATTATATTCTATAAAATCTGAATTTCCTTTGACTTAGGCCGAACCCACAACCATCAAATATACTAACATTTTACAGTCATTGATACGATTGGGTATAATGCCAATTAATCGTCAAATATTAATAAAAGAATGTTCTACCTAATCCTGGTTCACTAGATACCAGCAATCCTCAATTCGAGCAGAATGGGCGTACAACTTATGTGCTGGAGCAGAACAAATGCTAGATGAGCCCCAAGTTAAACTATTCTGGGGCGTCCTCCACGGACACCTCAGTGAGGATATATATTGGGGGCTTCGAGCTCAGTGGTATAGTTTAAAGGAACAAATGTATAAACATAGTAAGGATGGAGAGGTATTGCAGCGTGTTTAAGATTTTTAGTTATATATTGTTCTTTATTTATACAATAATCATTTCTATAATATACTTGTAAATGGTGCAAAATATGCCAATATATATTTACAGGAATCTGTAGCGTATTAAGTAGTCACAAAATGTGGTTATTCGCAAAAAAGCAATATGTACTTATGTCTTTAAGTAATAACTAGTTGTATTTAATCTAGCTGTCACAATATTCAATATAATTTACTAAACTATTTAGTTCTTCTACATCTTCTTTAACTATATATATTTTTATTGTATCTAAGACAATAACAATAGAAGAATTTGAGAAAGTAACCAGAGCAGCCTTTCCATTAAAGAGCGAAGTTGACTTGAAAAACGTAGTAGACGTAATGAAGAAACAATTGAAGTTGAAACTGAATGCTATTGAAGTGAACTTGGACAAACTGTTTTATGAAGTAGGTATAGTAATTTGTTGGTAATTTTAGCTTATTTTGCCGTATTTAGATACATTGTGTGTTAGGCTGCGGATTTTAATGCCGTACTTTTTTAATATTACCACTGACATTAGGTATATTATTTTTTTCAATTAATTTTGTAGTCTTCTTCAAATAGAACCAATACATTTTTGTATTTAAATAGTATAGTTTTACTATGGAAATTCAACTCACAACCGAAACAAATGTAGCTAGATTTACTATGTTTGATTTAAATTTCAAATACTATTCAATATATATTTTTGGTCCTTCGAGCCATCCTATAAAAATTTGGCCACAACTCTTCCAGAATGAAGAAGGCTTCGACCGCACAGACCTAGCTCGCGAACTACATCGTCAAAGACAACTCGCTCAAGACAAATATTTACGAGAAGTTGTAGCCGTACTCAGTACAAAGCATCAACAACATCTCCGTGTGAATGTATCTGTGGATGCTCTTAGACGTGCCTTTGCTATTGTTGATCCGGCTATAGGTGAGGTTTTAATGTTGTGGATTTTGTTTGCTATATTTATTTGGAATATATTGGAATTTGAAACCCAAAATCATCATCTTCTGTTTAATCATTCACAGATCCTGATTTCTTTTTGAAAAATGTAAAAAGGACACAGAAATTAAACATAAATGTGTTCCTACTAACAATTTAAGGTAGTTTTTTTCATTGCAAATGGTAAAATACTGCATTCTTCACCTTCTACCAATTCTAAAGATACAACTTCTAGCGTTATATAATCTGCGCGAATATAAAACAGTATTTTTTTTAACGTAGCAAGTTAAACAGAGGAAATCTAGGAATCTAGTGTGATTTTCACTTTCCCCGTTCCCTACCTGAACTATTAATATGTTTTTTATACAAATACACATTAAATCCACTACTATCACGTAAACAGTCGGAATAGCCTAACGTATATTTATTCTGTTTTCCAGATCATATTCGCATGGAGCGTTACATCCGCTGGGCGTTTTCAGATCAAACCTCAGAATTAAATACAATTTGTCCTCTACCATTGCGCACACTACTCGCCCGTCTCGCCGCCGGAGACATTGAACGTGTGGGCCCAAGATACAAAGCCACACGGCGATATCATAAATAAATGTTCGATAATCTTTAAATTAGGAGCTACCCAAGTAATTTATTTTGTCATTATTGTTTTAAGGGATGCAAAGATTAGTTACTTTGAATATAATGAAATATTTTCTAAAATTCTGTATAGCATATAAATTTGTTAAGAAGTTAATTCACATCCTAATACTATTCAATACATATCCGCAACTTGCGTTCAAAAATCAAAATTATTTATAATAATTTAAATTTATTAAACAAAATTATTGTCAACTACACAAGTTTGTTATATTTTCAATATTAAATAAATATAACTAACATAAGTCATGTTAGTTTAATTTGCCCTTTCTAATATACCTACTAATAATATACTGTACCTACCTATTCGTTGATGCGATGCACATGCGTTATCTGAAATTTAAAATGTACTTAACTTTCTACGTCAGTTAGGGATGTTCGATAAATATCGAAAGAAACAGCTGTGAATGTTGATATTTGCAAATAGCAACATTCCTGTGGATTTCTATTTTGATTTTTATTCGCCAGATAAGACACAGTAGAGGCCGAGGCTTGAGACCGTCGTGTCGCAGCGGCATAATAGTGCGACTGTAATGCCATGGTTGTGGGTTTGGTCCGAACTCGAGGAAGTGAAATATTTATTTAAGTTTATGTTTCCATTTCTTCGCTCTGTTGTCGAGGCAAAGCGCGGCGTTGAGTTCTGCCACTCAACACGCAATGCCTCCAGAATTGGGCAGAAATCGGGGAACGGAGTGTCTTAACACCTCTGCCTACCCTGCTGTGTGCGGGACATAGCGTGAAGATGATTTAATTTAATTTATAGATAAGACTCAAAAAAATTATCATCAAATCTTATGAAGTTTATGCTTCAATAAAAGTTTGAATTCTTTCAATTGGCAACACTAATACAAGGTCACTCCTTATTCTGGTAAAATTGTAAATTTAACAATGACTGCCTCGACAGTTATTATGTACATATTAGATTTATAATATATTTAAAAGATAGAACAAAATGTAAAAGAATATAACTTTTTTAACATCGATACGTCGATGCTATGAGTGACATGAAATCGATATCAAAATATCAATGCCTTCTTACTAAGCATCGATGTTTATTAAATATCGATTAATATCGCATCCATGCCTACTGTTAGCCAAAGTCACAGAAAGTTGTCAAAAGTCAAATTTATGTCATAATATGTCATTGTCATAACAACACGTTTTTCACGCGGATATTTTTGTGTTTTATACATTTACATGTTTTATACTTTTATAAGAAAAAGCAAATTGATAAAATGAGTGATATACTAGAGAATGAAGAACCAGACAAAGATACTCTGTCGGCAGATGAAATAGACAAGATATTTAATAAACATTATAGTTTACTTGCAGAAACTGCGGTAACTTTAAAGAAAGTGTATATTACCAAACTAAGCGTTACAAAGTTAGTAAATATAAATTATACATTTTAATTTTAAAGTTAACGTCTTTTGCTATAGTTAATGTAAACAATTAATCTAATACTTTTGAAAGGTTAAAAGTAGTTAGACTTTTGTATGTTTTGCCCACGAATTTACTTACATTCACAAATATTTTATTTACGTTCTATATTATTATATCAATAATATGTAAACAAGATTATATACTACTTTAAAATAATAAGAATATTTTTGTTTTGCAGATCACTAAACATAGCAGTAGGTCTTGACAATAACAATATAGAAGTTTTCAAAGTAAATAATTCAAGTTTATCTCAAATATGTCAACTTAGTGGCCATAGCAAAACCTTAACTGAATTAGTTTTTAGTCCTAATGAGGATTATTTATTATATTCTATGGGTCATGATGAGATGAAGTTGTGGGATACGAGGACGAGTGGAATGTGTGTACAGACTTATAAAGGTATATATTTTAATTTAAAGTAATAGATTATGGAAGTGTCTTTATAGGAATGGGGTGTCTTAGCTCTAGGTTCTCAGGTTCCCCCTGCCTACAAGGAGATACAGAGTGAAGCAAGGAGGATAATTTGTTCAATTAAAATATTAAAGATATCAATACTAATATTATAAATCTGAAGAGATAGATTTTTGATTGTCATTTGATTGAACACCATAATATCAAGAACTACTAGTTCACTTTAACAATTGTTTACATGTTGAATAGCCCATTTACAGAGGATGGCTATATCCTCCATTATAAATTAAAAACTTAGAATGTGTAATTTGTCATATACTACTCTTAATTGTATTCATTTGGCTACACAAACAAACAAAGACATAGGAAAATCTAATAATAGAAATGGAAAAAATTGTCTCACATTCATGTAAAAACTGTGAAATGAATATACATGAAATTTCATAGCATATCTGATGTATACAGAATAAAACATACCAATACCAAGTATGTAAAGGTTTTGTGTAATTTAATACAAGGTTTGGTCATTGTAGAAGATAATGTATGCTTAAATTATTTGCAGACTTTTGCTACTTGAAACATATATTTTAAATACAATGTAAACAGGCCAGGCCATTTCCTGCTTTATTACAATCAATGTTTAGTTTGACATCAATTGATTGTGTCACAGTATTGTTATGTTAGTTTTTGTGACCCACATAATTTTATAAACATATAAATATATACAATGTAATACCTTTCTAAAATAATTAATAAAGAATGCAATTTTCATTAACCGAATCATTTATTTCAGATGAAAATGACACTCCCTTTAGGCCGTATGATGCAATGGACGTATCCTGCACAGGCCGAGTGCTCTGTGCGGGCAGTCAGCTGGTACAAGAGGATGCTTACCTTGTGTTCTGGGACAAGAGGAGCTCGGAGCCACTTGGCGGATATTGGAACTCACATACTGATGATATTACACAGGTGAAGGGTCAAGTTGATTATATATTTAATAGCAACAACTGGAACTCAAGCAACTGTTGAGTTTCTTGCCGGCTTTTCTCAGCAGAACTGCCTTCCGAACCAGTGGTAGCTTTTTGTTTATATGTTCATTCGACAATTCAAAAGTACTTATAATAATAGTCTATTTGAATAAAGAATATTTTGAATTTGAGTTTGAATACTTTCTTCAAACTAATTGTTGTCGCTAGTCATATGTCTCAAAAAATTGTTACATGTCTATTAAAAGAAACAAAGTACATATGAACAAAAACCAACATTTATTAAAAAATTATTAACATTTTCCAACTTACGATTTATACACATAAATTACGTACATATAAATTTTCTTAAGTTTCATTGTAGTAGATTGTATAAAATAATAATCGCGGTTGAAAGTCCAGATAACCGCGAGTCTGTATAACTGAGGGTTTCTACTGTAGAGGCTGTCGAGGCGCAGAGTACAAACCGTGCGACTATAAACACGAGAGTTGTGGTTTTCATTTCCACTAAGGGGAATGAAAATTTTTATATTTTCATTTCCTCACTCTGGTAAACAGTGGAGTTCCGCAACTTAAACTGGAATACCTCTAGTAATGTATCTTAATATTACATTTCCAGGTTATATATAGGATACAGTACGATTACTAACTCCTTTTATAAAAGTATATAATAGAAAATTAATATAAATTGCGCATGACATTGTTATAAATTCCAGGTAAAATTTCACAAAAACAAACCAGAAATCCTAGCAACGGGTTCTATAGATGGACTTCTAAATGTTTTCAACATTTTAGAGCCAACGGAAGACGATGCACTGACTTATTCACTTAATATAGAAAATTCTGTGGAAAAAATATCTTGGTTGAACGAAAACAAAGTGGGAGTTATTACTCCATCCAATGATTTACAAATATGGGACATTTCTTCGGGAGACATGATAAAGAGATATCCAAGAGACAAAATTGCTAGGAGTATAAAGGTAATTTTTATTATATATTGTGTTAGTTTAATTCTATCAACAAGGATAGTTTATGTTATGCATTTTGTAAAATTACAAAATAACTCTAGTAGTACAATATAAGAACCGTTGTGGCGTAGTGTAATAGTGAATGACTCCAAACGCGACGGTTGTGGGTTCCCACTCGCGAGAGTAAACAAAATTGTTATTTCCTCATTTTGTTCCCAAAAACGCGGCGTTAAGCTCCACCAACTCCTCACGCAATATCTTGAAAATAGGCGATGCGTGGGAAATGAAGTGTTCCTGAAGCTTCCCTACCAAGTGGTAGGTAGTGCGTGAAACTAAAAAGAAAGTTAATATAATATGTATACAAATATTTCAGAGACTAAGAGATGACGACTGCTATTTAGTAGATGCGTACACTTCTTCAGAAGATAAAACTGTTGTACTTGCGGGGTCCTACGGGGGTGATGGGTAAGTTTATATAACCTGACTGTTAATGAGATGTTATGGGTTCAATTATTATTAAATTATGCTTATTACAATAAGATAACTCTGGTCGATAACTTTGGTCCTATAATTTTAATAGACGCAATTTTAATTTAATAGTACTTTGGGGTATCTCGCAGAAGTTTGAAACAAACTTTGTTAAAAGTTAGGTACTATTTTATACCATGTGCACCTCATTTACCCATTTACTGTCAAAATGACCACCTCCTACATTTCTAAATGATTTCCTAATCAATACTTACCGATGTTGTTGATGATAAATACTTTCAGGTTTTCTTTTGTAACAATATTTTATGAAATATAATTATTTACAGACAGGTCTTGAGATCAGTTACTGAGTCTGGGAAAAAACTGCAACCGACTACCAATTTTACAAAAAACAAACAGATTGTTAGATGTTCTGCGTACTTAGACAAAGTAAGTATATACTAAAATGCCCATCTTATTAAAATAATTAAATTCCGCGATTGGAAATCGAACTTCCAACCATTATGTTCACAATTAATCATTGCCAATGTCAAACAATTGTGAAATTAAAAAAATATTACGTAATACATTTGATTGAGGTTGTCTTGACGACCCGTCGACGACGACAAAGTTGTCTGTAAACCACGACGGTTACGGATTCAATTCTCACTCCAGGAATTGAAAAATGTAATATTTTCATTTTCTCAGTCTTGTACAAAACAAAATATGGCATTAATGAAACGGAATCACGAGCGTATCTACTAATGTTTGGGGACGGAGTTTTTAGAGGGGGGATCCTGGACTTTAGCTTTGAACAAATATATTTGTGTAAAAGTTATTTTTCCGGATAAATTTTTTGTTAGTAAAATTGGAAGTGTAAATAACGGAAAACGCATTAACTTAACACTGGGTGCGAAGCAATAAAAATATTTTTTTCTCCCGAGTGGGAATCAAACCCACATCCCTTGCGATTATAGTTGACTTGTGATACTATTATATATTCTGTTGCGTTTCAGAATGATTTATTAATAACTGGCGGAGAGTCTGGTCTCATCTCCGTGTGGAATGCGGAGGGACAGGACAGTGATACTGAGAATGACGTGTCCAAGAAAATAAAATCTTCCCTCAAGTTACAAGATGTTAGACATAAACCTTATTAATATCGGATATGTCGTTTTATTTGACTTATTTTCTTTGTTATATTTTTACGCTATATAGGAGAGGGAACCTAGTGTTTAGACACTCCGCTCCGACACGCGAACGGTCGTACAGCCCCTGCACCACGACGGCCTCAAGTACTCATGTATACCTTTTTAGTATACTACGTATGTTTTAATTATGGCTGATACAGTTCATGTTCAATTGAATTTATTGTTTTGTACTTATGATATAACACATTGTCTTTTTGATTTCAAAACATTACAAACTATCTGTAATCAAACTTACTAAGCTTCAACATTTTTTTAAGTAAAAAACAAGCATAATCAAATTCACATTAAGTTAAAATTGTTATTAAAATGTTGCCATTTCCAAAAAAGTATCCACCAGTTGTAATAGAATTCAGATTTTGATTTATTTATTTTACGAAATAACGTATAATTCGATGATATGATGATGAAAAAACTATCTCTGACTCATTGTCACGTTGTCTCTCGCGAGCGTGCAAGAGAACGAGAGCGGGACAAACAATGGAGAAAGAGAGGCACGATCGACGTGAGCGTTCGGCTCAAGTATTCATTCATGGTTATTTGTAATAATTAATCAGTTATAATTTAAAAATTAACTTTTTTGTATTATACAAATAATGATAGTTGAGTGATAATAATTCTATTCATACAACTATGTAATTTTCGTCAATGTTTATTTAAGAAGTTTTCACTTATAATTATCATCCGAAAACCGACTTTACAAACAACTCGTTTACTAGTTTATTTTAAATATAAATATATAACGAATTATTTAGCAACATATAATAGTTATAACTTCAAATTCCACTCGAAATATGTTCCGTCGCTGCCAGTCACTGATTTTAATTATAAATTTATAATGGAAGAAATAATAACAAAACAGGTATTCATTTAATTATTTATTAATTATAGCACATCATTTTATTCCCAAAATAATAATAATTATAATAGTATATATTAAAAACAAAGTACACGCTGTATTCAGCCATCAAAATAAAAGGTTAAAAATATGTTTTAAATAAATTTTATAATGATTTAAAATAAAAACTTATTTAAAGATATATAAATTTTTCAGGTCAATAAAAAAACTATATTTAAAAATAATTGTACTCTACTATAATTTCTGAAGCTTTTCAAATATTAAATGAAATTTGACAAATATTTGATTAATTTAATAATTGTCGAATTAATATTTTTTTATTATTCTATTCAAGATTTTAAATAATAGAGCAATTGTAAAATATTACCTTTTTTATTAATTTAAGCTTGCCAATTCAGTATAAGTATTAAATTCTTTATAAAGTTTATATAAGTAAGTGGAAGTAAAGTTTATAAATTCAATACTTATTATTATTCTATGAGCTGTTATGGTAAAATAAAAAGAAAACAGCCAAAAAGAAAAGAAAATATTCATAAACAAATATTAGATATTAGAACACTACACAATTTATTTATCTAAAACTAAAATGGAGTTATCGATTGTATTATTTTCTCTAATATTTAGTATAAAAATATAATATCGATCTTTGGCTCGTCCAAAGTGATTTCCTATAATTCATTTTCGAGTGGCATCATTTAGGCGACAGGAACATGATGAGTCTGAAACATACCATTTTTTTAGTAATAAAAGTGTTAGTTATACATGTACATTTATATATTTTTTTATGTCTACGTTATATCAGGATAAGTAGAGGGAATCTAGTTTTAAGATAGTTCGTTTTTCACAGACCGCCATATTTTTGAGACATTGCGACGAAACTAATAAGGCAATTAATATAATTTATTCTTCCAAGTGAGAATGTTCCTTTTTTATTATGCAAAAGGCAAGGCAAACTCTGGTACGAGTCCCCTGGTAAGTCAGCTCATGTAGCAGAAGAGGAGCTACCTTTGCGTAACAAAGCGTGGCTTTTTTCCATTACTTTACGTTTCCCCACGCAATGTATGGAAAATTGGGTGGAAAGTGAGGAACAGTGTGTCTTAACACTGGTTCCTTCTAAAAGCTAAAACAAATTATAACTGTCAATAGTCACCTGAAGTGTATGGCCTTGTTGGCGAGCAGCACGTTGACGTCTTGGTGGTGCGCCAGGGGCAGCGGCGCGGCGGGCGCGGCTTCCTCTTCGCGGAAGCAGTGTGCGCGCAGCGCCAGCGCTAGTGCCGCGTCGCCGTGCGGCCCGCGCACTAGCGCCCACGACACGTTCAGGGCTTGGGACGGCTTACTCTTGAGAACCAGCTGTTGAGTTGACGGGGACACAAGTGTATTACAAATCCTAATTTTTATAAAAGACTTATTTCCATGAACAAACATTGCAGAAACTTGGAAGTAGTAAAATGTTAGAAAACTTTTGTCACATTTAACTGACTGCTCATGATAATTGGGATCGAGCATAAAAGGACTAAAATTTAAATAAATACTCAATTCATTAATTGTTTTCAACATTCATTCTTTAATAAACAAAAGCGTCCTAAAAATTTAGTTCTAACACAACAAAACCTTTTTTCTATGACATTAAAACTTTGTTTCAACACAACGTAACACAGGCTAACTTACCTGATAAGTAATTTCCCTTTGGGAAGACTGCGTGGGATCTCTCTGGTTCCTATTGACGAATGCCTTCACCACCCATTGCTGCCCGAACGAGGAGAAGCGAGACGTTTCGTAGTACAGCTTGTGCAGTTCCTCCGTACGATACGGTTTCAGCTGCACGTCTGTGTGCAAATCTTAGTAAATTTATTTCCTACTAGCGGACGCGCGCAGCTTCGCCTGCTTATCTGCTGCCTGCCCTTACCCTTAGGGGTAAATTCTAATAAACCACGAAAAACATGTTCAATGAAATATTTTTAAGTCTAAATTTCAGTTTCTACCATCAGCAGTTCCGGTTGGCACGCTCAGTCCTTTTATATATATGGACTAGGGATTATGTGGAAAGAGGTTGGAAATAGTTACGACGATAGAAAAAGGCACAATCTACAGCTTGTGGCAGCAGCAAGGACAAAGACAAAGGAGTGTTCACAAGGGAACTGGTGAATAATATTGGGGGATAATCGGACGTTACGCTTACTGCTGAAAATACTAATACCTCTTACTCCTCTTACCACTGAAGTAAAAGAAGGACACTGATAAATGATAAAAGACCGTGGTGAATTTACCAACAGGCTAAGTGGCGGAAAAATTGCGGACCAAATATTTTCGTTACCTTATAGAAACGAAAAAGATTTCCGATTTACCTAAACTTCCATATTTTACAGTGAAACTTTGTAACAAATATTTAAGAACCGAAGTAGATTGTGATCCGCTATTGGAAACAAGCTGTGGAACACAAGTCTCCATACCATTAAAAGTGATCTTCTCGTAGGACAGCAGGTCCAGCATGTGCGTGTAGAGCTGCAGGCGCTCGGCGGCGTCGCGCTCGCGCTGGCGGAGCAGGTCCACAAGCTCGTGCGCGGCGCGGCGCGGGTGCGCGCACGCCGCCTCGTGTGCGCTCGCGCCCCGCGCCGCGCCGCGCCAGCCGCAGCCCACGCACGCGTAGCGGCACGACGTCGTCCTTTTAAAGTTAGACATTTAGCAAGTACGCATATAGGTTCAAGCAATAAATGGGACATTATGACAATTATTGATAAATTACTTGAAGCTAAGTGCCAAAGATTATGTTCAAGCAAGATAAGCTATCATTGTCCGTTCCAAAACGAAAAAAAGTGGTTGAAAGTGGTACATTGTGGAAACAGTGTTCCTCAACACTAGCGTCAAACAAAAATTCATGAATGAAATAAAAAGCAACGAAATTGAGTTTCATATACTATTGGTGCACGTTGAGTCTACTTGTAAAAGAAATAACACGTTGCAATGTATTTTTTATCGTTATTTTATATTCATGTGCTGTGTATATTCTATTGGTGGACCTTATAAATAAATATATAAATAAACAAGAAACATAAATAACTTAGATTACTTGACATTTACATATACAAAAACTCGTGTATTGGTTACTCAACCAAAACAAAGTACCATTGCTTTGTCTAATTGATAAGATTAGGGTAAATAATTCAGAAAAAACGGCTTCGTTTTCAAGAATTTCAAACAACGTAATTGCTAAAATAAAAAAGTTATATAAATCGATTTCATAAAATATCGATATTGTAGTGTTGGGTCGTTAGTTCGGTTCGCATTATGCCATCACATTAGGAAGCAAGTACATAGACATCGTTAGTACCAGTTAATTACTTTAAAAACTGGTTTTAAATTGTTATATTATAATAATTATTAGTTTCTAAGATATGAGTTGTTAGGTATCCACACACAAATTATGTTTCATTCATGCTTGTTCTGTATACTAATAGATAAATATTTTATTTAAATAACCGCACCGTACACCATATATTTACATATTTCTATGTTTATCTACTGATGAAACTGTTTTATTTATGTATTTTTATATTATAATTTGTATAAGAACTAACTTTACTTATACCTATGTACATAGTGCTTTACAAAAACGAATAATCTGTAGATCAGTATATAATTATTACGAATTACCCCATATATTATATATAGAAATACCCCAATATTTTCATTATTCAACATCAAAACAAACAACTATATCAAAAGCCGCAATTATATAAAATATAAGCCCATAGAATACATAAGGTAAGTTTAAAGTCAGTCAACGGCCAACGCACCTGCTGTACGTACGGCGTTTAACCGCGGGGTCGGGGAGGAGGTAAGCCCTCCGCAGGGCGGTCAGCAGGAGGCAGTACACAGTGGACACAATGCGAACCAAACCACCGAATATGTTACCCCGCCGGGACTCTACTACCATTTGGGAAAACTTGTAAACCCTGAGGATTGAACTTACCATCAGTTTTTATGCTTTCTATTTACTACGGCAAATTACGGTATTAAACATGATGATTTAGGGTGTTATTAAACATGCCGATCTATCGTTTATTTTTACATTATATACATATATAGAGATAAAACGCGGCATTAGATTGTTTCACTCAATATTCAATGTCTGGATAATTGAGTGATCAGGCATACTACAGCGTTATTAAGAGACAAATGGTAACAGATCTTAAAATATTATAAAAATTAACTTTAAAAACAAATCAATCAGGAAAAGTAAAAAAAGGACATCATAACATCAAAAAGGATAGTTGTGGTGGTTTCATAATTAAGTAATAACATAGATATACTCTTAATTTGAAAAATTATAAAAAGTTCATCATGATATTGACTCCTGATTCATGACTGTCACTGCTGGCCAGAGGTCAGGGGTTCTATTCCCAAAATATTTGTTTTAATAGTCATAAGATTCCTACTTCAAAGAATAATTATTTTACATTACAATTATTTTTATTCTTGCACTTTAGTAAGACTCTAGATGAGAGAAGAAAACTGTGTATCTAAATTCTTTGATTACCCTGCTAAAAAGAAAATTTTCACTACATACCTATCCTCACACACTGTGTCTTCATGATGCTGAACAGAATGACGTGGAAAGACCCTGGTGCAGTGCCTACATTCTACAGGCAATTCTGACACAGTCTTTTCCACGGCCAAGTTCCTGGAGGCTGAGACCTTGGATATTTCCACCCTACAGTTGGGGCAGGTGGCACTTTCGTCACGGAGACGAGCATCGGCCAGGAGATGGTGGAAGCATGGCGCACACATTAAATGCCCATTGCTACACTGCAAATTTATTAAAATTGAGCTTAGTTATGGAAAATATAACAGGTATAAGTTTTGAATGTTTTATAGTATTCCATCACAGTAAGTACTTCATGATCTTTTTTCCAAATCAAAAAAATATATAGTCAAATTAAACACAATTTGTTCATAATAAAATAAACAATAATAATTTTAATAATCATCAAATAGTTGTATTGTGTTTATAAAATCATTCTTTAAGAAGCACATAATATTGAAAGTAATACTTTAATTATTAAGAATTGTGCTTTTTTTTATTAAAGACAACAAAATTAATAATTATATTTGAAAAAATGTACTGCCATAGCTAAATAAAACTACCAATAAAAAGTAAAAGTTAATATTTAGATGGAATTAGCCACATTTAAATTGTTTTTATTTTTCTTTATTCTACCTGCGCTACTCATATGTTGACTCTGAAATAAAAGTATAGTTCAATTTATATAATAATTTTGATATTTATTATCAATACACATTGTATGAAAAGTTATAAGTTGTAAACATAACTATTATAGACAAAAAAATTGCTAAAAATAATAAAAAATGATTAAAATATTGAAATGAAATATTTTGTTTGATTTAGTTCTGTTAATTTCAAAAACTTAAATATTACTTTTTTACTCATTGAAAAGTTGTAGAAATTTCAATCTTAATAGTGGAACGGGGAGAGGGTCAACTAAGGTGATTCAAAGAAAGAACTACATCTCACAAATAAATATTTATTTAAGTGAAAAACTACAAAAATACACATACTACAACATATTATAATTAATATCGAGATCATACAGACTACAGAGTAGACTAACATACAATATCACAGCACTGAGTAACTTAACCATACAAAGTCCAGACACTTAACACTTAATAAGTACATGGAAGTTTATGGTTTTAACGTAACATCATAAGAAATAACGGCGTTAATTCGGAGACAATATTATAAAATAAGATATTAAATTATAATTACACGACTAAAAAAAATGGTTTACATAATAGTCAAGTTATGGCGTCGACACGATTGCGTGACGGTCGAGTCGAATGTCGATGCAATTTTATATTTCAATTGTTGTGTAACTTAAGATAGGTATTGCAAAGTAAAACTACTTTACCAACGTCATATCATTATTAAATTAAGTGTTAATAAAAAATATGAAACGGCAGATATTTCAATGTGTAAATATCGGCTGTTTTCCAAATACCTGATAGACGGCCGCATGGGGCAGGTCGAGACAAACTGCGCAGCACAGAATGCCCCCCAGTCTGTGCTCCAGCTTGTCGCTCTGTTCATTTTCTATTACCGTTTTGCGTTTTTTAGGTGATGGACCCTCATCCTCTGTCGTATCCACTACCCCGCCCTCGACATTCTCACTAGATGAGGGGATCGCCTCGCCTTCGGGAGCCTCGGACATTTTATTAGGTTTGAAATAAGTAAAATACAATTTCAATTGGCCTAAAGTCGTCAATCCGCGATACCGTCACCGTCAGTATGTCAAAACGCAGATAAACAATGTTCGTCCGCGAACAAAGGTTTGTTATGTTTATACAGTTACCCCTCACCTCACATCCCCGAAGAGCAGTGCTGCCAACATAACCATGAAATCGATTAAATGTAAATCGATTATTTGAAATAAAAAAATATTTATTTAATTAGTTATAGTAATTTAAAGATATTATAAATATATTTTTTACACAAAAGTCGTCGTGGCTCAGTGGAACATGTGTGTGAAAAGTTGAAGGATGTTCCGCCATTCAATACACAATGCCTCTAGAATTTGGCCATGCGTAGCGAAGGGAGTGTCATAACAATAGGTTTTCTCGGCCTAGCCTTCTTCTTCCTATACTTTGACTACCATTCGTCCGATTGAAAATCAAACCGCGTTTGTAGTCTTTTTAATATTTTTAAGTTTAGTATAGCTCGCAATAGTATGGTAGGCAGAGGAAATCTAGTGTTAAGGCACTCCGATACGATGCTGGGGAAACCCCACTGTCCACCGAATTCTGAGGGTAATGCGTATTGAGTGGCGGAAATCAACGCTACGCTTAGCCTTGTTACCAGAGCAACAAAATGACAATATTAACTATTTCATTGCCCCCGAACCCACAATCTCCTGTCGTGTTTACAGTTGCACAATTCCCCTGCACAAAGATTGGCTTCCAAATAAATTTATGTTTAAAAAAGTAAAATAATTAATAGTATTGTTTTTATATTATAATTTATACAATATGATGTCAAAATAGCTATTATTTATTTGTCAGTCTTAGTTTTATGTCATATTTTAGGTTTCTTAGCTATTGATCCAAAAGCTGATATGACAGTTCCTTTAGTTCCAGTGACATTACTGGTGAGGGGCTGCTGCAGAAGTCCTGGTTGTTTAATACTTGGTTTTGATGCTACATTGGGTGCTGCTTGATCCCATTTTGATTTTCGTTTTTTATCATCGTCACTGTCTGATTTTTTCACCACACCTGATATAAAATCAATTTTAGATAGTTTATCCTTTCTTTCCTTCTCTCTCTTTTCCATTTCTAACTTTTGAATTCTTGCGAGCTCATCGTAATATGATTCTTTACCCCATTTTAATGGATCATATATTTCTGGAGGATAGTTAGTGTCTAACTCATTTATATCACAAAACTGGATTAATTTCTCATAAATACTAGGATTTCTAAAGTTTTTCTTATCTTGAATAATTCTATTCATATCAACCCCCTCAGTCATCATTCTATTATAGAATTTTGCGATAGATTCTTGTAATTCTTTTGGACATTTACCAGATGGTTCTGGAGGAATGAGAACACCATCTTCAGAGTCATCATGATCAGAACGAGGAACTGCTTCATCTGTATCTGTTTCCATTGACAATCTTCGCATATCGTCTTGATTTTCAGCATTCGGTGAAAGTAATTCTTCATCTGATACAATTGTGTCATCAACATAAGAAACTAGCTGTCTTTTAGGAGAAACAGGGGCCGATGCTGATTGCTTCGTTTCATCAATGTTCTTAGGACTAGTTGGCAATGACTGTGTGGCGATACTTGCTTCATCCTTCTCTGGCGTCTGTTGCCCTTCTTCCATATCTTCTTCACCTTCTGAATCTGTATATGTTGCAGTAAGAGAAGCTAACGCTTGCGAAGTCATTTTTATGAATTTATTTACAAAGATAATTAGAAAATCTAAATATTCAAATAATTAATATTAATAATTTTTCTATTGGTAATTCGCGTAACAACTTGTTTTTGTAGGTTATTTTAGTTTGTCAATAATCGTCACAAATGTTTGGATGATGCTGTCAACTGGCAAACTATTTTTAAATTCCATCTTACGTAATGTAAGAATCCAAAAATTAAATTTAGTTGTAGTACTTAAGTATAATAATTCTCTTAAATAACAATAATTTGCTTGAAAAAATTATATTCATGATATATAAATTTGAAAAGAAAACTTGTAAGATATATAAGATTTTCTTAAAGTATTGATGAAACATTGGCAAGGTACTGCAGAATGAATCGCATTGCTGTAATCATAGTGTAGACTGTAGTCTGTCAAAAATATATGAAAATTCGTGCAAAATGACATTTCTCGGTTGACGAGTGACGATGGGGTGTTGGAGGTCACTAACGTGAACTACATCCCATCTTGCAAATTGTGTATATATTACAATATGAACTGAGAACTGTACAGATTTCCGCCACATCGGCTTCTTTTCAATAAGTAAAGTGAGAATGGCGACTCAACCGAGCGATAACACGGAGTTTCCGCCAGAGATTATTCTGAAGCCCTTAGCCCTAATCGGGCTCTCAGGTCTGGACACTGTAAACAATGCCGTGCATAAAACTATTTGGGACGCATTCTCCAATAACAGACGGCCAGACCGAGCGTCTGTAAAATTTAAGTTGTTGAACAACACGTTTGAGTTTCCTGTAGTTAAGCCCAAACGAAACTCGTACGAATGGTACATACCGAAGGGAATAGTGAAGAAAAACTGGATTCAGAAACGTGTTTCGTTAATACCTGCCGTGGTCGTTATATTTTATGATATGGAATGGAATGATCCCCAGTGGAACGAGAAGATTATAGAATGTGCCTCTAGAGTGCAGTCGATCCGCGCAGCGGTCGAGGGACATGCCACTAAAGTAGCAGTTGTAGTTGTCCAGAGTGGGCTTTCCCCGCCCCCTTCAGAGTACATGCTGGGAGCAGAGAGAGCTCAGGCACTTTGCTCTGCTTGTGAAATACAATCTAAGTCACTGTTTGTCCTCCCCCACAGTGAGCATTTGATGGGATACATAATAAGACTTGAGAATGCCTTCTATGATATCGCTCAGAACTACTACCATCATGAGACAAAGAACATCAAACAGCATAGAGACCATTTAAATAAGACAACCCACCAGTATCTCTTTGTAAGACATCAGTTTAAACTGGGTTTTCTTAATGAATTGAAGCAGGACCTAAGCACCGCTCACAAACACTATTTGCATGCATACAATAACTTATATGAGACCAGGCAAGTTGAAACTAATATGCATGAAATAAGAACTGTGGCTGGATACATCAATTATAAACTTTGTAAATTATTATTTGCATTAAATTTGGCAAGAGATGCGATAGCACAACTTAAATCTCATATAGAGCGCTTTAAAAATAGAATTGGATCTACTGAGCTTCTCTTTGAACATTATGCGTGGATAGCAAGGCAGTATAGTGCATTTGGTGAATTGTTTGATGAAGCAATTAGACTTGGACTTCCAGGGATACAGTCTCAACATCCAGGCTTTTATTACCAACATGCGGCTCAATTCACAGTCAAGAGAAGACAAGCTATGAGGTCTGTGTGTTATGAGGCCTTGCAGTATCCACCACCACCCGACCCATTAGAGGGTATAGTTGAATTTTATGGTCAAAGACCCTGGAGACCGGGTAGACTTAGTGCCGATCCCCATGATCCTCAAAAAGAACAGGCAGCTATCCTGGCATTACAATATAATGAAAGAGTATTTAATCATTCAGCTATGATAATTAGCTTTTTAGGTAGTGCAATATCTCAATTTAAAACATTCCATTCACCTCGGATGAGAAAACAATTAGTTGTAGAAATGGCAAATGAATATTACTACTGTGCAGACTATGGTAAAGCTCTCACATTATTAAGTCACATGCTTTGGGATTATAGAAGGGAAAAATGGTGGTTCCTAGCCTCATATGTCCTGAATCGTGCCCTACAATGCGCCTACCTGTCTGCTAAGATACAAGACTATGTTCAGCTCTCTGTAGAGGCACTCTCAAAACATATACAAGTGCCAAATAATGATAGGGACAGGATATTTAGAAACATTATGTCAGTTCTTCATCTTAACATTCCAGCTCCAGAACCTGACCTGCCAGCCTCTTCTCAAAGCAAAGCACTGGAGCTGTGGCAAATGGCAATAGAAAAGGAACCACTCACAGTAAACATTGACATGATTAATATAACTAGTTTCATAGAAGTAAAAATAAAATTTAAACAACCAAAGTATAGAATGGATGAAATAGTTGAAGTAGAACTTTTTGTGCGCCTCACTTATGACACAATCCTAGACCTCAAAGCTGCATATTTAACAATATCAAGTAAATCTGAAGCTATTGAAATCCCAATAACTGATGAAGATAGTTCCACCTTAAAATTGGAAGGATGTAAAGTAAAAAGATTATTGTGTCAATTTAAACCAAACCCTCACGACAGTGGTTCAGAATTAAATGTTAAATATGTGTCATTTATCTTGGATGCTGATAGAAGAAGAAAGATTATTATGAACTTCAAAGCCGAAGAAAATAAAGCATCAGAGGCTACTGTGCACCCGGAGCTGCTGCATTTTATACTCAGTCCTAAAACTGATTATGAATTTGATTGTGTTGTGCCTTTAACTACAACAAGTGTAACAAGCAGAGAGTGCAGGTTTTCTATAGCAATTGAAAATGCAGTGCCGGCACTGCAGGGTGAATGGTTCCCGACCACATTTACCATAACAAATAATGAGGAGAGCTTAGTATCAGATATGACAATAGTTCTTACACTTTTGAGCTCCCCTGACAATCCCAACCCTGAGTCAGTAACAGACTTAAGTTTCAAGCACGGAGAGCCACAGACACAGCCATTAAAAATTATTGTGGGAAATTTAGACAAACAATCAACTTATTCAAATACTTTTTTTCTTAAAACCAATAAAACAACCACAGCAACTGTGCAGATAAAAGTGTCTTACCACATTGATATCCATGATATTCCTAAGCTTGAATGTGTAAAAGATTTTACTACAAAAATAGCAGTTGTCAAACCATTTGAAGTGTCAACTAATTTTGTAGCTATGAACTTTAAACCTATCACAAAGTGCTTTGTAGATGATCCTTTCATAGTTATGCCTCAAATTAAAATTCTAAGTCCTTGGGACCTACTCATATTTAACACGGAGTTAGAAACCATAGAATGTTTTAAATATACAGACAAGCAAAAACCATCTTCGTGTATAACTAATTTACAAGTTTCTGAAAAAAATATTGCATCTGATGCTATATGTATACAGGCTCAGTACAAGCCAAAAGATCCACTGACCAGGGTGGGGCTGTATAACATGATGTGGAAACGAAAAAGTAATGTTGATGGCCAATGTGTAATGAGCACCACTGCCTTATGTGGGATTCCTATAGATGACTGTCCTATTTCAATTGAAGTCAATTACCCAGAAGTTGTGGACTTGCAGACATCTGTTCCTTTAAAATGTACACTAATAGGGAACACCAACACTCCTATAAGACTCAGCCTTAGTGTGGAGGGATCTGATGCCTACATGTTTTCAGGATACAAAAAATTTTCTGTGACAGTTCCGCCCAAAGATAAAGTTCAACTTTGTTATAACATTCACCCGCTGCTTGCAGGGAACACCATTCCACCCAGAATTAAAGCAACAGTTCTAGGAGATAACTCCAGACAAGAAGTCATAAAAGAGATGTTTGATAAAATCTTCCCACAAAATCTATTTGTAATGCCTAAGTATAATAAATAATAATATATGAAAATTGTTAATTATTCAGATTGAGATTTGTAAATAGATGAACAAATATGTAATTATATTGTAGTTACCTTGTAATTATTTTTAGAATAAATTGAGTTAATTGTTTTTATGTCTGTTTTGTTAACAGAAGGTATTAAAGTTCTTATTGAAATATTAAACAGTATATTATTTTCAAGTAATCTTTATTTATTATTACAAAATGATACATTTAATCTTTACGGAGTTCAAATTTCTCTTCTTGAATCCCACTTGCAGTGATTATTAAAATATAGATGCTATCTCCAGTGTAGATGTCACGTTCTGCTGCACTGATGAACACATCTTTAACAAGAGCTAGGGCTTTGTCTTTTGGAATGGGTGCTTCTGTTACATTTTGCATATTTTTTAACCCTATTTGATTATCAAGTAGGGGTTGTAGAAGAGCCCCAGCTGAACCTCCAGCGCGATAGTTGGATCTTTCACAGTGACCAATTGGATCGTAGCTGTAAACGCATCCCTTTCCGTCAGCGTCCAAGCCAGCTAGAACATTAGATATATAATAAGGAAAGAACCTCTTGTAGTACAGCATAGTTGACAGCATCTGTGCGACCGCGGGTGTCGTCATAGATTTATTGTGTTCATGTTCGTACATTTGCATTCTCGCCTGCAGCAATCGGGTCAGTGTGAGCGTGTCGCACCAACACCCTGTGGCGCCGAGGACAGTTTTGTCTGATAGTTTAAAAAGCTTCTTCTGTTCCCTCGTGTAAATGGAGAAACCAGTACTGAGACGTGTGTCAGCTCCGATCACGGCGTAGTCGTCGCCGGCGATGGCCACGACGCTGCCTCCGTTGTCCGCGTAAGGCTCAAATCGATGCTGCTTGGCGCCAGGCACTGCATATTCAGGAAAATTCTCGTTTACACTCAACATTGTTACTTAGTTACTGAGTTAATAATGGAAAATAACATAAAGTGTAGTGAGTTTCGAATGACATGCACAATTCAATTTCAATTTTGTTGTTTGACACTTTCCGAGTTCACATATGACAAGCGGTTTTGCTTGTTGCTGGTTGTTGCATTTTACGCATACATACTTACATTATCTGTTTGTCTGTTATTGTCATCTTTTTTATCATTTTCCTTAAATATTACCGTACCAAATTATTGTAAATTAAAGCGATTATTTGATTTAAAGGAAAATATTGTAATATTACAAGAATTATATTGTGATACTAAGAAAAATTGTAAAATTGTATTTGTATTGTAAATTGTTTTTTGTTATACTTTACATTTTAAAAATCTTGTCTGTCAAGGAATGTCCGTTAATAAAAAAGAGATAAAAGAAAATAGTACGTATATATCAACATACTTCAAGCCACAAATTACAATTAGCGATATAAACTCTTTCTATGTTCAACAATTTTACGTGCTGTGTTTTATTAAATAATTTTGGTTTGATTGGACCTTAGATAGATTAATTATTCTCGAATCGATATAATGCTAATAATATTATTTTATAATACAGATTATTCTTATAAAAATCTATGGCTAATATTTAATCTCTTGATTTAATCTGTATTTATTGTGCCTGGCTGTGAAGTACACGTCACGTCAAAATACGTCAAAAATATACGGTCAAGAAATTGTGAAACGCCGGGCGCAAATATAAAACAAATAAGCAAAATGACTTCTCTCGCTTCTGTTATTCCTAAACTTTACCAAGAATACACAACTAAGACACCGAAAAAGTTGAAGATAATCGACGCGTATTTGTTCTACGTGTTTCTAACCGCAGTAATCCAGTTCGTCTACTGCTGCCTTGTGGGCACGTTCCCGTTTAACTCCTTCCTCAGCGGTTTTATTTCTACAGTTAGTTGCTTTGTGCTTGGAGGTAAGATAAAATATATTATTGCTAATATTTTGTGATGCCAGTTGTGGCGAGTGCGTGCGACTGTAAACGCGACGGATAACGCTTTGGTAACGCAAAGCGCGACGATGAGTTCCACAAATCAACACAATGTTTCCAGAAATCGACGGAAAGTCGGGAATGGAAATGTTTTACACTAGATTCCCAGGTTCCCTCTGTCTATTCTGGTATATACGGGATACAGCGGGAAGCTAAAAAATATATTTTATACATACATTTCTGCAATATAGCAGCAAAAAACTCAGTTAAGACTATTTATATATTAAAGACATTGTGTATTGGATTACTGAACCCTATCCTGAGTTCTTGTAATAAACTGGTAACATTAAATTTAAGTAAATATTGAAATATAACTATCATTATGAAAAACATGATAATGTAAAAGAAGACATAAAATGTCACTACAGAAAAAAAGGTATTAATCCTTTTTATTTTTCTTTTCAGTATGTTTAAGATTGCAAGTAAATCCAGAAAATAAGAATGAATTCC
The DNA here is from genome assembly GCF_056956725.1 of Heliconius melpomene rosina. Taxonomy (NCBI): domain Eukaryota; kingdom Metazoa; phylum Arthropoda; class Insecta; order Lepidoptera; family Nymphalidae; genus Heliconius; species Heliconius melpomene. The sequence goes on along the minus strand of NC_140402.1, from coordinate 452,558 downwards.
AGGGTCTGAGCGCTGAGCGAGGATTTGCAGACTTTATATTTGCACATCTTGTCTTACATATTGTAGTTATCAATTTTATTGGATAAGTTTATATTATTTAAATATCAGCTACAGAATAAATTTATATTAAAACCAATAGCATTTTTTTATACTTTAAACTTATGAAAATGCTTTTTTAACATTCAATATTTTAATAAAGATGTGCCGTAAGGATTCTTAAGTAGTAGTTGTCAATTTTGTGGCATTCAAAATCCTCTAAAGCAATCTATACTTTTTTGAATAAAATTTGTATTCTTTATAATATATTTATATGTTAATAAAATAAATAATAAACTATCTTAGACAAAGCTTTAAGACTTTTAATCTGAAATGCTGACTTTAAGATTATTAAAAAATAAGTAATTTCAAGTGCTTAACTCGAAAAAAAAAAATCTAACCATTACTTGAGTACTTATATAGACTATGTATTGTGAAATAGAAATAAAATTACATTTTTTAACAAATTTATTTTGAATATATAATTTAATTTCACTCAGAGACCACATTTGGTTTTCCTAACCATCAGAGGCAGCAAACTAGATATAGAAAAAGAAATGCATTGAAATCTTGTTTCTTGGTACATTTTTATTTATTTATCATGTGTATATCCAGTTACATTCTGTTTAGAACAGTATTAAGTGATTTCAAAATTCAAGACAACTTTTATCTGAGAAATTACTGCTGTGAAAAAATGTATAAAAGTTTTAGTAAAAGTATTTAACATTTTGTAAGTTGCTGGAGAGAAGGGAGTTTTTAATTTCCTCTTAATCCTTTGAATATAATCTTTTAATCTGAACTACTGTTTTAATTGAATATTATTTTTATGGAAAAGACATTGCTAAAAAGCATTTGGGTTACACTGATGGTGAGTGATCAACGCCGCCCACGACGCTATGTATCACTAGAGGAGCTACAAGGTTGCCAGCCAGTGTTTTAAGGTGGAGATAGCCACCCTTATTGTAAGTACAGTGCGGTCAACAAGTTTTAAACTTGTTTTAAACTTGTAAACTAAAATTTTAGGATTTTTATTATATCCTTATTTTCGATATTTTCGTCACGAGTGAACATTGCGCAAAAGTTCATAAAACCTAATTTCAGGGCGGGGACGACTTGTTGACAGTACTCGCATTAAAATAATTTTATTTAAAATAAGAAGTTACATGGTTCATTTTTTGAACGTCAAATAATCTACCACCAGTTTACTAAAGTTAATGCCTCAGACCTGAGAAGAACCGGCGCAAGATACTGTATCCAGATGTACATAATGAGACGTTGCGATAGGTGAGGGGGGCTCCCTTCAAAAGCAGTTACTAGGATAAGGGAAGAGTTTCATATATATGAAATTTGTGCGACATAATATAAAATATAGAGACCGTCGTGACGCAGGCGCACAAGCGTGTGACTGTAACTCGACGGTTGTGGGTTCGATCCCCACTCGGAAATGAATTATTATTCATTAATATTTTCATTTCTTTGCTCTGGCATCAATAAAAAAGCCCGACGTTGAGTTTTACCACTCAACAAGTAATGCCTCGAAAAAATCGACCTAAAGTGGGGAATGGAGTACCTTAACACTAGGTTCTTACCATGCTATATGCGGGATACAGTGAGAACGTACATGAACTCCACCTCCTTGCAAGCATATCTTCCTATCAGGCTACGGTAAAAATCTATTATTCTTGTTAAGTATTGTTATTAGCATTCTATCAAATCTTCTAGATAGAGGATGTCGTAAATAAAAAATACAATGTTTTGGAATTATTTTATTTTTGACTAGTCTTGAATCAAACAATTCAAACAGGCAAAATTAAAGCTTCATAATCATTTGCAATTTTTAGTTGTGATGTTTTAAAGAAAATAACTTCATACTATGACAAGACTATTTGCTTGTTGTAATGATTATGAGGCTGAATATTTTGCAGATTACATCAATACCAATGTCGCAACAATGAAAAGAATAAAGATAAAACATACTTAACTCTATTTTCACACATAAGTACTAATATAATGAGCCTTTAAAAGAATAGTCCATAAAATAACAAAAGTTTAGCTGACATGTATAGTGCATGTGGTCACTAACCTCTAGGTAGTCTATAATATTTAAAATACTAATATACTTACCTATCACAAATTAATTTCGTACAAATAAGATATATGTAAAATAGGCAAAGTTTATATGAGATAGTTTGCAGAAGCAACCGTAAATAAAACTACTAAAGAAAGTTTATATTATGTACAAATAAATATATTTTGAATTAGACATTGTCTAATAAATTAATATGTAAACTTGAAGTAAATTACTAAATATGAATGTGATAGCCTCGTATACTTATAATATTTCGATTAACACCTAAAATCAATACATATAAATTTCTAAACAGAAAAGAACCTATAAACTTGTTTTTTTTTAAACAATGTAGTTTTCAAAAATTACCTACAAGTTACAAGCCAAGAGAAGTTTCTTATTTCTTAGTAAACGGTGACCACAGATTATATAACATTTAATTTGTATTTTTTAAATTAGTGTCATTACAAGTACAACATTAGTCTATCAATAATCGATATAAGAGTACCTATTAAACTGTTTCAACGTTAATTACTATGATAATGTTATTATACTTTAAATTTAAAAACACGTTTATACAAGAGTACATCACATCAATAACAACGTGTACAACATTTATTACAAAAAGCAAATTTTCAATATAAAAATACACTCTAAATAGAAAAATAAATCACTCGCTTCTAACATCGATCAAAATAAAAGGCAGAAATATTTACAAGAATAAGCTACTAATACACTTATATGTAGTGTGGATAACAATATTACTATAAGTAAATAACTAGATAATATAATTAAAATATTAGAGACGAACGATTTATTATGAGCATGATTATTCATAAAGTTATTTTATTTTATTTTAAAGTCAAGATAGTCATGTTTTTACTTAAAAATTAGATGGAAAGACAATCTTACTTATTAATTAAATAGACAACTTTTTTATTTGCAAGTAACACTACTAAATATAATTTAACAATGATTACACTATCATAATCGATTAATTAGTTTATTCGATTATGTTAATAGTTTATAATCTCCCGTCTCTAACGTCAAAACTCATCACAAAATATCACCAACCACATAGCAGCATTTGATAACCAAAGTTGAGATTTCCTCTCTAATATAATCGTTATTAAGTATTTGATGAATACTAGACGGATTAAATATGTAAGAATTATACAAATATTTTATTTGAGACCATCGTGGCATAGTGGAACAGAGTTTGAATGTGAATAATCATAACCATGCGTCCTAATGGGTGCGAGCCCACTCGGACGAATGGTTATGATTATTTTCATTTCATTGCTCTGGTGGACAAAGCGCAGCGTTGACTTCCGCTTCTCAGCGCGCAATGTCTCAAAAAAAAATGCGTTTTACGTTCCCTTTGCCTACCCTCCTATGTGCGGGAATCAGTATACAGCGTAAAGCTGCTGATGGTCTAAACCTAAAATCTGGTTAAAAGCAATCGCACTCGCAACTTACAGCTCCTTTTTACTTTTTTTACATAAAGTTTCAAATAAATAAAAACATATCACATTCTCCTTACATAGAAGTAGTGGACAAGAAAAGCATCTCTATTTGTAGCTTCGGACAGAATTTTCACTGGTTATTTAGTTATTAGTAAAATGGGGAATAATATTATATAATAATATTCTATAATAATATAATTATAATACTCTTTTTTTTTGGGATGTTTTTAAATTCTTTTTTATATTAAATGGCAATGATATATATCAAATATATAATAGTTTCAAATTACTAAAAAAGTATACATGTATAGACAGAGCTACAACAACTTTATTATATACCGAAAATCAGCCTTACCTTTAAAAAATATTTTTAGAAAATATATAAAAAAAAAAATTTACTCAGTTTGAGTCCCACTATGATAAAATTTTTATATGTTTTCTAAAAGTAGTTTTTATATCCTTATTATGGAATAACACTTTAAAAATGTTAAATGTTACTTTTAATTCATCTCTTCAAAATTTTCATTTAGTGACCTAAAATAGATCAACACAATTTTATTTTAACACTGAAATACGTTTAGTCTATCCACTATTGCATCAGATATTTCCCATTTTGTTAATAACATACTCTATTTGAGTATTAGTTGAACATTTAACATATTTTTTTATTATTAAGGTTCCAGCCCCAATAATAATAATATTTCTTATTAATTTCAATTTAATTGTAGATACATTTAGTTAAATGCATTACAATAGTTTATTCTAGGAATGACAATGTGACTACAATGAATGAATGAGATATATAAATAATAAGTTAATAAGCCATAAATATATTTTTTTATCACAATAAGGTCTCTAGTATTTTCTAATTTTTTGTAAGAGAATGATTAAAAATATCACAAATTAGATTTGCATTATAAAATATGTCTATGTATGTATAGAATTAGACATTTTTCAGATAAAAAAGCAATGCTAATACATTTTTTTCTAGTTTCCCGTTGTATCCTGCATACGACGAGGATAGGGCACTGTCTATTTACTAGAGCGAGGGAGTGAAATATTTAATTTTTGACTTTGTCCCATTGCACTACAGTGGATTCATTATTCTAATTAACAAAAAATATGTATACAAGTTGAGTCATCAACTCATTCTGTTAGGGGTATGTAGCAGTCAATATGTGCATATAACACTGAATGGGTACTTATAGCAGAATCTAGGGGGCTTGTTCTAGTATACTAGCTTGTTCTAGTAGCTTATACCAGTATATGGGTGCACATATCATTATATGAGGGCTTGTACCAGGATTTGGATACATATATCATTATATGGATGCATGTAATAATACATGTGGTGCTTATAGCAGCGGGGACATCCGTCGCGGGCGCGCCAGCCGCGTGAGGATGTCGCGGAACACTCAGCTGCGGGCCACGTGGGCGGGCTGGGCGGTCTGGGCGGTCTGTGCGGGCTGGACGGGCTGGGAAGGCTGTGTGGGCTGGGTGGGCTGGGTGGTCTGGGCGGTCTGTGCGGTTTGGGCCGCGACGCGCTCCAAGTAGCGGCGCCGCGCAGTGGCGAGTAAAGCGTCTTTCCGCCTCCGCAGCAGGGTTTCCCGTTCGGGTGCGCTTTGGGAGAATTGTATTGCATTTTCTGAATCGGTTTCTCGGCTGAAATCCACATAATATAGACATTTTATTCTTTAACTAAATTTGTATTGTTTCATCTGACGTCTGTAGTACACATAGTGAGATCAACAATTAAAATTCAAAATATTCTTTATCCAAATAGACTATTAAAAAGCACGTTTGAATCTTCGAATGAAATGAGGCCAACACATGCACAGATATGGCGGGTCGCGGCAGAATAAAACCGATGTAATCTCTTACAATGAACTTTAGACCAGTGTTGCCAGATTTTGTCTCGCGGAAAAGCATTTTTAAATGTTTAAGTAGAAAAGTATGCTTTTTTTCACCAAAAGCGGTAAATAGAAATAATACAAATTATAGTAGTTTTATTACTTATCAGTTTATTGTTATAGAAGTCAAGATAAATTATTTTTTAAAATTGTTTACTCAGTACTTGAGGCAGTTAAATCTTCACAGGTCATCTTAGAAATTGTTAGTAATTTATTACAAAACAAATTTTCAAAGTGCGTGTTTTAATCCGCGAAAACAGGAATCATGCCTGTCCCATAATGCGGGATCACGACTGGCTACGCTGCTTTAGACGTCGAATGGAACATAATATATAATAAAACTTCTTCAATTATGCTGCATATGGAAATATTACATGCATTGTATAATATTTTTTTTGTTAGTTAAAATACATGAAATAAAAATTCTCACGTTTCATCAGCGGTGCTGGTCGCTACAGTAGTGGTGGCTGCAGTGGGGGCGACTATACTCGCGGCCATTGCAGAAGCGTCTTTAACATAACACATTGAATATTTACCTCATGAATTGAATAATTAAAAGGACCACAACTATACATTGACTGTCGTCGTGGCGCAGTGCCACAAGTGTGTGACTGTAACCGCGACGGTAGTGGGTTCTATTCTATTCGGGGGAATGAATTATTATTATTAATATAAACTTTAGTAAATTAGACCGCTTTGCTTTGATTGCCTTGTATAAAATTTCCTGGAAGGCGGATTCAAGATTCGGAGATCAAGGAAAGCTAGTTTCGATGTGACCGAGTGTGTACCTGCGGTCAGAGTTTCTTCGGACACTTGAAGAATACAATATGTCCTATGTCACACGTAACTCTTAGTTACCTCAATTTGATACAAGAAAGAAAGAGTAAAAGCTAATAGTAATAAAGCTTGCATAGAAATAAACATATAACATTTCTATCTTACCATTTAACCTATCGGCCACAACGACCGCAGGCGGCGAGGGTGGTGAGGGCGGCGCAAGCAGCCTTCCCTCCAATATGTTATCAATGGTCATATCGGGCGAGCGCGTCATGGCGAGGTCGGCAGCGAGTACCGAGTGAGGCATTTGCGGGAACAGCTGCTGCACCTGACGCACCATGGACTCCAGGGCCAGGCCTCCTGTCAGGCCCCCCGGCAAGCCTGGCAGGCCCCCAGTCAGGCCGGCGGCGGCTCGGGCATTAGCAGCGTCTCTGACACGTGTCACTTCCACAGAGAAGCTGGGCAACCACGATACGTAGCGAGATCCTGTAGAATATAACAATTCACTAAATAATTAGAGCTTATGATCTAAATGCAAGTTGAACGTTTAAAAGTTATTCATGTATTGCTTCTAACGTTCAAAACATTAAAAAAAATCTATTTGAAAGATTAAGTTGTTACATAATTGCTCTGTACATAAATATATTGACTATTTTTTGAATGGATTTATTAAAATGATAATTAACATGGAAACATGAGAAAGTAGTGTTAATATCTGCGTTCCCATTAAGACACGCCTGTTCACCACTTTCTGTCGAAGTTTGGAGGCATTGCGTGTGCATATGTCTCGCATTAAGATAATAAATGACTAACCATCCATGTTTCGCTGTGAGAATTTAAGTTTCGATATCAAGTAATACCCGACGCCGCATAAAAAAAGAAAAGCCACGACTCCCAAAGCGGAATATGCAGTCATTCACATTTACAATATTTGTATTACTATAATTTTAAATGTGTGATTTCGTTGTTGGTAAGCGGAAAATTTATAATTTCATTTAATTCATTGTTGCGACATTGGTTTGACAAAAGTTTGTCAAAAATATAGCTGAATCTGCAACTTGACAGTTGAAATTGTGTTTATTTTTAAATAATGCGATTTGGAACAATTGTAAAATATTCTGCCAGTATTGAGATAACATTTAAAGCCGTAAGCAATAGAAAAAAAAAGAGTTTGATTTTGATTTTTCATTAATTTCCCACATAGTTCTAGTACTTCAGTTATTGTAATTATTGGTAGTATTTTATATTATATGGTTATATTATGAAATATTTTAATATAGATAGTATTATGTAGCAAGGGACTGTCAATTTAATCACTATTAGCAACCCAAAATAAAAAAAAACAAATTAAGCACAGGCCATTTACTGTAAAACTGAACTGACAAACACATGATATAAAAACCGTTTAATAAAAGTAGCATCAGTATACAGTTTAATATAGTTTTATAATTATTTATTCTTTTAAGTTCATAAGATCAAATACATCATCTGTACACATCTCTAATATATTGTAAATCCTGAGAACATTCTTCATTGGAGGATTTTTTGATTAGATTAGATGGATGGTCATCCAGATTTAAAAAAATATAGCGGGGTGTTTCCCTGCTAGACGTTAGGCGCTAAAATAGGACAAAACATGTATATTTTTTAATATTAATATCCCATTGATGACTGAAGTTTTTCTAAGAACAGACAAATCTAAATTTAGTAATATTGATTTGAGACAAACTAGTTTTCTTTTCAAAGGTGATTGATTTAAAATCGTATTATTTATGTACAATTGGCACATAATTCTTTTGCTGACGCTGTTTTTTGTATTTACGTGTACTGAGTGACAAATAACAATCTGTGTGTTATTTGTAATAAAACTTATTTGCATTAAATTTGTATTTGTAGTAAAGTTTACTATAATAACACAGGCTGTCAAGGGCTGACTTGCTGAAATTCAGGGCCGCCTACAAAGACGTAATACAGTATAAAATATCTTGTTTTCTTTTTCTAAATTCAAATTTTAAATTGACATTGTAATAGTCTAATCGCTCTGGACTTAGGCTTTTGAGCTCTGGCGCATATTTCAAGAAGTCTACAGTTAGGATTAGGGCGGCAACGACTCACCGTCGAAGTGGAAGAGGTGGTTGTTGGGTCCGCCCTGCATGGCGTGGTGCGGACGCACGCGGGCGTGCGCGGGGTGCGCGGGCGAGGGCGCGTCTGGCGCGGCCGTCAGCGCGCGCCGGCACGTGGGGCACGACGCGTCCTGCTGCACCCAGCGGCACAGGCACGAGCTACAAGACACACACACACATATTATATACACGCTGTATCCTCAAATATTACATTGTATATTTTATTAATTATTTATTATTGTATAATGAGGGTTTATTAATAAAATTTTGGACATTCATTTATTTTCTTTATTTTATTTTCGAGTATTTATCAGTATAGTATTTAGTTTGGACTGCGGTTCGATAACTATAAATTGTAAAGAATGAAGATAAAATAAATGTGTATTAATTATTATTAATGTCGTATGAACATTGTAAATTATATAAAAAATATCCTGACTGCATCGACATCTATAAAATCATTTATAGAATATTTACCTAAACTGTATTAATTTGAATAATTATAATCGGTTTTAAAAAACTCATAATTCAGTACTACTGATACTACCAAAAATATATTTAACACTACAAAATTAGTTCACATTAAGATCTAGATTAAAATATATTTCTCATAAATTTTAAATATATTAAAATTGTAAAAAATCCATACTTATGGAACAAATGTGCGCAGGGCAGCTTACGCGCCTCCTTCATGGGCTCCCAGCAGATGGCACAGTTGTCTTCGTTCTTGCGCACCTCCTCCGGACTCGCCATCGGGTAACTGTAATACATGCATAATGGTGATATTGTAATTGTAACATCATAATGGGTGCATTATGATATTAAATACAAAATTAAATTATTCATATACAAATTCTGTCTCAAGCACTTTTTAATCAAATAGGTACTGTATGTGTATGTTATACATAATTATAGAAAAAAATATTCATAGGTGACCTAAATATTAATGTCATTGTAATTATGAAATATCTACTTATTATAAATCTTAAGAGATTACTGAATAAATTTTACCATTGCTACTTAAATACATAATAGTAAAATATTGTAATTAATAATAATTATAAGAGCATCATCTTAAGTCCGTTAAAAAAATTAATAATTATCATATATCATATATTATAATTCATGCATTTTTTATAATCTGTGAGATTTCTATTATGACTCATTTCATAATATTTTGGTAGCGTTTAGATAACAAATACATGATGATAACAATCTTTAAGAGATATTATTTAATTCAAATACAATCAGTGCAGTGTTAGATATATTAGAATAACCTTTCGTATATAATGTTAAATTTAATTAAATGTTTATGAGATTGTGTATTAGAAGAGAGATGTTAAGTAGAGATGGAAGATACGAGATGGATGTGGCCTTAGCCAGCTTATCTGATCGAATCCGTAATGAAGAGATACACAGAATGGCAGGTACTAGCGAGGATGTCACGGTGAGAATTAAGAAGAACGTGCTCAAGTGGTTTGGGCACGTCGAACGAAAGAGAGAAGGAGATGAAAGAATGGGAAAAAATATCTATGATGGAAAAGTAAGCGGTAAGAGACGTAGGGGGATACAAAAGACTAATAAAAATAAAAATCGAAAACAAAAACAAACTTATTTTTAATTACAAACATTATTGAATGACTAATAAGAAAGTGACGATAGTGTACGATTAATATCGATAATAGCCATTAAAAATCGATTTAGGAAATTTTTATTATCAACACTTGTTAATTAATAACAAACGTTAAGCTTTCTTTTTTATCTGTTAATGAATCATTTATACTAAACATTTATATTTAATTTAAGTTTTAAATTTGATTTGTCATGCCAACTTGGATAAATATTATGAAAAAAAGTGATATTTTTTTTCACAAAACAAATTGTAATTGCACACAACCTAGTTAAACTTTCTAATTGAGAATTTACTTTTTTAAAAATAAAATACTAATTTAAATTAAAACTATTTAATACGTCTGATCGATTTGGAGATCACAACAATATTAATTCTTAAAGTTAAAAATATTTGTATTACAAAAGTTATAATGTATTGCGACATTTAACATGAATTTTTACGAAACAATAAAAGTGCTTATAACAATAATGAGAATATTCCGGTGGTCTCGCTGAGCCAGCGGAATAATCTCGCTAAACCTAATACTGAGGGTTTGGGTGAGTGCATAACTACCTAGCGGCTTATTTGTATCATTAATTGTATGTAATGAGATGAATTCATTATTGCTTGTTTCAACATTTTAAAACGAATTGAAATTAATTATGTACACGCGAATCCCCACTCAAGGAAATCCTTGGGGATCGAACCCACAACCAGTCGCGTTTACAGTCACATACACATTTGTGCACCTGCGCCACGACGGGCCATGTAAAATTTGGTAAAATACTAAATTTATTGTTGACTATATGGTACATTGGAGACAAGTATAACATAGGTAGGTATCATGATAAATAAAAAAGTAGTTTTTGAATGATTTTCCTGTTATTTTTTGTACAAAAAATTGATAGCAACATTGCAATAATCTAAAACAAAGATGGTGAACTTTAAACTTGTTTTGCTTATCGAAATTACTAATTATAGATTTTTATAGAGGTGGATATTAGTCATACTTCTGTGTTTTTTATATCTTTATCTTACAAATTATGAAAAATCATTTAAAATTCAAATTTTTAATATATGTTAGTCTTACAACATATATGAAGTGATCCAAAAAAAGTATATTAGCTAAAAGTGTGGAGATACCTGCATTTTGAATCTTGGCTTCATTGGTACATAAAAAAATACAGTATTTAACAAAATTAATAAATAAAAATCAGCTTCACGCTGTATGCTGCACACAGCTGGGGGATCCTAGTGTTAAGACACTCCGTCACCCACTTTCCGCCGAATTCTCGTAACTTAACGGCACTCTAGCCGTTAAGTTACGGCTCGCATTGCCTCGACACCAGAGTGAAGAAACGGAGATTTAAGTAAATATTTCATTCCTCTAGTAGGAATCGAGCGCACAACCAGTCGATTTCTGTTTTTAGCGACTACCACTTTAAATTAGTTAGGGTTAAATGAATAAAGATAAAATGACTCATATGTGATTTTAAACAGAATAGAATCCAAGATACTACTGAGTATAATATGTAAAAAATGAAAATTCTACACTCTTTTCGACATAGCACCCAGTAGGCACCCAGAGAGAATCTAATGCCAAGACACTCTGTTTCCCACTTCGCGTTTCGTCTATATACATACTTGCGGCTCATATGCGTGGCCAACGCGGAGTAGAGGCGGTGCCGCCGCAGCCGCGCTAGCAGCGCGTGCAGCAGGTGCCGCAGCTGCATGAGCAGCACCACGGACGCCATGGACACCACCACGTTGCTGTACACCACCATGTGCGCCACGTGGCACGTCTCACTTACTAGACCCGCTGCCTGGATGTGTGATAATGTTATTTTGTTAGCCCCATATAACAGGGTACAAGGGAGCCAGACTTAAGGAGGTTTAAAATACAACTTAGGGAGTATTTTTTTTCAACTGTTTAATTGAACAGTTGATAGAAAATACTTCTTAATTTAATTTTAATTTAATATTAATCTAATTTTAATTTAAATTATAAGTAAAGAGACTCGAGATCCTACAGTCAAACTCGCAAAGAGTTTCTTATTAGTACCAATTAACAAATGTATTGTTAATTGGTACTAATAAGAAATAAATAAATAAATAAAAAAAGGAACTTAGAATTAAGACACGAGACAAGAGGGGCAATTTTGTCAAATTAAACACTTTAAATTGATTTTTTTTAAATTATTAAACAATTCAAATACAACAACTAAATATTAAGTGAATTTTGCCGAAAAAACAATAGTGAAAACTTTTAATGGTTTTTCTCATATAGTATATATCGTCTATGTACATACAGAGATCAGTTACAATTTTAAAAACTCGTATGTATAAATAACGCGCTAAATGCATGAAACATTGCGTAAATATTAATTGCGTAAAATGCAAAATCTGGATATAATATTTAATTTTTTCTACTATACAAGTTCGCCTATGAGTTGCCTTTATACACTTACATATAAATTAAAAGTGCTTTTAAAATAACACTTATCTCTTACGTGCACTTTAGAAACGCATTTTAGAAAGTTTTGGGAATCGATTGAAATCGAAAGTTGGTGAGTGATGTTACATCACTACTACGTATTATTGATTTTAATACTTATCATAAATGTTATCACTATTGATGTCAACTGATTTTCCTTAATAATTAAATGTTTTTTTACTGTACTATTCTGTCAATATACGTGAAAGTTGTGGGCCGTGGGTACGTTTTACATCACTACTGGTGTTAATTAATTCATTGCCTATTAGATATATCTACTAATACTATAAAACAAAATACACAACCTCTTAGTGAAGTATGACTAAGACACTGCATTATGTGATACGGAACCCTTGTTCAACATTCTAGCTCGCACTTGATGACTTTTCTGTTTTATATTTAAACAATATTCATACGTAACATTTAGATAAAAATGTTATTAACATACAAATTGTTAAATTATTGAAATATCATACGTTTGTATAAATAAATTCCATACAATTTCAAGTTAACAAAGATAATATACATATCTATATAATACATACACCAAGCTATCTTTGAATCAAAGGAATAAAAACTTTACTATGCGAAAACTTCTTCCGTAAGTTTTCCAACTTTTCAAAAAGTAAGAGCTGTTTTTGATTGTTGATTTAAATGTACCCTCGTTTGTTATTTATTAGTGATTTAACTTGTAAACTTGTTTATGTATATTCTTAGTGCGAGTGACATGTATATTTATTGTAATATGTTTTTACTTAATGAAAAAATGAGTCTACGATTACATCTCGAATTTGTAATTATTTTGTAATAACCTACTACTTAAATGAAAAAATAAGAAATAAAAAAACAACAATATATACTTACATCAAATATAAGATGAGTATAATAAGAAGCGGGCCCGGCCGCGTCCGCCTCTTGCACGCGCAGGAAGAACCGCGCCAGGACGTGGAGTGTTGCTATGGCGACCAGGAGACACTGCAAGCATTGATATAATCTACATTTTAGTTGGTTGAAAATTAAATATAAATCACTAACTCTACTCTCTACTCTCTAGCGTCTGACTGTAAAGACAGTTGTCGGTTCGATTCTCATCTGGGGAACGATTTATCTTTATTTTCTCGCTCTGGCAACAAGGAATATTTTAAAAATTGGGCGCTGCATGGGGAACGGAGTGTCTTGGCATTAGGTTCGCTCGCCTACCCAGCTTTATAAGGGTTAGAGCCATGAGACTTAACCCAAAATTGAGACTACAATTTAATAAATAAAAAAATATAAGTTAGTTAAATAGGTACAAAAAATAGTAATAAAAACAAGATAAGAATAATTGTTTTTGCTCATTAATACCGTTTTGTATCACTTCGGTAATTTGTCACATAAGAATAGGTGACAGATAGTGGAGATGTGACGACAGCGTGCTTGGTTTAAACCAGTAAATATTGCTTTTTGTCTACCGCCCTGAGTGAGTAACTGCACCTCTGACTGACATCAATGTCACGTGTTTACTCTGGCGCGATCATGCACAAGTATAGACAAATAAATATTTAATTATTCCATAAAGTTTGGTTACACTAAATGTGTAGCGTATAGTATCAGAATAAAAACAAATATTAAACGAAGGCCTTAACCACCTCAATATCCGCTTTCAATAAAGCAAGGAGCAATCAGTCTGCTTATTCTGCGAATATATCAATTTAGAATACTTTTATATGATATTATCTATTTTTATAATTCCATAGGGAACGGGGTGTATTAATACTAGGTGCCGTGCCTACCCTGCTGTGTGTCCAGGATACTGCGTAAAGCTGATTTTCATAATATAACATTACCTCAGCAGCCATAAACGCAAAGGTATCTTTGCCCGCTGGCAGGCCCCAGGCTACCGCCGCGCCGAACAGGCACATCGACGCCGCGAGGATGCCCACCAGCAAGCAGAGCAGGCGGGTGTGGGCCCACCGCGCCGCCGACGGGGACGACGTCAGCTGAGGATCCACTGACACCTGTTAAAAAATATATAACGAGTAATTGTAAACACGAGCATGAAAAAGAAATATTTTCAGTTCCTTTCTCTAGTAAGAAGCCAAAGCGCGGTGTAGAGTTCGGCCACTCGACGGATAACGCCTGGAAAATTGGACGGAAAATGGAGACCTTGTATACACCATGTATCTAAAGAAAGAAATAAATCTAGGGACTTGAACCATTTTCGTACTGCTACAACTCTAATCAATGTTTCTAAACTCTTTCCCTTCTTTTGAGTGATAAGTGCAAAACTTAAATTTGTCAAGTTATACTCCCTGTTTATATAAAACCCTGAAATTGGTACTAAAGTCTCGGTGGACGAGGCCGACTCGCACTTAATCGGGTATTATTATTATAACTTTTACGTCCCATAAAAAATATAAGGAACAATGAAATAACTTATCAAAACTACGTGACGTACATACATTTGTACAATGTATTGAAATATATTTTTCATAAATATTTTTATTAAATACTTACTTATATTAAAATAGACGTGGCGACCTTACACTCGTATATCGCCGCGCGTCGATTAGAGTATAATAAGTTAGTTGAACGACCCGCTTCGAACTCTCGCCTATACAATATGTTAGGGCTTGGACACTTCAAGAACACCATGGTGACACAGTAATCGGTCGATTAAATCGTTATATGAAATGATTCATCATGTTTATACTTATTAATTACTAATGAAACATTACAGGAGTAGCGTTTTTTTTAACGCAATGTTTGCAAGTTGGATCCTATTTTTTTTTTCATTTACCAGCTGCTAATATTGGGTAGTAAATTGACAACGGTTTGACGATCCTGAAAAAATGGGCGGTGTGTGGAGAACGGAGTTTCTTACCATTAAGTTCCTTCTGTCTATCCTGTTATGCAGCAAGGAGGGTGAAGCTTAATAAAAATGTAAATAGGCTAAAAGTGGAAATCAGTGAGTCATAACAAACAATTCTCTTTGCTTATCCAACAATAAGAAACAATGAAACAACGAAAACAACTAACAAAAGGCAAAAATCAATAAATTTAAATAATTATTGATTATATCAACATAATATACATAATATGTAAAATGTTTTAGCGAAAACCAGTTAATAATAATATGTGTCCTTGTATTATTCGATTTTGAATTAAATAAAAGCAAAATATAGTTAACCTTTTAGTTAATTGCGGATCAAAGGCGAGCCATTCACGAACGGACGAATGTAATATGTATGTTGTATATATAAATATTTAAGCTTCCTTCTGTTATCAATAACATGGCAGTTTGTGTATAATGAAATTCTAATATTAAGTTTTTTTATTATTTTATTTATAAAAGATACTCGTATAGTTAGGGAGGCGAAGCAGCAAACTGTGGAGTCACTCGAGCGTCATGGAGACCTATTGGGTTGCGAAGCTTAGATGATAACAAGAAAAAAATGTCATATAAAAAATTTCGTTTCACCGGTGGGTTGAGGGGTTATAGATTTTCAAAAATGTAAAAAAAAACTGTTCCATGGACATACTCGAGCGCGTCAGATATTGATATCATCAATTGCCTACGTCTTCTTAAGCATGAAAATATGTTAATCTGACAGTTTCCGTGGTGGAGGTGGTCGTACGTAAGAGTTGAAAATGGCAAAAAAAAAAATATTATCGAGCGCGTCAGATTTTCTAAGGGGGTGTTAAGTGAACCTAAAAAAAAGCTCTTATGTAATAATCGTAATCGTTGTTTGAAAATGCAAAAAAAAATCGTCATCTTGAAATACTCGAGCGCGTCAGATTAAGATATATATGGTTCATCTTCATGCCCTAGACGTGATATCTCAAAATCAGACGAATATCTGAAGGGACTTGCTTAATCTGACAATTATTAATATTTTTTTAAACCAATACAAGAAACAAGTCAGCTTTACGTTGTATCCCGCACACAGCAGGGTAGGCAGAGGGAACCTAAGGTTAAGACACTCTGTTCCCCACTTTCTGCCAAATTTTGAAGGCATTGAGTGTTGAGTAGCAGCACTTAACGTCACTGTTTTGCCTCGACACCAGAGCGAAGAAATGGAAATATAAATTTCAATAAATATTTCATCTCCTGGAATGGAGATTGAACCCACAACCAGTCTGTTTTACTGTCACACTTTGTGCCACTGCGCCACGACTGGCCTCAATTTTTTTATTCATTGAAAGCAATCAATAGAAAAGCTCAAGAAATAGAATGTAACTAAAAGAATGTAATGTTTGAAATAGAATACTTGTATTTATAAAAAAAAAGTTCTAAAAAATTTTTTTTTCAAGTATTTTTTTTAATTTATCATCTTCATTGATGAGTTAGGGACCAATAAATAAAAAAAGAGTGCGATAGGAATAGAAATACGGTGAGAGGAATATATGCAATTCTTAGGTATATTAAACTTTATCAATCAATTTCTATTACTTCGGTTTGTGGAATTTGTCAGATTATATGTTTTTCGTAATCCTTGAATGATTCCCTTCAAAATAAAAAAAAATTAGCCGCGCTCGAGAATGTCCAGATAACGTTTTTTTTTTACAACTTTGGAGCCCTCTCCCTCCTTTGCGTCACTCTCAAATTGTCAGATTAGTGGAATATACACGATTTAGCATGTAACTAACTTACCCTATCTTAATCTGACGCGCTCGAGAATGTCCGATGATCAATTTTTTTTTACTAATCTGATCCTTTATCCTAGACGCGCGGCCATACATAGGAAGCTCATATTTGGTGGAAGTACGTAACCGAGTACAAGGAATCCCCAGTATCTTAATCTGATGCGCTCGAATGACTCCACAAAGTCCCCTCTTCGCCGCCCCTACTAGTAGTAGATATAAAAAATTGTTAGCAGTAGTAAAAATTGTAGTTAAATAGCAAATATAACAAATAAAATATAAAAAGGTCGATTTCCAAATCGATGACATGGAAACGAACCGACGAACTGAAGATGACGAAGAAATTCAAAGTGCCCAGTTCAGCAACGAAGGTTAAGGCGTACGTTTTTTGGGACTTTGAAGGAATTACGAAGACGAATTAATTGGAGAAGAGAGTCACGATCACAACATTAAAAGACTATTAAAAAGAAAAGGCGGGGCAAGCTGCGGGGTGAAGAGCTGTGTCTCCAAGACGGTTGAACTGTTGTAACAATTCAACATAATTTCTGGATCAACTATTGTATATTTGTTGTTTTATCCATTATCCAAAGCAGATAAGGGAAATCTCATCTCCTTTATCTCTCTGCTACTACTTACTAACTTTGTCTGTCCAATGTAATATTTGTCTAACTAGATCGATAAAACCATTACCATACATTTGAAATATATAATTTCTGAGTGGAAACGAATCCACTGCATCGCTCGCTCCGTCGCATATTACCAAATTGTTTCAAACTGGGTAGACCTACAAACCTTTAAACTTATTTAATGACAATTGAAACTCCTAAATTCCATTACCAAACAATACGACTACATCACTAGTGTCTAAATTTTGTCACACCTACAAATGTTGGATTTAACCTATTTATTGTGCAATATTGAGAAAACTGTTTACAGTAAATTCGTGTGTTCGTTCTATATTTGGGGAAATGATTATGTTTAAATTATTTTCTTTTCCCCGCTCTGCCAATATAAACGCGCGACATTGAGTTCGATCACTCAAAGAGTCAAATAGTTTACAAATTAATTATTAAGTAGATATAAATTATAAAAACAAAAGTTTTAGAGTTATGGATTGGATTCCTAAACATAGGCATAAACTATATTGATTTTCTCGCTCTGGTGTCATGATGAAGCGCGGCATTGAGTTGAGACTCTTAAAACGCAATATCTCAAAAAATTGGATCGAAAGAGGAAACGTAGTATCTTAACACTAAGTTAGGCTTTAGTTCCCTCTGTCTATGCGTGAAATGAATTGTGAAATTATCTAAATAGTATGCAGTAGTGCGAGTTGAGCGGCATTTACATTCAAAATAATCACGATATTTATCTGGTATCACGCGAACGAAGTCAAGGGTAGCAAGTAGCGAGCACCCAGCACCTGCGTACCAGTGCAGCGTAAATAATATGAACTAAGCTGTATTATATTGCAGGTTTGTAATATTATATTCTCAATTAATCAATACAATTAATTGTATTTATGAAAAAAATCTTAGGAAATATTGAATTTATTATATTTTGTTATTTCCACTACAAAAATCCGTGGATAAATAACCATAATTATCTCAACGAGTACTGATTAATTTTTTTATGAAACTTGGTCTTCCTTAGACATTGTCAAGCTAATATCATCATGTTAAAAATATTAGTAGATAATAAATCTTAAGGATTATCTACAATGTAATTCTCTACTGCCTCAGACCTGAGAAGAACCGGCGCAAGGAAATAAACAATTTTTAATTTTAATTTTTAATTCCATTCTAGAATACATTAGCTTTAACATTTCATGATTAAAACATGATGATTGAGGCCGTGATGGCGCAGCGGCGGCGCACTCGAAGAAGTGTAATATTTATTTAAGTTTATATTTTCACTTCTTCCCTCTAGTGTCGAGGTAAAGCGCGGCGTTGAGTTCTGCCACTCAACAAGCAATGCCTCCAGAATTCGGTAGAAAGTGGCGAACGGAGTCTCTTAACACTAGGTTCCCTCTGCCTACCCTGCTGTTTGCGGGATACAGCGAGAATCTGATTTTATTTATACCATTGTACGATATAATAACATTATATAAAACCTAATATGCAACATGGCCTCTCCACTAATACCATAATTTTATGCATATATCAATATACAAAAAAAAATCCAAATTTAATTTTAAAAACATTGACTTATCAATCATCACTTTCCATGTTTTTGTCAAATCGATGGTCGATCAAGTATTAGTATGGTCAATACAAACAATACAACGCGGAAAGATCTTGAACCTTCTTGATAATTAAAAAAACCAGGTATTTTATTTGAACAATAAAAACTTAACAAAAATAATGCTAAGTGACTCATATTAGCACTTAAGAGTTCCCAATTAAATACTATTTACAAAGCCACGTACATATTCTTGTGTGTGATTCATTATTTTTGTATTTGAATAAGTATTTAAAATGTTAGCTTGAAATACATTTTAATAGTTGTGAAATAGTCTGTTAGTAATTAATCTAATTCCTTTTTTTACTATATTTAACGTCTACAATAATAAAAATTGTGGTTCGGTTTTTCATCCGATTTCAGTCCAGTTATATATTAAATATGATTTTAGCTACGTCTTCGCAAGCTTGGTCAAGTATGAATCAGGGCACTGATCCCGACGTTACTCCGACCGCAGGTACGGTCACATTGAAAATCTTAATGGATTATATTAAATACAAAACGAGTTTTTCGATGCGAACCAATAGAACCAGAGATTCTCATGGCCCCAAAGACTGCATGGACTGATGCTGTCCCTGACAACAGTAAGTTCCGTGCTTATTTAGGTGGCGTCAGGTTATGAACATTATGAGAAGATCGACAATGGATCTACGACAGAGCTTGTATGTAGAGACTAGTTTTTTTTAAAAGGTTAAATGATTATCTCTAAGAAATGGTTCAACCCTACATAAACAAGTACTGATAACGTTATTTTTTAGTTGTTGACGTACGCAAATCAAATCGTACGATATAAGCAAATGGACCGACGCACTGTCGGGGGCTCGATCTCCCACGCCCTGCAATGACGAAGTTACTGACCTCGATGATATAGTGTTATCAGCGCTCCTAGCAGGTCGCACTAAGTATTTTCAAACACAATATTTGCGCAAGTGATAACGTCGACATGCGAGTCTAAATATAAATATTGGGAGCCGCGAACTATTAAGTTTATTAGGGGCACTAGATAACATTACATTTGTTTTCTTTTAATATTAGGTATTGTTTAGGGTCATTTTTTGTGAGTACCGAATAAATTATAAATGTCTATAATATTCTTTACTATTTTCCGCTTCACAGCTTCATCTTCATAATGATATTTAACTGGTTGGTTTTTACCTTGACGTGCATTGATAATAAAGGTGACTCCAGTACTTACATAATCAAATCTATCCTTGCAAAGTTGTCCGAGCAGATGCAGGAACCCGATGAGCGTGAACCAGGAGCACCACAGCAGCACCTCGTCCATGTACTGCACGTTGAGCACTCCGAACACGAAGATGAACTTATAGAACACGTAATTCCAGAACTTGTCTTTGACCCGCTGGGCCTCCGCCACGCGGAGCTTGCCAAAGACTAGTCTCTGGATGAAGCAGCCGAACACCGCCAGCGAACAGTACGCCATGTTGATCAGAGTCTGTTAACAAAATGAACTGTTATTTATATCTGTAAAAATAGGTACTGCACTTTAACTGTATAAAGGTAATAAATATTTATTGAGTAACTGATAACTATGATAGGTCCTATTTTTATCATTAGGCATTACTTTCTATAATATGCGAGACATTTTCCTCCTTAATTTTTTTCTCATTAAAATTTTCGTAAAATATTAACGAAGTTTTATTCATCGTACTTAATTGAAAGAGATTCGGAAAATATTATGTAAATATTTCACTGTTACATAAATAACCATGATGTCGAATTAATAGCACGTAGTATCGTTTTTTATTAACAAGCTTTTATTCGCGCTGTAATAAGCTAATTTATATTGTCAACTATTTGATTTTTTTTTTATTTTTTTTATTTTATTTAAAAAATTAACTACAATATTATAGTGCAATCGAGGTGATGATGGAATTGGAACATGGCTGATGGAACTTTGGACTGACTACTACTAAGCGTGCCTTTAGTTTTTTTTAATATAATTCATTCATATATATATATATATATATATATATATATATATATATATATATATATAATAAAAAAATAAAGTAAAATTTTGTTATTTACATATTTTCATAAAGAATTTTGATACATCACATATATATATATATATATATATATATATATATATATTCTTTATGAAAATATGTAAATAACAAAATTTTACTTTATTTTTTTATTATATATATATATATATATATATATATATAAAGAATTTTGATACATCACATATATATATATATATGATGTATCAATTAATATATATATATATATATATGTGATGTATCAAAATTCTTTATGAAAATATGTAAATAACAAAATTTTACTTGTATGTGTATAATTGTATAAGCTCCACTGTATGCACAAGCTACGTGGTTATCATCACGTAGAAAATAAGACAATTACGATATTTTCCCATTCCATTCATGGATAATATGAATGCTTTTTCCACGGTAAACAAAGCGTGTTATTGCCACAAACAATCCGAGGCCGCTATGGCGCAGCATCACTTATGCAACAGCGAAGGTTGGCGGTAAGATTCCTCGATTTCCATTTTCCTACATATACCAGATAGTAAAATACGTGAAGCAGAAATAAATAATAACAATGATTATCTCTCATCAAAGATATTAGTATCAGTACAGGTAATTAGTAGGACACTTGTGAGGAGGTATATGGATAACACAAGTAAACGTGACTCAAACACCTTCAACAAATATGTAGAACTTCAAGTTCAACAGAATAACAGATATGATGTCGTTATGATTATAGTGCACGTGATCATGTCTAAATATTAAATAAATCTAATATATTATACATTTATTTTTAACTTTTTTTAAATAATGAATTTGCAAAGAAATTTTTCAACTGGTTACATCAGGTATGATAAGTTGTCTGTTATGTTAATGAATGTGTTGTCTGTTATCTATTAAGAAATAATAATAAGCAAATCGACGGTCCCTACGTATAAATATGGACATTGAACATGTCTTGGTCCATATTGCTCTTAAGAATCTAAATAAAATTATAAACATACATGTAGAGGTCAGGCACAAGCGTGTAACTGTAAACATGACTGGTTGAGGGTTCGATTTCTACATGAGGAAATATTTTTTTAAATATTAAAGCAATATACAAACATAAGCAAGTTTACAGTTTTATAATGCATCCATAATTTATTATATCTCAATAGGAATACAATATCTAATATCTAATCTATCGTACTATAAATAAAATTAATTGCTTTTCGATAACATTTGAATTAAAATTACATTCAAAACAAGACGCATATTATCACAATTAAAGATTTAGAATTGTATTTAATATTTAATCGATAGCTCGATGAGGATATAGACTAATAGGCGAGAAATATTTGGACTTTCCAAGGGGGGGTCTGAACGACCTAAGGAAGCGCGGTTCGAGTTTATATTTACTTTAAAAATGTGAGAGACTACGTTGTTGTTCTTTAGTTATGACTAGCGGACGCGCGCAGCTTTGCTTGCGTATTTAGGGGGTGAGTTCGAAAAAACCATGAAACACATGTTCAATTAAATATTTTTTTGAGCCGAAATTTCAAATTTTATAATAATCGGTGGCGTTTTAAAGATTTTTCCATACAAACTTTCAACCCCTTATTTGCACCCTTAGGGGGTAAATTCTAAAGAACCATGAAACACATGTTCAATTAAATATTTTTAAGAGTAAAAATTTCAAATTTTATAACAATCGGTGACGTTTTAAAGATGTTTCCATACAAACTTTCAACCCCTTATTTGCACCCTTAGGGAGAGAATTCTAGAAAACGATGAAACACGTGTTCAATTGAATACTTTTAAAAATCTAAATTTCAAATTTTATAAATATCGGTGCTGATTTAATTTTTTTTCCATACAAACTTTCAACCCCTATTTCACCCTTTTAGGGTTAAAATTTTTCAAAATCCCTTCTTAGTGGATGTCCAGATTACGAAAGTAAACATTTGTCCAAATTTCACGTTTCTACGCACAGCGGTTACGTCTGTGCGTGCGTCTTACCTCAGTCAGTGAGGACAAGTCCTTTTATATATATAGATTATTATACAGATTTCTATAAATCTTGATCTCAGGACATTACATTACACATTACAAATGTTATTGAAAGTTTCCAACAAATTACTTATAAGTTCAACAAAAAAGACATGTATTACGTCTTCTTGATTTGGTTTTTTTTTTCAGTAAAAAGTGAAGTTAACTTAACTATCATTTTACATTACGTAATACGTCCATTGAGAAAGTAAAAATAAAAATTACCAACTAAAAAAGAAACTACATTTACTGTTAACTCACAAATAATGCTAATACTTGTTTAATATATACAAAAAACGATTTCTTTAGAAATATCTACATAGTTACCGTTAATTCCCATATGAGGTAATGGCAAAAGCGGATTTAAAAAATAAAGAATTATAATATTTTATTATAAGCACATTAATAATAGCTCGGCCCTAATGAGATGGCATCGTATAGCTCAGTGAGCCATGGGTTATGCATGCTGTTCAGAGTCGGGATACAATCAATTCTTTTCTAACACGCTTTTATAGGATCGAGCTGTAACTCAGGAACTATCTATACTAATATAATAAAGCGGAAGAGTTTGTTTGTTTGTTTGTTTGAACGCTAAGATCTCTGGATCTACTGGTCCGATTTACTTTGTTTTTGTTTTGTATGAAAGCTGCATTCTTCAGAAGTGCTATAGGCTATATAACATTACATTACACATATAAACTAATATATTTTAAAGTAGTTTCTAATTTGACATGCAATTTATTCTGCCATGTTAATAACAACCGTCGCGTCGCTACGCAACCGTTACCGCGACATTTTGATATTCATCCTTATGAAAATAAATATAATAGTCACTTTTAGCATTTTATCTAGATTGAAATTATAGTTTACTGTATAACATTCTAATAAATAATTAAGGAGATGTCACTGAGTCGAAATGACCTAGCCTACGAGCGGCACAGTACGCGAAAATATTCTTATAGTTCAAGCAGGCGTAGCCGCGTCCGGGTCCACTAGTGTAATATAAAATCTAACAATCAGTCACACACGCTTTTGAATGTTGTGTCATCATGAAACTTGGCAATTATATGTAGATATTTTTTTTATATTTATCAGCTTCATGTTGTATCCCGCAGGCAGAGAGAACCTAGTGTTAAGACACTCCGATCTCCACTATCGAGGTAGTCTTATGATGGAATTGGAAGATGGCTGATGGAAGTGGATTCATGGAAATTAACGCGTTTTCTGTAAAGTATTAAATGTTGAATTTAATTTAATGCAGAATATGTTTTCTTTTTAAAATAAATGACGAACCTTTTAAAAGAGTGACTTTCACTGTTTTTGTAATTTATAGGTCGTAAAATATGTGTACCTAACATATATTTTAAAAGTTAAAACAAAGTAAAAATACATTTTTATACCATGTAATATGTAAATGTGACTAGTTTCACTTTCTCATTAGTCCTCGTACTTATGTAGAGAAATTTTAAAAAACTTTGTTACTGTAACCGCGACGGTTGTGGGCGCGTTCCTCTATTCTCATGATCCTCTCTCCACTGTGGTTAACAAATGGCTGCGTTAAGTTCCGCCACTCAACACGCAATATTTCAAGAATTGGGCGGGAAGTGGGAAACTTATAATAATAATAAAACGTATTAAAGTGTAAAATACATTTTTTGCATTTATGTATGAACAGTAAACTGTAATAAATAATATACCGGAGAGATTCAAAGTATCTAACTAATAAGATGAGTAAATTCGATGCGATACATGTTCGTATTGTATCATGCTATACATATGACATACACGCAATACCGCAAACCTCAATGCCATTACGTCACGATTGGAAGTCGGAATATACACGATACGATTGTAGGTTCTATTTCCTTTTGGGGAAACTATTATACTTAGGTGTTAAGTCCTGTGACGTAAAGGGGACCTTAAGGGGCCAAATATAAACAACCAAATATATTAACTAGTACCTTCTACTACTCGCTAACTCGACCCGTCCACCGTAAGCTTAGGACGTTATTGCTGCAAGCGACTCTCTCTCAAGCGGCCACCTATGCAGTCCTTAAGATTTCTCAAAGACCGAAACCCTCTTCCCACCCCATCCGGTGTCGCTGTAAAACTTAGCAGGGCTAATGAGTACGGAGGATGAGCGTTAATAAAAATATATAGTGTAATATGAATGGCACTCCATAGTCGTAAACAATACTCTATAAATCAAGGACTTGGCACGACTGTCTTCTCTGTTTGTAAACAGTACGCACTCGCGCGCTATCATTCGTACTGAGGCGCAAAAAAATATGTAAACAATTTATATTGTTAGAAAAGATTCATTCAATACAGATATATACATAACAGAAGATTAATATATTTGCATTTATAATACTTTTGTGAAACGTTGGGAAAACTGAAAATATCTTAAGACTTTAGTAGTTATTAAGCACACGTACAATTATATTATTTATAGATTACTCAAACCAGTTACGACCACGAATAGAGCAATAGTACGTAAGTGGAAAAAACATATAAAACATATAAAGTAAAGCATAGTGAGAATGTAGGTGCCCTTCGCACTTCCCTTCACTGGTGCTGAGGTACTCGAGCGCTAGCCACTACAAGCTAGTTAGGGAGCTCTGAGCTGACAAATGTCAAGGACGGCTCTGCAGCGGCTGGTAAAGTGCCAATGTGCCGACTTGGCTGCCAGATCTCAACACTGAGACGCCCGTGCGGCGTCCAAATTGTACCTACTATATAATATTTATATGCTAATATACTAATATTACATAAAGATGTAGACTACCTTTATGTAATATTTGGATATACATTTATTTGTCAACGTTGAAATACTCAGTAGTATATATAGTATAGTATATTGAATGGTTTTGAATCGATTTCGGTTATTTTTTTTAGCTTTACGCTGTATTCCGCACATGGCTGGGTAATCAAGAGGAAATCTATTGATACGACACTACGTTATCATTGAGACGCTTCCATTCCGCACTTTCACTAAATTCTGGAGGCATTGTGTGTTGATTGGCGGAACTCAACTCTGCGCTTTGCCTCGTTTTCAAAGCGTGGAAATGAAAATATTTAATATTTCATTTCAAGGAAATGGAACCTGCAACATGTCACGTTAACAGTCGCACGGTTGCGCCCCTACGCCACGGCGTAGGAAAATTTATCAATATGTTTAAATAAATGATTAGGCTCTACTAATCCACACCTGCTCCACATGATACGGAAGATGAGTCAATATAAAAAACAACAACAATGGAGTACATAATAAATATTACGTAACAAACGTGTCCTAGCTGGTTTATATTTAGATAGGGTACTTGACTGAACAGGAAGCCTGTCGCTTTTAATTTATAGATATTGAATAAGTAACTTTAGTTCATTATACACTATTCTTTAACATATTGAATTCATCTTTCTAGCTGTAAAAGTTACTATCGATTCCCACTCTAGGGAATTAGTTATTTTTACTTTTTCGTGCTGGTAACAAGAAAAAAAGCGGTGTTAAGTTCCATCTTTGAAAAAGTGTGTTTTAACATAATGTTTCTCTGTCTACCCTGTTTTAATACAATTGGGAGCGGAATAAAACGTCATCGATTTCTAAGACCTTATTACATCAAAAGTATCTTTAATAATTAAAACCATCCTGAAACAGTAGAACTAAGTCATAGTAGGTACCTAACACTCTAAAATGGTTTTACCAAGTTAAATTATTTTCGTTTCCTTTGAAAACGAGAACGGAGTATTAGTAGTTTGTGTGTTAGTGTGTAGAGTATTAGTAGTTGGTGTATTAGTGTTTGTGTTTGGAGTATTAGTGTTTATTTTTTCCACGTAGCAGTATTAACCTAATTTAAAGACACTCCGTCCTCCGCTTATCGCTCATTCGCTCGTATTTGATATCGTCACATAATCCAGTTTCTACAATGTATCGTATTTTTTACAATTTCTGAATCACGTTTTGATTACCCAACCCGGCGAGCTGGACTCGCCGTGTTGCGTCCACGTGAACCACACCGTGACACGTGACACTCGTCACTGTCGATACAATTAAATACTATAAATGCATGTGGTTACATCATTGTAATCACTAAATTAGTATTGATTGCTTGTGATTTAAGAGTATTTTATTTGTATAGAACAAATGCTATTGCAGCTCAGTGTTAGAAACTAGATTCAATCTCCGTTCAGAAGAAAGATTGTATTTAAAATATTTTTATTTAAACAGTTTGGGACTGTACCCACTCGAGGGAATGAAATAT
Organism: Heliconius melpomene rosina; assembly: GCF_056956725.1. Classification (NCBI taxonomy): domain Eukaryota; kingdom Metazoa; phylum Arthropoda; class Insecta; order Lepidoptera; family Nymphalidae; genus Heliconius; species Heliconius melpomene. The sequence continues at coordinate 424,903 of NC_140402.1, read as the reverse complement.
TTAATATTTCACTTTCATTTTTCTCGTTCTAGTAACGAGGCAAAGGGTTGACAAGGTGAGTTTCACCACTCAATACGCAATGCCTCCAGAATTCGGCAGAAAGTGGAGGAAAGGACGGAGTGCCCTCTTACTAGATTTCCAGGTTCTCACTGCCTATTCTGCTATACAGAAAAAATATACAGATGCAAAAAAAAATATTAACAATAATTCTGGGGCAAACACTATATTAGTGTATCGTTTCAAAAACGCTACGCTACAGTTAAGACTGCCCTAAATATGTTCAAGACTGATCTAGATAAAAACTAATGATAACACCAAGGTTTTCTTTAAACGGAAGTCCAAAGTGGCCATGAGGTAAAATAATCAGTGCACTCAATGGCACCGACACCGTTTACATATATTACCGATAAAAGATTTAGATTAACATATCTAATTATCATCATTAACAAAACAAAAAAAAATAATTTTATATCATATGATAATTAAATATTATAATATTGTTAAGCGTTTACAGAATTAGTAGAAACTAAAATATCATACAAATACTTTGAAATGAAAGTGTTTAGGGGCACGCATCGTTCGGAAATATATAATGTTCTTTTATCAATCCAAACAGCAGAGAGTAGAGAGTATAAAAATACTCTATTCTTCGATTTTCGCCCGAGTGGCAGAGCGGAGTTATACGCGGAAATGAAAATAATTTATTTCCCGAGTGGAATGTGAACCCACAACCACCGCATTTAGAGTCAGGCATCCTCACGCCACGATAGTTTCTTCACTATGTATTTTATTGCAAATGCGTCTGAAGTGATAAATGATTGAAATATGCAGTTTTATGGGCACGCCACGCAACACGCTACGTGACGTATGCTGGATACAACGTGACGCTAAAAAAACCTTATTCGATACACAAGATTTAATAAAAAAGTTATAGTCCAAATTATGTGTATATATAAAGATAATTTATGCGTAAAAAATATATAAAATGATTCTTTAAGAGAAAAAATATAATATAACTAGCGGCCCGCTCGCAGTTTCATCCGCGTGAACTATGTTATTATTAATTTCTGTCTCCATGACTACGTCCTACTGACGTCTATGCAAAATTTGAGACTCCTACCATTTGTAGTAACGAAGTTTCATACAAACTTTCGACCCCAAAAACAACCCTTAGAAATCGAATATTGCAAATTCCCGTCTTAGCGAGCACCTACGTCCTATAAGTAACTCCTATGCAAAATTTGAGATTTCTAGCACATGTAGTTTCTGAGATTTCGTGATGAGTGAGTGACCTTTCGATTTTATATATATAGATAAACGAAAAAGATAAACACTATAATAAAAACTTTAATCAATTAATTCTTGCTCAAAGTTGATTAAAGGTACAAAATGATATGAGGAAATATGAAAAATAAAAAAATACGAAATTGAAAATTTCATATAAAGTTGTACTAAAATAATGAAAACAAGTATTAAATCAATGCAAGGGTGACGCAAGGTGGGAGTGAGGTGCGCGGGGAGGACGTGCGCAACGTCGCGTGGGTTGAACCCGCTTATCCCGGACTCAACTGCCTCTATTACTTGATTATGCTAAATACGTCTTTAGAATATAAAACGACTTTGAAATGCCTTTAGAAGTTCAGATTATTTTTATAGTTTATTTCGAGAATAGTTTTAAAATTAATAAAGTATGAAAATATGTAAAATAGGAATGACACTACAGCATCATCATCATCATCATCAATGGGTAAGCCAAAGAGTGTAAGCATAGAATTTTTAGTCTCCACCTTTCTCTATTCAGACACGCGCTTGCGCTTTAACACTACATTTTTTTCCATGGCCAGCAGGGTGGACTGCAACAGCGATAACGTAGACATTTGATTTAAAAAAATGCAATAAATATTTAATATTCATGCAAAACTAATATGTTTCACTTTCCACAGCGGCGGGTTTTTTTTAATGTATATATGCTATACAATTCATAGGTACTAATATCATAAACCTGAAGATTTTGTTTGGTTGAAAGCACTAATCTCAGAAACTACCGATTCAAATTGACTTTCTTGTAGGATACTAGTTAGTTATAATAATAATAAGCTTTATTTTAATTCCATACAGATTACAATGATACATTTCTATTTATTAAAAAAAATAATTAATATTATAGATTCCTATATTTAATTTAAATTTTAAATTATTGATTATTGTAAGTGTTTTTTAATTGTATAGACTCTATGCTTAGCTGTGTCCGCCAACTTCCGCCCGCCATCGCTACTATTTCATCCTGGCTCTTGGTCGGCCTCTTGCTCTGGAGCCTCTTGGTCTCTGACCACACTACGAAACGACTGGTTAGTTAGTAAATAGATAATAATTAGTTCATTGACAAAGATTAGCCTTCTTATCATGCTATCGGACACTTAGAATATGTCTCATAGTTATATCCATTCGACAAAGAAGGCGAAGCCACACGTAAACGCCAATATAAAAAAGATAGTATTATTTATAGAATTGCTTATCATTTTGTTAAAGAATATTTACAAAACATTGAATAACCTTATCACCACATGGCTCTCCTTATAGACGCCGAGCACAGTAATGTTGATAACACGCATTTATTATGTAAACATCGTTTGATATTAAATAACTGATAAATAAAAGTTCACTAAAAATAATGAACTTTAATGTACAGGAAAAATCACAAAAAAACATACTGGTCGTTAAGGATTTTTTCGCACTTTGAAGTAAATAGTTTTGTTTTGTTAAAAATAAGTGCTGATACGTGACTTAACAATTTTCTTTAATGAGGCATTCTAAAGAAGATAAGAGTTATTTTTAATACAATCACTAGCGCCTAGTGTTTCCATTTTTATTTTTATTTCTCAGGGATGTTACCGAACTATCATTTCCAATCTGGATACGGATGTGGATATGAGAAGAATAATGTGTGGATTTCGGTTACGGATATTATATTTTTGAAAGGTATATTTTTAGAAGAGACGATTATTGATAGTCTTTTTTTAGAATTACGCGGGATACACCGCACATAGAAGGGTAGGTGGAGCCCACCTGGACGCCACGTTACGGAGAATGACTCGAGTTAATATTTGTTATTTATAGTTTTATAGCAATAAAAATACTACTACTACACTAAGAACTAATGTCGACAAGACCAGGCAAGCTGAAATACCAACCAGCCGTAACATAACCATTTAGACTCTATCGATATTCATAACTATTCGGAACTTAACGAAGATATATGATAGTTTCGGTTATGGTTACGGAACTCCATAACATCTTTCGTCGTCGTCGTTTAATTATTTTTATTTCAGTTTGAAGTTTGCTTTATTAAAGTAAATAATGTCAACAATGATACAAGAAATATGTTTTCAAAACAAGTACATTTCAACTACGATTCAATAAAAGATCGCTGTCTACCTGTATTATATACTGTTCAGTTATCTATGATAATCAGATGTGTTTTCTTTTTTAATCTATACAATTACTATTTTATAAATATAATATAAAAAATACGTTACGTGACTCTTCGAATATATATATGTATATTTATAATTTTACTAATGCATTGTTCTAAATAACAATAAAATTATAAAAAAGGTTATTACTGTATATATTAGTTTAAGAAAACGGACATTTATTTAAATATTTTTTTACATTTACACAAAAGCCACGACTATTTTAATATTAAATGAGTGTTTGTAACAAAATTGGCAAGATCGAAGCAATAAATTGTTATATTTTTACAGTTGCCAAATGTATACGTTGCGTGGCTCCAATCCAAGAGTAGTACACGAGCAGGCACATAATATATGTAATAAGTATATTTGTAGCTATAGGTATATTAATAAGTTTATTTCAGTTCATATGTTCAAACACCATTAAGCATTTTAAATGAATATCCTATGCTTATATTCACATTTATACATTAGCATCCTGCTTGCGGCTTCGCCCGCTTGAACTACATATTTTAGTCGGTAATACATAGCCTTCATTATTAATATTGACATTAATAATGAAACTTTGAGCATTACTGACTAATATGGGATCGGCTTAATCCTACTAATAATATAAACGTGAAAGTTTTTGAGTATAGTACGAGTTTCTGAGTTTGTACCACTTTAACGCAAAAATTAGTGAACGGATTTTGATGAAACTTTATAGTACTATTGCTTAGATATCAGACAGCACATAGGCTACAATTTATGTATAATTATGCTACATCAAAAATGTTAAGCAGGCAATGCCGCGTTTAGGTCACTAGCAACGTATCTATATTTTAATATTTTATATATAAAATCATTGATATGGAAAAATTTAAGCACCATAAAAACGAAGGTACCAGTTTTCCATGACGAGCGGTAACGCAATGAAATAAAGGATATAAACTCGTAAGTCTAAACGCGGAAAATTATATATAAAATCAGGTTCTTCCTCGAGAATGTGGCAAATACATGTATAAGATATACAAAAAGTGGGAAGTCCGATACATTTGATTGAAGTTTTTCCTTTGTTTTTTTTTTATGGCAACATATAAAAGACAAGGCAATCTAGCGTGATCACCGCTGCCCCGTGTAACATCAGAGGAGCTGTAGGTGCGTTGCTGGCCGCCGGTGCCGGTGTTTAAGGTGGATAGATAGACGCGCTTTTTGAAAGCACCCAGGTCTTATCGACCTGGAAACACTGCCGCAGACAGGTCATTCCACAGTTGTGTGGCGCGTGGAAGGAAGTTAGAAAATTCGGCTGCAGGTAATAGGTCAAAAAGTTCTCCAGAACACTCCCCATGAAAAATGCGATAGAGAAACTTACACTAACTCGTAATAAAAATTTATAGTAATACATAGCTTAGGTAGTAGAATAAAATTGTATCATCGAGCTGGTCTAAGGATAAAGCCAGAACCTGCATTGTGGACATATTCTACAACAGCACACTTACACATTCGGCTACGGGGGCGAAGCTACACGTTAAGACATATTAAGGACTATCGGGTTTAGTAAGCTCTAAGCAGATACGACGACAGTATTATATCAAATACAAATCGATATTTATTACATTTTAAAGAGTTGACGACTTAATTACTAATTATACCATTAAAATTAAATTAACTAATCTCAGAAACTATGAACGGTTAAGATTTTTTTGTGTCGTTGCAATGATAAAGTATTGTAAAATATGAAGTTTAAAGAATAATAATATCAATAATAATTGTTGACATTAAATGTGATTCCCTGTGTTAATTTGTCTGTTATCTTTTAATGTTTATCAAATAAGAAACTGATAACAAGTATTATTAAATTATGTTTACATTCGCATTATCTGCCAGGGACCGTCCCGTCCCGGTGAAATACGATTTATTGTGCACTAGCGACCCAAAAGCGGCTTCGCCCGCTTATCTATATCATATTCAAATTTACATATAAACTTTGCTCTAGGTGTGATTCTGATACATAAGCTATATTACTGTATTGTTTCATCTTGGTTTGGGCGTGAATGTGGAACAAACATCCATCTTTACAAACTTTCACATATTTGTGAAAATTGTTTTAGTTACGAAATATTCTTTCTAAGGCTAAGTTTAATATTCTTTAATGTTATTGTCCAAATAAGGTATTATTTTACGGTTTAAGGCACTACTTCAAAATATTATCCAAAGCTGCATATAAAAAGCCCTCACTATAATCACAAAACTAGAAAGTCAAATATCACGTTATTATTTTAATACACCGAGAGAGAATTACGTCTTAGGTTTTTGTAAATCATGATTTATTATGTTTCATATTCAGAAAACCTAAATATGTGCTAAGAATAAAAAACGTATATATAAATACACGTTTTAATTATATAAAAAAAATATATAAGCGTCTGTTAGTTTCTCCAGGTTATTCATTTAGCAGGTCCAGTAGCTGCAGTGGTACAGTGAGAATTAGAGTTTTAGTGTCTGATCCAAGGTCAAAGTACCTAGAACTGTTGGTCAGACGAATAAGTTCGTCCGCTCTCGACTTTCAAACAAAAAAATATATATCCAATAACACATAGAGGGCATATTACATTAGACACCAAAAGGTTCAAAAAGTATATTAATAAATATAAAATAATTATAATCTACAAAATAAATTTGTACTTATAAAAACTTTTATATCATTAACACGCTTTAATTATGACCAATTAGAAAATTAACTTGTTTAATTTTTATACTAAGGTATTGTATATCTATCTATTAAATTAAACACAACATTTTCTAGAGGCAAACGAAGATTTTTCCACTTCTCCTTGTAAGATGTTTTTAGCTTCTCGTAATATCATTTGTGTGAAGACACTCCGTTCTCCACGTACTCCCCAATTTTCGAGACATTGTGTTAAATAGACAAACTCAATCAACGGTTTGTCTTATCCAAAGCAACGGAATTAAAAAAAAAACAATCCCCTGAGTGACAGTCGATTCCACGACGGAGAAACAAATCTAATGAGTGAATTTTTTTTAATGTACATTTTGAACACAATAAAGGGGATGTTGACATATCTTTCAATTAACAAGCTGACACTTCCTTTTGAACGGGAACTTATTAGGATATATGTAGCTAACTATGTAATAAAATATTGTTATATTTTGCTAGCAAAATATAACAATACAATATTGTGCTGCACTCGAGCTAGTCTAACGAAATCTTTGCTCTATAAACAATATATATATTTTTCGCACTTCCAAATTCTTATACAAGTGGTACACGTTACACTTTAGGCGATAAAAAATATACCGATTGATTAAATGACAAATGATTGATTATATCAAGATTTGATTATAGTGACTCACTTTAGTACCTTAAACAAAATTTTATATGTTTCTATTAACATTTGAATGAAAAAACATATCAGAGTAGGCAGGTGGAACTTCATTGAGTGGAGAAACCCAACACCTCCACCGGAGCGGGAAAATTTCAATAATAGGCATCGACTTTTTTTCTCTCTGATTATATTATAACTAACTGAAATTAATTATTGCTTTTGAAATATTAAAAAAATGTCTCATTTACAATTGACTAACTAAGATTTAATATTTTATTAATGATAAAGTAACAAACTATTTTGACTGTTTTACTATTTTAATATTAGACATTTTTTGTAGATCATTTGATTTCCTACATGAATATATATTGGTTTTTATACCAATAATTTTAAACCAGCAAGGCCTTTAATAGCAATAAAATTTCCAATGAAAAAACAAAATTCCCTTGTCATTTATATGGGAAAACAGAAATCGCGATAAGACAGCTTAGAATATAAAAATTAAGAGGTGCCTTTTTAATAGACATAGGTACATATATTTTCCGCGGTAATTTTTTTTTACCTATCCTAATTTTACATAATATGTACAGTGTATGTTCACATATTTTACTTGTATTTTTTATATTTTCGCAACATTTTTTAATTGTTTTAAAGCATATTACGTTTCCTTATAAAAACACAATTGTTTATAAATGAATATATACTCAAAATAAAAGTTCACGGAACTAAATAAAAGTTTTTGTGAAAAAGAAAAACAAATAGTAAATACTTGTGTTCTGATCGTGAAACCGAATGGCCTCCAAAGTGTATTGCTCCAATGGAGACTACACTTGAAGCCGACTGTTGTATTTGCATAATTATTTATTTATATGAATGTTTAACACACCGCGTGGGCCACGGCCGCCAGCTGTTCTAGCCTTACAGCTTAAACAGCTACAGTACATACTTATTAGATGATACAAACTCTGTTTGATAAATTAAATATTTTATAAGCTTTACAGTATTATCCTCAAATAGGTACAGGGAACCTAGTAATAACAAATTCCGTTGCTCACTTGTTAACAGAGCGAGAACATTTAATAATTAACAAATGGACACCAAGAGAAGCAGGGTTCAAATCTAGCTATGTTCAATTTTTTATATTTAATAATGAACACTGGGTTTTTTGCTACAAGCCGTAAAGCTAAAGGAAATTGTAACGTAATTTCAAAACAATTAGTGAGGCGAGCCCACACGTGTTCATATACATTTATGTATGTGCTTTGTGTATAATAACATCACAACAGAACAGCCTTGGCATTTATTTTTAGAAAAATAGATATAGTAATGATGTTGGCGCATACCGCACAGAACACGGCGGGATGAAAAGTGTTAACTCCCAAAAATAAAGGTTAAGTGTAGTTTAAACGGCGGGTGTTGACCCCATATATTACAGAATTATGATTATTATTATAGTAGGTATCCTGCACATATCAGAGTAGGTAGTGGGAACCCATGGGGCGGGGTTTTCCATTTACACGGACATATAAATAATTAGCTTTTACTTGAGGCTTCGTCCGCATGGTCATATGGAAACAACAAAACGTTTCAAACAAATGAGGACCATTAGTTCCGGAGATTAGCGCGTTGAATCAAACAAATATTTCAGCTTAAGGTATAACATTATATACGAATAGCATAACTACGAAAAAAAGGAGAAAATAAAATCATTAGATAATGTTGACGTTGATTATTTAGTTCTAAAGCCGCGTTTACTCGTTGCGAGCTGCTTTCACATTCTCAATACTTCCTTGTTGCAAGACTTGGATAAGGCATTGACCGCAATAATATTTTAATTTAATATTTTTTAGCTTTACGTTGTATCCCGCACATTGCGGTGTAGGTACAGGGAACTTAAACTACCCTGCTATGCGGAAAAAGCGTGAGGCTGCCTGAAAGTGTAATAATTACACCCTAAAGTAGAATTAATAAAAAAAAACACATAATATAAAAATGACCCCTGTTTAAAATCAAAAACAAAGGAGGAATGACCGTTTTAGTGTTAAGTGTTGTACCGTCGCGTCTCCAGAACATCATTATGGGTCGTATACAAAAACATAATATAATAAAATAACATTATTTAAGCCGTTAAGATGCAATCGTGAAATTGGAATTACAAATTCTACTAAAAATTAAGTTTAGGGGTCACGACACAAGGGCAAAAGCGCGGTGATGAGTTCCGCCACTCAGCACACAATGAAGTATCTGAACACAAGGTTCCAACAAGGTTCCGTCTGTCTACAATAAAGAACTAATGTCATATTAACATATATGCAGTAATAAATAAATCATAAGTAACCGCAACTAATGAATACAGTTATATAAACTGATAACGAATCTATCGTTCAACAAAACAAGTTAATACGGTCGTGACGCGTTCTACATTGAACCGTTCAGAACTGCGATATCTGGTGGAAACGAGTTTTTTATCTTCGCGGTTCATGCATTTTCGTATATTGTTTATAATATAGAAAGAAAAGATAGTGTCACATATTGCGTGACGTCATTTATTCTGTAATAGTAAGCGATCACCCTGCCGGTCTTTAATGTGAAGATAGGAATAAAATAAAAAATCCCGCACACAGCAGGGTAAGCAGAGGGAACCTAGTAAGACACTCCTTTCCCCACTTTCTGCTGAATTCTGGCATTGCGTGTTGAGTGGCAGACTTCAACGCCGCGCTTAGTTTACAGTTTCAATATATTAAATATCGACGAGCCAGCTGAGTGCTTGTGAATGAATCGTGAATTGATGTGGATTTTACTATTCAAACCACTCCAATAATAATACCTGTCTAGTCCATTGTTTATAATAGTATATAGCAGAGTAGGCAGAGGGAACCTTGTGTTCAGACACTTTTTGCCGAATTTTCGGGGCATTGGAGGAAGTCAACGCTGTGTCTTATCAGCTTCTGGTAGTAAGGTGAAAAAGGATTCGCCCTAATAAATCTATATATATAAAATCGAAAGGTCACTCACTCATCACGAAATCTCAGAAACTACATGTGCTAGGAATTTCAAATTTTGCATAGGAGTTACTTATAGGACGTAGGTGCTCGCTAAGACGGGAATTTGCAATATTCGACTTCTAAGGGGTTGTTTTTGGGGTCGAAAGTTTGTATGAAACTTCGTTACTACAAATGCTAGGAGTGTCAAATTTTGCATAGACGTCACTAGGACGTAGTCAAGGAGACAGAAATTAATAATAACATAGTTCACGCGAGTGAAACCGCGAGCGGGCCGCTAGTAAATTAATAAATGATATTTCATTTCTCCGAATGGAAATGCACTAGTTATCTACTATGAACAAATTCACCACCACTAGCGCAAATCTACTAATTTTTCATATTAATACAAATAACTTAAAATAGAGCCATTTACATACTTATATATAATTGTTAAATTACATTATCTTTTTTGGAAATAAATTATGCATTCACCGACGAAACCTTGGCGGGTAGCCTTACTGAAACACGGTCTTGCTGTTCGTATGTGTGTTTTAATAATTACATACATAGAGGTCGAACTCGGTTCACATTTTAGTCTACATTCCACATATTTACAAAAATATAGACAAAAAGTATATAAATAAATAGATAAAGTAGACAAATATTTGTGCTACGCGAGTGTCGATCCTGCAACCTTCGACTTGCTAAATGTACAGGCCTATTAACCTTATAGTCGTTCCCACAATAAAATCTAATACAAAGTGTATATTATACTAGCGACTCGTGGCTTCGTCCGCTCTATCCACTAAATTATTTGTTTTCGAATCTGAATTAGGTACTATCGTGTTCTTATAACATTGTCGCTGTTTGTCTTGTTAAAAGAGGGAAGAAATGAAAACAGTTCATTACCCCGAGTGGGAATCCTCCGTCAGGGTCTGCCTACACGGCTACAAACTTACTTAATATATAGAATCATTAAAATAAACATAAATAAGAAAACGGTAACTTTTCTCTTTTAATACTATAAATTAACAGTTAATTTTCAACACGTTCCGAATGGCGTATTCGGACATAACGGGCCGGCTCGTCGCGAAACTTCGCGATTACCGCAATCGACGGCGACGACGGATCCTTTTGAATCGCTCCATTGCTTCGAACCGTGTACCAAATACGAATAAAAAAGGCTACACATCAATTTAATATTTTTCAAGTGTTGTTATTACAAACTTAAAAAGGAAAAAAAAAATATTTTTTAGAAATCGTATAAAAATTTGAGGTCGCAGCGGCATTTGAAAATTTATATGTAGCAGAGTTTGAAGCGCTTGAACGGTTTCCAAAAGGCTCGAGTTCAAATCTCGCTACTTTCAATTTTTCTTACTACGACGTCCTACGACGGCCTCTGAAGTAATATTGTTAAAATAAATTCATTCAACTAAGACAACCAAAATTATATTAGTATTAATATTTTTTCGAGACAACCTTTTATTAACCCGCTTTTATTTTTTTATTATAAACACGTAACATCAACTGTGGATGGAAACTACAGATGGAACGGAGTGGAACTACAGATAGACAAATAACTTAGTGACAAACCGAATTTTATTGCACAGAGAAGGATAAAATTTTCCACTCCGAAGTTGTTTTCCCGCTGTGTTAGCCACAGAGGGAAAACAACTATATTATAAATATAAACATCGACTGTTGTGGCGCAATGGCACAGCGCATGAATGTAAACGCAACGGCTGTGGGTTCGTTCTCATTCGGGAAAATTAATTATTTTAATTTGAACACTATGGTAAAAGAAGAAAGCACGGCGTTGAGTTCAGCCACTTATGTTGACTCATTTGTCTATATAAATGGTGCTTAACCACTTTAAAAAAACACAGGCTCTGCCAAAAAGCGTATTACTCTGTTAAAGTTTATGTTCGGGATAAAGATGTTTGGAAATGAGTTGCTCTATTTCTAAGTTAAAATTGTTAATTGTAATTTGTAACAAATATTGGTAGTTAAAGTGTGGCCATGAGTTTCTTTGCCTGTATCTTCTCATGAGCTCAACTATTTGAACGGGCTTTTTTCAAGTATTTTGGTTTTTTGTTTTTCATTTTTTCTACTTTTATGACATGTCCAAGTAAATGTTACGTAAGCATTTGTATGGAATAAAGATATTTTGACTTTGAAATGAGAAGAGAAAAAAGAGAGACCTGATTTCAAGATTCTCAATTTTTTTTCTGCCTGAATTCAAGACATCATTAATTCCCTCAAAGCAATGAAAAGTTTTTTTTTCTTTTCACTGTAACCTGTACATAGGCAGAGGAAACCTGGGAAACTAGTGTTAAGACATTCAGGTTCCCCATGTCCTGCTTTGCCGTTACCAAAGCAAGTGAAAATATGTAAAGTTTCATTTTCTCCAGTGGAAATGAAACTCGCAACCTAACACTTTTACAGTCGCACACTTCTGCCCCTACATCACATTTGGCCTCAAATTGATTTATTACTTAATAGCTCTAATGTACTTAGTTTATTGTAATTATATCCAATTCAGTATATCTATTGTATTTAAATCAAAATGTGCTCCACATAAACATTATAACAGCAAATGTTAATGTTTTTATTAAGGTTAACTCTCTCAATTAATTAGAATATTGTCCAAGGACAAACTGACATATATTTTCAATGGCAACAAAAATCAAATTTCAAAGTGTAATAATATAAGTAATGAATGATTGATATTTTGTATTAAAGAAAAACCTAACTTTTTTTGATAAATAATTTATTATCATTATTTTAGCTTTATTCTGCATTCTGCATATAAAAAGGTAAGCAAAGAGATTTTTGTATTTACACCCTCCATTCCCAAGTACCAAACAATTATGTGTTGAGTAGTACAAATCAAGTATCACTAAATGGGAATGGGGCCCATAACCAATCCTTTTACAGTTAAATATTGGTGCTGCACCACATTTGCTATGATAATATATTACTTGAATTATTTAGAATTTTGAAATTGATTTAAAAATTGATCAATTAAGTATCTAATAGTTTTACTGTAATTTTTTATCAAAAATTGTTTGTGTTTCCTTTCATTAATTTATATTTAGAGTAAATTATAAATTGTATATGTCTATATAATATTTTTTTTTATATTGTAAATCAAAAAGGCAGCTTGAATTTTAAGAAATTCAAGGTGTACAATATTTTTATTGTTTTCTTAGTTTGGTAACATGAATGAGAATTATTGTATCAATAAGAAACATATGTATTTGTGATAATACATACCCACATGCACAGTGGCTCCTGCATCATAAAGGTCATTACTTCAATAAACTGCTCAGTGACATTTTTCGTTGCATTATTCAAGAGTTCATTAGGGGCGTCCAGTGGCTGTACCATCTTTGCTGCATTGCCCTCCGCACCACCTGGCTCCTGCCTCTGAAGGGTTGCATTGGCCCTCCAATTGGGATCACTCGTTACGTTCACAGCAAAATACACAGCTATAGACAATAGTAAAACACTACCCGCCGTGTATACCTTGAGATTCGGCAAGGGCAACCTGTCTACTAGAGTCACAGGCATCTTGAAAGTTCTACACTAAATAAGTTACGTGAAAATTCTAGCCCAGACCACGAAATTTTCGGTCTAAAATTTAAGGACATTGAATACTCTACGGATAATTTTTTTTAGAATAACACCGCCGAGATAATCAAAAAACATGACCGTATAAACTATAATTGAGTGGCAGAGTAAGACAAAAACGGCCGTGCGCGACCGCAGCTTGAATTTTATATTTATTTACGTCAAAAGATATCGATTATGAAGCACTCGACTAAATACGTCAGATGCGAGTACGACTACTAGTACTAGTCAACACTTGAAAAAAACAAACATACACATATTTCGATACTTTTAATTTTTGTTGGTTTTTATCATCGTCAAATTGTGAAAAACTTAAACAAAACGCAAATCAAATTATTAAAATTGAATTTCATTAATATATTGTTAAAATGTATTCGATGAAGATTTCTTACAATCATTTGGACTTGCAAAAAAATACGTTATACTTAAAATTAAATTATTATTTAATTTTAATTAAGATAATGTGAAAAAAATATTTGGCGACGATATTATTCTTTCTAATTTACTTGATCACTTTCGAGTCAGGTTTTTAAACGTGACATTGCCATCATATTTGGTTTTATGACTGTCAAAATGACATTTCATTGACAATTAAGCTAAATTGTGGGCATAGAAGTAAACAGAGTACATTCTATATACTAAATCTAAATACATTAATTTCTTGTAAACAAGTATATTTCACATGAAAACTTATAAATATAATAAGAATGGCAGAACGTGATTACGCCCCGCTCAGTTCTGCATGCGTGCGTGGTCTCTGCGACAAGTTCTATGATAAAAGAAAGTTTGCTGGTGTTGAGATTGAAAAGTACGTCGGTCTTCGCTAATACTTTTTCAAATTATTTTCGTATGTTATTAAAAATATTCACATTTTAAATTATTTGCAAATGATCAGCATTCTACGTTTTGTTTTCAGAATGGTAAAAGATTTTAGTGATGCAAACAATACTAATCAAATCAAACGTCTCATTCGTATTCTTGGTCAAGACCTCATGTCTTCTACGAACCCAAATGTAAAAAATGGAGCACTTATGGGACTTTCTTCAGTAGCAGTAGGCTTGGGAAAGGTAAATTGGTCATATGAAAACAAAATATAAAATATATTGTTATCCTATTTGAATTTTAATAATTAATTTCCTAGCTTCACACTGTATCCCTTACACAGCAGGGTAGGCAGAGGGAACCTAACAAAATATCTATATCCGACATTTACATGTTAGATATAGATATTTTGTATACAAAATATGCAGGAATAGTTCAATGTATATACTTATACTTACAATAATCCTTATCAGTATTATTACTACAAAGAATAGATATTAATAAATCAATTGTAAGTACAATTAAAGGTATTGGGCATGGTGGAATCTTTACAAAATATACTACTAGAATATATAAAATAAACTACATAAAAAGTAATTAAATAACTTCTAAATTAATATTAATTCTTATATTTTTTACATTTACAAGGGATGTGTACTATACATTGGAGAGCTGACACACCCCATAATAGCCTGTTTGGGGGAGAGTGAAGCCCGAGTGCGCTATGCTGCAACAGAAGCACTATTTAATGTTTTAAAGATTGCAAGAGAGGCTGCTTTGACACATTTTCCCCTTGTTTTTGATGCACTTGCCCGACTTGCTGCAGACCCTGAACCACAAGTTAGGCAAGGTGCAGAGTTGTTGGATAGACTTGTAAAGGTAATGGGATATTTAAAGGTAATATTACTTTGATTACTTAGCAAATCTTGTATTATATTAGTAAAAATTAATATATATTATATTAGGTAACTTTGATTTTGTTTTGAATTATTTTTAGAGACAAAGTGTCTGAGGCTGGTGTGGCATAGGGGCATAAGGGTGTGACTGTGACCTGAAGGTTGTGGGTTTGATCCCTGCTCAGGGGGATGAATTATTAATTATTAATATATTTATTTATTCACTCTAGCACCAAGGTAAAACCTGGCCTTGAGTCCCGCAACTCAATGCCACAAAAAAAATGGTGGAATAAATTTATATCTGCTTCTAGGCAGACAAATGCTTGTTAAGTATTTATAAATATTTAGTAAAATATGAATCAGTATTGACATGTTTAACTTTATACATATCTCCCATTTAGCACATTTAATTTAATTTCATTTAAATTCAAATTCAAAATATACTTTATTCAAATAGACTATTATTATAAGTACTTTTGAATCATCTAATGAACTTATAAACAAAACACCGGTTCGGAAGACAGTTCTGCTGAGAAGAACCGGCAAGAAACTCGACAGTTGTTCTTTTCAAAGTCAATGGTACAATCTATTACATTAGCTGGCAGCTATCCTGCATTACATTCAACGGACATTAATTCCATACATGTTTATCTTTTAAATATTCTTGAACAGAACCTAGAAGAATTAGAAGAACTAATATAATATAATAAGCTTTACTTGTTAGAATTTTTTTATAGATATTTTAAATTTTGGAAGTGACAAACCTAGAATATACTGCGGAATTTTATTAAAAACACGTATGCTCAGACCCATAAAAGATTTATTAACTTTTTGGAGGCGAAAACTTGGAGTGACAATCTTATCTTTATTTCTCTTTCCTATTGTATGACTGTCACTATATTTACTATGACAATGTATATTTTGTTGGACAAAGAGAATATTATAATATACAAATTGGGAGGCAACTGTAATAATACCTGCATCTTTAAAAACATCTCGCAGAGAATCTTGCACTCTTAGGTTATAAATATATCTCATGGCTCTTAAAAAATAAAAATCTATTGTTAATAGTAACTTTATTCTCTATTCTTCTTTCAAGTCCAAAACTGCACTTTGATTTATCATAGTTCATAAATGAAAATAATAAGACTGAACAGAAATTACAACCACCATGTATCTGTCCTCAGGACATAGTGACGGAGACGCCGCGGCTGGAGCTAGCAGGCGTGGTGCCGCTGGTGCGTTCGCGCATGTACACGCGCAGCGCGGCGGCGCGCCAATTCGCTGTGGCGTGGGTGTCGGCGCTGGACGCCGCGCCCGCGCTGGGCCTGCGCGCGCACCTGCCCGACCTCCTCGACCCGCTGTTCACGGTGCTCGACGACCCCAACCCGGAGATACGAAGGATGTCTGTCTAGATACTATTTCATTTCCTAATTAAATATGTCATAGTTCAAAATTTCCCAGGAGAATTGGAAGTTAAAGATTATGTTAAACGTTATATGAGTGAAGGAAATCAATATTGCATTTTAATTATTTTAGGGTTTGGTTGAAAAAAAAACTGGCATTATATTTTTTTTCTCATATACGATTTCTCGTACCATAGCACTTTTAATTCAAGGCGTTTCGCTTTTGCACATTTTATGTGTCCATATATTACATAAATTTATATTATAGTTCTATAATTGGATTTCATATTTTTATAGTTATTAAAATAATTAAATAAAAGCAGTAATCAATATCAGTTCAGTTGAGTTCTTTATTTATGGCGCTTCGAGCGTGCCAGTTGAGCACTAATCACTTCGCCAATGTCACCTTGTATGGAAGTAATCAATATCATGACATGTGTTGTAGGTGTGACGTACAACTAAACGAGTTCCTGCGCGCCATCAAGAAGGAGCCAGCGGAGGTGGACTTCCGCGCCATGATCAACATACTCATCACGCACGCGCAGGCTAGCGAGGAACTACTGCAGGTAATCGATCCCAAGACCTTCAACTTAGTGACAGTCCAACTGTACAGCGTTCGATAGTAAAGACAAAGGTTGAAAACTAGAGTGCACGGAATTGAGTTATGCCATTCAATCAACAATTTCTCGTATCTTAATACAAGGTTCCTTCTGCCTACCCTGTTACAAGCAGGATGATGCTAAATAAACTAAAAAAAAGCTCAAGGGAATCATGTAACTGGTATGAAAACTTTTAAATTAAAGTCGTTACATCTGTACATATACGTAATATGTAATCATCCGATTTGCCTTTCGATTATCGAATTCTTGAGGCACTGCGTGTTGAGTGGCAGAATTCAATGCCGCATTTTGCCTCGTCACCAGAGCAAGGAAAATAAAATATTAATTATTTCACTTCCTCGAATGGGACTCGAACCTACAAATAGTCGCGTTTACAGTCACACGCTTGTGCCCCGGCGTTCCGACTGCCCCACATGTCTGATAAGATATTGTTTAAGATATTATTGCAAAATACATTGATGCAGCTAAAGCGTGTTGGAAACCAAAAGAGTTTAGTAATTTGTTACACAATATTCAGAATATATAGCATTAATTTAAAACACGACATTTCATTGTTATTTTAATACGTTTTTCCGTGTTTGCAATCGATTGCCCAACCTGTCCCGGTCACACTCGCGCTCACTATACACATAATGTATTGTAACCTCGTTACTATGTATTGCATTGTACTGCAAGTGTGTATGTGTGTTTTTCTATGTTTCTTATGATATATTACCGCTCGCTAAACTGATTTTTTATGTTATAATTAAATCCTTTACAAAAAATAATCCAAAATACTTACACAATTTTTTTCCTATATATTAAATTTCATCTAAATCTATCAGTAGTTTTTGCCTGAAAGTGGAAATGATGAATTTTTTAAAGTGTGTAAAGAAAATTTTGATTCGTAAAAGTATGAATTTAAAGTTGAAAAGCTATATTTAATAATATAGTAATCAGTGTATCAATGGTTCCAGCTGACAGCCATAACGTGGCTGAAGGAGTTCTGCGAGCTGAGCGCGCGCGGCGTGCTGCCTTACGCGTCGGGCGTGCTGCGCGCCGCTCTGCCCGCGCTCGCCTACAACGACGAGCCGCGCAAGAGTATCCTTTATCATACATACGACATACACCATCTTGCTTTCAATTCGTAAGACTCAAGATGGTAATTTTTTCTTCTATAGTTCGTCCTCCATGGCTTCCTATGTATGTATACGGTGGATACATACTTTCAATCCTAAATGTTTCATTTCTTATTATTTCCACATCTGAGGAAAGATGGGCAAAATTCCAGAAGCTAGAAGGGGTCTCGTTCGCAAAATTTGAATGTTAATAATAATAATAATAATAATACTTTATTGCACTAAAATAAACAAAGAATCAGTACAGTAACAGTAATTACAGAAAGACAATACATAGTGCAATGGCGGCCTTATCACTAAAAGCGATTTCTTACAGGCAACCATTTGAAAGGACTTATTATATAAAAGATAGCGAAAAGGTGCAAAAAGTAATAATAAATATAATACTATCAAATATAAATACGTTATTTATCATATAAACATACATACACGGATAAATACACAACATACATACATACATACATACATACATACACACATATATACATACATACAAATATATACATACATGCCTACATATAAATACATAAATATATACATACATACGTACATACATACTTAGATACACCCAATATACATAGATACAAATAGAAATAAATAAAAGGATTAAGCAAAAATGTCAGTTTAGGTATTTAGCTTGAGATAGTGCTGCTTAAGACGCCGCTTAAATATCCCAACCGATTGGGACCGTCTCACTTCCACTGGCAGCTCATTCCAAAGTTTTACTGTCATCACAGTAAAGGAATCGCCGTAGCATTTCGTGAGGGACAAAGGTATTGCAAGGAGGTTGTTGTTACGGGAACGGAGGGTTTGGGAGTGTACGGTGTCCGACCCTAGAAACTTGAAACGTTCCTTGAGGTACGGTGGAGTGATAGGATGGTAAAGAACGGTATAAAGGAGTGTGAGGGAATGCAAATAGCGCCTATGTTTTATTGACAACCACTTAAGTTGACTACGGTACTGTGACACATGGTCGTGTTTTCTTAATCCAAAAATAAATCTTATGATAAGGTTTTGAAGGCGCTCAAGCTTACCAAGCAGTTGCTGAGACACATCTAGACAACATGAATCGGCATAATCTAGTATAGGTAGAAGGAGAGTATGGGCTAAAGATATTTTAGTTTTTAAAGGTAACAGATTCTTCCATCTTCTCAATCTACCTATAGCACAAAAAATCTTGCGGCTAAGCTCGGAGACATGAGGCGACCAGGTAAATGTACTGTCCATCCTGATTCCCAAATTCTTAACACTCGCACTAACCTCTAAGCAAACATTGTCCAACATAATTGGAGGGAGAGGAGAAATTACTTTAGATAATTGCTTAGAGTTACCAAACACGCATACCTGAGACTTACTTGGATTAATTGAAAGCCCAAACGATTTACTCCAGGTGCTGATTATTTGTAAATCAGAATTAATTTTGGTTACTGCGCTAGAGATATCATTTATGGCGGCGGTCGTGTAAATTTGTAGATCATCAGCATATAGGTGGTGAAATGACGTTATGTGTGGAGCGAGAGTGTTAATAAATATGGAAAAAAGTAGGGGGGACAGTACACTACCCTGCGGTACACCAGCGCTGATATGGCACACTGATGAAAGTTTTCCTTCAAGTTTAATGCTCTGTTTGCGGCTGTGAAGGTAAGAAGAAAACCATTCAGTTGCTTTGGAGGAGACGTTAATGGATTTTAATATTGCTAATAGTAAATCGTAGTCAACTGTGTTGAAGGCGTTAGAAAAATCTAACAAGACGAGTAGAGTCACTTGCTGGTTGTCAATACCGTATCTAATATCATCACAGACTTTATTAAGTGCAGTGACTGTGCTATGCCCAGGACGGAAACCAGACTGGAAAGGAGTTAGGGTATTGTTATTGTGCAGGAATTGATACACTTGTTTATGTACAATGCGCTCAAAAACCTTCGAAAGGAAAGGGAGTATAGAAATAGGACGATAGTTTGCGAAAGATGTTGGATTGGATGTTTTAGGAACAGGTATAACAAGTGCATGTCGCCAAGCATCAGGAAAATCACTAGAGGAAAGAGAGAAGTTAAAGATATGACATAAGGCAGGAAGAATAGAGTTGAGCGTTAGTAGGATCATACGTCGGCTTATGTTATCAGATCCGGTAGCATCAGATTTAATTGATAACACATTCTTACGTACTTCAGCTGCAGAGATAGGAGAGAAGAGGAAGGAATTAGTAGAAGAACTAGAACGTAATGATAGTGAGTGAAGGGTTTTCATTTTAGTTTTGTTATCTATCAAATTGACGGTGGTAAAGAATCTGTTCAGGGAGTCCAAATCCGTGCAGTGATTTAAGGTAGCTGTATTATTAGTACGCCGTCCACCTATTCCCATCCCGTTCAGAAATTTCCAAGTTTTTGCAGGATTGCTGTAGTCAATTGACGACTGGATATAATTACGTCGGGCATCTCTGCAACTCTTGTTACATCTGTTCCGCAGTGTTTTGTACCTTTGCAGATTAGCGTCAGTAGGGTCTTTCTTATATTTAGACTTCGCAGAATTACGTTTGGCCATCAGCACCTTGATATCCTGAGTTAACCAAGGGGCAGGGAGATGTTTTATTTTTACTGGCCTCAGCGGTGCGTGAGTATCGAAAAGCTCAATCAAAAGAGAATTAAAAATATTTACCTTGTCATTAACATTATCCGCACTAAATATGCAATCCCAATTAATACGACCGAGATCGCTCATGAACTTCTCACTATCTATATTATTAAAACACCTGCGCATCACCACCGTCGGCTTTAGTTTAGGCGGACGTATTTTATATGATAGATAAACGAGATCGTGATAAGAGAATGCTTCTGCTGACATTTGTCCAAAAGTTGCGAGACGTTCAGTTGATGAGACGATCATAAGATCTAACAGAGATGGAGTACAACCAGGAAACAAGTGGGTAGGGTTCGTAGGAAGAATGTTTAAGTTGGAACTGTTAATGATATTTTTTAACCGACCTGCACGTGAGTCATTTTTGATTAAGCAAGTGTTAAAATCACCCATAATGATAGAGTGGTCCGCTCCAGGAACATATCTTTCTAAAAGATCCTCAAGTGAGTCAAAGTAATTTATGTGTAAGCTGGGACTGTAAAAGACACCAAGCAGAACTTTAAGAGTGCCAAAGAGGACTTCTATCAAGATATGCTCCGAAGAATTTGAGTAGACAGACGGTGACTTATGTAGTAATGAGAAAGGGATGTGACTGCGCAGATAGATCGCTACTCCGCCTCCGCCCTTTTCAGTACGGTCATTACGTATGAGGTGAAAGCCAGGCAGAGCATATGCGGTGGATGGCAAACACGGCTTAAGAAATGTTTCGGAGACAAGTATAGCGTGAATATTTTTTAAGCTGAATGAGTCGAGCATGTCTGGGTAATGAGCCGGTATACTTTGTGCATTGATGTGGACAACATTAAAATTTTTTGGGAAATTATCAAATTTGGTTTCTAGGAGGGAACTGAGAGGATCAGAAATGCTATGGAGACTACAATCGGATTCTGTAGAATCGCACTGGTGAAAGATGTCGCTATTTATACTATCACTACTAACACTGTTATTAGTATGCATAACTACGCCAAACAAAAGACAAGTTTAAACAACAATCATGAAACAATGATTGGAATATAACAATGTTATATTCCAATCATTCAACTACTATTACACAATTCAATAACTTTTATACCTAATATCTTTTTGTATAAAGGATTTTTTTTTATTTATTAAACCTATTTTTTGTAAGTAAAATTCTCAATCCTACGCCTATACTCAGCAACAATTTAGACTCCTCACTACAGATAAATCAGAGATCCGCGAAACAGCAGCTACAGTTAACCTGCAGCTCACCAAGCTGGTCTCTGAGGCTCCCATCTCAGAGGCATCTGAGGAACGCCTGGACCTGGACGCCGTGGTAGAAGTCCTCACACAGCTGTTACATCATAACTCTGTACATACGAGGACTGCGACCCTGGATTGGATATTGCATTTGTATAATAAACTACCAGTTGAGGTTAGTGTTGCATTATTGTTTTCAGATTGGGCCGCCCTGAAACTAGCCTTAGAGGATTGTGCGTTTTGATTTTAGGAATTCTCATACTTGAACAATGTGCAAATAATTAGAAAACCTAACTTCAAGACGGCCACGACTCATTGACAGTAATGTAATTGTTTTTTGGTTGGGACTAGTGACTTAGGTGACATGATTAAAAAATAGTAAAATTTCTGAAATATTTACCTCTAGATCAAAATCGTTGAGTAGATTTTTGTAATATTCAATATTTAATTAATAACATTTATAGTAAAATAAAATTTATATCATTTATTTATTTTTAAATGAGTGTTATTTAAATACATTTTTAATTTCATCCAAATTGAGTAAGTATATTATGTGTGTGTGTACCAGATGTACGCGCGCACGGAGAGCGTGTTCGCGACAGTGGTGGGGTGTCTCACAGACCCCGCCGACGACGTTGTGCGCCGCGCGCTTGCCGTGCTCGCCGAGATATGCACCTGCCCCGCCGCCCCCGTCCCCGCTGATGCCGCCCCTGCAGCCAATGACGCCGTCTCCGACCCCATTGATACCACCCCCGCCCAGGGCGAGTCCGGCGGTGACAGTGACACGTATTGTGAGTATGGCTATGCGGAAGAGCATCTTACTGTAAACGGTACGGTACAGTCGTACCAACCGTTACCGTAACGTTTAGATAAAATATATATTATATATTTTTATTATAGATTGTTATTTATTCGTAGGTGATTTGGAAGCAAGTCCATACTATCAGAAGTTCCTCAAGGCTTTATTGAGGTTGCTGGAGGCTGATGAGAATCTGTTAGAGGATAGGGGGGCGTTTATTATAAGGTAATCTTACCTTATACAGATAAAAATAAATTTTTGAATAAATTATTGAAGAATAAGATGTTTAATATAATAAGTAAGATATATTTATAATCTTTGTCCGACAAAATATACATTGTCATAGAAAAAATAGCGACAGTCATACGATAGAAACGAGAAATAAAGATAAGCTTGTTACACCAAGTTTTCGCCTCCAAAAAGTTAATAAATCCTTTATGGGTCTGAGTATACGTGTATATAATAAAATTCCGCAGTGTATTCTTAATTTGCCACTACTAAAATTTAAAATATCTGTAAAAAAAATTCTAACAAGTAAAGCTTATTACACTGTTCAAGAATATTTAGAGGATAAATATGTATGGAATTAATGTCTATTGAATGTCAGGCAGGATAGCTGCCAGCTAATGTAATAGTGAAATATACCATTGACTTTAAAAAGAGCAACTGTTGAGTTTCTTGCCGGCTCTTCTCAGCAGAACTGCCTTCCGAACCGGTGGTAGCTTTTTGTTGACATGTACATTCGACGATTCAAAAGTGCTTATAAAGTTTATTTGAATAAAGAATATTTTGAATTTGAATTTAATATTCTTCTATGTTTTTCTTTATTGAAAGTATGTCCTATAACAGCATCTTATCAATTACTCTCTAACAGTATTTATATTTTATTAATAAAGGTATTTATATTTTTTTTGTTTCTATTATATTACAATATACTCTAAGTAGATTTTTATTAATACTACTTTTTTCTTGAAACCTCTGGGTTGGTACTCTTTGCCAGACCCGTCTGGAGTGACAATTTGATGATCATTAGCAGTGCTACTCTGTGAATTATTACTATTATTTTTTTTAATGCCGTCCGTGCCTTTTTTGTTCTTAATTGGTTATTAAAACTGTTGTTTCCTTTTTAAAATGTGAAATGGACATGTATATTTGAAGGTCTGTTTAGTTTGATTTTGCGTTTTTGGCACGGAACTCGTTGAAGCACTTCTAGGCCTAGATATGAATATGGTGAAAAATTTGCCTTTGAAAATTTAAAATGAACCTTTTATTACTTTCTTTTGACCAGTAGCATTCAATAATAAGGTTGCCGGATACCCACTATCCACCGTCCTACAATCTCTGTCAATTTTTTCTGGGTTTACCCAAACCCTCACAATTTTCCATCTTCAACTTCTAGCTAATTTCTTACTTACTAGTCTGTTATGCGCCTGGTAGAACACTTATGTCACTCATAAGCAACATTTATTATTATCACTCTTTCCATTAACTTTTTGGGAGAATAATATGATGTTTTCTCAAAATTTCGAGGTAACGTTCTCTACGAGGAAGTAGATGTCATTTTATTTTGGAGTTGGCTTCTCCTAGATCAATATGGCAGCTCTTGTTGTTGGTGCGCAGGCAGCTGTGCGTGCTGGTGGGTGCGGAGGCTGTGTACGTGGGCGTCGCGGGAGCGGCACGCGGCCTGGCGCTGCGCCCCGCCGCGCGCCTCGCCGACACGCTGGCCACGCTGCTGCTCACGGCCGCCGAGCTGCACGCGCTGCGGCGCCGCCTGCGCGCCTTCCCGCTCCACCGCACCACGCTCCTCTTCCGCACCCTTTACTCCGCCTGGAGCCACAGCCCCGTCGCCCTGCTGGCGCTGTGCCTCTTAACACACAATTATAAGCACTGTGCAGACCTCGTCGCTACCTTGTATCCTTTTTTTAGATCCACGTTGAATTATATATAGCTGGATAGGCAGAGAACATATAGTTAAGACTCTCTATTTCTCCACTCATTCCTAATATATGCCGAATTTGAACATGAATGAATCATTGCATGTTAAATTAAACTAATTCAACTTCAATTTTATCTACCAGAAGAAGAAGTGAAAATGAGCACAATATAACCATTCTTCCAAGTGTTGTTGCACTGCACCATAACGACATTATATTGTTGTTTATAAATAATTACAATCACCAAGCTGCTACAGACTAACAATGGTGGACTAGACTAAAGACTGGTGACTGGTGGTACTACGAAAATTGGTGACACATATATAGTACACGCAAAAACCGTTCAAAAAAAAATCGCGTATAAAACAGATGACAAGCAGTTTTTTATTTATTGATATAAAAAACATACAAATATACAGTGCATTGTATCTGTCATGCAACACTTGTTATAAAAAGTTTTATTGTACAATATAAATTTATTTGTTGATAATAAAATATATATGTTACATACGACATTAAGTATAATCAATACTGTAGTATTATTATAGTATTGACTGTATATTGTCCTATACAATGGACTGCAGCATGAATATCTCATGTAAAGTGTCTATATTTATCAATATAAATTAAATTTAAAATATTTCCTTGATTCATGTAACTCACCCAGCGGCGACCTCGAAATAACAGTGGAGTTCCTGACGGAGGTGGACAAGTTGGTGCAGCTGATCGAGTCGCCGGTGTTCGCGTACCTGCGCCTAGAGCTGCTAGGCGGCGCCGGAAGCGCGGAGCTACGCGCGGCGCTGTTCGGCCTGCTCATGCTGCTGCCGCAGAGCGAGGCCTTCCACGCGCTGCGCCGCCGCCTGCAGTGCGCGCCCGCGCCGGCCTCCGCCCCCGCCCCGGCCCCCTCGCCTGGGCCCCTCGACAGGTAAAGACACTCTATGTGGTGAATTGACATTCTTCAAAAACATAATAATAAAAAACCTTCAGAAATACTTCTTTTTGACTTAATCAAACAATAACAATACAAAATTTTAACTGATCAGAGGCATCAATCATATTCATCTTTAAAATTTACGATATGAATTGTAATAATACAACCATATATTTAAATCCCAGCAGTACGTCGTCCATCGACTTCGAGGCGCTGCTGGCGGAGTTCCGACGCGTGCAGGCGGCGCACCGCGACCACCAGCTGCTGGAGCGACGCCTCAGCCGCGCCAGGCTCTCATAACGTTTCCACTATCTCCTGCTTTCAGTCTAATAATCCGTTTCCGAACACCACCCCTCCCTTACCTACCTTAGCCTCATCTTTTAGTAGGGACACTAAAAGATGAGGCTAAGCTAATCCTTCTCCTAATACAATTTAGTTTAACATCGTTAATATCCTGGTTAGGTCTCAACTCCTCTAATAATAAGTCTTGTCCTAATCCCTTCACTGACCCTTTGTTAGCGGGTCCTTTGGCAACCAATTTAGTTGTCACTGTAGCTTTCTATATTTTGGCTTATCTTGAGGTAGATACCTACTATGAAGTAGATAAAATATAAATAAAGTAAATAGTACTTTACTATAAAATCAAAGAAACAAAAAATTATATATATATGTATATATATTCATATTCTTTACAAATCTCATTGATCTTATTGAGTAATAATAATAAATTTCTCAACGCAGCTTGCTTATTGTTGAATAGATCAACTTGAATCATTCTAAAGCTGGACATTGTTTATGAAGATCTCTATATTATATTTGTATATAACATAGAAATATAAGATGTTGATTTTATAAAATAAATTATTCAGACATTCCATTTTTGTATTTCATTCTAAGATAGAGAAAAATAGAACGTATTAAGATAAGACAATCTATATCTGTTCCGCTCACCTTTGGAGGTCTCGTTACCAGAACGTGGAAATGAATATAAATCATACGTCCGACTGAGATTCTTACCCAAAACCGTCGCGTTTAGTCACATACGACGGAGGCCCCTTATTAAAAACAAACAAAAAGAAATATGAAGCAATCAAGGGAATAGGTAAGATATAAACACCACGTAAAAACAATGCTATAATTTAATTACAAATAGTTTGTCATTCTCTTACATTATCTAGTATAATTATACTTAATAAGATCTACCAAACTTATAAGTATATTGTTAAAATAAACCCTGCTTCTCTGCACCATAACATTATAAATATCTATTAAATATGTACACGTTAGGTTGCCTCTTCCTACCCATGGCTAACTCAGAACAGTCTTGTGCCCAGAAATGGATCTCCTGGAACGAACAGCATACATTTTACTGACAAGCTGACGACTTAGCTCTAAAAAAAAAAAACTTTACACAAACATATCTGTTCAATATCTATAGTCCCCTCTGGACTATAGTCTGGACCAGTGATAATGAAAGTGGTCAATATCGACCCCCAAGTGTCGATGCAAGGGGTCTACGTGGGCGAAAAACAATTACGGGTCTATAAAATGAAAATGACGGTCAATGGCAAGATATTGCAAAAAAAAAGTACTATTAATATAATATTGACAAAAAAAAGAAACAAACTGGACATCATTAACCAGGGAGATTTGAGATTAAACAACTAAATTAATGCCAAATGTTGATAATTTATTATTAAATCATCCAATTCACACTTCCCATTAAATAAAATTATTTTTTGTTTAGTTTTTTTCATGTAACAGTTACTATATTTTGATTTAGATTTAATTAATAAATGTGTAAAACTATGTTATTCTTTTTTTACTTTTTCACATTATAACTACTTCACTACTGTTAGAACTTTAAGTAGTTCATCTAAAACTGAAGAACATGACAATGGGTCTACGAAAGGAAAAAGTTTAAAAGAAAAAAACCTCTGGTCTGGACTATGGCCCAGAAGAATTTAGATAAGCCCATGTGCCTACATTATATGCCGCCCGCAAGCAGAGTGAAGCTATAAAAAAATAAAATAAAAAAATCGGTCAAGTGCGAGTCGGGCTCCCCCACCGAGGGTCCCGTACAAAAATTAGAAGTTTCGAGCTTGTTCTGAAATTCAAGCTTAGCTTAGCCAGAGCCCTTTCGTTTATTACCTCACTTGATCTAGCGGCTTTAATACCAAATTTTACCCCCTTTTAAGCGATATTTTTTAGGATTTAACCACAAATGTATAGTTTTCAGATTTTTCCCTGAATTAGTACTACCTGTAGATGATAGATGGCAAATTTTATAATTCTAGGTCAATTATCTTCTTTCTAATTAAATATAGAAATATGTTTTTTATTAGGAAATTATGGGTAGGTTACCGTAGATCTGAGTATATGGTATGAATTTCAACCCGATATCTCCAAGCGTTCCTGTGATAATGAGTCTTGACAGACAGACAGACGGACGACAGTAATCTTATAAGGGTTCCGTTTTTCCCCAAAAACTACGGAACCCTCAAACAAACATACTTGCAATATAATCCAGAAAAAAAATCATTATTACATTGCAGTACAAGCATCATTTATTTAAAGGATTTCTACTAGTTTATACTGAACTTCATTATAATTATTAGATTTAAAAGCAGTTAATACTAGTTTTAGATCTAGATTAGACCGTAGCGTTTGGCGGATACAGTATGAAGCTAAGTAAGTATAATACTAGATTAACAGATAGATTGGAGGCTACAGACCATATTATAATATAACGTTAGTCTCGTCGATGTAACCCACCAAAGGTATTATATTGTCATCTGAACTACGTAGTAATTATTTTAAAATTTAATTGGAAGAAAAACATTAGCACTGAAAAAAAACCTTTTAAATAAATTATTTTAAAATGCAGCCACACTAAAGGAATATTTATTGAGATCATATTATGTAATTATCAGTCATACTTAGTTGGACAAAATGTACATTTAAAAAGACACAACATAATGTTGCCTTTAATTTGAGATCACTTAGTATTTATTTTTAATATATTTACTATAATACTGAAAAATAAAATAATTATTATGATTATTTATATAAACTGAATTTGTATATGTTTTCGCAAGATTACCTTTTATTAAGTTTGTTTAAGCTTATATCATTTCGTTACTTATAATCAATTATTCTATTTTGACATAATTTGGAAAAAACAGCAGATTTTAAGGTTAACTAACGACACAAGAGGATTTAGAGTGTTGCATCTCACATGTGTTTTGGTTAATTTCGTCATCATCCTGCATGTGCGAGGAGCTAGTCTCTTTGTATATGACGGTCCGGATGCCAGAGTCCAGTGACGTCATAGTGGCGTCGGACGAGCTGGTGTTCGTGTCTACACTATTAAGCATATGTATCGTGCTCACACTGTCCTCATCCACTATGTCGGAGTTCTGGTGGTAATAGTCCTCGTCGAAGTCCGTCTCCAGGTGCACACGGCAGTCGTCTTTGTCGCACCAGCACCGGTCGCCGTCGTCGTCGTCGCCGCAGCAGCTTGCGTCGAGGCAGCGCAGGTCGGGCGCGGGGGTCGGGCCCAAGGACGGCGGGCGCTAGGGCGCCACGTCCGCGGTCAGCGCCAGGAGGCGCGCCACGAGGCCGGAGCTGGTGCTGACGGCCGCCGCCACGTCGTCGTGCGCGAGCAAGAGAGCACGCACGCCCGCGCCGCCCGCCCCCACCCCTGACGCCCCTGCGTACCTCTTTTGGCGATTTTCTTTTCTTTCTCCGTCTAACGGTGTATCTGGTTTTAGGGTGTTGTTCTGTGAAAATAAATATTTGAAGTTGAACGACTTTCGGCAGGGGAAATTGTAGTGTAGTGCATATAAGGTTTATTATGTATAATATTATTAAGGTATATATACTTTTTGCACTTCAAAATAACATATTAATAAAACAAAATTGAAAGATTCGTTATCAATAGTGGACTTATTTTTAAAAGAAATCTCTTCCAGCCAACCAATGGAAGTGCATAAGACTGTCCAAACAGCGGGAAGAGATTACAGTGCAGTTTTTAAACAGAGAGAAAAATATAAAAAAAGAAAATGAGAAATTAATAATAATAATAATAAAGAAGATTTAAGAATAATGAAGTTTATTTTATTACACGGAAAATTCTGTATGAATATTTTGCATATTTTTTTTTAATTTGTATTAATTTGGTTACTGTTTCAATTCTAATCACATGATCTACAAATCAAATTATTGTCAAAATTTTTAATATATTTTATAACTGTGTGTAGTGGATTGAACAACACGGCATTTAAAACAAACACTTTTAAACATGCAATGATTTGTTTAGAACCTAGTTATGAAGTTAGTTTCAGCTAATTGTAGGATCTAATTAACTAATTTTAATATACAACCTACCGTGGATAATGTCATCTTACTTGCGCCTGAGCCTGCGCCTGGGTCTGCGCATCTGCGACCAGCGCGCGCGTTGTCTGTTCGGCGTCCTGCAGGCGCGCCGCCAGCGCCAGCACCTTCAGCTCCGTGCTGGACAGATCCTTGTCCAGGATGTGTGTCTGCAGGTACACCGTCTGCGCAATCTTGTACCAGTCCGCGATGGCCTCAGCACGCGCCCGCGCCATCGGCGCCGCGCGCTGCAGCAGGGCGCGCGCGCGCCTTCCCGTCTCCGCCACCGTGATGCGCTCCAGCACGTGGAACTGCTCGTCGTTGTAGGTGAGCGAGCGCGTGGCGCGGTCCCGCACCAGGTGCTGCCACGACTCGCGCAGGCGCTCGGCAAGAGCGCGCGCGCGCACGTGCAGGCGCAGCTCGGCCGGGCACGGCGCCGCTTGCAGCGCGTCCAGCCAGGCCGCGCGTAGGGCGGGCGCCGCGTGGCGTGTGCGCAGTGCCGCCGCGGCAGCGCGCAGCGCCTCCGCCTCACCGGCCGCCAGCGCGGCGGGTGGCGCCCACGCGGGTGTCGTTTGGGGCGCGGGCGGTGAGGGGACGGGCGTTAGCGCGCGTGCCGCCGCCGCCGCCAGGTCGAGCGCGCGCGCCGCATCGTGTAGACGCGCAGCGTGCGCGGCGAGAGCAGCGGCGCGCGCAGCGGTGGCGGCAAGGCGCGCCGCCAGTAGAGCGCCCCAGCGCGCCACGCAGGCGCCGCACAGCTGTGAGGCGGCGCACAGCGCTTCTACTCTCCGCCGCACCACGTGTCCCACGCTGCACGCAGTCTGTAACACGCCACAGTCACAACATGTCACGTGTATTTGTCACGTTACGTCACGTCATGTTCGGCACGGGTACCGACCTTGGCCTGCGAGGCGTCGTTCTCGACGGACACGAGGTTGGGGAAGACAGGGAACTTTGGCACGTCAGGTTCGGGCGGCATGCTCACATTGTTGTTGTTCTTGTTAAAAAGCATCAGCGGCACCTCCGCCGTCGTCTCCGGATAGTCCTTGCCTTATATTTTACAAAAAAATATAAAAATTAACTCAAAACTACTTCATATTAGTTTTTAAGAAATAGATATATTTTTCAAGCTTAACATTTTCTTTAGTAGGATGGCAAACAGAAGAAAGCGATAAACGCTACGGTCACTGCACATCTCTTCTGTCTCGTCCACTGTCATCAATCCACACACATCCACACATATATCCTCTGGGGGGTTCTCATGCTTTTTACGTGCCCTTTGCTCCAATAATTTAACGTCAAGATAATAATTTAAAGTCAGATCCTAGCCTCTTTTACCGTTCACGTTTCCTTCATATTTTTTTTTCCCATTTTTTCATCACTCATTCTTTCGACGTGCCAAAAATTTCTTTCAAATACCTCCTTTCTCTTACACGCATTCAGGCTTAGACCAATAATTTCACACCCTTCTTTCAAAGTTGTAATCAATGTCTGCAAGTTGCAATCTGTTGATGCATCGCATTAAGCACTCGCACTAACTTTAACTCCTTGGAGAGAGTTATATTTCAAACAAATGATAAGTTTTTACTTTAGTAAACAAAGATTATTATCATAAAAAACCTTTCTATTGCAATGTTGATTTTTACGTAATTTGCTTGTAATTTGTCATGTAATATGTTGCCAAAAAGAAATCATACGTCATGACAAAATCATCCAAAGTTCATAGAAATTAAATGTCCAAGACACGCATATTGACTAACATGTGTGGGGAGTGGAGAATTAAAAACTTTGATCTACATGAGATCTCATAACGTTTTGACAGTTTTTGCTACTTGAAAATATTTTTGGTAAGGAGTTAAAAAATTTAATGCATAGCGCAGTTAATAAATACCAAGTGTATCTTCATCTATTTCAGACAACATGAGCGTATCCTTATACAGCAATATCTGCGACTCGGCCACGACACTTGTCTGTTCGCAAATATATGTTTGTAGATGTTCGTATTTCTCCTCCGGCTTAAGGAACACCTATTTAAGAAGATTATTCACTTTAAATTGTTTTAGTATTTGTCGTTGAACACTTTAGTTGTAAACATTTCTTTTTAATAAAAATGTTCCCATTTCGCATCATAGGATATCACCATATAGCACATCAAATCGATTATAAATGCGATGATTGTCGGTTTGATTCACACATGATTCTGTTCATTATTTTAAAAAATTTTTAACTTATATATGTTTATGTATGTATTAACTTATATTATGTTTTGCAATGTTTAGAGACTATATAAAACTTCTATTATAAACTTTTTATTTAAATTGTTTAATAATTTATAAATAACTGAAATAATGCAAAAATATCTAGTTCCAGTAAGTTAATTAAGTCATTACAGTAATTTGCCATGCATGCTGAGTTATTACTTCTATTGCAATCAAATAATGATTTCTTTTCACAACACAATGAAATAAATATTTAATTGTTTTTATAAATATATATTGTGTATTTTAATGTAATTTATAAAATAATGCAGCACAGCACTTACTGTAAATGTGATCATGGGTTTGACTTAAACTTTTTGTTACCTAGCAACATCATATAAAGAGATGGCCAGTAATATGGAATAGCACCCTTTAAAACAATACATTTAACTCCCACTAAGCTCTGCAATTACTGCTATATGTAAATATGTCACTTTATATAAGTGGCATACTTGCAGACTGAGTATGGAAAGTAGTGTCTTAGCACTAGGTTCCCACTACCTGCTATATGAGAGAATAAACCAAAAAAATATATTTACCTTAATACTTGCAGCCTTATTTACGTGAAATATATGAATAGGTTTTGTTGATGTAACAGTTTGCACCTCCGAGAAGAATCTGTCAAAGGTCCAAATTCTATGTGGATCTACTTCTAATAATCCCGCGAGGAGCGGTGTGACCAATTTGCGGAGGCCTACGCTCAATTGACAATGTGATGGAAGCTCACGAGACCATTCTATTGGACCATTTTCAGTTGTTTGAGTACCCTGGGAAAGTAGACCTTATTAGTTATATTAAAGTAAAAAAAGGGAAATAATAATAAAATATACAATCTAAAATAACATTAGAATAAGCAATTATGTCATGTATTGCAGGCCATTGTGGCATAGTGGGACTGCATCTGTAAATGTAATGGGTGTGGATTTAATCTCTGCTGAGATTAATGAATTGTTTTTTTCCTTACTCTGGTAGTAAAACATATGGCGTTGAGTTTTACCACTTTCTACTCAACATGCTAGTATCTGAAAGTTAAATGAAATGTGAAGAATGGAGTATCTTGACTACTAGCAGAATACAACAGGAAAGTAACAAAATTAAGTAACAAGACAATAATGAGAAATAATGTATTATAATTATTAACTTTTAATATAAAAATTATGTAATATATTAAAAATCTTACAGATATAACTCCAGAAGCTTTCTTAGTTGTTATGTAAAACATAGTTTCTTTATTTCTTCTACCTCCATATGGTCTGAAAGGCAGTTGTCCTGTTGCCACATGATATAAAGTGACACCAATTGACCATAGATCTACAGTTGCACCAAAACTTTTACCAACAGGTTTCCTTAATACTGCTCGCTCATACATATCAGGGTGTAGATACTCTTCAGTGCCATATAGAGAAACAAATTGCTCCTCCTCCTGCAGTTCTCTTGCTGCTCCAAAATCAGTTAGCTTATATGTAGTAGTTCCATCCTCATTTATAAATTTCATGATGTTTCCAGGTTTTAAGTCTCTATGAACTAAATTATTATCTCTTAAATGTTTCATTCCAGCAGTTAAATGTTCTAAAACTAATAAAAATTCATTCTCTTGGAGACCATAAGTGTTTTCAGGATCGTCTAAAATATTGAACAAGCTTCCACCTGTGCATAGCTCCATTACTATAACTTTCCCTCTGCCTTCCTGTTCCTCTTCAATTGCTAAGAGTTTGACAATGTTTTCATGTTTTACTTTTTTCAGAACTTCAAATTCACGCATTTGAACATCATGAGGCCTCATGTGGCTGAGCTGGTTGAAGGTCTTCACAGCTACTTGTTCTCCATTGTTTTTATTAACACCTTGGAACACTGCACCAGTAGCACCTTTACCCAAAACACTGGTTGTGCACCACACAAAGTTTTCTGATCCTCTTAAAAACGACATTGTTTATTCTTTTACTGTGTAATGTTTACAATAATGGAATGTTCGTAGAAGTTTTATATATATTTTATGAGATTTCAATAGTAATTAACTTTCATTTTTCGTAGGCTCTGCTGTAGTGCTGTTTAATTTTGTGCTTTTGACAGCAGTTTGACGTTAATATGTACTAGGGATGCCCGATGTCGATTTTGCCCGATCATCGATTTTCGATGATCATCGATGATAGCAGACAAAATATGTATATTTTAGCATCGATGTTACATTAATGAAAACATTCTCACATCGATGTTGCATTAAATAAAACATCGTAACATCGATGTCAGTAGCAACACCTTAACGAAATTTGATCGCGTACACGTCATTAATCAACCAAAATTTATGAATGCTTCCACACACAGTATTTATTAAATTCTGAACACCACCACACACCACAGACTAGTTTTCGATAGAGTAGTTTCTACCTAGTCTGTGGTCTATGCGTGTGCAGCTATATTTTTCATATGGAAATGAGGAATGGTAATAGGTATGAAATAATGCTTCAAAGTTCGTTACAGTAAAGTTTTTACGTATGCAAATACACTAGTTTTTATTTCATTAAAAATAACCAAGTAGTTATGATTTTACAGGCATTTGAAGTTTGCAAAAATTTCAAATGCCGCTAACAGTCCCGCGACCGGCGGTGACGTCACAGGTCTGGCAGAACTCACTAGTCGCCAATGGTGATAGGAGATCTCGCGCAGTACTTTGTTTGTTTGTTACTCGCTTGTGTTTAGTGTTAATCCAATTCATTAAAATGGATGAAGGATTCGAAATAGGTCAATCGGATAACCTACCGGTAATAGATAGATTTATGGTTGCCGATTATTTATCGGAAAATAGTGATTTCTCCTTGCATCGCCACAGAAGTGCAAGGAGTAAAAATGCGAAGATAAGTTTTGTTGTCTAACTAGTAATATTATGTCAATTTGGGGTGTAGATAATAACTATCTTACGTTATTTTATTTGAAATTATTTATTTAAAACTGTAATGTAACCTGACCTAACTAGTTTCATATTGTATGTAACGCTATTTGCGTTAAAAGTACCAAACGTTTTTGGTACTTTTAACGCAAATACTTTTTGGTACTTTTTATTTTATTTAAGTTCAAAGTAGTAAGATTGTTTTATAAGTTGCAGTTTATAAGCAACTGTGTAGTTTCTTGCCGGCTCTTCTCAGCAGAACTGCCTTCCGAACCGGTGGTAGCTTTTTGTTCATATGTTCATTCTACGATTCAAAAGTGCTTTATAATAATAAAGAATATTTATTCTAATATTCGAATATTTTATTTGAATAAAGAATATTTTGAATTTGAATTTGTATTTAAGTGAAAATAATATAATAATAATATAACTAAATTCATGCAGTAATTTGAGCACGCATAATTTTTTTTTATGTATATTTTTAATATTTATATATGTATATCTGAATATTATTTTTATTGTGATTATTGAAGATCGGCAAGAGAGTTATAGTCATGGTGCGTACTATTGCGTGCTATTGCGTACGTATAAGTTAAAAGAGTAGGTTATGTATGTATTACCAAATGTAGATTACAGCAGAACACCGCGCACCTATCAAACTATATTATTTCAGCTTAGAATGCAATGAAAAAAAGCGATAAGTTTATACGTAATCTGCGAAGATTGTGCCGCCAGCAGAGGTGATTGTAAATATACCATGGCATTTATAATGGGCTACATCGTCGAAGCGACGAGTCTTCAACAACTGCAACCAAATCTTTTTTTTCTTGGCATTAATCCCGGCGTATGTTGCCAGGGTCTGCCTTCATGCTTAACCTACTCCACTTTACACGATCGTTAAAGTCCTGAGTGGTTCGACCATTGGCACTCATGTCCTGCATCACGACATCCAAGCACCGCATTCCTGGGCGTTCGGAGATCTAGGTCCAGGGACAGGACAGAGATAGCAAGGAACTTGCATCCGATATAGTTCCTACGCCGGCGCGCAACGTTGCCATACCATCTTAGGCCACGCTCTTGGAGCTTATCCGCTACGTCATGGACTACCTCGAATGCGTCAGACCGCAGCATCTTTATTTCCATGACGTGAAGCTCCTCAGCGTGCCGCGAATGTTGATCGCGAATCGCAAAGCGGGATCGTGGTACATATCTCTGATAATCTCAACATAGGCTTCAGGGATCCCTTTGAATCGCATTGCCCTCCAAATACATTGACGAGGCACACAATTGAAGGCCTTCTGCAAATCTAAAAAGGCCGCAAATCTAATGCAGAGCCCTTCTTTTTTTTCTGTATGCCTCCATCAAAGTTCTGAGTAGTCCCTCCATTAAAGTACTGATTAAGTTTGTGGTAACGCTCAAGCCAAGCTAAGTGTTGTTAGAAAAAATTCAAGTCAAAATATCTTTATTTTAAGCTTTTTATCTTAAGCTTTCTAGTATCGATACTACAATAAAAATCATCAAAGTTAAAGATTTTGGTACAACACCATGAAACCGAGCAAGATAGAACTGTTTTTTTGACAAAGTACTATCAAAACTTCAATATTTTAAAATACAATGCTCGCTATTACATTATGTATGTGAAAAAAAAAGATTTTAAAAATATATGTATATATTATTTATTAAACGAAACTAAATTTGTGGTGGAACGCCAGCTAAAGAAGAGCGCGAACTGCGAGTGAACGAAGACAAACTGAGCGAGCGAGTTTTGCAAGACCTGAGACGTCACGCGAGTCAGTTATGGCCCGACGGAATCTCGCGTCGCACGCTTACTTTAAAGGACAATATCTCAAAAACTAATAGACGTATCAAAATAATTCTTTCACAAGTATTTTTTGTTTTTAAAAGAATTTAAAGAATTTAAAATTAGTGATTATTCTCCATTACTATTTCTCTATACTTTTCTTATCTGGCCTTCGTCGTTTTTAAAATCCGAGTTGGCAACTTGGCAACACTTCGAAGTTCGTACTTCACAATCGACTTGTGGTGGGTTCAATCTCCACTCGAGGAAATGTAATATTTATTTAAATATATAGCTGAAGCGGGATGGATACAGGGAAATAAAAAAAATATGAAAAAAAAGAAACATCGATCTTAGCTAACATCGATGTTGTTCCTTCGATTTTTGTTGAACGTCAATGTTACAGCTAAAACATCGATGTCAACATCGTTGTTTTTCTAATATCGGGCATCCCTAATGTACCTAACCTATTATCTATAACAAGCGGACGCGCGCAGCTTCGCCTGCTTATTGCTTAGGGGTGAATTCTAATAAACCATAAAACACGTGTTCAATGAAATATTTTTAAGTCTCAATTTAAAATTTTATAAAAATCAGTGGCGATTTAAAGATTTTTTCATATAAACTTTCAACCCCCTTATTTACACCCGTAGGGGAACAATTCTAGAAAACGATGAAACACGTGTTCAATTAAATACTTTTAAAAATCTACATTTCAAATTTTATAAAAATCGGTGCCTATTTAAAAAAATTTCCATACAAACTTTCAGCACCTATTTCACCCCTTTAGGGTTAAAATTTTTCAAAATCCCTTCTTAGTGGACGTCCAGATTACAAAAAAAAACATCTGTCCATATTCCACGTTTCTACGCACAGCGGTTGCGGCTGTGCGTACGTCATACCTCAGTCAGTGAGAACATGTCCTTTTATATATATGTATACTGTTTTTTGAAATACGTAAGAATAATTATGATTGTAGACCAACAGGAACTTTTCTAATTAAAGTTGCATTCATTTCATTTGTATTGTAAGTTCTCACTTTTAGTCAAATTTTATAATTGTAGGTCCACAGGCAGTACCCTAAAGGGTTTGCACGCGGTGAGTTTCAAACAAAATGCAGCAAAAATTATAATCACTCGTACTTTAAGATTGCGTTGGCTTTTCATTTTCGGAGTTCGAAGAGATCGTAAATCTGGTTATTTGATATTAATTTCAGTTTAACATATACGATACTCGATCTAGATATAAACAGTCTGGGCATAAAAACAGACGAAAATCGAAATGATCTTATTGGTTTTTTACGTACGTTAAAAAAATACAACGTGAACGTCGACAGCCGCAAAATTAAAAATGTTGCTAAAATTAATTATTTTAATTAATCAACGTTAACTTAATTATTTTTATAAAATAGATATTGAGCTTTAACTTATTTTTTTTACAAATCTAAAAGTAGTTGTATAATTGTTAATAAGTTAATGTATTTTACTGTTTTCTATTGTTTTTTAAGTTGCATATATGCTGTTTTTTGCTTTTCTGAGGCTGGCAACTCTGTTTGTCTATGATAAATTGACAACCTGTGTAATCGAGTAAATACGTCTATCATTTACTTAAAAATAATATAATATAAACATATAAGCAAATAACGATTTAATAAAAGTATTTTACTATTTACTGTCAGTAATATTATAATTGTAAATTTTAGTGTCCCTGTTGTTTAAAACTGGGAAAACTTTTACCAAAATTTAAGTTTTAGTTAATATAAATTACATTTTACGGATTTCGAAATGTAAGTGCTCACTTATGCAGTAATATTTCTGAAATGCTTTTTATTTCTTAATTTTTTTTCTATACAATAAAGGTTAAATAAAATTTCAACTAACAGATATTCATTGAGGTTATGTTGTATAGTGCGAAAGCTAGTAGTATAGTTCTAGCCAAATCTTTTTTGTATTTATATTCTAATACTAGCGGCCTGCCAGCGGCTTCGCCCTCTTGAACCACATGATTATTCAAATTGATGAGAATTGATGGACAGTCATATGTGTTGATGTCAATGACTAACTTAATTTACTCATTCAGGAGTAGCCTTAAATGTACTGTTATTGATTTGTGTAGGGATTTATAATAATCTTTGTAAAATAACTGTACTGATTGCATATTACAAAAAATACCCAAATTGAATCGAATAATCCAATATCAAAATTGAATTCAAAATATTTATATGAATCGTATATATTTAATTGAGAACTTATCCTTGTTTTAAAAGTCTATTAAAACTACAAATTTATCACAAACAAATACAGATATATTTTAAGTATAAGTATAGATATGGATTGCTTTATATCTGCAGGCAAGCTCATTGAGAGACTGAGATCATTCAAATGCCGATAACATGTTTTTAATGAACCCATTTTGATGAAACAAACTTTAGATGTTAAGTTGAGTTAAAACATAGCAATTGGTGAAAGTTTGAAGTAAATCGGTTCAGTACTTTTGAAGATTAGCGTGATCATACATACAGACAGACAGATAAGAAATTATAAAAAAATATTTTTGCTTTCTGTTATATATAATTTATAGTGGTAACATTGTGCACCTACATTGACATTTATATTTTATAATTGTAGTGTGGGGTACTTTGAAATAAATCAGTTTTGCTTCATACTTGAAACTTGTGTTATCATTTTATTGGCGATGAGGAAAATTAAATAGATTTTTGTGGAAATGGCGACTAATATCGCTAATATAGTATTTCCGG
This sequence comes from Heliconius melpomene rosina, assembly GCF_056956725.1. Lineage (NCBI taxonomy): Eukaryota > Metazoa > Arthropoda > Insecta > Lepidoptera > Nymphalidae > Heliconius > Heliconius melpomene. Next base: position 385,037 of record NC_140402.1, on the reverse strand, counting down.
GACATTTTAACCCCAAGACAGACAAGTGGTGCGATTATAAAGAACAGTTGCAGTGCGCTCTCGACGCCGCGGGTGTTTCCGAAAGTGAATTTAATAATAAGGGACGTTCTCTGTTTCTATCACAATGAGGAAAAGAGACTTATTCGTTGATTGCATCATTGTTAGCACCCGCGAGACCGACTAGCGTGGAATTTAATGAAATTCTTAGTGTACTGGACAATTTTTTCGAACCAGAGGTTAACGAAATACTAGAAAGTGATAAATTTCATAAACGCCGGCAGTTACCTGATGAGACCGTACAGGATTTTGTGGCTGCTATCAGTTTATTGGGCGCTAAATGCAATTTCACAGACTTAAAGCGCCAACTGAGAGACCGACTAGTATTGGGTATACGAGACGAGCGCTTGCGACGGGATTTGTTGAAGACGAAGGAGCTGAAGTACGAGGCGGCAGTTTAGACGTGTCTCAACTATCAAGCGACGTTTCCGGATTTATACGGCAATACTGCGGGACTGAAGCAAACTCCGTCTGACGTCACAGTACCGATGGAAATCGGTAGAATTAAATCAAACGAGTGTCGGCATTGTGCTCGGGTGCACAAATCGGGCGAGCGGTGCACGTTTTCGAAGGCAAGATGCTTTTACTGTAAACGTTTTGGACACATCGCAGCGGTTTGTAATAAGAGACCTAACAAGGTGCACCAGACGAGTGATGAGGCACAGAACGGCCCTATTTGCAGAGAAGGGTTTTCAACTGAAAACATGATGGGTATTTACGTTTGTGCTGATAATTATAGACCTCCAATAGTAGCAGATGTTACTTTAGATGACGTCAAGCTGTCAATGGAAGTGGACTCTGGAGCTTCGAGGACAATAATATCTGAGGAGACGTATCACAAACTGTGGCTCACCCCCCCGCCTTTGAATTCTACCAATTTAAAACTCATGACGTGGACTCATGACCCCTTGAAAGTGTTAGGTATTGCGAATGTACGCGCAGTACTCGGAGACAAGGCAGCCCAATGTGAGCTCGTGGTGGTCTGCGGTCGTGGACCAAGCCTGTTGGGGAGAAACTGGTTTCAGGCATTAGGACTGCAGATTTCAGGCCTGTGTTGGTCCGCCGAGCAAGTTAGGCCTTATAAAGAAGAATTCCCTGATTTATTTATGGAAGGTCTAGGGATGTACAAAGGGCCGGAAGTTTCGTTAAATGTTAAGCCAAATATAACGCCACGTTTCTTGAAAGCACGCCCCGTTCCGTTTCCATTGAAACATCAGGTTGAAGATGAATTGCAACGCCTGGTGAAAGAAGGGGTTTTAACACCTGTCAGATTTTCGAAATGGGCCACGCCCTTAAGAATTGTCAAAAAAGATGATGGCTCATTACGTATCTGTGGGGATTATCGTTCAACGGTAAATACAGCTATAGACACGGATACTTACCCCCTACCAACATCAACTGAGGCTTTCGTGAAACTTAGTGGAGGGCGTGTATTTACTAAATTGGATCTGAAACAAGCCTATACTCAATTAAAGGTAGATGAAGAAACTGCGACGCTCTTGACACTCAACACACCTATTGGTCTGATGAAGGTGAATAGGCTAGCTTTCGGTGTGAGTGCAGCCCCGGGTATTTTTCAGAGAGTGATGTCGTCTGCCCTCGCGGGGATGGATGGAGTGGCATGTTTATTGGATGATATAGCCATAGCAGGAAAGACATTACATGAACACAATCAACGCCTAAGAAATGTGCTATTGAAACTTCAAGAGATGGGCTTGCGTCTTAACTTAAAGAAATGTGTGTTTGCAGCTGATAGTATAACGTTTTTGGGACATATGATTGATGCAGAAGGCCTGCACCCATCCCCTGCAAAGGTGAAAGAGATACAAGAAAAATCGGCGCCAACTAACAAAGAAACTTTAAGGGCTTTTCTAGGCTTATATAACTTTTATGAAAAATTTTTGCCAAACAAGGCAACCGTGTTGGAACCTTTATATCGCTTGCTTGAGTCAAAGAGGCCTTGGGGATGGGGTAAAAAGGAACAGGAAGCATTTGAGACGGCCAAGGGGTTACTGTCGTCGGATCGAACGTTGGTTGGCTACGATATCAACAGAGAATTACTCCTTATATGTGATTCGTCGGAGTATGGTCTGGGGGCTATCATAGCACATGTCATGGACGACGGTTCAGAAAGGCCGATAATGATGGCATCACGAACGATGCAAGCGCATGAAAGAAGATATGGCCAAATCGATAAAGAGGCACTGGCTATAATTTTTGGATTGACAAAATTTCATGACTACCTAGCGGGCCGGAAGTTCTCTATTGTGACGGATCACAAGCCGTTGATAGGTTTGTTCAACCGGGAGAAACCTATACCGGATCAGATTTCACCGAGAATGTTGCGCTGGTCTTTGAAGCTGGGGTGTTACGATTATGACATTAAATATAGACCCGGGAAGCTGATTGGTAACGCGGACGCGCTTAGCAGATGGACTGCGCCGGATACATGGACAGCGACTACAGACATTGTTAGAGACGTTTTACTTTTGGAAGAGCAGCCTAGGGGTTGGAATTTGGACGTGCGCAAAATTGCTGAACTCACCAAGAAGGATGCTATATTGAGAAGAGTTTCGTTTCATGTTTTACATAGTTGGCCAACACGTAATAGCGACCCTGTGCTGCAACCATACTGGACGCGGAGAGAGGCTCTTTCACACAATAAAGAGTGTTTATTGTGGTGCAATAGAGTCATTATACCTGCGGCTCTTCAAGACCAGGTACTTAAATTATTACATGCCCCACATGTGGGGATCGTCCAGACAAAGGCATATGCTAGAGGGTACGTATGGTGGGTAGGCATGGATAATCAGATCGAAAGAACAGTGAGTGCGTGTGAATTATGCCAGGCGGTCAGAAATAATCCACCAGCAGACCCACAAATGTGGATTACCTCAGACAAAGCGTGGAACCGTGTTCACATAGATTTTGCGGGACCATTCCAAGGAAAAACTTTTCTTGTGTTGATTGATAGTTACATCAAATGGTTTGAAGCTGAAATCATTCCCTCAATGAGTGCATCCACTGTGGTCGTAGTTTTGAGGAAAATATTTGCTGCACAGGGACTTCCAGAGGTTTTAGTGTCGGACAATGGAAGAACATTTTGCTCTGATGAATTCAATTCATTCTTATCTAAAAATGGAATCAGACATTTGTACTCACCGCCGTATCATCCGGCAACTAACGGGCAGATCGAACGTGCCATTCAGACGTTCAAGAATAAATTAAAGAAAATGTCGTCGTCTGAGATGCCTTGGAGTGAGAAATTGAGTAAAGCTTTATACTATCTTCGTACGGTGCCAAACAGCGTAACAAATAAAACGCCTGCAGAGTTATTGAACGGTCGTAGATATAGGACAGCGATATCATCTCTCCACCCGGACTCAGTACCCTCTACTACAGAGATGCAACTGGAAGCAGCGGCACACAGAACACCCGCTCGCACCTTTGCTGAGGGCCAACCAGTGCTAATACGGATGTATGGTCCAGGTGAGAAGTGGCAAAGAGCTACGATCGAGATGATTGAGGGTCCTAGCTCCTACAGGGTGCGAACGGAAGATGGTGAGCTGCAATGTAGACATGCTGACCAGATCTTAGCACGTACTGTAACATCACAAGTAATTGATCAGGATCCCATTGTTGATGACCGTACTGCTCGCAGCTCAAGATCTGGAACAGCTACACCGGATATGCCTATTGAGATACCACCACCAGAATTGTGGCCAGATATAATTGGAATCCCAAGCACTGATTAGATTAATATTTTGTAATTAATTATTTTGTTAACTGTTTGATTGTATTGTAATGATTATTTCAACATGTATTGGTATGGGGGAAAGATATGTTATATATAATTTATAGTGGTAACATTGTGCACCTACATTGACATTTATATTTTATAATTGTAGTGTGGGGTACTTTGAAATAAATCAGTTTTGCTTCATACTTGAAACTTGTGTTATCATTTTACTTTCCATTATTCTTTTTAAGTGTCCCTCTATCCATTTCAGTCAAAAATATTAAATGTACACACAAAATATTTTTAATGTTTTATTATATATAGAAATCCTTTAGTAAATATCTTATATTTTTAGGTCATCAAGACATGTAAATAGGTATCACGAAAATTCGAATAGCCGATCGTTGGAACGTGAAGATAGAATATCAGGTAAAGACAGATCTAGATCCAGTTCTCAATCATTTAAAAAGAAACCTAAATCTTCAAGTAGTGAGAGAAAAAAAGAATCGAAACATAAGAAAAATAGAAAAAAGAAAAAGAAAAGGTCCCACAGCAGTAGCAGTAGTTCATCAAGTAATACTGATAGTGATGAGGAAGAATTGAAATTGTTGAAAAGATTAGAAGCAGAACGGATAAGGCTGAAAGAAGAGAAAAAAAAGAAGAAAGAGATGTTAAAAGCAAATGAAACTCCTGAGGAAAAGAGGTATGTACTATTTTATATAGGTTTCTGAGTAAATTCAAGTATTTTTATACTTGAATTAAGTAATTAACAAATTAATTAATTAAAAATATAGCTTTAAGTAATTAACTATTTTACATTAAACAAATGAACAATATCACATTCTTATCACATATACATATAAATCTTCAGACGATTGTGTCAAAGTGGGAAAGTGTGATTGTAAACATGATGGCTATGTGGTATTCTAAAATTTTTATTTTACAGAACAAGGCGACTAAAAGAAAAGCAAGAGAAGGAGCGTAAAAGACGAGAGAGAATGGGTTGGGACAATGAGTACCAATGTTACACTAATCAAGACAATCCTTTTGGAGACTCTGCACTTACAAATACATTTGTATGGAACAAGAAGTTAGCAAAGGAGGGTGTTAAAAATGTATCTCATGATGAACTGGATGCTTTGAATAGGCAGAAGCAACTAGAGAATAAGATTGAGTTAGAAAAGGTGTGCTCATTGTGGTATTTTACTATGAAATTACTGTCCTGGTTATTGTTTTCTGTTCATATATGAAGTGAAATATTTTCTAATTGATTTAATAATTAAGTGAATGCACTCAATATAAGGTTACAGAATGTAGTTTTTTAACAAGGAGTACAATTTTCACTTGTATTATTTTGAAATTATGTAATAGTTAATAGTGAGATATGTTAATTCTAAAAAAAAAATTTTACTTTTTTATTACATATTATATACTATGTCCAGGTAAAGCAGCGCCGCCTGGAGCGCGAGGCGGAGCGCGCGGCACGCGAAGCGGAGACAGCGGCGGCGGCGCGCGCTCGCGAGTCGGCCCAGTTCCACAGCTGGGCGCGCCACGAGGACGCCTTCCACCTTCAGCAGGCCAGGCTGAGGTCGCAGATACGGATACGGGATGGACGAGGTATGCACGCTAACACTTAGTACGTAAAATTTAAACTACTTAATTATTTACTTAATACACTGAATTACCCCGAAATCGCTATGTATCTGCATTTTAAATCTGTAATATCTTCGAAAATATTTATTCTAATTATATACTGTAAAAGGCCATATTTATGAATAGTATAATTAACAATGTATTTAAGGTACCTCATTGGATAAGGATTAGGTATTACTTAAAATCGCTTCGAAAATTGGCCATTATTTCTCGTCAAAAGTAAATGACTATAAATTGTTATTGTGAGTTATCCATAAGACATAGACATATATCATTGCAGAGTTTTTGTAGGCCTTTACAAGGTGTACAATACTTAGTCGTTTATTTTGATAAATCTCGTAGAGTTCAGGCTCCATCTGAAATGTAAAGGGAAAACTGAAATTATTTACGAAATCACATTAGAAACCTTAAAAATAACTGTATTTCTCTACTATATAATCGCATGAAAATCCGTTCCGTAATTTTAAAGATGTAAGCATACATAGGCATAGACAGCGACTTCGTGATATACTATGTAGTGATGTAGATTACAGGTGATGAGTCCTGAAGTTGCCTGTAGATAGCTCCGCAGATTTCATTTTAAGATTTTTCTTCGTTTTATTATTTCCTTCTGGGTGAACAATACCCAAAAGTTCAGCCAATGTAACTTCAGGGCGCCCACGACTTACTGACCATACTGTACACATGCTCATACATACAACAAAAAAATAGTGACATTCTTATGAGACAGTGGAAAAATATATAACTGGCAGACTCTTCTTAACAGAATTCGATTGCTAAGCTGGGGGTAGAATTAATTAAGACAATCCTAACGTGTAAACAAAGTATCCTAAAGAACCAAAAAAAAAAGATGAAAAAGAAATCTTTCAAGTAAACGAAAGACATGTATTTTACCATATTTAAATGGTTATTTGTATTTAATTTTTAATTTCAACAAAGTACATAATTTTATTCTGATATGATTCCAGCCAAACCCATAGATCTGTTAGCATGGTATGTCAGCTCCGAACAATGTGTGGATGCTTTAGAAATGCATGAACCTTACACTTATTTAAATGGACTACATGCACAAGACCTAGAAGATTTACTGGAGGACATAAAGGTAGGTCATCTGTCTTATAGTCTGTATACAGGTTATTGAAAATAGTTATTGAAAATCATTGAATGAAAAACAAGCTAAACCAATAAAGGTGACCTAATTTGGGCATTTTTTACAAATTGTTGTCATCATTGTAAATCAAGGAACGTTATTTGGGGTTGTCACTATGTATGTATTCTACCGGTCATTTAAGACATCTCTTGAGGCTCTTAAGCACGTGTGTTCTATACAGTACGACGTGTGTGCAGGTGTACAAGGAGCTGGAGCAGAACGCGAACCAGGCATACTGGGAGGACGTGCAGACCATCGTGCTGGACGAGCTCGCCAAGCTGCGCCGCCTCGCCGCTCCCGGCGCGCGCCGTGACGGCGTGCACCAGGCCGTCGCGGAGGACGTTACGCAGGTACGCCCCCACACCCTACCACCCACCACCACCACTCCCCAACCTCTATTACTACATCTACATAAGGATGTTGCGCCTTACAGATCTTCAAGGGCAAGTCGGGCGGTCAGCTGGCGGCGCTGCAGGCGCAGATCGAACGCAAGATGAGCGCGCGCCGTGACGGCGTGGACGTGCCCTACTGGGAGAGCCTGCTCAGCCAGCTCAAAGGTAAAGCAACCCTTCTATTTCTTTTTGTCATATTAAGTACAAAAAAATTGCTTGGTATATTCTGTTTAACATTTTTTTTTTCGTTTTAACTTTTTTCCCACTCGAGGAAATGAAATATTTTTATATTCCTCGTTCCGGTAACGAGACATAGCGAGGCGTTTAGTTCCATCACTAAACACGAAATACTCTCAGAACTCGGCCGAAAGTGGGAAACCGAAGTGTCTTAAGAGTCAGCGTGAAGTTAAAAAAAATTAAGACTGCAAAATTTTATGGAAAAATAAATAAAATTTATTAGATCTTATTGAAATAAAGAATGCAGAAAAATATAAAAATAAAGAATGATTGACATGAAACATGACTATGAAACAAACACAGTTTAAAATACAGAATACTCTAACATTCCGCCCCAATCTTAAAACATTTGAATATGCAGAATATGCTAATTAAGTAATATGTATGATATATTGCACTACAGCGCACATGGCTCGAGCTCGTCTCCGTGACCGCCACCAACAGAACCTGCGCCGCAAGCTGCAGCTGCTCAAGCGCGAGCAGGGTGTGCAGCCCGCCGCCTCCGCCTCCACCGCCATCGCCACTGATGCTGTCACCACCACCATCACTACTGCAATAGCGTCTGACAGTGAGGGTGATGCTAAACCAAGGTACTTTTGGTGTATTAAAAGTTATATTTTACATTGTATTAAGACAGCAATTTGTATGTTTAAAATATATTTATGTACTTAAATCATCATCATATACAGAGTGTCCCAGGAGTCAACGATAAAACGAAAACAGGTGATAGACCAAGACATGACAGTTATGAGAAAAATATAAAAAAAATTCTGTGTCATGTATTTTTCATATTATATTGATTTTAAAAAATATCGGAAACACCGACACTCTGTGATGATTTTTCAAGTCCTAAGACTACAAATATTACTCTTTTTTATTTTTTTTTTCTGTAATGTAATCATGAGTAACCCTTCTGTGAATTACAGTTTAAGATTGAAACATACCTGCATCGCTTTTCAATAAATTTCCGTGTTTTTGCCAATCATTAAATTCAACATATTTAGTACACCCAACTTTAACCGACTGTACTATAAAAAAAATGTACTACACTGGTTTTGCAAGTTATTTTAAAAGTTGGCGCATTTAATCTGGATTCCGAAATGGTACGATACTTGCTGGATTACTTCTTTGTTGAAGAGAGAAAAATCGAAATACACGATAATCGGGATGACGTTCAGCGTTTTGGTATCTTTTCCGATACATTCTAGCTGCAGCATTAGCATTACATAACCACTCTCCATGAATGAAATGCATATTGGCAATGTATCAAAGACCGAGTATATGGCCTGCGAGAGCCCGGACTCGAGGACTATCCTTATAAGTCCTGGGCCAGCCCCTAAGTCGAAAAAGTTCAGGTATCTTAGATCCGTCATGCACGAGTCTGGAGGCATCGATCACGATATCCATGGTCGGATAAGCGTTGCCTGGGCTAAGTGGCGGGAGGTCACTGGTGTGGTCTGTGATTGCAGGATACCGTCCAAACCTTTTCCGACCTAGGGGCTGGCCCAGGATTTATAAGGATAGTGCTCGTCGGCTAGTCCGCGATCTCGCAGGCCATATACTCGGTCTTTGACGCATTGCCAATATGCATGTTATTCATGGAGAATGGTTTTGTAATGCTAATGCTGCAGCTAAAATGTATCGGAAAAGATACCAAAACGTTGAACGTCATCCCGATTATCGTGTATTTAGATTTTTCTCTCTTCAACAAAGAAGTAATCCAGCAAGTATCGTACCATTTCGGAATCCAGATTAAATGCCAACTTTTAAAGTTACTTGCAAAAACAGTGTAGTAGATATTTTTTATAGTACAGTCGGTTAAAGTTGGGTGTACTAAATATGTTGAATTTAATGTTTGGCAAAAACACGGAATTTTATTGAAAACCGATGCAGGTATGTTTCAATCTTAAACTGTAATTCATAGAAGGGTTACTCATGATTACATTACAGAAAAAAGAATGAAAAAAGAGTAATATTTGTAGTCTTGGGGCTTGAAAAATCATCACAGAGTGTCGGTGTTTCCGATATTTTTTTAAATCAATATACCTAATATGAAAAATACATGACACAGATTTTTTTTTATATTTTTCTCATAACTGTCACGACTTGGTCTATCACCTGTTTTCGTTTTATCGTTGACTCCTGGGACATCCTGTATATATCATAATACTCATTAATATTATTCTCACTTGAATTATAAACTTTTAACGATCATTAACAGTATGATTGTACTTGTGATTGAACAGATCTTAAACTTTTAATTGCTATAACCTGTACATATAATAAAACAGTAAAAATGGCGCGTCTGTACATTGAATATATTTACAAAATAATAATTGAGGGAGGTTTAGGAACAATAATAGAGCCCAATCCACAAAAAAAATGTCTATTTATTTGTACGCGCTAATCTGCGGAGCTACTGAACGGATTTGAATGAAACTTTTTTGTTGTATAGCTAAGTCTAGCCAACATATAAGCTACAATTTATTCTGAAAATCTCGATACCTGACGTGGAACCTTAAAAGTATGTCTAAACATAACAAACATTTTCTGTCCACATAATAAAAATTAAGATCTAAATCAGCTGATATGGAACCCCAACAGCCCAGCTAAACCTTAAGAGATATGAATATAATGGCTTAGGAATAGCTGTTCTGCGTTTTCAGTGTCGAATGAAATGAGATTATTATTCTGACCTAATAATTTAAAATATAATAACATAAGCTAGGAGTAACTCCACGTGGTGAAGTCGATAACAATTATTTCTATTTTATAATGATAAGTATATTATTCAAGACTTTGCCTCACCCTTGAAGATTAAGTACGATCTTTGATGGTCGCTTGTGCATCCCCCGATTAACACAATTCTATAAGATTCTTTATTAACACATAATAAAACATACATTACGAAAAGACATACACAACGGTGGACTTATCTCTAGAAGAGATCTCTTCCAGTCAACCCGTGGTAGTGGATAAGTGCAAAGTAGCTGGAAAGACAAGATAGTGCAGGGAAATTGTGAAAGACAAAAACAAAATAAATAATAAAATAAAACTAACAGTAATAATAAATATAAAAAAATTCTATTGCTTTTATAGTCGTTTTCACCTACATCTACCCTCTTTTACACGAGTTCGTTAACAGTATATTTATATTTAATTTATTAGTATAATAAATAATGAGCTTTACTTATCATTGCTCAATGTATATCAAGTATCAACATTGGACCTTATAGAAATTACAATAATGTAGAAAAAGAACATGTAAGAATTCAATATAGATGTCAGTCAATTCTGTTTATTAAATGAATAATCAAGTAGTTCAAGCGGGCGAAGCTACGGCCAGGTCACTAGTATATCAATAAAAAAGTGTTAATTTTAAATAACAGTGGATCACAACTAGCGGAACCAAAGACAGAAGACGGCTGCGAGGGCGGTGAGGGCGGCGGTGAAGAGTCCGGAGAGGAGGAAGAGGCGTGGGCGGTAAGCCAGTATGAGGCGGGCGGGTACTCGCCGCGCTACCTCGACGCGGGCGCGCTGGAGCCTGCCACACTGGTTGCGGAGGCGGCGCACGACGCCCAGCGCCTCGCCTACTTGCGCGCGCGCCTGCGCCATGCTGCCGCCCCCGCCCCCACCGTGCCCGCGGCCGCCGCCGGCCTCGAGGAGGCTGCGCGGCGCTCCATGGCGGCGGGGGGCGAGTCGGAGGGCGCGCAGTTCAGCGTGGAGCACGCGCTGCCCGACCAGCCGTGCTTGTGGGCTGATAAATACAGGCCGAGGAAGCCCAGATATTTCAATAGGTAATGTAGATTCTTTTCAGTTCGTTTTTTGCTTGCGCGTTTTACAATTTTTTTTAGCTTCACGTTGTATCCCGCACATAGAAGAGTAGGCAACGGGAAACTAGGAGCCTCGTGTCCACCGTTGCCAGATTTTTTCTATATGAAAAGCGGGACTGTGCAACATTTTAAATAATAAAACGGGACTATTTCACCAAAGGCAGGAAAAAAATAATTTTTAGGATTTAATTTATTATTTATCCATTTATTAAAGTTATAAAGTTTCCAATAATGATTTTAATATATTATATATAATTTTTTTATATAAAAACTTCACTATGCTTAAATACGATATTGTTTTGGTTTACCGTATGTAAGGCAATATAACAATAAGGTTTTCAGAAAACATAACTTAGAAATATACTTATTTGTATTTATATGAAACTAGTGGGCCCGGACGCGGCTACGCCCGCGAAAATATAAGCCTAAATAATTAAAATAAGTTAAAAAAAAATAAGTGGAGATTTATTATTAAAAAAAATATCTGAGTAACCGAAATGAATAAACAAAAGAAGTAAAAGTAACTAAAGGAAATTCTTAATATTAGAAAAAATAGGTACCTAAAGTTTGCCGTGCGCGCGTACTAAACATTTTTCTATATTAAATAATTATTAATTTTTGCGAACAATATTAAATAAAATCCCAAATGATTAAAATTATGATATTTTAAGTGTATAACATCGGTATAGATAACCGAACTGAGATAAATTAATTATAAGCAGCAAATAATTACATAAAAAATAATAGTAATTCGAAAATATATAAAAATTTACAACATCATCAAAGTCATCTGCCCGTTTGCGTCGGTCATACTATACCACTCGTAGGCTAAGTCATTTGGAATCAGTGACATCTCCTTAATTATTTATTAGAATGTTATACAGTAAACTATAATTTCCATCTAGATGAAATGCTAAAAGTGACTATTATATTTATTTTATAAGGATGAATATCAAAATATAAGTTCATTTTGGGTGAGGTTTTCTTAAAACAACAAACTTTGCAAGCCGTTGCTAAGCAACGCGTAGCGAGGATTGTTATTAACATGGAATAAATTGCATGTCAAATTATTTTTTTTAATATATGTATTAGTATATATCGAAAATATTACAAATATGAGAAAAAAAAGTATCCTATGTTCATCCCGAGACCCTCAAGTATCTCTATATGAGTATTTTATCACAATTAAATCAGCGGTTTGGGCCTGATTGCGTAAAAGACAGACAGACAGACAGACAGAGTTACTTTCGAATTTATAATATAGGTATGGATTATTACTATCTAATTAAAATCTTGAAGTAAAAAAAGATGTTTCACAATTAGTGGAATATTCCGTGAAAAGCGGGATAACGCCAGTCCCGATCGAGACATTTAATTTTTGGGCTAAAAATTGGGACGTCCCACCAAAATCGGGGTATCTGGCAATGCTGCTCGTGTCTGAACACAATTTCATGAAATTATTAAATATTTCATTTCCCCGATTGGGAATTGAATCCATAACCGTTGCGTTTACAATCGCATGCTTGTGCCCCTGACCACCACATCTTGATATCAAATAACTGTTTTTACAAAATGATAAATAGACATAATAGAAACTATAATTTTATTATCAACTAGCGGTCCCCGTGCGGCTATGCCCACTTGAAATATACGAATGTTTATTTAAGTGTATTTAAGAAGAAACCGTCCAAGCGCGAGTCGGAGTCGTTAACAGAGGAGTCTGCACCAATTTCAGGATGTGATTGGGAAATACCTCATAGGTTTTGATGATGCGGCGAATAAAATTAACTTAAGTCTACGGGAAGTACGGGAAGCGGTAAATTTCATACAAAATGAAGCAAAAAAGATCTATAAAAGGTCATATCTTTTGATAGCGTTGTATTAGAAGCTTAATTCTTGTGCTGCAAAAACCTGAAGTATAATGGTCTTCACAGACGGACAAAAAAGTGACCCTATAAGGGTTCCGTTTTTTTCCTTTTGAGGTACAAAGCCCTAAAATGGATTAATTATCTTAGTTTGCATAACGCATTAAATCAATCATAATTTAAGTGTTTTGGAAATTGATCAAAGCCACGCATTGCCTTGTTACCAAAGTGGAGAAATGAAAATTCTAAATCAAAACAAATTAAATCAGTATTGCGCTGTATCCTGCACACAGCACCCTGTTGTACGCACAGGGTGTGTGCCGAGTGTTAAGACACTCTGTTCCCTACGCTATGTCTCGACACCAGAGCAAAGAAAATGGAAATATAAATGTAAATAAATATATAAGTTTGTCGAGTGGGGATCGAACACACCACCACTCGCGTGTTCCTGTGCTACGACTGGTCTCAAAGTATTGATATTCAAATTCAAAATATTCTTTATTCAAATAGGCAATTATTATAAGCACTTTTGAACATATGAACAAAAAGCTACCACCGGTTCGGAAGGCAGTTCTGCTGAGAAGAGCCGGCAAGAAACTCAACAGTTGCTCTTTTTAAAATCAATGGTACAATCTATTACATTAGCTGGCAGCTATCCTGCCTGACATTCAATAGACATTAATTCCATACATGTTTGTCCTCTAAATATTCTTGAACAGTGTAATAAGCTTTACTTGTTAGAATTTTTTTTACAGATATTTTAAATTTTGGTAATGGCAAACTAAGAATACACTGCGGAATTTTATTATATACACGTATACTCAGACCCATAAAAGATTTATTAACTTTTTGGAGGCGAAAACTTGGAGTAACAATCTTATCTTTATTTCTCGTTCCTATCTTATGACTGTCGCTATTTTTTCTCTGACAATGTATATTTTGTCGGACAAAGAGAATGTTATAATATACAAATTGGGAAGCAACTGTAATAATGCCTGCATCTTTGAAAACATCTCATTCATCTTCTTAGATTATAAATATATCTCACGGCTCTTTTTTGGAGAATAAATATTGCAGCATTCCATAAGATAAAATACTATGAAGATAGCTAAAGTAGACTAATCGGTCAGTTTCAACGTCCGTCATTTGTCTTACTTTTTTATTGCGAACGCGGCAGAGTTGAGTTTATCCGCAATATATCAGGTAAGCGTGCTCCACCATCGTTCGCACTTACCACCAGGTGAGATAGCGGACAAATGCTTGCTTGTCTATCTACAATAAATAAATATATATATATATATATCCCCGAGTGGAAAGTGAACCCACAACTGTTGTGCTTAAATCACACATATGTACCACTGCGCTACGACGGCCTCTTCGAATAATTTAAGTCTTTTGAGAATTTATTTTATTTTGTTTAGCTACAAATTACTGTACTGTTATAGCAATTAGCAAATTTGACGATTTATGTACTATAAATTGACATAACTTTTTTATTTATGAGCCGATAGTAATAAAATAAGCTTGCCAGAATGTAATGGTGAAAACCGGATCTAAATCTTTTAAACCGATTCTGAGATTAGCGATAACGAACGGACAGACAAAAATTTTAAAAATAATTGTTTTGGGTTCTATTACGTTAATAAAGGTTCCCAATAACATTTCTTTTTTTAAATATCTTCCAAGTACAGATACCGACCTATAAACTAAATATTTTTACAAATTTGAAGTCGCAACAGGCTAAGCAAAGCACTGCCGTACCATCCTTTTCTGCAACAATTCTGGCGTATTTTGTGCTCCTATTTGTGAACGTCTGGATTGACGATTAGATTAGAGCTTTAAAATTTTTGTCTTTTAGTAAGCTATAAACACATACCAGAACCTCAAAATTTCAAATGTTATGCGAAAGCAAAGTTTCGCTATGACACTAATTCACTGGTCATCAAAATAGAACTAGTACTTCTCATAACTAGTAGCTCAAATTTGGTACAGGGCTTTATTGCTCACATAAGGAGAAGACTATCAAATATAGGAATTACAAAGAACTAAAGGACCTGGTGACGTTTCTGAGAAACTATAAGAGCCCAGTTAAGGTAATATAGATATCAACCCGCCTTAGCCTTAACCTTTGTAAAAATTTTTTAGCATAGCAACTTTTTTTTATGTAGCCTATTTCTATTTCACAAACATAAAAATGTTCCTCCTTCGACAGAGTGCACACAGGATTCGAGTGGAACAAGTACAACCAGACGCACTACGACATGGACAACCCGCCGCCCAAGATCGTGCAGGGGTACAAGTTCAACATATTCTACCCGGACCTCATCGACAAGCAGGCCACGCCTGAGTTCTCGTTGGTGAGTGTCATTTGTATTTGAAGCTAATTAATTCTGATTATTTTTTTATCCAATCTAAGATGTAATTATACCTAACATTTTGCATTTTTCATTGTATATGTATGAAATGTTAGCCATAAGTTCAATGTTTAGTTTTAAAGAATAAAGTAATAAGTCACTAAAAATTTCCATTATCTACTTGTTTTTATAAGGCATTGTATATTCTAAGTTTGATGGTTTGTTTGACTGGAACATTGAAAAGAAGAATTCTTGCTACAGTAGGCAAATGAAGATAGTCCACTCCCCCCCGTGGGGTTGAAACCACAACCGTCGTGTTTACAATCAGATACCCACTATGGCTTGAAAGCATAACTCAGTTGTAAAAGTATATACATATAATAATTCCTCAGAAACCCTGCCCAGAGAACCCCGAGTTTGCAGTCCTCCGTTTCCATGCTGGTCCTCCATATGAGGACATCGCCTTCAAAATAGTGAACCGCGAGTGGGAGTACTCGTACAAGCGCGGCTTCAGGTGCCACTTCCACAATAACATATTTCAGCTGTGGTTCCACTTTAAGAGATATAGGTATAGGCGGTGATTTGTTTTTGTGGGTTGTGTGTAGGCTTGCCACTACGGGGTTAAAGCTGTGGTTGAAAGCCAGTATGAATATAATATCCTGCAAGAAAATGTATTTTTAAAGTGGATATTAATAAAAGGATGTTTTATTAATGAGATATTAACTTTTTTTGCTTCTCCTTGATTAATAAAGAAAATATGCTTTCGGTCAGTAGGTCTGCAGCGGATATACAATTATCTTGAATAAATTTGATAAATTATTTTAAGCATTATTAAAAATTATCTTGTAATTTTTTGTCCTTTACTATTTCCAATATTTATTACAGTTAGCTATGCTGTGGTTGGCAACCCTAGTTGTGTTACTTCTATTTTGTTCAATACTATTGCATAAATGAAATAAAATTATTTATAAAAATAATTTTATATTTTGTTTATAAACTATCCTCTCAAGTGTTTTTCTCAAATATCAATATGATAAGTTACTTTACCTGTCAATACTGTTTTGGACTTTCATTCTATGATATATTATCTAAAAATGATGAAATAAATCATACTATTTATATGGAAATATATTTATTTCTCCTTATTGTATTTGTTGCCCTTATTTATAGATTGGTATGTAATTAAATAAATGAATTATTTAATTTATTTTGCACTAGGCATATAAAAACTCCTTACCTCTTACTTATCCATACCTATATTATAAATTCGAAAGTAACTCTGTCTGTCTGTCTTTTACGCAATCAGGGCCAAACCACTAATTTAATTGTGATAAAATACTCATATAGAGATACTTGAGGGTCCTGGGATGAACATAGGAGACTTTTTTAATCATATTTGTAATATTATCAATATATACCAATATATTAAAATATTTATTAATTTGACATGCAATTTATTCCGCCATGTTAATAACAACCGTCGCTATGCGACCGTTGCTAAGCAACAATTTGCAAAGTTTGTTAGAAAATGTCACCCAAAATGAGCTTGCTTAACGCATCCCTCTATTGAAAACTAAAAATTTTCTTAAATATAATTAATAAATATTCATATAGTTCAAGCGGGCGTAGCCGCGTTCGGGTCCACTAGTTATACAATAAAGTAGATAATTTAAAATAGTCAATATAATAGTTATTGATTATTTTAAATTAACTATTAGTCATTATGTAGGAGAAAAGAAATATAAGTAAATTATAACAAATGTATAATAATTTTGAAGTATCTTGACAAAAAACATATAGCTCAAGGTCTGAGAGCTTGGAAGGTTCCTGAGGGCAAGTGTTTAGTTCTGCTGTGTTCAAATATTTATACTTACATTATCTAAAATATTAAAAATTCTTCTCTCTGTAGGACTAACACTACTAACATCTCCATGTGACTTGAAAATTCAAAAGTGCTAGTGATAACCTAATAGAATAAATATTTTTATTTTCAATAGTAATTAAAATTATTTATTTAAAGGAAACAACCCAATATGCTTTTTGGGTGTTTTAGTCATTTTACCATATTATCATTTTTTATACTAAACTCTGGATTCATTATGAAATATGATTTATAGGATTAGATCTCTGTCTTTACAATTAAGATCAAGTGATTTAGTGGTACTCTGGTAAATATGAAGTTATAGAAAGGAAACTATATTCAGAGGGCTAATAGTTTTAAAATTTATAACTACATACATTATAGAATATGCTTTTGTTTATATACTTTATTAGACACATATTATTTTCACTACTCTTTCTTGGGTTCACCTGGACTGACAACTTCTTCAGCAACGGGATTACCACGGAAGTTAGGGAATTGCTCCCACGGAGCACTGAGTTCAAATCTTCTAAACTCTTGTGCCAGCTCTAGGGGTTCCACCACAACTCTCTTTTGCTCATCATCATAACGAAGTTCTACATAGCCACTGAGGGGGAAGTCCCTTCTGAAGGGGTGTCCTTCAAATCCATAGTCAGTCAGGATTCTTCTTAAATCAGGGTGGTTTGCAAAGAAGACTCCATACATGTCCCAAATTTCTCGTTCATACCAATTGGCAGCTTTGAAAACTTCGCAGGCCGAGTCAATGGGAGTTAATTCATCTGTATAAGTTTTAACTCTTATCCTAGCATTGTATCGAAGAGACAGTAGGTTGTAGATAATTTCAAATCTGTGGGCGCGGCTGGGCACGTCCATACCGGCGATGTCGACAAGGCTGGCGAATTGTGCGCTATGGTGATCTTTCAAAAATTGAAGTACAGGGATTACACCATCTGATGGGACCAGGACTTCTAATTCATTGCCAGCTGTTATTTGCACTTTTTGTACATATTTGGGCAAACATTCTGCAACATATTTACCGAAGTCAACCAGCTGAGATTTCTGTAAAGGGTCTAATTTAGCTACCGTAGGCCGAGTCTCAACTTGCGGTGCGGCCTGATCGGTTTTGGTAGCAAAGCGTTGCGCACCTGGATATTGGTTATTTTTAAGAATAGCGCAGCCGAGTTTACGGCCAGCACCCAGGGTGCGTTTTAGGAAAAAAGACATTGTTATTAAGTTACTTTGCTCGTTTAAACTTACGTAATTTACGTTTCAGTTTTCGATCGAATATATTGCAGTTCAATATGTCAACATGTCACTTGTCATTGTCAAATTGTAGTAAATCAAATAAATAAAAAAATATGTCTGTATATAATATTTGAATATATGAATATACTATTTGAATATATGAATATACTATTTTAAAAGAATACTATTTGTATTTTATATGTAAATAAAAGTCATGCTATAAATTTCATTTGTAATCTGTGGTTGAAGCATAACATCAACATTCAACAATGTGATATTTGGCAGAGTTAATTAAATTGTTTTCAGTTTTGTTTAGATTTATTATTTTTAGTCTAAGTACTTTAAATATTTGAAATTAAATATATTTATAAACTTGATATATATGTGACCGTGGTATATTTTATATTGTTGCCGTATGTAACCGTGGTTTATTTTGATATTGTTGCTAGGATCTTTTTATGTTGAGTATTTATCTTTTAAATAAGATATTTTATAAAGCACCTTTAAATTTAACTTTTTGAGAATGTTCTAGTTTTAATTATTTCTTATATAGTGGGTAGTAAATATATAGTGTAATAAGCATGGATGAAGAAATTAATAAATTGAAATCGGTGTTGAAGTCGCTAGTAGTGTCTAGTCCAACACAAGTAGATGTGCGTACATTAATGAAGGATTACAGAAACATGATAGGCACCCAATTACCTATATCTAAATATGGATACAAAGATCCTGTGACTTTTCTCAAAGAACGGTGTACTGATTGCTTTTTGGTAAGTACCCTGTGTTTATGCCACGTGCCTATATATATATATATATATATTGTTAGTATTAAGGTACAACTAACATTATATATTATATATTTTTTTTCCATGATATCAGATCAAAAAATATTTCTTCTATTTTATTATTTTGATGGTCAATATGTAAATGTTTGTATGAAAATTGTTTACTGTTTTAATTTTAGGTCAATGGCACTTCAACAAACCCCACATTGACATTAATAGTTACTGATTCAATAAAACACATTGATAAATTTGTGCAAAAACAGAAATCTACACCAATGGTTAAAATGTAAGTAGCTAATTATGTATGTCTAAGATCTTTAATGTATAATTATATAAAATCTATATTATGAATTACTTACGGACAGTTGTAGGGTAAATTCCCACTTGGGGAAATGCAATATTTAATATTTTAATTCCAGTGCTCCTTCTCTCCAAAGAGTGGCATTGAGTTCCACCTTTTATTTTTGTCTTTCTATAAAGTATTTCACACAACAAAGGATTTTCAATCATATGTAACAAAAATACAAAAATATTTTTTCTTTATTCATTTCTTAGTGGTACCTTTTTTTTTTCAAATGTACATAACAATAATTCAACATTATATACTTTTCAGCTTTCTAATATATTAGTATATTTAATCGTTTCTGCACAAAAAAAAATATATCTTTCAGGAAAGGGAAAAGAACTAGTATAGCTGAAACAAAGGTGAACCCTCCCGCAAATAATCTTATTGCCAAAAGTTTTATAAAAAGAAAGCTAGAGCAAAAAACTAAAGACACAAATGAACAGAATAAAGTTAATGGTAATATAAGGACTGAACATCCACTAACAGATAATATTGTACCAAACACTGTGAATGTACAAGTAAGTAAAAAAAAAGTCTTGCTGAGTTTTTTGTACCTAAAAAGAACTTTCTTAGGTTTGAGGCAGTAACATCAGTAAAATAGTATTGCATTATTTGACATTCATAAAATAAAGCTTGTAACTTCTTATAGCTTATTTAAAAAAGATATATTTGAATTTAAATAGTAAATTTTAATTAACTCAACTGTTTTGTATTTTTGTATTAGGATTTGGAGTTTACAGTTAAGTAAGGATTATACATAGTTTATATATATATATATTTATATATATATATGACGGTGCACTGCTATGTATTAGTTTTAATTATAATTTCGCAATTATTACATTTTGATTTTAATTGATTTATGTAATGGATTATATTAGAAGAATATTTAAACTGGAGCGGGTAACCCCGAATAGGGTAGTAGGTGTAGCCACGAGGAATAGCAGATGTCATGGGTTGACAGCTATGGTGTGAGATGTTCGTCAACTAACCTATTGGCTCCTAATCTATTGTAATTTTGTTAATCTTGTGATATTTATTGTAAAACTTTTATGTAAACGAATAATAAGACATTGTAGAATATAGCTGTGACTTTTATTTAAACATCACTGTTGCTACAATGCCCACAAATGAATAGTGACAGCCAAGACCGCTTTGAGGCCCCTTCTGATGCTTCTACATATATATATATATATATATATATATATATATATTTATTTATTTAATATTTGAAGTACTCACTTTATATTAATTAAATAGTAATATTTGAAGCTGTCACGGCAAAGAAGCACATGCAACTGTAAACCAAACAGAATGAAATATCTAATATTTTTATTTCCACACTAGCACTAGTAAAGCTAAAAAAAAGTTTTATTTATATTTAGTTACAAGCCAAGAGTAAATGAAATAAATACAGGTAATATTTAAAAAATGTATATTACTTTTCTAGATAAAAACTAACACTGAGTACAAAAGATATGATGTACAAGAAAATGACACCGGCACTCAAAGTGATTTACAAAACTTCCTAAAGAAGCGGAGTGCACTAAACAGTCAAAGTCAGTCAACCAGCGACGGATCCAGTGAGAAAGATGAACAATCTGGCAGACTGACCTCATCTTGTATGTATTGTTTTCTTTAGCTTCACACTGTATCCCATTTAAAAAATGAATAACGAGTAGTTCACTGTGACACAATGATCTACCTTGTCTTCTAATTTAGTTTAATAAACAATAGTTAAAGTTAATTATGAAGAATTTTGATTCCTTTAATTTGGAGCTAAAATCTTAAACTAAAATTATATTATCAGATTATGAACTATCTTATGATATTAAATAAAATCCATGTAATCAATTTATAAATTATTTTTTAAGCTTCAAGCAGTACCAAAAAGAGGCAATTAGAGGAATTAAATGAAAAAATAATGTATGTTATAAATGAACATCCAAATGGCGTGTGGTGCACTGACCTGCTGAGGTTGTATAGGTGTGGGATTTTTTTTATTTTATTCACTATGACTATACTGACATTTTAAAGTTTGTTAATGACTATTTAATTAATGTGTTATGGTACTTAATACTACTACTACTTAATATTATGTAGTTATCTTATGAGGTACTTAGGAAGATACAAAGGTTCAGCAGGAGGGTTACAAGATCACAAAATTTTATACTTAATTATTTTAAAAAAATATATAAATTAAAACTTAAAGTAAATACATTTAAGATTATAGTCTTTAATATCGGAAAAATAATAATTAATCTTAACCTAACTTAATATAAATATATAACTGTCGCATTTGACTCTCTGTTTTCTCTGGCTACCTCAATAGGGATACAGCATAGGCATGTAAAATATGTAGGGAACTATTATTTATATTTATAGTTTATTTAATATATTGTGTCATTGATATATTTCAACACTGTATTTTATTTATTCATCATTTATATACATACATACATTTAATAGAATTTCTATATTTTATAGTAAGTATTCATATTTAGTTTATTTATATGAGAGCACTCGCTGCCTTAGACTGAACCGGTGAGGAGTCGTAATATTTACGCCTAGCCCCTTGTCGCCGGCATATTTTATTATAACAGTCGATGCTTGCCATTCAATACGCTTTATACTAGCTATTTCTTAATATTGTAATTATCGTGTACTCTTTTATATATATGTTTGTGGTTGACTTTTGTATAAAGTGTTTTTATAAATCAATTATTAATATAATCCATACCTATATTATAAATTCGAAAGTAACTCTGTCTGTCTGTCTGTCTGTCTGTCTTTTACGCAATCAGGGCCAAACCGCTAATTTAATTGTGATAAAATACTCATATAGAGACACTTGAGGGTCTCCTCCCAAAATGTGCTTACTTAACGTATCTTTCTATTGAAAACTGAAAATAATTTCATTAATATATTTAATAAATATTCGTATAGTTCAAGCGGGCGTAGCCGCGTTCGGGTCCACTAGTTGATTTAAAAAAAAGTCCCGCCGAGTTTCTTGCGCCGGTAGTTTTCAGGTCTGAAGCCATAACTTTAGTGAACTGGTGGTAAATTATTTAACGTTCAAAACATGAAGCATGCAGATTCTTGTTTTGACTTAATACAGCTTGTGCTCGGCCGTCTGTTGTGTGTACTGAATATGTTAAATGATTTTTTATTTTGAAGAGATTCTTTAGGGTCAGGGTTTTATGTTACAGAGCGCGCTTCAACCGCGAGTTAGATTTCATCCGCTTCGGCTTCACGAGCGTCCTCAGCTTGGTGTGCGCGCTGGAACATGTGCGCGCGTCCCAGCGGGCCGGGGGCGATTGGCTGCTGAGCGACGCACGCCGGCCCGCGCCACCCCGCGCCCCGCCGCTTGCCCGCGCGCCACTCGTGCCGACCGCCGCCCGCGCGCCCCGCGCCCCTGTTGACCCCGACGACGCGTTGCCTGGCGACTGGGAGTGTGTGAGTACATAATATGTTATATTAGTCGTGGTGCAAAACACAAGTCTGCCTTGCCTGACTGTAAACGCGACATGTTGTGGGTTCGATTTCCTAACTCGAGAAAATGAAATATTAAATATTTTTATATCCTCGCTCTGGTAACGAGACAAAGCGCGACGGTGAGTTCTGCTATTCAACACGTAATGCGTCCAGAATACGACGAATAGTAGGTAACGGAAGTATTTTAATGGGGACAAAGTATGTTAACTAGGTTCATATGTTCCCTCTGCTTATTACCCCCTGCCATGTGTAAGTTATAATGTGAAGCTATAAAAAAATATTAATTAAATATACCAATACTGTATGATCTTAACTGTAACAGTCTAAACTAAAACACCCTGTTTGTAATGATCTACACTCACTGAAAGTTATAATAAGTAACCACTGCTACTAAATAAAAAAAACATTCCACCATTCAATAGTGCTTGTAATAAATTTATTAAAAAAACCGGTTAAGTGCGAGTCGTACTCGCACGCCGAGGCTTTCGTACTAATTTCAGGATGGTAGGTAAACAGGAAATACACTATAAAACTCATAAGAGTTTACAAATTTAAGTTTGTAATGTTTTTTTTCTGACCTGAAAGACCTGAATATTTCTTATAATTAATATATTTGATATAAATTTCAACTTGATACCTACGTATCTACATGTGTATGTGTTGTGTGAATGTAGATGCGATCTTGAGATAAATGATCTTGACAGACGGAAAACAACGTGATCCTAAGTAAGATAGGGTTCCGTTATAACTTGAATTTATTTAGAGACAACAATTCCCATTATCAGAATTCTGTTCACCAGCAGGCAGACACGTACCCAGTGGACTGTCTTCACTTCGTGGAGAGCATCCCCTCAGCGTCGGTGGAGGGCATCCAGGGCGGGGACATGGTGGAGGTGGCTGTGGCGGAGGTGTACTCCCCCTCGCACTTCTGGATGTTGCGCCTGGGGCCGGAGTACAGCATGGCCTTGGACGTCATCATGGATGAAATGAAGTTAGTAACTAAAGGGAAGGTTCTCTCTGATTACCCTGTTGTGTGCGGGATGCCGCGTCAAGCTGATGTGATTTTTTTATTTTTTTTTATATACCTTCCACCAAGCTGGTATCAAGCTTAAACCTAACCAATGTTTGCAATTAAACACTGTATAATTCCGTTTCAATGGCACCAATCAATATTAAACTATATCAATTTTATACATATTTTATAAAATTTACAACTGGATGGAACCAATTTGGATTCATACACTACCACTCTACCATAGAACAAGTTCACCGAGTTTGTGAAGTTATAAGAAACATCTTCGAAAATAAAGAATATTTCTCTGCGGTCTTCCTAGATATCCAACAAACGTTCGATAAAGTTTGGCACAAGGGTCTTCTCTGCAAACTGAAAAAATCAGTTCCACATAGCTATTTTCTGTTGATGCAATCATACCTGTCAGACCGCATATTCCAAATCAAAGAGGATGGAGAATTTTCAGATTTTTATAATATAAAAGCAGGCGTCCCAAGGATCTGTACTGGGCCCGCTACTATACACATTGTACACGTCAGACCTTCCAGAAACATATAATATAACTACCGCTACCTTTGCTGACGGTACCGCTATTCTCGCTAGTAGCAAAAACCCTTCTCTTGCATCTGCTACCCTCCAAAAAGAGCTTGATAGGATAAACGACTGGCTTCAAAAGTGGAAAATCAAAGCTAGTCCTACAAAGTCCGCATAAATCACTTTCACTCTTAGAAACAAAGATTGTCCACCAGTTAAATTAGGAAACAACTACTTACCTCAGACTGATACTATCAGATACCTTGGAATGCACCTGGACCGCAAACTGATTTAGAAAAACATATAAAAACAAAAAGAGATGAAGTCAACTTACGATATAGAAATATGTACTGGTTAATGGCGCGCAACTCAGTTGTATCCATGGATAACAAACTTCTAATCTATAAGACCTTAGCCTATCCATAATATCTATCCATAATATCGATATCTATCATATCTATCCTTAAGCCAGTCTGGACTTATGGTCTCCAACTCTGGAGAAGTGCATGCAATTCCAACCTTTTAATTATGCAGAAGAGCATCTTAAGAGACATAGCCAATACACCATCATGCTTTATAATAAATGCCGAAATATATAAAGCATTAAAAATCACACACAGTAAAAGATGAAATAAGGATCTCAGCTCAAAGATATAAACACCGGCTAAGTAATCACCCTAATATCCTCGCACAGCTCACCTCGACAAAAAATCAGCTTCATGCTGTATCCCACAGTGGGGTAGGCAGAGAGAACCTAATGTTAAGACGCTCTGTTCCTCACTTTCTGCCGAATTCTGGAGGCATTGCGTGTTGAGTGACAGAGCTCAACGCCGCTTGGACGCGACACCAGAGCCAAGAAATGTTGAGAACCAGAGCCAAAATATAAAAGTAAATAAATATTTTAATATTTCGAGTCCCCACTCGATCACAACCCAAAACCATCTTGCTTTCATCTTACAGTCACACTCTTGTGTCGCTGCGCCACGATGGCCATTTATCAATATTTAGTATAGTTTGTCTGAAAGTCCGTGCGC
Source organism: Heliconius melpomene rosina (assembly GCF_056956725.1). Taxonomy (NCBI): domain Eukaryota; kingdom Metazoa; phylum Arthropoda; class Insecta; order Lepidoptera; family Nymphalidae; genus Heliconius; species Heliconius melpomene. The sequence goes on along the minus strand of NC_140402.1, from coordinate 359,445 downwards.
TTGTGCACCCTAATCTTGCAAACAAAACTACTACTAACTATTGGATTTTGGTAAACTTCTCTTAACACTTACTATTACTTTAATTTGAATCGCTTCATAAATAAAGAGTTATAACAATATTAAGTAGTTTCTTGGACAATATTGCTACAATTGGTTCAGCCAAGCCATCTTTAGTTTTCAATGTATAGATATTGTTTTTAAAATTATAAAATGTTATTTAATTGGAAAATAATTCAGATAGCGAAATGATAAAATAGTGTCTTCGAGTCGCTAGTAACATATACTATCACGAATTTCCAGTCTATACTACAAATGGGGTTCGGGCCGCGAGCGCGCGCTGTCGCCGGCCGCCGTGCGCGTGGGTCAGTACTGCGCCTGCGCCTACGACGGAGATTGGCACCGCGCCATTATTGTGAAGATCGTCGACAGCGACACTGTTAAGGTACTTATGCACTGTCATACTTATCTTACAATATTTTTTAATGATATATTGTTAGAAAACAGAATCGGTAAATATAAGAAAATTAACTACTTCTGAAGGTCTCATTCACTTGTAACATTAAATAACACAATAGGTACCATTAAATAGAACAGACTCACAGCATTACCGCTAACGACTTTCCCGAACCACAACTGACTTGCAGGAAGGGGAGCGGGCTGAGTGAGGTCCAGCATAGATGATGAGCCAGCACGCTACTGAGTGAAACGACGGTGGCGGGGATCGTCACCGCTCGCTCGCACTGAAATTTCGCTTTTAATATGATACTTGAGAATTGATTTATTTAAACACTTTTTACTTTTACCAATTCTATAAAATAATAAATGTGTTAAAATATTAAAAGAAAGTGGCTGAACCTTGGACAGGTGAGAATAATTCTAGTGACATTGAACGAAATATTATGCTTTAAGGTATCTTCTGTGTGAAGTGAAGTGAATCTGAAGGCCGTAAAGGGCCATTTTCTAGACGAGACCATTACATCAGTCAGAATCTCAGCCCCTAGCGCTAAAGCTATGGCACCACCTAAAGTCCCTGAAAGTCGTACGAGATGCGAAGTTAAAAATTATGGACTAGATCAGAGGAAAGGAGGGAAAATAAGAATACCTTGTGGTATTATCGCCGACGAAATTAGTTTTAGTTCGGCGTTAATTCGTCAACCTCGTTGGATTTGAGCATTGGCGGTTGCCAATATTTCCATTGGCAGTGGATGGTGTGCGCATCGATACAGAGGACGCGCTCTTTGACTCTTCTGTGGTTCCTACAAACTCAAAAGCTAAAAAGTCTCCCTAGTAAGTGAAAGTGAAAGAGATGAGAAATCAGGCGACGAGTGATATGAGGTCGTTTATCAAAAATAACCTGATGCTGTAGAAAAAATTTAACCGTAGTTTTGCTCATAGCTTTTGCGTAGCAGTGAGGACAGTCGAAGCAACGCTACAGGAAATAATGCGACGTGATGCTGTTAACGAAACTATACGTAGGTTGGACAAACAAAATCACGAATTGCGAGGAGAATTTTCCAGTATGGGTGAGGAAGTTGGTAAGCTAACATCAGAGACTAGTCACATGAAGAATCAAAGTTATAGTGGGCCTACCAGGGCACTCTATACGCCACGTTCCTTTGCCTTGTCAGCGCTGAACTATAGAGCGGGATTGCGGATTGGCAGATGTATACCGGGTATTCAACCCACTAAAATCTCAGCCTCCATAGCACGTTTCGCCAACTTCTTCTTGAACACTGGTTCAAGAAGAAGTTGGCTGGTCCTGGAAGACTGGAGGAACAGCCTCGATCTTCCTCCGGCCGGCGGGTGGTCCACAGGCGGTAGGATCCGACGCCCTTAACAGACCGGTCCCACGGCACGACTCCAGTCAGCATTCACCCGCCTTCACCGGAGATGGTCTAATGCGTGAAACCGGAAAAGCAAATAGGGTCTCTAATAGACCAGGAACTGCTAGCTTTAAATCCGATATTTTTCAGGTCATAAGACCTGCCTTGGGAAAAAATACTTCACCCCGCAAACTTCAGCTCGCTCTATTGTCATAGATGAGGAACAAATACAAGTTAACCTTAAGGTTAAAACAATACAGATATTAACAGTTCCTTATCGTAATTAGCTTACGCGTCAGATAGTGTGTGACAGGTGGTCGCAGGGAGCCCACGGGTGCTTAGAGGGAGGAAAGTATCCATGACACTGCCACGTCAACGTTAAGATACTAGACTACCATCTCAGTAAAATGGTCATATTTTGTCTATTTTAGATAATGTGTGTTTTTGAATTACTTCCCGTTATTTTAGAATTTAATTAAATTTACATTTATATATTTATGCTTAAAAATAAAAATACGAAATTTCTCTTCTAAAGAATAATCAAAACCTAACAAAGACTTTTTCTTCTCATCATAATGGAAAAATTTAAAATGATACCGCATCAGTATAATTCTAAAAATTAAGCCACATCAGTCGCAGAGGGTTAAATTCCTTGACATAAAATAGAACATAGAAGTCGAGGAGTCGCTTTATTGGCAATATGTTGGCAAATTTAGTAAATTGACTAGAAATAATCAAAATCTTTTATTTTTAGTAAATTTGTCAACAAGATAAAAACAACATATATTCTTAAAAAAATCTTATCTATCATACAGTTTAACATCAATGGGATGCGCCTTACTCACGTACGGTCGTTTGATCCCGATGCGAGGAGGCTATCGTGGCTTACAAGCGTGCAACTGTAAATGGTTGTGGGTTCGTTTTTTACTAGGTAAATCAACGATTTAATATTTTTACTCCCTCGTTCTGGCAATGACAGTAACAACTAACGATTAAAGCGTTTAGTTCTGCCACTCAACACGCAAAACCTCAATAATTTGGCGGAAACTGGGAAACGAAATGTCTTGATCGGGAACGAAGTGTCTTAACACAAGTGTCTGCAAGTTCCCTGTCCCTCTCCCACTGCTATAAATATATTTAGTTTTAATATTCTAAATAGTCATTTCTTGGGCGACAATAGATATCCATTGTGCATAGAAAAATAGGTCAGTAGGAAACATATAAGAAAAAAAAAGATTAAAACAATTATCAAAATTAATACATCCACTCCATGCGTGTTTTAGTCCAGACCAACTAATATTCGTCGCAAATATTGGCCAAATAATGAAAAATTTGTATTTAATTGTTTAATACTGATTTTATAAAGCACACTGACGCATTTTGGCACGTCCGCACGTCGACTAAGGTTGGACCATACTAAACTCGAATAAGAACACATAGTTCTCCGTGCTCGTATTTTTTTGCCGTTTTTTAGACTGTAATCCTTAATCTAGAGTATAATTGATCGAAGAAGTTGCCTTAATGATCGTCTAACTTCACAAGAAGATTGTACCTTAAGAAGAAGAAGTTATATGGTCTTGTAACGAAAACGTCAATGTAACTTTTATTCATATGTTATTTGTAATGTAATAAATGCACTTAGCATTTATTTAAAAGATCAACTGACGGGACGTCAGCAGTGTAACATGACGTCCAGCGTTTTTTCAATTAGCATTGAAATGTATTTTTGTGGTACTTGTCGATTTAATATTTTTTTGTATTTAGTAGTTATTAGGACTGCATTGAATTAGGAATTAATCGGACTCTTTTTAATTTGGGTGCCCCCATTAACCAAACATCACATTCCCTGGCAGGTGCGTTACATAGACTATGGTACGGTGGACCGCGCGGAGGCGGGTGCGCTGCGGCTGCTGCGACGCGCGTGGGCGGCGCTGCCGGCGCAGGCGTTGCGGGCGCGCCTCGCCGCCGTGCGTCCCGCCGCCGACGGCGCGCGTTGGCCGCGCACCGCCGCCGCTGCCTTCCTGCACCTCGTGCGCGACGCTCGCCTCGTGGCCAACGTGGTGGCGCGTCACGCCTCCGCGCTAGAGGTTGTGCTGGTCGATACCTCCGCCGCGCACGACCGCGTCATCGGCGACGAGCTCGTGCGCGCTGGCCATGCGGACGCGCGCCACGCGCCGCACGCCGCGCCGCACGCGCTCACGGTGAGTTCGTGTAATGAAACGTTCCGTCCCGCTCCGCCACTGTTGCTGCAGAGGCGGCGGGCGCTGCTTGATCTGTTAAAGTAGCGTGCGCAGATAAGATATACGTACATATCATGCATAGTACGCTTGGTTTTTCTTTATTTTGTTTTCAAAACTGTAGATATTATAAGACTGTATGGTGTTTTAGTAATAAATAAATCCAAATTTGATCTTTTTATTTTTAAGAAATAATTTTATATTATTTTGACAAAAGTTGCTAAATATTATTCTTTTATACACTACTTTCTAAAATACAGAAACACAACATAAGTCTTTATTATGTATAGATTTAGAATTTTTTTAAAAAAAATTTTTTTAATTTATATATTTTTACTTATTTAATTGAGGCAAAGCTGAGATATCCAATTTGTAATACTTTAATTTTCAATTTTGTTTTTTTTTTTTAATGATTGGAAACCTAATAAACCCATACCCATATTATAAATTCGAAAGTAACTCTGTTTGTCTGTCTATCTGTCTTTTACGCAATCAGGACCAAACCGCTAATTTAATTGTAATAAAGGACTCTTAAAAAAAGAATGCTTCAAAAAGTCCGCGATGATATATGTTTATCTCTGAAGGTTGAGCAAAAGTAACCATTTTAATGAATTTACTTTAAATTTATCGGGATTTGTTAATGTATTTTCTATAATTTGATATTCATCCTTATAAAAATGAATATAATAGTCACTTTTAACATTTCATCTGGATAGAAATTATAATTTATTGTATAAGATTCTAATAAATAATTAAGGAGATGTCACTTTCGGGTTCGGATTGACCTAGCCTCCGAGTGGCATAGTATGACCGACGCGAACGGGCAGATGAGTTTGATGCTTTTGTAAATTTTTATACATTTTCGAACTACCGTTAATTTTTATGTAATTTTTTTCTGTTTATGATTTGTACTTTTCTTTGGGTCTCTTCGAACTCTATTATAAGAGAACCAAAGTGCAGTTTAAAAAGCAGTTAATTTCTTGGTGCGGTGTAAAGTTTGGTCCTGCATGACATTCCCCACTACTTTTTATTTAATATTATTTAAGTATATTTAGGAAAGAACGTTTGGTTATCTCAGTTCGGTTATCTATACCGATGTTATACACTTAAAATATCATAATTTAAATAATTTGGGATTTTATTTGATATTGTTCGCAAAAATTATCCTACTTAATATAAAAAATGTTTAGTAGCGTGCACGGCATACTTTAGGTACTTTTTCTTATATTAAGAATTTCCTTTATTTCTTTTGTTTGTTCATTTCAATTACTCAGATACTTTTTCTACTAATAAATCTCCACTTTTTTCTTTTTAATTTATTTTTTTATTTAGGCTTATATTTTCTTACTAATTCTATTGAAAACTGAAAATACTGAATTAACTGAAAATTTCATAAATATATTAAATAAATATTCGTATAGTTCAAGCGGGCGTAGCCGCGTCCGGGTCCGCTAGTACTATTATATTTTAGTATGTTTCTAAATTATTTTTTTTTCACATTAAGTATAGGAAAATATTTTAGAAAACATACAAAGTTTGTTCTTCTGAGAGATGCTAACAACCAAATTAAATTATAACTAAGCGTATAAAAATTTCGACGTAGCTTCATGAGAGTGTGTTGCTAAGTGGTCGGGACGCTTGGACGGTTTCGAAAAGAAGTGGATTCGAATCCTGCTACGATCAAATTTCTATACGTTATCTATAATATTTAACTAGGCGTGTAGGTTCTCAGCAGTGGTACGTATGGCATGGTTGCAGAGGGCGGAGTGGTACCTGCACCCGTCGTTCGAGGCGCTGGAGGCGGCCAACACGCCCAGCTACGCGGAGCTCAACGCTCTCCTTCGCCTGCACCTCGCGCCTGACTGCGTTGACGCCTACCGCCTGCACGTGCCGCCCGCGCCTTTCTCCTCCCCCTCCACCTCCCCTCCGTCCTCCTCGTTGCCCTCCCCATTGCCCTCCCCGTCCCCGTCCCCGTCCCCGTCCCCTTCGCCCCCGCCACACACCACCACCTCTGAAGCTAACAGCTCTCTCCAGCTTCCGCAGTTCTCCCTCGCCAGCTCCGACCCCGCCAGCTCCGACCCCGCCATCACCTGTGTGTCCTTACCGCAGCCCCCAGTTGACCACAGGTACACGCCCCGCTTCAGCTCGCCCCCGCGACTTTCGCAAGCTCCTGAAGCTGACAGCTCCCCACAGTACTCTCCCCGCGTCGCTAACCAGCGCCCAACAACCTTCAACCGCGTGCCCCTATTGCCGACGCCCGACTCCTCCCTCCGCATGGAGCACAGGGTCGCCCCCCGCTGCGGCCCGCCCCCGCGATCCCCGCCGCTACCACCCGTACACGGACCTCATCTCATTCCCCACTTCGGCTACATGTCGCCTCCGTTCTATGTACCAATCGGTATGGAACCTATACCGATGTACATACCCCAAGCGTATACCACGAAGAGATCACAAACCCCGGGGGTTTGTCTATCTACGGCCGACTGTGAGGCCTTTACTGCCCTCAGTAGGGATAACCCTGCAGCGGCCCAAAAGTTTATGCTAGAAGCTATATCTAAGAACTTTAGAGTCCCCAAAAATAATGGAAACCATAACCTCAACAGTACTACACAATTAAATGTTCCTTCCACCAAATTAAATCCTAATGCGCTTGAATTTACATGTCCTCCACCTGGTTTTGAAAGTTTTAAATAAATGTCTTTTTTTTTTTGCTTTGCTTACTCTTTTTCAATTATATAAGATAAGAAATCTTATGACTTTTTTTAAACTTTCTCTTATTGGATAGGTAGGTATCTTGTATTAATTACTCATATATATTTAGAATTTTAGTTCTTTTTCTGATTTTGATTTTGCTTAGCCAGTGACATTTATCTTCTTAATCTTGATTATTAACTGACATAAGTGAGACTTATTAAAATAATTTGAAGGATACACGGATAAAGTAAATCTGAATATCAGTTTATATATCTAGAGATATTTTTTCGGGGAGCTGGACTTTGGTCAAATATATTCGTGTAAATATTGTTTTTTTTTTTTAATTTCGGGCAATTTTTGTTATAAGTAAAATTTATGGTGCGGGCACGGTCCACCACAGTCTCCTCCCCCCTCCCCTCCTACGCCCATGTATATAAATACACATATACGTATTATACATATTTTTAAAACACATATAATACATATTTTTAAATAAAATATGACAAATGTGTTAAATATCTCAGCTTTGTTTACATATTTACTTGAATTTATATATGTATTAATTTTAACAAGTGTAAATAAAAAAATGCAAGGAAAATATTTTATTAGCTCCACACGCTGTATCCCGCACATAGTAGGGTAGGCAAGTGGAATCGGCATTGCGTTTTATTCTACTGCGTGGGAATCGAACCCACAACCGTCGAGATTACTGAGTAAACATAGTGGCATGCTTGTGCCCATGCGTCACGACGACTTCAAAATATTACTTAATTATATAATTTAAGAATATATGAGTTAAGTGACTATTTTCGTAAAATTATTATATATACAGTAGAAACTCGATTAAAAAACTCGAAATAAACTCGATTATCCGGGCCTGAATTATACAGATTCGCGATTATCCGGACTATCAACCGCGATAACCGACCTTGTAAATGCGTACTTAATTTATTTGTTTATGTCACCGTAACATTATAAAAACTGTTAGTTCATAATTTAACTCTCGAAATTATAAACTATCGAAATATTGTAAACTCTTTAAACGCTGGGCCTGATTGGTCGCTTGCACAGCAAAATCCATCAATACGCGTTGTGACCACAGAGCTTAGAATCTAAAAAGGTGTCAATAAAATTATACTTTATTTATTACTAGCGGCCCGCCCGCGGCTTCGCCCGTTGTACTACATGATTATTCATTTAATAAACAGAGTTGACTGACAGTCAAATGTGTTGATGTCAATGAATAATTTAAATTACTCGTTCAGAAACAGCCTTCGATGTTAAATTATTGATTTGGGTAAGGATTTATAATTTTCTTTGTAAAATAACTGTAATGATTGCATATTACAAAAAATACCCAAATCGAATCGAATAATCCAATATTGAAATCGAATCCATAATAATTAATAGAATAAATGAATCGAATATCGAATCGTAAATATTTAATTGAGAACCTCCTCTTTGTTTTGAAAGGCGGTTGAAAATACAGATTTATCACAAACAAATACAGATTTTATTATAAGTATAAGTATAGATATGGATTGCTATATATTTGCAGGGAAACTCACGCCTCATGATTTTGATAAAACAAACTTTACATGAGTTAAAACAAAGTAATTGGTGAAAGTTTTAAGTAAATCGGTTCAATACTTTCGGAGATAAACGTGATCATACACACAGACAGACAGACAAGAAATTAAAAAAAATATTTTTTCTTTCTTAAGTGTATCTCTATTCATTTCAATCAAAAATACTAATTGTACAGACAAAATATTTTTACTGTTTTATTATATATAGAGATGTGATATAAAGTATGTTGTATTGAGAATATTTTCTAATATATTCGAAAATAAAAAAATAAACAATTAAGATTATATACTGTGACTTTGGTATTTATGTACTAACACTTCCAGGTAAACGGATATTTAAGTGCAGGCAGTGTTAGGTTAGGTTAGATATTTTGAAATTTAAAAGTTTCTAATCTAACCTACACTTAAAAATCGCCTAATTTGTAGCTGCGGTGGCGTTAGTACATAAATGATATTTTTTACTATTTACATATATTGAGCCTACTGGAGTGGTTTTTGACCTGTATGGTGAATTTTTGCGCTTGACAATGTCGGTTCACGGTTTTTATAATCTTACGGTGACATATATAAGGCGTATGTTGGAAAATGTATTTTTTTTTAATAAACGTTGAAATTCTTTTAATAGTTTGTCTTTTATTAGACAACAATTTTGTGCTACATGTGCACAAAACCAGATTTTCTTTATGCATTCGATTAACTGGATAACTAATGACGGACGACAATTAGTCCGGTTAATCGAGTTTCCATTGTATTTTCAAAATTGTCATTGTCTAAAATACTTTCAATTGTTGTTAAGTGTATGTGAATAGTCTTACTTGTAGAACATTATCCAAAGTTGTTCTTATATTTAATATGTAATTAAATAGATATTTTTGTATGCTAAGTATCATTATTAAGTGAAAAATGTATACTTCGGTGTACATTTATCCTATATAACTGTGTTAAGCAATAATAAGCAAGTGTTGCCATATATGAGTATTATATTATTACCTCATAAAACCAATTAATCTTAAGTTTTTACTTATTTGTACGTTGTCACAGCAACGTAATTCACTATCTCATTCCTTAAATTAATTAAATAAATTGCTAATTTTTGGTGCTTTTTGGCCAATGTTTAAAATTATAATTTGTTGATTTTCTGTGTTTAATAAAATTGATTCTGTGATAGTGCTAGCGAATCATAATGAGGATAACTTTGTTATATTTTTTGATCTTTGAATAAAAAGTTGACGAATATTGTTGCTTTTATTATCCTTATTGTTTTTGTCACTTGCAAATGCCACGTGCGTGTGAAATTATGTAAACACATAGAGATAACCTAGTAAGAATACTAGTTTTACCCATATTTGCCCACCCCTAGTTCTTTAATAAATGTTTTGAATTAAAAGAAAATAAGAAAAGGAAATATTTTACATATATGAAAGATAAATGATAAGCGAGAGTGCAAAATGCAGTTAGAATTTAGGCAGATCAAGAATATATAAATAAATCATATAAATCATGCTGTAACTGATTTATACCTGTATACGAGCTCGTGCCTACGAGATGTATCCCGCACACAGCACTGTAGGCAGAGGAGACTGTAAACGCGACGCGTTGTGGATTCGATCCCCACTAGAGGAAATGAAATATTTATTTAAATTTATATTTTGGTTTCTTCGCTGTGGTGTCGAGGCAAAGCGTGGCGTTGATTTTCGACACTCAAGACACAATGCCTCTAGAATTCGGCAGAAAGTGGGTAACGGTTTCTCTCTGCTTACCGTGATGTGTGCGGGATACAGAGTAAAGCTGATTTAATTTTAATTTAACTGATACATAAAACTTGTTCTTGTATTCGTGCATTTGTAAACATGCAATGAACACGTCCCAATTAAATTATAAGAAGTAGTTGTGCAATAATTTTTAGTTATTGTTTTGTGGCGTATAAAAAGTATAATACACAATTAAAGTAGTTAAATATCATCAGTCTTGCATTAAGAACTTCATCAACGGTTCACATTCAACGTAGTTCAACCGACGCCATTCAAACGTATTTATTCAGCCTCACGTTGTATCCCGTACACAGCAAGGTAGGCAGATGGAACCTAGTGTTAAAACACTCCGTTCCCCATTTTCTGCCGAATTCTGGAGGCATTACGTGTTGAGTGGCAGAACTCAACGACTCAAACGTATTTTGTTTTACTTTTTCCGTTTTTTATGTTAATTCAGGGTAAAACTTGTTTTTAAAAAGACAATAAAATAAAATTGTAGATTTGCTACAATATTGAAAGGACATGTTCTCACTGACTGAGGTAAGACGCACACACAGCCGTAACCGCTGATGGTAGAAACGATAAATTTGGACAGATGTTTATTTTCGTAATCTGGACATCCACTAAGAAGGAATTTTGAATAATTTTAATCCTAAAGGGATGAAATTGGGGTTGAAAATATGTATAGATTTTTTTTTAAATCTCCACCGATTTTAAAAAGATTTCAAAAAACGCTACAAGTATCCGATCGAATCATAGACTATGAGAAGTTTATATGTAATCTAAGCCGAGACATTGTTTAAAAAAAACTATGATAACAAACATGGCGTGCTAGCAGAGCGTCTTGGAAATCTGTTTACTATTTGACGTTTTTATATTAAATAATATCCGCGTTAACTTAGCATGCGGTTACAGACAAAATCCCGGAGACTCGATGTCGCTCGGAATAGGTAGATTTGAGTCGATCGAAGTGTAAAGCGTAAAATGTGATTGGTTGTATATTCGAGGTGTGACTGAGAGTGTGTATTTGCAGGAGAGGCCGGGGCGGCGGCGCTCGGCGGTAGAGGCCTCGGCGGGTGATATGCAAGCGGCGCCGGCGCGCTACGTGTCCGCGAGCGAGTTGTACTCGACCGACGAGGTGGAGCTGCTGTTGGAGGAGATCCGCGAGCTGGAGCCTACCAGCTGCCGCGGCGAGGAGGTGCAGGACTTCGAGATCGCGGGCAGCGGGTGTGCGGGCGCGGGCGCGGGCGGCCGCTCGCCCGCCGGCACCGACCTGACGGAGCGCTCCTGGGACTCGCACGCGCACTACTCACGCGCGCCGCCGCCGCGCCCGCGCGCGCTCGCGCCCGTGTACTGCCGCCTCGCCTACCTGCGCACGCCCACCGGCGCGCTCTCCCTCGTGCTGCTGGTGAGCAACACCAAGCTGTGTGCAATGTAACACTGCTACAAATTAGTTCACAACAATAAATAGGGAAGATAATGATGATGACCTTATTATATTTACAGTGTAACATTATCTTTTTCTTTTCGCCTTCTGTGTAACATTATCTATTTTTACCGTACAACCTCCTTGGTGACTTCTGCACACAATGTGATATGTGCTCAACTGGCATATTCAGATTACCATAATCAAAGAATCATGGCCATACTAATTTTAAATAATCATAGAAGCTAATACAAAACATAAATCATATGAGTGTTATTAATAGTTTTCATAAAGCTAACATAACAACACTACACAGCTACAAGATATGTACATAAATTAATCCTGTTACTGATATTAAACATGAATGTGATATGTATTTAACAGTCTGAGCCGGGAGCCTGCATACCTGTGCTGACCTACTTAGGGAACAATGCCTTTGTGTCTATGCTAGTATGTAGCTTATTGTTTAGACCTCTTCAAAGAGTGCACATTTCTTTTTGTCTATTCACGTTGATCCAAGGGTATCTACATTTTGATAGACTTGATCAAGAGTACTGATAAATTCTCTAGTAACATCATATCCACATCCACATCCACTGCCTGGCAGGGTAGGCTGAGAGGCTTTGTTCTCCAGTATCAACTCTTTCAAGAGATGTTTCTATGTTGAATGAATGAACAACATGCTTTGCCGTGCTCAACCATCCCACTCTGACCATAAACATTCCCTTGAACAGTTTGTTTTTATTTATCTCAATACTTACTGCAACCATCTCTCGAATATTATTAGAGGTCGTCATAGCATAGTGGGTAAGCTTGTGACTGTAAAGGTGATAGTTGTGGAAGCCACAAGCCTAACTACCATCCACACCATCTTGATATGTGACATCCCACTTCCTTCCATGTGTCACACAACTGTGGAATTCAGCAGTGTTTCCAGGTCGATTAGACATGAGACCTGACATGACAAGACATGAGACATGACCTTTAAATAATGCGTTTATAACTACCTTAAAGGCCAGGAACTTGTGTTACACTGGGTTGTGGGAGCCAGTGTTCACTTACCATACACTTGTTTGCCTTGTCTTATAAGTTCAATCGCCCTCAGACTAAAAATTACTTTACTAAAAATTAAGTTTGCTTTGCTTACTGGCAAGTTATCTGGTAAGACAAATTATAGTATTATTTTCCACTACTCAACACACTATGACTTAAATTGAGACAGAAAACAAATGATTTAAACCAATTTTATCAAAGTTCTTCTACATACATTTATTTCTATCTAAAATTGGTTAGTTAATTATTGTTTCTGTAAATGGCAATTAGTCCAATTGAGTTTCTGTTCTTGAGGCTGTCAGACACAGTGGCACCATGTGTCACTATATATGATGGTTATGGATTGAATCAGTAATAAGACAAAGAGTGATGTTGAGGTCCATCACTCAACATACAATGTCTGAAAATTTGGCAATGTGAGGGGGATGGAGACATTATGTTCCCACCGTGCTATATTTGCGATAGTGTGAAACTTACTTGAATTTGTACCATATATTACATATAAAGTCCAACATTATATCATTACAGTTGTGTTCACTAAGTATCTGCATATGCGTATGGGGAGCGCTAGGGCTGCGCGCCGCGTCCCCAGCGAAGCCCCTGCTCTTTGGTGCGTTGACGTCGTTCATGCTGCACACGCTGCTCATGCTGATGCATGTATCACTGCTGGACGCCTTGCTACCAGTTGATTGGAATAGACTGGTAAGATCAAATAGTAGAGAGTAGTATTAAGATTCCTCAAGTTTCTACACATTGTATACTCTCTCATAGAGAGAACTATATTGTAGATTTAAAAATTATAATTTTATATATATTGAGCAGTTATTATATAAAATATATATTGTGTACCATAGGGTGGTATCTCGTTCGCGTGGAGCGCGGCGTGGCTGTCGAGCGGCGCGGCGGCGCTGCTGGCGGCGCTGCCCCCGCACGCGCCGCAAGCTCCCCACACCGCCTCCATGCTCTACACTGCTACCGTGAGTGATGCACATAACACTACAATTTTCTTTTTTAATATTTTTATATCAACCTTTCTACATTAATATAATATTAATATTATATATGAAATGTATGTTAAAAAAAAGCATTAACAATTTTCCCAAAATTGCTGATGATCAAATTATTAATACCAGGAATAGGCTTAATCTTAGTGCACTTGTGACTCCAGTGCATTTTGTGTGAGTCACTTTTACAATAGGATCCCAGAAAACATCAGAGAACTTTCTATATCACAATTAAAAAAATTGTGAAAATATGTTTGAGTGTTAAAGGTTATTACCAAGTTAATGATTACATGAATGACGACACGCTTTGGGAATGAAATTCTCTCTTCAGTCTGTTTCAAAGTATCATTGTCAGAAATGTCAAATTGTATAAAATTGTTTTTTTTTTTAAATCGTCCCGCTGAGGTTCTTGTTTCTTGCGCAGGTTCTTCTCAGGTCTGAGGCATTAACTTTAGTGAACTGGTGGTGCAATATTTGACATTAAAAAAATTGAAGTATGTTATTTTTTATTTTGAATAAAATTATTGGACTTTTGACTTTGATATAGTTATTTTGACTTCAGTAAGTATTGTCTTATAATAATAAGTTAGTGGTAATTTGTATGACATTTATATTTAATATATTTGTAAATTTGTTAAATAAATAAGATCCTGCAAAGTGCAGTATACAGTATAAAGCTAAAAAAAAATCCTATCAGTGGTTGTGCTCCGGGTGTGCACTTTTACAATATTATGAAATGTGAAATTCTGTTTGAGTTCCAACAAGAGTAGATCTATTAGTATTTCTTTGTAGCAAGGGACTGAGTATAGGTTTGGTTCACCATTCGTACAATGGCGTCTCATTCCAGGGTCTGGGCCTGGCCGGAGCGCTAGCGGCGCTGGCCGCGGCGCTGCTGGCGCTGCGCGGGGGATGTGCGCGTCGCGGCTCGCGGGCCTCTGCACCCTCGCTCGCCGCCTACCGCGCCGTGCCGCAGCCCACGCGCGACCACGCGTTATAGTGACACAGAGAAAGTGATGCAGTGACCCCATGATAGTGAGATAGTGATATGATAGTGTTTGTTTTTGTGTTGGTGGACGGGTGAGTTTTGTTTGCTTTTTTTTAGTTGATTTGGATTTTGGTATTGATTAATGGGTTTTGGTCAGTGTTGCCACCTTGTTTGTAATGAAATTTGTTTTTTTTATCGGAAATTGAATAACAGGTCACAATATGTTTTCCTACTTCAAAAGACACTCACAATTATTAAAACATGTGTTAAACTTTGTATTTTAAAAAAATCTGTTTACAAAGTATACCAAATCTAGCAACAACATTGGCAGGGTGGCAACACTGGCTTTTGATATAAATTTCAACTTAACATGCGGGCAACATTTATCACAAAAATGTTATTTATAAAAATAAATTGGCACAAAAAATATTTTTTAAAGTCTCTTCGTTGCATTGGTGTCTTGATAGCTACAGACCTGAGGTCTTGAATTGATGTAATATAATGATAGAAGTTTTTAGAAGTGACTATATGTTAGGACCAGCAAGCACTGAATGACCCACATTTTTTTGTATTAGTGTACTCATTTTTGTAAACTGTGGTGGCTTTTTTGAAATATAGTGTATTATTTTTAAAGTTTTATTCGACACTAAGGATAGATCGATATTTTAAGAAACAAAAAAATTACGTAGCTGACTCCAACACACATCTCAGAATCGTCTTGGATAATTTCCAATATGCAAATTTTCAAATCCTGCTATGTTCAAATTATTATATGTTTTCTTTTAAAATATTTAAAATGTAGTTTCTTTACAAAGTTTTCAGTTATAGCATATGGACATTTCATAAATAACCTGTAGGCTGAACCTACAGCTATATATATAACACACATATTTTTTTTCATTAATATAATAGTATATACATTTATTTATAAAGCCATCACAGACTAAAAAGGTATGGACTGTTAAGTCGGAGGTTGTCTAATACTGCCACTAGATGTCGCCGTGATCACGTCCATTTTTTTAATATAGTACCCCAAAATAGATTGTCTAGTAAAATGAGTGACTTTTTTGTACTAAATATATTTTTTTAAATGTATGCAAAAACAATAGAACACATTTGAATAAAGATGATTATATTTAAGGCGGCAGGCAGAGGAGCCAGTTAGCCAAAACAGTGTTTTGTTATGCTATTCGTTAATTTTGTTTGATGTACATTGTAGTACTGTGTGAAGACAATCTATTTTGTGCCACTGTTCCACGCGTATTATTTCCTCAAGTCTGATTTTGATGCTAGTCCATTTAGTAATAAGTATTTATTTTATTAATTAATTATTATTATTATTATAAGATAAACAGCATTCCTTATGTAGTTTTTGCACAAATGTTTAGATTATGCATATTTATTGATTGTAAATTATTACTTTTGAGCTTGACTCCTATTACGTTGTAACTGCTCCCTGTGTGAGTTTTATATATACAGTCGTGCATACATACATACAACTTTATATATATACACAATTGTAAGCAAAGGGTAATTTTGAATTGTAACCAAAGGGTTTATTGTGTTAAGAGTTCTGTAGTTTGAATCATTATATTGTATTCATATTTACTATTTATTATCTATATTTGTAATCAACTGCTGCAAGTTTGAAGTAACTTTGTTTTTTTGTTTTTGTTTGGATATTTAAAAAAAATGTATATTTTTTTAAACTACCTTTTTTTATTCCAATTTTTCCATTTTTTTAAACTGATAATCATGTTTTGAGCCAGGCACATTGTCTGGCTGTAAACATGTTGATTGTGGGATTGATTCCCACTCAGCGATATAAATAATTTTCTCTTCCTCACTCACAAGACAACTGAATTCACAATGTCTTGAAAATTGAGTGGTGCATGGGAAACAGTGTTAACACTAAATTATCCCTGCTCTGCCCTGCTATATAAAAAAAAAAAAACTTTTTAATATAAACAAAGTTAGTTTCAACTTGTTGTTTTGTTGACATATTCAATATTCATTTAAGGTGACGCTTCTACATAGTTTGCATGATTTGTAACGTAACATAACACTGTAAGTAGTCTGTAAGGGGATTTCATATACCAATACCAATTAAGATGTTATAGGGTGTAATTTTATACTGTGTAGCCGTTACTCGCCACGTGCTTACACCTTTCTACCGTTTTACTTGCTTATTGCACTTGGACACTCGGTCGCTGGGTCACTAATTTCCACTTCTCTTGTACTCTCTTTTTTTCAGTTTTCTAACACAATATACTCTATAATGGATATTTTGTAAACATTTATATATTCATATATATGTAATATTTTAGTACTATATATATAGAAATGCAATGTTAGTAGGCGTTAGGACCAATAGGCCGAGTGGTCGAGTGTGAAACTGTCTGTGACCGTTATATAGCGGGATCGAAACCCGCGTCACTCACACAGCTGTCTTCCGACCGGGCTGTGGTCACTAGACACTATCTATGTTTTTTATTTACATTATATCGTACATATCACCAAGTTGTACTCAATTATTACGCAAACCCCTTGTGTGTGTTTTGCTCCCTCTAACTTTTTCACTTCTGGAATGTTGTCCTTCTTCATCCCTCTCACTTTTTGAGTGATTAATGGATGTTTGGAATTGATTATTTGGTAATCAATTAAGTAATTGAAACAATTGAATTACTAATCTTTTTAATTAATACTTGTATCCCTGAAGTGATATAAATATTTGTAATTTTATATTTATCTAAATTATTGTGTCCAGAATTTGGTATTATGTGAATAGATGTAGCTGGGTACACAGAATATTTGATCTTGAGTAGTAAAAATGGTTTAGGCTAGAGTATAGTCTTGAATAGTAAAAATGGTTTGGTGGGATATATTAAAAAAAATGTTTGAAGAGAGTCCTAGCTGCATCTGTGAAACGCACAAGCATTAAATTTTGTGTAAAGAGTTATATAGTAAATGTAACCTGTTGACCAAAAGTATCATAGAAACTATGAACTAATATGTGGTGCATTCTGTTAAGTCTCAAGAGTGGGTATTTCCAATAATTACTCTTATGTACCAAAACGCAGCAGTATTTCGTGCTTTAGCAACATTACCCTTGTAGATACCTATAGATATTAGGTGTGTTGATAAAGCTATTTATTAGAAATACTTGCTCCCCAGAGTAACCCAAATGTACCTTAGTAAAAAACAGTCCACTTTCATAAAAAATGTAAAATCATAATATTTAAATGGTTTTAGAAGGAGTAAGAAGGAAGGGGGAAGTAAAAGGGGTGGGGGGGAGTATTCTGGTTGACGCGGACGGTCCGTTATGATGATCTCGATATAACCTGTGCGAGTATTTTAATTTAATATTTTAATGATAATACATATTATATGGTTTTTATACAATTTTGTGTTTTTTTTGTGATCTTAGTTTGTTTTAGTAGTCGAATATATTGCTAAGTTATTATTTTATTCTTATGAAAAAAAAACCTAACTTTTTAAACAGTCATTAGGTTCGCAGGTTCCCGCATGCATACCCTGCTATAAGCGGGATACATCTGTCAAGTTAGGCAATTCTCTAGAAGAAGCAGTTATAAAGTAAGTTGATATGTATATTTATTTACACAGAACTGCCTACTGAAACGCTTAAAAGGTTTTCCTTGTCACCTCAATCGTCACCATCAATCTCACCGATACAGTGCCGGCAATAATTGATATTTTATCGCGATAATTGATATTTTATCAGCTCATCTGAATGAACAAACTATGACCAGAGATACAAGTAATAGTTGTATTTATAATTTAGTTAATTTTCAAATTGTTTTGTTAGCTGTCATCTAGTAATTAAAAAATAATAATAAAATGTTATAATTTGTTTGTATTAAATGAATAAAATATCGGTGTTATGAACCGGATATGGGTAGCTCCGAGAGGACGAAGCGTTCGATACTACGCAAGTATTATTTAGAAAATGATTACGTTATGTCCGCTGAAGGAATGTTTAAAGGATTTTCAATTGTAAGTTAAAAAAATTTTTATAATGTTTTTTAACGAGAACTATGTAAAAATATTAATATTCCTAAAATTATTGGTCTTATTAAAATTATTGGTCTCGTCCCGTCGCGTCGTGGCTTATGTTTTTAGAGTTCACGTCTATGTTTAAATACTATGATTGGAATAGTTTGTATTTAAAATGTTTTCATATTTTTGTAATACGCGGCGTTGAGCTCCGCCAGTCAACAAGCAATGACTCGAAATGTAAGCGGAAAGTGGGGGATAGCATACATACAGCATGAAGCTGAAAAAAAAGTTTGGTTTGGTTTGGAAATGCAGATGGCGCAGAACCAATGTCCGGATATAGACTCCGGGGTTGGTTCGGAGTGGAACCTAATCGAAGAAAGTGATGGAATTAAAATTATTTTACTTTCGTCGGTCTTATAATACAAAGTGACGCGTGTAACGGGAACAAGGGAACGGAATGTATTACCACTAGGATATCTGACTTATTTTTTACCTTCACGCTGTATCCTGAACATAGCAGGGTAGGCAGAGGTAACCTAAGAAACTAGCTTTAAGGGATTCCGTTCCCACTGAGACATTTCCGTTCCCAACTCTCCTCTAAATGCCGAAGGCATCGCGTGTCGAGTGGTGGAACTCAACGCCGCGCTTTCCTCCGTTGTCAGAGCTAGGATATTAAATATCTCATTTCGTCAAGTGCAGTCGTACGCTTGTACCCCTGCGACACGACTGGCCTCTACTTTTTACTTGTTTATCAGTTAACCTGCACAGTCACCTCTATTGTGTTCATCTGGGGTGGCGGGTGCTCCCTGACGGTCTCGAGGCTGGCAGGGGGACTGACCCTGGGCGCGGGGGCCTGCCTGGCGGTAGTCGCTGCGGTCAACGTGCTGTCGCTATCCGCGTACGCGCCTATGATATGGTTTTTTTGCGTAGGTTTACTTTATTTACTATTAATTTATATGTTATGTGAAATAATTTTGAAAGGATTAAAACGAATCAATTGGTATTGCTAATTGTATTCTAATCAAGTTACGTTAAGCATACCGTCTATTACAATATCGTCGGCGGTGCACGACATTGTAATTATAATTTTTGTGAAAATCAAGTATCTAGATACCTATTCCGTCTATTTTAAACTTTTAAAATGAAACAAAATCTTTAATTTGATTGTTAAAAACCGGCCAATGATTGCAACTGTTTCAGTAAAAATAACCTTAAATCTCAGGTTTTGTTTTCTTATAACAATAAAGAATATTAAAGTACAACAAAAACACTGGACAGGATCTCATAGTGTCGACAGTCCTGGGCTCAGCGCTGTTACTGCTGGCGGTCCTCGGCGTGGTCTTCTGTAATCATCAAAGTTTTATAGCATATACTTATGGGGTAAGAATACAAATAGCTTCTACCTGACATCTGATGTGAAAGGTTAGTAGCCTAGAGTAGTCCTGGATACGATTATATAATGTTAGAGGGCCTTTAATGTTTCTAATGAGGATGCAAACAGAATGTGTGCAGTAAAAGAACCATTATAAGTGAAATAAGTATTTATTTAGTATAATGTTTAATGGCATAATTAAATGCAAAGTAGTTCAAACGTAATTTTATTGTTCATATTCATGAATTTACTTTTTATATAATGTAATAAGCGACGTCGTCTTTATTTACCGACTTCAAGAAAGGATAATTTCAGTTTGATGTTTGTAAACCACTTAGGTTTCCAAGAATATATTTAAAATTTTTAAGTGTAAGCACGTCATTGTGTTTTTTCTCGGGAACTCAGTCATCGAGAAGATTGCTTTTAATTTACATGTAATACATTCCAATGTAGGGCTTTCCCTTAACTTGGACCATTATCTGAGTTGCTTCAAAATGTATTCAGTAGCTTTTGGCAAATGTGTACTTATCCACGTATTATTCCTAAGATAGCTAAAGAAAAGGATAGGAACATAGTATACACCAATATGTAGATAATATATCGGAATTGACCCCAGACCCACAATTATCGACTCGTGTATACAATCAGACACTACCCCACTGCGGCTAGGTGGTGTCAATGTCTCTTTTAAAATACTTGATTAAAATAACTAGCGAAGGTTTTTGAAAATTCAAATAATTACTTTCAAAATAAAAGAACAGCCAATATAAATATACAGGAAACGATTCAAGGCATTCGATTTTGTAATAACAACACAAATTACCAAATTTTATATTAATGTTCAAATTTGAATAACAATCTGTATATTATGTTAATATATAATATACATTTTATTGGGTCACACATATTTTGCTTATAGCAGATATATTGCAGGCGGAACTTAACGCCAGACTTAGTAATGCAAGGGCGAAGAAATTAAAGTAATCCCACGAATAAATGAATATTTCATATATTTAATATTATCATTTCCTCACTCTGATAACAAGTCAAGAAAGTGCAACATGGAGTCTCGCCACTCAACTGCAATGAATTAGGATTCGAAATGAAATTAGTGGCGAATAGAAACGTCTTAATGGGAATGGGGTGTTTTAAAACTAGGTTCCCAGTTTCCTCTATTTACCCTGGATACAGATATAATTTTCTATTCTGCTACAATCCTTAATATTGAGATAGTCATTTACTAATAATTTTATGTAATTTCAGCCCCTCTCACTTATAAATGGAGGGTTGGTAATAGTGAGTGCTCTGTCTGCATACATGGCGGTGACAAGTAAGTGGGATGCGGTATCTCTACCACCCACATCTCAAATACAACAAGAAAGTGAATTAGAGGTTTAATAAAAACAACATAAATTTATAATATCTTTGTTTTTATATAAAAATTCTACTAACAATTTTAATAAAATATTTAAATTTTGTTGTACTAAATTCGAGTATTACATCATGTTATATACACATTGACACCATCACCATTTTCTAATGTAACCTGGTACTAGCTACGAGCTAGAAGTTCTATAATACTGTTCAACACACTCAAGAATACTGTCAGCTCGAGGCTTTGTTGCTACTCCAGCAATTTCCACTCCTAAATTTTCAATCTTATGTGCCGTTGAGTTTCCAATGGCAAAATGTGGAAGAACTGACAACTTATTGTTAAAAGTTTGCAATTGTCTATAAATATATTCACAGCCGGACGGACTGAAGAATATTAAGCAACTAGGATTTACAATGTCATTTAAGTTCAGTAAATTACTTCTTAAATTTTTGTTCTCCTTAGTCTCATATACTGTCAAAGCGTCAACAGTGATATTTCTTGAGGATAAAGAATTAGGCAATGTCTCAGATCTCAAGTTGCCACACGGGAAAAGAAATTTAGTTTCCTCTGAATTTTCTTTGACTATAAATGATGCTAAGTTTTCAGCATTGCCAGTGTCACTGCCAACAGCTTCTAAACCTAGTAACAATTTAATTTTTTGTTTACTTGCTTCACCTACTGTGTATACATTTTTTGTATTCCAAATATCGAGTTTTGAAGGCGCCCAGCACTTTGATACTGCTTCGATGGCTCTCGGACTGGTCAATATGAGGGCATTGTAATCTTTCCTCAGCAATTTCTCACTCAGTTCTTGTAAGTTTACAAATTCAAATTGCAGTGGCTCCACAAATATAGTTTCATACTTGCCTCGGAAAGCCTGCTCATAGTCCTCTGACACACTTTTAAATAATACAACTTTCTTCATGTTTATGTATTTTAAGTCAGAAACGACATCAATGACTTATTCGTTGTTCCACTGCCCACTACTACATAACAATCTTGACCCTGAAACTATTAGAAACAAGTGAGAATAATATATAGTTATGGAATTTTTACGAGTTGTTAATAATATTTGTTCAACACTAAAACACTAAGTAATGACCTGTTTTATTCGAATAAAGGCTATAAATAGTGAGTGACCAATTGTTGTAGGTATAATTAAAGGACACGATATAAAATAATTATTGTTTTCCTAATTGACTTAAACTTACTTTCACTGACAGCTGACGTCTGGTCGCTGACATTGCTGACAGCTGATTCAAGGTCTGGGTGTTTGACGTTGACAGTTTTGCAACGATCGAATACTTTACACGCCAATATGCAACTGAAGCTAAAGAAAAGTATGTATGTAATATGTTAAATCTTACCGTACAACCTCCTTCGTGTCTTCTCCATACAACGTGACATTGGCGAAGTGATATGTGCTCAACTGGCACGCTCGGAACGCCAGATTTAAAGAACCATACACACCATATGTTAAAAATCATATATTATATTATAACCATTGAATAAAATTGTCAATGTGGTTTTTGTGGTATTTGATATGTGACGATAGAAACATGTTTTGATTTGCTTCAGTTAAAGATAAGCGTTGATGATACAGCCGACTCTAGGAGCGTTGTAGTGTGCTTACGCACACATTCGCGTAAGCACATATTTTCTGGGGGGGCCTGGACTTTGCCTTTGAACAGATATATATATTCATGTAAACGTAGTTTTTTTTTTAAATTTTTCGAGGCAATTTTTTTTATAACTAAAATTTCTGGGGTGAGCACGGCCTCCCGTTCTTCTTACGCCCATGTACGCGGTAGCTTTGGATGACTGGCCCTGAAGTCGGTTCCACAGATGAATGGATATAATATAATAGTTACCCTTAACTTCACGCTGTACACAGCATGATAGGCTAGTACTAAGACAGTCAGTTCCCTATTTCCCGCGGAATAAGAACTTATTTTATTTAATAAATATACTAACAGATATACGAAATTTACGACTGTAAACGCAACAGATTATAGGTTCGATTGACGATTCCCACTCAAGTAAATTATATATTTAATATTTTCATTTTGTCGCCCTTGCGACGAGGTAAAGATGAAGGTAAAAACATTTTATATTGCCAGTACATTTAAAAGAAAAAGGAACATTTTAGAAGTGGAAAATGAAAAGTCCTGTTTTAATCAGCAATAATCGCTACGTCTGAATTTTAACTGTATTTCGACGCGCTCCGGTTTTACCGATAAAGATAAGACTTACCTAGGTAACTGTATTTTTAATTATTTTTCTTCAGGTTATATGTTTTATAAGTTATATAATATTGGGAACCACAGGAATAAAAAAATACAAGGAAATATTTAATATGCTTTTTTTTATGTGTAAACTAGAAAAAATATATTTAACAATGGAATTTGAAAAGGTTAAAGTAATTTAATTTAATTACTTTAACTAATAAACTTCTATGAAAAAATGCTTAAAAATTCTTCATTGTAAATCTTAGGAAACTGAAATAATAATGTTTGCTTTGAAATTCTATGTCGATATTTACTTATTTATGACCATACGATATATTCTAATTTGCTTAATTAATAACCTTACATTGTCTCTAAAACCCTGGACATAGGCCTCCGCTAAAGATGCCCCAGCTAACTAACTCACAGATCTATATAAAATATTTAATAATTTGTTCCCTTTTATACGATAATACATTCAATTTGGCGAATTAACATGATTACGGAAGTTTATCTTTTGTAACGAGATTAGTTTATAAAAAACCTAAGTAATATAAAAATTCGCAAACTCGAAATACAAGAGGAGAGGCAAATAGCGATACATTTTAATAAAGCGCTAAGGGAGGACGGCGGCGACGCAAAGTTTTCTTTATAGGACGTTACAACTCATTAAAAGTAAGAAAATCGCTGTTTCCAAAATTCAGTAGGTATTCTTAAGCAACATGAGTGTAACTGAAATTTATTGAGGTGTTTTTTTGATAATTTTATTAAGAAAAATATACATTAATTCTATATTTTTTTGAAAATAATAATTTGGACATCCGTCACGTTGTTAACTGTTTGAACCACTACTCTTGAAAATCGTCTCTCTCTGATCACTAAGCATTACGATCTTATCTACTTGACTATGGCTTGGGTAGTTTCCAAAAGGTACAGGTTCAAATTTTTTAATTTTTTTTATAAGCTTTTAAAAAAGTAATCTTCTATCCTTAGTGTAGTGGGATAATACTTACTTTGAAAATAAAAAAAAATGTGATAAATTCAAATTCAAATTCAAAATATTCTTTATTCAAATAAACTTATTATAAGCACTTTTGAATCGTCGAATGAACATATGAACAAAAAGCTACCACCGGTTCGGAAGGCAGTTCTGCTGAGAAGAGCCGGCAAGAAACTCAACAGTTGCTCTTTTTAAAATCAATGGTACAATCTATTACATTAGCTGGCAGCTATCCTGCCTGACATTCAATAGACATTAATTCCATACATCTTTATCCTCTAAATATTCTTGAACAGTGTAATAAGCTTAACTTGTTAGAATTTTTTTACTGATATTGTAAATTTTGATAGTGGCAAACTAAGAATACACTGCGGAATACACTGCTTCTTTGAAAACATCTCGCAGAGAATCTCGAGCTCTTAGATTTCTCACGGCTCTTTTTTGGAGAATAAATAAATATTGATATTATATTAAATATATAAGACAACTTCTTAGAATTGGTCTTTACGAAATTATTTATGTCTATGAAATTCAGATGAATTTCGAGAGGCTATTCATACTGTCGTAGCACAGCGGCACGCCCTGAGAGTTACAGTATCTGACTGTACATAGGACGATGTGACGATGTCCACTCGGGACAATTCATTATTTCCACACCTTTGCCCACAAAGCACGGCGTTGAGTTTGAAAATTGAGTGACGTACGTAACATAAGATCCTCTCAACTCAAGCTTAGATTATAATATAATTAGAGGAATTTGTTTGGTTGAACGTGATAGAATTGAACAATCATTTGCGTGTTATATAGTCAATTCTTAAGGTAAGATATTATAGTGCTTTACGATAGGCATTTCGATGAACCTGCTCCTACTTCGGGCACTTGCGTGTCATGCCACATGTGTCACACACTACTCTTAGCTATTACGCTGCGAGTCGCGACGGACAGGCGTCGTTGGCGGCGGCCGGGCCGATGACAGCGGGGACGAGCTCCGCCACGACGATGCGCTGTACAACCGACTGGTTGTGGATTCGCTCCCCACTCGAAGAGATGAAATATTTATGTAAATTTATATTTCCATTTCTTCGATCTGGTGTCGAGGCAAAGCGCGGCATTGAGCTCTGCTCGAAAATTGGGCGAGGCGTGAGGAACGGAGTTTCTTAACACTGGGCACTCTACTAATCCTGCTAGCAGGAGACAGCGTAAAGGTAAAACATACTTTACTTTAGATTAGATAATTCATAAGTTATAACAAAACCTATTTAGATACAATGTATCGAGCTCCCACTGCGTAGTAACTGTAACGTGTAACTACTACGAGCACAGTCGTGGTTATATAAATTAAAACTTTGGGCTCTGAAGTTAAATTGCATTTCCATTTATAACTGCGAACTT
Source organism: Heliconius melpomene rosina (assembly GCF_056956725.1). Lineage (NCBI taxonomy): Eukaryota > Metazoa > Arthropoda > Insecta > Lepidoptera > Nymphalidae > Heliconius > Heliconius melpomene. The sequence continues at coordinate 333,502 of NC_140402.1, read as the reverse complement.
ACTTATATATACAATTGTACTCATATATTATGTGAACTATATTTGTTACTTTTACATCGTCATTGTCTTGCCATGTGTTTATTAAAAAGTTGACGACGGAAAGATTATGTAAAAAAATATCAATAAGGTTCCCGAACCTATTAGGAATTGATAATAATTAGGATAGCCTTTGCATTTTTATAACAAACAATTGTATAAATATTACCTCGCTTACCGCTTACAAGGTTCTATTACAATTACAATACCCCCCCCCCCCCCCACTTAGCAAAGAGATCTTAGAATTGTTACAATCTCATATATGAACCATCCCATAATTTTTCACCCAGTGTTTCAGTTAATGTTAAAAGAATTTAAAATAAAAACCACTCTCATTTCCCATGCTGAGCAAGGTCTCGCATAGCAGAGTAGATAGACGGAAACTAGGAATCTTTTCCCTTGAAGTGACTCCGTTCCCCACTTTCCACCGACTTCGTGGCATTGCGTATTAATTGGAGTAACTATATGCTGTGCTTGGCCTCGTCATCAGAGCGAGGAAATGCATATAATATGGGAGTAGCCCAGCCGGCCCAGTGGGAGAATTTATTTCATTTGGTTGTTGTTTCATTTTCTGCTCTGGTAACAAGACAAACTGCGGTTTTTAATTTCGCCATTCACCAACTAATGTCTGCAATGTGCGTTATGCAAACAAAAATAAATTAAAAATAAAGACAAAATCATGAATAATTTTAATGTTCCTTCATAAAACATTCCTCTTGTATAGTTTTAATAAAGCGTACTCAACGAATGGGCACCTCCTTGGGAGCTCGTCCTCGTCCTCCTCCTCGCGGCTTCTCGCGGCGACTGGAGCTATTCGTTATACTTGTAAGTGAAGTCTTTGTCTCGGGTAATTTATTTACCTCCGCAATGTCTCTGGAATATATACGAGCGCTGCGTGCGTCGCTACTACACCACGTCGCTGATGATAGTATGTTAGTTGGGGGAGTTCCTCGTTTTCATGTGCAATACTTACTTGCATTCTATTTTATCTGCGTGGTTGATTTGGACAAACAACGATTTTAATTTATGCAATTTTTGTAAATGTTCGGTCTTTATCTATCTTTATGTGGACTGGGTAGGAGAGGAAATCTAGTATTAAGGCACTCTGATTCCTACTTAAATTTTCTTTGTATGGCGGAACTAAGAAACTTTGGCGGCGCGGCGTTGAGCTCCGACATTCAACAAATAATGTCTAAGCTAGGGAAGATAAAAGAAAATAGCAGAGAGCCTTATTTCCCAAACGAGGGTATTAGTAAATAGCCAAAACACAGCATGATAGCGGATGGTATCGAGTATGTCGACGGCAGCAATAAGCTAATTCCCGATATATCCCGGAAGCACCAATAAGTACGCAAACGCGCCCCGGATGGGGGGATTACCGCCGCCGATATATGGCACTACGTCGGCATTGAACGTGTGTACTCGCGCATAGTTAGGCTTATTTACTTGCTCGCTCTGAGAGTAACGTTATTAATGAAATATCATTACTGATACGGCACATCTAAAGATAAAAATAAAGAAAGATCATCCATCAGGCGCAGTAAAGGCATCACCCCGTAATGAGGTAATAGCAGCATCACAGCGCGCAGCACTCCCAGACCTCCATTAAGTAAGCTGGCACTAGTAAATTGTTATAGTACTGGAATACCACCGCTCTTTTAAAATCTTTTATTTTCTAAACAAAATCTGGGGGAACTGGGTAGAATGTTTTAACCTACTATGGGAGAATGCAATTATTTAAGCTTTCATATGTGTAGAAAACTATTGTCTACGTATTTAAAGGTATACTATATTTAGCGCTTTGTTGTGGTCTGATAGCTAATACGATAGGATGGTATTCATTCTCGTTTAGGGTGACTAAGAATATTTTAGAGTATATTAAAATAATGAGTAGAGTTCTTCCACTGAACATGTAAACCTTTAAGAAATTGGTGGCAAGTGCGGAACGGAAGCAGTCTTAACATCAGGTTCCCAGGTTCACTGCCTACAATACTATATGACCGAGTTGACTTTGAGACGTATTTAACAATGTTGTTTATCAAACCACGCTATATGTACTCGCATTAAGAGGAATGGTATAATTCAGTAAAACAATATTACTTATCAAGTTCGTCGCGGCTTGGAAGCACGTACAGCGTCAGGCTGCAAAGAGAAGCTTCACAGTGCATCCTGCATATATCAGGGTACGCAGAGTTTAATAGTGTTACGACTCTCCGTTCTCCACTGTTCGTTAAATTTACGATACATCGAGTGTTGAGATACGGAACTCAACGCCGCACTTTGCTTGTCTCACCGCCGCAAACAAAACTATAAATGTCGTTTACTATCTGAAAATGTACCCAGGTTGATTATATTATGTACACAAGTCATATGAAAAAGACTTTATATGACTGTTGTATTAGTATACAGTTAGTATATAGATTCGTTTCGTAATAAAGGCATTATGTCTACTAAAGGCTTTTGAAGGCTTTTGTTCTTTCAACCGGAAACAAGTTTATGGAAATCCGCTTACAAAATTATTTTTAAAAAATATGAGCGGGAATGTATATTTTTCATTAGCATTGTTTATTGTGTACAGAAGAATGAGGAATCTCTCTGTTTGTTTTGTTCTAGTTTACATTTTTATTTGGTATCACAATGTTAGTATATTTTTCAATGTTAGGATTATAAACTTTTTATACGTTCCTCGTAGGCTTTTTTAATTTATTGGCTTTTGTGATTTCCTAAAGAACATATTTTTTATTTTAGTTTTATTGACATAGACGAAGAAATGAAAATATTAAATATTTAATTTTCTCGGCTGGAAATCGAACCCGCAACCCGTCGCGTTTATAGCTTTACATGCTTGTGCTCAGGCGCCACGACTGGCTTTTCAATATCAATATTGCTTTTATATAAAACCATTACAAAATATTTTTCTATTATTACATTCTAAGTCTAACATCCGGCTATTATATAGTATGGAACGTCCTTCGACCTTATTTACGAGGTATCGACTCCACTAGATCCCTTTAAAGCTCATTGGCCTGAAATTGATTGTTACGTCTCTATCACTGAAAATTATTTTCTATAAATATTCATTGTGTGTTTAAATAAAAAATGCTAGGGTAAGCAGAGGGATTGTTAAAGATTGAGGGAATGTTAAGACACTCCGTTCATCATTTTCTGACCAAGTTTTAAGACATCGCGTGTTGAGTGGAGGAATGCAAGTCATATTTCGTCGTCATTATAAACTAACAGTGTGTTGAGTAGTAGAACTCAACGCTTTGCCTCGACACCAGAGCGAAAAAATGGAAATATAAACGTAAATAAATATTTCACTTCTTCGAGTGGGAATCGAACCCACTACCATCGGGTTACAGTCACACCCTTGTGCCGCTGCGCCATTGGCAACGGGATCAAAGCCGCAGGGAATAGCACGCGTTTATTATACACTTAATATATTAAACGTAAAACCCAACGAATTAGTACAACTGTAGCATCGTTTTACTTTTTCTGCAATCTACAAGCAATGCTAGCCGTCAGCTATGAAAGTAAAGCTAGTATGGAAAATGCCTTACATTTTAGAATTCATCACACACTTCCACAGAGACGACGGAACGATTCCAATATTTGTGTAGCTTTTGAATTGAGCCCGCGCGAGCTTTTAACTTGCCTTTCGTAGCTACAGCGTAGACTCGTAGACCGAGCGTAGAACTAGAGTAATCAAAATAAAACATGTTTTTGAAACTTAATTTTATTTTTTTGTTTATTTATTAGTTAAGTCAGAGAGTTAAGTATCATAATTATCATATAAAGTCATATACATAATTATGTCAACAATAAAAATTCCTCTCGGGGATATAACTAACTTCATTAAAAAATGGTTGTTTTTGTAAGTTAAACCAAACCTTGTGTTGAGTAGCGCCACTCATCATGTGTCTGGAATTGGATAGAACATTTTTGTTACACTTTAAATGTAATAAATAAGTTAGGTTTAAGGTAAATTTAACATTTAACTGGTCTGATAAGACGAACCATGTCTTTAGGAGAACGGAATATCGTTGCGCTACTCTTTTTTACCTTTCTTGCTATAAATTCAAATTCAAATTCAAAATATTCTTTATTCAAATAAACTTATAATAAGCACTTTTGAATCGTCGAATGAACATATGAACAAAAAGCTACCACCGGTTCGGAAGGCAGTTCTGCTGAGAAGAGCCGGCAAGAAACTCAACAGTTGCTCTTTTCAAAGTCAATGGTACAATCTATTACATTAGTTGGTATTAGCTATCCTGCATTACATTCAATAGACATTAATTCCATACATGTTTGTCCTCTAAGTATTCTTGAACAGTGTAATAAGCTTTACTTGTTAGAATTTTTTTTACTGATATTTTAAAGTGAACACAGGGGGAACTCTATGCGTAGTACAAAATTTTAGGAACAGAAAGGGGAATAAACGTAAAAACTACAAGTTTTTTGAAATACCGTGTAACAAAACCTCGCTGGTTTTAAAGCAGAAAACTGATATTTTCATATTAATTCAAAAACTCGCACTGTACCGCTGACCGTTTAAAATAATAAAAATTGTTTTCAGTGACTTTTGAAATACGTCCGAATGTTCTGAATGCGACCTGTATGGAGAAAATGTTTGATACAATTTTTTTGAAAAATTGAAAAGGAACGACCGTTGCAACTAACCTCTTTACAAATTGGAAAAACTGTTTGAATAGTTATTTTAATTTGAACTACAATTTTAACTCAATTATATATACACACATACGTATGTTAGCGAATACTGTACGTTAAAACATTTGGTGAGGTTATCGTTACTAAGCCTGCAACAATATAGCGTGAAGCTGACAAAGACTGGCAGTTTTCCATTGAAATGATATTCAATAGACATTAATTTTCAATATCCTTCTTAGGATATATCCTTCTTTCTCCTTCAAATATCCCCGAACAGAGTAATATTTCATGGCTTTAGTTCGCGAGTCACGATTATGATAGCTCGTTTAAAACATTCCACCTCGCTCCGACTCCACACATATGTGTTTTATAACTGTATGACATGTTATTGAGCTATAAAGGGAAACAGACGTCTGGTACATTTTCCTCGTAGATATGATTTAAACTCCGTACTGGCAAATGTGATGTGTTCGACGTGTAAACGCGAAGGTAGTGGGTGCGATCGTCGTTTGTGAAAACGTGGGGGACGTCCCCACTTTTCGTATCCACCGTATGTTGGGGACATTGCGCGTTGAGTGAAAAAACTCAACACTGCACTTTGTCTTCTTAATAGAGCGAGGAAATTAAAATAATTCAATCGTCCAAGTGGGAATTGAACCCATTACCGTCTCGTTTACAACAGGACGCTAGGCCACTGCGCAACAACTGCCTTAAATATTCATACGAGGTAGATTAGTTTTAGTTTACTGAGATGCGAGATGCGGTCTGCGAGATGCGACTTCAAAATTATAAAATCTTTGTAAAATTATTTTTCACTTTTTAGTTCGTTTTTGGAAGTCTGTTTTTCCTTTTGTTAAAAATTAATTTATTTAAATATTAATTATTAACTGTGTAAATTCTTCTCTAACAACTCTACCACTGCTGCTCGCGTATATATGACACACTCCTATAAACATCAATTGCCTATTCTGACCTCCGCACCTCACACTTCTTTCCCCGTAGTAGGCAAAGAGAATCTGCTATCAAGATTGAAGATATCCCAATCTTCGCATTCTGTCGCACCTGTCGTTACTGAGTGACTGAGAAACAACACAAAGTACAAACTGAAAGACTTAGAAAGTTGAAATTTAGCACGTAAGGAGTGAATTAATGTTATGGAATGTAGATGAGCACTAATAAAGGCTTTCTCAAAATTTCTACGTGAAAAAAAAATGGAAAATTTGCATTACACCTCTTAGTAACTTTTAAAGTATTAAAGCATTAAAGTATATTCTTTTAATAGTTCTTTAAGCTTTATGTGTTGTTCCTATAAAATAAATAGTTCTTGTTAGTTCTGTCGTAATGATCGATGTTAGTGTTCGTTCCGGTGTAACGAATTACGGGGCGATGCCGATGTGTCGCTGTAGCGCACGCGACCTATTCATATAATGTCATACAAAATTAAACTTTCAGACAATGTGATAAGGTAGTTTATTCATTGCGAGCGGTTATCGTAGCCATTGCCGCAATTAAATGCGTATTTAGCGGTACACTCACCTGTGCCTATTGGGAATATATTTTTATACTAGCGGACGCGCGCAGCTTCGCTTGCGTATTTAAGGGTGAATTCTAATAACCCATGAAACATGTGTTCAATGAAATATTTTTAAGAGTCTAAATTTCAAATTTTATAAAAATCGGTGGCGATTTAAAGATTTTTCCATACAAACTTTCAACCCCTTATTTGCACCCTCAGGGGAAGAATTCTAGAAAACCATGAAACATATGTTCAATTAAATATTTTTAAGACTCTAAATATCAAATTTTATAAAAATCGGTGGCGATTTAAGAATTTTCCCATACAAACTTTCAACCCCTTATTTGCACCCTTAGGGGGAGAATTCTAGAAAACGATGAAACACGTGTTCAATTAAATACTTTTAAAAATCTAAGTTTCAAATTTTATAACAATGCAGATTTATTTTTTTTTCCGTACAAACTTTCAACCCCTATTTCACCCCTTTAGGGTTAAAATTATTCAAAATCCCTTCTTAGTGGATATCCAGAATATGAAAGTAAATATCTGTCCAAATTTCACGTTTCTACGCACAGCGGTTACGGCTGTGCGTGCGTCTTACCTCAGTCAGTGAGGACAAGTCCTTTTATATATATAGATAAACAATATATAAATAAAATAAAATAAGGGCTAATGATCCAAATTATTTGTTTTTGGCATTTTATAAATTTTGGATTATGTTACCTTTTACATGAAAAAAACAGGTACAAAATCAGTTCATTTGTTCGGGATCCAAAAGAGTCAAACTTATGTAATACCTACACTTGTTTCTTTACATAGAGGAAAGGGATTACTAAAACATTGCGCTCTTCACTTTCCATTGTTTCCCAGTGTTTGAGTATTTCTAATGTCTCGTAATTTCTGGAGCTCAACGCCGCGCCTTACGAAAGTAAGTAAATACTCCAAATATATACTCGTATGTATTTGAGTAATAAGATTGGATAAGTAAGTAGCTTTACGCTGTATGCCGCATATAGCAGGGTGGGTAGAAGAACCTGGGAACTTAGTGTAGACTGAACTAGAACTTGATTATATGATTATTACTTGTTTTCGCCACTTATCGAATATTCTCAAAGAACACAGCATGTGCAAAAACAAAGTCATTATAACTGATAGACCCTGTGAGCCTCATCGTGTATTCATAGCGGCGGTCGCTCTTAACGAGATTTAGTAGTCTCTGTAGTCTAAGTGTGCTGAAGGGGGGTGGCCACCTGTACTTGACGATAATAATATAGGTATGCAGTCGTGGCCGTCATGGCTCAGCGGTACTGATCGTTTGACTGTGAACTTAAGGGTTCTGAGTTCGATGCACATAAGCGGAATTACATTGAAACTTAATTAATTGCAATATTTTGATAGGAACTGGAACAGGAACCATTACTAATTACTAATTGGTGGTCCATTCTGTTCTAGAGGTACCAAATTTACATATTATTTTATAGCGACAATGTTTTTGTCTTGATATATTTATGAAATAAATGTCTAGGGCAGAGGTTTGTTTAACTAAGGTTAGGGCTTTCCCAAATAAACCTCATAAGAAGTTTTCTTCTAATAGAAACGTAAGAATAGGTCATGTTGTCAAGTAGTGGAAATCCTTTTGGAAGTAAGTAATTATTTAGACACTATTAGTATTCCGAAGACGTCACGTGGAGACATTTATAAAGTGCTTCTGGAACAGGCGACAGCTTTGAATTATTTGTGACGTACTCTGTGTTTTATGTTTCTTTTTACAAAAAAATAATCAATAAAAACAGTTTGGTTGAAATAATGTTATTCAAAATGAGAAGGTACATATTTCGTGAACGTCAAATACCGTACCACCAGTTCCTTAAGCTTACTGCCTCAGACTTGAGGTGAATTGGCTCAAGAAACTGAGGGGGAAAAGTAAAATATAGATAATATGTAAATATGAAGCCGTCGCGTCGTCTGACTGTAAGTACAAAGTTGTGGCTTTGATTCCCTTCTGGTAACCAGGTAAAGTGTTGTAGATTCTGTTTCTCGATGTCTCGAGGTTCCCTCTGGCAGGCTGTATGCAGTATATAGCGTGAAACATAAAATCAACAAGTAGTAGCTTTTGTTAAAAATCTACTCTTTTAGAATTTAGCTGAACTAAAAAAAAAACTTCGAATCCACTTAAGAGCCTGCAAAGTCCTAAAGAGTCTTCGTGTCAAGTTGAAATACTTGTACTTCCCGTGGACCGACAGTTATAAAATTTGGTACTGTATGTGACAACTTACAAAGAGAAATTTAGAAAATTTATAAGTCTTTCACGAAAAATGAAAATTTATTGAGGAACCGAACTGTCTTAACGGGAACAGGTGCCTTGCCTGCCTGCCTGCCTTTGCTGCCACTAAATTAGTACTTTGCGTGGTACAAAGAGATTCACATTTTCGATAATACATTTATATACGTATAGTACACATTGTCATAAATAATATCACTTGTTATTTTTTTTGAGTCACAGAGTAAAAAATGTATTAGTTTTCGCGAGTGACGGCTGACTCGCGTGTATTATGCACGTCGCGGCGTTGCAAGCTTAATATGCTTTTATTAAAATCGTGTTTGTAAAGGTTTTCCTGTTACAAAAAACTTTGCCTTGTGTTTTTTTAATGTATACGATATTTACATTTTAGGGTTCCGTGGAATGGCATAAAACGAAACTCTTATGGTTTCGTCATTACTATCTCTATGTCCGTGACAATTTTAAAAATATGTAGATGTCAATGAAAATGGATTCGGCCGAGATAACCTATGATTTTCGAGATAAGACACAATTTTATTAGTAGAAGACGAACTTATTTTTCCTGACGAAAATTGATACTGGATTTTGGCGTAGGTAATATAAGCTTGATACAACGGAACCCTTCACGAGCGAGGCCAAATCTCACTTTACCATTTTTATTTAAATATCATAAAGCAGTTGCAAGTTCTGGATATAGCGTTTGGAGAGACAGACAGTTCTTTAAAATATTGTTTTTAAGAGGTGTAATGTATGTATGTACGCAAGTATGAGTAGGGAATGGAATGTATTAACACGAGGTTGAATTCGACGTAAATACTACGATACGGAAATAATACGATTTCGACGGGCTATCCTGCTGTGTGCGGGATACAGCGTGAAGCTGATTTTTTTATAACGTAATATAATACCATTAATATACCATAATAAACCCGAAAATTGAGGTAGAACCGAACTAGAGCCATCTCAAGTACTGACAAGCTTTTACCCCATGACGTCATTATACATACATTTAAATATTTATATATAATTTAAATTAATGTAAATTATAGCTCTAAGGAACCCAATAATATATCACGACGATAAAAAGTAAGTAAGTATCTGATAACGTATCAGTTTTACTCCTCTGAATAATGGCTCGAGTGAACTCCAGACCCTCTGGGATTTATGACCTCGTTAGAAAACCACAACCTGTGGTTTAAATGGTTATACTGATTCAGAAACTCTTCCACTTGTTGCGTAGACAGCAGGTTTGACATCTGTCTGTACCGCAGCCTTTGGCGCTCCGTTGTCTCTGACTACCCCGCTATGGATAAAGCGTGAAGTGTAGTTAAGTTAACCGCTAAGCTATTACTTATACCGAGTATGTTGGGTTTCAAGTCGTGACAAGCCTTATATATTTGTGAAGCACACATACATACTTTTTTTCAGCTTCACATTATATCCTGCACGTAGCAGGTTAGGCGACATAGTGTTACGATACTCCGCTTCCCATTTTCTGCAGAATTCTTGAGGCATTGCGTGTTGAGTGGCATAACTCAACATATGGCGTAAGGCTAAAAAAAATAAAATAAAGATAAAAGAAGTATGCCTAAACAGTACCGTAAAACTCAGGCTTGCAAACGTATAGCAAAAGTGAATGAATGTTTATACTCTATTCGAAATATCATGTATTCACAAAGACGCACTGGACTGGACGATCTCTTAAAATAAACTATAATTCTGTATAAATACAAAATTGAAATAAATTCTCGGAGATTATAAAAGTTTTTGCAGAATATGGATTCTGCAAAAACTTTTATTTGGACAATTACGAATGCAAAATCCAAAATTAGAATAAATGATTAATGAGAGCTGTGTTCGTTCTGAGCTGCCTTCCGCTGGCGACGGACGTCTCAGCTGGAATTGAATTTGATTTTTAATTTTTAACTTATATTTGTTTCTATGCATATAAAAAAATCTGTTATGTAAATCTGTTTGTGATTTCTAAATGTACAACAATGTTTTTAAAGTGCATATAGTTATTGATATGAGGACATAGCCATTAACAATCTCAGGCAGCTGCTGCAACATATATACTACTTAGAATTCTAAAATCCCTACAAGTTCGGGATTTCCCTTTTCCGCGCAAAGAACCGCGCGTGTGAACCTAGATAGATATTAAGTAACGTTTAGTTATTATTTTTCTAATTAAGAACTAACACTATTAGTTCTTTAATAGAAAACAGTATCCGCTCGCGGCGTGAACTAAACGTAAAATAAAACAAACAATAAATGTTAAGTGAAGTTAGACAATATGTAATATTGAAAACTTAATTTAAATCAGCGAAGCAGTTTTTTAAACGTGTACTGTTCACAACTGCGTCGACAGGTATATATACATAGGTTTGCTCTGTCTAGAATAGGATTGTTTAGAAAATAAAAATATCACCTCGTCATAGTAATAAAAGCACGGCGTTAGATCCGCCTCTCAGCGTGCTCTGGATTTTGCAGAATATACTTGAAGCAAAAACAATCTGAGTGCTCCATCGAAAGAGAAATGCTCATTATTCTGACACTATTTGAGTATTGAACACTACTTCATACTTTATTAAGGACTAGCGGACGCGCGCAGCTTCGCTTGCGTATTTAAGGGTGAATTATAATAACCCATGAAAGATGTGTTAAATTAAATATTTTTAAGAGTCTAAATTTCAAATTTTATAAAAATCGGTGGAGATTTAAAATTTTTTCCATACAAACTTTCAACCCCTTATTTGCCCCCTTAGGGGATGAATTCTAGAAAACCATGAAACATATGTTCAATCAAATATTTTTAAGAGTCTAAATATCAAATTTTATAAAAATTGGTGACGATTTAAAAAAAACCTATACAAACTTTCAACCCCTTATTTGCACCCTTAGGGGGAGAGGAGTTCTAGAAAACGATGAAACACGTGTTCAATTAAATACTTTTAAAAATCTAAATTTCAAATTTTATAAAAATCGGTGCCGATTTAAATTTTTTTCCATACAAACTTTGAACCCCTATTTCACCCCTTTGGGGTTAAAATTTTTCAAAATCCCTTCTTAGTGTATGTCCAGTTTACAAAAGTAAACACCTGTCTAAGTTTAACGTTTCTACGCACAGCAGTTACGGCTGTGCGTGCGTCTTACCTCAGTCAGTGAGGACAAGTCCTTTTATACATATAGATACCCACTACTAATACTGTCTGTATTGAAGCCAAAAACATCCTTTAATGGTAGAACTTTGTAGAGCGAGGAAAGGAAAACTATTAATTTCCCCAAATGGAAATCGAACCCACAACCGTCCTGCTTACAATCAGACGCTTTAAAGTTTATTTAGTTCATTAATCGCAATCGCAACGTTAGTTAAGTAAACATAATAAATAGTTTGGATCTCATTTAAATAGAGACGCTCAATAAATTCTTGTATATTATCTCTAGTAGACCTCAGCGCGAGGAACTTGCAAACTTTAACCTCAGTTGTTCAAGTTACTTGAAGTTATTTCTAGGATCTCCTCCGATCAATTTCCAAATTATGGCGTTTATTAATGTTGATGGCCATCACAGTGTAGGCTGAGTAATGAAGATACTTGAGATTTGAAGCTGCGCCGCTAAGCCATGCGGTCTTGTCAAGCTGCAATAGTTTTCATCGAAAATAATATATACGTAACTATTTCAAATTTTAATTCCTAAAGCTCAGGACTCTATACTTGTTACAGACCTACAAATCTTATAGTTTAAAATAGTTATTTCATACAAAACGAATCAAAAACACACACTCCCCAAATGGAAATCGAATTGAAAATCTTGTTAATGAATGACAAAGTAATTGAACATTGCATATACTTAATGACAGAATAATTAAGCTTCGTTACTACGATTTTATTTACGTTAACGAACGTATCACACGATTTTTTTACGATCACGCTGTATCCCGTATATAGCAGGATAGGCAGCTGGCAGAAGCAAGATTTAAGGCACTCTGTTCCCTATACACCATCTAGTTTTCGAGGTACTGTGTCTTGATTAATGGCATGCTTGAACGCAAATGCTTTTTTGTACTCTAATATGTTTGGAAATCATCCTTTCGAATGAGAAACGAACCCGCAACCTTCCTGTTTACATTTAGACGCTTCCCGCGACGCCGCGTTAACTTAAATACAGTTTTGGTTATTTACTTTAGGAACTATACGAAAATGAAATTAACGCGCTCGCTGACGAGCATCGGGTCACACTCTATAGTAAAGGCTCTATAATTAATGCCCAATAATTGCTCGCGTCCACTCTATTAGCGCGAGAGTCTATGTGTATATTATATATATATTTATACTGGAAATTGCTTTTAATACCAATTTTGTATAAACGTACTTGGGAATAGGTTCCCAGGTTACATCTTAACAGTATGCTGTTAAGACACCATTAAGATACTTCCTTTTTCCACTTTCCGCTTCTATTGTCAGAATTCCTATACGGTTATGACTTTTGTCGTTACCCTCTCTTGTCTGTTTATTTGCAGTTCATCTATATCATGGAGCGTTTATTCTGTCAAATTGTTTCTTCATAAATTACCGAAGTCTCATTGTAAAGTAAGGAAGGCAAGACTTGGGTGTTTGCGTCATTCAGGTCAGAGCTGCGCCTCGACCTTGCCTTAAACGCCCTCTAATTAGAAACGAGCGACTCAAAGTAGGCATTAAGCTTCTATTGTAAAATACATGTTGAGTTTTTAATTTGTGGAATCTTTCAGGTATGAAAGAGAAAGTCTCGGTGCCGATGTTTTAAATACAAATGTTTCTTTTGTTTTTCATTTCGACTCGGCAGTTTTGTTTGTTTTGATGTGAGGCACCGGGCGGAACTGATGTTACGTTTTGAAAAAGAATGCTTAGCAACAATACATTTACCTATAAGTATGTATATCTACGAGGCCAACCTGGCGCAGCGTCACAGCGTCTGACTGTAAATGCAACGGTTGTGGATTCGATCTCAACTCGACTCTCGCTCTTTTTAGGAGGAATTACATGCGTTGAATTGCAACTGCAACTCAACACGCAATTAGCGTGAAACTGAAAAAAGGAATTATCATGACTCTAAATTCCCTCTGCCTCCCCTGGAGTGTGTATGTCCGTATACGTTAGACTATGTAAGCTTTAACAACTTATGTTGTAATGTATTGTACGAGTATGTGCTTTGTTCAGTGTACTCGTATATTTCTATATCAATGTAAAATGTTTCTAACTTTGACTTAACAGAGGAGCATTTAATCTCTTTTCCTGACTTTAGTAAGGCACAATTAAGCGCGGTGTTCAGTTCCGCCGTTCTACATGTTTTGAAAAAGTAGATTTTGATTAAATTTGGCCCTGAAAGCTTCCCTGGAACTAAAATATATTACATTTAATTTTAAAAATCATCTTGATTCAACTTTATATTTCCGAGAAATATTATGTCGATAAGCATCCCTTTTTTGAAATAGGGTCAGTAATTAATATTAAAAAAACAATATTTTCTATACATTGTATAACAAAGATTTCAACACAGCCTCAGGACTGCGCTCTCAGAACATAACTGGTGAGGCGGAGTCGGCGAGTCGAGTCGGACTCGCGGAAACTCGCGTTTTAAAATACCAAGAAAGCTCTCCGCCGAGAAATATGCAACTCCACCAAAGTTATGATGGAACTAACTATTTTATGGAATGCTACTTAAGAATAAATCGGGCTTTTCTTTTAAGTTTTTCTATTGTATATTCAACTGTTGTAATTGTACCGTACCCTACACTCGCAAATCTATATGTTATCTAAATGTTACATTTCAATTTTATAAGTCAAGTAAGGAACACTTTTATATACAGAGTATTTTTGTGAGCACTTTAGATGAAAGAACAGTTCTACTCTATGAAAGCCTAATACAATTAAGTTAAAAAAAGTTAGTTAACTTTTACAATCTAACCTCATTGTAAATTGAACTCATAACCAATGTTTTCACAGTCAGATACTCGCCCACTACGTCACGACGGTTTTGCCTCATCTTAATGATATTCAGTATATTCATAGCTTATTTTCCCTAAACGGCTTCTTTTTACGAGAACTGCCAGCTTTTATGTCGAAATAACAGTTCTCTTAGAAACCTCTCCTTTACTTTATATGTAAAAAAATATATTCCTCCGAGTTATGATTAGCATACTAATTAGTTTGTTTTTTAAGAATATTTTAAGGGTTTGAAGTTGCAGTAATAAAATAAAATACAAGCAAAGTAAATTATATTATAATAATTTTCATTTTCTCGCTTCGGTAACGTAGACAAAACGTAGCGTTTAGCTCCGTCAGTCAACACACAATGTTCCGAGCATTGACAACTGTGCATTTAATATATGCTATTGAGATTCGATCAGCATACACTAATATTTTGATATTTATATATGTAATAACTACAAAGAACCCTACTTTGACTCTTTACGACCTAAATAAGGTCGCTGGGGAGCGCTAGGATCATGTAAAATCAAACTCCCGTGAACTCCCTGAACCACTCTCTAGTGTTGTTTAGTGTTGACGGAATCTATGCTGAGAGAGAAGCCGGGGACAAAAGAATATTAAATGTATATTGTTAGCAGTATATATACTCTTATAGCTGTTATACAGCGTGTTGTATTTTATATGAATAGTGTGCGACAAGGTTTTATTCAACAACAAACCTTCTTTGCGTTTGAAGGTATTTTTATTATGAAGAAATTTGTTATGACACCAAACGTGGCAGAGGGGTACATAAACGCGACAGATTGTGGGTTAGATTTTCACTCGAGGAAATAAAATATTTGATGTCCACTGAACACGTAATGTCTTTAGAATTCGGCAGAATATGGAGAACAGAATCTCTTAACACTAGGTTCCCTCTACTTACGCTGTTGTGTGCGGGATACAGCGTGTAATCATACGGGCTTTATATCGTAGCCCGCTAAATAAACACACGCTGTATTAAGAAGTTGTTTATATTACAAAAACAACAGTAAGCTCTGCCTGGCTGGCCTGGTCTCCACGTCCCCTCTAAGCCTCCAGTAAGCGTAGTTATCGCTCACAATCAAATTGTGCGTCGCCACGATCAAAGGGGCTTTGATTAATTATCGTCTTAACTCGGGCGAAACATAAAATGCGGAAGATCAAAGTGTGTCCTGTCAGTGAGGCCTCCGTCCCCGCTCCCTCTCGCTGCTCCCCCCCACCCCTATTTGTTAGATAAATAAACAATATAAAGTACAGGCCGGCAGGGTCGCATCCTTTGTTTATATAAAACTCTACAATTCTAATATAAATTGGGAAGGTTAGTTTTGTGGTCGTTGAATCTAATTGTTTTATTTTTAAGCTTCATGCTATATGCTGTACATAGCAGAAGAACTTTCCATTCACCGTCTCTGTCGAACTCAACGCCACGCTTAGCCTCCACACCAGAGCGCAAAAATGAAAATATTAAATATTATTTATCTGAAAAAATGGGAAACGGAAGTGTTTTAAAGAGAATGTATTCCCACGAGGACACCAGGTTCTCCTGTTCCCTCTGTCTGTGACTTTGTTAATACAACTTTAAGTTATCATTATAGAGAACTTTAAATATCATTTATCAATACATTTATATCATAGTGGTACATGTTCTATTGATTTAAGATTAAAATGACATTTTCGTACAACGGCAGACCCATCGTGATCGTTTATCATTTAGAGGCAATCGGGTCGTCCGTCGGGAGACAGCCCTTTTGCGTCACTTTTAATGCTGAATAAATAAATAGAACAAGAAAAGGAAAGGAGCTGGAAAAGCTCAAATATTATGCTAACGACGAATGTAGGGAAGTAGCTCGTTGAGTGTCGCTAACTGGGGCGGTGGTGACGTCACTCTCTGACGGCTCTTTATTGATGTTCATATATATTATGTTTTCAGCTTTTGTACACAACACACTCAACTCTTAAAACAATTAAATTGTGTTATAGTTTTTTGTGACACTGCGTGTAAATAATTAAATTCAGACTTTTAAAAATATTACACGTGTTTCATGGATTTTTAGAATATACCCCTAAGGGTTCAAATAAGCAGGCGAAGCTGCGTGCCTACACTAGTGTAATATAACCATAGAATATTCGCAGTGATCTTGAGTGGAAGCTTTAAAACAGTTCGTTTTGAAGAGCTTTTACAATCTACTTATAATAAAATAGTAACTGATCGGTGTCTGTACATGGAAGATATAATACAAATATACATATTATTACTCATCTAACACGGCAACATATACATATACATATGCACGTGCGGTAACTTGGACAGAGTATCTTAAGAACATTATTTTATTTCTATACCCTTCAACTAAAGCTGGTTCCTCTCTTCAATAGCGATGCCCCTACACTACTACACAGGGATTGGAGCTCTCGGAAGTGTGAAGATGAGGTGCTTAAGAAATCGGGATCGTCTTATCTATTGAATTTTCCTTTCTCAGTATATTTTTATGAATACCTAACTGAAGAATATTTTTAAATTTCTGCGATTTTCTTGGAACTACCCAAATTTTTGCTTAAGTGCTGTTTACTTTGGATTAAAAAAACAGAGTGCTATGAGATAGGGAAAGTAAATGGAATATTAGAATCCGAATGTTTTGCAAAACCTTTGTTCTCAAGATATTGATATTTTGTTTATAAAACATATTAGCATAGTATAAACAAATAGCTAACAAATAACTTAATTAAAAACATAATTCGTTGTTTAATTTGGTAATTGACAAAAACAAACGGCCCACCAAAGCGTGTGTTTGTTTAGCGCGCTGCGATGTAACACATATTCTTGTATACATATAATATACGTACAATTAAAATAAGCAAACTAATAGGGCTCCTAATGGGGAATAATATTGTAATTTTAGGAATAATAGGAAATACTCATTAAAATGATGTCTGTTTTATGACGGCAGCTTTACAACATTGTATTAATTTGTTAATAAATATTAAATCCGAGCTCTACCGCGCAGTATGCAATGAGTTACTAAATAAAAAGAAGAGAGAATAAAGAAATTCATGAACAAATTCTCTTTGTGTGTATCGTAAGAAACTGATTTCCTACTGTGTCAACTTTGCCACATAATAGAATATTTCGTTATACTATTCATATGAACTAGAACACTCTGTATAATATATACCGCCGCCTTCTCCGCCATCGTGGACTCCGTAAGCACACGGCGCTGTCGAGGTCGAGGCTCAATAAGCACTAGAGAGTGGTTCAGGAGTTCTCAGGCGTTTTATTACACATGATGATACTTTCTCATAGTTTGTGTGAACATTAGGATCCACCTTTTGAGCAAGGCCCCCTATAACTAATTACTCCTTGATAGTAGTAAAAATTGTTGAAACAAGGCTTGTAAACACTTCATTAAAAGTTGTAGTTATCGAGGAATAACATTCACACCAAAAACGAATTTGTTGTGGACCAAGTAATTTTGTCAAAAATTGTGTTGAATGATTCTACAAGTTAAAGAATAATTTAGTGAAAAATTTAAATATCTGCATTAGCTCCTTGGCGCCGGTTTTATTTCACGCCTGAACTTTACAGCACTTACAGCTGTCGACGGCGCACCGCGCACGTGGGGAATGTCATTACTGATCCAACAGAGAACCTAAATAGCCTTTAGGTTATTCTAGTGATATTATTAATGTTGCTTTAAAAAGCCAAAATTTCTGGATCGGTGGACAGGCATATTTATTTTTTTATTTCACAGTAATGTTATATGAGGTCTACTTGGCACAGGAGTATTGAACAGAGTTGAATGAGATATAGTGTTCGCCGGTGTGCGGTGCTCGCGGTCAGCTGTGGTTTGTATTGAAAATTGATTATTCACGTGGTCTCTATGTTGTTTTAATAAAAATTGGCTTAATAATAATTAATAAGAATTGGCTTCTATTGTTTTAGATGAGTATATTTTTTTGTAAAGTAAGCTCCACTAAAAATATAATAACTATACGATATTTCAAAGGACTGTAAACGAAAAAAATATGGATTTAACGACTGATAATGAACCATTTTCTTATTCTGATAGGCAAAATGGCCACTTACTACATCTAGTCGCATTATATTGCTGTAAACAATATATAGTTTGCCTTTCCCGTTACATATAACGAGATAAAGCAAGTTATAACTTTAACAAACAAACCCGTTAATTGAATCCGCAGATTTTTATAAAAATGTAATCAATTTACTCTCAACGAAGCAGATTAATCGAATAAAATCTCTGAGGCAATTACTCTCGTATAGCGGACATTTGTTAAATTACATTTAAAAGTATAATAATTTTCATTTTGCTATGCACTCTATAATCATGTGTGTTCGCATGTGTGGATGTGTAACTACGTGTGCCATCACATATATGAATGTGTAATAGTGTATGTATGAAGGTTACTATATCTAGCAACTATTTAAATACGACTTTTCTATATTCACAATGATCATGAACAATGCGTAGCAAGATAATTCTTTTTTTGTTGTCTTTTTAGCTTCAAAGCCGGCCGGCCTCCTCAAATGCCGCACTTAGCAAACTTCTCTTCGACCATCACGCACAGGAAATGACATATATCTTCGTCCTTTAAAACCCCCCGTCTATCTCCACTTTAAGGACCGGCAACTCACCTGTAGCTCCTCTGGTCTTGCATGAAGGCGTGGGCGGCGGTGCACCAACAAGTGACCTGAACGCTCGTTTGCCTTGTCTTTTCCCATAGCAAAAAAATATAGAGCGGTAGACAGAGGCAGCTTAAATTCGTCACGCACCAACCACCACGCCCAATTGTGCATGTTACCGGAGTGATTTAGTGAATATATTTCATTCCCCTCAGTTGGAACCGAGCCCACAACCTCGTCATTGCAGTCAGATGGTGACCTTGGCTTTAAATCTGGAATTAAATCCATATCAACGTCAAACTCCAACAAACAAAATAAACACAATCCACAGTATACATTTATTTCTGCGGCCGGAAGCCGGCAGGCCCCGGCAGGCGGAGGCTCCCAGAATAATGGCTGTAAGCTCCATTGTCTGCTCTGAATGGCTTATTATAAAGTAAACCCGCTCATTGTGAGCGGCCTGTCACAATACCGCCACACTCCCGCCTGGAGCCGCCTGGAACCGCCTGGAACCGCCTGGAGCCGCCTGGGACATCTTTTGAAAATGATTATTGAATCGTTTCATGTTCACAACGCCTGAACAAATACACATGTTTACATTCATTTAAAGCAGCTTTATTCATAATTTTTGTAATTTTTAATAATAATATGTATCACTGTAAATTTTGCGTTTAATATGCTGCGTTAAGCTCCGCAAGTTTATATGCGGCTTCTCTAAAAGTTGTGGAAAGTAGTGTGTGTACATGGTACATAGTTACATAGATATTTTCCTCATAGCTGGATAAGCAATATGCTCTGATTCAATATATTGCGTGTTGAGCAGCGGAACTAAATGCTGCAATTTGTTTTTTCAGGGAAAATGAAAACAATTAATTTCCTTGAATGGAAATTGAATTGACGACCATAGTTTACAGTCACACCTTAGCTTACTGCACTAGAACTCCAAATAATATTTGAATACGTTTATTTCATATCCAAGTTATTTAAATTTAAACTTAAATAATGTGCTTTTGTTAGAAGTATGTTACAATAAATTACCCATCACGCATAAAATACATAACCATTTAGTTGGTAATTTAGTAGAACACATAAAACACGTGCCCCGTCCCGGCGTGGCGGGTGATACATCTAAACTTACACCTGCACACAGAACAGATTTATTGCACAAATCGCTCGTCCGCGGCGACGTGACGTGAGGAATGACCTCGTATTTCTTTACACGTGCTTCTACAATACCTTATATTAGATTTGTAGTTTCTAGTCTTTCTTATATTAAGTTTCTTAAGTATATTTTTTGATTTACTGCTGTAAAAATATAATGAGTCACTTCGATCAACGATATTTCTCTTGACTAATTTCGTGTTTTTTTCCAGTATCCTGCTGTCCAGCCATAAGGAAATTTATTTTAAGATTTATTCCATGTTCCGCTTAATTTTCGAGACATTCGTGTTGAGTAGGTAGGAAGAAGTGCCGGTTCGAGTCCCATTCCCGGGTAAAGTTCAGAATTGAGTACATTTTTTAAAATATTTTTTTATCTTTATTGTGGAATAACATAAAAAATTTTTGAAAATGTAATACTTATACAGTTTCAAAGAAGAGAAATAAAAAAATATCGATAAGTTCAAAGTTTTATACGTTTTCTAAAAAAATATATATTTTCTTTCCTAAGTATGGAACTGCACAATAATAATAATAATAAAAAAATAGTTAAATTATAATTTCTTTGCACACCTACGGTATCTCTAAGCGTTTAACTCAAATTAACATATATACCATACATGTACTACACGCGAGTGCGGCTCTAACTTCCACTTCTACTTAATTAACATTGAGCTGGAACTCGGTGCGGTTACTTGAATACTGGTGAAGGCAACCATTTGTGGTTATGAGGAACGCGATTAAGCCTGTCTTGACTATATCTTACATTCCTATTTATTTTTACGTCCCTGATCCGGTAGATGAAGCGCGGCGTTACTCCGTTGCCTAATCTTCAGATGGTCGGACGGCCTTAGCTTCTAACTTTGTTTGAAAGGTGATCTAATCCGTAATTGAGAGTGATAGTCGTTTGTCATTATCTGTTCTTTGCCATTATTACGAAAGTGCTGGAAGAAAGAATAGCACAGCATTACTTTGTACTAAATTATTATTTTATTTTCTTTTGAGGTCGTTGTGGAGCACGGGGACAAGGATTGTGGGTTGTGTTCCGCCACGCAATCCTTCAAGAATTCAGGGGAAGGGGGTGACCGAAAGTGTCGTAACACCATGTTGCCACGTTTCCTCTCCCTATTCTAATATGTTGCACTTCGCAACTGTGCCAAGATAGTATATTTCCTCATTATGAACGCTGAAATATTTCGGAAATAGTTTCCCTCGAACTATTCGACCGCAGAATAAAGTATACAAAAGCTAAGCCAAGCTACCACAGCTGGTGTTAGCTAATGCTCGTATATCGCCAGCTCAGACAGCTTGTTTACAGTTCGCTGTAATAGCTAATAAATTGTAACTAAACATGTATTAAGTAATCAATTCAGCGGTAGTGGGAGAACGTGTTGATGCTAGTAATGTACGGACGAGGCACTATTGGTACAGATGGACGGATGGTTATTTAGATATTATATATTGAAATTGCGTTGTGTGACTATAATCGTGATGTTTGCAGGTTCGATTCACATTAAGGGGAATGAAATCGTGTGATTTTATTGCTCTGATAACAAGACAAAACGCGGAGTTAAGTTCCGGCACACAATAGATAATATCTCGAAAATTCGGCGGAAAGTAGGGAAAGGAGTGTCTTTCCACTAGGTTTCCTCGACTTTATTTAAACTGTGTATAATATTTCGTATAAATTAACTGTTAAATATGAATAGAAATTTGTTTTTAATTATTTGAAAATTTCAATGTCTCTAATTCGGGTGGAATGTGGTGAAGGAACTGTCTGGACACTGGGTTCTCTTCGCGTTTCCTATGTCATTTTGTATACGGAACAGCGTGATGCGAAATACAGCGTGTACTTAGAAAATGTGTAAAATTACTTATATGTCACAGATACCTAATGTTAATATCTGTAGAAATCGTTAGGCAATTTGAACCCGCGCGGCGATATCTTCAAATAAAATGAATAAGCTACCTATATACTTATGTTCTAAACTATCTACCGACTGTTCGACTTGTAGTACATAGAGCTTTCGTATACAAAATGTGAGGTAAAGCACTTTAAAAATAGACCAAAACAAATATAAAAGTGGTAAACGAAATGACGGCGCGCTTAGTGCGACGTACCGACGTAGTTTACCGCAATCCAAACCAACTCTTTGCCAAATGCCGCTATAAAGTCGGCCTTTAGCGCCGCCCGCCTTGCGCGCTAACTACACTCAAATGAGATACTTTATATATAATGCAGTCGTTTTGTTTGGATGTATGCGCTAATCTCGGGAAGTATGCTCGAGTGCACATCGAACCTAAAGCCTCCGTACACAATGACATGCTTCCAAACTGAGCTAAGAGCGTTGTATTGTATGAATACAGCAATGATCGTATAAGCAATACGAATAATTATGTTAATTTTGATAATGTACTACAATATCTGGTCGGCCGGCGCGTGACGGGTGATGGCGGGGCAAGCTGATGATGACATCGTGTATTAACAATGTGGACAATCACCGTCAGTGGACAGATTATTATGTAATATATCGTGGCGCAGTAGGATAGTGTCTGTGAGTAAAGCGACGGTTGCGTGATCGGTTCCAACTCCGGGAATGGTGGGGAATTGTCATGCAATGTGTGGGATTCAGGCAGAGACAAAGAAATGAAATGGTTTGACACTCGGTCTATGTATATACTTTGCTAATTAGGAAAAAAGTATGGACCATAATAGTTATATAGAATGTGGTCTGCCTTGAACCCCCGAGGGAAGGTTCCGCGTTCCACAGGGCGCAGGCGTTCCGGGAGTTGGGAATTTGAGACGAGGGTCAAGAATGCTGTGATGGTTTAGTAATTATGTTAGTTTATTTGACTTTGACTTGACGTTATACCTAGTGACCGCCGCCGTGACCTCGAATAAAAAAAAAGATTTTAGTGGAGAATGATTATATTAATGCGAAAGCTTTCCTTATCTATCTTTAGTTTCATGTTATAACCCGCATACAGCAGGGCAGGGCAGTACTTATTAATCCGTTAGGAATATATTTTTTTTTTTTTTCAATTTATTGTTTTTAGTATCCTCTGTTTAATTAATGAAATAACTTATCTATCCAATTTATTATTCAGTAGAGTTAGAGGCAGTTTCTATTTTGTTCCTCATTAATATAGTATTTATTGAATGTATTGCTCACGTATTCACATATTGAATATTATAATTATAGAAGTAAATTTCTAGTAGTAATTAACAGTCTCTTTACTGCGCAATACTTATATACTAAGCTAATCTCCGAGCTTGGTCTCAGTATTTGCTAATTCAACCCTCTAAGTCCACATTCAGTACAGATCTCGATTGTTTTGCTCCACGAGTATGTTGAGGCATTGGATCTGATGCCCTAATTGTTCTATCGTCGATTTACCTTTGACTGAACTACACATGTTCAGGTGCTAATTGGTTCCTTGTATTGAATGTTTCTTCAAGGGCTCTCCCCGAGTGCTGTGTTTTTACATTTTATGACATAGGTAATAACTGTATACAATTTTATATTAGGTTTTCTTAAAATAATAATAATAAAAAATATCGTTTAAAAATTAACTTTTATAAAAAAGTAAATTGTACTAAAATAAAAATATGAGCACAAGAAATTAATTGGTGGCCAGTCGTGGCGCAGGCGCGCAAGCGTGTTACTGTAAAGAAGACAGGTTCTGGGTTCAATTTTTGTTTGGGCGAATGAAATATGTAATATTTTAATTTCTTCGCCTTGGTAAAGAGACAAAACACTGTGTTGAGTTACGCCACTATACACCCAATGTCTCCAGAATTCAGCAGGAAATGAGGAACGCAAGTGTTTTAATGGGAACGGAGTGTCTTAACTCTAGATTCCCTGGTTCAATCTGCCTATCTTGCTACGTGCGAGATACAGCGTGAAGCGTTTATTTAAATTGGTGTGCTGTGTGTGGGAGGACATAACATTGTAGGCAGACCTACCTAGTGGTAAGACATTCCGTTTCCCATATACCACCGAATTCTTCGGGCATTGTGTGTTGAGTCTATAATAAAAATACATCATCACTTTGATAATAATGGCATTGAAATCAACTATATTTTATTAGTTTCTACCTAAAGAAGTTCCATTATAGGCAAAATACAAAAAGTGGAAAAAACATCAATGAATCCCTTTGATGTGAGATGTACTTTTACGAGGCTATCAAGTAAGGCTAGCGATCCATTACTACAAGATAATAGTAAGGGACCATCCCTGGACCAGTCGTTGGTAGCAGTTTACATAACACAGTAGACGCTATAAAAACAAACGCTGTAATTTGCTAAAAGATCGTTTCTTCAGTCTAGATAGGCATATAAAAAATTATATTTAGGCTTTGAGACCAGTCGAATGTAATCAACAGGTCGTGGATTCAATTTCCACTCTAGGAAATTAAATATTTAATATTTGTTTTAGTGGTCCACTTGAGTTTCTAACTTCATGCTCATGCGCAATGTCAGCTTTCTAAGTTTAATAATCTCGTTGTCTGTTAGTTAGTCACTATTGGGACGAGTCCTGCTATTTTGTTTTAACGAACACGAAATATTAAATATTATTACACATAATAATAATAATTGTGATGAAACGACTGAAGTAAATATTGATAAAAATTAGTTTGACGCTAGGCTTCATAATTGAGATTGTTCTCTGTGTTCGATGAACAACAGTTCCCCCGAGATAGTAAACTTTCTATGAAGTTACTAACGTCATTCTAAAATTCGGTATCAAAGCTGTCTTCAAGTAATGCTGTTAAATTAAGTGTGGATTTTAGATTCCGTCATTTTATGATAGTGGTAGGGCTTGTTTGGCTCGCTCTAAATAAAAAATGTCCTTTCAGTTTGAATAAATAAAGTCTTTTTTTAACGTGTTTAAGATATATGTTTTAGGTAGTATTTTATTAATATAATTTCAAAAAACAACCCACGAAAATTTAAATAATTTTCATATTTAATTATTTCCCAAGCGGAATTTGAACTCGCTATTACAGTACATATCAGAGTCATTATTCAATCCAAACATGTACAGTGTACCTTAAGCTGTGATTTCGTAAGCGAGGTGCACTCCGCTGTTTGTAGTTAGTGCAACGAGTTTGCGAACACGCGTCTAGCAGAGTTGGAGAGCGGCGAGTGCACTGTCACGGCGCGGGGGCACGAGCGTGTCATTGTAAATGCGACAGGTTATGGGTTCATTTCTCACTAGAGAAAATAAAATATGTAATATTTTTTATCAAGCACGACGTTAAGTTCTGCCACTCAATACACGAGGCTCTATCCTTCGCCGAGTGGCATTGAATAGAAAGGTCGCGTTAACAGTCTGCGCCGGTGTACGGTGGTTCCATTACTTTAATTATATAAAAGCACATAATACAAGTACTTATTACATATAAATAACTTTATAAATCCACAAAATGACACATCATAGTGAAACATAAAATAAAAATAGAAACCTCAGCTAAGCCCTCTCGTACCGCAGGTGCTCGCTCGTACACCACGCAAGTAATACAAACAAACTTATTATACATATTTCGAATATCCGTATACGATTCTATTGTTAAGTATGAAAACAAATGAGAAAAACATGCTATAATAACACAAAAGTTATTTTTAGGGTTCCACATCTTTATAGGAAAAAAAGGATATCTTTATGGTCTCTCCGTCTCATTGTGTATCTGTCAAGACCAATGCTTAAGATTGCGTGGAAAGGTATCCAAATTAAATGTATTTCATATCCAGATCCAGATCTACAGGCCTTTAATGCGCAGACAAAATATTTAATGAACTTGGTGCATACCCTCCGGTGGCCGACACTGATTTGCATTTAAAAAGTTGCTTTTTCAGTTCTTATAATATCAATTCCAATATTCCATAAATGTAATTTAAACTGGTGATCCATTGTGCAAGAAATAAATACGTTTCTTTCTACGAACAATATATATTGATCTAATTTATAAGTACACCCAGTCTATTGATAAGGGGTCCTCTCATTCTTAACATATACCCTCTTTCCGTTGAAGAGAGAGAAGTGACAGCTCCCTCCGGCCTGCACGAGTGGGGGTCAAGAGCGATTCATAGTTCGTGACCATAATGAACCAGGGAAATTGATTTTTCTAATTCTCATTTAGTGTATTTTTGCTGAGAGAGTCGTGGCGTAGTAGACAGCGTTTGACTATGAATGAAATAGTAACGTGTTCGATACTCATGATGTATTGACGCTGTGAACAATACAAGCGAATTATAGATAAGTGGTTAACTGAATTCCTTATTTTCTTTTATTTTTATAGAAAGGTATAGAAGCTTGACAAGTTCTCTGCACAATGTTGGAACACTCCGTTTACCACAAATTCGTGATATAGCGTGTAAATATAATCATTTTGTTCGACTGCGGTTCGAACGCACAATCATCGCGTTTATGAAGGTGTCATGTATCTAAAAATAATATAATAAATGAACATATAATAAATAGTAACATTCAATAAACACAGCTAATACTAAAGACCAAGACTGACCGTGCAAGATTTGAGCAAGAACAAGACATAGCCTGCAAGGCTCTTGCGTCTTGCAGCTAGGACTTAGCGCTATTTCACTGAGTAGTTAGGTGTAACAGTTCGGTGTATAGGTAGGTACGCTTAGGAATTCTATGAGACGCAAAAAACTGTAGCAAAGAATATGAAAAACTGGACCTATCTATTAAAATCAGACTGAGTGCATGCATAGTTATGTTTTAACCATCGGCACTTTGATAACGCGGCATCAAAGGTTTTGTACTTACTTCTCAAAGAAATTTGCCGCTTTTCGGAAGTACATGGTTATGATACACGCGCCGGCGGCTTCTTTTGAAATCTAAAACAATCGTTGCCGCCACGCCGAAATCATAACATTTGACACTATTTGATTGCCGCCATAGGGCGTAGGCGTAGGTATACTCATGCAAAATAATTTCGAATTTTAAGAGTACCTACAGGCGCGGTAGAAAGCAAGGAAACGTACTAATAAATAAAGGAATTATTTTAATTCCAGTCATTTCCAATTGAGCTGTGCTTCGAGTCTAACTTAATAATTGTTTTTACTAATTCTCGTTGTTTTCTAAAAACGTATCACGTGTACAATTTAATATGAGTGACGAAGATTCAAATTATTCTAGTCCGAGTAACGAGAGTTTGAGTCACAGATCTAAAAGACCCAAAAGCAAATTTGAGGAGTTTTTCGAAATAATTCATGCATCCCAAACTGCCTTCTGTAAATTGTGCCAACATAAAAAAATTGAAATAAAAATGAAAAACAGAAACACTTCAGGCTTAAGGAAACATCTAATATCTTTCCACAAAAAGGAATCAGAAATATTTCTTCCTGTTAAACCAAAATTAAGTGGAGATATCACAAGCTTTTTAGTAACCGCTGGAAGAAGTGGACAGGTAAGAATATTTTTTTAACAGTTAAAAGAATTATAACTCTGCGTAGCTATTCATGCGATACTTTCAAAAACGCCATTAACTTACGTAAGTATTTTTGAGTTAGTGGTGTTTTCATCTAGGGGTGCGACATATTAAGTATGTAATTGTCGTCTTAAATATTTTTTATAAACACCCATATTTTCATTTAATCGGCCAGTAACAACTAAGTACTTTATTTTGGTAAATTACAGTACAGTGCAACCTTAATATAACAAATATCAATTTAACGATTTTCTCGATTTAACAACAACAAACCTCCTCCTCTTATGCGCTCAAACCTAGTATGTTTTAAATAATAACACAAGATTTATTGTTTTGGTTCAGTCGGAAAACAGCAGTGACAACATCACGACAGCTACAGTTGATTGGGTGGTGAAAAAATATCTTCCCTTCTCATTTTTCGATGACGAAGCTACACAAGTATATTTTCGACGTATTTGCCCTAATATGGTGTTTCCTAAAAGGTCTACACTTAGAAGGAAAGTCAAAGAGCGATTTGAAGAGCTCCAATTGAATCTCAAGGAACGACTTCAACAATTATCATCTAAAATGTCTTTTACCATTGATGGGTGGACGTCAATTGCTGGTAGGAGTTACTACGGGGTTACTATTCATTATATAGACAACGAATGGAAGTATCAATCTGTAGTTCTTGATTTTATACCATCACGCGGTCGACATACTGGGGAAGATATTGCAACGATTTTCCATGAATGTTTATTGGAATATGGCATAATTGACAAAATTGGTAAGGTATCACGGTCGACAACGCAACTGCAAATACCAAATTTATGTATGAACTGGGCAAACAGCTGCCGCCACACTTTGATTCAGACAATCAACATTTCCGGTGCTTTGCTCACATTTTAAACCTTGGTGTATAAGATTTATTAAAGACCTTAGCATTACACTATGAGTCTGACACTAACGCGCAAGATCAGCAGTACGAAGACTATGCAGACGAAACTGAGGATGAGGAAGATGAAGAATCTGCACCAAATATTGCTGACTCGCGTACATCTGTAACAAAGTTACGCAGTATTTCCAGTAAAATAAAAAGAAGTGAGATAGTGAAGGAGAAGTTTCAGTCTGCTTGTGAAGCAGCTGGCGTGCCATCAAATCTAAATGCCATTCTTGACTGTCCAACGAGATGGAATTCCACACATGATATGATTGGATTTGGTTTAAAAGTGAGAGCGGGCATTGACATATTGTGCAGTTCTGTCACCGAATTAAATGATTTTCAAATCACAGCTAATGAATGGCAGGTACTCGAAAAATTACATAAATTTCTAATAAACTTTAAACTTTTAAGTACAAAACTTGGTGGAGACAAATATGTTACATTACCGCTAGTCATTGTATCATTCAATCTCTTGCTAGATAAAATTGAATCTATGGTAAAACAGTTAGATGAGAAACCTAATCGATCTGAAGTGGATAAAAGGCTCATTCTAGCTTTCCAAGCAGCTCGAGACAAAATGCTTAAACATTACAAGAAGAGCAACTGGATTTATTGTACTTCTTTAATTTTAGACCCAAGGCATAAGGCTCAGACTTTTGACCTGACAATGTGGGGGAAGCAACTTAAAACAGAAAGTCTGCGCAAGTTCAATGAACTTTATGAAGAATATAAAAGTCTACACTCACTGAACAAATCTCTGGAATTACCAGAAAAAGAAAATAAAGTATGTGATGAAGATGAAGACGTAATAAACTTTGATAAACTCTATGAATGTCCCTCGACGTCATCTGGATCTTGTCTTCAAGGCTTAGTGATAGACGAGTTGGAGGAGTACCTGAGAAAACCAAGAACTGCCAGCTCGGAAGACATTTTAGATTGGTGGAGGACGCATGAGACAGAGTATCCGATTTTATCGAAAATGGCCCGTGATTTTCTCTCAATACCTGCAACTTCAGTACCTGCTGAGAGGTTATTTTCTAAAGCATCATTAGTAATTAGAAAACATAGAAATAGGTTAAATGATGAGTCAGCCAGATGGTTACTTTGTATTAATAGTTGGTCAAAAAAATTGATATAAAGTATCATAACCTAATGATAAAGCTGTTGATTAGTGTTGTATTTTATTTTTTGTTCAAATAAATGATAAATCGTACAAATCTTTTATTAAATTTCTTATAAGTTGAGGGTTCAATCTCTTTCTAGACAGATAAGTATTGTTCTTTAAAATACAGTCAAGTTATTGTAATTAATTTGTTTTTTTACATGTTTTAGCAAATGTAAGCTTATAAATCATAAATGTTTATTAAGAAACAGTTACTTCCATGGAAAACGACATATAGGTCAGTTGATTTTTCGAATTTCTTATCAAATCTTCAGTTATTTATTAATCTGCTTGATCTTTACTATGGCTATGTTAATTCAAGCTCACAATGTTCCAATTCTAATACGTTTTTTAAGATTTAAAGTAAACTTTAATAAATAGTAATAGACTAATAGGTAATTGCAAGACTTGCAAGACTCTTGCTGCAAGACCAAGACCAAGACCAAGACCAAGACCAAGACTGGGAGCGCAAGACCAAGACCAAGACCAAGACCAGGTGTATTGGCGCAAGACCAAGACCAAGACTGGCTAAGTCTCGTCTTGTTCTTGCATTTGGGCAACACTACGTGAAAGTAATTTGAAGTCAGCGCGGAGTTCGCAGGTACGTATACCTATATAAACTTATGTATATATGCTAGTATGTTAATTTCTGACGGTATAGCGAGGTAGGCAGAGAGTCTGAACTCCGTTTCCCACTTTCCGAGACACTGCGTGTGAGTGGTAGAACTCAATGCGACGATATGTCTTTTTATCGCATAAAATGGAAGACGGAAGTGCCTTAAAGGGAATGGAGTGCCTCAACACTAACTTACTAGATTCCCTCTGCATACCCTATGAGAGGGATACAGCGTAAAGCAAAAATATATTAACATTTAAAGTGAAAACTAAAAAATTATTTTACAAGTTGGTGATAAGGGACATGACAGCAAATTAATTTCGTCTTTAAACTGCAAATTGACTAACTAACACAAGGAGCTGCTCCTCCTCCTCCTCCTCCTCCGGCTTCGTGAACAAACACGACGCGAGAACCAATTTAACTCGGCGTCCTATAATATTGAATACACAGTGTTCGTAATTAATTCCACTCGGCTCAGTGGTTATATTCATATAGTTTGATATTTATATTTTCATGTATATTATAGGGATCGTTCGTTTTATGTAAGGTCGTATGCTCGTTTGCTTCGTCTTTTTCCATAAAAAAAGGAGTAATAGTTACGACACCTTACCGGTTCAGTCGACACAAGGAGATTTGGAGATTCATATAAATATACTAAATACGAATACTTGGTATAAAATATATAAATTCTATTAAATATATGTATATAAATGATAAATAAATTAATTAGAATATATAAATATATAAATGACACGTATTAAATGAACTATAAATATAAATAATAGTTCCCTACATGTATTTACTTGGAGTTCCATTTTCATTTGTATTTCACAAGTGACTTTATCTGTTCGCCAAAATTTTGTGTTCAAAGGGATTTTATTGGATTTTATGATTATTAATATATGACTATAAATATTTATATCACATTTACAGATATTGACATGTTACGCTATGCTATGCTACGCTTGTTATGTGACGTAACTCAACACCGCGGTTTGTCTACCTGAGAGAGGATATGAAAAAAGTTTAAATATAATAATTCCAACGAGAGGTAATCGAACCTCAACCGTCCCTTCATGTTCGCAAGGCGGCACTGCTCCACGGCGACCTGATCTTTTCCTTTCTTCTTGTATCTAAAGTGAATTTTCCAAGTGACCTACATTATATTCGATCAGTGGTTATAATTCGATGTAATGGAACATTCGAGAGCAATTGTCTCCGTAATGGACGGTCGTGGGCGTGCGCGTCGCTCGCAGCGGCTTCTAACGAGGTTACCGTCTTTAAAATTTACTTCTGTTTAATAAACGTGGAGGAGAAAAGCTTTACTTGAAGCTAAATATACCGAACGTGTGAAGGGGATGAATGGTTCATACAAGTTTCTAAAGACCGATTGAATGATTACAAATTCGAATTTTATCGTCGCCAGAGTTTGTGTACTTATCTATATATATATATATAAAAGGACTTGTCCTCACTGACTGAGGTAAGACGCACGCACAGCCGTAACCGCTGTGCGTAGAAACATGAACTTTGAACAGATGTTTACTTTCGTAATCTGGACATCCACTAAGAAGGGATTTTGAAAAATTTTAACTCTAAAGGGGTGAAATAGGGGTTGAAAGTTTGTATGGAAATAAAATTAAATCGACACCGATTCTTATAAAATTTGAAATTTACATTTCTAAAAGTATTTAATTGAATACGTGTTTCATCGTTTTCCAGAATTCTCCCCCTAAGGGTATAAGGGGTTGAAAGTTTGTATAGATTTTTTTTAAATCGGCACCAATTTTTATAAAGTTTGAAATTCAGACTCTTAAAAGTATTTAATTGAAAACATATTTCATGGTTTTTTAGAATTCTTCCCCTAAGGGTGCAAATAAGGGGTTAAAAGTTTGTATGGACAAATTCTTAAATCGCCACCGATTTTTATAAAATTAGAAACTTAGACTCTTAAAAATATTTAATTGAGCATGTGTTTCACGGTTTTCTAGAATTCACCCCCTAAGAGTGCAAGTAAGGGGTTGAAAGTTTGTATGGAAAAATCTTTAAATCGCCACTGATTTTTATAAAATTAGAAAGTTAGACTAATAAAAATATTTCATTGAACACATGTTTCATGGTATATTAGAATTAACCCCTAAGTAAGTAAGCGAAGCTGCGCGCGTCCGCTAGTATTTTTATATTTGTTAAGTGGTATACTACACCTCGAAAGGAAAAATATGTACTTACTTATTTATACTTAATGTTATAAAAAGTGATAAAAATGTGAGTTGAAAACTCTTTTTGAAAGAAATATTGCTTTTTGCGAATTGATTTTTTTTATCTAAAAAGGAAAGATTATATTATAACATAACGTTACAGTTAGAGTATCTGCAGTTAGAGTTACCTCGGGTCTAGCGCGATTTCACTATACAGGCAGAGTTGTAGGCTAAAGCTAGTATAACTATATTTAAAAAAAAAACAAATAAATTTTACCCACATTATAAAAAATGAGTGCCATTGTGGCATATACCATTAAATGATCTCTGGTTTTAGGATATTTCTGGTGAGGACACGTAAAAATAGATACCTATATTGGCAGGTGTTTGCTGTTGATTATATTGTTTTTAATTAATTTTCTTCTTATTTATATAAAAGTTATGATATATATAAATTAAATTTATATGAATATATAAACGGTCATGACCAAACTAATTTTGTTACTTAAGCAATAGCTTGAAAGGTTTAGGGACTTCTATCCGCTATGAATTATTCAATACATTCTAAAATTTCTAAGAAACTTTATATTTAATATGGAAAAGTTTGCCGCATAATTAAAGTTCATTTTAAACTTACTGCTAGAGCTGTATTTCGTAAGTATCTTTTTATCCCAGCCTCACACTGTACGCACGTAGCAGGTTAGGCAGAGGGAACCTGGGAACCCAGTGCCAAGGCAGTCCGTTCTCATTAAAGTGCTTCCGTTTCCCGCTTTCCACCAAATTCTCTATACATTGCGTATTATTTATACGCCACGTTATATGTACTAGCGGTATTTACTAGAATTATAGTGATATATACTTTGATTTATAGTGTCTCTAAATAATTGAAAATTGAAAAACAGAATGTTCCATTCCCTTTCCTCATACATCACAACAAACTATTTCATAAAAGAAAATATTACACATATTGTACATAGGGAAAATCCGAATATGACAAAATAACACGAGTCTATTGATAATATTTTCACATTAAATATCAAAGCAAATACAATGAAGCACATATTTGGAGTAGTTTGTCCCGTTTCGGAGGACAAGGATCGACATCAAATAAAAGAAGTAACGATGACTGACGCGGACGTGCGGAGGAGGGGGGAGGGGGTGGGGACAGGAAACAGACTTATTTTGAGTAATATACATTTTGGATAGAGCATAAACTTTTTATTTCTTGGTCAGTTTTTCTTAGTTTCGCGCTACATCCCGCATATAGCAAGGGAACTAGTGACTCCTATTATATAGTCCTTCTGTGATATGGTCTCACATTGATGTATTGCGTCGCAATACCGTGTATCTGTATATACAATACCGCGTACATACAGTAAAATACTGAGAAAACAATAAGCAAGTTAACGTCGATAAAGTCGATAGAGCTTATTTGTGGTCCATTGATAGTGATTCATTCCGTCCTCTAGTGCCGTTTGTTATCGTTTGAGAGCTCTTTGTCTCGACTAGAGTAATGTGACATTAAGAATATTTGCGAATTTCTTTTATTTTCATTGTTTTCTTTTTCTTTCGAAACAAAAGAAATTCTCCTTCATTTTGAGACTGTGATATGTGTGGGTTCGATTTTCAATCGGGAGAATGATAATATGTATAGAAAATTGAATTTATTTTTCTACTCTGACAAGGTTAAGCGTGGCGATGAGTTCCCACCATTCAACGGAAAGTAGAGGAGTATCTTAACGTCAGGTTTTGCTTGCCTAAAAAGTAAAATAGAGTGTATACGAGTAAAATAGTGAAGCTAATCAAAATATACTTTCGATGCATTGCGTGTTCAGTGGCGGGAACCAACGCTGCACTTCGTCATGTTAGAGCTCGAAGCGAGGAAACGAAAACAGTTTGTACCGCAATGAGATTCGAACCCACCACCGTCGAGTTTACAGTTAGACGCGGCGTCACGACGACGACCAAACATTATATGCTGATGATGCATTAGATATCAATAATAGGTACACATATGCAAACATGACTTGGTAAGTTATTTATATTCATCAATTTCATGAACGTAAACTAGAGGCCACTGTAGCGCAGTGGTAGTGTGGTAGTGTCTGACTGACAATGCGATGGTCGTGAGTTCGAGCGCTACTCGACGCAATTGATTTTCTCATAATTGACACTCAACGCGCAACGCCTTGAATTCGGGTGAAAGATGTTGAACGGAGTGTCTTGACACTATCTTATCTCTATCTACAACGTTATATATGGATGGTAGAGATGAGGGCTCCCTTAATGTCAATTTGCGAGTTGAAATAAAAACATTTTCATATAAAGTGCTTTTAAAACGTCCTGTTTCATTCGTATTAATGCAACGAAACCTGCGCTTTTAAATGTAATGCAGTATTACGTGTAAATTGCGAAGCTGTAATGCTTTAAATATTATAAAGTCGTGCCAGCCGTGGCGCAGAGGCACAGGCGTGTGTCTGTACACGCCACAGGTGGGTGGGTTGAATTCTTCGCTTTGGTATAGCGAAACTGAAAAAAAAAAATCGCTTTTTCCGCATGAAGCAGGGTAGGTAAAAGTAGCCTTGTGTAAAAACTTGTTTACTTTCTGTCCGATTTTCAAGGCATTGCAATCATATCGTGTTTTTTTAGCATCACGCTGTATATGAGCATTGTTTTAATTGTAGGCAGAGAGAACCTAGGAACCTTTTATTGAGACCCTTCCGTTTCACACTTTCCGCCAAATTCTCAAGGCATTACGTATTAAGTGGCGGGATTCAACGCATTCAAATAAAAATATTTAATTATTTAATTTCCTCGAGTAGGAACCGAACCCAGAATCTGTTGCTTTTACACGCTCACGGTTGTAGGACTGGCCTGCGCCGACTGGCCTCAAATTATTCATTTACTTACATATTTTTATGACAACATATTCCTGCCAGCCGCGCAACGCAAATATAGATAAGTCAAACATTATCTCGTTCTGTCACTGATACATGTAATATATTTTTTAATTATTTTTTTTTTCGGATTTAATTGTTTTTTTTTTATGTTTACATAAATTCCTTTTGTTGTTTTAAACATGTGTGATGAATCATAAAGCAGACGATCTCCTCTACGGCATACTCTATGTGCTGCCTTAAAATTCTTTTCACAATTATGTTTTTGTTTCAATTAGTAACTCCACAAAAACATATAGAAATAGGTTTATTGAATTTTGATATGATGACAAGACATTCTTTTGGCTACAATGCCATGTGCAGAATACAGTATGAGTATAAAGTGTCATGCATAATATAGACTATATTTAAGAATGCTTGCGTCCATATTCACATATAATTAGATATTTATTCGAACCTGATGTTCTGTCTATGATATCTTCATCTTCTATTCTTATCAAAATTTTGGACATCTCTTAACACTTCTACAGCACCTCGCACTCTGGGTCCGTCGCGGGTTATTACGTGAGACACGTCCGTATTACGCTCCTCATTAACTTCATAAACGTTGACAAGGAAAGCTCACCGCTTTTAAAACAGGGCTTTTTTTTTTTTTTTTTTTTTTTTTTTTTTCGGACTTGACTTTAATGCTGTTAGCCTTACTGGCCTTTACAGCGACACCGGGTGGGTAGGGAAGAGGGTACTCTGTCCCTGAAAATATGCAGGCACTGTGTGGCTGCCTGTGGGGAGTGCCGACGACGCAAGGGCGCCCCCTGCGGGGCTCGAACCTCGGCTTGCGGTCGTCGAGCGGACTGGGAGTTTCCCTATTCTAAGCAAAGCCGGCCGCGACACAGAAGCCGCGACCGGGGGATAAAATTAGACTAATCTAAGGGAGCTAACGGTCCCTAACCGCTGGACCCGACGGCGCCGAGGCCGCCGGGCCGTGAGATAAGCTAGACTACGTCGTCGTACGTGTGTGTGTCGTGCGTGTGTAGTGTGTTTCCTACCTACGTACGGGCCGTTTGCTACGGTAATGGCGTCATCGGGGTCTAAGAGGACGCTACGCGGGCGTCTACGAATCGCGTGAGGCGTGTAATTACACGCCTCGGCGACGGGGGGGTTCGCGTGCGAGCCTGCGCGCTCAAAGTAGCGCTTCGCTAAGCGTTTGCAGTGCTCGTGAATCGATTCCAGTTCAAAATCTCTATGTAGGTCGACATTACGCACGTACCAGGGGGAACCTGATGCGATACGCAGGAATTTATTTTGCACTTTTTGCAAGGGAGCAAGCTTGGTGTGCGCGAACGCAACGCAAGCGTAAGTAAGGACAGGTCTAATACAAGCTTTGTATAGTGTCAGCTTATTTCTAAGTGACATTTTACTTTTCTTGTTTATGAGATAATATAATCTATTGAGAATGTACTTTGCTTTATTGCAGACTTTTGTAATGTGGGGTTTGAAAGTTAATCTAGAGTCTAGAGTGACACCTAGATATTTGACCTGTTTTTCCCAGGGAATGGGTTTGTCTAAGAGATGGATGGTAGAGACTCTAATATTTTTATTGAGAGGGAAGAGTATTGCTTTACTCTTCTCGGGATTGACTTCGATTCTCCATTGGCGGAACCACTCACCGAGTGCGCGGGCCGCTTTCTGGAGTCGATCTTTTAATAAGATAGTACAACGCGAGGTTGTGAAGAGGGCTGTATCGTCGGCGTACATAGCCAGGTGAACACCCGGAGTGAGCGGGATATCACTGGAGTACAACGAGTACAGGATAGGACTAAGCGTAGAGCCTTGTGGCACGCCTGCGCGGAGGAGGCGGGGGGAAGAGAGAGTGCCTTCGACTTTATAGCGAAAGTACCTATTCGAGAGAAAGTCCCGCAGGATGTGTACGAGACAGTCTGGCAAGCCGTAAACGGCGCGCAGCTTGTAAATCAAGCCGTTATGCCAGACTTTATCGAAAGCTTTCGCTATATCGAGAAAAATAGCAGCTGTATTGCTGTGAAAAGGATCCCTAAGGTTGTGTCGAGCTATATGCTCTACAACACGGTGGACTTGATGTATGGCGGAATGTTTCTTTCTGAAACCGAATTGCTCATTGCAGAGCAGAGAGTCGGCCTCTACCACCTCTGAGAGTCTAACGAGAATGATTCTCTCGTAAATTTTACCTAAACAGCTGAGAAGGCTGATAGGTCGATAACTGGACGGGATATTCCGCGGCTTATTAGGCTTGGGAATGCCTATGACTATGGCCTCCTTCCATTCGTCGGGGAATGAGCACGACTTAAGAAGGGAATTGAAGATAATGACCAATAGAGATATGAACTGAGCCGGTAGGGACTTGAACATTCTATTAGACAATTTATCGGGCCCCGGGGCCTTCCTATCTTTGAGGTTTTTGATAATGACTTTGACCTCGTCTTCAGAGGTCGGGCGGAGCGGTTCCCCTTGCGGGGGCGTCAGCGCCCATTCTGCGACCGCGGAATCCACACGCGCAATGTGGCTCGGATCGCAGGGCTGACTACTCGGGGTACATTGAGCCTCTAAACTGTCAGCGAGACATTCCGCTTTTTCGGTGTCATCGGCGGCAATTGATAAATCTGACCTAACGAGAGGAGGCATAGTCGAGAGACAATCGACTCTAAAAGCTCGCGACAGCGCCCAGAATGCCTGGTGCGATGGAGCGAGCCCCTCGAGCTTCTTATCCCACGATTCACCGCGCAGAAGTTCGAATTCGAATCGAACTCTCCTCTTTAATCTGTAAAATTCCCTACGATTGTTGTCAGTCGGGTAGGTATCGTGTCGTCGCATAGCTACGTTCCTGCGTCTAATCAATCGCCTGAGCTTTTCTGAGATATCAAACCTACCGTCGGGCAGGTTTGTTACCTCTTTCGAACAACTCTGGATTGTATTTAGAATATAATCGGTGAATTTATTCGCCGCGTCTATCGCTAGCGCCGCAGAGTCGGCGATGCCAGGTATTAACTCCTTAAGAGGAGATTCATTTGAACGAAGGAGCTTTGCAAATCTCCTCCAGTCGACCACTGTTTTGGTGGGAGGGCCTGAGGGGCGCTCGTCACCTAACTTGAGAATGACAGGACGGTGGTCCGAATCTAGGTCGAGAATGGTATCCATTGAATGTTGCGACAATGCAACGTTCGAAAGTATGGCAATATCGAGTACATCGCCTGTGCCGAGGACACTATAGCGAGTGGGAGAAGGCGGGCCTATAACACAAGCGTTATATTTCTCTGTGAAGGCTAGAAGCCTCTTGCCGCTGACATTAGTCACCGACGAATTCCAAAGTGTATGTTTACTATTGAGATCCCCGATCAGAAGGACCGAGTCACCCATACTAAGTAGCGCCAAAATGTCGCTTTCTAAAATTTGCCTTTTAGGCGAACGATAAACTGAAGCTATAATTAAAGGCTGATGGCCTGTGAGGAATACCTGACACACCGACGCCTCGGCTGCTTCGAGAGACGGAGGGTCGAGTGGTATACAGTGTAAATTCTTCTTGTAATAAATCATAGTGCCTCCACCTTTGGTGGCTCTATCATTTCTCACAATCCTGTAGTTCGCAATGCCAGGACTACGAACAGCAGGTTTAAGAAAAGTCTCCTGTATACATAAGATATCTAATTGGTAGGCGTGCGCGAAGGCGCACAAAGCCTCTTTTTGGCGTTTGACACCGTTAGCGTTAAAAGTCGCTATTGACAGGGCTCTAGGTTTAATTCGCGCGAGTTGCGAGTCAGCGGGCCGTGGGGTAAATCTATTTATGACCGCCATTGGAAAAATTTAAACCGCGACGAAGCCTTGAATGGCTTCGATGAGATCTATATGATCTATAATAACCTGAGCGCGATCGTCGGAACCGTTCGTGTTCCTAAGTTTCGCCGCGAGGACTTTGATTTCTTTAAAATCAAAACGTCTAGCGAAACTTAGCACAAGTGCTAAGTCGCTAGCGTTAGAAGAGGGGGCGGGCGCGGCGCGGGAATGCGCGGGCGTGGGCGCGGCGCGGGAAGGCGCCGGGCGCAAGTGCGCGGTCGCGGTCGCGCCGGAAGGCGCGAGCGCGGGGCGGGGAGCCGCTACCTGAGGGGTAGGCGGCTGAACCGGTGCCGCGGCGAGGGCGACGACCGGTGTAGGTGCTGGTTTGAACCACGCATTCTCTTTAGGGAGAGGGGCGGGCTCGTACTGAGTAGGAGCCGGCTCCTTTTTATTGGAGGTGCGCTTTTTGCCTCCGCGCCTAGTGCGTCTGCGCGGCGCGCGGGAACATCCGCGATAGTTCGCGGGATGGCCCTGCGTCTCGCATAGCACGCAGCTTGGGGGCACAGCGGGATCGGGGACTTTGCGGGGACAATCCGTAGTCGCGTGATCGTCTAGGCACTTGACGCACCTAGGCCGCGCGAAACAATTGCGGGCAGAGTGCCCGTATAATTGGCAGCGATAACACTGCCCTATGAGGCCCCTCGAGTGTGGGGGCTCGACTCTGATGCCGGTGAGAGAGCACACCGACCTCAGGTTGAAAATTTCCTTTCCCTCCTTAGTGAGGTCCAGGATAACAAGAACAATGTCGAATTTCGCTTTAGTGCGAGAATTGTATAGACGGTGCGCCTGGCGCACGGGGAAGCCCTTGCTTTTGAGATCGTCAAGGACGAGATCGACTTCGATCTCTTTTGGAATGCCCTTAAGGACGACGCGCAATTGGCGCTCGTCCTCCAGGGCGTAAGAGTGGTACCCTATCTGGTACTCACGAAGGAAAGAGGTGAGTTGTCGGTGTTCCGACGAAGACCTGACCTGGATTTTAATACCTACCTGCGTTAAGCGCGCGGTAGTGTATTGAATATTGTGGCTATTAAGCCACTGGGATACTTTTCCCCATTTGTGCTTCTCTTGCACATAAATGGGTGGCGGCGGTTTAATACGGGGGGCGCGGGGCGCGCGGGGGGAGTCGTCCTCTTCCCGCTCAACCGCAGAGGCGGGGGCAGGGGAGGGGAAAACCGTTAACTCGTTCGCGCGGGAACGGCGGCCGTCGGGTTTATTCGCCTTTTTGGGCGGGGGGGGCCCTTAGGGGCCCTGGCCTTACGCTTGGCCGAGCGTGATCCGACGGTCTCGAACCCGTCATCATTTTCCGTATCAGAGGAAGGGCAATTGCCCACCTCCATCTCTTCACCAGACTGGATCGGTGAGGGGTCGCGGTTTTTAAGGTCTTTATCTCAGATAATATCAGACTATAATCTATTCTAAATGTTAATAGAAACGGTTGCAATTTGCTGGTCCACTTAGCGGGGGATGTCTAGGAACCTTCATTATATCATTTTTTAATATTTTTCAATAGGATTATAGTATTAAAATTTTCATTTTCTGTTTAATTTTCCGAAGACATTGGATGGCAAGTGGAGGAACTCAACGGCGTTCCTTGTGTAGGAAAGAGGTGAAGAATATTTAGATATAATCATTCCTCAGTCACTCCAGCGGCCACTAGTGTTATATATTTATACACAAATATACTAAAACCTAATTAGTATATTTAAAGATATTCCCCAAAGCGCTAAGTGAAGAAATTTTCTATAGCCATTATGTAATCTTTACCATTTTTAATTTAACAAGAATTTGTAAAATATCCTTTTAATGGAACTGGACGTAGCGATTTTGCAAATTAAAAACTTCCTTAATAAGGCAAAACCAGCCCGTTGTACAGCGCCCGTCGTCATCTCTAACTAATTGTCATTCTAGGTACTTGCACGACTACTTTTGTAGCACTATCTAAGACTTAAGTCTTCTTTCTATCTCCAAGAGCAAGATTAAACAAATTTAAATACAAACTTTTTTTTGCTTCACACTATAACCTAGCAGGGCAGGCAGAGGGAGCCTAGGAACCTTATTAGGTTACTCCGTTTCCATTAAAACACTTCCGTTTCCCACTCTTCGCCGAATTCTGGAGGCATTGCGAGTTGAGCGGAACTCGACGCCGCGGTTTGATTACCGCCGTGCGTATCTACATCTCTGTTTCTATTAAGACACTTCCGTTCCCATGTTCTGTCAAACTTTGGAGGCATTGCGTGTTAAATGGTGGAACTTAAACTTTTTTTTTTATGGAAAAAGACAAGTCAAACGAGCGTACGGGTCACCTGATGGTAAGTGATCACCGCCACCCACAAACCCGTGTAAGGAGCTAACGCGTAACCCAGAGGAGCTACAGGCGTATTGCTGGCCTCTAAGGTGGAGATAAACGCGCTCTTTAAATGAAACCAGGTCGTATCGACTTGGAAACACTGCCGCAGGGAGTCCATTCCACTGTTGCGTGGAGCGTGGAAGGAAGTTCCTAAGTATCACCACGATGGTGTGGATGGTACTTGAGTTTGTGACTGTCGCATTCACAGTCACACGCTAGTGCCCCTTCGTTACGACTGCCCCCCTGGTTGATACGAGAATATTATAAAGACAATTATGGTACCTACTCTAAATTGTTTTGAATCTTTTGTGAGGATATGTGCTCGGACGAGTATACACTAAAGTACTTATTTTGACTTAATTTTAACATAAACACAGTTATTACATTATTTATTTTGAAAAATAAACAAACAAGAATAATGAAATAATTATACAAGAGATCACTAGTTTTTTGGAAATGTATAGAAAAGGCACATTAACTGTTTGTCTTATTGTTCTTCGATACGTATACACGTGTGGGTTTTAATTCTAAAGGAATATCTTATATCCTCCTATTTTTCGAAGTACACATGCTTGACGAGATACGTAGTAAATTGTGTACTCGGGCTTGTGTCTGGTCAAAATATGTAGTCGAAGAAAGATGACGGTTAGAAATCCGATTTAAATATAGTTAAGAGCCTTAATTGTTTTCAAACATGCTATAATAATTTGACTTTATATTTTACTTTGGTTTTGTCTTGTTCGAAATAACTTTCTGTATCCAATCTATATAGGGACTAAGCATGGCGACTATGCTCGCCGAGGCGCCGGGCGTACGCTCCATGTTCTTAGTGTCTTCATCACAGTCATCAACGGCTTGGGAGTTCACGCCCACCACTTGAGACGACACCAGCACCGGTCCTCCAGAGTCTCCTCCACAGA
Organism: Heliconius melpomene rosina; assembly: GCF_056956725.1. Taxonomy (NCBI): domain Eukaryota; kingdom Metazoa; phylum Arthropoda; class Insecta; order Lepidoptera; family Nymphalidae; genus Heliconius; species Heliconius melpomene. Next base: position 290,830 of record NC_140402.1, on the reverse strand, counting down.
TGGTCGCAACTAGTTCGCAAGATGGAACAACGCACAACGTGTACTTACATTTTTCTGTTTCCTTGTCGCACTTAGAAAACATACCCTTTAAAACTTGTAAAGGCTTCTCTAATTCAGACGCATTGGTTCCACCAAAGCCAAGGATCGTTGTTTCGCGACCGACGAATGTTGTGTAGTCAATAGAACTGATCTTTACAAATGATGCAATTGATAATTTTTCGCAACGAAACAGAGCTATGTCGTCTCTGATGGTATAGTGCACACTGTCGTAACCAGGGTGGACGTGAAATTCGAGAAGCAGAGATAGTTGTCCCCGGTATTTTGGAAAATAACTGTTATACCTTGCATACTGTTTGACTTGATTTTCGTGATCTTCTTTACTGTAGCAATGAGCAGCTGTTAAGATCCAGGTTGGGGCGATGGCAGCGCCCGTGCAGAACTGGTGGTATTGTTTTAATTTATTTGAACCCTCCTCTTTAACTTCCAAGCGAATAGCGAAAGGAAATTCGTCCTTCAAAGCGTCCCTGCCACCCAAAATACGTAGACTGGCCTCAGCATCAATGTAGAGTTCATAGATTATACTCGTAACTAAAAACAAATATACTGGAGACTCCATGGCACCGGACACAATATGTAGAGTATTTATTTCTTGTTTTATTTATTTTCCATTTATTTTATCTAAAGTATTAAAACATAAATAATATTTTTACGATGTAATAAATTTTTCAATATAAGATAAAATAAATGTGAATATAATACGTAGAACAAAAGAAGTCCAAAGTCTATTTTAGATTTCTTGAGCTTCACATAGTGGGCGGCGCCTCATAGCAGAGTAGACAGAGACCACGTAATGCTCACAGACAGTCTTTTCTCCATATTCCGATGAAGTTCAGGATATTCCTATTGTTGAGTGCCGCCACTCACTCAACAGAAACTTCAACAGAATGAATCTATGACTATCTCGTTTATAGTCCTGTCCTATTGCGTTATGATGGTTGATGACGATTGTTATATTTCTAGTGTGAAGACCAGAATACTGTGAACCTACAAACACTACAAATAGGTAAGTACACAATGACATAAAATAGCATCAGCAAAAACATATAATATCCTATCCTATCCTATCCTATATCTTATAAAACAAAGTCGCTTTTCGTGTCTGTCTGAACTTTCTAACTCTTCTTCTTCTAAACCACCCAACGGATTTTAATGCGGTTTTCACCATTAGGTTGAGTATTTCTCAGGGAAGGTTTATATATAGTTTATTATTTGTACATTCTTATGTAAATTAACATAAATACGATAAATGTGTATAAAGTCCTACCCGTTGAGACACTTTCGCGCATGCGCTGCTTTAATGGTAAGTACTACATGAAAATAATGTACTGGAGTATTGTTCCTCTTAATAAGATCTACAAAAAAGTCCGCGAGAGCATATTTTTATCTTTTAAGGATAACGTGTAGTGATCATATTTCTGTCTAAAAATAGTAATTTCAATATATTTTTTATTGTGAGGGATATTTTTCCGTAATGGTATTAATCCTTATCCTTTAAAATACTTTATTAATTTTCTACGTTAAATGAAGATAACATTTGCTTTTTACACTATTTCGAAATTGCGAATATTTTTAGAGAAAAACGCATTTAATTGTTGACACATCCCGCCGTTGACTCATCAGCTGTGCCGACTCAAGTTTTACTTATCCCTTACTCTCAGCATATAAATAAGTACATTAGTTACGTTGGCCATTTAATGTAGATCAAAACTGTCTTTTACTGTTTTTAAAAGCTTTTATTTAACTTGCAATGTATGTATGTGGGTTCGGGTGAAATCTTAGAGCTCAATTTTGAAGTAGATATCGTCAACCGATTGAGCTGAAATTTTGTATACACGTTTACTTTGGATGACAATGCACGATAAAATATGTGACGTCATTCTAAATGTAATATGGCGGACCATGCAAGATGGCGGAATTGTTATTTTTAATGTACTTCTACAATATGGGTATCAAATGAAAGAGCTCGTTGAGAGCAACTTGAAAAATAATGTGATGTCACTCTAAATCCCATAAGGAGGATATTGAAGATAGCCGAGTATCTATTTGGTCTACTTCTACAATATAGATATTAAATGAAATGGGTCGTTGACCGTAACTCTAAAAATAATGTGACGTTATACTAAATCCAATATGGCGGAACATCTAAGATGGCGGAATAGTTATTATTTATGCACTTCTGCAATATGGGTATCAAATGAAAGATCTTGTCGAGAACTATTAGAAAAATAATGTGACATCACTTGAAATCCAATAGAATCGTGCCGATTCAAGTTTTTTGTGCTTTCATATAATGAAAGGTATGTTCGTACGATTGAGCTGAAATTTTGTATACACGATTGGTTTGGATGACAATGCACGATAAGGTTTGTGACTTCATTCTAAATACAATATGGCGGACCATCCAGGATGGCGGAATAGTTATATTTCATGAACTTCTATAATATGGGTATCAAATGAAAGGGCTTGTTGAGAGTAACTAGAAATATAGTGTAACGTCATTCTGAATCCAATATGGCGAACCATCCAAAGTAACAGAATAGTTTTTTTTGATGCACTTGTATATTACGGGTATCAAATGAAAGGGCTTCTTGAGAGCAACTTGAAAAATGATGTGACGTCATTCTAAATCTAATAAAGCGGACCATCCAAGATGGCGGAATAGTTATATTTAATGCACTTCTATAATATGGGTATCAAATGAAAGGGCTTCTTGAGAGCAGCTTGGGAAATAATGTGACGTCATTCTAAATCCAATATGGGGGACCATCCAAGATGTACGAATAGTTATTATTTTTGCAATTCTGCAATATGGATATCAAATGAAAGGGCTCATTGAGAGCAACTCGAAAAATAATCTAACGTCATTCTAAATCCAATATGGCGGAGCATCCAAGATAGCCAAATAGGTAATTTTAGTCTACTTGTACAATATGAATATCTATTGAAAGGACTCGTTGAGAGTAACTCGAAAAATGTGACATTTTTCTAAATCCAATATGGCGGAACATCTAAGATGGCGGAATAGTTATTATTTATGCACATCTGCAATACGGGTATCAAATGAAAGAGCTTGCCGAGAATAATTAGAAAAATAATATGACATCTAGTGTGAGAAACCAGAAGGTTGAAGGTTGAAATGCCAGGAGGAAGAATCCTCTTGGCATTAATCCCGGCTATTGCCAGGGTCTGCCTTCCTACTCAACCTACTCCACTTTGCACGATCTTTTGCGTCCTCGGTGGTTAGACCATTGGCTCTCATGTCCTGCATCACGACATCCAACCAGCGCTTCCTTGGGCGTCCGGGAGGTCGCGCCCCAGGAACTTGTATAGCAAGGCACTTGCGTCCGACATAGTTCTTAGGCCGGCGCGTAACGTGGCCAAACCATCTCAAGCGACGCTCTTGGAGCTTATCCGCTACGTCACGGACCCCAAGACTACCTCGAAAGAATGTGTTGCGTATGCGGTCAGACCGCGTTACGCCGCACATCCACCTCAGCATCTTCATTTCCGTGACGTGAAGCTCCTGAGTGTGCCGAGATAGTGCTGGCCAACATTCGCTGCCGTATAAAAGAACCGGTCGTATGATGCTCTTGTATATCAGTCCCTTGAGCTTGGCGGTTTTCTTCGGTCACAGACCACACCAGTGACCTCCCGCCATTTGGCCCAGGCAGCATTATCCGGCCATGGACATCGTGATCGATGCCTCCAGACTCGTGCATAACGGATCCAAGGTACCTGAACTTTTCTGACTTAACGGCTGGCTCAGGACCTATAAGGATCGTGCTCGAGTCCGGGCTCCCGCAGGCCATGTACTCGGTCTTCGCCACATTTAGTTTAAGACCGTGGTTCTCAAGCGTACCCTTCCAGAGGTTCACTTTACGCTCCAGCGTCAGTCGGTTCTCGTCAATGAGTGCTATGTCGTCAGCATACATCATCAGCTATGGAGGCTGCACTACATTGAATAAGAACGGACTAAGAGTCGAGCCCTGGTGAACCCCCACTGTAATCAGGAAGGGTCTAGTGTCGCCAACAGCATTCCTAACCATAGAAGAGGAATCGTGGTACATGTCTCTAGTGTGAGAAACCTAGCCAGTGGTAACTAAAAAGTAAAAAATAAATTATAAGCAAAAAATCATTTTTAGAAAAAGCTTTTATTTAAACGCTTTAAAAAGGAGAAAATAATTTTTTTCTTTTAAATTTTAACTATCAACTCATAACCTCATTGTACACAATTTATATGATCATAAAAGCTTGTCGCGTTAATCAATATTTAATTAAATTGAAACTTTAAAAATTGAAACTTAGCAGATTTTACATAATTAAATTAGCACTAGTTTAGTTACACAAGTAAATCGCGCGACAAGCTTTTATGATCATATAAATTGTGTACAATGAGGTTATGAGTTGATAGTTAAAATTTAAAAGAAAAAAATTATTTTCTCCTTTTTAAAGCGTTTAAATAAAAGCTTTTTCTAAAAATGATTTTTTGCTTATAATTTATTTTCACATTATCTTAAGTGCTTTGCAAACATACATTATATGAATAATCCAGTAGTAAAAGCGGGCGAAGCCGCAAGGGGGTCGCTAGTAATTAATTATTATTAATTACTACAGTACATTCATACACAACAACTTTGTGTCAAGACACTCCGTTGCCATTTACCGCCAAATTCTGCAGGCATTGCGTGTTGATTGGCGGAATCCGCGGCCGCACAGAGCGAAGAAATGAAAATATAAATCTAAATAAATATAAAATAAGGAATGGTAAGTAAACACCAGATAAAGCAGGAGTGTTATATAACATTCAGTTTATCCTCTGTCCACTAACTGACTAAGTTAGACACTTGCAAAGTACTCTGGATTTAGTGCAGTTAGCTTGCAGTTAGTGCGTCGCGTTTAGAGACGCCCAGTAATTTGAAGTAACAAAAACTCTTGATACGATACATTTAACTCCCACTGAGCTTTTTAGTTACTGCTTTATGTAAATTTGGAACTTTATACAAGTTACGTATATATATATATATATATATATATATATATATATATAGAATAGTCGTCCGTACTTTTGTTTGAAAACCTTCGTAAGCACAGTATGAGAGAGAGAGAACGAGACTAGAGGTTCATTATACTCGCAGCGTCCGTCGCTCCGTTCTCTCTGGCCCCCTCGCTAGGAATGGAGCGTGAAGCTATAAGTGTTAAACTCTGCTATTAACGGGAGACAGAGTGAACTTAAAACATACTTTACCTTAGATTAGGTAAACCTATTTAGATACAATGTATCGGGCTCCCACTGCGTAGTTTTGTAACTACCACGAGCAGAGAGTCGTGGTTATATAAATTAAAACTTTTGGCTCTGAATTTAAATTGCATTTCTATTTATAACTACGAACTTACTTATATATACAATTGTACTCATATATTATATGAACTATATTTGTTACTTTTACATTGTCATTGTCTCGCCATGTGGGTCGACACTCGCTTTGCTGAATGTTTATTAAAAGAGTTATTTACTTACCTGTTATATCGCGGTTTACGTGCGGTTAGTTTTATTAGTACAATATGTAAGTATGTAACACAACAGACCGAGAAAAAATAAATAACTAGTAAAGAGATGAGGCCAGTCGTGGCGTAGGGGCACAAGCGTGTCTTCTTCTTCTTCTTCCTGGCATTAATCCCGGCTATTACCGGGGTCTGCCTTCCTACTTAACCTACTCCACTTTGCACGATCTTTTGCGTCCTCGGTGGTTAGACCATTGGCTCTCATGTCCTGCATCACGACATCCAACCAGCGCTTCCTTGGGCGTCCGGGAGGTCGCGCCCCAGGAACTTGTATAGCAAGGCACTTGCGTCCGACATAGTTCTTAGGCCGGCGCGTAACGTGGCCAAACCATCTCAAGCGACGCTCTTGGAGCTTATCCGCTACGTCACGGACCCCAAGACTTCCTCGAATGAATGTGTTGCGTATGCGGTCAGACCGCGTTACGCCGCACATCCACCTCAGCATCTTCATTTCCGTGACGTGAAGCTCCTGAGTGTGCCGAGATAGTGCCTGCAGAACAATAGCAGAGAGCCTTATTTCCCAAACGAGGGTATTAGTAGATAGCCAAAACACAGCATGATAGCGGATGGTATCGAGTATGTCGACGGCAGCTGCAATAAGCTAATTCCCGATATATCCCGGAAGCACCAATAAGTACGCAAACGCGCCCCGGATGGGGGGATTACCGCCGCCGATATATGGCACTACGTCGGCATTGAACGTGTGTACTCGCGCATAGTTAGGCTTATTTACTTGCTCGCTCTGAGAGTAACGTTATTAATGAAATATCATTACTGATACGGCACATCTAAAGATAAAAATAAAGAAAAATCATCCATCAGTAAGGGCATTACCCCGTAATGAGGTACAATAGCAGCATCACACGTACAGCGCGCAGCACTCCCAGACCTCCATTAAGTAAGCTGGCACTCGTAAATTGTTATAGTACTGGAATACCTCCGCTCTGCAGTTTTAAAACTGTTTATTTTTCCTACCTAAAACCTTTTAAATCTTTTTTTTTTAAATAAAATCTGTGGGAACCTACTATGAGAGTACAGGAATGCGATTATTTAAATAAAGCGTATTGGTAGAAGGCTAGTACGTACGCATGTAAACAGATGCTATATTTACCTCTATGTTAAGGGATATTGTAGTCTTTTCTCGTTTGATGTAACTTAATAAGGCGTAAACTTAAACAAGGTGTTCTGTTATTCAACACGCAGGGCCTCAAAAAATCGGCAGAAAGTTAAGTCTTAAAACTAGGTTCCCAGGCTCTCGCTGCCTACGCTGCTGTATACAAAAGTAGTGTGAAGTTAAAAAAATGGAAAATATTGATATTTTACCGGTCAGGTCAACAAAGTGTATCAATACATTCGCTCAATAAATCCATAGAACGCTAAGAAACTTCTATTTAAAGACCAAGAGATACAACGGCATCATAAATTTTCTGTATCCAAATCCAGTTCAGTTCAGCTTCAGGTTGTTTTTACAAAATAAAGTTTATTTTATATTTAGTGAAGTACAAAACGCAACGACGTTAAACGACGCTTCATTTAATATTCAAAGATGCCTCAAAGGGATCCAAACCGAGTTGACTTTGAGACGTATCACATTTACGTATTTAATAAGATTTTATTTATCAAACCACGCTATATGTATAAAGAGGAATGGTATAATTTAAAAAATATTATTTTTCAAGTTCGTCCTGGCTCAGCAGCACAGCGTCAGGCTGCAAACAGGAGTATCACGCTGCATCCCGCATATGTCAGGATAGGCATGCAGGCAGTTAATAAGTAAGTTAAGTTTGTGTTACGACACTCCGTTTTCCATTTCCTGTACCGCCGCGCCGCAATAGCCCCAAAGCTTTACCTACGTATGTTATATAAATACAAAGCTATCGTATTATATTACGTATTTTAAAAGACTTTTTATATGACTGTTGTATTAGTATACATTAGTATATAGATTCGTTTCGTAATAAAGGCATTATGTCTACTAAAGGCTTTTGAAGGCTTTTGTTCTTTCAACCGGAAACAAGTTTATGGAAATCCGCTTACAAAATTATTTTTAAAAAATATGAGCGGGAACGTATATTTTTCAATTTTATGTATTTCATTTGCATTGTGTATTGTGTACAGAGGAATGAGGAATCTCTCTGTTTGTTTTGTTCTAGTTTACATTTTTATTTGGTATCACAATGTTAGTATATCTTTCAATGTTAGAATTATAAATATTTTCTACCTTATTTCATAGCTTTATCTTTTTTAATACAAAACTTTTTTTTTCATCTTCACGCTTGTATGTAACAGTGTAAATAGAGGAAAACTACTGTTAAGACACTCCACTCCCCATTTTCGGTCGAATTCTGGTTGCTTTGCGTCGACACCAGAGCGAAGAAATAAAATTTCAGTTCCTCGAGTGGAAATCGAACCCACAACACGTCGCGTTTACAACAATCAATATTGCTTTTATATAAGAACATTTTATATAAACAAGGTCGAGCATCTTCTATAGATATATCACGTGAGTATGTTATATCAGTGTATAGGCATATACATTCTAAGTCCAACATCCGGCTATTATATAGTATGGAAGGTCTCCCGAACTTATTTACGAGGGATCGACTCTACTAGATCCCTTTAAAGCTCACTGGCCTGATATTGATTGTTACGTTTCTATCACTGAAAACTGTTTTCTATTAATATTTATTTTGTGTCTGTGTAAAAGAATGACGGGGTAGGCAGAGGGATTGTTAAAGATTGAGGAAAGGTTAAGAAACTTCACTTCCTCATTTTTTGAACATGTTTTGAGATATGGAATGAACCAGCAACTGTCGCGCTTACAGTCCTGTGTCCTGTGCTGCTGCGCCACTACACACTAGATACACTCTAGATACATTTGAATGTAAATTGTTCTGTAATATTTTGAGTAGAAGCAGTAGCATCTCTGCAGATCTGGCCAACCTGTAAGTTTTTCGGGCCTTTATATATTATTTTCACTAGTTGTAAAACAAAATGAAAATATAAAATATTTAATTTCCTCAAGCGGGAATTGAACCCACAATTTGTAGCGCCTATACAACCGTCACAACCGTCGCGTGTACGGTCGGCCCACGACTTGGCCAGCCCTGCCGTACACGTTGAAGAAGACACCAGCAATTAAATTAAATTGCTCTCGATTGAGCCTCGAATATTCAATATGTTTAGTTATACTTAACGAAATACTCTTAATTTATGTTATTTTGACTTCAGTTACTTTTTAGACGTAATTGGATCATCATCTTCGATTTCTTAATTTTTGTTGTCTTAATTATATATCGTTAGTTCAATAGAAATGATATTTTTTAAAATATTTTTAACAGTAACAGTTTAATTTAAAAGTGCTATAACACGCTAAGAATTAGTTCGAATTCTTATGACTCGTCCCTGTATTAGAACTTGCATCTTTTAGAAATCGTTGTAGCGTTTTGACGACTGAGCTATACTCTTATAACAAGTTGGAATTATCTTGAAATCTAGTATAAAGACTAGTAATTAAAGCCTGGTGTTTGTCTCAAGGCTAGGTTAGGTCTACCCTACTCCGTTCTGCAGTTTCCGCTTTTGTTGTATATTAGGAAGCGTGTATGCGGAGATCCAAGTTTCATCTCTCGCGACTGAACAAACTGATCTAAGACGGAAACTACCCCTCGTCACGCATTCACTGGCTCGTCCTCACGAGAGCCACCTCGCTCGCCGCTCATCAGATACGCTTCTCATTTTGTAAATAACTTACATACATTACTATACTATTTAAAATATTTAAAGCAGTGTAAGAGTATTCAAAAGATGGATCCCGATGGTTAATCTGAACATAAATAGAATTGTAAATAGAACTGTATTGGCCTCGTTTGTTTCTTTCTAATTTTATGCAGCCGGGATATATATATTAGTGTTAACGACATTATATGAAAATAATATTTAATTTAACGAAATGGTTTTTTGCGTTGAATTAAGAAAATAATTTGGTGATAAGCTTCCTCTTAAGAAAAAACAAAATATCGTATTACAAGTGCTACAAGCACTTGTCTTTGTCGTTTAAGTAATTGGCACCTGTCCAGCTGGCCGCGACAGATTGGCTTTCCTCAGAGGATAACTCCGATAAGCCTCTTCGGGAGTGCGCACTTACGTACGAGTGTGGAGCAGTCGTTACCTACGACGACTAACGACGCGGAGTGTGATATGTACAAACAAGTACACAAAGGTCGTTATTACATTCCCCGCGGCGCGCGGGGTCCCGCGAGGCGCGATAATATCGACTGCCTACTTGTACACATATGAATTAAAATAAACAGGTATACAGGGAACCCTGTTCCACGAGGCCATCGTGGCCTATTGGGTCATAAGAAATATAGACACAATGAGTTCCATAAGAATGTAACCTTAATGAGTTTCGTCTGTACGGTTGTTTGTTTGATTCGGAGTTTCTCTTTGCGAGATATATATAATGTTTAGTAGTTTTTAAAATATAATTATATCGTCTGATTTAAATATTTTATTTGTTCATCAACATCAAATAAATTTTCTCGATTGTATTACAACATTTCATTAAATTGTATCGACAACACAATATCCACAGCCTACATTCAAGGTCGCGCTCAGAGACAAAACTCTAGCGTAATCAAATACGCAAACAAAGAAATAAATATTGTTTATTCAACTAAATACTCTATAAACTAAGACGGTTCGTGCGGGACGGTTTCTTTGATTTTCATAAAGTAAGAGTGGTTAATTGTAATATTTACTGGTTTCTTTCCCCCGCCCCGCCCTGGTAACAAAGAAAAGCGCGGCGTAGAGTTCCGCCAGTGAACATGTGTTGCTCTCAGAATTCAGCGGTGAATGAGACAAGAAATTGTCTTAATTGGAACTGAGTGTCTCAACATTAGGTTTCTAGATTCCCCTGCATACTCTGCTAAGAGCGTTAATTGATCTATTCTAATTCATTATAAGGCCTACGAATGTATTTGCTTTGATTCGAAGTGAAACAGCTTCACGCTTTATCCCGCACACAGCACGGTAGGCAGAAGGAACCTAGTGTTAAGACACTCCGTTCCCCACTTTCCGCCGAATTGAAAAAATATATTTTTGTTCGATAGTCCTTATATACAGGAAGGACATAGTTTATATTATATCCTGTTAATTATTTGTGTTTGTAACCCCCTGTACCTTATTATGACTCGCACTTAGAGTGTGTCTTAGTATGTCATTCCATACGCCATTTGGCAGCGCGGGCGAAGCCGCAGCATCATTTTACTTTCCCTGCAATCTACAAGCGATGCTAGTCGTCAGTAAATTCCAGAGACGATAGAACGATTTCAATATTTGTGTAGCTTTTGAATTAGGCTTTCGAAGTGAATTTCGTAGCTACGTATTGTTTTTATAAGGGTAAGCAAAATAAGGTAAAAATCAGTTCATTTATCAGCATCACACTATATCCCACACATGCCATCGTAGACAGAGGGAACCTGGAAACTTTGTATTGAGACACTTTGTTCAAAATAAGATACTTCCATTCTCCACTTTCCGCTGAATTGTAACCATTGCATTTTGACTGGCGGAATATAACTTCGCGTTCCTCGTTCCTCGTTAACAGATCGAGGAAATGAAAATATAAAATATTTATTTGTTCGAATAGGAATCGAACTCACAAGCAGGTCTCAATGTTCCCTTTACCATCAAAGACCACACTACAACTTGGGAATATATACACATATTACTTGCTTCTCCTGCTTTACGAATATGAAAGTCACAAAACAGTCGTCTTCAAGAACAAAGGATATGCAAAAACAAAGTAATTATAAATTATATAAATTATATAGAGTCGTGAGCCTCATCGTGTATTCATAGCGGCGGTCGCTCTTAACGAGATTTAGTAGTCTCTGTAGTCTAAGTGTGCTGAAGGGGGTGGCCACCTGTACTTGACGATAATAATATAGGTATTCTGTCATGGCTGTCACGGCTCAGCGGTTAGGTTTCCTCCTCATATCCTGCTAATTGTCGGATACAGCGTGAAATTAAAAAAACAGAAATTCCTTGAAAGTAAAGTGACCAGTCCTTATTAGCTAACTTAAGATTTTGTTAAGAACTGGCCATTACAATATTCTAGTGGTTTTTTGAATTGCTAGTTGGTGGCCAGTTTTATTTTGTAGGTGCCAAAAATAAATCTTATTTTATAGCGACAATGTTTTTGGTTTGAGAAATTTAAGAAAATAATTTCCAGCATAGGTTTAGCTAAGCTTACCCAAACAACCCGTAAGAAATATTTTTCTAATAGAAATGTCAGAAGTCATGTAGTGGAAATCCTTTTGGAAGTAAGTAATTATTTAGACACTATTAGTATTCCGAAGACGTCGCGTGGAGACATTTATAAAGTGCTTCTGGAACAGGCGACAGCTTTGAATTATTTGTGACGTACGACGTGTTTTATGTTTCTTTATTTTTGATAAATTCACCATATTGCTTCTATTTACGTATTTGGTGTTAAATTTATGTACATAACGAATTCTGCATGTTGTCAAAATGTTTATATAAGGAAAACTTTGTATAAAAAATAATAATTCAAATTCAAATAATTGTAATCAAAATAAGAAATTACATTATTTATGGACGTCAAATAATTTAACACCATTTCACTGAAACTGAAAAACCGAGAAACAAGACAAAGCGCACTATAAAGGTTCTCGACGTCTTGATAATTAGGAGTGACTTAACACTAGGTTCGCTCTAGCAGCAGATAGGCCATGTTCATGCAGGACACACCATAACACCAATACAAAAACGAAAACAAGAGTAGCTTTTGTTAGAGCTTCAGAATTGAGCTGATCTAGAAAGAAATATTCGAACCCACTTAACAGCCCGCAAAGCGTCTAAACTTTGGTGGTCTCATCGGCCCTTATTATTTCCGAGCGCGTGCTTGGAATCGCGACAATAGGTCAAGTGCTCTCGCCTCTCGCCTTCGAGGGAATACAATTTTGCTTGTTTTCACTTTCTTATGGCGTGTTTTCATTTTGGGTTAAGACGTGTATTGAATATTTATTATTTTGTATCATATGTTATGAAATGCTTAGGGAGAGAAAATTGTGATTATTTGTTACCTTTGTTGGTCATCTGTCTGTCTGTCTGTCATTTATCTCGCGTCGCGTGGAGGTGTCGAGCTGAAATTAATAACTATCAGTTCTAGGATTCCTCATCAAAAGATTTCTGGATCGTGTTTGCTACATTTTGTATGAAATTCGTCTCGTAATCAAAATTTACGGGGAACTTCCCGCGGACATACAGTTATCAAACTTGGAACCGAGTGAAAACGACACAAGTAAAGGAAACTCAATAAAAAGGTAAAAATTATAGATATTTTAAAAAAAAATCTTCACAAACTAATATTTGTAGTTACTTTTATACAAGCCGAGGGCCCGCAAACTCAAGTTCGTCAACTTTCTTCTATCCGTAATCAAAACCTAAATTGTATTTCCTGCAGACTTCGCTCACTTATAGTCGCACAGTTGTTTGTCGGACTTGTGAACCAGGATGGACTCATCGTCTTCATAATTTGCGTGGACTTTAAGATATGAAATGGAAAATCTTATCTTCCCGATTTCGTAGGTATTCCAAAATATATTTTCTTTTTTTAATTTCAACTTTTTAAGTCGTGTAATCTGCGCATTATTTAAACAGACAGCTCGTCGTGCTCCGGTAGCACATGAGTGTGACTGTGGATCGGTTGTGGGTTTGATTCCCATTCGGGGGAATGAAATATTAAATATTTACATTTCCTCGCTCTGGTAATAAGGCAAAGTACGGCGTTGAATTTCGCCACTCAACACGAGAATTCGAAAAGTGTCTTAATGGGAACGGAGTGTTTTCACACTAGATTCCCACGTTCCCCCAGCCTACTTTGCATGAGGCTATAAAAGTTGGACATTTTCGATAATTATATATAGATAGATTATATATTAAGTATTGTCATAAATAATATCACCTGTTATTTTTTTGAGTCACAGAGTAAAAAATATATTAGTTTTCGCGAGTGACGGCTGACTCGCGTGTATTGTGCACGTCGGCGTTGTGCGTTGCAAGCTTAATATACTTTTATTAAAACCGTGCTTGTAAAGGTTTTCCTCTTACAAAAAACTTTGCCTTGTGTTTTTTTAATGTATACGATATTTACATTTTAGGGTTCCGTGGAATGGCATAAAACGAAACTCTTATGGTTTCGTCATTACTATCTCTATGTCCGTGACAATTTTAAAAATATGTAGATGTCAATGAAAATGGATTCGGCCGAGATAACCTATGATTTTCGAGATAAGACACAATTTTATTAGTAGAAGACGAACTTATTTTTCCTGACGAAAATTGATACTGGATTTTGGCGTAGGTAATATAAGCTTGATACAACGGAACCCTTCACGAGCGAGGCCAAATCTCACTTTACCATTTTTATTTAAATATCATAATGCAGTTGCAAGCTCTGGATGCAGCGCTTCCAGAGGCAGACAGTTCTTTATAAGAACGTAAACGTTTCGTAAAAGGTGTAATGTCACATCTACTACGTGTGTATGTAAGTTTGACGCCGTTCCGTCATGTACTTATAAACAGAGCAAATAGAAAATCATTTTCACAAACCTAGGTGACTTTTGAAAAGACTTTTGCAGGCACGTTATGTTCACGTTTAGCACATTTAGAATGTATACGAAGAAAAAAATCGTCGGTCTTTTTTACTTTAATTATTTTTAGCTTAACTTTGTATCTGGTATATAGTAGGATATATTGAAAGGTCCTAGTGCTAGGACACTCCGTTCCCTGTGCAGCGCCTAATTTTCAAGATATTGCGCGTTAAGTGAAGAAATTCAACGCCGCGCCATGTCTTGTTATCAGAGCAAAGAAATGATAATAATTCATTCTCCTAAACGGTAATCGAACACGCGACCGTTAAGTTTACAGTCAGACGCTGCGCCAAGACGGCTTTACTTTTGTTTGAATAATATGCGAAATCATTCTAAACATAAACTGCCTACAAATTTCTATTCAAAAATCACCTTGGTCTTTTATTAGAAAGTGACTAGGTTTCTCAGTCTATAGTCTACAAACCAATAAAATGAAATGAAAGCAGTATTCGATAATTAAATAGGGTATAAAATAATGATTATACTCACATATAATATATGTCATATGCATACACACATATATATATTCGTCCCCGCCACCCCGTAGTAGCTACCCTGTCCTACAGAGACCACCCTGGCTACATTAATCACGTGGGAATGCCAGCTGCTCGGATTTTTTATTTTGTCCATGCTCGTCTATTTGTCTCTCTCGCGTGCCTGGTGCTGGTGCTGGCTCCATGGGGAACCACATTGAATACGCTGTTAGTTAAATAGATTTATAAAAATAACAGTGACGCCGCCGTAATGTCATCGTGGCGCAAATGAGTTGGTTGTGAGTTCTATATCAATATGGTGGTGCCTTTTATTAGCTTCACATTGTATTCTGCCTATGGCATGAATACTAATACCGTATGAGGATCTAGTGTCAAGACACTCTGTCTCCCACATTCCACCCAGTTTCTGGATAATACGAGTGGAGTGGCACTTATAATCGCGCTTCGTTTTGTAACCAGAGCGAGAAAACAAAAATTTACTCCCTCGAGTGGGAATCGAGCCGACAAACGTTGTGTTTATAGTTCGGCGCCGTGCCATCGCACCGTGACTTTAATGGATGATTGGGTTGTTTTCCGTATTATTGGTCGGATGAGGGCAGTTTGTCTTATCGTAATTGATATGACTCGATAGTGTAGTGTTCAAGTCCCACTCGGGGGAAAGAATATGTCCTAGACATTAGGTTCTCTTTACGCTAAACACGGTACAGACATGTTTTTAAAATATTGTTATATAGTTTCCTAGTAATAAAGTGAACATTTAGTAGGTGTGACCTATAACTTAGGTACTAAGTAAAGTATCTAGCACTTAGTTAAAATGCAAACAACAACGACGCGGCGAAAGCAATTTGTACTTCGAATTGTAAGTACATTTAATGAAATAGCTCTTCTTAACAACTTACTGCAGTCGTTTTGAGAGCTTTATGCGAATGTTCTAGTTTGTATGTAGGATTTGATTTTCAAATTTTCTTGTATATACTATTTTGTTCACTAAGGAAATATTTCATTTCCTCGAGGAATCGAACCCACAACCAGTCGCATTTACAGTCAGACTTTGTGCCCCTGCGCCACGACTGGGCTATATAAGTTAACTTTTTTTAGTTTATCCACTTATTCGACATAATGACGTAACAAATATAAAATTAGATTGTTCCTTCGGGAAGAATTATTAAATCAAACCTGCGTAACCATCTAACAATCTTCTAAGCCAGGACGCCAAGACTCGTGGACTGTACTGTGATTCAATTACAGCACTACGCCAAAAGTAGACTCGTTGCGAAATGAATGGCGGTAGAAAGAGAGGTCCGGAAAATGGAGTCGTTAATGCACATTTTAAACGGGAATCCTTAACTCGCGCAAGCCCCAGGGACTGCTGGGTGCTGCACCCGACAAGTGCTAATGACACACTAAGGATAGAGTTCCAAGCTCCCAAGAGTCGCGAGTTCGAGTCCTGTAACTTTATTTTTTTGTAGATTTCTAAATATAGTTTTAATGTATTAAAAGTTGAGGCCAACTGTGATGCAGAGGCACAAGTGCGTGACTGTGAACACGGTTGGTTATGGGTTCGATCCCCTCTCGAGGAAATGAAATATCCTGCAGAATTCGCAAGGCTTTCAGAAATCGACGGAAAATGGGTAACGGAGTGCCTTAACACTGGGGTCCCTCTGCCTATCCTGCTGTGTGCGGGATAGATAGAGCGTGAAGCTGGTTTATTATTTTATTAAAAGTAATTTTTCACACGAATACTTTTACTACGACTACTTTTGTTTTTTTTCATCAAATATTGCCAATAGTCTCGTATAAAGTGACTGTACATTTCATACAAACCCTATATATGGAGATTGTAAAAAATAAAAAGGGAAATAAAATAATTTGCGTTCGGTTTGAAAATTCATACGTTTTTGTATATACCGTAAATAAAGTGTGTTTATTTAACACAAATTGCTAACGACGTTGGTCATTTTTTTTGTTATTTTGATTAAATTTTTGCCTTTTTCGTATATTGGTTTGTAAGCATTGCGGCGTGATGAGTATCTATCTATACTGACACTATAAAATACAGTTTACTAAAGGCCAGGCGTAACGCACAGCGCAAGGGTGCGACGCATCGATCCATGCGGGAGGTTGTCGGTTTGATTTCCAATCTTGGAAATATAAACAAGATATTCGCTATGGTAATGAGGCAAAGCATGGCATGAATTCATCACTCAACACGCAGTGCCTCATGTATTGGGAGTAAAGTGGGGGAACGGAAACGTGTTAATGGGAACAGAGTATCTTAACACTAGGTTCCAGTAGGATACGGCGTGAAGTTAAAAAAAAGAGAATGTAAGATACGGCTAAACACGTTAATCTTAGAAACTAGTGGATTGAATTGGAAAATTATTTTTGTATTGCTAAGTCCATTTATTCAGGTTTATCTTTTAAGTATAGTTTTCTGTATCTGTGTTAAAAATGAACCTCCCGTACTGGAACATGACATGTGTCAAACAAAACACTTGCACAATCAGCAGTGAACCACAGGGATGAATGCCAGCGATTATTGAAAAATAGCGGTAATTCATAAATATTGTAAGGAGTGGAGTGGAGGGAAGCCTTAATAAAAGATGCTGCATTGCCTCAAGAATTCGTCGAAAATTGAGGAACTAACATTTCTATCTCCTGTCTGTCTTAATTTATAAAAAAATATAGTTATTATAAATATCTGAAGTTCTCGCGTTTTATGGATCATACAGAGAAAAATTGTTGATAAAATCCTTCTTTCTTCACTTTTAATACATTTTTAAATAATTACAATATTTGTAGTAGCTTAACCCAGTATAATAAGTACGATGTGAAGGTGCCATTATAAACCCAAAAATCGAAGTAAAATTGAACCTGTTGCCATCTCACGTACCGGCAAGCTTTTTCACTCTCTGACGTCAATATTTCATTTAAATATTCATACAATGTTTAAATTAAAGTATATTAGAGCTCCAAGAACCCAATAATATATCACGATGATAAAAAGGTAAGAGGACACGCTACCCCTATCTGATAACGTATCAGCTTCACTCCTCTGAATAATGGCTCGAGTGAACTCCAGACCCTCTGGGATTTATGACCTCATTAGAAAACCACAACCTGCGGTCTATTGTTATACTGGCGTAGAAACTTTTAAACTCGTTGCGGAGGTGGTAGGTTTGATATCCGTATTTATTACAAGTATTTTTTTAGTTTCACATTGTGTCCCGCACATAGCAGAGAAGGTGCAGTATTCAAACACTTCCGTACCCTACTTTCCTCCAAATACTCGAAGCATTGTATGCACAGTTAAACGCTGCGTTTTGCCTGTTTACCAGAGCGAAGAAATGCAAAATTTTAAATATTTCAGTTCCTCTAGTGGGAATCGAATCCACAACCTGTCGCGCTTACAGCAGAAGTGAAGGGGCACGCTTGTGCTCCTTCACCGCAACTGGCCTCAAAAAAAAAGAACCAATGCATACTACTATGTATGAAAATAAAAAAAATACATATTTTCTATTTCCATTGAAACAGGAACTTTTAATTAGTTAAAAAAACCAGTAACGAACACAGAGTTCCCCTTTAGAGCCACTTTAAAGTAGTTGATTCATACGTCGCGAGTCCCGAGTCGATACACTTAGGACCGCCATACATCAACTAACAACTTTCATATTTCACATTTTGATAAAAATAATAAAAAAAATTACTATTGTTGAGTTCGACCACCTAACAAGCAATGTATTGAGAATTGGGCGGTGTTTGGAGAACGAAGTGTTTTAGTACTAGGTTCCCTATGCCTTCCTTTCTATGCGGCAAAAGCGGGAAGCTGTTTTACCCACTTAATAAAAGGAGGTTCTCAGTTCGATCTGTGTGTTTCAATGAAACGAGTTTGATGCGACTTCCAAGAAAGTATTTGTTACGCGCAGGGAAAGATTTTGGTATTTTAATCCATTAAAATCCTTTTTTTGAGTTATTAATAATTTTATTTTTTTCAAAATTATCTTAAAATAAGTTTCATATTACGATATTTGCATTATCTGTGATAGACTATGAATAACGTTTCAGTACAGTGAGAATATTTTTTATAAACAGGTCTCAAGGCACACCCCTGCCTACATAGGTTACCGTATATTATTATGTTTGTTTCTAACAAAGTTTATTTTCGCTTTCTGGCCGTAAAAGATATATTTTATTAGGGAGAGCAATGTTGTGAACAGTTTGTAATTTCGACTCCACCTCGCGGAGAGGCGACGAGTGCCCGCAGGTGTGCGAGTGGGGAGCGACGACGTCGATAACCTCCTAATATAAACTATTTTCACCCGCGTTATTGAAAATTTGTATGTTCGTCGTTAAGTTTATTTTTACGTACATGCTTTTTTTGCTTAAGCAGCCAGAGACCTTGATTTTTCTAGATTTACTTGAACTCGCGACTTTGATACCAAAATTTGCCCCTCTTATTCTTGCTATTATTTTTTAGGATTTAATCATTAGTACAGTCTAGATTTTTTCCTGAACTATTACTACCTATAGATGCTCGCTGCCAAATTTCATAATTCTATGTCAACCGGAAGTACCCTATTAATTTTGATTCCTTTTATAGTAACGCAACACGCGTATTTTGCGATATAAACGGCCATATCTTTTTTTAAGTAAATGTAAAAATACGTTCTCTCACGAAATAATGGGGCCGTAGATCTGAGTATATGGTTTCAATTCGATATCTCCAAGCGTTTCTGAGATAAAGGCTCTGGACAGACAGACAGACAGAGAAACGGACGGACCACAAAGTAATCTTATAAGAGTTCCTTTTCCTTAAAAACTACACAATTCCCCTATGTAATGATCACATCACAAGTTGAGTTCAATTTAGTATGAAAAATTATAAACAATTTACATTTACACCGCAGGTAGGTAGACTCAATAAAAGTAAATAAAACGTATACGGCGTCTGTCGGAGCGAAAGTCCGTGTAATTGTAACGCGATTAACGATGTTTCAGCCTCAACGAGCCCAGCGAGGGCGCTACAGCCCTGTTTATTACTTTCTGATGGAATTAATTATACTATTAGAAAAGTTATTGGTTTTACAAATTGTACAATATTATAAACCTGACATCAGTCGTGGCACAGAGGAATTCCCATTCAAGGAAATACGCAACATATAACGTCTCCAGTATTCCGTGGAACGTGGGAAAATCTTAATGGAAACGGAATGTCTCAATACCAGGTTCCCAGGTTTTTTCTATCCACCTCGCTAAAAGCGGCAAACAGTGAGAAGCTAAAGAAAGTGACATTCTCTAGTGATGAACTCACAACCAATGTAAGCAACCCTTCTATAATATTATTAGAGAATATATTCTTTTATTTTTATACCTTTAATATCCAAATTGTAGCCCGACTGTTCTAGTTTCAGCTATATTTGGCAATCATATTATAATGACGTCAGCGACCTTAATGGATGAACCGATTTATGTCAAGTCAACCGCTAAGGGACGAAATCGACCGTTACCTCGGCAGGAAACATTACTTATTGAGAGATAGGCTTCTTGTGTTTGAAATCGTGACAAGTTCTTTATTTTGGTTAAGCACGCTGTATCCCGCATACGTTTGCCTCGCTACTAGAGCGACGAAATAGAAAAAAACAAACATTTCACTCCCCCGAGTGGGAATAGAAACCACAACCGTCGCGCTACCTGATTGAATTTGAAAATTTTACCATTGATTATTTCGTTCGCGTTTCTTCGTTTTAAATTTTAAAACTAAGATTTTAATTACGTGAGCAATATTACCATTTTATAAACAAAAAAGTTACCTAACTCGTGTAATACATTGGATATAAATAAAAGCCAGCAAGCCAGAGTAGCGGATATAAAAACAAAGCGAACTGTAAATAAATAACGAGCTCCATATAAAAATGTAAGCCCTTACTTCATATCGCGTTCATTTGCTCTTTGAATCGAAATAATATTTAATATTAAGGTAGCTTGTACACTGTACGGCTGTTTCAATTTTAATAAGAGCGGCGCTTTGGCCCTTTACCGTTCTGGTAGGTAATGTGCTGCGATGAGTAGCGCCACTCAACAAGCAATGCTTCCAGAATTTAACAGAAAGTGGAGAATGAAAGTGTCTTTATGGTAACGGAGTGTCTTAACATCAATTTCTCGGGTTCCCTCTAATATTATGAGAAAATAGGTAAAGTGGGAAGCTAAAACAAAGATCCTTTAGTATCACTCTACAAGTCAAACCGAGAACCTCAAACTTTATCATTAAAATAAAAAATTGAGACGTTTTATCTGCCAGTGCGACGTAATCCTTGAGTGTCGTCCAAATTGGCATATCAGTATTGTAATGTGTACTCAACGGAAATGATTATCGTAGCTTGATGATTTAATTTAATAATTAACATGATAAAAGAAAAGTGCTTGAATATATTATATTTTGATAGCTTCACGCAGCTTCCCGCATATAGCAAGGAGTAGTATCAAGTCGCTAAGTTCTTCCCGCAATGCACAATTCTCGAAACATTGCGTCTTAAGTAGCGGAACTCAACTACACGACACGAGAGTACAATTGGGACGTAAGTACATAATATGTACATGATAAATCATTACACTTAACAAATAATGTGTCAAAATGTACTGAAAGTAGGTAAAGGAGAGTCTTAACACTATTTTTCCTCTGGCTACACTGTTGTATGCGAGATGTATAACATGAAGCAAAAAAAATAAATAAAGGAAAAACGTAGTAGAATGTAAAATATAAGTGTACGTGTACGAGTTCCGTTATTTCCGTTATAAAAAATAAATTTTTTTCCTAAAAATGTTCTTTATTTGTAATAGAGCTACTAATATGTAAGAAAAACATATTTTTGCCTAAAATAACAAATAAAAAGGAAAAAATATTCATAAATTCCGTTATGCAATGTAAAAAAGTTTGGAGAGATTTCAAACATTATATCTACTACGTATAGGTGTAGTCGTCGTCGTCGTCGTCGTACACTCTGCTATTATATAAATGAGATGAAGTCCGTGAAGTGTCGTTTGTATGAACAAAACAAGTCCCTGGACTCTACAATCGGGAAATTTAACAAATAATTTATAAATAAAGTTTTCTTTATATAAACATAGCATTGTTCGACTATTTTCAAAACTTTCCACGACACAAAGTCAACGTAAAATAAATGTTTAAAATGAACCTATAACTGTAGTCGGAGGTTCCTAAGAGGAATATTAAAGAAGAGATTTCTACAGGAGCAGGAAAAACAGTATTTTCCATTTTAAATTTAGTTCACAGAGCAAAGGTAACGATAAGTATGATAATCAAGAACTTGTGCCGCCGTTACTGCTAGTCCACTACAATAGACTATTACAACAATGTCTCGATACAGAGTGCAGCAGCTAGTAGCAGCTGGGGGGTAGTTCGCAATCAAGGCACACGCCTCGTACGGTACGTATCGTATCAGTAAACGTTGTCTGTTAGCAGGCGGAATGCTAATGAGGGGTTGAGGAGACCGCACTGTCAGTATGCATAGGAACCTGGTGGCCTGGGTGACTTAGTGGTTGCGAAACGTAATGAAGTATTGCAAGCTTATATGAACAACGCACTTGAAATTTAGAAAATCTTTTGAGTAATGAAGCTGTATCATTTATTTGATTTTTTATGATTATAGTGATAAATTATCGATATATAGTGATATACATATGTCCTCGTCTATTTGCACATGATGGTTGTGGGGTCGAACACCAGTTGGGAAAATAATTATATTATTATATGTTTAATTAATAGTGGTAATAATTGGCATTTTGTTTCGGAATTTTTCAATTTCGTTTAAGATAATGTCTAGATTTTGTATAACATGATATTCTTATATTATGTATGTTCAGGCCTTCTTAACAAGATATAAGTATTTCTTTATTTTCTGATCCATAAAATGATTACGAAGGAGGAAAAACAACAAATATGTGACATCTGAAAGTAAACCCGCTCATGTAACAATGAGTGACGTGACAGTATCACGCTCCGGGGACGAGGCGGGTTGCGCTAAGAGGCTTACCACTTAACATCGGTGCCTGCAGGCAAATACGGCTGGCAGTATAATGCGACATATTTTTTTTGTTGAAACATTAATGGAGAAAAAATGAGTTTCTAGAAGTTAAAATAAAAGTTTTTGTTCTTTTAGTTAAAACTATAAAAGTACCTTAGAAATTTAAGTTTTCTTTAATAAAGAATCATGATTATATGAATATGGGTAGGTACAGAGTTTGTTTAGTATTCACATGCATCTATGCATAGTACCTGTGTGCACCTGTGTTGCGGCGGCCCAGTGTCAATTATCTCTTTTTTACGTCTTCTTAATAAGTATTATTTATTTACTATTCTGAACTACTTTCGTGATTTAATAATATTGTCATTTTAAAGACAATATCTACATTGAGTATCAATCTATTTAATAAACAGTTGTTTTCTAACAATTTTGTCCAATAAAATACTTCATAGTTATATATATAAGATTGGTTGTTAATATTAGAATTGGTAATGCACAACGCAATGTGATTCATCTAAAAAAGAGATTTTATTAGATATTACATTATTGTTATACAAATATAAAACTCAATGAAAGATTAACAATAAAACTTCTAACCTAAAAAAGAGAATCGACAATTAAATGTCCATGCACTTATTCCTCTTGTTCATGCTTTTTCCAATTATTGCACTGAATCACACACAAGAAATAATTATAATTAACATCAATTCTTATATTCAAATAATTTAAAAGAAAAGTTTGTTAGGAACATCTATTTTTAAAATGGCGGCGGCAAGCGTCTATCTCCAATCCTTTATTGACAGTGGCGCCATCTCTCAACTAAGCAACCGATACGGTGCTTACATAAATTTTATATTTATGAACCGATTGAAATAATACAAACATTAAATATTAAGTGAAGTTAGTCTCTCTCAAGTTAGAATAGTGAAAACTGCATTTAAATCAGTTAAGCAGTTTTTGAGACATTAAGAGTGCACAACATGACATGTATGGACAAACATACAAAAATTTTAAAAGTAATTGTTTTGGGTTTTGTTATAATCCATTGAAAAATGCCCGCTATAAAAGGGTTTGTTATAACAAATTAAGGGTTTGTTATAACAAATTAATTAATAAAATCTGTAGCTACACTCGTACTTAGTGGTCGGTGTTCAAGAAGGCTCCGGCTTGTCTGGTCGATGTTGTGGATTCATTATGACTTATTTAGAATGTTTACGTTGATACAAGGCTTACATAGTTGTAAGCATACTTTGGTTAATATAGTTGAAGTGCAATATTTCAAAAATTTGGAAGGAAAATAGGGAATGGAGTGTTTTAACACTAAGTTTCCTCTGCTTACCTTGTTATCACTGTATTCACTTCCTCATAAAAAACGCGTCGTGAGATTCCGCCACTCTACGTGTGCCAACGCTAGTATTGCCTATCCAAGAAAAAAGCTCTATGAATATTTCCTCTATAGACGAGTGTTGTTACGATCCATACTGTAAACAAAATGTGTAGCTTAATAATACAAATAATTAATAATAATTTATAATATTATTATCTTATAAATAATCGTTTAAATCAGTTCTGTTCAATAGGTAGATACGCAGATAAAAAATATACTTATTAAGATACAAGTACTTACTTATAAAAAATAATTTGAAAATTATAAGTAATCATTATGTATTATATTTAAAAAAAAATAATACCATAATTAATATTCTAAATATTGCAAAATATAATGTTGGCTGAATAAGCTACTGTCAACGACAAAGTCGAAGAAAAAAGAAAGAAAGAGCGGGGAAATGGCGGCCGCGTCTGGTGATGGTTGTTATATAAATGTTTAAAGAAGTTTTATATATTAAGAACTGAACTGAACTGAGAAGTTTTATTATATTATTAATACATATTTATATTAAAAAGCATGAGTGATTTTGAACAAAATAGTGATATAGTGATCCGAGACTGCTAAAATAAGTTATAAGTGCTTCCACTATTTACGATTGCTGTTTCTGGAAACTTCGTCGGTAAGTTTTTAGAAGATTATTATTAAAACAAAGAAAAGTAATATTAATGCATATAACGCCATTAATGAACAGTGATAAATATTTCATTATTAAGTGGAAATAAATGCATGAAAATGCTTTATGAGGTATGTAAAATTACAATTTTAATAATATACGATGAAACTTTTATTTTTGTTAAATGCGTGTATGTGATTGTGAAAATAAAGTTAAATAGGTTTGGATATAGAATGATAAGTGTAACGTTTATATATATTCGTAAATATTTAAAATATTAATATAAACGGAAATATTATTATTAGAATCCCACGACAAGTCGTAAGATATAAGCATCTCGATGACGTAACAAGTACCTTCAGAAAGATCACACACAAACGTCCCGGAGAGTTCACTAAGACTGTTGCAGCCTGGCAAGCGGTCTGGCAGGTACCGTGTAGGGGCGCGGCGGTGCCCTTGCGCTTTCTTCCTTTTATAGTAACGAACGATTCTGGACCGTTATAATGGAGAGGATATCTTCGAGTTATGATAAAGCAATATTGTCGAGTTTCTGTTATTTAAATTAAGTTCTAATGGCAAATTAAAACCTAAAATTTAAATTAGAACCTTCTGATGGCATTATTTAAAATACGTGTGATTCACAAATATAAGTTTCTTAACACTGCTACCTCTGAATTATAGAAATAGAAATTAAAGTATATAAATAGTTCACTTTTCATTTAAATAGAGACGCTCAATAAATTCTTGTATATTATCTCTAATAGAACTTAGCGCGAGGAACTTGCAAACTTTAACCTCAGTTGTTCAAGTTACTTGAAGTTATTTCTAGAATCTCCTCCGATCTATTTCCAAATTATAGCGTTTATTAATGTTGATGGCCATCACAGTGTAGGCGGAGTAATGAACATACTTGAGATTTGAAGCTGCGCCTCTAAGACATGCGGTCTTATCAAGCTGCAATTGTGTATGTGAAAATAATATATACCTATTTCAAATTCAACTCCTAAGAATTGAATGTTTATCTATACTTCTATACTAATATAATAAAGCGGAAGAGTTTGTTTGTTTGTTTGTTTGTTTGTTTGTTTGTTTGTTTGTTTGTTTGTTTGTTTGAACGCTAAGATCTCTGGATCTACTGGTCCGATTTTCATTGTTTTTGTTTTGTATGAAAGCTGCATTCTTCCGAAGTGCTATAGGCTATATAACATTACATTACACATATAAACTAATATATTTTAAAATACTTTCTAATTTGACATGTAATTTATTCTGCCATGTTAATAACAACCGTCGCGTCGCTACGCAACCGTTACCGCGACATTTTGATATTAATCCTTATGAAAATAAATATAATAGTCACTTTTAGCATTTCATCTTGATGGAAATTATAGTTTGCTGTATAACATTCTAATAAATAATTAAGGAGATGTCACTGATTCGAAATGACCTAGCCTACGGGCGGCACAGTGTGAGTATGACCGACGCGAACGGGCAGATGACGTTGACGGTTTTATAAATTTTCATACATTTTCGAACTATTGTAAATGTTTATGTAATTATTTGTTGTTTATAATTAATTTAAACTACACTTTGGTTCTCTTCTTATTTTACTTGATATTGCCCGCTAAAATTATCCTACTTAATAGAGAGAAATGTTTAGTTATTTCGTAGAGTCGATATCTATGTACGCACGCACGGAAAACTTTAGGTACTTTTTCTAATATTGAGAATACCTATCCTTTAGTTACTTTTAATCCTTTTGTTGGTTCATTTCAATAACTCAGATATTTTTTTTTAATAATGTGTATCTACTTATTATTCTTTTGATTATTTAAGCTTATATTTTCTTACTAATTCTATTGAAAATTGAAAATAATTTCATGAATATATTTAATAAATATTCTTATTGTTGAAGCAGGCGTAGCCGCGTCCGGGTCCACTAGTAGTTGATACAGACCGACAAATCTTACAGCTTAAAAAAGTAAAATGAAACGAAAACACACAGATTGAAAATCTTGTTAATGAATAACAAATTAATTGAACACTGCATATACTTAATGACCATATAATTAAGCTTCCTTACTACGATTTTATTTAACATAAGGAACGTATCCCGCGCATTTTTTTTTACTTTTACGCTGTATCCCGCATATAGCGGGTTAGGCAGTGGCAAGTTTTAAGGCACCCAGTTCCCTACGCACCGCCTAATTTTTGAGACTTTGCGTATTGAACGGTGAACTCAACTGCTCTTTTTTTGTACTCTGGTACACGTTTTAGCGAGAAAATTAAGGTAATTTATCCCCTGCGTGGGAATCGAACCTAAAACCTTCGTGTTTACAGTGAGACGTTGTACCGCTCCACCAAGGCACCTTTAATGATAGTTTTGATTTATTTATTTTAGAAAATATATGAAAATGAAATGAACACGAACGCTAACAAGCATCGAGTGAGACTATAGTAAAGGCTCTATAATGAATGCCCAATAATTGGTCGCGTCCACTCTATTAGCGCGGGCAGACTATACATGTATGTATATTCAGATAGGAAATAGCTTTTACTACCGTTTTTAGTACAAATGTAAACCTAATGAACACTTGCCCTATACTGTGCGTTTGAATTCGTTATGGCGCAGCCGTAAATGTAAACACGTCGGTTTCGGGTTTGACTCCCACTGGGAGGAATTAATTATTCTCATTATAACAAATCAGCATCCGAGGTACATGTCTCTTTGCAGGACAGTAACATAATGACTGTTAAGTTTCTCACTTTCTTTTTAATTTTGTTTCTAACATATCAATAAAATAAGAACACATAAGAAGAATACACTGAAGTCTCATTGTAAAGTAAGGAAGGCAAGTCTTGGGTGTTTGCGTCATTCAGGTCAGAGCTGCGCCTCGAGCTTGCCTTAAACGCCCTCTAATTAGAAACGAGACTCCTGCCGACTCAAAGTAGGCATTAAGCTTCTATTGTAAAATACAAGTTGAGTTTTTAATTTGTGGAATCTTTCAGGTATGAAACAGAAAGTCTCGGTGCCGATGTTTTACATACAAATGTTTCTTTTGTTTTTCATTTCGACTCGGCAGTTTTGTTTGTTTCGATGTGAGGCACCGGGCGGAACAGATGTTTCGTTTTGAAAAGAATGCTTAGCGACAATGGGGCCAACATCACTCTGTTATTCGGCGTCAGAACTATGAACGTTAAGAAGAAGGTTGTGGATTCATTCTCTATTCAGGGGAAAGGCCATATTTAAATTATGCTTTTCTTTCCGCGCTCGTACTTCCTCGCGGTGAATTCTATCACTCACCACATAATTAGCGAAATTGAACACATAGCTTTACATATTATTTACATATTTATATTTGCCTGTTACTGACTTTTACATATTTACCCACTTTTAGCCGAATCAAAGTGACGACTGACATACCTACGGGAGACCACTTTAGAGTGTAAACATTTTCATAGTCAACACATTTTCATAGTTAACGAGACTCGCTCTCCTATGAGAGTCGAGGCCCTATAAAATAGACTGATATATAGTATAAACGAAGCTAAAGACTGATTTCTGAGCCTAAAATCTATTTGGTCTGATCAAATCGGACTATGCATTATGTACACCAGGTAAGCCGTTCGGATCCGGACTAATCTCAGTCTGATCTTAAAAGTTACTTAGTATACATAATTAATAATCGATGATCAATAAATTTAAAAAATCAGCTTCACCGTATCCTGCATACCGCAGGGTAGGCAGAGGGGACGTAGTGTTAAGACACTCCGTATCCATTTTCAGCTAAATTTTTCGAGGCATTGCGTGTTGAGTGGCGCTACTTAACGCCGGACTTTTGCCTTTGGTGCCAGAGCGAAGGAAAGAAATATTATTTCTGCGCACAAATAATGAGACAAAGAGCGGCGTTGAGTTCTGCTACTTCCGTCGCGCCCTCTCAAAAGCTTAAGCGGAAAGTAGGGAACGGAATGTTATAACACTGTTTCCCTTTGTTCACCTGCATATACAGCGGGAAGCTAAAAAATACTTTGCTTATTTGTCGTACCAATTTGATTTGTATTATAACAAAGTAATGCAGCAAATATCTCAGAAATGCGCTGGCAGTACTAATCACCAGCACTACGTATTCTGTTAAGTTCTGCTTGCTAAAGTATATTACTAAATAAAGCCTTTAACATAAAAAGGCGTAGAGAGGCGATCAACTTCACGTTTCAAGTGCTTGAATAAAGAGAACGTAAGCTTAAACCTCGCTCGGAACGTCGATTAAGTTCTCCAAGTGGTTAGATAAAAGTTTCTTCTAGTAGTAGAGCAGTTTAGTTTTTTATTGAACTGTCTTATAAAAGCAGCTTCTGGCCACTGCTGGACATAGGCCTCTCCAATGGCACGCCACTGAGCTCGATCTACAGCTCTTCGCATCCAGCTTTATCTTTTAACTTTTGTAAATATTGAGTTAAGTAATTACAGACTTAGACACGTCAAAGCGCGTCTATCTTCACCTCAAGGGCCGGCAACGCACCTGTATCTCCTCTGGTGCTGCACGGGGTCGTGGGCGGCGGTGATCATCATCAGGTGACCCGAACGCTCGTTTGCCTTGTCCTTTTTTCCATAAAAAAAAAATATATGTTGCTACATTAATTACTATGGCTTCGCTCGTTTCGCTGATCTAAAATCACAAACAAAAGACAAGAAGCATCTAACGCACACGCAACAATATTTCGAACTAAAAACTAACATTTGTCAATTACAAATTATTATAAAGGTCGTATTTCATTACGACGTAAATCACAATACTTAACATAAATTTCCAATGAATATTGTCTTGTTATTTATTGTCAGAGTCTGTAAGACGAATATGTTAGAGTAGTGGTAGCTTGAGCCAAGTTGTGTAACACATTCCGCAATCCTCTAAATTGCACGTGCTAGCTCTAACTTGGCACGTACAGGTGGTAAGAAATCGCTGCCTTATGAAACGAAATGCCTGTGACAGTGTTAGCATTATTTGTAACAATTTTCTTTCCTAGCTCGTTAAGTGTACCATCGCATCCTACGTAGAATCAGATATTGTTTTATTGTCTCAAGCAGCAATAGTCTCAAAATTAATTTTGAAAATTGCAGGCGTATCTTAGACACAACGCACGACCTCTTCGTGATCCTACTAATATTACAAACGTGAAAGCTTGTGCAGAGTGATGTTTGTTCCAATTTCTAAACGGATTTAGATAAAACTTTACAGTAATATAGCTTCCCTGTCAGAATAACACAGAGACTATGATTTCTGTATAATTTGGTTACTTTACATCAATTGCTTTAAGCGGGCGAAGCCACATTTGGATCGGTAGTGTTACATAACGTTCGTATATGGTAATATCAAAGTTAAATACTAAAAGCTTGCTTGGTGCGAACTATTATGAACATTCAAATTACTTGAAATTCGCCCTCAGCGCTGCGTCAAGTTTCTACCTAACATATTAAAAGTTTGTTGTTATGGACAACTTACATCTTAAATTGAATTACTTTTTTTTCACTGCAGCGAGGAAGGAAAATAACTCTTTTCGAATCTATTGTTTACTGTTTACGTTTATCGCTGAGCTACGCTGGGCTCATTTTAATTTAAATGACTACGTCGAAAAGATATTATTTGCATTCTCCAATAAATCCGACGTGAGTTTTACCATTTAACGAGCAATATCTAGAAATAGAAAGGCAACTGCACGGCGGGCGCGGTTCGAACCTGTGAATTGAAGTGATAGGTACGACAGATCAGGCAGACAACTGCAAAAAAATATCTTTGTTTTGCCCATCGGTATGTTTTTGTAAATATTCGTAGTTAATACGTTTATTAATGACTATGTATATTATTGTTTTATTAAACACTACCTCCATAATACAAGTACTCTCACTTTCATTACTTTTTAAATCCAAATAACTAACATTTTTATTATTTTAAATGAAATGTTAATCGCGAAGGTTAATTCAATAATCCGATTGTATTTATTGAAGTATCGTATTAAAGCTGTAACCAAATATTAAATTCAAACAAATAAAATCAGCACCAGCGCTCTGAGAGCCAAAATGTAAAAATGGCGTAACTCGGAAAATATTATAATTATCTATATACCACTATATATACACATATAGAACTACCGGATGCGTTTCTCGATATAGCGAAAGCTTTCGATAAAGTCTGGCATAACGGCTTGATTTACAAGCTGCGCGCCGTTTACGGCTTGCCTGACTGTCTCGTACACATCCTGCGGGACTTTCTCTCGAATAGATACTTTCGCTATAAAGTCGAAGGCACTCTCTCTTCCCCCCGCCTCCTCCGCGCAGGCGTGCCTCAGGGCTCTACGCTCAGTCCTATCCTGTACTCGTTGTACTCCAGTGATATCCCGCTCACTCCGGGTGTTCACCTGGCTATGTACGCCGACGATACAGCCCTCTTCACAACCTCGCGTTGTACTATCTTATTAAAAGATCGACTCCAGAAAGCGGCCCGCGCACTCGGTGAGTGGTTCCGCCAATGGAGAATCGAAGTCAATCCCGAGAAGAGTAAAGCAATACTCTTCCCTCTCAATAAAAATATAAGAGTCTCTACCATCCATCTCTTAGACAAACCCATTCCCTGGGAAAAAACAGGTCAAATATCTAGGTGTCACTCTAGACTCTAGATTAACTTTCAAACCCCACATTACAAAAGTCTGCAATAAAGCAAAGTACATTCTCAATAGATTATATTATCTCATAAACAAGAATAGTAAAATGTCACTTAGAAATAAGCTGACACTATACAAAGCTTGTATTAGACCTGTCCTTACTTACGCTTGCGTTGCGTTCGCGCACACCAAGCTTGCTCCCTTGCAAAAAGTGCAAAATAAATTCCTGCGCATCGCATCAGGTTCCCCCTGGTACGTGCGTAATGTCGACCTACATAGAGATTTTGAACTGGAATCGATTCACGAGCACTGCAAACGCTTAGCGAAGCGCTACTTTGAGCGCGCAGGCTCGCACGCGAACCCCCTCGTCGCTGAGGCGTGTAATTACACGCCTCACGCGATTCGTAGACGCCCGCGTAGCGTCCTCTTAGACCCCGATGACGCCATTACCGTAGCAAACGCGCCGTACGTAGGTAGGAAACACACTACACACGCACGACACACACACCGTCGTCGCCGGAATCGACGACGTAGTCTAGCTTATCTCACGGCCCGGCGGAGCCTCGGCGCCGTCGGATCCAGCGGTTAGGGACCGTTAGCTCCCTTAGATTAGTCTAATTTTATCCCCCGGTCGCGGCTTCTGTGTCGCGGCCGGCTTTGCTTAGAATAGGGAAACTCCCAGTCCGCTCGACGACCGCAAGCCGAGGTTCGAGCCCCGCAGGGGGCGCCCTTGCGTCGTCGGCACTCCCCACAGGCAGCCACACAGTGTCCTACCCACCCGGTGTCGCTGTAAAGGCCAGTAAGGCTAACAGCATTAAAGTCATGTCCGAAAAAAAAAAAAAATACCGGATGCGCGCAGCTTCACATGCTTATCCTTTTACCTCTATTTCATCCCTTTAGGGTAAAAATTTTTCAAAATCCTTTCTTAGTGGATGTCCAGATTACGAAAGTAAACATCTGTCCAAATTTTACGTTTCTACGTACAGCGGTTACGGCTGTGCGTGCGTCTTACCTCAGTCAGTGAGGACAAGTCCTTTATATAGATTAATTAGTTACTAAGTGACTTAAATAGTTCAAATTGAGTATGCTGGTAGATCTTGGGCGGTGTAGAGAAGGGTTTTTTGAAATCCTTATGGGAACGGAAAAATGATATTTTCCATTTTACGTCTTAAAGTTAACGCAAGCAAAGTAGCAGACAAATACTAGTTATTTACAATTTTTATAAAAAAAAACTCTGGGTACATAGAGTACCGAGGAAGGGAGAGAATTTTAGCACTAGGTCCACTCTATCTACCCTGCTAAACAAGAGAATATCAACTGCAACAACAGTACATTAGGTTCTGCCGCTCAACATATCAATCAATGACTCTTAATTTGGAAAGTAGGTACGTGAGTGCGGTTTGGAAACCTAATGTTATACATTTATTTAACTTCACGCTAAATAAATGTATAAAAAGTGAGTTATGACACTTTTGTAAAGCGCCCCTCTATCGAATAGTGTCATATCGCCGATACGCGGACTCGAACAATTGGCTGCAATCAATGCTTGATAGACGACGTTCATTAAACACGAGCACGATGGAAATGTAATATTTGTTATTTAAATAAAATATTTCAAATATATAAATGCAGTGGGACCGAGTTTGACTTTAAGCGTGATGAACTACTGACTATAGGAAGAAACGCCATGACTCATTTAATAAACGAGGTGTCACGCGACTAATTATTCTAACGACTGACGACGTGCCGGCGAGCGGCGTCCTGGACGCTAGCGAAAATGTGATGAAAAAATTACTTTCTACTGAAGAACATTTACAAGTTATTTTTTTCATATTCAACCTGTATCCCGCATGTAGCAAGGTAGACAGAGGGAACCTAGTGTTAAGACACTCTGTTGCCCGTTTTCCGCCGAGTTCTGGAGGCATTATGTGTTGAGTGGCGGAATTCAAGGCAGCGTTTTACCGCGACACCAGAACGAAGATATGCTATCTATAGTAATTGATAGTATCAAAAATATGAATACTTAACCGCGTTTTTGTAAGATTTTAATCCACTGAAGTATATGAGCGTGAGCGGCGCTGTTCCCGCTCGGCTCGCCTCTAGACGTCTTCACTTCAGCGAAATTCAATTTGTATAGTAATAAGCTGAAGTTCACGAGGTCACACACACATGCAGAGACGCCGCGACGGTACGTGACCCTTTTATTGGTGTATTAGAGTTCTATCCGTCGCGTCGTGGCGCAGCGACGCACCTGTAGTGGGTTCGATTTCACAACTATTTGTATTTTTTTGCTCTAGTAACAAGACAAAGAACGAAGAAGACGTGGATTTCCGCCATACAATATGCAATGCCTTCAGAGTTCGGCGGAAAGTGGGGAACGGAAATGTCTTAATGGGAAAGGAGTGTCTGAATAGTAGGTCCCAGGTCCCCTCTACCTACTACACTATGAGTACGTGAGGGATACTGCGTGAAGCTAAAAAAAAATAATTAAAACCCACATCCAGTGTGTTCTGTCTGACACAACACCACTGAGCCATGATAGGAAAACTAAAGCGAATTACAAAGTAAATTAATTTATTTACGGGAAAATGTATTAAAAATGTACCGACGAGTACATAGCACTATCCACGTTATGGTCTCCGTGTAGGTTGGGTGCAATGTAACTACACATGTAAGTCAATAAACAATGCTTGTGGTGTTTAGTTAATTAAAGCGTTAAGTTGTAAGAACGCTACGCAACGCTACCTGGAACCTTAAAATATTATTATAATTAAATATTATCCAATTTCCCGAATATAATATACGTAAATGTCCACCTAGTAATCCTCTTTTTTGAAGTCAACTTAAAAATGAATTGTATTCCTTAAAAATACTACAAATACAATGTATTACAAAAATGAATACAAATTATTTCAACACAGCCTCTCTGCGCTCTGAGAACATACCTGGTGAGGCGGAGTCGGGGTGTCGAGTCGGGCTCGCGGAAACTCGCGTCTTAAAATACAAAGAAAGTTTACGTACTTTTTATAAGTTTTCCGAGAAATATGCAACTTCACCAAAGTTATGATGGAACTAAATATTTTATGTAATGGTACTTAAGAATAAATCGGGCTTTTCTTTTAAGTTTTTCTTTTAAATATTTCACTGTTAAGTAGGTGTTAGTAGTGCACTATGAGAGAAGCCGATAAGTTTGTGTTTTGAATTTGAAAAAGTTTCTAATTATATTTTTTTAGATATGTCACTCGATTGCGTGACTTTCATGACGTAAAATGGAAAGTTTGATTTTCTCGTAGATTTGTGTGTGCGATGTCTATCAGTCACTGAGAAATAGTGTTCTCTATAATTATCATTAATATAATATTATTATAGATGATGGTCATTTCTTCACTCGTAATCTTACTTCCTCTTCTCAACCCGCGATGTCTCGAATTGAGGCGGATAGTCGGTAAAGGAGTATTTTGACACAACATATTAAAAGGGCGGCGTTTAATTCCGCCACCAGACTGTGAAAATGAAAATATTGCATGCACCTAAGATACCACACACATATACCCCAAACCATTGCGATTATATTCAAAAAATACAATATATATTTTGTACAAAAAGTTTTATAGCTTTCTCAGAAGTCCTCCTTTAAAAATAATTTCGCTATTGAATACAACAGAGTCGTTAAAAGTTACGTCTAAAAAGTTTAAAGTTATTGTCAGTCTCATATAAAAGTTGTAACTTGTGTATTTTATCCAAATGAGTTAAGTTTTTATCATCGCATCTACAATACAAGTCATTGTGAAACTAATTATTTTGTGTCATTTTCTCCCGCAAACCTTTCCTTTACTTCCGAGTTATATGTTGTTAATTAGTATGCTACTGCATACAGATTAATTTGTTTTTATCTATATAAGGGTTCACTTCAAAGTGGTGATAATAAAATTAAATATAAACAAAGCATGTTATTATAATTTCATTTCGTTCCGTTAAATCGATTGGTGGTTGTAATTCTACCTATCTTTCGATATATTTTGCCAATTGTCCATTTTGTAAAGAAAATATCACAATTTTGAGAACGAAGATTTCACAGAATGTTTGGACAATAATATTCTTCTTTTTTTTCAATGTCTCATAGAGCCGCTGTATTTTTAATCCGAAGTAAATAGCACTTAAGCAAAAAATAGGGTAGTTCTAAGAAGCTCGCAGAAATATAAAAATATTCTTCAATTAGGTATTCATAAAAATATATTGAAAAAGGAAAATTCAATAGACAAGATGATCCCGACTACTTAAGCACACCGTCCTCACACTTACGGGAGCTCCGATCCCTGTAGAGTGTATGTACTTCTGGTTCATCGCTATTGTAGTGTGAAACCAGCTTTATTTGAAGGCTTTAGAAATAAATAATATAATTCAGATATTCTTTCTAAGTTGCGAAATAAAAGTGTGGAATAAACGAACGATCTACAAACTGTTGAGGCAAGAAGCGCGGTGTTAAATTTCACCTCTCAACACGCATCCTAAATGCGGCGGAAAGTGGGGGGCGGAGTGTCTAAGAATTTGGTTGCTTCTGCCACCACCCACCCTGTGGGTGTGTGTAGCCGTGTGTAACCTCCGTTAGCGGACTATAAAACAAAAAAAGATTAATTAATTCGAATCAGTGTTTTCTGAGATGAGAGCGATCAACTAAACAAACCCTTTCAATATTAGTATAGATATTAATCAGTTCAGCCAAAACACTTCCATTATAAGGTGCATTATCCAAAAGTTAGGTGGTATTTCATTTCATTCTGCAATAACGATCCTTGAGAGTTCAAGTGATTATACCTGTATGTGTGTGTGTGTGTTACATAGTTGTATACAACGATGTTCAACAGTTCACTCGAAACCCTTCAAAGGGCAAAGTTGAGTTTTACGAGCTAACGTCAGTCGCTGCATGCGGTTAAATGAGACTTACAATAGCTGTTTGTGTGTTTATTTTTAACCCTGATGAGTGGCAGAACTCAACAGCGGCGCTGTCGCCTGATGGGATAATTAAGAACATGCTGCACCTTCCTTTCCTCCCGCTATCAAAATGTAACACGCTTTTACTATTTACAAAATAAGTACTACTGTGATAAAAGCGGAAAGGTTTATTAATTAAGCTGTTAAGGTAATTTATTTTTAACTTTGTACTTCATTTTATTAACAAATAATAAAAGCTTGTTTTTAAAAAATGTTTTTTTACCTTTAATTTTAATATTTACGAACACCACAAGAGCACAAAGCTTTAAACAAAACTGTAATACAGCATATGAAATAATGTTGTTTACTTTGGTGATTGACAAAAACAACGGCCCATCCCACCGCGAGTTTGTTGAGCGTGCCGCGGTATAAATATAATTATATGGAATATACATACAGTTAAAATAAACATATCAACAAGGCTCTTCATGGGAAATAATATTATAATTTTAGAAATTAATAATAGGAAATTACCGTTAAAATGATGTCTGTTGTATGACGGCAGCTTCTGTAATGGGAACAGCTACAACATTGTATTAATTCGTAATTAAATATTAAATTGTTATAACTGGTAGCACTTGTGGCGGTACTAAGTATTACAATAGAATATTAAAATGCCACTGCGTCACGGCAGCCTACGCGTGCCTATACAGGGGAGGCATAGGGAACCTGGGAACCTTTAGTGTTAAGAACTCTAAGTCACTCACTCATTAAGAAACTTCCTTTCTTTCGGGGCCGAGCTTCAATAAGACACACTAGAGAGTGGCTCAAAGAATCATTATTCTACCAAAATGGGAAAATAAAAATGATGTATTCCCCAAAGTAGTAATCGAAGCCACGACCGTCGCAGTCAGGCAATGTACCGCAGCGCCGTAAGTAGTTTAAAGAAATACTAGTTTCATAATTATTTATATATTTATTATTATGTGAAATGAAAAAAGATTTTGCTTGTAATTATGTAAGCTTTTTATATTAATTAATTTCACAAACGGCAACCGGAAATTGCTCCCGAAGCAAGGCTTGAAAGGACTTCATTAAAAGTTGTAGTTATCGAGGGATAACATTCACACCAGAAGGGAATTTGTTGTGGACCAAGTAATTTAGTAGAAAAGTTCGTATTAAATTACTCTCTCTATAAGTTTCATTTTTTGTGTGTTTCTTTCTATTGCAAAGTGCAGGCATAATTTAGTGTGAAATCTCTCTGCTCATCCCTATTCACTTTGCGAAACGTGTGAATTTTTTAAATTAAATCTTTGAACGAGAAAGACCTCACTTCAAAACTCCACTCAAACACTCAACGCCGTGCTTGATCGTACTAAACTTTTCGTACCTGCAATTTCAACCTAACATAGTCTAGTCTTTGATTTTTTTTGTCTCACGCTGTATCCCGATCCCTCCGCGTACGCACAAAGTAGGGTAGGCGAGTAGGAATCAAAGGCACATCCTATCAGGCTTACAGTCGGACGCCCCTGTTCTCCTGTGCCCCTGTGCCCCTGTGCCACGATTGGCCCCATATCTTATATTTATTCCAATTATAATTAACTCAAGTAGCTGTTCAAGTTTATGCATCAATATAGTTAAACGAGAGATATGTGAACATTAAACGTTCAACATTTGTTATAGTATAAGGTAAGATATTGCTGGCCCTCGTGCGGAGATTAACTCCGTCTAGACGTCTATATCTCAATTAACCCTCATAAATAGATATTGATGTTATGAATTCTTAATTACTGTAATCTTATAACCTTAAAATATATGTAGAATGTGATGAATTGAGACCGTCGTAGTGTAGTGGCACAGCACCCGACTGGGGACGATTCTGGGTTCAATTCCCACTGCAAATAAATTATTTTAATGAAAATTGAGTAGTGCGTAGAGAATGAAGTCGACGATGTTCCCTTGAATACACCGTGTAAAGCTAAAAAATACTCTTGTGCTCTATTGTATATAGTAAAGCGGACGGAGAACAACTTTGAAAGTGTTTTTCATTTTCAAATGAAATTAATTACTTATTTGTATAATCGTAAAACGAGTGTCAAGTACAACGTGCGATACCAAGAACGATATATGACACACTTGCCACAAATATATAATATATTCAATACACAAAACTAATGAACACACCACTATAACAGAAAGCCCTCGTCCGCTGATCAGCTTTAATTAACAACCGTCAGTCATTAACCGGGCACTATGAGTTCCAATTATCTCATTAGCAGCGTAATAGGATCGTAAACGCGGTCCTCTCATCAAACTAGAGGTAGTTTCGTTTCGACGCAGCATCCAGCACCCTGCATCTGCTTCATCTAAGGATCGGTAGTTTTCTAAGCTTCATGTTGTATATGGCATGCAGCATATACCCTGAGATCCGGCCGTTGAATCCTGCATAAACGAGTTTTCTTAATTAAACCTATATTAATGAATAATACATGATTAGTAGAACAGATTACACCTGGGTTGCCTGGAAGAATCCTGCCGCAATCACCTTTAATTACATTTTTTCGTAACTCGTTTTTGGAGAAAATTGCACCCATACGTTTTTTATATGAATCGCACATCATTTGAAAGATAATCGCATAAGGAATTGGAAAATTAAGGGTTGCCAGCTCTCAGTCTGCCGCAAGTCTAGGGTTGCCTGGTTTAAACATGTCACTAAATGTTAAGGTCAATCTTAAAATCAATATTTATTCTAATTGTTTACCTGTTAAATGATGATTTTAATCATATTAAGTACACGCAGAAAACTATTTAAAGATCATAGGGCAGAAGAAATCATCCTTATTTTTCAAGTAAAATAATGAATCTATAATATTGAGTCTTTGCAAAATCTATTTTCTAAATACTAATATTTATTTATTAATTTAAATTACCATTTTGAAACAATTAAATTATCTAATTAAATAAATGTTTACAAATATCGATCTTCTATAAACTATTAATATCCATACATATACATCATGTTCCCTTAATATAAAGAAGGGTGACCATTATTGCGGATATTTTTTTTATTAATTATATTGAAAAATACATTTCAATGAACTCTCTCTCTCTCTTTCTCTTCGTCCTCTACTTGTTTGATTTGATTTGATTTGATTTTTTCTCACGCAATTTTTAATAATTTGCATAGGAAAAAAATATATATAATAATGTTAATTATTTCACTCTTGAAATAAAAACTCACGTTGGGTTTCTGCAATGAATACAGAAAACAACATTAAAAGCTTTTACTTCAGGTGGTTTCTTCGTTTAATTATTATTTTTATTACAATTTAATATTTTACATCCAGCTGACATTGTAGACATTGGGAACACGATATATTCCAATTTAAGAAAAATAACGCTTCGAGTAAATGAGGATCGTTATTTTTCTTATATCTCCCCCCTCGAAGGAGAACAATCACATAATATTTATGTGACTGTTCGTTAAACCATATCGTCAGTTGTTTAGTTTATATTAGTTTCGCTATATGAAAAAGGTTTGACTCTGTTTTCACGTGTCCGGTGTCAACCTCGTAGATTGAATTGGAGATTTTCTTGAGGATTTTGTATGGTCCGATTCTTATTTCATCTAGCTTTTTCCTATTGAGACGATTTCCATTTTCCACATACACGAAGTCTCCGGCATCCAATGTTATTTCTTTCCTATGTTTGTTGTATCGTTCTGCATTTTGATTATGGGATTTTTTTGTGTTTTCATAAGCTAATTCTCGATCTCTTTGTAGGTCTTCATTTGTACAATTTGTCTTCAATTCGTTGGGCAAGATATTGACACTTTCACCTTCCATTAAGTATTTAGGAGCGAATCCAGTGACCGTGTGTTCCGTTTCATTGTATCGTCTAACACACTCTTGAGCAATTGCTGTCCATGCTTTTTTATTATTTTTATTGTTCTCATTTGTTTTGCACCTTATTTTATTTACCAGAGTTTGGTTTAATCTTTCATTAAGCCCATTTGAAAATGGGGCGTCTACAGCAGTAAAAATGATCTGTACATCCTTTTCCTTTAAAAATTTTTTAAACTCTTTTGAGTTAATACCTGGGTATTGGTCTGTTAGTATTGTTCCTATATTGTTACTTTCCGTTACTTTCGTAGTGAGTTTTATAAAGTCATTGGCGGTTTGGTTTTTCGACGTTAAAATATATGCATACCTGGTAAAATGATCAACTAAAAGGTGTAAATATTTTTTTGTTGATCGCGATCCCCCAAATCCACCAATGGTATCAATGGACATAATTTCAAATGGGTAGGTAGCTGGACCTAAATGTGATAAGAACCCATATTTTGTTTTTTTCCTTGACTTGTTTTTTAGACACGTAGAACAACTATCACAAACATTTTTGATATTCATTATCATATTTGTCGCTGAATAAAATGGAGTTATCTTATTGATCATTTGCGATCTTCCCAAGTGACAATAAGTGTTGTGTATATCTTTTATCAATATTTTACTGAGGTCCTCAGATAGTATAATTTTTTCTTGTCTTTTTAACTTTTTGTAATAAATGTCATTTTTTAATATAATATTTTTTTTCTTTTCTTTTAAGTTGATGTTCTTATTCTGGTCCTCTTTAATGTCTTCGAGACTTATTAGATTTACGATTTCCAGGATGTCTTCTGTATTATCATTCGGTTCTAAAACTGGATTTCTGCTTAGGCAGTCTGCTTCTTGATTCAATTTTCCAGGTTTGTATTTTATTTTGAAATCATATTGTGATAGGTAGTATGTTAAGTCTCCTAATTCTTCATCTGTCCTAGATTTTATGTTCAAGTTTTCCAAAGGTTCGTGATCCGTGTATACGGTAAATTGTTTTCCAAATAGCCAATGTTGCCAATATTTCACTGCTTCTTTTATGGCTAAGCATTCCAGGTATATTGCTTTTTTTTTCTTTTGTGCTTCATTCAACTTCCTAGAAAAATATCCTACAGCTTTATAAATTTTATTTTCATCTTCTTGCTTCAACACAGCTCCAACCCCTTTGATACTAGCATCAGTATAAATTGTAATTGGAACATTTGGGTCAAAAATTTTTAGAACTGGTTCCGAACAAAGCAATGTTTTAATTTTCTCAAATGACTCTTGACATTCTTTCGACCAAACAAATCTTACATTCTTCCTCAGAAGATTATGTAATGGGTCTGAGATTTGTGCCAGGCGTGGGATGAATTTATGGTGATAGTTGATTTTTCCAAGAAATTGTCTTACGTTTGTTCTTGTTTCTGGAGCTGGAAAGTTTTTTACTGCAATTAAGTAATCTTTCTGTGGTTTTACCGAATTCTTTTCAACAATATGTCCTAAGTATTTTGCGTGATTCTTTGCAAATGAGCATTTTGAAAATTTCAGTCTAAATCCCTCCTTATGAATTGCTTCCAATAGTCTTGAAAGATGATGTATATGCTGGGTAAAATTTTGTGAGAAGATTAATATGTCGTCGATGAAACATACTGCAAAATCTGAAAGTTTGTATTTTCTTATTATATTATTTAATATTCTTTGGAAAATTGCTGGCGCTGTTTTTAATCCAAAAGGAAGGCAAGTCCACTGAAAGTGCCCTTCCTGTGTTACAAATGCTGTTTTATGTCTATCTTGAATCCTTAGGGGAATTGACCAGAACGCAGAATTTATATCCAAAGTTGTAAAATATTCGCAGTTTACACTTTTTACTATTAAATCCTCAATCAGTGGAAACGGTTGTGCTTGAGGGGTTATAATTTTATTTAGTTCTCTGAAGTCTATACACATTCTTGTTTTTTTATTTTCCTCTTTCTTAAATGCCAGAGTAACCGGAGCAGCGAAAGGGCTGTATGACTCCTCAATTAGGCCTTTTTCCAGTAATTTTGCTACTTGACTTTCTATCTCTTTCCTATCTTCGAACGTGCACCTGTAAGGCCGTTTATAACAGTATTTTTCTTCCATTAGATCAATGTGCGCCTCATAATCCTTAACAGTTCCAATGTCATATTTATCTCTGGCAAATACAGATTTATATTTATTTAACAACTTGTCAATTTCAGACTGTTCATACATATCTAAATGATTGACTATTATCTCAAATTCATCAGTATTCAGATGATTGTTGAAGTTAACTTCATATTTTCTCTGATCGTTTGTTTTTTCTTTTATGACACTCGACAAAACAGGAATATTGATATTTGTGTGATTCTCAGCCTCTGTATTAAAGTAAATTTCATTTCCCTGTTTTTGGAAATCTTTATTCTGAATAATCCTTAGATCTTCAGTCTGGATCAATTCAAATTTTTTAATACAGTCTAGACCAACCAAAAAATCATAGCTGAAATTCTCACTGTCTACAACAAAAACTTTGATGATTTTCTCAATATTGTAAATTTTCACTTTTAAGGTTACCATACCTTTTGTTTTTCCTGCACCATTAATAGTTTTCAAGCTTATTTTCTTTAAATCTACCATGTTTTCTTCTTTAAGTTTTAATAATTTTGCATTTATCAATGACACGTTTGAACCTGAGTCATAAATACCAGAAATTTCTAATGTGTCATTTAGTAATAGCTTGATTGTTATTAATGGTGGTACTTCTAGTTTTTTGGATCCTCTGTATTTAATTCCACCTCCAATTCTGAATTGTTAACAGATTTAAATGATCCTATTTTCTTGTTTATGTCTTCTTTTTCTCTAAACCAGCAAATTGATTCAGAATGGAAACGCTTCCCTTTGTTTGCCTTTTCACATATTTCACATGGATTTTTGTCTTCATATTTCTTTTGCTTACTATCAAAGAAAGGTTTTCCTTTTTTTTCATTAAATTTTTTCTTAACAAGGTGCTCTAATTTATTTATTTCATTGTAAAGATCTTGAGTCTCTTGAAGTGTTTCTCGGTCAATCTTGTCTGATACATAATTTGGTAATCCAATAGCGATAAGATCAATCAATGTTTCCGTATCCATGGATTTTCTAATTTGAAGTAGTAACTTTTCTTTTTTCAGGGCATATTCAAGCAAGGAACCATATTCATATTTGAAGTTAAAAGCATATCTAATAGGAGACCAACCTTTATTCCCAAAAGTTTCAATAAATATTTTTTTCCAGTTGTTCCATTCTGATTCTATAGAATATTTTAAAATCATGCAAGTGTACCAGTCAGCACTACATTTTTCAAGGAAAAACTTCAAGATTTCAATTTTTTTCCTATCTTCTACCACTAGACAGCGATCACATTCTTTTTCAAATTGGTTAATCCATTGGCTGGCATTGGAGGTTTTTTTATCAAATTTGTCAATCATAAAATCATTGGCAATTTTGTTTAAGTTTTTAACTTCAGAAGTTTGTTCTTTCGATTCTAAAACTTTTTCTAACAGCTTCTTTATTGTGTCTTCTGAAGTGTTTGCAGTAGATATTTTAGCTGCATTTTCTGGAATCTCCTCTAAATAATGATTTTCAAATAATAAATTATCTTCCTCATCAAAATAAACCTTCTTCATTTTTTCTGTTAAGGTTATCCAAACTTTTCGGAATTGATTTCTTTTTACCAATGTGTTTTTCACTCTGCCATATACTTGTGACGGTATCAATTCTTTGTG
Source organism: Heliconius melpomene rosina (assembly GCF_056956725.1). NCBI lineage: Eukaryota > Metazoa > Arthropoda > Insecta > Lepidoptera > Nymphalidae > Heliconius > Heliconius melpomene. The sequence continues at coordinate 246,790 of NC_140402.1, read as the reverse complement.
TAAACTTGTTGGTTGGTATTCTTCTGGTATTGCAAAAGAACGACCATCCAGTGTGCCGATTGAGGTTAGGCACAATATTGTTGTTTTTCCATCTGACGCTCCTCGCATTTTAAAATCAAACCTTAGTTTTTCCATTTTTTTCCGAAGTATTCACAATAATGTTGTTTTATAATAATGTTAATTATTTCACTCTTGAAATAAAAACTCACGTTGGGTTTCTGCAATGAATACAGAAAACAACATTAAAAGCTTTTACTTCAGGTGGTTTCTTCGTTTAATTATTATTTTTATTACAATTTAATATTTTACATCCAGCTGACATTGTAGACATTGGGAACACGACATATTCCAATTTAAGAAAAATAACGCTTCGAGTAAATGAGGATCGTTATTTTTCTTATATATATATATAATAGAATTATAATAAACAAAACTAAGTTAGCAAAATAAATTCGAAGAAAATCCGACAGTAATGCCGACGCCGATTGCCGACGGTTTATGACCAAGAGTCGGCAAATATCAATTAGTTGGCTATTTTTTACTATAGATAAACATTTTGCGGCGCGATACAAGGCAAACCAAATGCAATAAAATTATTTTCGAAGATGTATTGTTTCTAAATGCAATAAAAGTGCAGATGGCCAAATGAGTTGTTTTTGAGCATATTACTTAGTTACCTTTCGTTTTGGAGTAAAGACGTTTTTACTTGACAAAAATGAAGATGTGAAAATGTGATAGAATTTAACAAGGAATCTTTCCAAAAGTGTAAAATTATGTTGTTGTTTCGCCAAAAAATGAATTTTAAATACAGTGACATTTTTTTAAATAGTGACACAATGCACGGTTATCATTTACAGTGTTACAAAAAGTTCATTGTTTTAAAACAAAAATATAAAGAAGTATTTTTTAATTATTTTCTAATGCAAAACGAAAGTATACTATAATCTTTAATATTATATAGTTTAATAAAATGTGACAATTGTGGCCGTGGGAATTGCCTCAGTTTTGATTACACTAAGTTAGGGACGTGAGTGAGTGATTACCCTATATTATAATTATAAGAACAATTCTTACAGACCTAAATGCCTTAAAAACTATCAGGACAAGTTCTTGCTAGCGACATTTTTTTATCTATATTTTTTAATAGTTTTTATTAGTTGAATAGTTTTCATTTACTTTGCAAAAACGTAAATATTCGTACCAAAAAGATGGGCGCCATAGTTCTTTCTACGGATACGGACGGCGTTGTCAAATCAAACAAGCAGAGGGCGAAGAGAGAGAGAGATTGTTTATTGAAATGTAATTTTCCATATTTTCTTAATTAATAAAAAAATATCCGCAATAATTGTCACCTCTCATTATATTAAGGAAACATGTTGTAATTAATACCTTATAGTAGATCGATATTTGTAAACATTTACTTAATTAGATAATTAAGTTGTTTTGAAAAGGTTATTTAAATTAATAAATAAATATTAGTATTTAGAAAATAGATTTTGCAAAGACTCAATATTATAGATTCATTATTTTACTTGAAAAATAAGGATGATTTCTTCTGCCCTATGATCTTTAAATAGTTTTCTGCGTGTACTTAATATGATTAAAATCATCATTTAACAGGTGAACAATTAGAATAAACATTGATTTTAAGATTGACCTTCTATTATATAATATTTTACTTTAAAACATAAGGCAGACCGCGCATTTCATCGTCTATTCTCATAGTCAAACGGAACCGGAATAAAATATTTCAAACGCTGGCAACCCCTGTTTGCGGCAGGAATTTTTCAGGCAACCCTTTTTTATAGTGTTCAGAAAAAAATAAGCTTTAATTTGATATATAATTCATTAAAAAAACACATGAGTGCAAATTATTAACATTTAGTGACATGTTTAAACCAGGCAACCCTAGACTTGCGGCAGACTGAGAGCTGGCAACCCTTAATTTTCCAATTCCTTATGCGATTATCTTTCAAATGATGTGCGATTCATATAAAAAACGTATGGGTGCAATTTTCTCCAAAAACGAGTTACGAAAAAATGTAATTAAAGGTGATTGCGGCAGGATTCTTCCAGGCAACCCAGGTGTAATCTGTTCTACTAATCATGTATTATTCATTAATATAGGTTTAATTAAGAAAACTCGTTTATGCAGGATTCAACGGCCGGATCCCAGTCTAATAGCTAGGCAGAGAGAACCTACAATTAACACACTCCGTTCAGAGAGCACCACTTAAGTTTCGAGACGTTCTGTCTTGTCGACAGAGCAAGGAAATGGAAATAATTCGTTTTCGGAGTGAGAATCAAACCCGCAGCCGTCGCGATGACAATACGCCGCTGCGCCACAAACACCTCATTGATGGGTTTGTTTCACAGGTTTTTATCGGTTTTCCGTCTAGCGGGGGATGCGATTATTGTTAATAGTTTTTGTTCGTTCTAGTTTCATTTGGTAGGTATTGATTTGGGAAGAATTCTTCAAATATATGGGGAAGATTTAGATAGGGTTTGAAATGTCTAAAAATTAGGCATAAACTGGGAATCAGAATGTTACAATATGACCTTTTAAGTTAGTCTTAGCAAAAGATAAAAACGACTTATATTTTGTATGTATCCTTATTGGAATTTCCAAGACATATCTGTATAAGCTTCTTACCGTCGGTTTTATTTCACGCCTGAACGTTACAGCACTTACAGCTGTCGACGGCGCACCGCGCACGTGGGGTCATTATTGCCCCAATAGAGAATTACAGCCTTTAGGTTATTTCTATTGTTATTATTAGAAATGTTGATTTTGAAAAGCTAACAGAAGATTTTGATTAGCGGTCAGGGATTTTTATTTGTTATTTTGTTTTTATTTAGAGGCCGTCGTGGCGCAGGAGCACAAGCGTGCGATTGTAAAAGGGACGGGTCCAGGTTGGCTTCTCACTCGGGGAGTAAAATATTTAATGATTTCATTTTTTGATTCTTGTAACGAGGCAAAGCGCGGCGTTGAGTTCTGCCACTCAACACGCAATAGCTCAAGAATTCAGCGGAAAGTGGGCAATAAATAACCAATAGTGGGCTATAATAAAATACATAAACATTTAGTTACTAATGAAAATAATTAATTTCCTTGAATGGAAATTGAACTGACGACCATACTTTACAGTCACACCTTAGCTTACTGCACTACAACTCCAAATAATCTTTGATTACGTTTATTTCATATCCAAGCTTTAATTTAAATTCTTTAAATTTTAATATAGACTTAAATAATGTGCTTTTGTTAGAAGTATGTTACAATAAATCACCCATCACGCATAAAATACATAACCATTTAGTTGGTAATTCAGTAGAACACATAAAACACGTGCGCCGTCCCGGCGTGGCGGGTGATACATCTAAACTTTCCAATTCGTACACTTACACCTGCACACAGAATAGATTTATTGCACAAATCGCTCGTCCGCGGCGACGTGCCGTGAGGGATGACCTCGTATTTCTTTACACGTGCTTCTACAATACCTTATATTAGATTTGTAGTTTCTATACTTTCTTATATTAGGTTTCTTAAGTATATTTTTTGATTTATAGCTGTAAAAATATTATGAGTCATTTCAATCTTAGGATTTTTTTCTTGATTTGTGGTTAGTTTTAATTTTTTTAAGTTGTTGCAGCATGTAGCTGATAGTGGGGGACAGAGGCTCTAGTTTTAAGATTTCGTTTCCCACGCATCGATTGTTTTGGAGACATTTGCGTTGAGTAATTGAAATTGAGAGCGAGGAAATTAAAATAATTATAATCGTTGCTCATGAGTGGGAATTAAACCCATAACCGTTGCGCTTAGTCAGACTCCGAAAACGGAATGGAACGGAAAATGATGAATTTATACTTTTCTTAAAATGAAACAATTTTCTTTTCTAAGTATGGAACTACACAATAATAATAATAAAAAAATATTAAAATTATAATATATTTTTTGTTCTCTACGGTATCTCTAAGTGTTTAACTCAAATTAACATATATTACATACATGTACTACACGCGTCGCGGCGACGCGAGTGCGGCTCTAACTTCCACTTGTACTTAATTAACACTGAGCTGGAACTCGTGCGGTTACTTGAATACTGGTGAAGGCAACCATTTGTGGTTATGAGGAACGCGATTAAGCCTGTCTTGACTAAATCTTACATTCCTATTTATTTTTATGTCCCTGATCCGGTAAATGAAGCGCGGCGTTGTGTTGTGCGATAAATGGGGAACGCGGAGGGGGAACGGAGAGTAACATTTAAAAAAACTTAACACTAGGTTCCCTCTGTTTTAAGTCTTAGATTTTAAATATAAGACGTTTTACAAATAAATATATATATTTTGTATGAGAGGTGACTTAATCCGTAATCGAGATTGATCTTAGCCATGATTCCAGGAAATAATATGTTTAGCTGTTTAAAGATTTTCAGTTCTTTTCTTGTTGTTTGTTTCCTTTTTAGAGCATTTGTTGGAACAAATACGGAACAGACCCCAGGAGTCCAATCGCCGGTGCCTCGAAACTAAAAAAAAAAAAGAAATAGGCCCCCGTTTGAATCTATTGCGCTAGGTCCCAGAGCTATATCTCTAACCGTTCCATAGATAGCTTTTTCATTAATTAAATCACACTAGTTGATTCGCTTATCAGTGATCCTCATTTAGCTTTATTCCGCCCTTATCGCACACTTCCTCGAAATGCCTACTGACCTATCTACGTCACAGTGCCTCTGTCTTTGTTGTTATGTTGTCTACTATGTCTCATTTTAATGAAAAGCGTCAGAAACCACGATACAATATTATGTACCGGAACCCGCGATATGAATTTGCTTCTTGCAAATGATTTCCTTGTTACAATCTTTATGAATTTACTTAGTCTAAATACGTTCATTGTAATTTTTATTATACAATGTTTCAAATAATGGAAGTATTTAGACTAAATAAATTCATTCCGTCACTCAGTTACGGAATATATTTATTCATATAGTTACACCATGATAACACCACCACCACCACCACCACCTAACCTAACCAGTAAGCAATCACATTCCAATTGGTCAGACCATCGCTGGGAAAGTGTCACTCAAACGGAACTTGGTCGCTGTATTTGCGAGACTCTACATTAAGAGTACAAGTATGTAAGGCTTGGCCATCACGCCGTAAGCATCGAGTGACATGTTGCTCTCACGCAAACACTAGTACATTGTAGGACTAGCAGTCAATTTTGTGTTTACGCACTCCGTTTTATTCTTTTGGCTTTTATAGAGACATTGTTTGAGGAGAAGCAGGAAACATTCAATCAGGTATTTAATCCGACCGACAAGAAAACTAAAATATATTAATTCCACGGTATAAGGAAAATCGCGTTCGTGTTTAGTAGAATGACTGATTCAAAAGAAAGATTTACATTGTACATATGTATGTATTACATGAGCAATAATAAGATCAAAGATTTTTTATGAGATGTCATAAAAATATTTGTATGGGCCTACCTTACAAAACTAAAAATTACTAAATAGTCTATTAATAAATTAATATATAATAATTGTGGGTAGATCCACGAGCAGAATGGTAATCTATCTATAGGTACTATAATAAAATAGTAAAAAAATGGTGTCTGCGCGAGTACATTGAATATATTTGCGAAAGAATATAAAGACGATGTTAAAAATAAATAATAAAATGTGAACTTCTTATTAAGTTCATCACATTATGGAGAACCACAGTAAAATAGTATCTAAATTCTCTAAATACACTTAAATAACATTCAAGCGGGCGAAGTCGCGCGTCAAATCAAATTTACAACGGTTGCTTGCTCGGTCTCCGTATTTGCTAATTGAAGCCTCTCAATTCACATTCAGTACAGATCTCGGTTGTTTTGCTCTCCGAGTATGTGCTCGTATGTATGAGAGAGGTATTGTGTAAGCGTTACCGTTTCTGTTGCTTTGAATGAACAATTGGTTCCTTGTATTGAATGTTCACCTTTCATCTAGTCAACCATTACATGAGACCTAAACACGACAGGTGTAGGTTCGATTTCTTCACAAAGGAATGAATAACTTTCATCATCTCGCGCTGGTAATAAAATAGATATTAAGATCCACTACTCAACGCACATGTATCGATAAATAAAAGTTAAGGGACGGAGTGTCTTGACACTAAATTTTCTTCTATTATGTAAAGGATGCAATAAACAGCTAAAAAATGATATATTTATTGCTACAATGGCCAACGTTAAATTATAATTCTTTATAATAATCTTTTGGTCGAGAAGTTAAAAGATTTTCCCACAAAAGTGCTAACAACAAAAGTTTTAATAATTGTACAAAGTTTCTTCTCGAAAAGGAGACGCTAGTTAAAATTTGTTTTGTTATTTTTCGCAGTGGTACAGCGTCTGACTATAAATGATACGCTATGTGGGGTGTTCGATTCCCATTAGGGGGAATGAGCTTTTTACATTATTTCGTTCTAGTAACAGACTACGCGATGCGTAGAGCTTTGCCGCATGAGCATATTAGAATGACTACAATGACTTAAATCTTCAATATTTGTCTGCAAATGTAAGTTTTAAAATGTATAAGTTTAATTTACTTTACTCATATTATGTAGATATCAACAGGAAAATTAGTCGAGGTGTATTGAAGTCAGTTCGAAAGCGCACTCTCAAAGACTCGACTCGACTGGATTGAAATGAGAATTAGATGAGACTCGGGGAAAAGCTCGACAGTTATTAAATGAAGGATATTAAGACATTTTACAGTAATTTATTATTAATTACTTGTAATTTTAATAATAATGAAATTTATACACAAAGGCACAAAGTATGCCTGCAAAGTGGTTGTCGGTTCGATCCCCACTCGAGGCAATGAAATATTTATTTACATTTATATTTTGAAATATATAAGTTAAAAACATACAAAAACATAAATGAACAGTACAGCACTTTCCTATGAAAGCATCCTTCCGCGTGCCACATACTCGTGGTATTCATTCCTGCGGTCGACACGACAGGGGCACCTTCATCGTGGGCAGCGGTGGTCAGTTACCACCAGGCGACACGGACGGTCGTTTGTCTTGCTCTTCTTAGGAAGTGATATGAATAATACTATCCTTTGAAAACACATTAGTTTAAACTTGCAACAAAGGATTGTTCCATTTTAAGAGTTCTAAAATTTGAATGACAGTAGTATTACGCTAAACACGCTCGAGATCTGGAAACCTTTATAAAGTTGGGCCGCAGCAACACGCTCGGGTACACAAGTGCTCGTTAGTCATTCAGTAGTTAATGGAAGTCTTCTCGAGCTCGGACGAAGAATAGAGAACGGAGTGTTAACACAATAAAAAACAATGTCTCGATTCTTGGTTTTAATTGAATCCCAAGAGCTAATACTATGCTCGAAACTTAATTACTTAGTTACTTGCTAGCTTCTGACTATCGTAAAAAAGTTTACTTTCCAGTTTCAAGATTTTACCGCGATACCCCATTTGCACCCAACGTTGCATGCTGAGTGGCGTAACTCAACGCCGTTCTTTATCTGTCAGGGGAAATGAAATTAAATTTAAATATATAATTATTCCCCCGAATGGGGATTGAATCGACATCCATCGCATTTATAGTCGGTCTCTGTACCACTGCGGAGGTCATAAAAGTGCGACATCGTTAAATCAAAGAATGTGTACATAAAGTGTGGGCTTAGTGTTGTGACAAAACATTGCGTCAGTGACCTACTGTCATTGAGGTGAACCAGTCGCGGGGAATGGGATCCAGTGGTACCGTTTGTATGGCCTACATATTCAGGGTTATATTCGCTTTCTGTCTACACTCTCTGTCTCGTTGTCCTGGCAAAATGTAGTGAGCGGTATCCATCTCCATACTTTTTTCAGAGCCTACTTTAAATAATAATATAATTATTTCTTTGTTAGAATGTTCTCAATTAGGTCAACCGACGTTATAATCCTGTTGTGTGCGGAATGCAGCGTGGACCTCATATAGCTCACATCCTTCCTTGGTAACTCGACCATCAAACACAATAAGATGTTTTCAATTAAAACAGCGTTATAGTACTAGTATTAAATACTATAGCTACGAGTACAATCAGTCATTAGTAAGTAGTAGTTTTCTATTGAGTACGATAAATTAATTATACAATAATTTATTAAACTATAGTAGGTAAGTAAATATGTGGTTCTACTATCGCTTGTTTGGAACATATTTGCGTGCTGTCCGCCATTAGCAACGTTCGTGTGAAGTGTCACTCGGAGCTAACACGCTTACTTCATTATAAACTTGCCCATTGTAGTATAATGTTATTAAGTTCCACTAAATATGAGGAAGTAACGACGTTATTCTGCCGCAAGTGCACATTTCGAGTCGTTGTTGTGATTGTAGATTCGATTCTCATTTTGTATTTAACATATTTTTATTCCGTTATCTAAAACGCAACGTATAAACAATTTAATATCAAGATCTCTTTGCCTGTACCTACTAACCACACAGACACACAGACATAAACAGGGCGCAACACGAGGAATGGACTGTCTTAACACTAGGTTCCTTCTGCTTCCGCCGTGTTTCATAGCAGATTTTAGTCAGTGCCCGTCGAGGAGGAGTTTCGTGAGGTTTGAATGGTATTCGGACATCCTACATCTGCCAGTCCGCGAGTCTCACGTGATCCGTACAGGTCCTCATTTGGCAGTAACGAGAAAAAGTGCGGCGTTGAGTTGAAAAAAAAGTTTGTACTGCTTACGCAGGGTTACTGCAGCTACAGCTTTTTGATATACTGATTGTTTCTTTAAATAAGTTTTAAAAAAGGAGATAAATAATGGCAGAAAGACTACTGCTCACTTTTGTCATGGTTACACTATAGATTCATTTTCAGTTTAGATTGAAATTCTATAATCCATGCGAAAGGGATTAATTAATATACAAATTAATGTTATTATTTTTTAGCGTTTTTATACCTTCACGCTGTATCTCGAGCAGATCAACAAAGCGAACCTAGTGTCCACATTCCGTTTTCTACTTCCTTCCGTTGAATTCTTAAGCCATGCTTTGCAAATTAAAGTATAGAGTATTCAATTCCCCTCAGTGAAAATCAGTGGAAATCTACAATCTTGTAACAGACGCGAAAAACAAAATATAATTCGTCCCTCGAACGGAAAGGAACCCACACCCGCCGTGCTCACAGTCGCACGCTGTGTAGAAAAGTTAATTAATTTTGTTTTAAGCCAGCCAATTAGTAAACGTCGCGTCGCGCAAATAATGAAGTAAACTTATTATACACGATGAGAATTAATTTTTCAGTATCACGATACATCATGTTCCAGATATTAAGAGTGCAGCGGAGAGAGACACCGGCTCCGCAGCTCCGTTAGGTTATCATGAACTATTATCATGTGAAGAAAACAGCTTAGCCATGTGTTTGCTTTGCTTGCTAGAATTAATAAACCTCTTTTTTTATATTATAGAATTCACAGCAAACATGTATATCTATAATATTTTTATTAATTTAAACATGTATGAAAGGGTAAATGGTAAGGGGAAACACACAGTGTTCACGATCGCGGTCACGAGCTGCCACCGTGCCGCTGCTGCGACGGCATAATATATATAATATTATATTAGATTTTCATTTCTCAGGCCACAAAAAAGTACCAAGAAAAATTCTGTTTGTATACAAAAAATGTTTACATTTAACAAAGCTGAAAACGATCTTTGTCATTCAACTCCGCGATGTCAGAGTGTTCAAGCGCTCTCAGTGCTGTGTTTTTAGGGCATTTTATATAACAACTGTATACAATTTTATATTTGTTTATTTTCATAATGTTATTAAAAAAAAAAAAACAATCTTTCGTTCGAGTTGTCTGTTAATAAGTCACTAACGGGACAAGTCCTACTTTTTGTGTTAACGAATACGAAATATTAAATATTAACAGTCTGTTCCGGCGGTACCATTATTATAACTATACAAATGCACAGAATGGAAGTATGGAAGTATAACATAAATAACTTTATAAATCCACAAAATGAAATATCACAGTGAAACGTCAAACATAAAAGTATAAGCTCGGCTAAGCCCTCGCTCGTACACGACGCAAGTAATACGAACAAACTTACATATATATCATTGTATTCTATTGAATATCCGTATGCGATGTTTTCTATTCTTAAGTATGAAAACAAATGAGAAAAATATATTAAAATATTGCAAGAGTTGTTTTAGAGGTCATTGGCTTTAGAACAAAACCTGCCAAGATCAATCTACTTAAGATCTCGTTAATTCATGTGAAATGCGTTTAGGGCGCAGAAAAAATATTTTATGAAATTGGTGCAAAACCTTTGTGATCGTGACACCGATTGCATTGCATTTGCATTTAACTACTTCAACACCAATATTCCATAATTTGTTATTTGAACTGGTGATCCATTGTGCAATTAATAAGTACGTTTTTTTTTACGAACAATATACGTTGATCTAATTTATAAGTGCACTATAGAGTGTACTCCTTCTGACTATTGATAAGGGGACCTCTCATTCTTAACGTATACCCTCTTTCCGTTGAGGAGAGAGAAGTGACAGCTCCCTCCGGCCTGCACGAGTGGGGGTCAAGAGCGATTCATAGTTCGTGATCATAATGAACCAGGGAAATTGATTTTTTCTAATTCTTATTTTCTGTAATTTTGCTGAGAGAGTCGTGACGTAGTAGACAGCTTTTGACTGTGAATGCAATGGTTGTAAGTTCTCTCCACCCTCGCGAGGGAGAATGATTATATCATGAATTATTTTCAATTCCCCGCCTTGTACAAAAGTAAAGCGCGGCGTTCAGTTTTGCCACTTAATATCCAACTCCTCGAGAATTCGGCGGAAAGTGGGAAACGGAAGTGTCTTAATTCCTCCCTTCAACTTTCCATGTTCCATCTGTTGTACGGGATAAAAAAAATATTTTCCCTCTTCCGAATTTCGGCACTCAACAGACAATGTTTCGATAATTAAACGGACAGTGAAAACCAGAGCCTTCTCACTAGGTTTTTTATGTCTATATGGAAAATATTATCTTGCTATATGGATGCTGCTTTTCATTTTTTCTTTTGAACATTTATTGTAATCTAAATCCGTTATATTGTTATTGTTATTTTAAAAATGTATACTGTATATGTACTTTGTGAGAGGTTGAATGTGATTCTGAGATGAAGAACAGAAACTACTGGTTCGTAACTAAAGCAAGGACCTCCTCCTACTCCTCCTCCTCTTCCTCCGGCTTCGTGAACAAACACAACGCGAGAACCAATTTAACTCGGCGTCCTATAATATTGAATACACAGTGTTCGTAATTAATTCCACATTAGCTCAGTGGTTACATTGATACAACTTGGCCTGGGTCGTAGGTTGTATACTATTGTGATATGTAGCGACTTATTAATTTAACGATCATCGGATCATTGTCGAATCAAAAGAGGGCGTCGTGGCGTAGTGACAGCTGCTGTCACAAGGTTCCCTGTTTATAAAGATTAGACGACCACTCCGTTCCTCACTTTCTGAGATAGAGATCTATAATTGCGGAACTCAACCCCGCTCTCAGTCTTACGAGAACGGAAAAATGTAAATAATTCAAATGTACTCCCTCAAATGGAAATCGAACCAACAACGATAGGCGTTTACAGTCAGAAATGTTTACAATGAAATATTATTTATTTAACTTGTATGGGACGAACAAAGCACAAATCTTATTTATTTTACAGGAATGTATACAGTTTAGTGAATAGCGTAGGCCACTTAACCCCCCACTGGGGGGAATTGTTGGGAGAACGATAACAGTCGCGTTCCAAATGCGTTTTATGAGAATTGCTGACATTTTTTAAACGTCGTTTCCTCCTCATCAAATAATTACAATATTAACTTTTGTGTTTACTTTTCTGCGTGCAAATTTCCTTTCAGAGAAAAAACTGGACATTGCCTTTGAAATATAGAGTTAACTGTACTCGTTCTCTATGGAGAAGTATCAAAATGGTGGCGGATTTTCTTAACAGTTGGTTCTCAGGTTCTCTTTGCCCCCTTTGCTATGTGCGGTATATAGGTGTAGCTAAAAAAACTATTTTTATTTTAGCTTCATGCTTTTCCCGCAATCAAAGAAAAGGCAGAGGGAACCTTATGTAAATATATTTGGTTCCCCACTTTCCGACTAATTTTCAAAAGCTTCGTGGTGTGTGGCGGAAGTGGCGGAACTTAAAATCATCTTTTATCGTACCAGAGCGGGGAAATGAAAATAATTTAAATTCCAACGAGAGGTAATTGAACCTCAACCAACGTATTTATATATTGCGTCACAGCAACCAGATCTTTTCCTTTCCTCTTAATATTAAGTAAGTTTTTTAAATAACTTACATTATATTCACAATGCTTCCAGAATTATAATTTGGTAATAACATTCAATTCCCCGTTGTAGGATGAAATATTTTGATTTTTGACGCTCTGGTAACAGAACAAAAGGTGGCGTTGAATTTCACCATTCAATACGCAATATCTCGGAAATTTGGTTAAAAGTGGGAGACACGAGGGTCCCTTTGCCTAGTCTTTCATATGCCATGACGTTAAAAAGAAGGTATAAAAATAAGAAATTTCCCCGAAAAATGGAAGCTCCACATTTGGATATTTAATAGACCTTTTATATTCTCACAACGTAATTACAAGGCTCAGTGCGTAACATACTTTAACAATACGCTCCGGAACTTTGTACGGCGCATGATAACCTCGTTTCGGTAATAATCTTAAAATATCGTCCTCCACCTTTTTGATGTATAAGGAAGAAGCTTTAAATGTTCTTACAATATATATATTTAATCATTAAATGTTATAATTACGTATATTTAAGAATATTTGTGCGCCGTAGAGTTTCGTCACTCAAAACACAATGTTTCCAGAATTCGGAACGGAAGTGTGTTGATTAGAACGGAGTGCTCCATCTGTCGACTGCTAAGTGTGGGATACATCGAGAAGTTGAAAAAATATATAATTATGGCATTGGTATTAAATACATTGCCGCAAATGTTAACACGATTATATTTTTGTCTTGAAAATTGTGCGGAAGAAAGTCTACAACCTGTTTTGTAGGAAAGAGTACAGATTTATTTGTTTTGTAGCGACAGACTTTTGTAGTTATTTTTTATAATTAATTTCTTTACACGTCTGCTATGAAAGAAAACAAAGAATGTAATGTTAAGAAAATTCTGTTTTTTTTCTAATACAAACGTTGAAACTCAAAGCTTTAGGTGGGGATATAGTAGTAGTAGTAGTTATGTGTATTTGTTACTAGTAGTCTTTAAATAATTAAAAATTTCCCTTTCCTCATACATCACAACAAACTATTTCATAAAAGAAAATATTACACATATTGTACATAGGGAAAATCCGAATATGACAAAATAACACGAGTCTATTGATAATATTTTCACATTAAATATCAAAGCAAACAAAATGAAGCACATATTTGGAGTAGTTTGTCCCGTTTCGGAGGACAAGGATCGGGATCGGAAAAAGGGTTTATTTTCTTTTTATATCTTTGTGTATTAAAAGACACAAATGTTTTTTCACGGCATTTTTAAATTATAATATCAAAAATTTTCTGATGTTCTGGGATCCTACTGTAAATTTTTAGTAATTCATTATATTAAAGATAGCTTATTTAAACAACACTGACATTTAGACTTAGCTAGTATTAGTATATTCATAAAGAAGAACGCCCACCACGAGGACACTCTCCTCTACTCTCCGTTGGTGCGTGCTGGCTTGTACATCTATTTACAAAACATGTAATCGATTCAATAAGAAAATAAGTATTTCTTTAACTAATACTTAAATTTCTATTTTCATCTCTTTCTCAGAGCTTAAAGCCTTTTCTTACTAAGTAGCATACATTACACTCTTTACATAAGTAGACATACAACTATCAAAAATGGTTCTTCGCCGTTTCCTCTAGAAACGAAGCGTACGTAACGGTTATATTAAAATTCACATGATGTTCCACATTGCGTATACCGAACACCCCCCGGCCTTCAAACTCCTGGAAGCTTGGAAACTCATCATATTAGTATTGTATACTATACTTATACATTGTATAAAGTACCCTTTTCAGATTATTTAGATGTCACTTAACATTGTTGCGCTTGTTCGATTTTAAAGCGCGAGTCGGTCTCGCCCACTGTGGGTTAAAAATTGGAGATCTCGAGATTTTTCTGAAGTCAAGCTTAACTTAGCCACAGCCCTTTCATCTGATACCTCACTTGATCTAGCAGCTTTAACATTGAATTTCCCTCCCTTTTAAGGCTATTATTTTATAGGATTTAACCATAAATATATGATTTTCAGCTTTTTTTGCCTGAAATACCTATAGATTTTAGCTGCTAAATTTCATAATTCTAGGTCAACTGGAAGTACCTTATTTATTTTGATTCCCTTTTTCTATTATTTGATTCTATTCAAATGCGATATCAGATGAAAGGGCTCTCGTTAAGCTTGAATTTCAGAAAAAGCTTGATACCTCCAATTTTTGCGCCTCGGGGGCGAGCCAGACTCACGCATGTCCGGTTTTTTTTAATATTATTTTAATTTCTCCGAGAGGAAACCGAATCCACATTGATTGTCATATACTCGTATATAGGCTGACATGGTTGTACTGCGTCTCAATGTCGTTTAATTAAATACTGAGAAAACAATAAGCAAGTTAACGTCGATAAAGTCGTTGGAGCTTATTTGTGGTCCATTGATAGTGATTTATTCCGTCCTCTAGAGCCGTTTGTAGTAGACTACTAGACTATAGTAATGTGACATTAACAATATTTGCGAATTTCTTTTATTTTTATTGTATTCTTTTTCTCTCGAAACAAAAGAAATTCTCCTTCATTTTGAGACTGTGATATGTGTGGGTTCCATTTCTAATCGGGAGAATGATAATATGTAAAGAAAATTGAATTTATTTCTCCACTCTAGTAAGGCCTAGCGTTAACTTCCGTTAATCAAATAGGCGGAAAACAAGGACTGGAGTAAGTAAACGCCAGGTATCTCTTGCCTACCATATTGTATAGTAGTAAAATGGTGAAGCTAAACAAAATACAGTTTCGACACATGGCGTGGTCAGTGACGGAAATCTAGGCTGCACTTCATCATGTCTAGGCCCAGAGCCACCATTCAACATGCAACCCTACCTCCCTACTTACAACTCGCGATGGTAGAGCTGAAGACTTCATTAATATATATATTTAATTTATGACTTTAATTTACAACATTTTCATATATAATGCTTTTAAACGTCCTCTTTCATTCGTATTAATGCAACGAAACCTGCGCTTTTAAATGTAATGTAGTATTACGTGTAAATTGCGAAGCCGTAATGTTTTAAATATTATAAAGGATGAAATAAAGCAGATCGTCGGTTTTCCCGCATATAGTGAGGTAGGCAGAGGGCACCTCGTGCCTTCCGCGAGTGGGGATTAAACCCACAACCATCACGTTACAGTCACACCATTGTGCCGCTGCGCTACGACGATGGCCTCAATCGACGATCGACTGATCGATTTTAATGTTTTTGCTTAATTTAGTAACTCAAAAATATATTTTTTTATCAAAATAAGCTAATTGATTTTTATATGGGAGGGTCTCGCTTCGTGCTCGCGCGCTTAGTCTCATCACGTGTCAAGAATCAAATAAGTTTAGTAAGATACTAGCACATATGTAACCATGGTGGCTATGTAAAACCTTAATTAATTTAGCAAATAAGTTTTGTAAAAATATGCCTTTTTTTATTTCAAATGAAAAGTATAAAAATGAATAGTAAAGTATAAAAGTTAAGAACATCATGCTTAAAAGTATGAATTTGGAGACGAACAGGTAACAACTACACGCAATCTAAAAAAAGCGGTTATAATGAAGCAAACTTTTAAGCAAATTAATAGAAACTGTCCCCTGGCTGCTGTACTAAGAACAAATAATCATTTTTAGAAGTCATGTGAGTGACTACCGTATTAGTACAGCATCAGACTATGACGGTTGCAACGGTTGTGGGTTCGATTCTCTCGAGGGGAAACATGATCATCTGCCATTCATGATTCATTTCCTCGCTCTAGTAGCAAGAGAAAGCGTCGTGTTGAGTGCCGTCACTCAACACTGAATGTAAACGAAAAGTATATTTATCTAGTTTAGACTTATCAATGCTTCAACGTCTCTGTAATTAGGGCAAATTGGACATCGGAGTGTCTTATTACTACTGCACGGTACGGGAGCAATGGTACAAAATAACTATCTCATCTAACTTTTGGATTTAAATAGGAGTTAACCTGGACATCTTTTACCACTTCTACAACACCTCGCGCTCTGGGTCCGTCGCGGGTTATTACGTGAGACACGTCCGTATTACGCTCCTCATTAATATCATAAACGTTGACAAGGAAAGCTCACCGCTTTTAAAACAGGGCTGGAGGGGATTTAATTAAAAGTCAAGTAGGAACTCCCGGGGGGTGGGGGGGGGGCTAATGTCTTTATCTCAGATATAATCTATTCTAAATGTTAATAGAAACGGTTGCAATTTGCTAGTCCACTTAGCGAGGGATGTCTAGGATAGAGGATCTTCATTATACGAGTATAGTTATCATTATTACTAAATATTTGTCCGAAAGATTATATTATTAGGATTCCTAGCTTTTTGTATAATTTTCTGGAGACATTGTGTGTTAAATGCAAAAACACAAAGACGTCTTTTGTATAGCGGATATAATAATTTCCCGGTTTTAGTTATCTTAGTTTTCTACAAGACATGCACAAAAACGCTAACTGAACACTTTTCTATATTCATTGTGACGTAATCTAAACATTTTCAAATTTCAAAAGAATTTGTAAAATATAATTTTGATGGAACTGAACGTAGCAATTTCGCTAATTAAAACCTTCCTGAAATAAAGTAAAACCAGCCCGTTGTACAGCGTCTGTCGCCGCCGAGGGAATGCAGTTTCACAACTAATTGTCATTCTAGCACGACTACTTTTGTAGCGCTATCTAAAGCTATCTTAAGCTCCTTTCTAACTCCAAAAAGAGTAAAAGTTGAATTAAATGCATTTAAATATTTACAATATTTTTTAGCTTCACGCTATATCTCGCACATGGCAGGGGAGGCAGAGGAAACCTAAGAGCCTAGTTAAAACACTCCGTAAACATTAATTTTATATATTTAAATTGTGCTGTCTGATCCCGGCCTAGAATAGGATCACCCTGGCACTGATGGTGTCGTAAGAGGCGACTAAAGCACGTCGCCAGCAAGTAAACACGCACGGGCAGATCGGCGTGAAGTAGTGGCGTTTCGCATTAGGTAATACCAGGTGTCTACATTCCAACCTAAATGCCGTCCGCCACCATCTCGAGACGGCAGGTAGGGCTCACAGTGGTAATGCTGAAGCGGGTCGGCTCATGGAGCACGTGCCATTGGCTACAGACGACATGCTCTCACAGATCCCCTCCGCTGAGGTTGTGATACAATGTGAGTTGGTTTGGGTCACGCACCACCGAGGCGCGGGGAGGGCTGTATTTGACCTTGACATGGCGAACATAAGGTTGAGTCGCGAGTCCCGGACGTGGACGATATTTTCAATTCTTCGCTCTGTGTCGAGGCAAAGCTCGGCGTTGAGTTCTGCCACTTAACACGCGATGCCTTCGGAATTCGGAAGAAAGTGGGATACGGAGTGTCTCAACACTAGGTTCCCTCTGCTTACCATGCTGTGTTCGGGATACAGCGTAAATCTGATTTATTTATTATTAGATTTTGAAATTTCTATCAGTATAGTAGATACTAAATTTAACCTTGATATAATCATTCTGAAAACAATAAATTGAAAAAAAAACAAATAACTTTTAATAAATACATTTCTATTTTGTAGAGAATTTTAAGTAGGTTTCCAGTAGTAAAGCACCCATTACACCTCGCTACGAACACCGGAAGACATAAACGAGCGATTTCCGTGATACTAACGTACACCGTGCACCGCGCACCGGCCGGGCCCGGAGCGCGGGACCTGGAGTTAAGTTATAAATATTTAATAAAACGTCGTAATGTAATGTGTTATTATGTTTTATATAACACTCGTGGCTACCCGCAACTTCATTCGCATAGACTTAAAGATATAAAATGAATAATACGGTTTTTAGGGTTCCGTCACTTTTCAATTTGTCGTCCGTCTATCAAGATCATTTACGAGTATCTCAAGAGCGCGGGGGCGCTAGACGCTAGTTCCAGAACAGGGATGTTCCCATTGTATAGTTTGTTTACACGGGTTCTCTGCTCCTAAGCAGTTCCACCAATTCCAATATTTATTTCCACGACGTTAACTTTCTTGTTTTGTTGTTTTTTTATGCAATATCTGTAAATTTTCCTTTTTTTGTATACCTAGTGAGTTTTTACTTCCTGCCAAATTTCATGACTACAGTACCCTATAGTCTACGAGCAGTACCCTATAGGTTTATTACCGATGCTTCAAATCTTTTGATTGTGTTTACTTACTTTACTTTTTCTATGCTTCAAGGGACCATAGAATTGAATATTCCTCCACGCAATCTCGAGATAAATAATGTGGATAGACGGATGATGATTGATGTTTTTAAGTTTTGAGGTACGGAACCCTAAAAAGATTATATTTAAATAGTATACTTTTCTCGTCCTATAAATAAACACGGCTTTGAGTTTCGGGTAGGCAGAGGGAACTTTAATGCTAGGTTCCCTTTGCCTACCCTGCTTTGTGCGGGATACAGCGTGAAACCGAATTTTTTTTGTTAGTAAGCTTTTACCCGAGTGGGGATCGATATCGTCGCGATGACAATGTTGACACGCTTGTGCCACTGCGTCACGACGATAGCCTCAACAAACTGCACATATATATACACAATTATAAACATTTGGCTAAAGTCTCCCCCTTCTCCGCCGCCGTTGTTTTCTATTACAAATTGAATGACTCACGGCAGCATAATGAAATAATCTTTGAATTTTATCGCGTATTCAATGTTTGAGCGCGGATCCAACTCGGCGTGGGAGCAGTACCGTACCCATACCGTAAAGCCTCACAATAGCTTCCTTAATATGTTGAAATTTCAATGGATATTTCTATAAAATTATCTTCAAGGCACTAATGTTGTACGTAGGTATATTATGTAGTAGACTTATAGAGAGTGATCACTTTATTAGAATCTTCTTTTGACTAGTTGCTACCGCCTCTTCTCAGTAAAACTGCCTTCCTCGCTGGTCTCTTCCTGTAGGACTATATACTGCTCTTTTAAAGTATCTTGATGATTTTAATGTATAAGACAACATAACAGAATAAAAATAATAAATATAGCATTTCACTTTACATTTCCTCGAGTGGGAATTGAACCCACGACCCGCCACGTTAGTAGTTTACACCCGCACTATTGTGCATCTGCGCCACGACTGGCCGTTTTTATTCGGACTTATTTATTTTTTTTTCCATTTAATGGTTGAACATCATATTTTCTTAATTTATAAAAAGGAAGTTTATAAAAATAAAACACTATATAAACAGATTTATTTTATTACTAAGGAAAAATGTTATTTATAATTAGAACTCAGTCCGGCAACTGTAGCGACTCGACTCGACTCGACTCGACTCGACTCGTACCTACTCCCGTCTGACACTCTCAGTCACAAGTACTCATTATATACACAAAAACCTCTTTTGACATTTGAGCTGTAATTGATCCATAGACTTACAGGTGCGTAGTAATACCGAATATAATCTAGAAACACTGTCATTTGCTAGTCTCTAATTAAATATATATATATATATATATATATATATAATATTTGTATAAATCAATTCATGGTAAACATATAAACGCTTGTATATAGACAAAGGTCTTGAAAAAGATAGACATATAAAAAATAACTGGACATGGCGTTGTTATATACATTTTTTGTGAACAGGATTTGCTGTATCCCGCGCACAGCCGAGTGAGCAGATACTTCCGTTACTAATTTTGATAAAAATAAATAGATTGAAGAAAATCCTAATAAAGTTTTATCTAAGAAGATGTTCAGAAATATGTTTAGTTCGATTATACAGGTGGATTTGTTATTAACAGGTTGAGACCAGCAGACCACAGTGCTACTTCAACAAAACGACGATAACACATCCCTCTTAACATTATCTATAATTGTCTTAAAAAGTTTGTACAAATGATGATAGTAACAATTTATCTATACGAGTATGCTTTGAGCAACAAATACTTTATCAGTTAGATACTGATAGGAGGGAACAGGGAACATCATTATAACACCGTTTCATGAACTCACCAATTAAAGGAATCTTTCTTAAATAGCTTGCTAGAACTAATTTTCAATCATAACAATACATTTTTGGCGTATTAAGAGGCATTTCCAGGCGTATTAAGAGGGTTCCCAGGTTTCTTCTGCCTACCTGCGGGTTACATCGGCAAGCTAGTAAGCGTCAAAGTAAAGGACAAAGTGAGTTATGTTTATGATGTTATCTGGAGGCTTGTTTGTTTACTTCCAGAAGTACTTGCTTTAGCAAATACTGTGATCGAATACAGATAACAAATTATTATGTCCTAAATAGCAGCTTTAAAGTTTATTTTCACTTTTGTTATAATTTTGCTTATAATCATATTCCCAATTCAAATGAAAAAAAAAAACATTTCTTAGAGGATATCTTAGAAGTACACATTGTAGACGTCATATATTACTTACACAATGGCCGGTTACAAGCCAACTTTTATTATTTAAAGTTATAAAATTAACTCTTTCAAATATTTTAATTAATGTCAAATTTCATATACATCTGAAATGATTATTCTTTTTGATTTAAACCAACATTCGCTCATTTATCGACTGTTGTGCGACAACGTGTCCGACTGTTTCTTCACGTTATTTTTATTAAAACAATCATTTTTAGGATTCTGTACCTCAAAAGGAAATACAGAACCCTTGTAGAATCACTTTGTCGACTTAAACTTTAGACTACAACTTGGAAGATTTGTCATTTTTGGTAGATTTCTTAATAAAATTTATTTATATAACGGAATATAATTGGCTTATAACCGCTTAAAATCACACAAAATCGTGAAGTAAAAATGGAAAATGGTTATTATTTATAATGGCTAGTATATTAGTATATACTGTGTTTCAGATGGCATCGCTATGTACGTAAGAAGTAGTAGAGCCAGCCAACAGTGACGCGCAGCTGCTGAGTTTCGGCTTAGAGTTGCCGCCATTTTGTCACCTGTTATAAGAAAAAAGAATGAGTGGTAAGAGAGGCAGGGGGAGACCTAGTAGAGACCGTAACGGTTGTCGCTCTATTCCCTCTGGCTACTCCATTTACTACTCTTTCTACAAGAGTAAATTCTATTTTCATTATTTTCATAAAGTAATAAATAACACCAATAAAAATAATGAAAAAAAACACAAAAAAACAAGACCATTGAATTATACTAGTCATGATTTCTCTTAAAGCTTTACGATGTGTTCCTATAGCAGGATAGAGGGAACTTAGGACATGGAAACATACCTCACTTTCCACATATTTTTCGATTCATTTCGCGTTGAGTTAACGAGTAGTCAATAATGAGGAAGTACTCACTGCCCTCCGACACGTAGACGTAGATGTGCGCGGGCTCGGTGTTGGCGGCGCGGCAGGAGTAGTTCCCGGAGTGCGCGGGCGCGGCCGCCCGGATGGCCAGCGCGGACTGCGTGCGCGCGCCCGGCGCCGTGGCCACCGTCACGCCGCGCGCTGCGTCGTAGTTGATCATGCGCGCGTTGTGGTACCAGAACACGTACTGTGGTGGTACTGGGGACTGGGTTGGTTTAGTTACTTGCTTTTGTGGAGTTAGTATGATATACGAGTACAGGGCAGCCGGGAATAATTTTTATTTCCTTACTGTAGTAACAAGACAAAGCGTGATGTTAAGTTCCGAAAGTCAACTATAAATATTGGTTGGCGTGGGAAAAAGTATATTACACTAGGTTCCACAAACCTACCCCTGATCCTCTTATTATTAGGATGTATGTAATATATTGTGCGAAGAACTGGTTTGGTGAATTGATCAGTTTACACTTGGTAGTCACGGAAGTAGGCCTTAAAATTACGTTGGTCGTGCTACTTCACGACTAGTGGGGCAAACGGGATTTTTTTCAAAACTATTTGATACATATGAACTACGGTACCTTGATTCCTTGGACTTCAGACACATGAAAAATCAACAGACGAGGAATAGAACCATATCAAAGGGCCTGTACAGAGACCAGCTCCATCGTATTAGGACGCAAATCTCAAAGATCAAAAATTGGGGGAGACCCAAGAGATAGGATCTGGAGTGAAGAATTCAACACCGCTGGAAATACGCTCAGATGTTGTAGAACAAGTTCACAGTCACGTAAATTAACCCGTAGAGTTAAATTCAGGATTTTTAGGTCTAGGCGAAACTAAGGTAACCAAGGCTGCGTCGTACCAGCTTCAAATTTTTATTAATCGATGTCGTCGCCCAATTCTTGTTGGTGTCCACTGGCCCGAACAAATTTCGAATATCCACCACATAGTAATATAAGTCAATATATTGTTCAAGCAAGGTTTTTTAGGAAGGGCAAGGCAAATAGAGAAAAATAGAGAAGATTTTTGATAGTCTCATTTGCTTTTCTTAGTTGCTAACAGCGAAAGTGGAAAAACTAAACGAGCTTTGTCTAGGTAAATCAAAAACTGGGAAATATCTATATAATAAATATAAATATTTCTATTTTGGAGCAACTAGAAACCAAAGAAAAGGATCGTTTTTCCTTACAAAGCGACGTAATTTTAAAATATTCCTAAAGTATTTTCCATTGGCAGCGAAAATATCGACGCCACCGTTTTTTATATTCTGTTTTTCCGTTGATTCGTGGCTATAAAACACCTCGTCGCGTCGGCGAGCTCGGAGCGGCTCCGCGTCAAGTCTCACTTAACTGATAATTTATCGTCTACACTCTACAGTCTCCAGGTTTGCACATTTCTACCCATTTTAAATTTTAATGACGTGTTGATGTCGGTTATTTTTAGATTTTTAAGTGATTTAAGTTCAGTTCAGTTCTTAATCTATGGCGTTTCGGCGTGCCAGTTGTGCACTAGAAGTGTTTGACATGTATGTGTGTGATGTTCTTGGTATTGATATGTATAATATAGATATTTACATATTTGTACACAAATTTCTTGGTTTAGTCAAGTTTAGTCCCTAGTTGTATCAAAATCCATTCAGTAGTATGACCTCTGGACAGGACTTATGATTATATGTAATATAGGTTATAGGTACCTAGGTAATTGAAAGGTATTTGAACTTCCTGCATACATTATGTACCTTAAAAATAAAAATAAAAATCAGCCTCACGCTGTATCCTGCACATAGCAGGGTACGCAGAGGGAATCTAGTGAATTATTAATTTAGAATACCTTTTCTATTATGCACACTAAGTTGATAGTGGAGCCCGCGTCCACGTGGTACTCGTCCGCGCCCAGAATGAAGGCTTCTGGCACCACAATGTGGAGGTGCACGAGCCGTGACAGCGTGCCCGAACCTGTTGACACCTGTTGAGAAACCTCGAAATCATTAATCATTAAGAATCAAAATATTAAAAAATCATATAACGGCAAATTTAACGGCAAGACCAAATTATATTTTCTATTTAAAGTGAAAAAAAATTTTATCCCTAATTTTTTTTGCTCAAGAATTTTCAGCTATACCAAAAAAATATAAGCTTTACGTTATTCCTATGCATATCCAAAAAAGGGGCGCGGGGCGGGCGCGAAGACGGGTTAAACGTTTGCCCCGTCGACTATCATCAACGCATACACACATGCACTCCGGGGAGAACCTCATGTTTCGTCATCATCGATACTGTATTCTCAAAGGTCAACCAAGGTTTCCTTTTTTTCTTTTATCACAAACCACCTGAGTGCGTCCTTCTTCCTTCTCATCGTAACATCCTCGCATCCATACACTCGTACAGAAGTTGAACTACAGTTGTTACCTGACACTCGTAGGTGCCGTTGTCGCGCTTCTGCACGTACTTGATCTGTAGCACCCAGTCGTCGGACCCCTCGCTGTGCAGCACCTGCGGGAGATAGTGTATGGAACAATATCTGATTGTGAGTTCGATTCTTACTCAAAGACATTGATCATTTTTCATTCCTGCGACGTTGAGTTCCGCCATTAGAGAGACAGAGTCGACATTAGACAGAAATTGCGACGACATCTAAGAATAAAGTTCTCTCTGCCTGTAGTATATGTGGGAGATTCGCGAAGCTAAAAAAATTAAACTAATCACATAGACTTAGTTCTTGACCTAAATAATGGACTCGACCTTATTTTCTACATTTCAGAATGAGAACTACATTTCTGATATTATACGTTTTAGAATGAAAACTTTACATTAGAAAAATACTAAAATTTATTTTGAACATTTAACGAATATTAGCATTTTTTGGAGTGTTTTAACACTAGTGTCTCTCTGACTACACTACAATACAACGTGAAGCTAAATATATAAATATAATATATTCAAAATGTTTAAACTAGTACCTGAAATCGTTCATCGTTTGTGTACATGAAGACTCCTGAGCTAATGATGTGCCAGTCCCGGCGTCGAACCCATGATATCTAGGAGTTCATTAAAATATATATTTAAATAAATAGTGGCAGTGTGAAGGCGTGCTCAGAGAAATTAATTTTCTGTGGACGGCGTTGGATTCGTCACTTTGTAGGGAGGTAGTATCTTTAAATACGGCGGAAAATGAATGTCGTTACTTTTCTTTTACTTTAGGAACTCTTTGTCAATATCGTTAGAGAGAAGAACAGATAATTTTTCTACTTAAAATATTACTCTATCTATGTACCTATATAAAAGACTTTGATAAAAGGACTTGTCCCCACTGACTGAGGTAAGACGCACGCACAGCCGTAACCGCTGATTGTAGAAACGTGGAATTTGGACAGATGTTTACTTTCGTAATCTGGACATCCACTAAGAAGGGATTTGAAAATTTTAACCCTAAAGGGGTGAAATAGGGGTTGAAAGCTTGTATGGAAAAAAAATGTAATCGGCACCGAATTTTATAAATTTGTAAATTCAGCCTCTTAAAAATATTTAATTGAAAACGTGTTTCATGATTTATTAGAATTCACCCCTAAGGGTGCAAATAAGCAGGCGAAGCTGCGCGCGTCCGCTAGTTGATTAATATAAATACACGGTAAATAAATTAATTCTGACTTAGTCATATTCTTTTAAATATAATTACATAATTAAAAGCAAGCTTACGCCTCTTTCCCCAAGATTTCGGACAGGACAATGCAAGAAGGCTACTCCTCCTAGCTGAACTAGAATGTCTTCCTGAGTATTGTTGATAGTTGGTTCTCGTCTCAAGGCCTCCAGTGAGGAATACCACAGGTCCCTCCAGGCCGGTACTCCGGCCGCCTCCGCCTCGGCCTGGGCGGCCGCGTCGATGTCTGCTTGAGACATCTCAGTGTGTTGGATTTCTGGGATTTCTTTGTCATTATGGACATCTATAGCGGCCGCCTCGCCTGTCGAGCGCTGCGCCCGCTCTTCGGAAAGAAATTTGTGTTTAATAGTATAGACTATATTACAACATTTATAAATTATTTGGTAAGAGCATAGGTAGAAGAACACTATGTAAGTGTTCTCTCTTACCAGCAGTGCCGGCGGGCGCCAGCATCGCGGCGAGGAGCGTGAGGGCGAGCGCGGCCGCCATCCGCCGCCGTTACTGCCTCGTTATCCACCTGAACAGGAATGATGGTTTGGAAGGATGTATTGTGCCAGCTCTGTGCTAGTAGGGTTGGATGGAAGGTGTTGATACACTAGCTTATAACATTTTCCGAATTACGTCACTTGACTTTGATGCGTGACTACTAAGACATGTGATTATCAAACGTAATCTACACTCCCTACCTAAATATACAAAACACTACGATGATATTATCCTGTCAAGATAAAGGAAAATAAAGTGTTTTGACACTAAGTTCTCTCCCATCAACCCAGATATACTCATATGTGGTATAGAGCGTGAGACAAAACATAACACAAACAAAAATGCAGAAAAGACATATTTGAAATAAGTTTTCTTTTATTAAGAAAATGAAAGCTTGGAACAATCCTTGTAAGAAGCCTAAATGATTTTTTGCAAACATTGATCTTACTATTTACAAATTGGATGTTTGTGAACACGAGCATAGACATGGCGTGTCATCAATTATAAGAAATTTGTAGGATTAAAAAGTTAAATTAAATCTGCTTCACGCTGTATCCCGCACACAGCAGGGAACCTAGTCTTAAGACACCTCGTTCCCCACTTTGAAGTGTTGATTCGCGGGACCGACACCAGATCGAAGAAATGGACATATAAATATTTCATCTCTTCGAGTGGGAATCGAACCCTACTTCTTCGTAGCTTCGTAGCTTCTTCGTAGCTCTACAGGGACACTTTGCGCCCCTGCACCACGACTGGCGTATTTGTGGAATATTTTTAAATATTCCTTCATATAGAAAAAAAATTAAAAGAGAGAATTATTAAAAAATAAAAATAATCGACAACTATAGAATTCAACGTTTGTAGAACTGTTTCTAAGTTTTATTTGCGAATAGACAATCTGCTGCGGGAGTTTAGCAAGTCATATAAATTATATATTTTTTATACATTTATTTATTTTGGGTAAAAAGTCCATAAGTGTTTATAAAATATGTACTCGGACCCGCGCTACTTGAATATCATACGTTTATTCTTATAAAAATGCTTTAAAAATGTTAAAAACATAAATAAATAAGGTCGTTGCGCAACAGGAGGAGGAGGAGGTTCCCGAGATAGTGTGACTGTGGCTCTGGCTGGAGGGTACGTGACGCAGAAAACTCATTACGGGATAAATTGGATTATTTGTTCAATAAAGCCTCAAGATATTGAATTTCTTAAGAAATTTCCTACGTTTTGTACACTGGCGCGATACATAGACGACGTCGTGGTCGTGGTGACGCAGGGGCACAACATCTTGTGTGTGTGTCTTGATGGGAACCGAGTGTCTTAACTAGCTCTCCGGCAGAGTACAGCGTGAAGATAAGCAGCATAAATCTATCTATATATATATACTCCGCGACCCTCTTGCGGCTTCGCCCGCTTTTACTACTGGATTATTCATATAATGTATGTTTGCAAAGCACTTAAGATAATGTTAAAATTAATTAAATTCTAATGCAACCCGCATTTTCGTAATAAGGATTTTCCAATTGTTTCACAAAGCAAGGATTTTTTAGTAGGTACCGTAATTTTAAATCTGTGCTACTAATCTTTTCAAGTACTTATTAAAATATATTTAAATGACTATTTTTAGATAGTTAAATGACTATTTTTAGATAGTTAAATGACTATTTTTAGATAGTTAAATGACTATTTTTAAACGGAAGAAATTATAAACAAAAACCTACCTACTAATAACTACTATAAAAAATATGAAACCAAATATATCGCGCTGAAATAATACATTTAACTCCAATTATCCAATACGTGCAAACGCATTTAAATCTTCATTGCTATAAAGGCAGGCGGGTTTTTTTTCGAGCTTGTGGTTAATGCTGAAGAGGGTATTCTATTCGGCCGGGAATCGAACCAGGGCCGCCCGCGTGGCAGGCGAGCATTCTACCACTGAACAACCGATGCGTGTAAGGCAGGCGGGCGCGGCGGACGCATGGCGAGTGGCGAGCCGTTTCGCAACAAGGATTTTTTGATATTGTAACAACTTCTAAAGTACTTATTAAAATGAAAAACAGTAAAAGACAGTTTTGGTCTACATTAAATGGCCAACGTAACTAATATACTTATTTATATGCTGAGAGTAAGGGATAAGTGAAACTTGAGTAACATACAACTGATGTGTCAACGGCGGGATGTGTCAACAATTAAATGCGTTTTTCTGTAAAACTATTCGCGATATCAAAATAGTGTAAAAAGCAAATTTTATCTTCGTTTAACGTAGAAATTTAATAAAGTATTTTAAAGGAAACGGATTAATACCATTATGGAAAAATATTACTCACAATAAAAAATATATTGAAACTATTATTTTTAGACAGAAAAATGATCACTACACGTTATTCTTAAAAGATACGAATATTCCGTCGCGGACTTTTTTGTAGATCTTATTAAGAGGAACAATACTCCAGTACATTTTTTTCATGTAGTACTTACCATTAAAGCTGCGCATGCGCGAAAGTGTCTCAACGGGTAGGACTTTATACACATTTATTGTATTTATGTTAATTTACATAAGAATGTACAAATAATAAACTATATATAAACCTTCTATGAAAAATACTCGACCTAATGGTGAAAACCGCATCAAAATCTGTTGGTTGGTTTAGAAGAAGAAGAGTTAGAAACAATAGACAGACACGAAAAGCGACTTTGTTTTATAAGATATAGGATAGGATAGGAAAAGGACTTGTCCTCACTGACTGAGGTAAGACGCACGCACAGCCGTAACCGCTGTGCGTAGAAACGTGGAATTTGGACAGATGTTTACTTTCGTAATCTGGACATCCACTAAGAAGGGTTTTTAAAAAAAATTAACGCTAAAAGGGTGAATTAAGGGTTGAAAGTTTGTATGGAAATTTTTTTAAATCGACACCGATTATTATAAAATTTGAAATTTAGATTTTTAAAAGTATTTAATTGAACATGTGTTTCATCGTTTTTTAGAATTCTCCCCCTAAGGGTTTCTCCCCCAAATAAGGGGTAGAAAGTTGGTATGGAAAAATCTTTAAATCGGCACCGATTTTTATAAAATTTGAAATTGAGACTTAAAAGTATGTCATTGAACACATGTTTCATGGTTTATTAGAATTCACCCCTAAGGGTCCAAATAAGCAGGCGAAGCCGCGCGCGCCCACTAGTAAACAAATAAATAGACACCGTCGTAGCGCAGTGGGCAGTGCTTCACTTCAGATGTTGGTTATAAGTTGTTGCCTACGAGATATATTAATAATATGTAAATGTATCTTATAAAAAATAGATAAAAGATAAATAAAAAATTGATAAATCTGCAAAAATAGATAAAAGAAACATCTTTTATCTATTTTTGCAGCCCAATGAGACTAGAGGCTTAGTTTAGTTTGATTACGCCACTTCGTCAATTTGGAGATTTAACATGTATCAATCAATATCAACATTGCTCGGAACCCACGACGTTACATGGCTTCTATTAGACGAGTACCAGCTGTTAGACGTCACTGTTTACTGGGAGACGTGAAGTGAAGACACCACTGTCACCATACCACCATGTACGTACTGCGTCGCACTCAACCAGATCAGTAACATGAAAATATTGTATTCAGTATACGGTTAGAGACATTTATTTTCTCAAAAGATTTACGAATAACACCTACCTTATTTGTCACTCAATATGTTTTAACTGATATTTTTTTATTATTTCTATTTGTTTATTTCTATTATTTCTATCTGATTCTATTTGTTTATTTTATTATTTTTTTTTTCATGTAGTGTATTTTATTGTCTGTTTATAAATTATTTTCCTTCCTTATAAATCACAGACTTAGTGCTATTTCGGAACCTGCACAACCACCATAAGCATATTAAAACCACCAACATGTCACTATAGGTACTCTATTTAACTTACTAAGCCCCTATTTATTCAATCGCTTGTATTTCTTAGAACATTCGTAATTGTTAAAACGCCCCTCGTTCCAAATCTTGAAGAAATATTACAATGAAAAAAATATTTTTATTCAACCTACTTAGCTTTAACAAGCATTAGATGTCAGATAGCTTTGTGTTTATATTAAATAAATGTTAATTTAAATCATTGTTAAGGTCGACCTCTAGAAAATCTTAGTAATAATTTTGATATTAATATTATTCACTAGTAGGTTATGTTTTAAAAGCGATAGGTTGTGGGTCCGGTTCCCACTCCAGAAAATATGTAATGTAATATTTTCATTCCGTCGCGTGACAAAGAGCAGCGTTGAGTTCCGCCACCAACCACGCAATGCCAGCAGAATTCACAAAGTAGGAAACAGAAGTTTCTTAGTGGGGTCGGAGTATCATAGGTTCCCAGGTTCCCGGGTTCTCTCAGCCTATTAATACGCTGCAACTTCTATTCACTCTTCATTCTAACCACTAGGTACTAGAGCATGTGTCCACTCACGAAGCTCTCTCCTTACACTTCTATATAAGGATACAAATAAGGATAAAGCAAACTGGAAATAAAAACAGGGCTTTTTACGTCCAAATGGGTAAATAACAAATCGTTCGTCGTTTCCCCCCGAGGGTCTGACGGAGCACCCTTAGGCTATTTGTAAAGCGAGTCTTAGGCATTCTTATAAACCTCGATTGCGTATTACATTATGTTATGATAGCTATTCGCTATGATATTTCAAAGGATTTTTTGCTTTTTTTATCGATACATTAGGTATGTTTTTTTTTTCATTTTCAAGGTTTTTCCCACAAAGTAGAGTAGAAGAGAGAGAGAGAGAGAGAGAGAGATAAAGTAGTCAGTGTTAAAACACTCTGTCCTTAATTTTCTTTTAATTTTCGAGATATTACGGCATTGTGCCGAATGAGTGTTGATGCTGAATTTTGTCCAAAGTGAGGAAATATAAATAATTTAAAATATATAGTCGCTGTCAAATTGACGACGGCATTTCACTATGTTGTGTTTTTAATCTATATATATATAAAATCGATCACTCACTCATCACGAAATCTCAGAAACTACAAGTGCTAGGAATCTCAAATTTTGCATAGGAGTTATTTATAGGACGTAGGTGCTCGCTAAGACGGGAGTTTGCAATATTCAACTTCTAAGGGTTTGTTTTTTGGGTTGAAAATTTGTATGAAACTTCGTTAGTACAAATGCTAGGAGTCTCAAATTTTGCATAGACGTCACTAGGACGTAGTCATGGAGACAGAAATTAATAAAAACATAGTTCATGCGGGTGAAACCGCGAGCGGGCCGCTAGTATATGTATATTTTATTCATTACCGTTTTGTGATGTACAAATATAGCACTGTCTGAGAACAGAACGTATCGTATTGTACTCCAGTAACAGTTTTCAAAATAAATAAATATATAATAAAAAATAAAATATTTCAGCTTTTAAACTCGACTTCTGAAAACATTACACTTCCGATCTAGTATTAAATAGCAGTGACGCTGTACTTCACACACATCATACTGTATAAGTAGGTTCCCTCTGCCATCCGCCTACCCTGCCGTGTGCGGGATACGGGTGCTCAGCTAAGTCTATTCGCTAGTTCATCAACATGGGGTCCCCACTGTGATCCGGAGTCCATGGTGATACCGAGGAATACACTTTATCTCTTTAGTAAGTTATTAATTAGTAAGACTGAAACAATGCACTACTTTCGAGAGAGCGTCGTGCCTAACACTGACAACTATGTTGTCAACAGAATGCGAGTGTAAGTAACCGTAGCGGGTAGGTGTGCAATAAACATACAAAAATACGAATCAATTTTTACATTCTCTTAATTGCTATACTGTTCAATTTTATAAATAATCAGTTTATATTATAACATACCTTTTTACTATAGTAAAAAAGGGTGTTTTTATGACTAAATTTGTTTTAGATCTTTTTCTACATCCTGTACACATTATTTCACCAGTGTGCATATTTGGTAGTGTATATGTGTTTAGGAGCTTTAATTGCAAAAACAAACTTACATGTATTCTCCCTTGACTGTAAACATTCCAAGTCCAGGTTTGTGGTTTAACATCACATTTTCCAAATTGTCGTCCAAACAATCACATGTCACTAGCACTCCACTCCAGATTTTAAGCACAAATTACGTATATATCCGTACAGAGGTTGCTCCGCCCGTACAGACGTCCTCTCCCCCCGGCGGCCGCGACACGACTGAATACGAACATGCGACGAAAAGATCCGAAAGTAGACGAATGGTAAGCCTGAAATAATAGGCCAGGGGCTGAACGCTTGAAGCGAAGCTTTTATTTTATTTGAAAGTATAAGAAGTAATTACTTATTACTTACTTACATACTTGTACATATGTCGAAGTTTATCATAGAAGTGTATATAAACATCATGAAATTGCTTAAGTACGAAGTACTAATACGAATTTTATCAACGTCTTAGTAGTACTATACTTCTACTTCTATTAACACTTATCAAATATCGCATAATGTAATGTAAAATCACATATAATATTTAGGTTGAATAACAATAATGTTTTTAGTCCAATCCCTGGGCTTTACAAGCGTCCTTATCGACTATACAGTTATAGCTCGGAGCGGCGCTGAGGGGCGCGCGGGGGGCGCGCGGGGGGAGTGACGTCACAGCGCACGTTGCAGAACTAAGGTACACTAATAAAAATCCTAAACTATAAAAAACTATTTATTTACTAAGGTAAAATATTTTAAAAAATAATACATATAGGGAGAGATATTTTATAGCTTGTTTATATATTTGTTATTTTTTTATAGATTGACAGTTAGTAGGTATTAAAAACGAGATAAAATAAATGATAAAATTATTTAAAAATCGTTTTAAAAATATTTGATATGAAATGACTTTGGCATTTAAATCGTAAAGAGTTTTCATCAAGTAGGTAGATGTAATTAAATGAAATTTGAGGAGGTCGTGGGTAGCGGGCTAGCGGCACGGCGTTTGCGTACATACACGAAGGGGAATGAGTATTTTTTTTATTTTCTTGGCTGTGAGAACAACGCACAGATTTGAGTTTCGCTACTCAGTACGCAAAGTCTTTCTCGGGAAAACGCTGAACAGTACCGAAATAAACTTGTGTCTTCTGTTGAGGCATCCCTCGAGAATGTCTCTTCATGGGGTGAAAAGAACCTGGTCCAATTTAACCCCCTGAAGACACAGGTTTGCGCGTTAACCACAAAAAAAACCCCATTTATCGTATCGCCAGTCTTTCAGAACACTCCCCTTTCAGCCGCGCCCAGTATCAGCATATTGGGCCTTAATGTTTCGAGTGACTGCCAGTATCGCGATCATCTGGAAAGCAAGGCCAAGTTGGCCTCGAAGAAACTGGGGGTCATCAATAGAGCGAGACGGTACTTTACGCCAAAACACCATTGGCCCTATATAGGGCCCAGGTTCGGCCACACATGTAGTACTGTTCTCATCTCTGGGCTGGTGCACCAAAGTATCAGCTTGACCCATTTAATCGCATACAACGTAGAGCTGTCCGAATCATTAAGGACCCAGTAAGCTGTGAAAGGCTTGACACTTTAGCTCTGCGTAGAGAAGTCTCCTCGCTGTGCGTTCTCTATCGCATTTATCATGGTGAGTGTTCTGAAGATCTGTTTGACCTGTTACCTGCCGCCGAATTTTCTAACCGCACAGCACGTCACAAACTCATCATCCACACCATCTGGATGCGTGGCACTCCACTACTGTGCGGTTTCGTAGGAATTTCCTTCCATGCGCCACCGAACTGTGGAATAGCCTACCCGCGGCAGTGTTTCCAGGTCGGTACGATATGGGTACCTTCAAAAAGCGCGTCTATCTCCACCTCAAAGGCCGGCAACGCACCTGTAGCGGTAGAGTAAAGCCAAAAAAAACAAAGGTCAATAATAATTTCGCGAATTGTCACTACAATATTCATATTCCACATATAAAGATAATTTAATATGAAATATTCCAAATTAAGCAACGAAGAAGAAGTAATTCCGTGGGGGACGGAAGTGTCCTAATGGAGACCCTGTAAAATGCGGGATACAGCGTGAAGGTAATAAAAAAATATAATTATGATATTAGATGTAATGACCTAAATTAAAATTATATTTATAATTGTTTTACCTGCGGCACCGCTCGCGGGGATGTACTCGAGCACGCGCCTGCAAACGTGACAGGTTGTGGGTTCAAGTTATACTCGAGGAAATTAAATATTGGATATTATCATTTCCTCGCTATAGTAACAAGCGGCGTTCAGTTACGTCACTCAACCCATTTACACTTTAACACAAAATGTTAAAAAATAGCGTTAAAATCTATGTTACCTTGGGGACGTTTTAATGAACTCTTAGCGACATGTGTCAATCCCTGGGTATATGTTTGTTTAGGTACATCTGTTGTTAAATATTAAATTGTTATTTCAATTTATAAATTTAGGAGTCACTGCTCGCGGCATGGTTTGCGTACACTTTGGAATGTAAGATGAAGAACTTTGTTTTTTTCGTTCCCGTAGGAATTTCGGGAAATTAATTTTCAATGCCCAATAAATCAAAATAGACATAAGAGAATAAGTAAGAACTTATTCTCTTATGTCTATTTTGATTTATTGTTACAGTAAAAAAAATGTTGACTTTTCAAGTTAAC
Source organism: Heliconius melpomene rosina (assembly GCF_056956725.1). Taxonomy (NCBI): domain Eukaryota; kingdom Metazoa; phylum Arthropoda; class Insecta; order Lepidoptera; family Nymphalidae; genus Heliconius; species Heliconius melpomene. Next base: position 212,361 of record NC_140402.1, on the reverse strand, counting down.
AGCACATGCATTGGTTATCAGCTCAAAACTGACCTGTAATGAAGTTCTAGAATAGAAGTCTTCTTTAGAAGGAAATATAAAAAAAATCTATAAAAAATCATAATGTTATTAAAACATCTTTATGCTTGTTACAATACTAGTTATAATTGTTGGTTTAGTTAAATGTTCTTCCAAAGAGAAATGACAGTAAGGTGGAGGTCACTGGTGGAGTGCTGGCACTGACGGGTCAAGCCCGGCCTTACGTTAATACTCTATATGATTAATGTCCCGCTCATATATTTCCTCTAATAACGTGCTCGAGTGCTTACGCAATCGTCCTACGTATTATATTACACAGTAATTATGTACCAATATAACAAAAATATAAACGAGAAATTAATATGGTGGAGCTCAAATGAATTCTAAGAGCTGTAAGGTTAAAATTACAAATAGAGTTTTCTTCCGTAAACTTTGGTGTTCAACACCAGTATACGCTTCACACTGTAGGAGGGTACGTAGAGAGTTTTAAGATCTATGTTTCCATTTCTTCGCTCTGATGTCGAGGCAAAGCGCGGCGTTGAGTTCCACCACTCCGCACACAATGCCTTAAGAATTCGGTGGAAAGTGGGCAAGGGAGTATCTTAACACTATGTTCTCTCTGCTTACCCTGCTGTGTGCGGGGTACAGTGAACCTAACCTTAAACTAACCATACCTATGTATGTTCAAATATAAATAAGGGTAAGTAAAAATTTATTCAAAAAGCAACTTTCGAATTGTCACGTTCATTTAATTACAAACCCACTCGCAACCATTAAAATAACAAGGCGCTACAATAAAGAAACTAATTTTAAGTATTCTCTTTAAAACGTTATTTAGAGTCGAGTTAATTTGCGTTAAAATAGTGGTATATTATGCGGCCGTGTGGAAGCAAAGGACGATTAGCAATTCATATCGCGGCGAGGGCTCTACGGGACTGTGGGGCTACGCCGTAGCGCGGCGTAGCTGAGGCTACGAATATTTACTGTATGATTATTTGCAGTACAACTCTCGTGTATATACAGCCTTTGTGTCTTGATGTCAGTAGTGTCAGTAGTGTCAGTAGTGTCAGCGGTGACAATCTTGTTTGCTAGTCATATGTGACAGTTTTCATATTACCTTTATGTTGTGAGGTTTTAGGACTATTAATTTAGTTAATGTATTCCTATCCCAGGCTTTACTTGATTTATTATCATTACAAATTCATACTAGTAGTTGACATTCTAACTGTAAACAATACATGTGGGTTAAATCCACATTTGGGGGAAAAATATGTATTCTAAATCATTTACTTATTTCCCCGCTCCTGTAGGTATTAAGTTCCACAACTCATCACACAATGTCTCAATAATTGGGTTGGGGTGGGGAACGAAGGTGCCCCTTGTCTGCAAATTGTTTTTTTTTTCGTTATATAATACACATATTAAATGTAATATAAAGAAAAGATAAAATACAATAAAAAACAAATAAGAAGCATAAAGTATGTATGTAATCGGGTTCAATACTCGTGTCCTCCTCAAGGCTATACAAAGATTTTCCTGTTTCTCCTATACGTTCATAAACAGCAATAAACACCTTGAAAACCTTTTCAAGCTTAATATCGGAGACTCTGGCAAATATAATATGCGGATATTTTGCTATTTACGGCTCAATGGGTGACAATGGTTGTTTTGGTATACTCGTATATCGTTGTTTGTAATAATGTCGTTGTGGCACAGAACTACGATGATCACTCACTCACTCACTCACTCTTGTTCTCCTGAGGTGTCTGGTGAAAGGAATGTCTTAACCGGCTGTACTCATGATGGTTCTGGGTCTGACTGCCACTGACTGAGTAATATTGTTAATATACTAGCGTCTTGCCAGCGGCTTCGCCCGCTTGAACTACATGACAGAATTGACTGACAGTCATATGTATGTGTTGATGTAGATGAATAATTTAATTTACTCGTTTAGAAACAGCCTTAAATGTAATGTTATTGATTTGGATAAGGATTTATAATTTTCTTTGTAAAATACCTGTAATGATTGCATATTATAAAAAATACGCAGATAGAATCGAATAATCCAATATCGAAATCTAATTCTAAATAATGAAATGAATCGAATATCGAATCGAAAATATTTAATTGAGAACCTCCTCCTTGTTTTAAAAGTCGATTAAAAATACAGATTTATTATAAGTATAGATATCGATTGCTTTATATTTGCGGGCAAACTCATTCCTTGAGTTCATACAATTGCCCATAACTTTTTTAATGAACCGATTTTGATGAAACAAACTTTAGATATTAAATTTAGTTAAAACAAAGCAATTGGTGAAAATTTGAAGCAAATCGGTTCAGTACTATCGAAAATTAACGTGATCATACATACAAACACTACTGACTCCACTTACATACGAGGAAACTGAAGCACTTATTGAGCGTGCCAGGTAGCATTACACTAAATATATTTATATATATACATACATACACCTATAATTATATAATAATCAACAGCTACAAATACACAACATAATTTGGAATAGATAAACAAAATAAAAAGAAATAGGAAAAATTATAAACAAATAGGAAATGTTATAATAAGTAAATATATATTGTAAAATAATATACTTTAACTTAAGGTATCTATCATTGTTATGGTTTTTTAAATGTTAATGGAAGAGCGGAGTCTCCTGGTACAGGCAATAACATGCTTAAAAGGAGGCTCCAATCACTAGTGATGTTGTAAGAAATTTGCTTAATAAAGTATTTATTATTATTATATTATTATTATAAACAGACAGACAAGAAATTAAAAAATATATATATTTTTGCTTTCTATTATTCTTTTTAAGTGTCCCTCTATCCAATTCAGTTAAAAATACTAAATGTACAGACAAAATATTTTTACTGTTTTACTATATATAGAGATTACTGAAATATAACGATACTCAAAGAGTACAGTAAAGTCCCTTTGGCCATCACTCTGACGTCACACGCAGTGCTCGCCGAGTAATGCGAAATGTTACCGGCGCAATTACAAACGTATCTACATACTCTATGTTGTGTATATTGCTAACAGGTATACTCGTATAGCTGTATGTTTGTTTGTTTTAGGTACAAGTATATATTGATTTTATATCAAGAATAACATAATTGTACTTTAAAAACAGTTTACTATGCCGATGTATGCGTAAAGAGTACTTAAATATTTTGATGATAAGCAGCAAGTGGCTTCACGCTGTATCCCGCACACGGCAGGGTAGGCAGAGAGAACCTCGTGTTAACACACTCCGTTCCCCACTTACCGCCGAATTCTGGAGGCATTGCGTGTTGAGTGACGTTCATACAAAATAGTCCATACAAATTAAATATAATCTAATTTATATGGACTATTGTCGCCGATTATAGAAAAAGCAGTAATATGTCTGAACCTAGCTTAATTTAAATTAACCTTTGACTTTATTATTCCATGTTAGAATAGTAACTATATAAAAGTAAACATACCTTTCCCACCTGACCTCTGTCCTCGTCAGCGTGTAGTGGCTCGCGGCCGCGTATCTGGCGGACACATATTAATATAAAATATTTCTTCCACCTGTGACACCGAGCGCTATGTAATCAGGGAAATATTATAAATTATATGTACAATATTTATTTGTTTCAATGTTTAGAAAGAAAGAGAATAGCATTGGGTGTTGCTAAATAATAGAAATTAAATTACAAATAAAATACTTTACATAATAGTATGACACCATTTTACACGCAATATTTAATACAAACAGTAACTAGGACGTAAGTACTCTACTCGATAGAGCCGTGTAGAGTCTATTAGCGCGACGAGAGCCGACGAGAGCCGACGAGAGCCGCAGAGCGCCTTCCACTCAGCAGAGCTGCCGCGAGTGGCGTTTAAATGATAAACAATTGTCTGAACACCGGCACCGGCTTGAATTGTGAAATACTTGACGCCGCCTTCGCGCACTGGTAGCGTGACTATAAGCGCGACGGTTGTAGGTTCGTTTCCTTCTTGGGGGAATGAATTAGTGTTTATTAATATTTTAATTTCCTCGCTCTTGTAACAAAACAAAGCGCGGTGTTAAGTTCAAATTATTATATATTTTATTTTTGTCAGAGTTATATCGTTCGTCAAGATGACAATAATTTTGTTACAAACTACAATTTGCCAAGAACTTGCCCCAGCACGGAGTCGGCTCAGCGCTCCTCGACCCTCCTTAAATTACTCACAGAAAGTAGCAAGTCGATCTAACTTTCCTTCAGAAATGATTGCAAGTAATTATAAGTTGTCTTCAGTTCGGGATCGATCTCGCGCTCTGAAACCCCGCCGTTTTGAAAGACTCTTACATTTAACGTTTCACTTCAATTTTACTTAACTTTAGAACTTATAGTTTAAGAATGTTTTGTTTTTAGCTTGTCGCTATATCCCGCATTTAACACCTTAGGACCCAGAGTTAAGACGCTCCGTTCTCATTAAGACATGAAAATAGTAAATATTTCGTTCCCTCAAGTGGGAAACGAACCCACGACCAGTCGCGTTTACGCTTACGCTTTGCCACGATTAGCCTAAGATAATATCTAAGGCTAGGCTACAATATTATTGTATGTGAACAAAATTGTTTGTATTGGAGCCAACGAAATGGATTCCCCACCTCATTGATCACTTTTCGCCTAAATTTGGAAAGGTTGCATGTTGAGCGAAACTCAACGTCTCGCTTTGTCCTGGTAGCTCTCACAGTAGACCGAGACAATAAAAGTCATTTATTGGTCCGAGTGGGAATCACACTTGTCGGCCGCCTTGTCTACATATAATCATCCCTTGGTATTTATTTCTTTTGGATAGAGTAGAAGGTAAAGCAGTGCCTGTTTCGCTACGCAGTGTCTCAGTGTCTCTACTTAAAATAAATAGCAGAAAACTGTGTGATTGCTGCCTCGTCCTCGTCCTCGTCCTCGTCCTCGTCCTGTCCTCGCGTCGCAGAATTGCAGCAACAAACAAACATAAAAATGAAACAAAAAAAATAGAATCATTATAAAATATAGTCATGTAACAGTATTGTACATGTACAGTAGTTCCTCGAGCCGCGCTCTACGCGACAGTGCAGTGCGCATTGTCGCATTCAATACAATAATGAGCGCAGTTTTTCCATATTTTCTGTATTAATCAGAATGAAGGTAACACGTGTACACACATGTGTGTGCGCGTGTACTCGCCTGGCTCGACCCGGAGACGCGCTATTGTGTTTTAATGATCATGTATTTCTTGAGTCTTCAAATGTATCTTCACTGTGTACTTGTTAGTGTATTCGTGTCTTTTATAAGTAAAGAGTTGTTTCAAATTCAAACTTTATAACTTTGCGGTGATTCTAAATGAGGACTTTGAGGCCGTAGTGGCTTGACACTGTATCTGATTGTAAACGAGATGGCGGTGGGTTTGGTTTCCACGCGGAAGGATGATTAAACACGCAGTGTCAATAACACTTAGTTTTCTCTATTATGCACAAAATGATGGCGTAGTAATGAAGATATTTTGTGAAGCTTATAATTATATATTAATTCTGTGATAAAACCACGGGCAAAAGCTTGTTTTGTGAGTATGTTTGTATAAAATACAATGTTAGAATTTTCCCGTAAAATTGTTCAAGTTAAACTTAATTGGTCTTTAGTTCACAAAGACGTGATGCTACTCATACACTGCGATGCGAGCTCATTATTAGATACGAGAATAAAACGCTTAAAGGAAAACATGGTATATGATAATTGTTGGGAGAGAAGGAAATTATCTTAAGTTTATCATTTACATCATATACATATATCTATGTGATTATTTAGTGGATTATTTATATATTTTACCTATATTTGTTTTATTCACTTCTCCGTTTTCTACTTAATATATAATAAATGTTTTACGCGTCTGAGTATACGTGTATACGTGTATATAGTAAAACTCCGCAGTGTATTCTAAGTTTACCACAACAATCATTTAAAGTAACCACAAAAGTAAAACGAACAAGTTACGCTTACACTGTTTAAGAATATTTACATGATAAAGATGAATGGAATGAATATCTATGAAATGTCATGCAGGATGGCTGCCAGTCCATGTAAACAGAACTCCCTTCCGAGCCGAGGTAGCTTTTTTTATGTGTTTATTCGACGATTCAAAAGTGCTGACAATATTCCATTTGAATAAAGAATATTTTGAATTTGAGTTTGAATAGCTGTCCAAGTAACCACCTCCCAAACTCCATACTCCCTGATAGTACTTACTGGAGCTGGACCTGGAGGTGTGAGGTGACGAAGGTCTGGCTCGGCTTGGCTATTTAACAATAGATGCATTTAACATTTGAACTTATATAACATTAAATTATTAAGAGTTTTTTTTGTATAACTCAGTCTATATCTATATCTAGAAATTGAAACAAGTTTCATAACTGAAATTAATTCATACAAACTTATTTACCGTATTATAATGCAATGCTATATCAATAGTAGTAGTGATATATCACTTCAGAACATTTTCATAGTTCCAAATATTGTAATACGAGCCTGGACACGGAAAACTAAAAAATAGTGTTTCATCGTTTTCCTTATACTTTTAAGAAAGTTAAAATAAACATTTGTAATAAAAAAGATAAAGTAAACATTTCTCTGTTCTTAATGACATTAGATGTGACGCGGTGCTCGCGGGTGACGTGACGCGACGTGACGCGACGTGACGGCGACAGGTGTCTCAGTACTCACTCCAGGAGAGGGATTTGTGTTAATACTTATTATTTATTTTTTTATACGCCCACGCGCCAAAAATACTCGACCGCATATAGTTAAACTTTGTACTTATATTCTTGGAGGCCGCAACGGTTATGGGTTCGATTTCCACTCGAGGAAGTGAAATATTTATTTACGTTTACATTTCCAGTTCTTTGCTCTGGTGTCGAGGCAAAGCTCGGGGTTGAGTTTTGCCACTCAACACGCAATACCTCCAGAATTCGGCAAAAAGTGAGGAACGGAGTGTCTCAGTACTAGATTCCGTCTGCCTACCCTGCTGTGTGCGGGGTACAGCGTGAATGTGAAACTGCAATGTTGTCTACGAGTATACTAATATTATAAAGCTAAACAGTTTGTTTAGTTAAACGCGCTAATCTCAGTAACTAACGGCTTAACTTGAAAGAATATTTTTTTGTTGGACAAGTAATTTATCGACGAAGGCTACAACTACTTTATGTTTATCTCTCTCCGGATAATCTATACTAATATAATAAAGCGGAAGAGTTTGTTTGTTTGTTTGTTTGTTTGTTTGTTTGTTTGTTTGTTTGTTTGAACGCTAAGATCTCTGGATCTACTGGTCCGATTTACTTTGTTTTTGTTTTGTATGAAAGCTGCATTCTTCAGAAGTGCTATAGGCTATATAACATTACATTACACATATATACTAATAAATTAAAATACTTTCTAATTTGACATGCAATTTATTCTGCCATGTTAATAACAACCGTCGTCGCTACGCGACCGCGTTCGTTACCGCGTCATTTTGATATTCATCCTTATGAAAATAATATAATAGTCACTTTTAGCATTTCATCTAGATTGAAATTATATTTCTATAGAAATTATATTCTTATACTTCAAGCAGGCGTAGCCGCGTCCGGGTCCGCTAGTCAATAATAAATACTAAAAGTTGAAAGGTATGAAATTTGTTTTTTTTTTCGTAAAATATCGGCACAGCTCCTATTACGGAATACTGAGCACACTTTCGATGTTCTAGAAATTTATAAATTATACTTATAAAAATGTGAATGTAAGTTCGTTTGTAGCATTTTCACGCCAACTATTGTTGCAGGTATTAGAAAGGACATAGGTTACTTTATATTAAAAAAAAATCTTTTATTATTTAGATATCTTAAAATACAATATTAATATCAAGATATCCGATGTCTATCCCATTGTAACGCGTGCTGGCAGTATATGAAATAGCTTTGTTCCACAGAGCTGAGCAGCGTCAACGCGTCAAATGAATTGGTGCGATGAAAATTAAATCTTTTATGTTAATTATAGTCCTTTCCCTTCGAGCGGCGCGCGGCCCCCGGGGTGGATATGACGACATAGGTAGGCTTGCTGCCGGTCGCGATTAAAGAAAATAAACGTAAAAGACGGGATACTGTACAGTTCTTATCATCATCATCATCATCATCGTCGCCAGCCATCGACCGTTCACTGCTGGACATAGGTCTTTGTTATAATATATAAGTACTAGTGGGCCCGGACGCGGCTACGCCCGCGAAAATATAAGCCTAAATAATTAAAATAAGTTAAAAAATAATAATAAGTGGAGATTTATTATTAGAAAAAATATCTGAGTAACCGATATGAACAAAAAAAGAAGAAAAGTAACTAAAGGACATTCTTAATATTAGAAAAAGTGCCTAAAGTTTGCCGTGCGCGCTTACTAAAAATTTTTCTATATTATATAATTATTAATTTTTGCGAACAATATTAAATAAAATCCCAAATGATTAAAATTACGATATTTTAAATGTATAACATCGGTATAGATAACCGAACTGAGATAAATTAATTATAAGCAGCAAATAATTACATAAAAAATAATAGTAATTCGAAAATATATAAAAATTTACAAAATCAACCAAGTCATCTGCCCGTTCGCGTCGGTCATACTATACCACTCGTAGGCTAGCTCATTTGGAATCAGTGACATCTTATTTATTAGAATGTTATACAGTAAACTATAATTTCCATCAAGACGAAATGCTAAAAGTGACTGTTATTAGTAGTTATTTATTTTCATAAGGATCATTTAATTTTTGTTAATGTATACAAATCTATATCGGCTAATAAGCCATGTATGCATTAAGCAAACTCATTTTGGGTGACGTTTTCTTAAAACAACAAACTTTGCAAGCCGTTGCTTAGCAACGCGTAGCGACGATTGTTATTAACATGGCGGAATAAATTGTTTGTCAAATTAATTATTTTAATATATTGGTATATATCGAAAATATTACAAATATGAGAAAAAAAAAGTATCCTATGTTCATCCCGGGACCCTCAAGTATCTCTATATGAGTATTTTATCACAATTAAATTAGCGGTTTGGCCCTGATTGCGTAAAAGACAGACAGACAGACAGACAGACAGACAGAGTTACTTTCGAATTTATAATATAGGTATGGATAAAGTCAACAATCATAATATACGAACGTGGACCATCACTTATATTGTACCTACATACTCCGTGTATTGGGCATATTACAAATATTATTATTCATTTTGTAATTTTGAAAAGAACCCTTTTTTGTGGCATCATTTGCGTCCCTTATGTCTGATGAGGCGCTCGTCCGCGGGGGTGCGGGTTCTGGAGAGAAGGGGGGAAGTGCAGGGTTAGGGGGTGATTGATAAAATGTTATTAGAGCGCGCACGCTGCCCGCCATTTATCAGGGCTGTCTGCTCGCGCCTCGCACCTATTGAAATTATACGTGAAATCCTTTTATTCGGGCATCCCTTCGCTTAAGTTTATTACATGACGCTGCTAATTCAGACGTATGTGCTAATGTGGAAATATATCTAAGGATTCAATTCTATATTATAATATATTGTAATATACGAGCTGTGGTAGAGATGTAGATTAGGGGGATTATTCAAGAATAATTAAAATCAATATAGCACGTGTGTAGGCAGTGGTAGGTAGCATGACTGTAACTTCAGCTGCGTCCCACATTTACCAGGGTGAGCAGGACGACACGCGACGCCCCATTCATGAAACAATGTGTGGTAATCCAACCCATAACCATCAAGACCCATGACCACCATGGGGCCATGGGGCACGAGGGGCGTGTGTACATAATGTATGGCGGGCGCTGTACGCCGTCAATATTGTTTTATCAAGCGCCCTTATTTCTACGTAATTGTTTTCAGTTGACGATTTATATTTAGGATCAACTACTTCGAGCTTGTACCTATGCGTTGCATAATGACGTTCAAGGCGGGTTTAAAAATAATTATCTAACGATACAAACGTGATAGCTACTGACATCTACTCTGACATATTCCAACTTCTCTACATGAATACACGTTTGCAGTAAATAATATTTAACTATCATCACTAAAGGCGCAGTGGGAATAATAAAAATGAATCTGGGAGATATATTGGTTTAATTTCTTTGATACTTCGCAGCCTCCGGCGGCGCGGGCGGAGAGGGGAGGAGAGGGGCGGACCACCAAAGTATTACGTTACGAAAATAATGTGCCTCCATTGTATTTATTTATATGAAGCCCCAGTAATAAATAGTGTTTTATTAAAAAATATATAATGAAGCCTTTTTAATATTAAAAATTTCCTTTAGTTACTTATACTTATTTTTCAATTACTCAGATATTTTTCTAATATTAAGAATTTTGTTTTCCTTACTTATATGTCTATTTATTATTCTTTTCGGCTAATTTTGCTTTATTTATTGCTTTATTTTCTTACTAATCATATTGAAAACTGAAAATAATTTCATAAATATAATTAATAAATATTCATATAATTCAAGCGGGCGAAGCCGCCGAGAATAAGGTATCGTATCAACTTCTTTTATATCAAACATTAGGAATATTATTGATATAATCTGTACAGGAAAAGTATATACATACACCTTCCTGTTCCACATCTAGCAAGGTGGGCAGAGGTGGGCGCTCTCTGCTCGCTGCCTCCCGCGCGGTGCAGGTCGCACCTCTAATATTGAACTTCCTCTGTACGTCTACTCCTTTCAGATCCGATTCGGCCTTGCTTCGGTGAGGTCGCACAATTGGGCTATTATATTTATTTCGATCCCTTGTCGAAGTGCTACTGTATTTATATTAGTGTTGTGCTGCGGATTCCTGCGACTGCTGAGCTGCGTGGCGTCCTGCTGCGCTGCGTTGCCCTGTGGTTGCCGAGTCCCGCATCGCTCGTTTCCAGCGTCCGGATTGTTTGTTCAGTAAGTGAATACACAGTTGTTATTAGATAGGTACTCACCTACCGTTCACCGACGGTAGATTTTGCTTGCCAAATATAGTGTAGTTTTAAAATACACACCCCGTCCCTCGCCGCAAGGTGAGGGGAGAGACAAAGTATGGCCGGCCTCAGTCGCTCCGAGCTGCTGAGGTACCTAGAGACATTTCACGGCGAAACGTACAACGCCGTCGTCAAATTCGCGCAAACGCGCCATGATGCGCCTAGTTCGCCTAGCGCGCCCGAAATCGGCCCGGATGCCGATATGCAGCCTTCAGCTGCCGGCCCGAGCGCCGATGATGAGCAGATGCTCTCCGGTGGGCTTTGCGACCTCGGAGTCGCCCCGCCGAGGGAGCACTCCCGCGATCCCTCACCGATCCAGTCTGGTGAAGAGATGGAGGTGGGCAATTGCCCTTCCTCTGATACGGAAAATGATGACGGTTTCGAGACCGTCGGATCCCGCTCGGCCAAGCGCAAGGCCAGGGCCCCTAAGGCCCCCCCCCCCGCCCAAAAAGGCGAACAAGCCCGACGCCCGCCGTTCCCGCGCGAACGACTTAACGGTTTTCCCCTCCCCTGCCCCCGCCTCTGCGGTTGAGCGGGAAGAGGACGACTCCCCCCGCGCGCCCCGCGCCCCCCGTATTAAACCGCCGCCACCCATTTATGTGCAAGAGAAGCACAAATGGGGAAAAGTATCCCAGTGGCTTAATAGCCATAATATTCAATACACTACCGCGCGCTTAACGCAGGTAGGTATTAAAATCCAGGTCAGGTCTTCGTCGGAACACCGACAACTCACCTCTTTCCTTCGTGAGTACCAGATAGGGTACCACTCTTACGCCCTGGAGGACGAGCGCCAATTGCGCGTCGTTCTCAAGGGCATTCCCAAAGAGATCGAAGTCGATCTCGTGTTAGAAGATCTTCGTAGCAAAGGCTACCCCGTGCGCCAGGCGCACCGCCTATACAATTCTCGTACTAAAGCGAAATTCGACATTGTTCTTGTTATCCTGGACCTCACTAAGGAGGGAAAGGAAATTTTCAACCTGAGGTCGGTGTGTTCTCTCACCGGCATCAGAGTCGAACCCCCACATACGAGGGGTCTCATAGGGCAGTGTCATTGCTGCCAATTATACGGGCACTCTGCCCGCAATTGTTTCGCGCGGCCTAGGTGCGTTAAGTGCCTAGACGATCACGCGACTGCGGATTGTCCCCGCAAAGTCCCCGATCCCGCTGTGCCCCCAAGCTGCGTGCTATGCGAGACGCAGGGCCATCCCGCGAACTATCGCGGATGTTCCCGCGCGCCGCGCAGACGCACTAGGCGCGGAGGCAAAAAGCGCACCTCCAATAAAAAGGAGCCGGCTCCTACTCAATACGAGCCCGCCCCTCTCCCTAAAGAGAATGCGTGGTTTAAACCCGCACCTACACCGGTCGTCGCCCTCGCCGCGGCACCGGTACAGCCGCCTACCCCTCAGGTAGCGGCTCCCCGCCCCGCGCTCGCGCCTTCCGGCGCGACCGCGACCGCGCCCTTGCACCCGGCGCCTTCCCGCGCTGCGCCCGCGCCCGCACCCGCGCATTCCCGTGCCGCGCCCGCCCCCTCTTCTAACGCTAGCGACTTAGCACTTGTGCTTAGCTTCGTTAGATGTTTTGATTTCAAAGAAATCAAAGTCCTCGCGGCGAAACTTAGGAACACGAACGGTTCCGACGATCGCGCTCAAGTTATTATAGATCATATAGATCTCATCGAAGCCATTCAAGGCTTCGTCGCGGTTTAAATTTTTCCAATGGCGGTCATAAATAGATTTACCCCACGGCCCGCTGACTCGCAACTCGCGCGATTTAAACCTAGAGCCCTGTCAATAGCGACCTTTAACGCAAACGGTGTCAAACGCCAAAAAGAGGCTGTGAGCGCCTTCGCGCACGCCCATCAATTAGATATCTTATGTATACAGGAGACTTTTCTTAAACCTGCTGTTCGTAGTCCTGGCATTGCGAACTACAGGATTGTAAGAAATGATAGAGCCACCCACGGTGGAGGCACTATGATTTATTACAAGAAGAATTTACACTGTATACCACTCGACCCTCCGTCTCTCGAAGCAGCCGAGGCGTCGGTGTGTCGGGTATTCCTCACAGGCCATCAGCCTTTAATTATAGCTTCAATTTATCGTTCGCCGTCTAGGCAATTATTAGAAAGCGACATTTTGGCGCTACTTAGTATGGAAGACTCGGTCCTTCTGATCGGGGATTTCCATTGCAAACATAGACTTTGGAATTCGTCGGTGACTAATGTCAGCGGCAAGAGGCTTCTAGCCTTCACAGAGAAATATAACGCTTGTGTTATAGGCCCGCCTTCTCCCACTCGCTTTAGTGTCCTCGGCACAGGCGATGTACTCGATATTGCCATACTTTCGAACGTTGCACTGTCGCAACGTTCAATAGATACCATTCTCGACCTAGATTCGGACCATCGTCCTGTCATTCTCAAGTTAGGTGACGAGCGCCCCTCTGGCCCTCCCACCAAAACTGTGGTCGACTGGAGGAGATTTGCAAAGCTCCTCCGCTCGAATGAATCCCTCTTAAGGAATTAATACCTGGCATCGCCGACTCCGCGGCGCTAGCGATAGACGCGGCGAATAAATTTACCGATTATATTTTAAATACAATCCAAAGTTGTTCGAAAGAGGTAACAAACTTGCCCGACGGTAGGTTTGATATCTCAGAAAAGCTCAGGCGATTGATTAGACGCAGGAACGTAGCTATGCGACGACACGATACCTACCCGACTGACAACAATCGTAGGGAATTTTACAGATTAAAGAGGAGAGTTCGATTCGAATTCGAACTTCTGCGCGGTGAGTCGTGGGATAAGAAGCTCGAGGGGCTCGCTCCATCGCACCAGGCATTCTGGGCGCTGTCGCGAGCTTTTAGAGTCGATTGTCTCTCGACTATGCCTCCTCTAGTTAGGTCAGATTGTTCAATTGCCGCCGATGACACCGAAAAAGCGGAATGTCTCGCTGACAGTTTAGAGGCTCAATGTACCCCGAGTAGTCAGCCCTGCGATTCGAGCCACATTGCGCGTGTGGATTCCGCGGTCGCAGAATGGGCGCTGACGCCCCCGCAAGGGGAACCGCTCCGCCCGACCTCTGAAGACGAGGTCAAAGTCATTATCAAAAACCTCAAAGATAAGAAGGCCCCGGGGCCCGATAAATTGTCTAATAGAATGTTCAAGTCCCTACCGGCTCAGTTCATATCTCTATTGGTCATTATCTTCAATTCCCTTCTTAAGTCGTGCTCATTCCCCGACGAATGGAAGGAGGCCATAGTCATAGGCATTCCAAAGCCTAATAAGCCGCGGAATATCCCGTCCAGTTATCGACCTATCAGCCTTCTCAGCTGTTTAGGTAAAATTTACGAGAGAATCATTCTCGTTAGACTCTCAGAGGTGGTAGAGGCCGACTCTCTGCTCTGCAATGAGCAATTCGGTTTCAGAAAGAAACATTCCGCCATACATCAAGTCCACCGTGTTGTAGAGCATATAGCTCGACACAACCTTAGGGATCCTTTTCACAGCAATACAGCTGCTATTTTTCTCGATATAGCGAAAGCTTTCGATAAAGTCTGGCATAACGGCTTGATTTACAAGCTGCGCACCGTTTACGGCTTGCCAGACTGTCTCGTACACATCCTGCGGGACTTTCTCTCGAATAGGTACTTTCGCTATAAAGTCGAAGGCACTCTCTCTTCCCCCCGCCTCCTCCGCGCAGGCGTGCCACAAGGCTCTACGCTTAGTCCTATCCTGTACTCGTTGTACTCCAGTGATATCCCGCTCACACCGGGTGTTCACCTGGCTATGTACGCCGACGACACAGCCCTCTTCACAACCTCGCGTTGTACTATCTTATTAAAAGATCGACTCCAGAAAGCGGCCCGCGCACTCGGTGAGTGGTTCCGCCAATGGAGAATCGAAGTCAATCCCGAGAAGAGTAAAGCAATACTCTTCCCTCTCAATAAAAATATAAGAGTCTCTACCATCCATCTCTTAGACAAACCCATTCCCTGGGAAAAACAGGTCAAATATCTAGGTGTCACTCTAGACTCTAGATTAACTTTCAAACCCCACATTACAAAAGTCTGCAATAAAGCAAAGTACATTCTCAATAGATTATATTATCTCATAAACAAGAATAGTAAAATGTCACTTAGAAATAAGCTGACACTATACAAAGCTTGTATTAGACCTGTCCTTACTTACGCTTGCGTTGCGTTCGCGCACACCAAGCTTGCTCCCTTGCAAAAAGTGCAAAATAAATTCCTGCGCATCGCATCAGGTTCCCCCTGGTACGTGCGTAATGTCGACCTACATAGAGATTTTGAACTGGAATCGATTCACGAGCACTGCAAACGCTTAGCGAAGCGCTACTTTGAGCGCGCAGGCTCGCACGCGAACCCCCTCGTCGCTGAGGCGTGTAATTACACGCCTCACGCGATTCGTAGACGCCCGCGTAGCGTCCTCTTAGACCCCGATGACGCCATTACCGTAGCAAACGGCCCGTACGTAGGTAGGAAACACACTACACACGCACGACACACACACCGTCGTCGCCGGAATCGACGACGTAGTCTAGCTTATCTCACGGCCCGGCGGCGCCTCGGCGCCGTCGGGTCCAGCGGTTAGGGACCGTTAGCTCCCTTAGATTAGTCTAATTTTATCCCCCGGTCGCGGCTTCTGTGTCGCGGCCGGCTTTGCTTAGAATAGGGAAACTCCCAGCCCGCTCGACGACCGCAAGCCGAGGTTCGAGCCCCGCAGGGGGCGCCCTTGCGTCGTCGGCACTCCCCACAGGCAGCCACACAGTGCCTGCATAATTTCAGGGACAGAGTACCCTCTTCCCTACCCACCCGGTGTCGCTGTAAAGGCCAGTAAGGCTAACAGCATTAAAGTCAAGTCCGAAAAAAAAAAAAAAAAAAAAAAAAAAAAAAAAAAAAAAAAAAAAAATCTACTCCTTTACTATCTGACGAGACAAAAATATGATATTAATGCGGTATAACACTTTTAGATGTAATTCAAGTGATATAGTAAGAATATGAAAGTAAACTTTGACTTATATATGAGTCATACATACTTATTACATTAATAGTCGCCACACTCTCCATTCCTCGCCGGAGAAGTTCCTTGTTCAGTGGCGTCAAGCTTCCACCTCGGCTATTGCGACAATCACGCTAGAACTCTCTTAAGGACACACTGCTTTGCTTTAAGAAGTTTTGAAGTCGATTATAAACTGCTTGTGAAGTGGATCCGTTTATTTAAGAGTGGAATTTTAAAAAAGTAATACTGTTATAAAGTACAAGTATGTGATCGATCTTGAGACTAAATACCTCACATAACCTTTGGCTAATAAAGTTCATATTTTATATTTGGAGAAATATTATATTTTCTTCAGATTACATGTAGCAGTTTCCATTAGTTTCAATGATTAGAAGTATATATAAACGTGTAAGTGTCGGCAGAGGACGGACCGTAATGAAGCAATATCTTCGATATTATTTAATTAATTGAGTCGGTGATCCGTCGCCATGAATACGAGATTGCGCAGATCGCAGAGGATCACCTAAATTACATTTCCGAGAACATTGTTCACAAAGGAGCGTATTCAGGGGCCGCCGCGCCGTCTGCGCCATAGATAATGTTTCCCTGTCGCAGATTACCTTACTGTTCTAGTTTTATGTTCTTTTTATTTTAATATCCTTGAAATCTCAAATCCACCACACCTGAAGGCAAGATACAGTCAGCTCATTCTGCAACCAGCAGGGCGAGGCAAGTAAGGAACCATTGGCGGTAGTTTAATACTCGTATAATATTTATGTCAACTGACAGACGAATGCCACCTCGTGTATGTCGTCGTGTATTTAAAATATATTTTTATTATAAAATTATATTTATAAATAAATAAAAGTAAATATATATATATATATATATATAATTAATTATTCTGTAAGTAAATATAATTTTATAATATATATATATGACATATATAAAAACCATTCAAATACGTGTCGAATTCGCATATTGAGGGTTTCGTACCAATTTCAGGATTGTGTTGCTGCTTCAATTATAAGTTTGTAATGGGTTTTTTTTTTCTTTGAAATATCTATAAGTTTCCACTTTGCAGATTTTTTCTTTTATTTGAATTGTAAGTTGTCACTTCGTATCAAATTTTATAACTGTAGGTCCGCGGGAAGTACTCTGTAGGTTTCCATTGTGCGGCGAATTTCAGCAAAAACGATGCATAAATGCTAGTATCTTTTGATTGCAGTGAAATTGAAGGTAGATTTTTTCTCTACTCAATAGACCATAGACTTAAATATTTGATATTAATTTCAGTTTGATACCTTCACGCAACCTTGGGATAAATGGTCTGACGGACGGAAAAATAGGTGATCATGTAAGGGTTTCGTTTTTATTTTTTACGGAACCCTAAAAATGAAATATTTAATAGTAATATACGTATGATATAAATATGAAGGTTATTCAACATAAGCTATCCACGAGCGAGGCGACACATAGAATACACTCGCTAGCAACGCGACCGGCGCTTGCAGCTCTCTGTGGACACGTCAAAGAGAATTTCAGATATGTTATTGACTTCTACAAACTGGGCTGTTGAAGCTTTTCCTCGTTTTGTTTACGAGCAATGGGTGAGCTCAACACTGAGTGAGACAGTTTAAGATGTAATAATACTGGTATGAACATACATTCACATTATATTAATGAGAATAATACGAGTTTCTTAGTGAAGTGCAACTGGCAGAATATTATTTCTATGAATCATGTGTATAACGTTTATATATACCATGAGCTTACACCCATGTTGCATTGTTGCAAGCTGCATTTTGAATGAAATTCGTAATCAAAACTTACATCCCGTGGACTAACAGCTATTGAATTTGTCACAAAGTGAAAACGGTGGCGGCTGTAAGTATGAACAGCCGGGAGCTATAAGTAATTCTTCAATCAATAAAATGTTTATCAAGAACCCCGCATCATTTAAAGACGTCCCGACTGTATAAGTTGTACTTCCCGTTGACCTATAATCTTGAATGGTACGAAACCCTCAGTGGGGGAGCCCGAATTGTACTTGACCGGTTTTCTATCAAATGTCAGAAGTAGAAGACGAGATATGAAGAGTAAATAAATAGGCATTCTCGTATTCGGTGAGTTAATTGTGCGAAACCCGACCTCGGTCCACTGACACACGGCGCTGTGCACAGTGCAGTGCTCTCAGCGACGGCGACAATATTTGATACCTACTTAAATGTGCCTTCCTGGAAATCAACATTAACTCCAAAATTAATTTGTAATCGGAACAAAGCCTGACTAGGCTAGTTAGCGCGAGGAGGCGCGAGGAGGCCCGGGCTAGACTGGGGAGGCTGGGGAGGCTGGGGAGCTACGAGTGTGAACATTCAAATGAACTTTACATTTGTGATTAATGTACTGAAATTTACATGATATCTTGAAATTTTATTGAATATTGTAGATCTCTCACGTTGTAAAGTATTCATAATACGTATTATACAAAGTTTGACAAAATGTAATTTTTAACTAAATAAAGATATCATTGCAAATAGTCGACTCAAGTAAAAAAGGAATTTTTACAAAAATATAAGCCATATTAATGTGCACGAGTTGTGAGTACAGAGCGTCACGTGTCGGTTCTGGTGCGTTCATTCACTCGAGGAAACTTTGATGAGAAAACTTTCGGTCGCAATTTCTTTTCTATTTATATTGCGGAACTTTAGAAGAAACTTTCATATGAGAACTATTGACCTTCCCTTTAGATATTGATACTCGTCCCACGACAACATCATATATTATATACAGAGATTAAATATTACTAAGATACAATAATTATTATTGTTAACAATAAGTAAAGTACGAATATACACACAGTTGCTAGATGTTGCCGTCAAAACGAAAATGTCATTGTTTTTACATAATATAAAATAATGAAGTATATTTTAAATAATACGAATACGAAGGGCGCGGCGTCACCGCTTTAGTCGACGCATAAATCAGCGCAATAAGGTGATGAGGCGTGGATGGGACGTAATCCCGCTTACATCGGATATCCATTTAAGGGAAACGTCGACCTTCTTGAAGTGAACCTCTCGTCGGCTCTCGGCGGCGCGGTGCGATATTTACTTTGCACTCCCCTTCTGATTCGACTTAATGTTATAAAATCCCAAGAAATTTACATAAAAAATATATTGTTTGAGTATCCGGGAGCTCCCGAGAGTGTGGCGGTTACTTTGGGGATTTTAAATGATAACAAACTCTTCCTAACCATACTTTTTATTTATCGAATTTTTCTCTTTATGGTACACATTATAAAAATTGCATGCACACAAGTTAGGCATTTCTCTCACAGACTTCATCGCCCGCAACTTTGTTTGTGTGATTTAAAACATGAAATGAAAAATCTTGTTTGTTTTTCTAGTTCTCATAAGAATTTGGAGAAATCCTTGTTTAGCTTTGTTTAGCGCTCCCCTACATTCCCTATGCTATCTACATGTGAATCTGTGTGTTCTCTGTCAGTAACTCAGTCGTAAAAGAGTTTTCCAAAAATAATATTGAAAAATATAACAACTCAGATTTAAAGAATACAAGCAAATGCTAACATTTTCTCTCGCAATGTAAACTTGTGTGAAGTTCATACGAGCTGGACTCATAAGTTGGCGGGGCCGGGGTTGCGTCAGATGTAATATATGAACAAGGGACATTCCTAAA
Source organism: Heliconius melpomene rosina (assembly GCF_056956725.1). Classification (NCBI taxonomy): domain Eukaryota; kingdom Metazoa; phylum Arthropoda; class Insecta; order Lepidoptera; family Nymphalidae; genus Heliconius; species Heliconius melpomene. The sequence goes on along the minus strand of NC_140402.1, from coordinate 192,577 downwards.
ATAGAAGGAACGCTTCCGACAAAATATTACTTTATAAGAAATATTTGGTTCTTTTCATATCGTCCGTGTTTGTTGTAGTGAAGTAGGAATAGCCTCTTTGTAGTCCAAGTAGACAATGTGGAACATTAGAGGGGGGTCTCAGATAATAGTTTAATGTGAGGCCAGGAATGATGCTTAGTTGAACATGATTTTTATACTTTTGTTTTGTGAAGGTCACCTGTGTGTGTGTGCACACAGCACACAGCAAGGTACAACCTGGTGTCAAGACACCTTGTTTTTAAACGGTTTTATTTAGCTCACCCCGTTTGTTTATTTGTTTGGGTCAAATTTAGTAATTGAAATTTAACCCTCTTCCCGTTAACCGATTGATCTGAAATTTGGTATACGCCTTTGATTCTGGTGACAATACAATTATTCATATTCAATATTATTGTGAATCCAAGATGGCCGCCGCTACAGGATGGCGGACAACTTAGTTTTTTTCAATCCCATCAATATGGATATCAAATGAAAGGGCTTGTCAAGTAGAATTCAGTGGACTATACAAAATCAAAATCCAAGATGGCCGCCACTATAAGATGGCGGACAAGTTAGTTTTTTTCAATCCTATCAATATGGGTATCAAAATAAAGGGCTTGGTAAGTATAATACAGTATACTATACACAATTACAATACGAATCTCCCACCTAAGTCAAGATCTGGTATCCTGTCGAGGACTGTGTGGCTATAGGGTGCCTAAAAATGATACGTCGCTAGGGGTACCACCCAAGGTAAAAGGTAAAAGCGCGCCGAGAACTGTATGGCACTAGGTGGATAAAAATGATATGTCGTTAGCGTTTTCCCCTCAAGATTCAGGCACATCTTGTTGTACATAGCCTTGTCCCTCTATTGGACCTCTGGGGGGGGTCGTTCGTAACATTCTCCATTAACCTTGCAATAATGAGACATCGAGCCTCATTTCAACGAATTGAATAGCATGAGAAATAAAAACTAAAAACTTAAAAATAAAAAAGTAAAAAAAAAAATTTAAGTTAAACGGTTTTATATTGCAGATAAATGTACTAAAAGCTAAAAAATAATTTCATAGAAATTATGATTACTAAAATAAAATCGTGGGGACACTTGCTACTTACCACTAGGTGGGTGAAGTCTCACGCTATGTCTTTCAATTGTAGATATTGGACGTGCCCCACGATTAAATTTTAGTAATCATAATTTCTATGAAATTATTTTTTAGCTTTTAGTACATTTATCTGCAATATAAAACCGTTTAACTTAAAATTTTTTTTTTACTTTTTTATTAAAAGCTTTTATTTAACTCAGTGGCGGACTTTTAACCTCGTCGGAGGCCCGGGGCGGTGTCGTTGAACGACACCGCCCCGGGCCTCCGAAATATCACATTTTTTGAATGCCGTTGAATATCACATTTTTTTTCCATGTCCAAATTAGAGTGTATGCTTACTTAGTTTACATCTTGTAATTAATGTTTGAGTTAGACTTGCATAAACGTAGAAAAATAAAATACTAGGTAAATACCAAAAGTACATGTAGAGTAGAATTGGGATCACAAAAGAACCTATGATCCGTCTAAATAACGTATGGTACGAGCACTGATATTCTCTATTACTACCATTTGATAGAGAGGTACGGGTGAAGGCAGATCATCTGCTCTAGATGTAAAACCTGATCATTCTCAAATTCATTGTAAATTTCTACCAGATTATCTAGGAGCCAGAGCCAGAGCGTCATCTGAAGCTTCAGTCATAAGCTTAGTTCCAATATAGATAATAATTTATCATCATGAGCTAGTTCACACGCTATAGTAATATTAGTTCCGCGTATAAAATAAAACAGACTGCGATCCCAGGACCCTAGTAGACCTACGTCATTTCAGTAAAGCTGAAATTTTGAAGAGTGTCTGCGTACTTACTAACTTGAAAGTGAGGCCCTTTCAAAGATAGCGCCAATTTAAGGTACACGCTCGCCTAAGTTAAAGTAAAAACGCTCATATTTAAATATGTTTTTGAGAAAAATGTAAAAAAAAAAATATTATAAGCAAACCCTTTACGAAGGCTTTACTCTTGTCAGACGTCCTAAAGATTGTTTAATATTGGGACAAAATACGTATACTTCTTCTACTTCTTCTTGGCATTAATCCCGGCTATTTCCAGGATCTGCCTTCCTACTCAACCTACTCCATTTTGGACGATCTTAAGTGTTTCGGTGGTGAGTCCATTGGCTCTCATGTCCTGCATCACAACATCCAACCAGCGCTTCCTTCGGCGTTCGATAGGTCTCCAGGGGATGAGATAGGGGCTATAACGTGGCCAATCCGTCTCAGACGATGCTCTTGGAGCTTATCCGCTACGTCACGGACTCCAAGACTACCTCGAATGAATGTGTTACGATTGCAGTCATACCGTGATACGCCGTACATCCACCATCTATAGCATTCCGTTCAAGACTTCCCCAACAACAAACCACCATTTCGGTAGACGGTATAGCAAGTAGAACCTCTACATTCTGCTTTCAGAATTACTCTTTTTTGGACACGCTACAGCCGGCCTGCAGTGCGTAAGCACTATTTTAGTTTGTAGTTACGCCTTCAATCAGCACCCTTATACGCATCAAGCTATTGCAACTTGATCAGCTTCAAGAAGCCAGTTCTGAAGCTCTTCAGAAAGAACTACAGTCACACCGTTCTTACCTGAGGGGGCACTACTAGGGGTACTAGCGTTTTAAGCAGTGTTCGTACTTGACACGTTGTTGCGTTCCATATTAGCGGCGGATGGCGGTTTTTAAATGGAGCAACTGCCATTTGACTTCCAAAACCACTTTGAAAAAGTACGTTATAATTTTACATACATTATTTATGGGTTACTTTAAGACCCCTTATAAGCACCCAAACCGATCTGATGGCTCAATCATCCTCCCAGACAGAGATGTATCTTTATTTTGCGCTACTTCTGGAAGGGCCCCACTTTCAGGTTAGTGAGTACGCAAACTTTTATAAAATGACGTCCGTCTGGAGGCCCTAGGAACTTGAAGTAAAAAACGACAAAACTGGAACCACATGCAAACTAAATGATTTACATTAGAAAGATAAAAGTAATTTTAATGAATATAATGTAAAGTACCGGTACAGGCTGCACTAATCCTTGTACTTGTTTTGTTTATTTGAGGCCCCCTCCAACCTCAAACTTCCTCTTAAGTAGATACTACGCGTTTTTTCAAAGGCTTATTTAAGATTTGATCAAGGGAATTCACACCATTTGGAGGCCCCCCTGGACCCGAGGCCCGGGGCGGACCGCACCCGCCGCCCCCCCCTTAGTCCGCTACTGATTTAACTTGCAATGTATGAATGTGGGTTCGGGTGAAATCTTAGAGCTCAATTTTGAAGTAGATATCGTCAACCGATTGAGCTGAAATTTTGTATACACGTTTACTTTGGATGACAATGTACGATATAATATGTGACGTCATTCTAAATCCAATATGGCGGACCATCCAATATGGCCGCCATGACTCGTTGAGAGTAACTCTAAAAATAATGTAAGGTTTTTCTAAATCCAATATGGCGGTACATCTAAGATGGCGGAATAGTTATTATTTATGCACATCTGCAATACGGGTATCAAATGAAAGGGCTTGCCGAGAATAATTAGAAAAATAATGTGACATCTAGTGTGAGAAACCTGGCCAGTGGTAACTAAAAAGTAAAAAATAAATTAAAAGCAAAAAATCATTTTTAGAAAAAGCTTTTATTTAAACGCTCTAAAAAGAAGAAAATTATTGTTTGTTTTTTCGTCGGGTAGGTCGAAAAGAGTACAACAAATTCGTGTTAAGTTTTATCTTTTCGTTTAAATTTAATTATATTAACAGTTTTTACATGTATTTGCTATAAAATTAATCAGTCAAGCCTACATTACCTGGTTACATATTTTCCTTACATTTACTGTGCAAAATAAGAAGTTATCACAAGATGGATATCCACAGTCAACTTTCTAAGAACATGGACGACATCGTGGCACTGTTTCAAGCACGTATGGATAACTTTGACAAGGTACTATCACAAACACAAAACAAAAGTCCTATCCAGAATTCTCAGAAAGTCTTTGGTGATCTGGCTACACTGTCTTCTGATTATACCAAATTCAAAGACTTTGTTTGTAAGACGTTGTCTATGTTGCGTCAGCAAATTCAGCTCCTCACAGAAGGCTACGATATGCAAGAAGCATGCTCCCGAAGGAATATTTTACTGTTTCATGGATTGCCCGAGACTGCAGATGAACGCCCAGAAGCTGTAGTGTTGAATGTGCTTCATGATAAATTAAAATTATTAAATATAGACAGTTCTATGATTGATATATCACATCGCCTGGGTACGATAAAGAGTAAGCCCAGGCCCATACTGGTCCGCTTTTCTAATTTAAAGTCAAGAAATTTAGTGTGGAATACCAAAACTTCCCTTAAAGGTTCCAGTGTATCTATGTCAGAATTCTTGACAAGACCTAGACAAGAAATCTTCAGTGCAGCTAGAAAGCATTTTGGCATTAAGAATTGCTGGACGGCTGATGGAGTGGTTATGGTGATTCTCCCTGACAAAAGTCGCAGAAAGGTGGTAACAGTACAGGAACTTCAGATCCTTGTCAGCAATCATCCCCAGTCAATTAGTTCCACAGATCCAAAGCCTTCCAGGGTTCGTCGTGGTGTTAAAAACGTTAAATAGTGTGCTTACTACTATATTCTCCTATATAGTTATAGTTTCTAAACCGTGTATTTGTGTTAAATTTATTTTATATATGTACTTCATTAATACTCAAATCTCGTTGGCGGCTTACGGACGACCTTTCCATATCTTGTTTTATTAAAATCTTTTCACTAACATATTTTATAAACGCACCACTACAAAGTATATACACTAGTTTTGACAATCACACGCGAGTAACCTTTGTAATTGCTTTGTAACTACTAGCTTGCATTGTATTATAGTCGTGCCGCCGGCGTCATACTGTTAGCTAGTTCGGATAGTCGTAGTTCGGTAGATGTGTATGCTAAATGTATGGATAATCGAAATATATATATTTATGTATATATGTGTGTATGTGTATTTGTATTTATATATGTGTATTGTGTGTATTTATATATATATATATTTTGATAAGGAATGATATAGGATTAACTGTGTTTTACTTTCATTGTTCTATTAGACAAGGTACAAAAAGATAATATATTTATATTGCTTGTAATAATATATCATTGTACTGTACCAAACTTATTAAGTTATGCTTATTGTTGTTTACATTGTGTAAAGAATAATGTGGTTTTTAGTGTTATTAATATTGTAATTTGGCATCCTCTCTTCCGAACTGCCAGCGAATGTGGGTTTGATTATGTTAGTCTTTTTTTTTTGTATCATTATTGGTGTTACTGTAAACAGTAGCCGATATTATTATATTAGAAATATTTATTATTTATATTTTTGTTTTATTTTAATTATATATTCTTATCGTTTTATTGCTGTAAGTATATACATATACATATATAAAATTCAAAAATTGTAAATTTTATATAGTATAGTTATAAATTTATTTAATTTGACTTTATATATTTATTTTATTATATTATAAATAAACATAGTTTATTATATTTATTTATTTTTATGTTTATACTATGTTAAATGATAATGAATACTTTTCTTGTTCTTCTAGCATTTATGATAGTGCAGACAGCGATGACACTTTTGATTCAGAACCACTCAATGACAAGCTGTCTAAAATTTTTGACAATAATTGTTCTTCAAATCTCTCCCTGGTGCATATCAACGCGCAGAGTGTTCCTGCTCACTATTCTGACCTTCTCGCATCCTTTAGCTCCGGCGTAGTTGACGGTATACTTATGTCTGAAACCTGGTTAAAACCTTCGCTTTCTTCTGCTTGCTATTCTCTTCCAGGCTATCAGCTATTTCGCAATGACCGGACTGGTCGGGGTGGCGGTGGCGTTGGTATTTATCTCCGCGATCACATCCCCGCTAGTGTTGTTTTTTGCTCTTCCTCTCAACCCGATGGATCTCTTGAATACCTTTTTCTTGAGTTGACCTTGCGTCATACTAAAACACTGGTCGGAGTTCTGTATTCTCCCAATGATCAGGTCAATTATTTTAGTACTCTGGAAGGTGTTTTCGAGAACCTTCGCCCTCTGTACGATCACATAATTTGCATGGGTGATTTAAACACGTGCCTTTTAAAAAATGATCGTAGAACTTATCTACTAAAGGCGTTAAACGAGTCCTATAATTTACATCTTTTACCTATGTCTTCCCCCACTCATTACTTTCCTAATTGTAGACCTTCTCTTCTTGATCTTATTTTTGTCTCTAATCCTATACTTGTTTCTTTGCACGGTCAAATGACCGCTCCGTTCTCCTTCCACGATCTTATTTTTCTATCTTATAAATTACGCCCTCCTAAGGTTAGAGGAAAAATTCTCTTTCAGCGCAATTTTAGGCATATGGACCTTGAACGCCTAAGGGAGGATGTGAGAAACATCGACTGGTCTTCCATTATGTCATCAAATAATATTGACACTATGGTACAATCATTTACTGCTGAACTGATTAACATTTATAACACCCATGCTCCTGTGAGACCAGTTCGTATGAAGCATGCGCCTGCCCCCTGGTTAACACAAGCCATAAAGAATACAATGGCTAAACGAGATAGAGCCAAGTTAAAGAACAAAAAATCTCCTTCGCCAGATAATCTCACTGCCTACATAAAACTGCGAAACATCTGCAACAGAATGTGTAGGGATGCCAAACGTCGCTATTTCCATGATACTATTCAGAATCTTAGTCAAGCACAAGTTTGGAGATTCTTGGAGTCGTTTGGTGTAGGCAAAACCACTGAAACTCTTCAAGTCTCAGTGGACCTTCAAACTCTCAATTCCTTTTTTACAACCCCACCAATTAATATAAGTCCCTTAATAAAGTCGGAAACATTAACACTGTTGTCACGTCTCGTCCTACCAGACTCCATTCCTTTTACTTTTAAAGCTGTGTCGGAGGACGATGTCAAGAAGTGTGTCCACTCCATTTCCACCAAAGCCTTTGGAACTGACAATCTCAGCCTTGAGATGATTCTTCCGGTGTTGGAAAGCATTGCACCAGTGGTCACCCACATTATCAACTTTTCACTGTCAAGTAATGTCTTTCCTTCACTATGGAAGAGTGCCTATGTCATTCCATTACCCAAAATATCCAATCCATCCAATGTTGCTGATTACCGCCCCATATCCATCCTCCCTATTCTATCTAAAGTCCTTGAATCTTTAGCCAATAACCAATTTTACTCCTTTCTATCCGCCAATAATCTACTGTGTCCTTTCCAGTCCGGTTTCCGTCCTCTTCACAGCACAGTTGGTGCACTGTTGAATATAACAGAGGACATTCGGTGTGCTATGGACAACACCAAGCTCACTGTTTTAGTGTTGTTAGATTTCAGCAGTGCTTTCAACTCTGTGGACTTCGACATACTTCTTGGCACACTTCGAGCAGTCAATATTTCATCTGCAGCTGAAAGCTGGTTTCGTTCTTACCTCTTCGGCCGCCGGCAATGTGTTAAAGCTAACGATATCACATCAACATGGCTTAATCTCACTGCTGGCGTACCCCAAGGCGGCGTTCTTTCTCCTCTTCTCTTCTCTGTCTTCATTAACAATATTTCTAGAGTCATTACTTCTCCTTTCCATCTGTATGCAGATGACTTGCAACTTTACCGTCATAGTAACTTAGATGGATTGCCTGAAGCTATCGCCAGTTTAAATAGTGACCTTGATGCGATTCGAACTTGGGCCGAATCTTTTGGCCTACTTATTAATCCAAAGAAATCTCAGAGTATTATCATAGGCAGTAGTAGACTGAGACATAAAATTAACTGGGATTCTGTGCCAGCAATACGTTATTCAGGAGTGCCGGTTCCCTATTGTAGCGAGGTTAGGAATTTAGGACTTATTATTGATTGCAACATGTCTTGGGCACCGCATATCAATGCAATCAGCAGGCGCATGCATTTCTCTTTCCATTCCCTTAGGCGTCTCCAATACTTCCTTCCTCACAAAACCAAAGTTATGCTTGCGCAATGTCTTCTCCTTCCAATACTCGACTACGCTGACGTCTGCTATTTGGACGCGACTGAGGAGCTACTTAACAAATTAGAACGTCTTCAAAATCTCGCCATACGCTTTATTTATGGCTTACGCAAGTATGATCATGTTTCTGAATTTCGTGCTAAGCTCAAGTGGCTCCCAATCCGTCTTCGCCGTGATATGCACATCCTTACCTTTCTTTTTAAACTCCTTAACTACAAAAATTTTCCCTCATACCTTCGCTCCCGCTTCAATGTTCTTCCTCCTCCTTCACGCTCTAGGCGGTCGTGTGTCGTTCCAGCGCTTGACGTACCTATGAGCAACACCAAATTCTTGAAAAATTCCTTCTCCGTTTATGCTGCATCCCTTTGGAACCAACTCCCTAACCCTATCCAGAGAAGTCCTTCCTTAAAATCCTTTAAATCCCAATTAAAAACGCATTTTCTTGCTACTGAGAACAATTAATTTACATTCCGACAATGTTTCAAATATTGCAACTGTATTTCATTTTTCTTTTCTTTTGACACATTCAAACATATATATATATATTTATTTATATCATGTATTAGTATTATTTAGTTTAAGTATTTTTTTTTATAATATATGTGTAGTGTATTTATATATGCAAAGATTATATTTTTATGTAGTTTATAAATGTATAATTGTATACAAATATATGTATCTATATTTGTCAATAACATGTTTCATCTGTTAGTATATTTTGTTTATTATATTCTTTTACTGTTAATTGCATTGTACTCTCCCCGCTGTTTTGATATATATCCACTTCCACTGGTTGGCTGGAAGAGATTTCTTTTAGAAATAAGTCCACCCTTGTCAACTATTTTTTCATTTTATATTACTGTATGTGTGTTTTTTTTATGCAATAAAGAATATATATTATATATATAATAAAATTTGTCTTTTAAATTTTAACTATCAACTCATAACCTCATTGTACACAATTAATATGATCATAAAAGCTTGTCGCGTTAATCAATATTTAATTAAATTCAAACTTTAAAAATTTAAACTTAGCAGATTTTACATAATTAAATTAGCACTAGTTTAGTTACACAAGTAAATCGCGCGACAAGCTTTTATGATCATATAAATTGTGTACAATGAGGTTATAAGTTGATAGTTAAAATTTGAAAGACAAATTTTATATAATTTCAAATTCTTATTCTGAAGTTCTTGTCTTTTTATCTTTATATATTCGACCTCCTCCTGGCGTTAATCCCGGTGTTTGTCAGGGTCTGCCTTCCTGCTCAACCTGGAAACGAAAACAATTTTTTAATATATATGTAAAGAGAATATACTCTCTTTAAATATAGCGTCCTTTTTTTAAGACATGCCTCAGATGTCTATAATTCATTGGAGGAATGAATTATAGACATCTGACGTAGAGGGAATAAAAAGGTGAATACGTGTGAAGGTAAAATTAACGTAAGAAAATACTAATGGCTAAAAACCAAAGCAGAGTTGATAAAAGATAAAAGAGAGAGACGAATAATGAACTATAATTGTCGTTTCTCTTATTTACAAGTAACTTGCAACGTTTGTACATAATGTTGTAATTGTGCTTATAAAATACATTCTCCAAGTGAGGATTGCAGTTGTAGAACCATGAGGCACGCATGAGGCGCAGTAGTGGCACGGCGCAGTGAGTACGTCCGTGTAACTACGTCCCTGAGTCCGCTGACGGCGCTCCGCACTTTATCTATAGCTAATTATTGAAATTATTTCACCGTATCGGCTCCGTACCTCGAAAGGAAAAAACGGAATCCTTATAGGATCACTTTGTTGTCGGCCTGTCCTTCACACGCTCGTGTCCTGGGCCACGACTGACCTCATAGACAGTTAACATTATTGATAGTAGAACATGTTCAAAGTGGCACTGTGTCCAGGTTCAATTTTATCCTTCTACTAAGAAAGTGACTAGTTAGGAATGTTCACTTGTGATGCGCCCCGGTCCTGTCTCTTCCGTATAACGTTTTTTATTATCGTATATTGGAAGTACTACATTTTTCAATTCAGTTTTTTGCATCAGTTATTAAAAGTCAAACACTAAGCCACGAACCTTTGGTGCACAGTTAAAATGATTTTACAAAGTAAATAGAAAAATCGATGTTGAGGATTCGTTACAGTGCGTGGACGAGACCCGACACACGCTTGTTGATAATACTTCAACACTTTAAGAAATTTTTGAGCCAATGACATTTTTGCTGCTACTATAAAAAATCTTTTTTTTTTCTATTTCGAATAAAAAAATATTGGTGATTGCATCATATTTAATTTTTTTTGAATTGAATACAAATCGCTTGTATTGCATGTCAACTCAACACGAAATGCCTCCAGAATCCGGCGAAAATTGGGGAACGGAAGTGGCTTAAAAAGAACGGAATGACTTAACACTAAGTTGCCAGGTTCCCTCTGCCTATATCCCGCGTGAAGCTAAAAAAATAAATAATAATTTTGGAGTAATTGGGAAGTGTCTGAGTGTCCATGGCAATACGATACTCAATCGAAAGAACAAAATTTATATGGAGGATAAAATAATTTCAACAAAAAAATTAAACCTAAAAAAATGTTATTAAAACATTAAAGTTTAACTTATTGATATAAATATCTTTCTTTATATTGAGTCGACAACCTCCGGCATCCATCACTCGCGCTGCGGATGTCGCACTTTTTTCATTTATGACACATTATATGTTTATTTTATATATGAACATCTAAAAAAGTTTCAACTATATACATATACAATATCAAAATATTATTTTACTAGCTAGTATTAGTCTATTTCCCAAATGATAAAGTAAAACATGTAAAAAAAAACTAAAAATTTCGTAAAAATAATACACATGTCTTTTAAATTTGTTATTATGAAATATGTGTACACTATATTTATTTTATTTTTTAGTTTGTTTCTAATAACCGTAGAAATGCGACACCGAGGCAAAAGTAACTTAAACATTTTTCTCTTCAAATTCAAAGCGACCTCATTAAGATAACGTAGTTGAAACAAAACGAAAAAGATCAAGATGAAGAGCTACATTGAATTCGTCGGAGTTATTTTTTTTTTTTGAAGGCGAGGTGTAGAATGTAGACTTTTGAGGAAGTGGCGGTGGTGCCGGCAATTAGCGACATAATGCCGCCGCGACCGCCACTAATGAATAGCTCACTAGCTCTCCGGCTCTCGAAGTCCAAGTAATTCTTTTTGAAAAGAGTATCAAGTGTTGCAGACAGAAGCAATCGGCTTTTCGCACTCATTAAAATTTATTTATTAAAGTCATCTTCTGGACGCTACTCGACTTTCATAGTCGAGTACTATATATAAATAATCAATTGATTAACTTCTCTTTATATGTATCTATATTCAAAGGAATACAAATTAACACTAAAAGAAAAATGGGGATGGGATGAAAATATTAATCAAAATGAATAGGTATAGGAAATTGTACACGCGAAAGGGAAACCACCAAGACTATACTGGGTCATGTGTGCAGTACTCTTAAAGAAAACGAACTCCATACTATGTCTGTCATTGAGCCTACGTTCGTCGACAGTATCACTTTTATCAAACTCACATAGACCATTCATTCACCAATGTCCTATCTACTCATGGGTGTAAAGTCGGTCACGGTGTCACCAAGACGTTTGTATCGCCAAGTTAATAAAATATGTATAAACAAACAAATAGTAACTTATTGAAACGTATTGGGACCAAGAGACAGTTATCGAACAAAAAGAAATCACGTAAATCGGTTCAAAAATCTCGGCGTAATCGGTGTACATACGTAGAAGAAATATATATATACCAACCGAAACTAGAACCTGAATAAAGTATATAAGTAACACGTGCACGCACTCCACAGCGCGGGAGACTGGCGAGGAATCCGACGGAGCATTCCGCACTCAATCGCGATAACATTCTGATGTTAATTAAAACTATTTTATATAATAAGCTAGGTTTACTTGCTAATGTAAGGAATCTATACTATTATACGAATATTCAAGAGGGAAAGTTTGTTTGGTGGAACGGCCTAATCTCAGGAACTACAACTGGTTCGATTTGAAGAAACGTTTTTATATTGGATAGCCTACGCTAAGATTTATACGAGTACGTGGGGTTGAAGAAAAAATGTTAAAAAAAGAACTCCAGAACTTCTAAACACTAACCTGTTGGATATTACACCACGTTGATCGTTTCACAATGGGACATGACACATCTGTGTCACATGTGTCATATGTCATTCACAAGTTTTTATCTTAAACATATAATTTAATAACTCGTTGCTATTATCGTGTTACGAGTAAGTCTACATAACGGTAGCAGTAAGTCGCTAACAAATGACTTCCCCCCACAGCGCACCAGTCGTAACTGTGACGTCACACGAGCCAACTTCCCAAATTACTTCCATCAATAATGATATTTGATCTGGGACAGATAGTGTGTGAAATACATATCTTATTACACAATGGATGGATGTGGTGCAAGGCGAGGCGAGTTGCGCCGTTGCTCAATATGAATCCTGTTGGTTTGTCTTTGCTCATAATGTAGTGACGCTAACACCTCCGGAGGCCGCGTCTCAGCTGCCTCCAGCCGGTACCGAAAAACTAATAAATATACATTTTTTTTGGAAATCTTTATTATGTTATGTTTTTTTTTATTAATTTCTTAATAAATTTTAAATAACATTAAATTAAACTAATTTCAAATGTTTATATGAGAATGTCTACTTTTTCTGGCATCTATGGATATATGGATGGAAAAATTGAACCAATATGGCAACCTGTATTTGTATGTGTAAGCTTTAAGTGGTGTAATCTCCTAACGTGGTGTTGCTACAGAGCGAGAGACAGATAGTATCTAATCGTTTGACAGTCAGACAGTTACACAGTCCCACATCACGGCACAGATAGTTCAGCGCGCGCTGTATTTTTAATTATGGCTCAAGTAAAATAGGTCATTTCGACAAAACATAATTCTCGTGGGAAATTCATGACCGTAATCAGCTCGGAGCCGGCGGGTAGGTACCTGGCGGGTAGGCACCTGGCGGGTAGGTACCTGGCGGGTAGGCAGCACGCACTGCCGGCGCTGATGACAGTACTGCGGGCGACCTCGCGCTGGGGAATAATCAGACGGCTCTCATTTGCGTCAACATGACGCTATATAAAGGGCTTCTGCTTGCTTTTGTTCGGATCCGTAGTAAACATCAGTTGTAACGTCGTTGTATTTAAATTAAAAGTACTAGCTAGTGTTTTATTCGCCAATTTGTCTTATAGAGCAGTCTCACGTTCTTTTTCTCATAACAGAGAAAAGAGAGAGGACCTAGTGCTAGAACTCTCCGGTACTCCCTTTCCTCCAGGCTATAAAAACCTTTGCATGTTGAAGGCGAAATTTAGTGTTTTGTTTTATGTTTGTCTATATATATATATAAAGTAGTATTTTTTAGCATTTTAGAATAATATTTAATGTTCTGATAGGTAGTGTAAAACAAGTATTTCTTCCTTTGTCGTGTCTTATTTTTTAAAGTTAACAGTTTATATTGAAAATGATACTTTTATATCCGTACTTCATGATGTATTATGTATAGTTATGTATATCGATATCTACATATAGGTACATTATATAAATATTTATTACGTTTGTGGATTAAGTTTATTACGAATATTACTTTAGTATCGTAATAAGCAACATGAAAACAAAAATAAGTCGTTTTTACAGCAGAATTCCCCTTAAGCATTTCACAAAGCGAGTAATAAAGGGGACAGCTTTCAAAGTGTTCCAGCAGAGCCGCACTCGCCCGCACTTGCCCTAGCGTCTCCGCCGGCCGCCGCGGGCGCTCTCGGGCTCTCGGGCTCTTGTTCTTTAAACGTTTTACTTTTAGTTCGCGTCGTTCATTTTGAGTGGAAACGTTTGCTTTTTCTGAGATTGAAGTTAAATAAACAAATGTTATTGTATGCAATTTACGCATATTTAAATGTATATTTATTTTTTATTTTGTAGCTCGTGAGCTGTCATTATGATTGTTGTATTTTAACCATGGTGCCGGCGCGAAAAAATATAGTATTAATATTATATACGAGTGTAATAAACCATTCCCTCGAGTGGGGGTCGCATCCACTACCTTTGCGTTTCAGTGACACCTCGTGCTCCTGCGCCACGACGCGCGACGGCCTCAAGTCAATCAACTCCCTTATTGTACAATACTCCACTTGGTATACTGTTCTTATTAAACAACACTTGCTAAGAAAATGTTTTAATTTAATTATAAAACCTCTTTATAATAAATAGTAGTGGTTCAACTGTCTTCAGTACTCTTTTGTGAGACGCTCGCGAGAGGAGCCGCAGAGAGACTCGCCCGAGAATTGCACTAAAAATTTCCAGAGCATTCAGACTTTCTGCACTCCCGACACTAAATTTGCATGACATACTTAGTTGATTTATTTTTATTACTACTATTTTACAACTTTATCCTTTATATCTTTTAAATGTCTGAAATAAAAAATTTAAAAAAAAACTTTTTTAGGTTTGTATATTATTTTACTTACTATAACCATTCGTAGTTTATATACCTTACAGAAACAACATAATTCATACTAAAACAATATATTCGCGTGTCTTTCGTATAATTATTTCAGGAAATACTTTATCTAATTTAAATATTACAATTCGCCCGAGTTTGTTTTTCGTATAACAGAGTTGCCTCTCGTATTTGTATTTAGTTTTATTACGGGCGTGTGAAATATAAACCCATAAATATATCTGAAAGACGGAAGGAAATTACCGCAGCCGGAGCTCCGCGCGTTACGTCGACCGAAATGTAGATTATACATGTGCGGAGGGAAGGGAAGGTAAATAGGGTTCCCGAGATTGATGTCTTTATCAGCAACGAGGAGAGAAGTGAGCGAGTCGATTACATCGCTCTCACATTTAAAGGAACATTTTTTCTTTCAAAGCTATCGACGCCCAAATCAGTCACAACATTTATTCTAAGACCTTTGAAAAAATAAAATCGAATTTACGGTGAAATGTAACAGAGACAGGCACATAACCAGCTCTATCGTCATTGTGTTTGTAATGTAATATCGGGTAACATTTGCTTACAAATAAAAAAGAGAGTTCTCATAAAGCTAAAGTATATTACCCAAGACATGTATGTTAAATATGTGAGCCAATTAAAATTGAAATTACTTTGTAATGAAATATGTTTTATTGTAGCAGGATGATGTGACGTGTCCGTGCTGACCACCGTCACCGTCACCGTCTTCAATCATTTTAGTTTTAGACCATTAAATGTAATGTTTGAGGTGCGCTCGTGAATTTGCATTCTTTAAATGTATATATATCATTGCATCATGCAGGCGTATTCTGTGAATAGTATTGTAATATAATAACTGACGATGCATATAGCTTGTTCTTAGCCGCGGTGTACAGGTAGAGTATGCCGGTCTGCTATTAGCATCAACGAGCTGTGCCCCGTTACAGCCAGCTCGTGTTACTGCCAGTACGACAGCGGCGTGTCACGGCAGTATGCTCGACACGCGCCCGCAAGTTGCCAACAAATCACGTACAACTGTCACGCAGACGTCTCCTTCCAGATAGCCCCCGATATGACATCACGTAACGCATCCTGTTACAGCGACGACCGCCCTAGGACATATACATATACAATATTGTCTATGATACGTTTTAAATATTTCTTTACCCTACCTATCATCAAAAGAAATTGGACATTAAACTGAGACTCTGGTAACAGTGGCGTTGAGTCCCATTACTTATCAACGTAGTGCCTCCAACATTAAGCAGAAAGTAGTGACATGGCGACAGAGTGTCAGTTGACAATAGGTTCCCAGGTTCCCTCTGCCTACCCTGCTTTATCAATACACAGCGTGGAGTTATAAAAAACTAACTACGTGTACTAAGAGATGTAGTTTTTGATTTTTCTAACACATTTATATGAAATAAATATATAAATAAGTTTTTGTATCTATTTTCATCGATACCGAATTTGTAGCATCTATTTTACGAACTGTTTATATCACGCTTCGTTAGCTGTATCGTGTTTTATTCATTTACCGAACACACCGCGAGCAAGTGAATGCAGGTTGCAGGTTGCAGGTCAGGTTAGTCCCGCTGCGGGCGGGCGGGCGGTGCTGCGGTCGCCGCCGCCCTCGAGTACGATATCACAAGTGCTGCCGCTATCGCTTCTTGCAATCATATTGAGGTTCATTTCAAATATACAACTCGAAAACAAACATCCACTGAAAGTTAACAAGATGTTTGATTTATTGTAAATATTAATGTTCACATTTTAAATACATATTATGTATTTTTACTTTGTGAATGTTTGTATACATCAAGTGCACTAAAGTGATAAGAATTCATGAATCTCAGAAACATTTCTCCATGTTGGTCTACTATCAGTGGTGATGAAACACTCATCATCATTTATGTAATAATTATTTATGGGCGTATATTTCTGACAGTTGAGTTTAGAGTTACTTCCAAAAAGTCCTTCTTCTCTCTTTGTCGTCCTTTCCTAAATAATATTATCATGAGGCCGCAGCGGCACAAAGGTGTGACTGTAACGCGACAATTGTGGGTTCGATCCCCACTTGAGGAAATGAAATACTTATTTACGTTTATATTTCCATTTCTTCACTCTGGTGTCGAGACAAAGCGCGGTGTTGAGTTCTGCCACTCAACACGCAATTCCTCTAGAAATCGGCATAAAGTGAGGAACGGAGTGTCTTAACATTAGGTTCGTGCCTACCCTGCTGTGTGCGGGGTACAGCGTAAAGCTGATTTAATTTTTTTTATAATATTATTATTTTTAAAGAAATAAATTTCCATTAAGGCAGCGTCTGACCGTTAACTGAAACTTATTTTTAAAGTATTATAAATAAAACGTAAGCATTGTGGTAAGCACGTAGAAGCCTAAATTCGATCTATTTCAAGATCTATTTACATTACATTAAAGTCTACTTCCGGTTGTAGAGACGCCCCGGGAAGCGACTAGCGGGTTACAAATAAAAGCCCGAGCTGAGATACACGCTGAACAATAAACTTTTTAGCGACTATTTGCTGAGTTTATCTTTTTCTGCGTATTAGATATATCTTTAAGTATTATTTATTATTATTATTGAGGCATTTATAAATAGCTTTGGACTGTAAACGCGATGGTTGTGGGCTCAAACTATAACTGCACTCGCAAGGTGGAGTCACTGCGGCACGATACTAATTACCTTATTAGGAAAAATATTACTCTTGAAGAAAATTGGTAAATACAGAACAACTCTTGGGACTGCGCTCGTGATTTGTTTTCCTTAATATAGCTCCATAGGAGGCCTGCTCGGTCACTGAGACAGCCGTTGATCCGTCGACCGAGATATACCCTGTGTAAGAGAATAGTATGAGAACATCTTACTCCGGGTAAGTTAATAGTCATTTTTTAAACAGTTTTATTCGTTGCTTGCCCTGACATGATTAAATATGTTCCGACCAACTGACTAGCCTCCCTCCCTCCCTCCTTACTTCTCCTCCCCGCCCGGTCCCTCTCAAACGCCATTAGCTCGATGTCCGCTCGCAACCTAATTACGATGTATATCTTACAGTATCATCCAGTAATAGCTTCAACTCACATAAAGCCTCACTTATGAAGGACACTCCATTTGTACCATCTCTCCATGACAGCGACTCGTACCTACTGAGCCATGCATATCGTACAGACTGCTAAAGAGTCAAATTCTTATACGATTGTTGTTACCATCTCGGTATTCAGATTTCTTCAAAATGTCGCTTTCCAAATTTAAAAAGTATATTTTATAATTTTACGATTTACCCCTAGCAAAGAAAGCAAAGAGAACGGAGAGACAAATGCTATGGTCGTTTGACTCGTCCATTGCCATCAATCTAACCCAAATATATGATCCCCGGGGGGTCTTCCAATATCATCGAAGTCACCTTTGATTAATATTTTTTTTCTATTCTTTCGCCGTAATACTCTCGGCGTATTTTTTTAAACAAAACTTTTTAAATTCCAAACTTGTGAATAGCACTTTAAAATGTTACAAAACAATAAATATCAAAAGTTAATTTAGTCAAACTACGATCTGTAACAACAGAACACTACACATATACAGGTGTACTGAATTTCAATACATTGTGTAATTAGAGGATCCCGAAAGTGTCTATACTCGACACTTTAGTTAACAAATAAAATTAAATTAAAACAGTTTCACTTTGTATCCTGCACCCATCAGAGTAGGCATTGCGTGTTGAGTGGTAGAAGTCAACGCCGCGTGTTGCCTCGAGACCAGAGCGAAGAAATGAAAATATATACGTAAATAAATATTTTATTTCCACAAATGGGGATCGAACTCACAACCGCCGCGTTACAGTCACACCCTTGTGTGCCGCTGCGCTACGAAGGCCTCGTGGCGCAGCATTTTAGTTGAAAACTTAAGTAAGTAAAATATTGTTGATATTTTCATATCTATACTAATATAATAAAATGGATGAGTTTGTTTGTTTGTTTGTTTGTTTGAACGCTAAGATCTCTGGATCTACTGGTCCGATTTACTTTGTTTTTGTTTTGTATGAAAGCTGCATTCTTCAGAAGTGCTATAGGCTATATAACATTACATTACACATATAAACTAATATATTTTAAAATACTTTCTAATTTGACATGCAATTTATTCTGCCATGTTAATAACAACCGTCGCGTCGCTACGCAACCGTTACCGCGACATTTTGATATTCATCCTTATGAAAATAAATATAATAGTCACTTTTAGCATTTTATCTAGATTGAAATTATATTTACTGTATAACATTCTAATAAATAATTACACACTGATTCGAAATGACCTAGCCTACGAGCGGCACAGTACGCGAAAATATTCTTATAGTTGAAGCAGGCGTAGCCGCGTCCGGGTCCACTAGTTACTTATATAAAACTGTCACTGCCGCCACTCAACACGCAGTCTATATCTGTGTCTCAATATTCGGTAGTAAGAGGGCAACGTTTCTGCGCCACTTTGGCTAATACATACATTAAGTATATTAGCTAATTACAATTTTTGTATTGTTGTAAATAAAAACTATAGACACGTGTAATTGTTCGTGTATTGAATATGACTACAATTGTATAAATATGAGAGCAAACAGTACACTACAGCGGCTCTCGTGACTCCATACAGGACTGCTACAATAGCATATAATAGAATGTGGTAATTCTAATATATTGTTACTAGATATCCTAATTATTACTATTATTAACTAATCTTTTTTTATACACACCGAACGTAAGACATTCTGTTACGTTGTTACGACGTTGTGTACACGTTAAGACATTCTGGAAGCACTGCGTGTTGAGTGGCGGCACTCAACGCCGAGCTTTGTTTCGAAAATAATTAGTATTTCATTTCCTCGAATGGGAATGCAACCCACAAGCTGTCATTACCGTCTTACTTGTGCCCCTGCGCCAAGACAGATCTAATTTTTTTTATTATTATTCTAATTAAGTAGGAAAAAAAAAAATAGAAATTGGATGTAAGATGAAACTTTAGAGTATTATAGCTTACACGTCAGAATCCTACATTAGCTTCATTTACTTATGTTCACACTTTGTGCTTTAACATGTGTGTGTGTGCTAAGTCCGCCGCACAATATAATTTATTCAGTATTTGCATTCAATTAAATTATACAATTATGCTACTCAGGTATACATATCATTTACAAAATATGAACGTGAGATACCAAAGTTACCAAATACTCATAATTCGATAGTTGAAGTAACACTCTTGTAAATAGTTTGAGGGAAAAGCTTGAAAAAGTTTCACGAAAGTGAACACGGATAGAATGCGCGACTAACGAGACCGGTTACAAGTTACACTGTGCAAGTACTGCTCACACAGGCCAGTCGTGGCGCGGGGCGGGTGGCACAGTGCGGTTGCCATTATCAAATTAAACAATTTCAATATTAAGTAGTTGTTAAGGTTTTTATTAGGAGTAAGTTGCTAGTTGCACAGTGAACGACCGGCTTGAATTGTTTATAGTCGATAAACACTAACATCGTTCTGTATAAGAGGCCAATTTAGGAATAAACTAGCAACCAACCAATAACAAAGAAAGATTATTTTTTATAATATGTAACTAAATAACTAAATGTAGTTGTTCTTAGCTGTTATTAGCTGATATATAATATCCTAAAGGACGGAAACTAGTGTTCTGTAAATTGTATTATAACACGTTTCCTTCCTCTAATCTACTCTTGTATTCATTTAATTCAAATGTAATTATCACTCGCTCTACTCGCTTGGTAGAAACAAAGTATCAAACTACTACTAAGACGAGCTACTCAGGTCGTGCGTCTCCGCAGTGCGCGCAGAGAGTGCAGAGAGTGCAGAGAGTGAACTGTAATAGGATTTACTGAGATTTATACAACAATGCTTGTTCTTGTTCGTTGCGGGACGTAAATTCCGTTAATATATCCTCGTGTGAGGCATTCCGGGGTGCATCGATTGTATTACCTGGAATACTCGTATACTGCAGTATCGACGTAGTACCGTTGTTATCTTAAAACAACCTTACATTTACACACAGTATCACCCGCCACTGGAGGGAATGCGGTCTTTTAATATGTCACGTGGAAACAACTGTCCCTATATGCTATCTCCTATTGCCTACATACTGTCCTACATACTGTCGTAGGTACCTAGCGACGAGCGGGGCTAAGCGCCGCACAGGCAAACAATTCACTACTTATTAAATCATGCTGCGGTTTTTAATTAAATTTATTTGACCGCATTTGTTGACTGAGTGATGTCGAGTCGCGCACACAGACATGTACGTATGTTCGTTGAACATTCCGAAATGTGCAACTTTAATGCGCGATAATAACACATGAAATGTAATCCGAATAAAATTAATAATGAATAATATTTTCAGTATAAAATAAATTCATTTCAAGCAATTTTGCATGATAGAGTTTAAATTCATAATAAAAACTTTATATAGGAAAAGGCAACGTGAATATAGTGCGACGTGAAATATGTATAATAGATCTATATTGGAACTATACAGCTAAAGATTTTACATGTTTGTGTTGAACGCATGAATCTCATGAACTCCCGCTCCGAGTTGTACAATTATTATTGTGATAGACGATCCATTCACCGAGGAGGATGATATTTCAAATGTGTTATGTACCATACGTACCAGAGACATGTACAGCTTCGAGGAGGTGCTGGTGCAATACTGGCCTTGGTGTGAAAGTGCTTGTATACGTGAAAGGTGACACTTTCACAGGTGACGTGGTGGTGACGTGGTGGTGTCCCAACTGCATGTAGTACTGCAGTAAGCTCTAACGTACTGATATCTATTCTTCCGTGTGAAGTTGGGTGTGCGATGGTTGCGGGTTCGATCCCTGCTAGGAGGTATATATCAAATATTTAAGAGAAGCTCTTTAGTTGTAATATGCGCATATGAATTTCAACGGAGCATGATAATAACGTATGACTTACTCATCGGTCAGAGCGCTGGGACAGTTTCGAAGAAGCGCAGGTTCAAATCCCGCTATGTTATTTTTTATACGTTTCCTATAAAGAGTATTGTAATAATTAGTAATTATATAAGAATGTTTATATTTTACTATTAAATTCTTCAATTATACGCATTAGCAGGGCGCGGCGCGGTGGTCGGTGGTGGGCGCTGGTGGCGGCGGAGGGCAATCAAAGTTCACTCTTGCACATAAGCTATAACCGTTTCACTTTTTCATTTCACAATTTGTTTTTAAATTCGACAACGAGGGTCTCGATAGCTCTCTGTGGCGTGCCACTACCGTTGAAGGGTAATTTTCGACCTTTTCGGAATGTCTGAATAAACTATTCTGTTATAAAATATTAATAGTATATAAAACTATTATTTTTGGCTGTGACTTTACTTTTCAATTACAGTACTTTTAGAAATCTGTCTATACGAGTATGTTTCCAACGCACTCGGACAGAGGTTCCACGTAATTACAATAAGTGTCATGTAACCTTCCGATCAGGGCTTCCGCCTCCATGCAACTGTCTCCGTTTAACACAATTCCACTGCTTTTATTGTCTTTTTCACCTAAATCTACCCACTTGTACACAAGTAGGTACGCTAAAAGTATAGATATTGTTTTTTACCGATTTTTACGGAAATTAAGGGTCGATAATAATTTCCTTGTAGTTTGCGGTCACAGTTACCTCCCACACTTAGAATGTGTCAAGCAAAAATTTAGTTAGTTAGTTAGTTTAGTTATTTGATTTAACCACGCGGGCGAAGCCGCAAGTTTGAACTAATTTACTATTTAGTATATATAGCACAAATTGAAATAATAGGATCTACAATTAATTATTTATAGTAGTGTATGTGAGGTTTGGCACCTCGTAATATATCAAAATATCGTGTAGCGTGACGCTCACCATTAGACGACTGCTTATCGCCTGTTATCTATTATCTTTTGAAACATGTATAAGAGGGAAAAACCCAATTGAATTATTTATTAAATCTATATTAATATATATTTTTATTGTTTATATAACTTTACGCTGTATCCCGTGTATAGCAGCGTTGGCAGAGGGAACCTATTGTTGAGACTATAGCGGTTGAGATGTGATACCACTATTTAATATGATCTTATTTATTTTACACTAAATGAGTAAAATTAAAAATCCAAATTTTGTGGAGAAATTGTCCAAATTTATTTAACACACAGATACGTGAAGAGAAAATAATTGAACACTCACAGAAGGAAATAAAGAAATTTAAATAAATACCAATAGAAAATACAAGCTAAACTAGCACGTAATAGCAAGAAGTTAAGGTTGAGAATTGAATGCAAGCTAAGAGAGCAATGGATACACAAGTGAATGTCGCAAGCGATTCTAGCCGACTCTTTAAACGTGGCGATGCTAGCTAGCAGCCTACGACACGCATAGCAAAAAAACTCGGAACAGGTTTGAATTGTTCCAATGCGCCGCGTGCGGATGATTTTAGTAAATGTAATAATATTAATTTAGAATAAGTAATGTTCCCTACAGTACTCCCCCCCAGAGACCTGGTTAAGGGCGATAGTAGTCTGGAAACTTGACTCTTCTTCCGCTTCTTGTCCGCCTCTCAAGTGTCTGCTCCACGTCAGATTGAGAGATAGCCTTTGGTGCTGTTATTATCCTCTTTGATGCAGGAACGGCCTCTCGCGTAACATATGCGGGCTTGATCCTGTCCACACTAACGTTATTAGGCTTACCACATATGTCTATTTTGAAATATTTAGGAGTCCTCTTGAGAACCTTGTATGGGCCTGCATAAGGTGGTTCCAGTGGTTTGCGGACGTGGTCCTGCCGTAAAAAAACATGTGTTGACTCTGCAAGGTCAGTTGGCATATAAAAAGGACCTGTCCTATGCCATGACGTGGGCTTCGGTGAGAGTCGTGCCATACCAGCACGAAGACGAGTGACCAGATTTGTGCTATCTGCTGTCCTATAATCTTCCGAGGGTGCAAGAAATTGCCCTGGAAGTCGAAGGGGCTCCCCGTAGACCAGCTCAGCCGCTGAAGCCTGAATATCATCCTTCCAAGCGCTACGGATGCCCAGCCGCACTAAGGGAAGTGCTTCCGTCCAGGTCGAAGAGGGATGGCACATGATAGCTGCCTTCAGCTGCCGATGGAGTCTCTCGATCAAGCCGTTGGAAGCTGGATGATACGAAGTAGTCGTAAAGTGATGTGCACCAACCATGGCTGATAGTGCCTTGAAGAGATGCGACTCGAATTGCCGACCCCTATCGGTTGTAATTCGAAGAGGGCAACCAAATCTTGCTATCCAACCAGAGAGAAGAGCGGCAGCACAGGAATCAGCTGTGATGTCCTTAAGTGGGAATGCCTCAGGCCATCGTGTGAAACGGTCGATGACAGTAAGACAATATCTGAAATCAGACGAAACAGTTAAAGGTCCGACGATGTCGAGGTGGATGTGTTCAAACCTCGATGTAGGAGTAGGAATTGAGGATAAGGGAGCAAGGGTATGACGGTGAACTTTGCTCTTTTGACAAAGTATACACTCTCGTGTCCACTCTCTACAGTCCTTGCGAATCCCTGGCCATACAAATCTCTGTGTAACCAGCCGCACTGTAGCTGTCCTACCAGGATGGCTCAAGCTGTGTAAAGTTTCAAAAACTTGTCGGCGAAACTTCTCAGTAATGAACGGGCGCGGAGAAGACATTGATACGTCACAGTATAACTTATGGTTAGAGTCTGGCAAATCTACTTTAGCCAGTTTTAAGGATGAGCCTTTTTGAAGTAGACCTAGCAGTTCAGGATCAGTATCTTGAGCAAGTGCTAGAGCCTGGTAATCAATAGATCGACTCACCTCTTCCAGTCGTGACAGAGTATCACCCACTACGTTCAAACGTCCTGGTAAGTATTGAATAATAGTTGTGAACTGAGAAATATAATCAAAGTACCGATATTGGCGCGGTGAGCATTTCTCCCTGTTAATGTTGAATGCATATGTGAGAGGTTTATGATCCGTATGAATCACGAAGTTTCGAGCCTCAACCATGTGTCGAAAATATTTAATGGCTTCATAAATGGCTAACAGTTCTCTGTCGTAAGGACTATACTTCTTCTGCGCAGATGTTAATTTTTTAGAAAAGAAACCAAGAGGTTGCCATACGTTATTAACACGTTGTTGAAGAACTGCTCCAATTCCGACATCAGAAGCATCAGTGGCAATAGCTAGCTCTGCAGAAGGATCTGGGTGAGCCAGTAATGTGGCTTGAGATAAACAAGTCTTACATTTTTGAAAGGCTTCCATCATCTCCGGCGTCATAGTGATCGGCTTAGCTCCTTTCATCTTAGGTCCTAAAAGCGCAGCATCTAATGGTGCTTGGATATTTGCGGCATCGGGAATAAAACGCCGATAAAAATTGAACATACCGAGGAAACGTCGTAATTCCTTAGCAGTTTTCGGCACACTGCACTCCTGTATGCTTTTTACGTTCGTCTCTAAAGGTTGAGTCCCAGAATCTGACACTAGGTAACCAAGAAATTTTACCTGTCGCTGCCCGAAGACACACTTGGATGTGTTTATCAAAACACCATACTCTTTGAGCCTGGTGAAGAGTAGTCTGATGTGGCGCTGATGTTGTTCTTCAGAACTGGAAAATACCAAAATGTCGTCTAAGTAACCAAAACAAAAGTCATCAAAATCACGTAGCACTTCGTCCATGAACCTTTGAAAGGTTTGTGCTGCATTGCGCAGTCCGAAGGTCATGTACGGGAACTTGAAAAGTCCAAAAGGAGTTGTAATGGCTGTTTTGTGGATATCATTGACGTGTACTGGTATTTGATTGTACGCCTTGACTAGATCGATAGTTGAAAATACTGTACAACCAGAGAGTTGGTAGGAAAAATCCTGGATATGGCGTATCGGATACCTGTCAGGTACTGTGCGAGCATTGAGTGCCCTATAATCACCACATGGTCTCCATCCGTCGTCCTTCTTCTTAACTAAGTGCAGAGCGGACGACCACGAACTGTTAGAGGAGCGGGCAGTTCCCTGTGACAGCATATCGTCAAATTCTTTTTTGGCTGCTTTTAGTCTAACTGGGTCTAAACGACGAGGTCTACTGGTAACCGGTGGTCCGGGAATTGTTTTGATGTAATGCACGGTATTATGCTTAGGTAAGGAAGACGTACCTGATGGTCTCGTTACCTCTGGAAACTCATGAAGCAGCTGATGGTATTTTGATTCTCCCGAAATGGCTTTGACTGACGCAAGGTCATCGGAGATATTTTCTTTTATTGCTTGCACTGACAGAGTGGTATTTCCATCGACGAGTCGCTGACATCTGCAATCTACAAGAAGATTGTAAAATATCAAAAAATCTACGCCGATAATAGGCTTTGAAACATCAGCGATGGTAAATTTCCAGGTGAAAGTACGCTTTAGTCCTAGGTCTAAGTGTAACAATGTAGGACCGTAAGTATGAATGACTGTACCGTTCGCCGCCATGAGTTCATACTTTGTCTTGGTACAGGGCGCCTTGGTAGCCAACCGTGGAAAAACGCAGAGATCCGAGCCAGTATCAATGAGGAAAAGCATTTTTGAAATACGGTCGGTAATGAAAAGACGGCCTGTAGGTAAAGGGCAGACGTTGGCCGCTACTTCCGGCTGCCCAGAGAGTTTTCCGACTCTCCGTAATTACATGGCTGCACACATTTTTTAGCATATGAACCAAATTTAAAATGGTACCAACACTTTTGCTGGGTAGTTGACTTCCTGCGATGTCTGGAATGGCTCCGGGAACGCTCTTTAAATTTCGATGAGACCGAGTTGTGACGTACCTGGGTCGAGAGTTCCGATACCTGCTTGGTCAGGAGTTGGATCTGCTTGGCCATTTCTTCCAACATGGAGGATGCAGGGGGTGTGGCCATCGCAGATGTGCTTGCGACCTGTGGTGATGAGGGTGCTATCTCATGCACCTTGTCTGCCAGGTCAGCTAATTTTTCGATAGGCAGATCAGGCTGTGAAGCTATAACCGTTTGAATGTTTTGTGGTAACCTACTCGACCATAATGTTTTTAAAAAATCCTTGGGGACAGATGAACCCGCAAGATCTTGCATGTATCGCAGAAACTGTGATGGCTTGCGATCACCTAGCTGCTCGTGCCTCAGCAACTGCATCACTTTCTTTTCTTGAGACGCAGACAATCTTTTAATCAGTTGCGTTTTAAGAGTGATGTATTTATCCGTCTCGGGAGGAGAAATGATAATATCCTTCACCTCGACAGCAAATTGATTATCTAACTGAGCGGCAACGTAATAAAATTTTGTAGTATCACTTGTTATATTAGATAAAGCAAACTGACCTTCAATTTGTGAAAACCAAAGGGCTGGTTCTTCCGGCCAGAATGGTGGAATACGCACGCCAATTCTGCACACGTTGGATGTAGTCGCGTCCTCCATCTTGTATCAGAGGTCACTTGCCAAGGTCGTCAAAATGGCCTCTTGCCGTTTTAAATCTTCTTGCCAGCAGTAAACGTAGGTATTTATTGTAGTGCTCACCAATTTAGGGGTCACCAATATAGCGGTTGAGATGTGATACCACTATTTAATATGATCTTATTTATTTTACACTAAATGAGTAAAATTAAAAATCCAAATTTTGTGGAGAAATTGTCCAAATTTATTTAACTCACAGATACGTGAAGAGAAAATGATCACAGAAGGAAATAAAGAAATTTAAATAAATACCAATAGAAAATACAAGCTAAACTAGCACGTAATAGCAAGAAGTTAAGGTTGAGAATTGAATGCAAGCTAAGAGAGCAATGGATACACAAGTGAATGTCGCAAGCGATTCTAGCCGACTCTTTAAACGTGGCGATGCTAGCTAGCAGCCTACGACACGCATAGCAAAAAAACTCGGAACAGGTTTGAATTGTTCCAATGCGCCGCGTGCGGATGATTTTAGTAAATGTAATAATATTAATTTAGAATAAGTAATGTTCCCTACAAGACACTGCTTCCTACTTTCCCTCCGATTTACGAGACCTCGTCTAAAGTCAGATGCTGTGCCACTCCACTACGACGGTCTCTCGGTGAGTAGCTCCCTGCACGAGGCAGTCACAAGTGCCTGCAAATAGAAGATACATTAATAAAGCCGTACAATGTGTTGTTGTTAGATAAACCTTCAGCATATCCCGGTCGGTTTCGAAAACGTTAAGAAAGCAGGGTACCCGGAGTAAATAGACACTCCGGTCTCCACTTTTCGAGACCTTGCGTGATGAGTGGCAGAACTCAATCCTGTATTTATCTTATCACCAAAACGGCCAAATAAAAATAGTGCATTATCCAGAATGGGAATAAAACCTAGCTACTAATTCGACAATTTCCAGTGGACTCTGAGATACTTTACGTATGTCAACTTAAACAGTTCTAACGAGAGCTCCTTCGCGTTCATCTTTACCAATACTGCGGAAGGCGCTTATAGCTGACTTGATGTACATGTGAACATAATATACTCATAGTCCAGGGGGCGGCGGCACTTAATGAGATACAAGAGCTCCGAGCGTGTGCAGGACGATTACAATTAGCTACTTGCCATAGCGCCACGACGCTCGCATAATTCGTTCGATTAACATAATAAACTGACTCCTTGTTTATATTATCCTATATCTTATAAAACAAAGTCGCTTTTCGTGTCTGTCTGAACTTTCTAACTCTTCTTCTTCTAAACCACACAACGGATTTTTATGTGGTTTTCACCATTAGGTCGAGTATTTCTCAGGGAAGGTTTATATATAGTTTATTATTTGTACATTCTTATGTAAATTAACATAAATACGATAAATGTGTATAAAGTCCTACCCGTTGAGACACTTTCGCGCATGCGCTGCTTTAATGGTAAGTACTACATGAAAAAAATGTACTGGAGTATTGTTCCTCTTAATAAGATCTACAAAAAAGTCCGCGACAGCATATTTTTATCTTTTAAGGATAACGTGTAGTGATCATATTTCTATCTAAAAATAGTAATTTCAATATATTTTTTATTGTGAGGGATATTTTTCCATAATGGTATTAATCCTTATCCTTTAAAATACTTTATTAATTTTCTACGGTAAACGAAGATAAAATTTGCTTTTTACACTATTTCGAAATTGCGAATAGTTTTAGAGAAAAACGCATTTAATTGTTGACACATCCCGCCGTTGACACATCAGCTGTATGTTACTCAAGTTTCACTTATCCCTTACTCTCAGCATATAAATAAGTATATTAGTTACGTTGGCCATTTAATGTAAATCAAAACTGTCTTTTACTGTCTTTCATTTTAATAAGTACTTTAGAAGTTGTTACAATATCAAAAAAATCCATGCTGCGAACTCGCCATGCGTCCGCCGTGCCCGCTTGCCTTACACGCATCGGTGGTTCAGTGGTAGAATGCTCGCCTGCCACGCGGGCGGCCCGGGTTCGATTCCCGGCCCATGCATTCTATTTAATTTTCCTCACACGTCGTGCTTGCTTTTCATCAGGGACAGAATACCCCCTTCAGCATTAACCACAAGCTCGAAAAAAAAAACCCGGCTGCCTCTATAGCAACGAAGATTTAGTTAGAAGCGTTTGCACGTATTGGATAATTGGAGTTGAATGTATTATTTCAGCGCGATATATTTGGTTTCACATTTTTTGTAGTAGTTATTAGTAGGTAGGTTTTTGTTTATAATTTCTTCACTTTAAAAATAGTCATTTAACTATCTAAAAATAGTCATTTAAATATATTTTAATAAGTACTTGAAAAGATTAGTAGCACAGATTTAAAATTACGGTACCTACTAAAAAATCCTTGCTGTGTAAAACAATTGGAAAATCCTTATTGAAACTATGAAAATGCGGGTTGCATTAGGGTTTAATTAATTTTCACATTATCTTAAGTGCTTTGCAAACATACATTACATGAATAATCCAATAGTTAAAGCGGGCGAAGCCGCAAGAGGGTCGCTAGTTTATTTATAAATACATAAAACCTTAAAAAAATAAACATTTAAATTAAAATGCAGCCTACTGTAAAATAAAACCAAATAAAGTTAAATAAATAACAGAAATTAAAAAATATTATATTATTTTTTGTAAGGTTAGCTCTTTTATTATTTAATTTGGAATACCTAGTTATGGCTATTTGCAATAACCGTCACCGTACCGCCATTGGGAAGTAAGACTGACTTCACGTGGAGAAAGCGGGGGTTCGATATCAGCTGATGACTTGGTTTCATTTCTCAGATATGTGAAGCTTTGCTACATACACATATAAACAATCACTTCGACTGACAGCCGCTGCCCGCAATCGACTACACCCGACAGCAGACACAATATATTAAGTTGGCAACACTTCATGAAAATCTAAAATATTTTAGTACAAATAGAAACAACGTCAAAGGCATGATAGAGTCACCTTTCTGACGTATTTACTTATGTATGTATGTATATCTGTATATTTGTATATCTACGCTAATTTGGACGTTGCCACAAGCCCTACGCCGCCCCACGCAGATACCCAGCGGGCGCTCTAATTGTGGCCTGAGTTCCAAATTACTTACACTGGGAAAAACTAAAATATACTTAAATGTCACATTCATATACCTACATACTTTGTATATTTAAATGAAGCAAGTCGTACTAGTTTTTCGTCAGTAATTTCTCTCATTACATAAATATAATTTAAGGTATAATTTATGGTAGAGACGTAAAATTCGCCAAGTGATTACACTAAAATGCTTGGCAGATGAGGCTTGCACATTTGCCCTGGTTCGACAGCTAGCAGTGTTAGGTTCCACGACTTATGGCAGTGTCTTAAAAATGGGTGAAAAGTGGGGAGCAGAGAGTCGTACGCTACATCCTCTCTATACACTAAAGTTTATGCAATTACAAATTGAAATGAAAATAGTTCACAACCAGTGCGTCATAACTGCACTACGAGGGTAGAAATGCTAAATGAAGGTCTCATTTAGGTTGCCTCGTCTGGTCTCAAAGCGTCCAAGACAGGTGACGTCAGTGAACATATATTTATAAAGAAATGTATTCTCCAGACGTTTAAGTTTACACATGTTGTTACATAATCTTTGGTTAAATTGTTTTCATGAATTAATTTTTGATATTTGAAGGACGTCGTGGAGTGGTGCTGAATGAAAATTCAACAGTTGTGGGTTCGATTTCCATTCTGATTTACCGAATCATTTTTATTTACTCACTTTGGTAACAAGACAAAGCGTAGCGTTGAGTTGTACCACTCAGCACGAAATGTTTGCAGAATGGAGTGACCTAACACTAGGTTTCCTCTGTCCACTCCGCTTTATGCGGAATATAGCGTATAAATAGGTAAGTTAAATAAAAAAAATCTTTTTAACTTCCGCTGTATCTTGCTTAAGCATTTCATTGTATAACAGAATAGCAGAATAGGTAGTTACCTAGAGTTAAGTTTCTTTGTTCCCCAAATATCATTGCTTGTTGGGTGTGGAACCCATATCTTATAAAAATAACAGAACATTTCTGTACAATGAATCGCTAAAGTCGCTGCAGCCAACATGAGCGCCGGCACCCCCTCCAATATGTGCCAATATGATGTGCTTCCTCTTTCAGACAACACAGATCAAACTTGAGGACCGTCACGTAAAAACACGAGGACTGTTGTGATGTTGTTAGTCCATAAACTTTGCGTTTAAGTGAATTGTATTAGGAAATGTTTATATTTAAAACAATATTAAACTATTTCACTATTTTTGTTTAAGGATTAGGTGAAGTTAGCATAGACTGCAGTGACAGTTGTACCAAATTTACTTTATATCTTAAACGAACACTAACTTGTAGACCCCGTTACCGCGACCGTGTGCAGGCGTGTGTGCTGTGTCTTGTACGCATATAAAATTATTAAATGATGATTAAATAGAAATATTATTTTATGTGAATAATATACTTGTAACCTGCAGAGCTGTAGTTAACTATAGTTAAACATGAAACAGTACATTCTGTAAATAAATGAAAACTATTTGTTACCTAACACTTACTTAACCTACATTAAATGTCAGTAAATAAGTAATGTATTACAATATTGGTGTGTTGTCATTACAAAGAAATGAAAATTTAATTAAAATTTGGTCTCCCCGAGGAATGAATAAGATGTTTATCTTTCATTGAACTAACGAATACTTTTGTTACGAAGGAAGACTTGAACAACGATATTGGTTTAATTACAGCGCCCCGTCCTTATCTCAGCCATCAGCGCCGCTGTGGCGCGCTGTACTCAGCCAGCTGAGTAACGACTGACCCTTTTCGTAATATGACAATAGATCATACAGGCCACGCGTATATGTACGTTGTAGCGTACGTATCTTTGATATCAGAGCTCATATAAACTATGTTGTAATTATATATCTAATGTTAGTTAGACTTAGTAAGGGACAGCTACTGTGTCGTCAGAGACACTACGACAACCAGTGCTACTCTAGAGCACGTCAGATACTACAGGATGAGCTACCGGACTGTTAACCTCGGCCGGAGCAACTGCAGAGCAGGGAAGTTAAGTGAGTGGGACTCTTGTACTGTAGGGGAGTATCAAGTGAAACCTTGTTCAAAGTTCAGGAACTTCCTGTTTCTCAATGGATACTTGAGTTACGTGTCAAAGCGCCGGAACATTTTTCGTCGAGTAATGTGATTACTTCTATAGTGTAGCTGCACCCCCCCCCCCTCCCCTCCCTCCTCCTTTGCAGTCAGTCAGTCTGGATTTGAATAATTTTTCAAAAAATTGTGAATAAAATTTAATGAGGAGTCACCAGTCCTCAGGGTAACCTCAATGAAAATAAAAAAAATAAAACAACAAGTAATAAAATTTAATGACGTATGTATGTATGTTTCGCATAGCTCAGTAGAAGCTATGACTGTTATGTAATACGTTCACACATAAAAGTAACAATAGACTGAAGTGTAAATTGAAATACAAATATAACGTAGTCTACTTACGCAGCTCCTCTCGGTATGAAAGCGGCGCTCTCCGGCGGAATACATGCACGAGTATATACTCGTATGTTAGGTGACTTTATTGGATTGCCGTAGCATCGTAGCTGCGTCGCTCCAGCTTGCACGTACCTAACCCGGCGTCGACGGGGCCGGTCTGTGAGACTCGTCACATTTTATTTCGCTGGAGCTGTTGAGATGTTCTATTCATGGCGGGTAACACATCAGTCGTGCAACGACGGCAGTGGGAGAGACGAGCACCAAGTAGGAAAGGTTATCTGACGGCCATCCTTGCAGTTAATGATACAATTTCACGTCAATATCTGACCATTATTTTAAACGTACTGTTTTCAATAT
This sequence comes from Heliconius melpomene rosina, assembly GCF_056956725.1. Classification (NCBI taxonomy): domain Eukaryota; kingdom Metazoa; phylum Arthropoda; class Insecta; order Lepidoptera; family Nymphalidae; genus Heliconius; species Heliconius melpomene. The sequence goes on along the minus strand of NC_140402.1, from coordinate 159,517 downwards.
TTATTTTTTGGTTGTTATTTATAATTAAGGTTGCTAATATTTGTATAGTTCTATATATCTTATTTGTATTTTTGTAGGTATTTAGTAAAAAAACAAGAGAAACCTACTGTCGATTTATCAAAAGTCTGACTCAGACTCTACTACGAGTTACTGCAGATGTCAGGCCAGGTGCCAGGTCGAGTGATCGTATTCATCTGACCATCACAACAGGTTCTTTGCTTACTATTGGTTATTAATTAAAAGTAATGTTATATTTACGTAGAAGAGAAAGGTTTCGAAACTGATGATAACCTTACTTAGTGTATCTGTGTTACACGCACTCATGTGTACACGAGTGAACTCGCATGTAATTATAAAGTTGCATACTACGATGAGTGCACTTTGTATTCACAATAAAGAGAGAGCAACAAATGAGTGGTCTGTCATAGACGACTGAGATTTGATCAGTAAATAGAGAAATAAACAAAAGAATGAGTACGCAGCACTGGCAGTACTGGCTGCACGTCGTACGTGGCTCGCGCACTTGACCCCGTTAGCGCTTAGCAGTGCGCTGCGAGGGGTGCGGGCGCGGAGGTCAAGGATGTAATCAGGGGCTATGATGATTCTATCTAATAACATTAAGTTTATCTACCAAGTAAATCTAATATGATTATGAATAAGTCAATTATCATTTATTCTGTAATGTACATTAATAATGACATATGAAAATTGTAGATTTACTTCCGAGAGTGAAAAGATTGTAGGAGAAGGAGAAATGTACATAAGATTGATAGTTTCATCGTTGAATATAAATGAGGTAACTCCTACGAGAGGAGTGGCTGCTTAACGTATCTTTAGAGGTCATATTATTTGCAGCATATTCGTTACCGGGACGGGTGCGCGTGTGTGTGTGCGCGTCTGTGTGTGAGCACTGAGCGCACACACGCACACGTTTGCGCGGATCTTTATAGCACATATATTACTTTTTTTTCATTGCTCGTGTTTATTTCTCTACGCAAATAAAAGCGTCTCTGATTTGCATGTTTTTGTTATTTGTCACTTTTAACATCACATATATATATATGATGATGCGCACACAATGTAATGTTCTCAATGTTTTGAGAGTAAAACTTTATAGAATTCGAGATTACAAAAAGTAATAGAAAATCTTCTTCTTTTTATGTCGGTATATTTGTAACACTGGATAACATATTATTCCTTTTCTGCAAACATTGAACAAATAGAATTTTAAATCTACGCGAAGTGTTTTCTTTCTTAAACGTGAGAGCGTCTCAGGGTGCCAACACTTTTGGCGGATAATTTAAAGCTGGCCTACTTTCCAACTAAACTAGTTTTATTCTTTTATGAAAGAAAACGATAAAATAGGAGTACGTTGAGAGTTAAGTAGATCTGGGACCAATCTTTTAAATTTACACGTACTAATTACGTAGAGTTTATGTATGTCTTAAGTCAACAATTAATATTCTGAAATAATTCAATCAACAATCATACTACTATAGTCTGCTGGGATAATTATGGTTTCAAATGAAGAATAGTAAAAATAATTCAGTTTAAAATATTATTTGTTATCATTCTCTTAGAATTTAAAGCGGTAAGTGGCCAAGTTGGCGGTCCCATGATAACAGTCAGAGTAGAACATAGTGAGATATCACTTCTGTGTACAGGAATTTATTTTATCATAATTATAAGTCCATATACAGTTTACTAGGAGACAGTCGCTGGTCACCCTGCAGTTTCCTGGATCGGACGTCCATCTCAGCAGGTGCTCGCGACGCAGACAAATTATATGGAACTCTTATTGAACTACCGTATATAACGTCTTACAAATAAACCAATCCTCATCGGCCCTATCTTTCAATATGATTAAATTGATTTCAGTTCTAAGCTTTATTTCTTAATATTTTTAGACATTTGAAACTACACATTATTTTTATTTACACTAAAGTCCATATAAATAAAAGCTGAAGTCTAACAGAGAAACAAAACAAATGTTCGACAAAACTCCCCACCACCACCACCGCCACCACCGCCCACCAACCAGCTTACATATTTACTTTTTTGTGATAAAGCCGAAACCTTTGTGGAAAATACGAGTATGAAGTATGAGTATATGCTTTTATGAATTAAAATAAATGTTGCTTCAAGTTTTAATTAATTTGGGAAATTCAAATAACGAGAGAAAATGTGTAAAAGTTAGACATATTATGAACGTTTTAAAAGTAATCAATCGAGATAATTAATACTGGATTTAATTAAATCCACACTCTCGTATGTAGAATGTTACTTTTTGTTGTTTATCAATTAATTTTATTGACACTTACAATCAGTTCCGTACAATAAGTTACGTAAAAAATTGGCAGAACTTTTCATGCGGACCGCCATAAATCAACTTACAGCGTAAGTGTAGCGTCAGCTTGTAAATAATTACCCGAGGCACGTGTGGGCGTGTGCACGGACACACGCACGCTACATGTACGTATACATCTGTACATACACACACGCACACACACACACACACACACATACGTCTGCGAACACAGCGCCGCGCGCGACCTGCAAATTGATTTATATTATCCGTCAAAGACGAATTTTTGCGTGAAATGAACGATCGGTGTTGTTGCCCCGAGTCGAGTCGAGTCGAGCGGGTTTGATTGATGATTACGAACAAAAAGTAATTACCCCTACTTTCGTCGTCTCCTTACAACATTTTTATATCCTTTCTTTTAATTAAATTAATAAAGTAATTATTTTAGGAATCCTTACATCCGAAGACCTTTGTGTTTAATTCTATTAAATATTAAATATATATAATTTTTTTTATGGAAAATGACAAGGCAAACGAGCGTTCGGGTCAACTGATGGTGATCACCGCCCCCCACGACCCCGTGCAACACCAGAGGAGCTACATGTGCGTTGCCGGCCTTTGAGGTGGAGATAGACGCGCTTTTTGAAGGCACCCATATCGTACCAACCTGGAAACACTGTCGCGGGTAGACCGTTCCACAGTTCGGTGGCGCGTGGGAGGAAATTTCTACGAAACCGCACAGTAGTGGAGTGCCACGTATCCAGATGGTGTGGATGATATTTAAGTTTGTGACGTGCTGTGCGGTTAGAAAATTCGGCGGCAGGTAACAGGTCAAACAGTTCCCCAGAAAACTCATCATGATAAATGCGATAGAGAACGCACAGCGAGGAGACCTCTTTTCGCAGAGCCAAAGTGTCAAACTTATTGGGTCCTTAATGATTCGAACAGCTCTACGTTATATGCGATCAAATGTGTCGAGCTGATACTGTCAACATATTAGTATTTCCTTTTATATTTAGTATTTTTTGATACAATTAGGATTTCCTTTTAGCCAAAATAATATTGTAGCAAAATTTACATTAATATTTAAATATATTCATTTAATAAAAATTATAACAAAACCATTCCGATGTTCAAAAGGGTCGCAAATCACAGCTCATAGATTTTCCAATCACTGTCGATTAACCGCAATCAGAGCAATGAAGGCCCAAGGTCGAAGGTGGCTCGAGGGGGGTTGGCGGGGAAAGCGAAAGGAGGGGGAGGGGAGGGGGGGTCTAGTGGGGGCAAACTTAATATTCAGGTGCGGAAACAGAGTGCATCCACTTCGCAGATACCACCAGTACTGGGATTGAATCTTAATCCGATCCACTGCTGCGTATTGACTTGTGTTTGATATTCTTTATTGGCTAACTAAAATCTTAAGTAGTAATATGAAAAAAAATATATATTTTTATTGTACACCAAAAATAAATCCATAATATTACGCACATAACAATAAGAAACACACAACAAAGTACAAAAAGGCGGCCTTTTCGCTAAATGAGCGATCTCTTCCAAGCAACCTTTGGGTAGAGGAGAGAATTAAGGAAATGGGAAGACACACCCCGTGCATAGCCAATGACTATGTAAATATCATACAGACATACGTAAAGAGGTGTACGTCACGTCCATAGTCACTCAGGCAACGTGTCACTGTGCATCGGACCACGGCAATCAGAATCAAATATTTTAGCTTTTATTTGTTTTAATGAATAAATATTTGTCATATGCAGTTATAAAGCAAAGGGCGAGCAGCCAATTGCAGTATTAAAGTGTGTATCGCTCAGCTCATACTCACAGTACCTCCGCGCTTTTAAAAAATAACAAAAAGATTTATTTCACTTAAAAAATATGTTTATACACACTTACAAAGAAACTAAAATATAGATATAATTTTTATTTCCTCCTCATTTTGTGAATTTAATTTCCATGAGATGTAACATACATTTATAAGTGAAGTGGGTAGTCGCGGGCATGTACCAAGTGCCGTCGACTGGACCGGTGAGGAGTCCTACCCCCTCGTCGACGGCATATTTTATTTCTAACAGTCGATGATTGTAGCTCGATGCGCTTCCCATACGTTCCATTGTTTTCTTAATAATTTCTTTCTAAATTTGTCTTTATCGTGTTCTGCTTTAAATTCTTATATGTTTGTGGTGGACTTTTGCATAAACTGTGTCCTACTATTTGTGTTAGGGTGGGTGCAGGATAGGTGCAGGGTGGGTAGAGGCAAAATGCTTCGTTCTCTGATATCCGTCATGAATGTTACAAATGCATTTGATGGAATTGTAGTACTTCTGAATGCCTAATAAAAAAAATAGTCTCATGCTTTTTAACGCACAACAAAAGAGGCAGAGGGAACCCCTAGTGACAAGGCACTCGGTTCTGTTAAAAAATATAGAAGAAAAAGATAGAAATACAAAAAAAAACATACAAAGATATATCTAATGTTGTTGCAAATTGAATCACCGAGGGAGAAGTTTCATATAGAACAGTATAGCAAGGAAGGAGACGCCGCGCCGCCTCGTAATTACACCGTACTACGTGCGGAACGACACCGAGGTAATGGAATGCAAACAATGCCCGGGGCTATCGCTGTTGGGACTAGCTGCCGGCGCAGACTTGCGTCTGTTGAACGTACTACTTATTGTTTGGTAAGACGCAGCGCGGCGTTGGTCGGTCAAACGTGAGTCGCTCTCGCCTACCAAGGGCTCCGTACTAATGTCATGATTGTAGGTTAATTGGCGAGATTGTAAGAACGTGACTTATACAAGTTGATCAATTTAAGTTTACTGATTTCATACGTGTACGTGTACGTGATACTACAATTATCAATTTATTAGTTTCTATACGTAACATAAAAGGACATATACCTGACTGACTGAGGTAATACGCACACAAAGCCTTAACCGCTAACGATAAAAGCGCGAAATTTGGACATATGTTTATTTTCGTAATTTGGACTTCCATTAAGAAGGGATTTTGAAAAATTTTAGCTCTAAAGGGATGAAATAGGGGTTTAAAGTTTGTATGGATTTTTTTTTAAATCGCCACCGATTTTTATAAAATTTGAAATTCAGACTCTTAAAAATATTTCATTGAACACGTGTTTCACGGTTTATTAGAATTTACCCTCTAAACTGAAAATAATTTCATAAATATATTTAATAAACATTCGTATGCTTCAAGCGGGTGAACCGCGACGGCACACTAGTGTACGCTCGTCTGCGCGCCCGCAGCCAGGCCGCCAGGACTACCGTAGCTAATAATGTGTGCAATAGCGCTGTATTACCTGTTGTTTGTTCCGGAGTCTGCTCGTGCCCGGAGACAGTCAGAGGCTACGGTAATGTACAAATACATACTAATTTGAAAGAAAAATCTACTTTTTATCCATGTGATTTTTTTTTAGATTTGCGATTTTTTATCAGAATTTGACGTCGTCGTGGCCTATTGGAGCAGCAGTTGACTGTAAGTGTATGGTTGTGAATTCGATCCACGCTATTCAAAATGATTATATTTAAATTATTTTTATTTCCCCCCTCGGGTAGACAGAGCGCGGCGTTGAGTTCCGATATTCAACAAATAATGTTTCGAGTTCGGACGGTAAGTGAGGAACGATGTGATGCTGTTTAAACCTTCGTGAGAGTAATTTTTTATTCAAACTTTATAAAGTCAAGTACTAACCTACTATTTATTATACATAACAATTGTACCGCTGAATTTTATACTAAAAATATTAATCGTGAAAGACTAAGAAGTTACAACATTTTTACAAGAGTTAAAGGGGTTGCGGCAAAACTTAGTAAATAGCGATCGTCCTGACGAGCGCCGCGGGCGGTGTCCGGAGTAAGTCGAGCTTTAAAGTTAGACTCGTTTATCTGTTGCTTCGCTGCATCCCGTATTGGCCACGCCCAATTGCAATTCGACGTAACGTTCTATCTTATTAATCATCATATTGACCAAAATGTAAGTAAGTGTCCTCCTGAACAAAATTGAAATCGAACCCACAACTCGGGTTGGCCACGTTGGCGTCTACTGCCCCCATCTTTTCCGATTCCAATATTCGAGGAATTCTGAATTGAGTTGACAATCATTCATATCCCCGAATAAAAATCCAACTTACAAACTAACTACGGCGTTTAAAACATCTATTTTATCGTCATAAATTGACTTCTTTCTAAGAAATTAATTCATAAGTTTTCAATTTTCATTAATTTCCTTTAAAGAGGCGAGACAAATGGATTCTTATAATAAGAGGTCGACTAATTAATTGGGGATTTGTACGATTTACGTAAAGTCTTCTAAAGAACGGTTACAATTTTATTTTATTTTTTGGATAACATTTTGATCTTTTCTTTACTTTTTATTCATTGTAACTTCGTCGTGGAAGTAATATACCATCATTAAAATTAATAGCTTCGTGTTTTTCTCATATAGCATTGTAGGCAGAGGGAACCTAATGTTAGGATACTTCATTTACCACACGTTATCCAATTTTTGACACATTGGGTGTGGAATAGCGGAACTCAACGCTGCGCCTTATGTACCAGACCGGGGTACCAGACCTGTCGGCCATTGTCATTACAGTCAGACACTGTTCCACGCAAGAGCCATTAGTAAAAGTATTCGTATATTATCTCAAAATCGATTGAGCAGTTTCTGAAGTTAGCGTGAACAAACATACAGAGAAGCAGACAACAAATTTAAAAATTATTGTTTTGAGTTCTTCTAGACTCTAGTTCTTCTAATAAATTGCCCGCAGTAATAGTGTTTCTGCATACCTCACATATGCCGACACCGATCAGCTACGATTTTATCATAAGTATAGATATCGATTACACATATTATATAGGTAAGGCTTTTATCATTATTTCACATAAAAACACTGTGGCGTCCGATAAAAACCTTAATATTACGTAATCTCTATTTACCCTGGCATGTGTGAAGAATAACAAAAAAGACACCATTATTTATGTTATATAGTGATCTATTTTGAAGGAGACTGACCGACCGAAACGGAGATGACGAGACGAGCTGGACCAGTACAAGCCTGACTGGTGTTCAATAGCACAAAGTAATACTGCTGTAACTGCTGTAAACAAGAGTGGCAGAAATGAACAACGCAACAGTACTGGCTAAAAAAGTGTTCGACGACAACAATATTAGAGAAAAATAAATTGACATACACATAACATAAGTGAACAACATTTCTCTACTAGCTACTTAATTGCATTTTGCGTTTGTTGTACAAACATCCCGTTCTCATGTTTTCATCTAATTATGAGGCGCTGTGTATTTACATCCGCTTTGTCAGTAATCTCTCTGAGGAAGATTTTTCATTCAAAAACATATTAAGTAAGAGCAGCATGACATATCTTTTCTAACTTCCCCACAAAAAAGAAATCAAACTCATACTTATAGCTTGGAAGGAAAAATGAGAGAGAGATACAACGAGCAGTGTCCGGTTCTATTAGGGTCGAGGTAAGAAACAAAATCAATAAACTTGTATTACGAGTTGGTTGCAATTTACGGACGAGAGTCCTTCTCAATGAGGTGCTTCAATACATATTTTTTATTGTTATATTCATGGACTTCTCCCATATTCTTCTCCCTAATGTCGTAGTTAGTTCTTCCTACTACTTATTAGGGGAACTTGCTGAAAATTAAAAGATATCGTAGTGTGTGTGTGTGTATGTGTGTGTAATTATATTATATAAATTATAAAGTAATTAATCAACTTGATATACTTTTATTATCTAAGAGGAATAAATGTTATAATTTTGAATATAAATTCATTTTACAAAATACTGTTAAAATATAAACAAATAATTTTAGTCATATTATGAGGTAAGTCAGGTTAGTTCCCTTCAAACCTGTCCCTTCAAAAGTGGTATCAAGAAACAGTAAAATCTGTCAACTTGTCTGCAACACTGACAACAATTGTCTTGTTCTTTATATATGCATGTTAGTATATAGCAGTAATTACAATAATTCCTGGAAGATATGTAGCGTGAAAGAATTTTTTTATATCATCTGCCCTCGCTGTAGATATCCTACCAGTCTGAACTGCTGTAACTATAGTCTCATAAGATCTCAGTGTAGGTCAAAGTTAGGGCGTCACAGGTGTTCCTAATCTCATGTTATGACACGTGTGACGTATCCAAGGCAAATTACTTATATTATTTATATTGTGGAAGTACGCGTTTTGCTACAGACAAGGACTTCCAGGACTTGCCAGATCTCTTTTTTACAATGCCACGTCCCACTTCTACAGTAAAGCAGATCGTATTAAGATAGTTGGGAGTATTTTGCTTCCAGAAACGTAGGTACCTGATAGCGAGTTGACTGAGGACGAGGGCGTCTCACGGGAAATGTACTGCGGTGTGTCGCGTCTACCGGCGGTGTAGTCCGAGAGGTGACTGTGGAAATCAGGAATTTTATAATGCTAGAAATCAAACGTAAAAATGAAATATCAAGGAAACTTCATTGAAAAGTACCCTAAATTAATTCACAATATCGATACCAACCAACATTCTAAACAACGACTGACTCGCGAATCAGCTTATATATGACTGTGCGCTTGTTTTTTACGAGAGTGGGAATGATAATAGTGTGTATTAATACCGTTAGCACACATATCTCGCTAACAATATTAATATTACTACAGCCACAAATACGTAATATATATTTATATTAAGAAAACAAGACATATAACATTTGATTTGTTGGTAAGCAAAAAAAAAAGTTAGTGCCAACATAATCTGTTGACTATTTTTTGTTAAGTTTAAAACAATTATGTGCTAGGTGGAATAACACCTTTACTAGTTATCTACACCGGCAGTACCTTACTAGTGTTAAAATACTCCGTTCTCTATTAAAATACATCTCTTCCCCATTTTTCACAGAATTCTTGAGGCATTGTGTGTTGAGTGGCGGAACTTGCCACCGCACTTAACATAACATAGCATGTGACGTGCAATAAATGTGCATAAATATATGGGCGTGTTAAGTATAATTATATTGTCGTGATATTAATATCACATTACATTACATTTAAATGTAAGGAGCATAAAACAAAGTAACAAGGCTTCCGCGTCGGACAGTAAATCGCGACTGGCGTTATAGTCCCGCGTGCGGGACCGGTTTTTCTGCAGGTAATTAAAAGTGGTCCCTATGGCACAGTTGCAGCGATTGGTGAGTATTATTTTATTTATTTATATTTGTTGTAGGTTAGTTAAGAGTGAATGTATATGTGAATGTGTATGTGTTGTTCTTGTTATTTTATTGTGTGATAAATATATATATGATATGTATAAATAAATGTGTATGATAAGATGAGATTTGTTATTGAGTCACCCACAAATATATAAAAATATAAAATATCAATTTGTTTGATCGGCGAAAAACTTAATTAACACGAAAAAATCCGCATACAGATGTAAACAAATAAATAAAACATGAATTCCGAAGCGAATCGCAACTTTAATACTGAGGAAATATGTGCATATATGTATGTATTTGCCGCATGTGAGATACTGGAGGTATTGGATATTCCACACATATGATATTGATATTTTGAAATTTACTTCACAATTTTGTTTAAAAGTACAAAAGTAAGAGGGAACTACTGCCGCCCCTCACGCTATATACTCGTATGCTCGAGGGAGATTAATTTTTGACGCACAACAAATGATATTTACGTAATACTCGTACTCGTGTGTGCCGCAGTCACAGCGGAGCTTCCCGGCGTTGCAGGTTTGAATTCTGGCCTAGTTGGGGTTCTACGGATCTGGATGGACAGAGTGCAGCGTCGAGTGATGTTAAATTATGTTTAGTTCGTAGCTAGTAGTAGTAGTAGAGTAGACAAAGCGCTGTATTAAGTTCCGCCATTCAGACCGCATTGCTCGATAATCGGGAGAGTACGTTAGAGTGTCCTAACATTATGTTCTCTCTGCCTACACTGCTGTATATCGTAAAAAAAACAAAATCATAAAAATATTTTTACTAATTTTTATAGAAAATAAAACAAATTCCCATTATAAGTTACAGAATTCCAAACTTTTACATTGCTAGAGCCCCCTTTATAAATAAAGTTATTGTACTCGTATAGTAAGCTCTTCAAGCCCATAGAGGACGCGAGCGGGTAGAACAACTTTGTTTCGACTTGTAAAAAGTTCTTTGGTTTTTGAGACGATTTTGAAATATGAATATATAAACCTATATGAAAATGAAAATACTTTGTATTGCATTTTTTAATTTCACGCTATATCTATATGTGTACTACAGCAGACAGCACCGAGTAAGACTCGAACTCACAACCGCCGCGAGCCAGTGCGCCGCGACGGAGAGTTTAAAATTTCTATTTCTATTGACAGCATTCCGAAAATGTGACCCAAATTATTTCATAAATTAAAATTGTTACACAATAAATCTGTTTAAATTGTTATTTAATTTTTAAAAAATTCTGATTTAATATTCTTTTATTTTTTCCTATACATCATTATTATTTTTAATTAAAAACAGTTACTAAAATACCTTTTATCTTTAATAGTTTCAGGTTTATAATTAAAATGAGAATTCCTCACTAAGGATGGGGCGAATGAAATGAAAGAAGTTTCAAAAGCTCAATTTCAAAGTTCTTTTGTTAGATTTCACATGCGTTTCAGGAATTTCTAGTTTAAACAGGACTTAGCGCCAGCTTTATTGCTTAAAACTTACACGGCACGTCCTTGTACTCTGTACGAGCGTGTACTACTGAGCTGTAAGCGCTACAGGTTGTGGGTTCGATTTGCAATCGAGGAAATTAAATATTTACATTTCTTACATTCCGCGGCGTTCAGCTTCGCCACTCGACACGCAATGTCTCTAGAATTCAGCTGACTAGGTTCTGACACTAGTTGAACAAAGTGCACAAGACACAAGAGTTCGAGTAGCCCTGCAATCTGAGAACCCTCGGAGGGCGCGGGGTGGTCAAAGAGGCTAGGGATAAAGCATGAAACAAAAAAATAAATCACATTAACATTTATTTTAATTAACAGAGACTATTTGAAATGGCCGTAAATATATTATAATTATATTAATATTTTATATTGAAGCAATTAAAACAGAATTTGTAATGTAGCTAAGGCCGACCGCAGCCGGTGCCGCGCGCCGGCGCATAGTTGGGGAAATTAATTAATTTCATTCATCAAACAAACTTTCGCCAATTCATTTATTATATCAACGCAATTAATTATCGGCGTTTCATATTTTGTAATTCTACGTTTTAGTTTGTAAACAGGATCAGGTCGAGTCGAGCGATAAAATAGCTTTTAATTTCCATAAAAAGTGATAAAGTTAATGTTTCTTTAATAAAAGGTATACAGAGACTTTGTGTGACTTTGCGAGATAGTACGCGGTGTTGAGTTCTACCACTCAACATGTAATATCGGAACTCAACGCCGCGCCCCATTCACCGAGTGGGAATCGAATTCACACAGTCGCGTTTACGTCTCACGCTTGTGTCCTTGCGCCATGATGGCTACAATTAATGTTATAACTATATACTTCTACAAAATTAATATTTAGTACGGCCGAAGCGCGCTGAGGCAGCGGGGGGAGGGGGAGGGGAGGAGGGGATCGGTGGCCACCGCTAGGCCGACTCTGTTCTCTTAATTTATTGATCCACTTGGCTCGCTTTACTAATTCAAATACGTGCTCGACGTGTTAACTTTTAAAATAATATATTTTGTACTTAAAAGGTATCGTAGCTATGATTATTGGTTAAATTTTAATTAAAATGATTATAAAAATAAATTTAACTCGTCATCGCCAACAACTTTGTTCTTAAAATTTATGGCGTAAAATGGAACGGATTTCCGTTATGTTCCCGCTTCCCTACTTCCGGTCCTCTCTCTCTACGGTCTACGCCAATGTCGGCGCGTTGTCTGTCAGTAAAGGAAGAGACACGTAAGGGCCTATGTGGCCTCAATTGCGAAAAGTGTGTAAAGTATGTAGGTACGTATATCCCATTTTATTGTTAAACATAAAAAACACCACTGATTTTATTTTATTGGTAACAGCTCAAGCGACATCACGCCAGAAATTAAAATCGAAGCATCATTTACGAGTAAACGCTAAAAGCTTGGAACCCAACATTGCAGCAAATAGAACAAATTAAACTACCACGATAATGTACGAGAAGAAAAATGCACAGTCAACGCTATTAATATTCAACATCGAGGTACCGGAATTAGAGTAGAGGAAGGGGGGTGGGGGGGGGGGCACTGCCGCGTGTGAACACCGAACAATGGCCAATACCTTTGATAGCTGTAATTTCAGTTTCTATCAAACGACTTTTAATCGAACGAACGACGAAACCTAGTGATGAGACACTCCATTCATCATTCATTCATCTCATTTGTATATTATAATATTCTGTTTGTCCTACAAAATATAAACTGTCATAGTAAAAATAGCGATCGACATACGATAGAAACGAGAAATAAAGATAACATTGTTACTCCAAGTTTTCGCCTCCAAAAAGTTAATAAATCTTTTATGGATCTGAGCATACGTGTATATAATAAAATTCCGCAGTGTATTCTAGATTAGCCACTTCCAAAATTTAAAGCTCTTATTTGTAAAAAAAATTCTAACAAGTAAAGCTTAGTACACTGTACAAGAATATTTGGAGGACAAACATGTATGGAATTAATGTCTATTGAATGTAATGCGGGATAGCTGCCAGCTAATGTAATAGATTGTACCATTGATTTTGAAAAGAGCAACTGTTGAGTTTCTTGCCGGCTCTTCTCAGCAGAACTGCCTTCCGAACCGGTGCCGATGGTAGCTTTTTGCTTATATGTTCATTCGACGATTCAAAAGTGCTTAAAACAGTCTATATGAATAAAGAATATTTAGAATTTAAAATGTAAATATTAAATACGAGGCCACCGTGGCGCAGCAACTTCGTATATGGATATAATAGGAAACGACTTAGAATACGAATTATTTTCATTTCTTCATTTTGGTAGCAAGACAAATCGTGGCTTTGAGTTCTACCACTCATTCGGCAATGTCTCCAAAACTGGTGTGGTGGGACCTCCTACACCGAGAGGGTATCAAATAAAGTTGGATCCATTCTCAGGATATTTATTTAAATGTTTATTAATGACGTTCTCTTTAAATGCTTATTTTCACGACGTTAAAGGTAAAATGTGCGCCATAAAGGCAAACGTGTGTGGCACAAACGCTCGGGACTTGATTCCCGCTCAGGGGAGTGATGTTTCTAAATATTATGCATTTCCTCGCGCTCGTTATAAAGTTAAGTTCCACCACTCAACATGCAATGCCTCAAAAACTGTGGAATATGAGAAACGGAGTATCTCAACCCAAGGTCCCCAGGTAGTTCTGTTCGTAAAATGTTTCCACCATGAGTTCCCACTGTAGGCAAGGAGTTTGCCCGCTAATGATGGGGGGGGGGGGGTATTGGAGGGTGTCGTAGCGCAAGTAGAACACAGAGCATACACGATATAGATATAACACATTGTTGTAGATCAGCGCGATTCTCTTTTATTGCCTTGTTTTTGTAGGAAATGAGATGTCTCCGCCTTCATTATTCATGCTTACGAGTCCTATTCTCCTGTCGTCACTGCTGTCTAAGAAGTTTTTCTGACCTCTTAATATTTACTTTATGATACTTATTAATGAACGAAGTATAAATATATGTACACCGGTTTTATATAATAACACGTGTAGGTAATCTTAGCTTTCCTGTGGCCGTCTCTTATAATATTTTCATGTATTCTCTTTAATCCCTGGTATTAAAAGCGCGGCGTTGAGTTCCGCCACTCAACACGCACTACCTTAAAAATGAAAGGAAAGTGACAAACTGAGTTTCTTAGCCTAGGATCGTACCAATATAAGAATTTCAGTAACGGTACTCTGTGATATATATGTAACCCAATAAAAAAAAACAAAAAGATAATTTACTTTTATTAAAAGTTAACTTGTTAGATTTTTTTAACATTCAATTCATTTTTATTTCATTTTTTATTTAACATGGCGCATTAATCGTATTCAAAACAGTCCACACTGTAAAACTTTTATGTGTCTTTTAACCATGGACCTTCTGGAATTCGCAATAGTATTAGTGGCCTTAGTTATTGGTCGTTTTAATTACAAAAATAAATTATAAGCAAAAAATCATTTTTAGAAAAAGCTTTTATTTAAACGCTTTAAAAAGGAGAAAATAAAATTTGTCTTTTAAATTTTAACTATCAACTCATAACCTCATTGTACACAATTTAAATGATCATAAAATTTTTGCTTATAATTTATTTTTTACTTTTTAGTTACCACTGGCTGGGTTTCTCACACTAGAGACATGTACCACGATTCCGCTTCTATGGTTAGGAATGCTGTTGGCGACACTAGACCCTTCCCGATTACAGTGGGGGTTCACCAGGGCTCGACTCTTAGTCCGTTCTTATTCAATGTAGTGCAGCCTCCATGGCTGATGATGTATGCCGACGACATAGCACTCATTGACGAGAACCGACTGACACTGAAGCGTAAAGTGAACCTCTGGAAGGGTACGCTTGAGAACGGCGGTCTTAAACTAAATGTGTCGAAGACCGAGTACATGGCCTGCGGGAGCCCGGAGTCGAGCACAATCCATATAGGTCCTGAGCCAGCCGTTAAGTCAGAAAAGTTCAGGTACCTTGGATCCGTTATGCACGAGTGTGGAGGCATTGATCACGATGTCCATGGACGGATAAGTGCTGCCTGGGCCAAATGGCGGGAGGTCACTGGTGTGGTCTGTAACCGAAGAAAACCGCCAAGCTCAAGGGACTGGTATACAAGAGCATCATACGACCGGTTCTTTTATATGGCAGCGAATGTTGGCCAGCACTATCTCGGCACACTCAGGAGCTTCACGTCACGGAAGTGAAGATGCTGAGGTGGAAGTGCGGCGTAACGCGGTCTAACCACATACGCAACACATTCATTCGAGGTAGTCTTGGGGTCCGTGACGTAGTGGATAAGCTCCAAGAGCACCGCCTGAGATGGTTTGGCCACGTTACGCGCCGGTCTAAGAACTATGTCGGATGCAAGTGCCTTGCTATATCAGTTCCTGGAGTGAGACTTCCTGGACGCCCAAGGAAGCGCTGGTTGGATATCGTGATGCCGGATATGAGAGCCAATGGTCTAACCACTGAGGACGCAAAAGACCGCGCAAAGTGGAGTAGGTTTAGTAGGAAGGCAGACTCTGGCAATAGCCGGGATTAATGCCAGGAGGAAGAAGGTTTCTCACACTAGATGTCATATTATTTTTCTAATTATTCTCGGCAAACCCTTTCATTTGATACCCGTATTGCAGATGTGCATAAATAATAACTATTCCGCCATCTTAGATGTTCCGCCATATTGGATTTAGAAAAACGTCACATTTTTCGAGTTACTCTCAACGAGCCCTTTCAATAGATATTCTAGACGTAGGCTAAAATTAACTATTAGGCTATCTTGGATGGTCCGCCATATTGGATTTAGAATGACGTTAGATTATTTTTCGAGTTGCTCTCAATGAGCCCTTTCATTTGATATTCATATTGCAGAATTGCAAAAATAATAACTATTCGTTCATCTTGGATGGTCCCCCATATTGGATTTAGAATGACGTCACATTATTTCCCAAGTTGCTCTCAAGAAGCCCTTTCATTTGATACCCATATTATAGAAGTGCATTAAATATAACTATTCCGCCATCCTGGATGGTCCGCCATATTGTATTTAGAATGACGTCATATCATTTTTCAAGTTGCTCTTAAGAAGCCCTTTCATTTGATACCCATATTATAGAATTTCATGAAATATAACTATTCCGCCATCCTGGATGGTCCGCCATATTGTATTTAGAATGAAATCACAAACCTTATCGTGGATTGTCATCCAAACCAAACGTGTATACAAAATTTCAGCTCAATCGTACAAACTTTCCTTTCATTATATGAAAGCACAAAAAACTTGAATCGTGTCAATTCTATTGGATTTCAAGTGATGTCACATTATTTTTCTATTTGTTCTCGGCAAGATCTTTCATTTTATACCCATATTGCAGAAGTCCATAAATAAAAACTATTCCGCCATCTTAGATGGTCCGCCATATTGGATTTAGTATAACGTCACATTATTTTTAGAGTTACGGTCAACAACCCATTTCATTTAATATCTATATTATAGAAGTAGACCGAATAGATACTCGGCTATCTTCGATATCCTCCTTATGGGATTTAGAGTGACATCACATTATTTTTCGAGTTGCTCTCAACGAGTCCTTTCATTTGATACCCATATTGTAGAAGTACATTAAAAATAACAATTCCGCCATCTTGCATGGTCCGCCATATTACATTTAGAATGACGTCAAATATTTTATCGTGCATTGTTATCCAAAGTAAACGTGTATACAAAATTTCAGCTCAATCGGTTGACGATATCTACTTCAAAATTGAGCTCCAAGATTTCACCCGAACCCACCCACATACATACATTGTAAGTTAAATAAAAGCTTTTAATATCTCCAATAGTTCAGTATTGAAATCTTTCTTCTTCAGGTAAGCGTGTCTATTGTTCTCAATATTTCTTACCGCCAACAAAACATTCAAAATATGATCCTCGTTTTTACGTCTTGATGTGGAGAAGAAGAATACGAATAACTAGGCGATCTGAAACCGCGCAAATCAAAAATTTCTTGAAAACATGGTGTACGCGAAGAGCCACGTACCACGTCCACTAGTTAGCAAGATCGATGCCCGACGAAGGTATTCACGCTTGTCTCCGGCCCCACAAATACACGGACGCGCAAAATAAGCCGTTATTTACGAAAAAAGATACCAAGGATGCGGTTCTAGAGTTAACATTACGTTGCCTCTGTCTAGCCTGCTATATGCAGGATATACGATTATGTGCCTACTTGCAGTTCGACCTGCGTGACCAGCGCGACCTGCGCGCTGCCATCTGATTTCCCCCAAGAACTCCACCATACCACAGCCTATCCCCCTTTTTGCTTCCGATACAACATAACATAACAGTTACTGGAATTTCAATTTGACAAACAACATTTTAATTAATATAAATTTAAATAAATATTTCACATGAGTGGGGTCCAACCCACAACCAGCCGCGCTCGGTCACACTTGGTGCCGCTGCCACGCTGCCACGCTGCCACGCTGCCACGCTGCCACAGACAAGTAAGACAGCGCGTTTGGTGAAGCACCCAGCGGCGTCTACTTAAGTAAAGTCATTTACATAATAAAGTGCAACAGGGGTTATGTCAGAGCTACTTGCACTCTATTCAACTATTGCTTAAGATTTGTTACAATTTCATTTTAATATAGCATTAGGAAGATCTGAACTCTACCTTTGAGCAGATACGTTCTTCTAAATGTTGTTTTTTAATTATTCGGGGCAAATTTTTGATTAAAATGTCTGGGCACCAAACTTTACTGGAGTGGCATGGAAGACCCCCACCACCTCTTCGCATCCATGGCATTAAGAGACATATTATAAGAGTATACCGTAATTTTTAGTGACTTCGCCCTGTAACCAATATAAATAACAAGGCAGGTAGCGACCTAGTGTGTGCCCGTTCCTCAAGGGATCTGTTTATATTTTCGAAACATTGATTAACAAATCCAAACACAACGCTTTGTCTTGTTAGCAGAGTGGGGTAACGAAAATAATAAATTTCCTGAAGGAGAAATCAAACCTTTAACCGTCGCGTTCATACACACACACACAAACACTATGCGTACATCTCTACATTAGGTGTCTCCTTCGTGCAACAACGTTAAAAAAGTAAGATTGTCTAAAACAAAAAAAAGAGCATTTCTGCTTCAAATTATATTTTTATAATCGCCATAAAATCTTCTAGAACGACCCACTTACGTACTTTAACACAACAAGCTGCCCCGAGCCGCGCGGGCGCCGGGGTATGATTAGACTCTAAATTCTTGTTCACGAACAAAAACATTTTTTCTTTTCGTGTATTCACCTGTTCTTATACTATTGTCTCTGAACATTTCGCTAAAACGTATTTTCCTTTTTTCGTTAACATTTTTTCAGTTGTGTTGTAAAGTACAAACTATATTACTATACGACTAAATACAACAGTTATGTAAGTTACTTTTTCCTGTTTGTAACTTATAAATATTTATTAACATTAGTTTAGCAATTACAAATACTACTAAAATAATAAAAGCAGAGCACTCACTATCCACCCAATTTTCAAGACATTGCGTGTTGAGTGGCGGAACCTAACACCGCGCTTTGTATACCGGAGCGGAGAAATGAAAATAATTTTAAATATAATTAATCCCCCAATTGGGGCGTGAAACTACAAACAAAAATCAATATTGTAAACGAATAGGAATCATTACAAAGAAAAACGAAACGAAATAACAAACATAACTTAATATTATATAATTAATTAATTATAAATAAATAAAAACATAACATTCTTTTAATTTCTATACAGATTCAAAAATTTTTTTTAATATTTAATTTTTTTTGTATAAAATAAATATTTAGATATGAATAAGAATGCTAATGATGAATGGTATGAGTGCGATGGCCAGCTTGTGTCCGGAGTTGCACAGGCTGGAGAGGCACACGCGGCAGTCGGAGTGGGCGACCCCCGTCAGCTGCCGGCACCTCGCGCTCTCCTCCGCCGCGCCGAAGGAACAACCTCTCTTCACTTTTGTTGTGCCATTCACTGAAATTGAAAATTATTTCATGCATCTGGTATTTATATACGAGTACATACGACAGACCGCCCCCACCCCACCCCCACATATAACTAATATATTATGCTCTCTTCTTGACGTCAAATGTCAAATATTGGTCACCTCCTGATATTGAAATAATATCCCTTATTAAAATAGTTGCAACATGCAACATGGTATGTGGCGGAACTCAACGCCGCGTTTTGCCTCGATACCAGAGCGAAATGAAAATAAGAATTTATCTAAATATTTTCATGGGGATCGCATTTACAGTCACACACTTGTGTTCCTGCGCCACGGCTGGTCTCAATTTATAAAAAACTAGTGGGCCCGGACGCGGCTACGCCCGCGAAAATATAAGCCTAAATAATTAAAATAAGTTAAAAAATAATAATAAGTGGAGATTTATTATTAGAAAAAATATCTGAGTAACCGAAATGAACAAACAAAAGAAATAAAAGTAACTAAAGGAAATTCTTAATATTAGAAAAAGTACCTAAAGTTTACCGTGCGCGCGTACTAAACATTTTTCTATTCATATTTTCACATTCATCATATTAAATAAAAAAGTAAAAAAAAAATTTTAAGTTAAACGGTTTTATATTGCAGATAAATGTACTAAAAGCTAAAAAATAATTTCATAGAAATTATGATTACTAAAATTTAATCGTGGGGCACGTCCAATATCTACAATTGAAAGACATAGCGTGAGACTTCACCCACCTAGTGGTAAGTAGCAAGTGTCCCCACGATTTTATTTTAGTAATCATAATTTCTATGAAATTATTTTTTAGCTTTTAGTACATTTATCTGCAATATAAAACCGTTTAACTTAAATTTTTTTTTTTACTTTTTTATTTTTAAGTTTTTAGTTTTTATTTCTCATGCTATTCAATTCGTTGAAATGAGGCTCGATGTCTCATTATTGCAAGGTTAATGGAGAATGTTACGAACGACCCCCCCAGAGGTCCAATAGAGGGACAAGGCTATGTACAACAAGATGTGCCTGAATCTTGAGGGGAAAACGCTAACGACATATCATTTTTATCCACCTAGTGCCATACAGTTCTCGGCGCGCTTTTACCTTTTACCTTGGGTGGTACCCCTAGCGACGTATCATTTTTAGGCACCCTATAGCCACACAGTCCTCGACAGGATACCAGATCTTGACTTAGGTGGGAGATTCATATTGTAATTGTGTATAGTATACTGTATTATACTTACCAAGCCCTTTATTTTGATACCCATATTGATGGGATTGAAAACTACATTATCCGCCATTTTGTAGCAGTGGCCACCTTTGATTTTGATTTTGTATAGTGCACTGAATTCTACTTGACAAGCCCTTTCATTTGATACCCATATTGATGGGATCGAAAAAACTAACTTGTCCGCCATCTTGTAGCGGCGGCCATCTTGGATTTTGATTTTGTATAGTCCACTGAATTCTGCTTGACAAGCCCTTTCATTTGATACCCGTATTGATAGGATTGAAAAAAACTAACTTGTCCGCCATCTTATAGTGGCGGCCATCTTGGATTTTGATTTTGTATAGTCCACTGAATTCTACTTGACAAGCCCTTTCATTTGATATCCATATTAATGGGATTGAAAAAAACTAAGTTGTCCGCCATCTTGTAGCGGCGGCCATCTTGGATTCACAATAATATTGAATATGGATAATTGTATTGTCACCAGAATCAAAGGCGTATACCAAATTTCAGATCAATCGGTTAACGGGAAGAGGGTTAAATTTCAATGACTAAATTTGACCCAAACAAACAAACAAACGGGGTGAGCTAAATAAAACCGTTTAATAATTATTAATTTTTACGAACAATATTAAATAAAATCCCAAATGATTAAAATTACGATATTTTAAGTGTATAACATCGGTATAGATAACCGAACTGAGAAAAATTAATTATAAGCAGCAAATAATTCCATAAAAAATAAAAGTAATTCGAAAATATATAAAAATTTACAAAATCATCAAAGTCATCTGCCCGTTCGCGTCGGTCATACTATACCACTCGTAGGCTAGGTCATTTGGAATCAGTGACATCTCCTTAATTATTTATTAGAATGTTATACAGTAAACTATAATTTCCATCTAGATGAAATGCTAAAAGTGACTATTATATTTATTTTCATTAGGATGAATATCAAATTATAGAAATCATCTAATTTTTGTTAATGTATACAAATGTATATCGGCGCGCGCCATGTATGCATTAAGCAAACTCACTTTGGGTGACGTTTTCTTAACACAACAAACTTTGCAAGCCGTTGCTTAGCAACGCGTAGCGACGATTGTTATTAACATGGCGGAATAAATTTCATGTCAAATTAATTATTTTAATATATTGGTATATATCGAAAGTATTACAAATATGAGAAAAAAAAGTATCCTATGTTCATCCCGGGACCCTCAAGTATCTCTATATGAGTATTTTATTACAATTAAATTAGCGGTTTGGCCCTGATTGCGTAAAAGACAGACTCTAATAAAGAGAATTATATATAAATTAGACATTAAATAATATTAGCAATAATAAAGTACATTGTGGGTTCTACCTCTACTCGAGGGAAGCTCTCTCTAGTACCGACGCAAAAGCGTGGCGTTGTATTCACCACTGCCCCTACAATATGCGCTCTATTCTTACAGTTCAGACACTCTGTTCTCCACTCTCACTCTCCTCCGCCTGTAGCACACTGATCTCTACCTTCGTACTTAGCAGTCACACAGGCCACGTTGCTGGCGTCGTCCCTGATCTGCTTCACAAACCTCAGCATGGCTGCTCGCGACACTGGCTCAGGCTGGCCGACACTCTGCAATAGTCATATAAAGGTAAGTAAATGCATTCGTTACTTTTATACGGTTACAAACTTTGAACTAGATTTCATTTATTTTTGTTTTCTATTTTACTTTCTTTATACTTAAGTTAGGTTATTGTAATATTATGTCATAATAATTTTATTTTACATTGCAATACATGCAGTATCAAAGTAACACTACATAATATTAAAACAACACTATAAATATATATATACAATAATATATACAATATATAAGCTTACCTGCAGTACTGATCGTTCTAATCGAATTACACTAGGAGATCCATTATTCCGGTTTACTAAAGTACTGTCTCCTGAGCCGCTATTGCCAAAATCATCTCCTGAACCACCATCCCCTGAGCCTCCATTCCCTGAGCCACCATCCCCTGAACCGCCATTCCCAGAGCCTCCATTTCCTGAGCCACCGTCCCCTGAACCGCCGTTCCCTGAGCCGCCGTCTCCAGAACCACCATCCCCTGAGCCTCCATCCCCTGAACCACCGTCCCCTGAGCCACCATTCCCTGAGCCTCCATCTCCTGACCCACCGTCCCCAGAGCCACCGTCTCCTGAGCCACCATCCCCAGAGCCACCATCCCCAGAGCCGCCATCCCCTGAGCCACCGTCCCCTGATCCACCATCTCCTGAGCCACCGTCCCCTGATCCACCATCTCCTGAACCACCATCTCCTGAGCCGCCATCTCCGGAACCACCGTCACCTGAGCCACCATCCCCTGAGCCGCCATCTCCTGAGCCACCATCCCCTGAGCCACCATCCCCTGAGCCACCATCCCCTGAGCCACCATCCCCTGAGCCTCCATCTCCTGAACCACCGTCTCCTGAACCACCATCTCCTGAGCCACCATCTCCTGAACCACCGTCTCCTGAACCACCATCCCCTGAGCCGCCATCTCCGGAACCACCGTCACCTGAGCCACCATCCCCTGAGCCGCCATCTCCTGAGCCACCATCCCCTGAGCCGCCATCTCCGGAACCACCGTCACCTGAGCCACCATCCCCTGAGCCGCCATCTCCTGAGCCACCATCCCCTGAGCCACCATCCCCTGAGCCTCCATCTCCTGAGCCACCATCTCCTGATCCACCATCTCCTGAGCCACCATCTCCTGAGCCACCATCTCCTGAACCACCATCCCCTGAGCCCCCATCCCCTGAGCCGCCATCTCCAGAACCGCCATCCCCTGAGCCTCCATCCCCTGAGCCTCCATCCCCAGAGCCGCCATCTCCAGAACCGCCATCCCCTGAGCCTCCATCTCCTGAGCCGCCATCTCCAGAACCGCCATCCCCTGAACCTCCATCTCCTGAACCACCGTCACCTGAGCCACCATCCCCTGAGCCGCCATCTCCTGAGCCACCATCCCCTGAGCCGCCATCTCCGGAACCACCGTCACCTGAGCCACCATCCCCTGAGCCGCCATCTCCGGAACCACCGTCACCTGAGCCACCATCCCCTGAGCCGCCATCTCCTGAGCCGCCATCCCCTGAGCCACCATCCCCTGAGCCTCCATCTCCTGAGCCACCATCTCCTGATCCACCATCTCCTGAGCCACCATCTCCTGAGCCACCATCTCCTGAGCCACCATCTCCTGAACCACCATCCCCTGAGCCCCCATCCCCTGAGCCACCATCTCCAGAACCGCCATCTCCTGAGCCTCCATCCCCAGAGCCGCCATCTCCAGAACCGCCATCCCCTGAGCCTCCATCTCCTGAGCCGCCATCTCCAGAACCGCCATCCCCTGAACCTCCATCTCCTGAACCTCCATCTCCTGAACCACCGTCTCCTGAACCACCATCTCCAGAGCCACCATCTCCAGATCCGTCACCTCCCCCTGTGTTTACACATTCTTGTTCTTTATCTTCATATCCAGTCTCACAATCGTCACAGACGTAGCATTTAAATTTTTCTTCGCCTAAAAAGGAAAAGTAATAAAATCTATAATCCATGTTTTATATACGAGTATTTAAAAAGAATAAAAACTGTGTCTGTACGTTGAGTTTATTTGGTTTTATCTTTTAGGTGTTTTAGGTATGTGGTGCATCTGTCACACCCATTGTTGAGACAACGAAATAAATATAATTAAATTATATTTGTATCTAGACGCCAGTGGTGGGCTCGTGTGTTCGATTCTCACTCGAAGTAAATAAATATTTCATTATTATAGTAAAATTATACAAAATCTTGCTATAATAATGAAATATTTCTTTAAAATTATAGCCTGATGTATAAGCTAATTTAAATGTAAGTTTCATCTAAAATCCGTTTAGTACATTTACATGTTTCACAAACTGTTGCACCGTGAAGGAGCCGATACGCGCTATCAGCGCGGCAGCCGGCGCGGTATCAATGTAATCAATATCCCGACACTCGTAAGTACACATAAATTACTTTCTGTCCAAACATATTATCGTTAGTTGTGTGAAATACAGGAAGGAAGACATAATTCAAAAAGAAACTAAAATATTTCACATATTTTTTTAACTTTGTTTTATTTTACATTTAGCAGGGTCAATAGGGCTCTTTAAAGAACCAGTGGTTACCGAGGAGTACCAGCAGGTGGAAATACTTCATTTAATCGAGCGGGAATCGAACTTACGTACGTCGCGTTTCAAACAGACGCTGTGAGTTGTGCCGCTGGTGCGAGGTCGTGGCGGGCTTCGTCCTTAATATACACTACGAGTATATATAAAGTGTTTTCTTCATCGCTACTTTAAATGAAACCACAGTTATACCTACTCTATAAAACCCTAATTCAATTAAAACAGAGAAAGATTTTGCCAAAAATTATAATTAAATTTTTTCAAACAAAATAAATAATAATATTATCGTTGTATAATAAAACGTCATTTGTCAAGGACGACGCGCGCACACATACACCTATCCGCAGGGACACACGTATGAATAAACATCGTGAAATGAAAAAAAAATCCTACGTCTAAGCTGTAGACTAGTGTTGCGCGATCGATAGTCGACTATCGATAGGCTATCAATATTCAATCGATAGTTGTCCGATAGTAGGACTATCGATATTTTAATCGATAGTATCAATATTTTCGATAGTATCGATACTATTGAATTTCTAGGAAACGATAGTATCGATACTATTGAATTTCTAGGAAACGATAGTATCGATACTATCGATTATTGTGAACTATCAATCACATGCTAAGTTGCGATAGTATCTTTCTTTTCACCAAAATATGAAAAAACAAAAAAAATGTAACAAAAATGTTTCTTGGTCTTTTCATTCCATCTTGTAACTATGCTTAAGAATCATATTCAATACTATCGCGATTTAGCATACAATCGATAGTCCAAAACAATCGATAGTATCGATACTATCGAAAATATCGATACTATCGATTGTCCTATCGATCGCATAGGCTTTTTTAGATAACAACTATCGATTGCGAAACAATCGATAGTTTGGCAACGCTACTGTAGACGTATTTTAATTATTTTATTAGGTATGGGCTTAAGGTATTTTTCCCAACATGGTGTTTCCGTAAAAGGATATACTACATATATTTATATAATAAAATAATAAACCAAATAATGAAAAATATTCTTTATCAATTAAGTCAAATAGTATTTTACATACAATAATATTGTTCGCTGTTCTTGTTATTTACTTCATGGTCAATTATTACAGTTAATTAATCATGAGATTAGTTATTTTTCTTCAACGAAAAGTAAAACCTATAAATATTTTAAGTTCAATTAGCTAACTATCAGTAATCATCAAAGTTCCTCGAGACACTTAAGAAATGCTATCTTATCGATACGAGTATATGCGGTTCATACTCGTGACGACTAATCTACTCTTGAAGTTGCTGGCCTGAGATTTGTATGAACTATTGTAATATTTCATTCATTTTATTACTGTTTAAAACTTTCTTATTCACAGAGCAAAGAGTTGAAAATAATTCCTTCCCCCAAGATGAAATAGAACCCGCTTGCAGCATTGTCTTTCTGAGCTTCGCTTGAATAATATTACAATTTTGTTAAAAAAATTGGAAGCATTCATTAATCATTCAAAGTCTTTTTTGAGTCAACAATATAAAATTTATTTCAACATTTGTCAATTCAATTTTAAACAATTGCTACAAAACTTTGAAAAACAGCAGCTTCAAGCTGTACCCCGCACATAGCAGTGTAGTTCTGGAGGCATTGCGTGTTGAGTGGCGGAACTCAACACTGCGCTTTTATTACATACGCTGTATCCATAGCGGGATAGTCAGAGAGAACGGACCGCAAAACGCTACGGGGTCTCTACATACCTCTTTCGCCTCGTCCACTATCATTAACCTCTTCATACATGCCCTCCGGGGGATTCTTATGCTTTTTACGTGACCTTCCTCCAGTATCTTTGATACTGAGTTTTCGAAGGTCAACCTAGGTCTCCCCCTATGTCTCTTACCGCTCACGTTTCCATCATAGATTTTTTTTGCCTTTCTTTCATCACGTTTCATCGTTCGCCGTACCCAAACCAGCTGAGCACATTTTTCTTCATTCTCACCGTGACATCCTCGCTAGTACCTGCCATTCTGTGTATCTCTTCATTGTCGATTTGATCAGCTACGCTGACTTCGCATATCCTACGAAGAGATCGCATCTCCACGGAATTCATCTTTCTTTCATTCTTCTTCTGTAATACCCACGTTTCGCTGCTGTATAACAACGTCGAAAACAATACTGCATTGTGTACGGCCAAGCGCGCAGCTTTGCCGTCAATGCAGCTAAGGCTCCGTTAACCCTGTTACCGGCAGCAATACGCCTTTCCACATCTATCTCGTATCTTCCATCTCTACTGAACATACTTGCCAGGGTAGAGAGTGGAGAATGGAGAGTCTTACTTTGTCAACAAAGGATTACACACAATGATGCGAGCCGAAGAACAGAATTTATGCTAAATAATGTATATTGCTCTATTGAAATTTAAACACTTCCTTTTAATTTGGAAATTCCTTCCTTATGAAGGGTAATAACATACTTGCAATAAAATTAATAAATTCATTATTCAGACAGCTTTTTAAGACATTTTCCAAAATGTTCATACATAGCGATACCTAATGAGCATTATCTTACATGTAAGTAAGTAAGGCAAAAACTAAAACATATCCTTATATTTTAATTTAAATAAAAAAAATATATCTATTATTTGTTCCATTTAAAGTTGAATTGTTTACCATAGCATAAATATATGGTCGCGCGGGAGGAGTGATGGATGGCGGGAGAGTAGTGAGTTCAGACACTAGGAACTAATTGTCAAAACACTCCGTTTTCCACTTTCCACCTGCATTTGAGAGGAGATTTCGAAATTCAACACCGCGCTTTGTCTGCCACATATTTGACTGATATAAATCACTCCCTCTCGCTCACACGCGTGCACTTAAGGTAAGGTAAAATTCTTTTTCATACTCTGTCACTTGTTATAAGTATTTATTTAATTTTATACTTGTTTTTTTTTTTCATATATTTATATGAAGTGGTCGTACCTGCGGCGGCGACGACCAGCACCAGCGCGGCGACCACTAGCGTCAGCCTCATCGTGCTCTCTGGGACACTTCGATGTCACTAATATTGAATCAAGCCTCAGATTAGAATTATATATGAATTTTTATTATACATACAGGCTGTTCTTTAACTGAACGATATGAAGAGATAAGATTAAATTTGCCGATTAATATTATAATCTATGTGATATAAGCAAATGGTTATTGAAATTATAAAAATAGCTAATTAACTGTCGCAAAGTAGTAAGTAGTGAGTGTCGGGACCCTACGGCACCAGGGTGTGACTGTAAACACGATGCTTATGGGTTCTATTCTCGCTCGGGGGAATGAAATATTTAATATTTTCATATTTAATATTTTTTCCGGGTCCCCTAAGCCTATCTGCATGATACAGACGAAGCTAAAAAAAATATTGTCACCAAGAGGAAAAAATAATTTTACTTAACTAAAAAAGATTTTATAATTTTGAAGTTGGCGTCAAACTAATGCTACAACCACCCTGCTATGGGTGTGGTCCACCTGATAACCTCCTTTTCTTACAGAAGTTGTTACTAAAAAGGAACTATTACATTGTACTTATTAGGATTATTTAGTTATCTAGCTTGGCTTTCTAACTGACTTCAATAAAAGAAGAAGGTTCTGAATTCGCTTGTATTTTTTATGTTTGTTACCTCAGAGCTGTCGGCTGGGTCGGCCGGTTTTAATAATTCTTCTTTTACTTGAAACCTGGTGTTTCTCACTTTAATGATCAGACAGTTCTGACGTGATATCCACATCCCTTTAAGGTCTACCCATCTTTAATAAAAAAAAATCAATTTCAAACAGTAAACTAAAAAGTAAAAATTAAATACACCCAGCATACAGTAATACGTATATATATATAAAAGGACTTGTCCTCACTGACTGAGGTAAGACGCACGCACAGCCGTAACCGCTGTGCGTATAAACTTGAAATTTGGACAGATGTTTACTTTCGTAATCTGGACATCCACTAAGAACGGATTTTGAAAAATTTTAACCGTAAAGGGATGAAATAGGGGTTTAAAGTTTGAAGTTTTTTTAAATCGGCACCGATTTTTATAAAATTTGAAATTCAGACTCTTAAAAATATTTAATTAAACACGTGTTTCATGGTTTATTAGACTTCACTCCTAAATAAGCAAGCGAAGCTGCGCGCGTCCGCTAGTAGTAGTATGAGTTTCAAGCTGCCAAACCTACATCAACTTTACTATAATATCACATTGCTAAGACTATTCATTTTATTTGGCACCGACTTTAAAATGATAAAATATTTATTTATTTGATTTTTAAGTTTTTTTTTTTACTTTTTAGTTTACTGTTTCAGGTCGGTTACACCATTAATACACATCTTAAAATAAAAATAAAATCTGGGTAAGGATTAAGTTAAGGATTTATTCGTTACTTTTGGTTGAGTTCTATAATTACTTAAAAAAATATTTTTTGAATATTATGTATTTATCTTATAATTATAATTTTTCCGTGTATATTAGTACATTCAATCGATCAGCCTGTATACACCTACTTCAGCTGTTTATCACGGCGAGCCTCTCTATAGATAATGAGAGAAAGAATCCTGATAGCGAACAGGAACGATGGCGGATCGATCACTTATTACTGCATTTATTTTACTAATTACTGCTTATTATTGATCTTATACAAATAACTATAATCTAGGTATACATATATGGTGTATATATATATGACATAAGACACTAAATGCCGGAGTTAACTCTGACCAAAGATAAAGCGACGTAGACAGGGAGGGGTCCATCGATATGATGATGTTAGGTATGGTTACAACCTTTTTGATGAAATCCTTCATTTCGCAGCAGTATCCTCGGAATCGGTACCGAGTAGGCTGTGATGTTAACGTAGATCACAAGTCACAAGGTGCATCTAACAGACTTTGACGTGAACCATGAATATAATGTACAAATACATAATAAGTATTACTTGATATTCATTAGATGACGCCATCGAGGAACCATCGAGACGTGATAGCGTGATACCGTATCTGATCTACTCATGCTAGTGCGACGTGGTCTTGATGTCTCTTCACGTATGTCATATACAACGGGGTAGGCAGAGAAAACTTAGTGTAAGGTACTCTTCTTGTGGTGTTTGTCTAAAACAGTAGGCATTTATTAAACAGTTAAGAAAAATATTATATCTCGTATACGTCCTGCACTCATTGTATAAGAAATGAACTACAAATATTAGGGTTTTTATGAAATAACAATAAATTTACACTTTTCAGATTTTTTTCTCTAATAGGTATTACTGTAAGTTGTCACTTCGAGCCATATGTCATGAATGTAGGTCCAAGGATAGCAACATCGATGGAACCATTCTAAAGTGCAGCAAAATCGATCCACAAATGCTAATCGATGCCTTATCTTTAGATTACGTTAAATTAGAAGATTCATTTGTAGCTTATTTTTCGCTCTAAGGAACTATAGACCTTAATATTTGATATGAATATCCGCTTGAGACCTCTACGGGATGGAGAGATACCTAACCGGTCTTGGCACACAGACAGGCCCACAACCAGTTGGTCATATAAGGGTACCCTTTTACAAGTTAGTAGCAATTTGGTTGAACTAAATTCCTTAAAAGAGTAAATGAGTCCAGGCCAGAGAGGACACACGCGTGTGACTGTAACCGCGACAGGTTATGGATTCCAATCCCATTTGAGGATATAAAATATATAACATTTAGATGTCTTCGCTCTGAGGCGAAGCACAGCATTGAGTTCCGCCAATCAACACGCAAACATTAAATGTTAGTGAAGTTCACCAACGTACAATAGTGAAAAACGCATTTAAATCAGTTAAGGGCTCACTGCACAAATGCACACATTCTGACAAAGAGATAAAAATATGGGAATGCTTTAAGTAATCATTAACTTTATTACATGTTGTATATATAATACGCGTATTGTTCTTCCATGTCCTTCCAAAATAAAGAAACCTGTAAAACGTAACGGGTTTTTGAGCTTTCATAAAATAATATATTTTATTTAGCCTTAAAGGCTTTTGTACTCTTTTTTTCGGCAACAAATATACGAACAATATTCCATACGTTATTCCCAAATTAAATCGAAATTCTCTCGTACTTATACAGGGGAAAGTGAAACAGAAAAGCTTGCTTGCTAACACCGCGCTGGTAGCGCGGTGACACAGTTGCAACTGGGGCAGCTCTCGTTGCAGCGAGCGCGTATCTGTTTGAAGAGCCTTCAAAAGAATTTTGAAGATTTTCATCAAATATTCATAGTTGGTGTCTAATATGCGGTGTGATGCTTACGTGGGTTGTTTACCTTACCGTGAGTAATGTATTTTACGATGTACAGGAAGGTAGCGGCTTCACATCCCGCTAATAACGTGTAATCAGCTCCAACTGTAAGATAACAGCGAAACTTTGATCGGCTCGTGATCTATTAAAATTATTATTTGTGAAAATATTATTGTTTGAAAATCGTATAGATGTACGCTTGCGCCACTGCGCCACTGCGCCACGGCTGGCCTCATACAAGACAGGTATGATGAATGAAACCTAAAAACAAACCAATTCTCTGCAGTAAAGTAGATCATGCTGCAACTGGCACGCTGGCCGCTGATACCACGCGCTAGCGCCGCTGCGAGTAACCAGCATTTGAGGTTGAACGTTGACGCGTGCATTTCATAGTGCCCGAAGCCTGAGGGAACCTCGGGGTGTATTATACATTTACTTATAATAATGTAATATAAAGTAATTTTTAAGTATATTAAACATTTGTGTATAATCGAAGCTGAAAAAAAATTACCACGTGCACATGGTATAAGAATGTATAGAAATAAATTATTACACCAATAAAAATATATATAAATATAATCGTTATCGTCGTCTTCAATCGAAGTGCTATAACAATATATAATCTCATTATACTGTAAAGATATCTATAACCGATATTAATATAGTAAAGTTTGTAATCTTTCATTAATATTAATATGCATGCTGTCGTTGAGTTTTCAAAAATGTATGATATTAAATATACTCGTATGTGGTCTGTTTACAATGTTTCATTTTAAATCAAATTTTTTTCAATCAATTACGGGAAAAGCATTATAAAACCTCTCACCTCTTGACGATGCTGCCGAGGCGTCGGTGTGTCAGGTGTTCCTCACAGGCCATCAGCCTTTAATTACAGCTTCAGTCTACCGTTTGCCTAATAGGCAAATATTAGAAAGCGACATTTTGGCGCTACTTAGTATGGGTGACTCGGTCCTTCTGATCGGGGATCTCAATTATAAGCATACACTTTGGAATTCGTCGGTGACTAATGTCAGCGGCAAGAGGCTTTTAGCCTTCACAGAGAAATATAACGCTTGTGTTATAGGCCCGCCTTCTCCCACTCGCTTTAGTGTCCTCGGTACAGGCGAGGTACTCGGTATTGCCATACTTTCGAACGTTGCATTGTCGCAACGTTCAATGGATACCATTCCCGACCTAGATTCGGACCATCGTCCTGTTATCCTCAAATTAGGTGATGAGCGCCCCTCAGGCCCTCCCACTAAAACAGTGGTCGACTGGAGGAGATTTGCAAAGCTCCTCCGTTCAAATGAATCCCCTCTTAAGGAATTAATACCTGGCATCGCCGACTCCGCGGAGCTAGCAATAGACGCGGCGAATAAATTCACCGATTATATCCAAAATACAATCCAGAGTTGCTCGAAAAAGGTAACAAACCTGCCCGACGGTAGGTTTGATATCTCAGAAAAGCTCAGGCGATGGATTAGGCTTAGGAACGCTGCTATGCGACGACACGATACTTACCCGACTGACAACAATCGTAGGGAATTTTACAGATTAAAGAGGAGAGTTCGATTCGAATTCGAACTTCTGCGCGGTGAGTCGTGGGATAAGAAGCTCGAGGGGCTCGCTCCATCGCACCAGGCATTCTGGGCGCTGTCGCGAGCTTTTAGAGTCGATTGTCTCTCGACTATGCCTCCTCTCGTTAGGTCAGATTTATCAATTGCCGCCGATGACACCGAAAAAGCGGAATGTCTCGCTGACAGTTTAGAGGCTCAGTATACCCCGAGCAGTCAGCCCTGCGACCCGAGCCACATTGCGCATGTGGATTCCGCGGTCGCAGAAGGGGCGCTGACGCCCCCGCAAGGGGAACCGCTCCGCCCGACCTCGGAAGACGAGGTCAAAGTCATTATCAAAAACCTCAAAGATAGGAAGGCCCCGGGGCCCGATAAATTGTCTAATAGAATGCTCAAGTCCCTACCGGCTCAGTTCATATCTCTATTGGTCATTATTTTTAATTCCCTTCTTAAGTCGTGCTCATTCCCCGACGAATGGAAGGAGGCCATAGTCATAGGCATTCCCAAGCCTAATAATCCGCGGAATATCCCCTCCAGTTATCGACCTATCAGCCTTCTCAGCTGTTTAGGTAAAATTTACGAGAGAATCATTCTCGTTAGAGTCTCAAAGGTGGTAGAGGCCGACTCTCTGCTCAGAAATGAGCAATTCGGTTTCAGAAAGAAACATTCCGCCATACATCAAGTCCACCGTGTTGTAGAGCATATCGCTCGACACAACCTTAGGGATCATTTTCACAGCAATACAGCTGCTATTTTTCTCGATATAGCGAAAGCTTTCGATAAAGTCTGGCATAACGGCTTGATTTTCAAGCTGCGCACCGTTTACGGCTTGCCTGACTGTCTCGTACACATCCTGCGGGACTTTGTCACGAATAGATACTTTCGCTATAAAGTCAAAGGCACTCTCTCTTCCCCCCGCCTCCTCCGCGCAGGCGTGCCTCAGGGCTCTACGCTCAGTCCTATCCTGTACTCGTTGTACTCCAGTGATATCCCGCTCACTCCGGGTGTTCACATGGCTATGTACGCCGACGATACAGCCCTCTTCACAACCTCGCGTTGTACTATCCTAATTAAAGATCGACTTCAGGAAGCGGCCCGCGCACTCGGTGAGTGGTTCCGCCAATGGAGAATCGAAGTCAATCCCGAGAAGAGTAAAGCAATACTCTTCCCTCTCAATAAAAATATAAGAGTCTCTACCATCCATCTCTTAGACAAACCCATTCCCTGGGAAAAACAGGTCAAGTATCTAGGTGTCACCCTAGACTCTAGATTCACCTTCAAACCCCACATTAAAAATGTCTGCAACAAAGCAAAATTCATTATTCATAAACTATACTATCTTATAAACAAGAAAAGTAAAATGTCACTTAGAAATAAGCTGACACTATACAAAACTTGTATTAGACCTGTCCTTGCTTATGCTTGCGTTGCGTTCGCGCACACCGAGCTTATTCCCTTGCAAAAAGTGCAAAATAAATTCTTACGTATCGCATCAGGTTCCCCCTGGTACGTGCGTAATGTCGACCTACATAGAGATTTTGAACTGGAATCGATTCACGAGCACTGCAAACGCTTAGCGAAGCGCTACTTTGAGCGCGCAGGCTCGCACGCGAACCCCCTCGTCGCTGAGGCGTGTAATTACACGCCTCACGCGATTCGTAGACGCCCGCGTAGCGTCCTCTTAGACCCCGATGACGCCATTACCGTAGCAAACGGCCCGTACGTAGGTAGTAAACACACTACACACGCACGACACACACACCGTCGTCGCCGGAACCGACGACGTAGTCTAGCTTATCTCACGGCCCGGCGGCCTCGGCGCCGTCGGGTCCAGCGGTTAGGGACCGTTAGCTCCCTTAGATTAGTCTAATTTTATCCCCCGGTCGCGGCTTCTGTGTCGCGGCCGGCTTTGCTTAGAATAGGGAAACTCCTAGTCCGCTCGACGACCGCAAGCCGAGGTTCGAGCCCCGCAGGGGGCGCCCTTGCGTCGTCGGCACTCCCCACAGGCAGCCACACAGTGCCTGCATATTTTTCAGGGCCAGAGTACCCTCTTCCCTACCCACCCGGTGTCGCTGTAAAGGCCAGTAAGGCTAACAGCATTAACTTCAAGTCAGAAAAAAAAAAGACGATGCTGCTAACGCTGCATCCCGCACATGTCAGGGTAGGCAGAGGGAACCTATTGTTAAGATATTCCCCACTTTCTTTTTTTTCCTTTCATCACCGTAGGTGCACTGCAAATATAGTTCGAATAAAGAGCGAGTATAGTTCAGTATATTAATAAATAATCATATAGCAGGTTAATAGTGTCAAATAATTCTGTGACTATATGCTAACTAGCAATGTATATGACCTAAATAAGTATTTTATAATAATTCCTAATACACTTTCGTTCCGAGCTTGTTTTTATCGTTTATCCTCCCAAATTTACAATTTTTGTATTTACTCTCATAGTTGCAGGTGGAGCTCTGTGAAAGGATAAATTATCTACTATCACTGACACTGCGCCATCATTTTTTTCAAAACAGCAGTCATATTTAATCACAAAACCGCGCAAATGCAACTCAATTACCCTTCTTTTTAACCGACTTCTGTAAGAAAAGGAGGTTATCAATTCGACTGTATTTTTTTTTATGTTTGTTACCTCATAACTTTTATCTGGGTGAACCGATTTTCATATTTTTTTTTTATTTGAAAGGTATAGCTTCCCGAATGGTCCCATTTTTTTGGTCCATGTCTGACAGTGGTCAAGCTAATGCTACAACACCTTTACTACAATATCTAATTACTAAGCCTGTTTGTTTTACTTGGCACCGACTTCAAAATTATAAAATCTTTGTATAATTATTTTTCACTTTTTAGTTCGTTGTTAGAAGTCGGTTTTTCTTTTTGTTAAAAATTAATTAATAAATAAAGCCCGTGACACTTCGCGCTCGGGGCGCTCGAGGCGCGCGGGGCGCTAGAGGCGCGCGGGGCTTCCAGTTGAATGCAGCAAATAATTTGAGAGTGATAAAGCGGAGTCAGAAGTCCATGTCGCTACAGAAATGTCTAGTATAATGTTCAATCCGAGCGAGTATGTACTCTCGGGCTGTGAGCTCACTTCACGCCGCCACATTTGCCAGAAACTTACACTCATACATCATTTATATAAGAAATACATCGCAAATATAATAAAAGTATAGATTTATATAGTAAAATATTTTATAATTGTTGCAGACCTTTTACTTCAAGAGAAAAAAAGGGACCCTATAAGACCATTTATCTCGAGATGCGTGGAGGTACCCTGAAACTAATATCAAATATTCAGGTCAACGGACTCTTGGAGTCTTGGAAAGTAGACCTTCTAAATTAACACAATCAAAAGATAAGAGCCCTCGTATTTTAATTAATGTTTTACGATTTCAACAGCCAAAGCGACCGAATTTAGGCTGGCGAAGCAAGTAAGGGGTGGTTTCTTTAGAGAAATCGAAATTTAAACGATTGCAAATACAACTTCCTCACCACTACGCCACGAGGGTCTCTCGTGAAGGTTAAAAAAATATAGGTAACAAAACGAACTTGAAATTATTTAAATATATATTATAATATAATAGCAGCGGAAAATGTAATTCGCCTCATTCCGACCTCGACTCGGGAATGGAGAAACCGCGGGACGATTCTAATTAATTTCTGTTAAGGCTGCAATGACTGTTAGAGTGCGCTATGTACTAATTACATACAGTCGTATGGACGAGTCGCTTCAGAGCCGCGGCGGAGTGGCGGGGACCATGGTCTCTGTGTTCTATGGCGGTTGTTACTAGTTAGTCTAGTTGTACCCAATAATAGGTCTTGTGGTTGTGGTCTGGCGGAAGCATTCCATATGTAGCGACTTATTCAACGACTGTAAACGCGACAGGTTCTAGGTTCCATATCGACTGAAAGGAA
This sequence comes from Heliconius melpomene rosina, assembly GCF_056956725.1. Lineage (NCBI taxonomy): Eukaryota > Metazoa > Arthropoda > Insecta > Lepidoptera > Nymphalidae > Heliconius > Heliconius melpomene. The sequence goes on along the minus strand of NC_140402.1, from coordinate 123,233 downwards.
CTAAATATTTAATATTTTCATTTCCTCGCTCTGGTAACGAGGCAAAGCGCGGCGTTAAGTACCGCTACTCAACACGCAATGTCTCAAGAAATTGATAGAAAGTGGGAAATGGGAAGCGGTTCTTAATAAGAAATGTGTATCTTAGCACTACGTTCCCAGGTTACCTCTGCCTACCATGCCTTGTTGCAGGATACCGCGTGAAGCTAAAAAAACTATAAAATTAACGTAAATAGTATCATAAAGATTACGTAAAACAAGGAGCAAGGATACCGAAATAAAGGTTTTTTGTTCTATCTCAAGTCCGGACCTCGCAAACTCTCGAATGGGTGTTTCAAAACATGCCCAAATAAATCTATTAAACGAGCTCCGTTTTAAGAAACGAATCGTCTTAAATAGAAGAGTGTAACGGCGCGCCGTCACGCCGTCACGCCGTCATGCCGTCACGTGACTACCTTCAGACAATGCTCGTTTCTACTTTTTATAAATTTTCCCTTTATGGTGAAAATGTTATTATTCACGCCTCAAGTTTAAAATATTAAGTTTATATAATAAGTTCTTTGATTTTCGCGTTTTTACATACAATGTTAATGAAATTCCGCCCGCGATACCGATCTGATTTAGTATCTGGTCGTGGTGCAGGGTTCGATTCTCATCTGGGAACAATATCCCAGATGAGAATATTAAATATTTCAATAAATATTTAATATTCTCATTTCCTCGCTCTGGCGTGGAGGCAAAGCGCGTCGTTGAACTCCGCCACTTAATACACAAGGTCTCTAGAATTCGGCGGCAAGTGGGCATGGAAATGTCTTAATGGGGGCGGAGTGTCTTAACTGTTAGCACTAGATTGCCAGATTCCCTCTGCCTACCTTGCCATGTATGGCGCACCGCGTAAACATAAATAAAACAGGCAAAAGATTGAGATTGATGATTTTTTCTCGTAATTATATTACTTTTATATATTGTATGATGACTTCATAGTAAATTTTATCTTAATAGACTTAGATCCCAGGGCCAAGGACCTACGTCATTTTAGCAAAGCTGACATTATAAGGATTAATAGTCAAATATATAAGACGGTAGGCGTGCTTACCAACATAAAAGTAGTGCCAACGTCAGAGGTACCTAAGTTACAGAAACGCTCGATATTTACGGACTATTTCAAGACCCCTCATAAGCACCCAGACCAATCTGATGGCTCCATCATCCTCCCAGACAGAGATGTACATTTAGTTGACATATAATTGGCTTTGCTAGAATCACGTAGATCTGGGGGCCCTGGGATTTTGGGCTATAATATTTAACATTCTTGTTGTGTTTTGTTCCTTTCTGAAACGAAGAGATATTTTTTAAGTATTTTATCTAAATTGCAACTAATAATTATGTGACAACAAATTTCCCAGAAAAATCAGCAATAGTATTAATCTGAACACATTATTAGATTAGTCGCCGCTTTATGTGTGATGATAATGGAAACCAGATACGAATACTTACGAATAATTCTATATCTTTTGATTTCCTGATTACGTCGAATTTGACAGTCGCGTCGTGGCGCAGTACAGCACTGTAGTGGTATGTAAATATTTCATAGTAAACATTTTGACAGCTCTATATAGTTATGCACTCACCCAAACCCTCAGTATTAGGTTAAGCGAGATTATTCCGCTGGCTCAGCGAGACCACCGGAATATTCTCATTATTGTTATAAGCACTTTTATTGTTTCGTAAAAATTCATGTTAAATGTCGCAATACATTATAACTTTGGTAATACAAATATTTTTAACTTTAAGAATTGATATTGTTGTGATCTCCAAATCGATCAGACGTATTAAATAGTTTTAATTTAAATTAATATTTTATTTTCAAAAAAGTAAATTCTCAATTAGAAAGTTTAACTGGCGCAGCCGGTAGGATAGTCTATCAAAGGTCTGCGTGTCTTGTAGATTTGGGTGTCCAAATTCGCCCAAAAATCGCGAGTACAGTGCGAATAGACTTAGGCTATCCACGAACCAAAGAAATAAGTTGAACAAGAAGATGGGATCAGCGATCGGTCGGTGAGTAAAACTCTTTGCCTTCCTTTTTCTTATATTCCCACATTCTATTTGAGATTTACAATAAATATAAGTGGCGTTATTTTGGGATTGAACGTCTCGCATTATAACGTATCTGGTTTTAATATAAAACTCTATTAAACCTGTAGTTCTAAGAAAAGTATCTCCATAGACTAACTAACGTCTAGAAGTAATATTATTAAAATATTTTAGTAATTAAAGAAAAAATATATATATATATATATAATAATTAATGATCTAAAAATCGATCGTAATTGTTTTTATGTATTATGAAATAAAAAAAAATAAAAAAAAAAAACAAAAAAAAAAAAATAATAATAATTTTATTGTGTTTTATTTTCCTACTATTTTTATATTTTTAATTTACTGTGTGCTTTATATACATAATTGTTATATGTGTTTTTGATATATTTTATATTTTTGTATGTGTTAAGTTAGTTAAAAATAATTGTAATTGATTTGAAACTTCAGAGCTCTCTATTAATTTTTACTCTACAAAATGGAACAATCGCGAGAAATTCCTTTAGCATCAAATAGCGTAGTACCAATACCCAATGAAATGTTACGACTAATTCCTCTTTTCGGTGGCGACAAAAGAATATTAAATTTATTTTTTAGAAAATGTGAGTACATTATAAATAAATTTCGTGGTCATCAGCAGCAGAATATTTATGTTTTACATGCTATAACTAGTAGATTAATAGATGATGCCGCCGCGTTGTTATCTGAGCGTGAGGATATAGAGACGTGGCCTGAGTTAAAAGAATTATTGGAACAACATTTTGGTGACCCTCGTAGCGAAGAATGTATAAAAATTTCTCTCGAATCATGTAAAATTAAATCAGGGGAAAGTTATTTAGAGTTTTGTAACAGAATACAAAATATTCGGTCCCTGTTAATATCTAAAGTAAATTTATCGGAAAATTGCTATTTATAACCACACAGCCTTAAATGTTTTTCTCTATAATTTACCAGAAAATATGGTGCGTATTGTGAGACTTAAATCACCTAGTACATTAGAACAAGCTCTATCAATAGTTTTAGAGGAGGTTAATTTTCATGAACAATATCAACTTCGTAATCGCATTCTTAACAATTCAACGGCCCCGAGGCCAACACCTAACGTCGCAGGGTCGTCATTTACACAAAATAATCTTACCCCTCAGCAAAAATTTAATTTTGGAATCCATACTATTAGACCTCAATTTACAAAACAACCAAAATTTGAATATAAACCGCAGCAAACATTACTAAAGCCTCAACCGTTCGGGTATAGGCCTCCCCAAAATCCACAATTCGGATATAGGCCTCCCCAAAATCCACAATTCGGATATAGGCCTCCCCAAAATCCACAATTCGGGTATAGGCCACCCCAAAATCCGCAATTTGGGTATAAGCATCCCCAAAATCCTATGACACCACAACAGTTTGGTCAAAGACCACCTCAGAATAACCGCTTAGAATCAACTGACATATCTATGAGAACGGCACCCCCGCGACCTCAAATAGCGCAACAAGGTTTTAGGTTAAATGAAACTGATTTACAAAATGAAAATTTGGAATACGACTATTACTACGATTATGATCCTTATGACTATATGAATTACGAACCGTATGTTGAGGACGTGCCTTATGCACCTATTGACGGAATAGACAATTATATTGTAACTCCACCAGCCGAGGAAAATTTTCAAACAGAAGCCTCGCAAAAGAAGAAATCATAGAATTAAATTGTGACCCGAATCTTAAATTACCTCATATTTTTATTCCAGAAATTAATGCAAAATTAATGATTGATACTGGCAGCACTCGCTCGTTTATTAGCCCCCGTATTGCTTACCAATATTTTCCTAATTTTATTAAATATGAACCTTTTAAAGTTATTAGCACACATGCTTCTAGCCTACACAAAGAAATTATTGAAATTCCCTTATTTCCGACTTTTAATACTACAGATTATCATAAATTTCATTTATATGATGTAGATGAACGCTATGACGGACTTATTGGAAACGATTTACTTAAACAATTGGACGCAATTATTGACCTCAAACATTTATTACTGAGAACTAAGACCACTGACATTCCTATAATTAATAATTTGAATTATCTCGTTCATTTACAACCTCGGTGTGAACAACGAGTAAAGATCCCTACTGATTTACACACGGGAGAAGCAGTAATTGAATTTAAAGAGTTTACACCTGGTATACGAATGCCTTCTGCATTAGTAAATTGTATTAATGGATATGCATCAACAATAATTCAAAACACTTTAGATAGACCTATGACTTTGACTATTAGCAAAGCGTTTAAAACATCGAGTATTAATATTTCAGAATGTAACTTCATACAAAATAATAACGAAACAATGACTGACACCGACGAAATATTGAAACAAAATTTAAAAAAACTTAGATTAGACCACACTAACGAAACTGAACGTACTAGAATACTAGAATTATGTCACGAATATAGGGATATATTTTATTGTGATGAACTACCCTTAAGTTTTACCAACGAAGTTAAACATAAAATCCGTACTAAGAGTGAAGATCCTATTTTTATATGACCATATAGGCAAGCTCCTGCGCAAGCAGACGAAATTAATAGACAAGTTGAAAAATTACTCCAAGATAATGTAATAAGAGAATCACATTCCCCGTGGAATGCACCTGTTCATTTAGTTCCCAAAAAGCGTGATGCATCAGGTTTAGTAAAATGGCGTATGGTAGTCGATTATCGACGTCTTAATGAAGTGACTGTTGACGATCGTTACCCACTACCTAATATTACTGACCTACTGGACAAACTTGGCAAAAGTTTATACTTCACTATGCTTGACTTGGCAAGCGGTTACCATCAGATAAAGGTAGACGAGCAAGACATAAAGAAAACGGCTTTTAGCACGCAACATGGCCATTATGAATTCCTTAGAATGCCGTTTGGCTTAAAAACAGCCCCAGCAACATTCCAAAGGGCTATGGATAGTATATTAAGAGGGTTACAGGGAATACATTGTATGGTCTATTTAGATGATGTCATTATATTTTCAGCTAGCCTAGATGAACATATTCAAAAATTAAGAACCATTTTTGACCGACTTAGACAGACGAATTTAAAAATCCAACTAGATAAATCGGAATTCCTACGAAAAGAAGTAATTTACCTTGGACATACAATAACAAAAGACGGTCTTAAACCAAATGACGATAAAATTACTGCCGTATTAAATTACCCAATACCCTAGACGACAACTGAAATAAAATCGTTTTTAGGTCTCATTGGATATTATAGGCGGTTCATTAAAGATTTTGCTCATGTTACAAAACCATTAACGTCTTGCTTAAAAAAACGAAATAAAATTGTCTTAGATAAAAATTATATGGATGCATTCAACAAATGTAAGGAACTTTTAACAAATGCACCCTTCTTGCAGTATCCTGATTTTGATAAAACTTTTATTTTGACTACTGATGCTTCTAATGTCGCGTTAGGAGCAGTTCTATCCCAGGGTCCCATTGGTAGCGATAAACCAATCGCGTATGCTAGTCATACCTTAAGTGACACGGAATCTCGATATAGTACAATAGAACGCGAATGTCTTGCTATTGTTTGGGCTATAAAACATTTTAGGCCATATCTTTATGGTAAGAAATTCATGATATATACCGATCATAAGCCTTTATCATGGCTGAACTCACAAAAAGATACAAGTAGTAAACTTACTCGTTGGCGCCTTCGACTTCAGGACTACGATTACGAAATAGTTTATAAAAAGGGAAACCAAAATTTAAATGCGGACGCTTTGTCAAGAATTAGAGTATATGCCACACATTCAGACGATGAAAAAGACTCTATGAAAGTAAATTTTGATAAGAAAGAGAAAGGGCTACGCCAACGCAATTACTCTAGTACAATATCTATATCAGAATGTAGTTCTAGGGAAAAACCTATAACCCTTTCCGATTCCGAAACTTTATCAGTGCCGAGTTCACCTAGGACATGTGACTATCTGGTTAGGTCACCGTCTGAAACATCCAAAACAGACACAGTTCATTCCGCTAATAACGTAGAATCGTCAGGTATATCAATATTACACGAAGCAATAGACACAAAGCCAAATCAAATTCTAGTATATACATGGTTTAAGAATGAAATACAAGTTCGCGATCTTTCACGTGAAAAGCAACAGGTGTTAGAAGTATTTTTACCCACTTATAATAGAGATTTCGTTAAACAATTTTTAAAGGAGTATATTAAACCAAAAACCAAGTATTTCATTTATTTTGAAAATAATGAACATCGGAAACAGTTTACTAGTATTGTCATAGAATTATTTAGGAAGGATACCGTTCTATTATTCGAATTTACAGAGCGAGTAATTTTTATAGAAAATGAAAAAGAACAAAAAGCTATCGTATTAAAACATCACCAAGGTAAAACATGTCACCGCGGTATTAAGGAAACTCTAGCAAGTATACGTAGGAATTATTTTTGGCACAATATGCAAGAAACCATTTCAGCCATTATTAACGCTTGTGAAACATGCTGTAAAATGAAATACGATAGAAAACCTTTTAAACCTGTTTTACAGTTGACTCAAACACAAGACGCCCCGTTTCAAGAATTATTCATTGATCTTTTTCAGTAAATAGTAATAGTAAATTGGGTCAAGCCATTTCAATAGATAATAGATCAACCGCGGAAGTAGTTCGTGCACTTATGAAATATTTTTCATTTTATGGTACCCCTAAAAAGATTAGTTCCGATCCTGGTAGCGAATTTAATAATGAATTAATGAAAGAATTTTTGAGTTTACATAAAATCGAAATCCATATCGGCTCCCCTAACAACTCTAATTCGATGGGATTGATTGAGCATTTACATTCTACTATTAATGAAATTTATAGAAATGCACGGATGCAGCATCAGTGATGATGTATTCCATTCTTGCCTATAATAGTTCTATCCATTCTGTCACAGGTCTAACCCCTTTCGAAGTAGTATTTGGTCATACGGATTCAAGTAGTTTATTTGATATAGATTTAGAGAAACAATACATACAGCAATTGGTTAAAGATCATGCAAAACGTTTAAAAGTATACTTAGGAGACTTCTGTGCTACAAATGTCAACTGTCAAATATAGTACTGCAATGTGTCAATGTCGCTGTCAATGTCATTTTGACATCCCGCTCTTTTCATTTTGTTATTAAGTTACTAATTTAAGCGGGAAGACATATTTGGCCCTCACATACTTGAGGTTACACGTGTTGTAGTCGATGTGATTTGTTACTAGGTTGTTAATAGATCATTATTAGCAAATTATAAAGTAATTTAAATGTTTTAATTAATAAATAATATGAATTGGTTAAAAGAGCTGCTATAATTAACACTGAGTAAATACCTATATGTGTTTTCGAATGTTGTTGGTGTTTTATATAAGTTTCTAGTTATTTATACTTCATTTTATAGTTATTAAGATTTTTAATAAATAAGATTGTATTTGTAACATTAGTGTTGTATAGTTTTATTTTCATATTTCACTTCTGAAACCTAATTTCAGAAGTGGGATACCTATCTAAGCCCATCAGGCCAGATCCTTGTACCTTATAATTTTGTTATTTTTGTGAAAGCAAATAAAACACCAGTTTCATCATTTCTCTTTTCTTAAATTATTTATTGCCTATATAGAAATAGTGTTAAATATGGGTGATGCTGGAAGTAAATCACAAAACAAATCACGTCGACCGGACACGACACGTGGTCGCGGTTAGCGAGTTAGGTTAAGTCATTTGAAAGCCATGTTATGGGACTCGAGCGCTAAGGGTGTCTCGAGCGCTGGTGCTTTCATGGTGCTGTTGCAGGACATTCATGCCGCCGCCGTGCCGCTATGAGGTGCTTCTGCTCCCACGACAAGTGACGCGTCCCCGCGCGTCTCTGTGTACCTCTGCTGGCGATGTGCAACGCTTACCTGAGCGTCTTGGTGTGCCTCTGCACGACCTCAGCTCGCGATGCGCGACGCATTCCTGCGCGTCTTGGTGTGCCTCTGCACGCCCTCAGCTCGCGATGCGCGACGCTTACCTGAGCGTCTTGGTGTGCCTCTGCACGCCCTCAGCTCGCGATGCGCGACGCTTACCTGAGCGTCTTGGTGTGCCTCGGTACGACCTCAGCTCGCGATGCGCGACGCTTTCCTTCGCGTCTTGGTGTGCCTCTGCACACCCTCAGCTCGCGATGCGCGACGCTTACCTGAGCGTCTTGGTGTGCCTCTGCACGACCTCAGCTCGCGATGCGCGACGCTTTCCTGCGCGTCTTGGTGTGCCTCTGCACGCGCTCAGCTCGCGATGTGCGACGCTTACCTGGGCGTCTTGGTGTGCCTCTACACGCCCTCAGCTCGCGATGTGCGACGCATTCCTGCGCATCTTCGTGTGCGTCTGCACACCCTCTGCTCGCAATATGCGATGCGTCTGCGAGACTGCTTGTGATGCGGTCCCCGCGCATATCTGCGCGCCTCTGCTCTCGATGCGGTCCCCGCGCGTATCTGCGCGCTACTGGTCTGGATGCGGTTCCCGCGCGTGTCTGCGCGCCTCTGATGAGCGACGCGTCCCCGCACGTGTATGCGCACTTCTGCTTGCAATGCGCGACGCGTCTCTGTGTGTCTCCAGGTATCTGAGTGCCTCTACTGGTGAGCATTACAATGCATTTCTTTGGAGATTAGACAAACTTGAAAAAGGTACACAAAATAATATTTCTTCTCATAATTCAACCTGTCATGCTAGTTTGTTAAAAACAAATTTAAATGATTAACTGTTAGATTTGATACTTTTCCCAAAGGTGCATTATCTGAAAGTATAGCCTCTGATACCTCATCACCTTCTCAATGTACTTCAGGGGTTACCAAGTTAGCCCATAATCTTTCTGATGCAATAAAATCTTTAAATAGTTGAATAATACAAAACTATTTTATATCAAACTGACTCTGTTATCAATAATATTGAGCTATAGTGTGAGGAGGTGGAGAGGGTTAGAAGTGCTAATAACTGGAATGATTCAGAATGTTTATCACATTACTTTGGGCGCCTTAAGGGTGATGTTCATGGTTGAATGAGTGAGTGAGTGATTACTGGTGATCATAGGTGGTTGATGTTTTATGCAGGCTGATTCTGAAGAGTTCTGTGGTTGTGCTTAGTGTGCTAGAGGAGAGACGGGTGCCAGTTTGCCTTGAGATGATTCTTGTCAATGTATATAGGGCTTAGTGAATTTGAAATTGAATTAGATTCTTGATATATGGCGTTTCGAGCATGCCAGTTGAGCATAATTCATAGTGACTAAAAAAAAAAAAAAAGAAAGAAGAGATTCATAGCTTAATAATTGGGCATTCGTTACACAATTCTTTTCGATTAGAACAATTTTATGGTTGGTGAAGGGGGTGTGAGTAACATTGGATAAGGAAACCTAGAAATGGTAGCAGTATGACTTGTAACCTTTGTTTGTTTTGAAATGTTAGTTGTGTGAGGGAGAATCAATAAACTGTACCTTAGAGGGTGAGTAATACTGTTAATTTGTTGGAAGGAAATGGTTTTGTTTCCTTGGCTATTGATGAGCTCTCGCTTGGAGCCGACTTGATAGTTCTGAGATCTTGCATGCCTGTTCTAGTTAATATAGATGCTGATGTTATTGTATGTAGAATGTGTGTGCTGTTATGTACATTTGGCTTAAAGTTGTTTTAAAAAAAAAAAGATTAATCAATTAAAAAGAGATTTGGTAATAATTTAAAACATATTAATTAGTCTCAATCATAAAACAAATAGAATTGAGTCACTGTGGAAATAGAAAAATGTGTGGCTGTTAGAAGAGTTTCAGGTAGACTAACTATGTTTTATACTAATGACTTATTAATGCATACATAGTATTGAAGTGATGCAATGATGCAGATAAGGGTGCAAACCTTGTATATAACTTAGGATTTATTAAATTAAACAAATTAGAATTATTAATATTTTTAATTTATGTGCAATTGCAGCAATTGTCTGCTATAAGATTGAAAAGAATGAGTAGAATTTAATTTAATTGTTGGATTAATTGAACTAATAAATTTTACATAACAAGTAAATATAAAAATTATAAATTTTATGTTAATAAAACCAAATGTAATATTTTCATGCCTAATGGTAGAATGTATATGGAGACTAAATATTAATAATTAATTAATTACATCTGTAACATATGTTGTAGGTAACATTCTGAGTAAATAAATTCAGTTTCAAAGTTAAAATTCCAGTGTCAAATAAAGTTACATTGAAATCATTGTTATTACAATTAACATGCAATTTAGTAGATTTGAATAAATAAAGACCCATCAGTTATTACCTAGTGATTGACAAAAATGTAAATTTTCTAAAATAAAATTTGTTTTACAAATAGTAGGAAGTGAATTAAAAGCCATAACATACATAGACATAATTTCAGTTTCACAAATAGGATTATCCATTACATCAAGTTCATTATGATTACTACATATATAATTTTTGCTAAGACTAAGTTTACAACTATTACTTATATTACTGAGGATACAATATTTAGACTTATCTCTATTAATAGCTATATAAGTAATTAGCGGGAGGGATTATTGTAGCAAAAGATTTCTGTGTATTACTATTATGAGGTTACAGAGTTTGAATTATTTTAAACAAATTAAAATGGGAAATTGAAACCAGAAGAATGTTTATAGTAAATAATAATTTATCGTTTATGATATAGGAGACAATTTCAGACAACTTAATTAGTGAGGAGTAAACAATGCCTAGGAATATCTATTGAAGTATCTGTCCTGGTCTGAAGTGTGAAGTGTGTCTAAAGTGTGAAGTGTGTCTGTATTGAAGTGTCTGTCAGCACATTCAGCGTTTGGCAGCACATTAATGTACCACTTAGGTTATTCGCTGGATTCTCTTATGTACATAATAAATAAATTTTCACATTATTCGATCATCGGTGCCATTAAATGTGCAAACAACGGTAAATATGGGAAAATGCTTATCTTCTATATGGGGTGGGGAAAAGCTTAAAGTACATGAAATTGTCAGCCATCTTGAAGAGAGGAGTGGAGTATGTGTGTTGGAGGGTGCAATCCAAAGTGTGTATGACTGGATATGTGTTGATTGTGGGGCACTGAAAGGGTTGAATGTCAGAGGAAGCTATCTTCTCCCTTTGATTGATGATCACACACGGATAATTTGGTGGTGGTGGTGGTTATGAATATTTTATGTAAACATGTGTTGAATGTTGTCATATCTTATGTAAACACATATTGAATGTAGGCATCATGTTTTAGAATATGTTGATGACGTGTTGATAATGCGTTATGATGGGATTCAGTTACTATTAATACTCAAACAAAAAAAAAACCGATTTTTCCATAAAATTTTGAATATGTTTATTACTTCAACAGAAATTGAACATGTTGGTTGAATTATAAATAGAGGTCAGGTTAGGCCGAGCTTCTATAACACTGAGGCAATTAATTATTGAGTGGTGGTAGTTAAACCACTTGAGGAGCTCTAACATGGTACAATGGCATGGGGATTAGTAACTGGAAATTTGTACTGCCTTTTTCGTTGTCAAGTTATTTTAACTGTATTGCACTAATTCTTGCTTTGTTGTCTAGCACAATTTCTTTCTAAATCATTACATGCTTACATACATACAGACAGACATTTTATTTTTCTCATCCTCCATTAATTCTTTTTCTAAATGTTTAATTTTTGTCTGACAACCAAGGTGGGGCTTAGTGTACAATACTGGTGTAATGTGGCAGTTTGTTTATTGAGTTCAATTGGATGTGTGGTCCCTTTGGGCACATACATGGGGTTGGGTTGGGTGTTTTGACTTTGACTTTTGACTTTGACTTGTATCAGACGTTTGGTCTGATGAGGCATATGGCCTGAGAAATTTTGACGGGTGTGTGGCCCTGAAAGATTTTGTGAAGAGCATGTGGCTCTGAAGGACGTTTGGTCCTTGTGGTCAAGGTGGACATTTGGTCCTTGCTGACATTATGGCCTTGTGGACGTTTGGTCCTTGCTGACGTTTGGTCCTTGTGGCCATGTGACGTCTATGTGGACATTTGGTCCTGGCAGACAGAGGGGACGCCTTCTGACTGTTCTGTTCACAGGTTCCGGAGTTTGCTGCACCGGACTGAACATACTTGGATATGAAGATTTTACAGGGTTAAAAATGAGAGCTCTCAAAACTTTTTATTTTTATATCTTTTGTCTGTATATTTTGATTGCCTATCCGTTTATGTTGTATTGTTTAGACATTTATAAACTTAAAATTTTAGATGATGAAGACAGCGAATATGGTACTACTGTAGAATTTTCATCAATACAGCCATGAAACGACGCCGATGACTTTGGGGCTAATCGGGATGCACCAGCATGTGATGAGGCAACTGGATCAGCTACGTCGGGGACGACGCAGGGTCAGAATGGCCGACTTAGGAGACTTCTGTGCTACAAATGTCAACTGTCAAATATAGTACTGCAATGTGTCAATGTCGCTGTCAATGTCATTTTGACATCCCGCTCTTTTCATTTTGTTATTAAGTTACTAATTTAAGCGGGAAGACATATTTGGCCCTCACATACTTGAGGTTACACGTGTTGTAGTCGATGTGATTTGTTACTAGGTTGTTAATAGATCATTATTAGCAAGTTATAAAGTAATTTAAATGTTTTAATTAATAAATAATATGAATTGGTTAAAAGAGCTGCTATAATTAACACTGAGTAAATACCTATATGTGTTTTCGAATGTTGTTGGTGTTTTATATAAGTTTCTAGTTATTTATACTTCATTTTATAGTTATTAAGATTTTTAATAAATAAGATTGTATTTGTAACATTAGTGTTGTATAGTTTTATTTTCATATTTCACTTCTGAAACCTAATTGTATTATATAAACACTTAGCCGAAAAAATGATTGAAATTAAGCAGAAGGTAAAGGAAAGTAGAGGTGGTGAAGATAAAATAGATCTTCCATTAGGAAAAATTATATTTACAAAAGACGTTAATAAACGGAAAAGCAAGGATAAACCGCGATATCATAAGGCCAAAATTATAGGAAAGGATTTAAATAATGTTATACCGATACAAATTGGTCAAAGAAAATCTAAAGTTCCCGTTAAAAATATAAAACGCCCTCCGCAGGTGATGTTTGCTGGTACTGATAATAATGGGATCTGTGCTGGCCCTTCATCTGCAATCTCTTGAAAATAATCCAGGTGTGTATCCTGTAAAATAAGGTCAGGCGTATCTTCAAACAGATTACTGGACTATAATTAAGGTTTTAAATTTAAATAAAATATATGATGATTTATACTTTGTTATAAATAAATACAATGAATTTAACAATTTAATTAATAAAAATATTTCTTACTTACGTGATTTTCAAGTTGCAAGATTTCACGTTGAATATATTCGCGACATCACCGTACAGAAATATGAACAGCTAGTTACACAAAAATGTTTCAAGAGAGGCCTTTTCAATCCATTGGGTTCTCTTATTAAAATTATTATTGGGAATTTAGACTATAATGACGCTATAGCGGTTGAGATGTGATACCACTATTTAATATGATCTTATTTATTTTACACTAAATGAGTAAAATTAAAAATCCAAATTTTGTGGAGAAATTGTCCAAATTTATTTAACGCACAGATACGTGAAGAGAAAATAATCACAGAAGGAAATAAAGAAATTTAAATAAATACCAATAGAAAATACAAGCTAAACTAGTACGTAATAGCAAGAAGTTAAGGTTGAGAATTGAATGCAAGCTAAGAGAGCAATGGATACACAAGTGAATGTCGCAAGCGATTCTAGCCGACTCTTTAAACGTGGCGATGCTAGCTAGCAGCCTACGACACGCATAGCAAAAAAACTCTGAACAGGTTTGAATTGTTCCAATGCGCTGCGTGCGGATGATTTTAGTAAATGTAATAATATTAATTTAGAATAAATAATGTTCCCTACAGTACTCCCCCCCCAGAGACCTGGTTAAGGGCGATAGTAGTCTGGAAACTTGACTCTTCTTCCGCTTCTTGTCCGCCTCTCAAGTGTCTGCTCCACGTCAGATTGAGAGATAGCCTTTGGTGCTGTTATTATCCTCTTTGATGCAGGAACGGCCTCTCGCGTAACATATGCGGGCTTGATCCTGTCCACACTAACGTTATTAGGCTTACCACATATGTCTATTTTGAAATATTTAGGAGTCCTCTTGAGAACCTTGTATGGGCCTGCATAAGGTGGTTCCAGTGGTTTGCGGACGTGGTCCTGCCGTAAAAAAACATGTGTTGTCTCTGCAAGGTCAGCTGGCATATAAAAAGGACCTGTCCTATGCCATGACGTGGGCTTCGGGGAGAGTCGTGCCATACCAGCACGAAGACGAGTGACCAGATTTGTGATATCTGCAGTCCTGTAGTCTTCTGAGGGTGCCAGAAATTGCCCTGGAAGTCGAAGGGGCTCCCCGTAGACCAGCTCAGCCGCTGAAGCCTGAATGTCATCCTTCCAAGCGCTACGGATGCCCAGCAGCACTAAGGGAAGTGCTTCCGTCCAGGTCGAAGAGGGATGGCACATGATAGCTGCCTTCAGCTGCCGATGGAGTCTCTCGATCAAGCCGTTGGAAGCTGGATGATACGAAGTAGTCGTAAAGTGATGTGCACCAACCATGGCTGATAGTGCCTTGAAGAGATGCGACTCGAATTGACGACCCCTATCGGTTGTAATTCGAAGAGGGCAACCAAATCTTGCTATCCAACCAGAGAGAAGAGCGGTAGCACAGGAATCAGCTGTGATGTCCTTAAGTGGGAATGCCTCAGGCCATCGTGTGAAACGATCGATGACAGTAAGGCAATATCTGAAATCAGACGAAACAGTTAAAGGTCCGACGATGTCGAGGTGGATGTGTTCAAACCTCGATGTAGGAGTTGGAATTGAGGATAAGGGAGCAAGGGTATGACGGTGAACTTTGCTCTTTTGACAAAGTATACACTCTCGTGTCCACTCTCTACAGTCCTTGCGAATCCCTGGCCATACAAATCTCTGTGTAACCAGCCGCACTGTAGCTGTCCTACCAGGATGGCTCAAGCTGTGTAAAGTTTCAAAAACTTGTCGGCGAAACTTCTCAGTAATGAACGGGCGCGGAGAAGACATTGATACGTCACAGTATAACTTCTGGTTACAGTCTGGCAAATCTACCTTAACCAGTTTTAACGATGAGCCTTTTTGAAGCAGACCTAGCAGTTCGGGATCAGTATCTTGAGCAAGTGCTAGAGCCTGGTAATCAATAGATCGACTCACCTCTTCCAGTCGTGACAGAGTATCAGCCACTACGTTCAAACGTCCTGGTAAGTATTGAATAAAAGTTGTGAACTGAGAAATATAATCAAAGTACCGATATTGGCGCGGTGAGCATTTCTCCCTGTTAATGTTGAATGCATATGTGAGAGGTTTATGATCCGTGTGAATCACGAAGTTTCGAGCCTCAACCATGTGTCGAAAATATTTAATGGCTTCATAAATGGCTAACAGTTCTCTGTCGTAAGGACTATACTTCTTCTGCGCAGATGTTAATTTTTTAGAAAAGAAACCAAGAGGTTGCCATACGTTATTAACACGTTGTTGAAGAACTGCTCCAATTCCGACATCAGAAGCATCAGTGGCAATAGCTAGCTCTGCAGAAGGATCTGGGTGAGCCAGTAATGTGGCTTGAGATAAACAAGTCTTACATTTTTGAAAGGCTTCCATCATCTCCGGCGTCATAGTGATCGGCTTAGCTCCTTTCATCTTAGGTCCTAAAAGCGCAGCATCTAATGGTGCTTGGATATTTGCGGCGTCGGGAATAAAACGCCGATAAAAATTGAACATACCGAGGAAACGTCGTAATTCCTTAGCAGTTTTCGGCACATTGCACTCCTCTATGCTCTTTACGTTCGTCTCTAAAGGTTGAGTCCCAGAATCTGACCCTAGGTAACCAAGAAATTTTACCTGTCGCTGCCCGAAGACACACTTGGATGTGTTTATCAAAACACCATACTCTTTGAGCCTGGTGAAGAGTAGTCTGATGTGGCGCTGATGTTGTTCTTCAGAACTGGAAAATACCAAAATGTCGTCTAAGTAACCAAAACAAAAGTCATCAAAATCACGTAGCACTTCGTCCATGAACCTCTGAAAGGTTTGTGCTGCATTGCGCAGTCCGAAGGTCATGTACGGGAACTCGAAAAGTCCAAAAGGAGTTGTAATGGCTGTTTTGTGGATATCATTGACGTGTACTGGTATTTGATTGTACGCCTTGACTAGATCGATAGTTGAAAATACTGTACAACCAGAGAGTTGGTAGGAAAAATCCTGGATATGGCGTATCGGATACCTGTCAGGTACTGTGCGAGCATTGAGTGCTCTATAATCACCACATGGTCTCCATCCGTCGTCCTTCTTCTTAACTAAGTGCAGAGCGGACGACCACGAACTGTTAGAGGAGCGGGCAGTTCCCTGTGACAGCATATCGTCAAATTCTTTTTTGGCTGCTTTCAGTCTAACTGGGTCTAAACGACGAGGTCTACTGGTAACCGGTGGTCCGGGAATGGTTTTGATGTAATGCACGGTATTATGCTTAGGTAAGGAAGACGTACCTGATGGTCTCGTTACCTCTGGAAACTCATGAAGCAGCTGATGGTATTTTGATTCTCCCGAAATGGCTTTGACTGACGCAAGGTCATCGGAGATATTTCTTCCGCTGCGTGCGGATGATTTTAGTAAATGTAATAATATTAATTTAGAATAAATAATGTTCCCTACAACGCTGTAAGATATGAAAAAATCATTTCTCAGCTCGCAAATGATCAAACTACAATGAGGAACAAATTTACTTTAATATCTAAAATGCTTGATAGTTTTATAAATACTACTGAAGTTTTGAATCAAAATTCTTTTGTATTAAATGAGCGTTTGAAAATTGTTGAATCTATGATCAAGGAGTTAGTTTCTAAGGATAATCATTTAGTGTATACCACATATATAGTAAGTCTTTTTAATTTGTTCGTAAGTAACTTTCGTACTATATTCATTAAGTTAGGAGAAATAGAGACTGCATTAGCTTTCAGTAAAATATCCATATTACATCAAAGTATTATTAATTCTACTGAACTATTACAACATTTAGTTTTAATATCTCAAACTGAAAATTTATTATATACGCCGAGTGCGGAAAATTTGGTAAAACTAGAGGAAAAAATCAATATTAAATCATATATTAAGCAAAACCAGATTACGTTTATAATGGAGATTCCAATTACAGATAACATTACTTATAATTATTATAAATTATATTCCTTACCTATTTTTCGTAAATCAGAAAATAAAACATTTTCCATTATCCCTAAATATCCCTACCTCTTGGCAAAGGGTACGAAATACTTACCGATCCTAAAACCATGCCGGTCACTTGCTGCTGGAGAACAATTCTTGTGTAACGAAGATCATCAAACTCTTTATCCTGAGATAACTTGTATCGAGCAGCTCTTAAAATTCGAAGATAACTTAACACAATGTGAGCAAAGAGAGATTGACATAGAGAATATAAGGGTCCAAAGAATCACATCTACAAGTTGGATACTATTTTCAAAATTTAGAAACACCCTAACTCAAACCTGTAATGGGGATGTCAATAAGTATTCTATTATTGGGACTTATGTTATGACCTTAGACGAACCATGTAATGTTGAGGTAAAGAATATAAAGATTCGTAGTCATGTCAACCTCATAGAGAGTGATCCTGCGGGAACCAAGCAAGATTTAGTTTTGCCACAGCTGCCTATGGCTAGAGCCCCTGTATTATCCAGTACACGCGTACTCAATATGAGAGGAATCAATTTGGATGAAGTAAAATATATGTCAGCGGTACTAAAGCAAAGACACCTAGAGTCAGTGAAATTTTAATTTACATCTTTATATTTTTATTTCTTTTATGTATACTCTCATTTTTACTTTATGTTTTTCGTTGTAAAATCTTACATATAAATTGTTCGCGAAATCATCGGAAAGTTATTAAAAATGAACAACCCGATAATTTCGCACTTGGGGAGGGAGGAGTTATGCACTCACCCAAACCCTCAGTATTAGGTTAAGCGAGATTATTCCGCTGGCTCAGCGAGACCACCGGAATATTCCCATTATTGTTATAAGCACTTTTATTGTTTCGTAAAAATTCATGTTAAATGTCGCAATACATTATAACTTTTGTAATACAAATATTTTTAACTTTAAGAATTAATATTGTTGTGATCTCCAAATCGATCAGACGTAATAAATAGTTTTAATTTAAATTAGTATTTTATTTTTAAAAAAGTAAATTCTCAATTAGAAAGTTTAACTATATATAGTTACATATACAAACAAACAGACATACATGCACATGTATCAAAGCAAGTAATCTCAATGTAAGGTCATTTTACTGGGAGGATTGTCGATTGCCGATGATCAAAGGCTTTAAGCGCTGAAGGTACTCACCCGCATGCAGCAGCAAATGTGTCGGAAGTGGCTCGGTCAGTGGCATGTCTCTTATATCTCTTATACCTGTTACAATTGGAAATAATAAATTATATAATAAATCTAGAGCTCAATATATCGAATATAATTAATAGATATTGAACTCAAATGAATAAACTTCCCGATTTGATTTTAAAACTGGATATGCTACTGTATAGCGGCGTTAGGGTAGGGCAAGGCTGGGCGACCGCCCAGGACGCCGGTAGTACTAAAACCGGCACTGTGCACTGTGCATATACGTGTGTATATATAAACGATACATGACTCGATGCCGTAGAGTATTACGTAGAGCTCGACTTTATTTATTAGACGCAGAATTCGTACTGATTTTTCAACATACAATTTGTAACGTCCCGCAGGAGACCACGTCTGCTGTAAATTGATTCCCGTCACTCACGGGTGGGTGGTGGTAGCCAGTCCCGCGTTGATGGTGGGCAGTAGCCACGACTGAGCCCACTTTAGTGATTCAGTAGAACTCCCTTCCGAACCCGTGGTAGATTTTTGTTTATATGTTCATTCGATGACTCACAAGTGCTTGTGTGTAGTCTATTTTGAATGTGAAATCGGTATTGAGGCCGTCGTGTTCATATCGAACACCTTGTTCTCGTCCGGCACACCGAACGTAAAGCGAATTTATTTTGTTGTTACTTTGGTAGTTATTAAAATGTATAAAATAAATGCGTAAAATTAATAAACAATAAATTATAAAACTCTTTTTTTCTTTACAAGGGCCTGCGAATATAATATAGCAAAGTTAGAAGAAGAAGGATTTATTATTAATTTTGATTAACTACTGTGAAGAAGTTGTTAATGTTAGCTCCTAATATGTGCGTAGGTGCTTAGAGCTATTCGTTAGTCCATTCAATCGAACTTTAATTATAATCGTGCCCTTTAAATATGTAACTCACTTATCTATAGCCTCACGCTGTATAACGCTTATAGGTAGACTGAGAGCTGGCAACCCTTAATTTTCCAATTCCTTATGCGATTTTCTTTCAAATGATGTGCGATTCATATAAAAAACAAATAAGAGCAAATTTTCTCCAAAAACGAGTTATGAAAAAATGTAATTAAAGGTGATTGAGGTGTAATCATCTGTTCTACTAATCATGTATTATTCATTAATATAAGAAAACAGATCCCTGCAGATTTAAGCGATGGGATCTTGACCTAATACAAAGTTAAGTTAAGTGTATTTTAGTTTTTTCCAATGTAAGTAATTTGGAACTCAGGCCGCAACTAGAGCGCCCGTCGGCGGTCGGCGTGGGGAGCCGTGGGGCGGCCGATAGCTGCGTGCGTACATGTACATGTGCAAATATACGTAAATAAATATACGAGTATCAGACAGGTTTGTACTATATTTATTTAGCGGTATCTATGTACATAGTAGAAGTCAATGTACGTGTATAAGTATAAAGGGACATTATAAACTTGCACGACTGAACACGCGACGCGATGGTTCTATCTTTTTGTTTTTTTTTCTGTTTTATAGCTGCACGCTGTAACGCGGTCATGGTGTGGGATACCTAAGACACTAAGTTCTGAAAATTTTAATTATAACATTTAATTTTTTTCTTAACTTATAATTTTAAAAAATATAATAATGAACTTATGAATAACTGATAGATTGTAATAGAATCGAGTGTTATCGCGGGTTTATCGCTATTTTAGATAAAACACCATAAAATCATGTTAAAATAATTCATTAGAAGCCAGAGCAGCTTTCCCATGCTTATCGGACATAAACTTAACGCGTTTTCCTTAATTTTCAAATGTACAAAATACAGAGAAGTCGCGAATCTCAAGAGGGCAGTCGCGTGATATGTCGGCTATGCTACCTGTTTCAAATAATGGAACACGCTCACTCTTACACCCCGCCCCGCACCCCGCACCCCGCACCCCGCGTACGAGCTCAGCCTCATCTGCGCGTAGAAATGGATGTTTCTGCTCGTTGCATGTTTAATACTCCGCGTGGACCGGCCGCGCGCTGAACGTCTGTCTGACAACAATACACACGTCCACGGCCCACGGTGCGCATCGTCTATTTGCAGGCACTCGTGATTGCCTACATCCTACTCGTCGCGAGGCGCAGTAGTGCAGCGTCTGACTTTCAATTATTTGTTTGTGTATTGAATTCTTACTTGGAAGTGATGAATTATTATTATTTGATTGCTCTGGTAAAGAATTTTAACACGAAAACGTCTTAAAAATTGAGAGGAAAGTAGAAATGGAATGTCTAAATAACGAGTTCCCTGTGCCTACCCTGCTATGCACGGGATACGGCGTGAAGGTATAAAAAACTAAATATATATATATATATATATTCACGTAAAGTTGTAAACTCAACAAATAATTCAATTTGGTTCCTCTTAGCAGACTGGCCTAAATTTCAAAATACATTAACAGAAAATCTCTCCCAAACTAATATATTAAATTACAAATTAGAGACCACGACTATAGATAAATTAGAAAATACTACAAATAATCTTACTAAAATAATACAGGATGCATGTGAATTATCGTTTCAGCCAAGAAAGCGAAAGGAGTTCTTCATTCCTTGGTGGAATGAAGAACTCCAATCCAAAATTAATTTCATTTACAAAAAAAGCCAAGAAAGCAATAGTTAAATTCAATAATATACACTTAGAAGACTTCTGTACTCTAATGTGTCAACTGTCAATGTCAAAATGCTCGCTCTTGTCATTTGCTATTAAAAGTAACTAATCTACTTACGCCTAAAGGCACTTTGTGCGCTAACACTGAGTAACACCTGCAGGTATGTGTCTTCGAATGTTGTTGGTGTTTTATATAAGTTCCTAGTTATTTAAACTTCACTTGATAGTTATTTTGATTTTCAATAAATAAGATTGTATTTTGTAATATTAGTGTTGTATAGTTTTTCTTTTTAACCGACTTCTGTAAGAAAAGGAGGTTATCAATTCGTCTGTATTTTTTTTTTATTTTTTTTATGTTTGTTACCTCATAACTTTTAACTGGGTGAACCGATTTTGATATTTTTTTTTATTTGAAAGGTATAGCTTCCCGAATGGTCCCATTTTTTTTTGGTCCATGTCTGACAATGGTATCCATGAGAAAATCACAGTCTTAAATTTGCATTAGGTATGTGCGCGACAAATAGACGAATAACTCAATGTAGCGCCAACCGATTTCGATGATTCTTTTTTATTTGAAAGGATACACTTTAAGGATAATTTGGTGAAAGTTTGGTTTGGATGAGGATGTTCTCATTTTCAACCAACTTTAAAGAAGGGAGATATACTTACCGAATACTTTTTATGTATGTTTTTGTTAATATACCAAAATATAACTTTGCACAAAAATAATACCTAATTAAATGAAGTTTTACATAGGACTACCACCACCATCACCACTTGTTTAAGAAGCATCATTTTAGGATCTACCCATCACTTAAAACCATAAAATAAATTAATTTTTAACAAAAAGAAAAACCGACTTCTAACAACGAACTAAAAAGTGAAAAATAATTTTACAAAGATTTTATAATTTTGAAGTCGGTGTCAAACTAATGCTACAACACCTTTACTACAATATCTAATTACTAAACCTGTTTGTTTTACTTGGCACCGACTTCAAAATTATAAAATCTTTGTAAAATTATTTTTCACTTTTTAGTTCGTTGTTAGAAGTCGGTTTTTCTTTTTGTTAAAAATTAATTTATTATATTGCACCTCTGAAACCTAAAAGTACCTTTAAAATATCATTCGGACATAAAAATATTAGGCGTAGTAATAGATCAGAGGCTTAAATCCATTAAACACACAAATTATGCAATAGAAAAAACTAATAAAATCTTTTGCAAACTTTGTATCTTCACTGTTTCCACGAGGAGGAATAGCGTGAACAGTTCAATCATATACGAGTACACATACGCGGCAGGCGGGGGGGCGTCTGGGGGTCAGCCATCAAATACAAAAAGAATTTATAATTGTAAATTATCTTTTAAAAAATATTTAAAAATGGAGCTGACACATTATTTGTGCATTGCTGTCGTACAAAATGCACGTAAAAAGTCAAGTTCCAAAAGCAATTTGTTGGTTTATAATACAGGGTCGATTAAAAACGCTGCGGCCGACGACTGCGTCTAACGTGTAATACTCGATGTTAGGTTCGAGGGGAAGTGCGCAGTCAGCTCTGGGGATAGTGGACGAGGGCCGTGTGGAGCTCCTCCTCCCGCGCCTGGTTCGTGTATACTATATATGTGTGTAGTATGTGTGTATAGTATGAGTGTGTTGTAGGAAGTAGTGGTTGAGAATCCATTCCATTATTTTTAATGGGGGTATTAAGATTTTATTCACCTGAAGAGTGTGCTCGGTAGACGCGCTCAGTTGTCAGTTGTTTCCAATTGACCACACACTATATTTCCCTTACAAATACAACATATTGGAGTAACAATAATAATCTATAAGTATATATAAAAGGACTTGTCCTCACTGACTGAGGTAAGACGCACGCACAGCCGTAACCGCTATGCGTAGAAACGTGGAATTTGGACAGATGTTTACTTTCGTAATCTGAACATACTCTAAGAATGGATTTTGAATAATTTTAACCCTAAAGGGGTAGTATTGGGATTCAAAGTTTGTATGGAAAAAAAATTAAATCGGCACCGATTTTTATAAAATTTAAAATTTAGATTTGTAAAAGTACACCTGTCCCCCGATTTACACGGTAGATACGTTCCTGAGAAAACCGTGTAAATCGAAAATTCAAAATTTTCAAGTCAAAACCGTGTAAATCGAAAAGCTTGCAGAAAATGCATAATTTTGCTATTTAACAGTTGTGATTTTTTTCAATGTTTTTAGATGTACACAGAAATAAAAATAAAATGCATTGACAGGTTAAAATATGTAATATATTACAGAATTACTGTTTTTTTTATTTAATTACAACATTAAACAGAAGAACAAAAAATAAAACCAAAGGTGTTTTATTATCATTCATCACTGTTAGAAATTACTCTCATTCTTTTTTTAGGAATCGAAAGTTCGAATTTATTCGAAGTTCGAAGTTATTTATGCCGATTCGAGGCTTGGAGCAGAAATATCTACATTATGAGGGCTGGTAATAAAATCGGTTATTAACAATTGCTTCGAATTTTTTGTAAGATCTTTGTAAACTTCTTTATATTGAGCCAAGCACCGATTTTTGTCACAAATGAAATAAAAATTAAAAAAAACTTATTTGGAACACCGTGTAAAAGCGAAAACGTGTAAAAAAAGTACCGTGTAAATCGGGGGATAGGTGTATTTAATTGAACACGTGTTTCATTGTTTTCTAGAATTCTCCGCCTAAGGGTGAAAATAAGGGGTTGAAAGTTTGTATAGATTATTTTAAAACAGCACCAATTTCTATTAAATTTGAAATTCAGACTCTTAAACGTATTAAATTGAACACATGTTTCATAGTTTTCTAGAATTCTTCCCTTAAGAGTGCAAATAAGGGGTTGAAAGTTTATATGGAAAAATCTTTAAATAGCCACCGATTTTTATAAAATTTGAAATTTATACTTAAAAATATTTCATTGAACATGTGTTTTATGGTTTATTATAATTCACTCCTAAGGATACAAATAAGCAGGTGAATTTGCGCGCGTCCGCTAGTATTCAAATAAGACTTAGGTTTTATTTTTATTGAACAAGAATTTATGTGTTTACAAGGGTGTGACAGCGAGGGTCGGATGTACCTGCTGCTCTACTACTACCGGATGCCTTGTTTCATTATACGAGTATGTAAACACTGGAATACGAGTATACCTCATCCCCACTCATATAACTGTATAGAAAAAAAAATTCTGAAAAAATTTCTTTAGTAAATAAAACTGTAATAAAATTAGTAATTGAAAAGTGAAATAATAATAAGGCTCAAAATGCGACGATTGTGGTATTAAATATTACCTGTAATAAATATTACCTGTGTCAAATGTCAATTACAAAACATTATATATGATAACAATCATATATGTTGCCACCATTAATTCTATAAAGCTATTACATGCATTAATTAACGCTTTAAATAAAACGGTAATAAAGTTTTGATTGCATTGAAGATATAATTTATTAACAT
Organism: Heliconius melpomene rosina; assembly: GCF_056956725.1. NCBI lineage: Eukaryota > Metazoa > Arthropoda > Insecta > Lepidoptera > Nymphalidae > Heliconius > Heliconius melpomene. The sequence continues at coordinate 98,451 of NC_140402.1, read as the reverse complement.
AATTTATTTGTTAAGACCTCTATTTCCATTATTTAAAAAATTTTTTACTTACCCATAAGTTGATTTTGCATGTTGCCTAACGCCAAAATCTTGTATTTGTTTGCTTGTTTTGTATATTAAATTTACTTTTTAAATTTTACTTTTTTTATTGAATTTGGATTGAGAAGATTTGTATGTGGCCTCATTATAATAATTTAATTCAGTTTTTTATTTAATTTTTCAATTTACCATATCTTCATTTTGCATGTTGTTTTGGTGTTTTTTACTAATTTTTATAATATTACTAGATAAATATGCTCTACTACGCCATTCCGCATATATGATGCTATCATATGATATTATATTCATATTTCATAGTAATGAACTGATAGCGTTGCGCTCGACTGTACCGTAGCCCGGTCGCGCCCCGCACCGATTCCCCGCGAGCCCTTACGGGGTCCGGTCCGGTCCGACGTGAGGGGATGTCTATGTGCAGACATCAAAATACGCTTTCTGCGCAATTTGCCGCGCGTGCTTCCCATTATCAATAACATATTTGCCAGACTATACTTAAGTAATGGATTACTATAGAATTATGTTTATATTTAATAGATTTATAAAAGTAATGGTATATAAATAATAAATAATACATATATGATAATTACAATAAATAATATTTTATAATTGATAATGGACACTTGTCTAGGATTTGTAGTTTGATACATCTGCCTATGATTTGCTGGCTGGTGATATAAAACAATGGAATTACGAATATATTTGACTTATAGTATTATTGTAAATGTATTATATATCCTCGGCTATCTTAATTATAAATGTTAATAGATTTATCATCAATATAATCAAATATTACTGTGATTGCAAATGTGGTAAGTATAGTACAGGTAAGTTATATGTAATTGTACTGGGCTGGAGCAGTGAAAGGCGAGTGTTAGTACTGTAAAGGGATCCCTTAAGCCTACAGATGTGGTCACAAGTCCACGGCACTGCTCCAAGCTTCAGATCATTTAAAAGGTAGAATAACATTACTTATAGCTACCAACCGCTTCTGATGTTTATTCGATACGTCAATCCTCCAATTATTCTAATTTATCTTTATTTATTATATCTACTATCATGATTCTAACACATGCAAGAAAGTAAAAAATGAAAATTAACAAATAATAAAGCAAATAATCAAAAAAAGGCATTTTTGTTTACAATTAATTATATTCTTGTTTGAACAATATAGTGTGAGCTCGATAGTACCTTTAAAGATGTGTGGGTGCGAATTTCCTGTAAGGACGTAGCGCTCACACTGACGCACAGTAACTTGTATGGCAAAGGGATACCTCACTCTCATTTTTTGTACCTCAAAATTTATTGAAATAATTTACCCAATATTTTTTTTTATACAGGGTGGAAGAGGCAGCGCTTCTTTTATTGAAACTGCATATAGGGTAATATATTTCAAACCCACACCTAAGAAATTAATCAAGGTACCTCAACAGTTTGGACGTAGGATTTTTTTTTCATTTCGCGATTTTTATCCATACCTGTATTTCGTGTGACGCACACATAAGTGTGCGACGTTTCCGATTTGACAGGTAAGTGTGTGCGTGCCTATGTTATACTTCACAAATGGCGTTTTATTTTAAAACGATAATTTTATTATTTATTTTGTTTGAAAAAATAACTTTTTCATTTTTGGGAATTATTTTTTTTCCGAATTCCGGCTTCTATAGAGTAGTTAAAACTGTGGTTTCATTTAAAGTGGTGCTGACAATTCCATCCTGTATAATCTTTAAGAAGTTTAAATATTGCCAGATATTTCTTTATTCATATTGCATAGTATATAAGCTTGTATTATGCATACTGAATGTTTATGTTGTACATAAGTGTGTATATAGTATATACAGACTTACGTAAATATCATGTGCCATTAGTTATATAAGCAGAAGCTTAGAATTGATTAATTATTTATTGACTCAAAAATGTTACTTTTCGGGCTAGTCTTGATTTTATTCTCGACAACAATGTATGGAACAATGTATGGAACATTTAGATATCCTCATAAAATTTTAGTTTTGTATAATTTACTACAACATAAACATGATCAGATATTTTAATTATCGTATAGGTAAATGTGATTTGCTAAGCGTGAGGTAAAACAACATAACATGGTAACACTGATCGAACGTTCTCTGCGCATACGTATACTGCGCAATTTGCCGCGCGTGCTTCCCATTATCAATAACATATTTGCCAGACTATAACAAGATTAAAACTATTCATTAGAAAGCAATGCAGTAATCCCATTCTTAACCTGCTAGACCCTTTAGTTGTTAAATATTTATTATTTAAAATAAACAACAAAATGTAAAATAAATCGTGTGGGTAACGTAACCTTTACAGAATAAATATACTTAGTAACAAAAAATATACGCTTCACAAACTATGTAAATACAACAGTCTTATGTAGGAAACCAAAAGTGTCGGTTCGAATATGTATTTAGTTTTGTTTATCAGAAAGTAATTTGACGCGTGACGTGCCGACCGAGTAAATAGAGCAGCGTTCTGCTTAGTCCTGCACAGCGAGGCAGGCAGGCAGGTCAAGTTTGCTTTGTTTCTTGTTTATCTATGACAACATTGTGTAATGTCTTTAGATTATACTATAACAAAGGTAGAGCAAGTTTGTCCCTTCGACCATCACTTTTCACATGCGTGGGACGACGAAGTATAAGTATAGATATGGATTACCATAAATTTGCAGGCAAACTCATGCCTTGAGTTCATTCAAATGCCAATAACTTTTTTTTAATGAACCTATTTTGATAAAAACAAACTTTAGATGTTAAACAGAGCAATTGGTGGTTGTTTTAAGTAAATCGGTGTAGTACTTTCAGAGATAAACGTGATCATACATACAGACAGACAAGATTAATATACGGACAAAATATTTTTACTGTTTTAATACATATAAACATTTAAATCTGATAAAATTGTTTAATATTTCATTACAAATTTAAAAAATACTAGAATTTATATACCAGAAAGACCGCCGTCATAATATAAACTAGTGTTTATAATGTATTTACATTTTCGGACAGTTTGACCGACTTCAAAACATCTCAAAGCAAAACAGTAATGGGCCCTTAAAGAAGTTCTAGCATGATTATCACAATAGCCGAGGTGGAAGTTTGACGCTGTCGAGCAAGAAACTTCCTCGGCGAGAAACGGAGAGCGGGGTGACTACTAATAACTATAAAATATAATATTACTAGCGACCCTCTTGCGGCTTCGCCCGCTTTAACTACTGGATTATTCATGTAATGTATGTTTGCAAAGCACTTAAGATAATGTGAAAATTAATTAAACCCTAATGCAACCCGCATTTTTGTAGTTTCAATAAGGATTTTCCAATTGTTTTACACAGCAAGGATATTTTAGTAGGTACCGTAATATTAAATTTGTGCTACTAATCTTTTCAAGCACTTATTAAAATATATTTAAATGACTATTTTTAGATAGTTAAATGACTATTTTTAAACGGAAGAAATTATAAACAAAAACCTACCTGCTAATAACTACTACAAAAAATGTGAAACCAAATGTATCGCGCTTAAATAATACATTCAACTCCAATTATCCAATACGCAAACGCTTCTAACTAAATCTTCGTTGCTTTAGAGGCAGCCGGGTTTTTTTTTTCGAGCTTGTGGTTAATGCTGAAGGGGGTATTCTGTCCCTGATGAAAAGCAAGCACGACGTGGCTGCCTGTGAGGAAAATTAAATAGAATGCATGGGCCGGGAATCGAACTCGGGCCGCCCGCGTGGCAGTCGAGCATTCTACCACTGAACCACCGATGCGTGTAAGGCAAGCGGGCACGGCGTACGCATGGCGAGTGGCGAGCCGTTTCGCAGCAAGGATTTTTTTGATATTGTAACAACTTCTAAAGTACTTATTAAAATGAAAAACGGTAAAAGACAGTTTTGATCTACATTAAATGGCCAACGTAACTAATGTACTTATTTATATGCTGAGAGTAAGGGATAAGTGAAACTTGAGTAACATACAGCTGATGTGTCAATGGCGGGATGTGTCAACAATTAAATGCGTGTTTCTATAAAACTTTTCGCAATTTCGAAATATTGTAAAAAGCAAATTTTATATTCGTTTAACGTAGAAAATTAATAAAGTATTTTAAAGGATAAGGATTAATACCATTATGGAAAAATATCCCTCACAATAAAAAATCTATTGAAATTATTATTTTTAGACAGAAATATGATCACTACACGTTATTCTTAAAAGATACGAATATGCTCTCGCGGACTTTTTTGTAGATCTTATTAAGAGGAACAATACTCTAGTACATTTTTTCATGTAGTACTTACTATTAGAGCAGCGCATGCGCGAAAGTGTCTCAACGGGTAGGACTTTATACACATTTATCGTATTTATGTTAATTTACATAAGAATGTACAAATAATAAACTATATATAAACCTTCTACGAAAAACACTCGACTTAATGGTGCAGACCGCATCAAAATCCGTTGGGTGGTTTAGAAGAAGAAGAGTTAGAAACAACAGACAGACACGAAAAGCGACTTTGTTTTATAAGATATAGGATAATTAAACGGTTTTATTTAGCTCACCCCGATAATTTTTTTTTTATTTGTATGGCTCAAATTTAGTAATTGAAATTTAACCCTCTTCCCGTTAACCGATTGATCTGAAATTTGGTATACACCTTTGATTTTCGTGACAATTATCCATATTCAATATTATTGTGAATCCAAGATGGCCGCCGCTACAAGATGGCGGACAACTTAGTTTTTTTTCAATCCTATCAATATGGGTATCAAATGAAAGAGCTTGTCAAGTAGAATTCAGTGCACTATACAAAATCAAAATCAAAGATGGCCACTGCTACAAAATGGCGGATAATGTAGTTTTCAATCCCATCAATATGGGTATCAAAATAAAGGGCTTGGTAAGTATAATACAGTATACTATACAAAATTACAATATGAATCTCCCACCTAAGTTAAGATCTGGTATCCTGTCGAGGCCTGTGTGGCGTTAAGGTGGCTAAAAATGATACGTCGCTAGGGGTACACCACCCAAGTTGAGGTAAAAGGTAAAAGCGCGCCGAGAACTGTATGGCATTGGGGTGGATAAAAATGTTGTTAGCGTTTTCCCCTCAAGATTGAGGCACATCTTGTTGTACATAGCCATGCCCCTCTATTGAACCTCTGGGGGGGTCGACCGTAACATTATCCATTAAGCTTGCAATAATGAGGCACTCAACGAATTAAATAGAATGAGAAATAAAAACTAAAAACTTAAAAATAAAAAAGTAAAAAAAAAAATTTAGTTAAATGGTTTTATATTGCAGATAAATGCACTAAAAGCTAAAAAATAATTTCATGCATACAGTCATGGGTACCAATATGTATACATTATTATATTTTCAAAATAAGTAACTCGTAACCTACTCAGTTTCTGGAAATATCTATGGTCACATAAATTTCTAAAATGCAATATACATTTATGTAAACACCTATGACAAAAGATGTCATTTTTGAAATATACAAATTTTAAACATATGCATTGATTAAACCAAAATAAAATCGTGGGGCACGACACTTGCTACTTACCACTAGGTGGGAGTGGTGGGTGAAGTCTCATGCCATGTCTTTCGATTGTAGATATTGGACGTGCGTAGTATGAGGCTTTATTTTAACAAATTGTACAATGTTATAAAAATGTATGCTTTAAAAATACAATTAATAAAATTTTACAATAATATAGAAAACAATATTAAAACTATTGAGAAATGACATAGTACTTCATCTTTAAAGTATTAAAATTCACAATTATTAAACGAATTATCATTATTCTTCTTCGTGTCAATGATTGGAGAATTCATATCATATTTTGCCAGTATTTAGCCATGTCGATTGCGGCATCTGTTGCCTCCATCAGATCGTCATGTGAGCAGGTGAATGGACATTTCGGGCAGGAGATTAAGTGTGCCATCATTTGTGGGTCGGCGCCACAGTCACAGGGTGACTTATCACTCAGTTCGTACCCCCATCTCACGAGAAGCTCTTTGCATCGGCCAACCTGGCTCCGTGAACGAGTAAGTGACTTCCATGTTGGCCACTGCAAGTTGTAACCTGCGGGTAGGGACTCTTTGGGGGACAAAGCCTGAAGGTGGCGGGTACATTGTCTGCCATAACCGTACCCTAGCGCGACTCGGAATGCAATCTAGAGCTTTGGTAGCTTGAATAAAACTGTGGCGAATTTTCAAGCGGGCACGAGGTGCGGTGTAGCCAAAGAGTGGGTGCCGAGGGTCTTTTTCCTGATGCATTTTTTCGACAGAACATGCCACCTCACGTCGAACCTTAGGAGGCGCTATTCCGGCCAGAGGGTAGACCTTGTTTAGTGGTGTGGGCTTAAGGCAACCAGTAATTATTCCACAAGTCTCATTTAATGCTATGTCCACCTCCTTTGCATGAGCGGAACTGTGCCAAACTGGACACGCATATTTACCCGCAGAGAAAGATTTTAGAGTTGTACGAAGTACATGCGGAGATGCCCCCCAATGTGTTCTCGTTAGCCGACGGAGCAGATTATTTCTTGCACATACTTTTTGTTTGGTATACAGGCAGTGAGCTTTAAATGTTAAAGACCTGTCCAGTATGACTCCCAGGTATCGTGGTTGTCGACAGTGTTGAATATGAGCACCTCGCCAAGATATTTGAAGAGGCCTGTTTGCTTCACGATTCCTCAGGTGGAACGCACACGACTGAGTTTTAGACGGGTTGGGTTTAAGGGCGTTATCGTCATAGTTAGAATCGAGTGCGCTTAGGGCTGTCTTCAGCAAACTTTCCACCTCCTCAATACAAGGCGCCTGAGCAGCCAAAGTAAGGTCATCGGCATAGAGGAATTGACGGGTGTTGAATTATCATTATTTAATCATACTAACAAGTAAATATACTTAAAATAGAGAGCATTTCAAAATAGAGTGAAAATTAAACTAGGACAAATGCTAAATAATCTTCTGTATATTGGCTGCTGAAGCGGATTATTATTATAACAATGATTCCCGGGGATGAAGCCTAAATAATAGGAAAAAAAAGAAATTTTTAATATACTTACTTATTCTTTTATTCTAAAACTTGTCATTTCCTTTTTTAGATTTTATTATAATTATATTCTAAATGATATAAGAATATATAACTAGGTTCATATAGCTATGCATATTTTAGTAACAGAGAGTTATTTTTTTAACAGACAAAGAGATATTAATAAAAGTTACCTTTACCTTGCTGGTGTTTCCATGTTTATTTTAAGCATTTAAATGTTTATTTAAATATCTGGATAATGTCCTATCATGCTGAGAATGCTGTCCTTCTAATAAATATGACCTTAAAAAATGTACAAAATTATTATAATTTTCATCATGAGGAAACTTTGTGAATTTTATTTACTTTAAAATATACATTTTTGAAAACAATGTATCTATATTCTATTTCTTATAATACTAGTAGCACATACCATTTATCAGTGGCGTAGCAAGGGGGGTGCGAGCGGGGCGGTCGCACCGGGCATCAAAAGGAAAAGGGCATCAAAGTCGACGATCAGTGTGTTTTTTCTTTGTTTTTTAGACCTTATACCATTTTAAAGGGCATCAAGTCCTCTAAGCCGCACCGGGCATCAAAAGGAAAGGGGCATAAAAGTTGACGATTACTATGTTTTTTTTTTTAGAACTCAACGTCGACGATCACGTTTTTTTTTTAGAACTCATCAACAGGAATGGGGCATCAAATCCCCAAGCCGCACCGGCCAGCAAATACCCTAGCTACGCCATTGCCATTTACTCGTATGTTGTCTTCAGTAAGATTGTAAGAGAATTGATTGATTTCTCAGTATATGGCGTTTCGAGCGTGCCAGTTGAGCACAATTCATTTCGCCAATGTCACGTTGTATGGAAAACACACGAAGGAAATTGACCGGTAATAAAAAAGATAAATATACACAATTATAGAATACATGTATTGTAAGAGAAAATATTAAGTGTCATAAATGAAGTTTTGTTTTTGTAGGTTTAGGATTGTTCAAAAGATTTTTTTTTTCTATAGAATATTTTACATACCTTACACAATGGTCTAACTACACTAAACTTTATGCTTCATTCATATACACATAACTTCAATAATAATTTAAGACGTGAGTGAAAATATATTTAACACATAAATTCTTGTATAACTTTCACTAGAAAACTAAAATTATAAGAGAAAAATTATGTATATACACTATTTATGTCCCCTAATATGCTAAAGATATTGTCGAATAAAACACCTGTTTGAAAACTGTCAACTTTAATTATATTGTTTAGTATAAACTTATTGTCTCCATTGCGCCATCTTGTATTAAGATACTGAACTGCTTGCAATCTCGCAGTTGCCAATTTATACTTGAACGGATACTCATAACTTTCATATTATAATAATAGATGGCAATGAATGCAAATTTGAAAAACATATACCATTTTTTTTTTTTTTTTATAATTTTATAAAATAAATATAAAAATATATAAAACTAGCGACCCTATTGCGGCTTCGCCCGCTTTTACTACTGGATTATTCATATAATGTATGTTTGCAAAGCACTTAAGATAATGTGAAAATTAATTAAACCCTAATGCAACCCGCATTTTCGTAGTTTCAATAAGGATTTTCCAATTGTTTTACACAGCAAGGATTTTTTAGTAGGTACCGTAATTTTATATCTGTGATACTAATCTTTTCAAGTACTTATTAAAATATATTTAAATTACTATTTTTAGATAGTTAAATGACATTTAATAATACATTCAACTCGAATTATCCAATACGTGCAAACGCATCTAAATCTTCGTTGTTATAAAGGCAGGCGGGTTTTTTTTTTTCGAGCTTGTGGTTAATGCTGAAGAGGGTATTCTGTCCCTGATGAAAAGCAAGCACTACGTGGCTGTCTGTGACGAAAATTAAATAGAATGCATCGGCCGGGAATTGAACCCGGGCTGCCCGCGTGGCAGGCGAGCATTCTACCACTGAACCACCGATGCGTGTAAGGCAGGCGGGCGCGGCGGACTCGCTTGTATAAGCATAACGTCGCGAGGCGCGTTTCGCAGCAAAGATTTTTTGATATTGTAACAACTTCTAAAGTACTTATTAAAATGAAAAACAGAAAAGACAGTTTTGGTCTACATTAAATGGCCAACGTAACTAATATACTTATTTATATGCTGAGAGTAAGGGATAAGTGAAACTTGACTCGATACAGTTGATGTGTGAACGGCGTGATGTATCAATAATTAAATGCGTTTTTCTCTAAAACTATTCGCAATTTCGAAATAGTTTAAAAAGCAAATTTTATCTTCGTTTAACGTAGAAATTTAATAAAGTATTTTAAAGGATAAGGATTAATACCATTATGGAGAAATATCCCTCACAATAAAAAATATATTGAAATTACTATTTTTAGACAGAAATATGATCACTACACGTTATTCTTAAAAGATACGAATATGCCATCGCGGACTTTTTTGTAGGTCTTATTAAGAAGAACAATACTCCAGTACATTTTTTTCATGTAGTATTTACCATTAAAGCAGCGCATGCGCCAAAGTGTCTCAGCGGGTAGGACTTTATACACATTTATCGTATTTATGTTAATTTACATAAGAATGTACAAATAATAAACTATATATAAACCTTCCCTGAGAAATACTCGACCTAATGGTGAAAACCGCATCCAAATCCGTTGGGTGGTTTAGAAGAAGAAGAGTTAGAAAGTTCAGACAGACACAAAAAGCGACTTTGTTTTATAAGATATAGGATGTGTTTTATACAAAAATAAAATAATTAAATTAAAAATATATATATATATATATTTTTATTATTATTATTAATTTTAAACTCGATAACTATAATAATTGAAAATGCCGTTTTTTTTTTTTTTGTCTTTGTGTTGGAGTTGGTGTTGGTTAATGTGTAGGTGTAGGTTTAGGTTTAAGTTTAAGTTTAGGTCTGTTTAGGTTTATTTTTAGGTTTAGGTTTAAGTTTTTTTTTTTAATCTCGTGCCTCTGACGTAATCAGAGACTTTGTTTAACTTTGTTTACATTTTATTTCAACTGATTTTAATTTTGAAGAATTGGCACTAGGCCTATGATGAAATTGACTGTAGGATTGTCTGACTTTAGAATATCTTGGATAAATAACTGAATGTGGTTTAGAAAAATTATTATTATTATTATCCCTTATCAGCGTTTTCAGGTTGTCCGCTGTTATCCTTTTCCCGGTTGGGCCCTCTCACTACACCTACTGTGGACCGGACACTCGCATAGAATGTGAGTCACGCTCTCTGCGGTGCCCGGCTCACAGATGCACGATGGGCTCTCCCTGCACTTAAATCTATGTAAGTACTGGGAGAACCCACCGTGGCCGGTCAATATTTGGGTCAGTGTGGTGTCTGTTTTGAGTCTTTTTATGGTCCCGTAGGCGCCGGCCACATCTGGGAAGAACATTTTTGTACCGGAGGCCGTTTGGCCAGACTGGTATCTCCGATTCCATTCGTCGATCGACTTCTGACGAAGAAGTCGTTTGGCGAATGAGATCGGACACGCGTCGTAGTCTGGCCTTTTCTTTAACTTCGACGCTAGCTTGGCCAGCTTGTCCGCGCGCTCGTTCTCCTCCAGCCCTGCGTGTGCCTTTACCCAAAACAAGCACACGTGCTTATTTTAGGTGCGACAACGCCTCAAGTTGTCCCTAATTTGCGCTACTAGTGGTTGGACGGACTTTTGGCCTATCACCGACTCGAGTGATGATCTCGAGTCGGTGTATAGGCCAAAGGAGCTGGCCGGATTTGTCAGCATTAGGGCGGTGGCCCTGCACAGCGCCAGAAGCTCAGCCTGGTAGACCGAGCAGTGCGAAGCAAGTTTCAGTTTGAAGGCCCTGGTTTCTGCTTCGTCATTCCACACGGATATGGCCGCCCCAACTCCCTCTTCAAACTTACTCCCATCTGTGAACATTCGCACTGCTTGGCAGTTGTGCCTGTCCACCTGCTCTCGGTCCTCCAGGCTGGAGAATTTGAGGGCTGTTCCCTCTGCCGGGTGCTGCAATCCGAAGGGCCCAACTCTCCGCTCGATCTGCCTGTCCCCAAGCAAGGCTTCGGATCTCCCCCTCTTGGTCTCATAGTGGGCCGCTGCCTCCTGCACCCTGAGATCGAGTGGCAGCAATCCAGCAAGCACCAGGGAGGCATTCAGGGAAACTGTTCGGTGGACCCTGACGATTTTTTGAGCAAAACCCCTCTGCAGTGCATCCAAGCGCTTTCGAACCCCCAGCTTTTTTGCTTCCTTTGCCCATGCGCTCGCGGCGTACAAAACCACCGGCTCGACAACTGCCGTGTATATTAATTTGGTGACTTCAGGCTGAAGCCCCCAGCTGGCTTTCGCCGCTTTGGACAGCTGTTTGTAAATGTTTGTCACCTTTAAAGTTAATTTGTTGACATGTGAGTTGAAGGTGAGCTTGTCGTCGATTGTTAGCCCGAGTATTTTAATTTCTTTGTAAAATTCGACCCCGATCCCACCCATGATCAGGCGTGGGGTATCATATTTTAGTTTGCGCGTCACCATCATCGCCTGGGTCTTGTGTGGCGCAAACTTCAGTTTATTAGTTGTTCCCCACTCCTGAACATAGGCGAGAGCGGCGTTGGCCCGCAGGGACAACTCCAGACCGGTGTCTCCCTCGAACACGAGAACAACGTCGTCCGCGAATGCCTAGCAATAAATTTGTTGACGTACGAGTCCATGAAGCAGAGGATCAAGGAGAACGTTCCACAGGATTGGGCCACCTATCGAGCCCTGCACACAACCTTTTGTGGAGCTTTTAGCGTATTCCGCGCCGGCGTATCTTACGACAACCCTTCGGTCCTGGAGATAGCTGTCGATCACTCGTCTTAGGTTAATAGGGCAGCTTTCCTCGGCCAGTCTAGTTTTAATAGCTGGCCACCATGCGCTATCGAAGGCTCCCTCTATGTCCAGGGAGACTATTAGGACTAGTTTCTTCAAAAGAAGTTTGTCGTTAATATATCCCATCAGGTCGTAGAGGGAGTCCTCGGGGCTGTTTTGGGGCATAAAACCATACTGACGGGTACTGAGGCCTGGGATGATATGCCACCTAATGCGTGTGATCAACAGCTTCACCAAGATTTTGCCCATAACCGGCAGGAGCCCAATCGGGCGATAGGATTTGGGGCCCGTGTAGTCTGATTTCCCCGGCTTGCGGAGGACCACGACTGTCGCTATCTTCCAAATTTTTGGGAAGTGCCCAAGTTCTAGACATTTATTTGCAATTTCCAAATATATGTCAGGGCAAGTGGCTATTGCATGCTGGCAAATATGTATCCGCTCCCAGTCCATCTGAGCCGGGTGCCTTTTTCGGGTTGAAGCCGTTCGCCGCCGCGAGCATCTCGTATGTCGTAAATGGTGGGTCCAAACACTCACTTTTTTCCCCGTCATTTATGCTTTCCGCCCATTTTCTAATACGGCTATGCTCGGCTCCATCCTGGGCAGGATCGTCCTCCGGGTAGAAAACGTCTGCTAACAGGGTGGCTGAGTCCTCAGGGCCAAAGGTTTTTCCATCGCTCTTCAGCAAGATATCTTGTTCCCTCTTTGCTATTCTTCCGATTACCCTGTATATCCCCTCCCAGATCCCTTCCCTATCCTGCTTCTCACAAAAACTCTTCTAGCTTGCCAACTGGGCACTTTTCTCTTTTTCTTGATACTCTTCTTTTGCTTTCAGGTACTCACCCACGACTTTGGATCTTCGGACTGGAGCAGTGCAGCGGATTCGACGTTTCAACGTTGCGACCCCGTGTTTTAGTGCGGCGAGCTCTTCATTCTACCAAGGTAAGTTAAACTTTTCTTTATTTTTCTTTTGATTTGATTCTTCACAAACTATATTTATAATTTTAATGTAATTTTCTACTATGCAATCTATATCTGTTTTATTATTTATTAATTTAATTATAGTGTCTGTTATATGATTTTGTTCTAATGAGGTTAATAGTTTTTACCTAAATTTTTTATATTATTTTATGTGTTATATACCCTGGTAGTTCTGTTTATTGTTATTCCACAAGATTTCCTTAATTTGATTTTAAAAATGATTGCGTTGTGGTCCGAGCTCGTCGCACGCTCGTCGACCCTCCATGCCTCCACGAGACTGAATAAGTCGTCCGTGCATGCTGTCACGTCGATGTGGCTGGTGATTCTCCTAACGCCCCTTACAGTATCGAAGGTAGGAATATTGCCTTCATTTAGCACCTGCAGCCCGAGTTGCTCCAGGGCACCGGACATCACCTCACCTCTCAGGTCCATGCTCGTGCTACCCCACCATGCACTTTTCGCATTTGCGTCTCCGCCTATGAGGATTATAATATGTCCCCTGTCTCTGCAGATCCTTTCTAGGTGGGTCAGGTAAGGCTCGATTTGCTGTTCCGGCTCAAAGTAGTATGAGACGGCGGTGATCTCCTAGGATTCGGTGCGGATCCTCACCACGCCGATGTTATTAATGGTGAGTTCTGGGCACTGTATAACTTCTAGACTTTGGTCGAAGACCGCTATGGCAGCTTTTACAGTCCCTTCTCCTATGTTGGTATTCTGGTAGATCCTCGCCCCCCCATAGTTCTTCACGGTCCTGATGCTACCGACATAAGGCTCCTGCAGAAGCGCTATGGCCGTTTCGGTGCGTTCCGTGAACATCATGAGCTCGTTCGTGGCTATTTTGCTCCTTTGTAGATTGGCCTGAACCACAGTGTATCCGACACGGGTTTGTACAACTGGGGCGCCTTTAGCAGTACGCTGTGCTTGCCCTGGCCAGCGCGTCCCACTTCCTTCTGACCGGACATTCTGTGCTGAATACATTATGATCGGCCCGTTCGAGGCTGGCCCCAGCGCAGTTGCAGCACGATGGCGCTTCGTTGTTCCGCCACCTTTCACATTCCGTCCTCATGTGAGACCCCCCACAGTGGCTGCACTTTGGCTCGGTTTCTTTGCAGAAGCGTCTGCTGTGTCCATATCCCAGACATAGGGAGCACCCGCCGCCACTGCCTGATTCCAAACTCCGGGGGACACACTCATAATGAGGTGGCTGCTCAAAGGGTTCCTTGCTTTCCGAGGGAACTTGATCTCGGCGCGGAATTCTTCGTCGGGAACACCTTCGAAGACACCCCGATTTTACTTCGTCAAGATGTCTGCGTCTGAGTTGTACGTCAGCACGTCGCGGAGGATCAGGAGTGGGTCTTTGTTCTTTACTTCCTCTACGTGTAATCTATCGCTAGCCCTCTTAAGCCTTTCCTTGACTCTTGCCCTCTCCGCTTTCGAACTACATCCCAAAATCACTTTCCTGTCTTTCGCTTTTCTGACCTTTTCCACCCTGACCCAGCCATCTTTGGCATCGACCGCCTCTCTTATTTGTGCTAGTACTTCCTCGCCGGTATCAGTGGCGTTCTTTGAGGAGATCACAACCGAGTGTAGTACGGCTGGCTGTGGGCTAACCCTTTTGGTTTCGCCAGCCGCCACGCTCGCGTGTGTGTTCTTTTCGAGCGTTATCCTCTGGTGTTCTAGGACCCGCTTCAACTCCTCCATTCTTTTCTCTCCATTTTCTTTAATAAGCAGAGCGTGCGCTTCCAGTTTCTTACTTAACTCCTCTTCCCTTTTTCCTTTCACCTCGCCACTATCTTTCTCCTCCTCTCTCTCTCTTAGATCCTTCGTGCTCCCCCCTTCCTTAGGCCGCTCTGCTTCCGCCTCCTTCACGAGTTGGTATAATCTCTCTATGGCGCCCGTGACCTCGGCTTTAATGTCAGACTTCAAGTTACGCGAGTTTCCAAGGTGGATTTTAGCTTTTGTAAGCCACGCCTTGGCTTCGGCTGTCCTGCTCGCGTAACTTGGTCTCTTCCTAGGACTGGGGATTTCCTCGGTCACACTATTCTTCGGTTCGTCTCTTTTCTTTTCTTTCGGTTTCTTTGGGCGGGATGGGACGGTCGGGGAGCTCGTTCAGATCGACGAGTCGCTTAAGAACCCAACTTTTTCTGAGATTCCTGAGAGATCCAGAGTCCGGGCACATCCTTTCGATGGTGTGTTAAACATTTTGGTATTACCAGAGGGACTTGTCAATGCAAACTGGTAGTGTATAGAGCCACCCAGAGTCAAATAAATATAAAAACTACCGGGAGTAAATAAAGAAGAAATAAGATATCTAATGAGGTGAGGGGAACCAAGAGATTTTTCAATAAAAATCTAGTCTTCCCCTCTCGGCATACCGTGTCGGAATTATAAGAATAAATAAAAGAAAAATAAAAGAATTATATACAATATAAAAGAAATATATATATATGTAAAGGTTTTACTCCCGCAGATATAAAAAATGTTCAAAAATTTGTGTAAATATACTCTGTCTTATTTTAATAGTTAAAATGTATAAAATATGTATAAAATACCTTCCGTCATTCATTATTTTATTATATAAAATAATGAGAAACTAACGAAACTTGGTAAGAGGTATCTATAACTATGATTGAAGGACAAATTTTAACTTCATAATTTTAATTTCAATGAAAATTTCTGTGAAGAGAACTTCAAAATTTTTATTAACCATCTCGATTTCCAAAAACAGGCAATGATAAATGATTTAATATTGAACCATAAATCTGTGTTTGCAAAGGATAAGTATGACATTGGAAAAGTAACGGAGTATGAAGCACATATTGATCTATTAATAGACAAATATTGCAGTAGAAGGCCATATCGTTGTACAATTGAAGATAAGAAAGAGATAGAAAATCAGATTACAAAGTTATTGGAAAAAAATATGATAGAAGAATCATATAGTCCGTTTGCTGCCCCAGTTACACTGGCTTATAAGAAAGAGGAAAATAAAAAATCAAGGTTATGCATAGATTTTCGAGATTTAAATAAAATTGTAGTTCCACAATCACAGCCATTCCCACTTATTGAGGACCTATTAGTTAAAACAAGAGATTGTATTTTTTTTTCTACACTGGATCTAAACTCTGCATTTTGGTCAATTCCTCTTCGTGTTTCAGATAGGCATAAAACAGCATTCGTGACACAAGAAGGTCATTACCAATGGACTTGTTTGCCATTTGGTCTAAAAACATCTCCGGCAATATTCCAGAGAATAATGTGTTACATAATCCGGAAACATAAGCTTGGTGAGTTCACAGTATGCTATATTGATGATATTTTACTGTTTTCAAAATCCTTTTCAGATCATATTAGACACTTAAAACAGTTATTTGAAGCAATAAAAATTGAAGGGTTAAGATTAAAATTTTCCAAGTGTACATTTGCAGCTGATTCAGTTAAATATCTGGGCCACATTATACAGAACAATTCAGTGAGGCCTTTGAAAGACAACTTAATATCAATAAAAAACTTCCCTACTCCAAAAACCCCAAAAAACGTTAGATAGTTTTTGGGGAAAATAAACTTTTATCATAAGTATGTCCCTAATATAGCGGTTAAACTGGAACCATTACATAACTTGTTAAGAAAAGGGCAATCCTTTAATTGGACAAAAAACTGTGAAGAAGCATTTAATGAAATGAAACAAATATTGTGCTCTCAACCTATATTAACTATTTTTAATCCAAATTTACCTATTTACATATACACTGATGCCAGTATACTAGGAGTGGGTGCAGTTCTAAAGCAGCCTCAAGAAGACAATCTTGTGAAACCAGTGGCATATTTCTCGAAAAAATTGAATGATGTTCAAAAAAGAAAGAAAGCTATATATCTGGAATGTCTAGCAATTAAAGAATGCGTAAAATATTGGCAGCATCTTTTGATAGGTAGGAAATTTATTGTATTCTCAGACCATAAACCATTAGAAAATATGAATATTAAGTCGAGAACGGACGAAGAATTAGGGGATCTGACATTTTATCTATCCCAATATGATTTTCAGGTTAAATATGCTCCAGGAAAATACAATCTCGAAGCTGATTGCTTAAGCAGGAACCCAGTCCTGGAACCAAATGAAAATAAGGATGAACAATTAAAAATAGTCAACATAATAAAAATAGAAGATATCTTAAATGATCAGGTAAATAATAAAGAAATACAGTGTAGGAAAAATAAGTTAATTACTAAAAACAATGTTTATTATAAAAAAGTAAAAAAAAAGGAAAAAATTATTATATCAGAGAAATTTAGTATAGAATTGATGAAAAATGTACATACAAACCTAGGTCATATAGGAATCAATCAAATGCACAAAATGATCAGTTCACTATATACATCAAAAAACATGACCAAAAACATAAAAAGGATATGTGAAACTTGTATAATGTGTATAAAGAACAAATCAAGAGGACTAAATAAATATGGTTTGATGTCTCACTTAGGTCCTGCCACAAAACCCTTTGAGATATGTTCTATTGATACTATTGGTGGCTTTGGGGGTTCTAGGTCCACAAAGAAATACTTACATCTACTATCAGATCATTTTACAAGATATGCATATATTTTAACATCAAGTACTCAAAATGCAAATGATTTCATTAGACTAGTAAAAAGCTGTGCAGAACCTGACCACATTGGCGTAATTCTTTCAGATCAATACCCCGGCATCAATTCAAAAGAATTTAAAAAATTTTTAGATGACAAAAATATTCCCATAATTTTTACAGCTGTGAACTCGCCCTTCTCAAATGGCTTAAATGAAAGACTGAATCAAACGTTAGTTAATAGAATCAGATGCAAGATTAACGAAAATAATACAAAAATAGCATGGACAACTATAGCACATCATTGTGTTAGAAACTATAATGAAACTATACACTCTGTCACAGGATTTCCTCCAAAATATTTGTTAAATGGCACAGATGTCACTATTTTGCCAAATGAACTTAAACTAAAAAAGACAGAATATGATCTTACTAAAGATAGAGAAAAAGCTCTGGAAAATACAATCAAGTCTCATAATTATAACAAAGTGATTTATGATAAAAATAGAAAACATATAGATTTAAAAGTTGGTGACATTGTTTTTGTGGACAATGGAAATAAATTAAATAGAAGGAAACTTGATGAATTGCGAAGCGGTCCCTATCAAATCATGGAAAAAATATCAAACTCAATTTTCAAGATAAATACTGGTCATAAAAAATCTGAATCAAATTTTTTCCACATTTCAAAAATTACTCCAATGCCTCTGCTTGAGGAACCTACTTTGGGAGGGAGATGTAAAGACAATTACATGTAATTCTCTTTAATTTTTAATTCCTGGCCATAGACGTAACTACGTCTATGGTTTGAAATAGATAATCTGTACAAATAGTTAAGCTATACAAAACTGTCAACATAGATCTTTTTAATTAATTTTGCTGAACACGTGTAACATAAAAATTTGTTAGAAGTAATAGACATTAAATGTCGTTTCTTTAACGAGAAACTCAGTGTGTTTTAATTACTACTATAAAATAACATTCACATTATATATATAGTTTGATGAATCTGAATATTTCGTATTAAGTAAATAAAACAAGGATTTTTACAATTATATACTAAACAATATTAAAACTTGGGCAATGACAAAGTACATCATCTTTATAATATTCAAAATTATTAAAGGAATTATTTAATATAGCATTTGAATATAAAGTAAATATTTAAATGGAGCAAATGTTGAATAATCTTCTTATTATTCTTTCTATTACCTTCTTATTATTGTAACAATGATTCTCGGGATGAAGCCTAAATAAGAGGAAAAAAAAGAAATATTTAATATATTTTGAAACTTGTCATTTCTTGTCATTTTTTATAATAATGTAAACATTCTACACTAAACAATATAAACCTATTTTCATATGGCTATACATATTTAAGCCATAATGATGAGAAGGCAGGCATTCTTGATAATTACATTAATATGATTCTAATGGACTAACTTCAATGTAAAATAAATATTTTTGATAGTTTATGAATAACAGACAAAGAGATATTAATAAAGTTACTTTTACCTTGCAAGAAACATTCTGTCATTATTCTAAGCATTTATAAATGTATATTTAAATACCTGGATAATGTCCTATCATGCTGAGAATGCTGTACTTCTAATAAATCTGACCTCATCAGTGAATACTCTAAAAAATGGAAAAAAATTATTATGATTTTCATCATAAGTAAACTTTGTGAATTTTATTTACTTTAAAATATACAATGATTACTAACTCTAATTTTATAAAAGTATCCATATTCTATACAGTTAAAATAAAAAAAGAAATACGTGTTTATTATAATACTAGCGGATGCGCGCAGCTTCGCTTGCGTATTTAAGGGTGAATTCTAATAACCCATGAAACATGTGTTCAATGAATTGTTTTTAAGAGTCTAAATTTAAAATTTTATAAAAATCGGTGGCGATTTAAAGATTTTTCCATACAAACTTTCAACCCCTTATATGTACCCTTAGGGGGTGAGTAACCCCGTGGAACACCAAAATAACATCATCAGCGAATGCTTGTAGGTACACTCCTCTCTCTTTTAGCTCTCTTAGCAGAGTATCCAGCAGCAGGTTCCATAGGATGGGCCCACCGATGGAGCCCTGCACGCAACCCTTGCTTGTAGCTTTACAGTATTCCCTGCCTGCGTATCTCACCCGTACCCGTCGGTCTTCCAAGTAGCTGTTTATTAGCCTACGGAGTCCCTCGGGGCACTCCTCCTCGACCAGCCGCATCCTAATCGCAGGCCACCAGGCGCTGTCGATGGCGCCCTCTATATCAAGTGACACTACGGCCACGATCATCTTCTCGTGCAGCTTTGATTTTATGTGCTGGATGAGGGTATATAGGGCGTCTTCGCAGCTCCTCTGGGGCATAAAGCCGTACTGGTGTGCACTAATACGTGGATGGAGATGGTGCCGGAGCCTTGCCATTATCATCTTCTCCAATATTTTGCCCAGCACGGGGAGGAGCCCAATGGGCCTGTACGACTTCGGATGGGCATAATTATCTTTTCCTGGCTTGGGGAGGGCGATAACTGTTGCCTCTTTCCATTTTCTTGGAAAATGGTGTAACTGGAGGCAACTGTTGGCAATGTTTAGGAACAGCTCGGGTTCATTTGCGATGGCGTGGCTGCAGATATCCGCCGTGAAACCCTCAGCTCCGGGCGCCTTCTTCGGATTGAAGGATTCAATCGAGAGTTCAAGTTCCAGGAGTGTAAACGGCGGATCCTGCTGTGTTCCGCAGGCTCCTACAGTCAGATCGTTGGCTCTCTCTCTTATTCTAGCCTGTTCTAATGTGTCTTGTACGCTGCGATCCTCTGGGTAAAATGTGTTTGCTAGGAGTTCCACCGATCCTGCCGCATTCAACACTTTGCCATCCCACTCTAAGGGTACGTCTTCTGTCCTCTTTGCTGTCCTGTTTATAACCCTGTAAATTCCTTCCCACATCCCTTCTCTGTCTTGTTTCTCGCAGAAAATTTTCCAACTGGCATTTTGCGCATACCTAGCCTCACTTTCATATTCTTTCTTACTTTTTAGGTACTCGTTTACTACCGCTGCTCTTCGTACCGAGGACGCGCACCTTATGCGGCGTCTTTTTGTTACCATGCCTCTTTTTAGCCTCTCCAAGTTTTCGGACCACCATGGAATCTTCAGATTTTGCTCCGATCTTTTCATAGGAATCGATCCGGTGCAGGCTTCTGTTATTATTTCTGTGTATTTATCTACTATTTCCTCTAATTGTTCTACTGTATTAATTTTGTTTATATCCAAGTTTGTAATTTTATGTTGTGTTTTTAGTTCGTTTAGTATTTTATTAAATTTATTCCAATCGGCTTTTTTAGTATTGTATAATCTTGTAGTTCTTTTTATGCTCATCCCGTGTGATTTTCTTAATTTTATATCAAAACAGATTCCATTGTGGTCCGAGCTCGTGAGGCCCTCGACAACCTTCCAGTTTCCGACAAGGTCGAGCACGTTGGGAGTGCAAATGGTCACATCGACGTGGCTGTGGAAACGCTGTCCCCCCCTTATAGTGTCGAACGTTGGAGTATCTCCCACGTTTAGGACCTGAAGGTCCATCTCGTCGAGAGCTTCCAAGAATTCCTCTCCTCGAGCGTTGGTCGTTATACTGCCCCACCACGTGTTCCAGGCATTTGCATCTCCGCCGATAATTATCCTGCCTAGTCCGGGTTCTCCTACAATCGTTTTTAGCTGGCGGATGTAGGTCCCCATGTGCCTGTCCGGCTCGAAGTAGTAGGACACCAGTGTGATCCTCCAAGCTTTGGTGGCCAGACCCAAGACGACTATATTTTTAGTCGTCAGTCTGGGATACTGGATCACGTCAATGCTGCCGTCTAAGACGGCTATTGCTGCCTTTACTGTCTCTTCCCCTGGCGCATTGTCTTGGAACACCCTCACCCCTGGATAACTCCTCATACCTCGACCCGAACCGGTATATGGTTCCTGTATTTGAACGGCTGCCACCTTGTTTTTTGTTGATTCCATAATTAGTTCTTCTGTGGCCAGTCTCTTTCTCATAACATTTGCCTGGAACACGCGATATACCGAGTCCACCATCTCAACTTTAGCAATAAGCTACTGTTGCCCGGGCCAGTGACTCCCAGCGTCTACGGACCGGACACTCCCCGCTAAAAGTATTGTGATCTGATCTGTGATTTTTTCAGTTTTCCCCGCTCGGATTCAGTTGAAACTGGTGTCGATCGTTCGGGCTCCGAGGGGCCTGCAAGGTGGTATACAACCCGCGAGAATGCGCACGAAGGTGCGGGAGGTAAGTGGCGAAAACCGATTTTTTCTATGTTTTGTTGCGTCAAAAAAGGCGCAAAACTTTCAGTAAAAATTCTGAATAATTTTTTACAGGTACGGCGCAGAGCACCCTACTACGCGGTACCAACAGTTCGGGAATCGAAATAAGGTAAGTGGTTCAATTATGCACTTGTATGTTAACTTTAACAAAAATTTCTTATCTCTTTTTCAGGGTTCCAGGAGTGGTCGCGATCGTCGGGATTAGCGTGAATGGTGGTCTTTCACTTGGTTCTAGTATATGCGATAGGATCCGACAACTGAAAAAGACTTTAAAAATTTCGATCTCCTATGAATTTTTTGATATCGTTAGAGCTTAGGTGGATTTCGTATATAAAAGTCGATTCGATATCGATTAAAGTCGATTTTTTCAGTTTTCCCCGCTCGGATTCAGTTGAAACTGGTGTCGATAGTTCGGGCTCCGAGGGGCCTTCAAGGTGGTATACAACCCGCGGGAATGCGCGGGAAGGTGCGGGCGGTAAGTGGCGAAAACCGATTTTTTCGGTGTAAGAAGTGGTTCAGTGTAAGAAGTGCAAACTTTTTGTGTCTGTAAATAAGGACGATACTATAAAGTGTAAAGGATGTGAATCCATCTACCATAAAAAATGTGCACCAAATATAAAACAGTTTGCACAGACGAGTACTTGTGAGGACTGTCAAAGCACTAGAACTAGTTCTCCACTGCCAAGAAATCCAGGTGGGAACGTATCCAGGGATGTAACACACGAGAAGGTGTTAGAAGACATAAACAAAAAACTCGAGGTCATCTACTGTGTGGAAAAAAAAATTCAAGACCTGACGACTAGTATCGAATTTTATGCTGAAATGTACCAACATCTAAATGAGTTTAAGGACGAAGCACAGAAAAAGATAAAATCCTTAGAACAAAAGAATGTGTACTTAGAAAAGTGTAATACTGCCCTCGAAGAAAGGATCCAGGAGATAGAATTGCGGGAAAAAGAAAAAAACATAGAAATTCACGGACTAGAGAAGAGAAACGACGAGAATACAATAAAGGTGGTTAAAGATCTAGCACAAAAATTAAAATTAGACCCCAACGATATCGAAAATGCAAGAAGGGTAGGCCAAGAAAAATCAAATGATAGTAAACCTAAAATCGTACTGGTTACACTAAGATCTAAACATGCTCGGGACCAATGGACAGCAGTAAAAAAGGACCACAAAATAACTAACAACACAGTATAAAGCAATGGCAGCAGCAACAAAATTTTTATTAACGAAAGCTTGCCGAAATACAAGCGCCAGTTGCTATGGACGGTTAGAAATACTTTAAAACCAATGGGCTATCAATATATTTGGGTTCAAAATGGTAATATCTTGGCAAAAAGGAGTAATGAAGAAAAAAAAATATACAATATAAGATCGGAGCAAGATTTAAATAAGTTTGAGGGTAACAAATAAGTGCACTTAGCACTGTTGTTCTACACTAGGTGATTTTGTTCCATAAAATTCGATTCAACAAATTTTATTACAGCTGATTATAATTTCAAACGTTACTGCGTCATAGAAAAATTGAATAATGATTTGACATGAAATAAGAATTCCCTACACTTATTGCACTTGAATATTAGATCACTACGAAAAAAATTTAATGAGTTGCAAATGTTGCTGGAAAATTATAAACATAAAGTAGATATAATTGTATTGAGCGAAATAAATATAAAGGAAGAAGAATTAACTTTCTATAAAATATTAGGATATAATACACATATATATACAAGGGAAACTACCCGAGGAGGAGGTTTACTGGTTTATGCAAAAGATAAATTCCATCTAAACATCAAAATACAGAAAACTTCAGAGTTCGAGGTGATCCACGGACAGCTAACAGCAGGAAAAAGCATTACGCACATTTTTGCTATTTATAGGCCTCCAAATAGAAATAAATCACTATTCGTAGAACAGCTGTCGAATATGATTAAATTTATTCCGAAATCTGAACATATTGTGGTAATTGGTGACATGAATATTGACATTCTCAAAAACAAATTAAACCCGATAACTACAAAATACAAAAACACCTTGTGTGAACTCGGGCTGCAGTGCGTCATACCAAATGCAGAAACAACGCGCGAAGCGATCGTCGGCGGCCGCGTCGACGCATCTTGCCTGGACCACGCATGGGTGCGAGCGAGGCGGAGCGAGCCCACGCGGTCGTACGTGCTCGAGGCGGACCTGTCCGATCATCACGCCATCGGAGTGATTTTAAGTTTCCGTGCGAGTGTGTGTGACGACGCGAACGACAGCTTAAACAATGACGTTAGTGTGCGTGAAGTGATTAGTGATAAGTTAGTTAAGCAAAAACTCGATGATTATGATTGGACGCAATTACTGGGATATACTTGTCCGGTACAGTTATATGAATGTATCAATGTAGTATTTAAGCAAATTTACAAAGAAAGCACTATAATTGTTGTTCCTAAAAGTAATAAACGAAAAACACAACCGTGGATTAGCAATTGTTTAGGTATTATGATAAAGCGTAGAGCTTACTTGTTTAAAATATGGAAAGCGGATCCAAAGAATATGTGTAAACGGTTAGATTAAACTAAATTTAGAAACAAAGTGAATAAACTTATAATCGAGGCAAAAAACAAATTTAGGCAAAAAGAAATAAAAAAATGTAACGGAGACTATAGGAAAATATGGTCGAATATTAATTGTTGGCTCGGAAGGGAGAAAGCTAGTGGATAAATAGGATTCAGAAGGATGGAAAAATAATTCACTCGCAATGGTGATCAAAGGCTGCGCAGCCTTTTAAATAACAGATTCACAAGAGAATGACAAACATAAACGTCAACAGAGACAGATTATTAACAACTTACAAATAAAATGTTGCTACTTAAAATTTGTTAATTATAATGTATAATAAAGTTAATTATTTAAATTAAGAAAAATAAAACTATTATTTTAAAACTATTATTTGGTCTTGAACATGCCCCCGGCCGTTGAAAGCTGGCCTTTCAACACGACTCGTTGGCTACTGGAAGTGGACATATTTTACTGAAAGACCTTCGGACCACTCCTGTTGAGGTTTTAATATCGGCCACTCTGTTAACTCCATCACTGCCAGGGAATACAGCAACCACTCGACCCAGTCTCCACTTTAATGGTGGTAGATTGTCCTCTTTGAGAAGAACAAGGGAATTCATAAGCAAGCCATCTTTACAGGTACGCCATTTTATTCTTTGTTGGAGCTCCGAGATGTATTCCTTGCTCCACCTGGACCAGAAATGCCGTCGTAACTGTTCGATCCGCTGGAATCGAGTTAAGTGATTGTAAGGAGAGTCGCCATGATCAGGAGTCGGTAAAGACATCAGTGGTCGTCCGATGATAAAATGTCCTGGAGTAAGAGGCATGAAGTCTTCGGGTTCTGGCGATAGAGGTGTAAGCGGTCGGGAGTTGAGGATCGCCTCAATTTGAACTAAAACTGTGTAAAGTTCCTCAAATGTCAAATTACAATTTCCCAACACTCGCTGAAGATGAAATTTGGTTGATTTTACACCTGCCTCCCATAAGCCTCCGAAATGCGGCGAATAAGCCGGTATATAATGAAATTCAATTTGGTCATTGGCGGCAGCCGATGACAGCGAATTACAATTATGCTTTAAAAATTTTGATAATTCGTTGTAAGCACCAACAAATGAAGTCCCATTATCCGAGTAAATATTTAAGGGTTTTCCCCTTCGTGCAATGAACCTCCTTAACGCTAATAAATAATTATTGCTGGTCAAATCGCCTACTAGCTCAATATGAACGGCTTTAGTTGAAAAACAAACAAAAAGTACAATGTATACTTTTACCAATCTGCATCCACGACCTTGACGGCTAGCAGCATAAATTGGACCGGCATAATCAACGCCTACAGACTGAAAAGGAAAACTATTGGATAATACGCGATTTTTGGGTAAATTACCCATGATAGGTGAAATAACTTGACCCTTCATACGACTGCACCTTACGCATTTCCGATAGCAAGCTTTGACGAGATTACGGCCACCGATTGGCCAATATTGTTCTCTAATCGAGGCAAGTAACAGCTGAGGCCCTGCGTGTTTAAGTCGCTGATGTTCGTAATTGACAAGTAACTTAGTGAATTGATGTGTGGACTGTATTAATATAGGAAACTTTTTATCATATGGGTACTCTGAGTTACCCAAGCGACCACCAACACGCATAATGTTATTTTTATCGAGAAAAATATTAAATTTGAGTAATGGGCTCTTTTTTAACAAAGGCTGGTGGTTCAATAGCAACGAATACTCTGGAAATGATTCCTGTTGTGAGACTCTTAATAGTAAATTTAAAGCGTCTTGCAAATCCGTTTTACTTAAATAATTATGAGTAATTTTATTCTTTTTACATAATTTAATAAATCTCAAGGCGTACGCAGTAGCACGTATTAATCTAGACATATTCGAAAAACGATTAAAATCTATGAATTGATTATTATTGGAAGACATTTCACTCGTGGAAGTAGTGAATAATGAAATTTCTGGTCGTAATTCAGGTAGAATTTTATCAGAGTTCACCGTGACTGGCCAACATAATCAATCCTCCTGTCTTTAAATCTTTTACATTATTATTTAATGTGTTCAGTTGAAGTGACTCATCAATGTTAATTAAATTGCATTTTACATTTGACAACTGATTAGATGAGACTGAACCACATACTAACCATCCAAGCTTAGTTTCACATAACGTAAGGGTACATTGACCTTGACCTAATCTTATGCGCTGAGATCCTAATAGGTCCCAGAATACATCAGCACCTAATATCATATCAATCCCGGCAGGTGAATGAAAGTTCGGGTCCGCTAAGCAAATATTGGATGGGAATTTAAACTGCGATAAATCTAATTGCTGAGATGGCACGTTACTTGTAATAGATGGTAAAATAAAACATTGCAAGCTAGTAGTATATTTATTATCCAATGATTTTATTGAAACTGTGCACATTTTATTTACCTGTGACAGTACGCTGTTAACGCCCATTAAGGATTTATCAATTTCAGTTATATGTGTATTCAACTTACTATATAAACGTTCCGTCATAATACATGAAGTGCTACCACTGTCGAGAATAACGCGAGCAATAATTTCACGATCATTCTTATCACATATTTTAATAAGTGCAGTAGACAGCAATACTTCATGCTGAGCGCACGGGAGCGGTGACGTAACGCTCGTTGATAAGACAATACCGTTTTCGGAGCCTGACCTAGAAGGTTCGTTAGATGTGCGTGCGCCATCGACGCTAACCTGTCGGTTACCTTTCTGTTTTGTTTTATAACCAGACAAATGAACAAGAGTGTGGTGTTTACGTTTACACAATTTACACCCTGACTTTTTACATTGATTCGCGTAATGTCCTTTTTTAAAACAATTATAACATATTTTAAAAGTAGATAAAATTTTTAATCTCGCGTCAATGCTCAATGAAAGAAACTCAGAACAATTAGACAAGTTATGTTCACCGTTACACTTAGGGCACAGTGTTTTAGATGGAGAAGATAAAGAAGATGGAGAAGGTATAGTCTCACCCTTGTGGTATGAAATCATAGCTTTATACCTTGAAGGTTTCAATAAGTTACTGTTGTTATTATTATTATTATTAACTGACGATTTAATATGGTGGGATTCCAGTGTCTCTAATAAGTCAGCGCGATTACGAATGAATTCAAGAAGTGATTCTAATTTAATTGGTTGATCCTTATCTAAGCGACCTTTGAACTCCTCCCAGTCACGGAATGCTTTCGCATCTAACTTTTGAGTAATAATATAAATCAACAGTGTATCCCAGTGTTCCGTGGGCTCCCCAAGGGAGCTTAACGCACGAATATTTTTATTTATCTGATCAATTACACTTTTAAAAATAAAGGAGGACTGTTTATTTATTACCTCAATATGAAATAAAGCTGAAATGTGGTGCTGAACTAATAATCGCTTATTATCAAACCGCTCACACAAAAGAGTCCATGCAGTGATGTAATTCTTCGCTGAAAATTCAATTGACTGGATGACAACTGCAGCAGTCCCTTCTAACGAAGCACGCAAGTAATGAAACTTGTTTATATCATCAATTTCGCTATTTAAATGAATGAGACTGGTAAATGTATCTCGAAACTCGAGCCAATTGCTATAAGAACCACTAAATTTTGGCAATTGAATAGTAGGTAACTTGACCAGCTTATGATTATTTATATGAGACGCTTCATTGATTAATTTAGACCAATCATCATCTCGTTGAAAGTTTTTTATTAATTGTTGTGCTTTAACAACGCAGGTGAAATATTGAGATTCAAATGACATGCGTTCTTGCAACTGTATATCTAGCACATCTAAACATTCTAAGTTCGTTTGAACCTCATCAAACTGATTATAAACAGTTTCGATCTTACCTAGTCTTAATTGTAACTCACTGATATCGGAAGCCGTCAATGAAGCAGGATCCAATGAATTAATATAACTGACAAACAGTGTCAGTCGACCCTTATAGCTTCCGCGTCTCTTAATGAATTCCTTCTCTTCAGGCATTATGGGAGATAAGCGTTATCACCTGGAATTGTTTACAGTAAATCTTAAATTAATACAATTCCTACCTGAACAAATAGAAAAAGGACATAGAAAAACATGTGAGTACAAATTATAAACCTTTGACTAGTATTTTAATGATCTCACTTTGTTAATTAAATTAAAAGTAACAATGTTTGTTAATGAATGCTGTTAAACCAAAGAATGAAAGTTCAATGAACTAATGTGACCAGTACATTGTATTAATGAATTAATGTCTTACTTGAGTGAATATTAATAGACTTGAGTATATTAAATTTATAAAAAATACAGTATTTATAATATATTTCTCAAATCTTACTCAAAAATGACTAAACTTCACCAATAACCTAGTTACATGAATAAATTCGTGTCTATGACACGTGTAAAATTAACCATTTAATTTTACTAACCTGATACAGCATTAAATTTAATTAAATACCTTGCGAGTGATGGGTTGTATTAAGAGAAACACTTAATAATAAATATCTAAAGAATACTTCTTCAAATCGTGATATGATTCCCCGTGACCTTACTTGACCTCTGCACACGTTGACAAATATTTCCTTAAATAATCTTGAAATCCTTTAATTTAATAGATTTTCCTTATTTCTTCTATTTCAGATAGTGTTCTCAACATCCCGATCGATTTGAATCATGAATACTTCAAATCGTGATATGATATCTCGTGTGCTTACATAACCTCTGCACACGTTGAAAAATATTTCCTTAAATTCTTGAAATCCTTTGATTTAATTGATTTTCGTTAATCCCAGACGGTGTCCTCAACATCCGGCTCGACATGGACCATGGATAAATAGGATTCAGAAGGATGGAAAAATAATTCACTCGCAATGGTGATCAAAGGCTGCGCAGCCTTTTAAATAACAGATTCACAAGAGAATGACAAACATAAACGTCAACAGAGACAGATTATTAACAACTTACAAATAAAATGTTGCTACTTAAAATTTGTTAATTATAATGTATAATAAAGTTAATTATTTAAATTAAGAAAAATAAAACTATTATTTTAAGACTATTATTTGGTCTTGAACAGCTAGTCTCGACGATGTGATAATAATGTATGTTAACTTTAACAAAAATTTCTAAACTCTTTTTCAGGGTTCCAGGAGTGGTCGCGATTGTCGGGAATAGCGTGAATGGTAGTCTTTCACTTGGTTCTAGTATATGCGATAGGATCCGACAACTGAAAAAGACTTTGAAAATTTCGATTTTCTATGAATTTTTTGATATCGTTAGAGCTTCGGTGGATTTCGTATATAAAAGTCGATTCGATATCGATTAAAGTCGATTTTATCAGTTTTCCCCGCTCGGATTCAGTTGAAACTGGTGTCGATCGTTCGGGCTCCGAGGTGCCTTCAAGGTGGTATACAACCCGCGGGAATGCGCGGTAAGGTGCGGGCGGTAAGTGGCGAAAACCGATTTTTTCAGTTTTCCCCGCTCGGATTCAGTTGAAACTGGTGTCAATCGTTCGGGCTCCGAGGGGCCTTCAACGTGGTATATAACCCGCGGGAATGCGGGGGAAGGTGCGGGCAGTAAGTGGCGAAAACCAATTTTTTCAGTTTTCCCCGCTCGGATTCAGTTGAAACTGGTGTCGATCGTTCGGGCTCCGAGGGGCCTTCAAGGTGGTATACAACCCGCGGAAATGCGCGGGAAGGTGCGGGCGGTAAGTGGCGAAAACCGATTTTTTCAGTTTTCCCCGCTCGGATTCAGTTGAAACTGGTGTCGATCGTTCGGGCTCCGAGGGGCCTTCAAGGTGGTATACAACCCGCGGGAATGTGCGGGAAGGTGCGGGCGGTACGTAGCGAAAACCGATTATTTCAGTTTTCCCCGCTCGGATTCAGTTGAAACTGGTGTCGATCGTTCGGGCTCCGAGGGGCCTTCAACGTGGTATATAACCCGCGGGAATGCGGGGGAAGGTGCGGGCAGTAAGTGGCGAAAACCGATTTTTTCAGTTTTCCCCGCTCGGATTCAGTTGAAACTGGTGTCGATCGTTCGGGCTCCGAGGGGCCTTCAAGGTGGTATACAACCTGCGGGAATGCGCGGGAAGGTGCGGGCGGTAAGTGGCGAAAACCGATTTTTTCAGTTTTCCCCGCTCGGATTCAGTTGAAACTGGTGTCGATCGTTCGGGCTCCGAGGGGCCTTCAAGGTGGTATACAACCCTCGGGAATGCACGGGAAGGTGCGGGCGGTAAGTGGCGAAAACCGATTTTTTCAGTTTTCCCCGCTCGGATTCAGTTGAAACTGGTGTCGATCGTTCGGGCTCCGAGGGGCCTTCAAGGTGGTATACAAACCGCGGGAATGCGCGGGAAGGTGCGGGCGGCAAGTGGCGAAAACCGATTTTTTCAGTTTTCCCCGCTCGGATTCAGTTGAAACTGGTGTCGATCGTTCGGGCTCCGAGGGGCCTTCAAGGTGGTATACAACCCGTGGGAATGCGCGGGAAGGTGCGGGCGGTAAGTGGCGAAAACCGTTTTATCTATTACCGAAAACATTTGACCACAATGATCCGAGCTAAGATTAGTAATAATTTGTTTTTCTACAGTCTCACAATGACAAAAAACATTATCTATACAAGTAGCGGACGTATTCGTTATACGAGTTGGTTCAGAGAAAATATTAAACAAATTAAAAGATTTAAATAAGTTTAAAAGACGAAGGCTTAATGATGTCACCTATAGAATAGTAAATCTTTAATCGTATGCGGAGACTTTAATAATATCTATATTAAAGTCTCCGCATACGATTAAAGATTTACTATTCGAACTCAAATTTTTCAAAACATCCTCCATTTTTTCTTCAAATACTTCAAAACTACCTGAGGGGGGTCGATACACGCATACTATAATATGTCTATTGAATTCAACGCAGGACAAAAAAAAAAAAAAAAGGTTTAGCCCCCCATTTGAATCGATTGCGCCGGGTCCCAGAGCTGTAGCTCTAACCGTTCCAAAGATAGCATTTCGATTAATTAAATGCCACTAGACGCGTCTCTTATCAGTCACCCTCATCAAGCTCGGGCCCGGCCTTATCGCTCGCTTCCCCGAATTGCTAACAACGAACCTACGTCACAGTGCAGCGTTGCTGTCTCTTTCTTGCATTACTTATCACCTAACGACACCACAGTGCCCGTCTCTTTGTCGATATGTTGCCTAACAATTTGTTAATTAAAAACTTCTCATTTAATATGCAATTTCTATCATTTTAATCTAATAAAAATATCTAGCCTAACCTAACCTAAGAATTTAAAAAATGTAAAAAAATGTTCAACCTAACCTAACCTAAGAATAACAATCTTTTGTTTATTAAAAACTTCTCATTTAATATATATATATTTATGAAATCTAACAAAAAGAAATCGAAATGAGAGAATAATGTAGGGGACGTGGCCTACACTATTTAGCTGGAGATTAGCGGCTCGATAATAAAAGATAATATATTAAATAAAAGTTGCTTTATTGCTTGCTATATGATAATACGCTAATGAATGCTACCGGTCCGCGGTCCGAGTATGCACTGCCTTATAATAGTAGCGCCGGGAACGTGCTGAAAGGCTATGCCGCGGTGTTCGGTTACAACATTTGGACCGAACATGCTCCCGGGCCAGAGATAAATGATACATAAGCTATGATGAGATGAATGAGATGAACTTAAGAACTATTACAAGATGATAAACAATTTTTCTTATAACTAAGTTAAGACTAAATTATACAAAACAAAAATAAAGATTTTCTCTGATTAAAACAAATTATTTTGCTAAAAGATTTCGACTACTAATGATAGGGGATGTTGCTTGGTTTTTAAATATAACCCTATCACAAACACATGGCTGACGGTCAGCCTTGCTCTGCTTTCGCGCACTTTCACTGACACTGACACTATCACTAACACTTGCACTACGGTTATGAAGAGGAATCTCTGGTGAGATGGCCACGGTCCGTCGCTGCCGCCACCTGCGCCATCCAAACGCTGCTACCGCTGCTATCGCTGCTATCACCAGGATATAGCATATTGTATACTGGTGTATGTCGTGGTAAGATATGATGTCCACTGACTCACTATCTTTTCGAAGCTGCTTCAATTTTAAATCGAGATCGTTTAGTGAATCGTTTGCGAAACTTGTAAAATTTAATTCTTGTATTGGCATAGGTATGTTTAAAAGATGATTAATTTCAGCGGGTATCGTAGGCGTAAAAATATCTGTCATTATCTTTAAGCTACTCTTTTTGGATCTTTGCGCATATAGAGAAAAATCCTTTCCTTTAATGAGACATCCTTCCTGCATGGTAAAAATACCGGCCTTGCTCAATGTTCGTGCTGTTATTTTGTCATCGCATATTACACGCACAGTGTAAGAATCACAGAAGAAAAATAAATATTTATTTTCAGCTAGCTTTATCCATTTACGTTCACATGATGACTTAATTATTTGACAAGTGTGTGTCATTAAATCCTTTATACAAAAACGCTCATTAGTATATAAAAATGATATAATATTTTGCTGTTTACATATGTAAAACTGGTCGCTTTTTAAGCACTCTTGTAATTCGGTCTGAGGCAATGTAAAATAGGCATCTCGTTTTAAATTGATCGCTACGTAATCTGCTATAGGAATAACACTGACGGTGTTATTCTGGACTTGTTGAGGTACAGCTATTAGATGATAAAGTGTATACGAGTCTCGGTGTACCAAAGGTAAATTTATCTCAAATAATAAAAATTGCTGAGTCATCCTAACTCTGATATTTAAAAGACTATATATTTTAAATAAATCGGTGTCTAAATTTTCTAACGGTAAAGTAAGTTCTTGTGATAAATGTCCTGAGATGATGTGTAACTGTTGTCGAAGTTGTTCCGGTTGAATTAGATGAAAGTTGAGTTGTCCATGATGAACGTCGGTGATGGTATCTAACATGGTATCTTGAATACGACGTAGATTTTGTAGTAAGTTATTTGCCGTAATTGCGGAAAGTGTAAATTCCTCGTTGAACGAAATATTATGTAATTTCTGATCAATAATGCTTATTGAGTTATATATGTTATTTATATGCTTATTTATAATTTTATGCTGTTTCTCTATAGTCACTTCAGTACGTTTTAATAAATTATATTCGCCCTCAATAATAGACGTTTGATTTTTCCATAAGTGCAGTAGATGATTATTGTTTGCTTGTATGAGTTGAATGTCCTGTTGATACTTTTCTGCGAAATGTTCGTCTAATACGCCGAAGAGACTGTTTGCAACGTAGCCTACTCCATTGATAAGCCCGCGTCTCCGTCGCGTGCCGGTGTCCCCGCGCTGACGCATGAGCAGCTCATTGTAGTACTCCAGCTCGGTGTACTCATGTTTCAGTTGTAGCAAGGTAATGTTACAGTGATTGTTTAAATATGAGCTATCACATACTTTTTCCATATAGCCCGTCAATTTATTATATGCTTTAATTCCTTGCCAATAAGGTGACGTATTATAATAAACCACGAGTGTCCATTTGTCTTGAATTAATTTCATATTGTATAATGGGTTCAAATACAGTGAATTGTAATTTTTTAAATATGTAATATTAAATTCACAGTAAGACGGACTTATAACATTCATAAATAAGATAAATGTAGTTGCTAGGGATATAAATGATATGCGTTTCGCTGGCCTCTGTATGCTTTCCTTTGGATTTTCTTTAGATTGTTTATGCTCTTTGATGCTATTTGATGCTAGATTCGTCTCCGACTTAATCGGCAAGATTGATAACTTTGTTAGTGGTCGTTTGATTAATCCACTTGAAGTACGTAGAGTGACCACACGTACGTGATTATCCGTTCCAGGGAAAATTTCTACTACTCTCCCTAGGCTCCATTGTTGTGAAGGTAGATTATCGTCATGGATTACGACAATATCTCCTACTTGAATATCTGGTTTAGCTTTTAACCATTTACTCCTTACTGATAGCTGAGAAAGATATTCCTGTTTCCATCTTTTCCACAAGTCTCGAAATAATTTAGTTGTTAATTGCCATCTCGTTCGGGCATCTTCTTCTGTATCTATTATGGACAAGCCTGGTCTTCCAGTTAAAAAATGAGCTGGTGTTAATATATCTAAATCGTCGATGCTTTCTGATAGCGCACAAAGTGGCCTCGAATTTAAGCACGCCTCCAGACGCGCCAAAAGAGTGGAGAATTCTTCAAAAGTTAGTTTTTGTTCTCCTAGAACTCTCCGCAAATGAAATTTTAAGCTTCGTACTGCTCTTTCCCACAATCCGCCAGCGCTTGGCCACGCTGGTGCATTAAAATGCCATTCTATACCTAGTTCTTGTATATTTTTATGACATTCTTTACCGAAAATTTGCTGTATATTGTAATATTCTTCCCGTAATGCTCGATTTGCTCCAACAAAATTCGTACCGTTATCACTATACATATGTGCAGGTGCCCCGCGCCTTGCTGCCATTCGACGTAGAGCTGCTAAAAACGCAGAAGAGCTTAAATCCGACACTAGTTCTAAATGAACCGCTTTAGTAACCATGCACACAAATATGGCTATGTATCCTTTACAAGTTTTGATACCTCTTCCTTTATTCGCTTTGATATCGACGTATCCCGTATAATCCACTCCGGTATGATAAAATGGATATGATGAGTTTACTCTTGCTGATGGAAGATCCCCCATTAATTGATGGTTGGTAGTGGTATTACACTTTCTGCAGGTAACGCAATTTTGTATAAAATGTTTGGTTGCTCGATTTCCCCCGATAATCCAATATTTTTGTCGTAATACTGATAATGTAAGACGAGGTCCTCCATGAAATGTTAGTGTATGTGCTTGATCAATCAATAAGTCTGTTAAACGGCCTTTATGTGGGATTAATATGGGATATTTCATATCTGAGCTAATAGTGGCGTGACGTAGTCGCCCACCTACACGTAATAGCCCAAATTCATTGATAAATGGATTTAAATTTAGTAATTTACTGCTTGATTGTAATGCTGTATGACTTTTTAAATTATTAATGTCACAAGTAAACTCTGTACGCTGAACATGTTTTATTATTAATTTACTTGCATATCTGAGTTCTTGTAATGTGAGATACTCGCCGCTCCATTGTTTTCGCTTGCCGTGGATAGCTCGAATGACCCATGCTAATATTCTTATAATTTTATTAAATGAACTATATTTATTTAATAACTCCATTATTATGTCGTATGGGTTCTGTATATTTTGTACAATATTTGCTTGGCGTTTCTTCTCTTCTTGATTAGTAAAATATTCTTTATATTGTGGAATCGCATTGTTAAATAGCCAAGGTGGTCCCTGCCACCATAATTTGTTTAATTGTAATTCTGTTGCTAAGCTTCCTCTGCTCGCTATATCGGCGGGATTTTCCGTCGATTTTACGTATCTCCAATTTTCTTTAGGCATTATATTAATTATATTTTTAACCCTATTGGCAACAAAGACGTTCCAACGACCAGGATCGCCTTGTAGCCATCCTAACACTACCATGGAATCGCACCAGCCATATAATTTAATAGTATGATTATTTAAGCTAGTTATGATTTTATCAATTAATTTCGATAATAGCAACGCTCCACAAAGTTCGAGTTTAGGTAGAGAGATCGGTTTTTTAAAAGGAATTAATCTTGTTTTTGCGGCGACTAGTGTGACCGATGAGTTAACACGTGCATAAACTACGCATGCGTATGCCTTTTGAGATGCGTCGCAGAATCCATGCAACTCTATACAATCGCTCTCTTTACTATTTAACCACCTAGGTATATTAATTTTATATATATTTATTATATCAGATCGTACTAAAATCCATTCAGTTAAGATTTCGTCGGGAACTACTTGATCCCATCCTAAATTCGATTCCCACACCTTTTGAAATATTAATTTTAATTTTAGTATAACTGGTGCTATCCAGCCTAACGGATCGAAAATTTTTGATATTTCCGAAAGCAAAATTCGTTTAGTAGGCTTTGATTGTGATTTTTCTGTTATATTGCTGTTAAATGAAAAGCTATCTTGTTGCGAATTCCAATATAAGCCTAAAGTTTTCGTTTTTTCTATTTTAAAATTAAATAAATTTGACTCCGTGCTAAGCTGACAGTCCTGGTCGATATTGCTTAATAATTCCGCTTGATTTGACCTCCATTTCCTCAAATTAAATCCTCCAGACCTTAAAAGCATGTCCAAATTTTTGACTAGCTCTTGACCCTGCTGAATACTATATGCTCCGCTAACTAGATCGTCGACAAAAAAATCATTTTCTAAAATATTTGCTGCTTCGGGATAATTATGTCTTTCATCGTCTGCGAGTTGCCTTAATGTCATAAGTGCTAAGAAAGGCGCTGCTTTAGTTCCGTACGTTACAGTTTTAAGCTGATAAAATGAAATAGGACACTCAGGAGACTCTCGCCACACGATTTTTTGATAAACTTGATCAGATTCGTGTACAAAAATATTTCTGAACATTTTTTCAATATCCGATGTAAATTTTCCTCCATTTTAATATAAGCATCTGTAAATCTTGCTGTAAATTTGGACCACGGTACATAAAATCATTTAAGCTACTTCCGTTCGAAGTTTTCGCTGAGGCGTTAAAGACTACACGTAGTTTTGTAGTGATAGATTCCGCTCGCTCCACACCGTGATGTGGCAAATAACACTCCGATATCGTATTTCTAGTGTTTTCTGTACACAATACCATGTGTTTTAAATTAATGTATTCATTTATAAATAGCTTGTAATCGTCGGCATATTTTTTATTTTTATTAAATTTACGCTCTAAATTTTTAAATTGTGCTATAGCTACTTGCTTTGACGAACCTAAATTCTGAATTTCGGGTTTCAAGGGCAGCCGAACTTCATATCGACCACTTTCTAATCGTTTTGTTGTTGATTTATATTTATTTATGCATTCAAGATCTTCTGAAGACATATTTGATACCTCGGAAATATCCTCTATTTCCCAAAATTTTTGTATGTCGTCGATGTTATTTACAACGACGTTGCAATTAAAAAATTGAGCATTCCCACATAAGATCCAACCTAACTGAGTTTGCTGAGCTATGGGTTGGTTTTCGCTATTGTTTTTTATAATACCGGCTAAAACGATGGTTGAATAAATATCGGCCCCTAATAAAAGATCTACTGGGCTGCTTATATGGAATTCTGGATCCGCTAGATCAATGTGCTCTAGATGATTCCACACTGGCTTCATGAAACTTCTATTCGGCAAATTTTTAATTAAATTATTCATAATATAAACTTCAGTACCAAAAGAAAAATTATTGTGTATTGAACAACAGGTGATATTGAGCCTCCCTTTACAATTGCTTTCCTTTTCACCTACTCCGAAAATTACACCCTTACACTGTGATCTCTTTAAGCCTA
Organism: Heliconius melpomene rosina; assembly: GCF_056956725.1. Classification (NCBI taxonomy): domain Eukaryota; kingdom Metazoa; phylum Arthropoda; class Insecta; order Lepidoptera; family Nymphalidae; genus Heliconius; species Heliconius melpomene. The sequence continues at coordinate 60,584 of NC_140402.1, read as the reverse complement.
ACCTTTGTGCTGCGTTTTCAGAAATTAGAGAGATTTGAGAACCTTGATCGATAAGTGCTCTCATAGTGATTTTTGATCCAACTGAAGATATGACGTTTATTTTTGCCGTCGATAATAATATTTCTTTACAATTATTGTTAGGTAAATGTAAAGTGCTGATTGAGTGGTCATTGTTTTCCACATAATTATTTTGCGCAATGGCTGTTGTTTGATGTCCGTTCGGCGTCGTATTTATTCCGGTTTCGTGTAACAGCGTGTGGTGGTTTCCATTGCAAAGGCGGCATCTTTTCAATGAAATACACCTATTTCCGTTATGATTATACAAACAATTATTGCACAATTGTTTTTGTGAAACGATTTTATGTTTTATTTGTAATGGATATTCTATGAATTTTTTGCACTGGAAAATTCCATGCGGTTCTGAACAAATAGGACATTTTGTGCTTGCCACGTGTAAAGATTTTAAAGGCCTTGATGAGTTTTGTGGCTTGTAATAGTTGCTGCGAAATGTATAATTTTTATGCTGCTGAGGATGATTTTTATTATTAAAAATATTAAAATGGTTATTAGATGCTTCCTGTTTCTTTCTTGTTGATTCGAGAGTAGAAAATTTCCCTTCTAAATACTTTAAAAAATCTTGTAAAGTCGGCAATTCGTGTGGATATTTTAAAGATTCTATGTAAGACGTATACGACTCTGAGTCTAATTTTTGCGACAAAATATGCACAATAAGTGGATCCCATGAGCTAGTATCGACGCCCAAATTGCGAACGGCGTGGATACATTCAAAAGTTGTATCATGTAGCTTTTTAATGTGCGATAATGATTGTTGCTGTGCCGTCGTTATGTTTAATAATGTGTTAATATGAGCAGTAAAAATACGTTTTTTGTTATTATAACGATGATTTAAAATTTCCCAACATGTTAAATAATTTTCATGGCTAATAGTAAGATGTTGTATTAATCTTTCGGGTTCCCCTTGAACTTTACCTTTAAGAAACTGCATTTTTTGCGAATTAGATAAAGAAGAGTTTTTATGTATGGCTTCCGTAAAAAGATTTTTAAAAGCCAACCAATGCTGATAATTTCCATTAAAGGATGGAATATTTATTTGCGGTGTGTACTTTTCGCGATACGACACCGAAAACATATTAGAGTTTAAAAGTTTCTTTATGTTGCTATATTCTTTTTCATGTTTATTAAATAGATATTCGTACTCTCCGTCTTCTCCGTTCAATTCAGCATCGATTTCCCAATGTAACGTGTCTATAGCTGTCCAACGGGTTTGTATTTGCTTGAGAATATCCTCGTATTCCCATCTCTCCGATATTGATTCCATATCAATCGCTGATATAGTCCTAGAAAATGCTTTGAAGTTAACGAATTGCTTTTTAAGCATGTCATCCAGTTTGCTATTTGAACCCTGGCTAACCTTCTTAGTACTTACGTACTCGCTCGCTTGCTGTCCTGCTGCGGAAGTTCCCGCTTGTGCTCCTTGAAATTCATCTTGAGACTCCCCTAACTGATTTAATTGATTAAGTATAAAAGATTTTATTTCATTATATTTCTGGTTTGTGTTTTCGTATTCAGAGTTAAGAAAATACAGATGACTCAGATTTTTAAACTCGCGTAAGCGATCATCATTGGCCTCGTAATCCGACCAGTATGCCTCTAAATTATTTAATCGCCTTTTCAAAGACGTTTCTGATCTTCTTTCCTTGCTTTCTTTTTTGATCTTAATTATAATCTTATGAATAGCTTCGCTAATCTCGATTTGTGTTTTAAATAAGTCTTCCATTTTTTAAAGATGAAAAAGCTAGATATATAAAAAATAGGAACGATCTTACTTGATATGTGACGCTACGTCCTGCTGCTATTTGCTGATTATATATTTTAGCCTCGTGGCCAAATATTGTTCTTCTGCTTGCTCGTTCCACTCACTCACTTAAATAATTATTAAAGTCACGATAATTCACTAAATGCTAGTCTTTGCTAAAAATGTCTTTTTATAAAATTGCTTAAAAAATTCGCTAGATGCTAATCCGGCTCGAAGGACCAAAATGTAGGGGACGTGGCCTACACTATTTAGCTGGAGATTAGCGGCTCGATAATAAAAGATAATATATTAAATAAAAGTTGCTTTATTGCTTGCTATATGATAATACGCTAATGAATGCTACCGGTCCGCGGTCCGAGTATGCACTGCCTTATAATAGTAGCGCCGGGAGCGTGCTGAAAGGCTATGCCGCGGTGTTCGGTTACAACATTTGGACCGAACAAATAACAATGTAAAAAAATGTTCAACCTAACCTAACTTAAGAATAAAAATCTTTTGTTTATTGAAAACTTCTCATTTAATATATATTTTTATGAAATCTAACAAAAAGAAATCGAAATGAGAGAATAAAAATGTGAAAAAATGTTCAACCTTTTTTTTTTTTCTTTTTAACGTGAGGAAATCCTTTTACGGATACCGGCCCGAGTGGGGACTCGAGCGGGTTATGTGGGACTCGTGGACCGGCTGAAGGCCAATCCCAATACCCACTAAAACCTCACGGTGCTCCTCCTCGACCGCCACTGACCGCGAGACGCGGGGACAAGAATCGTCCACGAATCGCGGCGGCGGGAGCCTGCAAGGCACGTCGCGGAGTCAAGGTTGTGTGGGCACCCTCGACGGCCTGCTCGGAGTAGCACGCGGGAGCGACCTGCGCGCGCCTACTCGGGCCAGGTTGGTAGGCGGCCAGCTTCCCCAAGCTGACCGCCCTCTGGCACATTAGGGCGGAAGGCGGCGATCGTATGCCGCCCTCCGGCGACCCGGTCTCATACGGCGGATGGCGACTTCGGCAATAGCCTCCCTCGCCCGTTCCGCCGACTCCTCGAGCACCACTGCCTCGCAGAAGGATGAGACCGCATCCCACGACGTCTCGCTGCCGGCCATGGCCTTGACCACGGCCGGCAGGGAAAGGTCCCCTATGACGTCGCGCAAAGCGCGACGTTGAGACGCCCAGGCTGAGCACACCTCCAACGTGTGCTGGGCCGTCTCATCGAGGCAGTCGCCACAGTGGTGGCAGCGAGCGTCGGGCTCCTTCCCAGCGATCCGACACAAGTAACTCCCGAAGCAGCCATGCCCCGTGAGCACCTGTGTGGTGCGGAAGGTTAGGACGACGTGACGCCGCGCTAACCACTAGCGGAACACTGGACGAACAGCCTCGATCGTCCTCAGGCCGGCAGATGGTGTTGCCAGCCGAGTTTCCCACATTTCAACCGCGGCTACCCGCGCCTCCTCAGTGCGTGCTTGGCTTGCCGGTTCCCCGGACACACGGCCTCGACGCCGGCAATAGACCGACGCCAGAGAACGAGCATCCAGATCCCACGGCATGACTCCAGCCAGCACGCACGCCACTTCACCGGAGATGGTCCGGTACCCCCGTATCGCCCGGATGGCCATCACCCTCTGCGCACGTCGCAGCAGGGTGATGTTGTGCCGGTCCAGGGCGTCCGCCCATACGGGAGGACCGTAGAGCGCCATCGATCGGACCACTCCGGTGTACAGCCGACGGCTAGAGGCGCTCGGCCCATCCATATTGGGCAAAAGGCGCGTCAGTGCCGCCGCTGTCTTCAATAGTTTCGGGGCCAAGGTTGTAAAGTGGCCCCGAAAACTCCACCGACCATCCAGAACAAGTCCGAGGTACTTCATGCTCCGGGCAACGTCAATCTTGACGCCACCGACGACGATGTGGGCATCTGCCGGTGGGCCCTGTCGAGGAGCATGGAAGTAGATTGCCTCGGACTTGTTGAGGGAGACCTCCAAACCCAGCCGCTTTATGCGGCCGACGACCTCCGCCACTCCAGCCGTCGCGAGGACCGCCGCCTCCCGATAGGTCCTCTGCTGCGCCAAGACCAGCGTGTCATCGGCGTAACAGAGGACCTTTATCCCCCTCAGGGTGCTGCCCCGCAGCACCCAGTCGTACCCGATGTTCCAGAGGATCGGACCCAGCACCGATCCTTGTGGAACACCGGCCGACACAACAAACTCCCTCCAACCTCCTCCAGGAGCCGGAAAGGTCACAGACCTCCCGGACAGGTAAGCCCCGATGACGCGGCACAGGTATGGAGGCACACGATGGTATAACAGTGCCTCCTTTATGCAGGGCCATGGCAGGGAGTTGAAGGCGTTGGCGATGTCTAAAGACACCGCCAAGACTCCATCGCCTCGGGCCACCGCATCCTGCGCATAGGACTTAACCTCCAGTATGGCATCCACCGTCGATCGCCCCCTACGGAAGCCATACTGGTGGTCCAAGAGGTCCGGACCTGTCCCCTCCAAATGATGTTGTAGCCTCTTGGCTACAACACGCTCGAAGAGCTTGGCAATCTCGCTCAAGAGCACGATGGGCCTGTAGGCGGAGGCTGAATCCGCCGGGCGACCCTCCTTCTTGATGAGGACTAACCTGCCTGTCTTCCACCGCTGTGGAATTATGGCTTGAGCCAGACAGGCAGTGAATAGTCCTCGCACTCTGGGCCCTAAGGTGTTGAGGGCCAGAGTTAGCGCCCGGCCGGGAATGCCATCCAAGCCCGGGGCGGTGCTCTTGAGCCGAGATCGGCGTACAGCTTCTTCGAGCTCCTCCTCCTCCACCGGTGGTGTGACGCTGTCCTCGTCGTCCTCCTCTTCCTCCTCACGCGCTGCAGGTTGGGCCATACTGGGTGGTGCAAAACTGGCCCGCTGCGGGAATAGCGACGACAGAACCCCTCGGAGTATGTCCGGTTGGAGTGTCTGCGTCAGTGGTGGTGCCCAAGCCCGTAACCTACCGAGCACCATTCGGTAAGGTGTGCCGTACGGGTCTTGGTCTATCCCCGCGATCAACCGGTCGTGCGACTCGCTTTTCACACGACCGATCTCCTCCTGCAGCTGCGTTCTCGCCTCGACATAGACGCGGTACAGTCGGTCTTCCTCCTCCTGCACCTTCTGTACCCGTCTGCGATAGTGGCTGTACTGGCGTCTCGCCGCAACGCAGGTGTTACGCAGTTGCGCGATCTCCCACGACCACCAGTACACTTGCCGCCGTTGAGGGCGGCGCCCGGAACGGGGCATTGACGCGTTACAGATACGCGTCAGCGCCCCCTGCGCCCAGGATGCGGCGTCTTCTGCAGACGCCAAGCTCTGGGGCAGCCAGGATTCCACTATCGCGGCCTCCTCCAACAACTACCTGTCGAGACGACCCAGTTGCCACCGCGGTCCGTACTCTCGCGAGTTTGGACTGGGGGCTGGTTGCACCGCTGGTTGTGTGGAGATCTCGTACAAGATGTAGAGGTGATCCGAGAGAGTCTCCACATCATCCAGCACTCACCAGCCCCGAACACGACACGCTAGGGCCGGGCTCGCGAACGAAACGTCCACGACGGATCCGCCCAGCCTTCGCACACACGTGTTCTTGGTCCCTCGGTTGAGCACAGACAAACCGGTGGCAACAACCCACTCCGACAGCGTCACACCACGCACATCCGTCGTTGCGGAGCCCCACACGCTGGACTTCGCGTTGAAATCGCCCGCGACTACCACTTCCGCCGGACGAAATCGCTCTACCATTTCCCCCAATCGTATAAGGAACTCTTCAAACTCCGCAAGAGTTCGATTGGGGGAAAAGTAGACCCCTACGACAACTAGGTCGCCGACAAGTGCTGCGACGCATCCCGCGCCCCTCTCTACTCGTGAGAAGGGTGGAGAGCCCGCTGCGACCTGGGTGATAATAGTCACCACCCCGGTGTTGTCGGCTACCCAGTTGTCTCTGTCAGGAACGCTGTAGGGCTCCGAAACAACCGCCACCTGGATAGACCACTGCGCCAGGCTTTGGACCAATAAGTCCTGGGCCCTGGCACAGTGGTTTATGTTCGCCTGCAACACACGGAGGGCCATTATTGGTCTTCCATGTGTTGCACCTCCTCACGCCCAACTGGGGCATTTGGCCTGGCCATTGGTGGCCCATTCCCTCTCGTTTTGCCGCCCCTTCTCTTCCTCGAGGCCTTCGCACATACGGCGCTTCCTACTGTATGGTCTGCGGGCTGTTCTGCCGCCACGCAAACCGGGCAGTGAGGTGCCGCCGAGCACTGATTTTGTTTGTGCCCAGCTTGTCCGCACCTGAAACACTGCTGGCTCCTATCATGTGCACTGCTGCACTTCGCCGCCACGTGACCAAATTCGTGGCAGCGATAGCAGCGCAGGGCTCGCTGTTGCAGCAGTTGCACACGCGCCGAAACGAAGCCCACTAGGAGCCGTGACCCGCTGACCTTCTTCGCTGTCATAACAGGGCAGCGAACCCATGCTGTGCCGAGGTCATTTTGGTCCTGTCGGATCTCTCCTACTTTGACCAGACCAGCATCACAGCCGCCAACTCGGCTTATGGCCTGCACCACCTCCTCCGAAGTGGCAGAGTCATCCAGGCCACTGACCCGCAACTCTGCGCACTTCACTGACTTCGCTGGAGTCGAGAACCCCGCGCAGCCGCTGTGCTAGGGTATCCGCTTTTTCGCTACTATTGGCGCCAGGTAGCTCCAGAACCCTGGCACCAGTAGAGGCGACTCTGAGACGCAAGTCAGAGATGCCCAGATCCTCCAGCTTCACCGCCTGCTTGACCTGCGACAGCACGTCCTTATACGTCATCTCTTTGTTGACGGCTGCCGGCTGCAGAGTCAGCGTTACCGCCGCCGATCGCGGGGGGCGCAACTTGGGCTGCTTGGCAGACTTTTTCGCCTCCGTCTGCTTTCCACTAGGGGCTACAGCCGCCTTCTTTTTGCCCTTGCGCACTACTACACTCCAGCCCTCATTCAAATCGGCAGGAGTGGGAGGCAGTGGACGAGGCTCCACAGACGCCGCTTTCTTTCCCCCAGTTTTGCCTTTCCCTTTCTTTAGGCCCTGTTTCTGCTTCGGGCCTGGATTGGCAGGCGCTATTAGGGTCGTCACAGTAGGCTCTGCCACTACCGCTGAGACAGCCGCCTGACGCCTTTTGTCCGCCGCTAAAGGTGGACGAACTGGCTTTGCCGGTAGGAGCCTGTCCTCCAGCGCCGCCAGCCGCGTATTGAGCAACGTTCCTACTTGCACCATCACTGAACGTGCCACATCCCCCTCTTTCTTTCCTTCGGGACTCTGCCGCAAGGTCCTCGATCGTTCCAGTTCCTCTCTCATCAAGGACATCTCCTTGCGCAGCTCTGACAACTCGTAAGTTAAACGGCTGTTGGCCGCCCGCAACTGCATCACCTCCTCGTTTGCCGTTTTATTGGCCAAAACTTCCACAGCCGTGCTAATGGCGCCGGCGGCCTGCTTAAGGGCTTTTGTAAAGGTGCCCTTAAGGTTGCCGGATCTGCAGGCGACTTTGTTAATAATGGCCAAGCTGTCTTTGACCTGGTGCTGCAGATCTTGCACCAATTGGCCACTCGCACTAGGTCTCACCGAGTCGGAAAAATCCGAGAGCCTGGAGCTTGCTCTAGATTGTATCGTCTGGGCGATTTCGACCACCTCATCCTCTGTTTGAAGCCGAAGCTCCTCCCGCCTGGCCGTGGATATTTTGGCCTGCGACTTCTCTTTTCCCTCGGCGTTATCTGAAGAGCCAGAGTTTGCCTTCTTACTCCTTGGCCTCTTTCGATATTTGCGATCTCTTCGCATCTCCTCCACTTGTGGCTCAATGGACACACAACTATCTGCCTCTGATTCAGAGGCCGCCCAGAAACGGCCTCGTGAAGATCTTGAGCCCGACCTCGACCTGGACCTTCCTCTGATAAAGGCAGCGATTTCCGCCAGGTCCAGTCGTTTCAATACCACCTTCGAATCTTTAATACTCCCTGCTTCACTTGTGGGCACAGAAGCCCTTCTCTCGCCTATAGCAGGCGCGACTCCTTCAACTCCGCCCTTCTCGGGCAACGTACTTCCTACGCCCTCATCAGACACCACCACTACTCCGCCCATCTCGGGCCACGTCACCTCACCGCCCTCCTCGGGCCCTCCTACTACATCAATTTGGGTTTTTGTGTTTAAATTTTCCATCTTGATCCCACGAGTATGGGGGAAAAACGGTCCATCCGAGCAGTGCCCCCTGTCCTCGGATAAGCCTATTACGCCAGGGTGTCGGCCGGTACCCTGGCGGGACCAGCAGTAGCGACTGATCTCCCCATCAGCCATGAACCCCTCGCGCTGCTTCGCCGCTTGGGTTGGGGTAATTTTTTAATAGAGGTTTTCTTCCTCGCAGCTCGGCCGGTAAAGGCAAGGCCCTCGGTTCCACTCCTGATTACGAGACATGACCGCAACCGAGAGTGGAGTTCCGATATATTCGGCGCAGGCACATCACTGCACCTGCGTGGCGGTAGGGTGAGTACACACCACGCGCGCCCTCCGGTTCCTCACACTGTGTCCTCTGCATGACAGAGGACACGCGGAGAACCACGTCGGATTATTAGCCAGCCAGCAATCATTACCCAAGGACGAATCCTGTGGGCACCAATTACTAGCCGCCCAGGGTGCACCGGCCCGCAACACTGTTCGTCCCCCCCGAATGACAAGCATTCGAGAAAGGGCCAACAGCGAGCGAATACACGAGGAGGTTATCCGACCAAGCACCCCAAAAAAAAAAAAAAAATCTTTTGTTTATTGAAAACTTCTCATTTAATATATATATATATTTATGAAATCTAACAAAAAGAAATCGAAATGAGAGAATAAAAATGTAAAAAAAAAATCTTTTGTTGCTTAAAAACTTCTCATTTAATATATATATTTTTATGAAATCTAACAAAAAGAAATCGAAATGAGAGAATAAAAATGTAAAAAAATGTTCAACCTAACCTAACCTAAGAATAAAAATCTTTTGTTTATTGAAAACTTCTCATTTAATATATATATTTTTATGAAATCTAACAAAAATAAATCGAAATGAGAGAATAAAAATGTAAAGAAATGTTCAACCTAACCTAACCTAAGAATAAAAATCTTTTGTTTATTAAAAACTTCTCATTTAATATATATATTTTTATGAAATCTAACAAAAAGAAATCGAAATGAGAGAATAAAAATGTAAAAAAATGTTTAACCTAACGTAACCTAAGAATAAAAATCTTTTGTTTATTAAAAATTTCTCATTTAATATATATATTTTTATGAAATCTAACAAAAAGAAATCGAAATGAGAGAATAAAAATGTAAAAAAATGTTCAACCTAACCTAACCTAAGAATAAAAATCTTTTGTTTATTGAAAACTTCTCATTTAATATATATATTTTTATGAAATCTAACAAAAATAAATCGAAATGAGAGAATAAAAATGTAAAGAAATGTTCAACCTAACCTAACCTAAGAATAAAAATCTTTTGTTTATTAAAAACTTCTCATTTAATATATATATTTTTATGAAATCTAACAAAAAGAAATCGAAATGAGAGAATAAAAATGTAAAAAAATGTTTAACCTAACGTAACCTAAGAATAAAAATCTTTTGTTTATTAAAAATTTCTCATTTAATATATATATTTTTATGAAATCTAACAAAAAGAAATCGAAATGAGAGAATAAAAATGTAAAAAAATGTTCAACCTAACCTAACCTAAGAATAAAAATCTTTTGTTTATTGAAAACTTCTCATTTAATATATATATTTTTGATTTATTTTTTAGTTGTTATTGTGGAATTTTAGACATGCTCAAACTTGTAACAGATTTGCTATTACTAACGCCATTGTTTCTTTATTAGTCATAAGTGATAAGCATACAGTTTGAATATTATCGTTATCACTTCCGATATTTTAATAGGTTTGTTCCGCTACATTGTGCAAGTTAGTATAAAACGACTGTGTATCTTTTTTGGATTCATCACTAAGTTATTCAGTGTCTTCTTGTCAAGAACTATTGTGCGAGTGTTGTCTAGTAAGTGCTAACCACATGGAAATCATTATGGATGTGAGTATTACTTCTTATTCATGTTATTTTGTATGTTACTGTCATTTTTTACAACTTATGTTTTTTACCATTCTCTAACGTTTTTTAGATAGCGTAGAAATTTATTTTATTTTATACTTATTTTCCTTTGTATTCATTGTTGTAGTTTACATGCTGCTTGGGTAGGAATAAGGCAGAATATAAGGAAAACCCGCATAAACAGTATTACTTCCCGACGACATTTACGTCTATAGCACACAAAAGCTGTCAAATGCATAGAACATATAAAATGGAGAATGTTGTTTTATAAGAAGACCTACTGTTAATTAAGAACTAAAATCTACACTTATGTTTCTGTGCTTGTCTATTTGTATTAAATAATCAAACTCAGCATAAACAATGCAATTTATTGTATTCATTGTTGTAGCTTACGTGCTGCGTGGGTGGGAATAAGACAGAATATGAAGAAAACACATATAAACAGTATTATTATTATTATTTAGTTTTTTTTCTTACATTTGTATTCTGTTTTTCATACAATAATTAACCAACCAGAAACAAGATGTTTGATGGTTCTACCAATTTCTAGATCATTTAAAAATTTGTAAGAGCACTGGTACCCATAACACAAGTTAAATCTTACAATGGGTACCAGAGTTCATAAAACCAGAGTGAAATTATTTAATTGAATGTTGTAATAAATAGCATTGATTTACATGCTGATTTATTGTATCTGGTGACTGTATTCATACATTTTTGGCAATAAACTTTCATTTCATTTCATTTCATTTCACTTCTCAACATCTGACGATGAACGTACCTTACCATACCCTATCAAGAAACGAGAGAGATCAAAGAGCAGTGACTCTCTAAACGAGTTCTTTCAAGAACCTCCTCCGAAGATAAAAAAGACAAAACTACGTTCTTCATCGGTGGGGCGAGCGACGAACGATGGTACCTCATATATTACTACCAACGAAGATGATGGATCCAATGCAACACATCTAATAAAAATTGAGATATTTGAACTGAAAAAACTGGTTGATGTACCACCGGAGGAGCACTGGAAACATGCAGATGTGAGAGTCAAATATTATAACAAGAAGAATAACAAAAATAACCACCACCAACTTACACGAAAGTTGGTACATAGTATCACCAAAGAAATTTCTAGTGCACCAAATCTAAAAAAATATCACTTTAAACAAAAAGACTAAATAAATTATTTTACTAAAATTTTACTTTGTTTTATTTTCATTTGAAAGGCATTTTAATAAAACCAAATAATATTTTTTACATTAGCATTTATTACATAATAAATAATGTTTCATACATATTTTTTTAAGGTAAAACTAAATATGTACATATAAAAAAATACATAACATTTTATAATATATTTTCTTAACTAATACAATAAAAATTACATCTTAATACTATCTTAACTTATAATGACCCCAAGCTAATGTATCTATTGAGTTATGCAAAATATGTCGCTTGGTGTCGTTGTATAACAAACAAATTTTATCATTTTTTTGTGTAAATATAACATGTTTGATGCTTCTAAATCTATAAATTTCAGCAAGTTGTATTTTTTTATTAAATAAACATGATTTATAGTCACTAACATTTAATTTCTTAGTTACACTTTTATTAACCCCTTTAGCTTTGGTGATAGTACGATCTTCAACACTCATTGCATACATTTTTGATCGCAATCCAACAAATTCAGTAAGAATTTTTCCGTTGTTCTCGTCTTTAAAAAATCCTAATTTCTTTTTATTTACTTGAGGAAAATGAAATTGATTATTTGAAGCATAATCAGAAGTATCGAAATATGAATTTAAATCTTCCTTAATTTCTTTGTAAAAATCACCGCAAAATATTTGGTATATCAGACTATCAGTATCAGTATATAACAATTTTATGTTGGTAAATTTATTTTTCATGTACTGATAGTGAAAGTCATACATTAAAGTCTTGGATATCTCTAATATGCTAAAACCTAAATATATGGGCTTATTATAAAACAATTTAGTTTTGCGAAGTTGGACTGCGACCAAATTTTCAGAAAAAATGGAAAGACTGTGGAATGAGACTCTCAACACCTTTGATTTTTCCATGATTTTCCCAATGTGTTAATAATTTCACGTTTACTCTTTTTTCGATATTTTCCATTGTCTTTCCAAATACAGAATTATTCATCAGCTTATAAAAATCTTTTTCAAAGTCGGATGTTGCTAAAGTTCGTAATTGAGTGTTTAATTCAATATATTTTTTTAACCAAGGTTTTGGCTTGAATTTTAATACTCTATGAACTTTTTGTACTCGCAAACCATATTTCTCACATTGCAAAAGATTTCTATAATGTATAACATATTTTTTTTTGTTATATAAATTAGTAACTAATTTAGATTCTTTCGAATTACCCACACAAATATTTTCTGGACACAATGGAAAGTCGGAATGAGCATCATGTAAGCTATCGGGGTATTCTAGATCTACTTCTAAAATATATCCAATATCAGAGGTGATTGGTACATTATAATTTACATAAGGATCTTCCCATTCAAAATTAGACAAAGGCAAGTATTGAGACATAGCCCACCCATATAAATTGTTTGCATCAAGATAAATTAAATATGAAATAAGATCATTACTATCAAAAATTTTCATGTGTGGATTATTTGCTTTTGCATAAAGATTACTGCATTGCGATATGCCTCCTCTAATACTGGATTTGACAAAAGCAATTTTGTCAAAATCTGTCAATAATTCTAGTTCAACTTTGGTATATTTTAACATAGCATCCCAACTTAATCCTGGAGCGGTATAGTAATGAGCAGGATCTAAATCGTAAGTCTTCATGTAAACATTTCTAAAATTTTCGAAAATATCACATAAAAGTATTACATCAGTTTTTAAGTAAAGATTAGAATAGTCAGCCATACTTTGACAGTGGAAATGAGACCATACTTTTTGAGCATGATTATAATCATCAACTGAAATGCTTTCACCAGTCAATGTACTAGCGAAATACTCAATTGATGGCAAAGATGATAATTCTAATGATTTGAACGAAGTCATATGTTCATATGGATAAACACCTTTCCGCTTTAACAACTGAAAGTCTTTATCAGAGGGATATTGTTTTCTCGTTTCTCGGAACTCATCGTCATTAAGATTCTTAGCTAGCGAATCTAAACTACTCGATAAAAATTTGAAAGAGTCAATAAACCTCAAACCAACCTTTTTACCATTTACATTCAGAATTTTTGAGAAAGAAATATACTTTTCTTTATTTTGTGGAATGATTTGTACCTCACCTTCGGCAAAATTTAATGCATGTACAATAAAATGAGCATCGTAATTGCTCAGATTATGTAATATTATAGGAATAAATGAGGTGTTATGAATTTTTTTGCTACAATTCTCATGACATACACCTATAAAAGTACCTAAATGCCAGTCGTGATCGATATATCGTTCAGCCTTTAATTCACTCTCACATATGTAACATATAGAAGCTTCTTGTATTGTTTTGTTGTCTATTTCTGATAGAGGAAGAGGACATTTTTGAAAAGAATTAGCTCTACAAATAATTTCTATATCTTTACGTAAACTTGTCAAAAATACGTTAGCACAATTTTCGCCGGTATAAGTAACATACTTAGAAAGCTTATTATCATATGAACATTTGACATAATAACCAAAGCTGTACTCATCATGTCTTTGAACGTTGGTAGTGGAAGATTTAAAAGGATCATTGGAACATGAATCGATTGGATTGAGAAAAGATTCAAAATCTGCGTAAATCACAAAGGGTACTCTCTTTTTCTTTTCATAACCTTCGAATTTTATCTTATCACTTGGTACATTTTCACCACGCCAGTTTTTTTTACTTATATCTTTATTTGGAAGATCGGTTCTGACATGTGTGCAATCATTCAATCTATGTCTATCGAGAGCTTCCTGACTGTTAAAATAAATAAGGCAGCCGTCACAAATGTAAATGGCATTATTTCGTGATGTAACCTGATGACTCACTAAACGAGATAATTTTTTTATATAGCAATAATGCCCATTACTTCCACTCGTTATGTAAAGTAAATTAATATGAATAGGTTTGAGACACTTTGTAAAATATAATGGACCAACCAGAGAGTTAGACTTACTCAAAGCATTGTATTCCAGTCCATAAACGTTAACACTCAAATTATTCAACTTTTCGATTTTATGAATGTCTGTTTCATAAAATCGAATCTGTGTCGTTTAGTATACTTCAGCTATTTTCATAGCATTATGTCTTACGGCCTATTACTTTGGGGCAGTGCCGCTGACATAGATACCATTTTTGTGCTCCAAAAACGGGCTGTCCGAGCAGTCTATAAAATGGGTCCACGGGAGTCACTAAGGAATAAATTCAAAGACTTTAACATCCTCACACTACACTCCCAATATATTTACGACAACTTAGTATATATGCATAAGAATATTAATAAATTTAATAAAAACAGTGACCTCCATCAACATAATTTAAGAAATAAAAATAAGCTTGCTGTGCCCTTCTCTAGGCTCCATAAAGTGTCTCACTCATTCGTAGGTCAAAGTATACACTTTTATAACAAACTTCCAAACGACGTGGTTAATTTATCACTGAACAAATTTAAAAAAGTGGTAAAGCACAGGCTCTGCCAAAAAGCATATTACTCTGTTAAAGATTATGTTCGCGATAAAGATGTTTGGAAATGAGTTGCTCTATTTCTAAGTTAAAATTGTTAATTGTAATTTGTAACAAATGTTGGCATTTAAAAAGAGTGGCCATGAGTTTCTTTGCCTGTATCTTCTCATGAGCTCAACCATTTGAACGGGCTTTTTTCAAGTCAAAATTGCAAATTTTTTTTGGTTATTTTGTTTTGTATTTTTTTTTCTACTTTATGACATGTCCAAGTAAATGTTAAGCATTTTTATGGAATAAAGATATTTTGACTTTGACTTTGACTTTGACTCTGTTAACTTCACAGGAAAAGGAACACCATCAAAATTTAACTTGTTTTCATATTTTGAATATAAAGGGACTCGATCTGAACTTTTATTTGCTGGGTACAATGCTGAGAGTAAAGCCCACTTAAAGCACTGAACGTCGCTATTTTTTACATTTATTACTGCCTTTTTGTTTCGTATGTCGTGAGGCAAATCAATGTATGAAGATCCGCGAAGTGGATTAAATTTATTCACATTCATATCCAAACTAAATATTTTCTGAATAGACCAACCGCTGTCTTTCTTTTCAAACTCAGTTATTTTGTTTGCAAATATTTCATTTAAAGAATCGAGAAATTCATTTAGATTAACAGATTCGTTAATGACGACATTCGGAGTTTGAAAATCAAAAATATTTGTCAATTCTTTACATTGTTGAATAAAATTAGCTTGGAGTATAAAATTAACTTTGAAGGTTTTCAAAGCTACTATACTCTCACTAACTAAAGTAAAAAGAGTATCTTTGATGGAATTTAAAAAGAAATTGAAATCCAAAAGCTCATCACTAACGGAGAGTGGAGTTATTCTGTAAGTATAAACACGTTTTCCAAATGCTTAACTCGAAATTCGATTAATGTTATTATTATTTATATATTCATAGCAATATTCATAAAAATAATATATTTATATATTATTTTTATGAATATTGCTTCGGTAATGATTTGCTAAATATCTCCTTTTAACAAGTATTTTGCATACCTCACAGTTGATCATGTCACTGTTTAATGGTTGAACTGATGGATCTGAATCCCTCGAAGTTGAAGGTTCGCTTGGACGTCTCATTTTCACAGCTTTTTTATTGTTATCTTGAGCTACGCGTTTCAAGCCTCTGCCAACTTGTAAGCTGGTTAACAAAAAAAAAATAGTTTTAAATTCAACATCTCATAAATTTAATCAGGAAAAAAAAAGAAATAAAAAAAAACATTAATAATCATTATTACTTACTGCTTTTCCACACTTTCACTTATGTTGAACAAAGATTCATCAAATTGTGAATCAAAAGTCTTTGACTCAATACTTGTGAATTTATCGTTGAAAGCTTCCATAGCACATTCTGCTGATTCAACAATCTCGCAAATTTCTTCCAATTCCTTGTCAGTCCAGCAATTACTTTCAATCTCCTGTTCTTTAGTAAATAACACACTAGTAACATGATCACAGTTCGACATGTGGTTAGCACTTACTAGACAACACTCGCACAATAGTTCTTGACAAGAAGACACTGAATAACTTAGTGATGAATCCAAAAAAGATACACAGTCGTTTTATACTAACTTGCACAATGTAGCGGAACAAACCTATTAAAATACCGGAAGTGATAACGATAATATTCAAACTGTATGCTTATCACTTATGACTAATAAAGAAACAATGGCGTTAGTAATAGCAAATCTGTTACAAGTTTGAGCATGTCTAAAATTCCACAATAACAACTAAAAAATAAATCAAAAATATATATATTAAATGAGAAGTTTTTAATAAACAAAAGATTTTTATTCTTAGGTTAGGTTAGGTTGAAAATTTTTTTACATGTTTATTTTCTCATTTCGATTTTTGTTAGATTTCATAAAAATATATATATTAAATGAGAAGTTTTTAATAAACAAAAGATTTTTATTCTTAGGTTAGGTTAGGTTTAACATTTTTTTACATTTTTATTCTCTCATTTCGATTTCTTTTTGTTAGATTTCATAAAAATATATATATTAAATGAGAAGTTTTTAATAAACAAAAGATTTTTATTCTTAGGTTAGGTTAGGTTGAACATTTTTTTACATTTTCTAAATTCTTAGGTTAGGTTAGGTTAGACATTTTTATTAGATTAAAATGGTAGAAATTGCATATTAAATGAGAAGTTTTTAATTAACAAATTGTTAGGCAACATATCGACAAAGAGACGGGCACTGTGGTGTCGTTAGGTGATAAGTAATGCAAGAAAGAGACAGCAACGCTGCACTGTGACGTAGGTTCGTTGTTAGCAATTCGGGGAAACGAGCGATAAGGCCGGGCCCGAGCTTGATGAGGGTGACTGATAAGAGACGCGTCTAGTGGCATTTAATTAATCGAAATGCTATCTTTGGAACGGTTAGAGCTACAGCTCTGGGACCCGGCGCAATTGATTCAAATGGGGGGCTAAACCTTTTTTTTTTTTTTTTTTAGTTTCGACGCGTCGACGAGTCGACGCGCGGGATCTGGCACACTCCCGTGGTTCTAGCGCAAATGCCAACTACTAGTAACTACTAGTATTATTAGTACATTTAATTTCCTTCGTTATACCATGTACAACGGGGTTTTGTATATTATATGCTACTAAAGTAGCAATTTGTTTCTTAAAATATAAAGGTAGATACAACGTATCTTCTGTCAACTTACAGCTATTAAAAATAAATTTATTTAAATCTAAATAAAATAAGGCGTCGCTATGACGTTCTGTCGTATTATATAATGTCAAGTTCAGGTTGTATATGTATTTATTTTGTTTTTCTGTGAGGGAAGAAGAATATGGAAAAGAGCATATAATAAATTTACATTTAGTTTTACTATGTAAGTCAAGCAAGTTTTCTATACTCTTTATAATATCTTGTTTCCTCACTGACAAACTATGACCATGTAATAAGTAATAATAGTAATAATAGTACAACAGTACTATGCTCATTTAGATTCATGGACATAATTTTCTTAATATTAAACTGGTAACTGGCTCCAGGCGAACATACATTAAATACTGAATTTGAGAAATGGTGACTAAGTAGGGACCCAAAGCCTTGACCTAATTTATCAGATATAACAAAAATATTTCTTAATGAGGAGCGGGAGGAATTGACAATATGTAAATTATTTTTCTTATTTTTATTGAGTATATAATGCATGGCCGAGTCACTCACAACCTCAGAGTTGTTTATATTTTGCGAAGGAATTGATTCAGTGGACCCTACAACTGAACAACCACAACTATGTTTATTTGTTAGTGATTCAAATCTTTCCATGTTGTAATTGCAAAGGTCAACCAAATCGCCTGCAGCTGAAATATGTTCTTTAATTTGATTTTGTGAGGATTCATATTTCTCACTTAGTGCTCTGAGGGAGCTATTTAGGTTGTTTATTTCATCTTGCAGCTGGAATGTGTCTCGGTCATACATAAACCTGCCTTGAATCAATCTATTATTATAAGATTTAAGTTTATTTATTAATTTTAATTTACTATTATTTAATACGTTTATTTGCCTAGCCGGAAATTTTAACTTAAGAAGTTTACTAGTTTTTTTAATAAATTTATTTAATTTAATATATTTCTTGAATTTATTTTTTGATGAAAACTTAATATTTTGCTCAACATGTGAATCATCCTTTGTTAAGTCAATCAAGACTGGTTTTAAGCAGGATCTCATTTGTGGGTTACATCCCACCAGCTCATCATATAAACATGAGGTATTTTCAAAATCTTTTTTTGCCTCATGACTATTAAATTTCAGAATTGAGTCATTGGCCTCCCCTAATTGAATTTCCAACTCTGTAGTTCTGTCCAGAGCCCTCTCATGTTCACTACTGCACTGGTCAAATGTACCCAAGATACTATGTAGTTGATCCCGCTGTGCCACTACTTCTAAATTTTTTGCATGCAATTCAGCGAGTTCATTTTTCAAGTCTTTATTTCTTTTTATAATAATGGCAATTTCCTCCTCACTGTCCTCACGTTCCTGAAGAAGCTGCTTACAGAGGTCTTGGGAAGATTTAAGTTCTTGTAAGGCTTGCTTCAGTTTGCCTTCTAGGTCCTTTGCAGAGGCTTTGCGGGTCATGATTTGCTTATCCATTATTAATATGCTGAAAAATGGAAAGCAATAGGCTATGAGGAAATATAGAAGAGGAAATTTATTATTATCTATATAAGAAGTAAAAAGAAAATAAATAAATTGATATAAATAAAATACTTTTAAAAAAAAATAGTTAGAAAAGATAAAAATAGTAAATATTAACAATGGGAGCAATTATTAGCCAACTTTAGAAATTATTATATTACTGGTAGGTAGGCAAATAATAAATTAATATAGTACAATTTTGATGCCAATTTACATGTTAATTATAATTTAATATTATTTAAAATTGATATATACTTATAGTAATGTGTATATATAATTGAGTACTGTATAGTTTTTGTATTGGTATATTTGTCTGAGGCAAATATGTATGTCTGCAGCTAAGCTTCCAACTTGTCAAGCAAAGTGAGACAATAACTGTAACACTGTAAAAATGAGTTTTGTGTAGTAAGATATGTATGGGAATATAAAAAAATAAGAAACAAATACTCCCCGGGTTTTAGAAATTTTGAAAATTATTCCGTTAGCACTCTGACAGACGATAGCTCACGGCAGTTACACAGTTTAACGTTTGTATTCTTCTTCGTTCGTTTCTGCTTCTTCTTATTTTATACACAAATGACACTTAATTAGTTTATTTCACAAAATATATAGTAAATTATATATTTAATTACTATTAAATACACATTTTATAATTAAAATTGAGGAGCTATTAATTTGACATGTTGCCTAGACCAGTGTTGCCAGTTTATCGCAACAAGTGTAGTAGTAAGTGTAGTAGTAGTGGTAAGTGGCGAAAACCGATTTTTTCAGTTTTCCCCGCTCGGATTCAGTTGAAACTGGTGTCGATCGTTCGGGCTCCGAGGGGCCTTCAAGGTGGTATACAACCCGCGGGAATGCGCGGGAAGGTGCGGGCGGTAAGTGGCGAAAACCGATTTTCTCAGTTTTCCCCGCTCGGATTCAGTTGAAACTGGTGTCGATCGTTCGGGCTCCGAGGGGCCTTCAAGGTGGTATACAACCCGCGGGAATGCGCGGGAAGGTGCGAAAATTCTTTATTCAAATAAACTATATAAGCACTTTTGAATCGTCGAATGTACATGTCAACAAAAAGCTACCACCGGTTCGGAAGGCAGTTCTGCTGAGAAGAGCCGGCAAGAAACTCAACAGTTGCTCTTTTTAAAGTCAATGGTATATTTTACTATTACATTAGCTGGCAGCTATCCTGCCTGACATTCAATAGACATTAATTCCATACATCTTTATCCTCTAAATATTCTTGAACAGTGTAATAAGCTTTACTTGTTAGAATTTTTTTTACAGATATTTTAAATTTTGGTAATGGCAAACTAAGAATACACTGCGGAATTTTATTATATACACGTATACTCAGACCCATAAAGGATTTATTAATTTTTTGGAGGCGAAAACTTGGAGTAACAATCTTATCTTTATTTCTCGTTTCTATCGTATGACTATCGCTATTTTTTTTTTTTTTATTTTTTTTTATGACAATGTATATTTTGTCGGACAAAGAGAATATTATAGTATAGAAATTGGGAAGCAACTGTAATAATACCTGCATCTTTGAAAACATCTCGCAGAGAATCTCGAGCTCTTAGATTATAAATATATCTTACGGCTCTTTTTTGGAGAATAAATATTGAATTGATATCTGAAGCACTGCCCCATAGCAGCATTCTATAAGATAAAATACTATGGAAATAGCTAAAGTAGACTAGTCGGGCAGTTTCAACGTCCGTCATTTGTCTTACTTTCTTAATTGCGAACGCGGCAGAGCTGAGTTTATCTGCAAGTGCTTCCAGATGAGCGTTCCACTGGAGTTTGGAATCTATAGTAACACCTAAGAAAATAGCTGATTCCGACACATTAAGAGGTTCTCCTTTAATTATTACATTAAAATTATGTTTTTTAACATTTGGTAAGGTAAACTCGATGCATTTCGTTTTTTTTTTTAGCATTTAACATTAGATTATTAACATCAAACCAACGAAGAATATGCGATAATGCACTTTTCACTTCGTCATAGTTTATTATATTTCTGTCAACCTTAATGTTCGCGACAACGCAACGACGCGAAAGCGCATCATCGGCCGTGGACTCGTCACGACATGTTTGAGACTGTTTCGTTCGGCAAAAAAGTGACGTCATACCACTCTTATAGTTTTGAATGTTATTATGGATCGCCTGCCCGCCGTCGAGAAAGCACCTCTGCATACTCCAGCGGCACGAGTCCTACCAGTTCTAAGGAATTCAACAATATTTCATCACGCAAATACTGCTGAAGTTCCGCCAGCGCCCCTAGGCGCCGCGACGCGACACCGACGCCCTTGCGTCGTTCCGTTTGACCGCGCGATCGCGACCGCGATCGATGACTGCCGCGCGCGGGCACTGAAGCCAGCCAGCTCACCATGAGCGGCCGCAGCGGCGCCCAGCGAGACCGCTCTCGCTCGCGCCCTCGTGCCTCCGCGACACCAGGACGATCAATGCCGATCGTCGAAGCCACCCCCCCCGACTCTGCACCCCGCAGACCCCTCAACACCGAGGATGCCCGACGGACACCGGAGACGCGCGATGTTACCGCGTGCTCTCTCGGCGCTCCGCCCACCTCGGCCGAGTGGACGACCGCCCCCGCACTGACGACGCCGAAGCCTCAGCGACCCTCCAGGGCCGCCTCCAAGGAGCTGCCGCAACCGCAGCGCTCCCCCTCCGCTCCGCCCCGCATTGAAGTGGATCTTTCGACACTCTCGCCGCAGTCGCAGCTTAACTCGGACATGCTTGTTGTGTCCGAGTTGCAGAAGCGCGGGTCTCTTTCCCGGTCGCTCATGGTGCATATTGCCATGTACCTGAACGACAAGGGAAAAGAGCTCGAACGCGCCAGCGCGGCTGCCTCCGCCGCCGACCCACCAATGGGCACCCTGCCACCGCAGACGCCCGTACGACGACCTCGGCCATCAGACGGCGCCGACGAAGAGGCCGCAAAACGCGTGTGCGCACTACTGCGCGCCGCCCCGGCCTCCAGCTCCCGCGACCCCCGCCTACGCCAGCGGGATCCAAGGGCCACCCCGCCCGCCGCCTCCAGCACAGCCGGCAGCAGCCAGCCCACCACCGCATCACCTAGCGCAGGTACCTTTTCCGATGTACTTAGGGCCCCCGGCCCGGGCCCGACTGCAGCACCACCGCCGGCGCCGGCCTCTACCTCGGCCGCGCCACCCCCACCGAAGCCGCGCTTTCCACCTCTAGTGGTGGAAAAGCTCCCCGACTGGGCGCGTCACTTTCGCGCGCTCCGCGACCTCATAGGCCACGCCCCCAACGCACGCCCCTTTGGACAGGGCGTGCGTTTCTCACCGGAATCCGTCGAAGAATACCGCGCAATCCAGCGGTACCTCTCCGACCTGGAGAAGTCTGAAAGAATCTCGTGGTTTTCATACGCTCTTCCGGCGGAGAAGAGCAGGAAGATCGCCATAAGGGGGCTTCCGGTCACGACGACGGCCGACGAGATTACCAATGCCCTCCAAGACCTCGGCTTCCAGGCTGAGTACGCCCGACCGATCAGGGCGAGGAAGGGCCGGCCTGGATGCATTTTCCACGTGTCGCTCACCAACACCCCGGACCTGGTACCCGGCATCTACCAAATCACCGAACTACTGAACATGCCGGGTATCAAAATCGAACCCTGGAGGAGTAAGCGGGGCCCGGCGCAGTGCCATCGTTGCCAGGCGTTTCGGCACTCTAGCCATGGGTGCCACCGACGCCTGGCCTGTGTGAGGTGTGGGGAGGAACACCTCGCGCGTGACTGCCCGCGCCCGCTCGAAGCACCCGCTACCTGCGCGAACTGTGGAGGCGCGCACCCAGCCAACCATACCGCCTGCCCACAGTTCAAACGCGAACTGCGCAACAAGAGGGCCGGAACAGTAGCCCTCTCCCTAGCCGACACAGCACGAAGGGCGAAGAAGCCCGCCGCCCCCAGAATGGACGACAACACAGTGGAAGCGGAGAATGAGGCCACCAACCTCATGGCCCCCGCCAACCCGCCCACCAACAAAGGAGGGAGACGGCCAAAGAAAAGGGGAGGGAAGAGAACGAGGAAGCAACAGGAGCAGACCAGAGCCTCGTCCGCCAACCCCCCCCCCCCGCACCCCACTACACGCCACCCAGCAGCCGCAGCCCCCGCTGCAGGCACCATCGCAGCCACAACATGCACACCGCAGGCGCAACCTGCACTCATTGCTATTGACAGGGCCCTTGACACCCTCAAGAACGTTCTCCTCGCCCTGAGGGAAGGTCAAGACCCTGTCCAGTGTGTCATGGAAGGAATGAAGAACCTGCTTACCATTCACATCTAAACTAAGAATAGTTTACTGGAACGCCCGGGGGCTGCGAAGGAAGATGCCCGCCCTCCGCTATATCCTGCGCCAACACAACGTCGACGTCGCGTTGGTGAACGAAACCCACCTGCACCCGGGACACTCCGCCACCCGCAGGAACTTGGTTGTGCACCCGCTGCCCGCCATCGACACCCAGTCACTCCAATCACTGGGTGTCGAAATCCACCACGAAGCCAAACCACTGAGGGTCTACGCCACGTACCGACCGGGCAACGCTCGCCTGGCCGGCGACGTGGTACAGCAGCACTTCACCAGCAGCATCCCGACATTGGTCGCGGGCGATTGGAACGCGCACCACACTGCCTGGGGTTGCCACTCTACCAACCAGGCAGGGCGATACCTCTACCGCGACGCCCAAAGGTGCGGGTACGAAATCGAGGGCCCCGACGAGCCCACTCACTACTCCGACAACTCCAGACATGATCCCACGACGATCGACCTGGTCGTGCACAGGGGACTTGATGCTATTGACCTAGAAGTGATCCCGGACGCCTTCGGATCCGACCACCAGCCTGTCCTTGTCTCACTTGAGGGCAGGCCGACCATCGCCAGAGGCCCGCCGTCCGGTGGCCGGATCTGTTGGGAGCGCTTCGAGGACGCGCTCCACTTCATGCAGTCCCCGTGCAACGAACCCCTCGTCGACGCAGCCAGCATCGACCGCCTTGAAAGCGCCATAGTGGGTAACATTAAGGACGCCGTCGACTCTGCTACCACACCACCTAGCCAGCGCGGACTCCCCCCCACACCTAGGTGGATTGAAGACCTCATACAGAAAAAGAGACGCACCCGCAAGTTGTGGCAGAAGAACAGGGACCCTGCCACAAAAACTAAACTCAATAGGCTTATCGACCAAGTCAGAGTTGCCCTTGACGATCGTGAGGCCAACAGATGGGAGGAGCGGATCTCCAAGGCATGTGAGGACTACCCTTCACTGAACAAGCTTAGCCGCCAGATAATGAAGAAGAAGCCCCCAGCCCGCCCATTACTCCACCAAGACGGCTCCCTGAGATACTCCTCAGAGGAGAGAGCCGACATGCTGGCGGAATATTTGGCGGCTCAATTCCAGCCGAATCCCAGTGAGTGCCCAGTTCTCCATGCCGAAGTCGAAGAGGAGGTGAAGTCGCGCCTCTCCGCATTCAAGGCCCTCACCGCTCCTGATCCACCTTTCTTCTCCCCCTCGGCCGTGAAGAAGGCGATCCGGGGCCTCAAGCCCAGGAAGGCTCCCGGAATCGACGGGATCTCCAACAGCGCCCTACGCCACCTCGACAACCGTCTGATTGCGGCTACGGCCAGACTCTTCAGCGCCATTCTGCGCCTGGGTTACTTCCCCCAGGCGTGGAAGGAGGGTCTGGTCGTGATGATCCCGAAGCCCGGGAAGGACCACAGGAAGCCGGAGGGCTACCGCCCCATCACGCTCTTGAGCGCCATCGCCAAACTGTTCGAGAGGATGTTGCTCCCACTCCTGCAGCCGCACCTGCAACCGCGGCCCGAACAGTTTGGCTTCCGAAGCGGTCACTCAACCACGCTCCAAGTGGCCCGAGTGATTCACTTCGCCGCAGCAGCAGCCAACAGGAAGGAGAGTGCATGTGCAGCCTTCCTGGACGTCGCCGGCGCCTTCGACCGCGTCTGGCACCCAGGCCTTCTGAAGAAAATCCTCCGCACCGGAACCCCGCACCACGTCGTCGCCGTCCTAGCCGCCTTTCTCGACGGCAGGACCTTTCGCGTCAGAGTGGAGAGTGCAGTTTCCCGCAGCCACCTGATCGCCGCCGGGGTACCACAGGGCAGCTCTCTATCCCCTGCCCTGTATGCCCTCTACACGGACGACATCCCGGTAGAGCAGGGCTCGATGTTGGCGCTCTACGCCGACGACATCGCCCTGCTCGCGAAGAGCCTGACGCCCGTCCACGCCGCCACCAAACTCCAGCGAGCACTCGACCTGCTTCCCCGCTGGCTGTCGGAGTGGAGGCTCACCCTCAGCGTGGCTAAAACCCAGACAATACTGTTTGGAGGCCACCTGAGATTCCCTCCTCCGCTGCGCCTGCTGGGCGAGCCGGTCCCCTGGAGCAAGGAGATCACCTACCTGGGCGTAACCATTGACAGGAGGTTGCAGATGTCCAGGCAGGTGAAGAAGGCCGCTGCTGCTGCCAAGGTGGCGCTATTCCACCTCCGCCCGCTGCTGCGCTCCAAGTTGCCGCTACGCACGAGACTTGCCTTATACAAGTCATACGTGAGGCCACACCTCACATACGCCGCCCCGGCCTGGTACGCGCTTGCAAGTGCGCCCCAGCGCAAGGTCCTATAGGTGGTCCAAAACGTTGCCCTCCGGCGCGTCACCCAGGCTCCCTACTACGTTCGGAACACCACCATCCAGCGCGACCTCAGAATAGAGAGCCTGGAGGTACACATCGGCCGGCTTGCGCGCAACGCATACAGCCGCGCCGATGCATCGGACCACCCACATCTCCAGGACATCGCGCCATGGTATACCAGGCCACCAGACAGGATGCGCCTACCAAGGGATATCCTCACCCCACCCAACTCCGCCTCCTGAGCTGCCCCTTCGGTCGCTGGTTGCCTAAGCTGGGCCTCTCACGGGTAACCGTGAGTCTCACCTGGCTTGGCTGACCGCCCAGGGGGCATACAGCTCATCCCTTCACCATGACTCCCCCCCACCCAGTTAACCCCCCAGTTAACCCGATTCCCCCTTGGCTCCCAGGCCATCCCCCAATGACGCGGCTATTGTAATAGCCGCCGCGAGACACCGCAGAAGAAGGGCAACCGCCCTGTACTGCTTCCCGGCGCAAGCGCCGGACGAAAGCAATCCCACGACGAATGTTATTATTAGTGTTTTTTTCTAAATTAATAATGTTTTTTCCTATATAAATAAGTAATTAAATTGAATAATGATTATAAATAGATTTGGGTTCTGTTTTAGATAATAATTTTCGACTTTATATCGTATTTGTATAGTTGTACTATGATTTGCCGCAATAATCGCCTTTTTATATAATAGTAACTTCCGTATAGTAAAATTTATTATTGATTATTGTTTATCATAGTTTTCTGTAGCTTAATAACACATTTATATATACTGTATGTTTGTGAATAGTTTTATCGTAATTACTTGTGTGAATTTCGTCATACTTTTCATGTTTTTCGTTGTTTCCTAATAGTTAATAATTTAATACTATAATGTATTATATATCGTTTAATAGGCATTTTTGTGTACTTTCAATATGTATAAATTGTAAGAACATCCGAGTTTTAGTTATAAAGATATAAATGTAAATGTACCGAAATCATAGTGAAAATTTTGGATAAATAAAGACAAAACGGCTCGGTGACTCTCGGCTCCTTTTACCGTTATCCGCTCCGACCGCCTCGTGTATAAAAGGCGCGCGTCGGGCGGCACAGCGTCAGTCGGCAACCAACAGCGAGCACAGCAACAACAACAAGGAAACAAGGAACATCGGAAACTAGTTCAAGAAGCCGACAGTCACCGACCATTATACCGTTATCAAGATCGTGTTTCAATATCCTGTTTCAACCTCCTGTTTCAACGTTCTTATCAGAACGTCTGACAAGAACGTCTTGGGGTCTCAGCGTACTCCGTGTCCCCACGACCCGAACCTATAGTGTGCAGGGCGTCAGCGGCTCATTCACTTGAGTTCCGCCCGTCCGGTACACTTAAATATTAAAGAGGTATCATCCGCGAAAAGTACAATATCACATAGGTTTTTCACATAAAAAGGCAGATCGTTAATATAAAGAAGAAATAAAAGAGGACCAAGTATAGATCCTTGTGGAACGCCCATCTTTAGAGGAGATCCAGATGATTTTACATTATTTATACTAACCGTCTGGATTCTTTGGTTTAGATATGAGGCAATAAGGTCAAGGGCAGTATCCTGTATACCATAATGTTTTAGTTTTAACAACAGAGTTACATGGTCTACGCAATCAAAGGCTTTGGATAAGTCACAAAACACTCCAATTGCATTTTGTGACCTCTCCCATGCGTCATAAATGTGCTTTAGGAGTGCAGCACCCGCATCCGTAGTGGACCTACCTTTGGTGAAACCATATTGCTCACTATGGAAACAATTGTTAATATTTAAGAAAATTGTGAGCTGGTTGAACATTATTTTTTCAAATATTTTACTTAAGGATGGCAAAACAGAAATCGGTCTGTAATTTCCAGGCTCAGATCTATCTCCACTTTTGTAAAGCGGCACTATTTTGCTATATTTCATTAAATCAGGAAAAGTGCCGGATTCTACACAATTGTTAAAAATTAAAGCAAGGTAAGGAGCAATATTAGGTATAATTGAATTAAAAACTTTAACAGACATGCCCCATAAGTCACCAGTTTTCTTTAAATTAAGGCTTTTAAAAGTTTTGACAATTTCATCTGGTGACACATTCTTAAACACAAAATTTTATCTACAACTATTTACATGGGTTTTTAGTATTAATTCTGCTTCCGAAGGAGATGATGGCAGTGAACGTGTTACTTCAGTAGATATATCAGAAAAAAAATTTTGAAAAGTATTTGCCACTTCTAAATCTGAATTTAAGATTATATTATTAACTTTTAATTTAATTGGTTCACTGACAGCTCTAAATCTCCCAGTTGTAGCTTTAATTTTATTATTAGAGTTCAAAATTTTTGCTCTTATATACATAGACTTCGCCTGAACACATACCTTTTTAAATATTTTTGAAAAATTTCTAACTTTTAACAAGAACTCCGGATCTTGATTCCATTGCCTCATATTATATAATTCGTATAGTTTGTTTCTGCTTCGGTATATACCAACAGTTGCCCAGTCGCTAAAAGTTAACTTCGAGTTTTTATATATCTGTTTAACTTTAAAAATGTTATCAAACTCTGTAGTGAGTAAATTAAAAACTTTACAATATAGCTGATTCGGATTTAATCCGGTTATTTCTAAGTTTGCAATCTTTTCACTCACTTTATTAAATTGATATTTGTTTACGTTCTGCGACTGTTTTATCTATTACCGAAAACATTTGACCACAATGATCCGAGCTAAGATTAGTAATAATTTGTTTTTCTACAGTCTCACAATGACAAAAAACATTATCTATACAAGTAGCGGACGTATTCGTTATACGAGTTGGTTCAGAGAAAATATTAAACAAATTAAAAGATTTAAATAAGTTTAAAAGACGAAGGCTTAATGATGTCACCTGTAGTATATCTATATTAAAGTCTCCGCATACGATTAAAGATTTACTATTCGAACTCAAATTATTCAAAACTTTACTTACTACGTTACTTACGTAATTATAATAGTTTTTATGTTTTAAATAGATATTATTGTGAATTGTAAAGTGTTCTTTGTGTAAGTGACTGGTAGTGTGCCGGCATAATATTTAAGTATATTTTACTGTAAGTACGCGTTTTTATCATTGTTTTTAATTATTAGGTGCTATAGAAACCATATAACGTTGATTTAATTGTGGTTTACTTGCGTAAATTAGTAGTTAAAGCTTAGTTTTCCGTCGTGCATAAACTACCCGTTATTTGCATATAATCCAAATCCTTAACGTTACTCAAAAAATAGTTTACTCAAAATGATGACTCGCAGAGCACTATCTCGTCAGGAGGAGTCCAAACTCCAACTGACTTTACAAGAATTAAAAAACACTAAGGATTTGTGTGCCCAATTACAGTGTGAAAGGCAAGATAATGAAATAAAACTTTTACAGTTATTAGACAATAACACTAGGCTTAAGAAAGAAATGACTGCTATACACATAGAATTAACAACAATTGTAAAGGAACGGGATACTCTCAAAGATTTAGTAGATAAGTTTGACCGGTGCAGCGATGAATATGAGCAGGCCCTTATTAGGATAACTACCTTGGAGCAGGAGCTGCGAGAGGCTCACACACTCATTACTAAGTTACAGGAGGATGCTCAGAATGCTACCGTGTTACATAATATTAGCTTGTATAATGAGTTTGTTGAGAGTGCCCCGCAGTTGGTTTCTCCTGTGTTGGACAGACATAGTCACTCAATTATTGATCTCACCAAGAATGACACATCATTATTCAATCTTAAAAAAGGATCAAGTCTGCCTCACTGCAGTAGAAACAAACTAAAAAAATACATAAAAATCAATAAGTTTATTGTCAAAACTAAAAAATTAATAAAACAACATAGTTATATCCAAGTGTGCAAAATTAAGTAAGGACAAATTGGAACTATATGATGATTTAGAAATGTGCACAAAAAAACTAGATAAGTGTAGGTTAAATTATGAAGCTGATACACAAGCACTACAAAGTGAAATTAATTATTTAAAAGACTCCCTTGATATACTCAATAAAAAGTATGTCAATTCATTGAACGAAATACAAGAGTATTCCAAGGCGATGGACAATCTTATTACACTGTCCACAAATAATACTGAACGTTTTGATTCTTTAATCAACAATCACTCTTGTGATTGTGCCCGTTCATCACAGCAATCGCCTGCAAGTACTCCAGTGTGTGTCCCCTTGACCGACCCCTTGTGTGACAGCCTTCATAATAATAGTAGTAGTAGGTTCAGGTCACAGCAGTCATTTGGTGCATCAATTCATGAACCTAGTTCATTAGTTAATGCACAAAACATAGTTTTATTTAGTGATGATATTGGAAGGAATATGGGTTCAATTTTGAATTCTTGTTTACCGGGACAGTCAGCTGTTAGTTTTTGTTATCCGTCAGCATCCTTTGAAGTTCTCATGCAAAGAAGTTTAAGTTATAAATTTAATAAGTGTGACAAACTTGTTATATTATCAAGTAATAGGGGAAATTTAAACAAACAACAGTTAAATTACTATTGTGAGTCATTATTAAACTTAGATATAAGTAAAATAATTTTGTTTACATTTCCTTATTGTAAAAATCAGCCAGAAGCGGAAAATAATTACAGATATAAGCTAAACTCCACTCTGCACACCATGAGCACATATATTGACAAATTACATTTAATTGACACTAACAAAATAGTTAGTAAAACTTTATTTCTGACTCAAAGTAAATATTATTTTGGTCATAGGTTTAAGAGACAGATAGCTTCTGTGCTATCCTATTATTTTGACTTATCAGCCAAGAACTTGGCTACTACTTCAACTGCTTCTATTGAGCAGACTGACATTCCAATTTATTCTGACATTATGTCTATAATTTACACTCTGTTGACATTTCTCAACATTTAAATTAATTTCTAAGACAACAGAGGTAGAAACCTCTAGCTCTAATTTATTATTAAATTCCAAAAATTTGATCCAGCCAGCTTTACAATTAAATTACAATAATAACGCACATTGCACATCATCACAATATCCATGCAAAAATAATAATAAAAATGTTAAGTCCATTAGATTAGTTCATCAGAACATCTGTTGCTTGACGGGGGGCAAGCAGCTAGAGCTGGAATTATTCATGAACTCGGAGGAAATTAGTATTTTGTGTATTACTGAACATTGGTTAAAGGTGAACCAGCTCATGTTTAATTTCAGAAACCACCGGGTAGGAAGCTCATTCTGCAGAATCAACACAATACACGGGGGGTCGCTTATAATATTAAACAAGAACCTTAAGTTCAAGGAACGGAAAGATATTGTGTCCCTTTCTGTAGAATGTTCTATCGAATTAGCGTGTGTTCAATTAGAGCAATTCATTGTTATATGTGTATACAGACCTCCCTCCGCCAATTTAGAATTATTTTTAGCAGTAATGGATGAGGCCTTAAGCAAACTTACCAAGTCGGGTAAGCATTTGTTAGTGTGTGGGGACTTTAATGTTAATATTTTGGAAAGTTTAAGTCCCACCATTAATTTATTAAGTCTTTTTAAGTCACACAATTTACTTAATTTATTTATGGAGCCAACCAGAATAACTCCTACGACTAATACTTGTATAGATAACATATTTACTGACATTATTCCATGCTACAAAAGCATTATTAATAAATTGGATTCTGACCACTCTGGTCAGCTAGTAGAATTCTATAGTAAGAAAAAACAGGTGGCTAAGAAAAGAATTGCTTTTGTACCTGTCACAGCTAGTCGTTTGAAACGTATGAGAGTTAGTTTACTAACTAATTTACTAGTTTTAGATATAACTTTACCTCCCAATTCTTTGTACAATTCTTTTTTTTACTCTCTATTAATAAATTTCATTCAATATTTACTCCCAAAGAGATTACAATTACTGATAGTCCTATCTTTGGAGACTGGGCCACAGCAGGTATTTATAAGAGTAGGGAGACACTGTATATGTTATATTATGAGAAACAGTTTAATAGTGGTGAAGAGTTTAAAGAGTACTTAAAATCTTACTCTAAAATTTTCAAAAGAGTTTGCAAAATTGCTAAATCTTTATTTATTAAAACAAAAATCAGAAATAGTAATAATAAAATTGAAGCCACTTGGAAGGTTGTTAATGCCGAGACTGGGAGAACTAGGGTGAAAGATTCTAATTTTAAACTTAGTATTGACGGTCACATTGTTGATTCCGATTTGGAAGTGGCCATTGCATTTGAAAAGTTTTTCTCTACTTTCCCAGTCAGTCTAACAAACGATTTAGGTTCTTCCACCACTATTGCAGAATCGTTAATTAAAGACAATGTTCCCGAATTTTATAATGGTTTCGTTTTCCGTCATGTAAATTATTCAAACATTAGTGTAGCTTTCAAATCAATTAGTATGAAAAAGACAGCCGACTTGTGGGGTTTCTCAGTTAATATCATAAATTCTTTAATTGATATTTTGATTCCTGATTTAGTTACAATTTTTAATAGATGTATTGATTGTGGAGTGTTTCCTGATTTGATGAAATATAGTAAAATAACTCCATTGTTTAAATCAGGTAGTACGCAAGATCCCACAAACTTCAGGCCGATTTCAGTACTACCTACGTTTAGTAAAATTTTTGAAAAGCTGATACTCAGTCAGCTTCTTACTTATTTTAATAAAAATAAATTACTGCACACAGGTCAATTTGGTTTCACTCGTGGAAGGTCAACATCTGATGCTGGGGTCAAATTATTAGAGAGTGTATTCGCGGCTTGGGAGGAGTCACGTGATGCCTTTGGGGTGTTTTGTGACTTGTCCAAAGCATTTGATTGTGTGCAGCATAAAACTCTTATCAGGAAGCTACACCACTATGGTATAAGAGGCATTGCTTTGGATCTTCTCACTTCTTATTTAAGTGATAGGATTCAAAAGGTAAATGTCAACGGGAAACTATCACACGGGTCACCTGTAGCATTGGGGGTGCCACAAGGCTCTATTCTGGGTCCGTTTTTGTTCCTTTTGTACATTAATGACTTACCTCACCTTATGAGAGATATCTGTGAAATGGTGTTGTTTGCAGATGATACATCTTTAGTTTTTAAGGTTAATAGACGGCAATTGGAAATTGACGATGTAAACAATGCTCTTTCTAGGATATTACACTGGTTTAGTGCCAATAACTTGCTTTTAAATAGTAGTAAAACTAAATGTATCAGGTTCTTTACTAAGAATGTTCAACAAGTAGAAACCAGGGTTTTGATGAACAATAAGGAACTTAAAGTAGTTAATGAAACTGTTTTCTTAGATATAACATTAGATGCTAAGTTACAATGGGGTCCGCATATAGAAACTTTATCTGGTAGACTTAGTTCGGCAGCGTATGCTGTCCGTAAGATTCGTCAACTGACCGATGTTGACACCGCGCGTTTAGTATACTTCAGCTATTTTCCTAGCATTATGTCTTACGGCCTATTACTTTGGGGTTGTGCCGCTGACATAGATACCATTTTTGTGCTCCAAAAACGGGCTGTCCGAGCAGTCTATAAAATGGGTCCACGGGAGTCACTAAGGAATAAATTCAAAGACTTTAACATCCTCACACTACACTCCCAATATATTTACGACAACTTAGTATATGTGCATAAGAATATTAATAAATTTAATAAAAACAGTGACCTCCATCAATATAATTTAAGAAATAAAAATAAGCTTGCTGTGCCCTTCTCTAGGCTCCACAAAGTGTCTCACTCATTCGTAGGTCAAAGTATACACTTTTATAACAAACTTCCAAACGACGTGGTTAATTTATCACTGAACAAATTTAAAAAAGTGGTAAAGCACAGGCTCTGCCAAAAAGCTTATTACTCTGTTAAAGATTATGTTCGCGATAAAGATGTTTGGAAATGAGTTGCTCTATTTCTAAGTTAAAATTGTTAATTGTGATTTATAACAAATGTTGGCATTTAAAAAGAGTGGCCATGAGTTTCTTTGCCTGTATCTTCTCATGAGCTCAACCATTTGAACGGGCTTTTTTCAAGTCAAAATTGCACATTTTTTTTGGTTATTTTGTCTTGCATTTTTTTATCTTTTATGACATGTCCAAGTGAATGTTAAGCATTTTTATGGAATAAAGATATTTTGACTTTGACTTGACTTTGACTTGACATGGTCAGTGCTCGCTTGGAAGGCTTGGAAGACAGGCTACTGCCAGCTAAGCGCTTGCGCCCGCCGCTTGCGTCAGACCAAACGCAATCGAATGTAGCCTCAACTTCGGCAACAAGCGCGACTGAGGCCAGAGTGACAACACTCATGCCACCCGCCAACCCAGCCCCCACGAAAGGACAAAAGCCTGCGAAAGGCAAGGGCAAGGGTAAGGGGACTCTTCCCCTTACCCTTGCCCTTGCCTTTCGCAATAAGGCACAAGCGGCGAAAGCTCCCGAGCCGCGGCCTCTACCACCTGCTCCGGCAAACACAAACGAGGGGTGGAACGTCGTCGCCAAGAAGGGCAAGAAGAAGAAGGAGAAGGCTGTTCAGCAGCAGCCGAAGGGCAGGAAGGCGCGTCCAAAATCTGCGCCAAAAGCACCTAGGCTACGACCTCCTAGGTCGTCTGTGGTTGCACTAAAGCTGCAACCGGGTGCCAATAAAGAAGTCACCTACAAAGACGTCCTGCCCCAGATCAAGGAGAAGGTGGTACTGGAGGATCTGGGTATCACGGACGTCAGGTTTAGAGTTGCCTCAACGGGAGCGAGGCTACTCGAACTGTAGGGTGCCAACACCGGAGAGAAGGCGGACGTTCTCGCGCAACATCTGCGGAGCGTCCTTAATGCTGGCGATGTGCAGGTCTCGAGGCCCACCAGGTGTGCTGAGCTGCGAGTATGTGGGCTCGATGACTCTGTGACATCGGAGGAGGTGGCGGCGGCTGTTAGTCGAGCAGGTGGTTGCGACGCTAGCGCCGTTAAGGTGGGTGAGATCTGTTACTGCAGCCTCGCGTGCTGCGCTGCTTCCGCTGCCACGAAGCAGGGCATGTCGCGGCTAATTGCACGAATGATAAAGACCGGAATGCATACTGCTATAGGTGTGGCAAGCCAGGGCACAAGCAAAGTGGTTGCTCTGCTTCGGCGCATTGTCCTATTTGCGAGGACGCAAAAAGGCCCGCGGATCATCTGGCAGGCGGAGCAGCGTGCGCCAAGATGTGCGCTCAATCAAAGAAGCGGAGAGGTGCGGCGAGGCGAACAAGCCGAAGTCGACCTGAAGCCCCGACGCAGGGCGAGGAGCTGCAGCACATGGAGCATCAATAATGGCGCTCCACGTGCTCCAGGCGAACATCAACCACTGTGCCAGAGCCCAAGACTTATTGGTCCAAAGCCTGGTGCAGTGGTCGATTCAGGTGGCGGTCGTTGCGGAGCCCTATAGCATTTCTGCGCGTGACAACTGGGTCGCAGACAACACCGGGGTGGTAGCTCTGGTCACCCAGATCGCTGCGGGCTCTCCGCCCTTT
The DNA here is from genome assembly GCF_056956725.1 of Heliconius melpomene rosina. NCBI lineage: Eukaryota > Metazoa > Arthropoda > Insecta > Lepidoptera > Nymphalidae > Heliconius > Heliconius melpomene. Next base: position 25,591 of record NC_140402.1, on the reverse strand, counting down.
TCACGAGTAGAGAAGGGTGCGGGATGCGTCGCGGCACATGTCGGCGATCTAGTTGTTATAGGCGTCTACTTTTCCCCCAATCGAACTCTGGCAGAGTTCGAGGAGTACCTGATCCGCTTGGGGGAAATGGTGGAAAGACACCGTGCGGCGGAGGTCTAGGTCACAGGAGACCTGAATGCTAAAAGTGTGGGGCTCCGCAAGGACGGACTTACGTGGTGTGACACTGGAGGAGTGGATTGTTGCCACCGGATTGTCAGTTCTCAACCGAGGGACTACAAACACGTGTGTGCGAAGGCAGGGCGGGTCCGTCGTAGACATAACGTTTGCGAGCCCTGCCCTAGCGCGCCGTGTTCAGGGCTGGCGAGTGCTGAATGATGTGGAGACTCTCTCGGACCATCTCTACATCCAATATGAGATCTCTAAACATTCAGCGGCGCAGTCAGCCCCCAGTCCAACTTCGGGAGAGTTCGGACCGCGGTGGCGACTTGGGTGTCTCGACAGAGAACGACGACGACGTCGACGCTGCCACCTGGGCGCAGAGGGCTATGACGCGTATCTGCGACGCGTCTATGCCCCGTTCCAGGCACCGCCCTCAGCGGCGACAAGTGTACTGGTGGTCGGGAGAGATCGCTCAATTGCGTGTCACCTGCATTGAGGCGAGACGCCAGTACACGCACTATCGCAGGCGGGTACGTCGAGAGGAGGAGGAGGAGGAACGGCGGTACCGCACGTACGTCGAGGCGAGGAAAGCGCTACAGGAAGAAATCGGTCGTTCGAAAGCAGAATCTAACGACCGATTGATCGCGGGGATAGACGGGGATCCGTTCGGAATGCCGTACCGCATGGTGTGCGGCAAACTCCGGACGTGGGCTCCGCCCTTGACGCAGTCGCTCCAACCGGACGTTCTCCGAGGAGTGCTGACGTCACTGTTCCCGCAGCGGGCCAATTTTACAACACCAACCATGGCCCGCCCTGTAGCGCAGGAGGAGGAGGAAGTCGATAGTGTCGCACTGGTGGATGAGAAGGAGCTCGAAGAAGCTGTACGCCGATCTCGGCTCAAGAGCACCGCCCCGGGCTTGGATGGCATTCCCGGCCGGGCGCTAACTCTGGCCCTTAACATCCTTGGGCCCAGAGTGCGAGGGCTATTCTCTGCCTGTCTGGCTCAAACCATAATTCCACAGCGGTGGAAGACAGGCAGGCTAGTCCTCATCAAGAAGGAGGGTCGCCCGGCGGATTCAGCCACCGCCTACAGGCCCATCGTGCTCTTGAGCGAGATCGCCAAGCTCTTCGAGCGTGTTGTAGCCAGGAGGCTACAACACCACTTGGAGGGGACAGGTCCGGACCTCTCGGACCAGCAGTATGGCTTCCGCAGGGGGCGATCGACGGTGGATGCCATACTGGAGGTGAAGTCCCATGCGCAGGATGCGGTGGCCCAGGGCAATGGAGTTTTGGCGGTGTCTTTAGACATCGCCAACGCCTTCAACTCCCTGCCCTGGCCCTGCATTAAGGAGGCACTTTTATACCACCGTGTGCCTCCATACCTGCGCCGCGTCATCGGGGCTTACCTGTCCGGGAGGTCTGTGACCTTTCCGGCTCCTGGAGGAGGTTGGGAGGAGTATGAGGTGTCAGCCGGTGTTCCACAAGGATCGGTGCTGGGTCCGATCCTCTGGAACATCGGATACGACTGGGTGCTGCGAGGCGGTACCCTGAGAGGGATAAAGGTCCTCTGTTACGCCGACGACACGCTGGTCTCGGCACAGCAGAGGACCTATCGGGAGGCGGCGGTCCTCGCGACCGCTGGAGTAGCGGAGATTGTCGGCCGCATAAAAAGGCTTGGTCTGGAAGTCGCCTTGAACAAGTCCGGGGCATTATACTTCCATGCTCCTCGAAAGGGCCCACCGGTAGATGCCCACATCGTCGTCGGTGGCGTCCGAATCGACGTCAAGAGGAGTATGAAGTACCTCGGACTTGTTTTGGACGGTCGGTGGAGTTTCCGGGGCCACTTTACATCCTTGGCCCCGAAACTGTTGAAGACAGCGGCGGCATTGGCGCGCCTTTTGCCCAATGTCGATGGGCCGAGCGCCTCTAGCCGTCGGCTGTACACCGGAGTGGTCCGATCGATGGCGCCCTATGGTGCTCCCGTATGGGCGGACGCCCTGGATCGGCACAACATCACTGTGCTGCGACGTGCGCAGAGGGTGATGGCCATCCGGGCGATACGGGGGTACCGGACCATCTCCGGTGAGGTGGCGTGCGTGCTAGCTGGAGTCATGCCGTGGGATCTGGATGCTCTGTCTCTGGCGTCGGTCTATTGCCGGCGTCGAGGCCTTGCGTCCGGGGAACCGGCAAGCCCAGCACGCGCCGAGGAGGAGCGGGAAGCCGCATTAGAAGTGTGGGAATCCCGGCTGGCGACACCATCTGCCGGCCGGTTGACGATCGAGGCGGTTCGTCCAGTTTTCCGCCAGTGGTTAGCGCGGCGTCACGGCGTCCTAACCTTCCGCACCACACAGGTGCTCACGGGGCATGGCTGCTTCGAGGGTTACCTGTGTCGGATCGCTGGGAGGGAGCCCGATGCTCGCTGCCACCACTGCGACGATTGCCTCGACGAGACGGCCCAGCACACGTTGGAGGTGTGCACAGCCTGGGCGTCTCAACGTCGCGCTTTGCGCGACATCATCGGGGACGACCTTTCCCTGCCGGCCGTTGTCAAGGCCATGGCCGGTAGCGAGACGTCGTGGGACGCATTCTCATCCTTCTGCGAGGCAGTGGTGCTCGAGAAGGAGTCGGCGGAACGGGCGAGGGAGGCTTTTGCCGAAGTCGCCATCCGCCGTAAGAGACCGGGTCGCCGGAGGGCGGCACACGACCGCCGCCTTCCGCCCTAATGTGCCACAGGGCGGTCAGCTTGGGGAAGCTGGCCGCCTACCAACCTGGCCCGAGTAGGCGCGCGCAGGTTGCTCCCGCGCGCTTCTCCGAGCAGGCCGTCGAAGGTGCCCACACACCCTTGACTCCGCGACGTGCCTAGCAGGCTCCCGCCGCCGCGTTTCGTGGACGATTATAGTCCCCGCGTCTCGCGGCCAGTGGCGGTCGAGGAGGAGCACCGTGAGGTTTTAGTGGGTATTGGGATTGGCCTTCAGCCGGTCCACGAGTCCCACATAACCCGCTCGAGTTCCCACTCGGGCCGGTATCCGTAAAAGGATTTCCTCACATTATAAAAACAAAAACAAAAAGGTTAGGTTGGGGTGGGGTGCTTGGTCGGATAACCTCCTCGTGTGTTCGCTCGCTGTTGGCCCTTTCTCGAATGCTTGTCATTCGGGGGGGACGAACAGTGTTGCGGGCCGGTGCACCCTGGGCGGCTAGTAATTGGTGCCCACAGGATTCGTCCTTGGGTAATGATTGCTAGCTGGCTAATAATCCGACGTGGTTCTCCGCGTGTCCTCTGTCATGCAGAGGACACAGTGTGAGGAACCGGAGGGCGCGCGTGGTGTGTACTCACCCTACCGCCACGCAGGTGCAGTGATGTGCCTGCGCCGAATATATCGGAACTCCACTCTTGGTTGCGGTCATGTCTCGTAATCAGGAGTGGAACCGAGGGCCTTGCCTTTACCGGCCGGGCTGCGAGGAAGAAAACCTCTATAAAAAATTACCCCAACCCAAGCGGCGAAGCAGCGCGAGGGGTTCATGGCTGATGGGGAGATCAGTCGCTACTGCTGGTCCCGCCAGGGTACCGGCCGACACCCTGGCTGGCGGCAGATACTGACAGTTTTGTGTCAATGGTGTCGGAGAAGTCAAGGACACGGGCACAATACCTGAAAGACAGGCGGAAGAGGCCTCGGAAGCCGATTGATCAGTCGGGGTCTTCTGGTGAAGGAGAACCAGATAGACCGGCGCCAAAAATGTTTGCCATGAGGAGACGGAAGGGTCTCGGGGAGGCAGAAAAGAAAGAGTTGCTGATGAGGTCAGAACAGGAGGGGTCGGACGGCGCTGCGGCCGCACTGGCCAGGGTAGCTCCAGGCTCTCGGACATGTCGCTACCGTCCGAAAAAGAGCAGGACGAGGCCATACTTGCGTCTGACTTGAAAAACCAGGTGGTGGACAGCCTTGCGGTAATAAGAAAGGTTGCCAGCAAATCGGGCAACCTAAAAGGGACCTTCACCAAGGCTCTAAAGCAGGCGCCAAGTAGCACCCGCCAATCCTGCCTCGACAAGGGGCCAGAAGCCAGAAAAGCCTGGCAAGGGAAAGGGCAAGGGTAAAAAGACCCTTGGAGCTCCAGTGACGGACGCTCCGCAGCCACGTCCACTTCCACCCGCGCCAGCTGACTTGTCAGAAGGGTGGAATGTGGTTGCCAGGAAAGGCAATAAAAAGAAGGCCGGTGCTGCTCAGCAGCAACCCAATAGGAGGGCGGGAGCAAAAGCGCCGAAGACGCGCAAAGTTCCCAGACTAAGGCAGCCTAGGTCTGCTGTAGTTGCGCTAAAGCTCCAACCCAGTGCGGTTGAGAGCAACGTGACATATAGTCAGGTACTCACCCGGTTAAAGGAGAAAGTTGACCTCGGGGAGTTGGATATCTCCGATATGAGATTTAGAGTGGCCTCAACTGGCGCGAGGCTACTGGAAATCCCGGGGCTCAACTCAGGCGATAAGGCCGATGCTCTGGCGCAAAAGTTGCGGGGTGTATTGGACGAGAACGATGTCCAAGTCTTAAGGCCCACTAAATGCGCAGAGCTTAGAGTGAGTGGGCTGGACGACTTGGTAACGTCCGAGGAGGTGGCGGCAGCTGTCAGCAAGGTCGGTAGCTGCGATATCGGCGCCGTCAAAGTCGGTGAGGTTCGGCGTGATCGTGCTGGACTTGGCACGGCCTGGGTCCGGTGTCCAATGGCAGCTGCCAAGAAGGTGAGCGGAGGTCGCCTATTGGTGGGCTTCGTGTCGGCGAGAGTGACGCTATTACAGCAGCGGGTTCTACGTTGCTACCGGTGCCACGAGGCAGGCCATGTGGCGGCAAAATGCAGTGGAGTAGATAGAAGCTCGCACTGTTTTAGATGTGGGCGTCCTGGGCACAAACAAGCCACGTGCTCGGATGCACCACACTGCCCGGTGTGCGAAGATGCTCAAAGACCTGCGGGTCACTTAGCCGGCAGTGCAGCATGCGCAAAGATCTGTGCAGTGGTCTAAGTGCAGAGGAGGCGGAAGAGGGAAGGCGACGTCGAGCCAAGCCCAACCTGACGCCCAATCTAGGGCCGCGGAGGAGGAGCCTATGCTCGTTTAACAATGGCCGAACGAGTTCTGCAGGCGAACATCAACCACTGTGCCAGAGCCCAAGACTTATTGGTCAAAAGCTTGGCGCAGTGGTCGATTCATGTGGCGGTTGTTTCGGAGCCCTACAGCGTTCCCGACAGAGATAACTGGGTAGCCGACAACACCGGGGTGGTGACTATTATCACCCAGGTCGCAGCGGGCTCTCCGCCCTTCTCACGAGTAGAGAGGGGTGCGGGATGCGTCGCAGCACTTGTCGGTGACCTAGTTGTCGTAGGGGTCTACTTTTCCCCCAATCGAACTCTGGCGGAGTTTGAAGAGTTCCTTATACGATTGGGGGAAATGGTAGAGCGATTTCGTCCGGCGGAAGTGGTGGTCGCGGGCGATTTCAACGCGAAGTCCAGCGTGTGGGGCTCCGCAACGACGGATGTGCGTGGTGTGACGCTGTCGGAGTGGGTTGTTGCCACCGGTTTTTCTGTGCTCAACCGAGGGACCAAGAACACGTGTGTGCGAAGGCTGGGCGGATCCGTCGTGGACGTTTCGTTCGCGAGCCCGGCCCTAGCGCGTCGTGTTCGGGGCTGGCGAGTGCTGGATGATGTGGAGACTCTCTCGGATCACCTCTACATCTTATACGAGATCTCTACACATTCAGCGGTGCAACCAGCCCCCAGTCCAAACTCGCGAGAGTACGGACCGCGGTGGCAACTGGGTCGTCTCGACAGGCAGTTGTTGGAGGAGGCCGCGATAGTGGAGTCCTGGCTGCCCCAGAGCTTGGCGTCTGCAGAAGACGCCGCATCCTGGGCGCAGGGGGCGCTGACGCGTATCTGTGACGCGTCAATGCCCCGTTCCGGGCGCCGCCCTCAACGGCGGCAAGTGTACTGGTAGTCGTGGGAGATTGCGCAGCTGCGTAACACCTGCGTTGCGGCGAGACGCCAGTACAGCCACTATCGCAGACGGGTACAGAAGGTGCAGGAGGAGGAAGACCGACTGTACCAATTGTATGTCGAGGCGAGAACGCGGTTGCAGGAGGAGATCGGTCGTGTGAAAGGCGAGTCACACGACCAGATGCTCGCGGGAATAGACGAAGACCCGTTTGGCACGCCTTACCGTATGGTACTTGGCAAGCTACGGGCTTGGGCTCCGCCACTGACGCAGACACTCCGACCGGACATTCTCCGAGGGGTTCTGTCGTCACTGTTCCCGCAGCGGGCCAACTTTTCACCACATTCAATGGCCCGCCCTGCACCACAAGAGGAGGAGGACAGCGTCGCACCACAGGTGGAGAAGGAGGAGCTGGAGGAAGCAGTTCGTCGATCTCGCGGCAAGAGCACCGCACCCGGTCTTGATAGCGTTCCCGGGAGGGCGTTAACTCTGGCCCTTAACAACCTCGGGCCCAGAGTGAGAGGACTATTCTCTGCCTGTCTGGCTCAAGCCATAATTCACAGCGGTGGAAGACAGGCAGATTAGTCCTCCTTAACGGAGAACGGCGGACGGCGATTTCTTTCCTAGCACTGCTCATCTCCGCGGCGAGCTTTTTGTTGACCTGTTCCAGCGCTTTACTGTGGGCTCGTTCGACATGGACCAGTTTCTGGGCATGTCTAGAGCATTCCTTCTCCAGGTTGCATTTGTGCCGGTTCCTGGAGTCGGAGAGCGATAGCACTGTTTCGTAGAGTCCCTGCAAACTCTCTGTCGCCGTCGCTTTCGCCTCTATTTTCACGTTTAGCGCTGACTCCAGCGCGGCTTTCCCGTTCTGGAGGAGGGTATTCGCCACTCCCGTTACCAGATCCATCTCTACCCCTGTGCCTCTTCTGGGTGTTGTGTACAGAAGGCTAACTCTCCTTGCTGTACTTGAGGCCACAGAGCCAGTGGCTGACAAGCTTGTGTCCGAATCGGACGGGCATAAGTCCATGTCGGGGTTTGTGATGGTGATCTCTGCAGTGTTTGGTGGCGGCTGCGATGTGGTAGGTTGCTCGGTGCGGGGGGGTGGCGCGACTTTCGGTGCTGTTGTCGCCGTTTTTGTTAACACCTTTTGCCTCAGCGATGAGGGCTTTGAAGTTGCGGAGTCTGCGATTTTGCGTGAGCCCACTTTAGTCGGTTCAGACTTGGAGGACATTTTTTATAAAGTTATAGTATCAGGGTTATTGTTACTTAATCTATACGAGACTACGAGACTCGTATATATAAAATCAAAAGGTCACTCACTCATCACGAAATCTCAGAAACTACATGTGCTAGGAATCTCAAATTATGCATAGGAGTTATTTGTAGGACGTAGGTGCTCGCTAAGACGGGAATTTGCAATATTCGACTTCTAAGGGGTTGTTTTTGGGGTCGAAAGTTTGTATGAAACTTCGTTACTACAAATGCTAGGAGTCTCAAATTTTGCAGAGACGTCACTAGGACGTAGCCATGGCGACAGAAATTAATAATAACATAGTTAACGCGGGTGAAACCGCGAGCGGGCCGCTAGTTATCTATATTTCTTAATTATCTATTTATATGTGTAATTAGTTTTATTATATATATTCGTATATATGTATATTCTTGCTATTATTAATATTGTGTATATTTGTTTGTTTTTTTTTTTTTTTGCCGTCGGGGACCCACCCGTCACGTAACCTGTAGTTATTAATAGTAAGTATCTTATTATTTAAAATGGCAAAGTACTAACTATGGTCAGTGGTGTAAAAGGCCGCTGATTCAAAATAATACGTTTTTATAATTTTCCTGTATTTTTTTCAGGCTACGCTGCACCAGAGAGACGCTGAATATCAAAGAATAAAAAATATCCGAGCTCAAAATTTATCTCAAAGTGATTCTTGTTTACCTGTCTTATCAGTATAGGGTGGGAGGGCGGTCCAGTTTTTCAGTTTTCCCCGCTCGGATTCAGTTGAAATTGGTGTCGATCGTTCGGGCTCCGAGGGACTTTCAAGGTGGTATACAACCCGCGGGAATGCGCGGGAAGGTGCGGGCGGTAAGTGGCGAAAACCGATTTTTTCAGTTTTCCCCGCTCGGATTCAGTTGAAACTGTTGTCGATCGTTCGGGCTCCAAAGGGGCCTTCAAGTTGGTATACAACCCGCGGGAATGCGCGGGAAGGTGCGGGCGGTAAGTGGTGAAAACCGATTTTTTCAGTTTTCCCCGCTCGGATTCAGTTGAAACTGGTGTCGATCGTTCAGGCTCCAAAGGGGCCTTCAAGGTGGTATACAACCCGCGGGAATGCGCGGGAAGGTGCGGGCGGTAAGTGGCGAAAACCGATTTTTTCAGTTTTCCCCGCTCGGATTCAGTTGAAACTAATGTCGATCGTTCGGGCTCCAAAGGGGCCTTCAAGGTGGTATACAACCCGCGGGAATGCGCGGGTAGGTGCGGGCGGTAAGTGGCGAAAACCGATTTTTTCAGTTTTCCCCGCTCGGATTCAGTTGAAACTGGTGTCGATCGTTCGGGCTCCGAGGGGCCTTCAAGTTGGTATACAACCCGCGGGAAAGCGCGGGTAGGTGCGGGCGGTAAGTGGCGAAAACCGATTTTTTCAGTTTTCCCCGCTCGGATTCAGTTGAAACTGGTGTCGATCGTTCGGGCTCCGAGGGGCCTTCAAGGTGGTATACAACCCGCGGGAATGCGCGGGAAGGTGCGGGCGGTAAGTGGCGAAAACCGATTTTTTCAGTTTTCCCCGCTCGGATTCAGTTGAAACTGGTGTCGATCGTTCGGGCTCCAAAGGGGCCTTCAAGGTGGTATACAACCCGCGGGAATGCGCGGGAAGGTGCGGGCGGTAAGTGGCGAAAACCGATTTTTTCAGTTTTCCCCGCTCGGTTTCAGTTGAAACTGGTGTCAATGGTTCGGGCTCCGAGTTTTGTTTATTGAAAACTTCTCATTTAATATATATATTTTTATGAAATCTAACAAAAAGAAATCGAAATGAGAGAATAACAATGTAAAAAAAATGTTTAACCTAACCTAAGAATAAAAATCTTTTGTTTATTGAAAACTTCTCATTTAATATATATATTTTTATGAAATCTAACAAAAAGAAATCGAAATGAGAGAATAACAATGTAAAAAAAATGTTTAACCTAACCTAAGAATAAAAATCTTTTGTTTATTGAAAACTTCTCATTTAATATATATATATATATTTATGAAATTTAACAAAAAGAAATCGAAATGAGAGGATAAAAATGTAAAAAAATGTTCAACCTAACCTAACCTAAGAATAAAAATCTTTTGTTTATTGAAAACTTCTCATTTAATATATATATTTTTATGAAATCTAACAAAAAGAAATCGAAATGAGAGAATAAAAATGTGAAAAAATGTTCAACCTAACCTAACCTAAGAATAAAAATTATTTGTTTATTGAAAACTTCTCATTTAATATATATATATTTATGAAATCTAACAAAAAGAAATCGAAATGTGAGAATAACAATGTAAAAAAATGTTCAACCTAACCTAACTTAAGAATAAAAATCTTTTGTTTATTGAAAACTTCTCATTTAATATATATTTTTATGAAATCTAACAAAAAGAAATCGAAATAAGAGAATAAAAATGTGAAAAAATGTTCAACCTAACCGAACCTAAGAATAAAAATCTTTTGTTTATTGAAAACTTCTCATTTAATATATTCAACCTTTTTTTTTTTTTTTTTTTTTTTTTTTAACGTGAGGAAATCCTTTTACGGATACCGGCCCGAGTGGGGACTCGAGCGGGTTATGTGGGACTCGTGGACCGGCTGAAGGCCAGACCCAATACCCACTAAAACCTCACGGTGCTCCTCCTCGACCGCCACTGGCCGCGAGACACGGGGACGTGAGTCGTCCGCGAAACGCGGCTGCGGGAGCCTGCAAGGCACGTCGTGGAGTCAAGGGTGTGTGGGCACCCTCGACGGCCTGCTCGGAGTAGCGCGCGGGAGCAACCTGCGCGCGCCTACTCGGGCCAGGTTGGTAGGCGGTCAGCTTCCCCAAGCTCTGCCCTCTGGCACATTAGGGCGGAAGGCGGCGATCGTGTGCCGCCCTCCGGCGACCCGGTCTCTTACGGCGGATGGCGACTTCGGCAAAAGCCTCCCTCGCCCGTTCCGCCGACTCCTTCTCGAGCACCACTGCCTCGCAGAAGGATGAGACCGCATCCCACGACGTCTCACCGCCGGCCATAGCCTTGACCACGGCCGGCAGGGAAAGGTCGTCCCCGATGACGTCGCGCAAAGCGCGACGTTGAGACGCCCAGGCTGAGCACACCTCCAACGTGTGCTGGGCCGTCTCATCGAGGCAGTCGTCGCAGTGGTGGCAGCGAGCGTCGGGCTCCCTCCCGGCGATCCGACACAGGTAACCCCCGAAGCAGCCATGCCCCGTGAGCACCTGTGTCATGCGGAAGGTTAGGACGCCGTGACGCCGCGCTAACCACTGGCGGAACACTGGACGAACAGCCTCGATTGTCCTCAGGCCGGCAGATGGTGTTGCCAGCCGAGATTCCCACAACTCCATTGCGGCTACCCGCACCTCCTCAGTGCGTGCCTGGCTTGCCGGTTCCCCGGACACTAGGCCTCGACGCCGGCAATAGACCGACGCCAGAGACAGAGCATCCAGATGCCACGGCATGACTCCAGCCAGCACGCACGCCACCTCACCGGAGATGGTCCGGTACCCCCGTATCGCCCGGATGGCCATCACCCTCTGCGCACGTCGCAGCAGGGTGACGTTGTGCCGATCCAGGGCGTCCGCCCAGACGGGAGCACCGTAGAGGGCCATCGACCTGACCACTCCGGTGTACAGCCGACGGCTAGAGGCGCTCGGCCCATCCTCGTTGGGCAAAAGGCGCGCCAGTGCCGCCGCTGTCTTCATCAGTTTCGGGGCCAAGGATGTAAAGTGGCCCCGGAAACTCCACCGACCGTCCAGAACAAGTCCGAGGTACTTCATGCTCCTTTTGACGTCTATGTTGACGCCACCGACGACGATGTGGGCATCAGGTGGTGGGCCCTTTCGAGGAGCATGGAAGTATAACGCCTCGGACTTGTTCAAGGCGACCTCCAAACCAAGCCGCTTTATGCGGCTGACAATCTCCGCTACTCCAGCGGTCGCGAGAACCGCCGCCTCCCGATAGGTCCTCTGCTGTGCCAAGACCAGCGTGTCATCGGCGTAACAGAGGACCTTTATCCCCCTCAGGGTACCGCCTCGCAGCACCCAGTCGTATCCGATGTTCCAGAGGATCGGACCCAGCACCGATCCTTGTGGAACACCGGCCGACACCATGTACTCCTCCCAACCTCCTCCAGGAGCCGGAAAGGTCACAGACCTCCCGGACAGGTAAGCCCCGATGACGCGGCGCAGGTATGGAGGCACACGATGGTATAAAAGTGCCTCCTTAATGCAGGGCCAGGGCAGGGAGTTAAAGGCGGATGTCTAAAGACACCGCCATTACTCCTTCGCCCCGGGCCACCGCATCCTGCGCATGGGACTTCACCTCTAGTATGGCATCCACCGTCGAGCGCCCCCTGCGGAAGCCATACTGGTGGTCCGAGAGGTCCGGACCTGTCCCCTCCAAGTGGTGTTGTAGCCTCCTGGCTACAACACGCTCGAAGAGCTTGGCGATCTCGCTCAAGAGCACGATGGGCCTGTAGGCGGAGGCTGAATCCGCCGGGCGACCCTCCTTCTTGATGAGGACTAGCCTGCCTGTCTTCCACTGCTGTGGAATTATGGCTTGAGCCAGACAGGCAGAGAATAGCCCTCGCACTCTGGGCCCAAGGATGGTAAGGGCCAGAGTTAGCGCCCGGCCGGGAACGCCATCCAAGCCTGGGGCGGTGCTCTTGAGCCGAGATCGGCGTAAAGCTTCTTCGAGCTCCGTCTCATCCACCGGTGGTGCGACACTGTCCACTTCCTCCTCCTGCGCTACAGGGCGGGCCATGGTTTGTGGTGTAAAATTGGCCCGCTGCGGGAACAATGACGTCAGCACTCCTCGGAGAACGTCCGGTTGGAGCGACTGCGTCAAGGGCGGAGCCCACGGCCGGAGTTTGCCGCACACCATGCGATACGGCGTTCCGAACGGATCCCCGTCTATCCCCGCGATCAATCGGTCGTTAGATTCTGCTTTCGAACGTCCGATTTCTTCCTGTAGCGCTTTCCGCGCCTCGACGTACGTGCGGTACCGCCGTTCCTCCTCCTCTTCCTCTCGGCGTACCCGCCTGCGATAGTGCGTGTACTGGCGTCTCGCCTCAATGCAGATGACACGCAATTGAGCGATCTCTCCCGACCACCAGTACACTTGTCGCCGCTGAGGGCGGTGCCTGGAACGGGGCATAGACGCGTCGCAGATACGCGTCATAGCCCTCTGCGCCCAGGTGGCAGCGTCGACGTCGTCGTCGTTCTCTGTCGAGACACCCAAGTCGCCACCGCGGTCCGAACTCTCCCGAAGTTGGACTGGGGGCTGACTGCGCCGCTGAATGTTTAGAGATCTCATATTGGATGTAGAGATGGTCCGAGAGAGTCTCCACATCATTCAGCACTCGCCAGCCCTGAACACGGCGCGCTAGGGCAGGGCTCGCAAACGTTATGTCTACGACGGACCCGCCCTGCCTTCGCACACACGTGTTTGTAGTCCCTCGGTTGAGAACTGACAATCCGGTGGCAACAATCCACTCCTCCAGTGTCACACCACGTAAGTCCGTCCTTGCGGAGCCCCACACGCTGGATTTAGCATTCAGGTCTCCTGCGACCAAGACCTCCGCCGCACGGTGTCTTTCCACCATTTCCCCCAAGCGGATTAGGTATTCCTCGAACTCTGCCAGAGTTCGATTGGGGGAAAAGTAGACGCCTATGACAACTAGGTCACCGACATGTGCCGCAACGCATCCCGCACCCTTCTCTACACGTGAAAAGGGCGGAGAGCCCGCAGCGATCTGGGTGACCAGAGCTACCACCCCGGTGTTGTCTGCGACCCAGTTGTCACGCGCAGGAATGCTATAAGGCTCCGCAACGACTGCCACCTGAATCGACCACTGCACCAGGCTTTGGACCAATAAGTCTTGGGCTCTGGCACAGTGGTTGATGTTCGCCTGGAGCACGTGGAGCGCCATTATTGGTGCTCCATGTGCTGCGGCTCCTCGCCCTGCGTCGGGGCTTCAGGTCGGCTTCGGCTTGTTCGCCTCGCCGCACCTCTCCGCTTTTTCGCTTGAGCGCACATCTTCAAGCTGCTTCGCCTGCCAGGTGATCTGCGGGCCTATTTGCGTCCTCGCAAATAGGACAGTGCGCCGACGCAGAGCAAACATTTTGCTTGTGCCCTGGTTTCCCGCATCTGAAGCAGTGTGCACTCCGGTCCTTGGCACTACTGCAATTTGCCGCCATATGCCCTACCTCGTGGCAACGAAAGCAGCGCAGCACGCGAGGCTGCAGTAATTGCACGCGTGCCGACACAAAACCGACCAACAGCCTTCCGCCGCTCACCTTCTTCGCCGCTGCCACCGGACAGCGGATCCAGGCGGTACCAAGCCCGTGTCGGTCTTGGCGAATCACCCCAACCTTAATGGCGCTAGTGTCGCAGCCACCTGCTCGACTCACAGCCACCGCCACCTCCTCCGATGTCACAGAGTCATCGAGCCCACACACTCTCAGCTCAGCACACCTGGTGGGCCTCGAGACCTGCACATCGTCAGCATCAAGGACGTTCCGCAGATGTTGCGCGAGAACGTCCGCCTTCTCCCCAGTATTGACACCCGGCAGTTCGAGTAGCCTCGCTCCCGTTGAGGCAACTCTGAACCTGACGTCCGTGATACCCAGATCCTCCAGTACCACCTTCTCCTTGATCTGGGTCAGGACGTCTTTATATGTCACTTCCTTGTTTGCACCCGGTTGCAGCTTTAGTGCAACCACAGACGACCTCGGAGGACGAAGTCTGGGCGCTTTTGGCGCAGATGTTGGTCGCGCTTTCTTCCCTTTCGGTGGCTGTTGGGCTGCCACTCCCTTCTTCTTTTTGCCCTTCTTGGCGACGACGTTCCACCCCTCGTTCGTGTTTGCCGGAGCAGGTGGTAGAGGCCGCGCCTCAGGAGCTTTCGCCGCTTGTGCCTTATTGCTCTTCCCTTTACCCTTGCCCTTGCCTTTCGCAGGCTTTTGTCCTTTCGTGGGGGCTGGGTTGGCGGGGGGCATGAGTGTGGTCACTCTGGCCTCAGTAGCGCTTGTTGCCGAAGTTGAGGCTACATTCGCTGGCGTTCGGTCTGACGCAAGCGGCGGACGCAAGCGCTTAGCTGGCAGTAGCCTATCTTCCAGGCCTTCCAAGCGAGCACTGACCATGGTCCCGACTTGGATCATTATGCTCCTTGCCAGCTCGTCGGGGTCCCCTGACTTCTCATTACGAGACGGCTTGTTAGGTCTCTTGTGGACCTGTTGCTCTGCACTCCTCTCTTGTGAGCGGCTGCTATCAAGGTCAGCCCGTAAAAGACTGACCTGTCTTTGCATGTCCAGCATCTCCTGTTGCAGCTTGGTGTTATGTGCTCGTGGCAACCTCCTCGGTAACCGTTCGCTGAGCGAGCGGATTAGCTAGATTTAGCTGCCTCCTTCAGGGCCTTCGTAAACGTGCCCTTTAAATTTCCTGATTTGGTGGCAACCTTTTGGATGATTGCCAGACTCTCCGCTACCTGACCTTTCAGGTCTGAGGTTAGCCTCGTCTCCTCCAAGTCCATATCCGAGAGCAGCGACATATTGGACAAAGCCAAGTTTGTGCTGCTTTGCACAGCTAGGGTTCTCTGCGCCACCTCTTCCTCTGCCCTAAGCCGGCGTTCCTCCAAATTTGCCTTCCTGGCCTCGGCCTGCACTACACGTAATCCCGGTGTTGCGGTTGTCTTCCTTTCCCTCTCTGGCCAGCCACGATTTTCGGCGCTGGTCTGTCCGACACTCCCTCTCCAGAAGAGCCGGATTCGTCACTCCTGCGTCTGGGCCGCTTTCTTCTATCCTTCAGGTAAAGCGCCCTTACGGTCTTTGACTGCGACCCGACCGAGGTGAGGCTCTCTGTATCCGAGCCCTTCGACCCAGGCACCCCCCAGAACCTTCCCGCAGACGAGATGGACTCACATCTCGATCTCGCACCGTCGGACGCAATCGACACTCCTTCGCTCAGGTCTAACCTCTCAACTACGACCCTCGCTTCCTTCAGGACACCTCCGCTGTTATGAGGCACCTCTCCCAACACCTCCACAGTATCCTGCAACTCTCCACCTTCCACAGGCATCTCTACTCCGCCTGTCACAGGCACTCCCACTTCTCCGCCCTTCCCAGGCACTCCCTCTACTCCGCCCATCTCGGGCCCTTCCCCAGCAACATATCGGCAAGGCTGGCCCCCCCCAGATTCGCGGGGCTTGCGTGCCGTAGCACGGAGGGATTCCCCGGCCTCGTAGAGACCGGAACCCTCCTGGGGTAATGAATTGCAATTCTGCTTGTCCGACATGTTTATACTGTTCCACAGTTGGGCTTTTCTGTCGGGGTGTGCTCCCCTAGGCCGTGTCCATAACAATGGACTAAAGACACGCCCATGCCTAGCTGGTTTTGGTCCGCGCCGGGAATAAATTCCCGGTCCACTCGCCCGCAAGTGCGAGTGGTTTCCCCTATCCGCCACCGGGGGACGCGCCCAGTAGGAGACCAGCAACTCCCTTGGGAATATATTCAACCTAACCTAACCTAAGAATAAAAATCTTTTGTTTATTGAAAACTTCTCATTTAATATATATATTTTTATGAAATCTAACAAAAAGAAATCGAAATGAGAGAATAACAATGTAAAAAAAATGTTTAACCTAACCTAAGAATAAAAATCTTTTGTTTATTGAAAACTTCTCATTTAATATATATATTTTTATGAAATCTAACAAAAAGAAATCGAAATGAGAGAATAACAATGTAAAAAAAATGTTTAACCTAACCTAAGAATAAAAATCTTTTGTTTATTGAAAACTTCTCATTTAATATATATATTTTTATGAAATCTAACAAAAAGAAATCGAAATGAGAGAATAAAAATGTAAAAAAATGTTCAACCTAACCTAACCTAAGAATAAAAATCTTTTGTTTATTGAAAACTTCTCATTTAATATATATATATATTTATGAAATTTAACAAAAAGAAATCGAAATGAGAGGATAAAAATGTAAAAAAATGTTCAACCTAACCTAACCTAAGAATAAAAATCTTTTGTTTATTGAAAACTTCTCATTTAATATATATATTTTTATGAAATCTAACAAAAAGAATTCGAAATGTGAGAATAAAAATGCAAAAAATGTTCAACCTAACCTAACCTAAGAATAAAAATCTTTTGTTTATTAAAAACTTCTCATTTAATATATATATTTTTATGAAATCTAACAGTAAAGAAATCGAAATGAGAGAATAAAAATGTGACAAAATGTTCAACCTAACCTAACCTAAGAATAAAAATCTTTTGTTTATTGAAAACTTCTCATTTAATATATATATTTTTATGAAATCTAACAGTAAAGAAATCGAAATGAGAGAATAAAAATGTAAAAAAATGTTCAACCTAACCTAACCTAAGAATAAAAATCTTTTGTTTATTGAAAACTTCTCATTTAATATATATATTTTTATGAAATCTAACAAAAAGAAATCGAAATGAGAGAATAAAAATGTAAAAAAATGTTCAACCTAACCTAACCTAAGAATAAAAATCTTTTGTTTATTAAAAACTTCTCATTTAATATATACATTTTTATGAAATCTAACAAAAAGAAATCGAAATGAGAGAATAAAAATGTAAAAAAATGTTCAACCTAACCTAACCTAAGAATAAAAATCTTTTGTTTATTGAAAACTTCTCATTTAATATATATATATTTTTATGAAATCTAACAAAAAGAAATCGAAATGTGAGAATAACAATGTAAAAAAATGTTCAACCTAACCTAACTTAAGAAATAAAAATCTTTTGTTTATTGAAAACTTCTCATTTAATATATATATTTTTATGAAATCTAACAAAGAGAAATCGAAATGAGAAAATAAAAATGTGACAAAATGTTCAACCTAACCTAACCTAAGAATAAAAATCTTTTGTTTATTGAAAACTTCTCATTTAATATATATATTTTTATGAAATCTAACAAAAAGAAATCGAAATGAGAGAATAAAAATGTAAAAAATGTTCAACCTAACCTAACCTAAGAATAAAAATCTTTTGTTTATTAAAAACTTCTCATTTAATATATATATTTTTATGAAATCTAACAGTAAAGAAATCGAAATGAGAGAATAAAAATGTAAAAAAATGTTCAACCTAACCTAACCTAAGAATAAAAATCTTTTGTTTATTGAAAACTTCTCATTTAATATATATATTTTTATGAAATCTAACAAAAAGAAATCGAAATGAGAGAATAAAAATGTAAAAAAATGTTCAACCTAACCTAACCTAAGAATAAAAATCTTTTGTTTATTGAAAACTTCTCATTTAATATATATATTTTTATGAAATCTAACAAAAAGAAATCGAAATGTGAGAATAAAAATGTGAAAAAATGTTCAACCTAACCTAACCTAAGAATAAAAATCTTTTGTTTATTAAAAACTTCTCATTTAATATATATATTTTTATGAAATCTAACAAAAAGAAATCGAAATGAGAGAATAAAAATGTGAAAAAATGTTCAACCTAACCTAACCTAAGAATAAAAATCTTTTGTTTATTGAAAACTTTTCAGTTTTCCCCGCTCGGATTCGGTTGAAACTGGTGTCGATCGTTCGGGCTCCGAGGGGCCTTCAAGGTGGTATACAACCCGCGGGAATGCGCGGGAAGGTGCGGGCGGTAAGTGGCGAAAACCGATTTTTTTAGTTTTCCCCGCTCGGATTCAGTTGAAACTGGTGTCGATCGTTCGGGCTCCGAGGGGCCTTCAAGGTGGTATACAACCCGCGGGAATGCGCGGGAAGGTGCGGGCGGTAAGTGGCGAAAACCGATTTTTTCAGTTTTCCCCGCTCGGATTCAGTTGAAACCGGTGTCGATCGTTCGGGCTCCGAGGGGCCTTCAAGGTGGTATACAACCCGCAGGAATGCGCGGGAAGGTGCAGGCGGTAAGTGGCGAAAACCGATATTTTCAGTTTTTCCCGCTCGGATTCAGTTGAAACTGGTGTCGATCGTTCGGGCTCCGAGGGGCCTTCAAGGTGGTATACAACCCGCGGGAACCCGCCCTTTTTGTTAGATTTCATAAAAATATATATATTAATTGAGAAGTTTTCAATAAACAAAAGATTTTTATTCTTAGGTTAGGTTAGGTTGAAAATTTTTTTACATTTTTATTCTCTCATTTCGATTTCTTTTTGTTAGATTTCATAAAAATATATATATTAAATGAGAAGTTTTTAATAAACAAAAGATTTTTATTCTTAGGTTAGGTTAGGTTGAACATTTTTTACATTTTTATTCTCTCATTTCGATTTCTTTTTGTTAGATTTCATAAAAATATATATATTAAATGAGAAGTTTTCAATAAACAAAAGATTTTTATTCTTAGGTTAGGTTGAACATTTTTTAAATTTTTATTCTCTCATTTCGATTTATTTTTGTTAGATTTCATAAAAATATATATATTAAATGAGAAGTTTTCAATAAACAAAAGATTTTTATTCTTAGGTTAGGTTAGGTTGAACATTTTTTTACATTTTTATTCTCTCATTTCGTTTTTTTTTTGTTAGATTTCATAAAAATATATATATTAAATGAGAAGTTTTCAATAAACAAAAGATTTTTATTCTTAGGTTAGGTTAGGTTGAAATTTTTTTACATTTTTATTCTCTCATTTCGATTTCTTTTTGTTAGATTTCATAAAAATATATATATTAAATGAGAAGTTTTTAATAAACAAAAGATTTTTATTCTTAGGTTAGGTTAGGTTGAACATTTTTTACATTTTTATTCTCTCATTTCGATTTCTTTTTGTTAGATTTCATAAAAATACATATATTAAATGAGAAGTTTTTAATAAACAAAAGATTTTTATTCTTAGGTTAGGTTAGGTTGAACATTTTTTACATTTTTATTCTCTCATTTCGATTTCTTTTTGTTAGATTTCATAAAAATATATATATTAAATGAGAAGTTTTTAATAAACAAAAGATTTTTATTCTTAGGTTAGGTTAGGTTGAACATTTTTTACATTTTTATTCTCTCATTTCGATTTCTTTTTGTTAGATTTCATAAAAATATATATATTAAATGAGAAGTTTTCAATAAACAAAAGATTTTTATTCTTAGGTTAGGTTGAACATTTTTTAAATTTTTATTCTCTCATTTCGATTTATTTTTGTTAGATTTCATAAAAATATATATATTAAATGAGCGCGAACTCCCGCGGGTTGTATACAACCTTGTAGGCCCCTCGAAGCCCGAACGATCGACACCAGTTTCAACTGAATCCGAGCGGGGAAAACTGAAAAGTTTTCAATAAACAAAAGATTTTTATTCTTAGGTTAGGTTAGGTTGAACATTTTTTCACATTTTTATTCTCTCATTTCTATTTCTTTTTGTTAGATTTCATAAAAATATATATATTAAATGAGAAGTTTTTAATAAACAAAAGATTTTTATTCTTAAGTTAGGTTAGGTTGAACATTTTTTTAAATTGTTATTCTCACATTTCGATTTCTTTTTGTTAGATTTCATAAATATATATATATTAAATGAGAAGTTTTCAATAAACAAAAGGTTTTTATTCTTAGGTTAGGTTAGGTTGAACATTTTTTTACATTTTTATTCTCTCATTTCGATTTCTTTTTGTTAGATTTCATAAAAATGTATATATATAATAAGAAGTTTTTAATAAACAAAAGATTTTTATTCTTAGGTTAGGTTAGGTTAAACATTTTTTACATTTTTATTCTCTCATTTCGATTTATTTTTGTTAGATTTCATAAAAATATATATATTAAATGAGCGCGAATTTCCGCGGGTTGTATACCACCTTGAAGGCCCCTCGGAGCCCGCACGATCGACACCAGTTTCAACTGAATCCGAGCGGGGAAAACTGAAAAAATCGGTTTTCGCCACTTACCGCCCGCACCTTCCCGCGCATTCCCGCGGGTTGTATACCACCTTGAAGGCCTCTCGGAGCCCGAACGATCGACACCAGATTTAACAGAATCCGAGCGGGGAAAACTGAAAAAATCGGTTTTCGCCACTTACAGCCCGCACCTTCCCGCGCATTCCCGCGGGTTGTATACCACCTTGAAGGCCCCTCGGAGCCCGAACGATCGACACCAGTTTCAACTGAATCCGAGCGGGGAAAACTGAAAAAATCGGTTTTCGCCACTTACCGCCCGCACCTTCCCGCGCATTCCCGCGGGTTGTATACCAACTTGAAGGACTCTTGGAGCCCGAAAGATCGACACCAGATTCAACTGAATCCGAGCGGGGAAAACTGAAAAAATCGGTTTTCGCCACTTACCGCCCGCACCTTCCCGCGCATTCCCGCGGGCTGTATACTACCTTAAAGGCCCCTCGGAGCCCGAACGATCGACACCAGATTCAACTGAATCCGAGCGGGGAAAACTGAAAAAGTCGGTTTTCGCCACTTACCGCCCGCACCTTCCCGCGCATTCCCGCGGGTTGTATACCACCTTGAAGGTCCCTCGGAGCCCGAACGATCGACTCCAGTTTCAACCGAACCCGAGCGGGGAAAACTGAAAAAATCGGTTTTCGCCACTTAAAGTCCGCACCTTCTCGCGCATTCCCGCGGGTTGTATACCACCTTGAAGGCCTCTCGGAGCCCGAACGATCGACACCAGATTCAACTAAATCCGAGCGGGGAAAACTGAAAAAATCGGTTTTTGCCACTTACAGCCCGCACCTTCCCGCGCATTTCCGCGGGTTGTATACCACCTTGAAGGCCCCTCGGAGCCCGAACGATCGACACCAGATTCAACTTAATCCGAGCGGGGAAATCTGAAAAGTTTTCCATAAACAAAAGATTTTTATTCTTAGGTTAGGTTAGGTTGAACATTTTTTCACATTTTTATTCTCTCATTTCTATTTCTTTTTGTTAGATTTCATAAAAATATATATATTAAATGAGAAGTTTTTAATAAACAAAAGATTTTTATTCTTAGGTTAGGTTAGGTTAAACATTTTTTACATTTTTATTCTCTCATTTCGATTTCTTTTTGTTAGATTTCATAAAAATATATATATTAAATGAGAAGTTTTCAATAAACAAAAGATTTTTATTCTTAGGTTAGGTTAGGTTGAACATTTTTTACATTTTTATTCTCTCATTTCGATTTATTTTTGTTAGATTTCATAAAAATAAATATATTAAATGAGAAGTTTTTAATAAACAAAAGATTTTTATTCTTAGGTTAGGTTGAACATTTTTTACATTTTTATTCTCTCATTTCGATTTATTTTTGTTAGATTTCATAAAAATATATATATTAAATGAGCGCGACTTCCCGCGGGTTGTATACCACCTTGAAGGCCCCTCGGAGCCCGAACGATCGACACCAGTTTCAACTGAATCCGAGCGGGGAAAACTGAAAAAATCGGTTTTCGCCACTTACCGCCCGCACCTTCCCGCGCATTCCCGCGGGTTGTATACCACCTTGAAGGTCCCTCGGAGCCCGAACGATCGACACCAGTTTCAACCGAATCCGAGCGGGGAAAACTGAAAAAATCGGTTTTCGCCACTTACCGTCCGCACCTTCCCGCGCATTCCCGCGGGTTGTATACCACCTTGAAGGTCCCTCGGAGCCCTAACGATCGACACCAGTTTCAACCGAATCCGAGCGGGGAAAACTGAAAAAATCGGTTTTCGCCACTTACCGTCCGCACCTTCCCGCGCATTTCCGCGGGTTGTATACCACCTTGAAGGCCCCTCGGAGCCCGAACGATCGACACCAGTTTCAACTGAATCCGAGCGGGGAAAATTGAAAAAATGGGTTTCGCCACTTACCGCCCGCACCTTCCCGCGCATTCCCGCGGGTTGTATACCACCTTGAAGGCCTCTCGGAGCCCGAACGATCGACACCAGATTCAACTGAATCCGAGCGGGGAAAACTGAAAAAATCGGTTTTCGCCACTTACAGCCCGCACCTTCCCGCGCATTTCCGCGGGTTGTATACCACCTTGAAGGCCCCTCGGAGCCCGAACGATCGACACCAGTTTTAACTGAATCCGAGCGGGGAAAACTGAAAAAATCGGTTTTCGCCACTTACCGCCCGCACCTTCCCGCGCATTCCCGCGGGTTGTATACCACCTTGAAGGCCTCTCGGAGCCCGAACGATCGACACCAGATTCAACTGAATCCGAGCAGTGAAAACTGAAAAAATCGGTTTTCGCCACTTACAGCCCGCACCTTCCCGCGCATTCCCGCGGGTTGTATACCATTTTGAAGGCCCCTCGAAACCCGAACGATCGACACTAGTTTCAACTGAATCCGAGCGGGGAAAACTGAAAAAAATCGTTTTTTGCCACTTACCGCCCGCACCTTCCCGCGCATTCCCGCGGGTTGTATACCACCTAGAAGGCCTCTCGAAGCCCGAACGATCGACACCACATTCAACTGAATCCGAGCGGGGAAAACTGAAAAGTTTTCAATAAACAAAAGATTTTTATTCTTAGGTTAGGTTAGGTTGAACATTTTTTCACATTTTTATTCTCTCATTTCTATTTCTTTTTGTTAGATTTCATAAAAATATATATATTAAATGAGAAGTTTTCAATAAACAAAAGATTTTTATTCTTAGGTTAGGTTAGGTTGAACATTTTTTTACATTTTTATTCTCTCATTTCGATTTCTTTTGTTAGATTTCATAAAAATATATATATTAAATGAGAAGTTTTCAATAAACAAAAGATTTTTATTCTTAGGTTAGGTTAGGTTGAACATTTTTTACATTTTTATTCTCTCATTTCGATTTCTTTTTGTTAGATTTCATAAAAATATATATATTAAATGAGAAGTTTTCAATAAACAAAAGATTTTTATTCTTAGGTTAGGTTAGGTTGAACATTTTGTCACATTTTTATTCTCTCATTTCGATTTCTTTTTGTTAGATTTCATAAAAATATATATATTAAATGAGAAGTTTTCTATAATTAAAAGGTTTTTATTCTTAGGTTAGGTTAGGTTGAACATTTTTTTACATTTTTATTCTCTCATTTCGATTTCTTTTTGTTAGATTTCATAAAAATGTATATATATA
Organism: Heliconius melpomene rosina; assembly: GCF_056956725.1. Taxonomy (NCBI): domain Eukaryota; kingdom Metazoa; phylum Arthropoda; class Insecta; order Lepidoptera; family Nymphalidae; genus Heliconius; species Heliconius melpomene. Next base: position 2,168 of record NC_140402.1, on the reverse strand, counting down.
ATGAGAAGTTTTTAATAAACAAAAGATTTTTATTCTTAGGTTAGGTTAGGTTAAACATTTTTTACATTTTTATTCTCTTTTTTCGATTTATTTTTGTTAGATTTCATAAAAATATATATTAAATGGAAAGTTTTCAATAAACAAAAGATTTTTATTTTTAAGTTAGGTTAGGTTGAACATTTTTTTACATTGTTATTCTCACATTTCGATTTCTTTTTGTTAGATTTCATAAAAATATATATGGGTCATAATCAGAAAAGTGGACATTTTCGAATTCGTAACGTAACTGATAAGTAACAACACTGATAATGTTTGTTACGAAACTGATGTCATAAGGCATTATACACAACAAAATAAAAATATTATATGAATAAAACTATTGTTTTTTTTTACTTAATGAGACACAGATTAAAATTTTTAAAGATTCCATCGTTGTATTAACAGATTACAAATGTAAGAAGAAAACATAACAAACTGACAATATTAACAATATAATAATGCTAGTTCGTAACGTAACAAACTTATATTTCTAGTTAGATATCACAAAGTTAATGATAAAATTAAATCCACTTTAAAATATATCAAAATTTGAGTCGTTATCACTGGAATTAAGTTTAATTCTTCGTAAGGGTTTATTCCGCATATCTCCATATTTAATAGGATTGGTCTTTTTAAGACGTTCTCTATATCTTTTATGTTTTTCAGCATTTGACATAGGAGCCATGACGCTTACTGAAAATAAAATTATTTATCAAAAAATAGTAATCATGAAATCACAACTAATTTCAGGAAGAATAAAAAAATGTTTTTAACTAAATCGGTTAAGCTGTTTCTGAGATTAGCGTGCACAAACACATAGACAAACACGCAAACAAGCAAAAAACTTAAAAATCTTTATTTTTGGTTACTTTACGTTATGAAAAGTCACTAATAGTTTTTTTCATATGCCAGCAATTTTTTTTCTTATATACATATCTTCCATATACAAGCACCGGTTCGTTACAACTTTATTATAAACATATATAAGAAAACATTAGTAACGTAATTGTGAACTAGGCTTCATATTTTCTCAGTTTCGTTACGTAACGAAATATAACTAAATTGAGAATAAAGTCTGAGAAATTCTAAGCTTTTTAAATATTTGCTCATAAGCCACGTGTTGCATTTGCAAGCACTGAAGTTCTTTTTTGAGATTTTGTAAAAAGAAGCAAATAACATAAACAAGAAAACGAAATTATAGAATACTTACCAAAATAAAAGCCGTTTATAACCCTGAGATGTAATTTCACGCATTCCCTCTAAAACATTTGAACCCCTCTACTGCTGCGAGAACACTACTGGTTGTAGCTACGATAGCATTGACTTTTACAATTATGGTGCCACAATAAAGAATAATATTAAACACCATTCAAAATAATTGCGTTCATAATTTAATTGTACGTTACTAGCCCTGAGTAACGAAAAGACAATATTTTGGGACAAATTTACTTAGCTAATATATTTTATTTATTAAATAATGTATCAATAAAAGTACTTCTATTTAATATTATACATAAAGTAAAGTAATATAAACATATCTGAAATCAAATAAAACCATAAACATTCGTAACAAATCAATTCTTAAAAAATAAAGTGGTGAATGGGACACGTAAAATTGTATGGAAGCATTTTGATAGGTTTTTTGCAACTAACAAAAAATACTATTATTTGCCATAATACATTTAAAATATTACAAAAATCTTTAAGTTAATAAGTAAATTTATCTTAAATGGCAAAATATTTAAATGATCTTTAAAATTGTATTTTTAAAACGCATTCAAAGTAGCGGGACAAGAAAAGACACAAAATGTACACTTTTCTGATTATGACCCATATATTAAATGAGCGCGAATTTCCGCGGTTGTATACCACCTTGAAGGCCCCTCGGAGCCCGCACGATCGACACCAGTTTCAACTGAATCCGAGCGGGGAAAACTGAAAAAATCGGTTTTCGCCACTTACCGCCCGCACCTTCCCGCGCGTTCCCGCGGGTTGTATACCACCTTGAATGCCCCTCGGAGTCCGAAAGATCGACACCAGTTTCAACTGAATCCGAGCGGGGAAAACTAAAAAAATCGGTTTTCGCCTTTTACCGCCCGCACCTTCCCGCGCATTTCCGCGGGTTGTAT